>NC_084800.1:43264964-48384665 GCF_963169125.1 Humulus lupulus | reverse complement strand
TCTCCAATACTTTCAGGTATGCCTCCGATCAAATTTGAGTTAGTAATCCAAAAGATTTTCAATTTCTTCAATTGGGTATAGTTTGAAGGCAGCGTTGATGGCGAAAGATTTTTATTATTGGATAGCCACAGCATTTCAAGATTAAACAAGTTACCTAATTCTGGCGGTAAAGAACCATTGAATTGGTTGGCCCCTAGTTCGAGTCTTCTCAGCTCTTGAAGCTGTCCGATGACAGCTGGGATGTTGCCGGTGAATTTATTACCACCGAGAGAAAGATTCCGGAGCTGAACCATTTTGTTGATGTCGCTGGGAATGGTTCCTGCGAAGTAGTTGTCAGAGAGGTCCAAGTCTTCAAGCTTTGAACAGTTGAACAGAGCTGTTGGAAACTCCCCAGGAATGTTGTTGTGCCCAAGATCAATGACTTTGAGGTTTTTGAGATCACATATAAAAGAAGGAACCGGTCTGGTGATGCTTACGTTATGGAGTTTCAGCCCGGTGACTGAGTTGGACGTGCAATTAATACCAGGCCAAGAACAGTGAGAAGTAGAGTTGGTTGATGGGTTCCATTGATTCATATAAGGAAGGTTTCCCCACTGCTGCTTTAACATCAGGAGCACGGATTGCTCTTGCTTCTGCATTGAATGGGAGGCTGCATGGCCAAGAAAAAAAAGGAAGAGAAAGCTGCATAATGAGATTGAATTGACTTTATTAATTTTGAAAAGACTCATCAGATTAAGAGTTTGTCAATCTAAATATTATTCAGTAAGGAGAATTAACTCATTTGAAGTTGGTTTTTTTTTCTTTTATAGACAGCACCTGTAAGAAAACAGAAGTTAACTCAGAACCTACGGCCAAGTTTTTTTTCAGCAATAAAAAGAAGATTAACTCACTAACTGAATCTTATTATTATTATTAAAAAAATGATATTTTCTTTTTCACACGGTTGAAACAGAATTACATATTCATAAGTACGAGGTATAATATCCATATTTCATTTCTGATTTTGATTTAGTTTTCAATGTTGATTTAACTTGATTCGTCATCCATTTTATAAAAATAATAAATAAAATATACATTATTTATCTTATATACTTGTACTACATTTTATTTGCTGGTGAGTTTTTTATTACGGTTCCTCGTTGATGGCTTTTTTCATTCTATCTTAAGAACTCGTAGATTTCTTTATGCTTTTTTGCCCCTCTGTTATCTTACCTTTCACTTGCTTAAACAAAACATATATAGGCCGGTTTAGCTTAGTTGTATGGGAAATCTAAAAAATGCAAAAGTTTTAAAAAAAATCTGAAAAATACTGTACATTATAAAAATACTGAATTTTTGGATAAAAATACGGAATGTTAAAAGTGTAAATACAGAGTAGCAAAATCATAAATAAAAGCTGTAAAATACAATTTTTTGTCATCAACGTTTGCAAATTAATAAATATCTGTTACAAACTTGTAAATATCTGTTACAAACTTGTAAATAATATTTGCAAAATCAGTTATAGAATTGTAGAATTTTTTTTAGATAAAAAAAAAATCTAGTTTTACAACTAAGAAATATATTTTTATATCTAACATTTACGAAAATATTTTATAGTTAAGAAATCATAAACAAAATATACATAAAAATATTATACATTTCCATATTGTTACAATATTGTACCAAAAATTACATGAATCATCAAATTTATGTTATACAACTTAAAAATATAAATGTAAGATATTCATTATTTATAAAACACTTTATTGAATATAGTGGTGAAATACAATAATTTTTTAAACAAGTTTTACATTTTTGTAACAACAATTTACAAAACCAATTTCACAACTAAAATGTTTATTTTTGTAACTCACATTTACATAAATATTTATAAATTTATTTAACATGATTATTACAAAGATTTACAAAACTAATTTTGTAACTTTAAATATATTTTTGTAACAAAACTTGAAACTTGGATTAGATTATAATTTTGGTTTAACATTGAGTGTTGAGATTTGAATAGCTATGATTTAAAAAATATATATATAATATTTTTATAAAGAATAATAATATTGTGATTATCTTTAACTGTATATTGTAACATATAATTATTAATATTAATTTTAATTAATAATATATTGTAACTTGTATAAATATTTATTTATTTTTTGAGTAATTGTATAAATATTAATTTTAATATTAATAAATATATTTATTTCAAATAAAAATAAATTTATTTATTTTATTTTATTGAAGGTAGTAACTATAATTATTATTACTTTTATTATTAAAACAAAAATAAAAAAAATGGTTGGGGAAACCGTATGCCTGAATTCAAAGACAAAAAAAAATAAAATTAAAACAAAGGTCTATATATATATATATATATATGGTTGAGGGTCTCGTATTTTTATAATTTTTAAACCTACTATATAAAATGAATTTTTTTGATATTACGGAAGGAGATGTAATTATTCTTAGTTTTTTTAAACTATTTTTAGTTTATATAATTAAAAAAACACTTTTGGGAGTTTTTGGGTAAAAAATAAAGTTTTGTTTTTTTAATTTTTAAAATGTATTTTTTGAGAAGTTAAGGATTTGTTGCTTTTATCAGAAGACCTTTTTTAGAAGTTATTTTTCTGAATTAGAATAATTTTTTTATTCTTAATTTACTTATAAAAGATTTTTTTTTTTTTATTGATATCTAAATACTTTAAGAAAAAAATTTCATTAAAAAAGATATTTATGAAATAGTTACCCAAACTTAAAAAATAAGCTAAAGATTTTACTCAGCAAAAACAAAACATTTGCAAAACTTTTATCATGGTCTGTGGAGTAGCTTTTCTGTTTGGAAAAAAATGCCTTCGAGTCAGTCGCAAAACTTTTGTCAAAGACAAGGGAAGGTCTTAGACAAGGGAAGGTCTTGTCAAAACAAACGAGTGTTTGGAAATTTTTTTATTGTATTAAATAAATGAATCTGTACATATATATTGTGAGCTCAGTAGAGCTTCTAACAAATCTAACAAGTGTTAACGTGAATTTTTACTAACAATGTAAATTGTGCACATAATTAAAACTCACAAAATAAAATAATTTATAATTTTAATTTACATAATTTTTACCAAATAATTCAAACAGTAAAAATAAATTTCTAACATTTAACAATTAATAATAAAATAAAACACACAAATTAATAAAATAAATAAAAACAAAAATTGGTGTGCTACATATCCACGGCCGCAAAGCAAACCACCCCTACATTCTGCCACCGCCAATAACGCCTCCACCTCTCACCACCATTGAAGTTGCTACCTCCTGCCACCATTGAGCTCTTTCTTCATTTTTTTAAATTAACAATGAAAAATTAATTCGAAAACTTAAATTGAAGGAATGATTGACAGAGTACATTAATTTATGGATTTTGAACACTTATAAATAATATATTTTTTATTGCGTTTTTTTTCTTCAGATCTAAAACTTAAAAATTTGAAGAAAAACGATGTCTAATGATGCGATAACGATGCGCTTGCAATGGTGGCTAAAAAATATGGTTTTTGGCCAAAACGATGTCTAACAATGCATTAACGATGTGGTAATGATGAGTTTGCAATTGTGGCTTAAAACGAGGCCTAACGATGCAATAACGATGTGGTAACGATGTGTTTGTGATGGTGGCTTGAAAGCATATTTTTAGGCCAAAACTATCTAACGATGCATTATCGATGTTGTAGCGATGTGTATGTGATGGTGGCTTAACACGATGCTAAATGATGCGATAACGATGCGTTTGCGATGGTGGCTTGAAAACATGTTTTAACCCAAAACTATCTAATGATGCATTAACAATATTGTTGTAGGATCTTGGAATTTAAATCTAAATGCATGATTCCTATTATTTTTTTAAAAACATAATAGAAATATAGAATAGCATGGCATACATATGAACATCATATTTGTAAATTATAAACAAACACAAAGATGTAGAAACTTACATATACGTAGCGAAAGAATGACTCATTCCTTCAGATTCTCTAACATTTGATTCTTGGTGGTAGCAAAATATTGTCAATAATCTAAATTGCTTAGTTTGTTTCAAAGTTTTCCAAGTCTATCTCTAAATCAAGTCTAACAAAGAGTGAGCAAATTCTAAACAAATGAGATAGAATTATAGAGAGGGAAGAACAAGAGAATGAGCGGCCAAGAAGGGAATTAGATTGTTTGGGTTTTCACTTACCCAAATGAATCAATTCGGACTAACTTCTGAAAATATCACATTCCTTATAAATGCAACTTAACAAGTTTTATTTAAATTTAAATTTAAATTAATTAAAATAATAAACAAAAAAATCAAGGGAAATCTACAAAAATGCACTAAAAGTTAAAAAAAATCTGAAAAATACGGTACATTACAAAAATACGGAATTTTTGGATAAAAACACGGAATGGCAAAATTGTAAATACGGAGTGGCAAAATCATATATAAAAGCTGTAAAATACAATTTCTTGTGATCAACGTTTACAAACTAGTAAATATATGTTACGAACTTGTAAATATCTGTTACGTGTTTGTAAATAATATTTACAAAATCAGTTATAGAATTGTAGATTTTTTTTTTTTTTTTGTAGATAAAACTTACAAACAAATTCGTAACTAAAATTTTTATTTTTGTAACAATAGTTTACAAGTCTAGTTTTACAACTAAGAAATATATTTTTGTAACTAATATTTACGAAAATATTTTATAGTTAAGAAATCATATACAAAATATACATAAAATTATTATACTTTTTCATATTGTTACAATATTGTACCAAAAAATTACATGAACCATCATATTTATGCTATACAACTTTAAAATATAAATTTAAGATATTCATTATTTATAAAACACTTTATTGAATATAGTTGTGAAATACAAAATTTTTTTAAAAACAAGTTTTACATTTTTGTAACAACAATTTACAAAACTAATTTCACAACTAAAAAAATTATTTTTGCAACTCACATTTACATAAATATTTATAAATTTATTTAATATGATTATTACAAAGATTTACAAAACTAATTTTTTAACTTTAAATATATTTTTGTAACAAAACTTGAAACTTGGATTAGATTATGATTTTGGTTTAACATTAAGTGTTGAGACTTGACTAGCTATGATTTAAAAAATATATATAATATTTTTATAAAGAATAATAATATTGTGATTATCTTTAACTATATATTATAACATATAGTTATTAATATTAATTTTAATTAACAGCATATTGTAATTTGTATAAATATTTATTTATTTTTTGAGTAATTGTATAAATATTAACTTTAATATTAATAAATATATTTATTTTAAATAAAAATAAATTAATCTACTTTATTTTATTGAAGGTAGTAATTATAATTATTATTACTTTTATTATTATATTAATTGATATGCTTAAATTCTTATTAAAAATTAAGACAAAAAAAATAAAACAAAGGTAAATATATATATATATATATACAAACTGGGTGGGGAGAGCCGTATATTTGGAATTTATGGATGGGAAAGCCGTATTTTTGTAATTTATTAAAACTACCGTATAAAACAAATTTTTTTTTAAATTACCGTATGAGATGTAATTATCCCAAAAATCAAAGCCTTGGCTCCCAAAAATGGACTTGGGTCCAATCTCTTTATTTTAAATTTAAATTCCAATTGGGCCTAAATTCAAAATCTATTAATTTATTTATCTTTCAATTAATTAATTAAATATTTATTCAAATTAACTAATTATAATTTTAAACTTGATTTGATATTATTTATTTATATTGACACAAATTTATCAATATTAATAAATTTGCGCCATGCATGTGTAAGTAGGTAATGTCATAGATTATCAGTGAAAATCCAATGCACTGAGTTAATCTTAGGACTCGTTCTTTTAAATATATAATTACAATTATAATCCACTGTGGCCTATTCACTATAATTGTAACTATTTATATGTTCGAGATTTTATAAATATTTGTATTATTCTAATAATCATGTCAAAAAACAAGCAAGCAACATAGTTGTTAAACTAAATGATTTCTACTTATTTTATTGATAATATAAAATCGTGTTGAATGTCCGACATAGTTTTATAAGGGCATAAAATCTAACAATTGTAGTGATGTGTTTGCAATGGTAGCTTAAAAACATGGTTTTTGGGACAAAACGATTATCAACGATGCATTAACGACGTACTAACGATGCGTTTGCGATGGTAGCTTAAAACAATGGCTAAATATGTGATAACAATGTGTTTGTGATGGTGGCTTGAAAACATGTTTTTTATGCCAAAACTATCTAGCGATGCATTAACGATGTTGTAGCGATTCGTTTACGATGGTGGATTGAAAATATGATTTTTGGGCCAAAACAATGCCTAACAATGCATTAACGATATGATAACAATTTATTTACGATGCCCGCTTAAAAGGATGCCTAACAATGTGTTTGCGATAGTGGCATGAAAACATGTTTTTAGGCCAAAACTATCAAACGACGCGATAGCAATGCGTTTGTGATGGTGGCTCAAAAACATGGTTATTGGGACAAAACGATGCCTAACCATCGCAAATGCATCGTTAGGAATCGTTTTGGCCCAAAAACTATGTTTTAAGCCACCATCGCAAACGCATCGCAACATAATTGTTAATGCATCGTTAGATATTTTTGGCCTAAAAACATGTTTTCAAGCTAACATCGCAAACACATCGTTACCGCATCGTTAGGCCTGATTTAAGCCATCATCGCAAACGCATCGCTACAGTATCGTTAATGCATCGTTATATAGTTTTGGCATAAAAACATGTTTTCAAGCCACCATCACAAACGCAAACTCATCGTTAATAAATCATTAGGCATTGTTTTGGCTCAAAAATCATGTTTTAAAGTCACCATCGTAAACGCATTGTCAGACATCGTTTTTCTACAAATTTTTAAGTTTTAGATCTGAATAAATAAAAATGCAATCAAAACCAAAAATATTTATTAATTAAGTGTTCAAAATCCATAAATTAATGTACTATGTAAATCTTTCATTTGATTTAAATTTTGGAATGAATTTTTCATTGTTAATTTAAAAAAAAAAAATAGTGAAGAAAGAGTTCAATGATGGTAGGAGGTGGCAACTTCAATAGTGGTGGGAGGTGGAGGCATTATTGGCGATGGTAGCGTGTGGGGATGGTTTGCTCTGCCGTCGTGGATAAGTGGTAGTAGTACTGGTGTCGTTGTGGTAGAGAAAGTGAGGGATTGAGAGAGTTTGGGAGAGAGAAAAATGAGTTAATGGGAGGGGTATTTTTGACCAAAAATAGTTGGTGGCATATATATATAGGACAATTTTCCTATGTGGGCTTCACTTTAAACCCTACCGGTAGGGCTCTCAGTATTTCTCGACTCGTGAACAGTTTTCGGCGCGACTTTTTTTTTATAACCGTGTATATTGTAGCTATTTAGAGCATCCTGCAAATTTTCAGAAAATTTCGAATAGTTTACAATACCGAAAACTAGGTTCAAACATGTTGTTTTCCACGCGCATAAAAAAAATTAGTCACGCGTGCAACAACATGTTTGAACCTAGTTTTCGGTACTGTAAACTATTCGAAATTTTCTGAAAATTTGCAGGATGCTCTAAATAACTACAATATATACGGTCATAAAAAAAAGCCACGTAAAAAACTATTCACGGGTTATAAACATTGAGAGCCCTACCGATAGGACTTAAAATGAAGCTTCTATAAAAAAAAATTATCATATATATATATATAAGAATTATTAAAATTCGCTTTTTAAAAAAATACACTATATCAAAATGCATAATTGGTAAAGTTTTCTTATTTTATCCTCTTTATAAGACTATTTGTGAGAGAAAAAGATTGGTTCCATCTAAAGACTTTCAGCTTAGTTGACCGTACCGATAACATAGTATATAAAGATTTCCACACATCATACCTCACCACCTAGCTATAAGTTAGTGGAAGACTTTGACTACACACATAATCAATCATATATGATCAGATCGGATAAACCTTTTAACCATTTTTTGTATTCATATTAATATTTCCAAGCCAGCACTCGTGAAAGGGAGAATAGAAAATAGAATAAGCCCCACAAGTTTGAATATTTGCTTGTGAAAAGAATCCATTTTAGCTTTTTTGTTTTTTGAAGGGTTTATATTTTTTTGGACCTGTATTTTTTCTCATTACTTGTTTGGGCTATGTATTTTGACAAATTATTTTTTGGACCCTATATTTTGTAAAATAGTTAAAATAGAACCCTAAACCCGATTTTGATCAATGTTTTTTTTATCTAAAATCATAAATAATTTATCAAACTAACAATTCAGAACAAAAATAAAATCATTCTGCTTAAAAACTGTGTTATTATATTCAATTTTTTCTTCATCAAAATTGAGTTTATGGTTCTATTTTAACTATTTTACAAAACATAGGGTCCAAAAAGTAATTTGTCAAAATACAAAGTCCAAACAAGTAATGAAAAAAAATACAAGGTCCAAAAAAGTATAAACCTTTTTTTTAATTGAAAACAAGGTTCCACTAAGAATAATAGAATAACCATAGGAATACACAAAAATTAAACGTCTTAACCACATAATTTAAAATTGATGTGCTCTCACTCAAAAATATTATTCGCTAACACTAAATATATATTATTATCATTGTGTGTAAATATTGTGTATAGTATTTGGACATAGGTGGTATTACCATAATAATATTTCATCATCCCAATTTGTGTTTCCTTGTACATGCAGTCCAAGTGATTTTCTCTCTAACAAGAATCATGATGTTCCATCTATTAAATCAATTAGTGATTACTAAAGTTATTTATGTTTTTATTTATGGCTTAATATTCTTACATATGTTCTATGTGGGTCACTATACTTCAATATTTCCCCTTAAAATAGTGGCTATTTTTTGTTCACCAATCTTGAATCATCGGATCACAAGTGACATTTTTCAGCTCGCTATTTTTTTTATCTCAACTGTCTTTTTGCATTATGCGGATCTCGTGCAGCTTAACTTGCTATTTGAATCTCAAGTATCTTGTTGCACTATTCAGATCTCATGCATTTTACTCTTTTTTTTTCTTTTAATTCGACTCACTATTTGTATCGGTGTGGATCAAATGTCCACTAGAGATATGACTCGTGATACCATTACAAGAATTATGAGGTTCCATCTAAAAAATCAATTGGTGATTAGTAGAGTTACCCATATTCTTATCAATCGCTCAATATACTTACACTTATTCCATGTGAAACACTATACTCCAATACTCTCTCTCATTATGCCATTAAAAGTTTAATTTAATGTCTTAATATAACAAAATACAGGTTTGGTCTCTATTATGAATAACGTACATGTAATACTCTGAAATTATAAAATGGTACCTTGGAATCATATTTGGTCAACAATTTTTTTAATATGATCAAATTTTCATAAATTATAAGTAATCGAGTCATCAAATTATTATATAAAATTATTTTGAAAAAAAATACTTTAACATGTATTTTATTGTAATTGGTCCAACTTGTAATTTTTTTAATTATAAAAATATAAAAAAAAAACTTACTTTAATTAAATGATTAATTATATTTATAATCAAACTAATATAAAATTCAAATCTAATATGAAAAATAAAACAAAAAAATCTAACCCTAAACTCTTCTTCTTCCTCTTATTCATCTCTCCTCTTCTTAATGTAAGAATGTTGAAGGTTGACGTCGGACATGGCCAGAGCGAAGATCGGCATGGGAGGCGATGTTATGCGTGTAGTGGCTAATGTCATCACAATCAAGAGTCAAGGAGATTAGGTGTTGTTGCTAGTCAAAGGGTCTTAGTTAGTAGGCTTGGGTTGTAAAAGTTCGCCTAAGCCTTCTACACCTCTCTAACAAGAAGCATGATTTCTCGGTTTGCATATTGGGGATTTAACTTTTGACCCAATGCACAACAAGTGATTGCACAAACCTCTTAATGAAATTAATAGATTTGGATTATTTTGATATAAATTAGTGATTCGGTATGTATTAAATTTTTAGAATATGATTGTGTTTAAATTTCCAATTTTAATTATTTTTCATGTTCTTCAACCCCCTAACCCAAATTTGCGAAGTTAAGGATTAAGAAAAGTAATGATATGAACATCCAAAATATGTACCCAAACTTTACACACATCAACTTAGTACTATTTTTTAAAATAATAAGTCTCAATTATGATAAATGTGATTAATTAGGCTAAATTGTCATATCAGTGTGTATAATATTTGGATATACATATTATTATTCGGATTAAGAATGGATTGCATATTAAGAATTATTAAAATTCGCTTTTTAAAAAAATACACTATATAAAAATGCATAATTGGTAAAGTTTTCTTATTTTATCCTCTTTATAAGACTATTTGTGAGAGAGAAAAAGATTGTTTCCAACTAAAGACTTTCAGCTTAGTTGACCCCGTACCGATAAAATAGTCTATAAAGATTTCCACACATCATACCCCACCACCTAGCTATAAGTTAGTGGAAGACTTTGACGACACACATAATCAATCATATATGACCAGATCGGATAAACCTTTCAACCATTTTTTATATTCATATGATAATTTACTCATTTGGTATATTATGTTTTTGCAAAATATCATTTTAGTATCTTTTATTTTCAATAATGTTTATAAGATACTCTGTATTTTAAAATTATACATATTTGATACCCTAGACTCATATTTGATAATAAAATTTTGTCAATATGATCAAACTATCATCAATTATATGTAATTAAGTAATTAAATTTAAATTTGGAACTTACATAATTGACAGTAGTTTGATTAAATTTGTAAAATTTTATTAATTAAATTTGAGTTTAGGATACTAAATATGTACGATTTTAAAATACAAAATATCATATGAGCATTATTGAAAACAGAGAGTACCAAAATGATACTTTGCAAAAATACAAGGTACCAAATATTTACCACCCCTATTCATATTAATATTTCCAAGCTAGCACTCGTGAAAGGGAGAATAGATAATAGAATAAACCCCACAAGTTTGATTATTTGCATGTGAAAAGAATCCATTTTAGCATTTTTTTTTTAATTGAAAACAAGGTTCCACTCAGAATAATAGAATAACCATACGGATACACAAAAATTATACGTCTTAACCACATAATTTAAAATTGGTGTGCTCTCACTCTAAAATATTATTGGCTAACACTAAATACATATTATTATCATTGTGTGTAAATATTGTGTATGGTATTTGGACATAGGAGGCATTACCATAATAATATTTCATCATCCCAATTTGTGTTTCCTTGTACATGTAGTCCAAGTGATTCTCTCTTTAACAAGAATCATAAGATTCAATCTAATAATTTTTTTGGTGATTAGTAGAGTTATCCATGTTCTTATTAATGACTTAATATTATTACATTTGTTCTATGTTTGACACTATACTCTAATATTCCCCCTCAAGATGGTGGCTATTTTTGTTTACCATTCTTGATCACTAGATCACAAGTGACATTTCTCAGCTCGCTTATTTTTTTTATCTCAAGTGTCTTTTTGCACTATGTGGTAGGGGTGAGCATCTAAACCGACCGCACCGCGGTGACCGACCGCACCGCACCATACTACACCGCAAACCGCGGTGTTAAAAGTGTAATGGTTCGATATGGTTTGTATTTGAGCTAAACCGTGCGGTGCGGTGCGGTGCGTGGTTTGGCGGTGTGAAATTTTGGTTTGCACCGCATACTTACAAATATATTAAAAAAAAAAATAAACTTTACATATATACTATTTTTTATAGTTACCCAATATGGGAGACTTGTATATTTTTTTTGTATTTCACTAAACTTAATTGATAACTTGTGATGTTGTTTAGAACTTACTAATGATTTGTTATGAACTAAGGATTTAGTATTTTTTAAAAATTTTAAATTTTGTTATGACATTTTTTAATACAAATCGTGAAAAATCGCCCAAACCACACCGCAAAAAATGGTTTGGTTTGGTGCAACCAAATCACACCGCATGGTGTGTTTTAATTACTAAACCGTACTTGTGGCGTGGTGTATTAAAAAGTGTTCAAACCGCCCAAACCACACCGTGCTCACCCTTACTATGTGGATCTCGTGCGGCTTAACTTGCTATTTGGATCTCAAGTATTTTGTTGCACTATGTAGATCTCATGCAACTTATTTTTATTTTCTTTTTTCTTTTAATTCGGCTCACTATTTGGATCGGTGTGCATCAAATGCCAGTTTGAGATATGATGTAACGTTCTCCTAATCCAGGACCATTACACTGTGTACTTAAAATTGTGTCAGACTTACTAAGTCATTTGGTTTGAAATGTGTACTAATGTTAATATCAAGGGTTAGGGTTAAAAAATTTTGTCAAAAGAACCGTTGACCCTTATATAAAAAGTTTCATACAAACATGGATTCCAAAATATTACACCCAAACTTTTAAAAATGTGAAGATTCCTTAAAAACTACATTCAGCCGGCCTAAGCGGTAAAAACAGGGCTATAACCCTAGTTCCTCTGAGATATACCCGGTCGTGGTGGTCGAGCAGTCGCATATGTACATGCCGCCGCTGGAGCTTTCCAACTCATGGCTAGTCAAGCTTTCATTTTCCCTTACCTGCACCACAAAGCACCCGTGAGCCAATGCTCAGCAAGAAAGCTCAACATGTGCATAAATAAAGAATATAAACTTCCAGATACCCATCTAACATGGCCAACGATATCAATCTACAAATATCGTCATTCGGTTACAAACAAGTGGTCATTGGACCAATTTGGGGCCACTGCCCTAAACAATTGACCATAGAGTCAATCCCGGGGCCCTATGCCCAAGCTACGAGACCATAGAGTCACTTGGGGCCTTTGCCCATAGCCTTGAGTAACTAGCCATAGAGCTAGTCCAGCGTACCTGGCGCTTTCATGTTTCATCGACTATAGGCCCGGCCAACGTAATAATACGTCGTTGGTTCAAGCCTAAGCCTTTCGCCCAGCGCGGAGCGCGCTATTACTGTCCTTGATTAATGAGTCAAGCCGTGATCCAGGAATACAAACCACAATACAAAAACAGTTATGGATAGGCATATCCCAACAAATATGCACGCATGCATGTTAATCACATAACACCATCGAATAACCATTTTCACAATACTAATCATACTTATTTAGCGGGGTCTCATGCTCTAACCACAGAATTCACACAACAATCATAAAGCACTTAAGCAAATATCAACCAACATGTGAAGCAAAAGCATAAATACAAATGTCCTCGGGGCCTAAGCCCTAGTCAAGATAATTGATAACAGTCGGACCAAGCCCTAATCACATATAACACATATTAGGTGCAGTTTTCTTACCTCAGGTCCAAGTAAGCGTAAATAAGAACGACCCTCGAGCACAATCTTGGTTCTAAGCCTTTAACGATAACCTAGTCACAACAATAATATAGGAGTCCATCAATAACAAGCAAATAAAGGCTTCCGGACTGCGTCCTAGCCTCTAAGGCCTGGAGTTCCACTAAACCAAGGACACACAACAACGTGGCACCGTTTTTTAAAACAATAGGTCTCAATTTTGATAAATGTGATTGGTTAGGCTAAACTGTCATGTCAGTGTATGTAATATTTGGATACATATATTATTACTCGGATTAAGAATGGGTTGCAGATTTGGGTTTTACATGGTGTATTTTTCGGGGTTTGGGATTTTGAAGAGAACATATGATAGAAAGAAGGAGAATACCCGTAAAGAGGGGGGAAAGGAGGAAGAAAGAGAAAATTACATTTTACATGAGATTTTTAATAGAGTTTGCAAAAATATGGTTTTGTTATCCCCATTTCCTGCATGGACTCGGGACCTTCGTCCAGGCCCACTGTCAGGGGCTGTTAAGCATGCGGGCCCAGCCCAAGGCCTCTTGATACGGAAGTGTCCGGGATGAGGGGGTATGGGCCGGGGGGTGCATGCCTGGGCCCTTGGGGGGGCCCGGTATGTTCATCTGGTTCCGTCCTCCGGGACGATCATCCGGGAGACGTACAGATCGTTCGAACCCCCACGACATACGCGTCCCTGTCCCGGACCATGGTACGTTCCGGCCCTGCGGTAAATGAAGAGGGACAAAGGTAAACAGACCCGGATCACATTGTCCCCCGTGAGAGGGGCCAAGCGTCCAGGAACCTGAAACTGCTCCACTCCGCGTGGGCGTTGTCCCCACTTTTCACCTGCGGAAAAGGCCACCTCGGGATTGCATGTCGTTGTTTCAGGTCTGCGCAGCCAAGTACTCTGACAGGTCTTGTCTCCTGAATCTACCTCGTAACTCGAAGTGTCCAGACCAAAGGCGCCGTTTTGTCGGGCGAGATATAGTTCTTGAGCCAATGTATTGGGCCTGAGATGGTCTGGAATTCATGTTTGTTGTATCTTTTGTATTGGGCTTCCACTAGAAAGGCCAAGAATACCCGTATCTCTAATGGGCCCGGGTCATACCCGGCCCAAGCCCAGTGTTCCCATAAGCCTATAAATACAGGCTATAGAACACTGTAGAGGGGGGATCTTTGGAACGAAGATACAGTGACTCTGTCGAAATACAGAAAGGAACTCCATTGTAAAAGATCTATCAAGCTCTAATACTATAGACTCGTGGACTAAGGCTAGTTAACGCCCCAACCACGTAAAAACCCTGTGTTAATCATCTACTTTCATTACAATTACCCTTAAATAATATTTATTAATATAGTTACCGAAAACCTCGGTAAACAGTTTGGTGCTTTCATTGAGAGCTAAAGGAAGCTAGTGCTAACGTCAGTCCTTTACTACAATGGTGAACACACAACACACAACCTTTGACCCTAGCAATCCAGAGCAGGGCAACAGAGACCCGCTGCCTTCACAACATCTCCTACAGGATCTGCCCGAGAACGCACCTCCTCAGACGTCTCACCATGACGAGTCACACGACTATGAGGGTGGGACAGAGTACGAAGAGGAAAACGAGGGGGAATATTACGAAGAGGAAAATGAGGAGTACCACGACGAAGCTGCGGATCCCAAGACCCCCGAAGGAGAGCCCGACCAGCCGGACTTGGAGGTGACCAGACTAAGGCAGCAGGTCCTAGATCAGGAAGCCAGGATTGCTGCGCAAGCGGAGGCGCATCGACGGATGCAAGAGTCTTTCCAAGCCTTGCAAGCACTCATAGCCGCGCAGAGTCCGATAGCCAATCCTGTGACTGGCCCACTCCCAGAAGCGCAGCAGCCTGCTCCACAAGAGCGAGCCAGGGTCCCCGAAGGAGCCACCCCTGCCCCTCCCAAGGGGCCTGTTCCTGAGCCAGCTCCAGGAAACCCGGGTAGGGAGAGAAAGAAGGCCGGTGGAAAGACCCGAGAAAAGACCATCCCCGTCGCAAAAGCTGGGACCCATTCCCGGAGGCTCCCTAGGAAAGAAAAGGTACGCCCCGTCCCAGGATGAGGCCACCCGATCGATCTGCAGGGGACGCGGCCACGGAATGACAGCCCCGACATGCCTCAGGGCGAGATGGGCGGGAAAGATCTATGCACCCAAGTGCCTCAGTTAATAAGAGCCGTCGGGAAAGGCCTCGCCGCGAGGAACGCCATGCCCTCAGTTCAGGGGACGACACTTCCTGGATAGACTTATGCGATGGATTGAACGCTCGGAAGGAGCAGGCCCGGAAGGAAAAGATCCTCCCCCGAGGTGGCGACCTCAGGAACATCATCAACGACAGGAGGAACGAAAGAATCCCCCTAGAAGATGGCACGGCCAGGCAACTCATGGAGCAAATGGCCGCGTTGAAGAAGGTCACAGATCCCCTGGTCTGCAAGCAAGAAGGTGCAGACACCGACTCCGACGAAGAGGATAAAGAGCCCTGCGCGAGACACATCTTGGACGCCATACTCCCCAAGGGGTTCAAGATTCCAAGCCTCATCGCCTATACTGGAAACACCGACCCCAGGGACTATCTGTCCTGGTACAACCGGCTCATGACAGTGGCCCACATCAGTGACGACAGCAAGTGCCTCTGCTTCTCGATCACCTTGGGCGGTCCCGCCGAAGAATGGTGGAAGAGACTTAAGCCTGGATCCATCCAATCCTGGTCCGGGCTGCAGTCGGCGTTTTGCAAGCAGTTCGTGGCTGCCATGAGGATGGATATGCAGATCAGCGCTCTCGCAAATATCAAGCAACTCCCCGCGGAGACACTGAGGGCCTACATCCAGCGCTTTACTGAAGAAGCCTCGAAGACGAAAATGGACGACGGACAGTGCCAGGTGGCACTGCAGTCCGTGATAAGGCCCGGGTCCCCCCTTTGGGATGACATGCAGCGTAGCAAGGCCGCTACCCTGGAAGAGTTCATCAGGAGGGCCCAAGGATTCATCAACTGGGAAGAAGCCCAGATCTAGGCCTTCGGGTGGCCCCCGGCTCCGCATCCCGTCCCCCAGACGTTCTCGGGGCACGGGGGACAGTTCCCGGCGCAGTCCTACACCACACCCCCCATTGCCCCGGGACCGGTCGTCGCGCCCGGGGTCAACTACACCCCTACGGTGTACAGCCCTGCCACTTCAGGGTATGCCCCGACCCAATCCACCCACTTCTCCGGTTATGGCTTTGCGCCGGCAGGACACAGCATGGCCCCCGTCGGGGCCCAGCAGTCCCAGACAGGATTGACTGAGGCGAGCGTGAACCCCTCCCGAGGGAAACGATCGGGCTAGGGCTAGAACCGGCCCGAGCCGGTCAAAAAGGGGAAGAGGGGCTACGAGCCCCAATATTCAGAATACACCAACCTGGTGGACACCAGGGAGAACATCTATCTGGCAACAGAAAAGGCGGTTCACTACCGGAAGCCTAGCCCCATGTTCAAAGGAGGAAGGAATCCGAGAGATACCAACAAAAGGTGCGCCTATCACAAGGATGTGGGTCACACCACTGATGAATGCCGGCAGCTCAAGGATGAGATTGAAAATCTCATCAAGTTGGGGCACCTCCACCAGTGGGTAAGGATGCCTGTGGGAATCCCGGGCTTGTCAACAAGCCCCGGACAACCCGCGGTCCCGGGAACACCTCGGTCGTACCCCCCCAGGGAGGGTACGTACAGGGACCCCTGGCGCAGGCCCCTCAGGGGGCCCCCGTCACGCAGGTTCCCGGCCCCGGAATGCCTTACCCCTCCGGGGCAGCACCCCCTCGAGTTGACGGACATGTGGCCACCATCTCGGGCGGACCTCACCTGGGAGGGCTATCCAGGAATGACCAAAAGCGCTACCTAAGCGAGCTGGACCACGATCAGGAGGTGTGCGCCCTTGTCCAGGCTTCGGCCCAGCGCCCTAAGTTGATAAACCTGTCCATCACCTTCACGGAGGACGATGCCCGCAATGTCCACTTTCCGCACCACGACCCGCTGGTCATAGATGCCCAAATCGCCAACAAATTGGTGTCCCGCGTGTTGGTGGACGACGGAAGCTCCGTCAACCTGTTGTTCAAACCCGCTTTCACCGCCATTGGTTTGACTGAAGCAGATCTGGCATCGTGCCCGACCCAGATTTACGGCTTCAACGGAGATGCACTTCTCCCCATGGGAAAGATTCAGTTGCCGGTTACACTGGGGAGTGAATTGCAGCACTCGTTCAAGTTCTGCACCTTTGTAGTGGTGGACTGCCCCACCGCTTATAACGTCATCTTCGGTCGGCCCGCATTGGTCGAGTTCGGATCCATCACCTCCATCCGCCATCTTTGCATGACGTTCCCATACGACAGCGGAGGGATAGGGACTGTCCGGGGAGATCAGAAGAGCGCCCGAAAGTGCTACCATGTGTCGGCCCGGGCCATATACATGATCCGTGGAGAACCCGTCGAGGACTTCATCGAACCAATTAGCCCACCGCCTGCCGAGAGGATGGTCTGGGAAGAGGATGACTTGGACCCGTGGATAGGGGACGACCGTGCCCTAGAACCAATGGACGAGATAGAAGAGGTGTGCATCAGCGACACCGATCCGACCCGGATCATCCAAGTAGGAAAAAGTCTACCGGCAGACGTTCGGGCCGCCATCATCGCCCAAGTTAAGGGAAACCAGGATATCCTGGCCTGGTCTCACTCAGACATGACTGGGATCGACCGCAACATCATCTGCCACGCGTTAAGCATTGACCCGAACGCAACCCCAGTCCGCCAGAAACGCAGGCCGTTAGGGACGGAGAGAGCCGAGGCCCTTAAGTTGGAGGTTGAAAAGCTGTCTTCTATCAACTTTATACGCGAGGCTGTGTACCCCGTGTGGCTGGCCAACCCCGTCTTGGTGCCGAAACCAAACGGGACATGGAGGACGTGCATAGATTTCACGGACCTCAACAAAGCCTGCCCGAAAGATTGCTTCCCGATGCCTCGGATCGATCAAATGGTGGATGCCACGTCTGGGTACGAGATCTTGAACTTCATGGACGCATACTCCGGCTACAATCAGATCTCTATGCACGTGCCAGATCAGGAACACACCAGCTTCCAAACCGACAAAGGAATCTACTACGACATAGTCATGCCATTCGGACTGAAGAACGCTGGAGCAACTTACCAAAGGCTCGTCAATCGAATGTTCCGGGCCCAGTTAGGGCGAAATATGGAGGTCTACATCGATGACATGCTGGTCAAGTCCAAGACGTCCGGGAACCATTCGGACGACTTGGCGGAGGCTTTCGCAGTCATCCGGAAGTACGGGATGAAACTGAATCCCAAAAAGTGCACTTTCGGCGTGGCCTCCGGGAAGTTCCTGGGATTCATAGTGATTTTCCGGGGAATAGAAGCCAATCCAGCTAAGATCAAGGCACTGATCGACATGGCCTCTCCCCGGAAACACAAGGACGTGCAAAGTCTGACGGGGCGAATAGCCACTTTGAGCCGCTTCGTTTCCAAAGCAACGGACAAGTGCATCCCGTTCTTCAACATTCTTCGGGGAAGCCAGCGCTTCGAATGGTCACCCGAGTGCAAAGAGGCCTTTCGAAAGCTGAAAGAACACTTGGCCCAAGCCCTAATCCTGGCGAAATCGGTAGAAGGGGAGCCCCTGTATCTGTACCTGGCCGTGACTGAGCACGCGATCAGCGTCGCGTTGGTACGAGAGGAAGAAAGGACACAGCTCCCGGTATACTATGTAAGCAAGAGGTTGCTGGACGCTGAGTCTCGGTACCCATTGATCGAAAAGCTGACTTTTTGCCTGCTGATGGCATCCCGAAAGCTTCGACCTTACTTTCAGGCCCACGCCATAAAGGTCCTAACCAACCATCCCTTGTGGCAAGTGTTGCAGAAGCCCGAGTCATCGGGAAGACTCCTGAAGTGGGCCATGGAGCTGAGTCAGTTCGATATATCCTACGTCCTTAGGGTGTCCATCAAGGGACAGGCCCTGGCCGATTTCATCGTTGAATGTTCTGGGATGCCTCCGGAAGACAATATTCCCGATGCCCCCGCGGTGCTCGTGTGGAAAGTCTTCGTAGACGGAGCCTCGAATGAGAACGGGGCTGGGGCCGGGATCATCTTGGTCTCACCGCAAGGGCACCAGTTACAAAATGCCCTCCGTTTCCAGTTCAAGGCGTCAAATAACGAAGCGGGGCATGAAACTGTCATAGCCGGCCTGCGCTTGGCCCGGGAGGTAGGGGCAGCGAACCTGGAAATTTACAGCGATTCCCAGCTAGTTGTCAGAAAAATCTCGGGGGAATATCAGACCAAAGGAGAGAGAATGGCGACCTATGTGACTCAAACGAGGGAAATGCTACAGGCATTCACAACGCATTCCATCCGCCAGATCCCTCGGGAGCAAAATGTCTTTGCAGATATACTAGCGAAACTGGCCACCAACGCTGAGGCTGAGCTGGCCGGACTGGTCCCCGTCAACCATCTCCCCGTCCCAAGCATCAGGGCCCCTGCGGTCCACACCGTTGATCACTCCGTTTCCTGGATGGGACAGCTCATCCGCTACCTGTCTACCGGGGAAGTTCCAAACGACCGGGCCGCAGCCAGGAAACTCCAGTACCAGGTCCACCGATACGTTATGATGGACGGAAACTCTATCGCTGGGGTTTGTCCATGCCTTACCTCAGGTGTGTGTCCGGGACTGAGCTGAGCGCCATCATGCATGAATTGCACGAAGGTTTTTGCAGAGATCACACGGCCGGGCCCAGCCTATCCAAGAAGATCCTGCGCCAAGGATACTTCTGGCCAACCATGAAGAAAGACTATATTGACTACGTCCGCAAGTGCGAACAGTGCCAGAGGTACGCGAAGGTACCACAGGCCCCCCCCGACAGAGATAACCTTGATGAATAGCCCCTGGCCCTTCGCAGTGTGGGGGATCGATCTCGTCGGATCTCTCCCTACCGGGAAAAGAGGGGTAAAGTATGCCATCGTGGCCGTGGACTATTACACAAAGTGGGTTGAGGCGGAGCCCATGAACACAATCACTTCCAAAAAGGCCTTAGATTTCATCATCAATAACATAGTGTTTCGGTACGGCCTCCCCTACAAAATCGTGTCCGACAACGGGAAGCAGTTCGACAGCGCCCACTTCACAGATTTTTGCGAAAGGCACGGTATAGTGAAGAGCTTCTCTGCGGTTGCCAGGCCCCAGGCAAACGGGCAGGCAGAAGCCGTGAACAAAATCCTGAAGGG
This sequence comes from Humulus lupulus, assembly GCF_963169125.1. Classification (NCBI taxonomy): domain Eukaryota; kingdom Viridiplantae; phylum Streptophyta; class Magnoliopsida; order Rosales; family Cannabaceae; genus Humulus; species Humulus lupulus. Next base: position 48,363,957 of record NC_084800.1, on the reverse strand, counting down.
GACGCTGAAGAAAAAACTCCAGGCCTGTAAGAGCAAATGGCCCGAGGAACTGGCCCGCGTACTATGGGCTTACCGGACGACCGAAAGGACGTCAACCGGACACACCCCCTACTCCATGGTCTATGGATGTGAAGCCGTCATCCCAATCAAAACAACTGTCTCGTCCCACCGACATGACACGTATGATCCCGCCCAGAACCATGCCTTACTCCAGGAATCACTAGATCTCATCGAAGAGATCCGGGAAGAGTCGCAGGTGCAGCTGAAGATGTACCAAGGCAAGATCGCGCAGCACTTCAACTTCAAAGTCAAAAGCCGTAAGTTTGGAACCAGCGACTTGGTTTTACGAAGAGTCTTCCCTGCTACTCAGGATCCGGGGGTGGGGGTTCTGGGCCCAAATTGGGAGGGGTCGTACGAGATCCAGCACGAGGTGTGCCCCGGGACGTACCGCTTAAAGCGGCTCGATGGCTCGGAAGTCCCGCGAGCCTGGAATGCGGAGCATCTCCGTAAATACTATAAGTAGTCAGGAGAGCATGTCCCAGTTTAATATTTTCGTCGTAAGCAATGTACGCCTCAGGGCGACCCTTTTTCCAAACAATGAAAATGGCGTGTTCAAAACATCATGAAGGAATGTTGTAAAACTGTACTAATCTTTCTCAAGTGACCCCAGACCCGTCTCCGCTCACTTGCCGGGGGTATATTGGGTATAAATAAATACCTGGCGGGGCGCAAGCTCAGGCTAGTCCCGGCTTGGACCAACAAGTTTCGAGTGACGCAAACCCTACGGTCATATCCCGGACGAATAAGGTCCGGGGATACAACGTAAGAGGACCGAGCCCAAGGCCGGTCCTATCCCGGACGAACGACGTCCGGGGGTACAAATAAAGAGGACCGAGCCCAAGGTCGGTCCCACCCCGGACGATCGATGTTCGCGGGTATAAAACAATGAGGACCAAGCCCAAGGCCGGTCCCATCCCGGAAGAACGACGTCCAGGGGTATAAAATAAAGAGGACCGAGCCCGAGGCCGGTCCCACCCCGGATGAACGACGTCCGGGGATATAAAAAGAGGACCGAGCCCAAGGCCGGTCCCACCCCGAACATACGACGTTCGGGGTATAAAATAAAAAGGACCGAGCCCAAGGCCGGTCCCATCCCGAAAGAATGACGTCCGGGGGGAATAAAATAAAGAGGACCGAGCCCGAGGCCGGTCTCACCCCGGACGAACGACGTCTGGGGATATAAAAAGAGGACCGAGCCCAAGGCCGGTCCCACCCCGAACATACGACGTCCGGGATATAAAATAAAAAAGACCAAGCCCAAAGCCGGTCCCACCCCGGACGAACGATGTCCGAGAGATAGAAGCATCCAGTTTGCCCCAGGGCAAAGCCATGGCCTAAAGCTGATGAAAGGAGATCAGAGCTCCAAGTTAAACTGAGCCCCGATGGCCAAGTTAAGTAGTCGGGTCTAGTCCAGGCCGTTGGAACCGGAACTAAAACCTCACAATCAATTAATCGCTGCAACAAAATAAAATTTCTATTCGGAGCAACGAAAGGAAGCCTACATAAAAACCAGAGAAGGTAGCAGTGTTTTAAACTTAATTACAAGCCAAAAATACTAATAAAATTACAAGGCCGGGATTCGGGCCTACAACTCGTCTGCCCGGAGGTCCGCGTCCTCCTTCTCCTTGGCCTCAAACTCGGCCCGCTTCGACTCCGGATCAGGGAAGACAAGGAGGTTCATACTCTTGTCCTTGCACCAGGCCATGTAGATGGCCTCGTCAAAAGTGACATCCAGCAGGCCCTCGGCCTCCTCCTTTTCGCGGCGGGTTGTTTCGTGCGCCGCCTTCTCCTGAAGGAGAAATTCGCCCAGTTCGCAGACCCGGACCTTCAAGGCCTGGATCTCCTCCTTATCCAAGACGGACTGAGCCGCGGCCGTCTCCAAAAGTGCCGCCCGCTCATCGGCCTCCTTTGATTTCCGGGATAACTCCTCTTCCTACCCGGCCTAGGCGCGGTCGAGCTCTTCGCGCTCTGTCTGAGCACGGGCCATCTCCCGGTCAAGGGTCTCCTTGGCGGCCTCTCTTTGATTCACGGCCACCTCCAGCTCCAGCTTGGCCGTCTCCATCTTCATGGCCAGCTCGGCCACCAGATCGGCACTCCGATGGGACAACAGGTCAACCTGGAGCAAAGAAAAGTTAGAAAATAAAATCCCCATCAACAATTAAGGGAATGAATATAAGGAGACAAGTAAAAGTAACCGCGGTGGCCTGATGGCGGAGGGCCTGGGAGATGAACAGTACGTCCGGATTGGCTATCGTGGCGTACCTCTTGAGTTGGAGGTTGGACATGGTGCTCCCTGTTATATTATTTTATAATATAATGTAAAATTATATTATATTATAATATAATGTTTTAGATTAAATAAATATGACATAGAGTGTCACATATTGTAACATATAATAGAGAGTTACATTATTTGGATATATGTGAAATATCCAAACATGTAACATATTTGGTGTTACAAATTCATCACAAATTTGTAACTCCTAAATATCACCCATTATTGTGTAGATTTGTTGTTACACAATATTGAGATGAATTTCTTAAAGCCATATGAGAAATGGCTGACAGAGATGTGATTTTAACTCCCATAATGTGTATGGAAGTTACAAAATCAAGTGGGAATGAATTTGGAACGTTTTGGAAAAGTTAGAAAATTGGTTGCTGAAAAAACGTCTTAGGCTGCGGCCTGAGTTTTTCAGGCCGCGGCTCAAGAGGCAAAATAGGCAAAAAATAAACCGTGGGCCGCGGCTCGTGTTTTTCAGGCCTCGGCCTTAGAGGCTGACACCATTTTCCATACTTCGGTTTTTTCCAATTTTGAACGTTTCCAACAGCCAAGTAACTCCCAAATCTCTATTTTAATTCCATAAAACACCCAATTAATCATTGGTAACAGCCATGGGGGCTGGTGGAATTTGAAATTCAAAGGGTATCTCTAAACTCTATAAATAGGAGCCTAATGCTCACTTGTAAGACACACCATTTCTATCCACTAGAGCACTTGGCTAGAAACACCTTGAGGCTTGATTATTCCAGAAAGCATTTCCAAAATCTGTGAGAGATCCCTTAGTGCTTGAGTTAGGGGGAAATAAGCTTTTGGACAAAGGTTTCAAACCTTGTTCAAGTTGGTGATCCCCAATACTCTTCACTTTGGTTGTGTGAGTGAGAGTTTTTTGTTCATTGTTCTTATTCTTGTTCTTTTCTTCTATTATTCACTCTTTTACATGTATCTTTTGTTTTAGAGTTGTAATCTCATCTATATCTTTTCATTATACTACTTCTAGTTTATTTGTATATTTTGTCTTAGAGTTGTATTTTCTATTTCTATCATCTTCTACCTCTTTCTTTATATTTACATGTATCTTTTGTCATAGAGTTGTAACACTTTTTAATCAATCAATATTTATTTGTAATATATTGTCTAGAGTTGTAATAGTATCTTACCAATTCCATTGAGGCAATATTATTTTTCCTAACATTCAAAAGCTTATCCCTTTTTGTTTCAATGGAAGGGGAGACAATCAAAATCATGAACCAAGACCTAGTGAGATTGGATAGGTTTGATGGATCCAATTTTACTAGGTGGCAAGACAAGGTGAGGTTTCTTTTAACCACTCTCAAAATCGCCTACATCCTTGAGTCTTCCTTGGCACCTCTAGCCGAGCCATCCGATAAAGACACTCCCGAGGAGGTGGAGAAGAGAAGGAAGAGAGAGGAGGACAATCTCCTTTGTAGGGGTCATATTCTCAATGCCCTATCCGATAGGCTTTATGACCTCTACACCGAGACCAAATCGGCCAAGGAGATTTGGGATGCACTTGAGAAAAAGTTCAAGGCGGAAGAGGAAGGTACCAAAAAGTTTTGATATCTCAATACTTCGATTTCAAATTTTTTGGTGATAAACCTATTCTTCCTCAAATTCATGAATTGCAAATTATTGTTAATAAATTGAAAGTGTTAAAGATTGAGCTTCCTGAGGCCTTTCAAGTTGGTGCTATTGTGGCTAAATTACCACCAACTTGGAAGAGCTATAGGAAAATAATCCTTCATAAAAATGAGGATTATTCTTTGGAGGAGATCTAAAAGCATATTCGAATCGAAGAGGAATCGATATGTAGAGATAAACTTGTGGAGGGGTCTAATGGAGAGACTTCCAAAGCAAATGCGGTGTCACAACCAAAACATCCAAAAAACAAAGGGAAAAAGGGTAATGAGAAACCTTTGGGTCCAAAAACCAACCCAAACAAGTTTAAGGGCGAGAAAGGTCCTTGCTTTGTGTGTGGGAAAAAGGGTCACTATGCTAGAGAGTGTAGACATAGAAAAGACCAACAAAGACCTAAGGTGAACGCAACTCAAGAGGAAAACATAGTTGCTACCCTTAGTGAGGTGAATGCGGTCCAAGGCAAGGTGAAAGGGTGGTGGTATGACACATGTGCCACCGTCCATGTCACCTATGACAAATCATTGTTCAAGACCTTTGAAAAGTCAAAGGGCAACCATGAGATACAAATGGGCAATGAGGGCAAATCCAATGTACTTGGCAAAGGTACCATTGATGTCTACTTCACCTCCGGCAAGAAAGTTACATTAGTGAATGTACTTTATGTTCCCGAAATGAGTAGAAACTTGGTAAGTGGTGATTTGCTTGGCAAGCCCGGCATTAAAGCCGTTTTTGAGTTCGGTAAACTTATACTTACCAAATCAAATGTATTTTTGGGAAAGGGGAACTCTTGTGAGGGTATGGTTAAATTGTGCACCAATGATGTAACTTTCAATGTTATCAATAAAAATGCTACTTCCGCCTATATTGTTGAGTATGATTCTTTATTTTTGTGGCATCTTAGACTATTGCATATAGGTTTTTCAACCATGAAAATAGTAGTAAAATGTGGTATGATTGCATGCAATATTAAAAACTATGGTAAATGTGAAACATGTGTTAAGGCAAAAATGATTAAGAAACCATTTCCTAGTGTAGAAAGATCATCTAATTTACTAGATTTAATCCATAGTGATCTTTGTGAATTAAATGGTGTTTTAACTAGGGGTGGTAAAATGTATTTTCTTACTTTTATAGATGATTTTAGTAGATATACCTATGTGTTTCTTTTAAAGCATAAAGATGAGGCTTTTGATGCTTTTAAATTGTATAAATTAGAAGTTGAAAATCAACTAAATAAAAAGATTAAGGTGCTAAGAAGTGATAGAGGAGGAGAGTACTTCTCTAATGAATTCAATACATTTTGTGAAGAAAATGGTATAATTCATGAGTACACTGCACCTTATACACCATAACACAATGCTGTTGTCGAAAGGAAAAATAGGACTTATCTAAAGATGATAAATTCTATGTTGGTGTTTTCTAAGTTGAACTTCAACTTATGGGGTGAAGCGCTTTTAACCGCTTGTCACATTCTTAATCGAATACCGATGAAGAAAAATGAGATATCTCCATATGAGTTATGGAAAGGAAGAAAACCCAACATAGGGTACTTCAAAGTGTGGGGGTGTCTTGCATATTGCAAGAAAACCGAACCTAATAGAACAAAGTTAGGTTCAAGAGCCATAAAGTGTGCTTTTGTTGGTTATGCCAACAATAGTAAAGCTTATAGGCTATTAGACTTAGTGTCTAATATTGTGATTGAATCTAGAGAAGTTGAATTCTTTGAGAACATGCTATGTGACAACAATTCTCAAGCTTCAACATCTCTAAAGGAGAATATGTTATATGAGAACAATTCTCAAGCTTCTACATCCAAAGTTGATTCTCAAGAGGAGAATTCTCAAAAGGATGTAAAGCAACCCTTTGAATCTAGAAGAAGTCAAAGGCTTAAAAATCATAAAAGTCTAGTAGTGGATGAGATAGATTCTCAACGAATTTCATTCTACATGGTAGAAGGAAATAGAGAGGAAGTTATTAGGAAAATTCCTATTGTACTTCTCGTTGAGGATGATCCTAAGACTTATAGAGAAGCTATGCAATCGAGAGATAGTGCATTTTGGAAAGAAGCCATCAATGATGAGATGGATTCCATTCTTTCAAATAACACTTGGGAATTGGCAGACCTCCCACCGGGGTCTAAGCCAATTGGGTGTAAGTGGGTATTTAGGAGAAAATACCACGCTGACGGCACTATCCAAACCTTTAAAGCTAGATTAGTAGCTAAAGGTTTTAGGCAAAAGGAGGGTATCGATTATTTCGATACCTATGCACCGGTTGCAAGAACAACTTCTATAAGAATTTTGTTCGCTTTAGCTTTGATACACAACTTGTATGTTCATCAAATGGATGTCAAAACGGCATTCCTTAATGGTGACCTCAGTGAGGAGGTTTATATGGAACAACCCGAAGGGTTTGTCCTACCAAAATATGAACATAAAGTTTGTAGACTTGTAAAATCCTTATATGGATTAAAACAAGCTCCTAAGCAATGGCATGAGAAATTTGATCAAGCCATCATGTCTAATGGGTTTAGACATAACAATGGAGACAAGTGTTTGTATTCCAAAACTTGTAAGGGATATGTGATCATTGTTTGCTTATATGTGGATGATATGCTTATTCTAAGTAATAGCATGAAAGGGATAGAAGAAACGAAGAGGTTTCTATCATCAAACTTCATGATGAAAGATCTTGGAGAAGTTGATACCATACTCGGTATCAAAGTAAAGAAACATAGTGGGGGTTTTGCGTTAGGGCAAGCCCACTATGTTGAGAAAGTATTGAACAAATTTAACCATCTCAAGGTTAAAGATGCCAATACTCCATTCGATCATAGTGTAAAACTAGAGAAGAATGAAGGAAGAGTGGTGGCTCAATTGGAGTACGCTAGTGCTATAGGGAGTCTAATGTACGCTGCCCAGTGTACTAGACCTGATATAGAATTTGCGGTAAGTAAACTTAGTAGGTTTACAAGTAATCCAAGTGTGGATCACTGGAAGGCAATTGGAAGAGTCCTAGGTTATCTCAAGAAAACCAAAGGACTAAGCCTTCACTACTCCAAATTTCCTTCGATATTAGAAGGATATACAGATGCAAGTTGGATATCCAATCTTGGGGACAACTTGTCCACAACTGGTTGGGTATTTACACTTGGTGGAGGTGCAATTTCTTGGGGTTCCAAGAAACAAACCTGTATATCTCATTCCACTATGGAAGCGGAGTTCATAGCTCTAGCTGCTACTGGCAAAGAGGCCGAATGGTTAAGGGATCTGTTAATAGAGATTCCCCTAATCAAAGATAATGTATCTACTATATCGATACATTGTGATAGCCAAGCAACATTGGCTAGAGCATACAGCGGAGTGTATAATGGGAAGTCTAGACATATTAGTCTAAGACATGGATATGTAAGAGAATTGATTCAAAGAGGAGTCATCTCAATATCCTATGTGAGAACAAGTGAAAATCTGGCGGATCCTTTCACTAAGCCACTAACGAGGGATTTAGTGGCTGCATCATCTCGAGGGATGGGACTTAAACTCCCTAAAGAGATTCACGATTGATGGTAACCTATCTTAACACTAGTTATTCAACTAGTGTTAGGTTCAATAGGTAATAACAAGTCAATCAAGTGAATATTAGTTGTACTCAAAACAAGTCCCATCTGAGATATTGAGTACTTGTGTGTTACCAATTGGAGGGTTAAAACCGAAAGGTTTTTTAATAGAGTTCAGTCTTGTAAAGACAAGTATTTTTGGTAACAAAATACTGTAAGAATTCTACCTATATGGACCTAGGGGTGGTGCCGCCTCTCATGAGAATTGGGAGTATTCTCAAGAACGTCCATGAATGGAAAGTGCACATGGCCATTAACGGTGCAAAGCGAGACATAGAGGTCTCAAGTGAACATCGCAAAGGTGTGTGTGTTATCACCGATTTGTCATCATGAAAAGATGGTTCAATGCCTAGTGCAACCTAATTTTCGACAAATTTTGTGATAATTACACTATAGTAAAGTTCAAGTTGAAAAACACTTTACTTTATGCACTAATGCAATGACTCCTATAAGAGAGAGAGTTCTTATTTAATCAAGTGGGGGATATGTTATATTTCAAAATATAATGATTGATTAAATAAGTGTTACAATAGATAATTATTTAATCTTGTGGGGGAATGTTATATTATTTTATAATATAATGTAAAATTATATTATATTATAATATAATGTTTTAGATTAAATAAATGTGACATAGAGTATCACATATTGTAACATATAATAGAGAGTTACATTATTTGGATATATGTGAAATATCCAAACATGTAACATATTTGGTGTTACAAATTCATCACAAATTTGTAACTCCTAAATATCACCCATTATTGTGTAGATTTGTTGTTACACAATATTGAGATGAATTTCTTAAAGCCATATGAGAAATGGCTGATAGAGATGTGATTTTAACTCCCATAATGTGTATGGAAGTTACAAAATTAAGTGGGAATGAATTTGGAACGTTTTGGAATAGTTGGAAAATTGGTTGCTGAAAAAACGTCTTAGGCCGCGGCCTGAGTTTTTCAGGCCGCGGCTCAAGAGGCAAAATAGGCAAAAAATAAACCGTGGGCCGTGGCTCGTGTTTTTCAGGCCGCGGCCTGAGACGCTGACACCATTTTCCATACTTCGGTTTTTTCCAATTTTCAACGTTTCCAACAGCCAAGTAACTCCCAAATCTCTATTTTAATTCCATAAAACACCCAATTAATCATTGGTAACAGCCATGAGGGTTGGTGGAATTTGAAATTCAAAGGGTGTCTCTATACTCTATAAATAGGAGCCTAATGCTCACTTGTAAGACACACCATTTCTATCCACTAGAGCACTTGGCTAGAAACACCTTGAGGCTTGATTATTCCAGAAAGCATTTCCAAAACCTGTGAGAGATCCCTTCGTGCTTGAGTTAGGGGGAAATAAGCTTTTGGACAAAGGTTTCAAACATTGTTCAAGTTGGTGATCCCCAATACTCTTCACTTTGGTTGTGTGAGTGAGAGTTCTTTGTTCATTGTTCTTATTCTTGTTCTTTTATTCTATTGCTTTTCTTTTCTTCTATTATTCACTCTTTTACATGTATCTTTTGTTTTAGAGTTGTAATCTCATCTATATCTTTTCATTATACTACTTCTAGTTTATTTGTATATTTTGTCTTAAAGTTGTATTTTCTATTTCTATCATCTTCTACCTCTTTCTTTATATTTACATGTATCTTTTGTCATAGAGTTGTAACAATTTTTAATCAATCAATATTTATTTGTAATATATTGTCTAGAATTGTAATAGTATCTTACCAATTCCATTGAGGCAATATTATTTTTCCTAACACTCCCCACCTGGTCTAACAGGTCAGCCGCCAGGGGGGCCGTGTCCTGTTCGAGTTTGGGGCGGAAGCCCGCTTCGGCGGCTGCCCGATCAACGATCGGCTGCGGAGCGCTGAACTCGGCAGGACGCTCCGCAAATTCAACCTGACGGTGGATCGTCAGGGCTCTGTAGGTTTCGTCCCTCCAGCCCCGACCGTTCTCCCAAGTCCGGTTGATCAGCCGGGACTGCTCATCCTGTAAAGCAGACTCCCCCTCCTCAAGAAGAGCCGGGCGTATCGGAAGAATAGGCAGTGTAGGGACCTCTTTCGCGGCCAGCCGACTCTCACCGTGCAACTCTTCAGCCGAACCAGTTCGCCTCGTCCGGGGCCTCTTCCCGGTGTTGCCCTCTTCGGTGCCAGCGCCCGACCCCTTTTCCCAGAGCTTCTGCTGACCGTTGCGCCCGCCTCCAAGTCAATTACGGTGTGCTGGGCGGGAGCAGAGACTGCAGCAAACTCCACAGCTTGGATGGGGACCGCGGCCAAGGCTTCCCCCCCGGGACGAGACTCCGCCCCGGACGCCACCCTGCTGATACTGGGCTCCGGGCCCATCGCCTCGTTGTTCCTCCTGGCCGCCTTTTTGGCCGCCCTATCCTTGAGGAGCCGCCTCATTTCGCTGGCAGGGGTTGACATATCGGAATCCCTTGTAAAAGTACAGAAAAGGGAGTTAGGACGATAAACCAAACAGACAAAAACACACAAATCAAAGTTAGAAATGACCCGGGACGAACCCTCATCTATGCCCCAGGCGTGACTCAATTCCTCTAAAGCAAATGAATGGACCCGATCCCCTATATCGTCCGGGTTCAGGAAACCCCCGTACTGGAGGAACCCGGATAAGAACATGAGGACCTCCGAGCCTACGGGGACGGGAATTGAAGGTCTCATCTCCCCTTCAGCCCCAAACGCGGGGCCCGGGGGTACTAGCCTATCCCTAGCTAAGTCCCCGACTCGAGGAGCATAAGTTAAGATTAAAGGGGAGTTACCTCGCCCCGATACGCTAGCCCCGGGAGTCCCAATGTTTGGTAGGGCATCTTCGAAGAGCTCCTCCAGCTCCTCTGAGGTGGCCGCCTCTGTCGGGGCCTGGTCCTTCTTGCACCGGGCCGCGTCGGCTCGCGCCACTCTTTCCACACTGGCAATGTGGTCCAGGGCCAACTGCTCCTGTACGTCGACGTTCTTCTCGCAGGGGATCCCCCGAAGGTTCGGGATAACAATGGTTTGGGTGGCCGCGAGCATCCCGACCAGTCGGAGAATGTCGTTCGTGACGTAGCCACCCACGTCCAGATCCTCCACGCTCAACTCGGAATAAAACCTCCTATTTTCCATAATGAACTCGGTAAGGGGAGTTTGAGCGAAAGGCCCTGCCACCTGAAAGATATGATAAGAGACGATTAAAAAGGATAAGGAATAAAAGAGAGGACCAGAAAAATACTTACCCACTCGCTGGAAGTTCAGCAGCAACGTGGGGTTCTTGTCCATGAGGAACCTGGAAGTCAGGAACCAGTAATGCCTGACGTCCGGGGGATGCCTCCAGGAGATAGTAGGAGCGGGATAGACACTCCGCGACTTCAGTCTATAGAAGCCGTCCAGGGTCTTGTCCTTGACGTTGACCTGCGACTCCAGCTTGTAGAAGTACAGAATCTCCGCAGGACCTCCTTCGCGATGCAGAACACCCGCCATTCAGCAAGTAGTCGGTACGCTTGAGGAAAAAGTTGGAACGGTGCGATTCCCATGTACGTCAAGAACTGCACGAAATATTCGTGAAGCGGGAGCGTAGCTCCCGTGCTGATGTGCCCGGCGCTCCAGGCCCCGAATCCTTCCACGGACGTATGTGCCCGCTCCTCGATCCTGGCCATGCGGTTGTGAAAGAGTCCGGGAGTTGATTCGATGCCCAAACGCTGGTCCAGGAGCAACATCATCCGGTAGTTCCGGAACAGGTTGGGCGTCACGTCCATCTCCCACCTGTTGCCCTTGGGCGTCTGGGATCCAGGAACGACAACAGGGGCCCTATTGACCTCTTCTTCCGAATGGAGTGTAACGCCCGTTGCCATAGCTGACGATCTGGGAACAAAGAAAGAAAGCCAAGCAGTCAGTACCTAAACCCAAGAAATTCGGTCAAGGTACGGGGGGTCTCCTAAGGACTGCTTGGAGTCCCTTTGGATCAGGCCCAGGACACCGAAGAGCCACGGGACCCTGGTCGGGAAAGAAGGAAACTACTAAGACCCGCCCTCTGTCCGGGAAGCATCTGGATACAGAGCAACCTGAACCAGGCGGCCTTCCTAACAACTCCTAAGTATAAAGCCTAAACGCACGTATTAAAAGAACATCATAAGTTCATAAAGTCGTCAAGAGAGTCAGGGGGACTTACTGTGAGTTGTTGGCCGTAGAAGGTGGTGGTTGTCCGACTGTAAGGACGGCAGAACTTCGTTCTTGAAATGGTGTAGCTGGTTTAGCAGTTCGTCGACAGGACAGGCTCAAGACTCGTCTTCAGGTGGAAGGGCAGAGGTTGGGGTTCTAGGGAACAGGCGGCGGCGCAGAGTCAGCAGATGGTGGTATATACCGTCGACGATGTCGGACATGCATGGCTCGAGCAAAGCTTATTGTTTCTTAAACTGTTTCGAAAGTGTAAAAGTGCCAAATTGGCTTTCGTGGGGTATTTATAATGGCCCCAAGTCCTGGCCTCCGATCCAACGGACAGGTGTCTCCCCATCGGACGGTCAGGAGTCGCGCAGGGACATTTATGAGTCCTCTCAGGTTGGATCCTCGCCATCTCAGATCTAACGGCCCAGGAGGGGCGGATGCCAAAGGTCGCCCCATCCTACGGTCTACCTCATCCCAAGGATATTAATGATGGACCCCCCTGCGGATGGGACGCTTTGTGACGTGTGCTGACACACTAGCCTAGGCCTAGCGACCCTTGAGAGGGCTAGGCGACCTTTCGTGACCTGTGCAGCAATCGCCTAGTGAAACGTGTACCCTTGCCACGAAGCGGGACAAAGGTAAACGTCCCCGGATGTTGGTAAGCGGTCTAGGCCAAGCGTATGGCCAGTGCCGCGGCCCGCTGTCACAGACCCGCGATCCCAAGCAGGAACTGGGGAGGCAACCATGCGAGTATCCCGGGAACGATGCAAACCTCCTCTTTGCAGGCCTAGGCGAAGGCTTGGGGGGTAAATGTTATCCCCATTTCCTGCATGGACTCGGGACCTTCGTCCAGGCCCACTGTCAGGGGTTGTTAAGCATGCGGGCCCGGCCCAAGGCCTCTTGATACGGAAGTGTCCGGGATGAGGGGGTATGGGCCGGGGGTTGCATGCCTGGGCCCTTGGGGGGGCCCGGTATGTTCATCTGGTTCCGTCCTCCGGGACGATCATCCGGGAGACGTACAGATCGTTCGAACCCCCACGGCATACTCGTCCCTGTCCCGAACCATGGTACGGTCTGGCCCTGCGGTAAATGAAGAGGGACAAAGGTAAACAGACCCGGATCACATTGTCCCCCGTGAGAGGGGCCAAGCGTCCAGGAACCTGAAACTGCTCCACTCCGCGTGGGCGTTGTCCCCACTTTTCACCTGCGGAAAAGGCCACCTCGGGATTGCACGTTGTTGTTTCAGGTCTGCGCAGCCAAGTACTCTGACTGGTCTTGTCTCCTGAATCTGCCTCGTAACTCGAAGTGTCCAGACCAAAGGCGCCGTTTTGTCGGGCGAGATATAGTTCTTGAGCCAATGTATTGGGCCTGAGATGGTCTGGAATTCATGCTTGCTGTATCTTTTGTATTGGGCTTCCACTAGAAAGGCCAAGAATACCCGTATCTCTAATGGGCCCGGGTCATACCCGGCCCAAGCCCAGTGTTCCCATAAGCCTATAAATACAGGCTATAGAACACTGTAGAGGGGGGATCTTTGGAACGAAGATACAGTGACTCTGTCGAAATACAGAAAGGAACTCCATTGTAAAAGGTCTTTCAAGCTCTAATACTACAGACTCGTGGACTAAGGCTAGTTAACGCCCCAACCACATAAAAACCCCGTGTTAATCATCTACTTTCATTACAATTACCGTTAAATAATATTTATTAATATAGTTACCGAAAACCTCGGTAAACAGGTTTTTTTTTCAAAAAAAAGTTAATCTAATTTTTTTAAGAATTTTCACTTTTATGGGTTTATTTTCCCATATTAAAATTTTCTTTGGTTGTTTTACAATTTTTTTTCCTAATTTTTGTAATATGAATTGTGTTTATCATTTTTTTTATTTATTATAAACATTTTTTATTTTTTTTATATTGTTCGTTTTTTTTCAAAGTCTGAGTAAGATAACAAGTTACTTTATTGATTTTTCACAGTTAAGTAAAAAAAAAAATCCTAGAGCTATTAAATAACATGTATCAGGAGGGGTAACCAGTTACCTTGAGAGGAGTAACCTTCTGCCATAAGAGGGGTAACCATTTATCATACGATGAGTGACGAGTTACTTATATTAAATATGAAAAAAAAAACATTAAATTTGAAGGAAAAAAATATGATTTGATCTTATAACCTAGAAATATACACACATATCAGAACATGGAAGTAACCGGTTACCATAAAGAACCCATAAATATACACTCATACTAGAACGTGAAGGTAATTGGTTACCATAAAGAACCCAGAAATATACACATATTAGAACGTTAAGGTAACCATTTACCTATTGCAGATCTAAAGATAGAAAAAAAAAACCCAGAAATATACACACATACCAGAACGTGAAGGTAATCAGTTACTATAAAGAACCCAGAAATATAAACACATATCAGAACATGAAGGTAACCAGTTACCTATTGCAGATTATAGAAAAAAAATAGATCCAAAGAAAAAAAAATGAGTTTTGATCTGTAACTCAAGAAGAAGAAAGTATATCTGTAATAATATGAGCAATTGTTTACCTAAACTTAAAAAAATTTACAAGTTAGTTCTAGTTCTAAAAAAAAATTTAGACCTAGAAAAAAAATATGATTTGGAAATTGAAAAGAAGAGTAAGAATAGTTGGTCGGAGAAGGAGGTTGTCGGGGATGGCCAATATTGCAGCCGAACATGGCTGGAATTGATTTGATATATGGAGAAGAGGATCGCAAATTTTCTTGCTAGAGGGGATGTCGCGGTTGAGTTGTGGTTGATCGAATCTTGAGATGGCGTCGGAGATAGAACGGATTTTGCGTCGGAGCTGGAGGAGTTTGCGTCGGCCAGAGGTGGAGGGGATTTGGTGGCTGGGTTTTGAGAAAAGAGGGTTTGTGCGTGGGTTTTGAGAGAGAGACTAGTGGAATGCTAATTTACAATAGTACCCATGTTTGGCTGATGTATTTTGTTTTTAAATTTAGCTCCCATATTTAGTTAGCTAGTAATTGTGTTTCTCATACTTTATTTTTTTCTTTAATAAGTTTTCTCATACAAATTAGAAAAAATATAATCACCATATTTTTGCGCAGGCATAAAAGTCATATTTTTTAAAAATTCCCCCAATTCTATAATTTTAAAATACTTCACCAACATTATTTATAACTTAGAGTACAAATTTATATTTCACGTAAATGCAATATACCAAATAATTATATTCCATTTTTTTAATCACATGAATACAATGTACAAATAAGTATATTTCTTTAATCACTTGATAGTGAAGGTGCCATCGTAGAATAAATTGTTCCGTTCACACTACGGCAGATTTCTTAGTTGATCCTGCAGCTATTGGATTGGATTCTGTCCCCGTCACATTTGGATGTATATACTTTAAACTTTCTTTTTTCCAAACGTTTATTAGGGGCCAATCAACCAACCAAAAATTTGATTTGAGAACACATTGCTATCTACAAATTGGTGTGATGATTGATATGATGATGTATATATATAGTGGAAAAATTAATTGTACAACTCGCCAAGACTTACATATATGGCTCCAAAATCCAGACCAACACAATCAGGAAAGCACCAGATTTGTCTTCACTAAGCTAAACAATTCCACACCATCTATGCAGTAAGCAATCTAGAATTGACTTGCCTTGACTTGACTCGATGCAGATGTTGCACCCAAATTTTCTTTACATGGTTGTACAACAATTTTACAAGCTAATTGTGAGGATATGTATGAACTCAACACTTCAATGCTAAAACACCTACACACATCAACCAAAACCAGTACACACATATAAAATACAAAATTACAAAACACAAAAAATTAATGCAGAAACTTAAACAAAGAAATACAAAATGTTAGGAAAATATATGTTGTATCAATGAAAATGGTAAAAATATTTACAACTCTAGATAAAATAATACAAATATACTTAAGATTGATTAAATAGTATTACAATTATATAATTGAAAAATACAAATAAATAAGAGAAGAGTTAGAAGAAGAGAATGGTAAAATACAACTCTAAACAAAATGATACAAATAAAGCAAAAGTATTTGTAACAAAAGAAAAGAAAAAATTACAACTTTAAACAAAAAATATAAGTAAATAGAGAAGAATAATATGAAGATGAAAATCAATAGAATAAAAGAAAAGAACAAGAATCAAATAACAAGCAACTCTCATTCACACTACCAAAATAAAGAGTGTTGGGGATCACCAAATTGAACAAGGTTTGAAACATTTGTCCAAAAGCTTATTTCCCCTATCTCAAACACTAAGAGATCTCTCACAAATTTGGAAATTGCTTTCTGGAATTATCAAGCCTCTAGGTGTTTTTTAGCCAAGTGTTTTAATGGATAGAAAAAGTGTCATACAAGTGAGCAATATGCTCCTATTTATAGAGTTTAGAGACATTCTTTGAATTTCAAATTCCACCAACCTCATGACTGTTACCAATGATTAATTGAATGTTTATGGAATTAAAATTGAGATTGGAGAGCTATTTATGTTTTTTGAGCCGTTCAAAAAAGTTAGAAAAAACTGAAAACTTTGGTCAGTCAGCCTCTGTGGCCGCGGCCAGGAGTATCAGTGGTCGCGGCCACTAGTCTCTGTTCCCCAGGTCACGACCACCAACATCCATAACTGCAACCACTGACCAATTTCAGCACACAAAAATGTGTTATTTTTCCAAACGGTTACAATCCACTCCCAATTGATTTTGTAACCCCCAAAACACATTATTGGGGTTAAAATCAAATCTCTAACAGTCATTTCACATATGACTTTAGGAAATTCATCTCAATATTGTATAACAACAAATCTATACAATAATTGGCAATATTTGAAAGTTACAAATTTCTAACTGAATTTGTAACACTAAATATGTTACATATTGAATATTCACATATATCTAAATATTATAACTCTTTTTTATATGTTACAATATGTGATATTCTTTGTCATATTTATTTAATCTAAATATTATATTATAAAATAATATAATATTACATTATATTATAAAATAATATAACACAAAAAATGAAGAGGAAAAAAAAGAGCACAAAGTTCTTACTTCGTTCGGATTATAAGAATGATCCCACATCCAAGGCAAACATGTTTCTCCCTAGTCTTTCCACTATGAATGAACTTGAAGAGTACAACCTATTCACCCCTCTCTTTGTTACAGGAATTTTCCCGCTGAATCTTAATCTCACTCTACTCTCAACTTTTCAACTTCTGTCTTTTAACTAAATGAAATAGCTAAATCCTATATATAGACTCAGTTATTACAAAGATAAGAGGAGTGGTTTCCAAAATGAAATAACAAACTAACAGTAATAACTGTTTTTTTATTAACGAAATGTAACTAACCAAAAAATAGGCTGAGGTGAATCAAGATACAAACATCACATTAGCCAATCATCATATAAATACTTCATCAAACACAAATTTACTTTAATTTTATCATTCAAACAAAGTTTAACCCAAAAACTATTTTTAGCTTCATAACTCCACTCGTTCGCTAAGATATATTAAATACTGTGTAATTACTTAATATCTTATGTTCTACTTCCTAAATAATCTCATCATGTAAATAGTAACATAATTGTGTTAAAAATAAAATAGTACTATTACAACCTCACAATATTAGTGAACGGCTCTTACTCTTAATGTAAATTATAATTTCTAATATATATTTAATTTGTATTGTACAATTCGATCATTTTAAAAATTAAAAATTAAAAAAAAAAGAAGAAAAAGTAGAGAAAAAAGAAACTATAGCTATTCCCAATTTTTTTTAACTTAACATATATCACAGTTATATTTAATTTGTATTTATTTATTTATTTGATAAAACTACAGCCTATTGATTTTGTATGATCTTATTTAAAAGAGTTTAATCTCACATAATAGTGTGCAGGTCCACATTTTTTAGTTGAGTATTGCTATAAGATATTATATGTAATTAATTAACACACTTGATGACTGATTGAAATGGATTGTTTTAATATTTTAAATTATCATAAGTAGGACCTAAATTCAACCATTTATACTATGTGACTTCAAGAGTTGAAGTTGATGGTGTTATATTATTTGAAATAATATAATATTTTGATTAAATAAATCAAATCAAAGATGTTAGATGTTGACTGGGTTTTTAGCCAACGACGTGAGAACGTCAAAAATGATAAACCTTCAAGAGAATTTAAACGACACAGACAGTTTTATCAAGAAAAGTAAATAATACACAAGATTTTTATAGTGGTTCAGCCCCGATCAGTCGGTAATAGCCTAATCCATTTAGAGTTGTGATTATAGATCTGTACTCAAAATCAGATGGACTGAGCCAACTGAGTTTCTTCAGTACAGATTGCATAAATACAAGAATCATTTCAAATACCAGCACTTTCTCTCTCTAGAATACTCAGACCCAAATTTTCTCTCTCTAGAATACTCAGACCCAAAAGTCTAGAAAGAAGCAGCAGAAGCCCCTCTCTAATCCCATAAGCCCTCTATTTATAGGCTTAGGGTCATACATCCGATATCCCCTAGAATCGGGATATTTTATTATATTTATTACATTTAAATTACAAAAAACATTCAAAATGTAACAAAACTCCCCATTTGTGGGAAGAATGAGAGATTCCCGCGTATCTTGTTGAAGTTGTTTTCTGGGAATCTTGACTTAGTCCTCCTCTAGCTAGTTGGTCCACCTCACCTCCACTCTGGTCAATCACACACATGTTGGTCGGACACACACTTGCTGGTAGGACATGCAAGTGCTGGACATGCACTTCTCTCCTCTAACATGACACTCTCCTCTAGCATGCCATTTCTTTATTTGGACAACCATGCACTGGTTGGACATATGCGTAAAGACCAAATTCTTGGTCTCTCCTCGGACCATATCCTTGGGGTCTCCTAAGACCACTCTCTTGGGGTCTCCTAGGACCACTCTCTTGGTTCTCCTCGGACCAAAGTCCCTTGGGCTCTCCTCAGACCACATCCTTGGGATCTCCTAGGATGCACTCTCCTTAGCTCTCCTAGGACCACCCCCTTGGGGTCTCCTCTGACCATACCCTTGGGATCTCCTAGGATGCACTCTCCTTAGCTCTCCTAAGACCACCTCCTTGGGGTCTCCTCGAACCTCACCCTTGGGATCTCCTAGGATGCACTTTTCTTAGCTCTCCTAGGACCACCCCCTTGGGGTCTCCTCGGACCACACCCTTGGGATCTCCTAGGATGCACTAGGCTTGGTTATGACATCTTTCAAGCAGTCCAAACTCTTCATCAGTCTACCGGGTCACTTTATCACAACTATGAGGAGTCAATGTATTTATTGACTATTAATATGTCTTTTACTGACCATGCACTGCCACTTGTCACCTTTATCGCCACGTTATTGATCTCTAATTTTTGGAGATAACATTAGGAGTTACGAAATCAAAGAGGAGATACATATCAGTTACAAAATTCTTTAAAATTTATTGAGTAAATACTATTTTAGATCTTGTATTGGACAAAATTATCAATCAAATTTCTGTTTTGCTAAATAATAATTTGGACATTGGATTTTGCAAAATGGAATATAATATTATTCTAATCCCAATTTTGTTAAAAAAATATAATATAACTAAAATGCCCTTGGATTTAAATTTTAATTTAATTTTTTTATAATATTTAATGTATTTTATTTGAAATAAATAAAAACAATTTAATTAAAACTAATAAGCAAATCTAAACTATTAAAACTTTAATACATCATAAAAAATTAAAAATTCGTATTTTATCATCAAAAGAATTCAAACTCTCAATTTAAAAGGTAAATTAAACCTATTAAACATAATAAAAATTTTAATACTCATTATTTAGTTCATGGGTTCTTCAAGTTTATGGGCTGTTCATAAAGTACCTGGGTAATCCATATCACAACCACGTCATCTTCATCTTTGCAAACTTTACCATCACTAAAATATCACAAAATCAAAGTTTAACACCAAAATTTCATTTCCAAAATAGAAAACCCATACAAATTCTGAGATTACCATATAAGAAAAAGGAAAAAAAAAATCAAAGTCATCCTCATCCTTACTTTTGCCCAAAAAAACCGTCAACCAAGCTGACGTCCCCGTTGAAGGTGTTGAATATCAATTGCTTCTCAGATCCGGGATGGACTTCCATGGACGACTATGGATGGGTGGAAGGAAAAGACGTTGGGGCTGGGTGTGGGGGCTCAGTGACAACGCAGACGACCCATATCTAGTATGACGACGGCGCAAATCAGATGACCCAAATCTAGAACGGGGTTGGTAATGCTTCAGGCTCTTTTGGCGCTTGGTCGACTGGGGCAACGATGCTTGGGGTCAGTAGTCAAGGTTCCTGGAAATGGAGAATGGAACAAGATGGAGGAGAAGGAACGAAGAAGAAATATATGATTTTTTTTTTTAATTTTGTTATTTAGTTTTAGTTTTAGTTTTTTATTTATTTATTTTATATGTAATGTTATTTTTTAAATTAAATTTTTATGTTTTTTAATTAAGTAATGTATTATTTATTTTTTTAGTTTAAAATTAATTTAATTTGTTTTCTATTTTAAAATATATTTTTAATTGTATAAATAATTCATTAAGTAAAAATATAGGGGCATTTTAGTCTTATTTAAAAGTAGTTGGACCAAAATCAGTCCTAAAATACTATTTTATTCCAGTTTGCTAAACGCAAAGTTCGATTTGTTATTTAACAAAATAAATTATCTGATCGGTAACTTTTACACATCACAAGAGTCAAAATAGTATTCACCCTAATATATTTAGAGGAGCTACAAATCCAGTAAGTTAAGGGTACAAAATTTGCAACTTACTCCCTTAATATGTATAGGAGTTACACATTTAATTTTATTTTAAATGGTGGATGATTTCAAATTCAAAAGAGAGCTATAAAACTTTATAATTAGTGACCATTTATTCATATGAGTTATACTTTACATTCTCATCTTTTTATGCTTTATGCTAACTATGCTTGATAAACCACGAAAAACATTTCCTTGATACCGAAAGAGTTCTAGGGAAGGTAGAAAACAGAGATAGATTATTTTGGACAAAGTTAAAGATAATATAATCTAAAGATAATATAAAGATAATATAATCTAATAGATAATATAATATAATCTAAAGATATCTTCAAAATTTAAAGGAAAAGAGGTAAATTGCAGCCATTAGATGCTCATGTGGACTTTATCTTAAAATTTATTCGCCTCTCTATATTTAGATAACAATGTTCATCCTTCAAACATTTTTTAATAATATCTCTATGTCTCTCTTATTTTCTTACTATTTTATATTTAAATGATATAGATAAAAAAAAATAGAGAAAGTAATGTACATGATAAAATGTAAAAGTTTGATGTAATATTAGTGATGTATTTTATAGAATAATATAGAGAAGCGGGTAAGAGTGCTCTTAGAGACTTCTAGAATGGGAAAATCTACAAAAGTCATGTGTAAAAGAACCCCTCAGCTCAGCGGTGTAATATATTATATGCCCAGTTGAGAGAGACGATAACTGAGCTATACACGAGCAGATTCAACTCAGGCTGATGCGGCAACAACCAACAGACAAGACCAAATGAAGATCTATTACTACCACAAGGCACGCTTGGAAAACTACCCATAATTACGCATTTATTGCAAAATATGATAAAATAAGACTCATTGTCACCAGATTATTCTCCACCTTTTAAGGAGGTAATTTTTATTTTTTTGACAAAAAGATCAATGCTTATTGATTTGATAAAACCTGTTAATTACATTAGTCAATCTTTTAAGGAGGTATTTAATATCTCATCCCCTCTATAAATTAATAAAGGAGATAAGGCAAAGTTGTGAGGGGATTCTTTTTCTCTTTTTATTCTCTTGAAGAACTCTGTACACCAAAAACTCCATTAGAGAGGAAAACTACAAGAACAGTGAACGTAAGTCAATTATTGATTGGCCAAACCATTATAAATCATGTGTATCTTTCATTTTTTGATATCGAATCATTTCCCAAATACTTTCCTCACCCATATCATGACAGCTTCTCCCTTTTTATTTCGTTTACAAATTTCCGCCGTCAACAAATAGATTATGAATTTGAAATAATTTTAACCTAATTTGATATTCCACAACATAAATGTATTATATATTAGGTAATGCAATACATATTTACTTCAACTAATAATTAATATTGACAGCTACAAAAATTTCGTCAATTAAGAAGAATTTGACAACTTTATATTTATATATTTATATTTTTCGTATAAATTTTTCTAATTAATACAAAGGAGTCTCATATAGGGGTGCACACGGGTTTGATTTTAGGGTTTCAGGTTTATCGGGTTTGAGTTTTACGGGTTTCGGGTTAAGAAAAATGGTACCGAAACCGATCCGAAATTTTCAGGTTTTTTCGAGTTCGGATTCACTCGGGTTCGGGTTCAGGTTTAATTTCGGGTTTGCTGGGCCATTTGTGATTTTGGGCCGAAAAGCCCAGATTTGCAAAAATGCCATTTTTTTTTCAAAAATACCATCTTTTTCCAAAAATATGGTTGTTTATTTGCTAAAAAAACACTGTGAGTTATAATAGTCCATACTTTTATTATACATGATTAAAAATTAAAATTATTTAAGTTTATATTTATTTTTATTTAAGTTACTAAACCGACCCCTTTTTTTTTGTCTTCTTCTCTTTCGTTTCATTCAAGGGGCAACCTCCCTCTTGAATTTCAAGCTTCAGATCAGCACGGCAGGTGCAACGCCCTGGTTACCCCAGAACAGTTACGGTGAACGGTGGACCGGAAATTTGACCCGCTACCCGAGTCCTTTGGTAAAAAACGTGCTCTAAGTGTAATTAACAGGTTAAGGTGAAAAACTAATAAAGAGGAAATGGATATTTTCATTACAAACCGCTTTGCAGAGCTAATTAAAACATTTAAAAGTTGTTCTCAGTACAAAATGGTCATTACTGTTTCAAATTTACAATCATGCCGACCTAAGCGGCAAAATAGGGTAAATCCCCTAGTTCCTCTGAGAACGCCTTGGCCGTGGTGGTCAAGCGGCCGCATATTTACACATCACAACCTAAGCTCTCCACTCAAGGCTGGGTGAGCTTTTCTTTCCCTTTACTTGCACCACATAGCACCCATGAGCCAAGGCCTAGCAAGAAAACACAACAAAGTATGATATAATATCAACAAAGATCGTAACAATCATCCAGGACTATCAGTCCCAACAAGTAGGTGACAGAAGCAACAGTCACAAAAGTGGGTACAACCCCCTTTAGCCATGTGACGATAGGGTCACTCGAGCTTAACTGACAAGTGAACCTTTCATAAGTTTGAACAAGATGGGTGTATGGTGAATAGTCACCAACATAACCCTCCTCATGACCATAGAGTCATAACCCTAGAACAGCGTTCCCTAGCCATGTGACAAACATTCACCGGGGCCATATGCCTTGGCTCTGAATAACTGGTCTTAGACCAGACAAGCGCTTATAAGTTCATCGACCTTAGGGTCGGTCCAGCATTAATACTCTATATGAGTCATTCAACGCTGATATCGATTAGATCTAATCTTCATTTGGCCTGGCGTTCTCAACGTTATGCCATTTCTGACTCTTTAGGTCAGTGTCCCTGACTGATTAGTACATATACAAGTATTCAACATTTGCTAGCATTCATTAGGCAATCCATGTCCACATTTATCAATCGACATGCCTTAATAATAATCACGCATGTCACATATACACAGGGTGCAGTTTTCTTACCTTAGATTCGAGCTAGAAAGCTTAAAAGAACGACCCGTGAGAACGATCAACTTTTAGTCCTTTAGCGGTCACCTAATCATAACCAAACACGGGACATCATCAATAATAATGATCAACATAGGTTCCCACACCAATATTTAGCCTCCGGAAGATCAATCCCAACTAATCCCAGTAGTAGGTGTTGGGGTTTTATGCCCTAATTAAAACCCAAATTCTTTGTTATCTCATTTTATTATCAATAAAAGAATAGAAATCATTTTTTGACTTGGTCAATCACTTTGCTCACATGTTTTATTTTCATGATTATTTATTTAATATAAACTTCTATTAAATCCCGAGCATATAGCTAATCTTATTTATAGTGACGTAATCACAGTGGAATATTAATATGATTATATGTTAAAAAATAAGTTAGTCCTAAGATTAGTCAGTGCACCGGATTTACACTGACTTGCCAATCTACGATATGATCTACTTACACACTACAGTGTTATGTTCTTTCCAGAACATTAGCAAAGTAGATAAGATCGGATGTATTTGTTACATCGGACAGGACCGATATTGACAGTTGATAAGATAAGTAAACATACCGTTATTATCTATTCTAGTCATATCATATAGTTAACCATAGGTCAATTCAATCTCAATTCTGAGTGGTTAGTATTCTAACTGATTGTATTATTTGAGTTCTTTGACTTGTTCGTTACCAGCTTACCCTACGGACTAGCCCATACTTACATCTTGGGAACTCGGTAGTATAATTGAGTGGGAGTGTTAATCATAGATATGAACATCTATAGCTTCTGATGAAGAAGTGAAACGATGGTTTCCTTTTAGTTTGGTTCAAGGTGTTAAATGATAGAGATCTCATTTCAGTAATTAAATTAGTTTACTGAAATATCATTTACAAGGAACTAAGTGTTTTAAGGATAAAATACAATGAGGGGTAAAACGGTATTTTAGTCCTATCTCATTGTAGACCGTCTATAGAAGATTGAGTGACAATTATGGTTGTAACAATGGATAATTAATAGCGTATCTATATTTTTTATAGAGCGTTCTATGAATTCAAGAGTGCAATTCCAAGTCTATAGTGGAGTCACGAGGAATTAATAAGTTAGTAAATTTATTTGTTAGATTTATGATAACTTATTGGAGCTTGATTTCATAGGCCCATGGTCCCCATTGTACCTTGGATAAAATCATCTAGATAGTCTCAATTAATTTATTTAATCATCAATTAGAATTATCAAAGTTGACCAGGTCAATTTTGGATAGTTTCACAGAGTTGTGTAATTTTGAGAAGAAAAGAGAAATTATGGCAGATTTATTAATTAAGATAAATTGGTATCTAAATTAATAAATAAATTTAAATCAAGGTTCAAATTATAAATAATTAATTTGATAAAGGATTTAAATAATTGTTTAATTAATTAAATCAATAGAAAATAACACAGGCCTTGATTTTAAGTCCAATGGGCTTATAATCAAATGAGAAATTTCACGGGCCTATAGCCCATGATAATTTCGACCTAGGGCTTCAAAATGGCTGTTATTTTATTGATTTTTTAATTAAATTAAATGGCCTAATTGAGTCTATAAAAGGAGTGCTTATAGAGAAGTCAAAAGAAGGGTTTTTGATAAGTCAGATTTTCTGATAGTTTTATATTCTCTCTAAACACAAGTCCTTTTCTAAGCCACTTTCTTATTTTCTCTTCTTCTCTCTATATCTATCTCATGTGTTGAGAATTGCCCACACTAGTCTAGGTGGTTCTAAGGATACATTGGAAGATCGTGAAGAAAATAGAAGATCGGTTCAGTTTCTTGATAATACTCTGCGACAGAGAGGATACAAGAGTTAGAGAAACTGAAGGAATGACTCTTAATTCCGCTGCGTATACTGTAAGTATTATATTGTTTGTTTCTCTTATAATTCAATTTAGAAACATGTTTTAGGCTATCTCGTATTAATTTGTTTAATATTAGATATACATGAAAATAAATAAAGATCCTGTATAAGTTTTTCCAACAACTGGCCTCAGAGCCTTTGGTAATCTTTATTTTCATGCATGAACATGTTTAAAATTGGATTATATGATATGTTTGAATAATTGGATGGTTTTTCATGTTTTTATGAACATATTGATTTTATGTGAATTTTAGCAATTTTTAGGTTATTTTGTTGTGTTTTCTATGCTCTTAATTTTTATATATGCTTTATTTTGTGTAAAACATGATAAAAATTAATTAGAAAATGGTTTTGGTTTGAAAAATTGCTTAAAAAAAATTTTGGAAAATTTTTGGCCTGGCTGCCCATGCGCGCACGCACGCCCGCGCGCACCCCGCGCGCCTCCGCACGCCACCCGCGCGCCTCCGCACGCCACCCGCGCGCACGCCCGCGCGCGCGCACACCAGCCACCATAAATGAACAGTACCCCGTGAACAGTGCCACGGGTACTATTCATCAATTTTTAATTTTTTTTTTTTTTAAATATATAAAATTAAAATTGTGAAAATTTATTATGTATAATCAAAACTAAAAATATCTTTTTTGTTTTATCATTTAAATTTTTTAAAATAAAGATATTTTTGTTAGTTGATTTTAATAATTAGATATTTTCTACAAAGAATCAAATTCAAATTTAAAATTAGACTAACAACTTAATTTTAAATCTTTTAATATATTAAAATATTAGAATTATGATATCAGATATTTAAGATATTTTCATTTAAATTCTTGATATTTTTATTAAATCTTTATTTGAAAATATAAATATCTTTTTATTCTATAGTTTTTTAATATTTAAATTATTTAAAATTTAATATTGTTAGTTAGATATTTTTATGGATATTTGAATTTGTTTAACTATTTGAGATATTTTAGGCTTGTTATAACTATTTGTATTTTATTTTTTTAAATGGTTAAAATATTAGATAATAGTTGTAACAACACAAGATATTTTTGGAAAATAGTTTAGATATTGATTTTAAAATTTAAAATTGGTTAAATTTTGAAAAATATCATGTTTTTCAACCAATTAATAAAATATTTTTTTTAATAAATGGGATTTAAATTAACTTTGGTTAATTGTTGATAAATCCTATTTAAATTAAATTAATATTTTTTTTTTCAAATTAACCTAAAACCAAGTTGATTGTTGATAAATGAAATTTAAATTAACTATTATTAATTGTTGATAAATTTCATTTAAATTGACTTATTTTTTGTAAAAATTTAATTAATTTGAATTTTTTTTTTATAAATTCTAGATAATTAATTGTGGTATTTTTGCAAATGAAATAAATTGTGGTATTTTTGCATAAATTCATAGAATTGCTCATATAGTAACATGATTAGGCCCATCCAATTATAACATGTCTGTTTGCACTATATGTGGTACTTTTGCAATTGGGCTTAGATGCATATAGTGGCCCATATGTTTGTTAGATATATGGTATTTTGCCAAATAAAATATTCATAAAATGATATGTTTTATTTGGGCCCATTAGAAAATGTAAAGTTTAAATTCCTCTCTTGTGGGTGATTCCACTTGTGAAGGCCCATTTGCTTTGCATGACTATAGTGAGCCTAATCAATTAATAACAATTAATAAAACGAAGGTTTAAATTCGTGTCTTTTGGACCTTGTATGGAAGATAGGGGGCCTTTGTAGTGGGAACGACATATTGGACCCAGCCCTCCTCCATACAAGCCCAATTGTTAAGGCCCATTTACCTGAGTTGGACTTAATTGTATAGGTTCATTATATTAGTTAAACCTAAATATTGATTAGCAACAAATTAATTCTAAATTAATTGAATTTGTTTCAATGTGACACTTTAGAATTAATAAGAAATTATAGGACTTTGGTTTTAAAAATTTTAATCTGTTTAATTTTTTTTTGAAAACCATAGTCATTAATTTTCTAAAAATAAATAATAAAAATACTATTTTTAATTTTATAATGAGCTGATTTTAAGAATTTGATTCGATCTCCACCGTTGGTTTAACATAGTCAATAGCTTAATGGGGCCTCGAGGCGCTTTGATTCGTCCCCCTACGGAAGGTGTTCATTAGTTATTTTGACAAGGTTAGATTTCGAAAGATAGATAATTATAGGTCAAATTCTACTAGACTCACCCCTACGGTGACTACTAGGACTAAATCTATGATTATTGAAACCGTGGGTCTAGCTCATAAAATAAGAAATTTTGTTTTCTTATTTTGATCGAATAGTAGGTTGTTAATAATGGTGTCCATTATTAAATGAGTTTACAACTCTATTTAACTAGTGGTATTTTTGACTCTCGCCAACCGGGACAAGGATATCATAGATTAGTTAAAAACCTAAAGAAATAGAGATATGATTGTTTTTGGTATTTTTTCTCATATCTTCATATTTTTGGTATATGTTGTGCTATTTCTTAAAATTTGTGTGATTAGAAGTTTTATTGAGCAAATGTGATTGATTTCTACTTTATTGATAATTTGTAGTTTTAAGTTAAGTAGTGTCTACTCCCATCCTTTCTCAACTTTCGATGGAGAAACTCACCGGAGAAAACTTCCATAATATCAACATAAAGTTGATTGGTGACACCTCCGAATTCGTCATGATTGAGGAATCCCTAGAACGAGCATCGTCTCCGCACGTTCTTGATAGCATCGTAAATGCTTGGATAACACCGTCTCCACACGAACGTGATGGAACCGTGAATTCTCGGATGGCACCGTGTCTGCACGTTCATGATCAACTCAACTATGGTCTGACGCAACTCATGAACGAGCTTCAGATTATTGAACCTATCATGGGTGGACCTAGTAAAGGAGGTGAAAATAAGACCACTGATGTTGCTGCTCATCTAGCTAAGGCTGAAGCTAACCAAGCTTCGTCTTCGAAAGCTGGAAACAAGAGGAAAGGTGGACAAATAAACAACCCCAAGCCTGCAAAGGCTGCAAAGACGAGTGCACAACCACGTGCACAGACGCCTAAGGGGAAGAACATGAAAAACAAGAAAGGTAAAGATAAATGTTTTCACTGCAAAGAGAAGGGGCATTGGAAACGAGATTGCCCCAAGTTTCTAGCAGCTAAAAACAAAGGTAATGATTATAGTTCATTTATCTTGGAAACATGTGTTTTAGAGAATGATAACTCTGTTTGGATTATTGATTCTGGATCTACTAACCATGTTTGTAACTCTTTACAACTTCTTGAATCGTGGGAGAAAGTGAACGAAGGCGGCTTAAAGCTTAGAGTTGGGAACGGAGCGTTCATTGCGGTCCAAGCTAGAGGAAGAGCTCGTCTGAAGTTCGGAAATAAATTTTTAATTTTAAAAGATGTATTTTTTATTCCGGATTTTAGTAGAAATTTAATTTCAGTTTCCATGTTGCAATTAGAACGATTTGTTATGACTTTCACAAGTTTTAATATATCTATTTCTTTCAATGGATCACAATTGTGTATTGCATGTTTGGAAAATGGGCTTTATATTCTGCGACCTAACGAACCCCTCGCTCTTAACAATGATTTATTCAAAGTAGCTAAACCTAGGACCAATAAACGTCAAAAGACCGATAACAATAATATGACGTATTTATGGCACTTGAGACTAGGTCACATTGGCTATGATAGGATTCAAAGACTTACAAAGGACGGACCTTTGAGGGAACTCACCTTAGGTGAATTACCTGTCTGTGAATCTTGTCTAGAAGGCAAACTGACCAAGCGTCCATTCTCTGCAAAGGGTGATAGGGCCAAAGAACCACTTGGTCTTGTGCAT
The DNA here is from genome assembly GCF_963169125.1 of Humulus lupulus. Classification (NCBI taxonomy): domain Eukaryota; kingdom Viridiplantae; phylum Streptophyta; class Magnoliopsida; order Rosales; family Cannabaceae; genus Humulus; species Humulus lupulus. The sequence continues at coordinate 48,334,585 of NC_084800.1, read as the reverse complement.
TCAGATGTTTGTGGACCTTTGAATATACAAGCCAGGGGTGGTTTTGAGTATTTCGTCACTTTCATTGATGATTACTCTAGATACTCATGTCTTTACCTAATGCATAGGAAATCAGAAACATTTTCAAAGTTTCAGGAATTCCTAGCAATGGCTCAGAACCAATTAGGTAAAAGGTTAAAGATCTTGCGATCTGATAGGGGTGGAGAATATTTGGATATGCAGTTCCAAGATCATTTAACTGAACTTGGGATTTTATCACAACTTACTGCCCCAGGTACTCCGAAACAAAATGGTGTAGCGGAACGCCGAAACAGAACTTTATTGGAAATGGTTAGATGCATGCTTAGTTACTCAACTCTACCAACTTCGTTCTGGGGACATGCAATTGAAACCGCAAATGACATTCTCAATGTCGTGCCGTCAAAATCAATCCCCAAAACACCTTTAGAACGCTGGAATGGTTGTGAACCTAGTTTACGCCATTATAGAATCTGGGCGTGTCCCGCTCACGTCCTGAGGAAAAAGGAGGGAAAGCTAGAACCGCGAACTGAAGTTTGCATGTTTGTTGGCTATCCTAAAGGTACTCGGGGTGGACTTTTCTACAGTCATTCAGAAAAGAAAGTGTTTACTTCTACAAATGCTACTTTTCTGGAAAATGACTATGTCCAGAACTTTAAACCTCGCAGCAAAGTAGTTTTAGAGGAGATGGTTAAAGAATTGACTCCAACCAATGTTCCATCGTCATCAACGCGTGTTGATGATGAAATTCCCACTCTTCATGTACAACCGACACAAGTCGATTTAAATGAAGAAAGTACCACTGTTCCTGAGCAAACAGTCACGGAGCCTCGTCGTAGTGGGAGGGTTTCTAGAAACCCAGTTCGCTATGGTTTGGATGATGAAACCAATATGGTTGTTGGTGACACTAGTGATGATGATCCATTGTCTTTCAAACAGGCAATGGCTAGCCCTGAAAAGGAACTATGGCTTGAAGCCATGAAACAGGAAATGGAGTCTATGTACTCAAATTCCGTCTGGGATCTTGTGGAAGCACCTAGTGACTTTAGGGCCATTGGGTGCAAGTGGATCTACAAGAAGAAACGAGGTGTTGATGGAAATATCGAGACTTATAAAGCTCGATTAGTGGCAAAGGGTTATACCCAAAGAGAAGGCGTGGACTATGAGGAAACTTTTAGTCCGGTAGCCATGCTCAAATCCATTCGCATCCTCCTATCCATAGCAGCCGCCTCGACTATGAGATTTGGCAAATGGACGTCAAGACAGCTTTTCTTAATGGAAAGCTTGACGAGGTCATTTATATGGATCAGCCAGAAGGATTTAAAGTATCTGGACAAGAAGGAAAAGTTTGTAAGTTAAATAGGTCCATCTATGGACTTAAGCAAGCTTCTCGTTCCTGGAATCTTAGGTTTGATGAAATAATCAAAACCTATGGCTTTGAACAAAATATTGATGAGCCCTGTGTTTACCAACTAAAGGCAAATCAAATAGTGGTATTCCTGGTTCTTTATGTAGATGATATCTTACTCATTGGAAACAATGTTAAGAAATTATCAGATGTGAAGATTTGGCTGAGCACTCAATTCCAGATGAAGGATTTGGGTGAAGCAAGTTATGTTCTAGGTATCCAGATCATCAGGGATAGAAAGAACAAACTTTTAGCTCTATCTCAAGCAGCTTACATTGATAAAGTGCTTGAACGTTTCTCAATGACAAATTCCAAGAAAGGGCGTCTACCATCCCGCCATGAAATTCATCTTTCAAAGAAGCAGTCTCCCCAGACTCCTGAAGAGGAAGATGCAATGAGAAAAGTTCCTTACGCATCTACAGTTGGAAGTCTGATGTATGCCATGTTGTGTACTAGACCAGATATCTGCTATGCAGTGAGAGTAGTGAGCAGGTATCAGTCAAACCCAGGACCGGAACATTGGATAGCAGTTAAGCATATCCTGAAGTATTTGAGACGGACTAGAGATTATATGTTAGTCTACAAGGGTGGTGTTCTAAACCCTGTAGGCTACACCGATTCAGATTTTCAGACTGATGTCGATGACAGAAAGTCTACTTCTGGAATGGTGTTTACTCTTGGGGGTGGAGCTGTGATTTGGAGAAGCGTAAAGCAGTCTGCAATCTCAGATTCCACCATGGAGACTGAGTACATAGCTGCGTCAGAAGCAGCTAAGGAAATAGTCTGGCTAAAGAAGTTCTATTCGGATCTTGGTGTTATTCCAGAAATGGATAAACCGCTTGTGTTGTTTTGTGACAATACAGGAGCGATAGCCAACTCAAAAGAACCTCGAAGTCACAAGAGGAGTAAGCATATAGAAAGGAAGTATCACATTATTCGAGAATATGTGGCCAGGGGAGATGTGAAGGTTATGAAGATTGCAACTGAAGACAATCTTGCGGATCCGTTTACAAAAACACTACCAGAAGCTACATTTGATAAGCATATCAAGGAGATGAGATTAGTAGAATTAAGGCATTAGTTTCAATTAGTGCAAGTGGGAGTTTGTTGGGGTTTTATGCCCTAATTAAAACCCAAATTCTTTGTTATCTCATTTTATTATCAATAAAAGAATAGAAATCATTTTTTGACTTGGTCAATCACTTTGCTCACATGTTTTATTTTCATGATTATTTATTTAATATAAACTTCTATTAAATCCCGAGCATATAGCTAATCTTATTTATAGTGACGTAATCACAGTGGAATATTAATATGATTATATGTTAAAAAATAAGTTAGTCCTAAGATTAGTCAGTGCACCGGATTTACACTGACTTGCCAATCTACGATATGATCTACTTACACACTACAGTGTGATGTTCTTTCCAGAACATTAGCAAAGTAGATAAGATCGGATGTATTTATTACATCGGACAGGACCGATATTGACAGTTGATAAGATAAGTAAACATACCGTTATTATCTATTCTAGTCATATCATATAGTTAACCATAGGTCAATTCAATCTCAATTCTGAGTGGTTAGTATTCTAACTGATTGTATTATTTGAGTTCTTTGACTTGTTCGTTACCAGCTTACCCTACGGACTAGCCCATACTTACATCTTGGGAACTCGGTAGTATAATTGAGTGGGAGTGTTAATCATAGATATGAACATCTATAGCTTCTGATGAAGAAGTGAAACGATGGTTTCCTTTTAGTTTGGTTCAAGGTGTTAAATGATAGAGATCTCATTTCAGTAATTAAATTAGTTTACTGAAATATCATTTACAAGGAACTAAGTGTTTTAAGGATAAAATACAATGAGGGGTAAAACGGTATTTTAGTCCTATCTCATTGTAGACCGTCTATAGAGGATTGAGTGACAATTATGGTTGTAACAATGGATAATTAATAGCGTATCTATATTTTTTATAGAGCGTTCTATGAATTCAAGAGTGCAATTCCAAGTCTATAGTGGAGTCACGAGGAATTAATAAGTTAGTAAATTTATTTGTTAGATTTATGATAACTTATTGGAGCTTGATTTCATAGGCCCATGGTCCCCATTGTACCTTGGATAAAATCATCTAGATAGTCTCAATTAATTTATTTAATCATCAATTAGAATTATCAAAGTTGACCAGGTCAATTTTGGATAGTTTCACAGAGTTGTGTAATTTTGAGAAGAAAAGAGAAATTATGGCAGATTTATTAATTAAGATAAATTGGTATCTAAATTAATAAATAAATTTAAATCAAGGTTCAAATTATAAATAATTAATTTGATAAAGGATTTAAATAATTGTTTAATTAATTAAATCAATAGAAAATAACACATGCCTTGATTTTAAGTCCAATGGGCTTATAATCAAATGAGAAATTTCACGGGCCTATAGCCCATGATAATTTCGACCTAGGGCTTCAAAATGGCTGTTATTTTATTGATTTTTTAATTAAATTAAATGGCCTAATTGAGTCTATAAAAGGAGTGCTTATAGAGAAGTCAAAAGAAGGGTTTTTGATAAGTCAGATTTTCTGATAGTTTTATATTCTCTCTAAACACAAGTCCTTTTCTAAGCCACTTTCTTATTTTCTCTTCTTCTCTCTATATCTATCTCATGTGTTGAGAATTGCCCACACTAGTCTAGGTGGTTCTAAGGATACATTGGAAGATCGTGAAGAAAATAGAAGATCGGTTCAGTTTCTTGATAATACTCTGCGACAGAGAGGATACAAGAGTTAGAGAAACTGAAGGAATGACTCTTAATTCCGCTGCGTATACTGTAAGTATTATATTGTTTGTTTCTCTTATAATTCAATTTAGAAACATGTTTTAGGCTATCTCGTATTAATTTGTTTAATATTAGATATACATGAAAATAAATAAAGATCCTGTATAAGTTTTTCCAACAGTAGGAACACTCCCGAGGCCTAAAGCTAAGTTCCCGGGGTCAAAACGAGGGTGAAAACGAGGAAACGGAGTGAAAACAGGGCAAGGGCTGCGGCCCTGGCACCATGGGCCGCGGCCCCCAGAAATCTCTGGAACAAGCGCCGCGGCGCCCAACACCAAGGGTCGCGGGGCCCAAGAACAGGGTTGCGGCCCCCGACCCTGGGCCATTCCCAAACGTGTTTTCAACTTCTCCAAGCTTCCAAAATCATACCTAACCATCCCCAATCATCAAAACAAGGTTCCCAAGCTTCCCAAAACACCAAAACCCTCAAAACCCAAGGTTCAAACCAACCAAAAACTCAAAAATTCACAAAGTCCAATTCAAAGCTTAGAAACTCGGAAAACTCAAAACTTTAAACTTAGATTACCTTTGTAACGCCCCAACTCCTGGGACCGTTACGGTGTGCCTTGTAAATAGTGCTAAACTCGCTAATCGAGACATTTGGCCAAAATCGTGATCTAAGTATGATTAGCGGTTTAGGGATTAAACATTTTGGTTAAGATATAACGTTTCACTAGAACGTTTAACATATACATTGGGATCCCGAAAATACAATTCAGAGTTTATTACAGAAAATATTTACAACAGGCCGTTCTAAGCGGCAAAACAGGGTTCAACCCTAGTTCCACTTTAAACCTCGACTGTGGCGGTCGAGCAACCGCATATGTACACGTCATCACCTAAGCTCTCCAACTCAAGGGTGGTCCAGCTTCCTCTTGCCTTTACCTGCACCACATAGCACCCGTGAGCCGAAGCCCAGCAAGAAAACATAACACTTTTCATAAACATTATCAAATGATTATCATTATAATCACACTGAATATAAAGCTTTCAAACCAATGGGTGCACATCACATGATTCTAGCGGGAGAGTGGCTGTTACATAAGCCACTAGCCTCCAAGCTCTCTTTTCTAGCGGGAGAGTGGCTGCTAGGTAAGCCACTAGCCTCCAAGCTCTGTTTTCTAGCAAGAGAGTGACTGATAGGTAAGCCACTAGCCTTCAAGCTCTGTTTATTCATCGACCCTCAGGGTCGGTCAGGCATCAATGCTCCTTGAGTCATTCAATGCTAGTAATCGATTAGATCTAATCTCTGTTGGCTTGCGTGATTCACGCTAAGGCCGTTCTGACAAGTAAGTCAGCGCTTCCTGACCTGTGTCCAGTAACACTGCCGAGCCTGACAAATAAGTCACAGCCTCACAGCTGATACTAACACTTTTGTCGATTCTGTATTCAGTCCATACACAAGTAAGCAATGCTATCAATATGTATCATATGCCAATTATCCAAGAATAGGGCATTCAGCATGCTTACTAAACAGTTTCTAGCACAGTCATGATCATGCACAAACTCAGAGACTCAAGCTCTGACCAATATCATATTCATCGTTCATGGCATGCTCTATCACATGTTTCACGTGCATTACATGCATCACACTTAATTATCTAGCATGCCTCAACAACAGTCATATGCAAATGGGCAAGATTTGCCAAGCATTCATTATGCTAACAATGTTTACATTTAAACGTCCAACATGCATCAATCATAGCCATGCATGTCATACTCAATAGCCAATCAACACGCATCATAATAGCCATGCATGTCATGCTCAATAACCAACCAACATGCATCCATAATAGCCTTGCATGTCACATATACACAGGGTGCAGTTTTCTTACCTCAGATTCGAGCTAGTACCAATATAAGAACGATCCTTGAGAACGATCAACCTTTAAGTCCTTAGCGGTCACCTAATCATAACCATATATGGAACACCATTAATAACATGATAATCAAAGGTTCCACACCAATATCTAGCCCCCAAGAGATCAATCCAAACTAATCCAAGTAGTAGGGACACTCCCGAGGCCCATAACTAAGTTCCCGGGGTCAAAACGAGCAAACGGGGCGAAAACAGGGCAAGGGCTGCGGCCCTAGCACCTTGGGCCGCGGCCCCCAGGGTTCTCTGAGGCAAGGGCCGCGGCGCCCTCCATCTATGGCCGCGGCGCCCAGCAAGGCTCACTTCCTGACACCTGCTTCTTCGAACTAGGGCCGCGGCGCACAAGAACAGGGCCGCGGCCCCTAACCCTGGGCCATTCCCAAACGCGTTTTAAACACTCCAAAAACATACCCAAACATTCCCCAATCATCAAATCAAAGTTCCCAAGCTTCCCAATACTCCAAAACCTTCAAAACCCAAAGCTCAAACCGACCAAAAACTCAACAATTAACAAAGTCCAATTCTAAGCTTCAAAACTTTAAAAACTTAAAACTTCAAACTTAGATTACCTTCGATTGAGTTATTTCTCGTCAAATCCTTCGGTTAAGAAGCTTCTAATCTTTCCTAGGATCGCTATGCCTCGACCCTCGCTTGATTCCGACTCCTAGAACTCAAGATTTCCTCAAAAAGGCTCAAACGGTAAAACGGACTGTTTTGAGAGAGAACGAGAAGTTTCTAGCGTATGTTCTTATCTGTCAAGCTACTTCAAGCTTAAGTAACCTTAAATAAAACCTAGTGCTCGGGGTCCCGAAAACACCACCGGGGACACTATAGTCAAAACTTCCAGAATTTCACCCTGATCTCAAATATTCCCAATCTATCACCAAATAACATTCCTATTACCCCAAAATTGACCCTGTTATGATAAAACCGCTAACTCATTATATATGACCGTCTCATGTCGCATAGCTCGAATATATCTCCATAATAATGAGATCTCATTCACATATTACAATATGCACCCAATTTACAAATATGCCCTCAACAGGCCAAATTACCAAAATGCCCTTATCATTTTAAATACTCCCATACGCATGCATTTATCATCATATAATAATATAATTCACATTAACATGCATATATTCATTTTATAACATATTAAATCAATTATGCCCCTCCCGGCCTCCTAATCAAGGTCCTAAACCTTATTAGGAAATTTGGGGCACTACAACCTTTGATTGGGTTTTTTCTATCTAATCCTTCGATTAAGAAGCTTCTAATCTTTCCTAGGATCGCTATGCCTCGATCCTCGCTTGATTCCGACTCCTAGAACTCGAGATATCTTCAAAAATGCTCAAACGGTAAAACAAACTATCGAAAGGGAGAACGAGAGGTTTTCTAATCGTACGTTCTATCTGACAGCTACTTCAAGCTTAAGTAACCTCAAATAAAACCTAATGCTCGGGGTCCCGAAAATACCCCTGGGGACATTATAGTCAAAACCTTCGAAATTTCACCCTGATCTCAAATATTCCCAATTTATCATCAAATAAACATTTCTATTACCCCAAAATTGACACCGTTATGACAAAACCGCTAATCCAATATATATGACCGTCTCAAACCGAATAGCTCGAATATATCTAAATAATAATGGAATCTCATTCACAAATCAAGTTATGCACCCAAATACACATATTCACCCTCAATGGGCCAAATTATCAAAATAGCATAATTAATCAAATGTGGACACACATGCACGCATATAACATCATATAATAATATAATTCACATATACATGCATAATATCATTTAATGACATAATTAAACAAGTATGGCCCTCCCGGCCTACTAATCCCACCATTAAACCACATCGGAGAATTCGGGGCATTACAGCAGGAGAGAAGAGAGCAGCAGCCCAGCCGAGTGCCACTGCCTGCCGACCCATCGAGACGAGAGCCAGGAGCCTCCCTCACCCTCAGCTCTCACGCAGCGGCACCACTAGATCGCACGACCACCACTAGCGGCACGCCTCGCCTCGCCAGCAGCGGTCCGGTAAGCACGGCCACCTTGAGTATATATATTTACATTTAGTATATATATATATTTTCTTTCTGTAAATCTGTTTTGTATTTGTATGTTTTGTAAATTTGTTATGTATTTGTTAGCTCCTTGCTCAGTTTTTTTTTCAAATTTTATTTATTTATATTTATTTTTTTTAAATTTTTGGTCGGGTTTCGGGTTACACCCAAACCCGACGGCACATGTTTTATAAACCTGAACCCGACCCGATTTTTTCGGGTTCGGGTCGGGTTAGACCCGATTTTGTCAGTTTTTTCGAAAAAACGGGTTCTCCAGGTTCGGTTCGGTTCGGGTCGGGCGGGTTTTGCGGGTCCCGTGTGCACCCCTAGTCTCATATTTACTTTTTAAAAAATAAAAATATACAAGAAAATTAGAAGGTAACTTCTAACATAATTGAGATATGAAATTAAAAATTAATTAATATAAATAGAAAAACTACTATCAATAATACTATTATATAAATATTTTAAATAACGTAAAAGTGAAACTATCATTGTATGGAAGACTAAATAAAAAGTGCTTAATAAATTAGAAAATTATTTATTTTGGGATAAAAGAATAAAAATTAAAAAAATTAGAATTTGTAAAAATAAAAATGTACATTTTCTTAGTATGCTTGTATATTATTTCTCTCTATATATGTAGTACATTATGGAAATCAAAAGTAATTTTTCAATCCCATCATTTATTATAACAATAAAAAAATAATTATGATATCACAATAGTGTTAATCCATAAAAATTGTATATACAATTTTTTTTTATAATATGTATATTATTAATGTTGACGCCGTTTTTCATCAACTTAAAATGTAGAGCACGTAAACAGTAAAAACTATGGCAAGAACAACACAGTAGAACAATGAAAGTATTTTACGTGGTTCAGCAGTTAACTCTGCCTAGTCCACTAGTCTTTTTTATTAGAACTTATGAAATTTCTGGAAATTCTTCAAGGATAAATTCTTCAGAGATTCTCTCAAGATCACCAAATTTTCCGTCTTTTACAAAGGTATATGACTTCTCTATTTATAGAGAAGATCTCATAATACAATCCAACACGTTTCGGGAAGTTATTCTGTTTATTAATAAATTTAATGACTTTAAAGTTTGTAACTCCTATATACAAGGAAACGTCCCCTGAAGACCAATGGGCGTATAACCGACTAGTTAATATCCATTTATTGTAGGGAATTTACAACAATAAATATCTCTTGAATGCATGGACTGCGTCTCCTCAAGTGACCTATTAAGCCGTTCGAGATCAGCAATCAGCATCATGCCAGTCTAGGTCTCTGAGTAAATTACGAATTGCATTATTTTCCCCAAGACCAGCTCAGAGTGGGTAAATATCACCGAAGCCACCTTATTTTGAACTCATACCCATGCCAAGCTCGAACCACTTGATTCGAGGCCACCCGACAATGGATGTCCTCCGATGTTCTGTCTTTCGAGCTTATAAGGACTTCGAGATTACCTATCTTCGAGGTTGCCACCTGCCTCGAGGAGTTGGCGTCTAGATTACGAACATGTATTTTAGCTATCGCGAGCTCACACCTGACGGATCTAGCTTTCGAGGTCACAACCTCAAGTCTCGAAATCTGGGTGTAACAATTAAAAAAATAAAAAATATGTATATTTATATGTGTTATTTTATTATTACATATATGTTTAAATAAATAAAATAGAAAATAAATAATTAATAAAAGAAAGAAAGAAAATAATTCAGTTAAGCACATAAATATTTTCCAGTTATAGTTTAATTTAAAAATTAATAGAGTAATTTTAATACTTTAATATGAAATTTTGAAATATGTGATTACTGTATTTATTACTTTTCCTTTTTTATTTATTTATTTTATTTGGATGACTTCAAAACTAAGGGTGTTGGAAAAAATATTTGTTAAATCTAACAGAAAAAGAATAATAGTTAAATACACATTTATTATATATAAGATAAGATAAGAGATATACCATACCAATTAAATCATATACTACAAAATTAAAAAAATAAAGATAATATAAAAATAAATATGAAAATAGTTCATTAAATCTGATTTAGCAACACAAAAAAACAAATACATCATGTTAATACAAATTATACCATCAAATTAAAAAACAAAAATATATAAACATATATTTAAATAAGTTTGACCAAAAATTTGATAAACCATATTATATAAAAAAATATATCATGGTAATAAAAGTATATATCATTAAACTTAAAAACAAAAATAAATAAGCATACATTTGTAATAGGAGTGATCATATATGATATGTCATAACACATTAAATAAATATACCCCAACAGTTTTAATGGGAAAAAATAAACCAAAATTCAAAATAAAAAAAAAAGAACTAAATTTGATATAACAATACAAAAAATAAATATATTATGTTACTATTTTTTTTCTTGAAAATATGTTACTAAAATTTTATATATGTATATACCATTTTTCAAAAGAAAAAGAAATTATATATACACCATCAAATAAATAAAGAGAACATGATACAAAAAATTATCTAATAAATGATTTTATCAATATATAATGTATGGGTGTTCATCAAACCGCTCACACCATACCACACCAAAATATATGGTTTTGTATTTTCCCCAAATCGTGTGGTGTGGTGCACTTTGTAATTTTGAATTTTATAAATGTGGCTCAAATTGCATCTCACTACATTATTATATATATATATATATCAAAAAAAATTTTTGTATGTTTTTCATTTGTAGCACATTTAAACTTAATGTAGCCCATTGAAAATAAGGCCCACTTTGTTTGTTCCAATCCACATTTGATTAATGCAACATGTTAAATGGAACTTTCATTCCCCTCTCAAAATTGTTATGAACTTTATTATAATGTTTAATTATTAAATTATATTAGCAATAGGTGTAAACCTCCCATATTGCACCACATTTTTGTGGTGCAGTTTGTGCGGTTTTGAGGTCTATACGGTGTAGATGCAATTTAGAAAATTACTCAAACCATATATGTAGTACGATCCAATAAATTAGCAAAATATTGCACCACTCGTACCGCAAACACCCCTAATATGATGTAGTCGAAAAACGATCGGGAAAAATAATACCCATTCTAAGATTAAAAAAAACCAAAAATAAATAAATAAACTAGGGGTGGCGATTCATGTCATTGTGTCGTGTTCGTGTAGTATCATGGCGAGTTGGCGTGTCTAATTGATCAACCCTAACCCGTCCCGTTTATGTTTTGTGTCAAAAAATCTCAACCCTAACCCCACCTATCGTGTTCTCGTGTCGACCCGTCATGTTCACGTGTGGACCAAACCCATCCCACACTATTTGTAGATCGACATGATTAGTATCACATATTTGATTTATTTTATATATATTTTTTTTGCAACAATTTGTTTCACTCATTTGACTAATACACTACATACAAATGTATAAAGTTTCTAATAAACAAAATTGATGAATTAAATAATTTATCACAATACATCAACACAATAAACTAATTTTTAATATCAAATAGTTATCAAGTGTGTATTAGTTATGCTATATTATTTTAAAGAATTTTCTTTCTACTTTATATTTATCTTTTATGGAAAAATAAATAATATTTTAATTAATTTTAATAATATAGTGAACTTTAACGGGTTAATTCGTGTCAGTTTTGTGTCACATGAGTTGACCCTAACCTAATCCAAAAAAATGTTGTGTCAAATCAAACGGGTCCAACCCATTTCCGACCCGCACTTAATTTTTCCAACTAACCCACAAAAATCGTGTCATTTTTTAGTCGTGTTGTCATTTCGAAATCCATTTTGCCACCCTTAAAATAAACAAGAGAATTGAGGTAATTATGGAAAGAAAAAAAATCCACAAAAATAAGGAGGTCAATTTTCTTAACATTTATTTAAGATGTAATTATTGGCACTCCATTATTTTCTCTACTTACCACTACCAAATTAATTAAATTTTTTATATAAATATATCACTATACAAATTAATATTAATATTTTTGTGCATTGCGACGAGGTGACTTAGGGTGCCCAACTCCCTAGGACGTGACATATTGTCATTGGTGCAATTTAGTAGAGAATCTCACATATTTTAAAACAACAACGAAAAAACTGTTTGTAATTTCAAAAATAAATTTTTGCCATTATTGGGTTCATGAATGTTTCAAAACTATTGTTAGTTTCTCAAAACTCGATTTTGATACATAAATAATTAGAAAGAATAATCTTAAGGATTTCTAATGATACTTATATTGAAAATTAGTTTTGAAACAAAAATCCAAAACTTTGAGGCATTAAAACTCTAGGCCAAAACTAAAAAAAAAAACTATATTTACAAACCATATTTTATAAGTTTTTTATGCCCAAAAATGTTAGGAATGAAGAAAGCAAAGTAAACCCAACAACAAAGGCAATAAAACACAACCAAAATACAAAAAAAAAATATTGATGTATACAGCTATAATAAACATATATATACACGGCCAAAACAAAAACTCAAATTTATATATATATATATATAAATGTCTGCGTATATGAACAAGGCAGAAGTATACATGACTCTTGATACTAAATGTTAGATTAAATATTAATCTAGATTCATAACAATCTTAAAGTGGAATCAACAGATTGTTATAAATTTTAGAGGATCAAATATATGTACCTCGAGCTTTTACTATTGATAATCTCGATCTACAACTCTAAATTTACAAAAGAAAAAAAGAGAAATTAGAATGGACTTCCAAGCACTCACTAACTCTTTTAGATGGAGTTACTGAAAGACAGAATAATAACTAGCGAGTTTGGGGACCGGTACTATATATTTATAAAGTGAGAAATTTCATCATAGTCTCTGCTACAAATTGATATATTATCTCAATCAGTTATTATATGCAAAATCGGACAACAAACAAAATTAGGTAACCAATAATATTAACCATTAAATAAAAAATTTGTCAATAAATAAAATATTAACTTTTATATATTAAATCAATTAATTATAACATATTGATTTTATATTCCATATAAATAAATATTCTAACAAAATCTGCATAGACCCATTTTCTTGAGTATGGTAATTGCGAGTCCTGTGCGATCTCAGCTGGAAGGCTCCTCGGTTAAAAAGGTCGGACAATATTCATAACTTACATTCCCCCAAAGTTAAGGTGCACTAGTATTGAAGTTTGGTGCTTTGGCTCTATAATAACGTGGTATTAGATCTTAATTTGCATGACCGTGTCTTGGGGAAATCATTTATGAAACATGCTACTGTAGAGGAAAACTTGATAGAGCTTACAACTAAAAAGGCAAAGAGAAAAGTATTATAGCATACCTCTAAAATTTGGTTCATGTAAGAAAACGAGGACAATATCACAAAACTTAATCTTTAGATTCCAACATAAAAGGCATGCATTTACACTATCCATAAAATGTAGAAAGGATAGGAAAGAGCAAGTCTTGAACTTGAGACAACGCAGATGAACTGTATAGAATCTTCATTATGTAATATTAACTCCGTATACTAGTAATCATAATGAATGTTTTATATTAGTTTGGCACACTGCCCCAAATAACATTATTATCTTTACTTACCACAGTTTAAGAGCACTCTCCATAGATATGCTTTATTTCATTTTTTAAAATACTTTCTCAAAACACACATTTTTCTATTTTATCTATAAGTTTTATATTATACTATACATCAACTTCTCTATATATTTCTCTAAATCATTTAAATATTATATCTTTAAACATATTTTATTAATTAAAGTAAAATGAAATAATTAAAAAAAATAATAAATATATATATTAGGAAAAATCTGTGGTGCGGGCGTTAAAAACGTCCCCACCCGTGGGAACTTTTTTTTTTAAATCTGATTGGGTTTTATATTGATGGAACTTGCTAATAAAATAGGCATGAGTGTATTGGGTATTATTTTTTTTCATCCCCACCTGAATAAAATAAAAATCTAACAAACCCACCCATGTAAGAACCACCTTCGGCGTTCACCCACCCCCGACAACAACCCACCACGCCAGTGCCTTTGAAAGGAGCTTCAGAACGGAGTGCAAGATCTGGGTTCTAAGTTCTGGGTTTTGGGCGAGATCTCGGACATCTTGGAGGCTCCTCCATCGTCAAGTTCTGGGTTTCGAAGCTCCTCCATCGTTAAGCATCTGCACAGTCATTTCTGCCTACAGCCATTTCTGCTCTCCAACAAAGTCACTTTCCCTGGTTAGTATGAAATTTTTGCTCATGCGACTGGGAAAAATGCTAATATTTCTGAAGACGAAACTCCTGACTTGGGATTCATGGATGAGGTTCTGGCTTCATTTCCTCCATTCGAGCAAGACATGAGCTTTGGACCCGAGCTTGATACCTGTTGACGCGGTTCTTCGCCAACAGGTAATTAAGAGAAGAAGAGAAAGGGATTAGTGCTGAATATAGAACCGTCACAGATATAGAATATTAGAGAATGAACTAGGTGACTCAAGACACGTTTTTAAGTGGTTCGAATGTTAAAATCCTTCTACTCCACTAGTCAATATTATTGATATATTCTGGTTATTTGGTTACAAAGCATATATCTCTTCAGAGACTATTTTTCCCAACCCTTATCAACTCCCAGGTTCTCCATATTTATAGGAGAAGGCACCTGGAAGTTGGTAAGGAGGTCATCCCGTGACCTTCTTATTTGTCATATCAACTCTGTGACATTCATAATTAATTCCTAAACCTGACACATAAGTATGGTCAAATCGATAGGTAAGGAGATAATGGGCCGCACGGCCCAACCCAGCCGTGGGTTTCTGAACACGCACGTTCCTGCTGCATGTCCGAGAAGTCAGGGAGATATCGGACACGTGATGTCAGATATATGCACGTTTATCTTGCGTGTGTTGACTTTACAGAGGGTCAGAGCTCCATATATAGCTCGTGCCACAGGCTGCTCCCCTAACCCGACCTTCGGACTTCAGATTCTTTGCTCCAGTCCTGGGCAACCTTGGCGAGTTCTTAGGGATTGCTCGAGCTAAGAAGGTACGACCTCGAAACGGGAGCTTCGGTCTTGGGGATGTTCATGGACTAATTGTGATTAGTCCGTAGCTCGGTCTACTAATCAGCCCGTGGGAAAATCAGGGCGTACATCTGCCCCCCAAGCTCCTGCTCGTGGTACATGACGTCGTATATAAGACCACAGTAGGGACTTTTAGACTTCCCCATAAAATCTTCGCATTCCACTCTTTACGCAGGCGTCTGATACGTGGAACGTCGTGGGTGGTGACGGTACGTCTTACGAGAACCGCATTTAATGGCCTAGCCTATGCCCAGCCGTCGTTTCGTATTTCGAGTGGAAGGCCTCGGATCCCTCACCAGGGCCATCCAAGAGCCTTCTACACGTGATCTTTCACGTATATAAAAAGGGGGTGGCCACCCTACGCACGGGCCACCCTTTCATTCGAAATTTTCCAAATCTCCTTTCTTCTTCCCTCTCCATATTTCAGAAGAACGAAACCCTCAACCCTGTTGCTGCCATTTTCATCGTTCACGAAGCTTAGGAGCACGGATTTCTCCGAAGCTTTAGAAGCTACTACACCAACGAAGCTCCTACCAACGCAACGCCCTCGTCGACCTCCCAGCCATACACTGTAAGTTTCCTGACCCTGTTCACTTTGAAAACATGCTACTATAGCTTAGGTAAAAAAAATTGTTATAGCCGCATGCAAGGGTTTTCTGGGTTGTGTGGATATGGAGGGTGACAGCCCTTTTTAGGTTAGGGCATATTTGTTGTAGGAAATCACTTTAGAGTATGGGTTTCAGGATGCTTTTTCTGGAAAAAATTATGGGTAGGAGTTTTGGGAATTGTTGGGTGCAAAACCGGGTAGCTTAGGGAACACGCCTTTAAGCAGTTTTGTAATTTTCTGCCTATTGAAACTTTCCCCCCCAAGGCAAATTCTATTCTGAACCCCCTGACACGCGAATTCCGAGTAATCTGGGATCTGTTGGGAGTATACGCGTGTGTTCACTGAACCGCGTGGTTCCACTCTCCACGAGCTGGGCTTACCTCAGCTCGTGCAAATAATAATTGCTTCTTTCTCCTGCTTGGGTCGCCTTTTCTAAAGTGTTTTCTTTTGTTCGCTAGGCGACCAGATGGCTCCAAAAAAGAACCTCCCCCAGAAGAACGTTGGAAGCTCGGCCTCCCAGCAGGAAAAAGGAAAGGCGGTGATGCCTAGCTCCCCGATCCCCCGCTTCGGGCCGGCCGTGGAGAAGGAGGTCGAGGTGGCCCCCGACGCATTCTTTGAGGCGGAGAGAATCGTCTCAAAGTTAACCGACCAGGCGAAGATCAACAAACTCTTCCTCACTCACAACATTCCACTGGGGAAAGCCTCCGTAATTGCCCGACCTGCCTCGGATGGCGAGCGGAGCTGCACGCCGCTCGATGAATCGTTCGCGGCCTGGAGCGGTGAACACTTCAAGGCAGGGGCCTTCCTTCCCCTGGATCAGTACTTCGCTGATTTCCTGAACTACGTGGGGTTGGCCCCATTTCAGCTCCCCCCCAACTCCTACCGTCTGCTGGCAGGGTTGAGGTACTTATTCAAGAAGCAGGAGTGGGAGGTCCCTACTCCTGCTGATATTTTATATTTCTTTTACCTCAAAGCCAGCCCGGATCAGTGGGGGCGAGGTGACGGGTTTTACTATTTAACCCGTTTTCCCAATACGGCGGCGGTCATCGAGCTGCCCAGCAACCCAAATGACTTCAAGGACCAGTTCTTCATGTCAACTGGGTTTCGGAACTGCGACCACCACTACTTCAATCGTCCTCGTAAGTAATCCCCGATCTTAGCTCGCCTTTTAAGTGTTATTTTATTTTAACTCCTCCCGTATTCCATTCTGATTCCAGCCAATCTTGCAGCCATCTACGCGAGGACCGAAAAGTCTGTGACCCTCGGGGGCCAATATGAAACACTGGCGGGCTTGCCCCCCAGTGAGAAGGACTATCGTGTGCTCGTAACGGACGAGACGATGGTGTTCTGCAAACTGATTTTCCCAAATCAGACCCTGAACCTGAAGAGGCCCCGGGGGCCGCCCCCAGCCCGCGAGCTTGGAGGAGGTCGCGGTAGAGGAAGACGAGGAGGATGAGGTGGCCGAAGTTCCGCTCGTGATGAATAGGAAGAGGACTTTGGAGGTCGCCCAGAGGATGGGCGAGGAGAGGATCCAATCCGGCGCAGCCACGGGTCCTTCCGGCCAAGGTAACCCTTACTTGTTTAAGAATCTAGATAGGGCCACTGCAGACCCCCGGCTGGTTAGGTTCAATCCTAGGCAGATCGTCCATCGTCACCGAAGGGACCCGGACCTGAACACACTCCTACTCCATTGTGTTGACCGGCTCGTGCTGGATCACCAAGAGAGCCGGCCTAGGGGTACCGTAGTAGTAGATAACACCCTAGCTTTTAGGTCGATCTTATTCGAGAAGTATGGGACCAACCTACGCACATGGCCATCACTCCAGAGGGGTATCTATGCTCCGGGGCTTAGGCAGTATGTAGAAGAGTCTAGCCCTGAGTCAAAACCGGACCTAGAACCTGCGCCAGTTCGTGAAATAATCGTCTTAGGTTCTTCCAGCTTGGGAGGTAGGGCTCCCTCAGTATTTACATGCTTTTTAGCTTTATACTTTTGTCCTTATCTTTGTATGATTGCTAACTTGTAATAACCATGTTTTTTGTTTGACAGAAGAGATGTCTCAGCCTGAGGATAGCTTGCGGGGCATAGTCTTCGGGGGGATCCCCCCAGCCGGGCTAAGACTGAAAAGGCTCCGGGGTTCCAAGAGCTTCGCCGGGGTCTCCACTAAATCTCCAGCAAAGGAGAAGGAGAAAACCCCGCCAGCCCAGGTCTTAGGGACGATCCTTCCAGCTGCCAGAGCAGGACAAATGCCTCCACCGCCTCAGCGAGTTCCGCCTGCCCCCCAGGACATAGGTATGGAGATCGGGACTCCGGACGTGGTAGCCCCCGAGGTACGCATCCCGGTCGATCCCCAGGACCTGGAGAAGATCCCAGAGGCCTTCCGGGGAACGGTGTACGAATCGGCGAACTATGCCGTCAGCCATTTCTACAAGTTCAAAGAGAAGGAGCTCCGGGCTATTGAGACAATGAGCCCGGTTGACGTAATAGAGTCTTCAATGGGCATGACCCTAACGGTAAGCTACCCCATTCTTTTAAAGCTTTTACACTTGCATATTGCCTTATTTTTCCACTTAGCCAATTTATCTTTCATTTCTCGTAGGGCGTCGCTGCAATCCACCGGAGCATCACCAGGGCCAGAGCTCAGCTCGAGGAAATGAGGACCGGGCACCAGGCCGCTCTCCAGGAGGCTCAGGTGGAAAAAGATGCATTGGCGACCTCGAAGGCCGAGTTGGAGAGGACACGCTCGAAGGTCCAAGAGCTCGAGACCTCCCTTGCCACCTCGCGGAAAGACCTCGAGGCAACGAAGACTGAGGCCCAGGCCGCCCTGGAAGCTGAACGGGCCACCTCGGAGCAGTCCATGCAGGATCTATTCTACCACTGCTGGGCCCACAACTCGGAGGCTGACTTCTCTTTCATGCCACCGAATCTCTGGGCGCGCCTGCTGGTGAAGTTCCAAGCTCGCCTCGACAAAGAGGCGCCGCCCTCGGAGACTGGGGAAGCCTCTGGCGCAGTGAAGCATGGTGAGACAGCGACCTCCAAGGGGCCAACCGATGGGGATTAGGACGCTTTTTCCTTCTTTACCTTCGGATATTTTTAAGTATTTTGTGTAACCTTTGCATGAGGTGTTTTCACCTCGAGACGCTTTGCCTTTAATTCACACTTTTTAACTTAGGCTTTTTTCATGCTTCTGGCTACATTATATATATATATTTTTTTTTTTACAAAACTTAGTTCGTGTTAACTTTTATCCATATCTTGCACTCTTTAAGAAGAACAACGATAAATAGATTTAAATCAACTTCTAAGTTTTATGACCCGGTTAAAACCAGGAACTTATTTAAAAACTTAGTTCGTGCTAACTTTTATCCATATCTCGAGTTCTTTAAGAAGAACCACGATCAATAAATTTAAGTTAACTTCCAAGTTTTATGACCCAGTTAAAACCAGGAGCTTATTTTGAAAACTTAGTTTGTGTTAACTTTTATCCATATCTCGAGTTCTTTAAGAAGAACCACGATCAATAAATTTAAGTTAACTTCCAAGTTTTATGACCCAGTTAAAACCAGGAGCTTATTTTGAAAACTTAGTTCGTGTTAACTTTTATCCATATCTCGAGTTCTTTAAGAAGAACCACGATCAATAAATTTAAGTTAACTTCCAAGTTTTATGACCCAGTTAAAACCAGGAGCTTATTTTGAAAACTTAGTTCGTGTTAACTTTTATCCATATCTCGAGTTCTTTAAGAAGAACCACGATCAATAAATTTAAGTTAACTTCCAAGTTTTATGACCCAGTTAAAACCAGGAGCTTATTTTGAAAACTTAGTTCGTGTTAACTTTTATCCATATCTCGAGTTCTTTAAGAAGAACCACGATCAATAAATTTAAGTTAACTTCCAAGTTTTATGACCCAGTTAAAACCAGGATAGGACTTAGTTGGCGTTAACCCTTATCCGTGTCTCGAGCTCTTTAGGAAGAGCAACTTCCAAGTTTTATGACCCAGTTAAAACCAGGATAGGACTTAGTTGGCGTTAACCCTTATCCGTGTCTCGAGCTCTTTAGGAAGAGCAGCGATCCATAGATAAAAATCAACATCTAAGTCGTTAAGGAGACCTGGTTATATCCAGGTACCATATGCCCCCCAAGTAACTGGGAAAGGGTCTTTCGTGGTTACTTTAAGATTACAATTGCAAATGTGCGCAAAAAGCTGATTTTTTATTAATATATAGAAAGTGGCCTTCCAGGCCTTACAAGTGGATCATTGATAATATTTCTTTAAGTGGATGACGTTCCAAGTTCGCGGGACCGCCCCTCCATCAGGTCGAGCTAATTTATAAGTTCCTTCCTTGATGACTTCGATGACCTGGTATGTTCCTTCCCAGTTTGGTCCCAAGACTCCATCTTTGGGATCCTTCCCGGCCAGGAAAACTCTCCTTATAGTCGCCAACGCTAAAGGTGCACCTTTTGACTTTAGAGTTGAAGTAGCAAGTGATCTTCTGCTGATAATGGGCGAGCTGGAGTTGCGAATCCTCTCGCCTTTCATCAATTAGATCGAGGGAATGGCACAGGAGCTCATGGTTCCGATCTTGGTCGTAGGACTGGACTCTATGCGACAGAACCTCAACTTCCACGGGGAGGACTGCTTCACTCCCAAAGGTTAGGGAGAAAGGAGTATGACCCGTAGGAGTCCGATGCGAGGTCCGGTATGCCCATAGGACCTGGGGGAGCTGTTCTGGCCAAACCCCCTTTGCCTCATCTAATCTTTTCTTGAGGCTCGCCTTTAGAGTCTTGTTGACAGCCTCGACCTGGCCATTCACCTGAGGATAGGCCACGGAGGAGAAGCTTTTCATAATTCCGTGCCTTTCACAAAACTCGGTGAACAGGTCGCTATCGAACTGAGTGCCGTTGTCGGAGACGATTTTCTTCGGCAGGCCGAATCGACAGATGATGCTTTTAACCACGAAGTCGAGTACCTTCTTCGATGTGATTGTTGCCAATGGTTCTGCCTCAGCCCATTTGGTAAAGTAGTCGATGGCTACTACGGCATAACGGACCCCGCCCTTTCCAGTGGGCAGGGCGCCCACTAGGTCTATTCCCCAAACAGCAAACGAACAAGGAGCCGAAATCATCCTTAGCTCGACTGGAGGAGCTCGGGAAACTGCAGCGAATCGCTGGCACTTGTCGCATTTCTTCACGTATGAGATCGCGTCTTTGGACAGAGTTGGCCAGTAATAACCTTGCCTGAGAACCTTTAAGGCCAGGCTTTGCCCCCCAGTGTGGTCTCCGCAGAATCCTTCGTGAATTTCCTGCAGGATGGCCTTCGCCTCACCTGGAAGAACGCATCGGAGGAGAGGTAGGGAGTGCCCACGTCGGTACAATACCCCATCAACTATTGTATATCTAGGAACTTGATATAGGACCCGCCGCGCGTCGTTACGTCCTTCAGGCAGCTTGCCCTCGACGAGATACTCAAGAATGGGGGTTATCCAGGTCGGCCGAACATCAATCATCTCGACCTCTGCCCGATCTCCTTCTATACTTGGTTTTTCCAAGAATTCTATTGGCACCAACCCCAGAGTCTCCGTCTCTCCGGAGGTGGCGAGTTTGGCAAGGGCATCCGCATTGGCGTTCTGTTCTCGAGGTATCTGTTCGATCGATCCTCATTCAAATGCGGACAGCTCGGCTTTTACCTTTGCCAAATAGGCGGGCATCTTGGGTCCCCGCGCCTGATATTCGCCCAAAACCTGGTTTACCGCGAGCTGGGAGTCACTAAAGCACTGGACGGAGCTCGCCTTTAACTCATTGGCTATCCTCAACCCGGCTAACAAAGCTTCGTATTCCGCCTCGTTGTTGGAGGCCTTGAGCCCGAACCTTAGCGCCGAGTGGAACCTATGTCCCTCGGGGGATATCAGAATGATTCCGGCCCCAGAGCCGTTCTCGTTGGATGAACCATCTACAAAGATCTTCCACAACGATTCGGGCGAGGTGAGCTGAGGTGAGCCTTCTGATGGATCCTCCTAGAATCCCGTGCATTCTGCCACGAAGTCGGCCAAGGCCTGACTTTTTATGGAAGTTCGTGGAGTATAGAAAATCTCGAACTGACTGAGTTCGACCGCCCACTTTAACAAACGTCCCGATGCTTCAGGTTTTTGCAAAACCTGCCTTAGAGGCTGATCGGTCATGACGTGTACCGAGTGGGACTGGAAGTACGGTCTGAGCTTTCGCGAGGCCGTGATTAGGCAGAACGCCAATTTTTCCATCAGTGGGTACCGTGATTCTGCTCCGAGGAGTCTCTTGCTGATGTAATAAACTGGCTTCTGAACTTGGTCTTCCTCTCGTACTAGTACGGCGCTGGCCGCGTCCTTAGGGACGGCCAGGTAGAGGAAGAGAGACTCTCCTGCCTTGGGCTTGGATAGCACAGGTGGTTCGGCCAGATGTGCCTTCAGGTCGAGGAATGCGCTTTCGCATTCTACTGTCCATTCAAACTTCTTGTTTCCCCGGAGCAGGTTGTAGAAGGGCAAACACTTATCGGCTGACTTGGAAATGAATCGGTTGAGTGCTGCTACCCTTCCTGTGAGGCCTTGGACATCTTTCCGCGACCTGGGGGAAGGAAGCTCGAGCAGTGACTTGATCTTGTCGGGGTTTGCCTCGATTCCTCGGGTATTAACTATGAACCCCAGGAATTTCCCGGATGCGACACCAAAAGTGCATTTCTGGGGATTGAGCCTCATGCCGTATTTCCGTAGTATTTTAAAACATTCTTCCAGGTCGGAAACATGGTTGTCGGCAGTCTTTGACTTGACGAGCATGTCATCAACATATACTTCCATGTTCTTTCCGAGCTGGTCCGCGAACATTCTGTTTACTAGCCTTTGGTAGGTAGCTCCGGCGTTCTTCAGACCGAACGGCATGACCTTGTAGCAATAGACATTAGTCGGGGTCATGAAGCTAGTGTGTTCCTGGTCCACCGGATTCATCGCGATCTGATTGTAGCCTGAGTACGCGTCCATAAAGGACATGAGCTCGTGCCCCGCTGTGGCGTCCACCAACTGGTCGATCCTTGGCAATGGAAAACAATCCTTGGGGCAGGCCTTATTCAGGTCGGAGAAGTCAATGCAGGTCCGCCATTTCCCGTTGGGCTTTGGAACTAGCACGGGATTGGCGACCCAAATTGGAAATTTGGCTTCCCGGATAAAGCCACATTTTTTGAGTCGGGCTACCTCTTCTTCTAGGGCTTCAGCTCGGGTTGTTCCTAAACGCCTTTGCTTCTAAGACTTGACAGGAACGCTTTTATCCAGATGGAGCGTGTGCATGATGACACTCGGGCTAATTCCTACCATGTCCTCGTGGGACCAGGCAAATACATCTAAATTAGCCCGGAGAAATGTAACCAGCTCCGTCTTCCTCTTGCTACAGAGGTTTTTCTCGAGCTTGACCATCCGTGATGGATTTTGCGGATCAAGGTTCACCTCCTCGAGCTCCTCAATGGCCTGGAGCCCGGATCTGTCTTCGCCTACTCGGGGGTCCATGTCCTCACTTAAGGCGACCTTTTCCTCTTCGGCGCTCTGAGGTTTTTTAATCTCAGGATCCACCAAGGGTCCCTGAGATTCCTCTTCGCCCTGAATGGCCATTGCTAGCTGCCCGGGTTTAGACTTTCCCTTCATGGAAATGTTGTAGCATTCCCTGGCAGCGAGCTGATCGCCCTTGATAGTGCAGATTCCGGTTGAAGTAGGGAACTTCATGGCGAGGTGTCGAATGGAAGTGATAGCCTCGAAAGCTATGAGGGTAGGTCGGCCTAAAATGGCGTTGTAGGCAGCGGAGCAGTCAATGACCACGAACTCAAGTAGCTTGGAGACTATTCGAGACTCTTCTCCTAGGGTGATCACCAGCTCGATCGTCCCTATCGCTGCCGACCCTTCTCCCGAAAAGCTATACAGCATCATGGAGGTTGCCTTTAGCTCGGCGACAGTCAATCCCATCTTTTCTAAGGTGGATCGGAATAGGAGGTTTACCGAGCTTCCATTGTCCACCAACACTCTCCTTACTTTCCGGTTGGCGAGCTGGACTGCTACGACCAAGGGATCATTATGAGGGAATTGGACATGGCCTGCGTCTTCCTCCGTAAAAGTGATCGGTTTCTTTTCTAACCGCTGCTGTTTTGACTTACGCTGCTCCGGGACGAACTCCGCTCCGTTGTGGGCCTTTAATTCATTCACATACCTCTTCTAGGCACCTCTGCTTGTTCCAGCCATGTGCGGTCCTCCAGAGATGGTGGAAATCTCTCCTTCGATCACGGGAGGAGGGACGTCCTGATCTACCCGAGGCCCGGGTTGACTGGCTGGGACTTCTGGAGCGGGTCGACTCGCTGGGACCCTGTTTCGTGAGTATTGCGCCAAGGGGCCTGCTCGGATGAGAGTCTCGATCTCATCTTTTAGATGCCTGCAATCGTCGGTATTGTGGCCGACGTCGTTGTGAAAACGGCAGAATTTGGAAGTGTCTCTCTTTCCCTTGTGGTGTTTCAATGGTTCCGGCCTCTTCCAGGGGACCCGAGCAGAGTTGGCCAGGAAGATACTTTCCTTGGACTGGGTGAGCTCGGTATATGTTGTGAACACGGGCTTGAACTTATCCACGAATTTATTCTTCTTTTGACCGTGCTGACTGTTTTCACCATTCCCCTTTCTTTTGCCACCACCGAGCTGGTTGTTCTGCGCGACGTCGGGGGTCGCCATCATGATCTCTGTCCCTGTTCCGGCGGTCTTCTCGGGAACCTGGCTGGTCCCCGCGGCTGAAACTTCAACTTCTTCCAAGTTTATCCACTCTTGGGCTCGGTTAAGGAATTCGTTAACCGAGCTGACTCCCTTCCTCTGAATATCTTTCCACAGGTCTCCCCCGACCAGGATTCCGGTTCTCATGGCCATGAGCTTAGAGCTATCATCTGCGTCCCTGGCTCGAGCAGCGATATTTGCGAATCTGCTCAAGTAGGCTTTCAGTGTCTCACCGGGATGCTGCCTTACGTTAGCTAGGGAGTCGGCCTGAACACGAGCGGCCTGAGAGGCGCGGAACACCCTTTTGAAATCAGCTGAGAAGGTCTTCCAGGAGCTGATTGACTGTCTTTTACTTTGTTTGAACCACTGCCTGGCAGGTCCAGTCAGTGTGGAAGGGAAGATCAAGAATCTCAGTTCTGGGCCAATGTTATGGGCCATCATTAGGGTGTTGAACATCCCAAAATGGTCTGACGGGTCTCCATCCCCGTTGAACTTTGACAAGTGAGGCATACGGAAACCAGATGGGTATGCCGTCGCTGCTATGTTGGGGGCGAAGAGTTCCATCTCGTCTCCCGAATCATATTCGTCTTTTTCTTTTTCTGATAGGAGCTTCCTCATCAGTTCCTCCATCTGAGTTAGGCGCTCGAGGGTTTGGTCCTGAGATCCTGGGTTATTCCGGGGCTGCTCAACAGCTCCGGATCCATTGTACATATTAGGTGGGTTATTTCCCCTCCTATCTTGAGATAGGTTGTTTGGGGCATTCCCTCCATTACGTACCTCGGATCGGGCTCCCCCCGAGCGAGCCTGACTACCATCTCTAGCTCGATCCTCTCTGTGAGAGTTGAGGTGATCTCGAAGGTCGTCTCCCTGGGCGGTCCAGTGGCTTTGTGCCGAACTTAGTTGCTGACGTAGGTCTCCTCCAGAGAGATCACTCCGGCGACTACCGGTCCAATGACTCCTGCTGGACAGGCTTGGAGTCCGTCTTTGGTGGTGAGGGCCCGAGCTTTCTTCAGGCGCCCTGCTACGCCGGGAAGGTCCCGCTGATGGTGGGTTTCTCCTACTACTCCCGTAAGCTGGGATGTCTTGGACGGGCCGAGGAGGAGACGGATATCTGATCGGAGATGGAGGATGCCTGACTGGAGACGCGATCCTGGTTCCGTCTGGACGGATCAAGTTCGGTGGGGGCCTTTCGGCCCCGCCAACTTGCTGGTCCCGCGCCGGGCGATCTGAACGGGGCGCAGGACGGTCTTCGGGGACGGGCTGACATCGTGGGCCCTCCCCGGATCTCCATCGGGAATTCCCTCGAGCTCTCCTGGGTTTTCTCGAGGAAGGTTGAGAGCTAGGAGTTGACGTCCTGACCGAACGGCTGTATTGCTGTTGTCCGGTCTCAGGCATTTCCCTGAAGTTGGCCTCTCGATGGTATGATGAAGGGGTGGAGTTGGCTACCGGAAGTCTCTCCGAACGGCTATGCCTGGCCCGATTACCCCGGCGAGACTTTGGAGCCTCACCTTGCCTCTCTCCAACGTTAACGTTGGTTGTGAGAGGGGGTAGTCGGGCAAGAATATCCTGGATTTGCTGACCGGCTGCTGCTAACTGGCTCCTCAGTTGAGCATTCTCCATCTCCACCGCAGTATAATAACACGGGTTCGGATTAGGTGGTCGGGGCGCCGAACTACCTGTGTCGTCTTGGCCCGCCGGCTGCTTTCCTGGCCGCTGCTGGACTTCAGGAATTTGCTCATCAGGGATGGCAATATGATGAGCCTCCTGCCCATCATGCTGCTCTGTTTCGTTGCCATGCCTGGACCGAGTGGTCACCATAGTTGGATGTTTGCAGCAGCGCTAATCGACTTTGCTCTCAATGAAAGCACCAAACTGTTGACGCGGTTCTTCGCCAACAGGTAATTAAGAGAGGAAGAGAAAGGGATTAGTGCTGAATATAGAACTTTCGCAGATATAGAATCTTAGAGAATGAACTAGGTGACTCAAGACACGTTTTTAAGTGGTTCAAAGGTTAAAATCCTTCTACTCCACTAGTCAATATTATTGATATATTCTGGGTATTTGGTTACAAAGCATATATCTCTTTAGAGACTATTTTTCCCAACCCTTATCAACTCCCAGGTTCTCCATATTTATAGGAGAAGGCACCTGGAAGTTGGTAAAGAGGTCATCCCGTAACCTTCTTATTTGTCATATCAACTCTGTGACATTCATGATTAATTCCTAAACTTGACACATAAGTATGGTCAAATCGATAGGTAAGGAGATAATGGGCCGCACGGCCCAACCCAGCCGTGGGTTTCTGAACACGCACGTTCCTGCTGCGTGTCCGAGAAGTCAGGGAGATATCGGACACGTGATGTCAAATATATGCACGTTTATCTTGCGTGTGTTGACTTTACAGAGGGTCAGAGCTCCATATATAGCTCGTGCCACAGGCTGCTCCCCTGACCCGACCTTCGGCCTTCAGATTCTTTGCTCCAGTCCTGGGCAACCTTGGCGAGTTCTTAGGGATTGCTCGAGCTAAGAAGGTACGACCTCGAAACGGGAGCTCCGGTCTTGGGGATGTTCATGGACTAATTGTGATTAGTCCGTAGCTCGGCCTACTAATCAGCCCGTGGGAAAATCAGGGCGTACAATACCTTTTTCTTAGACGACATTGATGATCTTCTTAATGGTTTCAACAACATAGACGACATTCAGATTTTCGAAGTAGATGACAAAGATTCCAGTAATCTCCCTGATTGTGATTTTGATGATCTTGGGAAAGATGACATTTCATTCAGGATGGAAGGAGTTCTCAATATACCTTGCTTATAAAGCCCTTTCATTTTTGTTCTTATCAAGTTAAATATAAGTTTTGTTTACTTTTGTTTATTCAAGAGCTGTAAAAGTAGAGTTCTTGAGCGAGTGTTTATATGAGTGAGCTTTTGTTTTAGTTGTTAATGGCGGAGTTAGTAGATTGTGAAGAATGAATCCCAACATTATGTAATCATTCTGGAAAAAAAGAGTGCCTCTTGGGTTTTCCTGTGCTATAAGAGCCGTCCAAGGGGTCACTCTTAACATCTTCATCAATGGGTCTCAGAGTTTTTGCTAATTTCCTCAAATCTCTTTATCGTAATTAAATGAAGATAATAGTTACTTTATCATTATAATTAAATGAAGATAATACCCTATACACTCATGCTTATTTTATTAGCAAGTTCTCATCAATATAAAACCCAATCAGGTTAAAAAAAAAGGTTCCCACGGGTGGGGACGTTTTTAACGCCGCACCACAGACTTCTCCTATATATTAAATAGGAGAGAAAGTTTATAAAGAAAAATAATAATATTAAAATATTATATAAAAGATATATAAATATTATGTAAATGTAGATATAGATTAATTGGAATTTGTGCATAGTTATTATAAATATATGTATAAATAACCTGATGGAAGATTTTTTGTGAGTTTTAATTAAATATTATAGAGAAAGTGTAATACAAAATACACCACTAAATTTTTTTTTTTTTTATAATTTACCTAGAATTTTTACATTATAACATACAACAACTTCTCTATTTTTTATCTACATTATTTAAATATTATATTTTTTAAAAATATTTTATTTATTTTAAAAAATAAAATAATTAAATATAATAATATTACACTCATATATATATATATATACAAAAATTAATAAAAAAATAAAAAAATATTTATAGTTTGATGAATAGTATTTCACTACATATATAAAAATACTATTTATTTAGGTAAAATAATATAACTTTACAACACCTAGTAAGAGAATATTTTACAAATTTTTATCTCCATTATAAAAAAATTAGACATTTTATCTTCCATTGTCCACTGAGAGTGCTCTAGCTAGCTGGAGCAACATGAACAGAAGATTCAAGAGAAACATTGTTAAGCCTCTCCAGAGCTAAAATAAGCGCTCGGGTGCCCAAATTCCCTTCACCATGAGCCTTAAGCGAGAGATAAAGCTGTTGAGCCAAAGCCAACCCAGGAAGAGCAAGACTCATATTCTGACACTCCTTTAAGCAAATCCCCAAATCTTTCACAAAGTGATTCACGTAGAAACCCGGCTCAAAATCCCTCTTCAGAATCCGTGCCCCGTTCAAATCCAGAGACTTTGATCCAGCCGCGCCAGTCGATATCGCCTTCAAGAACAGAGCAACGTCGAGGCCGGCCTTGTGAGCGTACACCATTCCCTCGACTAGCCCCACCATTGTCGAAGCAATGGTGATCTGGTTCGCTAGCTTCGCGAATTGTCCTCTGCCTGGGCCGCCCATGTAGTTGACCTTCCCCAACAGGGTGAAAAGAGGGTTCAATCGATTGACCACGGACTCATCGCCACCGGCGAAGATAGCTAGGGTTCCGCTCCTTGCTCCCAGGTCGCCGCCAGATACCGGAGCATCGATCGCGGCGCAGCCTTTGGCAGCGGCGGAGGAGGAGATCTCGGATGCGAGAGAGGGTTCCGATGTGGTCATATCAACTAGGACACCGCCGGAACGGAGGCCAGCGAGGGCGCCAGAGGATGGGTCCAGAAGGACAGAGCGGACGTCGGAAGGGTAGCCAACGATGGAGAATACGACGTCGGATTGGGAAGCGACGGTTTGAGGGGAGTGGGCCAGGTGAGCCCCCATATCGAGGAGCGGTTGGGCCTTGGAGAGAGTGCGGTTGAATACGGTGACAGTGTAGCCGGCTTTGATAAGGTGGGAACACATTGAGCGGCCCATGACACCGGTGCCGATCCATCCCACGCGAGTGTTTGATGGACTTATCATGTGCTCGGCAGAGGTGGTGGTGGCGGCCATGGAGCGGCGGAGGTGAAGGTTAAGAAGGTTGAAGGAGTGCTTAGAAATGAGGAAAGAGGAGTAGTGAGAGGAGAGCGAGCGAGGTTGGAATTGCAGTGGCATGTCTAATGTACCTACCCTTAAGCTTTAAAAACGCCTCATCCCTCCAGTCCATCATAGTATCTTTGTCCAATACTGTTATTTTTGGCTCTATTTGGAAACTATACATAACTGTGTTTACAGACATTTTCGGAAATTATATTAATGAATATTAAATAAAATTAATGATATTATTTACCTTTGTCCTGGACCGTTTACCTTTATCCCCCTTCGTTTACCACAGGCCCGTTTGCAGTGGCATGTCCGTTTACCTCTGTCCCCCTTCGTTTACCACAGGCCCGGACTGTTTACCTGGCTCCGGGACCATTTTTCGTACACCTCGACCGTAATCTCAACTGGCCAGACGTCTCCCGTCGCGACTATCCTGGATCATCTTCCTGGACACCGTCCGGGTCTGGACCCACACTTGGCCCGTCGTCCTCGGTTACTCCCCTGCTAAGCGGGCCTTGGCTGGGCCTAAATCCAATTGCCCAGACCGTGGGCCTGGACCAACGTCCCGGGCCCAAGACAGAAAATGAGGATAACAATTAGGAATGATTTTGTGTCAATAAAATGTCTCAGAAAAATAACAAATTTTATCATCCAAACAAAACAATGAATTTTTTTCTTCTTTAAAAAATATATCTAATTTGTTTGTGTTTATTTTCATATGCTTGTTAAATTCCTTTTTTTTTTTCTTCAGATTAAAGCGTTTCCATGATTACTGATAACCACTATTATTATACATATATATATTTTAAGGGAATTTACTCATTTGGTATCCTATGTTTTTGCAAAATATCATTTTGATACCCTCTGTTTTCAATAATGCATACTCTGTATTTTAAAATTTTACATATTTGATACCCTAGACTCAGATTTGATAGATAAAATTTTGTCAATATGATCAAACTGTCATCAGTTATATGTAATTAAGTAATTAAATTTAAATTTGGAACTTACATAATTGACAACAGTTTAATTAAATTGGTAAAATTTTATTAATTAAATTTGAGTTTAGGGTACCAAATATGTACGATTTTAAAATACAGGATACCATATGAGCATTATTGAAAACAAATGGTACCAAAATGATACTTTGCAAAAACACAGGGTACCAAATGGTTACCTACCCATATTTTAAATACAATTCATAGGTTACTAATTAGGGTATTGAACTTTTTATTTGGTGTTTTCTTTCATGAAGGAGGTTAACAAAATCTTCTCAACTTACCGTTTAGTCAGCAATTGTGGATGCCAAATGAAGCAAGCTCAATTGGATCGAATTGATGTGTGTGGAATGCTTGGTGCAAGGAATAATAAAAAATTATTTATTTAAATAGTACATACATTAATTCAAATTGTTATCCCCATTTCCTGACATGGGCCCGAGACAATGGTCCAGGCCCATGGTCTGGGCGTTCGGATGTGGGCCCGGCCCAAGCTCGCTTGGTACAATAGTTGTTGGGTTTTATGCCCTTATAAAACCATGTCGCACATGTAGCACGATTTCATATTATCAAAAAAGTAGTAGAAATCATTTAGTTTGACAATTGTGTTGCTTGCTTGTTTTATTACATGATTATTGAAATAATACAAACATTTATAAAATCCCGAACATATGGATAATTACAATTATAGTGACTAGGTCACAGTGGATTATAGTTGTAATTATATGTTCAAAAGAACGAGTCCTAAGATTAGATCAGTGCATTGGATTTTCACTAATTAGGCAATCTACGATATGATCTACTTACACATTTAGGGTGTGATGTCTTGTCCAAGGCTTCGACCAAGTAGATAAGATTGGATGTATTTAGTTACATCGGACTAGGACCGATATTGATTATTGATTGATAATTAAGTATCGTTGTTATCAAATCTAATCAATGTCACAACGTTGACCATATGTTAAGTCGATCTTAATTCTGAGTGATAATATTCTGCTAATTATATTATTTAAATCTTTTGACTTGCTCGTTACCAGCTTACCCTACGGTCTAGCCCATACTTACATCTTGGAGATTTATTAGTGTAACTGAGTGGGAGTATTATTCATAGATACGAAATCTATAACTTTTGTATGAGAAGTGAAAAGATGATTTCCTTAATTTCTTTGTTCAAAAGGTTAAATGATTGAGATCTCATTTCTGTGATTAAGTTCACGGAAATATCATTTATAAGGAACTTAGTGGGAGATAAGGATAAAATACTCATGAGGGGTAAAACGGTAATTTGCACCCAGCTCGTTAGTAAGTCATCGATAGAGGATTGACTGATTGTAATGGTTATAACAATGGATAACGTATTTATGGTTTTGAAAATACGTTCTATGAATTCAAGAGTTCAATTCCGAGTTTATAGTGGAGTCACGAGGAATTAATAAGGTAGTGAAATTATTCGTAAATAAATTCACGGTAACTTATTGGAGCTTGATTTCATGGATCCATGGTCCCCGCATCACCTTTGAGTAAATCATCTAGAATGTCTCAATTAATTGATTTAATTATCAATTATGATTTTTAAAGTTGACTAGGTCACTTTTGAAAAATTTACAGAGATGTGAGATTTAGATAATAAAAGATAATCTTTGGTTAAATTTATTAATATTGATAAATTGGTATCAATATAAATAAATAATATTAAATCAAGTTTCAAATTATAATTAGTTAATTTGAATAAAGATTTAATTAATTAATTAAAAAATAAATAAATAAAAGGTTTTGAATTTAGGCCCAGTTGTGATTTAAATTTAAAACAAAGAGATTGGGCCCAAGTTCATTTATGGCAGCCCAAGGCTTTTATTTTTGTTTATTATTTTTAATTAATTTAAATTTAAATAAATCTCATTAAGTTGCCTATATAAGGAATATGATATCTAGGGTTTTCATAAGGAAGTGAGTTTCAGTTGATTGGTAAGTGAAAACCTAGACAGTCTAACCTTTCTTGGCCACTCTCTCTTCTTCTTCTCTTCAAGATCTCTATCTCATGTGTTGAGAACCAGCCCACACTAGTTCTAGGTTGATCAAAGACTTGGTGATGAAGACTGTGTTGCTGATCTTGTTCAATCTCTTGATAATACTCTGCTATAGAAAGGAATCAAGGGATGTAGAGATTGAAGGATGGAGTTGTTCTTGTTCCGCTGCGTAATGTAAGTTTTTACTTTACTCTGTATTTGTATCAATTTCATAGGAGCATGTTCTAGGAATTTGCATGTTTGTTTGATAATATGTAAGTTGCATGAAAATAAATAAAGATCCTGCAATGAGTTTTTCCAACAATTGGCCTCAGAGACATAGGTTGCTAGTTTATTTTCATGAATGAACATGTATGAAATTGATTGATATGTTAGGTGTTAATTGGATGGTACATGTTATTGGTGTATGTCTTATGATTTCTTATGTAAATTTAGCAATAATTTGGTTGTTTTTTGCTTGTTTTGGATTTAAAAACTGCACAGTTTTTTTTGGACTGTTTTTTTGCAATATGTGTGCTGGGCACGCATGGAGCCGCCGCCGGGACCCGATGCGTACGGACGTCTGTACAACGTCGGTGTCGGAACCCGCGCGCGGCATTTTTTCGCAAAAAAAAATATTTTTAAATTTTTTTAAAAAATTGGATATTTTGTGCAGTTAGGTTTAAAATATTTAAAATTGATTATCTGATAATTTTATAGATATTTTTGCTTTTTAAAATTTTTTGAATTTGTTATCTGGTAATGAGGACATTGTAAGATATTTTTTTATTTTGTTATAAATAAAATATTAAAGGGTTTATACCTTTTTGGACCTTGTGTTTTTTTCCATTACTTGTTTGGACCCTGTGTTTTGACAAATTACTTTTTGGACCCTATGTTTTGTAAAATGGTTAAAATAGAACCCTAAACCCAATTTTGGTCAATGTTTTCTCAACTAAAATCACAAATAATTTACCAAACTAACAATTCAGAATAAAAATAAAATCATTCTGCTTAAAAACTGTGTTGTTATATTCAATTTTTTCTTCATCAAAATTGAGTTTAGGGTTCTATTTTAACAATTTTACAAAACATAGGGTCCAAAAGGTAATTTGTTAAAACACAGGGTCCAAACAGGTAATAGAGAAAAACACAAGGTCTAAAAAGGTATAAACCAAATATTAAAATTAGTTATCTGATCATTCAAGATATTTTTATTGTTTAAAATCTTTATAATTAGTTATTAGATAATACTAGATATTTTAAACTTGGTTAAAATATATTTTGATATTTTAAAATTTGTTAAAATATTTAAAAATAAAATATCTTATCATTCTTAACAACTTAACAACCTTGATTAAATTAATTATTTGAAATTGAATTTTGTTTGATAAATTCTATTTTAATTAATTTAATATTTTGTAACTTGTTTAATTAATTATATTGAATTTTGTCCGATGAATTCTATGTTAATTAATTATGGTATTTTACAAAATAGTATATTGTTGTGGTATATTTGCATAATTTAATAATACATGCTTATAGAGTAACATGTTAGGCTCATCCAATTATTAACTTATCAAACATCATTATTAAGTTATTTTTTGCATTTGAGCTTTAAATATAAGTATAATGATGACCCAATTTTTGCGTTTAAAAAAATGTGGGAAAACTAAAATAAAACTTTCATAAAATGTTAGGTTTTATTTGGGCCTAATTGAACATGTAAAGTTTAAATTCCTCTCTTGTGGGTGGTTCCACTTGTGAAGGCCTATTTTCTTTGCATTACTAGATTGGAGCTAATCAATTGAATAACAATTAATAAAACAAATGTTCAAATTCCTGTCTTTTTGGGCTTTGTATGGAAGTTAGGGAGCCTTAGTAGTGGGTCCGACATACTGAACCCAGCTCTCCTCCATGCTAGCTCGAATTGTTAAGGCCCATTTACCTAAGTTGGACTTAATTGTATTAGGTTATTCCTTTTAGTTGGACCTAATAATTGATTAGAAACATATTAATTCTAATTTTTGGATTAATTTTCAATGGTAATTTTAGAATTAATGGAAAAATTATAAACTATGGTTTGTTGATTATTTTTATAATTTGGCGAACATTAGTTGGTTTATTGATTATTTTGATAATTTGGAAAACCTACGTTGATATTTTTCAAAAAGAATAAAATACTAAAATATTTAATAATGAGTTTTAAAAAAATTTCAATTCGATCTCCACCGTTGATTTAACAAGGTTAGAGTTCAGTGGGGCCTCATGGCGCTTTGATTTCGTCTCCCTACGGAAGGTGTTCACTGGACTTCTTAACATGGTTAAATTTATTAGGATAGATGGTTATAGATGGACCTTCTATAGACTCATCCCTACAGTGACTATAGGAATTAAGTCTATAATAATCGAAACCGTGGGTCAAACTCATAAAGTAAGAAATATTTGTGACTCTCGCCTACCGGGACACATGAGTTTTCGTTACTTTGATCGGATGGAATAGGTAATTAATAAAAGTCTATGACATTTTATTAATTGAGATGTTTCTCTATTTAATTACGTGAATATTTGTGACTCTCGCCTACCGGGACACATGGGTTAATGGCTAGCTAAAGTACCTAAGAAATATAAGATAAATGTTTTAGTATTTTGCTTTTCTCAAAACATTTTGTATGTTATGCTATTTCTAAAATATTTAATGAATAAATGTTTGTCAAGCAATGCGTTGATTTCTACTTAGTTGATAATAGAAGCTCTAGGCTTCCCACCTCATACTCTCTCTGATCTCTAAAATGTTACTCTATGGTGAGAACCTCACGAAATGTTTATCCAACATCAACATGGTGTTGATTTTAGACAACATCGAGTTCGTGATAATCAAAGATATTCCTATTTTTCTCATGCAATGATCACCAAATCCTTCAAAGAGGATTATTGATGGTAGTTCGAGCAAATGCAAGAATAATAATACTACTAAACAAGCTCAAGGAGAAGCTGCTTTGAGCTTCTTCCTCGAAGAGCAAGAGAGGAAGAAATTCATACAAAAAGAACAAGAAGTCAACTGGCAAGGCACCAAATGCTACAAAGCATCTTGGAGCAAGGCCTGATTATAAGTACACAAAAAAAGGGAAGTGTTTCCAACTGCAAGGAGACTGGGAATTGGAACAAGATTGCCCAGAACTCAAGGCATATGGAACCCAAAATAATTAAATTTGTCTTGGATGCATGTGATTTTAGAGGATGATACTTCGGTTTTGGATCGCTGAATCACAATCTACTAAACATGCATGTACCTTTTTACACTTTTAGCATTGGGAAAGCCATGAAGGATAAAAAGCCACGGCTTGGTATCCATCAAGGGTTGTTCGTATCAAACAAGGCAAAATGATAAGCTTGAATGAATTTTGGAAATAAATATATTGTTTTAAGACAATGTTTATTTTATTCTGATTTTCAATGGAAATTTTAATTTAAGTTTTTCTTATTACATCAACAACAATTTGTAGTTACTTTCACAAGTAATAAAATCCTATTTCTTTAAATGGATGTGAATTGTGGGGTGGATGTATGAAAAACAGGCTATACCTATTGCAACTAAACGAACCCTATGTTATAAATAATGAGTTGTTTAAGACAGCTAATTCTAGGATTGTTAAACGACAAAAGGTCAATAACGTTAGAAATGACGTACCTTTGGCATTTTTGCTTTGGTCATATTTGTTATGATATGATTCAAAGACTAACAAAGGCTGGGCCTTTGAGGGAACTCACCTAGGGTGACCTACCTGTTTGTGAGTCCAGTCTCGAGGGCAGAATGACAAAGCGTCCATTCTCTGTGATAGGAGAAAGGGCCAAAGAACCACAAGGGCTAGTATGTTCAAATGTCTGGGGACATATGAATGTTCAAGCGAGGGGTGGTTATGAGTATTTCGTCACCTTTATCGACGATTGCTCTAGAGACTCATGTAAGTACCTAAAGCATAGGAATTCTGCGAATTTGTTAAGAAGTTCAAAGAATTCATTGCTATGGCTTTAAAACCAAATTAGGTAAAACGTTAAAGATCTTGCGATCTGATAAGGGTGGAGGATATTTCGATAATCAGAACCAAGATCATTTAATTGAACTTGAAGATTTGTTCAAAATAACTGCCCCAAGGACTCCGCAACAAAACAGTGTTGCTGAGCGGTGTGAATCGCACGTTTATGAAAATGTGCGTTCTATGATAAGCTATTAAACTCTACCAACTTCTTACCTAGATCTTTTCTGGAGACATACTACCTAGACCGCATATGATATATATTTTTTAAATGTTGTGCAGTCTCAAAAGCTGTCTCCAAGACACCACTAGAATTATGAAATGGTCGTGAACCTGGTTTACGTCATTATGGAATTTGGTGGTGTCATGTTTTTGTCATGAGGAAAAAGGTAGAAAGCTAGAACAATGAGCTGAGGGTTTGCTTGTTTGATGGCTATTCTAAAGGTACTCAGGGTGGTCTGTTTCATAGTCCAGTAGACAAGAAAGTGTTTGGCTCTACAAATGCTACTTTTCTGGATAACGACTACATAATGAATTTCAAGTCTCATAGCAAAATAGTATTAGATGGAAAAACGATAAACTATTTTTCCATCCTTACTGAGGCAAGTCGATGAAAACAAGGTACATTTAGAAACCACTAATCCAAGTCAGAAAGTTACGATGCCTCGTCATAGTGGGAGGATTTCTCGGAACCCGGTACCTATGATATGGATAGTGAAACCCACAAGTTGGTTGGGGACACAAGTAACAATGATTCGTTGGTCTTTAAATAGGAAATGGATAGGTCTGAAAGGGATTTTTGACTCAAAGCCAAGTACCAGGTAATATAGTCTAAGTACTCTTAATTTGTCTGAGATCTTGTAGATGTGCCATTGGACTTTAGGCCCATGGGGTGCAAGAGGATCTATAAGAAGAAGAGAGGAGCTGATAGAAAGGTCGAGACATTAAAGGCTCGACTCGTGGCAGAGAGAAAAATTTGACTTAGAGAAAAATTTTTCTCCAGTAGCCATGTTAAAATTCATTAAGTATACTCTTATCCATAGCCACAACTCTTGATTAAGAGATAAGGAAAATGGACATCAAAGAAGCATTTTTAATGGCTATCTTGATGAGACAATTAACATGCATCAATCAGAAGGATTTAAAGTAGTTGGACAAGAAATTCAGCAAGCTAAGTAAGTCAATCTATGGACTTAAACAAGCTTCGCGCTCCTGGAACTTAAGGTTAAATGGAGACATTAAGACCTGAGTTTTTGAAAAAAATGTAGTTGATCCTTGTGTTTGACAACTTAGGGAAAAATACATTGTGGTGTTTTGAATCCTTTATGTACATGATATCTTATTCATTGGAAACAATGTCAAGAAATTATCAAACATAAAGAACTGGCTAGAAACAAAATTCCATATTTCGTTGTAGCAAGTCATGTTCTTGGTATCCAGAGCATCAGGGAAATAAATAACTGAACTTTAGCTTTAACTCAAGCGACCTACTTTAGTGAGGTGCTTGGTCATTACCCTATAACAAATTCTGAGAAAGGATGTTTAGTGTCTTGACATGGAATTTATTTTTCTAAGCAGCAGTCTCCACAGACTCCTCAAGAGAAAGAAAAGATGTAACGAATTCCTTATGCATTTGAAATTTGAAGTCTAATGCATGATATGTTGTGTGTTGTGATCGAAGATCTTCTATGCAGTGGGAGTGGTGAGCAAGTGTCAGTAAAACCTTGGAAATAAACAATAGATGGAAGTCGGTATCTTTGATGAACTAGAGACTATATGTTAGTCTTTTCAGGTGGATCTTTGTACCTGTTAGGCTACACATATTCAGATTTTAGACTGATGTTGAAGAAAAGAAGTCTACTTCTGAAAAATGTGTTTACTCTTGGGGGTGGAGCTATGATTTGGAGAAGCGTTAAGCTATCTGCCATTTTAGAATCCACTTTGGAGGCTGAGTATATAGCTGCGTCTATGACGGCTAAGGAAATAGTCTGGCTAAGGAAGTTCTATACGAATCTCGGTGTTATTCCAGAAATGGATAAACCACTCATTTTGTCTAGTGACAGTAATGAGGCAATAGCGAATTCGAAAGAACCTCGAAGCTACAAAAGAGCAAAGCATATAGAGAGAAAGTACCACATTATCGAGGATGTGTGGCGAAGGTGTGAAGTGAAGGTGATGAAGATAGCATTGTAAGACAATCTTTCATATCCCTGTACAAAGATATAAGCAGAAAACATAATTGTGAAGCATGTAGAATGCATGGTTTTGAGAAACATGTCCCATTTGTTTTAAAAGGGAAAGTGGGAGTTTGTTGGGTTTTATGCCCTTATAAAACCATGTCGCACATGTAGCACGATTTCATATTATCAATAAAAGTAGTAGAAATCATTTAGTTTGACAATTGTGTTGCTTGCTTATTTTATTACATGATTATTGAAATAATACAAACATTTATAAAATCCCGAACATATGGATAGTTACAATTATAGTGACTAGGTCACAGTGGATTATAGTTGTAATTATATGTTCAAAAGAACGAGTCCTAAGATTAGATCAGTGCATTGGATTTTCACTGATTAGGCAATCTACGATATGATCTACTTACACATTCAGGGTGTGATGTCTTGTCCAAGGCTTCGACCAAGTAGATAAGATCGGATTATTTAGTTACATCGGACTAGGACCGATATTGATTATTGATTGATAATTAAGTATCGTTGTTATCAAATCTAATCAATGTCACAACGTTGACCATATGTTAAGTCGATCTTAATTCTGAGTGATAATATTCTGCTAATTATATTATTTAAATCTTTTGACTTGCTCGTTACCAGCTTACCCTACGGTCTAGCCCATACTTACATCTTGGAGATTTATTAGTGTAACTGAGTGGGAGTATTATTCATAGATACGAAATCTATAACTTTTGTATGAGAAGTGAAAAGATGATTTCCTTAATTTCTTTGTTCAAAAGGTTAAATGATTGAGATCTCATTTCTGTGATTAAGTTCACGGAAATATCATTTATAAGGAACTTAGTGGGAGATAAGGATAAAATACTCATGAGGGGTAAAACGGTAATTTGCACCCAACTCGTTAGTAAGTCATCGATAGAGGATTGACTGATTGTAATGGTTATAACAATGGATAACGTATTTATGGTTTTGAAAATACGTTTTATGAATTCAAGAGTTCAATTCCGAGTTTATAGTGGAGTCACGAGGAATTAATAAGGTAGTGAAATTATTCGTAAATAAATTCACGGTAACTTATTGGAGCTTGATTTCATGGATCCATGGTCCCTTTGAGTAAATCATCTAGGATGTCTCAATTAATTGATTTAATTATCAATTAGGATTTTTAAAGTTGACTAGGTCAATTTTGGAAAATTTACAGAGATATGAGATTTAGAGAATAAAAGATTATCTTTGGGTAAATTTATTAATATTGATAAATTAGTATCAATATAAATAAATAATATTAAATCAAGTTTCAAATTATAATTAGTTAATTTGAATAAGGATTTAATTAATTAATTAAAAAAAAAAAGGTTTTGAATTTAGGCCCAATTGGGATTTAAATTCAAAACAAAGAGATTGGGCCCAAGTCCATTTATGGCAGCCCAAGGCTTTTATTTTTGTTTATTATTTTTAATTAATTTAAATTTAAATAAATCTCATTAAGTTGCCTATATAAGAAATATGATATCTAGGGTTTTCATAAGGAAGTGAGTTTCAGTTGATTGGTAAGTGAAAACCTAGACAGTCTAACATTTCTTGGCCACTCTCTCTTCTTCTTATCTTCAAGATCTCTATCTCATGTTTTGAGAACCAGCCCACAATAGTTCTAGGTTGATCAAAGGCTTGGTGAGGAAGACTGTGTTGCTGATCTTGTTCAATCTCATTATAATACTCTGCTACAGAAAGGAATCAAGGGTTAGAGAGATTGAAGGATGGAGTTGTTCTTGTTCCGCTGTGTAATGTAAGTTTTTACTTTACTCTGTATTTGTATTAATTTCATAGGAGCATGTTCTAGGAATTTGCATGTTTTTTTGATAATATGTAAATTGCATGAAAATAAATAAAGATCCTGCAATGAGTTTTTCCAACAGGAGTATCCAAGGGCCACGGCCCTAGCGTGATTCTAGACCCAGGGGATGGTGTCCGGGATGGTGATCCAGGGCAGTCGTCCGGGAGACGTGCAGACAGCTCGGATCATAGGTGAAGCATACGTAATCGATCCTGGAGTGTGGTAACGGTCTAGGCCTGTGGTAAACGAAGAGGGACAGAGGTAAATGAACCCGAGTCAGGTCCTCCCGGTACGGCAGGTAAAAGCCTCCGTGACCCTGAAGCCGCCCCACGACGCGTGGGGATTGTCCCCCACTTTTCACCTGCGGAAAAGGCCACCTCGGGATTGAACGCCGCTGTTTTAGACCTGCACTGCCAAGTACTCTGACTGGTCTTGTCCCCTGAATCTGCCTCGTAACTCGAAGTGCCCAGACCAAAAGCACCGTTTTGTCGGGCGAAATATATGTAACGCCCTGGCTACCCCAGAACAGTTACGGTGAACGGTGAACCGGAAATTTGACTCGTTACCCGAGTCCTTTGGTTAAAAATGTGATCTAAGTGTTATTATCAGGTTAAGGTGAAAAATCAGTAAAAAGGAAAGGGTACATTTCATTAAGTAAATAAACTGCTCACGGGCCTTTCAAAATGTTTACAAGTAGTTCATAATACCAAAGAGTCACTACTGTCTCAAATTTACAATCCCCGCCGGCCTAAGCGGCAAAAGTAAGGTAAACCCCTAGTCCCTCTGAGAACACCTTGACCGTGGCGGTCAAGTGGCCCTGTATGTACACCACATCGCCCAAGCTCTCCACTCAGGGTTTGTTTTTCCTTCCCTTTACCTGCACCACATAGCACCCATGAGCCAAGGCCCAGCAAGAAAACACAATATAGCATGATATAATATCAACAACGATCATAATAACCACTCAGGACTATCAGTCCAACAAATAGGTGACAATAGCCAAAAGTCACAATAATGAGCATCGCTCCCTCTAGCCATGTGACGATAGGGTCACCAGGCTTAACTGATAAGTGATCATTTCATAAGTTCGTTCAGGACAGGTGCATGGTGATTGGTCACCAACATAACCTTCCTTAGGACTCTAGAGTCGAAACTATGGACAACGTCCCTTAGCCACGTGACAAATGGTCACCGGGGTCATATACCTTGGCTATAGTCATCTGGTCGTAGACCAGGCAAGCGCTTATAAGTTCTTCGACCTTAGGGTCGGTCTAGCATTAATGCCTTAGAGCCATTCAATGCGAGATTCTCGACTTTAGAGTCGGTCCCTGACTAGTCAGTGTCTTAAACAGGTAATCAGCGTACATCAGCATTTAATATGCAATCCACGTCAACATATACCAACCAACATGCTCCAATATCAAACCATGCATGTCATATACCTATACAGGGTGCAACTATATTCATACACTGTTTTCTTACC
Organism: Humulus lupulus; assembly: GCF_963169125.1. Lineage (NCBI taxonomy): Eukaryota > Viridiplantae > Streptophyta > Magnoliopsida > Rosales > Cannabaceae > Humulus > Humulus lupulus. Next base: position 48,292,516 of record NC_084800.1, on the reverse strand, counting down.
TCTGGTTTGAGTGAGAATTAAAATATGAACGACCCCTAAGAACGATCAACCTTTAAATTCCTCGACAGTAACCTGGTCATAACCAAAATATAGGATTTATCAATAAAAGTGATAACTGAGGGTTCCCAAACCAAATCCCAGCCCCCGAGACATCAAATACTACCCAATCGGGTACTAGGTCCCACCCCGAGGCCTATGGTTTGAATCCCCAAGCTAAAAACCACATTTTGGCAAAATTGGCCTTAAGGGCCGCGACCCTCCCCTAATGCGCCGCGGCGCGCCCTCAAACAGAGAGGGCTCCCTGCCTGCCAAACGCCAAGGGCCGCGGCGCACCCCTGCTGCGCCGCGGCGCCCAGCCCAGAACAGCAACACGCCCACGCACGAACCAGTTTTTCCCCTGTGCGATTTCCTCTCAAACCAGTCCTTCAAACCTCCTCCAAACACTCATTTAAACCCCCAAATAACACCCATAGCTCACCCTCATCAAACCCCAATCAAAACAACACAAAAACCCCCTTTGATTCTCACTTCCCACATCAAAAACCAAACTGAAAACTAAAAGCAAAACATAGCACCAGCTGTGAAAAATGGCCAAAACTCACCTTGAAACTAGCTTTAAACCTCCCACACAAGCTAAAACAAGTGCTCCAACCTAGCCTTTCAATTTCCCTTGGTTGAATCTCCACCAAGAACTCAAAAACCTCAAAGGAAGAAGTGAAGAAGATGATGTACGGGAAAGGAAGAAGCAAACCCCTGTTTTTGTTCTGTTTATTCTACCACCTTCTACAGCCACATAAGTCTCATATATCCACCCCTAAAATGACCAAATTACCCTTGTGACATCCAAAGCCTCTAAAACCATCACAAGGGCAAAATTGGTACTTTCCGCTTATCCTGTTAATTATAATTAACGCTTCCCAATTCCCGCTAAACTCAAAATCCTCAAACACCAATAATTCATATCCCGTTACCCTAAAATCCCCGGTAACGCCATAACCATAAATATCACCCCAAGACTCACCCCGAGCCCCGAGCTCAAACCTGTTATGACCAAACCGATAAATCATGTTTAAAGATCGTCTCATGTCGAAATACTCGAACCAATCCACATTATAATGTGGTCTCACAATATATCATTAACATGCTAACAGATATTCAATTATACCCCCGACGGGCCAAATTACCAAAACACCCCTGTAAACAAATGTGGACTCACATGCATGCATTTAACATCATATCATAATATAATTCTCATAAACATGCATAAACACATTTAATGGCATAATTAAACAGTTATGGCCCTCCCGGCCTACTAATCCAGCCATTAACCATAATAGGGAATCCGGGGCATTACAATATAGTTCTTGGGCCACCCTATTGGGCATTAATTAGTCTTGAACTTATGTATGTTTTATCTTTAATATTGGGCTTCCACCAGAGAAGCCAAGAGCATTCACATCTTTGATGGGCCCGGGTCGTACCCGGCCCAGACCCAGTATTCCTATGAGCCTATAAATACTGGCGATAAAACACTGGAAAGAGGATCTCTCTTCGACTAGTATACAGTTACTTTGTAAAAAAATAGAGAGAAACTCCATTGTAAAAGACTTTCCAAGCTCTAATACTATTGAATCATGGACTAAGGCTCATTAACGCCCCAACCACGTAAAATCCTGTATTAACCTTCTACATTCCATATCACTATTCTTAGCTAATATTCATTAATATAGTTTCCGAAAATCTCGGTAAACATTTTGGTGCTTTCATTGAGAGCTGAAGAAAGCTAGTGTTAACACCAAGCCTTTACTGCAATGGTGAACACACGACACACAACATTCGACCCTAGTAATCCAGAGCAGGGAAATGGAGATCCGTTGCCTTCCCAGCATCTTCCTCAGAATCCGCCTGAGAACGCTCCTCCCCAAACTTTTCCCCATGACTAGTCACGAGACTATGAGGGTGGGACAGAGTACGAAGAGGAGAACAAGGAGGAATATTATGAAGAGGAAAATGAGGGGGAGTACCACGACGAAGCTGTGGATCTCGAGATCCCAGAAGGAGAGCCCAGTCAGCAGGACCTGGATATGACTAGACTAAGGCAGCAGGTCCTGGACCAGGAGGCCAGGATCGCTGAGCAAGCGGAGGCGCATCGGCGGATGCAAGAGTCCCTCCAAGCCCTGTAGGCATTCATGGTCGCGTAGGGTCCGGCAACCAATCCAACAGTTGGCCCACTTCCGGGAGCGCAACAGCCCGCTCCACAAGCCCGAGCCGGGGTCCCCGAAGAAGCAAGGCAGGCCCCTCCCCCGGGGCAGTTTCCTGAGCCAGTCCCAGGGAACCCGGACAGGGAGAAAAAGAAGGCCGGTCGAAAGACCCAAGGAAAGAACACCCCCGTCACGAAATTCGGGACCCGTTCCCGACCGCTCCCTAGGAAAGAGAAGGTGCGCCCCGTCCAGGGATGAGGCCACCCGATTGACCCGTAGGGGACGCGGCCACGGAACGCGCGGCCTCGGCACGCCCTAGGGTGAGACGAACGGGAAAGGTCTTTGCACCCAAGTGCCTCGGTTAACAAAAACCTTTGGGAGCGGCCGTGCGGCGAGGAGCGACATGCCCTTAGTTTAGGGGACGATACGTCCCGGATAGACCTACGTGATGGACTGAACGCTCGGAAAGAGCGGGCCCGTAAGGAAAAGATTCTCCCCCGAGGTGGCGACCTCAGAAACAACATCAACGACAGGAGGAACGATAGAATCCCCCTGGGGGACGGCACGGCTAGGCTGCTCATGGAACAGCTGGCCGCTTTGAAAAAGGTCACGGACCGCTTGGTCTGCAAGCAGGAAGAAGCGGATACTGACTCCGATGAAGAGGATAAAGAGCCCTACGCGAGGCAAATCCTGGACGCTGTACTCCCCAAGGGGTTCAAGATGCCGAGCCTCACCGCCTATACTGGAAATACCGACCCCAGGGACCATCTGTCCCGATACAACCGGCTCATGACAGTGGCCCACGTCAGTGACGACGGCAAATGCCTCTGTTTCTCGATCACTCTAGGTGGTCCCGCCGAGGAATGGTGGAAAAGACTTAAACCGGGATCCATCTATTCCTGGTCCGGACTGCAGTGAGTGTTTCGCAAGCAGTTCGTGGCCGCCATGAGGATGGACATGCAGATTAGCGCCCTCGCGAATATCAAACAACTCCCCATGGAGACACTGAGGGCCTACATCCAGCGCTTCATTGAAGAAGCCTCCAAGACAAAGGTGGATGACGGACAACGCCTAGTAGCATTGCAGTCCAGAATCCGAGCCGGGTCCCCTCTCTGGGACGACATGCAGTGTAACGACCTAAAATCACTAATAGGGCTTAAGGGCCTTGATTAGTGTGCCAGGAGGGCATAATTGGGATTGGAATGATATTTTTTGATTTAAATGCATAATTACATGATTAACAGTGAGCATATGATAATTGATGATATTATATGATGATGTGAAATATATGTATGTGATATATGTGAGAACCACATTACTATGTGGATAAATCTGCAGCCGGCGACTTGGGGCGATCCTAGGGTTAGATAGCGGGAAAAGTCACAACGGGGCATTATGATTGACTTTGGACAAGTCAGGGATATTTTGGGATTCGGGTAGTGATTTAGACTATCGGGTTATGAAAATAAATAATTGGAGATATATTTGAGGTTAGGATGTCTAAGCGGGAATACTGGGGAATTTTACTATTTTGCCCTCGGGGACGTTTCCGGTGCCCCGAGCTTTGGGATTAGTCTGATAACTTAAGGATAGACTTAAGGAATATGTTAGAAAACAGTAGACACAAGTTTAAACCGAACTTTCTCTCCTTCTCTCTCTTAGCAAAGGAAAAACCCTGATTTTCAAGGGGAATTAACTGAAACTTGGTGGAATTGAAGGGCTGAGCTAGAGGATTAGCTCAAGGAACTAATCAAGGGTTGAATTAGAGCCAAGGTAAGCATTGATTTTCGTTCTGTGGTTAGGAACTTTAAGAAAAATGGCTGAGATTTTAATAGTTGTGATTTTGATATTTAAGGTGGAGTTTGAGGCTTGAAACTTTGAAGATAGGTCAGGGGATTCTTGGAGGAACGATTCTACAGCTGAGGTAAGTTTCAATTCAAAGTTTGATGGTTGAATTTTAGTATTTCCATGGCTGGTTTTGAGTTTTTAGGTTTGAAATCTCAGAAATTGGAATTGGGATTTTGGTGAGTGTTGGGCTAGATTTCTGGTGGAATTGTGTTGTTTAAATCATTCTAATGATGTTGTTATTAGTTGGTTTTGAGTTGGGAGCTTTGGGATGGCCAAAAGTAAGGTTTAGAGGTTGAAAATGGTGGGTTTTTCTGGGTTTGAAGGGTCGGGCCGCGGCATAGTTCTTGGTGAGCCTCGACCCTTCGAAGCTGATGCATGCTAAGGAAGGAGGGTGGGCTGCGGCATGGTCTAAGCAATGCCGCGACCCTTGCCTGTTTTTGTGTCTTAGGAGGGCTCTGTTTGGGTCCATGCCGCGGCATGGATGGCCTATGTCGGGGCCCTTAAGGGATTTTGGGATTTTGAGATTTTAGGCTTGGGAATTTAACCTAGGGTGCTCGGGATTGAATCTTTTACCATATTTGGTGAAGTTCAATGTTCCGGGGACTAGAACTTGGTTTAGAAACTCATTTAAGGTTGTTAATGGTATCCTTCATCATGGTTGTGACTAGGTTCTAAGCTATGACTCGGGGATCGGATCGCGCTCAAGGAGTATCGGCCGTAACTAGTATATCTAGAAGCCAAAGGTAAGAAAACTACACCCGGTTGAATATTTGAACAGGACTAAGGGCTCCCTGATATATATGATTGAAAGAATGGTATTATGCCATGTAAACTGTAAACCAACGGCCTAAGCATGCCACGGTTAACTTGTGCAATTGGCATGGCTCGAACACTGGTATCCAATGACAGTTTATTATGCACTAAGCTCGATTTAAGCGGGCCGGAGTCAATGGGCTAAACAGAGGGTGCGACCTAAGGTGTCAGCCCTAGTATTTGAGTTAATTGATTATTATATTTGGCTATGAATGTGATTAATGAGTTTGTTGAATAAGCTAAGTATAGATGAAGTTATTTGTACCTTGAGATATGCTTATATGCTATGCATTGAACATCTGAACATGCTTACTAGAATATTTGTTTGACAATATTGTATATACTGCGTATGTTGTTTTCTTGCTGGGCCTCGGCTCACAGGTGCTGCGTGGTGCAGGTAAAGGCAAGGGCAAGATTGATCAACCCTGACTGGAGAGCTCTGCAGGGTGAATGTACATGTCAGGCCGCTCAGCCACCACGGTTGAGGAAATTACAGGGACGAGAGGACCAGAACCTTGTATTTTTCCTTAGTATGGCTAATGTTTACCTTTAACTGTTGAATTTTGTAAACTGGCTTTTAAACTTTGTACTTCTGGGGATCCCTTCTGTAAATTGTTTATAACTTATAAAATGTATCTTTTGAGGCCAAAATGTCTTTTAGCCCTAGAACACTATAACTACTAACACGTTTTGATTAAACGACTTAATTAGCAAGTCGCACACATTTACAAATACACAGTGTAGCAGTCTTGGCTATCTAGGGCGTTACATGCAGCATAACAAGGCGGCTACCCTGGAAGAGTTCATCAGGAGGGCCCAAGGATTTATCAATTAGGAAGAGGCCCAGATCCAGGCTTTCGGGTGGCCTCCGGCACCACAGCCCAGCGCCCAAGCGTTCCCGGGGTACAGTTCCCGGCACAGTCCTATGTCGCGCCCCCAATCGCCACGGGACCGGCCGTTATGCCTGGAGTCACCTACACCCCTACGATGTATGGTCTCGCCGCTTTGGGATATGCCCCGGCCTAATCCACCCACTTCTCCGGATATGAAATCACGCCGGCAGGTCACAGTGTCGCCCCTGTCAGGGCCCAGCAGTCACAGGCGGGAGTGACTGAAGCGAGCGTGAACCCCTCCCGGGGGAAGCGATCTGGCAAAGACCAGAACCGGCCTGAGCCAGTCAAGAAGGGAAAAAGGGGCTATGAGCTCCAATATTCAGAATACACCAATCTGGTGGACACCAGGGAGAACATCTACCTGGACATTGAGAGGGCGGTTCACTACCGGAAGCCTAGCCCCATGTTCAAGGGGGGTAGGAATCCGAGGGATACCAGCAAGAGGTGCGCCAATCATAAGGATGTAGGCCACACTACCGAAGAATGCCGGCAGCTCAAGGACGAGATCAAAAATCTCATCAAGCTGGGGCATCTCCACCAATGGGTTAGGATGCCCATGGGAGTCCCGGGCCTGTCAGCAGGCCCCGGACAACCCACGGTCCCGGGAGTGCCCAGGGCATACCCGCCTCAGGGAGGGTATGCGCAGGGATCGACGGTGCAGGCCCCTCAGCGGGCCCCCGTCGCGCAAGCTCCCGACGCTGGAATGCCTTACCCTTCCGGGGCCGCCCCCCCTCAAGTGGACGGGCATGTGGTCACCATCTCGGGCGGACCTCACCTAGGAGGACCGTCCAGGAACGACCAAAAGCGCTACCTGATCGAACTGGACCATGATCAGGAGGTATGCGCCCTTGTCCAGGCCCCGGCTCAGTGCCCAAAGTTGATGAACCTCCCCATCACCTTCACAGAGGACGACGCCCGCAATGTCCATTTCCCACACCATGACTCGCTGGTTATAGATGCGCAAATCGCCAACAAGTTGGTGTCCCGCGTGTTGGTGGATGACGGGAGCTCCGTCAACCTCTTGTTCAAGCCCGCCTTCACTTCCATTGGCTTGACCGAAGCGGATCTGGCATCGTGCCCGACCCATATTTACAGCTTCAACGGAGACGCACTTCTCCCCATGGGGAAGATCCAATTTCCCGTCACGCTGGGAAGTGAGTTGTAGCACTCGTTCAAGTTCTTCACCTTTGTAGTGGTGGACTGCCCCACCGCTTACAACGTCATTTTTGGCCGGCCCGCTCTAGTAGAATTCGGGGCCATCGCCTCCATTCGTCATCTTTGTATGAAGTTCCCTTGCGACAATGGAGGGGTGGGGACTGTCCGGGGAGATCAGAAGAGTGCCCGGAAGTGCTACCATGTGTCAGCCCGGCCAATATATATGGTCCGGGATGAGCCCTTTGAGGACCTCATCGACCCGATTCCTCCCCCCCTGCTGAGAGGGTGGTCTGGGAAGTGGATGACCTGGACCCGAGGATAGGGGACGACCGTGTCCTAGAACCTATGGACGAGATAGAGGAGGTGTGCATCAGTGACACCGTTCCGACCCGGGTCATCCAAGTCGGGAAAAATCTGCCGGCGGATGTTCGGCCCACCATCAGCGCCTGAGTTAAGGAGAACCAGGATATCCTAGCTTGGTCTCACTCGAACATGACGGGGATCGACTGCAACATTATCTGCCACGCGTTGAGTATTGACCCAAACGCAACCCCGGTCCGCCAGAAACGCAGGCCTTTGGGGACGGAGAGGGCCGAGGCTCTTAAGCTGGATGTTGAGAAGTTGTCGTCAATCAACTTCATACACGAGGGTGTGTACCCCATGTGGCTGGCCAACCCCGTTCTGGTGCCGAAACCAAACGAGACATGGAGAACGTGCATCGACTTCACAGATCTCAACAAAGCATGTCCGAAGGATTGTTTCCGCTGCCCAGGATCGACCAAATGGTGGATGCTACGTCCGTGTATGAGATTTTAAGCTTCATGGACGCGTACTCCAGCTACAATCAGATCTCTATGCATGTGGCAGACCAGGAGCACACCAGTTTCCAAACCGATAAGGGAATATACTACTACATAGTCATGCCCTTCGGACTGAAAAACGCCGGAGCAACCTACCAAAGGCTCGTCAATCGAATGTTCCAGGCCCAGCTAGGGCGAAACATGGAAGTCTACATCGATGACATACTGGTCAAGTCCAAGACCTCCGTGAAGCATTCGGACAACCTGGCTGAAGCTTTCGCAGTCATTCGGAAGTACGGGATGAAGCTGAATCCCAAGAAGTGCACTTTCGGCATGGCCTCCGGGAAGTTCCTGGGCTTCATAGTGAGCTTCCGGGGAATAGAGGCCAATCCGGATAAGATCAAGGCACTGATTGATATGTCCTCTCCCCGGAAGCATAAGGACGTGCAAAGCCTAACGAGGCAGATAGCCGCCTTAAGCCATTTCGTTTCCGAAGCCACGAACAAGTGCATCCCGTTCTTTAACGTCCTTCGGGGAAGCCAGCGGTTCGAATGGTCAGTCGAGTGCGAAGAAGCCTTCCGTAAACTGAAAGAACACTTGGCCCAAGCTCCAATCCTGGCAAAACTGATAGATGGGGAACCTCTGTACCTCTATCTGGCAGTGACCGAGCACGCGATCAGCGCCGCGTTGGTACGAGAGGAGGAAAGGACGCAGCTCCCGGTGTACTATGTAAGTAAGCAATTGCTGGACGCTGAATCTCGGTATCCATTAATCGAGAAGCTTACCTTTTTCCTGTTGATGGCATCCCGGAAGCTCCGGCCATACTTCCAGGCCCACGCCATAAAGGTCTTGACCAACCACCCCTTGCGGCAAGTGTTACAGAAGCCCGAGTCATCGGGAAGACTCCTAAAGTGGGCCATGGAACTAAGTCAATTCGATATATCCTATGTACCTAGAGTTTCCATCAAGGGGTAAGCCCTAGCTGATTTCATCGTTGAATGTTCTGGGGTATCTCAGGAAGACAGTGATCCCGAGGTCCCCGCGGCGCCCGTATGGAAGGTCTTCGTGGACGGGGCCTCAAATGAGAACGGGGCCGGGGTCGGGATCATCTTGGTGTCACCGCAGGGACACCAGTTGCAAAATGCCCTTCATTTCCAGTTCAAGGCATCGAATAACGAAGCAGAGCACGAAGCTGTCCTAGCCGGGCTACGTTTGGCCCGGGAGGTAGGGGCAGCGAACTTGGAAATCTACAGCGATTCCCAGCTGGTTGTCAGGCAAATCTCGGGGGAATATCAAACTAAAGGAGAGAGAATGGCGGCTTATGTGACCCAGACGAGAGAGATGCTACAGGCGTTCACAAAGCACTCCATCTGTCAGATCCCCAGAGAGCAAAATGTCTTCGCGGACACACTCACAAAGCTGGCCACCGACGCTGAAGCAGAACTGGCCGGGCTAGTCCCTGTCAACAACCTCCCTGTCGCAAGCATCAGGGCCCTTGCAGTCCACACCGTCGATCACTCCACGTCTTGGATGGGACTGCTTATCCGCTATCTGACAGCCAGGGAGGTACCAGCCGACAAGGCCACAGCCAGGAAGCTTCAGTACCAAGTCCACCGATATGTCATGATGGACGGAAAACTCTATTGGCGGGGGTTGTCCATGCCTTACCTTAGGTGTGTGTCCGGGACAGAGCTAAGCGCCATCATGCATGAAGTGCTCGAAGGTTTTTGAGGAGATCATACAGTCGGGCCCAGTCTATCCAAAAAGATCCTGCGTCAAGGATACTTCTGGCCGACCATGAAGAAAGATTGTATCGATTACGTCGGCAAGCGCGAACAGTGCCAGAGGTACGCAAAGGTCCCGCGGGCCCCCCCAACAGAAATAACCTTGATGACTAGCCCCTGGCCCTTTGCGGTGTGGGGGATCGATCTGGTAGGATCGCTCCCAACCGGGAAGAGAGGGGTGAAGTATGCCATTGTCGCCGTAGACTACTACCCCAAGTGGGTTGAGGCGGAGCCCATGAACACAATCACTTCCAAGAAGGCGTTGGATTTCGTCATCAACAACATAGTGTGTCGGTACGGCCTCCCCTACAAAATTGTATCTGATAACGGGAAGCAGTTCGACAGCGCCCACTTCACGGATTTTTGCAAGAGACATGGTATCGTCAAGAGCTTCTCCGCGGTCGCCAAGCCCCAAGCGAACGGGCAGACAAAAGCCGTAAACAAAATCCTAAAAGGGACGTTGAAGAAAAAACTCCAGGCCTGAAAAAGAAAATGGCCCGAGGAGCTGCCCCGCGTGCTGTGGGCTTACTGGACGACCGAGAGGACATCAACCGGCCACACTCCTTACTCCATGGTCTATGGATGCGAATCCGTCATCCCCATCGAGACGACCATCCCTTCGCACCGAAGAGACACGTATGACCCCGCCCAGAACCACGCCTTACTCCAAGAATCACTAGATCTCATCGAGGAGATCCGGGAAGAGTCGCAGGTGCAGCTGAAGATGTACCAAGGCAAGATCGCACGACACTTCAACTCGAAAGTCAAGAGCCGAAAGTTCGGAGCTGGCGACTTAGTCTTGTGAAGAGTCTTCCCTGCTACTCAAGATCCGGGAGTGGGGGTTCTGGGCCCGAATTGGGAGGGGCCGTATGAGATCCAACATGAAGTGTTCCCCAGGACATACCGCTTAAAGTGGCTCGATGGCTCGGAGGTCCCGCGTGCCTGGAATGCGGAATATCTCCAAAATACTATCAGTAGTCAGGAGAGCATGTTCCAACTTAGTATTTTCATTGTAAACAATGTTCGCCTCAGGGCGACCCCTTTCAAATAATAAAAATGGCGTGTACAAAACGTCATAGAGAAATATTGCCGAACAATGAGATTCTTTCCCAAGTGACCCCAGACCAGTCTCCACTCACTTGCGGGGGGTATCTCGGGTATAAGCAAATACCCGGCGGGGCGCAAGCTCAGGTTAGTCCCAGTTCGGACCAACGAGGTCCGGGTGATACAAACCCCGTGGGATCGAGCCTAAGGCCGGTCCCACCTTGGACGAGCGATGTCCAGGGGAATAAATTAAAGAGGATTGAGCCTAAGGCCGGTCCCACCCTGGACGAGCGATGTCCGGGGGTATAAATTAAAGAGGATCGAGCCTAAGGCTGGTCCCACCCCGGACGAGCGATGTCCGGAGGTATAAATTAAAGTGGACCGAGCCTAAGTCCGGTCCCACCCTGGACGAACGATGTCCGGGGGTATAAATCAATGCAGACCGAGCCTAAGGTCGATCCCACCCCGGACGAGCGATGACCGGGGGTATAAATTAAAGTGAACCGAGCCTAAGGCCGGTCCCACCCCGGACGAGCGATGTCCGGGGGTATAAATTAAAGAGGATCGAGCCTAAGGCCTGTCCCACCTCGGACGAGCGATGTCCGGGGGTATAAATTAAAGTGGACCGAGCCTAAGGCCGGTCCCACCCCGGACGAGCGATGTCCGGGGGTATAAATTGAAGAGGACCGAGCCTAAGGCCAGTCCCACCCTGGATGAGCGATGTCCGGGGGTATAAATTAAAGTGGACCTAGCCTAAGGCCAGTCCCACCCCGGACAAGCGATGTCCGGGGGTATAAATTGAAGTGAACCGAGCCTAAGGCCGGTCCCACCCCGGACGAGCGATGTCCGGGGGTATAAATTAAAGTGGACCGAGCCTAAGGCCGGTCATGCCCCGGACGAGCGATGTCCGGGGGTATAAGTTAAAAGGACTGAGCCCAAGGCTGGTCCCACTCCGGACGAGTGATGTCCGGGAGAGAGAAGAATCTGGTATGCCCAAGGGCAAAGCCGTGGCCCACAATTGATAAAGGGAGAACAAGGTTCCAAAAATAAACTCAGCCACGTTGGCCCTGGCTGTTGGAGCCGGGATTGGAAACTTGGCCATTAGGTCTGAAAACTCGACAAGCTAGTCAGTTGGTCTAGTCCAGGTCGTTGGAACTGGGACCAAACCCTCAGAATCAATCAGGCACGGCAATAAAGTGAAACTTCTACTCAGGGAATAACAAAAAAAAATATACATATAAAAACCGGAGAAAGCAACATAAAGTGTTTTGGTCGCGTACGCGTCCGAAAAAGTTACAAAATTACAAAGAAAAAAGAGGTAGGGGAGATCAAGTGAGAATCCAGGCCTAGGCTTCATCCCCCAGGAGTTCCGCGTCTTCCTTCTTCTTGGCCTCAAATTTGGCCCGCTTCGATTCCGGATCGGGGAAGACTAGGAGGTTCATACTCTTGTCCTTGCACCAAGCCATGTAAATGGCCTCCTCGAAGGTGACCTCCAGCATGCCCTCCGCCTCCTCCTTCTCGCGGCGGGATGCCTCGTGCGCCGCCTTCTCCTCATTAAGAGAATCGTCCAGTCCGCGAACCCGTGCCGTCAAGGCCTGGATCTCCTCCTTGTCCCGGACCGACTGAGCCGTGGCCACCTCCAGGAGGGTTGCCCTCTCATCGGCTTCATTTCCCTTCCGAGACAAAGCCTCTTCCAGTCCGCCCTTGATGCGGTCGAACTCCTCACGATCCACCCGGGCCTAGGCCGTCTCCCGAGCAAGGGCCTCCTTGGCGGCCTCCCTCTGATTCAAGGCTGCCTCTACCTCCAGCTTGGCCATCTCCATCTTCATGGCCAGCTCGGCCACCAAATCGGCACTCCGATGGGACAGTAGATCAACCTGGAGCAAAGAAAAGTTAGGAGAAATCCTTATTAACAAGTAAGAAAGGGAAAGAAATAGACAAGTAAAACTTACAGCGGTGGCCTGGTGGAGGAGTGCCTGGGAGATGAACAGCACGTCCGGGTTGGCTATAGTGGCGTACCGCTTAAGTTGGAGGTGGGACATGGTGTTCCCCACCTGATCCAACAGGTCCGACGCCAGGGGGGTCGTGTCCTGCCCGAGCTTAGGGCGGAAGCCCGTTTTGGCGACTGGCCGATCCACGATCGGCTGAGGGGCGCTGAATGCCGCCGGACGCTCTGCAAATTCTACCTGACGGCGGATCGTTAGGGCCTTGTATGTTTCGTCCCTCCAGCCTCGACCATTTTCCCAAGTCCGGTTGATCAGCCGGGACTGCTCATCCCGCACAACGGTCTCCCCCTCCTCGAGAAGAGTCAGACGTATGGGGAGAACTGGCGGGGCGGGGATCTCTTTCGCGGCGAGCCGACTCTCGGCGTGCGACTCATCAGCCGATCCAGCCCGCCTCACCCGGGGCCTCTTCCCAGTGTTGGCCTCCTCAGCGCCAGCGTCCAGGCCCCTTTTCCCAGAGCTTTGGCTGGCCGCTGCACCCGCCTCCAAGTCTATCACCAGGTGCTGGGTGGGGCCGGAGACTACAGCTGACTCCACGGCTTGAATGAGGACCGCGGCAAGGGCTCCCCCACCGGGACGAAGTTCTGTCCCAGATACTTCCTTGTTGAGGTTGGGCTCCGGGCCTGTAGCCTTGTTTGCCTTCCTGGCAGCTTTTTTAGGCTGCCCTGTCCTTGAGGAGCTGCCTCATTTCGCTGGCGGGAGTAGACATGCCGGAGTCTCCCACAAAAGCACAGAAAAGGGAATTAGTATGGCAAACCAAACAAAAAAAATCAACATCGAAACTAATAATGACCCGGGACGAACCCTCATCCATGCCCCGGGCACGACTCAACTCCTCTAAAGCGAAGGAATGGACTCGATCCCCCATGTCGTCCGGGTTTAGGAAATTCCCGTACTGAAGGAACCCAGATAAGAACATAAGAACCTCCAAGCCTACGGGGACGGGGGACGAAGATCTCATCTCCCCGTCAGCCCCGAACGCGGGGCCTCGGAGTACTAGCCTATCCCTAGTTAAGTCCCCGACTTGGGGAGCATAAGTCAAGATTAAAGGGGAGTTACCTCGCCCTGATACGCTAGCCCCAGGAGTCCCCGTGTTCAGTAGGGCATCCTCGAAGAGCTCCTCCAGCTCCTCCGAAGAGGCCACCTCCGTCTGGGCCTGGTCCTTCTTTCGCTTGGTCGCGTCAGCTCGCGCTGCCTTCTCCACTTCTGCAATGTGGTCCAAGGCCAGTTGTTCCTGGATGGCGACGATCTTCTCGCACTGGATGCCCCAAAGGTTCGGGATGACAATGGTTTGGGTGGCCGCGAGCATCCCGACCAGTCGGTGGTTGTCCGTGGTGACATAGCCTCCTACGTCCAGGTCCTCCGCGCTCAGCCCGACGTAGAACTTCCTCCTTTCAATGATGAACTTGGTGAGGGGAGTTTGGGCAAAATGGCTTGCCACCCAGAGGAACATGATGAGAAACGGAGAAAAAGAGAAAAATAAAACAAATAGAAAGAGAATCAGGGAAGCACTTACCCCTTCGTTGGAAGTCCAATAGCAGCATGGGGTTCTTCTCCACGAGGAACCCGGACGCCATAAACTAATAATGACGAACGTCCGGGGGATGCTTCCAGGAGCTGGTGGGAGCGGGGTAGCTACCTCGCGGCTTCAGTCTGTAGAATTCGTCCAAGGTCTTGTCCTTGATGTTGACCTGCGGCTCCATCTTGTAGAAATATAAGACTTCCGCAGGGGTCGGCTCCGCGATTTCCTGCACGATGCAGAACTCTCGCCATCCCGCGAGTAGCCGGCACGCTTACGGCAGGAGCTGGAATGGCGCGATACCCACATACGTCAGGAATCGCACGAAGTAGTTGTGGAGCGGGAGCGTGGCTCCCGCGCTAATGTGGCCGGCGCTCCAGGCCCCAAATCCCTCTACGAACGTGTGCGCCCGCTCCTCGATCCTGGCCATGCGGTTGTGGAAGAGTCCAGGAGTGGATTCTATGCCCAGATGCTTCTCCAGGAGGTACATCATCCGGTAATTCCGGAACAGGTTGGGCACCACGTCCATTTCCCACCTGTTACCCTTGGGTGTCCGGGACCCAGAGATGACGACAGGGGCCCTGTTGACTTCTTCCTCGGAGTGGAGGGTGACGCCCGTTGCCATAGTTGATGATCTGGGAACAAAGAAAGAAAGTCAAGAAGTCAGCACCTAAACCCAAGAAAGTCGGTTAAGGTATAGGGGGTCTCCTAAGGACTGCTTAGAGCCCCTTCGGATCGGGTCCGGGATCACCAAGGAACCATGAGACCCTGGTCGGGAACGGAAAAAGAGCTACTAAGGCTCCGCCATCTGTCCGTGAGGCATCCGGGTACGGAGCAACCTGAACCAGGCGGCCTTCCTAACAACTCCTAAATGTAATCAGATTCTAGCAGCCTAAACATGCGAATTAAAAGAATAGCCTAAGTTCATATATTCATCAAGAAGGTCAGAAGGACTTACTGTGAGTTGTTGGCCGTAGAAGATGGTGGTTGTCCGACGGTAAGAACGGTAGAACTTCGTTCTTGAAATGGTGAAGTCGGTTCAGCAATTCATCGATAGGACAGACCCAAGACGTGCTCTCAGGCGGATGGGCAGACACTGGGGCCATGGGGAATAGACGATGACGTAGAGCTAGCAGACGATGGTGGATGTCCTCGGCGATATCGGACATGCAAAGCTGATCAATTCTTAAGATGGCTCGAGAGTGTAAAAGTGTCAAATGAGTGTCTGTGGGGTATTTACAAAGGCCCGAATCCTGGCCTCTGATCCAACGGATAGAAATCTCCCCATCGAACGGTCCAAAATCGTGCAGGGGCATTTATGAGCCCTCTAAGGCTGGATCCTCGCCATCTCATATCTAATGGCCTAGGAGGGGCGGATAACAAAGGTTGCCCCATCCTACAGTCCACATAAACCCAGAAGTATTAATGAGGGACCCCCGTGCGGATGAGACGCTTCAGGATCTGTGCTGACGACCTAGCCTAGGCCTAGCGACCCTTGAGGTGGCTAGGTGACCTTTCGAGGTCGAGATCCACCCATGTTGCAGTCACCTAGCGACACGTGTCCCCCTGCCACGAAGCGGGACTTCGGTAAACGTACCTGGACACTGGTAAATGGTCCGGGCCCAGCATACGGCCAGCGTCACTGCCCTTTGTCACGAACCCACGATTCCAAGGAGGAACTGGGAAGGCAACCGTGGAGCGTCCGGGGGCAAGGAAAGCCTCCACCTGGCGGCCCCAGGCGAAGGCTCAGGGGGTAAATGTTATCCCCATTTCCTGACGTGGGCCCGAGACGATGGTCCAGGCCCATGGTCTGGGTGTTCGGATGTGGGCTCTGCCCAAGCCCGCTTGGTACAGGAGTATCCAAGGGCCACGGCCCTAGCGTGATTCTAGACCCGGGGGATGGTGATCCAGGGCAGTCGTCCGGGAGACGTGCAGACAGCTCGGATCATAGGTGAAGCATACGTAATCGATCCTGGAGCGTGGTAACAGTCCAGGCCTGTGGTAAACAAAGAGGGACAGAGGTAAATGAACCCGGGTCAGGTCCTCCCGGTACGGCAGGTAAAAGCCTCCGTGACCTTGAAGCCGCCCCACGACGCGTGGGGATTGTCCCCCACTTTTCACCTGCAGAAAAGGCCACCTCGGGATTGCACGCCGCTGTTTTAGACCTGCACTGCCAAGTACTCTGACTGGTCTTGTCCCCTGAATCTGCCTTGTAACTCGAAGTGCCCAGACCAAAAGCACCGTTTTGTCGGGCGAAATATAGTTCTTGGGCCACCCTATTGGGCCTTAATTAGTCTTGAACTTATGTATGTTTTATCATTTATATTGGACTTCCACCAGAGAAGCCAAGAGCATTCACATCTTTGATGGGCCCGGGTCGTACCCGGCCCAGACCCAGTATTCCTATGAGCCTATAAATACTGGCGATAAAACACTGGAAAGAGGATCTCTCTTCGACTAGTATACAGTTACTCTGTCAAAAAATAGAGAGAAACTCCATTGTAAAAGACTTTCCAAGCTCTAATACTATTGACTCATGGACTAAGGCTCATTAACGCCCCAACCACGTAAAAATCCTGTATTAACCTTCTACATTCCATATCACTATTCTTAGCTAATATTCATTAATATAGTTTCCGAAAATCTTGGTAAACACAAATCAATGTAGAAGAATACCAGTTAAAGTCTATTACATGTTCTTGCTTACTTTTCAGATAATTAATCGAATGTCCAATCCAAAATTTTTGATATTAATTCAAATCAAGATCTTTCGAACAGTTATCTATACTTCAAAATGCTTGTGGGCACATAGAAAAACTATGAATGATTTTGTGATTCATAATATATTCTCAACACATAATAATTTGGAATAAGCTTTAAGAAATTAGGTTTTAGGTTTTGAGAAAAAATACTATACCTTTTACAAGGTGCAAAGTGTGAGAAAAACTTTTTCTGATTGATTATTTATATTAATGAACTAAATCAAATTTAAAGCATTATAATTATTAAGATAATATTTAAATAAATAAAATAGGGCATACACTCACATACATGTCACTGGCTTGTTGGCATGTGTCTTAGCCACTTTTATTTATTAATTATATTAATAATTCCTTTATTCAAAATTGATGATAATCAATCTTATCATAAAATTAATTATATTTAATAATTAATTATTTAAATAAATATTTCAACCAATTCAAATCTAATTTGAGCTATTAGCTTTATCATTCACATTTAACTAATTCAAAATTAATTATTTTATTAATAATTTCAAAAATTATATATATATAATTAATTCATTAATCGCAATTATCATATATTTACATATTTGTCCGAAGAATAATTTTCTTTCAAATATGCTCTTTCACAATTTTATCCATATTTCAACTCTTATCTCGAACAGTGTTGATAGAGTCGGTTAAAGGACCTATACACCTATAATTCCAATTTCCAATAAATTTAGATTATTAATTAAAAATCTTTAATATAATAATCTTATTTAATAATCTCAATATTATTCAACTAAAAATATGAGATTAAACTCTTAAAGCTGTAGACAATTCATATATTAGAGTACTTTATAATAAAGCGTTCATTGATATAATCATTACATACAATTTAATCATCTATTAATGATTTATAATTAAAACAATAATAAGTTTACTGTTTAACCTCTTTAATATCTCTTAATATCCTTAAGTACCATTGGCATTACTTGTGAATAGTTAATTCATAAACTAATTTTTGAATTTGAGCTCAATAATCAGTCACTTCCAAAAATCAAGTCTTAAGGAAATCATTATTCAATTCCATATAGGAAAAGTATAGATTCCATATATATATATATATGTATATATATATACTATGTTCATAGCCATTTACACCATGAGTTCCCAAAACAAAAGTTTTCATTAAATAAAAAAGTTTAACATTTATGGTGATGCAAAATATGCATCATGTTATATTGTGTGTCAAATTTGGTACAACTTTTAGCATGAGTCAAATTTGACACATCTCTTAGCACATCATTGGAGCAACTATTTTGTAAAGTGAACTATATTTTAGCAATGTATCACCAATTTGACACTCCATTGGAGATGCTCTTAAGAGCATAATGGATGAACTACTCTATCTCTTAAAATACATTTCCAAAATATTACTTTATCTATTTTACTTATAACTTTTACATTATACCATCCATCAGTTTCTTTATATCATTTAAACATTAGGGATATTTGCAGCCTAACGATGCAATACCGATGCAATATCGATGTGTCTGTGATGGTGGCTTGAAAGCATATCTTTAGGCCAAAACTATCTAATAATGCATTAACGATGTTTTAGTGATGTGTATGTGATGGTGGCTTAAAATGATGCCAAATGATGCGATAACGATGCGTTTGCAATGGTGGCTTGAAAACATATTTTAACCCAAAACTATCTAACAATGAATTAACGATATTGTTGTAGGATCTTGGAATTTATATCTAGATGCATGCTCCTTATTAAATTTTTTTAAAAACATAATAGAATCATAGAATAGCATGGAATACATATGAACATCAAATTTGTAAATTATAAAAAAAACACAAAGATGTAGAAACTTACAAATACACAGCGGAAGAATGACTCATTCCTTTAGATTCTCTAACATTTGATTCCTAGTGGTAGCAAAGTATTGTCAAGAATCTAAACCACTTAGATTGTGTCAAAGTCTACCAAGCCTATCTCTAAATTAAGTTTAACAAAGAGTGAACACGCTCTCAACATATGAGATAGAATTATAGAGAGAGAAGAACAAGAGAATGAGCGACCAAGAAGGTAATTAGATTGTCTGGGTTAATCACTTTCCCAAATGAATCAATTCAGACTAACTTCTGAAAACCCTAGATATCACATTCCTTATATAGGCAACTTAATGAGTTTTATTTAAATTTAAATTTAAATTAATTAAAATAATAAACAAAAAATCAAAGCCTTGAGCTCCCACAAATGGACTTGGGTCCAATCTCTTTATTTTAAATTTAAATTCTAATTGGGCCTAAATTCAAAATCTTTTAATTTATTTATCTTTCAATTAATTAACTAAATCTATATTCAAATTAATTAATTATAATTTTAAACTTGTTTATGTTGATGTCGTTTTTCGTTAACTTAGAAATAAAGAGCAATTAAACAATATACCAGAAGAAACAAACAATAATAGACACAATTTTTACGTGGTTCAACAGTTAAAATCTGTCTAGTCCACGAGTCGGTGTTATTCACTATATGGAATTCTCTCAAAACTTTCTGGAAGCAATTTTACAGAATCTTTCCAATACCAATTTCTCAGTCCTTACAAATGAATTGCTCCACAGTATTTATAGAGCGGTGTACCGAATATCTCTCCTTATATTTCGAGGAGTTATTATACAAATCAATTAAATAAATGTAATTAATTGCATGTAGTTACTACGTACGCGTATAAATCCCATGATATTTGGGATTTAACAACAAATTACAACCAATCACTTAAATATAGGGATTTTATAACAATAAAGATGTTCACACTCAGCTCGCGACCTTGAACATTCAATTCACATGCCATCGAGACCGATCAACCATCACGAGCTCGCTACCTCAATTCGCCTCGGCTTTTAACCGTCTAGCTCACAATGCCCGAGCTTGAACCGTCTAGTCTGATGGCAGGAAAGGAATCAGGGAATTTATACAAGTGTTGAACCACTGTCGTTGTAGCTTCGAGCTTGAAATATATTCTCGGAACACCTCCGAGACCACGTAGTTTCCGAGCTCACCAATTTCGATGTTGTCACACTTACTGCACTACGAGACTGTTCTTGATATTTTCATTAAAGCTGATTATGACGAACTTGCTTATTTCGAGTAAGCACTTTACGAGCATGACTTTCGAGATCAAAATTTCTATTCTCGAAATTTGGGTGTAACAATTTATTATTATTTATTTATATTGACACAAATTTATCAATATTAATAAATTTTCTCAAAGATTCTATTTTATTCCCAAATTCTTATTACACGTAAATATCACTAAATTGACTTAGTTAATTTTTTATTTTTAATTGATAAATAAATCAATTGTTTGAGACTATTAAACTTGATTTGATAAGAGACGACATGGGGACCATGGATCCTTGAATACAAGCTTCAATAATGTAATGACCCAACTATTTCTAAGACCTTGGACCATTAAAAACTACTAGACTTAACTACTACTTTTGAAGGAAACATAAGAAATAATCATAACTTTATTAAAACTCCAAAATAAATATTGTATCAATAACATAAGATTATAAGTTTAAAATGTAATATGGCATGGGTACCCATTGTTTGTAAAACATAAAACATAACTTCAAATCAATTGTTCAAAAACTAAATGCGGAATTACAAAAGAAACATACTTCAAAAGACTAAATAAACGTCATCATCGATCGACACGCAATCCACTCAGTCCATTCATCATTAACACACAAGCCAAGCTATCAAGAATCCTTCCGCCTCGATAATCACTTTCCTGCATCACACTAAAAAATAAAGGAGTGAGCCTAATGCCCAGCAAGGAAAAATCTACTAACAATCATAGATCATAAACATAAGGCTATAAACATATGACTAATAAAACATATATATCATATAGGACTATAATGGCCATCATACTTCTTGGGGCTTGTTAACTAAGCAAGTCATATGCCCATAAATTTTGTGGGGCTTGCTATTTAAGCAAGTCATATGCCCATAAATTATTGGGGCTTGCTAGCTAGACAAGTCATATGCCTAAGGACTATAAAACATACTATACATATACATATCATAACATAAGCTTAACATAACATAAACATAACATAACATAAATATAACATATCATAAAAGCACATAAATTATATCTTATTTTCCTTACCAAAAGTCGGGATATTTGGAAACAAGAACGGGATTTAGAAACTCCTATAAACCAACAGTAGAAAATGGTGAGAATATTTAAGAATAAAAATGAATATGGGAACTAAACCATCAAGAAGAAACTTACCAAGAAAGGCCTTAAGTTTCAAGAACTTAAACACCTAATCAAGATTCAATAACAAGAGTTAGGATCTGAACAAAAGAAACTAATGAAAACTAAAGAATTATATAGAACTGAACTTAAGGAATAGGAATACCTTGAATGACCTTATGAATTGGTCTAAACCTCAATACTGAAATCACACTATTTCTCACTTCCCAAGTGTTTATAAAAGCTTAGAATGATAAAGCTTTAACCCAAAACCCTCTCTATAATAACACTAGCACCTTGGAGGCTCTGAGCAAATGCTTGAAGAATGAAGGAAATGGCTGAGCACTAGGTCCTATTTATAGAGTTCAAGGAGTGAAACTAACCCCTTTTTAATTTGAATAAATAAATGATTATAAAATGAAAAATATTTGAATTTTCGTTCAACTGATGCCCAGAACTCGGTCAAAATCGTTCAATGGCAGGTCTAAGTGGTTAAGGGTATTTTTAAAATTCAGAAAGTCAAAATTTCAAAACTATACCCATGGAGTCGATATATCGCCCACCCTAGGCGATATATCGCCTCCCCCAGTATTCCCGAGGTTCGTTCGATCGCTCATGCAAAACTGACGTGTTTTTCGTATCTTTCGTTAGGCGATATATCGACCCCTATGTTGCGATATATCGACATACGTGAATATATTAAACACGCAATTGCACTTTTTTTTTAACATAAATTGAATTGGATAACAGCTTTGATTGAGTCATAATACGATCCTAACAGTTTCTGGAAGGTTCTAGAGCTTCTAGATCTTTCTTTTATTAAAACTATCCATAAAAAATACTTAATTCCTTAATAATCATGATTATGACAAATGTCATGCTCTTATTGGCTCTATCTAACCCTTAGTCTATAATAAATAATATATCTAGGACCAACAATATTAATCAAACCTTATGTTATAATTAATATTCTTAAACTATAGGTTAAACTTATAAAATCCATAACTGTTGCTATGAGTATCCAACTAAGTCCCGACTTGAACCAAAATCCACGGTAACTAACATACTACTAACTAATACTAACTACAAATAAATTCACGTGAGTTTATTATTAAATAAATTATCTGTAATGCCCCACGTCACTATGGTTGCTTTCTGGAATGACGACTGGCCCTGCAAACCAACATGAGTCTTTCCAGCGTGCTTTGTCCTCACTCGCACGCTTCCTGGGAAAACTTCCCAAGAGGTCACCCATCATGAGACTACTCCGGGTCAAGCACGCTTAACTTTGGAGTTTTCAAGTGATAGGCTATCAAAAAGAAGATGCATCTTAGTGGTATAGGTAGTACCCATCAATCCATTTAAGTCATCTTTAACTGTGTAGTCCCATACCTACACAGTCTTCGAACAATCACAATTGACATTCCCTAGGCGATGTGGGATTGCACAGCTTTTACCCGGTCTTTCCCCCTGCAGGTCACGGGATTCTGACTGTCACATTATCTCACAATTTATTAATTCCTCATGACTCTACTATAGATTCGGATTTGAACTCTTGAATTCATAGAACGTATTTTCCAAACCACAAATACATTATCCATTGTTATAATCGTTACAGTCAGTCAATCCTCTATCGATGACTTACTAACGAGTTGGGTGCAAACTACCGTTTTACCCCTCATTTGTATTTTATTTTTAACTCCCACCAAATCCCTTGTAAATGATAAATCCATGAACTTAATCATAGATATGAGCACTCAATCATTTACCCTTTTAAACTAAGCTATTAAGGAAGTCATATTTTCACCTCTCATACAGAGGCTATAATTTTATATCTATGATTAATACTCCCACTCAATTACACTACTAAATCTCAAATATGTAAGTATGGGCTAGAACGTAGGGTAAGTTGGTAACGAACAAGTCAAAAGATTTAAATAATATAATTAGAAGAATATTATCACTCAGAATTAAGATCAACTTGACATATGGTCAATGTTGCGACATTGATTAGATTCAATAACAATGATACTTATTTATCTATCAATAATCAATATCTATCTTAGTCCATTTTACCCATATACATCCGATCTTATCTACTTGGTCAATGCCTTGTAGAAGACATCACACCCCAAATGTGTAAGTAGATAATGTCGTAGATTATCAGTGAAAATCCAATGCACTGAGTTAATCTTAGGACTCATTCTTTTGAACATATAATTACAATTATAATCCACTGTGACCTAGTCACTATAATTGTAACTATTTATATGTTCGAGATTTTATAAATGTTTGTATTGTTATAATAATCATGTAATAAAACAAATAAGCAATACGGTTGTCAAACTAAATAATTTATACTTCTTTTATTGACAATATAAAATCGTGTGTACATGTCCGAGATGGTTTTATAAGGGCATAAACCTAACATTTGTAGCGATGTGTTTGCGATGGTGGCTTAAAATCATGGTTTTTGGGCCAAAACGGTGACTAACGATGCATTAGCGAGGCAGTAACGATTCGTTTGCGATGGTGGCTTAAAACGATGGCTAAATATGTGATAACGATGCGGTAATGATGTGTTTGCGACGGTGGCTTGAAAACATGTTCTTACGCCAAAACTATCTAACGATGCATTAACGATTTTGTAGCGATGCGTTTGCGATGGTGGCTTGAAAATATGATTTTTGGGACAAAATGATGCCTAACGATGCAGTAACAATGTGTTTGCGATGGCAGCTTAAAGGGACGCCTAACGATGTGTTTGCGATAGTGTCTGGAAAAGATGTTTTTAGGCCAAAACTTTCTAACGACGTCGTAGCAATGCATTTGCGATGGTGACTCAAAAACATGGTTATTGGGCCAAAATGATGCCTAACCATCGCAAACGCATCGTCAGGCATCGTTTGGGCCCAAAAAACATGTTTTTAAGCCACCATCGCAAACACATCGCTAAAACATTATTAATGCATCTTTAGAAAGTTTTGGCCCAAAAACATGTTTTCAAGCCACCATCGCAAACACTTCGTTACCGCATCATTATCGCATCATTAGGCATGGTTTTAAGCCAACATCGCAAACGAATTGCTACAGTATCGTTAATGCATCGTTAGATAGTTTTGGCATAAAAGCATGTTTTCAAGCCACCATCACAAACAAATCATTATCGCATCATTAAGAATCGTTTTAAGCCACAATCACAAACTCATCGTTAATACATCATTAGGCATCATTTTTTCTAAAAAATCATGTTTTAAAGTCACCATCGCAAACTCATCGCCAAACATCGTTTTGTTAGGGTTTTATGCCCTAATTAAAATCCAATTTCTTTGTAATCTCATTTATTATCAATAAAAGAATAGAAATCATTTTTTCACTCTTGGTCAATCACTTTGCTCACATGTTTTATTTTCATGATTATTTGTTTAATATAAACTTCTATTAAATCCCAAGCATATAACTAATCGTATTTATAGTGACGTAATCACAGTGGAATATAAATATGATTATATGTTCAAAAATAAGTTAGTCCTAAGATTAGTCACTGCACAGGATTTTCACTGACTTGACAATCTATGATATGATCTACTTACACATTGTAGTGTTGTGCTCTTTCCAGAACATTAGCAAAGTAGATAAGATCGAATGTATTTGCTACATTGGCCTGGACCGATATTGGCACTTGATAGGATAAGTAAACATACTGTTATGATCTATTCTAGTCATATCATATAGTTCAATCTCAATTATGAGTGGTTAGTATTCTAACTGATTGTATTATTTGAGTTCTTTGACTTGTTCGTTACCAGCTTACCCTACGGACTAGCCCATACTTATATATTGCGAACTCGGTAGTATAATTGAGTGGGAGTGTTAATCATAGATATGAACATCTATAGCTTCTGATGAAGAAGTGAAACGATGGTTTCCTTTTAGTTTGGTTAAAGGTGTTAAATGATAGAGATCTCATTTCAGTAATTAAACTAGTTTACTGAAATATCATTTACAAGGAACTAAGTGTTTTAAGGATAAAATACAATGAGGGGTAAAACAGTATTTTAGTCCCATCTCATTGTAGACCGTCTATAGAGGATTGAGTGACAATTATTGTTATATTATTTCATATAATATAATATTAGATTAAATAATGTGATCAAATGTGATTTGTCACACATTGTAACATATTATTGAGAGTCACAAAATTGGACACATGTATCTGCCCAAATGTGACATATTTTGGAGTTACAAAATCAGTTACAAATTTGTAACTTCCAAATATTAGCCAATAATGTGTATATTATATGTTACACATTTGAGATTGGATTTTACAAAGTCATGATGATATATGACTATTGGAGACATATTTTTAACTCCCAATAGGTGTTTGGAGGTTACAAAATTATGTGGGAAATGATGTGGGACGTTTTGGAAAAATCACATTTTTGTGCTGAAAAGAGGCTGTGGCCGCGACCACTATAATTCCTTGGCCGCGGCCTGGGGGACAGAAGCCAGTGGCCGCGACCACTGATGATCCTGGCCGCAGCTAGTGAGGCTGATAGCCTATGTGATTTTTCAGTTTTTTCCAAATTGAACGGTTCTAACATCCTAAATAACTCCCAAATCTCCATTTTAATTCCATAAATATCCAATTAAACATTGGTAACAGCCATGGGGGTTGGTGGAATTTGAAATTCAAAGGGGTATCTCAAACTCTATAAATAGGAGCCTAATGCTCACTTGTAAGATACACCATTTTCCATTTACAAAGCACTTGGCTGAAAAATACACCAAAATGCTTGATAATTCCAGAGAGCTATTTCCTAGAGAGATCCCTTAGTGCTTAGAAAATAGGGGAAATAAGCTTTTGGACAAAGGTCTTGAACCTTGTTCAAGTTGGTGATCCCCACTATTCTACACCTTAGTTGTGTGAGAGTTTGTTTTATTTTCATTCTTTTGATCTTGTTGATCTTATTTACTTGTATTATTATTGTTTTGAGTTTGTAATCTTCTTCTTCTACATCTTTCTAGTTACTTGTATTTTGAGCAATTGACTTGTAATATTTATTTAATCAATTACCTTGTCTATTGTATTTTTTGCATAGAGTTGTATATTGGTTTTTCCATATTTCCATTGAGCAATAATATATATTCTCTAACAATTATGGTTGTAATAATGGATAATTAATAGCGTATCTATATTTTTTATAGAGCGTTCTATGAATTCAAGAGTACAATTCTGAGTCTTTAGTGGAGTTACGGGGAATTAATAAGTTAGTAAATTTATTTGTTAGATTTATGATAACTTATTGGAGCTTGATTTCATAGGCTCATGGTCCCCATTGTACCTTGGATAAAATCATCTAGATAGTCTCAATTAATTGATTTAATTATCAATGTTGACCAGGTCAATTTTGGATAGTTTCAAAGAGTTATGTAATTTTGAGAAGAAAAGAAAAATTATGGCAGATTTATTAATTAAGATAAATTGGTATCTAAATTAATAAATAAGTTTAAATCAATGTTCAAATTATAAATAATTAATTTGATAAATGATTTAAATAATTATTTAATTAATTAAATCAATAGAAAACAATACATGCATTGATTTTAAGTCGAATGAGCTTATAATCAAATGAAAAATTTCACGGGCCTAAAGCCCATGATAATTTCGACCTAGAGTTGTTAATTGGCTATTATTTTATTAACTTTTTAATTAAATTAAATAACCTAATTGAGTCTATAAAAGGAGTACTAAGTGAGAGATGAAAATAGAAGTTCAGAAGTCAAAAATACAAGTTTCCGATAGTTTTTTTTTAGATTCTCTCTAAGCACAAGTAATTTTCTAAGCCTTATTGTTCTTCTCTCTTCTTATCTCTGTATCTATCTCATGTGTTGAGAATTGGTCACTCGATTCTAAGTGATTCCAATGATACTTTGGAAGGCTGTGAAGAAAATTGAAGATCGGTTCAGATTCTTGGTAATACTTTGCTACAGAAAGGATACAAGGGTTAGAGAAACTGAAGGAATGACTCTTTCATTCCGCTGCATATAATGTAAGTATTCTAATCATTATTTTATTTTTAATTCAATTTTAGAAACATATTATAGATTATCTTATATTAATTTGTTTAATATTAGATCTACAAGAAAATAAATAAAGATCCTGTATGAGTTTTCATAACACGTTTTTCCACAAATTTTTAAGTTTTAGATCTGAAAAAATAAAAATGCAATCAAACCCAAAAAATATTTTTCATAAGTGTTCAAAATCTATAAATTAATGTATTATGTAAATCTTTCCTTCGAATTAAATTTTGGAATGAATTTTTCATTGTTAATTTAAAAAAAAAGAGTGAAGAAAGAACTCAATGATGGTAGGAGGTGGCAACTTCAATGGTGGTGAGAGGTGGATGCGTCATTGGTGGTGGTAGCGTGTGGGGGTGGTTTGCCCTGTCATCGTGGATAAGTGGTGGTAGTAGTGGTATCGTGGTGGTAGAGAAAGTGAGGGATTGAGAGAGTTTGGGAGAGAGAAAAATGAGTTAATGAGTGGGGTATTTTTGACCAAAAGATAATTGGTGGCATTCATTGGTAAGACTTATTAAAATTGGCTTGTTGAAAAAATACACTATATCAAAATGCATAATTGGTAAAGTTTTCTTATTTTATCCTCTTTATAAGACTATTTGTGAGAGAGAAAAAGATTGGTTCCTTAGTTGACCGCATACCGACAAAATAGTCTATAAAGATTTCCACACATCATACCTCACCACCCTAGCTATAAGTGAGTGGAAGACTTTGACTACACACATGATCAATCATATATGATCAGATCGGATAAACCTTTCAACCATTTTTTGTATTCATATTAATATTTCCAAGCTAGCACTGTGAAAGGGAGAAGAGATAATAGAATAAACCCCACAAGTTTGATTATTTGTGTGTGAAAGGAATCCATTTTAGCCTTTTTTTTTAATTGAAAACAAGGTTCCACTCGGAATAATAGAATAACCATAGGGATACACAAAAATTATACGTCTTAACCACATAATTTAAAATTGGTGTGCTCTCACTCAAAAATATTATTGGCTAACACTAAATACATATTATTATCATTGTGTGTAAATATTGTATGGTATTTGGACATAGGTGGCATTACCATAATAACACTTCATCATCCCAATTTGTGTTTCCTTGTACATGTAGTCCAAGTGATTTTCTCTCAAACAAGAATCATGGGGTTCAATCTATTAAATCTATTAGTGATTAGTAAAGTTATCCATGTTTTTATTAGTGGCTTAATATTATTACATTTGTTCTATGTTGGACACTATACTCTAATATTCCCCCTAAGATGGTGGCTATTTTTGCTCTCCATTCTTGATCACCAGATCACAAGTGACATTTCTCAGTTCGCTTATTTTTTTTTATCTCAATTGTCTTTTTCCACTATGTGAATCTCGTGCAGCTTAACTTGCTATTTGAATCTCAAGTATCTTGTTGCACTATGCAGATCTCATGCAACTTTTTTTTTTTTTCTTTTAATTCGGCTCACTATTTGGATCTGTGTGGATCAAATGCCAGCTAGAGATATGATGTAACGTCCTTCTAATCCAAGATCGTTACACTGTGTACTTAAAATTGTGCCAGACTTTCTAACTAAGTCATTTGGTTTGAAATGTGTACTAAGGTTAATATCAAGGGTTAGGGTTAAAAATTTTGGTCAAAAGAATCGTCGACCCTTATTGTAACGCCCTACTACCTTAGAGACATTACTAAGTAAGTTTAAAATGTACATTTAATTTGCTAATCAAGAATTTAGGTCAAAAGTGTAACTAAACTGTAATAAAATTGCATAATTTGAAAATGTAGTCATTCATTAAAAATTATAAAACTTTTAACATTCGAAATCCCAAAATACTGTTTATAAATATTTACAACTCAAAATATGATTAAAGTTGACTACACGACAAAATAAGATTTAATACAAAACATCTCCAAAAAATATCCCTGGCCGTGGCAGCCAGGCAGACCAAACATGTACGCGTCGCTTCACGCTCTCCATACTCATGGTTGGTCGACTTTCCCCTTGCCCTTACCTGCACCACTGAGCACCCGTGAGCCGAAGCCCAGCAAGAAAACCCCACACAAATAAATAACATATGCATATCAATCATTCAACGTATAACAAATCCATCAACAGGCTAAACACATACGACCATGCCGTCCCAGGAACTTTACTGGGCCCTGGGTTCGTGGTCTACACCATGAGGATATCCCAGGTATCCCTTAGGGTCTCACCCTGGCAATTCGCACTCTGCGTGCTAAACGCTGCTCCCAGCCCCTTATCGTTCTCGGCCTTCGTCGTTCCCGGCCTTCGCCGTTCTCGGCCTTTGCTGTTCATTCACATATATGCATACATAGCATAATTAAACAAATACTTAAACATGTATAAACATATTCAATGGGGCTACGCCCTGCAACACAATCATATAGGGTCGTGCCTTGCAACATAAGCTATAGGGCATTGCCCTGCTCTACGGGTACAACAGTTTTCTTACCTGTGTCCCGAGCTTCTTGAGTACCGAAATCCCGAGCACAGTCCTCTAACCCCGAGCCTCGCTGAAAACCTAGTCACAACACATACATAGCACTCTCGTTACTAACCAATTCATAATCATCCGCCGGAACCAATCCCGTGCTCTCGGGACCTCTCGTTTCCCCACACAAGGTAGTGAAAGCGTCCCCCGAGCCCCTTGAGCCAAAACCCCAAAAACACAAATTCCCATCTCCTAAAATTGGCCTAGCGCTGCAGCACAGCCCTATAGGGACCGCGGTGCCCAGCAAGCCTCCCTTGTCATGATTCAACCTAGCGCCGCAGCACGGAAGAACAGGGTCGCGGCGCTCAGACGCAAACCCAGAAAACTGGGTTTTTCCCAACATTTTTCTCGAGCCAAAACTCTTCCAAATCAATACCAAGGTACACCCAAGTCCCAATTCGACCTAAAACCCCAAATAAACAGTATGGTAACTCAGAAACAACAGCAACAAACCCAAACACACAATCAAATCCAAGAATCACCTAGTGGTTCAAAATTCACAAAAACTTAAACCACACTTTACAAAGTTTAAACCACCCTTCAAAAAACTTAAACCACACCAGCAATTAAACTTCAGAGATAAGTGGAACTCTTACCTCAAGTAGAAATTCGACCTGAGATGCTTTCAAATTCAACTCCAAGCTTAAATCCTTTGATTCCCAAGTTGAATCCTCACAATCACTAAGCCACAAATCCAATTTTCAGCATTCAACCCAAACTCTCAAAAACATGCAAGGAGACTCAAAATCAGAGATAAAGCCTTACCTCTGAATTAATCTTCGCCTATGCTTGACTCTAGTCGCCCCAACTTCAGCCTTGAATTCCTTCCTTGACCTCAAAGAAGATCAGCTCTTCTCCTCCTTCCCTTCCTACCTTTTTGGTTCTCTCTAGACTTCCAACAAAATATTCAGATATATGCTTAAGTGTAAGTAACGTGAATAACTTCTCCTCAGCCAAGTTTATCTTCTCCTAAGGCCAAATTACCATTTTTCCCTTTCCCCTAATAAAATTCTTATACTAACCTCAAGGGCAATTCCGTCATTTCACCCAAATCCCGCTAAGTCCTCGAGTATACCTAAAAATTCCAGTTAATCCTAGCATACTCAAATCATTACTAAATTACTACCCGATACTTAATAAATCTAAAACCCATATTATATACCCAAAATACCCCCAGGCTCCTCCCGAGCCGGGTATTTGACCCCGTTGTGACTTTTCAGCTAAATTACTCCCTAGGACCGTCTCGGATCGTGCATCACAATTATATCACCACTCACACGTGGTATCAATCACAATATACATAAATATTGTATTTATGCCCTCAACGAGCTAAAATTACAAATACGCCCCTAACAACCAAATGGGGCCCACATGCATATTTAATTCACTTAAACATCCATTTCTAATCACATAATCATCAAATTGATATATTCACATAATAAACCACTTAATGCCCTCTAGGCCCTAAGCCTTATTAGCAAATTTGGGTCGCTACACTTATATAAAAAGTTTCATACAAACATGGATCCCAAAATATTACACCCAAACTTTTAAAAAGGAGAAGATTCCTTAAAAACTACATTCAGCCGGCCTAAGCGGCAAAAACATGGCTATAACCCTAGTTCCTCTGAGATATCCCCGACCGTGGTGGTCGAGCAGCCGCTTATGTATACGCCGCCACTGAAGCTCTCCAACTCATGACTGGTCAAACTTTCCTTTTCCCTTACCTGCACCACAAAGCACCCGTGAGCTAAGGCTCAGCAAGAAAACTCAACATGTGCATAAACAAAGAATATAAACTTCCAGAAACCCATCTAACATGACCAGCGATATCAATCTACAAATATCGTCATTCAGTTACAAACAAGTGGTCATTGGGCCAATTTGGGGTCGCTGCCCTAAACAATTGACCATAGAATCAATCCCGGGGCCCTATGCCAAATATGTATTTTATTGTAATTGGTCCAACTTGTAATTTTTTTAATTATAAAAATATATAAAAAAACTTACTTAAATTAAATGATTAATTATATTTATAATCAAACTAAAATAAAATTCAAATCTAATATGAAAACAAAAATAAAAAAAAATCTAACCCTAAACTCTTCTTCATCCTCTTATTCCTCTCTCCTCTTCTTAATGTAAGAATGTTGAAGGTTGACGTCAGAGATGGCCAGAGCGAAGATCGGCATGGGAGGCGATGTTATGCATATGGTGGCTAATGTCATCACGATCAAGAGTCAAGGAGACTAGGTGTTGTAATTGGTGTTGTTGCTAGTCAAAGGGTCTTAGTTAGTAGGCTTGGGTTTTAAAAGTTCGCCTAAGCCTTCTACACCTCTCTGACAAGAAGCGTGATTTCTCGATTTGCATATTGGTGATTTAACTTTTGACCCAATGCACAACAAGTGCTTGCACAAACCTCTTAATGAAATTAATAGATTTGGATTATTTTGATATAAATTAGTGATTCGGTATGTATTAAATTTTTAGAATATGATTGTGTTTGAATTTCCAATTTTAATTATTTTTCATGTTCTTCAATCCCCTAACCCAAATTTGTGAAGTTAAGGATTAAGAAGAGTAATGATATGAGCATCCAAAATATGCACCCAAACATTAAACACAACAACTTGACACTATTTTTTAAAATAATAAGTCTCAATTATGATAAATGTGATTGGTTAGGCTAAATTGTCATGTCAGTATGTATAATATTTGGATATACATATTATTACTCGGAT
This sequence comes from Humulus lupulus, assembly GCF_963169125.1. NCBI lineage: Eukaryota > Viridiplantae > Streptophyta > Magnoliopsida > Rosales > Cannabaceae > Humulus > Humulus lupulus. The sequence goes on along the minus strand of NC_084800.1, from coordinate 48,260,106 downwards.
TAAGAATGGGTTGCAGATTTGGGTTTTACATGGTGTATTTTTCTGGGTTTGGGATTGTGAAGAGAACAAATGATAGAAAGAAGGGGGATACCAGTAAAGAGGGGGGAAAGGAGGAAGAAAGAGAAAAGAAAAGAAAAAGAAGAAATTACATTTTACATGAGATATTTAATAGAGTTTGCAAAAATATGATTTTTTTTAAAAAAAATAGTTAATTTATGGCTTTTTTTAAGAATTTTCACTTTTATGGGTTTATTTTCCCATATTTTTGTATCAAAGTTGGTTTATGTCATAATTTTACTCTTAATCAAGTTTTATTAATTTGGAAGGGTATGTTTGAAATTTGATTATTATATTTTAGTTTATTTGATTTTTTTTATATTAATTTTATGTACCTATTTTTATATTAAAATTTTCTTTGGTTGTTTTGCAATTTTTTTTTCCTTTTTTTTAGTAATATGAATTGTGTTTATCAATTTTTTTTATTTATTATAAACATTTTCTAATTTTTTTTTCTATTGTACGTTTTTTTTTCGAAGTCTGAGTATGGTAACCCGTTACTTTATTGATTTTTCAAAGTTATGTAAAAAAATCCTAGAGCTATTAAATAACATGTATCAGGAGGGGTAACCAATTACCCTGAGAGGAGTAACCTTCTGCCATAAGAGGGGTAACCAGTTACCATACGATGGGTGATGAGTTACTTACATTAAATATGAAAAAAAAAACATTAAATTTGAAGGAAAAAAAATATGATTTGATCTTATAACCTAGAAATATACACACATATCAGAACATGGAAGTAACCAGTTACCATAAAGAACCCATAAATATACACTCATACTAGAAAGTGAAGGTAACCGATTACCATAAAGAACCCATAAATATACACATATCAGAACGTTAAGGTAACCAGTTACCTATTGCAGATCTAAAGATAGAAAAAAAAAAAAACCCTGTAATATACACACATACCAGAACGTGAAGGTAACCGGTTATCATAAAGAACCCAGAAATATAAACACATATCAGAACATGCAGGTAACTAGTTTCCTATTGCATATTATAGAAAAAAAAATAGATCCAAAAAAAAAAAGCGAGTTTTGATATGTAACTCAAGAAGAAGAAAGTATATCTGTAATAATATGAGCAATTGTTTACCTAAACTTAAAAATTTACAAGTTAGTTCCAGTTCTAAAAAAAAAAAGTTTAGACCTACAAAAAAAATCTTATTTGGAAATTGAAAAGAAGAGTAAGAATAGTTGGTCGGAAATGGAGGTTGTCGTAGATGGCCAATATTGCAGCCGAACATGGCTGGAATTGATTTGATTTCTGGAGAAGAGGATCGCAAATTTTCTTGCTAGAGGGGAGGTCGCGGCTGAGTTGTGGTTGATCGAATCTTGAGATGGCGTCGGAGCTAGAATGGATTTGCATCGGAGCTGAAGGAGATTGTGTCGGCCAGAGGTGGAGGGGATTTGGTGGCTGGGTTTTGAGAAAAGAGGGTTTGTGTGTGGGTTTTGAGAGTGAAAGTGGGTTTGAGAGAGAGAATAGTGAAATGCTAATTTACAATAGCACCCATGTTTGGGTGATGTATTTTGTTTTTAAATTTAGCTCTCATATTTAGTTAGCTAGTAATTGTGTTTCTCATATTTTATTTTTTTCTTTAATAAATTTTTCCATACAAATTATAAAAAGTATAATCACCGTATTTTTGTACAGTAATCGCATAAAAGCTATATTTTTTAAAAATTTCCTCAATTCTATAATTTTAAATACCTCACCAACATTTTTTATAACTTAGAGTACAAACTTATATTTCACGTAAATGCAATATACCAAATAATTATATTCCAATTTTTTAATCACTTGAATACAATGTACAAATAAGTATATTTCTTTAATCACTTGACAGTGAAGGTGGCATCGTAGAATAAATTGTTCCGTTCACACTACGGTAGATTTCTTAGTTGATCCTGCAGCTATTGGATTGGATTCTGTCCCCGTCACATTTGGATGTATATACTTTAAACTTTCTTTTTTCCAAACGTTTATTAGGGGCCAATCAACTAACCAAAAATTTGATTTGAGAACACATTGGTTTCTACAAAGTGGTGTGATGATTAATATGATGATGTATATATATAGTGGAAAAATTAATTGTATAAGTCGCCAAGACTTACATATATGGCTCCAAAATCCAGACCAACACAATCAGGAAAGCACCAGATTTGTCTTCACTAAGCTAAACAATTCCACACCATCTATGCAGTAAGCAATCTAGAATTGACTTGCCTTGACTTGACTCGATGCAGATGTTGCACCCAAATTTTCTTTACATGGTTGTACAACAATTTTACAAGCAAATTGTGAGGATATGTATGAACTCAACACTTATGCTAAAACACCTACACATATGAACCAAATAACCAGTAAACATATATAAAATACAAAATGACAAAACACAAAAAATTAATGCAGAAACCTAAACAAAGAAATACAAAAAATGAAGAAAAAAAAAAAAGAGCACCAAGTGCTTACTTGGTTCGGATTACAAGTATGATCCTACATCCAAAGCAGGAAGGTTTCTCCCTAGTCTTTCCACTATGAATGAACTTGAAGAGTACAACCTATTCACCACTCTCTTTGTTACAGGAATTTTCTTTCTGAATCTTAATCTCACTCTACTCTCAGCTTTTCAACTTCTTTTAACTAAATGAAAGAGCTAAATTCTTTATTTATATATATATATAGATATACATATAGGCTCAGTTATTATAAACTAGCAGTAATAACTGTTTTTTATTAACGAAATAATGTAACTAACCAAAAAATAGGCGTGAATCAAGATACAAACATCAAACTAGCCAATCAGCATATAAATACTTCATCAAACACAATACTTTAATTTTATCATTCAAACAAAGTTTAACCCAAAAACTATTTTTAGCTTCATAACTCCACCCGTTCGCTAAGAAATATTAAATACTGTGTAATTACTTAATATCTTATGTTCTACTCCCTAAATAATCTCATCATGGTAAATAGTAACATAATTGTGATTGATTTTGATAGTAATATATGCTTACTTTTAAAAATAAAATAGTACTATTACAACCTCACAATATTATAGTGAACCACCCCCTCTTACTCTTAATGTAAAACCTATAAATTCTATTTTCTGATATATATTGAATTTGTATTATACAATTCGATATTTTTTTTTAAAAAAAAAAGAAAAAAAAAAGTAGAGAAAAATAACTATATAGCTATTCCCAATTTTTTTTTTTAAGTTAACATATATCACAGTTATATTTGATTCGTATTTATTTATTTGACAAAACTACAGCCTATTGATTTTCCATGATTTTATTGAAAAGAGTTTAATCTCGCATAATAGTGTGCAGGTCCACATTTTTTTAGTTGAGTATTGCTATAAGATATTATATGTAATTAATTAACACCTGATGAGTGATTGAAATTAATTGTTTTAATATTTTAAATTATCATAAGTAGGACCTAAATTCAACCATTTATACTATGTCACTTCAAGTTGAAGTTGTGATGGTGTTATATTATTTGAAATAATATAATATTTAGTTACCAAATCAAAGAGGAGTTGCATAGAAGTTACAAAATTCATTATAATTTATTGGGTAAATATCATTTTGGACTTGTGTTGGGCAAAAATTTGCTAAATAACAATTTGGATCCTGAGTTTGGCAAAATGGAATAAAATATTATTCTGATCCCAATTTTGTTCAATTTTTTTTAATATGACTAATGTATGCCCTAATTATCCACGGGCTATTAGCGAGCTGAGAGATAGCATAATTATATCAGCCACGTGGATGACGTGTACCCGGAGCTGTTGTTACCAGGTCCTACCTCTTTAGCTCGAGGTAACCAAAGGCTTAATGAGATAACTAAGGAGGCAGGTCAAAAATATGGACACCACGGGCTAAGAATACAACAAGCTCGAGGCACGAGCTTGAGGTGGCGCCTCTGACCCCTTTATAAACTCAACCATGCAATGTAAACGTGTATATATCAGACATCACGTGTCTGATATATCCCTGAATTCTCAGACACGCAGCATAAACGTGCGTGTTCAGGCACCCACGACTAGGTTGGGCCATGTGGCCCATTATCCCCCTTACCTATTGATTAGACCACACTTCATTGTCAGGTTTTAGGAATTAATCATGAATGTCACAGAAGTGACATGATGGGTGAGAAGGTCACGGGATGACCCCCCTTACCAACCCCCAGGTGCCCTCTCTCTATAAATATGGAGACCCTGGGAGTTGCAAAGGGTTGGATTCTATTGTGTAAAGAAATACCCTGTAAAGAATATCAGAGAGATAGCAATAATATTGGCTGGTGGACTAGAAGGATTTTAACATTTGAACCACCTAAAAAAAGTATTCGTGTCATCATTTTATTTTAAGAACATTCATCTGTTACGGTTCACCACTTAGCACTAATCTCACTCTTTATTCTATTAATTATCTGTTGGCGAAGAACTGCGTCAACAGTTTGGTGCTTTCATTGAAAGCCTGTTAGATTGGTGCTATCGCAAATACCCAACCATGGTGGTCACTCGCTCAAGACATGGTAACGAGACGGACCCACGTGATGGGCAGGAGGCCCATCATGCCGCCATCTCCGATGATCAGAACCCTGAGGTTCAGCAGCGGCCGGCCAAGCAGCCAATAGGTCAAGACGACATTGGAAGTTCGGCTCCTCGGCCACCCAATCCGAACCCAGATTTCCACACGGCGGTGGAAATGGAGAATGCACAGCTGAGGAGTCAGCTGGCGAAAGCTAACTAGTAGATTTGAGAGGTTTTGGCCCGACTACCCCCTCTTACAACCGACGCTAACGTCGGAAAGAGGCAAGGCGAGACTCATAAGTCCCGCCAGGTTAATCGGTCCAAGCCTAGCCGGTCGGACAGACCCCCGACATCAAACTTTACTCCCACATCGCTCCACCGGGAGACCACTTTTGAGGAACCACCTAGGGCCGAGCAACAGTACAGCCGGTCGGTCCGGACCTCAACTCCCAGCTCACTTCCGCCCTCGAGTGCGCCCAGGAGGGCTCGAGGAAGCTCGCGAAGAAGATCCGGGGAGGACCCACAGCAACAGCTCACCCCGGCTAGTCGTCCGACGCCTCGCTCAGACCGCCGAACACAGGACCCGGCGGAGGGTAGAGCGGTGCGGCCCTGACCTAACCTGATCCGCCCTGATGGGACCAGATTTGCATCTCCGGTTAGACATCCTCCTTCACCGATTAGATACCTGTCTCCTCCTCAGCTAGTCCGAGATGTTCCGGCTCATGGGAGCAGTAGGAGAAATCCACCTTCCGCCGGACCTTCCCATCGTAGCCGGGCGCCCAGAGAAGTCCCGGATCCTCATCCCCAAAGGCGGGTTCTGAGCTTCTCAAATGGGAGCTATTGGACCGGAAGCCGTCAAAGTGACCTCTCTGGTGGAGACCTGCGCCAACACTTGAGCTCAGTGCAAAGTCCTTAAGCCACCCCGAGGGACGACCTCTGAGATCGTCTAAACTCTCAAAGGGGAAACCCGATGGGAAACGGCAACTGTGCTCGCCAAAGGGAAGACCTATCCGAGGTACGTGACGGTGGGAACGTCCAATATAACCTATCTCAAGATAGGAGGGACAATAACCCGCCAAACGCGTACAATGGATCCAGAGCTGTTGAATAGCCTCAGAACAACCAAGGAAATCAGGACAAAACCTTTGAGCGTTTGGCTCAAATGGAGGAGCTGATGAGGAAGCTCCTATCAAAAAAAGAAAAAGATGAATATGATTCAGGGGACGAACTCGAGCTCTTCGCCCCCAGCATAGCAACAACGGCGTATCCACCTGGTTTCCGTATGCCGCACTTGTCCAAATTCAACGGAGACGGGGATCCGTCAGATCATCTAGGTATGTTTAATACCCTGATGATGGCCCACAACATTGGCCCTGAGCTGAGGTGTTTATATTTCCATCCACCTTGACTGGGCCGGCCAGACAATGGTTCAAACAGAGTAAGAAACAATCAATCAGCTCGTGGAAAACTTTCTCTACTGACTTCAAAAAAGCATTCCGAGCTTCCCAGGCTGCCCGCGTCAAGGCTGACACCCTAGCAAACGTAAGGCAGCAACTCGACGAGCCTCTGAAGGCTTACCTGAGTAGATTCGCGAACGTTGCTGCTCGGGCCAAAGACGCAGATGACAGCTCCAAGCTCATGGCTTTGAGAACTGGGATCCTTGTCGGAGGGGGACTCTGGAAGGAGATACAATGGAAGGGAGTCAGCACAGTAAATGAATTCCTAAATAGGGCCTAGGGATGGATTAACCTGGAGGAGGCGCAAGCCTCAGCCGCAGGAACCAGCCAAGTCCCTGAACAGCCCGCTGGAGTGGGAACGGAGGTCGCGGCAGCGACCCAGACCGTTACACAGAATAACCAGTTTGGTGGAGGCAAGAGAAAGGGGAACGGCGAGGGCAACCAGCACGGCCCAAAGAAGAACAAGTCCGCAGAAAAATTTAAGCCGGTATATGCGACTTATACCGAGCTCACCCACTCTAGGGAGAACATCTTCCTAGCAAATTCTGCTCGCCTTCCTTGGAAGAAACCGGAGCCGCTAAAGCACCAGAAGGGTAAACGAGACCCTTCCAAGTTTTGTCGGTTCCACAACGGCATTGGCCACAATACCGATGACTGTAGACACCTTAAGGATGAGATCGAAACTATCATTAGAGCCGGACCCTTGGCTCAGTATGCGCGGAATAGAGTTCGCGTAGGACATCCAGCTCCGGAAGTCCCGGTCAATCAGCCCGAGTCTCGGGTAGACCAGGACGTCCCTCCTCCCGTGATAGGAGGAGAGATCTCCACGATCTCTGGAGGTCCTCATTTGGCTGGCATGGGCAGAGGTGCCCAAAAGAGGTATATCAACAAACTTAAGGCTCAAAATGGGGTGGAGTTCGTCCCCGAGTAGCATCTACCAAAGCAGCAACGATTGGAGAGGCAACCAATCATATTTACTGAAGAAGATGACAGCCACGTCCAGTTCCCTCATAACGACCCTCTGGTCGTAGCAGTGCAGCTCGCTAATCGGAGGGTTAGGAGAGTGCTGGTCGATAACGGGAGCTCGGTAAACCTACTTTTCCAGTCCACACTGGAGAAGATGGGTTTTTCTGTCACCGAGCTGAGAGCAACCTCCATGATGCTTTACGGATTCTCTAGAGAAGGATCGGCGACAATAGGAACGATCGAGCTCGTGATCACCTTAGGGGAAGGACCTCGGACAGTCTCGAAACTCCTCGAGTTTGTGGTCATCGATTGTCCCGCCGCATACAATGCCATTTGGGTCGACCTACACTCGTAGCGTTTGAAGTCGTTACATCCATTCGCCACCTCGCGCTAAAATTCCCCTCTTCCACGGGGATATGCACGGTCTGCGGCGATCAACTTGCTGCCAGGGAATGCTATCGCATTTCCATGAAGGGGAAAATTAAAACCCAGGCAGTTAACGATGACCGTCCAAGGTGGAAATGAGGAATCTCAGGAACCTTTGCCTAATCCTGAGATTGAAAAACCTCAGAGCGCCGAAGGGGAAAATATCGTCCTAAGTGATGATATTGACCCCAGAATAGGCGAGGATAAATTCGAGCTCCAAGCTATCAAAGAGCTCGAGGAGGTAAACATCGATCCACAGAATCCCTCACGGATGGTAAAGCTCGAGAAAAACCTATGTGGCGAGAGGAAGGCGGAGCTGATTAAGTTCCTGCAAGAGAACCTGGATGTGTTCGCGTGGTCTCATGAGGACATGGTGGGGATCAGTCCAAGCGTCATCATGCACACCCTCCACTTGGATAAGAGCGTGCCTGCAAAATCCTAGAAACAAAGGCGCCTGGGAACAACCCGAGCTGAAGCCCTAAAAGAGGAGGTAGCCCGGCTCAAAAAGTGCGGCTTTATCCGCGAAGCTAAGTTCCCAGTCTGGATCGCCAATCCTGTGTTGGTCCCAAAGCCCAACGAGAAATGGCGGACCTGCATCGACTTCCTTGATCTGAACAAAGCTTGCCCCAAAGACTGTTTCCCCTTGCCAAGGATCGACCAATTGGTAGATGCCACGGTGGGGCACGAGCTCATGTCCTTTATGGATGCGTATTCGGGCTATAATCAGATCGCCATGAATCCAGCAGACCAGGAACACACTAGCTTCATGACTCCAACTAACGTTTATTATTACAAGGTCATGCCTTTCGGGCTGAAGAATGCCGGGGCTACATACCAGAGATTGGTAAACAGGATGTTTGCCAACCAGATCGGAAAGAACATGGAAGTGTACGTTGATGACATGCTGGTCAAATCGAAAACTGCCGATAACCATGTTTTCGACCTGGGAGAATGCTTCAAGATACTGAGAGAATACGGCATGAGGCTTAACCCGCAGAAGTGCACTTTCGGGGTCGCATCTGGAAAATTCCTGGGTTTCATTGTCAATACCAGAGGAATCGAGGCAAACCCCGGTAAGATCAGGTCGTTGCTCGAGTTGCCCTCACCTCGGTCGCAAAAGAACGTTCAAGGCCTGACAGGAAGGGTGGCAGCCCTTAATCGGTTTATCTCTAAATCTACCGACAAGTGCCTGCCATTCTACAACCTGCTCCGGGGGAATAAGAAGTTCGAGTGGACCGAGGAGTGCGAACGTGCCTTCCTCGACCTGATATCACATCTAGCCGAGCCGCCCGTATTGTCCAAACCAATGGTAGGAGAACCTCTTTTCCTTTACCTGGCTGTCACAGAAGACGCAGCTAGTGCCGTATTGGTCCAAGAAGAAGACCAGGGTCAGAAGCCAGTCTATTACATCAGCAAGAGGATTATCGGGGCTGAGTCCCGATATCCGTTGATGGAGAAGATGGCTTTCTGCCTCATTACGGCCTCCCGAAAGCTCAGGCCGTATTTCCAGTCCCACTCAATACATGTCATAACCGATCAACCTTTAAGGTAGGTTTTGCAAAAACCTGAAGCATCGGGACGTCTGTTGAAGTGGGCTATTGAGCTCAGCCAGTTCGAAATTTTGTACACTCCGCGAACTGCAATAAAAAGCCAGGCCCTGGCTGATTTTGTGGCAGAATGCACAGGATTCCAAGAAGATCCTGTGGAAGATTCACCCCAGGCCACCTCGCTCCGGACCTCATGGAAGGTCTTCGTAGATGGCTCATCCAACGAGAACGGCCCCGGAGCTGGAATCATTTTGATATCCCCAGAAGGGCATAGATTCCACTCGACGTTGAGATTCGGGTTCAAGGCATCCAACAACGAGGCTGAATACGTAGCTTTGCTGGTCGGGCTAAGGGTGGCCCAGGAGCTGAAGGCTAGCTCCGTTCAGTGTTACAGCAATTCCCAGCTCGTGGTAAACCAGGTGCAAGGTGAATACCAAGCACGGGGAACCAAGACAGCTGCTTACCTGGCCAAGGTAAAAGTCGAGTTGTCTGCATTTGAACGGGGCTCAATCGAGCAAATACCTCGGGAGCAGAATGCCAACGCAGACGCCCTCGCAAAGCTCGCTACCTCCGGGGAGGCGGAGACTTTGGGGTTAGTACCAGTAGAGTTCTTGGAGAAACCAAGCATAGAAGAGGTCGGGACGGAGGTCGAGGTGATCAATGCCAGACCGACCTTGATGACCCCCATCCTCGAATATCTCACAGCAGGAAAGTTACCTGAAGAGCGTAATGACGCAAGGCAAGTACTTTACCAGGCTCCAAGGTATACAGTGGTGGATGGGATATTGTACCGGTGTGGGCATTCTCTACCTCTCCTACGATGTGTTCTACCAGGCGAAGCGAAGACCATTTTGCAAGAAGTGCACGAGGGTTTTTGCGGAGATCACACTGGGGGGAAAAGCTTGGCCCTAAAGGTCTTAAGGCAAGGATATTAGTGGCCCACTCTATCAAAGGACTCGATCTCTTACGTTAAAAAAATTGACAAGTGCCAGCGATTCGCCACAGTTGCCCGAGCTCCCTCAGTCGAGCTGAAGATGATCTCGTCCCCGTGGCCATTCGCGGTCTGGGGAATCGATTTGGTTGGTGCCCTCCCTACTGGAAAGGGAGGAGTCTGGTACGTGGTGGTGGCTATCAACTACTTCACCAAGTGGGCAGAGGCAGAACCCTTGGCAACAATCACTTCGAAAAGAGTCACTGACTTCGTGGTCAAGAGCATTATCTGCCGATTCGGGCTGCCAAAGAAGATCGTATCCGACAACGGAACACAGTTCGACAACGACCTCTTCACCGAATTCTGTGAGAGGCACGACATTGTAAAAAGCTTATCCTCCGTGGCCTACCCCTAGGCAAATGGACAGGTCGAGGCCGTCAATAAGACGCTAAAGGTGAGCCTTAAGAAAAGACTGGACGAAGCCAAGGGAGTCTAGCCAGAACAGCTCCCCCAGGTACTTTGGGCATACCGGACCTCGCATCGAACTCCGATAGGTCATACTCCTTTCTCCATAGCTTTCGGGAGTAAGGCAGTCCTTCCTATCAAAGCAAAGGTAGCCTCGCATAGAGTCCAGGCATATGACCAGGACCGCAATCACGAATTGCTTTGCGCGTCCCTCGACCTGATTGATGAAAGACGAGAAGAATCACAGCTCCAGCTCGGGCACTATCAGCAAAAGATCACTCGTTATTTCAACTCAAAGGTCCGAAAGTGCGCCTTTAGCATTGGCGACCTGGTCCCCAGGAGAGTCTTCTTAGCCAGTAAAGACCCCAAAGACGGAGTATTGGGACCGAACTGGGAAGGGCCATACCAAATAACCGAGGTCATTAAGGAAGGAACCTGCAAGTTAGCTCAGCTTAATGGAGAAGCAGTCCCGCGAACTTGGAACGCTATCCATTTGAAGAAATATTATCAGTGATACCTTTGTAAGGCTTAGTCAGAAAGGCCATCTTTTGTTTATTAAGTAATGAGAACTAAATCTTTTTCCATTATTGTGTATATTTGTGGATGTAATCTCAAGTAACCACGAAATACCCTTTCCTAATTACTTGGGGGGCATATGGTGCCTGGATATAACCAGGTCATCTTAAAGACTTAGAAGTTAATTCAAATCGATTGATCGATGTTTTTCTTAAAAAGCACGAGATATTGATAAAGGATTAACGCGAACTAAGTCATATCCTGGATATAACCAGGTCGGCCTAAAACTTAGAAGTTAATTCAAATTGATTGATCGATGTTTTTTTTAAAAAGCACGAGATATTAATAAAGGGTTAACGCGAACTAAGTTTTCAAATTAACGTCCTGGATACAACCAGGTCCTAAAACTTAGAAGTTAATTCAAATTGATTGATCGATGTTTTTCTTAAAAAGCACAAGATATTAATAAAGGGTTAACATGAACAAAGTTTTCAAATTAACGTCCTGGATACAACAAGGTCCTAAAACTTAGAAGTTGATTCAAATTGATTGATCGATGTTTTTCTTAAAAAGCTCGAGATATTAATAAAGGGTTAACGCGAACTAAGTTTTCAAATTAACGTCCTGGACGCAACCAGTACTTAAATCTTAGAAGTTGGTTCAAGTTGGTTAACAGATGTCATTTTTTTTTCTTTGAAAAGCGTAAGATGTCAATCACAACACCGACAAAAACTAAGATTATTACCAGAATGCATAAAAGATGTAAATCAGTTAAGAGCAAAGTTGATAAAACCAATTGTTTCGAGGTTAAAAAACCTCATAATGTAAAGTTACAAAAAAAAAATGTGTATAAATGGTAAAAAGAAGAAAGAAGTTCTATGCCCCGCCGGGCTGCTCCGATGAGGTCACAACCTCGCCCTCCTACTCGGCGGCTGTGGAAGTCTCCCCGGTCTCGGAAGGCGCCTCTTGCTGAAGGCAAGCTTTGAACTTCTCCAGGAAGGACTCCCACACGTCCGACCCCAGGAAGGAGAAGTCACCATCTAGGTTGAAGACCCAGCAGTGGTACAGCATAGCCTCCATGGAGGAGCTGGAAGCTGCCCTCTCCATTGCCAAGGCGGCCTTGGCCTCCTCGGCCTCAACTTTCCCAGCGTCCAGTGTGTCCCGGGCAGCCCTGGCCTCCTCGAGCTTAGTCTTCACAGCGGCTAGGGCGGCCTTGGTGGCCTCGGCCTTCTGCAGCTTGGTCCGGAAGGCCTCCAGCTCGGTTCGCGCAGTTGCTAGGGCTGCCTTGGCATCCCTTTCCTGTTGTTGAGCTGTCGCGAGGGAGAGCTAAGAAGCCTGGTGCTCGCCCCTGATCTCTTTGATCCTGGCCTTAGACCGAGATATGCTCTGGTGGAGGGCCAAAGCACCCTACAAGACCAAAAGATTATAAGGCAATTGCCTTAGAAAAAAAAAGCATATGATGCATACAAACAAGGAGTGCCAATGGCAAGGCCAACTTACCGTGAAAGTCATCCCCAATGAAGACTCCATCATGTTCTCCGGGCTCCTTGTCTCAATCTCCCGCAAGTCCCTCGCGGAGGCATTGTAACAATGGTCCACCATATAGGTCGCAGTCTCATAGACCGTCCCCCTGAAGACATCGGCGATTTTCTCTAAGGCCTGGGAGTTAACCGGAACGTGCACCTTGGGGGTTGTGGTGGACAAGGTCCCGGAGGGCACCTCCGTTTCCCGAACAGAGGCGGGAGCTCGCGGAGGAGGCGGGGGCATCTTCTCCAGTGCAGGAGGGGGTGGAGGCACTTTCTCCTGAGCAGCTGGGGCTTGGTTTTTCCCCTTTGCAGGGGACTTGGAGGTAGTCCCGATGGCTTTCTTCGCCATCCGAAGCTTTTTCACCATGGGCCCAGAAGCCCCAGAGGAAGGGTTCCCTCCAGGGACCATAGCTCGCAAATCATTATTCCCGGGCTGAGACATCTCCTCTGCCGAAGCAAAGACAAAAGCATTAATATACATGTAAAAATATTTATGCAAAACAAAAATAAAAGGAAAAACAGAGCTTAAGTATGTATTGAAAGGGATCCTACCCTCCGAGCTAAAGGAGGAATCTATGGTCACGACCACCGGCCCCGGAGCTGCAGCAGGGGAGTCTAAGATAACGACTTCACGGGCTGGAAGAGGCTCTGGGTCCGAATCTGGCTCGGGACTAGACTCTTTTACTACTGCCTAAGACCCGGAGCTACTACACCCTCCAGGAGGGAGGGACATGACCTAAGATTGGTCCCATATTCCTCGAAGAAAGTCAACCTAAAGGCTAAGGTGTTGTCTACTACTACCGTTCCCCTAGGGCGACCCATTTCGTTACGTAGCACGAGCTGGTCAACGCACTGGAGTAAAGTAATGTTGCGGTCTGGGTCTGTTCGGTGGCGGTGGACGATTTGGTCAGGATTAAACCTAGCAAGCCTTAGGTCTGCAATGGCCCCATCTAAATCCCTAAACAGATAAGGATTACCTTGGACGGAGGGGCCCGGCTGCTGCCCCGGACTGGGCCCTCTCCACATTTTCTTCTTGGGTGACCTCCAACGCCCGCTTACGCCGCACGAGGGGCACCTCGTCCTCCTTGTCCTCTTCCTCTCCCACGGCCTCCTCCTCGGGGATGGGCACCATCTCGCGAGCTAGAGGGAGACCCCGCGGTCTCCTCAAGGCCAAAGTCTGGCCTGGAGAGATTAGCTTGCACACCAGCATCGTCTCGTCGGACACGAGCTGGCGATAGTCCTTTTCGCTTGGGGGCAGCCCCACCAATGTCTCATATTGACCCCCAAGGGTCACGGACTTGGCCGTCCTCGCGAAAATGGCTACATGATTGTTTCTAAGTCAGGAACGGATAAAAGAGGCTAATCAACGAATCAACTTACGAGCTAAGAGTGGAAGGTACTTACGAGGACGGTTGAAATAGTGGTGTTCGCAGTTGCGAAACCCCTTGGACATGAAGAACTGGTCTTTAAAGTCGTTGGGGTGGGTGGGCAGCTCGATGACCGCAGCCGAATTTGGAAAATGGGTTAGATAGTAGAACCCGTCGCCTCACCCTCGCTGCTCCGGGCTGGCCTTGAGGTAGAAAACGTAGAGGATGTCCGCCGGCGTGGGGACCTCCCATTCCTGCTTTAGGAATAAGTATTTCAGCCCCGCTAACAAACGGTATGAGTTAGGGGGGAGCTGGAAAGGAGCCAGATTCACATAATTTAGAAAATCAGCGAAGTACTGGTCCAGCAGGAGGAAGGCCCCAGCCTTAAGGTGCTCGTCGCTCCACGCGGCGTACTCCTCATCGAGTGGCGCGCAACTCCACTCACCTTCAAGGGTCGGGCATCTAGGGCGCCCCTCCCAATCTCAATGTTGTGGGAAAAGAATATTTTATTCACTTTCCCCTGGCTGGTGACCTTCGAGACGATCCTCTCGGCCTCGAAGAACGCATCTGGCCCTACCTCGAGCTCCTGCTCCACGACTGGACCGAAGGTGGGGATTGGGGAGTCTATGACCACCTCCTTCCCTTTGTTGGCTTGCTGGGAAGACGAGCTGCTAGCACTCTTCTTGGATGCGGTTTTCTTTGGTCCCATCTGGTCGCCTAACGAGCAAAAGAAGAAAATTTAGAAAGGGCGATCTGAGCATAAGAAAGAATCTAACGCAAAGTGTTTCCTTTACACGGGCTGAGGTTGTTGACTGCATTTTTAGCCAACGACGTGAGAACGTCAAATACGACAAGCCTTCAAGAGAAATAAAAACGACACAGACGGTTTAAACAAGAAAACTAAATAACACACAAGAGATTTTTATAGTGGTTCAGCCCCGATTGTCGGTAATAGCCTAATCCACTTAGAGTTGTGATTTATATATCTGTACTCAAGATCAGATGGACTGAGCCAACTGAGTTTCTTCAGTACTGATGGCAAAAATACAAGAATTCTCTCTCTAGAATACTCAGACCCAATTTTTTCTCTCTAGAATACACAGTCCCAATTTTCTCTCTCTAGAAAGAAGAAGCAGAAGAACCCCCTCTCTCATTCCATAAGCTCTCTATTTATAGGCCTGGGATCCTCAACTGATATCCCCTTATGATAGGATTATTTTATTATTCATCTTATATTTATATTACAAAGAAACATTCAAAATTCGAAATGTAACAAAGTCCTCATTTGTGGGAAGAATGAGAGATTCCCGCGTATGTTGTTGAAGCTGTCTCTGGGAATCTTGACTTAGTCTCCTCTAGCTAGTTGATCCACCTCCTACTGACCACCCATGCAAGTGCTGGTCGAACGTGCATGGTGGCATGACTTGTGCATGTTGGACATGCACTTCTCTCCTCTAACATGGCACTCTCCTCTAGCATGCCATATTTCTCCTCGAACCAAATCCTTGGGGTCTCCTCAGACCAAGGTGGTAGGACATGCACTTCTCTCCTCTAACATGCCACTCTCCTCTAGTATGCCATGTTTCTCCTCGAACCAATCTCCTTGGCTTCTCCTCGGACCAAGGTGGTTCGAAGCAACCTCCTTGGCATCTCACCCCGGATAGGTCCGAGGCAACCTCCTTAGCATCTCACCCCGGATAGGTCCGAGGCAACCTCCTTGGCATCTCACCCTTGGGGTCTCCTAGGATCACTCTCTTGGGGTCTCCTAGGACCACATCCTCCTTGGGGTCTCCTAGGACTACATTCTTGAGTTCTCCTCGATGCAACCTCCTTAGCTTTCCTAGGATCACTCTCTTGGCTCTCCTAGAATGCACTCCCCTTAGCTCTCCTAGGGTGCATTCTCCTTAGCCTCCTAGGATGCATTCTCCTTAGCCTCCTAGGGTGCACTCTCCTTAGCTCTCCTAGGAAGCATTCTCCTTAGCCTCCTAGGACCAAGGTGCACTTGGCTTGGTTATGACATCTTTCAAGCAGTCCAAATTCTTCGTCAGTCTACCGGGTCACTTCATCACAACTCTGAGGAGTCAATGTATTTATTGACTATTAAAATGTCTTTTTCTGACCATGCACTGCTACTTGTCACATTTATTGCCACGTCCTTGATCTCCAATTTTTGGGTATAACAGAGGTAATCTCAGCCCGTGGAGAGTGAGACCACGCGGTTTTATGAACACGCGCCTGTGCTCCCAGCGGGTCCCCGATTACTCAGAATCCGTGTGTCAGGAGGGTCAGAGTAAAAGTTTGCCTTGGAAGGAAAGTTTCAGTAGGCAAGCATTGCAAAACCGCTTGTGAAGCGTGTCCCCTAAGCTACCCGGTTTTGCACCCTAAAAACTGGTTATTTCAAACAAGCATACAAGAATTCTACCCAGAAAATTCCCCCAGAAAGTGTAACCTATGGGTCATGCTCCTAAATGGTTTTTTCTGCGGTCAATGCCCTAGAATAAAAACCTACGCGTTTCGTACCAACAAAAAACCAGCAAAATACTGCATGCGACTACAGAAACAATTTACCTAAGGATTAGTGAAGGAAAAAATTTAAAAGCATGCACAAACGGAGGACTTACAGAATGTTTTGCTGTGGTGAGACTGAAAGGGTCGTCTGGGTTGGAATCCTGCTGGGATTGCTGGTACCGGGGTCTCGAAGGAGTTCTTGTGCCTGAATTTCTGGAACGCTGGGAACAGTAACCGGAAGAAAGAGAGGGTTTTTTGAGACTGAGAAGAAAGAAGAAGATGAAGAAAATGGGAAAATTTTCAAATGAACGGATAGCCCATGCGAAAGGTGCCCACCCCTTTTATATACGTAAAAGGACAAGTGAGGAGGGTCGTTGGATTGCCTTAATGTAGGATACGAGGATCACTACTCGAAAGGCGGAACGACGACCGAGTATAGGCTAGGCCATTTAATGTGATTCTCGGAAGACGTACCGTCACCAACCACGATGCTCCACGTATTCGATACCAGCGTGATGGGCGAAATGTGAAGAGTCCACAAAGAAGCCTAAAAGCCCCCACTGTGGCCCCAGGTGACGTCATATGCTACGAGCAGGGGCTTGGGGGGCAAATGTACGCCCTAATTATCTACAGGCTATTAGCGAGCTGAGAGATGGCATAATTATATCAGCCACGTGGATGACGCGTACCCGGAGCTGCTGTTACAAGGTCCTACCTCTTTAGCTCAAGGTAACCAAAGGCTTAATGAGATAACTAAGGAGGCAGGTCAGAAATATGGACACCACAGGCTAAGAATACAACAAGCTCGAGGCACGAGCTTGAGGTGGCACCTCTGACCCCTTTATAAAGTCAACCACGCAATGTAAACGTGTATATTTCAAACATCACGTGTCTCATATATCCCTGAATTCTCGGACACGCAGTATAAACGTGCATGTTCAGGCACCCACGACTGGGTTGGGCCGTGCGACCCATTATCCCCCTTACCTATTGATTAGACCACACTTCATTGTCAGGTTTTAGGAATTAATCATGAATGTCACAGAAGTGACATGATGGGTGAGAAGGTCACGGGATGACCCCCCTTACCAACCCCTAGGTGCCCTCTCCCTATAGATATGGAGACCCTGGGAGTTGCAAAGGGTTGGATTCTATTGTGTAAAGAAATATCCTGTAAAGAAAATCAGAGAGATATCAATAATATTGGCTGGTGGACTAGAAAAATTTTAACATTTGAACCACCTAAAAAAAGTATTCGTGTCACCATTTTATTTTAAGATCATTCATCTGTTACGGTTCACCACTTAGCACTAATCTCACTCTTTATTCTATTAATTATCTATTGGCGAAGAACCGCGTCAACAACTAAAATGCTCCTGAATTTAAATTTAAATTTTACTTTTTTATAATATTTAATGTATTTTATTTGAAATAAATAAAAACAATTTAATTAAAACTAATAAGAAAATCTAAACTATTAAAACTTTAATATATCATAAAAAAATTAAAAATTCTTATTTTATCATCAAAAGAATTCAAACTCTCAATTTAAAAGATAAATTAAACTTATTAAACATAATAAAAATTTTAATACTCATTATTTATGTCATATGCTCTTCATCTAGTTCATGGGTTCTTCATAAAATACCTGGGTAATCCATATCACAACCATGTTCATCTTCATCTTTGCAAACTTCACCATCACTAATATATCACAAAATCAAAGTTTAACCCCAAAACTTCATTTCCAAAATAGAAAACTCATACAAATTATGAGGCTACCATATCAGAAAAAGGGAAAAAAAAAATCAAAGTCATCCTCATCCTAACTTTTGCCCAAAAACCGTCAACCTAGCTGACATCCTCGTTGAAGGTGTTGAACCCCATTTGCTTCTCAGATCCGGGATGGACTTCCATGGACGACTGTGGATGGGTGGAAGGAAATGACGCTGGGGCTAGGTGCGGGGGCTTAGTACAGCGCAAACGACACATATCTATTATGACGACGATGCAGATCGGATGGCCCAAATCTAGAATGAGGTTTGCGATGCTTCAAGCTCTTTTGGCGCTTGGTCGACTGGGGCAACAATGCTTGGGGTCAGTAGTCAAGATTCTTGGAAATGGAGGATGGAGGAGAAGGGAAGGAGAAGAAGAAGAAAGATTAGATTTTTTTTAATTTGTGATTTTGTTTTAGTTATTTTATATGGAATGTTAATTTTAAAATTAAAATATTTATGTTTTTTAATTAAGTATTGTATTATTTATTTTTTTAGTTTAAACTTAATTTTATTTGTTTTCTATTTTGAAATATATTTTTAATTGTTTAAATAATTCATTAATTAAAAATATAGGAGCATTTTAGTCATATTTAAAAGTAGTTTGACCAAAATCAGTCTTAATGAACTATTTTATTCCATTTTGCTAAACGCATTGTCTCATTTGTCATTTAACAAAACAGATGATCTTAGTGATAACTTTTACATAATACATGGGTCAAAATAGTATATTCACCCTAACTTATTTAGAGAGTTACAAATCAAGTAAGTTATGGTTACAAAATTTGCAACTTACTCCCTTAATATGTATAGGAGTTACACATTTAATTTTATTTTGAATGGTGGATGGTTTCAAATTCAGAAGAGAGCTAAAACTTTATAATTAGTGACCATTTGTTCATATGAGTTATACTTTACATTCTCATCTTTTTATGCTTTATGCTAAGAATAATTATGCTTGATAAACAAGAAAAACATTTCCTTGAGAGATACCGAAAGAGTTCTAGGAAAGGTAGAAAATAGAAATAGAATATTCTGGACAAAATTCTTATGACACTCGCAATAGATAATGTAATCTTCAAAATTTAAAGAAAAAGAGGTAAATTGCAGCCATTAGATGCTTTACTACATATGGATTTTAGCTTAAAATTTATTCTCTATATTTAGATAACAATGTTCATCCTTCAAATATTTTTTAATAATATTTCTCTCCTCTCTCCTCTCTCATTTTCTCTTCTTTTCTCACTATTTTATATTTAAATGATATAGAGAAAAAGTAAAAAAAACTGATGTATATGGTAAAATATAAAAGTTTAATATAATATTAGCAATGTATTTTAAAGAATAATATAGAGAAGCAATGCTCTTAAAGCACTCGCAGCAGAAGCTGTAAACTATCAAAATCTATAAAATATAAAGAATATGTGATAAAAGAGTGCTCTAACAGTTTCTCTATTCTCTATATCTTTTACAGGAAGGTACTGTAACTCCTCTACATTTATAGAATATTGTAGATGCATCAAAACATATTTTAATTATTTCTTTCTCTTCTCTTTTTCCATTGTAAATATTAAAAAATGTGAGGTCATTGTTGAATATTAGAGAAAATAGTTGAAATGAATAAAATATAATATTTAAATAATATAGAGAAATGAATAGAGAAGCTGGTGTATGATGTTTTGAAAAAAGTTGATGTAAAATAGAAAAATTGGGGTTTTAGAGATGTATTTTAAAAAATAAAGAAGAGAAGCTGATGTGAGTGCTCTTAGAGACTTGTTCAAGCTAATTCATCTTCTCATTTCTTCTTTGTGTATGTTTACTTGTATTTTTTTTTTTTTTTTAAAAAAATTGTTGTAATTCTCCTCCACTTCTCTTCTGTATTCTTGGTTTTTTGTCTTGTAGGATTTAGTGTATCTCCTTTCCTATTTTGTAATATTTCCAACATTAGGCACATACCTTATAGCAATAGTCTTTTCATTTATATGTGGATTGTTACCTATAACTAATATATAATAAATTGAAGTTGTATATCAATTTTTCATATTATCTCTTTGAAGGGTAGTGATAATTAAAGATGTTTAATGGTGTCAACTTAAAATAAACTTTAAAAATAGACTCAACTGTAATATTATATCTTATTATGCACTGATTTAAAAGGCATCATAGCACCACCACTAATATGACTATGATAGTGGAATTCACATAAAAGTTTAGACTACTTTGTATCATTGTGTTTAATAATTTAAAAATAAAAAATAGAGACTTACCTCACTTTTCTTCTGTAATTAATTTTTTTTTTTTTTGAAAAAAATATATATTATTGATACATGATGGAAATTTAAAGGGTGGTCCATAAAGGAAAAGAAAAATCAAAGAATGGTATTATAAACAACTTTTTTTTTCATTCCTTCACCCGGGCAGGTGTTTTCATGTCTTATCTTTTATTTGTCATGTTAATATTTTTTTTTTTAGAGAGAAATAGGTAAATGATCCTATAATGGACAAATCATTAGTTAAAGAGGGTTACATTGACACCCTAAAAAAGTATAAATACACCCCAAAATTAAGTTTATCCCATTTTATTTATTAAAACATTGTTTTTTATAACTACACCCAACCTATTTATAAAATTAGGTCTTATTTGAGAAACAGTACACCCCAAATTTTTTAAACATTAACATTTCTTCTCGGGTTTTTACCGGTGAAAATACTCAATGTTTATACGTTGTTCCACTTTTACACCTAATCTTTATTTTTCGCGGTGAATATACCCAAACCCACATGAACTATGTCTCTGTCACTGCTTAACCCCTAACAGCGTTAAAAACGTTTACGTGACCAATTGCGTGTACAAACCCAAACACAAGTGTTTTAAAATATTAATTGCAAAAAACAAAAAGTTTTCCAACGGCTTAAACAGGGAATGCTTTCTTTATACCCACATTTCATGTAGAAAAAGCAAACCAACACTCAAAGTTTTTTCTGAAACTAATTTCTTGAGACTCTGTAGATTACGTCTGGGAAGATCACAGAGGATGACGAGTAGGAGCAGGAGGAGGAACTGGAACAAAATGTCCATGCTTCGGACTGAGGACGAAGAACCCCCTGGATATGGTAAGCCCCTGACTGTGTTGTGCATGTACTTTTGTGGAATATTCTTTGTTTTGTTTGGGTAATGTGCTTTGTCGTATATCACATGAGTTTGTCCATTTTCCCACTAACTTTCTTTGTATTTTTTTATTATCTGATATGCTAGATCTGTGTGGGAGCCATTTTACTGTGGCAATGCACCATGGAGGAAATTTCTTCACTCCATTTGGCAACAAAGATATCATGGAGGTAAAGTTTCTTTTTTTGACTGGAATCACACTGATTACTTCAGTAGATATGAGTTGGATTGGATGGTGCAATGCTTAGGGTATAAATTGCCTGTGGGTTTTTTGTGGAAGTCTAAGGAGAAGCATTTGAATTTTGCTGAAATGGTAATTGGTGGCAAACACATGATTGAAATGGCTGAAGATATGATGAGGAGAAAGTATAGACAAGTGGATATTTTTGTGGTCCAACCAGAAAGAACTGAGTTGGAATGTAGTAAGGAGAAAGATGCAATTCCTTATATCCCAGAACTTTCTAAGAAGATGGTGTGCACTATAGAAAAGTTGCCTGATGATACAACTATCCTAGTAGATGTAGTGGTCAACCCACTATCAGATGATGAAGATCCTTGGTTTGATCACAATGAAATTAGATATGAGGATGGTTTGGAAGTTGTAGACATTGACTCTGTGAACTCTGAAGATGAGGAAAATGTAGATGATGAGGACCCTTTTTTTGTTGTCAATATGCCAGAGGAATGGACACAATCTAGTTGTGTCATTGAAGACTTGCCTGATGATGCAGATGTATTTGTCAATATGGTTGTCAATCCAAAATCCAATTGTGCTGCAGAAGAGGCCCAAGTTGGAGAAGAGGTCGAATATGAGTATAATGATTTTGGCCCAAGTCAGCATGATGAAGCTGATGTTGGTGAGAATATTCAGAGTGAAGGTGATGTTGGTGAAGGGGGTCTAGAGAGTCAGCATGATGAAGCTGCTGTTAATGAGAATGGGCAAAATGAAGGTGAAGGTGTTGAAGAGTCTGAATTTGTTATGGAGGAGGAGGAGTACATGCAGAATGAGGGTGAGGCTAAAGAGATGTTTGCTAATGCTAATCTTGCAACATGGTGGCATTCAGTTACAGAAGGTTGTAGCCAAGCTTATCCAAATGATGATCAAGGTGCTTATGTTAGTGATGAAGACCTGCAAAGTTTGTCTAATTCAGATGAGGATGGTAATGCCAAGAGGAGGAAAAGATCCAACAACCAATTCAATCATGCAACAAACATTGATGTGGACGCTCAATATTCCACGCCCATAAAAGAACCAAGACGCACGCTAAGGTCCCTTAAGGGCCTAAATGCATGCTTAAGCCACAAGACGCTCGAGCCACCACCCTCTCACAACGACCTCGCATGCCTAGGACCGTGCCCCGCGAGATGATCTCGCGCGCCCAGGCTCACGCCCCAGCGCCCATGGCCTCGCATCCAAACCCGCGTGGCCTCACCGAAGTAACCTTGGCGTCGCGCCCAATCAGGTGTTCGGCCTCACAGAGTCATGCCCGGAGTACCCTCGGCGTCGCGCCCCAGCAGGCGTTCGGCCTCGCGCAGCCAGGCCCGGAGTACCCTCGGCGTCGCTCCCTAGCAGGCGTTCGACCTTGCGCAGTCATGCCCGGAGTACCCTCGGTGTCACGCCCCAGCAGGCGTTCTGCCTCGCGCATCCAAGCCCGGAGTACCCTCAGCGTCGCACCCCAGCAGGCGTTCGGCCTCGCGGAGCCATGCCCAGAGTACCCTCGGCGTCGCGCCCCAGCACCGTGGCCTCGCGCCCCAGGAGGCGTTCTGCCTCGCGTAGTCACGCCCGGAGTACCCTTGGCATCACGCCCCAGCGCCGTGGCCTCGCTCCCCAACAGGCGTTCGGCCTCGCGCAGCCACGCCCGAAGCACCCTCGGCCTCGCGCCCCAACAGGCATTCGGACTCGCGCCCCGAGCGAACCACGCCGTCATGTGGCCACGCGAAGGGGTGAGGGCCTCGTGAAGGGAACTCGTATGCAGCTAGGGAGCCGCGCCATCAATAGGCCTTCCAAGGAGGCCTCGTGAAGGGATAGGAGCCACCCCACCAGGTGGCCACGCGTCAAGGGAGCCACGCCCCCAAGGGGGTCGGGAGGAAGGTGTCTCGCCTCGCACCCTTAGACATCTGTCGAGGCCACATGCCTATCACCCATGCTCGTGGGTGACCTCGGGGTGCTTCGAGCATCTCATGCCAAGGACCCGAGAGCCTCGCCTCACGTCACGACCATTGCATGCACCAAGTGTCCCATTCCCTATACCTTGAGACCCTAATGCTTAGAGGTTCGGGTACGAGTCGAATGGAACATACATGTATGATCTAGTACTGGGTACGGCCCTTAAGACTCTGTATGTCGAAGTATGGACACCCGTACCAGTGGGGGAGTGGGAATGCTAGGATAGGAGTTATGGCCCGTACGTCTACGGCCAGGAGTCAGAGTCGACACCACTACCACCTGCGCCACTATGTCTGTCCTCTGACATGGGTACGGACAAGTAGTGGAGACATCCTCCTGATGCCTGCCCCTGTACTGGATGCATGACCACAACCTCTGAAACCACAATCCTGACAGAGTAATTATGTACCACTTGGTCCCCTGGACCACGATGTACCCAGGGCCATTAGAGCCTACTATAAAATGAACTCTAACTCCACCTGAAGGGGGTTGGAAAATTTACTGTAGCAAGTGCTTGAGGGTGAATGACAGATTGATTTCTCCATTGTTGTTCTGTCATTGTTATTGAGTTATTACTTAAATTTCTACAGCTTTTTTGAAAAACTATCTTCACTTGATAATTTTTTCCAACTCAACTTAGTTGACGAGTTCTCACCGTCAACAATTGATAACTTCAGATTTAAATTAGGCATGCTTTTTGCTACCGTGGACCAATTTAGGACTGCATTGAAGGAGCATTTTATAAAGATTAACAGGGAGTATGTTTGGTTGGCCAATGGCCAAAGGAGGGTAAGGGCAAAATGCAAGAGTGCAGGCTGCAATTGGGTCATTTATGCAGAGTCCAACTGTCAAACAAGTGCTCATTCAGGGTAAATACATTGGTGGATAGGCACACGTGTGGATTGGTTTTCAACAACAAACATGCAACCTCCACTTGGTTGCAAAGCATTATCTTGAACAGTTCAGAATAAACCCAAACTTAACTTACACAGGTTTCATGCAGCTAACAACACGTACTCAGTTTTCAAGAACAACAAGGTCAACTTTCTACAGAGCAAAGAATTGTGCAAAAGTGATGTTAGAAGGGACTATAAGGGAACAGTATGCCATACTGGAAGATTATTGCAAGCAATTGTTAGAGACAAATCCTGGGAGCACATCAATATTGAAAACCAGAATGCAGGATGGAAAGAGGTTACTTGAAAGGGTGTATATATGTCTTAAAGCTTGTAAAGATGGATTCCTCAATGGTTGTAGGCCCCTTATCTGCTTGGATGGTTGTTTTTTAAAAGGATATTGCAAAGGAATGTTATTAGCTGCAATTGGCATTGATGCAGCAAATGCCATGTTTCCAGTGGCTTATGCTGTAGTGGAGAAGGAGTACACAGGTAGCTGGACATGGTTTTTAAATTTATTGAAGGAGGATTTGAAGATTGATGAACCAGAGAGAATAACAGTGCGTTCAGATAGGCAAAAGGGCTTAGAAAAGGCATTAAGTACTGTATTTTAAGGTTTGGAAATGAGATTCTGTGTGAGACATATGCATGCCAATTTCAAAAAGCAATTCCCTAGACTCTTACTTAAGCAAATGATGTGGGCCGCTGCAAGGGCAACAACTAAAGTGGAATGGAAAAATAGGATGAATGAAATTAAGCAAGAGAATGTCAAGGCATATGAATGGCTAATGAAAAAAAACCCAGAAGAATGGACCAAGTCTCATTTCAGGGAGCATGTGAAATGTGACCTTCTTATTAATAACCTCTGTGAAAATTTCAACAATGCCATTCTTGATGCAAGAGACAAATCTATTATCACTCTGCTAGAAAATATTAGGTATTGGATGATGAGTTTGTTATGCAATAGAAGAATGAGTGTCTCTAAGTGGGTGCATCATGTTTCCAAAAGAATTATGGACATCATTGAGAAAAACAAGAATGTTGCTAAGCATTGTTTCCCTATGCTTGCTGGAGGTGGTAAGTTCCAGGTAAATTTATTGCAAAGCATCAATGCTCATTTGTTGTGAACTTGGAAACGAAAATATGCACATGTAGGCTATTCCAATTGTCTGGCATACCGTGTGGGCATGCTTTAGCTACTATATGGTTTTCAAACCTAGATCCAGTGGGATTCATAGATGACTACTACAAGAGGCATGTATATGAAGCAACTTATGCGACACCAATCGAACCAATGCCTAGCCCAGATAAGTGGCCTGACACTGGTCTGAATCCGATACACCCTCTAACAGAGACAATTTTACCTGGAAGGCCTAAAAAGTCTAGAAACAAAGAGGCAGTTGAACCACCACCTACTACTGCAACAAAGGCTATGAGAGTTGGCCAAGTTAATCACTGCAGCAATTGCAAGCAGACAGGCCATTCACGAGTAACATGCAAGACTGCAACTATGGAGGTAAACTTGGTACTGAATTTGTATTCATTTGCAGTTAAAATGAATGTGATTTGCTTAAGTATGATGAGTTATGTTTTTGGTTTAATTACAGCCTGCAAGGCAAAAAAAAAAAAAGAGGAAGACCACAGCTCAGAATCCTACTACTGAAACTATTAAAAGGAAGGAGCGAGCTAAGAGACAGAAGCAAAGGAATGGTGGTTCCACATCTCAGACCAACTAAGAAGCTGCTCTTTAATCTTAAACCCTTTTGATGTAGAAAACTTGTTTTCTTTTTGGTGTAGTCACCATACAATATAGGCATTACCATACTTTTGACATGTAGATGTGGAGTCTGACTTTATCAATATTTTGGGAAATCTTGGCCATTAGGAATACTTTTGACATGTAGACATTATGCTACTTAACAATATGTCATACTTTTGCTCTGTAAAGTTGAAAATATTAATCAATGACAAAATGT
This sequence comes from Humulus lupulus, assembly GCF_963169125.1. Taxonomy (NCBI): domain Eukaryota; kingdom Viridiplantae; phylum Streptophyta; class Magnoliopsida; order Rosales; family Cannabaceae; genus Humulus; species Humulus lupulus. Next base: position 48,233,805 of record NC_084800.1, on the reverse strand, counting down.
CATGGTTTGGTGCATCATTCTATTATGCTTGAAAGCAACACTAAATAAATATATTTCTCTTACACTATTTCAATGAAGCCATGATTTTTTTTTCAGGGAATGGTCGAACACTAAATAAAATACATCATTTTTATTATGCTCGAAAGCAACACTAAATACAATAAACAGGGAATAGTCGAACATTACATCATTTTTTTCAGCCAATACACAATTACAAAAAAAAAAACAAAACAACATCATCTTCCTCATATTTCCCTTTACCAACCAGGAACTTGCATGAACTCTTCCATCCAAACTTCCATTCATATAGCCATAATTTCGACATTGAAAAGGTTCCACACTAGGTTCAAAGCAAGGCTCATATCTATCTTCATATTCATAATATCTGCCCAGATCACCATCAAACTCACGTACTCTTCTTAGCAAACTAGGTATCACCATCTTTGACCTTTCACACAGAGGGGGATCAATCCATTGGAAATAGTTACAACTCTCATTTCAGTCTTTTCACCTAGCTTAAAGGTTGAATCTTTTGCCAACCTAACGTCCTAAACCGGAGATCCTCACTATCAAACTATAGTCCTGATCTACGCAAAGCATAAAAACGCATTTTTACCCAGCAAAAGATGGTTTATACCAAAAACCCTAAAAACCCCATTCAAGAACGCAGACATATTAGAGCACAAAAATAACATGCATGGCGTAATACAGAGCTTAAAGGATGGAATCCTTACCTGAGAGGAGGAGGAGATTCAGAAGAAAATGAAAACTTGAGGCGAAAAACCTGTGGCACGACGTCGGACTGGTTTTCGAAGCTCTGAACACTGGCGCGAGTTCTTGAAGATTTTAGCAAAGTTGATGGGTAAAAATTTCTTGAAAGAGAAGAATGACCTACTTATAGAGATCGAAGGGACAGCCTACATTCAGTAATCATCACTTCCCACTTTCGAAACGTGGGGAAGTGGACAAGCCGTCAGATTGCCTTTTTGGAAACTGGAAAGGCTTGATTAGACGTAATTATGACGCGGTTTTCAAAAATGCACGGGGACTCTAACAGACGTGGGAAGACGAATGGTTGTTCCCTTAAGTATCTTTATTACTGGTCGCACTAAACAAACTTGGGGGGCAAATGTTATCCCAAAAATCAGAAGTGAATGACATGGCAGGAATTAATTGTACGCGGCTGACACCTGGCAAAACCCGTGTTTGACTATCGACCAGGAAGATATTCGGCATTATGCGATCGGTCTCTTCACGCGACCAGTCTTGTCGTGTGCACGTAACACGCGGAGGAAATCTTAGGCAGTTATGATGGAATCTGAAATTCTCTCCCATGATTTCCTGAGTATCCGATTATTTAGGAAATAATATCTGTAACAAATCAATGTAAATCTTCCTTAAGCTTATAAATAGAAGAAGAGAGCTCAGGGAAGGGGATCCTTTTTTTTTTCTTTTTCTGACTTCTAAATGGCTAGAAATTAGAGTCATCATATCACTCATATTGTATTGTTCTTCAGAGGTTAGTGAAACTCATTGAACCCTAGTTCTTTGATCACTCCTTTGAACCTCACATCAATAGCAATCTAAGTGGACGTAGGTTATTACCAGATCCTGGGGCCGAACCACTATAAAATATCATGTTCTTATTCTTTTCATCATTACGTTCTTTTCAACACATTCATCCACGTCAAGCGCATTCTGACTCCGTGTCAGTTGACCAAAATCAGGGTCAACATTCTGGTGCTTTCATTGAGAGCTTGGTATATCACCGTTGAGAAAACCATCTTTTGCTGGGTAAAAATGCGTTTTTATGCTTTGCGTAGATCAGGACTATAGTTTGATAGTGAGGATCTCCAGTTTAGGACGTTAGGTTAACGAAAGATTCAATCTTTAAGCTAGGCGAAAAGACTGAAATTTTTTTTTCGCCCTTTAGGAGTTGAAAAAAGTTCTTTTCAGAAGATGTTCTTTCCTTTTTGTTTCTATCCGTCTTTTAAACTGCCCACGTTGAAGTTAGTGTAGGACTAGGATGCTGTTGGTTATCTAGGCAAGAGCAACGTTATCCCAGCTTTTCCCACTACTTCGCGGATTGTCTTATCTCCTCCATTGTGTGTTTGCAGTTCATATGCAAGACCCTTGGGGGGGAGAAAGACCTATCGAAGACGAACTCTTAGCTCAACTGCTCGAAAGCGAAGAGAATCCATCCACGTTGATCCCAGAAATTCCATTTTCATGTTCTAACCCAAATCCTCCACCAGCTCCTATCCAGAAAATGGCCAGAACAAAAACCAAGGCCAGAAAAAGACGCAACCCTTCTCCAAGTCAGCCTCCTGCTGATGCCCCCTCGACCAGTGGTCGAGGAGAATTCCCTCCTGAGACCGAAGTTCAGGCACGTGCCCGTCCTCGTCATGCCAACCAGTCGGCTATCGAGTGGCATGTGGTACCTCCGAGCACGGTGACCATTCGCATGGTCTCCAACTATTTAAATAAGTACAACCTGACGGGGATAACACTAGTCAGACCTTCCATCGACCAGCGGGCCAACCTGCCAAGGGGGGCTTATAGCACCTGGTCGAGATATCACATTGAGGCAGGTGCCACCTTGCCTCTGCATTCATTTTTCCAAGGGGTGGTTAATTACTTCGGGGTGGCCCATTTTCAGATTACCCCGAACGGATATAGGATGCTGACCGCGCTCTATATCCTTTACAAACTCAAGAAATGGCCAGCCCCCTCCCCTCATGAGGTCAATTATCTATTTGACCTTAAGTCCAACCCCAACCAAGACGGTACGAGGTTCTTCCATTTTTTCCATTAGGAGATCGGACGCACGTTTCTGTCCGAGACCACCCATATCTCCAACGTGGGGAAGTATCATCTGGAGTACTTCCTCACGCCTGACATCATTGCGGAAAACCTGGCCTTCACTAGAGGAGGTAAGGGAAATAACAAGCCTTAAATCAGTAGCTCTTGCCCTTTAAGTTTTTCTTGTCATAATGCTTTACTGTTCCACTGTACTCCAGGTCCATGGTTGCGTCCGACCCCTACTCCAGGAATGGAGTCGAGGGCAGCACTCTTAGCCAGCATGTCCAATGCTGCTAAGAGTGTGAAAAACTTGATCACTGAGGCTAACCTTAGGTTGGCTGGCCTTAAGGGCTCCCCTCCTGCGACCAGCGAACCTGCGGCGGGTGGTGTCCAAGCTGGCGTGGGACGTGAGCAGGGTCCCGAGCAGCAACCTCAGGCACCTCCTCCTAGGAGGTGGCCAACTGGGGTTACAATCAGGGAGCTTGTTGTTCCTCAGCGAGCAGCAGAACCGTCAGTCCCCGAGGGCAAGGGAAAACAAAAGGCTGCTGAGCCTGCCGAACAATCTGACGACTCGTCGGATGTATACGGTACATCATTCTCGTTTTTAAATAACTTGCCAATTCCCATCCACCTATTTGATGGGGACGGCAACTTTAGGAATGCTCCTTCTTTAAATTCAGATTTTTTCCAGGAACTAGGTAGTTCAGTAGATAATGTTACGGCCAGTAGATGTAGCTCGGGTACCTTACTTTTGCAATTCTTATATTCTAACCTTTGTTTCTCTGCGACCTCTTAATCTCATCGTTTGAAATGTCATTCTTTGTGTAGGTATGGACTCCGGGGACTTCTTTGCACACTACCAAGCTGCTGCTGAAGCTTCTGTCCCGAAGAAGGACAGCAAAAGAGCTCGTGGGGAAAGTAGCAAGACCCCTTCGAAGAAGGCCCGAACAGAAGACGCTCCCACCGACGCCCCCTCCAAAGAGGATTTAACACATCCGCCTGTCCCCGAGCAACAAACTCCCACGCCTGCTGATCCTCGGTCTTCCTCAAGGGTCGTAGACAAAGAGACCACGGACCACTTGTCTGAAGGCTCCCTGCCCAGCCACATAGTTGGCATGGCCAGGGAGAGATTATATCGGCTCTCCAAGCATAAGCGCTCCCAGGTCGCCATCAATGACACTGCCACAATGGATATCAACGAAGTCATTAACAGAGGGTTGAACGAGATAGCCAGTGTAAGTCGTCTTTTGCTGCTTTGTCATTTATGCTAAACTTCCTTTCTTAACTCATTTTTTCTTCAGGGGTTTTTTTCCTTGACTGCTAGCTGGCGCCAAGCTGGGGCAATGGTCTCTTGAGAGAGGAACTTTGACTCCAGGCTTGCCCAGGCTACGAAAGCGCTTGAGGATGAGAAGACCAAGCTGCTCGAGGAGAACAAGGAGCTGTTAGGAAAAATAATATTGCCTCAATGGAAATGGTAAGATTATGTTACAACTCTATGCAAAATATTACAATGGACAAGATTGATTAAATAAAGTGTTACAACTCTATAACTGAAAATACAAATAAAACAAAGGAAATGAAGAAGATGATGAAGAAGAAGTGAATAGTAAAATACAACTCAAAACAAAAGTTACAAATAAAATAAAGTGTTTGGACCAAATGAAGAGATTACAACTCTTAAACAAAATATACAAGTAAATAAAACAAGAGAATAAGAAGAAGAACAATAGAACAAAAGGAAGAACATAAACCACAAACAAACTCTCACTTACACAACCTAAGTGAAGAGGATTGGGGATCACCAACTTGAACAAGGTTTAAAACCTTTGTCCAAAAGCTTATTTCCCCCTAACTCAAGCACTAAGGGATCTCTCTCAGATTTTGGAAATGCTTTATGGAATTATCAAGCCTTAAGGTGTTTCTAGCCAAGTGCTTTAGTGGATAGAAATGGTGTGTCTTACAAGTGAGCATTAGGCTCCTATTTATAGAGTTTAGAGACACCCTTTGAATTTCAAATTCCACCAACCCCCATGGCTGTTACCAATGATTAATTTGGTGTTTTATGGAATTAAAATAGAGATTTGGGAGTTACTTAGCTGTTGGAATCGTTCAAAGTTGGATAAAAAAACCGAAATTATAGAAGCTGTCAGCCAACTAGCGCCGCGACCCTCAGTCAATTTCAGGAAGACGTTTTTTTTCAGTTTTTTCCAAAACGTTCCAATTTATTCCCACTTGATTTTGTAACTTCCATACACAATATGGGAGTTAAAATCACATCTCTATCAGCCATTTCTCAAATGGCTTTAAGAAATTCATCTCAATATTGTGTAACAACAAATCTACACAATAATGGGTGATATTTAGGAGTTACAAATTTGTGATGAATTTGTAACACCAAATATGTTACATGTTTGGATATTTCACATATATCCAAATAATGTAACTCTCTATTATATGTTACAATATGTGACACTCCATGTCACATTTATTTAATCTAAAACATTATATTATAAAATAATATAATATTACATTATATTATAAAATAATATAACATTCCCCCACTAGATTAAATAGTCATCTATTGTAACACTTATTTAATCAATCATTATATTTAAAATATAACATATCCCCCACTTGATTAAATAAGAACTCTCTCTTATAGGAGTCATTGCATTGATGCATAAAGTAAAGTGTTTTTCAACTTGAACTTTACTATAGTGTAATTATCACAAAATTTGTCAAAAATTTGGTTGCACTAGGCATTGAACCATCTTTTCATGATGAAAAATCGGTGATAATACACACACCTTTGCGATGTTCACTTGAGACCTCTATGTCTCGCTTTGCACCGTTAATGGCCATGTGCACTTTCCATTCATGGACGTTCTTGAGAATACTCCCAATTCTCATGAGAGGCGGCACCACCCCTATGTCCATATAGGTAGAATTCTTACAGTATTTTGTTACCAAAAATACTTGTCTTTACAAGACTGAATTCTATTAAAAAACCTTTCGGTTTTAACCCTCCTCTTGGTAACACACAAGTACTCAATATCTCAGATGGGACTTGTTTTGAGTACAACTAATATTCACTTGATTGACTTGTTATTACCTATTGAACCTAACACTAGTTGAATAACTAGTGTTAAGATAGGTTACCATCAATCGTGAATCTCTTTAGGGAGTTTAAGTCCCATCCCTCGAGATGATGCAGCCACTAAATCCCTCGTTAGTGGCTTAGTGAAAGGATCCGCCAGATTTTCACTTGTTCTCACATAGGATATTGAGATGACTCCTCTTTGAATCAATTCTCTTACATATCCATGTCTTAGACTAATATGTCTAGACTTCCCATTATACACTCCGCTGTATGCTCTAGCCAATGTTGCTTGGCTATCACAATGTATCGATATAGTAGATACATTATCTTTGATTAGGGGAATCTCTATCAACAGATCCCTTAACCATTCAGCCTCTTTGCCAGTAGCAGCTAGAGCTATGAACTCTGCTTCCATAGTGGAATGAGATATACAGGTTTGTTTCTTGGAACCCCAAGAAATTGTACCTCCACCAAGTGTAAATACCCAACCAGTTGTGGACAAGTTGTCCCCAAGATTGGATATCCAACTTGCATCTTTATATCCTTCTAATATCGAAGGAAATTTGGAGTAGTGAAGGCTTAGTCCTTTGGTTTTCTTGAGATAACCTAGGACCCTTCCAATTGCCTTCCAGTGATCCACACTTGGATTACTTGTAAACCTACTAAGTTTACTTACCGCAAATGCTATATCAGGTCTAGTGCACTGGGAAGCATACATTAGACTCCCTATAGCACTAGCGTACTCCAATTGAGCCACCGCTCTTCCTTCATTCTTCTCTAGTTTTACACTATGATCGAATGGAGTATTGGCATCTTTAACCTTGAGATGGTTAAATTTGTTCAATACTTTCTCAACATAGTGGGCTTGCCCTAGTGCAAAACCCCCACTATGTTTCTTTACTTTGATACCGAGTATGGTATCAACTTCTCCAAGATCTTTCATCATGAAGGTTGATGATAGAAACCTCTTCGTTTCTTCTATCCCTTTCATGCTATTACTTAGAATAAGCATGTCATCCACATATAAGCAAACAATAATCACATATCCCTTACAAGTTTTGGAATACAAACACTTGTCTCCATTGTTATGTCTAAACCCATTATACATGATGGCTTGATCAAATTTCTCATGCCATTGCTTAGGAGCTTGTTTCAATCCATATAAGGATTTTACAAGTCTACAAACTTTATGTTCATATTTTGGCAGGACAAACCCTTCGGGTTGTTTCATATAGACCTCCATTAAGGAATGCCGTTTTGACATCCATTTGATGAACATACAAGTTGTGTATAGAAGCTAAAGCGAACAAAATTCTTATAGAAGTTGTTCTTGCAACAGGCGCATAGGTATCGAAATAATCGATACCCTCTTTTTGCCTAAACCCTTTAGCTACTAATCTAGCTTTAAAGGTTTGGATAGTGCCGTCAATGTGGTATTTTCTCCTAAATACCCACTTACACCCAATTGGCTTAGACCCCGGTGGGAGGTCTACCAATTCCCAAGTGTTATTAGAAAGAATGGAATCCATCTCATCATTTATGGCTTCTTTCCAAAATGCACTATCTCTCGATTGCATAGCTTCTCTATAAGTCTTAGGATCATCCTCAACGAGAAGTACAATAGGAATTTTCCTAATGACTTCCTCTCTATTTCCTTCTACCATGTAGAATGAAATTCGTTGAGAATCTATCTCATCCACTACTAGACTTTTGTGATTTTTAAGCCTTTGACTTCTTCTAGGTTCAAAGGGTTGCTTTACATCCTTTTGAGGATTCTCCTCTTGAGAATCAACTTTGGATGTAGAAGCTTGAGAGTTGTTCTCATATAACAAATTCTCCTTTAGAGATGTTGAAGCTTGAGAATTGTTGTCACATAACATATTCTCAAAGAATTCAACTTCTCTAGATTCAATCACAATATTAGACTCTAAGTCTAATAGCCTATAAGCTTTACTATTGTTGGCATAACCAACAAAAGCACACTTTATGGCTCTTGAACCTAACTTTGTTCTATTAGGTTCGGTTTTCTTGCAATATGCAAGACACCCCCACACTTTGAAGTACCCTATGTTGGGTTTTCTTCCTTTCCATAACTCATATGGAGATATCTCATTTTTCTTCATCGGTATTCGATTAAGAATGTGACAAGCGGTTAAAAGCGCTTCACCCCATAAGTTGAAGTTCAACTTAGAAAACACCAACATAGAATTTATCATCTCTAGATAAGTCCTATTTTTCCTTTCGGCAACACCATTGTGTTGTGGTGTATAAGGTGCAGTGCACTCATGAATTATACCATTTTCTTCACAAAATGTATTGAATTCATTAGAGAAGTACTCTCCTCCTCTATCACTTCTTAGCACCTTAATCTTTTTATTTAGTTGATTTTCAACTTCTAATTTATACAATTTAAAAGCATCAAAAGTCTCATCTTTATGCTTTAAAAGAAACACATAGGTATATCTACTAAAATCATCTATAAAAGTAAGAAAATACCTTTTACCACCTCTAGTTAAAACACCATTTAATTCACAAAGATCACTATGGATTAAATCTAGTAAATTAGATGATCTTTCTACACTAGGAAATTGTTTTTTAATCATTTTCGCCTTAACACATGTTTCACATTTACCATAGTTTTTAATATTGCATGCAATCATACCACATTTTACTACTCTTTTCATGGTTGAAAAACCTATATGCGATAGTCTAAGATGCCACAAAAATAAAGAATCATACTCAACAATATAGGCGGAATTAGCATTTTTATTGATAACATTGAAAGTTACATCATTGGTGCACAATTTAACCATACCCTCACAAGAGTACCCCTTTCCCAAAAATACATTTGATTTGGTAAGTATAAGTTTACCGGACTCAAAAACAACTTTAATGCCGGGCTTGCCAAGCAAATCACCACTTACCAAGTTTCTACTCATTTCGGGAACATAAAGTACATTCACTAATGTAACTTTCTTGCCGGAGGTGAAGTAGACATCAATAGTACCTTTGCCAAGTACCTTGGATTTGCCCTCATTTCCCATTTGTATCTCATGGTTGCCCTTTGACTCTTCAAAGGTCTTAAACAATGATTTGTCATAGGTGACATGGACGGTGGCACATGTGTCATACCACCACCCTTTCACCTTGCCTTGGACCGCATTCACCTCACTAAGAGTAGCAATTATGTTTTCCTCTTGAATTGTGTTCACCTTAGGTCCTTGTTGGTCTTTTCTATGTCTACACTCTCTAGCATAGTGACCCTTTTTCCCACACACAAAGCAAGGACCTTTCTCGCCCTTAAACTTGTTTGGGTTGGTTTTTGGACCCAAAGGTTTCTCATTACCCTTTTTCCCTTTGTTTTTGGGATGTTTTGGTTGTGACACCGCATTTGCTTTGGAAGTCTCTCCATTAGACCCCTCCACAAGTTTATCTCTACATATCGATTCCTCTTCGATTCGAATATGTTTTTGGATCTCCTCCAAAGAATAATCCTCATTTTTATGAAGGATTCTTTTCCTATAGCTCTTCCAAGTTGGTGGTAATTTAGCCACTATAGCACCAACTTGAAAGGCCTCGGGAAGCTCAATCTTTAACACTTTCAATTTATTAACAATAATTTGCAATTCATGAATTTGAGGAAGAATATGTTTATCACCAAAAAATTTGAAATCGAAGTATTGAGATATCAAAAACTTTTTGGTACCTTCCTCTTCCGCCTTAAACTTTTTCTCAAGTGCAGCCCATATCTCCTTGGCCGATTTGGTCTCGGTGTAGAGGTCATATAGCCTATCGGATAGGGCGTTGAGGATATGACCCCTACAAAGAAGATTGTCCTCCTCCCTCTTCCTTCTCTTCTCCACCTCCTCGGGAGTGTCTTTGTCGGATGGCTCGGCTAGAGGTGCCAAGGAAGACTCAAGGATGTAGGCGATTTTGAGAGTGGTTAAAAGAAACCTCACCTTGTCTTGCCACCTAGTAAAATTGGATCCATCAAACCTATCCAATCTCACTAGGTCTTGGTTCATGATTTTGATTGTCTCCCCTTCCATTGAAACAAAAAGGGGTAAGCTTTTGAATGTTAGGAAAAAATAATATTGCCTCAATGGAAATGGTAAGATTATGTTACAACTCTATGCAAAATATTACAATGGACAAGATTGATTAAATAAAGTGTTACAACTCTATAACTGAAAATACAAATAAAACAAAGGAAATGAAGAAGATGATGAAGAAGAAGTGAATAGTAAAATACAACTCAAAACAAAAGTTACAAATAAAATAAAGTGTTTGGACCAAATGAAGAGATTACAACTCTTAAACAAAATATACAAGTAAATAAAACAAGAGAATAAGAAGAAGAACAATAGAACAAAAGGAAGAACATAAACCACAAACAAACTCTCACTTACACAACCTAAGTGAAGAGGATTGGGGATCACCAACTTGAACAAGGTTTAAAACCTTTGTCCAAAAGCTTATTTCCCCCTAACTCAAGCACTAAGGGATCTCTCTCAGATTTTGGAAATGCTTTATGGAATTATCAAGCCTCAAGGTGTTTCTAGCCAAGTGCTTTAGTGGATAGAAATGGTGTGTCTTACAAGTGAGCATTAGGCTCCTATTTATAGAGTTTAGAGACACCCTTTGAATTTCAAATTCCACCAACCCCCATGGCTGTTACCAATGATTAATTTGGTGTTTTATGGAATTAAAATAGAGATTTGGGAGTTACTTAGCTGTTGGAATCGTTCAAAGTTGGATAAAAAACCGAAATTATAGAAGCTGTCAGCCATTAGGGCCGCAGCGCTAGTTCTAGGCGTCGCGGCCCTCAGTCAATTTCAGCAAGACATTTTTTTCAGTTTTTTCCAAAACGTTCCAATTTATTCCCACTTGATTTTGTAACTTCCATACACAATATGGGAGTTAAAATCACATCTCTATCAGCCATTTCTCAAATGGCTTTAAGAAATTCATCTCAATATTGTGTAACAACAAATCTACACAATAATGGGTGATATTTAGGAGTTACAAATTTGTGATGAATTTGTAACACCAAATATGTTACATGTTTGGATATTTCACATATATCCAAATAATGTAACTCTCTATTATATGTTACAATATGTGACAGGAGCTGGCTAAGCTGAATGAGCAGCTATGCGAGGACCAATCCACTCTTACCCGAGAGCTTCAGGAGAGTGAAGCGGCCCGGAATAAAGCCATCGACGAGTGGCACAAATGGAAGGAGAACTGCAAACTCAACACCCAAGAGTGTAAACAGCTCATGCTCAATCTGACCGCCAGCAGGGACGAGGTAAAAAAGCTTGAGGAACAGGTGCGCGAGCTCGAGGAGGACAGAGTTAAAACTCTGAATAAGTATAAGGAAGCCACCTTCCTCTGCTTCTACGATCTCTGGAAGCACAATCGGGGGGTAGACATTAGCTATCTCTCCGAGCATTTGCAAAAGACGCTGATGGCGCAGTGCGTTGCTCGGCTGGAGGCAGAAGAGAAAGCCAAGGCCCAAACTCCTGCTGCTGCTGCTGTGGCCAAACCTCCGGCTGATCAAAACGCTCCTAATCCAGAAGACCCTCCTGCTCCCCAGCAAAATTAATATTTATTTTTTCAGCTTTATGGCCCACGGGTCTTTTTGTAAAGACAATCTTTTTTCTTTTATTGCTGCAAGGGCAGCTCTTTTGCTTATACTTGAACAATTATATCCGAGCAATACTGCTCGCGGTGTAAAGGTTGTTCCTTTTAATTTCATATTTACATCGAGCACTAATGCTCGCGGTGTAAACGTTTGCCTCTGTAATTATAATCTTTCTATTATAATACATGTTCGCATGACCGAACTTAGCATAGTACTTTGGTTTGATTTAACAAAATCGTAAATTTTGAAAAATACTCTAAGTACCGTAGCATGCTTTCACTCATTTTGTTCATGTGTTTACATACCTCGTGGTATGCTTTGCTATCTATGTACCTTATATGCCCCCCAAGTGATCGAGGAGCTTTAGGTCCTTGGTCACTTGCCTTGATCACGACCTGTGCGAACATTGCTGCTCGTTGCAAAATTTAACACTTGTAATACAGCAAAATAACACACGTAATGAACAAATATTTGTAAAAATAAATTTCCAAAAGTTGGCAAGAATGACTGCCTGCGCACAGTCCCTTATAATCTCATATTAAAAATGGACTAATCGTGTCTTTACGAGTGATCTTAAAAAAGATCTTACATTTATAAGCGATTAGCCATACAACGTGGCTAACCCTTTTTGCTAAACTTGTAAAAAGTAAAATTTAGTACAAGCCAGTCCTTTAAAAAGGACTGTTCATTGATAATACTTGCGCATGTGTTCTCCATTCCAATAGCGTGGAACGAGATCTCCGTTTAGGCGTGCAAGTTTGTAGGTGCCCGGGTGAAGGACTTCCTCAATCTGGTAAGGTCCTTCCCAATTAGGTCCGAGTACTCCAGCAATGGGGTCGCGGGTATTCAAGAAAACTCATCGTAGCACTAGCTCTCCGACGTTGAATTTTCTTTCTTTTACTTTTGAATTAAAGTACCGGGCGACCTTTTGCTGATATACAGCTACTCGGAGTTGGGCTCTTTCTCGTATTTCATCAATTGAGTCTAGGGACTCCATCATCAGTTGGCTGTTCTGGTCCTAGTCGTATGTTATGCGCCGATGTGATGGGGGATCAAACTCGACAAGTAACATAGCCTCATATTCGTAAGCTAAGGAAAATGAGGTATGACCTATCGCTGTTCGGTGAGACGTTCTATACGACCATAGGACTTCAGGAAGCTGTTCTGGCCACGCTCCTTTGGCGTCTTCAAGCCTCTTCTTCAGGGTGTCCTTAAGGGTTTTATTCACGGCCTCGACCTGCCCGTTTGCTTCGGGATGCGCAACTAAAGAAAAGCTTTTAATAACTCCATGCCTTTCGCAGAATTCGGTAAATAAATCGCTGTCAAATTGGGTTCCGTTGTCTGAAACTATCTTTCGGGGCAGACCATATCGGCAAACAATGTTCTTGATGACGAAGTCAAGAACTTTTTTGGTCGTTATGGTAGCGAGTGTGTTGACCCACGATTTGGCCAACTGACACGGAGTCAGAATATGCTTGATATTAATGAAAGTAATGAGAAGAACGTAATGACAAAAGTAAATAAGACACAATGTTTTATAGTGGTTCGGCCCCAGGATCTGGTAATGACCTACGTCCACTTAGGTTGATATTGATATAAAAATCAGATGAGTGATCAAAGAACTTGGGTTCAATGAGTTTCACTAATCTGTCCAGAACAATACAATATTACTAGGAGAATTACTATAGTCTCGAATGATTCAAAAGCCAAAAGTCCCCTCCCTTGAGCTATCTCTTGCTATTTATAGGCTCAAGGGAGATTACAAAATATTGTTACAGATATTCTTTCCTGAATAACCGGATACTCAGGAGATTGTGTGAGATAAATTCGGGATTCACAAAGATCTTCCCATTAATGTTGCCTTGTATGCGGAGCTATCGACCAGACTGGTCGCAAGTAAGACAGGTTCGCACTGCTTCTAATGTGCCTTCTGGTCGATACTCGAGCAGAATGCTTCCAGGTGTCAGCCACGCGTCCAGGGATCACTTGCCACGTCACCAATGCTAATTTTTTTGGATAACATTTGCCCCCCAAGTTTATTTACCACGAGCAGTAAATAAACTTTTGAACGAACGAATCTTCGGTAACCCCGCCTGACGTGTCAGAACCCTTCGTGTGTTCTTGAAAAAAGTAACCCACTTCTGTCTAATCATGTCCTTTCGGTTCCCCAGAAAAGATTTTGACGGCCATCCCGCTTCCCCATATTTTGAAAAAAGGGAAACTGATGATTACATCTTTTTAATGCCGCAGACAAACTTATATAAGACATTCGAAATCTTTATTTTCTTATTACGCACGCCATCGTCTTCACCAGAAAACCTAAAATCCAGAGCTCTTAACGTTCCTGAAGACCGTTCCCCCTGTACTTTCAGGACCCCGTCCGAGAGCCCCTTGATCTCCGAAGACCCTTCTTCCATCTTTACGATCACTTTTCTTGGTAAGTTTTTGAGTTCCCATGCTTCTAATTTTTCGTGGTGCATGCTTCTGAATGTGTACTGTTTGAGTTTTATCTGTTTCTGGTTTGAGACGCTTATAGACAGAATATTTTGTAGGCACAATAGAGTTACGAGTTAGTTTAAAATCCAGGATCATGCTTTTTAGGACGTAAAATCGAAGTAAAAATTCGATCTTTAAGCTAGTTGAAAAAATAAGTTTTTCCTGTCCTAAGGGGAGTTGAAAAAGCTTTTTCAGAAAACTTGTTACTTTCACCCTTTGATCCGTTTTTCAAACTGTTCGTGTAGAAAAATTTAGATTTTTGTTAGAATGCTGTTGTATAAAAGCTTAACTTTTATACTCGACCAGCGTTATTCTAAAAAGCTTTTAAAAGTTTTCTATTCTCACCTCCCCATTCTTCTGTATGCAGACTTTAATGCCAGATTTGTGGGGAGGTGAAAGGCCTATTGACGACGACCTTCTCGCCCAGCTGCTCGAGGGAGAAGAACAACCAGCTGACCGTGTCCACGAGATCCCTTTTTCGTGATCCTCTTCCAGACCCCATTCTTCTCCTCCAATGGCCCATTCCAAATCTTCAGGCAAGAAAAGACCCGAGTCTGAAAACAACCCAAATTCTCCTGCTCGGCCTGATTCGCAGGCAAGGGCTCCCTCGACTAGTGGTCGAGAAAATCTTGCTCCTGACCCTAATATCCAAATCAGCGCCAGTTCAGTGACTCTTCAAATGATTGCTAACTGCTTCAGAAGATTCCCTCTCACAGGGGTTTCCATTATACATCCTGCCGCAGACCAGAGGGCTAACCTCCCTAGAGGTGTAAACAGTGCCTGGTCTCGGTATCATATTGAGGCGGGAGCTTATCTCCCTCTTCATCCCTTTTTTGTGGGGGTGGCCAATTATTTCGGTGTCGCCCCCTTCCAAATAACTCCAAACGGATATAGGATGTTGGCCGCACTCTATATCCTGTATAAACTTAAGAAATGGCCAGAACCTTCACCCCACGAGGTCAACAACACGGAACGGGTTTCTTCCATTTTTGTCACCAGGAAAGCAATCGAACATTCCTGAGTGACACTACGCATATCTCGAATGTGGGGCAGTATAATAAGGAGTACTTCCTTACCCCGAACATAACCAGCAACAACCTGGCCTTCACCCGAGGAGGTAAGTGCTTGTCTCCAACTGGTCGATACTTTTCGTCGATGTGTTCCCTTCCATTTTTCTTAAACTGTAATCTGTTTTTCAGGCCCCTGGTTACGTCCGACCCCAACACCGGACATGGTGTTGAGGTCCAACACCTTGGCCAGGATGTCTGACGCGGAAAAAAGCGTCAAGATTCTGGTAACTGAAGAAAACTTGAGGCGGTCTGGCCTCCTGGCTCCTCGCCATGAAACTAGAGGGTCCGTGGTGGAAGAAACCACTGCCGAGGGGGTTCCCGAGCAGCAACCCCCTGTGTCTCCTCCTCGGAAGAGGCCAACGGGGATTACTATCAGGGAGCCCACGGGCAATCCTTCCGCAGAAAGGCCTTCTGCTCCCCAAGGCAAGGGGAAACAAAAGGCCAAAGAGCCAGTTGAGGACTTGGAAGAGTCTTCTGATGAGAACGGTAACACTATTTTACTTTTAAATGGTTTGCCAATTCCCTGTCATTTGTTTAACGGGGAGGGTAACTTTACATATGCTCCAAACCTAGGGCCAGACTTCTTCATGCCAGAAAATGAGTATATGACTAATAGAGTCAATAGTGTAGCGACCAGTAGTTGTAGCTCGGGTATTCACTTTGTTACCTCTTTTCTGTTGTATAACAACTCTTCATCTGCCTCTTATCTTATCATTTTCCTGTGTTTACTTGCATGCAGACATGGCCACTCCCAACATCTTTGACATGTATCAGGCTGAGGAGGAAGAGGAAGTTCCTCAACTCCAACGGAGGTCCAAGAGGAGAACTGGTGAATCCAGCCGAGGTCCTCCAGCCAAGAAGGGTCGAACAGAAGACCTTCCCAAGGACGCGCCAACTGGGCAAACTTCTGCCCATCCACCAGCTCCTACTGAGAAGCTGACCCCTCTTGCCCCGCCACATCCTCCGGCTGCACCCACCAGAGAGGAAATTACTCGTGAAGAAGCTCTCGGGGCCAAACTCATGAGTCGTGCCCTTCGATCCGCCAAGGATCGCCTTGAACGCATCAGTAAAAGTGACCGCGTCAAGGATGCAATGGTCGAGGCTGAAAACATGGGGGCTGACCAGGTTCTGAACAGGACCTTGAATGAAATCTCCAGTGTGAGTACTTCTTCACTTCTTAAGCCTTAGTCTTTTATTCTTCACGGCAGGCTCTAACTTTTTCCTTTATTCACAGGCCTTGCTGTCTGCTATCACTGCTCGTACCCGTGTCCAGGCTTCCATCGAGCAGGCTAAGGCAAAGGCCACTGAGAGGCATCAGGTGAAGGCGGCTAAGGAGCTTTCGACTGCCGAGGCTAGGCATGCCAAGGAGTTGGAGGCAATGGCCCGAGAGAGGGACGCTGCGGTGACTAAGCTGTCAGAAGCTGAAGCTGCAATAAAGTCGCGACAGCAGTATCGAGATGCCAGCGTAACCCATCTTCGCGAAATCAAAAGGCTGGAAGAGACGCTCAAGCCCAAGGATGAGGCCATTGCCACTCTTGAAGGCAAAGTGAAGCAGCTGGAGCTGGACAACTCCAAAAATCTGGAGAGGTACAAGAGGACGACGCTCCGCTGTTTCTACAATTTCTGGAAACACAATCAGGGTGCCAACTTCAGCTATCTTTCGGAGGAAGTCAGGACTGCAGAGTTGGCCCGCTGCACTGCCCAACTGGTCGAAGAGGAGGCAAGAGCGAGGACCCCCGCCTCTCCCAGTATTGTTGCTGTAGAAGAAGAAGAAGTTGTCGAGGACGTGACCAACCAGGATGTTGCTCAGGACCCTCCAGCCCCAAATGCCTCTTAAACTTTTCCTTTATATATTTTTTTTTATTTCTTTTTGGTTACACGACCCACGGGTCGTGATGTAAAGACAATATATTTTTGTTTTAAACTTTGCTGCACGGGCAGTAAATCTTTTTCTTTTACTTGAACAGTTACATCCAAGCTGCGATGCTTGCGGTGTAAAGGCTTAAATCTTGATGCTATAATATCTTTATTTATTATAACATTTGTCCGTATGACCGAACTTAGCATAGTACTTTGGCAATTTAACAAAACATAAATTTTGAAAAATACTCTAAGTATTGTAGCATGCTTTCACTCATTTTGTTCATGTGTTTACATACCTTGCGAGTATGCTTTGCTATCGATGTGCCTTATATGCCCCCCAAGTGATCGAGGAGCTTTCGGTCCTTGGTCACTTGCCCTGACCATGGCCTGTTCGAAAATTCTTGTTCGTGTGAAAAATGATACTTGTAATACAGCAAAACAACACACGTAATGAACAAATACTTGTAAATATAAATTCACAATGGTTGGCAAGAATGACTGGCTGCGCATAGTCCCTTATAATCTCGTATTAAAAATGGACTAAACATGTCTTTACGAGTGATTCTATAATAGAACCTTACATATACGAGCAGTTAGCCATACAACGTGGCTAACCCTCTTTGCAAAACTTGTAAAAATTGAAATTTAATACAAGCCCGTCATTTATAAAGGACTGTTTACTGATAATACTTGCGCAGGTGTTCTCCATTCCAATAGCGTGGAACGAGATCTCCGTTTAAGCGTGCAAGTTTGTAGGTGCCTGGATGAAGGACTTCTTCAATTTGGTAAGGTCCTTCCCAATTCGGTCCGAGAACTCCAGCAGTAGGGTCGCGGGTATTTAAGAAAACTCGTCGTAACACCAAGTCACCGACGTTGAATTTCCTTTCTTTAACTTTGGAGTTAAAATACCGGGCGACTTTTTGCTGGTATGCAGCAACTCGGAGCTGAGATTTTTCTCATATCTCATCGATTGAGTCTAGGGACTCCATCATTAGCTGGCTGTTCTGATCCTGGTCGTAAGTCAAACGCCGATGTGAGGGGGGATCTAACTCAACAGGAAACATAGCCTCATACCCATAGGCCAAGGAAAATGGAGTATGCCCGGTCGCTATTCGGTGAGACGTTCTATACGACCAGAGGACTTCAGGCAACTGCTCTGGCCATGCTCCTTTAGCTTCCTCAAGTCTTTTCTTCAGGGTGTCTTTAAGGGTTTTATTCACTGCTTCGACCTGCCCATTCGCCTGGGGGTGTGCGACTGAAGAAAAGCTTTTAATAACTCCATGTCTTTCGCAGAAATTGGTGAATAAATCGCTGTCAAACTGGGTTCCATTGTCTAAAACTATCTTTCTGGGCAAACCATACCGACAGACAATGTTTTTAATGACAAAATCGAGAACTTTCTTGGTCATGATGGTTGCGAGTGGTTCAGCTTCGGCCCATTTGGTGAAGTAATCAACTGCCACAACTGCGTATTTTACTTCGCCTTTCCCTGTAGGTAGGGATCCAATCAAATCTATCCCCCATACTGCAAAAGGCCACGGACTCTGCATTTGTTTCAATTCGTTTGGAGCTGCTCGTGGAATCTTGGAGTACCTTTGACATTTATCACATCTTCGTACAAACTCCATCGAATCCTCGTTCATCATTGGCCAGAAGTAGCCCTGCCTTAGAATCTTTTTTGCCAAGCTCTGCCCCCCAGCGTGATCCCCGCAGAAGCCTTCATGCACCTCTTTCATGAGTTCCTTAGCTTTTTCTGGTGTAACACACCTGAGTAGTGGCATCGAATATCCTCTTCGGTACATCACACCATCGACCAGTATGTATTTAGCAGCTCGCCTTTGTAGAGTTCTAGCCTTGTTCATATCTGTTGGCAGCGTACCATTCATCAGATACTCCAAGAAAGGACCCATCCACGTATCTTCCATTCGAACCTCCATACTAGATTTCATGGTTTGTATGCTCGGCTTACTCATTCTCTCTACTGGCACGATGTTCAAGGTATCAGCATCCTTTGCGCTCGCGAGTTTGGCTAAGGCATCTGCGTTTGAATTCTGATCTCGCGAGATTTGCTGGAGGGTGTACTTCGTGAACTGGGCTAACAAGTCTTTTGTTTTATTTAAGTAGGCCACCATTGTCAAGCCTCGCGCTTGATATTCTCCCAGGACCTGATTCACCACTAGTTGTGAATCACTGTAAATATCAAGCGTCTTTATGCTCATATCCTTGGCCATTCTCAATCCAGCGAGGAGTGCTTCATATTCTGCTTCATTATTTGATGCAGTGAAGTCGAACTTGATAGCGCAGTGAAATCGATGCCCTTCTGGCGTTATCAATATCACTCTCGCTCCAGTGTGGGATTCGTTGGACGAGCCATCCGTGAACAGCTTCCACGAAGGATTTTTATCTTGAGGCACAGGTGCTTCAGGCTGTTCGCACTGTTCGCTGTATGGGATTTCGGTGAACTCTGCAATAAGATCGGCCAAGACTTGTCCCTTTACTGCTGCTCGCGGTGAATAAGTTATATCGAACTGCCCTAGTTCAACTGCCCATTTTAACAATCGCCCAGCCGCCTCAGGTTTTTGGAGGACTTGCCGAAGGGGCTGGTCAGTTAGAACTGTGATAGGATGGGCTTGGAAGTAAGGACGTAACTTTCTAGAGGCTATAATTAGGCAATATGCTAACCTTTCGATTGGCGGATATCATAATTCTGCACCGATCAGCCTCTTGCTGACATAATAGACTGCTTTCTGTACGCCTTCTTCCTCCCGTAAAAGTACCGCGCTAGCAGCAACTTCGGTAGTCGCCAGATAAATAAACAAAGTTTCTCCTTCGATCGGCTTCGACAAGATGGGAGGTTGTGCCATATGAGCTTTCAACGCCTGGAATGCTTGCTCGCAGTCTTCCGTCCATTCAAACTTCTTATTCCCCCTAAGTAGATTGAAGAATGGGACGCACTTGTCTGTTGATTTCGAAATGAATCTACTTAGGGCCGCGATCCTCCCGGTCAAACTTTGTACATCTTTGATCTTTTCTGGCGACTTCATGTCGATCAGGGCTTTTATCTTGTCGGGATTGGCCTCGATTCCTCTTGAATTCACGATAAATCCCAAAAACTTCCCTGATCCGACTCCAAAGGAACACTTGAAGGGATTCAACTTCATCTGGTACCTGTTTAACACATCAAAGCACTCTTGTAAATCCCTCACATGTCCTTCTGCCTTCTTAGACTTTACCAGCATGTCATCCACGTATACCTCCATGTTTATACCGATTAGCTCCTTAAACATGTGGTTGACAAGCCGTTGGTAAGTCGCACCTGCGTTTTTCAGTCCGAAGGGCATTACTTTGTAATAGTACAAGCCCGTATCGGTCCGAAAGCTGGTGTGATCCTCATCAGGGGGATGCATGCTAATCTGGTTGTAGCCTGAATATGCATCCATGAATGAGAGGATCTCATGTCCTGCAGTAGCATCAACCAGCTGGTCAATCCTTGGGAGTGGAAAGCAGTCTTTTGGGCAGGCTTTATTGAGGTCTGTAAAATCCACACAGGTCTGCCACTTGCCGTTAGGCTTGGGGACCAGCACCGGATTGGAGACCCATGTCGGATAAAAATTCACTCGTATGAACCCATTCTCCTTTAGCCTTTCGACTTCTTCTTTTAAGGCTCGTGATCTGTCTTTATCAAGCAGCCTTCTCTTTTGTTGCATGGGTGGAAAGGTTTTGTCTATATTCAGGACATGGCTGATTAATGCAGGATGTATCCCAACCATGTCTTTATGCGACCAGGCGAAGACCTCCTGGTTTTTTCGCATGAATTCCACCAGTGCGTGCTTCGTGGTAGGCTCTAAGTTTTTCCCAACCTTTACGACTTTGGTTGGGTCTTCTTTGTCGAGTTGGACCTCCTCCAGGTCCTCGACGGGTCCAACATTTTCTTCAAAATCCCCAAAGCGAGGATCCAAATCTCCATCCTCACTTTGGGCAACACCCTATTTAGTGACTTCATCACCGGATTGGGCTTGCGTATCAACTGCCATCTGCAATCTATCTGGGGTAGTGCTCCTCGGCGTTCCACTTTTTTCCTTTGTGATAGAGGCGTTGTAGCACTCCTTGGCTTCCCTTTGGTTTCCCAAAACGCGTCCTACCCCCGCGTCCGTCGGGAACTTCATGGCTAGGTGCCACATAGAGATGACGGCCCGTAGTTCAACCAGTATGGGCCTTCCAATAACGGCATTGTACGTCGAAGGACAATCAACCACTACAAAAGTGGCGAGTAATGTCCTTGTTGCAGGCGCTGTACCCGTCGTTACTGGGAGTTTGATCAATCCGGCTGGGGCGAGTCCTTCTCCAGAGAAGCCGTATATCGTTTGATTGCAGGGCTCCAAGTCCTTCATGGACAATTTCATGCGTTCCAGTGTTGATTTATACAGGATATTCACTGAACTTCCTGTATCGACCAGTACCCTCTTCACCATCATATTGGCCATCTGGATGTCTACGACCAGCGGATCGGAATGCGGGAACCTGACGTGTTGGGCGTCGTCATCAGAGAAGGTTATCTCTCCTCCCTCTGACCGAGCCTTTTTCGGTGCATGGTCCTCCACAGTCATCATCTCGATGTCCTGGTCGTGGCGTAGAGTCCGAGCATACCATTCTCTGGCCTTTCTGCTATTCCCCGCGAGGTGCGGGCCTCCACAGATGGTTAAGAGTGTTCCAGCCATGGGGGCAGGCTGTAATGGTGGCGAGCGTTGGCGTGTGGGCGCCTGCTCATTGCCACCCAGAGCTTCTCGTTGGGAATTTCCCGAGGCCCGTACGTATCTTCTCAAGTGTCCTTGTCTAATAAGGAACTCGATTTCGTCTTTTAACTGGTTGCATTCATTAGTGTCATGTCCGTAGTCATTATGGTAACGACAGAACTTGGTGGTGTCTCTTTTTGAAATGTCCTTTCGAATGGGCCCAGGTTTCTTATAAGGCACACTGGAACTTGTGGCCTAGTAAACCTCTCCCCGAGACTCAACGAGGGCAGTGTAGTTAGTGAACCCAGGCTCATAACGATTACCCTTGGCTCGTTTGTTGTCGGAGGTGGAAGGCTCGTTATACGGCCGTTTTCCACCGTTCTTGCCATTACCGTTGTTGTTCCTGTTGCCTTTGCCGTTGCCACTAGGTTTGGACCCATTGGCGGCCTTGGCGGGTTCAGAAGCCTTCTTATCCTTGCCTAAGGGCTTTCCATCGTCGGCAATGGCTTCTTCGAGCTTGATATAGCGATCAGCTCGATCCAAAAATTCTTGGGTAGTTCTCACCCCTTCCTTTCAGAGACTCTTCCAGAGGGGAGAACGACGTTTTACTCCTGCAGCTATGGCCATCATCTTCCATTTTTCTCCGACCGTCTTCGCTCCAACTGCTGCTCGCATAAAACGTTGGATGTAGTCTTTCACTGACTCCCCATCCTGCTGGCGAATTTCGACTAGCTAGTTTGCTTCGGTCGGGTGTATACGACCAGCATAGAACTGTTTGTAGAACTCCCGTACGAACATTTCCCAGGAAACAATGCTTGCAGGAGGGAATTTGAAGAACCACTCCTGCACAGCTTCAGAAAGTGTTGCAGGGAAGATCCTGCACCGAGCGTCTTCGGACACTTTCTGAATGTCCATTTGAATTTCAAACTTATTGACATGCAAGACTGGGTCTCCATATCCGTAAAAGTTTGGAAGCATAGGCATCTTGAATTTGCTGGGAGTTTCGGCGTTAGCTATCCTTTGTACAAAAGGAGTGCCTTTCCTCCTATCGTGGTCGATGTAAGAAGTCCTTCCCCCGACCAGCTGTTGCACTGCCTGGTTGAGGGCGTCTATCTGGGCCTGTACAGCGGCAGGAATCGCTGTGGCTTCCGTTGCCGGGGGGACATTCTCGCCATGCCTCTCACGGCGATCATTGAGTACATCTCTCAGGTCCTCTTCTCTTCTCCGCTGCTCGTTACCCCCGAGCCGGTTGAAGACATTATTTTGTCTGGGCTGCCCCCCAGCCTCCTGTCTATTTGGTTAGTCATCTTGAGGTACCTGGCTTCTGCCTTTACCTCTTTCTTCATTTCTCCCACCGGCATTTCCTTTGCCTGAGTCGGCCTCATTATATCCATGGCCATCTATGAACCTCGACTGGCTATGATGAGACCGACTGTTCCCTCGATGTCCGTTCCTGGCTGAACCGTCCCGAGCATTAGAGGGTGGCCTGCGCTGGTCGTGGTGTCCCCGTGCATCATCATGACGTGGGGGGCCCTAGACCGCAGAGCCTAACTCTGAGTCCCTCCTGTTGCCAGGAGGGTACTGACCTCTATTCGGTAGGTTCTGCCCATCATCCCTACGGCGTCTAGGGCTGCGAGGCTGATGCTCGGCCCTATTATGCCTCTGTTGCGGGGGATTACCCCGAGCAGCTTGGGATGGTGGCTGTGCCTCAGGGTCCAGTGGGACATCATCATGGGGCATCTGAGGCTGCTCGGGCCTTTGCGGACTTGAAGGCTGGATCGGTGGGCTTGGATTAGGACCCCTCTGGGGTGGCCCATTCACCGGTTGGTCAGGCTGCAAGGCAGGTGCAGTCTGATTTCTAGCCAATAGCAAGGCTGCCTCAAGGGCTGCCATGGCTTCGCTCTGGCGGCGGTCTTCCTCCGCCTACCTTTCGCTCAATTCCGCGTGCTGCCACTCAATCTCTTGCTGCTGCCGTGCCATAACCTCAGCGGCAGTTTCTTGACTGGCCCTCAGACTAGCCAATTCTTCCTGCAACGCGCCTAGGGTACTCCTCAGCGTTGCATCATCCATTTCCTCCTCCTCAAAGTCCAGTTGTGGCTCATCCTCTGCCATGCTTGCAGGAGGAGGAGGAGGCGGCGGGTTTGACGGTGCAGCGGCGGCCGCCTGCCCAGTTTTCTTTCCAGCTTTCGCCATTAGTTTTCTCAACAACGATAAATCAAGCTCTCAACGAGAGCACCAGAATGTTGACCCACGATTTGGCCAACTAACACGGAGTCAGAATATGCTTGATATTAATGAAAGTAATGAGAAGAACGTAATGACAAAAGTAAATAAGACACAGTGTTTTATAGTGGTTCGGCCCCAGGATCTGGTAATGACCTACGTCCACTTAGGTTGATATTGATATAAAAATCAGATGAGTGATCAAAGAACTTGGGTTCAATGAGTTTCACTAATCTATCAAGAACAATACAATATTACGAGGAGAATTACTATAGTCTCAAATGATTCAAAAGCCAAAAGTCCCCTCCCTTGAGCTATCTCTTGTTATTTATAGGCTCAAGGGGGATTACAAAAGATTGTTACAGATATTCTTTCCTGAATAACCGGATACTCAGGAGATTGTGTGAGATAAATTCGGGATTCACAAAGATCTTCCCATTAATGTTGCCTTGTATGCGGAGCTATCGACCAGACTGGTCGCAGGTAAGACAAGTTCGCACTGCTTCTAATGTGTCTTCTGGTCGATACTCGAGCAGAACGCTTCCAGGTGTCAGCCACGCGTCCAGGGATCACTTTCCACGTCACCAATGCTAATTTTTTTGGATAACAGAGTGGTTCAGCTTCGGCCCATTTGGTGAAGTAATCAACTGCCACGACTGCGTACTTTACTCTGCCTTTTCCCGTTGGCAGGGATCCAATCAAATCTATCCCCCAAACCACAAAAGGCCACGGACTCTGCATCTGTTTCAACTCGTTTGGAGTTGCTCGTGGAATTTTGGAGAACCTTTGACATTTATCGCATCTTCGAACAAATTCCATCGAATCCTCATTCATAGTTGGCCAAAAGTAACCTTGCCTTAGAATCTTTTTTGCCAAACTCTGCCCCCCAGTGTGATCCCCGCATAAGCCTTCATGCACCTCTTTCATTAGTTCCTTAGCTTTTTCTGGTGTTACGCACCTGAGCAGTGGCATGGAATATCCTCTTCGGTACATAACACCATCGACCAGTATGTACCTAGCGGCTTGCCTTTGCAGAGTTCTAGCCTTGTTTCTATCTGTTGGTAGTATACCTTTTGTCAGATACTCTAAGTAAGGCGCCATCCATGTATCCTCCATTCGAATTTCCATACTGGTTTCAATTGCTCGTATGCCTGGCTCACTCAATCTTTCTACTGGCACAATGTTCAAAGTGTCAGCATCTTTCGTGCTCACGAGTTTGGCTAAGGCGTCTGCGTTTGAATTCTGATCCCACGGTATTTGCTAGAGGGTATACTTCGTGAACTGGGCTAGCAAGTCTTTTGTTTTATTCAAGTAGGCCACCATTTTTAGGCCTCGCACTTGATATTCACCTAGAACTTGGTTCACTACCAGCTGTGAATCGCTGTAAATATCAAGCGTCTTTATGCCCATGTCTTTGGCCATTCTCAATCCAGCGAGGAGTCCTTCGTATTCGGCTTCATTATTTGACGCGGTGAAGTCGAACCTAATGGCGCAGTGAAATCGATGCCCTTTCGGCGTTATCAATATCACTCCCGCTCCTGCGTGGGATTTGTTGGACGACCTATCCGTGAATAACTTCCATGATGGAGCTTTCTCTTGAGGCTCAGGCGCACTAGGCTGTTCGCACTGTTCGCTGTCTGGGAGTTCGGTGAACTCTGCAATAAGATCATCCAAGACTTGTCCTTTTACTGCTGCTTGTGGTGAATATGTGATAACGAACTGCCCTAGTTCGAATGCCCATTTTAATAAGCGCCCAGCCGCCTCTGGTTTTTGGAGGACTTGCCGAAGGGGCTGGTCCGTTAAAACTGTGATAGGATGGGCTTGGAAGTAAGGGCGCAGCTTCCTTAAGGCTAGGATTAAACAATATGCTAGCCTTTCGATGGGCGGATATCTCAGTTCTGCTCCGATCAGCCTCTTGCTAACATAGTAGACCGCTTTTTGTACGCCTTCTTCCTCTCGTACTAGTATCGCACTCGCAGCAACTTCCATGATCGCTAGGTAAATGAACAAAGTTTCTCCTTCAATTGGCTTGGATAAAACGGGAGGTTGTGCCATATGTGCCTTCAAGGCCTGAAAAGCTTGCTCGCAGTCTCCTGTCCATTCAAACTTCTTATTGCCCCTAAGTAGATTGAAAAAAGGGACGCACTTGTTCGTTGACCTCGAAATAAATATACTTAGGGTTGCGATTCTCCCGGTTAAACTTTGTACATCTTTGATCCTCTCTGGCGATTTCATGTCGATCAGGGCTTTTATTTTGTCGGGGTTGGCCTCGATTCCTCTTGATTTTACAATGAACCCCAAAAACTTCCCTGATCCAACTCCGAAGGAACATTTGAGAGGATTTAGTTTCATCTGGTATTTGTTCAATACTTCAAAACATTCTTGTAAATCCTTCACATGTCTTTCTGCCTTCTTAGACTTTGCCAGCATGTCGTCCACGTATACCTCCATGTTTACTCCGATCAGCTCTTTAAACATGTGGTTGACTAGCCGCTGGTAAGTCGCACCTGCGTTTTTCAGTCTGAAGGGCATTACTTTATAACAGTATAAGCATGTATCGGTCCGGAAGCTGGTGTGATCCTCGTCTGGGGGATGCAAGCTAATCTGATTGTAGCCCGAATATGCATCCATGAACGAGAGGATCTCATGTCCTGTAGTAGCATCGACCAACTGGTCGATTCTTGGGAGTGGGAAGCAGTCTTTTGGGCAGGCTTTATTGAGGTCTGTAAAATCCACACAAGTTCGCCATTTGCCGTTAGGCTTGGGAACCAGTACTGGATTGGAGACCCACGATGGATAATACGCTACCCTGATGAACCCATTCTCCTTTAATCTTTCGACTTCTTCTTTTTAAGCTCTCGACCGATCTTTATCGAGCAACCTTCTTTTTTTCTGCACGGGTGGAAAAGTTTTGTCTATATTCAGGACATGGCTGATAACTGCAGGGTCTATCCCAACCATGTCATTGTACGACCAGGCAAAGACTTCCTGGTTCCTCCGCAAAAATTCCACCAGTGTATGCTTCGTGGTTGGTTCTAGGTTTTTCCCGACCTTCACGACTCTGGTCGGGTCTTTTTCGTCGAGTTAGACCTCTTCCAGGTCCTCGACGGGTCCAACGTTCTTTTCAAAATCCCCAAAGCGAGGATCTAGATCTCTATCCTCACTTTGGGCAACACCCTATTTGGTGACCTCATCACCGGATTGGGCTTGTGTATAAATTGCCATCTGCAACCTATCTGAGGTAGTGCACTTTGATGTTCCCTTTTTCGCCTTCATAACTGAGGCGTTATAGCACTCTCTGGCCTCCCTCTGGTTTCCCAACACGCGTCCTATCCCTGCGTCTGTCGGGAATTTCATGGCCAAGTGCCACATGGAGGTGACGGCCCGTAGATCAACCAGTATAGGCCTCCCAATGACAGCATTGTATGTCGAGGGACAATCAACTACTATAAAAGTAGCGAGTAATGTCTTGGTAGCAGGCGCCGTGCATGTCGTCACTGGCAGTCTGATTGATCCAGCGGGGGCGAGTCCCTCACCAGAGAAGCTGTATATTGTTTGGTTGCAGGGCTCCAGGTCCTTAACGGACAGTTTCATGCGTTCCAGCGAAGACTTATACAGGATATTCACCGAACTTCCTGTATCGACTAGCACTCTCTTCACCATCATGTTGGCCATTTGGATATCCACGACCAGCGGATCGGAATGTGGGAACCGAACGTGTTGGGCATCACTACCAGAGTAGGTTATTTCGCCTTCCTCTGACCGAGCCTTTTTTGGGGCACGGTCCTCCACAGTCATCATCTCGATGTCCTGGTCGTGGCACAAAGTTCGAGCGTATCTTTCTCTGGCCTTTCCGCTATTTCCCGCGAGGTGCGGGTCTCCACAAATGGTTAACAGTGTGCCAGTCACGGGGGCAGGCTGCAAAGGTGGCGAGCGTTGGCGTGGGGGCGCTTGCTCGTTGCCACTTGGAGCTTCTCGTTGGGAATTTCCCAAGGCCCATACATATCTTCTCAAGTGTCCTTGTCTAATAAGGAACTCGATTTCGTCCTTCAGCTGGTTGCATTCGTTGGTGTCATGTCCGTAGTCGTTATGATAACGACAGAACTTGGTAGTGTCTCTTTTCGAAATATCCTTTCGAATGGGGGCAGGCTTCTTATAAGGCACACTGGAACTCGTGGCCTGATAAACCTCTCCCCGAGATTCAACAAGGGCAGTATAGTTAGTGAACCGAGGTTCATAACGATTACCCTTGGCTCGTTTATTGTCGGAGGTGGAGGGCTCATTGTGTGGCCGTTTTCCACCATTCTTGCCATTGTCGTTACCGTTCCCGTTGCCTTTGCCGTTGCCGTTGGGTTTAGACCCATTGGCGGCTTTGGCGGGCTCGGCAGCCTTCTTATCCTTGCCTGGAGGCTTTCCATCGTCGACAATGGCATCTTCGAGCTTGATGTAATGATCAGTCCAGTCCAAGAATTCCTGGGTAGTTCTGACCCCATCTTTGCGAAGGCTTTTCCAGGGGGGGAGCAACGCCTAACCCCTGCAGTTATGGCCATCATTTTTCCTTCATCCCCCACTGTTTTCACTCCAGCTGCTGCTCGCATAAAGCGCTGGATGTAGTCCTTCAGCGATTCTCCATCCTGCTGGCGAATTTCAACCAGCTAGTTTGCCTCGGTCGGATGCACACGACCCACGTAGAACTGTCCTTAAAACTCCCTTACGAACATCTCCCAGGAAACTATGCTTGCAGGAGGGAACTTAAAAAACCACTCCTGTGCGGCATCAGAAAGTGTTGCAGGGAAGATCCTGCACCGAGCATCTTCGGACACTTTCTGAATGTCCATCTGTATCTCAAACTTATTGACGTGAGATACCGGGTCACCGTACCCATCAAAGTTCGGAAGCGTAGGCATTTTAAACTTGCTAGGAGTTTCTGCCATAGCTATCCTCTGGACGAAAGGAGTGTCTTTTCTCCTGTCGTGGTCGATGTAAGATGTTCTGCCCCCGACCAGCTGTTGCACCGCCTGGTTGAAGGCATCTATCTGGGCCTGCACAGCGATAGGAATTGTTGTGGCCTCTGTTGCTGGGGGGATGTTCTCGCCATGTCGCTCACGACGATCGTTGAGCACATCTCTTAAATCCCCGTCTCTTCTCCGCTACTCGCTACCTCCGAGCCAGTTGAAGAAGTTATTTTGCCTGGATTGCCCCCCAGCGTCCCGTCTGCCGGGTTGGTCATCTTTAGGTGGTTGATTCCTGTTTCCACCTCTTCCGTCATTCCTCCGATCGGCATTTCCTCTACCAAAATCGGCCTCATCATAACCATTGCCATCTCTAAATCGCGATTGGCTATGACGGGATCGACTGTTTCCTCGATTTCCTTCCCGGGATGAAATGTCTCGAGCGTTAGAGGGTGGCCTGCGTTGGTCGTTAGGTACCCGTGCACTGTCATGTCGTGGGGGACCTCGGACCGTAGAGCCCAACTCTGAATTCCTCCTATTACCAGGAGGATGCTGTCCTCTGTTCGGAAGGTTCGGCTCATCGCCCCTATGGCGTCTAGGACTGAGAGGCTGATGCCCGGTCCTATTCTGCCTCTGACGCGGGGGATTGCCGCGACTAGCTTGGGAAGGAGGTCGTGCCTCAGGGTCTCCTAGAGGGACGTCGTCCTGAGGTACAGGTGGTTGCTCGGGCCTTTGTGGGCTCGAGGGTTGGATAGGCGGACTAGGATTGGGACCCCTGTGGGGTGGCCCATTCGCAGGTTGATCAGGCTGTGAGGCAGGTGTAGCCTGGCTCCTAGCCAATTGCAAGGCTGCCTCAAGGACTGCCATGGCTTCGCTCTGGCGACGGTCCATCTCCGCCTGCCTCTCGCTTAACTCCCCGCGCTGCCGTTCAATCTCTTGCTGCTGCCGCGCCATGATTTCAGCAGCACTTTCCTGACTGGCCCTCAGATTGGCCAGCTCTTCATGCAACGCCCCCAGAGTACTCTTCAGCGTCTCGTCATCCATTTCTTCCTCTTCAAAGTCCAAATGTGGCTCATCCTCAGCCACGCTTGCAGGAGGAGGAGGAGGAGGCAGGTTTGATGGTGCAGCGGCAGCCGCCTGTCCAATTTTCCTTGTAGTTTTCGCCATTGGTTTTCTCAACGGTGATATACCAAGCTCTCAATGAAAGCACCAGAATGTTGACCCTGATTTTGGTCAACTGACACGGAGTCAGAATGCGCTTGACGTGGATGAATGCGTTGAAAAGAACGTAATGACGAAAAGAATAAGAACACAATATTTAATAGTGGTTCGACCCCAAGATCTGGTAATAACCTACGTCCACTTAGATTGCTATTGATGTGAGATTCAAAGGAGTGATCAAAGAACTAGGGTTCAATGAATTTCACTAACCTCTGAAGAACAATACAATATGAGTGATATGATGACTCTAATTTCTAGCCATTTAGAAGTCAGAAAAAGAAAGAAAAAAAAAAAGGATCCCCTTCCCTGAGCTCTCTTCTTCTATTTATAAGCTCAAGGAAGATTTACATTGATTTGTTACAGATATTATTTCCTAAATAATCGGATACTCAGGAAATCATGGGAGAGAATTTCGGATTCCATCGTAACTGCCTAAGATTTCCTCCGCGAGTTACGTGCACACGACCAAACTGGTCGCATGAAGAGACCGATCACATAATGTTGAATATCTTCCTGGTCGATAGTCGAACACGGGTTTTGCCAGGTGTCAACCGCGTACAATTAATTCCTGCCATGTCATTCACTTCTGATAACCGTCTCCCTGGATTATCATCGGTCCATGATGTCCTATCCACTGTTTCTGCCCCACAATCACAATGCTTACGAAAAGCTTGAAATACACCTCGTGCCCTAGATCTCGACGACCTCATTTTGGCTCCACCTCGATTTATTGATTCGCCCCAAGACACACTTGGGCCTTCCCCTTTCATCTCTTCTTCTTCTTCTACAATGGAGATCTCTCGTGCATATGGTATTTAAGGATTTAAAGCTTTTTTTTGGAAATCAATAATTAAAAACTTATCTGGGCTAAATGATGTATCTGGGTTTGTACACGCAATTGGCCATGTAAGCGTTTTTAACGTTGTTAGGGGTTAAGTAGTGACGGAGATACAATTCATGTGGGTTTGGGTATATTCACCGCGAAAAATAAAGATTAGGTGTAAAAATAGAACAACGTATAAACACTGGGTACTTTCGCCGGTAAAAGCCCTTTCTTCTCCTTAAAAAAATAACATTTCAAAAAAGGCCCTTTGCCTCTCCCACTCACTGCCGACGATCTCTGTCCCTCCATCTCTCGCTTCCTTTCATCCCTTCCCTCTAAGTATCGATTTTTAGCGAGTATTTTGATTATTTTAGTTTTATATATAGTATGGAGTGTAGATATATATTTTAGACCTGATATTGAATATAATATTTTGATTATGTTATATATATACATATATATAAATAATGGTAGTTAAATTGAGACTATTCAATCAATAGTAGAATTTGTGTGATATATATTGTAGTTAAGGTGATTGGTAATATAATTCTTGCCGAAAAAATGATTTTATTTTGAGAGCTTTGTTGTCTTGGCTATTAATTTCTTTTTCTGGCTATTCTCATGCAATTTTTTTTAATATACAAACTCGTTTCTTTTGTTTATAAACTTTAATATAAGTCAGTTGTTCATTGATTTAGAGTCTGTAGCTTGAGAAATTTGAGTAGAAGTTTAAACAATATTGGTAGACCCTTAGACAGTTGTTTACCAGAGAAGTGAGTTCAGTGCTTTGGCATGATGATTTCTTATAAGTCAGTTCTTCATTGATCTATAGATTGTAGTTGGAGATGTTTGGGTAGAAAGTTAGACAAAAGTTTAGAGTTTGGGCAAGTGAAGTGTCTTTTATAAAAGTTATATTTTATAAATAGACAACTAAGATTTAAAAATGTATATTTGAGTCATTTTATATTGTGATAAATATGTAATTATCATTATTTATTTTTTTGAGAAAAAAAGGGTGTTTTTATAAAATTTAGGAGTGTAAATACAACTCCCTTGTTAAAAGATTCTTTATAAAGAAAATGCCCAAAAAAAAATATAAGATGAGGGTTAGTAGTATGTCAAAAAAAATATGTACTACAATTCTAATTTTAAAAATATATATAAAACTATAAATTTAAAATAACATTGATCGAATTTGATGAAGCATAATACAAAAATTTATAAAACATGCTAAGAAAACTATTATCATCAATTTAAAAAAATATATAGAGAAATGATAGTGCTGGCTTAATTCCTAGACACTCAATAAACAACATTCTAATGATAAAATGAGACTAGCTCGAGAAAATCTCTATTGTCAGCACATTACGGCACAAACTACATGGGGAACCAATAAAGCAATATTGATACAAAATGATCACTCCAAATCTAGTAGATGGAATGCCAAGTCTTCTAGAATGGGAAAATCTACAAAAGTCGTGTGTAAAAGAACCCCTCAGCATAGCAGTATAATATATTATATGCCTAGCTCAAAAAGAAGATAATTGAGCTATACACGAGCAGATTCAACTCAGGCTGATGCGGCAACGACCAATAAACACGGCCAAATGAAGATATATATCTACCGCAAGGCAAGTTTGGAAAACTACCCATAACTACACATTTATTGCAAAATATGATACAATGAGACTCTGTCACCAGATTATTCTCAACCTTTTAAGGAGGTAATTTTTATTTTTATTTTTTTGACAAAATGACTAATGCTTATTTATTTGATAAAAATTGTTAATTACATTAGTCAACCTTTTAAGGAGGTATTTAATACCTCATCCCCTCTATAAATTAATAAAGGAGATAAGGCAAAGTTGTGAGGGGATTCTTTTTCTTTTTTCATTGTCTGGAAGAACTCTGTACACCAAAAACTCCATTATATTTTAATATTTTTAAAATATATATATATTAAGAAATTATTGACGGATTAATAGGAGCGGGATCCACTGGTATTAAATTAGTCGAATATGATGTTGACTACTTTATACACCGGCGGAGTTTGCCCCTAATAATATGTCGGTATTAGTATATTACCGGCAGAGTGTCATCAGTCTGCCGGTAATAACTATAATTACCAACCAACTATTACCGGTGGATTGTAGTATTATTACCAACGGAAGGCTCCGCCGGTAATAACCTATTTTGTCGTAGTGTATTTAGATGGCTTCAAAACTAAGGGTGTTGGAAAAAAAAATTATTAAATCTAACAGAAAAAAATAGTTAAATACACACTTATTATATATAAGATAAGAGATATACCATACCAATTAAATCATATGCTACAAAATTAAAAAAATAAAGATAATATCTCTTCTATATAATAAGTGTGTAGATAACGGAAATTCTTAGTTTTAACGTTTTTTTTTTTAATGTTAACTTTAACGGAATATTCTTATATTTAACTGTAGTTTGTAAACACTTAAACTTAAATAAAATAAAATAAATAATTAAAAAAAATACAATAGGATATTTTTGAGATATTTTCAATGATAATTATTTAAAAATAATAAATAATTAAACAAATTAAAATAGGATATTTTAAAGATATTTTACAATGATAATTATTTTTAAATAATAAATAATTAAACAAATTAAAATATGATATTTTTGAGATATTTTACAATGATAATTATTTAAAAATAATAAAATTTAATTAAACTTAAACTCACTTATTATAATAATATCATATTATACATATAATATAATCTACTGTGAATTAGCAACAAATAGTTTTTTAAAAAAACTAGCAAAAAACTTAAATTTAAAATCCATGTATAATATTTAATATTACATTAAACATATAATATATAATCTCTTGTTGTCACTCCCAAATTCAAAAACTAGAACAAACATAAACTTAAACAAAAATAAATAAATTATTTAATTAAAATAGGATATTTATTTCAAAATTTATATGACATTAATATAAATTTAATAAAAATAATTAATAAATTCTATAAATAAAACTAAGTAAACAATAAAACTCAGCAAACGTGCAATCCACATTGCTTCTATCTAGTAAACATAAATATGAAAATAGTTCATTAAATCTTATTTAGCAGCAAAAAAAAACAAATATATCATGTTAATACAATTATACCATCAAATTAAAAAAAACAAAAATTTGTAAACATAGATTTAAATAAGTTTGACCAAAAATTTGATATAACATATTATATAAAAAAATATATCATGGTAATAAAAGTATATATCATTAAATTTAAAAACAAAAATAAATAAGCATACATTTGTAATCATGTATGATATATGGCACATTAAATAAATACTAGTAGGGCATACGTGCTAGTCATATATTATAAATTTATAGTTTTATGATAAATTTTAGATAATGATGAAAATGATGAGGGAGAAGAAGCTAAAACAGTATGGAGTGGGTAGAAGCCTGCTAAAGAGCAAAGAAAAAAAATAATTTCAATAATTTTAATAATTTTTAACTGCTTCATCTTCCTCTAAATCTAAGTGTATTAACAATTTCAATAATTTTTAGCGAAAACTTCTGTCTTGCTATATTTGAGTAAAAAGCGGTATAATTTTTAGTCACATTTTTGCCACTTTTAACCTTATGCTAATTTATATTTACTTTATCTTGTTTTCATAAAAAGTATAATTTCTATATTAGATTTTGGTATTTAAGTAATATCACACATTTTTGTTTTGTGCTGTTCCATTTTTTTTTTCGGAATCTGTTTCCATCTATTCACAACACTCCAAAACAAAAAAAGAGTAAAGTAATTAAAAAAAGACATAAGTAATAATAATTAAAAAAAGTATGCAATTTCGTCTGACAAGAGAATAGATGATGATGTATATACTGAAAAAGGATGGGCAAAACACTTTCCAAAAAAAAAATTGCCACATTTTTGCCACTTTTATCCTTATGCTAATTTATATGTACTTTATCTTGTTTTCATAAAAAGTATAATTTCTATATTAGATTTGGGTATTTAAGTAATATCACACATTTTTGTTTTGGGCTGTTCCATTTTTTTTTTTCGGAATCTGTTTCCATCTATTCACAACACTCCAAAACAAAAAAAGAGTAAAATAATTAAAAAAAGACATAAGTAATAATAATTAAAAAAAGTATGCAATTTCGTCTGACAAGAGAATAGATGATGATGTATATACTGAAACAAGGATGGGCAAAACACTTTCCAAAAAAAAAAATCAGGCAAGTCCAAAAAAAACGGTCAAACTACCTAAATGACCTTATTTAAATGAAGAATTACATGTTTTTTTATTAAACAGTAAAAGTAATATATAACATAATTAAGGAATGAAAATGGAAAAAAAGATGGACCAAGAGCTGCTTATGCGCTCTTTTACTAATAGAATAGATATCCCAACAGTGTAATGGGAAAAAATAAACCAAAATTTTAAAAAAAAATTAACTAAATTTGATATAACAATACAAAAAATAAATATATTATGTTACTATTTTTTTTCTTGAAAATATGTTACTAAAATTTTATATATGTACATACCACTTTTATACCATCAAATAAATAAAGAGAACATAATACAAAAAATTATCTAACAAATTATTTTATATATATATGATATATGAGTGCTCATCAAACCGCTCACACCACACTACACCAAAATATATGGTTTCGTATTTTTCCCAAACCGTATGGTGCGGTGCACTTTACAGTTTTAAATTTTATAAATGTGGTTCAAATTGCATCTCACTACATTATTATATATATATCAATTTTTTTTGTATGTTTTTCATTTTTATCACATTTAAACTTAACGTACCCATTGAAAATAAGGCCCAATTTGTTTGTTCCAATCCACATTTGATTAAGGCAACATGTTAAATGGAACTTTCATTCCCCTCTCAAAATTGTTTATGAATTTTATTATAATGTTTAATTATTTAGCAATAGGTGTAAACCACCCATATTGCACCACAATTTTGTGGTGCGGTTTGTGAGGTTTTGAGGTCTATACGGTGCAGATGCAATTTGGAAAATTGCTCAAACCATATATGTAGTACGATCCAATAAATTGGCAAAAAACTGCACCACTTGCACCGCAAACACCCCTAATATGATGTAGTCAAAAAACTATTGGGAAAAATATCACCCATTCTAAGATTAAAAAAAAAACCAAAAATAAATAAATAAACTAAGGGTGGTGATTCGTGTCAATGTGTCGTGTCATAGCGAGTTGGCGTGTCTAATTGATCAACCCTAACCCAACCCGTTTATGTTTCATGTCAAAAAATCTCAACCTTAATCCCACCCATCGTGTTCTCGTGTCGACCCGTCGTGTTCACGTGTCGACCAAACTCATCCCACACTACTTGTAGATCAACATGATTAGTATCACATATTTAATTTATTTTACATTTTTTATTGCATCATTCTGTTTCACTCATTTGACTAATACACTACATAAAAATATACAAAGTTTCTAATAAACAAAATTGATGAATTAAATAATTTATCACAAAATATCAACAAAATAAACCAATTTTTAATATCAAATAGTTATCAAGTGTGGATTAGTCATGCTATATTATTTTAAGGAATTTTCTTTCTACTTTAGATTTATCTTTTATGGAAAATAAATAATATTTTAATTAATTTTAATGACATTAACGGGTCAATTCGTGTTAGTTTTGTGTCACATGAGTTGACCCAAAAAAATGTTGTGTCAAATCAAACGAATTCGACCTATTTTCGACTCGCACTTAATTTTTCCAACTCTAACCCATAAAAATCATCATTTTTGAAAAATCCCTAAAAATAAGGAGGACAATTTTCTTAACATTTATTTAAGATGTAATTATTAGCACTCCATTATTTTCTCTACTTACCACTGCCAAATTAATTAAAAAATTTATATAAATATATCACTATATAAATTAATATTAATATTTTTGTTCATTGC
Organism: Humulus lupulus; assembly: GCF_963169125.1. NCBI lineage: Eukaryota > Viridiplantae > Streptophyta > Magnoliopsida > Rosales > Cannabaceae > Humulus > Humulus lupulus. The sequence continues at coordinate 48,196,902 of NC_084800.1, read as the reverse complement.
AAAGAGGTACCTTAGGGTGCCCAACACCATAGGACGTGATATATTGTCATTGGTGCAATTTAGTAGAGAAGCTCACATATTTTAATTTAAAATTAATAGAAATTCAAATATGATATTCATTTGCACCAATAATAGTATAAGGTCTTTTCCTAAAAAAAAACAGTATAAGATCTTGAGCACCCTAAAATAATCTTTAGAATTTCTCATATATTGTCACATAACTTCAAAAAATAAAATCTATCTCTTAACTTAATTACTCAATCATGACAAGAAAACAAAAAATCCTTAATTACCCACTCACTTTCAGTAGAATTGGTACAAAACCTCTCTAGTAGATATCAATTTTAAAATCTCATTCACCTCTCCCAAACTTTTTTCTCTTGTCTGAAACCCTAGCCGCCAGGGGTTCTCTTTGCTCTCAAGCCCTTCTCTCAACCAAAGAGGTCGGAGCTGCCTCTCTCCAACGTTGTGCTCTTCTCTAGCCGAGAGTGATGATGGGGTGTGGCTAGGTGGGGGTACTTTCGGCGTTGTGCTCTTCTCGTAGCCGGCGTATAGTGGGCTTGGCTTCTTGTGGGCGTTGGTGGGGCTACTGTCTCTAGTCGACATGGGTGGGAGGTCAGTGCCTCCATGGTTTTTGTCGAAGCTATAGAGGGGGGCTTGCTGCCGATGCGGGGGTTTCTTGCTCCATTAGATCTGTTTGGGGTATATGTTTGTAATGGTTGGGAGACTCGTTGCTGCTAGTTGTAGTTCTCTTTCTCTTTGGCTCCCTCGGTGGCGGGATGTAGGTTCCAGTGGTGGGTAGAGTATTGGGGTCGAGTTGCTGTCCTGTTTAGTCCTTTTGTTTTTAGTTTCTTTTCTTTGTTTTTCTCTGGTTTTGTTTGGTAATTTGCTTGTAATAATGGAGTTGTATCACCATGTCTTTTTTACTTTGGCTTGTGCCCTTTTCGTTTGGTTTGGCCTTAGTTTTGCTCCCTCGATTGGGGGGTCACCAAGACGAGTTGGAGCGTCGTCACTAAATTGTTAGATGTTTCAAAGGTGTGCCTCCTTTGGTCGTAGTTTGCTGCTTGGGTCATGACCCTTTCCTATTGGATGTTCCTTGGTTAGAAGTAGTTATTCTTGGATGGTTGCGCTCCCATATTGTAATCAGCGTGGTTTACCGTTTGTTTGGTCATCTCCTTGTGAGATATGTGCGGCTTTGTTTCTGCCTGATCTGTTGGGTTTTGTCCCATTAACCTTTGAATATATATTCTCCTTTAAAAAAAAGATATCAATTTTAAAAACTCAAAATTGTGTAACGACAATTAAAAAAAATATTACATATTTGTTTTTAAGTATCTCTTTTATATAAAAAGTGTGTAGATAACGGAAATTCTTGGTTTTAACGGTTTTTTATTTTTTTCTATTAACTTTAACGGAATATTCTTATATTTAATAGAACATTCTTATATTTAACTGTAGATTGTAAACATGACTTGAACTTAAATAAATAAATAATTAAACAAATTAAAATAGGATATTTTACAATGATAATTATTTAAAAATAATAAAACCGTAAATTTTATAACTTAAATAAAATTTAATTAAACTTAATATTATATTAAATATATAATATATAATTTTTTTTTGTCACTGTCAAATTCAAAAAATAGAACAAACATGAACCTAAACAAAAATTAATTAATTAATTTATTAAAATGTGATATTTTTAAGATATTTTATGATAATTTAAATAATTAATCATATTTATTAAAAAATAATAAAGACATTCATATCATTTTTTTTTTATTTTATAAATTTATGTGATAGTTTGTTTTTTATTAAGTAATTTGAGTTTTTTTTTCTTCATCAAATTCACCAAAGGACATTGTGAGATACATTAGAAACTAAAAATAGTTGATGCTTGTATACTATTGTCTACACTATGACTCTTTTTATTCTTATTTCATTTCTATTATTAATTTCTTTTTAAATATTATTGTATTTTAAATCTATTATTAATATATATATGTTAACGTTGTGTTTAGATCATATATATATATAGATATTATTGATATAAATATTTATATATACTATAGAACTATAATTCATTCTATTATATATATATATTTAAAAAAACAGTGAACCACTTTTTATTACAATTATAGACAATGTTTACAACTTTAAAACTAAGCAAACGTGCATTGCACGTTACTTCTACCTAGTAATAATTAAAATACAGTCATTTAAAAAAGAATAAGTTTAGTATGTACACCTTAATTTTAGTAAAATTTTAAAAAAAAAAATCTTTAAATTAAGTCTTTCTATTCTCTAAAAAATTTATTTTTTCAAAACAACACATCAACACCAAAGAAAAAATAAGGTAACACATAATATACAAGTAAGTTTTTTTTTTTTTTTTCCATAAATTTATATTCGATATTGTATTGACTTTTATAATTTATATTTCATTATTTTTTATAATGAAAATTTTAAAATTCGACTTGGAGTGCACAATTTAATTAATTTTTATTTTTAATATATAAGTTCATTGTTAATTTATCAATTGGCATATATTTAATTCGGAGTGGATATATAAATTTATATAATTTGAATATAGCTATTTGTTCTTGTTTTTAGAATTTGCTCACACCCTAACTGACTTACACTCTCTCACTGGAAGTATGGAAAGTGTAATATCGAATTTAAAAATTTAATACAAACTATTTTTGTGACTGTTGTCATGAATCTATCACAAAACAAGAACATTAACTAAACAGAAAATTCCACAACTAAAATAGGCAGAATCTTCACAAACAACAATAAAGTAATAAAACTTAGCTTTGCACAGGGATATACGTGGTTCAACTCATTTCTAAGTCTACATCCACAAGAACAGCCTTATAGGCTTTGTACTATCTTTATTGATAAAAAAGATTACAAAATGACAGCAGCTACAGGAACTTTACAATAGAAAAAACCAGAGTTCTTGAGTATCAGAATTGCAGGAATTTAAACTCTTCTTCTCTCTACTTCTTGGAACAGATTCTTAAATTTTCTTGACACCCCTGAATCAAAAATGTATATATATATGAGTGAATGAGATACTGTAAAATCTTTTATTGGCATATTTGACAATATTGACAAAATTAATTAAAAGATTATTTTCGAAACGGGTAGTTTCCTGTTTTGTAATATTGAGTGGTAAATTTCGAAAATGGGTAGTTTCCTGTTTTGTTGAAATGTGTCTTTTTATAATCAGAGTATTATACATATGTTAATAAAATAAATATATAATTTCCTATAAAAGAATATCTTTTCTTAAATTAGAAATTATTGGTATTTATTTTATTTTTTGATCTGATTTATTTTATGCAGAAATCGTATACAGCTTGCAGAGATAAAGTATATATAGTTTCCTTATTTATTTAGGGAAATTGGTTTAAAAAACTGTCCAGGTTCAATAAATCTGTTTAAACAGATTCTGACTTTCCTGTTTTGGAAGATTTTCCATTTATTGGCTGATTGGTTTCTGATTTGTTTTTCACGACCTAAAGGGATTCTAAAATGTATATAATCATCCTTAGGTCGCTGGTTTTTGATCATCTCTCTTGGTGCATTATTTTCCAAATATTTTTCAAGTTTTAGAGAGACTTTTTATTATGTGAAGAACTTGAGTCCAGCAAATTCTTAGTGGTTTATTACAGTGTACTTCTGTATTGTTTTCTTTGTGTTAATTGTGCAGGTTGAACACACTTGGACATTGGTCATCAAGCTTCGGGAGAAGTCTTGTTTGTGAGTCACTTTTCGGGAGGAAAAGTGCAAGTGTTATGATTTGAAGGGAGTTCAAGATCTTAGCACTTCAGAAATTTGATTAGGAGTTTAGATTACAATAGTTGCGACAAATTCAAGAGGGAGTCTTTATTTGTATAAGTCAATTTGGTTTTGTAATCGTTTAGATATTCTTCTAATAAATTTCATTCTCTGGGCGTGGCCTCGTGGACTAGTAGTAATCTACAAAGATTGCTGATACCACGTAAAAATTCGTGTGTTCTTTACTTTATGTTCGTTTTTATCTTCTGGTCACAAACTGTTTAAACATATCTGGTTTCTATTCAAACAGTCTTTGTGTCTGTTTAAACATTTCTGTAACAGTTCAACAATTAATTATTTAATTTGAATAATTAAGTTGGTAATCATAAAAAACGAAATTTCAGATACAATTAACGATTTTAATTGCTGTCAATTATATTTAAAAAATCAACATTAAGTGAGGCTGACTTGTCAAGTGTTTGAACCACATCACTACAAACCCACCTTGGTTCAAAGCAGTTGAATATCTCCTTCAGGATAGTACAGGTTGTTCCAAAACCTCACAAGAGGCCTAACCATATTCTCTTATGTTTAACAAGTTCAGGCAGTGCCTAAGCTTGTTTTGAGTGACCCCTTTTGTGAACATATCGGCTGGATTATTAGCTGTGTTTATCTTCTTAACTTGAACTTCTCTGTTAGCAATCACCTCTCTAATAAAATGCAGTTTAATATCAATATGTTTGGATTTCTAATGGAACATAGGATTCCTCATCAAGTGTAGAGCACTCTGATTGTCACAGTGAACCATGATGTTTTCTGAATTAAGTCCTAGCTCTTTAGTAAGTCCCTATAGCCATATTGCTTCTTTAATAGCTTCTGTGGCTGCCATATATTCAACTTCAGTTGATGATAATGCAACTACTTTCTGCAAGTTAGCCTTCCAACTAACACACCCTCCTTGAACTGTAAATACATACCCAGTTAGAGATCTTCTTGTGTCTATACAGTAGGGGTGAGCATCTAAACCGGAAAACTACGGCGACCGACCGCACCGCACCAGACTACACCATAAACTGCGTTGTCAAAAGTGGAATGGTTCGGTATGGTTTGTATCTTAGCTAAACCGTGCGGTGCGGTGCGCGATTTGGCGATGTGAAATTTTGGTTTGTACCACACCGCACCGTATACTTACAAATATGTTAAAAAAAATTAAACTTTACACATTTACCATTTTTTAGTAACCCAATCTGAAACTAGGAGTCCACTTAAATTAGGGTATAACCTTATTCTCTAACACATCATACACGACAACAACTCATTCCTCTCTCATCTCATTTGCGCCTCCTCCCTATCACCATCTTCATCTCACACATATTTTTTTTACACACTTACACCGTGGAAAACCACCCAAACCACACTGCAAAAAATGGTTTAGTTTGGTCGGTTTGGTGCAACGAAATCACACTGCACGGTGTGTTCTAGCTACTACACCGCACTTGTGGCGTGGTGTATTAAAAAGTGTTCAAATCGCCCAAACCACACCGTGCACACCCCTACTATACAGCCAGCATAATCAGATTCTACATACCCGACTACTTCACTTCCAACCAATGGTTCTGAGTTAAAAATTAGTCCAACATTTAAGGATCCTTTTATATACCTTAGAATCCATTTAAGAGCACTCCAATGTTGCTCACCGGGGTCTGCAATAAAATGACTTACTATGCTCATTGCATAGGCCAAATCTCGCCTGGTGCACACCATGGCATACATCAAGCTACCAACTCCACTAGCATATGGGACAGTGTCCATGTAAGTCCTTTCTTCTTCTGTTATGGGAGATTGATCTTTGGTGAGTTTAAAATGTGCAGCCAATGGAGTGTTAACTGGTTTGGCTTTGTCCATACTAAATTTTTCAAGTACCTTCTGCAAGTATCTTCCTTGAGACAAGACCCAGAATTCTTTTAGCAGCACCTAAATCTTTCATGTCAAACTCAGATCTCAGCTGATACTTGAGTTTGTTTATGTCTTCTTTGTTCTTTCCAACAATTAAGATGTCATCAACATAAAGCAACAAATAGATTTGATTACCGAAGTATACACATGGATCATAGCAGTTTTAACATAATCTATTCTAGTCATAAACTCATCAAACCTTAAGTTCCATTGTCTAGGTGCTTGTCTTAGTCCATAAAGAGATTTTTGTAAGATACATACCTTGTTTTGGTCACTGCACTCAAATCCTTCGGGATGCTTCATATAGGTTGCCTCATGAAGTTTTTTATGAAGGAAAGCAGTCCTAACATCCATTTGGTCCACCTCAAGATCGAGCTTGGCTGCTTTTGACATTATAACTCTAATAGAGAGCTTGTTTTACAACTGGGGAGAAAATTTCATTGAAGTCAACTCCTTTTTGAGTGAATCCTTTAGCTACAAGTCTGGCTTTGTAGCGAGTATTCTCAACTCCAGGAATACCTTCATTCTTTCTAAAAATCCACTTGCAATCAACCAATCTCTGACCTGCTGGTTTGTCAACAAGAATCCATGTTTTGTTCTTCTGTAGTGATTGCATTTCTTTCTGAATCCATGATGCACTTTCCCCGCTGCTTATTGCCTCTTGGTAGGTTGTCGATCCTGAATTCTCAATTTCACTTGCTGTTGTCAATGCAAACACAGTAAAATCTGCAAAACCAAATCGTTCAAGGGCTTTAATGTCTCTTTTAGTTTTGTCCCTTGCTAGTTGATATTCTTCTAAACTCCTCTCATCATCATCTTTATTGTATCCAGCTGTAGCTTTCTGATTATGAGTCAAGTTGCTTATGTTTTGGTTGATTTCCACCTCAATCTGATTACTACTTGTACCCTTGCGGATTCTTGTATTTGAATTTGTCTTCATTGCCATTTCATCTTCTTTAAACATCACATCTCTACTGATTATGCACTTCTTAAAGCCTGGTTCTAAACACCATAACTTGTAACATTTAACAACTTCAGGATACCCAAGAAATATGCACTTAATTGCCCAGGGTTCAAGTTTATCTTGTCTTATGTGTGCATAGGCCAAACAACCAAACACTTTTAGATGATCAAAACTTGGAGCTTGGCCTGTCCATTTCTCTTGGGGTGTCATGAAGCCAATAGCAGCTGAAGGACATCTATTAATCAAGTAACAAGCAGTAGTTGCTGCCTCACCCCAAAACTTTCTTCCTAAACTAGCACCTTTTAATAAGCATCTCACTCTTTCAAGGATTGTTCTGTTCATTCTTTTAGCAAGCCCATTCTGTTGAAGTGTACCACGAACTGTAAGATGTCTTGCTATACCTTCTCTACTACAAAATTCATTGAACTCAGCTGAACAAAATTCTAAGCCATTGTCAGTTCGAAGCTTCTTAATTTTCTTTCCTGTTTGATTTTCAATCAGCTTCGTCCATTTGACAAAGGTACCAAAAGCTTCATCTTTGGTCTTCAACAAGAAAATCCAGACCTTCCTTGAGTAGTCATCAATGATTCTCATGAAATGTAACGCCCTGGCAACCCCAGAACAGTTACGGAGAACGGTGAACCGGAAATTTGACTCGCTACCCGAGTCCTTTGGCTAAAAACGTGTTCTAAGTGTTAATATCAGGTTAAGGTGGAAAACCAGTAAAAGGAAAGGGTACATTTCATTAAGTAAATAAACTGCTCATGAGCCTTTTAAAATGTTTACAAGTAGTTCATATTACAAAAGAGTCGCTACAATTTCAATTTACAAACTCCGCCGGCCTAAGCGGCAAAAATAGGGTAAACCCCTAGTCCCTCTGAGAACTCCTCGACCGTGGCGGTCAAGCGGCCCTGTATGTACATTACATCGCCCAAGCTCTCCACTCAAGGCTGGCCAAGCTTTTCCTTTCCTTTACCTGCACCACATAGCACCCATGAGCCAAGGCCCAGCAAGAAAACATAATAGAACATGATGTAATATCAACAACGGCCATAATAACCACTCAGGACTATCAGTCCAACAAATAGGTGACAATAGCCAAAAGTCACAGTAATGAGCATCGCTCCTTCTAGCCATGTAACGATAGGGTCACCAGGGCTTAACTGATAAGTGATTTCTTTCATAAGCATGTTTAGGACAGGTGCATGGTGATTGGTCACCAACATAACCTTCCTCACGACTCTAGAGTCGAAACTATGGACAACGTCCCTTAGCCACGTGACAAACGGTCACCGGGGTCATATACCTTGGCTATAGTCATCTGGTCATAGACCAGGCAAGCGCTTATAAGTTCGTCGACCTTAGGGTCGGTCCCGCATTAATGCCATAGAGCCATTCAATGCGTGATCATCGACTTTAGAGTCGGTCCCTGACTAGTCAGTGTCTTAAACAGGTGATTAGCAATCATTAGCATTTAATATGCAATCCACGTTCACATATAACAAACAACATGCCTCAATATCAAACCATGCATGTCATATACCTGTACAGGGTGCAACTGTGTCCATACACTGTTTTCTTACCTCAAGTTCGAGCGAGAAGTATGGTAAAGACGACCCCTGAGAACGATCGGTCTTTTAGTTCCTTAGCGGTTACCTAATCACAACCAATTGTAACCTCCATTAATGAGAATCCACAATAATAGGGTCTTAACCTAAGCACCATCCTCGGGACCTCGAAACATGCCCACACGGTGAGTAGAATCGATCCCGGGCCTTAAGGATTGAAACCCCAAGTCAAAAACCCTTAAAAACACTCAAAACGGGGTTTGGAAGGAACAGGGTAGCGCTACAGCGCTCAACCCCTAGCGCTACAGCGCTATACTCAGAACCGCCCAAGTGCCAGAAACCCTCCTGAGGAGCGCTATAGCGCCCTAGGGTGGGCGCTGTAGCGCTACCTCCAGCCCAGAACACCCCTGAACCGACCTTCTTCATCTCCCTCGATTCTAACTCGATTCCCAAGCTTCCAAAGCCTATTCTTGATGCCAAGTGAACCCAAAAACCATCCCAACACATCCCAAACATCACAAGCATGGGAACCCTAGCCAAAACTCCCAACAAAACCCATGAATTCACCCTAAACATTTCAGCTGCAAAACAAAACTAAAACAGAGCAAACCAGAGAAACTATGGTTAGAAACTTACCCAAAGCTTGGCTTATGATGGCCTTCACCAGTGGAACATACTCCCAATCTCCCAAGGCTTGCTTCCCAAGCTAGAATCCTCAAAGTTGGTTCAGAAATCACAAAGAACAGTGAAGAGAAAAAGGTACGGGAGGACTCTCAAAAACACTCTGTTTTTCCATCACCTTTTTCAGCTGAATAAGGGTTATATCTATCCTAGGGGTGAAATGACCATTTTACCCCTAGGTCAATTAATGGTTTCTAAAGACTCCCAAGGGCATTTTTGGTACTTTCCTCCTAACTCGTTAATCATAATTAACGCTCTCCAATTCCCGTTATTCTCGAAAATCATAAACATCAATAATTCACATCCCGTTACCCTTTATCTCCCGGTAACGCTCTAATCATCAAAATCACCCCGAGACTCAAACCAAGTCACGGCACTTAAACCCGTTGTGATTAAACCGCTAATCAATAATCTACGATCGTCTCATGTCGAACAGCTCGAACAAACCCACATCATAATGTGGTCTCAACATATATCACCGACATGCATACAATTAACATTATATTATAATATAATTCTCATAAACGTACATAAACACGTTTAACAGCATAATTAAGCAATTATGGCCCTCCCGGCCTACTAATCCAGCCGTTAAACCACATTAAGGAATCCGGGGCATTACATGAAATAATTTGTACCACCCATAGTTGATTCTTTAGCAGCCCCTCATAGATCTGAATGTATATATCCAAGTGGATCTTTTGTTGTGTGAATTCCTGAGCTGAACTTCACTCTACAGCTCTTGCCATCTACACATTCTTCGCAAAAACCCAAATTTCCTGAGAGTTTTCCTTTCAAAATGCCTTGTTTTTCCAGTTCACACAGTCCTCTTTCACTCACATGGCCAAGTCGAAGATGCCATAGTTTGGTTGTGTTTGTATCAGCATTACATGAAACATTTGAAACAACACCAGTTACTGTCTTTCCAACTAGAAAATAAAGACCATTTCTAAAAATTCCTTTCATTACAACTAGAGAGCCTTTAATTACTTTTAATGATTTTTCATCAATTTTAATAGAGCAGCCATTAGTAGCAAGAGTTCCAATGGATAAGAAGTTTCTTTTCAATTCAGGAACGTACCTTACATTCTGTATAGTTCTTTGAATTCCATCATGTAGTTTCAACACCACAGAACCTGAACCTTGTACTGAACAAGCTTTGTTATCTCCAAGCAACACAGTCCCTCCATCTTTTTCTTCAAAATTACTGAATAGTTCTCTATTTGGACACATGTGGAACAAGCAACCCGAGTCCAATATCCATTCTTGGCCTGATTCAGTGCTTGAGACTACCAAAACATCTGCTGAATCATATCCATTAGATGCAACACTTTCCTCTCCTTCATCAAGCTTCTTGTCTCGGTTTAGTTTGGCCTTTAATGCATAACATTCATCTCTGAAATGTCCTTCCTTCTTACAATAATAACACTTCTTTCCAGTAGCATTTATAGACTTGGATCTTGATCTATGACCTCCGTTGCCATGATGATTCTTGTGAGTCTTAGAGTCTCTCTTCTCGCTTCTGCCTCTTGCAAATAGCCCTTCACCACTTGAGTCAACTTTATCATCAGATTTCTTTTGAATCTCTTTTGAATTCAATGATGCCTTTACTTCGGACATGGTCAATGTATCTGTGACAGTCATAATCCCGTGATCCGTAAGGGGAAAGACCAGGTAAGCTGTGCAATCCCACACCGCCTGGGGAAAGTCAAGTGTGATGATTCTAAGACTGTGTAGGTATGGGACTACACAATTGAAGAGGGCTTAAATGGATTGATGGGTACAACCTATATCAACAAGATGCATCTTCTTTTCGGTAGCCCATCACTTGAGAACTCCAAAGTTAAGCGTGCTTGACCTGGGGTAATCTAAGGATGGGTGACCTCCTAGGAAGTTTTCCTAGGAAGCATGTGAGTGAGGACAAAGCATGATGAAAAGACTCGTGTTGGTTTGTAGGGTCAGTCGTCATTCCAGAAAGCAGTCATAGTGACGTGGGGCGTCACAGTATCTTTGCCATATAGGATTGTATCAACAAAATGTTCATACATTTTAGGCAGGGAACTCAGCAAGAGAATTGCTTGATCTTCATCATCTATCTTTACTCCAATATTTTTCAAGTCAAGAACAATTTTATTGAAGTCATCCAAATGTTTTCTTAACTCTTTTGCATCATCCATCTTTAACGTGTAGAGCTTCTTCTTCAAGTACAGTTTGTTTGCCAATGATTTCTTCAAGTAGATTGATGCCAACTTATTCCACAACTCAATGGATGTCTCTTCATTCGACACTTCACGTAGAACTTCATCTCCCAAACTCAGTACGATTATACTATGAGCCTTTGTTTGAATCTCTTGTTGTTTCTTCTTATCATCACCCAGCTCAATCAGAGCTTTGCTATCAATGACCTCAACAACCCCTTGATGAACTAGTAAGGCCTTCATTTTAATCCTCCATATACTAAAGTCATTTGTCCCTGTAAACTTATCCACCTCAAACTTTGCTGAAGCCATTTTCTTGAAGTTTCTTGATGTAACACTAGTGTTCTTGAACCACAATCAGACCTGAGCTCTTGATACCAATTGTTGTGATCAATCTATCACAAAACAAGAACATTAACTAAACAAAAAACTTCACAACTAAAAATGACAGAATCTTTACAAACAACAAAGTAATAAAACTTAGCTTTGCACAGGGATATACGTGGTTCAACTCATTTATGAGTCTACATCCACAGTAACAGCCTTATAGGCTTTGTGTTATCTTTATTGATCAAAAAGATTACAAAATGACAGCAGCTACAAGAACTTTACAACAGAAAAAACCAGAGTTCTTGAGTATCAAAATTGCAGGAATTTAAACTCTTCTTCTCTCTACTTCTTGGAACAGATTCCTAAATTTTCTTGACACCCCTGAATCAAAAATGTGTATATATATATACTAGATACCAGCAACATGCAATATGCACGTTGCACGTTTGCTTAGTTTTTATTTATAGAATTTATTAATTATTTTTATTAAATTTATATTAATGTCATATAAATTTTGAAATAAATATTCTATTTTAATTAAATAATTTATTTATTTTTATTTAAGTTTATGTTTGTTCTAGTTTTTGAATTTATGAGTGACAACAAGAGATTATATATTATATGTTTAATGTAATATTAAATATTACACGTGGATTTTAAATTTAAGTTTCTTGCTAGTTTTTTAAAAAAACAATTTGTTGTTAATTCACAATAGATTATATTATATGTTTATTATGATATTATTCTAATAAGTGGGTTTAAGTTTAATTAAATTTTATTTAAGTTATAAAACGTATGATTTTATTATTTTCAAATAATTATCATTGTAAAATATCTCAAAAAATATTATATTTTAATTTGTTTAATTATTTATTATTTTAAAATAATTATCATTGTAAAATATCTGAAAAATATTTTATTTTAATTTGTTTAATTATTTATTATTTTTAAATAATTATCATTGTAAAATATTTCAAAAATATCATATTTTAATTTTTTTAATTTTTATTTAAGTTTAAGGATTTACAAACTACAATTAAATATAAGAATATTCTGTTAAATATAAGAATATTCCGTTAAAGTTAATATTAAAAAAATAAAAAACTGTTAAAACCAATAATTTCCATTATCTGCAAAGTTATTATATAAAAAAGATATGTGTGAGTCAATGAGATACAATTAAGAATTTTAACTTCTATCAATTATATTTAAAAAATCACCATTAAATGAGGCTGACTTGTCCGGTGTTTGAACCACATCACTACAGTGACAAATATACATATACATGCTAGGGAACTGCTGAATGTTACTATGGATGTTTTGACTTGTGATTTAATGAGAACTGTTACAGAATGCTAAAAGAATTGTATTTGAGTCTCGACGAGCTTTTTTTACACGAAAACTAATGTAGGACTGCGCTTAAGCAATAGTCTAACAACCTCCTTCATAGAAGGCCTTGAAGAAGGTTGTGTCTGTGTACATTTAATCCCAAGCTTGAAAACGCAGCACATTTCTTCAACATAACATGCTTCCTTTATCTCCTCATCCAATGCTTCGGGTATTGGCTTGTCCTCTTGAACATGACGCCATGCCCATTCGGCGAGGCTACTGTATTCGTCACCACTCTCATTTGCTTCTCTACCAGTTGCCAACTCCAAAAGGACGATCCCAAAACTGTAAACATCAATCTTTTCATTCACTCTTGTAGTATAAGCGAATTCTGCAAATAAAAAATGATTTAGAGCTCTACTAAAATAGTCCATGGCATAAGAAAGAAAAGAAACATATGTAGCTCCTTACCTGGAGCTATGTAGCCAAAAGAACCAGCCACAGTTGACATTGTAGCAAGCTCTCCTTGCTTTGCCAAGAACTTGGCTACCCCAAAATCTGCAATTTTCGGGTTGAAATCAGAATCAAGCAAGATGTTGCTTGATTTAATGTCTCTGTGTATAACTGGCGGCACACAGTCGTGGTGCATGTAGCAGAGGCCCTGAGCAGCTCCAATTGCGATTTGTAGCCTCTTGGGCCAGTCAAGGACTAAATGGTGGACAATCACAGAACCGGGAACACGGTCAGTGATTTCCCTGTTTTTTCCGTAAAGCCATCTATCCAGGCTACGGTTTTCCATGTACTCGTAGACTAGAAGTGTGGAGCTCTCGCTGGAGATGCAGCCAAGGAGTTTCACTATATTGGAATGCCTAATTGAGGTCAAAATCTTGACTTCCGCAAGGAATTCTTCCTCAAGCTTGTGGTCCAGCTTCTTCTTGTTCCATATTCTTTTTACTGCGAAAACATCTCCACGACGATTCACACGGACACGGTAGACTTTGCTTGAGCCTCCACTTCCTATTAGGTTATGCTCTTTCAATCCAGACACAATTTTTGAGTGTCTGAAATTCAGCCTTTGAAATGACACCAATTTCCATTTGGAATTGAATCCGTTTTTCCTCCTGTAACATCTAATCATGAAGAACAAGATGGAAAGAAAAAACAAAAGTACAGCTACAGTTAATGATAGGAACAAGGCAAGAAATTTGCCTTTGATTATTTTTTTCAGAAAGTTTTCTAGTTTACTGGATTTGGGATTGCAGAGCTTTAGTTGTAACACATTGTTACTTGCACAAAGACCGGGATTATCCAAGAAGCTTTTGGCAAATGCAGCCTTATGGAATCAAGGTGGGACTGTACCAGTGAGCTCATTAGAAGAGAGATTGAGAAATTGGAGCATTGTTAAATGACCAAGTTGAAATGGTATTTGGCCAGAAAACATGTTCCCTGAGAGGTCCAATTCTAGAATCGGTAGAAGACCAAGTTTTTCTGGAATCCGTCCAGAGAGTTGGTTTCGACTCAAATTAAGAGTAATTAGGACCTCCCAAGATTGTACATCTGTAGGAAACTCTCCTCTAAGCTGGTTCTGATCAAGCAAAAGACTTGTCAAACGAGGAAGGGTCGTCAATGCTTGAGGAATAGTACCTGTCAATAGGTTATTGCTGGCCTCAAATTCAATCAAATTTCTCCATGAAGACACCGCAGTAGGAATGTTACCTGAAAACTTGTTGTTACTAATATGGAGTTCCCAAAGGTTATCGGACAATTTCTCAGGAAACAAGCCAGTAAATGAATTACTTGCTAGGATCAAGGTGCCCAAGTCAGGTAATGTCCACAGGCCACTAGGAACATCCCCAGAAAGCATGTTGTTTCCAACATTGAAAACAAGTAAGCTGCTGCAATTTCCAAGTGATTCCGGCAATGTGCCAGTGAGCCTATTGGAAGAAACCTTGAATGATTTGAGCTTCGAATTCTTGCCAAAATCAGAAGGCAAAACGCCTGACAAATTGTTGGTGAACACATTGAAATCTATCAAAGCTGGTAATCTGCCGATGCCCTCTGGAATATTTCCGGATAATTGATTGATAAACAAAGCCAAACCCGTCATTTGGTTTAGCTTCCCAAAGTCTTCTGGAATTCGACCAGTTAAATTGTTTTCTGAAAAATCAATTACCTTCAATCTAAGATTTTCAACCACCTGAGGAATCTCCCCAGAAAGTCTGTTCTTGAAAAGATAAACTGTGCTTAAATTCTTCAATGTAAACAATCCATCTGGTATATTCCCAGTCAAATTATTCCGAGATAAATCCAAGAACTCCAAAGCTGCCATATCTCTAATACTTTCAGGTATTTCCCCAATCAAATTTAAGTTAGCAAGCCACAAATTTTTCAACTTTTTTAATCGAGTATAATTTGAAGGCAACGTTGACGGCAAAAACCTTTTATTTTTGGATAACCACAACGTTTCAAGATTGGACAAGTTACCTAATTCCGGTGGCAAAGAACCATTGAACCGGTTGGCCCCTAGTTCCAGTATCCTTAGCTCTTGAAGCCGTCCGATGGCAATGGGAATGTTGCCGGCGAAGTTATTACCCCCGAGTTTAAGACTCCGGAGCTGAACCATTCGGTCAATGTCGCTAGGAACGGTTCCCACGAATAAGTTGTCGGAGAGGTCCAAATCTTCAAGATTTGAACAGTTGTACAAAGCTGTGGGAAACTCCCCCGGGATGTAGTTCAACCCAAGAGTAATTAGTGAGAGGTTCCTAAGGTCACAAATGAAGAAAGGAACTGGTACTGTGATGTTTGCATCATAGAGTGTCAGCCCTGTGACTGAGCCCGACGAACAGGTAATCCCAGGCCAAGAACAGTGGGAAGAAGCGTTTGTTGATGGGATCCATTGACTCGTATAAGAAAGGTTTCCCCACTGCTGCTTTAGCTTCAGGAGAACTGATTGTTCTTGCTCTTGCAGTAACAGAGAAACTCCAGGACTGAAGTGGAGGCATAAGAAAACAACGCCAAAGTGGAATGGGAGAGATTTGTGATTTATGTTAGTCATTTGGAAGAGACTGAGAGTTGGAGGAATTGATTTGGTTTCAGTACTCCTTAAGAAGACAAGTTCGGATGGTATGTTCCCACTTAAAATCAACGCGTGCGGAGTCTTTTTTTCCTTACGTTGGACCTTACAATTTGATGGTCAATTCTCAACGGCGACTTAAGATCATTTTATAGGTGTGATATCCATCCATACACTGCTACAGAAACTACCCTTTTCAAAATTAGTGACGTGAGAATGCAAATGAATTCAGTTAGAAAGATATGTTCTTCTCGAAATAGGTGACGTAACGTAAAAGATGGTGTCAAGCTAGAAAAATAGAAAAATTGACCTACTACACGCACCAGCAAAATTACGCAAAAAGTTCATATCACATGCTCATATTGACCGGGATAGATCAAACCCTGGGGACCAATCTAATGCCGTCAAAACAAAAATGAATACATACACATTATACATTGGCTCATATGTTGATTTTAAGTTTAGAGTATCGTATTTTTGTTTTGTTTCTTTCGTTGTGTGAAGATTTCTTAAAGTTGCCGGCCATTTTATAAGTCGTACGTCTTTTAGTGGCCACTTGTCAGTTTCTTGACACTTTTTGGCAGTCTTCATGATGGCCATAAAGCCATATTTGAGACCGCCAATCTCAGTTGAGAATAGTTTTTTCAGCTTAAAAGGTTTGAAATCTACACAGAGCATTCAAACTTGCCTTTGTGACATCCTCAGGGATTAAACCACACTTGCTAAATGCAAATCCAACCAGAGGATGGAATACATGCATAGTGCAAACGACACAAAAACAATGAAAACTAAAATGGTTCATCATCAAGGCATGATGACAAGATTCATAACTTACATTCCCCCAAAGTTAAGGTGCACTAGTATTGAAGTTTGGTGCTTTGGCTCTATAATAACATGGTATTAGGTCTTAATTTGCATGACCGTGTCTTGGGGAAATCATTTATGGAAAATGCTACTGTAGAGGAAAACTTGATAGAGCTTACAACTAAAAAGGCAAAGAGAAAAAACTAACACAGCTTGTTGCGACACTAAGACAAAAAAGGTCTTTAGTAAATATTATTTCCTAGAAAATAAATTATAGGTGACACAAATGAAATTTATTGTACTTCTTTTTACAGCTTAAAAGTATTATAGCATACCTCTAAAATTTGGCGCATGTAAGAAAACGAGGACAATATCACAAAACTTAATCTTTAGATTCCATCATAAAGGGTATGCATTTACACCAACCATAAAATGTAGAAAGAATCAGAAAGAGAAAGTTTTGAACTTGAGACAACGCAGATGAACTGTATAGAATCTTCATTATGTAATATTAACTTCGTATACTCATAATCATAATGAATAATTTATTTTAATTTAACACACTGTCCCAAATAACATTATTATCTTTACTTACCACAGTCTAACTAGCTGGAGCAGACGAATGAACAGAAGATTCAAGAGAAACATTGTTAAGCCTCTCCAGAGCTAAAATAAGCGCTTGGGTACCCAAATTCCCTTCACCGTGCGCCTTAAGCGAGAGATAAAGCTGTTGAGCCAAAGCCAACCCAGGAAGAGCAAGACTCATATTCTGACACTCCTTTAAGCAAATCCCCAAATCTTTCACAAAGTGATTCACGAAGAAACCCGGCTCAAAATCCCTCTTCAGAATCCGAGCCGCGTACAAATCAAGAGACTTCGATCCAGCCGCGCCAGTCGATATCGCCTTCAAGAACAGAGCAACGTCGAGGCCGGCCTTGTGAGCGTACACCATTCCCTCGACTAGCCCCACCATTGTCGAAGCAATGGTGATCTGGTTCGCTAGCTTCGCGAATTGTCCTCTGCCTGGGCCGCCCATGTAGTTGACCTTCCCCAACAGGGTGAAAAGAGGGTTCAATCGATTGACCACGGACTCATCGCCACCGGCAAAGATAGCTAGGGTCCCGTTCCTTGCTCCCAGGTCGCCGCCAGATACCGGAGCATCGATCGCGGCGCAGCCTTTGGCATCGGCGGAGGAGGAGATCTCGGATGCGAGAGAGGGTTCCGATGTGGTCATATCAACTAGGACACCGCCGGAACGGAGGCCAGCGAGGGCGCCAGAGGATGGGTCCAGAAGGACAGCGCGGACGTCGGAAGGGTAGCCAACGATGGAGAATACGACGTCGGATTGGGAAGCGACGGCTTGAGGGGAGTGGGCCAGGTGAGCCCCCATATCGAGGAGCGGTTGGACCTTGGAGAGAGTGCGGTTGAATACGGTGAGAGTGTAGCCGGCTTTGATAAGGTGGGAGCACATTGAGCGGCCCATGACACCGGTGCCGATCCAGCCCACGCGAGTGTTTGATGGACTTATCATGGGCTCGGCAGAGTTGGTGGTGGCGGCCATGGAGCGGCGGAGGTGAAGTGTAAGAAGGTTGAAGGAGTGCTTAGAAATGAGGAAAGAGGAGCAGTGAGAGGAGAGTGAGCGAAGTTGGAATTGCAGTGGCATGTCTAATGTACTTACCATTAAGCCTTAAAACGCCTTATCCCTCCCATCATAGTATCTTTGTCCAATACTGTTATTTTTGGCTCTATTTGGAAACTACATATAATTGATTAGGAGTGATTTGGCAATAAAATGTGTCAGAAAAATAACAAATTTTATCATCCAAACAAAACAATGAGTTTTTTTTTTTTCTTTAAAAAATATATCTAATTTGTTTGTGTTTATTTTCATATGCTTGCTAAAGTCCTTTTTTTTTTCAGATTAAAGCATTTCCATGATTACTGATAACCACTATTATACATATATTTTAAATCCAATTCATAGGTTACTAATTTGTCGACTGCCTGTGCTAATTAGGGTATTGAGCTTTTTATTTGGTGTTCTTTCATGAAGGAGGTTAACAAAATCTTCTCAACTTACCGTTTAGTCAGCTATTGTGGATGCCAAATGAAGCATGCTCAATTGGATCGAATTGATGTGTGTGTATGGGAGGAGAAGGGTTCGAATATAGTATTGTATGTAAATTTTTTATTTATTTATTCAAATAGTTTTTAAATAACTGTTCAATTAATATACATATTGTACGCCTTAAATATCCGCGCATTATTGGCGAGCTAGAAAATGGCCTAATTCGATCTGCCACGTGTAAATCGTCCACTCGGAGCTGTTTTGTTATGGGTCTCCATCTGTCTAGCCCGAGTTGATTAGAGAGTTAACTGCTACTCGGAGGCATCGTGTCAGCAGTATGAGTGTCACGAGTTGGCGCCACATTAAGCTCGTGATGCGGCAAAGATCTGACACCCGAATTCTTGTAAATTCAACCACGCAATATAAACGTGCATATATCAGACATCACATGTCTGTTTTATTCCTGATTTCTCGGATGCGCAGTATAAACATGCGCATTCGGACATCTCCTATCTGATTTGGGCCAGGCGGCCCATTACCCATCCTTACCTGTTGATTAGACCTTACTTCCCTGTAAGGTTTAGGAATTAATCATCAGTGTCACAGAGATGACGTGAAGGATAAAGAGATCACGGGATGACCCCATTGCCAACCTAGATATCTTCTTTCTATAAATATCAAGACCCTGGGTAGTGCAGAGGGTTGGCATATTTTTTTAAAGAAACACTTTGTAAGAAATAGTCAAGAGATATCAATAATATCGACTGGTGGACTAGAGGGATTTTAACCTTCGAACCACCTAAAAAGAAATGAGTGACCATCTTCCCATGCTATTAGTTTCTCAAATCCAGAATATAATTATTTTCATATTACGGTTCACCAATTTGCACTAATACATCCTATTTATTCGTATAATTACATATTGGCGAAGAACCGCGTCAACACATATATTAATTAATTGAATATTAGTTGAAGCTTATCTGGTATTATTGTTTACTTTTTGTATAATTAATCGAATGTCCAATTCAAAAGCTTTGACATTAACTCAAATTAAGATTTTTTTGAAATGTTCTCAATACTTCAAAACACGTGTGGGCACGTAGAGAAACTATGAATGACTTTGTGATTCATAATATATTCTCAACACATAATAACTTTGAATAAGCTTTAAGAAATTAGGTTTTAGGTTTTGAGAAAAAATACTATACTTTTTAAACGGTGAAAAGTATGAGAAAACTTAATCTAAATGATTATTTATATTAATGAATTAAATCAAATTTAAATTATTATAATTATTAAGATAATATTTAAATAAATAAAATAGAGGCATGCACTCATGTATACGTCACTGGCTTGTTGGCATATGTCTTAGCCACTTTTATTTATTAATTATATTTAATAATTTATTTATTCAAAATTGATGAATATCAACCTTATTATAAAATTACTTATATTTAATAATTAATTATTTAAATAAATATCTCAATCAATTCAAATCCAATTTGAACTATTAGATTTATCTTTCACATTTAACTAATTCAAAATTAATTATTTTATTAATAATTTCAAAAATTATATATATAAAATAATTAATTAATCGCAATTATCATATATTTACATATTTGTCCGAAAAATAATTTTCTTTCAAATATGTTCTTTCACAATTTTAACCATATTTCAACTCTTACCTCGAATAGTGTTTGATAGAGTCAGTTAAGAGACCTATGGACTTATAATTCTAAGCTTCAATTGTTTACCGAGTTTTTCGGAAACCTTAATAATTGAATATTAGAGAGCTTAGAAGAAAGGATTTAAGGAGTAAAGACAAGGTTTTTACGTGGTTAGACGTTAATAAGCATTAGTCCACGAGACAGTTGTATTAGAGCTTAGAGAACATTTGACAATGGAGTTTTTCTACAAGTTTTAGCAGAGTAACTGCTTACAAACAAAATCCTGATCCCCTCCTCAGTGCACCACTATTCGTATTTATAGGCACAAGAGTGCACTGGGCTTGGGCCGGGCTGACCCGGGCCCAATAAGAGCGTAAATACCATTAGCTTCTCTGATGGGAGCCCAATACAAAGGATTAAAGGATGAAACATACAATAATCTAAGCCCATTGGGTCAAACCAAATAATATCTTATTCTAAGGCATGAGACAAACTGAAGTTTTAGTCTGGGTTCTCTGGGCAACGAGGAAGATTTGGGGGACAAGATCGGTCAGAGTTGTGGCGGCGCAATTTTGAACCAACGGCGTACAATCTCAAGGTAGCCTTTTCTGCGGGTTTAAACGTGGGGACAACCCCTACGCTTCATGGGACGATGTCAGTATCTTGGGCACTTTGCCTCGCCAACCTCGAACAACCGACCCGGGTTCGTTTACCCATGTCCCCCTCCGTTCACCAAGGTCTCGAACCATTTACCAAGATCTCAGACCGTTTACTAGGGTCCAGGTCTATCCACAGCGATCCCGGCTCCCATCTTGGTTTTGCGAGCCGCGACCTTATCTGCCGCGCCTCGGGACGTTGGGGGGAGTGGTCTCGGGACCATACCACCTGCCCCCGCGCGAAGGTCCCGGTCTGCACTCCCGGACGCTCTTTGGGCCTTTCCCGGGCTTGGGCTGCCAACATCCGTCTTCCTTTCGCCAAATGGGCCTGATCTTGGCCTTAACTCCAAATCGGGAGGCCCACGGGCTTAGAGTGTGGACCCGGACACTCGGGAAGAAACGGGGATAACACCAATAAATTTAGATTATTAATTAAAACTATTTAATATAATAACCTTATTTATTAATCTCAATATTATTCAACTAAAAATATGAGATTAAACTCTTACAACTATAGACAATTCATTTATTAGAGTATTTTATAATAAAGAGTTCATTGATATAATTATTACATACAATTTAATCATCTATTAATGATTTATAATTAAAACAACAATAAGTTTATTGTTTGACCTCCTTAATATCTCTTAATATCCTTAAGTACCATTGACATTATTAATGAATAGTTAATTCATAAACTGAGTTTTGAATTTGAGCTCAATAATCACTCACTTCCAAAAGTCAAGCCTTAAGGAAATCATTATTCAATTCCATATAGGAAAATTATAGATTTCATATTTATATATATATTTACACTATGTCCATAGCCATCTACACGATTCTCCAAAACAAAAGTTTTCGGTAAATAAAAAAGTATAGCATTTATAGTGATGTAAAATATGCATCATGCTATATTGTGTGTCAAATTTGGCACAACTTTTTGATAAATTATGAAACAATATTATGAGCATTAAATCCATAAATCAGATTCAAATCAACATTATATGCTCATACAACAATCCAGGAACACATTTTATTTAGAGCATTGAATTGAATATATAGAGATGAAACATACCTGACATTGAGTCTCCAATGTTCATCCTTGAATATCTCACGATCTACACAAAACAATATTAGAAAAACAATGCAAGAGAGAACTTATGAAAGCAACCCTTACCAAAACCACATACATCACACACTACCCAACAACACATATATTCTATATATATGTCTCGTATGCCTTCTTACCCTAAGGAGTATATTGGGCATATTGGGCTTATATTATTAGATATGGTGGACTATGGTTTACTGGGCCAACCTATAGTCTTTAGGGTGCTACCATGTGCCTCAATTGCAATTAGATTAATATTAACCATCCCATTATGGTCTTTAACTATTCGTAGGCACTCTAGAAAATGATTGTGATAATGGAATTATGTTTGTAATTATATTAGTCCATATAAAATTATAACATTCTCCCACTTGGACAATATAATCAAACCACCATAATATTGTCTAACACATATATGGCAATCAAATAAATCATACATAATATTATACCGATAGGATACAAATATTACATATGACTTGGCCCTGTAGACATTTAAATATCATAACAACCATTAACTATCAAACCAAGCATGCATGAGGTACAATTGATTGAGACTATGCGCATTCATCTTCTTTTGTACCTATCACTTCGTTGAACAATAGTATATACATATATAAACATATATACGTAATAGCAACAAGAAGAAGTGGCTTCAATTATCATTATGCATGTTCAGAATAAAACACAAGCTATAAGCAATCCATACAAAATACTAGCATGTTCAATACATAAATAACAAAACTCCCACTGAGCTCAACAAGCTAGGCTCCTGACAATCTCATTCGGGCAACGTGTTCTAAATACACACATATAGGTAAGCCTTTCGTTAGTGGGTCTGCCAACATGCTAGTGGTAGGCGTGTACTCAATAGAAATGAGGGACTCGGCGACTTTCTCTTTAACAAAATAGTACTTTATATCAATATGCTTTGAGCGAGAAGTACTCCTAGTGTTCTTAGAGAAAGCTACTGCTGCGGAGTTGTCACAATACAATTTCAGCGGCCTCGAAATAGAGTCTACAACACTCAATGCTGAAATAAAATTCCGCAGCCATATTGCTTGACAAGTAGCCTCATAACATGCCATATACTCTGCCTCCATCGTAGAAGAAGCTGTGAGTGTCTGCTTGACACTTTTCCATGAAACAACTCCTCCAGCCATCATATAAATGTAGCCTGAAGTGGACTTTTTATCATCCACGCATCTTGCATAATCGGCGTCACTGAACCCAACTATATCAAGAGTGTCAGCTCGCCGGTAAGTCAACATATGATCCTTTGTACCCTGAAGATACCTCATGACTTTCTTAGTCGCTTTCCAATGGCTAAGACCGGGATCACTCAAGTATCTACCTAACACGCCGACAACAAAAGCAATATCAGGGCGTGTGCATACTTGAGCATACATCAAGCTACCAACCAGTGATTCATAGGGAACGACTTTCATTTCATCTCTCTCTTTATCATTTTGTGGACATTGAGCCTTTGAGAACTTGTCATCCTTCACTATTGGTGCCTTCCCAGGAGAACATGCATGCATATTGAATCTTTTCAAGATCCGATCAATGTAAGTCTTCTGAGACAAACAAAGAATACCATTAGCCCTATCCCGAAGAATCTGAATCCCAAGCACATAGGAAGCCTCACCAAGGTCCTTCATATCAAAATGGCTAAACAAAAGTTGTTTCGTCTCAGACAACAGATCAGAATTATTAGATGCAAGCAGGATGTCATCAACATACAATACTAGAAAAATAAAGCTGCTCCCACTGACCTTCATGTATATACATTGATCTACTACATTCTCCTTGAAGCCATTTGCAGTGACAATCATATCGAACTTGAGATACCACTGCCTTGATGCTTGTTTAAGCCCATAGATAGACTTTTTGAGCTTGCAAACCATGTGTTCTTTGCCAGACTTCTCAAAACCAATAGGTTGAGTCATGTAAACATCTTCAAATAAATCTCCATTCAAGAAGGCAGTCCTCACATCCATTTGATTGAGTTCTAGATCAAAATGAGCAACTATAGCCATAATGATTCGCAACGAATCTTTGGTGGAAACAGGTGAAAAGGTTTCTTTGAAATCAATACCTTCTCTCTGGCTATAGCCTTTAGCCACAAGCCTAGCCTTATACCTTTCCACTTGCCCATTCGAGTCACGTTTGATCTTATACACCCATTTGCATCCAATGGGTTTGCAACCTTTGGGTAATTCAACTAACTCCCAAACTTCATTTTGTGACATAGAATTCAACTCATCTTTCATTGCATCCATCCACAACACAGATTGAGGACTACTCATAGCTTCTTGATAGGTAACTGGCTCAAAAGTGTCTCCCACATCAAACTCATGTTCCTGTAAATAGACAAGGTAGTCATTAGGAATAGCAGACCTGCGGGTTCTCTGTGATCTTCTCACCATAGCTTCATCATCCCCAATATCAAGATTTTCACCTTGTTCTTGATTTTGAGGTTCATCATGAGTTTCTACCGGAATCTGTTCAATCACAGGGTCATCAATAGGATCGGAAGCGACAGGTACAGGGACAAAAATGCGTTCTTCCCTGAAAACAATTTCTCTTGACCCTTGACTTGAATCAAATTCATCCTCAAAATAGACAGCCCTATCTGATTCTATAACTCTGGTGGTGTGAGAAGGACAATAGAACCTGGAACCCCTCGATCCAATAGTGTAACCTACAAAGTAGCCACTAATAGTTTTCGGATCAAGTTTCTTAGATTGTGGGTTATAGGGCCTTACTTCAGCTTTACATCCCCAAACATGAAAATGACGCAAACTCGGTTTCTTACCCGACCACAACTCATATGGTGTCTTTGGGACAGACTTACTAGGTACTTGATTCAAGATATAAGCAGCAGTTCTCAATGCCTCACCCCATAAAAATTCTGGCAAGCTAGAATGAATCAACATACAGCGCACCATGTCAAGAAGTGTGCGATTTCTCCTTTCAGCAATTCCATTCTGTTGGGGCGTCCCTGGCATTGTATATCTTGCATCAATACCACATTCCTGCAAGTATTTGGCAAAAGGCCCGGGGTTCCTTCCAGTTTCATCATAACGTCCATAATACTCTCCACCTCTATCAGAGTTGACAGTTTTAATCTTCTTTCCTTTTTGAAGCTCAACATTCATCTTGAAAATCTTAAAAGCATCCAAAGATTCAGATTTTTCACGAATGAGCTCAACATGACCATATCGGGAAAAATCATCAATGAAGGTAATAAAGTATCTATAACCACCCATAGCAGGTGGAACAAAAGGCCCACAAATATCAGTATGAATAGTCTCCAATACATCTGTGCACCTGTCTGACTTGCTCTTTCTAACCTTGGCAGTCAACTTTCCTTTTATACAATCAACACAGGCAGTGAAATCAGAGAAATCAAGATCCTGAAGTACACCATCCTTCACCGATCTCTCCATTCTATCTCTAGAAATATGGCCTAAATGTTTATGCCAAAGCATAGAAGATTTCAAATATGATCTTGCACGTTTTGACCCAACAATAGCATTAAGACAAGAAGTAGAAGAAACAGAAGTAACATCATGCAAATCAAGTTTATATAAATTTCAACATAAAGTTCCATTTCCAACCAAAAGAGAGTCACGATACAAAGTGAGTTTTCCAGTTCCAAAAATAAAACTATATCCAAGCTTATCCAAAATAGATACAGAAATCAAATTCCTCCTAAAAGAGGATATGTAAGCAACATTCTGTAACTCCAAAAAATGTCCTGTATTCAACTGCAATCTAACTGTCCCCAAAAGTTCGATTTGGACTTTTGTATCGTCTCCCATGTACACATTCTGCTCCAGACTACTCGGTCTTCTTCGACTTGTCACTGCCTGCAAGGAATTCGTAACATGAATTGTGGCTCCAGTATCTAACCACCAATAATTTGAGGGCACATCAATAATATTGGATTCTAAACAAACCATCACAAGACAATTACCTTTCTTCTCTAGGTGAGCTTTGAGCTTTCTACAATCAGCTTTCTTATGCCCAAAGCATTGACAAAAGTTGCACTTCCCTTTGAAAAACTCATTCTTATGACCAGTTGAAGATGAGCTAGCTTGCCCATTTCCCTTAGGATGGTTGGCTTTCTTCTTAGGATGCTTTTGGTCACTAGAGTTGTTGGAAGTGAACTTTCTCTTGTGAGGATTGTTTGGGTTCGTCACCATGGAGATACTTCTTGCCCTACCTTTTCTCATGTCCTCCTCTTCCTTGGCAAGAATAGCAGACATCTCCCCAACAGTCCATTGCTCCTTCTGAGCATTGTAGCTTGATCTGATTGAATCAAACTGAGATGGAATGTTCTCCATCACCAACCACACCATGTAATCATCACCAAGGTCCATATCCATGGCCTTAAGTTTATGATAGTGGCCCATGAGCTTGTCAATGTGGGCCCTAATGTCACCCGAACCATCGAACAGTGTGATGCAGCATGTTCAAGTGTTCATTCTTCTCATTCTTTGAGAATTTCTTATACTTTTCCTAAATGGCAGCAAGAAAATCCTTTGCATTTTCAGACTTGGGAATACTATCACGAATGGATTCGTCCATGTGATATCTCATAAGCATCAAGCAACAACGATTGGAGTGTTCCCAGTCCTCGTAAGATTTCTTAACCTTCTCAGTAGCATCATCAGCAGGCTTAGATGGTTCATCAATTCTCAAGGCCAAGTCCATTTTCATGAAGGTCAAGTTCATCGTGATATTTTTAATCCACTGCTTGTGGTTGGTTGCATTCAGCGTCAAGACGGCAGGAGATCTAGGAATGCTTACAGCTGAATGAGAAATAAGAGCAATAACTATTAAATACATGTTATGATAAACCATGTCATTTGTGCTCTTTTCTCATCAATATATGATCGCAAAATAACAAATGATCATTATGTATGCTAGAGTTCTTAGACAAACATACAAAATAGAACTCATACACAGGTAAGAACAATCTATTAAACATTATAATCAAATACATTAATTTACTATCGAAAAGATAGATAAATTGTGATTCATAATGTTTAATAAATTTTCTTCACCATATTAAGCATCCTTAGCAAGGAATTATTATCGATAGGATAATTAATTACTTATATAGATCTTAATGTAATTTTGGAGGAAAAAACACAAAATTTAAATAAATAATTATTTAAATATTCCTCTTTACTAAACAATTCATATGCTTATTCTTACGACAGGCAAGAAAATAAACAATAATTGTTGACAATATATAATAAGATTCATGCCACAAAAGATTAAATACAAATACAATTATGAATACAATTCATGGATTAATCTTGTGCATAAACATATACAAATAGTAGGATATGATAATAGGAGTGAAATGGTAAAAATTTGGCCAAAAAAGACCCCTCACGCGCCCCCACGCGCCCCAAAAAAAAGGTTTTTTTTTTAAAACGTTTCAGAAAACGACATGTAGTTTACCAAAAACGACTTGTCGTTTGTCACTATAAAAATCGACCCTCACACGTCAAACGACGTGTCGTTTTTCTCTGAAAGGGGCCAATGTCCGTACGAACGACATGTCGTTTTTTGCTTGACAGAGGCAAAACGACATGTCGTTTTTATCGTCCCTGTCACCCAAAATTGACCCGTGGGTCTGCTTCTCGGGTCTACGCGACCCGGTTCGTGACCCGGTCGGATAGGCCATCTCCGGCCACCAAATCCGACTTCGTTTGAGGGGTTTTGCTCCACATCTCATCCTCTATCACTTTCCGGCCTCCATTTGGGTTAAAAAACTCTCAAAACCAATAATCATATATACATTTTTTTATGAAAGCTTTTGGAAAAAAATGGGTATATATGGCTGAAAACACTCAAGAAATTCCCTAAAATTTTGTCAAAAAAATGGTCTGAACCATTGATGATTAATATACTAATTTCCTTCAAAACCCAATTCGAAAATTTCATTGTAAAAAAAAAATGACAAAAAATGAGGTATATGACAATAAGCTCTAAAATCAAAAGACCTGGCTCTTGATACCAATTGATAAATTATGAAACAATATTATGAGCATTAAATCCATAAATCAGATTCAAATCAACATTATATTCTCATACAACAATCCAGGAACACATTTTATTTAGAGCATTGAATTGAATATATAGAGATGAAACATACCTGATATTGAGTCTCCAATGTTTATCCTTGAATATCTCACGATCTACACAAAACAATATTAGAAAAACAATGCAAGAGAGAACTTATGAAAGCAACCCTTACCAAAACCACATACATCACACACTACCCAACAACACATATATTCTATATATATGTCTCGTATGCCTTCTTACCCTAAGGGGTATATTGGGCCTATTGGGCTTATATTATTAGATATGGTGGACTATGGTTTAATGGGTCAACCTATAGTCTTTAGGGTGCTACCATGTGTCTCAATTGCAATTAGATTAATATTAACCATCCCATTATGGTCTTTAACTATTCGTAGGCACTCTAGAAAATGATTGTGATAATGGAATTATGTTTGTAATTATATTAGTCCATATAAAATTCTAACACTTTTAGCATAAGTCAAATTTGACACGTCTTTTAACATGTCATTGGAGCAACTATTTTGTAAAGTGAACTATATTTTAGCAATGCATCACCAATTTGACACTCTATTAGAGATGCTATTAAGAGCATAATGGATGCTCTACTCTATCTCTTAAAATACCTCACAAAAATATTACTTTATCTATTTCACCTCTAACTTTTACATTATATCATCCATCAGCTTCTCTATTTCTTTTTTCTATATCATTTAAATATTATATATTTTTTTTTTCTTGGCAAAAAAAAATTATATTTTTTAATATTTATAATTTCTACCTACATATAATACCATATAAAATTATATTATGTTTTAAATTTATATGCATGTATATATATATGTATATTATTTCAAGGAAGCTTTTTTTTTTTTTTTCTTATTTTGTAATTTTTCTAATTTTCATGAAAACTAAGAGAAAGGAAAAAAATTCATACATACTAGATAACAACAAATTTTTGTACAAAGAACAAGTCTCACCAATTCATTCTTCATGTCAATAACTTCAATTTAGGATATAAATATATACTCATATATTTGATGAATACTATAAAAATTAATAAAATATTATTTTGCTTCATGAATAGTTCTCTCTAGACATGGCGTAGATTTATATAAAAATTAATAAAATATTATTTTGCTTCATGAATAGTTCTCTCTAGATATGTTTGTAAAGTACAGTAGCTTTTCAGGACCAATGGATGTTGTTTTGGGGATTCTTATCTATATATATTCAGAATAGTTATTTTACTGCTTCCAATAAGAGTGCTCTAATTACATGTTTTATAGCACTTAAATACTAATATAAAAATATTTGACGAAAATAACACTTAGACCGTATTAGAGGGTTTGCACCATTTTGATGTATATATATCCTATTGCTTTTGGTGCAACAACTCCAATCAAATATCACACCAAATAAAATATTTTACATAAAAAACCATACTTTTTATTTTATTTACATTAATACCCAATAGCTAATTTATGAAATAATTATGTATTGTCAACAAATTAAATAATATATCATAATTATTATATTTTAATAATTAATTTTTAATTATAATTTAAAATCTTAAACTAATTTAGTAAAATTAAATATTTTTATTAAATCAATTAAAACATTACATTCATTGATTAAACATTACACACAATCTAAAATGAAAAAAAAAATCCAAAATAAAATCACAATTTTATAGTAATTTAATTTTGTGAATTAGTATATTGTTCCAATATGATCAATTAGTGCATTTCGAATGACATAGTGAGCATTTGTATCATTGATTTGTCTATGTTGACCAAGAAAATTTTGAAAACAAACATTTTCTTTTGCTACGATTTCAACTTCAAGAGCTTTCTATTTTGGTTAGCTCTTCGAGAGCTTCCTTCAATCCAAACCCAAACCAGCTCTGTCATTTGGCATCAGAGCCACCAACTTCCCTGGTTATATCGATGACAGATAATGCAAGTGATGGTCATCATGCCGGCGGGGAAGACCACGACATGCAGGCCCTTTGGGCAAAGATGACCACGATGGAGCAACGCTTAGATCAGCGTTTTACAGACTTCATCCAAGAGGTTCGCAATGCCCTTGACCAGGTCCATCCACGTCCCCAAGGTAATCAGAATGTTCCACCTGTTGGTGATTGAGTTATTCCCCAACCACCTGCCCTTATTGCTGTTGATTTGCCACCACCTCCCGCTCCCAATGTTCGCCACATGTTCGCCGTCATGCCCAGCTTGTACCACCACGACCGATGCTTGCCAACTTTGATTCGGATGACGATGTGGACGCACTTCTTGCTCCTCACCACCCTGTTCTTCCCCACCGTCACAATCAACAACATGACTTTAAGATGAAGATTGATATTCCTTGGTTTGATGGCCAATTACATATAGAAAACTTTCTAGATTGGTTGTCCACAATTGAAAAGTTCTTTGAGTGCATGAATGTTGTTGATACCTCTCAAGTTCAGCTCATTTCCTATAAACTTAAAGGAGGTGCTGCTGCATGGTAGGACCAATTGCACATTCATCAGCGCCACTCCAACAAACAACCAATTCGTTCATGGCCTAGAATGATACAACTCCTCTGTGCCCGTTTTTCTCCCTCCGAACTACGAACAAAATCTCTACCAACAATACCAACAATGTATTCAACATAACCGTTATGTGGCCGACTATGCTTCTAAGTTTTATCGTCTCAATGCTCGAACATATTTGGTAGAGACCGAGCAACAACAAGTCGCTCGTTTCTTAGGTGGCTTGTGTGTATCTTTGCACTCTATTTGGTCTCTTTCTGATGCAGTCAATTTGGCAACCAAAGTGGAAACTCAACAACTTCGTGCTCCCATACGCTCCTTTTTTTCCTAGTGGCCCACTTCTGATGTTCCTCTATCTTCAGCCCCTACTCCTCCATCAAATCAGCTTAGTTCTTCCTCTGCCCCACCGTTGTGACCACCGCCACCACCTACAACTCCGGGTAAACAATCTTTCCCCAGACCCATAATTCGTATTCCCGTTCTGGCCCTGATCGATGTTATCGCTGCCTTGAACCCGAACATCGTTCCACCGAGTGTCCTAAACGCAGGGCTGCCTTTGTGATTGATGATTATGACGGTGCGCATGGAGATGATTCTTTATATGTTGATGATGATGCTACTTTTTATGATGATACTGGTTTTGTTGTCGGTGACAAGGGTGACCCGATTGTGTGTATTCTGGAAAAACTTATTTCAGCCCCATAAGCAACCATTTCCTAGCCAACGCAACGCTATCTTTCGTACTCGGTGCACCATCAACCACAAGGTTGTTAGGAACGAGTTTCCTAATACGCAGCGGAAAGGTGGTGTGGTTGGCCCAGTGTACAACAAAAATTTTGTAACATATTTAAACTACCTTTAAATATGCGGATCCAATAATATACATACATTAATCATAAGCAAGATAGTGATAGAAATCATACCTCTTGAAGCCTATCAAGTGTCCTTGCTATCTTCTCGTATTTAGAACGATCTTCCTATCCAAGCCGCTCCCACGTACTCACACCAAGATCTTCCAAAGCGTTCTCTACACCTCAAGAAATGTATGGGCACTTAGAGAATGAAGGATAGTTTATTTGTGATTCTACTTGATGTACTCAACTCATGAGATCAAGAGAATAGGCCTTAGAATGGTTTCTTTATTTTCAGGGAGAGAAAACTATCGTTCTATTTCCACCGAGCGAAAATGTTCAGAGTAGTCTCACTCTCTTTTCTTTTCTCTTATCTGAATAATTTTCTGATCAGTCATACTTAACAGAAAAAATTCAAAATTTAAAAATTAAATCTATATCCATTTTACAATTTAATTTTTAATTAATTAATTATTCCATTAATGAAAAAATCCAAAAACCAATTTTCGAATTATCCATTAATTAAATAAATAAAATTGAAAATCTCATCCCTGAAAAACACTGGTGTTACACGCCACACACAGTCCTGGACTGTGTGTGAACGTGTAGCTTCCTAATTTCTAGGGATATTTGTTTTTTCAAATTTTATTCAATTATTTATTCAAATTACTTTGTCAGATAAGATCTAACAACCTGATAACTAATTCAAATTTGAATTCAAATTAATTATCCATTTTTAATTAATTATCAAATATAATTAATTATTTGAATAAATATTAATCTTTTAAATTCAAATCCAATTTGAACTTATCAGATTATCATCTCTCACTCAAATAAAGATATTTAATTAATTCTACTAATTAATTAAATCCCAAAATTTTCGAAAATAAATATTTAATTTATTATAATTTCAAAAATTATAATTAATTAATTATTTAATTAAATTTTGAAAATTAATTTAATTATTTAATATAATTTCGAAAATTATATAGAATAATTAAATATTAATTAATTTGGTTAACTACAACTAATTTGTAATTAATTAATTGATCACTATTATCATATAATTGCATATTTGGCCTGAAGAACAAATTTCTTCCTAAATATGTTTTTAAACTATTTTCCCTTCATATCAACTCTTACCTTGAACAGTGTTGATAGAGCCGCTATGGGGACCTATGGACCTATAATTCCAAGCTCCAATAAATTTGAGATTATTAATTAAACTCTTTAATTAAATAATCTTAATTTATTAATCTCATTATTATTCCACTATAAATATGAGACTGCACTCTTGTAATTATAGACATTTCATTTACTGAGTACTTTATAATCATAAAGCGTCCATTGATTTAATCATTGCATACAACTTGACCCTCTAATAATGGTTCATAATTAATCGGGAATAAAATTACCGTTTTACCCTTTTAATTATGTCTTGTTTCCTTAAGTACCATTGACTCTACTAGTGAAGGTTAATTCATAACTAAATTATGAATTTGAGCTCAATAACCTTTCAGTCCCAAAAGTCAACCCTTAAGAGAACCATCATTCAATCTCTTGCGAGAAGGTATAGATTCCATATCTGTATACTATGTCCCCAGCCATCTATATTAATGAGTTCCCAAAACAAAAGTTTTTAGCCTGATCATTCTGACAGACCCTAACAAGTGAATCAAAGAACTCATATAACATAAACAGGAGTTCATAGTAACTTCAGGATTAAGATCTATTTGTATATGATTATCAGTTTATATATTTAATTAATACTTCGAAACGGTATTTAACTAAGTATTAATAAACATATCTGGTCCAGTTCTATATATTCTCTAATATATAAAGCACATCCACTAAAGTGTCCTACCACACTAGTGATCCAGATCTAGATCACATGTATTCATAATACTAGTGGACCGTACTTGCAGTAATTAATCCAAAGATTCCATAACTTTATTTTACTGCGAACTATTCAAGTTCATTTATCACAAATACAATCCTCTCATACTAATACGTGTTTGAGATTACATACATGAACTTAGGAATTTTCCTGATATTTACATAATATTATCATAGAATAGTATAGTCCATAAAATATATGCATAACAAATTCAATTTATTTATTTATTTCATAAAACAATGTCTACTACATATGCTTTCAGGGCACATTTCCAACAAAGGTGTGTGATGTCATTATCGACAGTGGTAGTACAAAGGATGTTGTGTCGAAAGCCTTGGTGAA
Source organism: Humulus lupulus (assembly GCF_963169125.1). NCBI lineage: Eukaryota > Viridiplantae > Streptophyta > Magnoliopsida > Rosales > Cannabaceae > Humulus > Humulus lupulus. The sequence continues at coordinate 48,162,971 of NC_084800.1, read as the reverse complement.
AACTCTTGCTTTACAAACTTCTCCACACCTGCGACCTTATAAACTTGGCTGGATTAAGCGTGGTATTGAAGCTAAGGTCACCGAGCTTTGTCGTTTCTCATTCTCTATTGGCAAGAATTATCATGACGATGTTAGTTGTGATGTGGTTGAGATGGATTCTTTCCACATACTTTTGGGGAGACCGTGGCTTTTTGATAGGGATGTTTTACATAAGGTTCGAGACAACACATATGTGTTTCAATGGAAATGAAGGAAAATTGCCCTTTTTACCTTTTTTCCCATCTTCACCGCCCCCATCTACATCCCCAAAGGTAGACACTGTAATGCCCCGGATTTCCTAATATGGTTTAATAGCTGGATTAGTAGGCCGGGAGGGCCATAACTGTTTAATTATGCCATTAAATGTGTTTATGCATGTTTATGAGAATTATATTATAATATGATGTTAAATGCATGCATGTGAGTCCACATTTGTTTACAGGGGTGTGCTGGTAATTTGGCCCGTTGAGGGCATAATTGTATATTTGTTTGCATGTCAATGATATATTGTGAGGCCACATTATAATGTGGATTGGTTTGAGTATCTCGGCATGAGACGATCTTTAAACATGATTTATCGGTTTGGTCATAACAGGTTTGAGCTCGGGACTCGGGGTGAGTCTCGGGGTGTTTTTAATGATTAGAGCGTTACCGGGAATAATAGGGTAACTGGATATGAATTATTGATGTTTGAGATTATTGAGATTAACGGGAATTGGGAAGCGTTAATTATGATTAACGGGATAAGTGGAAAGTACCAATTTTACCCTTGGAATGGTTTTAGAGGCTTTAAGTGACTTAAGGGTATTTTGGTCATTTGGGTGGATTTGTATGACCTCTAAGTTGGCTGTTGGCTGTAGAAGCATGTGGAATAAACAGAGCAAAAACAGAGTTGTCTTCTCCTTCCCGTACACCATCTTTTTCCATTTTCTCCTCTGGAGTTTTGAGCTAAAAGTGGGGTTTAAAGCTAGGAAATCCAAGGGCTGGGCTAGTGGACTTGGTTCAACCATTGAAGGAGGTTCTAATCTGGATTTGAGGTGAGTTCTAGTCATTGGTTTCAGGTTGTGCTCTGTTTTCCTTTTAGTTTTCAGCTTATGAATTCTTGTTGAAAGTTTGGATTTGAAGAGGTTTTGATTGATGTTTAGCTTGGGTTTTGATAAGGGCGAGTTATGGGTGATGTTTAGAGGTTGAAATGAGTGTTTGGAGGAGGTTTGGAGCTGGTTAGAGGGCTTGGTTCCAAGGGAAAACGCAGGGGAGAGGTTGCTGGTGCGTGCTGCCATTTTGCAAATTCTGGGTATTGAGCCGCGGCGAGGCTGTGGTGCGCCGCGGCCCATGGCGCTGACAGAGAAGGCCATTTCTGTCTGAGGGGCGCGCCACGGCGCGTCTAGGGCAGGCCGCGGCCCTTAGGGCAATTTTGGCCAGAATGGAGTTTTTAGCTTGGGGTTTCAAGCCTTAGGCCTCGGGGTTGAACCTAGTACCCGGTTGAGTGGTGTTTGATGTCTCGGAGGCTAGGTTTTGGTTTGGGAACCCTCTATTATCATTTTTATTGATGAATCCTATATTTTGGTTATGACCAGGTGACCGTCAAGGAATTTAAAGGTTGATCGTTCTCAGGGGTCGTTCATATAATAATTCTCACTCGAACCAGAGGTAAGAAAACAGTGTATGAATACAGTTGCACCCTGTATAGGTATATGACATGCATGTTTTTCTATTGAAGCATGTTGGTTGATATATGTGGACATGGATTGCATATTAAATGCTAGTAAACGCTGATTACTTGCTTGTGGCACTGACTAGTCAGGGACCGACCCTAAAGTCGATGAACACGCATTGAATGGCTCTATGGCATTACTGCTGGACCAACCCTAAGGTCGATGAACTTATAAGCGCTTGCCTGGTCTAAGACCAGATGTTCATAGCCAAGGTATATGACCCCGGTGACTGTTTGTCACATGGCAGGGGGACGCTGTCCTTAGTTACGACTCTAAAGTCGGGAGGATGGTTATGTTGGTGACCAATCACCATGCACCTATCCTGATCAAACTTATGAAAGAACCACTTATCAAATAAGCCCTGGTGACCCTATCGTCACATGGCTAGAGGGAGTTGTACCCGCTTTTGTGACTTTTGGCTATTGTCACCTATCTGTTTTGGACCGTTGGTCCTGACTGACTATTATGATTATTGTTGATATTACATCATGCTTTGTTGTGTTTTCTTGTTGGGCCTTGGCTCATGGGTGCTACGTGGTGCAGGTAAAGGGAAAGAGAAGCTCACCCAACCCTGAGTGGAGAGCTTGGGCGATGTTGTGTACATACTAAGCCGCTTGACCACCACGGTCAGGGAGTTCTCAGAGGGACTAGGGGTTTACCCTAATTTTGCCGCTTAGGTCGGTGGGGATTGTAAATTTGAAACAGTAGCAACCCTTTTGTATTATGAACTACTTGTAAATGTTTTTAATGGCTCATGAGCAGTTTATATACTTAATGCAAAATATCCTTTCCTTTTACTGGTTTTTCACCTTAACCTAATAATAACACTTAGATCACGTTTTTTAACCAAAGGACTCGGGTAGCGAGTCAAATTTTCGGTTCACTGTTCACCGTAACTGTTCTGGGGTAGCCAGGGCGTTACAGATACCCTTTTGACAGTTAATGCCACTGATTTTGGTGTTGCACTTAAGGACAACTCTATATTGGTTGTTGTGCTCATGAAAGAGGCTTTGACCGATTCCTCTATTGTCCCACCAGTTGTTGGACAGTTACTCTTGAAATTTCCTTCGGTTGCTCCGTCTAATTTACTTGACCAGCTGCCACCATTGAGGGAGATTCAACATCATATTGATTTTTCAGCCAGGGGTCACTCTTCCAAATCTTCCCCACTACAGATTAGCACCAAAGGATCACGACATTTTATAAAGTCTTATTGATGATTTGCTTGCTAAGAATCTCATACGAGCTAGCTTAAGCCCTTGTGCTGTACCCGCTTTATTGGTCCCAAAAAATGATGGTTCGTGGAAAATTTGTGTCGATAACCGTGCAATCAACAAAATTATTGTAAAGTATTGCTTTCCCATTCCACGTTTGGAAGACATGCTTGACAAGCTAGCTGGTTCGCGAGTATTTTTGCGCCTTGACCTTCGCAGTGGTTATCATCATATTCTAATTCGCGAAGGTGACGAATGGAAGACTGCCTTCAAGACTCGTGAAGGCCTCTATGAATGGCTGGTCATGCCGTTTGGCCTTAGCAATGCTCCTAGTACCTTCATGCAGTTTATGAACGAGGTGCTAAAACCTTTTACTGGCAAGTTCGTTGTTGTTTACTTTGATGATATCCTAATCTTTAGCAAATCTGAGGATAAGCCTTTGTTGCATCTTGAATCAGTTTTGAAAGTATTGCAAGACAATCAACTTTATTTGAACTTGAAGAAGTGCGAATTCCTAGTTGATCATTTGTTATTTCTTGGTTTCATTATTGGGGTTGTTGGGATACATGTGGATGCTTGCAAAATACAAGCTATTACTGATTGGCCAGTCCCACAATCTGTTTCAGAACATTAGAGCTTCCATGGGTTGGCTACTTTCTATAGATGATTTATTAAGAATTTCAGTGTGATCATGACTCCATTAACTAATTGTTTGTGTGTTGGTCGTTTCACTTGGGGGTCCGAACAAGATGCAAGCTTCAAGCTCATAAAAGAAAAATTGTGTCATGCTTCAGTGTTGGCTCTTCCAGACTTTGACAAACCCTTTGAGGTTGAGACAGATGCATCTATGACCTGCATAGGAGCTGTCCTTTTTCAATATGGTAGACTTGTAGAGTTCTTTATTGAAAAACTTAATGATGCTCAACAACGTTGGACTGTATATGATCAATAACTCTATGCCATAGTGAGAGCTCTTCACCATTGGGAGCCTTACCTATTGCAGCAGGAATTCATTTTGCATTGTGACCAGCAAGCTCTACAATTTCTTAGTTCCCAAAAGTCCCTGAATAGAATGCATGCTCGCTGGATTCTATTTTTGCAGAAATTCTCTTATGTCTTCAAACATAGAAATGACTCCACTAATAAAGCTGCTAATGCCTTGAGCCAAAAATTGCATCTACTAGCTACTCTATGACACTGATTATGATTTTGTTAATGTCTGGTCCCATTGCAAGACAGGTACACCATTTAAGGATTTTCACATCAATAGTGGGTATCTCTTTAAAGGGAATCAACTATGCATCCCCAATACATAACTTCGTGAGCAACTAATTCGAGAGCTCCATGCCAGCGGTCTTGTAGCGCACCCTGGTCACAATAAAACCATTGCTTTGCTTGAGGATAGATTCTTTTGGCCACACTTAAAGCGCCAAGCAACTCCATTTGTTGAACATTGTGGTGTTTGCCAAACCTCAAAAGGCAACATCAAAATACTGGGCTTTATCTCCCACTCCCGATACCATAGAACATTTGGGAAGACTTGACCATGGACTTTGTTCTTTGTCTTCCGCGAACAGCACGACATGTTGACTTTATGTTCGTCGTAGTTGATTGATTTTCCAAAATGGCTCATTTTATTCCCTGTAAGATGCTAGTTTTGTTGCGAAGTTATTTTTCTGCGAAGTTGTTTGTCTTCATGGTGTTCCTCACTCTATCACCTATGAGCGGGATGCCAAATTTATAAGCCATTTTTGGCAGATTTTGTAGCAGCGGCTAGATACGACTCTTAACTTTAGTAATGCACATTGAATAGTGGTGAAAAATGTATTTTTATTGATTTTAATGGTCAAAATAAATTAAGTTTAATTAATATTTTTATGGAATTAATATGATTTATTTTATAAATGAAAATATTTGATTGAGAATTAAGTTGTTGTTATTTTGTAGGAAATAAAATGTATTTTGGTACTTTGAAATGAAGAAAATAATTAAATCTGAAAGAAGAATAGAAAAAATGGCAAAATTGAAAGACAAAGGCCCAAGAGAAGCCCAAAAAGACCCAGGTCTGCCTCAGCCTCCCCAGACCCGCCCGCGACCCAGGAGCCCAGCCGACCTGTGGCCCGCCTCCTCGACCCGAACCCAGATCTGCGGCTAGCCCCTGCCCAGCCCGCCTGCCAGCCCAGCGAACGGCCCACACGCCTGGCCCTCCTTTCCTCTCCCTTTTCCTTTGAGAAAATTACGAAGTGCACTGCATTTGGTAAAAAAAATCTAAATATACGGATATTTAAATAAATTACAAATATACGGTCACTTAAATATAAGTAAATTCTTCACTCTCAATTCTGTTTCCCTCCCCTCCGTGCCGATTTTCGTTGCTTTAGTTAATTGAACAAATTTTTTATATACTACAAATAATATAATAATATAAGTAATAATAATTATAGCTACTACTTTCAATAAAGTAGATTAATTTATTTTTATTTAAAATGAATTTATTTATTAATATTAAAATAAATATTTATATTTATATAAATTATTATAATTTATATACGTTGCAATATATAGTTAATTAAAATTAATATTAATAACTATATTGTTGGATAATCACAATATCATTATTCTTTGAATATTTTTTAAATTATATTTATAAATCTAAATTACAATTATGTTAGTTGAAATTATATAATATTTTTTTAAACGTTAGCTACAAAATAAATTTCTTACTTTCTAGTTTTAAAAAATATTGTTACAAAAATGAATTTTGTTTACTTATAAAGTAGTCTATAATTTTTTTTGTTGACAAAAAGACATGTTTTTCTACTAATTTTTCAATAAACACAAAAATGTTATTATAAATATTTATATAAATTATTATAAATATTAGTTACAAAAATATATTTTCTAATTATAAAACTAGTTTTAGAAACTTTTGTTACAAAAATAAATTTTTTAGTTACAATTTAATCTCTTTTTAAACTAATTTTCTAAATATTAGTTACAAAAATGTAAAAGTTGTTTACCATTTAGTAATAGATGTTTACAAATTTGTAACAAATATTTACAATTGTAACAGATATTTACAAATTTGTAATAGATTTTCATATCTTTTTTAGTTTTTAATGTATTTTTGTAGATTTCCTTTTAATAAAGTCTTTTATAAATAATGAATATATTCAATTTATATTTTTAAGTTGTATAGTATAAATATGATGGTTCCTGTAATTTTTTGGTACTATATGGAAAAATATAATATTTTTATGTAAATTTTGGTTACGATTTCTTAACAATAAATTATTTTCGTAAATGATAGTTACAATAATTTGCTAATATGTATTATGTTGTCTGTAAAAGCATGTTACAAACCTATGTATTATGTTGTCTGTAAAAGCATGTTACAGGTTTGTAACATGTAAATTTATAGTTGTCGTTGTCTGTAAAAGCTTGTTACAGGTTTGTAACATGTAAATTCATCGTTGTCTGTAAAAGCTTGTTACAGGTTTGTAACACGTAAGTTCTTATTTAGCATTTCTCTATCATGTTGTTTAGGGTTGCTCAAGATCCAAACCAGTCCAATTACCCCGAACCAATCCAATAATAAAAAATTGGATATCCAATTACAATTGGATTTGTAATCTTAGCATTTCTCTATCATGATATTTAATGGACTTAATGTTGTAAACTTAATATTTAAATGACTATAATGTGACAATTGTAAAGATTTAAATTGGTATTATTACTACATGGTGTCTAGATTTTTGTATGTTTTTTGTTTTGCTTGTTAATTTCTTTAATATCAAAATTTAGGTTCAAAGATAAAAAAATAAAAATAAATCGACCCAATCCAATTACAAATGGATTGGATTGGATTTGTAGGCCAAAACGGATTTGATTGGATTAGATTTGATGATTTCCAACATCCAACATTTAATTGGATTGGATTGGTTAGTGTTAAAAATGTTGGATCAGATCGGATGATCATTCCTAATGTTGTTTGTAAAGATTTGTTACAAGTTTATTGCTATGGTTGTGTTTGGTAAAATTTTTGTTTTTGAATTTTTTAAACAAAAAAAAAGAAATATAATTTTATTTTTAAAAAATAAAAATATGTTTGGTAACTATTTTTTTTTTTTTTTTTAAAAACAAAAAATAATAAACGCGTTTGATCATTTTTATTTTTTTATTTAACAATACGAGGTGTTGATTTGAAGAAAAAAAAAAGGTCAAAAACGGTTTAAAAAAATTTTGAAAGTCAAAAAATTCTATTTTCAAAATTTAATAAATTTTGATTAAAATTCAAAAAAATAATAAATAAAAATAAAGTTATCAAACACATTTTATGTTTAATTGTCAAATTTTTAATTAATTAAATAAAAAACTATTTTTTTAAGTGACACAACCTATATTTTTTAAAATAATTTTATGATTATGATCTTTCAACAATATGATTTTATCAAGTGTAAACGTTGATTATAATTTTGCAAGTGTACAAATAAGTAATTCAAAATTAATTTAAAGATATTAATATATATATATGTTGTTGTTCAGGATAATATTTGTAATGATTTGATACAAATTTGAGTATGATATTCAACATGTAATGGAATGAGTAATATGGATAACTGGGTAGGCATAGATTCCGTAATTTTGTAATTAGTTTAAAATACCGTATTTTTAGAATTTTTTTCCAATTTGCCGTATATGTGTTAATTTCCCTTTTCCTTTCTCCTTCAGCATGGCCCAAGGCCCAATTCTCCATCAGCCTGCTTGTCTTTTTCAGCAGTCATTGCCAAGTGTCGCTGCCTAATTGGCTGCGCAGTAGCAATCCCATCAGGCATTTCCATCGGTTTTAGCTACTTCACATTTTCTACTCCACCAACCTGCATACCAACCACCAAAATAGCAATTACAGTAACAGAAAAAAAATAATACTATTAATAAGGCCCGTTTGGTAAAATTTTTGTTTTTGAATTTTTTAAACACAAAAATAGAAATATTATTTTATTTTTGTTTCTTTATTTAAAAAAATAAAAATATATTTGGTAACTATTTTTGTTTTTTATTTTTAAAAACAAAAAATAATAAATGCGTTTGATAACTTTTATTTTTATTTTTTGTTTAACAATATAAGATGTTGATTTGAAGAAGAGAAAAAAAAATTTGAAAACTATTTTAAAAAAAATTGAAAGTGAAAAAATTCTATTTTCAAAATTTAATAAATTTTAATTAAAATTTAAAAAATTAATAAATAAAAATAGATTTACCAAACACATTTTATGTTTAATTTTCAAAATTTTAATTAATTAAATAAAAAACTATTTTTTTAAGTATTACCAAACAATACCAATAATTATGATTTTTATATCAGAATTTATTATTAATATTATTATTATCTTTTGTAACCCAAATTTTTTCTTTATTTATTTTTAGTCTCTTTTGCTCTATAAATAATAACTCTTTTTGTTAGTTTGATATGTAATTTTTAGAGTAAAAAAACTATAGCGACATTTCCTCTCGGTGTTCTTCTCATATTTCTTTATAGAATTTTTATGAGAATGATGTGCATAATGATCTAATCTTCCTTGGAAGGTTAGGGATGATCCCATATACAAAGTGATGTTATTTATATTTTTTATTTAATATATGTGTTTTTAAAATTTATACATTTGAGTAATTTTTGTTCTTCTATTATCTTTATTTATTGTTGCTAATATTATATATAGAATTAGTCATACTTTTCTATATATTTAAAGTTAGTATAAATAATATTGATGCTTAGTTTTATGTCCAATCTTTTATTGCATTATGATATAATGATATAGTGTCATTTTTAGATTTTTCATAAGATTAACATATTACTTCCAAAGTAAGAACATATTTACTCAAATATATTTTTGTGAAACATGTATGCACTTTAATGTTGAATCCTCCAAATAGGTAGTTGTGATGTGAACTATTTGTTTGTGTAAATTTTATGAATCAAAGATCTAAATAGCTAAACAATACATATGGGTGACTCTTGATACCTTTATATTCTTTAATCGTGGATTACATCTTATTTTTATTTGCTTTATTTTACAATCAAATTCTCAAACCAAAAATCATAAATCCATTTCCCTTTCATTATACTTCACTAACCTTTGTGTTTATTTTCTACTAATATTTTTGGTCTTAGTTACCTTCTTGTGGAATCGACCGCCTGATCTATACTATAACTACCGCTAAGAAGATGCACGTTTTGGGCGTTAAACACACACCATCCTCAAACAGATGAACGGACCGAAGTTGTTAATTAATCATTGGGCAACATGATACACTGTATTGCTAGCGACAAACCAAAACAATGGGATTTAGCTCTTCCTCAGGCTGAATTTTCTTTTAACTGTCTTCCTAATCGCTCCACCGACCTTGACCCATTTCAAATAGTGTACACTGAGGTTCCTAATTTGACTGTTGATTTTGTTGCTCTTCTGAAACTGAAATCCAAGTCTACTAGTGAACTTGCTGATGAAATTGTCCAAATGCACCAAGATGTTAAGCACCGTTTAATTCAGTCAGCTGCTGCTTACAAAGAGTCTGCTGATAAACACCACCATTTAAAGACGTTTTCTAAAGGTGAATTGGTTATGGTGCATCTCCGTAAGGAACGTTTTCCTGCTGGCACTTACAACAAACTCATGCCCAAGAAAATCGGCCTGTGTCGAATCCTCCACAAAGTGAATGATAATGCATACATGGTTGAGCTTCCATCTGACATCCGTATCTCCAACACCTTCAACGTTGTTGATTTGTTCACCTATCACCTTCTTGACGATGCTCCAATTGCAGCTACAAACTCAAAGTCGAGTTTTTCTCACAGTAGGGAAGACTGATGCAGAGCACCACGTGACCAGCTTCTTTAGTTTAAGTTTAAATATGCTTCTTATTTAATTTAGTGTTTGTCGTTTATGTCCATTTTATATTTGATGTCATCTTGTTTTATTTGAATTTGTCTTTGGCTTTGCTCATTTATCTTTGTAAAAACGGTACAGTTTTGGTATTATATAAATACCAATCATCATCAATGAATATGACCTAACCGCAATATTCAGTATATTCTAGATTCTTTCTATTTTGGTTAGCTCTTCGAGAGCTTATTCAATCCAAACCCAGACCAACTCCATCACTAAATGATTTAAAATTATTTTTAAAAAAATCTTGTTCTGACCTTAACTCACACTCTTTCCTTGGCCTCTAGCTCACCTCTTTCACTCGCATGTCAACAATTTTTGTGTTTGGAGTTTCACTGCAAATTTCCTATGATAACATATTAATTGAATATATTATAGCAGACCATGAAGTAAGTAATCTTTTTTAACGATAATCCTACCTTAAAACATTTATATTCTATGCTTCGGTTTCTAATTGATTTGACAATAATATTAAATTAAGATGTTAGTGTTTAGAGTATCTCCAACCTTGACACCAAATTTGGTGTCACGCCAACATCAAATTTGGTGTCAAAAACAATTTTCACTCCAACCACAACACTAAAAACTACACACAAAAAATATTATTTATTATTATATATATATATTTTAAATAAATTGAATATTATTTTTATTATTATATTAATTTATCAAAATCATCACAATTATTATATCTAATTAATATTTTAAATAAAACTACTCATTAATTTTCCACATTATTGATTGTTGTCTTTGTATCTCATAAGGTTCATTTCTATGTTATTGCTTTCCGTTTGATTTTGGCGTGTTTAATTTTAATTTTTCAATGTATGTTTAAGTTTGTAATGTTTTTATTGTGTAACATTGACTATGATTTAAGTTTATAATGTTTTATTGTATAATTTTGAGTATGTTTCGTATGCATTACTATGATTAATATTAAAAAAAATTGTAATGTGATTGTGAATGTTGAGAATGTATACTATTGATTATAATGAGAATGTGATGTCTAATGTATTCAATTTTAATTTTTTTAATGTGTCTTTAAATTTGTAATGTTTGTATTGTGTAATATTAAAAAAAATACAAATATTTAATAATGTTTTATTTAAATTATAATTAAAAAAAAATTGTGGTATATACAATTTAATCTCCACATAATAAACTAAATTCTAAATTATATATATAATAATATAAATATATATTATTAAGAATGGCATCAAGATTAAGAATGGCATCAAGATTGCCCAAATCGACCCTGAGGAGGTGAAGTTCCAAGCAGCGAATTGGAGCTCTGATGTAATATGTATGGTGCTGGGTGCGAACCCTCCAATGGTGGTGTTTGAGGGTTATATTAAGCATATTTGGGGCCATCTTGGGATTGCGCAGATAGCTCGTATGACCATGGGTTTAACAATGGTGAAATTTAATGATGAAGCAACTAGAGATCTGGTTTTAGAGAATGGTGTTATTCAGTTTGATCGGAAGCCGGTTATAGTCAGACCATGGTCTTTAGATCTAGATGCGATTAAGCTAGTTCGTTCTGTACCATTATGGATTCGACTTCATGATCTAGGTCTTCAATACTGGGGGAACAAATGCCTTAGTGCATTGGTTAGCACTATTGGGAAACCTATAATGGTGGATCAATATACTAGGGATCGCACTAGGATTCAATTTGCTCGGATTCTGGTTGAGATGGATATAACAGATGCTCCACCAAGAGTGATTCAGTTTCTAAATGAAAAAGGCCAGTTGGTGGAGCAGGGGATCGATTATGAGTGGCTACCGGTGAAATGTAAAACATGTATGGGCTATGGCCACACTATGGCAGACTGTAGGAAAAGGGAAGTTGAGAAGAGAAAGAGGAATGCTGAGAGGACTGATCCTGTGACTAAACCAGAGGTAATGTAATGCCCCGGATTTCCTATTATGGTTAATGGCGGGTTTAGTAGGCCGGGAGGGCCATAACTGTTTAATTATGCCATTAAACGTGTTTATGCATGTTTATGAGAATTATACTATAATATGATGTTAAATGCGTGCATGTGAGTCCACATTTGTTTACAGGGGTATTATAGTAATTTGGCCCGTTGAGGGTATAAATGAATATTTGTTTGTATGTTAATGATATATTGTGAGACCACATTATAATGTGGGTTGGTTCGAGTATTTCGACATGAGATGATCTTTAAACATGATTAACGGTTTGGTCATAACAGGTTTGAGCTCGGGGCTCGGGGTGAGTCTCGGGGTGTTATTTATGGTTATAGCGTTACCGGGGATTTTAGGGTAACGGGATATGATTTATTGATGTTTGGGGATATTGAGATTAGCGGGAATTGGGAAGCGTTAATTATAATTAACGGGTTAAGCGGAGAGTACTAATTTTGCCCTTGAGGTGGCTTTAGAGGCTTAAGATGACACAAGGGTATTTTGGTCTTTTTGGAAGGATATATGTAACTTAAGTGGCTTAGAAGGCTGTAGAATAAACAGAGTAAAAATAGGGGTTTGCTTCCTTCATTCCTGTACCTTCTCCTTGCTTCATCTTCTTCACTCCTCCTTTGATGGTTTTGTGTTCTTGGTGGTAATTCAAGCTAGAGGAACTTAAAGCTGGGTTGGAGCATTTGTGTAAGCCTATGTGGGAGGTTTAAAGCTAGTTTCAAGGTGAGTTTTGGCCATTAATTACAGCTGGTGCTCTGTTTTGCTTATAGCTTTCAATTCATGTTTTTGATGTGGGAAATGAGAATCAAAGGGGGGTTTTGGTGTTAGTTTGATTGGGGTTTGATGTGAGTGAGCTAAGGGTGTTATTTGGGGGGTTAATTACATGTTTGGAGGAGGTTCTATGATGGTTTGAGAGACTGGTTTGAGAGAAAAACGCACAGGGGGAAAATCTGGTTCGTGCGTGGGCTTGTTGCTGAACTGGGCGCCGCGGTACAGCAGGGGAGCGCCGCGGCCCTTGGCGTTTGGCAGATGGGGGAGCCCTCTGTTTGGGGGTGCGCCGCGGCGCAGCAGAGGGGGGCCGCGGCCCTTAGGGCTAATCTTGCTAAAAAGTGGTTTTTAGCTTAGGGATTCAAACCATAGGCCTCGGGGTTGGACCTAGTACGCGGTTGGGTGGTATTTGGGGTCTCGGGGGCTGGGATTTGGTTTGGGAACCCTCAGTTATCATTTTTATTGATGAATCCTATAATTTGGTTATGACCAGGTGACCGTCGAGGAATTTAAAGGTTGATCGTTCTCAGGGGTCGTTCGTATAACTATTCTCACTCGAACCAGAGGTAAGAAAATAGTGTATGAATATAGTTGCACCCTGTATAGATATATGGCATGCATGGTTTGATATTTGAGGCATGCTGGTTGATATATGTGGACATAGATTGCATATTAAATGCTAGTGAACGCTGATTACTTGCTTGAGACACTGACTAGTCAGGGACCGACTCTAAAGTCGATGATCACGCATTGAATGGCTCTATGGCATTAATGCGAGACCGACCTTAAGGTTGATGAACATATAAGTGCTTGCCTGGTCTACGACCAGATGATTATAGCCAAGGTATATGACCCCGGTGACCGTTTGTCACAAGGCTAAGGGACGTTGTCCATAGTTTCGACTCTAGAGTCGTGAGGAAGGTTATGTTGGTGACTAATCACCTTGCACCTATCCCAAACAAACTTATGAATGAAACACTTATCGATTAAGCCCTGGTGACCCTATCGTCACATGGCTAGTGGGAGCGATGCTCATTATTGTGACTTTTGGCTATTGTCACCTGTTTGTTGGACTGATAGTCCTGAAGGGATTACTATGATTACCGTTGATATTATATCATGCTATATTGTGTTTTCTTGCTAGGCCTTGGCTCATGGGTGCTATGTGGTGCAGGTAAAGGGAAGGAAAAACTTGGCCAACCCTGAGTGGAGAGCTTGGGCGATGTGATGTACATACAGGGCCGCTTGATCGCCACGGTCAAGGAGTTCTCAGAGGGACTAGGGGTTTACCCTATTTTTGCCGCTTAGGCCGGCGGGGACTGTAAATTTGAAACTGTAGCGACTCTTTTGTATTATGAACATCCTGTAAACATTTTAAAAGGCTCATGAGCAGTTTATTTACTTAAAGAAATGTACCATTTCCTTTTTACTGATTTATACCTTAACCTAATAATAGTACCTAGATCACGTTTTTAACCAAAGGACTCGGGTAGCGAGTCAAATTTCCGGTTCACTGTTCACCGTGACTGTTCTGGGGTAACCAGGGCGTTACAGGTAAACTCTACGAATCTTCCCATTTCAAATCCGGGTACTTCAAAGATACTGCCATCTGGTTCAGGAAAAAAAGATAATCATGTACTGAGTAATAATGACTGGAAGACACCTAGAAAAACTACTGGTGTAAAAATGAAGGAGCAGGTTACGGTTACTTCATCAGATCGTGACCTAGAGGCTGGGCAGAGATCAGTGAATGTGTTCTGTGTTCTGCAGAACAAGGATGGTAATGAGGAAGAGGAGGTAGAATGTAGAGAAATAAAGGGTCCTGGTTTATCTACTACTTAGCCATGGACTGTTGTAGTATAGGAAGTTGCAATGTTAGGGGGTTGAATAATAAAGGTAAGCAAGAGTCTGTGTTGGAATTTTGCAATGTGAATAAAATTGGAGTTGGGGGTTTGTTAGAAACTAAGCTAAAAGGGAATAAAGTTCAGGAGTTGATGGACAACAAATTTACTACTTGGGAGTTCTATAACAGTCCTATTGTTGAGGGCAGGTTGTTGATCATATGGAGGAAGAGTTTTGTTAGAGTTTTGGTAATTGCTGAATCTGCTCAGCATGTTCATTGTGTGGTTAAAATGGCTGGTAAAGTTAATGCTTTCTGTCTCACCTTTGTTTATGGTTTTAATGCTATTGAAGACAGGAAGATTCTGTGGTATAATCTGATGCAACTCAGTTTTCCAGTGTCCCCTTGGTTAATCCTTGGGGATTTTAACTCGGTCTTTTTTACTGATGACAGAAGTGGAGGGAATCCTATTTCGCATTCTGAGATGGTTGACTCTAATCTTTGGTTAGCCCAATCTAATGTTGTAGCTCTTAAAAGATTTGGTTCGAATTTTACTTGGACTAATAACCAAGTTGGCTCTAGTCGAATTTATTCCAAGATTGATCATGCATTTGTCAATGAGGAATGGCATGATTTCTTTCCTAACACAGCAGCTCGGTTCAGTTGGGAAGCAACATCAGATCATTGTTCTTGTGTAATTTCAGCTTCAGCAACAGAGTCTATTGGGATCAAACCTTTTCGGTTTTTTAATTTCTGGGCTGATCATCATGACTTCAAGACCATTGTGGAGCAGAGTTGGAAGAGGCCAGTGACTTCTAGAGGGCTCAAAGGAATATACATAAAACTAATGAGAGTTAAGCATTGCCTCAAGAAGTTCAATCATGAAGTGATTGGCGATATTGGGAAAAGGTTTCAGGATGCGAAATCTAGTTTCAGCGAGGCTAAACTTCAAGCGTAAGCTCATCCCAGAGACAAAAACTACCAGGATCTGGAAGCAATTGCAGCTGCTAAGTTTGATATGCAAGAGAAAATGTATCATAAGTTTCTCAGCCAGAGAAGTAAAATCACTTGGCTGCAAAAAGGAGACTCCAACACATCTTACTTCCATGCGTATCTGAAGAAGAGAAGAATGGATAATAGAATTATTTCTTTTATGACAGAATAGGGATTGATTAATGATAAGTTTTCTAATGTTGTGGAGCATTTTCTCAATCATTTCCGTAGCTTCATGGGCAGCAACAGTACTGTTAATTCCAAAATGAATTTGAGTTGTATTGAGCAGGGTACTAAAATTTCTTTAGACCAGCAAGTAGGTCTGCTGAAGCCATTTTCTGTTGTGGAAATAAAGAAAGCGATGTTCAGCATTCCTGATACTAAATCACCAGGACCTGATGGATTTGGGTCTGGTATTTTCAAGAGTATGTGGCCTGTTATTGGGGGAGAAGTCTGTGCTGCAGTTGTTAATTTTTTTGAGACTGGTTTCATGCCTCCAGAATTTCATAATACCACGATCTCTCTTATTCCTAAACTTGAGAATCCGACCAGAGCTTTAGATTATAGGCCTATTGCCTGCTGTTCAACGATTTACAAATGCATATCTAAGCTTCTGTGTTCTAGACTTGCTTCAGTCCTTCCTAGTCTGGTTCATCAAAATTAAGGAGCATTTGTCCAAGGGAGATCTATTGCTCATAATGTGATGATTCTTCAAGATATCTTGAAGAACTATAGGAGGAAAAATACTTCTCCTCGCTGCGCTATTAAGATAGATATCAGTAAGGCTTATGATACTGTGGATTGGAATTTTGTTGAAGATTTGCTTAATGCTTTAAACTTCCCTACTAGATTTATTCAGCTGATTATGATCTGTATCAAGAGCTCTTCTTATTCACTTCTAATGTGTAGAGTCCAAGAACTTTACTTAGTTAATTGTTAGTAGTATTATAGTATGTTTAGTGTTATCTTTGTTACTATTGATTTTTGGTTCAGACCGGGAATTATTTGGACACTCATAGTAGTACTTATAGATTTTCTAAGTTTAATCTATAGTTTAAAAATATTAAGTATAACCTAAGGTTTGATTAATGTGACTGATATTAAGGATTATATTATTATATTATAAGGTTTAGACATCAACCAATAGGATTTTAAGCACATGTTATGAATGGTAATTAAGGATTAAGTATTTTTTAGGATTAAATTAAATAAGGGTAAAATTTGAATGTTATAGGGTCAGTCAGCAGCCTTGAGTACGTTGAGGGCTTAGTCAAGGCTGTTTAATCCATTCAAACTTAGCTAAAAAATGTGTAAATTCGTGTTTAAATATTCAGCGTATGCCGATATATCGCAGCTATAGGGGGCGATATGTCGCAGCACGTAGATACGGAAAACACGAATCGATGCACGGTCGCCTCGGGAACAAAGGTCCAGGCGATATATCGCCTACAGGGGGCGATATATCGCCTCCACCAGCATGAATTCAAATACTTTTGAATTCTTTTCCCTTCAGCCATTCAAACTCCTTCAACAGTCCAGCATCTTTTGAACGAGTCTTCAGCCTCTGCTAAACGATTATTCAAATGATTTTCACTTAAAAAGCCATTATTTTTATTCAAGTAAAATCAAGATATTTTCATTCCCAAACTCTATAAATAGGACCTAGTACCCAGCCATTATTCACCATTTGCTCTAAGTTCAGAGGCTGCTAGTGTTAAGTGAGTGTGAGAGTGTAAACACTTGGTTTGGGGAAAAACTATAAGCTTAAACATCATAAGCTTATCAAACACTTTGGGAAGTGAGTGCTATAGTATTTCGGTGGATGTTAGATTGATCTTGCAATCTTTGAGGTAAACCCAAAACTCTAGTTCCTTTCTGTATTTTATGTTATTTCCTTTCTCAAAACCTTCTACTCAGTCCCCTAACCTTATTCTTGTTTTGGTTAGGGAATCCAAGCTTTTAAGCATATAAGTCGGTAAGTATGTTTTCTATGGTTTAGTCTTTCCATCTCTTCCATTTCATCTCCTTTCTTTAGACTTACTCTTTCTTATGGTTTTAGGAGTGTTCCAACAATCCCAACTCAGTCCATAATCTCGGTAACTTTGGTAAGGAAAATAGGCTAGAATCAATATGTTATGTGCTTATGTTATCTATATGTTTATGTTATTAATGTGTTATGTTTTGTTATTGATGTGTATGTTGTAGGCTTGGGCTTATGCCCTATTTGACTAACAAGACCCCAAAAAGATTGTGGGCATAAGCCTATTTAGCTGGTAGGACCCCACTAATCTCATGGGCATAAGCTTGTTTAGTCTATGGGACCCCAAGTAATAATGGCCATTATAATAAGTGAATTATGTGTTATGATATGTCTTTATGTTTTCTTATGAAATTATGTATATGACTATGTGTTAGGTTTTCCTTGCTGGGCATTAGGCTCACCCCTTTCTGTTTATGTGCAGGAAAATAAGTTTAGAGGCGGTAAGATTCGTGACGCTTGGAGGATGTGTATCGATGATGAATGGAGTCAAGGGGCCGAGCGTTATTCGATTCGAGGATGTAGTCTCACTTCTTATGTTTTTAATGGTTTTACATGTATTTTCCGCATTATTATGTAATGTCTTTTATTTTAAATCATCTTTTGTTTTTAAAGACAATGGGATCCCATAATCCTCCTTAGTATTTTGTTTATTTGTAAATACTCTTATTTTGCAAGTTACTCAATAAATTATGGTATTTTCGTAAAAATGTAAGTTTTATGTATAGTTTCGATAATGGTCCAATTAGTCTAGATTAGTGGGTCGTTACATAATGAATGGCAGAATTCAAGGTGGTTTTCAAGGTGCTAAGGGTCTTCGTCAAGGTGATCCCTTATCCCCTTTGATTTTTGTTCTGATAATGGAATATCTAACGAGATGTTTTCTTCATGCTGCTATAGACTCTAAATTCAGATATCATCCTCTTTGCAAAAGTTTGAAGTTAATAAACTTATGCTTTGCGGATGATTTGATTATTCTTAGCAAAGGTTCTATACAGTCCATAAAAAGTGCTTAAAGAAGTTCTTGATTTGTTCAGCTCTTCAACTGGGCTGTTTATCAATGTTAGTAAGTCTCAAATCTTTTTTGGAGGGGTTGATACTAGGGAGAAAAGGGAGATTATTAAGGATATTGGGTTGGCTCACTACAAGAAAAAACAGTATTCATAACACTTAAAAACTGCTAACCGGGAGTATTGATAACACTTCTGAAAATGCTAACATAGCCCCTGTTATTAAAAGTCCTGTCTTTTCTATAACAGTATTTGAATGTTATGTTCGATGTTATCTTAAACTATTCAATAACACATTTTTAGTTGCTATAATATTCAAATAATAACATTTAGTTAGAGTATTTGATTATAAATTTGACATTTAATCTTATACTTTTTGCATAACACTTTTCAACTGTTACATTTGATTATTTTGATAACATTTTTAGTTTGTTGTATTATATAAATCATAACGATTTGTTACGCTTATAGTAATAAAATTTTGTTACTTTAGTATGAATAATATATTTTAAATTTTATTTTGATAAGTATACTTATAAGGTTTTTTTTTAATTAAAAGATTTTCATTATTGTATTTTGATAAAAAAAAAATCAAAATTAATCATAAAATGTAATTCTTAATAGATTGATAAACTATAAGTATTACATTGAACAATAACTAATTCAAACAATGAATGTGTCTACTTCATGAGATCTTAATTCTAACTTAAGTTTGAAAGCATAACATAATAAAGTTTTATAATCTTGAATATTTTTTACTTCAAAAATGAAAAACAGAAACATTACAAGATACACAAAAGTAAACCATGCATGAAACTTGCTCCATTCTTCAATTCATCATCCTTTGTGCACTTGTCTTTGTTGTGAGCATAAATAACTATCACTCCCCCAAGCTAAAGATCACTGAAATTTGAGGAACCTGCTGAAAAGTTTGATCAGAAATGAAAAGGACACTATAAGCCCCTAATGGAAACTGGAAAAATTCCCAAGCTAAAGATCAAACGAACAATAGAACTTGTAATAACACACTCAACCATACACAAAGTTAACAACGAAATGAAACACATGGAAGCAAGACAAACACTCCATGGATCCAAAAGTAAGGAAATACTCCATTTAAGCAGTAGAAACCATACAATGTGAAAAATACTCCTCTACCTAGATATTTACAATCTTGAAACACAAAATAACTCACACTCCCCCAAACAACCTGTAATATAGTTGCCATAAAGTTTAAATAGCTATTAGTAATCTTCCCTGTCTCATAAATACTCAACACTGTCCAAAGGAACTAAATCGCATCAACTAAACCAAACATACCAAATTCTTAATTAGAAACTTAGATCAAATACATTGATTTTGGCCAAATCTAGCAAACACTTTATAAATATATATATTGATATAGTAATGATACATTGATTATGTGATACTAAATTGAAATCTCCATAAAAAATACCTCACAGAGATGTTCTTGCATGGGTTCTTCCTTCCAGCAGAGGAGATACCGATGTGACTTGTGTGAGGAAGACAGAGCACCATGACTCGCACCGCTGTGACTCGTACCAACATGCTCCAACATGAGCACTGCAAGCCAGTATTCTTGAAATTACTGCATTCAAGAATGGATGTAAATGGCAAACTAATCATATCAAGTTTGAAGAGGTCCATGTCATATTCAGTGTCACCAAAGCCATGATCTTTAACATCACATTTCAACTACTCATTTCTCAAGAAAAAAACAGCTAGTAGTTCTAACAGTCGTAATATAAATTCAGAAACTTGAGAAGTAAAACTCCTTATACAAATATTTCAATCAGATGTTTCCATAGATATCCTAATGGACACATATACAAGAGTAGCAAGATGGACGCCTGATTAAATTAAACAGCATTGTTATAAAGAGGGGAAGAAAAGAAAAAGAGAATTGCATTCCAACAATAAAGAAATTTTTTTTAACAAAACTACAATCCTTAATGCATATAGAACTAGAATATACTTGATTTCTAGTAATTAGAGCCACTACATAATCACATACTCCATTGTTCAAGCCATTAAAAGTGCATTATATTCTTGATCAGATGATTTCATGGTAAAGAGAAGTTCTTGCTAAAGATTACATAACATAGCATAAACAATGGAGTAACAAAACATAGCATAAACAATGTCGACTGAAATCTCATCAGAATAATGCTTAAATCATATTAATATATCTAATTCAAAGTAAAAATTACAATCTAAATAAACAGCATTACATAACATATATGTATATATATAATCCACATTGTATCAATATCTACAACCCATAACCTTTCCTGTAATACAGTTGTTGATCAATTATGAAGATAATAATAGCTCTAAACATATCCATATCATACCAAGTTGCATTGTACATGTCATAGAACTTTTCAAAGGCTTTATCAAAACAATAGTGGCAAACCAATACCATTAAACCAACAAATGTATCAAGATTAATTTACTAATACCATTAATATAAATTTATGAGGATAGGTTTATGTAGGAAAGAAAGGAGAATGATAATTACACTTACATTCATCCCAAAGGCACTCTGATCAGATGAACCTCTTCTATCCAAATCATCCTTTTCGGTTTTATCTTTCATTTAAGAGTCGTTGATATCATTGCTCCCTCCAGAGCCTCATGTCCCAGAAGATATGCCACGATGCAGAGGCAAAGGCCCGGACATTCTTTAACCCTGGACTCACTACACAGAAGAGACTACAGGAAACAAGAAAAAATATATGGGATTAGAAAAGAAATTACTCAATTCGAACAAAAGCATGATAGAGATTAAGAGAAACATACTCAAATCCTACCCTTAAAAGTTTTACAAAAAATAAATAAAAAATAAGACCAAAGTCGTCAGCTTTCTCAAATGGAATGAGTTTGACTGACAGTAAAAGAGACTCCACCAAAAATGAATAAAATCCTTATAAAAGATGCTGCCCATCAATGTTCCCAATCCAAACAAGCAATATGTTCACATTAGATGCCATGTGATAAAAATAAATTATTTACCTTGATAAAAACATAACCTGCCCACCCACATGAAAAAACGCAGATACTACAATGCTTTTTTTTTTATCAAGAAGAAAGGATGAACTTCATTAATCAAACAAGCAAAGATACACACTAAACCAACTCAAACAACCAACGGCTAACAACAAGCCTCAAAAAACAACTCACATCAAGCTAAAAGAAAAACCAATACAGGGAAAAACAGAGCAGAACACTAAACAATTACATAGTGAATTGAGCTAGTAAGCAATTATCCTGGGCAGAAAGTTTCTTTTTACTAATAATGATAAGCCTATGATGCAATAAAAGTTTAACTTCAGCAGCTAAACTAGAAGCAGACCGAGAGCAATGATAAAAAACACAGCCATTTCAATTCCTCCAAATGCAGTACACTACAGCAGCTAACAACATAATATATATGTGACAGTAATCCATTGTTTTTGCTAGAAATCCAATCTCTCCATTTGTTCTTTGCCTGTTCATTGCTTTTACTAAATCACATACTCGCATAAACGGATTGCCTTATATATGAAAATTAAAGTACTTTTCCACAGAATGGATAAGGGAAGCTTTGGGACAACCTTACAGTGAGGACACAGAAAGGTGAAGACAGCCATCCTGTTGAGATTAGGTTACTCTAATTTTTGAAGAGCATAAAAAGCATAAAAAATGTAGAGCATAAAAACATAAAACAAAACTAGTTGCAGAGCATAAAAAATACCACTAACAGGAGCCTGAAACAGAGATCAAAATGTAGCTGCAGGCAAGCTGTAAACAAAAGCAAACCCTACAAGCAAACAAAATTAACAGAAAACAAATGGAAATACTGAATACACCATAACAGAAGGAAATACTCATCATTTAAATGTCGCAATCTAAAAAATAAATATGATAGGTCTCACTAGTATACATCACCAATGCACGTACCAAGTTCTGCAAGGTTCACATTAGGAGCAAGAAAGGAATTTTCCTTCATTTTATTTGTATGAATTTGAAGAATCTGTAGACGACCATTCTCATCAGGCAGGCTTATCTCAACTTGAACCTCCAACCGTCCTGGTCTGCATAATATGGTAAAGAAAAATTAAAAGTTGTTTGCCAAAAAGTTTTTCTTGTGTTTGTCACCAGCAGTTCATTCTCATTCTTCATTTTACAAAACCAAAAAGATATTCTTCATTCTCATTCTCATTCTTGTGTGAGCTCGGTATATGTTGTGAACACGGGCTTGAATTTATCCACAGACTTATTATTCTTTTGACCGTGATGGCTGTTTTCACCATTTCCCTTTCTTTTGCCACTACCGGGCTGGTTGTTCTGCGTGACCTCGGGAATCGCCACCACGATCTCCGTCCCCGCTCCAGCGGGCTTCTCGGGAACCTGGCTGGTCCCTGCGGCTGAAGCTTCAGCTTCTTCTAAGTTTATCCACTCTTGGGCCCTGTTAAGGAATTCGTTAACCGAGCTGACTCCCTTTCTTTGAATATCTTTCCACAGATCTCCCCCGACCAGGATTCCGGTTCTCATGGCCATGAGCTTAGAGCTATCTTCAGCGTCTCTGGCTCGAGCAGCGACATTCGCGAATCTGCTCAAGTAGGCTTTCAGCGTCTCACCGGGCTGCTGTCTCACGTTAGCTAGGGAGTCAGCTTGGACTCAGGCGGCTTGGGAGGCGCGGAACGCCTTTTTGAAGTCAGCCGAAAAGTTCTTCCAGGAGCTGATTGACTGCCTTTTACTCTGCTTGAACCACTGCCTGGCAGGTCCAGTCAGTGTGGAAGGAAAGATCAAGCAACGCAGCTCCGGGCCAATGTTATGGGCCATCATTAGGGTGTTGAACATCCCTAAATGGTCCGACAGGTCTCCGTCCCCATTAAATTTTGACAAGTGAGGCATACGGAAGCCAGATGGGTATGTCGTCGCTGCTATGTTGGGGGCGAAGAGTTCCATTTCATCACCCGAATCATATTCGTCTTTTTCTTTTTCTGATAGGAGCTTCCTCATCAGTTCCTCCATCTGAGTTAGGCGCTCGAGGGTTTGGTCCTGAGATCCTGGGTTATTCCGGGGCTGTTCAACAGCTCCGGACCCATTGTACATATTAGGTGGGTTATTTCCCCTCCTATCTTGAGATAGGTTATTTGGGACATTCCCTCCGTTACGTACTTCGGATCGGACTCCCGCCGAGCGGGCCGGGCTACCATCTCTAGCTCGACCCTCTCTGTGAGAGTTGAGGCGATCTCGAAGGTCGCCTCCCTGGGTGGTCTGGTGGCTCAGTGCCGAACTCAGTCGCTGACGCAGGTCTCCTCCGGAGAGATCACTCCGGCGGCTGCCGGTCCAATGACTCCTGCTGGACAGGCTTGGAGTGCGTCTTTGGTGGTGAGGACCTGAGCTTTCTTTAGGCGCCCTGCTGTGCCGGGAAGGTCCCGCTGATGGTGGGTTTCTCCTACTGCTCCTGTAAGCTGGGATGTCTCGGACAGGCCGAGGAGACAGATATCTGATTGGAGAAGGAGGATGCCTGACTGGGGAGGCGATCCTAGTTCCGTCTGGACGGATCAAATTTGGTGGGGGCCTTTCGGCTCTGCCAGCTTGCTGGTCCCGCTCTGGGCAAGCTGGACGAGGCGCAGGACGGTCTTCTGGGACGGGCTGACGTCACTGGCCCTCCCCGGATCTCCTTCGGGAATTTCCTCGAGCTCTCCTGGGCGTTCTCGAGGAAAGTTGAGAACTAGGAGTTGACGTCCTGACCGAACGACTGTATTGCTGTTGTCCGGTTCCAGGCATTTCCCTGAAGTTTGCCTCTTGATGGTGGGATGAAGGGGTGGAGTTGGCTGCAGGAAGTCTATCCGAATGGCTATGCCTGGGCCGATTACCCCGGTGAGACTTAGAAGCCTCACCTCGCCTCTCTCCAACGTTAACGTTGGTTGTGAGAGGGGGTAGTCGGGCCAGAATATCCTGGATTTGCCGACCGGCTGCTGCTAACTGGCTCCTCAGTTGAGCATTCTCCATCTCCACCGCAGTATAATAACACGGGTTCGGATTAGGCGGCCGGGGCGCTGAGCTACCAGTATCGTCTTGGCCCGCCGGCTGCTTTCCTGGCCTCTGTTGGACTTCAGGAATTTGTTCATCAGGGATGGCAATATGGTGGGCCTCCTGCCCATCCTGCTGCTCTGTTTCGTTGCCATGCCTGGATCGAGTGGTCACCATAGTTGGATATTTGCGGCAGCACCTATTGAACTTGCTCTCAACGAAAGCATCAAACTGTTGACGCGGTTCTTCGCCAACAGGTAATTAAGAGAAGGAGAGAAAGGGATTAGTGCTGAAAGTAGAACCGTCACAGATATGAAATCTTAGAGGATGATCTAGGTGACTCAAGACACGTTTTTAAGTGGTTCAAAGGTTAAAATCCTTCTACTCCACTAGTCAATATTATTGATCTATTCTGGGTATTTGGTTACAAAGTATATATCTCTTTTGAGACTATTTTTTCTAACCCTTATCAATTCCCAGGGTCCCCATATTTATAGGAGAAGGCACCTGGAAGTTGGTAAGGAGGTCATCCCGTGACCTTCTTATTTGTCATATCAACTCTGTGACATTCATGATTAATTCCTAAACCTGACACATAAGTATGGTCAAATCGATAGGTAAGGAGATAATGGGCCGCACGGCCCAACCCAGCCGTGGGTGTCTGAATACGCACGTTCCTGCTGCGTGTCCGAGAAGTCAGGGAGATATCAGACATGTGATGTCAAATATATGCACGTTTATCTTGCGTGTGTTGACTTTACAAAGGGTCAGGGATCCATGTCCAGCTCGTACCACGAGCTGCTTCCCTGAACTGACCTTTAGCCTTCAGGCCCTTTGCCCCAGTCTTGGGCAACCTTGACGAGTCCTTGAGGATCCCTCGAGCTAATAAGGTACGACCTCGAAAACAGGAGCTCCGGCCTGGGGAAATCTACGGACTAACCATGATTAGTCCGAGGCTCGACCTGCTAATCAGCCCGTGGGAAAACCAGGGCGTACAATCCCAGACTCAAAAGTTGAAACCATTCATGTACCTTTGTAAGCAGTTGATTCACAATACTGTCATGAACTCCAGTACCATCCCTGGTTGATCCTCTCGACTGCATTCACAAATTAAAAGCAAATCAGTGCTAATAATTAAGTTAAATCAATAAGGATTGCGAAAAAAGAAACTCATGAAACAATAAAAGAAAACCCATAAATCAGAGAAATTGCAAGTAGCGAATGAAATTTATCAAGCTGACAATGGCAACCATAAAATGAAGAAGAAAACTAATGTGAAAGACCAGTTGACTCTGTTAATAACCCAAATCAGTATTATAAATGTCAACAGCTAATACCAATTCCATTACAAAAACACAGAGAATCTGATATAGACTCATAATGGTTAGTACCTTGCAAATAGCATCAATTTCATCAAAGATTATGACATGCAAATCACTTTCATCACCTAAACAATAAAGGACATTACGGCATTAGTAAATACAAACAGGTTAATTATCATATTCTAGGTATAAATTTCTCTTACCGCGAGTCCTCTGATCATTTTCAGCATCAGCAAACAGATCTCTAACATTCTTTTCTGTTTCACCAACAAACTTGCTCAAGACTTCAGGTCCATTAACAATCTGGTCCAGATCACCAAGAATGAAAACATGAACATTTAGTAAATCACTAAACTGTAACTGAAACCTAATAGAATGCTAATAACACAATAGTAGCAACTAATTCGCACGTTAGACAAAAACCAGGAATTCCCAAATCAAAACAAGCTACAGCAACTGAAAAGAGATTACTTAGTGTCAAAACATAGGAGATCAAGATAATATAACGAAGCAATTGCCCGTAAAAGTAGAAAAACACAGAGATTCAAATAGAGCACATATAATGTAATATCAACAGGATGGATATCACACCAAGTAGTTTCTTATATTTGCTCATGACTGAAGTACCTTAGCAATCATGAAATGATAATTTAACATTATGACTTCAAAATACCAATTTAGCAATTTCATTAAGAGTCTCCTATAATCTAATCTTCTCTATAACTAAAATGAAAGACAAAACATATATTATGAAGAAAACCTATAAGATTATTAAACACACAGTAATTAAAATACCCCATTCTAAGGCGTCGACTACCATGAACCAACCAACAACAACAAAAATAAGTCGAGAGGAAACATACCAGATCTCGCCTCCGTCGTGTGCTGAGGAGAAGAAGACCCACGCATCGTCGAACCCGTGACCTCGCCTTTGCCTCTGCCTCCGCCAGGCGCCGTCACCTATTCTTCCAAGAAAAAGAAGAATAACAGATAGGAGTGAGAGGAGGAGAGGGCAGCGGCTTAGGTCTCTCTCTCATTTACTGAAGAGTAGGAACCATTACCAGAGTGAGGTCAGGACAAGAAAGAGTACCTTTGATGTTTGCTAAGTCGAGCCGATGGGGTGGAGAGCGACTTCGTGATGTTGGAGTAGACCGATCTGACCGCCGGTGGAGGAGAACGACGCCGTGTGGTTTGAGCACTCTCTCGTGGAGGCTAGAGAGAATCGATGAAATGAATGGTGAGAATGAAGGGATTTAGGCGTTTAGAGAGAACCCATATTTAGAATGAGTGTTATGTAAAATAATAAAAAAAAAATGAAAAGTAAAGGCGCCATTACTAATTCACTTGGCGCTAAATATTTCTACCCGAATATTTTAGAGCTAAATCATTAATAACACTTTAAAAAAGGTGCTATATCTTAACGTAATATTTACTCAAAATTCTTGTAGTGGCTGAAGGTTGTTTCCCTTTAAAGTACTTAGGGGTCCCTTTAAGACCAACTAAATGGAAAGCTGAAGATTGTGGTATTATCATTAAAAAAATCAGATTGAGACTTAATTCTTGGGGAAGTAGGCACTTATCTTTTGCTGGCAGAATCCAATTAATCCACTCTGTATTACTTGGTCTTCGCAACTATTGGATGAGCGTTTTCATCCTTCCTCATAGTGTTTCTAAAGAGGTTGAGAAACTTTGTAGAGGTTTCCTTTGGGGTCTAAACGGGAACAAAAGTAGAATCCATGTAGCTTCTTGGGAGAAAGTGTGCCTTCCTAAACCGTATGGTGGTCTTGGGTTTAAAGAAGGGTCCAAATGGAATCAAGCTATTCTAGCTAAATATATTTGGGCTATCACTGAGAAAAGAGATATTCTATGGGTTAAGTGGGTGAATAATATCTATCTCAAGGGGGTTTCTTTTTGGTCTTACGATTTAAAAGCGGACACAAGCTGGTACTGGCGCAAGCTTTGTAGATTGAGACTTAAATTCCCCTTTTCTGAGATATGGAAGGCAGGTAGCTCGGGTAAGTTTTGTTCTGCTGTTTTGTATAACAGTTTTCTCCCACAAACACAAGTTAGCTATCATAGGGCCATTTGGAGTAGTCTCAACTTACCCAAGCATCATTTTCTGCTTTGGCAAGTGGTAAACTCTCAGCTGTTAACTAAAGACAACATGGGTAAATTTCACATTGTTTTAGATTCTTTCCTTTGCCCTGTTTGTGGCGACCACCCTGAAACCCATCATCATTTATTTTTTGACTGTTGCTTGTCACGAAGAGTAGTGGAGCTTGTGTTTCGGTGGCTGGGTTTCAGGGGTTGGCCGTTGGATTATGCTGGCTGGTTATCGTGGTTATCTCTGAAAGCTTCTGGTATGGTGAGGCGTGTGAGCACAGCAATTTTGGCAGCAACTTGCTACTGCATATGGCTGAATAGGAACAAATGTGTCTTTGAGGGTTTCTCTAAATCAGATTCTTTGATTGCTTTAGATGTAAAGACTATAGTGACTTACAGGTTGTTCATTGTTAACAAAAGGAAATTGTCTAGATTAGATAGAGACTTTATACATATATTAAAATGTAATTAGTTTTTTGCTTTTGGTTTTGTGGAGCTTCTGTAGCTTCTTCTGTGGTTTGTGTAGTGAGTTGATGGTGTATTTTGCTGGTTGATTAATGAAGTTTTTCTTCTTGATCAAAATAATATAAATATATATAAAAATAATAATATAAATATATATAATAAAATAATAATAATAAAAAAAAGAAAATACCGTGTGCTACAGTACACAACATATATGCTGTGTACTGTAGCCAACAAAGCAAAATGCAGTCATATATAATGTTACATTGGAGATACTACAACACCAAATATAGGTTTTTGGTGTTACATTGCAGATGACCTTATGAAAGTACAAATTAAAATTGATTGATGATTAATAAGCTAGAAATTTACTAAACTAAAATATGCATATATATATATATACACATTCATTATGTATATGTTTGCTCATCATAAGAAAATTGTCTAATTTTGTAACAGTATTGTTACTTTGTCATCTAATTTAATGAGTGAGATGCTATTCTGTTATCATTTACATCCTTTAAGAAATATGTATAGCAACTCCAAATGATGGGGAAGGGTGGGGAGTTGTAACGAGGGATAGTTGGGGAGTTGTAACGAGGGATAGTTGGGGAAGGGTGATGGCCTGTTCGTGAAACTTTCTTTCGACATTTCTCTGTTGAGATTGTGGAAGCAATGGCGTGCAAGGGTATGCAACTGGCGGATAGATTGGAATTTCTGCCTTGTTGGCTCACTTCATGTAAGGCTAAAGAACTAGGTGATGTTTAGTTGAAGTTAATGGATCTGAATAGAAAGCAATCAATTTTCATTCAATTCATTTATTTGGTTGCATTTTAAAATATTGAAATGTCATTCTATTGAAATAATTTTTCCACCATTTGGTGGAGTGTCTATTATATTTGAAAATGAGAGGAAAGATCATTCTAATGCAATATTAAAAAAAATTAATAATTTTTGCTATTAATTTTTTGATTTATATTAATTTTTATTACATTTCATTCTTATTTTTTTTTTCTCATTCTCATTCATATTCTACCATTTTCGTTCCTTCCAACTAAAAGCGACCTATAGTAGGTCTCCTTGTTTTATGGATTGGGGAAATATTATTATGATATTATCAATAGTCATGCTTTTAAGTTTTGTTTCAAAATCTTTCATACTAAGAGTGCTAATATGGTAGCACATAATTTAGCAAGGCTTTATTTCAAGTTCTGATATGGTGGTTCTTGGATTGGATCTGTTTCCAAGCGTATTTGTGTTTCAACAGAGTTTTTCCTTCTCCCATGTAATGTTTCTGTTATGTTAAGTTATTTTTCTAAAAAAAAAATAAATAAATAAAACAAATAAACAAAAAAAAAAAAAAAAAACAGCATGCTGTTACATTAAAAATTTGTACTTATTTTCAAGGGTTGCAATAATTAATTAATTACTTTGGAGTTCTACTTTGTGATTAATATTATTTCCACTTTGAATGTATGTCCAAAAAAAAGGCAACTGCATATATATCCTTTCATGTTTCTGAATTTTCTTCATGTAATTAGTTAGCTATGCAAATTGCAGCCTGTTATATTACACTTCAGAGTAGTATCTAAAGAGCAACTTGGGAGGTGAAGTGAACCCGATGTGTTCACCGTTCTCCTTTCTGAGTTTTAAAGCATCTTTTATGCTATGTTTGGTAGGAAGGAAATAAAATAGGAAGGAGAGAAAAAATAGAGAGGATAGAAAAAGTGAAGGAAAGAAAAGAAATGCATTTTCTCTTCTTCTTGTTTGGTATAAGGAAAGAAAAGAAATTTGTTTTATTTCCTTTGTTTGGTATTTGAGTTAGAATTGAGAGGAAAGAAATATTCTTTTGACATTTATACCCTTATATTAGTATTTATGTATTACTCATTATTGAAAAAATATATTTTTGTCACATATAATATAAATAAAAATATATTTTTTAAATTTATTATGAAGATAAAGTAAATAGTTGGCAATACATATAATTATAATTATAAAATAATTGATAAGGATGGTATGTGTATGTTTTATTACAAATGGAATATTATTTATCATTGTTGATAATGTGTGATTTTATAAAATTATTTTTTATAGTTAAAATAATAATAATTTAATAAACCTAAGAACAAATTTAAATAAACCTAAGTAGTACTTATGTGTTGAAATATTTATATTTAAGGTAAAAAATATAATTTAAAAATATTTATTTTAGCAATAATATATTAAAAAAATACTACTAAATTTTTTTTAGTCAATTTATAATTTATTAAAAATACTACTAAATTTTTTTTAGTCAATTTATAATTGAAATATTTATATTTAAGGTAAAAAATATAATTTAAAAATATTTATTTTAGCAATAATATATTAAAAAAATACTACTAAATTTTTTTTAGTCAATTTATAAGCGGTATTATGGTCATACAAAGCCTACACATTTTCTCTTCTATATTTTCTCTCCAATTTGGAGAGAAAATTTTTAGTGTGGACCCCACCACTTTTTTTCTCTTCATTTTTCTTTCATTCTTTATTTTCTCTCCTACCAAATCACCATTCTTTTTATCTTCTCTCTAATTTTCTCTCCAAATGATTTATTCCTTCCACTTTTCATCTTTAACAAACAAAGGCTTAGTTTTCGATTAAAAATAAAGTATCTAAGGAGCAACTAATATATAAAAAATTAATTTGTAAATATTTTTTTTTTAATTTTCATATTTCTTTTTAGTTTTTTCATAAAAAAAATATTTTGGATTTCTATAAATTAAAATTGAGTTAACACATTTATAAAAATTATTTAAGAAATATTTGCAATAATAATACACATCTTTGCTAATATAAATTCAATTTTAATAAGTATACCAACCAGAATGTAAGATGGCCAATATTAACAGGAATGTCATTATTTAATGATTGGTATCAACAAATGCAATTAAATATAAAATTTTACATTATTATTGCCATCAAAAAAATTTGAATTAGTACTTAAATGCATCTATTATCAAAAACCACAAATATTTCTTCTTTTTAATCATGTGAAACATTCATAAAATTATTACAAATTTTGATAAAATTATGGATTAAAAATCTCTGTAATGGATAAATTATTACTGTTATATTTTATAGAGTATTATTTTAATAATTAAATAATAAAACCATTAAAAATCTGTTATTATATATACTCTTTTTAATTTTACAGAGAGAACTGTACATATATGTTCTTATGAAATTTAATAAATAGGGAAATACGACATTATTGGTCTGTTGAATAATGTTTTATAAATGCTACATAACGCATACTAGAAAGAGTACCAACCCTTGAAAAGTTAATTTCTTTTTCATAGAATCATAATTTAATAAAATTCAATAAGTTTTATCATCATGCACGTTAAGGTTTCTCATCTAATTTAATTCCATTCAACATTTTTGTCATCATCCAATCTATTTAAATTAGAAAATAAAGTTTTGAAATCTTCATTAAATGCAACAAATTTGTCAATTTTAAGAAATTAAAATAAATCAAATAACAAAACCTAAAAACTAAATAATTATAACATAATATTATTTAAGTTCAAGCAAGTCTGTTTAGATGTATCATAATAAATTTCAACAGCTAATAATAACATATATTGTAGTTTGAATTTTAATTTTTTTAAATGTCATTTGCCGACCAATATTCAAGAACTAGAATTTAAATTTGACATCCAATTTAATTTATTTGTAATTAGATATGTAATTTTCCATTATTTGTAAAAGTAGTATGACATAGTCGTTGTATGCATGTCCAATTCAATTATCATATGATGTGCCTAGAGACAATATCATGTAGTCCATTCATAGTGCATGTGTTCCCATCACATCAAGCTCTCCTAAAATAACATCTTTCGAATAAAGCAACTTAATTTGTATGCTACTGTACTGAGTAGAGTAGTGACCTGTGCTGTGACCTCGTAATAACCAGTCCAACGAGCTGATGGCAACTCATTTACCATAAGTGCAAGTGATCAAAAATAGTTAAAAGAGGTGCAAGTGTTCAAAAATAGTTAAAAGAGGTGCAAGTGTTCAAAAATAGTTAAAAGAGGTGTTTGGTACAGGAGTTGTGTATAATGGTAGTAAAAGATTTAGATAAAGAGAATTTTAAACTCAAATATTTATAAGAATTAAGATAAAGTTAAATTAAAAATTAAGATTACCATAAAGTTAAATTAAAAATAAATTTATTTGGAAACACAAATCTCAAATCATTAAAAATAAATTAATCATATATTTAATTTTGATATTTTCAATTCCCACCATATTTAAACCCATTAATAAACACTCCCTTAAATTTTAGCTATTCCTATTTCTTAACTTCCAACCAGTCAATTGTGGGGAGCCTTCAATATTTAGATTTTTTTTTTATTATTATTATTATTGTATTCCTAATTTAACATAACATTATTAAATAGAGCTAAAAACATTTTTTTTTTTAAAAACAAAGGGAAAGTTATAATAAGGATTGATGTAATACCCCTATCCTAATTATATTTTTGTGCTGATTTATTTTAAATTTGATTGCGATTTATACAAAAATCCAAACAAAAAATACAAGCTCTATTCCACCCCTAGCTCCCCACGCTAAATCAACTACAAAATTTCTAATTAATGAACTAAAATGATAAAATAATTATTTAATTAAAAAGAAAATTTTGACGTTTTAAAATTCAATTAGGTTGGGTTTTCAAAAAAAAAAAAAAAAAAATCAATTAGGTTGGCAGTTCACGTACTTTTTAAGTGTCATTCTCGCTCAAAACTTATCCCGCCGCAACATTAATATTCCACAAATTAAAGAACAGTCCTCTCTTAAACGAAAAGTTGCACCAGTAAATGAAATAATTATGAAAGTGTGACTATGTTCTTGATCACAAAACCCACAAGTTAAGTGGAAAATCTATGATCAATCATATTTAAGCTACCTGAGTTTGTATGGACATCTACAACCAGATTTTTTTTTCTCTTTTGAAGAGATAATAATGTTTAATTATCTGTAAAATTGTCCTCTTTAGTAAACTCCACCATGTACGTACTAAAATAGTTTTTAGAATTTTTGTAGGTAAAAGAGCATTAGGTAGAGAGATACAAGGCAATGATGACGGTTGATAAAGACCATTTTGGAAAACAAATTTCAAAGTTGAAACTTAATCATTTATCATTATACATATCAACACTAAACAAAACCAGAGCTGTCATTGCATGTGATTCATATGAAGTTGTAAAATTTATTTAAATATATAGATATATATATATATATATATATTGGTCAATTCCTGCTTTGGTGGACAATGGCTTAACTAAAGCTAACCCAACACGCGTTGACAACCTATTACTGCTTTCCCAAATCATCTCCGGAATTAATTTAGGGGTTATTTCATAAAAATACTTTTTTTTTTTAATTATTTTTACATTTTTATGACCCCTGATTTTTTAAAATATTTTTTTATTAACTCAAGTTTGAAAAATACGATTTTAAAGTTTTATAATTATAAAAATAAAATTTCAACTAGATATCAACCCTATAACAAACAGTATTAAACAACGTAAAATCAACAAGATAACAACTCCATAACAATGCAGTATTTAAAAATCAATTACAAATCAATTTATTGCATCAACTTAAAATAAACTAAAAAATAACATTAAAAAACTTATCCCTACATTTTAAAATGTGTCAAAAATAAATTCAAAATATACCTCAAAACAACTAAACATATACAAAAAATAAACTAAAAAACAACTTGAAAAACATTACCATTAAACACAGATTATTTTTCAAATATATATATTTATTAACCCAAAATACACCTAAAATAAAAAATTAAACAAAAAATATTCTCAATTAGAAATCAATCGAAAATATACTTCAGAACAACTAAACATATACCTAAAATAACTGAAAACAAACCGCAAAAATCATAAAAAGAAACACACATAGTTTGATTAAACTTGAAAAAAAACTAAAAATCAACCCAACACATACTTAAAATAAACTTAAATTATATCAAAATTATACTTAAAAAAAACTTATATCTACTGCATATAAAAATGTGTCAAAAAGACACTTAAAATATACCTCAAATAAACCACCTATATACCCAAAATAAACTAAAAAAAACAACAAGATATCAACACAAAATATACTTAAGAAAACTAAACATATATCCAAAATAAACTAAAAAACAACCACATATAATAACATCAACCAAACTTGAAGCAACAATTGTTTCTAAATTTTTTGCATTAAAAAATTAAATCATAAAACACATAAACTAATTAATATAGCAAATGGCGCCTATCATCAACTAAAATTGACACAACAACTATTTTTAATTTTTTTGCAAAAAATAACCCAAATAAAAAAATAAATCAACTAAATACAAAATAAAGTGAAGTTTTTTGTTTTCTCAAGTAAATGAGAACAAATTTTCTGTAAATGTTTGTGTGTATGTATATACTAAATACAAGCAATGTGCAATGCACATTTGTTTAGTTTTATTTGTAGAATTTATTAGTTATATTTATTAAATGTGTATCATTATCATATAAATTTCAAATAAATAAATAATATTATATATAAAAGAATGACATAAACATATTAAATGAAAAATTAAACAAAAACATTGTTTATGATTTTTTAAAATATATATATACATAATATGATAACCTTTTTAAATATAAATGATAATTTTTTTTTAATAAAAATTAAGATTATGTATTATATAATATTATTATAATTATATTTTATAATATTTAAATTTATATTGATATAAGTATTAAATATCTAGTCTTGTATTAAATATTATTACAATATAATAATATTTTATAATATTTGAATTCATATTAATATTTATAGTAAAAAATTAGGATTTTATATTATTATCATAATAATATTTTATAACATTTAAATTTATATTAGCATAATTATTAAATATCTAGTCTTGAATTATATATTATTATAACAATGATATTTTATAACATTTGGATTTGAATTTATATTGATATAATTATTATATATGTAGCCTTATATTAAATATTATTATAATAATGATATTTTATAATATTTGAATTTATATTAATATAATTGATAAATATCTATTTTAAGTTAGTTTTAAGGGTATATTCCGTTAAATATTTATAATTATTATTATAATGATATTTTATAATATTTAAATTTATATTGATATAAGTATTAAATATCTAATTTTGCATTAAATATTATTACAATATAATAATATTTTATAATATTTGAATTCATATTAATATTAATAGTAAAAAATTAAAATTATATATTATTATCATAATAATATTTTATAACATTTAAATTTATATTAATATAATTATTAAATATCTAGTCTTATATTATATATTATTATAATAATGATATTTTATAACATTTGGATTTGAATTTATTAATATAATTATTATATATGTAATTTTATATTAAATATTATTATAATAATGATATTTTATAACATTTGGATTTGAATTTATTAATATAATTATTATATATGTAATTTTATATTAAATATTATTATAATAATGATATTTTATATTATTTAAATTTATATTAATATAATAAATAAATATTTATTTTTAAATTAGTTTTAAAAATATATTCTGTTAAATATTTAAAATATTTTGTTAAAATTAACCCTACAAACTGTTAAAATAAAAAATTTCATTATTTATACACTTTTTATACAGAAGAGATATACATAAATTCTTACAATAGTATATTTATATATATCAAAATTCGCCAATCATGACTCCTAAATCCTGATAATGGGATTGGGTTTGTTCTTACTACCACCTAGGCACGTGTCTTCTACACGAATAAACAACAACTACTGTCAAAAGAGAAATGGGACAATGCATGCAATATGAAACAAAAAGCGCACCACTTAACTTATAAATTGAATATAAACTAAAATTATACAAAAGTATACTTAAAAAACTTAAATTAAAATAATAAAAAATATACTAAAAAATAAAACAAAAAACAAGAGTTGATTAGCATATACGTAAATATATATAAACATATGTATATATAAACTGTGAAGATCATATCAAGTTATAAATTAACGTGACAAAATAATGGTTACATTATTTTAAACCATTATAAATATATATGTCAGTACTTTGTTTTTGACCAAATCAAGCCAATTTTCTCACCCTCTCTAACGTCAAGGAACTTACTCAAATATGACACACACAACCACACGGTCACCACTCTTTTAATTTCTTATCCTTCCCCATTCTTTAACTATTATTATTATTATTAATAATAATATTATGTGTATACATATATTATCATATGGTTGTGAGGATGTTATGCCATGACCGAATGATAACAAGTGGACGTTTTTTTTCCCTTTCTCATCTTCTTTATTATCTGTTTTAATTCTTAAAAACCATAGCTAATCGTGAACGTTGTTGCTTCATGTAGGCAAGTTCTACTCTGCTCAAAGCCTTCTAAGATTTGTTTGTTGTACTTAATTTCTTCTGTTGCTTCCTTTGACTTTCTTAGTATAGCCAGCTTAGAACCGTGAGCTTAATTAATATGAAGCATGGCATCAGCCAGTTTTTTCTTGGACCAATCCACAACTTCACGAGGCTTACAATTGAGGGGAGATTGAACTTGGAAGTAGATACTTGGTTTTAAAAAAAGAAAACTAAAGTGGGATTCCGCTCTTAGTTGCTTTTTATCTCGGCAAAAGTCATA
This sequence comes from Humulus lupulus, assembly GCF_963169125.1. Taxonomy (NCBI): domain Eukaryota; kingdom Viridiplantae; phylum Streptophyta; class Magnoliopsida; order Rosales; family Cannabaceae; genus Humulus; species Humulus lupulus. Next base: position 48,125,770 of record NC_084800.1, on the reverse strand, counting down.
GCTTCAGTTGCCTTTCCTACTTATCTTCTAATGTCAAGAGACCAAAGAAGTAAGACAAACCGTAAAAATGAAAAAAAAACCCTTCGATCGTATAAATAAAAATATTTCTGTGTCCTCGTATATAAGTAATTTTTTTTGCTAAATTTAGTATTTTATGTAAATTTCTCATTAGTTTATACCCAAAAAGACAAAAAATAAAATAAAAGCATACATACTCGTGCTTAACACAACTTGAAATATTAGTGATGTGTGGAATTAATTTTAGACTACATATGTGTTAGTCTTATATACAACAGGCTAATATGTATAAGGACTAATTAATTTGATAAATCTCAAAAATAAGTTTGTTTACTAGGAACAAACAATGAGCACATTTACTTAGTTTTATTTATAAAATTTATTAATTATTTTTATTATAAATTGATATCATTGTCATATAAATTTTAAATAAATAAATAATATTATATATAAAAGAATAACATAAACATATTAAATAAAAAATTAAACCAAAATATTATTTATGATTTTTTTTTTTAAAAATGGATCATACCATTTTGGACCATGTGTTTTGTCTCATTACTTGTTTGGACCTTGTGTTTTGATAAATTACTTTTTGAACTCTATGTTTTGTAAAATGGTTCAAATAAATCCCTAAATCCAATTTTGATATTAGAGTTTTTTAAACTAAAATTACAAATAATTCACCAAACTAACAACTCATAACAAAAGTTCCACTATTCCACCTAACAATTGTATTATTATATTCAATTTTTTGTTTATCAAAATTAGTTTTAGAATTCTATTTAAACTATTTTACAAAATACAGGGTCCAAAAAGTAATTTTTTAAAACACATGGTTCAGACAGGTAATGAAACAAAATACATAGTTCAAAATTATATATAAGCCCAAAAAATACATAACCTTTTTAAAAATAAATAATAATTTTGTTAATAAAAAATTCAGATTATTTATTATATAATATTATTATAATGATATTTTATAATATTTAAATTTATATTAGTATAAGTTTTAAATATCTAATCTTGTATTTGAATTCAGTAAAAAATTAGGATTATATATTATTATCATAATAATATTTTATAATATTTAAATTTATATTAATATAATTATTAAATATCTAGTCTGTATTATATATTATTATAATAATGATATTTTATAATATTTAAATTTATATTAGTATACGTTTTAAATATCTAATCTTGTATTTGAATTCAGTAAAAAATTAGGATTATATATTATTATCATAATAATATTTTATAATATTTAAATTTATACTAATATAATTATTAAATATCTAGTCTGTATTATATATTATTATAATAATGATATTTTATAATATTTGAATTTATATTAATATAATTAATAAATATTTATTTTTAATTAATTTTAAAAATATATTCGGTTAAATATTTAGAATATTTTGTTAAAGTTAAATTTCCTTATATAAATTTAAAACTATGAAAACTTGTTATTTGAATTAAAAATTTATTGGAATAAAATTTTTGTACATTTATTTTGTTAATAAATTGTCTTATGCTCTCTGCCTATATATATATAGCTATAGGTGAGGTTCGGCATTCGTAATCAAAATGGAAAGGAAAGTATCATCAATTTGGTTTTGAAGTTAAGAGATATACCTAACAAGTTGTTTCATATATTTGCTAGGTTGTAATTAGAACTGTTCAATTAAAAAAACAAGAATACTTATGAACTTTCGCTCTTAATCTCCGTGACTATAGAGCTACTTTTCTGATTTCAAATTGATAAAAATATAATTTTTTCCTCAATATCATTAGTAAACTGGTATTCTCAGAATATAAACGGAAAATTGATTTTGATTTTGATTTTTAATACATATATATCTACGTACTAAGTTGGCTCATTTGTTGGCACATGGCCGTGTGAAATTTTCAACTTTCTTAAATAGCAAACAACCAACCATCTAAACATAAATTATTAAAAATATAAAAAATAACCAATATATTATGTAATGTTTTTATAAATTAATTAAATAATATACGATTTTTATTTATTTAAAAAATATAATTTCTGTATCCCAACCATACTATACAAATTTGAAGGGATATATAAACAATAGATATCATCATCTAACCTAACCATTTTCTATAATCATCAATTAATTAATATATTTTGGTTAAGGAGATACTATATATATGTTCATTGTTTACTTCATTGAATATTTGACTGGCGAGGCAACAACCAGTCAAATATCAGTCTTAAGATACTTAAAGATAATTTCAATGAAAATTAGGATTCCAACCCAATCTTTTCTACTCTAACAAAATATTATTATTATTACTTGCTTGATATATATGCACAGCTGTTTTTCTTAATTCAACATTGCTTACGAAATATAACATCACTTTCTTCTAGTTTCAACCAAGATCGACATCCCATTATTTTATTTAAACGTGTACACGGATTATACTCGTTTCTCCCAATAATTGCTTCCTAATCATATATTCTATATATGCATATAACCCTACACTACCACGTATCGGGTTGGGAGCCAATATTATATGAAATTTTGTATTTTAATCACAAACAACCGAAGTTTAAAATCATATCACTTAAAATTAAAAAAAAAAAAATACTTGAAGATAAGTGTGGATTTTGAAAGGATATTCGACATTTTTCGAATTAGCCAACCATAGGACTGAAGTGGCCCTTGTTGGTATTACGCGGATTTCTCTAACGAGAAATATAATCCTTTCCAATCAATCCATTTAAAATTATTTAAAAAGAAAAGTTACCAACTCCATGTTAGAAATTAATAAATGATTAAAAATTTATTGGCAATCCCCTAATAAATGATTAAATAATTTAAATTAATATTAATTACACTCATAATAAATTACACACAATAATATCAAACACTCATAGTCATTAGACACATTTTGAAAATTTTGAACGTAAATTGTGAGTATTCTAATAATGTTAGTTGTATTATCTAAATTTATAATGCTATAATTTTGATAGGCATTTTGTATAACCAAATAATTTATGTTATTCAAAATTTAAACTGGCAAAAATAGTACGGTGTACGTGTAACAAAACCATCAAATAATCCAAATTTGAATTGGAAGAGAAGAAAAGGGAGAGCCGCCAGTGCTGGCTGGCGTGGCGTCGCGTGGAGTGGCCCCGAGAAAGAGAGGAGGAGCTAAAGAAGACACAAACAAAAAGCTAGGCTAGACTCTCTCATTATTAGGCAACAAATAAGAAAGGCAAATCTTTAGTATGATAAGAACACTTGCTCATTTTTTAAATATTTCTCCAAAATATTTTTTTTTATTTTATTTTTAAATTTTATATTATACCATACATTAATTTTTTTATATATTTCTCTATATAATTTAAATATTATATCCTTAAACATATTTGATTAAATAAAATAATTAAAAAAGAAAAAAAAATATATACTAAATAGGAGAGAGAAAGCTTATAAAGAAATATAATAATATTAAAATATTATATAAATAATATGTAAATGTAGATATAGATTAATTGTAATTTTTGCATAACTATTATAAATATATGTATAAAGGAGCTGATAGAAGATATTTTTGTGAGTTTTAGCTAAATATTATAGAGAAAGTGTATTACAAAATATACCACAAAAACATATTTTTTTTATAATTTACCTCAAACTTTTATATTATACCATACATTAACTTCTTTATTTTTTTCTACATCATTTAAATATTATATTTAAAAAAATATATTTTATTCATTTTAAGAAATAAAATAATTAAATATAATAGTATCACACTAATATATATATAATTTTATAAAAAATAATAAAATATTTATAGCTTGATGAATAGTGTTTCACTACATATAGAGAAATATTATTTATTTATGTAAAAAAATATAACTTTATATTATTTATTGGAAGACTATTTAACAATTTTTTTTTCTATATTATAAAGAATTAGACATTTTATGTCATCATTAAGAGTACTTATAAATTATCATGTAAGAAAAGTTATATTAAAAGTGACACGCAGAAAAAAAAAAAATATTAATAATTAATAGGGATATTTGCAGCATAAGTACCCAATGTTTGGGTTTTGTACGCGGCATAGACCCAATATTTATTTTTAGTGGCAATAGTACCCAAAGTCAGTAAAAGTGTAATTCCGTCAGCCTCCTCCGTTAGGTCTCCGTTTCGTGATGACTGGACCAACACGTGTCAATCCGTGATTGGTCCAGCTCAATAATATTTTAAAAATAATTATGATTTGGACTAATAAAAATGTGACACGTGTCTGCCTAATCAGCTCATTAACAGACCTAATGGAGGAGACTGACGGAATTATACTTTTATTAACTTTGGGTACTATTGCCACTAAAAATAAATATTAGGTCTATACCACGTACAAAACTCAAACATTTGGTACTTATACCGCAATTATCCCTAATTAATAATGAATTAATATTCGCATCATAAAGTTAGAATTTTCCTTTTTCACAACCATGGGGCCAATTACCACGTGCCATCTCATGTGCTTCCCTCTTCGGCCCCTTCCTCTCCCTCCGATGGTCTCTCTCTCTTCTCTCTGTTATCTATCAATAACACATGTTGTACCTTAAAAAAAATGAAAAATATTAATAATTAATTAATATTCGCATCATAAAGCTAGAATCTTCCTTTTTCACAACCATGGGGCCAATTACCACGTGCCATCTCACGTGCTTCCCTCTTCGGCCTCTCCCTCTCCCTCCGATGGTTTCTCTCTCTCTCTCTCTCTTCTCTGTTATCTATCTATAACATATGTTGTACCTTAAAATAACAACCTCAACACTCATCTAACGGCCTGTCTTCTCTCTTTCTCTCTTTTTCTAATTTTGATTTTTTTTAAAAAAATGTGATTTGTATGGTCAAATAGACAGGCCCAATAGCTGCTGCTGCTTCTTCTTCTTCTTCCAAATATAAAATCACGCGCTCTCTCTTTTCCTTCCTCTCTCGTTTCGTCCATGGCGATCTGACAAAATGTCTCTCCACTGTCTCTACAAAAGCTAGGGCTTCTTTCTTCTTTCGTTATATATATATACACATATTCACAAACACGAACGGAGGACTAACTTAGTCTGGGAGATTGAGCGGCCGGAGCAGACACAATGTCTGCCATGGATCCTATTGATTCGTTACTGTTCTACCTCTCCGGAGCATTTTGTAGTCCTCTTGCTGTTTTCGTCCAGATCCAGGTTTTGCTTCTTAATGCTTATAATATTTTTATTTTTCATCTTCCAATTTTCTTGTCTATTTTAGATCCATGTCTGTTTGGCTTCCGAGGAAGATTCGTTGATGAATATTCCATAGCGTTGTGCTTTATGTGGATATGCTCTTTCGAATTAGCCGATTGTTTGAATAGAAAGTCCTTCATTATTCCGTTTTCCCCTCGCTTTCTCAATTTCAAAATTTAAAGCTATTTTCCTTTTCTTGTTGCCTTACTTACTGAGAATTAGCCACTTTCTTCTTCTTCTTCTTCTTCTTCTTTCAATTAAATTTATTATTATATGATTTCCCCCCTAGAACTTAGAGCTTCAATATTTTAGTTTCCCCATATGGTGACCTGTTAATATATATTTAAAAGAAGAAGAAAAAAGTGGCCTCTCCTTCTGTATTTTCATGTTCGAGAAATGATATTTGTAAACGACACTAATTTTATTTTGTAGTGATCATATTAAGCTAATTCAGGCTGTAACCTGGGGGATTAGTTAGTGCATTATTCTCAGGTAGAAAAGATGTATGAGCATTTGACTTTCCGAGATTTTGTTTATTGATTAACCGTCCATCTTTACTTTGTTATACAAGTTGGGTAGAATCCGAACCTTATTGCATAATGTAGGTCAATTTTCTTTGTTTCGGTCATATATATGGGCTCCTGGTAATACTAGTAAATGTGGATTTTTCGCTATAATGGAGGAACTACTGTAAATGCGGTAGATTTGTGTTTTTGGCAATCCTCGTCTTGTTTTAGCGTTAAATTTTTAGTTTATTTTTACTGAAACTCACACTGATGCTTTCGGATATGAGTCCATTCCATACTTTTCAGTGCTAAGTTTTTGTTCTGCTGCAGGGGTGTTTAATCTGCTTAATTCTTGCTCTAGGATGGGCTTGTGCTGCTTATGTCAGGTATTTGGTTCAAAGACTTGCCTTTTAGAAATGAGTCTAACTGCATTGAAGGCAGTACTTGTTTATTGTTTCATCTCTGTTGCTGTTTGAGGCATGTTCATCATTCCCCCTCCTCTAAATTACAGGAATAGAGAGATCAAGCGATTGAAGGATAGTATGCAAGCTGGGAATAGCTTTGCATTTCTTTGTCACGATATTAATGAACTTGACCACTTTAGTCAGATCAAGCTACCTAGTGTGACAGTTGTTATGCCTTTGAAGGGGTTTGGGGAACACAATTTACATAACTGGAGAAGTCAGGTGAGGTTGATGCATCTTTTTTCTCCCAAAAGCCAGAAATGTGCTAACTTATTCTCCTCTCCTTTTATTCTTTTATCGGGATTGGGTTGGGGGGAGCTGGTTTTTATTGAGATTTTCATAATTATAATTTATCTTGAATATGCATGTAGTTACTTCAAGATAAATTAGAGACTGTGTTGCACAGGTTTAAAATAATCCAGTATAATTTGTTTGAAAGGTGCATTTCCCTATGTTTAAATTTTTTTTAAGATATTATAGAAAATGCAAACATTGTGTGTTGACTGTCTTTTTCAGCTTGTTATATAACTTTTCATCTACACTTTCCATTTGTTATTAATTGTAATAAACTGTATAAGGATCAAATACAAGTTATTTGAGTTCCTTTTGCTAGCTCGTCACACGTGTTTAAATTTTCTGCTCCAACTGAAAATATTTAATATGTCTTTAGTGCTAATGTTATTCTGTTTCATTCATGTCTGCAGATTACGTCTCTCTATGGTGGTCCTCTGGAATTTCTTTTCATTGTGGAAAGTACAGACGACCCTGCTTACCATGCTGTATCTCGATTAATAGAAGATTATAAGGTACACAATAATTTCACATTATCCTTTTTCAATTCTGCATTTCAGAAAAATCACTATTTATTTGAAATAAATTTTGAATGTCACGGTGTATTATGATTTAATGCATACATGTTTTTCTCATTATGTAAAATCTGTTTGAAGTGAATCAGAAATCTTGCCTGATATTCTTTAGCATGTTTACTCTGCCTGACTCTTAACTATGTTTGATCTGCACAGGATGAAGTTGATGCAAAAATTGTTGTAGCTGGTCATTCAACAACCTGTAGTCAGAAAATTCACAACCAGTTGGTACATATCAAGTTAAACAACTTGTTGCATGTCTTTTGCTTGTGCAAGAACTTTTTCTGCCATCAGGCTATGCATTTACTTATGTTTCAGCAAAACATGCCAAATTCATTCTTTTCACTGAGGCTTCTTGGCTTCCAGATAATAGCTAGATATCTCAAAATGGAGTAGATTATCTATTTGCCTATATGATAGGACACAAAATAGATTAGTGGATAGGAATGCATTTAGAAGAGGAACTATACATGCACTTGCAATAATATATGGAGTATGGGTTCAACACTTTTATTTGTCTAAACTTGTTAGGTGTAGGTATGCATTCTCTACTGTCTCTTTGTGTTAGCAAATAGTTACTAAAAAGAACTATAATTTAGGTTGGAGTAGAGAGAATGCATAAAGACAGCAAGTACGTGTTGTTTTTGGATGACGATGTTAGGCTTCATCCTGGATCAATTGGAGCCCTGACTGCTGAGATGGTAAAAAATCCTGAGGTAATTATACCAGCAACTTTCAAATTTTATTAATTTCATCCTGAGATATTGAACATGCATCTTTCTCTTTTGACCTATGAATATGAATGTATCTTTTAACTGTAGTTGATCCTAACTCCTGTGTCAATGATGTGCAGATATTCATTCAAACTGGCTACCCTCTTGATTTACCTTCAGGAAGTTTAGGAAGTTACTGCATATACGAGTATCATATGGTATAGACCATTTCCCACGTTTCTTGCTCAAATCTCATAGTACATTTAAAGAAATGCACATTTTTTATTTAACAAATATTTTTCTGTAGTAGATTTGATTCTTTGTCCCTCAAATTTGGCAGTTATAATAATTGCAAAATAATGATGGGATAAGCAGCCTATTCTCAAAATTGTAGTATATAACTAAATATTCGTATCATGGTACTAACTTGACAGTGACCATATTTTATGGAACTAACAAAACCAGAAAATTTTACTTTTATTCTACACAAGAAAAAGTGGACTACCATTGTGAGTTTTGATGGAAAAATCTTTGGATAATTTCTTAGCATATCTAGAACCACTTATTAACATTTTTTCTTGAAAAAAAGATATAATATAGTAGGTTATAAAAGAATTTTGTTTACCATATTTATAGTTTGAGCTTCTTATAATATATATACATATATATATGTGTTGTTCTATTTGTCTGTTTTTACTTGTGGTAGATTGTGTGTTTGAATGATAAAGATATCACTTGTTTCTATTTTTCCTTCTATAATTCACTAATATCTTGGAGTTTTAATTCCTTCTATTTACAGCCTTGTTCGATGGGCTTTGCTACTGGCGGGAAGACCTTCTTTTTATGGGGAGGGTGCATGATGGCAAGTAGTTGCAACTTGTAACTTTCTAATTAACTACTTGCAGAAGATAAAAATATGTGTCTAATTCTTTCAGATTATTTGCAGATGCATGCTGACGACTTTAGACAAGATCGCTGTGGTGTGGTTTCAGGACTTAGAGATGGTGGTTATTCTGACGATATGACTCTGGCTGCCATAGCTGGTAATATGCTGATCAGTTTATTTTCACAATTCTTGCAGGTAGTTTAAATAAGTGTTTTTATAGCATTAAATTGATATTTGGAATGATTTAATATTTTGGTGTCGTTCATTCTTTTCCAGGGGCCCATAAGAGGCTCATCACATCACCTCCAGTTGCTGTTTTCCCTCATCCCCTTGCTAGTGATCTTAGTTTTGCAAGGTTTGTATTGCTTCATTTCTAAACTCAAATGTGCTTGATTATATGCTGACATTGAACTCTTCTGTAGGTACTGGAATTATTTGAGAAAGCAAACGTTTGTATTGGAATCATACACGTCAAGTGTTAATTGGATTATGAATCGGGCTCTGTTTACGACCCACTGCTATCTTTCTTGGGGTTTTGTAATGCCATATATAATGTCCACGATTCACATCACAGCAGCATTACGTATCTACATTAAAGGTTATACATTTGACGAAGCTGGCATTACCTCTGGCGGTGAGCATTCTTTCTTTCTCTTATAAGTAGGTTGATAATAATAATTAGATTTAATCAGTATGCAGGATCAAGAGAGGGATGCAGGATAGCCTATGTATTCCTTTTTATTTATTTCTTTATCAATGTCATGAACCAAGTAATGTTATTCTTCTTTCTGCTCAATGGAGGCTCAACACCTAGGACCACTGACCTACCAGGTTGTTAACTGAATAGTATTGACCTAATCCATTTGATGCTCACTATTTTTGGTGGAAACTTGGGTGCTTAAGTATTACTAGAAAACATTTTTTTTTTGTTTAATTTAAATGTCTTTCAAGTGTAAAGATGACCCCCTTCCCTCTTTCCTATCCGTGAGGTATTTTGAATCCTTTAGAGATTCCCTTCCCACTTTCCTATCCATGAGGTAGACCAGCATTATTGAGATACTACAGCAAAACTAAAAGAAAAGTACTGCATGTTTAATAAATTTTTCTCTCTATGACCTCCAAAATATGGGTCTCTGTTCACTTATCAGCAGTCAATTGCTTGTCTTTCTGGATTAGATCTTGTATGAAAATACTGTTCATTCGTCTTTTAAAAAAATCATTTTATTTTCCCCTGAAAATGGCACTTCTAGTCTTACAGCCATAAATTACTTCTGTCAGGGCTGGGGCTGGTAGCTATTCTAGCTACATGCACCCTTATAGAGCTTCTATCAATGTGGAACTTGACTAGGATTGAAGTTCAACTATGCAACATATTATCTCCCGAGGCACCCCGACTCTCGCTTGCTTCTTACAATTGGGGCCTTGTAAGATTCTCTTGCTCATGCAAAATAACTTGTTTTCACTTTCATAGTTGATGTATGCAATATGCTCCATTCATTCCCTTGAATAGGATTGAATTGTCTCTTTTTACTTTGAAATAAATAAACGTCTAAAGTTGGCCTGAATTCAACTCAAAATTTGATAACTTACATTATAATATCATTGAGTTGCAAAGGCCTCTACCTCCTAAAAGATCCTAGTACTAATGGGAAGAAACTGGTTATGGATTCGGCAGGTCTTCATTGCTATGGTGGTGGATAACTTTTTATACCCAATCTCTGCATTCCGTTCTCATTTCACCCAGTCAATCAATTGGTCCGGTATACGGTACCACTTAAAAAATGGGAAGATAAGCAAGGTATGTTGGATTTTGAAATATTTTTTAGTGTTATTTCGTCCATTATAGATATATGTATGTATGAACAAATGAAACTAAACTGCCATTTTTGTGGCTCTTTTCTGAATTCGCTGCAGATTGAAAGAAGCAAAGATAGTGGTCCAAAATATACAGATTTGGGAGGTAAGCATTTATATGGGAAGAAAGGAGCCGAAACAAAAGTGTCGTTCATCAGTTCTTTGGCCAGAAGTTTGGCACAATGGCATCAGCCAAAGAAGTTCGATAGCTAGAAAAATGGCTTTTAGTAGAGCATTTTGTGATAATTTCTGCCCACTTATGAAGTTCTGGTATGGGTAGCTATATTAGAAGATAATTTATTGGGGTTGGATTGTTTGGCGCATTTGGTTCTTGATTGATAGAAATGCTTTAGAAGTCTTTTTTTCCCCCTCCATTTTTTAATCCCCTTAAATCCATTTCATTCTTCTGCATCAACCCCAATTGTCTGGGCTGATTTGTAATTTGCAATGATTTCGTTGTGTAATTTGTAGAATCATATAGTGAAAAATTCAATGAAGACAGTGAAAATGTGCTTCCCTGTATATTGTCTTGTATGACCATTTTATTGCCATATTTATGGTTTTTTAGGTAGAAATTAATCTCTTTAAAACTTAATTAAGAAGAAATGCGCTGTGTTTATTAATGTCTGTACTGTCAAATACCTATTTTTTGGTTTTCCCTTGTTGACAAGTAGTTTTAAGCATTTCTAGCATTCTTTTCCCTAACTGTTTGGTTTCCTATCGGTTAGGCACATATTTGGAGATGATGATTAATCATGTGCTTTTATGCTAACATTTTCCCTTTAAAACATCTCCCCACTCTACCAAATATATTTGTCTCATAATAGTTATCATCTCTCAAAATCTTCTCTCCTCTATCTTCCCTTTTCTCTCTCGGTCTAAAAATCTATCATCTCGAAACTTTCATTTACTATGTATTTATGTGTCATTAAATTATTACACTCTCTTGTGATAGTTTTAAATTCAATCTAAAATAAAATAGCTAGATACCATATAAATTTTGGGATGCAAAAATCTGAAAGTTATTTTATTTACTTTTTATGGAATATGTATATGAGACCTATGCTAGTGAGTAGTATAGACTCACTTTCGAGCAAATAAGGAATTCGGTTAAAAAAAAAACCATCGTTCACCAAAAAATAAAATGCTGTACTGCATAATGTCTCTATATTCAATTCACACATATCAAATTATATAGAAACTCGTAGGATATGTATTAAACGAAGTGCAATTTTTGGTTCTGAAGAAAACGATTGGATTTTTCTGTCGTGCTGCAAGACCAAATTATTAGAACTTAAAAGTTGTATTCAGCTCTCAAATTGTTTTTTTACAAAAAAATCAGTGTAATTACACCTCCAAATTTCCTATGTAAAAGTCGTCAATCATGTCGAAAACTCGAGTTGCATGCTGCGGCCTGGCCATTGAAATTGAAAACAAATAAAAAAACGAAATGAGGAGAGGTGTGAACAAAAATGATCTTAAACAAACAACGCTAGTTTACCCATAAAAGCCTTCAGTTGAATCATCACCAGCGTGTGCAAGAATGGCATCACCACCAGGGTGTTCTTCTACATACGAAGTAACATCATACACCTATACTTGGGACAAAAATGGAATGCAAAAACTGTAGATTCATTGATGGAGTTGAGTAATTATAAGCCAAGCTTCAATTGGAGCCAAAAATAAAAAAAATAGAGTAAAAGAAACCTTGTCTTTGATAATGATCCAACAATCTGTTCTTTTATTATGCAAAGAGATTTCAGCTTTGCTGTAGACTTTGGCTCCCTATTGAGACATTGTTCACCCCAAATAAGCAGATGAATAAATAATTAACCAAACACATGATTAGTTCCAAAGAAGCTAATTCCATCAAGTATGAGAAAAACACAAGCACTTTGCTGATTTTTTATTTAAGAAAGAAAAGGAGAAATAGGATTTAGAAGTATATGCGTTTAAGCACAACAAAAGTAGAGTATATCCATTAGAAGATCTTAGTATTTAATAAAAATTAGAATTACCTTGTTATGTTTAGCAATTGGCTGATCATCTTTCCTACGACCTGTGCCCATTTTTACAATTAAATGTAGGGAAATTTAAAAAAATACACTAAAAGTTAAAAAAAAATATGAAAAATACGGTAGATTACAAAAATACGGAATTTTTTGGTAAAAACACGGAGTGGCAAAAGCGTAAATACAGAGTAGAAAAATTGTAAATAAAAATGGTAAAATACAATTTTTTGTGATCAACGTTTACAAACTTGTAAATATCTGCTGTAAAATTGTAAACATCTATTACATGTTTGTAAATAATATTTACAAAAATCAGTTTTAGAATTGTATTTTTTTTTTTTACATAAAATTTACGAACAAATTCGTAACTAATTTTTTTATTTTTGTACCAATAGTTTACAAATTTAGTTTCATAACTTTGAAAGATATTTTTTGTAACTAACATTTACGAAAATAATTTATTGTTAAGAGGTCGTAACCAAAATTTACATAAAAATAATATAATTTTTCATATTGTTATAATATTATACCAAAAAATTACAGGAACCATCTTATTTATACTATACAACTCAAAAATATAAATTTAAGATATTCATTATTTATAAAACACTTTATTAAGGGAAATCTACAAAAATACATTAAAATATAAAAAATATATGAAAATCTATTACAAATTTGTAAATACATGTTACAATTGTAAATATTTGTTACAAATTTGTAAACATCTATTATTAAATGGTAAACAATTTTTACATTTTTGTAACTAATATTTAAAAAATTAGTTTAAAAAGAGATTAAATTGTAACTAAAAAATTTATTTTTGTAACAAAAGTTTCTTAAACTAGTTTTATAATTAGAAAATATATTTTGTAACTAATATTTACAAAAACATTATATAATTTTTATTAGCATAATTGTAACAAAGATTTATAATTCTAATTTAAAAATATTAAAATAATAATATTGTGACGATCATTAACTATATTGTAATATATAATTATTAAACCAATAACTAATGTAACTCATAGATATTGATTTTTTTTAGTAATCTTGGATATTGAATTCGAAAGCAATAAATAAAACATAAATTTATTTAGTTTGATCAATTTTTTTAATTATTTATCCTTTGTTATTTTTATAACATCTCTCAACATATATACTACTAATTTATTGATTGACTTAATTAAAATAAGTTTATTTTTAATAGTAATATTATATGTTTTCTTAAAGCAATACAATAATTGTTTTGTCTATATAATACTTTGTTAATCTATTTAAATATCAAGTAAAAAGTAAAATATTAAAAAAAAACAAAAAAAAGAGATAGAGGAAAAAAATGTAGACTACAAAGACAAAAAAAATGGAAAATATTAGCAAAAAGACAAAATAAATTTAGTTAATATATATTTATATATAAAAGTAGCATATTATAAAAAAAAAAACTTTTATATTACCATTGGAATTATTGGACGGGTGATTCAGCAAAAATAATTAATTAATTTGTGAGTAGAGACTAAAGTAGAAGTTACAAATAAGATAGATAACAATTATACCATAAATTTGTAATAAATTTATATAACAGTATATTTAGACTTTTTTTCTCAAATACCGTACAATTTATAATTTTCCCTTAAATATATATGTATATATATATATTCAAATATGGTAATTAGAAAAACAATTACCAGATTTTGACTCTCGAGAGAACAAAATAAAAGCTCCTAAAAAGACAGCCACAAGCACTGCTACTACAGATATCCACATATCTCAAGCTCAGCCTCTCTTCCACTTTATACCAGATTCTAAACACCCTCAAAATTGAACAAGGGATGAAAAAAAATAGATCGTAAAAGAAAATAACAAAAAAGAAGGAAGTAAAAAAGCTGGCATTATATGGGTAAGCAGTTCAAAAGCTCTTAAATTCACTTTCCACTTTTGTAACATTAAAAAACCTGTAGCTGATTTATGGACGAGTGAGATGTGAATTAATTTAGTAGCAAGGCTTTCGAAGCCATTAGTGTTTTTTTTAAAAAAAAAATCCAAAATGCAAGTTACATAAACAAAGAGATAGAGAGAAACCTGTAGATTTGATTTGAGTAAAAGGGCTCTCAATTTTCCGGCGAAAGTGACAAAGTTGATGCCTTTGGAGAAGCCGAGCCACTGGCAGTGGAACGATGATAGTGTACAAGGGATTGAGTTCGAGGATGAGCCGGGCTTTCTATGAAACGAATTGATTGGGTCAATTGAGTAGATGAGACACCCGTCAAAAGTATACAACATTTTTCATTTTTGTTGAAACGTATCAACATTTTAAAACTGTAGGTAAGACTATCGAATTTCGGTTCTACATACCAGATCCCTTATTTTTATTTTATTTTGGTCTTAAATAATACTCTTTTCGAATTATTCATGATTTTTCTATATCTACAATCTGTATGAATCTCTGATGCTTGTAAGCAATAAAAAAAACTAGACAGACACGACCCAACTTTTATTTTATGGGAGCCAATGAAGTTTGCAAATTTTTAAAGAGGCAAAACTATAATTTTAATTTTTTTTAACACTATAGTCACATATTTAAACTTAAATAATTATAAAAAATATAAATAGAGAGGGGCTTAAGCCACTATGTGGCTCCATTGTTGCAGATACTCGACTCGAGCAATATATCGTTTTTATTTTAAGAGTGGGTGTGTATTTTACTATTTTATGTTCATATTATTTTTTTTTGTTTTATTTTTGTTTGAGGACAAATAAAATATTAAGTTTGGTTGTTGATATATATATTTTTACATTATTTATTTATCAATATTCATACCCTTTGATTTTTTTTTAATTATTTTTAATTTTATATAGTTATATTCTTATTTATTTTATGTTTAACCATTTTGTAGTAAAAAATTCTAACTTAATCTTTCTTTTGTACTTCTCAGTATTTTTCTTTTATTAAAACTCATAATCTCTCAAATAATTTGCATAGAATTTTGTAACAAAAATCTCAAATCCTTTTACACTAGAGTCTCATACTTAAAATTTTGGCATTAACAATTTCTGTACTCTATAATGAAATACAATTTCAAAATTAATAAAAAAATATAATTCAAATAATTTTAAAAATTACTAAGAAAAAACATATATAGTATTTTAAACAATACATTTTTTTAAATAATTAATTAGTAATTTTGAAAATTTAGTTATTTACAAAAAATACATTATAATCTCTTTAAACTATTATTGATAATTTGATTATTTAGAGTTTAACATTCAATCTGGTATTTTGCATTTTAATTTATTATTATAAATTTGTCTACTTGATTAAACAATGATAGTTTATATTATATATTTAGAGCTGAATGTTTTTAAAATATTACAATTTTACTTAATATTTTTTTTACCATAAATATAACTAACGTTTATAAAATGTTGTATTTTATATTCATTTTTTTTAAATATACCCAATATTTTCAATATGTTACACTTTTATACCTAATTTTTATACAACATGTTACCCTTGTATTCCTAATCATTATACAATATTTATCAACTCTGCATTGGGTATATTAACTAATAAAAATAAAAGTACAACATTGAGAAAATATTAAGTACATTTAAAAAAAAAATTGGGTATAAAATATTGATATTTTAGGCTCCATTTACTGATATATTTATCACGATGACCAATAAATTCTGGTTGAAAAAGTTGAAGTCTACCTCT
Organism: Humulus lupulus; assembly: GCF_963169125.1. Classification (NCBI taxonomy): domain Eukaryota; kingdom Viridiplantae; phylum Streptophyta; class Magnoliopsida; order Rosales; family Cannabaceae; genus Humulus; species Humulus lupulus. Next base: position 48,109,464 of record NC_084800.1, on the reverse strand, counting down.
AACGAAGCTGCACTGCATGGCAGAAGAGCGCATTCAGTAAACGCCATTTCCATTTGCATTTACACAAATTCTTTTCATCCAATCTCTAATGCTATACAAGCCATGCACACTCTGTCACCCTCTCTTCAAGTTTCTTTTCCTTTCTTCCACTCAAAGTCACATTCCACTTTCCTCTATCATAAATATTCTCCATTATTACGAATACGAATAATCTAAACTCTTTTCAAACAACAGAATCAACTTTTCTTCTTTTCCAATCTCATCTCTTTCTCTCAATAACAAAATTAACATAATTTGCAGAGAAAAGAAAAACGACAACAGCAAACATGGGATGCTTCAGTTTTTACACCTCCAAAACCCCATCATCCACCATGAAAGGAGCTCCTTCTGAAAACGGTTACAACCCAGAAATACCCAACAACATCAAACACGAAGTCCTACTTCAAATCCCAGTATGCAGAGTTCACTTGGTGGAAGCAGGGGAAGCTCTGGAGCTCGCCAATGGCGACTTCAAGTTCACCAGAATCTCAGACGAAGGCGTCTCTCTTGCCATCATAATAAGTGTTGGAAACGACCTAACTTGGCCTTTGACTAAAGACGAGCCCGTCGTCAAGCTCGATTCTCTCAACTATCTTTTCTCCTTGCCCATGACTGATGTTGAACCTCCTCTAAGCTACGGCGTGTCGTTTCCTGACCAGCACCGCGGCTCTCTGGCAACTCTGGATTCTTTGTTGAAGCAGAATTCGTGCTTTTCAGACTCAACCACGGCTCAACCTCAAAGTAAAGGTGTTGACTGGAAAGAGTTTGCTCCCAGAGTTGAAAACTACAACAACTTTTTGGCTAAAGCAATTGCAGGAGGGACTGGTCATATTGTGAAAGGGATTTTTATGTTGACCGATGCTTATGCCAATCAGGTCGCTCTGTTTTTTTCAGTTTTACAACATTTCTATACAAACCTCTTCAAGACAAGTTCTATATATTTTTCTTCTTCTTCATATAATTGTTATTTTTGTTTGTTATGGCTAGATTGAGATGTGAAATCGATCATAAAACACTTTTTTCTTTACAACATCATAATAATATTGCTTTGGCTAGTCAACTGAAATACGTGAAGGGAAAAAAAAAAACAGGTACTAAAGGGAGGGGAAATGATGCAAGCTTATAATGGGGTTGAGGTGAAAAGCTCTGCCACAAAGAAAGAAAGAGACAACATCAACAATAGTGGCTTGAAACGGTAATTTGAAAGACTATCACCATTCATCAAATATTACATGGGCATACAAATACTATACTCAAACTGATTAAGTGATTGCATTGTTGTTAACAGCGTGAAAAAGATGTCAAAGATGACAGACCAGTTAAGCAAAACAATGCTCGATGGAGTTGGTATAGCCACGGGAGCGGTGATGGCACCCATGTTCAAATCTCAAGCAGGGGAAAAACTCTTTGCCACGGGTCCGGGACAGGTCCTTCTGGCTTCACTTGATGCAGTTAGTAAGTCCTTTTTTCATATATATATATATATATATATATATGTGGGTTTTAGCATGGTCCTGGTTTGGGAGATTGGTATCTGCACTACAAAATAAAAAAATTAACTCTTTAATCTTGTTAAAAAGTACTGTAGCAATTAAGCATTTATGTTTGGTTTTTCATCCAATACAGAAAAGATGACCTGCATGGCATTGCCAAGGTGACAATATAAAAGAGAAAAATATAAAATTTAATGTCCCAACTACTTAATATCCCAATCTATTTAGAAGGAAAGAAAAGAGAGAGAGATTAAGACGTTAATTAATTGAGACAGGAAATGTCATTTCTAGACTTAATTGCTACATGTTGTAGTTCAGAGACCCGTTTATATATGTGAATGATATATGTATATTTGTATGTTTGTGTGTCTATACTTCAAAATTATATGAATTTGCATACTATAACAATGGTGGATCGTAAACTGAAAATGAACAGATAAGGTGTTAGATGCAGTTGAAGTAGCAGAAAAGCAAGCTCTTTCGGCCACTTCCAGTGCTGCGACAAGAGAGGTCAAGAAGAGGTTAGTATAAAATTAGACTTAATAATGAGTTAAGAGCTTGATTGCATTGCATTGCAATAGCTAATTAAGTACCTTTGAATTGATTATTAAAAACTCAGGTACGGAGATGAGGCAGGGGAAACTACTGCGGATGCTTTTGCAACTGTTGGTCATATAGGAAATACTGCCTGGAATATCTTCAAAATAAGAAAAGCCCTTAATCCAGCTTCATCTGTCTCCACTGGAGTGTTGAAGAATGCTGCAAAAAATAAGACCAACAATTAGTGGTAGCTAAACTAGGATTTAATTAGTAAGACTCACTTAAATTGAGCATAAATTTATTTTCGATTGTGAAGTGAATATTGTTCCAAGTGAACCTTGTGTAAAGGAGAAATACAATATTTAGAGGTATGGTTTTATATTTCAGTACATGTTTACATAAGACCCTAAATTTATAAAGAAATAAAAAAATCCATAGTAATATATAGTGTTTATATCTTGTCTTTATTTGAAGTCTTCATAGTTAAAACTGCCGGGTAAAGCAATCCACTACCCCAAAGACTCCAAAATTTACCTACAAAACAAACCAAAAACAAATACACACGTACTAAAACAAAAACAAAAAAAAAAATCAAACAAAGAGATTTTATACTGGTTTAACCTAAAAATTAAGGCCTAAATCCATTCCGAGCACTTCTTCACTATAATGAATCTACTCCACTATAATGAATTACAAAACAATAAGCCTTTCTTCCTCTACAAAGGTTCTTGAACACTTTGTAATTCAAATTATGAGCACTTAGTTTACACCATAGTAAACTCTCACACACTCAACAATGTACAAGGAAAATTAACCCTTGTTCTCTCAATCTCTCTTTTCAAAACCTCTCAAAAACTCTTATTATTCTTCTACCCAATTAATGAAATGCCTGGATACATATAGTTACAGCTCTAGATGACAGAAGAGATATGATAAGTTATTTAATAACCTCTTAATAAGATATCATATGCGATTAATATTAGAATTATCCCAACAAAAACTTTCAAACAATCCATATGGATTCATGCGCTTCGAAGCCAACCACCATATTCCAATTTTAATTTATTTCTTTTGCTTTGGTTTTAGTTTTAAGTTGTGCATTTGTCTTTTTTACATTAGGTTTCATAATTAACTTTTTCTTTAAATAATAAAATTGTGAAAAAATAATAATTTAATTTTATATTTATTGTTTTTATATATCAAAATAGTTTAAGAAAGTGATTGGTGTATCATATAAGTCAATAGTACTTTAATTATATAAATTAGGGGACTAAAATGTTATATTTGTTTATAGATTAATGAGTTATTTTAGTTAGCTTTTATTAATGATGTATATAAATTTAAGAAAAGGATTGTATTGGAAAGAAATTGATTAACATTGAAATTGAGACCGTTGCATAGTTTTGCTTAGGAGTCTAACTCGAGTATATATAGTATTAGATAACTTTGCACACGATTCACGAATACACATATTTGGTGATGTGGAGAAAATTTTTCTTACACATATATAGAAAACTCAGAAAACAATACTACCTAAAATTAACATAACGGAAATGTGGATCATCATTTGAGATGGACCCAAATGCCCTCGCTGGGAATTTCTCGATGAACCACAAATAAGAGATAATAACCAGAAGGGGCAAGATTAGATGAGCTGGGTGTCGTAACCTCAACTTGGTATGTCGAATTCTTTAGACTTCTCACTTTTCCTGTCGTTTGAAGCACCAAAAGTCTTTGATTCATCGAGAAAGAGTGAGTTACAAACGACGGCGAAACCATTGTCGTTGATACCAATTTTTTATTTAATTTCCCCTTCACTCGAAACCGAAGAGTACACTTCTGTGAGTATTTAAGCTCAGTTTGCGAAGAAATGATAATCGGGCGAAGTTTCGGTTTGTCCAAATACGAAGGACTGAAAGCCTCTAAACTCAACTCTGTCGGATAACGAACTCCGGCGAACTCATAGCCTCCATGAGGGTTGCTGCCACCGACAAGAACACGGCCATCGCGGAGGAGCACCGCCGTGGAGTGATACAACCGGGGAATCTTGCTCGGGGTTTGAATTTCAAAGCGTGACCCCGTTTTCTTGTTGGGTGGGTATAAAATCGGGTTCAGTACTGGTTTCTCTCCCAACTCCCATCCGGCTGATCCTTCTCCGGCTCCGTTAATGATCAGAACGTCGCCGTTCGGAAGCAGAGTCATGTCTCCCAATACTCTAGCTAGGGGCATATTTTCCACGATCCAGTTTGGAATCGGGTCATTTATTTTGATCCGGGCGCACGTTTTCAAAGCCTCGACGAATGTTCCTTTTAAGGCTTGAGTATACGATCCTTTCGGGGCTCCTCCACATATCAAAACCTCAGCCTCCACGTTCTTGGCCTGAATATTCTTCAACGGCAAAAGCACACTGACCCTGTGCTCGGGTAAGACCTCGGGTCCCCTCCCGGTATTTGTGAGTACGTTTTCACCACCTGGTTTGTCTTGTAGTTTAGCAATATTGCTCGGTTGTTGGCGAAAACGAATAGGTTCCCATCGACGTTGAGAAAAACAAAGGGGTAAAGATTGTTCTCTATTCCTTTGTCGTTTGTTTCAGCTAAGAATGGTAAATCATAGACCTTGTTGTCAATATCTTTAGGGTAAAACTCATAGTTGAACTGTCTACGGCCGCCGAGAATTATCACCCTACCATCTGGTAGATTATGATTTGTAGCGTACCATCGACTCCTGGCTAGCCCGAGGTTTATCTCTTGCCAGTCACACTCAGTATCACCACAAGGCTTAAAACTCCTCACTCTTCGCTCTCCTTCGAAGGATCCGCCGCTTTGGATTAGAGTTCCGTCCTCGGTGACAGCGCCAGAAGAACACCAAAAGTTGGTTTGCACGGGGAGAGACCGGAATGTATTGGTAGCGATGTCGTACTCCGCCGAGTGTGCGGGGCAGTCGTTGGAGTTCTTGGGGCATTTTCCTCCGGGGAACGACAAATTGGAGCTGCCAAAGTCAGTGCGGTCGAAAATGACGACTCGGTCGTTGTCGAGTAGCTGCATGTGCATGGCTGAAACACCGATACTTGGTTGCAATACTATCCAGCTGCCACCAACACCGCGAACGCCACTTTCAGCGCCGGCTGCAGCCTTGGTTGTGGACTGTTTTGGTTTTAGTAGGGAGGGAACTACACCGTCTAAGCCTAATTGGAGTAGTTTCCGGCGGCCATGGGCTGCATGGGTGAGTGATATTGGTTCGAGTAGAGAAATAAGGAGGATGGAGAGAATGAAATAATAATTACTTGGCTTCATTGCTTTCATGTGTGTATTAGAGCTAGATCAATGTAGGGCTTGTTTTTTTAGCTCTGTAATAGTGTGTTGCTGCTTTGAGTCTTGGCTAGCTCAATATCTATATTTATAGTTTTGTACGTCTATTTTTAACTAATAGTAATCAGTACAATTACTATAAGAGTTTGTTCCCCACTACTTCCCCGGAATATTTAAATTAATCTACGTCGGGTATAGGGGCATTGCATTTAGCTAAGTCAATATATTGCAAATTTAGTTAATTTGCATTTTGTGTGTTTGAACAAATTTACATTTATTTAATTATATTCTGGTTCAATACAATTAATTTGCTTTGGTGATTACCATTATCAGTTTTTTTTTTTTGGTTAATTTGATCTATATGCATGAATATTAAAAAATAAAAATGATGAAGAATGACTCTTAGCTAGAATGATATAAATCATGGTTTAATATACAATGTCCTTTGACTTACGCAAAACTAATATTAAAATGTCAATTAACACATATAGACTAGATTTGTGTTTGATTTTGTACATGCGACTCCTTTGGCATGCAATGGAACTCCATTTTATTATTACTTTTTGCGAAGATTGTGAATTTTTCACTCAAACAATGAAAAGATTATTTAAATCACAGCTCACAATAGTTTACAATTTCAGTTGTAATAAATTGCAATTACTAAGACTATTGTATCTGCGTGAACATTAGTAGTACATAACAAAGTTATATATTGTTGTTAGTTGTTGTTAAATTTTGTTAGGTTCTATGGTTCTTGTATATCGTCCTTATATATAATTTTAGGCTCCATTAACTTAGTACTATTCAATTTTCAAGAGTTCTAGCTAAGAGTAAGAATTATATTGCAATACTGAGAGTATTTCTAGATAAGTTAAATGATGTTGTTGTAATAGATCTTGAGAACTTGGATAGATAGTGTAGTCTTTTTCTGATATATGTTTTATTTTTGATTATTTTATATTTGAATAATTGTTTATTACTTGTTCTTTTTTGTCGCGTTGTGCCCTAATCCTCAACAGTATACATTATACGTAAATAGGGGACATATATATGTGTATTCCACAATCTGCTATAACTCGAACTAGCTTTAAACTGTCATATATGTCGGTGACCAACAAAGCTAAGACATTACATAATTCATAAAAGTTAGCCTAAAGATGTCGTAGGCCGAGCTTTGTTACAGAAAACTTGAGTATCAAGCTTATATTACAATTGTTAGCAATTTTCTATAATATGGTAACACATGAGCCTGCTATTATTTAATGCTCAAACCTAATTTATCTTATACAGGTTATATTAAGAGTTTATAGAAATACCACTTTGTAGAGTAATGGGTTTAATTTTGTATGCTATATATAAGTATAATATATTAAGAGTTTATAGAAATACCACTTTGTAGAGATATGAGTTTAATTGTCTATACAATTAGTCAAAAATTTAAGTAGGGAGTTGAAAAATTTAAACAGTTGGTCGAAAATTTAAATAACTATTTGAATTTTAGATAAATGTCATTTTGCAAAAATTTATCAAAAATAAAATAAAGTGCAAAATCACTTTAAAAAAAATCAAGGCCGGCCCTGGGCATAGGTGGGCTAGGCCCGTGCCTAGGGCCCACCCCTACCCAGGGCCCAAAAAAATCATATAAACTCTTAAGTGTGTTCAAAGAAAAAAAAAATTTTAAAATTTACATAAAAAAAATTACATATACAAAAGGGCCCATTTTTTTCAAATTAATTAAAAAGGAATTTACATTAAATATGGGAAAATTCAATAAAATTTGATATATATGACTTTTTTTTGTGTGTGCATTTTTTATGGTTTTTTTTTTGTTGTTTTCCTTTTTTATGGGTTTTGTTTTCCCATATTTATCAAAATATGGCTTTTGTATCCCATATTTTTTTGTATACGTTTTTTTATTCTATAGGGGTATTTTTATGAGGGAATTTTTGTCTTTTTATTATTTTGGTAAACATTTTTGTAAGAAAATTTTAATTCAGTAGTTGTTTATTATGCATTTATGTGGATTTTTGTGAGGGCTTTTCAGTCACTTTATGTGTTTTTTTTATTATTTTTATTATTATTATTTTTTTTTTAAATTTCTTTGTAAGGAAATCAATTCTCAGTATGCATGCAGGTACTTGAGTACATATGCTATATCACGTTTTTATCTGCATCACGTTTCTTCAATTTTATTAGTTTATTTTATTCAGCATCACGTTTTCTTCAGGGGTGATATTTGTTCTTAGTTTTCTTTCTGTTTTAGGTTTTATTTGAGTATTTTGTTGTCGATTTTGTGCCATCTGTGCGTGTATTCATCTCGGTGAGTACCTGGTTTCAGGTATGTATTTTTCCGTTTGCTTCAGTATCACGTTTTTTATATATCGTTTGGTTCGAATTTTTTCTTTCCTTCAGCATTTGGTTTTTTGTGTTGATTTCTTCTTCTTCTTTTTTTCTTTTTCTTAGGATTTTTATAAGTTTCTCGTTGTGGATTTGTGTCTCTTTGTGGTGTTTTCGTATCGGTGAGTACCCGGTTTCAAGGTTTATTTTTTTTTATTTTTTTAATGTATATTGATTGTTAATTTTGATTTGTATTATATATTTTTCTGTCGTGGGTGGTTGTTTTTTAATCTGTGTTGATGGTGGTTTTTATTTTTGGTGCACGATTTTATCGTTAGTTTTTTAGTGGGGTTTTTTGTCAGTTTTTGATCAGTTTATTTTTTGGGAAGTTTATGGGTAGTTATTTGTAATTTGTGCTCTATATATATATGGATATATGTTATTCTTTTTTCATTTGTGTTGTTTGTTTTTTTTATGCAGTGCATTGTATATTTCTCTTGCTCGAATTTGTGTGATGGATCACTCTGGTGAATGCGGTGGTGTTTCTGGTTCTGAGAAGAAAATTTCTGGTATAGTAGAGGATGAATCGAAGAATGTAGGGGATGATATTGGCGAGATTCTTCCTCGAAGGAGTAACATTACACATTTGAAGTCTGTTGCAAGGAAGAAGAATAAATCCCCTTCCTCTGTTGCAAGGAAGACAAGTAAATCGCCTTCCACTGTTAAACAGACGAAGGATTCGTGTGCATCTGGTAGTAAGGATGCTGGAGATGATTCTCATGAGACTAAACATGTTGTGGTATGTCTTTATTTTTTTAATTATTATAATAAAAAATTGTTCATCTGTTTATGTTTCTGTTATTGTGTTTCACATTCGGTGGATTTTGTTTGTTTTATTTTTTTATGGTTGTGTATCTGGTTTCTTGTAGTTTTGTAGTTAATTTGCATAATGTTCAATTCTGTTTTGTGTTTGTTTTATTGTTATTGTTGTGTTTTCTTTTGTTGTTAAACTGTTTTTTTTTTGTACCTGGTTACACGTGTACCTGGTTACATGTGGATTTTGTTTTGTTTTTTTGTATTTTTTTATGGTTGTGTATCTGGGTTCTTGTAGATTTGTAGTTAATTTGCATAATTTTCAATTCTGTTTTGTGTTTGTTTTATTGTTGTTGTTGTGTTTTTTTTTTTTGTTAAACTGTTTTTTTTTTTTGTACCTGGTTTCATGTGTACCTAGTTACATATGTACCTGGTTACTTTGCAGATAACAATGAACGATTTTGCTTAATGAGTTTTTAACTGGTTACCTTTGTGAATGAATTGTTTTTTTTTATATATATGTATATTTCAACCATACAAAGTTAAATACATATAAGTGGTTTTATAAATGTAAAGTACTTATCGATTTTTCATGTTTATATTTTTTGAAACTGGTTACATGTTTAATTGTTTTGTTTTTTTCTGCAGGCTCATTTAAAGATAAACCCCTCCAAGAGGTTTGGTAGTAAGGTTCAACATTTTACTGACAAGAGTGTCATTACTGACTTGAAATCTAAGTTGACGAAAAGTCAGAAATCATTGTTTAAGAAGACCCCATTTGGGCACTTTTTAGAAGTATGTGATATTCATTTTCAAACTCAACTTGCCCAGCTTGTGTTATTGAGAGAGGTCTCTCATGAGAGGGAGGAAGAGGAAATGTGGTTTAAGCTTGGTCGTAGAGTGTGTAGGTTTTCTATTGAAGAGTTTGCTATAGTTATAGGTCTTAGATGTGATGGTGATTTTGATTTAAGTCGTTTTCTAAAAAAGAAAGTTTTGTTTAAGAAAAAAATATTTGGCCGTTTTGTTGGTAAGGTGTCAAAGTCTGAATTACGAAATGCTTTTATTAGTAAGGATCTAGTTGATGATGAGGATGTTGTCAAATTGGGTATAGTTCATATCCTAGTTAACTATTTGTACGGCTATACTAGTGATAAGTTGGTTGATGATTTCTTTTTTGAGATGGTTGATCGAGATTTTTCTGAATTAGCAAATATTAGTTTTGGCAAGTTTGTATGGGATAGGAGTTTTCATTATTTGAAAACTGCTTTGAAGGGTGGGAATAAAATCTTTGATGGACTATTCGTTGATGGGAAGGTTGGCCTTCACCCTTACAAACTTCTTGGGTTTCCCATTGCTTTTCTTGTATGGATATATGAAAGTATAGCTGAGTTGAGTCCTGAGTTTTGTCAACGGGTTGGGAAAAAATTTCCACGTTTGTTGAATTGGACGAGTACAGATAATGCCTTCTATGCAAACTTGGTGGGAAAGGTTTTCAACAATCAGAAAGTATAATCTTTTTGTTTTGTAACTAGTTTCTTGCTAAATTTGTTTTATTCATTTTTGGATTTTTGTTTGTGTACCTGGTTTCAGTTGATGGTAACCAGTTTTCTTGATTTTGTATATATATATTTTTAATTTATTCAGTTGACTATCCTGAATGTCTATCCGTCTTCTGAGGAGAGAAAGAAACTGGCAGTAAAGAAGTTTAAGTTTGAGCCTCTGTACTTGCCGAAGGTGTGTGCTGAAGATGGAGACAGTAGTCCGGGTACCCAGGTACTGGTTAGTTTTGTTGTTTGTTTTAGTTAAAAAAATATTATTTTGTTTTGAAATTTATAGGTTTCTTTTTATGTTTTTTTTTTTTTTTTTTGCTGTTTTGTAAAGTATTTTATTTTGTTTTTTTAGGTTGATAGTGAAAAGTTGAGATTGATTTGTGAATCAATATCATCAATAAAAGCATGCCAAGAAACTATTATTAGTGACATTGTAGTTATGAGATCTGAGTTCATGGGGAAACTCAGTGATTTATCTGCAATGATTGTAAAATTTGTTGCAAAAAATTCTGAAAAAGTTGCAAATACAAGTGATGAAAGTGCTGGTTTTAATGAAGGGGAAAAGTCAGCTGATTGTGATAATGTTTCTAGTCCTATTTCTGATGATTCTAAGGTAACTTGTTTGTTTTTATGCTTTATTGTTTTTTTTAACCATTTTTAGTTTTAACCAGATTATTATTATTATTATTTTGGCTAGGATTGTGGAAATGATTCAGCTAAAGAGTCTGATGGTAGTAAGGTAACTGGTTTATGTTTCTTAATAGTATGTTGTGTTTTTGTAGTTGTTTAGAATAACCAGTTACTGTTGTAACCAGTTTCATTATTTCTTTTAGGGTGTCGAGAAGGATTTAAATGAAAATTTTGATGCTGTTTATTCTGGGTTGGATTTGTCAAATGTTGTGTGTGAAGATAAGGTTTTGTAATTTATTTTTGTTTTTATTTCTTGTATTATTTTATTTAAAATTGAATTTGTTGTAATTGATTTTATTTTTATTCATTATAGGATTTTACAAAGAAGCCTGAGTTCAGTTCAGTTGGTTTAAGTTTTGAAGAAGTATATGTGGATCCAGAGATTTTTAGTGTTATTGATAAAACTGTTAAGTATGCAGAAGGAGAAAAGATATTTAGTGGGAGTAAGGATGATTGGAAGGTTGTGATGGTTGGTGATGATGATGAGGTTCCTGTTGCTATTGAAAAGAGGGAGCCTAAACCTAGCACTCATGTCAAATCTCCTTTTGTTACTGAGTTTGGCTCTTCTGAAGTAAAAGAAACTGTGAAGAGGAAGGGAGAGGAAGTGGTGATTGTTAGAGGATTGCTTCCATTTGAAAATGAAATTGGGCAGAATGTTTCACAGAATGATTGCCTGGATTATATTTCTTGGATTGAGGATAAAATAAATTTTAAGAATAAGTATGTTTTTTTATATTTTGTTTAATATTATTATTCTTGATATTTAATTGTTTGTTAATATATATATTTTTTGTTTTGAAGGAAGAAGAAATTTTCTGATGTCAATAACATTATCAATCCCCCAATGAATTATTCTTTTGTTAAAATTTCTGAAAAAATATGGTTTTACAAGCTTCAAACTTGTGGGAATGAGCTTATGGACACTGTAAGTAACCAGGTTCTTGTTATAATGTTTATTTATTAGTATTTGTTTGTTTAGATATATATATTTTTTTTATCATGTTTAAGACAAGTAACCAGGTTCCTTTTAGTACTGTGTGTAAATTATTTTTAAATTTTGGGTAGTAACCAGGTTCTTTGAAGCATTGTGTGTAACTTGTTTTTTTTTTATTATATATTGGCTAGTAACCAGGTTCTTGGTATAATGTTTATTAATTAGTATTTGTTTGTTTAGATGTTTTGTTTTTGTTGTTGATCATGGTTAAGACAAGTAACCAGGTTCCTTTTAGTACTGTGTGTAAATTGTTTTTAATATTTATGGGTAGTAACTAGGTTCTTGTAGCATTGTGTGTAACTTGTTTTTTTTTTATTATATATTTGCTAGTATCCAGGTTCCTAACTTTTGCATGTTTATTTATTTTTTGTAGCATATAAATGTAAGTTTTTATTACTTGAGGAAGAAGATTAAGTTGATTGATGGTTTAAACAAGAGGGTTACAACTACAGACTCTTGGTTTGATGCAACTATCAAGGGTTTGTATGATAACTTTGTGGCAGCCAAATGTGATTCAAGCAGCATTCGTTTTGATAACTTAATTTCATATTACATTATTGGTGAATATTTGTTTTGTAACACTCCTTGGGTGGATGTGGATCATGTTCTTTTTCCTGTGCATGTGAAGGTTCAGTTGCATTGAGTTTTTATTCACTTTTCCATTAAGAGTAGGATGTTAACTGTCTACAATTCTTTGACGGGGAAGAAGAATGAGAGTATTGCTTTGCCATATGTGAAGGCTTATTTTGTTGTTTTACCATATTTTCTAGATTTTCTTGATTTTTATTGTTCTAGGAAAGATTTGGACTTGAATGTTGGTCCATATTCTGTTGGGAAGAAAGATCCAATTGATTTTAACTTTGCCAAAGACTTGTCATTTCAAGAGGATAAGTAAGTAACTGGTTTTTTGTATATTGTTGTTTATTTTTCTATTTTGTTTGTTTTTAAATAATTTCATATGCTGTTTTTTGTGTTTTTGTGTTTTTTTTTGCAGTGATTGTGGAGTATTTGTTATCAAGTACGCTGATTTGTTTATCCATGGGAAGATTGATGACATCCCGAAGAACATGGCTGCCAAAATTGCTACCTATCGTGATTATCTTGCCATTAACTTGTATAGTCATGCAAAAAAGAAGCAGATTGGTGGGTACAAGACAAAAGATGATGCTCCATCAAAGAAATCAAAGAGGAGGAGGAATTATAAGTAGAGATGTTGGAGTTTTTTTTTTTTAGCTGTATTAACGACCATGTCTTTTTTTTTTCTTTGTTTAATAGTGAAGTTGTGGTTTGTAACTGGATACTGTTTTAGTACTGGACTTATGTATGGTTTTTTTTTTTTTTTTTGTCAATGTAAAGAATTGGTTTCAACTTTTGGCTTAATATAAAGTTTTTTTTAATGTATTTTATTTTAATGTGTATGTTTCTTTTTTCAATAGAGTTGGTGATTTTTTTTTTTAAAGTGTGAAGATATTGTTATGTACATGTTTTTTTTTCATATAGGTTTCAATTATTATTGTATGAAGATGGTGTAACCGGTTACTTCTGTGTTAGATTGTAAAAGCTATATGTTTCAGGTAACTGGTTACTGTTTCTTTAGTTTTTATTTCTATTTTTTTTAATTATTTTTTGATTTATTTATGTTTGTTGTGTTTTTTTTTTTTTTTTGTGAACGATTTGTGATTATATAACTAGGTTTTTTAAGTAGTTGGTTTTATTAATATATAGTTGTTTGTTAAATTTTCTTATAGTAACTGTTTTTTTTTCTTTATATTTTTATGTGTTGTAACCAGGTACTTGAATTTTCAGTTTTTGAATATCTTGTGTTGGAACCTAGAAGTTGAGTATCAAGTTTATAATATTTATGTTTTTTTGTTTTTTGTGAAAGATTTGTGGTTATATAATTAGGTTTTTAAATCGTTGGTTACATGTATATGTAGTTGTTTGTTAAATTTAGTTATAGTATCTGTTTTTTTTCTTTCTATAATATGTGTTGTAACCAGGTACTTGAGTCTCCAGATTTGGAATATCTTTGTGTTTGGAACCATGAAGTTGAGTATCAAGTTTATAAAATGTAAAATGTTTAAAAAGTTTGTACTTTTATTGAGGTAGAAAACATTAGGATACAATTTTATTACATCAAATGAAAATATTGAAATTGTAGTATATCTATTCTTTAGAAAATTATTTGTCTATTTTCTTTGACTTTGTTGTGTTTCGCAGCTTTGGGATTGGTTCATTCCTGCATGTTTTTCTATTATGCCCTTGCTGCGCGCATCTTCCACATTTTATTTGCACCTTTGGTTCTCCTCTAGATCTGATTCTTTTTCTTCTAGGGCGACCTGGTGGTTTTCTTGATTTTGGTGGTAGGACAATTATGTTTAAAGTCTCTGGCAGTGTCCATTCGCTTTCATTTGGCAATGGATGAACGGTTGAGTCATATGTTGCTTTCATAGTTGTAGTTTTGTAGTAATCAGCAACATAATCATATGTTTTCAGCCGTGTTTTGGCGAATACTGCTATTGCATGTGCACACGGTATTTCGTCTTGTTGGAATCTTTTGCATTCACATGTTTTCTCCATTAGGTTGACCAAAAAATTTCCTTTCTGTTCAACCACAACTTGGTACAGTATAGTGTTTACTGGGAAGACATGTTTATTTTAGTAGAGAAACACATGTTAGAAACTGGATACTGTGATATTTTTGAGTAACTGGTTACTAAAAGTTTTGATAAATAATATTCAGTGCTCAATATATGTCAGGTACCTGAAATTTAATGGCACGAATAAATTTTTCTCTAAGCACAGTTTCAGTATCTGTTGTTACTTGTGTGAATGTTCCGTTTGCTTCATTACCATTTTTCCATACCCATTTTTGAACTAAACTTCGAAGGCCCTCCATCATTGTAGTGATTGGCAGCGTTCTTGCAACTTTCAATGCATCATTTATTGATTCAGCTATATTTGATGTCATCATTGTATATCTTCTTGTTGGAGCATGGCATCTAGACCAAGTTGAATATCCAATTTTTTGTAAATACGGTCTTATGCGTGTGTCAATCTTGTCTATTTCATGCATGTAGTGCTCAAATGATTGTACCCTGTATGCCTTTGCTGCTTTGACAAAGTTTAGGTTTAGGTCCTCCCCATGGACACCAAAATTGACATTGATGTTGTTTAACAGGTGGAATATGCATGCTCCATGGAAAGCTTTTGGGTATACATCGTCTATAGCATTTTCTATGCTTTTATGGCTGTCTGAAATGATTGTCATACCTGTTTGGAAAATCACAATGGAGTAACTGGTTATTATGTCTTAACTGAGTAACTGGTTTCATTAATTTATATGACTGTTATTTTTTTTTTACACTGTTTTCTCTATTTTATTGCTGGATTATTATTAATCTGATAATTTTATGAGTTTAGTTTGTTTCAATAAGAATATAAAGAAGAAAACAGTACCTTCTCTTTCTCCATATGTCTCCTTCAGCTTTGTGAAAAACCATAACCATGATGAATCATTTTCAGAGTCTCCTATTCCAAAGGCTAATGGGAATATGTTGTTGTTAGCATCCATTGTTGAAGCAGTGAATAAAGTTCCCCCAAATTATGTCTTCAAGTAAGTTCCATCTATCACAATGACTGGCCTACAGTGTTTCCATCCTTTGATGGAATTTGCAAATACTAGGTACATATATTTGAAGTGATCTGTATTGTCTGTAACTAGGTGTGTAATTGTACCTGGGTTCGAGACTTTTAGCATGTGAAGGTAGATGGGAAGTTTTTGGTATGAATCATCTTGGTTTCCCCTTGCAAATTCTAAAGCTTTTTCTCTTGCTCTCCAGGCTTTTTGGTACCCCATTGAAACACCAAAATCATCTAGCATGTCGTTGATTATGTCATGTGGTGTGTGTACTCTCTTTATTGACATGTATTTTGATTTTATTAGTTCCCCAATGACATTGCAATTAGCCTGCCTGTGGCCTTCCATAATGATATCCAAGGAGCAGGTGTGAGTTTTTACATACTTTCTGATTTTAAATGTTTCTGTTTTCCTGAACTTTGAAGCTCTAAGTAACCAGTTACAATTGTCATCCACACAGGTTACCAGGTACTCTCTTGGTTCAGATCTTTTTGTCTTGAATTGGAAGTTGTGGATCATAGCATAATAACATAGAGCAGATTTTAAGAGCTTTTTCTCCTTATAAATCTGGTCTTCTTCAACTTTGAAAATTTTATGATCATTTACAATTTCTGTTTCTTCTTTTCTTTTTCCTTTGTTTTCTTCTGTTCTCTCTATGATAAATTCTGCTACATCATCAGCTATGTCTGTAGTATTTGGGAACGTTTGTACCTGGTTATTTCTCGTGTAGGTTGCTTCGTGATATTGTAATTCTGTAGCTGATTGCTCGTTGTTTAGTTGAAAAACTAGCTTTTCTAAATCTGTGTTCTGTTTTTGTGTTTCTTCTTCATATGTAGTGTGTTGAACAATTTCAGCTATTGTTTGATCAACAGTGGTGATGCATAGTGGTAGCTCAGTTACTTCATTTTGCTTCTTTTTCAGCTCAATGTAGAATAGGACTGAATTGTCAGTGAGTAATTTCATTGGTGGCATACCTGGTGCTAACTGGTAACTCAGCTCAATATTTTGAATATTGCATTTTATTTCAGTTTTCACTAAATGAACCAAATTGTTTAGAGAACAATTTGTTGGTATTATCAGTCCAGTCATGGTGTACTCATCATACTGATATCTATCTGTCTATTTTCCTCCAAAACGAATCAATGTCATTATGGTCTCCATATCTGCAATATAGCACAACATAATTTTTAGTGATGTTTAAAATGTATCTGGTTGTGTTAGTGAATGAATATTATTAATGTTGAAATTATTTTAGTAACTGGTTTCTTTTACTGAATCGAGAACTATTTTCCAGGTTCCATAATTATTTATGTTGCATTAAATTTTGTTTTTGTGTGTGTAACTGGTTACTTTAGTGAATGTGTTGTCTTTTTATTTTTATTTTTATTTTCAAATATGCAAAGTTAAAATTATATTGTGTAACTGGTTTCATAAACGTAAATCAGTTTGTATTTTTACATTTTTCATGATAATTTATTATGCAGAATGTTATTATTATTATTTTTCGTATGTAACTGGTTTCTGTAATTATTTTGTTGTTATTTTTATATTATTTTGTAATATTTGAATTATCTAATGTTGAACTTTTTTGTGATGTAACTGGTTTCACGTGTGTAATTAAAAAAGTTTTGAAACAAGTAGTTTGAGTCAAGAATTTTATCAAGAAGTAATTTGCAGATTCTTTGTGTAAATATTTTGCATGTCGTATATTTGAATAAAGATTTGCTTACCTGTTTGAGAAATCAGAGAAGTTGATTGATTTCTGCTTTTGCTGATGTGAACGAACATATAAGCAGGGGATGTAATCGGAGAAGAAGATCTGTCGGAGAAGAAGAAGAAGAAGATCTGCCGGAGAAGAAGTAGAAGAAGATCTGATATTGAATTGAATTTTTAATTGGATGACTGGAGAAAGGAGACGATGATGGAGTAGCAGCCACCAATTCTTGATCGTATTTTGATTGGAGACGATGATGACAGTAGCAACCACCAGTTCTTGATCGGATTTTGATCGGAAACAATGGAGAATATGAAGCTGTGATCGAAAAAAATGGTCGATGAATTGCTGTACGCGGACAAAAAATTTCTTGATTGGCAGTGGACGAGAAAATTATGAGAATCTGTTTGTTTAGTTTATGGGAATTCCATATTTATATTTTTGTATTAACCGTGTATTACCATATTTAGCTTAATTATTTTTTTGTCCATATATATGTTAAGTTTAGTTAAGATTCCTATATTTATGTTAAGTTCTCTTTATTAAAACCGTCTTAGGCTCACTGTTTTTCAGGACTTGCCGATTTTACCAATTTCTCATATATATATATATATAATTATATGGTAGTTAGCATAATAATATTCTGGGATAGAGCCAATTTTGATACCAATCCTCATAATGATTAAAATGTGTTTCTTTATCAGCAATAATATCAATTTGTGGAGATTCTTTAATTAGACGTGCAACTTAATTAAGATATCACGTCTTTCATTATCATACCATTAAATTTAACTATGTTACGAATTTATCCAACATTCGGCGAATTTCTAGGATTTTGAGTTCAGATTGTTCCTCAAACGGGGAACTTGGCCATGGTTTTTATTGTTTTTTTGTTTTTAAAATTGTGTTTAGTTTTCAAAAAATAATACATATTTGGTTAATATTTTCTAAAATTAATTTTTAGTTTTATTTTTCAGAAAAAATCTTAAATAAAAAATCAATAAATATATTTATGTTATACCCAGATTTCGAGCCATAATAAATATGACCTCGAAAGCTGAGTTCGCAACAAATGGTCTCGTGAGGATTAGTGATCTAGGATTGTAAGTCGAGCCTGCAAAGTATGATGTATGATCTCGAGTGCGGTGATCTCGAAATGACCTCGATCTCGAAAGGTAGCTCCGAGAACACCTTCATCTTCAGGAACTTCGGAGCATGGTTCTTGAGCTCGATATCCCATCTCGAAAGAAACGTTAGCTCGGGAGATGTCAGTGGCTCGCACAATGACATGAGACCAGAAATGCTGGAGCCTTGAAGATACGCTATAACCACCTTGAATATCTACAAGTATAATAACTATGAGATGTAGCCCTCATTAATTGATGTAAATCCCCAAGAATTGTGGGATATTATTTAATACAGTTATACGCCCCCTGATCTTTGGGGGACGTTTCCTTTAATATCTGATTATTGGCATTTAAAGCCATTTATTTTTATTCACAAAAGAGTAACTACCCAAAATATGTGGGATAGTATTCTGCATCCTTCTCTATAAATAGAGAAGGCATGCACCATTGTAAATGACCGAAGTTCTGATCCTTGAGAGAAAACTCTGGAGAATTCATACTAAAGAATTTTTCAGAGATAATCTTGAGATTAATAACAGAGACTCGTGGACTAGGCAGATTTAACTGCTGAACCACGTAAAAAACCGTGTGTTTGATTCGTTTGTTTCTTTTGGCCATTGTCTTTAATTGTTTACGTGCTCTCTTCTTTTACCTGTTGACGAAAAACGGCGTTAGCAGTTTGGTGCTTTCATTGAGAGCCTCAAGCATCCATCCCTGAGAGATTCATGGCTGCAAACAATCAGAACACTCCTGAAGAAAATTACCCAAGGCATCCTGGAAAACAGCCAATGGAGAACCCGGACGCTGATGAAAGGAGTGGGTCCTCTGATTCCCGGGGACCACCTCCACAACCAAGGGATGAGGACATGTACTATAACCCTGAACGTTATGTCCCTATTGTAGAATTGGAGAATCGGCAGCTGAAACAGTTGTTGGCAGAAGCCAACAAACGTAACGAGGAGTTGACTAGGATAGCCGCAGAGGCGCAGGTGGCTCAGCCCCCGCCTCCGCGCGAAGACCAAGTCCCTCCTCCAAGGGACGTGCACGTTCCTCCCCGGAGGCCCCGTGGACGTCCACGAAAAAATGCTGCCACAAGGAGGCCGGCACAACCTCCAGCATCAGCAGAGCCATCTGCCCCTTCTAGGCCTCAGAGGAGTACCCGGGCTCAGGTCCCGCCTAATACACCTGCGGAAGCACTTGCAGGAACTGAGAATAACCGAGCTCCTACCGAGGCTCGGACTCAGGTTCCTGGTAGTGCACCGAACGCAACTGGCCCATCTCGGGCAAATTCTGGGCCCTCTAGGCCGAAGCAAAGACGACAACCACCGTCACCTATACGGTTCCCTCCGTCTCCCATAAGATATCCTTCACCTCCCCGCAGAAACGCTCAACCTGGTCGAGATCAGGATCAAGGGCGTACAGGGGAAAGACAAGGAAACAGAGAGACGTTCCAGGGGCGGAGAGGCGCGCCATCTGAGAGGAGTCAGACGTCCCGATCTCGCACTGCGGAGACAAGGCGGCGTAGAAAGGATCCACCACGAAATGACCGATCAGTAAGTTTCACCAGTGACGAGTCCGGAGAAACCAGGTCCGTCAGTAAACGCGACCGAGGTCATAAAAATACTGGAAGCCGCAAGACCCATCCCGACCTGCGGAATCATCTGAATCAGAGCAGGGGGAAGGGAGATCAGACGAATCCAGACCTAAGGAATCACCTAAATGGGCGTAGAGATCCCTCACGGAGACGCGAGCCTGGGATCGCGATTAATGACTATCAATTCCAGACACCCCCTAAGGACCCAGTCCAAGAAAAGATTGATCAGCTCGAAAAAGCCTTTAGGCTTTTGAAGAATGAACGAGGGAATGGTCGATATGAGGACTCTGATGAGGAGCTCGAGCCGTTTGCTCCCAATATTTCTAACACTCAGTTTCCCCAAGGGTTCCGGATTCCTCACGTCCCAGCATTTGAGGGAAAAACTGACCCATGTAGCCACCTGAGTACATTCAACACTATCATGAGAGCTAGTAACGTGGGCTACGAGCTCAGATGCATGTTGTTTCCAACGTCGTTAGCCGGACCTGCCAAGAGTTGGTTCGAGAAGTACAAGAGACACTCGATAACCTCATGGGATCAGTTGTCTAGGGACTTCAAGAAGCAGTTCCGGGCTATGATGGGAGTCAGACCAGAGGCATCCACTTTGACCAACGTCCGACAACAGCCGGGCGAAACACTGAAAAGCTATCTAACAAGATTTAATCTTGAGGTCGCCCGAGCTCGAGATGTGGATGACAGTGGGCACCTAATGGCTATCCGAGCTGGTGTTTTACCCGGGAGTGCCCTTTGGGATGACATGCAAGGGAAACCGGTGAGGTCGATAACCGAGTTTAACAGACGGGCGCAGAGATTTGTCAATGTAGAGGAGGCGAGGTCAACGCTCATGGCGACCTCGCAGACCGAAACTACAACGATAAACATTAACTCCGCCTCAACCTCAGCTGACCCAGCAGCTCCACAGCCTACCTCGGAGAATCCCTCCAAGAGGAAAAAGAGCGAGGGAAATAATCCTGAGGCTGACGAAGGAAAGAAGAAAAAAGGAGAAAGGTATTTCTCCGTATATAAAGTGCACACCGAGCTCAACGAGTCTCGAGAAAACATATACCTGGCTAATGAAAACCAGGTCCCCTTCAGGCGTCCGGAACCTATGAGGAATCAAAAGTCCAAGAGGGATTCCAGTAAGTATTGTCGGTTTCATAAGGACACCGGACACACAACTGATGAGTGCCGACAGCTGAAGGACGAGATCGAAGGGTTGATCTCGAGAGGTTATTTCCGGCAGTATGTCAAAAACCAGAATACTGGACAGGCTACTGCCAGCCAGAGAGTAGCCGCGCTTCCGGCAGCACAGAATAATAACTCCCGATCTCGGGATGAAGACAGGCCTCCGCCGATAGATGGAGAGGACGTAATAACCATCTCGGGAGGTCCTCATCTCGCAGGAGGGGGTAGAAATGCTCAAAAGCGATATGTGAATGAGCTGAAGACAGGGGACGGGTCTCCTTATGAACCCGAACCAAGGGCACCAAAAAGCCAAAGGGTTGAAACTCAGCCTATAACCTTCACCGAGGAGGATGCCTCCCATGTCCAGTTCCCTCATCATGATCCACTTGTCATCACCCTACAGCTTGCCAACAAAAGAGTGCGCCGAGTTCTCATAGACAATGGGAGCTCAGTTAACATTCTTTATAAAGCAACACTAGAAAAAATGGGACTCTCCCTTCGCGACCTGAAGGCTTGTGCAACCACGTTGTACGGCTTTTCTGGAGAAGGAACCGCCTGTATGGGGTCCATCGAACTCCCTGTGACCTTGGGAGACTATCCAGTCTCAGTGACCAAGATGATGGAGTTCGTGGTAGTAGAGTTACCATCTACCTACAATGTATTGCTCGGGAGACCCGCCCTGGTCGGGCTGGGGGCAGTTTCATCTGTAAGGCATCTAGCCCTTAAGTTCCCAACTCCAAGCGGAGTCGGAACATTGAAAGGAGATCAATTGGCAGGAAAGGAGTGCTACAGCATTTCCTTGAGGGGAAAGAAACAAACGAGCGCTCAAGCACTCGTTGTCATACAGAATAAAGATGGGACAGTTTTAGAAATTGATGAGGAGATCGATCCGAGGATTGAGGAGAAGGTTGACCTCCAACCTTTGGAAGAGCTCGAAGAGGTTCAGCTCGAGGAAGCTGATCCCTCAAAGAAGGTGAAGGTCGGGAAACACCTCCAAGACGAATCAAAATAGCAATTAATTTGCTTTCTGAAGAAAAACCAGGATGTCTTCGCATGGTCACACTCTGACATGGTGGGAATAAGCCCTAATGTAGCGAGCCACGCATTGAATATAGACAAAAGCTTTCCCCCGAAGCAGCAAAAGCGAAGGCAGCTGGATGAAGACAGAAAGAAAGCACTAAAGGAGGAGGTGGACAGGCTGAAAGCAAATAATTTCATAAGGGACGCTTTTTACCCGGACTGGGTGGCCAATCCAGTGTTGGTCCCGAAACCCAATGGGACGTGGAGAACGTGCATTGACTACTCAGACCTCAACAAGGCTTGCCCGAAAGACTGTTTCCCCCTGCCGAGAATTGACCAGCTCGTAGACGCCACGGCGGGGCATGGTCTGATGTCGTTCATGGATGCCTATTCTGGATATAACCAGATTCCCATGCATGTCCCCGACCAAGAGCATACGAGCTTCATCACAGATAAAGGGCTCTACTGCTACAATGTCATGCCATTCGGACTCAAGAATGCCGGAGCCACGTACCAGCGGCTCGTAAACATGATGTTCTCAGAGCAAATGGGGAACAACATGGAAGTTTATGTTGACGACATGCTTGTAAAGTCTCAACTTAACAAGAACCATGTTGATGACCTCGAAGAGTGCTTTGGTGTGCTCAGAAAATACAACATGAAGTTGAATCCTCAGAAGTGCACTTTTGGGGTGTCTTCAGGAAAATTTCTGGGTTTCATTGTCAATTCTCGTGGGATCGAGGCTAATCCCGACAAAATAAAGGCCCTGATCGATATGCCTTCGCCTCGGAAACATAAAGATGTTCAAAGCTTGACTGGCAGGATGGCAGCTTTGAGCAGGTTCATCTCGAAGTCAACGGACCGCGGTCTCCCATTCTTCAAATTATTAAAAGGAAGTAAGAAGTTCGAATGGACAGATGAGTGCGAGCTAGCCTTTCAGGAGCTCAAAAAGCACTTAGCCGAACCGCCCATCCTATCGAAGCCTGAGACGGGGGAAATATTGTTCCTATACCTCTCAACTACCGAACACGCGATAAGCACGGTGCTCGTACAAGAAGAAGAGAAATTACAGAAACCCGTCTACTATATCAGTAAAAGATTACTGGGGGCAGAATCAAGATATCCACTGATGGAGAAGCTCGCCCTCAGTCTAATCCACTCATCTCGCAAGCTCCGCCCTTACTTTCAGGCACATCCTATCCATGTACTGACAGATCAACCATTAAGGCAAGTCTTGTCTAAACTAGAGGCGTCTGGTCGACTCCTAAAGTGGGCTGTTGAGCTCGGACAGTTCGAGATCACCTACCATCCGAGAACGACCATTAAGGCACAAGCGTTGGCGGATTTCATAGTGGAGTGCACCGGTATAGCCGACGACGAGATAACAACCATGGCCCGCGAGTTGTGGAAACTTTACGTCGACGGGTCCTCAAATGAAAATGGAGCGGGGGCAGGAGTTATTCTGATCACTCCTGCAGGGAGCAAATTTCACTCCGCGTTAAGGTTCGGCTTTAAAGCATCTAATAATGAAGCTGAGTACGAGGCTTTACTTGCGGGACTGCGAATAGCAAAAGAGCTCAAGGCCGAAGCTATACATTGCTACAACGACTCCCAGCTCATGGTTAATCAAATCCTGGGAGAATACCAGGCTCGTGACACAAAAATGGCAGCTTATCTGGAGAAGGCAAAGTCCGCATTAGAGTTTTTTGAGTTTTATGCAATCAAACAGGTTCCCCGAGAACAGAACTCAAATGCAGATGCTTTAGCTCGGCTCGCCACCTCCGCCGAAAATGAGGAACTGAATGTTATACCCGTAGAACACCTGTCAGCACCCAGTATTACTGAGCCTGACGAGGAAGATGTGTGTATGATCGAGACAGAGCTGACCTGGATGAGCCCGATCGTTGAGTACCTCGAAAATGGATTTCTTCCAAAAGATCAAAATCGGGCTCGGAAACTAATGTATCAACTTCCTCGTTACACCATCCTGGACGGAAGGCTATACAGAAAAGGGTATTCCATGCCATTGCTCAGATGTGTGACTCCCCCCGAGGCAAAGAAGATTATTGAAGAAATTCATGAAGGGTTCTGCGGAGACCATACCGGGGGGCATAGCCTATCCAAGAAGATTATACGCCAAGGATATTTCTGGCCAACCATTAAAACAGACTCTTTCGAGTACGTGAAAAAGTGCGACAAATGCCAGAGATTCGCCACGATACCCCGAGATCCACCTTCCGAACTGACCATGTTGACATCCCCATGGCCTTTTGCGGTGTGGGGGATCGACCTCATAGGCTCGCTCCCAACTGGCAAAGGAGGAGTAAAGTATGATGTGGTCGCGGTTGATTACTTCACAAAATGGACGGAGGCTGAACCATTGGCGACCATAACTTCGAAGAAGATCCTAGATTTCATGATAAAGAACATCGTATGCCGATATGGAGTGCCAAGAAAGATTGTGTCTGACAACGGAACCCAGTTTGATTGCGACTTATTTACGAACTTTTGTAACAAGAACGGTATAATAAAGAGTTTTTCGTCAGTAGCTCACCCTCAGGCGAATGGTCAGGTCGAAGCCGTTAATAAAACTCTCAAAAGTTCTTTGAAGAAAAAGTTGGAAGAAGCAAAGGGACGATGGCCTGAGGAATTACCTCAAGTCCTTTGGGGATATAGAACTACAGCTCGGACATCAACTGGACATACCCCATTTTCTCTAGCATACGGCTGCGAGGCAATGTTGCCCATTGAGGTCGAAATTCCAACGATTCGAACTCAGATTTACGACCAGAGCTCCAATCATACTCAGCTCGAAGAAACCCTAGACTTGATCGAAGAAAAAAGGGAGGAGGCTCAGCTGAGAAATGCTGCTTACCAGCAACGAACCACAAGATATTTCAATAAAAGGGTTCGAGATCGAAAGTTCAGAATAGGAGATCTGGTATTGAGACGCGTATTCTTAGCAACTCGAGATCCAGCAGCAGGAGTACTCGGGCCAAACTGGGAAGGACCATACCAGATAGAATCAGTCATCCGCCCTGGCGTATACAAACTTGCGAGATTAGATGGGAGCCTCCTACCACGAGCATGGAATGGCGAACACCTTAGACCTTATTATCAATAGTATAGGAAAAGTGTTGCCTGTAACCATGATTTTCTATCTATGTTTCTTTGTTTTTGAATGACATGTCTACTTTGTTCCGCATGTAATTTATTTTTTATTTTTGCAATCTCTCTTAAGTTAATAACCTATGGTCACACTCATAGGATATTAAGGGAGCATCATTGGTATACATACCACCAGCTTATTAAATAAAAAGTAATAAATAAAACATGAAGTATTTGGATATAACCAAATACGCGAGCTTAGATAGTTCGGACTTAACCGAGTTATCAAAAACAATAAAGTATTTGGACATAACCAAGTACGCGATCTTAGATAGTTCGGACATAACCGAATTATCAAAAATATAAAGTATTTGGACATAACCAAGTACGCGATCTTAGATAGTTTGGACATAACCGAGTTATCAAAAACATACAAAGTATTTGGACATAACCAAGTACGCGATCTTAGATAGTTCGGACATAACCGAATTATCAAAAATATAAAGTATTTGGACATAACCAAGTACGCGATCTTAGATAGTTCGGACATAACCGAGTTATCAAAAACATACAAAGTATTTGGACATAACCAAGTACGCGATCTTAGATAGTTCGGACATAACCGAATTATCAAAAATATAAAGTATTTGGACATAACCAAGTACGCGATCTTAGATAGTTCGGACATAACCGAATTATCAAAAACATAAAGTATTTGGATATAACCAAGTACGCGATCTTAGATAGTTCGGACATAACCGAACCATCAAAAACATAAAGTATTTGGACATGACCAAATACGCGAGCTTAGATAGTTCGGACATAACCGAACCATCAAAAAACCTAAATATTTGGAGTTAACCAGATGTGCAAACAACAGATTTGGAACAAAACAGCCAAATTATCGATCAATGATAAATGGGAGCCTAGACCTATTGCGAAATATGTTGAAATCGAGGCTGGAATATCTTAGAAAAATAGTTTCGAACTCATAACCTCGGAGCCAAGATACTGAGGATGAGGAAAAGTGACAGAGGTATAACCAAATCATTCATATTACATGCCATATAAGTACTTTTCAGTTCATGGTTAAAGTAATGTCCGACCTTGATAAATAACGAGGTTGGAAGCGAAAATTCGAATAAACTATGCATGAATGCATCGAATTTCGAGCCTAAATCTAAACTATGTTTGTATGAATTAAATAAACATAACTCATCAATGCAAGAAAAATGCAAAATATTTCGAGCCAAGAAATGTAAAGCATATAAATGGAAAAATGCAAAATATTTCGAGCCAAGAAATGTAAAGCATATAAAAGAAAAAGTTAAAGAAATTGTGTCAGCCCCGATAACTGATCTCTCCGAGATCGGATTTAAGGAAGAAGAGTATCCTTGGCCTTATCAGCATCAATATCACCAGACCCTCCAGGACGAATAGCATGACTATCCTGCTGGGCCGCCTCTCGAGCAGCTGTACTTGCCAAAAGACGGGCATTCCACCGCTCAACATATGTGGCTTTGAGAGGACCCAGGAAGCTGGTGTCAAGATCGGCATTGTCGGCCCAAAGTTTGTACATGGCCTGGTCGACCGCTTTATCCCTCTGCTCCTTAGACTCATTCAGGAGGCGGGTCTTCTCGCTCTCCATGAAATCGAGGGTGGCAGACTTCTCCCCTTCGAGCTTGGCTTTGGCCTTCTCGAGCTCAGCGTTTGACTTTTCAAGCTCCTCGAGACGGGTCTTCAATTTTTCAAGTTCAGACTTCTAGTCTTTGAGCTCGTCAACCATCTTCAGCTCGAGATCCTTCGACTTTTGAGCCAGAGATAAGCTCGTTTGCACCTCGTTGGTCAGCTTGTAGTTGAGTTGCGCTGAAACAACAAGGGCCTGAAACACAAAGAATGAATCAGAATTATAATCAGAGACATAAATACTCTAAGACATAAATACTCTAAATAGAGTTGAGAAGGCTACCGCGGCGGAGAGTTCGATACTCTTCTCATAAAGAGTGTTGCAGTCCGAGGCCTTGCGCACGAGGTCCCAGTGGTCGGCACCAAAGCCAAAAAAGCTCTGACCCACCCGAGAAAGGACGTCCGAGCTGAGAAGCGCCCCTTCTGTCCCAGCAGCGCCATCAAGTACATATTCCTCAGTATGAGTTCGGGCCGTTGGCAGCTGAACCATTGAGGTAGAAGGTTTCTTCGGAGGCCGAGCAACTATTAACCGGGTCTCGGTGGGAAGCTGCGAGATAGATGCAGTAGAGCCTGACCCATCAACCTGGGCAGTCGGCTCCTTGGAGGTGTTCGCAGTGATCTGGGCCGTGGGAGTCGTCTCGTGACGTTTAGGTACC
This sequence comes from Humulus lupulus, assembly GCF_963169125.1. Lineage (NCBI taxonomy): Eukaryota > Viridiplantae > Streptophyta > Magnoliopsida > Rosales > Cannabaceae > Humulus > Humulus lupulus. The sequence goes on along the minus strand of NC_084800.1, from coordinate 48,081,970 downwards.
TTGGACTGTCGGTCGGGCCTCTTTGGTATCCTCGGGCGTTTGCTCTTCTGGGCGCCAGCTCCCCCATCACTAAAGAGCACAGCATCGAGGTCGGGATTCATGGCACCTGCATAATGACAGTGAGTTAAACAATGATAATAACTTTGGGAAAAGATATAAACCAGTTGAAGAAAAAACCTAACTGAGACTCTTCCCCGAGCTCGAGCTTGGGGACCATGAAATTCCCCCGTCTTCAGAAGAGGCGGGGGGAGTGCCTTCCCTATAAGTTGGTGATAACCTCGAGAGGTCCCTATAGTCATTGGTCCCATACTGCACCGCTATCCCATTCCACACCTCGTCTGTGGTGTACATGGTATCATATTTCCCGAGCCCACTATCAAACCTATGGACACAGTCATCTACCCAACTCCATATGTAGAAGTGGTATCTATTCTGTGGGCACGAGACTAGTCTATTGGGCCTGTGTTTTAACAAAGTGGGGGACCACATTCGTGAAGTAGGAAGGGTTTTACCTCCTCCGGAGTCCGAACTCGAGGCTTCATCATTGGCCTCATTTCCCGACCGCGGACTTCTCGAGCGAATTGGGAGAGATGCTTTCCTTTCTCTCCTCGGAGGAAGGATGCCTGTGGGCAGTGGCACTTCCTCCCAGCGTTCATATTTATTACTGGACCAGTCAGAGGTTGACTGGCCCTGTCCCAATAACCCACAAGCTCGTAGCTTGTCCTCATGTAGCAGAAATGAGAGAGATCTCCTGCCGTAAGGGAGTCGGAGCAGGCTCTCTCTGTGCCCCTTCATTGGCTCGTCAGGGGTGGGACGCTGAAAGGCGAGATACACTTCAACTAAACATGGATTCAAGGGCTAAAAATTCGAGCTCAAAAATAGAAAGTAACGAGAATACTTACGAATCCGCCTGAACGAACGGTGTCGAGACGGGAACAGACCGTCTGTCCAGAAAAAAGCCTTCTTGAAGTCAGGGGGGTGGTTCGGAAGATCTTCAAAGATCTTCGTCTCTTTGGGGTAGCTCGAAAGATAGTAGAAACCATCTCCTCCCCGAGCTCGGGAGGGATTACTCTTCAAGCAAAAGAGATCTAAAATCTCTTGGGGTGAAGGCCCTGTCCACCCCAGCTCGTGGAATAAGGACCTCAGGGCAGACAGCACCCTGTATGAGTTGGTGTTGAGTTGGAATGGAGCCAACCCAACGAAATCAATGAAGTCTCTGAAAAAGGACTTCAGGGGCAGCAAAGCTCCTGCCCTTATATGTTCCTGGCTCCAGGCCGCGTATTTCACACTGGAATCGCGGCCCCCAGGAGCGAAACAGCTCCGTTCATGCCTTGTCGGAGCTCGACACTTCAGTGTGTCCAACGAACTAAGGCCATGGAGGGCCAAGATATCAGTTATTTGGTCGGTGGTGGTAACCGAGCTCTGGTAGAATTCAGCTTCAAACATCTCCCTCCTAGACTGCGAAGACGAAGGCTCCGCCATTAAGGAAAACTGGAGTTCCCCCGGGTGGTATGCTACCGTGACTTTTAACGCAGGGTCGAGGGGAACTGGCCTAGGTCCTGGGTTAGGCTCCGGATAGATGGCTTCCCGAAGAACCCTTCTCTTCTTTTCAATGACCTCGTCTATCTGGCGACGATAGTGGGCTCGAATGTCTTCTTGCTCGCGTGCGATCTCGTATTCTTTAATCCGACGCTGGTTCCGGGCAAAGATCGATTCCGGGCTCGGAGATTTGGGCTCGTAAGGAATCGCTCGTAATGACCCCCACCGTCTTTCCGGATTCTGTGACATCTAACGAGAAAGAAAAAATGGTGAGGGCCATGCATGCAAGAATCACGAGCTCGACAGGATGAGCTCGGAGATTTAAGGACAAGAAACTAAGTATTAAGACCCTCACTAAAGGGTCAGAGCGCGTGTTCCACAGGAAAGGAAAAGGAGCGTGGATGATTTTTTTTTAAAGCCCCGAAATTCAAGGGAAAGGAGAGTGGCGGTTAGCCAGGAAAAGCGTTTTTGGGTTTCGTGTATTTGTCAAAGCCCATGTTTTTATCCGAAAACTTAATGTACAAGAAACGCTGCCTAAGAATTTCAAAACCCAGAAAATAGGAACCACATTCAAACGTCGAAACTGGGTATAAACCAGAGACGAACATCCAGAGTGAAAATCCAGAAAGCCTAAAAACCTATCGGTTCAAAACCTCCTATCGCATCATGCTAAGAACGTAAACTAACATACACAGCAAACACAGTATAAAAAGAACAACAAAAATGGCGTACTTACACAGTGATGGTGATTGCAGCGAAATCTTCGAGTGGAGAAGAGGTTGCAAGAAAGAACTCACTGACTCGTACAAACCAGGATTCTTTTGTTTCTTCGGCCTAGAAAACATGCAATGAGTATAAACTGTGATAAGAAGTTTAGGGAGTGTTTTTATTTTTTCTGGCTTGTGATGAACAAATGTGAAGAAGACGAAGAGGGGGTCTTGTATATATAGGTGGGAAAACTAAATTAATCAGGAGCGTTGATTAAATTCCTCAGCAGATCGAATGGATGGGAATCGGTGACAAGATGGCGCCGAAAAGTTGTCAGACGAACGATCGTGGGCGTGTTCCCAAGGTACTCAAGTACCTAAAGTGAGCAATACCCATCTGGCACGTGTCCATTTTCAAGAGTGTGACAGTATGGTTCCCAGAAAGAGTAGTTCAAAAGTTTCCTTCTCTTAGGATTCGAAAAAATACTTTTGAGGGGGCAAATTATTATACCCAGATTTCGAGCCATAGTAAATATGACCTCGAAAGCTGAGTTCGCAACAAATGGTCTCGTGAGGATTAGTGATCTAGGATTGTAAGTCGAGCCTGCAAAGTATGATGTATGATCTCGAGTGCGGTGATCTCGAAATGACCTCGATCTCGAAAGGTAGCTCCGAGAACACCTTCATCTTCAGGAACTTCGGAGCATGGTTCTTGAGCTCGATATCCCATCTCGAAAGAAACGTTAGCTCGGGAGATGTCAGTGGCTCGCACAATGACATGAGACCAGAAATGCTGGAGCCTTGAAGATACGCTATAACCACCTTGAATATCTACAAGTATAATAACTATGAGATGTAGCCCTCATTAATTGATGTAAATCCCCAAGAATTGTGGGATATTATTTAATACAGTTATACGCCCCCTGATCTTTGGGGGACGTTTCCTTTAATATCTGATTATTGGCATTTAAAGCCATTTATTTTTATTCACAAAAGAGTAACTACCCAAAATATGTGGGATAGTATTCTGCATCCTTCTCTATAAATAGAGAAGGCATGCACCATTGTAAATGACCGAAGTTCTGATCCTTGAGAGAAAACTCTGGAGAATTCATACTAAAGAATTTTTCAGAGATAATCTTGAGATTAATAACAGAGACTCGTGGACTAGGCAGATTTAACTGCTGAACCACGTAAAAAACCGTGTGTTTGATTCGTTTGTTTCTTTTGGCCATTGTCTTTAATTGTTTACGTGCTCTCTTCTTTTACCTGTTGACGAAAAACGGCGTTAACAATTTACAAATAGAATTTTTTTTTTAAATTTGTGATAAATAATGAGATAAAGTAATTTCCCTTGTTAAATGTTTATTTAATAGTTATAATCATCAATATTTTTTAACATTACTAAAAATATAAGTTCAACATCTATAAAATTAATAAAATAATAATCAAATAACACTTTTTATATCTAGCTATATAATACTAATATGAAAGCACCTATGGATATAATTTTGTTCATAGGTGTTGACGCGGTTTTTTCGCTAACAGTATATTACGTAATTAGCTAGAATAAACTAGTGCTTAAGGATAAACTTTAATAAGAATAATAACTCTTAAGGATGCTTAGAATGATATAGTAAGAACAATCGTTCCTTTTTACGTGGTTCGGAGGCTAAAATCCCCCTAGTCCACAAGTCGATATTATTACTGTATATATCTTTCTATATTTTGACAGAGTATTTGTATTACACAGAGAAAACACAACCCATTTTCTATCCAAGGTCTTGGTATTTATAGAATAACCTTCCCAGGATCGGTGCAGGGGTCATCACGTGGATACCCATCCTATATGTGACCTGTCTTGCACAAATGATGAATATTAAAATATATATTAAGGTATGATCTAATCATTAGGTAAAATTGATCATGGGTCGTCTGGCATAATCGGACATATGATGTTTGATCATACACGTTTATGTTACGTGTCCGATAATTCAGAGATAACAGACATGTAATGTCTGACCACGCACGTTCCTAAATAACGTATCCAGGTTTATAAAGACTCCTAGACATGGCAGGTTGTCAGAGTACCACGACCTGAACATAACGCCAGCTCGTGCCCAGGATGTTGTGTTTTATATCCATCTCCAGCTCGTGCCTTAATGCTTTGTATTTCTCAGCTCGTGTTATTACCTGGGTAGTCGCACTGCCTTCGCAGAGGAAATATCAACTTGTGGGTCCTTTAGTACTGTTCTTAGCTAGCACCTGTACTCGAGCTGCATAAAAGACCCGGGCTAAATATCAGGGCGTACAATAAAGGTCTAAATAGATTATATGCATAAAATAATATATAAAAAATTAAAATTTAGTTTAATTTTAAGAGGATGGAACTGGTATATATATGTTAATACTAACCATTTAATATAGTTTTGATTTCTTCAAAAAAAAAAATTAATTCATTATATTATGTATGTATTAATTCTTGTTCTTTCTTTATTATTTACTAATAGTTGTATATTTATTGAAATAGTTAGACACACATGCAATAAATTATTTGAATCATGATTTTGCCATACTAAATTATTAAGAATTTTCTAAGAATTTGTGAGAAGTTCTTATAACTATAATGTAAACCGCCATATAAATGTTACAACTTATCCATGTGTTGAAAACACGAAAAAAAATATACTGGTAAGTTCCAATCTTCCCCAATATTCATATTCTTTTTTAAAACTATTTTTTTAGCAAAAGTTGACCATTAAATACTTTTTTGTATTTTAATCATATTTTTATGTATAAAAAAATTGGGTAAATCCCTAAACCTCTCAAATAATTTGTATTTGATTGTCCCTTTCATTATTTTTTTTTTTGCTAATTTAGAATTTCATAGTAAAAATGTTCAGCCTATATTGGCTTTTGCACTTTCCCAACCCCAGCTTCAATATTTATCATAAAGTTCTACAATATATCATGATTATTGAATAAAGAAAGAAAATTAGTAAAAACTTATATAAATAAAAAATATATATTTAATCATTTTAAAATATTAGATTTTAGGATTAAACTATAAAGTTTAAACAAGCAAACTAACAATAATAACATAATCACTCATATTTATACCTTGTAAATTAATTTTTTTAACTCTTTGTCTTTTTTATTTATGAAAAAAGTATATAATTATTTAAATGATCATATATTATATTAATAACCTTTCTAATGCAATTTATATTCAAAAGTTTACCTATTCAAAGTTTATATCAATACTTTATGCTAGTTTAGTGAAACAATTACAAAAAATATATATATTTATAAAATCATGCAAAAAAATCATTTTTTTTATAAAAATTAATTAGTCTTAATTTGATTCTTTAGATTTTATAATTAGATCTTATATATACTACTAAGTGTTATCCATATTTTCCATCCGTGACACGTGACATGACTCAATAGGCTCGTGGGACCCTCTTAAGAGGTCCAGGCCCATCCTGAACCTGGTGAACGGGGAAGGAGGAAACCCCAGATAGCCCAAGCACCATCGAGCCCAACACCATTCAATGGGCGCAAGCATAATGAAGGAACTGGAACTAAGATGTAGGTTCGAGTCATCTTCCCGGCCCCAACCAACCTATATCTTTCGAGATGCCAATTGAGGTAGCAGACTAACTGATCGGTGGAGACAGACCTTATCAAGGATCCAGGGGAGATACTCAGTGTCACGATGTCCATCTTGGCAAATGAACCCGAGTCCTAGTGAACGAACCATGACTCTGGTAAGTGAACCATGACATTAGTAAACGAACCCGGAGCAGACTTTTGAATAGGGCAAGCCTAACTTTCCCTGATGTTGACATGTCCCCATGAAATCCGACAGTTGGTCTCCTCAACTAACCTGCAGAAGAGGGTACGCACGGAATGTACACTGTTCCTAGGAAACAATATTGCCACTACTCTGACAGATCCTATCCCTAGGATCCCCTTAGAAGCCCACGAGGACCAGTTCGTGCTAACGTACAATGGGCAGCTGCAAGGCTTGGCCACACCTAAGTAGACCCAATGGGCCCAGATTAACTACATCTTACTATGTAATATTCTTTGTATTATGACTCAATTAGCGAGCAAACTGTAATTACATCCTTGTTGGGCCTGGATTAGTCCGGGCTAAACCCATTGTGCTTGACTGCCTATAAATAGGGTCAGTTGTGCACTGTAGCGGGGATTCTAGATTTTCTCTTGTAAGCAATTACTCTGTCAAAACTTGTAGAAAACTCTATTGTAAAAAACTCTCTGAATCCTAATACTATTGACTCGTGGACTAAGGTTCATTAACGCCCCAACCACGTAAAAACTGTGATTATTCATCTCTAATTCTTTCTTTTTTAGCTCTTACTTCTTAATATATTTCTTATTTCCGAAAAACTCGGTAAACACTAAGAGTAAAACACATGCAAAGCACGTGGTACAATTTATTTTTATTTTAATTTTTTTTAAAAAGCTACAGTTCACTTCTATATGTTTAAATTGTTTGTATAATTTTTAGATTATAATTCATATAATATTTGTTTTTTATTTTAAATTAAATACTTTGTACTATATTAATTAAAAAGTGTCTATAAATTTCAATTAAATAAATATTCAAAATATAAATTATAAACATGATATTTTAAGTTAACTATATTTTTAATTATTTATCTCAAAACATTTTGAAATCTAATAAAAAATTATACAAAAATATATAATCAATAATATAAATAATGAGGTAAAAAAATCACATTTAGGTATTTTAAGCAAAGTAATTTTTTAAAATAATTAATTAATTGTTGTATCAGTGTTAGTTTTCACCGTTAAATTTGACGAAAAAATAACAAAATCCGTTGAACCAATAACATTTAGTTAGATACACAATTTTTTTTATACAATATGAAAGCACATGCAATGCACATTTGCTTAATGTTATTTAGAAAATATATTAATTTATTTTAATTATTATATAAATTTTAAATAAATAAACAATATCAGATATTATAAAATAATGACATAAACATTTAAAAAAAAATTTAATCAAAATATTGTATATTTTTTAAAAAAAATAAATAATATAATAACTTTTTAAATCATAAATTCTCTTACTTACATCTATTCAAGGTTCAAAACATTAGGTCATGAAAAAAAAAACAATAGGTCATGATATTCTTCAAAGCATAACAAAGTGATTATTGGAGAATTTTTCTTTATTATTCTTGAAAGAAGATGAATCTTTTTTTAGTTTTTTTTATGTGGTTACATACACAAGACTATATAATCTATTTATAATGTTTGTTATTATTTAATATGAATATATATTTATATAATTTAGATTAAGTATTAATAATAAATAATTATGTATTAAATATTATTATAACAATGATATTTTAAAATATATGGATTTATATTAATATAATTATTAAATATTTAATTAACTACAAAAAGAAAAAAACTGTTGAAACAAAGAATAAATTTTATATATATTTATAAAGATGTATGTTTTTTTTATAATAAGTTTGTCCCCAATTTATGAATTATGATAATATTATGCCTATAAGGTTTTTCATAGATTAATTGTGCATTTTCTTTTAGTGGATATGGATAATTTGTTTGATTAGAGGATGAAATTCCGTTTTTTATAATTACCAACTTAATTATTCAAATTAAATAATTAATTGTTGAACTGCTACAGAAATGTTTAAACAGATACAAAGACTGTTTGAACAGAAACCAGATATGTTTAAACAGTTTGTGACCAGAAGATAAAAACGAACATAAAGTAAAGAACACACGAATTTTTACGTGGTATCAGCAATATTTACAGATTGCTACTAGTCCACGAGGCCACGCCCAGAGAATGAAATTTATTAGAAGAATATCTAAATGATTACAAAACCAAATTGACTTATACAAATAAAGACTTCCTCTTGAATTTGTCGCAACTGTTGTAATCTAAACTCCTAATCAAATTTCTGAAGTGCTAAGATCTTGAACTCCCTTCAAATCATAACACTTGCACTTTTCCTCCCGAAAAGTGACTCACGATCAAGACTTCTCCCGAAGCTTGATGACCAATGTTCAAGTGTGTTCAACCTGCACCATTAACACAAAGAAAACAATACAGAAGTACACTGTAATAAACCACTAAGAACTTGCTGGACTCAAGTTCTTCACATAGTAAAAAGTCTCTCTAAAACTTGAAAAATATTTGGAAAACAATACACCAAGAGAGATGATCAAAAACCAATGACCTAAGGATGATTATATACTATTTAGAATCCCTTTAGGTCATGGAAAACAAATAAGAAACCAATCAGCCAATAAAAGGAAAATCTTCCAAAACAAGAAAGTCAGAATCTGTTTAAACAGACTGGCAATCCGTTCAAACAGATTCATTGAACCTGGACAGTTTTTTAAACCCAGTTTCCTTAAATAAATAAGGAAACAATATATACATTATTACTGCAAGCTGTACACGATTTCTGGGCAGAATAAATCAGATCAAAAAATAAAATAAATACCAATAATTTCTCATTCAAGAAAATATATTCTTTTATAGGAAATTATATATTTATTTTATTATCATATATATAATAATCTGATTTATAAAAAGACACATTTCAACAAAATAGGAAATTACCCATTTTCGAAATTTACCACTCAATATTACAAAACAGGAAACTACCCATTTCGAAAATACTCATTTAATTAATTTTGTCAATATTGTCAAATATGCCAATAAATGATTTTACAATCTCCCCCTTTGGCAATTTGATAGACAAAATTAATTCAAAAACCTGCAACACAAATGTTAGTGATAAGTAAAGAGAAAGAACTCCCCCTGAAAACATGCATTAACTTATAACAAATATGTAAAGAGACTAGACTTAACTCCCTCTCAAAATAAGAAGGTCCAGAGTTAAATAAAACAACAAACAAGCAGGTTTTGGAAAGTATATACTCTCCCCCTTGGTGTCTTTCAAAGAAGCCAAAGAACAATAAACCATAAAACAAAAGAGAGTATCAAAGTTTAATTGACAAAAACTAAAATAAAACTAAACGACTGGATCTTTGGACAGAGATTGAACAGCCTCCAATACAGAACGTTGCAGACTTTCAATGGACATCACTCGAGTAGCCAAAGAATCAATAGAGGCTCGAACAACAGCTATTTCTGTTGCAACAAGTCCTGAATCTGTAGCAACAGAGGAGGAGGCATGAGGAATGTCATCCGAGGCAATCTTCAGAGATTGGGGCTTGACTTTCTTGGTTGATGGAGCAGCAGTGGCTTCAGTATGAGGAGCAGAGGCCTTGTAGGAAGTAGCAGTAGTGGGTGCCACCAAGTCTTCTTGATCACGTTGGAGATCTTTTTTCTACATACTCAACACTTTATAAATAACTTGAGGAAAAGGAAGATTCAAGTTTTTCCTATTACTTTTGCGAAACCCAATGATTTGATCATGAATAACCAAAGCCAAATTTATACCAAGACCGGTCCCCACCTTGTACAAAAATGATGCCATATCAAAAGAGATAGTGGCAGTGTGAGAAGTGGGCTTCCAATTTGTTGTGGCAAACTTATGGAGGACAGCATAAGTGTAGGTGAGATTGGAGACCGAGATGACTGTATTAGATGGTCATACCATTTTTTGCCCTACCAATTCAGTGATAACCATGTCCTTGTCAAGAGAGGCAACATCATCATCATCCTCGACAACAAGGGGAAGATGCAAAGCAAGGGCAATGTCTTGAGGAGAAAAAGAGAACCAATAGCCCCTGTAAGTGTCTTACTTTGTGTATTCTGTATTTTGGCAATTTCATGATTCATCTGTTAGTTTCTCAGTTCCATCTGTTTTGTGTATCTTGACAGTATTTTGGTTCATCTTCTGTTTTGCCAGTTGCATCTGGCTGTTGGACATTGTTTTAATTGACTGTTTGCTTACGTGGCTTTGTTTAGTATGGCTGTATTATTAGGTTTCGAGTTTATCAGTGGTTGCTGAGTTAATTAGTTTTTCTAACGATTTTCTGTTTTGAGCATGGCTGGGTATTTGAGTTGGTTAGATCTTAGATCTATATATATGGGTTAATTGATTTTCTCAGCTGTGAATTGTGTTGTGTGTGTTTTTCGCATAGTTTGTTTTTTGTTATCTTTCTTTTACAGGTTGAAGAACTTGATCTTGAGAGGTTGTTCATCCATGGCTAGCTATGATTGTTCATCAAGCTGAGTATTGGAAGAAAGCTAGATCTGCAAGAGTTCAAGTGTGAAGATTCAACTAGTTCAAGCTAAGGATTGTTGCAAGAGAGACAAGTATAGATGATTTACTGTTTTGATTGTAAATTGAGAGATACTGTGTAAAACTTGCAATTCATATCTTAGTGAATTTCTTTCTGGATTAGGTCCCAAGGATTAGCCATTACTTTGTGTAGTGGTGAACCTTGTAAAATTTCTTGGTGTGAATCTTTTACTTGTTCTTAGTTATTTCTTTAAATCTTGTTTTTAATTCTTCAAGATTGCGCCGTTGACACAGATGGAGGAGGCGAAGGAGATAGGACCTTTCGGGATTGAGAAGCAGGGATTTTCTTGGAGGAAGCACCACGAGTTCTCACCATTGTTTCTTCTCTGAAAAACAAAAAGCACTTACAAAAAAAAATGAGAGAAAAAAATTAGAAGAAGATGAAATGTCTTAGAGAGATCGTGGGTGAGAAGAAATAGGGTAATGACAAGCTTTTTAAAGACAACACTTACCCAGTTTGAATACTCACGGCAAAAAAAAAAAAGTTTCCTTTTTTTTTTATTAAAAAATTGTAATTAAACAACAAAAGGAAACAACCTTTAATACACACGATCTTCATACACCCCTTTTTTTTATTTTTAAATTTTATTTTATGAAAATATAATATTTATAAAATCCCAATCTAAAAAAGGTAACCAGAAAAAATTAACCCCACAAGGTACAAGACAATAAAGATACAAAACATGGTATTCCAAATTGAGAAAGATGACAAAAATAAATTCCTTGGAGACAAAGAATATATTAAATCACACAAAATAAATGCATAATTTCACATAATTACCACAATGATTTGGTCCACCATGAATTTCCTTGTCAAAATTTTTTTTTATTATTATTTTTATTTCATTTTTTTTATATATGCACAAAAATAAAAACTCAACCCAAAAAAAAAATTCTGCTTTGATATTTGTGAGTCATCCTGATAAGAATAAAATCAAGCAAATGAAAATAAGTGTTAGTGTATACCATGGATAAGAACACTTGTGAAAATAAAAATTAGAAAGAATATTCGAGAGAAATAAAGCACAATTTAGTCACAAGCACATATTCTTAAGTGAATCAATCAACATGTATGAGGCTTACACACATTTTTTATTTTTATTTTTTTATAAACTGTGTACAATTTTTATTATATTGTTTCAAGCATAAGTATGTGACAGTGTATGCAAGGGAACATTGCCCAATGACAAATAAGTCTTTTTCGAAATTAAAAATAATTGTAACCCATGAAGACGCTGCCACACTACACCAGTGGTTGCCCTTTTCTATGGTAGCGTATCCTCTTTATAACTCCGAATTACAAAGTTCCAACTTACTCAAAAGACGGCTTTCACACACTGATGTAGGTAGCTCTATTCTTTCACAGGAGCTTGAAACAATGCTACACAAAAGGAAGCTCAAACATTAAACTTTGATTAATTTACTTGAATATGCCTAGGAGGAATTGATTAAATTTCTCTCAAGAATATACAACCAAAGGCTCATAAACACAAGTCAAATTATCCAGCTTGACACAAAACAAAAATTTCAAATTGAATGACAATTTTCTTAACTTTGAATAACACACAATTGATCAAGCGGATAACACCATAACAAGACAATTTAAAGAGAACAAACCCCCAAAGATTTTCGGAGGAAATCAAAGCGAACCGAATCAAGAACTTTAGTGAAAATATCTGCAATTTGTTTATGTGTTTCAATATATTCCAAGACAAGAACTTTATTTTCAACTAATTCTCTTATGAAATGATGACGAATATCAATATGTTTAGTACGGGAATGTTGCACAGGATTTTTTGAAATATTAATTGCACTTGTATTATCACAAAAAATAGTTAAAGTGTCAAGATCAAACCCATAATCCATCATCATTTGCTTCATCCACAAAAGTTGTGCACAACAACTTCCTGCTGCAATGTATTCGGCCTCAGCTGTTGAGAGAGAAATAGAATTCTGTTTCTTGCTGTGCCAAGAGACAAGATTATTTCCCAAGAAGAAACATCCTCCACTAGTGCTTTTTCTGTCATCAGTGTTACCTGCCAGATCAGCATCACTAAAACACACTAGATTAGGGTTAGTTTCTTTTGAATACCAAATACCATAATCAGCAGTCCCATGAACATATCGAATGATTCTTTTGACAGCTGCAACATGAGACTCCATGGGATTTCCTTGGTACCTGGCACACACACCAACACTATAACTCAAATCAGGTCGACTAGCAGTGAGATAAAGAAGACTACCAATCATGCTCCTATACAGTGTAGGATCCACTTTGACACCATTTTCATCTTTGGATAGCTTCACAGTAGTTCCCATTGGTGTTTTGGCAATCTTTGAACTTTCAAGTCCAAACTTTTTCACCAAGTTCTTAGCATATTTTCTTTGAGAAATAAATGTACATTCATCTAATTGCTTGACTTGCAAACTTAAGAAATAGGTCAATTCTCCCACCATGCTCATTTCAAATTCCTCTTTCATTTGCTTCACAAATACCTGCACCTCATTGTCAGAAGTAGAACCAAACACAATATCATCAACATAAATCTGAGCAATAATTATGTTAGATTTAATATTTTTGATAAACAGAGTTTTATCTACTCCACCCCTTTTGTATCCATGAGAAACAAGAAATTGAGAGAGTCTCTCATACCAAGCCCGAGGGGCTTGCTTTAAACCATATAGAGCTTTCTCCAATTTGTAAACATGATCAGGTGCATGTGGATCCTCAAACCCTTTGGGTTGTTCAACATATACCTCTTCATTCAAGATCCCATTGAGAAATGCGGATTTGACATCCATTTGGAACAACCTGAAACCAATCAAGCAAGCAATAGACAATAATAATCTAATTGATTCAAGTCTTGCAACAGGTGCAAATGTTTCATCAAAGTCTATTCCTTCCACTTGTGTGTACCCTTGTGCCACTAATCTTGCTTTATTTTGCACGATTGTACCAAATTCATCAGATTTATTTTTGAAAATCCATTTTGTGCCAATAATATTAGTATGCAACGGTCTTGGCACAAGGATCCACACTTTGTTTCTAAAAAATTGTTCCAATTCCTCCTGCATAGCTTTAATCCAATTTTCACCAATTAAAGCTTATTTCACATTTTTAGGCTCAATTAGAGATAAGAAACAAACAAATTGAACAACGTTACTAAACCTTCTTCGTGTTACCATACTGTCTTTTGGATTTCCAAGTATTAAATCTGCTGGATGATTTAACTTAACTCTGGTTGATGGCTCCTTTTGGACTTCATCCAAAATAATATCTAGAAATTTCTTTTCTGTCTGTTCAGAATCTATTTCATCGGATTCACGATTTGTTGGAACAGATGGACCAGACGTTGCAACAGTAGTATCACTGACACAAGCTTCTTTGTGTTTTTCAGTAGGTTCATCAATAAACCTTTCAATTTCTTCCTCAGTAGAAAACTCAAAAAAATCCCTGGAATCATCAATAACAACGTTAGCCGACTCCATTACAGTTTGGGTTCTCATGTTATACACACGATAGGCCCTACTGTTAGTGGAGTATCCAATAAAAACACCTTCATCACTCTTAGCATCAAATTTACCAATATTTTCTCTATCTCTCAAAATGTAACAAACACATCCAAAAACATGAAAGTAAGCCACACTTGGCTTCTTACCTTTCCAAATTTCATAAGATGTTTTAGATGTACCTGGACGAAGAAAAACACGATTTATGATATAGCAAGCAGTGTTAATTGCTTCTGCCCATAACCGTTTGGTCAATTTTTTGCTGTTTAGCATCACTCTAGCCATTTCTTGAAGAGTGCGGTTTTTCCTCTCTACAACTCCATTCTGTTGAGGAGTTTTGGGAGCTGAAAACTCATGAAAGATACCTGCAGACTTACAAAAATCATCATAGACAGAATTCTCAAATTCTTTACCATGATCACTTCTTATACGAACAATTTTTCCAATGTTGCAATCTTTTTCAACTTTTAATTTCAAGCAAAGAGTTTTAAAGGCATCAAAAGTGTCAGATTTTTCTTTCAAGAAATCCACCCAAGTATATCTAGAAAAATCATCCACACAAACAAAAATATACCTTTTCCCATTTAAACTCTCAATTTGAATTGGACCCATAAGATCAATGTGAAGCAATTCTAAAACTTTCGAAGTGTTTATGTCAGAAACACTTTTATGTGTAATTTTCAATTGCTTACCAAGTTGACAACTCTTGCACTTACCATCAGATTCTTTACCTAGCTTAGGTAAACCAAAACACTCCCTGCATGTGACAATTTTTTCAAGGTTTTGAAATTTATGTGACCAAGTTTAGCATGCCACATATCATTGTTATTACTCACAACAGATTGACACATAATAGATGGCAGAAGAGTGTAGCAATTGTCATTAGATCTATAACCTTCAAGAACATTCTCATCATTCTTGTTTAAAACAAAACAATTCTCTTTATCAAAGTCAACAGTATAACCTTGATCACAAATTTGACTTATGCTTAGAAGATTAGCTTTAAAGCCTTCCACAAGTAACACTCTTTTGATTCTAGGCAATCCTTCAAAGTTAAGAGTACCCATACCAAGAACATTACCTTCAATTCCATTGCCAAAAGTAACAGACCCACAATGCATAGGTTTTATGTCTGTAAGAATAGACTTGTCACCTGTCATATGTCTTGAACAACCACTGTCAAAATACCAAAAATATGAAGAAGCAGATCTATCATATTCACTAGTAAAACCACCAAAACAATTATTCTTTTTTATCCATATTTTCTTTGATTGAACATTTTCCTTTTTTACTCTTTTGAAATCATCAAAATAATTGAATTTTTCAAAATATTCATTTTTAGCAAAATTCATAAGAGTAAAACACTTAGGACGAATATGACCCTTCCTACCACAAAAATGGCAAATTGGAATGAATTTTTCGAATTTACCATTGGATTTACCTGCTGACTGTGTCCTTTCTGTTGGAACAATCCGAGTACCGGATACAACAGATTTCACTAAGGATGACACAGGAACATCAGACGGTAACATCCCAGCCGAGATAAAGACAGTTTTCTTTGATTTTTGAGAACTTGAAGCACCCAGTCCCACATGACTTCTTTGACCTGAATTCTGTATATTCTCAAAAATAGTTGAACCGGGGTTAAGCATTCTAACATTTTTCTCAAGAGTATCCAAATCTTTAGACAACTTATTAATTTCAACATTTTTTGACATTATTTCTTTTTCTAAATTTTCATTCAAATCAGTAAGTTGTTTAATTTCAAGGGGTAAATCTTTATTTTTGCTTACCAATGACCGATTTTCAGAACACACTTTCACCCATGAACCATACATCTTTTTGTAAGATTCACTCAAAGACTCATCATTCAATTCAGATTCATCAATATCATAATTTTCTTCATCTTTTGAAACATTATTCAAGCAAACAAAATTTTCTTTTTCAGATTTAGAAACAGGTAAAATAGAAGTGAGAGCGACATTACCTTCCTCATCTTCACTACTTTCAGAGTCATTATCACTCCAAGTAGCAATCATACATTTTTTGTTCTTTTTCAAAGTATTTGCACATTCAGACTGGATGTGACCAAATCCCTCACATTCCCTGCACTGAATACCCTTTTTATTAGTTTGAAAAGGTTTAAGAGAAGAAGGATTACCTTTTGACATCTTGCCATTGAATTTCTTGTTTCCTATCTTATTCATATATTTTCGAAAATTCTTTGCAAGCATTGTCATTTCATTATCACCATCTTCATCATCTGAGACTTCCTTTTCAGTGCTCTTGAAAGCTATGGTTTTCTCCTTTTCTTTGGAAGTACTTGGCTTGTCTTTTTGACGAATCTTTTGATTTAACTCAAAGGTACGAAGTGACCGCATCAGTTCTTCTACCTTCATAGTACTGAAATTTTTTGCCTCTTCCATAGCAGTGAGCTTAACATTGAACCTGTCAGGAAGAACTCGAACGATTTTTCTAACAAGAACAGAATCATCAAGTTTTTCACCAAGTGCAAAATACTCATTAGAAATATCAAATAATCTCTCATAAAATTTAGATAGTGTTTCAGAATCAGACATTCTAAGGTCATCAAACCTGGTTTGTAACATGATAAATCTAGACCTTTTAACATCTACAGTTTCTTCGAACTGAGTTTGAATAATTGTCCAAGCATCTTTAGCCGAGACACATGTGGAAACAAGTTTTATAAAACTTTCTCCAACACCATTAAATATGGCATGAAGAGCTTTATTATTATAGATGGATAATTTTTCTTCTTCTGTGTCCCAAACAAGTTCAGATTTTACAATTGTGCTTCCATCTTCACCTTTTTCAGTAGGAGGTGACCATCCAAACAAAATTGCTCTCCATGCTTTCTCATCTTGAGCTTTTATGAAAGCTCTCATCCTAACTTTCCAATATGAATAGTTTGAGTCATTTAGCAATGGAGGTCGAGACACCGAACTACCTTCTGCAAAGAAAGACATTTTACACAAAACAAATCAAACAGAAAATAACCACAAGATCTCACTAAGAGTTTAGTGAACTGCTCTGATACCAATTGAAATTCCGTTTTTTATGATTACCAACTTAATTATTCAAATTAAATAATTAATTGTTAAACTGTTACAGAAATGTTTAAACAGATACAAAGACTGTTTGAACAGAAACCAGATATGTTTAAACAATTTGTGACCAGAAGATAAAAACGAACATAAAGTAAAGAACACACGAATTTTTACGTGGTATCAGCAATCTTTACAGATTGCTACTAGTCCACGAGGCCACGCCCAGAGAATGAAATTTATTAGAAGAATATCTAAATGATTACAAAACCAAATTGACTTATACAAATAAAGACTCCCTCTTGAATTTGTCGCAACTGTTGTAATCTAAACTCCTAATCAAATTTCTGAAGTGCTAAGATCTTGAACCCCCTTCAAATCATAACACTTGCACTTTTCCTCCCGAAAAGTGACTCACGAACAAGACTTCTCCCGAAGCTTGATGACCAATGTCCAAGTGTGTTCAACCTGCACAATTAACACAAAGAAAACAATACAGAAGTACACTGTAATAAACCACTAAGAACTTGCTGGACTCAAGTTCTTCACATAGTAAAAAGTCTCTCTAAAACTTGAAAAATATTTGGAAAACAATACACCAAGAGAGATGATAAAAAACCAATGACCTAAGGATGATTATATACTATTTAGAATCCCTTTAGGTCGTGGAAAACAAATAAGAAACCAATCAGCCAATAAAAGGAAAATCTTCCAAAATAGGAAAGTCAGATTCTGTTCAAACAAACTGGCAATCCGTTCAAACAGATTCATTGAACCTGGACAGTTTTTTAAACCCACTTTCCTTAAATAAATAAGGAAACAATATATACATTATTACTGCAAGCTGTACACGATTTCTAGGCAGAATAAATCAGATCAAAAAATAAAATAAATACCAATAATTTCTCATTCAAGAAAAGATATTCTTTTATAGGAAATTATATATTTATTTTATTATCATATATATATAATAATCTGATTTATAAAAAGACACATTTCAACAAAATAGGAAACTACCCATTTTCGAAATTTACCACTCAATATTACAAAACAAAAAGACTACTTATTTCGAAAATACTCATTTAATTAATTTTGTCAATATTATCAAATATGCCAATAAAAAATTTTACAGATAAATTTCCCAATTTCATCATTTTTTTTTTCTTTGGCAAATGGTGACCGTGGCTCAAAAACCAGAGGACACACTGAAAAAACATCGATAAAATGCCCCCAAAACAGACACACAAATACAAGTGTCTGAAGCCAAAACTAGCAAAACGAGTGCAGAAGAACATAACACCCACAAAGATAAGAAAACATAGAAGAAAAGTCAGAAAAAAAAACTCAGCAAAAGTCTAAGATGAAACTCCACCTAGATCAGCAAATCCTGACATCTAGTGGTCATTGAAAACTTCCCAATTTCTTGATGTGACACATTATAATCTTCAATGAATTTTTCATTAAAATTGATTGCTTCAATAAATAATTGAGAGATTATTTCAATAAAACTCAAAGCAATAAATTTTAATGTTAAATTTTGAAAGTTACGCGTGCTCAAGATATTATTTATTGAGTGTTGTTATTTGATATTTTAATGTGTCCAATATTATATGTGGTATCGCATTATAATTGGTTAGTGATATTCTATAATTTTTATTAAATTCAAATAGATAGGACCCAATATTAAATTACTAATAGTGATATGCCAACTATGTTGGGCAGCAGTGTGCCCCCTACCAATTCTCGATATTATTAGTTGAACTCAACAAGGCAAAGCAAAAAAAAGAACAGAATCTTGTTAAGTAACGCAACTCGTATATAACATAAGATACAAGAAAATTGTGAAAGATTAGACTCTAAAAGCGAGCCATAGAAGAAGTTAAAACGTTGTACCACAAAATCCCATCTCTAACGAAGCTGCATGACAGAAAAACACAATCAAGTCAAGATCATAATGAATAATAATGATAATAAAGCCTAAAATCAAACTCCATTTGCTTTCACACATGCTCTCTCTCTCTCTCCCCCTCTGTTCATCCTATTCCTACCTCTAAATTCTAATGTCATACAAACATAGACAGTCTGTCATCCTCTGATCAAGTTTCTCTTTCTTTCTTCCACCGAAAGCCCCCTTTATTATAATTTTTTCATCACGAATACGAATAAAGCTAAACTCTTTTCAAACATCAGAATCCACTTTTCTTCTTACCCAATCTCATCTCTCTCTCTCTCCTCGATCTTCGCAAAAAAGGAAAAAAAATAATACGACAGCAGCAAAGCAATAATGGGGTGCTTCAGTTTTCGCAGCTCCAAAAACCCTTCATCTGCCATGAAAGGAGCTCCTCTTGAAAGCGGTTACAACCCAGAAACACCCAAAAACATCAGACACGAAATCCTGCTTCAAATCCCAGTATGCAGAGTTCACTTGGTGGAAGCAGGGGAAGCTCTGGAGCTTGCCAATGGCGACTTCAAGCTCACCAGAATCTCAGACGAAAACGTCTCTCTCGCCACCATTATAAGTGTCGGAAACGATCTTACTTGGCCTTTGACTAAAGACGAACCCGTCGTCAAGCTCGATTCTCTCAACTATCTTTTCTCCTTGCCCATGACAGATGGTGAACCTCCTCTCAGCTACGGCTTGTCGTTTCCTGACCAGTGTGGCGGCTTTTTGACCCCTCTCGACTCTTTCTTGAAGGAGAATACCTGCTTTTCAGGCTTGACGACGCCTCAAACTCAAAAAAAAGGTCTTGACTGGAAGGAGTTTGCTCCCAGAGTTGAAAACTACAATAATTTTTTGGCTAAAGCAATTGCTGGAGGGACTGGTCATATTGTGAAAGGGATGTTCAAGTTAAGCAATGCTTATGCCAATCAGGTCCCTGTGTTTTCAGTTTTACAGCTTTTCTATACATGCTTCTTAAAGTTGCATACATTTTTTCTCATAATTGATATTCATGTTAAAAACTGAGAAATGACATCATGGAACACTTTATTCTTTCTTTACGACTACAATTATAGTGCTTTGGTTAGTCAATCTAAGTTAAGTGGTTTAAAAAAATACAGGTACAAAAGGGAGGGGAGATGACTCTAGCTAGTGGGGTTGAGGTGAAAAGCTCTGTCACAAAGAAAGAAAGTGGGAACATTAACACAGCTGGTTCTGTAAAGAAAAGTTCTGGAGTCAACAAAGGCTTGAAACGGTAATATAAAAGACTCATCATTTATATTACATTGACATGAACTATTATACTTGAACTGATTAAGTGAATTCATTGCTGTTAATAGAGCGAGAAAGATGTCAAAGATGACAGAGAGATTAAGCAAAACAATGCTCGATGGAGTTGGTATAGCCACGGGAGCTGTGATGACACCCGTGTTAAAATCTCAAGCAGGGAAAAAGTTCCTTACCATGGTTCCGGGAGAGGTCATCCTAGCCACACTTGATGCAGTTAGTAAGTTCTTGTTCATGAATATGTATTGTGTGTGTGTGTTCGTGAGTTTGTTCATACTTGAAAATTATATGAATTTTCAAACTAAAACTACGGTGCATTTTAAACTAAAAATCAACAGATAAGGTCTTAGATGCAGCTGAAGTAGCAGAAAAGCAAGCTCTTTCGGCCACTTCCTTTGCTGCAACAAGAATGGTCAGCAACAGGTCAGATTAAAAGAAAACTTTGAAATGAGAAATGAGCTTCATTGCATGGAAACAACTAAGTAACTTTGATCTGATTATTGGAAAAACTTAGGTACGGAGATGAGGCAGGGGAGGCCACTGCGGATGCTCTTGCAACTGTTGGTCATTGCGCTGGTACTGCCTGGAATATCTTCAAAATAAGAAAAGCTCTTAATCCAGCTTCATCTGTCTCCACTGGAGTGTTGAAGAGGGCAGCAAAAAGTGCGACCAAAATTTAATGATAGTAGTTTCTAACATTAATGGTAGTTCTAATAAAAGAGACTTTGACTTAAAATGGGCATAACTTTAGTTTCGATTGTGAAGAGAAAATTGTTCCAAGTGAACCTGAAAGAATTCTCTTGTGTAATATGTGCAAACCATGGACATGATTAAAGGAGCTGTTGTTTGGAGTGCAAAAACTACTACAAAAACTTGTTTTTATGGCACTTATTTAGTTAGGGTCCTTAAAAAATATCTAGTCCTAAAAGACTACGAGAAAAGTTGAGTCGGAGACTTTTAATGGCACATTTTGCTAAAAGAGTATTGAGGACACTAAAAGTGGGTCCTAAAATAATAATAATAATAATAAAATAAATAAATAAATTAAAGTTTTATTAATAACTAAATTAAAAAAAAAAACAAAAATGATAATACAAAAATTAAAAAACCCTAAAGAGAGAAGGGACCGATACAATTGTAGGGTTTTCTAAATTTTAGTAGTTTTTCTTTAAATTGTATTTTTGTAATTATGAAATTTTGAAAATCGTGTTTTTGAATACTTGAGTACGTATTTCTGAAAAATAAAAATAAGAATAGTAAAAATTAAAAAAAATTAAAAAATATATATTTAAGAAAAAACACGTAGCTTCAAAACATGACGATTAAAGCACGCATGACAGAATTGGAATACCTAGTACTATACTTGGTACAATATAATACAAAACTAAATGAAATATAAAAGGGAAATTTAACTTTTAATGCATTAAATAGGGCACCATAACAAAAATACCCTTCCACTATATACATGCCCATTTGATCCTAGTATTTTCCTTAGTTCCAAAAATACCTTTGTCATTTGTTTCCCGCTCTCTCTCTACTCTCTCGGATGCTCTCTATTCTCTCCCTCACTCTCTTGGTCCCAAAATCAAAATCCCCAAAATATCTCACTCTCATTTCGCATTCACTGTCGAATCTGTGGGCATTGTTCTTCATGACCACGACCGCACATCAGTGGCAAGAAATCTTGACCGAAGTAGGCGGGAGGCGAGAAAACCCAAGAGATCAATGAAACAATCCCGAAATAGAAAAATGAGAGGGATTTACTTGTTTATTATGCAATAAATTGTCTGGGTCTACTTTATTTGTTAATTTTTTGTTCATAGGATAGATCGGGGCTGGGGAATGAAGAAATCTGAGTTTTTTTCGAGATTTTTTATGCACCTCGATAGAAATCGATAAGACTCGATAATATATGTTAGGTTCTGGATTTGATTGTGTCTCGATAGGCCTCGATGGGACTCGATGATATTTTAGGCATATAGATGATTTTTAGCATATACCTCGATAGGACTCGTTAGGACATGATGATATTAGACTTATGGCTAATTTTAGCATCTGTCTCGATAGGACTCGATGATATTAGGCATATGGCTGATTTTAGCACCTGTCTCGATATGCCTCGATAGGACTCGATTGTACTAGAAGATATTAGGCATATGGCTGATTTTAACACCTGTCTCGATAGGACTCGATGATATTAGGCATATGGCTGATTTTAGCACATGTCTCGATAGGCCTCGATAGTTACCAGATTGTTTTACATTTTTAACATTTTTTGTTTGTTTAGATGCCTGAATTGATTGTGCCATTAGAGAAGCATTTTCCTGGTCGTGTCACCTATAGGGGTAGTTCTTACTTGGAAACCCTTATAGAGCAATTTAAGAGGCACGGGCTAATTGAATGGGCACAAGCATGCCCTTTGGGACAATTCTTCAAGGCTAAGTCGTTTAGTTTTTCTGGGGTTTTGTTGCATCAGCTTATGTTGCAAAAGGTGGAAAGCAAGAAGGCTGAAGAGGGTCACTTCTACTTTGGCAACATTCTTTGCAAATTTGGGATTGCAGAGTTTGCCCTAGTCACCGGGCTAAATTTTGGGAACACCTCGTCCCCAAACAAGTTGAGAGAGCATTTTTTAAGTGATCGGATCATCCATGAATACTTTAATGGTGATTCGAAGGTTAGTTTCAGCCAGTTGGAAGATGCTTTGAAGGCCTCGACAAACCCAGAAGATGCATTTAAGCTGGGTTTGTGCTATTTGATAGATGTGGTACTGAATGCCCCAGAGAAGACAACGACGATATGGGGTGATTTCCTGAAGATGGTTGAGGATCTTGACTACTTTTTCAAGTATCTGTGGGGGAAGATGTCCTTCAAGAAGGTTATTAGAGGAGTTCACAAGGACAAGTAGAAGCAATTGAAGCATTACGAGGCGAAGAAGAAATAGGGTTCGAGCAAAAAATAGAAGAAGGGGAAGTATAGTTTCAATGGATATGCTCCCGCACTTCTTTACTGGGCTTTTGAGGTCATGCCAGCTCTCAGGAGTAAATTCGGTGAGAACAGTGGGAACCAGATTCCGAGGATGCTTAGCTGGGCTACGAAGACCGATATCACTATTTCAACAGCTCAGTTGGTTCCTATATTCGCCAACCATTGAGTAAGTTCCATTTTATCTTGTTAAATGTCACAAATTAATTGATTAACGATTTATTTTATTAAAGTTTTTCTGACACATGTTATTCAACCATGCAGTTAGTGATATTTTCCATGCTGAAGCCACGTCTCGGTGAGGTAGTCTACTACAATACCCTCCCAGAAGTTGATTCCAGCTTATTCCCTGAGTTGGAATCAACTGTGGGGAAGGCTGGGACTGCAGGGAAGGAAGTAGTGCCTAAGATGGAGGCAGAGAAGCTGGCAGAGGTTGCAAAGGAAGCCTCCATTTTTACGAGGATATCCCGAGGGAGGGCACTTCACAGGCCTATGCACCTTCCTCTAGTCAGGTTGCCCAGCCTGATTATGAGCAATTGATGCAAAGGCTCAAGAGGGATGAGGAGGGCCAGGCAACCTTACTTCAGAATCAGACTACGATCATGGCTCAGTTGGCGCAGCTGCTTTCAGTGGTCTCAGGTCGATCCACCCACGTAAAATCAGATACAGAGTCTAATATCTTGCCTGAAGACTACGAGCCCAGTGATCCACCCTCCACTCTATAGGCCCAGACATCTGTAGTTGCCAGTAATGCCAATAGTCCCAGTGTACGAGTACTACAACTTCAAGAGGCAACTAGCCTTAAAGTTGTCAGGAAGAATCGCAGGCCCAAGCGTTTTGATGACTTCACCGACCCAACGAAGAGGATGAGAGTAGATAAGCATGAGCTAGTTGCTGAACCTTTGAGGAAGTGTGACCCGCAGCAGGAGAAGAGCTTCCATAAGTGGATCATCAGGAAGATCGACAACAAAAGAGATTGGAACGTCCATACTGGGACGCACGGTGTGGCATGGTTCTTGCAGTTTCACACAATCCAAACTTGGCTTTGGGATTCGGTATGTAAATTACATTTATGTTTTCAATTCAATCTTAAAATATATTGATGGTACTAAGGAATTTTCATGTTTTTCAGCATATTAATGCCGCTTTGCATATGCTACGCCGCTGACGCCACTTTTATCATGCTGCATTTCGGCAGGATGCTGCGATCATGAACACCACCTTCCCCCAAGTGTACCTAGGTCGTTGGAATCATTTCAGAGAGACCAACACTAAGTATACATGGGATGATAATGTGTTGAAAATGTTGAAGGGCGATGATAATAAATTCCTCGTATCCCGGCAAAATATGAGTGAAGTATATTTTCCTTGCATGTCGAGAAAGCCGAAAATTGGATTGCCATTGAAGTCTTTACTCCAACGTGGTGCATCAACATTTATGATTCCAACCATAGCGTGCTTAGTCCGACTCTGTTGGAGGAAGTGATCAAGCCTTAGTGCTTATTGTTGCCTTCGTTGTTGTGGTGTTCTAGCATGTTTGACGACCATGACGACCTCCATAGATATCCTGAGCAGAACGCAAAGCCTTTTTCATATTGTCGTATTCCTCCTGAGGAGTGTCCTCAGACTAAGACAAGGTATTCCCCTATTTAATTAGTGTATTTTGAAATCTAAATATTAAAGTTATTTTTATCTTCTATTGACACAAAATCGATTATATGCAGTGGGGATTGTGGTATATTTGCCATCAAACATATCGAGCATTTGGTTTCCAGGCTACCACTTGATACCGTTATCGATGAGAACATACAACATTTCAGGACCAAGTGGTGTGTGGACCTATTCTATCAGAATTTGTCCCCGTGATGCTCTTTACATTTTCTTGATACACCTCTTGTATAATATATCATATAGTTAGTTTTGTATATTGTTTTTTATCAAACATTATTTTTCTAAAAAGTTATTAAATAAAAAACTATTAAATTCACATAATGTGTCTGCCTCGACAAATCTCAATGGGTCAAACGAACTACATCGATAAGCCTCGATAGCTAAAAAATAATACTAACCAAATCAGCCTCAATAAGCCTCGATAGAGTCATAATAATAAATGCATATATTTAGATAAAAACCAACAAAGTATTAGAAGCAGTACGGAATATAATAAATGCAGCAAAATCAATTGAATAATTACATAACTCTGTGTTGGCAAATCTGCCCTAATATTTGGCCTACCAAGATCTGTTGTATCAGCAACATGATCTGTAACGCCCTGGTTACCCCAGAACAGTTACGGTGAACGGTGGACCAGAAATTTGACTCGCTACCCGAGTCCTTTGGTCAAAAACGTGCTCTAAGTGTAATTAACAGGTTAAGGTATAAAACTAATAAAAAGGGAATATATATTTTCATTACAAACTGCTCTGCAGAGCTAATCAAAACATTTACAAGTTGTTCTCAATACAAAATGTTCATTACTGTTTTAAATTTACAATCCCGCCGACCTAAGCGGCAAAAATAGGGTAAACCTGTTGGAAAAAGCTTATACAGGATCTTTATTTATTTTCATGTATATCTAATATTAAACAAATTAATACGAGATAGCCTAAAACATGTTTCTAAAATTGAATTCAAAGAGAAACAAATAATATAATACTTACAGTATACGCAGCGGAATTTAGAGTCATTCCTTCAGTTTCTCTAACTCTTGTATCATTTCTGTCGCAGAGTATTATCATGAAACTGAACCGATCTTCTATTTTCTTCACGATCTTCCAATGTATCCTTAGAACCACCTAGACTAGTGTGGGCAATTCTCAACACATGAGATAGATATAGAGAGAAGAAGAGAAAATAACAAAGAGGCTTAGAAAGGGACTTGTGTTTAGAGAGAATATAAAACTATAAAAAAATCTGACTTGTGACTTATCTGTCGTCTCTGAAATCTTCTCTCTAAGCACTCCTTTTATAGACTCAATTAGGCCATTTAATTTAATTAAAAAAATCAATAAAATAACAGCCATTTTGAAGTCCTAGGTCGAAATTATCATGGGCTATAGGCCCGTGAAATTTCTCATTTGATTATAAGCTCATTGGACTTAAAATCAAGGCCTGTATTATTTTCTGTTGATTTAATTAATTAAATAATTATTTAAATCCTTTATCAAATTAATTATTTATAATTTGAACCTTGATTTAAATTTATTTATTAATTTAGATACCAATTTATCTTAATTAATAAATCTGCCATAATTTCTCTTTTCTTCTCAAAATTACACAACTCTGTGAAACTATCCAAAATTGACCTGGTCAACTTTGGTAATTCTAATTGATGATTAAATCAATTAATTGAGACTATCTAGATGATTTTATCCAAGGTACAATGGGGACCATGGGCCTATGAAATCAAGCTCCAATAAGTTATCATAAATCTAACAAATAAATTTACTAACTTATTAATTCCTCGTGACTCCACTATAGACTTGGAATTGCACTCTTGAATTCATAGAACGCTCTATAACAAATATAGATACGCTATTAATTATCCATTGTTACAACCATAATTGTCACTCAATCCTCTATAGACGGTCTACAATGAGATAGGACTAAAATACCGTTTTACCCTTCATTGTATTTTATCCTTAAAACACTTAGTTCCTTGTAAATGATATTTCAGTAAACTAATTTAATTACTGAAATGAGATCTCTATCATTTAACACCTTGAACCAAACTAAAAGGAAACCATCGTTTCACTTCTTCATCAGAAGCTATAGATGTTCATATCTATGATTAACACTCCCACTCAATTATACTACCAAGTTCCCAAGATGTAAGTATGGGCTAGTCCGTAGGGTAAGCTGGTAACGAACAAGTCAAAGAACTCAAATAATACAATTAGTTAGAATACTAACCACTCAGAATTGAGATTGAATTGACCTATGGTCAACTATATGATATGACTAGAATAGATAATAACGGTATGTTTACTTATCTTATCAACTGTCAATATCGGTCCTGTCCGATGTAACAAATACATCCGATCTTATCTACTTTGCTAATGTTCTGGAAAGAACATAACACTGTAATGTGTAAGTAGATCATATCGTAGATTGGCAAGTCAGTGTAAATTCGATGCACTGACTAATCTTAGGACTAACTTATTTTTGAACATATAATCATATTTATATTCCACTGTGATTACGTCACTATAAATAAGATTAGCTATATGCTCGGGATTTAATAGAAGTTTATATTAAACAAATAATCATGAAAATAAAACATGTGAGCAAAGTGATTGACCAAGTCAAAAAATGATTTCTATTCTTTTATTGATAATAAAATGAGATTACAAAGAATTTGGGTTTTAATTAGGGCATAAAACCCCAAAAAAACCCCCTAGTTCCTCTGAGAACTCCTTGGCCGTGGTGGTCAAGCGGCCGCATATGTACACATCACCACCTAAGCTCTCCACTCAAGGCTAGGTGAGCTTTTCTTTTCCTTTACCTGCACCACATAGCACCCATGAGCCAAAGCCCAGCAAGAAAACATAACATTATATGTAAACATTATCAAATGATTATCATTATAATCACACTGAGCACAAAGCTTTCAAACAAATGAGTGAAAATCACTTGAGGTCCTGATAAACCATACTGAGTGACTGACAAGCAGGTCACTAATTCGAATGGAAGGGTGGTTGTTGGGTAAGCCTCTAGCCTTCAAGCGCTTTTAATGTTCATCGACCCTTGAGGTTGGTTTGGCATTAATGCTCTTTGAGTCATTCAATGCAGATAATCGATTAGATCTAATCTTTGATGGCTTGCGTGATACACGCTAAGGCCGTTCTGACTAATGAGTCAGCACTATGTGACCAATGTCCAGTACCACTGCCGAACCTGACTAATAAGTCACAGCTTCACAGTTGATACTAACACCTTTGCCAATTCTGACTGATGCGTCAGTGCAACGTGACCAGTGTCCAGTACCACTGCCGAACCTGACTAATGAGTCACAACTTCACAGTTGATACTAGCACCTTTGCCAAATCTGACTAATGAGTCAGTACCATGCACAAGTGAGCAACATATGCTAAGCATTCTATATTCAATTCATGTCCATATTTATACCACCAACATGCCTCATGAACATCCATGCATGTCACACTTGGGGTGCAGTTTTCTTACCTCTGGTTCGAGCTAGAATGAATAAAAGAACGACCCCTGAGAACGATCAACCTTTTGGTCTTTTAGCGGTTACCTGGTCATAAGCAATTATGGGATTCCATCAATAAAATGAATAATAAAAGGTTCCCAAACCAAAACCTAACCTCCGGGACCTCAAACACTACTCAACCAGGTAGTAGGTTCAACCCCGAGGCCTTAGGCTTGAATCCCCAAGCTAAATACTCCATTCTGGCCAAAATTTCCCTAAGGGCCGCGGCCCGCCCTAGCTGCGCCGCGGCGCGCCCCCAAACAGAGGCGGCCTAACCCTGACAGGCACCATGGGCCGCGGCTCACCTATGCCATGCCGCAGCTCATTACCCAATTTAGCCTAAAACCAGCAACGCACCAGCGAACCTCCCCTGCGTTTTCCCTTGGAACCAGCCCTTCAAACCAATCCAAAACACCAACCTAACACTCAATTTAGCCCCTAAACTTTATCTACAACTCACCTTCATCATAACCCAAGTAAAATATCAACCTAACTCCCTTTAATTCCAACTATCCACCAAATGATTACAAGCTGAAAACTCAAAGCTAAACAGAGTATAACCAGAAACCAATGACTAAAACTCACCTCAAATCCGAAATTAGACCTCCTCCAATGGCTGAACCAAGTCTACAACCTCAGCCCCTTGATTTCCTAGCTTGATTCCACACTTTGAGCTCAAAAACTCCAAAGAAGAAATAAGGGAAAATGATGTACGGGAAGGAGAAATGAAACTCTGTTTTTCTGTTATGTTTCTACAACCATCTAAAGCTTCACATATATCCAAACCAAATGACCTAAATGCCCCTAGGTCATTTAAGGCTTCTAAAACCATTTCAAGGGTAAAATTGGTACTTTCCTCTTATCCCGTTAATCATAATTAATGCTTCCCAATTCCCGCTAATCTCAATATTCTCAAACACCAATAATTCACATCCCGTTAACCTTTAACGCTCGGTAATACTCTAACCATTAAAACACCCCGAGACTCACCCCGAGCCCCGAGCTTAAACCTGTTATGACCAAACCGATATTTAACATACCATGATCGTCTCATGTCGAATAGCTCGAACAAACCCACATTATAATGTGGTCTCAAAATATATCACCAACATGCGTACAAATAAACAATTTACCCTCAACGGGCCAAATTACCATCACACCCTTGTAATTGAAAATATGGACTCACATGCATGCATTTCACATCATATTATAATATAATCAACATATACATGCATTTTATCAATTAATAACATAATTAAGCAAGTATGGCCCTCCCGGCCTACTATTCACGCCGTTAAACACATCGGAGAATTCGGGGTATTACAGGATCGTTGTTGACATAAGGATCGTAGCCATAGGGATCCTACTCCGCTGTGTCATGCAAATATGGCAGATCTCTAACAGGGATATCATCATGGACTATAACGTCTGGATTTGTCTTGGGAACAAATGTTCCAACCTCACTTTGAGTTCCTTTGAAACCATGACATAGGGGAGAAATGTTCTCTTCAAATCGAACTTCTTTATTAACGCTGGGAGAGGTCGATGCATTTCTTATACCTGCCTTCTTAACCAATGTCACACATAGAGGAATCAACTTCTCTACAGATTTCGATGCTAACCCAATGAATGCACGCACATGCCTATCATTTTTTATAACGGTAGGTTTGACGGATTATGATAGGTATGTGTACGGGACCTCAATTTTCAAGTCATGCACACATCTATCCACTTCAAGTTCATCGTACAGAATGTCAAGCAGTTGCTCATATGTCACACCTTTCTCCAAAGGAAGAACTTGATTTACAGCATCCCTAAAAATCCAATCCTTATTTTCCAATTCCCAAACACCATTGAATGCAACAAATATGGAAACAGACGAATCTGTATCAAAAAAACAAAAAATTAGGTCAAAAATTAAAACTATAACATCAAACAGCAAAAAATTGTTTCATATCGAGGTCAAACTATCAAACTATTGAGGTCAACCCATCGAGGCCCATCGAGTCCAATCGAGTCCCGTCGAGGCATACACTACATAAATTAAGTTCTATGCCTCTATCGAGGTCCATCGAGGACCATCGAGTCTCATCAAGGTACCCATTGTTCCTAAAGTCTGAGGTTTTTATCGAGGTCCATCGAGTCTCATCGAGGTAGCCATTTTCCCTAATGTTTAAGGGTTTTATCGAGGTCCATCGGCTCATCGAGGCATATCAAGGTAGATAAATAATATAAACATATAAGGGTTTTATCGAGGTCCATCGAGGACCATCGAGTCCTATTGAGTCAAACAAAAAACCCAGAAAAAAAACCAAGAAAGGACTGAAAATCCATTCCGATAGTGAAAAATTACAATAAAACATGAAAGCATACACAAATCTATTCGAAATAGCACAAGCAATGTTGATAAACAAGTTTCCTCACTACATATAACAAATATATACTTCTCCATACGATTTTTATTCGAAATTCAAAACGAAGTTCTTGCCTTGAAATGATTCACAACTTGTCCTTGAAATCCAAGCTCGAAAATTTGTATAGATTAAGTTGCCTTATTTTTTTTGTCTACGAGAGCTTGAGAGATAGAGAGGGGAAACGTGAGAGATAGAGAGAGATAAGATAGTGGGAGAAAAAGATAGAGAAATTTATAATAGAGACATTTTTGAGAATTAAAAGAATACTAGAATAAAAATGTGATGTTTTTTTAGCTTGGTATCATTTTGTTATACAGTACCACTTAATGCATTAAAAGTCAAATTTCCCATATAAAATAATTTTATCAAACAAAAAAATATTTGAATAATAAAACATAATAATGCAATCAAATAATAAAAATTTTCATTAATATAATTCTCATATTTTTGCACATTGATAATATAAAAAGTCATATCTTTTAAAAATTCCCAAAAATATATTTAATATAAGAGTATATTACAGAAAGCACAATACATTCAGATCTTTCTTGTATGTTTTTTAATACGACTTCTTACTGAATGTATTGTGCTTTCTGTAATATACTCGTATATCAATGTGCAAAAATATGAGAATTATACTTTTATTAATTTTTATAGGAAAATTTATTAAAGAAAAAATTAAAGTATGAAAAATACAATTAGTAGCTAACTAAAATATAGAAATACTACATTTTTTTATCATAATTATGTTTTCTTGGATTTTGTAGGTAATTTTATTTTATTTTTTTTCAATTTTTTATTTTTTCCTTCATTTTTAATTATTTTTTCGATTATTTTTTCTTCCATTTTTTCCTTTTTATTTTTCTTCCTTTTTCTACCAATTTTCTCTTTCATTTGTTTTCTTTCCATTCTTCTTGTTCTTCTTCATTTCATTTTTATTCATTTATCTATTTTTTTTTATTTCATTTGTATTGTTTTTTTTTTCATATTTTTTCAGTTTTCTTTATTCTTTTTTTATTTTTTTCCTTCTATTTTTTCTCATTCCATTTTTTTGTTTTTTTTTCTTTTTTCACACATATGAGCTTTTTTTCTTTTCTTTTTTTTCTTCTTCCATCTTTTTCAGTTTTTATTTTTTCATTCATATTTTTTTCTTTCTATTTTCCATTATTTATTTTATTTTTCTTATTCTTTTTTTCATTTTTATTCATTTATTTGTGTTTCTTCCTTCATCATTTCTTTTGTTTTGTTTTTTTTCATATTTTTTTAGTTTTTTTCCTAAGTTTTGTTCCTTCATTTTTTGTACTTATTCTTTTCTCATTCCATTTTTTATCTTTTTTCACACATATTTTAACATTACATAATTATTTTACTATTTTTTATTTATTATCTTTTATTATTGTAATTTTTTTTATAGTTTTTCTACTATATGTAAAAAAAATCAAATCAATGTTTTCAGCATTTTCTTTTTACTATAACCCTTACAAGAACACCAAAATTTGGAAAAAATAAAATAAAAATATGAAAACGTGAATGGGTAACAGTTACCCTGATGGGAAAATTCAAATCTTGAAAAAAATTATATGAAGAAGATGGGAGAGAAGGGAAACCGGGTGGATCTGATTTTTTTTTTAACTTCAAATCTGTGGTAACGGGTTACGTTCTCGTTCTTAGTGTGTATATTTATGAGGGTAATTGGTTACCTTCACGTTCTGATGTATGTGTATATTTATGTGTTATTTATGGTAACTTGTTACCTATGTTACTAAAATAACAGTTACTTCTTCTTCATTTTTTAATGAAGTGTTCTTCCTCTTTTTCCTTCAAATTTGATGTTTACCCTCTTATGACAGAAAGTTACTCATCTCAGGATAACTGACTACCCCTCCTGGTACATGTTATTTAACCTAGTTCTAGGTTTTTTTTTACATAACTGTTAATCAAGTAACTGGTTACCTTATCCAGTATTTAAAAAAAGAAAAGTAAAATCTAAAAAAAAATGTTTATAATAAATAAAAAATAATTTTTAACACAATTCATATTAAAAAAAAAAGAAAAAAAAATTGCAAACAACCAAAAAAAATTTAATATAAAAAAATAAATAAGCTAAAAAATAATAATCAAATTACAAACATACCCTTCCAAAATAATAAAACTTGATAAAGAGTAAATTATGACATAAACCATATTTTATAAAAAATATATGGAAAAATAAACCCATAAAAGTGAAAATTCTTAAAAAAAACCAATTATTAATTTTTAATTTTTTTTTTTTGAAAAAAAGCCATATTTTTACACACTCAATTAAAAATCTCATATAAAATGTAATTTCCTCTAATAATAAAATATTTATAAACATTTTTTTTTGTTACGAATAAAATTAATCATTCTTTTAATATTTTTTAGGTTTTGTTTTTTTCTTTTCAAAATAACTAATTTTTATTTATTTTTTATTTTTAACGTACACGTTACGCTATACAAATAATTTTTTTTTTCAAACATGGTTACAATTACAAATATGATAAAAAAATCACACACATTTTAATTTTTTTTAATATACAAGATTATGTTTGGTAATAATTAATTAAATTTTAAAATAGTTATATAAAATATATATAATATAAGAGTATATTACGGACCAGATAGTAGATATATACGCTGGCAGTTTAAAATATAATAGAAATCCAAATGATTTAAATTTAAAAAAATATTATATTTAATTAATTAAAATTCTAATATAAATATCTCCTCACCTGTGTCTTTTTTAACACTCTTCTTCAATCACTTTTTTAAGAGGCATCTTCAATCTCAACTTGTTTATAGATTCTCTACTATTTTCCAAGAATAGTTCACTAAATACTTTCCGCAGCAAAATACTCATTCTTATAGTACGTACAAAAGTTCTCAAGAGACCAGAAGAAGTTTTGCTAAAGATATATTATAAACGAAATACAATATTCAAAGGTATAATTTTATCTTTTTATTTTCATACATGTTACACAGGGGCCAAGTAAAAAAATTCTGCACGGATTATTCATTTGATAAACATGTTTCTGAGTTTTGTTACTAATGAAATTCATCATGCTTTTAATATTTTTTAAGTTTTGTTTTTTCAAAATAAAGAATTATTATGGGATAACTTGAAAAATACCCAGTTTTAGGATTAGTTAACTAAAAATAGCTACTAATAATATTTAGTTGAATATTGCCCATTTTTTTAAGCACATTTTCCATATTACCCTTAAAACACTACTAGAAGTCCAATGTAAAAATCTCAATCTTTGCCTCTGTCGTGTCATTTACTTCCATCTTCAAATCATATTCCACTGTCAGTTCCACTAGACCACTGTATAATGGGTAGAGTCATTAATAGTTTGGATATTAATAAAAAAGTTTTAAAATGGTAAAAATTAAAGAGGTTAACTTAAATTTGGTACTAGGTGTAATTTTCACAATTATTTTATTATTATAATTTCTTTTGAAAGAAACATTTTTTTTTAAGTGATAAAAGATAAATATTTTTTTAAATAATAGGGTTATTTTCAACTGCGGTCCCCATTTTTTATAATTTGTAATACTTAGATCCCAAAAATTGATTTTGTATTAGTTAAGTACATAACCTTTCAAATCGTATAATTTGAGTTCTTAAATGCTATTTTGTTTAATTTTTCTTTGAAAATACATTAAAAAATATATAAAATAAATGGTGAATCATTGTTAAAATGATTAGACAATTAATTTATGACAATAATAAACATGAAAAAAATATATTTTTATGGCATTTTTGAAAATATTTAATATTTTTATAAATTAAATTAATATTTTATTAAAAAAGTATTCTTACTTATATTGTTGTTTTATAATTAATATTAATAACTATGGTATCTCAATTATCTCGATATTATCAATTTTTATTATGTTTATGCTTTTTTATTTCATACATTATTTTTAAAACTTAATAATAATGAATATAAAGTTATTTATGTGCATATATATATGATTAATTATAA
The DNA here is from genome assembly GCF_963169125.1 of Humulus lupulus. Lineage (NCBI taxonomy): Eukaryota > Viridiplantae > Streptophyta > Magnoliopsida > Rosales > Cannabaceae > Humulus > Humulus lupulus. Next base: position 48,046,993 of record NC_084800.1, on the reverse strand, counting down.
GTTGCATTATAGATAAAATTCACAAAATAAAAAATAAATATGTACATTATAAATATTGATAATCTTGTGGTACTTCAATTATTAATGTTAAAAATTTATGGGTAAGAATTTTTTTTAATGAAAAACTAATTTAATTTATAAAACCATTAAATATTTTTAAAATGTTATGAAAATATATATTTTTTCAATGTTATGTTTGGTATTGTTATAAATTAAGTGGTCCAATTTTTTTTTAAGATTGATTCACCATTTTTTATATTTTATTTATATATTTTGAAAGAAAAAATAAATAAAAATATCATTTAGGGACCTATATTATATAATTTGAAAATATTAGAGATCTAACTGATACAAAATTAACTTTTGAGACCTAAGTATTATAAAGTGTAAAAAATGAGTACTGCAGCTAAAAAAATCCCTAAATAATAATAATAATAATATTAGATTTTTTTAAGGGATTATTTTTATTTAAAATAATTTATAACATTTTGAGTAGCTATATTTTAAGTTTATATTAAAAAAATATTTTTGTATCTGTATTTTGAAAAATGATTAAAAATGGTCTCCTATATCCGAATTCAGTTAAAATATTTTAAACATAATTTCCACAAAATTGATTTACATATATTCAAAATGGATGACCCTCTAAATAAAATTGAAGTCAAATATATTTTGATCAAATTCTGATGTAGGACCAATTTTATTATTTCACAAAATACAAAATTCAAAAATATATTTTATAAAACAGAATACTGATGGTTGAATTAAGCAAAAACACATAAATCTAATGGTATATTGCTTATAAATATTTTGATAAAATATATATACCCGTAAATCCTCCCTCTCTCTCTCTCACTTTTTTTTTTGAACGTACACATTTACCGTAAACAAATATTATTTTTTAAACACACGGTTACATATATGGTAAAAAAAAAAAGAGATGGCAGGTAAAAAACATGCGACGAATGCAAAATTTGGGATAAAATTTGTTGCGTCACTGAATTTGGGGGGCTTCAGTTCTAAATTCTTGTAAGTTACGAACTGAAGCTAAACTGAGCTGACTTTGCAGAAACCTAAAAATAAAAATAGAAGTGGATTCCATTTCCATGGAAGGAGAGACGACGAAGCTGAGCATATACAAGGCCGCAAGGAGTATAAAGCGCAAGGATAACACCATTTACAACGCCCTGAGGTCCATTTACGAAGACTCCACCTTCGTGGGCGAGATCTCCCAGCTATGGCCGGACCTCCCTCTCGTCGCCAACCTCCGCTGTGGACTCTGGTACTTCTCCAGGTTCCACTCAACCTGTTACTTCAAGTCCACCGATGGCCACAACAACAACTGGTCCTTCAACACCTCTCGCCTTAATCTCCATGTCGCTCACCTTGCTGGTACACCCTCTTTTATTTTTCATTTATTTATTTAAATAAGTGGTCATATAACACATAATTGGTACTGGCACTGGGACAAAAGGATCTTAGAAATGATTATTAGTACTCTGATCGAAGCATTTGGCATTCTGAGAAGTAAGAGTATATATATGATTTTTTTTTTTTATATCGAATATGGTAGGAGAGAAAGGAGGGTGTATCATAGTGGATTCAACTCGTAAAGGGAAGAGATTTCCGGATAGCATGTCGAAAACTATACCCATTTGGACTTGTGTTCTTAATCGGTGTATTCGAAATCATTTGAGCAAAATGAATGATATAGCTGTGTTGGAGGGGGTGAGTAACATTGGTATTGATTAATGTATAGTTTTATAGTTTTTGAATATAGATAATGTGACTTGTTACCAATATTGGAACTTGTTTATGGTTTCTTCTGGTAATGTGCTTCATTTTAAGCCAGAGGTCATTCGATTACAGAGAGTCTGCGATTGATATTACTTTTCCCTTTCAAAATTGATTGGGCCTTTTCTCTTTATGTGCTTATAATGAATCGTGGTTTTCTTTTCTGTCTGCATTTTGTGATACAGAATTCAAGTACATCCAGCGAAAATGCTCAGGACATGAAACAGGCCTCTATTGATTGGGATTGTTCATTGCACCTTCCCCTGTGGATTTCCAAAACTGAGAGATCTTCAATTGAGGGTCGCTTAGAGGAATGGACTAAACAGTTAGAAGAAAGTGGAGCTGATATAGCTGCCCTTGCAGGATGCTTGAAAAAGCCGTTGCGACCTCTATGGATATCGCAGAAAACTGTCATCTGGTTGAATGAAGTACCTGACCATGATTCATGGGATTTCACACCCATCATACTTGTTTCTGCCTCTTTCTCTACTGGACATGCTCAAATTAGAACTACCTCAGAGTATAGCTGGAATTATATAGCTGGTGCTGGAGATGATGAAGAAAGCTGGTCAAGGGGTCTAACACCTAACTTGTTCTGGAGACATGTATATGATCTCATAAACTCAGGACCTGATTCATGTAATCAAAAGGTAGCTGATATGGTCGAAAAGGATCGAGTATATCGTGCACAAAGAGGACAGAATGCTCCTCAAGTCATTGTCAAGTCAACAAAGTTGGCAGGCAACCCAGCTAATCTATCACATAAAGAATCACAATTTTCTTTGGATATCTTAAACATTGAAGATAATTTGAAGTCTTGTGATGAGGACCAGGCAATATTTTGGTTGGGAGAAACTAATATTGCCTTAGGCACACCCCAAGCTGGTATGCTGAACAAAAACAAACTTACAATTGTTGAGTTTTTCATCTTTTGTTTTTTCCCTTTATGGTTGGCAACCTACAATGGCTTTTGTTCTTAATAAGACAGTGAAATAAAAATTAAAAATTGGAGTACTTCAATTCAAAGTATATAATTATTTATTTTTGCTCTTTTCTTGTGGTTCTTGTAAGTACAAAAATTATGTGTCTTCTTGAACACTTTGTTTGGTTTGGGAAGTTATACATTATTCAAATACATGAACTATAGAGATATTATTTGGTACACGACTCTCTATATAGTATGTCGTCTACAATTTAGAATGTGATATACAATGCATGGAGATTAAAGCTTCTAACAATTTCCCGCACACCTGGCCTGATTTTCATTTTTTATTTTTAATTTCCTTTTGATTTTGTGCAAATGCCATATGTATTATGTAGATCAACTCCCTCGAGTTACAAGTCATTTTATTGTGTAAATTTTAAGGCAAAACATCAGCTTCATCAAATTTGCTCTCAATGATTCATTTACTCTCTTTTTCATATGGCTAACTCTCTGTTACTTTGTTTGTGTAGCTGAAAATCTATCGAAAGTTGATTGCATAATAGATTGTAATGAAAAATCTGTCTCTGCCCTTCTTCAAGATCCCGAAACATATTTGCATCTTCATATACTGGTAAATTTGGAAGAAATTAAAGGAATTTGCTGTGTATTTTAGATTAATTTTTTGTCTTTGTTTCACTTATTTATGCCCTTTTCTTTTCAGACATCAAAGTTTGATCGCTTTTCCTTAGTAAAGAGTCTCCCTTCCGCAGTTAAGTTTGCTAAGTTAAATCTAAGCAAAGGGAAGAAACTTCTAATTTGTTGTCATAATGGTAAGGCCTGTGAAGCTCCCTTCCTCATTTTCTTAATTGACATTAAAATTCAGCCATTTGTTATAGATATATAACATTTTTTTAACTCTATTCTGGATTCGAGAACATTCAAACTCATCTACTTATTCATGTGTTGTATTCATTCATATGTCATATTTCCGCTGTACCACCTTTTGTAACTGAACTAGAAAAATGGATATCAAAGTAGGATGCTTATCCTTATCAAAAATCCTAGTTCACACCATTTATATCTTCTAATGTGTTCTAGTGTTTTCCATGTCCAGGGGAGGATATCAGTGTATGTGTCTGTTTGGCAATCTTGATATCATTATTTGATAATGAAGGTAACATTGACTTAATACCTTATTGCTTTCCCAATTTCCAAAGGTTTTTTTTGTTTAAAAAATAAAATAAAATAAAATTGGGGAGTTCATAGCTCCTGCCATTTTTCTTCTGTGTTTCATGTAAACATTTATTTGTTGCATATTTTTACACTATCTTTTTTTGTATAATTTGAACCATTAGTTTCCCACTTACCCCTTTGTGTTACAACTTTGCCCAAGATGGCTTATTAATCCCTTTGTAGAATGGGAAATTCTCTTTCCAAATATTATTGAATGTACTGAATGTCTCAACTTTTGTACTATTCCAACAGGAACATTTGATGGTGGGAAGTTTTTCAGCCAGAATTGCATTACCAAATTGGAAATGAGGAAAATATTAGTTCTGATTTGCAAATTTGCAGTAAATGCCCGGCCATCAAGAGGAAATCTCAGGCAAGTTTTCAGCGTTCTTAGTGGTAGAACAGTGGATTCAGATTGAGATATTCTCAGGATTTTGCATAAGTAGATACAGATAGATACTCCACCACTAAAATCAAGAGCTTTCCATTTTTGGCACTCTTCTCTTATTATTGCTACCTTTTCCTTCAGTTTTGGACGGTGGGCAAACTTAAAATAAAATGGCCCAGCCTACTTTTTCACTTGAGAGGGCTATTTTATTTTAAATTCTAATTTGTGGGTTTTATGTATAGGGAATAAACAAGATAGGGCAGGGTTGTGTTGAGTTGAGTCGAGTCCAATTTAAAATCCAGCTGTTAACCAAATGTTATAGATATTTACTTTAAATTAAGTACTTTGATTGATATGAAAATTTTGTTTTAAGTGAGCATTTTCCATTGGTCTTTTTTTTTTTTTTTTTGGTGGTAAAAGTTAGTATATATTGTGGCATTGGGCCTCTAGTTGCTGAAGATTGAAAGAAGAAAAGCATACTTTGATTACTTTATTTGGACATTTTCATAGAATAATATTATAGTAGTTTGTGAAGTGACAAAACCTTCATTATATTTAAATATGGAAGTTGCTTCCACTAATCACTCACTCTTGTGTTTGCTTGCTCCATATCAAATTCAAAAGCGTTATAGATATACTTTCTCAATCTATATATTATAAGTAATTTTATTCATAATTGAAATAATTTTATATTAATCATAATTGAAATTAAAATTATGCAAATACTGCGTGTTACTTACAATGTGCGGGATCTAGTGTCTAAAGAGATCAGATCCAAAAAAATATGTATAATTTTTTTGTTGGAGGAGTTTTCTCAATACAATTAAATCTAGCTTTGAGCTGCTTCTGACTTGATCTTACAAGATCTAAAATGGAGAAGGAAAGAAAAAAAGCTAAAAGCAAAAGACAAGAGGACGATAAGTTAGGCTTTCATCTTTAATGGAAAAAGTAAAATTTTAAATTATAGATTTTAAATAATGTGACTAAAAGTAAAGTACTGATCAGTTTTGAAGGGGCTTTAGTGGGTGGGTTAGTCATGAGCAGATGAGATTAATATTTTTAGGCACAATAATCCCTTGCTTTCATAGCCATAAAAAGCAAAAACAGGATAGATGGGACTAGTCTATGAAGAAAATACCCATGCATCTCACTCACCAAAAATAAAAAAAATAAAAAAAGAAGAGAGAGGATAATTTGGGCTTTTCCCATATCATTAGATACAATTATTTGATTTTTAAGCACTAATAATCAATTGCATGGCCATAAAAGGAAAAACTGAATGGATGGACCCGCATCTATAAAAAGCTAATCACTATTCTCTCATATTCTTCTATTTGATAAAAAAAAAATTAAGACACTGTTTGTTTATTAACACTTTTTATTTAGTATTTAAAAAAAAAAAAAATAATCAATTGAAAATATTGTTATTTTTAAACACTTGCAAAATCTGTCAGTTTTAGTTAATATACGAGGTTATCTACTTATATAGTTTTAACTAAATGAGCATAATAATTAGTGTCCAAAATTTAGTCATTTGTTATTAGTACCAGGTGTCGTAGCTAAAAAAATTTTTAAAAAAGAAAATTGATACACAGATATTCTATTAAATAGTCACATGTTGAAATTTCTTAAAGAGCAAACACATATCTATATAATGAGATGATGATCAACATAACATATGTATGCCAAACCATTAAAAAAAAAAAAAAACCTCAAACTAATAATAATATACAAAAAATCTCAAACTAAAAATCTAATGACATCTTGGCAAACTAACCTGTTTGTAGTGTGACATATATTATCTCAAACAACGGCAAATGCCAAAAATTATTCAAAGGATTACAAGTCAAAAACAAACTAATATATTAAAAAAATTATTAAGTGGCATCACTGATACGATACGATACTGGTACGACAAACTGTTATTAGTATAGTTTAGTATCAAAACTCATATAATTTAATCTAAATATAATATATTAAATCTGATATTAAATTATACCAAGTAATATTTGAAAATTTTATGAAATGGTAAAAAAAATCTAAATATATGATCACTTAAATAAATTAAATTAAAAAAATACATTGAACTCTTCACTCTCAATTCGATCTCTTTTCTTTTGGTTACTGGAACAAAATTTTCATATAATATAAATAATCTAATAACAAAAGTAACAATGATTATAGCTACTACTTTCAATAAATTAGATTAATTTATTTTTATTTAAAATGAATTGATTTATTAATATTAAAATGATCAATATTTATATTTATATAAATTATTATAATTTATATATATGTTACAATATATAGTTGCTTGAAATTAATATTAATAACTATATTTTATTATATAAAGTTCTGGATAATCATAATATTATTATTCTTTGAATATTTTTAAATTAGATTTATAATTCAAAATTACAATTATGTTGATTGAAATTATATAATATTTTTGTAAATGTTAGCTACAATATAAATTTCTTACTTTTTAGTTTTAAAAAAAATTGTTACAAAAATGAATTTTTTTTCCGTTATAAAGTAGTCTATAATTTTTTGTTGTTGACAAAAAGACATTTTTTTTCTACTGATTTTTCTATAAATTGTTCACAAAAATATAAAAGTTATTTACTAAAATGTAACATATGTTTACTTGTTATAATATAGTAACATTAGTTATTGGTTTAATAATTGATGTTACAATATAGTTGTTGATAGTCACAATATTATTATTTGAATATTTTTAGATTAGATTTGTAAATCTTTGTTACAATCATTTTAATGTTAAAATTATAAATTATTTTTGTAAATGTTAGTTACAAAAGTAATATACTTTTTAGTTATAAAACTAGTTTTGTAAAATTTTGTTACAAAATAAATTTACTTAGTTAAGAATTTGTCTGGAATTTTTGTTTACAAAATTATATTTTTATAACAGATATTTTCAAAAATGTAATAGTAATTTTACAAATTTGTAACAAATGTTTATAACACTACATTTGACAAGTTTTTATTTACGGTTTTTCCACTCCGTATTTACACTCTTGTTACTCTGTGTTTTTTACAAAAAGTCTATATTTTTGTAATGCTGATTTTTTTCATATAGTTTTTAAGTTGAGAAATTATAGGAAATGACCCAAAATAAAGCCATCAAGAAGCTAATGTCCTCGTTTTTAAAATTGTAGATAAATAACTATTTTACATTGTTGATTACCTAAATTGCCATTTTTTATAATTTATTTATTTATTTAGGACTGTATGACTTTAATATAGTAGTATATGTTATTATACCCAGATTTCGAGCCATAGTAAATATGACCTCGAAAGCTGAGTTCGCATTAAATGGTCTCGTGAGGGTTAGGGTACGTTCTACGATTGTAAGTCGAGCCTGCAAAGTATGATACATGACCTCGAGTGTAGTGACCTCGAAATGATCTCGATCTCGAAAGATAGCTCTGAGAGCCCCTCATCTTCAGGAACAACTTCGGAGCAGGGATCTCGAGCTCGATATGCCATCTCGAAAGCAATGTTAGCTCGGGAGATGTCAGTGGCTCGCACAATGACGTGAAACCTGGGACGCTGAAGCCTTGGAGATACGCTATGATCACCTTGAATATCTACAAGTATTGTAAATATGGGATGTAATCCTCATTTATTGATGTAAATCCCCAAGAATCGTGGGATACTATTTAGTCAGTTATGCGTTTCCTGATCTTTGGGGAACGTTTCCTTTTATATCTGATTATTGGCATTTAAGGCCATTTATTTTTATTCACAAAAGAGTAACTACCCAAAATATGTGGGATAGTATTCTGCATCCTTCTCTATAAATAGAGAAGTCATGCACCATTGTAAAGGACCGAAATTCTGATCCTTGAGAGAAAACTCTGGAGAATTCATGCTAAAGAATTGTTCAGAGATAATCTTGAGATTAATAACAGAGACTCGTGGACTAGGCAGATTTAACTGCTGAACCACGTAAAAACCGTGTGTCTGACTCGTTTGTTTCTTTTAGCCATTGTCTTTAATTGTTTACGTGCTCTCTTCTTTTATCTGCTGACGAAAAACGGCGTCAACATATGTATATTAGTTTTGTTTAATTAGTTTTTATTTTAAAGTTATATTGATTTTTTAAGTTTTTTATAGGTTGTTGGTATATTATTTTCCAATTAGTGTATATGTTTTTTGTGGTATGGTATATAATTTTTTTTTATATTTAATTTCTATTTTATTATACATAGTGGTAGTATATAATTTTGTATCATGGTATATACATTTTAATGGTAGTATATAACTTTGTTAGCATAGTATATACATTTTTTAGTAATAATTTTGTAAATTTTGATGGTATAATATTTTTCAACTCAATACATATATTTTGTGGTATGATATATCACTTAACAACCCATAAAAAACGAAAAAAAATTAAAATAATAAAATAAAAACTAATTAAACAAAATTAATATACATATACCATAATATTAAAATATTTAGAATAAAATAGTAATTTGTTAAAGGGTGTATTTAGTAATATGTGATATTAAATAGATAATTAGACTATTTTACTACAAAATTATAAACATGGAAATTTACTTACTTTCACACAACATTAAGGGTCATTTTACACCATACCTATTTTCAATTTTAGTGCATTTTTGTAGATTTTCCTTAATATGAAATAGTGTTGAGTACTTTGCATGCCTTATCCCAATGCTCTTATATTAATACCGTTTAAACAAGTGTGAAATAGAAAAGCTAAAATATTTGGTACTATGTAGTGTATGTTGGCAAACATCACTTTAAAATTATTTCTTACCACCGGAGGAGGTAGGGAGTCATATATAGGGTGTATATGAAAAATAACATAGGTCAGAGTCTACTCATTTTATATGCCTTTTATTTTCCAGGAAAAGGACAAGAGATACCATAGGGAACAGGGAAACAGATAAAAATAAAAGTTGAAGTGATGAGGAAATTATAGTTTTATATCTATCTTTAAATTTAATAATTTGATATAAAGGTCTTCATTCATGTTCAGACTAAGAAACTAATAGTGCTTTCTAATGCCACTTAATAAAGATTAGCCTTATGAGGTCCCCGGCCTCCTAGATTTTATTTAAGCTATCACTTCATCAGAGTTTGTGTATTTATATAATCCTCAAAACATGCAATTTTCCCCCCTTCCTTTCATCTATTTTAACCTAGTGATTACCATACCAAAACTAGTGGCCTTGGATTAAAGAGATCGGACCAACCTTTTGTCTTAATCCCTTTTCATAGTTATATATTATATTTCAAATCAATCATTCTAATTTGTTTGGATATTTAATCATCATACTAATTTATTCATAGGTAATGATATGTTGATATTTAACAGTAAATTTCATGTTGAACGTAAATGTGTAACGCGTGCGTAGCACAGTAAATATGTATTTGTAGTTTATGTAATTTTTGACTAGTAACTTTAAAAACGTTAATTAGTACAACCCCATTTAAATAAATAAAATCGCATCAACCAAATACGAAATGCGAGCAAGCACCAGACATATGTATGTGTAATATCTCTAGTGCGTCAAATAGAGAAAAAAAATTTAGTAGACACAAAAAAAAAAAAAAAAACTTTGTCTGGACACAAATAAAAAATAAGTACACTCATTTACATACACAAAACTGTAAACAAAAAACATTATCGGGGGCCACCCCAATTTACCTCCGGGCTAAATATATAATATTTATATCAGTTAGTTTAATTCAAGACGTTTTACATAATTCATTAAAATATTATTTTTAATTACTATATTAATACCAATTAATATATTTTCATTTTTATATTTAAATCTTAACCAATTTTTTATTTTATTTACTAAAATTGTCTTTATTATTTTTTATACAAATATTACTTAATTAATTGAGAAGCGTGATATTATGGTATGTATTTAAAACTTACTATTTTTAAATCTTTTCTTTTTTTAGTTTATTTCAAAAATAAAACTCTTATTACATATATTTTCCCAAACAATGCACATTTTCCCAAATTCAAAATCAAAACCCCAAACCTCTTCTTCTCTCCATTCCCAACCGAAAACTCATACACTCAAACCCATTTCTATTCTTCATCTTCCAAACCGATGGTCTCAACGAGGAGCGCCGATAATACTCTTTCCATAGACTCGCCGAAGAAGGAAGAAGAGATGGAGGTTGAGTCTGAACTCGAGTAGACTCGCCGGTGATACTCTTTAACGTGACTATTTGTTTATTTTATAAACCGAATAGTATATTTTTATTTTAAATTTAATATATTGGTTATTATTAGTAGCAATTTTGTTTATTTTTATGTTTATGCTCATAATGTCATTTTTAATTTTTTGGATTGTTTTGTATGTTAATTTTTTTTTTTTATGAATATAAAGTTATGTTTATATTTATTTTTATGAATATTTCTTGCTATGAATATAAAGCTAAATTTATGTTTATTTTTTGGAAAACATTATTTATTTTGTCAATGTTGAATGAATATATTGTACATTAAACTAATTTGTTTATTTTTTAATTGTTATTTTTTACTTTAAATTGGTAGATGTGGTAAATGTACACATTTTTCATATTTGTGTATTATTATCTTTTAATAAAATAAGCAGTATCGTATATGTTAGCGGTATTTGTGTATTTTAAATACTGTTTTCATTTATTTTTATTATGGTATAGTAAAATAAACAAAAATATTTTAGTTAGACGGGTAGTTATAATTATACATACACTACTAGAAATATATGTGTTTACTTCATTTTTTACACATAGAATATAAAAAAATAAAGTAAAAGCCTTTCAATGGGTTTTTACTTCGCTTTTGTGAATGGTAGTACATAAAAATATGCTATCACTTCGGTTTCTTAAAAAATACGAAGTTAAAATAGAAAATAGACAATGGTCATGTTTTGTTTGCACACTATATTGGGGCTTTTCACTTCGGTTTTTATGAAAAAATCGAAGTGAAAAGTGGAGCAAACCAAACGCAGCCCTGAAGACTTTTACTTCAGTTTTTATATAAGAACCGAAGTAAAAGAGTTTTAATACCCTTAATATATAGCTCTCGCGCCTCATTCGTCACTCTGAAGCAAAAATCTCAAACGTCAAACCCAAAAAACCTCTATTGTTGTCGTACTCATACGAGGGTTTCACTAAATATACAATTTTTTTATGTTTTTTTTTACCATTTGAAACCATTTTTCTTACTTAAAAACAGAAATATTAGTACTTAAAGACTTTGGGTGTGGGTATTTTTAGGGTTCGAAAATGGGTATTGTTATTGGACTTTGACTGGTTTTCTTACATTAAAATGTGTTCTTGAGCTTCAAAAAAGGTATGTGTGCGCCCTAATTTTCCAACGGGCTATTAGCGAGCTGAGATATGGCCTAATTATATCACCCACGTGGATACCGCATGACCGGAGCTGCTGTCGTTAGGTCCTACCTCTTTAGCTCGAGGTAGCCAAATGTTCGCCAAGATTACTCAAGGGCCGAGTCAGGACTATGAAGGTCGCAGGTCGAGAAGACATCCAGCTAGGGATACGAGCTGGAGTTGGAAGCTATGACCTTTTACAAAGTCAACCACGCAATGTAAACGTGCATATATCACACATCACGTGTCTGATATATCCCTGAATTCTCGGACACGCAGCATGAACGTGCGTATTCAGGCACCCACGACTGGGTTGGGCCGTGCGACCCATTATCCCCCTTACCTGTTGATTAGACCACACTTCATTTGTCAGGTTTTAGGAATTAATCATGAATGTCACAGAAGTGACATGACGGGTAAGAAGGTCACGGGATGACCCCCCTTTACCAACTCCTAGGTGCCCTCTCCTATAAATATGGAGACCCTGGGAGTTGCAAAGGGTTGGATTCGATTGTGTAATGAAATACCCTGTAAAGAATACCAGAAATATAGTAATAATATTGGCTGGTGGAGTAGAATGATTTTAACCTTTGAACCACCTAAAAACGCAGTTGGGTCATCAGTTCATTTAAAAATCAATTATCTATTCCAGTTCACTATTAAGCACTGATCTCTCTCTTATTCTCTTAATTACCTGTTGGCGAAGAACCGCGTCAACAGTTTGGTGCTTTCGTTGAGAGCTTGTTAGATTGGTTCTATCACGAATATCCAACTATGGTGACCACTCGATCAAGACACGGTAACGAGGAGGAACAACATGATGGCAGGAGGCTCATCACGCCGCCATCTCCGGTGAGCAGAATCTTGAAGTCCAGCAGCGGCCGGGCAAGCATCCGGTAGGCCAGGATGACACTGGAAGTTCGGCACCCCGGCCACCTAATCCAAACCCGGATTTTTACACGGCGGTAGAGATGGAGAATGCTCAGCTAAGGAGCCAACTGGCGAAAGCTAGTCAGCAGATTAAGGATGTGTTGGCCCGACTATCCCCTCTTACAACCGACGCTAACGTCGGAAAGAGGAAAGGCGAGACTCGTAAGTCCCGCTGGGGTAATCGGTCCAGGCCTAGCCGCTCGGTCAGACCTCCGACGTCCAACTCTACTCCCTCATCGCACCGTCGAGAGGCAAAATTCGAAGAAATACCTAGAGCCGAACAACAGTATAGCCGCTCGGTCCGAACTTCAACTCCCAGCTCACAGCCAGCCTCGAGCGCGCCCAGGAGGGCTCGAGGGAATTCTAGAAGGAGATCCGGGGATGGCTCACAGCACCAGCCCATCCCGGCCAGCCGTCCTGCGCCTCGTCCAGATCGCCAGGCGCAAGGCCCGCAGGTTGGCAGGGTCGAAAGGCCCCCACCAAACCTGATCCGCCCTGACGGAACCAGGATCGCATCCCCGGTCAGACATCCTCCGTCACCAATAAGACATCCGTCTCCTCCTCAGCCTATCCGAGATATTCCAGCTTATGGAAGTAGCAGGAGAAACCTGCCATCCGTAGGACCTTCCCATCGTAGCAGGGCGCCCAGAGGGAGCCCGGATCCTCACCCCCAAAGGCAGACTCCGAGCTTCTCTAACGGAAGCTACTGGACCGGCAGTCGCCGGAGTGACCTTTCTGGCGGAGACCTGCGTCAACGCTTAAGCTCGGCGCAAAGCCCTCGAGCCACCCTGAGGGGCGACCTACGAGATCGCCTCAACTCTCATAGGGGAGACCCGGTAAGAGGTGGCAGCCATGCTCGCTCAGGGGGAGACCTGTTCGAGGTACGTAACGGCGGGAATGTCCCAAATAACCTATCTCAAGATAGGAGGGGCAGTAACCCACTAAACGTATACAATGGATCCGGAGCTGTTGAACAGCCCCGGAGTAACCAAGGAAATCAGGACAAAACCCTTGAGCGCCTGGCTTAAATGGAGGAGCTAATGAGGAAGCTCCTGTCGAAGAAAGAGAAAGACGAATATGATTCGGGGGACGAGCTTAAGCTCTTCGCCCCCAGCATAGCAGCAACGACATACCCACTCGGTTTCCGTATGCCGCACTTGTCCAAATTCAACGAAGACGGAGATCCGTCAAATCATCTGGGTATGTTCAATACCCTGATGATGGCCCACAACATTGGCCCTGAGCTGAGGTGTCTGATATTTCCCTCCACACTGACCGGGCCAGCCAGACAGTGGTTCAAACAAAGCAAGAAACAATCAATCATCTCCTGGAAAACTTTCTCTCCTGACTTCAAAAGGGCATTCCGAGCCTCCCAGGCTACCCGCGTCAAGGCCGACTCCCTGGCTAACGTGAGGCAACAACCCGACGAGCCTTTGAAGGCTTACCTGAGCAGGTTCGCGAACGTCGCTGCTCGGGCCAGAGACACAGATGACAGCTCCAAGATCATGGCTTTGAGAACTGGAATCCTCGTCGGAGGGGGACTTTGGAATGAAATACAAAGGAAGGGAGTCAGCTCAGTAAATGAATTCCTAAATAGGGCGCAATGGTGGATCAACTTGGAGGAGGCCCAAGCCTCAGCTGCAGGAGCCAGCTAGGTCCCTGAGCAGCCCGCTGGAGTGGGAACGGAGGTCGTGACAGTAACCCAGAACGTTACGCAAAATAACCAGTTCGGTGGAGGCAAAAGAAAGGGGAACGGCGAGGGAAACCAGCACGGCCCAAAGAAGAATAAGTCCGTAGAAAAATTTAAGCCAGTCTACGCGACTTATACAGAGCTCACCCACTCTAGGGAGAACATCTTTCTAGCGAACTCTGCTCGCCTCCCCTGGAAGAAGCCGGAGCCGTTAAAGCACCAGAAGGGGAAGAGAGACACCTCCAAGTTTTGCCGTTTCCACAACGACGTTGGCCACAATACTGATGATTGTAGGCATTTGAAAGATGAGATCGAAACTCTCATCATAGCCGGCCCCTTGGCTCAGTACGCGCGGAACAGGGTTCCAACAAGCCGACCTGCTCCGGAAGCCCCGGTCAGTCAGCCCGGGTCACGGGTCGATCAAGACGTCCTTCCTCCAGTGATAGGAGGAGAGATATCCACAATCTCGGGAGGTCCGCATTTGGCTGGCACGAGCAGGGGTGCCCAAAAGAGGTACGTAAACGAACTCAAGGTGCATAATGGAGTAGAGTTCGTCCTGGAGCAGCATCTGCCAAAGCAACAGTGATTGGAGAGACAACCAATCATTTTTACTGAAGAAGATGCTGGCCACGTTCAGTTCCCTCATAACGACCCTCTGGTCGTAGCAGTACAGCTCGCTAATCAGAGGGTTAGGAGAATGCTGATCGATAATGGGAGCTCGGTAAACCTTTTATTCCGGTCCACGCTGGAGAAGATGGGTTTGACTTTCGCCGAACTGAAGGCGACCTCCATGATGCTGTATGGTTTTTCGGGAGAAGGATCAGCGGCTATAGGGACGATTGAGCTGGTGATCACCTTAGGAGAGGGACCTCGGACAGTCTCAAAACTCCTCGAGTTCGTGGTCATCGACTGCCCCGCTGCATACAATGCCATTTTGGGCCGACCTACACTTATAGCTTTTGAGGCCATCACCTCCGTTCGCCACCTCACGCTGAAATCCCTTCTTCCATGGGGATATGCACAGTCCGTGGCGATCAGCTTGCTGCTAGGGAATGCTACAACATTTCCATGAAGGGAAAATCGAAACCCGGGCAGCTAATGATGGCCATCCAAGGTGGAGGAGAGGAATCTCAGGAACCTTTGCCTAATCCTGAGATTAAAAAACCTCAGAGCGCCGAAGGGGAAAATATCGTCCTAAGTGAGGATATTAACCCCCGAATAGGCGAGGATAGGTCCGAGCTCCAAGCCATTGAAGAGCTCAAGGAAGTAAACATCGATCCACAAAATCCTTCACTGATGGTTAAGCTCGGAAAAAATCTCTGTGGCAAGAGGAAGGCGAAGCTGATCAAATTTCAGCAAGATAACTTGGATGTGTTTGCATTGTCACACGAGGACATGGTGGGAATCAGTCCAAATGTCATCATGCACACCCTTCATTTGGATAAGAGCGTTCCTGCAAGGTCCCAGAAGCAGAGGCGCTTGGGAACTATTCGGGCTGAGGCCTTAGAAGAAGAAGTAGTCCGGCTCAAGAAATGCGACTTTATCCATGAAGCCAAGTTTCCGGTTTGGGTCGCCAACCCCGTGCTGGTCCCAAAGCCCAACGGGAAATGGCGGACCTACATCGACTTCTCACACCTGAATAAAGCCTGCCCCAAAGATTGTTTTCCCTTGCCAAGGATTGACCAATTGGTGGATGCCACGGCGGGACACGAGTTCATGTCCTTTATGGAAGCGTACTCAGGCTATAATCAAGTCGCCATGAATCCGGCGGACCAGGAGCACACCAGCTTCGTGACCCCGACTAACGTCTATTGTTACAAGGTCATGCCATTCGGGCTGAAGAACGCCGGTGCTACATACCAGAGATTAGTGAATAGAATGTTCGCCAACCAAATCGGGAAGATCATGGAAGTGTACGTTGATGACATGCTGGTCAAGTCAAAGACTGCTGATAACCATGCGTCTGATCTGGAAGAATGCTTCAAGATACTAAGAGAATACGACATGAGGCTTAACCCTCAGAAGTGCACTTTCGGGGTCACGTCTGGAAAATTCCTGGGTTTCATTGTCAACACTAGAGGAATCGAGGCTAACCCCAATAAGATCAGGTCATTTCTCGAGCTTCCCTCACCCAGGTCGCGTAAAGACGTCCAAGGCCTGACAGGAAGGGTGGCAGCCCTAAATCGGTTTATTTCAAAATCCACCGACAAGTGCTTGCCGTTCTACAACCTGATCTTCGCGGATGGCTCATCTAATGAGAGCGGGTTCGGGGCTGGAATCATTTTGATATCCCCTGAAGGGCATAGATTCCACTCGGCTTTGAGATTCGGATTCAAGGCCTCCAACAACGAGGCCGAATACGAAGCTTTGCTGGCCGGGCTAAGGATAGCCCAGGAGTTGAAGGCCAGCTCCGTTCAGTGCTTCAGCGATTCCCAGCTCGTGGTAAACCATGTGCTAGGTGAATATCAGGCACGAGGAGCGAGGATGGCTGCTTACCTGGACAAGGTAAAGGCCGAGCTGTCTGCATTTGAACAAGGCACAATCGAGCAGATACCTCGAGAGCAGAACGCTAACGCAGACGCCCTCGCCAAGCTCGCTACCTCCGGGGAGACGGAGACGCTGGGGTTAGTACCGATGGAATTCCTGGGAAAACCAAGTATAAAAGAGGTCGGGGCGGAGGTCGAGATGATTGATGCCAGACCGACCTGGATGACTCCCATCCTCGAGTACCTCACCGAAGGAAAGTTACCCGAAGGACGTAATGATGCACAGCGGGTACTGTACCAAGCACCAAGGTTGTAATATCCAACATTTTCATTATACATTTTTTTATTATAAATCAGAGTTTTAATACATAAAATGTACAAGTTTACAAATTTAAGAAATAGTAATGGAAAAATAGTGTTTAAAATATCATTTTATGTTTTAATGAGATTAAAGAGAGAGAAACTTGAGTAGTCAGGTATTGGACCCAAATGTCATATAATTTTAATTGGGGATTTTTATAAAATTAAGAAAGTTTTGCTAAAGGGCTTATTTGAAAAGAATTTTAGTACTTTGGGTCCAAGTGTAATTTAAAAAAAAAAAATAATAATAAAAAAAGCCTTTCTTTTTACCCGAGCCCCTCTCTCTCTCTCCTCAGAAACTCTCTCTCTCTCTCTCTTTTCTCTCTCTCTGCGTGTTACTGTTGCCGACGACGCAGGAGTACTTTCCGGGCACCACTTTTAGCCACGCGCCGGACCGTTGGATTCAAAGGCCTCCGAACTATCGACCCACGCAGGAATCTAGAGCTCACTCGCCGATTAAACGCCTCAACCACTCGATTTAAGTTCGGCCACCCTGCGACTTCAAAGTTGCGATTCGGCCACCTCGGGCATCCGTTTGCCGATCCTTCACCACCATCGTGCTCCTCGTGTTGTGGGCTTCAAAACCCAATAACTTGTTCCTACATCTACCATAGTTGGGTGGTGGGCCCACCACGATCCACCGTAGACCGACGGTCGAAACTTAGTGTTCGAGGTTCCGAAGTACGTTTTGAGTTTCAGAAAATCACCGTTTGACTTATTGTGGAACCTGATCATTGTGGTATAATTTCTTTGACCTATATTGTGATTTAATTGTGATTGATTAAAGTAATTGTTATTATGTGTATTTATAGTATATAATTATATATTATTGATATATGGAATATTTTCTGTAATTTACTGACTGTCTGGGATTATATGTATTTTTTATACAGGTTTTGATTTTGGGATTGTCCACTTTATAGCCGTTGTGCTGTCCAATTTTCTAGAAAATATTAGATATTAAATAAAGTATAAAAATACATATTTAATTGATTTTATATTAATATGGAAATTTTTATGATTAAGTAATTTTAATTATTATTGTTATTATTTTGTTAAGTAAAAAGTGTGATTTATAGTAAACCTATTATTTAACAATTATTCTTATATATTAATATTTTGTTAATATTTGAATATCAAAATAATATCAGTATTAGTTTCTTACAGTTATTGATATTTGTAAGACCAGTAAATTTTGGATAAAGTATATTTATTATATCACTGGAATTGATATTATGAATAATTAATAATAATATAAATATTTATATTTATATTATTATCATTATATCGATTATTACAACTTTATGTTAAAAATATGATTTCTTTTATAAAATGACTATTTGAATATATACATTCATATATGTATTGTTATTGAAGTATTTTTGTTATTAATATTGAAGTAAGTTTGTTTATAGATGATAATTATTATTCTTATTATTATTATCATAAGAGTACATTATCTTATGAGCAAGGTTTAAAGCATGGTTTTATATGAAGAGTTATATGTATTACGTTGATAATAATTATTATTATCATTCATATAGTTTATGGTATTGTTAATATACACTATCAATAGTGTATATTTACGATTTTGATAGAATTTAATAAATGATGTGTCTTGAATAGGATTTGTATGGATTTGATTGATTGACTCTTGCTGAGCAATTTTAAAATAAGCTAAGGACCTAAGGTAAGTAAATCTCACCTTTTTGTGCTTAAGTGTAAGATGCATGACTACATTGATTGTGTACATCTAATGAGTTAAGTATGGTATGATGATGATGCATATGATAAGTATGTGAAGAATGGTTATATGAACACCATAAGGGTGTTGTGTGATATGTAATTGATGAATTCCGTGATATGTGAAAGATGCCTTACTTGGTTAAGAATGATATGAATTATGTGCAAGTCTGTGTTCTTATGTTGATGGATATGTGGATTATTTTATGTTCATGATTTGTTATATGTTATGATATATGAAGCGTTTAAGTTTTTAGGCTGGAAACCTTAGACCTGAGCCATAGCTCTACGTTAAGGTATAACAACGCCACCAACCCAAAGCTTCATGTATTATGACTAAAGATGTTTTGAGTTATATGAGATGTGATACAATGCCTTGATTGAATACCATCAAACATGAATCATGAACATGAACATTGACATTTCAGCATCAGCATGTATGCATGGCATGTACAGTTATGTGATACATTATTATGTGATATAAGACCATGCATATAAATATGAGGAAAATTGTGAAATGCATTGAAATGTCTTATGTGAAGTGAACATTTTAATGACACAAGGCTTAAGCAAAGTGATAATAAGATGTTTAAAAAGGGTGCCACTGTTTTGATGAAGCAATCAAGTAAGTTCAGTAAAGAAGACGGAAGTCTATAAGACTTATAGTGGCTGCCCACTAGTGTGGGCTAGGTCAGAGTTGACCATTCAGATATGTTTGCCATGTTTCCGTCTTTCTCCTCCATATGTGTAATAAGTATGGCAGCTATGGCAACGATGAAATGAGTGTTATGATGAGCCTAGCTAAGATGATGGCTAGCTGGAGGAGAACCCATGGGATTCTATATGATATGTGTAACAAGCCCTGCAGGCATTGGTCGAATCAAACAGTGTGCACAAGTGATATTGGGCCCATAAAAATGTGAAACTAAAAGAAAGAGCATAAAAGTAAAGTTTGAAAGTGCTTGAGCAATAAATGAAATGCATAAGTATATAAGTCAGCATACTAGTATATGTGCACTACAAACTCACGACATTCATGTGTATGTGTATGCATGAGATTTGCTTACTGAGCGTTAGCTCATTATGTTATTTTCCAACATTTTTCCAGGTGTGGCTTTAGCTGTTGAGCAACTTGTGGAGCACGGACTCAGTAGCAATGCAATAATGGTTTAGAGTTTTCATATGGCTGCCTTAAATTTAAAGTATTCATACGTGTAATAATTTCTACTAATAAGTTTATATAAAAGTTTTAAATTTTTCTATATTTCTTCGTATCATTTTATTTAATTCTTTTGGTCAAGTGCCTTACATACTCGTAAACCCTAGAATTAAGAGTATGTGGCAGACGTACCCTACCTTAGGGACGTTACAAAGGTATACGGTGATAGATGGGATGTTGTACCGACGTGGGCATTCCCTACCTCTTCTACGATGTGTTCTACCAGGCGAAGCAAAGGCCATCCTGCAGGAGGTGCATGAGGGTTTTTGCGGGGATCACACTAGGGGGCAAAGCTTGGCCCTAAAAGTCTTAAGGCAAGGGTATTACTGGCCCACTCTATCAAAAGACTCGATCTCGTATGTCAAGAAGTGCGACAAGTGCCAGCGATTCGCCACAGTTGCCCGAGCTCCCCCAGTCAAGCTGAAGATGATCTCCTCCCCATGGCCATTTGCGGTCTGGGGAATCGACTTGGTTGGTGCCCTCCCTACTGGAAAGGGCGGGGTCTGCTACGCTGTGGTGGCTATCGACTACTTTACAAAGTGGGCTGAGGCACAGCCTTTAGCAACGATCACTTCCAAGAAAGTCCTCGACTTCGTAGTCAAGAGCATTATCTGCCGATTCGGGCTGCCAAAGAAAATCGTATCCGATAACGGGACTCAGTTCGACAGCGACCTCTTCACCGAATTTTGTGAAAGGTACGGCATCATGAAAAGTTTCTCCTCCGTGGCCTATCCTCAGGCGAACGGCCAGGTCGAAGCTGTCAATAAGACGCTAAAGGCGAGCTTTAAGAAGAGGTTGGACGAATCAAAAGGGGTCTGGCCAGAACAGCTCCCTCAGGTATTGTGGGCATACCGGACCTCGCACCGGACCTCTACGGGGCATACTCCTTTCTCCCTGGATTTTGGGAGCGAGGCCGTCCTTCTTGTTGAGTTAAAAGTATATTCTCATAGAGTCCATGCATATGACTAGGATCGCAATCATGAACTACTTTGCTCATCCCTTGACCTGATTGATGAAAGGCGAGAAGAGTCATAGCTCCAGCTCGCGCACAACCAACAAAAAATTACGCGTTATTTCAACTCAAGGGTCCGAAAACGCGCTTTTAGCATTGGCGACCTGTTCCTCAGGAGAATCTTCTTAGCCGGCAAGGATCCCAAAGATGGAAGTACTGGGACCAAACTAGGAAGGGCCTTATCAAATTGCTGAGGTCATAAAGGAAGGAACCTACAAGTTAGCCCAGCTTAATGGAGAAGCGGTCCCACGAGCTTGGAACGCCATCCACTTGAAGAAGTATTATCAATGACACCCTTGTAAGGCTTACTCACAAAGGCCATTTCTTATGTATTAAGCAATGAAAATTAAATCTTCTTTCATTATTGTGTATATTTGCAAATGTAATCTCAAGTAACCATGAAAGTCCTTTTCCTAATTACTTGGGGGGCATATGGTACCTGGCTAATATAACCAGGTCGCCTTAAACACTTAGAAGTTGATTCAAATCGATTGGTCGATGTTTTTCTTAAAAAACACGACATATTGATGAAGGATTAACACAAACTAAGTCCTATCCTGGACATAACCAGGTTCTAAAACTTAGAAGTTGGTTCAAATTGATTAATCCGTGTTTTTCTTAAAAAGCACAAGACATTAGTCAAAGAATTAACGCGAACTAAGTTTTCAAAATAACGTCCTGGACATAACCAGGTCCTAAAACTTAGAAGTTGGTTCAAATTGATTAATTAGTGTTTTTCTTAAAAAGCACAAGACATTAGTCAAAGAATTAACGCGAACTAAGTTTTCAAAATAACGTCCTGGACATAACCAGGTCCTAAAACTTAGAAGTTGATTCAAATTGATTAATCAGTGTTTTTCTTAAAAAGCACAAGATATTAGTCAAAGAATTAACGCGGACTAAGTTTTTAAAGCAAGGTCCGGGATTCAACCAGGATTTGTCTTCAAAATTGGATCGAGATTGGTTAATATGTTTTTCCCAGAAAAATATAAGAGTATCAATCATTGCACCACGAAAAAGAAAAGCAAATTAAGGTGCATAGAATAAAAAATTGGCTAAAACCAAGTGTCTCGAGGTGAAAATCCTCATACAAAGTTACAAAAAGAAATATATATATATAAAAAGAGAAAAAAAATGAATGCCCTAGGCTCCACCGGGCTGCTCCGTGGAGGTCGTCGTCTCGCCCTCCTACTCGGCCACTGTGGATGCCTCCCCAGTCTCAGAAGGCGCCTCTTGCTGGAGGCGAGCTTTGAACCCTTCTCGGAAGTCCTCCCAGTCCGCTCCTAAAAAGGAGAAGTCGTCGTCCGAGTTGAAGACCCAACAATGGTAGAGCATGTCCTCCATGACGGAGCTGGAGGCCGCCTTCTCCGTTGCCAAGGCGGCATTG
Organism: Humulus lupulus; assembly: GCF_963169125.1. Classification (NCBI taxonomy): domain Eukaryota; kingdom Viridiplantae; phylum Streptophyta; class Magnoliopsida; order Rosales; family Cannabaceae; genus Humulus; species Humulus lupulus. The sequence goes on along the minus strand of NC_084800.1, from coordinate 48,024,434 downwards.
GCCTCCTCGTCTCCTGTCTTCGCAGAGTCCAGCTCAGCCACCGCGGCAGCAAGGGCGGCCTTGGTAGCCTCGGCCTCTTGAAGCTGAGGACGGGTTGCGTCCAGCTCAGCCCGGACGGCCGCCAAGGCATCCTTGGCCTCTTTTTCCTGCTGTTGGGCCGCCTGCAGGGCGGCCAAGGTCGTCAGATGGGCAGCCAAGACCGCCTGGTGCTCGCCCCTCATGTCCTCGAGCCGAGCCTTAGACCTGGATATGCTCCGGTGAATAGCCAGAGCACCCTACAAAATAAAGAGGCAACTACCTTAGAAAAAGAAAGAGACAAGACAGAGCATGGTAACCAAAATATAAAAGAGCAAAGCCAGCTTACTGTTAGAGCCATTCCCAGTGAAGACTCCATCATGATCTCCGGGCTCCTTGTCTCGATTGCCCGCAGGTCCCTTTCGATGGCCCCGTAGTAGTGGTCAACGGTGTAGGTCGTTGTCTCGTACACCGTCCCCCGAAAGACGTCAGGAATCTTCTCCAGGGCTTGGGGGTCTACCGGAATGCGCACCTCGGTGGCGGAAACTGCCAAAGTCCCGGGCTTCGTCTCCTTGTCCCGAACGAAGGTGGGAGCTCGGGGAGGAGGCGGGGGCATCTTCTCCATTGCTGCAGGAGGTGGAGGTACATTGGCCAGGGCAGCTGGGGTCTGGTCTTTCCCCTTTGCAGGGGACTTGGTTGGTGCCCCAGCGGCCTTCTTTGCCACCCGGAGCTTCTTCACCATGGGCCTGGAGTTCCCGATGGAGGAGTTCCCTCCAGTGAACCTAGCTCGCAAATCCTTGTTCCCGGACTAAGACATCTCTTTTGGCAAAACAAAGGCAACATTAGTATACAAGTTAGCATTTATGCAAGAACAACAAGAATAAAGAGAAAACAGAATTCAAAAACATATATCATAAGGGATCCTACCCCCCGAGCTAGAAGAGGAATCTATGGTCACGACCATCGGCCCCGGAGCTTCTGCGGGGGAATCTAAGACAATGACTTCGCGGGCTGGCACGGGTTCTGGATTCGAAACTAGCTCAGGACTAGACTCTTCTACGTACTGCCTAAGACCCGGAGCTACGGTACCCTCCCGGAGCAAGGGCCATGACGGAAGGTTGGTTCCATACTCCTCGAATAAGGCCGACCTAAAGGCTAAGGTGTTGTCTACAACTACAGTACCCCTAGGGCGGCTACTCTCGTAATCCAGCATGAGCCGGTCGACACACTGGAGTAGGGTTACGTCGAGGTCGGGGTTGTTTCGATGGCGTTGGACGGGCTGGTTAGGATTAAACCTAGCTAATCGAGGATCGGCGGTGGCCCTATCTAAGCCCCTGAACATGTAAGGATTACCTTGCCCAGAGGGACCTGCAGGTGCTCCGGACCGGATCCTCTCCTTGTCCGTTCTTTGGGCGACCTCCAGCGCCCGCTTCCTAGTCCTTATGAGGGGCACCTCGTCCTCCTCGTCCTCATCCTCTCCTTCCCCCGCGGCCTCTTCCTCGGGGATGGGCCTCATCTCGCGAGCTAGGGGAAGCCCCCGGGGTCTCCTCAGGGCCAAAGTCTGGCCCGGAGAGATCAGTTTGCACGCCAACATCGTCTCGTCTGTCACGAGCTGGCGATAGTCCTTTTCACTGGGGGCAAACCTGCCAGTGTCTCGTACTGACTCCCGAGGATCACAGATTTGTCTGTCCTCGCAAAAATGGTTGTAGAATTGTTCTAAGTCAGAAACTGATAAAGGGGAGCTAACCAATACTTAACTTATGAGCTAAGAGTATAAGCCACTTACGAGGACGGTTGAAGTAGTGCAGTTTGCAGTTGCGAAACCCCTTGGACATAAAGAACTGGTCTTTGAAGTCGTTGGGGTGGCTGGGTAGCTCGATGACCGCAGCCGTATTTGGAAATCGGGTCAAGTAATAGAACCTGTCGCCTCGCCCCCGCTGCTCCGGGCTGGCCTTGATGCAGAAAAAATACAAGATATCTGCCGGAGTGGGGACCTCCCACTCCTGTTTCAAAAATAGATATCTCAACCCCGCCAACAAACGGTAGGAGTTAAGGGGAGCTGGAAAGGCGCCAACTTCACATAGTTGAGGAAGTCGGCGAAATATTGGTCCAGCGGGAGGAAGGCTCCAGCCTTGAAGTGCTCGTCACTCCAAGCCGCATACTCCTCGTCGAGCGGCGCGCAGCTCTTCTCACCTTCTAGGGGAGGTCGGGTGATCATGGCACCCCTCCCCATCTCGATGTTGTGGGAGAGGAATATTTTATTCACTCTCCCCTGGTAAGTGATCTTCGAGACGATCCTCTCGGCCTCAAAAAAAGCGTCGGGCGCCACCTCGAGCTCCCGCTCCACAGCCGGCCCAAAGGCGGGGATTGGGGAGTCTGTCATCACCTCCTTTCCTTTGGATTGTTGGGAGGATGAGCTGCCTGCGTTCTTCTTGGGAGCGTTCTTCTTGGGTCCCATCTGGTCGCCTAGCGAACAAAAGAAGAAATTTCAGAAAAGGCGACCTAAGCATAAGAAAGAATCTGGAGTGTTTCCTTTGCACTGGCTAAGGTAAGCTCAGCCCGTGGAGAGTGTGACCACGCGATTCTATGAACACGCGCCTGTGCTCCCAACAGATCCCCGATTACTCAGAATTCGTGTGTCAGGAGGGTCAGGATAAAAATTTTCCTTGGAAGGAAAGTTTCAGTAGGCAAGGGGTGCAAAACCGCCTGTGAAGCGTGTCCCCTAAGCTACCAGGTTTTGCACCCAAAATGCTGGATATTTTGAACGAGCATACCCAAAAAATCTACCTAGGAGGTTTCCCCAGAAAATGCACCCTATAAGCCATGCTCCTAAATGGTTCTCTTCTACAAGCGATACCCTAACCTAAAAGCTTTCTCCCTTCATACCCACAAAAGCCAACAAAACCTTGCATGCAGCTACATGAACTATTTACCTAAGCTACAGTGAAAAGAAAATTTAAAGCGTACACAGTCAGAAAACTTACGAAGTAGTTTGCTGTGGGAGGGATGAAGGGGTTGTCTGGGTTGGGGCCTCGGCGGAGTGACGAGTTCCAAAACTTCAAAGGAACCTTTGCGCCTGATCTTCTGGAATCCTGGGAACGGTAACCGGGAGGAAAAAAGGGTTTTTTGAAGATGAGAAGGGTGAATAATAAGGGAAATTCAGAAAATTTTCAAATAAACGGGTGGCCCATACGTAAGGTGGCCACCCCTTTTATATACATGAAAGGCCACGTGAGGAGGGCCGTTGGATTGCCCTGATGTGGGATCCGAGGCTCTCCACTCGAAAGGCGAAACGACGGCTGAGTATAGACTAGGCCATTTAATGTGGTTCTAGGAAGACGTACCGTCACCAATCACGATGTTCCACGTATTCGGCGCCTGCGTAAAAGGTGGAATATGGAGAGTCCATGGAGAAGCCTAAAAGCCCCCACTGTGGCCTTACACGACGTCGTGTACCACGAGCAGGGGCTTGGGGCGCAAATGTGCGCCCTGATTTTCCAACGGGCTATTAGCGAGCTGAGATATGGCCTAATTATATAAGCCACGTGGATACCGCATGACCGGAGCTGCTGTCGTCAGGTCCTACCTCTTTAGCTCGAGGTAGCCAAAGGTTCGCCAAGATTACTCAAGGGCCGAGTCAGGACTATGAAGGCCGCAGGTCGAGAAGGCATCCAGCTAGGGATACGAGCTGAAGTTGGAAGCTATGTCCTTTTATAAAGTCAACCACACAATGTAAACGTGCATATATCAGACATCACGTGTCTGGTATATCCCTGAATTCTCGGACACGCAGCATGAACGTGCGTATTCAGGCACCCACGACTGGGTTGGGCCGTGCGGCCCATTATCCCCCTTACCTGTTGATTAGACCACACTTCATTTGTCAGGTTTTAGGAATTAATCATGAATGTCACAGAAGTGACATGACGGGTAAGAAGGTCATGGGATGACCCCCCTTTACCAACTCCCAGGTGCCCTCTCCTATAAATATGGAGACCCTGGGAGTTGCAAAGGGTTGGATTCGATTGTGTAATGAAATACCCTGTAAAGAATACCATAAATATAGTAATAATATTGGCTGGTGGAGTAGAATGATTTTAACCTTTGAACCACCTAAAAACGCAGTTAGGTCATCAGTCCATTTAAAAATCAATTATCTATTTCGGTTCACTGTTAAGCACTGATCTCTCTCTTATTCTCTTAATTACCTGTTGGCGAAGAACCGCGTCAACAATATGAATCACTAAATCTTTGTTTGTATGATTTTTTTTTTCATTTTCTATATTATTTTTAGATTTTTTTTTCTTATAGATATAATGTGTTTATTATATATAGGTTTTAGAGTTGCTAATATTGATTTAGAGGTTATTTTGAGCATCAAATAAGGTTTGTTACCTTAAAACTTTGTTTGTGTTAATTTTTTTTTATATTATTCCGAATTTAATACTTATTTTTTAGTATATTTGTGTTATATTTTTTTATTTATTTTGTTATTTTATATAATGTTATTAATTATATATATATATATATTAGTAAAATTTAAAAATTGTTGTGACTTGCTATTTAAATTTCTAAACATAGTTTCAATAGGTAATGTTGTTGCCAATGTTAGAACTTGAAATGTTTGGATTATTAGTGACATTTGTTTTTTATTTTCTATAACTAGCTAGCTTGATATGTTATTTGATGATTATGTAACTAGTTTAATTAATTATGTAATTGATTTTTATTTATTTTTGTTTAAGCTTTTTAGTAGGGTTGTTGATTTAGTTGCCAATTTGGTATTGATTTTGGGTGACTTCAAAAGTAATATTTGAGGTGAGTAATTTTTAAATTTTATTTATTACTATTGCAATATTTATTTATAAAATTAGAGTTAAATCATACATGTGTTTACTTTAGTGAAGTAGGTTCTGGAAAAATTTGTTGTTGGCGGTGATATAAGGATGAAATTATGTGTGTTGATTTTGTGTTTGTTTGTGTTTAATTTATATATAATTATAAAATTAGGATATGCTACAAAGGAAACTCTGCCAATTTTTTTTATAGATTTTATTAATTATTTTCCTTTTTCAATTCGCACACTATGTCGAGATATTTTGTGTGTTATTTATAGGTTTTTAAATTTTTGGAGATGTTAAAATGCAGTTGTTATGCTGCCGAAATTTTGTTAGACTTAGGAAAATTTAATAATTAAACTTTAATTATGTTGCATGTCCTAGAAAAAAGAACTAGGAGTGGAAGATGTAGAAGGATATGAAATTTGGATAAGAGCGCGAGAAACGAAGAAGACTCTTGTCGAAGATAATTTGGACAAAAAAATTGAAGAAAGAGTTGTAAGTGTTTTAAAGCAAAGTAGGAAATTTTTTTAAGTGTTGTTACAAGTTACTAATTTAATCTATCAGTGGTTTGTTTCGTAGAATGAACTAAATGGCAAAGTTACTAGTAGCCAAATTGTCGCCAAGGGTCGGGAGGACATCTTGTCAATCCAACAAGAATAGTTAAGCCGATTGATGAATTAATTTTATTAGTAAGGCTATTTTGTTTATACATACCTTAAGTTTTATGTGAATGTATATATAAATGTTTAGGCTATTTTACTTAATTACAATTATGTGAATGCATATATGAATGATTATGTTATTCTACTTAACAATTATGTGAATGTATAAATATTTAATTTTATATGAATTTTAATTCTAAGTGTATAAATTTTGTGATTTTTATTTCTGTTATAAATTAAATGAAAATAAAACAATTCCAATTGTAAAAATATATATAACTATAAATTCATATAATTAGACTATTTAAAAAAAATTAGGGCAAAAATATATATATATAAATAGATTGGATCATTTAAAAATAATTAGAAATAATTTCTACTTCGGTTTTTATATAATAACTGAAGTAGAAAGCTTATTTTTCACTTCGGTTTTTAACTACTTTTTACTTCGCTCCGAACTACTACGGTTGCGAATTTTAGCGAAAATTGAAGTAAATCCAGCTTAAAAATTGAAGTAAAAGCCATTTTTTCTTGTTGTGATAGTATTTTTTTTTTAAATCTTTATCAATAAAATAAAAATAAAACAATACATTAGAATAGCATGTTATAGTTATATAAACGTTTTGTTAATTTATTGTTCAATGTGTACTTTTATATTAAATACTTTTATGTTTATTTTTTTCACTATATTAGTTTATCAGATTAAATAATTTTATTTAGACAATTTATAGTAGTTTTTTCTGAAGATGATTATTCAAATATTTCATAAATTGACGCCAGTTAATTGTGGAATCTCATTTAATTGAGATAAGAATTTGAATATTATATAATTACTAATTGAATTCATATAATATTAAATATGGGAAGTTATATATATAAAATAAATTAGAAAATTGGCTTAATTGGTAAGATTGTGTTTATATAATTATGTTTAATAAAATGATATATATTGTATATAATTTTGTAAATAATATATGTGATATTATTATAATAAATTCTTTTTTGTTGTATATAAGTGAAAAATGTCCTTTAATTTATCATTGTTGAACTTTTTCTTATTATGATTTTAAACTTTAGATTTTTTTTTGACAAATTAAATTTCGATACTTTTATATGTAATGTTCTACAAATTTGTATTTTTCAAATGTGTTTTAACAAAAATAGAAAAATATTCATATTTTAGTTTCTTCTTTTATTTGACTACCATTCCTTTTAATTCTCTAATACTATAAAAGAGACGATTTGGGATTTTTACTAAAGATGGAAAACTCAGCTCAATCGGCTGAGGGTAAATGCATTTCATTATATAGTAAATAGAGGTACAAAAACAGACCCATTACATCATTGACACGTATAAGGCAAAAATACAAAAACCAATGCATAACAGAATTTGTTGTAACCGAATTACTCTGTGCAAGCACTTCTTGGGATTCCCTCATTCTTCCGTATAACAGCTCTGCCAGGTCAGGCAATATTGTTAGCCTTGCAATTCTATTTCTCTGACACCACCCCTCAAACGATACGGTGATTGAGTCAACGTGAGTTTGTCGATCAGAAAATGAAAACGAGTTGGAGTAAGGCCTTTGGTTAAGCAGTTGGCGATTTGGTCATGAGAGGGCACATATTTGATCTCTAGTTTCTTCTCCAGTACTTTGTCTCTGACGAAATGAATATCGAGCTCGATGTGTTTGGTTCTTGCGTGGTATACGGGATTAGATGCCAAAGCCCTGGCACTCAAATTATCGCACCACATAACAGGAACAGATGAACACTTGACCTTAAGTTCCTTCAGTAGTTCTTGTAGCCATGTCAGTTCAGCCGCTAGATGAGCCAGTGCCCTGTATTCCGACTCTGTGCTGGAGCGTGCCACTATGCTTTGCTTCTTTGATGCCCAGGAAATTAAGGAGTCGCCTAGGAAAACACAATACCCAGCTATGGACTTTCTGTCATCGGGGCAACAAGCCCAATCGGCATCAGAGAATCCCATTAGAGTCATGTTGCTACTCGGGGTTATATGCAGTCCGTGGTACATTGAGCCCTTTAAATATCTTAATATTCTCTTCGCGGCTTTCCAGTGAGCATCCGAGGGCTGTTTGAGAAACTGGCTTAGTTTATTGACAGTGAATGATATATCGGGTCTTGTGTGACTAAGGTATTGAAGGGCTCCAATTACACTCCTGTACAAACTGGGTTGCTCCAAGGGTTGTCCATCTATTATAGATAAAGGCTTTCCAGCAGTCATTGGAGTAACACTTGGTTTAGTGTTTTCCATTTGTACCTTTTGCAAAAGATCAGTAATGTATTTCCCTTGTGATAAGTAAATCCCAGTGTCATCTCTAAAGACTTCAATGCCCAAAAAATAGTGAAGCTGCCCCAAGTCTTTAAGTGAGAAAGAAGTGTTCAGTTTTGAGATAAACAAGTTGAGTTCCACAGAGTTATTACCTGTCACCACAATATCGTCTACATAGACCAGTACCATCAGAACAAATTTTGGTTGCTTGAGCATAAAGAATGATGAGTCTGCCTTTGAATTTTCAAAGCCCCAAAGAATCAGTGTTGCCCGAAGTTGTTCATACCAGGCTCTAGGAGCCTGTTTTAGTCCATAGAGGGACTTATGCAATTTACATACATGATGTGGTCTGTGGGGGTCCTCGAAACCAGGTGGTTGCATCATAAAAACATCTTCATCAATAACACCATTAAGGAATGCGTTATTGATATCGATTTTCCGTACTTCCCAATCATAAGTGACAGCCAAAGTTAGAACAACACGGATTGTGGCAGACTTCACAACTAGGCTAAAAGTCTCTCCAAAGTCGAGGCCAGGCCTTTGGTGAAAGCCTTTGGCAACCAAACGAGCCTTGTATCTTTGAAAACTACCATCTGCATTATGTTTGATTTTGAAGACCCACTTGCAGCCTACAATGTTGGAAGCAGTAGAACGCGGGACAAGAGACCAAGTTGTATTCCGAGTAAGAGCATTAATTTCTTCCTCCATAGCCAGTTTCCACCCCTCATGCTGGAGTGCGACAGTCACGGAAGCTGGAAGATGATCAAGTGGTGAAAAGGCAGCATGACCAAGAAAAGTTTTCGGTTTGAAGATCCCAGCTTTGCTGCGAGTAATCATGGGATGTATCGGGTGTAGTGGAGCTGGAGGAGTAGAAGTAGTGGATATGCTACCAGCAGGTGAAACAGATGGTGAAATAATATCATTAATGTCAGCTGAAACAAGTGGAATAGGCGAACCTGTCATATGATGTGAGTTACTTGAAGCTGGTGTAAGTGCAGAATCTGATGTAACAGGAGAAGTACATGCTACGGGAACACTATCTGCACTGGGTGAAGAATTTGGAGCTGAGGAAATAGGTACTGCTGGAAGGGTGAACCAGGAGTGAGGTGTCTGTAATGTAACAAATTGTTCTGGCTGCCTAGTATTAAAGAAACCAGTGGCACAAGGGAATTCAGCTTCATTGAATATGACATTGCGGGTGATATAAATACGACCATGGGGGCTGAGGCATTTATATCCTTTATGGACTTCACTGTAGCCTAGATTAATGCATTTGAGAGAGTGAAACTCTAACTTATGGCTCTGGTATGGTCGAACACATGGGAAGCAAGATGCACCAAAAACTCTAAGAAATTTGTAATTGGGGACTTTGGAGAAGAGGACTTCGAATGGAGACTTCCCTTTGAGAACAGAGGTGGGAAGTCGATTTATTAAGTACACTGCCGTTTGGAAAGCATCGGACCAATATTTGAAAGGCATATGGGCTTGTGCAAGGAGTGTGAGGCCAGTTTCGACAATGTGTCGATGTTTACGCTCGGCCCTACCATTTTGTTCCGAGGTATGAGGGCAAGAATGATGAAAAAATATGCCACTTTCATTGACTAGTTGTGTAAATGCTTGGAACTCTCCACCTCAATCTGTTCTAAGTTGTTTTATTTTTCTCTCAAACTGGTTCTCAACAAGGCTTTTAAATTGTACAAAGGCAGCCAAAGCATCAGATTTTTGTTTTAAAGGAAACAACCAAGTGTATCTAGTGTGATCATCTAGAAAGTGGATGTAATATCTGAAATTAGTGTGTGATGCAATCGGTGCAGGTCCCCACAAGTCAGTGTGTATTAAATCTAACACATGAGAGGCATGACTATCTGATTTTGGAAAGGGAAGAGAATGAGCTTTGCCAAACTGGCATGCATCACAAAAACTTTGATTTTCATTGATATTAACTTTTACATGAGACATTTTCAAGACTTGATTTAAAACATTGCTGGAGGGATGACCAAGGCGTCTGTGCCAAGTATCCTTTAGGGAACTTAAAGACTCTACACTAGAGTTTACGTGGGGCTGAGATGATACACCAGAAAATAGAGTTGTTGGACAGAATGTTTGAGCTGAAATAAGGCCAAGTTTGTAAAGTCCTTCTTCAAGTGTTCCGTGCAACACTTCCTTCCCTGTTTTGAGTTCCTTCACACAGCAAAAATCAGGAAAGAATTCAATGGACACATTATTATCACTTGTCAACTTTGATACACTAATAAGGTTCTTGGCAATATAAGGCACATGTAACAAATCACTTAGCAGCAGTGGGTTAGAATCAAGAGTTTGTAGTGTACCAGTACCAATGTGTTTAATAGGAATTTTCCTTCCATCTCCTATAATCATTTGTTCCTTACCCTTGTATTCCATTTTGTTGTTCACCTTGTCGGCTTCTAAGGTAAGATGATTTGTAGCTCCACTATCTGCATACCAGCTATCATCATTCAAGATTTGTGGAGTTGCTATCATTGCAATCATTGATGATTGTTGTTCCCCATGTTGCTGAAACTCATTTACAGGTGGCTGTCCCATGTAACCTTCATTGTACCTGTTGTAACAAATGGCTGCCGAGTGTCCATATTTTCCGCACACCTGGCAAGTGGGTCTTGAATTGTCTCGGCCGTATCTACCTCTTCCTCTATTATTACCACCTCTGGAATGGCTTCCTTGATACCCTCCTGAATTGTTGCTATTGAAGCTTCGGCCTGCACCATTAAAAAAGCCACGACCACGATTCGAACCGCCTCCTCTCATATTTGAACTAAAGTGCCCTTGAGCCATGTTGACAGATGGGTTGTGCATATTCTTGTTTGTTGGAGAGATAGCCCCAAGTCGTTCAAGCTTGCTGTCGAAACTAAGGAGGGTGCCTTGTAACTCCTGCCATGAGAGATCATTTCTTTGTTCTAGTAAGTAAACCACTGAGAGATACTCCATGTCTAACCCAGACAAAATATTGGCTATTAAATGCCTTTCTGGATATGGGTCTCCAGCCAAGGCTAAAGAATCAGCCCACATTCTTTTCATCTTGAGGTACTCTGTCATTGATTGAGCCCCTTTTCGAACTGTTTGAAGTTTGGTACGAAGGTCATCCATGTTTGCCTTTGAATGTGCTCCATATAGCTTCTCCAAGGCCAACCAAAGAGCTTCTGCTGATCTGCACCCCATTACTTCTGATGCTATATTTTCTGACATTGAGCCATATAACCAGCCCATCAGCAGCTGGTCGTGCATAATCCAAGCTTCATAATCTGGATTCAACTGCGACTCTGTATTGGTGTTGCTGTTTTCATCTGTCTTCTCTATTGAAATGAATTCTGGTGGGCAAGGTCTTTGACCATTGAGATAGCCCTCCAATCTGTGACCTCTGATTATTGTAATGACCATGGTCTTCCACAAAGGGAAGTTGTTTCTGTCAAGCTTGGTTGAAAAAGGCTGACTTAGAGTACTGCTAAATGGAGTCGCCAAGGTTACTGGAGCAGTAGTCATCGATGAACTTGGATGCACTGCGGAGCTTCTCTGTGAGTTTCCAATACCAGGCGTTGCTGGAGGTGATTGTGCAGCTTGACTTTGATCGGTCGACATTGCGGTGGTGGCGGCGGCGACGACGGCGGCGGCGAACCTGTCTCTGATACCAAGAGACGATTTGGGATTTTTACTAAAGATGGAAAACTCAGCTCAATCGGCTGAGGGTAAATGCATTTCATTATATAGTAAATAGAGGTACAAAAACAGACCCATTACATCATTGACACGTATAAGGCAAAAATACAAAAACCAATGCATAACAGAATTTGTTGTAACCGAATTACTCTGTGCAAGCACTTCTTGGGATTCCCTCATTCTTCCGTATAACAGCTCTGCCAGGTCAGGCAATATTGTTAGCCTTGCAATTCTATTTCTCTGACAATAAATTCTAATTTGGTTAATATTTTTCTTGAAAACAATAAAATTCTTTCAGCACGAATATGAATAACCTTTTGTTATTTTTATATTTATTAAATTATTAAATTGATATATTTTAAAATAATTTTAATAAAAAAGACATTTAATAATAAAAAAATATATATTTCAATTCCAACAAACCTAAAGACAAAACAAAATGAGAAATTCATACACCAATAAGCAAGCCAAGCAAAGCCATGGATTCGAAGAAGAGCTCGAGGAAACCATGTTTGGAGTGTCAAAATGCTGCCAGACATATTGTGTACAACACAACCTTCTCATTCTATTTTCATCGATTTCGCGTTGTTTTGTTGATGAATATCGATATGGGGCATCATTTGTTATCTAATACCACATGATGTAGCATGAAGGGATTGATGCAATTTAATATAAGATTTTATATACTCTATTTTAAATTTTTACATGCAAAACTCGAAATTAAATTACACTAATCATTATTTGTCGTATCATGTGATATTGAACATAATAAAATGACATATAGTAACCCTCTTTTGTTGATTGGATATTTTATTAAGTGGAATTTAGCCCCTGAGGTGCTTGGTATTATTTTTAGGTTGGTTTACTTTGTAAAAATCACTACTATAAAAATATTATTTTATGGCACTCATCTAAATGCGAGTCCTAAAAACAACTCCTGGACTTTAAAGGACTCGCAAGAATTTTTTTTAGGGCTCGCGTAGTGAGTTCTAAAAACTATGTGTGTCCTAAAAGTTATATTTTTTTTTAACAAACACCTCCTGAACTTTTTAGGATACTCATTGCGAGTCCTTAAAGAATTTTTTTAGGACACGCGGTGCAAGTCCTAAAAACTTATGTGTGTCCTAAAAGTTTGAATTTTAAAAAATCACAAATTCCCTCAAATCCCTCAAATCATTCAATATTATAAAAAACACAAAAAACACTTAAATCACACTCTCTTTCCTCGGTTCTCTCTCTCTCTCTCTCTCTCCCGAAGCTCCCTCTCCCCCTCTCTCTAGCTCGTCTCCGAACAGCCAAATGGCCGCCTTTCCGTCGCCGCCGAACGCCACGCGCCGCCCCACGAGATGCGTCGCCCCCCGAAACCTCCAACCCCCGGAGCTCAGCCCCTCATGCACGGCCTAAGACCCTCAAAGTGCATCTCGACGTTTATGTGATTTTGGGTTTTCCCAAACTTTCCGACTACTTTCCGGCCACCTCAAGATGAACCACCACCACCACCACCACCATATTCTTTGCTTCTTGGGCTTCAAAACCCACTAAAAAATTATACCCAATGGCCACCGTGGAGTGGTGGCGCCGCCACATACTCCGACCATTCTTTTAGGGCTCGCAATGTGAGTCCTAAAAAGTCTCAGTTTTTAAAGCTCTCAAATAGATGACTCGTGCCCCGCGAGTCCTAAAAAGCTTTTTTTGTAGTAGTGAATGTTTTTTAAGAGAAAATATTAGCTTGGCCCTTGTATTTTTTTCTAATACGTGATCGTCTCATATGTTTTGTTAAATAATAATTTGAACAGTGTATTTTGCAAAATAGACAAAAATAATACTCTAAACCCGATTTTGTTCAAATCATTTTTCAATATGTCCATAATACTCTTGGGGTTTTTTTTAATTAATGATTTTAGTCTTAAATAATAACTAAAATTAGATTTTAAAATAGAAAATAAATTAAATTAATTTTAAAATAAAAAATATTGAAAAATTAGATGACTTAATTATAATTTTTAAAAAGTAAAAAAATAACAAAATCATTTTTTGATTTATTAAAAACCAAATTAAAATCTAAATTTAATACATAAACTGAAAACATTAACCAAATTAATCTCAAATATCCCAATTTAAATAAAAAAAATAGGATTTTGCTGTTGAGTTCATCCATGATGAATCTAGATTTAAAAATAAAAAACTTCATCAAGAGATCCAAAATCCCTAACAAAAATTCATCCATATCCAATTCCATACATATATTTACACCTGAACAAAAACTCAACAAAAATATAAACAAAACCAAAAAAAAAAAAAGGACACAAAACACAAAAATATGAAGAAAACCATAAAAAAAAATGGAAGAAAAAGCCCATCCATAGAACCATTGCACCTCGCCCAAATCCAACAACATATTGTCCTCCGTCTACCCTCTCCAGTGTCGGTCACGCCCCTACAAATTTGAGGCAAATCCAAGCACCTGTTGTCCTCCGTTTGCCCTCTCCAGTGTCAGCTGCTCCTTGCAGATTTGAGAATGCCCACGTCTTTGATCTGGTAGCACACTACAGTTCTGACCAGGCCAACATCTTCGATCCCAGCACCGCCACCACAACCCTTCCTCCATTTGCCTCTCCAAGCCCCGTCTCAACTACAACTCTTCTCCGCTAGCATTCGAGATATGCTAACTCTGTTTGTGAATCTTCCAATCTCCATTCGTGAGATTCGCCACCAACTAGCCAAGATCCACCACCCCCACCCTTTCTTTTATATTTGCAAGCTCTGACCAACCCTACACACTTCAGTAGTAGAGAAGAAGAAAAAAAGAAGAGGAGGAGGAGGAGGAGAAAGTGTAAAGTTTAGAATTGGGATTAGGGTTTATAAGCTTTAGAATTCGGATTAGGGTTTATAAGAAGAAGAAGAAGAAGATCACAGGTGTTCATAGTTTTTGAATAATATTTATTAGTTTTATTTTATTAAATCTGATTATCTATTTTCAAGTTAGCATTCATTATTTTAGTTTTGTATGATTTCTTTTAATTTTTATATCATGATTTTATTTTTGGAATTAAAATATTTAATTAAGTAATATATGTTAGAATACTATAATCTGAATTTAGCCCTAATTAATTCATGAGAATCAAACAATAGAAATATAGATTAGCGGAAGCGTACCGGAGTCCATAGAATCGATTTTGAACGGTATGATCTTCCAATCTTTGCATCAAAGTTTTTCTCTGGAACCTGAGTTTCTTGATGATGGGGATTCAAGAATACGATATGTGAAGCGATGCAAAACTGGGGACCTACCTCTTTATTAATAACTGGAAAAACAGTAATTAATAATTTATTTACTATTTCTAATTTGGCCTCTCATCAAATCAGAAATTGTCTCAATGGTATCCACATATAAAAATCATGACAATCATGCCCTTAAGTCATAAACTTTATTCAAAAATAGACCACATAAATTTGACTCATTTATATAATGACCCATCACACATTTTTATATTTACAATTGTGACCCCAAATAAATAAATTTTTAACAATCTCCCACTGGGCCACATATGTATATATATATAAATGTGTTAACCTTATTGAGCTCATAACTTTGTCATCATAACTGTAGGCATGTGCAATCTCGTCCATTAACTATATCAACATAGGATCAAAGCGATTTTCGTTGTATCAATCACAACTAAACCCATCAATGGTCACATATATCAACATAGCCAAATGACATAGATCAATCATGATAATGTGGTATGAAAATTACATGCATGGTGATCTATTCATGTCAATTTTCAATTGGTCCTGCTTTACTTTATAGAGATCAAAACTTTAGCTTAATGTACAAAGTGAAATAAACTTAATAACATAAAGTCTGATCAGAAAAATATCTTAATATACAAGTTTCATGAAACTAATAAAACACAAAGGATAATAAAGACAAACTCCCACTGAATCTAGATATCCTCATACTCTAAAACACCCATACGAGCAGTGTGCTCATGAAAGACCTTGGGTGGCAAACCCTTAGTAAGGGGGTCTGCAATCATGGAGTTTGTACCTAAGTGTTCTATACAAATCTGTCCACTCTGTACCCTTTCTTTTACAACAAGGAACTTGATGTCAATATGTTTTGACTTCGTCGAGCTCCTGTTGTTGTTGGAATACAATACAGCTGATTTATTGTCACAATACAACTTAAGTGGTCTTTCTATTCCATCCACAATGCGCAGCCCGGTGACAAAGTTTCTCAGCCATATGCCATGGTTGGATGCCTCATAACATGCAACAAACTCTGCTGCCATGGTGGATGAAGCTATGAGTGTTTTTTTTGCACTCCTCCATGATATAGCTCCACCACCTAACAGATATATGTAGCCCGAAGTGGATCTCCTACTATCTTGGCATCCCGCAAAGTCGGAGTCAGAATATCCAATGATCTCAAAGTGATCTGACCTCCTATATGTGAGCATGTAATCTCTTGTTTTCTTCAAATATCTCATAACCTTTTTGGCTGCTTTCCAGTGATCAATTCCTGGATTGCTTAAGTATCTACCTAACACTCCAACAATGTACGCTATATCCGGACGTGTACAAACTTGAGCATACATTAGACTCCCAACAGCTGAAGCGTAGGGAATCTTTTGCATTTCTTGAATTTCAAGGCTTGCTTTAGGGCATTGCTTAAGACTAAATTTGTCTCCTTTAACGACAGGGGTGTCACCTGGTCTACAATCTTGCATGCCAAACCTTTTTAGTACTTTATCGATATAGCTCTTTTGTGATAATCCAAGAATACCCCGAGAACGATCTCGATGTATTTGAATTCCTAAAACAAAAGAGGCGTCACCAAGATCTTTCATCTCAAAATTTCTTGACAGAAATCTCTTGGTTTCGTGCAACATGCCTATATCATTTGTGGCAAGCAGTATGTCATCAACATACAAAACCAGGAAAACATGTTTACTCCCACTGAACTTGTGATACACACAATCATCAACAACATTCATCTCAAAACCAAACGAGAGAATCACTTGATGAAATTTGTGGTACCATTGACGGGAAGCTTGTTTGAGCCCATAAATGGATTTGGTCAATTTGCAAACCATCTTCTTTGGGTCTCCTGACACAAAGTTTTCAGGCTGCATCATATATATTGTTTCATCAATGTTTCCATTGAGAAATGCTGTTTTCACATCCATTTGATGAAGCTCTAAATCATAATGTGCAACAAGTGCCATGATTGTCCTAAAAGAGTCCTTTGATGAAACTGGAGAAAAGGTCTCCTTAAAGTCAATCCCTTCCTTTTGAGTATATCCCTTTGCTACAAGACGAGCTTTATACCTTTCCACATTACCTTTTGAATCCCGTTTTGTCTTAAAAATCCATTTGCAACCAATCGGTTTCTTTCCTTTTGGTAATGGGCCAAGCTCCCAAACTTTATTGTCTTGCATAGACTTATACTCTTCATTCATTGCTTCAATCCAATTTTGAGAGTTAGAACTTTTCTCGGCCTGATGAAAGTTGATTGGGTCATCTTCCATCATTCCATTGTCATCCTCATGTTCTTGGAGAAATATAATATAATCATCCGAAATAGCACTTCTCCTTTCTCTCGTGGACCTCCTTAATGACACTGGTTCTTGAGGTTGTTGAGTTTGTTCTTCTGGAACAATTTCCCCATTTGGAATAGGGGTTTGTTCAACATTGTCTTGTTGAGGTTCTGGATTCACTTCTTGATGAATGATAGGTGTAGGAACCTGAATATTGTCAAAAGTGATAGTAGAAATTGGGTTTGAATTCAATTCCTCCTCATGTTCTTGGAGAAATATAATATAATCATCCGAAATAGCACTTCTCCTTTCTCTCGTGGACCTCCTTAATGACACTGGTTCTTGAGGTTGTTGAGTTTGTTCTTCTGGAACAATTTCCCCATTTGGAATAGGGGTTTGTTCAACATTGTCTTGAAATTTGTCCCATTAAGCATGGGAATAGAGTTAATGTTGGCAGTTATTGTGGCAGGAGTAGATGAATTAACTGAATATATAACAAAATAACAAAAAACAAGCTCACATAAGAATCCATATAAAACAATAAAATCAAATAATGGTTAATCCCATCTCAAGATACCAAACACATCATTAATATCAAGTCTTTGGACAATAATATTAATTGTAAGCGGTACTCTTGTTATAGCGATCAAACATTGACAATAAATTATGTCAAATAATATGCAATCTTTGGACTAACATATTATTCACACAAAAATACATTATAATTGTCACACATTTATCACCATATGTATGTATGAAACTCTGTCAAATATTAACTTACATTTGGGTCAGTTAATAAACACATGAATTACATACACACAATTATCTTAATATTTTTATTAAATTAATCTACACAAAAGAGATCACTTTAGTGATATTTTGTTTCAATTAATTTAACTAAATATTAGATATCCTTAATAAATTTTAAAACCAAAATTTGAATTAAATTGTTACTGTATTATTCCAAAATTAATAAATTTATGCACACATATATAAGTAATTCAAAATAAAAAAAACTTTATAATACTTGTCAACTTTGCCTGATTTCTTTTTTATATATATAGATTTATTCATATAAAAACAAAACCAAAAAAAACTAAAAAACTGTAATTCGTTTTCTTTGATTTTGTTTTATTCTATATATATATATAAATACATATAATTATTTTGTACAGATCAGAAAAAAAAAACGCAAACTTTTGTTTTATTATGTATATATATATATATAACATATGAAGAAAAACAAAACAATAATGGCAGAAAAGTAATCCCAGAACTGATGGCAACATAAAATTATATAAATCTGAGAACAAAACACAAAGAATCATATATATATATGCCATTGATTTATGAAAACATATATGCCAGATAACTTAATTGCCAAATTCGTACGTATATATATATATATATGAATCTATCGTATATATATATGTCACTTATATATGCGTGAGATATAACAGTAATCCAATGAAACCAAACCTAACATTGCCGATTCCAACAATACGACAAAACTCAATTCGTAAAATGACTTGACTTGATTATGTCAAACAACACCAAATCAATCAAATAAATAGATATACATATGCACAGCGGCAAAAAAAAAATTCATGGAAGACTAATAATACCATAAATTCTCAAGAACTAATTTAGGGATGCTCTGGTACCAAATGTTAGAATACTATAATCTGAATTTAGCCCTAATTAATTCATGAGAATCAAACAATAGAAATATAGATTAGCGGAAGCGTACCGGAGTCTATAGAATCGATTTTGAACGGTATGATCTTCCAATCTTTGCATCAAAGTTTTTCTCTAGAACCTGAGTTTCTTGATGATGGGGATTCAAGAATACGATATGTGAAGCGATGCAAAACTGGGGACCTACCTCTTTATTAATAACTGGAAAAACAGTAATTAATAATTTGTTTACTATTTCTAATTTGACCCCTCATCAAATCAGAAATTGTCTCAATGGTATCCACATATAAAAATCATGACAATCATGCCCTTAAGTCATAAACTTTATTCAAAAATAGACCACATAAATTTGACTCATTTATATAATGACCCATCACACATTTTTATATTTACAATTGTGACCCCAAATAAATAAATTTTTAACAATATACTTTTTAAATATTTTTTTATTTTAAAATTAATTTAATTTATTTTCTATTTTAAAATCTATTTTTAATTATATAAGTAAAATCATTATTTCAAAAAACTGAAGGTATTATGGTATATTCAAAATAATTGTATTAAGATCATGTCCATGTATTATTTTTAATTATTTTACAAAATACAAATCTAAATTATCATTTAACAAAACATAAATATTAATAAGGTATTTAAAAAAAATAAATAATCTAAATGTATTTTCCTTTCTTTTTTAAGCATGTGTCTTTTAAAATATACACTGATATTTGAACATGTGTAATTCCACCCTTTTGTTTTTTATTTCCACTACTTTATGGGATCGACCAAAAATAATACCATGGTAATTCAGTTAAAAAAAACACACCCACAATTGCTGCCACCTTCTAGTTGAGTTCTCCTTTTTGTCGGTCAAACGACTCTAACTGATAACCTCAATACAATTGTTTCATTAATTAAGCTAGTATTGAATAACTCACGAATCAATAATCATTCGTTCAACAATAAAAGTAATAAATGTGTGGTAATTGCTATATTATATTCTTGTGATGCTTAAGTTTTTCACAATAATGATTCTCACCGTTCCCATTACGTACCAGCATATTTAAAGTAATTAATGTATTTTTCATGCTGCAAATTTCTGTTTTTATGTACATGTATGATGTATCTATGTAATTAGGTTCGTACCAACCAATTCATAGACCAACTGATTTTATTTTATTTTTGATTTAATGGGTGACGAACCTATTAATGTCGAAGGCCAGGCCACCATAAGTAAGTGTTATATAAAATGACAAGTGTTGTTGTACCAAATCCATTAATTAGAAGCTGAATTTTTGCCAACATATGACTTGGAAATAAATAATAATTAATTTGCAATATTGTATCATTAGTAGTTAATACAACTATATATAGTATAACTAGTTTTTCATGACTCATATTGTTTACTTTAATTAATTAAACTTCTTTTTTGGTAACATAATTTTAGTTTAAGCTTGAAGTGTTGAAGTTCTCAGTGGATATTAACTAATAACGAACTCAGACAACAGACAATTAAATATATGAGCATGATTCCCTGTGTCCAATTTTAATAGTTCTTTATGGGATTGAATAAGGCAATGAGTTTTCCCTAAAAATAAATTGTTATTCTTAATCATGTAATAAGTTTCAAATTTGCCTAACTCCCAACTATAGCCACTTTGAAAATATTTAAATCATTAAAATCGTGGAAAGGGACCAATATACAATTAACTTCGATTTAATTTCTCTCAAATCTCAATAAACGCACGTGATTTATATGCTTACATTGGGGGAAGACATCGGGGAGTAAAATATTTTATTCGTACTGAAAGCAAAAGTTAAACATTTGATGTGTATTTATATATGAGATTTGTGGCAGGTTTAATTATTGTTTGTGACCCAATATTTAAAAAGAAGAGCCTTGATTTATTGTGATTTGTGGGTTAATTGATTATTATATTCTATGAGAATTTTTTTTAAAGTAATACAAGTTAACTTTCCTTCTGGCTAGGTGGACCAAGAAAATGATGCCTCCACATTGTCAAAGAAATATAATTATATATTGTAATAAGGCCAAATAAGTATCACCATATTCACACCATGCAACATTGTTAAGTTGGGGTCCCCTCCCCTTACTATATTTCTAGCCCAAGGGTTGTTGATCATGAAAATAGCTGGTACTACTATTATTGTATTATATATACAAAACTTGCTTTGCACCCTAAAACTCGGGTATGAATAAAAAAGGAATCGGGAGAAGGAGACCATTAATTAGCAATACAAGTTTAGACGTACGCTATCTCATTCGTTTATGAATTTTTGTGACCACGTACGTAATACTATTTTAAGTAGACATATTGGTAATTAATTGGTTGATGCAAGTAATGAAAACGTAGTTACTAAGGGTGCACGTACGATCCAATTTAATTGTTTGTGTGCTAATTCAATTCAATTAAATGTTTGATTTTAAAAATTATCATCAAATTCAATCTAATTAAGCATCAAAATTCAATCCAATCAAATTAGTAATTGGATTTGTTCGAATTTTTAATTGCATTTCGAGTTAGAATTTGATTTTTTTAAACAGAGTTGGAACTTGATTTTTTATATTAACTTAAAAATATACAAAAAAAAATCACTTAAAACTAAACAACACAATTCATTTAGATTCAAACTACATAAAGTTATCAACCTTATAAGTTTAATCAAACTAAAAATTTGAAGTAGTATTGAGAATGAGAGAGAAGGAGGAGAATAAATGCGTATTTTTAGTATTTTCTTTTCTAATTAGGTGTGGAAGTGTATAGGGAAAGACTAATAATTAGCCAATAATAATGTATTAAAAGAAATATAATTTTTTTTAATATATTTAAAGAAATATAAATAATTAAATATATTTTAATATATATTATATGTAATTGGATTAGATCGATTTTTAATTGGAATTTGACAGTGTCATCTGCCATTCGATCAAATCCAATTAAAATCCTGTTTACTAAGATTTTCGGAAACTATATTAATGAATATTATTTAAGAGTAATGATAAGAAAAATAGAAGATTAACACGAGATTTTTACGTGATTGGGGCGTTAATGAGCCTTAGTCCACGAGTCAGTAGTATTAGAGCTTTGAAAGCCTTTTACAATGGAGTTTCTCTCTATATTTTGACAGAGTAAATGTATACTAGTCGAAGAGAGATCATTTTTCCAGTGTTCTATAGCCTGTATTTATAGGCTTATGGGAACACTGGGTCTGGGCCGGGTATGACCCGGGCCCATCAGAGATATGGATACTCTTGGCCTCTCTAGTGGGAGCCCAATATAAAAGATAAAACATACATGAATTCCAGGTCAGTTAAGGCCTAATAAGGTGGCCCAAGAGCTATATTTCGCCCGACAAAACGGTGTCTTTGGTCTGAACACTTCGAGTTACGAGGCAGATTCAGGGGACAAGACCAGTCAGAGTACTTGGCAGCGCAGATCTGAAACAACGGCGTGCAATCCCGAGGTGGCCTTTTCCGCAGGTGAAAAGTAGGGACAACGCCCACGCGGAGTGGGGCGGCTTCAGGGTCTTGGACGCTTGGTCCCACCAACCGGGGACGATGCGATCCGGGTTCGTTTACCTTTGTCCCTCTTCATTTACCACAGGCCCGGACCGTTACCAGGGTCCGGGACCAGGACGCGTATGTCGTGGGGGTTCGAACTGTCTGCACGCTCCCGGACGAGTGTCTCGGATGACTGTCCCGGATACCATACCGGACCTCCTTGTGGGCTCGGAATTGCACCCAGGCTCGTGCCCCCTTGGACATTCCCGTACCAAGAGTCCTTGGGCCAGGCCCACATTTTGAACAGCCCCTGACCATGGGCCTGGACGAATGTTTCAGGATCCACGCAGGAAATGGGGATAACATTTACCCCCCAAGCCTTCGCCTAGGCCCGCCAGGAGGAGGCTTGCATTGCTCCCAGGACGCTCGCACGGTTGCCTCCCCAGCTCCTGCTTGGGATGGTGGGTCCGTGACAACAGGCACTGGTACCGGCTGTATGCTTGGCCTAGACCGTTTACCAATGTCCGGGGACGTTTACCTTTGTCCCGCTTCATGGCAAGGGTACACGTGTCACCAGGCGATTGCTGCACAGGTCTTGAAAGGTCGCCTAGCCCTCTCAAGGGCCGCTAGGCCTAGGCTAGTGTGTCAGCACGAGTCACGAAGCGTCCCATCCGCACGAGGGTCCATCATTAATACCCTTGGGATGAGGTGGACCGTAGGATGGGGTGACTTTTGCCATCCGCCCCTCCTGGGCCGTTAGATCTGAGATGGCGAGGATCCAATCTGAGGGGGCTCATAAATATCCCTACGCGATTCCTGACCGTCCGATGGGGAGACACCTGTTCGTTGGATCAGAGGCCAGGATTTGGGGCCATTATAAATACCCCACGAAAGCCAATTTGACATTTTTACACTTTCGAACCAGTTTAAGAACCGATAAGCTCTGCTCAAGCCTTGCATCTCCGACATCGCCGACGGCATACACCACCTTCTGCTGACTCTGCGCCGCTGCCTGTTCCCCAGAACCCCAACTTCTGCCCTTCTGCCTGAAGACGCGTCTTGGGCCTGTCCTGTCGACGAACTGCTGAACTAGCTACACCATTTCAAGAACGAAGTTCTGCCGTCCTTACAGTCGGACAACCACCACCTTCTACGACCAACAACTCACAGTAAGTCCCCTTGACCCTCTTGACGACTATATGAACTTATGATGTTCTTTTAATTCGCACGTTTTAGGCATTACATTTAGGAGTTGTTAGGAAGGCCGCCTGGTTCGGGTTGCTCTGTATCCAGATGCTTCTCGGACAGAGGGCGGGTCTTAGTAGTTTCTTCTTTCCCGATCAGGGTCCCGTGGCTCTTCGGTGATCCCGGACCTGATCTGAAGGGGCTCCAAGCAGTCCTTAAGAGACCCCTCGTACCTTAACCGACTTTCTTGGGTTTAGGTACTGACTGCTTGGCTTTCTTTCTTTGTTCCTAGATCATCAACTATGGCAACAGGCGTTACATTCCATTCTGAAGAAGAGGTCAATAGGGTCTCTGTCGTCATTCCTAGGTCCCATACACCCAAGGGCAACAGGTGGGAAATGGACATAGCGCCCAACCTATTCCGGAATTACCGGATGATGCTGCTCCTGGAGCATCGTTTGGGCATCGAATCAACCACTGGACTCTTTCGCAACCGCATGGCCAAGATTGAGGAGCGGGCGCATACGTCCGTGGAAGGCTTTGGGGCCTGGAGCGCCGGTCACATCAGCGCGGGAGCTACGCTCCTGCTTCACGACTATTTCGTACGGTTCTTGACGTACGTGGGAATCGCACCGTTCCAGCTTCTGCCTCAAGCATACTGGCTACTCGCTGGATGGCGGGTGTTTTGTATCACGAAGGAGATCGTGGAGCCCATCCCCGTGGAGATCCTGTACTTCTACAAGCTAGAGCCACAGGTCAACGTCAAGGAAAAGACCCTGGACGGCTTTTATAGACTGAAGCTGCGGAGTGGCTATCCCACTCCTACCAGCTCCTGGAGGCACCCCCCGGACGTCAGGCATTACTGGTTCATGACGTCCGGGTTCCTTGTGGAGAAGAACCCCACACTGCTGCTGGACTTCCAGCGAGTGGGTAAGTATTTTCCCGATCCTCTCCATTTTTATTCTTTATCCTTTTTCGTCGTTTCTTATCATATCTTCCGAGTGGCAGGGCCTTTCGCTCAAACTCCCCTTACCGAGTTCATTATGGAAAGGAGGAGGTTTTACTCCGGGTTGAGCGCGGAGGATCTGGATGTGGGTGGCTACGTCACGGATGACAATCTCCGACTGGTCGGGATGCTCACGGCCACCCAAACCATCGTCATCCCGAATCTTTAGGGCATCGCCTGCGAGAAGAACGTCGACGTCTGGGAACAGTTGGCTATGGACCACATTGCCAGTGTGGAGAGAGCGGCGCGAGCCGACGCGGATCGACGCAAGAAGGACAAGGCCCCGACAAAGGCGACCACTTCAGGGGAGCTGGAGGAGCTCTTCGAAGACGCCCTACCAAACATTGGGACTCCCGGGGCTAGCGTATCGGGGAGAGGTAACTCCCCTTTAATCTTAACTTATGCTCCCCGAGTCGGGGACTTAGCTAGGGATAGGCTAGTATCCCCGGGCCTCGTATTTGAGGCCGACGGGGAGAGGTAACTCCCCTTTAATCTTAACTTATGCTCCCCGAGTCGGGGACTTAGCTAGGGATAGGCTAGTATCCCCAGGCCCCGTATTCGAGGCCGACGGGGAGATGAGACCTTCAGCCCCCGTCCCCGTAGGCTCGGAGATCCTTATGTTCCTATCCAGGTTCCTCCAGTACGGGAATTTCCTGAACCCGGACGACATGGGGGATCGAGTCCATTCATTTGCTTTAGAGGAATTAAGTCGCACCCAGGGCATAGATGAGGGTTCATCCCAGGTCATTTTTAGCTTTGACATGTGTGTTTTTGTTTCTGTTTGGTTTACCATCCTGACTCCCTTTTCTGTACTTTTACAGGGGACTCCGATATGTCAACCCCTGCCAGCGAAATGAGGCGGCTCCTCAAGGACAAGGCGCCCAAGAAGGCAGCCAGGAAGAACAGCGAGGTGACGGGCCCAGAGCCCAGTCTCAACGAGGAGGCGTCCGGGGCGGAGCCTCGTCCCGGTGGGGGAGCCTTGGCCGCGATCCCCATCCAAGTCGTGGAGCCTGCTGCAGTCTCCACCCCCGCCCAGCACCCCGTAATTGACTTGGAGGCGGGCGCAGTGGTCAGCAGAAGCTCTGGGAAAAGGGGCTCGGATGCTGGCACCGAAGAGGGCAACACCGGGAAGAGGCCCCGGACGAGGCGAACTAGCTCGGCTGAAGAGTCACATGGTGAGAGTCGGCTGGCCGCGAAGGAGGTCCCTGCACTGCCCGTTCTCCCCATACGTCCGACTTTTCTCGAGGAGGGGGAGTCCGCTTTACGGGATGAGCAGTCCCGACTGATCAGCCGGACCTGGGAAAACGGTCAGGGCTGGAGGGACGAAACTTACAGAGCCCTGACGATTCGCCGTCAGGTTGAATTCGCGGAGCGTCCTGCCGAGTTCAGCGCACCTCAGCCGATCGTGGATCGGCCAGCCGCCGAAGTGGGCTTCCGCCCTAAACTCGGACAAGACACGGCACCCCTGGCGGCTGACCTGCTAGACCAGGTGGGGAACACCATGTCCAACCTCCAGCTTAAGAGGTACGCCACGATAGCCAACCCGGACGTACTGTTCATCTCCCAGGCTCTCCGCCACCAGGCCACCGCGGTAACTTTTACTTGTCTTCTTATATTCCTTCCCTTACTTGTTGACGAGGATTTTATTTTCTAACTTTTCTTTGCTCCAGGTTGACCTGTTGTCCCATCGGAGTGCCAATCTGGTGGGCAAGCTGGCCATGAAGATGGAGACAGCCAAGTTGGAGCTGGAGGAATCCGTGAATCAAAGGGAGGTCGCCAAGGAGGCCCTTGGCCAGGAGATGGCCCGTGCTCAGACGGAGCGCGAGGAGTTTGACCGCGCCAAAGCCGGATTGGAAGAGGAGTTGTCCCGGAAATCAAAGGAGGCCGATGAGCGGGCAACACTCATGGAGGCGGCCGCGGCTCAGTCCATCCTGGATAAGGAGGAGATCCAAGCCTTGAAGGACCGGGTCTGCGAATTGGGCGACTCTCTGCTTGAGGAGAAGGCGGCGCACGAAATATCCCGCCGCGAAAAGGAGGAGGCCGAGGGCTTGCTGGAGGTCACCTTTGATGAGGCCATTTACATGGCCTGGTGCAAGGACAAGAGTATGAACCTCCTTGTCTTCCCTGATCCAGAGTCGAAGCGGGCCGAGTTCGAGGCCAAGGAGAAGGAGGACGTGGACCTCTAGGCGGACGAGTTGTAGGCCCGAATCCCGGCCTTGTCCCTTTTTCTTTTTATTTTTTATTTTTTATTAGTACTTTTGGCTTGTAATTAAGTTCGAAACACTGCTACCTTCTCTGGTTTTTATATAGGCTTCCTTTCGTTATTTCGAGTAGAAATTTCATTTTGTTGCCACGGTTAATTGATTGTGAGGGTTTAGTTCCGATTCCAACGGCCTGGACTAGACCCAACGACTTAACTCACCGAGTTTTTAATACTGGCACCAAGGCCAGGGCCATCGGGGCTTAGTTTAACTTGGAGCTTTGTTCTCCTTTTATCAGCTTTAGGCCATGGCTTTGCCCTGGGGCACACCGGATGCTTCTACCTCCCGGATATCAATTGTTTGGAACGGGATGAGCCTTGGGCTTGGTCCTCTCTATTTTTATACCCCCGGACACCGTTCGTCCGAGGTGGGACCAGCCTTGGGCTCGATCCTCTTTATATTTTTATCCCCGGACATCGCTCGTCCGGGGCGGGACCGGCCTTGAGCTCGGTCCTCTTTGTTTTATACCCCTGGGACATCGTTCGTCCGGAGTGGGACCGGCCTTGGGCTCGGTCCTCTTTATATTTATACCCCCGGACATCGTTCGTCCAGGGTGGGACCGGCCTTGAGCTCGGTCCTCTTTATTTTATACTCCCGGACATCGTTCGTCCGGGGTGGGACCGGCCTTGGGCTCGGTCCTACTTATATTATACCCCGGACATCGTTCGTCCGGGGTGGGACCGACTTTGGGCTCGGTCCTCTTTATATTTATACCCCCGAACATCGTTCGTCCGGGGTGGGACCGGCCTTGGGCTCGGTCCTCTTTATATTTTTATCCCCAGACAACGCTCGTCCAAGGCGGGACAGGCCTTGAGCTCGGTCCTCTTTATATTTATACCCCCGGACATCGTTTGTCCGAGGTGGGACTGGCCTTAGGCTTGATCCTCTTTATATTTTTATCCCCGGACAACGCTCGTCCAGGGCGGGACAGGCCTTGAGCTCAGTCCTCTTTATTTTATATCCCCGAACATCGTTCGTCCGGGGTGGGACCGGCCTTGGGCTTGGTCCTCTTATGAACCGGGGCTAGCCTAAACTTGCGCCCCGCTGGGTAATAACTTACACCTGGTATACCCCCCACAAGTGGGCGAAGACTGGTCTGGGGTCACTTGAGAAAGATTACCATTGTTTTACAATATTCCTTTATGACGTTTTGCACACGCCATTTTCATTGTTTGAAAAAGGGGTCGCCCTGAGGCATACATTGTTTACAACGAAAATATTAAATTGAAACGCGGTCTCCCGACTACTGATAGTATTTACGGAGATGCTCCGCATTCCAGGCTCGCGGGACTTTCGAGCCATCGAGCCGCTTTAAGCGGTATGTCCCGGGGCACACCTCGTGCTGGATCTCGTACGGCCCTTCTCAATTTTGGCCCAGAACCCCCACTCCCGGATCTTGAGTAGCAGGGAAGACTCTTCGCAAGACCAAGTCGCTGGTTCCAAACTTACGGCTTTTGACTTTGGAGTTGAAGTGTCGCGCGATCTTGCCTTGGTACATCTTCAGCTGCACCTACGACTCTTCCCGGATCTCTTCGATGAGATCTAGTAATTCCTGGAGTAAGGCGTGGTTCTGGGCGGGGTCGTACGTGTCTCGTCAGTGGGACGGGATGGTCGTTTCGATCAGGATGACGGCTTCGCATCCATAGACCATAGAGTAGAGGGTGTGTTCGGTTGACGTCCTCTCGGTCGTCCGGTAAGCCCATAGTACGCGGGGAAGTTCCTCGGGCCATTTGCTCTTACAGGCCTGGAGTTTATTTTTCAGCGTCCCCTTCAGGATTTTTTTCACGGCTTCTGCCTGCCCGTTTGCCTGGGGCCTGGCAATCGCGGAGAAGCTCTTGACGATACCGTGCCTTTCACAAAAATCCGTGAAGTGGGTGCTGTCGAACTGCTTCCCGTTGTCGGACACGATTTTGTGGGGGAGGCCGTACCGACACACTATGTTATTGATGACGAAATCTAAGGCCTTTTTGGAAGTGATTGTATTCATGGGCTCCGCCTCAACCCACTTCGTGTAATAGTCCACGACCACGATGACATACTTCACCCCTCCCTTCCCGGTCGGGAGGGATCCGACGAGATCGATCCCCCATACTGCGAAGGGCCAGGGGCTAGTCATCAAGGTTATTTCTGTCGAGGGGGCCCGCGGGACCTTCGCGTACCTCTGGCACTGTTCGCACTTGCGGACGTAGTCAATACAGTCTTTCTTCATGGTTGGCCAGAAGTATCCTTGGCGCAAGATCTTCTTGGACAGGCTGGGCCCGGCGGTGTGATCTCCGCAAAAACCTTCGTGCACTTTGTGCAGGATGGCGCTTAGTTCAGTTCCGGACACACACCTGAGGTAAGGCATGGACTAAACCCGGCGGTAGAGCTTTCCGTCCATCATGACATATCGGTGGACTTGATACTGGAGTTTCCTGGCTGCGGCCCGGTCGGCTGGAACTTCCCTGGTAGTCAGGTAGTGGATAAGCGGTCCCATCCAAGAAGTGGAGTGATCGACAGTGTGGACCGCGGGGGCCCTGATGCTTGGGACGGGGAGATGGTTGACGGGGACCAGTCCGGCCAGCTCCGCCTCGGCGTCGGTGGCCAGTTTTCTAGTGTATCCGCGAAGACATTTTGCTCCCGGGGGATCTGGCGGATGGAATGCTTTGTGAATGCCTGTAGCATTTCCCTCATTTGAGTCACATAGGCCGCCATTCTCTCTCCTTTAGTCTGATATTCCCCCGAGATTTGTCTGACAACTAGCTGGGAATCGCTGTAGATTTCCAGGTTCGCTGCCTCTACCTCCTGGGCCAAACGCAGCCCGGCTAAGACAGCTTCATGCTCCGCTTCGTTATTCGACGCCTTGAACTGGAAACGGAGGGCATTTTGTAACTGGTGCCCCTGCGGTGATACCAAGATGATCCCGGTCCCGACCCCGTTTTCATTCGAGGATCCGTCCACGAAGACTTTCCATACGGGCGCCGCTGGGGCTTCGGGAATATTGTCTTCCTGAGGCACCCGGAACATTCAACGATGAAATCGGCCAGGGCCTATCCCTTGATAGACACCCTAGGGACGTAGGATATATCGAAATGGCTTAGCTCCATGGCCCACTTCAGGAGTCTTCTCGATGACTCGGGCTTCTGTAACACTTGCCGTAGGGGGTGGTTAGTCAGGACCTTTATGGCGTGGGCCTAAAAATAAGGTCGAAGCTTTCGGGACGCCATCAGTAGGCAGAATGTTAGCTTTTCGATCAATGGGTATCGAGATTCAGCGTCCAGCAATCGCTTGCTTACATAGTATACCGGGAGCTGTGCCCTTTCTTCCTCTCGTACCAACGCGGCGCTGATCGCGTGCTCAGTCACGGCCAGGTACAGATACAGAGGCTCCCCTTCAACCGGTTTCGTCAGGATTGGGGCTTGGGCCAAGTGTTCTTTCAGCTTACGAAAGGCCTCTTCGCATTCGGGTGACCATTCGAAACGCTGGCTTCCCCGAAGGACGTTGAAGAACGGGATGCACTTGTTCGTGGCTTTGGAAACGAAATGGCTCAAGGCGGCTATTCGTCCCGTCAGGCTTTGTACGTCCTTATGCTTTCGGGGAGAGGCCATATCAATCAGTGCCTTGATCTTATTTGGATTGGCTTCTATTCCCCGGAAACTCACTATGAAGCCCAGGAACTTCCCGGAGGCCACGCCAAAAGTGCACTTTTTGGGATTCAGCTTCATCCCGTACTTCCGGATGACTGTGAAGGCCTCCTCCAGGTCATCCGAATGGTTCTGGGACGTCTTGGACTTGACCAGCATATCATCGATGTATACCTCCATGTTTCGCCCTAACTAGCCCCGGAACATTCGATTGACGAGCCTTTGGTAAGTTGCTCCGGCATTCTTCAGTCCGAAAGGCATGACTATGTAGCAGTAAATTCCCTTGTCGGTTTGAAAGCTGGTGTGCTCCTAATCTGCCACGTGCATAGAGATCTTATTGTAGCCTGAGTAAGCGTCCATGAAGCTCAAGATCTCGTATGTGAACGTAGCATCCACCATTTGGTCGATCCGGGGCAGCGGGAAATAGTCCTTCGGACAGGCTTTGTTGAGGTCCATGAAGTCGATGCATGTTCTCCACGTCCCGTTTGGTTTCAGCACCAAGACGGGATTGGCCAGCCACACGGGGTACACAGCCTCGCGTATGAAGTTGATGGAAGACAGCTTCTCAACCTCCAGCTTAAGGGCCTCGGCCCTCTCCGTCCCCAAAGGCCTACGTTTCTGGCGGACCGAGGTCGCGTTTGGGTCAATAATTAACGCGTGGCAAATGATATTGCGGTCGATCTCAGTCATGTCTGAGTGAGACTAGGCTAGGATATCCTGGTTTCCCTTAGCTTGGGCGATGATGGCGGCTCGAACATCTGCCGACAGACTTTTTCTGACTTGGATGATTCGGGTCGGATCGGTGTCGCTGATGCACACCTCTTCTATCTCGTCCATTGGCTCCAGGATGCGGTCGTCCCCTATCCGCGGGTCCAGGTCATCTTCTTCCTGGACCACCCTCTCAGCAGGCGGGAGGGGAATCGGTTCGACGAAGTCCTCAACGGGTTCTTCCCAGATCATGTATATGGGCCGAGCTGACACATGGTAGCACTTTCGGGTGCTCTTCTGGTCTCCCCGGACAATTCGTACCCCTCCGCTATCGAATGGAAACTTCATGCAAAGATGACGGATGGAGGTGATGGCTCCAAACTCACCCAATGCAGGCCGACCAAAAATGACGTTGTAAGCGGTGGGGCAGTCCACCACTACAAAGGTGCAGAACTTGAACGAGTGCTGCAATTCACTCCCCAGCGTAACAGGCAGTTGGATCTTTCCCATGGGGAGAAGTGCATCTCCGTTGAAGCCGTAAATCTAGGTCGGGCACGATGCCAGATTCGCTTCAGTCAAGCCAATGGCGATGAAAGCGGGCTTGAACAACAGGTTGATGGAGCTCCCGCCGTCCACCAACACACGGGACACCAACTTGCTGGCGATTTGAGCATCTATGACCAGCGAGTCGTGGTGCGGAAAGTGGACATTGCGGGCGTCGTCCTCCGTGAAGGTGATGGGGAGGTTTATCAACTTAGGGCGCTGAGCCGGGGCCTGGACAAGGGCGCACACCTCCTTATCGTGGTCTAGCTAGCTTAGGTAGCGCTTTTGGTCATTCCTGGATGGTCCTCCCAGGTGAGGTCCGCCCAAGATGGTGGCCACATGTCCGTCAACTCGAGGGGGTGCCGCCCCGGAGGGGTAAGGCATTCCGGGGCCGGGAACCTGCGCGACGGGGACCCCCTAAGGGGCCTGCGCCGGGGGTGCCTGTGCATACCCTCCCGGAGGTGGGTATGCCCTGGGCGTTCCCGAGACCGTGGGTTGTCTGGGGCTTGCTGACAGGCCCGGGACTCCCACGAGCATCCGAACCCATTGGTAGAGGTGCTCGAGCTTGATGAGATTTTCGATCTCATCCTTGAGCTGCCGGCATTCATCGGTGGTGTGGCCCACATCCTTGTGATAGGCGCACCTGTTGCTGGTGTCCCTCGGATTTCTTCCCCCTTTGAACATGGGGCTAGGTTTCCGGTAGTGAACCGCCCTTTCTGTGGCCAGGTAGACGTTCTCCCTGTTGTCCACCGGATTGGTGTATTCTGAATATTGGGGCTCGTAGCCTGTAATGACCCAAATTCGCTAATAAGGCTTAAGGGCCTTGATTAGTGTGCCGGGAAGGCATAAATGGGATTTGAGTGAATAGTACTTATTTGAATGTGATATTATGTGATTAATAGTGTTTAAATGACATTATATGATAATTGGTGATATTATATGATAATATGAAATAGACGTGTTGTATATGTGAGAACCACGTTATTATGTGGATAATTCTGCAGCCGGCGACTTGAGGGCTAGATAGCGGGAAAAGTCACAACGGGGTATTATAATTGACTTTGGGCAAGTCAAGGAGTATTTTAGGTATCGGGTAGTGAATCGGACTATCGGGTGATGAAAATAAATAATTGGAGATATATTTGATGTTAGGATGTCTAGGCGGGGTTATTGGGGGATTTTACCGTTTTGGCCTCGGGGACGTTTTCGGCACCCCGAGCTTTGGGATTAGTCTAATAATCTAAGGATATACTTGGAAGACTTAGAAAATACTAGACAGAAAAGTGTAAAACGACCCTATCTCTCCTTCTCTCTCTTAGCAAAGGAAAAACTACTGAAACTTAAGAGGGAACTGCAGGAATTAAGCAGGAACTTGGGGAAATAGTCTGGAGGATTAGCTCAGGAATTGATCAAGGTCTGAGATAGAGCCAAGGTAAGCTTTGAATTTTCGTTTCTGAGGTTAGGAATTTAAAGAAAATGGCAGAGTTTTAAATATCTGTGGTTTTGGTATTTAAGGTGGGATTGAGACTTGAAACTTTGAAGATAAGTCAGGGGACTCTTGGAGAATCGATTCTACAGCTGAGGTAAGGTTTAATTTAAAGTTTTATGGTTCAATTTGAGAGTTTTCATGGCTGGTATTGAGTTCTGTGGGTTTGAAATTTCAGAAGTTGGAATTGGGGTTTTGGTGAGTCTTAGGCTGGATTTTTGGTTGGATTGTGTTGTTTAAATCATTCTAATGTTGTTATTATTAATTGGCATTGAGTTGGGGGCTTTGGATTGAAAATGGTGGTTTTTCTGGGTTCGAAGGGTCGGGCCGCATCATGGTTCTTGGTGAGTCGCGGCCCTTCGAAGTTGTTGCACGCTGAGGAAGGAGGGCGGGCCGCGGCATGGCCCAAGCAATGCCGCGGCCCTTACCTATTTTTGTGCCTTAGAAGGTTCTGTTTGGGAGCCATGCCGCGGCATGGGTGGCCTATGCCGCGATGCTTAAGGGATATTGAGATTTTGAGATTTTAGGCTTGGGAATTTAACCTAGGGTGCTCGGGATTGAATCTTTTACCATATTTGGTGAAGTTCAATGTTCCGAGTACTAGAACTTGGCTTGGGAACTCATTTAAGATTGTTAATGGTATCCTTTATCATGGTTGTGACTAGGTGTTAAGCTAGGGCTCAAGGATCGGATCGCGCTCAAGGAGTATCGCCCGTAACTAATTCATCTGAAAGCTAAAGGTAAGAAAACTACACCCGGTTGAATATTTGAGCGGGACTAAGGGCTCCCCGATATATATATGATTGAAAGAATGGTATTATGCTATGTAAATTGTAAACCAACGGCCTAAGCGTGCCACGGTTAACTTGTGCAATTGGCACGGCTCGGACACTAGTATCCGAGGACAGCTTATTATGCACTGAGCTCGGTTTAAGCTGGGCCGGAGTCAGTGGGTTAAGCAGAGGGTGTGACCTAAGGTGTCGACCCTAGTATTTGTGTTAATTGATTATTATACCTGGCTATAAGAGTGATTAATGATGTTGTTGAATAATCTGAGTATAGATAAGGTTACTTGTACTTTGAAGTGTGCTTATATGCTATGGACTGAATATCTGAACATGCTTACTAGAATGTCTGTTTGATAATGTTGTTTATACTGTGTATGTTGTTTTCTTGCTGGGCCTTGGCTCACGGGTGCTGCGTGGTGCAGGTAAAGGCAAGGGCAAGATCGATCAACCTTGATTGGAGAGCTCTGCAAGGTGAATGTACATATCAGGCCGCTCAACCGCCACGGTTGAGGAGATTACAGGAATGAGAGGACCAGAACCTTGTATTTTTCCTTAGTATGGCTAATGTTTACTCTTAACTGTTGAATTTTGTAAACCAACTTTTAAAAACTGTAAGTTTTGGGGATCCCTTCTGTAAACTATTTATAACTTATAAAATGTATCTTTTGAGGCCAAAATGTCTTTTAGCCCTAGAATTCTTTAGTTAATGACACGTTTTGATTAAATGACTTGATTAGCGAGTCTCACACCTTTATAAATACACAGTGTAGCGGTCCTGGCTATCCAGGGCGTTACATAGCCCCTCTTTCCCTTCTTGACCAGCTCGGGCCGGTTCTGGCCTCTGCCAGATCGCTTCCCTCGGGAGAGGTTCACGCTCGCCTCAGTCACTCCTACCTGTGACTGCTGGGCCTCGACATGGGCAATGCTGTGTCCTGCTGGTGCGACGCCATAACCGGAGAAGTGGGTGGATTGGGCCGGGGCATACCCTGAAGTGGCAGGGCCATACACCGTAGGAGTGTAGCTGACCCCGGGCGCGACGACCGGTCCCGGGGCAATGGGAGGCGCGGTACAGGACTGCGCCGGGAACTGTCCCCCATATCCCGGGAACGTCTGGGGGACGGGCTGCGGAGCCGGAGGCCACCCGAAAGCCTGGATTTGAGCTTCCTCCCAGTTGATGAATCCTTGGGCCCTCCTGATGAACTCTTCCAGGGTAGCGGCCTTGCTACCCTGCATGTCATCCCAAAGGGGGGGCCCGGCCCGGATTCCGGACTGCAGTGCCACCAGACGCTGTCCGTCGTCCACTTTCGTCTTGGAGGCTTCTTCAGTGAAGCGCTGGATGTAGGCCCCCAGTGTCTCCGCGGGGAGTTGCTTGATATTTGCGAGGGGGCTGATCTGCATATCCATCCTCATGGCGGCCACGAACTGTTTGCGAAACGTTGACTGCAGCCCGGACCAGGATTGGATGGATCACGGCTTAAGTCTTTTCCACCACTCTTCGAAGGGACCGCCCAAAGTGATCGAGAAACAGAGGCACTTGCCATCGTCATTGACATGGGCCACTATCATGAGCTGGTTGTATCGGGACAAATGGTCCCTGGGGTCGGTGTTTCTAGTATAGGCGGTGAGGCTTGGAATCTTGAACCTCTTGGGGAGTATGGCGTCCAGGATGTGCCTTGCACAGGGATCTTTATCCTCTTCATTGAAGTTGGTGTCTGCGCCTTCTTGCTTGCGGACTAGACGATCCGTGACCTTTTTTAAAGCGGCCATCTGCTCCATGAGCTGCCTGGCCGTGCCATCTTCTAGGGGGATTCTTTCGTTCCTCCTGTCGTTGATGTTGTTTCTGAGGTCGCCACCTCGGGGGAGGATATTTTCCTTGCGGGCCCGCTCTTTCCGAGCGTTCAGTCCGTCGTGTAAGTCTATCCGGGACGTATCGTCCCCTGAAATGAGGGCATGATGCTCCTCGCTGCGAGGCCGCTCCCAACGGTTCTTGTTAACCGAGGCACTTGGGTGCAAAGATCTTTCCCACTCGTCTCGCCCTGGGGCGTGCCGGGGCTGTGCATTCCGCAACTGCATCCCCTGCGGATCGATCAAGTGCCCTCGTCCTTGGACGGGGCGCACCTTCTCTTTCCTAGGGAGCGGCCGGGAACGGGTCCCAGCCTTTACGATGGGGGTGGTCTTTTCTCGGGTCTTTCCACCGGCCTTCTTTTTCTCCCTGTCTGAGTTTCCTGGAGCTGGCTCAGGAAACGGCTCCTGGGGAGGGGCCGGGCTTGCTCCTTCGGGGACCCCGGCTCGCGCTTGTGGAGCAGGCTCCTGCGCTCCTGGAAGTGGGTCAGTTGCGGGATTGGCTGTCGGACCCTGCGCGGCTATGAATGCCTGTAGGGCCTGGAGAGACTCTTGCATCCGTCGATGCGCCTCCGCTTGCTCGGCGATCCTGGCTTCCTGGTCCAGGACTTGCTGCCTCAGTCTGGTCACCTTCAAGTCCTGCTGGTTGGGCTTTCCTTCGGGGATCTCGGGATCCGCAGCTTCGTCGTGGTATTCCCCCTCATTTTCCTCTTCATAATATTCCTCCTCGTTTTCCTCTTCGCATTATGTCCCACCCTCGTAGTCTTGTGACTCGTCATGGTGAGATGTTTGAGGAGGCGCGTTCTTGGGCAGATCCTGAGGGAGATGTTGTGAAGGCCGCGGGTCTTTGTTGCCCTGCTCTGGATTGCTAGGGTCGAAGGTTGTGTGTCGTGTGTTCACCATTGTAGCAAAGGCTTCACATTAGCACTAGCTTCCTTCAGCTCTCAATGAAAGCACCAAAATGTTTACCGAGATTTTCGGAAACTATATTAATGAATATTATTTAAGAGTAATGATAAGAAAAGTAGAAGATTAACACGAGATTTTTACGTGGTTGGGGCATTAATGAGCCTTAGTCCACGAGTCAGTAGTATTAGAACTTGGAAAGCCTTTTTACAATGGAGTTTCTCTCTATATTTTGACAGAGTAATTGTATACTAGTCGAAGAGAGATCCTTTTTCCAGTATTCTATAGCCTGTATTTATAGGCTTATGGGAACACTGGGTCTGGGCCGGGTATGACCCGGGCCCATCAGAGATATGGATACTCTTGGCCTCTCTAGTGGGAGCCCAATATAAAAGATAAAACATACATGAATTCCAGGCCAGTTAAGGCCCAATAAGGTGGCCCAAGAGCTATATTTTTCCCGACAAAACGGTGTCTTTGGTCTGAACACTTCGAGTTACGAGGCAGATTCAGGGGGCAAGACCAATCAGAGTACTTGGCAGCGCAGATCTGAAACAACGGCGTGCAATCCCGAGGTGGCCTTTTCCGCAGGTGAAAAGTAGGGACAACGCCCACGCGGAGTGGGGCGGCTTCAGGGTCCTGGACGCTTGGTCCCACCAACCAGGGACGATGCGATCCAGGTTCGTTTACCTTTGTCCCTCTTCATTTACCACAGGCCCGGACTATTACCAGGGTCCGGGACCAGGACGCGTATGTCGTGGGGGTTCGAACTGTCTGCACGTCTCCCGGACGAGTGTCCCGGATGATTGTCCCGGATACCATACCGGACCTCCTTGTGGGCCCGGAATTTCACCCAAGCCCGTGCCCCCTTGGACATTCCCATACCAAGAGGCCTTGGGCCGGGCCCACATTTTGAACAGCCCCTGACCATGGGCCTGGACGAATGTTTCCGGGTTCACGCAGGAAATGGGGAAAACAAATCCAATTATTCAAATCAAATCAAATCCAATTGTAATTGGATATCCAATTTTTTGTAATTGTATTGGATTGCAATGGTTCGGTGTAGTTGGATTGGTTTGGATGTTGCCCACTGTAACATCCTGAAATTCCTAATAAGGCTTAATGCCTTGATTAGGGGGTCAGGATGACATTATTGGAATATTATGTGTTTATATGTGAATTAATTGAATATTTATGTGATTATGTGAATTGCATGAGTTATATTACTATATGACCGATTATGCATGTTTAAGTGTATTAAATGTGAGAAGCAGACCCGCTTTTATTTAAAGAGACATATTTGTAATTTTGACCCGTTGATGATCTAATTGTGATTATATGATTGAGACTACATTATTATGTGGATATATTTGAGATATTCGGCAGGAGTTGGTTATTTTGAGTAAGGTAGCGATTTAGTCACAACGAGGGATTTATACCCGGCTCGGGGTGAGCCAAGGGGTATATCGGTAATTCGGGGAGTTACTGAGACTAATTGGAGTATGAGTCATATTTTGGGAAAAATAGTGATATTCTGAGATTGGCGGAATTGACTGAGAATTATAAGTGTATGGTGAGACAGGAGGGTAAAATGACGATTTTGCCCTTGAAGGGCTTTGAGAGGATTTTAAGAGAGTGAGAGCATTATGGTCATTTGGACCATGGGTTCCCTTAACTGAAGCTTATTAGCTTAGTTTGAAAAAAAAAAATAGAACAAAACTCTCTCTCTCCTTCTCTTTCTTTAAGCTTTGAGAATTCAGAATAGAATTTGAATTTTAAGAAGATTTGGGGCAAGTTGGAAGTTGTTAAAGCTAGGAGTGAATTCTAGCAAAGGTAACTCAATTATCTAAGTTTTTTATTTTTGGTTTTCTATGTTTTTTGAAGCTTTATTAGGAGTTTAAGTTAAGGGAGTTTTAAGGTTTGTTTTGATGTTTCTGAGCTGCTGGGATCATTATTATGGTCAAAACTGGTTAAAATCATGTTTTATGAAGATTTTTCGGAAGTTGGCGATTCTTAAAATCGTTGGTTTTCCGGGTTCATAGAGTCACGCCGTGGCGCTGTTCTTGGAGCGATGCGGCCCTCATGAACTCAGGGATGCAGGGGGTGCCTCGGACCGCCTTGGCCCCGCAGCGCTAGGCGAGTTGGGTCGCGGCGCGTGTCCAGTGATTTTTGGGCACGGGCTCTCTGACTTGTTGAGTGTCACGGCCCTTAGTGGGGGCGCGCGCGACTCAAATTGGGGAAAAAATAAAAAGTAAGTTTTGGGATTTGGGAATCCAAACCTAAGGGCTCGTGAATGGTTATACTACCTGAGTTGGCAGAATTCATGGTCCCGGAGGCGAGGACTCAGTCTGAAAGCCTTTATTGGTTATAGTTATTCCTTGTTATGGTTGTGACTAGGGTGAACCGTTAGGCTCAAGAGGAAAGGACCGTCCTCGGGGTCGTCATACGCTATTCACTTAGGACCTAAGGTAAGAAAACTGCACCTGGTCTGTGTTTAGGGCTTGGTCCGGCTATAGAACATGGTTATAACCATGCTGATAATGGTTTATTAAACATGTTGATTGCATTGTGCTTTCCTATGTTAAGTAATGACTGCTTATCTATGTGTCTGATTGAAAAGCTCGGCTTATAAGTCGAGGGTAATCTATTATATCTGATTGAAAGGC
Organism: Humulus lupulus; assembly: GCF_963169125.1. Taxonomy (NCBI): domain Eukaryota; kingdom Viridiplantae; phylum Streptophyta; class Magnoliopsida; order Rosales; family Cannabaceae; genus Humulus; species Humulus lupulus. Next base: position 47,985,158 of record NC_084800.1, on the reverse strand, counting down.
TTGACTTATAAGTCGAGGGTTATCTGTTATATCTAATTGAAAGGCTCGGCTTATAAGTCGAGGGTTATCTGTTATATTTGATTGAAAGACTCAGCTTATAAGTCGAGATTTCATCGATTATATTCGACTGAAAAACTTGGCTTATAAGTCGAGGATCTATCTATTGTATTTGATTAAAATCTCAGCTTATTAGTCGAGGATATATCTTGTTAAAAGACTCGACTTATAAGTCGAGGGTTTACAAGGCTCAGCTTATAAGCCGAGGGTTTAAAGGCTCGACTTATGAGTTGAGGGTGGCAATAATGTGTTGTTAAGCTAACTCGGAAGCGTGATATACACTTGAACAACCCTATGGCCAGCTCTAAAATTGGTTATACATGAAATTAGGCAATGGGCCTTGGCGTGACTTTAGAGTCAGCTATCTGGATTGATTGCATGCACGAATATGATTATTACTGGCGTGCTAATTATGATTCTGTGATTTGATGATTTACTTCTTATGAGCATAATTATGTTTTCTTGCAGAGCATCGGCTCACGGGTGCTAAATGATGCATGTAATAGGAAAATAAAAGTTGGACTAGCCATGAATTGGAGAGCTTCAAAGACAGGGTGTACATATGCGGCTTGCTCGACTGCCACGATCGAGGGTATCAGTTGGAACAAGGGTCAGACCCTGATTTTGTTGACTAGGTCGGGTTTTGTATTCATTTTGAGTTTGTAACCGTTTTAAACTATGTTGGGATCCCATGTATTGAACACAAACTCTTTTAATGAAATTGTTGGCTTTTGACCGAAATTTTTAGTACCTAAACCTGTGGTTAGTTTCTATTACACGTTTTAAGTCCAAATGACTCGTTTAGCAAGTTAAACAACGTTCCTGTGTTAGGAGGACGTTACACCTACCCCCAATAAGTATAAAAAAATTATAAAAAATGGAAGGTGTGTATAATATGTATATTCTATTTTATACATGTTGGTTGTTGTTTTACCCACCAAATAGTTTGAACTTCTAGTTAATTATGATTACTTGCCCACTATGAGCCTAGTTAGGTGTTTGTTTATTTGGACTAAGTCATTATCCAGTTATCCAAATAGATCCTGAAAATTTCACCCTAGACGGAGGCTTGGGTCTGATGCCTCATGGTATGCTTATCACATCCTGAGGACCTCATAGATTTACCTATTACGAAGTAGCTTAAGTAAGCTTAGAGCACTCGCAATAGATTATGCATAATAACTAGATATGTAAAATATAACTCAAAATTTACAAAATGATACTTCTAGTAGATGATGTATAATAGCTAAGCTATGATAACATAAATCATTCTCCACATTTAGTTACATACTATTCATGCTATAAACTTATTTAATTATTATTTTTACTATTCTCTTATATTCTTTCTCTCCCATAATTTTTTATTTAAATAAATAAATATATCTAAAAATATAATATTTAAATGTTCCAAAGATGAATTATAAAGAAGTTTGTATATGGTTTAATGTTCCAATATCTTAAGGGGTAGAAACTCATTTGATATGTGTGAATTGGTGAGTTCTCGATTAAGCTAACCACACAAATAATGATACATATAGCTGCCATCCTATAAACCGAGTGGCTGCTTGCATATCAAACAAAGTCTACAATAAATCTTAGGAATATGTGTAACTATTTTTGTCTTCGTAGGCTACAGTGCTTGCAGGGCTACAAGCAAACAACCAACACCCATCTTTGAGCAACGGTCCAGACTAGATCCTTTGGGGTTTGTTTACTAAACAAAATTAGTTTATACTAAATTATATTAGTACTATATGTTTGGTGATGTACAAGACTAGATAAAGTATAAAATATTTTTTTATTAAATTTATAATTTTATGAAATTATTTTTTATTAATAAAAAATAATACTAAATAATATTTGATGTAAGATATTTAATAAAAATTAATATATTATATAATTTTCAATAAAAATAATAATTATAAATATTAAAAAAATATTTAAGAAAAAAATTTACAATTTTTTATTTTTAAAAATTAAATTTTAATTATATTATAAAAAATAGCTAATAAAATAAAAAGGTAAAAAAATAAAAATAAGCTGCTCGTTTCGACTATTATAACCCATTTTATGAGTCAAAATAGTCCTAAAATATAACGACTAAAATTGTGTTTAGATTAAGAAGTTGTTTGACTCTTTAACTTAAAAATTATTTTTTGTTTTTAAGAACTAAAAAATATGTTATCAAAATAAGTAGGAGTGTTTGTCATTGTTTTATAAAATAATTTTTAAAAACAAAATTAAAAAAAAATGAAAATTTTAAGAACAATAAAAAATTATTTTTAATTGTTTTCAAAAAAAAAATTGTCAATTTTTTTCTTACATAACTGTAGAGTCCAAGAACTTTACTTAGCTAGTTAGATAATAGTAGTAATAGTAATAGCTAGTAGTAGTTATAGTATGTTTATTACTGTGGATTTTGGTTCAAGTCGGGATTTAGTTGGAAACTCCTAGCAATAATTATGGATTTTATAAGTTTAACCTATAGTTTAAGAATATTAATTATAACATAAGGTCTGATTAGTATTGCTGGTTATTAATATGATGATTATTATAACCTAAGGTTTAGATAGAGCCAATAGGATTATGACACTTATCATATGCATGATTATTAAGGAGTCATTATTTTAATAAGGGAAATATAAGACTTAGTCTTCACCAGAATCTGTTAGAGCACTCACATTGGGTGCTCTACTCCATCCTTTAAAATAGCTCATCAAAATACACAATTTTCTATTTTACCTCTAAGTTTTACATTATACCATATATCAGCTTCTCTATATATTTCTTTACATCATTTAAATATTATATCTTTAAACATATTTTATTACTTAAAGTAAAATAAAATAATTGAAAAAGAAAAAAAAAACTAAATGGAGAGAGAAAAGTTATAAAAAATATATTAAAATATTATATAAATGATATGTAAATGTTATGTAAATGTAGATATGGATTAATTGGAGTTTGTGCATAGCTATTATAAATATATGTATAAAGGAGCTGATGGAAGATGTTTTTATGAGTTTTCGCTAAATATTATAAAGAAAGTGTAGTATAAAATATATCACAAAAACATACATTTGTATAATTTACTTCAAAACTTTTACATTATACCATACATCTGTTTCTTTACATTATTTATAAATTATATTTTTAAAAATATTTTATTTATTTTAAGAAATAAAATAATTAAAATAATAGTATCACACTCATATATATACAAAAGTTTATAAAAAAATAATAAAATATTTATAGTTTGATGAATAGTATTTCACTACATATAAAGAAATACTATTCATTTAGGTAAAAAAATATAACTTTACATCATTCAATGAAAGACTACTTAACTATTTTTTCTCTATATTATAAAGAATAACACATTTTAGCTCATCCAATGTAAGTGCTCTTCGGAGCATAATATTTATTTAGATATTTAGACTTAAAATTTTATTTATTTGTGGATTAGGTTGTTATTTAGATAATTAAATAGATTTTTTTTTCGTAACTTTATGGTACTGTAACTTCCGACCTATTTTTAACCCAGTTATGTTATGAATTTTGAAAAATAGTATTTTTAAAAAGTTGTAGATAATTTAATTAGCTTTCTAACGGTATAAATATATTATAAATCGGAGTCCTACAGCTCCATATATATTGATTTTACTGTAGGTGAGTTTAGAGTTATGGGATTTAGAAAATTAGAAGATATGATTCTATTTTAAATTTAAATTTAAATTTGGATTATAATTAGAAGATTTTTATTCCTTAGGATTCTATTTTAAATTTGGATTATAATTAGAAGATTTTTATTCTAGAACTCTATAAATAGGACCTAGCACCAAGCATTTTCATTCATTCTTCAAGCATTGATCAGAGCCTTCTAGGTGCTAGTGAGACTATAGAGTGATAAACACTTGGGCTAAGGTTATAAGATTTGTCATTCTAAGCTTATTACACTTGGGGAAGTAAGGTTCATAGAGTGTATTTCGGTTTCGAGGTATAGTTCGGTCATCACTACAAGAAAATCTAAAATTAGGGGCGGAATAATTAGAGGCGGACTTAGTCCGCCGGTAATATACGGGTTATTAGCGGTGGACTACTGGGTCCGCCGCTAATAATGTGGAAATTAATAATTTTTTTTTATTATTAGCGGCAGACTTACCAATTATTAGCGGCGGGTAGTCCGCTGCTAGGGGTGTTTTTCTTTTTTCTGACCTGTGATGAACAAATGTGAAGAAGATGAAGAGGGAGTCTTGTATATATAGGTGAGAAAACTAAACTAATCAGGAGCGTTGATTAAATTCCTCAACAGATCGAATGGATGGGAATCGGTGACATGATGGCGCCGAAAAGTTGTCAGACGAGCGATCGTGGGCGTGTTCCCAAGGTACTCAAGTACCTGAAGTGAGCAATACCCACCTGGCACGTGTCCATTTTCAAGAGTGTGACGGTATGGTTCTCGAAAAGAGTAGTTCAAAAGTTTCATTCTCTTAGGATTCGAACAAATACTTTTGAGGGGGCAAAATGTTATACCCAGATTTCGAGCCATAGTAAATATGACCTCGAAAGCTGAGTTCGCAATAAATGGTCTCGTGAGGATCAATGATCTAGGGTTGTAAGTCGAGCCTGCAAAGTACGATGTATGATTTCGAATGCGGTGATCTCGAAATGACCCCGATCTCGAAAGGTAGCTCCGAAAACACCTTCATCTTCAGGAACTTCGGAGCATGGTTCTTGAGCTCGATATCCCATCTCGAAAGAAACGTTAGCTCGGGAGATGTCAGTGGCTCGCACAATGACATGAGACCAGAAATGCTGGAGACTTGAAGATACGCCATAACCACCTTGAGTATCTACAAGTGTAATAACCATGAGATGTAGTCCTCATTAATTGATGTAAATCCCCAAGAATTGTGGGATATTATTTTATACAGTTATACGCCCCCTGATCTTTGGGGGACGCTTCCTTTAATATCTGATTATTGGCATTTAAAGCCATTTATTTGTATTCACAAAAGAGTAACTACCCAAAATATGTGGGATAGTATTCTGCATCCTTCTATATAAATAGAGAAGGCATGCACCATTAAAGGGGGACCGAAATCCTAATTCTTGAGGGAGAACTCTGAAGAATTCTGGCTAAAGAATTGTTTAGAGAGAATCTTGAGATTAATAATAGAGACTCGTGGACTAGGCAGATTTAACTGCTGAACCACGTAAAAAACCGTGTTTGATTCGTTTGTTTATTTTTGGCCATTGTCTTAAATTGTTTACGTGCTCTATTCTTTTATCTGTTGACGAAAAACGGCGTCAACACCGGCGGGATTATATTAATAGCGGCGGGTAAATATCCGCCAATAATAAGACTATTACTGGCGGGATATATTAATAGCGGCGGGTCCTCGCCTATAATAATCTTATATATTGAAAATTTTGCACATTGTTTCGTCTGTCCCTCTCATTTCTCTTCTCTCCCTCTCTCAGACGCACTCTTCTCTCAATCCTCCCCTTTGTCCAAGCACCACCACCACCCCTCTGTCCGAGCACCACCACCGCCCCTCTGTCCGAGCATTTTCTGGAGCCAATGTGGTGGCCTTTGGTGTCGACGAAGCTAAGGGCCTCTGGGTGTGCATTGGCCCATGGTTGGGGTCGAGGTGTGTGACGACGATACACATGGTAAGTCTCTCTTTATATCTCTCTTTCACACGCACTCTACCTATCTCTCTCTAACTGGTTTTTCTAATATTTAGGTGGTGGTGGTTCATAGTGGGGTTGTGAGGTTCGTGGGTTTGACCATGGCAGAGAGTTTGGCCACTGATGGGGTTTGAACACGGCATGGATTTCATGACAATTTTCAGATTTTTGATGTTCTTAAGTTTGTTATGTTGTTTCATGAATTTTTTTTATTGTATATGCTTTAGATTTCACATATTTCAGATTTATGATGTTCTTAAGTTTATTGTATTGTTTAAAAAATTATTTTAATGAGATTTGTTTCTGGATTTCATATGTTTTCAATTTTGTTTGTGTTTTTATAAGTTGTTTCCTATTTTAATGGTGTTATTATTTTATTTTTTTGTTCCTTAAATTATTATATTTATTAGCGGCAGATTACTAGGGGCGGGACTGCTGGTATTAAATAAGTTTTATACCGGCGGAGTATTACCGGCGGACCCCTGCCGGTAATATGTATTACCGGCGGAATGCCCTATTATTACCGGCGGAAGCCTCCGCCTCTAATACTCATTTCTGTTGTAGTGCATAGCAATTTCAAAGGTATTCTTATTCTTAGTTCATTTTCTGTATTGTTTCATTAGTTCTTATAGTTTTTCTCTACTCAATTCCTAACCCAATCTTCTCTATTCTTGGTTAGGCATCTAAGTTCTTCGAACTTGAGATTTCTTGTTGGTAAGTATCTTCTCGATGGTTTAGTTCATTCCTCTTCATCTCTTTCTTTTAGAAAACTCACATCTCTATTAATGGTTTTTAGGAGTGTTCCAAAATCCTGACCTTGTTCTCATCATCCCGGTATTTTGGTAAGGAAAATAGGCTAGATCTTGTATGTTTGTATGATATGTTATGTTTTTATGTTATGTTATGTTTAATATGTTGTGATAAATTTATGTTTGTATATGTTATGTTATGATTTACCCTACCTCAAATATTAGACAGGGGACGTAGATGGGTTATCATACACTACATGTGATCTAACCTACCTCAAATATTAGACAGAGGACGTAGATGGTTTATCACATGTCATAATGGCCATTATTAGTATAGTCTTATATAGTATATGTTATGATATGTTTTTAGCATATGTTATGATATGATTTTATGTGTATGTTTATGTGTTTAGTAGTTTTTCCTTGCTGGGCATTAGGTTCATTCTTTTATGTATATATGTGCAGGAAATAGTTATGGCGGCGGAAAGATTCTTGGCAGTTTGAGGATGTGTATTGAGGCAGGATGGAATCGGTGGATTGCGTGTTCGATTCGAGGATGAAGTTTTTAAGTCTTTTAGTTATGATTTCTATGTATTATCTTTCCGCACTTAATTTTGTAACCAACTTATTTAAGTTATGTTTTGTTTTCAAAACAATGGGATCCCATATCCTAAATGAATTTTTATGTATTTAACCTTTACTTTACAGTTTTTAAATAAAGTTATGGTTATTTCATATGTACGTTTTCTTAAGATTAGTATAGTAGTCATTAATGGTCCAAAGTCTAGAATAGTTGGGTCGTTACAATAACCTTTTTAATTATTATTAACTCACAACACTTTTTCTCTCACTAATTTATCTTTTCTCACTTTTTGTCACATCACTTTCTCTATCATCACTTTTTATCTCTTTATTTTCTTTCTCATCACTTCTTGTATCATTATTTTTGTTCTATCTCGCCATTTTCTCTCTCACTAATCTTTCTCATTTTTTTTGCATCAATTTTTCTCTTCTCAATTTTTTTTCCTCGAAATTTCTCTTCTTATGTTTTATCACTTTTTCTTTCACATTACTTTATCTCATTATTTATTCAAATTTTTAAAAGATTTTTCTCTTTGTAATTATATTTATTAATTTTTTATTTAAGATTTTTTTTTAAAATAAAACAAAAAATTATTTTTATAAAACATTAACCAAACACATGTTGATTTTTTAAAACTACAAAAACAGTTTTCTGTTCTTATTTCTGAAAACAAAAAACAGAAAACAATGCCAAACAGGTAATCTCACTTATCCTGTGAAACAAACGTACCCTAGGTGTCTAAGAACACTCTCAAAAGGTACTCTACTCTATCTCTCAAAATACCTCATCAAAACCTTATTTTTTCTATGTTACCTCACACTTTCACATTATACCGTACGTATTTTTTATATTTTCTTTTACATCATTTGATTATTATATTTAAAAATATTATTTATTAGTTAAAGTCACAGAAAAAAAATTAAAAAACAAAATAATAATAATTATAAAATAACAAATGGGAGAGAAAAAAAGAAGGAAAAAGATAAAAAAAAAAATATTAAAAAAGTATTTATGAAGTTGTAAAATGAAAATTTTATTGGTTTTTTAGGGCTATGTATTATAGCTAAATATTTAAAGCATCCAATATAGTTGAATTTTAAGTCTTTAGCTATTTTTTTTTTTTTACATATTTAGTAGTTTAGCTGCCATTGGGACGTCTATAAGATGATAACGGTTGAAAGCATTTCTATCATTTGCCTATAGAGCTCAATTGTCTCATTTTTATACTTGAGCTTAAGATATCAAATTGATACCAAACAGAATGAGTCCTAGGAGTTTAAGGCTGAAACTTACAACTGATGCTCTCAGGCCTGACATCATGCTCTCCATGGTACTATGACGAAATCTTACACTAACAATGATTTTTATTGTTTGATATTTCATTCTCTTACAAAAATTTTTTAGCAATTGAGTTCTATAAATTTCATTCCTAATTTTTGGATTTTTTTTCTATATTTTATGATGAGTAAATTAATTTGAAAGTGTATAATATATAGGGAAATATTAATTTTTGTCCATGAAAAACTTAAAATTTTGTTTTTTAAAAAAAAAAGTAAAACTATAAGGATTTAATTATTACAATTTTAAAATTAAAAGGCTTGATTTGCTCCCAAAAGAATTTATCAAGAGGAAGGGTTATTTATAATTGTGTTCATTAGTAATTCTCTATTATGAAATTAATTGTTAAACTTTTCTCCAAAGTATTTTAAAGTGATTTTGATAATACTGCTAATTCATTATTATTTATATATAATAAAAAATAAAAAAAAATTATATGTAAAACTTAATCAAAGTAAATTGAATAATTATATAGATTTTGTGTTTTATCTCATTACTTATTTTGTACCTGTGTTTTGATAAATTACTTTTTGGATTATGTATTTTGTAAAAATATAGTTTAAACAGAATCTTAAATCCGATTTTGGTCAAAAATAATTTAAATTAAAATTACAAATAATCAAATTGAATTTAAGAATTTATTTAAATTATTTTACAAAACACAATATTTAAAATGTAATTTATCAAAACACATAATTAAAACCCTAATCGTCCTGGCTTTGAACAAAAGACAGCTGACTCCGGATTGGACATTGTTGCACTTGTCATAATTTATCTTATCTTCATTATCTTGGTTTAACTTATGTAATTATTATTTCATTAGTTGCTTGGACAATTTAGTTGCTGGTAGATTGGCTAAAGATGCTAGGGACCCCCTCGGTGGTACCCCCTTCCGTAAGTGCATATATGTGTGTTTATACAATAAATATAAATATAAATATAAATGTTACCCACTCTATAAGCAAGTACCAAGAAACATTGTAACATTTTAAAAAAAGAAAGTAAGGAATATTCCATGTGTAGATATGATATGAATGAAAAGATTAGACAGTAGTGTCATACGATACCTAATTAATAATGTTAGTAAGTCAAAATGAAACCCACGCTTTATGCATTGAAAACGAGTCAAAGAACATGTGAACGTGACAATAAAATGAGATATATTATTAAGAACCAGATTTTATGAATATAAGGATTGATGCTGAGGTTAAGAAATTATAATAAAATACATATATATGAATCAGTACCACCACACACTGGCCGGCGTGGCGTGGTTGCTTGATGCTCAATTCAAAATGGTGCTTTTGGACCAATTTTCACTAATTTATTCGAATATTATCTGAGTGCAATTAATGGAACCCTATAATTTGCTTATTGACTAGTTACTACCAGGAATTTTTGGTTGTCACTTGTAATAATGGTTCAAAGAATTAACATGTTAAAATTAATAAAATTGTGCTCCATTCACGCATGTCTCTCTAAATCAACATCGTACGTCTCTTCAAAGGAGACAACGGAACGAATATATCAGTTTTGATTTTTTATTTATTTATTTGTCTTTATAAAAATTATTATTGTTCTTTAGTAACTATCATAGTTATCTTATAATTAAGGGTTCCACGATCATCATTTAAAAATTAATGCAATAAATCTACCAAACATTTTAAAAAATGACGTAAAGAAAATAAGGACCCATAATTCACGACAATTTCCCTTTCACATCTGTTGTACTAAAATCGATATAGCTAGTTTGGAGATTTTGATGACGGTTTGAAGGACCCATCTGGTTGAACTATGTATGCTCTATTTTCTTCAATGAATTAAATTAAAGGAGCTAATTCCAGCAACAACCAAAAAAAAAAAACATAAGATATACTTTAATTTCTCTATATAAAAAGACTCAGTTATCTTTAATTCTCTATTATTATGCATTCACACTGAAAATTACGCAAGTCTATTAATTTAGTGGTGATCGATCTGTCAAAAGATTATTTATTTATTTATTTTTTGTTAAAAAAAATTCGAATTTGTCCTTCTCAATGTTTATTTATTATATTTGTTCAGTACTTTACAAGTTTTAGCGTAAGAGAAATTTCTTCGTATTTTAATTTTGACCAAATTAATACAAGAGGAAAACATTTTTATTTTCTTAAAGGAATTATATTGTTGCTGATCTTATTACTAATATTACCAATATTATTATTATTATTATTTAATATATTTTTTAAAAACAAATAAAATATGTTGCTTTATCTCATAGCGGTGGGCCAATTTTAAAAAAATTAATATATATAATTATCATATTTAAAATTTAAGTAAATAACTAAACAATTAAATTATTATATTTAGGAATCAATTTTATTTTAGTCCTAATAATTATTAAAAAAATTGAAATTAGTTTATTTTGTATGTAACACTAAAAGCAAATGATTAAAAAGATTACATTAAAGTATAGTAATACTCTGTAGTAAAATAATATTATAAAAAAATAAAAGGTGAATACTCATTTGGTACCCTGTGTTTTATCGAAATACACACTTGATACCATATGTTTATAATAATAATCATTTGGTACCCTAGTTTGTAATTCGTAACAATTTCGTACCCTTCACTGGAATGTGGTCAACCCATATTTCAAATATGATCATATTTGCTCCTCTTTTTTAATGATTTATTTGATTTGATTTTCTTTTTATTATTTTTAAATGATTCAAAAATGTTTTTTAAATTAATAAAATAATATTTTTTATAAAATGAATCGATTAAATGTAAATTTTTAAACAAAAAATAATATAAATTAATTTTAAAATATTTTTTTAATAAAAAAATTTAAATTAATTAAATAAACACAAATATGTTTAATTCCAAATATATATTATAAAAAACTAAAACCAATATTTCTAAATTAATTAAACAAAATTAAAAACCTATTAATTTTTGTAAGTTTTAATTAAACTATTTTTTGTTTGAATTTATTTTAATTTTGTCTTTTAAGTTTAGGGTGTTGATTTTTATTTTATTTTTTGTTTTATTAATTCAGAAAATATTTTTAAAACATTTTAAAATAACAAAAACAAAAACAAAATTAAATAAATCATTAAAAAATGGGGTATTATGGTCATATTTGAAATACGAGTTAACCAGATTGCAGTGGAGGGTACCAAACTGGTACAAATTGCTAATAGATGATACTGAATGATCATTATTATAAACATAAAGTGTCAAGTGTGTATTTCGATATAAAATATAAGATATTAAATGAATATTTACCAAAAAAATAAATGAAATAGTAAAAATAAAGTCTACGTACTATGCTCTTTATAGTTATGAAATAGTAAAAATAAAGTCTACGTGCTATGCTCTTTATAGTTATGATCATTATTGTAGTTTTTTCAGTCAAAATTATAAATAATATATTATCACTTATTTCCATTTTATTTAAAGAACACTTATTTCCATTTCTATAATTCTTAATTTGTCCGATCGAAAACATTAATCAATGCTGTTTACATTTAATGTTTTATTATTATATCAATAATAAATATATGTAATTTATTATAAATTGAGATAGGAAAAATGATAAAAATTTAGTGAATTTTAAAATCACTACTACAAAAAATGTTTTTATAGGGGGCGGACGAGTCTTCTATTTGAGAGTCTTAAAAAATGAAATTTTTTAGGGCTCGCAGAATCTTTTTAGGACTCAAATTACGAGCCCTAAAAGAATGGTCGGCAGTGGAGCCACCACTCCACGATGGTGGTTCGGGAAGACAACGATTGGGCCTCGAAGCCCAAGTCTCGGGGAGCGTGGTGGTGGTTCTTCTTGGAACAACCTAGAATGGCCGAATTTGCACTATGATTTCTCGGGCCTCCATGGATTCCGATGAACGTCGACTTCCAATTCCGATGGTAGTTGAGCCCGATCCTTTAGTGGGTTTTGACGCCCAAAACACAAGGAATGCAGTGGTGGTGGTCATTTGGGTCGGGTGGCTCGAGGCGGTCAGAACACACTCAGAAGTGTTTGGGAAACTTAGAACCACCGCGACTTTGAATGGCTCTACGCGGCGGATGAGGGCGCGTGTGGGGCTTGGCTCGTGGGGGTCGAAGGTTGGCGACCTTCTGTGTCGCTTGGTCTAGTGCGTGTCGACGGTGGACGGCGGCAGGGCGGTGATCGGGCCTCACAGTGACGCAGACGGGAGAGAGAGAGGGAAAGATAATTGGCTCCTTCGTTTTCTTCTTCTTTGTGTGCTGATGAGAAAAATGATGCCCTAATATAGTCCAAATTTGAAAAATGATATATATTTTTATCCCTTTTTACTTAACAATTTTTAGGGCACGCTTTGGGTGCCCCTAATATTCTTTTAGGACACTCATGCCCTTAAAAGTCACCATTTGAAACTCTCTTCTCTAGTCTTTTTAGGACTCGCATATTTTTTTAGGACACTCATTGCATGTCCTAAAATGTGGTTTTTAAGGACTCTCAATGAGCGTCCTAAAAACTATAGGGACTTTTTTAAGGTCCTACATTTATGTGCGTGTCCTAAAAAAACATGTAAATGGTATTTTGTAGTAGTGAATATTACAATTTTTTCCTTAAATATTTTAATTTTGCCAAAAGATGAGCCGGACCTGTTACCTACTGCTTAAATACAAAAAACAAGAGAGAAAAAAAAGGGTCAATTTTAGTGACATGGGAACAAACAAGGAATAAAACATGAAGATCTCATAAAATCTCATTGAAATCGTTTCGTATCATCATCCTCTCGAATAAATAATTTGTATGTTAATATAATCAATATTGTTATGATCCTTACGACAGGGGAATATAATTCATGACTATCTAGTTTAGGTTATGCACGTACAAGAACTGTGGATATAATTTAATTAATATAGTACGTATTGCTGATCATTAATTTCTGAGCCTTATTGTTTAAGAAGAAATAGAAGTAATCGAACTGGCCATGATTAAATATATATTTGTTGGGCCTAAAATGTTCGGCCCGAAAACACTTGCCTCATTTATCAAATAATCAAAATGGAGCGTTTTGATAGTGAGAGTTTCCGAAGGCAAAAGCCGTGGGTCAGAGGCAATCCGCGCCTCTGACCGCTGAGCGAGACATTTTAAAAGTCGGTATTTTTGGAGGAAAATTCTTATATTCTCTTTCCTCCTTTTTAGGGTTCACTTGAACCAACTAACTGTTTTGTATATTTCATCCTATAAATATGAGATTTTGAGAGAAGAAATGGATCGAACTTTGAACTGACTTAAGCATCGAAGTGTCTTTCTTGCAGGTGATCCCGACGAGTCAAAGTAGATTTCATCACCGGAGTAGAAGTAAGTTTTCATTCATCGTTAAGTTTTTACTTCCAAATATAGAAAGACAAATTATTGCCCTAACAATATTATTAAAGGTCGTTTGGTTTTTGTCAAAATGAAGTATACATGATGTACATTTTTAGATTTTTATAATATTTCGACACAAAAAAGATGGACAAAAAAGCTGCAGTGAAGTTCTTCATACCATATATATGTAGCTTTCGGACTTATTACAAGCTGGCCATTTAAAGATAATACAAATAAATAAAAAGGAAAAGGTTATAAAGTTTCGAAAAACAAATGATTTTATATATTTATATATGCATATACAAGAAAAAGATAGTCCAACAAATACAGCTAATTAGGACATAGTGGGATGGCCGTATAGGATTTTGGGATGCAGCTAAACAACACACACATATATATATATATATATATATATATATAAAGAAAGAAAGGACAATATCAATTAGACCTTTGAGTTTTGCTTAAATACTCGATCGGTCCCTGTGTTTCGTTAAATCACATTTTGAACTTTGTGTTTCGCAAAACATATCAAAAATAGTGACCCAGATCCAATTTTGGTCAAAATATTTTTTAATATGACTAAAATACCTCTAGGTTTTATTAATAAATGAATTAATTAAATAATTAAAAATAAATATTAAATAAAAATTATATAAATTGATTTTAAAATAAAAAATATTAATTTAAAAAAAAAATCTAAAACCTATTCATCTAAAAATTTAAAACAAAATTTAAACAATATTAATGTTAAAAGCAAAAATCGAGACAATATAAAAAAACTAAATTAAAACCAATGTTAACCATAACCATAAATTTATCATTTTCATCTTCTTATTATTCTCTCCCCGGAAGGTGGCTAGCGACATCTTCATTTGGTGGATGAGGCACAGATGTGAAGCTTACAAATGACCTAATAAGAACTAAGACCTTAGGCCAGGATAGTAAATTATAGAAATTATGCGTTATGTGATATATCACTACAAGAAATAAGGTTTTTGTCGGCGCAATTACTTTTGTCGGCACATTTAGTGAATCACGCTGGCAAAAACAACAACTTTTGCCCGCGCAAAATTGCGCCGACAAAGATCTATCAGAATTAAAAAAAAAAATACCATACACTTTTGCCGTCGCATTTCACCTAACACGCTAGCAAAAGTCAACCGTGCATTTTTAAATTTGTGCACGTTTTCAACAAAGTAGGTGGCTAGACTTTTGCCGGCACGTTTCATTGCGCCGGCAAAAGTCTATTTTGCGTCGGTAAAAGTTGGACTAAATAAAACGACACCGTTTTGTCCTAGGGTTTTAGTAAAGACTTTTGCTGGCGCATTTTTAGACTTTTGCCGACACAATGAAACGCGCCGGCAAAAGTCATAGCAATTTACCCAGCCGCCGAGCCCTTTCTTCCCCATTTTTTTCTTCTTCCTTTTTTTTTCTCTCTTTCTTCTTCTCTTCTCTCTTTCTTCTCAATCCTCTACCACCCTCCAGCCGCACCCCGACAGCACCCCACCCCGACGGCCACCCCACGCCTCCTGAGCCCACCCACCCCGACGGACACCCCCACCCCATCCGAGCCCCCACCTCACCCCACCCCGGCGCCACCGTGAGCCACCACTGCCGCCCCCTCCTCCTCCAAGTTGCCCACTGTAAGTATTTTAATATACTTTCGTATTTTATTTTATTTTATTTATGTATTAATTTTTTTTTTCTATGGAGTCCCCGAGCCACTGCCGGAGCGGAGCCACTTCACCCACTGTAATATTTTTATTTTTGCTTGTTAATATTTATTATATTGTATTTTGTGATATATGTATTTTAGTTAAAGTATGAATTTAAAAAAAATGAGATTAATAATGTTTGTTTATATTTTTTAATTGTTTTATATTAAATGTGATATGTTTGTAAATATGTATTTAATAATTTTTTTTGTATTAATAAAAAAAATAGTTTTGGTATATGTTTTTTTGTGGTTAAATATTTGTATATATGTAAATTGATGTATTTGTTAATGTATATATATGTTTTGTATGATCTGGGAATATTCTGGTTATATATGTGTTTAATTTGTAGGTTTTTAAATTTTTGGGATAGTTTGAAATATAGTCGTTATGCTGCCCAAATTTTGTTAGAGTTAGTAAAATTAATAAAAATCTAATAATTAATTAAATAAAAATTTAAGTATAATTAAAAAATACATCAAAAAAATAATTTTTAACAATAATTTAAATAAAATAAAATTACCAATCATAATAATTAATAATTAATTTGAACATTAATATTAGATGTTTTGTAATTGAAAAAAGTTAAAAATATAAATGACTTAATAAAATATAAATATAATAAAATTGTTATTAATTAAGTAAATAATTCAATACAAATTGAAGAATTTAATAAAAAATTACAAAATGCAATTAATATATAATTAATTTAATTTTAAAATAAAATTAATAAATAAGTAAATGATTTAAAAAAATTGTAATAATTAATAATTAGCTACATTTTTTTTTGTAAATATAAATAATTATTTTTGCGAGAGGTAGGATATTATTATCACTTAGTGATAATTAGGGAGACAAACAGTCATGCAATATTTTGACTATCATTTCCCTCATTTTAAGACAATTATTAATATTTTCTGAATTATTTCGCTTAAAGATGGCGAGCGACATAAGCTAGATGAGTGCGAGGAATCGTTGTTTTCTGGAGTATAGAAATGGTGTTAAGGAGTTCTTCGAGATCGCTAAAAATCAGGTGAACGATCGGGGTTTGGTTCGCTGTCCGTGCAAGAAATGTGGGAATGTTAAGTTCCAGCCTATAAATGCAATTTCGATGCATTTATTCAACAATGACATTATACAGTCCTACAAAGTGTGGCATTACCATGGAGAGGCACTACCGTCGCCACCAACTGTGGTATGAGATCAGGATAGAGATGAGATAGCGAATATCCTGGAGGATGTTTACGCTGAAGATATGGATTTTCATGACCAAATTTACTTTAGCCCACTTGCTCTCTGATACAGGAACAAAATTAATTACATTCTTTTTCAATCATTGGTCTGCAGTCATTAATGATAGAATGTTGGCAGATAAATAATAAAGTTATATTTTATATGTTGTTATATTAAAAATTTATAAGTTAGGTTTTCAAATAATGTTATATTGGAATTCGAGATACGTGCTTTTTATTGTGCAGACTGAGATGACCGAGCGTCGAGCATCGCAGAGTACGGCCCCTGTATCATCTGCTGCTTCTTGTGTCGGCGATAATGTCGACGGTCAGTTCCCGCCTGATATTGATATTGTCACGGATGTCCTTGGACCCCGCTCACGTTATAAGAAAGGGTTTGGGGGGTTGCCTAGGTTGAAGGCAATTGGCGCAAAGAGGGCAGCATCTTCGTCAACTTCTCAAATGTCCGGGCAATTGCCACCTGAAATGGACACCATTTTGCAGCAAACTCAGCACATTATGCTAGAAAATCATAACCTAAAGAAGTATACGACTAAACTTGAGAGTCGTCAACGGCGTCAAGATGTCCTGCTCAGTGCTTTGTTGAAGTAGGTTGGTAAATTGGCTCCTGGTTTTACTGTCGACTTACCAGAACAGGATCCGGACGATGACGAAGATGCTGACGGGGGTGGGTATGATGAAACGGGGAATACTCATTTGTAGAACTTTTTATTTATTTATTTAAAGTTTAATTTATTAGACATTTAATTTATTAAACTACTTTTATATTTTCATGTTTGGTGGAGACAATAAATATTAATAATTGTAATTTTTGTATTTATTTATAAAATTTTAATTTTAATTTTATTTCTAATTAAATAATATTACTAAAAAATTAAATAATTATTAATATATTAAAATCAAAATTTATTAATTAATATTAATATATTGAAAATTAAATTAGTAATATAATCAAAAAATTTATTTAAAAAATACTTTTACCGACGCAAAATTACGTCGGAAAAAGTCTCAACCTTCACTACATTTATACACCTTTCCCGGCGCAAAAACGCGCCACTAAAAGACACATCTTTTACCGGCGCAATTTCGCGCCACTAAAATAATCATCTTTTGCCGATGCATTTTTGCGTCGCTAAAAGTGTTTTCCACAACAACGTGACAAATTTTTTTCCCAATGCATCCTTATTTTTCCCGGCGCATTACGTTTTGCGTCGAAAAAAGTGCCATTATCGACGGGGGTACGTCGCGGACTTTTGTCGGCGCAAATTTGCGTCGGTAAAACCCATAGGGCTTTTGCCGGCGCAAATTTGCGCCGGCAAAAGTGACGTTTTTTGTAGTGTATATATGTGTAACATTATATGATTATGTGAGTTATATTATAATATGACTTGATATGCATGTTTATGTGTATTAAATATGCACGTGGGACCATTTCTGATTAATAGAGAAATTTTTGTAATTTGACCCGTTATGAGTATATTTGACATATATGTGATATATGTGTGGGCCCACATCATTATGTGGATATATTTGAGTTACTCGGCACGAGACGATCCTAGGGAGCAAGTTAGCGGGAAAGTTACAATGTGACCAATATTTGACTCGGAGTGAGTCAAATGATATTTTAGGTATTTAGTACATTACCAGGATATTGGGTAATGGAAATAAATATTTGAAGATATATTTGGAGTTAGTGAGATCTGGAGGGAATTATGAGGATTTTGACTATTTTACCATTGATGATATTTTTGGGTACCTCGAGCTTTGGGATTTGATTAATGTTACTTAAGCTCGAAGTAACCCGACAGAAACATAAAGTATGTTCAAAACACTTTTTCTCTCTTTCATTCTCTTTTTGACGCCATTAGCATTTCTGATGGAAACTCGAGTTTTAGAGCTCGGATTCAAGTGAGGTTAGAGTCATAATGATTCTGGGAAAGATTAGAAGCTTGATAGCCGGAGGATTTAGCGAAAAATATGACATAATTGGAGGTAATTTAAGCTTTGAGTTTCAAAGTTTCTGGTTCCTTAAGTTTTGAATTGGATTTTACAGTTCGGTAAGTTTTTAATCCATTTGAATGGCGGGTGTTGTGGCATGGGACATTCTAGGGATGTTGTGAGATTGAATTGTGAGTTTGGTTCAGATTTAGGGTGAGTTTTGGGTTGATTTGGAGCGGAGAAAGTTGGGTTTGTGGGGTCGCGCCACAGCCCTCCCGAACCCAGGAACCTGGGCGGATGCTTGAACCGCTATCACGTCGCGCCGCCTATGGGCTGCACTGCGACCCGTGTGCAGAGTATTTTTGGATAGGCTCTCTTCTTGGGGAGAGCCACAACTCTAAGTGTGGGAGCGCCGCGACCCTAATTGGGTGCATCATGACACACATAGAGGATTTTGGCCAATAAGTGTTTTGAGTGCAAGAACTCAAACCTTAGGGCTTGGGATCGATCCTACTACCCAGTTTAGTAGAGTTTGATGTGTCGGCGGCTAGGATTTGGTTCGGAAGCCTGTGTTTATTCGTTATTGACGAGATTCTATACTTGTTTGTGACTAGGTTATCGCAAGGGACTTACAACCGGGATCGTGCTCGAGGGTTGTTCATTTGTAACCTGTGCTTGGACTAAAGGTAAGAAAACTGCACCTAGTATGTCATACATGTGATTATGGATTGGGCCGAATTGTTAAACAAGAATATGAATAGGGCATGGACACCTGAGAATGTGCACGATTATAATTATGCTTGTGATTGTTGATTAATCATGCTGAATGCTTTGTATTTGGATATTTGATATATGATATATGCTGATGTGCATTATCCAATTGAGAAAGACTTGACTTATCAGTCAAGGATGGAAATAGCGCTGAGCGCTGGTCGTAAAGCATTGACTTATCAGTCAAGGATGGCAATAGCGCTGGTCGTAAAACATTGAATTATCAGTCAAGGACGGCAATAACGCGCTGAGCGTTGGTCGAGATGGTTATGCTTAACTAGGAGCGCATCATACACTTGACCAACCTATTGGTCGTGGGAAAACTCAGCGCTAGGTACGCTGGGCCGGCTCCAAGGCTGGTTATACAGACGCTAGGGAAATGGGCCTCGGGGCGACCTATTAGTCTCATATCCTAAGCTAGGACTGGGCCCTGGACTTGAGTTATGAGTCAAGAACGACATTAGCACATTGAGTGCTGGTCAAAAAGCATTGACTTATGAGTCAAGGATGACATTGCCACGCTGAGTGCTGGTCGAAAAACATTGACTTATGAGTCAATGATAGCCTTAGCATGCTGAGTGCTGGTAAAAAAACATTGATTTATGAGTCAAGGACGGCAATAATGAATTGAGCGCTGGTCGTTATGGTTATGCCTAACTAGGTGCGCATACACGCTTGACCGACTTATTGGTCGTGAGAAAACTAGGGCACCAGGCACGCTGGGCTAGTTCCAAAGCTGGTTATATAAAGGATAGGGCAAAGGGCCCCGAGGTGACTCATTAGTCCCATATCCTAAGGTGTTGAACCCCAGTATGATTCATGTATTTTGGGTAATGAGCCCCGATATGATACATTGATCATTTATCTAGGGCAATTGGTCCCATATGACACTGTAGTCATTTATATGAATGGTATGCATGCATGAGTATGGTTATTACTGCTAGACATGCTTATTATGATTTGGTAACATGTTATTATTTGCTTATGAGCATGTTTAAGTTTTCTTATTGAGCCTTGGCTCACAGATGCTTTGTGGTGCAAGTAAGGGGAAAAGAAAGTTGGACTGTCCTTGAGTTGGAGAGCTCAGGTGATGATGTGTACATATGCGTTTGTTCGACCACCACGGTCGAGGTTTTAAAGAAGAACTTGGGTCAAACCCTATTTTGTCGCTTAGGTCGGCTGGTTGTAACTTTTCTATTATAGTTAACCTTTTTAAATGTATTTTGGGATCACATGTATGGAAATAAACATTTTAGTGAAATGGTTGTACCATTGACCAAAATTTTTAACCCTAAACTATTAATCACGTTTAGTTACACAGTTATGGTCAAATGACTCGTTTAGCGAGTTTAACACTATTTAAAATACACAGTGTAACAGTCTCTGAGTAGTAGGGCGTTACTCTTAGGGTGCGGGGAAGGCATAAGCTTCATCCCTCCCACAATCAAGATATGTCTAGGTTTATGAACTCTTGGGGTCAAGGAGCTTCGTCCTTGCCACAACTGAGATCTGGTGCACTTGTGCGAGTGGTGAGGCCAGAACTGAAGTCCAAGAACTAGCGAGGTCTGAAGTCGACGGGGATGGCTGAGTCCAAGGCGCGACGAGGAGATTTTAGGGTGCAATGATTGGCGAAGGTTGTTGATCGAAGGACAACTCGATTTGGGTGACTTACCTACCGAGAATACGAAGTTTTATGTTTGAAGAAGAATAAGATGAATTTTTTTTTTAGTTTTGATTTGATTTTTTGATGTAATGTTGAAATTAGGGATTGATTTTTTTATTTAAATTATGTTTGTAAAACTAGGTTTGTTGTATTGATGTTGATTATGGATTTGAAGGATGAACTCAAGAACATATTTTTGGTTTTACTTTTGATGAATTTCTGGGTTCTTTTTCTTCCATCTTGTTTTTGCAAGTGCTTTGCCACGAGATCTAAAGCTGGAGACGACTGGGGTGTGTGATGGATTTGGGTAAAGGTAGATCGCAAAGGCAGATCTAGACTAGCGTCAACAAGAAAAAATTTGGGCAAGGGCTGCGTTAAGCTTGATGGGTAGCTGCAACAGGGCGGATGGAAGGTTGAAGAAGAAGAAGAAACTTTGGCTTTTGCTGTTAATAATTAATTTAGGATAGATTTAATTTTGGTTGATTTTGTTTTAATTAGTGATTTGTTTTTTTTATTGGTTTTAATTAGTAAATTATTAATTTTCAATTTTATATATTTTTTAAAATTTTATTATATATAATTTAATTCTTTAATTAAAAAATATGAGGGTATTTTGGTCATATTGAAAAATTATTTGATCAAAATTAGGCTCATGGTATCATTTTGTTCCATTTTACAAAATACATGGTCTATTTTGTCATTTAACAAAACATAAAAATCGATCGAGTATTTGAGCAAAACACAAAGTTCAAACTAGACTTTTTCCTTTAAAGAATTCGCTAATATATACACATATTTTCCATATATATATATATATATTTTATCCCTCAATTTAGAAGAACTGCAGCTAGAAATAAAGAACAATGTTAAGTATGTTGTAACTTTTCCTTGTGATAACCATTTTAAACTAGACAGTTGTGGAGATTCATAGTATATGTCCGTCTGATATCTTCTAATTCTTTTTTCCCTATTTTAATAATTTAACGATGAGTATGTATTTATATGCTGATATTACGGGATTTGTATATACAAAGGTTATTTTATCAAATATTAGACAATATTAATATAAAAAATAAAAAATATTTACAAATAGATATTCTTAGCCATGATCTGATCATATTCCACTAAACTTAATTATTATGCAAAAATACTATTTAAAAAAAATACTTTAAACTAATTTTCATATATGATATTGTATGGCTATGGAAAAATCCGATGAGAAGAAAAGGTGCTAATATGGATCATGAAACAAAGTAAATTACTTTTTAAAAAAAAACAATTAATTAATATATGCGGTTTACAAAAAAAGAATTGCCTCATCTCCCTCTAGATTTTTCTTTATGCTTTAATTTTTTTGATCTTTTTACGACTTTATACAAAATTATAAATATCATAAAGAAAAATTACTATGCATATGCATTTGCAACATAAATATCTCTTCTATATAATAAATGTGTAGATAAGAGAGATTTTTGGGTTCCACAGTTTTTTATTTTTTTTTATTAATTTTAACAAAATATTCTTATATATAATAGAATATTATTATATTTAACAATAGATTGTAAACATGTTTTAAATTTAAATCAAATTAAATAAATAAATAATTAAAAAAATTAAAATATGATATTTTACAATGACAATTATTTAAAATAATAAAACCATACGTTTTATAACTTAAATAAAATTTAATTAAACTTAAACTTCATTTATTAGAATAATATCATATTAAATATATAACATAATATAATATACTATCAACTATAAACAAACTTCTCTAAAAAAACTACTAATACATTTAAATTTAAAGTTCGTATATAATATTAATATTATATTAAATATATAATATATAATTTCTTGTTTTTACTGAAAAATTAAAAAACTAGAATAAACATAAACTTAAATAAAAATAAATAAATTAATTAATTAAAATAAATATTTTTAAGATATTTTATGATAATTTAAATAATTAAATCATATTTATTTAAAAATAATAAAACCATACATATAATTTTTTTATCTTATAAATTTGTGTGATAATTTATTTTCTATCAAGTTATTGAAGCTTTTTTTATTTATCAAATTCACCAAAGGACATTGTGAGATACATTAGAAATTAAAAATAGTTGGTGTATGTATACTACTCTACACTATGACTTTTTTCTATTATTATTTTATTCTATTATTAATATATTTTTAAATATTATTGTAATTTATATATATGTCAATGTTGTGTTTAGATATCATATATGTAGAGATCATTGATATAAATATTTATATATACTATAGAAATGTAATTCATTCTATTATATATTGAAGAAAAAAAAGTGAATTGGTTTTTATTAAAATTATAGACAATGCTTTGCCCTAATTTTTTAATACATTTATGTCATACATTATATTCAACATATTTTATTTATTTTTATGATATTGTTTATTTATTTAAAATTTATATGATAATTAAAAATAATAAAAATAAATACATGTTTGAATAAGCATGTTTATAACTTTAAAAGTAAGGAAACGTGCATTGCACATTATTTTTACTAGTATACATACATATATATATATATCTTCTATATAAAAAGTGTGTAGATAACGAAAATTCTTAATTTTAACTGGTTGTTCTGTTAACTTTAATAGAATATTATAAATATTTAACATAAGATACCTTTAAAATTAACTAAAAAATAGATATTTATTAATTGTATTAATAGAAGTTCAAATATTATAAAATATCATTATTATAATAATATTTACTATAAAATTATATATATAATAATTATATTAATATAAATTTAAATTCAAATGTTATAAAATATCATTATTATAATTATAATAATATAATACAAGACTAGATATTTAATTATAATATTAATATAAATTTAAATGTTATAAAATATTATTACGATAATATTATATAATCCTAATATTTTACTAATTATATTAATATGAATTCAAATATTATATAATATTATTATAATAAAATATCATTATTATAATAATATTTAATATAAAACTACATATATATAATAATTATATTAATATAAATTTAAATTCAAATTCAAATTCAAATTCAACTCTTATAAAATATCATTATTATAATAATATAATACAAGACAAATTATTTAATAATTACATTAATATACATTTAAATGTTATAAAATATTATTACGATAATATTATATAATCCTAATTTTTTACTAATTATATTAATATGAATTCAAATATTATAAAATATTATTATTATAATAATATTCAATCCTATACTAGATATTTAATGCTTATATTAATATAAATTTAAATATTATAAAATATCATTATAAAAATATATAATACATAATCTTAATTTTTATTAAAAAAATTATCATGTTTAAAAAAGTTATCATATTATATATATACTTTTAAAAAATCATAAAAAAATGTTTTGGTTTAATTTTTCATTTAATATGTTTATGTCATTCTTTTGTATATAATATTATTTATTTATTTAAAATTTACATGAAAATAATAAAAATTTAATAAAAATAATTAATAAATTCTATAAATAAAATTAAGCAAATGTGTATTGCATGTTGCTTATATCTATCATATATATAAATATGAGTGCTGTTATTTCGCACTTTAAGGTGCCTCACACCACATTATGTGATACCCTATTGTTGGTTAGCTATATCCCATAATAATTATTAAATTCAAATATGTGAGACCTGATATTAGATTGAATCAATAGTAGTATGACACCTCTTGTAGTATTGGGCACCAGTGATGCTTATTAGCAATTCTCACATATATATATATATATACATATATACTAGATACAAGCAACGTGCAATACACGTTTGCTTAGTTTTATTAATAGAATCTATCAATTATATTTATTTAATTTGTATCATTGTCATATAAATTTCAAATAAATAAACAATATTATATATAAAAGAATGACATAAACAAATTAAATAAAAAATTAAACCAAAACATTGTTGTTTATGATTTTATATATATATATATAATATGATAACTTTTTTAAACATAAATGATAAATTTTTAATAAATGTTAAGATTATGTATCATATATTATTATAATGATATTTTATAACATTTAAATTTATATTAATATGAGTATTAAATATATAATCTTGTTATAATAATATTTGAATTCATACTAATATAATTAGTAAAAAAATAAGATTATATATTATTATCTTAATAATATTTGAATTCATATTAATATAATTAGTAAAAAAATTAGAATTATATACTATTATCATAATAATATTTTATAATATTTAAATTAATATAATTATTAAATATTTAGTTTTGTGTTATATATTATTATAATAATAATATTTTATATTATTTGAATTTAAATTTATATTAATATAATTAATAAATATATATATTTTTAATAAGTTTCAAAAATATATTCCATTAAATATTTAAAATATTATGTTAAAAGTTATCAAAACAATCTATTAAAACTAATAATTTTCGATATTTATATACGTCTTATTTTTATATAGATGATATATATATATATAAAAAGGAAAATAAAATATATTTGGTGACACAATATATAGTTAAATGCACAATCACAAAAATGGATTGAAGGAAAAAGCCGATCGACCAAAAACGACACGAATTTAAAAGTAGCCTAGCAGATCACTCCAACTAAACTAAACAATTAAAAGCTGTAATGAAAAAAGAAGAAGAGACGCAAAAGAACAAAATAAAACTGGCCAATTGCATAGTGGTCACAGTCATCTTTTGTTGAACAGTAGTCCTACAATACATATGGGTCATATCACTGATTCTAGCTCATGTGGGTTTTGAAAGTAACCACCATTATGACTACATTTATATATTTTTAAAAGACCCCACATATAAAGCCTATCACCATCAAAAAAATTGCTTCATGGAAATTCACTAGCTGGTCACTTTGCCTCCTCTCATGACTATATATTATTATTAAAATTATTATTCTTTTCCAACAGATCTTTCTCTCTCTATATATACACACACACAAATATTTATATAGCACACTCATGAGGTTCTAATAAATATATAAGAAGGAAGAGCTTAAAAAAGAAAAAAAAAGACATGGGTTCTCCCAAGAACGAAATAAAGATGGAGAAAAGTGGAGAGAGAAGAATGATGAGTAGTAATAGTTCAAATTTGATGATAATTTTTAGATATGCAGATTGGGTGGATATTTTGCTGATGATTTTGGGCACAGTTGGAGCTATTGGAGATGGAATGTCTACCAACTGCTTGTTAGTCTTCGCCAGCAGTCTGATGAATAGCTTGGGATATGGTCCGAATCAAAAAAATCGTGGGATTAATTTCATGGACGACGTTGAAAAGGTTCGTAATAATAGTCAACAAATTCAACCCATCATAAACACAATCTTTTGTTTTTTCTTGTCTTATCCTCACATTTTTCTTGTTTTTATTTTTCAACAGTGTAGTTTGAACTTCGTATACTTGGGATTAGCAGTAATGGTGGTGGCTTTTATGGGTAAGTTTAAAGCACTTTATAAATGTTTTTTTTTTTTTTTTGCTTTTGTTTTTCTTTTTAACGGCAGAATATTTTTCAGATTGTAAGTTTACATGTATAGTTTCCAGTTTGTTAGCTAGCTTATCTATAAAATTCTAACCACACAGTCTACACTCCACGGTCGTATACGAAGGAGACATTACCGTCACCAGTGGAGTCGTCAAATGAAGAAAGAGAGGCTTTTTTTTTTCTTTTTAAAAAAAAATTAATTTAAGTGAAACCCTAGAATGTCCTTGGCTAAAAAGTAAATGATTACATACACTCAATATTCGAGTGCCTCTTGGTGTATTAGACTCATGTTAGCTAATAAATTACATATCAGAATCCTATTTTGACTCATAATTAATGAATTAAGCCTATTCACTGCATGAATAAAAAGTAAAATAAAGCTGTTGTATCTCTAAAAAGGCTTAATAAGTGCAAATTTAGATTAAATTAACATAAAAGTAATGGCTGCAGAAGGTTATTGTTGGAGTAAAACAAGCGAAAGGCAAGTTCTAAGGATGCGTTACAAGTACTTAGAAGCTGTTCTAAGACAAGAAGTTGGCTTTTTCGATTCACAAGAAGCTACCACGTCAGAGGTCATCAATAGTATCTCCAAAGACACTTCTCTCATACAAGAACTTCTTAGTGAAAAGGTTATATAAAAAAGCACCACTTTATTTAATTTGGGTGGTTTTCTTTTTCAAGTTATATATATACTAATTAATTAAGTACTTATTGTGTTATACATTATATTATAGGTGCCGATTTTTCTGATGCACTCCTCAGTGTTCATATCTGGGCTAGCTTTCTCCACTTTCTTCTCATGGAGACTTTCCTTAGTAGCATTCCCAACGTTGCTCGTTTTAATCATACCGGGATTGATTTATGGCAAGTACCTTGTCTACTTGTCCAGAAAGTCTCACAAGGAGTATGGCAAAGCAAACGCCATAGTGGAACAAGCTTTGAGTTCAATTAGAACGGTTTACTCGTTCACTGCTGAGAAGAGAATTGTGGAGAGGTACTCAACCATATTGGACAAAACGACGACGTTGGGAATCAAACAAGGCATTGCGAAAGGTTTGGCTGTAGGGAGCACAGGGCTGGCCTTTATGATATGGGCGTTTCTTGCTTGGTATGGGAGTCGTTTGGTTATGTATAAAGGTGAAAGTGGTGGAAGGATCTATGCCGCTGGAGTCTCATTCGTCTTAAGTGGACTGTATGTATATTCTACTTCTCCACCATATATGGATCATATATGCATTTTTTAATATATGTCATGTCATGTCTTTATGCAATGTTTGTTTGTTTATTTATTCATTTATTTAATGTGTTATATATATATGCAAGTATAATTAATCAACAAGCTTACAATGTTTTATATTCATATTCTTTTCTAAGTTGAAAATGAATACGCGTAAGGAAAACTAAGTACCGCAATATATTATTAGAAATATATATTTTCTGATCCTGAAGTAGAATCTCATCTGATTCGCAAAACTTTTCCTATAAGTATATTTGATCATGAGATTTTAATTATAGTAAAATTTTGAGAACACTTGTATGTTATATTAGAAAAATACTTAAACGTCTTTAAATTCGCACATCTAGCTACGTGTGTGACCTAAAGTGGCTTAGCTTCAAAATTCTATTTTTGTTCAAATAATTGAGACTGCGTGGGCTTAAGTACTCACCGCCTTAAGGATTAAACCCTATATTTATACACGTAACTTCAGTTATAAGATAGCCAAAAATTAACATTGATTAGGTGCTTATTCAAACAAATCGGTATATATACACTGACTTAATGTCTAATTAGTATTGTAATAAACTGCCTGATATAACTAAGTACACTCTAGGTTCTAACAAATCTTCAAACTATATAAAGAGCTTAGTCTGTTAATCAATTGCTATTAATTAGTGATCCCGATTAACCTGATCGTACAGTTAGTGTGTCATTACTAATTAACATATAATATATATATATATACTAAACACAGGGACATAATAATCGTAAATCACTCAGAAAATATATACTGAATTGTCGGTAGCAAATGGGGTGTGTTTATAGTTTACCAATACTGTCTGGCTTTAATAATATCAACATGTGGAGCTTTACATTATTATATAGTAAGTAATATTAATAGTTTGGTTACTAGCTAGACCTAGAGAAGTGAACAAAGAACAAAATTAGTAAAGCAAAAGGAAAAGGAAACGAATAAGTACTAGGAACCCATTAAAATACTATAGGAACAGAAGAAACTTCATTGAACTTACCTAATTAATAATTAATCTTATTTTGAGGCTTCTTTGCTATCACGCACTAAAACAAAAAAACGTGCATGTTCAGTAATTAAAATAATATGGCCATATATTATGTAAATAATGCAGATCTCTTGGAATGGCACTCCCAGACCTGAAGTACTTCACAGAAGCCTCAGTTGCTGCTCAAAGGATTTTCCATAGAATAGACCGGATACCGCAGATCGACGGAGAAGGCATTAAAGGTCTTGTACTAGACAAAATCAAAGGCCAACTAGAATTCGAACATGTCAAATTCACCTACCCTTCTCGGCCAGACGCTGTTGTACTCAAAGACTTTAATCTCAAAGTTGAAGCAGGGCAAACTGTTGCTCTTGTTGGTGCAAGTGGAAGTGGCAAGTCAACGGCCATTGCATTAGTCCAACGATTCTACGATGCAGATGATGGAGTTGTGAGGATTGACGGTGTGGATGTAAGAACACTGCATTTGAAATGGATCAGAGGGAAAATGGGACTTGTTAGTCAAGACCATGCTTTGTTTGGGACATCAATAAAGGAGAATATCATGTTTGGGAAGCTTGATGCCACCATGGAAGAGGTCACAGCTGCAGCCATGGCTGCCAATGCTCATAATTTCATAAGGCAGCTACCAGAAGGGTATGAAACTAAGGTGGGTTAAATGTATTTTTGAATGGATTTATATATTTTCTTCCTCATATGTAATTAATGTATATATAGGCTTGAAAATTTAAATGCTAATTCTTTTTCTTTTGGCCAACACAAGAAGATATATAGTGATTATTCCCAGGGAAAAGTAACAAAAGGGCAATAAAGTTCCAAGAAAAACTTTTGCTTTATCACTTCAAACATATGCATTTGTTTGAGTGCAAGTGTAAAGTTTTAGATTATCTTCACGTACGATCTCTAAATAGTCATGAAGTAAGAGAAAGCTTTCTATACATACTCTTTTAACTTGGTGATCCATCTTTTTTTATGCAAGAAAAGTAGAGCAATATAGGTTAGTTCTTTCCATGAATTTGATAAGACTAGTGATAGTACTCCTAGTAGTATACTAATATTTTTATTTTGTACTCTAGTATTAATTATGTCTATCGTTGCATCATTCTGAGCATCACATGGGTTATTTAGCTTTCTGGTAAACAGATACTGACTATATATTAATAAATAAAAAATGTTACAGATTGGAGAGAGAGGAGCACTTTTATCAGGTGGACAAAAGCAAAGGATTGCCATAGCAAGAGCCATAATCAAGAACCCTGCAATTCTCCTACTTGATGAGGCAACAAGCGCTCTTGACACTGAATCAGAAACTCTGGTCCAAAATGCCCTTGATCAAGCCTCCATGGGAAGAACCACCCTGGTAAAACTAATGAAACACTTCATAATTTGAGATGTGATTTTACAGAAAATGTCCTAAAACACAAAATATAACAATGTCGTTTTCATGATCAGGTTGTCGCACACAAGCTCTCAACGGTTCGAAACGCAGACCTAATCGCCGTCGTAGGCAGCGGTGGGGTGATCGAAATTGGGTCCCACAACGACCTCATCAACCAACATAACGGTCACTATGCAAAACTCGCAAAAATGCAGAGACAATTCAGTACCCTCGAAAATAATGACCAAGAACAAGAAGCTGCCGTCACGGCCGGCCGAGAATCCTCCGTCGCGAGAAGCAGCGGCGGCGGTGGCCTAAGCACGGCGAGATCGAGCCCTCTGATCTTCGCCATGTCGCCAAATTCGACAGTCGATCAGACCCCGGCTGTGGGACGCAAAAAATCTCAAACCCCCCGGCGAGCTTCGTTCTCGCGACTCATCTCATTCAACTCGCCCGAATGGAAGAACGGCCTAGTCGGTGGCCTTTCCGCCGTCGCCTTCGGGTCCGTACAGCCAACATACGCCTTGACCATAGGAGGGATGATCTCGGCTTTCTTTGCACCGACTCATGAAGAGATTCGGGGACGTATCCGGGCATATTCCCTGATCTTCTGCTTTCTCTCGCTCGTCTCCATCGTTCTGAATATCCTCCAGCACTACAATTTCGCCTTCATGGGAGAGCGATTGACGAAGCGGATCCGGATACGGATGCTGGAGAAGATCCTGACCTTCGAAACGGCTTGGTTCGATCAGGAGAAGAACTCGAGTGGAGCGTTGTGCTCACGCCTCAGCAACGAGGCTTCCATGGTGAAATCCCTCGTGGCAGATCGGGTCTCGCTCCTAGTCCAAGTCGCCTCTGCGGTGACGATCGCCATGGTGATGGGTCTCATCGTGGCGTGGAAGCTGGCTCTGGTCATGATCGCCGTTCAGCCATTGACGATCCTCTGTTTCTACACCCGAAAGGTCCTGCTGTCAGCCACATCTGCAAACTTCGTCAATGCCCAGAACCAGAGTACCCAGATAGCCGTGGAGGCCGTATACAATCACAGAATCGTGACCTCGTTTGGGAGCGTGGGAAAAGTGTTGGAGCTGTTTGAAGAAGCCCAAGAGGCGCCGAGGAAGGAGGCGAGGAAAAAGTCGTGGATGGCCGGAATCGGAATGGGTTCTGCTCAGTGCTTGACGTTCATGTCGTGGGCATTGGATTTCTGGTATGGCGGTACTCTAGTTGAGAAGGGTGAAATTTCGGCCGGTGACGTGTTCAAGACGTTCTTCATCTTGGTGAGTACTGGTAAGGTTATAGCCGAAGCTGGAAGTATGACTTCTGATCTCGCTAAGGGCTCAGCAGCCGTAGCCTCGGTTTTTGACATCCTCGACCGCCAGTCACTCATTCCAGTATCTCACACTGTGAGTAAACTAACACTAATTCTCAATTTCTCTTTAAAGAACAATCTTTCAAAGTGGTCAAATGAGGTACGAATATGACTAATAATAGAACATGTAACTTTTGCAATATAATCTTAAAAAAAAATACCAACTTTTAATACAAAAATATGTGTTCTATCCTCACTAATGATATTATATTTATTTTTGCTTAGTAAATGATGACAACTCACTTATTACATTATTTATCACTAATGACTATGGACTAATATGGGTTAATGTGGTCAAAATATAATTGACACTTTTTTTGTGTGTGGAATTATTTCAAGGACTCGGATGAAAGTAGGGGAAGCAAATTGGAAAAAGTAATGGGAAGAATAGAGATGAAGAAAGTGGAGTTTTCATACCCAAGTAGGCCAGATAGTCTAGTGTTGCGGGAGTTCAGCTTAGATGTGAAGCCAGGGACGAGCATTGGGATTGTTGGGAAAAGTGGGTGTGGTAAATCAACGGTGATTGGTTTGATCCAAAGGTTCTACGATGTAGAGCGAGGGTCGGTCAAAGTGGATGGAGTTGACATAAGGGAACTACATATCCATTGGTATAGGAAGCACACAGCACTGGTCAGCCAAGAGCCCGTAATTTACTCTGGAACCATACGTGACAACATTTTGTTTGGTAAGCTTGATGCCTCGGAGAATGAGGTGGTGGAGGCTGCTAGGTCGGCCAATGCTCACGAATTCATATCGTAAGTAATCAAGTTAATTATATATTTATTCTATTAGTTTATGATCGATCTAATAAGTGGTTATAAACAAGTTTCGATGGTGATTTTTTTAGGTCATTGAAAGATGGGTATGAAACGGAATGTGGAGAAAGAGGGGTGCAATTATCAGGAGGGCAAAAACAGAGGATAGCAATAGCTAGAGCTATCATTAGGAACCCTACCATACTATTGTTGGACGAGGCAACAAGTGCGCTAGACGTGCAATCAGAACAAGTTGTCCAAGAAGCACTAGACCGAATCATGGTTGGAAGGACGACAATTGTGGTGGCTCATAGGCTAAACACTATCAAAGAGTTGGACTCCATTGCAGTCGTGGCCGATGGAAAGGTGGTGGAGCGAGGGACCTATACTCACCTTAAGCACAAGCGGGGTGCCTTCTTCAACCTTGTTAGCCTTTCAAACTTAGGTCCAACTAATTAAAATTAAACACTTAATTATATATTGTTAATGTTGTCATATAGCATAGCCAGAAAAAAGTTAGGTCTCTTTAGCCTAACATTGAGGACAGGCAGCCTCATTTTATGTACAGTGGCCCAGATGATGTTAAGGCCGAAGTGAGATAAGCTATAGCATAGATAGACCAACTACTATAGGTACCTAAACAGTTGGAGTAAGCTTCAGTGGGCTAGAAAGTAGAAACTGCTGCTTATCTGGGCCATGTTTTGTTTAGTCCAAAATGAATTGTAACTTAATGAAATATGACTATATTGCCATGTTCAAAACCAAGATTTTCACCCTATCATTTTACATTTGAGAATAAACAAACCATTTAATCCCAAACCACCATACAAGATCTCTCTCTGAATAATTTTAAGAAATTCTGGCCAAATTTTCATCAGGATATGGAATGTGATGCAATAACATGTACATAATTACAATTCAAGGACACATCTTTTCTTACATTGATCATTAATCAACCCTCCAACAAACCGAAATTCAGTTTCTAATTAATGACATGTAACTTTAACTTTACTCTTACATGAAAGTTAAACTTCACATGAATTTTTACTCTGATTCAACAGCAACTTTTTTTTTCCTTTTTTCTGTGGGCACAAAACCAAGAAGTTTGTGACGAAAACAAATGAGCCTGAGATGCTACTGTAAGTCTGTAACTCTATTAGTTTGGTTGATTAACTGGGCCTCTGAGCTGTTTCAACAGGCCCAACTTGTCGAAGTAGCTGAATATAAAAAATTCAACTCATTATTAGTCATTTAGAACTATACTTAATTAAAGAGGAGAGAGAGAGAGAGAAAGTGACCTGGAAATAAGGTTCAATTCGTCCTCGCAATTTCTCATGCTCTTTTTTTACCTGCTGGAGGGTCGTCTTCATCCTAGAACACCCAATAATATATATATATATAATAAGTTGACTAAATATACATTTATCATAATTCATAACTTCATCAACGATAAAACATAATAATTGATTAATTTTTTTTAGTATTTTTTAGTATTGTTATTATTATTATAATTTAAAAGCATATAAATTTGTGAGCTGACACGTGGATCAATCATTTAAAGGAAATTACACAACCCGATCAATCATTTAATCAGGTAGGTGGATCAGTCAATGCGACATGGTTTCTAATAAAAATATAAAAATGATTTGTTATTATAATTTAGTGAAGTTGAGTGAAAGCAAAGTAATACATATTTTTATATTAGTAAAAGCTAAATTATTTTAAGTTATCATGATGTAGCTTCTTGATATTGTGTGTACAATAAACGTGAATCAAGGTAATTTGGATCAATGTCCATATAATAATAATAGCCAATATATATAACACCAACCTTTCTATGTCATGTTCTCGTGTGCATTTTCTCATTTGATTGACTTCAATGCTTACTTGGTTCGCCCCAATGCTGCGTACATATATCGATTAATATTATAAATCCTAAATATTGTCATAAAATATTGACACAAACAAGTATTTCAATAAGAGTGATAATTTTAATAATCAGATAAAACACGACTAAGAGGTTTATATAAATCTACATCGTATATAATAATCATAGCTATATAATAATATAATATAATATTTTGTGTGAACTAGTATAATCAAATTTATGTATTAATGTCTTGACCAAATTTTTTTTTTATGTATTAATGTCATAATCCATACATATATAGTAGTATACGTACGAAAGAGCCAAGCTTATTCACTGTTAATATATTATTTAATTCATGGGTAAATATTATTTTGGCATGTGATTTTTCTGAATACGCGATCAGCTGCCATCTTTTGTTAAATGACAATTTTGATTTTGTGTTTTACAAAATTGATCAAAATAGTACCCTAAATCTGATTTTGATCAAAATATTTTCAATTATAAGATTAATTCTTGAGTCATTAGCAATTCGATGAGTTCAGAAAAGCGGAGAAAGTGGTCAAGAAGTTGAGAATGAAAGATTATATTTGAATTTTTTTTTACCAAAATTGGGTATAAGGTATTATTTTGATCAATTTTGTAAAACACAAGATCTGAATTATAATTTAACAAAACACAGGAATCAGTCGCGTATTCAAGAAAAATGCAGGAGGCAAACTAGTATTTTTCCTTAATTCATTCTGTATCTTTAAATTTTTATTTTATTTTTTTGAAAGGAGGTACCTTTCAATTTAAAATATGCCAAATAAACCCATTTTGTTGAACATGATTTAAATAAAAAATTATTAGTATTTTTTGAAAAAAAAATATAGAAATTAAAAATTGAGAGGGGCTAATGTGCCGGCTCCGTGCAAGAATATTACATAGAGGCCACAAATTCATCCAAACATATATATGAGAGGCTACAATTGTATCTTCTTCAATTTTAACATACAACAATTTTTAATGAGTTTTCCATTAGTTTGGATAAACATTGGTGAGCTATATTTTATATGATTTTAGTAGTAATAATTTATTATGCTCAACATTTTAATTAATTTATAATATATGTATTTATATGTGAATGTTTATAATATGAGCAGACTAGGATTGAGTTCCAAATTAAAAAATATATAAATATTTTTTTATATATATATATGAAGTTTCCATAATTTAAAAATGATCATTTTGTACCTTTAAATAGAAAAATAACATATTTTTATTGAACTTCTAAAAGGGCCCTGCCAGAAAGTAATAGAAATGGATATCCAATCTAGTTAGTTCGGTGTAATCGTGTAGTCTAGTTTTTAACTGATTTTTGTTTAGTATATTTTTAAGTTAATATTAAAAATTAAGTTTCAACTCACTCTCGAAAAAAAAAATCAGATTCTAACTCAAAATCCAATTAAAAAGCTGAATCAATCGAATTACTACTTGAGATTTTGATGCTTAATTAGATTAGATTTGACTATGATTATTAAAATCTAACATTTAATTAGATTGGAACGGATGTTAGAAGAGAAAAGAGGAAAAAACAACATAAATGAAGTACCTGCCGCTGCTTCCTAGGAGCTTATGGAGGTGTTTTTCCGTAACAATGAAATCATAGGTGGGTTTCTCCCTGTGTGTAGGTAGGCAGGGAATGATAATCACATATTAACATATATTTATTTAAAAATAAATAAATAAATAAATATACAAGGCATAGATGATGATGGTGATGATGATGATGATGTGTAAATGAGCATGAGTATATATATATAAATGCTGTACTTACAAAGCTTGTTCAAGGTTAGCTATGAGTTGAGTTGAGTCCCTAAAATACATGGTCATGATCTCCTCTGCAAAGTTGGGATTGTTTTCATCTTCCAATTGTTCCACTATTAGGTAGTGTTCATCAAGCATTTTCTGCAATTTCAATCACGCTCCCTAATTATTCAAGCCTACCTTAATATAATTTCAATCATTTTTATATCTTTTTCATAGGTAATAGAAATAGGTATCTTCTTTTTGGCTGAATTTTTTAACTTAATTACTACAAATGATACATATATTTATATATATATATATATATATTGAAAACCCCACATGTATGTATATTCACTACTAAATATTGATCATTATTAATAAAATTTATATGTATATGGAAATTTAAAAAAAAAAAAAAAAGCACTGCAGTTGTTCATTATTATT
Organism: Humulus lupulus; assembly: GCF_963169125.1. NCBI lineage: Eukaryota > Viridiplantae > Streptophyta > Magnoliopsida > Rosales > Cannabaceae > Humulus > Humulus lupulus. The sequence continues at coordinate 47,948,630 of NC_084800.1, read as the reverse complement.
TTTCCTTCCAATAATGTACCAAAAAATTGGATTGGAATTTTTTTTTTTTCCAAAGTCCAATACTGAAAGAAACTTATTAACCAGCATAATGGAAGACTTCAAGTTCAACAAACAAAATAAATACTTTTGAACATTTGAAATATATTAAAGATGAGGTACGTACTGAAAACAACCAAAATATAGTTTCTATAATAATAATAATAATAATAAGAAGAAGAAGAAGAAGAAGAAACCTCATCGAAAAGAGATTGCCTCATAGTGGCTATCTGTTGACGCAAGGGACTGCTCTCCATATCCTCACTGAAAGTAGATGTTTAGACGAAGATAGTTGAACCTATATATTATATATCTAGAAATGGATTCAAGACTTGACCAACAATACAATTTGAAGTTTGTATATATATATTATATATATATATATATATATGAACCAGAAAAGTATAGAGATGGTGATGACAGACACATGTACAAGCATGCATTAAATCTTTCAACAAAAGTGAGATTACAAAATCCAAACTGGATACAGTTTGATCGTGTATTGGCAAAACCAAAAAAAAAAAAAAACAAAACTGTTAAAAACGTGACAAGTTCGCAACATTCCAACGTTCACATTACGAAAATTTAGCATTAGAAGACAAATGGATATGTACTACATACACAAAAGTATGGTTGTTGTTTTTTTTATTCCCATTGTAGAAATGGATTTCTGTTTTTTTTTTTTTTTTTTTTAATTTTCTTATATTATGTAATTCTTATCTACGTATATCTTCTTTGAGGATTGTGACATAAATGAATGAAGATCCACATTTTGTTTGTCTTGTGGATTAGTTTTTTTACATAAATAAATATAAACGATTCTGAGCAAGATCCAGGGTAGATGATTTATTAGAATTATGTCTATATGTAGATTCATTAAAACAATACAACATAAACACAGATGATTTATTATGGAAAGTATTCTTTTCCTCCACTTTATTAATCAACTCAATTACCATATGTGAAAAAAAGGACTAAAAGGTTTGTCCACTCAATATCTGAGACCTAATAAATGGACTATTTGATTTTTCATAAAAAAATATAACCATTGTAAATCATCCGATCAAGTGTATTTTTTTCACTTGGCACATTATATTCGGCGTACTATGAATTCATAATTTTCTTTCCTATTATAAGTTGCATTTTTACTTTTTATTAGGGAAAAAAAATGAATCCCAAATTTTTTTATTTTAACTTGTTTGAATTCAAAACAAAAAATTAAGTACTGCAAAAACAAAAAAATTAAGAAATCTCTTTTTCTTGAAAAAAAAACAAAAACTTAAATAATATAGTATAATTTTATATTTTAGAATAATTATGAATATATTCAAAACAAAGAACATATTAAAATTAAAAAGTCTTCTAAAAAAAATTTAGAAAATATTTTCTTCCATTTTTTTTATATTCTTTTCTCTTACAAAAATTTTCCAAGATCCAAATAAAGTCTTAATAACACTACAAAAAACAAGGTCTATACAGAGAACAAATGTCATTGGTATAAGCCTAAATGTTCTCGGTAGACCTTATACCGAGAACATGTCGTCGGCAGTAAGTCCTCGGTACAACCGCGTCGGTAGAAGTAAACTTCTACCGACGACAATCAACATGTTCTCGGTATAGGTTGCACCGAGGACAATGTCATCGGTATAGAGTGAAAAATGTCATCGGCACAACCAACCCAAATTTGTCATCTTAATAGTATATACCGAAGACAATATCCTCGATATAGACTAAACCAGAATTTTTTTTATATTTGTAATATTTATTCCCTTATTTATTTATTTAATTTGAATTAAATATAAAACAATAGAATAAAATTAAAACACTTATATTAAACATATAAATAAAAACATAAGAGTATGTTTGCTTAATCAAAATAAAGAGTTGTTTTAAACATGATAATGTAATAGCCCATTGTAATAAAATTCATACATAAGTCCTACTGAGTCGGTGCTCCAACATCGGGATCATTGGGTGGTGGTGGGGCACATTGAGATCCCGGGGTGGTACAATGAGTCCGGACATGCTCCTCTAACTGTCGAAGACGCTCTCTCATCCCAGACATCTCTTCATCTCTAGTTTGTGAAGGACGAAAATCAAATGGAGTTCGGTCCCTTATGTTAAGGATACGTCCATATCCTTTCTGGTGGCCCCCGTTGTTTTCCGAAGACAGTTTGTACCAAAGATATGTCTTCATCTTCAGGCGCACTCGAAACTGGTGTGGAACTCTCAATATCAGTTGTCTGTGTCTGCTGTATGTCGCGATATGCACGCAATTCCTCCTATGATACAATGTATAATGTAATTATGTTTTGCAAACAAACAATTAAAATTTTGAAAAATGTTAAAAAAAACTTAATGTACCCAAGTATTTTTGGCTGTCTTTGTCACCCACCCTGTGCCTGATTTATGGTGAGTATCCATCCAGCTATCCGGGATGGGCTCAAGTTGCCTAGTCTCTAAATTGCGCTGTCACGTACATATATTTTTATAAAATTAATAATTAAACGTAAATAAGAAAAACAAACTAAAAAATAATTAATTAACCAACTTTTTTATAGCGCAGCGCTGGGATTGACTGAGAACCTCCATAGCTAAGCTCTTTCAATTTCTTCATATTTTCCTTATTGACCACAGAACGTTTCTGCAAAAAGTTATCGTTAGTAATATATTTAATTAAGATAGTTAAGTTTAGCAAGAAATTAATACTGTAATTTCTGGGCGTCGGAAAAATTTAATGGCTTTTTGCCATTGCGTATCCGTGCAACCACCATAACGATTTTGTGGCCCATTAATCGTTAAATGCTCTTTAATATCGTACTTCCAGTCAGAATACTTTTTAGCACACGAAGTATCAATGCCTCTCAAGATCCCAAGCATATGCCCTTCTCCATATCTAGTACGCCCAATATCAAACAAATCATCATAATTTACAAACATTTATTAGTAAATATGATATATAACATAAAATGAGAGTTAACATAAAAATACATAAACTACTTACTTCCAAATGTGCAAGTATTCTTTGTTTCAAGGCATTGGGTACTTTTGACCATTGAGGACAGTCCAGATCCGTGTATTGGGTTTTATGCCCTTATAAAACCATGTCGAACATGTAGCACGATTTCATATTATCAATAAAAGTAGTAGAAATCATTTAGTTTGAAAACCGTGTTGCTTGCTTGTTTTATTACATGATTACTGAAATAATACAAATATTTATAAAATCCCGAACATATGGATAGTTATAATTATAGTGACTAGGTCACAGTGGATTATAGTTGTAACTATATGTTCAAAAGAACGGGTCCTAAGATTAGATCAGTGCATTGGATTTTCACTGATTAGGCAATCTACGATATGGTCTACTTACACATTCAGGGTGTGATGTCTTGTCCAAGGCATCGACCAAGTAGATAAGATCGGATGTATTTAGTTACATCGGACTAGGACCGATATTGATTATTGATTGATAAATAAGTATCGTTGTTATCAAATCTAATCAATGTCACAACGTTGACCATATATTAAGTCAATCTTAATTCTGAGTGATAATATTCTGCTAATTATATTATTTAAATCTTTTGACTTGTTCGTTACCAGCTTACCCTACGGTCTAGCCCATACTTACATCTTGGAGATTTAGTAATGTAATTGAGTGAGAGTATTATTCATAGATATGAAATCTATAACTTCTGTATGAGAAGTGAAAAGATGATTTCCTTAATTGCTTTGTTCAAAAGGTTAAATGATTGAGATCTCATTTCTATGATTAAGTTCATGGAAATATCATTTATAAGGAACTTAGTGATAGTTAAGGATAAAATACTGATGAGGGGTAAAACGGTAATTTGCACCCAGCTTGTTAGTAAGTCATCGATAGAGGATTGACTAACTGTAATGGTTATAACAATGGATAACGTATTTATGGTTTGGAAAATACGTTCTATGAATTCAAGAGTTCAATTCCAAGTCTATAGTGGAGTCACGAGGAATTAATAAGGTAGTGAAATTATTCGTAAATAAATTCACGGTAACTTATTGGAGCTTGATTTCATAGATCCATGGTCCCCGCATCACCTTTGAGTAAATCATCTAGAATGTATCAATTAATTGATTTAATTATCAATTAGGATTTTTTAAAGTTGACTATGTCAATTTTGGAAAATTTATAGAGATATGAGATTTAGAGAATAAAAGAGAATCTTTGGGTAAATTTATTAATATTGATAAATTGGTATCAATATAAATAAATAATATTAAATCAAGTTTCAAATTATAATTAGTTAATTTGAATAATGATTTAATTAATTAATTAAAAATAAATAAATAAAATGTTTTGAATTTAGGCCCAGTTGGGATTTAAATTCAAAACAAAAAGATCGGGCCCAAGCCCATTTATGGCAGCCCAAGGCTTTTATTTTTGTTTATTATTTTTAATTAATTTAAATTTAAATAAATCCCATTAAGTTGCCTATATAAGGAATATGATATCTAGGGTTTTCATAAGCAAGTCAGTCTCAGTTGATTTGGGTAAGTGAAAACCTAGACACTCTAATCCTTTCTTAGCCACTCTCTCTTCTTCTTCTTCTCTTCAAGATCTCTATCTCATGTGTTGAGAACCAACCCACACTAGTTCTAGGTTGATCAAAGGCTTGGTGAGGAAGACTATGTTGCTGATCTTGTTCAATCTCTTGATAATACTCTGCTACAGAAAGGAATCAAGGGTTAGAGAGATTGAAGGATGGAGTTGTTCTAGTTCCGCTGCGTATTCGTAAGTTTCTACACCATTGTGTTTATGTTAATTTACGAATCTAATGTTCATATGTATGTCATGTTATTCTATGTTTCTATTATGTGTTTGGAAAAATAATAGGAAGCATGCATCTAGATTTAAATTCCAAGATCCTACATTGTGTACTGTCGAACAAGTAATCCAAGCTCTCTTGAGAAATTTGAGCTGTAATCTCCGATCTCTTTATATGTTCTCCCCCGCACATCCCACTCGAGAGGGAGAGGACGCCCCAACTATTCCCTTTTTTCATGCATGTTCAATCCTTTATGGCGTCCACGTTTGTTTGGAGACGCTATTGTATGCAAATTCAATATTTTAAAATTAATATGGATTAATTGTTAAAATTTAAGGAGTATATCAATGTGTAAAGTATTACCTCGTTCACAATCAGCTGGGATATCTGACGGTCCATGTGGAGGATCGCATCCTCCACCACCACCCCCGTGAGATCGAGCAATAACATCAGTCATATCTGTCAAATTAATCGATATTAAAATTACATTTATCGGTTAAAAATGACTATATAAAATTAATTATTGTTAAAAATAATTACTTCAACATATTATAAAATTACCACTTAATTATCACTATAATTATATTCACTATCATCATCGGTTTCTATGTGTTCATCTTCCTCTTCATCATCTTCATATTCAACTTCCTCCTCCCCCTCCTCCTCCTCCTCCTCCTCCTCCACTTCCTCTTCCTCTTCCATTTCCTCCCCCCTCTCCTCCTCAATTGCAACATTATCTATCTCAACAAATTGTAATGGAGCCCCCGTACGTTCAAAGTTGATTTGTGTCAACGGTCCAAGATCAACGAATAATTGGAAATTAGAGGAACTAGTGTCGTGCATAACATCTACTTCTACATCCTCCGCTTGTTCTTCAACTAGTGGGATGTCCCACACATTTCTGTGATGCACTTCTTGGACGACTTTCCAATGAGATTTATTTTTAAGGTCTTCAATGTAGAAAACTTGGTTAGCCTAAGTTGCTAAGATAAATTTATCATCTTTGAAGGCATCCGAACTGGTTTTGATACTCGTTATGTTTTGCTCAAACTTTAATCCTAAAGACTGATTAGTGTCAAACCATTTGCACTTAAATAATACAACAGAACAACCAGAAAGATATGACATCACTAAAACTTCTTCCAACTGGCCGTAATAAGTATTATTTTCGACTCCCGCTACAGAGACTCCACTATTTTGAGTTTTGCGATTCTTGTCCCTGTCATAACCAGAAAGATATGACATACTCGTTATGTTTTGCTCAAAGTCCTTCCAAGCTTTCCCATCAGTAGGATGACGCAATATACCATCTTCTTTTATACGTTGCTCGTGATGCCATCTCATATGTTGAGCAATGTGCCTTGATGCATATTTTCGCATTAACCTAGGGGTTAAAGGAAAATAACGCATCACTTTATGAGGCACTTTCTTTCCCTTGGTGTTCTTCTCCACCCATCGATCCTCCCCACAAACAAGACATTTGCTTTTTCCAGTATGTTCTTTCCAAAACAGTGCGCAATCATGCTTGCAGACATGGATTGACTTGTAGCCCAATCCAAGTTTCCGCAACAACCTTTTCGCTGCATAATGCGATTTTGGAAGCTTATTTGGGGCTGGAAATGCATCATGTAACAACTCCAGCATTCCATCAAATATTTTGTTGGGAATTTTTCCCAACACTTTGAAATGCATTAACTTCACTAGGAAATTCAATGATGTGTAATTTTGACACCCGGTGAATAATGGAGCCTCGATCTCAGCAAACAAATCGTTATAATGTTGCCCACCCCTGCAGTCCGTTGTAGGTATCTCTTGATCGCGCTCATTCTCTTCATATTCGTCATTGTTGTAACGCCCCAACTCCAGGGACCGCTACAGTGCACATTGCAAACAGTGCTAAACTCGCTAATCGAGTCGTTTGGCCATAAACGTGTAACTAAGTGTGATTAGCGGTTTAGGGGTTAAAATTTTTGGTTAAGATATAACGTTTCACTATAATGTTTACTGTATACATTGGGATCCCAAAAATATAATTTTAGAGTTTATTACAAGAAAGTGTTTACAACAGGCCGTTCTAAGCGGCAAATCAGGGTTCAGCCCTAGTTCAACTTTCAAACCTCGCCCAAGTATTGGTCGAGCAGCTGCATATGTACACGTCATCACCTAAGCTCTGCAACTCAAGGATGGTCCAACTTCCTCTTGCCTTTACCTGCACCACAAAGCACCCGTGAGCCGAAGCCCAGCAAGAAAACTCACATGCTCATAAGCAGTCATATCATGATATCAAATCATATCTGGCATGCCTAGCAATCATAGCTCTACTCAGCACGCAAATGAATTCAAACAGATGCTGGGGTATCCAGGACAAGAAGTCCTGGCCTTCTGATTGGAGGACTATCAAGTCAATCCTAATCAGATGAGTGTCGTAACACTAGAGGTTCCGATAAACCATGTTGAGTGACTAACAAGCAAGTCACTGGGGCCTCAGTGCCCAAGCCATGCATATGATAATCAAAATGATCATGCAGAGCTCATAGCTCTGATAAGATGAGTGAATATCACTTGAGGTTCTAGTAAACCATACTGAGTGACTGACAACCAAGTCACTAGGGGCCCAGTGCCCATAGCCGTGTAACAACACCGTTACCTAGGCTTTCCTGCAATGGCTCTAAATGACTAGCCCTTGGCTAGATAAATGCTTGTTTATATTCATCGAACTTGAGGTCGGTCCTGCATTAATGCTCTTTGAGTCATTCAATGCATAGGGTCGATTAGGTCCAATCGACATAGCTTGCACTACACACTAGGGTTGTCATGACTAGTGAGTTAGCACAGTGTGACCAGTGCCCAGTACCACTGCCGAACCTGACTAGTGAGTCACGGCTTCACAGTTGATACTAACATCTTTGCCAATTCTGACTAGTGAGTCAGCCCTGTGTGACCAGTGCCCAGTACCACTGCCGAACCTGACTAGTGAGTCACAGCTTCATAGTTGATACCAGCACCTTTGCCAGATCTGACTAATTAGTTAGTGCGTGACCAGTGCCCAGCACCACTGTCGAACCTGACTAGTGAGTCACGGCTTCACAGTGGTACTAGCACCTTTGCCAAACCTGACTAATTAGTCAGTGTTAGAGAATATAATTTTATTGCTCAATGGAAAAGTGGAAAAATCAAAAATACAACTCTATGCAAAAATACAATGGACAAGATAATATTGATTAAATAAGTATTACAACTCAATTGCTCAAAATACAAGTAAATATAAAGATGTAGAAGAAGAAGATTACAAACTCAATACTATAACAATACAAGTAAATAAGAAGAACAAAAGGAACAAAAGAATGAAAAACACAAACAAACTCTCACACAACCAAAGTGTAGAGTAGTGGGATCACCAACTTGAACAAGGTTCAAGACCTTTGTCCAAAAGCTTATTTCCCCCTATTCTCTAAGCACTAAGGGATCTCTCTAGGAAATAGCTCTCTGGAATTATCAAGCATTTTGGTGTATTTTTCAGCCAAGTGCTTTGTGGATGAAAAATGGTGTGTCTTACAAGTGAGCATTAGGCTCCTATTTATAGAGTTTAGAAACACCCTTTGAATTTCAAATTCCACCAACCCCCATGGCTGTTACCAATGATAAATTGGGTGTTTTATGGAATTAAAATAGAGATTTGGGAATTACTTGGCTGTTGGAAACGTTCAAAATTAGATAAAAACCGACTTAGTATGAATCTGTCAGCCACTAGCGCCGCGGCGCTAGTTTCAAGCGCCGCGGCCCTTGGTCAGTTTCAGCAACCAATTTTTTTGAGTTTTTTCCAAAACGTTCCAATTTATTCCCACTTGATTTTGTAACTTCCATACACAATATGGGAGTTAAAATCACATCTCTATCAGCCATTTCTCATATGGCTTTATGAAATCCAATCTCAAATGTGTAACATATAATATACACATTATTGGGTAATATTTGGGAGTTACAAATTTGTAACTGATTTTGTAACTCCAAAATATGTCACATTTGGACACACACATGTGTCCAATTTTGTGACTCTCAATAATATGTTACAAGGTGTGACAAATCACATTTGTGTGACAAATCACATTTTGTCACATTATTTAATCTAATATTATATTATATGAAATAATATAACATTCCCCCACTAGATTAAATAATCACTTTTTGTAACACTTATTTAATCAATCAAACATTATATTAAAATATAATATTCCCCCACTTGATTAAATATAATAGAAATCTTTGCATTGGTGCATAAAGTAAAATGTCTTTCGACTTGAATTTTACCTTAGTGTAATTATCACAAAGTTTGTTGAAATTTTGGTTGCCGAAGCATTGAACCACTATCCCTTGATAACAAACCGGTGATAACACACACACCTTTGCTGTGTTCACTTGAGACCTCAATGTCTCGCTTTTGCACCGTTAATGGCCATGTGCACATTCCATTCATAGACTTTTCTTGAGAATGACTCCCAATTCTCATGAGGGGCGGCACCACCCCTAGGTCTATATAGGTAGAACTCTTACAGTATTTTGTTACCCTAAAATACTTGTCCTTTCAAGACTGAGTTCTATTAAAAAACCTTTCGGTTTTAACCCTCATTTTGGTAACACACTAGTACTCATATCTCAGATGGGACAAAATTTGAGTACTACTATCTATTCACTTGATTGACTTGTTATTACCTATTGAACCTAATACTAGTTTGGTTACTAGTATTAAGATAGGTTACCATCAACCGTGAATCTCTTTAGGGAGTCTAAGTCCCACCCCTTGAGATGTAGAAATGATTCCATCTGAATCATTTATTTTCTCATGTATGCATACTTAGACACTCTCATTATTTTATTCAAACTTTGTTGCTAGCCATAGTTTGATTAAAATAGTTACCCCTTTTAAAATAGTGATTTTGACCATAGTCAACACCCCCACTATTTTATAGTTTTATATCCAAGATAAACATTTTCCTTGAATATTAATTCTAGAAACCTCTTTGCTTCTAAAATTCTCCTTTATGTTTAAATTGATTCCTTCTTGAATCAAAATATTACAAACAATGACTTTAGACACCAAACATGTCTAGATTTGTTCATTCTATACACATATAGCCAATGTGATTTAGAATGTGGAATTCCAAATCACCTATTTGATAGGATGACCAAATTAATCAATTGATTAACAACAAAATAAATTGATTAACTTTGGAGCATCACCCCCACATTTCTCTTATAGTGATAATAAAATATCACTTTAAAATATAAATCTCTTAATTTCTATTAAGTCATTTATCCTTCAAGATAAATCTAGACCTATGATTCTCAAAGTTCATCATGAGTCCTCTATGCCACATGATAAACTCTCAAGATAAAACCTCAATGTTTATCTTGATTTATTTACTTGCTAAAGCAAGGAATATTTCTTTCAAAGCAACTTTTACTTTTAGTTGTCTAAATAATCTCAAAATCACTTAAACAACTTTTGTGTATTTTCTAAGATTCTCTTTGAGATTCTTTTGAAAACATCAAGTTGACATCCATTGATTTTCTCATCAAAATCAAAATGAAAATGTCAATTTTCTAAACACTTTAAATCAAAGAAAATAAACCCTCAATGATTTATTTAAACACTTTGAATTCTAATGCTTTGGTTTAACCTTGTCTCCTCATTGAGATTAATTTAAAACATATCACCATCTTTAACAAGAATGAATAAAATTCTCTTTTATTCACCATTGGTGTAAAGATTCAAAATTGCTTCTCCAATTTTGTAATGTCTCCTCATTGAGATATTCAATATTTAAGAATTATTGTCACTAAATAATTCTCAAATATTTTCTCTTTTGACCATTCTTTAGACTATAAGTCTATTGAGTTAATATGTCATCCCATAATTATTATTATTATTATTATTATTATTTTTTAATCCACTTTGATTCATTTATCTTGCAATGGCAAGACACTTATCATTAAAAGATGTAACCCCCTTAGGTTCATCTTTTCTTATCTCATAAAGTGAGATGGTAAACACTTAAATGAGAAATTTAATTTCTCAAATAATTATCTTTATTTACCAAATAAATGGTAACTCATCATATTGCAATAAAATATGATAAAACATATTTATATTGTTATCACCTTAATAATCATATTATATGGCACACCATAATAATCATGATAATTCTCATGTATATATCAATATACTTTTATATATTAACATAATTATGTCTCAAAGAAATTTCACACAATTTGTCAACATATATCCATCATATTAGCATACATTGTTAATCTCATAATAATATTGTAAATATATCACAAATATCATACAATAATTCACATATCCACATATTGATATATTCTATTGATTCACAAAATCAATATATAGGCATGTCATATAAAACTCATATAGTTGTCATTCTAATAATTTCCCATTAACACAAAATAGGACAATTCTATGACATGCAAGCATATTACCCAATAATCTACTAGATTATTTACATATTAATCACATATCATAAAAACTCAAGATATTATATTATCTTCTAATCTAACCACTAAAAAACAAAGGAGATTAGAAAACAATGAATCTCATTTATAAACTTTTCTTCTTCTCATATCTATCACTATATGAAAACTACTAGATCTTCTAAGAAAACCAAAGAAGAACATTACCTTATCTTACCATCTTTTCAAGGTTGAATCCTCACAAGATCTCTATGGCTTCTCCTTCCATTGAAAAGGAACATAAGCTTTTGATTGTTAGAGAATATAATTTTATTGCTCAATGGAAAAGTGGAAAAACCAAAAATACAACTCTATGCAAAAATACAATGGACAAGATAATATTGATTAAATAAGTATTACAACTCAATTGCTCAAAATACAAGTAAATATAAAGATGTAGAAGAAGAAGATTACAAACTCAATACTATAACAATACAAGTAAATAAGAAGAACAAAAGGAACAAAAGAATGAAAAACACAAACAAACTCTCACACAACCAAAGTGTAGAGTAGTGGGATCACCAACTTGAACAAGGTTCAAGACCTTTGTCCAAAAGCTTATTTCCCCCTATTCTCTAAGCACTAAGGGATCTCTCTAGGAAATAGCTCTCTGGAATTATCAAGCATTTTGGTGTATTTTTCAGCCAAGTGCTTTGTGGATGAAAAATGGTGTGTCTTACAAGTGAGCATTAGGCTCCTATTTATAGAGTTTAGAGACACCCTTTGAATTTCAAATTCCACCAACCCCCATGGCTGTTACCAATGATAAATTGGGTGTTTTATGGAATTAAAATAGAGATTTGGGAATTACTTGGCTGTTGGAAACGTTCAAAATTAGATAAAAACCGACTTAGTATGAATCTGTCAGCCACTAGCGCCGCGGCGCTAGTTTCAAGCGCCGCGGCCCTTGGTCAGTTTCAGCAACCAATTTTTTTGAGTTTTTTCCAAAACGTTCCAATTTATTCCCACTTGATTTTGTAACTTCCATACACAATATGGGAGTTAAAATCACATCTTTATCAGCCATTTCTCATATGGCTTTATGAAATCCAATCTCAAATGTGTAACATATAATATACACATTATTGGGTAATATTTGGGAGTTACAAATTTGTAACTGATTTTGTAACTCCAAAATATGTCACATTTGGACACACACATGTGTCCAATTTTGTGACTCTCAATAATATGTTACAAGGTGTGACAAATCACATTTGTGTGACAAATCACATTTTGTCACATTATTTAATCTAATATTATATTATATGAAATAATATAACAGTCAGTGCCATGCACAAGTAAGCAATGCTATCAATGTGTATCATATGCCAATTATCCAAGAACAGGGCATTCAGCATGCTTACTAAACAGTTGCTAGCATAATTATGATCATGCACAAACACAGAGACTCAAGCTCTGACCAATCTCATATTCATCATTCATGGCATGCCCTAATCACATGCATCGCACTTAATCATCCAGCATGCCTCAACAATAATCATATGCAAATGGGCAAGATTGCCAAGCATTCATTATGCTATCCATGTTTACATTTAAACATCCAACATGCATCAATCATAGCCATGCATGTCACATATGAGGTGCAGTTTTCTTACCTTGGGTCCAAGCACAGGTTACCAACAAACGAGCCACAAGAACGATCCCGATTCCAAGACTCTAGTGATAACCTAGTCACAACCATAATATAAAACCTCATCAAAATGAGTAAATAAATACTTCCAAACCCAACCCAAGCCTCCGAGACATCGAATCCCACTCAACTAGGTAGTAGGATCGATCCCAGGCCCTTAGAGCTAAGTTTCCATCACAAAAACACACTTTTGGCCAATTTTTCCCTTAAGGGTCGCGGCCCTACATGGCCATGCCGCGGCCCGCCCCCCTGGCAGAGCCTCCTCCATCTTCTTCAAGCTAGGGTCGCGGCACCCAAGAACAGGGCCGCGGCCCAACCTCGCACTAGCCACTTTTCTTCGTTTTTTCCATTTTAAAACCTTCCAAAAATCCATCCAAACATTTCCAAATCATCAAATCAAAGTTCCCAAACTCCCCAATGGTCCAAAACCCAAGGCTTAAACAAACTAAAAACTCAATGATTCACAAAATCCAATTCAAGCTTAAAAACTTTCAAAAACTTAAAACTTAAACTTGAATTACCTCCAATTGAGTTGTTTCCAACTAAATCCTCCGGTTAATAAGCTTCTAATTCTCCTTAGGATTGCTATGCCTCGATCCTTGCTTGATTCTGAATCCTAGAACTCAAGTTATCTTCGAAAATGCGATCGGGAGACGAAAAGGGAACTTTTAGGGAGAGAGAACGTACAGAACGTTCTTTTTATTTTCTTAAAAGGTTACTTCAAGCTTAAGTAGCTTCCAATAAAACCTAATGCTTGCGGTCCCGAAAACACCCCCGGGGACATTATAGTCAAAACTTCCAGAATTTCCCCCTGATCTTACTAACTCCCAATTTATCACAAAATATTAATTATCATTACCCAATAACTCGGTAATGCTCTAAACACCCCTTGACTTACTCCAAGTCAAGCTTAAATCCCGTTGTGACTTTCCCACTAGCTTACCTCCTAGGATCGTCTTGTGCTGGGTAGCCCTGGCATAACCAAATAATAACAAAGCACCACGTCGTTTCACATATATGCCAAAAATGCCCGAAATGGCCAAAATATGAAAGTCACCCAATTAATCACAAATGGGTTCACATGCATATTTAATACACCTAAACATGCATATTATCATTAAATAGCATAATAAATCAATTATGGCCCTCCCGACCTCCTAATAAAGGTCCTAAACCTTGTTAGGAAATTTGGGGCATTACAATTGTCATTTTGCATAACATCATTGAGAACATCCATCATTTCATCTTCATCATTTTGATCTATCACTTTCCTCATTGGTATTATTTCATCCTCTCCATGCCAATGCCAATTGGTATATTTCCGTAGAAAACCATTTACAAAGAGATGATTTTCTAATACATCAATCGTCTGAAATTCAACGTTGACACACCTCCTACATGGACATTTCACCAATCCCCTTGAGTCAACGCACTGCTGAGCTCTTTGGAGAAATTCCATCACACCAGCCTCATACTCATTGGATAATCGATCTGTCAAATTAATCCAGCTCTTGTCGATCGACATTGTATGAATGTAGCACTGCACGGAACACTAATCATCAAACTTACAATCAAGTTGTGTGTGTGTCCTAATTCAGAGAGAGGCAAATTTAAGAGTCTTCAATGACTCACCCTCTCTGAACGGGTCTAAGGCTTCTTGTGATAAACACTAAAAAAATAAAAAATTATCACTAGGTGATAATAACACACTATCATATCTTTAGTAATAATCTCTTATTACGAAAGAAAAAAACAAATAAAATTAAATATTGTTTTTATAATGTCTTATGCTCTTTGAAGTTAATTATGTTGTTTTATGATATCTAACTATAATATATTTGAGTGTAAATATTATTAAAATGAATTAAATTTGACATATTTTTTTCTAACTTCAAATATTAATTTTAATTTTAATAATGATTAAAATTATGTTTAAAATTGATTTTCTAATAATATATTTGTTAATTTTATTTAATCAGAACTAACAAATATTATTTTTTTACATATTAATTTAGTATTTATTAAATTACATATTTTACTTATGCTTTATTGTATAGTTTTATTAATTTAAACAAAAGTTCTAAGATTTGTTTAAAATTTATTTAATTACTTTAGGATTTAATTATTACTTAAATTATTTAATTAATGTTTATTTTTATTAAAATTTAGTTGCATAATGTTAATGTTAATTTTTTTTAATCTTAATTTAAAAATATATTATTTTACTTATTAATTCACTATTTATTAAATTATAAATTTATTGAGTACTTCTACTAATATTCACAATATCTCTAAATTTTACAATTCTATAAAAAATTCGGCAGCATAACGACTATATTTTCATCTACCCCAAAATTTAAAATCCTGCAAATAACACATAAAAAATATCCAGACCCAGATCATGCAGAGAGCAATACAAATGCATTTTAAACAACTATATAATTTATAATTATTAGTCTAAATTTTATTAATTATTCAATTTTCTAAGCAAAATATCAAAATTCTACTAAAAATTAACAACAACAAATCATCAATATTTATAAAATCTGATTTTTTACTACTGACATAACCAAAAAAAATTAAAATTGACAACAACAACATACTAACATTAGCACAAAAATTTTCAAATTAACACTCAAATATTTAATATGTTTACTAATATGTTTAATACACATAAATTTCACCAAAACAACATAGAATCTATTTTAATAAAAAAAAATACTAATTAATCATATAACAATTTTCTAATTCCTAATCTCATTTTTACTAATAAATATTTTTAAATCCTAAAAATAAATACATTCTATCTAATATAATAATTTCATATTTTTATTAAAATTAATATTATTTTATTTATATAAAAAAACATAAATTATTCAAAAATTGAAAAAAAAATTTAAAAAAAAATAGAAAAATTAAAAACAACTTACCAACACCTTCAATTCCTTGCAAACTTTCTCTGTAGTTCAACAAAAACCGCACCCAAGCTTCAAACAAAAATTACAAAAAATCATTACCATTTCATAAATATATATTTATATATATATATATAATGAAGAAATAAACCTTACCTTTAACAAATAGAGAGAAACTCCTTCACCTTTGGAAATTTTTGGGCTTAAAACCGAAATTTTTGGGAAGAAAATGGAGGTTTTCGGCGGAGAGAGGCGGACGGTGCGGAGAAACCAGAGGGAAACCAAAGAGGAAGGGGAAAGGGGTTCGCGGCTGTTGGGCATATTTATAAACCCTATACCGAGAACATGTTCTCGGTATAGGAACTAACCCTATTTCAGAACCGCGAAAATGTCCCGCACATCTTAAATGACTATACCGAGAACATGTTGTTGGTATAATGTTCTCGGTATAGAACTTTTTTTTTGTAGTGTAAGTGGGGATTGGATCTAATAAATATGTATTCTTTATTATTTTCCTTGAAAAAATACTTTCTTAATTTTTTTATTTACTTAAAGTTACTCTACCAATATTTTACTGAATAAGATAACAAATAAATATATTACTTAGGGTTACGTAGATATAGTCACAAAATTATTAGTATAATACATAAATGGATATTTGCGGCGAAAATATCTAAGTTGTTAGTTTTATAACACTTAAATACCTAACTTTTTTTTTTGCGGTGAAAATACCTTTCGTCAACAATCATTGGCATCCGTAGGTACCTGGCCGTCAAGTGTCATGTAGAGGTACACGTGGCAATATATAATTGGTCCACGCAATTTTAAACAGTCCGAGTCACTTAATGAATGCCACGTCAATATTATTTTAAAACTAAAAGTGATATAATTAAATAAAACTAATATAAATAAAAACTTAACCACTGGAAAAATTAAAATAAAAATCATTCAACATTTTTAAAACCATTCAACACAGTTAGTGAGAACCAGAAATTAACATCGAAAATCAATGTTCAATTTAATAATCAACTCACAATCCAAAACCAAAATCACAAATCAAGCAATGACATTTGAGAAGAAAATACCAGAATCTCCACAAACAAACCTATGTCGACTCCAGCCATGAACCTAACCCCAAAACCATTCGACCACCGCTAGCCTTACGAACCCAAATATGTCCAGATATGAGTCCACAACTCCAGCAAAGCTTCATCTTCATCTTCAACAATGTTTCGACATCGTACGTCCTCAGCTCCGACAAAGCCTCCTTGTACAATGGAGAAGATGAATCAACGTTAAACCTTCGTGTTCTCGGCGGTGGATCTCAACGGCACACCAGATCTAGAGTGCTCCATCTTCGTCTTCAATGGAATATCGTCGAGCTTCTCCTCCGTCCGCATGATCCTTTGGATCTGGATTTGTCACCTCCGACCTCCATTTGTTGTGGTCAAGGTTCAATAGTGAACCAAGATCTGCCACTTTTAGCCTCCTATTTTTGGGTTACATACCCATTTGGTAGAGAGAGAGAGAGAGAGTGGTGGTGGTTATCAGATGAGAAGTTTGAGTGAGGTGGTGAGGAAGATGAAGAGAAGATATCGGTTTAAGAAGATAAACCAAAGAATTTGATTTAAGTTTTTTGTTAAATTTCATTTATTTAAGTTTTTATTTATATTAGTTTTATTTAATTATATCAATTTTATTTTAAAAATAATATTGACGTGGCATTCATTAAGTGACCTGGACTATTTAAAATTGCGTTGACCAATTAAATATTGCCACGTGTACCTCTACATGGCACTTGACGGCCAGGTACCTACGAATGCTAATAATTGTTGACGAAAGGTATTTTCACTGCAAAAAAAAAAAAAAAAGTATTTATGTGTTATAAAATTAACAACTTAGGTATTTTCTGTGGAATATGAAAGAGTTAATAATAGATTTGTCAAAAAAAAGTTAATAATAGATTTGTCAAAAGAAAAAAGAAAGAAAAAGTTAATAATAGTTTTGCTGACAAAATAATGGTTTGTAAATTTTAATTTTAATAATGTTATTCTGAGTAGAAACGAGAATACATATTTTTACGATGATTAATTAATTTTATAATGAAGTGATGTGTAAATATAAAATTATCAAATTACTCAAGAATTCGAAAAAATTAATTGGTACATTTTATATATCTATTCTACTTGATTATGAATTTGAATTATTTAACATCAATATACTTAATTAAATAAGAAATTATGAGAAAAATGGTGCAAATTAATTTTTTTAAAATGTGGTATAAATATATAATCGAACATTAAAAGTGGTACCAAAACTAATAAATATCCAAAGGTATCATTAATAAATCAAGAATCAACCATTAATTTTTGTAAGGGTACCAAAATGAATTAGACACGATAATAAGATTCGAAAACTACAATAAATATATGATTTTAGGTCATGTTTTAAATTACACACTTATATTAATTTGTTATATTTATTACATTTAAAATATATTAAATGAGTTAAATATGTCATAAATTGATATTAAATGCGTTAAATGTGTCATTAACATTTTAATGGGTTGATAAAGTGACAATTAAACATGATCCTTATATAAATAAGTTACACTGGTGGTGTCATGTCACTTTATTTACAAGCATGTTGGGTTCGCGTTTTAGTTTTCAATACGATTAATATATAAATTGGGTTTGGTTAAACAATTGTTTTTAATAATGAGTCTTAACTGGATACGAACAAACTTATATATCACCTATAATTTTTCAAAACCAATGCTTAAAGCATTAGCCACTACCACGCATATGCTTGTTACTTTTATTTAATGTTGTACTAATTTTATTAGGGAAATTTGAGTTTTAATGAAATAAGTGACATTGTATTTAAAATATATCCTAACCCTATATAACTCTCATTTTGGTGCTACTAATGACGTTACTACCCAAAATACCCCTGACATAATTTTCCCTCTTTTTTTCTCATAGTCTTCACTCTCTATCTCTTATGTTTTCACTCTCTATCTCTCAAACTCTCGTACACACAAAAAAAAGCCAGCCACCATTAATTTGCATTTCGAATCTAGGGGTAAGTTGTGAGTCCTTTCAAGTCAAGAAACTTCATTTTGGATTTCGGATCTAGGGGAAAAATCGTATGGGTAAGTATATATTTATTATATGTAGTGAGGAAACTTGTCTGGTAACATTACTTGACTTATTTCGAACAGAGCTGTGTATGCCTTCATGTTTTATTGCAATTTTTCACTGTTGGAATGAATTTTGGATACTTCGTGCGTTTTTTTCTGGATTTTTTTCCTACCTCGATGAGTTTCGATGAAACTCGATAGGTCTCGATGTGTTGCATGCATGCTGGCTCGACGGTCCTCGATGGACCTCCACGTGCCTCGAAAGTGTTAGGATGTTAATACCTTGATGGTCCTCGATTGTACTCGATAAAACTCGATAGGTGTATAAGAGTTTAATTGGATTAAATAACTCGATTGTACTCGATAAAACTCGATAGGTGTATAAGAGTTTAATTGGGCTATTTGCCTCGATAGTCCTCGATTGTACTCGATAAAACTCGATAGGTGTATAAGAATTTTATTGGATTGTTTGCCTCGATAGTCCTCGACTGTACTTGATAAAAATCGATATATGTGACCTCGATAGGACTCGACATATATCGATAGAAATCGATATTTTCTGTTTTATGTTGTAGTTTAACTTTTTTTTTTTGTTTTTTTTTTGTTGCAGATTCGACTGTTTCCGTATTTGTTGCATTCAATGGTGTTTGGGAACTCGAAAATAGGGATTGGATTTTCAGAGATGCTGAAAATTAAGTTCTGCCCGTGGAGAAGGGTGTGACGTATAAGCAACTGCTTGACATTCTGTACGATGAGCTTGAAGTGGATAAATGTGTGCATGACTTGAAAATTGAGGTCCCGTACACATGCCTATCACAATCCGTCAAACCTACCGTTATAAAAAATGATAGGCATGTGCGTGCATTCATTGGGTTAGCATCGAAATCTGTAGAGAAGCTCATTCCTCTATGTGTGACATTGATTAAGAAGGGAGGTGTAAGAAATGCATCGGCTTCTGCCAGCGTTAATAAAGAAGTTCGATTTGAAGAGAATATTTCTCCTCCATGTCATGGTTTCAAAGGAACTCAAGGTGACGTTGGAACATGTGTTCCCGAGACAAATCTAGATGTCATAGTCCATGATGATATCCCGGTTAGAGATCTGTCATATGTGCGTGACACGGCGGAGTACGATCCTTATGGCTATGATCCTTATGTCAACGAAGATCCTGTTGCTGATGCAACAGATCTTGGTGGGCCAGATGTTAGGGCAGATTTTCCAACACAGAGTTCAGATGTTATGGTAGATAAGGAGCGCAGAATAGAAGATTGGCAAACACCTGGGACCAGCAGTAGTCGTCCAGGTCCAAGTAGAACCGATGATAGTTTTAGATGGGGTTCGCCAAAACTGCTCCCCAGGACTGTCTCGGATCGTGCTCTGTAAACATATCACACACATATAACATTTATCACTCTTATCACATTTACGCCCCTAATATCCAGACGAGGCCCACATGCACATTTAACTCAATTAAACACGCATCATTATCATATATTCACATAAATCCATATATTAGCATATTAATCCATTTATTGCCCTCTAGGCACACTAATCAAGGCCCTAAGCCCGATTAGCAAATTCGGGTCGTTACAACCTGTGTGAGTTGGAGCATAAGAACCCAGGTACAATTACTGATTTTGTAGCAGAAGATGGTCGTTTCTTGTATTGCTTATTTTCCCTCGGTATTTCTAGGCGTGGTTTCCAGTACTGTCGTCCTGTAATTTGTGTGGATGGCACATTCTTGAAGAATAAGTATGGTGGCCACATGCTCTGTGCTGTTGCATTGGATGTAAACAACCAGTTGTTTCCAATTGCGTTTGCATTGGTGGACAGTGAGAACCATAACTCTTGGACTTATTTCATGAGAAAATTGAAGGAAGCCATAAAGGACGTTGAGAACCTTGCTTTTGTATCGGACAGGCATAAAAGCATTAATCATGCTTTGGAGCTTGTGTTCCCAGATGCGTATCACGGTGCATGTCACCATCATATCTGTATGAATGTTGTGGCAAAATTCAAAACTGACCACGTGCAAGACATCATGGGGTGTGCAGCGTACGCATTTCGAAGAACGGAATTTCACAAGTTCTTTGACATGATTAAGGTAATTGATCCGCCCATTGCTCAATATCTAGAGGGAATTGGCTTTGAAAGGTGGAGTAATGCTTATTTTCCTGGTAACCGATACAATATCACGACAAGTAACTACGGAGAAAGCTTTAACAATAAGACCAAGGAGGCAAGGAGCTTTCCAGTTGCCACTTTTCTTGAATTCATAAGATTCACTCTTCAGTCTTGGTTTGCAGATATGCGTGAAAGAGCTGCAAAAGCAACAACTGTGTTATCACCTGAGATGGAAAATGATTTGAAGAAAATAGGTGATAAAGCAATTTTTTTAGATGTCCAAGTCCTTGGTCATCACAAATTTCTTGTGGTCGATGGTAATGGTGATGGTGAGGTCAACTTGGCCACAAAATCATGCTCTTGTGGCATGTTCCAAACCATTGGGATACCCTGTTTACATGCTTTTGCTGCAGCCAGAAAAAGAAGCATAAACATTTACTCATTGTGTTCCCCTTACTATAGAATCGAGGCATTGAAGGACACTTATAAAGATACTATTTACCCTGTTGGGAACGAGGATGAATGGGTAATCCCTGATCACATCAGAGATACGGTTGTCGGCGTCCCCATTGAGAAAACCCCTGTAGGAAGGCCCAGGAAGCATAAAGTGGGTAGGCGAAAGACAAATTGCTATGCTTCACGCGGGGAAAAGATTGTCAAGCCACGTAAGTGTAGCAGATGTGGTGGTAGTGGGCACAATAGGAAGTCATGTAAGGCTAGGATTTAAAATATTGTGTTATGTAATTATTTAATTGATTTTGCTGCATTTATTATATGGAGTACTTCTTCTAATACTTTGTTGGTTTGGATGTCATGGCAGACACATTATGTGAATTTAGTACTTTTTTATTTAATAACTTTTTCAAAAAATATTGTTTGATAAAAAATAATATACAAAACTAACTATATGCTATACTATACAAGATGTGTAAGACAAAAATGTAAAGAGCATCACAGGGACAAATTCTGATAGAATAGGTCCACACACCACTTGGTCCTGAAATGTTGGATGTTCTCATCGATATTGGTATCGAGTGGTAGCCTGGCAACCAGAAGCTCGATATGTTTGATGGCAAACATACCACAATCTCCACTGCATATAATCGATTTTGTGTCAATAGAAGATAAAAATAACTTTAATTTTCAGATTTCAAAATACACTAATTAAATAGGGGAATACCTTGTCTTAGTCTGAGGACACTCCTCTGGAGGAATACGACAATATAAAAAAGGCTTTGCATTCTACTTAGGATATACCTGGAGGTCCTCATAGTCGTCAAACATGCCAGAACATCATAACAACGAAGGCAACAATAAGCACCAAGGCTTGATCGCTTCCTCCATCAGAGTGGGACTGAGCACGCTATGGTTGGAATCATAAATGTTGATGCACCACGTTGGAATGGAGACTTCAATGGCGATCCAATATGCGACTTTCTCAATGTGCAAGGCAAAATATACTTCACTCACATTTTGCCATGATACAAGGAATTGATTATCATTGCCCTTCAACATTCTCAGCACATCGTCGTCCCATGTATACTTAGTGCCGGTCTCTCTGAAATGATTCCAACGAGCTAGGCACACTTGGGGGAAGGTGGTGTTCATGATCGCAGCATCCTGTCGAAATGCAGCATGGTAAAAGTGGCGTCGGCAGCGTAGCATGTGCAAAGCAGCATCAATATGCTAAAAAAACATGAAAATTCGTTAGTACCATCAATATATTTTAAGATTGAATTGAAAACATGAATGTAATTTACATACCGAATCCCAAAGCCAAGTCTGGACTGTGTGCAACTGCAAGAACCATGCCACACCGTGCGTCCCAGGATAGACGTTCCGGTCTCTCTTGTTGTCGATCTTCCCGATGATCCACTTATGAAACTCTTCTCCTGCCGTGGGTCACACTTCCTCAGTGGTTCAGCAACTAGCCCCTGTTTATCTAGTCTGATCTTCTTTGTGTTATATTATTTTATAATATAATGTAAAATTATATTATATTATAATATAATGTTTTAGATTAAATAAATGTGACAAAGTGTGTCACATATTGTAACATATAATAGAGAGTTACAATATTTAGATGTATGAGATATATCCAAATAATGTAACATATTTGGTGTTACAAATTTGTAACCTCCAAATATTACCCTTTATTGTGTAAATTGTTGTTACACAACATTGAGATGAATTTCATAAAGCCATATGTGATATGGCTGTTAGAGGTGTGATTTTAACCCCAATAATGTGTTTTGGGAGTTAAAAAATCATTTGGGAGGGTTTGGAACCGTTTGGAAAAACAACACAATTTTTTGTGCTGAAATTGGTTAGTGGCTGCAGCCTGCGGGACAGAGACCAGTGGCCGCGGCCACAGGCCAAAAAAAACTAACCAATTTTCAGTTTTTTCAATATTTGTTGAACAGCTCAAAAAACCCAAATAACTCCTAAATCTCTTTTTTAATTCCATATTAATCCAATTAAACATTGGTAACAGCCATGGGGGTTGGTGGAATTTGAAATTCAAAGGGTGTCTCTAAACTCTATAAATAGGAGCCTATAGCTCACTTGTAAGACACAACTTTTCTATCCACTAGAGCACTTGGCTAGAAACACCTTGAGGCTTGATAATTCTAGAAAGCTTTTCTAATATCTGAGAGAGATCCCTTGGTGCTTGAGTTAGGGGGAAATAAGCTTTTGGACAAAGGTTTTAAACCTTGTTCAAGTTGGTGATCCCCAATCTTCTTCACTTAGGTTGTGTAAGTGAGAGTTTGATTGTGTTTCTGTTCTTCTTTTTATTCTATTGTTTTTCTTCTTATTCTCTTGTTCTATTTACTTGTATATTTTGTTTAAGAGTTGTAATCTTTTCATTTGGTCTAAACACTTTATTTTACTTGTAATATTTTGCTTAGAGTTGTATTCTCACTATTCTCTTCTTCATCATCATCTTCTTCCTTTCTTTAGTTTATTTGTATTTTCAGTTATAGAGTTGTAACCTTATTTAATCAATCTATATTTACTTGTAATATTATTGCATAGAGTTGTAATATTATAATCATTTCCATTGAGGCAAAACAATATTTTCCTAACACTTTGTTGGGTCGGTGAAGTCATCAAAACGCTTGGGCCTGCATTTCTTCCTGACAACTTCAAGGCTAGCTGCCTCCTTGGGCTGCAGTACTCGTACACTGGGATTGTCAGCATCACTGACAACTACAGATGTATGGGCCAATGGAGTGGAGGGTTGATCACCGTGCTCGTAGTCTGCAAGCAAGATATCAGACTCTGTATCTGATTTTACGTCGGTGGATCGACCTGAGACCAGTGAAAGCAGCTGCGCCAACTGAGCCATGATCGTGGTCTGATTCTGTAGTAAGGTTGCCTGGCCCTCCTCAACCCTCTTGAGCCTCTGTATCAATTGCTCATAATCAGGCTGGGCAACCTGACTAGATGAAGTTGCATAGGCCTGTGAAGTGCCCTCCTCAACCCTCGGGACATCCTCATAAAAAATGGAGGCTTCCTTTGCAACTTTTGCCAGCTTCTCTGCCTCCTTCTCAGGTACCACTACTTCCTCCGCTGCAGTCCCAGCCTCCCCCACAGTTGATTCCAACTCAGGGAATAACCTGGAATCAACTTCTGGGAGGCTATTATAGTAGACTACCTCACCGGGACGTGGCTTCAGCATGAGAAATAGCACTAACTGCATGGTTGAATAACATGTGTCAGGAAAACTTTAATAAATAAATCGTTAATCAATTAATCTGTGACATTTAACAAGATAAAATGGAACTTACTCGACGGTTGGCGAATATAGGAACCAACAGAGCTGTCGAAAATAGTGATATCTGTAACGCCCCAACTCCAGGGACCGCTACAGTGCACATTGCAAACAGTGCTAAACTCGCTAATCGAGTCGTTTGGCCATAAACGTGTAACTAAATGTGATTAGCGGTTTAGGGATTAAAAATCTCAGTTAAGATGTAACGTTTCACTAGAACGTTTAATGTATACATTGGGATCCCAAAAATATAATTTCAGAGTTTAATACAAGAAAGTGTTTACAACAGGCCGTTCTAAGCGGCAAAACATGGTTCAGCCCTAGTTCCACTTTCAAACCTCGCCCAAGTATTGGTCGAGCAGCTGCATATGTACACGTCATCACCTAAGCTCTCCAACTCAAGGATGGTCCAACTTCCTTTTGCCTTTACCTGCACCACAAAGCACCCGTGAGCCGAAGCCCAGCAAGGAAACTCATATGCTCATAAACAGTCATATCATGACATCAAACCATATCTGGCATGCCTAGCATTCATAGCTCTATTCAGCATGCAAATGAATTCAAACAGATGCTGGGGTATCCAGGATAAGAAGTCCTGGCCTTCTGACTGGAGGACTATCAAGTCAATCCTAATCAGATGAGTGTCGTAACACTAGAGGTTCTGGTAAGCCATACTGAGTGACCGACAAGCGCGTCACTAATTCAAGTGGAAGGCTGGCTGTTGGGTAAGCCTCTAACCTTCAACAGGTTCTGGTAAACCATGCTGAGTGACTGACAAGCAAGTCACTAATTCAAGTGGAAGGCTGGCTGTTGGGTAAGCCTCTAACCTTCAACAGGTTCTGGTAAACCATGCTGAGTGACCAACAAGAAAGTCACTGGGGCCTCAGTGCCTAAAGCCATGCATATGATGATCAAAATGATCATACAGAGCTCATAGCTCTGATCAGATGAGTGAATATCACTTTGAGGTCCTGGTAAACCATACTGAGTGACTGACAACCAAGTCACTAGGGGCCCAGTGCCCATTTCCTGCAATGGCTCTACTTGACTAGCCCTTGGCTAGATAAATGCTTGTTTATATTCATCGAACTTGAGGTCGGTCCTGCATTAATGCTCTTTGAGTCATTCAATGCAGAGGGTCGATTAGATCCAATCGACAAAACTTGCACTACACACTAGGGTTGTCATGACTAGTGAGTTAGCACAATGTGACCAATGCCCAGTACCACTGCCGAACCTGACTAGTGAGTCACGGCTTCACAGTTGATACTAACACCTTTGCCAAATCTGACTAATTAGTCAGAGCCATGCATGAGTTAGCAATGCTATCAATGTGTATCATATGCCAATTATCCAAGAATAGGGCATTCAGCATGCTTACTAAACAGTTGCTAGCATAATTATAATCATGCACAAGCACAGAGACTCAAGCTCTGACCAATCTCATATTCATCATTCATGGCATGCCCTAATTACATGTTTCTCGTGCATCACATGCATCACATTTAGCCAACCAGCATGCCTCAATAATAATCATATGCAAATGGGCAAGATTGCCAAGCATTCATTATGCTATCAATGTTTACATTTAAACATCCAACATGCATCAATCATAGCCATGCATGTCACATATGGGGTGCAGTTTTCTTACCTTGAGTCCAAGCACAGGTTACCAACAAATGAGCCACAAGAACGATCCTGATTCCAAGCCTCTAGTGTTAACCTAGTCACAACCACAAATGGTAACCCAATGAGTTCAAGTTCTAAAACCAACCCTTGAACTAAAACTTAGCCTCCAAGACATCAATCCTCACTAATCCGGGTAGTAGGAATGATCCCGAGGCCTAAAACCATGTTTCCGGGGTCAAAACGAGCAAACGGGGTGAAAACAGGGCAAGGGCTGCGGCCCTAGCACCTTGGGCCGCGGCCCTCAGGGTTCTCTGAGGCTAGGGCCGCAGCCCAAGCCGCGGCGCCCAGCAAGGCCAAATCCTGACACCTGCTTCTTCGAGCGAGGGCCGCGGCGCCCAAGAACAGGGCTGCGGCCCAACTTCGGGGCAGCCATTTTTCCTTCGTTTTAACCTTTTAAAACCTCCCAAAAACATGTCTAAACATTCCCAAATCATCAAATCAAAGTTTCCAAACTCCCCAATGGTCCAAAACCACCAAAACCCAACGATTCACAAAGTCCAATTCAAGCTTAAAAACTTTCAAAAACTTAAAACTTAAACTTGAATTACCTCCGATTGAGTTGTTTCCAACTAAATCCTCCGGCTAATAAGCTTCTAATCTTCCTTAGGATTTCTATGCCTCGATCCTCGCTTGAATCCGAGTCCTAGAACTCAAGTTATCTTCGAAAATGCGACCGGGAGACGAAAATGGAACTTTTGGGAGAGAGAACGTACAGAACGTTCTTTTTATTTCTTAAAAGGTTACTTCAAGCTTAAGTAGCTTCCAATAAAACCTAATGCTCGGGGTCCCGAAAACACCCCCGGGGACATTATAGTCAAAACTTCCAGAATTTCCCCCTGGTCTTACTAACTCCCAATTTATCACCAAATATTAATTCCCATTACCCAATAACCCGGTAATGCTCTAAATACCCCTTGACTTACTCCAAGTCAATCTTAAATCCCGTTGTGACTTTCCCACTAGCTTACCTCCTAGGATCGTCTTGTGCTGGGTAACCCTGGCATAACCAGATAATAACAAAGCACCACACCCATTTCACATATATGCCAAAAATGCCCGAAATGGCCAAAATATGAAAATCACCCAATTAATCACAAATGGGTTCACATGCATATTTAATACACCTAAACATGCATATTATCATTAAATAGCATAAGAAAGCAATTATGGCCCTCCCGGCCTCCTAATCAAGGTCCTAAACCTTATTAGGAAATTTGGGGCATTACAATATCAGTCTTCATAGCCCAGCTAAGCATCCTCGGAATCTGATTCCCACTGTTCTCACCGAACTTACTCCCGAGAGAAGGCATGGCCTCAAAAGCCCAGTAAAGAAGTGCGGGTGCATAGCAATTGAAACTATACTTCGCGTCCTTCTGTTTTTTGCTTGACCCCTCTTTCTTCTTCTCCTCGTAGTGTTTCAATTGCTTCTTCATGTCCTTCTGAACTCCTTTGCTAACCTTCTTAAATGAAAACTTCCCCCATGGATACTTGAAAAAGTAATCAATATCCTCAACCATCCTCAGGGAATCTCCCCATATCGTCGTTGTCTTCTCTGGGGCATTCAGTACCCCCTCTATCAAATAGCACAAACCCAGCTTAAATGCATCTTCTGGGTTTGTGGAGGCCTTCAATGCATCTTCCAATTGACCAAAACTAACCTTCGAATCACCATTAAAATATTCCTGGATGATTCGATCACTTGAAAGATGCTCTTTCAACTCATCTGGGGACGGTGATTTCCCAAAATTTAGCCCGGTAACTAGGGCAAACTCTGCAATACAAAATCTACACGGAGTGTTGCCTAGGTAGAACTAACCCTCTTTAGGCTTCTTGCTTTCTACCTTACGCAACATTAGCTGATGTAGCAGAACCCCAGAAAAACTAAACGGCTTCGCCTTAAAGAACTGTCCCAACGGGCATGCCTGTGCCCTTTCAATAAGACCATGCCTCTGAAACTGCTCTATAAGGGTATCCAAGTAGGCACTGCCCTATAAGTGACACGGTCAGGAAAGTGCTTCTCCAACGGCACAATAAGGTTAGGCATCTGGAAAAAAAAACAAAAAAAAATGTTAAAAATGTAAAACAATCTGGTCACTATCGAGGCCTATCGAGTCCCATCGAGGCAGAATCTATCGAGTCCTATCGAGGCCTATCGAGGTGGGTTCTAAAAATCACAAAGAATAATATCATCGGGTTACTATCGAGTCTTATCGAGGCCTATCGAGGTAAGGCCTACAAAATCCCAAAGTCTCGTAGTATCGAGTCCTATCGAGGCCTATTGATTCCTATCGAGGTAGGCCCTAAAAATCCCAAAGCTCCGTATCATCGAGTCCTATCGATTCTTATCGAGGTAGGTCCTAAAAATCCCAAAGCCTCGTATCATCGAGTCTTGTCGATTCCTATCGAGATATATGCTAAAATTTCTATAAGCCTAAAATTTCATTGAGTCCCATCGAGGCCTATCGAGGCACAGTCAAATCCAGTCCCTATCATGCACTATCGAGTCCTATCGATTTCTATTGAGTTACATAAAAAATATAAAAAAAAACCCAGATTTCTTCATTCCCCAGCCCCGATCTATCCTATGAACAAAAATCAACAAAAAAACCAGGCACATACACATATTGCAGATTTGTTGACGCCGTTTTTCGTCAACAGTGAAAGGAGAGCACGTAAACAATAACTGTTAATGGCCAATTAAATATGATAACACAAACACACGGTTTTTACGTGGTTCAGCAGTTAAATCTGCCTAGTCCACGAGTCTCTGTTATTAATACTCAAGATTGTCTCTGAAAATCCTTCAAGGATGAATTCTTCAGAGTTTTCTCTCAAGGTTCAGAATTTCGGTCCATTACAATGGTGCATGATCTCTCTATTTATAGAGAAGGCTGCGGAATACTATCCCACATATTTTGGGTAGTTACTCTTTTTGTATAAATAAAATAAATGACTTTAAATGCCTATAATCAAATATAAAAGGAAACGTCCCCTGAAGACCAGGGGACGTATAACTGACCAAATAATATCCCACGATTCTAGGGGATTTACAGCAATAAATGGGGATTACATCTCGTATGGACAACACTTATAGATATTTAAGGTTTTTATCACATATCTCCAAGGCTTTAGCTTCCCAGATTTCTCGTCAGCTTTCGAGCTAATGACATCTTCCGAGGTCACTTGGCTTCGAGGTCGTACGCGCGTCAGGCTCGGAACCCTTGATCCGATATCATCCCCGATGATGAATCGATCTCGGAGGCTACCTTTCGAGATCATGAATATTTCGAGGTCGCCACGTTCGAGGTCGTATCGAGCCTTGAAGGCTCGATATTCAATCCTGGAGCATACTTTAAACCTTATGAGTCCACTTGCTGTGAATCCAACTTTCGAGGTCATATTTAACATACCTCGAAATCTGGGTATAACAAGATTAAAAATGAAATCCCTCACCTTCGCTTTCTTTGGGGTTGTTTCCTAAAAGTTTGGTCGACTTGCTCGACGTTTTCTCCTTCCTCTTCTCCGATCGTCAACTCCGACCCTTTGGGAGCCCTTGTTCATGGTCTTGGAAGACAATGAAGGTTGGGTTCTACGGATTCAATCGAGGCCTATCGATTTCAAAGTTTGCTTGGTTCGGGAATTTGGGAGAGAATACGGAGAGTTTGAGAAAATTATGCCATGGGTATTTTGGGTAGTAACGTTATTAGTAGCACCAAAACGAGAGTCATATAGGGATAAAATATTTTTTAACTGTAGTGTCACTTATTGTATTAAAACTCAAATTTACCTTTTATTATCCAAATTTATATAATATTATTAAGTTGCTTTCTTTAGAATATTGTTGAACCCAAGAAAAAAAAAAAGACAAGCATACAAAAATATATTCGTTTATAGTAATGTAGTAATAAGTTTCATGTCAGATCCGAATCTGTAAGGTATACGATCAACAGTTATTTATGGCTCATGTCTTCTGTTGTTTAGACAAAAATAGTATTATTTACTCCACAATTATTCCCAAAGGTAGCTTTACAAGATCTCCAATTACTATATATTGGAGGGAAAAAGAGAATTCTAACTTAATATAATGATATATTTGGGTGCACCATCTTCTATTATTGCAAGGAAGAATCAAAACTTTGGGATATTAATTAATGTACCTAAAGCTAAACCTAACCTTGGGCTACTTGTTCACTATTTACTCCTATCTAGTACGTACAAATGGTGCACAATTATATTATTATATGAACTATAAATTCGTGCTAGTCCCTTTTGAGAATAATTTTTTTTTGTGTGTGGCAATAATATGAATAATAGGTGCTCATTACCACGATAATATTATCCATATAATAAATTAAAAAAGAATGCTAAGAGAATTTTGTTTATTTATTTATTTTTGTACTCATTCATTTTATTATTTACTAAATGAGTTTGATTGAGAATTTATAATATTTTAAAAATATAAAATAGTTAAATAATGTTATTTGTCAAATATTTACACAAGAAGGTACAATATTACTTATGATAATATATATTTGTCTTCGCCAGATTTTTTATGAGAAGACATAAAAAGAAATCAATTTTGGAAAATTGATAGTCTAAAAAGTGTAGAACTGATAATATAAGTACGATTCAAGTATATGAAAAATAATTAAGTACGAAAACAAAACCTTTAAATGTTAACTTCAACGTATGATCTCAAATTCTTTTGGTTGTCATGATTTTTTAGCATGGAAATATGTGAAGAAAAAAAATTAAGACAATTTCTTTAGTATACAAAATGATTCATATAATATACATTATTCCTGTCATGTTAGAACTGTCAAATCACATAATCAGCTTGAGAAAAGATTATTCTTTTCTTATATCATCTTAATTTAAGTTACATGATTGCATTAATCTTTTCTATTTTTATCTCAGGATATGTTTTCAACTATCATATTATAAACAGGGAATGAAAAAACAATAGAATTGTATCATATTTTCTCTTATTTAAATGACTGAAAAAATAAAAATTTCTCGTGAGTCAGGAAAATTTAAATTACCACAACAGAAAAGTCTGAAAGTAATTTTTCATGAAACTTTAGGAAACTATTATTCTTTTTTTTTTGTCTCCCCGAACTATTTTCCCCCCTCAAAAATAGGATTCAAATTGAACCAAAATTGGAAGAGAACAGTATACCACAAATCTTATCTTGGCAAATAATTAAGTCAAAACTAAGAAAAATAGAACACAATAGCCACTGCAAAGTCTTGCTCTAGCCTTAATCCTTTCCGATTATGGCCAAATCGCTTGCAATTAAATGGGCACTGCGAGGACTTAAAACTGAAAGGAAACAAGCACACTCACACAAACACAAACATAGCCCTGACAAATCTCCAAGAGTTTCAAGTTTCTTTTTCTCATTCTGTGTTTTAGAGAGAGTAACATTCATGATGAAGAGAAATAAAACAATTAGTTTATTTCAATTAAATAAACATCATTGCAAGCTATTAATCCTTTGAAATCTTCTCTTGTAGACTTCTTCATCCTCCAGGAAATACTAATTTTTCTTCTGGACCAAGCCAATTAAAATTGAGGATTGATCTAGCTTTTCTTTTTTTGGTTTTTTCTTCAAATATTTGGCTGTTTAAACAAACTGATTCATGTTGTTAGTAAGGACTGTACAAGTTAGGCAAGATAAGTCAAAGGTGGGAATTATGGAACCTGTTCATCATTTACAGAACGGGTGGAGTGTCCATTACTTAGATTAATCCCTACCTTTGACTTATCAGGGTGAATCATAGTTGGCATTGTCAAGAGAAAGAGAGAGAAAGATATAAGATATAAAGAGATTTCTTCTTCATTCTCATTCCTTATCCCCTTTTTCATTGCCTTTGTTGTCGTTTCCTCTTAGATTTGAGATCAACAACAATGATAGAAATGTTGTCCGAGCTGTTTCTTC
The DNA here is from genome assembly GCF_963169125.1 of Humulus lupulus. Classification (NCBI taxonomy): domain Eukaryota; kingdom Viridiplantae; phylum Streptophyta; class Magnoliopsida; order Rosales; family Cannabaceae; genus Humulus; species Humulus lupulus. Next base: position 47,916,023 of record NC_084800.1, on the reverse strand, counting down.
CGCAAGCGATTTCAGTGAGATTATCAGCAACAAATTGTGCTGGCGATATCTGATCCTCAGAGGAACTACTGCTACTACTCATCATCAACCGCCGACGTCTTCTGAGAAGATGACGAGCAACCTCTCCAACCTCGTCGTTTGTCATCACATCCCAAAGCCCATCACTAGCCAGAATCAAGCACTCATCTTCTTCAGTCCTCGTCATGAACTGAATCTCAGGCACTGGAATTATCCATGGCCTTAGATATCGATCACCTGAAAACATATTTCCACTGTTTAATAAGTGCCATGAGATTTTTAAGCACACTATGGAAAGAGTCTCACTTACACATGATGAAACACAGAACAAAAGGGGAAAATTTTGATCAATGAACTATTAGTAGTTAATTATGTTAGCCCTGTATCCAAATTAAACGCCCAAGGTAAAAGACAGCATCACTCAACTGAGCTTGAATAACTTATTTACGTACAGTTATTACACATCAAGTAAAACAATTAGTAAAAGGTCCTTCTGAAGCTATCAGAGATGCCTTAAATCCTGCTGACTTTAATAAAGTCCTAATCATTTTTGCTATTTGGATCATGATGTTCTTCATAAATCATGTTAAGATTAGTTTGAGAGACTACCAAATATTATGAAGATCATCATCTTTTTCAGCAATTAATCTCTGAAATTAAAACAATCACGAGTAATTCATGATTACACCAGAAAACAAAAACTAATTAGATAGATACCAACAACGTTTTTTATATTCTTGATAAATTGGTCTAAAACCCAGTTGATTCTACATGAAACTACATAAAATGGAAAGATTACACCCCTAACTATTGTGTGGATACTGTATAGAGACGTGTTCTTATGTTAGTATCGGAATATGATAACTAGGCCCTCCAAAATACACGAGTGAGACAAAAATAAACCGGTGCCTGAAAGAATCCTTAGACTATTTCAACAAAGCACATTTGGTAATAAAGTAATAAAAATAAGTAACCGCATGAACTAGCTGGTAACTAGATTTCACGTACCACAAACTAAAAACATTAAAACAAGCTTTCTTCTACAGTGAAAAATCGGTAAACTCAAGGGAAGTGTCACTTTTCACTGGTATGGCTCAGGGTACCTCATTCTCTTGTCTGTACAAAAACATTCACAAAGCAAAACAATTCTTTTCTTATCCAACATTACTTTATATTTTGCATATCAATGCAGTTATTGATTAATTCAATAAATCTAACTAAATAAAAGATCTTAGCTTCTTTCTTTTAATAATATCCAAGGTAAGTTGTACTGCTATAGGATCTGATTCTCTCGTATTTTAATAATATTAACACATCTCAAAGGCATAACACTGTTTACTTACGGATAAAATATATAAAGTAATAATGATTAGGCAATAGGAAAGTCTCCGAGCTAATATATGATATATTACCTTGGTTTATCATATAAACTAAAAGCCTTGACGAAAAATCTTAGGGGGAGTATGGAAAAATCTTGAAATTTCTATCAATGAGATCGCATAGGGAGTAGAGAATAGAGATGAGAACCTATAGCTCTGGACATGGCAAGAACTCCAAATACTCTAGCACCGTTCCAGTTAATGACTTTCCCTCCCTCTCTTTCAATTCTCATGAGCTCGTCTGCTCTATCCGGCTGTAGAAGAAGCAATGAGAAACAACATGTTACTAAACTTGTCAGAAAATAATATTAACGACATTAAGAAAAACAACTCGGCTATTTAGCCATAGGAATAATTGTCCCACTGAGTTTGAATCTTTTCAAGCTCTACACTTGCTTTAATACATAAGACAAGTCTAGAAATGCTTGCATTGACAAAGCGGTACGGCACTTTCAAACATACAATTAAAACTTAATGCTTGTGATGCAGCGGATTGGATTGTTGAGCAAAGCTCATGCCAAATCCATGGCAACAAGGGGAATACCCCAAATATGAGAGCCTCTCAAATAACTATTTCAAATATCAATTCTAAAGTTCTCGTTATATTCTTTCCACTAGGCTTATATAGCCATTACAATAAAACTAATAAAATGAAAAAATATAACAAACTAAAGTTCTAGAATATTCTAAATACATATATCCTACATCAGCTTGTGTAACTAAATGTCATGTAGCATTTCCTATTATAGTATGAGTCTTCACAAAAAGAAAAAATTCCTTAAAGGTGTCATAAAGATTCAAGAGTTTCTAATATGATAACCTTCTGATCAACAGTCAGTGGGATTGTCTGAGTCCCACGGCAAAGAACGGCCCTGGAGTCACCACAATTCGACGTAATAATCTGGCAGCCAGAGAGAACAGCAACGACCGCAGTCGATCCCACCATCTCTGGTGCCACGTTCTCTGTCAGGAGATCATTGTCAGCCCTCTCAAGGCCTATGGAAAACGCTGTTTCCCACTTTCTCTGCCATTCATTGTATTCAATAGTGTCCCGAGCCCACTCTTCTGCTATCACCTCATGCAGCCTCTCGGCACAAAATTTAGCTACCTATTATTAATCAACGAAAGCCAAAGTGTACAAAAAATACGCAGTCAAATTCTCAAATCCTTATTAGATGGTAATTGACATGATAAATGATATATTAGTTATTCAACCCAATTTTGTTGAAAGATTACTTTTCCGCTCTTTTAAGCTGAGTAAACAAACCTCAGATGTGTATAACATATAATCCTCAAAGTAGAAAGGCTTCAGCTGAATTGGGTATTTTGGTATCTAAACTTCAAAGAATCTAATCTAATCCAACTCAAACACAAAGTTGTTGGTAGACACCTAAACAAAGGACACATATGTTGAAACCAATATTCTCATATCTTGCTTCACATCAATATACATCCACATATATCAGAATCTAGAGACTGAACACCATATTCACAATATAAGCATATCTTCTCTTCTTAGAATAAAATGAAATGCTTGTTTATGGTCCTATAGAAAGATGACTAGTATACAAAAATGGCAGTAAAGCGACTTGTCAAGAGTACCCAATATTGGAATGCCAATATATATATGGAGAGTTTCTTAGGTAGTTACATTACGTAGCTTTAGGTAGCTTTTTTGTTTTCGGTATTTAGAGAAATTATAATCTAATTTTTTATATGATACCGTAGATGATGGTTATAGTGGACTTTCCGCTAATTTTCAGGAAATTCTAATTAAATATACAATGTTGAAATCAGAGCTTAGATAGATTGTTTTCCACGCGGATAAATAAAATTAGGCACGCCTGTAACTAACTTATTTAAACGATTTTAAATTATCTAAAAAAATTTGAAAATTGACGGAAAACCATGTAAAAAAAATTAATTTATCTGAAAATAAAAAACACAAAAGTAATGACCCTACTATCTCAGAAAAATATATATATATATAAATTAAACAGCTGTATCCTAATGTTAAATCTCATTATTAGTATTGGACTGTTATACGACAACACTACCTACCGCTTGGGCATTATTATACTTGAAACATAAAACCAGTCCTTGTCAACCACTTCAAAAATAAAAATGATGCTTTTCTAGTTCCTATATAGTGTGCCAGGTGGAATCCAGGGTGACCACCATAAAAGCTTCTTTGTAGGTGACACGATTATGAGTAGGAGGCATAATCAGCTTCTCCAAGAAAATAATTTAACAAATGGGCCCAACCTGGAACCCACCCCCCACTCCACTCCACTGTATGGTGCATATAGCCACACGGAGACGCACCATTAGGAACGGTGGTCCCCTCACACCTTTTCTTTATTTATTTTTTTGGTGGTAATTCTTCCAACATAAGTGGAACCTCTTGATCCAAAGCACAACTCCAACCAACCCAGAAAGCTAGATTTTTTAAAACAATTGTTCATTTCCTTCACTTACTGTAAATTATGAGCTACAAACCAACAGTACATACCTAAAACCAATGAAATTATCTATACCCTGTTCCCTGTACGATCTGATCAATTATAGAGTTTATAATGAAAAGAAAATAACAAAAAGTCAGTCATGTTGTCTGTGACGCATCGTCAATTCAGACACCATGTGATCCACATGATTACATAGTGGGTCCCACTGTTCATCATCGTATGGTAGTGGTCCGATGATGTGTCTGTGACGATCGTTTGTACACATCACGTGACGCTAGCAAGTTTCCCAATTCCCTGTGAACCAAACTAGACACAGCCTAAAACAGAGGAATGGAGAAATGTTAAACATGGGGATTTAAGCGACACGTGTCCTCTACAAAAGGAAACCCGCCATAAATGATTAAATTCTCATCGAGGGAAAATACTAACAAGCACGGACACGATTGTTTATTCTCATCCGTTGGATGAGTTTCGGGTACATATCACGACAACGTATCTGAGATTCGCTTCATCTGACGGTTCAGACAACGTACTCGCCTAATAACCACTCAATCACCAAACCCCAACCTCTCTTATAATGGACCACCACCACCTCCAAACATTTCAGTTTTCAGAACTCGGAGCCAAAAAATTGGAAAGTAGTATTATTTTTTAAATTAAAAAAGAAAACAGAAGATAAAACGGTTTTACCACTTCCGTGGACGTTTATCTGTCACAAAATAATGATTTTAATAATCTCTTAAAATTCAAAATTCCCGGATTAGTTATTTCAATTATGTGGAAGAAGACACCGCCTTTTATTTTTCTAAACATAATTTAATTTGTCCACTTACCTAACCATTGTTTTTGTAATTTAAAAAATAAAATAAAGAATTGAAGAAAAAAAACAAAAAGTAAAACAATCAAATCCTTTATATTAGTTTAAAATTTAATAATAACAATAATTAAAATGGAGTACCTGAGAGCCACCATGACCATCATACACTCCGAAAAAATGAACGGGAGAGATCTCGGAGCAGGTTCTAGAACCAGGAGCCGTACAACCACCGACGTGATCGCACGTGCGGGACATGAATCCCGGAACAACTGCAACAGCGTCCTCCATCTCCCTCCGCCTCCCAATAACCGAAGTGAAACCCCAAGTCACTCCATTGTTTTTCCTACCCACGCACTTCAGCGGCCTAGCCGGCGCGGTGAACGTCGCTGCGGCGGTTCCTTCTATTGAAGCGGCAGCGGCGTTGTCAGGAAGCATAGGCACTACCACCGTCTCAGAAACAAGCATCACCGGAATCTCGCCGGAACTGCTACTGGTCATGGACACGTCGCCGGAGCTGGTGGTACTTCTAGAATCGTCGGCGGTAAGTACAGATGACAAGCCCGAGCTCGTCGACGCTAATTCCAAGTCAATCGCTCCTACAGAGTCGTCTCGCTCGAGTTGCTCGTCTTCCGAGATGTCCATGTACAAGAGTGCACTCACATTCACCAAGAAAGGGAGAGAGAAAGAAAGAGGGTAGAGAGAAGGGTTGAGATGGGATAAAATAAGAACGAGAAGACAACTGTGAGATTGACACGTGTGAAGAGATATATAGTCGGATGGCACACGCATCCGCAGTGAATGAAGAAAGGAAGGCATTGATTGCATATTTGCATTCGTACTCTTTTCACTTTTCGCTACCGCCACGTGTCCTTCTCGCCCTATGCCCTTCGACAAGGTGGTCTCCGGTCGAGCCCTTGAACCACTGCTTTCTTTTAAATCATCAATATGAAGAAAGAATTCTGTGCAGCACATAATTTCACCATTCTGTACACCCGTGATTAGTGGACCTCTAGTCACTTCAGCATTAATTAATGAACCCTCTAAAACGCTATCGTGGCAGGTGATAATTGGCTATCTTTTTTTCAATATGTGGAATAGCTTGTATACGATTAAGATTAGTCTATTTATGAGGAATCTAGCGGACGCATGGAGTAGGCCCATGCAAGGGTACACCATCTCTATTATAGCTAGGTGTCACGCTGGCAGGGGATGGGACCCAGACATTTGGTAGAATTTTGACTTTTCACAGAAATGTGCTACAAGAATGGGTTTTTTGGAATTATGAACTCAGAAAGTCTACAAAACACTATGGGAAGCCTACTGAATCGCCACGTGGAATAGTTGTCAAATCTCTCTTTTTTCTGGATCTGCAACAAAAGTGATATCGGACGGTCATTATTGCTCGAAGATCATTCTGTTTAGAGCGCATAGGTGGCGATTTACGGCATCCTAAAATAAAGGTTGGGCCAACTCTAAGGTGGTTTGTGGGCCTGAAGCGGATTAACCCCGATCAGCATCAAAACGACGTGTCCCATACCGACTAAACCTTATCAAAGCGCTTAACGGCTGAAAAGCAGATGATCAAGTCATCCAAAGAGGGCTTTGGTGGGCCCACTATGGGCCAGAACACGTAGCGGCCTATTAGAGAGTGGTTCTTCCACAAGAGTTGGATAGCGGTCGGATGAGGCAATTTTAATGTGTTTACTGTTTGAGAAGGTAATTAGGTAAGGGAATTAAGGAAAGGAAAATCAGCTTTCTTTGAGTTGAGACTTTGTAAAGCTATAAAATGACTAAATTTCCCTCGGTATTGTTTGTTATGAATATGAAGAATTTTATTTCTTTTTTATCAGTGTAAAAGTGACACATCACTCCTGGTTGAAGATTTGGCAACGTTTTGTTGTGTGTTCGTGGGTAGTTTGTCTGGTAAAAGCACTTGTCAAAGTGAAAATTGATTGATTACAATATTCATTCATCTTGGTCCTTAAAAAAAAGTGATTGATTAGTGTGTTTATATTTGCCCCTTGTGGACTGAGGACCCACCACTCTTCTTTACTAGCCTTTCTTGCACACTACTCCCTAATAATCTGTAAACGTGTCACAAAACTAAGGTGGAGTCTGAACATCTTCAACTACATCGAAATTTTTTTTCTGATTTGGACATGTATTTTTCACTTATTATAATGTGTTAACATTTATGAATAATTTTGAACAATAAATAGTATTTATGACCCTTAAATAGCAAAGAAAATGTTCAAGGAAATAAATTATGTTTCAGCCAATAAATTAATTAATTTCACATATAAGTATGAACAAATTTTCCCCCTTTTTATAGTATTTGCCAACTAGTTTGAAAGGGAAAGAAACTCAGTAGTGGGAACAATAAGAACACTACTTTAAGGTTCAAAGCAAAAACCTTTACTCCTTTAGTTGACTTGCCTTGGTTGCCATCTAGCTCCCTTGGTCTCAATCAATTTGTTTATTTTTTCATTTTTCTAATTTGAGGTAGGCGTGTAATTATTTTAAGGCCATACTTTCTGGGTTGGAAGGATATAGGAAATGATTAGAGTTCATAGGGATTAAGAATGTTATCTAATCTATCTATTAAAAAAATTACCAATTATCAAAGTTGGTGTTGGAGTACTCAACATTTTTAATAACGTAGCAACTAATACTATTTTGGATAGCCTTGTTTGTTATTTGCCTAGAATGTTGTGCCACGTGTGGGTCGAGGTCGACTCTCTTATTAGTATGATCTAAAATATAATAATTTAGATTACCAGCGAGTCTTTGAATGACAGTGTTACATTGTATAAAATATATGCAGAGTAGACAAGACTAAGATGTCGATTATATTAAACACGTTAAATTTTTTTATGCAATACAATAACACAAGATATATTAGTCTATTTAATTACTTGTTAAAAGATTTTCCGTATGCACAGTTTTACACCAACTTAAGATGAGATCAAAGAAAGATGAAGATGCCGGAAGTGTTTTAAAATAAAAAAATTAATGTAAAATTTAATTTCCATGTGCAAAAAGAAAAGTTTTTTGATACATATGAATGTATGATGATGTTCATTTCAGTAAAAAAAAAAAAAAGAATATATGATAGTGTTAACCTAAGGTCCATTCAAAAACTGGCTTCTTCCAAAAAGAGTACAAAAGTTTGACAGAAATACAATTTGGGCCTTAATGTCATGAGGTTCATATACAACTTGGGCTGAGAAAACAACTTGGGCCAATTTTATGGCTGGGTATTTTTGAAAATACTAGTTTAGTGTACATTTTTTTCGGGAAATTTTTCAGATTAATGGGGTTTACACATACCATTTGCAAAAATGTGGTGATTGACTTTTCCCAAATTTTACGGGGATAGTTTAAAAAAAGAAGAAAATATGGGAATCAAATTAGTAGCCAACCAAAAAAAAAAAAAAAACTAAAATTTAAAAGAAAAATACGATAAACAAACAGGGTATATTGGGAATATTGATCTCATCATTCCCAAAAACACACATCCACAAATATCTCTCAAGAAAAGCGATTGATGAAAGCGATCTCCATTCCGATCAATGCTCAAATTTTCGATGGAAAATATGATGAAATTTGATCACTTCTTCAAGCTCTGATGAACTAGGCGGCAAGTTCTTGAAGCTTCAACTTGGACTCTTCGTCGATCACAACCTCTAGAAAATAATAAAGTCTCCGACCACCTGCAAAATTCGACCAGTTCCGGCAAGTTAGTGAAGCTCCTACCAAAATTCGGCAATCTCCTAAAGCTCCGACCAACTATTATTCTTCATCTTTTTCAATTTTTAGAACTATTTTTTTTTTCTAGTTCTAAACTTTTTTTTTTCTTCAGATTTTGGAAAGTCAGAACTAACTTGTATAAATTTTTAAGTTTAGGTAAAAGATTACTCATATTATTACAAATCTCGTTTGTGTTCTTTAAATTTGTTGTTTTTTTCTTTCTTCAGATGCGATAGGGATTGGTAACTGGTTAGCTTCAAATTCTCGTGTGTATATATATATATATATAGGTTATTTATGTTGTCCGGTTAATTATGTTATTATAATTATAGTTACTTATTTTTCTTATTTTTTTTATAAGTATTTTTCTTCAATACTTTTTTATTTTTACAATTGCTTATAAGATCATACTAGTTCTTTTTTTTCTTCAAATTTAATGTATATTTTCATATTAAAGATAAGTAACTTATTATCTTATGGTAGTTGATTATTCTTCTTATGGTGTTATCTATTTCAGGCTAACTGGTTACCCTTTATTAAAACATATTAAAACATGTTATTAAACTTAAATCTAGTAAAAGAAAAAATCATATTTGAAATCATAAAAGGGTAACCAATACCCAAATCAATAAAAAATATACAAAAAAGTCTTTAAAAAAAAAAACATACAATAAATAAAAAAATCTTTGAAAACAATAAAAAAAAATTAATATAAAAATAATTATATAATATAATATAAAAAAACAATTCAATTTATAAAAAATAATAAGTAAAAAATATTTGAAATAATATATAAATATAAAAAAAATAAAAGATTTAAAAAATAAATTTAAATGACAAAATTAACCTCTCAATTTTAAAATTTTAATTAAAAGTAAAATTATGACTTAATCGTCAATTCATACAAAAATGTGGAAAAATAAAACCTATAATAACTTAAGAATTTTAATAAAAAAACCATAAAATAACTTTTTTTTTTTTATAGAAAAAGCCATATGTTTGCACAAAATCTATAAAAATACATAAGATATGTAATTTCCTCCTTTTTTTTTTTTTCTATTAATGAATCCCTGAACCCTTTTTTCTGATTAAAATTGAAAAAGGGATATTCTTTTTTATTGATTTAAGATGTTATATTAATTTAGTCAAGTGTGTTTTCTTAAACATTATGTAAAGAGTATTATTTCTCAATTTTTTTTTAATGATTAAAATACTTTTCAATTTATTTACTTAATATTGCGGAGCTAAAGAAAATGAAGGGAAACAAGGTGGAGAAGCAGAATGTTACTTATAAGTAGTACTTCGTGTATTTCTATGGTATTGGAACATGTGATTAAAATGCCGTATAAATCATGAAATTAGTACTCCAATTCCATATTTTTGTTTAAATTTTCAAAATTTTATGTACATCAAATTTCTTTCTTTTTTTTTTTTGGTAAAAAAAAACGTTAAATATTTTGCCAATATTTATATGAAAATTTCTTTTTTTAAAAAAAAAATAAATGATGAAATCGGGACTATCCCATCAAAATTAAACAAAACTCAAAATTATCAATATTTTAACACCTTAATTTCGAAACTTTTAATCTTTTAAAATTTCAAACGCTCGTACCGGATGTACTATAAACAACCATAGCAGTGAGATCAATGACAAATTCTAAACAATTCACATGGATAAAAGAGGCTTTTTGGTAGTTGATAATCAATAATATTGCTTTAATTTATATTTGTTGGGATTCTAAATTCTAGATTTATATTTGTTAAATGCTAAAGCTTTTTATTTTAACTAAAGTGATAAAATAGAATAAAAATTATTTTTTTTTTGTATATTTTCAAAAAAATATCACATAAGCATTAATGAAAGAATGATTTTTGCATCAGACTTTACAATTGAATATTGGAGCATATTGCTAAAAATTATGCAAAATATACGATATATTAATTTTTTTGGTGTCAAATATAGCACAATATTTCCTGCTCTAATATAATCATAAATATAGTTTTATATTAACAACTACTAATTGACTAATAATCATAATAATGAAATGGTTGACACAGAGAATACCAGAGGTAAGGTTTCTCTCCCCGTCTCCCTCATTCATTTTTTCTTGGGTTTGTTTCTGTTGCATGAGGTTGGTTCGTGGTGTGTAGACGGCAGTGAGTTTTTTTTTTTTTTTTATCAGAAAGGAAAATATTATTGATCAACCACCAAATACAACAAGCTGCTCGAAAAACAAGCAGACAAACCCTAGCAAAACTAAAGTTCGTTTACAAACTCAAGTATTTTCCTATCTTTTGTACATAATCTCATAGTACTCAGATTAAGCACTCTAGCTTTAACATTGAATCTAATTATAGCATCCACTTTCAAAATAGTAAAACAACTATTATCAAAGTAGCAAAAATTTCTATTTAACCAAATGAAATAAATTGTGGCAGCAATTGTAGCAGCCACAATATTGTGCAATATTCCGCTACTCCTTCAAGCAATCCACGCGAGCCAACCAGCATAAGACTCTGGCCAAATCACTGCTCCAAGCCAGCCATACACTCTCTGCATAATCCTCTTAGAAAAAGGGCAATCAAAAAATAAATGAGCTTGACTTTCATCTACTTGAGCACAAACTGGGCATAAGACAGAGCTAATATTCAAATGACAGTAGCAAAGCAAATCTCTAGTTAAAAGATGACTGTTAACAGCTTGCCACATAATAAATCTATGCTTAGGGGCTGAAAGTTTACACCAAACCACTCTCCCATAGGTTATCTTCTCACAATTAAGAAGCTTGTTGTAAAGCCGACCTATACTAAACTTTCCATTCACCACAGCAGCCTCTAAGTCACTTCTAGCTATACTGTTGCACAACTTAATCAATTTCCTCCAATACCAACTAACATCTTGCTTTAGAGTATAGCCTCAAATGCTTTCCCCTTTTAAGTAAATATTATTCACCCATTTAACCCACAGCTGATGAAGCTTTGAAAAGATATCCTAAACATACTTAGCTAGCATGATCCAATTTCATTTCGGGCCTTCTCTAAAACCCAGCCCTCCAAACACTTTAGGAAGGAAAACTTGCTCCCAAGAAGTGAGATGAAACTTACTTCGAGACCATCTCTCACCCCAAAGAAAATTCCTACGTGGACGATCAATGTCCTTTGCAACACTTTGAGGGAGTAGAAAAATACTCATCCAATAGCTACGAAGCCCCAACAACACAGAATGGATCAGCTGAACCTGACCAGCAAAAGAGAGATGGCGAATAGACCACGAATGCAATCTCAATCGAATCTTCTTTATAATAAGATCACAATCCGTAGCCTTCCATTTGGTTGGCCACATAGGGACTCCAAGATATTTCAGAAGAAAAGACCCCTTATCAATCTTGGTACACAGAAGAATTTTAATCTTTTCAGTAACTTTAAGCCCCGCAAAAAAGATATGAGATTTATTTTTGTTGATAGCCAGGCCTGAAGCAGCACAGAAAGCATCAAACATTCCTTGAATAATTTGCACTGAACCAATATTACCTTTGCAAAACAGAATAAGGTTATCAGCAAAGCAAATGATAATAAGATTAAGATATTTACACATGGGATGGAACTTGATATTCTTGTCAGTGGAAGCTTTGAGCAAGAGTCGAGTAAGATAATCCATCACAATAACCAATAGTAAAGGAGAAATTGGGTCTCCTTGTCTAAGCCATTTTTCTCCTTTAAATTGCCCTTGGATTCTACCATTCATCATTAACGAGTAAGTTGTACCCCTCAAACACACCATTACCCACTTAATGAATCTACTTGGAAAGCATAAGGCATTTAAAAGATCTTCCAAGAAACCCCAATCAATAGTATCATAAGCTTTACTAAGATCAATCTTCATAGCACATCTAGGACAACTATTCTTCCTGTTATAGCCCTTAATCAGATCTTGGAAAATAAGTATATTATGAGCAATATATCTATTCTGTATAAATGCACCTTGATTGTGGTTGATCAAAGATGGAAGAAATTTAGCTAGACGGGCACAAATCATTTTTTATATGCATTTATAAATCATATTGTAGCAAACAATAGGACGGTAATCAACTACATTAGTCGGGTTCTCCACTTTAGGAATTAAAGAGATAATAGTATTATTCAGCAATGAAGGAATAATACCTGTCTCAAAGAAATCCAACACAGCCATAGATATCTCCTTACCAATGTCCTTCCACATAGCTTTAAAGAAACCAGCTCCATTACCATCAGGCCCCGGACTCTTGATCGAATGAATACTATACATAGTTATTTTAACATCTCAGAGAGTGAAAGGCCTAATCAGCTCCACTTGATCTCCAAACTCCAAAACTGAACCAAAACCAATACAGTTAGCGTCTATTCGAATAGAGGCAGAACTGGAACTACCCATAAATCTTTTGAAATGCAAGACAAAATGATTCACAACCTCACCATAATTATCCCCAACTTTACCATCATCAGCAATATAAGAAGCTATACGGTTTTCCACTCTCCTTTTCTACAAGCTCGCATGAAAAAATGAAATGTTTTCATCTCCAAAATGAAGCCAAGTAATTTTACTCTTTTGACGAAGGAAACTCTCATACATTTTTGCATGTCTGCTGAACTCCCACTGAGCTTCTTTCTCCTCAAGTTGCAACTGATTTTGCAAAGGATTATTGTGAAGATTGGTTTGCGCCTGCTGATACCTGACTTTGCTCTCCTCATAATTACGAATAACATCTCCCATAGAATTCCAATTGAATTTCTTAAGCATATGCTTGAGTCTAGTTAGCTTCCCAACAATTCCATATAACCCCTGCCCTTCAAAGGCCTACTCTAGCTCGCTAAAATAGTCTCCTGAAACTTAGTATGATCAGTCCACATGTTATAGAACTGAAAAGGCTTCTCACCAGTCCTAACCACTTCCACTTTTTTTACAAGAATATAGCTATGATCAGAAATCACATCCCAATGAGTATGAGCCTCAGCCGTTGGGAAAGAATCCACCCAATATTCATTGTTAAACACCCTATCTAGCTTAAAAAAAAATACAAGCACGACCATCTTGCTTATTAGACCAAGTATAAGTTGACCCCACAATCTTCATTTCATCAGCCAAGCCTAATGCTTGCCACCGCCGAGCATCCTCCATCTCCACTGTAGAAATAGACCTCCCTCCATGTCTATCATCGGCATCAAAACTGCATTGAAATCTCCCATCATAATCCAATGTCTCACAGTAAAATGCAAATTACCTAAATCTTGCCAAAGGGATCTCCTTTCCTTCAGACTATTAGAAACATACACAATAGTAAGACAAAACTCTTGCTTTTTACCAAAAACTTTATCCCTACAGTGCACAAATTGAGCACTTTCCTGGAGAACAAAAATTTCCACAAAGCTAGCTTTCCAAATTATTAAAATACGCCCCTCCTAACACGTGTTACTATAGAAATTCCAACCAGTGAAAATAGAATGCATCACATCATTTATTTTCTCATCCTTCACCTTAGTTTCAAGAAGAGCCCCAATACCAACCTTATTCAATCTACATATATCCAAGACCAATTCCTTTTATTCAACCCCCTAACGTTCTAACTCAGAATGTTGCAAAGTTCTATTATCAGAAGCATGTTGCAATATCACATTTGAACCTTCCTGTTGTTGTCCTTCGAGTGCACTGTACACATTCCTAGTATGTGTAGATTGAATAGGACTAAATGGATTCACCACCTCCACTCTCTTTGGAACTGACCGAACCTCATCCATCTCAGAGTTACTCAATTGAGCCACAACCTGCTGATCCTGATGATTATGCTCAAGAACCTTCATGTTCACCATATCCTTGTGGACATCTTTGCTTGAATCAATGATACTTTTTGCTTGCACTTTCTTTTTCCTCCAAACCGCCTCAGATTCACATTTAGATGTAGCTTTAGTGTGCCCCAATTTCTAACAGACAGAACACTTTGTAGGTATCCATTCATAGTCAATAAGCTGGTCCATAACTTGGCCTCTTTCATTAATATAGTTGATGTATTTAGGATAATTTTTAGCTATTTTCATATCCAAAAAAACATGGGAAAACTTGATCATAGTTATATCCTTAGTGACCTTTTCTACCATAATAGGTTTTCCAACTGTACTAACAAGAGCACTCAAGCATTTCACTTCCCAATATTGCAAACCTAATTCAAGCAATTGAATCCACACTAGAACAAATTTTACTAACCTCAATGAATCAATATCAGTCGTCCATGGTCTAAGAATCATTGGCTTCTTATCAAAATGCACAACCCCTGATTCCAGGACCATATCTCGTGTAGCTTTATGGGCCACAAAACTTTGGCTCTGTCTCAAGCAGCTTACATAGATAAGGTGCTTGAGCGTTTCTCTATGAAAGATTCAAAGAAAGGACGTTTACCATCTCGACATGGAATCCATCTTTCTAAAAAGCAGTCTCCACAGACTCCTAAAGGGGAAGATGATATGAGAAGGATTCCTTATGCATATGCAGTTGGAAGTCTAATGTATGTTATGTTGTGTATTAGACCAGACATCTGTCATGCAGTGGGAGTTGTGAGCAGATTCCAATCAAATTCGGGAAGGGAACATTGGATAGCGGTCAAGCACATACTGAAATATCTTCGACGAATTAGATATTATATGCTAGTCTACTCGGGTTGAGTTCTGAACACGTTAGTCTACACCGATTTTGATTTTCAGACTGATGTCAATGACAGGAAGTCAACTTATGGAATGGTGTTTACTCTTGAGGGTGGAGCTGTGATATGGAGAAGCGTTAAGCAATCCGCTATCTCAGATTCTACCATGGAGGCTGAGCACAAAGCTGCTTCTGAGGCAACTAAGGAAATAGTCTGGCTGAGGAAGTTCTATTCAAATCTTGGTGTTATTTCATAAATGTATAAACCCCTCATTTTGTATTGTGACAACAATGGGGCGATATCCAATTCTATAGAACCTCGGAGCCACAAAAGAGTGAAGCATATAGAGAGGAAGTTTCACATCATCAGAGAATATGTGGCAAGGGAAGAAGTGAAGGTCATGAATATTGCATCTGAGGACAATCTTGCAGATCCCTTCACAAAGACACTGGAAGAGACAACTTTTCTAAAGCATATAAAGGGAATGGGTTTGAGAGAAATGTCACATTTGTTTTAAAAGTGCAAGTGGGAGTTTGTTGGGTTTTATGCCCTTATAAAACCATATATCTTATGAAATTCATTCATTATCAAATGTTTATAAAATCTCGAACATATGTATATTTACAATTATAGTGACTCGGTCACAGTGGATTATAATTGTAATTATATGTTCAAAATCATTTTGTCCTAAGATTAAATCAGTGCACTGGATTTTTACTGATTGGGTAATCTACGATAAGATCTACTTACACATCTGGTGTGATGTCATATCCTGGACATTGACCAAGTAGATAAGATCGAATGTATTTTGTTACATTGGACTAGACCGATATTGATTATTGACAATATAAGTACGTATCATTATTATCTAATCTAATCATGTCACAATGTTGACCATAGGTTAATTCAATCTTAATTCTGAGTGATTAATATTCTGCTAATTTTATTATTCAAGTCTTTTGATTTGTTCGTTACCAGCTTACCCTACGGACTAGCTCATACTTACATATTGGAGATTTGGTAGTATAATTGAGTGGGAGTATTTATCATAGATATGAAATCTATAGCTTCCGTTTAAGAAGTGAAATGATGATTTCCTTATAGCTTGGCTCAAGTGTTAAATGATAAAAGTATTCATTTCTGTAATTAAATTTACGAAAATATCATTTACAAGGAACTTAGTGGGAGTTAATGATAAAATACCAATGAGGGGTAAAACGGTTATTTGCACCCGTCTCATTAGTAGATCATTCATAGAGGATTGAATGACGATTATGATTATAACAATGGATAATGTATTTACATTTGGTGTAAAACGTTCTATGAATTCAAGAGTGAAATTCTGAGTCTATAGTGGAGTCACGAGGAATTAATAAGGTAGTGTGATTATTTGTTATAAATAAACTCACAGTAATTTATTAGAGCTTGAGTTCATAGATCCATGGTCCACATGTCATCTCTTATCAAAATTAACCTTGTTAATGTCGGTTTTTAGCTCTTGCTTTTGGTTGTAAAAAATTATGCATCTTGTTCTGTCTTTGTTACGATTTGTTTTATCTCAATATTATGAGTTGTTAACATTGAATTGACAGGTTAGTTGTTAGTTTAACTAACAGTATTTTTTTCCAGCTGGCAGTTCACACGTGATAGTGTGATGTCACCTGGTCATGTCTTTCTTTTTATAAATAAATCATTGGCCAGAATAGAATGAACTAACTCTGATAGAAAAACCCTAGATCTTGGTTCTTGGTCTGAGCTTTGTGTTGTAGGGACAAGCAAAAGGTTGATGCAGAAGCTGGCGATCACTACTGGGTTTTTGAAGATCAGAGGGGGAAGCAAAAGCTTGGATCAGACAACAACCGAAGGGATTTCAGTCGAGTCTTTGAAGGGAGCTCAAAGAGTGTGCTCTGCCGAAGTTTTGCTTTTAATATTGTTCTTTCACTGATTCTTGTATATTTCTTGATTATACTGTTCAATCAGACTATATTCTTTACTTTAGATTGTATGGAGTTTTTATTAAACATTTCTTGTATACTTTCAAATCTATAATAAACTTTCTTGAAGCATTAAAATTAATGATACTTTGTTTAAATGCTTACATTCATAGTGATTAAGATTCTTTCATTTCCACAAGTAATTTGAATTTGTCATTAGAGTAGCAAATCCATCTTCAAATTGGTATTAGAGCATGGTTACTTAAGATCGATCTTTATCTGTTTGTTTTTTTGTTTGGGTTTATTCGCTTTAGTGACTTTTTTGTGGATCTGTGTTTCTAGTAAATTCGTGTTCTATCAATTTTTTTCTTGTTGTATTTGGGTGTTTTTTTTGTGTGTACAGATTCAAATGGATATGTTCAGAGAATGGGGATCTACTTCTAGACCTCCTATGCTAAAAGGATCAAATTATCCATAATGGAAGACCAAGTTGAGGGCATTTATGAGAGTTGTAGATGAAAGAGTATGGATGGCTGTGGTGAATGGGTGAAAAGCCCCAAGTATTACTGAAAATCGAGTTGAAATTGTCAAGCTTATGAGTGAATGGTTTGAAACTGAGATTGAGAAGGCAAATTTCAAATCCAAAGCTCTTCATGCTATTTTCAATGCTGTCTCTACAAATCAGATGAAAGTCATTGCCAACTGTGAAATTGCTAAAGATGCTTGGGAAAAATTGAAGACAAAGAATGAAAGGACTCAAGCTGTCAAGAAAGCAAGATTAAGGGCTCTGGCTACTCAGTTTGAGAACTTGAATATGGAGGATGGAGAGACAATTGCAGATTTTCGTGCCAAATTATGTTATATCTCAAATGAGTCCTATGCTCTTGGAAAAACTTACTCCAATACGAAGTTGGTCAGGAAGGTTCTTGTTGTCTTGCCAAGAGCTTTTAAAGCCAAAGTTACCTCTATTGAAGAGGTTTATGATGTAGAGGAACTGGATCTTGATGAACTGATAGGTTCTTTACAAAACTATGAGATGACCTTAAAAAGGTGGGGCAAAGAGAAAAAATAAAAAGAAAAGGATAAGGGAAGCAACATCCTTGCATTTATTAACAAAGAAGAAGTGAAGAAGTGTGATGTATCAGAATGTATGTGTAGCGTCCCAAATTTGCTAATAAGGTTTAGGATCTTGATTATTGTGCCAGGAGGGCAATAATTGATTTAATTGTGACATTATATGAATTTGGTAATTATGTGATTGGACATGCATGATTGTGTGTATGAAATATGCATGTAGGGTCCATTTCTATGAATAGGGGCGTGTTTGTAATTTTGGTCTGTTGGGGGGTATAAATGTAAATATGCATGTGTTGTAAGTGAGACCCCAGTGTTATGGGGATATATTTGAGATGCGTGATCTGCAACGATCTTAGGGAGCGGTTTAGCTAAAAAGTCACAACGGGGTCGAATGCTCGGCTCGGGAGGAGCCTAGGGGTATTTTGGGGATATAACATGAGTTTCTGATTCATTGAGTATCGGGGGTAATTTAGTAATGATTTGGATATGCTGGGATTAAATGGGGATTTATAGGAAAACTCGAGGACTTAACAGGATTTGGTAGATGACGAAATTTCCCTCGGGTCACTTAAGGATAGAGGTTAAGCTTAAGGGGCAGTTTGGTCATTTGGCAGGGGTATTATTTAATTTAAATGACTTGAGAAACTGCTGGAACTAAGTAAAGGAAACAAATTCTCAGCTTCTCATCTCTTGGTCGGTTCAGTACTTTTCTCCTTGGTGCATGATTTTGAGAGATTTTAGACCAGAAGTCTAAGGCTTGGAGCTTGGAAGGAGTGAGCTTTGGGAGTTGAAGAGCAAGTGTAAGCTTGAATTCATCAGCTGAGGTAAGGAGCCTAGCACTAAAATCCCTTGAGTTTCTGTTGAATTATAGTTAGAATTGTAAGTTGTATGTGAACTAGATTCTTAAGTTAAGTTTGGTTATGGGTTGAGTTTATATGGTTGTTTTGGACTTGCTGTGGAGCTTAGATGGTGTGGTAGGGAAGTCCAAGCCTAATTTTGGGTTTAGATGTTGAGTTGGGATGATTTTAGAAGGATTGACTCGAAGGAAATGCAGGGAAAATGGAGATTTTCTGGGTTAGGAGGTGTGAGCCACGGTCCGTGTGTGTATAAGGCCTGGGGAAGCCTCTGTTCTTAAGGCGCGCTGCGGTGCTTGGCTAAGCATGTCGCGGCCTGTGTCTCCTTGCAGGGAGGCATTTTTCCTCTGTTTTGAGGCATGCCGCAGCCCTTAAGGGGTTGGGCCACAGCCTTAGTTCGGAGTGTTGGCTGTTTTGTGGGTTTTTGGCTTGGGAACCCAATTATTAAGGCTCGAGATGGATTTTATCACCCGGATTGGTAGAATCCAAGGTCCCGGAGGCTAAAATTATATCCCGAAGTTATTTTTTGGAATATAAATTGATGGATGGCTATTTTTGATGAGCTGTGACTAGGTTTTACCGCTCAGGCTCGGGATTAGGATCGTGCTCGGGATCGCTTTGGATTGTCAGCTCAGGACACCAAGTAAGATAATTGTTTGTACCCGTAGAGCTATGTGGTGTGTTGTACTGTGTGTATTGTTTGTGGTTTGCTATGTCATATATGTGAATGTGACAGATCGGCAAGAGCCGGGAGTGGCAGATGTCGGGAAAGGCAAGAGTCGGGATCTGCAAGAGTCAGAAACAGCAAGAGCCAGAAGCGGCAGAAGTTGGGAGAGGCAAGAGCCGAGTACGGCAAGGGGCCGGGAGCAGCGTTAGCATGCGGAGTGTGAGTTTCCAGGGCGAGACCTAAAGGATACCTGGGATATCCTCACGGTGTGGACCGTGAACCCAGGGCTTGGTAAAGCGCTTAGGACGGCACGACCGCTATGTGTTTAGCCTGTTGGATGCTTTATTATTTGCTGTGTTTGTATTGAGTTGTTGCGTGAATATACTGTTGTATTACCACATTTTCTAGTTTTAGTGCTAATGTGTTATTGCACTGTTGTATTAATAGGTTGTTATGCTATTGTGCTTTTGAGCTGGTCTAGATGTTGTGTCTTTGAGCATGCTAGTAGGGTCTGGTATCTGTTTGTTGCTCTGATTGAGTATGGTTCGTTGAGATATATTTTTATTACATGATATGTTTGAAGTTCTCTTGCTGGGCCTTGGCTCACGGGGTGCTCTATGGTGCAGGTAAGAGCAAAGAAGCTGGATCATACAACCATGAGTTGGAGGGCATGGAGCGGTGTGTACATGTTTGGCCTACCTAGCCACCACGACTGGGGTATTTTAAGGAACACGTGATAAATGTTCGGTTTTGTCACTTAGGTCGACTGTACTGTATCTTTGGTTTGTGACTGCATTTCAAAACATTGTTTTGGGATCCCAATGTAATATTTTTATGAATTTCAATAAAAGACCAACTTTTTATACTTAATATTTATTAAATGAGTCTTTATTTTTATCCGAACACACTTTCTAGTCTTAAACCTTGATTAGCGAGCTAGTGGCACATTTATAAATCACTTAGTAACGACTCTAAAGAAGTAGGGCTTTACAGTATGACTGAATATAAGGTGGCTTTTCTTACGAAAAACTATGCAAAGTTCCTGAAAAAGAATATGAGAAGAGGTAACTTTGGTGGAAAAGAGAATGCTTTCAAGAAGAATGTGCCATTTAATTAAAGATCTATGATTCCACAAGAGAAGAAAAGTAGAGGAATACAGTGTCATGAGTATGAAGGATCTGGTCACATTCAAGCTGAGTGTGCAAATTGTAACGCCCTAAACTCCAGGGACCATTACGGTGCGCATTATAAACAGTGCTAAACTCGCTAATCGAGTTATTTGGCCATAATTGTGTAACTAAGTATGATTAACGATTTAGGTATTAAAATTTTTAGTTAAGATATAACATTTCATTAGAACGTTTACTGTATACATTGAGATCCCAAAAATATAATTTAAAGGTTTATTATAACAAAAATAATTACAACTAGTCGATCTAAGCGACAAGACAGGGTTTAACCCCAGTTCCTCTTTCAAACCTCGGCTATGGCGGTCGAGCAGCTGCATATGGACACATCATCACCTAAGCTCTCCAACTCAAGGATGGTCCAGCTTTCTTTTGCCTTTACCTACAACACATATCACCCGTGAGCCGAAGCCCAGCAAGAAAACTGTATATGCTCATGAACAGTCATATCATGACATCAAATCATATCTGGCATGCTTAGCAAACATAGCTCTATTCAAGCATGAAAATAAATTCAGATAATGTTGGGGAATCTAGGATAAGAAATCCTGCTCTCCTGATTGGATGACTATCAAGTCAATCCTAATCAGATGAGTGATTTAACACTGGAGGTTCTGGTAAACCATAATGACTGACTGACAAGCAAGTCACTACGAGGCTCAGCACCCACAGCCATGCCAATGATGATCATTATGATCATACAGAGCTTATAGCCTTGAACAGATGAATGAATATCACTTTGAGGTTCTGTTAAACCATAATGGGTGACTGACAAGCAAGTCACTACGGGGATCAGCACCCACAGTCGTGTGACGAAACCATCACCTAGGCTTTTCAGCATTGGCTGTAATCAGATGAGTGACTACTAGATAAGTCACTTGGGCTCAACACCCATAGCCAAGTGACTAAACAGTCACTGGGGCTCTCTGGCCCTGACTCTAAGTGACTAGCCTTTGGCTAGACAAGCGTTTTTTGTTTTCATTGAACTTGAGGTCGGTCCGGAATTAATGCTCATTTAAGTCATTCAATGCATATGTCGATTAGATCTAATCTTTATCAGCTTGCGTTAAACACGCTAAGGCCATCCTTGACTTATTAGTCAATACCAGGTGACTAGTGCTCAGTACTACTGCGAAATTTGACAAGTAGGTCACAACTTCACAGTTAATATTGACACCATTACGAAATCTGACTAGTTAGTCAGTGCCACGCATAAGTAAGCAATGCTACCAGGCATATATCATATGTCAAATATCCAAAAGTAGGGCATTCATCATGCTTACTTAACAGTTGCTAGCATAATTATGTTCATGCACAAACACAAAGACTGAAGCTCTGATGAATCTCATATTCAACATTCATGGCATGCCCTAATCACATGTTTCTCATGCATCACATGCGTCACATTTAAACATCCAACATGCATCAAGAATAACCATGCATGTCACATATGGGGAGCAATTTTCTTACCTCGGGTTCAAGCAAGAATTAGTAAAAGAACGACCCTTGAGAACGATCAATCCTTTGATCCTTTAGCGGTCACCTAGTCATAACCAAATATGGAATCCCATCAATAAAATAAATCATAAAAAGGTTTATAATCTAAAACCTCACTCCCGGGATCCATCCCGCACTCTCAGGATTCCCAATCACCCAAATGGGGTAGTGAAATCATCCCCCGAGCCCCCAAAATCATCCAAAACCCCAAAAATAGGTTTGCTAGAAAGTGGACTAGCGCTGGGGTGCTGCTTGGTAGCGTTGGGGTGCTTCCCCCAAGACAGAGAGGCCCAGCTCCCTACCCTGCCTAGCGGTGGGGCGCCAAGAGTGGCGCTATGGCGCCACCTGCAGACTAGAAATTTTTCTGGTCTTCTCCCCTGCGATATCCCTTGAAAACCAAACCTCCAAACCAATACCAAGCATCATCAAAACATCAAATTCAACCCCAAAACTTCATCTATATCACACCCTCATCAAAACCCAAGCAAACTTTCCCCAAAAACCTCCATGAATTCTCAACCTATCACTTCACAATTCCCAGCTGAAAACTAAATGAAAAACAAAGTATAACTAGAATTCATGGCTAAATCCTTACCTCAAGCTTGATTTAGATCCTCTTCAATGGTTGAACCAAGGTCCTAAGCCCTCAAGCCTTGCTCTCCTTGCTTGGATCCTCAAGTAGAGTTCAAAAATTATAAAGGAAGAAGAATAGAAGAATAGGTACGGGAGAGAGATGAGATAGGATGATGATGATGATGCTTTGTATTTTTTTTCTTAAGCTTTCTACAGCTTTTGAATGATATATATCCTTAAGGTCAAAAGACCAAAATGCCCCTAGGTTATTTAAAGTCCTTTTAAGGCCACCAAGGGTAAAACCATCATTTCACGACTATCTCGTTAATCATAATTAACACCCTCCAATTCCTGTTATTCTCAAAATTCTTAAAAACCAATAAATAATATCCCATTACCCTTTAATTCCGGCAACGTTCTAATCATCAAATTACCCCGAGACTCACCCCAAGCCCCGAAACTAACCCCGTTATGACTAGAACGATAGCTTACATTCAAAGATCGTCTCACGCCGAATGGCTCGAAAAAATCCACATATAATGTGGTATTATTTATAATTCACCCACATGCATGAAAATACACAATCACGCCCTCAACGAGCCAAATTACCAAAATGCCCTTAAAATTAAAAATGGACTCATATGCATGCATTTATCATCATATTATAATATAATTCACATAGACATGCATATCACCATTTAATAATATAATAAATAAATTATGGCCCTCTCGGCCTCTCAATCAAGGTCATAAACCTTATTATGAAATTTGGAGCATTACATAGTTACGGTGAATGGTGAACTGAAAATTTGACTCACTACTCGAGTCCTTTGGTTAAAAACGTGCTTCTAAGTGTTATTAACAAGCTAAGGTGAAAAACCAATAAAAAGGAAATGATATATTTTATTAAGTACATAAAACTATTCATGGGACCATCAAAACATTTACTAGATATTTACAACTCAAAATGGTCATTACTATTTCAAATTTACAAACCGGCCAAACTAAGTGGCAAAAATAGGGTAACCCCCTAATTCCTCTGAGAACTCCTTGGCCGTGGTGGTCAAGCGGCCGCATATGTACACAGCACCCCCTAAGCTCTCCACTCAAGGCTGGGTGAGTTTTTCCTTTCCCTTACCTACACCACATAGCACCCATGAGCCAAGGCCCAGCAAGAAAACACAATAATGCATATAGATATTAACAACTGATTATTATTATTATAATCACACAGAGCTTATGGCTCTTAAACAGATGAGTGATTCAACACTTGAGGTTCTAGTAAACCATACTGAGTGACTGACAAGCAAGTCACTAACTTAAGCAGATGAGTGACTGCTGGGTAAGTCACTAGCTTAAACAGATGAGTGACTGCTGGGTAAGCCTCTAACTTAACAGATGAATGACTAATGGGTAAGTCACTAGCTTAAACATATGAGTGACTGATGGGTAAGTCACACAAGCGCTTTTAGTTTTCATCGAACTTGAGGTCGGTCCGGCATTAGCGCTCTTCTAAGTCATTTAATGCAGATGTCGATTAGATCTAATCTTTGTTGACTTGTGTTGAACACGCTAAGGCCGTCCTGACTTATAAGTCAGCACTGTGTGACCAGTGCCCAATACCACTGCCGAACTTGACTAATAAGTCCCAGCTTCACAGTTGATACTGACACATTTGCCAAATCTGACTAATTAGTCAGTACCATGCACAAGTGAGCAAGATTTGCTAAGCATTCAATAATTAATCCATGTCCACATTTAAACATTCAACATGCCTCATGAATAACCATGCATGTCATATATGTGGTGCAGTTTTCTTACCTCTGATTCGAGCGAGAATGAATAAAAGAACGACCCTTGAGAACGATCTGACTTTTATTCCTTTAGCGGTCACCTAGTCATAACCAATTATAGGATACCATCAATAAAATGATTAACAAAGGTTCCCAAACCAAGATATAGCCTCCGGGACATCAATCCCTACTAATTTGGGTAGTAGGAACAATCCTGAGGCCTAAAACCAAGTTCCCGGGGCCAAAACACTCAAACGGGATTAAACCTGCCCAAGGGCTGTGGCCCTAACACCTTGAGTCGCGGCCCCCAGCCACTCCAGGATCAAGGGTCACAGCGCCCTACACCCAGGGCCGCGCCGCCCAGCAAGGCCAAAACCTCCCCAGTTGCTTCTTCGAGCTATGGCCACGGCACCCAAGAACAAGGCCGCAGCCCTCAACCCAGAACCATCCATAAACTCGTTTTCCATCATCCCTAACACCCCAAAAACATAACTAACACTTTCAAGGCAACAAATCAAAGTTCCCCAGCTTCCCAATGATAAAAAAACATCAAATCTCGAGGCTCAAACGAACCAAAAACTCAACGATTCACAAAATCCAATTCGAAGCTTAGAAACTCTAAAAACTCAAAAATTAAAACTTAGATTACCTTTGATTGGTTATTTCTCGTCAAATCCTTTGGTCGAGAAGCTTCTAATCTTTCCTAGGATCGCTATGCCTCGATCCTTGCTTGAATCCGACCCCTAGAACTCGAGATTTCTTTGAAAATGCTTCGAACGGTAAAATGAACTAACGGGAAGAGAACGAGAGGTTTTCTAACGTACGGTTCTATCTGACAAGCTACTTCAAGCTTAAGTAACCTCAAATAAAACCTAGTGCTCGAGGTCTCAAAAACACTCCCGAGGATATTATATTCAAAACTCCCAGAATTTCCTCCTCATCTCAATAACTCCCAATTTATCATCAAATAACATTCTCATAACTCAATATCCTAATAAAAGACCCCCGTTATGACAAAACCGCTAATTTATAATGTAAGACCGTCTTATGCCGAATAGCTCGAATATATCTCCATAATAATGGGATCTCATTCACAAATCACAATATGCACTCAAACACACAAATATGCCCTCAACTGGCCAATTTACCAAAACACCCTAATATTCAAATGTGGATCCACATGCATGCATATAACATCATATTATAATATAATTCATATAAACATGCATATTATCATTTAATGGCATAATTAAACAGTTATGGCCCTCTTAGCCTACTAACACAGCCATTAAACCGCATTAAGGATTTCGGGCCATTACAACTATCCCCTCTTTACAGAAATTTCGTCCTCGAAATTTACCTGAACAGCTCGGGATACTGACTCTGCATATTTGACTCCAGCTCCCAGGTCGTTTCCTCGACCTTGTTGTTCCTCCACAATACCTTAACCAAAGGTATCGTCTTATTCCTGAGGACCTTCTCCTTTCTGTAAAGTATCTGAACTGGCTGCTCCTCAAAGGAGAAATCTGACTCAAGCTCCACATCTTCATAACTCAAAATATAATTCACATCAGATACATACCTCTGAAGAGTTGAAACATGAAATACATTATGGATGGCTGACAACGCCGGTGGCAAAGCCAACCTGTAAGCCACCTGACCAATCCTCTCTAGGATCTCAAATGGACCTACAAACCTGGGGCTTAGCTTGCCTTTCTTCCCAAACCTTCTCACCCCTTTCCATGGCGAGACTCTAAGGAAAACATAGTCTCCCACTTGGAACTCCACGTTCCTACGCTTGGGATCTCCATAACTTCTCTGCCTACTCTAAGAAGCGAGCATCCGAGCTCTAATCTTCTAAATGGCCTCACTGGTCCTCTGAACTGCCTCAGGACCTAAATATCTCCTTTCTCCTGTCTCATCCCAATGAATGGGAGATCTGCACTTTCTACCATACAACATCTCATAAGGTGCAACTCCAATGGTAGACTGATAACTGTTGTTGTAGGAGAACTCTATCAAAGGCATATACTTACTCCAAGATCCACCAAAGTCCTGTACACATGCTCGCAGCATGTCTTCCAATATCTGGATCGTCCTCTCAGATTGCCCATCTATCTGAGGATGATAAGTAGTACTAAACTTCAATTGTGTCCCCATGGCCTTCTGTAAACTCCCCCAAAACTTGGAAGTAAAAGTGGGGTCACGATCTAACACAATTGACCTTGGCGCTCCATTGAGGCGCATGATCTCTCTCACATAGAGATCTGCATACTGATCAACTGTATAAGTAGTCCTCACTGGCAAGAAGTGAGCTGATTTGGTGTAGAAATCCACTAACACCTAAATAGAATCATGCTGACCAACAGTCCTGGGTAAGCCCACCACAAAATCCATCGTGATGTCCTCCCACTGCCATTCTGGGATATCCAGAGGCTGCAATAACCCTGCCAGTCTCTGATGCTCAGCCTTGACCTACTGACATGTCAAGCACTTAGCCACATACTCTACTACATCCCTCTTCATCCCTGGCCACCAATACAACGATCTCACATCCTGATACATCTTCATGGTACCTGGATGCAAATAGTAAGGTGTAGTATGAGATTCATCCAAAATCTCTCGTCTCAAGGCAGTGTCTAGCGGAACACATATTCGTCCCTTGTATCTCGAAAAGCCTAACTCAGACACTGTATAATCTCTGGATGCTTCAGCCAGAACATCCGCTCTGATCTTGATCAGTTGTGGATCACTCAACTGACCCTCCTTAATTCTCTCCAACAGCATGAACTGTAGCATAATATTAGCCAACTGGCCCACTAGCAACTCTATACTAGCTCTGGTCATATCATCAGCTAACTCTCTGGCTATCAGCCTCATACCATAAATCTGTCCCGGACCCTTCCGGCTTAAAGCATCAGCTACCACGTTGGCCTTTCCTAGATGATACAAAATCTCACAATCATAATCTTTTACTAACTCTAGCCAACGCCTTTGTCTCATATTAAGATCTTTATGGGTGAAGAAGTATTTCAGGCTCTTGTGGTCTGTATAGATCTCACACTTCTCTCCATAGAGATAATGCCTCCATATCTTTAAAATAAAGACCACATCTGCTAACTCTAAATCATGAGTGGGATATCTCTTTTCATACTCCTTCAACTGACGAGAAACATAAGCAATTACCTTCTCTGACTACATCAGAACACAGCCCAAACCCTGATGAGAAGCATCACAATAAATCACAAACTTATCCTGATCTATCGGAAGACTCAGAATCGGAGCTGTAATCAATCTCTGCTTCAGTTCTTGGAAGTTGTTCTCACATTTATCTGACCACACAAATTTCTGGCTCTTGCGTGTCAACTCAGTCAATGAAGTAGCAATCTTTGAGAACCCTTCCACAAAACGCCTATAATATCCTGCCAATCCAAGGAAACTTCTAACCTCAGAAGCATTCTTTGGCCTTGGCCAATCTTTGATCGCTTCAATCTTCGCTGGATCTACCTTAATCCCTTCCTTACTGAAAATATGCCCAAGATAGGATACCTGAGATAACCAGAACTCACATTTCTTAAACTTAGCAAACAGTTTGTGCTCCCTAGTCTCTATGGAACCAACCTCAGATGCTGCTCATGCTCTGACTCAGACTGAGAATATACCAGAATATCATCGATCAAGACGATCATAAACTGGTCCAGATAATCCTTGAACACTCTGTTCATCATATCCATGAAAGCAACAGGGGCATTAGTCAATCCAAAAGACATGACTAAGAACTCATAATGCCCATACCTGGTACGAAAAATAGTCTTCGGTATGTCTCCCTCCTTGACTCTGAACTGATGATAACCAGAACGAAGGTCAATTTTTGAGAATACCTTCTTACCCTGCAACTGATCGAACAGATCATCTATCCTTGGCAAAGGATACTTACTCTTAATTGTCAACTTATTCAGTTCTCTGTAATCAATACACATCCTCAGGGAACCATCCTTCTTCTTTACAAACAAAATTGGCGCACCCCAAGGTGAGAAGCTAGGTCTGATAAAACTCAAATCCAACAGTTCTGGTAATTGTACCTTTAATTCTTTCAACTCAGCTGGGGCCATTCTGTAAGGTGCTCTAGACACTGGCTCCATCCCTGGTGCCAGTTCTATAACGAACTCAATTTATCTGTGCGATGGCAACCCTGACAAATCTTCTGGAAACACATCCAAGAATTCACAAACAAGTATGGTCTCTTCTGGTCTCACTGGCATGACGTGAGTGGTATCAACCACACTGGCTAAGAATCCAATGCATCCTCCTTGTAATAAATCCCTAGCCCTTAATACATAAATCATAGGTATGCGAGGTCCATGCACAGTACCAACAAACACAAAAAGATCCTCACCTTCAGGCTCAAAGGTGACCATCTTCCTTCTGCAATCAATGGTTGCCCCATACTTTTCCAACTAATCCATACCCAATATCATGTCGAAGTCAATCATAACCAACTCTATCAAATTCACTGATAACTCTCTGCCCTCCACTGTCACTGGCAAAGATCTGACCCATCTCCTGGATACCACTAACTCTCTAGTGGGTAACAAAGTTCTAAACCCCACAGCATAAAAATCACAAGGTCTACACAGTCTATCAATAATACTACTAGCAACAAAAGAGTGTATAGCACCAGAATCAATCAATACATTATAAGTGGTTCCAGCACTAAGAAGCTAACCTGTAACTACTGAGGGAAAAGCCTCAGCTTCTGCTTGTGTCAATGCGAACACTCGAGCTGGGGCTGAGCTTTCCGCTTTCCGCTTTCCTGGGTTCTTCTTTTCTTACCTAAGGACAATCCTTCTTAAAATGACCTACTGCTCCACACAAGTAGCAGGCTTTTGCCCTACACTCTCCCAAATGATGCCTCTTGCATCTATGACATTCAGGACGAGTCTTCCAGGCTTCACTACCCCCTGGACGACCCATTGAAATACCACGGGGCCGCCTATCAGGACCTGGAACTGGGAAGGTATCAGGAACCTTCCTCTTCTGATCACTGGGGCCTACACCCCTACCAGAACCCACAAATGGAGGACTTGTCCTCCTAAAATCCTTTCTGGCTACATTATCACGCCAAATCTTGTTCTCTGCACTCTCAGTTGTGAGTGCCTTCTCGACCACCTGTGCATATGTAGTAACCCCAGCCACAGTGGTGATACGTACATCACGGGCTAATCTGGGTTGTAGCCCCTGAAGAAATCTCTCTCTTCTGGTCCCATCAGTGGGCACCAATTCTATGGAAAATTTAGCCAACCGATCAAACTTTAAGGCATACTCAGTGACTGACAAACTTCCCTAAAGTAGCCTAATGAATTCCTCAGCTTTTTCCACCCTGATGGCATCATTATAATATTTTTCATTAAACAAAGTTTGAAACTCCTCCCAACTCAGAGCATTAACATTTCTAGTCTGGGTAATAGCCTCCCACCAGATCCGGGTGTCCTCCCGAAACATATAAGTGGCACAGGCCACCCTCTCGTTACCAGCCACCCTCATGAAATCTAAGATGGTGGTAATCATACTCATCCATTGCTCTGCCTTGGCAGAATCTGCACTACCCTAAAAAACTGGAGGTTGCTGCTTCCTGAACCTTTCATAAAGAGGTTCCCATTTATTTCCAACCTTGGGCAGCTGCTCTACTGCTGGGATCGACACAGGAGGTGCCTCTGATACACTGGCCACTGCAAGCGCTTGCTGTTGTTTCAAGAGACAAAGCTCTTCTCCCTGTCTCAACACTGTTACCTGCAGATCACTGATTATCAGCTGCCAGTTTACAGGAGTTGGCTGTGGAATCTGTGGCTGGTCATTTTCCTGACCCTGACTATTATTATTCTGGCCTTGATCACTCTGGCTAGCCAAAGTATCTGTCTGCCCTGGATTCATTCATATCACTTATACCTTACTGAAACAACGATCAATACAGCCAGTCAAGTAGTAATAACTAAATCTCTTGCCGCCTTATGGTCCAAGAACAAGTGGACAATTATCAAACTCCATAGTCATAAAAATATACAAGCCGATACATGTTTATAGCATTTAGCACTTAGCATATATCACATAATAATTCATAATCAACAATACTAATAAGTATGTTTCAGCAATCTCAGTACTACTTAGCACATATTTTAGGGCATAGGTTTAACATGATGTTTCATGAATACAGGTAAAGCATTTATACTATATTTAAGCAGTTTTACATATAACTACATAAATAGTTTCCAAACCATGAGTCGAGCTTGACTTCAGTGATGCGTATACATGCCCAGCCAGTCTATAGGAACCCTAACCTTGGCACGCTCTGATACCAAGTTGTAACGCCCTGGTTACCCCAGAACAGTTACGGTGAATGGTGAACTGAAAATTTGACTCGCTACTCGAGTCCTTTGGTTAAAAACGTGCTTCTAAGTGTTATTAACAAACTAAGGTGAAAAACCAATAAAAAGGAAATTATATATTTTATTAAGTGCATAAAACTATTCATGGGCCCATCAAAACATTTACTAGATATTTACAACTCAAAATGGTCATTACTATTTCAAATTTACAAACCCGTCGACCTAAGCGGCAAAAATAGGGTAACCCCCTAATTCCTCTGAGAACTCCTTGGCCGTGGTGGTCAAGCGGCCACATATGTACACAACACCCCCTAAGCTCTCAACTCAAGGCTGGGTGAGTTTTTCCTTTCCTTTACCTACACCACATAGCACCCATGAGCCAAGGCCCAGCAAGAAAACACAATAATGCATATAGATATTAACAATTGATTATTATTATTATAATCACACAGAGCTTATGGCTCTTAAACAGATGAGTGATTCAACACTTGAGGTTCTAGTAAACCATACTGAGTGACTGACAAGCAAGTCACTAACTTAAGCAGATGAGTGACTGCTGGGTAAGTCACTAGCCTTAACAGATGAGTGACTGCTGGGTAAGTCATTAACTTAAACAGATGAGAGACTGATGAGTAAGCCTCTAACTTAACAGATGAATGACCAATGGGTAAGTCACTAGCTTAAACATATGAGTGACTGATGGGTAAGTCACACAAGCGCATTTAGTTTTCATCGAACTTGAGGTCGGTCCGGCATTAACGCTCTTCTAAGTCATTTAATGCAGATGTCGATTAGATCTAATCTTTATTGACTTGTGTTGAACACGCTAAGGCCGTCCTGACTTATAAGTCAGCACTGTGTGACCAGTGCCCAATACCACTGCCGAACTTGACTAATAAGTCCCAGCTTCACAGTTATACTGACACCTTTGCCAAATCTGACTAATTAGTCAGTACCATGCACAAGTGAGCAAGATTTGCTAAGCATTCAATAATTAATCCATGTCCACATTTAAACATTCAACATGCCTCATGAATAACCATGCATGTCACATATGGGGTGTAGTTTTCTTACCTCTGATTCGAGCGAGAATGAATAAAAGAACAACCCTTGAGAACGATCTGACTTTTAGTCCTTTAGCGGTCACCTAGTCATAACCAATTATAGGATACCATCAATAAAATGATTAACAAAGGTTCCCAAACCATGTAGCCTCTGAGACATCAATCCCCCACTAATCCAGGTAGTAGGAACAATCCTGAGGCCTAAAACCAAGTTCCCGGGGCCAAAACACTCAAACGGGCTCAAACCTGCCCAAGGGCTGCGGCGCCCTACACCCAGGGCCGCGGCGTCCAACAAGGCCAAAACCTCCCCAGCTGCTTCTTCGAGCTAGGGCCGCAACCCCCAACCTAGAACCATCCATAAACTCGTTTTCCATCATCCCTAACACCCCAAAAACAGAACTAAACACTTTCAAATCAACAAATCAAAGTTCCCAAGCTTCCTAATGATCCAAAACCATCAAATCCCGAGGCTCAAACGAACCAAAAACTCAACGATTCACAAAATCCAATTCGAAGCTTAAAAGCTCTAAAAACTCAAAACTTAAAACTTAGATTACCTTTGATTGGTTTGTTTCTAGTCAAATCCTTTGGTCAAGAACCTTCTAATCTTTCCTACGATCGCTATGCCTCAATCCTCCCTTGAATCCGACTCCTAGAACTCGAGATTTCTTCGAAAATGCTTCGAACGGTAAAATGAACTAACGGGAAGAGAACGAGAGGTTTTCTAACGTACGGTTCTATCTGACAAGCTACTTCAAGCTTAAGTAACCTCAAATAAAACCTAGTGCTCGGGTCCCGAAAACACTCTCGGGGATATTATAGTCAAAACTCCCAGAATTTCCTCCTCATCTCAATAACTCCCAATTTATAATCAAATAACATTCTCATAACTCAATATCCTAATAAAAGACCCCCGTTATGACAAAACCACTAATTTATAATATAATACCTTCTCATGCCGAATAGCTCGAATATATCTCCATAATAATGGGATCTCATTCACAAATCACAATATGCACCAAAATATACAAATATGCCCTCAATTGGCCAAATTACCAAAATACCCTTATATTCATATGTCGACCCACATGCATGCATATAACATCATATTATAATATAATTCACATAAACATGCATATTATCATTTAATGGCATAATTAAACAGTTATGGCCCTCCCGGCCTACTAACCCTGCCATTAAACCGAATTAGGGATTTCAGGACATTACAATAAAGAAGAACCTTGCAATGAATACTCAGATCAAGATAAATGTGTGGTTGCTTTTATGGCTTCATCTAATCGAAAAGATGAAAGTGAGAATGAAGTAACTGGAGAATCTGATACAGAAAGCATGGATAAAAAAAATGCATATGAACAGATGTATGAGCAATGGGTGAGTATGATCAAGAAGGTAAAGCAAGTAGAAGGAAGAAATCAAGAATTAATTCTTGTTAACAAAAACCTTGAGGGAAAATTCAAAAGGCTATTAAGGGAAATCAATGATAAGAATGTTCAGTTGCAGGCCTTAAGATTTGAAGTTTTGATGGTTGAAAAGCTAAGAGATGAATCTGGAGTGGAAGGTTCTCGAACCAAGGTAAGGCTATTAAATAAATATGGAAAGGAGACTCTTACTGATGATTCCTCTACTTCCAAAGGTCTTCGTTCAAATGCAGTTTAATCTGTAAATTTTCAGTCTCAAGAAGATGAATCCTGGAGTAGGCCAACTAGTTTAAAAAATTCGACTAGTGAAAGGTTTGTCCCAGTCCGTCATTTCTGCAATAAACGTGGTCATATATGCCCAAAGTGTTTCAAGTTACAAGCCTATCTCTAAAAGTTATTTGATAGAAAGGAGGGATTGAAGTTTTCCGAGAATATTGATTTTGTTCCTTTTGACATTTGTCCTAAAGAAAGTTCAGAGGATTCAAAAGTATGTGTGGCTCATATATCTCTATCTGCATTTAAGGATAACCAGTGGATGTTCACATCACATGACTGGAAACCAACACTTGTTGATCAACTACCAAGAAATAATTGAAGGAGTTGTAACTTTTGGTGATGGGAACAAATGAGCTATACAAGGAAAATGTGAACTTTTTTTGAAGAATCTTCCATCTCTAAAGGATGTTCTATATGTTGAGGGGTTGGAAGCAAACTTGATCAGTATAAGTCAGTTGTGTGATTCCGGATATTTGGTAAATTATTCTAACAGTTGTTGTTCTGTTGTACCGTCTGATGGAAATACAGTCTTGACAGGGAAAAGATCCAATGACAACTTCTACAAGCTGGATAATGAAGTTTTGTGTCATAGAACTGTTCTTGAAAAATTAGAGTTGTGGCATCATAGAATGGGTCACCTAAACTACAGAGATCTCCAGAAACTAATCAAGCTCAAGGCAGTTAGGGGGGTTCAGAAGTGTAAAGTTAGTCGAGAAAAGGTTTGTGGACCATGTCAGTTAGGGAAACAAACTAGAGCAACTCATCCTACAGTTAAGTTTCTGCAGACTTCACGTGTTTTAGAACTTTTTCATGTGGACTAGATGGGACCCATGCAGACTGAGAGCATAAGTGGGTAAAGATATGTGATGGTCTGCGTAGATGACTATTCCAGATACTCATGGGTAAATTTTATCAGAGAAAAGTCTGATACATTTGGAGTATTTTCTGCTCTTGTTCTTAAACTTCAAAATGAAAAACTCCAAAAGATTATGAAAGTCTACAGGGTGAGGAGTGATCACGGGAAAGAATTTGAGAATAGTCTTTTTACTGAATTTTATGATCATCTTGGTATTGTTCATGAGTTCTCTGCTCCTAAAACTCCTCAACATAATGGTGTAGTTGAGAGAAAAAATAGAACTCTTCAGGAAAGGGCTTGGGTCATGTTATGTGGTAAGAATATTGCCACTCATTTTTGGGCAGAAGCTGTGAATACAGCTTGTTTTATTAGCATCCGAGTTCATCTTAGATCAGGTACAACTCAGACAACTTATGAAATTTGGAAGGGTAAGACACCAAATCTAGCTCACTTTCATATTTTTGGATGTAAGTGTTATATATTGAATGATAGAGAACATCTGAATAAATTTGAGCATATAAGTCATGAATGAATGTTTCCAGTGCATACAGTAAATAGTAGAGCCTATCGAGTTTTCAACAAGCGCACTCATACAGTCATGGAATCTGTAAATGTGAGATTTGATGAATTGGAGGATAAAGATGAGGCTAGTGAAGATGGTGATCTTCCTGTTCTATCTGTTCCACCAGTTGTTCTCACTGAGCTTGTCATTGAAGAAAATTAGTTCCCTTCTCAGTCTGTTGCACATCTTTATCAGATCAATCTAATGATTTTGGGAATGAATCTTCTCCCATATCTGACCTAGAAGAGACTACTAGTTCAAATCCAATCATACCATCTCATGCTAGATTATACAAAAACGGTCCACCTTCATGGATTACAAAAGCTCATCCTCCAAGAGTAATTATTGGTAATCCAGCTGACCGCATGGTGACTAGGTGAAAGGCAGCAAATGAAATAAGTCACTCCTGTTATCTGTCCTTGATAGAACCGAAAAATTATAAGGAAGCCTTGTTAGATGAACATTGGATTGGTGCAATGTAGGAAGAACTGGAACAATTCAAGAGAAATGATGTCTGGGAATTCGTTCCTAGGCTTGCAGAATCTAATATAGTTGGGACTAAGTGAATTTTTAAAAACAAGTCAGATGAGTTTGGCAATGTC
This sequence comes from Humulus lupulus, assembly GCF_963169125.1. Classification (NCBI taxonomy): domain Eukaryota; kingdom Viridiplantae; phylum Streptophyta; class Magnoliopsida; order Rosales; family Cannabaceae; genus Humulus; species Humulus lupulus. The sequence continues at coordinate 47,880,162 of NC_084800.1, read as the reverse complement.
ACTTAGAATAAGGCTCGTCTAGTAGCTCAAGGATATAATCAGGTGGAGGGTCTTGATTTCGAAGAAACGTTTGCTCTAGTAGCTCGACTTGAATCTATTAGTATGCTTCTTGCTATTGCATGTCAACTGAAAATGAAGCTTCATCAAATGGATGTTAAAAGTGTCTTCTTGAATGGCATTCTTTAGGAAAAAGTGTTTGTGGAGCAACCAATGGGATTTACTGATCCTCATTTACCAGATCATGTCTACAAATAAAAAAGGGCATTATATGGTCTAAAACAGGCACCAAAAGCTTGGTATGACAGGTTAACCTATTTTCTTCTCAGCAATGGTTTTGTCAGGGGAAATGCAGATCAAACTCTCTTTATCAGACATCTAAATCCAGGTATATTTGTAGCTAAAATTTATGTAGATGATATCATTTTCAGACCCACTTGCCCCGTTGCTATAAATAATTTTGTTGATTTAATGCAATCTGAATTTGAGATGAGCATGATAGGTGATTTTTCATTTTTCCTAGGGTTGCAGATCAAACTGTTATCAACTGTAATTTTTATTTCCCAGTCTAGATATACTCTTAATATGCTTAAAAAATTTGGTCTTGATCATTCTAAGCATGCTAGACCTCCTATAGGCACAACATCTAAACTTACTAAAGACATGTTAAGCAAACCTATAGATCCAACACTCTTTCGTAGTATGATAGGGAGTCTTCTTTATCTGACTGCTAGTAGACCAGATATTTGTTTTAGTGTTGGCTTATGTGATAGATATCATTCATCCCCTACTGAGTCTCATCTTATAGCTGTTAAGAGGATTATGAAATATGTGCCTGGTACAGCTGAGTTTGGTCTATGGTATTCAAATGATTCAAATATGTCATTGGTAGGATATAGTGACTTGAATTGAGCTGGAAATTTAGATGATAGAAAGAGTACATATGGAGGGTGCTTTTATCTGGGAAACAACCTTGTATCTTGGCACAACAAGAAACAAAATTATATTTCTCTTTTCACTGCCGAAACCGAATATATTGCAGGAGGAAGTTGTTGCATTCAATTACTTTGGATGAATAAGATGCTTACTCATTATGGTTTCCCTCAAAAATGTTTACTCATGTATTGTGATATTACCAGTGCAATTAATATTTCAAAAAATCTTGTGCAACATTCTAGGACTAAACATATTGATATTTGGTACCATTTTATTCGAGAGTTGGTAGAATCAAAATCAATTGTGATATTTCATGTGTCTTCTGAAGCTCAATATGCATATTTGTTCACCAAAGCTTTGAACTCTCAGACCTTTGTTCATTTACGTAAATTCATTGGAGTTTGCTCTATTTGATTTTTTTTTGGGTCCAGTTTTATTTTTTTCTTTTGTTGTCTTGTCTAGAACACTCTTATTTCATTATTTTCCAAGATTGTGTGTTCTTCTGAACCTTTATTTTTCTCAGCTAAAAAGGCTACCTTGTCAAGTGTAATGGGAAGAACTTTCTCTGATAGATTTTACTTTTGAGTAGTTTGCTCCTTCTTCATTAGTATTTTCTACATTAGAGAAGACGGCTACATCCCTGGCCAAGAGTGAAAGCCATAGTTGTTATTTTTTTTTTAAAAAAAACAAAAAAAATATAAAAAATTGAGAGTTTTTTTTTAGAGAATGAGTAAGTTGACTCACATGAGGTCACTTTTGCACACACTCATGGAAAATACTTGTAACATCCCAAATTTCCTAATGTGGCTTAGCACCTGGATTAGGGGGCTGGGAGGCAATAATTGAGTTATTATGCGAATTATATCATAATATAATTATGCTTGCATGTTATAAATATTAAGTATGTGTGTGCGGGCCCGTTTCTTATAAGAAGGGTATTTTAGTAATTTGACTCGTTCAGGGTATAAATGCATATATATATATATGTGTTTGTGTGATTGAGGCCACATTATTATGTGGATATATTTGGGTTACTCGACGCAAGACGATCTCGATGAGCAAGTTAGCGGAAAAATCACAACGAGATTTTATATCCGGCTCGGGGTGAGCTTGGGGGTATTTTAGTAATTTAGTACATTATCGGGAATTAGTGGGTAACGGGAAATTAATGGTAATCGTGTGAGAGAATTGGAAATAACGGGAATTAAGGACGTAAATTGTGGATAGCGGGGTTTGAGACAAAGGACAAAATTGCCCTTGAGAGCATTTGATGAATAGGTTAAGGGCAAGGGGCAATTAGGTCATTTTTCAATTTAGGATGTGGTTGGCTGGAAACCCCTTAGAAGACTTAGGAACCTAAAGGAAAAAGAGTCTCGGCAGCTCTCATTCTCTCCCACGTTCAATATTTCATCTCTTGGAGCTTTAGGTGGTTTGGGTCAATTTGATGGAGATTTGGCTTGGAAGGAAGGCTTGAAACCAAGGAATTGGTGGGAGCAATTAACACTTGAGTCATACAGCTGAGGTAAGGGTTCTGAATTTAAGTTCTTATGTTAGTTCAATTGAGTTATTTAGAGCTATGGTGTTTTGCATGCTTGATAGTTGGGAGGTTAAGTTTTGAGAATTTTGATGAGTGTTAATCTGGTAATTAGTTAGGTCTTGATGTTGGGAAGGGTTGTGTTGATTGTGGGAATTGAGTTGGAAGATTGGGAGAGAAATGGGTGGTTTTCGGTTGGGTTCGGATAAGGGAAAAACCCATAAAATCTGGGTTCGAAGGGTTGGGTCGCGACCTTGTTCTTGGTATTCTGTGGCCCTATGATGCAAGAGGGAGCCAAATGCGGGTTGCGGCGCCTCAGGAGTGCGCCGCGGTGCATGTTATTTTTTCCAGGGAGGTCGAGCCTCTGACTTAGAAGCGGGCCGCGACATGGGTCTCTAGGGCCGCAACCCTTAAGGGGATTTTTGGCCATAATGAGGTTTTTAGGTCGGGAACTTAACCATTTGAGCTCGAGGTCGATTCTACTTTCTTGTTGAGTGGAATTTGACGTCCCAGGGGCAAGGATTTGGTCTGGAAACTTTTATTCTCCCGCTGTTGATGAAATTCCTTATTATGGTTGTGACTAGGTCTACGATAAGGGCTTGAATCGAGGTTCGTACTCAAAGGAGCGTCGCTAGTAACTTGCATTCGGATCGAAGGTAAGAAAACTTCACCCATTATGTGAATGCGTGATTGGAGCTTAGTCAATGATGAATGTAGGTATGATTAAGGCTTTGGTCTGTTTATGAACATTACTATAATTATGTTTGTGGATATCTGATTTGGTGCACTGGGATGCGCATAATTATGATTATGCCTATGACTATTGTTTGAATGTATTATAATGCATTGTAGTTATTGATATGTGTGCTATATGAGATATGTGATTGTCTGTTGTGACTGGGAAGCTTAGTTTACAAACTAGAGGGTTATTAGGATGTTAAGTGGGGATCGACTTATTAGTCGAGGGTATATTGAACTTCGAAAGGCTCGTCTTATAAGTCGAGGGTCCTAAAGCTTTGACTTATAAGTCGGGGACAAGTGAGGCTTGACTTATGATTCAAGGACTTAAAGGACTCAGTTTATAAGCTGAGATTGGCACTGTGCACGTGGAGTGCAGGCCACCATGGCTGGGCCACCTTGAGAGTGCAACATGCACTTGACTGGCTCGAATGCCAACAAATTGAAAGGAGGTGCGACACGTGCTTGTGTGAACCCATGGTTGCCAATTTGTATAATGAATATGCTAGTTTCAGTTATTACTGTTTGATAGATGTGTTACTCAGTGAACTGATAAATATGTTTTCTTGCTGAGTCTTTTGGCTCACAGGTGCTTTGTGGTGCAGGTAAAAGTAAGGAGAAGCTCAACCAGCCATGAGTCGGAGGGTGATGGCAATGACATGTACATATGCAGTCCGCTCGACCACTACGGCCGAGATGTTCAAGGGAACTAGGGTTAAACTCAACTTTTAAACTGATGTTTTTGGGATCCCGTGTAAAGAACATGCTTTTAACTTAATGAAAATGCTTATGAGTTAACCAAAAGTTTTAATACCTAAACCTTTAGTGGCTTAATCACACGTTTAGTCCAAATGACTTATTTAGCAAGTCCAGCACTGGTTTTAAACACACTTGGTGACGAACCCTAATTAGCAGGGCGTTACAATACTAGTTCAGCATCCTGTTGAAATATTTTTTATGAGTTATTTTTGTTCTAATCACATTCATTTTTATTATTATTCACTCTCTCTTTTTTTTTTTGAGCTCTCTGGTGCTTATTTTTTTATTTGGTCTGACATTTTTTTTGGTCTTTCTGTCATATATCAGATTCTAATTGATATATCATGCTTGGTTTGTGTCTATTCACTTTCTCTATCTTATTTTGGGCCGAGCCTTTTATTAGTCTATTGGTGCACAGTGACTTTTTGGTTTATTTTAAAATAATTTTTTTGAGGTTTTTGTTGTTCTATAAATACATATTATTCTCGGAAGCTTCTTATTCATCTTTCTCTTGAGTTCAACCCCTAGCCTTCTCAGTTCTATGGCTTCTGACAATGTGGACTCTTCTCAAAATTTTCTTGTTTCTCCTGCTGTGTCATCTTTGGGTTCTCCGACTGTCTCTCTGCCTCCTGAACCAATGATCGTCTCTGACATCGTTCCAGTTGTGGCTGATTCCTTTGTTCCATCTTCAGGTATTCCGTCCGACTCTGTTCTCCCTAATATTCCTCTTGTTGAATCTGATGTTGTGCTTGTTACATCTGTGTGTAAAAACATTAAGTTTGTAGCCAGAAAACCCTCTTCTAAACCCTTACTTCCTAGGCGTTCTACTCGATCTCAGTCGAAAACCCCTATCTGTGCGTCTTCATCTCCTTCCTCATCTATCCATTCTCAGCTTTCTTCATCCAGTGTGCCTTCCAAAAAGAGACCTTTAGGTTCTAAGTCTCCTATCCCTCTGAAAAAACATAAGCCGCATTCCAACTCTCCTCCTTCTTCTCCTGTGGTGAAAAAGAAAAAATCTGGGTCTCTTGTGGTTACCAAGAAAAAACCCATTTCTCCTGTGGTCAAAAAGAAAAGAAACTATCTCTTACAAACCTCCTGATCCTTCCAAAGCAGCCTCTGGTCGTTCTCGTGTTCCAACTTCCTCTGGTGGGGGTTTTTACCTTCCTCCATTGATGTTCTTTTTCGATTCTCGTAAGTTTCAGAAATACAAAGATCGTATGTCTTTTCGACCGTCAAATGTGATTTTCCTAGGTTTAAAGAGTCTATGGTCACTAGGGGTTGAGTTAATTCGGTCTCTAATATGCACACGCCATCTCAAAATCTTGTTAGGGAAATTTATTCTAATATTGACAAACATCTTTTAGAGACATCTAATTCTAATCAGTTTAAGGTGTTTTTTCGGGGAAAGTGGTTTCGTTTTTCTCCATATGCTATTGCCAAAGCTCTAAATATACCTGTGGTTAAGTCTCATTTTTTTTGCTCTGATTATTCTCCCGACTTAAACTTGGTTGCTGCTGAATTGTCTGGTATTCCTGATTTTAAATGGCCTGATAGTAAGGGTGTCATTCCTGCTACTGCCCTGACTTCGTTTTATAGAGTGATTTTTCGGGTTACTCTCACAAATTAGTTGCCTAATACTCACAAGTCCACCGATGGTGCTTCTTTGGATCGTTTCATGTTTGATGTTGGCACTGGAGTTTCTATTGACTTGTCTACATTGATATTTGATCCGATTTTTAGTGAAGTTGTCGCTCGTGGCACTCGGTCATTCTTACCATTTCCTTGTCTGCTTTATTGTCTGACTATATCTACTTCTCCTGAGTTTACTGCTCAAGAAGTTTTTTTATATGTTCCTGACATTGACAACATTCTTCGTAGTCTTAAAGTACCTCAGGTTTTACCTTCTCTTGACCCAGCTCCTGAGAATGTGCTGCTTATTTTCCATCCTCTGGTTGGCAATTTATGTTGTTTGATTATCTGCATCAATTTCGTGGAGCTTTTAATGATTTTATGATACTTACAAAAAGGATAGGCAGAGAACTTTGCAAATTGAGCGAAGGTTATGGCACAGTTGGCTCAAATTCGTGCATCATCTCAAGGGTAGAGTCTTGATTCAGTCTCATCTGCGCAATGGGAGTCTGTTCCCTTAGTTCCATCTCCTGTTCCTCCAGTCATGTCTCCAGATCAGCCTTTGTCTCAGTGGCGGGTGCTACAATTATGATCACTGAGGGGGAGATGTCTACTATTTTTATGTTTTAGACATTTGGTTTGTTCAGTTTTAAGTTCTTCTAGTTTCGGTTGTAAGTTTTTGAAGGTTATGGTTGTTGTTGCACTTTTTGGAAGTGTAATCTTCGTTTTGGCTACTTATCTTGTTTTTGATTTACTGACTCTGTTTTCACTGATCATAATTTTTTTTTTCAAAGGGGGAGATTGTTAATGTCGGTTTTTAGCTCTTGCTTTTGGTTGTCAAAAATTATGCATATTGTTCTATCTGGGTTACGATCTGTTTTATCTCAATATTATGAGTTGTTAACATTGAATTGACAGGTTAGTTGTTAGTTTAACTAACAATATTTTTTTCCAACTGGCAGATCACACGTGACAGTGTGATGTCACCTGGTCTTGTCTTTCTTTCTATAAATAAATCATTGGGCATAATAGAATGAACTAACTCTGGTAGAAAAACCCTAGATCTTGGTTCTTTGTCTTAGCTTTGTGTTGTAGGGGTAAGCAAAAGGTTGATGCAGAAGCTCGCGATCGCTACTGGCTTTTTGAAGATCAGAGGGGGAAGCAAAAGCTTGGATCAGACAACAACTAAAGGGATTTCAGTCAAGTCTTTGAAGGGAGTTCAAAGAGTGTGCTCTGCCGAAGTTTTGCTTTTAATATTGTACTTTAACTGATTCTTGTATATTTCTTGATTGTGTTGTTCAATCAAACTATACTCTTTACTATAGATTGTATGGAGATTTTGTTAAACATTTCTTGTATACTTTCAGATCTATAATAAACTTTCTTGAGGCATTAAAATTGATGATACTTTGTTTTAATGCTTACATTCATATTGATTAAGATTCTTTCATTTCCACGAGTAATTTGAATTTGTGATTAGAGTAGCAAACCCATCTTCTAACCTAGTAGTCTTGAATAATTAATTTAATTATTAATTATAAAAATATCACATTGACTAGGTCAATGAAAATAAATAATGTTAAATTATTTATTGATATTTTGTGAGAAAAGAAATAGAAGAAAATTTGAGGTTTTTATTGCAAAGTCTCAAAAAGAAAGTATTATAGCCAAATGAGACAATTTTGTTAATATTGATAAATTGGTATTAATATTAATAAAATGAATTAAATAAAGGTAAAAATTATAATTGATTGATTTTGACAAGTATTTAATTAATTGTAATTATTAAATAATTAAACAAAATGGGTAACTAAATCCTATTTTATGTCCTAGCTAATTGCTTATTTATACTAGTATTATAGAATGCATTATGTAAGCTGAATTTGACAAGGTAAAAATTCACTATTAATGTTCTATACCTAGCCACCCACTTTCTCTAAGTTTTCTCTCTAGGAAATCTCTTCTCATTGCCCACACAAACACTAGGTTGTCTTAGAGAAATACTTGGAAGATCGTGGTCTTGTTTCAAAGCATTTTGGATTCCTTGCAATACCTAACATTCAACAAGGACAAAAGGTTAAGGAATCCAAATGGCGTAGTCATTGTTTCGCTACGCATCTTGTAAGTACTTTAATTGTTTTATTATTGTATTTTCGAATCTCTGTATAAAAATCACTTCTATGTATGTATTTATGTTTTCTATTGTATGTTATTTTATGCAATAGGGAGCATGCATATAAGGATATTTGTGACACGTATGCAAAAGTACCCAATTAAATAAATATTTGCGGCGAAAGTACCCTATTAATGGGATATTTATGATGAAAGTACCCAATTTAAGATATATTTGCGGCGAAAATATCAAAGTTATAAGTAAATTTCACGTCATGGTGGCAGACTTGACGGTGAAACAAATAGATGCACTAAGCTACACCAAAACCTGGATGGAATGTACTTTCGTCACCAAAAAAATAACTTAGGTACTTAAGTCCTACAAACACAATAATTTAGATACTTTCGCCGCAAAAAAATGGAAACACAATAATTTCCATATTAATCACTCTCTTATTGGCCTTGATTTATTCTTATTTATATCAAATTTCTTAAAATATCTCACAATTTTCCAATAAGAGTTATATGTGGTTATTTTTTGTGGTTCATAGTTTTTCTCTCTGTTACAGATATAAAAATGTTTCCTTATATTTTACCAATTAAGGGCATTAATTTATAATTAAGGAATTTGAATTTTGGGAACACCAGATTTCTACGTAAAAAAATTGATTTGTACAAGAGAGGTAAATTTTTTTATTTAAGTTTACTAATTATTTGACATACTTAAATTATTTAAAAGCTTATTTTACGGGATATCACTACTTGTGCCTCTGGGTTTTCTAGCCTAGTGTTGTTAGTAGGTTAAAGTTAGTGCCTTCTTAAGCTAATCGATATATGTTCTTTTGGCTAGTCTTGTGTTGTCTTTGGCTTGTTTTGTGCATGTTTAGGTTTGTCTCGTGCCAGTATATGCTTGTTTTGTGCCTCTTTAGGCTAGGTTTGTGACACCTTCACATTCAAAAACTTCTAAGATAAGTATTTTAGATTAATATTAAATTCCTTAAGAAAAATTTATCTTTCATAAATATTATATTGATTTTTTTATTATTATTATCCTTAAACAAAACTATTGGGTCTAATCAAATGTTGATTTTTTTAGATACCCAAAACTCCAATAGCCTAACTTATCTTTGCTGATATGTGGTATGGGTATTGTTGACTGTATTTTTAGCTATCATCCTTAAGAAGAGAGATTAAATAAACAAGCAATATGAACACAAGGATTTTTACGTGGTTCAAGTTATAAAAGAACCCTAGTCCATGAGTCTCTAGTATTAAGAGGATTGGAAGCTTGTGATGGCAAGCTCCAATGGTGTATTCTCATGCAATATTTAGATTGCTCTGAGTACTAGATGTTTTCTCTCTAAAAAACCGACTCCTTTACATTGAGACTCCCAGCTCTATTTATAGAAGCTAGGGTAATTAATACTAATCATTTGTAATTAATACACATTATTCCCGTTATTGGGGGATTAATAAAAATTCAATGCATTAGGTTGCATTGAATAGAGACCACAACCCAAGTGAGGTCTGTGGGGCCCACTGCAAAAAAGGTACTACTTTATAGGGAACATGCCTCTGGTGTTGTCAGGGCATGTTGTATGTATTTCCGTGGCAGACGACGTAGTGGGAATGAAAATTGTCGAATCATACAATCGACAACATTGTAGGAGGATTGCCTAAAAGGTTATTAGGTGCTCCTCTGATGTTGTAAACCTGCGCTGGCTGACACCTGGAGCCTTATCTTAGGTCCGAGAACCGGAACCTCGAACCTGGGAGACGACTGAGGGGAGGAGAGCCTTCACTTTAATTGCCTAAGCTAGAGAACCTCCAGCTCCGAGGGCAAGCCTTGGAGAGTAATCTACTTTAGCCACTGGCACAGACATGCGACCTCACCTTAAAGGATCTTCACCTCAAATAAAGCCCTCAGGGAGTAACATACTTCGAAGACGTCTAAGACCATCCGAGCCAATCATTATGAGTTGCCACGTGTCATAGGAGAAAATACGGACAACATATATCTAATTGACCTAATGAACAAATTAGATTTAAAGGTGACACACATCCAAATTTGAGGACTTCATAGATAAATCTTACTATTATCTTTAATATTAATATTGTTATATAATATTTGATACTAATCCTTTTTTTTGTAGGTATTCTTTTAGTGAGATGAAAATGGTCTTTCAATATTGTATTTTTTAATATTTTATTGTCTAATTTTTCGAGGCATTTTTACATGCTCTTTGGCTAGACAAAAATGTTAAATTGTAAACCTATGCATGTTTGGTAATAAAGTCTATTATTGACAAAAGCAAAAAATCATGAGATGGTTCACACTGATTAATTACATTTAGGCACAAGGTTTAATGACTTGTAGACCATCATCATAAATGACATAGGCCCAATAAGCTCAATTCTATTCCTTTAGGGGATGTTTGTTTTGAGTAGTTGAGTGACATTGGAAAGTGTAGAATGACTTATGATGGAGGTAATATTTTACTCAAGTATATAAAATGGTTCACTTTACCCTTAAAATACATGTGGGGCCTACAAAAATTATTAAATTTACCCCCTAAAAATTTGAACCAAACATGAGAAGAATGGTCATAGGTAAAAATTTAGATTATCATTCCCACATTCACTTTACCCCATATCAAACACCCCTTAGGGTTGAATAGCATAGAACAATAAGAGTGGTCATAGGTAAATAAGGTGGTGTGGGGATATTGGTAAAGGCGTTGCTATATCCATGGGTTCTTTTGCTATTTTTATTTTCTTTGTATGTTTATTTACGTTTTTGACATATGAGAATATGATCGAGGATCAAGATGGGTAGAAAAGAAGTTATGCCAAACTTAAGAGGTATAATTATTTAATGTCTAATTTATGTCTTAAATAAAAGGGATATTGGTGGTGATAATACCTAAATTTTTTCAAAAGTTACACTTTAATACCCAATTTTTTTTTTTTGCAGTAATAATACATAAATCTACAATTTTGGTGCAATTGTTAGTACTCATCGTTAACTGCCCGTTAGGTATCCACGTGACACATTTTTATACTCGTAAATTTAGGTATTAAATTGTAACTTTATAAATAATTTGAGTATTATCGTCGCCAATATCCCTAAATTCTGTAAATATTATAAAAGTCATTTTAAATTTTAAAAATTCTAAAATATTATTAGAAACTAATTAATAAAACTAACATTTGCAAATTCGAAACAACCCAAATTAAAATTGAAACTGAAAATCATCTTAAAATCCATATTATTAATTAGGTTTTAATAATCTTATTTAGGTTTTTTAAAATTTAAAATGATTTTTATAATATTTAAAGAATTTAAATAATTTAGATTAAAATCATCCCAAAATCCATATGTGTCACGTGGATACTTAACGGGCAATTAACAGTGAGTACTAAAGGTTGCACCAAAATTGTAGATTTATGTATTACCACAAAAAAAAATTAGGTATTAAAGTGTAACTGTACGCCCTGAAAATCAGCACGTACCTTTTGAGGCATCTCAGGTACAGTTGGCAAGCAAAAGGATATAATTAATGTTCCACATGTCCACCTTTTGTCCGGGGAAGTTTAGCACGATTCCCTAGAAAAATAGCACGAGATGAAGAGTTCGTGGCAACATATTTCCTGGAACCACTCATGGAATACAGCATCCATAGGCACAAGCTGGTAGTATGCTAGCTCGTGGTACACCAGAGGTCTGACGTACCCCAGTATCTTTATAACGTTGACTACGCAACGTAAACGTGCGTGAACAGACATCACGTGTTTGTTCTATCTCGAATCCCCGGATACACAATATAAACGTGCGTGATCAGATGTCACACGCCTAAATTAGACCATGCGGCCCATGATCTGTTTTACCTAATGATTAGACCACATTGTAACATAAAATGTAAATATTAATCATTGATGTAACAGATTTGATGTGAGGGAACAAAGGATCACGGGATGAACCCAACACCTACCCAGTGATCATTCTCTTATAAATACCAAGACCCTAGGTAGTGTTGAGGGTTGGTTTTTCTCTGCAAGGCAAGATGCTGTAAAATTATAGAGAGAAATATAGCAATAACACAAACTCGTGGACTAGGGGGATTTTAACCTTCGAACCACGTAAAAGGGAGTGATCACCTTCTTTGCATTTGTCTTCCCACATCATTTTCTTAGTACGGTTTATCATTAAGCACTAATCCATCATAGTTATTCATATAATTCGCTGTTGGCAAAAAACTGCGTCAATGGTTTGGTGCTTTCATTGAGAGGGTTTAGATTAGTGCTATCACAAAAAATTCATCATGGTGGTCACTCGTTCAAGGCATGGTAATGAAACGGATCAGCTTGGTGGGTAGGAGGCTCACCATACTGCTGTGTCCAACGAGCAAAACCCAGGGATTCAGCAATGATCGGGAAAACACCCGATGGGCCATGATGATACCGGAAGTTCAGCGCCCCTACCGCCAAATCTGAACCCGGGTTACTTGACAGCGGTGGAGATGGAAAATATGCAGTTGATGAGCCATCTAGCCAAAGAAAATAAGCAAATCGAGGAAGTCTTGGCCCGACTAACCCCTCTTGCAACCGACGTTAACATCGAAAAGAGGCAAGGCAGGACTCATAAGTCTCGCTGGGATAGTCGGCCCAAGCCCAGTCGATTGATTAGAACCTCAACCCCGAGTTCTGTGCCCAAGTCGCACCATCACCAGGAAACTATGTTTGATGATTTTCCCTGGAACCATCAACAAGTCAGCCGATCGGTCAGAACTTCAACCCCAAGTTCGGCTCCACCTCCGAATGCACCCAGGAAAGCTCATGACAATTCACGGAGGAGGTTTTGTGGGAGCTTGCGTGGCCAACCTGCTCCAGCTAGCCCTCCCGCGCCACGATCGGATCACAAGACGCAAAGGGCTGGAGGCGGTGGAGAAGAGAGACCGCGAGCTAGTTTGGTTCGACCTGACGGAACTAGAATTGCATCACCAATCAGACATCCTCCTTCGCCGATAAGATATCCATCTCCTCCTCATCCTGCTCGAGACATTCTTGTATACGGAAACAGCAGGAGGAATCTTCCTCCTGTTGCTCCTGCTCACCCCCTGCGAGAACGCAAAAATGTCCCAGATCCTCACTCTTGGCAGCAGGCTCCGAGCTTCTCTAATGGGAGTTATTGGACCGAAAGCCACCGAAGTGGCAGATCTGGTGAAGATCTGAGAAATCATCTAAGTTCGGTACAAATTCCTCGAGTCGATCCACGGACCGACCTTCGAGATCGCCTCAACTCGCAGAGGGAGGATCCTACTAGAAATGAAAGTCATACTCGCTGAGAGGATGGTCCTTCCGAAATATGTGACAATGGGAATGTCCCACCAAACACAGCTCAAGCTTGGAGGGACAATAACCTACCTAACATGTACAATGGAACGGGAGCTGTTGAACAGCCCCAGAACAACCAAGGGATCAATGGCCAAACCCTCGAAAGGTTAGCTCAAATGGAGGAGCTAGTAAAGAGACTCTTATCAGAAAAGGGGAAAGACGAATATGACTCAGGGGACGAGCTTGAGCTTTTTTCCCCCAACATCGCAGCCATGGGATGCCCGCCGGGTTTCCAGATGCCCCATCTATCCAAATTCGATGGGGATGGGGATTCGTCGAATCACTTGGGGATGTTCAATACCCTGATGATGGCCCATAATATCGGCCCCGAGCTAAGATGCCTGATATTCCCTTCGACTCTAATCGGACCAGCTAGGCAGTGGTTCAAGCAGTGTAAGAAATAGTCGATCAGCTCGTGGAAGAATTTCTCTGCCGATTTCAAGAGGGGATTCCGAGCCTCTCAAGGGGTTCGCGTCAAAGCGAATACCCTGGCGAACGTGAAGCAATAGCCTGGGGAACCCTTAAAAGCTTATCTGAGCAGGTTTGCAAATGTTGTGGCTCGAGCTAAGGACGGGGATGAGAGTTCCAGACTCATGGCTATGAGAACTCGAATCCTTGTTGGGGGCGAGTTGTGGAAAGAAATTCAGCGGAAATGTGTCATCACTATGGATGAATTCTTGAACAATGCCCAGGAATGGATGAACTTGGAAGAAGCACGAGCATTGGTCACGGGAACCAGCCAAATCCCTGACCAGCCCGTTGGAGTGGAAACGGACGTCGTGAATACGGCTCAGACCGTTGCCCAGAATAACCAAAGGGGTGGAAGCAAGAGAAAGGGGAACGGCGAGGGCGGACAACATGGTCCAAAGAAGAACAAGCCCGTGGAAAAGTTCAAACTGGTCTACGCAGTTTAGACCGACCTCACAAACACTAAGGATCAAATTTTCCTAGCAAATTCTACCCACCTTCCCTGGAAAAAGCCAGAGCCCTTGATAAATCAGAAGGCTAAGAGAGACCCTTCCAAATTCTGTCGATTCCACAACGACATCAATCACAACATAGATGATTGTAGGCATTTGAAGGACGAGATCGAGACACTCATCAGAACCGAACCTTTGGCTCAGTATGCGCAGAATCGAGTCCCTACCAGTCAGCAAGTTTCGGAGGCTCCCATAAACCAGCCCGGGGCCCGGGTGAATCAGGATACCCTCCTCCCATAATAGGGGGAGAGCTAACCACCATCTCCGAAGGCCCTCATCTGGCAGGCACGAGCAAAGGTGCCCAGAAGAGATACATCAATGAACTGAGGTCTCACAGCGGAGTTGAGTTTGTCTCGGAGCAGCATCTACCTAAACAGCAGCGATTGGAGAGGCAACCAATCAGTTTTACCGAAGAGGACGCTAGTCATGTCCAGTTCCCGCATAACTATCCTCTAGTCATAACTGCCCAGCTCGCCAATTGGAGAGTTAGGAGAATACTAGTTGATAATGGGAGTTCGGCGAACCTGCTATTCCGATCCACGCTAGAAAAAATGGGTTTGTCTGTAGCCGAGCTGAAGGCCACCTTCGTGATGTTGTATGGGTTTTCTGGCAAAGGGTCGGCAGCGATAGGAACAATCGAGTTAGTAATAACCTTGGGTGATGGACCACAAACTGTTTCCAAACTCCTCGTGTTTGTGGTCATCGATTGTCCCACCGCGTACAATTCAATTTTGAGTCGGCCACATTGATGGCATTCAAAGCCATAACTTCTGTACGCTACCTTGTAGTTAAATTCCCCTCATCTATGGGGGTATGTACAGTCTGAGGTGATCAGCTCACTGCTAGGGAATGCTATAGCATTTCCATGAAGGGAAAGTCACAACCCGGGCAGCAGACGATGGCCATTCAGGGCAAAAGCGAGGAACCCCAGGAAGTAAGAACTGATCATGGGATAGAAAAACCTCATTAAGCCGGTGGCGTAGGTACCACCCTGAGTGATGATATCGACCCGAGAATATGTGAAGATAGATCTGAGCTCCAAGCTATCGAAGAGCTCGAAGAGGTAAACATTTATCCTAAAGACCCTTCAAGGGTGGTTAGGCTCAGGAAAAGCCTTAGCAATGAGAGAAAGGTGGAGTTGTTGAAATTTCTACAAGGAAATCTAGATGTGTTCGCCTGATCTCATGATGACATGATAGGAATCAGCCCGAGCGTCACATGCATACCCTTAACTTGGACAAATACATGCTTGCGAAGTCCCAGAAACAGAGGCGCCTGGGCACAACCCGAGCTGCGGCCCTTGAAGAGGAAGTAGCTCGACTTTTAAAATGCGGCTTTATTCGCGAGGCAAAATACCCGATCTGGGTCGCCAATCTAGTTCTGGTCCCAAAACCCAACAGAAAGTGGCGGACCTGCATCGACTTTTCTGATCTGAATAAAGCATGCCCCAAAGATTGCTTCCCCTTGCCAAGAATTGACCAATTGGTGGATGCCACTACGGGGCATGAGCTCATGTCCTTCATGGATGCGTACTCGGGTTATAACCAAATCGTTATGAATCTTGCGAACCAGGAGCATACTAGCTTCATGACTCCAACCAATGTTTATTGTTATAAAGTCATGCCCTTCTGGCTGAAGAACGCGGGAGCTGCATATCAGAGATTGGTCAACAGAATGTTCGCTAATCAGATCGGGAAAAACATGGAAGTGTATGTTGATGACATGTTGGTCAAGTCAAAAACTGTCGATAACCATGTTCTCAATTTGAAGGAATGTTTTGAGATCCTGAGGAAGTATGGTATGAGGTTGAATCCCCAAAAGTGTACATTCGGGGTGGCATCTGGAAAACTTCTAGGGATAGAGGTGAACCCTGACAAAATCAGATCGCTAATCGAAATGGCATTGCCCAGGTCGCGAAAGGACGTCCAGAGTCTGATAGGAAGAGTGGCAGCCCTTAATCGGATTATTTCTAAGTCAACCGGCAAATGTTTGCCATTATATAACGTGCTCCGGGGGAATAAAAAATTTGAATGGACCGAGGAATGCGAGCGAGCCTTCCTCGATCTAAATGCACATTTAGCCGAGCCACTGGTGTTGTCTAAACCGACGACAGGAGAGCCTCTTTTTCTTTTCTTAGTTGTTACGGAAGATGCGGCTAGTGCTGTGCTAGTCCGAGAAGAGGGTCGTGTTCAAAAGCCGGTCTATTACATTAGCAAAAGACTTCTCGGAGTTGAATCACGATACCCTTTAATGGAAAAGATGGCTTTCTACCTTATCATGGCCTCCAGAAAGCTTAGGTCGTACTTCCAATCCCATTCAATCCACATCATGACCGATCAACCTTTAAGGAAGGTTCTTCAGAAACCTGAGGCATCAGGGTGTTTATTGAAATGGGCTATTGAGCTCAGCCAATTCAAAATATTGTATGTCCCACGGACTACAATCAAAAGCCAAGCTCTGGTTGATTTCATGGCTGAATGCACTGGATTCCAAGAGGAACCTTTGCGAGAACCGGTGCAGGCCATGTGGAGAGTCTTTGTCGATGGTTCATATAACGAGAATGGGTCCAGAGCTGGAATCATTATGATATCCCCAGAGGGGCATCGTTTCCACTCCGCGCTACGGTTTAGATTCGAGGCGTCCAACAACGAGGCCGAGTACGAAGCTCTATTGGTTGGGATTAGAATGGCTAAGGAGTTGAAGGCCAAGGTCTTCCAATGCTACAGCGATTCCCAGCTCGTGGTAAACCAAGTATTAGAGGAATACCAAGCGCGAGTAGCCAAGACGGCGGCCTACCTGGCCAAGGTGAAGAAGAAGCTGTCTGAGTTTGAATACAGCCAAGTCAAGTAGATCCCCCGTGAGCAGAATGCCAATGTGGATGCTCTAGCAAAACTCACCACCTCCAAGGAGCCCGAAACCTTGAGCGTAATACCGGTGGAATTCTTGGAAAGGCCAAGCGTGGAGGAGAATACAAGAGAGGTCGAGATGATCGACACCAGGCCAACCTAGATGACTCCCATAGTCGGATACCTTACAACCGGGAAGTTACCCGAAGAGCGAAATGACGCGAAGAGGATACTCTATCAAGCTCCGAGGTATACAATCATAGACAGGACGTTGTACCGACATGGCCTTTCTTTGCCTCTTCTGCGATGTGTTCTGCCAGAGGAGGCTAAAACTATTTTGTAGGAGGTGCATGAAGGCTTTTGTGGGGATCACGCTGGGGGGAAAAACCTGGCCTTAAATATTTTAAGGCAAGGATATTATTGGCCCACTCTATCGAAGGATTCGATTTCCTACGTCCGAAAGTGTGACAAGTGCCAGCGGTTTGCCACGATCACCCGAGCTCCACCAGTCGAGCTAAAGATGATCTCGTCCCCATGGCCATTTGCGGTCTGGGGAATTGATTTAATTGGAGCCCTGCCCACGGGAAATGGAGGAGTTCGCTATGCAGTAGTGGCCATTGATTATTTCACGAAGTGGGCAGAAGCAGAACCCTTGACAACAATAACGTCGAGGAAAGTCCTTGACTTTGTAGTTAAAAATATCGTCTGCCTGTTCGGACTGCCAAGGAAGATCGTATTAGACAATGGAACCCAGTTCGATAGCGATGTCTTCACCGAATTTTGTGGAAGGCACAACATAATTAAGACTTCTCTTCAATGGCCTACCCACAGGCTAATGGGTAGGTCGAGGCTGTAAATAAGACGCTCAAGGCAAGCCTTAAGAAGAGGCTGGACAAGGCTAAGGGAGTTTGGCCCGAACAGCTCCCCGCAGGTGCTGTGGGCATACCGGACCTCACACTGAACTTCGACGGGGAATACTCATTTTTCCCTGACTTTCGGATGTGAGGTCGTCCTTCTTGTCGAAACAAAGATAGCTACGCACAGGGTCCGGGCCTTCAGCTAGGAGCAGAATGATAAATTGCTCAGCGCGTCCCTCAAGCTAATTGACGAAAAACAAGAAGCTTCACAGCTACAGCTCGCGCATTATCAACAAAAAATAACTCATTATTTTAACTCAAGGGTCAAGAGACGCATTGTAATGCCCTGGCTACCCCAGAACAGTTACGGTGAACGGTGGAACGGAAATTTGACTCGTTACCTGAGTCCTTTGGTCAAAAATGTTCTCTAAGTATAATTAACAGGTTAAGGTACAAAACCAATAAAAAGGAAATGGATATTTTATTACAAACTGCTCTGCAGAGCTAAACAAAACATTTACAAGTGGTTCTCAGTACAAAATGGCCATTACAGTTTTAAATTTACAATCCCGCCGACCTAAGCGGCAAAAATAGGGTAAACCCCCTAGTTCCTCTGAGAACGCCTTGGCCGTGGTGGTCAAGCGGCCGCATATGTACACAACACCACATCAGCTCCCCACTCAAGGCTAGGTGAGCTTTTCTTTCCCTTTACCTGCACCACATAGCACCCATGAGCCAAAGCCCAGCAAGAAAACACAATACTTTTCATAAACATTATCAAATGATTATCATTATAATCACACTGAGCATAAAGCTTTCAAACAAATGAATAACACATGATTTTAGCGGGAGAGTGGCTGTTAAGTAAGCCACTAGCCTCCAAGCTCTCTTTTCTAGCGGGAGAGTGGCTGCAAGGTAAGCCACCAGCCTCCAAGCTCTGTTTTGTAGCAGAAGAGTGGCTGATGGGTAAGCCACTAGCCTTCAAGCTCTCTTTTCTAGCGGGAGAGTGGCTGCTAGGTAAGCCATCAGCCTCCAAGCTCTATTTTGTAGCGGAAGAGTGGCTGATGGGTATGCCACTAGCCTTCAAGCTCTGTTTGTTCATCGACCCTCAGGGTCGGTCAGGCATTAATGCTCCTTGAGTCATTCAATGCTAATGGTCGATTAGATCTAATCTCCGTTGGCTTGCGTGATTCACGCTAAGGCCGTTCTGACAAGTAAGTCGGCGCTTCCTGACCTGTGTCCAGTAACACTGCCGAGCCTGACAAGTAAGTCACAGCCTCACAGCTGATACTAACACTTTTGTCGATTTTGTATTCAATCCATGTCCATATTTATACAATTAACATGCCTCACAAATATCCATGCATGTCACACTTTGGGTGCAGTTTTCTTACCTTTGTTTCGAGCTAGAATGAGTAAAAGAACAACCTTTGAGAACGGTTTAGCTTTTAGTCCTTTAGCGGTTACCTAATCACAACACATTTGGGATACCATTAATAATCAAGATAATCAAGGGTCTCAAACCATTATATAACCTCCAAGAGATCAATCCAAACTAATCCAAGTAGCAAGGACACTCCCGAGGCCTAAAACTAGGTTTCCGGGGTCAAAACGAGCAAACAGGGCGAAAACAGGGCAAGGGCTGCGGCCCTAGCACCTTGGGCCGCGGCCCCCAGGGTTCCCAGAGGCTAGGGCCGCGGCGCCCTTCATCAAGGGCCACGGCGCCCAGCGAGCACAAGCTCCCCACCTGCTTCTTCAAAGAAGGGCCGCGGCGCCTCAAGAACAGGGCCGCGGCACTCCACCCTGGGCCATTCCCAACCGCGTTTCTAACACTCCAAAGCCTCCAAAATCATACCTAAACATTCCCCAATCATCAAGACAAAGTTCCCAAGCTTCCCCATGCATCGAAACCCTCAAAACCCAAGGCTCGAACGAACCGAAAACTCAACAATTCACAAATTCAATTCAAAGCTTAGAAACTCGGAAAAACTCAAAACTTAAACTTCGATTACCTTCAATTGGGTTGTTTTCCGTCGAATCCTTCGTTTAAGAATCTTCTAATCTTCCCTAGGATCGCTATGCCTCGATCCTCACTCGATTCCGACTCCTAGAACTCAAGATTTCGTCAAAAAGGCTTAAACGGAAAAACGAACTTTGAAAAGGGAGAACAGAAGGTTTTTCTTATCGTATATTCTATCTGATAAGCTACTTCAACCTTAAGTAACCTCAAATAAAACCTAATGCTCGGGGTCCCAAAAACACCCCCGGGGACATTATAGTCAAAACCTCTAAAATTTCACCCTGATCTCAAATATTCCCAATTTATCATCAAATGAACTTTTCTATTACCCCAAAATTGACCCCATTATGGTAAAACCGCTAATCCACTAAAAATAACCGTCTCATGTTGCTTAGCTCGAATATATCTCCATAATAATAGAATCTCATTCACAAATCATATCATGCACCCAAATACACAAATTACCCTCAACGGGCCAAATTATCATCATACCCCTGTAATTGTAAATATGGACTCATATGCATGCATTTCACATCATATCATAATATAATCAACATATACATGCATTTAATCAATTAATAACATAATTAATCGAGTATGGTCCTCCCGGCCTACTATTCACGCCATTAAACTCATCGGAGAATTCGGGGCATTACACGCATCTTTAACTTAGGCGACCTGGTGCTCCGAAGACTCTTTTTAGCCGGTAAGGATCCCAAAGACGGAGCTTTGGGACCAAACTGGGAAGGACCCTATAAAATAATAGAAGTTGTGAAGGAAGGGACCTTTAAACTAGCTTGGCTTAATGGAGAAACAGTCCCGCGAACATGGAACGTTGGGCACCTAAAGAAATATTATCAATAATCGTACCTTTGTAAGGCTTAATTATAAAAGCCACCCTTTTTTATTAAAAAAAATGAGAAGTATATTTCTTATATCGTTGTATGTTTCCGTGTGCATATGGATTTAAAATATGTCGTGTCCAAAGTAACCGAGAAAGTTTTCTTTCTGATTACTTGGGGGGCACATACCCCGAGAAGGAAATAAAAAACTTGGAAGTTAGTAAAAATTGATTGACCAGTGTTTTTCCTAAAAAACATGAGGTGTCAATCTTACTAACACGAACTAAGATTTAATTAAAATCCTGGATATGACCAGGTAAAAAAAAACTTGGAAGTTAGTAAAAATTGATTGACCACTGTGTTTCCTAAAAACACACAAAATATCAATAATGTTAACACAAACTAAGGTTTAATTTAAAACCCTGGATACAACCAGGTCCATGGCCTGATGATTAACAGGTAAGATGTAAATCAGCATCAATCTTGTTCACGACCAAAGTCTAAGTGTTTATCTCGACCTAAAACTCTCTTCCCTTAATTTTTGATGAACGAGTTATAGACATATAAAAATATATATATATATGATCAAAATCAAGGACTAATTGAAAAATAGATATTTACAGACGAATTGTCTTGAGGAAAATAACCTCGTGTCAAGCCAAAAATGGCAGGTTACAAAAAAAAGAAGAGAAAGAGGTTCTTTAAACAAAAAATAATAAACTAGGACTCCCCAGGATGCCCCGAAGAGGTCACCTCCTCGGTTTCTTGCTCGCCGGTAGTAGAGGTCTCCCCAGACTCAGAAGGTGGCTCCTGTTGAAGATGAGTCTTAAACTTCTCGAGATAAGGCTCCCACACCTCGGGGGCCAGGAAAGAGAAATTGTCGTCCTAGTTGAAGGCCCAGTAGTGGTAGAGAATGGCCTCCATGGAGGAGCTGGAGGACACCTTCTCTGCCTTGGTGGCAGCCTTGGCCTACAGCTGCTTAGCCCTGGCCTCCACGAGCTCATCCTTCACAGCGACCAAGGAGGCCTGCGCAGCCTGCTCGCCTTCTTGGACAGCCGTCAAGGAAGCCTTGGCACTTTTCTCTTGTTGTTGAGCAGTTGCGAGGGCGGCATAGGCAGCGGCCTGAGCAATCTGGAGCTTGCCCCTGAGCTCGTCATTCCTGGCCCTGGCCTGAGCTACGCTGCGGTGTAAGGCCAAAGCCGCCTGCAAAAAAGTAAAGAAAGTTAGGCACATGCTAGGAAGAAAGCAAAAGAATAAATTTAACTAAGTAGGCTTACCATGAGGTTCATCCCCAACGTGGACTCTATGACATTCTCGGGGCTCCTCACCTCGATCTCCCTCAAGTCCTTCAGATTGGCCTTGTAAAAATGCTCAACTGTATAGCTCGCGGTCTCATAGACTGTTCCCCGGAATGTGTCTGGGATTTTCTCCAGATCTTGGGCATTAACCGGGATACGCACAGTGGGAGTGTGGACTGGCGGAGTTCCAGCTGGTGCCACCTGTTCCCGATCAGGGGCTAGGTGTCATGGGGGAGGTAGAGGCATATTCTTCGTGGCTGCGGGGGTCTGACTTCTCCTCTTGGCAGGGGATTTGGAGGTTGTCCCAGAGGCAGGAGGAGTTTTCTTGGACAGCCGGGGTCTCTTTACCAGTGGCCCGGATGGCCCGGAGGAAGGGCTCCCTCCCACGAAGATGGAGCGCAGGTCGTTGTCTCCGGGCTGTGCCATCTCCTCGCCTGAAATAAAAGGAAAAGGATGTTGTTATACATGTAAAGTTATTTTATTACAAGGGAAATCTAAAGGTGTATTGAAAAAGTCCTATCCTTTGAGCTAGAGGATGAGTCTATTGCCACGACCTCTGGCCTCGGAGCTTCTATAGGGGAGTCTAAGTCTATTACTTCACAAATCAGAAGGGGTTCTGGGTCCGGATCTACCTTAGGACTGGACTCCTCTATGTATTGTCTAAGCCCTAGAGCGACTATACCCTCAAGAAAGGAGGACCACGACCTAAGGTTGGTCCCGTACTCCTCAAAGAAAGCCGACCTAAAGGACAAGGTGTTGTCTACTACTGTGGTACCCCTAGGATGGAACATGTCATGGCGTAATACTAGTTGATCTATGCACTTGAGCAAGGTTATGTTACGATCTGGGTCATTTTGGTGGCGATGTAAGAGCTAGTTTGGGTTAAACCTGACAAGCCTAAGGTCTGCGGCAGCCCTGTCTAGGTCCCTAAAAGGGTATGGGCTACCTTGGACGGAGGGGCCGGCTACTGCCCCTGATTGAGCCCGTTCCAGATCGGGGCCCCAAGTAGCCTCAGGAGCTCACCTTTTCCGCACTAGCGGTACCTCATTTTCTTCGTCTTGCTCGTCGCCGTCGTCGACTGTGGAGTCTCCCTCGAGGATAGGCGCCAGCTCGCGAGCTACTGGGTAGTTAGCCCGCGTTCTCCTCAAGGCTAGAGTCTGGCCCGCAGAGATTAACTTACAAGCCAACATCGTCTCATCAGACACGAGCTGGCAGTAGTCCTTCTCACTAGGTGGAAGCCCCGCCAAAGTGTCATATTGACCCCCAAGGGTCACTTATTTGGTCGTCCTCGCAAAAATGGTTGCACGGTGATGCTCCAATCAGTATACACGTGAAAAGACAAAATAATAATAATAATATAATGATTTCATGAGATGAGAATAGAAAGGAAACTTACAAGGACGGTTGAAATAATGGCAGTCGTAGTTGTGAAACCCATTCGACATAAAGAACTGGTCTTTGAAGTCGTTGGGATGGCTGGGCAGTTCGATGACTGCCGGTGAGTTCGGGAAGCGGGTCAAGTAATAGAACTCGTTGCCTCATCCCCGTTGATCCGGACTAGCCTTAAGGCAAAAGAAGTAGAGGATATCCGCAGGGGTGGGGACCTCCCACATCTGCTTCAAGAAAAGATACCTCAGCCCGGCCAGCAAACGATACGAATTCGGAGGAAGTTGAAATGGTACCAACTTCACATAGTTGAGAAAGTCGACAAAGTACTGGTCGAGGGGGAGGAAGCCCCAGCCCTCAAGTTCTCGTCACTCCAGGCCACGAAGTCTTCTTCGAGAGGTGCGCAGCTCCTCTCCCCCTTAAAGGGAGGTCGGGCGATAAGTATGCCAGTCCCAATCTCGATGTTATGGCACATCATAATTTTATTGACCCTCCCTTGGGTAGTGATCTTCGAGACTATCCTCTTCGCCTCAAAGTAAGCATCAAGTCCCACCTCGATCTCCCTCTCCACTGTGGGACCAAACTGAGGGATTGGGGACTCTACCGCGACCTCCTTTCCCCTGCTGGATTGCTGGGACGACGAACCGGCCGCGCTTTTCTTGGACACACTCCTTTTGGGCGCCATCTGATCGCCTAGCGAACAAGAATGATGAAATACTTAGTAGGCGACCTAAAAGTTATGAAAGGGCAAACCGCAGAAAGAACAAAGGCTTTTATACACGAGATGAGGTAATTTCAGCCCGTAACGTGATGCCACGCGCTGTCATGGGCACGTGCCTTGCTTTCCAACAGACCCCTGATGTTCAGGGATCCATATGTCAGGAGGGTCAGGCTATTGCTTGCCTTGAGGGACAGGTTTTTAGAGAAATACCGCCTAGGAAGCGTGACCCCTAAGCTACCTGGTTTTATACCCTAAAAACATTTCATCTTCCATATCCTAAATGGGTATTTCCTAAACTTACCCGGAAATTACCCATAAGTCACCCAGAAATTTACTACTTATGAACATCACAATCTTAAGCATACTTTAGGATCTACTCAATAAGTATAAAATTGAAACTTATGCACCAGAGTTATTTAGAAACAGCCGACCGTTTGTTACTATAAAGTGCAGATTCACATGGCAAAGTAATACAATAAAGAAAAACAAAACAAACTAGTCTCGGAACGACAGGAAACTTACAATATGTTCTTCAAATGAAAGATGCAAGCGACGTAGAGAAAAATTTCTGAGAGAAATCCTTGATGCCTGGGTTTCCGAGGGTTTTTTGTGGAAAGATTATGGAGATTTTGGAGTAATTTAATCAGGAAAAGAAGAAGAGTTTTCTAGGTTCAGAAGAGAAAATGGAGAAAAATTTCGAATGAAAGGTGGTGAACACTGAATATTGCTAGCCCTATTTATACGTAAAAGGCATAGGAAAACGAGGGTCGTTCGATCAAGCTGATGCGAGATACGAGAGTCATGATTTGAAAAATGAAATGACGGCAAAAAGGTGGCCAGACCATTTAATGCAATCCTCGAAACATAAACAGACGCCAATCACAGCATTCCACGTGTCCAGTATTCAAGTGATGGGAAGGGTTTGGATGACCTCAATGGGAGCTTAAAAGTCCCCACCCTGTGAGTTAGAAGTGACGTCATGGAACACGAGCAGGGCCTTGGGGGGCAAATGTACGCCCTGAAAATCAGCACGTACCTTTTGAGGCAGCTCGGGTACATCTGGCAAGCAAAAGGATAAAATTAATGTTCCACGTGTCCACCTTTTGTCCGGGAAAGTTTAGCACGATTCCCTAGACAAATAGCGCGAGATGATGAGTTCGTGGCAACATATTTCCTGGAACCACTTGTGGATTGCAGCATCCATAGGCACAAGCTGGTAGTACACTAGCTCATGGTACGCCAGAGGTCTGACGTACCCCAGGATCTTTATAACGTTGACTACGCAACGTAAACGTGCGTGATCAGACATCACGTGTCTGTTCTATCCCGAATCCCCGGATACGCAATATAAACGTGCGTGATCAGATGTCACCACCTAAATTAGACCATGCGGCCCATGATCCGTTTTACCTAATGATTAGACCACACTGTAATATAAAATGTAAATATTAATCATTGATGTAACAGATATGATGTGAGGGAACAAATGATCACGGGATGACCCCAACACCTACCTAGTGATCATTCTCCCATAAATACCAAGACCCTGGGTAGTGTTGAGGGTTGGTTTTTCTCTGCAAGGCAAGATGTTGTAAAATTATAGAGAGAAATATAGCAATAACACAGACTCGTGGACTAGGGAGATTTTAACATTCGAACCACGTAAAAGGGAGTGATCACCTACTTTGCATTTGGCTTCCCACATCATTTTCTTAGTACAGTTTATTATTAAGCACAAATACATCCTTGTTATTCATATAATTCGCTGTTGGCGAAAAACCGCATCAATAGCAACTTTTGAAAAGATTTGGGTATTATCGCCGCTAATTAGATTAATAAAAATGTGTCACGTGGATACATAACGAACAATTAACGGTGAGTACTAACGAAAGCACCAAAATTACAGATTTAGGTATTATTACCGCAAAAAAAAAGATTTGAGTATTAAAGTGCAATTTTTAAACAAATTTGAATATTATCGCCACCAATATCCCTAAATAAAATAATGATCTTGATTGATTAGTAAGTATTGTTGTTGCTATTTGAATCATAAATATTATTATGCTTACCGATTTAGTTTCAACACTAAATACACAATATGTAGAACTCTTCTACGAGTCTAGGGGTTTGCGTTGCTTAATGGAGTGTTCCATCTATATCTACGTATAGTTCTAGCATTATTAGAAAGAAGAGAAACAAAAAAAACCCCTATTTTCAATGTATATTTTTTAAGATATGGAAACAAAATTATTGTCAGCTAAAAAAATGTTTGACATATATAATTATATAGAAGCGATAGAAATAAATAAATTTCCTTAGAAACAATTTTTCTTTTCAATATTTAATTACATCACATTTGCCTCATTGTTTGACATTTCATTTTTTTATTCAGGTTTTGATTGGAACTTTATTTTGTTATAAAAAAATACATATATAAAAATAAAGAGGAGGAACAAAAAATGAAATCTTACGAATTTTTTTCTTTTCAACTTAAAATTAAAAAAAGATAACTTTTTGAGAAAGAAAATTACTTAAAAAAAAAGATCATGATAAAAAATTTGATCAATAAAGAAGCAAAGAAAACGAAAAAGGAAGAAGACAACTTTTCTATTGTTTGGTTGAACATGAAAGGAATATGTCTATAGACACAATTGTCTTTCGATATATCTATTCAAAAGTAAGAATAAATAGTGGATTTATTAAGAGGTAGTACCATAGTTATATTGATTTTTCACCTGTTTTGCCTTCCATTTCAAAATCTGGGCAACATGAATTTGATCTCGTTTTCATTCATTCCAACTTTTCCTGCAAAACCAAAAATTCCAATAATTAAATTACTCTTAATAAAAAAAATTACTATATGTTTCATTTTCTCACCCTTCACCACTTTATATTAACATAATGCATGTAAAAGAAAGGATAAATGATGTTAATTAGCCCCTTAATTATTGACCCTCTATTAATTTATAAAGTTTTGCCCTCTAAACTATTTTTTTTTTGTTGTAGATTACTTATAGTAAAACAGTAATGACTTTAACAAAATTAAGAATGTGAGATATCTTAAAAAAAAAATTAAAATTCGGGGATGAGTATGTCAAAACACCTTAACATTAATACATTATATTAAGATCGATCATGCAAATATGTGTAGCATGTGGTAATATTTATACCCCGTACCAAAATAAAGATGTTGACGGGTTTTTATGTCAACTACAAAAAAAAAAGTGAAGTTTAAAGAAATAGAGAAATAAAATACTATGTTTGATGTGTTTCAGATTATTAATTAGCTCTAATTTATTACTAGTTGTATTAAGGATGAAGAATTTGCAAAGCTCAAGTTCTTTAAGATTTCGGACTTTGTCTTTACATACACTATAAGTTTGTATCCTTTTACAAGTGATAACTTAGCCCTATTTATAGGCAGATGAGAGACTAAACTCATTAATAGGAGTTGATTACAATAATTTTCCCATAATGAGATTAGTTATACATAAATGTAGATTTCCTCCCCATTTTTATGGGTCAGTGGGCCCCATTAGATATTTGGCAGACCTAATATGAGGATGTCAAGTCCACTACTTTATTGGGAAATGTGCTTTATGGTACTTGTCAAAATGGTAGTTGTACATTTTCCCGTGTCATGCGGCATCGTGGGACATCCTCTTTGTCACTTGTACAGAAACGACAACATGATCTCTATAGCCACTAGAGATGCCAATGGTCTCGAGTGTCTCTCTGATGGACACTTGGCAAAGGTGTTCTCCTTCCCCAAAGGAAGGATTCTCAAGACTTTGGTAAGCTAATCACGACTCGAGGAGCCCTAAAAGACTACTTCCCTCCTAAGTTCTCGAAAGATGGTTCTCATTGACAACCAACTAGATATGTTCTCCGGTAAAGAAAGAAAGTACCTTTGCAGATTAGGCTGGCCTAGCTTTTGAGGAGGGCAATGACACAATCCATTTAGGTTACGTTGTCGTACGCGAAAAAGACAAACAACAAAAGACATCACTCTTATATTTACATATATTTTTTAAAAAAAAACTATATATATTATACAATAAACTTTTTAAACTTAAAAGAGAGAAATTTAGAGCAAGCTATATATGATTGTACAAATCATGTGATCACCTGACCATTTGCAAACTACACTTAATATATATATTTTTTAAATTTAGCATTTTGTCTTTAAGAAAAATAATAGAGTAAATTGAATATTTATTGAAATGATGCACAGATCTTACAAAGAGATGACTAAACGAATGGCAAAACCACGCCGATTACATAATAGGAGCAAACCATCCAAGAACCACGACCTCCAAAAGATGATAGTCCAACAATAGGACAAGGAAATGACCCTAGCAGCAAACCACACCCACAGAAAGCTGCCCTTCAAAACATCTAACAATTAGGCGACGGAGCTCCAACCCGTCTCAGCAACCGTTCATCAGTTGAAGCAAAACTAGAACAAAACCAAACAAATTTGACACAAGCCAAAGTCCCAAAGACATAGCAATACAACACCAAAATTACATACCCGAACATACCGACAAAGATAATATAAAATCAAACTAAACAAACACACAAGAGAAATCAACAAGGCAAAACATAAAAACAAAATAAAAACAAAAGGGCAGCAACCTAACGAGCATATACCACCATCACTTCCCAATTTCACACCAACCCCTAGGTTTGAACCCCTTCCAAACCATCCAAGGGAGACTTGTCGCACCACCACAAGACAAACCCATATTGGAGAAGAAGAAGGAAATGAGGCCTTGTTGGGAAACTTATACATGACCTTGTTTATTTTCGTATAAATCATATATTAAACATATTAATATAAGATAACCTAGAACATGTTTCTAAAATTGAATTCATACAGAGATAATGATAAGAAACATTATTGTGTAGCGGAATGATTGAGTCATTCCTTCAGTTTCTCTAACACTTGTATCCTTTCTGTCACAGAGTATTACTAAGAAACTGAACCGCTCTTCAATTTTCTTCACAGCCTTCAAAAGTATCCTTAGAATCACCTAGACTAGGGTAGGCAATCCTCAACACATGAGGTAGATACAGAGAGAAGAAGAATAGAAGAGAAAAATTGAGGTTTAGAAAATGACTTATGGAGTATAGAAAATCTAAAACCTACTAGATCTTCTGATCTTCTCAAAAACCAGTGTCTATCATCTGTCTTCAACTCTCACTTAGCATTCATTTTATAGACTCAATTAGGTCATTTATTTTAATTAAAAAATTAATAAAATAATAGCCAATATTAACCATTAGGTCGAAATTCTCATGGGCTTTAGGCCCGTGAAATTTCTCATTTAATTATAAGCCCATTGGACTTAAAATCAAAGTCTGTATTATTTTCTGTTGACCCTGATTTTGGGAAACTGACACGGAGTCAAAATACACTTGACGTGGATGAATGCGTTGAAAAGAACGTAATAGCGAAAATAATAAGAACACGATCTTTTATAGTGGTTCGGCCCCAGAGTCTGGTAATAACCTACGTCCACTTAGATTGTTATTGATATGAGAGTCAAAGGAGTGATCAAAGAACTAGGGTTCAATGAGTTTCACTGACCTGTGAAGAACAATACAATATTTCAGATAGAATTACTCTCCAATAATTCGAAAGCCAAAAGTCCCTTCCTTGAGCTATCTTTATCTATTTATAGGCTCAAGAGGAATTACATGAATTTGTTACAGATATTCTTTCCTAAATAATCGGATATTCAGGAGATTGTGGGAGTCAATTTCGGGATTTACAAAGATCTTTATGGAAACATCATGTTGCATGCGGAACCATCGACCAGACTGGTCGCAAGTAAGACTAGGCCGCCTACTGCTCATAATGTGTCTTCTGGTCGATACCCTAGTAGAGTTCCTCCAAGTGTCAGCCATGTGTCCGGGAATCATCTGCCACATCATCTATGCTAGTTTTTCGGATAACATTTGCCCCCCAAGTTTATTTATTACGAGCAAGAAACGACCCTTCGGTGACCCCACCATACATGTCAGAACCCTTCGTGTGTTCTTGGAAAAAGCAACCTACTATTGTCTAATCATGTCTTTTCGCTTCCCCAGTAATAATTCGACGGCTATCCCACTTTCCCATACTTCGAAAAATGGGAAACTAATGATTAATCCTTTTTAATGCCACAGACAAACTTATATATAACATCTCCGAAGTTCCCTTTTTCTTTTTACACACGCCATTACTCTTTCAAGAAACCCTAAAACCAGAGCTTCCGTTTTCTTCTGGAGACCGTTCTTCTGCGTTCTCAAGACTCAACCCGAGAGTTCACCGATCTCCGAAAACTCTTGCCAATCTTCTCGACCTTCTTTCTGGTAAGTCTTTGAATCTTTACGTCTCGTATTTTTGTAATGCATGTTCCTGTATGTTTAACTGTTGAGTTTTATCTACTTCTGGGTTGAGATGCTTGTCAGTAGAATGTCTTGTGGGTGAAAAAATGTTACGAGTTAGTTTGATAGTTGAGATCATACTTTTTAGGACGTAAAACCGAAGTAAAGATTCGATTTTTAGGCTAGCCGGAAAAATAGGTTTTTCCCGCCCTAAGGGGAGTTGAAAAAGCTTTTATGAATTACTTTTTGCTTTCACCCTTTGATCCGTTTCTCAAACTGTTCGTGTGAAATTTTTTAGCTTTTTGTTAGAATGTTGCTGTATGAAAGCTTAACTTTTATACTCGATTAGTGCTATTCTAAAAACCCTTAAAAATTCTCTATCCTCACCTCCCCATTCTTCTATTTGCAGACTTTAATGCCAGATTTGTGGGGAGGTGAACGGCCCATGGTTACGTCCGACCCCAACACCAGACATGGTGTTGAGGTCCACCGCGCTGGCCAGGATGACAGACGCAGAAAAAAGCGTCAAGTCCCTGGTTACTAATGAAAATTTGAGGCTATCTGGCCTCATGGCTCCTCGCCATGAAACAAGAGGACCCGTGGTAGCCAATGCCACTGCCGAGGGGGTTCCCGAGCAGCAACCTCCTGCGTCCCCTCCACGAAGGAGGCCGACGGGGGTTACAATCAGGGAACCCACCGGCAATCCTTCCGCAAAAAGGCCTTCTGCACCCCAAGGCAAGGGGAAACAAAAGGCAAAAGAATTCGTTGTGGACTTGGGGGAATCCTTCGATGAAAACGGTACATTTATTTCGCTTTTAAATAGCTTGCCAATTCCCTGTCACTTGTTTGACGGGGAGGGCAACTTTACGTATACTCCAAATCTAGGGCCAGACTTCTTCGTGCCAGATAGTGAGTGTGTGACTAATAGAGTCAATAGTATAGCGACCAGTAGTTGTAGCTCGGGTATTAAACTTTATGACCTCTTTTCTTGTATTATAAAGAGTTTTTATCTGCCTTTATCTTATCACTTGCATATGCTTACTTGTGTTCAGACATGGCCATTCCCAATGTCTTCGATTTATATCAGGCCGAGGAGGAAGAAGAAGTTCCTTTGGTTCGGCGTAAGACACCCAGGAGGCATAACGGCGAATCGAGCCAAGGACCTCCTGCCAAGAAGAGTCGAACAGAAGATCCTCCCAAGGATGCGCCAACTGGGAAAACTTCTGCCCAGCCTTCAGTTCCTGTCGAGAAGGAAACACCGCCTGCTACGACGAACCCTCCACCTGCGGCCTCCAAAGAACAGACCCAGCGGGACGAGGCTCTTGGGGCCAAACTCTCGAACCACGCCTTGCGAGTGGCTAAGGACCGTCTTGCACACATCGTGAAGTATGATCGTTGTAAGGATGCAATGGCTGAGGCTGAGAAAATAGGGGTCAACCAAATTCAAAACAAGGCCCTAAACGAAATGGCCAGCGTAAGTGTTTCTTATCTCTTTGGCCTTAGTCTTTTATTCTTTGCAACAGACTCTGACTTTATCCTTTGTCCACAGGCCTTGCTAACCACAACTGCTGCTCGTACCCGTGCCCAGGCTACCATCGACCAGGCTCGAGCAAAGACCATCGAGAGATACAAGGCGAAAGCTACGGAGGAGCTTCAGGCTGCAGAAGCCAGGCATGCCGGGGAGTTGGAGGCGGTCACCCAGCAGAAGGACGCTGCGGTGGCAAAGCTGGCGGAGGTCGAAGCTTCAATAGCAGCTTTGAGGAAGCAGAGGGAGGAGTATCAGGAGGCCAGCCGAGTCCAATATCGCGAATGCAAGAGACTCAAAGAGGAGAGTCTTGCCAAGGACAAGGCCGTGGCTGATCTTGAGGGTCAAATAGAGCAGCTAAAGCTTGACAACTCCAAGAATCTGGAAAGGTATAAGAATGCAACGCTTCGGTGCTTCTATAACTTCTGGAAACACAACCAGGGCGCCAACTTCGGCTACCTTTTAGAGGATATCAGGAATGCTGAACTGGCCCGCTGCACTGCTCGATTGGCCGAAGAAGAGGAAAGAGCAAGGATCCCTGCTTCCCCAAGCATCCAGACGGCCGCTGGCACAGAGGAAGGAGGAGTTGTTGAGGATGAGGCCAACCATACTGCTGAGCAAGACCCTCCTGCTCCTACTGCTCCTTGAACTTATTTTCTTTTTATTTTTCTTCAATTATACGACCCACGGGTCATGATGTAAAGACTATTTTTTTTTTTGGATTTGCTGCATGGGCAGCAAACTTTCCTTTTATTCGAACAGTTACATCCAAGCAGTGATGCTTGCGGTGCAAAAGATTGCCTTATAATGTTATAATATTTTCATTTACTATAACATCTGTCCGTATGACCGAACTTAGCATAGTACTTTGGTTTGATTTAACAAAATATGAATTTTGAAAAATACTCTAAGTGCCCTAGCATGCTTTCACTTATTTTATTCATGTGTTTACATACCTCATGGTACGCTTTGCTATCGATGTGCCTTATATGCCCCCCAAGTGATCGAGGAGCTTTAGGTCCTGGGTCACTTGCCTTGACCACGACCTGTTCGAACATTTCTGCTCGGTAGGAAACGTAATACTTGTAATACAACAAAACAACACACGTAATGAACAAATACTTGTAAAAATAAATTTACAAAGGTTGGCAAGAATGACTGACTGCGCACAGTCCCTTATAATCTCGTATTAAAATGGACTAAACATGTCTTTACGAGTGATCCTAAAAAAAAGGATCTTACATATATAAGCGATTAGCCATACAACGTGACTAACCCTTTTTGTGAAACTTGTAAAAAGCAAAATTTAATACAAGCAGTCCTTTAAAAAGGACTGTTCACTGATAATACTTGCGCAGGTGTTCTCCATTCCAATAACGTGGAACGAGATCTCCCTTTAGGCATGCAAGATTGTAGGTGCCCGGGTGAAGGACTTCTTTGATCTGGTAAGATCCTTCCCAATTAGGTCCGAGTACTCCAACAGTGGGGTCGCGGGTATTCAAGAAAACTCGTCGTAGCACCAAGTCACCGACGTTGAATTTTCTTTCTTTTACTTTTGAATTAAAGTACCGGGCGACCTTTTGCTGGTATGCAGCAACTCGGAGTTGGGCTTTCTCCCGTATCTCGTCAATTGAGTCTATGTGAGGGGGGATCAGTTGGCTATTCTGGTCTTGGTCGTATGTAATGCGTCGATGTGAGGGGGGATCTAACTCGACAGGTAACATAGCCTCATATCCGTAGGCTAAGGAAAATGGGGTATGACCCGTCGCTGTTCGGTGAGACGTTCTATACGACCAGAGGACTTCAGGAAGCTGCTCTGGCCATGCTCCTTTAGCGTCTTCAAGTCTCTTCTTCAGGGTGTCCTTAAGGGTTTTATTTACGGCCTCGACCTGCCCGTTTGCTTGGGGATGCGCAACCGAAGAAAAGCTTTTAATAACTCCGTGCCTTTTGCAGAAGTCGGTGAATAAGTCGCTGTCAAATTGGGTTCCGTTATCTGAAACGATCTTTCGGGGAAAACCATACCGGCAAACAATGTTCTTGATGACAAAGTCAAGAACTTTCTTGGTTGTTATGGTAGCGAGTGGTTCAGCTTCGGCCCATTTGGTGAAGTAGTTGACCGCCACAACGACATATTTAACTCCACCCTTTCCGGTTGGCAAGGAGCCAATCAAATCTATTCCCCATATTGCAAAAGGTCACGGACTTTGCATCTGTTTCAACTCGTTCGGAGCGGCTCGTGGAATTTTGGAGAACCTTTGACATTTATCACATCTTTAGACAAATTCCATCGAATCCTCGTTCATAGTTGGCCAGAAGTAACCTTGCCTTAAAATCTTTTTTGCTAAACTCTGCCCCCCAACGTGATCTCCACAGAAGCCTTCATGCACCTCTCTTTCATTAGTTCCTTAGCTTTTTTTTGTGTAACGCATCTGAGTAGTGGCATTGAATATCCTCTTCGGTACATGATGCCGTCGACCAGTATGTACCTAGCGGCCTGCCTTTGTAGAGTTCTGGCTTTGTTTTTATCTGCTGGTAGCACACCGTTTGTCAGATACTCCAAATAAGGTGTTATCCATGTATCCTCCATTCGAATCTCCATACTGGCTTTAACTACTTGTATGCTTGGCTCGCTCAATCTTTCTACCGGCACAATGTTCAAAGTGTCAGCATCTTTCGCGCTCGCGAGTTTGGCTAAGGCATCTGTGTTTGAATTCTTATCCCGCAGTATTTGCTGGAGGGTATACTTCGTGAGCTGGGCTAGCAGGTCTTTGGTTTTATTCAAGTAGGCCACCATTTTTAAGCCCCACGCTTGATATTCCCCCAGAACTTGATTCACCACAAGTTGTGAATCGCTGTAAATATCAAGCGTCTTTATGCCCATGTCATTGGCCATTCTTAGTCCAGCGAGGAGTGCTTCATATTCGGCTTCATTATTTGACGCGGTGAAGTCGAACCTAATGGCGTAGTGAAATTGATGCCCTTCCGGCGTTATCAATATCACTCCCGCTCCTGCGTGGGATTCATTGGATGATCCATCCGTGAATAACTTCCACGAAGGAGCTTTCTCTTGAGGCTCAGGCGCACTAGGCTGTTCGTACTGTTCACTGTCTGGGAGTTCGGTAAACTCTGCAATAAGATCAGCCAAGACTTGTTCTTTTACTGCTGCTCGCGGTGAATATGTGATATCGAACTGCCCTAGTTTAACTGCCCATTTTAATAAGCGCCCAGCCGCCTCTGGCTTTTGGAGGACTTGCCGAAGGGGCTGGTCGGTTAGCACTGTGATAGGATGGGCCTGAAAGTAAGGACGTAGCTTCCTTGAGGCCGGGATTAAGCAATATGCTAACCTTTCAATGGGCGGATGTCTCAGTTCTGCCCCAATCAGCCTCTTGCTAATATAGTATACTGCTTTGTGTACGCCTTCTTCCTCTCGTACTAGTACCGCGCTAGCAGCAACTTCAGTGATCGTCAGGTAAATGAACAAAGTTTCTCCTTCGATTGGTTTTGATAAAATGGGAGGCTGTGCCATATGCGCCTTTAAGGCTTGAAAATCTCGCTCGCAGTCTTGTGTCCATTCAAACTTTGTATTGCCCCTAAGTAGATTGTAAAAAGGTACA
The DNA here is from genome assembly GCF_963169125.1 of Humulus lupulus. Classification (NCBI taxonomy): domain Eukaryota; kingdom Viridiplantae; phylum Streptophyta; class Magnoliopsida; order Rosales; family Cannabaceae; genus Humulus; species Humulus lupulus. The sequence continues at coordinate 47,844,599 of NC_084800.1, read as the reverse complement.
CATTTGTCCGTTGACTTCGAAATAAATCTACTTAGGACTGTGATTCTTCCGGTTAAACTTTGTACATCTTTGATCTTCTCTGGCGATTTCATGTCGATCAGGGCTTTTATCTTGTCGGGGTTAGCCTCGATTCCTCTTGAATTTACAATGAACCCCAAAAGCTTCCCTGATCCAACTCCGAAGGAACATTTGAGAGGATTTAGTTTCTTCTAGTATTTGTTCAATACATCAAAACATTCTTGTAAATCCTTCACATGTCCTTCTGCCTTTTTATATTTTACTAGCATGTCGTCCACGTATACCTCCATGTTTACTCCGATCAGCTCTTTAAACATGTGGTTGACTAGCCGCTGGTAAGTCGCACCTGCGTTTTTCAGTCCGAAGGGCATTACTTTATAACAGTATAAGCTTGTATCGGTCCGAAAGCTGGTGTGATCCTCGTCTGGGGGATGCATGCTAATCTGATTGTAGCCCGAATATGCATCCATGAACAAGAGGATCTCGTGTCCTGCAGTGGCATCAACCGGCTGGTCGATTCTTGGGAGTGGGAAGCAATCCTTTGGGCAGGCTTTATTGAGGTCTGTAAAATCTATGCTGGTTCGCCATTTTCCATTAGGCTTGGGAACCAGCACTGGATTGGAGACCCACGATGGATAAAACGCCACCCTAATGAACCCATTCTCCTTTAATCTTTCGACTTCTTCTTTTAAGGCTCTCGATCGATCCTTATTGAGCAGCCTTCTTTTTTGTTGCACGGGTGGAAAAGTCTTGTCTATGTTCAGGACATGGCTGATAACTGCAGGGTCTATCCCAGCCATGTCTTTGTGCGACCAGGCAAAGACTTCCTGGTTCCTCCGCAAAAATTCCACCAGTGTATGCTTTGTGGTTGGCTCTAGGTTTTTCCCGACCTTCACGACTCTGGTCGGGTCTTTCTCGTCGAGTTGGACCTCTTCCAGGTCCTCGACGGGTCCAACGTTCTCTTCAAAATCCCCAAAGTGAGGATCTAAATCTCTATCCTCACTTTGGGCAACACACCCTATTTGGTGAACTCATCACCGAATTGGGCGTGTGTATCAATTGCCATTTGCAACCTATCTGAGGTAGTGCTCTTTGATGTTCCCTTTTTTGCCTTCATGATTGAGGCGTTGTAGCACTCTCTGGCTTCCCTCTGGTTCCCCAACACGTGTCCTACCCCTGCGTCTGTCGGGAACTTCATGGCTAAGTGCCACAAAGAGATGACGGCCCGTAGATCAACCAGTATAGGCCTCCCAATGACGGCATTGTACGCCGAAGGACAATCGACTACCACAAAAGTAGCGAGTAATGTCCTGGTAGCAGGCGCTGTACCTGTCGTCACTAGTAGTTTGATTGATCTGGCAGGGGCGAGTCCCTCACCAGAGAAGCCGTATATTGTTTGGTTGCAAGGCTCTAGGTCCTTAACGGAAAATTTCATGCGTTCCAGTGAAGACTTATACAGGATATTCACCGAACTTCCTGTATCGACCAGCACTCTCTTCACCATCATGTTGGCCATTTGGATATCCACAAACAGCGGATCGGAATGTGGGAACCGGACATGCTAGGCATCGCTATCAGAGAAGGTTATTTCACCCTCTTCTGACCGAGGCTTTTTTGGTGCGCAGTCCTCCACAGTCATCATCTCGATGTCCTGGTCGTGGTGCAGAGTCCGAGCGTATCGTTTTCTGGCCTTTCCGCTATTTCCCGCGAGGTGCGGGCCTCCACAAATGGTTAACAATGTGCCAGTCACGGGGGTAGGCTGCAAAGGTGGCGAGCGTTGGCGTGTTGACGCTTGCTCGTTGCCACCTGGAGCTTCTCGTTGGGAATTTCCCAAGGCCCGTACGTATCTTCTCAAGTGTCCTTGTCTAAAAAGGAACTCGATTTCGTCCTTCAACTGGTTGCATTCGTTGGTGTCATGTCCGTAGTCGTTATGATAACGACAGAACTTGGTAGTGTCTCTTTTCGAAATATCCTTTCGAATGGGGGCAAGCTTCTTATAAGGCACACTGAAACTCGTGGCCTGATAAACCTCTCCCCGAGACTCAACAAGGGCAGTGTAGTTAGTGAACCGAGGTTCATAACGGTTACCCTTGGCTCGTTTATTTTCGGAGGTGGAAGGCTCATTGTGTGGCTGTTTTCCACCATTCTTCACATTGCCGTTGCCGTGCCCGTTGCCCTTGCTGTTAGGTTTGGACCCATTGACGGCTTTGGCGGGCTCGGCAGCCTTCTTATCCTTGCCTGAAGGCTTTCCATCGTCGGCTATGGCATCTTTGAGCTTGATGTAACGATCAGCTCGATCCAAGAATTCCTGGGTAGTTCTAACCCCATCTTTGCGGAGGCTCTTCTAGAGGGGGGAGTGACGCTTAACCCCTGCGGTTATGGCCATCATTTTGCCTTCGTCCCCCACTGTTTTCACTCCAGCCGCTGCTCGCATAAAGCGCTGGATGTAGTCCTTCAGCGATTCTCCATCCTGCTGGCGAATTTCAACCAGCTGGTTTGCCTCGGTCAGATGCACACGACCTGCATAGAACTGTCCGTAGAATTCTCTTACGAACATCTCCCAGGAAACTATGCTCACAGGAGGGAATTTAAAAAACCACTCCTGTGCGGCATCAGAAAGTGTTGCAGGAAAGATCATGCACCGAGCATCTTCGGACACTTTCTGAATGTCCATTTGTATCTCAAACTTATTGACGTGAGACACCGGGTCACTGTACCCATCAAAGTTCGGAAGCGTAGGCATCTTAAACTTGCTAGGAGTCTCCGCCATAGCTATCCTCTGGATGAAAGTAGTGTCTTTCCTCCTTTCGTGGTCGATATGAGTTGTTCTTCCCTCGACCAGCTGTTGTACCGCCTGGTTGAGGGCATCTGTCTGGGCCTGCATAGCGGCAGGAATCGCTGTGGCTTCTGTTGCTGGGGGGATGTTCTTGCCATGTCGCTCGCGGCGATCCTTGAGTACATCTCTCAAGTCCTCCTCTCTTCTCCGTTGCTCGCTATCTCCTAGCTGGTTGAAGACATTATTTTGTCTGGATTGCCCCCCAGCGTCGCGTCTGCCGGGTTGGTTATCCTGAGGTGGCTGATTCCTGTTTCCACCTCTCTCGTCATTCCCCGACCGACATTTCCTCTGCCGGAGTCGGCTTCATTATACCCATGGCCATCTCTGAATCTTGATTGGCTATGGTGGGATCGACTATTCCCTTGGTTTCCATCCCGGGCTGAAGCGTCCCGAGCGTTAGAGGGTGGCCTGCGCTGGTCGTTGTGCCCCCGTGCATTATCATGCCGTGGGGGACCCCGGACCGCAGAGCCTAACTCTGAGTTCCTCCTATTGCCAGGAGGATTTTGACCTCTGTTCGGAAGGTTCAGCTCGTCGCCCCTATGGCGTTTAGGACTACGAGGCTGATGCCCGGTCCTATTCTACCTCTGATGCGGGGGATTGCCGCGACCAGATTGGGATGGAGGTTGTGCCTCAGGATCCTGTGGGACATCGTCATGAGGCACCTGAGGCTGCTCGGGCCTTTGCGGGCTCGAGGGTTGGATAAGTGGGCTAAGATTGGGACCCCTGTGGGGTGGCCCATTCGCAGGTTGATCAGGCTGCGAGACAGGTGTAGCCTGATTCCTAGCCAATTGCAAGGCTGCCATGGCTTCGCTCTGGCGACGGTCCATCTCCACCTGCCTTTCACTTAATTCCGTGTGTTGCCGTTCAATCTCTTGCTGCTGCCGCGCCATGATTTCGGCAGCACTTTCCTGACTGGCCCTCAGATTGGCCAGCTCTTCATGCAACGCCCCCAGAGTACTCTTCAGCATCGCGTCATCCATTTCTTCCTCCTCAAAGTCCAAATGTGGCTCATCCTCAGCCACGCTTGCAGGAGGAGGAGGAGGTGGGTTTGATGGTGCAGCAGGGGCCGCCTGTCCAATTTTCCTTGCAGTTTTCGCCGTTGGTTTTTTCAACGGTGATATATCAAGCTCTCAATGAAAGCACCAGAATGTTGACCCTGATTTTGGGCAACTGACATGAAGTCAAAATATGCTTGACGTGGATGAATGCGTTGAAAAGAGCGTAATAGCGAAAATAATAAGAACACGATCTTTTATAGTGGTTCGGCCACAGAGTCTGGTAATAACCTACGTCCACTTAGATTGTTATTGATATGAGAGTCAAAGGAGTGATCGAAGAACTAGGGTTCAATGAGTTTCACTGACCTCTGAAGAACAATACAATATCTCAGATAGAATTACTCTTGTCTCCAATAATTCGAAAGCCAAAAGTCCCTTCCTTGAGCTATCTTTCTCTATTTATAGGCTCAAGGGGGATTACATGAATTTGTTACAGATATTCTTTCCTAAATAATCGGATATTCAGGAGATTGTGGGAGTCAATTTCGGGATTTACAAAGATCTTTATGGAAACATCATGTTGCATGCGGAACCATCGACCAGACTGGTCGCAGGTAAGACTAGGCCGCCTACTACTCATAATGTGTCTTCTGGTCGATACCCTAGCAGAGTTCCTCTAAGTGTCAGCCACGTGTCCGGAAATCATCTGCCACGTCATCTATGTCAGTTTTTCGGATAACATTTTCTATTGATTTAATTAATTAAATAACTATTTAAATCATTTATCAAAATAATTATTTATAATTTTAACCTTGATTTAAACTTATTTATTAATTTAGACATCAATTTATATTAATTAATAAAGCTGCCCTAATTTCTATTTTATTCTCTAAATTGTATAACTCTGTGAAACTATCCAAAATTGACCTGGTCAACTTTGATAATTCTAATTGATAATTAAATCAATTAATTGAGACTATCTAGATGCTTTTATCCAAGGTACAGTGGGGATCATGGTTCTATGAAATCAAGCTCCAATAAGTTATCATAAATCTAACAAATAAATTTACTAACTTATTAATTCTTTGTGACTCCACTAAAGACTCGGAATCGCACTCTTGAATTCATAGAACACTCCATAACATATATAAATATGTTATTAATTATCCATTGTTACAATCGTGGAATTGGAAAATCGCATATTGCGTGAACAGTTGGCCGAGGCTACACGGCGAAATGAGGAATTGGCTAGGCAAGCCGCTGAAGTACAAGTGATAGACCCAAAATGGGTATGTTTTAAATATTTATAACTCGCAAGCGCACGAATCATATATGGAATATAGTGTTCGTGTAAGCACGAGGTCGAACCCAAAGGAGTTGTCTAAAATCGAAAATGAAACTATTTTAAACCAAAATTAATAAATTCTAACCTAGTTCCAAAGATTGATGAGAATTTGTAACAATAAAAATAAAATAAAAGATAATAATAAAGAAATTAAAGACAATATATATTACTAAATTAATAATTGCAAACAAGATGGTAAAATAAGATTATTAAGATAATAAAATCCACAAAATACAAGTTCAATAATATTTATAAGTACATTGATTCCCAAGCGCACGAATCATATATGGAATATAGTGTTCGTGTAAGCACGAGGTCGAACCCAAAGGAGTTGTCTAAAATCGAAAATGAAACTATTTTAAACCAAAATTAATAAATTCTAACCTAGTTCCAAAGATTGATGAGAATTTGTAACAATAAAAATAAAATAAAAGATAATAATAAAGAAATTAAAGACAATATATATTACTAAATTAATAATTGCAAACAAGATGGTAAAATAAGATTATTAAGATAATAAAATCCACAAAATACAAGTTCAATAATATTTATAAGTACATTGATTCCCAAGTTTTAGTGATAGTTAAAATAAATCAAACCATCATTTTCTAAATAGATTTATAATTTTAAGCACAAATTATTTCTAAAAAGATAAGATTTTTCTTCACTTTTCAAAATTATAATTTCAAAGCATTTAGTGTAAATCAATCTAATGAAATAACAAATAAATCAATGAACATTATTTATAAGACAAAACATAATATTTTTGTTCTAAGCATGGATGTGTACAATTTAATGACACATCTTACACAAAGAATATTATGTTTTTGCACTAATGAAGAACAAAGTGTAAATATGTGCTAACAATTCAAAATACATGATATTTAAGATGAAATAAGATATTTGAATAAGAAAATTCCATAAACTTTGTTGCACAAAATAGGAAATCAACATACAAAATAAATACTATCTAGTTACATATTGTTTCATCATCACCTTAATAATCTTAAAAAGATTAGAAACTCATAACTAAAATAGCAAATACAAACTAAAAATTACAAACATAAATAGGAAAATTTGGAGGAGAAACCCCCCAAATTTTTCCTCTAAAAATACATAGAAAATAACCAAAAAGAAGAAGAAGATGAAGAGAATTGAGAGGTTTTGAATGTGTAGAAATTATGGTATAGTAACATCTCCTCAAATTTGCACCCCAAATCCCTTATTTATAGCCAAAAAATGGGCATTAAAATAATCAATTTAATTATTAAATTAATATAATTAATTATAATATGGCAAATAGGGGTAAATTATAAGGTGTAATAATGATGTTTTGGGGTAAAATGTGTAGAAAGTGGGGTAAAAATATGGTATTTTTGGCAAAGGGAACACGGGTACAAAAGTGAGCCTTTGTTGGGCTCAAGGATGAAAATGGCAGCTGGGCCGAATTGGCTTGGGTGTGCTAGAGAAGCTGCTGGCGAGTGGGGGAGCTGGCTTCTTTGTGTTGGTGCTTCGGCTGGCAGGAGCTTGGGACTGAGGAGTGATATGTGACTTGGGTGATGCTGAATTGAAGAGGAACCGTGGCTGGGATATGCTGCTGGAAGAGCTTCTGGCGCCTGGGCTTCATGGCATTGGGCCTTGGGCCTTGCTTATGGCATTTCAAGAATGCCATTTTTTCTTTCTTTCTTTACTTTAAAAATGCCACCTTTCCTTTATTTTTCTTTCTTTTCAAGAGCAAAAGTGTCATAAATTTCCATACAAAATAAATATAAAATAAATCATAATACAATATTTTCAACTATAAAATAAATCAATTTAATTCTTTGAAAATATTTATTATAACTTAATTTATATTTAACATTTAATTTCAATAATACAACATTTTTTTTTTACCTCAAACTAACAACAATAATTCAAAAAACTCCATAACATTTTACAACAAAATAACTATAAAAACACATAAAAATATATAAAATCAAAATAAACCCAATAAATTCAAAATTACTTTAACACTTAATAAATCAATTAAAAACTCAAGAATTAAGCAATAATTAGCACATAAAAAGTGGTAAAATAACTCTATTTTGTAGAGTTATCAACAAGCACCGCCCGAAGGACCAGAGGATGACCCCAAGGGAGTATGGCGGCCATAATGGCCGAGCAAAGGGTCCAATAGGTTCAACCGAGGCCCAGGACAAGTACCGACAACGATCGACCTGGGGGAAACACTCAAAACGCTGCTAGGGAAAATCCTACGGGAAATGTACCTACTGAAAGTGGGAATAACTGAGATTAACTTGGAGGTTGGGATTAGTGAGTACACACGATTTGGTTTCTTCATTAATAGGGCCTCCGAGTGACTAAGTGGGATATAGAAATATGAAAATAAAAAATACTTATATATATATTATCCTAAACAAATAATTTTATAAAGAATAATTATAAAATTAGGAATACCGAGCTGAGTTAGATGTTATACGATGTTAGTATAATTAGTGACACTAGACATAGTCAAATGTTCTAAATTTCGTACCTCGAAAAATAATGATTACCAAATTAATTTTCAAATTGCGAGAGATTAACTTGGAGATTGTGATTTATGAGTACAAATGAATTAAATTAACATGGAGGTTGCAAACTGTGTGTGTAACGCCCTACTACCTTAGAGTCGTTACTAAGTGAATTTAAAAATGTGCATTTAACTAGCTAACCAAGCATTTAACTTAAAAGTGTAACTAAATCGTATTAAAATCACATAATTTGAAAATGTAAGCATTCATTGAAAATTATAAGTGTTTTACATTAGGGATCCCGAAAATTCCATTTATAAATATTTACAACTCAAAATATGTTTTAGGTTGACTAAACGACAAAATAGAATCCAGTACAATACATCTCCCAAAAATACCCTTGGCCGTGGCAGCTAGGCAGACCAGACATGTACGCGTTGCCTCACGCTCTCCGTACTCATGGTTGGCTGACTTTCCCCTTGCCCTTACCTGCACCACAGAGCACCCGTGAGCCGAAGCCCAGCAAGAAAACCCCACACAAATAGATAACATATGCATATCAATCACTCAGCATATAACAAACCCGCCAACAGGCTAAACATATACGGCCAAGCCATCCCAGGCGCAGGCCCTGGGTTCGCGGTCTACACCGTAAGGATATCTCAGGTATCCTTTAGAGTCTTACCCTGGCAACTCGCACTCCGCGTGCTAAACGCTGCTCCTGGCCCCTTGTCGCACTAGGCCTTTGCCGTTCTCGGCCTTCACCGTTCCTGACTCTTGCTGATCATTCACATATTTGCGAACATAGCATAATTAATCAAACACTTAAACATGTATTAACATAATCAATGGACTATACCCTGCACTTAATCATATAGGGTCGTGCCCTGCAACACAGCTATGGGGCCTCGCCCTGCTCTATGGGTACAACGGTTTTCTTACCTGTGTCCCGAGCTTCTTGAGCACCGAAATCTCGAGCACGATCCTCTAACCCGAGCCTCGCGGAAAACCTAGTCACAACACATACATAGCACTCTCATTACTAATCAATTTATAATCATCTCCTGGAACCAATCCCGAGCTCTCGGGACCTCCCGTTTCCCCCCACAAGGTAGCGGAAGCATCCCCCGAGCCCCCTGAGCCAAAACCCCAAAATCACTTTTTTTTCCCCTGCCTAGAAATTGGCCTAGCACCGCGGCACTATGCCGCGGTGCCCAGAATGGTGCCCTTCCCCTGATGCATCCTAGCGCCGCGGCACGAAAGAACAGGGTCGCGGCACCTACGCGAACCCAGAAATCTGGGTTTTTCCCCAACATTTTCCTGAGCCAAAACTCTTCCAAATCAACCCCAAGACATACCTAAGTCCCAAATTCAATCAAAAACCCCAAATAGACCATAAGGCAACCTAAAAACATCAATAACAAGCCCGTACACACATTCAAACCCATGATTCACAAAATGGCTAAAAACTTCATAAAGCTTAAACCAGAACTTACAAAACTTAAACCACCCTTTAGAAATCTTAAACCACACCAGCAATCAACTTCAAAGATGCACGAAATTCTTACCTCAAACTGAAATTCGACTCTGAGCTTCCTCCAATTCCAACTCCAAGCTAAACCCCTTTGATTCCCAAGCTGAATTCTCACAATTATTAAACCCAAACCCAACTTTCAGCATTCAACCCAAACTCTAAAAGAACTTGCAAGAAAACCAAAATTCAGAGATGAAGCTTTACCTCTGGATTAACCTTGGCCTATACTTGGTTCTAGTTGCCTCAATTCAGCCTTGAATCCCCTCCTTAGCCTCAAAGATATTCAGCTCTCTCTCTTCCACCTTTCTCTCTAGCTTCTTGGTTCCTCTAGTCTCCCAACATAAACATTCAGATTATGCCTAAATGAGATAACGTGAATGAATTTTCCTCAGCCAACATTATCTTCTCCTAAGGCCAAATGACCCAATTGCCCTCCTTTCTAACTTCGATTCTAGCTAATCCTCAAGGGCATCCTAGACTTTTCCTTAATCTCTTGCAAAAATACCACTTTCCGACTTTAAACAACTATCCTCAAGAGTTACTTATAGTTACCCAAGTTACCAAAGTGCCACTAACCACTCCTCAATAACTCCTACACTCAAGTTATAATATTCCCAAAATACCCCTAGGCTCATCCCGAGCTGGGTATTTAACCCTGTTGTGACCATCTCGGAACGTGCATCACAAGTATATCACCATTATATCACATTTATGCCCTCAACATGCTAAAATTACAAGCATGCCCCTGAAAACTAAACGGGGCCGACATGCATGCTTAATTCACCTAAACATGTATTTCTAATCATATATTCACTAAATTCACATATTAATACAATATAACAATTATTGCCCTCCAGGCACACTAATTAAGGCCTCAAGCCTTATTAGCAAATTTGGATTGCTACAGTGTGTACCAATGATGTGGTTTTCCTTTTAATAAGGATTTTGAGTGACTAAGTAGGATATTAAAGGGTGTTAGCACAATAGTCAAATATTCTAAACTTGTACCTCATAACCAAACTAATAAAAGGTTACCAAAATTATTCTCAAATTGTGAAAGATTATCTTGGAGGTTGTGATTTGTGAGTACAAATGATTTGGTTTCCTTGTTAGTAGGGCACATGTAATGCCCCAAATTCTCTAATAAGGTTTAGGACCTTGATTAGGAGGTCGGGAGGGTCATAATTGATTTATTATGTTATTAAATGATTATATGCATGTTTATGTGAATTATATTATTATATGATGATAAATGCATGCACATGGGTCCACATTTTATTATAAGGGCATTTTGGTAATTTGGCCCGTTGAGGGTGTGATTGTGTATTTTCTTGCATGTTGGTGAATTATAAATAATACCACATTATATGTGGATTTTTTCGAGCCATTCGGCATGAGACGATCATGGAATGCAAGTTTTTGGTCTGGTTATAACGGGGTTAGTTTTGAGGCTTGGGGTGAGTCTCGAGGTAATTTGGTGATTAGAGCGTTGTTGGGAGTTATAGGGTAACAGGATATGAACTATTGGTATTTGAGAATATCGAGAATAACAGGAATTGGAATGTGTTAATTATGATTAACGAAATAGGTGAGAAAGGACAGTTTTACCCTTGGGAGCCTTTAGAAACCTTTATTTGACCTAGGGGCATTTTAGACTTTTCACCCCTAGGATTGATATATTCCATTGAAGGTTGTAGAACATTGCGAGAAACAGAGTATCAAACACCTTTCCCGTACACCATTTCTCCTCCTTCTTCCTTCTGATTTTTGAACCCCAATTTGAAGAAACAAACTAGGAAATCAAAGGTGGGAGCTTAGGAACTTGGTTCATCCATTGAAGAGGACTCAAATCCACTTGAGGTAAGAATTCATCCATGAATTTAAGCTATACTCTGCTTTTCTTATGGATTTTAGTCAAGAGATTTTGATGTGGTTAGTTGGGAATCAATGAAAGTTTTTTAGTAAGGTTGATTGGGTTTTGATGAGGTTGTGATATGTATGAAGTTTAGGGGTTGAACTTGATGTTTGGGATTGTTTTGAAGGGTTGTTTTTCAGGGGAAATCACAAGGAAGGAGACCAGAAAGATTCTGGTCTGTAATTGGTGCTGCAGTGCCATTCCTGGCGCCTCAGCGCTAGGTAGGGCAGAGAGCTGGGTCTCTCTGACTTGAAATAGCGCCTCAGCGCCACCTAGCAGCGCTGCAGCACTAGTCCATTTTTCAGCAAGCCTATTTTAGGGCTCGGGATGACTTTTAAGGCTCAGGGATGGGTTCCTTTACCCTGTTTGGGTAGATTGGGAGTCCCGAGAGTGCGAGATTGATCCTGGGAGTGTGGTTTTAGATTGTGAACCATGGATTGATTTACTTTATTAATGGATTCCAATTGGTTATGACTACGAGACCGCTAAGGAACTAAAAGGTCGATCGTTCTCAAGGATCGTTTTTATTATTTCTCGCTCGAACCCGAGGTAAGAAAACCTACACCCCATATGTGACAGGCATGGTTATCCTTGATGCATGTTGGATGTTTAAATGTGATGCACGAGAAACATGTGATTAGGGCATGCCGTGAATATTGAATATGAGATTGATCAGAGCTTGAGTCTCTGTGTTTATGCATGATCTTAATTATGCTAACAATTGTTAAGTAAGCATGCTGAATGTCCTGTGTTCAGATATTTGACATATGATATATGCCTTGTAGCATTGATTACTTGTGTGTGGCACTGACTAACTAGTCAGGATCGACACTGGTCGTATTTTACTGATCTAAGAGTCAGATGCGGCATAAGCGTCATGAACGCAGAGCCGATAAAAGATTAGATCTAATCGACATCTGCATTGAATGACTCAAATGAGCATTAATGCCAAACCGACCTCAAGTTCGATGAAAACTAAAAGTGCTTGTCTAGCCAAAGGCTAGTCATTTAGAGCAAGGGCCAGCGAGCCTAGTGACTGTTTATTCACATGGCTATGGGTGCCAAGCCCCGTGTGACTTACCCATCAGTCACTCATCTATTTAAGCTAGTGACTTACCCATCAGTCACTTAGTATGGTTTACTAGAACCTCAAGTGTTAATTCACTCATCTGATTAGAGCCATTGCAGGAAATCCCAGGTGACGGTTCCGTTACACGGCTATGGGTATCGAGCCCCATAGTGACTTTCTTGTCAGTCACTCATTATGGTTTAACAGAACCTCAAAGTGATATTCACTCATCTGCTCAAGGCTATAAGCTCGGTATGATCATGATGATCATCATTAGCATGGCTGTGGGTGCTGAGCCCCGTGGTGACTTGCTTGTCAGTCACTCAGTATGGTTTACCAGAACCTCAAGTGTTAAATCACTCATCTGATTAGGATTGACTTGATAGTCATCCAATCAGGAGGGCAAGATTTCTTATCATAGATTCCCCAGCATTATCTGAGGTTATTTGCATGCTTGAATGCTTGAATAGAGCTATATTTGCTAAGCATGCCAGATATGATTTGATGTCATGATATGACTGTTCATGAGCATATTGAGTTTTCTTGCTGGGCTTCGGCTCATTGGTGCTATGTGGTGCAAGTAAAGACAAAAGAAAGCTGGACCATCCTTGAGTTGGAGAGCTTAGAAGACGATGTGTACATATGCAGCTGCTCGACCACCACAGCCGAGGGTTGAAAGAGGAACTAGGGTTGAACCCTGTTTTGCCGCTTAAAACAGCTGGTTGTAAATATTTTCTTGTAATAAACCTTTAAATTATATTTTTGGGATCCCAATGATACAGTAAACATTTTATTGAAACGTTATAACTTAATCAAAATTGTAATCCCTAAACTGCTAATCATACTTAGTTACACGATTATGGCCAAATGACTCGATTAACGAGTTTAGCACTGTTTAAAAGGCGCACCGTAACGGTTCCTGGAGTTTAGGGCGTTACAACACCCAAGTGAGCATTAGTAACACTAAATTTCTCCAAATATCACAACTAGCAGCCTGATTAGTGGATTGTTACTAAATTAGTTCTTGAGTTAGTGCAATTAGTAACACTAGACATAGTCTAATGTTTCAAATCTAACACTTAGTGACCTAATTACTAAATGGTTACCAAATTAGTTTTAAAATTGTGAAAATTAGGTTGGTGTTGGGATTTGTGAATTCAAATGATGTGGTTTCCTCATTAGTAGGGCTTCTGAGTGACTTAGCATGATATTAGAGTATATTAGTACAATTAGTGACATTATACACAGTAAAATATTCACAATATTATGCCTAGTAAGATATTAGTTATGTTAGTACGACTAGTGACACTTGATCTGGTAGAGCTACCAAGTGACTAAGTGGGATATTAGTTATGTTAGTACGATTAGTGACACTTGAGTGGTAGAGCTCCTGAGTGACTAAGTGGGATATTATTTATGTTAGTACAATTAGTGACACTCGATATAGTCAAGTTTAAAATCTCACCCTGACACCTAGCAACCATGTAGTGACACTGGACATCACTTTCACCACTAACTACAAGTAAGAACACTCTTGGTTAGTAAAATTCTTGATCTTGGAACACTGTGGCTATCGAGTTACTAAGTAAGATATTAGTCCCAATAACCTAATTAATGGACGGTTACAAGATTATTTATCAAATTCAGATAAATTAGCTTGGATGTTACGAATTATGGGTATAAATGATGTGGTTCCCTATTAAGTAGGGATGTTGAGTGGTTGAGTTGGATATTAGAGGATGTTAGTATAATTAGCGACACTACACATAGTCAAATGTTTCGAGTTTTTGGACCTTGTAACCCAATGGTTACCAAATTAGTTTTCAAATTGCGAGAGATTAGCTTTACAATTGCAACTTGTGAGTACAAAATGATTTGGTATCTTTATTGGTGAGGCTTTCGATTGACTAAGTTGGATATTCAGGGATGCTAACACAATTAGAGACACTAGACATAATTTAATAATTCAAACTCATTCCTAGTAACCTAATTAGTAAATTGTTACCAAATTGTGAGAGATTAGGTGGGATGTTGCGAATTACGAGTACAAATGATGTGGATTCTTTTTTAGTAGGGATGTCAAGTGGTTGTGTAGGATATTAGAGAATGTTAGTACAGTTAATGATAGTACACAGTCAAATGTTTAAAATCTTATACCTAGTAACTTAATCAATGGATGGTTACAAGATTATTTATCGAAATTAGAGAAATTAGCTTTGATGTTGCAAATTATTAGTACACATTTCCTCTTTAGTATTGATATTTAGTTGTTGAGTTGGATATTAGAGGGTGTTAGTATAATTAGTAATACTAGATATAGTCAAATGTTCCAAATTTTGTACATCGTAACCTAATCGTTACCAAATTAGTTTTCAAATTGCAATAGATTAGCTTGGAGATTGCAACTTGTGAGTAAAAATGATTTGGTATTCTCATTGATAGGGTTTTGATTGACTACGTGGGATATTAGTGGATATTAATACAATTAAAGATACTAGATATAGTCAAATGTTTCAATTCTCATACTAGTAACCTAATTAGTGAATTGTTACCAAATTATTTCTCAAATTATGAGATATTAGCTTGGATGTTGTGAATTATGAGTACAAATGATGTGGTTTCCTCATTTGTAGCACTTTCGATCAACAAAGTGGGATATTAAGCGATGTTAGTACAATTAATGACACTAGACATAGTTAAATGTTTCAAATCTCATATATAGTAACCCAATTAGCAGAAAGTTACCAAATAAGATCTCAAATTTTGAGAGATTGCCTTGGAGGTTGAGATTTGTGAGTAAAAATGATGTGGTTTATTCATTAGTAGGGCTCCCGGGTGTCTAAACGGGATATTAGGGGATGTTAGTACAATTAGTGACACAACACATAGTTAAACGTTTCAAATTTCATACCTAATAACCTCATTCGAGGATAGTTTCCTATGTTAGTTCTCAAACAATAATGCATTAGATTAAAGGTTGCAAAATGTGAGTATCAATGGTGTGGTTTCCATTTTAGTAGGGTCCTTGAGTAACTAAATACAATATTTAAAGATGTTAGTACAATTAGTGACACTAGACATAGTGAAATGTGTCAAATCTTATGCTTAGTAACCTAATTAGTGGATGGTTACCTAAGTTAGTTCTAAAATAATATAGGATTAACTTAGAGGATAATTGTCAGTACAAATTAGATGTGGCTAGTGAAATTCTTGATTGTGGAATATCACTTGTGGTGATCCGACCATTGAATTGGTATGAAATGACAGATGATTAGCAAATGTCGCTATTATTACCACATCGTTGATTAATGCTAGAAAATTCATATTTTATGTTCTTTAATAATAAAATTAATCAAGTTTTAACTAATTTTCATTACTGTAATGAGAAACATTTTTTAAATGGAAATATTTAATAATGATTTACTTTAAGTTTATTTTTCAGGAATTAATTGTACTTTTAGAAGTATTTAAATGAAGAAAAATAGAAAAGGAACAAATGTGAAAATAAATTAAAGAAAATGGCAAAAATAAGGCCCAAAACATGAAAAATGACACTTTTAAAATTTAGTAGAAGCACGTACTCCAGCTCGACCCATATTTTCGTTATACATTTACAACATTAATTAGACACATTATCTTATATTAATAAAGACAAAATTTTAAAATATGCCTTCAATTGTAAAAAAATGAAATGGTTTTGTGCTTATTTGATGATGCCATGAACTTTTGTAACATATATTAATAGTAGCAAAAGAAATAGTAATAAAAAATATTATATATTTATTAAAATCATAGCTAGTCAAATCTCAACACACAATTTTAAACAAAAATCATAAACTAGTCCAAGTTTTAAGCTTTGTTAGAAAAATATATTTTAAAGTTAAGAAATTAATTTTGTAAATTTTTGTAACAATCATGTTAAATAAATTTATATATTTTTTTGTAAATGTTAGTTACAAAAATAAATTTTTTGATTGTGAAATTAATTTTGTAAACTGTTGTTACAAAAATGTAAAACTTATTTTAAAAAATATTGTATTTCACCACTCTGTTACCGCATTTTTCATATAAATATATATTTAATAAAGTGTTTTATAAATAATGAATATTTTAAATTTGTATTTTTAAGTTGTATAGCATAAATATGATGGTTCGTGTAATTTTTTGATACAATATTGTAACAATATGAAAAAGTATAATATTTTTATGTATATTTTGTTTATGATTTCTTAACTATAAAATATTTTCATAAATGTTAGTTACAAAAATATATTTTTTAGTTGTAAAACTAAATTTGTAAACTATTGTTACAAAAAAAAAAAAAATTAGTTACGTATTTATTTGTAAGTTTTATCTACAAAAAAACAAAAAAAAATCTACAATTCTAGAACTGATTTTGTAAATATTATTTACAAACACGTAACAGATATTTACAAGTTTGTAACAGATATTTACTAGTTTGTAAACGTTCGATCACAAAAAATTGTATTTTACAGCTTTTAGTTATGATTTTGCCAGTCCGTATTTACAATTTTGTCATTTCGTATTTTTGTAATGCACCGTATTTTTCAGATTTTTTTTTAACTTTTAGTGCATTTTTGTAGATTTCCCTTTTTCAAAGCCCCAAACTTCCAACAATACACATTACACGTACTAACAAATAATATTACCCCTGAAATACATTATCTACGAGTCCACCTGCGTTACGCAATATGTTCTTAAAATCACTCCATAAATCTTATATTGCAACATAATAACCTTCATTTTATCATATTAAATATATTACTATCACACCCCAAATTGAATAAATTATGATTCTATTCCTGTAAAAAAAAACATGTAAATTACAGTATTAGCCTCACTAGCAGGCCCTTTTCTTTTAGCGTCAAAACAACTAGTAAGTGTCACCTACTATAGCAAGTCAAACGTAGCATGCCAGTAATTTATGAGGCTCGATTACATTTTTCAAATTGTTATTTTATTCATATGTGGCCCCCATAGTAAATATTTATTATTTTTTTTTGCGTAACTAGTCACACAAATTGCCAAAATCGTGCCTCCATCTAAAGCCTATATATAAATATTGCACTATAGAAACCTGTATTATTTTTCTAAGATGCATCAAACGTTTTCTAAGCTTATGTTTGGTTGAGATGATAGAAAATAAGGAGAAGAGAAAAAATATAAGGGAAAAAAAAGTCAAAGAAAATAAAATAAATATATATTCTCTTCTACACGTTTCATGAAAGAAGAGAAAGGAAAACAGAAAAAACTAATTTATTTATTTAGTTATTATTTTAATTGAAATTCAAAAATAAAAAAAATATTTTGACATTTTTATTTTGACATTTTTTAATTTTTGAAGGTTAATTTAGTCATTTACCATCTTCTACAAAAGCAACATGTTTTCTTCTCACATTTCTTTTCAATTTGCAGAGAAAATATTTAGTATGATCCACTCATTTTTTTTCTTTCCACTCTGTATTCTCTCTTACCAAACTACTCTATTTTTTTACTTCTCCCCACTTTTCCCTCAAAATCTTTCCAACCTCCCACTTTTCTTCCTTAACAAAGGGTAAATGCTGCAAACGTTTCTCTCGTTTTCTGTACGTGTATAAAGTGATCACGAATAAAATCCTTTTGTTGTTTTTGTTTTTTTAAAACAAAGTTACCAAGAAAACTAAATCTAATACTATGAAGGGGTGGATACTCGATCAATAATAATATAATAGCATTAACAATTAATGATATAGTCTTAGAGACATAATCAATTTATTGCCCCAATATATATATAGAAAAAGGAATTTAAGTCTTATTGGTGGGGCTTTCTGTATTTTTTACCCGTGAACAATTTTCGGCGCGATTATTTTTATGACCGTGTATATTGTAGCTATTTAGAGCATTTTACAAATTTTCAGAAAATTCCGAATAATTTACAGTACCGAAAAATAAGTTCAAACATGTTACACGCGTGACTAATTTTTTTTATGCGCGTGGAAAATAACATGTATAAACCTAGTTTTTGGTACTATAAACTATTCAGAATTTTCTGAAAATTTGCAGGATGCTTTAAATTACTACAATATACATGGTCATAGAAAAATCACGTTAAAAACTGTTCACGAGTTTAGAACACTGAGAGCCCCACCGATAGAGCTTAAGGTGAAGCTCTACCGGAGAATTGTATATATCTATACTCTATATATATATATATGCATGAATAATTTCTTAAGTCTTTTTTTTTTTTTTTGTTAGTGAGTCCCTCATTCTTTTACTGTTATTGTTGTTATTGAAAAACGTAAAAATGATGAATATCTTCTTTTCCACATACCTAATTTATTATTTATTTAATTTGTTTTTGTTTTTTGTGTAGAAATATCAATAAACTTCCTTCTTCTCCATCCTTTTTATCTTTCTCAATTTTGTATTTTTATTAAACATCAACATTATTGAAACAATTTTGTTTATTAAAAATTTAGTTTTCTTATAAAATTTATACAAACGTTTTTGAAATAGGGTCATATTAAAAAATAAAATAATATTTTCTGTAAATATTTTATGTTTTTTTAATAAAATACGAATTTTCAAATATTATAATAAAGAGGTAATTTTAAATACCTAAAATTAAAATTTGAAATTATTTTACAAATAAGTTTTATATTTATATAATTATTATTTTCTTATAACTTTTAAATAAATATTAATACCTTAAAATTTTGTTCATTTGTCTACAAAATTATATAGATTTTTCCAATTAATAAAAAACCTAAAAAGTAATAGTAGAAGTTAATTATTTTATTGTATTTAATATATTAAATATTTAAAGTATGAATATTTTGGTAATATTGAAAATAAAACGAATTTAGTGTTTTGATATGTAATTGAGATTATTTTTTGTCAAAGTATTATTAAATATGTTGATTTAAATTCTTAAAAGATTATTTATTTTTTTCTTAAACAAGTCTACACATGTTGATTTTTTTTTTTGTTATTTTTTTCTTTTACACTAATTTACTATATATAATACTACTTTATATATATATATTATATAATAAAAGTGAATAGTCAAACATATTCAGCCTATTTTTTCTGCTGCTTAATACTATATGCGTGTCAAAAAGCTTAATTTTTTTGGATAATATTTCGTAGAGATATGTACAAATATGAATGTACTTAAAGTGTTCATTTCATTCTTCATTTATCTTCTTTTATTTTGTCTTTAATGTATTTTACTTTTAACTAACTTGTAGATTGAAGATTTTGATATTTATCATTTAATTTTTGCTTTTATCATATTCATATGTTATTGAACTTATTTTATCATTTTAATAATAAAACTTACAAAATATGTGCTTGGTACTCTTTTCTATTTTTTTTATATAATTTAATAAATAAAACTTGTTCATATTATGTTATATATTAAAACGAAATTTCCACTTTATTCTTATGTATTTTATATTTTTAATAATTTATCAAAATATATAATTATATAAAAAATATCTATTAAATTTTAATTTGATTAAAATTATTTAAAAAATAAAATTAATTTTCTAAAAATATTATTTTTAATTAACGGGAGTATGTGCCTGGCTACATTCCTAAAAACTAGTATATATATATAGGAGAATTCTCTTATAGGAGTTTCATTTTAAGTCTTACTAGTAAGACTTTCAGTGTTTTTAACATGTAAACAGTTTTCGGCGCGATTTTTTTTATGACTGTGTATATTGTAGCTATTTAGAGCATCCTGCAAATTTTCAGAAAATTCCGAATAGTTTACAATACCGAAAACTAGGTTCAAACATATTGTTTTCTACGCACATAGTTTTCGATATTGTAAACTATTCAGAATTTTCTGAAAATTTGTAGGATGCTCTAACTAGCTACAATATGCATGGTCATAAAAAAAATCACACCGAAAACTGTTAACATGTTGAAACGCTAATTAAGAGCCCTGACATAACTGAGAGTGAATCCCTACATACAAAAAAATAGTCGTATATATTGATTAACTAAGAAAAAAAATAGAAAAAGACAAATTATGCTGTGATGATATTATGCGGCCACCTGCCCGTGTGGCATGCAAAATGCGCGCAACTAGTCATAATTTTTTCAGTGTGAAATAATGGGTCATAAGATAGAGACCAAACATATGAAACAAACAAAATATAATAAATAAGGGTTTGCTGCGTTAGTTGCTTTTGGCCTATATGGTCAAACGCAAAGTGACCCACTTTTTGCGCCATAAATATAAATTAGCTAGCTAGCTATAGCTAGGTTAAGTTTTCAAAGCAAAATAAACTTCCACATAATTATTAAATGCTCTACTTGGCAACCCACAACTCCAAAGTAAATTTATTCTATTCTCATGGCTGTTATATGTATTAATAATAACTGTCCAGTTGATATGAGTTTTGATTTGGACGAGTCTCTTAGGCTGCCGCAAAATCCAATCCCCGGAAATGGAATCACGACGTCCACGTCAAACACTTCGGTAGTCGAACACATGCCGACGGTGGTAGCCTCCGCCGCCTCTGTCGACGTTTGTTCGGTTTGCATGGAATGTTTCCGGCCGGGTGAAGGTGGCAAACAAGTCCCCTGCGGCCATGTCTACCACCAAACATGTATTGTCCAGTGGTTCTTTCACCATAATTCTTGCCCTCTTTGCCGTGGTAAACTTTTCCAGGACTAGCTTTAATTAATTACCTATATATATATATATATATATATATAGCTTTTCTTTGTTTTAGTTAATATAAAATTAAATTTTCCCAGCTAGGTTAATTTGGTTTTGTATTAGAGAGATAGTATCTATTTATCCAAATAACAAACTACTCGCCATATAATTTTATTTCAGAAATACCATATAGATGATCGCTATGTTTATTCTTTCGCATTATATATATTCCTGAATACTTTGTTTATATATATATATATTGAGTAAATTCGTAATAACCAAATATTATTAACACGCAGTTCTTTCTTTTGGGCCTGCTAGCTAATAAATTAATAACACCATTTATAAACCATCAAGGCCTTCTAACCACTTCATTTTTGGGCACCACTAATAACTGGTTTTGCAGGCTTTGGGTCTCTATCTTAAATGAAAATATTCGTTTTTAGTGAAGAATGTAGAAATTAGATTGAGTACCCAGATTTATAGGGAGACTTTAATTTTTAGTTATTTTCTAATACTCTTACTTTTATACTCAATATTTCATTAAATCTATCAATTATATTTTTTTATTAATCTTTCTCTCACTCAATCTTTCTAACCACCTCATCTTCCATTTCCCAAACCGGCACAACTCTGTGCTTCTACAAAAATATTACAATATAAATTGTTGAAATTTGAATGACATTATGCATATAAAGTCAGTCAAATATTATTTACATATTTATTTTTCTTTGAATTGAAATTATATTCAGCTAGTGAAGTTGACATTGGACGATAAATAAAAAAGAAAATCGAGAAATTAATGACAGAGATCTATGTGAAGGTAAATAGGATTTTTGAGTAAGAGTATGGTAGGAAATGTGGTTATAAATTTGAGTAATATTAAATTAAATATATTTATTGGCTACAACTAGTCTTAAAAGTGAGTATTTTTCAATTTATCTGGTCAAGAATTGTAGATCCCGATTAAATATATAAATAATGATATATATACTTAAAATTACAAATATAATAATGTATAATTATTTTTTAAAATAATAAATCTTAATTTTAATAAATATAATCCACTAAACATTACCCACAATATATAATATTTAGCTGCGTGCACGTATCATTTCTCAAAATATATACATATATCTAATTCACTTCACCTTAATAAAATGGGTGCATTTTATTTATTATTTTTTATTCTCGCACATGAATGAATAGGAAAACAAATACTTCTCCATTATGTTTTCTTTATACGATCCACTAATATGGCCATATATATTATATATAATTATATAGAGTTATCTCTTACGGTATATGTTACCTAGTTTTTATGCACCGTATTTGATATATAGTCCAGTATGAATAATATAGTTATTAAAAAAATGTATGAAAACATTAAAAGCAAGAAAGAACTTTCACAAATAAATTTATTGGAAAGTAAACACAATGATGATGGGATCTGAATCCGATCATCTTTAGTCAAAACTTTCTGCAATTTAAAAAACTCCTTTATTCTTTCTTTTTTTCTTAAAAAAAAAATCAAAAAGTTTCTCTATTCATGTTTTGAATATTTTACCCAATTTCAAGAACCAAGATCATCTTCACCTACTGAAAAAAAAAGTGTTAGTCGCGTTTTAAAATTGGAAGTTTTCCCCAATTTTTATTTAATTTCTCCAATGAAATTAAAACAATAAGTCAAGTTACATAACCCCTTCTCTTTTTCTTTTCTTTTGTCTTTTTTTTTTCTTTCATAACAATGACAATTTTGATGACATAATTCGAAGCGCGAGCCCCACCCCCTCAATTATATAATTATATTGCCGTCAGTTAAAAAAATTAGGATAAGTAACAACTTTAACTTTTTTTAGAAGATGGAGCTTGCACTGCCCACCCACTACCACCTACCGTCACTCTAGTCTATATGTATAATGTACTTACACATTTTTACTTAATAATAATAATAATAATGTCAACAGGTGCATCACAAATTTTAATAAATGTTAAATATGTTACATTATCTTTTGCTTAAAATTATTAAAATATACAAAATTAAATATTTTAAATATTTCTTTAGTACTTCTCATCATATGTCTATCTAGGATAACTCTCCGGTAAACAACGTCATAGCTAAGGAAAACGGCTTAAGCAACAACTAGATAAATGAGAAAAAGGAATATGGTTGTTAGGCCAACCCTCTCGAAAGTTTGATTATATTGTCAAATATTCTTATCCCAAAGACTTACCTGACTCTCCTCCATAATCAACTGGATAAGACATTGAGGTTCCTCCAACAAACTCCCAGGAGCCTCCACTTTCAGCTTCTCAACAGAACATTTTGTCATGCTACAAAAAAACAACAAAATGGATGTGACATCATGGAGAAGTTTTTCCTATTCAAAATCAGTTCCAACAAATTCCACAAGTATGTATGATGACTACTATTGATTATGAGTCAAAATTTCATCCTCTAAAAAAATTGATAGGCAAGACGACCAAGGTACGGTTTCTCACCAACCAAAGGTTCAAAACCCCACAACTAGGAACGCGGATGGGTCTCTCAAAAAAGTATCTCTGGCCGAAGAAGTTCTCAACTGGCAATCAGAAAATGTGATTTCCCAAAACAAGGTCTTAAAGCAAGTTGAGTTACAAAATACCAGAATAGAGACAGCAGTAAAACAATCTCAAACTACTGTCATCGATAAACTCACTGCAAAAATCCAACAGACTCACGATGAGCTTCTAGCCATCATTAAAGCAAACTCAATCCCAATGCTAGTATTCCTAGCGAAGGAAGCCAAGATGAAGAGCCTAAAAACTCAATATGAATCCCTCAAGAACTGGTTCTGCCAACAAGAACCGAAAAATGCCCCTTCAACTAGCTATTTGGGAACTTCGTCCTCGTTCGAGATAACTACGACGTCGGTCCCTTGGCAGTTTGCTACAATACCAAAGACCTCCCAGCCTTTTCCTATCACTAGATCTGTGCAAGAAGACTTTGTTGTACGAGTAAGACGCATGCTTGATGAAAGCCAACAACAGAAGACAAAAAAGGAGAAGAAAAAAGAATTACCAAGCCAACCAACAGACGAACTTAAGAAACTTATGGTTCACCCAACCACAAATCCTCTGTCACAAATGATTTGACATACAAGCACTCTCCACATCGCAGAAAAAGAAACGGACTTAAACGATCAAAACTCTTCGGCTAGTTCAGACAATTCTTCAGATGACTAGTGTAATGACCCAACTACTCTAGACTTTTGGACCATTAACGAAAACTATACGTACTAACCCTTAATAAAACTTACAAGTGAACATACCATAACTTTATTAAGAAATTTGTAAAAATAAGAGTTAAACTTACATAAAATTTAGGTTAGGATATGGGATCCCATTGTTTTAAAAATAAAACAAAACATAATTTAAAATAAAAAGGGATTACATAACAAGTGCGGAAAAATACATGTAAAACCATAAAAAAAATAAGACTACATCCTCGAATCGAAACGCTCGGCTCTTGAATCCATTCCGCCTCAATACACATTCTCCAAGCTTCCAAGAACCTTTCCCGCCACTAAGACTATTTTCCTGCACATATAAACAAAAAGGAATGAGCCTAATGCCCAGCAAGGAAAATCTACACATAGTTCATATACATAAATTTCATAAGAAACATAAAACATAACATAACACTTATATCATACACATACTATAATGCCCATTATTACTTGGGGTCATTATGACTAAACAAGTCATATGCCCATTAGATTAGTGGGGTCCTACTAGCTAAGCAGGTCATATGCCCATAATCCATTTGGGGCTTGTCAGTCATATGGGTCATATGCCCAAGCCTACATACATACATAACATAACACATTTCATAACATAAAAACATAAGATAACATATAAAACATATAACATATGAATTCTATCCTATTTTCCTTGCCAAAATTACCGGGATAAAAGGACAGAGTTGTGACTTTGGAACACTCCTAAGAACCATTTGAAAAAGAGTGAGTATAGTGAAGAAGAGAAATGAAAGGAATGGAAGGACTAAACCATTGAGAAAATACTTACCAAAAACTTATGTGCAAGTTCTTAGATTTCCTAACCAAAATAAAGATTAAGGTTAGAAGGCTGAGTAGAAGACTATGATAACTTAAAATAAAATAATACCAATGAACTAAGGTGTGGAAATACCTTGAAGACTTGTAAGACCAATCTAACCCTCGAATCGAAATACTATAAAACCTTACTTCCCCAAGTGTTTGATAAGCTTATGATGATCAAGCTTATGATTCCTAACCCAAGTGTTTACACTCTCACACTCACCTAGCAACTTGCAGCCTCTGAACTTAGAGCAAAAGATGAATAATGGCTGGGTACTAGGTCCTATTTATAGAGTTTAGGAATGAAAGGATCTTAAATTAACTTGAATAAAAATAATGGCTTTTTAAGTGAAAATAATTTGAATTATCGTTCAGCAGAGGCTGAAGACTCGTTCAGAAAGGTGCTGGACTTATCAAGAGGTTGAAGGTTTGAATGAGAAACGATTTTGAAAACATTCAAAATATGCTGAAGGAGGCGATATATCGCCCCCTATAGGCGATATATCGCCTGGACCATTATGCCCGAGGCAAACGTGCATCGTTTCGTGTTTTCTGTATCTACGTGCTGCGATATATCGCCCCCTATAGCTGTGATATATCGGCATACGCTGATTATATAAACACGAAATTACACATTTTTAGCTTAATTCAAATTGAGTAAACAGCCTTGACTAAGCCCTCAAACGTTTTCAAAGCTGCTGACTGACCTTAGAGCATTCAAATTTTACCCTTATTAAATTTAATCCTCAAAATACTTAATCCTTAATCACCCATACATAACATGTGCTTAAAATCCTATTGGTTCTTATTTAAACCTTATAGTATAATAAATATTATCCTCAATATCAGTCATATTAATCAAACCTTAGGTTAAAATTAATATTCTTAAACTATAGGTTAAACTTAGAAAATCTACAAGTACTACTATGAGTGTCCAAATAAATCCCGGTCTGAACCAAAAATCCACAGTCATAAAGATAATACTATAATTACTATAATACTATTATCTAACTAGCTAAGTAAAGTTCTTGGACTCTACAACTAGTCTGAAGAAATGAGTTCAACTTCTAACGATACTATACCTAGTGATCCCGAAAGCTTATCCCGAACCAATTATCACAAGTGAAGACGAAACTGGAAATGAATCAACAACACCACATTTTCCCCAAAGACGAAAGAGTAAAAGTTCAAACTTTCAAACTTTTACTTTAGATGACCTCCCTCCATCAAAATGGTGTGAAAGGGTCCAAGAGTTTTAGGCTTGGCTCACTGGAATCACAAAGACCTAAAGCACAAACAGAAACAGTTCTCCTCAACTTTGTCTCCCGTTTTATAGGTACCCTACAAGATTGGTGGACAAGTCTGGGTGATTATAGACATATGAATTTTTTACAACTTCCATCTATCACCAATGCCTTGACCTATCTGTATAATGAATTTTGCGGACACGATGCTCAAGTCACTGAAAAACTACGCGCAGATTTCTTCAAACTAAAATGTTGTTCAATGGATAAGAGAGATTTGGAGAAGCATTACAAAAAGATGACTCAACTATTCTACCAACTAGGTGGAATTGATGATTCAAATCTAAAACAAGCTTTCCTCTCTTTTATACCAGAACCACTAGGAGAAGAAATGTAATGCCCCAAAATCCCTAATGTGGTTTAATGGCTGGATTAGTAGGCCGGCAGGGCCATAATTGTTTAATTATGCCATTAAATGATTATATGCATGTTTATGTGAATTATATTATAATATGATGTTAAATGCATGCATGTGGGTCCACATTTCATTACAGGGGTGTTTTGGTAATTTGGCCTGTTGAGGGCGTAATTGTATATTTGTATGCATGTCGGTGACCTAATTGAGACCACATTATAATGTGGATTTGTTCGAGCTATTCGACATGAGACGATCTTTGAATATTAATTAGCAGTTTAGTCATAACATGTTTAAGTTCGGGGCTCGGGGTGAGTCTCGGGGTGATTTTAATGATTAGAGCGTTGCCGGGAATTAAAGGGTAATGGGATATGAACTATTGGTGTTTGAGAATATCTAGAATAGCGGGAGTTGGAGAGTGTTAATTATGATTAACGAAATAGGTGGAAAATGTCAATTTTGCCCTTAGGAGCCTTTAGAAATCATTATTTGACCTAGGGGTA
This sequence comes from Humulus lupulus, assembly GCF_963169125.1. Classification (NCBI taxonomy): domain Eukaryota; kingdom Viridiplantae; phylum Streptophyta; class Magnoliopsida; order Rosales; family Cannabaceae; genus Humulus; species Humulus lupulus. Next base: position 47,817,435 of record NC_084800.1, on the reverse strand, counting down.
TTTTGGACTTTTCACCCCTAGGATAGATTAAATCCATTGAAGGCTGTAGAAGGAAGAGAAAATAGAGCAATTTTAAACACTTCTCCCGTAGCTGTTTTTCTTCATTTTCTCTTTGGATTTTTGAGCTTAAGTTGAGGATTCAAGCTTGGGAAGTAAGTCTTGAGAGCTTGGGAGTGTGTTCCACCATTGAAGAGCATCATAATATGAGTTTGAGGTAAGTTTCTAGCCATTAAATTTCCTGGTTTGCTCTATTTTAGCTTTGGTTTTTCAGTTGAGATTTCTAGGTTGGATGATTGGTTTTGTTGGGAGTTTTTTGCTAGGGTTCTTGTGGTTGTGATGCTTAGGGCTTGTGGGGATGGTTTTTGGGTTCATTTGGCACCAAAAATGAGGTTTGGAAGCATTGGAATCGAGTTGGAATTGAAGGAGTCAAAGGAAGAGGTTTCAGGGGAGGTACTGGCTGGGTGTAGCGCTATAGCGCCCACCAGGGGGTGCTATAGCGCTACCCAGTGCTCTGTTGGGCGGTTTGGGGTTCTGAGTATAGCGCTGGGGCGCTAGTGAGCAGTGCTGTAGCATTACTCTGTTCCTTCAGAATCCCGTTTTGAGTGTTTTTAAGGGTTTTTGGCTCGGGGTGTAATGCCCCGAAATCCCTAATGCGGTTTAATGGCTGGATTAGTAGGCCGGGAAGGCCATAACTGTTTAATTATGCCATTAAATGATAATATGCATGTTTGTTTTAATTATATTATAATATGATGTTATATGCATGCATGTGGGTCCACATTTGATTATTATGGTGTTTTGGTAATTTGGCCCGTTGAGGGCATATTTGTGCATTTTGGTGCATATTGTGATTTATGGATGAGATCCCATTATTATGGAGATATATTCGAGCTATTCGGCATGAGAAGATCTTATATTGTGAATTAGCAGTTTTTTCATAACGGGGGTCTTTTATTGGGATATTGAGTAATGAGAATGTTATTTGATGATAAATTGAGAATTATTGAGATCAAGAGGAAATTCTGGGAGTTTTGACTATAATGTCCCCGGGGGTGTTTTCGGGACCCCAAGCACTAGGTTTTATTTAAGGTTACTTAAGCTCGAAGTAGCTTGTCAGATAGAACCATACGTTAGAAAACCCTTATCTCTTTTCCCGTTAGTTCGTTTTATCGTTCGAGGCATTTTCGGAGAAATCTCGAGTTCTAGGAGTCGGGATCAAGTGAGGATCGAGGCATAGCAATCCTAGGAAAGATTATAAGCTTCTTGACTGAAGGATTTGACGAGAAACAACCCAATCAAAGGTAATCTAAGTTTTAAGTTTTGAATTTTTAGAGTTTCTAAGCTTCGAATTGGATTTTGTGAATCGTTGAGTATTTTGTTCGTTTAAGCCTCAGGATTTGATGGTTTTGGATCATTGGGAAGTTTGAGAACTTTGATTTTTGGATTTGGAAGTGTTTAGGTATGTTTTTGGAGTGTTTGGGATGATGGAAAACGGGTTTATGGCTGGTTTTGGGTTGGGGGCCGCGGCCCTAGCTCGAAGAAGCAGGTGGAGCGTTTTGGCCTTGCTGGGCACCACGGCCCTGGGTATGGAGCGCCACGGCCCTTGGTCCTGGTGTGGCTGGGGGCCTCAATTCAAGGAGCTAGGGTCGTAGCCCTTGGGTAGTTTTGAGCCCGTTTGAGTGTTTTGACCTCGGGAACTTGGTTTTAGGCCTCGGGATTGTTCCACCTACCCGGAATAGTGGGGATTGATGTCCCGGAGGCTAGATCTTGGTTTGGGAACCTTTGTTATTCATTTTATTGATGGTGTCCCATATTTGGTTATGACTAGGTGACCGTTAAAGGACTAAAAGTCAGATCATTCTCAAGGGTCGTTCTTTTATTCATTCTCGCTCGAATCAGAGGTAAGAAAATTGCACCCTCTGTATATGACATGCATGATTGTTGTTGAGGCATGTTGGTTGATAAATGTGGACATTGATTGCATATTAAATGCTTAGCAGAGCTTGCTTACTTGTGTATGGCACTGATTAGTCAGGGACGACATTGGTCGCATATTACTGACTTGAGAATAAAAAACGGCATAAGCGTCCTGAATGCAGGGCCAATTAAAGATTAGATTTAATCGATATCATCGTTGAATGCCTCTAGGGACATTAATTGTAACGACCCAAATTCGCTAATAAGACTTAATGGCATTGATTAGTGTGCCTGAAGGGCATAATGGGAATTATGTGTGGTTTTAATGATTAAGATGCATTATTATGATTTAAAGCATGTTATATGACTATTTGAATATTTGAGATGCATGACTATGTGTATTAGTATGCATGTAGGCCCTAATTAGGTTAGAGGGGCATAATCGTAATTTTGGCTATTATGGGCATAATTGTATTGATATATGTGATAATTGTCGAGACCACATTATTATGTGGATATATCAGCGATCTGTGACTCGAGACGATCCTAGTGAGAAAAGTAGCGAAAAAGTCATGGCGGGGATTTATACCCGGCTCGGGGTGAGCTTAGGGGTATAAATGGGAATTTAGTGAATATACTGGAGTCTATCTGGACATTGGGGGAATATTATTGGTGATTAATTACGTATCGGGAATCAAGCGGGAAATATTAGAGACACTCGAGGAGTTAGCGGGAATTAGGTAAAATGACTAAAATGCCCCTAAGTGGATTAAAGGGTTTGGACTTAATAGGGTGGGCATAATAGTCATTTGGCTTACAGAAGTTAAGTAATAACAAGGCTTTATGTTAGTGGGAATTATAGAGAAGTGTGGAAGTCTGAAAAAGAAGGAAAAGGAAAGGAAAAGAAAGAGAGAAAAACAGAGAGAGTTCTCTAGGTCGGTTTATATTTCCTTCACCTATTTCTTGAGGATTTCTGGAGTAAAGCTCAGAGGAGAGCTGGGATAAACTAAGCATCAAGGATCCTAACCTAGGATTGAGAAATTGGCAGAGGTTTTGCAAGGATTCATCAACACTTGAGGTAAGACTTTAGAGTTCTTTAGTCTCTGTTTCTGGTTTTTGAGCTATGGTGTTTAAGTTGAGTTGGATGGAACTTTAGGGAATTCAGGCCTAAGGCTAAGGAGGAGCAAGCCAAGGAAGTCTCGAGGCAACTTGTGGTCGAAATTCCACCAAAGGTATAAACCCTTAACTCCAACTTTGTTGTTCAGCTGGTTTTTACTGAGTTTTAGAGCTTAGGAGTGGCTATGGTGAATTTTGGGTTTGGGGATGCATGTGCTTGAGTTCTAGGTATTTAGGGTGCTTGGGATGAGTGGAGTATGGTCATAGGGTTGTTTTTGAGGTTGGTTCGAGAAAATCGTATAAGGGAAAAAACTGGTGTTGGCCTGCCTGTGACTAGCGCTACAACGCTAGCCTTTGGGCGCTGTAGCGCTAGGCCAAGTTTGCTGATGGGGTTTTGCTGCTGTTTGTAGCGCTGTAGCGCCCTCCCATGAGCGCTGTAGCGCTACCCTGTCTTCTGAAGGGGATTTTAGGGTTGTTTGCAAGGGTTTTTGACCTAGGGTTTGGGGTTTGATTCCACCACCTTGTTTAGTGGAATAGGACTTCCCGGGGGCTCGGGATTGGCCCCGAGGCTAAGTTTTGAACTTGAGGATTGATTATGACTTTGGCCCATGATTGTGTTTAGGTGAGCGCTAGGGCTCGAGGGGGATCGTGCTCAAGGAGTCGAGGGATTGAAGCTAGTGAATTGAAAGGTAAGAAAACTACACCCGGTTACATGTTTGTGATGGGACTAAGTGCTCCCGATACTTGTATCGTGTCAATGATGGTATTACGCCATGGGACATGTAAAAGCGGCCTAAGAGTGTCGTACATCATATTTGCGCACAGGGCGCGGCTTGGCCACTGGTAGCCAAGGACAGCTTAACATTCACTAAGCTCGGTTTAAGCGGGCCGGAGTCAGTGGGATAACGGAGGGAGCAGCCTGAGAGCGCTAGCCCTAGTTATCATTTGTGCAGTAGTGTATGACATGAGTTGATATGTTTAGCATGTTGAATACTTGATTATACTGAATGACTATATGGTTGAGATTATGTGATGCAATGTGAGACATTGATTTGTCAGTTGATTGCTTATGCTCTGTTGTTGTGTTTTCTTGCTGGGCCTTGGCTCACGGGTGCTACGTGGTGCAGGTAAAGGCAAAGGCAAGCTGGACCAACCCTGAGATGGAGGGCCACGGTGTGGAATGTACATAGCCATCTGTTCGATCGCCATGGTCGAGGAGTGGGTCAGGACAGTGATTGCCTAACTGTCTGTTTTGCCTTAGCATGGCTTGATATTATATATAAACCTTGTGTCTTTTGTAAACGGTCTTTAAACTTAATATTTTTGGGATCCCGTGTAATAGATGATGCTTCTTAATGAAAATGTGGCTTTTGAGACCAAACCATTTTAAACCCTAGTTCCTCTATAGTTTCAGTAACACGATTTTAATTAAATGACTTGATTAGCACTTTATAAACACACAGTGTAACGGTCTTGGCTATCCAGGGCGTTACATTAATGCTGGACCGACCCTAAGGTCGATGAAACTTATAAGCGCTTGGCTAGTCTAAGACTAGTTACTTAGAGTCAGGGCCAAAGGCCTAGGTGACAACTTGTCACATGGCTAGGCAGCGGAATCCCATGGTTACGACTCTATGGGCATGGGTTAGGTTATGTTGGTGACTAGTCATCATGCACCTATCATGTTTAAGCTAGTGAAAGTTCACTTATTTGTAAAGCCCCGATGACCCTAACGTCACATGGCTAAAGGGAACAGAACCCACCTTAGTGACTTTTGCGACTGTCACTCATCTGTTTGGAATGAAAGTCCTGAATGATTATTATAGTCATTGTTGATATTATATTCATGATATAATGTGTTTTCTTGATGGGCCTTGGCTCATGGGTGCTATGTGGTGCAGGTAAAGGGAAAGAAAAGCTCACCCAACCTTGAGTGGAGAGCTTAGGTAGTGCTGTGTACATATGTGGCCGCTTGACCACTACGGCCAAGGAGTTCTCAGAGGAACTAGGGGGTTTACCCTATTTTTGCCGCTTAGGTCGGCGGGTTTGTAAATTTGAAATAGTAATGACAATTTTGAGTTGTAAATAACTTGTAAATGTCTTTGATGGGCTCGTGAACAATTTTATATATTAAATAAAATATATCATTTCCTTTTGATTGGTTTTCCACCTTAGCCTATTAATAACACTAGAAGCACGTTTTTAACCAAAGGACTTGGGTAGCGAGTTAAATTTCTGGTTCACCGTTCACCGTAACTGTTCTGGGGTAACCAGGGCGTTACACGAGGTTTCAATCCTTAAGGCCCGGGATCGAATCTACTCACCGTGTGGGCACGTTTTGAGGTCTCGAGATTGGGGTTTAGGTCAAGACCCTTTCATTGTTGATTTTCATTAATGGAGGTTATAATTGGTTATGATTAGGTAACCGCTAAGAAATCAAAAGGTCGATTGTTCTCAGGAGTCGTTATTGTTTTATTTCTCACTCGAACCAGAGGTAAGAATTGCACCCTGTGTATATGACATGCATGATTGTTGTTGAGGCATGTTGGTTGTTAAATGTGGACATGGATTGCATATTTAATGCTAGCAGAGCTTGCATACTTGTGTATGGCACTGATTAGTCAGGGACGACACTGGTCACGTATTACTGACCTAAGAGTCAGAAACGGCATAAGCATCCTGAACACAGGGCCGATAAAAGATTAGATCTAATAGATATTAGCATTGAATGACTCTAGGAGCATTAATGCTGGATCGACCCTAAGGTCGATGAAACTTATAAGCGCTTGACTAGTCTAGAACTAGTTACTCGGAGCCAGGGGCAAAGGCCGAGGTGGCTGCTTGTCACATGGCTAGGGAGTGGAATCCCACGGTTATGACTCTCTGGTCATGCGATAGGTTATATTGGTGACCAGTTCATCAGACACCTATCTTGATAAGCTAGTGAAAGGATCACTTATTTGTAAAGCTCCGGTGACCCTATCGTCACATGGCTAAAGGGAACTGAACCCACTTTAGTGACTTTTCCAATTGTCCCTCCTCTATATTTTGAACTGAAAGTCCTGAATGATTATTATGATCATTGTTGATATTATATTCATGTGTTATTGTGTTTTCTTGTTGGGCTTTGGCTCATGGGTGCTATGTGGTGCAGGTAAAGGGAAAGAAAAGCTCACTCAGCCTTGAGTGGAGAGCTTAGGTAGTGCTGTGTACATATGCGGCCGCTTGACCACCACGGCCAAGGAGTTCTCAGAGGAACTAGGGGGTTTACCCTATTTTTGCCACTTAGGTCAGCAAGTTTGTAAATTTGAAACAATAATGACCATTTTGAGCTGTAAATATTTTTATGGGCCCATGAACAGTTTTATGTTTTAAATTAAATGTATCATTTCCTTTTGATTGGTTTTCCACCTTAGCCTGTTAATAACACTTAGAAGCACGTTTTGAACCAAAGGACTTGGGTAGCGAGTTAAATTTCTGGTTCACCGTAACTGTTCTGGGGTAACCAGGGCGTTACAAGAAACATTCGTACTTCTCTGGGGAACAGGAAGAACCCTAGCTGATTCTACGATTGGAGAAATCTATCAGCTAGTTCTAAAGGCATTAGAAAATATGTATTCTCAGCACAAATTTATCCAAGAATTCATGAAACAATTCAAGAAGCTCGGAAAGGTTTGCAGCCAAAAGGACCTACGAATCAAATGTCCATCAGAATCAACATGTTCTTGTCTTCTTAGAGAAAATAAACATAACAAAAGGTTTAAAATCTTTAAGACCTTTAAATCCTCAAAGGAAGCTCATTCAAATTCCTAAGCAGGAAGCGCTCTTTCAAGAAGAAGTACAACAACATGTTTTATCTATGGAAACAAAGGACATTATGCCAAACAATGCCCCAAAGGGAAAACTTCCAAACTGATCTCCCATATTCAACAAACAATTGGCGTATCTCTCGAAGAAAATGACCTAGAATCCATCTTCTTTACTGATGACGAAATGATTCTAGAGTCCCTCTGTGCATTCAAAATACTGAAGACTTCAGATGAATTCTACCACATGGAAGCTATCAATACAATACATTTATCACCAGTCATCTCCATGCAGATCCTCTCTACAAAATATGCTCGGCCAGTCAAAGTAGCAGCCTTCTTTGATACTAGAGCATCATACACCATGATGAACCCTGATGTCTCCCTCTAGAATATTTGAGAAAAGAAAAACAATTCTTCCACGCTGCAAACAGAAGCATTTTCCATACAGAGCTCATCAGTAAACTAATTAAATTATGGTTCTTCTCAGGGTGCTCTATCATTCATAGAGTAATTGGCTGGAAATTACCAGGGAAAGATCTAATTATTGGTTTTTATGTCTACACCAAGAAAAAAGATTTACGAATCCTTTCTGGTGGCCTTGGCTACAAAAAAAAATTTTCTCCATGGGAATCCATACCAAAATATTTTCTAATGCCTCCTGATCCACTCTCCAATGTCAAACAAAGGCTCATAGAAAATTCCTGTGCTACAAGTCATGCCGAGTTCCTAAAAAAATTGTATGTCCTATATGGAAAAATCAACAATTCTTCCTTAGTTTACCATTCAAGCTCAATGAAGACATTAACCCTACCAAGGCAAGTCACCCAAGCATGAACCCAGAGCATCAGCAAATGGCAACCGAGGAATGTAAAGAACTACAACAACAAAGATTGATTGAACCAACCACCTCTTCATGGGCATGCCATGCTTTCTACGTCAATAAGAGATCAAAACAGGCTCGGGGGAAACAAAGATTGGTCATCAATTACAAGCCCTAGAATGAATTTTTGACAGATAATAAATTCCCCCTACCAAACAAAAATTCCTTATTTGCAAGCCTGTCAAAGGCTCAAATATTTTCGAAATTCGATCTAAAGGCGGGATTTTGGCAATTGGGTATCAAACAAGAAGATAGGTCCAAAACGGCCTTCTGCATTCCAAATCACCACTATTAGTGGAGTGTCCTTCCTTTTGGGTCTCAAAACAGCCCCATCACTGTTCCAAAAGGCCATGACCAGAATCTATGGGCCCATTCTAGATAAAGCCCTGATCTACATTGATGATATATTGTTCTTCTCACAAGATGAACAAGCCCATCACAATCTACTAGTCCAATTCATCTCTCTCACAGTCATGTTATCCGAATAGAAGATGCTCATTAGACAAGCCTAAATTAACTTTCTGGGAATGAAGCTTTTTAAAGGCCAATATGAGGCCTAACCTTACATACCCCAAGAATTACTTAAGTTTTCCAAAAAGGACTTCACAAAGGTCCAAATCCAACAGTTCTTAAGAATTGTAAACTATTTACGAGATTTTTTCTCACGGCTTTCGAAAATGACAAGACCACTCAACGACATGCTTAAAAAGCAAACTCCACCATGGTCACAAGAGCAAACTGTAGCAGTCAAAAAACTAAAGGATATGATGTAAACACTACCACCTTTGCAGATTCCTTCTGGTGGAAAAAGAATCTTGCAGACAAACGCTAGTGATCGGTATTGGGGAGCTATCCTACTTGAACAGGACAAGACAGGGAAAAGAAAAATATGTGGATACAAGAGTGGCCACTTCAAAGATTCTCAGCTCCACTATCATTCTACCCTGAAATAATTATTGGCGATAAAGATGGGTATTACAAAATTCGAATTCCATCTAATAGGTCATCATTTCTTGGTAGATTCGGACTTTGCCACGTCAAAAGGAATGATTAGTCGAAAGAAAAGCAAGACGAAAAATGTCCAACTTTTGAGATTGGCAGTCTGGTTTGACAACTACTCTTTTGATATTAAGCACATCCAAGGCAAAGACAATACTGTGGCTGATTTCTTATCCAGATCACCCATTGCTATAAATATAGCCTCAGGATACGCACCAAGAACCATCCCCATTGTCTCCCAAAAATCATCACATACCATCCCATTCATACTCATAATGGATTCTTCCTCTTCTGTTAAACACAATCAATCTTTCCCTCGGGATGCAAAAAATATCCTTTCGAAGGCGTCCCACAAATCAGCCAAAGAAAGAGCAACTCACAGAGCAATCTTTCTTCAGAATTTTATGATTTCCAAATTTGAACCTTCTATACAAAATGACTTTAGAATCCATCCAAAGTATCCATTTTCTCACATCCTACCTCTTCGAGACATGATCTTCACACCAAAACCAGTAGCTCATTTTTTCTGGTATTTGACCAGTGTTTTTACCATAGCTGTCGAGGTACAAACTATGGCTTTGCACACATTCACAAAATTATTCTTGGACCAAGAAAGACTCAAACCGACTTACCAATTCCAAATGGAGATTCTGTCCTGGTTCGCTCCATTGGAAAAATGGAAAAAAATCCTATCAACTGAATGGAAAAAGGTCAAGAATGACAGGCCCACTTTTATCTACCCACCAGGCCCAAATGTTGCCAGTCTAATGAACTGTGATATTATTCTCTTTCTTAATCTTAATGCCAAACTTGATGCAGAACATAATATAGTTATCAATCCAACATTCGAAGTCTACGAGTCAAAAGAAGAGCCACTATGTGGTCTTGGGGGCCAAGAATACATGGACATCCAAAAAAGTCTGTTTGAGAAAAATTAGACTATACCTCCTGAGTTATGGCCCAAGCTAGAAGAAGACGCTCCTTGGGAAACGTTCCCTTCTGACTATACTTGCAAAATAATGAAGGCCCTTGAAGCCTTCCTTATTGCAGAAAATGAAACAAATCAGGCCGCCGAACTCAAAGAAACTTTAGAGCAAAAATATCAGTCACAGATTGACCGACATTGAAGGGGCAATTTTGCGAAAAAAGTAATTATTTTGAAGATTCTCAAGACCCACATGCCGGCACTCCAGATATCCAAGATCCTGATCTCTTCTAGTACACAAGAAAAGAATGGGCTATGACATAATACAGACTACGACGCTTGCCCTGCAACTGGCAGTGATCAGGATGAAGAAGAACCGATAGGATGGAACCCACTTCACGAGGACCCAACATATGATTCTGACTACAAGGCCAGCCATGAAATACTGAGTAGAATGTACCTTGGGTTAAGGTAAGGCTATCGAAATACTGAAGTCAGGAAATGACTTAAGAAAATTTATATCCAGTAAGTGGAACTTCGGTTCCGAGTTGTTAAGTAAATTTCGAGGACGAAATTTCTGTAAGGAGGGGATAGTTGTAATGCCCCAAATTTCCTAATATGGTTTAGGACCTTGATTAGGAGGCCGGGAGGGCCATAATTGATTTATTATAATATTTAATGATTATATGCATACTTACGTGAATTATATTATTATATGATGGTGAATGCATGCTTATGGGAGAATTTAATATTGTGAGGGTATTTTGGTAATTTGGCCACTGTGGGCGTAATTTTATATTTTGGGTGCATGATTGTGATTAATTAATATAGCCACATTATAAGGTGGATTGGTTCGAGCTATTCGACATGAGACGATCATGAGATGTAAGTGTTCGGTCTAGTCATAACGAGTTTAAGTTCGAGGCTCGGGGTGAGTCTCGGGGTGAATTTAATGATTAGAGCATTACCGGGAATTAAAGGGTAATGGGATATGATTTATTGGTATTTGGGAATATTGAGATTAGCGGGAATTGGGAAGCGTTAATTATGATTAATGGGATTAGTGGAATGTGTCAAAATTACCCTTGAAGTGGCTTTAGAAGCTTTAGAAGACCAAGGGGTATTTTAGTCTTTTGGCTTGGATATATGTTAAGCTTGGAAGGCTGTAGATTAAACAGAGTAAAACAGAGGCAATTCCCTTCTTCTTCCCGTACCTTCTCTTTCCCTCATCTTCCTTGTGAGATTTTGTGAACTTGTTGAGGATTTGAGCTTGGGAGCTAAGCCTTGATACTTTGGGAGAGTGTTCCACTGTTGAAGAGCACCATAACCTGAACTTACGGTAAGCTTTTAGCCACTGGTTTTTTATATATGCTCTGTTTTGGTTGTTAGTTTCAGCCTTAGAATTTTGATGTGGAAAGTGTGAATCAAAGGGAGTTTAGGTGTTGATTTGTTTGGGATTTGATGAGGGTGAGCTAAGGGTGTTATTTGGGGGTTTAATTGTATGTTAGAAAGAGGTTTTATGAAGCTTTGAAGGACTGGTTTGAGAGGAAATCGCACAGGGGAAAAACTGGTTCGTTAAGGGCGTTCTAGCTGGTTTGGGCTGGGCGCTGCGGCGCAGCAGGGGTGCGCCGCGGCCCTTGGTGTCTGTCAGGAGGGAGCCCTTCTGTCTGAAGGGTGCGCCGCGGCGCAGCAGGGGAGGGCCGCGGCCCTTAGGGCCATTTTGACCAAAAACAAGTTTTTAGCTTGGGGATTCAAGCCATAGGCCTCGGGGTTGAACCTAGTACCCGGTTAAGTGGGGATTGGTGTTCCGGAGGCTAGATATTGATTGGGGAACTTAAGTTGATCATTTTTATTGATTATACCTTATATTTGGTTATGACTAGGTGACCGCTAAAGGAATAAAAGTTGATCGTTCTCAAGGGTCGTTCTTTTAATCGTTCTAGCTCAACTTTGAGGTAAGAAAACTGCACCCTGTGTATATGGGACATGCATGGCTTTTCTTGATGCATGTTGGTTGATTATTATGTATGACATGCATGGCTATTATTGATGCATATTGGTTGGTTATTGAGTATGACATGCGTGGTGATTATTGATGCATGTCAGTTGATTATTATGTATGACATGCATGGCTATTCTTGATGCATGTTGGTTGACTATTAAATGTGACATGCATGGCTATTATTGGTGCATGTTGGATTGCTGGATATATTGCATATGATTCATGAGAAACATGTGATTGGGACATGCTTTATATACTGAGTATGATATTGTTCAGAGCTTGAGCCTCTGTGTTTATGCATGGCCCTAATAGCACTTATACATGTTTAGTAAGCATGCTAAATGCCTCGTTTATGGATATGGAACATGTGATATATGATTGGTGGCATGTCTTACTTGTGAATGACACTGACTAGTCAGGGACCGACTCTAAAGTCGAGAATCATGCATTGAATGGCTCTATGGCATTAATGCCAGACCGACCCTAAGGTCGAAGAACTTATAAGCGCTTGCCTGGTCTATGACCAGATGTTTATGGCCAAGGTATATGACCCCGGTGACTGTTTGTCACACGGCCAAGGGACGCTGTCCATGGCACGACTCTAGAGTCGGGAGGAAGGTTATGTTGGTGACCATTCACCATGCACCTGTCCTAATCAAACTTATGAAAGGATCACTTATCAGTTAAGCCCTGGTGACCCTATCGTCACATGGCTAGAAGGAGCGATGCTCATTATTGTGACTTTTGGCTATTGTCACCTATTTGCTTGGACCGATAGTCCTGAATGGTTATTATGATCGTTGTTGATATTATATCATGCTTTATTGTGTTTTCTTGCTGGGCTTTGGCTCACGGGTGCTACGTGGTCAGGTAAAGGCAAGAGGAAGCTGGACCATCCTTGAGTTGGAGAGCTTAGGTGATGACGTGTACATATGCAGCTGCTCGTTCGCCACGGCCGAGGTTTAAAGTGGAACTAGGGTTAAACCTTGTTTTGCCGCTTAGAACGGCCTGTTGTAAATATTTTCTGTAATAAAATCTGAAACTTTATTTTCGGGATCCCAATGTATATATTAAAAGTACTTGTGAAACGTTACATCTTAACCAAAATGTTTAAACCCTAAACCACTAATCATACTTAGTTACACGTTTTGGCCAAATGACTCGGTTAGCAAGTTTAGCACTGTTTACAAGGCACATCGTAACGGTCCCTGGAGTTTGGGGCGTTACAATTTGGCCCGTTGAGGGCATATTTGTATATTTTGGTGCATGTTAGTGATTTATGGATGAGATTCCATCATTATGTTGATATATTCGAGCTATTCGACATGAGACGATCTTAGGTTACAAGTTAGCGGTTTTGTGATAACGGGGTCAATTATTAGGATATTGGATAATGAGAATGATTATTTGATGATATATTGGGAGTTAGTGAGATCAGGAAGAAATTCTGGGAGTTTTGACTATTTTTTCCCCGGAGTTGTTTTTGGGACCCCGAGTATTATGATTTATTTGAGGTTACTTAAGCTTGAAGTAGTCTATCAAAAAGAAAACTATGTTCAAACACTTTGACTCTCTCTCCCGCTATTCCTTTTTACCGTTCGTTGCAATTTCGAAGAAAACTTGGGTTTCATGAGTCGGAATCAAGCGAGGATTGAGGCATAGTGATCCTAGGAAAGATTAGAAGCTTCTTAACTAAAGGATTGGAGATGTTTAGGTAGGTTTTTGGAAGGATTAAAAGGTGGAAAGTCGGGGTTATGGCTGATTTCCCAAGTGGGGCTGCAGCCCTATTCTTGGGTGTCACGGCCCGAGTAGGTTGCAGATGGGCAGTGGAGTTGTGAGGTCTGGGGGCCGCGACTTTGGGGAAGGTGGGTCGCGATGCTTGCTTCAGGTGCCCCTGTCTTGGCTGGGGGCCGCGGCTCAGAGTGATGGGGGTCGCGGCGCTTGAAGGTTTTGAGGCCAAAATAGTGTTTTGATCATGGGAACTCAAACCTTAGGCCTCGGAATCGTTCCTACTACCCGGTTTAGTAGGATTCGATGTCCCGGAGGCTAGGTCTTGGTTCGGGAACCTTTGTTATTCATTTTATTGATGAAATCCCGTAATTGGCTATGACCATGTAATTGCTAAGGAACTAAAAGACAGATCGTTCTCAAGGGTCGTTCTTTTACTAATTCTCGCTTGAATCAGAGGTAAGAAAACTGCACCCCAGATGTGACATGTATGGTTATTCATGAGGCATGTTGGAATTTTAAATGTGGACATTGACTGAATACCGAATGCTTAGAAAATCTTGCTCACTTGTGTATGGCACTGACTAAATAGTCAGAATTGGCAATAGTGTCAGTATCAACTGAGAAGCTGTGACTCATTAGTCAAGTTCGACAGTAGTACTGAGCACTGGTCACATGGTATTGACTCATAAGTAGAGAACGGTCTTAGCGTGTTAACACAAGCCGATAAAGATTAGATCTAATCGACATCTGCATTGAATGACTCAAATGAGCATTAATGCCAGACCGACCTCAAGTTCGATGAAAACTAAAAGTGATTGTCTAGCCAAAGGCTAGTCATTTAGAGCCATGGCCAGCGAACCCCAGTGACTGTTTAGTCACATGGCTATGGGTGCCGAGCCCTGTAGTGACTTACCCATGAGTCACTCATCTGTTCAAGCTAGTGACTTACCCATCAGTCACTCATATGTTTAAGCTATTGACTTATCAATCAGTCACTCATTTGTTTAAGTTAGTAACTTGCTTAACAGTCACTCATTATGGTTCACCAGAACCTCAAGTGTTAAATCACTCATCTGATTAGAGCTATAATCTCCTTCATGGTTAACGTAACCACAAAGTGATATTCACTCATCTTTTCAGGGCTATGGGCTCTATATGATTATCATGATCATCATTTGATATTATATACATGCGTTATTGAGTTTTCTTGCTGGGCTTTGGCTCATGGATGCTATGTGGTGCAGGTAAAGGGAAAGAAAAGCTCACCCAGCCTTGAGTGGAGAGCTTAGGTGGTGATGTGTACATATGCGGCCGCTTGACCACCATGGCCAAGGAGTTCTCAAGGGGACTAGGGGGTTTACCTTATTTTTGCCTCTTAGATCGGCGGGTTGTAAATTTTATACTGTAATGACCATTTTGTATCATAAATAACTTGTGAACGTTTTTATGGGCCTATGAACAGTTTTATGTTTTAAATAAAATGTATCATTTCATTTTGATTGGTTTTCCACCTTAACCTATTAATAACACCTAGAAGCACATTTTTAACCAAAGAACTCGGTTAGCAAGTTATATTCATTGTTCAAAGTTCACCGTAACTATCCTGGAGTAACCAGGGCGTTACAATTATACAAGGAAATAACATGAAATATTCTTAAATTACAACACCATTAATTGTTCTATAAATTCTAATCATTAAATTAATCCAATCACTACTTTTATGTTTTCACCGTCTCCTAAGGAGAATCTATTCTTCACTCTTTTTTCCACTTTTTCTTTAATTTTATGACAAGTATTATATTTTAACTAAAACTAATTTGTAGTTAATAATTAGCCATGATATTATAATTTTATTACACTTTTGCCACTTTAACTAGAGAATAAAAATTAGATTTTTTTTTATAAAACACAATACATATTGAAGTTTTTTTTTCTATTGAATGATATACTCAGGTGAGGTGTGGTATGACACTTTTTGCTTTGTTTTGTAATGAAAAAAAAACTTCTAAATATATATTTTTTAGAAAAACACAATACATATTTAAAAAAAAAATTTCTCAATTTTATACAACAAGCATTCAATATAAAAAAAGCTTCTAAATATATATGTATGTATTTTTTTTTTTAAATGACTACTTTTATTTCTAATTTTTATTATTTAGTAAGTGAAAAAAATTAGTGTAATAAGTTAGTTAAAGTGGGATAAGTGTAATAAAATTATAATATCATGCCTAATTATTAAGAACAAATTAGTATTACTTAAAATATGACACTTGTCATGAAATCAAAGAAAGAGTGCAAAAGAGATTGGAGAATAGAGTCTTCTTAGCAATTTGCAATTATCCTTTAATTCCACTCTTTTAATTAATTATAATATAGCCAGTACTTTGAGATACTTATTGTTTATCTTAGAATATTGATAAAATAATACTCTACTTTAGGAGGGGAAATTTTATGTTATATGCATGATAACTTAGTGAAACTTTTTAATATACCAACATAAGTTATTATCCCATATATATGACAATTTTAATTTTTTAGACAAAAATACCCCTAACATTCAAGCACCCATTTTCTTTCTCAATCCAAACTCTCTCTCTCTCTAACATATCTCATTATCTCACTTTCTCAAACTCTCTCTCATTCTTATCTTGTAGATCTTGAAAAAATACCAAAATTAAAAAAAAAAAATCATCTAAAACAGATATTTGAGTGAAAAAATATGAACTTCCAAAGTTTTCGTCAAATTTCAGTACAGAACATCAATTTTGCATCGAAATTGCATCAAAAAGACATAACTTTGGCCAAAAATCAAGTTTTCATGATTGCATCGCAACAGCATCGAAATACCATCAATTTTGCATCGAAATACCATCGATTTTGCATCGAAAAAACATCTTTATGGCAAAAAAAAAAACAAGTTTTTATTATTGCATCGAAAGAGCATCGAAACACCATTGATTTTGCATGGAAAATGCATCGTTTTGGCCAAAAATCAAGTTTTTATGATTGCATCGTAACAACATCAATGCACCATCGATTTTGCATCGAAACCCCATCGATTTTGCATCGAAAAAGCATCGTTTTGGCAAAAAACAAGTTTTCATGTTTGCATCGCAAGAACATCGAAACAACATCGATTTTGCATCGAAATTGCATCAAAAAACATTGTTTTTGCCAAAAATAAGTTGCATGATTGCATCGCAAGAGCATCGAAACTGCATCGATTTTGCATCGAAAAGACATTGTTTTGATGCAATTTAGATGCTTTTTTTGATGGTGTTTCGATGCAATTTTGATGCAAAATCGATGGTGTTTCGATGCAACATCGATGGTGTTTCGATACTCTTGTGATGCAATCATAAAAACTTGTTTTTTGGCCAAAATGATGACTTTTCGATGCAAAATCGATCGTGTTCGATGCCAAATGGATGGTATTTCGATGCAAAATCGATAGTGCATCGATGATGTTTCAATGAAATCATGAAAACTTGATTTTTGTCAAAAACGATGCTTTTTCGATGCAATTTCGATGCTCTAGACTGAAATTTGACGAAAGCTTTGGAGGTTCATATTTTTTCACTCAAATGTCGGTTTCAAATGATTATTTTTAATTTTGGTATTTTTTCGAGATCTACAAGATTAGAATGTTAGAGAGAGTGAGCGAATAAGAGATAATAGAGAGAGAAAGTTTGGATTGAGAGAGAAAATGAGTGTTTGAATGTTAGAGTTATTTTTGTCTAAAAAATTTAAATTGTCATATATTTGGGATAGTAACTTATGTTGAAATATTAAAAAATTTCACTAAGTTATTATGCATATAACATGAAATTTCTCCGGAGTCCGTTGGTTATATTGAATTGAATTATATTAAATTGGTATTAGTTGAGATAAATTTAATGCTAACATGTTAATATGTTATTGAATTTGTTAAATATAACATATAATTTTAAGGCATAAAGTTATTTAAATATTAATATTTTAATTAATTTATAAAGGGAAATTTGAGTTTTAATGCAATTAGTGACACTACATTAAAAAAATACCCTATCCCTATATAACTCTCATTTTGGTACTAATGACGTTACTACCCAAAATACCCCTAGCATAATTTTCCCTCTCTTTTTCTCATAGTCTTCACTCTCTATCTCTTATGTTTTCCCTCTCTATCTCTCAAACTCTCGTACACACAAAAAAAGCTAGCCACCATTAATTTGCATTTCGGATCTAGGGGCAAGTTGTGAGTCCTTTCAAGTCAAGAAACTTCATTTTGGATTTCGGATCTAGGGGAAAAATTCGTATGGGTAAGTATATATTTGTTATATGTAGTGAGGAAACTTGTCTGGTTACATTACTTGTCTTATTTTGAACAGATATGTGTATGCCTTCATGTTTTGTTGCAATTTTTCACTGTCGGAATGAATTTTGGATACTTCGTGCATTTTTTTCTGTATTTTTTTCCTGCCTTGATGAGTTTCGATGAAACTCGATAGGTCTCGATGTGTTGCATGCATGCTGGCTTGATGGTCCTCAATGGACCTCGACATGCCTCGATAGTGTTAGGATGTTAATACCTCGATGGTCCTCTATTGTACTCGATAAAACTCGATAGGTGTATAAGAGTTTAATTGGATTTAATAACTCGATTGTACTCGATAAAACTCGATAGGTGTATAAGAGTTTAATTGGATTGTTTGTCTCGATTATACTCGATAAAACTCGATAGCTGTCTAAGAATTTTATTGGATTGTTTGCCTCAATAGTCCTCGACTGTACTCGATAAAACTTGATATGTGTGACCTCGATAGGACTCAACATATATCGATAGAAATCGATATTTTCTGTTTTATGTTGTAGTTTAACTTTTTGACCTTTTTTTTTGTTTTTTTTGTTGCAGATTTGACTGTTTCCATATTTGTTGCATTCAATGGTGTTTGGGAACTCGAAAATAGGGATTGGATTTTCAAAGATGCTGAAAATCAAGTTTTTCCCGTAGAGAAGAGTGTGACATATGAGCAACTGCTTGACATTCTGTACGATGAGCTTGAAGTGGATAAATGTGTGCATGACTTGAAAATTGAGGTCCCGTACACATGCCTATCACAATCCGTCAAACCTACCGTTATAAAAAATGAAAGGCATGTGCGTGCATTCATTGGGTTAGCATCGAAATTTGTAGAGAAGCTCATTCCTCTATGTGTGACATTGATTAAGAAGGAAGGTGTAAGAAATGCATCGGCTTCTGCCAGCGTTAATAAAGAAGTTCGATTTGAAGAGAACATTTCTCCTCCATGTCATGGTTTTAAAGGAACTCAAGGAGACGTTGGAACATGTGTTCCCGAGACAAATCCAGATGTCATAGTCCAAGATGATATCCCGATTAGAGATCCATAATATGTGCATGACACGGCGGAGTACGAACCCTATGGTTACGATCCTTATGTCGACGATGATCCTGTTGTTGATGCAACAGATCTTGGTGTGCCAGATGTTAGGGCAGATTTTCCAACACAGAGTTGAGATGTTATGGTAGATGAGGAGCGCAGAATAGAAGATCGGCAAACACCTGGGGCCAGTAGTAGTCATCCAGGTCCAAGTAGAACCGATGATAGATTTAGATGGAGTTCTCCATTGGACTTAGGTGAAGATCGTAGAACATGGAGTGCTCCCATGTTCACCAAAGAGGATATAGAGGCCTCACATCAACATCATTCCTCAACCAGTAAAGCTTCAGGAGAATTGCACCTTGGGAAGTTCTTTCAGAACAAGCTTGAATTGAAAACCAAAGCATCCATATTTGCGATGAAGAATAATTTTGCGTTTATGGTGAAGAAATCTGGGACTGATGTGTGGTACATTACCTACAAGGATATTGATTGTGGTTGGAGATTGAGGGGTAAGAAAAAAATGCGATCTGAAATGTTAAAGATTACTGTATACAACGAAGTACACACTTTCTCACAAGAAATTCGAGATAGGGACCACTGTCAAGCATCACCGTGGGTTGTTGGGCACCTAATCAAGAGGAAATTTGCTACCGATGGTACTCGGTACAGGGCAAACAACATAAGGGAGGAGATGAAGCACCATTTTGGGGTCGAAATGAGCTATGAGAAGGCGTGGAGATGCAGAGAAAAGGCTCTTATGTATGTCAGAGGGACACCTGAGGAATCATACTCCAAGTTACCTGGATACCTGTGTCAGTTGGAGCATAAGAACCCAGGTACAATTACTGATTTTGTAGCAGAAGATGGTCGTTTCTTGTATTGCTTCTTTTCCCTCGGTGTTTCTAGGCGTGGTTTCCAGTACTATCGTCCTGTAATTTGTGTGGATGGTACATTCTTGAAGAATAAGTATGGTGGCCACATGCTCTATGCTGTTGCGTTGGATGTAAACAACCAATTGTTTCCAATTGCGTTTGCATTGGTGGACAGTGAGAACCATAACTCTTTGACTTATTTCATGAGAAAATTGAAGGAAGCCATAGGGGATGTTGAGAACCTTGCTTTTGTATCGGACAGGCATAAAATCATTAATCATGCTTTGGAGCTTGTGTTCCCATATGCGTATCACGGTGCATGTTACCATCATATTTGTATGAATGTTGTGGCAAAATTCAAAACTGACCACGTGCAAGACATCATGGGGTGTGCAGCGTACGCATTTCAAAGAATGGAATTTCACAAGTTCTTTGACAAGATTAAGGTAATTGATCCGCCCATTGCTTAATATCTAGAGGGAATTGGCTTTGAAAGGTCGAGTAGCGCTTATTTTCCTGGTAACTGATACAATATCATGACGAGTAACTATGCAGAAAGCTTTAACAATAAGACCAAGGAGGCAAGGAGCTTTCCAGTCGCCACTTTTCTTGAATTCATAAGATTCACTCTTTAGTCTTGGTTTTCAGATAGACGTGAAAGAGCTGCAAAAGCAACAACTGTGTTATCACCTGAGATGGAAAAGGATTTGAAGCAAATAGGTGATAAAACAATTTTTTTAGATGTCCAAATCCTTGGTCATCATGAATTTCTTGTGGTCGATGGTAATGGTGATGGTGAGGTGAACTTGGCCAAAAAATCATGCTCTTGTGGTATGTTCCAAACCATTGGGATACCCTATGTACATGATTTTGCTCCATTTGTTATATGGAGTACTTCTTCTAATACTTTGTTGGTTTGGATGTCGAGGCACATACATTATGTGAATTTAGTACTTTTTTATTTAATAACTTTTTCAAAAAATATTATTTGATAAAAAATAATATACAAAACTAACTATATGTTATACTATATAGGATGTGTAAGACAAAAATGTAAAGAGCATCACGGGGGCAAATTCTGATAGAATAGGTCCACACACCACTTGGTCCTGAAATGCTGGATGTTCTCATCGATAACGGTATCGAGTGGAAGCCTGGCAACCAGATGCTCGATATGTTTGATGGCAAACATACCACAATCCCCACTACATATAATCAATTTTGTGTCAATAGAAGATAAAAATAACTTTAATTTTTAGATTTCAAAAAACACTAATTAAATAGGGGAATACCTTGTCTTAGTCTGAGGACACTCATCTGGAGGAATACGACAATAAGAAAAAGGCTTTGCATTCTGCTCAGGATATACTTGGAGGTCCTCATGGTCTTCAAACATGCTAGAACACCATAACAACGAAGGCAACAATAAGCACCAAGGCTTGATCGCTCCCTCCATCAGAGTGGGACTGAGTACACTATGGTTGGAATCATAAATGTTGATGCACCACGTTGGAATGGAGACTTCAATGGCGATCCAATGTGTGGCTTTCTCGACGTGCAAGGCAAAATATACTTCACTCACATTTTACCATGATACAAGGAATTGATTATCATCGCCCTTCAACATTCTCAGCACATCGTCGTCCCATGTAGACTTAGTGCCGGTCTCTCTGAAATGATTCCAACGACCTAGGCACACCTGGGGGAAGGTGGTGTTCATGATCGCAGCATCCTGCCGAAATGCAGCATGGTAAAAGTGGCATCGGCGGCGTAGCATGTGCAAAGCGGCATCAATATGCTAAAAAAATATGAAAATTCGTTAGTACCATCAATATATTTTAAGATTGAATTGAAAACATGAATGTAATTTACATACCGAATCCCAAAGCCAAGTCTGGATTGTGTGCAACTGCAAGAACCATGCCACACCATGCGTCCCAGTATAGACATTCCGGTCTCTCTTGTTGTCGATCTTCCCGATGATCCATTTATGGAAGCTTTTCTCCTGCTGTGGGTCACACTTCCTCAGTGGTTCAGCAACTATCCCCTGTTTATCTAGTCTGATCTTCTTTGTTGGGTTGGTGAAGTCATCAAAACGCTTGGGCATGCATTTCTTCCTGACAACTTCAAGGCCAGCCGCCTCCTCAGGCTGCAGTACTCGTACACTGGGACTGTCATCATCACTGGAAACTACAGATGTATGGGATTGTGGAGTGGAGGGTAGATCACCGCGCTCGTAGTCTGCAGGCAAGATATCAGACTTTGTATCTGATTTTACGTCGGTGGATTGACCTGAGACCAGTAAAAGCAGCTGCGCCAACTGAGCCATGATCGTGGTCTTATTCTGTAGTAAGGTTGCATGGCCCTCCTCAACCCTCTTGAGCCTCTGCATCAATTTCTCATAATCAGGCTGGGCAACATCATTAGATGAAGCTGCACAGGCATGTGAAGTGCTCTCCTCAACCCTCGGGACATCCTCATAAAAAATGGAGGCTTCCTTTGCAACTTTTGCCAGCTTCTCTGCCTCCTTCTCAGGTACCACTACTTCCTCCGTTGCAGTCCCAGCCTCCCCCACAGTTGATTCCAACTCAGGGAATAACCTGGAATTAACTTCTGGGAGGCTATTGTAGTAGACTACCTCACCGGGACGTGGCTTCAGCATGGGAAATACCACTAACTGCATGGTTGAATATCATGTGTCAGGAAAACTTTAATAAAATAAATCGTTAATCAATTAATCTGTGACATTTAACAAGATAAAATGGAACTTACTCGACGGTTGGCGAATATAGGAACCAACAGAGCTATCAAAATAGTGATATCAGTCTTTGTAGCCCAGCTAAGCATCCTCAGAATCTGATTCCCACTGTTCTCGCCGAACTTACTCCTGAGAGAAGGCATGGCTTCAAAAACCCAGTAAAGAAGCGCGGGTGCATAGCAATTGAAACTATACTTCACCTCCTTCTGTTTTTTGCTTGACCCCTATTTCTTCTTCTCCTCATAGTGTTTCAATTGCTTCTTCATGTCCTTCTGAAATCCTTTCCTAACCTTCTTAAATGACAACTTCCCCCATGGATACTTGAAAAAGTAATCAATATCCTTAACCATCCTCAGGGAATCTCCCCATATCATCGTTGTCTTGTCTGGGGCATTCAGTACCCCCTATATCAAATAGCACAAACCCAGCTTAAATGCATCTTTTAGGTTTGTGGAGGCCTTCAATGCATCTTCTAACTGACCAAAACTAACCTTCGAATCACCATTAAAATATTCATGGATGATCCGATCACTTGAAAGATGCTCTTTCAACTCATCTCGGGATGGTGATTTCCCAAAATTTAGCCCGGTAACTATGGCAAACTCTGCAATACCTAATCTACACAGAGTGTTGCCCAGGTAGAACTGACCCTCTTCAGGCTTCTTGCTTTCTACCTTACGCAACGGGCATGGCTGTGCTCTTTCAATAAGACCATGCCTCTGAAACTGCTCTATAAGGGTATCCAAGTAGGCACTACCCCTATAAGTGACATGGCCAGGAAAGTGCTTCTCCAATGGCACAATAAGGTCAGGCATCTGGAAAAAAAAAACAAAAAAAATGTTAAAAATGTAAAACAATCTGGTCACTATCGAGGCAGTTACTATCGAGGCCTATCGAGTCCCATCGAGGTGGGTTCTAAAAATCACAAATAATAATATCATCGGGTTACTATCGAGTCTTATCGAGGCCTATCGAGGTAAGGCCTAAAAATCCCAAAGTCTCGTAGTATCGAGTCCTATCGAGGCCTATCGAGGTAGGCCCTAAAAATCCCAAAGCCCCGTATCATCGAGTCTTATCGATTCCTATCGAGGTAGGCCCTAAAAATCCCAAAGCCCCGTATCATCGAGTCCTATCGATTCCTATTGAGGTAGGCCCTAAAAATCCCAAAGCCCCGTATCATCGAGTCCTGTCGATTCCTATCGAGATATATGCTAAAATTTCTATAAGCCTAAAATTTCATCGAGTCTTATCGAGTCCCATCGAGGCATAGTCAAATCCAGTCCCTATCATGTACTATCGAGTCCTATCGATTTCTATCGAGTTGCATGAAAAATATCGAAAAAACCCCAGATTTCTTCATTCCCCAGCCCCGATCTATTCTATGAACAAAAATCAACAAAAAAAAAACAGGCACATACACATATTTCAGATTAAAAACGAAATCCCTCACCTTCACTTTCTTTAGGGTTTTTCCCAAAAGTTTGGTCGGCTTGCTCGACGTTTTCTCTTCCACTTCTCCGATCGTCAACTCCGACCCTTTGGGAGCCCTTGTTCGTGGTCGTGGAAGACAATGAAGGTTGGGTTCTACGGATTCAATCGAGGTTTATCGATTTCAAAGTTTGCTTGGTTCGGGAATTTGGGAGAGAATACGGAGAGTTTGAGAAAATTATGCCAGGGGTATTTTGGGTAGTAACATTATTGACCCTTGTTTTGGTCAACTGACACGGAGTCAAATGCTTAATGTGATAGAAGGTATTGAAATAGATCTAATGGAAAGAACAATAAACGACACAACAAATTATAGTGGTTCGGCCCCATGAATTGGTAATGACCTACGTCCACTTAAGCTATTATTGATATTGATTCTCAAAGGAGTGATCAAAGAACTAGGGTTCTCCAAGTTTCACAAGCCTTAGAGGGATAAACAATACAATCAGAAGATAATAGCTATAATTCTCTTGTAAAGCATAAACTCAGAATTAGCCAAAAGGTCCAAAGTCCCTCCCTTGAGCTATTTCTTCTATATTTATAGGCTCAAGGAGGGTTACATAAATTTGTTACAGATATTCTTTCCTAAATAATCGGATACTTAGGAATTATGGGAGATAATCTCGGATATGATTACAATCGCATAAGATCTTCTCAAAATATACGGAGTATACGACCAAGCTGGTCGTATATGAAATCCACATGTTATGTCAGGGGAATCTCCCTGGTCGATAGTCGAACAGGACCTCCGCCAGGTGTCAGCCATGTGTTAAAAATGTCTGCCACGTCATCCACGCCTATTTTTTGGATAACATTTGTCCCCCAAGTTTATTTATTGCGACCAGCAATAAGTAAACTTAGGAAAACAACCTTTCATATGCCCCACGAAATCTGTCAGAGCCCTCGTGCGTTTTTTAAAATTGTGACCTAATCACATCTAATCAAGCCTTTTTAGTTTTCAAGAAACCACTCCGATGGCTGTTACACTCCCCCATGCTTCAAAATAGGGAATTCATGATTACTACTTTTTGTCACACCTCGGTTTCTATAAGTAACCCCCTCATTCACCTTTTAATCTTTTACTCGCCATTTCCAGCCAAGAACTCTCAAGAACTCCATCCCAGAACTCAGAACTTCGAAGGTCTCCCGTCATTTTTCTTAAGGGTTCTTTGTTTGCAAACCCAAAGTCGTCTCGCTTCAGAATCTCCAACCTTCGTCCAGGTAAATTTCTTCGTCTTTTAAACTCTTTGAGATGCCATGCATACTGCTTTTGAGTTCTGAAACTTTTTGCGTTCCTGAGTAGAAATTTGTGAGGATTCTGTATATGCCATTGATGCTTGATAGGGTAGTGTACTTTTGCTCTATATAAGTTAGGAATCAATTTGATACTCAGGATCATAGGTTTATGGCGTAAAATCGACATAAAATTTTGATTTTTAGGCTAGTTGAAAAATTGAGTTTTTCCCGCCCCTTTGGAGTTGAAAAAGCTTCTTTGCAGAAAACTTTTTACTTTCACTTTTTGATCTGTTCTTCAAACTGCTAGCATAAAACTTAGTGTTCCGGTTAGAATGCTGCTGGTCGATAGACGCGAGCAACGTTATTCCAACTTTCAACATAAGCTCCCAGATTGTG
Organism: Humulus lupulus; assembly: GCF_963169125.1. Taxonomy (NCBI): domain Eukaryota; kingdom Viridiplantae; phylum Streptophyta; class Magnoliopsida; order Rosales; family Cannabaceae; genus Humulus; species Humulus lupulus. The sequence goes on along the minus strand of NC_084800.1, from coordinate 47,791,919 downwards.
CGTCTTATCTCCTCCTTTGTCTGTTTGCAATTCATATGCAAGACTTGTGGGGAGGAGAAAGACCCATCGACGACGATCTCTTAGTTCAACTGCTTGAAGACGAAGAACACCCTTCGACCTTGATATCAGATATTCCTTTTTCTCGCGTTAACCTAAACACTTCCCCAGTTTTGACTCAAAATATGGCTCGTACCAAAACCAGAGCTCGAAAAAGAAAAACTCTCAACACTTCTCATCAGCCCACTGCTGATGCTCCCTCGACCAGTGGTCGAGATGAAAATGCCCCTGATCCAAATGTGCAAAGGCATGCCCGCCCTCGGTACGCTACTCAGCCGAACGTCGAATGGCATGTAGTCTCTGAAAGTAGGGTGACGATTAGAATGATCGCCAACTACTTAAACAAATACAATCTGACAGGGGTGACCCTAGTCAAACCTAACCCAGATAAAAGGGCTAATATGCTTGGAGGTGCTTATAGCGCCTGGTTGCAGTTTCATGTTGAGGCAGGAGCTATTTTGCCTCTTCATGCATTCTTTCAGGGGGTGGCCAACTATTTTGGAGTTGCCCCCTTCCAAATTACCCCAAATGGATATAGAATGCTCGCTGCACTCTATATCTTGTATAGCCAGAAAAAATGGCCTGTGCCGTCGCCACATGAGGTCAACTACCTGTTCGACCTCAAGTCTAACCCCAACCAAGAAGGCACGGGGTTCTTCCATTTTTGTCATCAGGAAACCGGGCGCAATTTCCTGACCGACACAACCCACATCTCGAACGTAGGGAGGTACCACCAGGAGTACTTCCTTACGCCCGACCTGGTCGCGGACAATCTGGCCTTCGCTCGTGGAGGTAAAACTTTTTTATCACTAGCTGAATTCTTCTCTTGGTGTTTTCCTCCGCAATATCTTAAACTCTTGATGTATCTCAGGCCCGTGGTTGCGACCAGACCCAACTCCGGGAATGGTGTCGAGGGCAGCACTCTGAGCTGGCATGCCAGATGCTGAAAAGAGTGTCAAGGCTCTGGTTATTGAGGCTAACCTTAGGTTGGTCGGCCTTTGGGCCCCCCAATCAGAGACGAGGGGGCCTTCGACAGGGAGTGCTCGCGCCGATGAGGAACCCGAGCAGCAACCTCAGGCGTCTCCTCCGCAGAGGAGACCAACTGAGGTTACAATCAGGGAACTTGCTAGTACTCCTCGAGCAGAGAGGCCCTCGGCTCCCAAAGGAAAAGGAAGCAGAAGGCCCCCGAGCCTACCGAACTCTCTGACGACTCGTCGGATGATAATGGTATAGTAATTTCGCTTTAAAACAATATGCCGATTCCTTGTCATCTGTTCGACGAGGATGGCAACTTCAAGAATGCTCCAATCTTAAATTCAGATCTCTTCCAGGCAGTAAGTAGTTTAGTAAATAATGTAGCGACCAATAGTTGTAGCGCGGGTACTTTACTTGTAATCTTTTCTCTTTCATTTTTTGGGCCTGTGTGATCATCTTGTCTTACTGCTCACGATGTTTCCTTTGTGCAGATATGGACTCTGAGGACGTGTTCGAGCACTACATGGCTGATGCCGCCTCATCTGGCCAGAAGAAGAGCAGCATGAGGGCTAGGGGGGAGAGTAGTAAAACTGCCCCGAAGAAGGCCCGAACTGACGACCCTTCGGCTACCGCCCCTTCGACGGAGAACTCACCTCCTCCATCGCCGCTCGAACAGCCGTCCTCAACTCCTTCGGTCGGCCAAGCTTCCAATTCTGCCACACCCGCCGACCAGCAGCCTTCTCCTAAGGATCCTAGCAGCCATACATTGCGCACTCTGCCCGAAGGCTCCCTGCCCAGCCTCGTAGTCAGCTCTGCCAGGGAGAGAATGTACAAGCTCTCCAAGCATAGACGCAGTCAGGCAGCCATTACTGAAACTACCTCTATAGAGGATTGAACGAGATAGTTAGCGTAAGTCAACTCCTGCCGATGTAACATTTATTTTCAATTCCCTGCCTTTACTTTATCTTTTTCTATTTGGCTCGGGGTAGGAACTTCAATGCAAGGCTTGTCGAGGCCAAGAAAGCACTTGAAGCTACAAACAACGAGCTTACCAAATAGAATGGCGAGTTGCTTGTGGAGAAGACGGAGCTGTCTAAGCAGAACAAAGAACTGCTCGAGGAAAAAGCTACTCTGACCGAGGAGCTGCTGGAAACCCGGAACACCCTGAAGAAAGCCAACGAGGCCAGGGAAAAATTCAGGGAAAGCGCCACACTCAACTATCAATAGGCTACTCAGCTCGAGCTTGATCTGATCGCAAGCAGGCAGGAGGCGGAGGAACTCAGAAAATGAGTGACAGAGCTTGAGGAAGCTGGAGCTAAGAACTTGGAGAGGTACAAGGAAGCCACTCATCTTTGCTTCTACGAGTTCTGGAAGCACAACCGGGAGGCCAACTTCAAATATCTGTCTGAACGCTTGATGATAACTCTACAAATTAGAGTTATTTTACCATATTTTATATGCTAATTGTTGCTTAGTTCTTGAGTTTTTAATTGATTTATTAAGCTTTTAAGTAATTTTGAATTTATTAAGTTTCTTTTGATTTTATATATTTTTGTGTGTTTTTATAGTTATTTTGTTGTAAATTATTGTAGTTAATTATTTAAGTTGTTGTGTTTAGGGAAGTAAAAAAATTGTGTGTTTTATTGAAACTAAATGTTAAATTAAATTAAGTTGTAATTAATATTTTCAAATAATTAATTTGGTTTATTTTATAAATTGAAAATATTTTATCATGACTTAATTTATATTATTTTGTGTAGGTAATTTGTTGCATTTTAATGCTCTTGAAAAGAGAAGAAAAAAATGTTAGTTTTGTAAGAAAAGAAAGAAAAAGTGATGTTTTTGAAGACCCCAAGCCTGGCCCAAGGCCCAAGCCCACACTAGAATCTCACCACCACCTCCAAGCAAGCCATCAGCCTCCTCCAACGCCAGCTGTCCATGTGTCCCCAAGCCTCTCCTTCACAAGCAGCTGCCACCAAAGTCATCTCCTCATCACTCAGCATCAGCTCCAACGCAGCAAAGCACCAACCAACAACTTTTGGCTTCAGCAACCACTTGGCTCATCAAGCTCCACGCCTCCAGCCCTCTCAAGTCTCCCACAGCCCAGGCCCGCCTGGCCAGTCCCCAGCCCAAACGTGGGCCTCCTGCTGCCTTCACTTCTCCCCAACATGGGCTAGCCTCCACAGGCCTGCCCAGCCATTCAGCCCAAGCTCCAGGCCCACGAAGCTTTCAGCTGCCAAAACAGCCTCCAACTCTCTGCCGTACAGTCTCTTGAGCCCATAAAATTGCATTTTGTCCCCTATGACAAAAATGCCACCTTTTTACCCATTTTCTACACACTTTTCACCCCAAAATCATCATCACTCCTACAATTTACCCCTATTTACCATATTATTATTAATTTAATCAATTTACTTAATTTAAATTGATTATTTTAATAATCTCATTTTGGCTATAAATAAGGGTTTTGAAGACCATTTTGGGGGTGCTTAATGTTTTTGGTTACCATCTTTTTCTCTCATTTTCTCTCTACCATTCTCTCTTCCATTTGGGTTTTTCAAGAGCATTTTGCAAGTATGTATGTCATTTATTTTGTAATTTCTACTCTAGTTATGTGCTTCTAATCTTTTTCATAAGATTATTAAGATCATGATGAAGCAACTTGTAACTAGGTAATATTTATGTTGTATGTTGATTTCCCTTGTAATACAACAAAGTTTATGGATTTTTCTTCTACATATATTTCTTTCATCTTAAATATCTTGTATTTTAGATTGTTAGAACATGTTTACACTTTGTTCTTCATTAGTGCATAAACATAATATTCTTTGTGTAAGATGTGTCATTAAATTGTACACATCCATGCTTAGAACAAAAATATTATGTTTTGCCTTATAAATAATGTTCATTGATTTATTTGTTATTTCATTAGATTGATTTACACTAAATGCTTTGAAATTATAATTTTGAAAAGTGAAGAAAAATCCTATCTTTTTATAAGAAATTTGTGCTTAAAATTATAAATCTTCTTGGAAAATGATAGTTTAAATTATTTTAACTATCACTAAAACTTGGGAATCAATATACTAATAAATATTATTAAACTTACATTTTGTGGATTCTAGTATCTTAATAATCTTTTCTTTTAACACTTATTGTCAACTCATTATTGCTTTATTTTTATTCTCTTAAATAGCTTTATTTTTCAATATTTCATTTTATGTTCATACTATTAAAACTCATCAATCTTTGGAGCTAGGTTAGAATTTATTACTTTTGATTTAAAATAGTTTTCTTTTTTATTTTAGACAACTCCTTTGGGTTCGATCTCGTGCTTACACGAAAACTATTCTATAAATACGATTCGTGCGCTTGCGAGTATAAATTTTAAACATACACGTTTTGGGTCCATCACTTGAGGAGGACTTTAATGACGCACTGTGCCCTTCGCCTGGAAGAAGAAGAGAGGGCTGAAGTGCCTGCCTCCCCAGAAATTTCCGTGGCAACAGGGATAGATGGTGCAGACATTGAAGCTGGCACAACCGTTGACCAAGACGTTCCTCAAGACCCTCCAGCTCCTTAATTCTTTTTTTCTTTTGTTATCTCAACTACGGGTCGTGGTGTAAAGACAATATTTTTCATTGCTGCAAGGACAGTTATTTAACTTTTATTTGAACAGTTACATTTGAGCAGTACTGCTCGCAGTGTAAAAGGATTCCTTTGACATTATAATATTTCTGCTTTATTATAATATTTGTTTGCATGACCGAACCTAGCATAGCACTTTGGCTTGATTTAATAAAATATAAATTTTGAAAAATACTCTAAGTACCGTAGTATGCTTTCACTTATTTTGTTCATGTGTTTACATACCTCTTGGTATGCTTTTCTCTCTATGTGCCTTATATGCCCCCCAAGTGATCGAGGAGCTTTAGGTCCTTAGTCACTTGCCTTGACCACAACCTGTACGAACATTACTACTCAGTATAAAATGGAAAACTTATAATACAGCAAAACAACACACGTAATGAACAAATACTTATAAAAAATTACAAAGTTTGGCAAGAAAGACTGGCTGCGCACAGTCCCTTATAATTCTCGTATTTAAATGGACTAAACATGTCTTTATGAGTGATCTTTGAAAGCTCTTACACTTATAAGCGATCAGCCATATAACATGACTAACCCTTTTTCAAAACTTGTAAAAAGTAAAAATTAATACAAGCCAGTCCTTTAAGAAGGACTATTTATTGATAATACTTGCGCAGGTGTTCTCCATTCCAATAACGTGGAACGAGATCTCCATTTAAGCGTGCAAGTTTATAGGTGCCTGGATGAAGGACTTCTTCAATCTGGTAAGGTCCTTCCCAGTTTGGTCCGAGTACTCCAGCAGCTGGGTTGTGGGTGTTTAAGAAAACTCTTCGAAGCACTAAGTCTCCGACGCTGAAATTTCTTTCTTTTACTTTGGAGTTAAAATATCGAGCGACTTTTTGCTGGTACGCAGCTACTCTGAGTTGGGCTCTTTCTCGTTTCTCCTCGATCAGGTCTAGGGACTCCATCAACAGTTGGTTATTTTGGCCTTGGTCGTACGTGATTCTGCGATGCGAGGGTGGATCTAACTCGACAGGCAACATAGCTTCATAGCCATATGCCAAGGAAAATGGGGTATGACCTGTTACTGTTTGGTGAGAAGTTCTATACGACCAGAGTACTTCAGGCAGCTGTTCTGGCCATGCTCCTTTAGCTTCTTCGAGCCTTTTCTTCAGGGTATCCTTCAATGTCTTATTTACTGCTTTGACTTGCCCATTTGCTTGCGGATGAGCAACTGAAGAAAAGCTTTTGATTATGCCATGCCTTTCGCAGAAGTCTGTGAACATGTCACTATCAAACTTGGTGCCATTGTCCGAGACAATCTTTCTTGGAAATCCATATCGACAAACAATGTTCTTGATGACAAAATCAAGTACCTTCTTTGTCGTTATGGTTGCGAGTGGCTCGGCCTCGGCCCATTTGGTGAAGTAGTCGACCGCCACAACTGCGTATTTCACTCCACCTTTTCCTGTGGGCAAGGACCTGATTAAATCAATACCCCATACTGCGAAGGGCCATGGACTTTGCATTTGATTTAACTCATTAGGAGCCGCCCGAGGGATCTTGGAAAACCTTTAACACTTGTCACATTTTCACACAAATTCCATCGAGTCTTCATTCATGGTCGGCCAGAAATAACCCTGCCTTAGGATCTTCTTTGATAAGCTCTGCCCCCCAGCGTGGTCTCCACAGAAGCCTTCATGTACTTCCTTCATCAATTCTTTAGCCTTTTCTGGTGTAACACACCTGAGCAGTGGCATTGAGTATCATCTTCGGTATAGAACACCATCGACCAGTATATACCTAGCAGCCTGTCTCTGAAGGGTTCTGGCTTTGTTTCTATCTGCTGGTAGTATACCGCTCGTGAGATACTCCAGGTATGGTGCCATCCACGTATCTGCTAACCGGACCTCCATATTAGTTTCGTCTGCTCGTATGCTTGGCTCACGCAGCCGTTCAACTGGCACTATATTTAAAGTGTCAGCATCCTTTGCACTTGCGAGCTTGGCTAAGGCATCTGCGTTGAATTCTAATCTCGAGGTATTTGCTGGAGGGTATATTTTTCAAATTGCGCCAACAGATCTTTGGTTTTGTTCAGATAGGCCACCATTTTCAGACCTCGCCCTTGATACTCCCCTAAGACCGGATTCACTACCAGCTGTGAATCACTGTAAATATCCAACACTTTAATGTTCATGTCTTTGGCTAACCTTAACCCAGCGAGTAGGGCTTCATACTCAGCTTCGTTGTTTGAAGCAGTGAAATCAAACCTAATTGCGCAGTGAAATCGATGCCCTTCCGGCATTATCAATATCACTCATGCTCCTGCGTGAGATTCGTTGGATGATCCATTCGTGAATAGCTTCCACGATGGAGCTTCAACTTGAGGCTCAGGCGCACTAAGCTTTTCACCCTGCTCGCTGTCTGGGAGTTCAGTAAATTTGACAATGAAATCAGCCAAGACTTGTCCTTTTATTGCTGCTCGTGATGAGTAAGTGATATTGAGCTGCCCGAGTTCGACTGCCCATTTCAACAAACGACCAGCAGCCTCTGGGTTTTGCAAAACTTGCCAAAGGGGCTGATCAGTCAAGACTGTGATTGGATGGGCTTGGAAGTAAGGACGTAACTTCCTTGAGGCCAAAATTAGGCAATAGGCTAATCTTTCAATGGGAGGATATCTCAATTCGACTCCGATTAACCTCTTGCTCACGTAATACACTGACTTTTGTATGCCTTCTTCTTCTCTTACTAACACCGCACTAGCAGCATATTCGGTGATCGCCAGGTATATGAACAAAGTTTCCCCATCTATAGGCTTTGATAAGACGGGAGGCTGCGCCATGTGGGCTAAAAGTCTTGGAAAGCCTGTTCGTAGTCTTCAGTTCACTCGAACTTCTTGTTGCCCCTAAGTAGATTAGAGAAAGCGACGCACTTATCCGTCGATTTTGAAATAAATCTACTGAGCGCGGCAATTCTTCCAGTCAAACTTTGCACATCTTTGATGTTTTCTGGCGATTTCATATCGATCAGGGCCTTGATCTTTTCGGGATTAGCCTTGATTCCTCTCGAATTAACGATGAACCCCAAGAACTTCCCTGATCCTACTCCGAAGGAACAGTTGAGAGGATTTAGCTTCATTTGATATTTATTCAGAACATTGAACACTCTTGTAAATCCTTCACATGTCCTTCTGCCTTTTTTGACTTTACCAGCATGTCATCAACGCACACCTCCATGTTTACTCCGATTAACTCCTTAAACATGTGGTTAACTAGTCGTTGGTAAGTCGCACCAGCGTTTTTCAGTCCGAAGGGCATTACTTTGTAATAGTATAGCCCTGTATCGGTCCAAAAGCTAGTGTGATCCTCGTCAGGGGGATGCATACTAATCTGATTGTATCCTGAGTATGCATCCATGAAAGAGAGGATCTCATGGCCTTCAGTTGCATCGACCAGCTGGTCGATCCTTGGGAGTGGGAAGCAATCTTTAGGGCAGGCTTTATTAAGGTTTGTGAAATCCACACAGGTTCGCCATTTGCCATTCGGCTTGGGAACCAGTACTGGATTAGAGACCCACGATATTTAAAACACCACCCTGATGAACCCATTCTCCTTTAGTTTTTCAACTTCTTCTTTCAAGGCTTTCGATCTGTCTTTATCGAGCAACATTCATTTCTGTTGCACGGATGGAAAGCTTTTGTCGACGTTCCGGACATGGCTAATTACTGCAGGATCTATCCCAGCCATGTCTTTATGTGACCAGGCGAAAACTTCCTGGTTCTTCCTCAAAAATTCCACCAGTGCGCGTTTGGTTGTTGCTTCTAAATTTTTGCCGACCTTTACTACTCTAGTCGGAAACTCTTCGTCGAGCTGGACCTCCTCAAGGTCCTCGACGGGTCCTACATCTTCTTCAAAATCCCCAAAGAGAGGATCTAACTCTTTATCCTCACTTTGGGCAACACCCTATTTGGTGACTTCATCACCTGATTGGGCTTGTACATCAATGGCCATCTGCAACTTTTCTGGGGGAGCACTCCTCGACATACCCTTCTTGGCCTTAGTGAATGAGGCATTGTAGCACTCCCTTGCTTCCCTCTGGTTTCCCAACACGCGTCCTACCCCTGCGTCTGTTGGGAATTTCATGGCCTGGTGCCATATAGAGGTGACGGCCCGAAGGTCAACTGGTATGGGTCTTCCAATTACAGCATTGTAGGCTGAAGGACAATCGACTACTATGAAAGTAGTGAGTAATGTCCTGGTAGCGGACATTGTACCTGTTGTTACTGGAAGCCTGATTGACCCTATTGGAGCGAGTCCCTCGCCAGAGAAACCATAAATTGTTTGGTTGTAGGGCTCCAAGTCCTTGACAGACAACTTCATTTGTTCAAGCGAAGATTTATACATGATGTTAACTGAACTTCCTGCATCGACCAGTACTCTTTTCACCATCATGTTGGAAATTTGAACATCCACGACCAGCAGATCAAAATGTGGGAACCGGACATGCTGGACATCGCAATCAGAGAAGGTTATTTCACCGTCCTCTGTCCGAGCCTTCTTTGATGCCCGATCCTCTACAGTCATCATCTCGATGCCCTGGTCGTGGCGTAGGGTCCGAGCATATCGTTCCCTTGCCTTTCCGCTGTTTCCCTCAAGGTGCGGGCCTCCGCAGATGGTGAGTAAAGTGTCAGCCACGGGGTCAGGCTGTAAAGGTGGCGAGCGTTGGTGCGTAGGCGCCTGCTCATTGCCACCTGGAGCCTCTAGTTGGGAAGTTCCCGAGGCTCACACGTATCTCCTCAAGTGTCCTTGTCTAATAAGAAACTCGATTTCATCCTTCAGCTGGTTACACTCATTCGTATCATGTCCGTAGTCATTGTAAAAACGGCAGAACTTGGTGGTATCCCTTTTCGAAATATCCTTTCGAATGGCAGCGGGTCTTTTGTAAGGCACAGTGGAACTTGTGGCCTGATACACCTCTGCTCGAGACTCGATAAGGGCAGTGTATTTGGTGAACCGTGGCTCATAACGGTTGCCCTTAGCGCGCTTACTCTCAGAAGTAGAGGGTTCGTTATGGGGCCTCTTCCCCCCATTCTTTCCATTACCATTCCCATGGATTTTACCATTGCCGTTGCTGTTGGGCTTTGACCCATTGGCGGATTTGGCAGGGTCTTCAGTCCCCTTATGTTTATTTGGGGTCTTTCCCTCGCAGGCAATTTCATCTTCGAGCTTGATGTATCGATAAGCTCGATCAAAAAATTCTTGGGTAGTTTTAACCCCATGCTTCCTGAGGCTACTCCAAGGAGGGGTACAGCGCCTAACTCCTATAGTTAGGGCCATCATTTTGCCTTCGTCTCCCACTGTTTTGGCCCCAGCCACGGCTCGCATAAAACGGTAGATGTAGTCTTTCAGTGGTTCTCCTTCTTGCTGGCGTATCTCGACCAGCTGGTTTGCCTCAGTTGGGTGCACACGACCCGCATAGAATTGTCTGTAAAACTCTTTTACGAACATCTCCCAAGATACAATACTTGCAGAAGGGAACTTAAAGAACCACTCCTGTGCAGCATCAGAAAGTGTTGCAGGAAAGATCCTGCACCGAGCGTCTTCGGACACTTTCTGAATGTCCATTTGTATCTCAAACTTGTTGACATGAGATACCGGGTCACCATACCCGTCAAAGTTCAGAAGTGTGGGCATCTTAAACTTACTGGGAGTCTCCGCCACAGCAATCCTTTGGATGAAAGGAGTGCCCCTTCTTCTGTCGTACTCGTTGTGAGACGTTCTTCCCCCGACCAGCTGTTGTACTGCTTGGTTCAGGGCATCTATTTGGGCCTGAACGGCTTCAGGAATTGCTGGGGCCTCTGGTGCTGGGGGAATGTACTCGTCGTGCAGTTCCTGGCGGTCGTTGAGTACATCCCTTAAATTGTCATCTCTTCGTCGTTGCTCGTTGACTCCGAGCTGGCTAAAGACGTTGTTCTGTCTGTACTGCCCCCCAGCATTACGTCTCGCTTGTTGGTCTTCTCTAGGTGGTGGGCTTCTGCCTCCACCTCTCTCCTCGTTCCTTCGACCGACATTCCCTCTGCCTGAGTCGGCCTCATTGTAGCCACGGCCATCTTTGAACCTCGATTGGCTATGGTGGGACCGACTGTCTCCTCAGTTGCCTCCTCGGGCAGGAACTTTCGAGCGTTAGGGGGAGGCCTGCGCTGGTCGGTAGGTCCCCGTGCATTATCATGCCGTGGGGGGCCCCTGACTGCAGAGCCTGTCTCTGAGTTCCTTCTGTTGCCAGAAGGATGCTGTCCCCTGCTCGGTGGGTGCGACTCTTCACCCCCTTGGCGTCTAGGGCTGCGGGGCTGCTGCCCGACCCTATTGTGCCTTTGCTGTGGGGGATTGCCTCGACCAGCAAGGGATGGAGGTCGCATCTCAGGGTCCCTAGATGGGACATCATCCTAAGGCATTGGTGGCTGCTCCGGCCTTTGAGGGCTCGTTGGCTGGATTGGAGGGCTAGGATTGGGATCCATTTAAGGTGGCTCATTTGAGGGTTGATTAGGCTGCCATGGCCTCCCTTTAACGATGGTCCATCTCTGCCTGTCTTTCACTCAGTTCTTGGTGCTGACGCTCTATTTCTTGCTGCTGTCGCGCCATGGTCTCCGCAGCACTTTCTTGACTGGCCCTCAGATTGGCCAATTCATCTTGCAATACTCCCAGAGTATTTCTCAGCGTTTCGGAGTCCATTTCCTCCTCATCAAACTCCAAGTGTGGCTCATCCTCAGCCATGTTCAGAGGAGGAGGTTGAGATGGTGCAGCGCCAGCCGCCTGCCCAGTCTTCCTGGTTGTCTTTGCCATTAGTACTTCAACCGATTCGTCTCGAGCTCTCAATGAAAGCACCAGAATGTTGACCCTTGTTTTGGTCAACTGACACGGAGTCAAATCCTTGATGTGATAGAAGGTATTGAAATAGATCTAATGGAAAGAACAATAAACAACACAACAAATTATAGTGGTTTGGCCCCACGAATTGGTAATAACCTACGTCCACTTAAGCTATTATTGATATTGATTCTCAAAGGAGTGATCAAAGAACTAGGGTTCTTTGAGTTTCACAAGCTTTAGAGGGATAAACAATACAATCAGAAGATAATAGCTATAATTCTCTTGTAAAGCATAAACTCAGAATTAGCCAAAAGGTCCAAAGTCCCTCCCTTGAGCTATTTCTTCTCTATTTATAGGCTCAAGGAGGGTTACATAAATTTGTTACAGATATTCATTCCTAAATAATCGGATACTCAGGAATTATGGGAGATAATCTCGGATATGATTACAATCGCATAAGATCTTCTCAAAATATATGGAGTATACAACCAAGCTGGTCGTATATAAAATCCACATGTTATGTCAGGGGAATCTCCCTGGTCGATAGTCGAACAGGACCACCGCCAGGTGTTAGCCACGTGTTAAAAATGTCTGCCACGTCATCCACGCCTATTTTTTGGATAACAAACGTCATTAGTAGCACCAAAACAAGAGTCATATAGGGATAGGATATTTTTTAAATGTAGTGGCACTTATTACATTAAAAATCAAATTTTCCTTTATAAATAATTTAATATAAAAAAAATATGAATCCACTTGTATTCGAATGTATAATTGAAGTGAGATAAATTATTTCATATCCTTTTGTTATGATAATTTATTTTGAAAGTGTGTATAATTAATCATAATACTAAGTTGGCAACAAATTAACACGCATAAAAATAAATAATCATTATTCCAATCTTAGTTTTTTTTTTAAAAATAATTCTAGTTCCATATAGCAAAGAGCTTTTACAGCATGTTTGGTAGATTGTATGGAATGAAAAGTTTTATTCCATTTGTAATTGTAATTTCATCATATGTCATAATTCTCATTCCACTAGAAAACCCATGTAAAGGGATTTCAATTACAATGAAATATTAAAGTAAAATTAAAATGCCTCTTTTGCCCTTTCTTTTTATTATTTCTAGAGGCAATTACGTTATAATTTAATTCCCTTGCTTTGGATGCATTAATCTGTATTGTTTAATGCTATATATATTATCTTTCAATAAAATTACCATCTAACAAATAGGGATGAATATCTTTCCAATATAAAAATAATATATTATTATGGGAAAATATCAGTTTGGCCCATGTGTTTTACCCGAATATTCGATTGGTCCATGTCTGTGAAATAACAAATTGAATCCTATGTTTTATAAAATTGAACAAAATGATACTCTGAGCCCAATTTTAGTCAAACAATTTTTTCATATGACTAAAATACCCCAACTTTTACAAATTAGCTAATTATATAAAAATAAATATCAAATAAAATCTCTAATAAGAATAAAAATAAATACTTTAACTATGAAAACAAGTCATTTTAATAAACAATAATTTAAAACTATTTTTTTTCTCTCTCTCTTCTCCTTCTCATCTTCCTTTTCTTCTCTTCAGCAATAATGAGTCGGCCCTAGGCAGCTCCATCAATTTGTGTCTCTGCGTAGGACAGTTGATGACATCGAACAACTAAGGCGAGGAAGGCAAGAGCCACATAAGCTTGGGCCACATTTGGAGTGAGCACAAGGTTCGCTAAATGGGTGCTGGGGAGGCGGATACAACATTAGCAGAGAACAAGCAAAATTTTAGGATGATGAGGAGAGGTGTGGGTTGGTCGACGAGATCTATGCACTGGGTAAAAAGAATGGGCTCCTACACATGAGTTAGCTTCAAATCTATCAGTGTTTTGTGTTTTCACTATCGGTTGGCAGGGCTTTTTATTTTCTTTGCTTAGTTGGCTGGAAAAATCTGGGTTGCTGGCTTAGTTAGCTTTAAATTTGTGATTTTATTTATTTTTTTCAAGATTTTAATATGCTTCAATGACAATGGAGCTTAAGATTTTGACTTAAATCTATTGACAACTTTGTAATACTTTGAGCCTAATCCAATCAATTTTTTTTTTTTGTTCTGTTGAGATTGACATAGTAGTTTTGTTTTGTTAAGATTTGCATAGCAAAAGAGGAATAGTAGTTTACGATTATTGTTTGATTCTAGGAGACTTTGATTTTAATTTGAGTTATGAAGTTTTGGATGTTAATTTTTGTATTTATTTTTCTGATTTCTTTTGAGAATATGAAGAACACGAGAGAGACGAAGGGAGGAAGAAAGCGAGACAAAGATAGGAGAGAGGAGAGAGAAGATAAATCTTCATTTGTATTAATATTTTTATTTTTTTAATATTTTATTTATAGTTTTAAAATTAATTTTCAAAATTTGTCTTAAATAAATTAATTTTTTTTAAAATTTATAAGTTGGACTATTGAAAGTGTAACACATGGCATTGTATTTTATTTTAAATTGAAATTAATTTAAAATTCAAATGCGTCTGGGTCATATTGAAAAATTATTTGACCAAAATCGAGCTCAGGGTATGATTTTGTTCAATTTTACAAATCACAAGGTTTGATTTGTCATTTAACAAAACACATGGGCCAAATTGGTATTTTCCCTATTATTTTTATTATAATAAACATTGATAATAATTTGTGTTATCCAAAAAATTAGCATTGATGACGTGGCAAGTGGTCCCTGGACACGTGGCTGACACCTGTGAAAGTTTTGCTAGAGTATCGACCAGAAGACGCGTTCGGAGCAGTAAGCAGCCTAGTCTTACCTGGGACCAGTCTGGTCGATAGTTCCGCATACAAAGCAACATTAATGAGAAGATCTTTGTAAATCCCGAATTTAGCTCACACAATCTCCTGAGTATCCGATTATTCAGGAAAGAATATCTGTAACGATTTTATGTAATCACCCTTGAGCCTATAAATAGCGAAAGATAGCTCAAGGAAGGGACTTTTGGCTTTTGAATCATTTGAGATTATATTAATTCTCCTAGTAATATTGTATTGTTCTTGAGAGGTTAGTGAAACTCATTGAACCCTTGTTCTTTGATCACTCATTTGGTTCTCATATCAATAACAATCTAAGTGGACGTAGGTTATTACCAGATCCTGGGGCTGAACCACTATAAAAATATCGTCTTGTTACTACTTTTTGTCATTACGTTCTTCTCTACATATTCATTCATATCAAGCATATTTTGACTCCGTGTCAGTTGGCCAAATCTTGGGTCAACAATTTGTAATTAAAAAAATTAATTAAAAGTATTTAAAATAATGATATTATTTTATATTGTCACTACTAAAAATAAGAGATTTAGTGTCAGTGGAGAACCGAAACTACTGCCAATGTGTCGATTTCCAAATCAACGTTGTAGAAGGTGTCGCGATTGATACATTCAGAAGCATCGATTTAGAATCGACGCTATTGATATACATAACGTTGGTTTTAAACTGTCGCTTCTAAAAAAAATATCAGATTCTTTTTTAGCTGGCATCAACATTGATACCAAATACAAATCAAAGCAGAAAACTCAATCACAATGCCATTACATTTAAATAGAGACCGAGTGAGAGATAGAGAAAGCTTACAAATGGATGTCAAGCCCACTGAACCCCGAACCATCACTATCGCCACCACGCGAGCACCACCACCTGGAAAACCGAAAAAAAGAACACCTAAACCCACTAGTCACTGATTCCCGTCGCCCTGCAGAAACCTACATACCACCCCCACCATGTGAGCACCACCATGAGGCATTGATGCCGAGACCCACGAACATCCAAACCCACCATCGCCTCAAACCACCACAACTGCCCTGAACAACCATCTACTAAAAAAGAAAAAAAATATATAGAAAGTGAGAGTGAAAGATATATGGAGAACGAGGGAAATTGAGAAAAGATAGAAAGAATGAAAGAGAGGCGGCTGGTAGTAGAGAATGAAAGGGTTAGAGATAGATCTTAGGGTTTTGAGGGATAATGAGCTTTGGCCCATCTTTTGACCTTTTTTTCTTAGTACATTAGTGTCGGTTTAGAACCGACACTGATGCCTTTTTTAATGTCTTTTTTTATAAAATTTTTGATATCAGAACTGTTGCGATTGATATTAGAAGTGTCAGATTTAAACTGTCGTGATTCATATCAGAAGCGTCAATTCTAAACTAACACTAATGGTCTTTACTAACAACATCGGTTAAAGTACCGACGCTATTAACAAAAATTAGCATCAGTTTAAAATCGACAATACTGAGCTGATTTGATCAATTGCGATGGTGAGTGTGCAAAACCAACGCAAAAAAGCGCACTAAAAGACATTTTATAGTGTTTTTTCAAATTTTGAATATTTAAAAAAAATTAAATTAGTGATAATTTTGTTAATACATTACTTATTTTATTATATTCTTTTGCTCAATCAAACAATATAATTATGATTTCAATGTTTATTTCATAAATGAACCAATAAAATTATAACATCATTCTCATTACTATTCCAATTTCATTATATTGCCATTTCTATTATGATTATAATTCCATTATAGTGAAGCAAACACCATCGTACATCTATGACCAACTTTCTTATAGTTTTTCGTTTAAATTATTTGATGCTTTTACATCTTCGTGACATAGTTTTGTCTATATACCAAACAAAACATTTTATATAAAGTATTTACATAATATCTTTATATAATATAATATTTATATAATATACATAGCATATCTTTATATAATATAATATTTATATAATATACATTATTTATTATTTTCTAACACCGTTAAATATAAAGTTATCTAACTAAGGTAAGTAAATTAAAAAAAGCAATAAAATCATCTAAATAAGATAAATAAATTAGAAAAAAAGTAATGAATGAGCCATAATAATATATTATCACATATTTTAAAATTTCATATTAAAGTAATTAAATTATTCTATCAATTATGTTTTCAAAACTATAACAAAAAAATATTTATATGCTTAATTTTTTTTATTAACTATTTATTTTGTTTATCCAAACTTGTAATATAGTAAAATGAGACATAAATATATATGTTTTCTTATTTTGTCCATTTTCTTTTTTCAATGAAAAATTATTTATTTTAATGGATAGCCATTAATTAAATAATATATATTTAGTTAATTTTTTGTTTGCTTTGAACATTTTTAAATTAAATAAATAAAATTTGATCAAATAAACTTTTTAAATTCATATTTTTAATTTAAAATTTTTTAATATTTATTATTTTGAATTTTTTTAAACTATAGACAATACTTTAGTTTAATTTTATTTTTAATATGTTCACATTAATTTTTTGTAATATATAATATTGTTTACTTATTTAAAATTGTTACTACAATAAAAAATATCTATTCTATATAATAAGTGTGTAGATAACGGAAATTATTAGTTTTAACAGTTTTTATTCTTTTAATGTTAATTTTAACGAAATATTCTTATATTTAACATAATATTCTTATGCTTAACGGTAGTTTGTAAACACTTAAACATAAATAAAATAAAATAAATAATTAAAAAAATTAAAATATGATATTTTTGAGATATTTTACAATGATAATGATTTAAAAATAATAAATAATTAAACAACTTAGAATATGATATTTTTAAGATATTTTACAATGATAATTATTTAAAAATAATCAATAATTAAACAAATTAAAATATGATATTCTTGAGATATTTTACGATAATAATTATTTAAAAATAATAAAATCATACGTTTAATAACTTAAATAAAATTTAATTAAACTTAAACTTACTTATTAGAATAATATCATATTAAACATATAATATAATCTACTGTCAATTAGCAACAAATTACTTTTAAAAAAAACTAGCAAGAAACTTAAATTTAAAATTCACGTATAATATTTAGTATTACATTAAACATATAATATATAATATCTTGTTGTCACTCCCAAATTCAAAAACTAGAACAAACATAAACTTAAACAAAAGTAAATAAATTATTTAATTAAAATAGGATATTTATTTTAAATTTATATGACATTATTATAAATTTAATAAAAATAATTAATAAATTCTATAAATAAAACTAAGCAAACGTGTATATTGCACGTTGCTTGTATCTAGTCTCTTTTATATAAGTAATTAGATAACCAAAATTTTTAGTTTTAACTATTTTTTTTAGTTAGTTTTAACTTAATATTCTTATATTTAACATAATATTTTTATATTTAACATTACTTAAATTTAAATAAATAAATAATTAACAAATTAAAATATAATATTTTTTAGATATTTTACAATAATAATTATTTAAAAATAATAAAATTATATATTTTATAACTTAAATAAAATTTAATTAAACTTAAACTTCACATATTAGAATAATATCATATTAAACATATAATATAATATAATCTACTATCAACCAACAACAAACTTTTTTTTTAAAAAAAATAACAGCAAACTTAAATTTAAAATCACATATAATATTAATATTATATTAAACATATAATATATAATCTCTTGTTGTTAGTGTCAAATTATGTTGACCCTGATTTTGGTCAACGACACGGAGTCTAGGAAACGACAAGAAAACGATATAGAGCTTGAAAATAATCTAATAGAAAGATGAAGAACACAGAGATTTATAGTGGTTCGACCCCAGTAATTGGTAATGACCTACGTCCACTTGATACTATTATTGATGTTAAACTCCCAAGGTGTGATCAAAGAACGATGGTTCCTGAGTTTCACGGACCTTAGAAGAAGAAAACAATACAATGATGGATAATAGTAATGTAATTCTCTAAGCAAAAAGATCGTTCCCTTCCTTGAGCTATCTCTTGTATATTTATAGGCTCAGGAAGAGTTACATGAATTAGGAAATAATATCTATCCTTAATGATCAGATCTGCAGGTCATAATGAAGAGATATTCTTGGATAACCTCACAACTGTACAGATCTTTACATAAATAAGCGAACATACAACCAGGCTGGTCATATATAGATTTTGATCTCTTTGTGTAAAAATAATGCTGGTCGATAGGCGAGCCGTATCTCTGCTATGTGTCCGCCACGTGTCAAAAATCATTTCCACGTCATCAGCAACTGATTTATGGATAAACATTTGCCCCCCAAGTTTATT
Organism: Humulus lupulus; assembly: GCF_963169125.1. Taxonomy (NCBI): domain Eukaryota; kingdom Viridiplantae; phylum Streptophyta; class Magnoliopsida; order Rosales; family Cannabaceae; genus Humulus; species Humulus lupulus. Next base: position 47,773,250 of record NC_084800.1, on the reverse strand, counting down.
TATTGCGACCAACAATAAGTAAACTTAGGAAAATAACTTTTCGTATACCCCACGAAATCTGTCAGAACTCTCGTGTGTTCTTGAAAATAGTGACCTAATCACGTCCAATCATGCCTTTTCAGTTTTCAAGAAATCATTCCGACGGCTGTTACACTCCCCCATGCCTTGAAAAAGGTAACCCACGATTACCCCATTTCGGCACACATCAGCTCTATAAATAATCCCCACAATCTTCTTTTAACTCTTTACACGCCATCTTTTTGCCAAGAACTCTCAAGAAATACATTTCAGAACCCCGGACTTCAAGGTTTTTAGACGCTTTGCCGAGGATCTCTCGCCTGCAAACTCAAAGCTCTTCCTTCTCAGAATCTCCAATCTCCACTTAGGTAAACTTTCTTCGACGTTTAACCCTTTGAGATGCCATGCATGATGCTTCTGTGCTCTGAAACTTTTTGTGTTATTGGGTAGAAATTTGTGAAGATTTTACATATACCGTTTGATGCTTGATAGGGTACTGTACTTTTTCTTTATATAAGTTAGGGATCAGTTTGATAGTCAGGATCATGGATTTAGGGCGTAAAATCGAAGAAAAAATTCGATTTTTAGGCTAGCTGAAAAACTGGGTTTTCCCCACCCCTTTGGAGTTGAAAAAGCTTTTTTCAGAAAAAAAATTTTGATCCGTTTTTCAAACTGCTCGCATAAAACTTAGTATTTCAGTTAGAATGTTGTTGGTCGATAGACGCGAGCAACGTTATTCCAACTTTCAACATAAGCTCCCAGGTTGTGCGTCTTATCTCCCCCTTTGTATGTTTGCAGTTTATATGCAAAACCGTGGGGAGGAGAAAGACCCATCGACAACGATCTGCTGGCTCAACTGCTCGAGGATGAAGAATAACCCTCGACATTGATACCCGATATTCCTTTTTCTCGTATTAATCCAAACACTTCCCTAGTTTTGACCCGAAATATGGCTCGCACCAAAACTAAGGCCCAGAAAAGAAAAACCTCCAAGACTTCTCATCAGCCTGCTGCTGATGCTCCCTCAACCAGTGGTCGAGAGGAAAATGTCCCTGACCCAAATATCCAAGGACACGCCTGCCCTCGACACGCAACTCAGCCGGATGTCGAGTGGCATGTAGTCTCTGAAAGTAGGGTGATGGTGAGAATAATCGCCAACTGCTTAAGAAAATATAGTCTGACAGGGGTGATCCTAGTCAAGCTCAACCCAGACCAAAGGGCTAATATGCTTGGAGGCGCCTACAGCGCCTGGTCGCGGTTCCATGTTGAGGCAGGGGCCACCTTGCCTCTTCATCCATTCTTTCAGGGGGTGGCCAACTATTTTGGAGTTGCCCCCTTCCAAATTACCCCAAATGGATATAGGATGCTCGCTGCACTCTATATCCTGTACAGCCAGAAAAAATGGCTCGTGCCATCGCCACATGAGGTCAACTATCTGTTCAACCTCAATTCTAACCCCAACCATGAAGGCACGAGGTTCTTCCATCTTTGTCATCAGGAAAACGGACGTACTTTCCTGACTGACACGACCCACATCTCAAACGTGGGGAGGTACTACCAAGAGTACTTCCTTACGCCTGATCTGGTCGCAGACAACTTGGCTTTCGCACGAGGAGGTAAAACTTTCGTATTGCTGGCTAACTTCTTCACTTAGTGTTTTCCTCCACAATGTCTTACACTTTTGATGTCTTCCAGGCCCGTGGCAGCGACCAAACCCAACTCCGGAATGGAGTCAAGATCGGCACTCTTAGCCAGCATGCCAGATGCTGAGAAAAGTGTCAAGAATCTAGTTACAGAGGCTAACCTTAGGTTGGCTGGCCTCTGGGCCCCTCAATCAAACACGAGGGGGGCATCGGCAGGGAGTGTTCGCACCGAAGAGGAACCCGAGCAGCAACCCCGAGCGTCTCCTCCGCGGAGGAGACCGACTGGGGTCACGATCAAGGAACCTGCTAGCACTCCTCGAGCAGAGAGGCCCTTGGCCCCCTCGGGGAAATGAAAGCAGAAGGCCACCGAGCCTGCCGATTTCGCTTTTAAACAATTTTCCAATTCTGTGTCATCTATTCGACGGGGACGACAATTTTAAATATGCTCCACACTTAGGGCCAGACTTCTTCGTGTCAAAGAATGAGTGTAAGACTAGTAGAGTCTGTAGTGTAGCGACCAGTAATAATAGCTCGGGTATTGGACTTTGCAATCCTTTTTTGTTTCTTTTTCTGATGTAATGTGTTTGGCTATTCATGCTATCGCATGGTTTGACTTTGTTCATGCTTTTCAAATATGGACTCCACCAATGTATTCGACCTTTACAGCACCCCAGAGGCTGCTGCTACCCCTCAGAGCAAAAAGAAAGCCAGCAAGAGATATGATGGGGAGTGCAGCAAGGCGCCTCAGCCGAAGAAGGTCTGGAATGCAGGCCCTTCGGAGGACAGGCCCTCTGCCACTGCGACTCTGGCTTCCCCCCACGAGCAGCAGACTCCATCTGTTGCGGTCGAGTTAACTCCTTCTTCTGCTGCCCCATCTGACCAAACCCAGCAGGAAGCTCCTGCCTCAACCGCGAATCTGATGGTTGGCCGCTCCTTTAAACTGATCAAGGAGAGGCTTTCCAAAATCGCCAAGCACGACCGCTGCCGGGCAGAAATGGCGGCTACGGAGACGATGGGCGTCGACCCAATTCTGAACCAAGCCCTGAACCAGTTTAAGTTGTCTCTTTTGTGACATTAGGCTTTTGGTAATTTTACTGTTTATCTAATTTTTGTTCTGCATGCAGGCCATGCTAACTCTTACCGCTGGTCGCATCCGCCTGGGTGCCATCACCGAGTAGGCCAGGACCTCGGATCAACGGCACGAGGACGAACTCAAAGCTGTCGAGGCCAGGCACGCTGATCAGCTGGCGGTGGTGACTGCAAAAAAGGCCCAACTGGCCAAGGAGTTGTTGGAGAAGCTGAAGTCTCTGGAGAAAGTCTGCGAGCTGAGGGACCAATACAAGGAGTCCAACCACTCTAATTATAAGGTGGCTAAGAAGCTCGAGCTGGACTTGATCGCGAGCAGGCTAGAAACCAGAGACATGGAGGATCAAGTTAAGGACTTGGAGAAGACCAATGCTGCCAACTTAGAAAGGTACAAAAATGCCACCCTGAGGTGCTTCTATGACTTCTGGAAGCATAATCAGGGTGCCAATTTTGATTATCTTCCTGAGAACGCGAGGGAAGCTGAGCTGGCTCGCTGCGCAGCTCAACTTGCTGAAGAAGAAGGGTCAAGGGTCCCTGCCTCCCCCGAAATCTCGCTAGCTGCCGGGATGGAGGGTGCGGACAATGAAGCCGTCGACCAGAACCCTCCCCAGGATCCTCCAGCGCCTCAAGCTCCTTAATTTTTTACTTTTATATTTCTTTTTTTTTATTACACGACCTACGGGTCATGATGTAAAGACAATATAATTTTTTGGTTTGCTGCACGGGCAGCTTTTACTTTTATTTTAAACAATTACATCCAAGAAGTTACTGCTTGCGGTGTAAAAGGATCGCTTTGATATTACAATATATTTGCATATTATTATAATATCTAATTGTTCGCATGACCGAACTTAGCATAGAACTTTGGTTTGATTTAACAAAATATCAAAAATTTTGAAAAATACTCTAAGTGCCCTAGCATGCTTTCACTTATTTTGCTCATGTGTTCACATACCTTTTAACTATATGTTTTGCTTACTTGTACCTTGTATGCCCAACAAGTGATCGGGGGGAGCTTTAGGTCCTTGGTCACTTGCCTTGACTAGAGCCTGCCCGAACGTTACTGCTCGTAGCAATGCGATTAGAATTATAATACAACAAAACAACACATGTAATGAGAAAATACTTGTAATAAATACAATAGTTGGCAATAAATGACTGTCTGAGCACAGTCCCTTTTATTCTCGTAGTAAATGGACTAAACATGTCTTTATGAGTGATCAATAAGATCTTACACAAAACTTGTAAAAAGTAAAATTTATACAAGCCAATTCTTTAAGAAGAATTGTTCATTGATAATATTTGCGCAGGTGTTCTCCATTCCAATATCGAGGAACGAGATCTCCATTTAAGCGGGCAAGTTTATAAGTGCCTGGGTGAAGGACTTCATCAGTCTGGTAAGGCCCTTCCCAATTTGGCCCGAGGACTCCAGCAGCTTGGTCGCGTGTGTTAAGAAAAACTCTTCGGAGCACAAGGTCTCCAACATTGAACTTTCTTTCTTGAACTTTAGAGTTGAAATATCGGGCAACCTTTTGCTGGTATGCAGCTACTCGGAGCTGGGCTTGTTCTCGTCTTTCATCAATCGAGTCCAAGGATTCCATGAGGAGTTGGCTGTTAGAATCCTGGTCGTATGTTAATCTACGGTGAGAGGGCGGATCCAACTCAACAGGCAACATGGCTTCATATCCGTATGCCAAGGAAAACGGGGTATGACCTGTTGCTGTTCGGTGGGAAGTTCTATACAACCAAAGGACTTCAGGAAACTGTTCTGGCCATGCTCCCTTAGCTTCTTCAAGTATTTTCTTTAGTGTATCCTTCAGCGTTTTGTTGACTGCCTCGACTTGTCCATTTTCCTGGGGATGAGCAACTGAAGAAAAGCTTTTAATAATGTTGTGGCGTTTGCAGAAGTCTATGAATAGATCACTATCGAACTGGGTGCCATTATCTGAGACTATCTTTTTTGGCAATCCATAGCGACAGATGATGTTTTTAACCACGAAGTCAAGCACTTTCTTCATTGTTATGGTCGCGAGTGGCTCAGCCTCGGCCCATTTGGTGAAGTAGTCGATGGCAACCACTGCATACTTTACACCTCCTTTCCCTGTAGGCAAAGATCCGATTAAATCTATTCCCCAAACTGCAAAGGGCCATGGACTCTGCATCTGCTTTAACTCATTGGGAGCTGCTCGCGAGATCTTAGAAAACCTTTGACACTTGTCACATTTTTGCACGAACTCCATGGAGTCTTCATTCATTGCTAGCCAGAAATATCCTTGCCTTAGGATCTTTTTCGACAAGCTTTGCCCCCCAGCGTGGTCCCTGTATAAACCTTCGTGTACCTCCTTCATCAACTCTTTGGCTTTTTCCTTTGTAATACACCTGAGAAGTGGCAGTGAGTATCCCCTTCGGTACAAAATTCCATCGACCAAGATATACCTAGCAGCCTGCCGCTGAAGGGTCCTAGCTTTGTTTCTGTCCGCTGGTAGCATGCCGCTTGATAGAAATTCTACATATGGCGCCATCCATGTATCCGCCATTAGGATGACTAGAGAGGTTTCTGTTGCTTGGATGCTAGGTGCGGTCAAACGCTCGACTGGCACTATGTTCAGAGTATCAGCATCTTTTGCACTTGCTAACTTTGCCAAAGCATCTGCATTGGAATTCTGATCATGAGGCACTTGCTGTAGAGTGTATCAGCTGAACTGGGCTAACAAATCTTTTGCCTTGTTCAGATAGGTGACCATTTTTAATCCTTGCGCTTGATACTCTCCCAAGATCTGATTCACGACTAGCTGAGAATCACTATAAATGTCAAGCGCTTTAATGTTCATGTCCTTGGCTAATCGCAGTCCAGCGAGCAGTGCTTCATATTCATCCTCATTGTTAGAGGCAGTGAAGTCAAATCTTATTGCACAGTGAAATCGATGCCCTTCCGGCGTTATCAATATCACTCCTGCTCCTGCGTGGGATTCATTAGATATTTCGTCGGTGAATAATTTCCACGAGGGTGCTTATGTTTGACATTTAGGTTCGCTAGGCTCCTTGATCTGCTCGTCACCCACGGGCTCTGTAAACTCGGCGATGAAGTCAGCTAAGGCTTGTCCCTTTATTGCTGCTCACGGCAGGTAAGATATGTCGAACTGTCCGAGCTCGACTACCCACTTTAGTAATCTTCCGGCAGCCTCTGACTTTTGCAGAACTTGCCGGAGAGGTTGGTCGGTTGATACCGTAATCGTATGGTCTTGGAAATAAGGTCGCAGCTTCCTAGAGGCCAATACTAAGCAATAGGCTAACCTTTCAATGGGGTGATATCTTAATTCTGCTCCGATCAGCCTTTTGCTTATGTAATAGACGACCTTCTGCACACCTTCTTCTTCTCTCACCAGAACAGCACTAGCAGTGTAATCTGTGATTGCCAGGTAGACGAACAAAGTCTCTTTATCTACTGGCTTCAACATGATGGGCGGCTGCGCCATATGCGCTTTCAATGCTTGAAAGGCCTGTTCGCACTCATCTGTCCATTCAAATTTCTTGCTGCCTCTGAGTAGATTGAAAAATGGGACACACTTGTCCGTTGATTTTGAAATAAATCTACTAAGGGCGGTAATTCTCCCAGTCAGACTTTGGACATCCTTAATCTTTATTGGCGACTTCATCTCGATCAGGGCTTTTATCTTCTCGGGATTAGCTTCAATTCCTCTTGAGTTAACTATGAATCCCAAGAACTTCCTTGATCCAACTCCGAAGGAACATTTGAAGGGATTCAGCTTCATCCTATATTTATTAAGGACGTTGAAGCATTCCTGCAAATCCCTTACATGTCCTTCTACCTTCTTCGACTTAACCAGCATGTCGTCGATGTAGACCTCCATGTTTGCCCCGATCAGCTCCTTAAACATGTGGTTGACGAGTCTCTGGTAAGTCGCACCAGCATTTTTCAAACCAAAGGGCATTACCTTGTAACAGTAGAGCCCTGTATCAGTTCGGAAGCTAGTGTGATCCTCATCAGGGGGATGCACACTAATTTGGTTATACCTAGAGTATGCATCCATAAATGAGAGGATCTCGTGTCTTGCAGTGGCATCGACCAGCTGGTCGATCCTCGGGAGTGAGAAATAGTTATTAGGGCAGGATTTATTAAGGTCTGTAAAATCTACGCACGTACGCCACTTGCCATTCGGCTTGGGCACGAGTACGGGATTGGAGACCCACGATGAATAAAACGCCACCCTGATGAACCCATTCTCCTTCAGCTTCTCGACTTCTTCCTTCAAAGCTTTCGATCGGTCCTTGTCGAGCAGCCTTCTTTTCTGCTGCACAAGTGGGAAGTTTTTGTCAATGTTCAGGACATGGTTGATGATCGCAGGATCTATCCCAACCATGTCTTTATGCGACCAGGCAAAGACGTCTTGGTTCCTCTTTAAGAACTCCCCCAGTGCTTGTTTTGTCGTTGTCTCTAAAGTTTTTACCGACTTTCACAACTCTGGTCGGATTCCCCTCATCGAGTTGGACTTCTTCAAGGTCCTCGATGGGGTCTACTTCTTCTTCGAAATCCCCAAAGCGAGGATCTAAGTCTCTATACTCACACTACAAGAAAAAATGCTTTTAATAACATCGTAGGTCAGGGTACTTTACATAACACTTTATCAGTGTTATACAGATGTGTTATTGTACTGTCAACGATAACACAATTTCTGTGTTATTTTAATATATAGATAAGTGTTGAATTATGTTATTTATAGTCGATTATATAACACTTTTTTTGTGTTATACTACACTTTAGCATAACCCTTTTTTTGTGTTATACTACACTTTAGTATAACACTTTTTTTGTGTTATACTACACTTTAGTATAACACTTTTTTTGTGTTATACTACACTTTAGTATAACACATTTTTTGTGTTATACTATACTTTAGTATAACACATTTTTTGTATTATGCTAGACTTTAATATAACACATTATTTGTGTTATATTACACTTTAGTATAACACATGTGTTATATTAGCTTAGAGAAACATAATCTTTTTTTTACTTACACAAAACTAGGAAAACAAATATGAAAGTTGAAGCCAAATAAAGTAACATAAATAGATTTTTATTAATTACTCAAAATGTAATTACAATATTTAGTCTACTAGTCTAGGCTTAAGAAATCATATTACAACATAATTTATGCCCAATTTAGATTCCTTTATCACTAAATACAAAACAAGAAATGTACACAAAAATTAGTGAAATACATTCTTCCATTCTAAAGGCCTCAACTACAAATGTTGTCAAGAATTGCTCCAAAGAAATCATCTCAATATACCTGCACAATGTAAAAAAAAAGTCCTTTTATTATTAATATGAAGAAACAATTCATACATTTTGTACTAACTTCTATCCCCATTTATTTCTTCTCTAAAGACATAGCAAGATTAATTCCTTTCTGTAAAGTTCAATACAAACATAGCATTGATGTGTAAATAGCTTTGGCAAAATTCTCTCTGTGATAGGTAACCAATAGGGCATCAAGTATGGCATCCAAATTAACAAGTAGAATGTGAATATGGCTGTTAGAGGTCCTTTATGAAGCCCATGCTATTCCTCTTATTCTCCCAAAGTTTCTATTTCTTTCTAAGTTCAAAGTGGGAAATGTGTTTAGAGTTAGGTTATGGGAAACAAGACAAACAAAAACTGGGAAAAAAAAACAAACGTTATTTTTTTGTATTAATAAACTAAAATCTGTTTCTTGTCAAGAAAGCGAAAAGCACTAGCTTTCCAACTTAGATTTCACGAGAACTTCTAAGATTTCTAGTTGCATAAATTTTTAAGTTTTTTAGCCTAACTAAATAACCATACACACACACCATACCTGAATCATGTGCCATACACACCGCCAAGCTTTTCGAGAAAAGACAGGAGCCATAATTTCCACAAACCTGAAACATATTCAGAAGGTACTGTTAAACTTTACACCGTTCAAAATATCTTTCCATAAAACAGAAACATATTCATATGAGAATCACTTCCAGGTGGGCTCTATCTCATGCAAGTGGCTCTTGTGACTCAATTCATAAAAGCTCAAACCATCCAAACACGACTTTAATTCATTTTATAAGTAAAAATCAAATATTGAAAATCAAATGGATTTGTTGCAGAAACATTGGGTAAAGGCCAATTTGATATATTATTATTTAGATAATTACTATGTCTTGTATAAGACAAACTAAAGTATCAAACAAAAACTCTGGAAATTGTCATGTTTTAAGTTCATATATGGGAATATGACATTATAAAAAAGGAAACCTCATCAAAATTCTGTCAGGAAGAGATGCTTTCATAATACTATGTGGTAATTCATTTCAAGAGGGAAAAGAAACTCTATACCTAATAAACTTACAATAGAAACTTGAACAAAACTAAAAGAACAGCTCCCAACAGCAAAGAAACAGAGCCAAATGACTCTGTTTATTTAGTTAGCAAACTATGGAATTGATTTTTATTTTGTTTTTCTTTCTCATATCAGAAAAATAAAGTTACAATTATGCCTAGCATCTCTGATTTAACAAATAAGTAAAGCAAGAAAGAAGGAAATAAAAAAGAAAAGAATAGCAGAAAAACCACAAGGGTAAAAAATTTTTTGCCTAACATACACTACATCCAACCAATAAGAGAAAAAGAAAAATCTAAAACGCAACTATAATGGAGGCTATCTAATTGCCAGAATAAAGAACTATACAAAAGGAGCACCCAGCAGCATAAATAGAAAGTAATTAGACAAAAGGGTTGCAGATGTGGTAACTTCTCTACAGGCTGTTGTACAAATTTATAATAAGAAAATAATACATGATGTGTAAATGTGACAAAATTACCATATTCATTTCATACACCAAGAAACACTACTTGTGCAAGGAAACCTCTAAGAGCCAGACCAATGACTAATGATATTCCCAGAACAATAGAAGAAAAGCTTCAGACAAGACATAGTATGGAACTAAAGAAGTTCTACATGTTAGCATTCAGAGTGAAGAAAAGAAAAAATCAAAGAGAAACAACAAACTACGTGGTTCATACCAGTAACTGTTGTAGGGCATCATGACAATCTGAGAGATATTTCACTGCAAGAGTCAAATGAACAGGAACTAAATCCTCTCCTGGGATCATCATATCTACAATGTTATCAGCTATTAGATCATCTGTTAATTGACCACTTGTGTCATTTAGAAGAACATCTATTACATCTCTTGGAGCCTCTTTGGTGATCATCCCACTACTACTTTTCCTGGCTTCTAAAATTTTCTATACTTGCTTCACCATTTTTTTCTTTGCCTGAAAAGAGAAGAGGAAAAATATTTTGTACCAACATAATTAGTAATCATGAAATAAGGCAAGATGTGAGTAGTAATAGATTAATAATAACTAACTTACCTGTAATGATTTGTGAAGCCTAGTTCCAGGAATGTTTATTGGTAATGACATGAGGCCTGGAATGAATTCTTGAAATTGTTTTCTTAGAGACTCCATTTCCTCTCCAGGATCCTAATTAATCAATGCCTTAACTAGTACTTGAAATGCAATCTCAGAGAGAGACCAAAAGGGGGTTTAGTCTTATATGTGTTATTAACTTTTAAAAAGTACCATTAAACATAATAATTGTGAATCTGTTTTGACAGACAATTATTCAAACAAACTTATACACAATAAATTGTTGAAATTTGAGATCATTAGCGATATTTTGATGTTCCACAACTTCCCCCCTAAGTATTATTCTGAAACTTGCTGGTAGAAATAGTTAAGAAATGCAAAAAAGAGATGAGTGATAGAGAGAGAGAGAGGGAGCCGAGAGAGACAATGAGAGCAGAAATAAAAATGTAGAAAAAAAAAATACAAACTTGAAAAATGGGACAGATCTTGAGCTGAAATGGTCCTGCTCACAACATTGTAAATATTTTCCTTTATGAGTTATTGAAAAAAAAAAATACCAAACTGAATTGACAATGTTTTGCACCAAGTGACAATGTAGAAGAAGAATAAAATTTACCAGTCTTAGAATATCTCCATGTTTCTTATCCTCTGCTTCAACAGCTCTGTCTAGAATACCCCCTGATGTGGCACTAAATGTGGAGAAAAAGAAAATTTTACAAAATTAATTAAGTGAAAATCTGTCAAAAGAACAACTAAATTGAAGAAAAGATGAATTTTGCATAGGTGTTTCATTAAATTGCAGAGTGGGAACTCAAAGGGCTGTCCACAAGGAAATAGAACAAATCCATATAAAGTCAGAACAGATCAAACTCATATGACTTTATTTGATTAGTTATTATAATACTTTTCTAATAGTCTAAACTTCTATGGTGTATAATGTTGATAAACTTCTTCATCAACAGAAGTTTAATGAAATTATACACCATAGAAGAATTCTACTATCATTACAACTGGTTCCTAAATAATCTGAATTAGAAATTTAGTACTATAGTTCTGAGAGATGGAAATTAAGAGCTAGAGAGACTAAAACCAAAATTCAGGAACAGGTTAAAACTGGGGAATGCAATCTTCAATCTGAGAATCAATCCAATTTAAATTCAGTAGTTATCAAATGTTTTCACTGCCATAATCATAGCTGCCACTAAAGCAGAAGATCATATTGACATAAGTAAGTTCATACAACAGATATTTATGCTGAAAAATCTCCAACTCTCTCAAAGTTCAAGCATTACTTGGACATTGTAATTTTCAGCAGGAAGAATTAAATAAATCTTCTATTAATGGCATGATAAAGTAGCAACTGTGAAGATTGTTTAAAGAGAGTTCAAGAGTTAGTTCTGTAAGCTAATTCAGTGAGTGACAAAGAACTAGTGCAATAACAAAGTTTTATCGTGACACACAACTACTTATAACAAGACAGATGATAAGAATATTAGGCCTTCTTTGAGGTTTAATTATTCCATAAAAAATAAAAAGAACTAGTTACTAATTAGGCCTATTATTATTGGCTGAATATATGTCCAATAAGATTATAAGAAATGTACTAGGCATACTAAGTGATTATTATATATATTGCCTAGTGTTCTAGGGGAAGAGGTATAAAAAAAAAAGTTGATTATAAACAAGAGATGCAAGAGAGTAACTTTAATAAAAAGAGAAAATCGTATACAAAGTAATAACATGTTATGCAAACTCCAACAAACAGTTATAAGAATTCAATATTTAGGTTTTCTCTAAGTGGATCAAAATTGAAAACAGCAGCTAAAAAATTCATCTTTTTTTTTTCCAAATAAATTTCATTAAAGTTACAGTTGAGAACTCTAAGTATTGATTTAATCCTGCATAAGACTCCCCATTTCGTATATAACAGTCAACATGACTAGAGTGCAAATATTTAATCAAATATACTTTTTACTTTTCACACTTGTGTTTATTTAGACATCACACGAACAAAGACAGCCAGAAATTTATAGAACATACCAGCACATGAAAATAATGGGTTCAGCGAGGTTTTCCTGCTTTTCAAGTATTGATCCATGACCTCTCCGTGAGACTGAGCCATCCACGACCCTCCGCAAGCCCGAGCCCTCCAACCCCGTCCATAGCCCTATCTGTAAGCTGCATTTGGAGTCTTGATCAAGGTCCTAAAATATGCAAACATAGAAAAACAGTATCTTCATGCACAATTTTCAATAGAAATGAAAGAATATATATTGTACAATTTTCAATAGAAAGGAAGGTCAAAAAAATTTCAATATATATTGTAAAAGCCTTAGATATGCAAGTCATATTTGTTAGCTCAGTTTCACAAATTCATTTAATCATCCCTGGAACAGGCATGTAACGTTTTTTTAGCTAAAACAAAATGTTATAATGGAATTTCAAACTTCATAGTTACAAGTCTTGGCCAAGTCGCTCACAATATAAACCACCAGAATCAGGCAAGATAACTATTAACAACTGTAGTTGTTTGTTGATAAGTATCTTCTTGCATTGCTCATGAACAGATCTCAAAGCCCTCTCAATTTGGTTAGCTGGCCAAGCGCTGCAAGGAATTACTGGCCTAGTTTGGAAGGCCTTCCAAGTATCCAAAATGATAAAAAATGTCAATTATAAACAGTCAACGCAATGTCACAGTAAAAGAGATGAGACAGAATGATCCGGTAACCATACCATTCCCCTATTGAGCCAAGTACTAACCAATTCTAAACAAAAGCGATCATGAATATCTGAATTGATATGCGAGAAGTTCACACATGTCCAAAACTCAACTTGGCCTCCATTGATCATTTTTTATCATAACCCAAAATAAAAAAAAATAAGTCAATGAATCATACCTCTTCTCATACATCATAACAAAATGGAGTTATAAAGATCATTTACTTACTTTATTGGACATATTCCATTGCCCAAATCGAGGATGCTCAGTAGCCTCCCTCCCAGTACCTCTGTATAAAAGCTTCATGAAGAAATATAATAGAATTAGTTCCAATTGAAAGAGTAGAACTCACTCATCAAACGCAAAAGCAAGCACATATTAGAAAAATACCACCGGTGGAGGCAAAACTCGAGCATCAACCATTGTCAAATTGTTTGCAACACTAATTCCAAAATCCTGGACAAGTTCCTGATCATTGTATTTGTTCTGCTTAACAATTCGCCAAATGCTTTCTTCCCTGTCGTTTGGTCTTTGACAGGTTGCCCTCAATAGATTGGTTACTTGCCTTTCATTGAGTTTCTTAGAGTATCTTTGCCCCTCAGCAATTGTAGAAACCTATAACAGATACAACATTTAGAAATATAATCATGAAAATAACTGTTGTCCAATAGAACCTAGCACGCAAAAAAAAATGTTATTGAAACTATGATGGGAACCTCCATGGGTAAGTAAATAGGCTTTGCTGCATTTCCTGCTTGCAGAGCAGGCCATGTCACATATCTGAGTTTGATTTTGTACTTGTCTTGAAAGTAAGTAGCAACTGAAATCTGTGTCATCTTATCATCAAGAGTAAACCTAAAATAAAATATAAACATGTTAGTAAAACAATTTGAAAGTACAGGTAGAGAAGTTTAAATACCACCAAGAAAAATCTTCCCAAATTATTAAAATCAAATAGCAGCACAAAGCACATACCAACATGGAATAGTTAAGGTCATGACATATGCACACTCACTTTAATTTGTTCAGTGGCTCTGTCGATATCCCAGTTGTTATCCAGATTTCCGGATAGCGTTTAGATGGATAGCCTCGGGGAAGCAGAATTATCAAAGTCTTTCACGAAAGGTGACCAGAGCTCGCGAATGGACAGAAAGGCTTCCCCTCTCCCGTTTAGTGACAAGCTTACTCTTTCAAGCAATCGCGACACGGAAGCTCGTCAATTCTCCCGGACTCCCGAAGGGATATCCTTCGGGGAAGGTTCTTCCAGGAGAAGCTCTTCAGGTTACCTTCGCGGATACAGTCCCGTGCCTCGCACGAAAGAAGACCAAGCGGCCGAGTCATGGAGGAGGCATAGTTGGAATGATATCCACCTGACACGCCTGACAGGTCGAGGCCGTACACATCCCAGCACGCCTAAAAGTACCATTTCGCCTACTGTTCCGCTGACAGCCTGGAAAAGACAGCTGCCTTTGTGCATTCCCCATACTTTCATGTAAATATACCCACATAGAGCCTGGTAGCCAGGCGACTACGGTAATTGTATCCCCTATTTATGGCTGGTGTAATTAAGGCTCAGGGGGGCAGAGTGAAACCCTAATCCAAAACCCTAGCTATAAAGACCTCCTCATTTTACGATAGGAGGGGGTCAAGAAATTAGAGAGCAGGAACTCTGCCAAAAATCTCTCTAGCTTCATCTTCTTCAAGAGAACCCGAGAGAAACATTGTGAGTTTGTGAGGGTCTTATACACCAGCCATTTCACTGTAATTCACTACAAGTATAATAACATCGACTCGTGGACTAGGGCTCGTTAACGCCTGAACCACGTAAAAAACTTGTTTGTTTATTTATATTTCTGCACTTCTACAGTTCTTATCTTTTTATTATTTTGTTTGTATTCATTTCCGAAAAACTCGGTAAACATTTTGGTGCTTTCATTGAGAGCTGTAGAGAGTTGTTAGTCAGCTCTTTTTCTGTGTACGATTTTTGTATTCACTCCGTACTGAAAAGATGGTGACTACGAGAAAATCTTCGGTACAGAACGAACCCCCGGTAGCCCAGACCGAAGGAGAAAGTACCCAAGACTCGGACTACCATGGTGAAGACCCGACATCCCGCCAGGATCGGGTCAGCACTGAAGATACGACATACTTAGAAAACGAAGAAGAGTATGTCCGAGACGGTTACTACAAAGACGGCTACTACTACGAGAAGGATCCAGAACTGGTCCAAGTAGCCGAGGAACTGGTGGCCACTAAGGCCAAGCTTGCTGAGCAGGAGCGCGTCTCCAAAAAAATGCAGCGCATGATGGAGCGCCTCCGAGGCAAGCTTGGAGATCTAGGCGACTCGGACGAGGACGCCTCTGTTTTAGGTGGTGCTGATGCTACCATGCCGGATCCAGCCGTTGCTGGACCATCCAAAGCCGCCCCTAACAAGGGCAAAGAAAAAGTTGGGGAGCCTGTGCGCACTAACGCCCCTGCACCTCCTAAAGGCGCGAATCACCAGGCCAACTGCCCCCCCCCCCCCCCCGCGCGTAGAAGGTCTCTGGCGCTCCTAAGCCCAGACGTCCTTCAGCCCCAAGGGGGCACTCTGTGCCTGAAGGGCCCGGTGCTAAGGCACCCAGGCCTAGGGGAAGGAACAACCACCCCAGTGATTCCATCAACCAGGACGGTCGAGCTGCGGACACGCACTCCGAGGATAGCTGGTCCACGGTGGACCTAAGAAGAAGGTTGGAGGCCAAGTATGAAAAGCCCAAAGGAGAAAAGGCCCGGCCTCGCGGAGATGACCTGCAAAATCATCTCAACGACAAGATCCGGGGACGTGACCTCCCGGAGAGTGATACAAAGAGGCTCGAGGAACAGATAGCTGCCTTGACCAAGCTGGTCCGGAAGCAAAGTGGGGCCCTGTCAGACTCTGAGGAGGAAGACCCGGAACCATGTATTCGGAGAATTGCGGAAACTCCCCTCCCGGAGAACTTCAAAATGCCTCATATAGAATTATATGAGGGGAGGACAGACCCGCGCACCCATCTAGCTAAATACAACTAGATGATGCAAGTGGCGCGCGTCAGTGAGGATGCCAAATGCATGTGCTTCTCACTCACCCTTACCAAGTCCGCGGAGGACTGGTGGAAAAGATTAGCTCCCGGATCCATCCACAGTTGGAAGGAGCTACAGTCCGCGTTCAGGAGGCAGTTCATTGCTGCCCGGGACCACGACATGGAGGTTGGTTCCTTAACCAACATCAAGCAACTACCCAATGAGAGCCTCAAAGCTTTCATTCAAAGAATGATGGAAGCTGCTGCTAAGACCAAGGTCAGCGATGATATGAAGCTGATCGCCCTTCAATCGGGGCTTACCGTCGGTTCCCTGCTATGGGGGGAAATGCAAAGGAGACGGGCAGAAACTCTGTCCGAATTCATGTCGAAAGCTCAGGGAATCATCAACCTTGAAGATGCCTACCAACAGGCCTTTGGAGTTCCCCCAGCTCCGACGCCCTCCGTGACTGCGCCGAGCTTTGCTTCGCAAGCTCCCGCACCAGCCCTCACGTTTCCAGGAGCCCAGTTCACTCCAATCGTGTATGGGCCTTCCGCGTCTGCTCAGACGCCGAGTCAAACCCATTTTTCTGGGTACGGAGCCGTACAAACCGGATGTAGTATCGCTCCCGGCCGGTCGCAACCGCAAGCGAAAGGCCCAGAACAAAATCTGAGCCAATCGCGGAATAAATGAGGAGGAAGAAACTCCAACCGGGGGGACCATTCAAAGAAACCCCGGAAGGACTATGAGCCCAAGTTCACGGAGTACACCAGTTTGATAGACTCATGAGAGAATGTCTATCGAGCGACCTGTAATATGGTCAACTACAGGAAGCCCCCGAAAGTGTCTCACGGAGGAAGGCGTCCGCGAGACTCCAATAAAAGGTGTGAGTTCCACGGAGACGTGGGGCACACCACAAACGAGTGCCTTCAACTGAAGGATGAGATCGAGTCCCTGGCAAGAGCGGGACACCTCGGTCAATGGGTGAGGATACCCATAATCTATCCCGGACAGGGAGTAGTTCACGGAGCTGCATTCTCTCCGGGACAGAGGGGGACCGATAGCGCTCCTGGAGCCAGTCACCCCCAAGCTCCTGGATCCCAGTTCTCAGCGCTTCCTGCTCCGACCTCTCCGGCACCCATTGCCATGTTGGCTCCCGGACCCGGAAATCCATATCCGCCTGGCCTTGCTCCGCCATCTGTTGACGGACACGTAGCCACCATTTCCGGAGGACCACACCTTGCCGGAAGTACCCGCAACTCCCAAAAAAGGTACTTGAGGGAGTTAGAACACACCGGGGAGATGTGCGCCTTGGTTCAGTCACCTGCTCAGCGTCCCCGAATGATGGATCTTCCCATCACCTTCACGGAAGATGACGCCCGACATGTGCACTTCCCCCACAACGATCCCCTCGTCGTGGAAGCCCAGATTGCCAATAAGAAGGTGTCACGGATCCTCGTCGATAATGGAAGCTCCGTAAACATCCTCTTCAAAGCTGCCTTCCACGCGATCGGATTGACCGAGACTGATCTGACCCCATGCCCCATCCAGCTTCAGGGGTTCAATGGGGATGCACTCATGCCCTTAGGCAAAATTCAACTTCCAGTCACCCTCAGAGGAGACAGCGACGCTTGTGCCTTCAGGCACTGCACATTCGTGGTGGTCGACTGCCCCACGGCGTATAATGCCATCCTAGGCCGACCGGTCCTAATCGATTTTGGGGCAGTAACCTCGATACGCCACTTATGTTTAAAGTTTCCATGTGACAACGGGCGTATCGGCACCCTCAGAGGGGACCAACGAAGTGCACGAAGCTGTTATAACGTCTCCGTCCGATCCGTCTACACGGTCCAGGAGGCGACTGTTGCCGCTCCTTTGGCGGAGAATCTGCCAGAAAATTGGGGTGCCCAAGGGGCATATGTTGACGAACTCGACCCTAGATTGGGGGTCGAGAGGGCGATAGAGCCGATGGAGGAAGTCGAGGAGGTGATCCTCAACTCGGAAGATCCCACCAAAGTCATTCAGGTGGGGAAAAACCTTCCATCGGCCATTCGAGAAAAGATCGTGGCCACTGTGAAGAATAATCAGGATATCCTGGCATGGTGCCACGCCGATATGACGGGGATTAATCCTAATGTTGCGTGCCACGCACTCAACATCGACCCATCTGCAACTTCCGTTCGCCAAAAGAGGAGGCCGTTAGACCCAGTGAGGGCCGAAGCAGTCAAAGCTGAAGTGGACAAGCTGATGTCCATAGGCTTTCTCCAGGAGTCACACTATCCCGTGTGGTTGGCCAACCCGGTTCTGGTCCCGAAACCCAATGGGTCCTGGAGAATGTGTATTGACTTCATGGACCTAAACAAAGCCTGCCCAAAAGACTGTTTCCCTCTTCCGCGAATCGATCAAATGGTAGACGCTACTTCCGGGTATGAACTCTTATCCTTCATGGATGCATACTCCGGGTACAACCAGATCAAGATGCATGTCGCGGACCGAGAACACACCAGCTTCCTCACGGACAAGGGTGTCTACTGTTACGTGGTCATGCCTTTCGGTTTGAAGAATGCTGGGGCGACATACCAGCGCCTAGTAAACAGGATGTTCAAGGACCAGCTGGGGAGGAATATGGAGGTGTATGTAGACGACATGTTGGTAAAATCCAAGACCTCCGGGGACCACAGTGACGACCTTGAGGAAGCTTTCGCCGTGATCCGAAAGTACGGAATGAAACTGAATCCGAAGAAATGTACTTTCGGGGTCTCGTCGGGGAAGTTCCTCGGTTTCATTGTCAGCTCCCGTGGAGTGGAGGCCAACCCTGAGAAAATTCAGGCGTTCATAGATATGCCTTCTCCCCGAAAGCATAAGGATGTCCAAAGCGTTACGGGAAGGATATCTGCTCTCAGCCGCTTCGTATCTAAGGCCACTGAAAAATGTGTCCCCTTCTTCAATGTTTTGCGAGGAAACAAGAGGTTCGAGTGGACCCCCGAATGCGAAGCAGCCTTCCAACACCTCAAGGAACATCTAACTCAAGCTCCCATAATGTCCAAACTTATCGAAGGAGAGGCGTTGTTCTTGTACTTAGCTGTGACCAAGCATGCCGTAAGTGCCACTCTCGTCCGGGAAGACGGCCGTCTCCAGCTCCCTGTGTATTACGTGAGCAAGAGGTTACTGGACGCCGAGTCCAGATATTCAATGATCGAGAAACTCTCCCTCTACTTACTAATCGCTTCGCGGAAGCTAAGGCCCTATTTCCAGGCACACACCATCAGAGTACTCACCAACCACCCTCTCCGACAAGTCTTGCAGAAGCCCGAGTCTTCTGGCAGATTACTTAAATGGGCCATGGAGCTGAGCCAGTTTGACATCCACTACCAGCCACGTGTTTCCATAAAAGGTCAAGCTCTCGCGGACTTTATGGTGGAATGCTCAGGAATGAATGACCTCCCGGAAGATCCTGTCCCGGAACTTCCCACCTGGAAGGTCTATGTAGACGGAGCCTCAAATGAAAAAGGAGCTGGAGCAGGGGTTATCCTAATTTCTCCCCAAGGACATCAGCTCCAAAGCGCCATCCGTTTCGCGTTCCCAGCATCCAACAACGAGGCAGAACACGAAGCCATGCTAGCTGGATTACAACTGGCCAGGGAAGTCGGAGCCCAAAAAATCGAAGTATACAGCGACTCCCAACTTGTGGTAAACCAAATATCCAGAGAATACCAGACGAAAGGCGAAAAAATGTCTACCTACGCGTCTCTCTCCCGCGGCCTCCTGCAGCATTTCAAAGGCCACCAAATCCGCCAGGTCCCCCGGGACCAGAATTCACTTGCGGACACACTGGCCAAGCTTGCAACAGACCCAGAAATTGAACAATACGGCCTAGTGCCCATCGGGCACTTAGAAGCGCCTAGTACCGAGACACGGAGGGTAAATGCCATCATCGACCATTCCCATTCCTGGATAGGACCCATCCTCAGATTTCTCACCACCGGAGAGCTCCCCACTGATAAAGCTGACGCAAGAAAGCTCCAATATCAAGCTCCCCGATACGTGGTTATGGATGGAAAGCTTTACCGCAGGGGGTTGTCCATACCCTTCCTTAGGTGTGTTGCCAGAACCGAAATCAGCACCATCATCCATGAGATTCACGGGGGCTTCTGTGGCGACCATACCTCCGGGCTGAGCCTCTCCAAAAAGATCCTTCGTCAAGGATACTTCTGGCCCACCATGAAGAAGGATTGTGTGGATTATGTCAGAAAATGTAAGCAGTGCCAGAGGTACGCCAAGGTTCCGCGTGCGCCGCCTACAGAAATTACCTTAATGACCAGCCCTTGGCCGTTCGCCGTTTGGGGCATTGACCTAGTAGGTTCCCTCCCAACTGGAAAGGGTGGAGTGAAGTATGCCATAGTCGCGGTAGACTACTTCACCAAATGGGCTGAAGCTGAACCTATGAACACGGTCACCTCTAAGAAAGCACTGGACTTTGTCATCAAGAATATAGTGTGTCGTTTCGGGCTTCCGCGAAAAATTGTGTCCGACAACGGAAAGCAATTTGACAGTGAGCATTTCACGGACTTCTGTGCTTCGCATGGAATCATCAAAAGCTTTTCCGCAGTCGCCAGACCTCGAGCCAATGGGCAAGTGGAAGCAGTGAACAAAATCTTAAAGACCACGTTGAAGAAAAAACTCCAAGCATGCAAGGCTCACTGGCCGAAAGAGCTTCCGCGAGTACTTTGGGCCTATCGCACAACAGAGAGAACTTCGACGGGGCACACACCTTATTCCATGACCTTCGGTTGCGAGGCCGTCATCCCAGTAGAAACTATGATCCCCTCTCACAGGCAGGACACCTACGACCTTACCCGGAACCACGCCCTTCTCCAGGAGTCCCTGGACATGATCGAAGAGCTCCGGGAGCAGTCGCAGGTCCAACTAAAAATGTACCAAGGCAAGATAGCCCGACACTTCAACACAAGAGTCCAGAGCCGTACATTCGAAGTTGGGGACCTTGTCCTACGGAGAGTATTTCCTGCTACGCAGGATCCGGGAGTGGGAGTCCTCGGACCCAACTGGGAAGGCCCCTATGAAGTCCAAGAAAAAGTGGGCCATGAGACGTATCATTTAAAGAGACTCGACGGATCTAAAGTCCCTCGCGCCTGGAACGCGGAGCACCTCCGCCGTTACTATCAGTAGGCCCCGGACTATCTAGTCCGAAGTCCTTGGTAGACGTAGCCAAAATGTAAAATATGGAGATAATCCTCCCAGCTGTAAAACGCATGCCTAACAGGCTAATTTAATAAAACACGGAGAAATTCACTCCGCTTTTACTGCATTTTTATCCCTTTGTTCCAAGCTGCGTTTTAACAAGTGACCACGCGGTCCGGAGACGTCTGGACCCCACGCTCACTTGGGGGGGTATACATGGCTAAGGCATAGCCATACGCCCCTTGAACAAAACATACAGAGAACACCACTTATGTGTTAGCATTGTGTTTGAAATTTTTAAATTGTTAAGCTTAAGTTGATTTGTTGCCATGAACATAAATGCATTACGTGTCATATGTGCCTTATGTGGTTATGTGAAAATTGCCATGCAAATGTCTGCCATTATGCATCATGAAAATGATCTCCTGTGTAGCCCAGCGATGAATAGGACTGGGGATTGAGGCACATTCAGAGAGCTACGCCTAAACACCCCCAACTCCCTGACAAGTCCTTCGCAGAATACTCCGCGACCACTGTAAAGATTTGCTTCGCAAGTTTCAGCTCCAGGTCTCATAAAGTAATGAATAGCGAGATCCGCGACCGCTGTAAGCTTTGCTTCGCAAGCTCCAGCTCCGGGTCCCGCAAGGCGAAAGATGGCAAGATTCGCGACCGTTGTAAGCTTTGCTTCGCAGGCTTCAGCTCCGGATCTCACAAAATAATGCATGGTGAGCTCCTCGACCACTGCAAGCTTCGCTTCGCAAGCTTCAGCTCCAGGAGCAGATATGATCGATCCCCCAATTACAGCAGGCCTTGCTTCGCAAAGCCCCTGCTCCGGGATCGCACATGGTAGGCGTGGCAATTTCCCCGACCGCAACGAACCTTGCCTCGCAGGGCTTCATGCCAGGTCCCTGAAGTTGGCCACCATGAGGTTCGCAACGACAGTTAGTTTTGCTTCGCAAAGATCTAACCCTAAGTCTAACGACGCTCACCAAAAGAACTCCCGTTCCGGCACCATGGAACGGCTCACCTTAGCAATCCCAGCAAACAGTATAACTACAAGTCCCGGGATTGGCTATTTGCCTTAGGAAAGCTGAAATACGGTGAAAGGAGTCTGGCCGTTGGAACCAAGAAACCTTCGTAACCTAGAAACTATGTGGGAAAAGACATTAGCCGTTGGAGCTTCAAGTTGGAAATGCATAGGTTCTGGCCGTTGGAACCAAAACCTCATACGCCCCTACAGCAGTTTCTACCGTATAAAAGTCTACCCTAAATGCAAAGTTAAACAAAGAGCTCGGCAGAAAAGGAAAGAAGAATGCTATAATTATGGCAAATATGTCTGCAATGAGAAAAGAGTACAGGGAGCTTCGCCCCAAAGAAAAATACAAATGAAAAATAATAATCAGTAAAGAATATTTTTTACAAAAGATAAGACCCCTTCAAGCACTGGGGGTGGCAGCGGCATCCACGACCGGGGTCTCGGAGACAGCGGTTTTAACTGGGGCTGGCGGAGTCAGTTCATTGGAAGATGGAACGTCATCAATGGCAAGTTCAGAGGTCCCCGCCTCTTCGGGATCTTCTGCCTCAGGGACTCCAGCAGGCTCGTCGATGTTATAAGTCTGGACGTACACCTCTGGGCTTTGCTCCCACGCCTGTATCTTTTCCCTCATGGCGGCGGCGTCCTCTCCCAGGTAGCCTACTACCTCCGGGTTTATTTTCCAAAGTTGGTGCATGAGGACCACGTGGGATAGATTAATCGTTCTATTTAGCACCACCTCGGCATTTTCCTTCTACTTCAAGCGCTCCGCCTCAGAGGTCGCCAGCTTTGCTTCCGCGACAACCAATTGAGCCCTCAGTTTTTCCCGCTCGGCCTTGGATGCATCCCGCTCTCCCTTAAGGGAATCAATCTCCTTGCGCTGCACCCTATTTTGATCCAGCAAGGATTGCTTCTCGGTCAAATGCCCCCTGACAGTAAATTGCAAGGCTCCAATCTGTTTATCCTTCTCAGCAAGCCCCAACTCCAGCATAGACGCGAGATCCTTGCTCGTCTTGTGATCTTGCTCCTCCTCGTGCAGCTTATTCTGAAGAATGGCGTATTCCTCGTTCTGCTTAAGGAGGAGATCGTTTTTCGATTGCAAGCGGGCATCCAGGGTGTCCTTCTCCCCCCTGGCCTGGGATAGCTCTTCCTGGAGCTTGGAGTTCTGGGCCTTCAAGTCATCCAACCGCTGCTTGAACTCATTCTCCACGCTGGCCCGGTACTCTTGATATTTGGCAAGATATTTCTTATCCGCCTCTTCCTCGGCCGTGCGCCGGGCCTGGCTAATCTTCTCCATAGCCTCCCCCTTCATGCCCTCGACCTGTTGGGTCAGTTTCTACTTCTCCGCCTCCAAGGCCTGGCGACCCGCCTGGCTCTCCTCCAGCTGAACCAGAATTGCACCCACCTCCCGGAACGAGCGTTCCGCGATAAGAGAGGCCTGCAAGGAAAAACAGCAGAATAAGTTAAGCAGAACCAAATGTACTAAGACCAACGACCCCAGAACACAGTAACTGATAGCTCACCCCAGTAAGTTGCTGCTTTACGGCATGTGTCAGCAACAGCGGGTCCTTACTGCTACTGATGGCCCATTTCTCATAATTGAGCTCGCACAAGCTCAAGGCCATGTATTCCATCATCTCCGCCCCGAACGGCGCCAAAGCACGCCCGAGTCTAGGCACCAGCCTCTTCTCCAAGGCTGGGCCATCCAGAACCGCTCCAGCCGGGTGAAGGGATCTCACCCCTTCTGCAAGCTCAGCTCTCTTCACGGCAGACAGGTTGTCTGCCCTTCCCTGAGTAACAGCCTTCTCGGCCTCCAACTGCCTCTTCAAAAAATTATCAGCCCGTCTTACACCCTCCAGGAGGGCAGCGGAGAAACGGGTTGGTTTCTGAGGGAATTGGAACTTCAGGCCAGGCTGAGGAAGGCTTGTTTGTTGAGAAAGTGGAAGAGAAGGAGAAGAAGGAGACCCCGGAAGGGTGGACTCCCTTTGGACTGGAGGAGGAGGTAAACGGGGTATTAGGGACGGTAGGGAAGACACTACCGCCCCGGTTTGTTGTTGCTGCTGGTGTTGCTGTTGTTTTTGCTGCTGCGGTGGCGGAGGTGATTGCCTTTGTTGTTGCTGCTGTTGTTGCTGTTGCTTTTGCTGCTGCGGTGGCAGAGGTAATTGCCTTTGTTGTTGCTGCTGATTTTGCTGTTGTTTTTGCTGCTGCTGCGACGATGGTGGTTGTCTTTGCTGTTGCTATTGTTTTTGTTGTTGTGGTTTCTGCTGGGTGACAGTAGTCTGGCAAGGACTGCGCGTAGCCCGGAGGTCTCTATCACCTCTGGGAGAAGAATGTCTGAGGCGTTTCTTCTTGTCGCCCTCAGCCTCTCCTCCGGGGCACTTGCTCGTCCCGGTCGTCTTTGCGGGGAACACAAGCCCTTCCCCGTCGCTGCTACTACTCGAGGCCACCATGGTCTCAGAAGGCCCCTTGGCAGGAGACCTATCCACCACCGAAGACACTTGCGCCTCGCCACCTGTCTTCTTGGATGTGGCAGCTTTACCTCCCCTACCAGCTCTGGCTTTTCGTCCTTTCCCCTTGGACGAGTCTTGGCTGGTGGCGGCCTTCTTGATAAGTGAGGTGACTCTCCCCAACATCTTTGCTTCGGGATGTTCTGCAAGCAATGCACGAAGCAAAGTTAACCAACCAGCAAACGATGTGAAGAAAGATAAGCAGAAAACAAAACATGCAACAACATAAAAGCGCAAACAAGTCCACCAGCGGGGAACAAGAAACAAGCAGGAGAAAAGTTTGAAAGGGACGACCATGCACGAGAAACGTGGATGGCCTTCCCTGAGCAAAACAAGACCTCGCTTCCTGCTCCAGGAAACTCCCGTGCTCCTCGAAGTCCGGGAATAACATGCTGAGGGAAGAAGGGTCAACCATGGTGACACCTTCTGGCAAACTATCTTCACTCAAACACCCGAGGAGCTCATCTACCCTATCGCAATATCTGTCAAAGGGTATCCTACGCGGATCTAGCCTAAGGAAGCGGGGATCGAACCCTATCTGAGAAGTCCGGGAAACCTTAGGCAGGCTGGGGGTGTGGATCAATCGAAAGCCAGTCTTACCTTTCCCGGAAGTACCAGCTCCCGGAGTCCCTTCATTGGGGTAAGCTGCAGCATAGCGAGCCTCAATTTCTTCTCCCTCTGACTGAGGGTCGGGGAACCTCTCCACCCAACTGGGGGATAAATTATTCTCGTCCTGGGCCGCCTGACAGATCACCTTGGACAGCTTCAGGGCAATCTGCTCCCGGACGTCAGCTGACACCTGACTTTGCCCCCTGCCACTCACTGGCTCAATATTTTGGAACGAGGCGAGTAGCCCATACTCCCTCAAAGATTCGGAGGTCACAAGTCCTTCCACCTTCAGCTCTTCCTCCGAGAGCCCCTCGTAGAAGTTTGACCTCCTTATCATTTCCGCACAGCGAGGTGTCCGCGGGACGGCTTCTGCAGAATCCAAACATGGGTGTTAGAGATCCTCCCGGAAGGCAAACCAAGCGTGAAGAAACAAAGCTAGAAAAGAAAGGAAGGAGCACTTACCAGGAACTTTGAAGTCCAAAGACAGAGCTGGCACCCTCTTCAATGGGAAGCCAGTCGTCAGGAACCAGTACTCCCGGAGATCTGGAACCCTCGCGGTATGACAGGTGGGACACATCACGTCCGGATACCTCTCCAGCCTATAAAACCCCACCTTGTCTGCATGACCTCTCATGGGTTGAGACTTCAGCCCATAGAAGTATAGCACCTCCTCCGGGGTAGGGGCCTCCAGGTCCCGGGACTTGCAGAAGATATACCACCCCGCTAGAAGCTTGTAGCTGGGGGGAATCAACTGGAAGGGGGCAATCCCCGCCTTCACGCAGAAGTTGGCAAAATAACTTCTTAGGGGCAAATGTGCCCCACACACTATGTGTGCCCAGCTCCAGGCACCAAAACCCTCGTGACTCTGGCTGGCAGATTCACCCAGCACCGACAGACGGTGCCACATCAGGCCCGGGATGTTCTTCAGGCCCGCTTCTGAGGAATACAGCTCCAGCATGCCGTAGTTCCTGAACAGGTTCGGCTTCTGGTCCATCTCCCAGATGGAACTGTTGATAATCGGTGGGCTAGCCGTGGCCACCTTAGCTTTTGTTTTCTCCTTTGCGCCGGCAACAGGGGAACCCTGCTCCTGGGCAGATTCAGCCTCTACCGCAGCAATGACTTGTTCCTTTGAGGTGTTCGTCACTAAGCAAAAGAAACAAAGAAGAAAACACTCCAAGCAGTCCGCACCCTTGTCATACCCTAACGACATTACAGGCGTCGGGGAGACCCTCCCCGAAAACTGCTTGGAGAGGCTCCCACCGAGCTTGCCGAGGGGTTGGCATCATGCCACCCGGATGACAGCAAGGAACCAGATTCAAACTTCGAGCCTAAGCCCGCCGAGAGAAATGTTTTCCCAGGGAAAGACACCCTAAAGGCGTTCACGCTTATGCCCTAAAATAATAAACCAGGACAGCACAAGCAGACGAAAAACACCTTTCCAAGAGCAAATCGGCAAAGCATGCAAAGAAATGACTTATCGACTCACATCAATCGCATGTCTATCAAAGCCCTATTCACGCATGCATATAGACGACACCGGCAGAAAACTCAACCCTAACAACTACCAACAATCTAAGGTTTGGAAGGAAAGAGCAAAGTAGAAATACTTACTGGTGTTCGGGTAGTTGAAGATTGAAGGAGTAACCGGGTCACTGCACCGCACGATCACGTGAAGTAAAGGCTGCAAAGACAAATGACGATTCAAACCCTGAACTTCGGCGAACAAACCCACTGCCAAATCAAAAGAAAAGTTTCTAGATTCCTTACCAAAAGAAGTGGCAAATTCGAAGGAAAGGAAGCTTGGGAGCTTGAGAGTTCGAAGATTTGGGAATCTGAAAATCTGAAAGATCGAGAATTTGAGAGCGTAAAGAGGAAGAAAGGTCCGTTCCCTCGTTTTTATAGCAGGAACGAAGTCCTTTCGAATTCTACAAATGGACGGTCCTGATCTTCCCATACCGCATGCATCAGATCCGACGGCTGGAGATGAAGCGCCAGTCCTATTTATGACTCCTCGGATGGGAATAAAGTATTTATTTCCCATCATTATACCATCTCGGGCCCGGTGTACCATTAAATACCGTCAAATCACTACTCAGATGCCTGACGCACGCATACTCAGCCAGTCGCCTCACGCACACGTCTTGGTCACAGAGCCATTCCCGGCATGACGCGTGGCCCTTGCCACACTTGAGTACTTGAGTTCAAACAGAAGAAATTTCCTTTCTTTTTCATACTAACACTCAGGCGGGAAAAAGGAACCCTTCCAGGAACACAGGAGGTGACCCCTCGCCTAATCTAGAAACCAGAATACCCGGAGGGCTGTACAAGCTCCCGGACCTCTCAAAGCTCCGTGACCTTGGGGGGTAAATGTTATCCAGATTTCCGGATAGCGTTTAGATGGATAGCCTCAGGGAAGCAGAATTATCAAAGTCTTTCACGAAAGGTGACCAGAGCTCGCGGATGGACAGAAAGGCTTCGCCTCTCCCGTTTAGTGTCAAGCTTACTCTTTCAAGCAACCGCGACACGGAAGCTCGTCAATTCTCCCGGACTCCCGAAGGGATATCCTTCGGGGAAGGTTCTTCCAGGAGAAGCTCTTCAGGTTACCTTCGCGGATACAGTCCCGTGCCTCGCACGAAAGAAGACCAAGCGGCCGAGTCATGGAGGAGGCATAGTTGGAATGATATCCACCTGACACGCCTGACAGGTCGAGGCCGCACACATCCCAGCACGCCTAAAAGTACCATTTCGCCTACTGTTCCGCTGACAGCCTGGAAAAGACAGCTGCCTTTGTGCATTCCCCATACTTTCATGTAAATATACCCACATAGAGCCTGGTAGGCAGGCGACTACGGTAATTGTATCCCCTATTTATGACTGGTGTAATTAAGGCTCAGGGGGGCAGAGTGAAACCCTAATCCAAAACCCTAGCTATAAAGACCTCCTCATTTTACGATAGGAGGGGGTCAAGAAATTAGAGAGCAGGAACTCTGCCAAAAATCTCTCTAGCTTCATCTTCTTCAAGAGAACCCGAGAGAAACATTGTGAGTTTGTGAGGGTCTTATACACCAGCCATTTCACTGTAATTCACTACAAGTATAATAACATCGACTCGTGGACTAGGGCTCGTTAACGCCTGAACCACGTAAAAAACCTGTTTGTTTATTTATATTTCTGCACTTCTACAGTTCTTATCTTTTTATTATTTTGTTTGTATTCGTTTCCGAAAAACTCGGTAAACACCAGTAATCTTATAAGTCCTTGTATTCTACAAATGACTGCATGCTACTTTAACCCCTTTCAAATTTTTCTTTAGCTGCAACAGTAAAAATAGATATAAATTTCTTTTAATAATGTTAATAATAGATAAGAAAATCACCAATATCCAACTTAGTAATATGCAAGAACCTGGAGCCGGACTTGATCATGCAATGGCCTTAGATCGTCTCTCACATTAAAGTTTTTGAAAACGAAATCAGATACCCTTATAGTTTCATAAATAGCCCTTGCTGAAACATCTACAACAATTGGATAAGGTAGTTCAGAAAAAGAAACGTCAGTCCACTTGGTGAAAACCATCTAGATAACAAAAATTGTTGTAGGGCATCACATAACATCTTCCATATTAGATTTTAGCATCTTACTAGATTATGTGTGAACCGACATTAAATTGCACAAACGACGACCTTACGCCATCAGGTGGTGCACCATATGGTGCCTTGTAACAATATAAGCATAAAAGAGTAAACTAGCTAAAGGAAATACCAATGTTAAGAGAAAGCCCCAACTGAATTGGCCTCAAACTTTGATAGTACCCTTTCCAATAGATTATGCCATCTGCAAGCTTACCAGGACGCCCCGGTGTGAGGTGAAAAAATGACCTCCCAACAACAGTATACCTACAGTTAAAGATATACATACACTCAAGCCATCAACTAAAAAAAACTCAGCACTTTTAACAACATACAGAGTACATTATTATCAAGTTACATAACATATACAAACCAAAATAAACTACCAGGCACTAAATTTTCAGATGAAAAAAAATAGTAAAGCAGTAAGAAAATTTTATAAAGAATAGCATTTTGTTCTAAAGCCTGAAGGCAATATTGAATTACTGATCCGATGGATCTCCTCTGAGAACAACATCCAGTGCTTGAATTGTCTCTTGAGGAGCATCAAGTTGCTTGCTCTGTAAAAATGGTCGCAGATGATGTAAGTCTGGCTTCGAAGAAAACTTGATGGTCACCTTAAATTCACATTCCCTACGGCTAATTAAGGGAAAAAATATCAAATCAGAACAGAGTACATAAAAATGAAAATAGTATTACTCAAAATGTCAAACTTAATGTAGTATATAATACCTCCTGGTACTAGAGCTTCCAGTTTCTCTATCATTGTCAGACAATTTTATAATAAATTCTTTGGAGGAAAATGGCAACTCCCCAGCAGTGTAGATAGACTTCCCGCCATCATAAGCAACTCTCAGATTAGCCAAATGAGAGGCACGATAGAGAGTATCTAGCTGTTTGATAATGTCACGGTTTACCTTCTTTGATGTTACTTCAGGACTTATCGATACCTGTAAATATATTTAGTAAATATAATTAGCTTTAGGGATCTGAAAACGACAATGTAATAAACGACAAGTTGCCTTCTTTGATGTTACTTCAGGACTTATCATTTTACTCATATATCTCACTGAAGCATTCCATCAAACACTTATTATGCATAGGTTTAGCAAAGCTTATTTTTATATAACAAGACCAATTTAAGCAGTCAAACTAAACAAAATTTACAGATAAATTGACACAAACATCAAATAACACAAATACACTCGATACATACAAGTTTAGCATACATACAAACATTCATTTATATTCCAAAACACACCATATTTAAACATAGAAACAAAGATCACTATTATCATGGTTGTAATAATAAAATTAACAAAGAGAACATTAATGATGAATCATTGATCAGTCATGAAAAAAAAGAAAGAGAAATTGAAAGAAAAATGGTACTTACAGTGAGGATTAGGGTTATAGTTGTAGAAATAGATGAGTGAAGATGGATAAATAAAGATGAAGAACTACATACCCATGCTGATGAGAGCTTGAAATTGAGATAGTGATTGCCAGAAATTGAGGAGCAATGGGAGAAATGTGAGAGAGAGATGGAGATGTCGAGAAATGGGAGATAGATACCAAACGTAAGATTCTCAAATCTACCAACGCCATTGTTGACTGTGTACAGAGCTTTCTCTTACTCTTTCTCTTTTCTCTTCTTAATTGAGACTAAGTATGAATAAAGTTGAGCTTTTTTCTCATATTTTCTCGGCAACCAAACAAATAGAGAAAGAAAGAGATAATTTACTTGAGAACATCGTACGGTCACGAGCGAAGCAGAGACAGGGGTCTTTCAAAAGGCTCATATTCTTGTATAGACTGTCAGCCTCATCTTCGACAAGGGTTTCGCTGAAGTAACCCTTGGTGGTCAATCGGTTGATGAGGGCTGTCCATTCGGGCCAGGGGTGACGAGAGTCTTCGGCGCTGTTTAAGCCGGTGACAGTATCAACGGCAGCAGAGGAACAGTAGCAAGGATTGGGATTTGGATTGTGAAGGAATAAAGGGTTTCGTCGAGTTGATAATGGAAGGGTGTAATAGGGATGGAGCTTCGTGTGAAAAAATATTTAGTGTGAAAAAAAATATAAGTGGCGGGCTCCTAAATAAGTTACCGCCCTTTTTTTTCCCACATATATATATAACTATACCATAACCCTTTTTAAATAGTATTATAATGATGTGTTATGGTAATGGGTGTTTGGTGTAGTGTCACTTTGGGCAACACCTTATTTGGTGAGATTATCACTTGAGCGGGCTTGAACATCAAATGCCATTTGCAACTCTTTTCCAGCGGCATCCCTCGATACACCCTTTTTTGCCTTGGTGATCGAGGCGTTGTAGCATTCTTTCGCCTCTAGCTAGTTTCCCAGTATGCATCCTACTCCTGCGTCTGTTGGGAATTTCATGGCGACGTGCCATACAGAAGTGTCGGCTTGAAGGTCATCTAGAATAGGTCTCCCTATTACGGTATTATACGCCGAAGGAAAATCAACCACTATAAAAGTGGTGAGTAATGTCCTGTTAGCAGGTGCGGTACCTGCTGTGACTGGGAGTCTAATTGACCCTACTAGGGCGAGCCCTTCTCCAAAAAAACCATAAATGGTTTGGTTGCATGGCTCTAGGTCCTTGATGGACAATTTCATCCTTTCCAGCGAGGACTTATATAGGATGTTGACTGAACTTCCTATATCGACCAACACCATTTTCACCATCATATTTGCGATTTGAACATCCACGACCAGTGGATCGGAGTGTGGGAATTGCACATGCTGGGCGTCGTCATCAGAGAAGGCGATCGGTTCCTCCTCTATTCGAGTGCATGATCCTCAACACTCATAATCTCGATGTCTTGGTCATGGCGTAGGGTTCGAGTGTATCGTTCCCTCACTTTTCCACTATCTCCTGCGAGATGTGGGCCTCCACAGATGGTGAGTAGGGTACCTGCCACGAGAGCTGGCTGTAAAGGTTGCGAGCGCTGGCGTGTAGGCGCCGACTCGTTGCCACCTTGAGCCTCTCGCTGAGAACCTCCCGTGGCTCCTACTTATCTTCTTAAGTGTCCCTGCCTTATCAGGAACTCAATCTCGTCCTTCAGCTGGTTACACTCATTGGTGTCGTGCCCGTAGTCGTTATGATAACGACAGAATTTTGTAGAATCTCTCTTGGAGATATCCTTCCTTATAGGCGCGGGTGGTCTGTAGGGCATGCTCAAGCTGTTTGTTTATAACACCTCAGCTCGGCTCTTGACAAGGGCGGTGTAATTGGTGAATTTCGGTTCATACCGATTATTTTTTGGGCGTTTACTCTCGGAGGTCGAGGGTTCGCCATTCGCCCGCTTTCCACCATTTTTACCGTTGCCATTCCTGTTGCCTTTGCCTTTCTAACCCTTCCAAAACCTGGAAGTCACAATAAAGTCTTCATCTGATAAGATAGACCTTGAGTTCCTGAAGGCTCTCTATTCTTCTCACAAGGAGACTCAAATATTGATCAGTCGTACTACTCACCTATCCTTACTGCTAAAATAAACTCACTTGGACTACTAGTCCACAATGACTTAATACCCATTTCATACCGATCCATCAACCTGGGAATTCCACTGCAAAACTCATCGCGATGCTCACTTATTCCCATTATGAAATACCCAAAGGCTGTAATGGCCTTGCTGTTTCCTGATACACTGTTCTGACCTACTAACAGGTAAGAGCTTTACACATGCCTCGTTATATGCCTCTTCATCTCAGGCCATCACCATAAAATTTCCATATCATGTTCCCCTTTCACGATGCCTGAACGAAACGAATAAAAGAATAATACGAGATTCATCCAGAATCTCTCAGATAATCTCGATGTCCATCGGATCCCTAGTCCGACCTCTATATCACCATAAATTCATGTCTGCCACTTGACAACCTTTAGCTAGTCCAGCTAAAGCTTTCCATTCAACCTTGCCCGTCTGTGGCTCACTTAACTATCTTTCCTTTTATCTTTCTTGAGATAATAATCTCAAACAATAAACTGGCCACTTGGCCAGCCAGAAACTCTACCTAGTCCTGGTCAGATTCTTTGGTCAACATGTTGCATAGGCAATCACTTTTCTCTATCACTAGGATGTCATAACAACCCACTAACTGATCCTGGTCTATAAAGACCCAGCACTTTCTCCCCAAGGAACCTGAAATATCTTTACTATCCATGGACACTCCTGTCCCCAAGGCACCCTTCACTCTTGGCAATTCTCCGCAGAGAAAACACCACTATTCCATCGTCCAAGACGATCATAAATCCCATTCATGGCTACCCTTGAATATACTATTCATCTGGTTCACAAACACTTAGCATCAACCCAATTCTCAAGATATATTCAGCACTCGCTGTGCTCTAATCTGATACTAGCCCAATCCTTTTTTTTTTCATCACTCTGATCTCTAACTAGTCTTAACCAGATCCAAGATCCACCTTTAAGGGTTCCATCTTACTCAGCAACTAACTCTTTAATTCTTATAACCCAACTGAGCCACACGAAATAGTGTTTATTTCTAATTCCATCTCTGGTACTAAACCAATCACCATTCTAATATTCTTTTAATAAAAAAAAGGCTTGGCAGACCGCCTGGAAACACATTCAAAAACCCACAGACTAATCCAGTTTGTCCTGATCTCACTAACATAATCTAAGTGGTATCCACCACACTGGCTAAGAGTTCCATGCACCTCCCTTCACAAACTCCAGCCCTCACATCCGGTATCATAAACATATCAAATCCATGCACAGTGCCAATTGTCACAAGACTTTCCGCTTACAAGCTCAAGAATTACTACACTTTCCTTGCCATTCAGGACTGCTCTTTAATTACTTAACCAATCCAAACCCTGGATCAAACCCAAGCCTGTCATAACCAGCTTTACCAGGGTCCCCGATGAGTCCTTGCCATAACTCAACTTATCTCTTAGGTTGCCAACACCGTATTGCTTTTCCCATCACAACGTAACCATGTGATCTACATATACCATCAATATACCCTTCTCTATATACATACCAACAAAATAAAAGCATGGCGCCAAAGCCAAACAGCATAATCCAAAACTCAGAACTAGAAAACTGACCTGCCACTCCTGAGGAGCTAGTCCCAGTCCCAGACTCTGACTGCTCTGGAACAAACACTCGAGCTGGCGTCGAGCTATCTATCCTCCTTTGCTCAAGCTCACTTAGCCTTGGACAATCCTTCTTGAGATGCCCAACCATTCTACATAAGAAACATGCCTTTGCTCGGCATTCCCCCAGATGATGCCTCTTGCACCGAGTGCATTTTGGACGAGTCTTCCAGCTTCCACTTTTACTTATTCCAATAAGTGGAGATACTACTATCCAATAAGTGGAGATACCACTATCTGAGCTCCATGCTCTCCAGCACTCTGCTGCCCAACTACTATACTCTCAACAGCAAGAGCCTTCTCTACCACCTGAACATAGGTAGAGACTTCATACACTGGGGCAACTCTAATGCCCTGAGCTATTCCAGAATTCAACCCCTGAATAAACCTTTCCTTCCGAGCCACTTCTGTGGGTACCATGTCTAAGGAAAACTTGGCCAACTCATCAAATTTAGTAACATACTCGGTCACTGATGCATTGCCCTGAACAAGATTCAGAAACTCATTCATCTTGGCAGTCTTAGCTACATCACAATAATAGTTCTCATCAAACAGCTGCCTAAATTCTTTCCAGTTCATCACAGCTGTGTCTCGTGTCTGGGATACTACCTCCCACCATGTCCGGGCATCATCTTGCAGT
This sequence comes from Humulus lupulus, assembly GCF_963169125.1. Classification (NCBI taxonomy): domain Eukaryota; kingdom Viridiplantae; phylum Streptophyta; class Magnoliopsida; order Rosales; family Cannabaceae; genus Humulus; species Humulus lupulus. The sequence goes on along the minus strand of NC_084800.1, from coordinate 47,738,578 downwards.
ACACATGTAGCACAGATCACTCTATCGTGACCTAGCAGTCCCATACTATCAAGAATGGAGCTGACCATGCCCATCCATTGCTCAGCTCTAAATGGATCTAGGCCTCCCTCAAATATTGGAGGATAAAACTTCAGGAATCTTCCACAAAGAAATTCCCATCTATTCTCAACCCTAGGCTAAGCTGAAACTGATGCCACCCCTAGCATAGCAAAGGAAGAGGTACTCCCCAACAGACTCCACTGTTGCTTCAAATACCTGATCTCTTCCTCCTGCCTCTGCAATCTTAATTGCAAATCTGTAAGCGTCTGCTGAACATTCAGAAATGCAGACGAAGAACTGATACCCTGGCTGTAACTCCCAGCCCCTGTATAACTATCACCAGGCCTCATAATCTGCCTTGAATAAACCTACTGATTGAATCTGCAGTCAATAACTTGACCTATTAGTCACAATAACCATATCAAGGGCTTTCCCCCACGGGATAAATCTTACCACACTACAATCATAAACCACTTGCAGTGCTGCAAACATGCCCATGGCATTCATACATACTCATAATTCCTGCTCTTCCAATACCCAAACCATGCCTCCAACCCCAGCGTGCAAATAACACAATTATATATATATATTCACAGAGCAGGTACCCATATGATCATAGTCATATATACATATATATTCACGGAGCATATAATTATATAGTCAAGAGCCAGGCTCTATCAGAATCTCATGCTCCCTAATACAATGTGTAGGTAAAGCATTCACATTTTATTCAAACAGCTATGCACATAGCTACATAAATAGTTACCATTCCTTGAGTGAAGCTATCTTCAGTGATGAGTGTACATGCCTAGCTTGTTTTCAGGAACCATAAACCTTGGCTCGCTCTGATACCAAGTTGTAACGCCCCAACTCCTGGGACCGTTACGGTGTGCCTTGTAAACAGTGCTAAACTCGCTAATCGAGTCATTTGGCCAAAATCGTGAACTAAGTATGATTAGCGGTTTAGGGATTAAAAACTTGGCTATGATGTAACGTTTCACTAGAACGTTTAACATATACATTGGAATCCCGAAAATATAATTTCAGAGTTTATTACAGAAAATATTTACAACAGGCCGTTCTAGGCGGCAAAACAGGGTTCAACCCTAGTTCCACTTTAAACCTCGGCCGTGGCGGACGAGCAGTTGCATATGTACACATCATCACCTAAGCTCTCCAACTCAAGGATGGTCCAGCTTCCTCTTGCCTTTACCTGCACCAAGTAGCTACCGTGAGCCAAAGCCCAGCAAGAAAACACAATAAAGCATGATATAATATCAACAACGATCATAATAACCATTCAGGACTATCAGTCCAAGAAAATAGGTGACAATAGCCAAAAGTCACAATAATGAGCATCGCTCCTTCTAGCCATGTGACGATAGGGTCACCAGGGCTTAACTGATAAGTGATCCTTTCATAAGTTTGATTAGGACAGGTGCATGGTGAATGGTCACTAACATAACCCTCCTCCCGACTCTAGAGTCGTGCTATGGACAGCGTCCCCTAGCCATGTGACAAACAGTCACCGGGGTCAAATACCTTGGCTATAAACATCTGGTCATAGACCAGGCAAGCGCTTATAAGTTCTTCGACCTTAGGGTCGGTCGCGCATTAATTCCATGGAGCTATTCAATGCGTGATCATCGACCTTAGGGTCGGTCTAGCATTAATGCCATAGAGGCATTCAATGCGTGATCATCGACCTTAGGGTCGGTCTAGCATTAATGCCATAGAGCCATTCAATGCGTGATTCTCGACTTTAGAGTCAGTCCCTGACTAGTCAGTGTCTTACACAAGTAAGTCATGCCACCAATCATATATCACATGTTCCATATCCATAAACAAGGTATTCAGCATGCTTACTGAACAGGTATTAGTACAATTAGGACCATGCATAAACACAGAGGCTCAAGCTCTGAACGATATCATACTCAGTATATAAGCATGTCCTAATCACACGTTTCTCATGCATCATACGCAATATATCCCAGCAATCCAACATGCATCAAGAATAGCCATGCATGTCATACTCAATAATCAACCAACATGCATCATAATAGCCATGCATGTCATACTCAATAATCAACCAACATGCATCATAATAGCCATGCATGTCACATATACATAGGGTGCAGTTTTCTTACCTCAAAGTCAAGCTAGAACGATTAAAAGAACGACCCTTGAGAACGATCAACTTTCAGTCCTTTAGCGGTCACCTAGTCATAACCAAATATAAGATACCATCAATAAAAATGGTCAACATAAGTTCCCAAGTCAATATCTAGCCTCCGAGACATCAATCCCCACTTAACCGGGTACTAGGTTCAACCTCGAGGCCTATGGCTTGAATCCCCAAGCTAAAAAACATGTTTTTGGTCAAAATGGCCTTAAGGGCCGCGGCTCTCCCCTGCTGCACCGCGACGCGCCCCCCAGACAGAGGCAACCCCCTCTGCCAGATGCCTTGAGCCGCGGCACACCACAGCCATGCCGCGGCTCAATACCCAAATTTGCCCAGAAAACTCAGCATGCACACTAGAATTTCCCCTTCGTTTTCCCTTAGAACCAGCCCTTCAAACTTGTCTCAAATCACAACTTAACACCCAATTCAACCACCAAACATCACCTACAACTTACCCCCATCATAACCCAACCAAACACACACAACAACTCCCCTTGATTCCCACTTTCTACATCAAAAACCACAAGCTAAAAACCAAAAGGAAAACAGAGCACAACCTGAATTCCATGGCTAGAAATTACCTCAAACACGATTTGAGTCCTTCCCAATGGCTGAGCTAGGTCTAGAATTCCCAAGCTTCGACTCCCTAGCTTGCTTCCTCAACATGGGCTCTCAAAACTCAAAGAAAAGGGTGAAGGAGAACTTGTACGGGAAGAAGGGAGAAAGATGAAGATAAACTCTGTTTTATTTTCATTCCACAGCCTTCTAAAATTCCCTTAGGCTGACATAAATCCTTAAGGTCAAAAGACCATAATGCCCTTAAGCCAAATAAATCCCTTTAAAAGCTTTCGAGGGTAAAACCGTCCTTTCCCGCCTATCTCGTTAATTATAATTAACGCTCTCCAATTCCCGCTATTCTCAATATTCCCAAATACCAATAAATCATATCTCATTACCCTTTAATTCCCGGTAATGCTCTAATCATTAAATTCACCCTGAGACTCACCCCGAGCCCCGAACTTAAACCCGTTATGACTAGACCGAACACTAACATCTCATGATCGTCTCATGTCGATTAGCTCGAACCAATCCACCTTATAATGTGGCTATATTAATTAATCACAACCATGCACCCAAAATATACAATTACGCCCACAGTGGCCAAATTACCAAAATACCCTCACAATAATAAATTCTCCCATATGCATGCATCCATCATCATATAATAATATAATTCACGTAAACATGCATATAATCATTAAATGCTATAATAAATCAACTATGGCCCTCCCGGCCTCCTAATCAAGGTCCTAAACCTCATTAGGAAATTCGGGGCATTACAGCCGGGGCCTCCGGTGTCGGGGGAATGTACTCATCATGCCTTTCTCGGCGGTCGTTGAGTACATCCCTCAAGTCGTAGTCTCTCTGCCGCTGCTCGCTGGGTCCGAGCCGGCTAAAGACGTTGTTTTGTCTGGGCTGCTCCCCAGCATTACGTCCTGCTTGTCAGTCTTCTCTAGGTGGTGGGCTTCTGCCTCCACCTCTCTCCTCGTTTCTCCGACCAGCATTCCCTCTGCCTGAGTCGGCCTCATTGTAGTCGTGGCCATCTCTGAACCTTGACTGGCTATGGTGGGACCGATTGTTTCCTTTGTTGCCTCCTTGGGCCGGAGCTTCCCGAGCACTAGGGGGAGGCCTGCGTTGGTCGGTGGGTCCCCGTGCATTGTCATGTCGTGGAGGGCCCCTGACCGCAAAGCCTCTCTCTAAATTCCTTCTGTTGGTAGAAGGACGTTGCCCCCTGCTCGGTGGGTGTGGCTCTTCACCCCCTGGGCGTCTAGGGCTTCGGGGTTGTTGCCCGGCCCTATTCTGCCTGGTACGCGGGGGATTGCCTCGACCAGCTTGGGATGGAGGCTGCGTCTCAGGGTCCCTAGGTGGGACATCATCCTGAGGCATTGGTGGCTGCTGTGGCCTTTGAGGGCTTGTCGACTGGAGCGGAGGGCTAGGATTGGTACCTCTTAGAGGTGGTCCACTCGGGGGGTGATCAGGCTGTGAGGCAGGTGCTACCTGATTCCTAGCCAATTGGAGGGCTGCTTCAAGGGCTGCCATGGCATCCCTCTGACGACGGTCCATCTCCGCCTGTCTCTCGCTCAGCTCTTGGCGCCGGCGCTCTATGTCTCTCTGCTGTGACGCCATTACCTCGGCGGCACTCTCTTGATTGGCCCTCAAAGCGGCCAGTTCATCTTGAAACACCCCCAGTGTTGTCTTCAGGGCCTCAGAGTCTACTTCCTCCTCATCGAACTTCAAATGAGGTTCGCCTTCAGCCATGTTTGGTGGAGGAGGCTGGGATGGAGCGGCAGCAGCCTCTCCAGTTTTCTTGGTAGTCTTTGCCATTAGTTTTTCTCGGATTCAAAGCTCTCAATAAAAGCACTAGAATGTTGACCATGATTTTGGTCAACAACACAGAGTCTAGGAAACGACAAGAAAACGATATAGAGCTTGAACATAATCTAATGGAAAGATGAAGAACAAAGGGATTTATAGTGGTTCGGCCCCAGTAATTGGTAATGACCTACGTCCACTTGATACTATTATTGATGTTGAACTCCCAAGGTGTGATCAAAGAACGAGGGTTCCTGAGTTTCACGGACCTTAGAAGAAGAAAACAATACAATGATGGATAATAGTAATGTAATTCTCTAAGCAAAAAGATCGATCCCCTTCCTTGAGCTATCTCTTGTATATTTATAGGCTCAGGAAGAGTTACATGAATTAGGAAATAATATATATCCTTAATGATCGAATCTACAGGTCATAATGAAGAGATATTCTCGGATATCCTCACAACTGTATAGATCTTTACATAAATAAGCAAACATACGACCAGGCTGGTCGTATATAGAATTTGATCTCTTTATGTAAAAATAATGCTGGTCGATAGGCGAGCCGTATCTCTGCTACGTGTCCGCCACATGTCAAAAATCATCGCCACGTCATCAGGAACTGATTTATGGATAAACAAATTAAAAAACTAGAACAAACTTAAACTTAAACAAAAGTAAATAAATAAATTAAAATTAAATATTTTATGATAATTTAAATAATTAAATCATATTTATTTAAAAATAATAATGTCATACATATAAATTTCTGTGAGTCTTCTTTATCAAGTGATTTGCGTTTTTTTTCTTTATCAAATTCACCAAAAGACATTGAGAGATACGTTAGAAAATAAAAATAGTTGATACACTATGACTTTTCTAGTCTTATTTTATTTTATTATTAATTTCTTTTTGAATATTATTGTAATTTATATATATGTTATGTAGTCGTGTAAATATATATATCTATGCCAATGTTGTGTTTAGATGTTATATATGTACAAATTATTACAGATTATTGATATATATATATATTTGTATATACTATAGAATTGTAATTCATTCTATTATATATTAAATATCTTTTATATATTTTTATAATATTATTTATTTATTTAAAATTTATATGATATTTTAAAAAATATAATAAAAATAAATATATGTTTCAATAAATATGTTTACAATTTTAAGACTAAACAAATATGCATTGCACGTTACTTTTACCAAATAAAAAAAAATTAATGATTACATATAACTAAAATACACGTGCTTTTATACAGTAAAATATAATATGGCACCTATGCATAAATCACCGGTCCTGGCTAGATTTTATGTCTTAACATGTTCTACCCATGTATGAATGACATATCATCATATATATATTTTTTTGTTTTGGTATGATAATATTAATAATATCGTAAATTTAAAAAAACTAAAAATGTGATTATATTTTATAAGGCATGTTGAGACATAAAAAATAGAGTGGAAAATTGTAATATCCCATGATTAAATATTACACCGGTATAATATTTTTTCTGAGTTGCCATTGAGAACGATTGGTATTAAAAGTCAGGTCACCCTTAAAATGGGACATCTGATATCATACCAATACCAAAGAAAAGAGCTATTCTATTGTGTGCGTGATTCAATGGTTCAAAGCTGGCGATTAACTTGTCTATTTCTAGCTTTTTTTTCCCATAGTCTGGGCCCTACTACCTTTATTTCCACTTGCAATATACATCTTATATAATTCACTTGATCACGTTCAACCTCACTGGACAAGGACAAACAAAACTATTAACTTGAATTTTTTTCATTCGCTTTATTGAAAAATATTTTTTTAATCGTTGAACCATGTTTGATCTTGAGGATATTAAAAGGTAAGCAAACTTCAATAACAAAACCAAACGAAGAAACTATATATGGAGTGCGCACTGCTCACAAATGATCAAATTCTAAACTCATCAACATTATTTCTGAAATGTCATTTTTGTTTCATAAAAAATGACGTCTTAGAGCATTAGTAGTAGAAGATTTAAAATAGCTAATTAGCTAAAATACATTAAAATAAGGTTAAAATGGTACTCCATCGGATGTTTCATTTTACATAGTTTTTACATAGGACTATTATAACTTAGCTACATGTAGCTAAACATTAAATAATTAAATATTACATGTGACTATTATTAAATATAAAAAAAATATTTGAAATGAGTAAAATATATTAAAAATATAATATATAAATGATATAGAGAAAAAAAATAGAGAAGGAGATAAATTGTGTAATATAAAATGCTAAAGGTGAAATAGAAAAAAATGAAGTTTTTGTAAGATAGTTTTTGTAAGAGCATTTCCAATGCAAGAGATAAAATATCTAATTATTTATAATATAGAGAAAAAAAAATTGTTAAATAATTTTCCAATAGGTGATGTAAAGTTATATTTTTTTACCTAAATGAATAGTATTTTTCTATATGTAGTGAAATACTATTCATCAATGTATAAATATTTTATTATTTTTTTATAAACTTTTGTATATATATGAGTGTGATACTATTATATTTAATTATTTTATATAAGTAAAATGAATAAAATATTTTCTAAAAATATAATATTTAAATGATGTAGAGAAAAAATATAGATACTGATGTATGGTATAATGTAAAAATTTGAGGTAAATTATAAAAAAAAATATGTTTTGGTGGTGTATTTTGTAATATACTTTCTCTATAATATTTAGCTAAAACTCACAAAAATATCTTCCATCAACTATTTTATACATATATTTATAATAGCTATGCACAAACTCCAATTAATTCATATCTACATTACATAACATTTACATATCATTTATATAATATTTTAATATTATTATTTTTCTTTATAAATTTTCTCTTTCAGATTTAGTATATATATATTTTTAATTATTTTATTTTACTTTAATTAATAAAATATGTGTAAAGATATAATATTAAAATGATGTTGAAAAATATATAAAGAAACTGATCTATGATATAATATAAAATTTAAAGATAAAAAAAATATATATATATTTTTGTGAGATATTTTAAAGGATGTAGCAGTGAGTACTCATATGATAGAAAATCTAGCGTGAGTGTTCTCTTGGTTTGTCCAACTAAACGGAAAAACGGTAGAGTGTGGTTGATTTCCCACAAAAATTAATACAACTGCATGTCATATCGTTCGATTTTTGTGATGGTCTAGAGCGACCCTAGCGATAATGCTGGAAATTATAGACAACGACATAAGTTTTTTTTTTTACTTTTAATATTAATATTTTTTGATATATTTATACATAATAATTATTATAATTTAATAAAATTATATAATAATAAGAGAATATTATATTTCATTAATAAAATGATATAATAATAAATATATTTTTTTTTTGTGTAATTTTTATTTTTAATGTTCTAGTTAGAATGAAAAAAAAGATAATGCTAAAATTTCACTATTTTTGTGTTGGTAAAAAATCAAAATAGCTTTTATGATGGCCGAAGTTGCTTTGGTAACAAGTTGTGTTACTAAATATTTTTGTCTTATTTTTTTACAATAATTATTTTCACTGCCAAATCTGATATTATTATTATTATTATTATTATATAATTGTTATAGATTTTTTAAACTTTATTTTTAGTCACTAATTATAAATTGTATTGTGATTAAAGTAATGTTTTTGGCAATGTCTATAAATAAATAGTACTTTATAGAATTATATATTTTTATATCAAATAAAAATTGTGATTAATTAATTATTGTGAACACTGTCATTTATTAATTTTAAGTAAAATCATAATATTAAGTAAAATTCATTTGTTTTATTCGACATTATTGGTTGTTTGCTTTATGTGTATTGATCTAAATTGGTTTAATCAATTATGACATGGTAAATAATCAAGCATTATGTAACCAAATCAACTTCTACAAATGGTACTATACATTAGGGGTGCACACGGGTCAGATATTTGGGTGTATAAGATTCAAGTCTCTCGAGTTTTGAGTATGGAAAATATGTACTGAACCTATCCGATAGAAATTCAGATTTTAGGTGCTTTCGGGTTTGGATGGATCGGGCATAGTCGGGTTTCGGGTGCCATTGGACTAGGTTTCGAATTTGGGCCCGTTGTTAAAAAAAAATTAAATAATATTTTCTGTGTATAAATTTTATGTTAACATATTTTTTACCCAATTTATTTTAACATATAAACACACATTTTTTACACACGACCATAGATATATACACACACGGCCGGAGACACACAGATAGACGTATACAAACAAATATTTATATATATTTGGACAAAGTGTTATTTTTCCCTGAACTAAAGCACTTATAGACTTTTGCCCTTGAATTTTTTTGCTTGGCGAAGATACTCCGAACTATAGCACATGTAGACTTTCACCAATTTCATCCAAAATAGTAATAGTTTGCTAATGTGGGAGTTAAAAAATATTTAAAAATAATTTTTTTATTAACTAATTGATTTCAAAATAAAAAATTAATAAAAACATATTTTTAAATTTATGAAATTATATAAAATCCTATATAAAAATTTGATAAACATAAAATTTTCTTAATCCAAATATAATTTTGAAAAAAATAAAATCAATATTTCTAAATTAAATTAAAATCTTTAAACTAATTTAAATTAAAAACTCAACTAAATCTAAATTTCAAACGTAGATAATCAAACACATTTAGAAAACAATCAAGCAAAAAATTAAAGATTTTAATTTAAGTTAGTTCAAAATATAACTTAGTTTAGAAATATTGATTTTACTTTTAAAAAAAAATTATATTTGGATTAAAATCTATTTATTTTTATTGATTTTTTTAATTATTGGATTTTATATAATTTAATAAATTTAAAATTTATTTTTTCTAATTTAAAATCAATTAATTAATAATTTTTTTTAACTATCACGCAAATCATTGCTATTTTGGACGGAAGGGGAAAAAGTCCACAAATAGTATTGTTCAGCGGATATTTTTTACATGCAAAATAAATTCGAAGGGAAAATGTCTAAGGGTACTATAGTTTCGGGGAAAAAATATATTTTGTCCAAAATATATATACATATAGACACACATATGTACAAACAAATGAGAGAAACAATCGTACTACAACAAATTTATGAAGAAAAAAAAATCATAGAAATCAAGCACTTCGTCAAACGTATTTATGCAGATTCTAAACAAATTTAATAAACATATTAGATCTAGGTCAAACATCATAACTAATGGCAGCTAAGAGAAAAAGAGAAAGGAAATAAAGGATTCAGGGTTTGGAAAAGATACTTTTATATTAGTGTTTATTTAAAAAAAAAACAAAATAAAGGATTCAAATTTTAGGTTTAACTCAAACCCGATCTGAAAATAGTCGGGTTCGAATTAGGTCAGATCCAATTTTGATGGGTTTTCAATAAATGAGTTTTTTAGGTATAGATTGGTCGGTTGGTGCGGGTTTTTGTGTCAAATGTTTGCTTTTATTATACATGCAAAAGTTTTATCTCTACGTATTCTTAAGTTTATAATTTAAGCTTAACGTGTTTTTTACGTACCTTCAATTAATAATGCATTTTCAGTTGTTGTACAAAAAAATAGCATAGCAATTATGATTTGGGGTTTAATCTGTGTGGAATAGTGGTTTGAAATTCAAGTGAAGGAGACACTTGATAATTCCAATTGATACAATCTGTACATAAATATTACATATGCAATAGTATCTAAGCATTATTCACTGGGATTTTTGGATAATTCATTGACTTTTGAGCTTATGATTATACAGTATATTAGTGCTGGCAGTGCTGCTGCCTTGACCTTTTCTTAATCTTTTATTAGTAATTAATTGTTAAATCTTCGCCTTTAGACATTATAGGATTTAATTACAATTGTTTCTCGAAGTCGTCACCTACCCACCTTAACATATTAATTCTATTCGCTACCCACCCTCTTAATAAGTCAGATAATTAATTACTATGACTTTTCTGCTACTACAATAAATATACTTTCATAATGGTCACACTTGAGATATTCTTTTAATAGTTAGCATCAATTAATAAGTCTTTTTGGCATGTGATGTTATGTTATGCATGATCTCCTTAAATAAAAATATATATATATATATTGTTTTGTAATTTTTTTTCTTTCTTTCTGTATATTAATTAAGTTCACAAGTGATACAGAAATAGGTAAATGCGCACTATAGATTTGTTTATTCTCACGGAATATGATGTATATTTTGACAATAAATATTAAATATATACATAGGGAAGAAAAAATATCAACTTTAGAACTTACAAGATGACCCAAGTAGGCATAAATGGAAGAACAGAACAAATGTTAATCGTAGTAAGAGCACTGTAGTGGACTATCTAAAATAACTAAAATAAAGTAAAAAAAAGAAAAGTCTAGGAAAACCTCTATTAGATGAGGTATTTTTGTTTTTTTATCTTACATAATAAATGGTGCATAGCTAAATGTATCTACAACTTTAACTTTTTCAAATTAGTTTTTTAATAATTTATCTCTCTTTTCTTTTTTATTTTATTTTTTTGTTTTTATAAATAAAATATATTAAAAATTATAATATTTAAATGATGTAAAGAAAATATTGAAAAATTGATATATAGTGTATTGTAAAAATTTGAGATAAAATAAAAAAAATAAAATTTTAATTAAGTATTTTGAATAATAAACTAGAGAAACTGATGTGAATGCTCTAAGTGGCAGTTTAGCCCATGAACTTTGTTGCAAATTCTCACTAATTAGTAGTTGAGTTTTCTTTTCGTGCAGACTTGATTTGTATTTTCCGTTTGTTTGTTTAGGCTAGTGTTCTCTTAACTAACTTTTTATTAGTATGTGTTTAACAGCCAGGTTGTTTCACCCACTGGTCTTTTAAATAGTCTAGTGCTTCTAATCAAAACTAACTCTTCAAACATTATTTTTCGTACTCTGTCTTGTTTTGTTCTTTTTGCTCTGCTTTTGCTCTGATTTTCAAGCTAAAGATCCGAATTTCTAATCGGTGAATATTTATTGTTATAGCTAATAAAATAAATTGCAATTTTGTTCCTCGAACTATGATGATCGTGCCCTCCGAATGATTCACAATGTTAAAAATTTTTCCCGAATTATGCTCGTTACTTAAATATGAGATTTCTGTTAGATTTCATCCTATAGGTGCTAATAGATTGATGATATGACATTTTGTATGTTGATGATGCACTATCATATGTAATATAATTAGTAATTTTGCCTCATGAACTTTGACCGTTACCAAATAATACTCATTTTATTAAAAAAATTTCTAAAAATAATAATTAAATCATTAAAAAATTAAAATTTTAATTAATAACAAATAACTCTCATTTAATTTTAGTTTTTCTTTTCTTTTACAATATAAAATAAATATATTTTAAAATGAAAATTTAAAATAAATCCTAAAACAAAGTTTGTTCACTTTCATCCTCCTCTTAGATTAAAAGTTTTTTATTTTTTTTATTTTAGTACTTCATCATTCGTCATCCTCTTTAATCCTATAAGATATATTTATTTTATATTGTAAAAGAAAAATAAAAAATAAAAAAAAGTTATTTGTTATTAATTAGATTTTTAATTTTTCAGTATTTAAAACTTTAATTAATTAATTTGAAACTTTTAGTATTGTTTATTTTCTTAATCTTTTAAAATGATTTTTAAAATATTTTAAGGATATAATTATTATTTTTAAGAAAAAAAAAATGAGGTTTTCTTAAAAAAAAAATAGTTTTAATAAAAATGACACAATTTGGTAGTGGTTAAAGTTTGGGAGGCAAAATTACTAATTATTGTATACATGGCAGTGTCACATCAATAATCCAAATGTCACATCATCAATTTATTAGTCACTTAGGACAAAATCTAACAAAAGTCTCATATTTTAGTAACGTGCGGGAGAAATTTTTAACATCGCAAATCATTTAGGGAGTACAATCATGCAGTGGTCAAAGTTTAAGGGACAAAAATGTTATACATTCTAGCTAATAATAATGGAGCTGAGGAGACTTAAGATTTGATAGTCTGAAGGGATTTCTGGCAAGTCTTGGAAATGATTTCAGATGCTCAATGAGAGAAAATAGAAGAAAAAATGGAGGGTTTATTTTTTTTATGTAATCTTTACTTTCTGATTTCTGAATTGTTGTTCTTGGAAAGTTTATGTATGTGTATTCTGATTCTATTCATTGAGGAATTTTTTCAACTAAACTAGATTATATGGATTAGCGTAAAACCAAACCTGTAAAAATTATTTATGTTATTTACTACTATTTTTTTTATGTTCAAAATCTAATCTTTGAGATAATGTGTTTGATCTACCTAAGTAAAATAAAATTGGTTAAGTGGTTAAACTAACTTCAAATGCAACACTATAATAAATTAAATTAATATACCATGCAAAAAAAAAAACATACACTTCAATTTACTTTGACAAAATTACCGAGAATAATAGTTATCGGTATAGAGTTGACGATATAAATTTTGTAGTCAAGTCGCCGACTTAAATTTAATCCATTTGATTATTTTACTTATTCAAAAGAAAATATTATATAAAAAAAACTAAAATATATGAAAGTAATTTTTTAGCTATCAAAGTGATTTTTATTCTGTAGCTGATCCATATTTTTTGCTACTAATTTCTATTTGAAATAATAAAAAAAAAATAGTAACAATTAAAAAGATTAATAATTGACCTAGTTCCCGAAGGTATTCGTAGGAGCATACTATGGATGTAGAATAAAGCCAGTGTTTCATGCCCTCTAGAATTGACACGATTAAAATTCATAAACACTACTAATTAAAATTAGCTGTGGGTTTATCATGTTGGTTCTAAAACCGACATACGATGTTCGGTTTTAATCACAATTGATGTGGTAATCACTGATGTAAAAATTAGTGGTTATGACCACGTCAAATATAAAGATGATCGCTTCAAAAATTTAATTTTCTCTCATTTATTAACATTTGTGAACTATGTTAATTCACTTAATTGCCTCGATCGCCTTCATCTAATAATATTCTAATTAATAAACTAATTAAAGCTAATTGTGCGTTTATTTTTATTTTTCATAAACTGGAAGTCTTCTCCTAAAAAAACAATATAAGGAAGTCAATTATATATAATATAATATATGTTAGTGGGTGACCCATATGATCATATAATGAAACTGTGCTGATGGCCTGGCGGCCTGGCTTTAATTTATTATATATCACATCAAATAATTATATTAATTACAGAATTATTTTCCGCAATTTAATAATTTAAAGGAAATAATTGTTCCGTAAATTATAATTATTTGATTTTAAGAATATATTTTGCATGTGTAGACACTCAAATAATTATTCCATATTTTCCACACCAACCCCAAGGGCCAAGACTACGGCGAATTTTATATTATAAAAGGAAAGAAAATATACCAAACATAAAGTCAACAAAGTGATTTTTTAAAAGGTTTATTTGACTCTTATTCTAAGTTATCGTTCTATGCAACAAAATGCTGCAAACTAGTTTTGGTTTTCGTTTGAAACATTATATACATGTATTAACAGAGACTAGTTCAACATTGTTATTTAGATTAATTAACAGAAGTAGTAAAAAATTAAAATTAATCGTTTAAATTGACTGCTCATTATAGGAAACGTTTTATATGAAATAAAAATAATAAAAGTTAGATTAATCAACCGCTACTATCAAGGCATCGTTTTTTAATTATTTGAAATAGACATTGATTAGTAGCATGAAAAAAAAGATTAGAAAAAGAGGAATTTAAAAAAAAAAATATGGCTTTTATACTATTATTGTATAAAAATATGAGAATTATACTTTTGCTGGGAAAATTTATTAAAAAAAAAATAAAGTATGTGAAACATAATTACTAACTAACTAAATATGAAAGCTAAATTTAAAATCAAAATACATCAGCCAAACATGGGTATTATTATAAAATTGGCATTCTACTCTTTTCTCTCTCTCAAAACCCAACCACACAAACACTTTCTCTCTTTATGTGTATATTTATGAGGGAAACTGATTACATTCACGTTCTGATGTATGTGTATATTTATGAGGTTTTTTATAGTAACTGGTTGCCTATATTACTAAAATCACAGTTACTTCATTTTTTAATGAAGTGTTCTTCCTCTTTTTCCTTCAAATTTGATGTTTTCTTTTCATATTTAATATGAATTACCCGTCACCCCTCTTATGGTAACTAGTTACACCTCTTATGGAAAATATTACTCTTCTCCTGGTACATGTTATTTAATGTAGCTCTAGAATTTTTTTTACATAACTGTCAAAGATAAATCCAGTAACTGGTTACCTTACTCAGGATTTGAAAAAAGAAACGTACAATCTGAAAAAAAAATGTTTACAATAAATAAAAAATAATAATAAACACAATTTATATTTAAAAAAAAAAAAAAAGAAAAAAAAATTGCAAAACAACTAAAGAAAAATATAATATAAAATCAGTTATATAAAATAATATTAAAAAAATAATAATTAAATTACACACATACCCTTCCAAATTAATAAAACTTGATTAAAAGTAAAACTATAACATAAACTAACTTTTATACAAAAAATATTAAAAAATAAAGTGAAAATTCTTAAAAAAACAATCATAATTTTAAAAATCTCATATAAAATATAATTTCTTCTAGAAAAAAACCATACTACTAACCAAACAAGGCCATAAACGTACGACAAGGCCTCCCTATATATTCAAAAATACTATTCTTCATTATTTATATCCAATCCAAAAATTCCTCATTGCACCCACACATGCACCTAACATAAACTTTAATCCTTGAATTGAATCATATAATAATCTAATAATAAAAACTGCGCTAGCTTTCCGCGAAGACATATATTTAATTTTTCTTCTATGCATACTTAAACCAAAAAAGACAAAAGGCGTCCATATATAGGTTATCTTTCAGGAGTATATATGCATCGATGCATACATTCATACATATATATATATATATATATATCTATAATTTATTGTATCCCTACAATAAAATCATTTGCTATATATATATATATATTGCTTTATGATTCAATTCAATTGTTTAATTAATTACAGTATAGCCATCCTCATTCACACGTAAAGTGACGAGAACTAGTCTTTGTTTTTTCTTTTCGAAAGGAAGTCCATAAACTAAATCTGGGGATCAAATTAAATAAAGAGACCGACATATATAAATAATATTTAATTAATAAAAGCAAAAAAATCAAATAATAATGGTTAAAATAATGGGCCATTTACCCCCACCTGCTCCCCTGTGTCATGCAAAAATCCAAAATATATATGTGTGAAAATTCATATAGAAAAAAAAATTAACTAATAAAATAATAAGGTAGGCTACTTGCTTTTTTAGTCAATATATGACAAGGTCAAGCACAAGGTGCCACCCTAGCTCTTACGTGGAAACTCAATAAAAGTGCACTTTTTTGCTCCATAAATATAAACCAAATTCGATCTCCTTCCAAAACGCAATCACTTCATTATCAATACCTCATCCAATTACGATTCAAATCTACCATTTTGAGGGTTTCATTTACTCTCCATAAAACAAACCCTCCTCTCTCTTCTTTTCATCACCATCATCATCATCATCAATGGCTTCCATTGCTACTAGCTATCCAGTTGATATGAGCTTTGATTTGGACGAGGCTCTTACGATGCCGCAAGATCCGAGCCGTTGGATCGCAGCGTCGAACACTTCGGTAGTCAACATACCAACCGTCGATGTTGCCACCACCGCTACCGATGTTTGTTCGGTCTGCATGGAAGGCTTCCGGCCAGGTCAAGGTGGCAAGCAAGTCCCATGCGGCCATGTCTTCCACCAAGCATGCATTGCCGACTGGTCCGTACGCCAGAATTCTTGCCCTCTTTGCCGTTGTAAGCTTTTTCAGGATCAAAATTGAAGAAGCTTGCCCTTATTAATTAATTCAGGAAAATAAAAAGCATCAACTTTTCCATTTTTTGTTCCATTTAACCCCTCCTTATTATTATCTAGGTTTGGTTTTCTTCGAGAAAATTGTGTGTATAATTTTGTTGAAACTCACAGCGATTTTTCGTTCAAAAGAAACAAATTAGTGGAAATTAATTACATTATTATTATTATTCTTTTATGGATAAAATATTCGTTAATTTTATTGTATTATTAATTAATTCTTACATTCCTATATTTGTCGTCACTCTAGCTGAGTATTCTCCCCTTGCAATACGTCATTTATTACATCCTGGCCACTAAGAATGAGCTGTATATCAATATATTAGTTCTTTAATTAATCTAAAAGCAAGTTAATGGTCCTCCATAATGCCTGATCTATAGGAATATATAAATAAACAGGGGACCACTTCGGTACCTAATTAATTTTTTTTCTATTTTTTTATGACAATGTTTACTATAGTATATCTCCAAATTTCTAAAAATTTGGAATAATTTACCGTGCGTTTGGACAGCATATAAAGACAGTCAATATTCAACATTTTATATCCAGAAGATATCGTTTACTGTTTGGTTTAGAATAATGTTAGAGGTTAAAATTCATTGAATCTATCTAAGTAGAACTTTCATGTTACTTATATATATATATATATATTTATATGAAGAAGCCGAGCTTGCCAGCTCAGATATCATGACTATGGATATAATCGAGTACACACGCGTATAAAGTTTCACTGAGCATATGGTTGCATCTATCGCTTCGTATTTAGTGTTTGGAGGAATATTAAATTTGGTAAATATTGGCAACAAAAACATGAATGCGCATCACTCATCATCCTCATTTATTTCCCTTTTAAAACAAGGGGAAAAAACTGTCTTATTAAAAATATGTTTTCGTTAATTAAATTTCATTATTTGTGTTGACAACAAACTTCATCCATAAAAGATTATAATACGAAAGTAATCATTGATTGAATGTTTTTAGGATCATGAAACAAATGAGTTTATAATTATATTAACTACTGGAATATTATATTGCTGTTATTTTATGTATGAGTCAAAATTTCAGTAGCATTTTTGCATACTAAGATCTCTCTATTTCATCGTGCGTGACTCTACTCTCCTATTATAGGAGAGTCTTCATTTACAACTAATTTCTCTTATTACAATTACATTTATTTAAATTTAAATGCAAGAGAAAACTAAATAAATATATCCGTTTACTAATTTTGTAGAGGTTGAGCAATTAATGAAGTTTACATGATCAATCAAATTTTGAGATCTCCTCAAAATTAATTATAAAATATATTAATTCGTTTGATTTTGTATCTTCTCGAGATTGCAAGACTATCTACTCGAGGACTTGTCTTCACTCGATCGAGCTCCTTATCTTTATATATTCCAACTGCAATCAAGTATTATTTCTTGTTCCTTGGTCACAGAATATTGTATATGCTTGAGGTTTAGACCATATAATTCATGTCATTTTGGGAGCATGCTAGAACCATGCATGCACAATAATTTGAAACCCTAATTTTTTCTCAAAGATCAAATATATTATTGTTGGGTCTATAAATTACACCATTTCGGCTTATTCTATTTTATTTTATTTTTATACCAAATTGGACCCTTAATTTAAATAATCACAAACGGATCATTCAATTTCTATAAAATTAATAAAAAAAAATAGGACCTTGGACTAGATTGTATTTTTTAATAAAACCAAAATATCCTTAGTTTTATAAATAATTTAAAAACCTAATTGAAAAAAAGATGAAATAATAATATAGAATAATTTTAGAGAAGAAAATAAAATGATATAAAAATTAATTAATTAAAAAATATTTTTAATTGAAATAAAAAATTAAAACAATACTAAATTAAATTTTAATTAATAAAAATAAAAACCTATCAAAACCTGAATGATTTTTATTTAATGTAATTTCGTTGAATATTCAAAAAATTAATTTATAAATCATTAATTAAAATAAAATAGGATTAAATTGAACAAAATCTAGGGGAGGATATTTTTTTATTTTTACAAAATAAAAGGTCTCGTTTTGTAGTTATTTGAAACCACTTGTACATACAAAGTTTAGATGGGGACCAAATAAATTTTGCATATAGTGATTTGGTTTATAATTTCATTATTATTATAATTATTATTATTTGGGGTGGGTAAACGTATTGATATCCCCAAATTGATATGATTTAAGATAGTGATTACTTAATTACTTGATGTAATTTTGTTGGAATATGATGTTGAGACACCTGTAATATATCTCAATGGGTAGCATAGAAGTTATCCTTAATTATCCCTATGTATTACGAGCTCACAAAGGCGAATAATTGTATAACCAATTAGTTCTTATATATTATCCCTATGTATTACGTTTTCTTATTGTTCACTAAAATCAACACTAATTAAGGAAAATTACTAACCAAATAAATAAGTGGAAAATGCACAATTATTGTCGTTTATGACTATGTATACTATTTATATATATCATAATTTATAATTTGCATACAAATATATATCATGCATCGTGATTTTAAAAAAATTGTAATTAATCAAGAATTAGTGCTTTCGAGAGTAAAGCATGATCACCCGCATATATACTGTTCATTTGCATGACACCGTGGGTTGGGCATAGTAGTTGGGCCTCTTTCTTTGTATATATATATATATTTTGTGGAAATTAGATTTAGTACCTATTTTAAATGACTAATTT
This sequence comes from Humulus lupulus, assembly GCF_963169125.1. NCBI lineage: Eukaryota > Viridiplantae > Streptophyta > Magnoliopsida > Rosales > Cannabaceae > Humulus > Humulus lupulus. The sequence goes on along the minus strand of NC_084800.1, from coordinate 47,719,237 downwards.
TAATTTTTATCCATTATTTTTAACTTTTATTTTAATACCTAAATTTTTCAATTAATGTACCCATCATACCCCTTCAATTACATGTTTTTTTTTCTCCTTAAACATGCTACAATTAGAATGCATTTCTAATTTAACTATAATATGACACATATAATACATATTATAACAACACTTAGAATCATGTGCTCAAATAAGGGTAATTTGGGAAGTCTCATGATAATAATAGGTAAAGTTCAACTAAATATATTTAGTGTCTAATTTTAGTAAACTACTCTTAAAAGTGAGTAGTTATCAACTTTTCCCATATATATTTATAGAGGGCCGGCCTACGAGTTTTTTTGGGACTTAGACAAAATTTTAAAATGGGGCGAAGAAGAAAAACAAACTATATTTGTAATATTAATATATTTTCAAAATTTAAATAAATTTTTTACACCCACGTTATAAAGTCAAATATTCTAAATAAAAGTACTACAAATTTATTATTCAAAATTGTAGATGAATTCTCCAATACCATGGTATAAAAATATGGCCTCCTATATTTTAGCCTTAGGCAACTGCCTCATTGGCCTTATTAAGGTGAGGCCGGCTCTGAATATATACATGGTGGTATTGGTTCTCCAGAGTGATGGTGCTAATATGGTTTCTACACCCCTTGTGATGAGGTTCATTACTCATTTCCCATAATTATATTTTTGTTGGACAGTATCGGATAGAATTATAAATAGGATTGAAAATCATTATCATGTTTCTATATTACAAAGAAAAATATCTTATGTACGTGTAAATTTTGGATATATCCGTTTTTGCTTTTATTCTCCAAGTTGTCTAATAAAGAACAACCTCACAAGTCAACTGCCTCATCTTGAGACGGAACATACATAAATTAGATTAAATGGGTCAAAGCTGGCGCTTGGTTTGGCTGACTAGCTACCTAATGAGCTTTTGCCTCTTTCGCTAATAATTTTGTGAAAGATTCACCTTGTTTAACTTAACCCATCCACGCACTTGAAAAGAAAGATTGATATCATATAATTCACACAAATTCATAGTGTTATACCCAGATTTTGAGCTATGTTAAATATGACCTCGAAAGTTGGATTCACAAACAAGTGGACTCATAAGGTTTGAAGTATGCTCCAGGATTGAATATCGAGCCTGCAAATCATGGACGACCTCGAGTATGGTGACCTCGAAGTATTCATGACCTCGAAAGATAGCTCCAGAAACGCATCCATTCTCAGGGATGACCTCGGACCAGGGGTCCCGAGCTCAAGCCATGTGACCTCGGGAGATGTCTCTAGCTCGAAAGATGACGGGAAACTTGGGAAGCTAAAGCCTTAGAGATACATGATAACCACCTTGAATATCTATAAGTGTTGTAAATACGAGATGTAATCCTCATTTATTACTGAAAATCCCCTAGAATCGTGGGATATTATTTGGTCAGTTAAACGTCCCCTGGTCTTTAGGGAACATTTCCTTTTATATCTGATTATAGGCATTTAAAGCCATTAATTTTATTCACAAAAGGAGTAACTACCCAAAATATGTGGGATAGTATTCTGCAGCCTTCTCTATAAATAGAGGGGTCATGCACCATTGTAATGGACCGAAATTCTGAACCTTGAGAGAAGACTCTGGAGAATTCATTCCTGAAGAATTTTCAGAGATAATCTTGAGTTTAATAACAGAGACTCGTGGACTAGGCAGATTTAACTGCTGAACCACGTAAAAATCGTGTGTTTGTATTGTCTTATTTCAATTGGTCATTATCAGTTGTTGTTTATGTGCTCTTCTTTCACTGTTTGACGAAAAACGACGTCAACAGTTTGGTGCTTTCATTGAGAGCCTTAAGCATTCATCCCTGAAAAAGTCATGACCACTAACAATGAGAACACACCTGAGGAAAATTACCCAAGACGTCCTGGAAAACAGCCAATGGAGAACCCGGATGTTGAAGAGAGAAGTGGGTCCTCTGATTCCCGGGGACCACCTCCACCACCAAGAGATGAGGATATGTACTACAATCCTGAGCGGTACGTTCCTATTGTGGAACTTGAAAACCGACAACTGAAGCAGCTGTTGGCAGAAGCCAACAAACGAAATGAGGAGTTGACAAGGATAGCTGCAGAGGCGCAGGTGGCTCAGCCCCCGCCTCCGCGCGAAAACCAAGTCCTTCCTCCAAGAGGCGTACATGTTCCTCCCCGGAGACCCCGCGGGCGTCCACGAAAGGATGCTGCCACAAAGAGGCCGACTCAACCTCCGGCACCAGCAGAGTCATCTGCTCCACCTAGGCCCCAGAGGAGAACTCGAGCTCGGGCCCCGGCTAACCCGCCTGTGAAAGTGCCTGCCGGAGCTGAGAATAACCGAACCCCTGCAGAGGCTCGGACTCAGGTACCTGGGAGCGCACCGAAGGCGACTGACCCATCTCGGGAAAATTCTGGACCCTCTAGGCCGCGACAAGGGTGACAGCCACCGTCGCCTATACGGTTCCCTCCGTCACCTATAAGAAATCCTTCGCCCCCACATACAAACGCTCAATCGGTTCGAGATCAGGATCAAGGGCGTGCGGGGGAAAGACAAGGAAACAGGGAGACTTTCCAGGAGCGGAGAGGCGCTCCATCTGAGAGAAGTTAGACGTCTCGGTCTCGCATTGCGGAGACGAGGCGACGTGGAAAGAATCCATCGCGAAATAACCGAGCAATGAGTTTCACCAGTGATGAGTTCGGAGAGACCAGGTCCGTCAGTAAACACGACCGAGGTCGTAAGAATATTGGAAGCCGCAAGAATCGTCCCAACCTGCGAAATCATCTGAATCAGAGTCGGGGGAATGGAGATCAAACAAATCCGGACCTGAGGGATCGCTTGAATAGGCGTAGAGATCCCTCGCGGAGACGCGAGCCTGGAATCACGATCAATGACAGTCAATTCCAGACAACACCTCCTACTGACCCAGTCCAAGAAAGAATCAATCAGCTCGAAAGAGCCTTTAGGCTTTTAAAGAATGAATGAGGAAGTGGTCGATATGAGGACTCTGATGAGGAGCTCGAGCCGTTTGCTCCCCATATTTCTGACACTCAATTTCCTCAAGGGTTTCGGATTCCTCACGTCCCTACGTTTGAAGGAAAGACCGACCCGTGTAGTCACCTGAGCACGTTCAACACAATCATGAGAGCCAGTAACGTGGGTTACGAGCTCAGGTGCATGTTGTTTCCAACATCATTGGCAGGACCTGCCAAAAGTTGGTTCGAAAAGTATAAGAGACACTCAATAACCTCATGGGAGCAGTTGTCTAAAGACTTTAAGAAGCAGTTCAGAGCAATGGTAGGGGTCAGACCAGAAGCGTCCACCTTAACTAACGTCCGGTAGCAACCGGGCGAAACATTGAAGAGTTACTTAACAAGATTTAATCTGGAAGTAGCCCGAGCTCGGGATGTGGATGACAGTGGACACCTCATGGCTATCCGAGCTAGCGTATTACCGGGCAGTGCCCTTTGGGACGACATGCAAGGGAAACCGGTAAGGTCAATAACCGAGTTTAACAGACGAGCGCAGAGATTTGTCAATGTAGAGGAAGCGAGGTCGACGCTCAAAGCGACCTCCCAGTCCGAAACTACAACGATAAACATCAACTCTGCCTCAACCTCGGCGGACCTAGCGGCACAAAAGCCTGCCTCGGAGAACCCCTCCAAGAGGAAAAAGAACGAAGGAAGTAACCCCGAAGCTGAGGGAGGAAAGAAAAAGAAAGGGGAGAGGTATTTCTCCGTGTATAAGGTATACACCGAGCTCAATGAGTCTCGGGAGAACATATATCTGGCTAATGAAAACCAGGTCCCCTTTAGGCGTCCGGACCCGATGAGAAATCAAAAATCCAAGAGGGATTCCAGTAAATATTGTCGGTTCCACAGAGACACCGGACATACAACTGATGAATGTCGATAACTGAAGGACGAGATCGAAGGGTTGATCTCGAGAGGTTACTTCCGGAGTTATGTCAAAAACCAGAATACTGGTCAGGCGGCCGCGAGCCAGAGAGTAGCCGCGCCTCCGACCACACAAAACAATAACTCCCGATCTCGGGAAGAAGACAGGCCCCCACCGATAGATGGAGAGGATGTAATAACCATCTCGGGAGGGCCTCACCTCGCAGGAGGGGGCAGAAATGCCCAAAAGAGGTATGTTAACGAGTTGAAGATAGGGGATGGGTCTCCTTACGAACCCGAACCTAGGGCACCAAAAAGCCAGAGGGTTGAAACACAACCAATAACCTTCACCGAGGAAGACGCCTCCCATGTTCAGTTCCCTCATCATGATCCGCTGGTTATTACTCTTCAGTTGGCCAATAAAAGGGTCCACCGAGTTCTCATAGATAATGGGAGCTCAGTCAACATCCTTTATAAAGCAACCCTCGAGAAGATGGGACTCTCCCTTCGCGATCTGAAAGCATGTGCAACTACTTTGTACGGCTTTTCAGGAGAAGGAACTGCCTGTATAGGATCCATTGAGCTCCCCATGACCTTGGGAGACTATCCAGTCTCGGTGACCAAGATAATGGAGTTCGTGGTAGTAGACTTACCATCTGCCTACAATGTGCTGCTCGGGAGACCCGCCCTGGCCAGGTTGGGGGCAGTCTCATCAGTAAGGCACCTGGCCCTTAAGTTCCCGACCCCCAGCGGAGTCGGGACATTAAAAGGAGACCAATTGGCAGGGAGGGAATGCTATAGCATCTCCTTGGGAGGAAAGAAACAAACGAACGCTCAAGCACTCGTCATCGTACAAAACAAAGACAGAACAGTTTTATAAATTGACGAGGAGATTGATCCAAGGATTGAGGAGAAGGTTGACCTCGAACCTTTAGAGGAGCTCGAAGAAACTGATCCCTCGAAGAAGGTGAAGGTCGGAAAACACCTCCAAGACGAAGCCAAATAGCAATTAATCTGTTTTTTGAAGAAAAACCAGGATGTCTTCGCATGGTCGCACTCAGACATGGTGGGGATAAGCCCGAATGTTGCAAGCCACGCACTAAACATAGACAAAAGCTTTCCTCCAAAGCAACAAAAGCAAAGACAGCTGGACGAGGACAGAAAGAAGGCGTTAAAGGAGGAGGTTGACAGGTTAAAGGCAAACCGATTCATTAGGGATGCCTTTTACCCTGACTGGGTAGCCAATCCGGTGTTGGTCCCAAAGCCCAATGGGACGTGGAGAACCTGTATTGACTACTCAGATCTCAACAAAGCTTGCCCAAAAGACTGTTTTCCGTTACCAAGGATTGACCAGCTCGTAGATGCCACGGCGGGGCATGGCCTGATGTCGTTCATGGATATGCTTATTCTGGATATAACCAGATTTCCATGCATGCCCCCGACCAAGAACATACGAGCTTCATCACGGATAAAGGGTTATACTGCTATAATGTCATGCCATTCGGGCTCAAGAATGCTGGAGCCACATACCAGCGGCTCGTAAACATGATGTTTTCAGAACAAATAGGGAACAACATGGAGGTTTACGTTGATGACATGCTTGTAAAGTCTCAACTCAACAAGAACCATGTTGATGACCTCGAAGAGTGCTTTGGCGTGCTCAGGAAATACAACATGAAGCTAAAACCTCAGAAATGCACTTTCGGGGTATCTTCAGGAAAATTTCTGGGCTTTATTGTGAACTCTCGTGGAATCGAGGCTAACCCCGAAAAGATCAAGGCCTTGATTGACATGCCCTCACCTCGAAGGCATAAAGATGTCCAAAGTCTGACTGGCAGGATGGCGGCCCTAAGCAGATTCATCTCGAAGTCTACTGATCGTGGTCTTCCATTTTTCAACTTACTGAGAGGAGGTAAGAAGTTCGAATGGACAGAGGAATGCGAGTTGGCCTTTCAGGAGCTCAAAAAGCACCTGGCGGAACCACCAATCCTGTCAAAACTTGAAACGGGAGAAGTATTGTACCGTATACCTTTCAACCACCGAACACGCGATAAGCGCAGTGCTCGTTCGAGAAGAAGAGAGGGTGCAAAAACCCGTTTACTACATCAGTAAAAGATTACTGGGGGCAGAGTCAAGATACCCATTGATGGAGAAACTTGCGCTCAGTCTAATTCATTCATCCCATAAGCTCTGCCCCTACTTTCTGGCACATCCCATCCATGTGCTGACTGATCAACCACTTAGGCAAGTCCTGTCTAAACCAGAAGCTTCAGGTCGGCTTCTTAAATGGGTTGTTGAGCTCGGACAGTTCGAGATCACCTACCACCCAAGAACGACCATTAAGGCACAGGAATTGGCGGACTTTATAGTGGAATGTACTGGTATAGCCGACGACGAGGTAATAACCACGGCCCACGAGCTGTGGAAACTTTATGTCGACGGCTCGTCAAATGAAAATGGAGCGGGGGCAGGGGTCATTTTAGTTACCCCCGCGGGAAGCAGATTTCATTCGGCCCTAAGATTTGACTTCAAAGCGTCGAATAATGAGGCCGAATACGAGGCTTTACTCGCGGGACTTCGTATAGCTAAGGAGCTCAAAGCTAAAGCTATACATTGCTACAGTGACTCCCAGCTAGTGGTTAATCAAATCTTGGGTGAATATCAGGCTCGAGGCACGAGAATGGAAGCTTATTTGGAGAAGGAAAAATCAGCGTTAGAGTGTTTCGAATTCTATACAATCGAACAGGTTCCCCGCGAGCAGAACTCGAATGCAGATGCCTTAGCTCGACTCGCCACGTTCGTCAAAAACGAAGAACTGAATGTTGTACCCATAGAACACCTATCGGCACCTAGCATTAACGAGCCAGAAGAGGAAGATGTGTGTATGATCGAAACAGAACCGACTTGGATGACCCCGATAGTTGATTATCTCGAAAACGGAGTTCTTCCAAAAGATCGGAACCAAGCTCGAAAGTTGATGTATCAACTTCCCCGTTACACAATTTTGGATGGAAGGTTGTACCGAAGGGGATATTCCATGCCGTTACTCAGGTGCGTAACCCCTCCCGAAGCTAAGAAAATCATTGAAGAAATTCATGAAGGGTTCTGCGGAGATCATACCGGGGGGCATAGCCTGTCCAAGAAGATCATACGCTAGGGATATTTCTGGCCAACCATTAAAACAGATTCTTTCGAGTATGTGAAGAAATGCGACAAATGCCAGAGATTCGCCACGATACCCCGAGCCCCACCCTCCGAGCTAACCATGTTGACATCCCCATGGCCTTTCGCGGTATGGGGCATCGACCTTATAGGCTCTCTCCCGACTGGCAAAGGCAGAGTGAAATATGCTGTAGTCGCCGTGGATTACTTCACAAAATGGACGAAGGCTGAATCGTTGGCAACTATAACCTCAAAGAAGATCCTTGATTTCGTTGTAAAGAGCATCGTGTGCCGATACGGAGTGCCGAGGAAGATCGTATCCGACAACGGAACCCAGTTCGATTGCTACCTATTCACCAACTTTTGTAAAAAGAACGGTATAATAAAGAGTTTTTCATCAGTGGCTCACCCTCAAGCGAATGGCCAGGTCGAAGTTGTGAACAAAACTCTCAAGAGTTCTCTAAAGAAAAAGTTGGAGGAAGCAAAGGGACGGTGGCCCGAAGAATTGCCCCAAGTCCTTTGGGGATACAGGACCACGGCTCGAACCTCAACAGGACATACCCCGTTCTCTCTAGCATACGGCTGCGAGGCAATGTTGCCCATAGAAGTCGAAATCCCAACGATCCGAACTCAGATTTATGACCAAAGTTCAGACCACACTCAGCTCGAGGAAACCTTAGACTTGATTGAAGAAAAAAGAGAAGAGGCTCAGCTGAGAAATGCTGCCTACCAGCAACGAACTATCAGATATTTCAACAAAAGGGTTCGTGATCGAAAATTCGGAATGGGAGATCTGGTGTTAAGACGCGTATTCTTGGCAACTCGAGATCCGGCAGCTGGAGTGCTCGGGCCGAACTGGGAAGGACCATACCAGATAGAGTCAGTCATTCGACCTGGTGTGTACAAACTTGCGAGATTGGACGGGAGCCTAGTACCGCGAGCATGGAATGGCGAACACCTTAGACCTTACTATCAGTAGTGTAGGAAAAGTGTTGCCAATAACCATGAGTTTCTATTTGTATTAATTTCATCAAATAAAAAGATCCATTTCATTCAAATCTGTTATTTCTTTTTATTTTTGCAATCTCTCTTAATTTAATAACCTATGGTCACACTCATATGATATTAAGGGGGCATTATTGGTACATATACCATCAGCTTAAAAAATAAAATAACATATAAAATATATATATATATAAAGTATTTGGATATAACCAAATACGCGAGCTTAGATAGTTCGGACACAACCGAATTATCAAAAACATATAAAGTATTTGGATATAACCAAATACGCGAGCTGAGATAGTTCGGACATAACCGAATTATCAAAAACCGAAAACGTTTGGAGTTAACCAGATGTGCAAACTTAACAGGTTTGGAACAAACCAGCCAAAAAACTAATCGATAATAAGTAGGAACCTAAACCTATTTCAAGATAAGTCGAGATCGAGGCTGGAATATCTTAAAGAAAATAGTTTCGAACTCTTAACCTCGAAGCAAAAACTGAGGATGAGGAAAAGTGACTAAACAAAAAAGATATAACCAAATCATTCGCATTACATACCATACAAGTACTTTCGGGTTCATGGTTAAAGTAATATCCGACCTTGACAAATAACGAGGTCGGAAGCGGATAATTTGAACAAACTATGCATGAATGCATCGAGTTTCGAGCCTAAATCCAAACTATGTTTGTATGAATAAATAAACATAACTGATTCATCAATATAAAATGTGCAAAATATTTCGAGCCAAGAAATGTAAAACATTTATAAGTCAATATGTAAAGAAATTGTATCAGCCCCGTGGGCATAAATTAAAATAATTATAAGGAACAAGGGGACGCAGCCCCAATAATGCTTTCCCCGAGATCAGGTTCAAGATGGAAGAGTCTCCTTGGCCTTCTCAGCCTCAGCAGCACCGAAGTCATCAGGATGAATAGCATGACTATCCTTCTGAGCAGCCTCTCGAGCAGCTACACTTGCCTCAAGACGGGCGTTCCACCGCTCAACATATGTGGCCTCGAGAGGGCCCAGGAAGCTGGTATCGAGGTCAGCATTATCAGCCCAAAGTTTGTACATGGCTTGGTCGACCTCTTTCTCCTTCTGCTCCTTATACTCGTCCAGAAGGCGGGCCTTCTCGCTCTCCATGAAGTCGAAGGTGACAGATTTCTCCTCTTCGAGCTTGGCATTGGCCTTCTCGAGACGAGTCTTCGCCTGCTCAAGCTCGGCATTCATCCTCTCCAGCTCCTCGAGACGGGTCTTCATTTTTACAAGTTCAGACTTTGAGTCCTTGAGTTCGTCAGCCATCTTAAGCTCGAGATCCTTCAACTTTTGGGCCAGAGACATGCTCATGTGCACCTCGTTGGTCAGCTTATGGTTAAGCTGTGCTGAGACGACAAGGGCCTGAAATACAAAGGACGAATTAAATCGCGAGCTGAGGTACAAACATTTAAAGGAGAGTTACGAAGGTTACCGCGGCAGTAAGCTCGATACTCTTGTCGTAAAGAGTATTGCAGTCCGAGGCCTTGTGCACGAGGTCCCAATGGTCGGCGCCGAGGCCTGAAAAGCTCTGACCCACCCGAGAGAGGACATCCGAGCTGAGCATAGCCCCTTGGGTCCCAGCAGTTCCATCAAGCACGAAATCCTCGATATGAGGTCGGGCCGTCGGCAGTTGGACCTTGGAGACAGAGGGTTTCTTCGGGGGCCGACCAATTGTTATTTGAGTATCGGTCGGAGGAAGCGAGAGGGGGACGGTCGGAGGAAGCGAGAGGGGGACGGTCGAGCCAGATGCATCAACCTGGACAGTCGGCTCCGTGGTTGTGCTCGCAGTAGTCTGGGCCGTGGGGGTCGTCTCGTGGCGTCTGGGTACCTTGGATGGTCGGTCGGACCTCCGTGGCATTCTCGGATGTTTGCTCTTCTGGGCTCCAGCTCCCCCATCGCTAAAAAGCACAGCGTCGAGGTCGGGATTCATGGCACCTGCACAGCTCCAATCTTAGTTAGACAATGATAATAAGTTTGGAAAGAGAGAAGAAAACCAGGTAAAGAAATAACCTAACTGGAACTCTCCCCCGAGCTTGAGCTTGGGGACCATGAAATTCCCCCGTCTTCGGAGGAGGCGGGGGGAGTGCCTTCCCTATATGTGGGTGATAACCTCGAAAGGTCCCTATAATCGTTGGTCCCATACTGAACAACTATCCCGTTCCACACCTCGTCCGTGGTATACATGGTTTCATATTTCCCGAGCCCACTATCAAACCTATGGACACAGTCATCTACCCAACTCCATATGTAGAAGGGGTATCTATCCTGTGGGCAGGAGACTAACCTATTGGGCTTGTGTTTTAGTAAGGTGGGGGACCACATTCTCGAGGTAGGGAGGACTTTACCTTCATCCGAATCCGAGCTTGAGGCTTCATCATTAGCCTCATTCCCAGACAGCAGACTCCTCTGACGAACTGGAAGTGGTGGCCTCGTTTCTCTCCTCGGAGGAAGGGCGCCTGTGGGTAGGGGCACCTGCTCCCAGTGTTCATATTTTTTATTGGACCAGTCAAAGGTGGACTGGCCCTCCCCCAAAAGTCTGCACTTTCGGAGCTTATCCTCGTGTAAAAGGTATAAGAGAGACCTCCTGACACGAGGGAGTTGGAGCAGGGTCTCTCTATGATCCTTCATTGTCTCGTCAGGAGTGGGTCGCTGAAAATTGGCTGAAAGATAACATATTTCTACTAAGTACGGATCTAAGAGCTAAAGTCACGAGCACAGAAATAAAGATAACAAGAATACTTACGAATCCGCCTAAATGAGTAATGTCGAGACGGGGACAGACCGTCTGTCCAGAAGAAGGCCTTTTTGAAATCAGGCGGATGATTGGGAAGATCTTCAAAGACCTTATTCTCCTTGGGATAGCTCGAGAGGTAATAAAATCCATCCCCTCCCCGAGCTCGGGAGGGGTTACTTTTCAGACAAAAGAGATGCAAGATCTCTTGAGGCGAAGGTCCTTTCCACCCCATCTCGTGGTATAAGGACCTCAGGGCAGACAGTACCCTGTAAGAGTTGGTGTTGAGTTGGAACGGGGCCAACCCAACGAAATCCGTGAAGTCCTTGAAAAAAGACTTCAAGGGCAACAGTGCTCCTGCCCTCATGTGCTCCTGGCTCCATGCCGCGTACTTCAACCTGGCGTCGGGGCCCCCAGGGGCGAAACAGCTTCGCTCATGGTCGACCGGAGCTCGACACTTCAAGGAGCCTGACAGGCTAAGGCCGTGGAAAGCCAGGATGTCAGTTATCTGACTAGTTGTGGTAACCGAGCTCCAATAGTGCTCGGCCTCAAACATTTCTCTCCTCGGCTGCGAGGAAGAAGGTTCCCCCATTAGTGAAAATTGGAGTTCTCCTGGATGGTATGCGACGGTGACCTTCAGTGCAGGGTCGAGGGGAATCGGCCTAGGTCCTGAATTGGGTTCCGGGTAGAGGGCCTCTTGAAGAACTCTCCTCTTTCCCTCTATGACCTCGTCTATCTGACGGCGATAATGAGCTCGGATATCCTCCTGCTCGCGCGCAAGCTCGTATTCTCTTATCCGACGTTGGTTCCGGGCGAACAACGATTCTGGGCTCGGAGATTCTGACTCGTAAGGGATTGCCAACAATGACCCCCACCGTCTTTCTAGATTCTGTGACATCTAGTGAGAAAGAAAAAATGGTGAGGGCCATGCATGCAAGAGTTTCGAGCTCGAAGTTACGAGCTCGAGGTTAAGGAACAAAACAAGCTATGTATTAAGGCCCTTATTGAAGAGTCAGGACGTGCGTTCCACGGGAAAGGAAGGAGAGTGGAAATTTTTTTGAAAATCCCGAAAATCAAGGGAAAAAAGAGTGGCGGTTAACCAGAAAAGGCAGTCTTGGGTTTCGTGCATTTATCAGAGACAAGGTTTTTTACCCGAAAACTTAGTGTACAAGAAACGTCGCCTAAATTTTTTTTTCAAAACCCAGAAAATAGGAACCTCACTCAAACATGAAAACTGGGTATAAGCCAGTGATGTAAATCCTATATGGAAGTCTAAAAAGCATAAGAGTCTATCGGATAGAAACCTCCTATCATAGTATGCTAAGGATGTAAACTAGTATATACACGTACACAGCAAGAACAGTATGAACAAAAAAAAATAATAACAAAATGGAACACGAAGATTGCATACTTACACAATAATGACGTTTGCAGAGAGATCGTTGATTGAAGGAGAGGTTGCAAATAAGAACTCACAGACTCGAACAAACCAGGGTTTCTTTGTTTCTTTGGCTCAGAAAACATGCACATAATAGAAACGTTATAGAGAGGTCTCTGGTTTCGTTTTTCTTCTTTTCTTGCTTTTGGTGAACGAAGGTAAAAAAGAAGATGAAAATTGGGGTCTCGTATATATAGATGGAAAAAGGGGGATTAATCCGGGGCGTTGATTGAAATCCTTGCTAGATCGGACGGATGGAGATCAATGACAAGATGGCGCCGAAAAGGTGGCAGACGGATGATCGTGGGCATGTTTCCAAGGTACTCAAGTACCAAAAATGAGCAATACCCAGCTGACGCGTGTCCATTTTCAAAAGTGTGACGGTACAATTTTCAGAGAAAGCAGTTCAAAAGTTTCCTTCTCTTAGGATTCGAACAAATACTTTTGAGGGGGCAAGATGTTATACCCAGATTTCGAGCTATGTTAAATATGACCTCGAAAGTTGGATTCACAAACAAGTGGACTCATAAGGTTTGAAGTATGCTCCAGGATTGAATATCGAGCCTGCAAGTCATGGACGACCTCGAGTATGGTGACCTCGAAGTATTCATGACCTCGAAAGATAGCTCCGGAAACGCATCCATTCTCAGGGATGACCTCGGACCAGGGGTCCCGAGCTCAAACCATGTGACCTCGGGAGATGTCTCTAGCTCGAAAGATGACGGGAAACCTGGGAAGCTAAAGCCTTAGAGATACATGATAATCACCTTGAATATCTATAAGTGTTGTAAATACGAGATGTAATCCTCATTTATTACTGAAAATCCCCTAGAATCGTGGGATATTATTTGGTCAGTTATACGTCCCCTGGTCTTCAGGGGACATTTCCTTTTATATCTGATTATAGGCATTTAAAGCCATTAATTTTATTCACAAAAAGAGTAACTACCCAAAATATGTGGGATAGTATTCTGCAGCATTCTCTATAAATAGAGGGGTCATGCACCATTGTAATGGACCGAAATTCTGAACCTTGAGAGAAGACTCTGGAGAATTCATTCCTGAAGAATTTTCAGAGATAATCTTGAGTTTAATAACAGAGACTCGTGGACTAGGCAGATTTAACTGCTGAACCACGTAAAAATCGTGTGTTTGTATTGTCTTATTTCAATTGGCCATTATCAGTTGTTGTTTATGTGCTCTTCTTTCACTGTTTGACGAAAAACGGCGTCAACACATAGTTTATTAATAAATAACTTAATTAAATGAAGAAAAGTGTCTTGCAAATTTTGTTTATCCAAAAATAACTCATGATGACGTGGCAATAATTTATTATACGTGGTTGGCACGTGACAACATTGAAGTGAAGAGATGTTGGTCGCCCATCGATCAAGTGTTATTTGCCTCACCAATTCTCGTGATTAGATGCGACCAGTTTGGTCGCATGCTTCGGTTTATTTTCTTTAAAGATATGTAATCTTGTAATAACTACATTTATTATATTTTCTATTTATTGCCTTAATATGCTAATATTAAGGATAATTAAAGCTCATTGGTCCAAATAATCCTTTGAGCCTATAAATATGATTGAGAATGCTCAAGGAAGGAACTTTTGAACCTTGAACCTGAATACTCATAGAAAGAACATAGTGTGATTATCCACCAAAAAGTTGTAATTCTCCTAAGGCGGATGAAACTCAAGAATCCTAGTTTTTTTATTAGCACACAGTTGGGGTCGAACCACAATAAATTATTTGAGTCACTTTCTTCCCATTTGATTTCATTTTTTATTTCCTTTTTGTTTTTTTGTCGTTATTTTGACTCCATGTCATTGGCGAAATCAATGGTCAACAAATTCAAAATCCAAAATGCAAATACATGATGATGGTCACATCTCCAAAATTTGATACAAGATTGGGAAATCCAAGTCAATATAAATAAGCATTAAGTCAAGTTATAAAATACATTAAATTTTCTTTAAATATATAGTTCTACTTCTAATACTGTACCTATAAAAGTACTTTGCTCTCCTATATATGTTATCTAATTTATTATGGAAAGACTTGTAATATATACACATGGTGACTAGCACTAGCCTTTTTGGTTTTTTCTTTAACATAATGTTGTAATAATCAGTTTAGTCCTTCATTTATACATTTATGCTAATTTATCTCTCTTACATATATATATTTTTTTATATTTTACCTCTTAATTTATATATTTTATAGGAAATTTACTTATTTGGTATTATGTGTTTTTGCAGAATATCATTTGGGTACTCTCTGTTTTCAATAATGCTCATATGGTACCCAGTAATTTAAAATTATATATATTTGCTACACTAGACTTAGATTTAATAGATAAAATTTTGTCAATATGATCAAACTGTCATCAGTTATGTAATTAAATTTAAATTTATAAGTTATATAATTGACAGCAGTTTGATTAAATTAGTAAAATTTTATTAAATAAATTTAAGTTTAGGATACCAAATACGTACGATTTTAAAATAAAAGATATTAAGTATGTACGATTTCAAAATATTAGATACCAAATGAATATTATTGTAAACACAAAGTACCAAAATGATATTTTACAAAAACATACTATTTACCCTATTTCATATAGTTATTTAATTTTTTTACTTTCGGTAAAATCAAATATATATGTTGGGTTCCAACCTCAAATAGAATATCTAAATAATAAATCAATAAAAATGAAAATAAAGAATTGTTTTTATCTTTTCTCTTTAATTACAGCTTATCAATAATAAATATGTCGACCCTAAATATATATATATAGAGAGAGAGAGAAACTAAGCTACTTTTGACTTACAATTTGATGCAATATATATAAGTTTACACAATACAAAACTACCCGTATTTATTAGGAACACGAATACAAAAGTAGAAAACAATATATACTAAACCCTGAAATTCTTCTGAAGCTGATGACACTTCACTTTATATATACCTTGTTGATATATCGCAGTTTTGCATATAAAAGTCATAAATATCTTTATATAACAACTCTTTCCACTATCAAAATTTCAAACCTTATCTTAACTTGAAAATCTAGCTAGTGTACTTGTGTGCGTGTTTGATTATATATGGCTACATTGTAAAGTCTTAGTAGATAAGTGACTCCTCTCCACTCATCATTATTGAGGAGATTTTCATCTTATTATGAATTTTCTGTCTTATTTCCCTAAGTTAAGCTTAGCTTTGTCTATAAAGAAGCAAATGTCATTGCTCATGGCCTAGCTAAGTATGTCTTAGATTTAGATAGATGATTATTTCCCTGTTTTTTAAATCCCGAATAGGAACGCCAATTTAACCCATAGGGTAGGGTCCCTGTGGAGACCCACCCCTAATGTGGGGTAGGGGCGGGTAACATGATCCCGTTCTGAACTCGCACCGTTTACATTGTAATTTATATTTTTAATATAAAAATTGTTAAAAATATATAATATAATAATTTATATAAAAATATATATTTATTAATAGTATAATTTATTGTTTTAAAATTATTTTATATTAAAAAATATTAATTATTTTAATTTATTTTATCAATTTAAAAAAATTAAACATTTTTATTAAACGAAATTCTGAGACATGGCAGAAACGAGGGAGTCATCCCCAACCCCGCCCCACCCTATTTACATCCTCAATCCCGAACATTCATTTTTTATCTCAGCGATAAGTAGTCTTCTTTATCAAAAAAAATATTATATATGCCAACATATATTTATGAGGGTCTTAGTAATTATCTAATGTATTTAATTTTCACATGCCAAACACAAGAAAATGCTTTCTGGCCGACTTTTTATTTAATGTCAAGCAAAAAATTCTCTCTTTATGACATTAATTTGGTAATAATTAGAATTTCCTCAACGAATATAATAATTCCACCTAATACATTATACACACAGAGTTATGTGTAAGAAGTAGTATTTATTATTAGCTCTTGTTCTAAGTCACCTAATAAGATGTTCAAATATAATTGATTAAACCGGCCCGGAGAGACGACGACTTTTTAAGGCCAACGATCAATTCTTATTAACATTTAAAAAAAAGGGTCAAACACGAAAGTACAGTATTATAATAAACGCCTAATACACAATAAAAGATCTACCTATAGAACTGCAAGTGTTGTGAATTAATAAACGTCTAATACACAATTTATTTTAAGATATTAAATTTGTACATATGTATTCAGCCATTTGTCAAATATATATACACATTACGTACATATATTCTTTGATTTTGTTTATTTTTCTGTATATTGGTTACACAAATATGGTAACAATTAATAATTAATTTGGCTGATGATTTTCTACGTAAAGTCAATATATTATTTATATATAAATATATAGGAATTTTTTTTTGGTATGGGACACGTTTGCTGCTATACATGATTGCTATACATGATGGTGTATATTATAGTTATAATACACTTCCTGCTAACTTTTAAAAAAATTCAAATAATTTACTGTGCAAAAATTAGAATTCAAACAGTTTGTTGTATGCGTGTCTAATTTTTTTTAATACACGTAAAAAATATATTTTTTTGCAATATAAGTTATTTATAATTTTCTAAAAATTCACAAAATATCTACTATAACTATCATGTACGCTGTCATACAAAAAAAAAATTATAATTTCTCTAAGCATCGAAAACAAAAAATATCCCTACACTAGGGACAAAAATAATACCCTACTAAAAAGCTCCCTTATATTTCATAAGTAAAAAATGTCAAAAACCATCATCTAATGTTATGTTTCATAATATTATGGCCTCTCAGCCACGAACAGCCAACTATCGATTCTATATTATTATTATTATTATTAAGATCACCGTAGTCTACACCTACGATTAAGATTAAAATGATTAAAGATATCAAAGCTATAATTTCAAGAATAAACACCGAAATTAATGCCTTGTTTTCCTCGTTGATTCTTAAGACAAAGTCGTTATACATTACTTGTAAACGTACGGTACCATGTACAATTATTCGTTGTCTAATAATAAAATCCTTCTAATTAATTGTCCATTATTTCATTAATTAATCAAGATTTAAAAAAGTCAGCATTTTAATAAGAGTAATTAAAATGAATAATAAAAATTAAATGTTAAATCTTAATTTTTAATTAGATTATTATAACACATAATTTTTATATTAATACATATATAAAAAACTTTTAGTGCATTTATACTATGTATAAAAATATGATTCATTAATGCATAACTTAAATTTTTTTTTTTGCAAAATTACGGTATGCTCTGTCTCACGCAAAGCTACGGTGCTAAATTGTCTACATGCAACTTGCAAATTTAAATGCACCAAAAGTTTTGGGAACCCTTAGATACCTTTATGCATCACTTTGGACTAGAGATGCACATTTTCCCCATGGGGATGGACCCCCGTGGAGAATCCCCATCTAAATGGGGAATGGGGCAGAGATAGGGATAACTTTCAATCCTCAAATGTTAAATGGGGCGGGGACGGGGATATCACTCCCCGCCCCGACGGGGCCCCATTTAAATTTTTATATATTTTTGTAATATTTTATATCTTTTTTATGTGTTTTTGTAGCATAGTAGTAACTTTTTAAAAAATTTAAAAATTTATTTAGGATAGTGTTTGATTTTTTAAATAATGAATATTGTGCAATATTTTAATTTACATATAATTTACGATTTTTATTTTAAAATTTTAATTTAAAATTTATTTTTTAAATAAATTGGTTCCTCGTGGGGATTCCCCACCCCATCCCCGACGGGGAATAAGCGGGGATGAGACGGGGACAGGGATTAGAAATATAAATGGGGACGAGGACGGGGGAGCACTCCCTGCCAATTTCCCACCCCGTGTGCATCACTACTTTGGACCCAAAAATGCATTTTTATAGTGCCTACAATTGAATCTCAAATTTCACATAATTTATTAAGTGTCCATAACTTGCTTGTATTTTAACACTTATATTTGTATTTAACCAATCATAACAGGGGGTGTCTTGCATATTACAAGAAAAACGAACCTAATAGAACAAAGTTAAGTTCAAGAGTCATAAAGTGTGCTTTTGTTGGTTATGCCAACAATAGTAAAACTTATAGGCTATTAGACCTAGAGTCTAATGTTGTGATAGAATCTAGGGAAGTTGAATTCTTTGAGAGCATGTTATGTGATAACAATTCTCAAGCTCCAACATCTTTAAAGAAGAATTTGTTATATGAGAACAATTCTCAAGCATTTACTTCCAAAAATGATTCTCAAGAGTAGAATTCTCAAAAGAATGTAGAGCAACCCATTGAATTTAGAAAAAGTCAAAGGGTTAGAAAAGAGAAAAGTCTAGGATTGGATGAGATAGATTCTCAACGAATTTCATTCTACATGGTAGAAGGAAATATAGAGAAGAAGTCATTAGGAAAATTCAAATTGTACTTCTCGTTGAGGATGATCCCAAGACTTATAGAGAAGTCATGCAATCTAGAGATAGTGTATTTTGGAAAGAAGTCATCAATGATGAGATGGATTCCATTATTTCTAATAACACTTGGGAATTGGTAGACCTCCCACTGGGGTCTAAGCCAATTGGGTGTAAGTGAGTATTTAGGAGAAAATACCACACTGATGGCATTATCCAAACATTTAAAGCTAGATTAATAGCTAAAGGGCTTCGACAAAAGGAATGTATTGATTATTTCGATACCTATGCGCCTGTTGCAAGAACAACTTCTATAAGAATTTTGTTTGCTTTGGCTTTTATCCACAACTTGTATGTTCATCAAATGGATATCAAGACGGAATTCCTTAATGCTGACCTCAATGAGGAGGTCTATATGGAACAACCCGAAGGGTTTGTCCTACCAAAGTATGAACATAAAGCGTGTAGACTTGTAAAATCATTATATGGATTGAAACAAGCTCCAAAACAATGGCATGAAAAATTCAATCTAGCCATTTTATCTAATGGGTTTAGGCATAACAATGGAGACAATTGTTTGTATTCCAAAACCTCTAAGGGATATGTGATTATTGTTTGCCTTTATGTGGACAACATGCTTATCGTAACTAATGGCATGAAAGGGATAGTAGAAACAAAGAGGTTTCTATCATCAACCTTCAAGACGAAAGATCTTGGAGAAGTTGATAACATACTTGGCATCAAAGTGAAGAAATATAGTAGGGGGTTTTGCTTTGGGGCAAGCCCGCTATATTGAGAAAGTATTGATCAAATTTAACCATATCAATGTTAAATATGCCAATACTCCATTCGACCATAGTGTAAAACTAGAGAAGAATGATGGAAGAGTGGTGGTTCAATTGGAGTATGCAAGTGTTATAGGGAGTCTTATGTATGCCGCCTAGTGTACTAGACCTGATATAGCATTTGCCGTAAGTTAACTTAGTAGGTTTACTAGTAATCCAAGTGTGGAACACTGGAAGGCTATTGGGAGAGTCCTAGGATATCTTAAAAAAACCAAAGGACTAAGCCTTCACTACTCCAAATTTCCTTCAATCTTAGAAGGATATACAGATGCAAGTTAGATATCTAATCTTGGAGACAACTTGTCTACCACTGGTTGGGTATTTACACTTGGTGGGAGTACAATTTCTTGGGGTTCCAAGAAACAAACCTTTATATCTCACTCTACTATGGAAGTAGAGTTCATAGCTCTAGCTGCTATCGGCAAAGAGGCCGAATGATTAAGACATCTTTTGATGGAGATACCCCTAATCAAAGAAAATGTATCCACTATATCGATACATTGTGATAGCCAAGCAACATTGGCTAGAGCATACATCAGAGTGTATAATGGGAAGTCTAGACACATTAGTCTAAGACATGGATATATAAGAGAATTGATTAAAAAAAGAGTCATATCAATATCCTATGTGAGAACTTGGCAGATCCTTTTACTAAGCCACCAACGAGATATTTAGTGGCTACCTCATCTCGAGGGATGGGACATAAACTCCCTAAAGAGATTCACGATTGATGGTAACCTATCTTTATACTAGTTACTTAACTAGTGTTAGGTTCAAAAGGTAATAACAAGTTAATCAAGTGAATATTAATTGTACTCAATCTAGTCACATCTGAGATGTGAGTACTTGTGAGTTACCAATTTGAGGGTTAAAACCGAAAGGTTTTTTTTAATAGAACTCAGTATTGAGAAGACAAGTATTTTATGGTAACAAAATACTGCAATAGTTCTACCTATATGGACCTAGAGGTGGCCATTAACAGTGCAAAGTGAGACATAGAGGTCTCAAGTGAACATAGAAAAGATGTATGTGTTATCATCGGTTTGTTATTAAGAAATGTTGGTTCAATGCCTAGAGCAACCAAATTTTCAACAAACTTTGTGATAATTACACGATAGTAAAGTTCAAGTTGAATGACATTTTACTTTATGCACCAATGCAATGACTTCTATAAGATAGATTTTTTATTTAATTAAGTAGGGATATGTTATATTTTAAATATAATGTTGATTGATTAAATAAGTGTTACAATAAAGAACTATTTAATCTAGTGGAGGAATGTTGTATTATTTATATAATATGATATTTAGATTAAATAATATGATAATGAGTGTCACATATTGTAACATATAAAATGAGAGTCACAATTATTGGATAATGTGAATATTCAAATTTGTAACATATTTGGAGTTATAAATCCAGTTACATGGCTGTAACCCCCAAATATTAATTAATAATGTGTAGATTTGATTTTACACATTTTGATTTAAATTTATCAAAGTCTCAAAACGAAGAAAACATGCATTGCACGTTACTTGTATCTAGTATTTATATATATTAGGTATAAGTATTGTGCAATGCACATTTACTTAGTTTTATTTTAAAAAAATTATTAAATATATTTATTAAGTTTTTATGATTGTCATACAAATTTTAAATAAATAAACAATATTATATATATAAAAAGAATGATATAAACATTTTAAAAGAAAAAATAAACCTAAACATTGTTTATGATTTTTTCAAAATATATATATTTATATATGATAACATTTTTTATCACAAACTACACTATTTAATGTATAAAATATTCATGATATTATTCAAATCACACATTTATAATTAAGGAAGAAGTTTGTTTATTATTGATAGAAGATAAATGTTATTTTAATTTCTTATGTAGTTACACAGTCATATTATTTGTACACACAACACCTATAATTCACATAATTATATATTTAGTTAATTAAGTTACATTAAATAATAAAAAAAAGACATGTTATTATATAAATAATAAGACCTAGATGTAAAAATTAAGATTATGTATTATATATTATTATAATAATGATATTTTATAATATTTGAATTTATATTAATATAATTATATTAAATATCTTGTCTTGTATTAAATATTATTATAATAATGATATTTTATAATATTTGAATTTATATTTAAATAATTAATAAATATCTATTTTCATTCATTTTTAAAGGTATATTCTGTTAAATATTTGTAATATTCTATGATACCATTAATGGGTTCCTGCTATAATTTAATTAGATAAACTAATGAATTAATAAATCCAGGAATTTCTCACACTGATCTGCATGACTTATCAGAGTCATACTTCATCCTATCTTTAATGCTATCAGAGCCATACTTCATCCTATCCTACCTCTAATTCAGATCATGGCAAACGAAACCTCATCTACAAGTTCTGCAAACTCTAGTGCTCCTATAAATCGCCATTATCACTTACTCTTTCTCCATATTTCCACAAGTCCACAACCAACAAACTTGACTTTCTTTATGAACTATCATATGTTCCTTAAGAAAATAAGATTATCAATAACAACCTTCCTTTGATTAGCCCATACAAAATTTTCCCAAAATCCATTACTCATTTTACCCTGTCCATTAAAGCTCTCATCAAACCATCCTACAATGCCCCAAAAGAATACATCCAATCTTCTAAATTTAGCGAGTCTCAATTAAGACCTACTCTTGAGGTCCAATTCATTACTTTACAAATCCCTCCTGAATTTATTCCCCAATGGATTGCGCAATGATTCACCAATATTCATTTTGGTGCCATTCGCTTAGCTATTTCCCTTCATGGCAGAAAGGGTTTTCCAATCGGCTGTCGAATGGGTCTGCTCGACACCCGAATGAGGAAATACCAACATGCAACCATTGCAACCATAGAAACTACATTAGATGCATGAACAATAATAACTACATTATTCCTTAACTTTAATATGTCTCTCAAAGACAATTGCTTATTTGATGCTGTAACGCCCCAACTCCAGGGACCATTACAGTGTGCCTTGTAAACGGTGCTAAACTCGCTAATCGAGTCATTTGGCCAAAATCGTGTAACTAAGTATGATTAGAGTTTTAGGGATTAAAAATTTTGGTTAAGATGTAACGTTTCATTAGAACGTTTATTATATACATTGGGATCCCAAAAATATAATTTCAAAGTCTATTACAAGAAAATATTTACAACAGGCCGATCTAAGCGGCAAAACAGGGTTAAACCCTAGTTCCTCTTCAAACCTCGGCCGTGGTCGTCGAGCAGCTGCATATGTACACATCGTCACCTCAGCTTTCCAACTCAAGGATGATCCAGCTTTCTTTTTCCTTTACCTGCACCACATAGCACCCATGAGCCGAAGCCCAGCAAGAAAACTTAATATGCTCATGAACAGTAATAACATGTCATCAAATCATAAGGCACATGCCTAGCCGATATAGCCCTAGTCAAACAGACAAACAAATTCACGTAACAATGGGTATCCAGGATAAAGAATCCTGCCCTCCTGAGTGGACGACTATCAAGTCAGTCTCAATCAGATAAGTGATTCAACACTGATGGTTCCAGTAACCATACCGGCTAACAGCCCTGAATAAAACAGTGACAGTGGGCGTATGTGTTTAGCTTGTTGACAAATTGGTTATATGCTAAATGGTTCATATGCGTATGTTATCTGTTTATGTGGAGTTTTCTTGCTGGGCTTCGGCTCACGGGTGCTTTGTTGTGCAGGTAAGGGCAAGGAGAAAGTCAACCAACCATGAGTATGGAGAGCATGACGCGGCGCGTACATGTCTGGTCTACCTGGCCGCCACGGCCAGGGGTATTTTTTTGGAAGTTGTTTGTGGAGAACCCTGTTTTGTCGTATAGTTGACTTAAAGTATATTTTGAGTTGTAAATATTTATAAACAGTATTTTGGGATCCCAAATGTTAATTGTTTTATGTTTTTCTTTGAATGGAATTATTTTCAAAGTTTATGTCTCTGTTTATGATTTGATTACACGTTTGCCTTAAAACCTCGGTTAGCGAGTTAAAAGCACGTTTTATACTCACTTAGTAACGACTCTAAGGAAGTAGGGTGTTACAGTCTGCTTCAGCAAGACCTATTTTTAGGGCTTAGGAGGACTTTGGGGGCTCGGGGGATGGTTCCACCACCCCATTGGGTGGATTGGAAGTCTCGAGAGCATGGGAGTGGTCCCGGGAGCGGGGTTTTAGACCATGAACCTTTTATCATTGATTTTATTAATGAGATTTCATATTTGGTTATGACTAGGTGATCACTAAGAAACTTTAGGACCGATCATTCTCAAGGGTCGTTCTTAAATTATTTTACGCTCGAGCCTTAGGTAAGAAAACTGCACCCAGTATGTGATATGCATGGTTATTCATGAAGCATGTTGAGTGCTCTATATATTGACATTGATTGCATAGTAAATTCATGGCAGCTTTGCTTATCTGTGTATGGCCCTGACCTATGAGTCAGGAAACAGGAATGGTGTTAGTATTGATTGTGAAGCTGTGACTTATTAGTCAAGTTCGGCAGTAGTACTGAGCACTGGTCGTATGGTATTGGCTTATGAGTCAAGAATGATATTAGCGTGTTTAACGCAAGGCAAAAGATTAGATCTAATCGACATAAGCATTATCAACATAAGTATGAAATGCTTGACCGACCTCAAGTTCGATGAAAACAAAATCGCTTATCTAGTGTAAAGGCTAGTTACTTAGAGTCAAAGCCAAAAGGCTCAGGTGACCGTAATTTCACATGGCTGAGGGTGCAGAGCCCAAGTTCGTGACTTATTAGTTACTTATCTAGTTCAAGTTTGTGACTTATTAGTTACTTATCTGATTCAAGTTCGTGACTTATTAGTTATTTATCTGGTTCAAGCTCGTGACTCCATAGTCACTTATCTCGTTAGGGTATGGAACCCAAGTTCGTGACTTCTTAGTCACTTATCTGATTGGGCGGCAAGCCCCAGCATGATTTCCAGAATATTTATTGATATTTACTTATCTGATTGGGCGGTAAGCCCCAACATGATTTCCAGAATCTTTATTGATATTTACTTATCTGATTGGGTTGTATGCCCCGTATGATTATTATAATAATTTATTGATATTACATACATGTAGTAATAAGTTTTCTTGTTGAGTCTTGGCTCACAGGTGCTATGTGGTGCAAGTAAAGGGAAAGAAAAGCTCACCCAGCCTTGAGTGGAGAGCTTAGGTGATGATGAGAACATATGTAGCCGCTTGACCACCACGGCCAAGGTGTTTCTCAGAGGAACTAGGGGTTAACCCAATTTTTGCTGCTTAGGTCGGCGGGTTGTAATTTTTACACTGTAATGACTATTTTGGATTGTAAACACTTTTATGGGCCCATGTACAGTTTTGTGTTTTAAATAAAATATATCAATTCATTTTGATCGAGATTTTTCACCTTAGTGATAACTCTACAAAATAGAGTTATTTTACCATATTTTATATGCTAATTGTTGCTTAATTCTTGAGTTTTTAATTAATTTATTAAGTTTTTAAGTAATTTTGAGTTTATTAGTCTTGTTATCCCCAAAATTTGAAAACGATGACGTGGCAATAGAAGTGACAAATGGCAAGGAACGGTTGGGTAATCTGGCTTAGGAGTGACCCAGTAGACCAGTGAAGATTTTTGACTGGCCAGTCAAGTGTCATGACCGACCAGTCATGACCTTGGCCGACCAGTCACACGCTTGTCCGCCCAGGCATGACCTTGGCCGACCAGTCATGACCTTGGTCGACCGGACAGGTGCATGTCTGCCCAATCATGTCCTTGGCCGACCGGACAGGTACATGTCTGCCCAGTCATATTGCATGTCCGCCCAGTTAGGTGCATGTCTGCCCAGCAAGGTGATTGTCCGACCAGTGAGGAATTTTGGCCCTTCAGTTTTCCTCCTGAGTGTGATATGGATCGACTAGACAGAGCAGGGCTACGCAAAAGATCCCAGAAACGGCTTCAACAAGAATCGGTCTTACTTGCGTGGGAATCTCTCAGATTATCCCATAAATATAGTGTATCGTTGTATTTTGAATATTATTGTTAATTAAATATAGTGAGAATAATAAAATATCCCGATTATGGGGGACATCATCTGTACGATCCTGAGCCTATAAATACAAGGCTCATGGCACCATAAAAGAGGTCCGAATTCTAATTTTCTAGAGAGCGTAATTGTATCTTGAGAGAACTCTTGTATTCTTGTAATCTACACTGGAGAAACTCAGTTGACTCAGGTTCATCTGATCTTGAGTGTAGATCTATAATCATAACTCTAAGTGGATTAGGCTATTACCAACACATTGGGGTTGAGCCACTATAAAAATTGTCTGTGTCGTATATTTCTCTTGAAGGTTTTTGTCATTTTGACGTCTACACGTCGTTGGCCAAAAACGCGGTCAACATTTTGGTGCTTTCGTTGAGAGGCCTAAAGAGAAAGACAGACGATCCTTGTAGCATTATGGCGCCTAAGAACACCAATGTGGCCTCCAAGAAGCCAGGCTCCTCTAGAGAGCCTGCTAGATCAGAAGGTCCTGGCCCTTAAGACCATGAGACTGAGCCTATAGTCATGCTCGAGGACGTGACTCCAGAGGTTGAACAACTCTAGGAAGCCGTGGGGGCTTTCCAGGAGGAAATGGCACAATTCAACGCCAGACAGGAGGCGTTCGCTGAAGAAATGGCTAGGTAGAAGGCTGCATTTGAGCAGCAAAGATGAGAGATGGACGCTAGGAGTGAGGAGATCTGGCGACAGCAGGAGGAGGTCGATAGGCGACATCACGAGGCTGCACTCACTCTGGAGGCAGCTACGCAGCTGGCCCAGGCCAATGCCCAAGCTGTAGCACGAGGAGCAGCCACCCCAGAAGCAAGGACCACAGAAGCTGGTCGCAAAAACACTAATAGACCCAATTCTCGAGGGCCAAACAGGAGTGGTAGTAACCCACATGGTCGGGAAGAAGATGGGATCCGATCAGGCACTGCCCCAACCCAAAGGAGGAACTCCAGAACCCCCTCAAGGAGCCACCGATCAGAGACTTCCAGATCCGGAAGTCACAAATCAGGCAGTAAGAAAACTCCACCTGAGCATGAGCAAAATAGGTCTCCTCGAGGTAAAGAAACTTCACACTTCAAAGACGGGCATGGTCGTGATGAAGCTGATAGTCATCACACTAATCAGTCGAAGGAGAAGAATGACAATAACCATCGAGGAGGAAAAGACCGCCCAGCGCAGACAGGAAGGCCACCACTGCATCCCAACCAGCAGCGTAGTGGCAAGGAGCATGTCTCGCATGGCAAGCCTTCCGAAAAAACTAGGAGTACGGTGTTCGATCGGTTTGGGAGGCATACCTCTCATATGGATCTAAGAGACAACATTGCTGACAGGAGAAGGACCGTCCCGGTCGAAGGGCGAGATCCGAACTGACCTACCAGTCAAGTAAAAATACTTGATGATGGTGTGTCGGATAAGAGCGCCCGACCAGGCAGTCCCGAGAATGAGTCCCAAGCAGTGGCCCCAGGCATCCAAGCCCAGCTTGATGCTCTAACAGCAGCAGTTTAGGGTCTGTCGAAACGACCTTCTGCAATCGATCCAGTAGACCACAAGATTGGCAGCCCATTCTGTGCTCGAATTAGAGCAGCCCAGCCACCAGTGAAGTACAAAGCATCGATACTGCCAGTTTATACAGAAAAGGCAGATCCGATAAGGCATGTGGGGAAATTCGAAGACCAAATGGAGCTGCTCGGAGTGACTGATGACTATCGGTGCAGAGTTTTCCCCACTACATTGTCCGACACTGCCTAGGAGTAGTATTGGAAGTTTAAGCCAAACTCCATCACTTCTTGGGAAAGTTTTAGGAAGGAGTTTTGAAGGCAGTTCAATGCTGCTCGGGCCCCTCCAGTTTATGCCAATCACTTGGCAGATATTAAACAGGGGAAGGACGAATCTCTCAAGAACTACATACAAAGGTTCATGAGAGAAGCTAACCGAGCTACTACAATTGAAGATGAGGGGAAGATGGTGGCAATTTCTTCTGGCATAATCTATCGGAGACCTTTGTGGGACAGTATTCATCGCAACCCAATTTCAACGTTACAACAATTTCTTGACCGGGCGGACAAGTATATGAAATTGGATGATGCGATTGAGAAGGGAGAGAAGGGCTTGAAAATTCCAAGCAGATCGACTGATCCTCCTAAGAATGGTGGAAATGATCAAAGTGGTGGTAAGAAACGTGGGAATAACGGGTCTGACCGCCACAATGAAAAGAAGGCTAAGTCGGGGTCAAATGAGAAGCCAACTAAGTATGAACCTCGGTTCACCAATTACACCACTCTTTTGGCGAGTCAGGCGGAGATATATCTTGCAAGTCATTAGGAGGTCCCCTACCGGAAACCCCTACCCATCAAGAAGGAGATGAGTAAGAGAGATTTGAATAAGTTCTGTCGTTTCCATGGAGACTATGGTCACGACACGAATGAATGCAATCATCTCAAGGATGAGATAGAGTTTCTCCTCTGGTCGGGGAAATTGAAAAAGTATCGAGCAGAAAAGACCCAAGGAGAGGGAAGTAACAACAATCCTGGGTTCAAGCGGCAACGATCCCCACCTTTGCAACCCGAGCCTGTGGACTTCACTCTAGACACCATATGTGGAGGTCCACATCTGGCTGGGGATAAAAACAAAGCAAGGGAGAGGTATGCTCGAACCCTTTGGCATGAGTTGGATGCAGCATCAACCTCCGAAGTCATGGCTGTAGAGGAGCGGCCTCCGAAGAACCCGTGATACGAAAGTGAGTCCCTCACTTTCACTGAAGATGATGCTCGACACGTGAGATATCCTCATAATGACCCTCTCATCGTGAGAGTCCAAATAGTGAATATGAAGGTGAAGAGATGCTTGGTCGACACAGGGAGTTCTGTGAACATTATCTACAAATCATCCTTTGAAAGGATGAAGATGTCTATCAATGACTTGAAGCCATGATCTCAAGTCATTTATGGATTTTCTGGAGAAGGGTTGTCACCAGCTGGAACGATCAAGTTACTAGTCACAACGGGGGATGCTCCCAAGCATGGGACAGTGATGACTGAGTTTTTGATGGTCGACTGCCCGTCCGCCTATAATGTGGTTATTGGTCGACCACTACTCACAACATTGCATGCGGCAGTCTCTATATGGCACCTTTCTATGAAGTTCCCGACCAGTGCAGGCATAGGCTACGTCCGAGGAGACCAGAGAGAGGCTATGTAATGCCCCAAATTTCCTAATAAGGTTTATGACCTTGATTAGGAGGCCAGGAGGGCCATAATTTATTTATTATAGTATTTAATGATTTTAAGCATGTTTACGTGAATTATATTATTATATGGTGGTGGATGCATGCATATGGGAGTATTTATTATTATAAGGGTATTTTGGTAATTTGGCCACTGTGGGCGTAATTGTATATTTTGGGTGCATGATTGTGATTAATTAATATAGCCACATTATAAGGTGGATTGGTTCGAGCTTTTCGACATGAGACGATCATGAGATGTAAGTGTTCGGTCTAGTCATAACGGGTTTAAGTTCGGGGCTCGGGGTGAGTCTCGGGGTGAATTTAATGATTAGAGCATTACCGGGAATTAAAGGGGTAATGGGATATGATTTATTGGTATTTGGGAATATTGAGATTAGCGGGAATTGGGAAGCGTTAATTATGATTAACGGGATTAGTGGAATGTGCCAAAATTACCCTTGAAGTGGCTTTAGAAGCTCTAGAAGACTTAGGGGTATTTTGGTCTTTTGACCCTAAGGATATATATGACATAAAGGCTGTAGATTGATATTAAAATAGAGCCTATCCTCTCTTTCTCCCTTCCATCCCGTACAAGCTTCCTCCCTCACCTTTCTTTGAATTTTGAGAGCTCAAATGGAGGTGTTGAGCTAGGGGATTAAAGGTGGCAGCTAGGGAACCTGTAACAACCATCAAAGGGGATTCAAAGCTGTGTTTGAGGTGAGTTTTAGCCTTTGAACTCAGGTGATACTCTGTTTTCTTCTTTGTTTTTTTCAGCTTTGATTTCTTGTTAGAAGTTTGGATTCAAAGGGGTTTTGATGGATGATAAGATTGGGTTTTGATGAGGGGAGGTTATGGGTGTTGTCTAGGGGTTTAATTGTATGTTAGGAAGAGGTTTTATGAAGGTTTGAAGGACTGGTTTGAGAGGAAATCACACAGGGGAAAAAACTGGTTTGTTAAGGGCGTTCTAGCTAGTCTGGGCTGGGCACCGCGGCGCAGCAGGGGTGCGTCGCGGCCCTTGGCGACTGGTAGAGGGAGAGCCCTCTCTGTTTGAGGGCGCGCCGCGGCACAGCAGGGAAGGGCCGCGACCCTTAAGGCCATTTTGACCAAAAGCAAGTTTTTAGCTTAGGGATTCAAGCCATAGGCCTCGGGGTTGAACCTAGTACCCGGTTAAGTGGGGATTTGTGTTCCGGAGGCTAGTTATTGATTGGGGAACTTAAGTTGATCATTTTTATTGATGATACCTTATATTTGGTTATGACTAGGTGACCGCTAAAGAACTAAAAGTTGGTCGTTCTCAAGGGTCGTTCTGTTAATCATTCTAGTTCAACTTTGAGATAAGAAAACTGCACCCTGTGTATATGTGACATGCGTGGTTATTATTGATGCATGTCGGTTGACTATTATGTATGACATGCATGGCTATTCTTGATGCATGTTGGTTGACTAATATACGTGACATGCATGGCTGTTATTGGTGCATGTTGGATTGCTGGATATATTGCATGTGATGCTTGAGAAACATGTGGTTAGGACATGCTTTGTATACTGGGTATGACATTGTTCAGAGCTTGAGCCTCTGTGGTTGTATATGGTCCTAATTGTACTGGCATCTATTTAGTAAGCATGCTAAATACCTTGTCTATGGATATTGGACATGTGATATATGTTTGGTGGCATGGCTTACCTGTGTATGGCGCTGACTTATTAGTCAGAATTGACAATGGTGTCAGATCCGTCTGTGAAGCAGTGACTTATTAGTTAAGTTCACCACGGGCTGAGCACTGGTCGTGTTTTACCGACCCAAGGGTCAGAAGTGGCAGTGCGTTGTGAACGCTAGGCCAATTAAAGATTAGATCTAATCGAGGTCGGCATTGAATGACTCATGTGGGGTATTAATGCTGGACCGATCGAAAGGTCAATGAGAACTATAAGCGCTTGCCTGGTCTATGACCAGATGTTTATGGCCAAGGCATATGACCCCGGTGACTGTTTGTCACATGGCCAAGGGACACTGTCCATTGCACGACTCTAGGGTCGGGAGGAAGGTTATGTTGGTGACCATTCACCATGCACCTGTCCTAATCAAACTTATGAAAGGATCACTTGTCAGTTAAGCCCTGGTGACCCTATCGTCACATGGCTAGAAGGAGCGATGCTCATTATTGTAACTTTTGGCTATTGTCACCTATTTGCTTGGGCTGATAGTCCTGAATGGTTATTATTATCGTTGTTGAGACTATGTCACGCTTTATTGTGTTTTCTTGCTGGGCTTTGGCTCACGGGTGCTATGTGGTGCAGGTAAAGGCAAGAGGAAGCTGGACCATCCTTGAGTTGGAGAGCTTAGGTGATGATGTGTACATATGCGGCTGCTCGTCCGCCACGGCCGAGGTTTAAAGTGGAACTAGGGTTGAACCCTGTTTTGCCTCTTAGAACAGCTTGCTGTAAATATTTTCTGTAATAAACTCTGAAACTTTATTTTCGGGATCCCAGTGTATATATTAAACGTTCTAGTGAAACGTTACATCTTAACCAAAATGTTTAATCCCTAAATCGCTAATCATACCTAGATCACGTTTTTGGCCAAATGACTCGATTAGCGAGTTTAGTACTGTTTACAAGGCACGCCGTAACGGTCCCTGGGGTTTGGGGCGTTACAGGCTAGGGAATGTTATAATGCCTCGGTAGCTAAAGCAAGAAAATGGGCCAAAGAAAACAACATGATTGTATGTGTCGAGAGAGAGGAGGTAGATGAGATGGATGTCGACCAAAGTTTCACAGTCGTAGCCGATCAGGAAGAAATGTTAGAAGAGTTTGGCCAAGAAAGCACTCTTGGTTTAAGAGAACAACAAGCCCCATCCGGTGATGAAGTCACCAAATAGTGTGTTGCCCAAAGCGAGGGAAGGGACTTTGATTATCGCTTTGGGGATTATGAAAGTGAGGTGGGACCGTCCGAGGAGTTAGAGGAGGTTCTAATAGATGAGAATGATCCGACCAGAGGGGTCAAAGTTGGAAAAAAGTTGAAGTCAGAAGTAAGAGCACAGCTGATAAAATTTTTGCGAAGGAATCAAGATGTCTTCACCTGGTCTCACAAGGATATGGTGGGCATCTCACCAACTGTGATCAGCCACGTGCTCAACGTGGATGAAAGCTATCCAGCAGTGCAGCAGAAGAGAAGAATGCTTGACAAAGATCGAGCAAAGGCTCTCAAGGAGGAGGTGGAACGACTAAAGGAAAACGGGTTTATAAGGGAAGCATATTACCCTGCCTGGGTTTCAAACCCAGTGTTAGTGCCCAAGTCCAATGGAAAATGGAGGACTTGTGTGGATTTTACCGACCTGAACAAAGCATGTCCAAAGAACTGTTTTCCTTTGCCAAGAATAGACCAGTTAGTGGATGCGACCTCTGGTCATGAAACATTGTCCTTCATGGATGCTTACTCGGGATATAACCAGATTAGTATGCACCCTCCCGATGAAGAGCATACCAATTTCCGAACAGACATAAGGCTATAATGTTATAAGGTCATGCCATTCGGCTTGAAGAACGCGGGAGCCACCTACCAGCGTTTGGTGAATGGTATGTTCCGTGACTTAATCGGCAAGAATATGGAGGTGTACGTAGACGATATGCTGGTAAAGTCAAAGGAAGTTGAAGGACATGTACGAGATTTGGAGGAATGCTTTGCAGTACTGAGAAAGTACAACATGAAGTTAAACCCCCTCAAATGCTCGTTTTGAGTAAGTTCTGGAAAATTTCTTGGGTTTATTGTGAACTCCCGAGGAATAGAGGAAAATCCAGAAAAGATAAGGGCGCTCGCAGAAATGAAGTCTCCGGCCAGAATTAAGGATGTGCAAAGCTTGACTGGGCGGATTGCTGCTCTAAGCAGGTTCATCTCTAAATCGACAGACAAGTGTGTCCCATTTTTTAATCTGCTTAGAGGAAGCAAGAAGTTTGAATGGACGGTAGAATGTGAGCAGGCTTTCCAAGCCATAAAGGAACACTTGGCTCAACCTCCTGTTCTTTCAAAGCTAATTGATGGGGAAGACCTCTTTATTTACCTAGCAATCACAGAACACGCTGTTAGTGCCGCTCTAGTACGAGAAGAAGATAAAGTGTAGCATCCGGTGCACTACGTTTACAAGCGATTGATAGGAGTCGAATCCCGATATCCCATGATCGAGAAGTTGGCCTATTGCTTGGTACTTGCATCCCGCAAGTTGTGACCGTACTTCCAGGCACACCCCATTAAAGTCCTTACCGATCCTCCCCTACGTCAAGTCTTGCAGAAGCCGGAGTCATCTGGTCGGCTACTTAAATGGGCGGTTGAATTGGGCCAATTCGAAATCAAGTATCAACCTAGATCTGCTATCAAGGGTCAAGCTTTGGCGGATTTCCTTGCTGAATGTACTGGGATCGCTGATATTCCTGACCAGCAAGAGTGTGTAACTGGGCAGAGAGAGGATCTACCTGCTTGGCAATTTTTTGTTGATGGGTCGTCAAACGAACATCATTCGAGAGCAGGAATTATATTAGTCATGCCAGATAAGCACAGAATTCATTGCGCATTAAGATTCAGATTCAACGCTTTTAATAATGAGGCGGAGTATGAAGCCCTCCTAGCAGGCTTGCGCTTGGCTAGAGATGTTCGTGCCCGGTCGGTTGAAGTGAACAATGATTCCCAATTGGTGGTCTACCAAATCTTAGGGGAATATCAAGCAAGGGGCCTAAGCATGATGGCGTACTTAAATAAGACCAAGGATCTGCTAGCACAATTCGAGGAGTATACTATTAAGTTGGTACCACGGGAGCAGAACTCTAACGCAGACGCTCTAGCAAAACTAGCTAGTGCAAAAGATGCTGAAACTCTAAATATAGTACCGGTGGAATACTTGGCAGAGCCGAGCATTAATGAATAAGAAGCCATGCCCATCACAATAGTTGACACTTGGATGACACCCATCATTGCTTACCCTTTGCAAGGAATCCTCCTAGATGATCATAATGAAGGAAAGAAGATTATGAGGCAAGCTGCTAGGTACATTATGATGGATGGGGTGCTGTATAGAAGAGGGTACTCTTTGCCTCTACTCAGGTGCATAGCACCCGACCAGTCAAAAAACTTATTGGCGGAAGTGCACGAGGGATTCTATGGAGATCATGCTGGGGGCAGAGTCTATCTAAAAAGATTTTGTGGCAAGGATTTTTTTGGCCTACAATGAATGAAGATTCCATGGAATACGTGAAGAAGTGTGATAAATGCCAGAGATTTTCTAAAGTACCTAGGGCACCTCCGAATGTCTTGAAGCAAATGTAGAGCCCATGGCCTTTTGCAGTATGGGGCATTGATCTGATCGGGAAATTACCCAAAGGGAAAGGAGGAGTACAGTTTGCAGTGGTAGTTGTGGATTATTTCACCAAGTGGACCGAAGCCGAACCACTAGCTATGATCACCTCGAAGAAAGTGTTAGACTTTGTGGTTAAGAATATAATATGTTGCTATGGTCTACCCAAGAAGATGGTATCTAACAACGGATCGGGAAATTACCCAAAGGGAAAGGAGGAGTACAGTTTGCAGTGGTAGTTGTGGATTATTTCACCAAGTGGACCGAAGCCGAACCACTAGCGACGATCACCTCGAAGAACGTGTTAGACTTTGTGGTTAAGAATATAATATGTCGCTATGGTCTGCCCAAGAAGATGGTATCTGACAACGGCACTCAGTTCGACAGTGACATATTTACCGATTTCTGCACTCGGCATGGCATCACAAAAAGTTTCTCCTCGGTAGCCCATCCACATGCCAATGGGCAAGTTGAAGTCGTAAACAAAACTTTGAAAGATACTTTAAAAAAGCGTCTAGAGCGAGCTAAGGGTGCTTGGGCGGAAGAATTACCAGAAGTCCTTTGGTCATACAGGACTACTGCCCGGACAGCAACTGGTCATACCCCCTTTTCCTTGGCATATGGGTATGAGGCCATGTTACCTGTGGAAGTAGACCCACCATCTCATCGAAGGACCATGTACGACCAGGAGGAGAATCACCAGTTGCTAGTTGAATCTTTAGATTTCCTTGAGGAGAGACAAGAAAAAGCAAGCTTGAGAGTTGCTGCTCATCAACAAAAGGTGGCCCGCTATTTTAATTCCAAAGTCAGAGATCGAAAGTTCTAGGTTGGAGATTTGGTCCTCAGGAAGGTGTTCATCAATGACCTGGCGGCTGGAGTACAAGGACCAAACTGGGAGGGACCGTATCAAATTGAGCAAGTCTTGCCACCCGGCGCTTACAAACTTGCTCGATTAAATGGAGAGCTGATCAGGAACTATTGGAATGGCGAGCACTTGAGGAAATATTATCAATAAATACTGCTTACAGAGTAGTAGCTTTGTATCAAGTGTTTAACTTGTTATTTAAGTTTTTTTGTAAACTGGCTATTTGCTAACCAGTCATGTTATTTTGTTTGAGACTCGTAATTAGACACGTTTTGTCCTTTTTTTTACGAGTAATAAAAGAGATCACGCACAGCGTGGTCGAATCTTGCTACAAATTTTGCATATGTGTTGATTATTCTTGCTTTGGCAGTGTTCAACTGTCATTACAACTTAAAACAAAAAAAGGTTTTCTAAAAGAACTACCGGGCAGTGTTCAACTGGTCGGTATCCATCAGATGAATGACCAACGTTTAAATAGTTGCATGTTTTTCCAGTGTTTAACTGCTGAAATATCTTTTGTATATTCAATGTGTTTCACGAGTACTAACTGCTCGAACAAATTCGGTCAAGTAGCAAGTGATCAAGGATTTTTCAACCCTCAATCACTTGGGGGGCACATAGGGTATACTGGTATACACTTCAACACAAGCAATAAGAACATGAGCAAATATACTTGTTTTCAGGCTGACTTGTAAGTTCTTGAAGTCGAAAGGGTCGTTAAGCTAACTTGTTTTACAAAGCTTAATTAACTTGGAATTTTTTCAAAATTTTAAGTTAGAAGCAGATATTCGTGTGACAATAAACATTATGCTCATAAATGTTAGAGCAATAAGAGTGTGAGAAAGTATACTTAGTATGGACTTATGAAATGTCTAGAATTTCTAAGTTAGAAAACTAAGTACTCACATGAAAATATAAGGCATCTATGTAATAAAACTTTTAAATGATTAAGTCTATAAAAGTAAACTGTTCATAGCTCGGCCATACGAGCAAAAGTGTAGTAGCAAAATACAAAATAAAGATCTATTAGTCAGCTGGTCGGATGACAGCCTCTCTGGTCGGATGGAGGCCTCTCTGGTCGGATGGGAGCTCACTGGTCGGCTATGGCAGGTTGATCAACGCCTTCCTCAGCATCAGCTGCTTCTTCCGGTCGGAATGACAGCGTAGGGGAAAAAGGTGTAGTGCCAGCAGGATTAGCTGCTTCCTCAGCAGCCTTTGCCTCACATTTCGCAAGCTCTTCTGCCTTGGCCTCCTCTGTGAGAAAGTCGAGGTTGAGAGGCTTGTTCAGCTTCCACACCTAGTAAAATCAGCTGAAGCAGATTTCCTCGTAGCGAGCAAGATCGGCTTCTTTCTCTAGCTTTAGCTACTCATTCTCACGAGTCAATTCCTCGTTCTCAGGAGTCAGTTTCTCCAGCTGATCGGTCAACGACTTGTTTGATTTGGGTTTGTTTTTGGTTCTCCTCGGCCAGCCCCCTAAGAGACTCATCCCGCTCAGCCACGGTCTTCTCTGCCTGCTCCACCTTGGATTTGAGATCCTTTTCCGAAGAAGTTAAAGTCTCCACTCTAGCTTGAGCATCCGCTAGTTGATCATTTAGGACCTTGATTAACTCCTTATAGTCTACTGCTCAGTGCTGAGCGTGACTGATGGTGATGAGCGACTGCATGGAAAATGGGAGGTTACTACAAGTAAAAATATTAATAACAAACTGTCTTGTCATAGAATACTTACATTCATCAACTGAGCGAGCCCTCTTTGTAAGACGACTTCAACACTAAGCCGAGATAAGGATTCAAAGCTTTGAATCGTTGAAGCATCATGGAGAGTCTGGTCAAGCAGTTCCTTCCCAATATTACCAGCAGTGCGAAGGGCCTTTCTCAAGCCAATCAGGCGAGTAGGGGTTAGGCTCGCAGAGGGAGGAAGCGAGGAAGGGGTCAGCTGCAGGATTGCGATCGACTCCTCGGGTTGTCTCCCTTGGCTGGTCGGAGTTGTCCTTGGAACTTTGCTCGGGGGGGTGGAGCCACTTCCTTCCCCAGATTTCCTCTTTGGGGCAAGAGAGGTGTTGAATTGCCTAAACATCTCTGAATATGCAAAAGAGAAAGCACAAGATTTGTTAGTAAAAAATAAAGCAATATGTGGATAAATACTTTACAACTACCAAACAGCTCTATAAATCCCATATAACCAAGTTATTTAAAACCAAACATCTCACTATGACTACTAGACCTGAGTTTACGATTTGGTCAAGGAAGTCATCCTCTTCATCAGATGATGAGCTTGAGTCTCCATGAAGCTGGATGGTCTTTCCTTTCCCAGGCTATGTGGGAATAACACGTCTGCGTTGGTCCTCTGGCTGGGGTTCCCTAATGATGAGGTCACCTGGTCTGCGAGAGTGGGGAGATGGTCCAGGAGAGAACTGATCGGTCACTACCTCAGTATCGGCGTTGGACTGGTCGGTTGCGTTCGCCTCCTCAGTAGTACTCTTTACCATGATGTTCTGGTTACTTGGTAACAGTCCCACCAACTGAAGATTATCCACAGTAACCAACTCCTTCACATTCTTCTCCTCGTTGCACATATTAGCCAACTCCGTTGCTCGGGCACACATTTCTTTGGTAGACAAAGGATGGTGAAATGGACCCGCGTGTGTAAAGGCCAAGTTGTTGGCCTTGATGTCCGAAGTGAGAAAATACTATGTATAGTATTTTCTAGGATTCGACTTATGAGCAATACCATGGAGGTATTTAATCCCTTTATGCCTATGGAAGAGGTGGAAAAAACCTGTATTCTTGTGGCTCGGGTAGGTTCTAAAGTTGAATAGGTTGTGTATTTCGTGAGGAGTAGGTGGATCCCATCCTTA
Source organism: Humulus lupulus (assembly GCF_963169125.1). NCBI lineage: Eukaryota > Viridiplantae > Streptophyta > Magnoliopsida > Rosales > Cannabaceae > Humulus > Humulus lupulus. The sequence goes on along the minus strand of NC_084800.1, from coordinate 47,681,254 downwards.
CAGGAAGTAAAGGACGTATAGAGCGGACAACGCCTGAATCCCATTGGGAGCAATCTGGAAGGGAGAGACGTTGAAATAGTCCACTACTGACCGGAAGAAGGAATGTAGCGGGATGGTAGCTCCTGCGTATACATGGTGCCTAGACCAGGCACAGTAAGGTCCGACAGGCCTGTTAGCTCTCTGATGAGGGCGCGGACATATCACATTAACCCCTCTCAGGGCGAAGGCTTGGATGTGTTTGTCAAACATCCCGGGGTTAAGTTTCGAAGGTTTGGCAGTAAACCAAGAAGGTGTTTCTTCTCCTTCCTTTCTTGGTTTTTGGATAGCGAAACGCTGGATCTCGGTAGTGAATTTCTGAGTAATTTTTCTCCGAGGCTTATTGGGTTTTTGCGTTTGGCGGGGTGGTCTTGAAGAAGCCCCAGTTCGGACCTCACTGCGTTCCACCACTTTCTGTACCGCTCTGCGAGCTACCTGAGGATCCTGGTCCTGTGGAAGTCTGTTAGATTTCTTTACCCTCATTTCTGACTGTTCAGCCTGTTGATGGAGGAACTGCTCTTCGTGAAGGAAATATAAGGCTGATCGGGGGAGGATCTTTTTAAAACCGCGAAGGCGATCCTCAGGAGTGTGACTACTAGGAGACTTCGACGAAGAGTCGCTGCTTTGAGGAGTATCGCTTGATTGCGGGATGGAAGTGTTAGAGTTTGTATGGTTGTCACCTCCCCTGTAGTCGAAGCGATTCATCTACAAAAAATAAATAAGGGGAGGTGAGTAACCAAACAAGTATAAGTCAATTGATTCAGGAAAAATATTCATTTACAACTCAGGAAATATTTTATTGGGTAGTAAAAATATTTTCTACTCCCTAGAATGAGCATGTATGAGGGAAAAAATGATAGGCAAAAATTTGGTGCCTAAAGTGTGGGGAGTTCGAGCGGATCGGAGTGGTGTCCGAGCGGGCATGTGTATTGGGTGCAGTGTGTGCGTGTGTCCGAGGAGCTGAGACGTGGTGTTCGAGCGGAGGTTCCGAGTGTCCGAGCGGATGCTGAGGTATCCGAGGGGCTACTCCAAGACATCCGACCAGCCAGCGCGCGTCCAAGGGCCAGCGTCGAGGCATCCGAGCAGCCGTGTACGTGTCCGAGGGGCATCATCAAGCGTCCGAGGGGCCAGTGCATAGGCATCCAAGTGGATGCTGGGGGTCTGAGGGGTGTGCCGTGCCTATCCGAGGAGCTGATGTGCGCCATGTCCGAGCGAATGGCATAAGGTCCGGTCGGTTAGCACGGCGTCCGAGCGGGTGTAGGAGCAATCGCTCGGGTGGCGTTCGTGCCCGAGAAGCCAAGGGCATGGCCGAGTAATAGTTCCCTTGCATCCGAGCGGTTTGGGAGGTGACAAAGTGTCCAAACAGTTCAAAGAATATGACCAATTCTCCCTAAACCCATTTCGAAAAAAAGAGCCCTAAATCCCATCTAGCACAAACACATTTCCTCACCCAAAATACACAATAACAAGATCAAAAGGGGTGATTTGAAAGGTTTCAAATGTTCTAAGAGACCCTATATATCATCAAATACCCATAAACACATACATGCAATTTAGGTTGAAAATTCATTTTTCTTCAAATTTCCATGAAATTGAAGACAAGATTGAGTTACCCATAATCTAAACACATCAAAACAGCCACAAAACACATTGTATTTCAAAGATTCATACACAAATTCAAGGGGAAAGTTTCCTATGAGGTTTCGGCCAACACCCATTTTTTCTTGAAGTTTTGAAGAAAAAAAACAACATAAGTGGAAATGAAGAAGTAGGACTTACCCAATCTTGAAGAGCCCTTGGATTTGCTTGAAGAAATGAGAGCTTTTCCTTGAAGTCCTTGAATTTTCGGCCAAAGAGGGAAAAAGGTGAAAGATGAGAGGAATATTTTGCTCTTTTTTGCTTATGAGAATATGAGCACATATGGGTCTATTTAAAGGAAAAAAGTGGAGATTGCCACTTATTTTTAGACCCTTGGAATTCCTTGAGTATTTTTTCTCCCCACGATTATGAGCAGTTAATTCCAAAGATCGTGGTCTGCTATGGAGTCGTGGTCTGTTGCATGGGCGGGAAAATGAACAGTTGAATTTTTTTTATTATGCCGTCAGCAGTGGAGAAAAAAGTTTATTATGTGAGAACATCATATCATAAACTTGGGGGGCAAATGTTATCCCCAAAATTCTAAAACGATGACGTGGCAATAGAAGTGACAAATGGCAAGGAATGGTTGGGTAATCTGGCTTAGGAGTGACCCGGTAGACCAGTGAAGATTTTTGACTGGCCAGTCAAGTGTCATGACCTTGGCCGACCAGTCACACGCTTGTCCGCCCAGGCATGACCTTGGCCAACTGGACAGGTGCATGTCCGCCCAGTCATGTCCTTAGCCGACCGGACAGGTACATGTCCGCCCAGTCCTAATGCATGTCCGCCCAGTCAGGTGCATGTCCGCCCAGCAAGGTGTTTGTCTGACCAGTGAGGAATTTTGGCCCTTCAGTTTTCCTCCTGAGTGTGATATGGATCGACTAGACAGAGCAGGGCTACGCAAAAGATCCCAGAAACGGCTTCAACAAGAATCGGTCTTACCTGCGCGGGAATCTCTCAGATTATCCCATAAATATAGTGTATCGTTGTATTTTGAATATTATTGTTAATTAAATATAGTGAGAATAATAAAATATCCCGATTATGGGGGACATCATCTGTACGATCCTGAGCCTATAAATACAAGGCTCATGGCACCATAAAAGAGGTCTGAATTCTAATTTTCTAGAGAGAGTAATTGTATCTTGAGAGAACTCTTGTATTCTTGTAATCTGCATTGGAGAAACTCAGTTTACTCAGGTTCATCTGATCTTGAGTGTAGATCTATAATCATAACTCTAAGTGGATTAGGCTATTACCAACACATTGGGGCTAAACCACTATAAAAATTGTCTGTGTCATATATTTCTCTTGAAGGTTTTTGTCGTTTTGACGTCTACACGTCGTTGGCCAAAAACGCGGTCAACAAGTCTTATCATGATTTTATATACTTTTGTGTGTTTTTATAGTTATTTTATTATAATATGTGGTAGTTTAATTATTTGAAATTAGTATTTTTATATTAAAAGTTAAAAATGTAATTTTATTGAACTTAATTGCCAAAGTAAATTAAATTTTAATTAATATTTTCATGGATTTAATATGGTTTATTTTATAATTAAAAATATTTGATTATAATTTAATGTTTTCTTATTTTGCAGGATGAACTTTGCATTTTTTTGTTATGCTTGAAAAGCCAAGAAAAATGAAGAAAATAATATGACAAAGCTGAAAAGAAAAGATCTAAAATGCCATTTTTTTGAAGCCCACATAGTTTCTGCCTCCACTTGGGCCTCTCTGCGCACAGCCCGTTTCAGTTCCAGCCCACGTCACCTGCACAAGCCCAGGCAAAACCTCCTGCCCAGCCAAGCATCATAGCTGCACCCATGGGCCAACCTCTGCTCATCTCGGCCCACAGCTCCTGCCAGACCACAAGCAGCCATTCGGGCCTCATTCCTTCAGCAGCCCACTCGGGCCCGCCACCAGAGGCTCCTCCATTCGGCCCAACGCCAGCACCCCCTGGCCCAACAGCCGCACGGCTCACCCATTAATTTCTCTCCTTAGCACATGCCGAAGTATCCTTCTACCAACGCCCCCAGGCCTTCATTCGGCCCTGCCTGTCCCAGCCACCAATAGCCACCTTTGTAATTTTCCTTGAGCCCATAAATAGCTCATTTGTACCATTTGTCCCCTATGTCCAAAATGTCAACTTTTTACCCATTATTCTACACATTTTCACCACAACATCATTATTACACTCTATAATTTTCTTCTACATACCATATTTATTTTATTTAATTAATCTAATCAATTTAATTAATTGAAATTGATTATTTTAATAATCTCATTTTGACTATAAATATGGAATTTCAAGACCATTTGGGGTGCTTAATTTTTTGTTACCATCTTCTTTCTACCATTCTCCCTTCCATTTTGGGTTTTTCAAGAGCATTTGCAAGTATGTATGTCAATTATTTTGTAATTTCTACTCTAGTTATGGGCTTCTAATATTTTTCATAAGATTATTAAGATCATGATGAAGCAACTTGTAACTAAGTAATATTTATGTTGTATGTTGATTTCCCTTATAATGCAACAAAGTTTATGGATTTTTCTTCTTCATATATGTCTTTCATCTTTAATATCTCATATTTTGGATTGTTAGATAATATGCACTTTGTTCTTCATTTTGCAAAAACATAATATTCTTTGTGTAAGATGTGTCATTAAATTGTACACATCCATGCTTAGAACAAAAATATTATGTTTTGTCTTATAAATAATGTTATTTGATTTTTTGTTGTTTCATTAGGTTGATTCACATTACATACTTTGAAATTATAATTTTTGAAAAGTGAAGAAAAATCCTATCTTTTTAGAAGTAATTTGTGCTTAAAATTATAAATCTATATGGAAAATGATAGTTTGATTTATTTTAATTATCACTAAAACTTGGGAATCAATATACTAATAAATATTATTAAACTTACATTTTGTGGATTCTAGTATCTTAATAATCTTTTATTTTACCACTTATTTTCAAATCATTATTGGTTTATTTTTATTCTCTTAAATAGTTTTATTTTCAATCTTTTATTTTATGTTCATAACATTAAAACTCATTAATCTTTGGAGCTAGGTTAGAATTTATTATTTTTGGTTAAAAATAGTTTTCTTTTTTATTTTAGACAACTCCTTTGGGTTCGATCTCGTGCTTACACGAACACTATATTTCATATACGATTCGTGCTCTTGCGAGTATAAATTTTTAAAACATACCCGTTTTGGGTCCATCACTTAGCCTATTAATAACACATAGATGCACATTTATAACCAAATGACTCATTTAGTGAGTTAAGCACAGTTTAAAGTTCATAGTAACGGTCTTGGAGTAACCAGAGCGTTACACGGAATTTGTCGCGTCAAAAGGAATGATCGGTCTAAAGAAGAGCAAGACGAAAAATACCCAAATTTTTTAGATTGGCTGTCTGGTTTGACAACTACTCTTTTGATATTAAACACATCCAAGGCAAAGACAATATTGTGGCTGATTTCTTATCCAGATCACCCCTTGCTATAAATCTAGCCTCAAAATACTCACCAAGAACCATCCCCATCGTCGCCCAAAAATCATCATAGACCATCCCATTCATGCTCATGATGACTTCTTCCTCTTCTGTCAAACACAATCAATATTTTCCCCAGGATGCAAAAAATATCCTTTCGAAGACGTCCCACAAATTAGCCAGAGAAAGAGCAATTCATAGAGCAATCTTTCTTTAAAATTTTATGATTTCCAAACTTGGACCTTCTATACAAAATGACTTTGTAATCCATCCAAAGTATCCATTTGCCCAAATCCTACCTCTTCGAGATGCTATCTTCATACTAAAACCAGTAGCTCACTTTTTCTGGTATTTGGCCAGTGTTTTTACTATAGCTGTTGAGGTACAAACTATGGCCTAGCACATATCCTTAAAATCATTCTTGGACCAAGAAAGGTTCAAACCGGCTTACCAAGCCCAAATGGACATTCTGTCCTGGTTCGCTCCATTAAAAAAATGGAAAAGGTTCTTATCAACTAAATGAAAAAATGTCCAGAATGACAGGCCCACTTTTATCTACCCAACAGGCCCAAATGTTGCCATCCTAATGAATTGTTATATTGTTCTCTTTCTTAGTCTTAATGCCAAACTTGACGTAGAGCAAAATATAGTTATCAATTCAGCATTTGAAGTCTACGGGTCAAAAGAAGAGCCACTATGTGGTCTTGGGGGCCAAGAATACACGGACATCCAAAAAAGTTTGTTTAAGAAAAATCACACTATACCTCCTGAATTATGGCCCAAGCCAGAAGAAGATGCTCCTTGTGAAACGTTCCCTTCTGACTATACTTGCAAAATAACGAGGGCCCTTGAAGCCTTCCATATTGCAGAAAATGAAACAAATAAGGCTGCCAAACTCGAAGAAATTTTAGAGCAAAAATATATGTCACTATACAAATTGACCGACACCAAAGGGGTAATTTTGCAAAAAAGTAATTACTTTGAAGATTCTCAAGACCCACATGCCGACATTGCAGATATGCAAGATCATTATCTCTTCCAGTACACATGAAAAGAATGGGATATGGGATATACAGACTACGACGCCTGCCCTCCAGCTGGCAGTGATCGGGATGAAGAAGAACCGACACGATGGAACCCACTTCATGAGGACCCAACATATGATTCTGACTATGGGGCTAGCCATAAATCAATTTTTAACTAAACATTATGTATTTGTAACGCCCTGGATAGCCAAGACCGTTACACTGTGTGTTTATAAAGGTGCAAGACTTGCTAATCAAGTCGTTTAGTTGAACATGTGTCACTAAAACCATTATTGAACTAGGGTTAAAAGATTTTGGTCATAAAAGATACATTTCATTTAAATAAACACTTCATACATGGGATCCCAAAAGAAATAGAGATTAAAGGATAGTTTACAAAAAAATTCAGGGTTATATACAACTACAAGCCACTCTAAGGGCAAAATAGATATTTAAGGTTCTTCTGTCCCTGCCCATCCCTCGACCGTGGCGGCTGAGCAACTGACTATGTACATTTTACCTCTAAAGCTCTCCAAATCAGGGTTGATCCAGCTTATCATTGCCTTTACCTGTACCACGTAGCACCCGTGAGCCAAGGCCCAACAAGAAAACCATAACATCATAGCATGATCAATATCAATAATCAAATAATTCATTAAGCATAACCATATATTCAGCAGTCCATAGCATTCCCATAATCATTGAAAATAATCAGTAAATCCACAATCTAATATCCAAATATTCAGGATATCGTATCCATCTAATTAATTTCAATAACCACGTCATACAATAACTAGGGTTGATGCCCTTAGGTCACACCCTCTGTTTATCCCACTGACTCTGGTCCGCTTAAACCGAGCTCAGTGAATATTAAGTTGTCCTCAGTTACCAGTGGCCGAGTCACGTCCTATGCGCCAATATTAATACCGGCACTCTTAGGCCGTTTATTTCATGTTCATATGGCATAATACCATCATACAATATTGCATACAAGTATGCAGTCACACAACCGGGTGCAGTTTTCTTACCTTTAATTCTGAATGCTTTGGTTAAGAAAATCGACCCTCGAGCACGATCCCGTCTCAAGCCCTAGCGAACACCTAGTCACAACCAAGATAAGGTATTCCATCAATAATAAGTGAATAAAGGTTTCCGGACCAAGTTCTAGCCTTCGGGACATCGAATTCCACCAAACACAGTAGTGGAATCGATCCCGAGCACCCTAGGTTAAGTTCCCGCACCTAAAACCTTCTCAATGCCAAAAATCCCCTTAAGAGCCGCGGCCCTAAGCCCTGCATGCCACGACCCGCCTCCAACCAGAGGCCCAGCCTCCCCAAGCAGCAGACACGCGTCGCGGCCCTAAGCTTCCCATGCCGCAGCTCGCCCTTCTTTTTGGCTCCCATCTGTTCTAGAGGGCCACGACACACCAAGAACAGAGCCACGACCCGACCCCTTCAAACCTAGAAAAATCACCATTTTCAACAACCAAATCAACCTAAAACCATCCCATGACATAATTTAACTATCACAAACACCCTAACATGTTCTCAACAGCAAAACCCAACAAGAACCTAGCTTAAATCCTCATCCAAAACTTCAATTCAATCTTTAACATCAAAAACCCAAGAACACTAAAACTCAGCCAAGAACTACATAATTAAATGGATAAAATCATAATTCAAAGCTTACCTCAATTGAAGATTGAATCCACCAAATTGCTACTGAGTTACTCCCCAGAATTCCAGCTCAAATCCTTGTATTTCTAGCTAAAATTTCCCTTTGGTTTCAATGGTTCAGCTTGAGAGAGTTTCGAGAAAGAGATGAGTGAGCTGAGAGAAAGAGAAGGGTCAGTTTAGGCAGCTTCTACTTATTTCTCTTATTTTTATCTTATCTAGCTTAAGTCACTTAAGTTAATCCCAAGGCTCGAGGTACCAAAAACGTCCCCGATGGCAAAATAGTAAGTTTCTCCAATATTCCCTCCTAAATTCTCTAACTTCAAATATATCTCCAAATATTTATTTCCATAACATAATAACTCAATTAAACTTCAAATACCCAAAATACCCCTGACTCGCCCCGAGTCAAGTATTGGGTCCCGTTGTGACTTTCCCGCTAACTGACTCCCTAGGATCGCCTCGTGCCATACGCTGCAAATATATCCACATAATAATGTGGTCTCCATAGTTATAACATATAATCACATTTATGCCCTCAACGGACCAAAATTACAAATATGCCCCTTTAAGCTAAACAGGACCTACATGCATACTAATATCCATATAATCATATAAGCATGCTTATCACATAATCATGCATTAAGTCATTTAAATCACACATAAACCGATTAGGCCCTCCCGGCACACTAATCAAGGCCCTTAAGCCTTATTAGTGATTTTTGGGTCGTTACAGTCTTTTAGCCTTTTGCTTTGGTCAGGGAATCTTATCCCTTATCTTGTATGCTTTACTTTATGCTTTTGTCGTTTAGCCTTTTGCTTTGGACAAGGAATCTTATCCATTATCTTGTCTACTTTACTTTATGCTTTGGTTAGGGAATCTTATATCTTATATGATCCCAACTATGGTTGGTTTTGACTACGGTGGGTTAAGTTTGTATGCTTTAGTACATGGCTATATAAGGTCATCTTCTCTCTTTGTGTAAGACAGAGAATTACGAAGTAATAAAATATAAGAGTGTTTATTATAAAAAATGTTCTTCTAAATCCTTCCTTCAGAGATTTCTGAAGTAGAGATAGTATGCAATATGGATCATAACTGAAGGCAACTACTTTTATAAGTTATTAGATTAACCTTCGAGTTAATTGATCTAGCAATCTATTATTTATGATTGTGAGTCACACAGTTTGGAGTGTAAGTCATGCAGGTGTGAGAAATTGCTAAGATTATTAATTCGTTAGTTTATCTAACTAAATTAGAGGAGGAACCCTTAATGGTATCAGACACACAAAAATTTATTTATATATATATATATACTTTTTATATAGAAGATATATGTATTGTTGTTTCTTGAATCATACTTTCTTTTTTTTTTTGGGAAGCACTACAATTAGTTCACTTAAGTTAAAATCTTAACATTAATTAATCAAGAAATCTATCGACCAGCTATGTGCTACGTGTTTGCTAATTAAACTAACTAACAAAATTGTGATGTATAAATATATATATATATATTTTTATTGGATATGCCACCAAATCCTATAAATATATAAAGGTAAATGAATTATAGATGAATTGAATAAGTCAATTTCCTCAATAGTTTTTATCGTTATCATTATCATGCTTATGAGGTAATCATCAAATTGCACTTTTTAAAAAATAAAAAAAATAACAAAAAAACTTTGGGCTTTACATCCTCCGCATATATTAGATATATATAACCCCTACTAATTCGACTTATCTCTCTATTACTAGACTACTCCATTTTGTATGAAAATCCCCAAAACCAACAACTTTTCATTTAGTCTCTCTCTTTCTCATCGAAGCAAAGCTCACATATATATATAGATACATATGGCTACCTTAGTTATTTCAAATTCAAACGTCCGACGACCATCGAATTTTCCGATGATCGACCAGGTGTTCGACCTCGACGAGGTTCTCACCTTAGCCGAGGATTCAACTCCACCCTCTGATGGCGATGATCAGACCACAGAAGTCGTTAGAGATTCGGTGGCAGCACAACCCAACAAGTATACACATGCAACAGATCATCAAACGGCGTCGTCGGGAACGGTAACGGCGCTAAACGTAGAATATTCTTGCATGGTTTGTATGGAAAGCTTCCACTACTCCGGCGGCCGATCCGGTGTACGAATCTCCTGTGGACACGTGTACCACGCAGATTGTATCGCCGCTTGGCTTTCCGTCTGCGATTCCTGCCCTCTCTGCCGCTGCCGCATCTCCGCCGCCGAACAATTTTCTTGTGCCGTCGGCAAGCAACGTAACTGATGAGTTCATATATATATATAACAGTATATGTATGAAACTAGATTTTTATTATTATTATTATTAGTTACTGCTATTGATTACATATATAGTAATTAGAATTATTAACCGAAGTTGTGATAGCTCGATCGATGCATTAATTATTAAATAATGTTGGAATTTAATTTACTTTATTATTTACTATATCATCAAGAAAAATATCTGTTTAATATACATTTATATATATATTCAATACCTGCCTTCCCTGAAATTTCAATGACTGATAGGGCCTTTTAGTTTTCTAGTTGATAGCTAAAGCTTTCTGATCTTTCGGTGGGGGATATTCTTTCTTATTATTAGCCCTTAATTTGTTATTAGTATTTGTATATATTAATATAATTCGTATATATTGTGTATATTACAAGAAAAGGACATTATAATGGACATGTAAGACTTATTGAGTTTTTTTCTTTAAGTGTTTGGATTAAAATATGTATATTAATGAAGATCACATTATTGTCACAGTCATATCCCATAACTATATTACTATGAGATATATTTAAGGGAATTTACTCATTTAATACCATATGTTTATGTAAAGTATTATTTTGGTACTCTCTGTTTTCAATAATGTTCATATGGTACTTTGTATTTTAAAATTATACATATTTGATACACTCAAATTTGATAGATAAAATTTTGTCAATATGATAAAATTGAATTTAAATTTGGAACTTACATAATTGACAGCAATTTGATTAAATTGGTAAAATTTTATTAATTAAATTTGAGTTTAAGGTACCAAATATGTACGATTTTAAAATATAGGGTATCATATAAGCATTATTGAAAACAGAGGGTACTAAAATAATACTTTGCAAAAACACAAGGTACCTAATAGTTACCTACCCTATATTTAATAAATACGTAGTTATAAATTACAATCTATTAAGTTAAATTACAATCCAGTTATCCCCACTTCCTTGTTTGTTTAGTCGTTTGAACTCGTCTCTTAGAAGAGACTGACGCTTTCGAACCTGCAATTTATGCTCAAGCGCTAATGACATAGTTAGGGAACCTCGTGACAATTTGTATAATGCTAACACTTGTAATTTTGAGTGTACTCTTTACGAACCTACATTTCGAAATTATTTATTTATTTTTGAAATTTAGGTGTAATAATTTCTAATACTCCAAATTTTATAATCTGATTAAAGTTAAAAATTGTCGTTTGTTTGAAAAATCCAGAATAAAATACAAATCCACGGTATTGGAATTTTTTCATGCGTTGTACATAAAATCAAACTAATGGTTGGGATTTGGTTCAATGTGCATTGAATTTGATTGCTAATTTTTCCATTAAGATTTGGTGGTAACACAAAAGTAACTCTCCCTTATAATTACTCTTTCAAAAATTTGTACGACAATAATTAATTTATCACATGACTAGCTTGAATCCAAATCTCAAGGGATGCACTTAATTCGTATGTTTGGTTGGTAAGTTTTTTTTTTTTTTTAATCGATGAAAAGTTTAATAATCAATAATAGAGATTAAATATTATGGTTTTTCCTTCTTTCTTTTTTCATGTTTGTTCTTTTCTTTTTTTCATTTTAAAAGAAGGACGAACGTGGAAAGAAGAAAAAACCAATAATCAATCTCTATCAATTTGTCAAATCAAAATCAACCATCTTATCTCTTAATAAATGGGTTCCTAGAGTTCGTAATATGTAATTTAATTGACTAATAAACTTGAAAATGTTATATTCTTCTTAATATGACCTCCCAAAAGAAATAATTAAGTTGGACGGTCTTGGAAGCTTGGGCTATAAAGTAATTAGTAGATTGTGATGTATTTGGGTCCAAAGGAAACTATTATTAAAAATATGAATTTGGACACTCACTAATTAATTTTATTCTGGGCGCATGAGGTGTGCTGGTTCCTGCTCAACCGCAACTTTGAATTGACTAGGTTATTATCACCTATTTTTATATATATAAATAATAAATAAAAACACCATTAAGTTTTATCTCATACTACTATTTCCGTGATTTGTTTTCCATTATTATTATTACTATTATCTTCTGGAAAAATCTATATTAGTTGTGTAATAAAGAATTGGCAAAACAGTTAAACTAGCTAATATATACCAATATTATAATGATTGAAATTTACATATTTCCGTGCTAAAATTGATTTCATGTGTCTGTCGAGTTAGCGTGATTCTTAGCATAAACACGCAATTATTAATAATATAAATATATAATTATTTTAAACTATGTATTAAAAAATTAGCAGGTATACCAATTTGATCATCAGCTTGATTAAATTGTTAATAAAGATGAATGAGTTCCGTTTGGTAGCACTAAAAACAAAGATACTATTTATATATTTTTTAATTCTTATAGACAAAAATTGTTTTTGGTAATTACATTTCTGTGATTTGTTTTTAAATAAATAATAATAATTATTATTTGCTAACCATTATTTTGCTTTAAATATAAAATCCAAAAAAAATATTTTGAAATTTTATAAATGTCTTAAATAGTATTAGAGGTAAGACACAAGACAGAAAAATGGAGAGAGAGAGATTGTACATTGAGAGATGAGAAAGGGAAATGAAATAAACGGATAAATTAGGATAGAGAGAAAGTGATGTGGGAGAGGGTAAGCGGTAAGGAGACAGAAAATGAAAGGGAAATTTCAGTTTTTATTAGGGGTGACCATTTCACCCGCAAAACCCGCCCGATCCGAACCTTGAAAATCTGAATTTTTGAAAAATCCATTCATTTCGGATTTATTCTGATCCGAACCTGAAATATGTTGGTTCAGGTTTAAAATTCAGTAATGTCGGGTTCGGTTCACCCGAACCCGACCAAAATTTAAAAAAAAATCTGAAAAAGAAAAGATGACAACCCCAAAATCTGAAAAATCTAAAATTTCTTTTCTTCTTCTCTTTCACTCTCACTCACGCACGGACCCCCCTTCTTCTCAGCAGAGCCACCTCCCTCCACCACCACCAGCTCTTCTTCTCGCCTCACCTCCCTCACATTATCTCTATCTCTCACAAACCCAGCAGCCGCCTGCCTCCTCTAACTCCATCTCTCACGGCAATGGTCCACTCTCGTCTCATGTGGCCTCCCCTCTAACTCCATCTCTCATGGTCGTCGGTCACGACAAGGGTCCTCCCGTCAAGCGGCCTAGAGGTATTTTGTATAATTCTGTGAAATATATGCTGTGAATGGATATGTTCTTTACTATTTAGAGTTTTTGTATACACTCCTATCTTCATTTTGGATTTAGGAATATTATTAAAACTGTATATTGTATAATGTTAAATGTTTACTCTTTTGGGAATGTAATATCTAACCATTTTTTTTCTTTCTAACCTGGTGATTTAATTGCTCGACTTAAAATATTGACTCAAAGCTTCACTTATAATGTTTATGGACTTAATTTAGTATTGTATGATGTTTACTGATTTGTGTTTTATAATTTATTTTGAACATGTTTTTGTTTTTTGTTTTACTTAATCTCCCTCAAAGCTTTATTTAATAGCTTTGAGACTGAACCTATATATTATAGACTATAAGTTGATTTCATTTATTATAACCTCCAGTATTTTCTAGTATGAAACCAAAAGGAAAGAGTTAGCTTTACTATGATGTCTATGAAAAAAATGGTATTTTTGCAAAATTGGGCTTTTCGGCCCAAAATCCAGCAAGCCCAGCTCAACCCGAAAAAACCCGAAATCTGAAACCCGAAAAATTCGAATCGGTTTCGGTACCATTTTTCTCCACCCAAAACCCGCAAAACCTGAAACCCGAAAATCCAACCCGTATGCACCCCTAGTTTTTATGGGTGCTAATTAAAAAATATTCCCCTCTTCTCTCTTCTTTCTTCCCCTTCTCTCTCTTTCGGTTCACTCTCTCTCACCTCACGGTACTACCAACACCACCACCACACTAAATACTACATTTCAAAGATATGGGCATGGTTTTTTAGGTTTTTTTGTGATTTTTTTTAGATTTAAAACTATAAAATCTGCATAAAATCGACCTTACTCAATGGTGCTCAATCGATGCCAGCTCAATGGGGCCTTCAAAATCAAGATTTTCATGAAGAAAAAAAATGACTTTGCTTGATGGTGGTTTGATGTGGTGATTTTTTTTTTATTTTGGGTATTTTTCAAGATCTACACGTTTGATATGCTCATATGCACATTTGTAAAGTGTAACACTTGAAAAAAAAAATACAAAAAACCAAACATACCTCATGTATTGGTACGTTTTAAACTTCACAAATGTGAATATGAGCATGTCAAACGTGTAGATCTTGAAAAAAATAGCCAAATAAAAAAATCACCCCAAACGGACATGCGAGTGAAAAATTATGTCTCTTGCGATAATCGCATCGAGTACATCGAACCACCATTGAGCAAAGTCATTTTTTTCATGAAAATCTTGATTTTGAAGGCCCCATCGAGCTGGCATCGATCAAGCATCATCGAATCACCATCGAGCAATGTCAATTTTCTGCATATTTTAGAGTTTTAGATCTGAATAAAATTGCAAAAAAAAAAAAAAACTAAAAAATCATGTCCGGATCTGTTTGAAATGCAGTATTTAGTGTGATGGTGGTGTTGGTGGTGTTGCGAGTTGAGAGGGAAGAGAGAAGTGAGAAGAGGGTATTTTTGGTAGAGTGCTAAAAAGTAGCATTATTCTTAATTCTTTAATATGCCTAGCATATATTTTAATTAACACCCAATATTAAGCATAGAATGTGAAATTTCCCAAATGAAATTAGATATAAGGGTAAATGTTTATTTGGTATCCTGAACTCTGTTGCTGATAATTATCAATTGATACTCTCTATTTGCAAAATCTATATAGTTTGGTACCCTTTGTGCGTTTAAATATTTAATATTCTTATATTACATCTCATTTTAATGATTTATTTGATTTTTCAATTGTTTCATTATTTTTAAATGATTTAAATATATTTTCAGAATTTATAAAATAAAATAAATGATTTAAAATCATTTTAATAAATAAAATAATTTTAATTAATTAAAAACAAAATAATTGAGGGCAAGAATTATTTTTAAATCTTTATAGATTTCATTTAACTTTTAATAATAAAAAAAACTTAAACAACATGACAAATTTTGTTATTTTATTATTTTTTTCTAATTTGAGGGCAAGAATAATAATGATTTTGAAAATAATGATACTAGAAAGTTCGATGATATTATGTTCAGAGAAAAAGTAGTAGAAGAGGCATTTGATTGTTGTGCAATCCAATTGATAGAAAATTCTACTAAAATAAGAATAGATACTGTATCTTTTGAAAATAATACATCACAAAATAACAATTATTCATATAAAGTAATTCCAAATTACTCACAAAAATGGCCAATTTACTGAAAGCGTTGCGAAGAAATTAGCAACAAAAAAAATTGACAATCAAAGTGTCTGCAGATTGAGACAAAATGAAGCATATAAAATACAAGTATTTTACTATTCTATCATGATGCATCACCATCTTAAATTACAAACAAAATTTAACCCCCTTCTTTATTAAACTATTGACAATTTTTTATTTATTTTTAATTTAAGAAAGTCTAGCCTTTGAAACCATTTAATAGGAAAGCCCATTGGGCATTGAGAAAAAATGTAGCAAATACTTATGGATTGTTATAGTTTGAATTTCATCAAAAAAATTTATTAATATCTTCATGTCATACATTATATTAAACATTTTCTTTTTTAAATATATGACATTGTCTATATAATTAATATTAATATGAAAACTAAAAAAACAAAAAGTAAAATTAAGTTCGTATATTTTTTAAATACAACTAATCAAATACGTTAGTATTTATATATATATGTATAGTAAATTCAATTATATTTACCATAGATAATAAGCTATTGTTCAAGAGGGAATATTTACAAATATAAGTTTGAAACAAGATCATAAAAAAGTAATAGTACATCTATAAGAATATATTGTGAAATTAAAGCAAATATAGATATGCATGCATTACAGTAAAATTGTATGTGAAATGTAATGTACATTGAAACTTGGCTTCATGATTGAATAACCCATAAAAGAAGTCCAATCTTGACTTTTGACCACCAAAAGGAGACCAAAATCAACTTCAACTTGGCTTACCTTTTTTCCCTTTTTACGAAACCTTTTATTTTGTTTTATTTTCTATACTACTTTGCTTCTGTCACATTCTCAATTTTCTCATATTTCTATATATATAATAAATATTTGGTGTGGAATATTTCCTTAAAATGCCACGCGTCTATTCAGAATATGGTCCACATAGTATTCCTAAACCTCGAAAACCAGAAAAAAAATAAAGAAAAAGCACATTTATTTTTTAATCTAAATAAAATGAACGATAAAAATTTAATCAAATCCATGACAGCCAAGAAAAATAAAAATAAATAATGAATAAAATAAACACTGAAAACGACGTAGCTCGGTACTGCTGATGGTTAATTGAAAAAGCGCAAAAGCTCCGTAAAATTCCATCCTATAAAGTTTTCCGTGATTGGTATGAAAGGAAAGCAAATAAAAGAAGAGAAAAGAAAATTGCTCCTTTCATTTCCTCCATTTTCATCCAATAAATAAAGTTTGTCTTTACGTGTTGGGATTCACAGTTTTCGGGAAATGGAAAACGAAATCGTGAATGGTTCTAATGGAGCTTCAAGTTTCTCTTCTCTCAATTGTATCGATCTCTCAAACCCAGATATCGAACAGTCCGTCTCTTTGCTCAAACAGGTTTGTGCTTAGCTTATGTTCGATAAAAGGCTGTGATTTATTAGTGCCTCTCTATGTGGTTAAAACTGAGTAAAGTTTCCATTTTTTTATTCGATATTTTTCTGGTTTAGGCGTGTTTGGATTGTGGATTTTTCTACGTAGTGAATCATGGAATAAGCCAGGAGTTCATGGACGAAGTTTTTTATCAGAGCAAGAGATTTTTCAAATTGCCATTGGATGAAAAAATGAAGCTTTTGAGGAATGAGAAGAACAGGGGCTATACCCCTGTTCTTGACGAGCATCTTGATCCTGAAAACCAAGTTCACGGTTTGTCTTTTTTTGTGCATCACCTTTATTTTGTATCTTTTGGGTTGTGTGATCAAGGATAGATAGAACAGTTGTTTTTCCTATGATTGAGTTGTTGGATGTTGATATGTTTTTATAATTTGCTGAAGTAGGAGATTACAAAGAGGGGTATTACATAGGTGTTGAGAAACCTGAGGATGACCCAGAAGTGGAAAAACCATTCTATGGACCTAATCAATGGCCTGAACAAGGTAACTCTAGTTGTAAGAACTAGAATCTAGTTACTGATTTATTGGTACAAGAGCGAGATATACATGCGTCAAGTGAAATGTCTCTTGTAATGCTTGATCTTTGGCCATAACACCATATCCATTTCTTTTTCTTAACTCTTTCCATTGTCCTCTTAGGTAAATTGTCTGGTTGGAGGGAGACCATGGAGAAATTTCATCAAGAGGCACTGTAAGTGTGTGTTGTCCACGTGACAAGTTCGTGAATTTAAGTTGGCATATGACTTTTCATTATCCATTGGACTGTATTAAGACATTGTGATCTCATGCGAAAAAGTTTATGTTTCTTTAGATTGATTTCCTCCTGAATCTTTGACCATTCAGGATATATCTATGGGTGTGTGATGCTCGTTTTTGTTCTTTGTTTTCCTTATGAAAACTTTTCTTCATTTGCATTCAGGGAAGTTTCAAGAGCGGTTGCAAGGATCATAGCTCTTGCTCTGGGACTGGACAAGAATTTCTTTGATAAGCCGGAAATGCTCGGCGAGCCTATTGCAACTTTGCGCTTACTTCACTATGGAGGTGAAAATTTAATTATAAATTTTAACTTTCATCACTGATCCTCATCTGTAGTAAAATTCATTCAATATAATTTCTTGTTTAGGTCAAGTTACTTCTGATCCATCGAAAGGAATATTTGGAGCTGGAGCTCATTCTGACTTCGGCTTGATAACCCTCTTGGCCACAGATGATGTCTTAGGTCTCCAAGTATGTAGGCTTCTCACTACTTCATGATGTATCTTCTACTGTTTTCGCAATTTGGTCCCTTATCTTTTTGTTACAGATATGCAAAGATAAGGATGCTAAGCCTCAAGTATGGGAATATGTAGCACCAGTGAAAGGGTTAGTAACTGGACCACTCTTGGTCATTATGATTTTTCTAAGACTTATAATATACTTTGTCTTTACTTGTTCTTTTGTATTGATCTTATAGTCTCAAATGGCCTTTTATATCAATTTATACAGTCTTAACTTTTCTATTTCTTTTGTTTACTCATAACAGAGCATTTATTGTGAATCTTGGTGACATGCTGGAGCGCTGGAGCAACTGTATTTTCAAGTATTCCAAAGTTCTATGTTATTTTGGTATAGTTCAATGCTGATTTCACTTTACACCACTCATATTTTGGCCTTTTTTCGGTCAGGTCCACGTTGCACAGGGTCCTGGGAAATGGTCAAGAAAGATACTCTGTAAGGCATCTTTTACTTTACATCTTTTTTAAGTGGGTTTGTGGTAGTCTTCCTAGTTCCTATGTTGTTTCACTAGCTTTTTAATGATTGAAAATTCCGCTAAACTAAATTTAATATCAAAGTTTTGGATGGATTTTTTAACTCGTTTTTACTTTCACAGATCGCATACTTTGTGGAACCTAATCACGATTGCCTTGTTGAGTGTTTGCCTACCTGCAAATCAGAAAAAAACCCTCCCAAGTAAGTTTTGCCTTTTGGGTCATCACCAAAAAAAGAAAAAAAACCATCTCGGTATGACGAATGCAGCTAAACTTATAATAGAAACTGATGAATCCATTAGGAAACCAACTCTTATCTTGCAATTGAGTACAACTATGTCTATTGGGGACATAGTCCATTGAATAAGAGAACAACTTATTTAATGTGATGATATAATTAAGTTGCATTATAAATTAATATTAACTTGTGCTTTAAATGATAGCCTTACATTATGCCTTTATTTGTCTCTTTGGTCAGGTTTTCTCCGATCTTATGCCGGACTTACCTTAGCCAACGCTACAAGGATACACATGTTGATCTGAATATGTACAAAGAACATCAAACTTAATGCTCTCTTTCTGACAGCATTTGGATATGGAGATAAATCCTTTAAGATGTATCAACCAGTACAAGAAATGCCATTTTTCTATGTAATAGAATTGTTTATTTCCTTAGTTGAGCATCAATACATTGGAATGTAAAGACATTCCAAAAGTACTTTAGAATGTGACTTAATTAATAGTCTGTTGTTGACACAAAGTTTTGTTCCTCTTTTGTATGCCAATAAACACTCGAATGAGATTGGTTTATGCAAATCATGCGTTTACTGTAGTACTTTAACCCTAGTTGAGAATAACATATTGCGTAGTAAATACATAAGAAGAAAGGATTTTAGATAGTTAAATAGAATAATAGACAATGGACTAAATAATCAAACCAACTAAAATAAATAAATCATAATCTACCTTGGAAGCTATCTAACAAATCTCACATAAACTAGCCACTTAATTCTAAAAATACAAAAGCAATCTATAGCACTATAATATTCCTAAATATTACAGTTTATATATAATAATAATACAAACCCTGATTTTCTTATGCGTGTTACTACATCTGTTTTAGGTTCATATTGACAGACTTTTCCCGTCTGCCTGACACTGTATATAGTATACCATTTATAATTAATAATTTATTGAAATAGCCCACCTTACTCCCTTTAGGCAACTAAAATGAAAAAAGAAAAATAAAAATAAGGAAAGCTGAGGCAAGTTGGAAAGAAATGATTTTCCACTTTCAATGGTATGAGCTAAGAGGAGATACATGGTCCACCAGACTAAAGCTTTTTCGTCCTTTTCAGTAAGAATTTTCATATAAATACTTAAAAAGTTAATAAAAATGCTTTATATACTCGTGTTTAATCATGTCAAGTCGTTCTCTTATCATTTTTTTTTATTTTAAGTCAAGCCACCCTTTTTGTTCCACCAATCGTTTGAAAAAACACACTTGCAAACAACAACCCACTAGCTTGGGATCGGTCCCTCAAATTATTCCAATATGCTTTTGACAAGTACCACGCTTTTCTTTGTTCAACTAGTTAGGAAAGAAGCTGAAGACATTTTATTAAATTTAAGCCATTACACATAGTAGAGTTCATGTACAAAAACCATCCTCTCACTGAACAAAGGTACACTTTCAAACTTGTTATTCAGATGTTTATTCGTTAAAGCTGATGGAAACAAAGAACACACTACCATGATATAGCTCTTATTGTGAAGTTTAAAACAAGGCTCCAACGCGCCAGATCAAAGTGAGTCTGACTGTTCACCGGTAGTTGCGATAGTTAGGAGTATACATACAACTCTCAGCATACTTGACAAGATCCGCCGGACGAGGGAGACGGGTAGCCAATCCTGCATGTATACACATGATTTCAAATTAAATATGAACTAATTATTTATGTGTGTGTGTAACACCTTGGTTGGAGAAATGGAACACTTACCAAGTTCATATGCCTTGGCAGCAACACTAGCAGCAATGTTGGCAGAAATTTTTCTGATGTTAGTAAATGGTGGGTAGATCAGTCCCTTTTCATAATTCTCCTTTGAGACTTGTCCTGCCAAGGCTTCAGCTGTTTTACAAAAGAAACCAAAAAAAGAAAGAGAATTAGTGATTTCCCCAACCTGAAACGTAGCATTATGCATTTACTCTTATTCACACGCCCATACTAAAGCTAAATGTACCAGTTATAATAAGAAAAAGAGTAAATTACATGGTTTATGTTTCTCATTTATTTGGACTTTCTTTTTCTGATTATATGAAATGAATTTAAAAAAGCTATCTACTTACAGGCTGCCAGAAGCATGTCATCATGTACACGGATAGCTCCGGAGATTACCAAACCAAGGCCGAATCCAGGGAAGATGTAAGCATTGTTGGCCTGAGTTGAAAAGAAAAATGTAAAGTTGAGTAATTTATGTAGAAGCCAACTTTTATTTTAAGGGTGCAAGTAGGAACTATGTCAACCTGTCCAGAAACGTAGACTTTCCCATTGTACTCAACAGGATCAAATGGACTTCCACTAGCGAAAATTGCACCGCCCTGTAAACAAAACAATAACCAAAGGAGAAGCTAATTTTATGTCCTCTGCATTGTATCTTGTCTAGTTTTTTGGAAAATAAAATCCTTGACTAGGGAATGATATATTGAAGTACGTGTTGAATACCTGACTCCAAGTGTAAGCTTCTTCTGCTGTGCATTCAGACTGTGAGGTTGGATTAGACAAAGCCAGAATGAGTGGTTTCTGCAAATCATTCATTTACAACAATGTCATCGAAGAGACACGGAAATGGAGGGAAAACATAACAGATTAAGGAAAAAAACAGGGGAAGGAAAGACAGGGAGGGATACCTCATTGAAGGAGGACACAGCTTCGATCACTTCCTTTGTAAATGTTCTTCCAACCCCAGATGATCCAATGAGAACTGTTGGTTTAATTGCCTGAAGAAGTACAAAAGTACAATCAGAGATCAATAAGTTTTGAAATTTGTGATTGTGATTCAATTGTATTAAAATGTAACATACCTTGACAGCACTTAGGAGATCCTTGACAGGTTCATGTTCATGAGCCCAAGGCTGCTTGAAGTGCTGAAGTGACTCTTTGCGAGAGCTAACAATCAATCCCTGGAGAATAGTTTACACGATTCATGAAATTTGAAGAGAAGAGACTGAAAAGAAAAGTAGCAATGTATCTCATTTAGGATCATATTTTGTTGAGCTTTATGCAACCTTTGAATCCACTAGCCAGATCTTCTTTCGTGTCTCTTCCACAGGAACCTTTGTCTACAAGTGACAAGGGAAGCTAAATAAATAAACTATCATGCTTAAAACCAAGTTACCAAAACCAAATATGACACAATTATGGAGCAGTAAGATAATTACCCGCTTTGAAACCTCAAGAGCTATAAGCTCTGCTATACCAGTTCCGGCCTACAATTATGAATCCGCAAATAGTTCAGATAGTATCAATTATATATACAAAACTACGCGAAAAAATGGGTGCATGCTTGAAACTCCCAGGTTGATTAACAGAGATGCAGAGAAGAATTGATCTTACTTCCCCAGCACCAAGGAACAAAAACTTGTGCTCATTCAAAGAGCCTCCAATCAAATTTAAAGCAGCCACAACTCCAGCAAGAACGACAGAAGCTGTGCCCTACAACAAATTAACCAAGTTCTTTCAATAACAATTGAAAAAGGGCAAGAAAATGAATTCCTCACAAGTACAAGCTTCACAATAACTATACTCCATGCCTGTATATCGTCGTTGAAGACAAGATGAGTGGTTCCATATTTCGCTAGCAGATCAAAAGCATTGTGGTTTGCAAAATCTTCGAACTGCAAACACACAGATAATAGAAGGCAAAATACCTCGAGTAAATCTATGAACAATTGAAGAGGTCAAAGATGCAACTTTAAAATCAAATGTTACCTGTACAAGAACTTTTTCCCCATAGTTTTGCTTGACAGCAGTCATGAACTCATGCAAAAGGTCAGAATATTCCTGTACATAATGCAAAGATTCTCATGGCTGATTTAAACTGCAATTTGATAGCCAAAACTATATCCCTACACTTCAATAAAATGCAACAGGAAGTTACTAGACCTTCCCAGTTGCTCTCCTTTGTTTAAGACCAATGTAGAATTCATTCTTCAACAACTCCTCATTGTTCGTCCCCACATCAATTGTTACAGGCAAACACTACAAAAGGAAACAGGAATTTCTTACAAGGCTGGATCATATAATGCATCAAAACTAGAATGTGGAAACTCTATTCTGAAAAAAGCTTACAGATGAAGGACGAAGCCCTCCTAGTGCCGTGTACAAAGCCAATTTTCCTACAGGAATCCCCATACCCTGAAACATATAAGGTCATGATGTGAGGCCTACTTTATTCTTCAGTTAATTGAACAACTCAATAATTAAATATCATTCATAATGGAAAGGATATCATACCTGACAACCAAGGTCCCCAAGTCCTAAAATTCGCTCACCATCAGTCACAACAATAACTTGAATACTCCTTTCTGGCCAATTTTTCAGCACCTCTAGAATCTTTCCCCTACAAAAATTAAAAAATAGTTTCAAATTTAGTCGAAACTCCCCCACTAAATTGAAGAATTCACAGGGTAATGAAACTATACATACTTCTCATTCAAACTTATGTAAAGACCCTGAGGGCGCCTGAAGATGCTCCCATATTTTTGACAAGCCTCACCAACAGTTGGAGTGTAAACAACTGGGAGCAACTCCTCAACATTGTCAACTAGAAGTTTGTAGAACAGCCTTTGATTCCTCTCCTGTTAAAAAAAAAAATCAGTCACCACCCATTTCTTTACTTCTGAAAAGAACACTTCTTAGCAGGACATGCATGACATAAGCCCATTATGCAGATTTCGCTGTTGAAAAACTCAACTAAATTGATTTAGCAAGAATGCTACCTGAAGGTCCATCATGGCCATATATTTTTGTAGCGGAACTTGATATTGTCTGATATTGTTCATCAACTTCTTCTCCTGGTTATGAGAAAATTAGACAAAATTAGAGATTATATGTTAACATTTTTTACTTGTCCATAAATTTAAGTTGCCATATTTTCAAAACAAAACCTGAAGGTCTTGATTCGCAACAGCCGGAGGAAGAAGCCCTCGCAAGTAATGGGAGTCTCTTTCATTTTGAGTAAATGCAAGTCCTTTGTTGTACTGGGGATCCCTCAACAAAGAATATCCACTACATCGCAACCCCAAGACTGAATCGTTAATTTTTTTATTTTTTTCGTTTACTTTCTTAACAAGATACTGAGAGCAAATTAAGTGGGTCCCAAGAATTTAAACACAAACCCAGATCAAAAAACATGGAGAATTATTCAACCAAGCTAATACAATCTCAAAACTCCAAAATAAACGATAAATCAGCTTTGATCACCACCCTTGATAGGGAAAAGCTCTATAATAGTTATAAAAGTAAACTCTGTATCAAAAGAATATGAGAGCGTCATTTCTTAGAATCAGAATCCAAAAGAGAAAATGAAACACTAGAAACTAAATAAGGAAACAGAAAAGTAAAATTGCAAAAAAGACTAGTTTTGAGTTTTGAGCGACCAAGTGATATAATGAAACACATTAAAATAGCGAAAGACGTAGATGTCAAACGAAAGGAGGAGGTGTGGTTGAATCAAACTTTACCTGGCAACGGAGAAGGTCCAGGGGGTGACGAGCTGGTCCTCGGTAGCACGATCCTCGCCGTACACGTCCTCGACGCCGCCGCCACAGGTGGATTCGGGGTCCAAGTCCAGGACTGAAGCCCCGTCCCTCATTTCCTTCAAAGTACTCTCCATTCTTAACTCGCTTCTTCTCTCTTACAAACAGGTATACTTGAACGAGCTGAATAACGCAACTTGCGTTACCAATTATATAGCGAAAAATCAAGACTTTTTCTTAAATAAAGCTTCGTCAAATCATAGATGAAGATTAAAAAAATTATTGTCGTTTTTCACTTAAAAAAAAGTTAGCATAATTATGACATTTACTAATATTTTTCTTTTGTTCCTTCCCACCGTTAAAGAAAGAGTATAATCAAATTATTAAATTATTTATGTCACTGACTGGATTTGTTTAAAAATTCAACATGGAGTTCACTATTGGTAGTAGTTGGATTTGGGATATATAATTGGATAATACTAATGAACTTTTTATCTCATCAAGTCAAATGTTTAGGATAAACTATAGATAGATTAGAAACAGATGAGAATTATCGGAGCACATGTTTTAAAGGAACGATTATAAATTAGCAGCATAATGGTGGTATAGAATTTAGTGTAGATGTACTAAATTTTCATAAATATAATTTGTGTGCATATAGTTATTCAAAATTTTAAAATATATGATATTCGCACTTATTTTAATAATAAGATATGGGACTAACAACTTATTAAGACCTAATGCTTAGTATAGATATTATTATATGGGAAAATAATTTTAGATGTACATGTGTAATTAATTTTTACTAGTAATTAAAAATTAACTACAAATTATTACTCATAATAAGGTGGCGGCCAGTGAGAGGAGTAGAATCACTGTATATTGCAAACCATTGATTGTTTAATGTATAATTGTCGTTTATATAATGAATATGTGAGTAGTCTTTCATTGTTATTGGTGAGAGGGAGAGGGCCCCTCCGAGTGGATAATGGGAGGCGGCTGAATAATATTTTTATGGATATTCAACACATTGTTGTCACTCGTCACATGTTATTGAAAAGAAAAAAAAAATCATGGTTGTTGTCTCACTCCAATAATGCATATAATAAAGCAATATATAAAGAGGACCGCATCACTATTATCTGCCATTTTTTTCTAGGCTTTATACATTTTTATTTTACTTGTGTTTTTTATGGATTATATTTTTTAATTTTATATTTTAAAAAATTTATTTTTGGATTTTACATTTTTGTAAAATAGTTCAAATAGATTTTTAAATTCAATTTTAATAAAAAAAAATTGAATATAATAATACAATTTTTAAGCTAAATTATTTTATTTTTATTTTGAATGGTTAGTTTGGTAAATTATTTGTAATTTCATTTAATTTTTTTTTAATCAAAATCAAGTTTAGGATTATATTTGAACTATTTTAAAAAATATAGATTCTAAAAAATAATTTATCAAAATACAGAATTCATAGTATTAATATGACAAAATATAATGTCCAAAAAAATATAAACTTTTTTCTAAATTGACTGAAAAAAATATATATTCTCAATGCATCAAATTAACTTCCTTTAGTGATCAGAAAAGCATTTGCACCAAAAATTAAGGCAACTTTAATTGCCTTTTTTCTCCTTCTCCTACCGTACTACACTTAAATGCTCAGTAAAATTGGGACAAGTTTGAACAAAACTATTGATTATAGAAATAGTAATAATAAGAATTGTACTTAGTACTTCAATGTGCATTGATTTTTTTGTCCCAAAAAAAAAACTACTAGAAGAATGACATTTAAATTTCTAACATTCCATATAATTTGCATATGTGAATATTTTTAAGTTTTCATCTATTTTTCTGCTAAACTTGGAGCAAAAATCTCCAATTAATACTTCTTTTACAATATATTTGATCTATATGTATCTTTTAAAACGAATAATTTATTTGATTTTCGTAATTTCTTAAAAAATGTATAACATTTTAATTTTTTTCAATCAACACTCATTTACTAAAAATAAACTTTAGTTTTTATCTTATTGTGAGAAATAACAATATCATCAAATCAAGCACATAATTAAATTTTGACTAGAAGCTAAGCGGTTGATTGGTAGTGAATCTAAATTCAATTTTATGATTTTTAAAACTAAAAAAAGATAGGGCCCACAAGAATATTTGATTAGTTATTTGTTTTTAAATTCTCAATTCAAATATTCGTTTTAAATTTAAGCTACAAAATAGAAAACGTTATTTTCATGTTTTTTCCCAATTCAAATCATTATATCCTAAAATCTTACAAATCTATCATTTTTTTATATTTTCAGATTCTATACCAATCACATATTCAATTTTTTAAAATTCAAAAACAGTTTACGGATTCTAAACCAATCACATTTTCAGAAACATGTTTTAAGACTATAAATCCAAATTTTCATTTTAGAAACACACTTTTTAAAAATTCAGTTTTCCAATTGCGAACTAATCTGACCCTAAATTCTCATTAATATTTTTTAAAATTTTAAATTATTTTGATAGTTTAATTAAAAAAAATCCTTAATTCAAACAAATAAAATAACAACTAAGTCATTTTAATTTATATTTACTATTTAGTCTCTTCACTAAAAATTATGACTCCATTACTGCATCAAATGTTGGAACTATAATTCCACAAACTAAATAAGACTGATTAATTCCACGAACAAACCAATGCATGGGAACAAAGCAAAGAACGCCTACGCCTACGCTCTAGCAAGGCTATATATATATATGGAAGACTTCTCAATGGTTACTACTCATAGATGGGTACTAACAATTATGATGATATGACAATATAGTGACTTGGTATAGCAAGTCACTATCAGGTAAAAAAAATATTTCTACATTAATTTCGAATTTAGTTATTATTTTTTTGTCATAATTAATGTTGTTTCCAAACAATGAGAGACACTAGCTATATTGAGAAATTGACATGCATTTGAAAAATAAAAATTTTACAATATTATATTTTCATAATAGATACACGTTTTTTCAGTAGGTAACACTTCCAAAAATTTGAAAAAATCATAATTTATTTTTCGAAATATTAATTAACAACTATAAATACGGATCATTGATCTTAATCCAATGATTAATATTAAAGTAACCATCAATGGGTAGTAATCATTAAAAGTACCCCAAATATATATATATATATATGATGACACAAATCATTGTTCCCATTTGCCCACGCGTCCAAAGATAAGATAGAGAGCAACCAATTCCACTGGATTTCTATCTAAACTGAATAGAAGTGTCCAATTTTGGAAGTTGCATTTAATTAGAAGATTTGTCCATTCCGGATATTCATAATATATATTTTGAATACTTCATTTAATGAGAATTTTAAATAGATTGAAAGTAGATAAAATATAAACCTGTTAAACAAGAAAAGAAGAAGAAAGCAATAGCCTAAAAAACTTATAAAAGTAGAGAAGAGTTGTTTGTAGAGCACAAACCAAACGATCGAGGGAACAAATACCAGTTTAGTTTACAGAATTTACTAAGACACATGTCAGCTTGCCATTTGTTGGCTCTGATACCAAGATGAAGTTCACAGAAACAGAGAAGAAAACAATGAAAAACTGTATATTGGAAAGAAAACCTCAGAATCAAGAATTGTTAATTGATTTCTGAGGTGAACAAACTATTTATTTATACTGAGTATTACGAAGCTGTACAAATGAAAAATTCTGTTGCAAGAGAAAGCTTAACAGAATTATACACTCAACTAACTAACAATTTGTTTGCTATCAGTAATTGATTCACTTATGACCGTTGGTTCTATACAAGGTCTGTTTCGTATATCAGAAAAGGGAGAGGACAAGATTAGTGTACGAGAAGAAGAATGAAGATTTGTAAAGGCTGGACTGGAGAGATTCTTGTTGATCACGTTAAGACAACTCAGAAGAAGAGTGATCAGCAACTTTGAACCTGTGTTAATTAGTTAGATACAGTGTATTGAAGAACTCTTCCAATATGAGTTTGTTGAGTGATCTTCATACTGTTCTTCTTGTATATGTAATTGCATAATAAAATATGCTCCATACTACACTTATTAGTAATTTTGCACCTATTTTAATGTTTCTCCCAAATCTGTCTTCCTTTAGAAAGAAAAGGGTGACCTAACACCTAAAACATAACATAGTACTGTATAACACAAAAATATACGAATTTCTTAAATCCTCACACCTTATCATCTCAAAAATTACCACACTCACCCAAAAAAAACTACATAAATATAGATTTCAAAACTCATTACTACTCACATTCTAACTTTTAACATCATATAAGACAAATTTTTACAAAACCGAAGAAATTTATCAGGAATTTTATAATGATTAACTTTTTTTTTTTTTTGTTGAAGTCTATGAGTACTATAAAATTAATTATATTATTTTTTCTGGGTTGTGTGCTAAAAAAATTAATTAGTTTAGAGTTCACGCATTTTCGTTTAAAAAAAACATAAAAACTCTGGTTCGAACTAGGTTCAAACATTGTTCCAACATATTCTTCGAATTATGGGGGGTGAGAAGGGATTTCGCTATGAGACTCAATGCCAGGTCGAGAGAAAAAGAAGAAGCCAGGAAAAAATAAAATAAAAAAGATGGCTAGAGATTACTTGGTCCAACTCTGCTATTAATATTATTATAATATTGAGATTATTTTATGAGGAACCTTATTCTAAACGATCCACGTGTAACGTTTATAAATGCCACAAATCTATTATTAATAATATCATCGTTATATTATATCCAACTCAAATATACTTTCTTGATAAATCGGTGAAGGACAATACTCGATAACGAAGCTTACAGTAAAATTACCACAAGGTTTGACAAATGAAAGAGAACTTAGAAACATTGAACATAAATGGCCGTGACAATTGATATGACATAATTATATAGGGAAATCATACAATTGCCACATAACTAAGTTACCTTTCAATTACAAACATTGCATATATAGATTATATACTATTAGCACTACTTCTACTTAATATGCAATTGTTGATTTGATTAAATCAGCTCCCGTAAGACAGAAGGGAGACATTGGATGGCCTTTTCACCAGCTTGTTTGGAGATGAGAATGTTGTAGAGGGCTGGACCTGCTACGCTCCATGCAAATGAACAATAACTGGCACCACCTCTACTTTTGGCATAGTCATAACTCAAATGATATATTGCCAGTGCCTCGTTATGTATCTCATCTATATTCCTTTTACTGTCTTCAAATTCTTCTGCCTCATAAAGTATCTAAACAAAGGAGAACATAAGCTAACAGAGCAGGAAAAAACTAAATGCAACTTTCTTTTAATGGTGTGAAAAAAAAAGGTTTACCATCTTATATTTTCTTTTGATCTGATTAGTACTCTGGTTTTTGACATCGCGATCATCGTTCTTCATGGCATTGGTCATTTCTTTCCTGTATTCTTCGTAGTGTGAACTCCATCTGTTCAAGCAGTCTCGAGGGACATCAACTTCGAAATGGGCCAGCTTCCATATCTCTACATGGCAGAAGTTGAGAATATGATGAAATGAGCTTCTTGAAACACTTGAGAGCTCAGGATATTTTATATATACATATTGAGTAATACAGATAGACCAGTAACAGAATTCTGTTAGAGCCAGGAACGGAATTCTGTTATAACAAAAATAACTAACTGAGCCTAACTGAATGTACATCTGCACTAATACCCCCCTCAAGCTATATTTGGAATGTGCCAAATAAAGCTTGTTACATAAAAATTGAAAACGAGGAGAAGACAGGGGCTTAGTAAACAAATCGGCTGTCTGATCTTCAGTTGGAATGTAGCAAACTTCAAGCTTGTTTTGAGCAATCTGATCACGAATGTAATGAATATCAAGCTCTATATGCTTGGTCCTGGTATGAAAAACAGGATTCAACGCCAATGCTTGAGCACTCTGATTATCACACCACAAAACAGGTGGAGTCTTATGAAGAGTAACTTGAAGTTCACTGAGAAGGGAGCTGATCCAGACAAGCTCAGTAGCCGCAGATGCAAGAGCTCTGTACTCAGACTCTGTGCTAGATCTAGCTACTGCCCGTTGTTTTCTAGAGCACCAATTGACCAGATTGCCACCAAGAAAAATACAGAACCCACTGGTAGATTTTCTGTCATCCAAACTAGATGCCCAATCCGCATCAGAATAAGCCTCAAGAGTAAGATAAGTGGACGGTTTAAAATGAAGACCAAGATGAGGAGTGCCTTTTATATATCTGAGAACCCTCTTACAGGCATTCCAATGATTAACAGTGGGAGCCTTCAAATACTGACTGAGTTTGTTAACAGAGTAGGCAAGATCCGGTCGTGTCAATGTCAAGTATTGAAGAGCACCTATAGTGCTGCGATACAAATCTGGTTTGTCAAAAGCAGGACTATCAGTCAAAGACAATTTGTTGGCCAAGATCATAGGGGTATCGCATTGTTTAGCATCTTCAAACTGAGTATGAGCTAACAGATCAGTAGCATATTTGGATTGAGTCAAATACAAGCCAGATTTGATGCGGTAAGCTTCAAAACCCAAGAAGTAGCTAACAGAACCAAGAGACTTAAGAGCAAACTGATTATGAAGCTCTGTTATGAGATGTTGAATGGCAACTGAACTTGCCCCAGTGATTAGAAGATCATCCACGTAGACTAGAACAAGGAGAAGAGATCCCTGCTGAGATTTGTAAAAGAGAGATGTATCTGAAACTGAAACAGTAAAACCCCATTGAATAAGAGTAGACTTGAGAGTGTCAAACCAAGCTCTTGGGGCTTGTTTTAAGCCATAAAGAGACTTAGAAAGTTGACACACATAATGAGGTTTTTGGGGATCTTCATATCTTTGAGGCTGCTGCATATAAACTTTTTCCTTTAATGCTCCATTCAAAAAAGCATTGTTGACATCTATTTGTTGGATATCCCAGCCAAAAGTCACTGCTAAAGAGAATATGACCCTGAGTGTGGAAGCCTTTATGACAGGACTAAAAGTATTCTGAAAATCCAAACCAGGTGCTTGCTGAAATCCCCTCACAACCAGCCTCGCCTTGAACTTATCAAGAGACCCATCCTGCTTGTATTTCGTCCTAAACACCCACTTGTTGGACAAAATATTCATGTCTGAAGTAGGAAGAACCAACACATAAGTCTTTTTCTTCAATAAAGCCATATATTCATTGTCCATGGCCTGTTTCCAATGGGGTAAACTGAGAGCTTGTTTGACAGTTTTTGGTTCCTCATAAAGCTGCTGCTGTGAAGCTGTGACAAGAAAAACCTTAGGCTTATATATACCAGATTTGGATCTGGTCTGCATATGATGACCTTGAGGTAAAGGAGGCGGAGAAGGAGACACGTGAACAGCAGGAACAGTAACCTCTTCAGTAGAAAAAGATTCAGCAGCAGGAATTCCATTTAACGACTCAGAACAAGAATTTTCTGGGGAAGAAGACGGAGGAGATGAAGCAAGAATCGGAGTAGAAGTAGAAGGAGGACTAGGTGAAGGAACAGGAAGAGTACCAAACTGTATAGGACAAGAACTTGGGGACTCAGGCACGGCTGGAAGAACAAAAGCTGGAGCAATCAGATTATTATGACTAGTTGTGGGTAGAGTTGTGGAAAAAAGAGAAGAGTAAGGGAACTCATTTTCATTAAAATTGACACTCCGAGCAATGTAAATGCGACCCGACGAGTGTAAACATCTATAACATTTGTGATATGGACTATATCCAAGAAAAACACATTTTGATGTTTTGAAATGGAATTTATGTTGTTGGTATGGCCGAAGAAACGGAAAACAGGCACAACCAAATGTTTTTAAGAAAGTATAATCAGGTGTAACACCAAACAGACACTGAAATGGAGACTTATAAGCATGAACAACAGTTGGTAAACGATTAATAAGAAAAACAGCAGATACAAAAGCATCCCACCAGAATTTTAATGGCATTTGTGCCTGGGCCAGCAAAGTTAATCCCATTTCAGTAACATGTCTGTGCTTTCGTTCTACTCTACCCTGTTGTTGGTGAGTATGAGGACAAGGGTGCCTAAATAGGATTCCTAGATTTTGAAGGAGAGGTTGTAATTTTCTATACTCCCCACCCCAATCTGTTTGAAGGCCCTTGATTTTAGCATCAAGCTGATTTTCAACAAAGGTTTTAAAAGTAAGAAAAATTGGAAATGCATCAGATTTGGATTTCATGGGATATATCCAACTATACTTGATGAAATCATCAACAAAAAGAATATAAAACCTGTAACCTTCAGGAGTAAGATGTGGGGAAGGTCCCCAAACATCTGAATGAACAAGCTGTAAAGGCTTAGTTGTTTTGAGATATGAGCTGCTGAAATGCATTAAGTGATTTTTCCCTAACTGACATGCATCACAGAATGAAAGATCTGATTTGGAAAAAAATTTATTCATTGATTGTAAAACTTTTGTAAGTATTACAGAAGATGGATGGCCTAACCTATTGTGCCAAAGAGCAGCAATACACTGAGATTTATTACATGAAGCTAAATGTGAAGAAGGAAAATTACAGCCAGATTTATTTATAGAAGTAGAAGAGGTAAGATGCACAACAGGCGGCTGTAAGGCACGACTGACCCGAGAGACTCCAAAGGAATGCGGAAGAGAATGTGGAAGAGAAAGCTTGTAGAGACCTTGACTAAGAATGCCCTGTAGAAGGAGCTGTTGCGTGATCTTGTCAATGACAAAACAAACATTAGACTCAAACAGAATAGCAACATTATTGTCAGCAGAAAACTGAGAGATACTGATGAGATTCTTATGCATACCAGGAACATATAAGACATTTTTCAGAACAAGAATTTTAGAACAAGAAATGGAACAGTTTCCTACTGCTGATATAAAAAGAGAGGCACCATTACCTACTGTCAGCTTTCCTTTTCCTTTGTAATCAGCCTTATCAGTCAGCATAGCCTCATTCGAAGTAACATGATGCGAAGCGCCACTGTCCAGGTACCAATTCGGATCAGCAACAGTCAATGCAGTAGCAAGCATAGCTTGTGGATCGTCAGAATTAGTCTCAGCGGGAGTCGAAGCAGTCTCGCCTTGATAGCTCAAATCAAACCTATGATAGCATTTGATTGCCGTGTGCCCCATTCTGCCACAGACTTGGCAAATCGGACGAGATCCACCACGATTATTTGAGTTTCGACCTCCGCGACCTCGATTGGAACTCCGACCAGAACCAGATCTGTAATTACCAGGATGAGGTGATGGTGAATAATTCTTTCGGTTGGCAGCAGCATAATTTGCTGTAGGATTTTGCAGATCCAAAGTAGCAAAAGAAGATTGTTGTTCAATCCGCATCTCCTGAGTTTGTAGCAGGAATTGAACATCTTGCATTGTAACAAATTCTTTGGAGGTAAGAGTAACGATAGCCGAGTCGTACTCATTTCCAAGACCTCCAAGGATGTATAATATGAGCTCATCATCTGTGATGGACTGACCAGCAGCCATCAAGGCGTCACCAAGGCATCGCATCTTAAGGATATACTCATCGATAGGTGTAGAACCTTTCTTCGTCAATTGAAGCAGTCCACGGAGTTGCAGAATCCTTGCACGAGAGGTGTTTGAGAAAAGTTGGAGAAGAACATTCCATAACTCAGCAGAGGAAGCACACCTTGCAACATGACCAAGCATTCCTTCAGAGATAGAATTGAACAACCAGCTCAATAAAAACTGATCTACGCGTAACCAATCAGCCAGTTCTGGATTCGGAATCAACACAGAATTAGTCGGATCTATGATAGTAGCTGGAGGCCGAGCACGAGAACCAGTAAGAAAGCCTTCCAGCTGATGCGCACGAACCGTCGAGAGAACTTGAGACCTCCAGAAAAAGAAATTAGTTCGATCTAAACGAAGATTGAGAGGAACAATGTGATTCGGAATTACTTGCACACGAGGAATCGGTGGAGCGATGGTGGCTGTAGAAGAGGACAGGCCTAACACCAGCATCGGAAGAGGACGCCATTGAAAGAAGCTTCAAGAAGACGAAGAGAGAAAAAACCAAGGCTACCCTGATACCAAGTTGAGAATATGATGAAATGAGCTTCTTGAAACACTTGAGAGCTCAGGATATTTTATATATACATATTGAGTAATACAGATAGACCAGTAACAGAATTCTGTTAGAGCCAGGAAAGGAATTCTGTTATAACAAAAATAACTAACTGAGCCTAACTGAATGTACATCTGCACTAATAGCAGAAAAGAAACGTATGTCCGTAACTCCCTTTTTCCAAAAAGCTTTCTTAAGAGTAATTTGATCACTACACTCCACACAAATTAAAAATTCAAACATTAATACAGACCTTTGCTTGAATGATCCTCTGCTTGATATTCTATCACCTCATCGTAAATCTTTCCCAGAATGGACGTAGAGGTGTAACTATTTCTCTTTTCCATATAATGAGGAAAGCTTTTCGATTTCAGATCTTTTGGAACCTCAACCTGTTATAAAAATGGAGTTGGAGGAAGAGGAAAGTGTAAACAGAATTATGAAATGAGCAAATACCAGTCAACAATTAATCAGCAAGAAAAGATGTTTATATTCATTTGGTGAAAATATGAAAATTAAGCGCTAAATGCTATGATAAGCAAATAAAAAGAGAGAAAGTGTGAAACTAACCTTTGCTCCTTTCTTAGGAGCGTCCAATGCATCATAGTATATGTCAACTAACTTGCTTATCTTGTCCTTGACAATGGTTTTTTCTTCGGCACAGTCATCTCCCAGAGTCAAAACTCGATCCATTAATGCTGTCAAGCTGTCTGCTGCCTCTCCCATTGCATAACTGGAAAAAAAAAAAAAAAAAACCAATTTAGAAACAGCATAACCCTTCTGACCGGCGGAGATGTTAGATACCAATATCAGTTTGGACAAGATTGAGACATTAACCATTGATTTCTTCCTCGAGTAGCAAAAGGGGAAAAAGAGAGAAAAAAATTGAAATGAAAGTTGTTTCGAATGGACAATGTCTGATTTATGTGCATAACATTGATTAAGAACATAGTGAGAATGATTGGATAATTAACAAAGAATAAAACCTTATTGGATTCCAATTGTTATATTAAAAAGAAAACAATATACAACTCAATTTTTGTTGTTGTTGCATATAATCAATTAATTGTGTTCGTCTATGATTGTTCATGAAAAATAAATGCAGATTTACAGTAGAATTTCAAAAATTAATGAGCATACAGCAAAAACATAGAGCAAGCGTAATAACTGCATTAACATGACATGATCCAAACAAAAGCATACCTTGGTTTGAATCTAGTCGTCAAGAACAATTTAAAAAGCTCATCCTCTAAGTCTTCATCTGAAAACTCCGTAGGTGTTTTACCTTCAACCTTGCGTATCGAGGGATTTGGACTCCAAGGTTCACTTGGCTTAAAATGTTGCAATAGCTAGGGTAATATGACTATAAGCAATCAATACGAATGCCTTGAAATTTCAATCTATGAAATTAATAAACAAAGTAGTGCTCGGACTCATGTACTATGAAGAACAAAATAGGATCCAATTTAGATTAGCAAAATAAATGTATTATTTAGAATTAAAAGGTAAATGCCAAACCTCGGGATTTCTTGAGATCCAATACATGTCTCCATCAAAATCTCCACCTGCAATCTCATCAGCAATTGACCTTGGTCCCTTCCTGGAAAAGAAAATAGCATACTTTGCATTTCCAACAAAAGATTCCAGCTCCTCCACATAAGTAGCCTTTAAAACGTGAACATCACCAAAGTGAACTCCAGGATTCCGATACACCAACACCTTTCCAGAAACTTGTCCATTGTCACTGACATATAATCAGGATAACAAAATATGGAGACATGAGTATACATATATTTATATCAAACACGAGCACTCTACATAGAGATTTAACATATTATTATAAACTAATAATAAATGTGCAACAGGAATATGCAGTAATATGGAAAGACTTATAACACTTACAGCACAATGCAAACTTCATCACTTTTAAGTTTGCCAGTGGGATCAGCTGTTCCCATTAAATAATAACTGTCATCAGCACAAAGCTTCCCCCCTCTGAGGCTCAGCTTTTGCTCCTTAAGAAGTATAGAGAGACGATGTTGCAAATAGGGCTCTTCAAGAGGAATACCACAAGAAATCATTCTTTCAACAGTTGAATCCTTGTCCATAACCCCACGGTTCATAGCAACTGAAAAAATGCAAATAAATAAATAAAACCAAGGATTTAAAAAAAAAAAAATCAGAACATGTATATTTTTGCGAATATATATATACGCGTGTGTATAAGACCTCTCATTGCGGCAGACTTGTTCCTGAAAGCACCATGAGCTTCTTTCAAAGCCTTCCTAAGTAAACCAATGAAGAATCTATTTGGGACCCCTCCGTAGCTTAGGAGTGCAATCAAATTCCTTGAAAAATAAGCTTTCTTTGGTCGATTACTGGTCATCAAAAAGGTTAATAGACCTCACATTAAACCATAGAAATCAGAACAATTGGTACACATGATGCATCTTATTTTCCTTAGCCATTCCTAAAGCACATCATAAACTTACCTTTTAAAAGAAAAATAAGAGAGCAAATGCATCTGTTGTAATGTAATAAACAATGTTATAATGAATTTTACTACTTCGTTGATCTTCCATTTATAAGGTCAACAGAAGTTATAGTTCAAAGGTCACTCAGCTTTATATGCGTAATGAAAACCACAAGACATACACACACACGCACACATATACTTAAAATTCACAAATTTCTAACTCAAAAAAGTAAATCGAGTAGACGACTAACACTATTTTTTTGCAAAGGAAGCAAGATTTATCGTTTAACAGCCTTCAAATTTTTAAAAACAAAGGCCATTTTTAAAGAATAAAGAGAAACAATATTATGCAGCATACTGTTGATGGTAGAAAACTTATTTAGTCGGAGAGGAGATCATACACAATGCAGTTCACACAAACTCTATGAAATTGTATTATTGGCGATACCTTGTTCCAATTACTTCCAACGAGTTTTTTGTAGGAATATTCTTAAGTTCTGGATCTGGCACAACTTTTACCATGGAATGTCGAATCTTGATTGTTTTGGGTTCAAGCTACACAATTTTAAATAGGAAATCGATCTTCATATTAGATATCAGGAGCATTGTAAATAAATAAAAAGAAGGTGAGAAACATCAAACAAAAAAGGAAACGGAAACTAATATGTTTTTACTCATTTTGATTGACTATCTAGATCAAACCCCACAAATAAAAACTTACCCCAAGTAAAAAAGCAAACCTCATTTACACCATTTAAGCTACTACTTGAGTCTAGTTCAAGGGGTTGGGTGTGTGTTGTGTGTAACTACTAACTGTTTCTTATCCCAAAAGACAGACAAACAAACAAACAAACAACCTCATTGACTAGGTGTTGAGCATCCTCTCAACTTGAAAAAACCACAAATCAAATGTTTGAACAAAGAATCTCTTTACAGAGAAATTACTGCTGATAAAAATAGGCTATTTGGAAAATTCAAATGTAATATTGTTCAAGTATTCTTGGCAACAGTATTAAGTTAAACAAAAAGAAACCAAACAACCAGACATTCAACATTAGCAAAGCATTGATAGTAAGGCTACAATGTTTTCAAACACTGAATTATTTCCATGATAAAGGAAAAGAAAAACATACCATCTTGCTCACAAGA
The DNA here is from genome assembly GCF_963169125.1 of Humulus lupulus. NCBI lineage: Eukaryota > Viridiplantae > Streptophyta > Magnoliopsida > Rosales > Cannabaceae > Humulus > Humulus lupulus. The sequence continues at coordinate 47,643,001 of NC_084800.1, read as the reverse complement.
AAGGTTCCTTTAACAGCATAGCCATTGTTAAACAAGCGGAACTGCATCAGCATAGGCTAGAGAGAGGCGAGGAAAGAAAGTCAACAAAAATTAGATGAATTCCAAGCCTAAATATCAACTAATGCTCAAAATTTCTTAAAAAAAAAGAAGCAGATATCATATGAGTGTGAAAAGAGAGAGAGTAAATTGCCAGCATTTCATCTACATACTGGTTCTTGTGTCTCAATTCCTTGCTCAATTGTTTCCATAACATTGTCCTCATGCTCATCACAATTAAGATTGAGGAGTATCTGACACCGTAAATAAGAAACAGTTAAATCTTCAGCATTAAACTGACCAGATTAACCAACCATATAGCTGGATGAGAACAATATTACATTTTTATGAAAATTTATAGTATAAGATCAGAGAAGTCTTATACTACCTATGTTATCATATTAGATACTGTAAAATGCCCGAACCTTCTCATGAAACTAACTGATTGATGTTTAAGCAAAAAATATATTTATATATATATATATATGTATGTATTATTCCTATAACTTTAAAAATGAAACTTACCTTCCTTTTTTTTTTTTAAAGAAAGATGTGTGTTTTATATTGCACTAAAAAAAACTACAGCTACTTTAATCTCTCTTTTTTGTGATTTTAATGGATCGTATTTATACACACACACACAAAGCCCACATCAGATCATAAAGAGAATGCTTACGTTTGATCAGATAAGATAGTGCATGACATTAAGAAATTCAGTTTGTGAGAGAAAAATCCGTATTCAAATTGACCAAGAAATACCTACTCATAAATTTTCTAGACTTGCAAGTATGGCAAAAATATTATGCTAAGCACATCATTCTAAATAATATTAGTGATAAATTTGATAGACATATCACATACAATTTGCAGAATTTTTACAAGAACACCAAGATAAGGACCTAATATGGTTGTATGATCACTTACGTATCATCACTTTTTACTAATTTACTTGCATATGTGATTTGAAAACGGGGTAAAGGCAGAATTTAGAAACCTCAGTATCCTCATCTTTAAGAAGTCTCCCCTCATGTAAATTTTTTGGACACTTCACAGCCAAATCCGCTGATATGAAACCAGTTCCATCTGTATGAATGAGTGGTTTTTCATCTCTAGACATGCGCTTACCATGTTCATCCTGCATTTTTTAAACAAAATATATAAATGAGCAAATATGCATTAATTAATAAACACTACTAATTCCATTTGAAAGAAAGAACAATTGAAAGATTACCACACAGTATTTGTCTTCAATTATATCGATATCTACAGAGGATAGATCAATATTTAAGCTGTATGTCTTTGACAAAATTAGTGAAAACCTGAATTCACCAAAAGGATAGTTCAAATTATCAATGAAAAGTGCATAAAACATCTCTTGACAAATAAACTATTGAGATCAAACATACCTAGCCATATAGTTGGCCACACTAGACACTGTATGTGCATGCATAAATAGCTTTCTTGCTTCAGAAATCGTTTTGTTAGATAAACAATAAGGAACCTTTTGATCAATTTGTGCATCTGAATGGATGCGAATAAAGAAACACTTCACAGGTGATGAATTTGGATTTTTCCTCTTCTCTTGATTTCCACCATCTTTAAAAACTGTTGTTCATTAAGATAAATAAAGGCGAACAGTACACATTAAAATGCCACATAGAAAGAGAACAGTTTCCTGAATAACATGAGAACAAATAGCCAGATTTAGCTTCCTAAGGTGAAAAAACTAGCTGATTTTCTATCTCATTTTTAGGATGTAAAATTGAGAAGTAACTTAACCAAGAAACAAGGAAATCTTTAGACTATCCTAAACAGAGAACTAAACTGTCATACATAGCTGAAGCCTAGTAGAACAAGGATATATCCAAATGTATGTATTAACATCTCTTGGTGCCTCGTAGAAAAAAACCTAGAGCGAAAGATCCTTAGAAGCCTGAGGGACTGTTTGAATGATCTGCGTGAGAAGGATAAGCATGTGCATATTTGAGCAATAAACCAATATAGACATAACAAGTGCTATGAACCTTCTTGTCAATTATATTCAAGCGAAATGATTATAGCAAGGGAGTGTAAAGAAGAAAATATATAAATGTTGTCTAACTGACACTTTCATCAGTGTGATTTTTAATAGCACACTAAAGACAAAAATAACAGACTTCAAGTAACCTAACAGGCTGACTATGTACTTGGCTAGAAAAAAAGTAGATATAAATTTTGCAATTAAAACTCAAGCTTGAACTAACAACGATGTGTTCTCATCACTTAAAGTAGATATATGAATAATTTAAACTGAAAAATCAACATATTGAAACAAAAAGAGTTCCAATAGACAAAGCTCACCGAAAAAGCAATACCGGCGCAAACCAACTTTGATCCCTTCTCTTGCTATCTTCCTATAACCAGCAAAGTAATGATCATGTGAATCAATACCAGAATTTTCATTCGCCTCCTCAGCAAACTTTACTCTTAAAATATTGTCATCTCCTAGAACCTTTTGTAGGTGAGTTTTTGTGTTGCTGAGAAAGGGGCCCTGAATTAAAGGTCAAAATCATCAGTATTTGAAATATAGTCTTTCAAGTGGCAGACCAATAACTCGGACACTTGACAATAACAATGTCACTAGATAAGTTCAAAGAACTACATCAAGTTTTTCATGATGCTAATATATTCGGAAGTTAAGCACTTGTTGCACATTAAAGTCTCATACTGAGAACATTCTTCCCATCATCGAGGTGAATAATGCAAGACTAAGACTTTTGAACCATGAAAATAAAAAGTTATCTTATAGAATAATTCAGGAACTTTGAATCAAGTTATTTAAGTTTCTTAAAATGGAGGAAGGCGACTATAACACTTTTATATTAGATCAGAGATTGGTGCATTTACTAATCCCTGTAAAAATGAATCATAATGGAAAAGATTTTGGAATGGAATCAAAATTTGTGTCAGTCTTTTTCCAAGTTCACTGTTACGTGAGGATTTCCCAAAATCTAATTCCTAATCGTGCAAGTAAATGAGAAATGGAAACATTTACTTTATTTTCATTCTTATCATCCCATTACTGATTAGTAAAAATGACCTAAGATAAAATGATCAAGATACAACTTTCTTGAGAAATATTTTGAGTCATAACTGAAGTCACTAAGTCTATAAGCATGTATCTGATCGTGTGTGCTTGTGGAATACGCTTATATGGGCAAAGAAAGCAAACCTTGAATCTGTAACTTCCTTCCGTAGAAACATAGCAATCATAGATATACGTTCTTCTTTCATCATCCCAATCGTCATACTGGCACTCCAAAAAAATCAGGAAAATTACTACAGCTGATATGTGATGACTAATGTTCTTTACTAAAGAAGTAAACATAGCTAGAAATAAAGTCAACGCCGTAGAATAACTTTTATTTTGAGCTTAGTCCTACTGAATTTAAGGACTGAATGATACTCACCATGCGACGATCTTCTTTTTTGACGTATTTTTGACCAAAGAGTCTCCATACTTCTGCTTCGAACCGTACCATCGTAAGATGTTTCAGCTTCCTAATATCGTCAGCCGTTGCAACCTTATGAAGCTCATTTCTGTAATTATTTATGTAAAAACAATAATAAGACACGCAATAATAAATTGGGAAAAATATATATATAAATAAAACTTTAGACTACCCGGCAGTGTAGTTTAGGATTAAGAACTGCTTATTAAACTCCAATTCTCCCAAAGCTTCTAACGCTGCTTCTGCTTGAGTCATTTCTCTGGGTTGTCTGGAAGTCTCAGTCTCTGTCTCTGCATTGAGCGAGCAAGGAATGGGACCACCTGTACCTGTTCCACATTTTAGATGTAGCTAAACGACACTGCTCGGTAACATCATTGAAACCTGAAACAGAGAAAAAGAAAACAATCAATCACAATTACTCACTCACCTCGCGGATTCTTAAAAAGGCAGACCCTACGAGTGTTGGGAGAACAAGAGGGCGACCCGGTTGGAGAATGAGAGTCGGGGATACGATTCCTTTTGCGAGGAGGAGGAGGAGACTGCGAAGGAGATCGAGATTGCGACAACATGTGCATTATAAATTTAGAGAGGTTCTTAACCTTACAATTGGCGATCCTCCTGAGCTTTTCTAGTGCTAACTCTTCTCCGGCGGCAGCCAACTTTCGCCTTGCCAGGTCGTCCGCCGGTGCCAGGTTCTGACTTAAGCAAATCCTCTCCAGCATCTCCTCCACCGAACGAGGAAGAGGCACTCCCGTGCCAAGTTCTAGGTCATCCATGGCCGTTTTTTTTCGTACGGACTGAGAGAAAGGGAGAAAAGCAGAGAAATTTGAAATTAAGAAGAGAGAGTTGGAAAAGATCAAATATGGAGAAATGAGAAGCAAGCATGTCTGTTAAAAAGTCCCGCCCGATTTTATAACGAAGAGCGAGCGGGTACTAACGGTCGCATACCTTTCCGTACGCTTATGCTTACGTGGCAGCACTGCGTGTGTACTGGTCACGTGATATAGGCGTGCCTAAAGCTAGGAAGGACTGAGTGCGGACTGCCGAGGGTGAGTGAGCATTATTGGGGTGGTGGTACTGTCTCGCTTTCTTTCTGAGCAGAAATTTTTAGTGTAAAATTGGGGAAAAAGAAAAGGACAAGAGCTTGTGTGAGGTGAGGGTGGTCAAATTGAAAAATTAATAATAATTTATTGAAAAATATTCTTCACTGTCTGAAATAAATAAATAACTCCCATTTATTTAGATATAAAGTTTTTTTCATTGGTGTGCTTTTCTTTTTGTTTTTTTATTTTGTAACACTAAATTTATTGTATATGATTTTTCTCTATCTTTCTGCTTACATGTATGTTTTTTTTTTGGCAAGTAAGAAAAATGATAATAAAGGAAAAAAAATAAATTAATGTCGGAACCCAACATTTTATTATACTATTTTATTTTTGTATTTTTAATTACTGTAATTTTAGATATCTAAAATTGACCGTGTATATTTTAAAATAGAAAAAAAGACACTGTTGACTAATTTAGTCAATTTCTTTTTTATAACACCCAAATTCTAAGGAATTAAATAGGATTTCCCTAAAAAATAAAAAATAATTAGGAAGTTGGGGTTTCTCAAATACATCACTTTCGACATATAAAGAAATTTCCAAGGCAGCTTTTAAGGGTCTTTACTTCTTGCTTTAAGGCAATCAAGAGGTGACTTTACATCACCTTCGATATATTATATGAAAAGAAAAATTTCAAGTGTAGCTTTTCTGGGTCCTTACTTTAGTCTTTTATGAGGCTGTATCTTTTTCCCAACAAAAAAAAATACCTTCATGGTTAAGGTTTTCTTTCTCTTTAAACGTCGGGACGGTCATTTAAAAAAAAAGAGAGAGAGAGAGAGCACTCGGATGAAATCAAGTCTAGCTGAAAGTTTCCTTCAGCTGAAGGTTTCCTTCAATATTACAACCTTGAGGCCAGACATCATAAAAGTTTGAAAAAAGAGGATTTTTTCCTCCAAAATATGATTTTTGTAGAACTTTGCCTCTTAAATTTATTTTTTATAGAAAAAAATACCATAGATTATAACAATCATTGCAAATATCTTCCTTTAGTATTTCGTTCTTTTTTTTAAATAATTTGCTGAACAGTCCAGATAGGAAAAACATACATATAGTAGTCTAATAACAAATTTTAGAAATATATATTAATATTTTTAGAACTAATGTATGTTTAATATTAATAAACTCAATTTTAACTAGTTTAAGTTAGTTAAATAGATCATTATACTGCAATTATGCATGTAGCCAGTGATCAAACTAGCAAATCGTTTTAAAAAATGAATATAATATATCTAAAGAGATATATTTGCTATGATTGTTATAGTTCCGAAGAAATTTTGTCAAAAAAAAAAGTTTTGGGAGCAAAACTCTATATGAGTCTTAGTTTTGAGCAAAATTCTTATTTATTCTAAAAAATTAGAAGAGGTGTTTAAGGTAGATGAACAAGTGTTCCAAATTTCACATTTCCTATTTTTCCCTGTACTATGGAATTTGCTTGTAGTGATGATTTCATTTTGCTGCAGAGATGTGCTTGTACTATGGAATTTGCTTGTAGCTCATGTTGGTGAGGTGTAATGGCCATGCTGAGAAAGCCACGACAAAAACAACATTAATAATATAAAACGGCAAAAATTGCATAAAAGAAATCATTGATTAAAAACGACAATACACACGAAAACTACAATAATTTAGAAAACGACGTTGGAGTTGAAAACGACGTTGGAGTTGAAAACGACATCAACTAATAAAAGGACAAAAAATTAGAAAACCACATAATCTTTTTTTTTAATAAAAGAAAACGACATAATCTTTTAAAACAACATCTATAGAGTAGTGGAGTATTTGGGTCATAAATACTTAATATTTTACACTTGTCACAAATAAATACCTAATTTTCTATTTTTGCAGCAAAAATAGCCAATGTTCAATATATGTTGAAGATAAATACATAATTTTTTTTCTTTGCGACAAAAATACCCAAAGTTGCTAAAACATTACTTTTATCAGTACCTCCTCTGTTGAAGTTGTTGACTCACCAGATATGTATCACTCCGTAATTTTGGTATTTTTGTCATCAAAATATGAATTTTTAAATTTGAATTAATTTAAAATGTCTTTTGTATTCATTTTTCTAATTTAAAATATTTTTTAAAAAAATATTACGAAATTGACTGATTACAGAGAGAAAAATGTCTGTTTAGTCAACATGTTTAAGAGTTCTAGCAAATGGGGTACTTACAGAAGCAATGATTTAGCAACTATATGTATTTTTGCGGCAAAGAAAAAAAAAATAGGTATTTATCTTTGTACGCCCTGATTTTCCCATGGGCTGATTAGCAGGCCGAGCTTCGGACTAATCATGGTTAGTCCATAAGCATCCCCCAGGTCGGAGCTCCTGTCTTGAGGTCGTACCCCCCTTAGCTCGAGGAATCCTCAAGGACTCGCCAAGACTCCCAAGACTGGAGCAAGGAATCAAAAGGCCGAAGGTCGGGTCAGATGCACAGCTCGTGGTACGAGCTGGATATGGAGGCTAGGACCCCTTTGTAAAGTCAACACTCGCAAGGTAAACGTGCATATATCTGACATCACGTGTCCGATATCTCCCTGACTTCTTGGACACGCTGCAGGAACGTACGTGTTCAGACACCCACGGCTGGGTTGGGCCGTGCGGCCCATTATCTCCTTACCTATCGATTTGACCATACTTATGTGTCAGGTTTAGGAATTAATCATGAATGTCACAGAGTGGATGTGACAAATAAGAAGGTCACGGGATGACCTCCTTACCAACTTCCAGGTGCCTTCTCCTATAAATATGGAGACCCTGGGAGTTGATAAGGGTTGAAAAAAATAGTCTCTAGAGAGATATACTTTGTAACCAAATACCCAGAATATATCAATAATATTGACTAGTGAAGTAGAAGGATTTTAACCTTTGAACCACTCAAAAACGTGTCTTGAGTCACCTATTTCATTCACTAAGATCTTATATCTGTGACGGTTCTACATTCAGCACTAATCCCTTCCTCTCTTTCTCTTAATTACCTGTTGGCGAAGAACCGCGTCAACAGTTTGGTGCTTTCATTGAGAGCAAGTTCGATTAGTGCTGCTACAAACATCCAACTATGGTGACTACTCGATCCAGGCATGGCAACGAGACAGAACAACATGATGGGCAGGAGGCTCATCATACCGCCATCCCTGATGAACAAATTCCTGAAGTCCAGCAGCGGCCAGGAAAGCAGCCGGTGGGCCAAGACGATACTGGTAGTTCGGCGCCCCAGCCACCTAATCCAAACCCGTGTTATTATACTGCGGTGGAGATGGAAAACGCTCAGCTGAGGAGCCAGTTAGCAGCAGCTGGTCAGCAAATCCAGGATATCCTGGCCCGACTACCCCCTCTCACAACCAACGTTAACGTTGGAGAGAGGCAAGGTGAGGCTCCTAAGTCTCGCCGGGGTAATCGGTCCAGACATAGCCGTTCGGATAGACTTCCAGCAGCCAACTCCACCCCTTCATCGCATCATCGAGAAGCAAACTTCGGGGAAATGCCTAGACCCGGACAACAGCAATACAGCCGTTCGGTTAGGACGTCAACTCCTAGCTCTCAACCATCCTCGAGGACGCCCAGGAGAGCCCGAGGAAATTCCCGAAGGAGATCCGGGGAGGGCCCGCAACGTCAACCCGTCCCCGAAGACCGTCCTACGCCTCGTCCAGATCGCCCGGCGCGGGACCAGCAAGTTGGCAGGGCCGAAAGGCCCCCACCAAATTTGATCCGTCCAGACGGAACTAGGATCGCCTCCCCAGTCAGGCATCCTCCTTCTCCAATCAGATATCCGTCTCCTCCTCAGCTCGTCCGAGACATCCCAGCTTACGGGAGTAGTAGGAGAAACCCACCATCAGCGGGACCTTCCCGGCGTAGCAGGGCGCCGGAAGAAAGCTCAGGTCCTCGCCACCAAAGACGGACGCCAAGCCTATCCAGCAGGAGTCATTGGACCGACAGTCGCCGGAGTGATCTCTCTGGAGGAGACCTGCGTCAGCGACTAAGTTCGGCACAAAGTCACCAGACCACCCAGGGAAGCGACCTTCGAGATCGCCTCAACTCTCACAAAGAGGATCGGGCTAGAGATGGTAGTCAGGCTCGCTCGGGGGGGGGGGGGGGGCGATCCGAAGTACGTAACGGAGGGAATGTTCCAAATAACTTATCTCAAGATAGGAGGGACAATAACCCACCTAATATGTACAATGGATCCGGAGCTGTTGAGCAGTCCCGGAATAACCAAGGATCTCAGGACCAAACCCTCGAACGCCTAACTCAGATGGAGGAACTGATGAGGAAGCTCCTGTCAGAAAAAGAAAAAGACGAATATGATTCGGGAGACGAGATGGAACTCTTCGCCCCCAACATAGCAGCGACGGCATACCCATCTGGCTTCCGTATGCCTCACTTGTCGAAGTTCAACGGGGACGGAGATCCGTCGGACCATTTAGGGATGTTCAACACCCTAATGATGGCCCATAATATTGGCCCAGAGCTGAGATGCTTGATCTTCCCCTCCACACTGATCGGACCTGCCAAACAGTGGTTCTAGCAAAGTAAGAGACAGTCAATCAGCTCCTGGAATACCTTCTCAGCTGACTTCAAAAGGGCATTCCGCGCCTCCCAGGCCGCCCGTGTTCAGGCCGACTCCCTGGCCAATGTGAGACAGCAGCCCGGCGAGACGCTGAAGGCCTACCTAAGCAGATTCGCGAACTTTGCTGCCCGAGCTAGGGACGCGGATGAAAGCTCCAAGCCCATGACCATGAGAACCGGAATCCTTGTTGGAGGAGATCTCTGGAAGGATATACAAAAGAAGGGAGTCAGTTCGGTCAACGAATTCCTTAATAGAGCCCAAGAATGGATAAATTTGGAAGAAGCCGAAGCCAAAGCTGCGGGAACCAGCCAGGTTCCCGAGCAGCCCGCTGGAGTGGGGACGGAGGTCGTGGTAGCGACCCCAGATGTCACACAGAATAACCAGCCCGGCGGAAGCAAAAGAAAGGGGAATGGTGAAAACAATCAACACGGCCAAAAGAAGAATAAGTCTGTAGACAAGTTCAAGCCCGTGTTCACGACGTATACCGAACTCACCCAGTCCAGGGAAAGTATCTTCCTGGCCAACTCTACTCAGGTCCCCTGGAAGAGGCCGGAACCATTGAAACACCACAAGGGAAAGAGAGATACTAAATTCTGCCGTTTTCATAACGACGTCGGACACAATACCGACGATTGCAGGCATCTCAAAGATGAGATAGAGACTCTCATCCGAGCAGGCCCCTTGGCTCAATACTCACGGAACAGGGTCCCAGTGAGTCGGCCTGCTCCAGACGCCCCAGCCAGTCAGCCCGGGACTCAGATAGATCAGGACGTTCCTCCTCCCGTGGTCGGAGGAGAGATATCCACCATCTCTGGAGGCCCGCACATGGCTGGAACGAGCAGAGGCGCCCAGAAGAGATACGTGAATGAACTAAAAGCTCACAACGGAGTGGAGTTCGTCCCGGAGCAACGTCAATCAAAACAGCAACGATTAGAGAAGCAACCGATCACTTTTACGGAGGAAGATGCAGGCCATGTCCAGTTCCCTCACAATGATCCCTTGGTTGTAGCAGTCCAGCTCGCCCACCGGAAAGTAAGAAGGGTGCTGATAGACAACGGGAGTTCGGTGAACCTTTTATTCCGATCCACCTTAGAGAAGATGGGTCTGACTGTCGCCGATCTAAAGGCAACCTCCATGATGCTGTATGGTTTTTCGGGAGAAGGATCGGCAGCAATAGGGACGATCGAGCTGGTAATCACCCTAGGAGAAGAGTCTCGGATAGTCTCTAAACTACTCGAGTTCGTGGTCATTGACTGCTCCACGGCCTACAACGCCATTTTGGGCCGACCTACGCTCATAGCTTTCGAGGCTATCACTTCCATTCGACACCTCGCCATGAAATTCCCTACTTCAACAGGAATATGCACCATCAAGGGTGATCAGCTCGCTACCAGGGAATGCTACAACATTTCCATGAAGGGAAAATCTAAACCCGGGCAGCTGGCTATGGCCATTCTGAGTGAAGAGGAATCCCAGGAACCCTTGGCGGCTCCTGAGATTGAAAAACCTCAAAACGCCAAAGGGGAAAGTGTCGCCCTTAGTGAGGACGTTGACCCCCGAATAGGCAAAGACAAGTCCGAGCTCCAGGCTATTGAGGAGCTCGAGGAGGTGAACCTTAATCCACAAAATCCATCACGGATGGTCAAGCTCGGGAAAAACCTCTGTAGCAATAGGAAGACGGAGCTGATTACGTTTCTCCAGGCTAATTTAGATGTATTCGCATGGTCGCACGAGGACATGGTAGGGATCAGCCCGAGTGTCATCATGCACACGCTCCATCTGGACAAAAGCGTTCCTGCCAAGTCTCAGAAGCAAAGACGTCTAGGAACAACCCGAGCTGAAGCCCTAGAAGAAGAAGTGACCCGACTCAAAAAATGTGGCTTTATCCGTGAAGCCAAATTTCCTATTTGGGTCGCCAACCCCGTGCTAGTTCCAAAGCCCAATGGGAAATGGCGGACCTGCATTGACTTCTCCGATCTGAATAAAGCCTGCCCCAAGGATTGTTTTCCACTGCCAATGATCGATCAGCTGGTGGATGCCACGGCGGGGCACGAGCTCATGTCCTTTATGGATGCGTACTCAGGCTACAATCATATCGCGATGAATCCGGCGGACCAGGAACACACCAGCTTCATGACCCCGACTAATTTCTATTGCTACAAGGTCATGCCGTTCGGTCTGAAGAACGCCGGAGCTACCTACCAAAGGCTAGTAAACAGAATGTTCGCGGACCAGATCGGAAAGAACATGGAAGTGTATGTTGATGACATGCTCGTCAAGTCAAAGACTGCCGACAACCATGTTTCCGACCTGGAAGAATGTTTTAAAATACTACGAGAATATGGCATGAGACTCAATCCCCAGAAATGTACTTTTGGTGTCGCATCCGGGAAATTCCTGGGGTTCATAGTTAATACCCGAGGAATCGAAGCAAACCCCGACAAGATCAGGTCACTGCTCGAGCTTCCTTCGCCTAGGTCGCGGAAAGATGTCCAGGGCTTGACAGGGAGAGTGGCCGCACTGAACCGGTTCATTTCCAAGTCAACCGATAAGTGTTTGCCCTTCTACAACCTGCTTCGGGGAAACAAGAAGTTCGAATGGACAGTAGAATACGAAAGCGCATTCCTCGACCTGAAGGTGCATCTGGCTGAAACACCCGTGCTATCCAAGCCCAAGGCAGGAGAGCCTCTTTTCCTCTACCTGGCCGTCACTGAGGACACGGCTAGCGCCGTACTAGTACGAGAAGAGGACCAAGTTCAAAAGCCAGTCTATTACATCAGCAAGAGACTCCTCGGGGCAGAATCACGATACCCGCTGATGGAAAAATTGGCGTTCTGCCAATCACGGCCTCGCGAAAGCTCAGGCCATACTTCCAATCTCACTCAGTACACGTCATGACCGATCAACCTCTAAGGCAGGTTTTGCAAAAGCCTGAAGCATCGGGACGTCTGTTAAAGTGGGCGGTCGAACTCAGTCAATTCGAGATTTCTATACTCCAAGAACTGCCATAAAAAGTCAGGCCTTGGCCGACTTTGTGGCAGAATGCACGGGATTCCAGGAGAATCCAGCGGAGTACTCATCTCAGCTCACCTCACCCCAATCGTTGTGGAAGATCTTTGTAGATGGTTCGTCCAACGAAAACGGCTCCGGGGCCGAAATCATTCTGATATCCCCCGAGGGACATAGGTTCCACTCGGCGCTAAGGTTCGGGTTCAAGGCCTCCAACAACGAGGCAGAATACGAAGCTTTGCTGGCTGGCCTAAGGATAGCCAGGGAGTTAAAGGCGAGCTTCGTCCAGTGCTTCAGTGACTCCCAGCTCGTGGTTAACCAGGTCTTGGGCGAATATCAGGCACGAGGACCCAAGATGGCCACCTATCTGGCGAAGGTAAAAGTCGAGCTGTCCGCATTTGAGCGAGGATCGATCGAACAGATACCTCGAGAGCAGAACACCAATGCAGATGCTCTTGCCAAGCTCGCCACCTCAGGAGAGACAGAGACCCTGGGGTTGGTGCCAATAGAATTCTTGGAAAAACCAAGTATAGAAGAATATCGGGCAGAGGTCGAGATGATCGACGCCAGGCCAACCTGGATAACCCCCATTCTTGAATATCTCGCCGAGGGCAAGCTGCCTGAGGGACGTAGCGACGCGCGGCGAGTCCTATATCAAGCTCCGAGATATACGATAGTCGATGGAGTGTTGTACCAACGTGGGCACTCTTTACCTCTCCTCCGGTGCGTTCTTCCAAGTGAAGCGAAGGCCATCCTGCAGGAAATTCACGAAGGATTCTGCGGAGACCACACTGGGGGGCAAAGCTTGGCCTTAAAGGTTCTCAGGCAAGGTTATTATTGGCCGACTCTGTCCAAAGACTCGATTTCATACGTAAAGAGCTGCGACAAGTGCCAGCGATTCGCTGCAGTTGCCCGAGCTCCTCCAGTCGAGCTGAAAATGATCTCGGCCCCTTGGCCGTTGGCCGTTTGGGGGATAGACTTAGTAGGCGCCCTGCCTACCGGAAAGGGCGGGGTCCGTTACGCCGTGGTCGCCATCGACTACTTCACTAAGTGGGCCGAGGCAGAGCCGTTGGCAACAATTACGTCTAAAAGGGTGCTTGACTTCATGATTAAAAGCATCATCTGTCGCTTCAGCCTGCCCCAGAAGATCGTCTCCGATAACGGCACTCAGTTCGACAGCGGCCTGTTCACCAAGTTCTGCGACAGGCATGGAATTGTGAAAAGCTTCTCTTCCGTGGCCTATCCTCAGGCGAACAGCCAGGTCGAGGCTGTCAACAAGACTCTAAAGGCGAGCCTCAAGAAAAGATTAGATGAAGCAAAGGGAGTCTGGCCGGAACAGCTCCCCCAGGTCCTATGGGCGTACCGGACCTCGCATCGGACTCCTACGGGTCATACTCCTTTTTCTTTAACTTTTGGGAGTGAGGCAGTCCTCCCCGTGGAGATAAAGGTTCTTTCGCATAGAGTCCAGTCCTACGACCAAGGTCGAAACCATGAGCTCCTATGCCATTCCCTAGACCTAGTTGATGAAAGGCGAGAGGATTCGCAACTCCAGCTCGCCCATTATCAGCAGAAGATCACTCGCTACTTCAACTCTAAAGTCAAAAAACGCGCCTTTAGCGTTAGCGACTTGGTCCTAAGGAGAGTTTTCCTGGCCGGGAAAGATCCCAAAGATGGAGTTTTGGGACCAAACTGGGAAGGACCATACCAGGTCATCGAAGTCATCAAGGAGGGAACTTATAAGCTAGCTCGACTTGATGGAGGGGCGGTCCCGCAGACTTGGAACGCCATCCACTTAAAGAGATATTATCAATGATCCACTTGTAAGGCTTGGAAAGCCACTTTCTATGTATTAATAAAAATCAGCTTTTTACGCATATTTGCAATTGTAATCTTAAAGTAACCACGAAAGACCCTTTCCCAGTTACTTGGGGGGCATATGGTACCTGGATATAACCAGGTCTCCTTAACGACTTAGATGTTGATCCTTATCTATGGATCGTTGCTTTTCTTAAAGAGCTCGAGATATGGATAAGGGTTAACGCTAACTAAGTCCTATCCTGGTTTTAACCGGGTCATAAAACTTAGAAGTTAATATAAATCCATTTTTCGTTGTTCTTCTTAAAGAGCTCGAGACACGGATAGAAGTTAACACGAACTAAGTTTTCTAAATAAGTTCCTGGTTTTAACCGGGTCATAAAACTTAGAAGTTAATATAAATCCATTTTTCGTTGTTCTTCTTAAAGAGCTCGAGACACGGATAGAAGTTAACACGAACTAAGTTTTCTAAATAAGTTCCTGGTTTTAACCGGGTCATAAAACTTAGAAGTTGATTTAAATCTATTTCTCCTTGTTCTTCTTAAAGAGCTTGAGATATGGATAAAAGTTAACACGAACTAAGTTTTCCAAATAAGCTCCTGGTTTTAACCGGGTCATAAAACTTAGAAGTTGATGTAAATCCATTTTTTGTTGTTCTTCTTAAAGAGCTTGAGACACGGATAGAAGTTAACACGAACTAAGTTTTCTAAATAAGTTCCTGGTTTTAACTGGGTCATAAAACTTAGAAGTTGATGTAAATCTATTTATCGCTGTTCTTTTCAAAGAGCTCGAGATATAAATAGCGGTTAACACGAACTAAGTTTATCAAAAAGATATATATATATATTGTAGCCAAAAGCATGAAAAAATATAAGTTAAAGGTGTAAGGCAAATTGTCTCGAGGTGAAAACACCTCATGCAAAGGTTACATAAAATACTTCAAAATATTCAAAGGCAAAAAAAAGGAAAAGAAGAGAAAAAGCGCCCTAAGCTCCGTCAGTCGGCCCTTTGGAGGTCGCTGTTTCACACTGCTCCGCCGCACCAGAGGCTTCCCCAGTCTCCGAAGGCGGCGCCTCTTTGTCCAGGCGAGCTTGGAACTTCACCAGCAAGCACGCCCAGAGACTCGGTGGCATGAAAGAGAAGTCAGCCTCCGGATTGTGAAGCCAACAGTGATAGAACAGATCATGCATGGACTGCTCCGAGGTGGTCCGTTCGTCCTCCAGGGCGGTCTGGCGGCCTGGATCTCAGTCTTCGCTGCCTCGAGGTCTACCTGCGAGGTAGCAAGGGAGGTCTCGAGCTCCTGGACCTTCAAGCGGGTCTTCTCCAAGTCGACCTGGGTCTTCTCCAACTCGACCTTCGAGGTCGCCAAGGCATCCTTAGTCACCTTAACCTCCTGAAGGGTGGCCTGGTGCTCGGTCCTCATGTCATCGAACTGAGTTCTGGCCCTGATGATGCTCCGGTGAAGGGCGACGACACCCTGCGAGGAATGAAGGATAAACTGGCTCAGAGGAAAAATAAGGCAGAGTGTAATGGTAAAAGCTTTAAAAGAATAAGGCAGCTTACAGTTAGGGTCATGCTCATTGAAGAGTCCATAACGTCAACCGGGCTCATTGTCTCGATAGTCCGGAGTTCCTTCTCGGTGAACTTATAGATATGGCTAACGGCGTAGTTCGCCGATTCGTACACCGTTCCCCGGAAGGCCTCTGGGATCTTCTCCAGGTCCTAGGGATTGACCGGGATGTGTACATCGGAGGCCACCACAGACGGAGTCCCGATCTCCATTCCTACGTCCTGGGTGGCAGACGGAGCTCGCTGAGGCGGTGGAGGCATTTGTCCTGCTCCGGCAGCAAGAAGGATCGCCCCCGCGACCTGGGCTGACGGGGTTTTCTCCTTCTCCTTTGCCGGGGATTTGGTGGAGACCCCAGCAGTGCTCTTGGAACCCTGGAGCCTTTTCTGTCTTGGCCCGGCTGAGGGGTTCCCCCCGAAGACCACGCCCCGCAAGCTATCTTCGGGCTGAGACATCTCTTCTGTCAAACAAAAAACATGGTTATTACAAGTTAGCAATCATACGGAGATAAAGACAAAGGGTTAACGCTAAAAAGTATACGAATACTAAGGGAGCCCTACCCCCCGAGCTGGAAGAGCCTAAGACGATTATTTCCCGAAGTGGCGCAAGTTCTGGGTCCGGTTCTGACTCGGGGCTAGATTCTTCTACATACTGCCTAAGCCCCGGAGCATAGATACCCCTCTGGAGTGATGGCCATGTGGGTAGGTTGGTCCCATACTCCTCGAATAAGATCGACCTAAAGGCTAGGGTATTATCTGCTACTACGGTACCCCTAGGCCGGCTCTCTTGGTGATCCAGCATGAGTCGGTCGACACAATGGAGCAGAAGTGTGTTCAGGTCCGGATTGCTCTTGTGACGATGGACGAGCTGCCTAGGATTGAACCTAGCCAGCCGGGGGTCCGCAGCGGCCCTATCTAGACTCCTAAACAAGTAAGGGTTACCTTGGCCAGAAGGACCCACGGCTGCTCCGGATTGGATCCTCTCCTCGCCCGTCCTCTGGGCGACCTCCAAAGTCCTCTTCCTGCTCCTCACAAGCGAAAATTCGTTGCCCTCGTCCTCCTCGTCTTCATCTTCCGCGACCTCCTCCACGTTGATAGGTCTGGTGTCCCGAGCTGGAGGCGGCCCTCGGGGCCTCTTTAGGTTCAGTGTTTGGTTCGGAAAAATCAATTTGCAGGCCACCATCGTCTCGTCCGTCACGAGCACGCGATAATCCTTCTCACTGGGGGGAAAGCCCGCCAGTGTTTCATACTGTGCCCCGAGGGTCACAGATTTCTCTGTCCTCGCGAAGATGGTTGCGTAATGAGTTTAAGTCAGAAAGAGGTGCAGGAGGAGCTAAAGTGATATTTAAACACACGGGCTAGGGTCAGGGGGGACTTACGAGGACGAGTGAAGTAGTGGTGCTCGCAGTTCCGGAACCCAGTTGACATGAAGAACTGGTCCTTGAAATCATTAGGGTGGCTGGGTAGCTAGATGACCGCCGCCGTGTTGGGAAAATGGGTTAAATAATAAAACCCGTCGTCTTGCCCCCGCTGGTCCGGGCTGGCTTTGAGACAAAAGAAATATAAAATATCTGCAAGAGTGGGGACCTCCCACTCATGCTTATGGAATAAGTACCTCAACCTTGCCAGCAGACGGTAGGAGTTGGGGGGGAGCTGAAATGGGGCCAACCCCACGAAGTTCAAGAAATCCGCAAAGTACTAATCCAGGGGAAGGAAGGCCCCTGCCTTAAAGTGTTCTCCGCTCCAGGCCGCGAACGATTCGTCGAGCGACGCGCAGCTCCGCTCGCCATCCGAGGCAGGTCGGGCAATAATGGAGGCTTTCCCCAGCGCGATGTTGTGAGTAAGGAAGAGTTTGTTAATCTTCGTCTGATTGGTTATCTTTGAGACGATTCTCTCTGCCTCAAAGAATGCGTCGGGGGCCACCTCGACCTCCTTCTCCACTACCGGCCCGAAACGGGGGATCGGGGAGCTGGGCATCGCCGCTTTCCCTTTCTCCTACTGGGAGGCCGAGCTTCCAACGTTCTTCTGAGGGAGATTCCTTTTTGGAGCCATCTGGTCGCCTAACGAACAAAAGAAAACACTTTAGAAAAGGCGACCCAAGCAGGAGGAAGAAGCAATTATTATTTGCACGAGCTAAGGTAAGCCTAGCTCGTGGAGAGTGGAACCACGCGATTCAATGAACACGCGCGTATACTCCCAACAGATCCCAGATTACTTGGAATTCGTGTGTCAGGGGATTCAGAATAGAATTTTCCTTGGGGGGAAAGTTTCAATAGGCAAAAAATTACAAAACCGCTTATGAGGCGTGTTCCCTAAGCTACCCGGTTTTGCACCCAAAATTCCCAAAACTCCTACCCATAAATTTTCCCCAGAAAAAGTATCCTGAAACCCATGCTCTAAAGCGATTTCCTACAGCAAATATACCCTAACCTAAAAAGGGGTTGTCACCCTCCATATCCACAAAACCCAGAAAACCCTTGCATGCGGCTACAGTGAAATTTTTTACCTAAGCTACAGTAGCATGTTTCCAAAGTACACAGGGTCAGGAAACTTACTGTGTATGACTGGGAGGTAGATGAGAGTGTTGCGTTGGTAGGAGCTTCGTCGGTGTAGTAGCTTCCAAAGCTTCGGAGAAATCCGTGCGCCTAAGCTTCTTGAACGGTGAAAATGGCAGCAACAGTTTCGAATGAGGAAAAGGGTTTCGTTCTTCTGGGGTATGGAGAGGAAAGAAGAAAAGAGATTTGGAAAATTTCGGATGAAGGGGTGGCCCGTGCGTAGGGTGGCCACCCCCTTTTTATATGCATGAAGGATCACGTGTAGAAGGCTCTTGGATGGCCCTGATGAGGGATCCGAGGCCTTCCGCTCGGAATACGAAACGACGGCTGGGCATAGGCAAGGCCATTAAATGCGGGTCTCGTAAGACGTACCGTCACCACCCACGAGGTGCCACGTATCAGGCGCCTACGTAAAGAGTGGAATGCGAAGAGTTGTGGGGAAGTCTAAAAGCCCCTACTATGGTCTTATATACGACGTCATATACCACGAGCAGGAGCTTGGGGGGCAGATGTACGCCCTGATTTTCCCACGGGCTGATTAGCAGGCCGAGCTTCGGACTAATCATGGCTAGTCCATAAGCATCCCCCAGGTCGGAGCTCCTGTCTTGAGGTCGTACCCCCCTTAGCTCGAGGAATCCTCAAGGACTCGCCAAGACTCCCAAGACTGGAGCAAGGAATCGGAAGGCCGAAGGTCGGGTCAGATGCACAGCTCGTGGTACGAGCTGGATATGGAGGCTAGGACCCCTTTGTAAAGTCAACACTCGCAAGGTAAACGTGCATATATCTGACATCACGTGTTCGATATCTCCCTGACTTCTCAGACACGCTGCAGGAATGTAACGCCCTGGTTACCCCAGAACAGTTACGGTGAACGGTGAACCAGAAATTTGACCCGCTACCCGAGTCCTTTGGTTAAAAACGTGATCTAAGTGTTATTATCAAGTTAAGGTGAAAACCAGTAAAAAGGAAATGGTACATTTCATTAAGTAAATAAACTGCTCATGAGCCTTTCAAAATGTTTACAAGTAGTTCGTAATACAAAAGAGTCGCTACAGTTCCAAATTTACAATCCCCGCCGACCTAAGCGGCAAAAATAGGGTAAACCCCTAGTCCCTCTGAGAACTCCTTGACAGTGGCGGTCAAGCGGCCCTGTATGTACACGACAACATCGCCCAAGCTCCCTTCTCAGGGCTGGTCAAGCTTTTCCTTTCCTTTACCTGCACCACATAGCACCCATGAGCCAAAGCCCAGCAAGAAAACACAATAAAGCATGATATAATATCAACAACGATCATAATAACCCTTCAGGGCTATCAGTCCAGCAAATAGGTGACAATAGCCAAAAGTCACAATAATGAGCATCGCTCCCTCTAGCCATGTGACGATAGAGTCACCAGGGCTTAACTGATAAGTGATTCTTTCATAAGCTTGTTTAGGACAGGTGCATGGTGATTGGCCACCAACATAACCTTCCTCACGACTCTAGAGTCGAAACTATGGACAACGTCCCTTAGCCACGTGACAAACGGTCACCGAGGTCATATACCTTGGCTATAGTCTTCTGGTCGTAGACCAGGCAAGCGCTTATAAGTTCTTCGACCTTAGGGTCGGTCCCGCATTAATGCCATAGAGCCACTCAATGCGTGATCATCGACTTTAGAGTCGGTCCCTGACTAGTCAGTGTCTTAAACAGGTAATTAGCATTCATTAGCATTTAATATGCAATCCATGTTCACATATATCAACCAACATGCCTCAATATCAAACCATGCATGTCATATACCTGTACAGGGTGCAACTGTATCCATACACTGTTTTCTTACCTCAAGTTCGAGCGAGAAGTATGATAAAGACGACCCCTGAGAACGATCGATCTTTTAGTTCCTTAGCGGTTACCTAATCACAACCAATTATAACCTCCATTAATGAGTATCCACAATAATAGGGTCTTAACCTAAGCACCACCCTCGGGACCTCGAAACATGCCCACACGGTGAGTAGATTCGATCCCGGGCCTTAAGGATTGAAACCCCAAGTCAAAAACCCTTAAAAACACTCAAAACGGGGTTTGGAAGGAGCAGGGTAGCGCTACAGCGCTCAACCCCTAGCGCCACAGCACTCTACACAGAACCTCCCAAGCGCCAAAAAGCCTCCTGAGGAGCGCTATAGCGCCCTAGGGTGGGCGCTGTAGCGCTACCTCCAGGCCCAAACACCCCTGAACCGACCTTCTTCAACTTCTTCGATTCTAACTCGATTTCCAAGCTTCCAAAGCCTATTCTTAATGCCAAATAAACCCAAAAACCATCCCAACACACCCCAAACATCACAAGCATGGGAACCCTAGCCAAAACTCCCATAAAAACCATGAATTCACCCTAGTAAACTCAGCTGCAAAACAAAACCAAAACAGAGCAAACCAGAGAAAACCATGGTTAGAAACTTACCCAAAGCTTGGCTTATGATGGTCTTCAATAGTGGAACACACTCCTAAACTCCCAAGGCTTGCTTCCTAAGCTTGAATCCTCAAAATTGGTTCAAAAACCACAAAGAACAGTGAGGAGAAAAAGGTACGGGAGAACTCTAAAGTATACTTTGTTTTTCCATCATTTTCTTCAGCCATCAAGAGTTATATCAATCCTAGGGGTGAAATGTCCATTTTACCCCTAGGTCAATTAATAGTTTCTAAAGGCTCCCAAGGGCATTTTTGGTACTTCCCTCCTATCTCGTTAATCGTAATTAACGCTCTCCAATTCCCGCTATTCTCAATAATCTCAAACACCAATAACTCACAATCTGTTACCCTTTATCTCCTGGTAACACTCTAATCATCAAAATCACCCCGAGACTCAACCCAAGTCCCGACACTTAATCCCGTTGTGACTAAACCGCTAATCAATATTCTACGATCGTCTCATGTCGAATAGCTCGAACAAACCCACATCATAATGTGGTCTCAACATATATCACTGACATGCATACAATTAACATTATGTTATAATATAATTCTCATAAACACGTATAAACACATTAAATGGCATAATTAAACAATTATGGCCTTCCCGGCCTACTAACCCGGTCGTTAACCATAATAGGGAATCCGGGGCATTACAAGGAACGTGCGTGTTCAGACACCCACGGCTGGGTTGGGCCGTGCGGCCCATTATCTCCTTACCTATCGATTTGACCATACTTATGTGTCAGGTTTAGGAATTAATCATGAATGTCACAGAGTGGATATGACAAATAAGAAGGTCACGGGATGACCTCCTTACCAACTTCCAGGTGCCTTCTCCTATAAATATGGAGACCCTGGGAGTTGATAAGGGTTGAAAAAAATAGTCTCTAGAGAGATATACTTTGTAACCAAATACCCAGAATATATCAATAATATTGACTAGTGGAGTAGAAGGATTTTAACCTTTGAACCACTCAAAAACGTGTCTTGAGTCACCTATTTCATTCACTAAGATCTTATATCTGTGACGGTTCTACATTCAGCACTAATCCCTTCCTCTCTTTCTCTTAATTACATGTTGGCGAAGAACCGCGTCAACAATCTTTAACATATATTGAAAATTAGGTATTTTTGCCGTAAAAATAAAAGATTAGGTATTTAAGTGTAATAACTGTGAAACATTGGGTATTTATGCCGCAAATACCCTCTAGAGTTAAACAACATAATTATAAAAACGACGTGGAACTTGAAAAACGACAATAAATTTAAGAAACGACAACTATTGAGTGAAATAGCTTAAATTGCAATTGGAAATTTGATTATTTATGCATTATAGAGTCTTAAATAAAAAATATACTATGCTATATACACATGACTATTTTATTCTATTATTCTCCTTATTTCCAAAAATGTCCCTAACATAAGTTGTTTTTCACTATTCTCTATTTTTCTCACCTTCTCTCCCCCCTCTTCTCCTTCTCCCCCGTGGATCACCACTCATTAACCTCTATTTTTTTCTTGGTTTTTCCATATCATTCTCTTTTTTTCTCTTAATTTTAGATATTCTAAAATTGACCATGTATATTATAAAATGGAAAAAAAGACACTATGGACTAATCTAGTTAATTTCTTTTTTATAACACCCAAATTATAAGGAATTAAATAGAATTTCCCTAAAAAAGATTAATTAGGAAGTTGGGGTTTGTAACCAATGCTGGCAAACTCAAATACATCACTTTCGACATATAAAGAAATTTCCAAGGCATAAAGGGTCTTCACTTCTTGCTTTCCTCCTTCATGGTCAAGGCAATAAAGAGGTGACTTTACATCACCTTACATATATTATATGTAAAGAAAAATTTGAAGTGTAGCTTCTCTTTTTTTCCCTCCATTTCCTCCCTCTCTTTCCCCTCCCTATTTTTTTTCTTAAAGTTATCCATAGATGATTAGTTTTTGATAATTTCAAACTTAAACCCACTAAAAGTTCAATTAAGACACCAATATATGTATTTCGAACAGACGTGTGCATGATTTTTTTGCTTTTCTTGTAATTTTTCGCGATTTTTTTAGATCTGTAACGTTAAAATTTGTAGAAAACTCAATATGCCTCAATGCACCTCGATGTACCTCGATGCCCAGATCGATCGGAAAATGACATGCCTTGATGAAATTCGACACACATCGATAGACCTCGATGAAATTCGACACACATCGATAGACCTCGATAAAACTCGATGTCATTAATTAAAAATGCATAACTTTTCACTCGAGTGTCGATTTGAGGTGATTTTTTTTATTTGGATATTTTTAGACATCTACATGTTTGAGATGTGTACATGCATATTTTGGAAGTTTAAAAGTTGAAAATATGCCCAACTTTGAAAATATTAGGGTATTGTTTTAAACTTTGGGGTGTTATCAAACTTTAAACTTCTCAAATGTGTATTTACACATCTCAAATATGTAGATCTCCAAAAAATACCCAAATTAAAAAAAGTTCACCTCAAACGGACACCCAAGTGAAAATTTATGCATTTTCAATTAATTATATCGAGCTTCATCGAGGTATATTGAGGTTTGTCGAGGTGAGGCCTTAAAATCATGAATTTCATGACAAAACTTGATGCACCATGATATACCTCAATACATCTCGATATACCTTGATGTCCAGCTCTATGAGTCCTTAAAAATGATGATTTTCATGAAAAAAAAAAGGACCTGCTTCATTAAAATTCAACACACCTCGATGAAATTCGATGCAATTCATAAAAATGTATAACTTTTCACTCGATGTCCCTTTGAGATTTTTTTTTTTTTTTTAATTTAGGTTTTTTTAGATCTACACGTTTGATATGTTTATATATACATATGAGAATTTTAAAGCTTGAAAACACCCCAAAGTTCAAAAAATACCCCAAGTTTTTTTAATTTTGGTATGTTTTTAAGCTTTCAACTTCCCAAATGTATATTTAAACATCTTAAACGTGTAGATCTCGAAAAAAAATACCCAAATTAAAAAAAAATCATCTCAAACGGACACTCAAGTGAAAAGTTATGCATGTTCAATGAATTGCTTCGAGGTCTGTCAAGGTGGCATCGAATTTCATCGAGGCAGATCATTTTTCACAAAAATCTTGATTTCTAAGGCCCCATCGAGCTGGGCATTGAGGTTCATCGAGGCGGCATCGAATTTCATCGAGGCATATCATTTTTTTCACAAAAATCTTGATTTTAAAGGCCCTATCGAGCTTGGAATCGAGATGCATCGAGTTTCTGAAACTTTCAGAGTTTCAGATCTGAAAAAAGTTGCGAAAAAAAAACCAAAAAATCATACACAAATTTGTTTGAAATGTATAGATTAGTGTTTTCACTAAAAGTTTTCTTAGTTTCATAAAAAAAAATGATGGTGTTAATGGAATAGGAGCTTCGAGGTGAGAGGAGATGGCATTAATAGATGTCTACCATCCGCATTAACAATAGAACTCTTCCTCATGGTGAAGAATGATGATTTTGAACATTTTTTCACAACAATGAATTGTAGCAATAGAACCCTTCCTCATGGTGAAGAATGATGATTTTGAACATTTTTTCACAACAATGAATTGTAGCTGCCGTAGGTAAAAGGAAAGAGAGAAGAGAGAAAGAAATGAGGAATATGGGAGGAGTATTTTGGAAAGAATGGCCAATAATAGCTTATTTATTTGATGTGTAAAATGATGTATTTTTTTTATTTAGCCCCCCACATAAGGCGTAAAAACTCAAATTTCTCAATGCAATAAACCACGTCACACTTGAAAAATGACATAATGATTTTTTTAAAAATTATTTATATATTAATTAAAAAAGATAATTTATAAGTAAATTAGGAATAATAAAATCATTCTAATTTAAAAAATATCTTCTAAAAAAACTTTTTAAATTAAAAAAGATCAGTGATTTTTTAATCCTAGAAGTAGCTTAAAATAAACTAGCAATGCTATATTAACACAATTTTTTGTACATTAGCACAATTTTTTTGTGATCTTTAAAAATTATTGTTTTAATTTTGGTGAAAATTTAAGGATCATTTTTGTTGATCTTTTGTAAATTGTATATTAAAAAAAAGCAAATCAATTAAATGTTAAAATTAAGAATTACGAGCTTCTTGTTATTATTGTGAAACTAATAACTGTGTGCAATTGTCCAAATAAAATCACTAATTTCTGCAGCAACTTAAAAAATACTGCCAACCTATGCAGTTAAACTCATCAAAATTGAGAAAGTAATCCAACAGCAAAAGGAACCAATCATCATAATGATGGTAACTGAGAGCTAACATTGGTCATCAAGAAAGCAATCCATTTTCACATCTGTAACATCAAGTTGTAGTATCTCTGCTCGACAACCAAGGATTGATCCAATGCTGCAACACATAAGAAAAAGGCATTTTTAACTAAAAATATTCTTGCCAACTAATGACCAGTAAAATCACATCACTATTTTAAGGTGATAAATAAATTTTGGTACCTGGGATGGGTACGCCCAAGATCTCCATGGACAAATTCCTTAATATATGTGCCAGCCTGTCACTCAAAGATATTATAAATGTAATTTGGAATATATATTTTTAACATTATTAAGAAACAGAGAGGAAGAGAAAGAAGAAAAAAAGGAAGTACTAAAAGATAAGAAGAGTAATCCATGGTAAATTGAAATCCTCTCCTTGCTTCCATCTCATTCTTATTATTGCACTCAGCTGTAAAAGAAAGAGGAAAAAAAATACCTGGGTGCATAGATGCAAAAGAAAATATTGAGAACTTCCAACAACCTTCTCCATTTTCATCCTACAATAAAATATAAATAGAAACGAAATCTCATAATATGTTAAAAAGAGATATGAATAATAGAATGACATATTGACATTTCACTAAATAATTGAAAAGGAACTAACCAATGTATTATCTTTTCACGTTCCAGTGGACTTCGGCGATGAAGCACTCTAATCGGAGTCTTTTGCATAACCTTCTGTGTGGGGCAAAAGAAAAAGAATGCGTGAGTACTAACTCTCTGATTGGATCTCGGGAAAAAAAAATTATTCACAAAGATTTCATTTTCTTTTGTTTGGATTTAAACAAAAAATTGAGAATTTTTTTTAAACATAGTAAAATTTTATAAAATTTAGGGCAATCATAAAGATACTCAAAAAAAAATTAAAAAAGATTTATGAAATTTATTTTCCTCAATAATTTTCAGATTAAGTTATAAAGGCAAAAGCACATTGTAAAAGTTAAGTTAATATAAATTTACACTCATGAATGTGTAGATTTAAGTTAGAAGCACATTGACAATTTTACTTTCTTTCAAGCAGTTCAGGGTAAAGAGAAAAGATTTGACTATGCAACAATGAAACATCAAGGTTTTAGCAGTCAATTATCAATATCAAGAATTCCTTTAGGAAAAATGGAGAAAGCGTGTTAGTTGTACAATCTAATGCAACGTGCAAAAATGGAAGAGACAAGTTAGATGAAAGCCTAAACAAGGCTTCATTGAAGGGTAAGAAAAGATTAACAGGCGAAAGAAAAAAAAATCAATAACATTGCAACATTTACAGCTCTTGAGCAATTGAGAGAAAGCAAAGCCAGATGAAGCTAAATTACTCACCATCTCCTTAAATGAAAATACAGACTGAAAGTCTTCATCCTTGAGTGGTCGAGAAATCCACACTAATGCAACATATTGCTTCTGTATTAAATAAATAATGAAAATAAAAAAAACTGATGATAATGGTGTATGGTTTATCCAAGAAAAAAAAGGCACAGTTAATCATGAGGTGAAATTTTGAGAACCTGCTTCTCTGACTCTCCCTCACGCATTAGGGTCCAAACTTGACTATCCACTGTTTTGAGATTTTTAACTCCAACCTACAATAACAATATTCTGATTAACAATGAATCAACTATTGAAAATGGAACAGCAACTATAAAGTCAACTTACCAATTTACTATCCGAGTGATTAATAAGTTTTTCTATGGATTTTACATCCTCTACACATGGTACATGGCGTGCATTTTGAATCTCAATCAGGAAAGGACGACCTGAACCCAACATCCTAACCTGAAAAGCACTTCAAACTTCAGAATTCCTTTTGCTTAATTCAGAAATTTCATTAAAAAAAAAAGTAGACGCACATCAATATCCTCTCTGCCAGCAGCATGAAACTTGTAGTTATCGCCTTGGCATACAGGAAGAATCTGGCTACCAATTAATTCCTGCAGAGAAGCATAGACTATCAAGTTTTACTCTGTTCCGCAATATAAAACATAAATAAATAAAAATTGAAACATCGTTGTCATTTCAAAGATAATATCACCTCAACAGAAGCATCTCCCATTCTTTCATCATCAATGATCCAGCGTGTTTGACTAACATTTCTGGAGTACTGAAAATATAATATAAATTATTAGTCATGTTAACTTCTTTCCTTCTATTTTCTTGCTTCCTTCATTGCCCCTTCACAAGGTCATGAATAGAGAGTAGCTCCAAAATGGTAAAGCACCCATTTTCTTTGTGATATTTTGTTTTCCACATAAAAAAATTATTTACATAGAACAAAGAGATTATGCATAGAAGTTTCAATTGTTCGGTAAGTGAATAGATTAAAATAAGCACATAATTAGTTGTTTATTTCATTGCATTAGTGACTTCACTATAGCCCACACTTGAATATCATCCAAGATAAAAATAAAACAAACCTTTAGGTATCTCCCACCAACGTATATAGGCATCCTGTTGCAGTGGAACACAAATTGGCAGGGTTCACTGATCTGGTTTAAAAACTAAAGCAGAATTAGTATCACAATGTATAGAGCCAGTAAAAAAAAATAAGAAACACAACCTAACAAACATAAACCACTTGGATAAGGATCATGTCCTGAAAGCAAGTTGATGATTGGAGCTAATTTTACTAAAAGGACACCAATAAATCATAACGGACGTGTTCACATATTAAAAAAATACAGCACAACATCACCATGTCCTGCAACATTACTCTGATCAGTCATCATAATCAGACCATGACTTTCTCCCACGATGTTTAAAACTCAATTTCTCATGGGGACCTACCCTACTTAAACATATACTAGAGTTTCTTATCTCCTAATAATTTAATTTGTAGGCCTAAGGACCATTTCAAAAGATAAATGTATAAATAGATAATAGTGGTAACAAAACAGTTGAAAATTGTTGTTGATATTATAAAAACTCATTTAAAATTATATTCAGAGAATTGACAAAAGGTAACCTTTTCTAGAAAGATGTTAACGTGTTCAGAAATTTGACTATCTTGAGAGGTCTCTAAGATTGCTACATCTGATGCAACATTACTAGAATCAGAACCTTTGACACCATCATTAAAAGTTTCCAGGCCACCACATGTGCTTATAACTGCAAAATCAAAAGAAAGAAAAAAGGGGATTCACTTGAACATTCAAAGTTGGTCTTCCAATTAATTTGAACATAAATTTCTATGCATAAATATCTTGGAAATCACGCTAGAATTTAGTTCAGACCAAACTAAGATCTCATGCACACAGTTTATAAAATTCAAAGTTGGTTTTCCAATAAATTGGACATAAATTTCTTGAAAATCGCACTTGAATTTAGGTTGGACCTATCTAAATTTTCATGCATATAATCAAGATTTAGTACAAACATATTACATTCAATAACAAATGCACTAATAATAATCATTACTAGATTTCGGAAAAGGCAAATTTGGGCAATAACAGAAGGTCTCGCTTCTTCTCAGAGTTTAATGAAAACATGAAAAAGTGAAATTACCAAATTTACATTATTATTTACTACAACGAGCGGCGATAAGGTCAATTAGTGTTAAAAAAAAGTTCACTCTTATGGTTCCTCCATATAAAATATGCTCGCTTGAATGAAGGTTATTTTGCAGTAAAAATTAAAGTCATTTCAACAAATGAATCCAAATAATCCAACTTAAAGAGTCAGTCTTCTAATGCAAATTTGTAATCATATACACTAGTTTCAATAAAGCAAATATACAAATTCATTTTAATGCAGCCAATATATTTTAAGACAAACAGTACATATTTGTACCGCATGTGTACAAAAATTATATTACTTACTTCATATGAATTATTGATAAAGTCATGCTTCAGCGTATTATTGAAAGAAAGAAAAAAATATTTAATAATCATCATCATGCCTGTTTTTCTTCTTTTGCAGTCAGCCTGGCTTTTCTCAACAAAATTCAAAATTGCCATTGACGCTTTAAGTTGGCTGTATGTCAAACGAATACGGAGAGAGCTCATATTGGATTTGCAATCCTGAAAAACTTCAAATTACAATACGTTTGAGTTGATACTCGAGGGAATTCATTAGACATTAATAATGTAATAATGGCCGTAACCTTGCTTCGAAGTTACACCCCCACACCATATGACCTAATAGCTACTAACACAGGAACTTACAAGCAGTTTTTCAAGTGGTTTCGTTATAGAAGCCTTCAAAGCATCCTTCACAGAAATGCAATCACTAAGTGCTTTCCTTTGAAACCACGACTCAGATCCATATTTTTCTTTAATATAAAACCTGATAAAAATTAGACAGAAAAAATATGATACATATCTTTATAAACTTAAATTAAGAGCTAAATAACATAATTTTTTTATATAAAAAACACTAAGAAAAAATAAAATTATCCATCAATTGGTCTGGTTGCAACGTTCTATAAAAAAAATAACAAAAAAAATACATCATGTAAAAAACACTTTCAACGGATATTGAAAAAAAAAAAAAAGTCATGTGCCTTGCAAAAAAAGAACTAGTAGAATGCAATACAAAACAAGTAATACCATATAGAACGATCATTTTCTTGGGTAACTGGTGGAATGGACACTTCAAGAGAAAAACCATCAGTTTGACTATAATCTTGCTTTACCAATTCCGCAATTGAGGCAACAAATTCATAAGCACTGTCCTTTCTCACCACAAACTTATTGTCATCACGGTAAGTGAACTGCAAGATGCCCAAACAAAGGCTACAAAGCAGCTGATTGACTTTGGGTCCCTTAGAAATAAGAGAACTGTTGGAGTCTTCATTTTCTTCCAAACCAGACTGAACATGTTTCTCAGAATCTGATAGATCTCCAAAAACTGAACTGAAAATCGAAGGAGACAACGGATTACAGTCGTACATATCCCCTCGAATTCCAAATAACCGCAAAATGCATTGGCTGCATACCTACATCAGAAAAGACAATAACAAGAATCAAATATAAAACCAAAGAGTATTGTTGTGGTACAAAGAAACGGATCAATAGATAGCCAAGGCCACTGTTAACGATAAAAAGGTAATGCATCTAAGATCATTAGTAAGAACAGATAAGCATAATGAATCAAATAAACCCTGATTTTAACAACAAAGGGAGAGAAAACAAATACCACTAATAAAAAGCAACGGAAACATAAGCATCATTGTACCAACCAATAAAACCTAAAAGCACACACAGAGAGAAAAATGCTATGATCAAGCCGACCATTAAGATAAAACATGTCGATAAGCATGATGACTCTATAAGCCCTAATGACAGAAAAAGAGAAACTAATGCCTGTCATCCAGAACCGCAGCGGAAACATAAGCAATTAAGCAGTTTTGTATGAATCCATAAAACCCTAAAGGCATTAATAAACCCTAAATTTCTGGTATTTCAAATTCATAAGACAACACAATGGACCAAATGCGGTTATGATCATCTCCAAGCAACCAACAAATTGCTGGTGTTTCAAATCCACTCGGTGATAAACTAAGCATAATGATTATACAAATCCCCAACTCTTATCATTCAAATCGCATACGAGCCGAGTCCACTAAACCCTATAAGCACTATTAAACCATAATTTACACAGGTATTTCAAAATCCATAAGACAACAATAGACCAAATGCGGTTATGATCATCTCGAGGCGACCAACAAATTTCCGCTATTTCAAATCCACTCTCAGTGATGAACTAATAATAGTGACTGTACAAAACTCTAACTCTATCATTCAAATCGCATGCGAGCCGAATCCATAAATAAAACCTTAAAACAAAACAAGTAAAGCGAAAGAGGTATAGAATAGGAGACAAACCCCAATGTACAACAACTCCTTTACAGCGTGGGAAGGAAGCTCTCGCAAAAGTTCGTGGAGATCGCCATTCTCGCATTCAGCCATTGTAGGAACTCCGAGTAGAGAGAGCTTCGTACCGTTACAGAGGAGGGTTTTATAGTAGGCGTTGGAATGGAGAGGAGGGAGTTGGGTTTGAACTTTGAAGAGTCGGATATTTATAGTTTATACCCACTCCTACCTCAGTCCTAAGGCCCGTGCTTCACTTGGCTTCTCACACACGCGACCTGTCCTCTTCTCCGAGTTTGTCGCCGTTACGAGCCTGTCCTCTTCGCAATATCGCAGATGCGTCGTCTCGCCAACCGGTCGTCCTCCTCGCCAAATCGCAAAAACGTCCCAGTACAAAGGAAGAAGAAAAACGGCGGTTTTCTTCGTGTTTTGCTTCTAATTCATTTTTTTAATTTTGGATTTATTTTAATTATGTTTATTATTATCTTTTTCAGCATTAATAATGTTTAAATTTAAGTTTACAGATTTTAATGAAGGTTTTTAAATTTTTACAAAAAATTAAATGGAATTTACTCATTTGGTGCAAAATATAATTTTGGTACCCTTTGTTTTAAAATAATGCTCATAAAATAATACTCATAGGTATTCTGTATTTCAAAAGGGAAATTTGAGTTTTAATGCAATAAGTGACACTCTGTTTGAAAAATACCTTATCCCTATAAGCCTCTCGTTTTGGTGCTACTAATGTCGTTACTACCCAAAATACCCCTGGCATAATTTTCTCAAACTCTCCGTATTCTCTCCCAAAATACTCGAACCAAGCAAACTTTGAAATCGATAGGCCTCGATTGAGTCCGTAGAACCCAACCTTTATTGTCTTCCACGACCACGAACAAGGGCTCCCAAAGGGTGACGATCGGAGAAGGGGAAGGAGAAAACGTCAAGCAAGCCGACCAAATTTTTAGGAAACAACCTCAAAGAAAGCGAAGGTGAGGGATTTCATTTTTAATCTGCAATATGTGTATGTGTCTAGTTTTTTTTATTGATTTTTGTTCATAGGATAGATCGGGGCTGGCAATGAAGAAATCTGAGTTTTTTTTGATATTTTCATGAAACTCGATAGGAATCGATAGGACTCGATAACTATAGGATGAGGAATGGATTAGACTGTGCCTCGATAGGAATCGATAGGCCTCGATGATACACGACTTTGGGAATTTTTAGAACCTACCTCGATAGGAATCGATAGGACTCGATGACACACGACTTTGGGAATTTTTAGAACGTACCTCGATAAGAATCGATAGGACTCGATAAGACTCGATGATACACTGCTTTGGGATTTTTAGGACCCTTCTCGATATGACTAGACTTTGGTTTTTTTGCCTTACCTCGATAGGCCTCGATAAGAGTCGATAGTAACCCGATTATATTATTCTTTCTGATTTTGGAATCCACCTTGATAGGCATCAATAAGACTCGATAGAACTCGATTGTTTCTGCCTCGATAGTAACTGCCTTACCAGATTGTTTTACATTTTTAACATTTTTTTTAACGTTTTTAACATTTTTTTTGTTTTTTTTCCAGATGCCTGACCTTATTGTGCCGTTGGAGAAACATTTTCCTGGCCGTGTCACTTATAGGGGTAGTGCCTACTTGGATACCCTTATAGAGCAGTTTAAGAGGCGTGGTCTTATTGAAAGGGCACATGCATGCCCGTTGGGACAGTTCTTTAAGGCAAAACCATTTAGTTTTTCTGGGGTTTTGCTGCATCAGCTAATGTTGCGTAAGGTAGAAAGTAAGAAGCCTGAAGAGGGTCAGTTCTACCTAGGCAACACTCTGTGTAGATTTGGTATTCCAGAGTTTGCCCTAGTTACCGGGCTAAATTTTTGGAAATCACCGTCCCCAGATGAATTGAAAGAGCATATTTCAAGTGATCGGATCATCCATGAATATTTTAATGGTGATTCAAAGGTTAGTTTTGGTCAGTTGGAAGATGCATTGAAGGCCTCCACAAACCCAGAAGATGCATTTAAGCTGGGTTTGTGCTATTTGATAGAGGGGGTACTGAATGCCCCAGAGAAGACAACAACGATATGGGGAGATTCCCTGAGGATGGTTGAGGATATTGATTACTTTTTCAAGTATCCTTGGGGGAAGTTGTCATTTAAGAAGGTTAGCAAAGGCCTTCAAAAGGACATGAAGAAGCAATTGAAACACTATGAGGAGAAGAAGAAAGAGGGGTCAAGCAAAAAACAGAAGGAGGCGAAGTATAGTTTCAATTGCTATGCACCCGCGCTTCTTTACTGGGCTTTTGAGGCCATGCCTTCTCTTGGGAGTAAGTTCGGTGAGAACAGTGGGAATCAGATTCCGAGGATGCTCAGCTGGGCTACGAAGACTGATATCACTATTTTGACAGCTCTGTTAGTTCCTATATTTGCCAATTGTCGAGTAAGTTCCATTTTTATCTTGTTAAATGTCACAAATTAATTGATTAACGATTTATTTTATTAAAGTTTTTCTGACACATGTTATTCAACCATGCAGTTAGTGGTATTTCCCATGCTGAAGCCACGTCCCGGTGAGGTAGTCTACTACAATAGCCTCCCAAAAGTTAATTCCAGGTTATTCCCTGAGTTGGAGGCTGGGACTGCAATGGATGAAGTAGTGGTACCTGAGAAGGAGGCAGAGAAGCTAGCATAAGTTGCAAAGGAAGCCTCCATTTTTTATGAGGATGTCCCGAGGGTTGAGGGCACTTCATAGGCCTGTGCAGCTTCATCTAGTCAGGTTGCCCAGCCTGATTATGAGCAATTGATGCAGAGGCTCAAGAGGGTTGAGGAGGGCCAGGCAATCTTACTACAGAATCAGACCACGATCATGGCTCAGTTGGCGCAGCTGCTTTCACTGGTCTCAGGTCGATCCACCAACGTAAAATCAGATACAGAGTCTGATATCTTGCCTGCAGACTACGAGCGCGGTGATCAACCCTCCACTCCACAGGCCCAGACATCTGTAGCTGCCAGTGATGCTGACAGTCCTAGTGTACGAGTACTGCAGCCCGAGGAGGCAGCTAGCCTTGAAGTTGTCAGGAAGAAATGCAGGCCCAAGCATTTTGATGACTTCACCGACTCAACAAAGAAGATCAGACTAGATAAACAGGGGCTAGTTGCTGAACCACTGAGGAAGTGTGACCCACAGCAGGAGAAGAGCTTCCATAAGTGGATCATCGGGAAGATCGACAATAAGAGAGACCGCAACGTGTATACTGGGACGCACGGTGTGGCATGGTTCTTACAGTTGCACACAGTCCAGACTTGGCTTTGGGATTCGGTATGTAAATTACATTCATGTTTTCAATTCAATCTTAAAATATATTGATGGTACTAACGAATTTTTATGTTTTTTTAGCATATTGATGCCGCTTTGCACATGCTACGCCGCCGACGCCACTTTTACCATGCTGCATTTCGGCAAGATGCTGCGATCATAAACACCACCTTCCCCCAGGTGTGCCTAGGTCATTGGAATCATTTCAGAGAGACCGGCACTAAGTATACATGGGACGACGATGTGCTGAGAATGTTGAAGGGCGATGATAATCAATTCCTTGTATCATGGCAAAATGTGAGTGAACTATATTTTGCCTTGCAGGTCGAGAAAGTCGCACATTGGATCACCATTGAAGTCTCCATTCCAACGTGGTGCATCAACGTTTATGATTCCAACCATAGCGTGCTCAGTCCCACTCTGATGGAGGAAGCGATCAAGCCTTGGTGCTTATTGTTGCCTTCGTTGTTATGGTGTTCTGGCATGTTTGACGACCATGAGGACCTCCAGGTATATCCTGAGCAGAATGCAAAGCCTTTCTCATATTGTTGTATTCCTCCAGAGGAGTGTCCTCAGACTAAGACAAGGTATTCCCCTATTTAATTAGTGGATTTTGAAATCTGAAAATTAAAGTTATTTTTATCTTCTATTGACACAAAATCGATTATATGCAGTGGGGATTGTGGTATGTTTGCCATCAAACATATCGAGCATCTGGTTGCCAGGCTACCACTCGATACTGTTATCGATGAGAATATCCAGCATTTCAGGACCAGGACCAAGTGGTGTGTGGACCTGTTCTATCAGAATTTGGCCCCGTGATGCTCTTTACATTTTTGTCTTACACATCTTGTATAGTATAGCATATAGTTAGTTTTGTATATTATTTTTTATCAAACAATATTTTTTGAAAAAGTTATTAAATAAAAATATATTAAATTTACATAATGTGTCTGCCTCGACATCCAAACACACAAAGTATTAGAAGAAGTATTCCATATGATAAATACAGCAAAATCAATTAAATAATTACATAACACAATATTTTAAATCCTAGCCTTACATGACTTCCTATTGTGCCCATTACCATCGACCATAAGAAATTCGTGATAACCAAGGACTTGGACATCTAAAAAAATTGTTTTATCACCTATTTGCTTCAAATCATTTTCCATCTCAGGTGATAACACAGTTGTTGCTTTTGCAGCTCTTTTCCATCGAGATATGGGTGATGAAGAAATATGGTGTGTGGGATTCTTGGACTAAATATCTTTACGTGGACTTGGCTAACCAAACTGTGCCATCATCCTTAAGAAAACACTTCCGGCCATTAGGTGTTTCACATAATGGTAACCTCTTACTTAAATCAAGAAGTCTTCATGAGAAGAGCTGGTATGCTCTGTCCTTTTATGATCCCAAGAGTAGGACAGTCCACTATATTGGTGAACGGGAGTGTCGTTCCTACTTTGCTACTTATGCCGAGAGTATCTTTCTAGGTTAAAAAGAGGCGAAGTTTTTACCTTTTGTTCTTTAAAGTATTGTTCTTTGATGATTAATATGTTTCCTCTATCTATATTTTTTGTTATATGTTCGTTAAAATCTTTTCATGCTTACTTTTTATATTTTTGTTTTGTGGGCATGCATACTTTTTATCTACATACAAGTTGAATCTACGGTATGATTGAATTGACCAACCAAATATGAAACAACAAAGTGAACTGAGTAAACAGAGAGGTTGAGTTTATAAACAAACTATAATTCTGCTAGTTTTGTTTATCCTATTTTATCATACTTCATATTCACCAAAGCACAAAGCAAAACATGTTTATATCAAAACAAGGAGTTCAATAACATGATTGGAGTAAAAACATTTATCACAGCCTATAAATAAAATTCCATTGGAATAGAGGAGAAGCAAAATCAATTAAATAATTACATAACACAATATTTTAAATCCTAGCCTTACATGACTTCCTATTGTGCCCACTACCACCACATCTGCTACACTTACGTGGCTTGACAATCTTTTCCCCGCGTGAAGCATAGCGATTTGTCTTTCGCCTACCCACTTTCTGTTTCCTGGGTCTTCCTACAGGGGTTTTCTCAGCAGGGACGCCGACAACCGTATCTCTGATGTGATCAGGGATTACCCATTCATCCTCGTTCCCAACAGGGTAAATAGTATCTTTATAAGTGTCCTTCAATGCCTCGATTCTATAGTAAGGGGAACACAATGAGTAAATGTTTATGCTTCTTTTTCTGGCTGCAGCAAAAGCATGTACACAGGGTATCCCAATGGTTTGGAACATGCCACAAGAGCATGATTTTGTGGCCAAGTTCACCTCACCATCACCATTACCATCGACCACAAAAAATTCGTGATAACCAAGGACTTGGACATCTAAAAAAATTGCTTTATCACCTATTTGCTTCAAATCCTTTTCCATCTCAGGTGATAACACAGTTGTTGCTTTTGCAACTCTTTCACGTCTATCTGCAAACCAAGACTGAAGAGTGAATCTTATGAATTCAAGAAAAGTGGCGACTGGAAAGCTCCCTGTCTCCTTGGTCTTATTGTTAAAGCTTTCTGCGTAGTTACTCGTCATGATATTGTATCGGTTACCTGGAAAATAAGCACTACTCCACCTTTCAAAGACAATTCCCTCTAGATATTGAGCAATGGGCGGATCAATTACCTTAATCTTGTCAAAGAACTTGTGAAAATTCGTTCTTCGAAATGCGTACGTTGCACACCCTATGATGTCTTGCACGTGGTCAGTTTTGAATTTTGCTACAACATTCATACAGATATGATGGTAACATGCACCGTGATATGCATCTAGGAACACAAGCTCCAAAGCATGATTAATGCTTTTATGTCTGTCCAATACAAAAGCAAGGTTCTCAACGTCCCCTATGGCTTCCTTCAATTTTCTCATGAAATAAGTCCAAGAGTTATGGTTCTCACTGTCCACCAATGCAAACGCAATTGGAAACAACTGGTTGTTTGCATCCAACGCAACAGCACAGAGCATGTGGCCACCATACTTATTCTTAAAGAATGTGCCATCCACACAAATTACAGGACGACAGTACTGGAAACCACACCTAGAAACACCAAGGGAAAAGAAGCAATACAAGAAACGATCATCTTCTGCTACAAAATCAGTAATTGTACCTGGGTTCTTATGCTCCAACTGACACAGGTATCCAGGTAACTTGGAGTATGATTCCTCAGGTGTCCCTTTGACATACATGAGAGTCTTTTCTCTGCATCTCCACGTCTTCTCATAGCTCATTTCAACCCCAAAATGGTGCTTCATGTCCTCCCTTATGTTGTTTGCCATATACTGAGTACCATCGGTAGCAAATTTCCTCTTGATTAGGTGCCCAACAACCCATGGTGATGCTTGACGGTGGTCCTTATCTCGAATTTCTTATGAGCAAGTGTGTACTTCGTTGTATACAGTAATCTCGAACATTTCAGAACGCATTTTTTTCTTACCCCTCAATCTCCAACCACAATCAGGATCCTTGCAGGTAATGTACCACACATCAGTCCCAGATTTCTTCACCATAAACTCAAAATTATTCTTCATCGCAAATATGGATGCTTTGGTTTTCAATTCAAGCTTGTTCTGAAAGAACTTCCCAAGGTGCAATTCTCCTGAAGCTTTGTTGGTTGAGGAATGATGTTGATGTGAGGCCTCTATATCCTCTTTGGTGAACATGGGAGCACTCCATGTTCTACGATCTTCACCTAAGTCCAATGGAGAACTACATCTAAAACTATCATCGGTTCTACTTGGACCTGGACGACTACTGCTGGTCCCAGGTGTTTGCCGGTCTTCTATTCTGCGCTCCTCATCTACCATAACATCTGAACTCTGTGTTGGAAAATCTGCCCTAACATCTGGCCCACCAAGATCTGTTGCATCAGCAACAAGATCGTCGTTGACATAAGGTTCGTAGCCATAGGGATCGTACTCTGCCGTGTCATGCACATATGAAGGATCTCTAACCGGGATATCATCATGGACTATGACATCTGGATTTGTCTCGGGAACACATGTTCCAACGTCACCTTGAGTTCCTTTGAAACCATGACATGGAGGAGAAATGTTCTCTTCAAATCAAACTTCTTTATTAACGCTGGCAGAAGCCGATGCATTTCTTACACCTCCATTCTTAATCAATGTGACACATAGAGGAATGAGCTTCTCTACAGATTTCGATGCTAACCCAATGAATGCACGCACATGCCTATCTTTTTTTATAACGGTAGGTTTGACGGATTGTGATAGGCATGTGTATGGGACCTCAATTTTCAAGTCATGCACACATTTATCCACTTCAAGCTCATCGTACAGAATGTTAAGTAGTTGCTCATATGTCACACCCTTCTCCACGGGCAGAACTTGATTTTCAGCATCTCTGAAAATCCAATCCCTATTTTTCGAGTTC
Source organism: Humulus lupulus (assembly GCF_963169125.1). Taxonomy (NCBI): domain Eukaryota; kingdom Viridiplantae; phylum Streptophyta; class Magnoliopsida; order Rosales; family Cannabaceae; genus Humulus; species Humulus lupulus. The sequence continues at coordinate 47,604,481 of NC_084800.1, read as the reverse complement.
CCAAACACCATTGAATGCAACAAATACAGAAACAGTCGAATCTGCAAAAAAAAACAAAACAAAAAAAAATGTCAAAAAGTCAAACTACAACATAAAACAGAAAATATCGATTTCTATCGATATATGTCGAGTCCTATCGAGGTCACACATATCAAGTTTTATCGAGTACAGTCGAGGACTATTGAGGCAAACAATCCAATAAAATTCTTATACATCTATTGAGTTTTATCGAGTACAATCGAGGACTATCGAGGCAAACAATCCAATTAAACTCTTATACACCTATCGAGTTTTATCGAGAACAATCGAGGCAAACAATCCAATTAAACCTTATACACCTATCGAGTTATTAAATCCAATTAAACTCTTATACACCTATCGAGTTTTATCGAGTACAATCAAGTACCATCGAGGTACTAACATCCTAACACTATCGAGGCACGTCGAGGTCCATCGAGGACCATCGAGCCAGCATGCATGCAACACATCGAGACCTATCGAGTTTCATCGAAACACATCGAGGCAGGAAAAAAATCCAGAAAAAAACGCATGAAGTATCCAAAATTCATTCCGTGAAAAATTGTGTAAAATCCCGGTTTTGAGGGATTTGTTTCTATTTTTAGTTTATTGGCATTTTTGGTTTTAGTCAAAATTAATATTGTATTTATTGATTAAATCCTGTTTATTGTGTAAAATTCTCTGCTGTAAATGTCTCTTTCTGCATATAGAATAAATCTGGAATTATCTTGGAAATATTCTTGTCATTTATTCTCATTGTCTCGGTTAGGAAAGTCTGGGTATCTTTTGTTTCAGCAGAATCCAGTTCTGTCGAAACAGATGGATATTTACCTTATTTAGAATTATCTTGTGCATCAAGTAATCAATGGTGAATATTCTTTATTTATGCTTTTGTTTCTCTATAAAAGCTTCTGACCTGTGCGATTAGGTTATCACTTCAGAGATTGATTTCATATTTTGTTGAAGTGCCGTTTTCATGTGTAGAGAGCTTTTGTTCTAGAGCTCTTTGTGTTTTGTTTTCTGTTTTTCTTGCATATGTTTGTTAACTGTTTTGCAGGTAAAACTCTCAAGGACACCTTGTTTAAGAGCTTCGGGAGAAGCTTGTAGTGTGAGTCACTCTTCGGGATGATTAGTGCACGGACCAGAAGTTGAAGGGAGTTCAAGTTTCTGAGTCATTTGGAAGTGTTATTAGGAAGTGTCAAATTGCTGGGATTGCGACAATTTAAAGAGGGAGTCTTTAAGATTGTATAAGTCAATTGGTGATTGTAATTTGAATAATTCTTATCTAATAAACTTCATTCTCTGGGCGTGGCCCCGTGGATTAATAACAATCTGCAAAGGTTGTTGATACCACGTAAAAATTCGTGTGTCCTTTATTCTTTACGTTTCTGATTAAGTAATTCTGTTTACACACATCATACTTCTGTTTAAGCTTTTCCGCAATGTGTTAAAACGTGTTTTCATATACATCCTTGGATTAATTATTTGAATTAACCAATTAATTTAATCCAAATAAGAGAATTTCATTTGGTATCAGAGCGGTTCACTAAACTCTTAGTGAGATCTTGTGGTTATTTTTCGTTTGATTTGTTTTGTGTGAAATGTCTTTCTTTGCAGAAGGTAGTTCGGTGTCTCGACCTCCATTGCTAAATGACTCAAACTATCCATATTGGAAAGTTAGGATGAGAGCCTTCATAAAAGCTCAAGATGAGAAAGCATGGAGAGCAATTTTGTCTGGATGGTCACCTCCTACTGAAAAAGGTGAAGATGGAAGCACAATTGTAAAATCGGAACTTGTTTGGGATACAGAAGAAGAAAAATTATCTAGCTATAATAATAAAGCTCTTCACGCCATATTCAATGGTGTCGGAGAAAGTTTTATAAAGCTTGTTTCCACTTGCACCTCTGCTAAAGAAGCCTGGACAATCCTTCAAACTCAATTTGAAGGAACAGCTGATGTCAAGAGATCTCGATTCATTATGCTTCAAACTAGGTTTGATGATCTCAGAATGTCTGATTCTGAGACTTTAACTGAATTCTATGAAAGACTTTCTGATATTGCTAATTAATATTTTGCCTTGGGTGAGAAACTTGATGATTCTGTACTTGTTAGGAAAATTGTTAGAGTTCTACCTGACAGGTTTAATGTGAAGCTCACAGCAATGGAAGAGGCAAAAGATTTCAGCAACATGAAGGTGGAAGAGTTGATGGGATCACTACGAACTTTTGAGCTTAACCAAAAGATTCGTCAAAAGGACAAACCTAACCCATCAAAAGAAAAAGAAAAAACGATTGCTTTCAAAAGCACGGAGATGGAGACTCCTGATGAGGGAGATGGTGATAATGAAATGGCTTTGCTCTCAAAAAAATTTCAAAAATACATGAAAAAGATTGGGAATAGGCAAACCATTGGAAAGGCTCCTAGAGGTAATTTCTCTTTCTCTAACAAAAAGGGTATTCAGTGCAGGGAATATGAAGGCTTTGGGCACATCCAGGCTGAATGTGCAAACCCTCTCAAAAAGAACAAGAAAGGTATGATCGTTACATGGAGTGACGAAGACTCGGATAACAGTGAAGAGGAAAAAGAGAACGTTGCGTTCACAACCAGCGTTTCTGAGTCAGCATTGAGAGAGGCCAAAATGGTGTGCCTAAACAATTGCACCAAAGGTGAAAGCTCGGATAGTGATGAATCCGATCTAAATGATGAGTCTCTAGGAGAAGCATACAAAAAATTGTATGAATCATGGGAGAAATTGTGTTCTGAGAATCGATCATTGGTTAGTAAGAACAAAGAACTTTCTGCTGAGATTAAAATACTTGTTGATCAAAATGAATTGCTTGAAAATGATATTAATTCGAAAATTAATGAAATAAGCAAATTGACAAAAGATCTTGAGAATCTCAATAAGAATGTTAGAATGCTTAACCCTGGATCTGCTGTTTTTGGGGAAATTCTTGAAGGGTACAGGTCTAGAGACAATTGTTATACCATGTTACCTTCTTTCATGTGTTATTCTGCCTTAGGTAACAATATTGATGTGTGGCATGCCAAACTTGGGCATATAAACTTTAAACTGTTGAAAAAGTTGTCTCATTCAGGGATTGTTCGTGGCTTACCTAGTTTGGGTAAGGAAACTGAAGGCAAGTGCAAAGAATGCCAACTTGGTAAGCAACTAAAAAGCACTCATAAAAGTGTCTCTAACATTAATACTTCGAAAGTGCTAGAATTGCTTCACATGGATCTAATGGGTCCAATTCAAGTTGAAAGCTTGAATGGTAAGAGGTATATATTTGTGTGTGTAGATGATTTTTCTAGATACACATGGGTTGGATTCTTAAGGGAAAAATCAGATACGTTTGATGCGTTTAAAACCTTGTGTACTAAGTTGCAGGTTGAAAAAGATTGCACAATTGGAAAAATGTTGCGCATACGTAGCGATCATGGAAAGGAGTTTGAGAACTCGGTCTATGATGAATTTTGTAAGGCTGCAGGTATAACTCATGAGTTCTCAGCTCCTAAAACTCCTCAACAGAATGGCGTAGTGGAAAGGAAGAATCGTACCCTGCAAGAAATGGCTAGGGTAATGTTGAATAGCAAGAAACTAACTAAGAGGCTATGGGCTGAAGCCATTAGTACTGCTTGCTATATCATAAATCGTGTCTTTCTTCGTCTAGGTACCTCTAAAACCTCATATGAAATTTGGAAAGGTAAAAAACCTAGTGTTGCTTATTTTCATGTGTTTGGATGTGCTTGTTACATTTTGAGAGATAGAGAACATCTGGGAAAATTTGATAACAAAAGTGATGAGGGTGTATTTCTTGGGTACTCCACTAATAGTAAGGCTTATCGTGTGTATAACATGAGAACCCAAACTGTTATGGAGTCAATTAATGTTGTTATTGATGATGTTCGAGATTTCTCTGAATTTTCTACAGAAGAAGAAATTGACAGGTTTGTGGACGAATCCGATGAGCAAGTTGACGGTGAACCTGTTCATGACCATGCTGTGGAAACCTCCGGAACATCTGTATCCACAGATCCTGAGTCTGATGACACAGATACTGAACAGACAGAAAAAAGGTTTCCAGGTATTATATCTGATGAGATTCGAAAAGAACCTTCTAGCAGAGTCAAACTGAACCATCCATCAGATTTAATTCTGGGGGATCCTAAAGACAGCATGGTGACACGAAAGAAGTTTAGTAATGTTTCTCGTTTTGCTTGTTTTTTATCCAATTTTGAGCCTAAAAATGTGAAAGAGGCATTAACTGATGCTAATTGGATTGAGGCTATGCAGGAAGAATTGGAGCAATTTTTTAGAAATAAAGTGTGGAATCTTGTGCCCCGTCCACTTGACACAAATATTATTGGTACTAAATGGATCTTTAAAAATAAATCTGATGAATTTGGTACTATCATAAGAAATAAGGCAAGATTGGTGGCACAAGGATACACACAAGTGGAAGGGATAGATTTTGATGAAACATTTGCCCCAGTTGCAAGACTGGAATCTATACGTTTGTTACTCTCTATTGCTTGTTTGATTGGTTTCAGGTTGTTTCAAATGGATGTGAAATCCGCATTCTTGAATGGTGTTTTAAATGAGGAGGTTTATGTTGAACAACCTAAAGGGTTTGAAGACCCTCATGCACCTGACCATGTCTACAAGCTAGACAAAGCTCTTTATGGGCTAAAGCAGGCACCAAGGGCATGGTATGAGAAACTTACAAATTTCTTGGTGTCACATGGGTACAAAAGGGGAGGAGTTGACAAAACATTGTTCATCAAGACTGTTGATTCACATATCATAATTGCTCAAATCTATGTGGATGACATTGTTTTTGGCTCTACCTCTAAGTCAGAAGTGAAAAAATTTGTGGAACAAATGAAAGACGAGTTTGAAATGAGTATGGTGGGTGAACTAACGTTTTTTCTAGGTCTGCAGGTAAAGCAAATGGAGGAAGGCACTTTTGTGAGTCAAAGCAAATATGCAAAGAATTTGGTCAAGAAATTTGGTCTTGATAGCTCAAAATTTGCAAAAACACCAATGAGCACCACAACTAAACTCACAAAAGATGAGAATGGTGTCAAAGTTGATCCTACACTCTATAGGAGTATGATTGGTAGTTTGCTTTATCTCACTGCTAGTAGACCTGACTTGTGTTATAGTGTTGGTGTGTGTGCCAGGTACCAAGGGAATCCAATGGAATCTCATGTGAAGGCTGTGAAAAGAATAATTAGATATGTTCATGGAACAACTGATTATGGGCTTTGGTACACCAAAGAAACTAATCCCACTCTTGTGTGTTTTAGTGATGCAGATTGGGCTGGAAACACCGATGATCGAAAGAGTACTAGTGGGGGATGTTTCTTTCTAGGGAACAATTTGGTGTCATGGCACAGTAAAAAACAAAACTCGATCTCCCTCTCCACTGCTGAGGCAGAATACATTGCTGCTGGAAGTTGTTGTGCTCAACTCTTATGGATGAAACAAATGCTGAAAGACTATGGGTTTGATCTTGACACCTTAACTGTTTTTTGTGATAACACAAGTGCCATCAACATTTCAAAAAATCCGGTACAACACTCTAGGACTAAGCACATTGATATTCGACACCATTTCATAAGAGAATTAGTTGAGAATAAAACTCTTGTGCTTGAGTATATTGAAACTGAAAAACAACTTGCAGATATTTTCACCAAGGCCTTGGATTCGGTTAGGTTTGACTCCCTCAGAAAATCCTTGGGAGTTTGTCTTGTTTAAAGTATTGGATCTTGGTTGTTGGCACGAGCTTAGAATCTGTTTAAACATTTTGAGAATCTGTGTGTATGACTTAGAATAAATTATCCTGTGTTGAATGAATTCCTGATTTGCATGCCTAGAGTAAAATCAAATAGTAATCCCTTCGTAGTATATTTCTGTGAATCAAGCATTGTTTTATGTGACAGTGGTGTTTAGTGTTTCACAATTTCAGGCTCCTATGAATGAATAGAGCTACCTTCCTAGTGTGTGAAAGCCATCTTTGAGTAAGTTGGAACTTTGTAATTCGGAGTTATAAAGAGGATACTCTACCATAGAAAATGGCTACCACTAGGGTAAGTGTGAGAGCGTCTTCATAGGGTACAAATTTTTGAAAGAGACTTTCTGTCAAATTGGGCAATGTTCCCTTGCTACACTCACACACACATATGCTTGAAGTTGTGATTCACCGAATTTTAAAAAAAAAAGGAAAAAGAAAAATTTATAATAAATGTTCACATAGTGTTTGATTCATTTTGAAATATGCTTAGTAACTGGATTGTGCTTGATTTGTGTTCAGGTATTGCTCAAGACTTCATTTTCACAAGGTTTTTTATTTTAAGGTTCTCATACACACATGATTCTCTCATTGATTGTTCAGATTGTTTGTCACGTGCCCATAATTCAAGTTGTATTTGTTGTTTAGATTTATTCTATTAAATTTAAAAATTAAAAAAATTAAAAAAATAAAATTAAAAAAAAAAAGGGAAAAGGAAATATGGGGAAATTGTCTTGGCCGAATCTTGGTTTTGTGAATATTGCTTTGATGAGTTTCTTTTCAATATACCAAGTTATTCAAGTTTTTTTTTTATTCTTGGCATCTCACGTGAATTAATTGAGAATATTGTGTTGCTTAAAGTCTTTGATGTGGTTTCCTTTTTTTGAAATCGTATGGCTAGGGTTTGATCTCTCTTATTGTGTCATGATCTTCACCATTAAATTCAGTTTCCTTTTGTGTTCCTCTATTGTTGTAATTTTGAAATAAAAAGGGAAAGAAAATTAGCAAAGAGATCGTGTGCCATGATGAGGATATTTGGTCTTAATAAGAAATTTTTTTGAAAAAGGAAACATCTCTTCCTTGTCAGATTTGAGCAGTTATTTCAGAGAGATGTGACAGATTTTTGGGCAATTAACCGTCCATTTTGAGTAATGGAAAGATCACATTCGGTTTGGTCCTTTATATAAGGGTTTCTTCCTCTCGTCTCTCTCACACGATTTCTCTAACTCTTCTTCATCTTCTTGGCTGTTATTTCTTGTCTTTTTTTTTTGAGTTACAGATACCATGGTGAGGACCAGAGGAGCACACTCAAAGAAAACTCCAACCAATCTCTCAAATCCTCTGTCTAAAACACCTGTCAGCACAGCCGTGCCGTCTGCCTCTGCTCTTCCCAAGTCCGTCTCGACGCCTAGTTCATCTGCGGGGACAAAACCCAATATGAAGCCGCGTAAGAAGACAACTCCGGTTCTCACGGCGACCCCTCTGGTGTTCCCCGATGTTGATGCTGCTGTCCCTGTGTCGTCACCACCACCTAAAGGGGTGGTGACCGAAAAGGAATCTGTTATTCCTTCTTCTCAGAGCGCTCCAACCAAAAAGACTAGGGCATCCGAAAAAGGGTCTGTCGAACCCTCTCCACCAAAGAAGTCGTCTCTCCCACCGAAGACGAATGCCAAAGGTTTTTTGAAGAGGAAAACGCCCTCCGATTCGACTGTCTCTCCTTTATCCTCGGTCAAGAAACGTCTCAAGGACAACCCACCATCACCGTCCACTTCTGAGGCAGATGAAGAAGAGGAAACAGTGGCTAAAGAATCCACAGAAGATATCCCAGAGAAAGTGGCCTCTGACAAAGAGCTGTCTCAGGAACCTGAAGAATCAGCCACCGATTCTGAGCCAAGGGAAGAGGAAGATGTTGCGTCGTCTGATCCCGATGTGGACACAGTCTCAAGCCCTGTCGCTGCTGTTCCCAGTTCTGTGGTAACAAAACCCTCATCCAAGGGAAAAGGCAAGAAACCCATCTCTCGGTCTGGTACTCCTCTTACTAAGTCAGTGGTAAAATTTCAACCTCACTCTTATTCCTTCTGTTATAATGATAATGAACGAGATATGATGTTGTATGCCCATCGTAAGTTCCTTCCCGAGAGGAATTTTGTTCTTAGTGATCATAGGTCCTTCGGAGTTCTCATCTTGCTTCAAACCCGTGAGTGGGTTGGGTCCCTGGTGAAGCTTTCTGGCTATGTGGAGCGTGTTGTGAAGGAGTTTTATGCCAATCTTACCAATGATGTGCTTGATCCAAAGTCCCCTCACTTCGAAAAGGTTTATGTCCGCGGACAATGGTACTCCTTCGCTCCTAAAGATATTGCAATCGCACTCCAAATTCCGATTGCAACTGTTGAAGACCAAGCTGCTGAAACACTTGATCGCGATGAAGTGTTGTCCGAGCTCGTGGGACAACGCATGCAGTGGTCCCCCAACACTGTTCTGCTGGTCACCAACCTGACAAATATGTATGCTGTGCTCCACAAGTTTGCCACTTCAAACTGGAAGCCTACATCTCACACTAACACCATTTCTTTTGACCTGGCCGCATTCCTCTATAAAGTTGGCACAGGCATAGAAGTTGATCTGGCGAAACACATTTTTGATCAAATTGTTGGTTTCCGCAGGGGTAATCGTAAGTCTCTTAATTTGCCCTTTCCCCATCTCATTTATAAAATTCTTAGCATGCAGAATAATGACATCAAACTGGAGACCGAAGACTTGGTCCTAGCCACTACTGCCGTTTCATTCCGATCAGGTGGCCCTTCAAATGAGACTGGCGAAGCACCAAGCGCCAAGAAAGTGAAGCCTCAGTCCCTCAATTTCGTATATGAGGACCTGTCCCCTGATTCTGTCCCATCAGTTTCACCTGCTGTGGCTACAGAATTGGCGTTCCTTCGTTCTAGTTTGGCTGATCTTCACACAAAGTTTGCTATCATCCAGCAGTCCATTCAAGACCTACTGATGCTTGCCACCCGTGCTTCAAATTCTTGACCACTGTTTTTATTTTATTTGTTTATTTTGCAATACAACATTGATCTTTTGGGGTCTTTTATATTTTTCTTTGGTACTTTGACAGACAAATAGGGGGAGAAGCACTCGCACTCCTGGTTTATTTTTTAAGTTTTTGGGAACATCAAACTCTGGACCCTCTACTTTTTGAGGGGGAGTTTTTTTATGATTACTTGTTTTTGATTACTTGTGCTTTTTCGCAGGGGGAGTTTTATTTGGTAATCACTAACTTTTTTTTCTTGCAGGAGTGTTATATTAATTTTGCCTTCCAAAGTGCCAAAGGGGGAGATTGTAAAATCCCGGTTTTGAGGGATTTGTTTCTATTTTTAGTTTATTGGCATTTTTGGTTTTAGTCAAAATTAATATTGTATTTATTGATTAAATCCTGTTTATTGTGTAAAATTCTCTGCTGTAAATGTCTCTTTCTGTATATAGAATAAATCTGGAATTATCTTGGAAATATTCTTGTCATTTATTCTCATTGTCTCGGTTAGGAAAGTCTGGGTATCTTTTGTTTCAGCAGAATCCGGTTCTGTCGAAACAGATGGATATTTACCTTATTTAGAATTATCTTGTGCATCAAGTAATCAATGGTGAATATTCTTTATTTATGCTTTTGTTTCTCTATAAAAGCTTCTGACCTGTGCGATTAGGTTATCACTTCAGAGATTGATTTCATATTTTGTTGAAGTGTCGTTTTCATGTGTAGAGAGCTTTTGTTCTAGAGCTCTTTGTGTTTTGTTTTCTGTTTTTCTTGCATATGTTTGTTAACTGTTTTGCAGGTAAAACTCTCAAGGACACCTTGTTTAAGAGCTTCGGGAGAAGCTTGTAGTGTGAGTCACTCTTCGGGATGATTAGTGCACGGACCAGAAGTTGAAGGGAGTTCAAGTTTCTGAGTCATTTGGAAGTGTTATTAGGAAGTGTCAAATTGCTGGGATTGCGACAATTTAAAGAGGGAGTCTTTAAGATTGTATAAGTCAATTGGTGATTGTAATTTGAATAATTCTTATCTAATAAACTTCATTCTCTGGGCGTGGCCCCGTGGATTAGTAACAATCTGCAAAGGTTGTTGATACCACGTAAAAATTCGTGTGTCCTTTATTCTTTACGTTTCTGATTAAGTAATTCTGTTTACACATATCATACTTCTGTTTAAGCTTTTCCGCAATCTGTTAAAACGTGTTTTCATATACATCCTTGGATTAATTATTTGAATTAACCAATTAATTTAATCCAAATAAGAGAATTTCAAATTGCAATAAAACATGAAGGCATACACAGATCTGTTCGAAATAAGACAAGTAATGTAACCAGACAAGTTTCCTCACTACATATAACAAATATATACTTACCCATAAGATTTTTTCCCTAGATCCGAAATCCAAAATGAAGTTTCTTGACTTGAAAGGACTCACAACTTGCCCCTAGATCCGAAATGCAAATTAATGGTGGCTGCCTTTTTTTTGTGTGTACGAGAGTTTGAGAGACAAAGAGGGAAAACATAAGAGATAGAGAGTGAAGACTACGAGAAAAAGAGAGGGAAAATTATGCCAGGAGTATTTTGGGTAGTAACGACATTAGTAGCACCAAAACGAGAGTTATATAGTGATAATGTATTTTTCAAACGGAGTGTCACTTATTGCATTAAAACTCAAATTTCCCTTTCAAAATCATACATATTTGGTACACTAGACTCAGATTTTATAAATAGAATTTTATCAATATGACCAAACTGTCATCATTTATATGTAATTTAATTTTAATTTGAAACTTATATAATTGAGAACAGTTTGATTAAATTAGTAAATTTTATTAATCAAATTTATGTTTAGAGTGTCAAATATGTATGATTTTAAAATACGGGCACCAAATATGTACGATTTTAAAATACAGGGTACCAAATGAGCATTATTGTAAACACATGGTACCAAAATAATACTTTGCAAAAATACAAGGTACCAAATAGTTACTTACCCAGAAATAAATAATTTTTTTTATTAAATAGGGTTTTATTTTATATTTTTGCAGCAATGAATAATTTGTTGAAAATAATCATATATATAATGTAATACATCATAGTAAAATAAAAAAAAAATTATAAAGATATACAAGTTTTTCATTCACTCTTTTATACTGATTAAATAGTTGATGTTGGGTTAGAGATAATGTAATAGAATAGAATGAAAAATAATAAATTTTTCGTTCAATTTCTTTGTTTGATTGCATATTATGGCACGTTTATTAAACTGTAATCGAAATCCAAATAAATCACTAGAGAAATGAATGATAATAAAATATTGAATAATCAGAAGTATTAAATGTATTATGTTGTTTACTAAAACTAACTGGAAATTGAATCATAATCATTTTATCTCATTTACTTAGTCAGAAAACGTATTCGGAATGCTTAAATTGAATAAATTATCATTTTAAAAAAGTAATTTTTTTTATTTAAAAGGTAAATATATCTTTTAAATGCAACAATTAAAAATAATAAGAGAAGTTTACATTAATATGAGAAAAATAAATATAGCTACTATATTTATGGAGAAAAAGTAATTATACAAAATATCATAAGTTTCGAAGAATTTTTTTTTAAATATGTTAATTCCATAAAATATAAAAAATATAATACCATAAACCTAATTACACAAAACTCATTCTCACTCTCTCCTCTCTCCCTCACGATATATATCTCTCTCTCTTTTCTCTATTCTTCCTTTCCCATCTCTCATTCGGTTCCATCATCTTAGCCCTCCATCGATGATGCCACCTCCAGTCCCACCCCCTACTATGACGCACCTCTGCTCCTGCCCTTGACGACGACACACCTCCGCTCCTTTGGTTCTTCTTATTCTTCTTCGTCTTCTTTCTTCAAATCTGGTTTCATTCTTATTATTTTTGTTTTTTTTCTTTCAGGGTAAGTAACTTATTTGGTATCCTGTATTTTTGTAAAGTATCGTTTTGGTACCCTGTGTTTACAATAATGCTCATTTGGTACCCTGTATTTTGAAATTGTACATATTTGATATCTTGTATTTTGAAATCATGCATATTTGGTACCCTAAACTCAAATTTAATTAATAAAATTCTACCAATTTAATCAAATCTCTCTCAATTATATGAGTTATAAATTTAAATTTAATTCTTTAATTACATATAACTTACCACAGTTTGATCTTATTGATAAAATTTTATTTATCAAAATTGAGTCTAGTGTACCAAATATGTATGATTTTAACAAGGTATCATATTAGCATTATTAAAAAAAGAGGGCACCGAAACGATACTTTGCAAAAACAGAGAGTACTAAATGAGTAAATTCTATATTTTTCACATCGGATTTTGTCATTTCAAATATGATTTTGCACTTCATATTTGATTTTTTTTCTTCTAGACCTGACTGCAACTGGTTACTATCGCGATCTCATCTGATTTCTGGTTTTTTTTTTTCAAATCTGTTTAAGTATCAAAGAACCATGGAGTCTAATTCTTTTTATTCATATGTGATTATTTTAGACCTAGCTGAAACCAGTTACACTAATAATTAATTTAGATTCTTTTGTTTAGATATGAATTTTTTTCTCAAACTTACCTGTAACCAGTTACGATTATGATCAATTTAGATTTTTTGTTTGGATCTTATTTTTTTCTAGGTCTGGCTAAGTAATCAGTTACCATTGTAACTCATTCTTTTTTTCATATCTATTTTTTTTTTCAGACCTAGCTGTAACCAGTTACCTTCATGATCAATTTAATTTATTTTTTTCATATAAGTTTTTTTTTCTTCCAAATCTCATTAAGTAACTAATTACAATTCAATTGATATTTTGATAATGGTACATTACTAAATAAATCAAAATTATTTTTATAGTTGTAACTAGTTACTACAACACTACTTAAAAAATAAAATTAATATTTATAGTTGTGACCCGTTACCACAAATCACTAAAAAAATTGACAATGGAATACTATTACTCCCACAAAAAATCAAAATTATTTTGATAGTGGTAATCGGTTACTGCGAAGAAAATGTTAATTGCAGAAGATGAAAATTGGAAGAAAAGAAGAAGAAATGAGAATAAAAAACATGGTGGTGAAAGTCTCGGCTTTTTTTTTCAAAGAATAATGTAAAAAAATGTTTTTATAAAATATGAATGATAAAAAACAATACAAATAGATTAAAATTATAAAAATATTAAAAAAAAACATATTAAAACTAGCTACTAAAATTGTATAAAAAAAATAAAATATGGTATACAAATAAAATATTACAAATATATGGGAAAACAACCTCCTTAAAAATGTAAACAAGAAGAATATGCCATAAAAAAACTTTTGAAAAAAAAGTGCCATATTTTTCAAAGTTTAAAAAAAATCTCATATTTGGTGTAATTTCCTTTTAGATGGTTTTTTTTTTGTTGACATTAATGCTTGTGTAAAACTAACTTTGGTTCTTTTATTTATATATATTAAAATAAGATGGTAAAATTTCAATAAGATTGATTGTGAATACTTTATTATATAATTTATTTTTGTATGACTTCACTATAAGTACTGATTATTTTTGTTCTTTTTTTTATCTAATAATTTGTTTTATTTAGCTTAATAAAACTTGTATTGAATCTTTCACTTGTTACAAGTTTTGTTAATTTGCATTGCCTATATACATATATTTACAAGTCTATAAAGTGGTCTATTTTAATGTGACTTGAGAATAATATTTAGTTTTACAAAAACTATCATGTACAAGAGCCAAACATTTGAATATGATTTTGGCACATCCTATATAGCTATATAAAATTAAATATTGCAATGATTTATACAAAACATAATATTGTAATAATTAATACAGTACATACATAGTGCTTATACAAGAGTTGAATGGATATGTGAATTTGTTTTAATTAATTAAAAAATGTTATAAACTTTATTATTTAAAAAAAACAATGAAAAATGATCTAATGTTATGAATTTAATTTTTTGTATTAATTTTGAATTTAAATTAATTAAATTTTACTTAAACTAAAATTAATTTTTCACCGTTTGCTGTGTTTGAAGAGTCTACATAACTCCTATTCAAAAAAAGAAAAAAGAAAAATTCTACACAACCATCTCAGGCGTGTAACATTGACAAGAGCTGGAAGTTACTTATTAAAACTTGTTTTAAAATTGGGGTCATTTTCACCTACCAAACAATTCATTTTTTAGATTTAAATGCGAAAAAAATCTGTTTACACTTTTTTTTTACATTCCAACGTATTAATGTGTGAATATTACTTAAATGTTGTAAATTTTGAAAATATTAAAAATTGTTTAATGATTTTTTTTATCAAATATTAAATATTAAGATAAAAAATTATAAAAAAGATAAAGAGAGAGAGAGAGTGCTTTTAGCTTCTTTATTTTTTATTTCTTTTCTTTTTATTTTGTTCCCAAATAAAATTTTAGAAATTAAACTTTGTCAAAATTCATAGTTTGTTATTACTTTGATTCAATTCTAAAATGAACTAAAAAAACAGGGTGACTAGCATTGAATTGAAACTTAGATTTAATAGAAATACAAAGTTTACCATGATATTCATTAATTTAGAGTATAATTAATGTGCTCATAAGTACTGTACAATACATATCTAATGACCTGCATCTATCCCTATCCCTAATCATAAAGTTAGCGTATTACACCATAAAAAGTGGAATTATGTTAGGCATATTTATTTACTTAGAGCACCTCTTTTAAAACAGAAGGAACACAGAAAAAGGCTTTCTCACCAATTTTTTTGATTGCGTGAAACTTGAAGAGTGCTGAACCCGCAACGTTCCACGCGAATGAACAATTCTTGACACTACCACGACCACTCATGGCATAGTCATAACTCAAATGGTATATGGCAATGGCCTCGTTATATATCTCCTCCATATTCCTTGGGCTCTCCTCCAAGTCCTCAGCTCCATATAGGAGCTACAATACAACACAATACAATTCAATAGAAGAGCAGGAAACGAAACAAAAGGCAGTTTTTTGTTTGTTCATTTCAGTGGTTAAAGAAGTCTTAACTCTTACCTTCTTATACTTCATCTTGACCTCATCAGCAGCATTGTTTTTCACTTCGTTATCCTTGTTATTCAAGGCATCACACATCTCTTCCCTGTACATATTGTAGAGCTCCTTCCATTTCTTCAAGCTGTCTTCAGAGATGATATCGACATCGAAACATGGAAGCTTCCAGACCTCTGGCATTGAAGAATACCATGTTTGTTAAAACTCCGTTTTAGTTTTGTAGGACAATGGAACGTATAAAGTTCAAAATTACTATTTATGCAAGCTTCCCGGTGAATATTTTGGAACACTAAATAAAGAATTATAAGAATGACTGCAATGAAAATATATGATGACAGAGAGATGCAATGTTTATTTAGCAAATCTTCACCTGTGTTTGAATAATCCTCTTCTTTATATGAATTCACCCTATCATAGATCAATCCCAAAATGGACTTGGATTCATAAAAATCTTGCCTTTCCATATAATGAGGAAGTTTTTTCGGCTTTAACTCTCTGGGAACTACAACCTGTTGCAACAAAAAAATAAAATCAGTGTGGGATAAAAATAATAGGAGACACAAACTGGCAAGATATTTTTAAAGATCAAGGATAGTAGAAATAAACCGAGAAATGCCATTGAATAAAAAATAAAAAAACATAATTTTGAAAGTAGACCAATGCACCACATGATATGTGCCTATTGATTAGTCTCATAACTTGATCATTCCTTTGTTTGAGGAGAGACAGCAAAAGCTCGACTATTCTATTTCTGCCATGAATTTTATGACAAAGAAAAACATAATTAATCCAATTCAATACAGGATAGAAAAATGTAAACCTTAGAGAAATTTCATGAACTGCATAAACTTAGACATATTTTGCAAGTCTCCTTGCTTAAAAGGCATTCTTGAAATTAATTAGCCTGAATACAAATGAATGTATGTACATATACAGGCATCTATGAATTAATGTATGAGATATTAGTAGAAAGATAATAAAAAACACCCTAGTGATTAATGAGCCTATCTAAAGTTATTTCAAATGAAAAAAATGTACAACCAGAACTAACCTTTATCCCATTCTTTGCAGCATCCAAAGCATCGTAGTAAATGTTGATTAACTTGACGATGTTCTTTCTGACAAGATTTTTCTCCTCAACACAATCATTCCCGAGAATCAAATACCTGTCCATTAAGGCCAACCAGCTATCGGCTGCCTCACTCATGGCATTACTGAAAAGAAAGAAGAAAAGAACAATTTCTTTTTGCTAAAAACATTTAGAAATAAACATCCCAACTCTCCTAACATAATGAAATGTTAAAAATTACAACAAGGTCCATGACTGAGATTCCATTGATAAAATTTAGAAATTTATCCCTTAAATCACCTTGTCTAGGAGTAGAAAGTATCCGACATTACTAATGTGAAGAAAAAACGTTAGATTCAATTTAATATTTTAAACTGCGTCCATCCATGTCCGTTGTTAAGCAAATATTAGACATAAAATACTTCAAAACTGCAGTGCATAGTGCATTAACTTCACATGAATCATATCACACCAAAATTATGGTAACCAACTAATCAACAGCATACCTTGGATTAAACCTAATTTGGAGGAAATGTTTAATAGACTCGTATTCCAAATCTTCAGGCGAAGATGGAATAGGTTTACTCACAACCTTCTTTGTCGAGGGAATTGGAACCCAAGGTTCACTTGGCTTGAAATATTTCAATAACTGAATTAATAAGAATTAATTGGTAAGAACAGCCTTAACAATATTAAATTACCTATGAAAGTAGTACAGTATGCATAAAGTTTTGGCGTTTTAATACATGTGCTTAAATCTAAAATGAACAATTTCAATAGCTGAAGATACCACATCAACAATGACTCGAGCTATTGAAGACGCCTAAGCAGAACGGGCGCTTATGCAAAATATGTCATTCAAAATAATTCCACATCCATTTTATGCTATAAAACTTTTTAAGTATCAAATGCCAAAGCAAACAAGCACACCATGCATTTATATTCTCATCCCATATTCATGAATTGCTAATCCATATGGTACAAGAGACTAACATAGACACACCAGAACAACTCAATTAAAAATAGGTAGTACTGTTCGCAATAGTGTCATTCAGAATTATTCAAAGGTAAAAGTTAAAGAACTTCAAAATTTGATGTCACCATCCATTCTTTATAATACAACATGGAGAAAAAAATGAACTCAAAACTCTTCTAAGCTCATCAAATAGGCAAACTAAGAATTGAAGAAAACTGGAAAAAATTATTGTAAAGGAAAGAATTTATTGTTCAAGATATGTCATTTACGAAAAAAGAAAATAAAACAAGTTAAAATGGTCAACCTAGACCCGCATATAAAATAAAAAAAAATAAAAAAAGGTAAATGCCAAACCTCAGGGTTTCTTGAGACCCAGTACATGTCTCCATCAAAATCTCCCCCAGCAATCTCATCAGCTACTGACCTTGGACCTTTTGTGGAGAAGAATATAGCATACTTGGCATTTCCGACAAAAGATTCCAGTTCTTCTATATAGGTGGCCTTTAGAACATGAATGTCACCAAAGTGTATACCTGGATTTCGGTACACCAACACCTTTCCAGAAATTTGTCCGTTGTGACTGAAAATATCATAGTGCAGAAAGGAAAAAAAAAAAGGTGCTTCACTGATAAGGAAACATTAATGATCTGTACAACACAGTTTTAATAATTAAGAATATGTTTGTACATATTCATACTGGGAGGGAAATATAAGCCAATACTAGTACATACAGGACAATACAAACTTCGTCACTTTCAAGTTTTCCAGTGGGGTCAGCTGTTCCCATTAAATAATAGCACTCAGGTATGTAAAGCTTTCCCCCTTTTAGGCTCTTCTTTTCTTCCTTCATTAGTACAGAAAGACGATATTGCAAGTAGGGCTCTTCAAGAGGAATACCAGACAAGATCATTCTTGCAATTGTAAAATCACTATCCATGTTCCCATAAATAATACCAACTGCCAATATGCAAATAAATTTTAAAAAATAAATAGATTACTATGTATGGATACAGTCCAAGCATTGGACTAAAAGAAAATTAAAGCAATATGGCTGAAATCACCTTTAAGTGCAGTGCGCTTACTGCTGAAAGCACCATAAGCTTCTCTCAATGCATTCTCAAGTAATTCCTCGAAATATTTGTGTGGCACCCCTCCGTAGCTTAGAAGTGCAATTAAATTTCTTGATGTGTAAGTTTTATTGGGCGGATTGCTGGACAACAATTTAAAAAGTTATAGATTTCACTTGCATCTGATTTATCATTTCCACTGAAAACAAACCATAATATATTCTAATTTGAGACCCAAAAAAAAAAGATAGAGCAAAAGCAATTTGTCTATTGTTTCCTGTAAAATGAAGCAATTTTACTTGGGAAATTTCATGTTATATGCATAATAACTTAGTGAAATTTTTTAATATGCCAACATAAGTTATTATCTCAAATATATGACAATTTCAAATTTTTAGACAAAAATACCCCTAATATTCAAACATCAATTTTCTCTCTCAATCCAAACTTTCTCTCTCTAACATTTCTTATTCTCTCACTCTCTCTAACATTCTAATCTTGTAGATCTCGAAAAGATATCAAAACTAAAAAAAAAAATCTGAAACCGACATTTGAGTGAAAAAATATAAACCTCCAAAAGTTATAGATTTCATTTGCATCTGATTTATCATTTCCACGGAAAACAAACCATAATATATTCTTATTTGAGACCCAAAAAAAAAAGATAGAGCAAAAGCAATTTGTCTATTTTTTCCAGCAAAATGAAGCAATTTTACTTAGGAAATTTCATGTTATATGCATAATAACTTAGTGAAATTTTTTAATATGCCAACATAAATTACTATCTCAAATATATAACAATTTCAATTTTTTAGACAAAAATACCCCTAACATTCAAACACTCATTTTCTCTCTCAATCCAAACTTTCTCTCTCTAACATCTCTTATACTCTCACTCTCTCTAACATTCTAATCTTGTAGATCTCGAAAAAAATATCAAAACTAAAAAAAAATAATCTGAAACCAACATTTGAGTGAAAAAATATGAACCTCCAAAGTTTTCGTCAAATTTCAGTGCAGAGCATCGAAATTGCATCAAAAAAATATCGTTTTGGACAAAAATCAAGTTTTCATGATTGCATCGAAACATCATCAATGCACCATCGATTTGACATCGAAATACCATCGATTTGGCATCGAAACACTAATGATTTTGCATCGAAAAGTTATCGTTTTGACCAAAAAACAAGTTTTTATGATTGCATCACAAGAGCATCGAAACACCATCGATTTTGCATCGAAACACTATAAAAAAGCATCTAAATTGCATCAAAACGATGCCTTTTCGATGTAAAATCGATGTAATTTCGATGCTCTTGTGATGCAATCATGAAACTTATTTTTGGCAAAATCAATGTTTTTTCGATACAAAACGATGGTGTTTTGATGTTTTTGCGATGCAAACATGAAAACTAGTTTTTCGATGTAAAATCGATGGTGCATCGATGCTGTTACGATGCAATCATGAAAACTTGATTTTTTGCCAAAACGATGCTTTTTCGATGCAAAATCGGTAGTGTTTCGATGCTCCTTCTATGCAATCATAAAAATTTATTTTTTGGCCAAAACGATGTTTTTTCGATACAAAATCGATGGTACATCGATGATGTTTCGATGCAAAATCAATGGTATTTTTATGCTGTTGCGATGCAATCATGAAAACTTGATTTTTGGCCAAAGCGATGCTTTTTCGATGCAAAATCGATGCTCTATACTAAAATTTGACGAAAACTTTGGAAGTTCATATTTTTTCACTCAAATATCTATTTTAAATGATTTTTTTTTTAAATTTTGGTATTTTTTGGAAATCTACAAGATTAGAATGAGAGAGAGAGTGAGAAAGTGAGAGAATGAGATATGTTAGAGAAAGTGAATTTGAATTGAGAAAGAAAATGGGTGTTTGAATGTTAGGGGTATTTTTGTCTAAAAAATTGAAATTGTCATATGTATAGGATAATAACTTATGTTAAATTATTAAAAAATTTCACTAAGTTATCATGCATATAACATAAAATTTCCCTTTTACTTTTGTTGCTTTGATGGTTTGTGATTATTTCGTGAGATTGATATATAAGGCAGAGTTAACTAGTTCAAAGGTAAGATAACTGAGTCTCTGATTAGGTTTTCACAATGAAAACACAATTTCAATTGCTAAAGAACCTTCTAGTACCGAACATTGATGAACCACCTAACTTTGTTAGAACGAATGAAGTCGTCTTGATTTGTCTCGTGTTGTTTCAAAGAAAATGTAGAAGTAGCTAAAAAAAGAGTAGAAAATCAACAAGATCTTTTAGTATAAACACGGTTCATTGTTTTACTCTATTTGGAACTCAATGATACTTCCTTTTCTTTTCCCAAAAGGGAATGGAGCAATATGACAAAAGTTATGACCTGATATAACACCAGAACATGAATTGATAAAGAAAATTTTACTTGACACAAAAAGAAGAGCGTACCAAATTCACTAAATGCAAACATAAAAGGTAATGTTGGACATACCTTGTTCCAACTACTTCCAATGAATTCACTGTCTTAATATTCAAAATATCTGGATCCGGCTTAACTTTAACCATTGACTCTCGAATCTGAATTGTTTTGTCTTGAAGCTACAAATTTTTAATTATTATTTTACATTAAAGGAACAATAAATTTACATCAGATAGAATGAGATCATGTAGAGAAAACTCATACCCCAAAAATAAATAATAAATTGCACATTTTGCATTTTGAAACTTAAACATGTAAATAAATGTTAATAACTCTAAGTGAATCACGATACCAAGTGTCACCTCAACCTGAACTAGACAAAGGAGAAATGTTTGAAGCTTGAAATCTCTAAGAGAAACATCCGCCAACTAGATTCGACCATTTATTCAGACTGAATATAAAATCCCACAGACATATAAAGCCAGTATTTATAAAAGAGCATTGCAATAGGACATCATGGTGCCCAACAACACCTTCATATTAATTAGTGCAATTTAGTATCGGGTCCCACGTAGGACCTAATAATAAATTGCAACAATAACAGTATGTTATGTCAAAGAGTGTTGGGCACTATTGATGCCCGTTAACAATATTCTTTATAAAAGCATAAAACCAACATTCAGCACTAGAGAAGAATAATGAGTTAATATTTTTATAATTTTTAGTTTGACCTATTGTGATTGTCCAATTTACACTTTGCACTTTGGTTATTATTAAAATGTGTATCAAATTTATACTCTCTAAGTCAAACTCCTCTTTTGACTGTTAATTTTGAAACTAAATTAAAACTAATGATGGATTGAATAGATTAAAAATCCAAGTTTTTTTTAATCTTCTCATTCAATTTTGAGTTTTTTTTTTTTTTTTTTGTAATTTTAATTGTTAAAATATGTATTTAAGTTTAGAAGGGTATTTTGGTACACCAGTGTTCACAATTTGTGTTTAACTTCAAAATAGCACCAATTTGTCACTAGTTTTAAATTTGGCGGACAATCGTGATAATTGCCCAAAAAAAATAAAGAAACATTGGATAATAAATAAGTCAAACAATAAGTTTATGGTATCAAAATATAATTAACACCCCCCACATGGTTATGAAAATTGGCCGTTTTCAACTTTAACATTAATTCCATGAAGGGGAAAAAAAACATACCTTCTTGTTCACAAGGAAGGTTCCTTTAACTGCATAGCCATTGTAAAACATACGGAACTGTATCAACATAGGCTACAGAGAGGGAAAAGAAAAACAAAAAGTGAAAGAATTGAGCTAATTTAGCAGAAGAAAGGACTAAAATGCCTCAACAGTCATATTAGTAAAGATATAAGAAACTTAGTTGGATTAGAGAGAGAGACAATGGTCATAATTTTAAGCACATACAGGTTCCTCTGTTCCAGATCCTTGCCGTTCTACTTTTGCACCATTCTCCACTTTGTCATCAAGCCCATCATGATTTTGGATTATCTGATAGCATAAGATAAGAGTAAGTCACGTTGAAAATTTTGTATGTGGATGGCAAAGGCTATTAAATCAACAGTGAGTTGCAAATTAAGCAGTTCCTTGATTAGGTAGCACTGCAAGCACATACTAAACAGTCTTCCAGAGACTAAACTGGTTATTGATGCGCGTCTTTTTTGTCGCAATTGATGCATGCCAATTTGGTTGCTATAGTTTCATAAATAAAACTCTAAAATATCTACTTTAAAATATTAAAAAAATCTGCACGGACCCTTCAATATAAGACTATAACTACTTCAAATCACATTTTTCTAGTTCTTTAAATAAATTTGTGGAAGAGACCTACGGTTTGCTAATAAATGAAGGTTTCCTAAACTTATCACCTCCTTGGCTATCACCAACCTGGTGAGTATTTGAGATCAAGAAAGTCAAGGGAAAAGAAAATAAACATTTCCCAACCATAAATTTAGGTTCTCTAACCTTATCAAAGACCCAACATGCTTTTTTTCGCATTGGGCTCTTCTCCATAAATTTATCAACCATAAATTTTCTCCATTTGTATAATCTTATGAAATTATACTACACCATTCAAGGTATTACAGAATGTTGAACACCTACTTCCAAATAGTATTGTTATAAAGTGATGAGTTTTATATTTTAAATACAAACTATAGAAACATATAATTTGGTCAAAACGATTGCCATTGTCTACAAATTTACTTCCACATGCAATTTAACAGATAAAATGAAATGAAATAGTATCACGAGTTATATGAAAAAACCTCAGAAAACTTATCGTTGATATATTGTCCTTTATGTACATTCTTTGGACACAACAAAGCTAAATCCTCAGAAATGTACCCAGAGCCATCTGTGTGTATAAGAGGTTCTCCATCTCTATAGATAAGATCACCAAATTCATTCTGCAATTTATAAAGAGAAACTATTTAGTAGAAATATAAGCCGTAGCTAAGCACCAATACAAATTTCAAAGACTAATTATGGACTGCTATACCTGGCAGGGTATATCTTTAATTATATCAACTTGAACTTGGGATAGATCAATATCCAAGCTATGTGTCTTGGATAAAATCAGTGAAAACCTGATTTACAACAGTGCTATTAGTTGGTCAATATAAACTGCATAAAAAAACTTTCTGCAACAAACTGTATACATTGAAATATACCTAGCCATAAATTTGGCCACATTGGATACTGTATGTGCATGCATAAACAGAAGTCTTCTATCGAACATTGTTCTATAACTTCCATCGGACAAGATATAAGATGCATTCTGATCAATGTGCGCATTGGAGTGAGTGCGAATGAAAAAACACTTTACAGGGGATGAAGTTGGACTTTTCTTCTTCTCTTCCTTACCTCCATCTTTAAAAACTGACCCATTTTACATACAGATGGACAAGAAAGATTGTCAACATTGCTAGGAATCTCAATATATATATATATATATATATATACAGTCAAAGAATGATAAGCGACCAGTGCTGTTTGTAGGAGAAAGCCTAAGAAGACTAGTTGGTTGATGGTTTTAATTGTTACTTTTGTATTCAGTAATGTTGGTAAGATTGCTGAGTTGTCATGTAATAATAGGTTGCGGGTAGTCTTTGATATGGCTATAGAAAAGTATTTAAGGGTCATGGGACTGGAGAGTTGGGTGTGCAGAAAATTAAAAGAGTTTAGACTCATTGTGGAGAGCCCAATCCTCTTGAAAGGTTGGAATAGGAGAGTACAAGCCTCTCAAAAGCTTGTAAATTTGAACTGCTGTTATCATTTCAATAAAGATTTCTTTAAGGGATTTCAGCAATTGGTGTTGTGAGATTGAAAGTTAGATTCTTGCTAAGAAAAGTCTATCAAAGAACAGGAAAACTTTGAGCATGAGAGATTGAGAGTAATTATTAAAGTGCCACTAATGATGCAAATAAGTGTAATTGCTTTCTGTTTCAATAGTGAACAAAACGTTGCCAACGAACAAAGCAAGAAGTACACAAAAGGAAATGACAAGGTATGCTCAAAAACAGAAAAACATAAAATACAAACTCAGAATAAGAAGAAAGAAACGGAATAAATTAAACAGCACTAAACCAAGTGTTTTTCCAACATATCCTCAAAAATCCAACATAAGCTCAATAACGTGTGTATACCATTTGGGTCTATGGAAAGCAATACATAAGTGGAAAGAATATGGCCACTATCAAAACTAAAAGCTAAATTCATTAATATGACAAGTAGAGGTAAGTTAAAAAAAATTCATGCAGACAAAGGAAGAGAGAGAGAGAGAGAGAGAGAGAGAGAGAGAGAGGACTCTGTCTAAAAAATGTTTCCTTCCAAGGTAGCTTCATGTAAAAATAAAAATTAATAGCAAACAGAAAGACCCATGTTTGAGTTTTAGACTATGATGACATGCTATATCACTTAAGTATAAGATTAAACTGAAAAATATAAATCATTCATAACACAGTTCAAAGAGGGTTCACCGTAATAGCAGTACAGACGTAAACCAACTAAAATCCCTTCTTTGCATAAATTTGTAAAGCCAGGATAGTTCGGATCATGTGAAGTAGACTCTTCGGCAAACTTAACCATCAAAACATTGTCATCCCCTAGAACCTTCTGTAAGTGAGTTCTTGTATTGTTTAGGTAAGGGCCCTGAATTAGAAAACCAATGCAAATGGCTATTCAATGTAATATGTTCCTTAAGTGACAAATGAAATAGCATCAAGAATTTGACAATATTAAGTTAAAGAAGAAAATTACCACTTAGAATATTAGTGCATAATATTTATTATGAAGTACTGCATGAAGTCCTCTTTCATGATGCTAATATATATGAATTTCACAAATGATAACGACATATGGTTCCATTGCTCTAGAAATAATACAAATAGCTCAAACAAAGTCATTGTTTAAAGAAAAATTTGCACTTTTAACTACGACAAAAGGTAATTGACAATAAAAACTCATTTCTGATGTGCATTGGCGTGGCTCCTTTTGCATGCTACCCAATAAAAAAAAATAGCAGCTTAAACAAGAGATACTACTTTCAAAGTAAGGTGGAGAGTTGTTGTTCATTATAAGGATTGTGGAGGTTGTTCCCAAAATACAAATCAAGATGCGGGACAGAGGCTTCCAAATAACGAAGACGAAAGTTTTCTTTAGTTCAAACCAAAGTGATTTTAATAAGTAAACGTAAAATCAAAAACTACAAACATTAATCATCATGTGTGCAACTGCAATTATTTCCAGTAGCTGCAGAAAGAACCAACCTTGAATCTATAACTCCCTTCCGGAGAAACATGACAGTAGTATAGGTGTGTTCTTCTAGAATCCCAATCATGATACTGTTGACACCAAATGAAAATGAGGATAACATAACTGAACAAAGTAATTATGACTTTGTAAGAAGAGATAAACAATAGCTGCACTAAATTTTCGCCCCTGAAAGTGGGGAAAACCGTTTTTAATTAAAGAAACAGAGGAGTATTCCAATTGAAATATTTGATTCTCAGATAAGGGGTGATGCAACGCGTCTAAGTTCCTACGGAGAGGGCAAACCTAGAAGAAGAAAATGAAATGAAAATTTTGTAATTCTTCTTTCTGCAGACTATACAACAGAAAGAATAAGAAAAGATTATATACAAATATCATTTTAAAAGAACAAGAAAGGATATTTTACCATTAGACGGTCTTGTGGGTCCAAAAAATTTCTCCCAAACCGTTTCCATATATGTTTTTCAAATTCTACCATTGCAACATCTTTAAGTCTCCTGATTTCTTCGTCAGTTATGACTGCCTGAAGCTCATTTCTACAAAGTGCATTTACATATATAATATATATTATTTTCAATTAAATAAAAAAGAAAACAAAAGCAATTACCAATGATATTAAATATAGTCTTGCACAAAAAAATGATAGTAAATATAATCCACATACATGAAGAAATAAATAGCAAAATAATAGTACCCGGCAATGTAATTTAGGATTAAGAATTGCTTTCTAAACTCCAGTTCCCCCAAAGCTTCCAATGCCTCTCGTTGTCCCCTTTCTCTGGCTTTTGTGGGAGTCTCAGTCTGTGCACTGAGTGAGCAAGGAATGGAGCCACCTGTTCCAGTTCCATCATGAAACGACATCGTTGGGCATAATCAAAGGAATTCCAAAAGAGAAAACAGTGACTCACACTCACTTGGGGGAGTGGAAGAGGAAGAGATTCTTTGAATTGGAGAATAAGAAACAGAGACCCTCTTCGGAGGAGGAGGAGAACGAGAAGACGAAAGCGAATGAGATGGAGAAGGGAATGGTGATGGTGGTGGTGATGGTGTTGGTGGTGGTGATGGTGAAGAAGAATTGCGGAGCATGTAAGATATGTATGCCGAGAGGTTCCTGACCTGGTTTCTGTCGATTATTTGTAGGACCCGAAGAGCCTCTTTTTCACCGGCGACGACCAATTTTCGCCGAACATCGGCCTTCGGCGGGGACTGGTTCTTCTCCGAGCAAATTTTATGAAGCAATTGCTCTACCGAACGAGGAAGAGGCAGTCCCACGCGAAGCTCAATATCATCATTATCCATGGCCGATTGAGCTAGAGAGAAACAAAGAGAAAACTTGAGAAAATCTGCTCAACCGATAAAATGGCTTCCTTGATTCCCGCTCGTTCAAGAGGTTCACGATCACGAGTTGAGTATAAACACAGACGCGTAACACAGCAAAATTTGGGCAACTGATAATAGGGAGAAATCCATAAATAATATATAAAGCTCAATTATTCAGTGTTTAGAAAAAGAAATAAGAGAGTACAGTGAACTAAGTAAAGTGAAGGAACGACATTGTGCAAGGAAGGGATCACTCTGTTTTTGCTGATTTCTTCTACTGTTCCTTGGACTCTGCGCAGTGCTAGTAAAGCACACACTAAACTAGACACTACTATAGTACTATGACCCCTCTTTGAAATAAAATCATTCTTTTAATTTTCTAGTTTTTTTTAGAATTGCTTGTACCATCACCAAAGTTGGCAAGTAGCTATTAGTATAATCTAATATCTACTCTAATAAATATTATAAAGTATTATTAATTAATTAATTATGAGATAATATCTCATATAATGTTAGATATCTCAGTATTAAACATTTTAAAATGCCAAAACACAACACTCTTTTTCTAATAAAAAACAAACAAACAAATTTCAAAAGCCTACCTAAAGCCTACTCCAATCACAAAACTAATTCGGTGTTGAAATGGTCAAATTTTAGCAACATATTTTTTTTTACTAAAATCTATATTATTTATTATTTTATTAATAAATTTATATCATAAATAATATATATTAATATATAAAAAAAAAGTTTTATAGTTGCTACAGTGTCCTACCATTAATGCAGTCTGATTGAGTGGCTATTTAGTGTGAAATTGGCAGCATTTTACTATTATGCAGTTCCGTTGAACTTGCTCTAAGAAAACCCAATAAAACATTTCATTAGAGAACTTAATTTATTGTTGTCAAGTGATTTTATTTTTGCTTACAATTGCATTTACATTAGTTGTTTGTGACAAGAATCATGAGGCTCCATCTAAAAACCAATTGGTGATTAGTGGAGTTACACATGTTCTTATTAATAGTTCAATATTCTTACACATATTCCATGTGAGACACTATAGTCTAATATCCCCCCTCAAGATGGTGGCGATTTTTCGCTCACCAATCTTGAATCACCTGATCACAAGTGGCCCATTTTGTCAGCTCGCTTATTTTTTTGGATCTCAAGTGTCTTTTCGCACTATCCGGATCTCGTGCGGCTTGGCTCACTCTTTTGGATCGGTGTGGATCGAATGCCCGCTAGGGAATTGGCTCTTGATACCATGACAAGAATCATGAGTTTGTGTAAAATCTAATTTATTTTAAAATATATATATTATATCAAATCTTACTTTCTTTTGTTCGAAGAAATAAAATATTTTTAATAAATGGTATTGAAGTTATGTGGCATTAAATGTTTGTTAAAAAAAATTGTCTTAATAAATCAATGCTCCCTTATTATGCATATAGTCATCTTATTAAAAATATTAAAAAAAAGTGAAATTTAGCACGTTAAATTTAATTTATAAAAGAAATAAAAATACAAGTTTATTTATTGTGGTTATAAATATATAATATTTTTTTATAAAATATAAATATATACTATTTACTCAAATAAAATTGTGACAAAAACACACTAAATTTTTTTACAAAAATAAAACACACTAAATTAAATTTTTAGAATAAATTATATGTTTTTTTTTTATTTAAGCATCCACATTATAACTTACCCACATTAAATAACTTAATATGTAAGTTAGACTTATGAGTATTATTATTGCTATTTTATTTTTTATAAACGAAAATGGGATCAGTGCAAATCTTTTCCGGATACTCTTTGATTCTCAAGTCAATTTGGATAACACTAGC
Source organism: Humulus lupulus (assembly GCF_963169125.1). Lineage (NCBI taxonomy): Eukaryota > Viridiplantae > Streptophyta > Magnoliopsida > Rosales > Cannabaceae > Humulus > Humulus lupulus. Next base: position 47,576,042 of record NC_084800.1, on the reverse strand, counting down.
CAATTATAAGAATCTAAGCCGAATCTTCACACATGTTGAGTCATAGATTCTCATCTAAACGATGGATTCTACTAAGACAAACATGATACATGTACAACATTAATGCTAGAGTTTTGGTAAATCACACCTAAAATGGGGACTCAGAGCATCTCCAGGGTTGTCAATATTAATTGTTGCCAAAACTTTTAAAATATATATTTTTTTAAACTCTCTCATCCACAAAACATTTTCAAAGAAAAAAAAGGAAACAACATTGCCCATTGAAGTCTTCAATTCAACTCATTTGGTAGTGCCACTTGGCAAAGGCTGACAAGCAACAAAAGTTGCACCTGCACTAGAGATACCCTTAGTGAGATTCAAACCCCTAAGCCAACATGTGGGGATGCCTAGTGTCATGGGCTGACTAGTTGACAATGTAAATGCTCGCGCGTCACCTTGACTCCTCTGAGCCAAGATCGGCCTTCCAACCATTCGAATAACAATTGACACATTTTTCGCTTGGGCGTGTACCTCTACACACTTCCGTCTCTCGAACAACTCTTGCCGAGTCACGCTCTCAGGCAACTATGAGTGCTTCCGTGCATCAAAGCTCTCTAGCCAAGACACTCACATTGTCCATAGATTCTCACTATGGCAAGGCAAATTCCAACATCGATGCTCACCCAAACATTCACAAGCCAAGGTAGCATGTGTGGTCAAGAGCCAACACCAAGTTGACGTGCCAACGCCTTTCGTCATGCCTCATTCGATACCATCCGAATAGTTCTCATCGCAGCCCAAGGACTCTCATCTGTCCATGGTCCAATTTTCAAGGCACCATGCCTTCGCTCATGTTGGCAGGCCCTCGAGACTAGCTGCCAGACTAGTAGCACACACTGGACCTCTGTCCTTCTCAAGCATTGTGCACCTTCCAATGCATGTATGCTAACAAGTCCCATGAATGACTTCCCGTGCCATCTCGTGTTAAGACTCGTGGCCATGGCACGCCACGACGTCTCTCGGAGGTTTGAGTCACATTCCATGCAAGCCAAGGGAACCGTACCCATAAACCTCTGACAGCACACTTCGACGCACTACCAAGGCGACCTGGTAATATCCACGAGTACTCTTACTCATGGAGACATATGAGTCCCCTTGTGGTTGTTGGGGTTTTATATCCTAATTAAAACTCAATTTCTTTATAATCTCATTTTATTATCAATAAAAGAATAGAAATCCTTTTTGATTTGGTAAATCCCTTTGCTCGCATGTTTTATTTTCATGATTATCTGTTTAATATAAACTTTTATTAATTCTCAAGCATAAAACTAATCATACTTATAGTGACGTAATCACAGTGGAATATAAATATGATTATATGTTCAAAATAAATTAGTCCTAAGATTAGTCGGTGCACATGATTTACACTGATTTGTCAATCCACGATATGATATACTTACACATTGTAGTGTTATGTTCTTTCCAGAACATTAGCAAAGTAGATAAGATCGGATGTATTTGTTCCATCAGACTTGACCGATATTGACTTTAGATAAATAAGTAAATGTACCGTTATTATCTAATATAATCATATCATAAAGTTGATCATAGGTCAATTCAATCTCAATTATGAGTGGTTAGTATTCAAACTGATTGTATTATTCAAGTCCTTTGATTTGTTCTTTATCAGCTTATCCTACGAACTAGCCCATACTTACATCTTAGGAACTTGGTAGTATAATTAAGTGGGAGTGTTAATCATAGATATGAACATCTATAACTTCCAGTAAGAAGTGAAATGACGATCACCTTATATTTTGGTTCAACGAGTTGAATAATTGAGTACCCATTTATGTGATTTCATGGAAATATCATTTACAAGGAACTTAGTGGTATTTAAGAATAAAATACAATAATGGGTAAACCGGTAATTTTTACCCGACTCAGTTGTAGATCATTTATAGAGGATTGAATGACAAATTATGGTTGTAACAATGGATAACGTATTTGTAATGACCCACTAATCTAGACTATTTGGACCATTAACGAAACTATACATAAAACGTACATTTTTACGAAAATACCATAATTTATTGAATAACTTGCAAAATAAGAGTTATTTACAAATAAACAGAATACTAAGAAGGATTATGGGATCCCATTGTTTTTAAAACAAAAGATGATTTAAAAATAAAAGACATTACATATTTGGTGCGGAAAATACACATAAAATCATAAAAAAATTAAAAGGAGACTACATCCTCGAATCGAATAACGCTCGGCCCCTTGACTCCATCCATCATCGATACACATCCTCCAAGCGTCACGAATCTTTCCACCACTAAAGCTTATTTCCTGCACATAAACAGAAAGGAATGAGCCTAATGCCCAGCAAGGAAAAATCTAACACATAGTCATAAACATAAACATAATTTCATAATAACGTAAAGACATATCATAACACATAATTCACTTATTATAATGGCCATTATTACTTGGGGTCCCATAGACTAAACAAGCTTATGCCCATGAGATTAGTGGGGTCCTACCAGCTAAATAGGCTTATGCCCACAATCTTTTTGGGGTCTTGTTAGTCAAATAGGGCATAAGCCCAAGCCTACAACAAACACATGCACAACATATTCATAACATACTCATATCATATCACAACATAACACATAAGATAACATAAACATAAACATATAGATTCTAGCCTATTTTCCTTACCAAAGTTACCGGGATAAAATGGACTGAGTTGGGACTTTTTGGAACACTCCTAAAACCATAATGAACAAGAGTGAGTCTAAAGAAAGGAGATGAAATGAAAGAGAATAGGAAGACTAAACCATTAAAAGAAAATATGCTTACCACAACTTAAGTGCTTAAGAACTTGGATTCCCTAACCAAAATAAGAATGAGGTTAGGAAATTGAGTAGAAGACTAAGAGAAAGGAAACATAATACAGAAAGAAACTAGAGTTTTGGTTACCTCAAAGATTTGCAAGATCAATCTAACCTCCACCGAAATACTATAGAACTCACTTCCCAAAGTGTTTGATAAGCTTATGATGTTTAAGCTTATAGTTTTTCCCCAAACCAGGTGTTTACACTCTCACACTCACTTAACACTAGCAGCTTCTGAACTTAGAGCAAATGGTGAATAATGGCTGGGTACTAGGTCCTATTTATAGAGTTTGGGAATGAAAGTATCTTGATTTTACTTGAATAAAAATAATGGCTTTTTAGGTGAAAATCATTTGAATAATCGTTCAGTAGAGGCTGAAGACTCGTTCAGAAGATGCTGGACTTATGGAGGAGTTTGAATGGCTGAAAGGAAAAGAATTCAAAAGTATTTGAAAACATGTTGGAGGAGGCGATATATCGCCCCCTATAGGCGATATATCGCCTGGACCATTGTTCCCGAGGCGACCGTGCATCGATTCGTGTTTTCCGTATCTACGTGCTGCGATATATCGCCCCCTATAGCTGCGATATATCGGCACATGCTGAATATTTAAACACGAATTTACACATTTTTAGCTAAGTTTGAATGGAGTAAACAGCCTTGACTAAGCCTTTAACGTACTCAAAGCTACTGACTGACCTTATAACATTCAAACTTTACCCTTATTTAATTTAATCCTCAAAAATACTTAATCCTTAATTACCATTCATAACATGTGCTTAAAATCCTATTGGTTGATGTCTAAACCTTATAATATAATAAATGTAACCCTTAATATCAGTCACATTAATCAAATCTTAGGTTATACTTAATATTCTTAAACTATAGGTTAAACTTAGAAAATCTATAAGTACTACTATGAGTGTCCAAATAATTCCCGGTCTGAACCAAAAATCCATAGTAACAAAGATAACACTAAACATACTATAATACTACTAAACAATTAGCTAAGTAAAGTTCTTGGACTCTACAGTATTTACTTTAAGTGTAAAATGTTCTATGAGTTCAAGAGTACAATTTCGAGTTTTTAGTGAAGTCACGAGGAATTAATAAGGTAGTGAAATTATTCGATAACAATTTTACGGTAACTTATTGGAGCTTGAATCCATGGGTCCATGGTCCCCACAATGCCTTTGATTAAATCATCTACATAGTCTCGATTAATTGATTTAATTATCAATTAGGATTGTCAATTGAATTTTGTGTCAATTTTGGACAATTTTACTAAGATGTGGAATTTAGAGAAGAAAATATAATTTTGGCCAAATTTATTAATTGTGACAAATTAGTGTCAAATTGATAAATGGTATTAAATCAAGTTCAAATTATAATTAGTTAATTTGAATAAAAGATTTCGTATAACAAAATCTGTTTATAATATATATTATGTTATATTTATGTAATTAATTAATAAGGGTTTTGTTTTATTATATAATTATAGAAAATAATAGTATTTGAATTTAAAAGTTTTTATGCTTTGAATTTAAAAATGGAAAAATCTCAAGGCTTGGCAAAATATCTAATATTCAGCCATGTCTGGATTTTTAAACTATAATTTTAATTATTTAATTAAATTAAATTAACCCTAAAATGTTGCTATAAATAGGGACTTTAGTCTAGGGTTGTCAAGTGTAACGACCCGACTTTTCTTAACTAGACCCACCGAAACACGACTATGACTATCCAGGGTCAACTGGACCCTTACGATCAACTTTGGTAAAAATCGGATGTTGAAAACAAAATAAACTTTAAAGTAAACTTTAATTTTTTTTACATTGGAGTACTTTGAAATAAAATAGTATTTGGATGGGATCCCATAGTTTTAAAAACAAAATGTAGTTAAACGTAACTGTTGACGGTGAAATCTCGTCAACGAAATTAGATCGGAAAACTCAAAGGTAAGTCGAGTGAGGTTTTTGTAAGAACTAAGAATACACTTTAAGAAAAAGTAGACACAGATAAATGATGGAGCAAATCCTGGTATATTTCTCAATAGCCTCTCCTTACAATGAATTTTCCAACCCCTTTTCAGGTGGTCTTAGGGTTCCTTTTATAGTAGGCTCTAATGGCCTTAGATACATAGTGGTCCAGGGGACCAAGTGGTACATACGTAATGTGTCAGGGGAGTGGCTTCAGAGGTTGCGGTCGTACACCCCGTACAGAAGCAGGTGTCAGGAGGATGTCTCCACTACTTGTCGGTACCCATGTCTAATGCGTGGTGGCAGGCGTAGTGGCGCAGGAGGTAGTGGTGTCGGCTCTGACCCATGGCCGTAGACGTACGAACCATAACTCCTATTCTTGCATAACCACTCCTGGCATTCCCACTACTTGTCTGGTAAGGGTACTATATCCGTACTCTGACTTCTTTAGGTTTGTAGGCAAATTCCATATTCATGCACGTACCTTGCCCTTTGTGAGTATTCTCACCTCCAAGGCCATGGGCGAGGCCATGGGTGAGGCCATGGGAGAGGCCATGGGAGAGGCCATGGGAGAGGCCATGGGCGAGGCCATGGGAGAGGCCATGGGCGAGGCCATGGGCGAGGCCATGGGCGAGGCCATGGGCGAGGCCATGGGCGAGGCCATGGGCGAAGCCATGGACGAGGCCATGGTCGAGGCCATGGGAGAGGCCATGGGCGAGGCCATGGGAGAGGCCATGGGCGAGGCCATGGGCGAGGCCATGGGCGAGGCCATGGGCGAGGCCATGGGCGAGGCCATGGGCGAGGCCATGGGCGAAGCCATGGACGAGGCCATGGTCGAGGCCATGGGAGAGGCCATGGGCGAGGCCATGGGAGAGGCCATGGGCGAGGCCATGGGAGAGGCCATGGGCGAGGCCATGGGAGAGGCCATGGGCGAGGCCATGGGCGAAGCCATGGACGAGGCCATGGTCGAGGCCATGGGAGAGGCCATGGGCAAGGCCATACCTCATTGCGAGCCCCTGGTGCGCGCGGGGCGCGAGGCCCCTGGTGCGCGCGGGGCGCGAGGCGCATGGGCGCGGGGCGCGAGGCCCCTGGTGCGCGCGGGGCGCATGCGCGGGCGCGAGACCCCTGGTGCGCGCGGGGCGCGAGGCGCATGGGCGCGAGGCCCTTGTTGCGCGCGGGGCGCGAGGCCCCTGGCGCGCGCGGGGCGCGAGGCCCCTGGCGCGCGCGGGGCGCGAGGCCCCTGGCGCGCGCGGGCCGCGAGGCCCCTGGTACGCGCGGGGCGCGAGGCCCCTGATGCGCGCGGGCGCGAGGCGCATGGGCGCGCGAGGCGCATGGGCGCGCGAGGCGCATGGGCGCGCGAGGCGCATGGGCGCGCGGGGCGCGAGGCCCCTGGTGCGCGTGGGGCGCGAGGCGCATGGGCGCGCGGGGCGCGAGGCCCCTGGTGTGCGCGGAGCGCGAGGCGCATGCGCGGGCGCGAGACCCCTGGTGCGCGCGGGGCGCGAGGCGCATGGGCGCGCGGGCGCGAGGCCCTTGGTGCGCGCGGGGCGCGAGGCGCATGGGCGCGCGGGGCGCGAGGCCCCTGGTGCGCGTGGGGCGCGAAGCCCCTGATGCGCGCGGGCGCGAGGCCCCTGGTGCGCGCGGGGCGCGAGGCGCATGGGCGCGAGGCCCCTGGTGCGCGCGGGGCGCGAGGCGCATGCCTTGATGAGACATGGGATACATCCTAGGTGCGAAACGTCTTCTTGGCGTGAGGTCCTTTGTGTGGGACACCTCGGGGCAAGGCTAGGCGCATGAGGTGTTGGCATGCGCGGGGTGATGCTGGAGTGGTGTTCGCGAGGCTGGGGCCTTAACTTCGAGGGGCACGGATAAGGGCCATGTGTGCTTGACAAACACGTCTAACAAGGTGATGCAGCTTGGAGGCCTGGAATGACCTCATGAGGCCTAGGGCTCTGCGAGTGTCTAACACTTCGATGGCCTATAATTACCTTCTGCCTTCATTGCGTACTTGGCGCCCTTGGTGCCCCTTAGCTATTTACTTCTTTAAGGGACTAGAAACTTCTTTTGTGTGTTTTTCTTATTTGGTGGATTTTCGGCATCCACACTTACCCCCCTAGTCTATAGGGAGGCCTTTAGGCGTTCTTGTAGACTCTTCCGTTCTTTTTTATTATTCTCTTATTCTTCTTCTTTTTTTTTTATATATTTATCATGTTCGAGGTCCTTTGGAACCCACGCGAAAAGGGGGTTCGGTAGGCCTCTCTGTGATGCGTCTTAGTTGCACCTGTAAGGATATATTGACCCCTTGGGTTCTAGTTATCCTTTTATATATCTTCGCGCGCGCTTATTATATCTTGCGAGAAGCGTCCTTCTCGTCATTAGGCATAGTACTATTTTTGCAAGCGTCTTCTTTGAGACCCTTTTTGCAAGCGTCTTCTTTGAGACCCTTTTCGGAAGCGTCTACTTTGAGACCCTTTTGGATAGCGTCTACTTGGGAGACCCTTTTTGGAGGCGTCTACTTTGGAGACCCTTTTTGGGAGGTGTCTACGTTGTAGACCCCTTTTGGTGGGTGTCTACTTTGTAGACCCCTTTTGGTGGAGACTTTCATGGCTAGATGGTCTTCGTTCGATCTCTAATTTGGTCAGGGACCCCTCTAGCACGATGCCCCCCTTCTATATGGAATCCCCAGACATACTGGTAGTATGGCCACTGGAGGAAGGTTCGCTCTCTTCGACATGGAAGTTCTTATGGCCCTCTTCCACACGTATGTACTTCTGTGCTCTCTCGAAGAAGTCGTCCAAATCCGAAACTTCTCTTTTGAGCATGTTACTCCATAACTTGCTTCCTGGACGAACTCCGGCTGTAATAGCCATCTTGAGCTCTGCTTTGGTTAAACATCCCACCTTTGTTGCTTCTATACCGAATCTATGGATGTAGTCCTTCAAACTTTCATTCTCGCCTTGTTTGATGTTAGCGAGGCTGGTAGTTGGCATGACGTAGTCACACGCTGCATGGTGTTGCTGAAGAAATTCATCAGAGAATTGTTGCCATGACTTGATTGTTCCTGGCCTTAACCTCCTGAACCATTTGTACGCCACTCCTTTAAGAGTAACGACGAAGCAATGACATTTTGCTCTGCTGTTGACCCCCCTTAACCTCATCAAGTTATTGAAGGAGTCTAAGTGATATTTTGGGTCTGTAGTACCCTCATACGGAGTCATGCGAGGCTCTCTGAAGCCAGTGGGCATTTGTTCAGCCTGAATCTCCCTTGTGAAGGGTGAATCACGGTCGAATTCTCCACCATCCATGTGCCCCCCAAGTACAGTGGTGATCTTGCCTTGAGGGCATCGCATTTTGGTGTCTAGTCCCCTCCTCTTTTCGTATAAGGAATTTTGCGGGTTCTCGGGCTGATCCCTCGCCTTGGTTGTGTCCCTCGGTGGAACCGCGGGGGGTGCGTCTCTCACTTCTGACCTCTCCTCATGGAGCCCTTTTCTTAGGCCAGGGGGTGACCCTTTTGGGGGGACTTCCGCATCTTTCTTATGACCCTCATCTTCTCTCTGCCTATGCTCCTGGGGACACTTCGTTGGCCTATGTCCCCCAGGGTACTTTGCCTGGGGGGTTTCACTGGCGGAAAGTTGGGTTCCCCCACCGTCTATGGGGACAGTGTTTTCCCCTTTTTCATGCTCCTTCCCTTTATGCTTTGGGAGGGGCATGCTTGACTTCCCTTGCCGTAGGTTGTTTAAAACCTTCTGCATGTTCTCCATCATGGTTTCCAGCCTCCTAGTCTTTTTATGCAACTCGTGAATTTCATCCTTGTAGAAGCGCGTCCTTGAGCTGGAACTTACCGAGCGTACCCCGGGACCCTTGCCTGGCCAGAGCGTCGAGGGACTGGGGTCCCGGTGGCCTGAGCGTGGGGTCAACCGGGGCCGGTTAAGTGGATACACTAGCGGCTCTGAATGACCTCCGTCGGGCTGGGTAGCCGAGCACGATGCTTCCCTCTCCTCCTCCGGGGGAAGAGGTTCTTCTGGTCCATCTCCATGCTCGGGCAGAGGGGGGTCTTTCTTGGAAGGCCTCCGCTCTACTTCGTCTCGGTGAACCTCCACCTTTTGTATTTGCCGTAGGTGTTTTGAACGTCTTAGCATCTTTCTTTGTTGGAAATGAAGGAAGAACACTGGCTTGATGCTTGTTCTTCCCACAGACGGCGCCAAACTGTTGACGGTGAAATCTCGTCAACGAAATTAGATCGGAAAACTCAAAGGTAAGTCGAGTGAGGTTTTTGTAAGAACTAAGAATACACTTTAAGAAAAAGTAGACACAGATAAATGATGGAGCAAATCCTGGTATATTTCTCAATAGCCTCTCCTTACAATGAATTTTCCAACCCCTTTTCAGGTGGTCTTAGGGTTCCTTTTATAGTAGGCTCTAATGGCCTTAGATACATAGTGGTCCAGGGGACCAAGTGGTACATACGTAATGTGTCAGGGGAGTGGCTTCAGAGGTTGCGGTCGTACACCCCGTACAGAAGCAGGTGTCAGGAGGATGTCTCCACTACTTGTCGGTACCCATGTCTAATGCGTGGTGGCAGGCGTAGTGGCGCAGGAGGTAGTGGTGTCGGCTCTGACCCATGGCCGTAGACGTACGAACCATAACTCCTATTCTTGCATAACCACTCCTGGCATTCCCACTACTTGTCTGGTAAGGGTACTATATCCGTACTCTGACTTCTTTAGGTTTGTAGGCAAATTCCATATTCATGCACGTACCTTGCCCTTTGTGAGTATTCTCACCTCCAAGGCCATGGGCGAGGCCATGGGTGAGGCCATGGGAGAGGCCATGGGAGAGGCCATGGGAGAGGCCATGGGCGAGGCCATGGGAGAGGCCATGGGCGAGGCCATGGGCGAGGCCATGGGCGAGGCCATGGGCGAGGCCATGGGCGAAGCCATGGACGAGGCCATGGTCGAGGCCATGGGAGAGGCCATGGGCGAGGCCATGGGAGAGGCCATGGGCGAGGCCATGGGCGAGGCCATGGGCGAGGCCATGGGCGAGGCCATGGGCGAGGCCATGGGCGAGGCCATGGGCGAAGCCATGGACGAGGCCATGGTCGAGGCCATGGGAGAGGCCATGGGCGAGGCCATGGGAGAGGCCATGGGCGAGGCCATGGGAGAGGCCATGGGCGAGGCCATGGGCGAAGCCATGGACGAGGCCATGGTCGAGGCCATGGGAGAGGCCATGGGCAAGGCCATACCTCATTGCGAGCCCCTGGTGCGCGCGGGGCGCGAGGCCCCTGGTGCGCGCGGGGCGCGAGGCGCATGGGCGCGGGGCGCGAGGCCCCTGGTGCGCGCGGGGCGCATGCGCGGGCGCGAGACCCCTGGTGCGCGCGGGGCGCGAGGCGCATGGGCGCGAGGCCCTTGTTGCGCGCGGGGCGCGAGGCCCCTGGCGCGCGCGGGGCGCGAGGCCCCTGGCGCGCGCGGGGCGCGAGGCCCCTGGTACGCGCGGGGCGCGAGGCCCCTGATGCGCGCGGGCGCGAGGCGCATGGGCGCGCGAGGCGCATGGGCGCGCGAGGCGCATGGGCGCGCGGGGCGCGAGGCCCCTGGTGCGCGTGGGGCGCGAGGCGCATGGGCGCGCGGGGCGCGAGGCCCCTGGTGCGCGCGGAGCGCGAGGCGCATGCGCGGGCGCGAGACCCCTGGTGCGCGCGGGGCGCGAGGCGCATGGGCGCGCGGGCGCGAGGCCCTTGGTGCGCGCGGGGCGCGAGGCGCATGGGCGCGCGGGGCGCGAGGCCCCTGGTGCGCGTGGGGCGCGAAGCCCCTGATGCGCGCGGGCGCGAGGCCCCTGGTGCGCGCGGGGCGCGAGGCGCATGGGCGCGAGGCCCCTGGTGCGCGCGGGGCGCGAGGCGCATGCCTTGATGAGACATGGGATACATCCTAGGTGCGAAACGTCTTCTTGGCGTGAGGTCCTTTGTGTGGGACACCTCGGGGCAAGGCTAGGCGCATGAGGTGTTGGCATGCGCGGGGTGATGCTGGAGTGGTGTTCGCGAGGCTGGGGCCTTAACTTCGAGGGGCACGGATAAGGGCCATGTGTGCTTGACAAACACGTCTAACAAGGTGATGCAGCTTGGAGGCCTGGAATGACCTCATGAGGCCTAGGGCTCTGCGAGTGTCTAACACTTCGATGGCCTATAATTACCTTCTGCCTTCATTGCGTACTTGGCGCCCTTGGTGCCCCTTAGCTATTTACTTCTTTAAGGGACTAGAAACTTCTTTTGTGTGTTTTTCTTATTTGGTGGATTTTCGGCATCCACAGTAACTTAGGAAATAGTCTGTAGCCACAGGGCTTTCTTTAAATAAAACTAGTAAACATGAAATTGATAAAACTGTTACTGGACTCAACGGAAAACTTAAGAGAACCCTGACAACCATGCAGGTCGGTTGTTTCACAGTATGTTTACTTCAGACAGAATCCCCTCCAGCTCATTGCACTGCTCCTTAAGCTTTGCCCTTACCTACACACACAAAGTAACTGATGAGCTATAACGTTTAGTAAGGAAGCTAGCTACAACTCATGATTCTACTATCCAAAACAAATTTTGCATAACAGAAATGCACAACTGGAAACTGTAAACTGAGCAGCACGTCTAGCATATTCACATAAGTCACAGTGTTGTGTAACATACTGAAAACATATAACTGAGCCATCGTGTTATCTGTGGGTCTTAATCCCCGTGTGGCCTCCACGACCCAGAGAATACTCACATTTCGTACCAAAGGGGTACACTCCGCTAAAACACGATGACTTTACTGACTTGGAAGCTAACCCCACTGTAAGGCTGTATGGGGTCCACCCTCACAAGGTTTCCCTTGTAATTAAGCCATCGAGTTATCTGTGGGGTCATGATCCTCGTGTGGCCTCCGCGACCCAGAGAATACTCACCTCCCGTGCCAAAGGGGTACACTCCGCTAAAACCCGATGACTTTATTGACTTGGCGGCTAACCCCACTACACGGCTACATGGGATCCACCCTCACAAGGTTTCCCTTGACAGTCACAAATATTGCACATTTGCATTCATGATAACTTTACTGCACTAAGCACATTCAAACCCGATAGATGGGTACTATTATGCACATCCAGCCATATAATCACACATAGATATAGCAACTAGAATTTAACTGGCAGCATACAAACATGCAAACAATTCACTAAGATCACATCAAGCTAAGTTACTCTTGGCGTATACTTCCTTACCTCTTGTCCTTAGCTTTCGCGAATTATGTCTTTGTGAGTATTTCCGATCGCGTTTATACCCTATAATCATATTGGGACAATATGTCTTAGTTTATACTTACTAAGATTCTAAAATATATAAGGGAATTTAAAAAAACAAAACTGAAATTCCCGACCCTGGCCCAAACCCGAGCCCTTGGGGTAAAATGACCATAATACCCCTCTCAGAATCCCAAACTCAACTTAGAAAATTATTATTTCCAATAATAATTTTATCCTAGGCCATGTTCGAAATTTCAAGTCAAAACTCCAATTGTTTCTTAAAATTCTGTTTTCCGATGCTGAAGTCCAATTCACGAGCCCCGAGCCCACCTCTTGACCTTGAGACTTAAAATTGGTAATATTGTACTTCCTAAAATATTTTCTTAGTCCTTGAAAATATTTCATAGGTTCTAATTCATCAAATCTAAACTTTGAAACTAACTCCCAAACTTAGAATTTTTCTTAAAGCTTACATAATAATTCACAAGCCTAGCTTGTAAATTATTATACTTGGACAATTAACGGGAGAGTTTTTATCCTTAATTCTCAATAATCAGATTTTGATCTTAGAATACCTAATCCCAAGCCTTGCAGTAACTTCCTAAAGTTTCGGGACCAAATACCACTTTTTGTCCTTTGGTTACAAATTTGTAACCATTTGTAACCAGCTGGATCATGCACACGCATGCATGCACGTGACCCCATTCTCATCAACCTCATCACATATTCAGCCATGGCCATCCGAACCAAGGTTTCTCACCATGGCAGCCACGATCTCACTACCTAGACCACCATGCTCATCACTTCGACCACCACTAGCACCACCATCACCACCACCGGCCTCCACGCGTGACCACCCAAAGTGGTATCCCCCACGCACGGCCAGCCATCACCACCCATCTGCAACCACCACCAAATCATCTAAAACTTCAAGAACACATATATTAAACTATCCCCAACCCCTTAATGTATGTTTCTAGTCCCAAAACACTAATTAAATCAATACAAAACAGCCCCCAAATTCATATCCACGATAAGGAAGCGAAAACGAACAATCAGAAACGTAAAACTACGAAGGAAATCTTTGAATATGTACCTCTTACTGTGGTCAGTTCTTGGTGTTTTTTTTCTTCTCCTCAACTTAGTCCAAAACACTATGAACACAACAAAACCATTCGACATGAATTTGGTAATCAGAATCTAAGAGAAAAATCAACGCAAAGTAGGTTCTGACTTACGTTTTTCTTCTGATTATTCTTGTACCGAACTTCCAATAACACTCCCTTCTTTCTCTTGCTTTCTTCTACAATCAAAACAGAGGTTCTAAGGACGTGTCTAAGGTCTTTAACCCAAGGAAAAACCAAAGAAATGACTCACCTTACCTTATTCTTCTTGGACCCGAAGTGGTCGTACACTACAAGAACACAATGTGTTCTCTTTCTCTAATCTCTCTCTGTTTTTCTCTCACGTTCAAAGATGGCTGAAACAAATGAGGAAAGAAAACGGTTCTAATTCCCTCTCTGGTAACCTCTAAAAACTGCCATGGCTATTCAAATTTTGTTTCCCTCCAATAAGTATGTGTGCAGCCGAACACACCGTACGCTTCTCAAAAACAAAACATTAAAACTATAGCTTAAGAATGATAATATAAACTACATTCTAAACACCAAATATAAAACTTTGGTTTAACTTATGTCTATGATTTTATGTGAGTCCTTTCAACATAAAATCATAACTTTAATCCCATAAAATTCCTCTTCAATTATTCATAGACTCTTAGTGAAAAAGTCACAAAATCATAGTCTAAAATGATTCTAAGATTTTATGTGGATTCCAAGCATATAAAATCATATACTTAAACTCTTTAAACAAGATATCCATCTTAGATTTATTTCACATCTAAATTCTCACACTATGGTCTAAAGCGATCAACTCACACTTCTCATAATATTCACCAAATATTATTTTAATTATTACTCATACTCTTAATAAAGAAAATCACAAAATAATGTTTACATAAAACACAATAAATAAAATAAAATAAAAATTCAGGTTATTACACCAAGTAAGTGTGATTAAGCAAAAGTCTAGACTCAAAAGAGACCTATTATGGCCATCACTACTCTCTTATTCTCCATGATTTTTCCATCTCATGTGGTGAGCAAAGAAAATTGTGGAAGACTACGTAGTTTGAAGATCCAGTTCACTCTTGTTGACGGTAAAAACTTGTCAACGAACTTAGGTTGGAAAACTTAAGTGAACCTAGAAGAACTTAGACAAAAGTTGCAGAAAAACAATGGAGGAAAACTTGTGTATTTCTCTTAGAATGATTTGGGGTTACAAAAATTTCCCAACCCCCTTCAATGATGAAGTGAGGTCCTATTTATAGGTGAGCTCTAAGGCTTTTGGTACATTGTGGTCTCGAAGGGACAAGGAGCTGTTATGATTGGTTAAATACAAATGATAAGTGTTAAAATACAAACAAGGTATAAACACTTCGTAGAATTCACATAATGAATATGTGAATTTGAGCTTCAATTGTAAGCACTTATAAAATGCAAACTCGGGTCCAAAGTGATACATGAGAGTATCTAACGGTTCCCAAAAAGTTTGGTGACATTTGGAGCATTTTTTGGGACCTTTGGAAGTGTCCAAAGTCAGAGAGGGTGGCGATACGTCGCCTCCCAAGAGGCGAGACATCGCCTGAAACCTAGGGTTTCAAGAAACCCTAATAGGCGATGCATCATCTGCATGCAGGCGACACGTCGCCTACTGTATTACATGAAATATTGTAAATGTTCATAATGAGGTGTTTTTCAAGTCTAATCCTATTGGTTAGACATAATGACGGTGCCTACTCTATATAAGGATAAAAAATAGTGTTTTGGGAGACTTGATCACTCTTTCCAATCTCTCTTTACCCCCCTTTCTCTCTCTGGCTTCAAGAATTTCTAATTTTCTCCAAGAACTCTCCAAGAAAGTGCTTGACTTTGAGAGTTGAAGGCTTGTTCAATCTCAATCCTCATTTTCTCAAGAGAAGGCCTCAAGCATCAATGGTAGCTAGGAAATAGAGTATTAGGATAGCGTTTTGCAACATGTATAAGCTTTGGTTTGCTCAAAGTGGTGGTCTTGCCTAGGGTTTTTGAAGCTTCATCAAAGTTGAAGAACATCATTGTTCTACTTGGGTTTGCATGTTCTTTCTCAATCTTTTTTAAGTCTTTGTCAATACCAATTTTGTGTAGATTCTATTTCTTGAGGTGGTGTTATCTCACTCTCCCCCAACATTATAATACTCTATAATCTGGAATAGCATATCATGGAAGAATCTAACTCTCTTTCGACAATGAAATTCATTACTCAAGACTTTGTTAGATTTGATAGATTTAATGGGACTAACTTTGTTCGTTGGAAAGACAAGATTAGATTCTTGCTCACCACTTTGAAAGTTTCAATGTCTTGGATAAAGACCTAAAGGCCTTGGAAGAGCCCAAGGAAGACGATACATGAGAAGTTGTCAAAGAAAGGAAAAAGCGTGAAAAAGATGAGTTGATTTGTAGGGGTCACATCTTCAATGCCCTCTCGGATAGACTCTATGATCTGTACACCAACACCAAGACCGCCAAGGAGATTTGAGAGGCCTTGGAAAAGAAGTACAAAGCAGAAAAGGAAGGTACTAAGAAATTTCTTATTACTCAATGTATGGAACTTAAATTTTATGATGATAAACCCCTTCTACCTCAAATTCACAAGCTGCAAATTATTGTGAATAAATTGTCTACTCTTAAAATTGTATTGTCGGAACAATTTCTTGTGGGTGCCCTTATAGCCAAGTTACTTCCTTCATGGAGAGGCTATAGGAAAAATATTTTCCATAGAAATGAAGAGATTTCTTTGGAGGAAATTCTCAGACACTTGAGAATTGAGGAGGAATCTCGCTCTAGAGATATGAATGAAGAGAAGTCCAATGGAGAGACTTCTAAGGCCAATATTGTGGCAAACCCTCCTAACAATGGCAAAGAAATGGCAAGAATAAGGGCAAGGGTCAAAAACCTTTGGGGCACTACTAGAAATATAGGCTTTTACTTCGGTTTTTATAGTGAGCATACAAAAAAACCGAAGTAAAAACCTATTCAAACTCTTTTACTTCGCTTTTGAAAATGACGCTCTAAAAAAAATTACATACTACTTCACTTTTTAAAAAAAACAAAGTGAAAGATTCATAGTGAAGAGGATCGTGTTTGGTTGCACAAGCCCGTGACTTATGTTTAGAGATAATAAAAATGCAAAAAAATGGCCAAGCCAAACGCGGCCCTTGTGTACATTTCACTTCGGTTTTTAGGTAAAAACCAAAGTAGAAAGTGCACTTTCCACTTCGGTTTTTACCTAAAAACCGAAGTGAAATGTGCACAACCATTATTCCCTTGTGCACCTTTAACTTCGGTTTTTAGGTAAAAACCGAAGTTAAAGGGTTTTATAACCCATTTTTATCACCCGAACGGTCATCTCCCTCAAGCCCTTCTCTCTCCTCTGTGCAAAAAAACCCTCAAAAACCTCCATTAACAACCGTGAGCCAAGGCCCATTTTCATTCTCCACACCTTTTTTTTTTTGTTTTTTCTTTATTTCTTGCTGCATTTCTACACTATAAACCGAAATATAATCCAAAAATCTTTTTTTTTTGTTTTTTAAAGAAAAAAAAGCATTTGACCGTGGGTATTTTCTCCATTGTTTCTTGGTGTTTCTTGCCGGATTTTGACCGGAGTTTTGTCATTGCAGGGGGATTTTGAGCTTCAAAACAGGTATAGATTACTAAAATATGGTTTTGATGATAATTTTTTATTTTCTATGTTTTTTTTTATTTTTTTTATTATTCCGAATTTTATAATTAATATTTTGTTAACTTTTATAATTATTTGTTTATTTTGTTAGGTTAAATAATGTGATAAAAATTAGGTTTATTATAAATATATATATATATATGTATATTAGTGAATTTTAGAAATTGAGACAATAGATAAATTTGTTTTTTAAATATTTGAAAAAAAATAAATAGCTTGAAGATGATCAAAGTGTTGTTCATTAGTTTCATTAACTAGTTTAATTTTTTTTTATTATTTGGTTTGATAATTAATTATGTAGTTTACTAATTATGTAATGTTTTAGTTGGGTTGTTGATTGAGTGGTGAACTTTGTTGTTCGTTTCGGGTGCATTGAAGAGTAATATTGAAGGTTAGTTATTTTTTTTATTTATATTACTACAAGATTTATGTATAAAGATAAGGCAAATGTAATCATGCATATTAGATTTAGTGAAAGTTATATTTGAAAATTAGTGAAGTAGGCTCTGAGAAATTTGCGTGCTGTGGTGATATAAGGATGGATTGACTTATGCTTGATTATTGTGTTGGTTTGTGTTGTTGTTATAGGAAATTTTTAAATTGTGGTATGCTATAGAAACAGAGGATACTCTGCCGAATTTTTTAAAAAATTTATAAGACTAGAACCTAATAATGATGGATTCATCTATGCTTGATTATTGTGTTTGTTTTAATTGGTTTTATAGGTAATTATGAAATTACGGTATGCTATAGAAACAGAGGATACTCTATCGAATTTTTTAAAAAATTTATAAGACTAGAACCTAATAATGATGGATTCATCTATGCTTGATTATTGTGTTTGTTTGTATTGATTTTATAGGTAATTATGAAATTATGGTATGCTATAGAAACAGAGGATACTCTGTCGAATTTTTAAAAAAATTTATAAGACTAGAACCTAATATAAGTTTTTTTTCTAACTTATTAGGAATTTAATATTGTTATTAGTATGGATAAATCACGGATGCTCGAGAGGAGAGAAACATCACAATTTCAAGATGGATTCAACAAATTTTTAGAGTTTTGCCTAAAGAATTGTAGTGATCCACAAAAAATACGTTGTCCTTGTATCGATTGTGGTAATGGAGTAAAGGGGAATATTACCATGATAAAGGATCATGTATTTTGTCGGGGATTCGATATGAGTTATACAAAATGGTATTGGCATGGAGAATTATTAAATGATGACCCATATCCATTAGGTAGGCGAGGTGTAGATGATTTTGAGAGTAATGATTTTGATGATCATCCTATAGAATTGCTTGATGAAGCACAAGAAGAGTTTTTTCATAATCCAGAAAAATTTGATAATATGGTTAGAGATGTAGACAGACAATTGTTCAGTGGTTGTAATAAACTAAGATTGCCCACAATGGTTAAATTTTATAACATAAAAGCAGAAAATGGAGTTAGTGATAAGTGTTTCAGTCAATTTTTAGCTACTTTCAAGGAGATTTTGCCGCTAGAAATTTTTTTTCCGGAGTCTACATACGAAGTAAAGAAAAACATTAAGTTTGATAGGGTTGAAGTATGAGAAGATTCATGCATGTCCGAATGATTGTATTTTATATTGTAAGGAGTATGCAGACATGGACACTTGCCTAGAATGTGGTTTATCACGGTACAAACCTAACAAAAGTAAGGAGATTAGGAAACTTATTCCTCAGAAAGTGCTATGGTACTTACCTTTGATTTTGCGGCTGAAACGATTATATCGAAGTGCAGAACACTCTAAGAACTTAATATGGCACGAGATTGGACGAGTGAAAGATGGTAAACTCCAGCATCCTGCAGATTCAGAGGCCTGGAAGAAGGTAGATTATATCAATCCAGAATTCAAAAATAAACCAAGACATCTTCGTCTCGGTTTAGCTGCTGATGGAGTAAACCCGCATAGATCTCTTAGTAGTCGGCATAGTTCATGGCCTGTCTTCCTGGTTATGTACAATCTTCCTCCTTGGTTGGTGATGAAAAGGAAGTTCATGATGCTTTCATTAATGATTTCAGGCCCAAAACAACCAGGACATGATATCGATGTTTATTTGGCACCATTAATTGATGATTTGAAAGAGTTGTATGAAAATGGTGTTGAGGCATATGATGGTTTTAAAAAATAAGTTTTTAATTTGAAAGCGATGTTGTTATGGACTGTTAATGATTTTCCAGCATATGGTAACCTATTAGGTTTAAGCACAAAAGGTTACCAAGCTTGTCCAATTTGTTGCACCAACACAAGGGCCCGTCGTTTGTCAAATGGACGCAAAATGTGTTATATGGGTCATAGACGATATTTTCATTTAAGTCATCCTGACAGAAATAAAGAAAAAGCATTTGACGGTACTGTGGAACGAGACCTTGCTCCTTTGCCATTGTCAGGTGAGCAAATTCTTAAGGAAGTAGAAAAAGTTGACTTTAGGTATGAGAAGAAGAATAAAAACAAAAAATTGAATGGATGTTTTCAAAGAAAATCAATTTTCTTTCAACTTCCTTACTGGAAAGATTTACTCGTTAGACATTGCTTGGATGTCATGCACATAGAAAAAAATGTATGTGAAAGTATAATCGGTACATTACTTGATATCCCAGGTAAAACCAAAGATGGTTTGTCTAGTCGTTTAGATCTTGTTGAGATGGGTATAAGACACCGCTTGGCACCTGAAGAAAAAGGGGCTCACACATATTTGCCTCCTGCTTGTTTTACATTGTCTAAAGAAGAGAAGCAAGCCGTATGTCAATCATTGGCAGGGATGAAAGTGCCTGATGGTTACTCATCGAATGTTCGAAACTTAGTGTCTATGGAAGATTTGAAGTTAATTGGAATGAAATCACATGATTGTCATATATTAATGCAACAATTACTTCCAATTTCCATTCGGTCAGTTTTACCAAAAAGAGTTCGAGATAGTGTGACAAGTGTGTGCATCTTCTTTAATCAACTACGCGGAAAATAATTGAAAATGAAGAAGTTAAATGCATTGCATGATGAAATAGTTGAAACTTTATGCAAGCTTGAAAAATATTTTCCACCATCTTTTTTTGACATCATGGTACATTTGATGGTCCATTTAGTAAGAGAAGTGAAGTTGTGTGGGCCAGTTTGGGCGAGATGGATGTATCCATTTGAAAGGAATATGAAGGTGTTGAAAGGATATGTACGTAATCACCATCGCCCTAAAGCTTGTATGGTTAAGTGTTATTTAGCAGAAGAAGCTGTGGAATTTTGTTCAAAGTACATGGTTGGAATCGACACAATCGGAATTAGCAAACCACGGAATAACTCGGATGGAGTGATAGAGGATTACGAGGGAAAGGAACAATGGTGACCATATCTCGTGCAGAATTAGATCAAGCTCATTTAGTTGTTTTGGAAAACAATCCCGAGGTTCAACCATATATAACGTAAGTTATAAATTTAATTAACATTATGCTCATTTTTATGTATAATTGAAATTTTAATATGTTGTACTTTGTATTTGCAGTGAGCACATGGAGTTATTACAATCAATGATTCCCAACAAGGTTAAAAATAAACAGAAATGGATTATAGATGAGCATAATAAAACATTTAGTCGATGGTTGAAAAATACTATTCTAGCAAGGTTGGGAGAAGAAAACCATGGAGTATCGACAGAGTTAAAACGCATATCATTTGGACCAAGTGTTCATGTAATAAAGCACCGTGCTTACATTGTTGGAGGAAAAAGATTTCACACAAAGTCAAGAGATGATGCTCGAATGGTTCAAAATAGTGGAGTAAGTATTGTGGCAGAAGCAATGCATTTCGCTAGTGCAAAAGACAATAATCCAGTTGCTGGTACTATGACATATTATGGGGTTGTTGAAGAAATATGGGAGCTTGATTATTCCTTATTTCAAATTCCTTTGCTCAAGTGTTCTTGGGTGGACAACAATGTTGGGGTTAAAATTGATGAACTTGGATTCACTTTGGTTGATTTAAGTAAGAAAGGTCACAAGAATGATCCTTTCATCATGGCTACCCAAGCAAAACAAGTGTTTTACATAACTGATCCTGCTGATGATAAATGGTCAGTTGTTTTACGAACCCCGGAAAGGCAGTTTATAGAAGATGAAAATGACGAAGAAAATGATGATTTGTTTCATGACAATTTTATTGTTGGACAACCAATACATGAGCAAGTTGAGCAAATCCATGATTTCAATGAAGATGATGATGATGGGGAATACATTAGAAATGACATTAGAGATGGAATATGGGTAGATTGTGGATCAACCTAGAAAAGAAAAAGGAAAAGAAAATGTGTCCAGTGAGTAATGTATTCATTTTTATGTTAAATATGTATTTATTTATGTCATAATTGTAACGTTAATTCTTGTTTATGTGTAGATGACAATTTCTGAAGGGGAGAACACACCAAATAGGCGAGGCCCAACAAAGAAGAACAATATCAATAATCAAAAAGCTAAGGGAATAAAGAGAAATATTTAGTTTAATGATAAAGGTCAACCTATAGGGAAAGCATATAGTGAGATGCAATTGTACCTTGGAGTTAAAACTAGGAGAACGGTCTCTCTCAATTATAAGGATTGGAGACAAGTCCCACAAGAATTGAAGAATAGAATATGGGAGGATGTATATGTAAGAAAATATTTTAATTACTTTAATATATTGATCATTTTCATGAATTACTTTGCATTTCATTAATCATTTTCTTTCTATTTCAGGGTGCCTTTAACATTCCAGAAAATTGGAAACCAGAATTAATTAAATGTGCGGGAAGAATGATAAGAGATTTTAAGACCAACATCACTAGTGACTACATCTACCCTTTGGCAGAAGACGGTCTGATAGATGAACTCCAAATCCTTCCTAAGAAATATCCAGAACTTGACCTAGAAGATTGGAGGACGTTTGTTAGCCACCGTTTATCTCCTGAGTTTATGGTACTATGATGTATATCTATTATGTATATGATTTATTAGTTTTGAAATACTAATAATTGCTCAAAAACTTATTGTTACTTATTTTATGTAGGCTTTGCAGGCAGCACAACGTGAAAGAGCTCTCAAATATACTTCGAGGCATCGTACATCTCGTAGAGGGCTTGCCAATGTTAGAGAGGACTTGGTAAGTAATTCACATCACTATTTTACAACTGACAACCTGTTATGAAGAATATTGCACTCACCAACTTTAATTAATTGTTGTATGTTGTAGAAAACTGAACTAGGTGTGGCAAATGTAGAACAGTACCAAGTTTGGATAAGAGCACGAGAAAAGAAGAAGGTTCTTGTCACAGATTTGGACAAACAAATTGAAGCAAGAATTGTAAGTGGTTTCAAGCAAGTATTTTAAAGTAATGTAGGAATGATAAAGTTCTTATAAGTCACTAATATAAGTGACCACTGGTTTGTTCCACAGAATGAGCTGAAAGAAAAAGTTAGTAGTAGAGAAATCATTGCAAAGGGTCAGAATGACATATTAACGCAAGCTTTAGGGACACCTGAGCACCAAGGGCGTGTTAGAGCACTTGGGTATGATATTATTTTTTATTTGTTGCATTTAACTTAATTCTATAATATTTTATTTTTTAAATAAATTTGGTTGATTATTGTAGGTCGTTTGCGAAGATTTCGTCCGTCTTTGGAAGAAAACCAAAAATAACAACAGAAATGGCTGATGTTGTTAGTAAGAAAGATGCAGAAATTGCGAGGCTCAGAGCAGAATTTAAAGCTTTAGAGGAGGAAAATGCTAAACAAGCAGGTGGGATAGATGATATGGATGAACACGACAACGATGACGAGCAGAACGACGAAGAATATCACACACCGTACATGCAGGATGACACACCGTACATGCAGGATGACACACCATACATGCAGGATGTGTTACTTTGTTCGGATAATATTCATAATGTGGTGGCAGAGGGTGTTATCATTGATGGGGTGGGTCCACTGACTATTCATGGTGTTCAATTGACAGACGAATACTGTAATGCCCCAGATTCCCTAATGTGGTTTAATGGCTGGATTAATAGGCCGGGAGGGCCATAATTGTTTAATTATGCCATTAAATGTGTTTATGCATGTTTATGAGAATTATATTATAATATAATGTTAATTGTATGCATGTCAATGATATGTGTTGGGACCACATTATGATGTGGGTTTGTTCGAGCTAGTCGACATGAGACGATCTTAGAATATTGATTAGCGGTTTAGTCACAACAGGTTTAAGTGTCGGGACTTGGGTTGAGTCTCGGGGTGATTTTGATGATTAGAGCGTTACCGGGTGATAAAGGGTAACGGGTTGTGAATTATTGGTGTTTGAGATTATTGGGAATAGCGGGAATTGGAGAGCGTTAATTATGATTAACGAGATAGGAGGGAAGTACCAAATATGCCCTTGGGAGTCTTTAGAAACTATTAATTGACCTAGGGGTAAAATGGACATTTCACCCCTAGGATAGATATAACCTTTGACAGCTGAAGAAAGTGGTGGAAAAACAGAGTATGCAAAAGAGTTCTCCCGTACCTTCTACTCCTCATCTTTCTTTGTGGTTTTTGAACCAATTTTGAGGGTTCAAGCTTAGGAAGCAAGCCTTGGGAGTTTGGGAGTGTGTTCCACCATTGAGGACCATCATAAGCCGAGCTTTGGGTAAGTTTCTAACCATGGTTTTCTCTGGTTTGCCCTGTTCTGGTTTTAATTTGCAGCTGAGATTTCTAGGGTGAATTCATGGTTTTGTGGGGAGTTTTGGCTAGGGTTCCCATGCTTGTGATGTTTGGGGTGTGTTAGAATGGTTTTTGGGATCATTTGGCATCAAGAATAGGATTTGGAAGCTTGGGAATCGAGTTAGAATCGAAGGAGTTGAAGAAGGTCGGTTCAAGGGAGATTGGGTCTGGAGGTAGCGCTACAGCGCCCACCTTAGGGCGCTATAGCGCTCCTCAGGAGGCTTTCTGGAACTTGGGTGGTTCTGAGTGTAGCGCTGTGGCGCTAGGGGTTGAGCGCTGTAGCGCTACCCTGTTCCTTCTAAGTCTCGTTTTGAGTGTTTTTAAGGGTTTTTGACTTGGGGTTTCAATCCTTAAGGCCCGGGATCGAATCTACTCACCGTGTGGGCATGTTTCGAGGTCCCGAGGGTGGTGCTTAGGTTAAGACCCTATTATTATGGATTCTCATTAATGGAGGTTATAATTGGTTGTGATTAGGTAACCGCTAAGGAACTAAAAGATCGATCGTTCTCAGGAGTCGTCTTTATCATACTTCTCGCTCGAACCCGAGGTAAGAAAACAGTGTATGAATACAGTTGCACCCTGTATAGGTATATGACATGCATGGTTTGATATTGAGGTATGTTGGTTGATATATGTGGACGTGGATTGCATATTAAATGCTAATGAACGCTGATTACCTGTTTATGACACTGACTAGTCAGGGACCGACTCTAAAGTCGATGATCACGCATTGAATAGCTCTATGGCATTAATGCGGGACCGACCCTAAGGTCGAAGAACTTATAAGCGCTTGCCTGGTCTACGATCAGATGACTATAGCCAAGGTATATGACCCTGGTGACCGTTTGTCACGTGGCTATGGGACGTTGTCCATAGTTTCGACTCTAGAGTCGTGAGGAAGGTTATGTTGGTGACCAATCACCATGCACCTGTCCTGAACAAACTTATGAAAGAATCACTTAACAGTTAAGCCCTGGTGAGCCTATTGTCACATGGCTAGAGGGAGCGATGCTCACTATTGTGACATTTGGCTATTGTCACCTACTCGCTTGGACTGATAGTCCTGAACGATTATTATGACTGTTGTTGACATTATATCATGCTTTACTATGTTTTCTTGCTGGGCCTTGGCTCATGGGTGCTATGTGGTGCAGGTAAAGGGAAAGAGAAGCTCACCCAACCCTGAGTGGAGAGCTTGGGCGATGTTGTGTACATACAGGGCCGCTTGACCGCCACGGTCAAGGTGTTCTCAGAGGAACTAGGGGTTTACCCTATTTTTTGCCGCTTAGGCCGGCGGGGTTTGTAAATTTGTAACTGTAGCGACTCTTTTGTATTATGAACTACTTGTAAACATTTTGAAAGGCTCATGAGCAGTTTGTTTACTTAATGAAATGTACCCTTTCCTTTTTACTGGTTTTTCACCTTAACCTGATAATAGCACTTAGATCACGTTTCTAACCAAAGGACTCGGGTAGCGAGTCAAATTTTCGGTTCACCGATCACTGTAACTGTTCTGGGGTAACCAGGGCGTTACAAATACGCGAGGGTGTGAGTCACCAAAATGTTACAAGAGGATGCTGAAATCCCATGTTCTGTTGGGGAGATACGCTATGTTCGAGATACTTATGACGTATTCATTCCTTGACCAAAAGAATTAATTATGACTGACCATGTATAAACGAATTCTTCAATTTGTTACCTATTAAAATATTTGTTGGTCCATTATTTTAATATTATTTTTACTTGATGTTGCGTAGGGTCCTCTAAAAAAGAAACCTTATATGTCAAAAAGTCCATCCAAGGATAAGACGAACCGTAATTCTTTGACTAGCCCACATCTGTCATTAGCTGGGTCTCACGTCAATCCAGAAAACACTCTGACCGAAGGCCAACCATTTGCCGATCACATCATGAATCGCATCCATGTTAGCCTTCAGTTTATGGTGAGAGAATTTTGCAGAGTTAAGGAAATGAACACAATCGTCTCAATTCCAGTGGACCCATCATTCATGAATCGCGAGTCAATCTTTATAACTTCAAAGGATGTGGAACAAGTTGCTACTTTGCATATGATTGGAGGCTCATCAATGATATTCGGATTAAGGTATCCCTTCAACTAATTCTTTGGAATGATATGAATTTAGAATCAGTTATGAGTACTGCTCTGTGATCTGTTGCAAATTTTCATAGTAAATTGAATGTTTACAGGTTTGGGTAGTCCTATTTATAGGGAAAACTCTGCCGAAATTTAAAAAAAATATTTAACAGTAAAGAAAATTTTGCAGAAGCATTTGGGAGTCCCTATTTCCAAATCAGCGTGTCTTTTACAAGTTTTTTGACATTGAACGTCTTAGCATTAATAATGTTAACGATGTAGAACGATCAACCATTGACTTGGCAAATTGGTTGATGACCATGGATAGAGTTGGTCAACTATACTTTATACATTGGAACATACGGTAAGAAATAGTGTAAACTTTTCTTATTTGATTATTCATATATTAAAAATTTAATTATTTTACTTAACACGCTTCTTATTTTAGGGAACATTGGATGTTGGTTATTGCTATGCCAAAAGGAAAATTCGTGTTCTTGGATCCACTGAAAGCACACAAACGTCCTGAAGAAATTGATTAAATTATAATGAGGTAAGTTTTAAATTTTTAAAAATATTTCTTAATATGCAACAACTATTACATGTTACTACATTTTAATAACTTTTGTTAATTTTCTTTTTTAAATAGTGCATATTATAAGGCTTCTTCCAATGAATTACTCGGCAATCCTACAAAGATATTCAATGTTGCATGTCCAAGACAACAACAAAGTCATGAATGTGGTTTTTATGTGTTGAAGTACATTAGAGATCTTGTACGGGCATCAAATGCAATGAAAACCCTAAAAGAAAAAGTAAGTTCATTTTTTATAACTTATTTTGGTATCGATAATCTATAAAATTAATTTATATTTATTAATTTTACAGTTTGGTGGGAAGACGCAATATTGTGAGATTGCAGACCTCTTGCCAATCCAACACGAATGGTTAGGTCAATTGATGACATACATTTATCAGTAAGCCTATTTTGTTTATAAGTTCGTTTAGTTGTAAGTTTAGTTTTTTGTAAATGTATTAATGTTAAGGCTAGTTATCTTACGTAAGTACTTGTGTTTTATATGCTTATGTATAACATTTTTAATTAATAAAAGTTATAATATTTTCATTCAAAAAAAATTCTTAACCAATTTCAATTGTAAAAATATATATAATTGTAAATTAATATAATTAAATCGTTGAAAAAGAATTAGGCCAAAAAATATATATACTAATTAGACCATTTAAATAAAATTAGGCCAAAAAATATATATATAAATAGAAATCGTCCATTTAAAAATAATCAGAAATATATATTAAATAAAAAGGCGGGCACATTTTACTTCGGTTCTTAGGTAAAACCGAAGTAAAAGGGCTACTTTCAACTTCGGTTTTTACTAAGAACCGAAGTAGAATGTCCCCTTTCTACTTCGGTTCTTAGTAAAAACCGAAGTTGAAAGTAGCCCTTTTACTTCGGCTTTACCTAAGAACTGAAGTAGAAAGTGCCCAGGATGGTCGCATATATTCACTTTCTACTTCGGTTTTTAACTAGTTTTTACTTCGCTCCGAACTACTGCGGTTGCGAATTTTAGCGAAAACCGAAGTAAATCAAGCTTAAAAACCGAAGTAAAAGCCCATTTTCCTTGTTGTGGGGCCCAAGAAAAATGAGGGACAATTCAAAAGTTCCAAGGGTGTTAGGAACGGTTCCTAGTGCGCAGCGGAAGTTGTGGTAATGGTATACAACCAAAATTTTCATATAAACAACTTTATATAAGGATCTTTTAATATGCAGTATGTTAATCAATATATATATATAATATTTATATGAAAAATAATTCGAAATGATTTACCTTTTGTAGCCTATCAAGAATCCTTGAATCTTTTCGTATGTATTTCGATCTTCCTATCCTTGTTAGAGTACTCACACCTAGATCTTCCAAGATGTTCTCTACACCTCAAGATGTGGGTGGGCACATAGAGAACAATGATTAATTTTGTGAATCAAAAGTATTCTCAACATATGAGACTTTTGATTATAGGCTTGAGAGAAAATGTATTTTGCTTTTGTGAAAAAGATGATTGTTTTTTCTTCTCTGTTAAAAACTTATTGTTTTTATTTTCTATCATATGGAATATATAGGCATTATTACCATAATAATAATAATAATAATAATAATAATAATAATAATAATAATAATAATGATAATAATAAAATCAATCATCTTTTATAATAATAATAATGATAATAGACAAAAATCTAACATTCCATTTTAAAACCCCTTTTAAAATGTTTTATCAATTAATTAAAAATAAAAATAAAAAACCAATATCTGATAAAATCATATGTGCCACATGGATAGAGCAGTCCAAGCCTCATGCGTGTAGCCTATCCCTAAAAAATGATATTTTAATTTTTTTTCATGTGTTTTTATTTTAATTAATTAATAATTAGACATCCAAATAAGGTATCATCTTTTTAAAGAAAAGATAACAACTTAAATTTCAAAATTCAAAATTCAAAATTCAAAATTTGAATTTCCATTATCATCTTATTATTAATTAAATAAATATAATAATCAAAATCAGTTTTGACTATCCATATTTATTTATTCACACTTATATAAAATAATTGATTAAAATCAATTTACTTTATTTACACACAATTTCGAAAATTGCACAAATGCAATAATAAATTGTGCAACTTCAGTTATCATATAATTGTATATTTATCCTGAAGAATAAATATTCTCTCAAATAGTCCATTCACAGTTTGATCATTGTATCAACTCTTACCTTGAGTAATGTTGATAAAGCCGTCCCGAGGACCTATGGACCAATAATTCCAAGCTCCAATAAATAATAGATTATCAACCAAAACTCTTTGATTCAATAATTGTAATGCCCCAAAATCTCTAATGCGGTTTAATGGCTGGATTAGTAGGCCGAGAGAGCCATAATTGTTTTATTATGCCATTAAATGATTATATGCATGTTTATGTGAATTATATTATAATATGATGTTAAATGCATGCATGTGGGTCCACATTTGATTATTAGGGCATTTTGGTAATTTGGCCCGTTGAGGGTATAATTGTGTATTTTGGTGTATATTGTGATTTATGAATGAGATCCCATTATTATGAGGATATATTTGAGCTATTCGGCATGAGACGGTCCTATGTTGCAAATTAGCAGTTTTGTCATAATGGAGTCAATTATTAGGATATTGGATAATGATAATGTTTATTTGATGATATATTGGGAGTTATTGAGATCATGAGGAAATTCTTGGAGTTTTGACTATTTTTTCCCCGGGGGTGTTTTTGGGACCCCGAGCATTAGGCTTTATTTGAGGTTACTTAAGCCTGAAGTAGTCTGTCAGAAGGAAACTTTACATTAAAACACTCTCTCTCTCCCGTTAACCTTTGTGACCATTCGTGGCAATTTCGAAGAAATCTTGAGTTCTAGGAGTCGGAATCAAGCGAGGATCGAGGCATAGCGATCCTAGGAAAGATTAGAAGATTCTTGACCGAAGGATTTAGCGAGAAACAACCCAATCAAAGGTAATTCAAGTTTTAAGTTTTGAGTTTTAGAGTTTCTAAGCTTTGATTTGGATTTTGTGTATCGATGAGTTTTTGATTCGTTTAAGCCTCGGGATTTGATGATTTTGGATCATTGGGAAGTTTGGGAACTTTGATTTTTGGATTTTGAGATGTTTAGGTATGTTTTGTGAAGGTTTAAAATGTGAGAAATCGGAGTTATGGCAGGTTCCCAGGTGGGGGCTGCGGCCCTATTCTTGGGTGCCGCGGCCCAAGCTCGATGTTGAAGATGGTGGGTTTTGTGTATGCTGGGGGTCGCGGCAATGGTTATGGTGCGCTGCGGTGCTTGCTCCTGGTTTGGTTGGGGGTCGCGGCTCAAGGTTTTGGGGCCGCGACTCATGAAGGATTTTGAGGCCAAATGGGTGTTTTGATCATGGGAACTCAATTTTAGGCCTCGGGATCGTTTTCACTACCCGGTTTAGTGGGATTCGATGTCCCAGAGGCTAGGTCTTGGTTCGGGAACCTTTGTTATTCATTTTATTGATGGTATCCCATATTTGGTTATGACTAGGTGACCGCTAAAGGACTTAAAGTCAGATCATTCTCAAGGGTCGTTCTTTTATTAACTCTCGCTCGAATCAGAGGTAAGAAAACTGCACCCTGTGTATATGACATGCGTGGTTGTTATAGAGGCATGTTGGCTAATGTGTACATTGATTGCATATTAAATTCTTAGCAAATCTTGCTTATCTGTGTATGGCACTGACTATTTAAAATCAGCACTGGTCGCGTATTACTGACCTATGGGTCAGGAACGGCATAAGCGTCATGAACGCAGAGCCGATAAAAAATTAGATATAATCGATATCAGCGTTGAATGACTCTAGGACCATTAATGTTGGACCAACCCTAAGGTCGATGAAAATTGTAAGCGCTTGACTAGTCTAAGACTAGTTACTTAAAGCCAGGGCCTAAGGCCTAAGTGACTGTTTGTCACATGGCTAGGGAGCGGAATCCCATGGTTGTGACTCTATGGTCATGTAGTAGGTTATGTTGGTGACTAGTTCATCAAACACCTATCTTGTTAAGCTAGTGAAAGGATCACTTATTTATAAAGCCCAAGTGACCCTATCGTCACATGGCTGATGGGAACAGAATCAACCTTAGTGACATTTACAACTATCACTCCTCTATTTTGGACTGAAAGTCCTGAATGATTATTGCGATCTTTGTTGATATTATATTCATGCAATATTGTGTTTTCTTGCCGAGCTTTGGCTCATGGGTGTTATGTGGTGCAGGTAAAGGGAAAGAAAAGTCACCTAGCTTTGAGTGGAGAGCTTAGGTGGTGATGTGTACATATGCGGCCGCTTGATCACCACGGCCAAGGAGTTCTCAAAGGATCTAGGGGGTTTATCCTATTTTTGCTGCCTAGGTCGGCGGGTTGTAAATTTGAAACTGTAATGACCATTTTAAGTTGTAAATAACTTGTAAATGTTTTGATGGGCCCATGAACAACTTTATGTTTTAAATGAAATATATCATTTCCTTTTGATTGGTTTTCCACCTTAGCCTATTAATAACACCTAGAAGCACGTTTTTAACCAAAGAAATCGGGTAGTGAGTTAAATTCACAGTTCAACATTCACAGTACTGTCCTGGGGTAACCAGGGCATTACAAGTGTGGCCGACGGGGACGTCGAGCCCGTAAGGGGGGGTGATTGTGACAATTAGAATCCCGCGATCCGTAAGGGAAAAGACCGGGTAAATCTGTGAAATCCCATACCGCCTAGGGATGGTCAAGTGTGATGATTCTAAGACTGTGTAGGTATGAGACTACACAGTTAAAGAAGGCTTAAATGGATTGATGGGTACTACCTATGCCAACAAGATTCATCTTCTTTTCGGTAGCCCATCACTTGAGAACTCCAAAGTTAAGCGTGCTTAACCTGGAGTAATCTCAAGATGGGTGACCTCTTGGGAAGTTTTCCCAGGAAGCGTGCGAGTGAGGACAAAGCACACTGGTAAGACTCGTGTTGGTTTGTAGGGCGAGTCGCCATTCCAAGAAGCAGCCATAGTGACGTGGGGGCGTTACAACAACATTGGTCTACTTGGGTTTGCATGCTCTTTCTCAATCTTTTTTAAGTCTCTGTCAATCCAAATTTTGTGTAGATTCTATTTCTTGAGAATGTGTTATCTCACTCTCCCCCAATAGGAGTTGCATATCGAGGCTACAGGTGGTAGTGGTGCTGGATGAGTGGTGGTCGGCTCCAGTATGTGTCAGGTGTAATGCCCTGGTTACTCCAAGACCGTTATTGTGAGCTTTGAACCGTGCTTAACTCGCTAATCGAGTTCTTTGGTTATAAACGTACATTTAGGTGTTATTAATAGGTTAAGGTGGAAAACCAATCAAAATGAAATGATATATTTTATTTAAAACATAAAACTGTTCATGGGCCCATAAAAAACGTTTACAAGTTATTTACAACACAAAATTGTCATTACAGTGTAAAAATTACAACCCGTCGACCTAAGCGGCAAAAATAGGGTTAACCCCCTAGTTCCTCCGAGAAACTCCTTGGCCGTGGTGGTCAGGCGGTTGCATATGTACACATCACCACCTAAGCTCTCCACTCAAGGCTGGGTGAGCGTTTCTTTCCCTTTACCTGCACCACATAGCACCTGTGAGCCAAGGCTCTGCAAGAAAACTTGTTACTGCATGTATATAATATCAAATGATGATCGTGATAATCATACAGGACTTATATCCCTAAACAGATGAGTGACAGATGTGAAAGTCACTAATGTGGGTTCCGCACCCTTCACAAATGAGTGACCGAGTCACTAGCTTAAACCAGATGAGTGACTGATGAGCGAGTCACTAATGTAAACCAAATGAGTGACCATGGAGTCACTAGTGTGGGTTCCGTACCCTTAGCCATGTGACGATACAGTCACCTTGGCCTTCTGGCCCTGGCTCTGAGTGACTAGTCATGGAACTAGACAAGTGCTTATAGTTTTCATCGAATTTGGGGTCGGTCCTGCATTAATGCTCATGATGAGTCATTCAATGTTGATGTCGATTATATCTAATCTTTTCGACTCTGCGTTCATGATGCTTATGCCGCTCCTGATTCATAGGTCAATAACATATGACCAGTGCCAGTACTACTGTCGAACTTGACTAGTAAGTCACAGCTTCACAGTCAATTCTGACACCATTGCCGATTCTGACTAATAAGTCAGTTCCATTCATAAGTAAGCAAGATTTTCTAAGCATTTGATATGTAATCAATGTCCACATTTAAACATTCAACATGCTTCATGAATAACCATGCATGTCACGTATGGGGTGCAGTTTTCTTACCTCCAGTTCGAGCGAGAAATAGTAAAAGAATGACCCTTGAGAACGAACGACATTTTGATTCCTTAGCGATCACCTAAGCATAACCAATTATAACTCCCGTTAATGAAAATCAACAATAAAAAGGGTCTTGATCTAAACCTCACTCCCGGGACCCCAAATTGTACCCAACCGGTGAGTAGATTCGATCCTGAGCCTTAGGAATTGAAACCCTAAGCCAAAACCCTCAAAAATTCCTAAGACAGGATTATGGAAAAGCAGGGTAGCGTTGTAGCACTACCCCCTTAGCGCCCCAGCTCCCTTGGCAGAGGAGAATCCCTCCTGGCTAGCGCTGTAGCGCTACAACCAGGGTTTTCAACCCTAGTTTTCCCATCCTTCGAAACCTCCATTTCGAACCTGAAATACCAACTTCCAAACCTCATTTAAACCTGCAATTGAATCCAAAAACCATCTACACATGTCCTAGACATCCTAACCCAAGTAACCCTAGCCAAAAACTCCCATCAATTCCCATTATCAACTCTATAAACCCCAACTGAAATCCAAAACAAAAACAGAGCAAACCAGAGTTTTTAATGGCTAGAAACTTACCTCAAGCTCAATTTAAGATCCTCTTCAATGGTGGAACACAATCCTAATCCCTCAAGGTCCACTTCCCTAGCTTGAATTCTCAAAAGAGGCTAAAAAATCCAAGAAGAAAAAGAAGAGAAAGTGATGTACGGGAGAAAGAGAATGGTGCTCTATTTTGGCTAAGCTTCTACAGCCTTCAATGACTTATACATATCCTAGGGTGAAAAGACTAAACTACCGCTAGGCTATTTAAAATCCTTTAAAGGCTCCCAAGGGTAAAATTTTCATTTCTCACCTATTTCGTTAATCATAATTAACACCCTCCAATTCTCAAATACCAATAATTCATATCCCATTACTCTTTAATACCCGGCAACGTTCTAATCACCACATTACCCCGAGACTCACTCCGAGCCCCGAACTTAATCCTGTTATGAACAAATCGCTAACTTGCACTCAAAGATCGTCTCATGTCGAATGACTCGAAAAAATCCACATTATAATGTTGTCTCATCAATGATTCACCAACATGCATGAAAATATACAATTACGCCTTCAACGGGCCAAATTACCAAAATGCCCCTATAATGAAATGTGGACCAACATGCATGCATTTAACAACATATTATAATATAATTCACTTAAACATGCACATAATCATTTAATGGCATAATAAATCAATTATGTCTCTCCTGGCATACTAATCCAACCATTAAACTGCATTAGGGATTTTGGGGCATTACATCAGGGGTCTGCAAAAGTACTCCTGCCTTGGTGCCATGTTGTACCTCCACTACTTGTCGGGTACAAACCTCATAGGTGTGTTGGGGGAGTTCTTACTATGTACTATTCTTGTACTATCACTACTTGTCTGGCGTGGACATTGTGTCTGTACCCTAACTCCTCTTGGTTTGTAGGTGTATTCCGTACCTGTAAGAGCTCTTCGAGTCATACGTAGGTTTTCACCCACCCAAGATACCTTGTTTGTAATGCCCCAAATTTCCTAATAAAGTTTAGGATATTGATTAGGAGGCCGGGAGGGCCATAATTGATTTATTATTGTTAACCGAGGCTTTCAGTAACTATAGTAATAAATATTATTTAAGGGTAATAGTAATAGAAGTAGAGGATTAACACGGGATTTTTACGTGGTTGAGGCGTTAATGAGCCTAGTCCACGAGTCTGTAGTATTAGAGCTTGGAAAGCCTTTTACAATGGAGTTTTTCTCTATATTTTGACAGAGTAACTATATCTTAGATGATGAGAGATCCTTCTTCCAATGTTCTATAGCCTGTATTTATAGGCTTATGGGAACACTGGGTCTGGGCTGGGTATGACCCGGGCCCATCAGAGATATGGATACTCTCGGCCTCCCCAGTGGGAGCCCAAAATAAAAGATAAAACATACATGAATTTCAGACCAGTTAAGGCCCAATAAGTTGGCCCAATAGCTATATTTCGTCTGACAAAACAGTGTTTTTGGTCTGGACACTTCGAGTTACGAGGCAGATTCAGGAGACAAGACCAGTCAGAGTACTTGACAGCGCAGATCTGAAACAACGGCGTGCAATCCCGAGGTGGCCTTTTCCGTAGGTGAAAAGTAGGGACAACGCCCATGCGGAGTGGGGCGGCTTCAGGGTCCCGGACGCTTGGTCCCACCAACCGGGGATGATGTGATCCGGGTTTGTTTACCTTTGTCCCTCTTCATTTACCACCGGCCCAGACCATACCAGGGTCCGGGACCATGACGCGTATGTCGTGGGGGGGGGGGGGGGGGGGTTCGAACTGTCTGCACGTCTCCCGGATGACTGTCCCGGATGACCCATACCGGACTTCCTCGAGGGCCCAGAATTGCATCCAGGCCCGTGCCCCCCTTGGACATTCTCGTACCACGAGGCCTTGGGCCGGGCCCATATTTTGAACAGCCCCTGACCGTGGACCCGGACGAAGGTACCGGGTCCACACAGGAAATGGGGATAACAATTATGTTATTAAATGATAATATGCATGTTTAGGTGTATTAAATATGCATGTGAACCCATTTCTAATTAATTGGGTGATTTTCATATTTTGGCCATTTCGGGCATATTTGGCACATATGTGATATATGTGTGTGGTGCTTTATTATTATTTGGTTATGCTAGGGTTACCTAGCACGAGATGATCCTAGGAGGTAAGCTAGTGGGAAAGTCACAACAGGATTTATTCTTGACTCGGAGTAAGTCAAGGGGTATTTAGATCATTACCTGGTTATTGGGTAATGGGAATTAATATTTGGTGATAAATTGGGAGTTAGTAAGATCAGGGGGAAATTCTGGAGGTTTTGACTATTTTTTCCCCTGGGGTGTTTTCGAAGACCTCGAGCGTTAGTATTTGTTTGAGACTACTTAAACTTGAAGTAACCTTTTAAGAAATAAAAATAACGTTCAGAACGTTCTCTTTCCCTCAAAGTTCCATTTTCGTCTTCCGATCGCATTTTCGAAGGAAACTTGAGTTTTAGGACTCGGATTCAAGCGATGATCGAGGCATAGCGATCCTAGGAAAGATTAAAAGCTTATTAGCCGGAGGATTTAGTTGGGGAACAACTCAATCAGAGGTAATTCAAGTTTTAAGTTCTAAGTTTTTAAGCTTGAATTGGACTTTGTGTTTTGATGAGTTTTTGGTTGAATTGAAGCTTGAGTTTTATGGGTTTTGGATCATGGGGGTGTTTGAGAACTTTGATTTTTGAGTTTGGAGATGTTTGGATAGGTTTTTGGAAGGTTTTAGAAAGGAGAAAACGAGGTTTTTAGGCTGGTGCGAGGTTGGGCTGCGGCCCTGTTCTAGGGCGCCGCGGCCCTAGCTTGCTGAAGGTGGTGATAGGCTCTGCCAGGGGGCGGGCCGCGGCATGGTCCATGGAGGGTCGTGACCCTTAAGGAAAAAGTTGCCCAGAATTATATTTTTGTGATGGGAACTTAACTCTGAGGGCCTGGGATTGATCCTACTACCTAGTTGAGTGGGATTTGATGTCTCAGAGGCTTGGGTTGGGTTTGGAAGTATTTATTTACTCATTTTGATGAGGTTTTATATTATGGTTGTGACTAGGTTATTGCTAGAGGCTTGGAATCGGGACCGTGCTTGTGGCTTGTTTATTGGTAACCTGTGCTTGTACCAAAGGTAAGAAAACTGCACCCCATATGTGACATGCATGGTTATTCTTGATGCATGTTGGATGTTTAAATGTGAACATTGATAGCATATTGAATGCTTAGCAATCTTTCTCACTTGTATATGGTTATTATTGATGCATCTTGGATGTTTAAGTGTGATGCATGTGATGCACGAGAAACATGTGATTAGGGCATGCCATGAATATTGAATATGAGACTGATCAGAGCTTGAGTCTCTATGTTTATGCATGATCTTAGTTATGCTAACAGTTGTTAAGTAAGCATGTTGAATGCCCTATATTCGGATATTTGACATATGATATATGTTTGGTAGCATTGCTTACTTGTGTGTGGCACCAACTATTCAGGATCGGCACTGGTCGCGCATTATTGACTTAAGAGTCAGAAACGGCATAAGCGTCCTGAACGCCAAGGCTGATAAAAGATTAGATCTAATCGATATCAGCATTTAATGACTCATATGGGGTATTAATGCTGGACCGACCCTAAGTTCGATGAAAAATTATAAGCGCTTGACTAGTCTAGGACTAGATACTCAAAGCCAGGGCCAAAGGCCTAGGTGACTATTTTGTCACATGGCTGAGGGAGCAGAATCCCCCTGTTAGTGACTTGGTAATTAGTCACTTGTAAAAAGATATAGACCCCCTGTTAGTGACTTGTTGATTAGTCACTCGTTCATTGTTTGAACTTATTTGCCTGCTTAAATAGGGTTGTATTTGCTAGGCATGTTCCTTATGATTTGATGACATGTTATTACTGTTCATGAGCATATTGAGTTTTCTTGTTGGGCTTCGGCTCACGGGTGCTATGTGGTGCAGGTAAAGGCAAAAGAAAGCTGAACCATCCTTGAGTTGGAGAGCTTAGGTGACGACGTATACATATGCGGCTGCTCGACCGCCACGGCTGAGGGTTGAAAGAGGAACTAGGGTTAAACCCTGTTTCGCCGCTTAGATCAGTTGGTTGTAAATATTTTCTTGTAATAGACCTTTAAATTATATTTTTGGGATTCCAATGTATATAATAAACGTTCTAATGAAACGTTATATCTTAACCAAAAATTTTAAATCCCTAACCGCTAATCATGCTTAGTTACACGATTTTGCCCAAAAGACTCGATTAGCGAGTTTAGCACTGTTTACAAGGCACACCGTAGCAGTCCCTGGAGTTTAGGGTGTTACATTATTCCTACGAGCTTCAAGTATTGGAATCCTTATATGTTATCATGGATGACACGATTCATCGTTCCCACTACTTCTGGCTTCATATCGAATCATTGTGGGGTCTTCTCTAACCTTCCTCGAACGCATGTTCAAGAGGTCCTTGACTCTGCATCTTGTGACACCCATAAGGAAAGAGGTGCCCCATTGGCGGTGCTTATCTCAGGGAGGGAGATAAGGCCACTTCAATGAGGCCTACAACGTATGTGATAAGAAATGGCTCCCATGCGTGAGGCGAGGGTCTCACCTCACGAGACCATTGTCCCACGGTCCCCATGTGCGAGGCGCCCTCCTGGTGCGAGGCACTCCATCATGCGCAAGATGCTCCTGGTGCGAGGTGCACTCCCCCATGTGCGAGATGCTCCTGGCGCGAGGTGCCATCCAGACGTGAGGTGCGCTCCTAGTGCGAGGTACCTTCCTAGGTGCAAGGCACCCTCCCAGGCGCGAGGCGCGCCCTTGGCGTGAGACGTCCCCTGGGCGCGAGGTGCTCCCTGCACGTGAAGCATTTTGGTGGCACGAGATGCCACTTGGGAGCGAGCGCTACCCCATGTGTGAGACGCTTTTGTGGCTGGTGATTTTTCACATGTGAGCTCTTGGTACGAGGCGCGCTCTTGGCGCAAGGCGCCTCTTCCTTGCGAGGCGCCACCCTTAGTACGAGGCAGTGACCCGTGTGGCGTGGTCTCGCCCAGGTACTTCGTCATAGGAGGCGAGTCTCAAGTTTTGGCCTTATGAGGTATTTAGCGACAAGGAGGCCGCCTTGGGCGCGTGCTGAATTCTTCGCATCCACACTTGCCCC
Organism: Humulus lupulus; assembly: GCF_963169125.1. Lineage (NCBI taxonomy): Eukaryota > Viridiplantae > Streptophyta > Magnoliopsida > Rosales > Cannabaceae > Humulus > Humulus lupulus. The sequence goes on along the minus strand of NC_084800.1, from coordinate 47,537,592 downwards.
CATTCTATGAGAGGGCCTTTAGGCGTTCTAGTAGACTTCATGATATGGTGTCATCAAGGCATGTGTGGTGGTAGTGTGTTTCTTTGCTTTGGAAGTGTGAAGAAACACACTTTGTATGTGGTTATCCTCATCACTTCTTGAGAATGAATATGAGCCTACCATTCAGCTTCGCAAATCCCAAGGTGAGTGTAAGGCTCCCTTTCTGACCGTGGATTGAATGTTGAATCCAAGGGCTATGTTGGGTTTGGGTTTTCTATAAATAGGTATTCTTCATGAAAGCCTTTTCCATACTACCATTCACCTTAGCTTAGTGGTACTTGGCTTTTTAGTGGGAGGTTCTATCCCTCACAACATCATCCTATATATAAATGCACCCAAATCCAACGAGGTAATAACAATTGTCTTTTTTTTTTTTATGTGTAGGCATGTGGTGTGTAGCACTAAGGTCACGGTGGCGCATCCTAGTGTTCTAGTGCAAGACACTTTGTTAGCGATGGTGGTGAGTAGGTGCTTTGGTGTGAGGCGCTTAGGTAGCGATGGTGGTGAGCTTCCCTAATGATCACTAGCTTCCAGTAGTGGTCCCTTATTCATTCCCTTATTCCCTTATTCATTCCTTTATCATTTTATGCTAAGTAGGCTTAAGGTGGTATTTGAAGGTGGTGTTGTTTTAGCCTTTGTATACGCTCACGTGGAGGTTCGCGCTTATGTCCATAAGTACATACATAGGTATAAATGTACACACTATTGCACCCCATAGTTGTTTATGCCATTTATCCATGTCGACACCTTCATTTGTCATGGGTCATTTCTGCATGGTAGCATATATGTTATGTATTACCTCCCACTGTGTGTATGCGCGTAGGGGTTTAACATCGTTCATTTGCATCTTGTAGCAAACCACATCCCCCACACACATATGCATCTGTGTCCTTCATCAGGTGTTGCTTTATGGCATTTGACGGCTCGTCTAGCATTCCTCCGGGCGTTGAACCCATAGAGCTATACTCATCAGACTCAAAACCTTCCGTAGATAGCCCATACCGCCTATATGAGACTTTAAGGAAAGCCTGCATTTGCCACCTGGAACGATTAGCTGAACTTAGGCAAAAGATCTGGGTTGTCGAAAGTGAGATAGACTCGATTCCGAGGGGTGATGGAGCTCCTTTTTCCTTCGATCTTGATGATTACATAGTCCGCCCTACTAGCCCTCCTGACTAGTAGTAGCTCACTTGACGCACCTGCGCCAGGGGGTGGTGGAGAGCTGACACTAGGTGCTCCCCCTACAAAGAGCCTTATGAGCTTTTAGCATTCTACTAGGAACATATATGATTTCTTCTTGGGAGATATATTTGGCTATCAGCCTGTCAATTCTCTGAATCTTCCAAATCCGATCGCATCATTGCATTCATTGCCCCTTCAATATGGGAACAACCAAGTCTAGTCCATTTTCGAGCAATATTGAAGATATTTACGAAAATGTCACTGCCGTACAAATTAGGCATCAACATGCTCACCAACTTGCACATTTGACTGAGTACCAACCTAGCTTGTAACATGCTTTCATGGCTGGCATGTTACACCTAGAAATCACTAGGCTACTCAACTAGACATTAAGATCCATGTGTATTATTGTGTGAAGAAGACATCTCCATATCATTGTTTTTTTTAACTAATGTAACATCACTACAAACCAAATTTCATTATTAGTGTGATAAATTTTAAGATTACATCATATCTGCATCTTAAAATTTTGATAACGAGAAAGAATCATAGAAAATTAGTATAAAGATAAATTATATCATTTAGTAAAAATGAATAAATATTATGGTAATATGTCAACGTGATGGCAATAATAAACTATGTTTATTATTAGTACCACCAAAAAATTTATTTAGTAACTTAAAAGCAAATATTTTAGATCATTTACCGAATAATAGATTGGAGAAGCCGCACATTATATAAAAAAGAAGACACATAAACTCGAGTTGAAAAATTCCATCGGGTTTATAGCATTTCTCCTTACTCATATTTCAAAGATTTTTTTTTTCTTTCTATCTTCCCTCACCATTCCCTAATGACTACTTTCCTTTCAAGCGCCTTCATTTTTCCAAAACTCCAGCCAAACATAGCCATTCCATTTCCCCCTTTTTCTTTTTGGTTTTGTTCCAAAGATACCAAATTGCGAGTGGCATTAGGGAAAGAAAAAAAAAAAGAGGGAAGAAAAAAAAATTAGTGGTTACACTTATATAGAAGAATTCAATCAGCTCAAATGTTTCTATTTGTGTAAGATCTCGTATTTCATTTTAAGTACAAACATCGATCATGATAAATTTACATAGTATCTGTACCACATTTCAGTAACTTTTAAACAAAATTCTGCCAAAAATGCAAAACGAGAATATAGTGGTGGGCAAACCAAATCTGCAGGAGTACCCTAAGAAAGTCTTCTGGGACTTCAACAAATACTTAATATGGCTAGCTAAGACACATTTGGGCCAAACAGGTATACCCAGCCATGTTCGAGTAATTACACTACATTTTTTTAGTGCCCACCTGGACAAAGAATTGAGTACCCTTTAAGACAAACCAGTTTCCAATTTCCAAACCAAACCAATCTGCAGCAATTTCTCCACTATTGACCTTCTTCCATAAAAATATGTGGAAACAATGAGAGATAAACTTTTCATTTGTGCTACCTATTTCATGTAGCTTCATTATTCTCCAAGGCTTTTTGGGCTAGTGAAATTAACTGAGAATGCACCTTAAGGAGATTTAAGAATCTATTTTAGGGGAACAAGTATGGCAAAAAAATAAAATGAATGGTGAGAGCAGCAGCTACCCAATCATGGTAAGGTAGGGTTGGTAAGCCCCATGGCATTTGCAACTTCTCTAGCAGAAAGATCATCTGCTTGTTCCTACATATGGAGAAGTATTTTACTCAGCTATGCATCAACGTGTCCGATTAAGGAAAATGTATGCCTCAGCAATTGTAAAAGAAAAAAAAAAAATTTTTTTTAATCATACCTGAAGTCGATGCAATAGATACATCAAGAAGAGATGAACAAATACCTGCAGAAGATTACTCATCATTGAGATGTAATCTAAATTATTCCACACAAAGACATATTATTGTATAGTCAGTCTCTTTATTAACGTGTCAAATCATTTTTACCAAATAGAAAAGCAAGATAATTCGTGCTGTGGGATATCGCCAGAGAAATCTTGTTGCCCTAACAGCCCCCGAGTCCAAGAACTTCGCTGCCTTCTGCAACTGTGAGCAGCAAATAGAATTATACACGATAAAACTAAAGGAATGCCATGATTTTTTTTTTCTTCTTTATTTGAGTTTGAACAACTAGGGACGTGATAATACCTGCATACTTGCTGTAGCCATATGGCGGTGATGCAAGGGAAGTGGCCTGCAATTATTATGCTTCATATTAAAATTCTCCAAATAAAGAAACATATTTCAAGAAAGATCGTCAATCAAAATATTCTTAATGCAATAAAAAAAATATTAAAATGTTTGTGAACTGCAAAACACAAATCAAAATGCAACGAGGGTCCAAAACACACATAATCTTGTGCATAGAGAGAGTAGCCAATAGAAGATGCAAGGATGAGTGGATCAGAGAAAAAATTGTAGCAAGTTCAGCAGTGTCAACGATTGAGAAGAAGATCAGCACAATTCAAATAAAAGGTTGATAGGAATGAATTCAAGTTTAAAGGCACTGGTAAGAACAAGAAGCATACGGGACAAAACGCATATGTATCAATTACAATATAATAGATGGATCAATGCTTTTAAAGAACTCCCATCAATAAAAGTCAAGAGATATGCTTTGACAAAAGAACATTTTATGCATGGACCATGAGGGCCTCAAGACAATATTATGTCACAGCCATCAATGAATGTACATAAAAATATTTTTGTATAGGTCTTTGAAAGCATCAACATACTCAAGTGTCTTCATTTCAGTATCATCCTCCCAAGATGATGAGGGCCTTCGTGAAACTCTACTTCTTTCCGCCTCTGCCTGTATAACGTCATTGTGAGTTCATCAAATTAAAAAAGACTAGTGATAACATTGATAATGTAATTTAATGATTCAAGCAGCTTAGAACACCTAAAAGCAAACCTGTGCTTCATGACGACGCTTCAATTCCTTCTCTAATTGAAATTCTGCAGCAGCCTTTTCACTAGCCATGGTTTCCAATTGTGTTTGCTTGTAGTACTGAATGGCAGACAACAATTATACACAAGAGGTTGTCATAAATTTTCTGGATGCCATATAACAGGTTATCATTGTGAAACCTTTTTTATTTTATTTTTTTGTTAAAAGCATTTGTAAATGTGATTTACCAATAAATCAGTTAGTTCACGATAGCGTTTCTCAAGTTCCATATGCTCCTGCAAATTGGAAATTCCAACAAATAAGGTAATGCAATAAATACTATTTTAAATCCATAAGCTGTTCATACAGAAGAACAAAATACACTCTTTTAGTTTATTAGAACATGAGATAAATAAAAGATAGAAGCACAGCATCAATACTCATAATGCATATTATCAGAAGATTGTTTGTATAATATGAACAACACTTATAAATAAATAAAAGAATATGAAATGGCACATTCAAGAAAAGAAAGTGATGAGCTGAATAATCAATAAGAATACCTGACGTGAATAATGCTCAGCATCCCTCTTCATGGCAGCCATTTCAACTCTCATTTTTTGCACTTCAGCCTAAATTTTTTACAGAGAAAATAGTATAGCCACCAATTATTAACAGGCCCCCTACAGTCTTAGGAATATTGAACTCAAAAGAAACATACAGATATATAAGGACATTGTACTGGATGAAAAGAGGAGATTCTTACGTCCAGAGAAGAAAGCTTGCTCTCAGCATCCCTCTGACCTTGGCGAGCACGTTCCACTTCCTCTTGCCAGGCCTGAATCTTATGTTGTTTTTTTATTGGTAAGTAATTGTAATTTATTACTGCTACTAAAATAATAAAAAGATTCAATGTTATAATATTTATAAAGCAACCAAATAATGACTGTTTATTACCTGCTACTGCTAAAGGACTAAGCAGTTCAAGTAACGTGATATTCATAAAACCAACTTTTTTTAATGTAAATATTTATAAATAGCCTTTTTATCAATAATGAGAAATGCGTTCTATATCTAATGGCTTAAGTTTATTCCCCAACATATTTTTAATTAAAAAATGCATAAAACAAATAAAGTAACAAAATGACTGGAAAAATTAATAAGCAACACCCAATGCCTTGTCAGGGTCACAAGTAAAAGTATTTAGATACTAGTGCTCTGCTTTACAGTAACAAAAGGTATACCTGAATTGCTTGATTTGCCTCTTCTGGTAACTTCTTTTGCCCTCGCCGTACACGAGCTTCCATATCTTGCAGCTCTTGATTCAAATTTGCACATTCAACCTGATTACATATAATGTTTTACCAAGAACTTGATAACATTGATACTATCCTAGGAAAGGTAAATAAAGAGATATAAGAATTATAGTGTTTTTCACTACCTCAAGCAGAGCCACCTTTTGCTCGAGCTCCGCTGCCTTTGCAGTCCTCTCATCAGCTGTCCTCTGTTGTAACAAAGCCAGAAAATAAGCAATCATTCCACTAGCAGGCACATAACATTAACAGGTTCTTTAATTTATCACGACAATAAGTGACAAACAAAAAGAGTCCTTACATTACCTGTATCCTTGCAAGGGCAGTGGATGCCTCTAAGGCTCTATGTTCCAATTCTACCTCCCTTTCCATAGAAGCCTGTTCAATAATAAAAAAAAAACCAATAAAAAACAATAGAATGAAAATTAAACAACAAAAGTAATGTCTGGTACAAACCATTTTTGTTGCATTGTGTGCAGCACGCTCTTCCTCTGCTCTTCGTTCTACAGAAGCTAGCTCCTCTCGTAAAGCCTGATATATACGTTCCCATTCCTTACATGATCTCAGAATAAAAGCAGCACGAGCAAGAGTATAAATGAAAATAATTCCATGTGAGAGAAAGAATCACACTGACCTGCATCATTCTTGTTTCAGTAAGCTCCCTGTTTCTCATAATAGATTCCATGTTTGCCTGGTAAAACAATATCAGGCTGTTATGAAAACTTCTGGTTGTCAAAATTAGAAATCAAGAACAATATGAACTATCTGTTCTATGGAAAAAAAATGAGAGGGAGAAAAAGGAGATAGAATGTAAATGTATTGAACCTGCAGAGAAGCAAGATTTCCTTCCGACAAAGCAGTTTGTTTCTTAAGTGCATCCATGGAACCGACAAGTGCTTCAATTTCCGAATTCTTTGCTGCCAAGGCTTCAGCCATATTTGACTCTACTCTCGTCACTTCAATTTTGGATTCTGACACGTCTTGCTGTAGCTGCTTTATGCGTGCCTCGAATGATTTACTAAGCTCTCTCTGAAAACAAAAAAAATAAATATATAACATGTCAAATTATTGAAACAGAAGAAAACTAACCCAAGTAGAAAGGAGAGAAGCATTCACCTCTGCAACAAGAAGTTCCTCGAGTTGTGCATTTTCAGATTTGTATTCTTGAAGTCGGGTTTGAAGTCCAGCACAGACCTAACAGTGAATAACAGATGGATAAATAAACTTCCAAAACAAAAATGTCTAGCCAGTATGTAAGCTCATCCAAAGAGAGGAAATTTCCCCCTAGTTTGTATGTATAACAGCCAACCTAAGATAGACAGTTGAGTAGCTTGTATTTGAAAAGCTAGTTAAAACTTGAATATTCATTTTTTTCCAACATAGAAGGAAATAATGGCATGAAAATAACATAAATGCTATAAACATCATTGAAGCTTACCCTGGCCAATCTTGCCTCTTTAGATTGACCGGTGGAAATTGTAGTTTTAAGTAGCCCTTGAGCCTGCACCAAGAAGGATGTATTAAATAGAAGCAACAGGGACAATAAAATTATTTAGAGTACAGAAGATTTTCTGTGTTATCAGATACTTACCTCATCAAGCTGTTCCTGTACTTTCTTGGGAGATGCAACCGCCTTTTGCTCCTCCTGTTTCTTTTGATTGCTAAGAGGTTCAATGTTGAGATCAGCAACTCTAGATTGAGTTTCACCATCCTTTAGTACATCAACATTCGTGGACTGAGATTTTTCTTGATCAATCTTTCGAGAAACATCTGTGTCTCCTGATTTGGTCCCTGGATCAGTTTCCACCGGATCAAGTGTATTCACAATTTCAACTTCTTCGGCAGGTACGGGGCCTATAGGCAAAGAAATGTCTTCACATACTTCTGAGATACTCTCATTGAGAAGCTCCACATTCGATGTTGATGTGACAGCTTCCTGATCAGTATTATTTACTGGAACTTCGACGAGGTTAGTATCATTTTTACTTTTGTCATTTCCTAAGGCCTCTGTATGAGGAATCTCCAACAATGGGGAGTTGTTATTAAAATCATCTTGGTTCTCAGTGGTTGTTTGAACCGTAGAATAACTAGAAGAGGTCCCATCATTTTTATTCAAAAGTGTATCCTTATCTTTTTCAGGAGTTACAGCTACTTGTGATGTAATAGTATCATTCTGCTCCTGTGCAGTATCAGTTGTTTTGGCCTGAAATCATCACATTGTGAGACTATAGGTTAACGTAAGCAAGTGAATAAAAGTAGTATAATTTGCATGTTTATGCTCATATCTAATTAAGTAAGCTGTGGAATGGCTAAAGTAAAAATACCCTGGTCTCTGACTTTGTTTGCTTGGCTTGGGATCCTTGCCCATTAGAAGCTAAATCATAAAAAGAAGAAAAAGCAGAAACAAAAGTGAGCAACAGAAACAGATACACTCTCCCAATGAACCTGAAAGCAGCAATACAAATTACAACTTTCCCACATTTGATGGGCATGTTCAGTTCATTCACCACATACAATTTTATTTTCAATTATGAATTCCTTGCATTTGTCAGATTCCCAACCAAATATCAAGAAAATATATATGCCATTACTCTTACTTTCAAAGTTTCAGTTGTTAGCCAAAAATATTTCCTTTAAGTTAAACGAAAACCACGGATTAGTCAATACTCATTAGAATTTTCCCTCCCCTCCCCCCAAAAATATAGAGATAAAAATTGCCAGACCGGTATAATTTGGTTGTCAAGTTTATCATTAGGACACTCACAAAGTCATGGTAAAAAGATCAAACTCCATCAAGCATCTGTTACCCATCCAGAGACGCATTTTAGAAATTTAAAGTAGAAATGCCAAGACACTAAAGAAAGAAATACCTGAAGTCTGGGAATCAGGCTGATCTTCTGCCAATTCACTGACAACAAGCTTTGCCCTTCTATCTACAACTTCAAACAAACCTTCACCCAAAAAAAATAAAATAAAATAAGCTTTGCCTTTTCAACTATTTGGGATGAAAAGTGCAAGAAATGTACATATGGCTAAAAGTTAAACCAATACGTGAGTATTTGTTCCAAAATAACGAGAACCGTGTCCCAGCAAGAGGAAGAAAACTCCTTTAAAATCCAGCATTGAACTAGAAATTCCAGTTACATACCAAGCCGCATCAATCTATATTATAAGGAAACAAACTCTTCCATCCCAATTACACCACCAAAAATATAGTATTGGAACTGAATTCTGAAGCCATTTAAAAATGTGTATATCCTACCTAATCAATACACCAACTATTTCTGCTTAAGTGGCTAAGGATAATCACAAATCCACCGAATTTGCCATTGCAAAATGAATTCATAACTAAAAAACAAACAAAAGGTATCCATTACTATTATCACATAACGCCGGTGCCAAACAAGCTTCAAGTTCAAACTGAACAATGCAAATTTGCAAAACACAGCAATCCCTTCAGAGCATCAAAAGCCCAACAAAACCCATTTAAGCATTCATAATCCACTCCTCCCAGCATTCTATACAGCACAAAGGCTTCTACTCCATCGTACAAACGAACAGAGTTTTCTTAAAAAAAAAAAAGTCATAAACAAAGAAAATTAAAGATTCTTAATTCACTATAATAGTCCCAATTAATTACACCAAGACTCGGATCAGACCTGAAAAAACATAATTAAACCCCAATGAAAAAAGAAGAAAAAGAAAGCACACCTTCTGCAGCTTTGAGCCAGGAATCCATTGAATGAGAGGGATTCGGATCTGGAACAAGTGTGGTTCAATAGAAATCAATCAAATGGACCAAGCTTCCATCAGTCATGAACCAATAAGGGAAGAAGCCAAGACGACGTCATTGTGAAGTGATCTGAAGCTGGAGAAAATGGAAGGATTGAATATCAAAAATTAAACCGTTGTGTTTGTTGTGAGTTGCGATCAGTCGTTAGTTGAGAACGAAGGATTGTGCAGAGTAAGATCGATGGAAGCTTGTCACAGAAAATAAATAAAATGGTTTGGAAGTGTGGCCTGATCTTTTATTGGGCTTTATTGGTTCTAATGACTGGGCTTCGGATGAGTTAGGCCACCCCAGAGATTGTGGAAATTAGACTGTGTGCCAAGTTTTATAGTGTTATTAGTTTTTACCATATTTCAACTTTTATATATTTTTACCTAGTTTTTTAATCAGTTTCCCCATAATACCCTTTTATATTATAAACTGAGTACTCTCCATTTTTTTCCCACGTTTCCCTCTCACCTTCAGTCTATTTTCAAAGTTTTTGTTTACTATTCTTTTCTCTCTGCCGAGCCCCCCGATCACCATCTTCAACATTCCTCTGTCTCCAGCGCCAAAACTCACCCCCCATCCTAACTTCAACACCAGAGCCATCCTCTGTCTTGATTTTGTGGATCGTTTGAAGTTCTTCTCCAAGTTCAGAGCCGATCTTCCTTTTTCAAGTGATTGTTGAAGCTTGCTTCTCTTGAGGTATGTAATTGAGGTTTGTTTGATTCTTTGCTCCCCATTTGTTTGATGAAAGTTTGATTGATTTTTGTATGAATAATTTATGTTCTTATATAGTGTTTTTATTGTTTGTTTTGATGAAAGTCATCATTGTCTGAGGCCGTTCCCCCTGTGCAATTGATTTTTGAAGCTTGCTTTTCTTGAGGTATGCAAATGAGTTTTGTTCAATTCTTTGCACTTCATTTGTTTGATGAAAGTTTCATTAAATTTTTTCTGAATATTTTATGCTCTTATATAGTTTGAACCTAGTAGTGAGGTATGTAAAATAAGTTGTTTAATATATTGCACTCTATTTGTTTGATGAAATTCCTCATTAATCATCAAATGAAAAATTTCCCTTCTTATCTAATGTTTTCATTGCTTGTGTTTATTTTGATGAAAATACTCGTTGATGTTCATTTTTTTTCTTTAAATTTGTCTCTTGGTTTTGTATTTTGTAGTGTATGGGAATGTATAGGAGTCGCACTACTCATTGTTGAAGTTTACCCAAATCTAACATCACTTACTATAGGCAGTTGTCGGAGACTCAATGGAGAGTTACCTGACTTCCTACCATATCTACACAGCTTCATATTTTTCACTGTTCAGAGCTTGCTTCCTCACTCCCAGTGATGACAACTGTCACTAGTGTAAGAATTCACCAGTGTTAGATTGTGTGCCCAGTTTGTATTGGTATTTTGTTTCCCATAGAGTAGTCAGCATCTTTAGATAAACAAGACCAGTATATCGTCAACTTAAAGACAATGTAGGTAATGCACCCCAAAAATTGCTCAAACTCATGGCCTTTGTACTACTAACATGATACTAAGAGTTATACACTCTTAGTTTTGAAAGTAAAATTATCTGGAAAAGTTCCAGGAAATGCACCCCAGATACCATCTGTACCATCTAACTCAAGTGTCTTTCCAATCTTTTCAACCAATATAGCGAGCATTCTGAATAATTTTCTCCCTAGTTTATGTAACCACTCCAGCCATTTCCATATAGTACCATATTGCACTTCTATAAGACCAAGAAAATCACTAGCAAAAAGTATATATATTTTATAGTTGGGAAACAAAGAAAATCGCAAAAACTCACTTACTCATGACATATCCATAAAAGGAATTAAGAATGCTTTTTTGAGTGAGTTGTAAAGAATGACATATCCGATGCAGCTGGGTTTAGAAATTGATTTAAAGTGAAGAGTTTTTTTTACACTAAACTCCTAAGTAGTGTTTTTATTGGTAGAATGAGAAATGTGACTAATAACCTGCGTAATATTGAACTAAATAGAATTAGTAGCTAAGTTTGATTAAGTATCCTACAAGTAGGTATTTTTCAAGTTATATTAAAAAATTTGTTTCTGAAATTTTTTAAGGACCCTATTACCTGTAAATAGATTTATGTAGGCAAGGCCTAGTTGAGTAAAGTTGAATGTATAAACATTTTAAATGTTTGTTAGCATTTCAATAAGGCATAGTCTGAGGGGGAAAAAAGCGAGCATTCTCTAGAAAATCATAAGGATGAATACCAATTTTTAAAAGAATTTTTTTTGCAAAGCGGCCTCTGATGCTCAGCCTTAACCTGCTAATATGTCAAGCACTTGGCCACATATTCTACTACATCTCTCTTCATCCCTGGCCACCAGTACAACGATCTCACATCCTGGTACATCTTCGTGGTGCCTGGATGCAAAGAGTAAGGTGTAGTATGAGATTCATCCAGAATCTCCCGCCTCAATGCAGTGTCTAACGGAACACATATCCGCCCCTTGTATCTCAACAACCCCAAATCAGACACTGTATAATCCCTGGACGCTCCAGCCAAGACATCCTCTCTAACAGCGTAGACTGTAGCGTAATATTGGCCAACTGGCCCACCAGTAACTCTATACCAGCTCTGGTCATATCATCAGCTAACTCTCTGGCTATCAGCCTAATACCATGAATTTGTCCCGGACCCTTCCGGCTTAAAGCATCTGCTACCACGTTGGCTTTCCCTGGGTGATACAGAATCTCACAATCATAATCTTTCACTAATTCTAGCCAACGCCTTTGTCTCATGTTCAAGTCCTTTTTGGTGAAGAAGTACTTCAGGCTCTTGTGGTCTGTATAAATCTCACACTTCTCTCCATAGAGATAGTGCCTCCATATCTTTAAAGCGAAAACCACCGCTGCCAACTCTAAGTCATGAGTAGGATACCTCTTCTCATACTCCTTCAGCTGACGAGAAGCATAAGCTATAACTCTCTCTGATTGCATCAAAACACAGCCCAAACCCTGATGAGAAGCATCGTAGTATATCACAAACTTCTCTTGGTCTGTAGGAAGACTCAGAACTGGAGCTGTAATCAACCTCTGTTTCAACTCTTGGAAGCTGTTCTCACATTTGTCTGACCACACAAACTTCTGACCCTTGCGTGTCAGCTCAGTCAACGAAGTAGTAATCTTTGAGAACCCCTCCACAAAACGCCTGTAATACCCTGCCAATCCAAGGAAACTCCTAACCTTAGAAGCATTCTTTGGCCTTGGCCAATCTCTGACCGCTTCAATCTTTGATGGATCCACTTTAATCCCCTCCTTACTGACAATGTGCCCAAGGAAGGAAACCTGAGACAACCAGAATTCACACTTCTTGAACTTTGCAAACAATCTGTGTTCTCTCAATCTTTGCAGAACCAACCTCAGAAGATGCTCATGCTCTGACTCAGTCTGAGAATATACCAGAATATCATCGATAAAGACGATCACAAACTGGTCTAAATAATCCTTGAACACCCTATTCATCATATCCATGAAAGCGGCAGGGGCATTAGTCAACCCAAATGACATAACTAAAAACTCATAATGCCCATACCTAGTGCAAAAAGCGGTCTTCGGTATGTCTCCCTCCTTGACCCTCAACTGATGATAACCAGAACGAAGGTCGATCTTAGAGAATACTGTCTTACCCTGCAATTGATCAAACAGATCGTCTATCCTTGGCAAAAGATACCGGTTCTTAATTGTCAGCTTATTCAGTTCTCTATAATCTATACACATCCTCAGAGAACCATCTTTCTTCTTCACAAACAGAACTGGCGCACCCCAAGGTGAAAAGCTAGGTCTAATAAAACCCAAATCCAACAGCTCTTGCAGCTGTACCTTTAATTCTTTCAACTCAGCTCGGGCCATTCTATATGGTGCTCTAGACACTGGCTCCGTCCCTGGGGCCAGTTTTATAACGAACTCAATCTCTCTGTGTGGTGGCAACCCTGGCAGATCTTCTAGAAACACATCCAGAAACTCACATACAAGTCTAGTATCCTCTGGTCTCACTGGCACGACCTGAGTGGTATCGACCACACTGGCTAAGAATCCAATGCAACCCCCTTGCAATAAATCCCTAGCCCTCAATACAGAGATCATAGGAATACGGGGTCCATGCACAACACCAAAAAATACAAAAGGATCCTCACCTTCAGGCTCAAAGGTGACCATCTTCCTTCTGCAGTCAATGGTTGCCCCATACTTGGCTAACCAGTCCATACCCAGTATCATATCGAAGTCAGTCATAACCAAATCTATAAGATCCATTGAAAACTCTTTGCCCTCCACTATCACTGGCAAAGATCTGACCCACCTCCTGGATACAACCAGCTCTCCAGTGGGTAACAAAGTATCAAACCCCACAGCATAGAAATCACAAGGTCTACACAATCTATCAATAACACTACTAGCAACAAAGGAATGTGTAGCACCAGAGTCAATCAATACATTATAAGCAGTTCCTGCACTAAGAAGCTGACCTGTAACAACTAAGGGGGAAGCCTCAGCCTCTGCCTGAGTCAATGCAAACACTCGCGCTGGGGCCGAGCTGTCTGCCTTCCTGGGCTCTTCCTTTCTTGCCTTAGGGCAATCCTTTTTTAGATGACCCACTGCTCCACAAGAGAAGCAGGCCCTTGCTTTACACTCTCCCAAGTGATGCCTCTTGCATCTAGGACACTCGGGATAGGACTTCCAGGCTTCACTGCCCCCAGGACGACCTATTGTAATACCACGAGGTCTCCTGTCAGGACCTGGAACTGGGAAGGTATCAGGAACCTTCCTCTTCTGATCACTGGGGCCAACACCCCTACCAGAACCCATAAATGGAGGACCTGGCCTCCTGAAATCCCTTCTGGCTGCATTGTCACGCCAGATCTTAATCTCTGCAGTTTCAGCTGTAAGTGCCTTCTCCACCACCTGTGCATAAGTAGTCATCCCTGCCACAGTGGTGATGCGCACATCTCGGGCTAACCTGGGCTGTAGCCCCTGTAAGAAACGCTCTCTCCTGGTCCCATCAGTGGGCACCAACTCCTTGGCAAACTTTGCCAAACGGTAAAACTTTAGGGCATACTCGGTTACTGATAAGCTTCCCTGAAGTAGCCTCATAAATTCATCAGCATTCGCCGCTCTAATAGCGTCATAGTAATACTTTTCATTGAGTAAGGTTTGAAATTCCTTCCAGCTCAAGAGATTAACATCCTTGGTCTGGCCAACCACTTCCCACCAAATCCGGGCATCTTCCCGAAACATATAGGCAGCACATGCCACCCTCTCAGTACCAACTACCTTCATAAAGTCAAGAACAGTGGTAATCATACTCATCCATTGTTCAGCTTTGGTGGGATCAGCACTGCCTTCAAACATAGGAGGTTGCTGTTTCCTGAACCGCTCATAAAGAGGTTCCAATCTATTTTCAACCCCAGGTAGTTGCCCAATAACTGGCACTGACATAGAAGGTGCCTCTGCAACACTGGCTACCACAGGCACTAGCTGCTGTCTTAGGAGACGAAGCTCCTCTCCATGTTTTATCACTATAGCCTGCAAATCATTAAACATCTGCTGCCAGTTTGCAGGTGCTGGCTGTGGAACCTGAGATTGGTCATTCACTTGACCCTGACTATTGTCATTATTCTGACCCTGACCACTCTGGCCAGCTGAGGTGCCTGTCTATTCTGGGTTCATTCTGTCACTGATAACTTACTGAAACAACAATCAACACTGCCAGTCAGGTAGTAATAACTAAACCTCTTGCCGCCTTACGGTCCAAGAACAAACAGATAATAATCACATTCCACAGTCATTCAATATTCACAATCAGATACATGTTCATGGCATTCAGCACTCAGCATGTATCACATAATAACTCATAAACAACCATACTAATAAGCAGGTGCCAGCAATCTCAGTACTAATCAGTACACATTTGCTGAAGATATGATATTTCAGGGCACAGGCTCAACACAGTATCTCATGCATGCAGGTAAAGCATATATATCACATTTAAACAATTATACATGTTATCCCATAGATAGTTACCAAACCATGAGTCGAGCTTGTCTTCGGTGATGTGTGTACATACCCAGCCAGTCTATAGGAACCCTAACCTTGGCATTGCTCTGATACCAAGTTGTAACGCCCTGGTTACCCCAGAACAGTTACGGTGAACAGTGAATAGGAAATTTGACTCGCTACCCGAGTCCTTTGGTTGAAAACGTGATCTAGGTACTATTAACAAGTTAAGGTGAAAAATCAATAAAAAGGAAAGGGTACATTTCATTAAGTAAATAAACTGCTCATGAGCCTTTCAAAATGTTTACAAGATGTCCATAATACAAAAGAGTCGCTACAGTTTCAAATTTACAATCCCCGCCGGCCTAAGCGGCAAAAGTAGGGTAAACCCCTAGTCCCTCTGAGAACTCTTTGACCGTGGCAGTCAAGCGGCCCTGTATGTACACCACATCGCCCAAGCTCTCCACTCAGGGTTGGTTAAGCTTTTCCTTCCCTTTACCTGCACCACATAGCACCCATGAGCCAAGGCCCAACAAGAAAACATAATAAAACATGATATAATATCAACGACGATCATAATAACCATTCAGGACTATCAGTCCCACAAATAGGTGACAATAGCCAAAAGTCACAATAGTGAGCATCGCTCCCTCTAGCCATGTGACGATAGGGTCACAAGGGCTTAACTGATAGGTGATTATTTCATAAGCTTGTTAAGGACAGGTGCATGGTGATTGGTCACCAACATAACCTTCCTCACGACTCTAGAGTTGAAGCTATGGACAATGTCCCTTAGCCACGTGACAAGCAGTCACCGGGGTCATATACCTTGGCTATAGTCATCTGGTCATAGACCAGGCAAGCGCTTATAAGTTCTTCGACCCTAGGGTCGGTCTAGCATTAATGCCATAGAGCCATTCAATGCGTGATTCTCGACTTTAGAGTCGGTCCCTGACTAGTCAGTGTCTTAAACAGGTAATCAGCGTACATCAACATTTAATATACAATCCACGTCCACATATACCAACCAACATGCCCCAATATCAAACCATGCATGTCATATACCTATACAGGGTGCAACTGTATTCATACACTGTTTTCTTACCTCTGGTTCGAGTGAGAATTACAATATGAACGACCCCTGAGAACGATCAACCTTTCAAATCCTTGACGGTCACCTGGTCATAACCAAATTATAGAATTCATCAATAAAAATGATAACTGAGGGTTCCCAAACCAAATCCCAACCCCCGAGACATCAAATACTACCCAACCGGGTACTAGGTCCAACGCCGAGGCCTATGGTTTGAATCCCCAAGCTAAAAACCACATTTTAACAAAATTGGCCTTAAGGGCCGCGGCCCTCCCTTGCTGCGCCGCGGTGCGCCCTCAAACAGAGAGGGCTCCCTGCCTGCCAAACGCCAAGGGCCGCGGCGCACCCCTGCTGCGTCGCGGGGCCCAGCCCAGAACAGCAAGAACGCCCACGCACGAACCAATTTTCCCCTGTGCGATTCCCTCTCAAACCAGTCCTTCAAACCTTCATAGAACCTCTCCCAAACATATAATTAAACCCCCAAACAACACCCTTAGCTCACTCTCATCAAACCCCAATCAATCTAACACTAAAACCCCATTTGATTCACACTTCCCACATCAAAACTCTAAGGCTGAAACTAACAATCAAAACAGAGAATGTATAAAAACCAGTGGCTAAAGCTCACCTTGGAACCGGTTTTGGACCTCCCTCACAAGCTAAAACAAGTCTCCAATCCAGCCCTTAAGTTTCCCTAGCTTGAATCTCCACCAAGAACTCAAAACCCTCAAAGGAGAAGTGAAGAAGATGATGTACGGGAATGGAGGAGGCAAACCCCTGTTTTTGTTCTGTTTATTCCACCACCTTCTACAGCCACTTAAGTCTCATATATCCACCCCTAAAATGACCAAAATACCCTTGTGTCATCCTAAGCCTTTCAAGCTACTCTAGGGGTAAAATTGGTACTTTCCGCCTATCCCGTTAATTATAATTAACGCTTCCCAATTCCCGCTAATCTCAAAATCCTCAAACACCAATAATTCATATCCCGTTACCCTAAAATCCCTGGTAACGCTATTATCATTAATATCACCCCGAGACTCACCCCGAGCCCCAAGCTCAAACCTGTTATGACCAAACCGATAAATCCCGTTCAACGATCGTCTCATGTCGGAATACTCGAACCAATCCACATTATAATGTGGTCTCACAATATATCATTATCATACAAACAAATATTCAATTATACCCTCAACAGGCCAAATTACCAGAATACCCCTGTAAACAAATGTGGACTCACATGCATGCATTTAACATCATATTATAATATAATTCTCATAAACATGCATAAACACATTTAATGGCATAATTAAACAGTTATGGCCCTCCCGGCCTACTAATCCAGCCATTAACCATAATAGGGAATCCGTGGCATTACCGGCCTAACTGTTTCAGCTCAGCCTAGGGTTGAGAATAGATGGGAATTTCTCTGTGGAAGATTCCTGAAGTTTTATCCTCCAATCTTTGAGGGAGGCCTAGATCCACTCAGAGCTGAGCAATGGATAGGCATGATCAGCTCCATTCTTGATAGTATGGGACTGGTGGGTCAAGATAGGGTGATCTGTGCTACATGGGTACTGCGGGATGATGCCCGGACGTGGTGGGAGGTAGTATCCCAGACACGAGATACAGCTGTGATGGATTGGAAAGAATTTAGGCAGCTGTTTAATGAGAAGTATTATTGTGATGTAGCTAAGACTGCCAAGATGAATGAGTTTCAGAATCTTGTTCAGGGTAATGCATCAGTAATCAAGTATGTTACTAAATTTGATGAGTTGGCCAAGTTTGCCTTGGACATGGTACCCACAGATATAGCTCGGAAGGAGAGGTTTATTCAGGGATTGAATCCTGGAATAGTTCAGGGCATTAGAGTTGCCCCAGTGTATGAAGTTTCTACCTATGCTCAGATGGTAGAGAAGGCTTTTGTTGTTGAGAGTATAGTAGTTGGGCAGTAGAGTGCTGGAGAGCATGGAGCTCAGATAGTGGTACCTCCACTTATTGGAACAAGTAACAAGGAAGGTCGGAAGACATATCCGATATGTACTCGGTGCAAGAGGCATCACCTTGGGGTATGCCGAGCAAGGGCATGTTTCTTATGCAGGATGTTTGGACATCGTAAGAAGAGTTTCCAATGAGGAAGAAGAATGAGCAAAAGGGGATAGATAGCTCGATTCCAACTCGAGTGTTTATCCCAGGGCAATCGGAGTCTGCGACCGAGACTAGCTCCTCGGGGATGACAGGTCAGTCTTCTGGTTCTGA
The DNA here is from genome assembly GCF_963169125.1 of Humulus lupulus. Classification (NCBI taxonomy): domain Eukaryota; kingdom Viridiplantae; phylum Streptophyta; class Magnoliopsida; order Rosales; family Cannabaceae; genus Humulus; species Humulus lupulus. The sequence goes on along the minus strand of NC_084800.1, from coordinate 47,519,002 downwards.
GTTATGAATTATGTTGTTTGGCTTTGGCGCCATGTTATTCTTTTGTTGGTATGTATATGGAGAAAGGTATATGGATGGTATATGGGGATCACATGGTTACATAGTGATGGGAAAAGTAATATGGTATTGGCAACTTAAGAGATAAGTTGGGTTATGGAAAGAACTCATCGTTGGTTTCATGAGTTAGTTATGACTAACTATGGTTGATCCAGGGTGTGGATCGGTTAAGTAATTAAAGAACAGTCTTGAATGGCAAGGAAGGTGTAGTAATTCTTGAGCTTGTGAGCAGAAAGTCTTGTGACAATTGGCACTGTGCATGGATTGATATGCTTTTGATACTGGGTGTGAGAGCTAGAGTTTGTGCAGGGGGATGCATGGAACTCTTAGCTAGTGTGGTGGATACCACCTAGATTGTGTTAGTAAGATCAGGACAGACTGGATTAGTCTGTGGGTTCTAAGTATGGGATACCAGAAGGTTTGTCAGGACTTCTTATTATAACAAGAGATTAGAATGGTGATTGGTTTAGTACCAGAGATGAAATCAGATGTAAACACTGTTTCAAGTGGCTCAGTGGGGTTATAAGAATTAAAGAGTTAGTTGCTGAGTAAGATGGAACCCTTTAGGGTGGATCTTGGATCTGGTTAAGACCAGTTAGAGATCAGAGTGAGAAAATTATGTAAAGGATTGAGTCAGTATCAGGTTAGAGCACTGTGAGTGCTGAGTATAACTTGAGAATTGGTTTGATGCTAAGTGTTTGTGAACCAGATGAATGGTGCATTCAAGGGTAGACTTGAATGGGATTTGTGATAGTCTTGAACGATGGTATAGTGGTGTTTTCTCTGCGGAGAATTGCCAAGAGTGAAGGGTGCCTTAGGGACAGGAGTGTCCATGGATAGTAAAGATATTTCAGGTGCCTTGGGAAGGAAAGTGCTGGGTCTTTATAGACCAGGATTAGTTTGAGGATTGTTATGACATCCTAGTGATAGAGAAAAATGATTGCCTATGCAACATGTTGATTAAAGAATCTGACCAGGACTGGGTAGAGTTTCTGGCGGGCCAAGTGGCCAGTTTATTGTTTGAGATTATTATCTCAAGAAAGATAAAAGGAAAGATGGTTAAGTGAGCCACAGACGGGCAAGGTTGAATGGAAAGCTTTAGCTGGATTAGCTAAAGGTTGTATAGTGACAGACATGATTTTATGGTGATATAGAGATCGGACTTGGGATCCGATGGACATCGAGATTAACTGAGAGATTCTGGATGAATCTCATGCTATTCCTTAATTCATTTCATTCAGGTATTGTGAAGGGGAACATGACATGGAAATTTTATAGTGATGGCCTGAGACGAAGAGGCGTATATCGAGGCATGTGTAAAGCTCTTACCTGTTAGCAGGTCGAGACAGTGTATTAGGAAACAGCAAGGCCATTACAGCCTTTGGGTGTTTCATAGTGGGAAAAGTGAGCATCGCGATGAGTTTCGCGGTGGGGTTCCCAGGTTGATGGATCGGTATGAAACGGATATTAAGTCATTGTGGAATGGTAGTCCAAGAGAGTTTATTATATCAGTAAGGACAGGTGAATAGTACAACTGATCTATGTTTGAGTCTCCTTGTGAGAAGAGTAGAGAGCCTTCGTGAACTCAAGGTCTATCTTATCAGATGAAGACCTTAATGTTACTTCCAGGTTATGGAAGGGTGAGAGAAGGCGATGAATATATAGATGGAATTTTGGTACAGACCATTGTTCTCGGGTTGATCATAATAAGAGGGAACACTGTTTAGTGTTGAAAGGGTACCTTATGAGATAAGGTATGGTAGAACATTGGATGTGATGGGTGAGATGTTACATCTGGATCATGAGATGGTTCAGGGGACCATAGAGGTTATTAGAGGTTGGAGCAGGGATGCTCATTTCTCAGATTAAATGGAAAGTGATACTAAACTGAAAAGCAGGAACATGGAGTTCCAGGTAGGAAGTTGTGTCTTCCTAAAGAATCACCATGGAAAGGGGTAGTGAGTAAAGGCAAGTTGAGCCTAGATTGGTATGGAAGTTTGAGTCCTGGATAGGACTGATCAGATTATCTTTTGTTAGACCATAGTTTGGGTTCTGATGGTTGTACATTGTTTTATACATTTCCATGCAGTGGACATGGGTTGAAAGAACTCATGAGTTGAGTTATAAGGTTCCGAGGAACAAAGTATACCTTGATTTAAGGTATGTTGCAGAAACAGTGAGGTCGAGAGAATGACCTGGGAAACTGGAATCGGTTGTGCAGAATTCTTATTTCGGGCTGTTCAGATAAATTTCGAGGACGAAATTTCTGTAAGGAGGGGATAGTTGTAATGCCCCAAATTTCCTAATAAGGTTTAGGACCTTGATTAGGAGGCCGGGAGGGCCATAATTGATTTACTATGATATTTAATGAGTATATGCATGTTTATGTGAATTATATTATTATATGATGGTGAATGCATGCATATGGGCTTATATTTTAAATGCAAGGGCATTTTGGTAATTTGGCCACAGTGAGCGTAAATGTATATTTTGGGTGCATGGTTGAGATTAATTAATATAGCCACATTATAAGGTGGATTGGTTCGAGCTTTTCCATATGAGACGATCATGAGAATCAAGTTTTGGGTCTAGTCATAACGGGATTATGTTCGGGGCTCAGGGTGAGTCTCGAGATGATATATGTGATTAGAGCATTACCGGGAATTAAAGGGTAATGGGATGTGATTTATTGGTATTTGAGAATATTGAGATTAGCAGGAATTGGGAAGCGTTATTCATGATTAACGGGATTAGTGGAATGTGCCAAAATTACCCTTGAGGTGGCTTTAGAAGCTTTAGAAGACCTAGGGGTATTTTAGTCTTTTGGCTGGGATATATGTTAAGCTTGGAAGGCTGTAGATTAAACAGAGTAAAATAGAGGCAATCCCCTTCTTCTTCCTGTACCTTCTCTTTCCCTCATCTTCCTTGTGTGATTTTGTGAGCTTGTTGAGGATTTGAGCTTGGGAGCTAAGCCTTGATACTTTGGGAGAGTGTTCCACTGTTGAAGAGCACCATAACCTGAACTTAAGGTAAGCTTTTAGCCACTGGTTTTTATATATGCTCTGCTTTGGTTGTTAGTTTCAGCCTTAGAACTTTGATGTGGAAAGTGTGAATCAAAGGAGGTTCTTGTGTTGTTTTGATTGGGGTTTGATGAGGGTAAGCTAAGGGTGTTATTTGGGGGTTTAATTATATGTTTGGAGGAGGTTTAGAGAAGGTTTGAAGGACTGGTTTGAGAGGAAATCGCACAGGGGAAAAACTGGTTCGTTAAGGGCGTTTTGGCTGGTCTAGGCTGGGCGCCGCGGCGCAGTAGGGGTGCGCCGCGGCCCTTGGCGCCTGGCAGGGGGGAGCCTTTCTGTCTGAAGGCGCGCCGCGGCGCAGCAGGGGAGGGCCGCGGCCCTTAAGGCCAATTTTGCTAAAATGTGGTTTTTAGCTTGGGGATTCAAACCATAGGCCTCGGGGTTGGACCTAGTACCTGGTTGAGTAGTATTTGATGTCTCGGGGGCTGGGATTTGGTTTGGGAACCCTCAGTGATCATTTTTATTGATGATACCTTATATTTGGTTATGACTAGGTGACTGCTAAAGGACTAAAAGCTGATCGTTCTCAAATGTCGTTTCTTTTATTAATTCTCGCTCGAACCCAAGGTAAGAAAACTGCACCCCGTGTATATGTGACATGCATGGCTACTATGGATGCATGTTGGTTGATTATTGAGCATGACATGCATGGCTAGTATGATGCATGTTGGTTGGCTATTGAGTATGGCATGCATGGCTATTCTTGACGTATGTTGGATGTTTAAATGTAAACATTGATAGCATAATGAATGCCTGGCAATCTTGCCCATTTGCATATGATTATTATTGAGGCATGCTGGATGATTAAGTGTGATGCATGTGATGCACGAGAAACATGTGATTAGGGCATGCCATGAGTGATGAATATGAGATTGGCCAGAGCTGAGTCTCTGAGTTCGTGCATGATCATGATTATGCTGGCAACTGTTTAGTAAGCATGCTGAATGCCCTATTCTTGGATAACTGGCATATGATACATATTGATAGCATTGCTTACTTGTGCATGGTACTGACTAATTAGTCGGATTTGGCAAAGGGGCTAGTATCAACTGTGAAGCAGTGACTTATGAGTCAGGTTCGGCAGTGGTACTGGGCACTGGTCACGTTGCACTGACTTGTCAGTCAGAATTGGGAAATGTGTTAGTATCAGCTGTGAAGCTGTGACTTACTAGTCAAGTTCGGCAGTGATACTGGACACTGGTCACATAGCGCTGATTTATTAGTTAGAACGGTCTTAGCGTGGTTCACGCAAGCCAACGGAGATTAGATCTAATCGACCATCAGCATTGAATGGCTCAAAGAGCATTAATGCAAGACCGACCTCGAGGGTCGATGAATGAAATAAGCACTTGGAGGCTAGCGGCTTACCTAGCAGCCACTCTCCCTCTTGAATCATGTGATGTTCACTCATTGGTTTGGAAGCTTTATGCTCCGTGTGATTATAATGATAATCATTTGATAATGCTTATGTATAGTGTTATGTTTTCTTGCTGGGCTTCGGCTCACGGGTGCTATGTGGTGCAGGTAAAGGCAAGAGGAAGCTAGACCATCCTTGAGTTGGAGGGCTTAGGTGATGATGTGTACATATGCAGCTGCTCGACCGCCACGGCCGAGGTTTAAAGTGGAACTAGGGTTGAACCCTGTTTTGCCGCTTAGAACGGCCTGTTGTAAATATTTTCTGTAATGAACTCTGAAATTTATATTTTCGGGATCCCAATGTATATATTAAACGTTCTAGTGAAACGTTACACCCTAACCAAAATGTTTAATCCCTAAACCGCTAATCATACTTAGTTGCACGATTTTGGCCAAATGACTCGATTAGCGAGTTTAGCACCGTTACTTGGCTGCAGGTTGTTGCTGGAGAACTTGAGTTAAACCACGAGTGCAATTCAATGAACTGGTCACCTAATGTAACGCCCCAACTCCTGGGACCATTACGGTGTGCCTTGTAATATCTTTAACACTCAGAAAATAATGGGCAAAACCAAAAGCCATGTAGATGAGGATGAGTATCACTACATTCCTACTATGTTAGTTGTTCCAAACACTTTTAGGTTAATCACACAGTGACAGTTTTGAGATAATAGTCTAGATCGGACATCCCACTGAGAAATTTTGCTTTGCATGTCATAGTCCATGGTTATCCAAGTTATTGATTTGGTACCTTCTTTGGACTTGTGTTTGTTGAATTTGGCTTATGTATGATTTTGATCAATGAATTTGTTTGTATGTGAGTGTTTGATTGGAGGTGACTGTTGTCATAACTCAGGCTCAGCTAGTTGTGAATTTAGTCATAAGAGTCAAAAACAATAAACTTAATTGCAAGTTTGGGACCCAATGAAGAATCTTCAACTATTAAACTTTGAGTGCTCTCTGGTAAGTCTGTTTCATTGCTTCCTGGAGATTGCCAAACAAATGGGATCAGAAATCTTAAAACATATAAACCAGTTCAAGTTCAAATCTGACAGACACACTCCAAGGATGATTTTTGCTGTTTAATCATGTTTAGTTGAAAAGCTCCATAGCTTGTCAATAGAATATCACCTGCAACTTAGATTCAAAGTCCTCAGGTGACCAATTCATTGAATTGCACTTGTGGTTTAACTCAAGTTCTCCAGCAACAACCTGCAGCCAAGTAGACAACATATCTTTAACACTTAGAAAATAATGGGTTGCCTAAAAATTTAAACCCCAAGGCTTCATGGCAACAAATTTTGAGCCATAATTTATAAATTTTATCCATTAAGCCCTATTTATAATGCAATTCTCTTTAAACCCCTAAGTATTAAACTTAAACTGTTAATCTTTAAATTGAAGCCACTTGCTTAAGAATTTAAGCCACAAACCAAATGGAATAAAATTTTGAACCCCTAGGCTAAATGACATCAAATTTTCAACCACATACATAAATGACATAAACTTTTGAACCAAAATTTATGAATTTTTATCCATTCAGATCTATTTATAATCCAAGTCTCTTTAAACCACAATTTTTTAAATTTAAACCCCTAAGCATTAAATTTAAACCCCTAAGCTTTAAATTTAAACCACTTGCTTAAAATTTTAAACCACAATATAAATGGCATCAAATTTTGATCCCTAATGCTAAATGGCATCACGAATTTTGATCCCCAAGGCTAATTGGCATCAAATTTAAACCAAAATTTATAAATTTTTATCCATTAAGTTCTTTTTATAATCCAAGTCTCTTTAAACCACTAAGTATTAAATTTAAACCGTTAATTTTTAAATTGAAGCCACTTGCCTAAGAATTTAATCCACAAACCAAATGGAATAAAATTTTGAACCCATAGGCTAAATGACATAAAATTTTAAACCACATAGCTAAATGACATAAAATTTTAAACCACATAGCTAAATGACATAAAATTTTGAACCAAAATTTATGAATTTTTATCCATTCAGCTCTATTTATAATCCAAGTATCTTTAAACCACAATATTTTAAATTTAAACCACTAAGATTTAAATTTAAACCACTTGCTTAAAATTTTAAACCACAATATAAATGGCATCAAATTTTGATCCCCAATGCTAAATGGCATCACAAATTTTGATCCACAAGGCTAATTGGCATCAAATTTAAACCAAAATTTATAAATTTTTATCCATTAAGATCTATTTATAATCCAAGTCTCTTTAAACCACTAAGTATTAAATTTAAACCGTTAATCTTTAAATTGAAGCCACTTGCCTAAGAATTTAATCCACAAACCAAATGGAATAAAATTTTGAACCCCTAGGCTAAATGACATCAAATTTTCAACCCCATAGCTAAATGACATCAAATTTTGAACCAAAATTTATGACTTTTTATCCATTTAGCTCTATTTATAATCCAAGTATCTTTAAACCACAATATTTTAAATTTAAACCACTAAGATTTAAATTTAAACCCCTAAGATTTAAATTTAAACCACTTGCTTAAAATTTTAAACCTCAATATAAATGGCATCAAATTTTGATCCCCAATGCTAAATGGCATCACACATTTTGATCCACAAAGCTAATTGACATCAAATTTAAACCAAAATTTATAAATTTTTATTCATTAAGTTCTATTTATAATCCAAGTCTCTTTTTCCAACAATGTTTTTAATGTAAACCCCTAAGCTTTAAATTTGAACAACTTTTCTAAAAATTTAAACTACAATCCAAATCGAATCAAATATTGAACCCCAACACTAAATGACATCAAATTTAAACCTCAATCTATAAATTGTTATCAAATAAGCTATTTTTATAATTATAAGGGTGTTGATCTAAAATATTGGTTTATGTTATAAAACTGTTTACTTGATCAAACTCATTTTATATTGTGTGAGCATTGTTAAGTCATTCTCTATATAGAAAAGAGAGCCGCGGCTCGCTAAAATTACAATTAGTTTGTTGTCGTTGAGCGCTGCGGCGCTAAATTGCAATAAAAGTTTACCCTCGCTGGGAGCCGCGGCACTACATTTGCAATAACTTTAATTGTCTGCGCGCCGCGGCTCGATAATAGAGTGCCACGGCGCGACCCCGAGCCCTCTACTTTTTATATACTTTTCCAGATCTCATTTATTCATTATTTCAAAACATCATATTCCCTTTTAGGGTTCAATCATCTTATATTCCGGGTTTACAACTTTTGTGTGCCATCTTGGAAGAAGATTTTCAAGTAAGTATATGTATTATAATTCTTATATTAAATCTTGTATGAAGAGGATTCTTTGTTTAGAAAAAATTTATGTTATGATGTTAGTTATTTTAGGGGTGTTTTATTGTTAGTAGAGGAACTTTTATATTTGTTTAAATTGTTGTTTGTTTCTTAGTTTTTGTTGATTACTGCATTTTATGTTTAAGTTTTTGGGCATTACATTGTTGGAAATCAAGTATTGAAGGTTGTTTTATTAGTGTGCTCACCAAGTGTTTGTGAAATTGACTCAATGAGGTTCTATGTCATAATTTCATTATTTTTTGGTCTCGTAATTATTTTTGGCCTAGATAGAAAAGGTTTAAAATGCAACGTTGTGGCATAAGGAAACGAAAAGAGACAAACATGTATTGAATGAGAAGAAGACATTTGAGTTTTCTAGATTATTTAAACCAAAGAAAAAAAAAATTAAAAAAATTGTTTGATTGAATCGTTGTAATGACCCACTACTCTAGACTTTTGGACCATTAACGAAACTATACATACAAATCCTTAGTAAAACTCACATTTTTCGAAAATACCATAACTTTATTAAAAACTTGTAAAAACCAATGTTAAAACTTACATTACTCAAGGCAGGATATGGGATCCCATTGTTTTAAAAACAAAACATAACATAATTTAAAATAAAAAGGATTACATAATAAGTGCGGAAAAATTACACATAAACCATAAATAAATGACTACATCCTCGAAATTGAACTCTCGACTCCTTGAATCCATTCATCACCGATACACATTCTCCCAAGCATCCACGAATCTTACCGCCACTATAGCTATTTTCCTGCATATAAAACAAAAAGGAATGAGCCTAATGCCCAGCAAGGAAAATCTAACACATACATCATGTACATAAATTTCATAATAAACATAAAGACATAACATAACACTTATTACATACACATACTATAATGGCCATTATTACTTGGAGTCCCATAGACTAAACAAGTCATATGCCCATGAGATTAGTGGGGTCCTACTAGCTAAGTAGGTCATATGGCCATAATCTATTTGGGGTCTTGTTAGTCATATGGGTCATATGCCCAAGCCTACAAACATACATATCATAACACTTATCATAACATAAGAAACATAAGATAACATATAGAACATATAACATATGCATTTCTATCCTATTTTCCTTACCAAAGTTACCGGGATAGGAAGACAGCGTTGGGACTTTTGGAACACTCCTAAAACCATATATAACAGGGTGAGAAGATTGAAGAAAATGAAAAGAATAGAAGGAATGGAATGACTAAACCTTTGAGAAATATACTTACCAAAAACTTATGTGTAAGTTCTTAGATTTCCTAACCAAAATAAGAATAAGGTTAGAAGACTGAGTAGAAGACTTTGAGAAAGAAAATAACATAATACCAATGAACTAGGGTATAGAAATACCTTGAAGACTTGTAGAACAATCTAAACCTCGAACCGAAATACTATAGAACCTTACTTCCCAAAGTGTTTGATAAGCTTATGATGATCAAGCTTATGATTCCCCAACCCAGGTGTTTACACTCTCACACTCACTTAGCACTTGCAGCCTCTGAACTTAGAGCAAAAGATGAAAAATGGCTGGGTACTAGGTCCTATTTATAGAGTTTAGGAATGAAAAGATCTAAATTTTACTTGAATAAAAATAATAGCTTTTTAGGTGAAAATAATTTGAATAATCGTTCAGCAGAGGCTGAAGACTCGTTCAAAAAGATGCTGGACTTATCAAGAGGTTGAATGGCTGAAAGGAAAAAGAATTCAAAAACTTTTGAAATATGCTGAAGGAGGCGATATATCGCCCCCTGTAGGCGATATATCGCCTGGGCCAGTATGCCCGAGGCTGTCGTGCATTGTCTCGTGTTTTTCGTATCTACGTGTTGCGATATATCGCCCCCTATAGCTGCGATATATCGGCACACGCTGATTAATTAAACACGAAATTACACATTTTTAGCTAAGTTTGAATGGAGTAAACAGCCTTGACTAAGCCCTCAACGTATTCAAAGCTGCTGACTGACCCTATAGCATTCAAACTTTACCCCTTATTAAATTTAATCCTCAAAATACTTAATCCTTAATCACCCATTCATAACATGTGCTTAAAATCCTATTGGTTCTTATCTAAACCTTATAGTATAATAAATATTGTCCTTAATATCAGTCATATAATCAAACCTTAGGTTAAAATTAATATTCTTAAACTATAGGTTAAACTTAGAAAATCTATAAGTACTACTATGAGTGTCCAAATAATTCCCGGTCTGAACCAAAAATCCACAGTTACAAAGATAATATTAGAAATACTATAATACTACTATCTAACTAGCTAAGTAAAGTTCTTGGACTCTACAATCGTATAAAACAACATATATGATATGAGACTGTGAGTATTATTTGAGGTTGCTATAGAATCTCTTTCACTGATAAATTAAAAATATTTTACATGAATATATCCTTTAAACCAAATAAAACATTGCTTCTTTGATTTCTAAGGTTCGAAGCATTGAAACTAATAAAAAAACAAAACAAATGTGGCCAAAAGTGGCCAATAGGTACCAAGTACCTAGTTAAGTGATTACAGGTGCTTGTTTTAGCAATGCAAGTCTCAAGAGATGATGCGTTCAACAAACAAGTTCTAAAGAGGAAGAAGTGAGGTCAAAAGCAAGGAATGATCATCCTTTCTTCTTCATAATTGGCAGAATAAAGAATAAAATAGCTCAGCCAATCAAAATAAAGAATATAGCCAACTAGATACAAGGTTTAAAATACAAAACATATCATATTAAACTAAATTCAATAGTTCTTAATTCTTTCCTAATTTTTTCTGTTCTCCTCTGGTATACACATAGGACAGTTTTATAATTATGGTTCCTGCCATAAGCTATTGAGTGCACATATCCATTTCTGTTGCTTGCACTGCTTCTACTGCTTGCCCTATCACTCTTGCAGCTGCAGTTTAGTAGAGAACATGAACTTCAGTTCTTCATATATTGCCCGAGCTTCTTTTTGAGCCTTTTAACTTCTTTAACAACCTCAGATGCTACTTTCAACTCTCTAGTAGAAGATTTTGACTCAGAGTTTTGTCCCACCAACAATTTGTCTGTTGGTTCCTTAAAACTTTGCAAAGATTAGTAGATTAGTAATTTTTTTTTGGTAGTGATGGAGGGGTTTGGGGTGAGGCTTTTTAGACTAGATTAGTAGGTATTGGACAAATGAAGGTGGAGATTACACAAGTCATTTTCCAACTTCTATTTTCAACTTTAGGTGGGAAACAAACATAATAAAATGGCTGATGTGACTTTCAACTCCTCATTTTATTCAGTCCTTGTTTTGTTCATGTCAGAAGTGGACCTTTATTGTCATCCATGTTTGACTGTTAATGACTCTATGGAATGGAATCTAGACCTAGCCACACATTCAATCTCCTTCTGCTTCTTGTTTTTCCAGTGTAAAAAAAAACTCTCCCAATCTCATGAAAAATAAAATAAAATCCCTAAAAACCCTTCCCTCAATACTGTCTAATAGATGGAGCCATACTTGAATGAAACCAACAGAATAAGAAGAAGAAAATGAAAAGGGAGAGGCATATATTAAGTTATTAGAACAAATATTAATACTGTACTTAAATTGATTGTTCAGTTGTTAGTGATCATGCTCATGATTTGGTGGTTAATCTCCACGACAAGATAGAGACTTCATTTTGGATGTTTTGTTATTCCAATATTTGTATTGGATACACATTTTCTTTTGAACTCTATTATTTGCTTTTGAATACACACTAAAATTAATTCTAAGTCTTTGACCATAAGTGTTGTTTTTTTTATTACCTTTCGAGATTGAATGGTCAAGTTGAGGTCTTGAAAAATATGAACATCTTGTCTATGAATACTTGTTTCTTTCTGTTAATTTGTTCAAGTACTTTTATTATGCAAAATAAAGAATAATTGAGTAGCTCAAATCATTGTATGTCCTTCTATATGTTCTTTAGTTTTGATATTTTTCTACTAACAAATTTTTTATTATTGTTTATGTTTCATGGCATCTGTTTTGATTGAGCATTATTTTTTCAGTAATGTTAGATACATTTTTATTATTATTGTTATTTTTTTATTAATTGTTTCTTTTTGTTTATGCATATTTCAGAAATGTCTTCCAAATCTTCAATTAACACAGATAAGAAATCATTATCAATTGTTCATCCAAAATCAAACGAAATGTTTCAAGTATTTATTTTGGTTTTTTACGTATTTAAAATTTTTATCATCTGTAAATTTATTTATTTTTTTAAAATTTTTTGTTGCTATTAATACTTCTTTCTATAATTAACATATGTTTTTTCATTTTCATTTATTTGTGCAGTATTTAAACGAAGATAAATTACTTTTTGTGCATTCCAATATTCGAGCTCAATGCTATTGGAGTGATATTGGATGCATACAAAGTTTTCTCAGTAATGAAGAAGTACAACTGCTAAAACAATCTTACCTTGGGTTCATTCTAGATTTGGATGCATTGCTTGAACCATCGCATATGATATTGCATTCTCTTCTTCTACATGAGGATGGCAGCTCTAATGGGAATAAGCTTCATCTAAATTTTGGAGGTAACAAAACAAAATTTGGCATTGAAGAATTCGGAATTATAACAAGTTTAAATTGAAATGAAATTCATGTTGACATGGGGGTTAGCAATGATAATAATCGATTACTTGTTAAATATTTCAGTGGAAAATTATCAATATCTAGAAATGAGTTGAAAGGTTTTGTTAAATCTAGAAAAATAGATATTGATGCTGAGGATGCTGTGAAATTAGTGAAAGTATATATTGTGGAAAATATATTAGGTAGTAAAAGAGGAGATAGGTTAGTAGACAATTTTGTCATGAGTTTAGTTGATGATGATCAAAAGTTTGAGGCATATCCTTGGGGTTGCTGATCTTTTAACGAAACTATAAAATATCTCACAAGCGCCCTAGATTCATCAAAGACAGGATATGAGCTATGTGGCTTCCCTATAGCCTTCCAAGTTTGGGGTTTTGAGGTTATTCCTTTGTTGGCCTCATCATTTGCAATTCATGTTGGTTCAAAGTTCCCCAGAATTTTGAACTGGAAGACAGGGAAGAAGAGTTGTCATTTAAAGACAATTTGGAATAAAGTTTTTAAAAAATCAAAGGTAAAAAATTTGTTTTTATTTCTTATTGTTTTTAACTTTCTCTCTTATTTTTTAGAATTGTTGTATTAATTTTTTTATTTTGTTTTATGTATAGGTTTATGCTCCTTTAAACTTTTCTAATGATGAAAGAAATTCATTTCATCATGCTATGCTTTGTGTCTCTTCAACTTCTAAAAGAGGTAGAGAAGAAGATAATCATAATTCGAAAACCAAAAAGACAAAAAGTTATAGTTCAAGTAGTTCTAATGAAGAAATTATTTCTTTGTTGAAGGTTCGTTTTTTTTTTGTCTAGTTTGCATTTTGAAACTATGTTGTTTGCAATTTCTTATGTATTTTAGTTTTTTCTGTGTTATTTATTATATATTTTTACCCTTCTCAGGAAATGAAAGAAGATAATATTTCTATGTTTAAGGTTCGTTTTTTATTGTTTCCAACTCATGTCCTTGTTTTTGTTTTTTGTCTAGTTTGCATTTTGAAAATATGTTGTTTACAATTTCTTATATATTTTAGTTTTTCCTGTGTTGTTCATTATATATTTTTGCCCTTCTAATTTTTTTCAGGAAATGAAAGAAGAAAATATTTATTTGTTGAAGGTTCGTTTTTTATTGTTTCCAGCTTATGTCTTTTGTTTTTGTTTTTTGTATTGTTTGCTTTTTGAAAATATGTTGTTTACAATTTCTTATATATTTTAGTTTTTCCTGTGTTGTTCATTATATATTTTTGCCCTTCTAATTTTTTTCAGGAAATGAAAGAAGAAAATATTTCTTTGTTGAAGGTTTGTTTTATACTGTTTCCAGCTTATGTCTTTGTTTTTGTTTTTTTGTATAGTTTGTATTTTCAAAATATGTTATTTACAATTCCTTATATATTTTAGTTTTTCCTGTGTTGTTCATTATATATTTTTGCCCTTCTAATTTTTTTCAGGAAATGAAAAAAGAAAATATTTGTTTGTTGAAGGTTCGTTTTTTACTGTTTACAGTTTATGTCTTTGTTTTTGTTTTTTGTATAGTTTTCATTTTGAAAATATGTTCTTTACAATTCCTTATATATTTTAGTTTTTTATGTCTTGTTCATTATATATTTTTGCCCTTCTAATTTTTTTTCAGGAAATCAAAGAAGATCATATTGTAATGAAAAAAGATATTGCTGATATGAAAACAAAGGTGAATGACATTGAGGAGGGAATGAAACGTTTCTTTGATTTTATGGAGGTTTTTATGAAGAAACATGATGCAAACAAGGAAGTTCCTGGTGAAGGGCCAGGAGAAGGAGAAGAGGAGAAGGTGAAGAACAAAGATCAGAAGTCTTCTTCTCAAGAGGAGAAATTCTTATTTGAAGATGATTTGCATCGAAGTATGAATGACTTCAACACTGTAGAATGTGTTGCTCCTTTAGCAATTATCCCGGTATGATTTTTAATCTATCTTTGAATTGAAAAACCTTTTATTATTTTGTGTTTGATCTTTTTACAAAATATTTGTTTATTTTTCTTAAGTTGTCTGTCTAATTCTTATTTTTAGGTTTCCAATGTCGAACCAATACAAAATGATCTTGAAGAATTTTCAACAAATAAATTTGATATTGGCCATGACAAAGATTTTGAGACCACTCCAACTTTCAATATTTTATCCCAATCATCAAATGACAATCATGAGGTTAAGAAAATATACTCAAGAAAGAAAAGGGAAAGGAAACCAAGTAAATTTGTTTCTTCTCCATATACTCATAATTTGTCAACAATTGTTTTTGGTTTGTCCAATGAACGAAAAAAAAAAAAGAACATTTCATTGGACGATTTCCTTTTGAGAGCGAATTTGATGATATGCCTTCAACGGAGTTGGAAGAAAGATTCATGTCATGGTATAAGCTTGGCCTTAAGAAGTATAGGTAAATTGGTTTACTTATTGAGTATTTACGTTAATTATATTGTTTTATATATTAATACCATTTGTTTTTGTTTTGTTTTTTTTTAGGTCTAAAAAAGAACCCTTCTATCCATTTTATGCAACAATGCCTGGGTTTGTATATGGAGATCAATACATTAATTATAAGAAGTGGTTCTATGATCTATATGACAAGAATGGCCTCCTTGATGATAGTGTAAGATTAATTTTTTTTTTTTATCCTGTTTTATACTTTATGAAAATTTGTATTCTTTTTTATACTTTTTATGATTTTTCTTGTCCTTTGCTTTTTCTTATTGCAGCATATTTCAATATCACTTTATTATTTAAGAAGGAAGGCTATTTGTCATACTTGCTTGCCTTCATTTCAAAACTGTACTACATCGGACTATATTTTTGATGCATTTTTAGGCAAGTAACAGTTAGTGAAGCTGAAATAGAAAATTATAATTGGAATAAGGAAGTGATTATAATAGATAGAATATTTGGCAAATCAATGCCGTGTGGGAAGTCATGGTTAGAAGTCGATTTTGTATATCTGCCATTTTTTATTTTAGGTGGAACTCACCTCAATCATTGGTGCTTAGGTGTTCTTGAGATTGATAAAAGAAAAATCTGTATTTATGATTCTTACTACCAAGATGATGATGAAAGCGTAAGAAATCATGTAAAGAAATATTGAAAACTTCTTCCGTATATTTTCGACTTCTTACGTTTCCATGAAAAAAGAAAAGGATATACTTCAGGTTGTGAGGAGTTCGAGTATTCATGGGTACAATGTCCATTTCAAGTTAATATGTAAGTTTTAAATTATAAATTACTTTTATTAATTGTGGTTTTTATTTATTATTAAAAATCTTCTGATATGATTTTATTTTTCATGTTTGTAGGACTGATTGTGGGATTTATCTCATAAAGTTCGTTGAATTACTGATGGCGGGGAAATCAGTTTTTGAAATTGGACCAGATAATGCATTTTCTATGCGGAAGAAAATGGCAATAGAATTGTGGGTTCATGGTAACGTCAAGCACATGAATGAAGGATATGAAACTCCCACTAAAGATGTATGCATACATTAATTATAGAAATGCACCATTGGTTTTAATTTCAAAGATTATAGATTTTAGAGTTTTTCATTTTGCTAAAACTTAGAGCTTTGTAATTACAAATTGTAAATAAACAAAACAAAAAATTCTTATAGTAATTCAATGGAAATTTTTGTCTATTTATCTTAGATTGAAAAGTATAATTGCTGTATAATAATTGTTTTTGAAAAAATATAATTATCTATTATAATTAAAGTATAATGTTTGAAATTTAAACCATTAAGCTTTAAATGTTAAACCACAAGGCTAAATGACATCAAATTTAATCAAAGATTTATAATTTTTTATCAATTAAGCTCCTTTTATAATCCAAGTATCTTTTAACCCCAATGTTTTTCATTTAACCCCTAAGCTTTAAGTTTAAACCCCTTTGCCTAAAAATGTTGAAACACAAGGCTAAATGGCTTCAAATTTTGAACCATAATTTATAAAAAAAAA
This sequence comes from Humulus lupulus, assembly GCF_963169125.1. Taxonomy (NCBI): domain Eukaryota; kingdom Viridiplantae; phylum Streptophyta; class Magnoliopsida; order Rosales; family Cannabaceae; genus Humulus; species Humulus lupulus. The sequence goes on along the minus strand of NC_084800.1, from coordinate 47,502,531 downwards.
ATTCCATTAAGCTCTAATTATAATTCAAGTCTATTTTAAACCACAATGTCTTAAATTTAAACCATTAAGCTTTAAATTGAAACCCCTAAGCTTTAAATTTAAACCACTTGCCTAAATATTTAAACCGCAAGCCTTAAATGACTTAAACTATGAACCATTAATCTTAAATAGCAATTAAAATTTAATCCACAAGGTTTAAGTTTTAATCCTTTAGGCTTAAATCATAATAATAATAATCTAATTAACAGTTTCATTCAAAGTTTAAATCCTTAGCCTTTAAATTTAAGTAAATAGGCTTAAATTTTAATCCAAGTTTCTTTATTTGTCAAAAATTTAGAGCTCATGTTCTGATTGGCAATGAAAAAAAAAATTATATTAATAAAAATATATGCTCTGTGCGCCGTGGCCCTAATAAATAGTGCCGCGGCGCGCAGAGAAAACAAAATCCAATATGTCCTTTTTCCCTGGGCGCCGCGGCGCTTCTGTTTCATAGTGTCTGTGCGCCGTGGCGCCAACCGGTTGCCTAAAAATTTAAATTTAAACCACAATGTTTTAAATGTAAACCCCTAAGCTTTAAATTTAAACTGGTTGCCTAAAAATTTAAACCCCAAGACTACATGGCATCAAATTTTGTACCATAATTTATAAATTTTATCCATTAAGCTCTATTTATAATCCAAGTCTTTAAACCCCTAAGTATTAAACTTAAACCGTTAATCTTTAAATTGAAGCCACTTGCTTAAGAATTTAAGCCACAAACCAAATGGAATAAAATTTTGAACCCCTAGGCTAAATGACATCAAATTTTCAACCACATAGCTAAATGACATAAAATTTTGATCCAAAAATTATGAATTTTTATCCATTCAGCTCTATTTATAATCCTAGTCTCTTTAAACGACAATATTTTAAATTTAAACCACTAAGTTTTAAATTTAAACCCCTAAGCTTTAAATTTAAACCACTTGCTTAAAATTTTAAACCACAATATAAATGGCATCAAATTTTGATCCCCAATGCTAAATGGAATCACAAATTTTGATCCACAAGGCTAATTGGCATCAAATTTAAACCAAAATTTATAAATTTTTATCCATTAAGTTCTATTTATAATCCAAGTCTCTTTAAACCACTAAGTATTAAATTTAAACCGTTAATCTTTAAATTGAAGCCACTTGCCTAAGAATTTAATCCACAAACCAAATGGAATAAAATTTTGAACCCATAGGCTAAATGACATCAAATTTTCAACCACATAGCTAAATGACATAAAATTTTGAACCAAAATTTATGGATTTTTATCCATTCAGCTCTATTTATAATCCAAGTATCTTTAAACCACAATATTTTAAATTTAAACCACTAAGATTTAAATTTAAATCACTTGCTTAAAATTTTAAAGCACAATATAAATGGCATCAAATTTTGATCCCCAATGCTAAATGGCATCACAAATTTTGATCCACAAGGCTAATTGGCATCAAATTTAAACCAAAATTTATAAATTTTTATCCATTAAGTTCTATTTATAATCCAAGTCTCTTTAAACCACTAAGTATTAAATTTAAACCGTTAATCTTTAAATTGAAGCCACTTGCCTAAGAATTTAATCCACAAACCAAATGAAATAAAATTTTGAACCCCTAGGCTAAATGACATCAAATTTTCAACCACATACATAAATGACATAAACTTTTGAACCAAAATTTATGAATTTTTATCCATTCAGCTATATTTATAATCCAAGTCTCTTTAAACCACACTATTTTAAATTTAAACCCCTAAGCATTAAATTTAAACCCCTAAGCTTTAAATTTAAACCACTTGCTTAAAATTTTAAACCACAATATAAATGGCATCAAATTTTGATCCCCAATGCTAAATGGCATCACAAATTTTGATCCCCAAAGCTAATTGACATCAAATTTAAACCAAAATTTATAAATTTTTATTCATTAAGTTCTATTTATAATCCAAGTCTCTTTATCCAACAATGTTTTTAATGTAAACCCCTAAGCTTTAAATTTGAACAACTTTTCTAAAAATTTAAACTACAATCCAAATCTAATCAAATATTGAACCCCAACACTAAATGACATCAAATTTAAACCTCAATCTATAAATTGTTATCAAATAAGCTATTTTTATAATTATATGCGTGTTGATCTAAAATATTGGTTTATGTTATAAAACTGTTTACTTGATCAAACTCATTTTATATTGTGTGAGCATTGTTAAGTTATTCTCTATATAGAAAAGAGAGCCGCGGCTCGCTAAAATTGCCAACAGTCACAATAACGAGCAGCGCTCCCTCTAGCCATGTGACGATAGGGTCACCAGGGCTTAACTGATAAGTGATCCTCTCATAAATTGATCAGGATAGGTGTATGGTGATTAGTCACCAGCATAACCTTCCTCACGACTCTGGAGTCGTAACTATGGACAACGTCCCTTAGCCGCGTGGCTAACGGTCACCAAGGTCGTATACCTTGGCTATAGACATCTGGTTGTAGACCAGGCAAGCGCTTATAAGTTCTTCGACCTTAGGGTCGGTCCCGCATTAATGCCATAGGGCCATTCAATGCGTGATCATCGACTTTAGAGTCGGTCCCTGACTAGTCAGTGTCTTAAACAGGTAATCAGCATTCATTAGCATTTAATATGAAATCCACGTTCATATATATCAACCAACACGCCTCAATATCAAACCATGCATGTCATATACCTGTACAGGATGCAACTGTATTCATACATTGTTTTCTTACCTCAAGTTCGAGCGAGAAATATGATAAAGACGACCCTTGAGAACGATCGACCTTTTAGTTCCTTAGCGGTTACTGAATCACAACCAATTATAACCTCCATTAATGAGAATCCACAATAATAGGGTCTTAACCTAAGCACCACCCTCGGGAGCCCGAAACATGCCCACACGGTGAGTAGATTCGATCCCGGGCCTTAAGGATTGAAACCCCAAGTCAAAAACCCTTAAAAACACTCAAAACGGGACTTAGAAGGAACAGGGTAGCGCTACAACGCTCAACCCCTAGCGCCACAGCGCTCTACACAGAACCTCCCAAGCGCCAGAAAGCCTCCTGAGGAGCGCTATAGCGCCCTAGGGTGGGCGCTGTAGCGCTACCTCCAGGCCCAAACACCCCTGAACCGACCTTCTTCATCTCCTTTTATTCTAACTCGATTTCCAAGCTTCCAAAGCCTATTCTTGATGCCAAATAAACCCAAAAACCACCCTAACACACCCCAAACATCACAAGCATGGGAACCCTAGCCAAAACTCCCAACAAAAACCATGAATTCATCCTAGAAAACTCAGTTGCAAAACAAAACCAAAACAGAGCAAACCAGAGAAACCATGGTTAGAAACTTACCCAAAGCTTGGCTTATGATGGACTTCAATGATGGAACACACTCCCAAACTCCCAAGGCTTGCTTCCTAAGCTTGAATCCTCAAAATTGGTTCAAAAACCACAAAGAACAGTGAGGAGAAGAAGGTACGGGAGAACTCTAAAGTGTACTCTGTTTTTCCCTCATTTTCTCAGTTATCAAAGGTTATATCTATCCTAGGGGTGAAATGACCATTTTACCCCTAGGTCAATTAATACTTTCTAAAGGCTCCCAAGGGCATTTTTGGTACTTTCCTCCTAACTCGTTAATCATAATTAACGCTCTCCAATTCCCGCTATTCTCAATAATCTCAAACACCAATAATTCACATCCCGTTACCCTTTATCTCCCGGTAACGCTCTAATCATCAAAACCACCCCGAGACTCAACCCAAGTCCCGACGCTTAATCCCGTTGTGACTAAACCGCTAATCAATAATCTACGATCGTCTCATGTTGAATAGCTCGAGCAAACCCACATCATAATGTGGTCTCAACACATAACATCGATATGCATACAAGTAACATTATATTATAATATAATTCTCATAAACATGCATAAACACATTTAATGGCGTAATTAAGCAATTATGGCCCTCCCGGCCTACAAACCCGGCCGTTAACCATAATAGGGAATCCGGGGCATTACAAAATAGCCACAGGATTAGACAACCTTGAAGAATCATAGACAATAATTGTCCAATCGCTCTTACCCTCCATATTACTACTATCTTTTGATGGTCTCTTACTAGACTCATTTATCATCTTCCACATTTCATTTGACACATGAAATGTAGAAGTTGAAGGAGTCGAGCATAGCAATGAGGCTTCATTAGATTGACTCTGCAAAAACAAAAAGGAAAAAATTAAAATTTATAACAAATATAAAAAAAAACTACTTCCTTAGGCAAAATGTTATTAAAGCAGCATACCTTAACAGGAGTAGCAAAATCTGAAGCAATCTTCACAGAATGCTCCAAATCGGCCCCCAACTTTTCACCAACTTGAACATCTTGGTACCCCCTACACAAACATCATCAACATAATCCTGTAGAAAAGCAATGAAATATTTAATCAAGATATACAAACAAAATAATATAAGAAAAGAGAATTACGCAATAAACTATTTACATGATAAACATGGTCAAAGTCCATTTGATTTTCAGAATCTAAATCTCCACCATAAGTTTTCACAGACATAACAGACTTAATGTCTACAAGCAAACCAATAGTTGTAGCAAAATCAGCTTTAAAAATTTTCTTCAGGCAACCAAGTTCACCAATAATCAACTTTTGCGACGCTTGAACTTCAGTCAGCTTAACATGTAACTCCTTGATTTGATCTTGAAGCCCCTTGTTATATTGACCCTACATACAATTTAACAAGATAAAAAAAACATTAAAACATAATGACATATAAACAGGGTTTAAAAAAAATAAAAAAGGAAAAAAAAACAAACCTCCGAACGCTTCTTTGGAAGAAAGAGTCCAGGCCTCAACAAAGGCATCTCCGATAGGGGAATGTCATCACCTATAGGTGGTGGTGTTGGACAAAATACACTTTCAAATAATAAATTTTTCAATATACCCAACTTCTTTTCTTCCGCATTAGGAACGACAATATTGACATCAAACTGCATTAAATTTAAAAAAAATTGAATCAAATAAAAATAACATGAATAACAACAAAAAGTTATAAAAATGAGAAGTAACCAGTTACTTACAAATATAACAGATATAAAAATACAACACAAAACAAAGAGAGGAAACAAACTACTTGCTCATCTATAAAAACTTTCTCAAGAACTTCTTGATAACTCACACTATCCTTGCTATGCCAATTCAATATCCTTGGAAATGAAGAACCAATCCTCCGACATAAAAACGATGAACAACTTGGAAGGGTCTCATAAATCCATATAAGGAATGCAAGAGGAAAACCAAAACACTTGTAACTCCAATTATCAAGAGACCCATCTGCTTTTCTAGGAATCTTCATATAAAGAGCATTCCTCTCCTTTAAAGCAGAGCGCATATAACACCTAGTTCTTTGCCACAAAAGTTTGCCAAATGCAAACTTTTTCAACAGGGAAAGCTCACAATCAACCAAACCAAAAAACTTATTGTCTACCCTTGTCTCATTCTAGGTCCCAAACAAAAAACTAGCCAAAAAGTGGACAATACCCAACTTCACAACAAGCTCATCCCCCATAGCATTAAAATTGTCTGAATTAAAAAGGCTACTAACTTCATTTTTGCTAACTTTGTCATTTGCTTTAACACCAGGGAAAAAAATCTGTCCTAATACCTTTTTTACCACCAGAAAACATACTTAAATCAACACTACCAACACAGTCTAGCCTAGTAATTAATCCATACTCACTAATAGAAAACCTCACTACCTTATCACCAAGCTTAAACCAAAACTCAAATTCTTCTTTTTCCTGATGAACCTCCCTCATCAAAACACTATGTACAAGCTGCGCTTGCTATGCAGTACATGGCAAATCCAAAAAATGACCAAAAGGAGTCCTTCTAAATCTTGGTGAAGACTTTTTTCAAATCAGCTATAACTTTTAGTTTATTCCATTGCTGAACCTTACTTCCAAACCGAAACTCTGGTTTGATCATATAATGCACAGCCTGAATAAAAATATAACACAAATACCACAAAAAGGAATATTAAAATAAATAATGACTACAACATTAAAAAAATCATACACGTCTAAGGAAACAAGTTACTTTAAAACGTAACCAGCAACATTACAACATATACAATTTAAAAAAAAAATCAAAATGAAAACAGGAATCCTACAAGTAACCAGTTACCTTAAACATTAAACAACAATATACATCCTACAAGTAACCAGTTACCTTAAACATTAAACAACAATATACATCCTACAAGTAACCAGTTACCTTAAACATAAAAACAACAATATACATCCTACAAGTAACCAGTTACCTTAAACATTAAACAACAATATACATCCTACAAGTAACCAGTTACCTTAAACATTAAACAACAATTAAAAATGAATACACTTGAAGGGTAACTAGTTACATCCTACAAGTAACCAGTTACCTATAAAATTACACAACAAAAGAAAAAAGCATACAACATATACAAACCAAAAACATATCAAATATAGAAACAAGAATAGTAAAGAATCACAAATAAATGATCACTTAGAATCACTAAAAAACAGACATTATAAAAAAGGAACAAAATATGCATCAAAGAAATCGGTCACCTTAAAATATAAACAACATAATTAAAATATCAATAACCTCAATCCAACCAATTACCTATAACAGAAATAAATATAAATAAATCACAATAAACAAAAAAAAGAAGAAGATAGAAATAGGTTACTGGGCATATAAAAAATTGTTCACTATAAAATGACTAAACACCCAACTAAGAAAAAAAACAAAATTGAACCAGGAAAATAACAAAACTAAAATACCTGCTTGTTTATCTCATCGATAATCACAGGACAACAGGGCTTCAATCCTCCCCTAGGACTTCGAGGAGAACGTCGCAATTTTAATGAGGGTCCTCCATAATCATAGGGCTTAGAAGAGCCAGCATCACCTCCCTTTTGAACCATTGCTACACAAACAGAAAACACAAAATGCCATCAGGAATTAAAAAGTTTAGATAAATGATTGAGGAACAAATATAATATAGCCGAAAAAATGATTAACTTCTACATAGTAGAGGTAAAATACAAAACCAAAACCTACTGCAAAGTAACTTCTATTTACTAATAATAAAGATAATCATTACTTGTCATTAGAAAAATCTTCAATAACATATATTATTAACAAGTAGCATTATAAAACAACATGAATAAACAAACATGAATATTCAACAGAAAAGAATAAGTACAACCAAAGACAACCCTTAGATCTCATAGCTAATTTGATCATTAACAGTACACAACATGGGAATGTTCATTATGAGCCTTGTTACACTGTCCACCCACCCTATGACAGAAAAAGAGAGAGATATAAATATATATATACACACACACACACACGCATATTGCTACAAGGAAACATATAGAAGAGAACACAGAGACAGATTGAAGGATATAAATATAATTGCTTCCATCCCAATTACTGCCTCCACAATTACTTTTTCCATCACAAGCGAGAAAAGAGATATAAATATATATATATATACACACACACAAACACACACGAGTATTACTACAGGCACCATAGATAAGGGAAGAGATATACAAAGTGAAGGATATATGTAACAAGACTCATCATAAAAACCATAGATCTGCTTCCAACAATGACTTTTTCCATCACAAGTCAGAAAACACCTAAATATTGAAACCTAAAATACCACATAAACAAAATCTTCACCTATCACGAGCCCTTTCCCTTACAATCAAGTTATATGTAGATAAAATCAAAATCAATCACATATTAGAAAGAAACTGTGTGTGTGGATGATGAAAACCAGAAGGAAATACAAACGAAAAGGAAAAAATCCTTACACAACTGTTCGCCTGAGAAGCAGAAATTGTGAAAAACAGACGAATGGAAAACCACCAAACACGACCGCCGTTCACCTGAGAAGACAACCGTTCGCCAGAGACGCAACCGTTCGCCTGAGACAACAACCGTCCGTCTGCCACTCTCACCGATCGCCAACACCGTTCGGCTACAGTTGCAGAACAAGAAAGGGCGAAAAACCTTCAATGAAATCAGACAAAAATAAAAAGTAAAAAAGTAAAAAGTAAAAAATACCTTATATAAAATTAAAATAAAACTGAAAAGATAACTTTTTCCACTTAATATAAAAACTTAAATAAATAATTACAAAATTACATAATAACCCTTCTACACACGAAATTACACAATTACCCTTCTACATTTATAAATATAATTAAAAATTTAACTATGGCATAATAATGATTTTATACATAAATATAGGAAAAAAATCCCATAGAATAGAATAAAAGTTTTAAAAAGCCATAAAATAATACTAGAGAAAAAAAAGCCATATTTTTTAAAACTTTATTAAAAAACTCATATTAAATGTAATTTTCACTTTTTTTTTTGGAAAATTACATAATGTACCCAATTTTGGCCTAAAATCTCATTTATACCAACTATATTTATTTTAAAAGATTAATACTCATTTTTATATGTAAAAGCCTTTTATATCCGTATCTTTCTTCTTCTACTTCTATTCCTCTTAAGCATTTGTTTTATTGATGCACCAATGGGGCTTATGATAAATCACCATGCGCCATTAGCATGTGTAGCTAATTTATATATATATATATATACTAGATATAAAATATTTGTAATGTAATATTCAAAAAATTAATTAGATAATAAATAACATGATTATTAAAATATGATTTAAGTAGAAAGTTGTTGTCGTATTACGTGAATAAGTACTTTGAGGTATATTTTTAAACAGTGATTGCTTCAATAACATAATATATTAAACCTATAACTGGTTAAAACCAAATTAAATGAAATAAATGAGTTCAACAAATTGGGCAAGAAGGATTTCGGCGAAGTCAGTTAACAATACAGTCGACATGAAACAAATATAAACATTGTGGCATATGTGCTTAGCTCGTTCCCACTTCAAATTCCTCCAAACACACATGACAACTCTGCCCTATTTGTTCATCACATTCTCCAACTATGAAAGTAATAAGAATCAAATCCACAATCACCATACTATTCCAATATGGAAACCAATCCTCAATTGCCATGTATATCTCACAGTCTCAAAGTTCTATCTATCTTATCTGTCTTTAAACATTATTTTTTAAATAGTCAGGAGACTCTGGTTAATAGCCAAAACATCAAAGTTAGATTGTGTTCAATAATAATAATGTTAGTAATTTATAAAAATTATTTTTTAAAATATTTATAAGTAACAAACTTTAAAAAGCACAACAAACAAGTATTTGATTTAAACTGGTTGTTTGGATGATTATGAACCTATGGGTTATTCATTTCTGATTTTATTTTCAATTTTGATAAAGAATAACAATTATTAAATATTTTTGAAGTGTAGTTGAGATGTAACTCTTAGTTTTTTCTTAATCTAAATATAATACAAAGAGTCGAATGATTTGAAAGTGGTATTCAATCATGTTTGCTTTGGTTTTCATTTTATTTGGTGAAACGATGTTGAATTATGTAGTAGTTTAGTTTATGTATAAATAATAAATTGGAATTTATTAATGTACCGAGAATAATAATAATTTAACTAACCTTTGGATTGTTCGGATTGTTTTTTAAAAGCTCCTGAGATGAAATTACAATGTATTATAACAAATACAAAATACCGTTTGATAGCCATTTATATAATAGGTAAGAGATTATGTGAAAAGTCATTCATATCATTTTTCTTTATTTTTTGTAACATACTATATTTCTAAGAATACTTCCAATGGAGGAGGTAAAATGTCTAATTCTTTATAATATAGATAAAAGATTGTTAAATAGTATTCCAATGGATGATGTAAATTTATATTTATTTATCTAAATGAATAGTATTTCTCTATATGTAGTGAAACACTATTCATCAAGCTATAAATATATTATTATTTTTTTTTATAAACTTTTATATATATATGAGTATGATACTATTATATTTAATTATTTTATTTCTTAAAATGAATAAAATATTTTAAAAAAATATAATATTTAAATGATGTAGAGAAAAAATAGAGAAGTTGATGTATGGTATAATGTAAAAGTTTGAGGTAAATTATAAAAAAAATATGTTTTGGTGGTGTATTTTGTAATACACATTCTCTATAATATTTAGCTAAAACTCACAAAAACATATTTCATTATCTCCTTTATACATATATTTATAATAGCTATGCACAAACTCCAATTAATCCATATCTACATTTACATATCATTTATATAATATTTGAATATTATTTTTTTTATAAGCTTTCTCTCTCCCATTTAGTATATTTTAGATACAAGTAACGTGCAATGCATGTTTTGTGTAGTTTTATTTATAGAATTTTTTAATTTTTTTATTAAATTTATATTAATGTCATATAAATTTTGAAATAAATATCATATTTTAATTAAATAATTTTTTTAAGTTTATGTTTGTTCTAGTTTTTGAATTTGGGAGTAATATCAATAGATTATATATTATATGTTTAATGTAATATTAAATATTATACGTGGATTTTAAATTTAAGTTTCTTGCTAGTTTAAAAAAAAACAATTTGTTGCTAATTGATTGTAGATTATATTATATGTTTAATATGGTATTATTCTAATAAGTGAGTTTAAGTTTAATTAAATTTTATTTGAGTTATAAAAAGTATGATTTTATTATTTTTAAATAACTATTACTGTAAAATATCTAAAAAAAAATTATTTTAATTTATTTAATTATTTATTATTTTTAAATAATTATCATCGTAAAATATCTAAAAAATATCATATTTTAATTTGTTTAATTATTTATAATTTTTAAATAATTATCATTGTAAAATATCTCAAAAATATCATATTTTAATTTTTTATTTTATTTAAGTTTAAGTGATATTTACAAACTACAATTAAATATAAGAATATTCTGTTAAATATAAGAATATTCCATTAAAGTTAACATTAAAAAAATAAAAAACCGTTAAAACAAAAAAATTTCGTTTTCTACACACTTATTATATAGAAGAGATATTTATTATTTATTTTTTCTTTTTTAATTATTTTATTTTACTTTAATTAATAAAATATGTTTAAAGATATGATATTTAAATGATGTAGATAAATATATAGAGAAACTGATGTATGATATAATGTAAAACTTAAAAGTAAAATAGAAAAATATGTATTTTGGAAAAATATTTTAAAAGATAGAGTAGAACATCAATTCACGGTACTCTAAACAATGGTGGGTATGGTATGATAAAAGTTGAAATCAATTTTCGTATGTACTGTATGTACGAGTACCGCTATCTAATAAATAATAATCATCTTCGTATATAAAATAACTGACTTATATTTCTCTATATTTACTGTTTAGTTTTTTCTAAGAAAGAAAACACAATGATTGAGATATTTATTGATAGCTACCACTTGTTTTATTTATTTATTACATGTATTCACATAATAAGGAAAGAAACAACTAATCCGATAATCAATAGATAAAGACACAACGATCGAATTTTCAAAATAATCTACATAAAAAAAGATATGTATAGTATAATATAATATAATATAATATATATTATATATAAAAACTTATATTAACGGTTGACTAATTAATATAATATACAATATAACAAAAATATCCCTTATGCTTTACTGAAATTACTCAATCCACTTTCTGTTTCTAAGATAAGAAAAAATATGCATGATGTGTATTTTGTAAATGTAGTGTCATTAACCGTATGTGTTGTATTGACCGAATATTTTGCAAATTTGACAATATTTACATGACCAAATACTTTTAATTTCAAAGTTTTTTTTTTATGAACTATATACAAACATTATTATCCATTCTAAATTTTTAACTCGTATCAATAAACCAATCCAAAGTTTATCCACCCCCCCCCCCCACAAAAAAAAAAGAATAATAATGATCGGTTCTAAATATATATATTTTTTTCATTTTCGTTTATGTAAAACAAAGAGAAAAAGAGAAAGAACATGATCTCATAAAAAATTTAAAGTGAGAAGCAAAAGACTACATTTTTTTTATATGGTGTCTATAATACTATTTTACATACACTATATAATACATATATCTCGCTCGTTATTTTATACTTATAGAGCTTGAAAATATATAAATATATATATATATATTTTGGTTGTATGGATAATATAATAATTTGTAATTACCTCAACATTCAATTTATAATGGTATAAAATTTATATTATTTATGACTTATTCATTAATTATATTCTTCTCACTACTACAAAATACCATTTACGGGACACTTTTTTAGGACACGCATATAAATGCAAGTCCTTAAAAATATTTATGGAGTTTTTAGGACTCTTAATGAGAGTCCTGAAAAAACACAATTTAGGACTCGCAATGAGTGTCCTAAAAAAATATGCGAGTCCTAAAAAAATCTGGGCTAAAAAATGAGTGTTTTACTTAACAATTTTAAGGACTTGTTTTGGAAGTCTTTAATACTCTTTTAGGACTCACTTTGCGAGTCCTAAAAAAATATTAAAGACTCTCAAAGCAAGTCCTTAAAATTGTTGTTAAGTAAAAAAACATAAAATTATTATAAGTTTTAAGAGAATTTGTATAGTTTTGATTTTTAAAATTCTTTTTTATAATATTAGGAATATCACATTTTTTTATCTGAATAATATACTCTTATTTGTATTTATAAAATAAATAAATAAAATATAAGTGCCAAAAATCCCTTTCTCTCTCCCACCCTACCCGATCCATACTTGCATTTCTCCATCTCTCTCTGCTCTGCTAGGGCCGAACGGCTGCCCTCCGATGGTCGCCGGCGTGCAGACACCCGATCAGGAGTACTAGACGCCGCAGAAACTCCAGCCTTGCGAGCCCTTCGTTGCCGTTCTCCGCCGCGAGCAGAAGCCTCCAGCTGGTGGAGCGGTGGCCTCGCAGGGGTCGCGACGGTGGGGGCATTGAACAATCAGAGGTATGCCGTTGCAGCTGGTGGAGCGGTAGCCTCGCAGGGGTCGCGACGGTGGTCTCTGCTCTAAGTATGCTTTCTTTAACAATTTTTTTTTTCCATATGTATATAGATTTGAGAAATATATGTATAAATATTATATATATGAATAGATTTATAATGCCTATATATTCTGTTTTGTAAGGTTTCGTATGAAGTTGTTTGGAGGCTTTGATGTATTCCAATTATTTGGCTTGGTGTATTTTGAGATTTGGAATTCGTTGGCTTGGTGGGTGTGTGATTTGGGATTTAAATTTTTGCTTGTTTATCTTAAAATTTTCTTGTAACTCTAGGATATTTTCTGGTTAGTTTCTGATATTATCTTTTGGATGTTTTTTGTCTTGAGCTGGAAAGTAGTGTAAGAAAACCAGGGCATATGGATCTCTTAAACTAATGGTTGATGCTCTTCAAGTAGGGCTGTACGCGGTGCGGGTGGTGCGTTTTTTGACCATTTTTTCAAACCAACCCGCGCATGCGGTTTTTCTAATTTTCCAAACTGCACCCGCACCGCGAAACTAAAAAATCACAGAAACCGCACTGCAAAAAATGGTGCGGTGTGGTGCGGTGTGGTGCGGTTTGGGTGGTATGGACTACCGCCAAATAATTAAACTATCATAAATAATCATATTAATATTTCAGCAACACCTAAAGCTTGAAAATAAAAAATAAGAAAACTTTCAACAATACAATAATCTTAATAATGGCTCAACAAAACACCTAAGAAAATACAACAAACTTGAGACTAATAAAGTTACAACAACAACAACTATAAGTCAATAATCTTAATAAAATTTCAGCAACACACCTAAAACAACATAGAACAAACTTGAGACTAATTAAATTCCAACATCAATATGAAAGATACAACTAAAATACTTTCAACAATAGAATTAGTGGGCTTTGGGTTGGGCTTTAACATATTAGACTTAAATAAATATAAAAAACTAGTATTTTTATAATATGCGGTGCGGTACGGTTTGAACCGCATTTTAATAATTCAAAACCGCAAACCGCACCGCGCGGTTTAGTGAAAATTCAAACCGCGACCGCACCGCGAAGAATTTCAAACCACATTTTGTTTGCGGTGTGGTGCGGTGCGGGTGGTTTGGGCGGTTTGATGAACAGCCCTATCTTCAAGTGTTTGAGAAATTGATGCAAAGAAACTACAGAATATGATTTAATGAAACTATGAGTGATTCTAGTTTTTGTGTGCTCAAATTACTACTGCCTTTTGTTATTATTATTGTTAGATGATTAAATATAATATATATTTATAATTATATAACTCTTTCGTGGCCTCTCTTTATTATATTGAGCTTTTTCTTAGTATATAACATGGTAGCTACTTGTGTGTATATACTGTATATATATGCTATACTATACATATGCAGGAGTGCTTAAATGGAGAGTTTCTTCAAGTTGGTCTCAAGTTTGTTCCACTAGCTAGATATCACTGGTATCTACACATCTTTTCTTTTGATCATTTTATAAGTTGTATTAATCAAATTATAGGTAGTGAAAAAAAGTTGTTACCAATTTTTTAAGTTTTGGAGGCAATGCCACTGCCAAAGCCATTGCTTGAAGTCTTTTTCTTTTTTCTCATTTAATATTGCTTTTTCCCATAACCCCAAATGTTGTTTATATTTTTTGTAATCCTTATAACGCTATTACACTGTGTCATTCTCCATATTCTTATCCTTCTTTACTGTTTGTTGGGATATTATTACTAACTAGAACTAAAATAGAGTAATAATAGATTCGTGTTTCTCTACCTTGTTAACTGGAAAGAATTTGCTTCTTTGTCTTGGTACTGTATTTAATTGAGCCTATTGGTGAAGTTGGAATCCAGAACCTATAGAATAACAAAGAAATAAAGTTTGTTGACATTAGGAAGAAGGTTCTAATTTGTTTAATGTGTTTGTTTGTATTAAATGCTATCATTGTGTTTCCCTCTCGATTTTTCAACTATAAAGAATTTATATATTCAAGTAATACTATTTTTATTAGGTGATGAGGATGAGGTCAAAGAAATGGAAAATAAACTATATGTCTGACTGTTTTGTTCTCAATTGTGCTTGTTTAGTTTTGCTCTGTTTTCGCAGTGTGCTTCTGTTTTTGGTTTTAGGTATTTTAATAATTTTATTCATCACGTTTTGGTCTCTTGAAAACCATTTTTTTGATAGATTTTGAGCTTAGTTTATTTTGTTTCGAAGGGTCACATTTCTCTTTTTGTCATTTAACCTCCTTATTGGAAAAATCATAGCGTAATAATTCTTAGAATAAATAAATAAATTAACTAGTTCAGATGTAAAACTATTATTAGGTGGTTATCTGATAGTTGGAAACAAAAGATTTAACTTAACTGAAAGCAATAATAAAGAGAAAAGAGTAACAACAAGTCTTGAGCTTTCAAAACTCTCTCAATGATTTTCTTACTTTGAATAATGTAAAATGCTAGTCTACAGATAAGAAACTGATCTGGTTATTATACATAGGACTTAACCAAACTTACTAAAATTAGTAAACCTAGGACTAATAACTGAATAAACAACCTTGTATTTTATATAAAAATAAAGTCTTCTTGAATTGAGTGTTGTCATCTTGATCATTTGAAACTAACTTGCATATTAGGTGTCAGATTTGGACACTGATTTTGTTTCCTTTGCTCTGTGTGCAGATTTGATGGAAATGGGTATATATATTGACTTCATTATTCTAAAAACTTATTTAATGAGTATATATATTGACGTCTTCAACAAGAAGAATACTTTGGAGCTCCCAAATTCATGAAGGTAATAATAACAAGAATTACTTAAGAATTTGATTAATTTTCAATCATCATTTAGGCTTAAGTTGTCAAGAGATTGAATATTCATGAAATCAAAGTTTTCTTCAAAATTATTGGCTCTCCCTTGTAATAATAATGCTTATGAAAGATTAATTAAAGTGTCCAAAGTAATTCTGAGTTGTAAGATTACAAAATCTGGTTTAATTAATTGAGCTTAGATTTCAAATTAATGTTTATTAGTTTCAAACTTCATTTGATTTTAATGCAAACTTTCAGATTGGAGACCTGAAAGGCCATTTTGGATTACTCGCGGTGATCATGCAAATTCTGAGAGCAAAGCTCAAAGTATTAGATCTTTCGTATGGAAATGGAACAGGTATAATTAAGCACAACTCAACTACACATCTGGTACTGAAATATCTGTCTTCATGTGAATGTAATTTTAGAAATTAGTCAATCCTAAATGTAGAATATAAATAAGGATTGGTAAAATAAAGTGAAGCCTAAGAATGCAAACTTCATGCCATTGAAGTTTGGTACACTCAATCTCTATTAACAATTTTATTATTTTTAAGTGAGTTATGTCGGCAAGGATAGGAATGTCCTATGGAGGCTTTATGAGTGATCTTTTTCATGCCATATTAGTAATCTCTTTAAATTGTATATTAGTCAAAATTTGAAACTTGTGTGCACAAAATGTTAGTTGTTATTCATATCTTGGCTTCCTTTGTAACTGTATAACATGAATTTGTTGAGGATTATGTAATTTTTCTTGAAATGTACAACTAGTTGTACTACTGTAAAACAATCACATATAGCTTCTTAAGTGGACTCAATCCTCCTTAGCTTAGCTATACTCAAAACTCAATTAATATTTAACTAATCTTTATGATTTGATTTACCTTAATTATTGTTGTGGTCTACAGACTACTCATCTCTAAATTAATAAGTGTAATTATAAATAATTAATATAGGAATATCTTGGACCATGCCATGGTTATATTTTACTAATTTATATTTAGATGTTTTCATTAACTCATTATTTTGAGCAGCACGAGAACTAGAATTTGTACAGTGTTATAATTTTTTCTTTCTACATATACATATGCGAAACAGCTACATCTACTTGTTGTAGTATCATAAGGAAGAATAAATTGTCAGTTTCTTTTTCTTGTGTGATGATTTTGATTGCTGGAGTCTTTTTTAGTAGTTCATGCTATTGTGGATTTTATTCCTGCACGCACTGCAGCAATAACATTTAGAATATTTTTTTTGATTGAAATTGGTCTGTTATTTTAAGCACTATGAATTGCTTTTGTAAATATTCTCACTGCCTTTACTTCTTACGTTTGCCACTGTTAATAGGATGTTGTGGACGTCCATGATAGTTTAGCTGCTGAAGTTGAACATGGTGATGCTTCCAGAAAGGAAAGGTCCTCAGTTCAAGGTGTAGAACAGGTAATTAATACCAAACATGTTTCATGTAATTAGAAATTGATTGCAGTTTTACTTTCATAAATTTTAAAGATTTTTATTAGAGCTTATCTGAGTTTGAATTATAAAAAAATAGTTTCCTTGTTGTGATAAGACTTCTTATTTATGGCTATCTGTCAAATAGTTTTGTACTTAGTGGAGTTTGAATATCTTAGATATTCATCCGTAGTGAAGTAGGTTCTGAGAATTCTGTGTGCTGCGGTGATAACGGAAGATTGAGAACTTGCATGTCTTAGTGAAGTAGGTTCTGATAATTTTGTGTGCTGCGGTGATATATGGATGAAAACCTGTGTGCTGTTTGATTTGTTTGACATGTTGGTGTTGATTGTGACAGATGGCTAGGCTAGTAAATTAGGGGATATGTTGCCCAATTTTCTATAGATTTTTTTGTACTTAGTTTTGTGTGGAAATATGAAAATGACAACTGCCACAATGATAAATTTGTGATCCGGATATTTAACATTTGACCGTGTAATTAATAATTAAGTTGAATTTCAATTTTGCTACTAATCACAAAATTTGCTTAATCCGAGCCTCAAAAGAGTCGATTTAGTATATATTATTTTTTTTGGATTGATTACATATGTTTGCATACTTATATATTAATTATTGTTTTAAGTTGTGTACAAAATTTGATAATAAGATACTAAGTATATATGTGAGTGAAATTATATGATACCAAAAATTTATATATTTGTCCTATTAAAAATTTAGAATTATTTTATTATTTTACTATTACATTAAATTTGGTAATCACATTCTAGTTGGTATATATGTGATTGATTGGATCTTAAAATCCAAATCACTCATTGTGATTTGGATCCTATTTTTTACAAAATTTTGATGATTTCATGCATTGCATGGTAAAAACATAATAAAAAAAATAGGATTTGGATTTGATTAGGTAATATTATGAGATCATTCATTATTAGTATATATACCAAGAGAGATCAAGGATCTATATTTGATCACATCAAGGAAATTTCTTTAAGTGTTTGCTTTGTTTAGTTTAAGTGGAATAATGATGAAGCTAAAGTAACTTATGTCTTACATTTATTCATCTTTCTAGTATTGTTGAAATCAATGCATATAAACACAAACCATTATTATTAACAAACCATTAGTATTGTTGAAATCAATGAAATCAGTGGCTTTAATCTTTCCTGTGTTACGTGTCGATGTAGCTGGGATTTAAGTTTAAGGGCTTCGTATTTGATGGATTCTTGGCATTCTGTGATGGAAGGATGCTCTAAATTTAAGGTGCCAAATGCCTAGTAGTATTAAACCGGGATGTATTGGCATGCATTGTGGTTCCTATGTCTGTTTTCATGCATTAGCATTTTGTTGGAAAACGGGATGTAATTTTTTCATATTTTGGTTACAAGTAAGTGTTATTGACAATTATCCCCATATTATTAGGCATGTGTTAGAATGTAGATCATTATAAAGTATTTCATGTTTTTATGTTAGTGATTGATTCTAGCTCTTTATTTCTCTTCTATAGTAACTAGAATGACAGGTGAACTTCATTGGATTCAATAGTCATTACGTTATGAGGATGATGAAGAATGTACTTATTAATGCCCCTCATATCAAGCATTTCTTGTCGAAACAGGTAATAAACAATATACAACTACATAGTATTAATCTAGTACAATTTTTATATATGCTTTGAATTTATTACCACTAATATAATTATAATTAAATTTTTGTTTTTTTTTTCAGTTCACCTCCGACAAACCATATACTACTCAAGAAATTGACGAAGTTAGAGAAGAATGGGCAATGTCATATTTACAATTGGTTAGAGCAAAATGAATGATATTATAGCTAGCTAATTACAATACATGTTTAGAAATTTTAAATTTATTTCGTAAATTTTTTTTGCCATTTTTTTTAGTATTTTCTTTTCAAAATTCTTTTGATACATATTCGGCACTCAAATGGATATATATTTTTAAATCAAAATTAAAATTGTAGCTGTATTTTTTTTTAAAAAAAATTACTTTTAAGGGCATGCAAAGCGAGTCCTAAAAAATTACCCATGAGTTCTAAAAAATCTGGTTGAGTGCCTATAATTAAGTTTTTAGGACTCGCAACAGATTTTTTAGGATTCGCGTTGCGAGTCCTAAGAAACCTTAGTTTTTAAGGGCTCTCAAATAGAGGACTCGCGCCCTGTGAGTCCTAAATTTTTTTTTTTTTTTTGTAGTGTCTTTACAAATAAATATGATTAAGTGGTTTCTATTTTATAAAAATATAAGTATTATTTGAACGGCCAAATTTATTCTTTTACTCCACAAAACATAAACAACACTTAATTTGACTTTAGAAGATTTTACTATAATTAATTAATTAATTGACTTGAGAGAGTTGCTTGTCAATTATTTTGAATTCAGCGAGTTTTAATGTTAAAAGGCCTTTAATTTGTTTTTATTGAAGAGAAAGAAATATTTATATATATATATATATATATGCAAGAATAATATTAGGCACACTTTCATTGTACACTCAAAACACAATGATAATAATTTTAATTAGTTAGATACAGAAATTTTACGAATTGAGAATTAATGCATGCTTTTTCTTTTAAAAAAAAATGTCAATTCGTTTGAGAGAAAATTCATAGCAAGTTTTTGGGTTTGGAGGTCTATGATTCTGGCAATAATTGAGTTCACAAATCACATATAGGTGAAGTGTCATAAACTCATCAATTTCATAGACAATATCATTTTTTTTGCTCCCACCTAATACAAAGTAATAACTGCTTCTGCTACTACTTTTTTTTTAACTACTCTGTCTTTTCCTTCACTTTTAATTGCAAACTTTTTTTGGTAATGACTTGGCTCCTCCCTCCACTATATTTGGTCAAAACTAATAGACAAATTTACCAATCAATCAATCAATCTAACTACGTGTGCACCAATTAGGTTAGTCCCATAAAGAACAACCAGACAATCCTCTTCCACATACTGAGCCAATTATCTATCTACAAAAAGCGAGGTTTCCTACGTTTCTAAATTCTAATGCATATATAATTCTTATCCATATATATACTCAATTACTAGGCTAGATCTACTCAAAAAGTTAATTGGTATTATATATGACACACATGAACGTTGAAGAGCAAAAGTATCGATCTAGGATAATTAACATGCCAAATTTTGATCTACATTTTGTCTGCTTTTAAGAACAAGTGCATTTGGATTATTATATTTATATATATATTTTTTTATATAGAAAGCATTTGGATTATTTTTGCTATTATTCAAATGCTTTTTTTTACTTGAAAAAAAAGGAAATAAGTGCTTAAATCTTTTTGCTCCATTAAATCAGTCGAAGTCTCATCAACCATAAAAGTAGTGGAGCTCTTCCTTTTCGTTTTTTGTCCTATATATACATTATATTTGTGGAAAAGCAAAACATATATAATTTGTTTATCCACGAGTGTTTGCTTACATATAGGGAAATTTTTATGTTGGATATTAATGAATATTCAAGAATCTACTATTTGCACTTATATATATATATTAAATTATACTAGATACAAATAACGTGCAATATGCACGTTTGTTTAGTTTTATTTATATAGTTTATTGATTATTTTTATTAAATTTATATTAATGTCATATAAATTTCAAATAAATATCCAATTTTAATAAAATAATTTATTTATTTTAGTTTAAGTTTATATTTGTTCTAATTTTTGAATTTGGAGGTGACAACAAGAGATTATATATTATATGTTTAATATAATATTAAATATTATAAGTAGATTTTAAATTTTAGTTTCTTGCTAGTTTTTTTTTATTTTTAAAAATTTGTTACTAATTTACAATAGATTATATTATATGTTTAATATGATATTATTTTAATAAGTGAGTTTAAGTTTAATTAAATTTTATTTAAATTATAAAATATATGATTTTATTATTTTTAAATAATTATCATTGTAAAATATCTAAAAAATATCTTTTTTTAATTTTTTAATTATTTATTATTTTTAAATAATTATCATTTTAAAATATCTAAAAAATATCATATTTTTATTTTTTAATTATTTATTATTTTTAAATAATTATCATTGTAAAATATCTCAAAAAGTATATTATTTTAATTTTTTAATTATTTATTTTATTTTATTTAAGTTTAAGTGTTTACAAACTACCGTTAAGTATAAGAATATTATCTTAAATATAAGAATATTCCGTTAAAGTTAACATTAAGAAATAAAAAACCGTTAACATTAAGAAATAAAAAACCGTTAAAACAAAAAATTTCCGTTATCTAGACACTTATTATATAGAAGAGATATATAGGAATGAAGGTACATTTTCTTTTTTGATAAAGAAATGAAGGCACATTTACAAATAATGAAACGAAATGGTTAATATCATATATTGGAGCCCCTGATTGATTCATGCAACAGTTGAATCAAAATCATCATGTGACAGCTTATAAAAATATAAATATCTGTCAAAATCAAACGGTCGATATCAATTACCAAAGCTAAGGCATGTGTGATCTTCAACCAAGCTTCCTTTTAACAATTTGAAACATATAAAGTAATTCACAATCAATAATACAAGAAAGAATTGAATCGCGTAATTGTTTTGTACACATATATGGATGAATAATGTCTTTGGACATATAATCATTTAATTGAAATTACCAATCTATGTGTATATATAACTTCTTTAAAATGATGCATAGTGAGAGATGGAGAGAGAGAGAGTGTGTCTTATTAATTAATTAGTGCTTGAGAGAGACTTTTCTTGAATCATAGATCGAGGACACTCTACATTTACATTATACATCACAATCTCTCACCCACTCTTATTAGTTTGTTAGGGACCCTAGTTTTCTCTTCTCAGTTTCTTTTTCCTTTCATACCCCTTCAAGATCTAGGCAGCCAACAATATTATCTTTAATATTATATATAAATGATATTATTTACTTAGTGTTTTTTAGGCTCAATTATTTAGTAATATATATATATATCCACTGATTGATTTCGGCTATAGATAATTGGAATTTCGTTATTTAATGATAATAATTGCCATATACATATATATACATATATTACTAAGAAAAATATACATATATAAATAGAGATTATAGACAATGTTGAAATACTCCAAACAATATTCATATTTTCCCAATCTTTTCCAATGATAATCTATTCCTTTTTGTTTTAAAAATAGTATTGAATTCTCAAAAATCTCAACTGTTTTGCTTACATTAATGTTCGTACGTTAATTAGATATAGCACAATTTGTTTCTAACCAACTGTTCCCTATTTATATCTCTATTTGGGTCTTTCTAAAATACCCAATGTTTTCAATTGAGTAAAAATAAAAAATAAACAGATCATATCATCATTTTGTATAAAAAAAAATTGACCCAATACATGTCTACCACACATATCATTACTTATTTTATTATTAGGATGAGAATGCGCAAGGTAAAAAAAAATGCAAGATGAAAGAGAAAACAATATAATTAATACTTAATAGGGTAAATACTCATTTGTTACATATGTTTTATCGAAATATAAATTTACTATACTTTGTTTCTGATAATTATCAATCGGTGTCTTATATTTGTAAAAATTATATAGTTTGGTACTCCTCATGCATTTAAATTTTTAATATTCTCAGATTACCTCTCAATGCGATTTATTTTATTTTTAAATAATTTAAATATATTTTCAGAATTCATAAAATAAAAAATATTTTTAATTAAAACTTAAAAAAGAAATTATAATTACCAATGCTTTTTTCTTAAAGGGGGGTGTGGGTTAGGAAAGGTCAAACCCTTCTCCTCCTCACATTGATGGAAGAGAGGTATGGTCCATATGGACCAGTTCATGAGCTATAATTACAACTTTTACCAAGCCAAATCTCCATACTTTTATTTATTTGGAATACATATTTTTTGAGGGAATATTTATGTTGTCATTTTATTAGGGGAAGAATTATATTTTAATTAAGGGTTGCTGATTGATGTAATCAGTTATTACGATAAGAAAACTTTGCATTAGGCTTGATAAAGTACACGCATTAAATTAAATAGAGAAAAATGTTAAAAAAATTAGATGTGTGAATGTGACCACATAATGTAATAAGATCGATTATGTAGATTTAATTTGTGTGGTGGATACACACTAGTAGTATATATCTATGAAAAACATCACAAGTGCGCACCCTATAATATAACAATATACATATATCTTCCGCTTGTAAATATAATTGAAACAAATAAAGTAACAACAAATAAGGTTTCTATAAAATTTGTCAAAAAGAAAAGTACCTATAAAAACAACAAAATTAAAAGAAAAGATATAGATGATAGGGGAAAAATCGATTCCTCCTAATTCCATATATATATATCCCCATTAAATGCATCACGTATACGTATATACATTGCGAGGTTTATATATATTAATTGTCATTTTTTCACTAATTAGCTAATTAATTTCGAATAGTAAGTGCCAAAAATTTGATTAAATATTTGTACATGAATCAAAACATCAAATTTGTACGAGAGTGATTTTAGTACTAATAAATAAGCTTTTTAGAGGTACAATTACTGCAATGCCCTTCTTGATGATGGCCAAAGTTAATAAATACCCAAATTAATGTAACAGCTGGCGATTGATGTATACATAGATCCAACTTCTTAGCAAACATCATGATATATATATATACATATACATATACATAATAATATATATATATATAAGTTATGAAAGAAGACTATATATATATGTAAATAGGGCGCGGTATTATTATTGAAGAAAGGATCTTGCTCTTTCGTTCTTAAGGCAGGGTCATTTCGACATTTAATTAATAATAGGAAGAAAATGAACAAGAACCACTAATAGTCCATGTATTTCACTTTCAAAAAGAGACCACTATAGAGACAAACCTCTCAAACCTAATAAATCCAAACCCCTAACCCACCAACCTCGCTCTCACTAAAAAAATTCCACACACGAACCGAACACAACGCTCTCTGTAAAGCTACCCATGGAATTAGTCGTAGTATACTTCTACTTGTTATTCAGAATATATATATAATAAGCTTTATTTCAGCTTTATTAAAAGAAGAGAACGTTCAAACCCTTTTTCTTTTTTCGATCTTTTTTTCATAAGCGCGACAATATATTTTTAAGGAATTAAAAACATAAACAAAAAAGTGAAATAGATGTAGACAACATACATATACAGTTTGCCTTTTGTAAGCTTATACAAACGGGAATTATTATATACGAGCTTAGATTCTAATTTAGTCAACATAATTGGATTATTAAGCGCTGCATGTATTTAATTTCTAGCTAGGTTCCTATATATATGACTTTATAGCATTCAAAAAATAGTCGGCAGCACCATATATAGAATTCAAGGAATTAAAAACTTGATTTCACATGATGAAGTAAATTAAAATAAGAGTGACATTCATTTATATATCTGTAATTAATTAGATAATTTACAAGGCCATATGTGACTATATATATAGTGAAAGATGTAGTCTATGACCCCAAAAAATTAAAAGCACATCACCATCATCAAACCATATATGGATCGATCACTACTCCAGGTCGACGGAGGCGCTAGCTGTGGCGATATATAGGTGTAACAAACTAATTCATTATAGTTCACACCCTTCTGGGAAAAAGAAGATAAAAGTTGAAGGGGAAAAACAAAAAACCACCATTGGTCAAATTAATTCACACTCATGTTTTTTTTCTTTGTAACGTACACGTACGTATATGATCAAATTATAAGTAATATAAATATATATGCGATGATTATTATCAACCGTAGACCTGAGATCGAGCCGGGGTGCCTTGCATCTTAAGATTCCTGTAGAACCTTTTAATGAAGTCGTCAGCCTTAGAATCCACCTGCGTGTCACCTCCCTCGTAGTTCAACGGAAAAGGTGAGTCCGTTATTCTCAACTGCTTCATCCCCATCGGACTCTTTCCGAACCCCGGCAACGTCACTAACGGCGACGCCTCCACCGTGGACGACGGATATATATGACTACTGTTGTTGTTATGGTTCATGTTGTACATCTCGAACAGAACCTTTTGGACGGCGTTAACGGTGTTGGAAACGTCGTCGTAATCGTAATTAGTATTATTGGCACCAGATGACTTGGTGAAGTAATGGTGTTTGTTACTGCGCTTGTTGAAGTGACCAAAAGTTTTGTACAAGTTGTTAAAGGCGGCGGGGCTGTTGCTGCAGCTGAACTCATACTCCCTTGGCGAGATGAAGGAAACGGCGTCGTTTGAGCGGCAACCAAAGCCGCCGCCGGTGGAGATTGAAGAGGAGGAGAAGGTGGCGTGGTTGAGGACGAAGTTTTGAGCTAGGGCCTTTCCGGCTAGCTTCCCTCGCTTCATGAGCATATGAAACTCAACCATGATCTTGCTCTTTGATAATCCTTTCCTCATCATTATAAACACTACTCTTACTATGTTCCATAGTTTCTTTGCCACCACTGAAGTACTTGCTTCTATTTGATCCATTTCTTCTTCTTCTTTTTAATAAGATTTGTTTGTTTGTAGTTTAGAGAGAGAGAGAGAGAGACTAATTACAAGTGGTTTTGATTGGGATGAGAACAAGAGAGATGGTGGTGAGAGGTATATAAAGGGCTAGAAAATAATTAATTATTAATTAAAGATTAAAGATCAATTATATATCTAAGTAAGGGAAATTGTTCGACTCATTACTCTAGCGCGTGTGCATGGTTACAATCTTTGTCTAAAAAGTTGAGTAAAGCAATAAAGAAGACGGAGTTGTACACTTGAATAGAATAGAAGCACCACGCGCGTTTTGAAAGCAAGTGGTGATAAAGTATAATATGGTGTGAATAAATTAATGAGATTTTCTTTTTCTAAAATTAAAATAGTCACAAATCACAATATTGTGTTGTTTGTGTGGAAGTGGAATTGACATTGTGGTGGAGACTGGAAATTACTAGAAGGTCCCTATGTATCTCCATATAGATATAGAAGAGAATTATTATTTGGGGTTGGGGGGTTCAATGATTAGGAGGAAGTAGATATTTTGGAGCTTAGCATATTTTAATAAAATCCCAAATTTAGCCCTTTTGCCGTAGAGACTAAGGTACTCATCGATGACTATTACATCCCTCGTATACCGTGCTAAATTCTTGGAGCTCCAACTCCTAACCTTAAATTTTGATTTCTTACCTGTTAAGGTCAGATTATTATTCTTTTATTCCTTGCTTTCATGTATAAATTCTAAAAAGAAAAAGTAAATTCTTTAACAGGGCATAGAGAGGTGTCGAATTAGTCAATAATATAAAGGTTAGACTTGATTATTTACTATTTTTACGTTGTTGTTTAATTAATAACGACAACATATTAGGGTGAGCTTACTATAAATGTATAACGAATGTGTGTAATTTTCAGCGATGTAAATAATAATTTGATAATTTATAAATGATAAAAAAATATGAGAATCAGTTAATATTTTTTTTTATTATATCTGTTCTACATTAAAAGTGTGTAAATAAAGTAAATTGTTGATTTTAACGTAATATACTTTTAAAATTAATTAAAAATAAATATTTATTAATTATATTAATATAAATTCAAATTTAAATATTATAAAATATTATTATAATAATATATACTACAAAACTAAATATTAAATAATTATATTAATATAAATTTAAATGTTATAAAATATTATTATTATAATAATGTATTCTTTTATATATATATATATAATATTCTTTCTTTATTTAAAATTTATATGATAATGATACAAATTTAATAAAAATAATTAATAAATTCTATAAGTAAAAGCATATTACATTTGTATCTAGTATGATGGTACACAATTTCATAATCAAAACTGTATTTTATCTTATTTTCATTCCAAACTTGACTACAATATAACATTACTTGTTACTTAGTTTGAATAATATACACATACAATCATTTCCATATATTTTTGCTCTTTGTTTTTCAAATCAGTAAAATTATCAAATTTGAATCGGTATATATATATTATATATAAGTAATATTTTTTACCAAACATCTATGGGGTCATTAGTTTAATTATTTTACTACCCATTAGTAATTACTTTTAGCTGATTAAACGAAATTGATGCTTAATAATATTAAATTAAGCCCGATACTAAAATAATTAATATATGGAGAGCTAATAATGCAGTTTTATATATATATATATAAATACAATTGGGTTATGAAGTAATTTCCATTTTAAAATAATATTAATAATAATAGTTGTAGCTTGGGTGAACAGGAGTTCAATTTGACTTGTGAGTCCAAAACTACGAAATTTCCAAGTTTCTTAATAAATACAAGTTGGACACAGAAAGCTATTGTGGTGGGGATACAAACTCTAAATTTTTAGAGACCAGGAAAAACATCTTCTCTACCACCTTTTGACTCTTTATAAATTATATAATATTTGCTAGTGAAAGCCTACAGGTCTCATCTCTCTCATGGTTATTAATTTTTAATTATTTGCACAAACTAATTTATTCAGTATCAAGCTCAAAAAATATATTATATTAATTACCAAATATATAATAATAAACAAGGAAGGGAAAAAAAAAAAAGCATACCGGACATTCTAAACGTGGTAATTTATGACAGTGATTTTACTTTTCCAGTTAATTAATTTGTTTTCATATATGATCGATGATTAAAAAACACGGATTTAAATCTATTTTAAGGCTTTTTAATTTGTTTGGACAAGAAAGAAACAAATTAATCTAGTAATTAATATTACTTCATATTCTATTTGGAACTAGGTAGTTAAATATTAATATCCGTCTATAAACTTATAATGGAATAAATTAACTTTATGTAGTACTATATTAATTTTAAATATATATTATTATTTATATGTTAATAAAGTTTAGAAATTGGTTTATTTTATGTGGGTTTATTTTGAGTGGGTTAAATTGTGTATAAAAGTGTTATTAAATGATTCTTAATTAGAATTTAATTAAATTTTTGTATAATTTTTTAACTTTTTAGTTAATATTTATACTTATAAGAAAATAAAAATTAACATTAAAATTAATTGAAGAAACATCTAACAAAATACA
Source organism: Humulus lupulus (assembly GCF_963169125.1). Lineage (NCBI taxonomy): Eukaryota > Viridiplantae > Streptophyta > Magnoliopsida > Rosales > Cannabaceae > Humulus > Humulus lupulus. The sequence continues at coordinate 47,474,044 of NC_084800.1, read as the reverse complement.
ATAGAACATTATTACAAACTTAAAACATTACAATAAAAAATTAGAAACTTATACATATATTAAAAGTAAAATTCAAACACACTAAACATCAAATCAAAACAATAACATAAATCTGAAAGAAGTGAGATAAATTAAGATAATAATTTGAAAAATAATCTCTTTAATTGTGAGATGATCGGTCTTTATCTTGAGCTCTATAGTATTATTGTCTTGTAATTAATTAATAACTTTATTTTTATTAAAATAATTAATTTGATATAATAATTATATGATGATTTTAGTAAAATAATATAATAATAAAAAGAATATTATATTTTATTAAGAGAATAATTTTATAATAAAGATTTTTTTTTTAATTTTTAATGTTGTAATTGAAATGAAAAGATATATAACAATTTATAGCAAATTTAATGATATGATTTGAGATGGTCAGTACTTATAAACACAGTTTACTACCATACAAACTAAGTATGAAAACTATGATTATAACCGTGCGAAAGGCATGCTTTAATCACAAGCCCTAGGGTTTGGACAGAAAGAGAAAGAGAAAGAGATTAATGAGAGTGGACGTAGCCAGCGTGACAAGGTTGACAGGAATGAATAACAGCACCTACTTTATGGACACGTGGCAGTCTACTATAGGTCAAGTTGCATCTCTCGCCGCTCTTCTTCGATATTAAGATCCAAACGTTACGTCTCGTGTTTTTTTTTTTTTTTTGGTTACATTGAGATTAAGTGCATAAATACAAGCCAAGCCAGCCACCATCCATGTGTGGTTCGGCCCCTATAGCAGCCTTTTTAATTTAACTACAATTTAATTCGAAATTTTTCTTCTCCGTGATATACATAAATATACGAATAAATTCATGTGTTCATATATATTATGCACCTGTAGATATTTTTTTCTTCTTTTTCTTATATAAAGTACATATAAATATATATGTGCTGTAATTAATAAATAAAATCTCTATGAGGCTAACTATATTGGTGCTTTAATTAAGGCCGGAAGGAACATTTGAGTCAAAGTTGAACGTTAGCTAGCAGCTAAGGCCACCTGAAATTATAATATTTATTAATTATTGTATGAAGCAAACAAAACTTTTTCTAAGAATGGGTCAATATCTTCGTAACTAAGGCTATAGGAGTTTGCCCTAATCATTAGAAAGCACAAAGCAACTGGTAATAAAAGATTCTTGCAGAATCAATTACGTACTGTCTAGTACTAGTACTGCTCTGAAAACTCAATTGTTTCGCCCTGATCTTGCCCCATAAACGCTAACAATTTTTATTCTCTTTTAAGAGTTATTAATTTTATGATACATTGTTGGGTTTATTATGTATATATATAAACTAATAAACAATATATAATTATACTAATATACATACAGAAATGTTATTGGGAGTTAGGTGCTATGTTTACATGTCCATGTACTAAGAGAAATCATAGCACGTGGTTTCCGCATGCATGCAGAGACTTGAAAAAGGGGGAAACACAAAAGAGAAAAACCATTATAGACACTTCTGCATTATTATTATTATTTCTCACTCCTTTCCGCCATTTCATGCAATATTATTAGTGAAAATGATTGGAGGCAATAACCTACTCTTGTAGGCCATTGGTGAGTATAAATATATATATGCATTTTATTTGTACAAAACAACTTTTTTTTAAGGAAAAAAAAGTACTGTTTGTGGTACTATGTGTATTTATAGTATAATTGGTTCTAGAAGTTTCAGTTCTTATAGGCTTTTAAGCTGGCAATGCATGTGGCTTGTTTGGAGAGGATGATTCATGTACACTATTGTAACTAAAATCTTTTCTCTATTAGAAAATATAATTTAAAAAAAAAAAGAAATCTTGCCGTGAATATTGGATCTATTGGGATGAAATAACTTTTCTAGTTTAAAGATTTCAACGTATATGTAAGAGTGTTGGTATTTGATACTTTAAGATGTTCAATATTATATGATTTGATACCTTATAATTTATTAACAATACCTTAAAATACTTATTAAATTTAAATATATGTAATTCGATATTGATGACTCGATATTAAATTGTATCAATATCGATACGACACCTCCTTATAATACTCCTTATAATATGACACCTTATAATATGACACTGAGCACCACTGATACCGATTATGTTTATGTAAAAGTTCGTAGCTAAAGCTAATATTATTGCTTCTAGAAGTTGAAACATGTATGATTAATCAGTGAGAGGAAAAGGAAAATTTAAAGCTGATGGAACCTAAAGCCATCTGTCATACAATAGTTGGATGTTCAGTTGTGGTAATCCTCAAGGTTTGTGAATTGTGATTGAGCACACCTTTTGGTTGGCCACACGCAAGAGCTAGCTAGGGCCACATATATAACTAATTGATATGCAGCTTAATTAGTGCATTTTCTCTCATTTGTATGAATATATATAATAATATTGCATGTTTATGGATATCGTTACAATGAATTTACTTTCCAATTATATATGCCCCAAAATCTTCATTAAAAAAAAAGGTCTTAAAGAGAATGGACCATCATATGTGCTACATATCTTAACTCAAGATGTTACTCCATTTAACAATTCAGGGAAAGAAAAAAAAAAGGCATTAATTAGCTATGGTATGAGACAACAAATACGACAAGAAATTGATACAACAAATTCAATCAAATAATGGAGTGAATTAATTATTTGTACTTTATAACTAAAGAAAGAAGATAGGGGAGAAAAATTGAAATGAGAATGAGGAGATAAAAATAACGTGAGTTATGGCCTTGTGAGAAAGAAAGTAAATAGAAAGATAGTGAAGGAAGTGTAATAAGGGAGAAGAGAGAGTGACAAGTGAGAAAAATGACAGAGCAAGTAAAGTTGGAAAATTGAGAAAAATGCTCACAAATGAGAGAATGCGGAAAGAAAAGGAAGGAAGAGAAAAATGTAATATACTTGATAGTATATTATTTAAAAAAAAAAAAAAAGTATAGTAATCCAAGAGAATGAGGAAACGAAAGTAATTAATGTAATGGGGACCATATTTTTGGATTAAATATTTGTTTTTAAATTATGTTGTTATATAATTAGTCATGTTTGGAAAATAAAAGATGATTGAATAAATTTTGTCATGTCATTTACTTATGTAATTATAAAAATAATTAATCAAACAATCTACTTAATTAATTTACCACGGCATATCATTAAGAAATTTAAGATAACATTATCATATTCAATCCATCCATATATATATCATGATTACGTCTCCATGTTAAATATCATTCATATAAGTAATACTAATATAATTAACTATTAGATATTCATAAGTAATTAATATTGATATAACTATTAAATATTAATTTATATATATAATTGGTAATAATACAAAGATTATTTTGTAAGAAAAACATAACTTATATAATACTTGAATAAACGCAATATGATAAATAAAATATTTATATCTACTAAATTAAAGATACATAAATATTATAATTATAAATAATATAATATAAATAACTTATAATATATATAACAATATTATAATTATAAATAATATAATATAAATAGCAATTATAATTAATTTACACAATAATTATAAAGAACAAAATTAAAAGCCGAGGCCTGTGTAACAAACAGTTTCCTTAAAACAGATTCGCCGCCTCTACGAGGTTTCGACGTTTATCTCCCAAGATACAACGGTGAACGAAAAGTAACTCAATTACTTCGCCGCCGAACCAAATATGCCCGAACTCTATCACACTAGAACAGATCTAAGAACTCTAAAGAGTAGAAATGAAAAAACAATATTGAAAATATATATATATCACAATCTTCAAAGGAAGACAAATATATATAAGTATAAGTTTTTGGTGTAAATAAAACTAAGGCATAAGATCTCTATATATAGGCTATTCTTGAGAGGCATTAACCACTCACAAAAAATGTGGGACAAACCTCAATTGTTTTTCTCATTCAAAATATCCAACAATCCCCCACATGAATGAAAAACCTGACTCAAGAAAAACCAACAGATGGTTTAGACCTAGGTGATAGAGTTCAACGTTAGAAACCCGCATAGGATAGGTAGGTGTTACCCTTTGAACCTTCCCTTGTGTAAGTATATTTACTTTACTGGCTGATCAGTAGACGCGATGTCTTTGAACTATTCTGCCGTTTGTGTAAACGATGATATACCACACACAGGAATCTTCCTAACATATATTGGTTCTCAAGATTATGTTCGTTTTGGCCCTGAACATTTCCCTGGTTCTGCAAGAGATATTCTAGGAATTGAGCCCTTATTCAATCCCTATAGAAGCGGCCCATCTTCTCTCTCACATAGGTGATTTTCTTAATTAAGAGTAACCCGTATTACTCTGCTCGACATTTTGACGCATAAGAAATCATTAAAAGCATAGCTTAACCTTTTCCTTACGGTTATCACTGTTTCATCATAGGAATGGACAATGAGGATAACCACCACAGTGATCCAACATAGTCTTTACAGTTTTAGTTGTCACTTTGAACCTAGATCTTGGGATCTCCAGTCAACTAGGTGGGGTGTCTACTGTATTGACCTTATTCATTCATGGGCTTTAGACCCATTCCCCTCGATGATTTTTCAACCAACTCTCTATTTAACTCTTTGGTTAGTGGATCCGCAATATTATCCTTTGACTTCACATAGTCAATAGAGATAACTCCAGTTGAGAGTAGTTGTCTAATGGTATTGTGTCTACGACGTATATGTCTAGACTTACCATTATACATATTATTATGCGCCCTACCAATTGCAGATTGACTATCGCAATGTATGCTAATAGCTGGCACTGGTTTAGGCCATTTTGGAATATCTTCTAAAAATTGACGAAGCCATTCAGCTTCTTTGCCACACTTGTCTAAGGCAATAAACTCAGATTCCATCGTGGATCTAGCTATTACCGTTTGTTTAGAAGATTTCCATGATACAATTGCACCACCGAGTGTAAACACATATCCACTTGTAGACTTTGAGTTTTTCATATCAGATATCCAATTAGCATCACAATACCCTTCAAGTACTGCTGGATATTTAGTATAGTGCAGCCCATAGCTACGAGTAAATCGTAAGTACCTAAGTACTCTTGTTATTCCTTTCCAGTGGTCAGACCCTGGATTACTCGTGTATCTACTCAGTTTACTAACTGCGTAGGCTATATCAGGTCTTGTACAACTCATTAAGTACATTAGACTTCCAATAATTCTAGAGTACTCTACCTGAGAGACACTCTCCCCTTTGTTCATGAAGCAATGTAGACTCGAATCTATAGGGGTTCTGGATACACCAGAATCTTCTTTGTTGAATTTCTCAAGAATTTTGTCCACATAATGTGACTGACTTAGAATGATCTTATCAGATGTCCTTGAGATATGAATCCCCAAAATGACATCTGCAAGACCCATATCTTTCATGTCAAATTTCGAGTTCAACATACTCTTGATAGATTTGATCATCTTATCACTGCTTCCAACAATGAGCATGTCATCTACGTAAAGACACAAAATGACATAGTCATTATCTGTTTCTTTAACATAAATACATTTATCGCATTCATTGATTTTGAAGCCATTTGCCAACATAGTTTGGTCAAATTTCTCATGCCATTGTTTTTGTGCTTGCTTTAAACCATATAAAGATTTCACCAATTTACATACTTTTCTTTCTTGACCTGGGGAGGAAAACCCATCGGGTTGTTCCATATAAATTTCTTCATTTAAATTCTCATTTAGAAAAGCAGTTTTCACATCCATTTGATGTACTTCAAGATTGCGTAACGCAGCAATAGCAAGTATCATCCTAATGGAATTTATTCTCGTCACAGGAGAATAAGTGTCAAAGTAATTAAGGCCTTCACGCTGCTTATAACCTTTAATTACAAGCCGTGCCTTGTACTTATCAATTGAACCATCATATTTCATTTTCCTTTTGAAAATCCATTTGGCCCCTAAAGGCTTACATCCTGGAGGAAGATCTACTAACTCCCAGGTGTGATTTTGAAGTATGGATTCAATCTCACTATTAATAGCATCTTTCCATAAAGAGCCTTGAGTGGAGTTCACAGCTTCATCAAAGCTTTGAGGTTCACCTTCTAGCAAATAGGTCAGAAAATCTGGACCAAAAGATTTTTCTGTTCTAATTCTTTTGCTACGTCTAGGTTCATCCTCACATTCTTGACTTTGATCCTGACTATTTTCAGCAATAGTCTCATATGTTCGTTTCAACGAACTTGAATCCTCTTTTGATCTAAGAGGAAATACGTGTTCAAAGAACGACGCATTTCTGGATTCTATTATCGTGTTTTTGTGTATGTCAGATATTTTAGACTCATACACCAAAAACCGATACGCACTACTATTATGTGCATAACCAATGAAAATGCAATCAATATTTTTTGGACCTATTTTTACCATTTTTGGTAAAGGTACAGCCACTTTGGCAAGACACCCCCATTCTCTTAAGTATTTGAAGGAAGGTTTCGTTCCTTTCCATAACTCGTAAGGGGTCTTATCTTCTTTATTTTTGGGTATCTTATTTAAAAGATAATTAGCTGATAAGATAGCTTCTCCCCACATGTTCTGCGGCAATCCAGAACTAATCAACATCGCATTCATCATCTCTTTCAATGTACGATTTTTCCGTTCAGCAATACCATTTTGCTGAGGTGAATAAGGTGCAGTGGTTTCATGGATGATTCCATTTTTTGCACAGAATTCACGAAATGGTGATTCATATTCACCACCTCGATCACTTCTCAACACCTTAATCTTTTTGTTAAGTTGATTCTCAACTTCGGTCTTATAGAGAACAAATTTCTCTATAGCCTCGTCTTTGCTTTTTAGCAAATACACATAGCAATATTTCGTGCTATCATCGACAAAAGTAATAAAATACTTATTGCCTCCCCTTGTTTGAACAAATTTTAAATCACATACATCGCTATGGATTAAATTTAGGGGTTCATTATTCCTTTCAATCGTTTTGAAGGAAGACCTTGTTAGTTTTGCCTCAACACAGGTTTCACACTTATGATTTGAATAAATGTGGAATTTTGGTATGTGATTCAAGTTAATTAATCTCCGTAGAGTATCATAATTAACATGTCCTAGTCTACCATGCCAAACATTGGAAGACTCAAGCAAGTAAGTAGAAGAGTTATTAACTTTAATGATAATTGGTTTAACAACCATTACACTGAGTTTAAACAACCCATCAGTTACATAATCCCTTCCCACATACATTCCACTTTTGGACAGAACAACTTTTTCTGACTCAAATACAATTCGGAATCCGTGTCTGTTCAACAGTGAACCAGACACTAGGTTTTTCCGGATCTCTGGTACGTACAGTACGTTGTTCAGAGTCAGCTCCTTTCCAGAAGTCATTTTTAGGATCACACTTCCTTGACCCGCAATTTTAGATGTGGCAGAATTTCCCATGAAAATCTTCTCGCCATTATCTACCTGTTCAAAAGTTTTGAACAGACTCTTGTCTGAGCATACATGCCGAGTGGCACCAGTATCAATTCACCACTCCATTGGGTTGGAATTGACTAGGTTTATCTTAGACACCATGGCTGATAGATTTATTAGATCAAACTTAAAGAAAATTCTTAGGTTAGCCTGGAAGGGTAAAAAACCCAACCATTCGTGGTCTAGCCTCTCGTAGAATATTTCTATTAAGTATTTATCCAGCCTCAAATATCTCTACTAGATAATTTCCAAAGAATACTAGAAGAAGGGTCTAGCCCCTGCCTCAGCAGTCTAGTTTCTTTGAAAATATTCAGTTCCCAGAACTTCTCTAGTGAGATTTAAGTTCAAACGAACTTTTCGCAATAACAATATCTTTCAATATATAGATATAGAAATATCACTAGTAGATATATTCAAATATTATATTTAAACAATAATCTTTTTTAAGATTGTAAGAAAAACATAACTTATATAATACTTGAATAAACGCAATATGATAAATACAATATTTATATCTACTAAATTAAAGATACATAAATATTATAATTATAAATAATACAATATAAATAACTTATAATATATATAACAATATAATATTATAATTATAAATAATATAATATAAATAACTTATAATATATATATATATAACAATATTATAATTATAAATAATATAATATAAATAACTTATAATATATATAACAATATTATAATTATAAATAATATAACATAAATAGCAATTATAATTAATTTACACAATAATTATAAAGAACAAAATTAAAAGCCGAGGCTTGTGTAACACACAGTTTCCTTAAAACAGATTCGCCGCCTCTACGAGGTTTCGACGTCTATCTCCCAGGATACAAAGGTGAACAACAAGTAACTCAATTACTTCGCCGCCGAACCAAATATGCCCGAACTCTATCACACTAGAACAGATCTAAGAACTCTAAAGAGTAGAAATGAAAAAACAATATTGAAAATATATATATCACAATCTTCAAAGGAAGACAAATATATATAAGTATAAGTTTTTGGTGTAAATAAAACTAAGGCCTAAGATCTCTATATATAGGCTATGCTTGAAAGGCATAACCACTCACAAAAAATGTGGGACAAACCTCAATTGTTTTTCTCATTCAAAATATCCAACATATTTTACAAATAATAAATCACTCATTTTTTTTCTAAAAAAATAAAATAAAAACTCACTCATTTTTATCTATTATTATTTTTTAATCCAATCCCACTAATAGTACTATTTTAATCATCATTATTACACCATTTTTATATGTTGACTCAATTTTTGAACAACTAATTAATTAAAGTAGCAAGAATTTTTGCGAATAAAACTTAGAGAGAATGTGTGAGCAATGAATGCGTAAAGTAAAAAAGGTAGATTATAGTAGTCTATGAGCCACTAACTGTTGAAAAAATTGAGTGAATGTGAAATTGATGCTTAAAATGGTAATGATTCAGCAAATCACTTTGATTAAAAATGAGATTATCTTAATATTGTTTGATTTATTCTTATTGATTTTGGCAAATCACTTTGGTCAAAATTGAGATATCAAAACATATTGTGTGATTAATTATGATTGATTGTCAGAAAATCACTTTGAGTAACAATTGATATTACCAGAATAAGTGTGAATTATTATGATTGATTTTCAGAAAATCACTTTGGGTAACTACTGATATTACCAGAATAAGTGTGATTAATTCAGATTGATTTTCATAAATTAAGATTCCATATTTGTTGGATATTTTGGCATTAATGCACTTGATCACACACATTTTCAATTCTCTATGAAGCCTATGAAAGAGACTTTTCCTCTCATTCTAGGACACACAGATACAAAGTATCACACGCAATAGACTTAGTTTCTTTCTCTCTTCTGTCTCTGTAGTATTTTCTAGTGATAGAGGGAATGTTTGTTTCGAGTTCGCCTAAGCAGACACAATTGTGCTTTCGTTCTGCTTGATAGCTGTTGTATCCTGGGAAGTGGTTGCTCACGAATCATCTAGCACCGTTCAGGTAAGGGGGAAAATCTGCTTTAAGGAAAGCATGTTTCGCGTGCCTCGACTTTGGTTTATTATTTCTATTGTATTTTTGCATTTCTGTTCTTCAATCAAATATATTAATATATATATTTCATTCTTCTCCACTATATTATTTCTAACTGTTTACCGAGTTTTTCGGCAACGATAATTATGAAATATAAGAAAGCTTAAAAAGAAAGGATTTTGAAAATGCAAACATGATTTTTACGTGGTTGGGGCGTTAATGAGCCTTAGTCCACGAGTCAGTTGTATTAGAGCTTAGAGAGCTTTTTACAATGGAATTTTCTGACAGTTTTTGCAGAAAAACTATGTTCAAGCCAAAGATCCCCCCCCCCCACAGTGCTCTATCACATGTATTCATAGGCTCACAGGAACACTGGGCTTGGGTCGGGCTGACCAGGGCCCAATAAAGATACAAATATTATTGGCCTCTCTATAGGAAGCCCAATACCAAGGGTAAAAACATAAAAGACGAATATTAACCAGAGCCCACGGGGGCAGCCCAAAGCCTATCTATCACTCGACAAATTGGGGGTTTCGGTCTACGCATTTCGAGTTACGAGGCAGACCCAGAGGACAAGACCAGTCGGAGTAGTGACAGCACAGGTCTGAAATGGCGGCGCACGACCCCGAGGCGGACTTGTCAGTAGGTGAAAAGTGACAACCCCCCACACGTCATGGGGCGGCTTCAGGGTCACGGATCCCTTTTCCTGCCAACCTGGAGGGCATGGCCCGGGTTCGTTTACCTCGGTCCCTCTTCGTTTACCAGGGGCCCGGACCATTTACCAGGCTCCGGGATCGTCTTTGCATCCACTCCGACCGTAATCCCAGCTGACCATACATCTCTTGGGCGACTATCCTGGATCACCTTTCCGGATACCATCTGGATCAAGAAACAAAGGAAAAATATATACACTATAACTCAGCCCATGGGATGTGGCGAGCAATGACAGAGGAAGTCTATGCTGAGAGTCGTCGTTTATATCAAACGAAAAAGGTAAATAAGATTTACATATATTTTTCAACTTTGAATAATAGATTCAAATACAATGAATATCATATTCAAATTTTTGGATAGTAGATTCAAAAATATATGTCACTAAACTATTTTTCTTTTGTCTTTCCTTTTGCAGAATCAGAACCCTGAAAAGGAGGAAGAGACTGATGAGGATTTTGGTAGCGAGTAAGGAGCTGGAGAAGTTGGAGAGCAGTAGTTTTATTTAGTAATTTTATTGTTAGTTGAACAATTTAAATTTCTTTATTTTGTTTTAGAAATTTTAGATTTCTTTAAACAAAGAAAACTACAGTCTAGAAATTTAGTTTATTGTTAATAATTTTGATTATTAATGTTTGGAGACTTATTTATATTTTTGCATAACATTTATTTCTTTTATTAATAAAGTAGTTATTATTTAAAGAAATTATCTATTTATTTGTAATGCAAATGCTTTGGGATAAACAAAGTTTACATACTTATAATGAATGACAAATTTTTATAATTTTGAATTATTTAAAAACAACTAATCCTAGATCTATTAAACTGATTCTGATAGTGAAACATATCTGTGACACTTGAGATTGGACCATATTGGTCTAGACAGAATAAATAGGCTTGTAAAAGATAAACTTTAAGAGAACCATCTATTGGATCTCTCCCTATTTATAAATCCTGTCTAGAAGGCAAAATGACCAAGAGACCTTTCTCAGCTAAAGGTTCAAGAGCCACAGGACCACTTCAGCTAATACATATAGATTTTGCAATCCACTTAATGTACAAGCAAGAGGAGGTTGTGAATATTTCGTCACTTTCATTGACGATTATTCGAGATATGGTTACCTATACTTATGCAAAGAAAATCTGAGACTTTTGGAAAGTCCAAAGAATTTCAAGCAAAGGCTAAAAAGCAATTAGGTAAATCACTAAAAAGCACTTCGATCTGATCGAGGAAGAGAGTACTTGAACTGTGAATTCAAGAACAATCAACGTGAGCATGGCATTCAATTCCAACTCACTACACCTAAAACAACACAGTAAAATGATGTTTCAGAAAGTTGGAATAGAACGTTACTAGATATGGTTAGATGAATGATGAGTTTCTCATCATTACCACTGTCATTCAGGGGCTATACAATTCAATGTGTAACACATTGAATGATGTTCCACCTAAGTCTATCCAAAAGACATCCATAGAATTATAGAATGGTTGTAAACTTAGTTTACACCATTTTAGAATTTGGGGGTGTCGTGCACACGTGCTTAAAGGAAAGACCGGGAAGTTGGAAACACGCTATGAAGTGTGTATGTTTGTGGGATATTCCAAAGAGACTAGTGGTGGAGTTTTCTATAGTCCAAAGAAAATAAAACATTTGTATTGACAAATGCAATTTTTCTTGTATATGGCTATGTTAATAACCACAAACCTCGCAGTAAGATTGTACTGGAGGAGATGGTCTCAAATAAAGTCGCAAAGTCACCAGCAATAACCAATGAAAAATGGCAAGAGGAAACTACTAGTTCTAGTTAGAATAGTAGAGAACTTCATTGTAGTGGGAGGGTTAGTAAGTAACCCACGTACTGTGAACACGAAGTTCAAATGCTTGTGTTTGACACTAACAAAGACGATCCATTGGCATTTGAAAATACAATGAATCATTCTGACAAGGAAAAATGGCAAGAAGCCATGAACCAAGAAATGGAATCGATGTATTCCAATTCTGTCTGGGTTCTTGAAAATCCACCTGAGAATATCAAACCCATTGGTTGCAAGTAGATATTCAAGAAGAAAAGAGGAGCGAATGGGAAAGTAGAGACTTTCAAAGCAAGGCTTGTAGCCAAAAGGTTACACACAGAAAGAAGGGGTTGACTATGAAGAAACCTTTTCTCCTGTAAGAGGGGTTGACTATGAAGAAACCTTTTCTCCATTAGCCATGCTAAAATCCATTTGTATACTCTTGTCCATAGCTGCGTGCATGGATTAAGAGATCTGGCAAATGGATGTCAAAGCACCTTTTCTGAATGGCTGCCTTGACAAAACCATTTACATGTCTCAACCAGAAGGGTTTGAATTAAAAGATCAAGAGCAAAAGGTTTGCAAGCTTATTGGGTCCATTCATGGACTCAAACAAGCTTCTAGATCTTGGAATCTTAGATTTGATGACACAAGAAAAACTTTTGGTTGTTGAACAAAAATGTTGATGATCCTTGTGTCAATAAACAAATCAAAGATGGTATAGTAGTATTCCTCGTTCTTTATGTTGATGATATCCTACTCATTGGGAATGATGTAGAGACATTATCAAATGTAAAGAACTGGTTAGTTGAACAATTCCAAATGTAAGATTTGGGAGAAGCCAAGTATGTTCTGGGAATTAAGATTCTTAGAGATAAACAGAACAAAACTTTGGCACTGTCTCAAGCAACTTATTTTGATAAGGTGCTAGAACGCTTTAATAAGCAAAACTCCAAAAATGGTGATATGCCAACCCATTCTGGAGTATTCCTTTCCAAGGAGCAGTGTCCCAAGACACCTCAGGAAAAGGAAGACATGAGACAATATCCCTATGCCTCAGCAGTAGGCAGTCTAATGTACGCCATGTAGTGTACAAGACCTGACATTTGTTATGCAGTAGGGATAATCAGCCGTTATCAATCCAATCCTGGATTGAGTCATTGGATTGCAGTGAAGAATATTCTCAAGTATCTTAGAAATACTAGAGATTATATGCTTGTATATTCAGGTGAAGACCTGAACCCCACTGGTTACACTGATTCTGATTTTCAATCAGAAAGAGATAGTCAGAAATTGACTTCTGAATCAGTGTTTATTGTTGGAGAAGGAGCATTAGTCTGGAGAAGCATTAAGCAAACCAACATTGCAGACTCCACCATGGAAGCCGAGTATATAGCGGCTTGTGAAGCAGCTATGGAAGCTCTATGACTCAAAAGGTTCTACTCCGATCTGAAAGTTGTTCCAGAATTGGAGAAACCACTTGTTCTTTACTGTGACAACAGTGGAGCAGTGGCCAATTCTAAAGAACCAAGAAGCCACAAGAGGGGAACGCATATAGAGCGCAAATACCAGTTAGTTAAAGAAATCGTACATAGAGGAGATGTGTCCATTCTGAAGTCGTATCAGAACACAACCTCGCAGACCCGTTCACGAAGACGCTTCCAACAAAGCAATTCGAGGGTCATGTACGTAATATGGGATTGAGAAAAATGTCTCACTTACTTTAAGTACAAGTGGGAGATTGTTAGGAGTGTGTCCTAAAAGCATGGAAAGACATTTGTTTTTTTTGTGAATAAATAAATACAATGGTTTAATTCTTATTGTTGACGTCGTTTTTCGTCAAACAGTGAAAGAAGAGCACAAAAACAATAATAAATAATGGCCAAATACAATAAAACAAATCAAACACGCGATTTTTACGTGGTTCAGCAGTTAAATCTGCCTAGTCCACGAGTCTCTGTTATTAATCTCAAGATTATCTCTGAAAATTCTTAAGCATGAATTCTTCAGAGTTTTCTCTCCAGGATCAGAATTTCGGTCCTTTACAATGGTGCATGGCTTCTCTATTTATAGAGAAGGATGCAGAATACTATCCCACATATTTTGGGTAGTTACTCTTTTTGTGTAAATTAAATAAATGGCTTTAAATGCCTATAATCAGATATAAAAGGAAACGTCCCTGAAGACTAGGAAACGCATAACTGATCAAATAATATCCCACGATTCTAGGGGATTTATATTAATAAATGAGGATTATATCTCATATTTATAATACTTGTAAATATTCAAAGTGATTATTGCATATCTCCAAGGCTTTAGTCTCCCAGGTTTCCTGTCACCTTTCGAGCTGGAGACATCTTCTGAGGTCACTCAACCTGTTCAAGATCGTATGCGCGTCGAGCTCGGGGAACCCTGATCCGAAGTTGTCTCCGAAGATGAATGTGTTCCCGGGGCTATCTTTCGAGATCATGAACTCTTCGAGGTCACCATACTCGAGATCGTCCATATCCTGCAAGCTCGGCATATGATCCTGGAGCTTGCTTCCAACCTTATGAGTCCACTTATTTGCGAATCCAACTTTCGAGGTCATAATTAACATGGCTCGAAATCTGGGTATAACATTGTGCCCCCTCAAAAGTATTTGTTCGAATCCTAAGAGAAGGAAACTTTTGAACTACTTTCCTTGAGAACTGTATCGTCACACCTTTGAAAATGGACACGCGTCAGCTGGGTATTGCTCACTTTTGGTACTCGAGTGCCTTGGAAACACACCCACGATCGTCCGTCTGACAACTTTTCGGCGCCTTCTTGTCATTGATCCCCATCCGTTCGATCTAGTGAGGATTTCACTCGACGCTCCTGATTAATTCCTTTTCCCCACTTATATATACAAGACCCCACTCTTCATCTTCTTCTTCACTTTTACATTCATTCGCCATAAGCAAAAAAAGAAAAACAAACTCAGAGACCTCTCTGCAAAATTCCTATTCTGTGCATGTTTTCTCGACCAAAGAAGCAAAGGAATCTTGGTCTGTTCGAGTCAGTGAGCTCTTTTCTGCAACCTCTTCTTAAATCGACGATCTCTCTGCAATCGCCATTACTGTGTAAGTATGCCATTTTTTTTATTTAAACTGTTCTTGCTGTGTATCTGTTTATACTGGTTTGCATCCATGATAGGAAGTTTTAACACGATAGGCTTTCATGCCTTTTAGACTTTCATTCTGGATTTTCGTCTCTGGTTTATACCCAGTTTTGACGTTTGAATGTGGTTCCCATTTTCTGGGTTTTGAAATTTTTAGGCAACGTTTCTTGTGCTCTAAGCTTTCGGATAAAAACGTGGGTCTTGATAAATGCACGAAACCCAAAGACGCCTTTCCTGGTTAACCGCCACTCTTCTTTCCCTTGAATTTCGGGATTTTCAAAAAATCATCCACGCTCCTTTCCTTTTTCGTGGAATACACGCCCCTGACTCTTCAATAAGGGTCTTAGTATTTAGTCTCGTTCCTAAATTTCCGAGCTCAACCCATCGAGCTCGTGATTCTTGCATGCATGGCCCTCATCATTTTTTCTTTCTCGTTAGATGTCACAGAATCTGGAAAGACGGTGGGGGTCATTGCTGGCAATCCCTTACGAGCCGAAATCTCCGAGCCCAGAATCGCTCTTCGCCCGGAACCAACGTCGGATAAGAGAATACGATCTTGCACGCGAGCAAGAAGACATTCGAGCTCACTATCGCTGCCAGATAGACGAGGTCATTGAAAAGAAGAGAAGAGTTCTTCGGGAGGCCCTCTATCCGGAGCCCAATTCAGGACCTAGGCCCATTCCCCTCGACCCTGCGCTAAAAGTCACTGTTGTGTATCATCCAGGGGAACTCCAGTTTTCATTAATGGGGGAAACTTCATCCTCGCAGCCGAGGAAGGAGATGTTCGAGGCCGAGCTCTACTGGAGCACGGTTACCACAACCAGCCAAATATCTGAAATCCTGACCTTCCATGGCCTTAGCTCGTCAGACGCCTTTAAGTGTCGAGTTCCGACCAGCCATGAATGGAGCTGTTTCGCTCCTGGCGGCCGCGACGCCACAGTGAGATACGCGGCATGGAGCCAGGAGCACATGAGGGCAGGAGCTTTGCTGCCCTTGAAGTCTTTTTTCAAAGTCTTTACTGATTTCGTTGGGTTAGCACCATTCCAACTCAACACCAATTCGTACAGGGTGCTGTCTGCCCTGAGGTCCTTGTACCACGAGCTGAGGTGGGAAGGACCTTCACCTCAAGAGATTTTATATCTCTTTTGTTTGAAAAGTAACCCCTCCCGAGCTCGGGGAGGGGATGGTTTTTACTATCTCTCGAGCTATCCCAAAGAGACGAAGGTTTTTGGGGATCTCCCTAATCACCCGCCTGATTTCAAGAAGGCCTTCTTCTGGACAGATGATCTGTCCCCGTCTCGACATTACTCGTTCAGGCGGATTCGTAAGTATTCTCGTTACTTTTATTCTTGAGCTCGAGACTTTAGTTCTTAAATCCATATTTAGACGAAATGTGTTTCGCTTTTCAGCTAATTTTAAGCGTCCCACCCCCAATGAAGCAATGATGAGGCACAGAGAGTCCTTGCTCCAATTCCTTATGGCAGGAGGTCTCTCTCGTATCTATTACACGAGGACAAGCTCCGAGCTTGCGGGTTGTTGGGAGAGGGCTAGTCAACCTCTGACTGGTCTAGCAAAAAATATGAACGCTGGGAGGAGGTGCCACTGCCCACAGGCGCCCTTCCTCCGAGGAGAGAAAGGAGGCCATCACTCCCAGTTCATATAAGGAGTCCGCGGTCCGGGAATGAGGCCAATGATGAAGCCTCAATCTCGGACTCAGATGAAGGTAAAGTCCTCCCTACCTCGAGGATATGGTGCCCCACACTACTAGAACATAGGCCCAATAGGTTAGTCTCGTGCCCACAGGATAGATACCACTTCTACATATGGAGTTGGGTAGATGACTGTGTCCATAGGTTCGATAGTGGGCTCGAGAAATATGATACCATGTACACCACGGACGAGGTGTGGAATGGGATAGCTGTGTAGTACGGGACCAATGATTATAGGGACCTCTTGAGGTTATCACCTACTTATAGGGAAGGCACTCCCCCCGCCTCCTCTGAAGACGGGGGAATTTCATGGTCCCCAAGCTCGAGCTCGGGGGAGAGTTCCAGTTAGGTTTCTTCTATCATCACTCTATATGTCTGATACCGAAATTACTTGATGTACATTTCTCTTTTACTGACTCACTGTGTTGTGACTTGTGCAGGCGAGATGGACTCCAACCTTGACGCCCTTATCGACAATGCAGGCGCCAAGAGGAGCAAACGCCCTAGGGCGGGGTCACTGAAGACCGGTCAGCCGGGCAAAGGCTCCAAGAGGTCCAAAAAGACACCTCCCCTTGCCCCGCCGGTTTCGAGCTCTATTGCTGCGTCGACTATCCAGGCTAGCGCCTCCAGGACAATGCCATCCTCGCAGGCCATCGTCACCGCGGTTGCACCGACTTCGCTGGTTGGTGCCCCTGCCATTGAGTCCCAACCTCCTGTGGTGGGCGAAACGTCTTCAGCTCAGCTTTCCAGAAGGCCTTCTGCTTCTCGAGTTCAGAAGCTAACAATCTCCACCCATATGGACTCGTATGTGGTAGATAATGCTGCTGGACCTCACGGATCTACGCTGATCTCGGATGTTATGTCCCGGATCGGCCAGAGCTATGGCAGTTTCGAAGCTCCTCAGTGGCAGTGCCTAACTGGCACCCGAGACCGCACTGTCCTTTACGAAAAGAGTATCGAGCACACTGCTGCGGTAAGTATCCTTCTATATTCCTTTTGCTTACATTCATACTGACCTGAGGCTAATGGCGGTTTCTTCCTTTTTTTAGGCTCTTGCCTTCACTGCCCAGCTCAATTACGAGCTGAACAACGAGATCCATTCGAGCAGGACTCATGCTCAAGAGGCGAAGGACCTCCACCTAAGAGCGAATGACGATTTAAAGGCGGCGAATGCTAAGCTCGAGGCAGTGGTTAAGGAGCGTGAGGACATGGTCAAGGAGCTCGGAAAGCTGAGAGCTGAACTTGAGGAGCAAAAGAAAGATAATAGCCAGCTTCGGGAGACCAATAAGAAGCTCGAAGAGGACAAGGCCGCCACCTTCGACATCATAGAGGATGCCAAAACTCGCCTTCTTGCCGAGTACAAAGAAAAGAAGGAAAAGGCGGTCGACTCAACCATGTACCGGATGTGGGCTTATAATGAAGATCTGGACACCAGCTTCTTAGGTCCCCACGAGGCGTCGCTTCTTGAACGATGGAATGCTCGGCTCGAGATGGAAGAGGCTGAACAGCTCGAGAAGGAGAAGGCTGCTCCGGACACCGTTTCGGAGGGAGCTCAGGAGGATAGTCATGCTATTCGTCCTAGGGGGTCCGGTGCCACTAATGTTGAGAAGGCCAAGGAGACTCCTCTTCCTTGAACCTGACCTTGGGGAGATCAGTTATCGGGGCTGCGTCCCCTTATTTCTGTAGTTATTTTAATATATGCCCACGGGGCTGATACAATTTCTTTTACCATTCTTTTATATGCCTTACATTTCTTGGCTCGAAATATTTTGCATATTTTTATATTGATGAGCCGGTTATGTTTATTTAATTCATACAAGTATAGTTTGGATTTAGGCTCGAAATTCGATGCATTCATGCATAGTTTATTCGAATTATCCGCTTCCGACCTCGTTACTTATCAAGGTCGGATATTACTTTAACCTATGAACTCAAGAGTACTTATATGGTATGTAATGTGAATGATCTGGTTATATCTTTTTTTGTTTAGTCACTTTTCCTCATCCTCATTTTTTGTTCCGAGGTTAAGAGTTTGAAACTATTTTTCTCTTAAGATATTCCAGCCTCGGTCTCGACTTGTCTCGTGATAGGTTTAGGCTCCTACTTATCATCGATCAATTTTTTGGCTGGTTTGTTCCAGACCTGTTAAGTTTGCACATCTGGTTAACTCCAAACGTTTTAGATTTTTGGTAGTTCGGTTTTGTCCGAACTATCTAAGCTCGCGTATTTGGTTATATCCAAATACTTCATATGTTTTTGACAACTCGGTTATCTAGGCTCGCGTACTTGGTTATCTCCAAATACTTTAGATTTTTTTTTTGATAAGTCGGTTATGTCCGAACTGTCTAAGCTCGCGTACTTGGTTATCTCCAAATACTTCATTTTTTTTTTTGATAAGTCGGTTATGTCCGAACTATCTAAGCTCGCGTACTTGGTTATCTCCAAATACTTCATATATATATATTTTATTTTTTAATCTGATGGTACATATACCAATGATGCCCCCTTAATATCCTATGAGTGTGACCATAGGTTATTAAATTAAGAGAGATTGCAAAAATAAAAAAAAATTACATATGGAACAAAATAGACCTTTTATTTGATGAAATTCAAAAACAAACAAACAAACTAGTACAGATAGAAAGTCATGGTTACAGGCAACACTTCCTATACTATTGGTAGTAAGGTCTAAGGTGTTCGCCATTCCATGCTCGCGGTATCAGGCTCCCATCCAATCTCGCAAGTTTGTATACACCAGGTCGGATGACTGACTCTATCTGGTATGGTCCTTCCCAGTTCGGCCGGAGCACCCCAGCTGCTGGATCTCGGGTTGCTAAGAACACGCGTCTTAATACCAGATCTCCCATTCCGAACTTTCGATCTCGAACCCTCTTATTGAAATATCGTGTAGTTCGTTGCTGGTAAGCAGCGTTTCTCAGCTGAGCCTCTTCTCTTTTTTCATCAATCGAGTCTAGGGTTTCTTCGAGCTGAGTGTGATTGGAACTTTGATCGTAAACCTGAGTTCGAATCGTTGGGATTTCGACTTCGATGGGCAACATTGCCTCGCAGCCGTATGCTAGAGAGAACGGGGTATGCCCTGTTGAGGTCCGAGCCGTGGTCCTATACCCCCAAAGGCCTTGAGGTAATTCCTCGGGCCATCGTCCCTTGGCTTCTTCCAACTTTTTCTTCAGAGAACTCTTGAGAGTTTTGTTAACGGCCTCAACTTGACCATTCGCCTGAGGGTGAGCCACAGATGAAAAACTCTTTATTATGCCATTCTTTTTGCAAAAGCTGGTGAACAAGTCGCAATCGAACTGAGTTCCGTTATCGGATACGATTTTTCTCGGTACTCCGTATCGGCATACGATGTTCTTTACCACGAAATCAAGGATCTTTTTCGAAGTTATGGTTGCCAATGGTTCAGCCTCCGTCCATTTCGTGAAGTAATCAACGGCGAATACAGCATATTTTACTCCGCCTTTTCCGGTTGGGAGAGAGCCTATGAGGTCGATGCCCCATACTGCGAAAGGCCATGGGGATGTCAACATGGTCAGTTCGGATGGTGGAGCTCGGGGTATCGTGGCGAATCTCTGGCATTTCTCGCATTTTTTCACATACTCAAAAGAGTCTGTTTTAATGGTTGGCCAGAAATATCCTTGGCGTATGATCTTCTTGGATAGGCTATGCCCCCCGGTGTGGTCTCCGCAGAACCCTTCATGAATTTCTTCAATGATTTTCTTAGCTTCGAGAGGGGTTACACATCTAAGCAGCGGTATGGAATACCCTCTTCTGTATAGCTTTCCGTCCAGAATGGTGTAACGAGGAAGTTGATACATCAATTTTCGAGCTTGATTTCGATCTTTTGGAAGAATTCCATTTTCGAGATAGTCAACTATTGGACTCATCCAGGTCGGCTCTGTTTCAATCATACACACACTTCCTTGTCTGGCTCAGTAATGCTGGGTGTTGATAGGTGTTCTATGGGTACAACATTCAGTTCTTCATTTTCGGCGGAAGTGGCGAGTCGAGCTAAGGCATCTGCATTTGAGTTTTGTTCACGGGGAACCTGTTCGATTGCGTAAAATTTGAAATACTCCAATGCGGATTTTTCCTTCTCCAGATAAGCTGCCATTCTTGTGCCACGAGCCTGGTATTCTCCCAAGATTTGATTAACCTTGAGTTGGGAGTCACTGTAGCAATGTATAGCTTTGGCTTTGAGCTCTTTTGCTATTCGTAGTCCCGCGAGTAGAGCCTCGTACTCAGCTTCATTATTAGATGCTTTAAAGCCAAATCTTAAAGCAGAGTGAAATTTGCTCCCTGCAGGAGTGATCAGGATAACTCCTGCCCCCGCTCCATTTTCATTTGACGAGCCGTCGACGTAAAGTTTCCATAGCTCGTGGGCCGTGGTTATTACCTCGTCGTCGGCTATCCCAGTACATTCCACTATAAAGTCCGCCAATGCTTGTGCCTTAATGGTCATTCTTGGATGGTAGGTGATCTCGAACTGTCCGAGCTCAACCGCCCATTTAAGGAGTCGACCTGACGCCTCTGGTTTAGACAGGACCTGCCTAAGTGGTTGATCTGTCAGTACATGGATGGGATGTGCCTGAAAATAAGGGCGGAGCTTATGAGACGAATGAATTAGACTGAGGGCGAGTTTCTCCATCAATGGATACCTTGACTCTGCCCCCAGTAATCTCTTACTGATGTAATAGACGGGTTTCTGCACCCTCTCTTCCTCTCGAATGAGCACCGCGCTTATCGCGTGTTCGGTGGTTGAGAGGTATAGGTACAATACTTCTCCCGTTTCGGGTTTTGACAGGATGGGTTGTAACGACCCAAATTCACTAATAAGGCTTAAGGGCCTTGATTAGTATGCCTGGAGGGCATAACGAAGATTATGTGTGGTTTTAATAATTTAGATGCATGATTATGATTTAAAGCATGTTATATGATTACTTGAGTATTTGAGATGCATGACTATGTGTATTAGTATGCATATAGGCCCAGATTAGGTTAGACGGGCATAATCGTAATTTTGGCCATTATGGGCATAACTGCTTTGATATATGTGATAATTGTTGAGACCACATTATTATGTGGATATATCCGCGATCAGTGACTCGAGACGATCCTAGTGAGCAAAGTAGCAGAAAAGTCATAGCGGGGATTTATACCCGGCTCGGGGTGAGCTCAGGGGTATAAATGGGAATTTAGTGGATGAGATGGAGATTACTATGATATTGAGGACTGCTATTGGTGATTAATTAGGTATCGGGAATTAAGCGGGAAATAATAGAGACACTCGAGGAAGTAGCGGGAATTGGGTAAAATGACTAAAATGCCCTTAAGTGGACTAAAGGATTAGAGTTAATGGGGAGGGCATAAAGGTCATTTGACTCTTAAGGATGGGTATTACTGAGGTTTTAAGTTAGTGTAATTTGTAGAATATCAAAGAAGTCTGAAAAAGAAGGGAAAAGAAAGAGGGAAAGCAGAGAGAGTTTCTCTAAGTCAGTTTGCACTTTCCTTCACCTGTTTCTTGAGAATTTCTGGAGTAAAGCTTAGAGGAGAGCTGGGATAACTAAACATCAAGGATCTTGACCTAAGACTAAGGAATTGGCAGAGGTTTAGCAGGGTTTCACTAACACTTGAGGTAAGATTCAAGAGTTCATCCCTTTCTGTTTCTGGTTTTTAAGTTGTGGTACTTGAGCTGAATTGAATGGAACTTTGGGGAATTCAGGCTTAAGGCTGAGGAGAAGCAAGCCAAGGGAGCCTAGGGATAGCTTGTGGGCGAAATTCTATCAAAGGTATGAATTCTAAGCTCTAATTCTGTTGTTCAGCTGGTTTATGTTGGGTTTAGAGTTTGGAGGTGGCTATGGTGAATTTTGAGTTTGTGATTGCATGTGCTTGGATTTTAGATGTTTAGGGTGCTTGGGATGAGTGGAGTGTGGTCATGAAGTTGTTTTTAAGTTTGGGTAAGAGTTGGAAGAGGTTTGGTTGAGGTTGGCTCGAGAAAATCGCATAAAGGAAATTTTGGTGTTGGGCTGTCTGTGACTAGCGCTACAGCGCTAGCCTTTGGGCGCTGTAGTGCTAGGCCATTTTGCTGGAAGGGTTTTGGTTTCTGTCTGTAGCGCTATATCGCCCTCCCAAGAGTGCTGTAGCGCTACCCTGCCTTCTGAAGGGGATTTTAGGGTAATTTGCAAGGGTTTTTGACCTAAGGTTTGGGGTTTGGTTCCACCACCTTGTTTGGTGGAACTAGGACTTCCCGGGGGCTCGGGATTGGCCCCGGGGCTAGGTTTTGAACTTGAGGGTTGATGATGACTTTGGCCATGATTGTGTTTAGGTGAGCGCTAGGGCTCGAGAGGGATTGTGCTCAAGGTGTTTTGAAAGGTAAGAGAACTGCACCTGGTTATATGATTGTGATGGGACTAAGTGCTCCCGAGATTTGTATCATGTCAATGTTGGTATCACGCCATGGGACATGTAAAAGCGGCCTAAGAGTGCCGTACATACTAATAGCGCACAGAGCGCGACTCGGCCACTGGGAGCCATGAACACTGGGATAACAGAGGGAGCAGCCTGTGAGCGCTAGCCCTGGTTATCGTTTGTAAACTGTGCATGTAATGTGTTGATATACCTAGTATGTGGAATACTTGACTATATTGAATGGTTATTTGACTGAGGCTATGTGACACAATGTGAGATATTGACTTGTCTGATAATTGCTTATGCTTTGTTGACATTGTGTTTTCTTGCTGGGCCTTGGCTCACGGGTGCTACGTGGTGCAGGTAAGGGCAAGGGCAAGCTGGACCAGGCTTGAGGTGGAGAGCTCTGAGGTGAAATGTACATGGCCAGCCGTTCGATCACCACGGTCGAGGAGTGTGTCAGGACAGAGATTACCTAACAGCTCGTTTTTGCCTTAGTATGGCCCGTCAATGTATTTAAACTTTGTAACTTTTGTAAATGGCTTTTAAACTGTCAATTTTGGGATCCCATGTACATAAACAATGTTTAGTAATGAAAACGTAACTTTTGAGACCAAAACACTTTTAATCCTAGTTCCTCTACTATTCCAGTAACACGCTTTTACTTTAATGACTTGATTAGCAAGTCTGGCACTTTATAAACACACAGTGTAACGGTCTTGGCTATCCAGGGCGTTACATGGGTGGTTCAGCGAGGTGTCTTTTGAGCTCCTGAAAGGCCAGCTCGCACTCCTCTGTCCATTCAAACTTCTTACTTCCTCTCAATAAGTTGAAGAATGGAAGGCCACGATCCGTTGACTTCGAGATGAATCTGCTCAAGGCGGCCATCCTGCCAGTCAAGCTTTGGACATCTTTATGCTTTCGAGGTGAAGGCATATCAATCAGGGCCTTTATTTTGTTGGGATTAGCCTCGATTCCACGAGAGTTGACAATGAAACCCAGAAATTTTCCCGAAGATACCCCAAAAGTGCACTTCTGAGGATTTAGCTTCATGTTGTATTTTCTGAGCACGCCAAAGCACTCTTCGAGGTCATCAACATGGTTCTTGTTAAGTTGAGACTTTACAAGCATGTCATCAACATAAACTTCCATGTTGTTCCCTATTTTCTCTGAAAACATCATGTTTACGAGTCGCTGATATGTAGCTCCAGCGTTCTTGAGCCCAAACGACATAACATTATAACAATATAGCCCTTTATATGTGATGAAGCTCGTATGTTCTTGGTCGGGGGCATGCATGGGAATCTGGTTGTATCCAGAATATGCATCCATGAATGACATCAAGCCATGCCCCGCCGTGGCATCCACGAGCTGATCAATTCTTGGCAGCGGAAAGCAGTCTTTTGGACAAGCTTTGTTGAGATCCAAGTAGTCAATACAGGTTCTCCATGTCCCATTGGGCTTTGGGACCAACACTGGATTGGCTACCCAGTCAGGGTAAAAGGCATCCCTAATGAAATGGTTTGCTTTTAACCTGTCAACTTCCTCCTTTAATGCTTTCTTTCTGTCCTTGTCCAGCTGTCTTCGCTTTTGTTGCTTCGGGGGAAAGCTTTTGTCTATGTTTAATGCGTGGCTCGCAACATTCGGGCTTATCCCCACCATGTCTGAGTGTGACCATGCGAAGACATCCTGGTTTTTCTTTAGAAAGCAAATTAATTGCTATTTTGCCTCGTCTCGGAGGTGTTTTCCGACCTTCACCTTCTTCGAGGGATCAGCTTCCTCGAGCTGAATTTCTTCGAGCTCCTCTAAAGGTTCGAGGTCAACTTTCTCCTCAATCCTCGGGTCGATCTCTTCGTCAATTTCTAAGACTGTTCCATCTTTATTTTGTATGATAGCAAGTGTTTGAGCGCTCGTTTGTTTCTTTCCCCTCAGAGAAATGCTATAACACTCCCTTCCTGCCAATTGATCTCCTTTTAATGTCCCGACTCCGCTTAGAGTTGGGAACTTAAGGGCCAGATGCCTCACAGATGAAACTGCCCCCAGCCCGACCAGGGCGGGTCTCCCGAGCAGTACATTGTAGGCAGATGGTAACTCTACTACCACGAACTCCATTATCTTGGTCACCGAGACCGGATAGTCTCCCAAGGTCACAGGGAGTTCAATGGATCCCATACAGGCAGTTCCTTCTCCTGAAAATCCGTACAAAGTAGTTGCACACGCCTTCAGGTCGCGAAGGGAGAGTCCCATTTTCTCGAGGGTTGCCTTATAAAGAATGTTGACCGAGCTCCCATTATCTATGAGAACTCGGTGGACTCTTTTGTTGGCAAGCTGAAGAGTAATAACCAATGGATCATGATGAGGGAACTGAACATGGGAAACGTCCTCCTCAGTGAAGGTTATCGGTTATGTTTCAATCCTTTGGCTTTTTGGTGCCCTAGGTTTGGGTTCATAAGGAGACCCGTCCCCAGTCTTCAGCTCGTTTACATATCTCTTTTGAGCATTTCTGCCCCCTCCTGCGAGATGAGGCCCTCCCAAGATGGTTATTACATCCTCTCCATCTATCGGCGGGGGCCTGTCTTCTTCCCGAGATCGGGAGTTATTATTTTGTGCCGTCGAAGGCGCGGCTACTCTCTGGCTCGCAGTAGTTTGTCCAGTACTCTGGTTTTTGACGTACTGCCGGAAGTAACCTCTCGAGATCAACCCTTCGATCTCATCCTTCAGCTGTCGACATTCATCAGTTGTGTGTCCGGTATCTCTGTGGAACCGGCAATACTTACTGGAATCCCTTTTGGACTTTTGATTTCTCATTGGGTCCGGACGCCTGAAGGGGACCTGGTTTTCATTAGCCAGGTATATTTTTTTCCGAGACTCGTTGAGTTCGGTGTGTACTTTATATACGGAGAAATACCTTTCTCCTTTCTTTTTCTTTCCTCCTTCAGCCTCGGGGTTATTTCCCTCGCTCTTTTTCCTCTTAGAGGGATTCTCTGAGGTAGGTTGTGGAGCTGCTGGGTCAGCTGAGGTTGAGGCGGAGTTAATGTTTATCGTTGTAGTTTCGGTCTGCGAGGTCGCCTTGAGCGTTGACCTCGCCTCCTCTACATTGACAAATCTCTGCGCCCGTCTGTTAAACTCGGTTATTGACCTCACCGGTTTCCCTTGCATGTCGTCCCAAAGGGCACTTCCGGGTAAAACACCAGCTCGGATAGCCATCAGGTGCCCACTGTCATCCACATCTCGAGCCCGGGCGACCTCCAGATTAAATCTTGTCAGATAGCTTTTCAGTGTTTCGCCTGGCTGTTGTCGGACGTTGGTCAAAGTGGATGCCTCTGGCCTGACTCCCACCATAGCTCGGAACTGCTTCTTGAAGTCTCTGGACAACTGTTCCCATGAAGTTATTGAGTGCTTCTTGTACTTTTCGAACCAACTTTTGGCAGGCCCTGCCAATGATGTTGGAAACAACATGCACCTGAGCTCGTAACCCACGTTACTAGCTTTCATAATAGTGTTGAATGTACTCAGGTGACTACATGGGTTGGTTTTTCCTTCAAACGCTGGGACGTGAGGAATCCGGAACCCTTGAGGAAATTGAGTGTTAGAAATGTGTGGAGCAAATGGCTCGAGCTCCTCATCAGAATCATCGTATCGATCATTCCCCCGTTCCTTCTTTAAAAGCCTAAAGGCTTTTTCGAGCTGATCGATCCTTTCTTGGACTGGGTCCGTGGGAGGTGTTATCTGGAATTGACAGTCATTGATTAGGATTCCAGGCTCGCGTCTCCGTGAGGGATCTCTACGCCCATTCAGGTGATTCCTCAGGTCCGGATTTGTCTGATCTTCCTTCCTCCTACTCTGATTCAGATGATTTCGCAGGTCAAGACGATTCTTTTGGCTTCCAGTATTCTTACGACCTCGGTCGTGTTTACTAACGGACCTGGTCTCTCCAGACTCATCACTGGTGAAACTCATTGATCGGTCATTTCGCGATGGGTTCTTCCCATGTCGCCTCGTCTCCGCAGTGCGAGACTGGGACGTCTGACTTTTCTCAGATTGAGCGTCTCTCCGCTCCTGGAAAGTCTCACTATGTCCTCGTCTATCCCCCGTACGCCCTTGATCCTGATCTCGAACAAGTTGAGCGTTTCTGCGGGGAGGTGAAGGATATCTTATGGGAGACGGAGGGAACCGTATAGGCGACGGTGGCTGTCGCCCTTGTCGAGGCCTAGAGGGGCCAGAATTTGCCCGAGATGGGTCAGTTGCATTCGGTGCACTCCCAGGTACCTGAGTCCGAGCCTCAGCAGGGGTTCGATTATTCTCAGTTCCTGGAGGCACTTCCACAGGTGGGTTAGGCGGGACCCGAGCTCGGGTACTCCACTGTGGCCTAGGAGGAGCAGATGGCTCCGCTGGTGCCGAAGGTTGAGTCGGCCTCCTTGTGGCAGCATTTTTCCGTGGACGTCCACGGGGCCTCCGGGGAGGAACATGCACGTCCCTTGGAGGAGGGACTTGGTTTTCGCGCGGAGGCGGGGGCTGAGCCACCTACGCCTCTGCGGCCATCCTAGTCAACTCCTCATTCCGTTTGTTGGCCTCTGCCAACAGCTGTTTCAACTGCCGGTTTTCCAGTTCTAAAATAGGAACGTAGCGCTCTGGATTGTAGTACATGTCCTCATCCCTTGGTTGTGGAGGTGGTCCCCGGGAATCAGAGGACCCACTTCTCTCATCAACATCCGGGTTCTCCATTGGTTGTTTTCCAGGACGCCTTGGGTAATTTTCTTCAGGAGTGTTCTGATTGTTTGCGGCCATGAATCTCTCAGGGATGAATGCTTAAGGCTCTCAATGAAAGCATCAAACTGTTGATGTCGTTTTTCGTCAAACAGTGAAAGAAGAGCACAAAAACAATAATAAATAATGGCCAAATACAATAAAACAAATCAAACACGCGATTTTTACGTGGTTCAGCAGTTAAATCTGCCTAGTCCACGAGTCTCTGTTATTAATCTCAAGATTATCTCTGAAAATTCTTAAGCATGAATTCTTCAGAGTTTTCTCTCCAGGATCAGAATTTCGGTCCTTTACAATGGTGCATGGCTTCTCTATTTATAGAGAAGGATGCAGAATACTATCCCACATATTTTGGGTAGTTACTCTTTTTGTGTAAATTAAATAAATGGCTTTAAATGCCTATAATCAGATATAAAAGGAAACGTCCCTGAAGACCAGGAAACGCATAACTGATCAAATAATATCCCACGATTCTAGGGGATTTATATTAATAAATGAGGATTATATCTCATATTTATAATACTTGTAAATATTCAAAGTGATTATTGCATATCTCCAAGGCTTTAGTCTCCCAGGTTTCCTGTCACCTTTCGAGCTGGAGACATCTTCTGAGGTCACTCAACCTGTTCGAGATCGTATGCGCGTCGAGCTCGGGGAACCCTGATCCGAAGTTGTCTCCGAAGATGAATGTGTTCCCGGGGCTGTCTTTCGAGATCATGAACTCTTCGAGGTCACCATACTCGAGATCGTCCATATCCTGCAAGCTCGGCATAT
This sequence comes from Humulus lupulus, assembly GCF_963169125.1. Classification (NCBI taxonomy): domain Eukaryota; kingdom Viridiplantae; phylum Streptophyta; class Magnoliopsida; order Rosales; family Cannabaceae; genus Humulus; species Humulus lupulus. The sequence continues at coordinate 47,445,157 of NC_084800.1, read as the reverse complement.
GATTCTGGAGCTTGCTTCCAACCTTATGAGTCCACTTATTTGCGAATCCAACTTTCGAGGTCGTAATTAACATGGCTCGAAATCTGGGTATAACACTTATTGTTATATTTAGATTGTTAAATTATTGTTTGAATAATTTTGTAAATATCAGAAAAATTCCTTATTCATTATTGAGGATGTGATCTTGTATTAGTACGAGAGAATTAAGATCACATGAATGAATAAAAATAGTCAACAACAACAAATTAAAGTTATGGAATTCTTTAATTGGAGTTGTAAGTACGGTTTACTGAGTATCATTATGATACAAATAATCTAGATTCGGATTATTGATGTGGAAAGACATCTCGGTAAAGGTGCTTTATATAATATGATTATATATGACATGGACCGATGTGAATCAAAGTCTTTATCCAAAAACCATTTAACAATAAAGACTTGTAATTCATATCAAAACTGATGATCATTTATAGATCAACCTTAATCCTGAGTGTTCATGAACTCCTGTTCATGTTTATTAAATCTTTTGATTCATTCGTTAAGGTCTCTTCAAAGAATGAGGCTAATGACTTTTGTTTTGGAGATTTAATATCATGGATGGCTGGGAACATGTATCAACAATACGGAATCTAATCTTTCCTAACGGATCGTATATTAGTTCCCTTAAGGGTTAATTCTGGAACTGAATGCTTTTGAGCTCAAATCTATAATTAGATTATAGATTAATTATTCACTAGTGAATTAATGGTACTTAAGGAATAAGAAGTAAATTAGAAAGGTTAAATGGTAATTCTTCCATTCTAATTTATGAACTAATTAATTAGAGGGTTGAACTATTGTAAGATGGTTATATCAATGGACGACTTAAGAAAAAGATTTCTGTAAAAGAATGTCTATAACATAAAGAGTGCAATTCTGAATTTATAGTGGAGTAATATCAGAATTAATAAATTAACTATTATAATTAAAGAGTTTAATTATTTAGTTTCAATTTATTGGAGCTTAATGTTATAGGTTCATGGTCCCCAAAATTGCTCAAACAATCACTGTCAAAGGCAAATACAAAAATGAGCAAAAAGGACTTATGTGATAAGTAAAATATTTTTCTATGTATCAAACATAATTATTGATTAATTATGTGTAATTAATTAATTAAGAATTAATTAATTAATTATTTGATTTATCAGAAATATAATTAATTTTGAATTAATTTATTTTTGGGATTTTTGGTATTTAAATAATAATAAAAAATTGGGAAAAATCACATGCATGCACATGCATGTGGTACACGTGTGGCACAGTGCACAGGCACTGTGCTACACGCATAAGAGATGGACTGAGTCTCTTGATTCCACAATTTTAGTTATTTAAATATTAAATAAATAATGAGATATTTTAATATGATTAAAATATTATTATTTAAACAAAAATCTAATAACTGATCATTTATTTTGAATTTGTTTAAAATAATAAATATTTTAATATATTGGATATTATTAAATATGGGATATCAGTTTTCACAGAACGTAAGTTTTCAGGGATAGAAAAATATCTAGGATTCTCTCAGAGAAAAAGATCAGTGACAAAAACAAAGGTCATTGTTCTTCACAAAACCTAGGTCCAAACTTTATCAGATCTCATGTGTTGAGAATATCTGATAAATAGTTATTGCCTATTATTTGTATAGCGAGCCCACACTCGTTCTTTGGGTGACTGAGAACATTTTGGAAGATCTTGGTGTGAGATCTTAAGGATTCATCCATACGAAAAGATAGCAGCAAGGAAGGACCTGAGGTAATGTTTCTATTCTTGTCCTTGATTCAATATATATATATGAGTGTGAAGAAGTAGATCTAGAAATCTTATGGGATTAATCTGACAATTTGATTGTTGTTCCGCTGCGCATAATCTCTGATTTGATCAATAAAAACCAACAACAATAGCCAACCCGGACGTGCTATTCATCTCCCAAGCTCTCCGCCATCAGGCCACCGCGGTAAGTTCACTTCGTATTTTTTATTTCCCTCTTCTTATTTGTTTATAAGGATTCCTCCTAACTTTGCTTCGTTCCAGGTTGATCTGATGTCCCATCGGAGTGTCGACCTGGTGGCCGAGCTGGCCATGAAGATGGAGACAGTCCAGCTGGAGCTGGAGGCGGCCGCGAACTAGAGGGAGGACACCAAGGAGGCCCTTGCCAGGGAGACAGCCCAGGCCCGGGCGAATCGTGAGGAGTTCCACCGCGTCAAGGCCGGACTGGAAGAGGCTTTGTTCTGGAAGGAAAATGAGGCCAACGAGAGGGCAGTCCTTCTGGAGGCAGCCACGGCTCAGTCTGCCTGGGACAAGGAGAAGATCCAGACCTTTACGGCCGGGGTCCGCGAGCTGGACAGCTCTCTCCATGAGGAGAAGACGGCGCACGAGGAGGCCCGCCGCGAGAAGGAGGAGGCGAACGACATGCTGGAAGTCGCCTTTGAGGAGGCCATTTACATAGCTTGGCGCAAGGACAAGAGCATGAACCTCCTGGACTTCCCCGACCCGGAATCGAAAAGGGCTGATTCGAGGCCAAGGAGAAGGAAGACGCAGAGCTCCTGAGGGATGAAGCCTAGGCCCGGATCCTCACCTTGCCTCTTTTCTTTCTTTTTTGTAATTTTGTACTAACTTTTTCGGACGCGTACGCGTCCAAAATAATGTATTGATTTCTCCGGTACATATATTTCATTTTATTACCGTGCCTGATTCTGAGAGTTTGGTCCTGGTTCCAACGGCCTGGACTAGACCAACTGCCTAGTTTGTCGAGTTTTTAGACCTAACCGCCAAGTTTATAATCCCGGCCCCAACAGCCAGGGCCAACGTGCCTGAGTTTATTTTTGGAACCTTGTTTTCCCTTTAATAGTTGTAGGCCATGACTTTGCCTTGGGGCATACCGGATGCTTCTCTCTCCCGGGCATCGCTCGTCCGGAGTGGGATCAGCCTTGGGCTTGGTCCCCTTTAATGTATACCCCCGAACATCGTTCGTCTGGGGTGGGACCGGCCTTAGGCGAGGTCCTCTTTAATTTGTACTCCCGAACTCGCTCTTCAGGGGTGGGACCGACCTTAGGCTCGGTCCTTTTAATGTATACCCCTCGGACAGCGTTCGTCCGGGGTGGGACCGACCTTGGGCTCGGTCCTTTTAATTTATACCCCCCGAACATCGTTCGTCCGGGGTGGGACCAGCCTTGGGCTCGGTCCTCTTTAATTTTTTACCCCCGGACATTGTTCGTCCGAGGTGGGACCGACCTTGGGCTCGGTCCTCTTTAATTTTGTACCCCCGGACTTCGTTCGTCCGGGGTGGGACCGGCCTTTGGCTCGGTCCTTTTAATTTATACCCCTCGGACATCGTTCATCCGGGGTGGGACCGGCCTTGCGCTTGGTCCCTTTAATTTGTGCCCCCCGGACATCCTTCGTCCGGGGTGGGACAGGCCTTGGGCTTGGTCCCACCAGGTTTGTATCACTCGGACATCGTTGGTCCAAGCCGGGACTAGCCTGAGCTTGCGCCCCGCCGGGTATTTGCTTCTACCCGGGATACCCCGAACTTTGTTCATCCGGGGTGGGACTGGCCTTGGGCTCGGTCCTATTTAATTTTGTACCCCCCAACATCGTTCGTCCAGGGCGGGACCAGCCTTGGGCTTGGTCCCACGGGGTTTGTATCACTCAGACATCGTTGGTCCGAGCCGGGACTAGCCTGAGTATGCGCCCCGCCGGGTATTTGCTTCTTCCCGGGATACCCCAGACATCGTTCGTCCGGGGTGGGACCAACCTTGGGCTCGGTCCTCTTTAATTTTGTACCCCTGAACATCGTTCGTCCAGAGAGGGACCAGCCTTGGGCTCGGTCCTTTTAATTTATACCCCCCAGACATCGTTCGTCTGGGGTGGGACCGGCCTTGGTCCTCTTTAATTGTGTACCCCCGGACATCGTTCGTCCAGGGTGGGACCGACCCTTGTCTCGGTCCTCTTAAATTTTGTACCCCCGGACATCGTTCGTCCGGGGCGGGACCAGCCTTGGGCTCAATCCTTATAATTTATACCCCCGGACATCATTGGTCCGAGCCGGGACTAGCCTGAGCTTGTGCTCCGCCGGGTATTTGCTTATACCCGAGATACCCCCGGACATCGTTCGTCCGGGGTGAGACCGGCCTTGGGCTTGGTCCTCTTTAATTTTGTACCCCCGAACATCGTTCGTCCAGGGTGGGACCAGCCTTAGGCTTGGTCCCACGGGGTTTGCATCACTCGGACATCGTTGGTCTGAGCCGGGACTAGCCTGAGCTTGCGCTCGCCAGGTATTTGCTTCTACCCGGGATACCCCTGGACATCGTTCGTCCGGGGTGGGACCAGCCTTGGGCTCGGTCCTCTTTAATTTTGTACCCTCGGACATCGTTCGTCCGGGGCGGGACCAGCCTTGGGCTTGGTCCCTTTAATTTGTGCCCCCTCGGACATCGTTCGTCCGGGGTGGGACCGGCCTGGTCCCACGGGGTTTGTATCACTCGGACATCGTTTGTCCGAGCCGGGACTAGCCTGAGCTTGCGTCCCGCCGGGTATTTGCTTCTACCCGGGATACCCCCGGACATCGTTCGTCCGGGGTGGGACCGACCTTAGGCTCAGTCCTCTTTAATTTTGTACCCCCGGACATCGTTCATTCGGGGCGAGACCAGCCTTGGGCTTGGTCCCACGGGGTTTGTATCACTCGGACATCGTTGGTCCGAGCCGGGACTAGCCTGAGCTTGGGACCCGCCGGGTATTTGCTTCTACCCGGGATACCCACGGACATCGTTCGTCCGGGGTGGGACCGGCCTTGGGCTTGGTCCTCTTTAATTTTGTACCCCCGGACATCGTTCGTCCGGGGCGGGACCAACCTTGGGCTTGGTCCCTTTAATTTGTGCCCCCCGAACATCGTTCATCCGGGGTGGGACCGGCCTTGGGCCTAGTCCCACGGGGTTTGTATCACTCAGACATCATTGGTCTGAGCCAGGACTAGCTTGAGCTTGCGCCCCGCCGGGTATTTTCTTCTACCTGTGATACCCCCCGCAAGTGACCGGAGACTAGTCTGGGGTCACTTGGGAGATTCTCATTGTTCGACAATATTTCTTTATGATATTTTGTACACACCATTTTTATTATTCAAAAGGGGTCACCCTGAGGCGTACATTTTTTATAATGACAATACTAAATTGGAACACGCTCTCCTGACTACTGATAGTATTTACGGAGATGTTCCGCATTCCAGTCTTGCGGGACTTCTGTGCCATTGAGCTGCCTTAAACGGCATGTCCCAGACACGTACAGTTTCGATGGAGCTCCTCTGAAAGTGACATACAATGCTTGAATTGTCTCTTGAGGAGCATCAAGCTGCCTGCTCTGCCAAAGCGGACGCAAGTGATGTAGGTCAGGCTTAGATGTAAACTTGACAGCGACCCCAAACTCACGTCCTGGTGACGTAGGTCGGACTTAGATGCAAATTTGACAGCGACCTTAAACTCACGCTCTGGTGACGTAGGTCGGACTTAGATGCAAATTTGACAGCAACCTTAAACTCACGCTCTGGTGACCTTATTTTTCCCCGGTCCGGGTTTCTTGGGCCTAGCTCAGGAAACTGCTCCGGGAGTGGAGCCGGCCTCACACCTTCGGGGGCTTCGGTTCTGGCCTGCGGAGCAGGCTGCTGCGCTACTGGAGGCGGGCCAACTGGGAGATCGGTCGCCGGACCCTGCGCTGCAATGAGTGCCTGCGGGACTTGGAAGGACTCCTGCATCCGCCGAGATGCCTCTACCTGCTCAACGATCCCGACTTCCTTATCTAGGACTTGCTACCTCAGTTACGACGCCTTGTTTCCACCGTTGTTGCAGAGGTTTGGTGTCAACACCAACTTTCTCAAGCTCTCAATGAAAGCACCAAACTGTTTACCTAGTTTTTCGGCAACTATAATTATGAAAGATAAGAAAGCTTAAAAAGAAAGGATTTTGAAAATGCAAACAGGATTTTTACGTGGTTGGGGCGTTAATGAGCTTTAGTCCACGAGTCAGTTGTATTAGAGCTTAGAGAGCTTTTACAATGGAGTTTTCTGCTAGTTTTTGCAGAAAAACTATGTACAAGCCAAAGATCCCCCCCAGTGCTCTGTCACATGTATTTATAGGCTCAAAGGAACACTGGGCTTGGGTCGGGCTGACCAGGGCCCAATAAAGATACAAATATTATTGGCCTCTCTATAGGAAGCCCAATACCAAGGGTAAAAACATAAAAGACGAATATTAACGAGAGCCCACGGGGGCAGCCAAAAGCCTATCTATCACTCGAAAAATTGGGGGCTTTCGGTCTACGTATTTCGAGTTACGAGGCAGACCCAGAGGACAAGACCAGTCGGAGTAGTGACAGCACAGGTCTGAAATGGCGGCGCACGACCCCGAGGCGGACTTGTCAGTAGGTGAAAAGTGACAACCCCCCACACGTCATGGGGCGGCTTCAGGGTCACGGATCCCTTTTCCTGCCAACCTGGAGGGCATGGCCCGAGTTCGTTTACCTCAGTCCCTCTTCGTTTACCAGGGGCCCGGATCGTTTACCAGGCTCCGGGATCGTCTTTGCATCCACTCCGACCGTAATCCCAGCTGACCATACATCTCTTGGGCGACTATCCTGGATCACCTTTCCGGATACCACCCGGATCCGGAACTACTCTTGGGCCGTAGCCCTTGTTTACTCCCATACCAAGCGAGCCTGGCTGGGCCCATATCTGAACGCCCAGACTATGGGCCTGGACCATCGCCCCGGGCCCACGACAGGAAATGGGGTTAACACTAACACTAACGACTTATGTGCATTTTAGCCAATATGTTGATTGGTTTTATCTATTACAAAGAGTGAATGCTAGCATTGATGAGATAACTCCCTTCTCATCATAGCTTAATCCTTGCGGGAGTCAAAATATCTCTGACATTTGTAGTTACCAAATCTAGTAATGTCATTGACACACACGCATATCATGTGTGAAATGGGATTCTTAAATGAGTGAAATCCTTGAACATTGGCAACCTAGGGGTTGCGTAATCATCACCTCGCTGGAGGCATCACTGGCGAGGCAGATGTTGGTGACCTAGGAGGGATAGGTCGTTTGGATCATCTTGGCTTGCGTAGCTAGCCTAATTTAACATGTCACGTTATCATATCTAAAATTAGATATAATACTATAAAGAGGAATGCTAGACACACACTCAAATTGCACACACTTTTACACACAATGATGTGTATTAAATTTTAACCATAGAGATAATTTTATTAAGTAGGGATCACATCACTTTTAATTGTGTAGTTGAGATTAATTAAACATCTAATGTATAAATGCATGTGCATAACTTAAGTGTGTCCTAATCATTACTTATACTATAAAACATTGTCATGACATTTGAATTATTTAATAGACTAGCTGGCAAAAATAGAATTATATAATTACTAGTTTGTTTATATGGATGAAGAAACTAAAAAGTAATGTTTCTAGATTTTAATAAAAAATACATAATAAATTAATTAGTTAGATAGATATCGGATGAATTAATAAATAAACTCAATTTATTAAAATTCATATAAATTAGATAGTTATATATATAGCTATATAGGGGTTGATACATTTTCCAAAAATGAAAACTGTGGTATGAATTCAAAGTGTATGTAGGATCCAGAGGAGGGGTTTGAATTCTATATTTTTGTTAAATGGATTCTAAATTGAATGTGTGATTTTACGTAGCTCTATCTATTAAATAAATGAACCCATCGCATAGTATTTATTTATATAAAAATAAAACCAAATATATATAATTATAACACTCTTTTTTTAAAAAAAGTAACTAGAAAAATAAATTAAATGAGTTCATTCGTGCACGCGTCATGGTAATTATTTTATCTTAAGAGTTAATTTTGTGAATGTGTAATAATTAATCGAACTGCATTTATTATACGTACGTATAAGGTTAAAAAAACATGATCAATCGGGGCATGATTTGAATGATAAACATGGATCACATGTATAAGATTATATTATAACATAACTATATTATATATTTTATGTGAAAGGAGCGCATTATAAGTTGATACAAATTATATATAACACTTCTTTTTATTTATTTTATTATTAATAAGAGGGTATAGTGGGGGCTTTTTGGTTGGCGTTGATGAAATTATTTGTTTAGTTAAAGAAAAAGTACTAATGGACTGGCTGACCAGTTATCATCTTCTCCTGCATATCATGTCTTCTTCTGATTGGTTAAAGTAACAAAGTTTCCACCTTTTCTTTTTGTTATATATAAAACAAAATAAAGTTTAGGGATGGGTCCGAATGGGACCATAATTAGTTATTTAATAATAGAAAAAACATATATTAATACCTCATTTACTTCCTTAACTTTATCTTAATCAATCAATTAATACACGAAAATAAAAGTAAGCCCTCATCGCTCGACATCAGTGGCAGTGGGGCACTGCGTGTTTTAGCAGTACTTATTCTTTTAATAAAACCATGTATGACTCACTTTAATGGGGTCTTTTGCTTCGACTAGAAGAGTAGAACAAAGCGTGTTCTATTCGAAATCAAACTACTAATTTTATTATATATATATATAAGTATGGAAATTATGAGTTATATATATATATAATAAGTTCATTTTTACAATTAAAATTGAATATGCTCATTATTTGCATGCATGCGATGACTTATAATTATGTATAACTTGTCACGGAATCACCCAACATGGATTACTGTTCCCTATATTAGAGTATTAAATTTTAAATGAAAATAAATATGTTTATATAACATAAAGTTGTCCTAGCTAGCACCTACATATATAACACATTTCGAACTAGCTAAAGCTAAGATTGTTTACTAAATAAATTTATTAAAAGGAAAACTATAAGATTAGTTTTGTATAGCTAAGCTTAGTCAAATCAATCATAGGGTTAATTTTAAAAATTAAATGGTGATTAGTAGAATTACCCATATTTTTATTAATGACTCAATATTTTTATACTTGTTCTATGTGAGATATTATACTCCAATACGAATATATTTTATATATAAATAAGGTGAAAGTGAGCTATAAATGAAATTAAAACTTATTATAATTGCCATACATCGTTATTTAGCTTCTTCTTTTTTTTTATGAAAAAAAAGAATTATACTATTAATTATTAGAATAAATAGCATTTTTGCCTCCCGAACTATGACAATTGTATGATCGTACTCCCTGAATGATTCGTGATGTTAAAAAATCCCCCCGAACTATGCACGTTACTAAAATATGAGACTTCTATTAGATTTTGTCCTATGTGGCTAACAGATTGATGATGTAGTATATTGTATGTTGATGTGGCAGTACCATGTGTAGAATAATTATCAATTTTGCCCCCCGAACTTTGATCACTACAAAATTATACCTCTTTTATAAAAAATATATATATGTTATTTCTTAAAAATAATAATTAAATCCTTAATAAATAAAAATATTTAATTATCAACAAATAACTCTTTTTTACTTTTTCTTTTACAATATTAATTAAAACTATTTTAGAATGAACATTTAAAATAAATAATAAAACAAAGAAAAAAAAATTAATTAAAGAGGTGAACGAAATACTTAAATAAATAAATAAATAATTTAATTTAAGAGGAGGACAAAGGGGAAAAAAACTTTGTTTTAAGATTTATTTTTTAATTTTTATAATAAAATATATTTATTTTATATTGTAAAAGAAAAAGAAAAAGTAAAAAAAAAAGTTATTTGCTATTAATTAGATTTTTAATTTTTAAGGATTTAATTATCATTTTAAAAAAAAAATTAGTCTTAATAAAAATGGCACAATTTGGTAGTGATCAAAGTTTGGGGGGGGGGGGGGGGGGAATTTCTAATTATTCGATACATGACACTACCACATCAAGAGACAAAATGTTACATCATCAATCTGTTAGCTACCTAGGACGAAATCTAACAGAAGTCCTATATATTTCAGTAACGTGCATAGTTCGGGAGGAATTTGAAACATCGCAAATCATTCGGGGGGTACGATCATACAGTGGTCATAGTTCGGGGGCAAAAATGTTATTTATTCTAATTATTAAAACAAAATATTTTCTTTTTTTTTAGAAAAATCAAACTTTATCAATGAGGCCAAATCCGCCAACAAGAGAACCAACAAATCAGGAGGAACATTAGTACCTCTATACACTAAACCTAAATTGACACAAGAGCTACTAGCTAAGAAATGAGCGCCTTGTTAACAGATCTGTACGCCCTAAATATCCACAGGCTATTAGCGAGCTGAGAAATGACATAATTATATCAGCCACGTGGACGCCACATACCCGGAGCTGCTGTTGCCAGGTCTTACCTCTCCAGCTCGAGGTAACCAAAGGTTTAGTGAGATTACTAAGGAGTCGGGTCAAAGGTATGGACACCACGGGATAAGAATACATCAAGCTCGAGGTACGAGCTTGAGTTGGCACCTCTGGCCCCTTATAAAGTCAACCACGCAATGTAAACGTGCATATATCAAACATCACGTGTCTGATCCATCCCTAAATTCTCTGACACGCAACATAAACACGCGTGTTCAGGCACCCACGACTGGGTTTGGCCGTGCGGCCCATTATCCTCCTTACCTATTGATTAGACCACACTTCAGTGTCAGGTTTTAGGAATTAATCATGAATGTCACAGAAGTGACATGATGGGTAAGAAGGTCACGGGATGACCCCCTTTGCCAACCCCCAGGTGCCTTCTCCCTATAAATATGGAGACCCTAGGAGTTGCAAGGGGTTGGATTCTATTATCTAAAGAAAGATCCTGTAAAAAATATCAGAAAGATAGCAATAATATTGGCTGGTGGGCTAGAATGATTTTAACCTTTGAACTACCTAAAAAAGTATTCGTGTCACTATTTTACTTTGAGATCACTCATCTGTTACGGTTCATTATTTAGCATTAATCCCGCTCTTTATTCTATTAATTATCTGTTGTCGAAGAACCGCATCAATAAGATCTATTGACACAAATCACATTTACATGAGAAAGTTGAGATAAAACCACTTTACAATATCTACTGATGATAAACAAATAATAAAAAAGTGGATCTCATGATGAAGACCTCTCTTAGGCTCAATCGAACCACGCTACAAGAAAAAAAAAAGCTTTTACTTCAGTTTTTATGCTGGATTCATTTCAGTTTTTGCTTAAATTCGCAATTGCAGTAGTTTGGGGCGAAGTAAAAAGTATATAAAAATTGAATTGAAATATAGGCATTCTACTTCAGTTATTATGTAAAAACTGAAGTAGAAAGTGGGGATTCAACTTCAGTGTTTACATTATAACTGAAGTAGAAAGTTGTGTATACTTCCTTGCTGGGCACTTTCTACTTCGGTTTTTTCATAATAACTGAAGTAGAAAGCCTCCTCCCTATTTTTTTGGAATAATTATTTCTAAGTATTTTAAATGGCTCAATTCTTAATTTATATATATATATATTGTTTACCGAGATTTTCGGAAACTACACTAATGAATATTAGTTAAGACTAATGGTATGGAATTTAGAAGATTAACACAGTATTTTTACGTGGTTGGGACGTTAATTAGCCTTAGTCCACGAGTTAGTTGTATTAGAGCTTGGAAAGTCTTTTACAATGGAGTTTCTCCCTATTTTTTGACAGAGTAACTGTATACAAGTCAAAGAGAGGTCCTTTTTTCAGTGCTTTATTGCCTGTATTTATAGGCTCGTAGGAACACTGGATCTCGGTTGGGTATGACCCGGGCCCATTAAAGATGTGGATATTCTTGGCTTCTCTGGCGGAAGCCCAATATAAAAGATAAAACATACATAGGTCCAAGACTAATTAAAGCCCAATGGGGCTGCCTAAGAACTATATTTCGCCCGACAAAACGGTGCTTTTGGTCTGGGCACTCCGAGTTACGAGGCAGATTCAGGGGCATAATTGCTTAATTATGCTGTTAAACGTGTTTATGAATGTTTATGAGAATTATATTATAATATAATGTTAATTGTATGCATGTCGGTGATATATGTTGAGACCACATTATGATGTGGGTTTGTTCGAGTTGTTCGACATGAGACAATCGTAGATTATTGATTAGCAGTTTAATCACAACGGGTTTAAGTGTCGGGACTTGGTTTGAGTCTCGGGGTGATTTTGATGATTAGAGCGTTACCGGGAGATAAAGGGTAACGGGATGTGAATTATTGGTGTTTATGATTTTCGAGAATAACGGGAATTGGAGAGCGTTAGTTATGATTAACGAGTTAGGAGGAAAGTACCAAAAATGCCCTTGGGAGTCTTTAGAAACCATTAATTGACCTAGGGGTAAAATGGTCATTTCACCCCTAGGATAGATATAACCTTTGTTGGCTGAAGAAAATGTTGGAAAACAGAGTATGTAAAAAGAGTCCTCCCGTACCTTTTTCTCTTCACTGTTCTTTGTGGTTTCTGAACCAATTTTGAGGATTCAAGCTTGGGAAGCAAGCCTTGGGAGATTGGGAGTATGTTCCACTAGTGAAGGCCATCATAAGCCAAGCTTTGGGTAAGTTTCTAACCATAGTTTCTCTGGTTTGCTCTGTTTTAGTTTTGTTTTGCAGCTGAAATGTTTAGGGTGAATTCATGGGTTTTGTTGGGAGTTTTGGCTAGGGTTCCCATGCTTGTGATGTTTGGGATGTGTTGGGATGGTTTTTGGGTTCATTTGGCATCAAGAATAGGCTTTGGAAGCTTGGGAATCGAGTTAGAATCGAAGGAGATGAAGAAGGTCGGTTCAGGGGTGTTCTGGGCTGGAGGTAGCGCTACAGCGCCCACCCTAGGGCGCTATAGCGCTCCTCAGGAGGGTTTCTGGCACTTGGGCGGTTCTGAGTATAGCGCTGTAGCGCTAGGGGTTGAGCGCTGTAGCGCTACCCTGTTCCTTCCAAACCCCGTTTTGAGTGTTTTTAAGGGTTTTTGACTTGGGGTTTCAATCCTTAAGGCCCGGGATCGATTCTACTCACCGTGTGGGCATGTTTCGAGGTCCCGAGGGTGGTGCTTAGGTTAAGACCCTACTATTGTGGATTCTCATTAATGGAGGTTATAATTGGTTGTGATTAGGTAACCGCTAAGGAGCTAAAAGACCGATCGTTCTCAGGGGTCGTCTTTACCATACTTCTCGCTCGAACTTGAGGTAAGAAAACAGTGTATGGACACAGTTGCACCCTGTACAGGTATATGACATGCATGGTTTGATATTGAGGCATGTTGTTTATTATATGTGAACGTGGATTGCATATCAAATGCTAATGATTGCTAATCACCTGTTTAAGACACTGACTAGTCAGGGACCGACTCTAAAGTCGATGATTACGCATTGAGTGGCTCTATGGCATTAATGCGAGATCGACCTAAGGTCGATGAACTTATAAGCGCTTGCCTGGTCTACGACCAGATGACTATAGCCAAGGTATATGACCCCGGTGACCGTTTGTCACGTGGCTAAGGGACGTTGTCCATAGTTTCGACTCTAGAGTCGTAAGGAAGGTTATGTTGGTGACCAATCACCATGCACCTATCCTGAACATGCTTATGAAAGAAATCACTTATCAGTTAAGCCCTAGTGACCCTATCGTCACATGGCTAGAAGGAGCGATGCTCATTACTGTGACTTTTGGCTATTGTCACCTATTTGTTGGACTGATAGTCCTGGATGATTATTATGATCGTTGTTGATATTATACCGTATCTTATTGTGTTTTCTTGCTGGGCCTTGGCTCATGGGTGCTACGTGGTGCAGGTAAAGGAAAGGAAAAGCTTGGCCAGCCTTGAGTGGAGAGCTTGGGCGGTGTGATGTACATACAGGGCCGCTTGACCGCCACGGTCGAGGAGTTCTCAGAGGGACTAGGGGTTTACCCTATTTTTGCCGCTTAGGCCGGCGGAGTTTGTAAATTGAAACTGTAGCGACTCTTTTGTAGTATGAACTACTTGTAAACATTTTAAAAGGCTCATGAGCAGTTTATTTACTTAATGAAATGTACCCTTTCCTTTTACTGGTTTTTCACCTTAACCTGATAATAACACTTAGATCACGTTTTTAGCCAAAGGACTCGGGTAGCGAGTCAAATTTCCGGTTCACCGTTCTCCGTAACTGTTCTGGGGTAGCCAGGGCGTTACAACTTGGTATCAGAGCAATGCCAAGGTTAGGGTTCCTGTAGACTGGCTGGGTATGTACACACATCACCGAAGACAAGCTCGACTCATGGTTTGGTAACTATCTAAGTGGTTACATGTATAATTGTTTAAATGTGATATATATGCTTTACCTGTGTGCATGAGATATTATGTTGAGCTTGTGCCCTGAGATATTATATCTTCAGCAAATGTGTACTAATTAGTACTGAGATTGCTGGCGCCTGCTTATTAGTATGGTTGTTTATAAGTTATTATGTGATACATGCTGAGTGCTGAGTGCCATAAACATGTATCTGCTTGTGAATACTGAATGACTGTGGAATGTAATAGTTGTCTGTTGTTCTTGGACCGTGAGGCGGCAAGAGGTTTAGTTATTACTACCTGACTGGCCGTATTGATTATTGTTTCAGTAAGGTATCAGTGACAGAATGAACTCAGGACAGACAGACATGTCAGCTGGCCAGAGTGATCCAGGCCAGAATAATAACAGTCAGGGTCAAGAGAATGACCAATCTCAGGTTCCACAGCCAGCACCTGCAAACTGGCAACAGTTGTTTAACGATTTGCAGGCTACAGTGTTAAAACAGGGAGAGAAGTTTGAGGTCAGTGTTGCAGAGGCACCTTCTGTGTCGGTGCCAGTTATTGGGCCACTGCCTGGGGTTGAAAACAGATTGGAACCTCTTTATGAACGGTTCAGGAAACAGCAACCTCCTGTGTTTGAAGGCAGTGCTGATCCCACCAAAGCTGAGCAATGGATGAGCATGCTTACCACTATGCTTGACTTTATGAGGGTAGTTGGTAATGAGAGGGTGGCCTGTGCTACCTATATGTTTCGGGAAGATGCCCGGATATGGTGGGAAGTGGTTGGCCAGACCAAGGATGTTAATCTCCTGAGCTGGGAGGAATTTCAGACCTTGTTTAATGAAAAGTATTACAATGACGCCATTAGAGCGGCGAAGGCTGATGAATTTATGAGGCTACTTCAGGGAAACTTATCAGTAACCGAGTATGCCTTAAGGTTTGACCGTTTGGCAAAGTTTGCCAAGGAGTTGGTGCCCACTGATGGGACCAGGAGAGAGCGTTTCTTACAGGGGCTACAGCCTAGGTTAGCCCGAGATGTGCGCATCACCACTGTGGCAGGAGTGACTACTTATGCACAGGCGGTGGAGAAAGCACTTACAGCTGAAACTGCAGAGATTAAGATCTGGCGTGAGAATGCAGCCAGAAGAGATTTCAGGAGGCCAGGTCCTCCATTTATGGGTTCTGGTAGGGGTGTTGGCCCCAGTGATCAGAAGAGGAAGGTTCCTGACACCTTCCCAGTTCCAGGTCTTGACAGGAGACCTCGTGGTGTTACAATAGGTCGTCCTGGGGGCAGTGAAGCCTGGAGGTCTTATCCCGAGTGTCCTAGATGCAAGAGGCATCACTTGGGAGAGTGTAAGGCAAGGGCCTGCTTCTCTTGTGGAGCAGTAGGTCATCTGAAAAAGGATTGCCCTAAGGCAAGAAAGGAAGAGCCCAGGAAGGCAGATAGCTCGGCCCCAGCGCGAGTGTTTGCTTTGACTCAAGCAGAAGCTGAGGCTTCGCCCTCAGTTGTTACAGGTCAGCTTCTTAGTGCAGGAACTGTTTATAATGTATTGATTGACTCAGGTGCTACGCATTCCTTTGTTGCTAGTAGCGTTATTGATAGATTGTGTAGACCTTGTGATTTCTATGCTGTGGGGTTTGGTACTTTGTTACCCACTGGGGAGCTGGTTGTATCCAGGAGGTGGGTTAGATCTTTGCCGGTGGTAGTGGAGGGCAAAGAGTTGTCAGTGGATCTTATAGAGTTGGTTATGACTGACTTCGATATGATACTGGGTATGGATTGGTTGGCCAAGTATGGGGAAACCATTGACTGTAGAAGGAAGATGGTCACCTTTGAGCCTGAGGGTGAGGATCCTTTTGTATTTGTTGGTACTGTGCATGGACCTCGTATTCCTATGATTTCTGCATTGAGGGCTAGGGATTTATTGCAAGGGGGTTGCATTGGATTCTTAGCCAGTGTGGTTGATACCACTAAGGTCGTGCCAGTGGGACCAGAGGATACTAGACTTGTGTGTGAGTTTCTGGATGTGTTTCCAAAGGATTTGCCAGGGTTGCCACCACACAGAGAGATTGAGTTCGTTATAGAATTGGCCCCAGGGACGGAGCCAGTGTCTAGAGCACCATACAGAATGGCCCCAGCTGAGTTGAAAGAATTAAAGGTACAGTTGCAAGAGCTGTTGGATTTGGGTTTTATCAGACCTAGCTTTTCACCTTGGGGTGCGCCAGTTCTGTTTGTGAAGAAGAAAGATGGTTCTCTGAGGATGTGTATAGATTACAGGGAACTGAATAAGTTGACAATTAAGAACCGGTATCCTTTGCCAAGGATAGACGATTTGTTTGATCAGTTGCAGGGTAAGACGGTATTCTCTAAGATCGACCTTCGTTCTGGTTATCATCAGTTGAGGGTCAAGGAGGGAGACATACCGAAGACCGCTTTTCGCACTAGGTATGGGCATTACGAGTTTCTAGTTATGTCCTTTGGATTGACTAATGCCCCTGCTGCTTTCATGGATATGATGAACAGAGTGTTCAAGGATTATTTAGACCAATTTGTGATCGTCTTTATCGATGATATTCTGGTGTATTCTCAGACTGAGTTAGAGCATGAGCATCATCTGAGGTTGGTTCTACAGAGGTTGAGGGAACACAGATTGTTTGCAAAGTTCAAGAAATGTGAATTCTAGTTGTCTCAGGTGTCCTTCCTTGGGCACATTGTTGGTAAGGAGGGGATTACAGTAGATCCAGCAAAGATTGAAGCGGTCAGAGATTGGCCAAGGCCAAAGAATGCTTCTGAGGTTAGAAGTTTCCTTGGATTGGCAGGGTATTACAGACGTTTTGTGGAGGGGTTCTCAAAGATTACTACTTCGTTGACTGAGTTGACACGCAAAGGTCAGAAGTTTGTGTGGTCAGACAAATGTGAGAACAACTTCCAGGAGTTGAAACAGAGGTTGATTACAGCTCCAGTTCTGAGTCTTCCTACAGACCAAGAGAAGTTTGTGATATACTGCGATGCTTCTCATCAGAGTTTGGGCTGTGTTTTGATGCAATCAGAGAGAGTTATAGCTTATGCTTCTCGTCAGCTAAAGGAGTACGAGAAGAGGTATCCTACCCATGATTTAGAGTTGGCGGCGGTGGTTTTTGCTTTAAAGATTTGGAGGCACTATCTCTATGGAGAGAAGTGTGAGATTTATACAGACCACAAGAGCCTAAAGTATTTCTTTACTCAGAAAGACTTGAACATGAGGCAGAGGCGTTGGCTAGAGTTAGTGAAAGATTACGATTGTGAGATTCTGTATCACCCAGGGAAAGCCAACGTGGTAGCTGATGCTTTAAGCCGGAAGGGTCCGAGACAGATTCATGGTATTAGACTGATAGCCAGAGAGTTAGCTAATGATATGACAAGTTCATGCCTGGGCAGACAAACACATGACTGGTCGGACAAGGTCATGCCTGGGCAGACAAACACATGACTGGTCGGACATGGTCATGCCTTGGCAGACAAACATGTGACTGGCCGGACAAGGTCATGCCTGGGCAGACAAACACATGACTGGTCGGACAAGGTCATGCCTGGGCAGACAAACACATGACTGGTCGGACATGGTCATGCCTGGGCAGACAAACACATGACTGGTCGGACATGGTCATGCCTGGGCAGACAAACATGTGACTGGCCAGTCAAAATTCTTCACTGGTCTATCGGGTCACTCCTAAGCCAGATCACCCAACCATTCCTTGCCTTTTGTCATTTCTATTGCCACGTCATCGAACTCCAATTTTTGGGGATAACAATAAGCATAAATACAAGTACTTAAGTGAGATAGCTAGTCTTAACATTAATACATTTACATAAAACTAAACTTAGAATTAAATGAACTCATAAACAAAATAGGCTTACAAATATATGTATGTCATCAATCGACTTAACCATTCGTGTTGGATTGGCAAGAGGTCTACAATTTCACAATATTCATTATTCTCATCAAACTATAAAATTAATAAATATCAATTCATTAATAACAACATTGATTATTTTATAGGTTATTGATACCAAAATAATTTATAAAAAATAAACTTATTTTTTCTTCTAGGGTTTCTGTTATCCCCATTTCATGACGTGGTCCCGGGAGGGTGGTCCAGGCCCATGGCCTGGGCATTCAAATGTAGGCCTGGCCCAAGCCCGCTTGGCATGAGAATATCCAAGGGGTGCGGCCCTAGTGCGATTCTGGGCCTGGGACGGTGTCCGGGATGGTGATCCAGGACAGTTGTCCGAGAGACGTACAGATCTCGGATCCCCGCTGAAGTGCACGTAAAACGGTCCCGGATCTTGGTAAACGGTTCGGGCCTGTGGTAAACGAAGAGGGACAAAGGTAAATGAACCCGGATCAGGTCCTCTCTGTTTGCAAGGAAAAGCATCCGTGACCCTGAAGCCGCCCCACGACGCGTGGCGGTTGTCCCCACTTTTCACCTGCGGAAAAGGTCACCTCAGGATTGCACGCCGCTGTTTCAGACCTGCACTGATAAGTACTCCGACTGGTTTGGTCCCCTGAATCAGCCTCGTAACTCGAAGTGTCCATACCAAAAGCACCGTTTTGTCGGGCAAAACATAGTTCTTGGGTCGCCCTGTTGGGACTTAACTAGTCTTGAATTTATGTATGTTTTATCTTTTCTATTGGGCTTCCACCAGAGAAGCCAAGAGCATTCACATCTTTGATGGGCCCGGGTCATACCTGGCCCAAATCCAGTGTTCCCATGGGCCTATAAATACAGGCAATAGAACACTGGAAAAAAGACCTTTCTTCAACTGAGATACAGTTACTCTATCAAAAAATAGAGAGAAACTCCATTGTAAAAGACTTTTCAAGCTCTAATACAACTGACTCGTGGACTAAGGCTTATTAACGCCCCAACCACGTAAAAATCCTGTATTAATCTTCTACATTCAATATCTTTATTCTTAGCTAATATTCATTAGTGTGGTTTCCGAAAACCTCGGTAAACATTTTGGTGCTTTCATTGAAAGCTGAAGAAAGCTAATGCTAATACCAAGCCTTTACTACAATGGTGAACACACGACACACAACGTTCGACCCTAGTAATCCGGAGCAGGGCAATGGAGATCCGTTGCTTTCCCAGCATCTTCCTCAGAATCCGTCTGAGAACGCTCCTCCACAAACTTCTCACCACGAGGAGTCACAAGACTATGAGGGTGGGACAGAATACGAAGAGGAGAATGAGGAGGAGTATTATGAAGAGGAAAATGAGGGGGAGTACCACGACAAAGTTGCGGATCCCAAGATCCCCGAAGGAGAGCCCAACTAGTAGGACCTGGAGGTGACCAGACTGAGGCAGCAAGTCCTGGACCAGGAGGCCAGGATCGCTGAGCAAGCGGAGGCGCATCGATGGATGCAAGAGTCCCTCCAAGCCCTGCAGGCGTTCATAGCCGCACAGGGTCCGGCAACCAATCCTACAACTGGTCCACTCCTGGGAACGCAGCAACCCGCTCCGCAAGCCTGAGCTGGGGCCCCTGAAGAAGCGAGGCAGGCCCCTCCTCCGGGACAGTTTCCTGAGCCAACCCCAGCAAACCTGGACAGGGAGAAGAAGAAGGCTGGTGGGAAAACCCGAGAAAAGAACACCCCGTCACGAAAGTCGGGCCCCTTCCCGGCCTCTCCCTAGGAAAGAGAAGTTTCCCCCCATCCCAGGACAAGGCCACCCGATCGATCCGCAGGGGACGCGGCCGCGAAACACACGACCCCGGCACACCCCAGGGCGAGACGAACGGGAAAGGTCTTTGCACCCAAGTGCCTCGGTTAACAAAAGCCGTCGAGAGCGGCCGCGTAGCGAGGAGCGACATGCCCTTAGTTCAGGGGACGATACGTCCCTGATAGACCTACGCGACGGACTGAACACTCGAAAGGGGCGGGCCCGTAAGGAAAATATCCTCCTCCGAGGTGGCGACCTCAGGAACAACATCAATGACAGGAGGAACGAAAGAATTCCCCTGGAGGATGGCGCGGTAAAGCAGCTCATGGAGCAGCTGGCCGCGTTGAAACAGGTCACGGACCGTTTGGTCCACAAGCCGGAGGGAGCGGATACCGACTGTGGTGAAGAGGATAAAGAGACCTGCGCAAGGCACATCCTAGACGTTGTACTCCCCAAGGGGTTCAAGATGCCAAGTCTCACCGCCTATACTGGAAACACCGACCCCAGGGACCATCTGTCCCGATACAACCGGCTCATGACAGTGGCCCATGTCAGCGACGACGGCAAGTGCCTCTGTTTCTCGATCACTCTAGGTGGTTCCGCCGAGGAGTGGTGGAAAAGACTTAAGTCAGGATCCATCCAATCTTGGTCCAGGCTGTAGTCAGCATTTCCCAAGTAGTTCGTGGCCGCCATGAGGATGGACATGCAGATCAGCGCCGTCGCAAATATCAAGCAGCTCCCCACGGAGACGCTGAGGGCCTACATCCAACGCTTCACTGAAGAAGCCTCCAAGACGAAGGTGGATGACAGACAGTGCCTGGTGGCATTGCAGTCCGGAATCCGGGCCGGGTCCCCTCTCTAGGATGACATGCAGCGTAACAAGGTAGCCACCCTGGAAGAATTCATCAGGAGGGCCTAAGGATTCATCAATTGGGAAGAGGCCCAGATTCAGGCTTTCGGGTGGCCTCCGGGTCCACAGCCCAGCGCCCAAGCATTCCCGGGGTACGGGGTGCAGTTCCCGGCACAGTCGTTTGTCGCGCCCCCGGTCGCCCCAGGACCGGCCGTTACTCTTGGAATCACCTGCACCCTAAAGGTGTACGGTCCCGCCACTTCGGTATATGCCCTGGCCCAGTCCACCCACTTCTCCAGATATGGAGCTGCGCCAGTAGGGCTCAGCGTTGCCCCCTGTCGGGGCCCAGCAGTCACAGGCGGGAGTGACGGAAGCGAGCGTGAACCCCTCCAGGGGGAAGCGGTCCGGCAAAGGCCAGAACCGGTCCGAGCCGGTCAAGAGGGGAAAAAGGGGCTACGAGCCACAATATTCAGAACACACCAATCTGGTGGACACCAGGGAGAACATCTACCTGTCCACAGAAAAGGCGGTTCACTACCGGAAGCCTAACCCCATGTTCAAGGGGGGAAGGAATCTGAGGGATACCAGCAAGAGGTGCGCCTATCATGAAGATGTAGGCCACACTACTGAAGAATGTCGACAGCTCAAGGATGAGATTGAAAATCTCATCAAGTTAGGGCATCTCCACCAGTGGGCCAAGATGCCCGTGGGAGTCCCGGGCCTGTCAGCGGGCCCCGGACAACCCACGATTCCAGGAGCGCCCAGGGCATACCCGCCTCAGGGTGGGTATGCGCAAGGACCGACGGCGCAGGCCCCTCAGGGGGCCCCCGTCATGCATGCTCCCGCCCCCAGAATGCCTTACCCATCCGAGGTCGCACCCCCTCAAGTGGATGGGCATGTGGCCATCACCTCGGGCGGAACTCACCTGGGAGGACCGTCCAGGAATGATCAAAAGCGCTACCTGAGTGAACTGGACCATGATCAGGAAGTATGCGCCCTTGTCCAGGCACCGGCTCAGCGCCCAAAGTTGATAAACCTCCCCATCACCTTCACGGAGGATGACGCCCGCAATGTCCACTTCCCACACCATGACCTGCTGGTCATATATGCACAAATCGCCAACAAGTTGGTGTCCCGCGTGTTGGTGGATAACGGGAGCTTCGTCAACCTCTTTTTCAAACCCACCTTCACCGCCATTGGCCTGACCGAAGCGGATCTGGCATCATGCCCAATCCAGATCTATGGCTTCAACGGGGACGCACTACTCCCCATGGGGAAGATCCAGTTACCTGTTACGTTGGGAAGCGAGTTGCAGCACTCCTTCAAGTTCTGCACCTTTGTAGTGGTGGACTGCCCCACCGCCAATAACATCATTTTCGGCCGGCCCGCATTAGTAGAATTCGGGGCCATCACCTCTATCCGACATCTTTGCATGAAGTTCCCTTGCGACAACGGAGGGGTGGGTACTGTCCGGGGAGATCAGAAGAGTGCCCGGAAGTTCTACCACGTGTCAGCCCGACCAATCTATATGGTCCAGGACGAGCTAGTTGGGGACTTCATCGACCTGATTCGTCCCCCCCTACTAAGAGGGTGGTCCGGGAAGAAGATGACCTGGACCCAAGGATAGGGGACGACCGCGTAGTAGAACCAATGGACGAGATAGAGGAGGTGTGCATCAGTGACACCGATCCGACCCGGGTCATCCAAGTCGGGAAAAATCTGCCGGCGGATGTTCGGGCGGCCATTGTCGCCCAAGTTAAGGAGAATCAGGATATCCTGGCCTGGTCTCACTCGGACATGATGAGGATCGACCGCAACATCATCTGCCACGCGTTGAGTATTGACCCGAACGTGACCCCGGTCCGCCAGAAGCGCAGGTCTTTGGGGACGGAGAGGGCCGAGGCCCTTAAGCTGGAAGTTGAGAAGCTGTCTTCAATCAACTTCATACGCGAGGCTGTGTACCCCCGTGTGGTTGGCCAATCCCGTCCTGGTGCCGAAACCAAACAGGACATGGAGAACGTGCATCGACTTCACGGATCTCAACAAAGCTTGTCCGAAGGACTGTTTCCCGCTACCCAGGATTGACCAAATGGTGGATGTTACGTCCGGGTACGAGATCCTAAGCTTCATGGACACTTATTTTGGCTACAATCAGATCTCTATGCATGTGGCAGACCAGGAGCACACCAGTTTCCAAACCGACAAGGGAATATACTACTACATAGTCATGCCCTTCGGACTGAAAAACGCCGGGGCAACCTACCAGAGGCTCGTCAATCGAATGTTCCAGACCCAGTTAGGGAGAAACATGGAGGTCTACATCGATGACATGCTGGTCAAGTCCAAGACGTCCGGGAAGCATGCAGACGACCTGGCTGAAGCTTTCGCAGTCATTCGGAAGTACGGGATGAAACTGAATCCCAAAAAGTGCACTTTTGGCGTTGCCTCCGGGAAGTTCCTGGGCTTTATAATGAGCTTTCGAGGAATAGAGGCCAATCCGGATAATATCAAGGCACTGATTGATATGCCCTCTCCTGAGAAGCATATGGACGTGCAAAGCCTGACGAGACGGATAGCCGCTTTGAGCCGTTTCGTTTCCAAAGCCACGGACAAGTGCATCTCGTTATTTAACGTCCTTCGGGGAAGCCAGCGTTTCGAATGGTCTGTTGAGTGCGAAGAGGCCTTTCGCAAACTGAAAGAACGCCTAGCTCAAGCTTCGATCCTGGCAAAACCGGTGGATGGAGAACCTCTGTACCTCTATCTAGCAGTGACAGAGCACGCGATCAGCGCAGCGCTGGTACGGGAAGAGGAGAGGACGCAGCTCCCGGTGTATTATGTAAGTAAGTGATTGTTGGACGCTGAGTCTCGGTTTCCATTGATCGAGAAGCTGACCTTTTGCCTGCTGATGGCATCCTGGAAGCTCTCGCCTTACTTCCAGGCCCATGCAATAAAGTTCCTGACCAACCACACCCTGCGGCAAGTGTTACAGATGCCCGAGTCATCGGGAAGGCTCCTAAAGTGGGCCATGGAACTAAGTCAGTTCGATATATCCTACGTCCCTAGAGTATCCATCAAGGGACAAGCCCTGGCCGATTTCATCGTCGAATGTTCCGGGATACCTCATGAAGACAGTGGTCCCGAGGTCCCTACGGCGCCCGTCTGGAAGGTCTTCGTGGACGGGGCCTCGAATGAGAACAGGGCCAGAGCTGGGATCATCTTGGTGTCACCGCAGGGACACCAATTACAAAATGCCCTTAGTTTCCAGTTCAAGGCATCGAATAACGAAGCAGAGCACGAAGTTGTCTTATCCGGGATACGTTTGGCCCAGGAGGTAGGGGCAGCGAACTTGGAAATCTACAGCGATTCCCAGCTGGTTGTTAGACAAATCTCGGGGGAATATCAAACTAAAGGAGAGAGAATGGAGGCTTATGTGGCCCAAACGAGAGAGATGCTGCAGGCGTTCGCAAAGCACTCCATCCGTCAGATCCGCAGAGAGCAAAATGTCTTCGCAGACACACTAGCAAAGCTGGCCACCGACGCCGAGGCGGAACTAGTCAGGCTAGTCTCGGTCAACAATCTCCCCGTCCCAAGCATCAGGGCCCCCACGGTCCACACCATCGATCACTCCACATCTTGGATGGGACCGCTTATCCGCTACTTGACAGCCGGGGAGGTTCCAGCCGACAGGGCCGCAGCCAGGAAGCTACAATACCAAGTCCACCGATATGTCATGATGGACGGAAAACTCTATTGCCGAGTGTAATGCCCCGAATTTCCTAATAAGGGTTAGGACCTTGATTAGGAGGCCGGGAGGGCATAATTGAATTATGACGCTATTTAATGATCATATGCATGTTCATGTGAATTATATTACTATGTGATGGTAAATGCATATGGGTGCATTTATGATTATAAGGGTATTTTGGTAATTTGGCCACTGTGGGCGTAATTGTGTATTTTGGGTGCATGCTGGTGATTAATTAATATAGCCACATTATAAGGTGGATTGGTTCGAGCTATTCGGCATGAGACAATCATGGAATGTAAGTGTTCGGTCTAGTCATAACGGGTTAAAGTTCGGGGCTCGGGGTGAGTCTCGGGGTCATTTTGATGATTAGAGCATTACCGGGAATATAAGGGTAATGAGATATGATTTATTGGTATTTGAGAATGTTGAGAATAATGGGATTTGGAGAGTGTTAATTATAATTAACGAGATAGGCGGGAAATGACGGTTTTACCCTCAAAAGTCTTTAGAGGGATTTATTTGACCTAGGGGCAATATGGTCCTTTGGAAAAGGATATGTATCATTTAAAGGCTGTAGAAAATGTATGAAAAGAAAACAGAGCATCATCATCCTCATCTTTCTTTCTCTCCCGTACTTATTCCTCCTCCTTCTTCTTTTTGATTTTTGAGAGCCAATTTGAGGTAACAAGCTAAGAGAGCAAGGCTTGAGGGCTTAGGACTTTGGTTCAATCATTGAAGGGGATTTAAATCAAGCTTGAGGTAAGATTTCATCCTTGAATATAAGCCATACTCTTTTTTTCTTTATAGTTTTCAGCTTATAGTTTTGATGTGGATAGTTGGAATCAATGGGAGTTTTTGTATAAGATTGATTGGGTTTTGATGAGGGTATGATATAGATGATGATTTGGGGTTGAATTGGATGTTTGGGTGATGTTTGGGATTGATTTGGAGGGTTGGTTTTAAGAGAAATCGCAAAGAAGAAGAACCAGAAAGTTTCTGGTCTGTTTTTGGCGCAGCAGCGCTAGGCAGGGCAGAGAGCAGGGCTCTCTGACTTGGAAATAGGGCTGCAGCGCCATTTAATATGGGCTGCATCGCTGGTCCATTTTTCAGCATACCTATTTTAGGGCTCAGAATGATCCTTAAGGCTCGGGGTTTGGTTCCTTTGCCCCGTTTGAGCATATTAAGATTCCCGAGAGTGCGGGATGGATCCCGGGAGTGTGGTTTTAGATTATAAACCTTTTTATGATTTATTTTATTGATGGGATTCTATATTTGGTTATGACTAGGTGACCGCTAAATGATCAAAGGGTTGATCGTTCCCAAGGGTCGTTCTTTTAATCATTCTAGCTCGACTCCGAGGTAAGAAAACTGCACCCTATGATTATGTGACATGCATGGCTATTCTTGATGCATGTTGGTTGATTATTAAATATGACATGCATGGCTATTATTGGTGCATGTTGGACTGTTAAGTGTTATGCATATGATGCACGAGAAACATGTGATTAGGATATGCTTTGTTTACTGGATATGATATCGTCCAGAGCTTGAATCTCTATGTTTATGCATGATCCTAATTGTACTGGTACTTGTTTAGTAAGCAAGCTGAATACCTTGTTTATGGATATTGAACATGTGATATATGTTTGGTGGTATGGCTTACTTGTGTATGGCACTGACTAGTCAGGGACACTGGCCTAAGAGTCAGAAATGGCATAGCGTCATGAACGTCGAGCCAAATGAAGATTAGGTCTAATCGATATCAGCGTTGAATGGCTCCATGGCATTAATGCTGGACCGACCTGAAAGTCGATGAACATGCATTGAATGGCTCTATGACATTAATGCTGGACCGACCCTAAAGTCGATGAACATGCATTGAATGGCTCTATGGCATTAATGCTGGGCCGACCCTAAGGTCGAAGAACTTATAAGCGCTTGCCTAGTCTAAGACCAGATGTTCATAGCCAGGGCATATGGCCCCGGTGACTGTTTGTCACATGGCTAGGGGACGTTGTCCATAGTTACGACTCTAGAGTCGGGAGGAAGGTTATGATGGTGACCATTCACCATACACCTTTCCTGTTCAAACTTATGAAAGGTTCTCATATCAGTTAAACCCTGGTGACCCTATCGTCACATGGCAAGAAGAAGTTGTACCCACTTTTGCGACTTTCGCTACTGTCACCTATCTGTTTTGGGCTGATAGTCCTGGATGATTATTATGATCATTGTTGATATTATATCATGCTTTATTGTGTTTTCTTGCTGGGCTTCGGCTCAAGGGTGCTATGTGGTGCAGGTAAAGGCAAAAGGAAGCTGGACCATCCTTGAGTTGGAGAGCTTAGGTGATGACGTGTACATATGGAGCTGCTCGTCCACCACGGCCGAGGTTTAAAGAGGAACTAGGGTTAAACCCTGTTTTGCCGCTTAGATCGGCATGTTGTAAATAGTTTTCTGTAATAGACTCTGAAATTATATTTTTGGTATCCCAATGTATATATTAAACGTTCTAGTGAAACGTTACATCTTAACTAAAAATTTTAATCCCTAAACCGCTAATCATACTTAGTTCACGATTTTGGCCAAATGACTCGATTAGCGAGTTTAGCACTGTTTACAAGGCATACTGTAACGGTCCCTGGAGTTGGGACGTTACACCGAGGGTTGAACATGCCTTACTTCAGGTGTGTGTCCGGGACTGAGCTAAGCGCCATCATGCATGAAGTGCACGAAGGCTTTTGCGGAGATCACACAGCCGGGCCCAGTCTATCCAAGAAGATCCTGCGCCAAAGATACTTCTGGCCGACCATGAAGAAATATTGTATCGACTACGTCCGCAAGTGCGACAGTTCCAGAGGTACGCGAAGGTCCCGCGGGCCCCCCCGACAGAAATAACCTTGATGACTAGCCCCTAGCCCTTCGCGGTGTGGGGGATCGATCTTGTAGGATCGCTCGCAACTGGGAAAGGAGGGGTGAAATATGCCATCGTGGCCATGGACTACTAGACTAAGTGGTTGAGGCGGAGCCCATGAACACAATCACTTCCAAGAAGGCCTTGGATTTCGTCATCAACAACATAGTGTGTTGGTACGGCCTCCCCTACAAAATTGTATCTGTTAACGGGAAGCAGTTTGACAGCGCCCACTTCACGGATTTTTGCGAGAGACACGACATCGTCAAGAGCTTCTCCGCGGTCGCCAGGCCCCAGGCAAACGGGCAGGCAGAAGCTGTGAACAAAATCTTAAAAGGGACGCTGCAGAAAAAGCTCTAGGCCTGCAAGAGCAAATGGCCCGAGGAACTGCCACGCGTATTGTGGGCTTACCGGACGACCGAGAGGACATCGACCGGCCACACTCCCTACTCCATGGTCTACGGATGCGAAGCCGTCATCCCCGTCGAGATGACCATCCCATCTCACCGAAGAGACACGTACAACCTTGCCCAGAACCACACCTTACTCTAAGAATCGCTAGATCTCATCGAGGAGATCCGGGAGGAGTCGCAGGTATAGCTAAAGATGTACCAAGGCAAGATCGCGTGGCACTTCAACTCGATAGTCAAGAGCCGAAAGTTCGGAGCTGGCGACTTAGTCTTGCGAAGAGTCTTCCCTGCTACTCAAGATCTGGGAGTGGGAGTTCTGGGCCCGAATTGGGAGGGGCCGTATGAGATCCAACATGAAGTATGCCTCGGAACATACCGCTTAAAGCAACTCGATGGCTCGGAAGTCCCGCGAGCCTGGAATGTGGAACATCTCCGTAAATACTATCAGTAGTTAGGAGAGCGTGTTCCAATTTAATATTTTTGTTGTAAACAATGTACGCCCCAGGGCGACCCCTTTCGTATAATAAAAATGGCATGTACAAAATGTCACAAAGAAATATTGTGAAACAATGATAATCTTTCTCAAGTGACCCCAGACCAGTCTTCGCTCACTTGCGGGGGGTATCCCAGGTATAAGCAAATACCCGGCGGGGCGCAAGCTCAGGCTAGTCCTGGCTCGGACGAACGATGTCCAGGTGATACAAACCCCAGGGACCAAGCCCAAGGCTGATCCCTCCCCGGAAGAGCGATGTCCGGGGTTATAAATTAAAGAGGACCAAGCCCAAGGCTGCTCCCACCCCGGACGAGTGATGTCCGGGGGTATAAATCAAAGAGGACCAAGCCCGAGGCTGGTCCCACACCCGGACGAGCAATATCCGGGGGTATAAATTAAAGGGACCGAGCCTAAGGTCGTTCCCGCCCCGGACGAACGATGTCTGGGGGTATACAATTAAAGAGGACCAAGCCCAAGGCTGGTCCCACCCCAGACGAGTGATGTCTGAGGGTATAAATTAAAGGGACCAAGCCTAAGGTTAGTCCCGTCCCGCACGAACGATGTCCAGGGTTATACAACTAAAGAGACCAAGCCCGAGGCTGGTCTGTTAGAGAATATATATTATTGCTCAATGGAATTATGGAAAAACCAAATACAACTCTATGCAAAAATACAATGGACAAGATAATATTGATTAAATAAGTATTACAACTCAATTGCTCAAAATACAAGTAAATAAAAAGATGTAGAAGAAGAAGAAGATTACAAAATCAATACTATAACAATACAAGTAAATAAGAAGAACAAAAGAATGAAAACACAAACAAACTCTCACACAACCAAAGTGTAGAGTAGTGGGGATCACCAACTTGAACAAGATTCAAGAGCTTTGTCCAAAAGCTTATTTCTCCCTATTCTCTAAGCACTAAGGGATCTCTCTAGGAAATAACTCTCTGGAATTATCAAGCCTTTTGGTGTATTTTTCAGCCACGTGCTTTGTGGATGAAAAATGGTGTGTCTTACTAGTGAGCATTAGGCTCCTATTTATAGAGTTTAAGATACCCCTTTGAATTTCAAATTCCTCCAACCCCCATGGTTGTTACCAATGTTTAATTTGATGTTTTATGGAATTAAAATAGAGATTTGGGAGTTACTTAGCTGTTGGAAACGTTCAAAATTGGATAAAAACCGAAATTCAAAGAAGTTGTCAGCCACTAGGGCCGCAGCACATGTTCCAGGCGCCGCGGCGCTCAGTCAATTTCAGCAACAAATATTTTCAGTTTTTTCCAAAACGCTCCAATTTATTCCCACTTGATTTTGTAACTTCCATACACAATATGGGAGTTAAAATCACATCTCTATCAGCCATTTCTCATATGTCTTTATGAAATCCAATCTCAAATGTGTAACATATAATATACACATTATTGGGTAATATTTGGGAGTTACAAGTTTGTAACTAATTTTGTAACTCCAAAATATGTCACATTTGGACACACACATGTGTCCAATTTTGTGACTCTCAATAATATGTTACAAGGTGTGACAAATCACATTTTGTCACATTATTTAATCTAATATTATATTATATGAAATAATATAACATGGTCCACCCCGGACAGACGATGTCCGGGGGTATAAAGCTGAGAGGACCGAGCCTAGGACCGGTTCCTCCCCGGACGAACATTGTCTGGGGGGTATAACTAAAGGGACGAAGCCCAAGGCTGGTCCCATCCTGGACGAGCGATGTCCGGGGGTATAAATCAAAGGGACCAAGCCCGAGGCTGATCCCACCTCGGACGAGCGATGTCTGGGAGCATAAGTTAAAAGGACCGAGCCCAGGGTCGGTCCCACTCCGGATGAGCGAGGTCCAGGAGAGAAGCATCCGGTATGCCCTAGGGCAAAGCCGTGGCCTACAACTGATAAAGGGAAAGCAAGGTTCCGAAAATAAACTCAACCATGTGGCACTGGCCGTTGGAACCGGGATTAGAAACTTGGCAGTTAGATCTGAGAACTTGACAAGCTAATCAGTTGGTCTAGTCCAGGCCATTGGAATCAGGACCAAACCCTCAGGATCAATCAGGGAATAACAAAAAAAATATGTATATAAAAACTGGAGAAAGCAACATAGTGTTTTGGACGCGTACGCGTCTGAAAAAGATAAACAAAATTACAGAGAAAAGAGGTAGAGGAGACAAAGTGAGGATCCGGGCCTAGGCTTCATCCCTCAGGAGTTCCGCGTCTTCCTTCTACTTGGCCTCGAATTCGGCCCGCTTCGATTCCGGATCAGGGAAGACCAGGAGGTTCATACTCTTGTCCTTGCACCAAGCCATGTAGATGGCCTCCTTGAAGGTGACCTCCAACATGCCCTCTGCCTCATCTTTTGCGCGGCGGGATGCTTCGTGCGTCGCCTTCTCCTCGAGGAGAGAATCGCCCAGTTCACAGACCCGAGCCTTCAAGGTCTAGATCTCCTCCTTGTCCCTGACCGACTGAGCTGCGGCCGCCTCCAAGAGTGTTGCTCTCTCGTCGGCCTCTTTTCCCTTCTGGGACAAAGCGTCTTCCAGTCCGGCCTTGACGCGGTCGAACTCCTCACGATCCGGCCGGGCCTGGGCCATCTCCCAGCCAAGGGCCCCCTTGGCGGTCTCCCTCTGATTCACGGCCGCCTCCAGCTCCATCTTGGCCGTCTCCATCTTCATGGCTAGCTCGGCCACCAGATCGGCACTCTGATCGGACAACAGATCAACCTGAAGCAAAGAAAAGTTAGGAAAAATCCTTATCAACAAGTAAGAAGGGGAAAGAAAAATATAAGTAAAACTTACCGCAGTGGCCTGGTGGCGGAGCGCCTGGGAGATGAACAACACGTCCGGGTTGGCTATCGTGGCATACCGCTTGAGCTGGAGGTTGGACATGGTGTTCCCCACCTGGTCCAGCAGGTTAGCCGCCAGGGGGGCCGTGTCGAGAAATTTTATACTTTAAATATTATATCTTATAAATACAAATAACCTAATATTATTTATATATATATATAAAGATAAAAGGAAAAAATTGACTTGTGTTTATAAGAGAGAATCAGACAGAGTACAATAGAGAGCACAATGAAATTTGATAGCAAAAGAGCAAAAAAGAAACAACAATTGATGATTAAAAAAAAAATCAAATACAAGCACGCATTTATGAATTTTTATAGTAACGTATATAACATAAAAAAATTAATAGACTACACATTACCAGAAATTATATAAATATAAACATACCTTAACCAGAGAAAGGGAGCTCTGGGGAGCTGAGTGAGAGTGAGACAGAAACTGAGAGATCAATATTCACCAAAACAAAAAAAATGAATGAAAAAAACAGAATAACAATTATAAAAAATAAAGCGTTTCCATACTTGAGAGAGTGAGACCGGAGTGAGAGAGGGAGGACAGTGAGATTGAGAGATCCATTTTCACCAAAACAAAAGAAAGAGAGAAAAAAAACAGAAAAGAAATTAAAATATAAAATAAAAAAGCAATCTTCATACCTAAGTGACTGAGAGTGGGAATGGACTGAGAAAATGCCCAGCCCCTACGCCGTCGAGCCCATACCCATGGCCTCCTCCACCTGTCGTCGAGCGCAGCCCCCGAGCCACCAGTCGTTGCTATCGAGCCCAGCCCCGAACCGCCTACCACCGTATAGCCTGACCCCGAACCCCTGCCGTCGTCGACCACCATCCCCCGAGCCCCTGCCGCCGTACAACGTTCTCCTTTTCTTCTTTATGAAACCTAGGATTGTGTCTATTGTGATAAGTTATTTGGGGTCAAGGCAAAAAATAAAATTGGGACACCTATATAAATATTTTTATATTCATTAGTTGTTCAATAAGATGTGTTGGTGTGGTGTTAAAGAGTACTTAACTTGATTTGGAGGTGGCAGTACGAACTAGCTAACTCCATTATATATTGTTTTTAAAAAAAATCAAAATTGTAAATATTATATATGTACTATTTAATATCATTACAAAGTTTGACAAATTATTCAAATAATTTTTTTTAACTAAGACTTTAGTATTACAATTTAGTAATTAATATTTTTTTTATAAAATTAAATTAAAGTAGTGTTATTACAAAAAAAAATACTTTTAGGACACGCATCAGTTTATAGGGCTCGCGGAGAATTATTTTAGGGCTCGCGTCCAAGAGGTGTATATTAAAAAAATAAAATAAAACTTTTAGAACACGCATAAGTTTTTTAAGACTCGCTCCGCGAGCCCTAAAAAGTCCAAGAGGTGTATATTAAAAAATATATAACTTTTAGGACACGTGTCAGTTTTTAGAACTCGCTCCGCGAGCCCTAAAAGAAATTCTTTATGGACTCAAGTCCAGAAGCTGTTTTTAGGATTCGTATTTAGGTGAGTGCTCTAAAACAATGTCCTAAAAAAGTATATTTTTTTTTAGTAGTGGGAGTAGTTTATTTTTATTAATGAACCTTGTAAAAATTCCCTTATGTTTTTTACTTTGTTAGTAATTGTTCATTATTCAATAGTTTGAATCAATCTAATAGTTCATAGATTTCAAAAGAAACTTTTCAAAGATGAAAAATAATCATGAAGGAAAAAAAAAATAAGAGGGAAAGAAAATATTTAAAATGGAAAAGAAATATGATTTTTACTTTAGTTGTTTAGTTGTTTGGTAGAAAAAATGAAAGAAAATTAAATTATTTTATAATTACTTTTATACTCCTAAAATTATTAATATATAATAATAAAATAAAAGTACATTAGTAATTTAATATTGTCTTCTTTTGAAAAAAAAAAATCACTCACTTTTCTTCCCAATTGAATTGGAAAAAAATAGTAGGACCTATCATTTTTTTCCACTCCATTTTCTCTTTCATATTCTTTTCTCTCCTGCCAAACATGAAATTTTTTTCTTCCTCGCCACTTTTCTCTCCAAAAAAAATTTCTTCTCTCGTTTTACTTTTAGCCTAGTGTCTTTTTTAGACGATACTTTTAATGTAGTTTGGAAAAATAAAAAAGAATATGAGACACTCACTATGTTTTTAACTATAGTATTAAATTTAGTCACTTTTCAATGATAGAAATGTGAAATGGTAGCAAACATTTTATTTCAATTAAAAATAAAACTAAAAAAATATATGTGTTAATTAGTAAGTCTGTTAAGGTCATATAGTTTCAAAGAATAATTTAGATTTTCTTTGGGCTCATCATATTGTTGTAGAATTTTTAAATATTATGGAAACAAGTAATAAAGAGTGAGTAAAGTATCAATTTCCATAGAGAATTTATCACTAAAACTTCTTCAAATATTAAAATTATTTTCTCTTATTTTTATTCAATCTATAACAAAATAAAAACTTAGATAAAATTAAAATAGACAATTTAAAATAAGATTACAATTTTCCCACAATATTTCATTCAAACATAATTATTCACTTACATCCCTCAATGCAAATTGTTAACCAAGACAGCAAATTTTTCACAAATCTCTTCTAATGGTCATGCAAAAATATTTTTTTTAACAAGGTTTTATGTATTTTTAGACCATGTGTTTTGCCTCATTACTTGTTTGGACCCTGTGTTTGATAAATTACTTTTTGGACCATGTGTTTTCTAAAATAGTTTAAATATACTCCTAAACCCAATTTTGATCAAAGTTTTTTTTAATTAAAATCACAAATAATTCATCAAACTAACAACTCAAAACAAAAATATACAGTCATTCTGCCTAATAACTGTGTTGTTATATTCAATTTTTTGTTCATCAAAATTAGGTTTAGGGGTATATTTGAACCATTTTACAAAACACAAGGTCCAAAAAATAATTTGTCAAAATACATGGTCTAAACAGGTAATGAGGCAAAACACAGGATCTAAAAATGTATAAATTCTTTAAACAACCATCTATATTTCTATATATAATAATCAAATTAATAAAGCAAAACTTATTAAGTACGACTTCTCAAAATGGTTATGCATACCACATAAGTATATTTTTATCTTATGTGTGAAACTTAATAACAACTAAGTGATCATACATCATTCTATTACGCGCCACAACAAAATCTATTTTCTCAAATTCATTAAGGTTTTCAAATCAATCTAATTAATAGTTATTGTTAGATATATAACGTTATTATAACTCAAACTCTAAAACAATATATATATAAAAAAAAACACTCCAAACCAAAATTCAATATTGGTTTTTTTTGACGTCTCTCAAAGCAAAATTCAAGAAATGTATCATTAATAGAGCTGACCCCAGTGAAACTATAAAACTATATTCAAAATAAATAAAAGTGATCCACACGGCACGTAGCATCCCTACTAACTTGGAAATACAATGTAGAATATATAAAAAAAATTATATATTTATAATATATGTATATAAATATTCCAAACTTCATGAAAAACTGAGAAGAAAGGGACTGAAAGAGAAAAAAAATCGAGTAATAAATTTATGAAAACTAGTTGATTGAGCTGACCATTCTATAAACCAATGCATATTTATTGATCTACATGCAAGCATTACTACTCTACGACACCCTAAGAGAAAATTCTAATTTATAATATTTTTCGAGCTGTATTTATCATTAATAATGTAATGTTACCATCGTTCCACCTACTTTGATATGCACAGTTTTTCTTTCTCTTTTTTGTGATTATCAATTAAAGAGGTTGCGCAGCTAAATTTTGGAGATATTATTTGAGCTCCAAAATTATTGGTGGTCCGGCAAAAAGACATGTATTGATTAATTTAAACAACTTCCAGGGCCGGAGAAGCTTATAATTCATTCATGTCATTTTCCTTGTTCATCCAAAATTTTAGTCTTCTCATCTATTCATGATCTTCATCATTACCAAAGTAATTATTAATCAACTTTTCTTCGTAGAATTCATTATTCTCTGTGGTGATGGGGCTCTTTCTAATTCATGGTATTTTGTTCGAACTTTCAGTCTTATCTCCAAATTAAATACCAATTTTGTTATGTAAAACTAAAGAAATAATCAATACCAATAATTATTTTATTAAAAAAAAAAAGGCTGATGAGATATTGACGTGCGATATATCGTTTTTGTATTCACTCTGAATAAGATCTAATACTCTTAAAAGGAAGAAAAAAAAAAAAAGTCTATTTTGATTTATTTAAATTTATCATATTTTATGTTCCTAATTACTACTCAAATTTCATTTTGATCACTGTCATAGCCAAATTATATGTTTAGCTTTATATATATGCTATAGCCAATAATAATAATAAGATTGCGATATATGTAATTGTTATCCCAAAAATGGAAATTGATGACGTGGCAATAGAGGTGACAAATGGCAGTACATGGTCCGTAAAAAACACATTAAATAGTCAATAAATACATTAACTCCTCAGAGTTGTGATAAAGGGACCCGGTAGACTGATGAAGAATTTGGACTGCTTGAAAGATGTCATAACCAAGCCAAGTGCACCTTGGTCCGAGGAAAGCTAAGGAGAGTGCATCCTAGGAGGCTAAGGAGAATGCATTCTAGGAGAGCTAAAGAGAGTGCATTCTAGGAGAGCTAAGGAAAGTGCATCCGAGGAGAACTCAAGAGAGTGGTCCTAGGAGACCCCAAGGATGTGGTCCTAGGAGACCCCAAGAGAGTGATCCTAGGAGACCCCAAGGATGAGGTCCAAGGAGGAGAGCCCAAGAGACCTTGGTCCGAGGAGAACTCAAGAGAGTGGACCTAGGAGACCCCAAGGATGAGGAGAGAAATGCATGTCCTACTACCATGCACGTCTGACCAACAAGTGTATGTCCTACCACCATGCACATGTCCGACCAGCACTTGCATGAGTGGTCAGTAGGAGAGGTGGATCAACTAGCTAGAGGAGGACTAAGTCAAGATTCCCAGAAACAACTTCAACAAGATACGCAGGAATCTCTCATTCTTCCCACAAATTGGGGGTTTGTTACATTTTGAATGTTTTTTTTGTAATTTAAATGTAATAAATATAATAAAATATCCCGATTCTAGGGGATATCAGATGTATGACCCTAAGCCTATAAATAGAGAGCTTATGGAATTAGAGATGGGTTCTTCTGCTTCTTTTTTCTAGAGAGAGAAAATTTGGGTCTGAGTATTCTAGAGAGAGAAAGTGCTGGTATTTGAAATGATTTTTGTATTTTTGCAATCTGTACTGAAGAAACTCAGTTGACTCAGTCCATCTGATCTTGAGTACAGATCTATAAATCACAACTCTAAGTGGATTAGGCTATTACCGACAATCGGGGCTGAACCACTATAAAATCTCTTGTGTTATTTATTTTTCTTGATTAAACTGTCTGTGTCATTTAAATTCTCTTGAAGGTTCATCGTTTTTTACGTTCTCACGTTGTTGGCTAAAAACACAGTCAACAGTAATATTAATAATAATTTCAGAAATGGTCAAGTCATCACACAAAAATAAAGCAAATTAATTAGTACTTATAATATTAATAAAAGAAATTCTTCAATGAGATAAATATTAATGTAAAATGAGAGCCCCACATGTAACAACGACCTAACTATATATTTTAGAAAGCAAGGGTACTTTAGATCAGGATTCAGATTATTTAAATATATGTAGATTTATATACGTGTGTATATATTTGGCTTTTGCTGTTTTGGTTAACAATTCACAAAAAACAGAATCATATATCAGTTTGTGACAGATTGAAAAAACGACAATGATAATTACAATTGATTGGCTCATATTTGTAGTCAGGAAAAAGATTGCTTGCACTTTCTTTTTTCACTTGTTCTGTACGATAAGAAACGAAATGTCGTTTTGGTTATGAAAACGACATGTCGTTTCATGTGAGTTCATATTTCTCTCCTACTCTCCCGCCAAAGAAACCAATATGTTGAGTTCAATTTTTTAAGTCGTTTATGTTGCATACCTCATTATTAGCATAGTGTTATAATTAAAACACAATGAGCACTAAATAAACAATAATCAATATCAAATCATGCTCATGAATTTCCATGATCAAATATTTTATTTAGGGCATTAATATAATAATATGTGTACCTCCAATTATCGCATTGATCTCTAATAATCATGTTGATTACACTTCTTTGATCTACACATATAGAGAAAAGGAGAGCTTGGGATTAATGAACACTACTCTATCATTCTCTCTACACCATAGTCACACTCATTCCACCTTAATCATCAATCAAGAGCACAACCCTTTATATAAGGAATTATGGGCCAATTGGGCTTACATGCCCAATGTGAGAGAATTAGTTGTCTTGGCCCAATGGGCTGACCAAAGACGTTTTAGAGCGTGTCCATGGGCCCTGAGCATGTTAGTACGTTATGTCCATCCCATTATGGCCCGATGGTAATATCATGCATTATCGATTATATATAGTTATCATTACATGCTAATACCGAAACTATGTGAGCAACACTTAATTATGTTAGTCCATATAAAATATTCTAACATTCTCCCACTTGGACTACATAATTACACCAATATGTGCTCACTAAGTAACAGTATCAATACATAGAAATCTCAAGAAACAATAATGTCTATAAACTAATTATGCATCATATTGTATCGACAGGACACAAATATAATACATAATGAGACATCTGAGATTCATAAAACATGATGATAACTACTGATCTGGATCCACTCGAACATAGCACCGAGACTAAGCCACTGGCTTGCATCAACAAGTGTGTACACACAACATCAAAGAGTTATCCAGAATATGCATATATTCAACAACCAATAGCAATCCTTAACATGTCGATCATACATGAAAAACAATGACTCCCACTGATCAAATACATCTTTGGCTCCCAACAATCCAAACAAGAAATGACTTCTTAGTACATACGTTCAGGTAACTCGTGTCAGTGTAGTCATTAGCATGTTGTTTGTAAGTGCGTGTTATGATACTAATAGAGGACTCCACAACTTTCTCACTACATATGGAACGTCAACATCATTAATGGAGCAATACTACTCCCCAAGTTCCGAGAGATAGATATCATTGCGATATTTATCACATAAGTTCAGTAAGTTCACAATAGAGTCAACTACTCTTAACACTGAAACGGAATATCGCAATTGTAATGTACAATCAATGTCCTCGTAACACGCCACACACTCTACCTTCACATACGAGGATGTTGTCAATGTCCATGCAACACCTAATCACATATAACTTCCCTTACCATTATACTCACTTTGTATGAGAGAGGAAGTTGTAGGTGTTCATATGACATTTAATTACAAAATAGCTCCTCCTAGAATCATGAATGCTTATAAGTGGATTTTATCATCCATGCAGCCTTTCCAATCGATATCACTAAAACCAACTACTATATGTCACAATGTTGGTTTGTCGATTGCTAACACATCCTTGGTACCATAAGGATGACAACTCAAGTACCAATCCAGCATGCCTGTAACAGATATCACGATAGGAATGTGTATACTTGAGTAAGCCCTAGGCTACCTTCAACAAGCATATATGTGAGATAATCTCAAACTTGATCTCTCGTCATTACTAATATCATGGACTTTAGGCCGTTCATAATACATCACAGTTTAGACTATTTAAAGATTCTCAATGAAATCGAAACATTAATCACTACAATAATTAGTCAATACAAACTATGAGACAATTCAGTCTACCGTTGATCTCATCATGAAGAATCTAAATTTTTAGACCATACAAGGTTTATCAAGAATTCTTCATCCGACAGATATTATCAAATAACGGCTTAATTTGTCTCCAAAATAGATCAAAATCATAAGATATGAGCAATGTACTATATCAAGTGACAATATAAACATATCATTGCTCCCACTAATCTCTCATATAGTGTTGACTAACGATAATGTTTCGAATTGACTATTTTGAGAATTACAGTAATCACTATCTTGATGTCCTGCCTCAAAATGGATTTAATGCATTGAACTCGGGTGTCCTTTAAACAAGAATTTAGTTCTTGCATCCTTATATATTGATTTCCAAATAGTCACCACTTTACAACTCAATAATAGTAATGAACAAATTCATTGCTATAGTGGAGACTAGCTATAGGCTTTAATTCACCTTACTTTAACCATCAAATAACTTATTCTTAGAATGAACCACCATTAAGAAAATCTCCCAATTATTATGGGATTAAGCCTAAACTTTCACGCTTGATCATAGCTTGGAAATCATGAAATAACCATATCAATTCTCCAAATAAGGATTAAGAACTACCAATGACTATCGATTAGAAATTTAGAGGTATATGTAATTAAACTTATCTCGTGTATGGAATCACACGTTTATCAAACTGTCTCGATCCTTTATCTTTATTTGTCCGCATATGGAGTTTCTTACAATAATCTGGCCAATTGTAGGTCATCAATAATAACAGCGGAAGCAACAAAATGAGGGATAAATCCAATTATTCCCTAAATAAAATTTTAACCCTTGTCTAATGCCAGCTTAAAACTCCAACATAGATAACTTTATATACTTATAAAAAATAATAGCTAGAAGAGTCATACATATTAAACTTGATATTCTCAATAAAACACTTAAATGTTCATCTTCTCTCATATGATTAAAATCCAAGATTGTCAAATGCAATGTCCTATATTGCCTCGTAATATTAGAACTTCTGAAATAGCCTTAGATGTAAATTCTTATTCAATCACAACATTCATGAGGCTATTCAGAATAAAACGATATGATCCATTGAGTCTTAGTATCTTGAGTGTTGCTACGAAAGACTTATCTCACATTGTCTCTTTCGAAAAACAACTAACACGGTTGTGAATATGGAATTATGT
Source organism: Humulus lupulus (assembly GCF_963169125.1). Lineage (NCBI taxonomy): Eukaryota > Viridiplantae > Streptophyta > Magnoliopsida > Rosales > Cannabaceae > Humulus > Humulus lupulus. Next base: position 47,404,916 of record NC_084800.1, on the reverse strand, counting down.
TTGTGATTATATTAGTCCATACAAGATTCAAATATCTCTCCCACTTGGACCAATATAATCAACAAACACCATATTAATCTCCAACATGCAATAGGCAATCAAATAAATTATGTATGATATCATATCGATAGGATATGTATACTACACATAATTTGGCCTGAGAGACATTCAAATATAATAACAACCATCAAACCAAGATGCATGGAGTACAACAATTAAGACTATCTACCAGTCTTGTTGTGTCCTTGTCACTTCGAGAAACAATACACATAAAAAAGTGACTCATCAAAGTTTGAAAGCTTTTATGTTTTAGAAAGCTTTATAGTGGAAAACACCTAAGGGATTAAACCATGCATGCATATCATTATGCATGCATGGTTTAATCCCTTAGGTGTTTTCCACTATAAAGCTTTCTAAAACATAAAAGCTTTCAAACTTTGATGAGTCAAAACTTTGAGAAGACTGTGCTCAAGATAATAATGCATGAGAGATCTTAACAAAAGAGTGATAAATACTCGATATCTCTCAAAATTTGTATGCATTATAGATTAATCATTGCGGACAATTGGGTTGTAAAACTATTATCAATAATTATGATAGTCATTAGCGATGAATATGTGTACTGAGATTGAATAAGTCAAAAAACTTATATCCTCTATTCTTTCCATTTCTCATCCAAAACTGTAACTAAGTTATCAAAGTCACTATACTGAAAACTTTGTTCAGACTTAAATCAATCCAAAATTGTTGCCTAAATATAGCTTAGCTATCTTCAATTTTACTAGCAACAACGATATGATATCAAGTACATATGCATTAACCCATTATCTTGAATTCACTATATTTACAGACATTCACAATTAACACAATCATCTCTTCGGAATAGACAATGACAATCATACATCCATTGTAATATTCATCCAAAACTTGTCAACTTATGATCTATGCCTTATCTTGATCCTTAAACATAAAAGTATTGTAATAATTGATTCATTAGTTCCACCGAAACTATTTCAAGGCACAAAACCAACGTACTAGTCTCCTGAACTCATCATTGTGTAGCAAACGTAGGAATATCACTTTAGATGCCCAAGAAAAATTCCTAAGTGATTCCACCCTCATAAAATTTGTCAATAGGGATCGATCGACACATATATACTTTACTAAAACCAACTGACACCCATCGCAATACTCCCACTGAGCATGCAGTAACTTGGCATCCTTGAATTCAAATGATTTCAAGATTTATCAATTTCGAGGCCTAGTCCAATTTTCTAATGAGAGATCGATATGACAAGACATATTATAGTCTCATCCGATAACTAAGCGGTAGAGGTTTTAGGATTTCTTAATACTAAAAAAAAAATATCTTAGAGCAGTGCCACTATGTGAAAACAAGGATTATGCAATCTGCTCGTTTTCTTAGCTTTCTCAATGATCTATCAACGGAAACGATCATGTCATGTTAGAGTCGTTCAAACAAAACATATGACTCTTACACAGGTAAGGACAACTACTTTAAATATCATAACCAAATTCAGCTAATCCACTACCGATAGGGTAGAAAAGATTGTGTGGTTCATGACATCTAATGTGTTTCCTTCACCATCTAAGCATCCTACTTTACAGTAAAATCATCGACAAGATGACTAAATTGCATGTATGGATCTTAGTTTTTAATTGTGATTGATACGGGAGAAAAGTATTTAACATGAATCACAATTTTCGACAATTGACATGTGAAAACTTACGACAGGTAAGCACAACACATTCAATGAAAAAAATTTAATCTCATAATTATCTAATAAGGCCGATTGCGCATTTTTGTATTTCTAGCAAATTTTATTACCAAAAATATTAATTAAATATTTACAATAATTTTTATAATAAATACACAAACCATGACCAATATCTTATTACACATTTTCCATAGTATATGCCCCGAAAGAATTCATAATAATAACAACAATGAAATTCACAAAAAATTATCAAAAATCACGAAAGGCATATATATAACAAAATTATGGAATGATAAACAAATAAAAAATGGACTTGTATGAGATTAAATTAATTAACGATAAATTTATCACAATTCTCACAATTTTATGAATAACAAAATTGACATGCTTAGACTCACGATAGGTGAGTACATAAGCACTCAATTAATTATTCATTAACATAATTATATTATCAAAAATGTCAATCATCTATCAAATAATTTTTATGGCATGAATATAATTATGTCTTCATCCAATGAAATAAATAAAAAAAAAAATTGTGAGAAAAAAAAATTAATTCAAATTAATTATGTGATTATGAGTCAATTAATAATTTAAATTGACCAAACTCAAAATATAATCACACAATCAAATGAGAAAAATTAAAAGGAGCAAAATGGTGAAAATTTGGTCCAAAATGGAATCTTCACGCGCCCCCACGCGCCCAAATTTTTTTTGTGCTGAAAAATGCCCAAAAACGACATGTAGTTTGTAAGAAAACGACATAAATCATCAAAAACGACAGCACTTCGGAAAATGACAAAAAAACCAAAAAACGACACCAAATCAGAAAAATGACGACACGTCGTTTTGAGGTTGTCTTCAACCTCCAGCGGGTCTGTTCGACCCGTTTCGAACCCAAATTCTGACCCCGTTGGATTTTAGCCACCAGAGCTCCGATTTTGATGTCGTTTGAGGGTTTTTCTCCATTTTGCATGCTCTTTCTATTTCCAGTACACATTCAAACTTATAAACATCCGAAACTCGTAGATCTAATAGCCATTTTCGGCCATTAACAAGCTTTGAAAAAGCTTGGAGTTTTGGGTGTTCTCAACGTAAACGAAACGAAAATACAATCTAAAATATTGATAAACTCAATACTAATCCTCCAATCTGATTTTATCTACCAATAATATATAATATCGATTTTTTTTTTTTATGTAAATCAGATTTGAAAAAAAATTTATTCTAATAAGCCCTAAAATCAAATGACCTGGCTCTGATACCAATTGTTATAGTTAAAACACAATGAGCACTAAATAAACGATAATCAATATCAAATCATGCTCATGAATTTCCATGATCAAACATTTTATTTAGGGCATTAATATAATAATATACGTACCTCCAATTATCGACTTGATCTCTAATAATCATGTTGATTACACTTCTTTGATTTACACATATAGAGAAAAGGAGAGCTTGGGATTAATGAACACTACTCTATCATTCTCTCTACACCATAGCCACACTCATTCCACATTAATCATCAATCAAGAGCACAACCCTTTATATAAGGAATTATGGGCCAATTGGGCTTACATGCCCAATGTGAGAGAATTAGTTGTCTTGGCCCAATGGGCTGACCAAAGACGTTTTAGAGCGTGTCCATGGGCCCCGAGCATGTTAGTACGTTATGTCCATCCCATTATGGCCCGATGGCAATATCATGCATTACCGATTATATATAGTTATCATTACATGCTAATACCGACACTGTGTGAGTAACACTTAATTATGTTAGTCCATATAAAATATTCTAACACATAGTTCATCATGGAGCCTTCTATACGATACGTCGTGCTTTTATAATTAAGAGAAGGGTAGATAACTATTTGATACCCTGTGTTTTTGCCAAGTATCATTTTAGTACCCTCTGTTTTCAATAATGCTCATATGGTACCCTATGTTTTAAAATCGTACATATTTGATACCCTAAACTCAAATTTAATTAATAAAATTTTGTCAATTTAATCAAACTGATGTCAATTATGTAAGTTCCAAATTTAAATTTAATTACTTAATTACATATAATTTATGACAGTTTGATCATATCGACAAAATTTTATCTATCAAATCTGAGTTTAGGGTATCAAATATGTATAATTTTAAAATACAGGGTACCATATGAGCATTATTAAAAACAGAGGATATCAAAATGATACTTTGTAAAAACATAAGGTACCAAATGAGTAAATTCCCTTGAGAGGGACCAACACTTGTGTGAAAAGAATAATCTAGCACTACTAACATCATAATTAACAATATAAATATATATCTCTAGGTGATTGCTATGCCAACTTTTTTCTTTATTACTTTTCCTCATCCTTTTGTCAAATAAATTTTTATAAATTCTAAAAATATTATAATCATGATCATGATATTAATCGTAAGTAAGTACTCTAGATGATTATGATTAATAACCTAACCAACCACCAAAATGGGAAGACTAGACCTGAAGATGACAATTTTTCCGGCGGAAACCCCTTAATGTGGTGGGGAAAAGGATGATATTTTTTGCCCCACGGGCCTTGTTTATTTATTTAATATAAATAATATTTTTTAAGAAATTAAATTGTGCTTTTACATAGTAGATTAGATTATGAAGTATAAATATGGTAACTTTTTTTAAAATGTTTTTAGTTTTATTTTTTTGGATAATATTTGTAATTTGGATCATAAAGTATATGTAATATAATTTAATTAATTTTATATTATAATTGTTTTTTATTTTTTAATAAAAATATCGATAATACTTTTAAAGAGAAATTTATATGTATCACTAACTGTAAAGAAAAAATTACAATAATACGGTTACACGGAGATTTTTTCACTTTTACGATCATGATCTTTCCTTTACATTTATACGGAGTCTTATGCAACTTCCGACAAGCTATGTTGTTGCAGCACCTTCAAGCTTCATCGACATCTTCATAGTGAGAAGCAATTGACATCTATGGCTCCATCTTCTCCAATGGTGGCAGCGGTGTTCTCTGGTGCTTGTCCATTATTCATATCAAAACCCAAATAGGATAAGGAGAAGAAGAAGGTAGTATTCGTATATGCAGCGACAATTACTGGTTCATATATCTCATACTTGTTTTTTCTTTTTCTTAATCTTGATCCCATGTACATATATAAATATATATATATATGATAGATTCATATTGGGATTGTTCAATGGAAAATTAGTGGTATGGTCTTTTTTGAGTTGTTTACATGATTTTGATTTTTGTAGACATACTAAATTTGTAGCTAGTATATGAGCTCTATATGTTTTGTGATGCCTAGATCGACCTCATCATCTTCTCTACCAATGGGAAATTGTACGAGTTTTGTTAACTCTGTAAGGTATACACATATACCCTTCTTTACATTACATTACACGTACATGTAACACAATACAAAACACATATGACTATATAAGAGACATCTTTTTTTTGGACACCGAACCTCACTTGCATGACGCGTGTTCCACTATTAAAATTCTTGACTAAACTTAGATTCAAAGCCACATATGTGACTTCATCCACTTTGTATAATCTCATTCTTATTATTTATTTTAACATATGATAAAAAAAAATAGTTGCCGGTGCGTTTTAGGTTGAAGTGAAGACCAAGACTTGGAAAATGACTTTGCTCACAGGCCAATTACATGAAGCACATTGTACTGAGGTCAAACATATCACATGGTCTACTATTTTCACAGTCAAACATATGGTTGTGTACAATTTTCTAAGACACGATAAGGTGTGGTAAAAAATAGATACCGATACCATTTCAAAAAAAAAGTACTGACACATATATATATATTTCTTTATATATAATAAGTATGTTTATTTATTTATATTTATATAAGTCATATTGATTAATAAGCTATGTGATTTTCTCAACATTATCAACCTTTTTTGTTTGTTTTAGTTTTTAGTATATTTTATATTAATTTAATTTAAGTTTTTTAAGTATACATATAATTTTAGTTTATATTTAATATATATTTGGTTGTTTTTTAGTTGTTTTTATGTTGTATTTTAGTTGTTTAGATTTATGTATAGTAGTTTTCACGTTATTTTTTAGTTGTCACTACAAGAATTTCAAGTATTAGCGGCCGGGGACTCCGCCGCTAATAAGGTCTAAATCCGTCGCGCCTAAAAATTTGTCGCTATTAATGATTATTAGCGGCGGACTGACACACCCACCGCTAATAATCAATTATTAGCGGCGGACATTAGCGGCGGAGCCCGCTGCTAATACCTATGTCAGAGGCATTATTATTAGCCGCGGAGTCCGCCGCTAATGTTGTTTTTATAATATTTTTTAAATTAAATTTTAAATAAATTAATATTTATTAAATTTAATTATTTTTAAAAATAATTTATAATATAATTTAACAAAAATAAACATTTAATTAATTTAAACATAACTAACATTAAAATTAATATAAATAGTTTTAATATTTATCAACCTAGTAAATATCACTATTGTCATTAAAAATAAATAAAGTATTAATTCAGTCCAAATATATAAACTAGTAACTAAATAAAGTCATTAAGATTAATATTGAAATTGCCCTCATCTTCAACATTTTGGTTTGGCTGTGAGGACGACGGCTGTGGCGGTGAGGGTGACGGCTGTGGCTGTGGCGGTGAAGGAATATAAGGTGGTTGTGATGATCGTCCGAGCGTGAGGTCCCCAAACAGATCTCGAGGCTGTGGTTGTGGCTGTGGCTGCGACCCACCTCCAACCTCCCAATATCTAACATTAGGTGGCGGAGGCTGCATTGATCCTCCTAGAAAATCGGTAAAACTAAAATATAATGGAGGAGACTGGGAAGAGGGTCCAAAAGTGTATTGGTTTTGATACCGAGGAGGTTGTTGCGACGACACATGTGGCGGATACATTGGGTGAGGCAGGTACAGCTGCTGTGGCGGATACTGTGAAGGAGGCTGGAACTGCTGCTGTGAAGGAGGCTGATACTGCTGCTGTGAAGGAGGCTGGTGCTGCTGTTGTGGCGGTGTATGAAGGTCAGGATTGGCAGTGTTACTCTGAGAAGACGAACCACCTTCGGATTGTGATGGCAAATGCCTCTGCATAAAACTGTCAAACATTGGGTCATACAGTTTACTGGGATGCACAGCTGTCGAAGTCTCAAATGTCTCACGAATTGCCTTCATCATCATAGCCATAACTCTCATATCTTCATTAGGCGTAGCAGTAGTATTTGCTTGGGACTGACTTTGATCTGTAGAGCTAGAGGATGTCTTTTTTGCCTTCCCTTTCGCCCTATAACCCACTCCTCTTTGGTAGTCAGATCTCTCCCCGAGTACTTTACTTAGTATCTCGTATTGATCGACCGGGGACGAATCAACGCCAGATACATTTAGAGATGCCTCACTCTGCTGTTGACTTTGCCTCTCGAGCTGTGTCCTCTGAACCTCTGCCGCCATTTTTTCCTATATAAAGATAACATTATAAACAAAAATTAGAAACATTATAAACATTAGAAACAAGAAAACAATACTATTCACTTACATAATCTTGTTGAGCTGCCTCATTGACAAAAGATTTTGTCGATTTTCTCATATGAGCATCCCTCCAAGTATCAACAACATGCACATCCGGGTTCTCCTATACAAATGTAAACAAAATGTTTCAGAATGCGTTATTTTATAAAATTAAATTAACATCTTCACTTACATATTGGTGACGCTTAGTTGCCAACGACTTTGTGCCTTGTGTTGTTACATACTTCATTTGTCTTCTGTTTGCTTGATTTTTAGCGGAACGAGCCAAAAATCTTTCGCCCAAAAACATTTCACAAATAAGCTGCCAAGCCTCCATAGTGCAATGGTCAGGTGGCTTAGAGAGGACATTCTCCAAATCTTTTGGTCCAACATAATGATTTTTGAAGTATCTATGTCTATAGTTCTTTCTCTCGCGATATCTTTCCCCCATCTCCTTGTTGAGAGTTGCCAGAACTGACTCACGTTGTGGATGACCGTCTATATTATAGTAATACTGCATTAAGAAAAAAAATATTAGATAACTTTGTAAATAATGAAAAGTACAAGATTTGTAATTTTTTTACCCTCATACGATCAAGCACTTGATCCTTAAACTGTCGAGGTACATCAGCAAAATCCAAATAATGCCCCGGACACAAAATGGAAACTAGAGTGCCCAACATGCGAATTAAAGCTTGATCCTCCTGCCCAACCACTTTGTTGGTCACAGGATCAAGCTCTAGATCCAATGGTTTCCCAGATTTTTTCCTTCGTTCTTCAAGAACATTATTACTAGCAGGGCCACGACCTTTTCTTCTCGTCGGCGGGGCTTTAAAATTTATTAACAATAATCAGTATTAGTATTGATGTTATGATAACTCTACAAAATATAGTTATTTTACCACTTTTTATGTGATCATTGTTGCTTAGTTCTTGAGTTCTTAATTGATTTATTAAGTTTTTAAGTAATTTTACATTTATTAGTCTTATTGTAATTTTTTAGATTTTTATATATTTTTAGATATTTTATTATAATATGTTGTAGTTTAAATTATGTGTAATTAATGTAGTTTAGTTAGAAGTAAAATAAAAGTGCAATTTTGTTGATCTTTATTGATAAATTAAATTAAGTTTTAATTAAGTATTTTCAAATAATTAATATGATTTATTTATAAGTGAAAATATTTGATTGTTATTTGATTTAATTTTTTTATGGTGTAGGAATTATGTTGTATCTTTGTTGTGTTTGGAGAATAAAGAAAAGAAAGAAAAAATGGCAAAATTGAAAGAGGAGAATTAAAAGTGTCAAGGCCAACTGCCCAGCCAGGCCCGAAGCCCAGGCCCGGCCCACCTCCAAGCAGCCATCAGCCTCCACGTGCAGCCTCTCTTCCCAGCACACTTGAGTCTTCACGCCTTCAGCAGCCAAATCACCCCAACGTGACCACCCATTTTCCTTCAGATATCACAAATCCACCACATTCAGCAAGTCTCCTTCAGCTCACCAATTTGCCAGCTGTCGCCTCCAAGAAGCTGCAAGATGAAGAGACTCTCTTCATATGCATCCCTCACGCCTGAAGCCCAGGCCATCAGCAAAGCAGCCCCAACGTGGGCCAGCCCAGTCCGCAAGGCCCAAGTGCTGCCTTCCTCCACCAAAGCCACCTTCAGACCAGCCACAACCCAACTCAGCCACCAAAAGGCTAAAAACCATATTTTTTTCCCAATATTCTTTTTTTTTCTTTTCACTAAAATATCAACTCACTCTTCCCTATTTTTCTTACCTAAATAAACATTCATAATTTATTTTTTTACCCTAGCTTTTCACTAATCTTTTACCCAACCAAACATTTCATCTTTCCAAAACTCTTACACTTACTCTATTTATCCTACCACTTCCCAACACAATTAAATTAATCAATTTATTTATTTTAATTTGATTAATTTAATCTCCATATTTTGCCTATAAATAGAGTCTTGTAAGACCATTTGGGGTGCTCTTCTTCTTCATCTTTTCAACATCTTCTACACATATTTTTCTCTCTTCTTTTCACTATTTTCTCTCTACCATTTTCATCTTTTGAAGAGCATGTCAAGTATGTTATTTTGTAATTTTTATTTCAATCTAGTTATGAGCTTCTAATCTTTTTCAAAGGTTATTAAGATGATGATGAAGCAAAATGTAACTAGATAGTGTTTTTTTTGTTGTATGTTGATTTCCCATTTGTACAACATTGTTTATGGATTTTTCTATCAAAGATATGAATTTTTCATCTAGTGTTGATTGTTAAAGCATATTACACTTAGTTCTTCATTATGCAAAAATATGATATTCTTTGATTAAATGTTTTTCATTAAATTGTTCGCATCTAATTCTTAGAGCATAAGTATCATATTTTGCCTAAATATAATCTCTTTGATTTTTTGTAGTTTTATTAGGTTGTAACACAACTAATGCTTAGAAATTATATCTTATATAAGTGAAGAAAAATCCTACCTTTTTGAAAGAGTAACTTGTGCTTGAATAGAAAATATATTTTGAAAAAATATATAGTGTGATTTATTTCAACTATATCAAAACTTGGGAATCAATATACTTATAAATACTATTGAACTTGCATTTTGTGGATTCTAAAATCTTAATAATCTTATTTTATATATTTCATTTGAAAACTATTTTTCAATTTAATCTTAAATCTTTTTATTACTTGTCTTTTATTTTTCTAAAACAAAATCTCATCAAATATTTGGAACTAGGTTAGAATATTATTGCTTTGTTTGAAATAGTTTCTTTTGATGTTAGTCAACTCTCATGGGTTCGACCTCGTACTTACATGAACATTATATTCTGAAACGATTCGTGCACTTGCGAGTTTAAATATTAAAACACCCTCTTTTGGGATCAACATGTTATATTTATCTAACAATATAATTTCTAAAAATAATTTTGATATGCAATATTTAACCTGACTCGCAAGATGATGGTACCCTAGAAGGATCTGGCGGGTCTTGACCCCCACCATCTCCGCCATGATAAGGAGCTATATCAGCTGACATTATACTTCAGTTTAAATTTTATTAGTTAGTAATTAGCATTAAAATAGAAGTATATCACATTGAATTCATAATAATAATGATTACAAAAAAAAAATTTATTATATTTAAATATATAGTTCTGTTACACAAATAGAAAAAACTAAACAGAGTAATCACTATCATTTCCATCAGTAATCGGAGATACATTTTCATCTTCACAAAGCTCAAATATCTTATATTATAATTACAAAAAAAAAACTTCATTTAAATACATAGTTCTGTTACACAAATAGAAAAAACTAAACAGAGTAATCACTATCATTTCCATCAGTAATTGGAGACACATTTTCATCTTCACAAAGCTCAACAACCAATTCATCTTCTGCATCTGCAACGTCCTCATGTTCTGACATATCAACTTCATCGTCACCATCTTCATTAGCTCCAACATATGCAGCAGGTTGATCAGATTTCATAATCAACTCTTCGAGGTCCACAGTCAACACAAAATTTGATGAACTTGTTTCATGTACAACATCAATAACATCATTAACCTCATCAGAATTGTCCTTAATGTCCCAAATCTGTCGATGATTCACATCTTCTAAAAATTTCCAATCACGACCTCTAAGTAAATCATCGAGATAGAAAACTTGCTTAGTGTTGTGTCAAATTGATACGCAAGTGCACGTAATCGTAACAAGTAATAATGAGTAAGTAAGATCGTTCCCACGAGGACTGTATACTAAGTACCAAAACTTAGTTCCTATTTCTATTTGGCTTATGATAAATAAGTCTCAAGAATTAACTAAAATTCTAAAAAAAAATTCTAAAATTAACTTCAATAACTGAAAATAAATAACGTTAAGAAAATTCAATGGATTAAAAACTAAGGCAATTAATTTCATCAACCATCCTCTTTAATTCTCCTTAACACAAATCTTACTATTCAATTTCTCTCTTGTGATAGCAGGTCAACAATAATAACTTATATTCGTACTAGGATATATAAGTCTCAATCTTATGCAAATTTTCTACATCTCTGTGATAAATAAACATAAGATAGGCATTAAGATTAACAACCCTAAAACTACATAGATCACACAGGTACTCTCGTCCTAATATGAAATCTATGTTTATTCAATTACAGCATATTCAATTCTCACTTCTCAGATTTCGAATCAAAACCATATATTTCATGTTAATGGTCATCAATCATTCACAAGCATTAGGTTCGAATTGAATAAATCACAAGATAAAATTGAAATCATAAAACTTGCATTAATTTAAAATAAAGGTTCAGGAGAATCCATTAACACCCTAGAAAACTAGTTTAGTTCATGATCAAATCCATAATAACCATAGAAGAAATAAAAAGCATCCAAAATACAGAAATTCAAAGTAGAAAAGAAGAAAACTGTAATGAATTCTTCGATTCCGCTTGCAATCCTCTACAATGTGCCTTCAGCCGTCTCCTAGGTTAATCCCCCTCTAAAAATGTCATTAAGAAAGCTTTTATAATCCCTAATTAATTATGTGTGAAATGACAAAGTTGCCCTTGAAAAATGCCCTAACTTCGGGTACCGTACGGACTGGCGCTGCGGCTCTAGTGCAATTCGCAATCCAAGATTCCTCTCTGACTCCTTGTAGTGCCGCGACCCCACTTGATAGAGCCGCGACTCAAATGATTCCTACTTATTTGCCTTCTCTGTAACTCTTAGGACCGCGGCTCTAATTCCATTTTTCACCAAATCTTCAATTTGACCCCCGGTTTCACCTAGCTTTCCTTCCTTAGCCCGTTTAACACCGTTTCTTCAAGAATTACGCGCTTTTCCTTCAATTTCAAACTATTTCCTTCATAACCACACATAATCCTGAAAACACAATAAACACCGGCATAATATCGCACAAAACCAAATAAAAGATTAAAATTGCCTCTTAAAACTCGTCATAAAAACATACCAAAACTAGTCCTAACACTTAGCTTGAGTAGCAAGTATGTACGGCTCATCTTTGTACCATTCACAGTTGACGTTTATACTGGTGATATTATTTTCAATGACTGTTTTCTTCATTCTTGGATTTGTATTAAACCATTTGCACCGAAATAATGCCACTGAATATGCACCAGTGAAAGAAAGTATCACTACTTCTTCAAGCGTGCCGTAATAATTAAAACCTTCTGTTCCGGCAACAGACACTCCACTATTCTGTGTGGTGCGCTTTTTGTCTCGATCGTGTGCAATAAATCGAACACCATTGACTATACAGCCTTGGTAAAATGTTGACAAATGATCTGACCCAGATGCTAAAGCTAACAGTTCATCACCATTTTCCAAAGACCCAAACTTGTGCAAGTCATATATCTAAATACATAGAATGATATTAGATTCACAAAATATATCATTAATAAAATCACTGTTCAAAGTTCAAAGTTCAAAGCTACCTTTTTATGAAACCAGGAACGAAAAATTTTCCTATGCAAATGTTGACGCCATTTTTCGTCAAACAGTGAAAGAAGAGCACATAAACAAGAATTGATAATGGCCAAATACAATAAAACAAATCAAACACACGATTTTTACGTGGTTCAGCAGTTAAATCTGCCTAGTCCACGAGTCTCTGTTATTAATCTCAAGATTATCTCTGAAAATTCTCAATCATGAATTCTTCAGAGTTTTCTCTCAAGGATCAGAATTTCGGTCCCTTTACAATGGTGCATGGCCTCTCTATTTATAGAGAAGGCTGCAGAATACTATCCCACATATTTTGGGTAGTTACTCTTTTTGTGTAAATAAAATAAATGGCTTTAAATGCCTATAATCATATATAAAAGGAAACGTCCCTGAAGACCAGGAAACGCATAACTGATCAAATAATATCCCACGATTCCAGGGGATTTACATTAATGAATGAGGATTACATCTCATATTTATAATACTTGTAGATATTCAAGATGGTTATCGCGTATCTCTAAGGCTTTAGCTTCCCAGGTTTCCCGTCATCTGTCGAGCTGAAGATATCTCTCGAGTTCACGTGGCTTTCGAGATCGCACGTTCATCAAGCTCGCGACCCCTGATCCGAAGTCATCCCTGAAGATGAGGGTGTTCTCAGAGCTACCTTCCGATGTCGCGATCGTTTCGAGGTCACCATATTCGAGGTCATATATCGTACTTTGCAGGCTCGATATACAACCCTGGAGCATACTCTAATCCTTACGAGACCATTTGTTGTGAATCCAACTTTCGAGGTCACATTTACCATGGCACGAAATCTGGGTATAACATCTTGCCCCCTCAAAAGTATTTGTTCGAATCCTAAGAGAAGGAAACTTTTGAACTACTTTACTTGAGAACTGTACCGTCATACACTCTTAAAAATGGACACGCGTCAGCTGGGTATTGCTCACTTTAGGCACTTGAGTACCTGGGAAACACGCCCACGATCGTCCGTCTGACAACTTTTCGGCGCCTTCTTGTCATTGATCCCCATCCGTTCGATCTAGTGAGGATTTCATCCGACGCTCCTGATTAATTCCTTTTCCCCACCTATATATACAAGACCCCACTCTTCATCTTCTTCTTCACTTTTACCTTCATTCGCCATAAGCAAGAAAAGAAGAAAAACAAACCCAGAGACCTCTTTGCAAAGTTCCAATTCTGTGCATGTTTTCTCGACCAAAGAAACAAAGGAATCCTGATCTGTTCGAGTCAGTGAGTTCTTTCCTACAACCTCTTCTTCAATCGACAATCTCTCTGCAATCGCCATTACTGTGTAAGTATGCCATTTTTGTTTTTCATTCTGCCAGTTTTTATTTAAACTGTTCTTGCTGTGTATCTGTTTATACTGGTTTGCATCCACAATAGGAAGTTTTAACCCGATAGGTTTTCATGCCTTTTAGACTTTCATTATGGATTTTCGTCTCTGGTTTATACCCAGTTTTGACGTTTGAGTGTGGTTCCCATTTTCTGGGTCTTGAAATTTTTAGGCAACGTTTCTTGTGCACTAAGTTTTCGGATAAAAACGTGGGTCTTGATAAATGCACGAAACCCAAAAACGCCTTTCCTGGTTAACTGCCACTCTTGTTTCCCTTGAATTTTGGGATTTTCAAAAAATTATCCACGCTCCTTTTCTTTTTCGTGGAATACACGCCCCTGACTCTTCAATAAGGATCTTAGTATTTAGTGTCTCGTTCCTAAATTTTCGAGCTCATTCCATCGAGCTCGTGATTCTTGCATGCATGGCCCTCTCCATATTTTCTTTCTCGTTAGATGTCACAGAATCTGGAAAGACGGTGGGGGTCATTGCTGGCAATCCCTTACGAGCCCAAATCTCCGAGCCCAGAATCGCTCTTCGCCCGGAACCAACGTCGGATAAGAGAATACGAGCAGGAAGACATTCGAGCCCACTATCGCCGCCAGATAAACGAGGTCATTGAAAAGAAGATAAGAGTTCTTCGGGAGGCCCTCTATCCGGAGCTCAATTCAGGACCTAGGCCAATTCCCCTCGACCCTGTGCTAAGAGTCACTGTTGCATATCATCCAGGGGAACTCCAGTTTTCCTTAATGGGGGAACCTTCCTCCTCACAGCCGAGGAGAGAGATGTTCGAGGCCGAGCTCTACTGGAGCACGGTTACCACAACCAGCCAAATATCTAAAATACTGGCCTTCATTTGTCAGGCACCTTGAAGTGTCGAGCTCCGACTGGTCAAGAACGGAGCTGCTTCGCCCCTGGCGGCCGTGACGCCACAGTGAAATATGCGGCATGGAACCAAGAACATATGAGGGCAGGAGCACTGCTGCCCTTGAAGTCTTTTTTCAAAGACTTTACTGATTTCGTTGGGTTGGCTCCGTTCCAACTCATCACCAATTCGTACAGGATGCTGTCTGCCCTGAGGTCCTTGTTCCACGAGCTGGGGTGGGAAGGACCTTCACCTCAAGAGATTTTATATCTCTTTTGTTTGAAAAGTAACCCCTCCCGAGCTCGGGGAGGGGATGGTTTTTACTATCTCTCGAGCTACCCCAAAGAGACGAAGGTTTTTGGAGATCTTCCCAACCACCCGCCTGATTTCAAGAGGGCCTTCTTCTGGACAGATGGTCTGTCCCAGTCTCGACATTATTCGTTCAGGCGGATTCGTAAGTATTCTCGTTACTTTTATTCCTGAGCTCGAGACTTTAGTTCTTAAATCCACATTTAGTTGAAATTTGTTTCGTTTTTCAGCTAACTTTCAACGTCTTACCCCTAATGAAGCGATGAAGAGGCACAGAGAGGCCTTGCTCCAACTCCCTTATGGCAGGAGGTCTCTCTCGTACCTATTACATGAGGGCAAGCTCCGAGCTTGTGGGCTGTTGGGAGAGGGCCAGTCAACCTCTGACTGGTCCAGCAAAAAATATGAACACTGGGAGGAGGTGCCACTGCCCACAGGCGCCCTTCCTCCGAGGAGAGAAAGGAGGCCATCACTCCCAGTTCGTCTGAGGAGTCCGCGGTCCGAGAATGAGGCCAATGATGAAGCCTCGAGCTCGGACTCAGATGAAGGTAAAGTCCTCCCTACTTCGAGGATGTGGTCCCCCACATTACTAAAACACAGGCCCAATAGGTTAGTCTCGTGCCCACAGGATAGATACCACTTCTACATATGGAGTTGGGTAGATGACTGTGTCCATAGGTTCGATAGTGGGCTCGGGAAATACGATACCGTGTACACCACGGACGAGGTGTGGAATGGGATAGCTGTGCAGTACGGGACCAATGATTATAGGGACCTTTCGAGGTTATCGCCTACTTATAGGGAAGGCACTCCCCCCGCCTCCTCTGAAGACGGGGGAATTTCATGGTCCCCAAGCTCGAGCTCGGGGGAGAGTTCCAGTTAGGTTTCTTCTATCATCACTCTGTGTCTGTGATACTGAAATAACTTGTATGCTTCTCTTTTATTTATTCGCGTTGTGTTATGACTTGTGCAGGCAAGATGGACTCCGACCTTGACAACATCATTGACGGCGCCGGCGCCAAGAGGAGCAAGCGCCCCAGAGCGGGGGCACAGAAGGCTGACCAGTTGGGCAAAGGCCCGAAGAGGTCCAAGAAAACACCTCCCCTTGTTCTGCCGGTTTCGAGCTCCGTTGCTGCGTCGACTGCCCACGCCAGCGCTTCCACGATGGCGCCGTCTTCAGAGGTCGTCGCCTCGGCAGTGGCGCCGACCTCGCTGTTCGACCCCTCCGCTATGGCTGAGGCCCAACCTCCTGTGGTGGGTCAATCATCCTCTACTCTGCTTTCCAAAAGGCCTTCTGCTTCCCAAGACCAGAAGCTGTCAATCTCCACCCATATGGGTGCATATGCGGTGGACAATGCTGCTGGATCCCACGGATCCACGCTGATCTCGGATGTCATGTCCCGGATCGGCCAGAGCTATGGGAGTTTCGAACTCCCCAGTGGCAGTGCTTAACTGGTACCCGAGATTGCACTGCTCTTTATGAGAAGATTATCGAGCACACCGCCGCGGTAAGTATTCTTCTATACCCCTTCCTTTTCCACTTGTAATCATACTGACTTGGAGCTAATGGTAGTTTATTTCTTTTTCAGGCTCTTGCCTTCACTGCTCAGCTCAATTATCAGTTAAACCACGAGATCCATGCGAGCAAGATTCATGCTCAAGAGGCGAAAGATCTTCACCTCAAGGCGAGCGATGATCTGAAGGCGGCGAACGTGAAGCTCGATGCGGGAGTTAAAGAGCGTGAGGGGATGGCCACTGAGCTTGGAAAACTAAGAGCTAAGCTCGAGGAGCAAAAGAAAGAGAATACCCAGCTTTGGGAGACCAATAAGAAGCTTGAAGAGGACAAGGCCTCCACTTTCAAGATCATGGAGGATGAAAAAACTTGCCTCCTTGCTGAATACAAAGAGAAGAAAGAACAAGCAGTTGATTCTGCTATGTACCGGATGTGGGCCTACAATGAGGATCTGGACACCAGCTTCTTAGGTCCGCACGAGGCGCCGCTTCTCGAACGGTGGAATGCTCGGCTCGAGAAGGAAGAGGCTGAACAGCTCTAGAAGGAGAAGGCTGCTCCGGACACCGTTTCGGAGGGAGCTCAGGAGGATAGTCATGCTATTCGTCCTGAGGGGTCCGGAGCTACTGATGCTGAGAAGGCCAAGGAGACTCCTCTTCCTTGAATCTGATCTTGGGGAGATCATTTATTGGGGTTGCGTCCCCCTATTTTGTAATTATTTTAACTTATGCCCACGGGGCTGATACAATTTCTTTAACTATTCTTTTACATGCTTTACATTTCTTTGCTCGAAATATTTTGCACATTATATGTTGATGAATCAGTTATTTTTATTTATTCATACAAACATAGTTTGGATTTTAGGCTCGAAACTCGATGCATTCATGCATAGTTTGTTCGAATTATTCGTTTCCGACCTCGTTGTTTATCAAGATCGAATATTACTTTAACCATGAACCCTAAAGTACTTATATGGTATGTAAAGTGAGTGATTTGGTTATATCTTTTTGCTTAGTCACTTTTCCTCATCCTCAGTTTTTGCTCCGAGGTTGAGAGTTCGAAACTATTTTCTTTAAGATATTCCAGCCTCGATCTCGACTTATCTCGAAATAGGTTTAGGTTCCTACTCATCATCGATTAGTTTTTTAGCTGGTTTGTTCCAAACCTGTTAAGTTTGCACATCTAGTTAACTCCAATTGTTTTAGGTTTTTCGGTTTTGTCCTAACTATTTAAGCTCGCGCATTTGGTTATATCCAAATACTTTGTATGTTTTTGATAACTCGGTTATGTCCGAACTATCTAAGCTCGCGTACTTGGTTATATCCAAATACTTTATATGTTTTTGACAACTCGGTTATGTCCGAACTATCTAAGCTCGCGTACTTGGTTATATCCAAATACTTGATATATATATATTATTTTTTAATTTTCAAGCTAATGGTATGTATACCAATGATGCCCCCTTAATATCCTATGGGTCTGACCATAGGTTATTAAATTAAGAGAGATTGCAAAAATAAAAAACAAAAAGAGATTACATATTGAACAAAATAGATCTTTTATTTGATGGAATCCAAAAATAGACAAGCTAATACAGATAGAAAATCATGGTTACAGGCAACACGCTTCCTACACTATTGATAGTAAGGTCTAAGGTGTTCGCCATTCCATGCTCGGGGTACTAGGCTTCCGTCCAATCTCGCGAGTTTGTATACGCCAGGTCGGATGACTGACTCTATCTGGTATGGTCCTTCCCAGTTCGGCCCGAGCACTCCAGCTGCTGGATCTCGGGTTGCCAAGAATACGCGTCTCAAGACCAGATCTCCCATTCTGAACTTTCGATCTCGAACCCTCTTATTGAAATATCTTGTAGTTCGTTGCTGGTAAGCAGCATTCCTCAGCTGAGCCTTTTCTCTTTTTTCTTCAATCAAGTCTAGGGTTTCTTCAAGCTGAATGTGATTGGAACTTTGGTCGTAAATCTGAGTTTGAATCGTTGGGATTTCGACCTCGATGGGCAACATTGCCTCGCAGCCGTATGCTAAAGAGAATGGGGTATGCCCTGTTGAGGTCCGAGCTGTGGTCCTATACCCCCAAAGGACTTGGGGTAATTCCTCAGGCCATCGTCCCTTTGCTTCTTCCAACTTTTTCTTCAGAGAACTCTTGAGAGTTTTGTTAACGGCCTCGACCTGACCATTCGCTTGAGGATGAGCCACAGATGAAAAACTCTTTATTATGCCGTTCTTTTCGCAAAAGCTGGTGAACAAATCGCAATCGAACTGGGTTCCGTTATCGGATACGATTTTTCTCGCCACTCCGTATCGGCATACAATGTTCTTTACCACGAAATCAAGGATCTTTTTCTAAGTTATGGTCGCCAATGGTTCAGCCTCCGTCCATTTCGTGAAGTAATCAACCATATTCGAGGTCATATATCATACTTTGCAGGCTCGATATACAACCCTGGAGCATACTCTAATCCTTACGAGACCATTTGTTGTGAATCCAACTTTCGAGGTCACATTTACCATGGCACGAAATCTGGGTATAACAGCAAACGATCATGATCACCATCTGGGTATTTTTGTTTAATCTCTTGTAGGTGTTCGCTGTTAATTAGAATAGTGTTACGATTCTTGATAACAAAAAACTGATAATAACCACACATGTTCTAATTTATAAGAGAATAAACTTACTCTAAATAAGGCTCAATTTCAGGAGAATTCTCAAGTATGAACCACTCAGCTATTTCACGAGTATTATGATCGAGAGTCTTCAAAGTTCCCTTTGTGAGTGCACGACATTGAGATTGGAAAACTGCAAGATTTCGTGGGATATAAGTGTTGGGGTTTTATGCCCTAATTAAAACCCAAATTCTTTGTAATCTCATTTTATTATTAATAAAAGAATAGAAATCATTTTTTGACTTGGTCAATCACTTTGCTCACATGTTTTATTTTCATGATTATTTGTTTAATATAAACTTCTATTAAATCCCGAGCATATAGCTAATCTTATTTATAGTGACGTAATCACAGCGGAATATAAATATGATTATATGTTCAAAATAAGTTAGTCCTAAGATTAGTCAGTGCACTGGATTTACACTGACTTGTCAATCTACGATATGATCTACTTACACATTACAGTGTTATGTTCTTTCCAGAACATTAGCAAAGTAGATAAGATCGGATGTATATGTTACATCAGACAGGACCGATATTGACAGTTGATAAGATAAGTAAACATACCGTTATTATCTATTCTAGTCATATCATATAGTTGACCATAGGTCAATTCAATCTCAATTCTGAGTGGTTAGTATTCTAACTGATTGTATTATTTGAGTTCTTTGACTTGTTCGTTACCAGCTTACCCTACGGACTAGCCCATACTTACATCTTGAGAACTCGGTAGTATAATTGAGTGGGAGTGTTAATCATAGATATGAACATCTATAGCTTTTGATGAAGAAGTGAAACGATGGTTTCCTTTTAGTTTGGTTCAAGGTGTTAAATGATAGAGATCTCATTTCAGTAATTAAATTAGTTTACTGAAATATCATTTACAAGGAACTAAGTGTTTTAAGGATAAAATACAATGAGGGGTAAAACGGTATTTTAGTCCTATCTCATTGTAGACCATCTATAGAGGATTGAGTGACAATTATGGTTGTAACAATGGATAATTAATAGCGTATCTATATTTGTTATAGAGCGTTCTATGAATTCAAGAGTGCAATTCCGAGTCTATAGCGGAGTTACGAGGAATTAATAAGTTAGTAAATTTATTTGTTAGATTTATGATAACTTATTGGAGCTTGATTTCATAGGCCCATGGTCCCCATTGTACCTTAGATAAAATCATCTAGATAGTCTCAATTAATTAATTTAATTATCAATTAGAATTATCAAAGTTGACCAGGTCAATTTTGGATAGTTTCACGCAGTTGTATAATTTTGAGAAGAAAAGAGAAATTATGGCAGATTTATTAATTAAGATAAATTGGTATATAAATTAATAAATAAATTTAAATCAAGGTTCAAATTATAAATAATTAATTTGATAAAGGATTTAAATAATTATTTAATTAATTAAATCAATATAAAATAACACAAGCCTTGATTTTAAGTCCAATGAGCTTATAATCAAATGGGAAATTTCACGGGCCTATAGCCCATGATAATTTCGACCTAGGGCTTCAAAATGGCTGTTGTTTTATTGATTTTTTAATTAAATTAAATGGCCTAATTGAGTCTATAAAAGGAGTGCTTAGAGAGAAGTCAAAACATAAGTTTGATAAGTCACAAGTCAAATTTTCTTATAGTTTTATATTCTCTCTAAACACAAGTCCTTTTCTAAGCCACTTTGTTATTTTCTCTTCTTCTCTCTATATCTATCTCATGTGTTGAGAATTTTCCACGCTAGTCTAGGTGGTTCTAAGGATACATTGGAAGATTGTGAAGAAAATAGAAGATCAGATCAGTTTCTTGATAATACTCTGCGACAGAAATGATACAAGAGTTAGAGAAACTGAAGGAAGGACTCTTAATTCTGTTGCGTATACTGTAAGTATTATATTATTTGTTTCTCTTTGAATTCAATTTTAGAAACATGTGTTTAAGCTATCTTGTATTAATTTGTTTAATATTAGATATACATGAAAATAAATAAAGATCCTGTATAAGCTAATCCAACAATAAGTTGCATCTTCATTTCGATCAAGACGGTTAAATCTTGTTTCAATGTCTTTGAAACACATTGAACAAAAGGTCAAAGCCTCATCTGCAACATAGCCTTCGGCGATCGACCCTTTAGGGCGAGCTTTATTTCCCACATAATTCTTTAATTTTTTCATGTACCTTTCAAAATGATACATCCACCTCATAAATACCGGGCCACCCAATATTGTTTCTTCTGGCAAATGTAATACCAAATGAATCATTATGTCAAAAAAAGCTGGAGGAAAAATCAACTCCATCTTGCACAATATCTTAATAAGATCATTTTGTGCTTCCTCCATATCTTTAACATTTAAAGTCCTCGAACATATTTTCCTGAAGAAATTGCACAATTCTGCAATAGTGGTCAATATAGATTTTGGAAGAAACTTGCGAACACCGAGAGAAAGTAATCGTTGCATTATCACATGACAATCGTGTGACTTCAACCCAAGAATATTTGTATCATTCTCGGACACTTTCTTCTTCAAATTTGAACAAAAGCCATCTGGAAATCTAACTCCTTTTATAAACTGACAAAACTGTTGCCTCTGCGCCGGAGTTAACACATAAGGAGCGTGCGACTTCATCAGCTTCCCATTCTCATCTTCATAAATCCACAATGATTCTCTCACACCCATCCTTTTCAAATCATGTTTGGCATTAGTGGTGTCCTTAGATTTATCAGTGTCTAAGATGGTGCCAAGGAGACTATCACACACATTCTTCTCAACATGCATGACATCTATATTGTGTTTTAATTTGTTTGTACACCAATACTCAAGCTCGTAAAAAATACTTTTTTTCCTCCAATTACCTTCATCTACTCCTCTTTTACGTTTCACACCCCCAAACTGGACATGTTTTCCTGGATCTTGCTCTGCAAGAGCATTAACTTGTTCTAGTATATCCTCACAAGTAAACCGTCTCGGAGGACGTCTTCTCTCAACTTCTCCATAGAACTCTTTGTCTCTTCTCATTCAATGAGTACTTGGAAAGAATCTTCTGTGACCAACATAAGATGTCTTACCAATCACTCGGATGAAAGTTGTGTCCTCATTACACGTAGGACAAGCTTTGTAACCCTGACCACTCCATCCAGACAAACTACTGCGAGCTGGAAAATCGTTCACTGTCCACAAAAGGGCTGCCCGCATCTTGAACATCCTGTTGGTCGTACTATCTCTTGTATCAACTCCGCTAACCCACAGATCCTTCAACTCATCCACCAATTGTCTCAAATATACATCCATGTCCTTACCGGGTGATTTTTGCCCAGGAATAAGGAGGGTCAACATGAAATAATTGTCTTTCATGCACAACCAAGGTGGCAGATTATAGTTTGCCAACACCACAGGCCACATGCTGTATGCAAGGTTCATGTTGCCAAATGGATTAAATCCATCAGCAGCTAAGCCCAAACGAACATTTCTGGGATCCCTTGAACAATCAGGATGCTTGGCATCAAAGTCCCTCCACGCAGAGCCGTCCACCGGGTGTCACATCACCCCCTTCATCTTTTGATTTCCCAGAGTGATGCCATATCATGTGTTTTGCTGTAATCCTTGAACTGTATAATCTTTTCAACCGAGGGGTCAACGGAAAGTAACGCATCACCTTGTGTGGCACTTTTTTTCCTTTCTTCATTTCGAAAGTAATCCATCTACTATTTTCGCATACTGGACATGTCTCTTTAGATGCATGCTCATTGTAAAATAAGCAGCAATCATACTGACACACATGAATGGACTCGTATCCCAACCCTAATTTTTTCAATCTCTTTTTCGCCTCGTAGTACGATCCGGGGATTTTTTTTTCCTTAGGAAATGCAAGCTTTAACAACTTTAGCAATTCATCAAATATGTTGTTAGGCATCTTCCCTCTAACTTTTAGATGCAATAACTTTGCTAAAAAGTTCAGGGATGAAATCCAATCACATCCAGGATACAACTCCGCTTCAATCTCCTCAAATAACTCGTCATAATACTGACTCCCACCGGGATCCCTTTCTACTTCCTCAATTGTCGGTAAAAGGAAGTCTTCCACAACGTGAATCATCTCATCGTCTTCATTCTCATCAGCAACAATTTCTTCCACCTCACCATGAAAAACCACTTATCATAAGCTTGATGAAAACCCCTATCGAATACGTGTGCTCGAACTACATCCAAATATTCAAATCTATTATTATTGCATCTCACACACGGGCACCTAATTCTTCCATCAGAATCTTTATGTTCTTACGCCATCCTCAAAAAAGCTTGCAGACCATTCCAATATTCTTGACAACCACGATTTCTCAATGTTGTCCAAGTCTTGTCAATCGCCATCTAAAGTGTTATAAGAGTGTGAGTTTTAGTAATGTGAATAGAAATGGATAACAAAGGAGATTTGTTATCATTTTTGAAATCTTATGCAATATTATAATATCTTATGCTATTTTATGATGTTTTATTAGATAATGTTATTTAATTAATTAAATTATTAAAAATTAATCAAAAAATAAATTATTATTTATTCTTAATTTTTTAAACTTTTATGAAATATAATTATCAATTTCTATATTCATGTAATTTATAACTATTTAATATTAGATAATGTTATTCAATAAACAAATTAAATTAAATTATTTAATTAGATAATATTATATCAAACTTTTATTATTTAATTAATTAAATTAATAAAAATTAATCACAAATAAATTATTATTTATTCTTAATTTTTTAAATTTTAAAAAATTAAGAATAAATAATAATATAATTTAAAATTTTATTCAATAAACAAATTAAATTTATTTATTTAGTGAGATAATATTATATCAAACTTTTATTATTCAATTAATTAAATTAATAAAAATATTTTAAAATAAATTATTATTTATTCATAATTTTTTATAATTTTATTAAATATAATTATCAATTTCTATATTCATGTAATTAATATTAGATAATGTTATTCAATAAACAAATTAAATTAAAGTATTTAATTAGATAATATTATATCAAACTTTTATTATTTAATTGATTAAATTAATAAAAATTAATCACAAATAAATTATTATTTATTCTTAATTTTTAAAATTTTAAAAAATTAAGCATAAATAATAATATAATTTAAAATTTTATTCAATAAACAAATTAAATTAATTTATTTAGTGAGATAATATTATATCAAACTTTTATTATTCAATTAATTAAATTAATAAAAAATAATTAAAAATAAATTATTATTTATTCATAATTTTTTAAAATTTTATTAAATATAATTATCAATTTCTATATTCATGTAATTAATATTAGATAATGTTATTCAATAAACAAATTAAATTAATTTATTTAATTAGATAATATTTGTTGACCCACGATTTGGCCAACTGACACGGAGTCAGAATATGCTGATATGAATGAAAGTAATGAGAAGAATGTAATGACGAAAGTAAATAAGACACAGTATTTTATAGTGGTTCGGCCCCAGGATCTGGTAATGACCTACGTCCACTTAGGTTGTGTACGCCCTGATTTTCCCACGGGCTGATTAGCAGGCCGAGTTACTGACTAATCACAATTAGTCCATGAACATCCCCAAGACCGGAGCTCCCGTTTCGAGGTCGTACCTTCTTAGCTCGAGCAATCCCTAAGGACACGCCAAGGTTGCCCAGGACTGGGGGAAAGAACCTGAAGGCCGAAGGTCGGGTCAGGGGAGCAGCTCGTGGCACGAGCTATATACGGAGCTCTGACCCTCTGTAAAGTCAACACACGCA
Organism: Humulus lupulus; assembly: GCF_963169125.1. NCBI lineage: Eukaryota > Viridiplantae > Streptophyta > Magnoliopsida > Rosales > Cannabaceae > Humulus > Humulus lupulus. The sequence continues at coordinate 47,379,629 of NC_084800.1, read as the reverse complement.
AGATAAACGTGCATATATCTGACATCACGTGTCCGATATCTCCCTGACTTCTCGGACACGCAGCAGGAACGTGCATGTTCAGAAACCCACGGTTGGGTTGGGCCGTGCGACCCATTATCTCCTTACCTATCGATTTGACCATACTTATGTGTCAGGTTTAGGAATTAATCATGAATGTCACAGAGTTGATATGACAAATAATAAGGTCACGGGATGACCTCCTTACCAACTTCCAGGTGCCTTCTCCTATAAATATGGAGAACCTGGGAGTTGATAAGGGTTGGGAAAAATAGTCTCTGAATAGATATATATGCTTTGTAACCAAATACCCAGAGTATATCAATAATATTGACTAGTGGAGTAGAAGGATTTTAACCTTCGAACCACTTAAAAATGTGTCTTGAGTCACCTAGTTCATTCTCTAAGATTTTATATCTGCGACGGTTCTATATTCAGCACTAATCCCTTTCTCTTCTTCTCTTAATTACCTGTTGGTGAAGAACCGCGTCAACAGTTTGGTGCTTTCATTGAGAGCAAGCTCGATTAGTGCTGCTACAAACATCCAACTATGGTGACTACTCGATCCAGGCATGGCAACGAGACAGAACAGCATGATGGGCAGGAGGCTCATCATATCGCCATCCCTGATGAACAAATTCCTGAAGTCCAGCAGAGGCCAGGAAAGCAGCCAGCGGGCCAAGACGATACTGGTAGTTCGGCGCCCCGGCCACCTAATCTGAACCCGTGTTATTATACTGCGGTGGAGATTGAGAACGCTCAGCTGAGGAGCCAGTTAGCAACTGCTAGTCGACAAATCCAGAATATCCTGGCCCGATTACCCCCTCTCACAACCAACGCTAACATTGGAGAGAGGCAAGGTGAGGCTCCTAAGTCTCGTCGGGGTAGTCAGTCCAGGCATAGCCGTTCGGATAGACTTCCAGCAGCCAACTCCACCGCTTCATCGCACCATCGAGACGCAAACTTCGGGGAAATGCCTGGGACCAGACAACAGCAATACAGCCGTTCGGTTAGGACGTCGACTCCTAGCTCTCAACCATCCACGAGGACGCCCAGGAGAGCTCGAGGAAATTCCCGGAGGAGATCTGAGGAGGGCCAAAGACGTCAGCCTGTCCCCGAAGACCGTCCTGCGCCTCATCCAGGTCGCCCGGCGCGGGACCAGCAAGCTGGCAGGGCCGAAAGGCCCCCACCAAATTTGATCCATCCAGACGGAAACAGGATCGCTTCTCCAGTCAGGCATCCTCCATCTCCGATCAGATATCCGTCTCCTCCTCGGCCCGTCCGAGACATCCCAGCTTACGGGAGTAGTAGGAGAAACCCACCATCAGCGGGACCTTCCCGGCGTAGCAGGGCGCCGGAAGAAAGCCCAGGTCCTCACCACCAAAGACGGACTCCAAGTCTATCCAGCAGGAGTCATTGGACCGGTAGTCGCCGGAGTGATCTCTCTGGAGGAGATCTACGTCAGCGACTAAGTTCGGCACAAAGCCACCAGACCACCCAGGGAGGCAACCTTCGAGATCACCTCAACTCTCACAGAGAGGACCGGGCTAGAGATGGTAGTCAGGCTCGCTCGGGGGGGGCCCGATCTGAAGTACGTAACGGAGGGAATGTCCCAAATAACCTATCTCAAGATAGGAGGGGCAATAACCCACCTAATATGTACAATGGATCCGGAGCTACTGAACAGCCCCGGAATAACCAAGGATCTCAGGATCAAACCCTCGAGCGCCTCACTCAGATGGAGGAACTGATGAAGAAGCTCTTATCAGAAAAGGAAAAAGACGAATATGATTCGGGAGACGAGATGGAACTCTTCGCCCCCAACATAGCAGCGACGGCATACCCACCTGGTTTCCGTATGCCTCATTTATCAAAGTTCAACGGGGACGGAGATTCGTCAGACCATTTAGGGATGTTCAACACCCTAATGGTGGCCCATAATATTGGCCCGGAGCTGAGATGCTTGATCTTCCCCTCCACACTGACCGGACCTGCCCGACAGTGGTTCAAGCAAAGTAAAAAATAGTCAATCAGCTCTTGGAAGGCCTTCTCAACTGACTTCAAAAGGTCATTCCGCGCCTCCCAGGCCGCCCGTGTTCAAGCCGACTCCCTGGCCAATGTGAGACAGCAGCCCGGCGAGACGCTAAAGGCCTACCTGAGCAGATTCGCAAACTTCGCTGCCCGAGCTAGGGACGCGGATGATAGCTCCAAGCTCATGGCCATGAGAACCGGAATCCTTGTCGGAGGAGACCTATGGAAGGATATACAGAGGAAGGGAGTCAGCTCGGTTAACGAATTCCTTAACAGAGCCCAAGAATGGATAAACTTGGAAGAAGCAGAAGCCTCAGCCACGGGAACCAGCCAGGTTCCCGAGCAGCCCACCGGAGTAGGGACGGAGGTCGTGGCAGCGACCCCAGGCGTCATACAGAACAACCAGCCGGGTGGAGGCAAAAGAAAGGGAAATGGCGAAAACAATCAGCAAGGCCAAAAGAAGAATAAGTCTGTAGACAAGTTTAAGCCCGTGTTCGCGACATATACCGAACTCACCCAGTCCAGAGAAAGTATCTTCCTGGCCAACTCTACTCGGGTCCCCTGGAAGAGGCCGGAACCATTGAAACACCACAAGGGAAAGAGAGACACTTCCAAGTTCTGCCGTTTTCATAACGACGTCGGCCACAATACCGACGATTGCAAGCATCTCAAAGATGAGATAGAGACTCTCATCCAAGCCGGCCCCTTGGCTCAATACTCACGGAACAGGGTCCCAGCAAGTCGACCTGCTCCAGACGTCCCAGCCAGTCAGCCTGGGGCTCGAATAGATCAGGCCGTCCCTCCTCCCGTGATCGGAGGAGAGATATCCACCATCTCTGGAGGACCGCATATGGCTGGCACGAGCAGAGGCGCCCAGAAGAGATACGTGAACGAACTAAAAGCTCACAATGGAGTGGAGTTCGTCCCGGAGCAGCGTCAGTCAAAACAGCAACGATTAGAGAAGCAACCGATCACTTTCACAGAGGAAGATGCAGGCCATGTCCAGCTCCCTCACAATGATCCCTTGGTTGTAACAGTCCAGCTCGCCAATCGGAAAGTCAGAAGGGTGCTGGTGGACAACGGGAGTTCGGTGAACCTTTTATTCCGATCCACCTTAGAGAAGATGGGTCTGACTGTCGGTGATCTAAAGGCAACCTCCATGATGCTGTATGGCTTTTCGGGAGAAGGATCGGCAGCAATAGGGACGATCGAGCTGATGATCACCCTAGGGGAAGAATCTCGGACAGTCTCTAAACTACTTGAGTTCGTGGTCATTGACTGCTCCGCTGCCTACAACGCCATTTTGGGCCAACCTACGCTCATAGCTTTCGAGGCTATCACTTCCATTCGACACCTCGCCATGAAATTCCCTACTTCAACAGGAATCTGCACCATCAAGGGCGATCAGCTCGCTGCCAGGGAATGCTACAGCATTTCCATGAAGGAAAAATCTAAACCCGGGCAGCTGGCTATGGCCATTCTGAGTGAAGAGGAATCCCAGGAGCCCTTGGCAGCTCCTGAGATTGAAAAACCTCAAAACGCCCAAGGGGAAAGTGTCGCCCTTAGTGAGGACATTGACCCCCGAATAGGCGAAGACAGGTCCGAGCTCCAGGCTATTGAGGAGCTCGAGGAGGTGAACCTTGATCCACAAAATCTGTCACGGACGGTCAAGCTCGGGAAAAACCTCTGTAGCAAGAGGAAGGCGGAGTTGATTACGTTCCTCCGGGCTAGTTTAGATGTACTCGCATGGTCGCACGAAGACATGGTAGGGATCAGCCCGAGTGTCATCATACACACGCTCCATCTGGACAAAAGCGTTCCTGCCAAGTCTCAGAAGCAAAGACGTCTAGGAACAACCCGAGCTGAAGCCCTTGAAGAAGAAGTGGCCCGACTCAAAAAATGTGGTTTCATCCGAGAAGCGAAATTCCCTATTTGGGTCGCCAACCCCGTGCTAGTTCCAAAGCCCAACGGGAAATGGAGGACCTGCGTTGATCTCTCCGATCTGAATAAAGCCTGCCCCAAGGATTGTTTTCCCCTCCCAAGGATCGATCAGCTGGTGGATGCCACGGCGGGACACGAGCTCATGTCCTTTATGGACGCATACTCAGGGTACAATCAGATCGCGATGAACCCGGCGAACCAAGAACACACCAGCTTCATGACACCGACTAATGTCTATTGCTACAAGGTCATGTCGTTCGGTCTGAAGAACGCTGACGCTACCTACCAAAGGCTAGTAAACAGAATGTTCTCGGACCAGATCGTAAAAAACATGGAAGTGTATGTCGATGACATGCTCGTCAAGTCAAATACTGCCAACAACCATGTTTCCGACCTGGAAGAATGTTTTAAAATACTACGAGAATATGGCATGAAGCTCAATCCCCAGAAATGCACTTTTGGTGTCGCATCCGGGAAATTCCTAGGGTTCATAGTTAATACCCGGGGAATCGAAGCAAACCCCGACAAGATCAGGTCATTGCTCGAGCTTCCTTCGCCTAGGTCGCGAAAAGATGTCCAGGGCCTGACAGGAAGAGTGGCCGCACTGAACCGGTTTATTTCCAAGTCAACCGATAAATGTTTGCCCTCTACAACCTGCTTCGCGGAAACAAGAAGTTTGAATGGACAATAGAACGCGAAAGCGCATTCCTCGACCTGAAGGCGCATCTGGCTAAACCGCCCGTGTTATCCAAGCCCAAGGCGGCAGAGCCTCTTTTCCTCTACCTGGCCGTCACTGAGGACGCGGCTAGCGCCGTACTAGTACGAGAAGAGGACCAAGTTCAGAAGCCAGTCTATTACATCAGCAAGAGACTCCTCGGGGCAGAATCACGATACCCACTGATGGAAAAACTGGCATTCTGCCTAGTCACGGCCTCGCGAAAGCTCAGGCCGTACTTCCAATCCCACTCGATACACGTCATGACTGATCAACCTTTAAGGCAGGTTTTGGAAAAGCCTGAAGCATCGGGATGTTTGTTAAAGTGGGCGGTCGAACTCAGTCAGTTCGAGATGTTCTATACTCCACGAACTGCCATAAAAAGTCAGGCCTTGGCCGACTTTGTGGCAGAGTGCACAGGATTCCAAGAGAATCCAGCGGAGGACTCATCTCAGCTCACTTCGCCCCAATTGTTATGGAAGATCTTTGTAGATGGTTCATCCAACAAAAATGGCTCCGGGGCCGGAATCATCCTGATATCCCCCGAGGGACATAGGTTCCACTCGGCGCTAAGGTTCGGGTTCAAGGCCTCCAACAACGAGGCAGAATACGAAGCTTCGCTGGCCGGCCTAAGGATAGCCAGGGAGTTAAAGGCGAGCTCAGTCCAGTGCTTCAGTGACTCCCAGCTTGTGGATAACCAGGTCTTGGGCAAATATCAGGCACGAGGACCCAAGATGGCCGCCTATTTGGCAAAGGTAAAAGCCGAGCTGTCCGCATTTGAGCGAGAATCGATCGAACAGATACCCCGACAACAGAACGCCAATGCGGATGCCCTTGCCAAACTCGCCACCTCGGGAGAGACGGAGACCCTGGGGTTGGTACCAATAGAATTCTTGGAAAAACCAAGTATAGAAGGAGATCGGGCAGAGGTCGAGATGATTGATGCTCGGCCGACCTGGATGACCCCTATTCTTGAATATCTCGTCGAGGGCAAGCTGCCCGAGGGACGTAACGACGCGCGGCGAGTCCTATATCAAGCTCCGAGATATACAATAGTTGATGGGGTATTGTACCGACGTGGGCACTCTTTACCTCTCCTCTGATGCGTTCTTCCAAATGAAGCGAGGGCCATCCTGCAGGAAATTCATGAAGGATTCTGCGGAGACCACACTGGGGGGCGAAGCCTGGCCTTAAAGGTTCTCAGGCATGGTTATTACTGGCCAACTTTGTCCAAAGACGCGATCTCATACGTGAAGAAGTGCGACAAGTGCCAGCGATTCGCTGTAGTTGCCCGAGCTCCTCCGGTCGAGCTAAGGATGATCTCGGCCCCTTGGCCGTTTGCTGTTTGGGGAATAGACCTGGTGGGCGCCCTGCCCACTGGAAAGGGCGAAGTCCGTTATGCCGTAGTAGCCATCGACTACTTTACCAAGTGGGTCGAGGCCGAGCCGTTGGCAACCATCACGTCTAAAAAGGTGCTTGACTTCGTGATTAAAAGCATCATTTGTCGCTTTGGCTTGCCCAAGAAGATTGTCTCCGATAACGGCACTCAATTCGATAGCGACCTGTTCACCGAGTTTTGTGAAAGGCACGGAATTGTGAAAACTTCTCCTCCGTGGCCTATCATCAGCCGAATGGCCAGGTCGAGGCTGTCAACAAGACTCTAAAGGCGAGCCTCAAGAAAAGATTAGATGAGGGAAAGGGGGTCTGGCCAGAACAGCTCCCCCAGGTCCTATGGGCATACCGGACCTCGCATCGGACTCCTACGGGTCATACTCCTTTCTCCCTAACCTTTGGGAGTGAAGCAGTCCTCCCCGTGGAAGTCGAGGTTCTATCGCATAGAGTCTAGTCCTACGACCAAGATCGGAACCACGAGCTCCTGTGCCATTCCCTCGATCTAATTGATGAAAGGCGAGAGGATTCGCAAATTCAGCTCGCCCATTATCAGCAGAAGATCGCTCGCTACTTCAACTCTAAAGTCAAAAAACGCGCCTTTAGCGTTGGCGACCTGGTCCTAAGGAGAGTTTTCCTGGCCGGAAAAGATCCCAAAGATGGAGTGTTGGGACCAAACTGGGAAGGACCATACCAGGTCATCGAAGTCGTAAAGGAAGGAACTTATAAGTTAGCCCGACTTGATGGAGGAGCCATACCACGGACCTGGAACGCCATCCACTTAAAGAAATATTATCAATGATCCACTTGTAAGGCCTGGAAGGCCACTTTCTATATATTAATAAAAAATCAGCTTTTTACGCACATTTGCAATTGTAATCTTAAAGTAACCACGAAAGACCCTTTCCCAGTTACTTGGGGGGCATATGGTACCTGGATATAACCAGGTCTCCTTAACGACTTAGATGTTGATTTTTATCTATGGATTGTTGCTCTTCCTAAAGAGCTCGAGACATGGATAAGGGTTAACGCCAACTAAGTCCTATCCTGGTTTTAACTGGGTCATAAAACTTGGAAGTTAACTTAAATTTATTGATCGTGGTTCTTCTTAAAGAACTCGAGATATGGATAAAAGTTAACACGAACTAAGTTTTCAAAATAAGTTCCTGGTTTTAACTGGGTCATAAAACTTGGAAGTTAACTTAAATTTATTGATCGTGGTTCTTCTTAAAGAACTCGAGATATGGATAAAAGTTAACACAAACTAAGTTTTCAAAATAAGTTCCTGGTTTTAACTAGGTCATAAAACTTGGAAGTTAACTTAAATTTATTGATCGTGGTTCTTCTTAAAGAACTTGAGATATGGATAAAAGTTAACACGAACTAAGTTTTCAAAATAAGTTCTTGGTTTTAACTGGGTCATAAAACTTGGAAGTTAACTTAAATTTATTGATCGTGGTTCTTCTTAAAGAACCCGAGATATGGATAAAAGTTAACACGAACTAAGTTTTTAAATAAGTTCCTGGTTTTAACTAGGTCATAAAACTTGGAAGTTAACTTAAATTTACTGATCGTGGTTCTTCTTAAAGAACTCGAGATATGGATAAAAGTTAACACGAACTAAGTTTTCAAAATAAGTTCCTGGTTTTAACTGGGTCATAAAACTTGGAAGTTAACTTAAATTTATTGATCGTGGTTCTTCTTAAAGAACTCGAGATATGGATAAAAGTTAACACAAACTAAGTTTTCAAAATAAGTTCCTGGTTTTAACTAGGTCATAAAACTTGGAAGTTAACTTAAATTTATTGATCGTGGTTCTTCTTAAAGAACTCGAGATATGGATAAAAGTTAACACGAACTAAGTTTTCAAAATAAGTTCTTGGTTTTAACTGGGTCATAAAACTTGGAAGTTAACTTAAATTTATTGATCGTGGTTCTTCTTAAAGAACCCGAGATATGGATAAAAGTTAACACGAACTAAGTTTTTAAATAAGTTCCTGGTTTTAACTAGGTCATAAAACTTGGAAGTTAACTTAAATTTACTGATCGTGGTTCTTCTTAAAGAACTCGAGATATGGATAAAAGTTAACACGAACTAAGTTTTCAAAATAAGTTCCTGGTTTTAACTGGGTCATAAAACTTGGAAGTTAACTTAAATTTATTGATCGTGGTTCTTCTTAAAGAACTCGAGATATGGATAAAAGTTAACACGAACTAAGTTTTTAAATAAGTTCCTGGTTTTAACTGGGTCATAAAACTTGGAATTTAACTTAAACTTATTGATCGTGGTTCTTTTTAAGGAACTCGAGATATGGATAAAAGTTAACAAGAACTAAGTTTTTTCAAAAAATATATATATATAATGTAGCCAAAAGCATGAAAAAAGCCTAAGTTAAAAAGTGTGGATTAAAGGCAAAGCGTCTCGAGGTGAATACACCTCATCCAAAGGTTACACAAAATAATTAAAAATATCCGAAGGTAAAGAAGGAAAAAGCGTCCTAAGCCCCATCAGTTGGCCCCTTGGAGGTCGCTGTCTCACCATGCTCCGCCGCGCCAGAGGCTTCCCCAGTCTCCAAGGGCGGGGCCTCTTTGTCGAGGCGAGCTTGGAACTTCACCAGCAGGCGCGCCCAGAGACTCGGTGGCATGAAAGAGAAGTCAGCCTCCGGGTTGTGGGCCCAGCAATGGTAGAACAGATCCTGCATGGACTGCTCCGAGGTGGTCCGTTCAGCTTCCAGGGCGGCCTAGGCCTCAGTCTTCGCTGCCTCGAGGTCTGTCCGCGAGGTGGCAAGGGAGGTCTCGAGCTCTTGGACCTTCGAGCGTGTCCTCTCCAACTCGGCCTTCGAGGTCGCCAACGCATCCTTTGCCGCCTGAGCCTCCTGGAGAACGGCCTGGTGCTCGGTCCTCATTTCCTCGAGCTGAGCTCTTGCCCTGGTGATGCTCCGGTGGATTGCAGCGATGCCCTATGACAAATGAAAGATAAATTGGCTAAGTGGAAAAATAAGGCGATATGCAAAGGCAAAAGCTTTAAAAGAACGGGGCAGCTTACCGTTAGGGTCATGCCCATTGAAGACTCTATTATGTCAACCGTGCTCATTGTCTCAATAGCCCAGAGCTCCTTCTCTTTGAACTTGTAAAAATGGCTGACGGCGTAGTTCGCCGATTCGTACACCGTTCCCCGGAAGGCCTCTGAGATCTTCTCCAGGTCCTGGGGATCGACCGGGATGCGTACCTCGGGGGCTACCACGACCAGAGTCCCGATCTCCATTCCTCCGTCCTGGGGGGCAGGCGGAACTCACTGAGGCGGTGGAGGCATTTGTCCTGCTCCGGCAGCTGGAAGGATCGCCCCTAAGACCTGGGCTAGCGGGGTTTCTCCTTCTCCTTTGCTGGAGATTTCGTGGAGACCCCGGCAGAGCTCTTGGAACCCCGGAGCCTTTTCAGTCTTGGCCCGGCTGGGGGGTTCCCCCCGAAGACTATGCCTCGCAAGCTATCCTCGGGCTGAGACATCTCTTCTATCAAACAAAAAACATGCTTATTACAAGTTAGCAATCATACAAAGATAAGGACAAAAGTTTAAAGCTAAAAAGCATGTGAATGCTAAGGGAGTCCTACCCCCCGAGCTGGAATAACCTAAGACGATTATTTCACGAACTGGCGCAGGTTCTAGGTCCGGTTCTGACCTAGGGCTAGACTCTTCTACATACTGCCTAAGCCCCGGAGCATAGATACCCCTCTGGAGTGATGGCCATGTGCGTAGGTTGGTCCCATACTCCTTGAATAAGATCGACCTAAAAGCTAGGGTGTTATCTACTACTATGGTACCCCTAGGCCGGCTCTCTTGGTGATCCAGCACGAGTCGGTCAACACAATGGAGCAGGAGTGTGTTCAGGTCCGGGTCCCTTCGGTGACGGTGGACGATCTGCCTAGGATTGAACCTAACCAGCCGGGGGTCTGCAGTGGCCCTATCTAGATGCTTAAACAAGTAAGGGTTACCTTGGTCGGAAGGACCCGCGGCTGCTCCGGATTGGATCCTCTCCTCCAAGGCCCTCTTCCTATTCCTCACGAGCGGAACTTCAGCCGCCTCGTCTTCCTCTACCGCGACCTCCTCCACGATGATAGGTCTGTTGTCGCGGGCTGGGGGCGGCCCCCGGGGTCTGATTTGGGAAAATTAGTTTGCAAAACACCATCGTCTCGTCCGTCACGAGCACACAATAGTCCTTCTCACTGGGGGGCAAGCCCGCCAGTGTTTCATATTGGCCCCCGAGGGTCACAGACTTTTCGGTCCTCGCGTAGATGGCTACAAGATTGGCTGGAATCAGAATGGAATACGGGAGGAGCTAAGATAAAATAACACTTAAAAGGCGAGCTAAGATCGGAGATTACTTACGAGGACGATTGAAGTAGTGGTGGTCGCAGTTCCGGAACCCAGTTGACATGAAGAACTGGTCCTTGAAGTCATTTGGGTGGCTGGGCAGCTCGATGACCGCCGCCGTATTGGGAAAACGGGTTAAATAGTAAAACATGTCACCTCGCCCCCGCTGATCCGGGCTAGCTTTGAGGCAAAAGAAATATAAAATATCAGCAGGGGTAGGGACCTCCCACTCCTGCTTCTTGAATAAATACCTCAACCCTGCCAGCAGACGGTAGGAGTTGGGGGGGAGCTGAAAAGGGGCCAACCCCACGTAGTTCAGGAAATCAGCAAAGTACTGATCCAGGGGAAGGAAGGCCCTGCCTTGAAGTGTTCACCGCTCCAGGCCGCGAACGATCCATCGAGCGGCGTGCAGCTCCGCTCGCCATCCGAGGCAGGTCGGGCAATAACGGAGGCTTTCCCCAGAGGAATGTTGTGACTGAGGAAGAGTTTGTTGATCTTTGTCTGGTCGGTTATCTTTGAGACGATTCTCTCCGCCTCAAAGAATGCGTCGGGGGCCACCTCGACCTCCTTCTCCACGGCCGGCCCGAAGCGGGGGATCGGGGAGCTGAGCATCACCGCCTTTCCCTTTTCCTGCTGGGAGGTCGAGCTTCCAACGTTCTTCTGGGGGAGGTTCTTTTTTGGAGCCATCTGGTCGCCTAGCGAACAAAAGAAAACACTTTAGAAAAGGCGACCCAAGCAGGAGAAAGAAGCAATTATTATTTGCACGAGCTGAGGTAAGCCCAGCTCATGGAGAGTGGAACCACGCGGTTCAGTGAACACGCGCGTATACTCCCAACAGATCCCAGATTACTCGGAATTCGCGTGTCAGGGGGTTAAGAATAGAATTTTCCTTAGGGGGGAAAGTTTCAATAGGCAGAAAATTACAAAACCGCTTAAAGGCGTGTTCCCTAAACTACCTGGTTTTGCACCCAAAAATTCCCAAAACTCCTACCCAGAAATTTTTCCAGAAAAAGCATCCTGAAACCCATACTCTAAAGCGATTTCCTACAAGTGCCCTAACCTAAAAAGGGCTGTCACCCCCCATATTCACACAACCCAGAAAAGCCTTGCATGCGGCTACAGTGAAAATTTTTACCTAAGCTACAGTAGCATGTTTTCAAAGTGAACAGGGTCAGGAAACTTACAGTGTATGGCTGGGAGGTAAACGAGGGCGTTGCGTTGGTAGGAGCTTCGTCGGTGTAGTAGCTTCCAAAGCTTCGGAGAAATCTGTGCGCCTAAGCTTCGTGAACGATGAAAATGGCAGCAACAGGGTTGAGGGTTTCGTTCTTCTGAAATATGGAGAGGGAAGAAGAAAGGAGATTTGGAAAATTTCGAATGAAAGGATGGCCCGTGCGTAGGGTGGCCACCCCCTTTTTATATACGTGAAGGATCACGTGTAGAAGGCTCTTGGATGGCCCTGGTGAGGGCTCCGAGGCCTTCCACTCAAAATACGAAACGACGGCTGGGCATAGGCTAGGCCATTAAATGCGGTTCTCGTAAGACGTACCGTCACCACCCACGACGTTCCATGTATCAGACGCCTGCGTAAGGAGTGGAATGCGAAGATTTTATGGGGAAGTCTAAAAGCCCCTACTGTGGTCTTATATACGACGTCATGTACCACGAGCAGGAGCTTGGGGGGCAGATGTACGCCCTGATTTCCCACGAGCTGATTAACAGGCCGAGTTACTGACTAATCACAATTAGTCCATGAACATCCCCAAGACCGGAGCTCCCGTTTTTAGATCATACCTTCTTAGCTCGAGCAATCCCTAAGGACATGCCAAGGTTTCCCAGGACTGGGGGAAAGAACCTGAAGGCCGAAAGTCGGGTCAGGGGAGCAGCTCGTGGCACGAGCTATATACGGAGCTCTGACCCTCTGTAAAGTCAACCCACGCAAGATAAACGTGCATATATCTGACATCACATGTCCGATATCTCCCTGACTTCTCGGACACGCAGCAGGAACGTGCATGTTCAGAAATCCATGGCTGGGTTGGGCCGTGCGACCCATTATCTCCTTACCTATCGATTTGACCATACTTATGTGTCAGGTTTAGGAATTAATCATGAATGTCACAGAGTTGATATGACAAATAATAAGGTCCCGGGATGACCTCCTTACCAACTTCCAGGTGCCTTCTCCTATAAATATGGAGAACCTGGGAGTTGATAAGGGTTGGGAAAAATAGTCTCTGAATAGATATATGCTTTGTAACCAAATACCCAGAGTATATCAATAATATTGACTAGTGGAGTAGAAGGATTTTAACCTTCGAACCACTTAAAAATGTGTCTTGAGTCACCTAGTTCATTCTCTAAGATTGTATATCTGCGACGGTTCTATATTCAGCACTAATCCCTTTCTCTTCTTCTCTTAATTACCTGTTGGTGAAGAACCGCGTCAACAGGTTGATATTGATATAAAAATCAGATGAGTGATCAAAGAACTAGGGTTCAATGAGTTTCACTGATCTCTGAAGAACAATACAATATTACTCGGAGAATTACTATAGTCTCAAATGATTCAAAAGCCAAAAGTCCCCTCCCTTGAGCTATCTCTTGCTATTTATAGGCTTAAGGGGGATTACAAAAGGTTGCTACAGATATTCTTTCATGAATAATCGGATACTCAGGAGATTGTGTGAGATAAATTCGGGATTCACAAAGATCTTCCCATTAATGTTGCCTTGTATGCGGAGCTATCGACTAGACTGGTCGCAGGTAAGACTGCTTCGCACTGCTTCTAATGTGTCTCCTGGTCGATACTCTAGCAGAACGTTTCCAGGTGTCAGCCACGTGTCCAGGGATCACTTGCCACGTCACCAATGCTGATTTTTTTGGATAACAATATTATATCAAACTTTTATTATTTAATTAATTAAATTAATCAAAAATAAATTATTATTTATTCTTAATTTTTTAAAATTTTATTAAATATAATTATTGTTATACCCAGATTTCGAGCCATGTTAAATGTGACCTCGAAAGCTGGATTCGCAGCGAATGAACCCGTAAAGTTCGAAGTAGGCTCCAGGATTAAATATCGAGCCTGCAAGACTCGAGACGACCTCGAATGTGGTGGCGTCGAGACGTTCACGATCTCGAAAGGTAGCTCCCAAGACGCCTCTATCCTCAGGAATGACCTCGAATCAGGGACTCCGAGCCTGACGTACGTACGATCTCGAAGCCATGTGACCTCGGGAGATGTCATTAGCTCGAAAGTCAATGAGAAACCTGGGAGATTAAGGCCTTGGAGATATATGATGTTGACTTTGAATATCTATAAGTGTTGTTTATAAGGGGCGTGTTCTGCATTTATTATTGTAAATCCCATAAAATCATGGGATATTATTCGATTAGTTATACGCCCCCTGGTCTTCAGGGGACGTTTCCTTTTATATCGGATTGCAGGCATTTAAAGCCATTTATTTTATTTACACAAAAAGAGTAACTACCCAAAAAATGTGGGATAGTATTCTGCATCCTTCTCTATAAATAGAGAAGTCGTGCACCATTGTAATGGACCGAAATTCTGAACCTTGAGAGAAAACTCTGAAGAATTCATGCTTAAGAATTTTCAGAGATAATCTTGAGTTTAATAACAGAGACTCGTGGACTAGGCAGATTTAACTGCTGAACCACGTAAAAATCGTGTTTTGTGTTGTTATATTTTAATTGGTCATTACTGTTTGTTGTTTACGTGCTCTTCTTTCACTGATTGACAAAAAACGGCGTCAACAGTTTGGTGCTTTCATTGAGAGCCTCAAGCATTCATCCCTGAAAAAGTCACGGCCACAAACAATCAGAACACACCTGAAGAAAATTACCCAAGACGTCCTCGAAAACAACCAATGGAGAACCCGGATGTTGAAGAGAGAAGTGGGTCTTCTGATTCCCGGGGACCACCTCCTCCACCAAGAGATGACAATATGTACTACAATCCGGAGCGGTACGTTCCTATTGTGGAACTTGAAAACTGGCAATTGAAGCAGCTGTTGGCAGAGGCCAACAAACGGAATGAGGAATTGACAAGGATAGCGGCAAAGGCGCAGGTGGCTCAAGCCCCGCCTCCGCGCGAAAACCCAAGTCCCTCCTCCAAGGGACGTGCATGTTCCTCCCCGGAGACCTCGTGGGCGTCCACGAAAAGACGCTGCCACAAGGAGGCCGACTCAACCTCTGGCACCAGCAGAGCCATCCGCTCCACCTAGGCCCCAGAGGAGTACTCGGGCTCGGGCCCCGGCTAACCCGCCTGTGGAAGTGCCTACAGGAACTGAGAATAACCGAACCCCTGCAGAGGCTCGGACTCAGGTACCTGGGAGCGCACCAAATGCGACCGACCCATCTCCGGCAAATTCTGCACCCTCTAGGCCGCGACAAGGGTGGCAGCCACCGTCGCTTATACGGTTCCCTCCATCACCCATAAGATATCCTTCGCCCCCCCGCAGGAACGCTCAACCTGTTCGAGATCAGAATGAAGGGCGTGCGGGGGAAAGACAAGGAAACAGGGAGACTTTCCAGGAGCGGAGAGGCGCCCCATCTGAGAAAATTCAAACGTCTCGGTCTCGCACGGTGGAGACGAGGCGACGTGGGAAGAATCCATCACGAAATAACCAAGCAATGAGTTTTACCAGTGATGAGTCTGGAGATACCAGGTCGGTCAGTAAGCATGATCAAGGTCGTAAGAATACCGGAAGCCGCAAAAATCGTTCTGACCCGCAAAATCACCTGAATCAGAGTCGTGGTAAAGGAGATCAAACAAATCCAGACCTGAGGGATCGCTTGAATAGGCATAGAGATCCCTTGCGGAGACGCGAGCCTGGAATCACGATCAATGACAATCAATTCCAGACAGTACCTCCTACGGACCCAGTCCAAGAAAGAATCGATCAGCTTGAAAAAGCCTTTAGGCTTTTGTAGAATGAACGAGGAAATGGTCGATATGAGGAGCTCGAACCGTTTGCTCCCCATATTTCCAACACTCCATTTCCTCAAGGGTTTCGGATCCCTCACGTCCCAACATTTGAAGGAAAGACCGACCCGTGTAGTCACCTGAGCACGTTCAACACTATCATGAGAGCCAGTAACGTGGGTTACGAGCTCAGGTGCATGTTGTTTCCAACATCATTGGAAGGACCTGCCAAAAGTTGGTTTGAAAAATATAAGAGACACTCAATAACTTCTTGGGAGCAGTTGTCTAAAGACTTTAAGAAGCAGTTCAGATCAATGATGGGGGTCAGACCAGAGGCATCCACCCTAACTAACGTCCGACAACAGCCGGGCGAAACACTAAAAAGTTACCTAACAAGATTTAATCTGGAAGTCACCCGAGCTCGGGACGTGGATGACAGTGGGCACCTAATGGCTATCTGAGCTGGTGTATTGCCGGGAAGTGCCCTTTGGGATGACATGCAAGGGAAACTGGTAAGGTCAATAACCGAGTTCAACAGACGAGCGCAGAGGTTTGTCAATGTAGAGGAAGCGAGGTCGATGCTCAATGCGACTTCCCAGCCCGAAACTACAACGATAAACATCAACTCTACCTCAACCTCGGCGGACCCAGCTGCTCCAAAGCCTGCCACGGAGAACCCCTCCAAGAGGAAAAAGAACGAAGGAAGTAACCCCGAAGCCGAGGGAGGAAAGAAAAAGAAAGAGGAGAGGTATTTCTCCATGTATAGAGTATACACCGAGCTCAACGAGTCCCGGGAGAACATATACTTGGCTAATGAAAACTAGGTCCCCTTTAAGCGTCAGGACCCGATGAGAAATCAAAAATCCAAAAGAGATTCCAGTAAGTATTGCCGGTTCCACAGAGACACCGGCCACACAACCGACGAATGTCGACAACTGAAGGATGAGATCGAAGGATTGATCTCGAGAGGTTACTTCCGGCAGTATGTCAAAAACCAAAATACTAGTCAGGCAGCCGCGAGCCAGAGAGTAGCCGCGCCTTCGATGACACAAAACAATAGTTCCCGAGCTCGGGAAGAAGACAGGCCCCCGCCGATAGATGGAGAGGATGTAATAACCATCTCGGGAGGGCCTCATCTCGCAGGAGTGGGCAGGAACGCCCAAAAGAGATATGTTAACGAGCTGAAGACTGGGGACGGGTCTCCTTATGAACCCGAACGTAGGGCTCCCAAAAGTCAGAGGATTGAGACACAACCAATAACCTTCACCGAGGAAGACGCATCCCATGTCCAATTTCCTCACCACGATCCGCTGGTCATTACTCTTCAGCTGGCCAACAAAAGGGTCCACTGAGTTCTCATAGATAATGGGAGCTCAGTCAACATCCTTTACAAAGCAACCCTCGAGAAGATGGGACTCTCCCTTCGCGACCTAAAAGCGTGTGCAACTACTTTGTACGGCTTTTCAGGAGAAGGAATCGCCTGCATGGGATCCATCGAGCTCCCCATGACCTTGGGAGACTATCCAGTCTCGGCAACCAAGATGATGGAGTTCGTGGTAGTAGATTTACCATCAGCCTACAATGTGCTGCTCGGGAGACCCGCCCTAGTCGGGCTGGGGGCAGTTTCATCAGTAAGGCATCTGGCCCTTAAGTTCCCAACCCCTAGCGGAGTCGGAACATTGAAAGGAGACCAGTTAGCAGGGAGGGAATGCTACAGCATCTCCTTGAGAGGAAAGAAACAGACGAGCGCACAAGCACTCGTCATCATACAAAACAAAGACGGAACGGTTTTAAAGATTGACGAGGAGATTGATCCAAGGATTGAGGAGAAAGTTGACCTCGAACCCTTAGAGGAGCTCGAAGAAATTCAGCTCGAGGAAGTTGATCCCTCGAAGAAGGTGAAGGTCGGAAAACACCTCCAAGATGAGGCAAAATAGCAATTAATTTTCTTTTTGAAGAAGAACCAGGATGTCTTCGCATGCTCACACTCAGACATGGTGGGGATAAGCCCGAATGTAGCAAGCCACGCACTGAACATAGACAAAAGCTTCCCCCCGAAGCAGCAAAAGCGAAGACAACTGGACGAAGACAGAAAGAAAGCACTAAAGGAGGAGGTTGACAGGTTAAAGGAAAACTGATTCATAAGGGATGCTTTTTACCCTGACTGGGTAGCCAATCCGGTGTTGGTCCCGAAGCCCAATGGGACGTGGCGAACCTGTATTGATTACTCAGACCTCAACAAAGCTTGCCCAAAAGACTGTTTTCTGTTACCAAGGATTGACCAGCTCGTGGATGCCATGGCGGGGCATGGCCTGATGTCGTTCATGGATGCTTATTCTGGATATAAACAGATTCCCATGCCTGCCCTCGATCAAGAACATACGAGCTTCATCACGGATAAAGGGCTATACTGCTATAATGTCATGCCATTCGGGCTCAAGAATGTTGGGGCCACATACCAGCGGCTCGTAAACATGATGTTTTCAGAACAAATAGGGAAAAACATGGAGGTTTATGTTGATGACATGCTTGTCAAGTCTCAACTCAACAAGAACCATGTTGATGACCTCGAAGAGTGCTTCGGCGTGCTCAGGAAGTATAACATGAAGTTAAATCCTCAGAAGTGCACTTTTGGGGTGTCTTCAGGAAAATTTCTGGGCTTTATTGTAAACTCTCATGGAATTGAGGCTAACCCCGACAAGATCAAGGCCCTGATTGAAATACCCTCGCCTCGGAGGCACAAAGATGTCCAAAGCTTGACTGGCAGGATGGCAGCCCTAAGCAGATTCATCTCGAAATCTACGGACCGTGGTCTTCCATTTTTTAACTTATTAAGGGGAAGTAAGAAATTTGAATGGACGGAGGAATGCGAGCTGGCTTTTCAGGAGCTCAAAAAGCACCTTGCGGAACCACCCATCCTGTCGAAACTTGAAACGGGAGAAATACTGTACCTATACCTTTCAACCACCGAACACGCGATAAGCGCAGTGATCGTTCGAGAAGAAGAGAAGGTGCAAAGACCCGTCTACTACATCAGTAAAAGAAAACTGGGGGCAGAGTCAAGATACCCATTGATGGAGAAACTCGCGCTCAGTTTGATTCATTCATCTCGTAAACTCCGCCCCTACTTTCAGGCGCATCCCATCCATGTGCTGATTGATCAACTGCTTAGACAAGTCTTGTCTAAACCAGAAGCTTCAGGTCGACTTCTTAAATGGGCTGTTGAGCTCGAACAGTTCGAGATCACCTACCACCCGAGAACGACCATTAAGGCACAGGCATTGGCGGACTTTATAGTGGAATGTACTGGAATAGCCAATGATGAGGTAATAACCACGGCCCACGAGCTGTGGAAACTTTACGTCGACGGCTCATCAAATGAAAATGGAGCGGGGGCAGGGGTCATTTTGGTTACCCCTGCAGGGAGCAGATTTCATTCTGCCTTAAGATTTGGCTTAAAAGCGTCGAATAATGAGGCCGAATACGAGGCTTTACTCGCGGGACTTCGTATAGCAAAGGAGCTCAAAGCTAAAGCTATACATTGCTACAGTGACTCCCAGCTTGTGGTTAATCAAATCCTAGGAGAATACCAGGCTCGTTGCACAAGAATGGCAGCTTATCTGGAGAAGGCAAAATCCGCATTGGAGTATTTCGAGTTTTACGCAATCGAACAGGTTCCCCGAGAATGGAACTCGAATGCAGATGCCTTAGCTAGACTCACCACGTCCACCGAAAATGAAGAGCTGAATGTTGTACCCATAGAACACCTGTCAGCACCTAGCATTAACGAGCCAGAAGAGGAAGATGTGTGTATGATCGAAGCAGAGCCGACCTGGATGATCCAATAGTGGATTATCTCGAAAATGGAGTCCTTCCAAAAGATCGAAACCAGGCTCAAAATTTGATGTATGAACTTCCCCGTTACACCATTTTGGACGAAAAGCTATACAGAAGGGGATATTCCATGCCATTACTTAGGTGCGTAACCCCTCCCGAAGCTAAGAAAATCATTGAAGAAATTCATGAAGGGTTCTGCGGAGATCACACCGGGGGGCATAGCCTGTCCAAAAAGATCATACGCCAAGGATATTTCTGGCCAACCATCAAAACGGATTCTTTCGAGTACGTGAAGAAATGCGACAAATGCCAGAGATTCGCCACGATACCCCGAGCTCCACCGTCCGAGCTGACCATGTTGACTTCCCCATGGCCCTTCGCGGTATGGGGCATCGACCTCATAGGCTCTCTCCCGACTGGTAAGGGCGAAGTAAAATATGTTGTGGTCGCCGTGGATTACTTCACAAAGTGGACGGAGGCTGAACCATTGGCGACTATAACTTCAAAAAAGATCCTTGATTTCGTGGTAAAAAGCATCGTGTGCTGATATAGGGTACCAAGGAAGATCGTATCCGACAATGGAACCCAGTTCGATTGCAACTTGTTCACCGACTTTTGTGAAAAGAACGGCATAATAAAGAGTATCTCGTCAGTAGCCCACCCTCAAGCGAATGGCCAGGTCGAGGCTGTAAACAAAACTCTCAAAAGTTCTCTGAAGAAAAAGTTAGAGGAAGCAAAGGGCCAGTGGCACGAAGAATTGCCCCAAGTCCTTTGGGGATATAGGACCACAGCTCGAACATCAACGGGGCATACCCCGTTCTCCCTAGCATACGGCTGCGAGGCAATGTTGCCCATCGAGGTCGAAATTCCAACGATCCGAACTCAGATTTACGATCAAAGTTCAAACCACACTCAGCTCGAGGAAACCTTAGACCTGATTGAAGAAAAGAGAGAAGAGGCTCAGCTGAGAAATGCTGCTTACCAGCAACGAACTACCAGGTATTTCAACAAGAGGGTTCGAGATCGAAAGTTCGGAATGGGAGATCTGGTGTTAAGACGTGTATTCTTGGCAACGCGAGATCCAGCAGCTGGGGTGCTCGGGCTGAATTGGGAAGGACCATACCAGATAGAGTCAATCATCCGTCTCGGTGTGTACAAACTTGCGAGATTGAACGGGAGCCTGGTACCACGAGCATGGAATGGCGAACACCTTAGACCTTACTATCAGTAGTGTAGGAAAAGTGTTGCCTATAACCATGAGTTTCTATTTGTATTAGTTTGTTTGCTCTTTGATTTCCATCAAATAAAGATTTATTTCATTCAGTATATTATCTCTTTTTATTTTTTATTTTTGCAATCTCTCTTAATTTAATAACCTATGGTCACACTCATAGGATATTAAGGGGGCATCATTGGTATATATACCATCAGCTTAAAAAATAAAAAATATGTAAAGTATTTGGATATAACCAGATACGCGAGCTTAGATAGTTCGGACATAACCGAGTTATCAAAAATATATGAAGTATTTGGATATAACCAGATATGCGAGCTTAGATAGCTCGGACATAACCGAGTTATCAAAAATATATAAAGTATTTGGATATAACCAGATATGCGAGCTTAGATAGTTCGGACAAAACCGAATTATCAAAAACATGAAGTATTTGGATATAACCAGATACGCGAGCTTAGATAGTTCGGACATAACCGAATTATCAAAAACAAAAAACGTTTGAGGTTAACCAGATGTGCAAACTTAACAGGTTTGGAACAAACCAGCCAAAAAACTAATCGACGATAAGTAGGAACCTAAACCTACTTCGGGATAAGTCGAGATCGAGGCTAGAATATCTTAAAGAAAAATAGTTTCAAACTCTTAACCTTGGAATAAAAACCGAGGACGAGGAAAAGTAACTAAGCAAAAAAAAAGATATAACCAAACCATTCACGTTACATACCATATAAGTACTTTCGAGTTCATGGTTAAAGTAACATCTGACTTTGATGAATAACGAGGTCGGGAGCGGATAATTTGAACAAACTATGCATGAATGCATCGAGTTTCGAGCCTAAATCCAGAATATGTTTGTATGAATAAATAAACATAAATGATTCATCCATATAAAATGTGCAAAATATTTCGAGCCAAGAAATGTAAAGCATACAAAAGTCAATGTTAAAAGAAATTGTATCAGCCCCATGGGCATAAATTAAAATAGTTACAAAAATAAGGGGACGCAGCCCCAATAAGTGATTTCCCCGAGATCAGATTTAAGAAGGAGGAGTCTCCTTGGTCTTCTCAGCATCAGTAGCACCGGACCCCCAAGGACGAATAGCATGACTATCCTTCTGAGCAGCCTCTCGAGCAGATTCACTTGCCTCAAGACGGGCATTCCACCACTCAACATACGTGGCCTCGAGAGGACCCACGAAGCTAGTGTCGAGGTCGGCATTATCAACCCAAATTTTGTACATGGCTTGGTCGACCGCTCTCTCCTTC
Organism: Humulus lupulus; assembly: GCF_963169125.1. Classification (NCBI taxonomy): domain Eukaryota; kingdom Viridiplantae; phylum Streptophyta; class Magnoliopsida; order Rosales; family Cannabaceae; genus Humulus; species Humulus lupulus. The sequence continues at coordinate 47,357,875 of NC_084800.1, read as the reverse complement.
TGCTCTTTAAAATCTTCCCGGAGGCGGGCCTTCTCGCTCTCCATGATATCGAAGGTAGCAGATTTCTCCTCTTCGAGCTTAGCATTAGCCTTCTCAAGACGAGTCTACGCCTGCTCAAGCTCGGCATTCATCTTCTCCAGCTCCTCGAGACGGGTCTTCATCTTTTCAAGGTCGGACTTCGAGTCCTTGAGTTCGTCAGCCATCTTAAGCTGGAGATCCTTCGACTTCTGGGCCAGAGACATGCTCGTGTGCACCTCGTTGGTCAGCTTATAGTTGAGCTGTGCTGAAACGACAAGGGCCTGAAATACAAAGAACGAATTAGATCGCGACCTGAGATACAAACATTTAAAGGAGAGTTGCGAAGGCTACCGCGACAGTGAGTTCGATACTCTTATCATAAAGAGTATTGCAGTCCGAGGCCTTGTGCACAAGGTCCCAATGGTCGGCGCCGAAGCCTGAAAAGCTTTGACCCACTCGAGAGAGGACATCCGAGCTGAGCACAGCCCCTTGGGTCCCAGCGACGCCATCAAGCACGAACTCCTCAATATGAGGTCGGGCCGTCGGCAACTAAACCTTGGAGACAGAAGGTTTCTTCGGGGGCCGACCGACTGTTATTTGAGTATCGATCGAAGGAAGCGAGATGGGCACGGTTGAGCCAGACGCGTCAACCTAGACAATCGGTTCCCCGGTTGTGCTCACAGTAGTCTGGGCCGTCGGAGTCTTCTCGTGGCGCCTGGGGATCTTAGCTGGTCGGTCAGACCTCCGCGGGATTCTCGGACGTTTACTCTTCTGAGCTCCGGATCCCTCATCGCGAAAAAGCACAGCGTCGAGGTCGGAGTCCATGGCACCTGCACAGTTCCAATCAGAGCTAGACATAATGATAATAAGCTTGGAAAATAAAATAAAAACCAAGTGAAGAAAAGACCTAACTGGAACTCTTCCCCGAACTAGAGCTCGGGGACCATGAAATTCCCCCATCTTCAGAAGAAGCAGGGGGAGTACCTTCCCTATAAGTGGGTGATAACCTCGAAAGGTCCCTATAATCGTTGGTCCCGTATTGGACAGCTATCCCGTTCCACACCTCGTCCGAAGTATACATTGTGTCATACTTCCCGAGCCCACTATCAAACCTATGAACACAGTCGTCTACCCAACTCCATATGTAGAAGTGGTATCTATCATGTGGGCATGAGACTAACCTATTGGGCTTATGCCTTAGTAAGGTGGGGGACCACATTCTCGAAGTATGGAGGGCTTTACCTTCATTCGAGTCTGAGCTCGAGGCTTCGTCATTAGCCTCGTTCCCCGACGGTGGATCCCTTATGCGAACTGGAGGCGGGGACCTCACCTCTCTCCTCGGAGGGAGGACGCTTGTGGGCAGCGGCACCTGCTCCCAGCATTCATACTTTTTATTGGACCAGTCCGAGGTAGACTGGCCCTCCCCCAAAATTCCGCACTTTCGGAGCTTATCCTCATGTAAAAGGTACAGGAGAGACCTCCTACCATGAGGGAGTTGGAGTAGGGTCTCCTTATGTCCCTTCATTGTCTCGTCAGGAGTGGGACGCTGAAAATTGGCTGAAAAGCAAGATACATTTCAACTAAGTACGGATCTAAGAGCTAAAATCTCGAGCATAGAGATAAAGATGATGGGAATACTTACGAATCCGCCTGAACGAGTAGTGTCGAGACGGGGACAGACCGTCTGTCCAGAAGAAGGCCTTTTTGAAATCAGGCGGATGATTGGGAAGATCTTCAAAGACCTTCCTCTCTTTGGGATAGCTCGAAAGATAATAAAATCCATCTCCTCCCCGAGCTCGGGAGGGGTTGCTTTTCAGACAAAAGAGATATAAAATCTCTTGGGGCGAAGGCCTTTCCCACGACAGCTCGTGGTATAGCGACCTCAGGGCAGACAGCACCCTATAAGAATTGGTGTTGAGCTGGAACGGAGCCAACCCAACGAAATCCATGAAGTCCTTGAAAAAAGACTTCAAAGGCAACAGTGCCCCCGCCCTCATGTGTTCCTGGCTCCATGCCGTGTATTTCACCTTGGCGTCGCGGCCCCCAGGGGCGAAACAGCTTCGTTCGTGCTCGGCCGGAGCTCGACACTTCAAAGAACCAGACAAGCTGAGGCCATGGTGGGCCAAGATGTCAGTTATCTGACTAGTCGAGGTAACCGAGCTCCAATAGTGCTCGGCCTCGAACATTTCTTTCATCGGCTGTGAGGAAGAAGGTTCCCCCATTATTGAAAATTGAAGTTCTCCTGGATTGAAGGCGACAGTGACTTTTAGTGCAGGGTCGAGGGGAATCGGCCTAGGCCCTGAATTGGGTTCGGGATAAAGGGCCTCCCGAAGAGTTCTCCTCTTCCCCTCTATGACCTCGTCTATTTGGCGGCGGTAATGAGCTCGAATATCCTCTTGCTTGCGCGCAAGCTCATACTCCCGAATCTGGCGTTGATTCCGAGCGAACAGCGATTCTGGGCTCGGGGTTTTTGGCTCGTAAGGGATTGCCAGCAACGACCCCCACCGTCTTTCCAGATTCTGTGACATCTAGCGAGAAAGAAAAAATGGTGAGGGCCATGCATGCATGAATTACGAGTTCGATAGAACGAGCTCGGAGTTTAGGTACAAACAAGCTGTATACTAAGATCCTTATTAAAGAGTCAGGATGTGCGTTCCACGAGAAAGGGAGGAGAGTGGGTAATTTTTTGAAAATCCCGAAAATCAGGGGAAAAGGAGCGGCGGATAACCAAAAAAGGCAGCCTTGGGTTTCTTGCATTTGTCAAAGCCAAGGTTTTTTACCCGAAATCTTGGTGTACAAGAAACGTCTCTTAAAATTTTGAAACCCAGAAAACAGGAACCTTGCTCAAACATCAAAACTGGGTGTGAACCAGTGATGTAAATTCAGTATGGAATTCTAAAAAACATATGAGCCTATCGGATAAAAATCCCCTAACGTATTATGCTAAGAAAATAAACTAGTGCATTCAAAGACACAGCAAGAACAGTACGAACAAAAACTGGCAAAAGGGAAAACAAAGATTGCACACTTACACAATAATGGCGATTGCAGAGAAATTGCTAACTGAAGGAGAGGCTACAAATATGAACTCACGGACTCGAACAAACCGGGGGTTCTTTGCTTCTTTGGCTGAGAGAACATGCACGGGATAGAGGTTTTCTAGGATGGTCTCTGGTTTCTTCCTTTTCTTTTCTTGCTCCTGGTGAACGAAAATAAAAAAGAAGATGATGAATGGGGTCTCATATATATAGATGGAAAAAGGGGATTAATCTGGGGCGTTGAATAAAATCCTTGCAAGATCCAACGGATGGGGATTACTGATAAGATGGAACCGAAAAGGCGGCAGACGAATGATCGTGGGCATGTTTCCAAGATACTCAAGTATCATAAGTGAGCAATACCCAACTGACGCGTGTCCATTTTCAGAAGTATGACAGTACAGTTCCCGAAGAAAGTAGTTCAAAAGTTTCCTTCTCTTAGGATTCGAACAAATACTTTTGAGGGGGCAAGATGTAATACCCAGATTTCGAGCCATATTAAATGTGACCTCGAAAGCTGGATTCGCAGCGAATGAACCCGTAAAGTTCGAAGTAGACTCCAGGATTAAATATCGAGCCTGCAAGACTCGAGACGACCTCGAATGTGGTGGCCTCGAGACGTTCACGATCTCGAAAGGTAGCTCCCGAGACGCCTCTATCCTCAGGAATGACCTCGGATCAGGGACTCCGAGCCTGACGTACGTACGATCTCGAAGCCATGTGACCTCGGGAGATGTCATTAGCTCGAAAGCCGATGAGAAACCTGGGAGATTAAGGCCTTGGAGATATATGATGTTGACTTTGAATATCTATAAGTGATGTTTATAAGGGGCGTGTTCTGCATTTATTATTGTAAATCCCATAAAATCATGGGATATTATTCGATTAGTTATACGCCCCCTGGTCTTCAGGGGACGTTTCCTTTTATATCGGATTGCATGCATTTAAAGCCATTTATTTTATTTACACAAAAAGAGTAACTACCCAAAAAATGTGGGATAGTATTCTGCATCCTTCTCTATAAATAAAGAAGTCGTGCACCATTGTAATGGACCGAAATTCTGAACCTTGAGAGAAAACTCTGAAGAATTCATACTTAAGAATTTTCAGAGATAATCTTGAGTTTAATAACAGAGACTCGTGGACTAGGCAGATTTAACTGCTGAACCACATAAAAATCGTGTTTTGTGTTGTTATATTTTAATTGGTCATTACTGTTTGTTGTTTACGTGCTCTTCTTTCACTGATTGACGAAAAACGGCGTCAACAATTATAAATTTCTATATTCATGTAATTAATATTAGATAATGTTATTCAATAAACAAATTAAATTAAATTATTTAATTAGATAATATTATATCAAACTTTTATTATTTAATTAATTAAATTAATAAAAATTAATCAAAAATAAATTATTATTTATTCTTAAGTTTTTAAAATTTTATTAAATATAATTATCAATTTCTATATTCATGTAATTAATATTAGATAATGTTATTCAATAAACAAATTAAATTAAATTATTTAATTAGATAATATTATATCAAACTTTTATTATTTAATTAATTAAATTATTAAAAATTAATCACAAATAAATTATTATTTATTCTTAATTTTAAAATTTTTTATTAAATATAATTATCAATTTCTATATTCATGTAATTAATATTAGATAATGTTATTCAATAAACAAATTAAATTTATTTATTTAGTGAGATAATATTATATCAAACTTTTATTATTTAATTAATTAAATTAATAAAAATTAATTAAAAATAAATTATTATTTAATCATAATTTTTTATAATTTTATTAAATATAATTATCAATTTTTATATTCATGTAATTTATAACTATTTAATATTAGGTAATGTTATTCAATAAACAAATTAAATTAAATTATTTAGTTAGATAATATTGTATCAAACTTTTATTATTTAATTAATTAAATTAATAAAAAATAATTAAAAATACACTTTTTATTTATTCATATTTAAAAGAGTCATTACCATATATAAACAATAAAATACTCAAATGGAAAATTGGGCTGCATATATGATATAAAAATAATGGCAAGCATATATGATATAAAAAGTTAACAACATATATAAATAAATAAAATTGGCAAGTATACATGATATAACAACATAAACTAATTCCCTATTGAAGTTGATTGTGTACCTGTTTGTGGCTGGCACAGCCGTGTGTAGAGAGTGGTGGAGAGAGTGGTTCGACGGAGTTCTAGACCAAAAGAAAAAAAAATTGGTTACATATAACACAGAAAATTAAAGAAAAAAAAAACCAAAATTAAATAACTACAATAAAAATTGGATACTTACACTTGTGAAGAGGTGGTACCTGTTTGTGGCTGGCACAGCCGTGTGTGGCCAAATGATGGAAACGACCAAAGAGAGAGAGACTGGTTCGACGGGGTTCTAGACCAAAAGAAAAAAAATTGGTTACATATAACATAGAAAATTAAAGAAAAAAAACAAAATTAAATAAATACAATAAAAATTGGATACTTACACTTGCTACTTCTCTGTGTACCAAAGGGAATGATCGGAGAAGAAGAAATGGTGCGAATGGCAGTCGGAGAAGACGGAGAAATCGGAGAAGAAGAAAGGAGAACAGACGCGAAGAGGTGGTGCCAATTTGATTTGTATTCATAAGCATTAGCGGCAGGACCTGCCGCTATTAGTTTCTCCCGCCGTCATTAATATTATTAGCAGCAGGGCCCGCCTCTAATAAAAGGTGATTACCCGCCGCTGATACTATTAGCGGCGGATAGTCCGCCTCTAATATAGGTGATTATCTGCCGCTAATAAATTTTCAAAAACTGTTCCCGGGCATTTATTTTGGAATATTAGCGGCGGAGGCTCCGCCGCTACTAATGGTGCAGTCTGCCGCTAATATATTTTTTTAAATACTCACTTATTATTAGTGGCGGACCCCTAAGTCCGCTGCTAATATACTGAACATTACAGGCGGACTTAGTCCACCGCTAATAGGCTTTATTCTTGTAGTGTGTTTAGATTTATGTATAGTTGTTGTCACGTAATTTTTTAGTTATTTAGATTTATTTTTTTAGATTATTTTAGGTTTATGTTCATATGTTCTTATATATATTTTTAGTTTATTTTTGTTATCTAAGTAATATTAGTAGACACTGGTCCACACAATACAAGAAAGCACACAAAGTAAACTCAAAATGGAATAGTATATTGTTGCGTGTTAAAGAGCACAATTATGAAAATTTATAATCTAAACAATTGTTAGTTATAAGTAGTAGATTTATGTGTAGTTATTTTCATGTTGTTTTTTAGTTGTTTAAGTTTATATATAATTGTTCTGTTATTACGCTAATATTTAATTATTGTTTAGTTGTTTTCAGATATATAAAAAAAACATGTTAGTATGTAATGGGTTGATTTCTAGTTGTTGTCCAATTGTTGTTTTTTAATGTGTTAGTATGTAGTGGGTTAATGTTTAGTTGTTTTCCAATTGGTGTTTTTTAGTTTATTTTGGATATATGTTTAGTTGTTTTGAGAAATATTTTACGTTTATTTTTTACACATTTAAAAATGCAGGAAAAATTATTTTGAGGTTTCTTTTTTGTTGTTTTTTAGTTTATTTTGAGTTAATGCAATGAATTGATATCTAATTGCTTTTTCAACACTATATTGTTGTGAGGTTGTTGTCGTATTACATTTAAGTTGTTTTTTTTATATTATATTGCAGTGTGTTGCTTTTTTAAAATGTAAGAATTAAATTTTGATGTTGATTTTGCATTTTTTTTTTTTTTGTAGCTGTAATGGGTTGCACTGTGTTGTTATGAGGTTGTTATCGTGTTGTTTTTTTAATGTTGTGTTTTGTAGGTTGATGTTTAGTGTAAATCGTATTTTTATAATTTTGAAATATTAAAATCGTATTTTTAAAAACTTGAGTTAGTAAAATTGTAAAAAAAAAATGAACCGTAAAATTGTAAAAAAAATAAGTATTTATGAGAAATCTCCATTTTTAAATTAACTAAATGTGGCATGTGGCAATGTGGGATTCCCCACTCGCCTCTCTACAAGGACTGAGGTGGGAACAAAGAATGAAATAGGAAGGGAAATTTGACTTTTTATGCTTAATGGGGTGGTGTAATTCAAAATAATACTAGGCATTTTTATCATTACAAAATAATGCCAATTCATTTTAGGATACCCAAAATACCCCTCTCACAACTATCTCCTCTCTTCCCTCCTCCTTTCTTCCTTCCTCCTCTCTTCCTTCTTCTTGTTTCTTCCTCACTCTCTTTCACTCACCTCACCTCACACCACCACTAAGAGCACCACGGTAGAACCCCATCGAGCAAGGGACTGCCACTAAGAAAGCCATTTGTAGAGGGGATCAAGACCAAAGTAAGGGTTGAGAAATCTTGGAGAAAAATTTCATGGGTAAGCAATTTTTTCTTAAATACTTGGATTAGTGATGTTTCCTTTAAACTTTTTGGGTATTTCAAATAGATCTGAGCAATATTTGCACATTTTTTTTGGGTTTTTTCTGGTTTTTTGTCGATCTGCGTTTTCTGGAAATTTTCTGGGCTTGGGTTGTGCTCGATGGTTGCTCGATGCCTGCTCGATGCAGGCTCGATGGCACATAAATTTTAGGGTTGCATGTTCTGCTCGCTGGTTACTCGATACCTACTCGATGGGTGCTCGATGGTGATGTGCATTATCACTATTTCATGCATGCTCGATGGTTGCTCGATGCCTGCTCGATGCAGGCTCGATGACACATCAATTTTAGGGTTGCATGTTCTGCTCGATGGTTACTCGATACCTACTCGATAGGTACTTGATGGTAATGTGCCTTATCAATATTTCATGCATGCTCAATGGTTGCTCGATGCCTGCTCGATGGAACATCAATTTTCACGGTTGAATGTTGTGCTCGATGGTTACTCGATACCTAGTCGATGGGTAGTCGAGGGTAATGTGCATTCCCACTATTTCATGCATGCTCGATGGATGTTCGATGCCTGCTCGATAGCACATCATTTTTTACGTTGCATGTTGTGCTCGATGGTTACTCGATACCTACTCAATGCAATCTCGATGGTAATGTGCATTCTCACTATTTCATGCATGCTTGATGGAGGCTCGATTCCTGCTCAATGCAGGCTCGATGGTCATGTTTTTCAGCATCGTTAAAATACCATTTCCTACCATTTGTTTTTCAGCTAATTGTATTTGTGTTTTTTTATTTTAGGTTCTACTGTTTACGTATTTGTTTCTTACAATGGTGTTTGGGAAATGCATGGTAGGAAATGGTATTTTAAGGATGCTGAAGGTGAAGTGATACCAGTAGAGAATGATGTCACTTACTTGCAACTACTTGACATACTGCACGAGACATTTCAGGTGGATAGAGAAGTGTATGAATTGAAACTCGAGGTGCCATACGTATACGGCGACCAACCATTTGCACCAGTTCAATTGAGGAATGATCGTCAAGTTCGTGTATTCTTAGGAATAAGCTTGAAAGAACGAGTAGTCTTATGTGTGACTCCAATTAAGAAGAATGTCATATCAGATCCTTCTCCTAGTGTGAACAAAAAAGACACGACCAATGTCGATCCATCTCCTGCAGGTAGCAGTTACAAGCATCTTAGCGAGGTGGGCACTTTTGTTCCAGTTACTGATCTGATGGCTACTATTCAGCTTGATATACCACAAGGAGGTCCCACAGGTGTGCTTGAGGCATATGAGTACGATCCCTATGTGAATGATGATCCAGTTGGTAATTGCTTTGAAGATAGTGATGATAGTTCCGAGGATGACTTGTATCATAGTGCAGATGTTTCAAATGAGGAGTTAGACATTTCCCAAGCCCAACAAGTAGAAGAAGAGTCAGGACTGCCTCTTGCACAGGCACACCTCCCAACTCAAGGACGTCGAGCACCTACTCGAAGCAGTAATCAACCTGCTAGGATAGAAGATAACACTGGGTGGAGGGAGACAATTGTATCAAGAGAAGATCACACCAGATGGAGTGCCCCAATGTTTACAAAAGAAGATATTGAGGCATCTGCTAAAGCCCATTCCTCATCATCTGGTGGACCAATGGGAGAAATATATGTTGGGAAGACTTTTGAGGACAAGATTGATTTAAAAACCAAAGCTGCTCTATTTGCAATGAAGAATAACTTTGAGTATATGGTGAAAAAGTCTGGTACTGACGTGTGGTATATTACATGCAAAGATCCTGACTGTTGTTGGACACTGAGAGGGAAAAAACTACCAATGTCCCCCATGTTTGAGATCACGGTATACAAGAGCGTACACACATGCTCACTAGAAGTTCGACAAAAAGGTCATCGTCAAGCTGCACCGTGGGTCGTTGGACACCTCATAAAGAACAAATATGCAGTAGATGGGACCAGTTACATGGCAAACAACATAAAGGAGGATATGAAGAAAAAATTTGGTATTGATATGAGTTATGAAAAGGCATGGAGATGTAGAGAGAAGGAACTTATGTATGTTAGGGGGACATATGAGGATTCGTATTGCAAGTTGCTATCCTACTTGCACATGATGCAGCAAAAGAATCCAGGTACAATTACTGATTTTGTCACTGAAGATGGTCGTTTCCTATATTGCTTCTTTTCCCTTGGAGTTTGTAGGAGGGGATTCAGATTTGTCGTCCTGTGATATGTGTGGATGGCACGTTCTTGAAGAATAAGTACGGTGTCCACATGCTATGTGTCGTTGCTTTGGATGCGAATAGTCACTTATATCCAATTGCGTTCGGGTTTGTGGATAGTGAGAACCACAACTCATGGAATTATTTCATGACAAAGTTGAAGGAAGCCATTGGGGACGTTGATGACTTGGCTTTCGTGTCAGATAGGCATGCTAGTATTATTCATGCTCTAGAAGCTGTCTTTCCTGATGCCTACCATGGTGCATGCTACCATCACATCAGTATGAATGTGAAAGCCAAGTTCAAGACTGATCACTGTCGCAGTGAGAAGTGGGCAGCATCATATGCATGGAAGAAGATCGAATTTCTAAAGCATTTTGAAAATATTAAGCGAATGGATCCTCCTATAGCTGCCTATTTGGAGGGAATTGGTTTCGATAAGTGGTCTCGTCCTTTCTTTCCTGGAAAACGATACAATATAATGACAAGCAACTACGCTAAAAGCTTCAACAACAAGACCAAGGATGCAAGAACCTTTCCAGTTACAATTTTTTTAGAATTCATTCGGTTCACACTACAGTCTTGGTTTTCTGAACGACGTAGTGTGACAGAGAAGACTACCACCAAATTATCCACCCTGATGGAGGCAGATGTATCGAACAATGCTGACAAAGGAAGGTTCATGAATGTCTATGCCCTTGGTCAATTCGAGTTTCATGTAACTGGTGCAGACAGCGATGCTGAGGTGAATTTGATGACGAAATCATGCTCATGTGGGGTATTCCAGCTCATAGGCACACCTTGTCCCCATGCAGCTGCAGCAGCTATAAAGCGTGGAGTGAACCTTTACTCTTTGTGTTCACCGTTTTACACCATTGAGTCATGGAGGAATTCGTACAAAGAAACCATTTACCCAACTGGGAACGAAGATGACTGGATACTTCCAGATGACATTAAGAATATGGTAGTTGGTGTACCCATAGAGAAACAACAAGTTGGTCCTCCAAAAAAGCCAAAGCTAGGAAGACCAAGGACAAACCGTTGGCCATCCGGCGGGAAAAAACTAGTTACAATGCGTAAGTGCAGTAGATGTGGTGGTCGTGGCCACAACAAGTGCTCATGCAAAGCTCGGCTTTGAGTTTATTTTTTGTTGTATTTTATTTAAACTTGAAGTTGAAGGTTATTTTTTGTTTTGTTTTTTTATTGTCGTTAATGAATTTTGGTCGTTAATTGTCGTTAATAAAAAGATGCTCGACTCAAAAAAATTTCTTAATAACCTAAATTTTAAGCAAATAAATATAACAACAAGAGAATGTTCAATGTCTAACATTCTGATACCATAAGTCAACTGTCCATTTGTTTCTGAACAACTCCATGTTGTCATCGCAAATCGTGTCAAGTGGTAGCCTACCCAATAAGTGTTCGATATGCTTGATGGCGTACACACCACAATCTCCACTGTGAACGAAACATAAATTGCATTAGTAACAAAATCAACATAGAATTTAATTTAAAAAACTTGAATAAAAACTAGAATTTTGATTACCTGACTTTGGTTTGGGGTACTGAATCAACTGGCATGCGATGCACGTTGAACTCTTTGCATCTTTTAGCTCCAGGTGGAATTGTCAACCGAGGGTCGTCCTTGAAAAGTTGTGACTGCAATAACAACGATGGGAACAAAGTAGACCATGACTTCATAAACGATTGCAGATGTTTATCACTTATCACTATCACATCCGAATCATAAACATTCAGAGTCCAAGTAGAAATGGAGGCTTCAATTGCAAACCAATGCGCTTAAAGGTAGTTCTGGCACCAATATACAGTGTTTACTCCCTTCCACGATGACAGAAATTGATTGTCAATTCCCATAATCATTGATATCACATCTGAATCCCACAAAAACCTTTTCTTATCCGCTTCCTTGGCATTCTGATATGCATCATAACGGGTCGGTACCACTTGTGAGAACATAATATTCATCACAACAGCATCTTGCCGATACGCCCCGGGATAGAACTGTCGACGCCTACGTAGCATATGCTTGGCCGCATCAATATGTTACAAAAATTATAGGAAAGAAATTAATCAGTCTATCGAACCACTATCCAAAACCCATATCGAAACCCGCATCGAACCCCATGAACCCAAACCATCTGCCTATCGAACCCCATCGAACCCCTATCGAACCCCATGAACCTAAACCATCTGCCAATCGAAACCCGCATCGAACCCCATGAACCCAAACCATCTGCCTATCAAACCCCTATCGAACCCCATCGAACCCCATGAACCCAAACCATCTGCCTATCGAAACCAGCATCGAACCCCATGAACCCAAACCATTTGCCTATCGAACCCCTTTCGAACCCCATCGAACCCCATTTAATGCTACTACAACCCACATCAAACCCTATCGAACCAACATCGAACCCTATCAAACCCACTTTTTATACCAGATAATAGATATTAATAAAATTACTTACCCCATCATCGATCCAAAACGGTGGTGTCTTCATCGTCAGAAACCAACTCGGACCATACACACCAATTTGGACATCCCTCTTCGTCTTGTTCGGAATATCTCCAAGAAACCACTTGCCGACCGTCCTGTACTGTGTAGCAAGTGGCTTCTTTAGAGGGTCGAGGACTAATGGCACGTCATCAATCGCATCCAAACGAGCTTTCTTTCTTGTTGGGTCGGTGTAGTCTTCAAATTTCTTAGGTTTGCGTCTTTTCCTCTTGGCCAATTCAAACTCTACACCAGCAACATCCCCAGGTTCTATAATAGCAACACCTGGGGTCTCAGGATTTGCTGTGAGTACTATCGGGGGAGGAGTGCCTATGTCATGTGAGACAAAATCATCTGGGAGGTCAAGTGAGTCGGAATCAAAATCATTTGGAAGATCTTGTACGAATGTCAAGATCTTATTGGCAGCATCCATGATGACAGCCTGGTTCTTTAGGATGGTATCCTGACGACTCTCGACTCGCTCCAACCTCTCCAACACCTCCCGTAAATCAGGTTGATCAGGACTGGGGTGTACCGATGGGGCTGGGGCCGATAGGGACTGGGGTATCCTCATCATCAGGGCCATCAACAAAAATATTGGCTGCCTTCGCAACCTCAGCAGCTATCTCCGCCACCTTCTCAAAATCAGTGGGAGTTTCTACCTCTTCTTCTTGGCCCAACCCGGGATACAAGGGAGCATCACCCTCCGTCAGAGCGCTATAATAATCTATTTCCGAAGGCCAGGGCTTCAACATGGACAACACAATCAACTGGATCAAATACAAAGCATTAAGTTAGTTTGAAACCACCAAAGAATACTCTATTTTGACATAATATAGCAGAACTTACACTCGTCTTCTTGAACATCGGTGCAAGGTCGGCCTTTGAAATAGGACGCTCCTTATTGCTCGACCAACTGAGCATCCTCGGAAACTGGTTTCCATGGTTAATACCATACTCACGTGCAAACTGTTGGATGGCTTCGTATGCCCAATACTGCAATGCAAGGACATAACCATACAAACTGTATTTTGCTTCTTTCTGTTTCCCCTTAACTTCCTTCTTCTTCTCATAGTTCCTCTTCTGATGATGCACGTCTTTTTTACATGAATCCATAAGCTTGTTAAAAGACACATTCCCCCATGCGTAAGTAAAGAAGTACTCAGTGTTCTCCACCATCTTCAGCGAATCTATCCAGACATTTAACTTGTCCTCTCATGCAAGTAAAACCCCCTCAACAAAGAAACATAGGCCCAACTTGTAGGCATCTTCAACTACAGTGCAGTTTTTTAAAGCAGCCTCCAAATGCATTATCTTCACTGTTTCTTCATCATTAAAGTACTCCTTGATTAAGCGGTCACTAGTCAAGTGTTTCTTCAAATCAGTCTCAGATGGCCCGGAACTGAAGTTCAACCCCGTAACCAAATCAAACTCGCCTCTACCAAATCTACAGGGTCTAGATCCCAAATGTAAAAGCAACTCATCCTCTTTGATGCAATATTAATTGATGTATGAGAGATGCAGAGAAAGTCTAACTTCTCAGCCATGAAAAATTGTTTGAAAGGGGATTCCTTCACCCTTTCTATCAACCCGAGCTCCTCAAACTTGTCATTGATTGTTTTAAAGTAACCATTGCCCCTATATGTGACTCATCCAGGAAAGTGATCTGTCAAGGGTAAAAGAAACTTCGGCATCTGCAAAAAATAAAGATAAAAATAATACAGTTACACAAAGTCGCGTGAAAAATCCATCAATAAACATACATGCAACCATCGAACCCTTATCGAACATGCATCGAACCCCTATCGAGTACCCACCGAACACCCATCGAACCCCTATCGAACAACCCTAGAGCATGCATCGAACCACCATCAAACACAACATAAAACTCAATCCATCGAGCATGCATCTAATTTCTTAGGTTTAATCCTGGAACCCATAATGGGCCTACCCTATGGGTTCCAATCGAGCATGCATCGAATGACCATCGAGCATGCATCGAACACCCATCGGCCCAATCGAGTACCCATCGAACCACTATCGAACAACCCTAGAGCCTGCATCGAACCACCGTCGAACCCAACATAAAACCCACTCCATCGAGCATGCATCAAACCCTCATCGAGCATGAATCGAACCATGATCGAGCATGTATCAAATCACAGAAGCACAAACCTTAAACCCCAAATGACCTAACCTATCGAACCTAATCGAGTATTCATCGAACCCCTATCGAGCACCCATCAAGTATGCAACGAACCCTCTAAATGCCTACCCATCGATGCTCATCGAACCCCCCCATCGAATAACATCGAACCCCCCATCGAACCATCGAGCAACATAAAAAAAAACCAGGCAAAAACTCACAGTTGTCTTTCAACATACCCATTCCAAAATACTCAAACAAAGCATATCAATATGCTCAAAACAATTCGTAAACTATGCAATAAACGAAAAAAGTCACATCATTCACACAAAAAAATTAAAAAATATATATATACATATAATCATATATATACACACCATATGCACATCTAAATACAATAGGCAGATCGACCTTAGTGGGTCAGAGACCGTTGAGGCGGAGGAGGGAGGTCTCGGGGAATCGACTCGGAGTTGGGTTCATGTTTCGGGGAATCGACGCCGTGCGGATCTCGAGGAATCGACGAGGGAGTTGGAGACAGACCGTCGGTCTCGGTGGGCGATCTCGGGCAGTCGGCAGTTGTTGTGCAAGGAGTCGGAGAATCGACGTCGGTGGGGAGTCGGAGGATTGACTGAAGAGTACCATCCGAAGGAGAGAGAGGGAAAACTGTAGAGTTCCGAGAGAAAGAGAGAAAGGGAAAACTGAAGAGACAAATGAGGGGTATTTTGGGTATCTTAAAATGAATTTGCATTATTTTGTAATGATAAAAATGCCTAGCATTTTTTTGAATTACAACCCCATATTAAGCATAAAAAGTAAAATTTCCCAATAGGAGTGGGGATAAATTAATTATATGTAAATTTATCTATGTCTCAATCATTACTTAAAGATTTGGGGAGCAAGTCTAGACTCACTTCTTTCCTTCCTCTCTCGTGATACTACGTCTCCAATGCTTTTCAGCCATATTATTCATTTTTGACATCATTAAGTATTACCAGTTATTATTTAAGTATTTTAAATGGTTTGTGTGTGTATTATTATTGTATAGTTTTTAAATGGTTAGACATAAATTAAATAACTCCATAACCACACATCAACTAAAAATTCAAACATGAGATTCTTTCATAATTTACCAACAGTTCTATCCTTCTTGTGCAATGAGGAACCAACCCAACCCAACCCAACGCATAGTAAATAGAATATGTCTGTGCGGTTTTGTACGACAAGACTATCCTGGCAAGAAAATATTGCTAGAGCTGAGCCAATTTCAGATTCAAAGGGGCAAGAAACTAAAAGATATGAACAAATATAACTCAACATAATGATACAAGCGGGGATAAAAAAAATTACCGAGTCAAAAACGTTAAAATGGTACAAGAACTTTTCTCAATATCATTTTACAACTATTTGTACGACTGTGGCAGCTTGCTACACGAGATCCTCCGTTAGTATGTCAATTACCTACAAAACTGAGGATCCTTGTAAAATCTCTGCCCATTGGAAGCAGTATTTAGCGCAAGCAAATTAAGCCCCGCTAGCTCAATCATCATCTTCTCCGAAAGCACAAGCCAAGTTCCTTGTGGGGTGAATTTTCTGAGCCTGATAATCTACATCTCTTTTACTGCAGGATTCTGAAGAATGCCGATCCCTACAAGCTGTCTTGTAGTTCATCTGGCACAAGCAACTTTTCGATGGCAGCCTGTTCAAAGTAGGGATCAGCAAAGACATGCACGATAATAATGTATATATTCTGCTCCTTGACGATGAAAAATATATATTAGAAACAAAGCTCAGGGCAATAGTTGGGAGCGCGTGATTTTGATCAAAGCTTTAGTATTATGTCCCACGTTATGGTAGACAGATGAGAATGGACTTAAAAAAGCATAGAATCCAAAATCGATGCAAAAAGACGTGGCAATATTTAGACAAGTTTAAACTAAAATTGTTCACATGACATGACTGAATATTAACTTTAAACCATTCATGAAAAAATGAAATGATTTTCAGGGTCTAATCTCAGAAATGTGGATGTGCCTGCATAGTAAAACATAGAGGCTAAAATGACATCAAAACCAAAAAAAGAAAAGTAGCAAATCACCTTGATGGTAGCCACATCCGTTGCAGAGGGTTTCAAATCCAAGGCAAGGCCATAATGAAACATAGCTTTTTCAGGCATATTACGCCGCTTATAGATCCTTCCCATCAATGCATAAACACTGCTTTCACGTGGGGCATATTCTTTAAGCTCCTCTAGGACTTCTAAAGCCTCGTCAAAATCTTCCAAGTTCATGAGTATATTAGCCTTCTGATACATTGGAAGAGGATTCTTCTTATCTGCTAAAATAGCCTTCTCCAACATTAGCAAAGCCTCCTCGCTTCTCTGTTGTATGTAAGAAAAAGCTTTAGCAACAAAACAATTCTTCCAGAAGCCATACTGTATAAACAAATGAATTCACAGACAAACCTACAAACCTTTAATGTGTGCAATGCTGTACCAAGATAAGACATGATAACAGATGAACGTGGATTAATTTGGAAAGCCATGCGAAAGTGATGCTCCGAGAACTCAAACTTCTCTTGGCGAAGATAAATCATCCCCAGCCCATACCAGGAGTTGTAATGTCTTGTATCAACACGAAGTGCACTCTGATAGCTTTTAATTCCATTTTCAAAATCCTCTAGTGAAACATATCTGCAGACAAAGAAACGAAGGAAAGAGAATATGACCAGCAAATACATATGTAAGTTATAATCAACAAACAAAAAAAGTTAACTTAGGATAGTAGTAACTAAATAATGTCAAGAGAGCGAGAAGAATAAAAGATGTATTGTACTCATGGCCACAAAGGGTATGTGCATATGCAAATCTTGAATTAAGTTGAACAGCTCGCTGAAAATTCTTTAGAGCAGTTTCATGGTCTTTCTGTAAACTAAAACAATTTCCCATGGCACACCTGCGTATCATTCAGTAGAAAAGGCATTAGGGCACTAACATTGACAACTTCAACAAGATCCATAATCAAAATAATAAAAATTTACAAGCTCTACTATCTTACACCCATCAAAAATGCCCTGGCAAGGAAGGATGCACATAAGAACGTAAAACTAAGAAAAGATAATACTCAGCAACTGACCTAGGTATCAAGATTTAATACAAAATGGCCATTAAAAAAATATATACATCATTTGTTTAATTAAAAGAAAAATGCTAGCGATCAATTTTACTTATCTCCTAATGACAAAAATTGGTACAAGAAGAAGAGCCTCAACTACAAGAGAAAATTTTCCTTCCAGAACAAAAAGACAAGAAGAAGAGCTAAACAAACAAGTGAAAAGAGAAGAAAATTTATGTTGATCACATAATAGTATAAAGCTATTGAAAAAGTACATAAAGGTACCATGATTGGGGAGCTAAACGGTCAGTTGATACCAGTTCTTGTGCCAAATAACTTAACTTCATATCCTCCTTTAAATGCTGCAAAATAGATCACAATAACTTTCAGAGAGGTGATAAAGTATCCAGCATATCAATGCATGGTAAAACTTATAAGATAAAAGTTGCAAATGCTACGAACTAAGTCACAGCTTATCTGCACTTTTGCCGTATCACGGTGAATTGTATATTTTACCTTGAATAAAAAAGCAGCAAATGCTATTAAGCCAAACTAATTTTGTTTAAAGGACAGATTGAAGTAACCCAACCTAGGTGCTTTGACAACACTACTTTTCTTAATCCGGTGAAAACAAATTTCAATATTTTCATGTCATAAGACAATGTAGAATGACTCACATATAGAACTGTAGAATATATATCCATTCCTTCTAAACTGTAAGGTGATGCACGACGAGCAAGACTGAAGGCACGATCAGCTTCTAAGTAATCTACCAACTCAAAATATGATTTTCCAACCTGCATTCAAAATGCCCAATTGTCGGCAGAAGCAAGTACTCAATTTTACACATTCAAGTCAAGTGTTTAATAACATTCTTATTTCAGCACAAATTAAGATGAACTATAATAATCAAAACAAACTGATTTATAAAATAAAAAATTAGCGACAAGTAGAAAAGTCATTAGATTTGCATTTTTCAACAGTTTTGAGGAAACCTAACTATACTTCCTGCAACAGGAAGACTAACAACAGATGATGGATTGGATCACTTCATGTACTAGTTGCATAACTATACAACTAAGACAAAATCAATGCAAATAAAAAACTCTGGAAAGAGCTTTGATGTAACAGTTACCTGGGAAAGAACCCAGCCTGTATTATATTGCTTGTGCGATAATTTGAGATAGACATCCAAGGCATCCTGAAACACAAAGATAAATAAACCATGCAAACCAGGAAATAAGAAAATGATCTTCTCTTTCTCAACAATAACCAAGGTTCTACCTGGCACCTGTACAGGCAAGAAAGCCTATAGCCCTCTCCAAGTGTTGCCAAAAGGGACAATATTTCAGACGTTCCAGAAATGATTCTTGAAGCATTCAGCATAACACTTGCCCCATCATGTTCAAGAGATCTACTATCAATAGAAGGTGCTGAACTAGAAGTTACTGAAGTTACATTTAATCGTGTATCTTCGAAAGTTTCATTACGTATTCCTAAACAAAATCAAAATTAAGGCATCATAAACAAGATATACTGAATTAAAGAAATGGTTTCTTCCTCTTTCTTTTATTTGTATAAATAAGGGTGGTTTTGTTGTAATATTCATAGATTAATATCGTTCATCGATTAAGAGAGATGCAAGATACATTACCTTCATCGATATTTTCATTAGACCATGTTTGTCCTTTTCGACCAGTCATGGAACGTAATCCCATAGAACCCAACTTGGACCCACCTAAGTATTTAGATGCGTTGGTATTTCCATTTCCGGTCATCATTGTGGAAGATGCATTAGCATTACTCCCTGCATCTCCTGAAAGTCTTGTACTCCTTCGAGTGCCAGAATCAATAAATAACCTGCTTGAAATCTGGAAGGAAAGGGCCAGATCGTTAAGGACAAGTTTTATATTACTATTCAAACTAGAGACATAAAATTCAAAACACAATCACACAAAAATGACTTGATGAAATGACTTTAAGGGCTTGAATTATGAAAGAGAAAAACAATCTAAGAGGTAGCTGAATAAATACAAATAAAAGCAACGAAAGATGCATAATGTGGAATCAAGAAGAATGACAATGTAAAATCAGATACAGCAAAAAAATAGTAAAATGATTTCATGGGATAACTAATGTGCCAGAGACTCATGCAGATTTTATAAGCCAAATTGTATATACAAATCATGAAATTGTAATAGGAGTTATGAGAGAGCTGTATTATATGTTCTGATGTCATGATCTGTATAAACAAATTCCTAACCTTTCTTAGCTTTCCTTCGTCTACAACCTTTCTTCGAGGGGCTTGAACAGTAGAGTTCACAGTTGACTTTGGTGAGCTATCAGCACCAACTGTGCTCAGGTTTGGACCATTTTGCTGCATATTTCTACACAAAGGTGGGGGAGCAACACCCGACAACTGCAAAATATTGATGAACTTAGAGAGATGGAGTACATGCAAAAAAAAAATGCTCCAAAATTAAAACCTAAGTGAATACCGATAACCATAGTATGCATCGAAAATAAAGTTGTCGCACTAAATATGCATTTCATTAAAAGTAATAACTTACTAATTAGTAACAACTTAGCAACATGGATAGCCAAACAAGATTCTTACAAACACAGGATTCCAAGTAAAATAAAGACAAAATAGAGCATATGCAAGACCTTAAAGGAATAAAATATCACAAATTAGAAGAAGAAAATGCTACTCAGAGATAACATAAAAAAGCACACCATACTCACCATTAAATTCTATGAACTAGGAACATGAGGCAACGTGCTCTCCTCATAGATATTATGAAGAACATTATAATATAATCTTAAACAGCATATACTTGGGCCATGGGATGAAAGTAGACAAACAAGTGCTAGAAAGATTTAAAACAAAAATGAAGCGTACAACATGATTTGAGGAAGCACAAGGAAAATAGGATTACATCATTTATTCATCAAGTTTTCAACTTGGTATAAAATAAATTTGGCCATACATAACTTTATCCTGTTGCTAATAGCAATGTAATGAAGGACCTATACACATTTAAGTACTACATAAGCAGCTAAGAGGGTGATTAAATTCCACAAATGAATTTGGCCATGGTTCATGACGCAGAATGGTGAAAAAATGGAAACTGTATCCTTCCTCCTTAGCTAATCACAAGACAAGGACAATGGTAAGTGTAATTGCCTATTAATGCAAAGACCACCAAGCTCTATCATTACGATATATCTTAAATACCTAAATCTTGCTAGCACTACTATTATATATGCACACCTACATCAATTTGGGAAGAATCTGAGGGATGTAATTAAATTCTAATGAAATTAATTAATTACTCTAGCTGGAAATTTCACACATCTTTTATTCAACGAGAACATATCAATTCGTTTTAAATTAAGGGATAGTTCAAAAGTTTAACCTCATGCTTGAAACAGAATGTAACTTAAGGATATACAGCGGATCACCATTACCTGTGTAGCCATTGGTGAAGGCGTATTATAAAATGGTATGTTAGAAGAGCTCCCAGTTAAAGACTGAGCAGAAGCTCCTCCTATAACAGTACTATTATGATAACTCCCAGGGATATCTCTTATGCTATTGCCTTGCATATGTTTCAAGTGCCTGGGACTGAAATCTTCCAAGCTTAAGCTTCTCGCAGAAGAAAAATTGCGATCCTCGTTTGACACATGCAAATTTTGGGAAGCTAAACCATGATGTAGGTATTGCTTCTGTAAGCAACGAGCAGCAGCTTCACCAAAGACTACAGATGCTTCATCAGCAGCACCTAAAAAAACCAGAAAATGAGCCCCAAGTAGACATGTATTAGATAGATAAAGAGAATCGAACATTGACACTAAACACTTAAGAAGCATTTTAAAAGTCTAAATGAAAAATAAATCAGTTAATCAATGTTAGAAATTCATAATTGTACTTCAAGAAGAACCATCAATGACTGAAATTAGAATCTTAACATTCGATACATCTCACAATTATGTTTCAGCATGAGAAATACACCCCAACTAATTAAGCCCCAATAAATTACTTTCATTTTGCAAGTTGGACTACCAAGATCTTTGAAACTTTATCAAGTAAAAGAATAATGAGTGTAATGTATCGTAGAAAAGGAAGACAGCGCAGAACTAAACAAAGGATCAGGACTTTCAAATTAATATAACTAATCACATATTTGGTCCCTGTTCCAATGTAAGAATATTATTACAAAAAAACCATTGATATATTGATCAAGAGTACATGCAACCACCAACCATAAATTACAGTTTCTAGTTATGAATAAGATTTTTTCTAATAAGATGGATAACCTTACACTCAAAAAGTAAGACCAAAACATTGCAAAGTTCTCGGAACAATATGATCAGTTGTTGGTTATAAATTAAATTGAACCATAAAATTCTTTTATAGCTTCAAAATGAAAATGGAACAATTCAATTATAAACCAGTGCAGCAAAACAGGGAATTAAACTTTAAGGGTATCCTTCACAGACCTAACACACAAAGCTCCTCGTATGCAGCCCACATTAATGGATCTAATGACAAAGCCTCTCTGAAGTGGTGAATTGCGCTTTTCCTTCTGTCAGTGTACCTAAAATAAAAGCCAATTTTTTTAATTTTAAGAAACATATCTACCTATAGAAAAGGATCATCTGACAGACATAATCAGGCAATCCATGAATAGAGCAACTACCCATTTTAGAAAATGTATGAGAGCAAAAGTTCAAGAAGAAATTCAATCAAAAGCATCTCTAGTCTCCTAATTGTAGCATCTAAGAAATGGTATCGACAAAAAAGTGAGTGCTCATGGATAGGACACACTGTATCTGTCTATCTAGTTAAATATCAAGAGAAATGCCAAAAACGATTTAAAGAATGATGTGAATAATAATGACTGAAAGAAGTCAAGTCCATTTAAATGTATCTTATTAAAAATTGTTGCCAATAATAATGAATGAAAGGAGGTCTAATTATATTTTACAAGAAAACCCGAGAGAAGGAATCAGATGAAACGACTAGAAGAGATGCATAATCTTACAAAGATAAAACTTTGTAACATGCCCTACAGCCTTTTAAAGCATAGGAACATTAAAAAATTCATAGCTAAGCAACCTGTAAATAAGCCCAAGAAGGTAATGACCAGCTGCGCCATTTGGAACCTGGAGATGAAAGAGAAACAAGAAAGCTAGTTATCTGCTTCTGCCAACTGAAGACCAACAACCACCAATGTTTGGTATGTGAACCTTACAAAAAAATAGAGACTAAGGAGCATATTCTGCCATACATTTCTCTATGATAAAAAAAAACCATGCAATGACAGTGCTGCTAGACTGTGAGTAGTTATGCTTACAAACAAACAAAGCATAGGTTTTTACTGTCTATAAGTAATACTGAAATAAAGTCCATATAAAAACTCATCCGATACCTCTGCACTGGGCTCATTAGGAGGACACAGTGCTGTTTCAGCCTCATTAAGAAGATCCATTCGAAAGCAAGACATTGCAAACAAGTAGCGGGATTGAGCCAATTGTGTTCCTTCAGATAATAGTGTGAAGGGGAAAAAATCAAAATTAAGCAAAAGGAAAAGATAGTACACTGTAATCATAGTAAACTAAGTTAAAGAAATAGATTTTATAACATACGTACCTTTCAAAATATGGTACGCACAGTATGCCTGACTGTTGCGCAAGTAGCAGCTGGCTAACAATTGCAAGTTTGTCTGCAGGAAAGAAAAATATACATTCCACATAAGAGGCAGGGCTCTCATAAAATTTAATAAATGTATTGTAGATGAACCATGCAGAGAAACGAGGGCCTCTTGAGCTAAAATAAGCATCAAATAAGCAAATAATAATGTCACAAGCAAGTGAAAAAAAGCGGAACCCCATAACCCTAACCATAATAGAGCTAAAAGCCTAGAACTTCACGAAACATCAAATTCTCTTATTAATCACCGATTGAATAAGTTTCCCCAATAGTAACTTTCCCTCAAATCTTTGAAAACACATCAACTAAGTTCAAATTTACGTTGTTGGGTAGGTGTACCAAGTCAGTGCAGGTGCAGTATAAACAGTAAACAAGGTAAAGAAACCCCATTAATTACCTAGAGCTTACTATAAAACAACTATCCAATCGAACCCTCTTCAATTTTGAGCTCAAAACATAGAAATTTTGAAAGAAAAAATCAAAATAAACTTAACTCCACCTAATTTCTTGTGAAAATATACTAGCTGAGGAGGAAACAAATGAATCACATAAAAAACATGTACAGAACAACATAAATTCTATAAAGTAACAATAGATATGATAGGCACCAAATACAAAACCCCAAAATGTGAAATTAACATTTGTAACTGTTGAAAAGTAAGGAACGTCGATCGTGATAATTAACACTATTGAACGTTCCGTTGGGTTGCTGAGAAACACGAGCCGGAGAGAACCCAAAAAAAAACACATCTTGGGAATAAAAAGAGAAATGATTTCGTATTCCCAATCTTTTCTCGCAATTTCCCGGCTATCAAAACAGACAGGCAATCTGGGATGAAGCAGAGAAAGAAAATGATAAGTAAATAAAGAAGGGTAAGGTTGGTGAAAGAAAGGTACCTCGGAAGGAAACTCGGCACAAAGACGCTCGCAGATGAAAATGGCGTTAGAGTACATGAAATCGCGAAGACTGTGTTGAACACAGTCTATGAGTATGGCTTCCATGGCTGCCTATTTTTGCTGCTTTTACCGATTTGCAGAGGGAGAACAAGAGGAGCAGCCAGCGTTTTGATTTTTGGGGGCTTTTCTAGGTTCAAATCAGGTGGCACGTGTTAATCTCGGTTTGAAATCCAACGTCACGTGATAGTGCTTCCTGTGTTGACATCGTATTATTGGGACCGGACAAACATCAAAATTATGTCTCCCCTAACTTATTGTTTCAAAAAATTATTATGACTTTGTCAAAAAATTATTGTGACTTTTGTGAAGAAAATAAAAAATAATAATAATTGTGACCATTTTCAAAAAAATAATGATAATAAGATAATTGGTCATTTAAATTTATATTACGAGAGAAACATAAATTTATATGAATTTTAAGAATTCGTTAATATAAATATATATTGTTTTATAATTAATGAGACATACGTAAATTTATATAAGTAAAATTACCTCATCGTTATTTTTCTTGGTTTATATTTTTGTAAAACTGTTAAAATATAACCTTAAACTCGATTTTGGTCAATATTTTCTCAACTAAATTACAAATAATTTACCAAACTAACAATTCAGAATAAAAATAAAATCATTCTGCTTAAAAACTGTGTTGTTATATTCAATTTTTTCTTTATCAAAATTGAGTTTAGGGTTCTATTTTAATCATTTTATAAAACATAAGGTCCAAAAAGTAATTTGTCAAAATACAGGGTCCAAACAAGTAATAGGACAAAACACAAGATCCAAAAAGATATAAACCTTATTTTTTTTAAATACGTGATCATTTTTTGTGTTTTGTTAAATGACAATTCAGACTTTGTGTTTTACAAATGAATCAAAATAGTACCCTAAATCTGATTTTATTTAAAATATTTTCAAATATAATATTTTATTCTCAATTCTTTGAGCACATTTTTTGCTAATATGAACTCATCAAATCTCTAAATATTTTACAAAAATTGAGTCTAAGATATTACTTCGATCCATTTTGTAAACTACATAGTCTAAATAATCATTTAACAAAATACTAAGGCCGAAAGCGTATTTAGAAAAAATATAAAGACCAAAACAATATTTCCTCTTATTATATTAATTTTCAAGTAAAAAAAAACATATATTTAATATTTCTCATAAATTTATTTATAATTTTCCTTCACAATTTTTTTAATTAATTAATATTTATATACAAAATAACATAAATATCTTTACAGACGTTAAATTAAATTTATATTATCTTAAGAATTCATTTCACACTTTTTTTTCTTTTGCTTTGTTTTAACTAGGCTATCTGCCAAACATTAAAACATAACAGTTGCTACATAAATTATTTTTAGGTTTTATACATTTTTAGTCCCTGTGTTTTGCTTCATTACATGTTTGGAACTTATATTTTGACAAATTATTTTTTAGACCCTATGTTTTGTAAAATAGTTTAAATAGGCTCATAAACCTGATTTTGATAAACAAAAAATTGAATATAACAACACAGTTCTTAGGCAGAATAACTGTATTTTTATTCTGAGTTGTTAGTTTGATGAATTATTTGTTATTTTAATTCAAAAAACTTTGATCAAAATCAGGTTTAGGAGTCTATTTGAACTATTTTAGAAAATACAAGGTCCAAAAAGTAATTTATCAAAACACAGGATCCAAACAAGTAATGAGATAAAATACATGATCTCAAAAAGTATAAACCCTTATTTTTAATTCGAATCCGAGACTTGTTGAAGCAAACCACATGTTTAATTATTAGAGCAATTTCACTTAAATCATTTGAAGTGTCAAAAATTTTATGCACTATTATATTTTAGTATTTTTATAAGCTTCTCCAAGTGATATGCTAAAAATTGTATATTAAACTTGCTACAATAATAAATACACATTTTTTAATTACAATATTATCATTAATCATCAATGAAAAACTTTAATACACGTTGTAGAGGTGATTTCCTACAATTGATTAGATGGGCACCAGCAACCTGTCAATAACAAAAAGAAGAGAGACGAGAGTTCAATTGGGAGCACCGGTGGGGTGTCAGCCAAAGGGACTCCGACGCTCAAGTCAGTCGGGTTGTAACGAGAGCTAATAGAAAGTAATAAAATTAAGATATAAATAGTCGAAATGATGATGGATGAAGGAGTCGTAAAATGGTCAGAGTGACGGTGGCGATGACGGAGGAGTCAAGCGACTAGGTCAGGTCCAATCAGACTGACTAATTAGTCTTGCTTGACTGGATTGCTCAGAAATAGAGTAGCCTTCGTTTCAATTAGAGAGTAAAGAAAGTTCAGTGATTATTTGATGCCTTTTCTCAACCTCTGATGGTCTTATTTATTGTCCTCCTTCTCGTTCCGTCCTCCTTCGTCTTTCTCCTTCGCTTGACTCGCTCCAAGTGGTTTTATTCCGAGATTCTTGGCGAACGTGATGGGAGCCTTGACTGTTTCAAGGTCCCTGGCTGACTGAGTGTATCCGAATTCGGGTCCGGGTATGGTTTTGGGTAATTGGATGGTACTTTGTATATGCGAGCCTATTTTACATGGGCTTTGGGCCTTCTTGGCTAGTTAGATAGCTTATTGGGCTGACTGACTGCTTGTTGGACTATTATTTTTCAAGTATACGAATTTTGTCCACTACACACGTTTTTAATTACAATATTGTTATTAATTATTTTTAAATATTTAATTTATTAATTATGAGACTTTTTAATTTAATTTTTTTATAAATGATGAATTACTTTTTTTATCAATTTGTATTTTAAATCATAATAATAAATATATTAAAAAAATTACCAAAATTAGTACCATATTTATTATTTTAATCACGGAGAGTTGTAATTACACTCTAAAATGTTATTAAGACACTGTATTTTTTAAATATGTTATTGATATTAACATCCTTATTACGGAAATATATATATATATATATTAACCTTATTCTATTTAAATAATATTATGAATTAATATATATATATATCTCTTTTATTATATATCTCTTATTCTATTTAAATAATCTTATGAATTTTTTAAATATGTTATTAATAAGTGTGTAAATAACATTAATTTTTTGTTTTAACGGTTTTTTATTTTTTTTAATGTTAACTTTAACGGAATATTCTTATATTTAATAGAATATTATTATATTTAACAGTAGTTTGTAAACCCTTAAACTTAAATAAAATTAAGAATTAAAATATGATATTTTTTAGATATTTTACAATGATAATTATTGAAAAATAATAAATAATAAAATAAATTAGAATAAGATATTTTTCAGATATTTTATAATTATAATTATTTTAAAATAAAAATAAATAATTATTTCTCTTGGGAGCATGTCTGTCGCCCGAAATGTTTTGGTGGTTTGGGTTTTCGGGAGGGTCCCTCTTGGAATAAGATTCTTTTAGCTAAATTCATCTGGGCTATTTCCTCCAAGCAGGACTTTCTTTGGGTTAAATGGGTCAGTTGTGTTTACTTAAAAGGATCTTCAATATGGGATTATTTGTTAAAGCAAGATACCAGCTAGTATTGGAGGAAGCTCATCAAGTTCTGTCATGTCCTATCTAGATCTGTTTTGGAGGCTGCAGTTGTGAATGGAAAACTTCCGCTGGGAAAACTTGATTCTTTTGTGTTTCCTAGCATTTTGGTGCATTATTATAAGGTTGTTTGGTGTAGGCTCTCAGTTCCTAAGCACAGATTTATCCTTTGGCTTGCTGTGAACCAGAAGCTCCTCACTAGGGATTGGCTTCATCACTGTCATGTGCCTATCACCTCTTTATGTTGCCTTGTCTGTTCTCAAGAAGATGAAAGTCATTCTCATCTTTTTTTTAGTGTTCTTTCTCCAGGAAAGTAATGCAGGCTGTCTATGTGTGGCTGAGAGGGGCTACTTGGCCTGTTCAGTATGCGGCTTGGACTCAATGGTTATCTCTGCCTCACACAGGTTGGATTTCACTGGTGGCTTCTGCATCATGTGCGGCTACTGTGTATCTCATCTGGCTGAATAGGAATCTCTTCTGGATTGAGAAGAGTTGTTTGCCAGTGTCTAAGATTGATAGCTTGATTAGATTTTCAGTTAAGGCTAGAGTGCAGAACTATAATGCCCCGGATTCCCTAATATGGTTTAATG
The DNA here is from genome assembly GCF_963169125.1 of Humulus lupulus. NCBI lineage: Eukaryota > Viridiplantae > Streptophyta > Magnoliopsida > Rosales > Cannabaceae > Humulus > Humulus lupulus. The sequence goes on along the minus strand of NC_084800.1, from coordinate 47,329,526 downwards.
GCTAGATTAGTAGGCCGGGAGGGCCATAACTGTTTAATTACACCATTAAATGTATTTAAGCATGTTTATGAGAATTATATTATTATATGATGTTAAATGCATGCATGTGAGTCCACATTTGTCTACAGGGGTGTTTTGGTAATTTGGCTCGTTGAGGGTATAATAGTATACTTGTTTGCATGTTAATGATATATTGTGAGACCACATTATAATGTGGATTGGTTCGAGTATTTCGGCATAAGATGATCCTTAAACATGATTTACCGGTTTGGTCATAACAGGTTTAAGCTCGGGGCTCGGGGTGAGTCTCGGGGGTGATTTTAATGATTAGAGCGTTACCGAGGATTTTAGGGTAACGGGTTATGAAATATTGGTGTTTGAGAATATTAAGATTAGCGGGAATTGGGAAGCGTTAATTATGATTAACGGTGTAAGTGGAAAATACCAATTTTACCCTTGAAATGGTTTTAGAAGCCTTTAATGACTTAAGGGTATTTTAGTCATTTGAAAGGATTTATATTACCCTTTAGTTGGCTGTAGAAGGTTATAGAAATAACAGAGCAAAAAAAAGTTGTCTTCTCCCTCCCCGTACACCAATCTTCACCATTTTCTTCTTTGGAGTTTTGAGCTCTAGGTGGGGTTTCAAGCTAGGAAATTCAAAGGCTGAGGTTGTGGACTTGGTTCAACCATAAAGGAAGGTTTAAAGCTGGTTTTAAGGTGAGTTCTAGTCATTGAATTCAGGTTGTGCTATGTTTTTCCCTTTATTTTTTCAGCTTTTGATTCTTGTTGAAAGTTTGGATTTGAAGAGGTTTTAATTGGTGTTTAGCTTGGGTTTTGATGAGAGGGAGTTGTGGGTGATGTTTGGAGGTTTAATTGAGTGTTTGGCGGAGGTTTTGGGTTGGTTTGAAGGGCTGGTTTCAGAGGAAAAACGCAGGGGAGGTTTGCTGGTGCGTTGCTGGTTTTTGGCTGAAATGGGTATTGAGTCGCGGCATGGCATAGGTGAGCCGCAGCCCAAGGTGCCTGTCGGGGTTAGGCCACCTCTGTTTGGGGGCGCGTCGCGGCCCTTAAGGCAATTTTTGCCAGAAACATGTTTTTAGCTTGGGGATTCAAACCTTAGGCCTCGGGGTTGAACCTAGTTCCCGATTAGGCAGTGTTTGATGTCTCGGAGGCTAGATTATGGTTTGGGAACCCTTTGTTATCATTTTTATTGATGAATCCTATATTGTGGTTATGACCAGGTGACCGTCAAGGAATCTAAAGGTTGATCGTTCTCAGGGGTCGTTCATATAATAATTCTCACTCAAACCAGAGGTAAGAAAACTGTGTATGAATACAGTTGCACCCTGTAATGGTATATGACATGCATGGTCTGTTATTGAAGCATGTTGGTTGATATATGTGGACGTGGATTGCATATTAAATGCTAGCGAATGTTGATTACCTGTTTATGGCACTGACTAGTCAGGGACCGACCCTAAGGTCGAGATACATGCATTGAATGGCTCTATGGCATTAATGCTGGACCGACCCTAAGGTCGAAGAACTTATAAGCGCTTGCCTGGTCTAAGACCAGATGTTCATAGCCAAGGTATATGACCCCGGTGACTGCTTGTCACCTGGCTAAGGGACGTTGTCCATAGTTACGACTCTAGAGTCGGGAGGAAGGTTATGTTGGTGACCCATCACCATGCACCTATCCTGATTAAACTTATGAGAGAACCACTTATCAGTTAAGCCTTGGTGACTCTATCGTCACATGGTTAGAGGGAGTTGTACCCATCTTTTGTGACTTTGGCTATTGTCACCTATCTGTTGTGGACTGATAGTCCTAAATGGTTATTATGATCATTGTTGATATTATGTCATGCTTTATTGTGTTTTCTTGCTGGGCCTTGGCTCATGGGTGCTATGTGGTGCAGGTAAAGGGAAAGAGAAGCTCACCCAACCTTGAGTGGAGAGCTTGGGCGATATTGTGTACATATTGGGCCGCTTGACCACCACGGTCAGGGAGTTCTCAGAGGGACTAGGGGTTTACCCTATTTTTGCCGCTTAGGCCGGCGGGGACTGTAAATTTAAAATAGTAGCAACTCTTTTGTATTATGAACAACTTGTAAACATTTTGAAAGGCTCATGAGCAGTTTATTTTCTTAATGAAATGTATACTTTCCTTTTACTGGTTTTCACCTTAACCTGATAATAACACCTAGATCACGTTTTTGACCAAAGGACTCAGGTAGCGGGTCAAATTTCTGGTTCACTGTCCACCGTAACTATTCTGGGGTAGCCAGGGCGTTACAAGAACTTAATAGATCGGCATTGTACTATTAGAGAGAGACAAATAATAAATTTTGTCAGAAATTTGTAACTTGAAGTGAATTGTCTCCAGCCTTTGTTGGTTGTAACTAGTTTGTTGATCAATATAATTTTTTTTTTATAAAAAAAAATATATATATTTTAAAATAATAAATAATTAAACAAATTAAAATATGATACTTTTGAGATATTTTACAATGATAATTATTTAAAAATAATAAAATCATACATTTTATAACTTAAATAAAATTTAATTAAACTTAAACTCACTTATTAGAATAAAATCATAATAAACATATAATATAATATTGTGAATTAGCAACAAATTATTTTAAAAAAAAACTAGCAACAAACTTAAATTTAAAATCTACGTATAATATTTAATATTACATTAAACATATAATATATAATATTTTATTGTCACTCCCAAATTCAAAAACTATAACAAACATAAATTTAAACAAAAATAATAAATTATTTAATTAAAATAGGATATTTATTTCAAAATTTATATGACATTAATATAAATTTAATAAAAATATTTAATAAATTCTAAAAATAAAAACTAAGCAAACGTGCAACGTGCATATTGCACGTTTCTGGTATCTAGTTTATATATATATATATCTTTATATAAAAAAATGTTATGTGTAGATAACGGTACATTTAAAATTAATTAAAAATAAATATTTATTAATTATATTAATATAAATTCAAATATTATAAAATATAATTATTATAATAATATTTAATCTAAGATTACATATTTAATAATTATATTAATATATTCAAATATTATAAAATATTATTATTATAATATATAGTCTATCCAATACTAGATATTTAATAATTATATTAATATAAATTTAAATATTATAAAATATTATTTTGATATTATAATATAATATATAATTCTAATTTTTACTAATTATATTAATATGAATTCAAATATTATAAAATATTATTATTATAATAATATTTAATACATATTTAATAATTATATTAATATAAATTTAAATATTATAAAATATAAGTATAAAAATAATATATAATACATAATCTTAATTTTTGTTAAAAAAATTATCATTTATAGTTAAAAAAGAAAACATGTTATTTTTTATTTGATCTAACTTATATAAATATATATTCATATTAAATAACAATAAATATTATAAATATAATATATATATATTTTCGTGTCGTGTGTGTATAAATAGCATAACTGTGTAGCTATATAAGAAATTATAATAACATTTGTCTTTTATCATGAATAAATAATATTATTCTCTAATCATTAAAGTATAATTTGAATAATATCATAAAAGTTTTGTACCTCAAATAAAGTAGTTTGTGATCTAAAATGTTATCATATTATATATTTTTCTTAAAAATATACAAACAATGTTTTGGCTTAATTTTTCTTTTAATATGTTTATGTAATTCTTTTATATATAATATTTTTTATTAATTTTAAGTTTTTATGACAATTATACAAAATTAATAAAAATAAGGTTATTATATTATATATATTTAAAAAAACTATAAACAATGTTTTGATTTAATTTTTGAATTAATATGTTTATGTAATTCTTTTATATATAATATTATTTATTTATTTAAAATTTATATAACAATTATACAAATTTAATAAAAATAATTTATAAAATTTATAAATAAAACCAAGCAAACGTGTATTGCACGTTGCTTGTATATAGTATCTCTTCTATATAATAAGTGTGTAGATAACGGAAATTCTTGGTTTTAACAGTTTTTTATTTTTTTCAATGTTAACTTTAACGGAATATTCTTATATTTAACAGAATATTCTTATATTTAACGATAGTTTGTAAACACTTAAATTTAAATCAAATCAAATAAATAATTAAAAAAAATTAAAATATGATATTTTTGAGATATTTTACAATAATAATTATTTAAAAATAATAAATAATTAAATAAATTAAAATATAATATTTTTCAGATATTTTACAATAATAATTATTTTAAAATAATAAATAATTAAACAAATTAAAATATGATATTTTTGAGATATTTTACCATGATAATTATTTAAAAATAATAAAATCATACGTTTTATAACTTAAATAAAATTTAATTAAACTTAAACTCACTTATTAGAATAATATCATATTAAATATATAATATAATCTACTGTGAATTAGCAACAAATTGTTTTTTTTTAAATAAAAAAAACTAGCAAGAAACTTAAATTTAAAATCTACGTATAATATTTAATATTACATTAAATATATAATATATATAATCTATTGTTGTCACTCCCAAATTCGAAAACTAGAACAAATATAAACTTAAACAAAATTAAATAAATTATTTAATTAAAATAAGATATTTATTTCAAAATTTATATGACATTAATATAAATTTAATTAAAATAATTAATAAATTTTATAAATAAAACTAAACAAACGTGCATATTGCACGTTGTTTGTATCTAGTATATAAAAAAGTGTGTAGATAACAGAAATTTTTTGTTTTAACAGTTTTTTTTAACTTTAACGGAATATTCTAAATATTTAACTGAATATACTTTTAAACCAAATTAAAATATATATATTTATTAATTATATTTACATAAAATCAAATATTATAACTATATATTTATTAATTATATTAATATAAATTCAAATGTTATAAAATATCATTATTATAAAAAAATTAATAATTAACAAATTAAAAATATATATTTATTATTATATTAATATAAATTCATATATTATAAAATATAACTAGTTATTTATTAATTATATCTTAATATAAATTCAAATGTTATAAAATATTATCATTATAACAATGCATTATACATGATTATATATTTAATAATTATATTAATATAAATTTAAATGTTATAAATATTATTATGATAATAATTTATAACATATAATATATAATCTTAATTTTTATAATCGTTGAGATGTGATTTGAATAATATCACAAATATTTTGCGCCTTAAATATGGTAGTTTATGATCTAAGAGGTTATTGTATTTTTTTTTTTAAATAACAAATCATAAACAATATTTTGGTTTTATTTTTATTTTAATTATTTATGTTATTCTTTTATATATAATATTATTTATTTATTTAAAATTTATATGACAATCATCAAAATTTAATAAAAATAATTAGTAAATTTTCTAAATAAAATTAAAGTAAGGTTGCTTGCACCGGTATCTTGCACCAGTATATATAAATATATATATATATACATATTATATTTTCTCCGGTACTGTTTTCTTTTCAAATCTCATATGATTAAGAATTTGGTCCTACTTTGGACATTGTTTTTGCAAATCATTAGTAACACAACTCAATTAGTTATTTTTTTATTACTGTTATTTGTCTTTTATATTATTTTAATTTTAAACAAGGGTTTTATATGAGAGCACATTTTATTTTTATTGTAAATTTACTAGTAGACTTAGTCAATAAGAACACATATATTTTTATTTTTTTTAGCAATAAGAGCACATCCTATTGAATACGAAAAGTTTGTATATTAAGTGAATTGAATAGTATCATGACATAATCAAAACATAATATTATAAATAATGATCGAGATACATATTTTTTTATATTCAAAATGGAATTAATTATATTTTCAAATCTTAATCACCATTCACAATGAATAGGTTTAAAAACATAGAGTACATTATTATTAGTTAAAATCTACGGAGTAGGAGAATAAGTACAAATTGGGTAGTATGAAGATTGACTTGAATGATGAATAATTGAAAGAGCAAAATAATATAATTAATTCCTTAAAAATATATATATTTATTATGAATATTAGTTATAAGTAAAATGCGGACATTTACTTAATTTTATTTAAAAATTATTATATTTTTTAATTATAATTTAAATTTTAAATAAATAAACAATATTATTGTTGATGCCGTTTTTTGACAACTTAAAAATGAATAGTGATTAAACAAAATACCAGAAGAGACAAACAATAAAAGACACGATTTTTACGTGGTTCAGCAGTTAAAATCTGTCTAGTCCACAAGTCGGTGTTATTCAATTTTTGGAATTCTCTTAAAGCTTTTCTGAAAGCAATTTTACAGAATCTTCCCCATACAAATTTCTCCTTCCTCACAAATGAATTGTTCCACACTATTTATAGAGTGGTTTACCGAATATCTCCCCTCATATTTCGGGGATTTATTATACAAATAAATTAAATGAATGTAATTAAATACGTATAGTTACTACGAACGCGTATAAATCCAGTGATATTTGGGATTTAATAACAGATTACAACCAATCCCTTAGATATAGGGATTTTATAACAATAACTATGTTCACACTTATCTTGCGACCTTGGACATTCGAATTACCTGCTTTCGAAACCGACCCACCATCACGAGCTCGCTACCTCGGTTCGCCTCGGCTTTTAACAAGCAACCTTGTTCAGATCATCATTTTTGAGCTCGAACCGTCTTGTCTGATGGCAAGAAATGAATCAAGAAATTTATACAAGTGTTGAACCATTGTCATTGTAGCTTCGAGCTTGACTTATAATCTCGGAACACCTTTGAGACCACATAGTTTCCGAACTCGCCAATTTCGATGTTGTCGCACTTACTACTCAGCGAGAATGTTCTTGATATTTTCATTAAAGCTGATTATGACGAATCTACTTATTCCGAGCTTACACTTTACGAGCTTGACTTTTGAGACCGAAAATTTCTATTATCGAAATTTGGGTGTAATAGTCATATATTATATAAAAAAAAGATACAAACATATCTATAAAAAATAAGACAAAATATTGTCTATAGTTTCAAAAGAAATAAATAATATTATAATTTTTATTTAAAAAACTGTTAAACCAAGAATTTGTTATATATATACATATAAAAATATGATGCATTCTAGTTTTATGCAAAATAATTTGATGTTGTTTATTAGTTTTAAATTTAGTGTTCATAATACTTTAAATTTTGGTACCTTATGTTCTGATTTATGTACTATATATACGGTAATTTTAATATTAAAATTAAATATTTTTTTCTAATTTTATTTTAGAAAAAATATTCAATATAATAAAATGTTAAGAAATTCTAAATTAAAAGTATGAATTTAAAAAGTTTATTTGATCATGTTACACCCAAATTTTGAGAATAGAAATTTTGTTCTCGAAAGTTAGGCTCGTAAAGTGTAAGATCGGAATAAGCAGGTTCGTCATAATCGGCTTTAATGAAAATATCAAGAACAACCTCCTTGTGCAGTAAGTGCGACAACATCGGAATTGGTGAGCTCAGAAACTACGTGGTCTTGAAGGTGTTCCAAGAATATATGTCAAGCTCGAAGTTAGGATGACAATGGTTCAACACTTGTATAAATTCTTTGATTCCTTTCCTGCCATCAGACAAGACGGTTCGAGCTCGAGCATTGTGAGCTCAAAAAGGATGATCTGAACAATGTTACTTGTTAAAAGTTGAGGCGAACCGAGGTAGCAAGCTCGTGATGGTTGATCGGTCTCGAAGGCGCGTGAATTGAATGTTCAAGGTTGGGAGCTGAGTGTGAACATCTTTATTGTTATAAAATCCCTATTTTTAAGGGATTTGTTGTAATTTGTTGTTAAACCCCCAAATATCATGAGATTTATACGCGTACGTAGTAACTATATGCATTTATTTAATTGATTTGTATAATAACTCCCCGAAATGTGAGGAGAGATATTCGGTAAACCACTATATAAATAGTGTGGAGCAACTCATCAATGGGCCTGTTTAATCAAAAAACCTCCTGAATCATCAATGGTCGCTGCAAGCAACCCCAGTACTGGTGGGCAACCATTGCCCCAGATACCTGAGGAATAGACCCCTTGTACCGAGGAATATCCCCGATGACCTGGAAAACAGCCTATGGTGGATCCGGACCCTGAGGAGAGGAGTGATTCATCCAACTCTCGGGGGCCGCCTGTCCCTAGCCCTAACGAGGATTTGTATTACAATCTTGATAGGTATGTTCCTATCGTGGAACTTGAAAATTTCCAACTACGCAAATAGTTGGCAGAGGCGACAAAACACAATGAGGAATTAGCCAGGCAGGCAACTGACGCCCAGGCACCTCCCCGGAGGCCTAGAGGATGCCCCCGTGGAATCACGGCCGCCAAGAGAGCGGAACAAGCATCACAGTCGAATCAACCAAGGCTTCGGAGGAGTACTCGGGCTGAGGCCACTGCTAACCTCACTGCAGACTTGCCTACAGGAACGGGAAATAACCGAGCCCCTCCAGTGGCTCAGAACCCGAATCCTGATACTGCAAGAAACAACCCGGAGCCTGTTCGGGAAAACTCTAGGCCATTCATGCCTGACAATGGGAGACAACCCCGGTCGCCCATAAGGCATCCACCATCACCAATAAGGCACCCCTCGCTAGTCCGAGAGGTCCCACAAACTGCACCACGGAGGCCATCTCGCAGCGGCAGTTAAGATGGAAACTAACAGGCTAGGCCTGGACAGGGGAACAAGAGAGGCTACCCAAGATCGCGGGGCTCCTCAGCCATTAGGAAGCCAAATGTCAAGATCACAAACTGCTGGAACAAGAAGGCCAGCAAGGGACCCACCTCGTAATCACCGAGCCACGCATCCAGAGAGGGCTACAAGTTACGTAAGAGAAAGCTCGGACTACACTCGGTCCGTAAGCATTTATAACATCGAGCCAAGGCATACAAGGAATTGAGGGAATCACCCTTATCTGCGGGATCATCTAAACCATAATTGAGGGTGAGATAATCCCCCAAATCCTGATTTGAGCGACCATCTAAATGGTCGAAAACAACCAGCATATAACCCTATACCAAGAAAGGGAGCTGGAGTTTTTATTAACGATAACCGACCCCCTCAGGTCCAGGCTTGACCCTCAGTGGATTTAGTCCAGGAAAGGATTGACCCGATAGAAAGAGCATTCAGGCTCCTGCAAGACGAGCGTAACAAGAATAAAGTTGAAGAGTCTTATGAGGAACTCAAGCCATTTGCCCCGCATATCTCCAACACTCCATTTCCTCAGGGATCCAGAATACCTCATGTCCCGCCATTTGATGGAAACTCGGACCCGTATAGTCATCTGAGCACCTTCAACACCATCATGCGAGTCAGCAATGTTGGCTACGAGCTCAAATGTATGTTGTTCCTAGCCACACTTACAGGACCAGCAAAAAATTGGTTTTATAAGTTTAGAAGACATTTGATCTCGTCCTGGGATCAATTATCTAGAGACTTTAAGAAGCAGTTTAAGGCCATGATTGGCATCAGACCCGAGGCCTCAGCCTTAACCAATGTCCGACAACAGCAAAATGAGTCATTAAAGAGTTACCTCACGAGGTTTAACCTAGAAGTGGCCCGAGCTCGGGATGTCGATGATAGTGGCCACCTAGTGGTCGTTAGAGTGAGTATTTTGCCTGGAAGTCCCCTTTGGGAAGATTTACAAAGGAAACATATCAGGTCGCTAATCGAGTTCAATCGGAGGGCCCAGAGGTTTGTCAATGTAGAATATGTGTAACGACCCAAATTTGCTAATAAGGCTTAGGACCTTGATTAGTGTGCCTGGAGGGCAATAAGTGAATTATTGTTATAATATGTGATTTTATGTGAATATGTGATAGAGATGCATGTTTAGTTTAATTAAATATGCATGCGGGACCCGTTTGGATATTAGGGGCATGCCTGTGATTTTAGCCTGTTGAGGGCATAAATGTGATAAATGTGATATGTTTGTGATATATTTGTGTAGCACGATCCGAGACAGTCCTAGGGAGCCGTAAGTCAAAAAGTCACAACGGGGTTGAGAATCCGACCCGAGGCGGGTCGAGGGGTATTACGGGTATCAGATGTTTTATGGGGTTATTGGGTTATGGAAATAAATATTTGGAGATATATTTGAGGTTAGAATGTTTAGGAGGGAATATGGGGGAAATTTACCATTTTGCCCTCGGGGATGTTTTTGGTACCCCGAGCCTTGAGGTAACCTTAAAGCTTAAGTTAAATAAAACAAAGCCTAGGAAGTCTTTAGAAAATCAGAAACCGACTCTTTCTTTCCCTCTCTCTTGAAGTTGTCTTCTCTTCTCTCTCTCCATTTTCTCTAAGGCATATCAAAGGAAATCTTGGTGAAACTAACTAGAAGCTAAGGAATTGGGCTAGTAGTCTTGAGGAATTAAAGCTTGGAACCTAGAGGATCAACACAAAAACATAATTCAGCAAGGGTAAGCTTCAAATTATAAGTATTTTCCTTGAATTCCTGCTGGTTTTCTTAGGATGTGCATGGTCTGGATTCAAAGATTGGTTTTGAGTACTTGATGGGTGTAGGAATTGGTTCTTGAGTTTGTTGGTATGTTTAGGTTGCTTAAGTGTGAATTTTGGGTTTAAGTGTTGGGTTGAGATGATTTTGGAAGTGTTGGCTCGAAGGAAATGCAGGGGAAAATGGTGTTTTTCTGGGTTTGGAGGCGAGGGTCGCGGCCCTAGGAGGGGCATGCCGTGGCCCGTGTGCACGCAAGGCCTAGGGAGGCCACTAACCTTGGGGCGCGCCGCGGCGCTTGGCCAAGCATGCTGCGGCCCGTGTGTGTTTTTAGGGAGGTGTTTAGCCTCTATTTTGAGGCTAGCCGCAGCCCTTGAGGGGTTGGGCCGCGACCCTAGCTCAAGGTGCAGGGTGACTTATGGGATTTGACTTGGGAACCTAATTGCTAAGGCTCGGGATGGATTTTATCACCCGGATTGTTCGAATTCAAGGTCCCGGAGATTAGAATTATGGCTCGAAGATATTTAGTGGATTAGAACTTGATGGATGAAATTGTTAATGCGTTGTGACTAGGGTTTTGGCGAGGCTCGGACTAGGGAACTGTGCTCGGGACATTGGTGCCTAGAAAGCTCAGGACACAGGTAAGAAAACTACTGTTCCCATAGAGCTTGTGTTGCAGGGCCCGACCCTATATAACTGTGTTGCGAGGCATGGCCCTTTAACTGAATTTATGTGTGTTTTAATATCTGTTTAGTATATTATGTGTATTTATTAATGATGAAACGGCGAAGGCCGGGAACGGCGGAGGCCGAGAACGGCAAGGGGCCGGGTGCAGCGTTTAGCACGCGGAAAACGAGTTGTCAGGGTAAGACCCCAAGGGATACCTGGGATATCATTACGGTTTAGACCGCGAACCCAGGGCCTGGTAAAGCACCTGGGACGGCATGGCCGTACATGTATGACCTGGTATTGGCTTGATTTTATATTAAGTGTTTGATATACATTTATTATCTGTTTGTGAGGGTTTTCTTGCTGGGTTTCGGCTCACAGGTGCTCTATGGTGCAGGTAAAGGCAAAGGGAGAGACGATCAACCTTGAGTTTGGCGAGTGGGACGAGCGGAACGTACATGTCCGGTCTGTCTAGCTGCTATGGCCAGGGGTGTTTTTGGGAGATGTTTGTACAAAACCTAAATTTTGTCGTTTAGTCGACTCTAACTAAATTTTGAGTTGTAAATATTTCTAAACAATGATCTTGGGATCCCAAATGTTATATGTCCTAAAATTTTCAATGAGAGGTTTATTCTCAAGTTTATGACTCTGATTATGATTTAGTTACACTTTTGTCTTAAAACCTTGATTAGCGAGTTAACTGCACATTTAAACTCACTTAGTAACGGCTCTAAGGCAGTAGGGCGTTACAATAGGCGAGGTTAGCGCTGAACATGACCTCTCAGCTCATAACTATAACGACAAACGTGAACTCTACCTCGACCTCGGCGGCCCCATCAACTTCAAAACCCTCTGGGGATAACCCTTCTAAAAGGAGGAAGAACTAAGGGAATAACCATAGGCTGATGGATGTAAAAAGAAGAAAGGGGATAAATACTTCTCTGTATACAAGGTGTATACTAGGGCTGAGCATCGGTCTGTTTGGGCGGTTTTTTCATTTTATTAAATCTAGAATTCGATTTTCGGTCTGGATTGGTGCGATCCAAAAACCGACCGACCAAACCAATTAAAGAAAAAAACGACCGTTTTGGACTGCGGTTAAAACCAATTAACCGAAGTTTTTTTTTTTTTTTTAAATCCATAATTTTTTTAGAAAGTTTTAGTTAAAAAAAACTAAAAATTTTGGATTGTTGGAATCCATTTTTGTGCTTTTTTAAAAACAGAAATACATAGAACATAGTTACATTCACAAATTTGAAAGTTTGAAAACATAATTAAAAGTCCATAAGCATAACATAACCTATATATATTTATAATTTCGGTCGGTTTTGGTTCAAACCGGTCGGTCCACACGGATTTTTCAAACCGACCGAACAGTGGTAGTTTACGCCGTTAACAGTTTTTTCAGTGTTCAATTTAATTGGTTTTGGTTTTTTCGGTGTTCGAAAGGTCGGTGTACTCGGTTTTTTCGATTTTTCAGATTTTATGCTCAACCCTAGTGTATACCGATCTCAATGAGTCTCATGAGAATATTTACGTGGCTAATGAAAACCAGGTCCCGTTCAAACGAGCTGATCCCATGAGGAATCAAAAGGCGAAAAGGGACTCAAGTAAATACGGTAGATTCCATAGAGATATCGAACACACAACCGATGAATGTCAAAAATTGAAAGACGAGATCGAAGGTTTGATCTCGAGGGGATATTTCAGACAGTACGTCAGAAACAGAAATCCCAATCAAGCATCAACTAGTCAGAGGGCAGCAACCGCGCAGCCTGCCCAACACAATAACTCCCAAGCTCAGGAGGAAGAGAGACCCCTCCGATTGATGGAGAGGATGTAGTAACCATCTCGAGGGGACCTCATATCACAGGTTTGGGCAGGAACGCCCAGAAAAGATACATAAATGAGCTCAAGACTGGAGACGCTTCTCCCTATGAACCCGAACCACGAGCTCCAAAACAACAGAGGGTTGAGACTTAACCCATAATGTTTACTGAAGAGGACGAATCACACGTCGAGTTTCCTCATAATGAGCCTCTGGTCATAACTCTCCAACTCACGAACAAGAGGGTACGTCGAGTCCTGATTGATAATGGGAGCTCGGTGAATATCCTTTATAAAGCCACTCTAGAAAAGATGGGACTCGCGCTTCGCGATTTGAAAGCATGTGCAACAACATTGTACGATTTTCAGGAGAATGGATTGCCTGTATGGGATCCATTGAGCTCCCTGTAACCTTGGGAGACTACCCAGTCTCAGTAACCAAGATGATAGAGTTTGTAGTGGTGGACCTCTCATCGGCCTACAAAGTACTGCTCGGAAGACCCGCCCTGGTTGGGCTGGGGGCAATGTTATCTGTTAGGCATTTTTCCATCAAGTTCCTGACTTCTAGTGGCATCGAGACATTGAAGGGGGACTAGCTCGCAGGAATGGAGTGCTACAACATTTCCATAAGAGGAAAAAATCAGACAAGTGCGCAGACTCTAGTGGTTATCCAAGAAATAAATGGAACCATTTTTGAAATTGATGAGCAGATTGATCCTAGAGTAGATGAGAGGGTCGATCTCAAACCTTTGGAAGAGCTCAAAGAAGTTAAGCTCGATGCAGTAGATGTTACAAAGGTGGTGAAGGTGGGTAAGAATCTTTCTGAAGATGCGAGATAGCAATTAATCTGCTTCTTAAAAGAAAACCAGGATGTGTTCGCATGGTCACACTTGGACATGGTGGGAATCAGTTTGAATGTCATAAGCCACGCACTTAACATTGACAAAAGCTTCCCCCCGAAGCAACAAAAGCGAAGACTCCTGGACGATGATAGAAAGAAGGCTCTCAAGGAGGAGGTCAACAGGTTAAAGGCAAATCGATTCATACGAGATGCCTTTTTTCCTGATTGGATTGCCAATCTAGTGTTGGTCCCGAAACCTAATGCCAAATGGCGAACCTGTATCGACTACTCAGAACTTAACAAGGCATGCCCTAAAGACTGTTTCCCCTTACCTCAGATAGATCAGCTCGTAGATGCCACTTCAGGTCATGGCATCATGCCATTCATGGACGCCTATTCTGGATATAACCAGATCGCCATGCATGCACCAGATCAGGAACATACGAGCTTCATAACCGATAAAGGGTTGTACTGCTACAATGTCATGCCTTTCGGGCTAAAAAATGCTGGGGCCACGTGCCAAAGGCTCGTGAACAGGATGTTTGTTGAGCAGATTGGAAATAACATGGAAGTTTACGTTGACGATATATTAGTAAAATCAAAACATAACGATAACCATGTCGATGATCTCGCAGAATGCTTTACTGTGCTACGAAAGTATAACATGAAACTTAACCCACAAAAGTGCTTTTTCGGAGTGTCTTCGGGAAAGTTTCTTGGGTTTATAGTAAATGCACGAGGGATAGAGGTTAATCCGGACAATATTAAGGCATTGATAGATATGCCCTCACCTCAGAAGAACAAGGATGTCCATAGCTTAATTGGATGGATGGTGGCATTTAGTAGGTTTATCTCGAAATCTACAGACCGTTGTCTTCCTTTTTTCAACCTTTTGAGAGGGGCAAAAAATTCCAGTGGTCAGAGGAGTGGGAGCTTGCGTTTCAGAACCTTAAGAAGCACCTCGTCGAACCACCAATCTTGTCGAAACCTGTCACGGGAGAAGTTTTGTATTTATACCTCGCAACAACTGAACACGCCATTAGTGCAGTGATGGACCAAAAACAAGTATGTTTTAAATATTTATATCGCAAGCGCACGAATCGTTCATATAAAATAGTGATCGTGTAAGCAAGGATGTCGAACCCAAAAGAGTTGTCTTAAATCGAAAAGAAAACTATTTTAAATCAAAATTAATAAATTATAACCTAGCTCAAAAGATTGATGAGATTTTTGTATAATGAAAATAAAATAAAAGATAATAATGAAGAAATTAAAGACAATATATAAAAATAAATTAATAGTAGAAATCAATATGGTAAAAGAAGATTATTAAGGTATTAGAATCCACAAAATATAAGTTCAATAATATTTATTAGTACATTGATTCCCAAGTTTTAGTGATAGTTAAAATAAATCAAACTATCATTTTCCAAATAGATTTATAATTTTAAGCACAAATTACTTCTAAAAAGATAAGATTTTTCTCCACTTTTTAAAAAGTATAATTTCAAAATATTTAATGTGAAACAAAAAAAAATCAAATAACATTATTTATAAGGCAAAACATAATATTTTTCTTTTAAGCATTAGATGTGTACAAGTTAATGACACATCTTACACAGAATATTATGTTTTTGCACTATTGAAGAACAAAGTGTAAATATATGCTAACAATAAAAAATACATGATATTTAAGATGAAAGAAGATATTTGAAAAAGAAAAATCCATAAACTTTGTTGCACAAAATGGGAAATCAACATACAAAATAAATACTATCTAGTTACATATTGTTTCATCATCATCTTAATAATCTTAAAAAGATTAGAAACTCATAACTAGAATAGAAAATACAAACAAAAAAATTACAAACATAACTTAGGAAAATTTGGAGGAAAACTCCAAAATTGTTCCTCTAAAAATACATAGAAAATTAACCAAAAAGAAGAAAAAGATGACGATAATAGAGAGGTTTGAAAGTGTAGAAACTTTGTGGTATGACCTCTCCCAAAATAAGCACACCAAATGGTCTTGAAAATTCCCTATTTATAGCCAAAATGAGAGTATTAAAATAATAGGGGTAAATTTTAGGGTGTAATGATGATTTTGGGGTAAAATGTGTAGAAAAGTTTGGGTAAAAAGTTGGCAATTTTACCAAAGGGGACAAGGGTGAAATTTTTGGGCTCAAGACACATTTTTTTTCTTTTGATTGCTGGGCTGGCAGCCAGCTTAGGAATCAATTGGGCCGAGAAAAGGCAAGTGGCCCATTGGTTTTAAGGGCTGGAGTGGGCTTCTGTAGTTGGCTGGAGGCAGGTGTGGAAGGATGGCAGGGGTTCGACTGGTGGGCTGGGCTAGGCGTTAGAGGCAGGAGCTGGGCCCGTGTGGCTGAAGGAGCTGGTGGCATCAGGCGGGCCTGGAGTTTAGGGAGACCCATGGTGGCTGGGAGGTTCGTCTGGAGGGTGCTGTAGCTGAAGTGTTGGGCCGGCTGGCATGACTCGGTGGGCCTGAGGAAATGGGCCTGTTGGCTAAAGTGTGAGGTTGTAACGCCTTGGTTACCCCAGAACAGTTACGGTGAACAGTGAACCAGAAATTTGACTCGCTACCCGAATCCTTTGGTTAAAAACGTGATCTAGGTGTTATTATCAGGTTAAGGTGAAAACCAGTAAAAAAGAAAGGGTACATTTTATTAAGTAAATAAACTGCTCATGAGCCTTTCAAAATGTTTACAAGTAGTTCGTAATACAAAAGAGTTGCTATAGTTTCAAATTTACAATCCCCGCCGGCCTAAGCGGCAAAAGTAGGGTAAACCCCTAGTCCCTCTGAGAACTCCTTGACCGTGGCGGTCAAGCGACCCTGTATGTACATCACATCGCCCAAGCTCTCCACTCAAGGTTGGCCAAGCTTTTCTTTCCCTTTACCTGCACCACATAGCACCCATGAGCCAAGGCCCAGCAAGAAAACATAATAAAACATGATATAATATCAACAACAATCATAATAACCATTCAGGACTATCAGTCCAACTAATAGGTGACAATAGCCAAAAGTCACAATAATGAGCATCGCTCCCTCTAGCCATGTGACGATAGGGTCACCAGGGCTTAACTGATAGGCGATTCTTTCATAAGCTTGGTCAGGACAGGTGTATGGTGATTAGTCACCAATATAACCTTCCTCATGACTCTAGAGTCGAAACAATGGACAGCGTCCCTTAGCCATGTGAAAAACGGTCACCAGGGTCATATACCTTGGCTATAGTCATCTGGTCGTAGACCAAGCAAGCGCTTATAAGTTCTTCGACCTTAGGGTCGGTCCCGCATTAATGCCATATAGCTATTCAATGCGTGATCATCGACTTTAGAGTCGGTCCCTGACTAGTCAGTGTCTCAAGCAGGTAATCAGCGTTCACTAGCATTTAATATGCAATCCATGTCCACATATAACAACCAACATGCCTCAATATCAAACCATGCATGTCATATACCTATACAGGGTGCAACTGTATTCATACACTGTTTTCTTACCTCTGGTTCGGGTGAGAATTATTATATGAACGACCCCTGAGAACGACCAACCTTTAAATTCCTTGATGGTCACCTGGTCATAACCAAATTATAGAATTTATCAATAAAAATGACAACTGAGGGTTCCCAAACCAAATCCCAGCCCCCGAGACATCAAATACTACCCAACCGGGTACTAGGTCCAACCCCGAGGCCTATGGTTTGAATCCCCAAGCTAAAAACCACATTTGAACAAAATTGGCCTTAAGGGCCACGGCCCTCCCCTGCTGCGCTGCGGTGCGCCCTCAAACAGAGAGGGCTCCCTGCCTGCCGCCAAACGCCAAGGGCCGCGGCGCACCCCTGCTGCGCCGCGGCGCCCAACCCAGAACAGCAAGAACACCCACGCACGAACCAGATTTTCCCTGTGCAATTTCCTCTCAAACCAGCCCTTCAAACCTTCATAAAACCTCCTCCAAACATATAATTAAACCTCCAAACAACACCCTTAGCTCACTCTCATCAAACCCCAATCAAACTAACACTAAAACCCCCTTTAATTCACACTTCCCACATCAAAACTCTAAGGCTGAAACTAACAATCAAAACAGAGCATGCATAAAAACCAGTGGCTAAAGCTCACCTTGGAACCGGTTTTGGACCTCCCTCACAATCTGAATCAAGTCTCTAATCCAGCCCTTAAGTTTCCCTAGCTTGAATCTCCACCAAAAACTCAAAACCCTCAAAGGAGAAGTGAAGAAAATGATGTACGGGAATGGAGGAAACAAACCCCTGTTTTTGTTCTGTTTATTCCACCACCTTCTACAGCCACTTAAGTCTCATATATCCACCCCTAAAATGACCAAAATACCCTTATGTTATCTTAAGCCTTTCAAGCTACTCTAGGGGTAAAATTGGTACTTTTAGCTTAACCCGTTAATTATAATTAACGCTTCCCAATTCCCGCTAATCTCAAAATCCTCAAACACCAATAATTCATATCCCGTTACCCTAAAATCCCCGGTAACGCCATAACCATAAATATCACCCCGAGCCCCGATCTCAAACCTGTTATGACCAAACCGTTAAATCACGTTTAAAGATCGTCTCATGTCGAAATACTCGAACCAATCCACATTATAATGTGGTCTCACAATATATCATTAACACGCAAACAAATATTCAATTATACCCCCAACAGGCCAAATTACCAAAACACCCCTGTAAACAAATGTGGACTCACATGCATGCATTTAACATCATATTATAATATAATTCTCATAAACATGCATAAACACATTTAATGGCATAATTAAACAGTTATGGCCCTCCCGGCCTACTAATCCAGCCATTAACCATAATAGGGAGTCCGGGGCATTACAGAGGTGAGTGGGCCTGGGCTTATGAAGGTAACACCATTTCGTCATTTCTTTTCTCTCAAAAATGTCATTGTTCCTTCATTTTTCTTGCTTTTTCAAGAGCAAAAATGCAACAATTTCTCTACAAAAATAAACATAAATTAAATTAAAATTAGATATTTTCAATAATAAAATAAATCAAGTTAATTCTTTGAAAATATTAATTACAACTTAATTTATATTTAACATTTAAGTTCAATAATACAACATTTTTTATTTCAAACTAAATAATAATAATTCAAATAATTAACTACAACATTTTATAACAAAATAACTATAAAAACACACAAAAATAAATAAAATCAAAATAAACCTACAAAAAATCAAAATTACTTAAAAGCTTAATAAATTAATTAAAAACTCAAGTACTAAGCAAAAATTAGCATATAAAATATGGTAAAATAACTCTATTTTGTAGAGTTATCATGCGGTGCTCGTCCGAGAAGAGAAAAAAGTACAAAAGCCTGTGTACTATGTCAGCAAAAGGTTTCTAGGGGCAGAATCGAGATACCCGTTAATGGAAAAACTGGCTCTTAGCCTGATACATTCATCTTGAAAGCTCCGACCCTGCTTCCAAGCACATCCTATTCATGTGATAACTAACCAGCCACTACGACAAGTTTTGTCCAAACTAGAGGCATCCAGAAGATTTTTAAAGTGGGTTGTCGAACTTAGGCAATTCTAGATCACATACCACCTGAGAACGACCATCAAGGGACAGGCCCTGACGGATTTCGTTGTTGAGTGTATTGGAATTTCGAATGATGAAGTTGTAACCCCAGCCCGCTAGCTGTGGAAACTTTATGTTGACGGATCCTCCAACGAAAACGGATCGGGGGCAGGCATTATATTGATTACCCTAATAGGAAATCAATTCCACTCAGCCTTAAGGTTCAACTTCGAGGCATCGAATAACAAGGCTGAATACGAAGCATAACTAGCAGGACTACGAATAGCCAAAGAACTCAAAGCAAAGGCTATACACTGCTATAGTGACTCACAGTTGGTGGTCAACCAAGTGTTGGGGCAATATCAGGCACAGGGCATAAGAATGGCAACGTGTAATGCCTCGAATTCTCCGATGAGTTTAACGGCATGAATAGTAGGCCGGGAGGGCCATACTTGCTTAAATATGTTGTTAATTGACTAAATGCATGTATATGTTGATTATATTATGATATGATGCGAAATGCATGCATGTGAGTCCATATTTCTCATTACAGGGGTGTGATGGTAATTTGGCCCGTTGAGGGTAATTTGTGTATTTGGGTGCATAACTTGATTTGTAAATGAGATTCCATTATTATGGAGATATATTCGAGCTAAGCAACATGAGACGGATATTTTTAGGGGATTAGCGGTTTTACCATAATGGGGTCAATTTTGGGGTAATAGAAATGTTCATTTGATGATAAATTGGGAATATTTGAGATCAGGGTGAAATTCTGGAGGTTTTGACTATAATGTCCCCGGGGTTGTTTTCGGGACCCCAAGCATTAGGTTTTATTTGAGATTACTTAAGGTTGAAGTAGCTTATCAGATAGAACATACGATAAGAAAACCTTCCGTTCTCCCTTTTCAAAGTCCGTTTTACCGTTTAAGCCTTTTTGACGAAATCTTGAGTTCTAGGAGTCGGAATCGAGTGAGGATCGAGGCATAGCGATCCTAGGGAAGATTAGAAGCTTCTTAACCGAAGGATTCGACGGAAAACAACCCAATTGAAGGTAATCGAAGTTTAAGTTTTGAGTTTTTCCGAGTTTCTAAGCTCTGAATTGATTTTGTGAATTGTTGAGTTTTCGGTTCGTTCGAGCCTTGGGTTTTGAGGGTTTTGATGTATGGGGAAGCTTGGGAACTTTGCTTTGATGATTGGGGAATGTTTAGGGATGATTTTGGAGGCTTTGAAGTGTTAGAAACGCGGTTGGGAATGGCCCAGGGTGGAGCGCCGCGACCCTGTTCTTGAGGCGCCGCGACCCTTCTTTGAAGAAGCAGGTGGGGAGCTTGTGCTCGCTGGGCGCCGCGACCCTTAATGAAGGGCGCCGCGGCCCTAGCCTCTGGGAACCCTGGGGGCCGCGGCCCAAGGTGCTAGGGCCGCAGCCCTTGCCCTGTTTTTGCCCCGTTTGCTCGTTTTGACCCCGGGAACCTAGTTTTAGGCCTCGGGAGTGTCCTTGCTACTTAGATTAGTTTGGATTGATCTCTTGGAGGTTAGATAATGGTTTGAGAACCCTTGATTATCTTGATTATTGATGGTATCCCATATGTGTTGTGATTAGGTAACCGCTAAAGGACTAAAAGCTAAACCGTTCTCAAGGGTCGTTCTTTTGTTCATTCTAGCTCGAATCAAAGGTAAGAAAACTGCACCCCAAATGTGACATGCATGGATGTTCATGAGGCATGTTTATTGTGAGAATATGGACATGGATTGAATATAGAATGCTTAGCATATGTTGCTCACTTGTGCATGGTACTGACTCATTAGTCAGGTTTGACAAAGGTGCTAGTATCAACTGCGAAGCTGTGACTTATTAGTCAGGTTCGGCAGTGGTACTGGGCACTGATCATGTTGAGCTGACTCATTAGTCAGGACGGCCTTAGCGTGTATTACGCAAGCCAATAAGATTTGATCTAATCGACTTTCAGCATTAAATGACTCAAAGAGCATTAATGCCAGACCGACCCCAAGGGTCGATGAATGAAATAAGCGCTTGGAGGCTAGTGGCTTACTTAGCAGCCACTCTCCCATTTGAAACAGTGACGTGCTTGTCAGTCACTCGGTATGGTTTACCAGAACCTGTTGAAGGCTAGTGGCTTACCTAACAGCCACTCTTCCATTTGAATTAGTGACTTGCCTGTCAGTCACTCAGTGTGGTTTATCAGGACCCCATGTGATGTTCACTCATTTGATTAAGCTTTATGCTCAGTGTGATTATAATGATAATCATTTGATAATGTTTATGAAAAGTGTTATGTTTCCTTGCTGGGCTTTGGCTCATGGGTGCTATGTGGTGCAGGTAAAGGGAAAGAAAATCTCACCTAGCCTTGAGTGGAGAGCTGATGTGGTGTTGTGTACATATGTGGCCGCTTGACCACCACGGCCAAGGAGTTCTCAGAGGAACTAGGGGGTTTACCCTATTTTGCCGCTTAGGTCGGCGGGATTGTAACTTTACAACTATAGTGACTTTTTTGTACTAGAACCACTTGTAAATGTTTTGTTTAGCTCTGCAGAGCAGTTTTTAATAAAATCTCCATTTCCTTTTTATTGGTTTTATACCTTAACTCGTTAATTACACTTAGAGCACGTTTTTGACCAAAGGACTCAGGTAACGAGTCAAATTTCCGGTTCACCGTTCACCGTAACTGTTCTGGGGCAGCCAGGGCGTTACACAACGTACCTAGAGAAAGAAAAAATTGCGCTTGAACAGTTCGAATTCTATGCTATAGATCAAGTCCCCTAAGAACAAAATTCAAATGCAGACGCGTTGGCCAGGCTTGCTACAACCAGCGAGGCCGATACATTGAAAGTGGTCCCGGTGGAGTTTCTATTGACCCCGAGTATCAGTGAGCCTGGTGAAGAAGACGTATGCATGATCAATTCTCAACCTACCTGGATGACCCCAATAATCGATTACCTCGAAACCGGAAGTCTCCCAGCCAAACAGATTGAGGCTCGAAAGCTGATTTATCAGATCCCGAGGTACACTATTGTGGAAGGAAGGTTGTATCGAAGAGGGTATTCAATGCCATTACTCCGATGCGTAACTCCACCCTAGGTGAAGAAAATTTTGGAAGAAATTCATGAATGATTTTGTGGAGATCACACTAGGGGGCATAGTCTATCCAAAAAGGTGATAAGACAGGGATATTTCTGGCCCATAGTCAAGGTAGACGCCTTTGAGTATGTCAAACGATGTGATAAATGCCAGTGATTTGCTTCAATTCCACGAGTCCACCTATCGAGCTTACCATGTTGACCTCCCCATGGTCATTTGCAATGTGGGGAATCGACCTTATAGGCTCCTTGCCAACTGGCAAAGGTGGAATAAGGTACGTTGTGGTCGTCGTCGATTATTTCACGAAATGGACCGAAGCTGAACCCCTAGCCACTATTACCTCAAAATTTTTTTTAGACTTTGTGGTAAAAAATTTCATCTACCAATATGGCATGCCCAGAAAGATAGTGTCGAACAACGGTACCCAGTTCGACAGTGACCTATTTACCCATTTCTACGAAAAAATGGGATAACGAAAAGCTTCTCCTCCATCGCTCATCCCCAATCAAATGATCAGGTCGAAGAAGTTAACAAGACCCTAAAAAGCTCCATAAAGAAAATGTTAGAAGAGGCTAAGGGAAGGTGGCCTGAGGAGTTACCTCAGGTCTTGTGGGCTTATCGGACCATAGCTCAAACTTCAACAAGGCATACTCCTTTCTCCCTAGCATATGGGTGCGAGGCCATGTTGCCTATTGAAGTTGAAATACCTACAATACGGAGCCATGCGTACAATCAGGCCTCGAATGAATCCCAGCTCAAAGAAATTCTAGACCTCATTGAAGAAAGATAAGATGAAGCTCAATTGAAAAATGCTGCATACCAGCAGCGAGCAACTAGGTATTTCAATAAGAGGGTTCGAGATAGAAAATTCAGATTGGGAGACCTGGTCCTACGACGTGTGTTTCTGGCTACACGAGACCCGTCTGCTGGGGTACTCGGACCTAACTGGGAAGAACCTTACCAGATCGAGTCTATCATCCAGCCTGAGGTGTATAAGTTGGCGAGATTGAATGGAGAGTTGGTTCTGCGAGCTTGGAATGACGAAAATCTACGACCTTATTATCAATAATGTAGGAAGGGTGTTTATGTTGTAACCAAGCTTGTTTATTTTTCAGACTTTTGTTAATAAAATGTTAAATTCTGTTCAAAAGTTGTTTTCTTTATTAAATGTTGTATTTTTTACAAACTCTCTTAATTCAATAACCTATGGTCACACTCATAGGACATTAAGGGGGCATCAGTGGTATACAATCATACCATAAGTTTGAAAAAATAAATAACATAGAAAAAAATGTATGGATCATTAACCCGACATGAAAGTTATAAGTATACATGTAAACTAATAAAAATATATGGATCATTAACCCTACATAGAAGTTATAAGTGTATACGTGAGCTAAAAGTGTATGGATTAATAACCAAACACGCGAGCTAAAGATGTCTGGATTTAACCAGATTGAAAAAGTTAAGTGTATGGATTAATAACAAGACACGCGAGTTAAAGCTGTCTGGATTTAACCAGATTGAAAAAAATTATAAGTGAATGGATTACAAACCAAACACGAGCTAAATTAGTTTGGAACAAACCAGCTGAAACTAATCGATAAAAAAGTTAGAATAGCAAATAAACCAACTGTGAATTAAGTCGATTCTGAGGATGGAAAATTTTGCAAAAATAAGTTTCCACCTCACAACCTCGAGGACCTACTCGAGGATGAGAAAAAGTGACTAAGAAAGCAAGATATAACCAATCTACAAAAAATTACATGCCATATAAGTACTTTCAAGTACATGGTAAAAGTAAGGTTTGACCTTGACAATAACGAGGTCGGACATGGATATATCGAGTAAACTATCCATGAATGCATTGAAACTCGAGATAAAATCCAAAAAATGTGTTTGTACGAATAAACAAACATAAAAGCAAGCCTTTAGTATAACATGCTTGAAATATTTCGACCCGGAAATGTAAAGCAAAAATATTAAAGCAAAAGTTGAATGTAAAATCGAATGCATGAAGGTTTTCGAGCGAGAAAATCATGTGCATCAAGATTAAAGCTACTGTCTAAATAATAATGAAATAGCTCTAAATCAAGCTATGTATTGTCTTTGCCCCAAGGGCATATATATAAAATGAGTTACAAAAAATAATGGGACACAACCCATGATTCCACACTTATGGAGCCAACACCTTCTCCCCAGCCGTTCCTGATGCTCCCACGGTCTCCCCAGTCGTTCCTAATGCCCCCGCGGTCTCTTCAGCCTCGAGCCTGACGTCTTCCTCATCAAGGCAAGTCTACCATCTATCGACGAACTCGGCCTCCAAGGTGTCTTGGAAGCTTGTATCGAGCTTAGGGTTGTTCACCTAGATTCAATACATCACCATATCAACGACATGATCCTTCTTAGCCTTGAACTCCTTCAGGAAGCGAGCCTTCTCACCTTCGATGATATCAAAAGTGGCTACCTTTTCTTCCTCCAGCTTGGCGTTCTGTTCTCGGAGGGCCTTGAGCTCGACATTCTTGTTCTCGACCTCTTTCAGGGTCATCGCCAGCGTCGCCTCGAGCTCCACAATATTCCGGAGGGCTATGTCCCGAGACGCTATCTCCTGCTGGGCAACCTTGAGCTCGTCTGCCAGCCTCAACTGGGAATCCCTGGCCTTTTGGGCCAATGCCTTGCTCTTGGTTACCTCATTATTCAGCCGCGTTATCAACCACGAACTCGGGCACATGGGGCGAGACAATGAAGAAGTGCTCCCTTGTGGGGGTCGGCCTTGGTTACGAGGCAGGAGCTGGTGGAAGGGGCTAGACTTCAAGGGGAGGCATGGGCAGAGAGGCCTCAGCAAGTCCCCTGTGTAACGCCTTACTAATTAGGGTCTGTCACCAAGTGTGTTTAAAACCAGTGTTGGACTTGCTAAACAAGTCATTTGGACTAAACATGTGATAAAACCACTAAAGGTTTAGGTATTAAAAACTTTTGATTAATTCATAAGTATTTCCACTAAATCAAAAGCATGTTTTTTACACGAGATCCCAAAAACATCAGTTTAAAAGTTGGTAACAACATTCAAGCTACATAATAAGCTGACCTAAGTGGCAAAAGTTGGGTTTAACCGTAATTTCCTTGAGCATCTCGGCCGTGGTGGTCGATCGGATTGCATATGTACGTGTCACTGCTATCGCCGTCCGACTCATGGCTGATTGAGCTTCTCTTTACCTTTACCTACACCACAAAGCACCTGTGAGCCAAAAGACTTAGCAAGAAAACATATTAAACAATTTACAGAGTAATATATCTATCAAACAGTAATAATTGAATCTGGTGTATTCATTATACAAATCAGCAACCATAGGGTCACTCAAGTGCGTGTCGCACTTCCTTTCAATTTGTTGGCATCCGAGCCAGTCAAGTGCGTGTTGCACTCCCAGGGTGGCCCAGCCATGGTGGTCTGCACTCCACGTGCACAATGCCAACCTCAGCTTATAAATTGAGTCCTTCAAGTACTTGACTTATAAGTCAAGCCTCAAATGCCCCCGACTTGTAAGTCGAAGCTTTACAACCCTCGACTTATAAGACGAGTCTCTCAAAGTTCAATATGCCCTCGACTAATAAGTCGATCCCCAATTAACATCCTAACAATCCTCTGGTTTATAAACCGAGCTTTCTAGTCACAACAGACAATCACATATTTCATTTAACATATGTATCTATAGTCATAATGCATTTTAATACACTCAAACAATAATCATAGGCACAACCATAATTATGCGCATTCCAATGTACTTAACCAGATATTCACAAACATAATTATAATCATGCTCATTAATAGGGCCAAAGCCTTAATCGTGTTTATATTTGATCATCGAACTAAGCCCTAATCACACATTCACATACTGGGTGCAGTTTTCTTACCTTCGGTCCAAGAACAAGTTACTAGCAACGCCCCTTGAGTACGATCCCTGATCCGAGCCCTTAGCGTTGACCTAGTCATAACCATAATAAGAAATTCCATTAACAACGAATGATTAAAGACTTCCAAATCGAGTCCTAGCCTCCGGGACATCAAATTCCTCCTAACACGGAAGTAGAATCGATCCCGAGCCCAAAAGGTTAAGTTCCCGACCCAAAAACATTCCTAGGGCCAGAAATCCCCTTAAGGGTCGCGGCCCTAAGGACCCATGCCGCACCCGCCTCTAATTAGAGGCTCAACCTCCCTGAAAAAACAAACACACATCGCGGCGCTTCCCCTGCGGCGCTGCGGCCCGCCTCTGCCTCTGAGCCATCATGGCTCCTCTTTGCTCCATAGGGCCGCGACACACCAAGAACAAGGCCGCGGCCCAGCCCTTCGAACCCATAATTTCTGGGTTTTTCCTTAGCCGAACCCAACTAAAAACAACCTAATTACACCCCAAATATTTCAACTCCATTACCATGATTAACATAACCTTTTCTAGCAACAAAGCCTAGCAATTATTAACTCAAAACTCATCAACACCTCCAAAATTTACTCTCCCAACTCACATACATGCAAAACACCATAGCTCTAAATAATTCAACTGAACTAACATAAGGAATTTAAATTAAAACCCCTTACCTCTCCTGTATGATTCAAGCTTTAACCCTCTCCAAACCAATCTCTAGTTTCAGGCCTCACTTCCAAGCTAACTTCCTTCCAATTGACTCAAGCCACCCAAAGCTCCAGAAGTTAAAGAGAAAACAAGGGAGAGAGAGTGAGAGTTGCTGAGAATTCCCTTGTGATTTCCCAAACCTTCTGATAAGTTCCCAGCCCCCAAGTCCTATATTGGATAGAAATGACCAAATTGTCCCTTGCCCTTAGCCTATTCATCATGTGCTCTCAAAGGGAAATTTTGCCCTTTGTCTCGTACCCCGCTATTCATAATTTACGTCCTATAGTTCTCATTACTTCCAACATTCTCACAAGATCACTAAATAATTTCCCATTACCCGTTAAATCTCGGAATGTACTAAATTACTAAGAATACCCCTAAGCTCACCCCGAGCCCGGTGTTAAACCCTGTTGTGACTTTTCCACTAACTTACTCATCATGATCGCCTCGCGTCAAATAACCCAAATATATCCACATAATAATGTGGTCCCAATAACACAGTCTCAAATTAAACAATTATACCCCTAGCGGGTCAAATTACTATAATACCCTTCTTATAAGAAACGGGCCCACATACACATATTTAATATTTCTAACATGCAAGCATAATTATATTATAATATAATTCACATGATATCACAATTATTGCCTCCCGGCCCCCTAATCTAGGCACTAAGCCACATTAGGAAATTTGGGATGTTACACCTTGACCTCGGGGTCTGCAGCAGCAACTTGGCTCAGGCCTTGGGAGTCCGGGGCTGGAGGAGTCACCTCAGCTTTTTTTTTGGATCTTTTAGGGGCACCCCCTCTTTGTGATGCTCTCTGGCGCTTACTCGCCTTCGCCCCCGTAGGACGGTTCAGTACGTTATCCAAGTCGGAGTCCATGTCGCTTGTAGATACACAATTTAGACATTAGTGATCAAGCCTAAATTACACAAAGAAGCAAGACTAAGGTCAAAAGAAACCTAACCGGTACTCTCTATTGAGCTTGTGCTCGGCGACCGAGAAATTCCCCTGTCTTCAGAGGACGATGGGGGAGTCCCTTCTCTATATGTAGGAGACAACCTCGAAAGGTCTCTATAAATGTTGGTCCCGTATTGAATGGCGACCCCATCCCAAACCTCGTTTAAACTATACATGGTTTGGTACTGACCTAAATTGCTATCAAACCTACGTACCCTCTCCTCTACCCAGGACCAAGCATGAAAATTATTGCTAGGTTCCTCAAAAAGGACAAATACATCGGGTTTATGTTTATATAGAGAAGGGGGCCACATGGCAGAGCTAAGTATTACTTTACCTCCACCACCCGAGCTCGAGGCCTCCTTTTGGGCCTCATTTCTCGAGGCAGGCTGATCATGACGGCAAGCCACAGAGGGACGGGCCCATGAGCTCGAAGACCTCCGTCTCGGGGGAAGTCTCTCAGTGGGAAGTGGCACATGCTCCCACTTGAAGTGCTTGTGGTAGGCAGAGTCTTCTGTCAACTGGTCTTGCTCCAAGAGGCCACAGGCTCGGAGCCGCTCTTCATGAAGAAGATAAGATAAAGAACGCCGACCATAAGGCAGTTGGAGCAGAGCTTCCTTATGTTCCACCATCGACTCTAAGGGGGTGGGACGGTGACAGTTGGTTGGAGAGATGGTTATATGTTATTATTCCGAGCATAATCATTAAATGAAAAGGTAATGGATAAGTGTGAGTACTTACGGATGCGTTGGAAGGAGCGAGACCATCCGTCCAGAAGAACACAAGCTTGAAGTTGGGAGGATGGTTTGGCATATCCTCGAAAATTTTCTTCTCCTTCAGATAGCTCGACAAATAGTAAAAGCCATCCCCTCCACGAGGCCATCCCCTCCACGAGCTCGAGAGGGGTTGCTTTTGAGACAGAAGAGATACAAAATCTCTTGGGGTGAGGGTCTTTTCCACTTCAGTTCGTGGTACAGGGGCCTGAGGGCGGAAAGAACCCTATGTGAATTGGTCTGGAGTTTGAAGGGAGCGAGCCCAACAAAGTCCAAAAAATCCTTAAAATAGGATTTCAGGGGTAGCAGAGCCCTGATGGACCCAAAACATGTATGTTTTAACTATTTATAACTCGCAAGTGCACGAATCGATCATATAGAATAGTGATCGTGTAAGCAAGGATGTCAAACCCTATAGTAGACAAAAATTGTCTACAATTAAAGCCCATCTAGTCAGCCATACTAGCTTGCTAGGCCCAATAAGCAAGCAAGGCCCAAAACCTATGTAAAAGGGTTTAGCCATCCAAAATGAGCTAGCTGGTACCCAGACCCGAGTCCAGGTGCATTCCGTCAGTCAGGGACATTGAAGCAGTCAAAATGCACACCTCTCCTCCCATAAAAATTAGAGGGAACCACTAAGAACGAGTTGGATGGGCGAGATAGACGAGGGGAGAACAGAAAGAAGAAAATGACTATACAGAAGACCCTCAGGGGTTGAGAAGGGGGATCGAACAATCACTTGACTCACTTTTTACTTTCTTATTAAAACAAGGCTATTCTCTCTTTGGAGGATCCAGTCAAGCAGGTCCAATTAGTCAGTCTGATCTGACCTCACCGGACTTGACCCAGTCGTTCAGTCCCACCGTCATCGCCACTGTCACTCTAACCATTCCATTACTCATCCATCCGTTACTACTTCATTTTTTACATCTTAGTTTTATTTCTTTCAATCATCTTTTGTTACAACCCGACTAATTTGAGCGTCGGAGTCCCTTTGGCTGACACCCCACCAGTGCTCCTAATTGAACTCTCGTCTCTCTCTCTTTGTTCTTGACAGGTTGCTGGTACCCGTCTAATCAATTATAGGAAATCGCCTCTACAATTTGGCGCCCACCGTGGGGCCCTAGCAATTAAAGGATAGACAAAGAGATCAAGGAGTTCACTTGAGAGCCATGTCAGATGTGATTGAGACACCCGACCTGTCTGCTCAACTCGCTGCTCTTACTGCCCTGATGAATGAAGAACGCGAGAAAATGAGGAGGCTCGAAGCTGAGAATGCTGACCTGCTCATACGAATAGAAGCCATGTCCTCTCAAGCCACCGAGGTTCAGCCATCCCGCTTCTGAGACCCAGTTAGCCCTATGCAACCTTTGGGTGACCTCTCCCCTATCTCTAATATTGATGGACTGAGTCAAATAGTTCCATCACCCACGGTAATGAATTATCAAACTCCACCCACCATGTCTAACATTCAAAATTCTGTTGTCAATACAGGTGAACATGTAACCATGACTGAAAATGGACATTCATCTGTGCCTAGATCATAGCAGATTCCAGGAGTCAGCCAGCCAGCCGGTGCAGCTGGACAGCAACAAATTTCAGGAACTAGTCAGCCAGCCACTGGACCCGGACAGCAGCAGGTTCCAAGTGCTAGTCAGCCTACCGTTGGAGCCAACCAGACCATCATTGGAGCTGGTCAGAATATACCAGAGCAGCGAACAATCATATTGAATCACCCAGTCATGAGTGAGCCAGTCCGCCAAGCAACCACAAGCTCATTTCCAATCCAAGATCCCGAGTTGGCTCAAAAGTTAGCTGAGATGGAGGCGCTCATCCAATGAATTCCTGGGATGCCAGCTCTAATTAAGAAGAGTGCAGCAAGTTGCTATGCAGACTCTCCATTTGTAGATGCATTGCACTAGTGGAAATGCCAAAGAAGTTCAACTTACCAAATATGAAGACGTTTGACAGGACGTCTGACCCGGATGATCACATCGCACAATACAGGCAGAGAATGTTCACCGTTGCCATCCCATGCGACATGAGGGAAGCATGCATGTGTAAGGGGTATGGTTCTAGTCTAATTGGACCAGCCATCCAATGGAATGCTAATTTACCTAATAATTATATTTCTACTTTTGCACAATTGATTGACACTTTTGTTGAGCAATTTGCTAGTAGCAGGAAATTTGAAAAGTCTACAGAAGACCTCTACATCATAGTTCAACGATGGGGTGATCCCTTATGAGAGTACGTAGGCCACTTCAACAAAGAGAAGGTGTCTATAACCCATTGTAATCAGGACACAACCATCTCAACCTTCCGCAAAGGACTTCGCTACGACTTAGACTTATACAAAGAACTTACCAAGTATCCTTGGAAGGCGATGGAAGATGTTCTCGCCAAGGCCTGGGCACAAATAAAATGGGAGGAGGATGAAGCTAACTATTATCACTCTTCTCCTAGGAAAGACACTTGAAGAGAATCAAGGGTAGACAGATGGCAGAGTGATAGACGATCCGAGCCATACCCGTATCCTAGTAGATCAGAGAACAGAAGGAGGGAGTACAACCAGTCGTCTAAGACACGTCTCCGAGATGGGCCAAAGATACCAGAATACAATCTTTGAATCTCATGAGTCGAAGTCGTTGGCATGCTGAAAGGACTTGGAGACAAAGTGAAATGGCCGGAAAGGATGAGGACTCCATTTGACCAAAGAGACAAAATAAAATGGTGTGAGTTCCACAATGACCACGGTCACCGAACGGATGAGTGCATTGCCTTAAGACTTGAAGTATCCAACCTATTAAGACGTGGTCACCTGACTGACTTGCTCACAGACAAAGGCAAAAGAACATTCCAGCAGGAGGCAGACAAGTCAGTCGTCTGAAGAGAAGTAACCCCGCCGAAGCCACCTACTCATGAACGGACAGTGAACGTAATAACTGGTGGCTCTGAGGTAAGCAAAGTCACTCATTCAGCAGCCAAAAGACATGCCAGGCAGACCAACTGGATCAAAGGAGAGTCTATTTAATGCCCAAAATGTGACTACCACTAAGCGGTAGTTGTAGTAAGATCGGGCGGTCGATCCACAAGGAGGTAACCTAAAATCAAAAGATTAGTAGAAAATAACATAAAAAGTTAGTAACAAGAAATAAATAAAATTGTAAATGAAGAGTGGTTTGAGATTTTGGTATTGTCTTTTTGATAAAGTGATAAAATGAGATAAGTGAAATAAATGTAAGATTTAATCAAGAGTTTGAGAAAATGAAAGGTTTCAAGAATCATCCATATGCTTGTTTAGTTACTTGGTTACTTGATTTATAAAAATACACAAGTAAATAGTTCACATCCCAACATTTACTTGGAAAATCTAACATTAAAGTCCATATTCTTGTCTAACAAAAGTTCATTTGAGTTATAAAGTTCTTTACTTTAAAAGCACAATGTTAATCTTATGAAAAATCTAAAAATGACTAAATACCCAAAGGCAATAATGCAATAGAAGATTAGACATAAAATTAGGTATCAATATTACTTTTACGAATTAGAAGTACAGAGAAAGAGCATGATTAATCCTATATACTATTAGCATAAGTAAATAAAGATAACAAAATAAAGATGGAGATGAAAGAACATAAATAACTCAAAATTTTTACATTAAGAACATAGTAAATCAAAGTAACAAAATAACATCACTAGCATATGGAATTATCCCTAACCTTCCTAGGAAGATTATGCCATTATGCTCATGATTCTCAGAAAAAATATAAGAAGAAAGTGAGTAGAAATTTTGCTATAGTTTATAAACTCTAAAAATAACCTCCATATTGTGAAGAAAGAGTCTCTATTTATAGAAGGAGAAAATGACTAAAAAGAAATTAAACAACAAAATAGGGTTTACAAAATAAATCTAAAATATTAATAATAAAATATGATTTTGAAAAATCAAATCTTATTATTAATATTACCCTAGCTATTTTGGTGTATGGTCAAAATGTTCTTTTTCAAAGACACCAAAAAAGATGAGCTTTAAAGCTCATAATGGCAATTTTGCAAGGCCCAATACCCACAAAATATGGGTTGAAGGTGGCTGGTGGCAGATGTGGGTTTTGACCCATTTCCAGCCAATGAGGAGGTGACATGTAGGCAGGCTGCTGAAGAAATTGGGCTCTTTGGGCCGAATTGATGCTGGAGCTATTTTGCTTTGCTGGAAGGTGCATGGCTGAAGGAAGGGACTTGGGCCTGCGTTGAGCTTGCTGAAAAGAAATGTTGGGATGCATTTGGGCTGTTGAAGGCTTGGCGTGATTGCAAGCTTGATGTGTGCTGAAGGGAAGAGAAGGAAAAGCTAGCCACGTTGGAGTGAAGCTGAAGGAAATAGAGGACAGGTGCGGACGCATGGCGCGAGGCGAGTGGCTGGCAGGCTGGCAGCGTCAGGTGGCTTGCAGGCTCGGCGGCTCGGCTCCAGGATCAGCGATTGCAGGCTTGGCTTGGCACGACTTCAGTGGCTGGGGAGGAAATTGGGCCTGGGCTTCTCCTTTAGTTGGCTTTAGTCTCAAGAATACTATTTTATCTTATCTTTTTTGTCAATTTTAACTATTTCTTTCTTCTATCTTTTTATTATTGTCCAAATGCAAATTATTTCCTAAAAATTAAACATAAATTAAATAAAAAATAATATTTTCAATTAAAGCAAATATTACAATAAATACATGAAAATATTAATTAAAACTTAACTTATTTTACACTTTAAAACTAAAGAATTTGCATTTTTGAACACTAATCAGAGTCCAGCGAGACAGAGAAGAATACCATCAACCTACCTGCTCAAACCATCAGTTTCTCAACAACAGAGTCAACCAGATTCCTCAACCCGCATCACGATGCTCTTGTTATTGCACTTTATTAAACGTATACTTATTGATCATGGCAGTTCAGCTAACATTTTATTTTTAAGTGCTCTCATGGAAATGGGGATAGATGAATCAAAAATCATAAAGAAGACTACGATCCTCATCGATTTTAGTGGAGAGCAAAAGAACACACTAGGAGAGATCGAGCTACCTGTTTATGACGAAGGAGTCAATCTATGCATAAGATTCCTGGTAGTAGACTCTCCGTCTGCTTACAACATGATACTAGGTCGACCATGGATACATTAAATGAAGGCGAAATCTTCAACATACCACCAAGTTCTAAGGTTCCCAACTAAATGGGGAGTAAAAGAAATCAAAGGCCAACAGAAATACTCAAGAGCATGTTACCAGACTACCATGAAGGCCAAACCCGCTCATTATAGCAATTACAGGAAGACTGACTGACTGACTCCCAGATGAACCAACCAGACATGGAGGAGTTGGACGAAGTTCAGATATATCCAGACTTCCCAGACCACAAAGTCCAAATTGGATCACGATTGGACCCCGACATCAGAACTAAACTCATTGATTTTTTATCTGCCCATTATGATTGTTTTGCTTGGTCCCATGCGGACATTACTGGAATTGACCTCGAAGTAATTGTCCATAAATTGCAGGTTGATCCAGACTACCCACCAAGGAAGCAAAAAAGAAGAAAATTTACTCCTAAAAGGAACAAAGCCATTAACGAAGAAATTCAAAAGCTCATTGATAATGGGTTCGTGAGGGAAGTGCATTATCCCGACTGATTGGCCAACGTAGTCATCGTGAAGAAGAAGAATGGAAAATGCGAGTCTGCATCGACTTCACAGACCTCAACAAGGCGTGTCCAAAAGACTCATTCCCATTACCACACATAGATATGCTCGTAGACGCCACAGCCGGTCATGAACTCCTAAGCTTCATGGATGCATACTCAAGATATAACCAGATCCTGATGCATCCAAATGACCAGGAAAAGACAGCCTTCATGACTAACTTGGGCATATTCTGCTACAAGGTCATGCCATTCGGATTGAAGAATGCAGGAGCAACTTACCAGAGATTAGTCAACAAGATGTTTGTCAACTTGCTGGGGAAGACGATGGAAGTCTACATTGACGACATGCTCGTCAAATCCCTCATTGCAGAGGACCATATCAACCATTTAAAACAATCTTTTGACATTCTTAGGAAATATAACATGAAATTGAATCCAACTAAATGTTCTTTTGGTGTGACTGCAAGAAAGTTCCCTGGGTACCTAGTAACTCAAAGGGGAATCGAGGCTAACCCATCACAGATAGATTCAATCCAAAGGATTCCTTCCACAACGTGCATAAAAGACATACAAAAGTTAACTGGACACATCGCAGCACTCAGCCGATTCATCTCAAAGTCATTAGAACAATGTCACCTCTTCTTTAACACACTAAGGAAATCAAAAACCTTTGAGTGGACATCTAAATGTGAAGAGGCACTAGCCCAACTAAAACAGTACCTGACCAGCTTGCCTCTCCTCTCAAAGCCAAAAGACAATGAGACATTATCCATCTACCAAGCAGTATCCGAGACCGCAATTAGCGCAGTTCTAGTCCGAGAAGAGGAAGGCAAGCAATCTTTAGTCTACTATGTAAGCAAAGCCTTGTTCGATGCTGAAACCCGATATAACCAGTTGGAGAAGCTTGCACTAGCACTCATCCACGCAGCAAGGAAGCTACACCCATACTTCCAGTGCCATCCAATAACGGTCCTGACCACCTTCCCACTCAAAATAATCCTCCATAAACTGGAACTGTCAAGCAGACTTACCAAGTGGGCGGTAGAGCTCAGCGAGTGTGAAGTAACATACAAGCCACAAACTTCCCTCAAATATCAGTTATTAGCTGACTTCATTGCAGATTTTACACCTAACATGCATGTGCAGGCAGAAAAAGAACTTTGCTGTCTGACCGAGGGACAGTCAACCGGAATCTGGAAGTTGTAAGTAGACGACTCAAGTAACACTAGAGGAAGTGGACTCGGACTCGTCCTGACTTCACCCCAAGGTGACGTAATCGAACAAGCAGTCTGATGCGGGTTCTGATGCGGGTTCAAAGCTACCAACAATGAAGCCAAATACGAAGCAATGATAGCTGGACTTAGACTAGCCAAAGACATGGGAGTCAAAAAGATCGTGGTCTTCAGTGTTTCTCAATTGGTAGTCAACCAAATGCAAGGTTGCTATCAGGCCCAGGATAACAAGATGATAGCCTACCTCAACAAGACTAAAGAGTTGCAGTCGGTCTTCGACGAGTTCACTATCAACCAAGTACCAAGAGGGGAGAACAGTCATGCAGATGCATTAGCAAACCCTCGATCTTCCATCCAGACAACCGACCCCAAGACAATTCCTGTAGTATATCTCCAATGGCCAGCTGTCTAGAAAGATGAAGAAGAGCAAGTTAGTGACATCTCCAACAACCAAACATGGATGACTTCAATAGTCGAGTACTTGAGCAGGACATACTTCCCGAAGATAAGAACGAAGCACGTCGGGTCAAGGCTCAATCAGCCTGCTTCACTATTATACAAGGTAAACTCTATAAATGTTCCCTTTCTGGTCCATATTTGAAATGCATTAACCCTGCAGAGACCAAATACGTTGTTGCGATATTTTTGCTATGCAAGTGCACACAGTCGCAATTCGTATTAAAATGGTAAAACCAAGTATCGTCCTCAAGGACTGATTTATCAATTACCAATCAATTAATTTCTTGTTCTATTTGATGAATTTAAATTCTTGATTGTTGTAAATACAGCAAAAGAAACTATAAAGTGCAGAAACAATAATTGAAAATTAAATGGAATAACAACTAATAGTAAAAATTTTAATTTAATCACTGAAGAAACAATTAGGATATTTAATCTCATCAACTATCCTCCCTATTATTACCTAATGCAGTGTGTGAATTCTTCTTCTTTTTACCTAATTCAATTAACAAGTTGATACAGCAGCCTATAATCATACAATGAATTATAAACTCAACCTAAGTGACAATTTCCTATATTTCTATGGTAAATTGAACCACAAAGGTAGCATTAATCTCGACAACTTAATAACAGTTACACAATTAATTCAGATACTTTCGTTCTAAATTAGAATTATGTCCAATATAACCACAGCAGATTTAAATCTCACTTCTCAGATTTTGACTTAAAAACATATGTATATGACTATAGATGGCCAATCAATAATCAATCTATAAGAACAGGTTATATGGAATTGAAGAGAATTGAAGAAAAAGAAAATTGAAACTGCATTAGTTCATAACAGGGATTCAAGTGATTCAATTAAACATCCTAAACAGAAAATTAGTTCATAATCATAATGCTAATCACAACAAAAATTAAAGATAACATCAGGAAGAAGAAGAAAAACATGTAAAAAATACTCTAAGCCTGAGCCTTCAAAACCAGAACTTCTCCCTCGTCCGTACGTCCCCTTCTCTTCTCTTTTTCGCCATATTAAAACCTAGGACTCGATTTTTAAAGAGGTGGGCCGCGGCTCTATGTGCACCATGTCGCGGCCCGTGTTAAAATTTCTGGGTGAAAAGCTCTTTCAATGCCGCGGCCCTATGTATCCATGCCGCGGCCCGCGTCGAAGAATTCTGGGCGAAATGCCCATCAATGCCGCGGCCCTCTCTAGCCATGCCGCGGCCCGAGGATCTCCTTCAAAACAGTGGTTCTGTTTCCCACCTAGCCGCGGCTCTACTTTGCTCATGCCGTGGCTCTTAAGGGATTTCTCAATTCTTCAAGTTTTCATCCCAAAAATTCACCAACACTTCCAAATTATGTTGAGAACCATTCTTTCTCGAAATATGATGAAAAACTTGGTTATTTCTCCCTTTCTTTGACATTTTCTTCCAAGTGCTCAATTCTTCCTGATCTTCACAAAGACAGACAAACAAAGCATAAACCCGCACTAAATGAAAGAAAAACAAAATAAAAGACTACTAAAAACATCACCTAAACATGACAAAAACTAGACTCAACATACGTACTGGCTGAGTTGCATGAAGGTGAGTGTGACAACCACTGTGGAGGACAAAGCTTGGCGCACCATTGCCTAACACAAGGCTACTACTGGCCAACTATGCGAGTTGACTCCTTTGACTATGCAAGACGATGCGATAAATGCCAACGGTTTGCCCAAATATCCCACCAACGTCCGAAGTGTCTCGTCTCAATCACATCCCCTTGGGCATTCATGAAATGGGGGATGGACATAGTAGGCAAGCTTCCAACTGCACCAGGACAGAAGGTGTACAAGCTTGCAGTAACCGCCTATTTCAGCAAGTGGATCGAAGCAGACTCGTTCCACAAAGTTAGAGACAAGGAAGAAAATGGCATCATTTGGAAGAATATAATCTGCAGGTATGGAGTACCGAAAGAGATCGTAATGGAAAATGGCTCTCAATTCATCAGTCTCGACTTCCAAGACTTCTGCAGATTCTGGAATATCAAGCTAAGCTTCTCCACGCCAAGGTATCCCCAAGTAAATGGACAAGCAGAGTCATCCAACAAGACTATTGTGAACCACATCAAGAAGCGCCTTGAAAAAGCTAAGGGAAGATGGGCTGCCGAGTTACCCGGAGTCATTTGGTCCTACCGAACCATAACCAAGACTTCGATGGGAGAAACACCTTTCTCATTAGCCTACGAGGTGGAGGTAGTCATCCCTACCATGAGTGAAGTTCCGACAACCAGATATGAGCTAACGACAGATGAAGTAAATTGGGAAAACATGTGACATGAACTCGACGCCATCGACGAAAGAAAGGACAAAGCACTCTTAAGAATCTCAGCCTATCAACGAAGCATAGCTAGCCATTACAACAAGAACATCCGCACTCGGACATTCAAAGTAGGAGATTGGGTACTATGAAGAGTCTTCCAAAACACTAAGGAAGCGGGAGCAGGTAAGCTCGCCCCGACATGGGAAGGTCCCTACCTGATCACAACGGTAGTCGGACATGGAGCATATAAGCTACAAACTAAAGAAGGACGCGAAATCAACAACAGCTGGAATGTTATCCACTTAAAACAGTATCACTTTTAACTCAATCTAGTCTCATTTCATTTTCTTTCATCAATGATCTCACGAGATCTTCATTCAAGCAACATACTGACACTGTCATGCAGGAAGTGTTAGAACTACATTTGCACTTAATCCCTACAAAGGGTATGTAGGCAGCTCCACAGAGCGCAACCCCCTATCACAACCATTTTTTTCTACATATACTACTAAAAGATCAATAACAAATCTAAGTATAAATTGACTAAGCAACTTTATACTCAGATTGGGGGGAATAAGATACTAATACTCCATAAGTCATACAGCCAACCGACATCCGATACGACAACTAAAAATACATAAGATGGGATAAACTCAGTCATCCCCCAACAGAGAACTTGAACAAAGGGAGGAGTCAGTCATCCGCAACTAGGTCATGAGTAGTCATGACGCCATAAGAAGTGGCTAACTCTTCGCCCCGGGCCGTCTCTCCAGCCATCATCCTCTCCAATTCCTCAAAGTCTGCGATGTACTTGGAAACATCCCAGCTATCAGTCTTACCATCCACTGGTCATTACATCACAACACTAGATCTCATCTTTCAGCCCAATCACTAACATTCGATTCTCCAATGAAGCTACCTTAACTTTCAAAACATTCAACTAGACACACAAGTAAAAACCACCAAGCGACTCATCAATCAGTCAGACGAACCATTCATTAAGGCAGAATTAAGAAAAAACAAGTTGTCAACAATTAGTCATGACGAACCTAACATCAAAGATATACAAGGAAAATATTTCGTATTATTCAGACAGATAGACTATTATACCAATTAAATTACAAAATGACCAGTTAGTCAGTCAGTCTGAAAGGACCCTTAAAGCAAGATATGCCTATTGAATGAATTAAGACTCTACTAGTCAATCAGACAGACCACTCAGTCAGAAGAGAGAACTATATGGATCAGACATACATAAATCAGATGCACATACGTGAGGAATACTATCCTAAAGTAACTAAAACAAAAAAAAAATACATTTATCACCACTACAAAAAGATCAAACACAAACTCCCCGATTGGCCATATAAGGCCATGAATGCAAGGGTGAAAAAAGAAGTGGTCCATGTTATATTATTTTATAATATAATGTAATATTATATTATAATATAATGTTTTAGATTAAATAAATGTGACAAAGTGTGTCACATATTGTAACATATAATAGAGAGTTACAATGTTAAGATATATGAGATATATCCAAATAATGTAACATATTTGGTGTTACAAATTTGTAACTTCCAAATATTACCCTTTATTGTGTAAAATTATTGTTACACAATATTGAGATGAATTTCAAAAAGCCATATGTGATATGGTTGTTAGAGATATGATTTTAACCCCAATAATGTGTTTTGAGAGTTACAAAATCATTTGGGAGGGTTTGGAACCTTTTGGAAAAACAGCACATTTTTTAGTGCTGAAAATGGTCGGTGGCCGCGGCCACTGAATGTTGGTGGCTGTGGCCTGTGGGACAGAGGCTAGTGGCCGCGGCCACTAATGTCTCTGGCCGCGGCCACAGGCCAAAAACTGACCATTTTTTCAGTTTTTTCAATCTTTGTTGAACGGCTCAAAAAACCCAAATAACTCCCAAATCTCATTTTTAATTTCATATTAATCCAATTAAACATTGGTAACAACCATGGGGGTTGGTGGAATTTGAAATTCAAAGGGTGTCTCTAAACTCTATAAATAGGAGCGTATAGCTCACTTGTAAGACACAACATTTCTATCCATTAGAGCACTTGGCTAGAAACACCTTGAGGCTTGATAATTCCATAAAGCTTTTCCAATATCTGAGAGAGATCCCTTAGTGCTTGAGTTAGGGGGAAATAAGCTTTTGGACAAAGGTTTTAAACCTTGTTCAAGTTGGTGATCCCCAATCCTCTTCACTTAGGTTGTGTAAGTGAGAGTTTTCTGGTATTTCTGTTCTCCATTCTATTGTATTGTTTTCTTCTTATTCTCTTGTTCTTTTTACTTGTATTTCTTGTTCAAGAGTTGTAATCTTTTCTTTTCCTTTGTTTCAAACACTTTACTTTATTTGTAACATTTTGCTTAGAGTTGTATTTTACTATTCTCTTCTTCTTCATTTTCTTTGTTTATTTGTAATTTTCAGTTATAGAGTTGTAACTCCTTTTAATCAATCATTATTATTTGTAATATATAACATAGAGTTGTAATTTCTTACTATTTCCATTGAGGCAAATTTATATTTTCCTAACAGTCAACCATCAAGAGGCCCTACCAAAAGGTACTCAAATTTCCCTAGGAAACACCTAAAAAGTCTCAGAGACAGATGAAGCTCACGAGGAGTAGGCCAATCTGCCATCCCGGAGGAGCACTCAGCCCACTCGGCCATCTCCCCCGGTCACACAGCCTCATCGGCAAGCCACTCGGTCCAAGCACACGAGTCACTCGGCCACCGCGACGGAGCACGCGGAGCACTCGGCCATCCCAAAGGAGCACTCAGCCCACTCGGCCATCTCCCCCAGGCACACAGCCTCATCGGCATGCCACTCGACCCAAGCATACGAGTCACTCGGCCACGCTGGCAGAGCACTGGCCATCTCGGGGGAGCACTCGGCCACGCCGGTGGAGCACTTGACCATCCCGGCAGAGCACTCGACCATCCCGGAGGAGCACTCGGCCATCCCAGAGGAGCACTCAGCCCACTCGACCATCTCCCCCGGGCACACAGCCTCATCGGTAGGCCACTCGGCCCAAGCACACGAGTCACTCGGCCATCCCGGCGGAGCACTCGACCACTATGGCCACTTGGCCACCATCCCACTCGGCCGCCAAGCCACTTGGCCTCTCGACCCACTCGGCCGCTCAACCACCTGGCCTCTTGGCCTACTTTGCCACTTAGCCATCTGGAACCTAGCCACTCGGCCTACTCAGCCACTCAGCCACCTGGCCTCTCGGCCCACTCGGCCTTTTCAACCACTCAGCCATTTGGCACTCATCCACTCGGCCATCTGGCCAGCCGACCTACTCGGCCACTCAGCCATCTAGCACCTAGCTACTCGACCACCTGGCCACCTAGCCACTCGGCCACTTAGGCATCTGGCACCTAGCCGCTTGCCCTATTCAGCCACTTGGCCACTCATCTACCTGGCTACTTGGACATTCACCCGTTTGGCCAAATAGCTTAAGGTCCCATGGTGCATAGAATTCGACATTATAAACTTTCTAGCTATAATGAATTCTAACTAGAGAGTGAGGGACAAACTGTAGTGGACAAAAATTGTCTACAATTAAAGCCCATCTAGTCAACCAGACTAGCTTGCCAGGCCCAATAAGCAAGCAAGGCCCAAAACCTATGTAAATGGGCTTAGCCTAACAAAACGAGCTAGCTGGTACCCAGACCCGAATCCAGGTGCATTCAGTCAGTAAGGGACATTGAAGCAGTCAAAATGCACACCCCTCCTCCCATAAAAATCGGCGGGAACCACTAAGAACGAGTCGGATGGGCGAGATAGACGAGGGGAGAATGGAAAGAAGAAAATGAATAAAAAGAAGACCCTCAGGTGTTGAGAAGGGGGATCGAACAATCACTTGACTCTCTTTTTACTTTCTTATTGAAACAAGGCTATTCTCTCTCTGGACGATCCAGTCAAGCAGGACCAATTAGTCAGTCTGATCTGACCTCACCGGACTTGACCCAGCCGTTTAGTCTCGCCGTCATCACCACCGTCACTCCAACCATTCCATTACTCATCCATCTGTTACTACTTCATTATTTACATCTTAGTTTTATTGCTTTCAATCATCTTTTGTTACAACCCGACTAACTTGAGTGTCGGAGTCCCTTTGGTTGATACCCCACCGGTGCTCCCAATTGAACTCTTGTCTCTCTCTATTTCTTCTTGACAGGTTGCTGGTGCCCATCTAATCAATTGTAGGAAATCGCCTCTACAAACCCAAATGAGTTGTCTAAAATAAAAAAGAAAACTATTTTAAACCAAAATTAATAGATTCTAACCTAGCTCCAAAGATTGATGAGATTTAATGTCATAAACATAAAATAAAATATTTTAAATAAAGCTATTTAAGAGAGTAAAAATAAATCAATTATGATTTGAAAATAAGTTGTAAAAGAAAGATTATTAAGATACTAGAATCCACAAAATGTAAGTTTAATAATATTTGTTAGTATATTGATTCCCAAGGTTTAGTGATAGTTAAAATAAGTCAAACTATCATTTTCCAAATAAATTTATAATTTTAAGCACAAATTATTTCTAAAAAGATAGGATTTTTCTTCACTTTTCAAAAGTATAACTTCAAAGTATTTAATGTGAATCAACCTAATAAAACAACCAAAAAATCAAATAACATTATTTATAAGGCAAAACATAATATTTTTGTTCTAAGCATTGGATGTGTACAATTTAATGACACATCTTACACAAATAATATTATGTTTTGTAAAATGAAGAACAAAGTGCATATTATCTAACAATCCAAAATATGAGATATTAAAGATGAAAGACATATATGAAGAAGAAAACTCAATAAAATTTGTTGCATTACAAGGGAAATCAACATACAACATAAATATTATCTAGTTACAAGTTGCTTCATCATGATCTTAATAATCTTATGAAAAATATTAGAAGCACATAACTAGAATAGAAATTACAAAATAAATAAAATACATACTTGAAAATGCTCTTGAAAAACACCAAAATGGAAGAGAGAAAAATGGTAACAAAAAATTAAGCACCCTAAAATGGTCTTGAAATTCCATATTTATAGCCAAAATGAGAGCATTAAAATAATCAACATATATTAATTAAATTGATTAAATTAATCAAACAAAGTAAATATGGCATGTAGAGGTAAATTATAGGGTGTGATGATGATTTTTGTGGTGAAATGTATGGAAAAATTGGGTAAAAAGTTGGCATTTTTTGCCAAAGGGACAAGGGGACAAGTGATAGGCTCAAGGAAAATTGGCAACTAGCTTGGTGTGGGCTAGTAGGTGGCGGCTATAGCAGCTGGGCCGAGTGGGCTTCGGTGGTGCAGGGAGGTGCAACCCAGGTGGAGAAGGAGGTTGATGGGCTGTTGAAGCGTGGGCCTGGGCAGGTGCGACCTAGGGGCGGATTGGGCCAGGCGAGCCTAAGAGGCTGGGAGAGGACAGGCGGGCCCTGGAGGAAGCTTAGGAGGCCCAGGTGGGCTGGGTGAAGGCTGCTACTTGGGCCTTAGGGTGATGGGCTGCTGAAGGCCTTTCATAAATGCCAACTTTTTCCTTTCTTTTCTTTGAAAATGCCATTTTTTTTCCTTCATTTTTTATTGCTTTGCAAGAGCAAAAATGCAACAAATTCTCTTAAAAAATAAACATAAATTAAAACTAAATATTTTCAATAATAAAATATACAACATAAGTTCCATGAAAATATTAATTAAAACTTAATTTACTTATACATTTAAGCTCAAAATTGCATATTTTTACTTCTAACTTAACAATATTAATTTCAAATAATTAAACTACAACATATTATAATAAAATATCTATAAAAACATATAAAAATCTTTAAAAAATTACAATAAGACTAATAAATTAAAGATTACTTAAAAACTTAATAAGTTACTTAAAAACTC
The DNA here is from genome assembly GCF_963169125.1 of Humulus lupulus. Taxonomy (NCBI): domain Eukaryota; kingdom Viridiplantae; phylum Streptophyta; class Magnoliopsida; order Rosales; family Cannabaceae; genus Humulus; species Humulus lupulus. Next base: position 47,284,925 of record NC_084800.1, on the reverse strand, counting down.
AAAGACTAAGCAACAATTAGCATAAAAAATGTGGTAAAATAACTCTATTTTGTAGAGTTATCAAGCCCCTGCCCTCATGTGCTCGCGACTCCAGGCCGGAGCTTAATCTTGCTGTTACAATTGTCATCTCCTAGGGCGAAGCAGCTTTGCTCACTCGGAGTCGCAGGTTGACACATCAGTGCACCGGAAAGTTTCAGGCCATCGCAAGCTAATAGCTCATAAATTTGGCCCGTTGAGGTGACTGAGCTCCAGTAATGCTGTAACGCCCTGGTTACCCCAGAACAGTTACGGTGAACAGTGAACCGGAAATTTGACTCGCTACCCAAGTCCTTTGGTTAAAAACGTGATCTAAGTGTTATTAACAGGCTAAGGTGAAAAAAACCAGTAAAAAGGAAATGATACATTTCATTAAGTAAATAAACTGCTCATTAGCCTTTAAAACGTTTACAAGTTGTACATAATACAAAAGGGTCGCTACTGTTTCGAATTTACAATCCCCGCCGGCCTAAGCGGCAAAAATAGGGTAAACCCCTAGTTCCTCTGAGAACTCCTTGACCGTGGCGGTCAAGCGGCCCAATATGTACACCACATCGCCCAAGCTCTCCACTCAAGGTTGGTTAAGCTTCTTCTTTCCTTTACCTGCACCACACAACACCCATGAGCCAAGGCCCAGAAAGAAAACACAATAAGGCATGACATAATATCAACAATGATCATAATAACCATTCAAGACCAACAATCCAATACAGATAGGTGACAATAGCAAAAGTCACAAAGATGGGTACAGCTCCCACTAGCCATGTGACGATAGGGTCACCAGGGCTTAACTGATAAGTAGTTCTTTCATAAGTTTGATCAGGACAGGTGCATGGTGATTGGTCACCAACATAACCTTCCTCCCGACTCTAGAGTCGTAACTGTGGACAACGTCCCCTAGCCATGTGACAAACAGTCACCGGGGTCATATACCTTGGCTTAGTACATCTGGTCTTAGACCAGGCAAGCGCTTATAAGTTCTTCCACCTTAGGGTCGGTCCCACATTAATGCCATAGAGCCATTCAATGCGTGTTCATCGACTTTAGAGTCGGTCCCTGACCAGTCAGTGCTATAGACAGGTAATCAGCGTTCACTAGCATTTAATATGCAATCCATGTCCACAAATATCAACCAACATGCTTCAATAGCAAGCCATGCATGTCTTATACCTATACAGGGTGCAACTGTGTTCATACACTGTTTTCTTACCTCTGGTTCGAGCGAAAGTTATTATAAGAACGACCCCTGAGAACGATCAATCTTTTAGCTCCTTAGCGGTTACCTAGTCACAACCAAATATAACCTCCATTAATGAGAATCCACATAGATAGGGTCTTAACCTAAGCACCACTCTAGGGACCTTGAAACATGCCCACACGGTGAGTAGATTCGATCTGGGGCCTTAAGGATTGAAACCCCAAGTCAAAAACCCTTAAAAGCACCCAAAACGGGACTTAGAAGGAACAAGGTAGCGCTACAGCGCTCAACCCCTAGCGCCCCAGCGCTATACTCAGAACCACCCAAATGCCAGAAAGCCTCCTGAGGAGCGCTGTAGCGCCCTAAGGTGGGCGCTATAGCGCTACCTCCTGACCCAAACTCCCCTGAACCGACCTTCTTCAACTCCTTCGATTCTAACTTGATCTCCAAGCTTCCAAATCCTATTCTTGATGCCAAATGAACCCAAAAACCATCCTAACACACCCCAAACATATCAAGCATGGGAACCCTAGCCAAAACTCCCAACAAAACCAAGAATTCACCCTAGAAATCTCAGCTGCAAAACAGAACCAGAACAAGGCAAACCAAAGAAATCCATGGTTAGAAGCTTACCCAAAGTTCAGCTTATGACGCTCTTCAATGATGGAACACACTCCCAAACTCCCAAGGCTTGCTTCCTAAGCTTGAATCCTCAAAATTGGTTCAAAAACCACAAAGAAAGGTGAAGAGAAGAAGGTACGGGAGAACTCTTAGACATACTCTGTTTTTCCACCATCTTCTTCAGCCATCAAAGGATATATCTATCCTAGGGGTGAAATGTCCATTTTACCCCTAGGTCAATTAATAGTTTCTAAAGTCTCCCAAGGGCATATTTGGTACTTCCCTCCTATCTCGTTAATCATAATTAACGCTCTCCAATTCCCGCTATTCTCAATGATCTCAAACACCAATAATTCACAACCCATTACCCTTTAATACCCGATAACGCTCTAATCATTAAAATCATCCTGAGACTCAATCCAAGCCCCGACACTTACACCTGTTGTGACTAAACCGCTAATCAATATTCTAAGATCGTCTCATGCCGAATAGCTCGAACAAACCCACATTATAATGTGGTCTCAACACATATCATCGACATGCCTACAATTATACAATTATACTCTCAATGAGCCAAATGACCATCACACCCCTGTAATTAAAATGCGGGCCCACATGCATGCATTTAACATCATATTATAATATAATTCACATATACATGCATAACACATTTAATGGCGTAATTAAGCAATTATGGCCCTCCTGACCCACTAATCCAGCCATTAAACCATATTAGAGAATCCGGGGCACTACAACTATCCCCTCCTTACAGAAATTTCGTCCTCAAAATTTACCTAAACAGCTCGAGATACTGACTCCGCATATCTGACTCTAGCTCCCAGGTCGCCTCCTCGACCTTGCTGTTCCTCCATAATACCTTAACCAAAGGTATTGTCTTGTTCCTGAGGACTTTATCTTTCCTATCAAGTATCTGAACAGGCTGCTCCTCAAAGGAGAGATCTGGCTCAAGCTCCAGATCTTCATAACTCAAAACATGACTCTCATCAGATACATACCTCCGAAGAGCGGAAACATGAAATACATTATGCACGGCCGACAATGCCGGAGGCAAAGCTAGCCTGTAAGCCACATGGCCAATCCTCTCTAGGATCTCAAATGGACCTACAAACCTGGGACTCAGCTTGCCTTTCTTCCCAAACCTTCTCACCCCTTTCCATGGCGAGACTCTAAGGAAAACATAGTCTCCCACCTGGAACTCCACGTTCCTGCATTTGGGATCTGCATAGCTATTCTGTCTACTCTGAGAAGTAAGCATCCGAGCTCTAATCTTGTTGATAGCCTCACTGGTCCTCTGAACTGCCTCAGGACCTAAGTATCTCCTTTCACCTGTCTCATCCCAATGAATGGGAGATCTACACTTCCTACCATACAGCATCTCATAAGGTGCAACTCCAATGGTAGACTGATAACTATTATCATAGGAGAACTCTATCAGAGGCAGATACTTACTCCACGATCCACCAAAGTCCAGCACACATGCCCGCAGCATGTCTTCCAATATCTGGATCGTCCTCTCAAATTGCCCATCTGTCTGAGGATGATAAGCTGTACTGAACTTCAGCTGTGTACCCATGGCCTACTGTAAACTCTTCCAGAACTTGGAAGTAAGAGTAGGGTCCCGATCTGACACGATCGACCTAGGAGCCCCATGGAGGCGCATGATCTCTCTCACATAGAGATCTGCATACTAGTCAACAGTATAAGTAGTCCTCACTGGCAGAAAGTGAGCTGCAACAGTATAAGTAGTCCTCACTGGCAGAAAGTGAGCTGACTTGGTGTAGCGATCCACTATCACCCAAATAGAATCATGCTGACCAACAATCTTGGGCAAGCCCACCACAAAGTCCATTGTGATGTCTTCCTACTTCCACTCTGGGATATTTAGAGGCTGCAATAATCCTGCCGGCCTCTGATGCTCAGCCTTGACCTGTTGACATGTCAAGCACTTAGCCACGTACTCTGCTACATCTCTCTTCATCCCCGGCCACCAGTACAATGATCTCACATCCTGATACATCTTTGTGGTGCCTGGATGCAAAGAGTAAGGTGTAGTATGAGATTCATCCAGAATCTCCCGCCTCAAGGCAATGTCTAATGGAACACATATCCGTCCCTTATATCTCAACAACCCCAAATCAGACACTGTATAATCTCTGGATGCTCCAGCCAGGACATCCTCTCTAATGTTGATCAGCTTTGGATCACTCAACTGACCCTCTTTGATTCTCTCCAACAGCGTAGACTGTAGCGTAATATTGGCCAACTGGCCCACTAGCAACTCTATACCAGCTCTGGTCATGTCATCAGCTAACTCTTTGGCTATCAGCCTAATACCATGAATCTGTCCCAGACCCTTCTGTCTTAAAGCATCAGCTACCACATTGGCCTTTCCTGGATGATACAGAATCTCACAATCATAATCTTTTACTAACTCTAGCCAACGTCTTTGCCTCATGTTCAAGTCTTTCTGGGTGAAGAAGTATTTCAGGCTCTTGTGGTCTGTATAAATCCCACACTTCTCTCCATAGAGATAGTGCCTCCAAATCTTCAGAGCAAAGACCACAGCTGCTAACTCCAAATCATGGGTAGGATACCTCTTCTCGTACTCCTTCAGCTGACGAGAAGCATAGGCTATAACCTTTTCTGATTGCATCAAGACACAGCCCAAACCCTGATGAGAAGCATCGCAGTAAATCACAAACTTCTCCTGGTTTGTTGGAAGACTCAGAACCAGAGCTGTAATCAACCTCTGCTTCAACTCCTGGAAGCTGTTCTCACACTTGTCTGACCACACAAACTTCTGACCCTTGCGTGTCAGCTCAGTCAATGAATTAGTAATCTTTGAGAACCCCTCCACAAAACGCCTGTAATACCCTGCCAACCCAAGAAAACTTCTAACCTCATAAGCATTCTTCGGCCTTGGCCAATCTCTGACCTCTTCAATCTTTGCTGGATCCACTTTAATCCCCTCTTTACTGACAATATGCCCAAGAAAGGATACCTGAGACAACCAGAATTCACACTTTTTGAACTTTGCAAACAATCTGTGTTCCCTCAATCTCTGTAGAACCAACCTCAGATGCTGCTCATGCTCTGTCTCAGTCTGAGAATAAACCAGAATATCGTCGATGAAGACAATCACAAACTGGTCTAGGTAATCCTTGAACACTCTGTTCATCATATCCATGAAAGCAGCAGGGGCATTAGTCAATCCAAATGACATAACTAAAAACTCATAATGCTCATACCTGGTACGAAAAGCGGTCTTCGGTATATCTCCCTCCTTGACCCTCAACTGATGATAACCAGAACGAAGGTCGATCTTGGAGAATACCGACTTACCCTGCAATTGATCAAACAAATCATCTATCCTTGGCAAAGGATACCGGTTCTTAATTGTCAACTTATTCAGTTCTCTGTAATCTATACACATCCTCAGAGAACCATCTTTCTTCTTTACAAACAGAACTGGCGCACCCCAAGGTGAAAAGCTAGGTCTAATAAAACCCAAATCCAGCAGCTCCTGCAGTTGTACCTTTAATTCTTTCAACTCAAGTGGGGCCATTCTGTATGGTGCTCTAGACACTGGCTCCGTCCTTGGGGCCAGTTCTATAACGAACTCAATTTATCTGTGTGGTGGAAACCCTGGCAAATCTTCTAGAAACACATCCAGAAACTTACATACAAGTCTAGTATCCTCTGGTCTCACTGGCACGACCTGGGTGGTATCAACCACACTGGCTAAGAATCCAATGCAACCTCCTTGTAATAAATCCCTAGTCCTCAATACAGAAATCATAGGAATACGGGGTCCATGCACAACACCAACAAATACAAAATGATCTTCACCTTCAGGCTCAAAGGTGACCATCTTCCATCTGCAGTCAATGGTTGCCCCATACTTTGCCAACCAATCCATACCCAGTATCATATCGAAGTCAGTCATAACCAACTCTATAAGATCCACTGACAACTCTTGGCCCTCCACTATCACTGGTAAAGATCTGACCCATCTCCTGGATACTACCAACTCCCCAGTGGGTAACGAAGTACCAAACCCCACATCATAGAAATCACATGGTCTACACAACCTATCAATAACACTACTAGCAACAAAGGAATGTGTAGCACCAGAGTCAATCAATACATTATAAGTGGTTCCTGCACTAAGAAGCTGACCTTTAACCACTGAGGGGGAAGCCTCAGCTTCTGCATGAGTCAACGCAAACGAGCTGGGGCCGAGCTGTCTGCCTTCTTGGGTTCTTCCTTTCTTGCCTTAGGGCAATCCTTTTTGAGATGACCCACTGCTCCACAAGAGAAGCAGGTCCTAGCCTTACACTCTCCCAAGTGATGTCTCTTGCATCTAAGACACTCAGGATAAGATCTCCAGGCTTCATTACCACCTGGACGACCCACTGAAATACCACGGGGCCGTCTATCAGGACCTGAACTGGGAAGGTGTCAGGAACCTTCCTCTTCTGGTCACAGAGTACAGTTTTGGTGATTTGAGCTCGAAAGCACGAGATCACGGAATAAACACAATCGAGACTGAGGTCTCAAAAGGATAAATCGAATTCGAAATGGAACCCCAAACTATTGTAAAGTTCGGGCTTCGAGCGTGTACTTAACATGAGTGGGGAAGTTTGGATTCATTTTAAAGATCCCATATTTTCAGGGATAAAGCTAACAGTTACCCAAAAAGGTGATAATTTTGGGATTTGTGCAGTTAAAAACCCTTATTTCTTAGCTTACACGACACACTACCCTTAATCTGAAAAACCCTATTTTTGCATTTTTTTTCACTAAACCTAGGTTTGAGAACCGTGATGTCAAAAACTTTGAATCAAAAGTTCTTGTAATATCAGATAAATTACTATGCAAAAGCTAGAAATGGGAACTAGTAAACACATTCATACAGCAGAGAAGAACATAAAAATGCATGAGAAATCAAAGAACTGAAACTTACACACAGAAGCTTGCGGATATAGAGAAATCGTCAATTGAAGGATCAGTTGCAAGAATGATCTCACGAAGTCGAAAATGCCAAGATTATTTGTTTCTTCGGCTAGAAGAACATGTAAAAAAGAGGAAGAGAGCTCTGGTTCATTTTCTTCTTTCTGAAAATTGGAATATAAAAGTGAGGAAGATGAAGATGACATGACTATATATATGTCCTAGAGGGAGGTCAAAGGTCGAACAAATCAGGGCCTTTGGTTGGATTTGGCACTTGATCTAACAGACAGGGTGCAAATATGACAATGGCAGCAAAAAGCTGAGATACAAAAATACGTGGGCAGATGAAAAGAGTACTCGAGTACTCTAACTGCACAATCCATGGCTGACGCATGTCCACACTTGAGTGTGGTGGTGGCTCAATTTTTGGAGGTCGCAGTTCAAAAGTTTCATTCTCATAGGATTCGAACTGATACTTTTGAGGGGGCAAAATGTTACACCCAAATTTCAAGAACATAAATTTTGATCTGGAAAGTTAGGCTCGTAAAGTGTCAGCTTGGAATAAGCAGGTTCGTCATAATCGACTTTAATGAAAATATCAAGAACAACCTCGTTGTGCAATAAGTGCGAAAACATCGGAATTGGTGAGCTCGAAAACTACATGGTCTCGAAGGTGTTCTGAGAATATATGTCAAGCTCGAAGCTACGATGATAGTGGTTCAACACTTGTATGAATTCCATGATTCCTTTCCTGCCATTAGACAAGATGGTTCAAGCTCGGGCATTGTGAACTTGAAAAGGATGATCTGAACAATGTTACTTGTTAAGAACCGAGGTAGCGAGCTCATGATGGTTGATCGGTCTTGAAGGCGTGTGAATTGAATGTTCAATGTCGCGAGCTGAGTGTGAACATCTTTATTGTTATAAAATCCCTATGTTTATGGGATTGGTTGTAATTTGTTGTCAAACCCCAAATATCATGGGCTTTATATGCGTACGTAGTAACTATATGCATTTATTTAATTGATTTGTATAATAACTCCCCCGAAATATCAGGGGAGATATTCGGTAAATCACTCTATAAATAGTGTGGAGGAATTCATTTGTAAATAGGAGAAATTGGTATTGGGAAGACTGTACAAAATTGCTTCCAGAAAGCTTTGAGAGAATTCCATAAAGTGAATAACATCGACTCGTGGACTAGGCAGATTTTAACTGCTGAACCACGTAAAAATCGTGTCTATTATTGGTTGTTTCCTCTGGTATTTTGTTTAATTGCTTTTCATTTCTAAGTTGATGAAAAATGACGTCAACAGATCAAAATTTAATTATTTAATTAAAAACAATTTAATCGAACATAAATTTATATATAAACTAATGGCTAGAGCAATAAAAATAAGTAATTTCTCATTAAAAAACTAAAGGACAAAATAAGAAATATGTATATTTATGTCTTATGTCACTATTACATATATGTTTGGATAAACAAAATATATTAAGTGACAAAACAAATAATTAATAAAAGAAATAAAAAATAAATTTAAACACATAAATATTTTTCGGTTATAGTTTTTAAAACATGATTGATAGAGTATTTTAAATAATTTAATATGAATTTTTAAATATGTGACGAGAATTTATTATGCCTAATTTATTATTTTTAATTTATTTACTTTATTATTTAGATAAGTTTATTATTTTTTTTAATATGTATACCTTATTTAGATGACTTTAAAACTAACGATGTTAGAAAACAATAAAAAAATTTAATTAACAATTTCTGATAAAGTCACATTTATAATATATAAAAATAAAGATATGAAATCCAATAATTAATGTTACGTCAATATATCTTATGAAGTAAATTATATTATATTATAAGGTGTAATAATAAGTAGTTTTTAATTATTTTAAAGTTAGTTGTACTTTTACAGTTTTTTCTTTCATTCATGCAATTTATATAGATTTTTTCCATCTTCTTCATCAATCATCATTCTTTTTTTTAAGAAAATTTGCAGCATTAATACCTATGTAGTTTGATTTGCTACACTTAAATCCCTATGTAAAAATTTTGCAGCAAAAATACCTACCATTATATATTTGGTGCAATCAAAGGCCTCTGATCTCAGTTAAGTTTTACTTTGATAGTTACGTGTAAATTTCTAATTGGTTGAAAATTATTAAATATTTTAAAAATAATTTAAAAAATCCAATTAGTTTAAAAAAAATATAAAATTAAACTCATTAAAAAATTAATAAAAAATAATTATAATAAAACAAAATATAGAAAATAATTTTTTTCTCCTCTTCTTATTCTTATCGTTCTTATTCCTCTTATTCCCATCGACTTCCTTCATTTCTTCTTCTTCTTCCCGAATACCTAGACCCAAACCCCTGTTATACCTCAAACTCAGAAAGAAAAAAATATATTCTTCCCATTGACTTCCTCCCCTTCTTCTTCTGTTGCCCGAATACCCAGACCCAAACGTTGTCGAACCTCAAGCCCAGTCAGACCCCAAACCCACAAAAAAATGTTATTCTTCGCATCAAACACAAAGACATATCATCATTGGATCTGCAACTTCGACTGGATGTCGTCGTCATCGAGGGGCTGCGAAAAACATGATGATGGGAACAGGTTTTCAGGGTTCGAGATCAATGCGATATTGGGGCATTTTGGGTTCAAGGTCGACGGGATGGGGTTTCCTGGGTTTGGGGTCCGTCGTGGATGGGGTTTTCTGAGCCAAGGGGTCCGACAAAACGGTGGGCTTCGTTAACGGAATGGGGTTTTTCTGGTTTTGGTTCAGGGTTTTGTTCCTATTCCTGTAGCAATTAGCAACTGTGATGAACAAGAGTTTTGGGATCTGTTTGAAGATGATTGACGTCCTCTTGAACCACTTTGGGTTTTTCTGTTTAATGTTTAGTGATTTAAAAAAAAAATCAGATTTAATTTAGTTTCTAATATTCAGATTTTGTTTTTACTTTTTAGTGTTTAATTTATTTATTTCTAGCCAAATAGAAATTGCCACGTAGTTATTATGCAGGTCAAAGTCAAACTTAACTGAGATCCAATGGTAGGGACCTTTGACTGTACCAAATGTGTAACAGTAGACATTTTTGCTGCAAAATTTTTTATATAGGGATTTAAGTATAACAAATCAAACTACATATGTATTAATGCCGCAAATTTCTCCTTTTTTTGTTCTTCCCACCAATGCAACTTTCATTTATTTTCTGTTTACATATGATGTTTTTTCTCAATTTTTTTATTCTATTGTAAGAACTAGATGGCAATTTAAAAATTAAAAAAAATTCACATTTATATATATATATATACTAGATACAAGCAACGTACAATACATGTTTGCTTAGTTTAATTTATAGAATTATTAATTATTTTTATTAAATTTGTATTATTGTCATATAAATTTCAAACAAATAAACAACATTATATATACAAAAAAAACAAAACTATATTAAATGAAAAATTAAACCAAAACATTGTTCATGATTTTTTTAAATATATATTATGATAACATTTTTAATCATAAATGATAACTTTTTTTAAATAAAAATTTAGAATATGTATTACATATATTATTATAATGATATTTTATAATATTTAAATTTATATTAATATAATTATTAAATATTTAGCCTTGTATTAAATATTGTTATAATAATAATATTTTATAATATTTGAATTCATGTTAATATAATTAAGAAAAAAATAGGATTATATATTATTATCATAATAATATTTTATAACATTTAAATTTTGATTAATATAATTATTAAATATCTAGTCTTGTATTGTATATATTGTTACACCCAGATTTCGAGACTTGAGGTTGTGACCTCGAAAGCTGGATCCGTCAAGGGTGAGTTCGCGATAGTCAAAATACATGCTCATAATCTAGACGCTGAATCTTCAAAGGAGGTGACAACCTCAAAGATGGGCAGCATCGAAGTTCTTGCAAGCTCGAAAGATAGAACATCGGAGTACGTCCATTGTCAAGTGACCTCGGATCAAGTGGCACAAGCTTGGTATGAGTGTGAGCTCGGGGTAAGGCGGCCTCGGTGGTATTTACCCTTTCCAAGTTGATTTTGGGAAAATAAGGCAACTTGTACTTTACTCAGAGACTTAGACGGGCATGATGCTGATTGCTGATCTCGAACAGTTTAATAAGTCACTTGAAGAGACACAGTCCATGCCTTCAAGAGATATTATTGTTGTAACTTCCCTACAATAAAGGGATATTAACTAGTCGGTTACACGCCTCCTGGTCTTCAGGGGACGTTTCCTTGTATATAGGAGTTACAGGCTTAAAAGCCATTAAATTTATTAATATACAGAATAACTTCCCGAAACGTGTGAGATAGTATTCTGAGACCTCCTCTATAAATAGAGAAGTCATGTACCTTCGTAAGGGGCCGAATTTTTGTGATCTTGAGAGAACCTTTGGAGAATTCATCCCTGTAGAATTTCCAGAAATTTCCTAAGTTCTAATAACAAAGACTCGTGGACTAGGCAGAGTTAACTGCTGAACCACTTTAAAAACTCTCCTTGTTTTATTTTGTTATTCTGGCCATAATTCTTTACTGTTTACGTGCTCTACATTTTAAGTTGACGAAAAACGGCGTCAACAGTTTGGTGCTTTCATTGAGAGCATTAAGCAGTACGATCCCTGAACAGTTATGGCCGCAAATGGTCAAAACATTCCTGAGGAAAACTATCCAAGACGCCCTCGGAAGCAGCCAATGGTAAATCCAGATATTGAGGAGAGAAGCGAGTCCTCCGATTCTCGAGGACCTCCAGCACCTCCAGCCTCAAGGGATGAGGACATGTACTATAATCCTGAACGGTACGTCCCCATTGTGGAACTTGAAAACCGACAGCTGAAAAAACAATTGGCTGAGGCCAATAAGCAGAATGAGGAGTTGGCTAGGTTAGCCGCAGAGGCCCAGGTGGCTCAGCCCCCACCTCCGCGGGAGAACCAAGCCCCACCTCCGAGGGACGTGCATGTTCCTCCCCGCAGGCCTCGTGGACGGCCTCGAAAAAATGCTACCACAAGGAGACCAGAGCAACCTCCAGTACCAGCAGAGCAATCCGCTCCCTCGAGACCCCGAAGAAGTACCTGAGCTAAGGCTCCGGTTAATTCAACAGCGGAGGTACCAGCGGGAACTGGGAATAACCGAGCCTCTACAGAGGCTCGGACTCAAATCCCTGGTAACATGCAGAATGTTACCGACCCAACACGGGCAAACTCCAGACCGTCTAGGCCTCGAAATGGGTGGCAGCCACAGTCACCCATACGATTCCCTCCATCGCCTATAAGATACCCTTCACCGCCTCGCAGGAATGCTCAACCAGTTCGAGATGATGAGGAAAGACGTGCGGGAAGGAGATAAGGTAGGAGAGAAGCCTTCAGGGAACGGAGAGGTGCCCAATCTACAAGAAGTCAAATGTCCCGGTCTTGCACTGCAGAGACGAGGCAGCATGAAAGGGACCCATCTTGGAATAATCATGTGATGAGCCTTACCAGTGACGACTCAGGAGATACTAGATCAGTCAGTATGTATGATCGAGGTCAAAAAAATACTGGGAACCACACGAACTGCTCCGACCTACGGGAACACTTGAATCAGAGTCAGGGTAATGGTAACCCATCGAACCCGGACCTACGAGATCGCCTAAATGAGCGTAAAGATCCCATGCGAAGGCGCGAGCCTGGAATTGTGATCAATGATAGCCAATTTCAGGCAAGACCCCTCGCGGACCCGGTTCAAGAAAGAATTGATCAGTTGGAAAAGGCCTTTAGGCTTTTACAAAATGAGCGAGGTCGGAGTCGGGATGAGGATTCTGACGAGGAGCTCGAACCGTTCGCTGCCCATATTTCCAACACTCTGTTTCCTCAAGGGTTTCAGATCCCTCATGTCCCACCTTTTGAGAGAAAGTCTGACCCGTACAGCCATCTGAGTACATTCAATACCATAATGAGAGTAAGTAACGTGGGTTACGAGCTCAGATGCATGTTATTTCCAGCATCGCTTACGGGACCAGCAAAAATCTGGTTCAAGAAATATAAAAGACATTCGATCACTTCTTGGGATCAGCTATCAAAGGATTTCAAGAAGCAGTTCAGAGCCATGATCGGGGTGAGACCTGAGGCATCAACTCTGACCAACGTTCGGCAACAGCCAGGCGAGATGTTGAAAAGCTACCTTACGAGGTTTGATTTGGAAGTTGCTCGAGCTCGAAATGTGGATGACAGCGGTCATCTAATGGCTGTCCAAGCTAGAGTAATGCCAGGAAGTCCTCTCTGGGACGATATGAAAAGAAAACCGGTGAGGTCCTTAACCGAGTTTAATAAGCGAGCCTAGAGGTTTGTCAATGTAGAGGAGGCGAGGTCGACACTGAATATGAATTCTCAGTCCGTAACTACAACGATAAACGTAAACTCTGCCTCAACCACGGCGGACCCACCAGCCTCAAAGCCTACAGCGGAAAACCCTTCCAAAAGAAAAAAAAACGAAGGGAGTAATCCCGAGGCCGAAGGGGGAAAGAAGAAGAAAGGGGAGAGGTATTTCTCCGTGTACAAAGTGTACACCGAGCTCAACGAGTTTCGGGAGAATATATACCTGGCTAATGAAAACCAAGTTCCTTTCAGGCGTCCAGACCCCATGAGAAATCAAAAGTCCAAGAGGGTTTCTAGCAAGTACTGTCATTTTCACCGAAACACTGGGCACACTACTGATGAGTGCCAACAATTGAAAGACGAGATCGAAGGATTGATCTCGAGAGGTTATTTCAGAGAGTATGTCAAAAACTAGAATAATAATCAGGCGTCTACAAGCCAAAGGGCAGCTGCGCCACAACCTGTCCAAAACAACAATTCTTGAGCCAGGGAAGAAGATAGGCCCCCTCCAATTGATGGAGAAGATGTGATAACCATCTCGAACGGGCCTCATCTCGCAGGAATGGGCAGGAATGCCCAAAAACGATATGTGAACGAGCTAAAAACTGGGGACGGGTCTCCTTATGAACCCGAACCTAGAGCTCCAAAATGCCAGAAGATTGAATCTCAACCGATAACCTTTACTGAGGACGATGCGTCCCATGTTCAGTTCCCCCACAATGACCCACTGGTCATCACTCTCCAACTCGCGAATAAGAGAGTTCACCTCCGTGAACATCCTGTATAAGGCCACCCTAGAAAAGATGGGACTCGCGCTTCGACACCTAAAAGCGTGTGCAACAACTTTGCACGGTTTTTCAGGAGAGGGGATTGCATGTATGGGGTCCATCGAACTCCCAGTAACCTTGGGAGACTACCCTGTCTCGGTAACCAAGATGTTGGAGTTTGTAGTAGTGGACCTGCCATCAGCCTACAACATACTGCTCGAGAGACCCGCCCTAGTAGGGCTGGGGGCAGTCTCGTCTGTAAGGCATCTAGCCATCAAGTTCCCGACTTCTAGTGGCATTGGGACGCTGAAGGGAGATCAGTTAGCCGGAAGGGAATGCTATAGCATTTCCATAAGAGGAAAGAAATAGGCGAGCGAATAAGCACTCGTCATTATCCAGAATAAGGACGGGACGATCTTGGAGATAAATGAAGAGATCGACCCAAGAGTGGAGGAAAGATCTGACCTCGAGCCATTAGAAGAGCTCGAGGATGTTAGGCTCGAAGAGTCAGATCTCTCGAGAACGGTAAAGGTCAGGAAACATCTACGCGAAGAAACTAAATAGCAATTAATTTGCTTTTTGAAGAGAAACCAGGATGTCTTCGCGTGGTCACATTCGGACATGGTGGGAATAAGTCCAAATATTGTGAGCCACGCGCTAAATATCGATAAAAGCTTCCCACCGAAGCAACAAAAGCGAAGACAGCTAGACGACAATAGAAAGAAGGCACTGAAAGAGGAAGTCGACAGGTTAAAAGCAAATCGATTCATTAGGGATGCTTTTTACCCCGATTGGGTAGCCAATCCGGTACTGGTCCCGAAGCCTAATGGGACGTGGCGAACCTGCATTGACTATTCGGACCTCAACAAGGCCTGTCCAAAGGACTGCTTTCCCTTACCGCTGATTGACCAGCTCGTGGATGCCACGGCAGGGAATGGACTGATGTCATTCATGGATGCATATTCTGGATATAACCAGATTGCCATGCATGCCCCTGACCAGGAACATACGAGCTTTATAACGGACAAAGGGCTATATTATTATAATGTCATGCCATTCGGGCTCAAAAATGCTGGGGCCACATACCAGCGGCTCGTGAACATGATGTTTTCAGAGAAAATAGGGAACAACATGGAAGTCTATGTTGAAGGCATGTTAGTCAAGTCTCAACTTAACGATGACCATGTTGATGATCTTGAAGAATGCTTTGCCGTGCTCCGGAAGTATAACATGAAGCTTAACGCTCAAAAATGCTCCTTTGGGGTATCTTCAGGAAAATTACTAGGTTTCATTGTAAACGCTCGAGGAATAGAAGCTAACCCAGACAAGATCCAGGCCCTAATCGATATGCCCTCACCTCGAAAACACAAAGATCTCCAGAGTTTGACCGGTAGAATGGTGGCACTAAGTAGGTTTATCTCGAAGTCTACAGACCGTTGTCTTCTGTTTTTTAACCTGTTGAGGGGAGGCAAGAAATTTGAATGGACGGAAGAATGCGAGTTGGCCTTCCAAGAGCTTAAAAAATACCTCGCAGAACCCCTTATCTTATCAAAACCTATTACGGGAGAAGTACTATATTTATATCTTGCCACTACCGAGCACGCCATAAGTGCAGTGCTCGTGCGAGAGGAAGAAAAGGTGCAGAGGCATGTGTATTACGTCAGTAAAAGGTTACTGGGGGCAGAGTCGAGATACCCCTTGATGGAAAAGCTAGCTCTTAGCTTAATTCGTTCATCTCAGAAACTTCGACCCTACTTTCAAGCGCACCCCATCCATGTACTAACTGATCAACCACTAAGACAAGTCTTGTCTAAGCCAGAAGCTTTAGATCGACTTCTTAAATGGGCGGTTGAACTCGGGCAATTCGAGATCACCTACCATCCAATGACGACCATTAGGGCACAAGCCTTGGCAGACTTTATAGTGGAATGTACTGGCATAACCAACAATGAAGTTATAACCCCGGCCCACGAGCTGTGGAAACTTTACGTTGATGGGTCATCTAATGAAAATGGATCGGGGGCAGGAGTAATTTTGATCACTCCTGCAGGAATCAGATTTCATTCTGCCTTAAGATTCGACTTCAACGCATCAAATAACGAGGCCGAATACGAGGCTTTACTGGCGGGACTTTGTACAGCCAAGGAGCTCAATGCTAAAGCAATACACTGTTACAGCGACTCCCAGCTAGTTGTTAACCAAATTTTGCGAGAATACCAGGCTCGTGGCACGAAAATGGCAGCTTACTTAGAAAAGGCAAAGTCAGCGTTGGAACATTTTGAGTTTTACGCAATCGAACAGGTTCCCTGAGAACATAACTCGAATGCAGATGCCTTAGCTCGATTCGCTACTTCCACCAAGAATGACGAGCTAAATGTCGTGCCAATTGAACATCTCTCGGCACCTAGTATTAATGAGCCAGAGCAGGAAGACGTGTGTATGATTGATTCCGAGCCTACCTGGATGACTCTGATAATCGAATATCTCGAGACCGGCATCCTTCCGAAAAATCGGAACCAGGCTCGAAAATTGATGTATCAAGTCCCCCGTTACACCATTATGGATGGAAGGTTGTATAGAAGGGGATATTCCATGCCATTACTTCGGTGTGTGACTCCACCCGAAGCCAAGAAAATCATTGAAGAAATTCATGAAGGGTTCTGTGGAGACCATACTGGGGGGCATAGCCTGTCCAAGAAAATCATACGCCAAGGTTATTTCTGGCCTACCATCAAGTTGGATTCTTTCGAGTACATAAAGAAGTGTGATAAGTGCCAGCGATTCGCCACGATTCCTCGAGCTCCGCCGTCCGAGCTGACTATGATGACCTCCCCATGGCCATTTGAAGTATGGGGAATCGACCTCATAGGCTCTCTCCCAACTGACAAGGGCGGAGTAAAGTATGCGGTAGTTGCCGTAGACTACTTCACGAAGTGGACAGAAGCAGAACCGTTAGCAACTACAACCTCCAAAAAAGTCCTTGACTTTGTAGTGAAGAACATCATATGTCGATATGGGATGCCAAGGAAAATTGTATCCGACAACGTAACCCAGTTCGATAGCGATCTGTTCACCAACTTTTGTGAAAAAAAATGGAATAATAAAGAGCTTTTCATCAGTAGCTCATCCCCAGGCGAATGGCCAGGTCGAAGCTGTAAACAAAACTCTCAAAAGTTCGCTGAAGAAAAAGTTGGAAGAAGCAAAGGACGATGACCCAAAGAATTGCCCCAAGTCCTATGGGGATATAGAACTATGGCCCGACCATCGACGGGACATACCCCATTCTCTCTGGCGTACGGTTGCGAGGCTATGTTGCTAGTTGAAGTCGAAATTCCTACAATTCGAGCCCTTGCCTACGATCAAGCCTCAAACCACACCCAGCTCGAAGAAACTCTTGACCTGATCGAAGAGCGAAGGAATGAAGCTCAGCTAAAAAATGCTGCATACCAACATCGAGCTACCAGAAACTTCAACAAGAGGGTTCGGGATCAAAAATTCGGTGTGGGAGATTTAGTGCTAAGGCATGTATTCTTGGCAACACGAGATCCAGCAACTGGCATGCTCGGGCCAACTTGGGAAGGACCCTACCAGATAGAGTCAGTCATCTGACCCAGTGTTTACAAGTTAGCGAGATTGGATGGGAGCCTAGTACCGCGAGCATGGAATGGCGAACACCTACGACCTTACTACCAATAGTGTAGGAAGGATGTTGCCTGTAACCATGCTTGTTTATTTGTATTGTTTTGTCTACTTTTGGATTTTGTCAAATAAAGATTTATTTCGTCTAATATGGTTTATTTTTGCAATCTCTCTTAATCTAATAAACTATGGTCACATTCATAGGATATTAAGGGGGCATCATTGATATATACAAATACCATCAGCTTGAAAAATAAAATAACATATACGAAATACATGCAAGTGTTTGGAGATAACCAAATGCGCGGGATAAGATAGTTTGGACATAACTGATTTATCAAAAACATACAAGTGTTTGGACGTAACCAAATGCGCGAGCTAAGATAGTTTGGACATAACCAAATTATCAAAAGATAAAAATGTTTGGATGTAACCAAATATACGAACTAGATTAAAAATATGTGTATGGATTACAAACCAAACACGACTTTAATAGGTTTGGAGCAAACCAGCTAAAACTAATCGATAGTAAGTTGGAACATAAACCCACTTCGAGTTAAGTCAAGATCGAGGCTGGAGTATCTTATAAAACAATAGTTTCGAACTCATAACCTCGGGGAGATAACCGAGGACGAGAAAAAGTAACTAAAAAGTAAGATATAACTAAACTGTTTGCATTAAACACCATACAAGTACTTTCGGGTGCATGGTTAAAGTAATATCCGACCTTGACAAATAACGAGATCGGAAGCAGATAATTCGAGCAAACTGTGCATAAATGCATTGAACCTCGAGCTTAAATCCAAACTATGTTTGTGCGAATAAACAAGCATATGCGATTCTTTAATATAAAATGTGCAAAATATTTCAAACCAAGAAATGTAAAGCATATATATTAAAAGAAAGCCAAAAAGAAAGAAAAATTGTATCAGCCCTACGGGCATAAATTAAAACAATTACAAAAACAAAGGGATGCAGCCCCGAGGTGAGATTTATGAAGGAGTAGTCTCCTTGGCCTTCTCAGCACCAGTGGCACTAGACTCTCCAGGACGAATAGCATGACTATCCTTCTAAGCAGCCTCTCAGCAGCCTCCCGAGCAGTCTCCTCCGCGTCAAGCCGAGCTTGCCATTTGGCCACAAATCCTGCCTCGAAAGAGCCCAGGAAGCTGGTGTCGAGATCGATGTTGCTAGCCCAGATCCTGTACATGGCTTGATCAACCGCCTTGTCCTTCTTCTCTTTGTACTCGGCAAGGAGGTGAGCTTTTTCACTCTCGATTATCTCAAAAGTGGCAGCCTTCTCCTCCTCAAGCTTGGCATTAGCCCTCTCCATCTCCACAAGCCGAGCATTCGCCTTTTCAAGCTCTGTCTTCGAATCCTTGAGCTCATCAGCCATCTTAAGCTGAAGATTCCTCGACTCTTAGGCCAAAGACATGCTCGAGTTAAGCTGAGCTGAGACAACAAGGGCTTGAAACACAAAGAGATTGAATTAGAACATAAGCCAAGGCACATAAGCAATTAAAAGTAAGTTGCGAAAATTACCGCGGCAGTAAGTTCAATACTCTTATCATAAAGAGTATTACAGTCTCGAGCTTTATTCACAAACTCCCAGTGCTCAGCGTCAAATCCCGTAAGACTCTGACCCACCCGAGTCAGGATATTCGAGCCAATTACAGCTCCGTGGGCCCCGGCAGCATTGTCAACCACAAACTCATCAACATGAGTTCGGACCAACAACAACTGTGACTTGGAGGTTGAGGGTTTTTTCGGAGGTTGGCCGAGTACTGGATGAATTGTGGCTGGAGGAAGTACGACAAAAGCGGCCGAGATGGACGCGTTGACCTGGGCAGTCGGGTCTTCAGCTGTGCTCGCAGTATTCAGAGCTGGTAGAGTCTTTTCAGTTCGCTTGAGGACCTTGGAGGGTCGGTCCGACCTCCGCGAGCCTCGCGAGCGCTTACTTTTTTGAGCTCCCTCGCCACTGGCGAGCACGGCATCAAGGTCAGAATCCATGGCACCTGCACAATCGCAATCAAGATTTAGCATGGCGCTAACAAACATAGAAGGTATAAAAAGACAAGTGGAGAAAAACGTAACTGGAACTCTCCCCTGAGCTTGAGCTCGGAGACCATGAAATTCCCCCATCTTTAGAAGAGGCGGGGGGAGTACCTTCCCTATAGGTGGACGTCAACCTCGAAAGGTCCCTATAGTCGTTGGTCCCATATTGGACGGCTATTCCGTTCCATACCTCGTTCAGGCTATACATGGTGTCGTATTTCCCGAGCCAGCTATCGAACCTATGAACCCGTTCATCTACCCAAGTCCATACATAAAAATGGTCTCTATCGTCCTCACACAATACTAACCTATCGGGTTTGTGCTTTAATAAGGTGGGGTACCACATTTTCGAGCTTAGGATGACTGTACCTTGCTCATCCGAGCCCGAGCTTGAAGCCTCATCGTTGGCCTCGTTCCCTGATTGCGGACTCCTTTGGCGAATTGGAGGCGGAGGCCTCACCTCTCTCCTTGGGGGGAGGATGCCTGTTGGCAGAGGCACGAGCTCCCAACGGTCATATTTTTTATTGGACCAATTCGAGGTGGACTGATCCTTTCCCAAGAGCCCGCAAGCTCGGAGCTTACCTTCGTGCAAAAGGTATGAGAGGGATCTCCTGCCATAAGGGAGTTGGAGCAAAGTCTCTCTATACTCCTTCATCTCATCAGTGGGAGCAGGGCGATGGTAGTTGGCTGGAAAATCAAACGCATTTTAACTAAGTACGGGCCTATAAACAAAAGTCCGAGCGCAAAAAAGGAGGAGGTTGAGATACTTACGAATCCGTCTGAACGAGTAGTATCGAGACGGAGCTAGGCCATCTGTCCAGAAGAAGGCCTTCTTGAAGTCAGGAGGATGATTGGGAAGATCCTCGAACATATTTTTCTCCTTAGGGTAGCTCGAGAGATAATAGAAGCCATCTTTTCCCCGAGCTCGGGAGGGATTGCTTTTCAGACAGAAAAGATACAGGATCTCTTTTGGCGATGGTCCTTCCCACTTCAGCTCGTGGTATAGCGACCTCAGGGCAGACAGAACCCTGTAAGAATTGGTATTGAGATGGAATGGGGCTAACCCAACAAATTCTGTGAAGTCTTTGAAGAAAGACTTCAAAGGCAGTATCGCTCTTGCCTTCATGTGCTCCTGGCTCCAAGTCGTGTATCTCAGCTTGTTGTCAGGATTTCCATCTCCTGGAGCGCGGCAGCTTCGCTCGTGGGAGGTCGGGGCTCGACATCTTAGCGAGCCTGATAATCCTATACCATGAAATGCCAGGATATCAGTTATCTGGTCTAGCGACGTAACCGAGCTCCAATAATGCTCGGCCTCGAAAAATTCCCTCCTCGGCTGTGAGGTAGAGGGCTCCCCCATCAGTGAAAATTGCAGGTCACCTGGTTTGAAGGCAACTGTCACTCTAAGTTTAGGGTCGAGGGGAATCGGTCTAGGCTCGGTGTCAGGGTCTAGATGAAGGGCGACCCTTAATCTCTTCCTTTTTCCTTCCTCAACCTCATCTATCTGACGTCGGAAGTGATCTCGAGTGTCCTCTTGCTCGCACCTCAGTTCGTGTTCGCGAATCAGGCGCTGGTTCCGGGCAAACAACGATTCCGGGCTCGGAGTTTTTAGCGAATATGGGATGGCAAGCAAAGACCCCCACCGTCTTTCCAGATTCTGTGACATCTAGCAAGAAAGAAAATTGGTGAGGGCCATGCATGCAAGGAATCAAGAATAACGATCTTGATGGGTCAAGCTCGAAGATGCTCGGATACGAGATGAGTTCGATCCTGGGGACCCGACTAGTGTCACGACGTGTATTTCACGAAAAAGGGAGGGAAGTGGATGAAATTTTTGAAAATCCCAAAATATCGAGGAAAAAGGGTGGTGGTTATTCAAAAATGGTATTTTTGAGTATCGTGCATTCTTTAAAACCAAGATTTTGTACCCGATATCTTGGTGTGCAAGATACGTCTTCCAAAATTTGAAAACCCAGAAAAAAGACCATATTTGGGTCTTCCTACATTTGAACTAGATTTAGAACCAATAATGGGGAAACCTAGAACTAATATCTATCGATCAAAGTACCCTAGTACATCAAACTAAAGAATAAACCAGCACATTCCCAGAAATTTAAAAGCAACAAAGGCAGAGACTAACGTAAAGGAAAAAAAAAAGAAAATATACATAAAGCTAAGATCAAACACTTACGCACTGAAGATGGTGGTTGCAAAGAAACATATGATTGAAGAAGAGGCTGCAGGTATAGTCTCACAATCTCGAACAAGCTGATGGTCCTTTGTTTCTTTGGCTGAGAGAACATATAACAGCAAACACTTTCTGGGCTTGCCTCTGGTTTTTTCTCCTTTGTTCCTCTGATAAACGTGAAAATGAAAGGAAGTGGACGACTGGAGTCTTATATATAGGCTATCAGAGATTGTGAAAGAGGGATTAATCTGAGCCATTGGCCAGATTCCGTATCAAATCCGACGGTCAGGGATAGGAGACAAGATGGTGCCGTAAAGGTGGCAGGCGAACGATCGTGGGCAGATTTCCAAGGCACTCGAGTACCTTCAATAAGCAATACTCAATTGACGCGTGTCCATACTCAAGTATGTGTGACGGTGCGGTTCCCAAATAAAGTAGTTCAAAAGTTTCCTTCTCATAGGATTCGAACAAATACTTTTGAGGGGGCAAAATGTTACACCCAGATTTCGAGACTTGAGGTTGTGACCTCGAAAGCTGGATCCGTCAAGGGTGAGTTCGCGATAGTCAAAATACATGCTCGTAATCTAGACGCCGAATCTTCAAAGCAGGTGACAACCTCGAAGATGGGCAGCCTCGAAGTTCTTGCAAGCTTGAAAGACAGAACATCAGAGTACGTCCATTGTCGAGTGACCTCGGATCAAGTGGCCCAAGCTTGGTATGAGTGTGAGCTCGGGGTAAGGCGGCCTCAGCGGTATTTACCCTTTCCGAGCTGATTTCGGGAAAATAAGGCAACTTTTACTTTACTAAGAGACTTAGACGAGCATGATGCTGATTGCTGATCTCGAACAGTTTAATAGGTCACTTGAAGAGACACAGTCCATGCCTTCAAGAGATATTATTGTTGTAACTTCCCTACAATAAAGGGATATTAACTAGTCGGTTACACACCCCCTGGTCTTCAGGGGACATTTCCTCGTATATAGGAGTTACAGGCTTAAAAGCCATTAAATTTATTAATATATAGAATAACTTCCCGAAACGTGTGGGATAGTATTCTGAGACCTCCTCTATAAATAGAGAATTCATGTACCTTCCTAAGGGACCAAATTTTTGTGAGAACCTCTAGAGAATTCATCCCTGAAGAATTTCCAGAAATTTCCTAAGTTCTAATAACAAAGACTCGTGGACTAGGCAGAGTTAACTGCTGAACCACGTAAAAAACTCTCCTTATTTTATTGTGTTATTCTGGCCATAATTCTTTACTGTTTACATGCTCTACATTTTAAGTTGACGAAAAACGGCGTCAACATATATATTTTTTTTTTTGAGAAATTGTATTATATATTATTATAATAATGATATTTTACAACATTTGAATTAATTTGAATTTGAATTATATTGTTATAATTAATGTACGCCCTGGCTTTCCCACGGGCTGTTTAGCAGGACGATCCTCGGACTAAACATGATTTAGCCCGAGGCTCCCACAGGCCAGAGGCTTTATCTTCAGGACGGGCCCTTTCTAGCTCGAGGGGATGGAGTTTCCTGCTCCCTCTTGTTGTTCCAGGAGCTGGGAACAACATCCGGCGACCACTGACGGATAAGCTCGGGTTATGGATTGTTCCGGCAGCAAGCTTCTCAGGAAGCTCGGACCCTATGGGAAGTCAACACGCAAGATAAACGTGCATAATCCTGCCATCACGTGTCCGATATCCCCCTGACTTCTCGGACACGCAGCAGGAACGTGCGTATTCAGACACCCACGGACGGGTTGGGCCGTGCGGCCCATTGTTTCCTTCCATACTGATTAGACCGCACTTGTGTGTCAGGTTTAGGAATTAATCATGAATATCACAGACTTGATATGACAAAGGGAAAGGTCACAGGATGACCTCCCTACCAATTTCCAGGTGCCTTCTCCTATAAATATGGAGACCCTGGGAATTGATAGGGGTTGGAAAAAATAGTCTTGTAAGAACTATATATTTTGTAAACCAATTACCCAGAAAAGATCAATAATATTGACTAGTGGAGTAGAAGGATTTTAACCTTCGAACCACTTAAAAACGTGTTTAAGGTCACCTAGTTCTTTTCACAAAGATTTCATATCTGCGGCGGTTCTACTTTTAAGTACTAATCTCTTTCTCTTCTTCTCTTAATTACCTGTTGCCGAAGAACCGCGTCAACAGTTTGGTGCTTTCATTGAGAGCAAGTCCAATTAGTACTACCACAAACATACAACTATGGTGACCACTCGATCCAAACATGGCAACGAGACAGAACAGCATGATGGGCAGGAGGCCCGCCATGTTGCCCTCCCCGAGGAGCAAGTTCCTGAACTCCAGCAAAGGCCAGGAAAGCAGCCGGCCGGCCAAGACGACACTGGTAGTTCGGCGCCCCGGCCGCCTAATCCGAATCCATGTTATTATACTGCGGTGGAGATGGAGAATGCTCAGCTGAGGAGCCAGCTAGCAGCAGCTGGTCAGCAAATCCAGGATATTCTGAGTCGACTACCCCCTCTCACAACCAACGGTAACGTCGGAGAGAGGCAAGGCGAGGCTCCTAAGTCTCGCCGGAGTAATCGATCCAGGCATAGCCGTTCGGGTAGACTCCCTGCAGCCAACTCCACCCCTTCATCACGCCATCAAGAGGCGAACTTCAGGGAAATGCCTCAGACCGAACCGCAGCAGTACAGCCGTTCGGTTAGGACATCAACCCCTAGCTCTCAGCCTTCCTCGAGGACGCCCAGAAGAGATAGGGGAAATTCCCAAAGGAGGGCCGAGGAGATCCGGAGACGTCAACCCGTCCCTGAAGAACGTCCAGTTCCTCGTCCAGATCGCCCAGCGCGAAACCATCAAGCTGGCAGGGCCGAGAGGCCCCCACCAAATTTAGTCCGTCCAGACGGCACTAGGATCGCCTCTCCGGTCAGGCATCCTCCTTCTCCCGTCAGATATCCGTCTCCTCAGACTGTCCGAGACATCCCGACCTACGGAAATAGTAGGAGAGACCCGCCATCGGCCGGGCCTTCCCGCCGCAGCAGGGCGCCGGGAGGAGGAGCAGGTCGGAGCCGCCAAAGACGCACATCGAGCCTGTCCAGCAGGAGTCACTGGACCGGTAGTGCACGGAGTGATCTTTCGGGAGGGGACCTGCGACAGCGACTAAGTTCAGCACAAAGTCACCATAATTCCCATGGAGGCGACCTTCGAGATCGCCTCAACTCTCACAGAGAGGGTCCAGTTAGGGATGGTAGCCAGGCCCGCTCAGTTGGGGTCCGATCCGAAGTACGTAATGGCGGGAATGCCCCAAATGACCTATCTCCAGATAGGAGGGGCAATAACCCGCCTAATATGTACAACGGGTCCGGAGCTGTCGAACAGCCCCGGAATAACCCAGGATCTCAGGACAAAACCCTAGAGCGCTTAACTCAAATGGAGGAGCTGATGAAGAAGCTCCTGTCGGAGAAAGAAAAAGACGAATATGATTCAGGGGATGAGATGGAGCTCTTCGCCCCTAACATAGCAGCAACGGCATACCCTTCTGGCTTTCGTATGCCTCACTTGTCAAAGTTCAACGGGGATGGAGACCCATCTGACCACTTAGGGATGTTCAACACCCTAATGATGGCTCATAACATCGGGCTAGAGCTTCGTTGCTTGATCTTTCCTTCCACCCTAACTGGACCTGCCAGGCAGTGGTTCAAACAAAGTAAAAGGCAGTCAATCAGCTCCTGGAAGACCTTTTTGGCTGACTTCAAGAGGGCATTCCGCGCCTCTCAGGCCGCCAGGGTGCAGGCCGACTCCCTAGCTAACGTGAGACAACAACCTGGAGAAACGCTAAAAGCCTACTTGAGCAGGTTTGCAAATGTCGCTGCTCGAGCCAGAGACGCCGACGACAGCTCCAAACTCATGGCTATGAGGACTGGGATCCTAGTAGGCGGAGATCTGTGGAAGGATATTCAAAGGAGGGGGGTCAGCTCAGTTAGTGAATTCCTTAACAGAGCCCAAGAATGGATAAACTTGGAGGAAGCTGAAGCTTCAGCCGCGGGGACCAGCCAGGCCCTCGAGAAGCCCGCTGGGGCGGGAACAGAGATCGCAGTAGCGACTCCCGACGTCACGCAGAGCAACCAGCCCGGTGGCGGCAAAAGAAAAGGGAATGGTGAAAACGTCCAGCACGGTCAAAAGAAGAATAAGTCCGTGGATAAATTCAAGCCCGTGTTCACAACGTATACCGAGCTCACCCAAACCAGAGAGAATATTTTCCTGGCCAACGCTACGCGAGTCCCCTGGAAAAGACCGGAGCCAATAAAGCACCCTAAGGGAAAGAGAGACGCTTCCAAATTCTGCCGTTTTCATAACGACGTCGGGCACAATACCGACGACTGCAGGCACCTCAAAGATGAAATCGAGACTCTCATCCAAGCAGGTCCGTTGGCGCAATACTCGCGGAACAGGGTCCCGACAGGTCGACCCGCTCCGGAGATCCCAGCCAGTCAACCTGGACCTCGAGTAGGTCAGGACGTCCCTCCCCCCGTGGCCGAGGGAGAGATTTCCACCATCTCTGGAGGGCCACACATGGCTGGCACGAGCAGAGGCGCCCAGAAGAGGTACATAAATGAGTTGAAGGCCCACAATGGAGGGGAGTTCGTCCCGGAACAGCGTCAATCAAAACAACAAAGATTAGAGAAACAACCAGTCACTTTCACGGAGGAGGACGCGGGCCATGTCCAATTCCCTCATAACGATCCCTTGGTCGTAGCAGTCCAGCTCGCCAACCGGAGAGTAAGGAGGGTGTTAGTGGACAATGGGAGCTCGGTGAATCTCCTATTCCGTTCAACCTTAGAAAAAATGGGTCTGACCGTCTCCGAGCTAAAGGCAACCTTGATGATGCTATATGGTTTTTCAGGCGAAGGGTCAGCAGCGATAGGAACGATCGAGTTGGTGATCACCCTAGGCGATGAGTCCCGAACAGTGTCCAAACTGCTCGAATTCGTAGTCATTGACTGCTCCGCTGCCTACAATGCAATTTTGGGCCGACCAACGCTCGTTGCTTTCGAAGCTATCACATCCGTCCGGCACCTCGCCATGAAGTTCCCTACTTCGACAGGGGTCTGCACTATCAAGGGCGATCAGCTTGCTGCCAGGGAATGCTACAGCATTTCCATGAAGGGAAAATCTAAACCCGGGCAGGTGGCAATGGCCATTCAGGATGAAGAGGAATCGCAGGGACCCAAGGCGGCCCCTGAGATTGAAAAACCTCGGGTTTCCGAAGACGAAAAGCTCGCCTTAAGCGAGGACATTGACCCCCGAGTAGGCGAGGACAGGTCCGAGCTCCAAGCTATTGAAGATCTCGAGGAGGTAGGCATCGATGAACAAAATCCTTCACGGACGGTGAAGCTCGGAAAGAACCTCTGCGATAGAAGAAAGGCGGATCTGACTGCGTTTCTGAAAAAGAACCTAGACGTATTCGCATGGTCGCACGAGGACATGATAGGGATCAGTCCGAGCGTAATCATGCACACGCTCCACCTAGACAAAAGCGTCCCTACAAAGTCTCAAAAGCAGAGGCGTTTAGGGACAACCCGAGCCGAGGCCCTTGAAGAAGAAGTAGCCCGGCTCAAAAAATGTGGCTTTATCCGCGAAGCCAGATTTCCCATTTGGGTTGCCAATCCCGTGTTAGGTCCAAAGCCCAATGGCAAGTGGCGGACCTGTATTGATTTTTCCGACCTGAATAAAGCCTGCCCCAAGGATTGCTTTCCGTTGCCGAGGATCGATCAACTGGTGGATGCCACGGCGGGGCACGAGCTCATGTCCTTCATGGACGCGTACTCGGGCTACAATCAGATCGCGATGAATCCAGCAGACCAGGATCATACCAGCTTTATGACCCCGACTAATGTCTATTGTTATAAGGTCATGCCATTCGGTCTTAAGAATGCCGGGGCAACCTACCAAAGGCTGGTAAATAGAATGTTCGCGGATCAGATCGGGAAAAACATGGAAGTGTACGTCGATGATATGCTTGTCAAGTCAAAGACTGCCACCAACCACGTCGCCGACCTGGAAGAATGTTTTAACATACTGCGAGAATATGGCATGAGGCTCAATCCTCAGAAATGCACTTTCGGTGTCGCATCGGGGAAGTTCTTGGGTTTCATAGTCAATACCCGAGGAATCGAGGCAAATCCCGACAAAATCAGGTCACTGCTCGAGCATCCATCCCCCAGGTCGCGGAAAGATGTCCAAGGCCTCACAGGAAGGGTGGCAGCACTGAACCGGTTCATTTCCAAATCGACCGACAAGTGCCTGCCTTTCTACAACCTGCTCCGCGGAAACAAGAAGTTCGAATGGACAGTAGAATGCGAGGGCGCATTCCTCGACCTAAAAACGCACCTAGCTGAGCCACCTGTGCTATCAAAGCCCAGGGTAGGAGAACCTCTTTTCCTCTACATGGCCGTGACTGAGGACGCAGCTAGTGCCGTTCTGGTGCGAGAAGAGGACCAGGCTCAGAAACCGGTTTATTACATCAGCAAGAGACTCCTCGGAGCTGAGTCAAGGTACCCGTTGATGGAAAAGCTGGCGTTCTGCCTAATCACGGCCTCGCGAAAACTCAGGCCATACTTCCAGTCCCACTCTGTACACGTCATGACCGACCAGCCTCTAAGGCAGGTTTTGCAAAAGCCTGAAGCCTCGGGACGCTTGCTAAAGTGGGTGGTCGAACTCAGTCAGTTCGAGATTTTCTATACTCCCCGAACTACCATAAAAAGTCAAGCCTTGGCCGACTTCGTGGCAGAATGCGCGGGATTCCGTGAGATCCCATCGGAAGATTCACAGCAGCTCACCTCCTCAGGTTCATCGTGGAGGATCTTCGTTGATGGCTCATCTAACGAGAACGGCTCCGGGGCCGGAATCATTCTTATATCCCCAGAAGGACATAGATTCCATTCGGCGCTGAAGTTCGGGTTCAAGGCGTCCAACAACAAGGCAGAGTACGAGGCCTTGTTAGCCGGACTTAGGATAGCTAGCGAGCTAAAGGCAAGCTCTGTCCAATGCTTCAGCGACTCCCAGCTCGTGGTGAATCAGGTCTTAGGCGAGTATCAGGCGCGGGGTCCCAAGATGGCCTCTTATTTGGTTAAGGTAAAATCCGAATTGTCTACGTTTGGGCAAGGGTCGATCGAGCAGATACCTCGGGAGCAGAACGCCAATGCAGATGCTCTCGCCAAGCTCGCCACCTCGGGGGAGGCAGAAACCCTGGGGTTGGTGCCAATTGAGTTCTTGGACAAACCAAGCATAGACGGAGATCGAGCGGATATTGAGATGATTGACATCAGGCCGACCTAGATGACTCCCATTGTTGAGTACCGCGTCGAGGGCAAGTTACCCGAAGGGCGCAACGACGTACGGCGAGTCCTTTATCAAGCTCCGAGATATACGCTAGTCGAGGGGGTGTTGTACCGACGTGGGCATTCATTACCTCTCCTCCGGTGTGTTCTTCCAAGTGAAGCGAAGGCCATCCTGCAGGAAGTTCATGACGGATTCTGCGGAGATCACACTGGGGGGCAAAGCCTGGCCTTGAAGATCCTTCGGCAGGGTTTTTACTGGCCGACTCTGTCCAAAGACTCGATCTCATATGTAAAAAAGTGCGACAAATGTCAGCGGTTCGCCGCGGTTGCACGAGCACCCCCGACCGAGCTAAAAATGATATCGTCTCCCTGGCCCTTCGCCATTTGGGGCATAGATCTAATAGGCGCCCTGCCCACCGGAAAGGGCGGGGTCCGTTACGCCGTGGTAGCCATTGACTACTTCACAAAGTGGGCCGAAGCAGAGCCGTTGGCGACAATAACATCGAAAAAGGTGCTAGACTTCGTGGTTAAAAGCATCGTTTGTCGATTCGGCCTACCCAAAAAGATCGTTTCCGACAATGGCACTCAATTTGACAGCGACCTGTTCACCGAATTTTGCGAAAAGCACGGAATTGTGAAAAGTTTCTCATCCGTGGCCTATCCCCAGGCGAACGGCCAGGTCGAAGCTGTCAATAAAACTCTGAAGGCAAGCCTCAAGAAGAGGTTAGATGAGGCAAAGGGGATCTGGCCAGAACAGCTCCCCCAAGTTCTGTGGGCCTATAGGACCTCACATCGGACTCCCACGGGTCACACTCCTTTCTCCCTAACCTTTGGAAGTGAAGCGGTCCTCCCCGTGGAGGTGAAGGTCCTGTCGCACAGGGTCCGGTCCTATGAACAAGACAAGAACCACGAGCTCCTATGCCACTCCTTAGACTTGATGGATGAGAGGCGAGAGGATTCACAACTCCAGCTCGCCCATTATCAACAGAAAATCACTCGCTACTTCAACACTAAGGTCAAAAGACGTGCCTTTAGCGTTGGCGATTTGGTCTTGAGGAGAGTTTTCCTGGCCGGGAAAGATCCCAAAGATGGGGTTTTGGGACCAAGCTGGGAAGGACCATACCAGGTCATCGAAGTCATCAAAGAAGGGACGTATAAATTAGCTCGACTTGGTGGAGGGGCGGTCCCGCGGACTTGGAATGCAATCCACCTAAAGAAATATTATCAATAAACATTTGTAAGACCTAGAAGGTCACCTTCCATGTATAAATAAAAATCAAATGTTTCTCGTTATTTGCAAGTGTAATTTTAAAGTAACAACGAAAGGCCCTTTCCCAGTTACTTGGGGGGCATATGGTACCTGGATATATCCAGGTCTCCTTAACGACTTAGGTGTTAATTTTTATCTACGGATAAGAGTCATCACAAACTAAGTCCTATCCTGGTCTTAACCGGGTCATCAAACTTAGAAGTTAACAAAAATTTGTTGACCGTGGTTCTTCTTTAAAGAGCCCGGGATACGGATAAAAGTTAACGCGATCTAAGTTTCAAACTTAGAAGTTAACAAAAATTTGTTGACCGTGGTTCTTCTTTAAAGAGCCCGGGATACGGATAAAAGTTAACGCGATCTAAGTTTTTTCGAAATAAGTTCCTGGTCTTAACCGGGTCATAAAACTTAGAAGTTAACAAAAATTTGTTGACCGTGGTTCTTCTTTAAAGAGCCCGGGATACGGATAAAAGTTAACGCGATCTAAGTTTTTTCAAAATAAGTTCCTGGTCTTAACCAGGTCATAAAACTTAGAAGTTAGCTAAAATTTGTTGACCGTGGTTCTTCTTTAAAGAGCCCGGGATACGGATAAAAGTTAACGCGATCTAAGTTTTTTCAAAATAAGTTCCTGGTCTTAACCAGGTCATAAAACTTAGAAGTTAGCTAAAATTTGTTGACCGTGGTTCTTCTTTAAAGAGCCCGGGATACGGATAAAAGTTAACGCGATCTAAGTTTTTTCAAAATAAGTTCCTGGTCTTAACCAGGTCGGAAAACTTAGAAGTTAGCTAAAATTTGTTGAACGCGGATCTTCTTTAGAGAGCCCGGGACACAAATAATGTTAACTTGAACTAAGTCATAAAAATAAAAAGATAAATTGTGACCAAATGCATACAAGTGTATATATAAAACTGGCTGAGCAAGATGTCTCGAGGCGGAAACGCCCCACACAAAAAGAGAATTACAATAAAAAAAAAAAATGCTCAAAGTGCGTAAACGAGGAGCATCCTAAGCCCCATCAGCTGGCCCTTTGGATGTCGCGGTCTCGCCCTGTTCCGCCGCGGCAGAAGCCTCTCTAGTCTCCGAAGGAGGAGCCTCCTTATTCAGGCGGGCTTGAAGCCGCGGCAACAGGAATGCCCAGAGGTCCGGCGGCATGAAGGAGAAGTCCGCGTCCGGATTGTGGGACCAGCAGTGATAGAATAGGTCCTGTAAGGACTGCTCCGACACGACCCGCTCGTCTTTCAGGGCGGCCTGGGAGGTCTGGACTTCGGCCTTCGCCACCTCAAGGTCTGCCCGCGATGCGGCCAGGGAGTTTTTAAGCTCTAGGTTCTCGGAGCGAAGCTTCTCTAGCTCGGATGCGGCCAGGGAGCGTTTAAGCTCTTGGTTCTCCGAGCGGACCTTCTCTAGCTCGGCTTTGGAGGCCGCCAGGGCGTCTCTCGCCTCCTGAGACTCCTGGAGGGCAGTCTGGCGATCTGCTTCCAAACCCTCGAGCTGGGCCTTGGTCCTAACGATGCCTCTATAGGCGGCAGCCATGCCCTGCAAGAAAAGAATGATAAATTAGCAAACTGGAAGGAGAAAGGCGGCGTGTGAGTGTCAAAGCCTTAGAAGAAGGGGGCACTTTACCGTTAAAGTCATGTCCATAGCAGATTCTATAACTCGGACCGGGCTCGTTGTTTCGATGGCCCGGAGCTCCTTCTCCCTGATATTGTAATAGTGGCTGACGGCGTAGCTGGCCGACTCGTACACCGTACCCCGGAATGCTTCGGGCATCTTCTCCAGAGCCCGGGGGTCGACCGGGATACGCACGTCCGGGGCTGCCGCGGCCAGATTCCCGACCTCTATTACCCCGTCCTGGGCGGCCAGTGGAGATCGTTGGGGTGGCGGATGCATGAGTCCTGTCCTGGCGACAGGGAGGTTCGCCCCCGCGACCTGGGATGGCGGGTCTCTCTCCTTCTCCGTAGCTGGGGATTTGGTGGAGACCCCGGTCGAGCTCTTGGACTCGCGAAGCCTCTTTAACCTCGGCCCCGCTGGGGGATTCCCACCGAACACAACGCCCCGCAGACTATTCCCGGGCTGAGACATCTCTTCTGCCAAAGAGCAAAAAACACGGTTATTAGCAATCATACAGAAATAAAGGCAATAAGAAAGCAAATACTAAGGGAGCCCTACCCCCCGAGCTGGAAGAGCCTAGGACGATTATCTCACGAACTGGCGAAGGTTCTAGGTCCGGTTCTGAATCGGGGCTGGACTCTTCTACGTACTGCCTAATCCCCGGAGCGTAGACGCCCCTCTGGAGCGCAGGCCACATGCGTAAATTGGTCCCGTACTCCTCAAAAATGGCCGACCTAAAGGCTAGGGTATTATCTACTACTACGGTACCCTTGGGGCGACTCTCTTGGTTGTCCAGCACGAGCTGGTCAACGCAGTGGAGCAGAAGCGTGTCCAGGTTCGGATTCCTTGGGTGACGATGGACGAGCTGCCTAGGGTTGAACCTAACCAGCCGGGGGTCTGCAGTGGCCCTATCTACGTTCTTAAATAAGTAAGAGTTACCTTGACCGGAAGGACCCGCGGCTGCTCCGGATTGGGCCCTCTCCTCTCTCATCCCATGGGCGACCTCCAAGCTCCTCTTCCTGTTCCTCACCAGAGGAACTTCCTCACCTTCTTCCTTGCCTTCGTCATCTGCGACCTCCTCCGCGACGATCGGCCTGTTGTCGCGGGCTGGGGGAAGACCCAGGGGCCTTTTCAAATTCAAAGTCTGATTTGGGAAAATCAGCTTGCAGAATACCATCGCCTCATCCGTCACGAGCACGCGGTAGTCTTTCTCACTGGGGGGCAGGTTCGCCAGTGTATCGTATTGACCCCCGAGGGTCACGGACTTTTCGGTCCTCGAGTAGATGGCTGCAAGGTTGGTTGAAATCAGAATTGGAATAAGGGACGAGCTAAAATAAGATAACCGTTAAAAGGCGAGCTAAATGGAGGATTACTTACGAGGGCAGTTGAAATAATGATGATCGCAGTTTCGGAACCCAGTAGACATAAAAAACTGGTCTTTGAATTCGTTTGGATGGCTCGGCAGCTCGATCACTGCTGCTGTGTTAGGGAAGCGGGTTAAGTAATAGAACCCGTCGCCTCGCCCCCGCTGGTCCGGGCTGGCTTTGAGGCAGAAGAAATATAGGATATCAGCAGGAGTGGGGACCTCTCACTCATGCTTTTGGAACAAATACCTCAGTCCCGCCAGCAGACGGTAGGAATTGGGGGGGAGCTGAAATGGGGCCAACCCCACATAGTTCAGAAAATCAGCAAAATACTGATCCAGGGGGAGGAAGGCCCCTGCCTTGAAGTGTTCCCCGCTCCAGGCCGCGAACGACTCGTCGAGCGGCGTGCAGCTCCTCTCCCCATCCGCAGCAGGTCGGGCGATCACGGAGGTCTTTCCCAGAGGAATGTTGTGGTTAAGGAAGATTTTGGTGATCTTTGCCTGGCTGGTTATCTTCGAGACGATTCTCTCCGCCTCGAAAAACGCGTCAGGAGCCACCTCGGCCTGCTTCTCCACCGCCGGCCCAAAGTGAGGAATTGGCGAGCTGGTCACCACCGCCTTTCCTTTATCCTTCTGGGAGGCCGAACTTCCCACATTCTTCTGTGGCAGATTTCTCTTTGGAGCCATCTGGTCGCCTATCGAACAAAAGAAAACACTTTAGAAAAGGCGACCCAAGCAGGAGAGTGAAGCAAGTATTAAGTACACGAGCTGGGGTAAGCCCAGCCCGTGGAGAGTGGTGCCACGCGTTCCAAGGAACACGCGCCTATGCCCTCAACAGATCCCAGATTACTCGGAATTCGTGTGTCAGATGGCTCAGAGTAAAAAAATTGCCTTGGGGGGAAAAGTTTCAACAGGCAAGGCGTGGCAAAACCGCTTTTAAGGCGTATTCCCTAAGCTACCCGGTTTTTGCACCCAAAGTTCCTAAGGATCCTACCCAGAAATTGTTCCTAAGAGAGAATCATGGAACCCATGTTCTAAGGCGATGTCCCATGGCAAGTGTGCCCTAATCTAAGAAGGGCCATCACCCTCCATATCCGCGCGACCCAGAAAACCTCTGCATGTGGCTACAGTAAAAAAATTTACCTAGGCTACAGTGGCATGCTTTCAAAAATAAACAGGGACAGAAGACTTACAGTATAGGGTTGGATGGTGAGCGAGGTTGCTGCGCTGGTAGGAGCTTCGTTGGCACAGTAGTCTCCAAGGCCTTGAAGGAACTCGCACGCTTAAGCTTTGTGAACGGAGAAGATGAGAGCAATGGAAATGAGGGTTTTGTTCTTCGGAAGGTCAGAGAGAAAAGAAGGAAATTTGAGAGGTTCTGAATGGTAAGGTGGCCCGTGCGTGGGATGACCACCCCCTTTTTATACAAGGGAGGATCACGTGTAAAAGGCTCCTGGGAGACCCTCCACTCGAAATGTGAAACGACGGCTGGACAGTAGGCTAGGCCATTTAATGCGGTTCTCGTAGAGTGTACCGTCGCCACCCACGGCGTTCCACGTATCAGACGCATGCGAAAAGCATGGAATGCGAAGGGTTGTGGGAGAAGTCTAAAAGCTCCTACTGTGGTCTCCCATATCTGACGTCATGGACCACGAGCAGGAGCTTGGGGGGCAGATGTACGCCCTGGCTTTCCCACGGGCTGTTTAGCAGGACGATCCTCGGACTAAACATGATTTAGCCCGAGGCTCCCACAGGCCAGAGGCTTTATCTTCAGGACGGGCCCTTTCTAGCTCGAGGGGATGGAGTTTCCTGCTCCCTCTTGTTGTTCCAGGAGCTGGGAACAACATCCGGCGACCACTGACGGATAAGCTCGGGTTATGGATTGTTCCGGCAGCGAGCTTCTCAGGAAGCTCGGACCCTATGGGAAGTCAACACGCAAGATAAACGTGCATAATCCTGCCATCACGTGTCCGATATCCCCCTGACTTCTCGGACACGCAGCAGGAACGTGCGTATTCAGACACCCACGGACGGGTTGGGCCGTGCGGCCCATTGTTTCCTTCCATACTGATTAGACCGCACTTGTGTGTCAGGTTTAGGAATTAATCATGAATATCACAGACTTGATATGACAAAGGGAAAGGTCACGGGATGACCTCCCTACCAATTTCCAGGTGCCTTCTCCTATAAATATGGAGACCCTGGGAATTGATAGGGGTTGGAAAAAATAGTCTTGTAAGAACTATATATTTTGTAAACCAATTACCCAGAAAAGATCAATAATATTGACTAGTGGAGTAGAAGGATTTTAACCTTCGAACCACTTAAAAACGTGTTTAAGGTCACCTAGTTCTTTTCACAAAGATTTCATATCTGCGGCGGTTCTACTTTTAAGTACTAATCTCATTCTCTTCTTCTCTTAATTACCTGTTGCCGAAGAACCGCGTCAACAATTAATAAATATCTATTTTAAATTAGTTTTAAGAGTGTATTCTTTTAAAGTTAACAAAACAAACCGTTAAAACTAAGAATTTCCATTACCTACACACTTTTTATATAGAAGTGATATATATTAATATAAATTCAAATATTATAAAATATTATTATGGTAATAATATTTTATACAAGACTATATATTTAATACTTATATTAATACAAATTTAAATATTATAAAATATATGTAATGTCTTGGTTAGCCAAGACCGTCACACTGTGTACTTTAAATAGTGCTTCACTCGCTAAACGAGTCATTAGGCCATAAATGTGCATCTAAGTGTTATTAATGGGTCATGGTTAAAATTTCGGTCAAAATGAATTGATATATTTTATTAAAAACGTTATATTGTACATGTGTGTAATGACCCAACTACTCTAGACTTTGGATCATTAACGAAAACTATATATAGACCCTAATCTTTAATAGAACTTACAAGTGAAAAAGATCATACTTTATTAAAAACTTGTAAAAACCAATGTTAAAACTTACATAAACTCAAAGCAGGATATGAGATCCCATTGTTTTAAAAAGAAAACATATCTTAATTGAAATGAAAATAAATTACATAAATAGGTGCGGAAAAATTACACATAAACCATAAATAAAAGACTACATCCTCGAAATCGAACTCTCGACTCCTTGAATCCATTCATCACCGATACACATTCTCCCAAGCATCCACGAATCTTACTTGTCAATATAGCTACTTTCCTGCACATATAAACAAAAAGGAATGAGCCTAATGCCCAGCAAGGAAAATCTACCACATAGTTCATATACATAAATTTCATAAGAAACATAAAAAAAAAAACATAACATAACACTTATATCATACACATACTATAATGGCCATTATTACTTGGGGTCCCATAGACTAAACAAGTCATATGCCCATTAGATTAGTGGGGTCCTACTAGTTAAGTAGGTCATATGCCCATAATATGTTTGGGGCTTGTTAGTCAAATGGGTCATATGCCCAAGCCTACATACATACATAACATAACACATTTCATAACATAAAAACATAAGATAACACATATAAAACATATAACATATGAATTCTATCCTATTTTCCTTACCAAAATACCGGGATAAGAGGACAGAGGTGGGACTTTGGAACACTCCTAAGAACCATTTGAAAAAGAGTGAGTATAGAGAAGAAGAGAAATGAAAGGAATGGAATGACTAAACCATTGAGAAAATACTTACCAAAAACTTATGTGTGAGTTCTTAGATTTCCTAACCAAAATAAGAATAGGGTTAGAATAAGTAGAAGACTATGAGAACTTTTAAAGAAAAAGTACAGAAACGAACTAGAGTTTGGGTTACCTTGAAGACTTGTAAGACCAATCTAAACCTCGAACCGAAATACTATAAATCCTTACTTTCCCAAGTGTTTAATAAGCTTAAGATGATCAAGCTTATGATTTCCCCACCCAAGTGTTTACACTCTCACACTCACCTAGCAACTTGCAGCCTCTGAACTTAGAGCAAAAGATGAATAATGGATGGGTACTAGGTCCTATTTATAGAGTTTAGGAATGAAAGGATCTTAATTTAACTTGAATAAAAATAATGGCATTTTAGGTGAAAATAATTTGAATAATCGTTCAGCAAAGGCTGAAGACTCGTTCAAAAAGGTGCTGGACTTATCAAAAGGTTGAAGGGTTGAATGGAAAATGATTTCAAAATCATTCAAAATATGCTGAAGGAGGCGATATATCGCCTGGACCATTATGCCCGAGGCAAACGTGCATCGTTTCGTGTTTTCCGTATCTACGTGCTGCGATATATCGCCCCCTATAGCTGCGATATATCGGCATACGCTGATTATTTAAACACAAAATTACACATTTTTAGCTTAATTTGAATTGAGTAAACAACCTTGACTAAGCCCTTAAACGTATTCAAAGCTGCTGACTGACCTTAGAGCATTCAAATTTTACCCTTATTAAATTTAATCCTCTAAATACTAAATCCTTAATCACTCATACATAACATGTGCTTAAAATCCTACTGGTTCTTATCTAAACCTTATAGTATAATAAATATTATCCTCAATATCAGCCATATTAATCAAACCTTAGGTTAACATCAATATTCTTAAACTATAGGTTAAACTTAGAAAATCTACAAGTACTACTATGAGTGTCCAAATAATTCCCGGTCTGAACCAAAAATCCACAGTCATAAAGATAATACTATAATTACTATAATACTACTATCTAACTAGTTAAGTAAAGTTCTTGGACTCTACAATGTGATCCCATAAAAGTGTTTACAAAGTTATTTATAATCCAAAATGGTCATTACAGTTCAAAAGTTACAATCCACTGACCTAAGCTGCAAAAATAGGGTTACACCCTAGTTCCCCTGAGAAACACATTGGTCATGGTGGTCAAGCAACCGCATATGTATACATCCCCACCTAAGTACACATCCCCACCTAAGCTCTCCATTCAAGGCTTGGAAAGCTTCTATTTCCCTTTACCTACACCACATAGCGCCCGTGAGCCAAGGCTCAACAAGAAAACTTATTACTGCATGTATACAAATAATAATTACAATCATGAAACCGTTATGGGACTCGCAGCCC
Organism: Humulus lupulus; assembly: GCF_963169125.1. Taxonomy (NCBI): domain Eukaryota; kingdom Viridiplantae; phylum Streptophyta; class Magnoliopsida; order Rosales; family Cannabaceae; genus Humulus; species Humulus lupulus. The sequence continues at coordinate 47,246,367 of NC_084800.1, read as the reverse complement.
TAATCAGATGATGACTGTTAAGTCGTTTTGGGGTCCTGTGCCCTGAATAAATGACTAGTAAGTCATACTGGGGTCCTGCGCCCTGAATAGATGACTAATAAGACATCCTGGGGTCCTGCGCCCTGAGCCATGTGACCATAAAGTCACCTGAGCCTTATAGCCTTGGTTCTGAGTAACTAGCCATAGACTAGCCAAACGCTTTAGTTTTCTTCAACCAATAGGTCGGTCAAGCATTTAATGCTCATATTGATTATATATAATCATTTCGACCTGCGTTCAATACGCTATTGCCGCTCTTGACTCATAAGTCAATTCCATACGACCAGCGCTCAGTTAAGCCTATCCAAAGCCTTAAAATGACCAAAATGCCCCTAGGGCCATTATAATCTCTCAAAGCAACCCAAGGGCAAAGTTGTCATTTCCACCTACCCCGTTAATCATAATTAACGTCTCTCAATTCCCGCTACGCCAAATATCCTCAAATAATTACTAAATCATATCCCATTACCCGCTTATCCCCGGTAATGTACTAAACACCAATTTACCCCTAGGCTCACCCCGAGCCCGGTAAATAACCTTGTTATGACCAAACCGCTAACTTGCATCCTAGGATTGTCTCTTGCCGAATAACTCAAACATAATCACATAATAATGTAACCTCACACATATATCACATACATACACATAAATATACAAATATGTCATTCTTGTAAGAAATGGGTCCACATGCATGCAAATATCATCGTATGGTAATATAACTCAAATGATCATGCATATAATTACATAATCACATATTAAACCAATTATGGTCCTCCTGGCCCCCTACTCCAAGCACTAAGTCACATTAGGGAATTTGAGATATTACAATATCATTATAATAATAATATATGATACATAATCTTAATTTTTATTATCATTTATGTTTTAAAATATTATCATATTATATATATCATAAATAATGTTTTTGTTTAATTTTAATTTAACATGTTTGTGTTATTTTTTATATATAATATTGTTTATTTATTTAAAATTTATATGACAATGATACAAATTTAATAAAAATAATTAATAAATTATATAAATAAAATTAAACAAACCTACATTACAAGTTGGTTATATCTGGTATTAAATATATTAAATAATAATAATGATATATTTTATAATATTTGAATTTATAATAATATAATTAATAAATAGTTATTTTTAGTTAGTTTTAAAAGTATATTCCGTTAAATGTTTAGAATATTCTGTTAAAATTAACCAAACAAACGGTTAAAACAAAAAAATTCCGTTATCTATACACTTTTTATATAGAAGATATTGTAGAGTCCAAGAACTTTACTTAGCTAATTGTTTAGTAGTATTATAGTATGTTTAGTGTTATCATTGTTACTTTGGATTTTTGGTTCAGACCGGGAGTTATTTGGACACTCATAGTAGTACTTATAGATTTTCTAAGTTTAACCTATAGTTTTAGAATATTAAGTATAACCTAAGGTTTGATTAATGTGACTGATATTAAGGATTATATTATTATATTATAAGGTTTAGACATCAACCAATAGGATTTTAAGCACATGTTTTGAATGGTAATTAAGGATTAAGTATTTTTGAGGATTAAATTAAATAAGGGTAAAAGTTTGAATGTATAGGGTCAGTCAGCAGCTTTGAGCACGTTGAGGGCTTAGTCAAGGCTGTTTACTCCATTCAAACTCAGCTAAAAATGTGTAAATTCGTGTTTAAATATTCAGCGTATGCCGATATATCGCAGCTATAGGGGGCGATATATCGCAGCACGTAGATACGGAAAACACGAATCGATGCACGGTCGCCTCGGGAACAAAGGTCCAGGCGATATATCGTCTATAGGGGGCGATATATCGCCTCCACCAGCATGAATTCAAATACTTTTGAATTCTTTTCCCTTCAGCCATTCAAACTCCTTCAACAGTCCAGCATCTTCTGAACGAGTCTTCAGCCTCTGCTGAACGATTATTCAAATGATTTTCACTTAAAAAGCCATTATTTTTATTCAAGTAAAATCAAGATATTTTCATTCCCAAACTCTATAAATAGGACCTAGTACCCAGCCATTATTCACCATTTGCTCTAAGTTCAGAGGCTGCTAGTGTTAAGTGAGTATGAGAGTGTAAACACTTGGTTTGGGGAAAAACTATAAGCTTAAACATCATAAGCTTATCAAACACTTTGGGAAGTGAGTGCTATAGTATTTCGGTGGATGTTAGATTGGTCTTGCAATCTTTGAGGTAAACCCAAGACTCTAGTTCTTTTCTGTATTTTTATGTTAATTCCTTTCTCAAAACCTTCTACTCAGTCCCCTAACCTTATTCTTATTTTGGTTAGGGAATCCAAGCTTTTAAGCATATAAGTCGGTAAGTGTGTTTTCTATGGTTTAGTCTTTCCATCTCTTTCATTTCATATCCTTTCTTTAGACTTACTCTTTCTTATGGTTTTAGGAGTGTTCCAACAATCCCAACTCAGTCCATAATCTCGGTAACTTTGGTAAGGAAAATAGGCTAGAATCAACATGTTATGTGCTTATGTTATCTATATGTTTTATGTTATTAAAAGTGTTATGATATGTATATGTATGTTTGTAGGCTTGGGCATATGACCCATATGACTAACAAGACCCCAAATGGGTTATGGGCATATGACCTACTTAGCTAGTAGGACCCCACTAATCCCATGGGCATATGCTTGTTTAGTCTATGGGACCCCAAGTAATAATGGCCATTATAATAAATGTATGTTATATGTGTTATGTTAAGTCTTTATGTTTTCTTATGAATTTATGTATATGATTTTGTGTTAGATTTTCCTTGCTGGGCATTAGGCTCATTCCTTTCTGTTTTATGTGCAGGAAAATAAGCTTTAGAGGCGGTAAGATTCGTGGCGCTTGGAGGATGTGTATCGATGATGAATGGAGTCAAGGGGCCGAGCGTTATTCGATTCGAGGATATAGTCTTCCTTTTATGTTTTTTATGGTTTTTATGTGTATTTTCCGCATTATTATGTAATGTCTTTTATTTTAAATCTTGTTTTGTTTTAAAGACAATGGGATCCCAAAAATCCTTCTTAGTATTCTGTTTATTTGTAAATAACTCTTATTTTCAAGTTACTCAATAAATTATGGTATTTTCGTAAAAATGTAAGTTTTATGTATAGTTTCGATAATGGTCCAATTAGTCTAGATTAGTGGGTCATTACAGATATTTGCGCCATTATTGCTCTTCCCTTGTATTTCCTTCTATGAGGGCCACGATATAAGGTATTGGCATACTTTACCTCAACCCATTCTACCCATTCTAAAACCAATTTGGCCTAAATATGTGATTTTGTGACGACGTACCCTAACACATTCTATTTCAAAAACTATTTTGGAGTAAATCTAAGAATTTAACAGGCATTAGTTGTTTTTGCATTTTTAATTAGTTATGTTGCGAATTGGTAATCAGTTATTTACTAAAAAAAATTGGAAATCAGTTATCACTCTAAATATTAAAAAAATTAATAATTAGTTATCCTGCTGTGTTTTCCAAATTTTGGTATACTAGTAACCAATTACAACTTTAAAATTGAAAAAATTGGTAATTTACTATTGTGTCATGTCTTTCATATTTTGCCAAAAAAAAAAATCAATTTCAAATTTAAGTTAATAATAATTGTAAATCTTATTTCTTTTATTAGAATTAGAGATTGCTTAATTTTATTCTTAGATACCACAAAATTAATGGAATCTAGGTTGATTTGAAAACACTAATAACTTGTGTGTGTGAGTGAGTGTGTTTGTTTTTTTTTTGTTTTTTTTGGCAAATTAGTCATTGGTTACTACTCTAAAATTGCAAAAAGAGTAGCTAGTAACTATATTGTATTTTTCAAATTTTAGAATCAGATTTCGGTTTATTTTGTTACTAGATATGTTGATCCCTAAAGAGGGTGTTTTAATATTTAAACTCGCAAGTGCACGAATCGTTTCGGAATATAATGTTCATGTAAGTACGAGGTCGAACCCATGGGAGTTGACTAACATCAAAAGAAACTATTTCAAACAAAGCAAGAATATTCTAACTTAGTTCCAAATATTTGGTGAGATTTTGTTTTAGAAAAATAAAAGACAAGTAATAAAAAGATTAATGATTAAATAGAAAAATGGTTTTCAAATGAGATAAGTAAAATAAGATTATTAAGATGTTAGAATCCACAAAATGCAAGTTCAATAGTATTTATAAGTATATTGATTCCCAAGTTTAGATATAGTTGAAATAAATCACACTATATTTTTTCCAAGATACATTTTCTATTCAAGCACAAGTTACTTTAAAAAATGTAGGATTTTTCTTCACTTATAAAAGATATAATGTCTAAGCATTAGTTGTGTTACAACTTAATGAAACTACAAGAAATCAAAGAGATTATGTTTAGGAAAAATATGATACTTATGCTCTAAGAATTAGATGTGAACAATTTAATGAAAAACATTTAATCAAAGAATATCATATATTTGCATAATGAAGAACTAAGTGTAATATGCTTTAACACTCAATAATAGAGGAAAAATGCATATCTTTGATAGAAAAATCCATAAACAATGTTGTACAAATGGGAAATCAACATACAACAAAAAATATTATATAGTTACATTTTGCTTCATCATCATCTTAATAACATTTGAAAAAGATTAGAAGCTCATAACTAGATAAAAATTACAAAATAACATACTTGACATGCTCTTCAAAAGATGAAAATGGTAGAGAGAAAATAGTGAAAAGAAGAGAGAAATATGGAGTGTAGAAGAGGTTGAAAAAAAATGAAGAAGAAGAGCTCCCCAAATGGTCTTACAAGACTCTATTTATAGGCAAAATATGGATATTCAAATTAAAATAAATAAATTGATTAATTTAATTATGTTGGGAAGTGGTAGGATAAATAGAGTAAGTGTAAGAGTATTGGAAAGATGAAATGTTTGGTTGGGTCAAAGATTAGTGAAAAGCTAGGGTAAAAAAAAAAATGAATTAGGAATGTTTATTTAGGTGAGAAAAATAGGGAAGAGTGAGTTGATATTTTAGTGAAAAGAAAAAAAAGAACATTGGGAAAAAATAAGGTTTTTAGCCATTTGGTGGCTGAGTTGGGTTGTGGCTGGTCCGAAGGTGTCTTTGGTGGAGGAAGGCAGCACTTGGGCCTTGCGGACTGGGTTGTGGCGTTGGTGAGGGAGTGCTGAAGAGAAGCTGGTCCGAAGGTGTTGGGAGGCCCAGGAGCTGCTTTGCTGAAGAATTCGGGACAGCTGGCGTTGGGTTCATTGATGGGAGCTGGTGGCGTGGAGGAAGGCTTCATTATGTGAAGGCTAGGAGCTGAAGGAGACCTTGGTGTTGAATCAGGCGGTTGGTGGGAAATGAGTGCAGGAGGCGTTGGGCCTAGGTGCAGCTGAAGTGGGCCGGCTGGGAGGTGGTCTTGGGGCTGCTGGGCTTGGGTCCAAATGAGTTGAGGCAGCATTTGGCTGGGCCAAGGAGGCTTTGCTTGGGCATGTAGAAATACCACTTTCCTTGCTTTCCCTTTACAGAAATGCCATTTTTTTCACCATTCTTCTTGCTTTTCAAGAGCAAATATCATACAAAAAATTCCCTATAAAACAAACATAAATTAAATTAAAACTAAATATTTTCAATAAGAAATATACAACAAAAGTTCAATGAAAATATTAATTAAAATTTAATTTACTTAAACATTTAAGCTCAAAATTGCATCTTTTTACTCCTAACTTAACAATATTAATTTCAACTAATTAAATTACAACATAAAACAATAAAATATCTATAAAAACATATAAAAATCTAGAAAATTACAATAAGACTAATAAATGCAAAATTACTTAAAAACTTAATAAATCAATTAAGAACTCAAGAACTAAGCAACAATTAACACATAAAAAGTGGTAAAATAACTCTATTTTGTAGAGTTATCAAGATACTACAAAATTGATGGAATCACGGGAAATAACTGCAAATTCAGTATGGAATTCACATCTTCAAGTTTATTTTGCTATTTTACTAGTCTTAAATTGAGAAAAACTGATAACTAATATTTCTATTGCAAAATGTCATGTATTTTTTTTTTATCATAATTCTTTTTGGTTGACCTTTTATCTATTTAAAAAGAAAAAGAAAAAAAATAACAACAAAATTATTTTTGTTCCTATTTTTAACAAGAGGTATTTACGACATAAATACTCAATGATTTACACTTGTTATAGTTAAATACTTAATATTTTATTTTTACAGTAAAAATACTCAATGTTCAATATATGTTAAAGATAAATACATTACTTTTGTCAGTACCTCCTGTGTTGAAACTGTTAAGTATATTGACTAAGCAGATATTTGTCACTCTGTAATCAGTCTATTTTATATATATTTTTAAAAAATATTTTAAATTTAAGACATTTTAAATTAATACAAATTTATATCATACATATTTTGATAACAAAAATACTTAAATTATAGAGTGATATCTGGTGAGTCAACACTTAACAACTCCAACAGAAGAGGTATTAAAAAAATTAATGTTTTAAAAAATTTAGGTATTTTTGTAGTAATGTTTTAAAAACTTTAAGTAATTTTGTCGCAAAGAAAAAAGATTAGATATTTATCCTTAACATATATTGAATATTAAATATTTTTATCATAAAAATAAAAAATTAGGTATTTAACTGTAACAAATGTAAAGATTGATTATTTATGATGCAAATATCAATATTATAAAGGGAAATCTACAAAAATGCACTAAAAGTTAAAAAAAATATGAAAAATACGGTACATTACAAAAATACGAAATTTTTGGATAAAAACACGGAATGGCAAAAGTGTAAATACGAAGGGGCAGAATCATAAATAAAAGCTGTAAAATACAATTTTTTGGGATCAACGTTTACAAACTAGTAAATATCTGCTAGAAACTTGTAAATATCTGTTATATGTTTGTAAATAATATTTACAAAAATTAGTTATAGAATTATAAATTTTTTTTGTTGATAAAACTTACAAACAAATTCGTAACTAAATTTTTTATTTTTGTAACAATAGTTTACAAATCTAATTTTTCAACTAAGAGAGATATTTACCAAAATATTTTATAATTAAGAAATCATAACCAAAATATAAATAAAAATGTTATACTTTTTCATATTGTTACAATATTGTACCAAAAAATTATAGGAACCATCATATTTATGCTATATATAACTTAAAAATATAAATTTAGGATATTCATTATTTATAAAATACTTTATTAAATATATATTTATATGAAAAAAGTTGTTACAGAGTGGTGAAACAAGTTTTACATTTTTGTAACAACAATTTACAAAATTAATTTTACAACCAAAAAGTTTATTTTTGTAACTAACATTTACATAAATATTTATAAATTTATTTAACATGAATGTTACAAAGATTTACAAAACTAATTTTTTACCTTTAAAATATATTTTTCTAACAAAGCTTGAAACTTGTATTAGATTATGGTTTTGGTTTAATATTGAGTGTTGAGATTTAACTAGCTATATATGATTTTCAAAAAAATATAATAATTTTTGTTACTATTTTTTTCTATTATTAATATATGTTACAAAAGTTAATGGCCTCATCAAATAAGCACAAAACCATTTTATTTTTACAATTGAAGGCATATCTTAAAAATTTTGTCTTTATTAATATAAGTGATGTGTCTAATTAATGTTGTCAATGTATATCGAAAATAAATAAATTAAATAAAGTAGGTAATAATTTTGAAACTTTTAGATTAATTATATATTTCTCGATAAAAAATAATAGTTTGACAAAAAATATTAAATAAATATTTAATATAGAATCTCAAGTGATTTGACAATAAATATATTTATGTATCTATAAAATGTTAATTTGACTAAAGTAAAATCCTGACTCAAAGTTATAAATTCACTACACAAAATAATATCAATTAAGGAGAACAAAAAGTTTTGTACACAGTGAAGCACTGTAATTTTGTAATTTATTTAATCTGCCGTATAAAACGATATTTTTTTTTAAATTACCGTGTAAAATGTAATTTTCCCTATTATAAATTGAGATAATTACATCTCACACCGTAATATAAAAAAAAATTCGTTTTATACGGTATGTTTAATAAATTACAAAATTACCGTTTTCCTCAACCATGTGTGTATATATATATATAGATCTTTTGTTTTATTTTTTTGTCTTAATTTTTAATAAGAATTTAGGCATATCAAATAATATATAATAATAATTATAGTTACTACCTTCAATAAAATAAAATAAAGTAGATTAATTTATTTTTATTTAAAATAAATGTATTTATTAATATTTATACAATTACTCAAAAAATAAATAAATATTTATACAAATTACAATATGTTGTTAATTAAAATTAATATTAATAACTATATGTTACAATATATATATTTAAAGATAATCACAATATTATTATTCTTTATAAAAATATTATTATTATTTTTTTATTAAATCATAGTTAGTCAAGTCTCAACACTCAATGTTAAACCAAAATCAAAATCTAATCCAAGTTTCAAGTTTTGTTACAAAAATAAATTTAAAGTTAAAAAATTAGTTTTGTAAATATTTGTAATAATCATGTTAAATAAATTTATAAATATTTATGTAAATGTGAGTTACAAAATAAACGTTTTAGTTGTGAAATTAGTTTTGTAAATTGTTGTTACAAAAATGTAAAACTTGTTAAAAAAAAATATTGTATTTCACCACTATATTCAATAAAGTGTTTTATAAATAATGAATATCTTAAATTTATATTTTTAAGTTTTATAGCATAAATATGATGGTTCATGTAATTTTTTGGTACAATATTGTAACAATATGGAAAAGTATAATATTTTTATGTATTTTTTGTTTATGATTTCTTAACTATAAAATATTTTCGTAAATGTTAGTTACAAAAATATCTTTCTTAGTTGTAAAACTAGATTTGTAAACTATTGTTACAAAAATAAAAAAATTAGTTACGAATTTGTTTGTAAGTTTTATTTACAAAAAAATAAAAAAAAATTACAATTCTATAACTGATTTTGTAAATATTATTTACAAACACGTAACAGATATTTACAAGTTTGTAACAGATATTTACTAGTTTGTAAACGTTGGTTACAAAAAATTGTATTTTACAGCTTTTATTTATGATTTTGTCACTCAGTATTTACAATTTTGTCATTCCGTGTTTTTATCCAAAAATTCCGTATTTTTTGTAATGTACCGTATTTTTAAGATTTTTTTTTAACTTTGAGTGTATTTTTGTAGATTTCCCTTATAAATTTCCCAACCATATATGCCCTTATGATTAAGAGGCAAGGCCCATGTTGGAAAGTCCATGTTTTGGCCAAAGCCCATAATCCAAATGTGCTAAAGAAGGCCGAAAGGTATCATACGGCCGGAAGAATCAAAAGAAACCAGGAAAAAAGCGTACACAACCTTTCGAGCATATATTTTCCGATGGACGACCCGACCGGAGCTTCTCCGCAGACCACTTCTGAGGCGGTCGACGATCAAACGGTTGAGCTTGACCTTTCTTCTGATGTACTCGATCTCAGCAGCTTCCAACTCCACGATCTCGACTCCATCGAGTTACCTCCGAATCTAACCGAGTTGGACCTCACGGCAAACCGGTTGTCGAGTCTGGACCCTCGAATCGCAAACCTCTCGAACCTCAAGAAGCTCTCTCTGCGCCAAAACCTCATCGAAGATGCCGCCGTCGAACCCATCTCTAGCTGGCACGCCTTGTCGGATATTGAGGTAAGCCATCCCTTTCCATGGTTGTGTTAGAATTATTTCTTGCTTAGGGTTTTCTTGTCCTTTTCGTTCGTTTGTTTTTTTTTCCTAGAGAAGATGTACAACGGTAGAATGTAATTAATGTGTTGTGCATTGATTATAGCTCTTTTATATTTCAGGACTTGATTTTCAGGGATAATAAGTTGACAAAAATACCTGATGTTAGCATATTCAAGAGTCTTCTGATTTTTGATGTTTCTTTCAATGAGATTACTACTTTACATGGATTATCTAAGGTCAGCAACACCCTCAAGGAGCTTTATGTATCTAAAAATGAAGTTCTTAAGATAGAAGAGATAGACCACCTTCATGAATTGCAAATTCTTGAACTTGGTTCCAACAGATTGCGGGTAAGCTTTTTAATTGCAGATATCCTTCAAACTTTGTATCTCTGTGTTTGCATTGATGTGTATGTTAGTCTTGTTGAGTGTTGTTTTTAAAGGGTTTACTTAGGTCTAAGCGTTTGGGTGGTTTATTCAGGTGATTGAAAATTTGGAAAATTTGAAAAATTTACGAGAGTTGTGGCTGGGGAGGAATCGCGTAAAGGTAGTTAATTTATGTGGGCTGCAATGCATCAAGAAGATTAGCTTGCAAAGTAATCGATTAACTTCTATGAAAGGATTTGAGGTATGTCTTCTAGATTTGTAAAATGTCTGGTTTCCAACAGTGAAGCCATTTTTCTCGAATAGATGTGTACTTCTGTTGTTTAAATTAACAAGAAACTTGTTTTCAATGTGTTAATTATTTCAGCAATGTGTTGCTCTAGAAGAACTATACTTGAGTCACAATGGGATTTCGAAAATGGAAGGCTTGTCTTCCTTAGTCAACCTACGTGTATTGGATGTTTCATCAAATAAGCTAACTTCTGTGGATGACATAAAAAATCTGACACAGTATGTGTGCTTCCATTTTCCTTGAGCTCTGATGTTGATTTTTTCTTTTTCTTTAATCCACTATTAATCAATTTGACATTAAAGATCCTGACTTTTCTTTCCACTCCTTCTGCTGTTATGCAAATTCTGATAGATTGGAAGACCTATGGCTGAATGACAACCAAATAGTGTCACTGGATGCCATCGCTGATGCTGTTGCTGGTTCGAAAGATAAACTTATTACCATCTACCTTGAAAACAATCCATGTGTATGTCTATTTTCAACTTGATTGATTTAAATTCTTCAGAGGATGATATAAAGCTTGTTACATAGATGATTGCTTGCATTGTGAATTTTGATGATTGTCATAATCTATTGATTCCATTTGCTTTGATTTGCATTTTCAAAGTTCACATTTTTAGCAAACGAAGCTTTGTTAAAGACTTCACTGAACCTTTCCGCTATCCTAACAATGATTTTATATGAAGAAATCTTTTATTGGTTTAATTATTAGCCTTTCTTGTGCTGGTATTTTAATTCCCTATTCCTTCATTATGGGTTATTCTCTGCACTCGCTTTATTATTCTTATGATTTTTCCACTTTAATTATGTTTAGTTTTTATTCCATGTTGCTTCAACTTTGATCCGGCTTCTCATATTCCAGGCTAAGTCTCCCAACTATTCTACTATTTTGAGACAAAGTTTTCCAAATATCCAACAGATTGATTCCAATATCTATGGTTAGAAGATTTCATGGCATTGGCTTCTATCAAGGCAGCTTTCTTTAAAGGCCGAGAACCATAGCTGGTTTAGGGTAAGTTTCTTAAAGCTCTCATGTAAATTCTAGTAGGCAGCACTGTACCGACTTGTATTTCCATTAGCTTGGCTTTCTAACATCCTTACCTTTTGAGCAGAATGGTTCAGAAGGCTTAGCGTGTTCCAGACTTATAGGCGGCGGACATGGTGCAAATAATGAGTCACTCAGCATGGATGATCTAAAATGTGAATTTTATACCATGATTTTCAATTATGTTTTCCTTTATTAATCACCTTTCAATTTTTTTTTTGGCTGGCAAAGTTTGAGGAGTAGATTGGATGAACTTCATCCTTTTTATTATTCAACGTGATGATTCTCATTCGTTTTGAATGAGTGCATGCTTCATATGCTTTCATAACCGTTTTGTGTATTGAAAGCTTTCTTTTTATTTGTTTGGTGCTTAAACGTGTGATTACGAGAAGGATTAATAAGATTGGATAATTTTTATAATGTAATTTTAATATTTATTAGAGAGTATATTGAAGAAGTTAATCAAACAACCTAAATAATCTCTCATTGGATAATTTAATCCCATTAAATAATTTGGATAACTTTATTCTATCTCATCTTGTTTTCTTGTATTTCCAATTCTATGGTAAGCAAAATGAATTGTCATTTTGTATCTAACTTATTTTTTTCAAATTTATTATTGGTAAATAATTAACTCATTTATTCTTCTATATTTTTTAATTTAATCCTATTCAATTTTACTTTTCAAACATGGCCATAATATAAAGGTACTTGATGAACAATACATATCTATTTGTAACTATCTGATCAACGACATTAAACATTTCATAATACAAAAATTAAAAATACATTATAAATTAAAAAATATATATCATATGTAGAGTCAAAATATTGACCAAAGCGATTTAAAGTTATTTTGATATCTTTTTAAATCCTTGGTCTTGTTTTTGATAGTCTTAGCCTTGTTTTTTATAGTCTTAGCCTTGCACTCAAATAATGGAATTCAAAAATATTATTTTTACAACTATATCTTATATTATGTCATTTAAAAAGTCTATTTTCTAATATTAGAGACAGTGAAGACATGATAACTTATCATATTACATTATTTAACTTTCTTTATCTTTTATCATATCTTGTTTGACATCATTGTTGTTGATGCCATGCACTCAATGCTCGTTTACTGCATTTTTTTAGTGGTTTCCACCTATCACTCTTTCCTTTTAAAGCTTTTGTTTTGGTGTCACACTTTGTAGTTCTTGAAGCTTACTAGGAATTCTCTTCTTTTGATGAGGCAGCCCATATGGATATTTTAATGCTTTGATCATTTGACTTCATGCTCCCAAAGTGTCAGAGGCATTGATTATTATTTATGATATACAATTGTGTTTGGAGCGTGGTCTCAAAGTCACGGGACTGATTGTAAATTATATTTCTTTTTGGGTTGTCTTCTTATGAATATTAGATTTTTATTATCTGTCTTTCTAGATTTGTGTCTGACCCATATGTTGCGCAATGGTAATATAGTAACTCATGGGTTAGCCAGATATGCACTTTAGATAAAAAATGAGATTATTTGATTGGAAGAAATTTCAACATGCATTATAACATATGTACTTAAATATTCAAATTAATGAGTATTAGGTCATTTGTAAAAAAAAAGTCTATTGTCCATTTTGAAAAGTAGCATGAAGACAAGATGACTCATCAAACTATTTAGATAATAATATCTTTAATCCAATGAATCATATTCAATAACTTTAATTGATGGTATGGTATTGTATTTCATCTCATTATATTGAAAACAAAACAACTCATTATATTAAATAACTTATTATCTTATATGAAGAAAAAAAATTATTTCATCATAAAAAGTTAACCTTCCTATTTGGACAATAGTGTGAATACAAGAACTCATTCAATTTGAATCAACAATTTAGATAATGATCTTTTAAATCCAAGAATCATATTAAATGTCTTAAAGTTTTGTTTTATCATATCATATTGTAGCGACAAAACAACTCATCATATTAATTAATTTAAATTTTTTCTCTAAATCTTATATTTTTTTATCTTTGAAAAGAAGACAAATTTATGATAGAAGTAAATAACTAACTAACCTAAAAAGTTGAGTCTGGATTATTTGTATATCATTGTTGACGTCGTTGAGTCTAATTGTCTCTAGATGATTAAAACTATTAAGAAAAAGTGGGACGATCTTAGGCGAACTTGTTAACAACATTCTTATCATTTGTAATGATTTTTTTATATATTTTTCTGTCATTGTCAGATAAATGCTAATGGGCTACTCACCCTTTAGCAGAATTAGTACTCTATAATGCTGAGTATCATGTATGATCATTTGTAATGATTTTTTTATATATTTTTCTGTCATTGTCAGATAAATGCTAATGGGCTACCCACCCTTTAGCAGAATTAGCACTCTATAATGCTGAGTATCATGTATGGCGGTTTGGCCATCTTCATTGTATTAACTCTATTATTGAGACTAATGCTATGCTCCTTGAAATTATTTTTCCCTTCTCTTGAGCTTTTCGAACAGGGTTTAGTGAGGCCAAATTTTTCTCAAAAAAAAAACTAACCCAAAAATTGGTGCTGACCGTAATCTCTTCATTAGCAGATAATCCCATATACCTTCATTGCCATAAGTTGAACCCAGCATTTTGAAATAAGAGGATTCTATTACATAAAGACAGTCACGAGTACAATGAACAAATAGGACAACCAATGAATATTAACTCATTTTTTCAAACGAGTACCCACACTAGGCTTTTATTTTATCTTTCATTTAAAATCGCCGCGGTTCTTCTCGCAACTCAAATGAAGAGATTAAACAGAAGAATAGAGAAAATTCTTGAAATTGTCAGCTTGTCTGTTGGATATTAATTTTCGGCCAAAAGTTTCTAGAAGTCAGTCAAGGGGTGTACAATGATGAAATAGCAATGTTCGCAGATAAAAGTCATTAAAGTCAAATGTAAACCCAAAAATACCAACCTCAAACTTGTTTACACCAATTATGTGTTCTAGGTGTACTAACGAAGTTATGCAAGGAGATAGGAATTTGGATCAGCTACAACTTAACTAGACGAACTTGACCTGGCAACTTCTGCATGAAATAAAAGCATCTCACTCAACAAATGAAAGTTAAAACACATATCCTCCACTCCAAATAATAAGGATTTCAACTTTTTCTTTCCACATACAAAGCATGGCCCGCCAGAGGCTTTCAGAGGCCTAATTAGCAAGTAAATATAGGGAGGAGCAGTTGAACTCAGTGTTGGGCAACTTTTCCATCAAGTAAAACTGTAATATATTCGATTCCGCACATAATTTGTCTGAAGCAGTATGAGGTGGCTCCTTATCCTTAACGACCCCTCTCAAACCCAATGCGACTTCTACCTGAACCTCCTCCCTCGTAGCCATCTCGCATTGCAGAGCCTGCAGTTGCTTTCATTGTCCCTCCAGAACCAACCTTGTCCATAGCTTTCTTACCTTTCTTCACCTCTGTCAAGAACTGGTCAAGTCCAAATGGATCAGCCTCTTCAGCATCCTTCTCAAACTCAACTGGCCTATCTCTTGGACCTGCCCTCTCAGAAGTACCAACAAATGCCTTGTCAGGTTTGAATCGTTCAGTCTTCATGATCTTGTCCAATTGCTCATCAGCACCTCCATACATCTCAGCATCAACATCTTTCTTAGGTCTGTACAGGGTGGAAAGTGTAGGCTGGGCTGTAAACAAGCCCTTGTCATACACATTGTATTGGTCATCGGTGGCAAAACCAGACTCCATTCCTTTATCTTGATTGAATAGCCTCTGGTCATACATAACCTCTCCCCTTCCAGTTCCTGTAGAAGCCATGCCAAGAGCGACCTTCTCACTGATAT
The DNA here is from genome assembly GCF_963169125.1 of Humulus lupulus. Taxonomy (NCBI): domain Eukaryota; kingdom Viridiplantae; phylum Streptophyta; class Magnoliopsida; order Rosales; family Cannabaceae; genus Humulus; species Humulus lupulus. The sequence goes on along the minus strand of NC_084800.1, from coordinate 47,230,926 downwards.
CACGGTCTCTGTCTCTAGTAATTTTACTTTTCTTCCCCATAGCTGCATCTTTGGCTTCCAATCTTCTCTCTCTTTCTCTTTCTCGGCGTCGCTCTTCACGGATTTTCTCCCGCTGTATCCGCTCTTCCCTCTCCTCTCTCGTCTCTTTTGGATAATCCATCTCTCTTTCTCTTTCTCTTTCCCTTTCCCTTTCTCTTGGACGGTCATAATCCCCTCGTGTGTCAGCTGCATCCATTGAGCTTTTCTCAGAAGGCATTGGAATAGCTGCTGGGGCTGCTGTACCAGTTCTCTCAGAACGTGCTTTTTGAGCTAACAACCGCAATTCCTGCTCCTTCCTTTCCTTTTCCTTCATGAGCATCTCTTTCTGAACTTTTGATCTCATAGCAACTGCTTCTCTTGCCTTGTGTTCGGCAACATACAAAGCCTCAGAAAGCTTTGCAAAATTATCATTAATCTGAACATCTTGAAGCCCTCTACCGTCGGCCGCAAGACGTTTGTCAAGTGGAATAGTATACCCCTTTGGATTCTTCCAGTTTGAAATACAAGGGGGTATCTTCCAATCCTGCTGATCTTTAACAGTCACAGGCCTAGGCGGAGAATGCATAACTGGAACAGGTGGGGATCCAGAAGCCTTGGGAACTCGCTTATGCTTGAACTTGGGAGGCTCAAGTGGGTCTACTGGCATTTCTACCATCCTAATGACCCTCTCCTTCGCACCTGAATTAAATGCTGCAGATTGCTGGGATGGCTTATACTTGATAAATTTAGAGTCTGATGACTGTTTAGGAACATTTTTTGGCTGTGCTGCACTTAATCTCACGTTCACAATCTTTTCAAGGGCAGCCTTTGTTTCTTGTGTCGTTTCTTCAATTACTTTTTCAATTTCCTCATCTTCATCCTCAGCTGTGTCGACTTCATTTTTCAAGATCTTCGGTATAAGATCTTTATGTTGTGAGTAAACAATCTTCTTTGAATTCTCGTTCTGCTTCACAATGGCATCATAAGCAATGTTTCCATGGGCGTCAACCGTAACTGGCAGAATCTTCGACCCGCCAGGCTTCCATGATTTATCCCTACCCATGCCAAGAGGGTACTGAGCTATGTGAATCTCCGGAAACGCACCCCCATCACCAAAATCCTCTACTTTACGAGGAACAAAGCCAGCACGATTTAAGTAAGGAGGAACTGGATTAGGCTTCATTACAGCAACGGACCTTTCAGCTTCGGATGAGCTGAATCGCTGCTTGAACCATGGATCGTTAGAGTGATCATAATGAGTAGTAGTGGTTGTTTTCGCCGGAGGAAGAAAATCCTTCAAAGTCGCCATTCTAATTATATGTTAAACAAACTCCCTCCAAACCTGAAATCTGAGAAACGGAGCAAAATCAATCAGGGCAAAGCTGTGAACTTTAATTCGACAAATATAACTCTGGTTGAAAACCCCTCGTTCACATACTCAAACCAACAAAAATTTATTACATGTACAGTACAAGCAACTTCTCATAATCATATACCGAAAAGGCATGATTAAAAACATAAAAACCCAAATCAATTCTGAAAACAAACCCTCAAAAAGCAAAAATTAAAATCGAGTCCTAAAGCAAACAAAAATACCCCAAGCGAGAGATTTGTTGAGTAAATTAGATGAACCCCTTAACCTAGATCAGAAAACATAGGTCTGCGATAATAAATAAATATATAAACCAAACCTGAGAAGCGATTACAAATGGGACGTTGCAGATGGCGGCGGCTCGGTAAGGCGGCTCTCCTCAATTCAATCTGGGTAAGGCGATTCAAATGTGCAAGGCTTTCGAGTTACAAGGCCAAGCCCTCGTTGTAAAAGATATTTGCCGACTCAAGCACCTATTTCTTTTATGTAGGGTTAATCACGCATATGGTCCTCGACAATCTTGGTTATGATGATGTGCTCCCTAAAGTTTGAATATTAACAATTGAGTCCCAAAACTTTTATTTTGTTGACAAAATTGAAGAATAACCTTTTTCTTTGGTTATGTCGTGTTTTTATTTCTCTGTCTTTTAGCATTTTAGTGTTGTTGTTAATTTGGATTTTTTATGTTAATCCCTCTAAACTGTTTGGTATGGTAGGAAGGAGGGAGAAGTAGAATGATAAATCACTATTTAATAATGAAATTATTAAAATATACTCATAATGATATTTTAATAATTTTTACATTTTTGTAATTTTGAATAAATGAGAATGGAGAGTATGAATCCATCTATACATGGAATGATTGTAAGTAATTAATAAAACTAATATGTTTTATTTGAAAAATATATTTTAGTTGTGTTAAATATTAATTAGTTTTGGGTTAATTAATAATGAGAAAGGAAAATATAATAAATTGTTTAAATTATAAAATAAAATTACTTTTGAATTAACTTATATTTATACAATATTATATTAATTTAATACATAAATATATTACCTTATTAATTGAATAAATAAAAGAGATAAAATTAGGGAACACATGTGTGCCACATGCCAAAGTGTGTGACACATATCAAAACTTAATTTGTTCAATTCAAATTTTAATGGTTAAGAATATGAATTACTTATTTATTAAATAATTATTTTAATTTGATTGAAATGGTTATTAAATAATTTAAATTTTTAAAAACCTAATCAGTTTTGACTAAGTCTAATTTTTTTTAGATTAATTTTAGGTTTAAAAAGTTTAAATTTTATATCGTAAAAAGAAACGGTACAAGTTATCAATTTTTAATAAAACCTGACACTTTCTCAGAGCCTCGTCTTCTCCAAACCTGTAACGCCTTACTAATCCAGGTTCATTACATTGTATGTTTAAAATTGTGCTTAACTTTTTAAGCGAGTTGTTTAGACTCAAAAATGTAACATAAAGGTCCAGGCAGTAAAAAATTTGGATAAAAAGATTCAACATTTCATTAAGTCTGTAAAATAGTTTACGTGGGATCCCAAAAATCTTTAAAAACATAATTACAATTGCATTTTACAAACAGTCGTCCTAAGCGACAAAATTCAGACTTTTACATTGAGTCCCTCTATAAATCTTGATCATGGCGGCCGAGCAGGTCGAACATGTATGCACCGCTCCAATGCCCTCCAACTCGTGGCTGATCATCATTCACCTTGCCCTTACCTGCACCACATAGCACCTGTGAGCCGAGGCTCAGCAAGAAAACCCCACACGGCATAAAAAATATCCAAATAATCATAAGTAATAAACAACATGCTTTACAAATACTAAATGCATTCATTTCAAGAATACAAATCTTAGAAACTTCACATAAATTTTCCAACCAGTATAACGACCCATGCCAAGTGGATGCACATCACACCGTTACAATGGCCCTGCCAATACGGCGAACATCGCACCCCTGTAATGGCCTCGCCACTACGACCTACATTATGCATGTAGTGTCGATAACGACTTCAGGCCGCTAACGACCTCAAGGCCGATAACGGCCTCCCGACCTGTAACGCCCCAACTCCAGGGACCGTTACGGTGTGCCTTGTAAACAGTGCTAAACTCGCTAATCGAGTCGTTTGGCCAAAAACGTGTAACTAAGTATGATTAGCGGTTTAGGGATTAAAACTTTGGTTAAGATGTAACGTTTCACTAGAACGTTTAATATATACATTGGGATCCCAAAAATATAGTTTCAGGGTCTATTACAGAAAATATTTACAACAGGCCGTTCTAAGCGGCAAAACAGGGTTTAACCCTAGTTCCACTTTAAACCTCGGCCGTGGCGGACGAGCAGCTACATATGTACACGTCATCACCTAAGCTCTCCAACTCAAGGATGGTCCAGGTTCCTTTTGCCTTTACCTGCACCGCATAGCACCCGTGAGCCGAAGCCCAGCAAGAAAACACAATAAAACATGATATAATATCAACAATAATCATAATAGCTACTCAGGACCAACGGTCCAAAACAGATAGGTGACAACAACCAAAAGTCACAGAAGTGGGTACAGCTCCCTCTAGCCATGTGACGATAGGGTCACCATGGCTTAATTGATAAGTGGTTCTCTCATAAGCTTGATCATGATAGGTGCATGGTGATAGGTCACCAACATAACCATCCTCCCGACTCTAGAGTCGTAACTAAGGACAGCGTCCCCCAGCCATGTGACAAGCAGTCACCGAGGTCATATACCTTGGCTATGATCATCTGGTCTTAGACCAAGCAAGCGCTTATAAGTTCTTCGACCCTAGGGTCGGTCTAGCATTAATGCCATAGAGCCATTCAATGCATGTTCTTCGACTTTAGAGTTGGTCCCTGACTAGTCAGTGCCATACACAAGCAAGTCATGCCACCAAACATATATCACATGTTCAATATCCATAAACAAGGTATTCAGCATGCTTACTAAACAGATACCAGTACAATTAGGACCATGTACAACCACAGAGGTTCAAGCTCTGAACAATATCATACCCAGTATACAAAGCATGTCCTAATCACATGTTTCTCATGCATCATATGCAATATATCCAACAATCCAACATGCACCAATATTAGCCATGCATGTCACGTTCAATAGTCAACCAACATGCATCAGGAATAGCCATGCATGTCATACTCAATAATCAACCGACACGCATCAAGGGTAGCCATGCATGTCATACATAATAATCAACCGACACGCATCAAGGGTAGCCATGCATGTCATACATAATAATCAACTGACATGCATCAAGAATAGCCATGCATGTCATACATAATAATCAACCGACGTGCATCAAGAATAGCCATCCATGTCATTCATATATACAGGGTGCAGTTTTCTTACCTCAAAGTCGAGCTAGAAGAACGATCAACTTTTAGTCCTTTAGCGGCCACCTAGTCATAACCAAATATAAGATACCATCAATAAAAATGATCAACATAAGTTCCCAAACCAATATCTAGCCTCCGGGACATCAATCCCCACTTAACCGGGTACTAGGTTCAACCCCGAGGCCTAAGGCTTGAATCCCCAAGCTAAAAACACCATTCTGCCCAAAATATCACTAAGGGCCGCGACCCTCCCCTGCTGCGCCGCGGCGTGCCCCTCAAACAGAGGTGGCCTTCTCTGTCAGCGCCAAGGGCCGTGGCGCACCACAGCCTCGCCGCGGCGCCCAGCCCAGAACAGCCAAAAATGACAGTACGCACCTGAAATCTTTCCCCTGTGTTTTCCCTTGGAACCAAGCCCTCTAACCAGCTCCAAACCTTCTCCAAACACACAATTAAACCTCTAAACATCACCCATAACTCCCCCTCATCAAAAACCAAGCTAAACATCAATTAAAACCTCTTCAAATCCAAACTTTTAACAAGAATCAAAAGCTGAAAAACCAAAGGGAAAAACAGAGCACAACCAGAAACTAAAGGCTAGAACTCACCTCAAACTCGATTTTGAATCCCCTTTAATGGCTGAAATAGGTTCTCTAGCTTCCACCTTTGATCTCCTAGCCTAACACCTCAAGATGGCTCTCAAAATTTGAAGGAAAGATGAAGGAGAAACCTTGTACGGGAGAGAAGGAGATAAGGCCCTGTTTTGTTCTGTTTTCCACAGCCTTCTAAACACTCAAAGGCTGATATAAATCCCTAAGGTCAAAAGACCATAATGCCCTTAAGCCAAATAAATCCCTCTAAAGGCTCCCGAGGGTAAAACCGTCCTTTCCCGCCTATCTCGTTAATTATAATTAACGCTCTCCAATTCCCGCTATTCTCAATATTCCCAAATACCAATAAATCATATCCCATTATCCTTTTATTCCCGGTAATGTTCTAATCATCAAAATGACCCCGAGACTCACCCCGAGCCCCGAACTTAAACCCGTTATGACTAGATCGAACACTTACATCTCATGATCGTCTCATGCCGAATAGCTCGAACCAATCCACTTTATAATGTGACTATATTAATTAATCACAATCATGCACCCAAAATACACAATTCTGCCCACAGCGGCCAAATTACCAAAATACCCTTATAATAATAAATACTCCCATATGCATGCATTCACCATCATATAATAATATAATTCACGTAAACATGCATATAATCATTAAATATCATAACGAATCAATTATGGCCCTCCCGGCCTCCTAATCAAGGTCCTAAACCTTATTAGGAAATTTGGGGCATTACACGACCGATCAATAACAAGCAACAACCAATCATTACAAACGTTTATAACAACATATGTCGATATAAAGAAAACATTTACCTTACACAGATTCACAACATGTCGTACTCGTGTTCAATAATCAAGGGTCGATCGATCACAATCACAACCAATTAGTACAAGCAGTTATAACAATCTAGGTTCATGCAAAGCAAATATTAACTTAAACAGATTCATGACACGGTCATCGCCGTGTCCTACAATTGGGGCACATGCCCTACACGCGGTGCAAGTATCGGTTTTCTTACCTCATGTCCTGAGTGATAGGATAAGGCGACAATGAGCACGATCCTTTCCTCCCGAGCCCTGTTGTACCCCTAGTCACAACATATTAACGGATATTTATCAAGAACAATACCAATTAAGAGCTTCAAGATTGAGTCCTAGCCTCATAGACCTCGAATTCTACAAAATGGGGTAGTAGAATCATTTCTGAGCCCTTAGGTGTGAGTCCCCGCAACTCAAAACTTCATTTGGCCATTTTCCCCAATTAGAGTCGTGACCCGCCCTTGAAGGGTCGCGACGCACCTTTAGGAAGAGAGCCCCACACCCAAAAATCCATTCACATACGCCGCGATGCAACCCGCTAAGCGCTGCGGCGCTAAGTCGGTTTGAGGCACCTCCTACTTTGTTGAGTTCGTGCGGGCCGTGACGCCCCAAGAACAGCATCGCAGCACGACCCCGCGAGCCCAGAAATTATGCGATTCTAGGAATCGCAATCCGACCCAAATTCACCCCAAACTTAATTTTTAACCCAATTCGACCACAGAATTACACCAACAATACAGAAAACACCATAAACAATTATCAAAACCCTATAAACACCACCACACTCAGAATTCTAATATTTCTTCAAGAACACTAAAAGACCATAAAAACTTACAGCTTTAGGATTTAAACTTACCTCCTAGAATTTGAATCCCCACTAAGTTCCCAAGCTTAATAGCTCCAACACTTTGCAAAAGCAAGCCTCCAATTTCCTCAAAAGCCACTCCAAACTAAGAAATCCCCTCAAGTCTTCAAAGTTCTCTCTTGGGAACAAAGGAAGAATGAGAGAGAGAGTGTAACGCCCTGGATAGCCAAGACCGCTACACTGTGTATTTATAAAGATGTGCGACTTGCTAATCAAGTCGTTTGATCAAAACGTGTCATTAGCTAAAGTGTTCTAGGGCTAAAAGACATTTTGGCCTCAAAAGATACATTCTATAAGTTATAAACAGTTTACAGAAGGGATCCCCAAACCTTGCAATGTTTAAAAGTTGGTTTACAAAACTCAACAGTTAAGAGTAAACATTAGCCATACTAAGGCAAAATACAAGGTTCTGGTCCTCTCGTCCCTGTAATCTCCTCAACCGTGGCGGTTGAGCGGCTTGACATGTACATTCACCTTGCAGAGCTCTCCAATCAAGGTTGATCGCTTTTGCCCTTGCCTTTACCTGCACCACGCAGCACCCGTGAGCCAAGGCCCAGCAAGAAAACAACATACACAGCATAAACAATGTTATCAAACAAACATTCCAATAAACATGTTCAGATATTCAATCCACCGCATATAAGCACACATCAAGGTACAAGTAGCCTCATCTATACTCAGATTATTTAACAATCTCATTAATCACATTCATAGCCAAATATAATAGTCAATTAACACAAATGCTAGGGTCGACACCTTAGGTCGCACCCTCTGTTTAACCCACTGACTCCAGCCCGCTTAAACCGAGCTCAGTGCATAATAAGCTATCCTCGGATACCAGTGTCCGAGCCGTGCCAATTACACAAGTTAACCGTGGCACGCTTAGGCCGTTGGTTTACAATTTACATGGCATAATACCATTCTTTCAATCATGTATATCAGGGAGCCCTTAGTCCCGTTCAAATATTCAACCGAGTGTAGTTTTCTTACCTTTAGCTTCTAGATGAATTAGCTACGGGCGATACTCCTTGAGCGCGATCCGATCCCTAGCTTAACACCTAGTCATAACCATGGTGAAAGATACCATTAACAATCTTAAATGAGTTTCCAAACCAAGTTCTAGTCCCAGGATCATTGAACTTCACCAAATATGGTAAAAGATTCAATCTCGAGCACCCTAGGTTAAATTCCCAAGCCTAAAATCTCAAAATCCCAAAATCCCTTAAGTGCCTCGGCATAGGCCACCCATGCCGCGGCATGTCCCCCAAACAGAACCATCTAAGGCACAAAAACAAGTAAGGGCCACGGCATTGCTTGGACCATGCCGCGGCCCGCCCTCCTTCCTCAACATGCAACAGCCTTGAAGGGCCGCGGCGCACCAAGAACCATGCTGCGGCCCGACCCTTCGAACCCAGAAAAATCCACCATTTTCAATCTCTAAACCTCACCTTAAGCCATCCTAAAGCCCCAAACTCAAAACCAATTAATAATAACAACATTAGAATGATTTAAACAACACAACTCCTCCAAAAATCCAGCCTAACACTCACCAAAATCCCAATTCCAATTTCTGAGATTTCAAACCTAAGAACCCAGAACCAGCCATGGAAATTCTAGAATTCAACCATCAAACCCTGGATTAAAGCTTACCTCAGCTGCAGAATCACTTCCCCAAGAGTCCCCTGACCTATCTTCAAAGTTCCAAGCCTCAATTTCCACCTTAAATGCCAAAACCACAGATATTTAAAACTCAGCCATTTCTCTAAACCTCAGAAACGAAAATTCAAAGCTTACCTTGGCTCTATCTTAGACCTTGACCAGTTCCTGAGCTAATCCTCCAGATTATTCCCTTAAATTCTATAAGACACAGCTTAATTCCAGCAGTCCCCTCTCAAGTTTCAGTAGTTTTTCTTCCTTAAGAGAGAGAAGAGAGCAAAGCTGAGAATAAGTCGGTTATAACTTTGTGTCTACTGTTTTCTAAAATCCTCCCAAATCTATCCTTAAGTTATTAGACTAATCCCAAAGCTCGGGGTGCCGGGAACGTCCCCGAGGCCAAAACGGTAAAATCCCCCATTAATCTCGCCTAGACATCCTAACCTCAAATATATCTCCAATTATTTATTTTCATCACCCGATAGTCTAAATCACTACCCGATACCTAAAATACTTCTTGACTTGTCCAAAGTCAATTATAATGCCCCGTTGTGACTTTTCCCACTATCTAGCCCTAGGATCGCCTCGAGTCGCCGGCTGCAGAATTATCCACATAATAATGTGGTTCTCGCATATATCCCATACATATATATCACATCATCATATAATATCATCAATTATCATAAGCACACTATTAATCATATAATTACACATTTAAATCAATAACATTCATTCTAATCCCAATTATGCCCTCCCGGCACACTAATCAAGGCCCTTAAGCCTTATTAGCAAATTTGGGTCGTTATAGAGAGAGAGAGAGAGGGAGAGAGAGAGAGAGAGAGAGAGCAAGGGAAGATAACGTAAAAATAGGGTTTGGCTCAGGCTTGACTAAGTCTTGGGCTAGGCTCTTGGCAAAAGACCATTATGCCCCTTCCTTAAAATCTTTCCTTTAGGCCCCTAAGGGCAAAAAGGTCATTTGACACCAATTCCCACTAAACCTCAAATTACACTTAAATATACTAATCCCCTAAATACCAATAGTTTTCCCCCGTTATAACTCGCACTCCAATTGTAACGCTCTACTTCCTTAGAGTCGTTACTAAGTGAGTTTAAAATGTTCTTTTAACTCGCTAATCGAGGTTTTAAGGCAAACGTGTAATCAAATCATAAACAGAGACATAAACTTTGAAAATAATACCATTTATTAAAAACCATAAAACATTTAACATTTGGGATCCCAAAATACTGTTTATAAATATTTACAACTCAAAATATACTTTAAGTCGACTATACGACAAAATAGGGTTCTTTATAAACAACTTCCAAAAATACCCCTGGCCATGGCAGCCAGGCAGACCAGACATGTACACGCCGCGTCACGCTTTCCATACTCATGGTCGGTTGACTTTCTCCTTGCCCTTACCTGCACCACAGAGCACCCGTGAGCCGAAGCCCAACAAGAAAACTCCACATAGATATATAACATATACATATAAACCACTCAACACATAACAAATTCGCCAACAAGCTAAACACATACGGCCAAGCCGTCCCAGGCCCTGGGTTGCAGTCTACACCGTAAGGATATCCCAGGTATCCTTCAAGGTCTTACCCTGGCAGCTTGCACTCCGCATGCTAAATGCTGCTCCCGGCCCCTTGCCGTTCTCGGCCTTCGCCGTTCCTGGCCTTCGCCGTTCCCGGCCCTTGCTGATCATTCACATATATGCATACACAGCATAATTAAAACATAACTTAAACATATACTAACATAATAAATGGGCTACACCCAACACATAATCATATGGGGTCATGCCTTGTAACGCAACTATGGGGCCTCGCCTTGCTCTATGGGTACAACAACTTTCTTACCTGTGTCCCGAGCTTCTTGAGCACTGAACCCTTGAGCACGATCCTCTAATCCGAGCCTCATCGAGAACCTAGTCACAACACATAAATATCACTCCCATTACTAACCAATTCAAAAGCATCTCCCGGAACCAATCCCGAGCCCTCGGGACCTCCCGGATCCCCACACAAGGTGGTGGAAGCGTCCCCCGAGCCCCCTGGGCAAAAGCCTAAAAACTAAAATTTCCCCCTGCCCAGAAATGGCCTAGCGCCGCGGCACTAGCCCTTAAGGGCCGCGGCGCCCAGCGTGGCTCCCTTCCCCTGATACAGCCTAGCGCCGCGGCACAGAAGAACAGGGCCGCGGCGCCCCTTCACAAACCCAGAAATCTGGGTTTCTCCCAACGTTTTCCCCGAGCCAAAACACTCCCAAATCAATACCAAAGCATACCTAAGTCTCAAATTCAATCCAAAACCCCATATAAACCATCTAACAACTAATAAACATCAACAACAAGCCTAGATACACAATCAAACCCAAAAATCACTTAATAGCTCAAAATTCTCAAAACTTAAACCAGTCCTTGCAAAGTTTAAACCAGCCTTCAGAAATCTTAAACCAAACCAGAAATAAACTTCAAATATGCATGGAATTCTTACCTTAAGTGGAGATTCGACCTTGAGCTGCTTTCCCAATCAAATTCCAAGTTTAACTCACTAGACCCAAGCTGAACCTAACCACAATTCACCCAAAGAATCCACCAAGAAAAACACACACTTCAATTCTCAAACCATAACGTTCTTGGCTGAATTCTACAACATAATTATTCAGAATTTCCTTACCTCAATATGTAGAACAACCTCTAGGTTTTCTGGCCTTGACTCCTATCTTGATTCAAAAAAATTCAGAGATTCCCTTCCTTCCTTCTTGCTTCTTAACTTCTCCTTAACTTTCAGCAAGAATTGAATTTTGTCTAAGTGTAGAAAACGTGAATGACTTTCTCTCAGCCATAGTTATCCCTTCCTATAGCCAAATTACCCATTTGCCCTCCCATCTAACCTATACTCTAGCTAATCCTCAAGGGCAACCTAAACCTTTCCTATCCTCTTACAAAAATACCTCTTTCTCACTTAAAGTAACTATCCTCAAGAGTTACCTATAGTTACCCAAGTTACCCAAGTGCCATTAACCATTATCCAAAATTCCCAAACTAAATTTATAATATTCCCAAAATACCCCTAGGCTCCTCCCGAGCTGGGTATTTGACCCCGTTGTGACTTTCTAGCTAAACAGCTCCCTAGGACTGTCTTGGAACGTGCATCACAAATAAATCACCATTATGTCACATATATCACATTTATGCTCTCAACGGGCTAAAATTACAAATATGCCCCTGACAACCAGATGGGGCCCACATGCATATTTACACACCTAAACATGCATTCTAACCACATATTCATTAAATTCACATAAATTTATACAGTATAACAATTATTGCCCTCCAGGCACACTAATCAAGGTCTCAAGCCTTATTAGCAAATTTGGGTCGCTACAACTATCCCCTCCTTACAAAGATTTCGTCCTCGAAATTACCTGAACGACTCTGGATACCGCTCCCGCATGTCTGATTCAAGTTCCCATGTCGCCTCCTCAACTTTGTTGTTCCTCCACAGCACTTTCACTAAGGCGATGGTCTTGCTCCGCAAAACCTTATCTTTTCGGTCAAGGATCCGAACTGGCTTCTCCTCATAGGACAAATCCTGGTCCAGCTCCAAACTCTCATAACTCAATACATGCGTCGAATCTGATACATACTTTCGGAGCATGGACACATGAAAAAAATTATGAACCCCTAATAAGGCTGGAGGCATTTCCAACTTATAGGATACCTCCCCAACCCGCTCCAGAACCTCGAAAGGGCCTACAAACCTAGGGCTCAACTTGCCCCGAATGCCAAACCGTTTCACTCCTCTCAGAGGTGAAACCCTAAGAAACACATGGTCACTAACCTGAAATTCCACACTCATGCGTTTCAGGTATGAATAACTCTTCTGGTGACTCTGGGAGGCGAGCATTCGCGCTCTAATCTTCTCAATCGCCTCATTGGTCCTCTGAACCATCTCATGACCCAAATAATTTCTCTCACCCATCTCGTCCCAATGGATAGGTGATCTACACCTTCTCCCATATAACATCTCATATGGAGCCACTCCGATAGTCGCTTGATAGCTGTTATTATACGAGAACTCAATCAAAGGAAGATACTTACTGTAACGACCCAAATTCGCTAATAAGGCTTAAGGGCCTTGATTAGTGTGCCTGGAGGGCATAATGGGAATTATGTGTGACTTTAGTGAGTAAACGGCATGATTATGATTTAAAGCATGTTATATGACTGTTTGAATATTCGAGATGCATGATTATGTGTATTAGTATGCATGTAGGCCCTGATTAGGTTAGAAGGGCATAATCGTAATTTTGGCCATTATGGGCATAACTGTATTGATATATGTGATAATTGTTGAGACCACATTATTATGTGGATATATCTGTGATCTGTGACTCGAGACGATCCTAGTGAGCAGATTGGAGAAAAGTCATGGCGGGGATTTATACCCGGCTCGGGGCGAGCTAGGGGGTATAAATGGGAATTTAGTGAGTATATTGGAGACTATTTTGACATCGAGGAATATAATTGGTGATTAATTAGGTATTGGGAAGTAATCAGGAAAATATTAGAGACACTCGAGGAATTAGCGGGAATTGGGTAAAATGACTAAAATGCCCCTAAGTGGACTAAATGATTTAGAATTAATAAGGAGGGCATTTAGGTCAATTGTCTTTTCAGAGATAAGTATGTTAAGGCTTTATACTTAGTGGGAAATTGTAGAGAAAGGTAGAAGGCTGTGGAAAGAAAAAGAAAAGGAAGGGAAAACAGAACAGCTTTTCCTAGGGTCGGTTTGTGGTTCTCTCATCATTTCTCTTCATTCTTCTTGGAGAAAAATTCAGAGGAGCGCTAGGTCAACTAAGCCATAAGGTTTCTGAGCTAAGCTTGAAGATTTGGCAAGGGTTTAGCAAGGATAGGCCATTTGCTTGAGGTAAGATTTTGTAGTTCCTTCAGTTCTGGTTTTGGTTTTTAGCTAAGATATCTAAGCTGTGTTGATGGGGAATTCTAGGGAAGTTGGAGCCAAGGGTTGAGGAAAAGCAAGCCAAGGAGGTCAAGAGGCAACTTGAGGTCAAAGTTCCATCAAAGGTATAAATTCTGAGCTTTTGACTTTGTTGTTTTGACTGGTTTCTGCTGAGTTTTGAGGTCTAGAAGTGGCTATGGTGGATTTTGAGATTAGGGATGCATGTGCTTGGGTTTTGAGTATTTGGGGTGCTTGGGATGAGTGGAATGTGTTAATAAGCTTGTTTTTGAGTTTGGTGAAGGTTTGGAGAAGTTTTGGTTGAGTTTGGTTCGAGGAAATCGCAGGGGGAAAATTGGGAGGTTGGCTGTCTGTGACTAGCGCTACAGCGCTAGCCTTTGGGCGTTGTAGCGCTAGGCCATGCTTCCTGGGGGATTTTGCTTCTGCTTGTTGTTGCGATATTTTAAGCTATGCAAGTGCACACAGTCGCAATTTGTAATGATTTGGTAAAGAAACCAAGTATCGTCCTCAAGGACTGAATTATCAATTATCAGTCAATTAATTTCTCTTTCTATTTGATCAATTAAAATTCTTGGTTGTTGTAGACACAGCAAAAGAAACTATAAAGTTCAGAAACAATAATTGAAAATTAAATGGAATAACAACTAATAGTAAAACCTTTGATTTAAACACTGAAGAAATAATTAGGATGTTTAATCTCATCAACTATCCTCCCTATCATTTCCTAATGCAAAATACTGAGTTCTTCTTCTTTTTGCCTAATTCAATTAACAAGTTGATACAGCAGCCTATAATCATACTATGAATTATAAACTCAACCTAGGTAACAATTTCCTATATTTATATGGTAAATTGAACCACAAAGGTAGCATTAATCTTGACAACTTAGTAAACAATTACACAATTAATATGGATACTTTCGTTCCAAATTAGAATTATGTCCAATATAACCACAGCAGATTCAAATCTCACTTCTCAGATTTTGATTTAAAAACATATATATATGATGACTATAGATGGCCAATCAATAATCAATCTATAAGGACAGGTTATATGGAATTGAAGAAGAAGAAAATTGAAATTGCATTAGTTCATAATAGGGATTCAAGTGATTCAATTAAAAATCCTAAATAGAAAATTAGTTCATAATCATAATACTAATCACAACAAAAATTAAAGATAATATCAAAAAGTAGAAGAAAAACATGTAGATTGAATACTCCAAGCCTTCAAGCAAAAACCACTCCCTAATCCGTACGTCCCCTTTCTTCTCTCTTTTTCGCCTTATAAAAACCTGAGATTCAATTTTTAAAAGAGGCGGGCCGCGGCTCTACATGCACCATGCCGCGGCCCGTGTCTAAATTTCTGGGCGAATTGTTCTCTCCATGCCGCGGCCCGTGTCTAAATTCATGGGCGAATTGTTCTCTCCATGCCGCGGCCCTAGCCAACCATGTCGCGGCCCGTGGTTCTCCTTCAAAACAGTGGTTCTGTTTCACCACCTAGCCGCGGCTCTACATTGCTCATGCCGTGGCTCTTAAGGGATTTCTCAATTTTTCAAGTTTTCATCCCAAAAATTCACCAACACTTCCAAATCATGTTGAGATCCATCCTTTCTCAAAATATGTTGAAAAACTTGGTTATTTCTTCCCTTTCTTTGACATTTTCCTCCAAGTACTCAATTCTTCCTGATATTCACAAAGACAAACAAACAGAGCATAAAACCGCACTAAATGAAAAAAAAAACGAGATAAAAGACTACTTAAAATATCACCTAAACATGACAAAAACTAGACTCAACACTTGTAGCGCTGTAGCACTCTCCTAAGAGCGTTGTAGCGCTGTCCTGTTCCCAGAAAGGGATTTTAGGGTTGTTTTCAAGGGTTTTTTACCAAGGGTTTGGGGTTTGATTCCACCACCTTGTTTGGTGGAACTAGAACTTCCCGGGGGCTCGGGATTGGTCCCGAGGCTAGGTTTTGGACTTAAGGTTTGGTGATGACTTTGACCTATGGTTGTGTTTAGGTGAGCGTTAGGGCTCGAGAGGGATCGTGCTCAAGGAGTCGAGTGATCAAAGCTAGTGAATCGAAAGGTAAGAAAGCTGCACCCGTTTATATGTTTGTGAGGGGACTAAGTGCTCCCGATATTTGTATTATGTCAACGATGGTATTATGCCATGGGACATGTGATAGCGGCCTAAGGGTGCCGTACACAATATTTGCGCACAGGGCGCGGCTTGGCCACTCGTAGCCGAGGACAGCTTAATATTCACTGAGCTCGGTTTAAGTGGGCCGGAGTCAGTGAGATAACGGAGGGTGCGGCCTGAGGGCGCTAACCCTAGTTATCATGTGTGATTTGGTGTATGCTATAGATTGATATGTTTAGTATGCTGAATACTTGACTATTCTGAATGTTAATATGGTTAAGAATATATGATGCAATATGAGATATTGATTTGTCTGCTGATTGCTTATGCTCTGTTGTTGTGTTTTCTTGCTGGGCCTTGGCTCATGGGTGCTACATGGTGCAGGTAAAGGCAAATTAGACCAATCCTGAGATGGAGGGCTGCGGGGTGGAATGTACATAGCCAGCTGTTCGGCCGCCATGGCCGAGGAGTAGATCAGGACAGAGATTGCCTATTTGTCTGTTTTGCCTTAATATGGCTAATACTGTATTTAGTCCTTGAATCTTTTGTAAACAGTTTCAAACTTAACATTTTTGGGATCCCGTGTAAACAAGAAATGTTTCTTTATGAAAATGTGACTTTTGAGACCAAAACATTTTAACCCTAGTTCCCTTGTAGTTTCAATAACACGTTTTTAATTAAATGACTTGATTAGCAAGTCTAGCACTTTATAAACACACACAGTGTAACGTTCTTGGCTATTGTAACGCCCTACTACCTTAGAGCCGTTACTAAGTGAGTTTAAAATGTGCTAACAACTCGCTAGACGAGATTTTTAGAACAAAAGTGTGATTAAACTGAAGTTAAGGCTGTAATCTTTGAAAATCTCTTAATTCATTGAAAATTTCAAGTGTCTTACATCTGGGATCCCAAAATATAGTTTATAAAATATTTACAACTCCAAAACAAGTTTACAAGTAGTTAACTTTCAAAATTAGGGTTTACACAGCCTTTCCTACAAAATACCCCCAACCAGGCAGTTGGGCAGGCCAAACATGTACGCGCCGCCCCCATGCTCTCCGTACTCATGGCTGGTTGACTTTCTCTCTGCCCTTACCTGCAACACAGAGCACCCGTGAGTCGAAGCTCAGCAAGAAAACTTAAACAGTACATAACATATGCATAATATACAGTTATTACAACAGATATCTCAAATCTAGTCAGACAGTCCATAAAATCTAACACATGTACGGCCATGCCATCCCAGAAGCGTTACCCAAAGCCTGGGATCTCGGTCTACACCGTAAGGATATCCCATGTATCCATTGGGGTCTCACCCTAACCACGAGCACTTCATGTGCTAAGTGGTATTCCCGGCCTCACTGCCGTTCTCGGCCTTCGCCGCTCTCGGCCCTTCGCTGTTCATTATGCTATTTCCACATTTAGCATACTCAAATAACAATCAAATACATAATCATTCATGTAATGCTACATCCTAGCAATAATACAGTCTAGGGCCGCGCCCTGCAGCAAAACTATGGGCTCAAGCCCTGCTCTACGGGTGCTACAGTTTTCTTACCTGTATCCCGAGCTTTCTGATGCACAAAGGCCGCGAGCACGGTCCTCTAACCTGAGCCTCTCCGAAAACCTAGTCACAACACATATAAAACACCATTTAATGCTAACCAATAAAAAACCACTTTCCGGGGCCAATCCCACACTCTTGGAACCCCCAAATCCCTAAAACAATATATCGAAGACATCCCCCGAACCCCCGGAGCAAAGGCTCAAAATTGCAAAATCTCATGTTCTGAAAATGGCCTAATGCCGCGGCGCTGCCCTAGAGGGCCGCGACGCCCAGAAAGTCAGAGGGCTTCCCCTGCCCAGGAACAGCCTCGCGCCGCGGCGCACCTTCGCGAACCCAGAAATCCGAGTTTTTCCTTGCGTTTTTCCCGAGCCAAAACCACTCCAAATCATCCCAAACAAGTACCTAAGCCCCAAAATCAATTCAAAACCCCAAATGAACCCTTTAACAACCTATAAACATCATAACTAAACTCAATTACACAATCACACCCAAAAATCCACTCTTGAGCTCAAATTTCAGAAACCTAAACCATGGCTTCTAGGATTTAAACCATAGCTTGAAAAATATGAACCTTGCTTCTAAAATCTTAAACCACATCAGAAACTAAAATATAAACATGTTAGAACTCTTACCTCAATCAAGAATTTGGCTTGAACCCTTCTCAATTCCAGCCTCCAACCTCTTTCCCCTTGTTTATCCTAGTTAAATTTCCAAGTGAAACCAGCCATATCCCCTTTAGATTTCCACACTCAATCTCTGTAAATTCAGACTTAAATACAACAAAAACAGAGCACAGACTCTTACCTCTGAACAACCTTGGCCTAAGCTTGACCTTGGTCACTTCAAACCTCTTGATCCTCCTCCTAAGACCCAAATTCAGCTTCTTTCTTCTGCTTTTCTTTTGTTCTATCTCTAGGTCCCAAATTTTAACATAAACCAACTATCACCAAGCGTTACACGTATATCCCTTTTTCCTTATGCTGAAGGTTATCTATCTTGTCAAATGTCCATTCTACCCTTCCTCAAATATCCCTTCCTAACTAAGCCTCAAGGGCACCTTTTTGTCATTTCATATCTATATTGCAATTCTACCATTTTCCCACCTGAACCTGTTACTCTCAGTGGTTACTAACAGTTACACGAGTTACCAAATTTCCTATTACCATTAACTCACAAGAACCCAATTACAAAATCTCCAAAATACCCCTAGACTCCTCCCTAGCCGGGTATTAGATCCCGTTGTGATTTTTGAGTTATCTAGCTCGCTAGGATCGTCTCAGCACGTGCATCACACTGTTATCACCACGCTCACGTGGTACAAATCACATAGCACATTTAACACATTTATGCCCTCAACGGGCTAAAATTACCAATTTACCCCTATCATGCAAACGGGGCTCACATGCACATTTATACCACCTAAACATGCATTCTAATCACATATTCATTTAACTTCATATATTACCATATTAATTCACTTATTGCCCTCGAGGCACGATAATCAAGGTCCTAAGCCTTATTAGCAACTTAGGGTGTTACAGCTATCCAGGGCATTACACTCACTCCAAGATCCCCCAAAGTCTAATACACAGGCTCGCAACATATCTTCCAATATCTGAATCGTTCTCTCAGACTGTCCATCTGTCTGGGGATGATAAGCGGTACTAAACCGTAACTTCATGCCCATAGCCTTCTGCAGGCTCTCCCAAAACTTGGAGGTGAAGGTGGGGTCTCGTCAGAACTATCGACCTCGGAGCTCCATGAAGTCGAACAATTTCCTTCACATATAATTTAGCATACTACTCCACAGTATAAGTCGTCCTGACAGGCAAAAAGTGGGCTGACTTGGTATACCTATCCACAATCACCCACACCGAGTCATGCTGTCCCACAGTTCTCGGCAAACCAACCACAAAGTCAGTGGTAATGTCCTCCCACTTCCACTCCGGAATCCCTAGAGGCTGCAACAACCCTGCTGGCCTCTGATGTTCAGCCTTGACCTGTTGACATGTTAAACACTTGGCCACATAATCCACCACATCCCTTTTCATGCCCGACCACCAATATAAAGCTCTCAAATCCTGGTACATCTTTGTCATACCTGGATGTAAAGAGTAGGGAGTGGTATACGACTCATCTAAAATCTCTCGTCAGATAACAGAATCCATCGGAACACAAATCTGACCCTTGTACTTTAGTAACCTCATCTCCGAAAGAGAAAAGTCCTTAGCCACTCCGACTAAGACGTTCTCTCTGTGACCTCTCAACTGGGAATCTTTCCCCTGCGCCTTCTTGATCCTCTCAAGGAGTGTAGACTGAAGAGTTATGTTGGCTAACTGGCCAACCGCCAACTTTATTCCCACTCTAGTCATCTCCTCAGCCAGCTTATCATATATCTATCTTGAACTGAACAGCTGTCCTGGGCCTTTCCAACTCAATGCATCAGCCACTACATTAGCCTTCCCAGGATGGTATAGGATATCACAATCATAATCCTTAACCAACTCTAGCCACCGTCTCTGGCGCATATTCAGATCCTTCTGAGTAAAGAAATAGTTCAAACTTTCATGGTCGGTGTATATCTCGCACTTCTCACCATATAAATAATGTCTCCAAATCTTAAGTGTGAATACCACCGCTGCCAACTCCAGATCATGCGTGGGATATCTCTGCTCATACTCCTTTAACTGTCTCGATGCATAGGCTATCACTTTACCAGCTTGCATCAGCACACACCCCAAACCCTGTCTGGAAGCATCACAATAAACCACAAACTTCTCATTATATGTTGGCAGACTCAACACTGGCGCAGTGGTCAGTCGTCACTTCAACTCTTTAAAACTGTTCTCACATTTGTCCGTCCAGACATACCTTGTCTTTTTCTTTGTCAGTTCTGTCAAAGGCGTAGCTATTCTGGAGAACCCCTCAACAAACCGCCAATAATATCCTGCTAAACCCAGAAAACTCCTCACTTCAGGAACATTGCTCGGTCTAGGCCAATCTCTAATTGCCTTAATCTTACTTGGATCAACCAGAATCCCCTCCTTATTGATGATGTGACCCAGAAGCGTGACTTGCGATAGCCAAAACTCACACTTGCTGAACATAGCATATAACTTATGCTCCCTTAACCGCTGTAAAACCAACCGCAGATGCTGCTCGTGCTCTGTCTCTGATTGAGAGTACACTAAGATGTCGTCGATGAATATAATCACAAACTTATCTAAATAATCCTTGAAAATCCTATTCATCATATCCATAAAAGTTGCTGGGGCATTGGTTAATCCAAAGGACATAACCAAGAATTCATAATGTCCATACCTTGTTCGGAAAGCGGTCTTTGGTATGTCCTCCTCTTTAATCCTTAACTAATGGTAACTTGACTGGAGATCAATCTTAGAAAACACTGTACTCCCCTGTAACTGATCAAATAAATCATTGATCCTAGGCAGTGGATACTTATTCTTAATAGTCAGCTTGTTCAGCTCCCTGTAGTTAATGCACATCCTAAGAGATCCATCATTCTTCTTAACAAACAACACTAGAGCACCCCATGGCGAGAAACTCGGTCTGATGAACCCAAAATTAAGTAATTCTTGCAACTGAATCTTCAACTCCTTTAACTCTGCTGAAGCCATTCTGTAAGGCATCCTAGATATTGGCTCCACCCCTGGCGCTAACTCAATAACAAAGTCAATCTCCCGCTGCGGCGGCAAGCCTGACAAATCTGCTGGAAATAAGTCTGGAAATTCACACACCGATCTAGTCTCTCCTGGTCCAACCGACTCAACCTTAGAGGTGTCCACAACATTTGCTAGGAATCCTATGCAACCTTCCTGCATCAGGTTTCCAGCCTTCAATGCTGAAATAATAGGTATTCACGGTCCACCAGAAATTCCCACGAATACAAAGGGTACCTCCCCTTCCGGTTCAAAAGTCACCATCTTGCGCTTGCAGTCAATCGTTGCCCCATATTTTGCTAACCAATCCATTCCTAAGATCATATAAAAGTCATCCATCGTAAGTTCAATTAGATCAACAGACAATTCCCTACCATCTACCTCTACTGGTAAAGCCCTAATCCATCTCCTAGAGACTACTAGTTCCCCAGTTGGCAACAAAGTCTGAAAACCCCTAGCATACACGACACTAGGTCTACACAGCTGATCTATCACCCTAGCAGACACAAACGAGTGGGTAGCTCCCAAATCAAACAATGCAGTATACAAAGACCTAGCACTAGAAATCTGACCTGTCACAACTGAGGGGCTAGCCTCCGCCTCAATCTGAGTCAAGGTAAACACTCTGGCAGGAGCGAGACTATCTCCTTGCTTCGGCTCCTCCTTCCTGACGTGTGGACAGTCCTTCTTCAAATGATTGGCACTCCCACAGAAAAAGCAGGCCCTGATCCTGCACTCACCCTGATGTCGCCGTCTGCACCGAGGACACACTGGGAAACTCCTCAAGTTGTCACTTCCGCCCTAATGGCCACTAAAAGCACCCCGTACCCTCCTATCAGAACTGGGAGGAACGAAGGAATCTGGGGCCTCCTCTTCTGCTCACTGGGGCTACTACCCCGACTGGATCCAACAAAAGGAGGCACTGTCCTCCTAGCATCGCGCCTAACAACGCTCTCTCTCCAGATCTGGTCCTCAGTCCCCTCAGTTGTAAGGGCCTTGTCCACAACCTGAGCATAGATAGTAGTCCTTGGATCCAAGGTGATCTTCACATCACGAGCAATCATAACATTCAGCCCCCGTATAAATCTGTCCCTCCTTGCCGCATCCGTCGGCACTAAATCTGGCGCAATCTTCGCCAATCGATCGAATTTCAATGCATACTCTGTCACGGTCAACCGGTTCTGAGTCA
Organism: Humulus lupulus; assembly: GCF_963169125.1. Classification (NCBI taxonomy): domain Eukaryota; kingdom Viridiplantae; phylum Streptophyta; class Magnoliopsida; order Rosales; family Cannabaceae; genus Humulus; species Humulus lupulus. The sequence continues at coordinate 47,208,613 of NC_084800.1, read as the reverse complement.
GGTTGATAAACTCGTCAACCTTTACAGCTCGGACTGCTACTCTGTAATATTTCTCGTTGAAGATATTCTTGAATTCTTCCCAGGTCATGACTGCAACATTCCTTCTATGAACCACAACATCCCACCAGATGCAGGCATCCTCTCTAAACATATAACTGGCACAGGCAACTCTCTCGTTTCCCTCAACCCTCATGAAATCCAGGATAGAGGAAACCATATTCATCCACTACTCTGCCCGCAGTGGGTCTGATCCACCTTCAAAGGTGGGAGGATGCTGCTTCCTGAACCTCTCATACAGAGGTTCCCACCTGTTCTCAACCACAGGCTGAACCGGCACTGGCGCCGTACTCTGCAACCTGGCTTTCATTTCAGCAAACATCTCTTGCCAATTCTATGGGGCAGGTGGAGGGTCCTGACCCTGATTGTCATCCTCGGCCCGACTGCGGCGGAGTCTGGATGACTGTCGAGGCATCACAACTATATGCCTGCAACCAACGACGCCGCTCATCAGGCATGATAACAAAATCCAATACCACCTCCCAATCACAATAGCTGATGGACCCAAAACGGGTATGTTTTAAAAATTTATACTCGTAAGCGCACGAATCGTATATGGAATATAGTGTTCGTGTAAGCACGAGATCGAACCCAAAGGAGTTGTCTAAAATAAAATAAAAAAGATAACTATTTTAAATCAAAAGTAATAAATTATAACCTAGCTCCAAAGATTGATGAGTTTTAATATTATGAACATAAAATAAAATATTGAAAAATAAAGCTATTTAAGAGAATAAAAATAAAGCAACAATGATTTGAAAATAAGTGTTAAAAGAAGAGATTATTAAGATACTGGAATCCACAAAATGTAAGTTTAATAATATTTATTAGTATATTGATTCCCAAGTTTTAGTGATAGTTAAAATAATTTAAACTATCATTTTCTAAATAGATTTATAATTTTAAGCACAAATTACTTCTAAAAAGATAGGATTTTTCTTCACTTTTGAAAATTATAATTTCAAAGAATTTAGTGTAAATCAATCTAATGAAATAACAAATAAATCAATGAACATTATTTATAAGGCAAAACAAAATATTTTTGTTCTAAGCATGGATGTGTACAATTTAATGACACATCTTACACAAAGAATATTATGTTTATGCACTAATGGAGAACAAAGTGTAAATATGTTCCAACAATCTAAACTACAAGATACTTAAGATGAAAGAAATATATGAAGAAGAAAAATCCATAAACTTTGTTGCATTACAAGGGAAATCAACATACAACATAAATATTACCTAGTTACAAGTTGCTTTATCATGATCTTAATAATCTTATGAAGATTAGAAACTCATAACTAGAATAGAAATTACAAACAAAAAAATTACAAACATAAATAGGAAAATTTGGAGGAGAAACCCCCAAATATTTCCTCTAAAAATACATAGAAAATAACCAAAAAGAAGAAGAAGATGAAGAGAATTGAGAGGTTTTGAATGTGTATAAATTATGGTATAGTAACCTCCTCTCTAAAATGGACACAAACTCCCTTATTTATAGCCAAAAAAAGTGTTTAAAATAATCAATTTAAATTAATTAAATTGATTAAATTAAATTTGAAATTATGAATAATATGACATATAGGGGTAAATTTGTAGGAGTGATGATGAGTTTGGGTAAAAATGTGTAGAAAGTTGGGTAAAAATGTGGCATTTTTTTAGACAAAGGGACAATGGTACATTGTTTTTGTGGGCTCAAGAGGAAATAAAGAGGAAAGTGGTTGTGGGCTGTGGCAGATCCTGGTGGCATATGGGGCGTTGGGCCTGTGTTGACAGATGCTTGGGAAGGAGATTTTTGGTTGAAGGGGACAAACGGCTGGGTTGATTGGAGCTTGGGGAGGTGGCGTTGGGCCTTGCTTGCTAGACTGGTTGGGAGGTGGTCTTGGGGCTGCTTTGGGCAGAGGAGAATTGGGCATGGCTGTGATTGGAAGAGGCAGGCGTGAGGTTGTTGGCTGCTTTGGAGGCTGTCGTTGGAGACAGGAGACCAAGCGTGGGTGACTAGCTGCTGGCAAGGGACTTGGGGCATTGAAGCAAGCGGCTGGTGGCAAATGCTGGGCATGATTGGGCTTCAGCCATGTGATGAAGGCAGCAGGCTGGTAGGAAACGGGCTGGGCCGAACTAAAGGGGTAGTCCCACTGTGGAGGTGACGGGCCCAGGCTTCAGGAGGCAGCTGGGGACAAATGCCAATTTTCATGCTATTTCCTTCAAAAATACACCTTTCTCTTCTTTGCTCTTATTAATTTTTAAGCACCAACAATAGACTAATTTCCTACAAAATAAATATAAAATAAATCATAATAAAATATTTTCAACTATAAAATAAATCAAGTTAATACTTTGAAAATACTAATTATAACTTAATTTATATTTTACATTTAAATTCAATAATACAACAATTTTTTACCTCAAACTAAACAATAATTCAAATAATTAATTACAACATTTTACAACAAAATAACTATAAAAACACACAAAAGTATATAAAATCATGATAAGACTAATAAATTCAAAATTACTTAAAAACTTAATAAATTACTTAAAAACTCAAGAATTAAGCAACAATTAGCACATAAAAATTGGTAAAATAACTCTATTTTGTAGAGTTATCAACAACCAACCATGAACAACAATCCAGATAACATACAGATAGCATATAACACACAACGGGCCATGCCCTGGCATCATGCATATGTTAACTCATTCATCATGCTCTATATGAGATAAACATGAAAACAAGGCATTCAAGCACATATTCAAGCATATAATCAATCATACCAACCAACCCTGAGTCGAGCTTGTCACTGACAACGAGCGTACATGATCGGTCAATCTCCAGAACCAATAAACCTTGGCTCGCTCTGATACCAAGTTGTAACGCCCTACTTCCTTAGAGCCGTTACTAAGTGAGTTTAAAACGTGCTTTTAACTCGCTAATCGAGGTTTTAAGGCAAACATGTAATCAAATCATAAATAGAGACATAAACTTTGAAAATAATACCATTTATTGAAAATCATAAAACATTTAACATTTGGGATCACAAAATACTGTTTATAAATATTTACAACTCAAAATATACTTTAAGTCGACTATACGACAAAATAGGGTTATTTACAAACAACTTCCAAAAATACCCCTGGCCGTGGCAGCTGGGCAGACCAGATATGTACACGCCGCGTCACGCTCTCCATACTCATGGTCGGTTGACTTTATCCTTGCCCTTAGCTGCACCACAGAGCACCCGTTAGCCGAAGCCCAACAAGAAAACTCCACATAGATATATAACATATGCATATAAACCACTCAGCACATAACAAATTCGCCAACAAGCTAAACACATACGGCCAAGCCGTCCCAGGTGCTTTACCAGGCCCTGGGTTGCGGTCTAAACCGTAAGGATATCCCAGGTATCCTTCAGGGTCTTACCCTGGCATCTTGCACTCCGCGTGCTAAACGCTGCTCTCAGCCCCTTGCCGTTCTCGGCCTTCGCCGTTCCCGACCCTTGCCGATCATTCACATATGCATACACAACATAATTAAAACATAACTTAAACATATACTAACATAATCAATGGGCTACACCCAACACATAATCATATGGGGTCGTGCCCTGCAACGCAACTATGGGGCCTCCCTGCTCTATGGGTACAACAACTTTCTTACCTGTGTCTCGAGCTTCTTGAGCACTTAATCCGAGCCTCACCAAGAACCTAGTCACAACACATAAATAGCACTCCCATTACTAACCAATTCAAAAGCATCTCCCGGAACCAATCCCGAGCCCCTGGGACCTCCCGGATCCCCACACAAAGTGGCGGAAGCGTCCCCCGAGCCCCATGGGCAAAAGCCTAAAAACTGAAATTTCCCCTAACCCAGAAATGGCCTAGCGCCGCGGCACTAGCCCTTAAGGGTCACGGTGCCCAGCGTGGCTCCCTTCCCCTGATGCAGCCTAGTGCTGCGGCACAGAAGAACAGGGCCGCGACGCCTCTTCGCAAACCCAGAAATCTGGGTTTCTCCCAACGTTTTCCCCGAGCCATAACACTCCCAAATCAATACCAAAGCATACCTAAGTCTCAAATTCAATCCAAAACCCCATATAAACCATCTATCAACTCATAAACATCAAAAACAAGCCTAGATACACAATCAAACCCACAAATCACTTAATAGCTCAAAATTCTCAAAACTTAAACCAGTCCTTGCAAAGTTTAAACCAGCCTTCAGAAATCTTAAACCAAACCAGAAATAAACTTCAAATATGCATGGAATTCTTACCTCAAGTGGAGATTCAACCTTGAGCTGCTTTCCCAATCAAATTCCAAGTTTAACTCACTAGACCCAAGCTGAACCTAACCACAATTCACCCGAAGAATCCACCAAGCAAAACACACACTTCAATTCTCAAACCATAACGTTCTTGGCTGAATTCTACAACATAATTATTCAGAATTTCCTTACCTCAATATGTAGAACAACCTCTAGGTTTTCTGGCCTTGACTCCCCTCTTGGGGCATGTGAGGATGGTTTTTAGGTTCATTTGGGACTGAATTTGATGTTTGGAAGCTTTTGATTTGTATTGGAAATGATAGAATCGAAGGAGGAAATTTCTGGGCTGAAGCTGGCTGAAGGTAGCGCTACAGCGCCCAGTGTAGGGCGCTACAGCGCTACCTGCAGAGGAGGTTGGGCGGTTGTGGTTCTGAGTAGAGCACTGGGGTGCTAGGAGGGCAGCGCTACCCTGTTTCTTCAGAACCCTGTTTTAAGTGTTTTTAAGGGTTTTTGGCTCGGGGTTTCAATCCTTAAGGCCCGGGATCGAATCTACTCACCGTGTGGGCATGTTTCGAGGTCCCGAGAGTGGGGTTTAGACCAAGACCCTATCATTGTTGATTTTCATTAATTGGAGATTATATTTATTTATGACTAGGTGACCGCTAAGGGATTAAAGGATCGATCGTTCTCAAGGGTCGTTCTTGTTCTAATTCTCGCTCGAACCTGAGGTAAGAAAACTGCACCCCATATGTGACATGCATGATGATTCTTGAGGCATGTTGATTGTGTAAATGTGGACATGGATTGATTATTGAATGCTTAGCAAATCTTGCTCATTTGCATATGATTATTATTGAGGCATGCTGGGTGATTAAGTGTGATGCATGTGATGCATGAGAAACATGTGATTAAGACATGCCATGAATGATGAATATGAGATTGGTCAGAGCACGAGTCTCTGTGTTTATGCATGATCATTATTATGCTAGCAATTGTTAAGTAAGCATGCTGAATGCCCCATCTTTGGATGTTTGACATATGATATATGTGTTGGTAGCATTGCTTACTTGTGCATGGTACTGACTCATTAGTCATAATTGGCAAAGGTGTTAGTATCAACTGTGAAGCCGTGACTCATTAGTCAGGTTCGGCAGTGGTACTGGGCACTGGTCACACGGTGTTGACTCATAATTCAGGACGGCTTTGGTGTGTTCAACACAAGCTAACAAAGATTAGATCTAATCGACAATCTGCATTGGATGACTCAAAGAGCATTAATGCTGGACCGACCTCAAGTTCGATGAATATTATAAGCACTTGTGTAACTTACCCATCAGTCACTCACCTGTTAAGTTAGAGACTTACAGTGAACGGTGAACTGGAAATTTGACCCGCTACCCGAGTCCTTTGGTTAAAAACGTGATCTAAGTGTTATTATCAGGTTAAGGTGAAAAAATAACAAAAGGAAAGGATATGTTTTATTTAATACATAAAACTGTTCATGGGCCCATAAAAGATTTACAAGTTATTTACAACTCAAAATGGTCATTACAGTTTCAAAATTTCAAACCCACCGACCTAAGCGGCAAAAATAGGGTAAACCCGCTTGTTGACGTCGTTTTTCATCAACTTGAAATATAGAGCACGTAAACAGTAAATAGTTATGGCTAGAAAAATACGATAAAACAAGGAGGATTTTTACATGGTTCAATAGTTAACTCTGCCTAGTCCACGAGTCTTTGTTATTAGAACTTAGGAAATTTCTAGAAATTCTTCAGAGATGAATTCTCCAGAGTTTCTCTCAAGATCCCAAATTTTCGGTCCCTTACAAAGGTACAAGACTTCTCTATTTATAGAGGAAGTCTCAGGATACTATCCCACACGTTTCTGGGAAGTTATCTTTTACATTAATAAATTTAATGGCTTTATAAGCCTGTAACTCCTATATACAAGGAAACGTCCCATGAAGAGCAGGGGGCGTATAACTGACTAATAAATATCCCTTTATTATAGGGAAGTTACAACAATAAATGTAGACTGCGTCTCTCCAAGTGACTCACTAAGATGTTCGAAGTCAGCAACCTACATCGTCAGCATCGTGCCATCCCAGGTCTCTGAGTGACTTTCGAGTTGTAATATTTTCTCCAAGACCACATAGTTTCGAGCTCATACTTATGTCAAGCTCTGGACTTTTGATCCGAGGCCACCCTAGAATAGACGTACTTCGATGTCTGTCTTTCGAGCTTGTGAGGACTTCGAGGCTACCCATCTTCAAGGTTGTCTCTGCTTTGTAGGTTCGGTGCCTAGGTTGCGAACACGTATTCTAGATATTGCGAGCTCACACTTGACGAATCCAGCTTTCGAGATCATAATTCTCAAGGCTCGAAATCTGGGTGTAACACCCCTAGTTCCTCTGAGAACTCCTTGGTCGTAGTGGTCAAGCGGCCGCAAATGTACACATCACCACTTAAGCTCTCCACTCAAGGCTGGGTGAGCTTTTCTTTCCCTTTACCTGCACCACATAGCACCCATGAGCCAAGGCCCAACAAGAAAACACAATAAAGCATGATATAATATCAACAATGATCATAATAATCATTCAGGACCATCAGTCCAAACAAATTGGTGACAATCGCAAAAGTCACAAAATTGGGTCTAGCTCCTTTTAGGCTTGTGACGATAGGGTCACCGGGGCTTGATAGATAAGTGAACTTTTATCAAATCGAACAGGATAGGTGCATGGTGACTAGTCACCAACATAACCTTCCTCATGACCATAGGGTCATAACCTTGGAACAGCGTTCCCTAGCCATGTGACAAACAGTCACCTGGGCCTTATTCCCTGGCTCTCAGTAACTAGTCTTAGACTAGTCAAGAGCTTATAAATTCATCAACCTTAGGATCGGTCCAGCGTTAATGCCTTAGAGCCATTCAACATTGATATCGATTAGATCTAATCCTCATTCGGCCCTGCGTTCAGGACGCTTATGCCGGTTCTGACTCTTAGGTCAGTGTCCCTGACTAGTCAATGCCATATACAAGTAAACAATATTCACTAGCATTTAATATGCAATCCATGTCCACATTTATCAATCAACATGCTTCAATAACAATCACGCATGTCATATATACACAGGGTGCAGTTTTTCTTACCTCTGGTTCAAGTGAAAATTAATATAAGAACGACCCTTGAGAACGATCAATCTTTTAATTCCTTGACAGTCACCTGTTCATAACCAAAATATAGGATTCATCAATGAAAATGAATAACAAAGGGTCCCAAACCAAAACCTAGCCTCCGAGACATTGAATCCTACTAAACCGGGTAGTAGGATCGATCCCGAGGCCTAAGGCTTGAATCCCCAAGCTAAAAACTCATTTCTGGCCAAAAATGCCCTTATGGGTCACGACCCTCCCTAGTCGCGCCGCGTCTCGCCCCACAAACAGAGGCAGCCCTTCCCAGAAATCAGCACGGGCCGCGGCTCACCAAAGCCATGTCGCGGCTCATTACGCAAAACAGCAAGGAACCAGATTTTCTCCCCTGCGATTTCCCTTGAAACTAACCCTTCAAACCAATCCCAAACATCAACCTAACACCCAATTCAACCCCTAAACTTCATCTACAACTCACCCTCATCAAAACCCAAGTTAAACACCAACCAAACATCCATTAATTCCAACTATCCACAAAGAAAACACAAACTGAAAACTAAAGCCAAAACATAGTAAAACCAGAAACTAATGGCTGAAACTCACCTCAAACTTGAGATTAAACCCCCTTCAATGGATGAACCAACTCTATAAACTAAACTCCTTGATTTCCTAGCTTGATTCCTCAATTTGGGTTAAAAAACTCCAAAGGAAAACAATGAGAAGGTGATGCACGAGAAGGAGAAATGAGGGCTCTGTTTTGTTCTGTTCTTCTACAGCCAACCAAAGCCTTACATAAACCCAAGCCAAATGACCTTAATGCCCCTAGGTCATTTAAAGTTTCTAAAGTCTCCCCAAGGGTAAAATTGGTATTTCCCACCTATCTCGTTAATCATAATTAACGCTTTCCAATTCCCGCTAATCTCAATATTCCCAAATAGCAAATATTCTTATCCTGTTACCCTCTAATTCCCGGTAACGCTCTATTCACCAAAACACCCCGAGACTCACCCCGAGCCTCGAGCTTAAGCTTGTTATGACCAAACCGATAATTTATATTTAAAGATCATCTCATGCCGATTAACTCGAACCAATCCACATTATAATGTGGCCTCACAATATATCATTGACATGCAAACAAATATACAATTATGCCCTCAACGGGCCAAATTACCAAAATACCCCTGTAAACAAATGTGGACTCACGTGCATGCATTTAGCATCATATTATAATATAATTCTCATAAACATGCATATATTCATTTAATGGTATAATTAAACAAGTATGGCCCTCCCGTCACTACAACAAAAAAGGCCATTTGCGTCAGTTTATAACTGCCACAATTGATTTTTTGCGTCAGTTTGATATGTGACGCAATTGCTTATGACGCAAACCAGAGTGTCATTTGCGTCAGTGGGGCACTGTCACAAATCCCAGTTTATGGCAGTGCCCCACTGACGCAAATGACACTCTGGTTTGCGTCAGTGGGGCACTGCCACAAATGTTAAAAATGAGTATTTTTTGCGTCAGTTGGGCACTGTCACATAAAGTATTAACCAGGGAATTTGCAAATGTTTATGCTAATTTCCCTGGTCTATTTTGATAAAAAAAAATCAGCACCAGAAACAAAAAAACAGCAGCAGAAACAGAAAAATAGCAGTGTGAACAGAAAAACAACAGTATAATTTTTTTAAACATTTATCTAGAGTTAACATTTGTGATCAAAACTATAAAAGTAATTCAGATATCAATGTTAATATATGTACTCTTGTGTGTTCTAAATTTCTAAGTATTAAACCTACTTAAACTAAAATTTCCTCACTAACTTGCTCAAATTACTAAATCTTACAAAAAATTGGGCAGCATTTCTCTTATTTCTATCATATTTCCCAAAATTTAAATAAACCTATATTCATCACATAAATACAACAAATCAAGTAATCAATTAAACATGCACAATTACAACCTTATATCACCGCAGCACACAGTCCCAGATCCTATCTCCACTATTTTATAATTCGTACATTCTACTAAGTTCAATATCTTAATTATACATTAAGATTTAAAATATTACCTCTAATATAAAATCCTCCAAACCTTGATCTCACCAATAAAGTTGTCAACAAAATACCTACTCAAATATAACAATAAACAAAAAAATAATAAAAAAGTTAACAAAATATAAAGAAAAATATATTAAAGCTATATTGTAACTAAATAAACAAAAAGTGCTTAAAGAAAACAAATAATTTGTTATATGTACTCATTTATATACTTAAACCCGAAATAAAGTTTTTTTTTTTTTAAAAAGTTAACAAATCACATAAAGAAAAATTGACTATAAATATCCTAACTAAATCAATAATAAAATATAACTTAAAAAAACAAACAATTTTAATATATACATATTTAACCAATTAAATCCAAAATTTCAAAATAAATTTAAAAAGTTAACAAAATATAAACAAAAATTTACTAATAATAATCAAACTAAAAAATTAATAAAATGAAAGTTATAAAAAATATATCCGTTAATATATATATATACACTCATTTATATAAGTAAATTCGAAATTAAATTAAATTTAAAAAAAAAGTTAATAAAAATAAAATAAATTATAAAAAAAATATTCTAAAAAAATCAAATATTAAAATGCAAAGTTTAAACCTAACACAATTACATAATCATTAATATAAAACTATCCAAAAATTAAAAAATCCGAAATTATGTCAATTTATAAAAAAAAATCACAAAAATTAAATTTAAATCACAAAAATTAATAAAATTGCACTTACTTGTGGTAATTGAGCAATGTGGGTTCTTGATGTAGAAAACCCAAAAAAACCAAGAAAGTTTATGGGTTTTCAAACTACAATTTTCAAAAATACAAAATCTATACAAAAAATTCAAAAAAAAAAAACTATATATAAGTTACATAAACATATATAAATCATTATTTTTACATTAAAATTGAAAAAAAATTGATAAAAACGTACCTAGGTGAACAAATGTGGAAGGAGGCGCCGCTGGTTTCTCTGGTTTTTCAAGCATTTTCGTTTCTGAACATTAGGTAAATGGGTCTGTACACGAGACGATGAGGGTTTATTTAGGTTATTGGGGTCGTTTGCGTCAGTGCCCCATTGACGGTAACGGCCCGTTTGCGTCAGTGGGGCACTGACGCAAACGCTCCATAGTGAAACGCGCATTTCACTTAGGGGTTTGCGTCAGTGCCCCACTGACGCAAACGGACCGTTACCGTTAGTGGGGCACTGACGCTGTTAACGACCCGTTTGCGTCAGTGGGGCACTGACGCAAACGACCCCATTAAACAGCGTCAGTGTATGTTATGACGCAATTGCCCCATCATTTGTGGCAGTGCCTAACTGTCACAAATGCTAATTTTTGGTAGTGCGGCCTACTATTCCTGCCATTAAACACATCGGAGAATTCGGGGTATTACATAACTAAGCTGACATGTGTCATCGAATTATTAGTCCAAGTCATTTATTTTAAAAAATAATTTAAATATTTATTAAATCTTAATTTAAATAATTAAATAAATAAATTTTAAAACAATAGTTTAATTATAGGTTTAAACTAGTGTTAAAAAGAAATTTTAAACAAAATTAAATCCTAATATTTCTCTAACAATAATTTAATAAGTTAAAATTTATCTAAATATCTTAATTAATTATTCTATAGTTATTTTTAGTTGATGCAGACATACCGCTCGAGGTTGATTTGCTATATCAATATTTAGTTGAGTATATTATTTAGTTGTTGCTGGATTTTAGCATAAAGGCTCCTAAATTTTATCCAATTTGGTAATTCAATCCCTAAGGATTTTTTTAGGCAATCAAGTCATCGAGTTCTATAAATATTAGCAATTAAGTTCTTATTGTTTATTTTTTCACAAAATTCCTAATTTTTGAATGATTTTTTAATTTGGACTTTTCTATATTATATGATACGTAAAATTATTTGACATAGAATTTGTAACGTCACATGGCTTAGGATGCAGAGCCCAAGTGCGTGACTCATTTGTCACTTATCTGATTAGGGTGCGGAGCCCAAGTGCGTGACTCATTTGTCACTTATCTGATTAAGGTGCGGCCCAAGTGCGTGACTCATCAGTCACTTATCTGATTAGGGTGTGGAGCCTAAGTGCGTGAGTCATTAGTCACTTATCTGATTAGTGTGTAGAGCCCAAGTGCGTGACTCATTAGTCACCTGTTCAAAGATGGACACATTAGCCATCTATTCCTAGATTGACTTGATAGTCATCTATACACAGGGCAGGGCCCCTAATCATTTATTTGGACTTGTCTGCATGCATGAATAAAGCTATTATTGTTAGGCATGCCTATTATGATTCAGTGACATGTTATTATCTGTTCATGAACATATTGAGTTTTCTTGCTGAGCCTCGGCTCACGGGTGCTATGTGGTGCAGGTAAAGGCAAAAGAAAACTGGATCATCCTTGAGTTGAAGAGCTTAGGTGACAATGTGTACATATGCAGCTGCTCGATCACCTCGATCGAGGGTTTAAAGAGGAACTAGGGTTAAATCCTATTTTGCCGCTCAGGTCGGCTGGTTGTAAATATTTTATTATAATTAACCTTTAAAATATATTTTGGGATCCCAATGTATACAGTAAACGTTTTAGTGAAACGTTGTGTTTTTTACGAATTTTTTTAACCTAAACCGTTAATCACACTTAGTTACACAATTATGGCCAAATGACTCATTTAGCGAGTTTAACACTGTTTAAAATGCACAACGTAACGGTCCCTGGGTAGTAGGGCGTTACACAAATAATAATATGTGGGACCATAGTTGACAACTTTTGGGGTGTCTTAGCATTATAACATTTTTATGGAAAATGTTGACTAAAGTGATGTGGATGCAAGGTAAAATAATAAAAATATATATTTTAGGATGATTTAGACATTTTAAGCAATTAATGGGGTAGCCACCATTGGAGTAACTCTTATCCATCCATCCCTAAGAAGATATATATTTTTTGAAAAAAGATGAACAATTGATAATTATAAAAATAAAGGGTGCAATTTTATATAATTATATATATACTAGATACAAGCAACGTGCAATATGCACGTTTACTTAGTTTTATTTATAGATTTTATTAATTATTTTTATTAAATTTATATTAATGTCATATAAATTTCAAATAAATATCTTATTTTAATTAAATAATTTGTTTATTTTTGTTTAAGGTTATGCTTGTTCTAGTTTTTAAATTTGAGAGTGACAACAAAAAATTATATATTATATGTTTAATGTAATATTAAATATTATAAGTGGATTTTAAATTTAAGTTTCTTGCTAGTTTTTAAAAAAAAATTATTTTGTTGCTGATTAACAGTAGATTATATTATATGTTTAATATGATACTATTCTAATAAGTGACTTTAAGTTTAATTCAATTTTATTTAAGTTATAAAAAGTATGATTTTATTATTTTTAAATAATTATTATTATAAAATATCTCAAAAATATCATATTTTAATTTGTTTAATTATTTATTATTTCTAAATAATTATCATTGTAAAATATATCAAAATATCATATTTTAATTTGTTTAATTACTTATTATTTTTAAATAATTATCATTATAAATATCTCAAAAGTATCTTATTTTAATATTTTTAATTATTTATTTTATTTTATTATATTTAAGTTTAAGTGTTTACAGACTACCGTTAAATATAAGAATATTTCGTTAAAGTTAACATTAAAAAAATAAAAAACTGTTAAAACAAAAAATATTCGCTGTCTACACATTTATTATATATAAGAGATATATTAATTTATAGGATGAGATTATTTTAGTTGTACAGTGTATTTATAAATTTATAAGTATGCATATAGCTTTCTTTGCCAAAATAAAAAAAAAATCAAAAGACATATTCATTTGTTTGGGGGGTATTAAGGCATATGTATATCAATAAAAATAGTCTTTGTGGGGTTTGAAGGATTGAGTCAGTGCTACTATTGTTGTTGATGAGGAGACAAAGGAGAGGAATCAAAGAGAATCGATTGGGTAAAAAAGAACGCAGCAATAGAAAATGAAATGACCTTCTCTCAAGAATAAAGTATCAAAGGTTCGATGTTCGTGAAAATCATTACATTAAAACATAATCTTTTTCAAACTAAAGCCATCCTACTTCCTATATTTCAATTTTCTACAAAAATATTCGACACAGAGAGTGAGAAAACAAGTAAATAAATCACTTTGAAAGTACAAGTGAATAATGAAGATTCATGGATTTTTTTTCTTTTCTTATAAGAAGAATAAAAAACATGTTCATGTACATTCAATTTAATGTGTTAAACGGTGCATAATACCAAAATAAATCCAAATATGTGACTAGGATTATACCTTATTGTGTTTGATAAAAGTGCATCTAAAAATACAAATTACAATCACAGCCAATTGGATTTTTTAAAAAGTAAATAGTGAGAAAAGGACCCATTTTGCGTTTCTAGTGCTTAATTTTGTTATAATGAAGTCTAAATGCCTAATGTCATTATTATTATTTTTTTCAGTTGATTCTTTTGTTATTTTTTATAATTAATGTATAATTTCTAAAAAAAAAAATTATATATATTTTGAGGTGCGCTTTCCATTGTGATTTAAATTGTCATTGTCTTAACCTCACTCATTATATCATTTAGAATAAACCCGTAATGTTCAAATCCACATTTTACCCAAAGACGCTGAATATCATAAGCCCTATAATATGATGCCACGTGGAAGACTGCGTAGTCATCTGCCAATCGCAACGCATATTCACATATCGTATAAAAAGTCGCCACGTGCATCTAAAAGGATAGTTATGTCATTTTATATATCGTGCGAGACCCATTTATGTAATTTCGATAGTTCCAGGGGTAGTTTGGTAGTTCTCAAACTACTACAAGTCTCCTTCTCGTTTACTCGTACCCTGCAAAACCCCTTCACTATCTTTCTCCTTTTGCTCTTTCAAAGACGTAGCTCAGAGCTCTATTTTGGCCGTCGATGGCGGCCTCGGAGACTTCCACGGGGACCACTTTAAGAAACGCTTTCGGAAATGTTTTCTCTGTCTTCATCCTCATCTTGATCGGTGTTCTGGCATTCTCGATCCGACTCTTCTCTGTAAGCTCTCTGATCCTAAAGCTTTCTTCCAATTTGATAGATCTAATTGATAAATACTTATAAAATTCAATACACTTCCGTTTGGTCTCCGAGAAAATGGAAAATAATGAATGAAAGTTCGAATTCTGAGTTATACACACTATATGCATTTGCATGTTTGTATCGCATGTTTTGACATTTGGAGTTTATGTTGAATATTTGTGTATATGTGTTGACCAAATGGGATATTTTGTATCAAAAAGTTGACTTGAGGTTCTGTTAATTGTTATCGTTTCTGGTAATTGTAAAGATTGAATTTTTGTTTTATTAAGTAATCATTTTCTTTTGGATATTTGTATTTTCTGAGGAAACCGGATGGTGCTTGAATATTCATTCAGTGAATCTGAGCTTAATTTTTGTGAACTATTTGTCCTAATGGTAATAATGCCTGGCGAATGATTTACAGGTCATAAAGTACGAGAGTGTAATTCACGAGTTCGATCCTTATTTCAATTACAGAGTCACACAGGTACGATTTCTTTCGCTTGAAAAGGAGATTCTTTCTTTGTATGAGTGTTTTGTTCCCAATAATTGGATTTGTACCATCAGCAGTTTGTTATTGCTTTGCCTCAATTTACTCTAAAACAGCGTAGTGCACTGAAGTTAAAAAAATTTCTTTAGCTTTTCTCTTCTGATCGATATTGTTATGCCACAATCTTGTGAAGCAATACGAAATAAGTATCTGCTCATTTGTTCGTTTCAGTTTCTGACAAAGAGTGGAATTTATGACTTCTGGAACTGGTTTGATGATCGAACATGGTAATTTTTCTAGTTAGTAACCTCAGTTGAAATTTTATGGGAAGTTCCTTTAGTTTGCGTTTTAACAGTCCTGATTTTTGTCACGACTTCTATAAAGGTATCCTCTTGGTCGTGTGATTGGTGGAACAGTTTACCCAGGATTGACCTTGACAGCAGGAACTATTTGGTGGTAGGTTTTTAAGAACATATGGTTAGCAAATACTGCAATTATTTTTTTTGCCTTGCCGAAATAGGATGATTTGCTTTTGGACCTTTGTTATGTGACATTGTTGCCCAACGAACCCAAAATAGAATGACAGAAAAGCAACAAAAAGAGAAAAAAACACAAAAACAAAAGGAAGATGTTTACATCTGTTCCCTAAGTTGGTGGATAGTGTATACTTATGTGCCTTTACCTACGTATTGCAGGTTTTTGAATTCATTAAACATTCCACTGACTGTTGAAACTGTTTGTGTATTTACTGCGCCCATATTTTCTGCTTTTGCTTCCTGGGCAACTTTTCTTCTCACTAAGGTTTGTCTTTCATCCTTGCTTGTTTTTTCAAAACTATTTAATAGTCCTCTGATTGATTAATGTTGCTCAATTTAACCTATTTTTATAGGAAGTTAAAGGTACTGGTGCTGGACTGACTGCTGCAGCTCTTTTGGCAATGGTAAATTACATAGCGGGTATTTTTAACTCTTTTTTTTGTTTATCCATATTTTAATTTTATTAAGACAGCAGATGTGCAACATCTCTCTTGTCTCATTCTCTTGGCAGTTCTTTGAAATTCTTTGTTCTTTTTTCTTTTTAAGTACAGATCTCTGACTTTAATTTGCAGTCAATTTATTCTTATATATCTGCATAATTTTTGGTTATTGTTCTGTTAGTGTTGCATCACTAAGTAAAATTCATAGTACTGCTTTTGGAATATTTGCAACCCAACCCTACATGTACGCATAGGGTACAATTCACGGGCTTCATTTTAAACGGTTTTTTTGTATGGGTAGACCCTGTACTAAACATGACGGTTCTTCTTTGGTCATTTCCAAAATTGTATGCTTGCCCTGCAGATGGAGCCTCTACCTAATTTCGTATTCACCTTTCTTCTCCCATATGACTTCATTAGAATAAATATCGTATGTTGTCTGTATTGATATGAGTCGTATAACATTCTTTCACAAAATATATATTGCCATATTGTGCGATAACATTAGTAGTGTTGTTTACAAATTCCTAAAATCTGTGCACATGACAATGCTTTTCTTCTTGTCTTATTCTATTTTCCAGGTTCCATCATACATATCTCGTTCTGTAGCTGGAAGCTATGACAATGAAGCTGTGGCCATATTTGCTTTGATTTTCACTTTCTATCTTTATATAAAGGTTGGTAATGTCTTAAGCATATATGGCTTTTCTTTTGTCTTTCTATTCTTTTGGGTGGGGGTGACCATTTTGTTGTTGGTGGGTTAGTGTCTTCTATTAATTTAAAAATGGGCTTACCAAAAGAACAATGTGCTTTATTTCAGTTAGTAGTTTGACTGTGTTCTTTCACTTTTGTAATACATTACTAATTATGTGTACTCTACTTTTCTGATTTCCTCTACTGTATGCAGACACTGAATACAGGATCTCTCTTTTATGCTACATTAAACGCCATAGCATACTTTTACATGGTATGTATCGTGTGTTAATTTTTCTTTACTTGTGTCTCATTATATTCATCATTGATGGCATATTGTTATTTTTTTTCAGGTTTGCTCTTGGGGAGGCTACACCTTTATAATTAATCTTATTCCAATGCATGTTCTTCTTTGCATTGTAACTGGTCGCTACTCATCCCGCTTGTACATTGCTTATGCTCCCCTTGTGAGTATCTGCAACTTATAAGTCTTTTACAGAATTGAAAATGAAATGAATATGCATTTCTAGTGTGAACTTGGAGAAAGCGTGCTGCTATGCTATTTTGTTGGGTTTCACAAAGAAAAATAAACAGCGAAAGGGAATACTTACTTCTAATGATTTTACATTTGAAAAACTCGCGTGACCAACATCTAGTGAAAATGGATTTCAAGTATATGCCTAGTAAGGAAAATGGATATTTGGGCATTAAATCATATGCAGGACTTTGTCATAACCTTTTTCCATTAACCCATGCTTGTAGGCTATACTCAACTACCAAAAAGGCTATTGGTCAATTGTAACAACAAAGATGTTGTAGTTATTTTCTTGCTATTGGTTGTATGACTTAGATCCATTGAAAGGCTTGCTTGCTTAAATTGTTGTAACTGTGGTTTGAACTTTGAACACATTGTGAAGCATAATGTATGAGTAAATTAATTTACTAGTTACCGTGAGATCGTAGGCAGATTAGGTAATAAGGTGTTTAAAAGAAATCATTCTTGGGCTACTCCATTGCTTTCCAATTTATAATATCACTGTCAAACGTAGATATCTGGTTGGAGATTTCCACAGTAAAACCTGCTTCTGCTTCATTTGTGGAGGTCATAATTACCACTAATCTTATTTTGTAAATGCAGGTTGTCTTGGGAACACTACTAGCTGCTTTGGTGCCTGTAGTTGGATTTAATGCAGTCATGACATCAGAACATTTTGCATCCTTCTTGGTAAGTTTTTGCATAATATGCCTGTATGCTTGTGAGCTTTGGCTAACAATTTTCTTCTGCAGGTTTTCATTATTATCCATGTGGTGGCTCTTGTTTATTATATTAAAGGTCTTCTGTCTGCAAAAATGTTCAAAGTAGCTGTCACACTCATTCTGTCTCTTGGCCTGTAAGTTCCATTTATTCTTTCTCCTTAATATATTCTAGATGGTGCAAGTGTTTGAAAAATGATCTTCATGCTTCTCTGCTCATTCTTTATCAGGGTACTCTGTTTTGCTGTAGTAGCAATACTTGTAGCTCTGGTAGCTTCTAGCCCGACGAAAGGATGGAGTGGAAGAAGTCTTAGTCTACTTGATCCGTAAAACTTCTGTACTCTCATCTCTTTCTTGTTTGCCAACCTTGATCTTCTTGAATGTGTTAAAGAAATATGAAGAAAGCTGATTTCCTACATGCTTCATTAATGATGAATGCTACTTTCTGCTTTTTGTCCAGAACGTATGCAAGCAAGTACATACCAATTATTGCTAGTGTCAGTGAGCATCAACCACCAACTTGGCCTTCTTACTTTATGGATATTAATGTTTTAGCATTCTTGGTTCCTGCTGGGATTGTTGTAAGTTATATTTTTAACACAATAGATATATATTTATGTTTTTTTTCTTACTTAAAATTTGTATGTGTCCTAATGGCATCTTTCTGTTGGTAGGCATGCTTTTCACCTCTATCTGATGCAAGCTCTTTTGTGATCCTCTATATAGTAACATCGGTTTACTTTTCTGGAGTCATGGTAAGAACTACCTTCCGACAGCCAATTTCACCTTCCCTACACCCTTCTCTTAATCTAATATAATCTGTTTGGGTAATGTACAGGTGCGCCTTATGCTAGTATTTGCCCCAGCAGCTTGCATCTTGTCTGGGATTGCTCTCTCTGAAGCTTTTGAAGTTTTTACACGATCAATAAAGTTCCAGTTGCCTGGGTCATCAATAAAACCCCAAGTTGATGTAATGTGTTTTCTTTGTGCTGCTAGTTTAAATTATCCCAAATTCATAGTGCATTTACTTGAAAGCTAAAATTTCCTTTTGTTTGGTCTTTTTGTTTCCTTGACAATTAAGGCAGGGGAGACGAGCTCTGTTAGTGTCATACCAGAGAACAATGTGGCAAAGACTGATAAAACTGAAGATACAATAAAGGAACGACCATCAAGAAAGCACAGGAAGAAAGATAAAGAACCTGTGGCTTCTGTGGAAAAGCCATCTATCAAGTCTAAAATTGAGAAGAGGCTTCTGGTTTTACCTTTTGAGGCATCTATTGTAGCGATTTTCTTGCTTGTTTTGCTTGGTGCCTTCTATGTGGTAAAATTTCTTCTAATTTTAATTTCTTGATTGAATCACATGCAATCATGGGATATAATTAATATGGATTCTGTTTGTGCTTCTGACTAAGTTGTTTGAACTTTGAGATTCTTCATACTGCAATGAACTCAGTGTGTGTGTGCACGTGTATATAATAAGTGATCCAATGTCTCGCAAGCTTCTTTTGCAGAATGATCTCGTAATCAATTTCGCAGTAATCAACCACGACTTGAAAACCTTCACCTTATTATATGCTTTCTGAATAAAATTGTGTTACTGATTGTTCTGGCTTTGTTGTCTGACAAAATTTTCGCATGAGGGACTTGCAAGAATCTGCTGTCCTTGAACTTCTTCTCCCTAGCATAATATATATTTATAGGACAATTCTGGGCTTCACTTTAAGCCTTACCGGAAGGGTTCTTAGTGTTTTCAACCCGTGAATAGTTTTCGGCACGATTTTTATTTTTTACCGTATATATTGTAATTGTTTAGAGCGTCTTGCAAATTTTCAGAAACTTCCGAATAGTTTACAGTACCGAAAACTAAGTTCAAACATGTTGCACGCGTGATTAATTTTTTGTATGCGTGTGGAAAACAACATGTTTGAACCTAGTTTTCGGTACTGGAAACTATTCGGAAGTTTCTGAAAATTTGTAGGACACTCTAAACAATTACAATATATACGGTAAAAAAAAATCTTGTCGAAAACTGTTCATGGGTCAAAAACACTGAAGAGCCCTACCGGTGGCTTAAAGTGAAACCCCTATATGAGAATTGTCCTATATATATAGAAATTGTATTTGAACAAATTTTATTATTATCATTTTCTCTAGTAGGAGTTTTAGTTAAATTATTCCCTTGTAGGTTCATTGTGTCTGGGCAGCAGCAGAAGCTTATTCAGCCCCATCAATTGTTCTAACATCTCATTCCCATGATGGTCTTCATGTTTTCGATGATTTTAGAGAGGCTTATGCATGGCTAAGCCACAACACTGAGGTGGATGACAAAGTGAGAACCTCCCCATTTTGTTACTCAGTCCTCTCTTATTGTGAAATTTTCCTACTTTGTGGGCTCGAGGCCTATTGTCTCTGATTGTACGATTAAATTTTGGGAAAGCTAAAAATGTGTCTTTACCAAACCAAAGAGACTAACTGACACCTAGTCTTTCTAAAACTTGTTTTGCAGGTTGCATCTTGGTGGGATTATGGGTACCAGACTACTGCAATGGCTAACCGCACAGTCATTGTTGACAATAATACCTGGAATAACACACATATTGCAACTGTTGGTACTGCCATGTCTTCTCCTGAAAAGGCAGCTTGGGAAATCTTTAACTCTTTGGATGTAAAATATGTTCTTGTGGTTTTTGGAGGTTAGCTTTTCTAGATCTATTCTGTGATTGTCCTAAAACAAGATCTGGAACTTTGTCATGATATATTGCTTTGCTCGTTCATTAGGTCTTGTTGGCTACCCCAGTGATGACATCAATAAGTTCCTGTGGATGGTTCGTATAGGTGGGGGTGTCTTCCCTCACATCAAGGAGCCTGATTATCTAGTAAGTTATTAAGTCAACTGCCAAACCAGCAATTGTTTTTTGTTCAAATAAGGAATTAGATTATCTTGTAAGTTGGGATTTTATTTTCACTGCTAATAGAATCTTGACTATGTTTCACCTTGTTTCTGTCTAAAGAGAGATGGTCAGTATCGTATTGATTCTCAAGCCACTCCAACTATGCTAAATTCGCTCATGTACAAACTATCATATTACAGGTTTGTGTTTGCTCGGAAGCTGGTTATTTAACTGTTTTTTAAATTTATTTTGTTCTTCCCTATGTTAATACGTGTTAATAATTATAACACGTTTGTTTTAACAACAGGTTTGTGGAGACAGATGGTAAGGGCTTTGATAGAGTGAGGCGAACAGAGATTGGAAAGAAGTATTTCAAACTTACTCATTTTGAAGAGGTAAGACAGAATTAATCTCTTTAGATAAACAGAACTGCGAGTATATTGAACTTAAAGGATCATTATGACATGCTAGTCCTATTAGAGGCTCAACCTTTGGCCCTTGTGTTATTCTTTATATAATCTCAGATAAATCCAAACTCAAAGCGTCTCCAGGGGCCATATTAGTTCCCCAATCTTAGATAACAATTGATTCTAATAATGATCTTTAATTGTAATTTGTGATTGTTCTACTTCCATAACTCCAATGCGCTGATAATGCATTATGGCTTTTTGAATATAATGTAGGTCTTCACTACTCACCATTGGATGGTGCGGTTATACAAATTAAAACCTCCAAAGAACAGGATTCGTGGAAAGACAAAGAAGTCTAAATCGGTATGGATGATTGTTTTCTTCTCCAACTTACTCTGCAGTTTTTTGACTTTTATTTTGGACATATATTGATGAAATCTCCCCTTAAACATGACAGAAATCTACGGGAACAACTCCTAAAAGAAGCTCTAACAGAGCTGGAAAGAAGAATCCTTGGCAATGAAAATGGACTAGTGTCCTCACAAAGACCAAAATTCGAAGTTCTGGTCACATGTAATTCTTTACTTATAAGCGAGAGAGCCGTTTAGAGAGATTGTGGAGGTGTAGTGGTTAATTTTGTACGGTAATGCTAATTGTACCCTCTTTTTGACAGCGTTGGGATCAAAGAAAAAGAAAGAGAAAACGTTTTTTTTTTTGGGCTCCTGGTTTTAGTAATTTAAAAGGGTCCAACACCAAGTAGTACTTCTTGCTGCGGTTTGAGCGTCGATAACCCTATAAATTTAAAAATGATTTCATTAGCTTAATTTTATCAAACTCTAGCCATTAGAATGGCAATATGGATTTATCCATAAACAGACTCACTAGTTCTACCTCTTTTATGGAGCAGAACTAAATTCGAAATGGAGGAATCAATGTAAGTTCAACTATTATAAATTTCCCAGTTTGAGAAGCAACGAAAAGCTCAAAAGACAAAAAGTTGCATTACGTTTCATAATAAAATTAAAAGAGAAACTTAACTCAATTTGTCAGGATGTAAATACTTCATTATCGAGTACATAGGTTTCCCAGCAAAAAAAAAGTACATGAAAGGTATCTCACAGCCAAAAGTATACACGAAAGGTATTTAGCCTCACCTCAACTTGGGCAGTCCTGTGACATTGCCATGCCATGAACGATTTGTGGCACCCAAATCAACCTATGAATTGCATATTTTTTTCCTGTATCGAGAAGCTTTGGACCAGCCCTGGCTGAAATGAAAGCGAAGCAGAAGCTTGGCGACGCAGTAGACCTTTTGTACTCTCGTGGCTGCGCCTCCTCCGAAGCCTACCCGCGATGTTGCCCAAGCCAAGAGATTGGAGTCTCACATGGAACTTCACTTATTCCATCCCACCAATACTTTCCTCCATAATCGCCTTTTCCATCTATATGACAAGTCCGGTAGACTTGACGATGCCCGCAATTTGTTCGATAAAATGCCCAAGAGAGATGTCATTTCTTGGAACGGCATGCTTTCTGCTTTTGCAAAATCCGGGTCGGTTGAGGATTTGGAAGAGGCGTTCGAACAAATGCCTGATCATGATTCGGTTTCTTTTGACACGATGATCGCGGGTTCTTCAGGAAATGAGTGTCCAAGAAGGGCGCTAGAGATTTTCGTTAGAATGCGGAGGGAAAACTTTGAGCCTTCGGAATACACTTTTGTCAGCCTCTTACGGGCATCTTCTCAGTTATTGGATCTTAGGCTTGGAAAACAAATACATGGTAGAGTTGTTGCTGGGAGTTTGGCTGGGAATGCCTTCATTTGGAATGGGTTGACTAATCTGTACGCCAAGTGCAGCGACATCGACCGTGCTCGTTGGTTGTTCGATCACTTGGTGAATAAGAGTTTGGTTTCCTGGAATTTGATGATTACATGGTATTTGAAAAATGGAGAGCCTAAGAAATGCATTGATTTGTTTAGAGAAATGCAACTGTCGGGGTTAAAGCCTGACCAAGTTACAGCATCAACCATTATCAGTGCCTACTTTCAAACTGGATGTATAGACGAAGCAATAAAGACTTTCCATAGTATCAAGTAGAAGGATAAGATTTGTTGGACGACAATGATAGTGAATTGTGCACAAAACGGTAGAGAAGAAGATGCTTTGATGTCGTTTGGAGAGATGCTAGCAGAAAACATCATACCTGACAGTTTTACCATCTCAACTGTGGTTAGTTCTTGCGCCAAATTAGCATCATTATTCCATGGCCAAGCTATTCATGGGAAATCAATTCTGATGGGAGTTGATGATGATTTGCTTGTTTCGAGTGCTCTCGTCCATATGTATTGCAAATGTGGAGTTACCAATGATGCTTACTTAGTCTTTGAAACAATGCCAACTCGAAATGTTGTTTCTTGGACTGCTATAATCGGGGGTTGTGCACAAAATGGACAAGATCTGCAAGCTTTGGCCCTCTATGAACGAATGCTGGAAGAAAACATGAAACCAGATAACGTTACTTTGGTAGGTGTCTTATCAGCTTGTGTCCATGCTAATTTGGTTGAAAAGGGCCAAGAATATTTTGATTCAATCAGCAAAAGACATGGTATGACTCCCACTTTGGACCATTACGCCTGTATAATCTGCCTCTTAGGTCGTTCGGGTCACTTAGATAAAGCTTTAGATCTTGTCAAAAGTATGCCCCATGAGCCAATCAGCCTAATATGGTCTACACTTCTGTCCATTTGTGCAACGAGAAACGACATTAAAAATGCAGAGATGGCGGCTGAGCATCTCTTTAAGTTAGAACCTTTCAATGCTGGACCTTATATTATTCTGTCTAACATGTATGCCAGCTTGGGAAAATGGAAAGATGTGGTGTCCATTAGATCTCTAATGAAGATTAAGAATGTGAAGAAGTTCTCAGCTTATAGTTGGATCGAAATCGATAGCATGATCCACAAATTTGTATCTGAAGATCGATCGCATCCGGAGACTGAAACAATTTATGAGGAGCTGAACAAACTGGTTAAGAAAGTGCAAGAAGCTGGGTTTACTCCTAATACAAATTTTGTGTTGCATGACATCGGAGAAAAGGAAAAAATTGAGTCTATATGTTACCATAGTGAGAAACTTGCTCTTGCATTTGGATTGATCAAGAAACCTCAAGCATGGATACCAATAAGGATAATGAAAAATATTCGTGTCTGCGGTGACTGCCATCAATTTATGAAGTTTGTATCGAAAATTACTGGAAGGTCAGTCATATTGAGAGATTTAAACAGATTCCATCATTTTGAAGGGGGGACATGCTCTTGCAAGGATTATTGGTGATCAATAGTTCTGTTAAGGCAAACTGCAATGCAAAGTTACAACGCGTAAATATGCCGTGATTCCCTCAAAAGACGTCCAACCCTGTGCCAATTTTAAGACCATTTTTTTAATACACATATTTATATCCTATATATATATAAATATATGGTATTATTTGAGTATATATTTTATGCTGGATTTTTTAAATTATAAATACACACGTAATTTAATTTTTTAAATAAAATTTCAAATATTTTTTATAATTTGTGTATGAAAATTCTTTAAAATAAAATTAACATTAAAATTAATTAAAGAAACAACAGATAATTAAAATATTACAAACTTACATTCTAATATTAAAATTAAACACACCAAACATAAATAAAAAAACAACAATATATATATATATAAATAAATAGCACAAGACAAACTAAGACATACTTCTAATAATTTGGTCATCTTATGTGAAAAATATGTCATTATATAAGGATGTAAATTTAGATTTTTTATCTTCAATAGTTTGAGAAAATAGTAAAAGACAAAATACGATGTGACAATACAATGTTACGAGTATCTTTTCTTATCTTCAATAATTTGAAATTTGAAGACAAAATACGATGTGACAATACAATGCTACGGGTATTTTTTCTCAAGACAATAATTTGAAATCTGAAGACAATGGAAATCTACACTATAAAACATGGGCTTCATGTAGACCAACTACACATACAAATCAACGTGGATTAAAGATGAATTCTCATTATGGTAGTTCATCTTATTTGGCATCGTCTTCTTCTTCAGATGATGATGATGATTATTACGATGATCTAGAAAAGCAAGTGGAATGTCAAATTACTGCTAACAACAATTTTTGCATCGCTCAACACCAAAATAACGAAGGGTCACACAAGGGCTCAATTCCTAGTCATATAGTAGTCAACCGTGACCGAGAAAATGCTGATCGCAATCTCTTCAACGACTATTTTGCAGAGAACCCTCGATTTTCTGCCTCGATGTTCCACCGAAGATTTTGAATGGATCGTGCTTTATTCCTTCATATTTATGATGTTGTACAAAGGCATGACAATTACTTCGTCCAACGAAGATATGGATTTGGTAAGCTCGAGTTATCGGGTCTACAAAAAGTAACGGTCGTATTTCGAATGTTGACATATGGTGTACCAGTAGCTGCTACCGACGAGTACATAAAAGTAGGAGAATCTATTGCTTTGGAAAGTTTGAAATGATTTTGTCGTGTTGTTATCGAGGTCTTTGGAACCCGCTATCTCTAATCACTTAACGCTAATGATGTTGCAAGGCTACTACATATTGGTGAACGTCGAGGTTTTCTAGGAATGTTGGGTAGTTTAGAATGTATGCATTGGAAATGGAAAAACTGCCCTACGACTTGGGGAGGACAATACGCTGGCCGTAGTGGATCTCCGACTATTATTCTTGAAGCTGTAGTTGACTGTGATCTTTGGATATGGCATGCGTATTTTGGTCTACCTGGATCTAACAATGATATTAACGTGTTGGAGGCGTCCCATTTTTTTGTTGATCTTGCTGCGAGTGTTGCTCCACCCGCCAATTATGTCACTAAAGGGAAAGAGTATAATATGAGTTATTATTTAGCTAACGGTATATATCAAAAATGATCTACTATTGTTCAAACCATTCGTGAGCCACTTGGCCCGAAGAAACAATTATTTGCTCGAAAACAAAAAGCATGTAGAAAAGATGTAGAACGTGCGTTTGGAGTATTGCAATCAAGATTTGCCATTGTGGCAGGACTAGCGTGTCTATGGAATGAGAGGATATTACATGATATAATGACTTCATGTATTAATATGCATAATATAATAATATAACATGAACGCGACGTTAATGCACCAATTGAAGAACGATTCGAAGTGCCAAATCCAAAAGTTGAGATGGTGGGTAATGACGATGCTTGGTTTCAAGAATTTCTGGCTCGACATAGAAAAATCAAAGATAAGAATGCTCATATTGAACTGCGAAATGCATTAATTGAACACTTGTGGGACAAATATACTAACTCGGAAAATTAGTTTAATTTAATTAATATTTCAAGGGTGTGTTATGTTTTAGAGTTAATTGAATGTATTTTATTTTAGTAGTGTAATATTGAAATAGGAAAATGTAATGTGTTATTATAATTTGTCATATTTTAATATTTATGATATAAGTTTCATGTAATTAATAATAACATTTTTACTTAATAGATTAATTAAATAAATAAATGATTAAATAATATAATAATAAAAAGAACATTCTATTTTATTAAAAAATAATATAATAATAAATAGTATACTTTTTGGTGTAATTTTTTGTGTTGTGGTTGGAATGGAAAAAAAATATGGTGCTAAAATTCTTTAGTTTTAAGGAATCTCAACACTATATTTTTTTTCATTCTAACCACAACACCAAAAATTACACCAAAAAATATATTATTTATTATTATATTATTTTATCTTATATATAAAATAATATACATATATATTTATTATTAAATACTAATATAAAAAGCAAAATAATATTGCATTTTGTTTTTGCCGTTGGGGTACCATAGCTTGACAGCATAATAATAGGATAAATGGAGTTAGGTTGGATTTGATTTTGTGTCTTTTTAGCACTATATTTACTTTTTTGCAATCCGGTTAGAGCTATCTGCCTAATTATACAAAATTATTGAAGTTTTGGAATCAACTTCATTTGATCTTTTTTTTTTAAAATAAAAAATTATTATTATCAGTGTGTTCCTACTTCCTACCACGCTTCATTTAAGCTTACGACAGTTTATTTTCTAGCTAAAGTTTCCCTTGATAACTAATTTTGTAATAATATGTTCGGTTTTATGTAATAAAAATATGTGCAGTAATAAATTTAACAAAGAATTTAGAGACAAGATAATGTCACATTATTACAAATAAAGCTATTCATAAGCCTGATTTTATTTTTTATTTTCCGTTTTACATTAAAAGTTTCTGACATTTTTTTTTTTTGACAAATAAAAAAAGTTTTTTATGTTTAAAATTCTTATTTCATTGAGAAAAAAACTCATTGCAGATGTTACACGTATAATTGCTCTATCCATTCTTCCTCCACGTCATCTTGCTCTCTATTGGCGCTTAACAACATACAGTTTGATCCAAAAGAAAAAAAATTGAGCATTAAAATGGCAATTTTAAAAAAAAAAAAAAAAAGACTTGCTGGTTATCAAAATAAAATTAATTCCAGCAAAATCGGAATGATAAAAGTTATAGGGAAAGAAATGACTCGTGCCTTGGGGTTTCTACCTAAATTGGTCATTGTCCCGACCAAATCACTTTCTAAGCTCACCATGATTTGTCCAAATATGAAACCTGGTTAGTTATCAAATATTCTGTTTACTTTTATTGTCTATCATTCAATTGTATTTCTCTTTATATTATTACTTTTAATTATTATATAAGCGAAGCACAAATCTTGTTAAGAAAATAAAACCTTTTCATTTTTTTTCAAAATCCACATAAAGAGTTAAGAGTCTCATCACTTTATTTAACACTTCATTTAAAAAACTTAATGACAAAATTATAATAAAATAATTAGTTACATACATACAAAGTCAACATTTTTCTGCTCACTCCTACAACACTACCTAACAGGAAAACTCAAAAACCAAAAATTGCAGAACCTTTCAAATAATAGACTCAAAAAAGAGAAAAATAGAATAAATAAAATAAATATATATAAACATATACACATGTATTTCTTTCTCTGTGTGACTTGGTTCGTCAGTGTATGCTTTGCCCCGTATAATATGAAATTAATTTACTCGAAAACTGAAGGCCCATACTATGTATGTTCATCAATTTTTCCACATATTGGTAGGCTTGATGGGAAGAAAAATTCTCATGTCATGGCAGAGACAATCTAATTGACCCATAACTTTCTTGAGCATTGTGAAATGCCCGTGTCTTCCTGATCCTCTCCAAGGAGAAAACTCAGTCCCCTCAAGCTTCAAACTTGGAAAATTTCTGAACAAAACAATGCAGCCAATAATTATCAATATATCAGACATGTTTAGTCTCAACTCGGGCAGCAGTCTGTAAGAAAACTATAGTTAGAGTTGTGATTTGATTAAAACGACAATGCCATGAACGACTCATCACACCCAATCCACCTATGAATTGCATCTTTTCCCAGTCTTTCCTTGACTCAACTTAAAGTTTCTTAGGCAAGTTGTATGTTTTCTTGAGAAACTTTGCAGCAGCCTCATCGTTCCGATAACATAAAACTCGGAGAAGCGTGTTTGGTTCATTTGGACTCCACTGACCTGAAGTTGGAGGCAAAGGAAGCTTGGATTTGGCAGAAGAACCAAAGTTCTCCAGAGTTGCACGTTTGAACTGTTCTATTAGGCTCTCGGTATCTGTGTGATATAGGGGAAGAATACTTTTTACTACCTTGGAAAATTTATCAATTATTTCAGAAGGCAACCCATCTCCATTGGACCAGAATAGATCTGTGAGAAACTTAAAGTCCTCCTCTATTATGTCAGAATCTTGAAGAGTGAAAGCACGAGAAGGACCGCCAGCAAGTAAAACTAACAGGAAACAATCAAAAGACGCTTTCATTACGTCTGTGATAACTCGTGTTCTGGCCCTGTCGTGCACTGTTGAAGAAATAACCTCCAAATATTGCTCGAGTTCCTGAAGAAAAGGCTCAATCCTAGATGAAGAAACTTCACCGATGTACAAACCATCCCAGAGAGCATGACTTAATTCATGGAAGATGACCTTGTATGCTGTAGCTTCACAGAGTTGTAGGACTCCTTCCATGCAAGCAGATTCTGAAAGTTCAAACATCTTTCCCAAACGATCTGCAATATCAGATTCTGCGTTCCCCAGATGGGCAACTATCCTCTTCTTAAACACTCCCAACTCCAATCGAATGAGCTGCAGAGTACTTATGCGAACGCAAAGCTGGGGTACCCCAAACAAATCATCCCCATTTGTAGTGCCAACCTGGGATTTCCTCTGTGTTAAATGCGACTTGTCCTTCTTCTTGAATACACCATGAAACTTTGATCCTGTTGAACATCTTGTCATAGAAGGCAGAGTAGGAATAAATGAACTTCGAGATCCTGGAGACAGGAGAAAAGGTGTTCACTATAGAGATTTAATCTACAGTTAATGCATCAGATTCCTAGCAACTAAGCTATACATACCACAGCCAGATTTGGCCTTGGATACATAGTGTTGGAGACATCTGTCAAGAGCCTTCATCAAATCAGGAATCAAGACTGAGTGCATAGGTATCGGCAAAAGAAAAAATGCTTCTAAAGTATCGTCTATTATGCGTAGAACTTCAATAGCAGAGGGAGCAAAATGCTCTTTATTTGCTTGCGGATTCCACACCTACAGAAAACATATTCTCTTGCTTAGATCATGGGAACTTAATAAAAAGATTAAGTTTCAATTTTCCCTTTAAAGAACTATTGTACAATTAGAACTCCTGACAAACATTAATTAAAAATACTAACAAGGTTCCCGACACTGCAACAACACAAATATATAAAAAAAATACATCCACAATCCCACATAAGGAGAGTCCCACAAATACAATATTTGTGCCTGAACTGGAACTAAATAGCTTTTTAGTATTATGGTGTTTCACTTGGTAAAATGTTGCTCCGACTATTTTATTTCATTACTTTTTTATTTCTTCTTTCTAAAGCGAGCAACTTTCTAAGTTTGACCTCTCTACGTGATTCTCAAAATTAATATTAGTTTATAAAATAGTTGAGTGAGTACAGGCTAAGCCCTATACCAGTCTCAAATTTAAAAGTTAGATACTACCAATTGGTTCCATTAAAGCTCAACAAGGTATGCATTGTTACCTCTAGTTGTAGATTCCTGTCAACCCATTCCTTAAGTCTGTCCACTCTTGTCTTTATCCAATCCTTCACCAGAGTGACAATTACAGCTTCGGCCTCATAAGGAGGCATCTCCCTTATGACCGACTTTCCACCATCATCACTATTTACAGCATCTTCAACAGCAATCTGTACAAGATCTTTCTCCAATTTATCAGCAGCTCTCAGCACTTGTAAAGCGTCAGGTGTCAACTCACTAATACCGGCAACGAACTGCTTCAGCTCATTCCCATAGCAAGAATGAAGGGTAGCTACAGAAACACCTGCTGCAAGAGGGTGCCATCCCTTCAAAACTGGACTATATACAGCTTTCTCACTAAAAGCCAGTTCACTAATGTCTTGCGCAAGGATGGCTAGCAGAGGAAGATTATTTTTTTTGCCCTTAGATGAACGCTGGCTCGACTTCAATTTTTCAAGTTTCTGGAACAGAAAAGTTCAAACAAGACCTTGAGCAGTATACTTCACAAAAAAAAAAGGCCAGCTTGGGAAATAAAAGAATTGCAGGCAACTGCATAAATGTAATGTAATATAGTAAATCATCATTCACAGTTCAGCAAGGTTAAACTTGCCTGAGCAAACGCATTTCGTAATGAGGATCTTATGTAAGAGTCAACCCTGTCTCGAGCCACGTCGGTATCTTTTCTCTTCTTGTGATAGTTGTGAGAAACATCTTCCACCAATATCTTTGCTGATAATACACCAAGAGAAACTACATTCTGCATTGATTCAATATTATCACTGTCGAATATATCTCGGTAAGATAGGAGCCTTTTCTCAGCCCAACCCATAATCGAACTTAATGTAGAACTTAAGATCTTAGAATAAACCGAATCCACTGTTGTCCTGGCATCTTTTTCAACTTCCACCAGAAGATTATTTGAAGCCAACAGCAAGTCACTCTCTACTTGACCAGTTGTAACGAAACGATGAAATAAAATCCATAAGAAACAAAGATTATGCAGCATTTGGTTTATTCCAAGGATCTCCCAAGTCTTCTTTATGAGTTCCAAAACCTCATCAACCTCTTCGATCACAGATGTATCGTCATTCACATCAAAACATGATTCTAAAAGCATTTGGTACAGCTTAAGATTCAAAGGATACCCATCAGCCCAATGGCAAGTATCGGAAACAGAACCATCAAATGATCTACAAGAAAGAGACATAACAACACTGCGAAGAGCTTGCATGGATTCACTGTTCTTTCCAGTTTCTATTGGTTTCTCTAATGATGCTTGAATGATCATCCGGAGTCGTTTTGGGGCACTGTCTGTCTTATCAAGTGGCACACAAGGGTGCAAAAGTAGCCCTGCTTCTAAAACCTTCAAATTTCTCCTCTGCCAAGCTTCAAACTCTTGTTGTTGATTGGGAAAATCTGAGGCCTTGAACTGTTGTAGGAGCTCCAATGGCAGGACCATAGTTTCCATGCGTCTTCCGAGCTTATAATTATCATTTTTAAAAAAGAAATGCACTAATTCAGTTCAGCATCCTTAGTCAAAAGAACAAGCAACGACAACAAACCAAGAATTTCAAATTTAACCATCATTGATCCACATTCCTTGGACTCAACGACATATTCTCGCTTAAGGGGGGAAAAACAGAACTTGGTGAATTTTTAAACTGCCACAATAATTGAAGGAGAAAAAAAACAGAACACCTAATCTTTGAATACAAAAACGTTATAACAAGTAAACAACATAAGATTTGTTCCTTAATTGTCTCCAAAAATTCAAACGTAATCCAATCCATTTTGTTCCACATTCAATTCATAACTCAAACGTAATACATACCTGACCAGCAGCGACCCTCAAGAGAGCTCGCCTAATCCTCGAATCAGTCTGCTCCGAAACCCTCATCTGAATCCTTATCATCTCACCCACAGTGACCGACCGTTTCGTCTTCCCCTCACTCACCGACTCACCACCGTCCGCTCTCCTCTTGGAACTCGGCGACGATTTCAACCCAAGAGCCTTCTTCACCCGGCTCGCCGCCGTCGAAGTTAGCGATCTCTGCAGCGACGGCGACGCGGTCAGAGTCGCCGGAGCCCGGTCGGTCTTCTCCGACTGAGGGATGTAAGTCAACGGCTTTCCGCTTGTATTCCGGCATGCTCCGACTAGGATCTCGTAGGCCGTTTCCCGGAGCTCCGAGTCCGTAAGGTTGAGACCCAGTTCGCCAAATGGGGATACCAAGCCTGTTTGTGTGTAAATGGGCATGACGGTTTCGGGTTTGGATGGTTCTCGTTGGTATTTCCTCGAGCCCCCAGTTACTCTGTCCTTCTTCAGCATATGAGCCATTGCTTTTGAGTATTAAGAAGAAAAATAAAAAGGTAAAAACTCAGGCTTTGGGTATGGAGAGGTGGCCGGTGGGGTTCACTCGCTTTCTTTTTTGAAAAATAAAATAAAACTTCTTCTTTCTGGTATATGAGAGAGAAAGAAGAAAAAAAAGTAGAGAGAGATTCTTGCTTGACTTATAAGGAAGAGCTAATGTTTTTTAGTATGAGAGAGACAGAGAGAGTGATAAACAAAATAAAGGAAGACACGGAATTTCAGAGGGAAATTGATTTGGATATGGAATTTTACTTTTTCAAAGCTTTGTTGGCTATTATAAGAGAGAAAGAGAAGTTGGGTTCATTGGTTGGTACTTTCAAACAAAACATGGCAATGGAAATTGGAAAAGATGGAATGGAAGGTAAGGTTGGCTTACCATGCAATAATCATTAATCTAATACCTTTTTAGAGAAAAAAATCAATTAATTAGTAAACAATTAAGATAAAGTGATAATGGGTTCTCAACATTATTATATTTAGTGCCACAAAAAAAACATTATTATATTTAGGAAAGAGAGAGAGAGATGGGTTGTCTCTTTGTCATCACCCATCATCCATTTAAGCTTTATTTTCTAATTGGTTTGTTATTGAGTCACAAACAAACATTAAAATTCATCAAAACCATAAAGAAAAAGTTGCACTAACAGGGCTACACCTATATTTGGATCTTGGACATATAAGTCGTTTCTCAACTATCAAGTTGAATGTTTATGTTATAACATTAATGCTCTAAAAAATTTCAAGCGATTTCATCAAGAGAATTATGAATGTAATAAAAGAGTGACCTTTTTCTTTCAAGAGAGAAGGTCACACAGACAGACGATAATTGGACCAAGTCCAGTCTAGATTAGATAATATGTGATTTGACCTTAATTAACTAGGAAAGATTCATCGATGATATGAATGGGATTATATTGTTTTGATTTGGCAAATACGCTGAACTTTTAGGAAAGAGTCGAGTCTTTGACCAAATGGACCACAGACTCATGCTTCTGCGATAACTCATAACTCGTAATCATATCACACACATCCAATCTATCACAGTTGAGTGCGATGCTTCAGCGGACTGACTGACTGAGTATTTTAAAAATATATTTTTTCATTTTTATAAAATTCAATCTGAAAAAAAAGAAAGAAAAAAAATCAATCTGAAAAAAAAAGTAGCAACCTGGATTATAAAGCCACTGACACGGAGAAACAGATACTTTCATGTTCCGAGGATCGAGGGCACTGTCGGATTCAAGTTACAACTAATAACTTCCAAATTCTTTGTCCATATGTGTCCATCCATATTTAAAATAAATAAGTAAATAATAAATGAAGGGTTTGGGTTGGGTTTTTGACCATCAATTTAGTTACATTAGATTATTTTTATTCGATAATTTTGTTATAAAATTAAGTGCTTTTTTCACTTGTGTACTAGTATTATGAAGACACTATATTAATCAAACAAAATTAATAAGATCATCTTCCGAATTTTTTTGATGCATTACTAAAATACAATATATTTCAAAAAAATAGTTGTTGGAATAATGTGCTAAAACTTATATACCATGCAAATTGAATCAAATTTTACATAAAATATAACATATCTAAATTTATATAATCAATAAATATATATTTTTAGCTATTAATGATTATTTTATTAGTAGGTAGAAACAACATTCAATGTACATTTGCTTAGGTGTTGTTTGGTAACACTTAAAAAAATAGTTTTTTATTTAATTAATTAAAATTTTGAAAATTAAACATAAAATGTGTTTGGTAACTCTATATTTATTTATTATTTTTTTTAAATTTAATTAAAATTTATTAAATTTTGAAAATAGAATTTTTTCACTTTCAATTTTTTTTGAACAGTTTTCAAATTTTTTTTTTCTCTTCTTCAAATCAACATCTTATATTGTTAAACAAAAAATAAAAATAAAAGTTATCAAACGCATTTATTATTTTTTGTTTTTAAAAATAAAAAATAAAAATAGTTACCAAACATATTTTTATTTTTTTAAATAAAGAAACAAAAATAAAATAATATTTCTATTTTTGTGTTTAAAAAATTCGAAAACAAATTTTTTACCAAACGGGCCCTTAATTTTAAAATTGTAAACATATTTATTCAAACATGTATTTTTTTAATTATCATATAAATTTTAAATAAATAAACAATATCATAACAATAAATAAAATATGCTTAATATAATATATGACATAAATGTATTAAAGAAATTAGGGAAAAATTGTCTATAATTTTAATAAAAATTGGTTCACTTTGTTTTAGATATATAAAAGAATGAACTAAAGTTCTATAGTATATATAGATATTTATATCAATAATCTTTACATATATGACATTTAAATAAAACATTGACATAAATATATATTTACATGTCTACATGACATATATATAATTACAATAACATTTAAAAATTAATTAATAATAGAAAGAGTCATAGTGTAGAGTAGTATTACATGCATCGACTATTTTTAATTTCTAATTAATAAAAAGAGCTTCAATCACTTCATAAAAAATAAACTATCACAAAAACTTATAAGATAAAAAAAAATGATATCATAAATATTAATAATACAATTATTGAAATTATCATAAAATATCTTATTTTAATTAATTACTTATTTTTTTTTAATAAGTTTATAATTGTTATAGTTTTTGAATTTGGCAGTGACAACAAGAAATTATATATTATATGTTTAATATAATATTGATATTATACATAGATTTTTAATTTAAGTTTGTTGCTAGTTGATATTATATTATATTATATGTTTAATATAATATTATTCCAATAGATTAAGTTTAAGTTTAATTAAATTTTATTTAAGTTATAAAACTTATGCATTTATTATTTTTAAATAATTATGATTGTAAAATATCTCAAAAATATCATATTTTAATTTATTTAATTTTATTTAAATTTAAATTATATTTACAATCTACCGTTAAATATAAGAACATTCTATTATATATAGAATATTCTGTTAAAGTTAACATAAAAAAATAAAAAAATATTTAAAATTAATAATTTCCGTTATCTGCACACTTTTTATATAGAAACAAATATAAGTATCTAATTCATTATTGATATTAAATATAAATGAAAAAATTATTATTATTTGATATTTTCAATAAATATTAAATGATTAAAAAATCATTTTTGGATTAATTTTACATTAATATGTATTAAAGTATAATTATAAAAATTGTGTCAAATATGTCATTTATTGAATTTTTGTGTTAAATTTGGCAAATGGTTCTATTAACATAAAACAAACATTTATAATCAATGTAATAGATTTTACTACTTTCTATATGTGTATGATACTAATTGATCATGCCAATCAATATTAATAAGCAAATATTCTAAAAATAATTCAAATATTTAACATTAACTCACAAACAACCGCCATTCCCATTTCTTAAAAAAAAAAAGTCAATGCAAAAAATAGCAGCAATACAAATATGTTTGTACTCAAAGTCATACAAAAAGCACAAAGGTCTCCAACAATTCCAAGATTAGATTAGAAAATCCTATAATTAGTTTTTCCACTTGTGTTTGAAAGTATTATATTGAACTTTATAATTTTGGACTATGTGTTTTGTTTTATTATCTATTTCGACTTTGTATTTTGATAAATTATTTTTTAGACTCTATATTTTATAAAATAATTTAAATATACCCTTGAACCCAACTTGGGTCAAAGTTTTTTAAACTAAAATCACAAATAATTTACCAAACTAACGACTAAGAATAAAATCACAATTATTATGCTTAACAACTATGTTGTTATATTCGATTATTTTCCCATCAAAATCGAGTTTGTGGGTATATTTGAACTATTTTACAGAATATATGGTTCAAAAAATAATTTATTAAAATATAAGGTCCAAACAAATAATAAAACAAAACACATTGTTTAAAAATATAAATTTTAACATTATAACATTACTTGACAATTATATAGTGATATTTTGGAAATGATTTGTAACGAAAGTGATTCACGTACTCATTTAACAATAAACAAAAACGTATATTACAATACAAATATTATTTTTGTGAATGTTGAGTCCTTGTTTAACTTATTGTTTTTCATTATCCAAATTGTTCAAATTGAGAAAGATAGTTCACTACAGTCATATATTCCATAACAAATAAGCATATTATTAAATTTTATTGAAAATAAACATAAAATATACTCAATTCAATTGAAAGCATATAACAAAATGTATATTGTACAAATAAATAAATGAATTAGTTTAGTTTATTATGCATATTCATAAGAAATAAACTTCTTTTGTCTT
Organism: Humulus lupulus; assembly: GCF_963169125.1. NCBI lineage: Eukaryota > Viridiplantae > Streptophyta > Magnoliopsida > Rosales > Cannabaceae > Humulus > Humulus lupulus. The sequence goes on along the minus strand of NC_084800.1, from coordinate 47,171,345 downwards.
ATTTATATTGTTGTATTATATTTTCATGTAAACATTAACATTTTATTATATTAATATAACACCAAACAACTATATATATTTTCTAGCAACAATATATATTTCCCAAATAGTTTAGTATTTTATTTTGTTTGCATATCAGTTTAATAAACTTTGTTTAGTTTCATATTTGGTATATGAAACTAAACAAAATTTATTAAATTGATTTGTAAACAAAATAAAAATGTTACACCCAAATTTCGAGAATAGAAATTTTGATCTCGAAAGTCAGACTTGTAAAGTGTAAGCTCGAAATAAGTAGATTCGTCATATTTAATGAGAATATCAGGGACAGTCTCGCTGAGTATTAAAATGACAGCATCAGAATTGGTGAGCTCAGAGGTGTTCTGAGATTACAAGTCGAGCTCGAAGCTACAATAACAGGTTCAACACTTGTATAAATCTCCTGGTTCAACTTTACCATCGGATAAGACGGTTCGAGCTCGGGCATTGTGAGCTCAGGCATTGTGAGCTCGGAAGGGATGATCTCGAAAAAGTTATTTGTTAAGACCAAGGTAAACTGAGGTAGCGAGTTCGTGATGGTTAGTCGATCTCAAAGGCATTCGAATATTCGAGGTCGATAGCCAAGTGTGAACATAGTTACTGTTTGAGAATCCCTATATCTAATGGATTTGATATAATCTATTATTAAATCCCGAATATCATGAGATTTATACGCGTATTATATAAATATATGCATTTATTTGTATTTAATTTGAGATTTGAATAATAACTCTCCGAAATGTGAGGGGAGATATTTTGTAAACCAATCTATAAATAGATTAGAGTTATTCATTTGTAAAGGACGGAGAAATTGGTATTGGGAATACTCTGTTAAATTGCTTTCAAAAAGCTTTGAGAGAATTCCATAGTTGAATAACATCGACTCGTGGACTAGGAAAATTTTAATTGCTGAACCACATAAAAAATCGTGCTTCTATTGTTTGTTTCTTTTGGTATTTTGTTTAATTGCTCTTCATTTCTAAGTTGACGAAAAACAGTGTCAACAGTTTGGTGCTTTCATTGAGAGCCATTAAACAAGACGTGAGCCTGTTTAATCAGAAAACCTCCTGAATCATCAATCGCCGCTACAAACAACCCCAGTACTGGTGGGCAACAATTGCCTCAGATACCTGAGGAGCAGACTCCTCATACCGAGGACTATCCCCGACGACCTGGAAAGCAGCCCATGGTGGACCCGGACCCTGAAGAGAAGAGTGATTCGTCCAACTCTCGGAACTTGCCTGCTCCCAGGCCTGATGAGAATCTGTATTACAATCCCGAGAGGTATGTTCCTATCGTGGAGCTTGAAAATTGCCAACTGCGGAAACAGTTGGCAGAGGCGACAAAACGCAATGAAGAATTAGTCAGACATGCTGCTGATTCCCAGGCACCTCCCCAGAGGCCTAGAGGACGTCCCCATGGGTGCGCGGCTGCCAGGAGGAAGCCCCGCAACTGAATCAGCCGAGGCCTCAGAGAAGTACCCTGGCTGAGGCTGCGACCAACCCGACTGTAGAATTTTCAACAGGAACGGGTAATAACCGAGCTCCTCCAGTGGCTCAGAACCCGAATCCTAATGCTGCAAGAAACAACCCGAAGCCTATCTGGGAAAACTCTGGGCCATCCAGGCCCGACAATGGGAGACAACATCGTCTCTCATAAGGCATCCACCATCACCAAAAAGGCATCCCTCACCAGTCCAAGAGGTCCCACGACTTTCACCACAGAGACCATCTCGCAGCGGCAGTCAAGATGGAAACCGACAGGCTAGGCCTGGACAGGGGAATGAAAGGGAGACTACCCGAGATCACAGAGCTCCTCAACCTTCGAGAAGCCAAATGTCAAGATCACAAACTGTTGGAACAAGGAGACCAACAGGGGACCCACCTCGTAATCATCGAGCCTCACATCCAGAAAAGGCTACAAGTTATGTAAGTAGGAGCTCGGATTACACTCAGTCTGTAAGTATTTATAATACTGAGCCTAGACATCCTAAAAATCAGGGGAATCATCCTGATCTGCAAGATCATCTGAACCATAACCGAGGGCGAGATAATCCCCCAAACCCTGATTTGTGAGACCATCTGAATGGTTGTAAGCAGTCGACTCATAATCCCTTACCAAGACAGAAAGCTGGAGTTTTTATTAATGATAACCAGCCCCCTCAAGTCCAGGCTCGACCCCCAGTGGATTTGGTCCAGGAAAGGATTGATCAGTGATGGCTGTCGTATACCACACAAATTTAACAATGATTTTTCTTTCAATACTTCCAATTATTTAGTATAATAGCAAGCACAGGTCGAACCCACGAGGACTATCGTTCACTCTATTATTCAAGAATTAACACTAAAACTTAAAAGGGGATTTTGATTTTTAACTCAAAATTAAATAGCATAAACTAGAAAGCAATTAAAGATGGATATTACGATATTAAGAAGCAGTTAAAGGTTAATCTCCACCCTCGACAATCATTCCTAATCACTAATAATAAATATTATTCCAATTTCTCAATTAAACTATTAACCCCGCAGATAACGCTGAAGCAGTCAATTATCCCAGTCTCCCTATTATAAGTAATCAAGGCGAAGCGCTTAATAATTAACTCTTTTATCTAAGCAATAAATCTATGAAGCATACAATCTATTTAACTTAGATAAAGCATTAAGTCCTATGGAAACAAGTTAATCTAGGCAATAAATTAATGAAGCATATAATTCATTTAACCTAGGTTCTATTTTTCATCACAATCAACAATTCTTTTGACATAACTATCAATTGTAATTTATCACATACACTTAGAATCCTAAACTATTAGATGAGTAGTAATTCTAAGATGACAATTGAACAATGTAAAACCTTAATTAGTTGGCCACCTAACAAGAAATTACAAGATTCATAACATTCAATTGGAAAAATAGAAACAATCTAATATTGAGAGAAATTAAAGAACAATATTCATTATCAATAATCAAGAATTCATGTCTTGGGTTTTGAATTAACCCTTAACCTAAAAAGAGCCTACTCCATAATTGTAATCATAATCACAAACATAATTATAATTAAAATTAAAGAGATTAAGGGAAGAAAAGAAACTAGATTGATGAACAAAAGTAATGTAGTCTTGTAGTCTTCTCTCCAGCCCTTTCTCAGTCTTTTTCTCTCTTAAAACCGTAATAAAGATCCCTCTCAAATTCACCCTAATCATCCTTTATAGTCTCAATTAAATTCTAATTAAAAATTAATAAAAAAATATGAAAACGACGTCGTAAGCTGCGGCCTGAAAAATGCGAGCCGCGACCTAGAACAAAAACTGTGCCTAAATCTATCCCTCAGGCAGCGGCCTGGAAATTACGCGCAGCGGCCTGGCACCCTAGGCAGCGGCCTGTCTGGAAGAAATTTTTTTGAAAGTGCAATTTCCATTTAAAGTGCCGCGGCCTGAGTTTTTTGAGCCGCGGCCTACCTCCAATTTCTTCAATTCTTGATCTTAGATAGCTTCCACGTTGCCACCACTTCCACATTTCAATCCTGAAAGCTTTGAATACTCCTAAAACTTTATTTTAACTACACTTGCCATCAAAATGTCAGATTTATCATCATAAAACGCAACGTAGAAAATATGTTGTAGAATCACGAAACTTAGTTAAAACTATTAAAAATGCTATCATAACACCATCCAAGCATAAAAAAACTTAACAAATATTAATACAAAAATGACCTTATTAATCAGTTAGAAAGAGCATTCAGGCTTCTGCAAGACGAGCGGAGCAGGGATAAGGCTGAAGAGTCCTACGAGGAGCTCGAGCATTTTGCCCCGCATATTTCTAACACTCCATTTCCCCAAGGATTCAGAATACCCCATGTAGCACCATTTGATGGAACCTCAAACCCGTATAGTCATATAAGTACTTTTAACAACATCATGCGAGCTAACAATGTTGGCTATGAGCTTAGATGTATGCTGTTTCCAGCCACTCTTACAAGACCTGCAAAAAACTGGTTCGAGAAGTTTCGAAGACATTCGATCTCATCCTGGGATCAATTAGCTAGAGAGTTTAAGAAACAATTTAAAGTTATGGTTGGCATCAGGCCCGAAGCCTCAGCCTTAACCAAAGTTCGACAACAGCAAGACGAGCCACTAAAGAGTTACCTTACGAGGTTTAACCTAGAAGTAGCCCGAGCCTGAAATGTCGATGATAGTGGCCACTTAATGGCCGTTAGAGCTGGTATTTTGCCAGGAAGTCCCCTTGGGATGATTTACAAAGGAAACCTATTAGGTTACTAACCGAGTTTAATCGGAGGGCCCAGAGGTTTGTCAATGTAGAAGAGGCGAGGTTAGCATTAAACCTAACCTCTCAGCCCATAACTACAACGACAAACGTGAACTCTGCCTCGACCTCAGCGGCCCCATCAACTTCAAAACCCTCCGGGGATAACCCTTCTAAAAGGAAGAAGAACGAAGGGAATAACCCCAAGGCTGATGAAGGTAAAAAAAACAAAGGGGATAAATATTTCTCCGTATACAAGGTGTATACCGAGCTCAATAAGACTCGGGAGAATATTTACTTGGCTAATGAAAATGAGGTGTCGTTCAGATGAACTGACCCCATGCGGAATCAGAAGGCGAAAATGGACTCAAATAAATATTGTAGATTCCATAGAGACATCGGACACACGACCGATGAATGTCGACAATTGAAGAACGAGATCGAAGGTTTGATCTCGAGGGGATATTTCGGTCAGTACGTCAGGAACTGAAATCCCAATCAAGCCTCAACAAGTCAGAGGGCAGCAGCTACACAACCTGCCCAACACAATAACTCCCGAGCTCGGGAGGACGAGCGACCCCCTCCGATTGATGGGGAGGATGTAGTAACCATCTCGGGGGACCTCATATTGCAGGCTTGGGCAGGAACGCCCAAAAAAGACATGTAAACGCTCAAAACTGGAGACGGTTCTACCTACGAACCCGAACCACGAGCTCCAAAACAACAGAGGGTTGAGACTCAATCCATAACATTTACCGAAGAGGATGCGTCGCACGTCTAATTTCCTCATAACGACCCCCTGGTCATTACCCTCCAGCTTGCGAACAAGAGGGTATGCCGAGTCCTCATAGATAATGGGAGCTCAGTGAATATACTTTACAAAGCCACTCTAGAAAATATGGGACTCGCGCTTTGCGATTTGAAAGCATGTGCAACAACATTGTACGGTTTTTCAGGAGAAGGGATTGCCTGTATGGGATCCATTGAACTCCCTGTAACATTGGGAGACTATCTAGTCTCAATAACCAAGATGATGGAGTTTGTAGTGGTGGACCTCCCGTCGGTCTACAACATACTGCTCGGAAGACTCGCCCTGATTGGGCTGGGTGCAGTGTCATCTATCAGGCAGTTGGCCATCAAGTTCCCGACTTCTAGTGGCATCGGGACGTTGAAGGTAGACTAGCTCGCAGGAAGAGAGTGCTACAAAATTTCCATAAGAGGAAAAAGTTAAACAAGTGCGCAAGCACTGGTGGTTATTCAAGAGATAAATGGAGCCGTCTTCGAGATTGGTGAGGAGATCGATCCCAGAGTAGATGAAAGGGCCGATCTCGAACCTCTGGAAGAGCTCGAGGAAGTTGAGCTCGATGTAGTAGATGTCACGAAGGTGGTGAAAGTGGGTAAGAATCTTTCTGAAAAGGCAAGATAGCAATTAATTTGCTTCTTGAAAAGAAAACCAGGATGTGTTTGCATGGTCACACTCAGACATGGTAGGAATCAGTCCGAATATCATGAGCCATGCACTCAATATTGACAAGAGCTTCCCCCCGGAGCAGCAAAAATGAAGACTCTTGGACGATGATAGAAAGAGGGCCCTCAAGGAAGAGGTCGATAGGTTAAAGGCAAATCGATTCATACGAGATGCCTTTTGCCCTGATTGGATTGCCAATCTGGTGTTGGTCCCAAAGTCCAACGGCAAATGGCGAACTTGTATCGACTACTCAGATCTTAACAAGGCATGCCCTAAGGACCGTTTCCCCTTACCTCGGATAGATCAGCTCGTAGATGCCACTGCAAGTTATGGCATCATGTCATTCATGGATGCTTATTTTGGATATAACCAGATCGCCATGCATGCACCAGATCAGGAACACACGAGCTTCGTAACCGACAAAGGGTTATATTGCTAATGTCATGCCTTTCAGGCTAAAAAACGCTGGAGCCACGTACCAAAGGCTGGTAAGCAGGATGTTTGCCGAGCAGATAAGAAATAACGGGAAGTTTATGTGGACGATATGTTAGTCAATTCGAAACATAACGATAGCTATAATGACCCAAATTTCCTAATAAGGCTTAGGGCCTTGATTAGGAGGCCGGGAGGGCCATAGTTGATTTATTATGCAATTAAATGATTATATGCATGTTTGGGTGTATTAAATATGCATGTGAACCCATTTTTGTTCAATTGGGTGATTTTCATATTTTGGCCATTTCAGGTATATGTGATTTGGTTATGCTAGGTGTAATGCCCTAAAATCCCTAATGCGGTTTAATGGTTGGATTAGTAGGCCGGGAGAGCCATAATTGTTTTATTATGCCATTAAACTATTATATGCAGGTTTATGTGAATTATATTATAATATGATGTTAAATGCATGCATGTGGGTCCACATTTCATCGCAGGGGTATTTTGGTAATTTGGCCCGTTGAGGACGTAATTGTATATTTGTATGCATGTCGGTGATATATTGTTGAGGCCACATTATAATGTGTATTTGTTCGAGCTATTCGGCATGAGACGATCTTTGAGTGCAATTGGCAGTTTAGTCATAACGGGATTAAGTTCGGGGCTCAGGATGAGTCTCGTGGTATTTTGGTGATTAGATCGTTGCCGGGAATAAAAGGGTAACGAGATATGAATTATTACTATTAAAGAATATCAAGAATAGTGGGAATTGGAGGGTGTTAATTATGATTAACGAAATAGGCAAGAAAAGACGATTTTACCCTTGGGAGTATTTAGAAACCTTTAAATGACCTAGGGGAAAAAAGGTCATTTCACCCTTATGTTATATTTAAGCCATTGAAGGCTATAGAAGGTTGGAGAAATAGAGTATCAAAAGTTATCTCCCGTACCTATTTTCTTCTCCTTTTTCTTTTTGATTTTTGGGTTGTTCTTAAGGATTCAAGTTAGGGAAGTGGATCTTGAGGGCTTGGGATTGTATTCCACTATTGAAGAGGGTCCTAATCTGAGCTTGAGGTAAGTTTCTAGCCATTAAAACTTTAGCTTTGCTATGTTTTTGCTATAGTTTTCAGCTTGGTTTTCTTAATTGGTTGAGGGGAATTGATGGGAGTTTTTGGCTAGGGTTCTTGGGGTTGTGATGCCTAGGACATGTGGGGATGATTTTTGGGTTCATTTGGGACTTAAAATGAAGTTGGGAAGCTTTTGGTTCAGGTTAGAAATGGTGGATTCGAAGGGAGAAGGTTCAGGGCATTCTCTGGCTGGGTGTAGCACTACAGCGCCCATTAGGGGGCGCTACAGCGCTACTCAGAGGTGCCTTTTCTGTCTTGGGCACTGGGGCGCTAGTGGGGTAGCGCTGCAGCGCTATCCTATTCCATCAGATTCCCATTTTGGGCGTTTTTAAGGGTTTTTGGCTCGGGATTTCAATCCTCAAGGCTCGGGATCGAATCTGCTCACCATTTGGGTACAATTCGGGGTCCCGGGAGTGAGGTTTAGGTCAAGACCCTATTATTGTTGATTTTCATTAATGAAGGTTATAATTGGTTATGGCTACGTAATCGCTAAGGAATCAAAAGGATCGATTGTTCTCAAGGGTTATTCTTTTACTTTTTCTCACTCGAATTAGAGGTAAGAAAACTGCACCCCATATGTGACATGCATGATTATTCATAAGGCATGTTGAGTGTATAAATGTGGACTTGTATTGCATATTAAATACTTAGCAATCTTGCTTGCTTGTGAATGACATTGACTTACTAGTCAGAATCGGCAATGGTGTCAGAACTAGTTGGGATGCTGTGACTTACTAGTCAAGTTTGACAGTAGTTTTGAGCTCTGGTCGTATGTTACTGACCTAAGAGTCAGGAGCGGCATAAGCGTCATGAACGCAAAGCCGATGAAAGATTAGATCTAATCGACATCTGCATTGAATGACTCGTAATGAGCATTATGTTAGGAACGAGTTTCCTAATACGCAGCGGAAAGGTAGTGTGGTTGGCCCAGTGTACAACAAAAATTTTGTAACATATTTAAACTACCTTTAAATATGCGGATCCATTAATATACATACATTAATCATAAACAAGATACTAATAGTGTAATGCCCCAAATTCCCTAATAAGGTTTATGACCTTGATTAGGAGGCCGGGAGGGCCATAATTGCTTTATTATGCTATTTAATGATAATATGCATGTTTAGGTGTATTAAATATGCATGTGAACCCATTTGTGATGAATTGGGTGATTTTCATATTTTGGCCATTTCGGGCATTTTTGGCATATATGTGAAATGGGCGTGGTGCTTTGTTATTATTTGGTTATGCCAGGGTTACCCAGCACAAGACGATCCTAGGAGGTAAGCTAGTGGGAAAGTCATAACGGGATTTAAGCTTGACTTGGAGTAAGTCAAGGGGTATTTAGAGCATTACCGGGTTATTGGGTAATGGGAATTAATATTTGGTGATAAATTGAGAGTTAATAAGATCAGGGGGAAATTCTGGAGGTTTTGACTATTTTTTCCCCGGGGGTGTTTTCGGGACCCCGAGCATTAGGATAAGGGTTGAGGCTACTTAAGCTTGAAGTAACCTTTTAAAACGATAAAAAGAACGTTCTATACGTTCTCTCTCCCTAAAAGTTCCCTTTTTGTCTCCCGATCGTTCTTTCGAAGATAACTTGAGTTCTAGGACTTGGATTCAAGCGAGGATCGAGGCATATCAATCCTAGGAAAGATTAGAAGCTTATTAGCCGGAGGATTTAGTTGGAAACAACTCAATCGGAGGTAATTCAAGTTTTAAAGTTCTAAGTTTTTAAAGTTTTTAAGCTTGAATTGGATTTTGTGTTTTGATGTGTTTTTGGGTGATTTGAGACTTGGGTTTTATGGGTTTTGGATCATGGGGATGTTTGGGAACTTTGATTTTTGAGTTTGGAGATGTTTTGATATGTTTATGAAAGGATTTTAGATGAAGAAATGGAGGATTTTTGGTTGGGTTCGAGGTTGAGCCGCGGCTCAGTTCTTGGGCGCTGCGGCTCAAGCTTGAAGAAGTTGCTGATTTGGTGCTGATGGGCTATTTGAGCTGCGGCTCTATGGGGTAGCGCTGAGGCTCTAATTGCTGTCAGAGAGGATTTTTGGGCTTGACTTGAGTGGGGCTGCGGCTCTAATGGTTGGGGCCGTGGCTCAAAAGAGGAAAAGTGACCAAAATGGGTTTTTAGTCATGGGAACTCAAACCTTAGGCCTCGGGATCATTCCTACTACCCGGATTGGTGAGGATTGATGTCTTGGAGGCTACGTTTTAGTTTAAGGATTGGTTTTAGAACTTGAACTCATTGGATCACCATTTGTGGTTGTGACTAGGTTATCACTAGAGGCTTGGAATCAGGATCGTGCTTGTGGTTCATTTGTTGGTGACCTGTGCTTGGACCAAAGGTAAGAAAACTGCACCCTGTGTATATGAGACATGCATGGTTATTATTGATGCATGTCGGTTGATTATTATGTATGACATGCATGGTTATTATGATGTATGTTGGTTGATTAATGAGTATGACATGCGTGGTTATTATTGATGCATGTCGATTGATTATTATGTATGACATGCATGGCTATTCTTGATGCATGTTGGTTGACTATTAAACGTGACATGCATGGCTGTTATTGGTGCATGTTGGATTGTTGAATATTATGCATATGATGCATGAGAAACATGTGATTAGGACATGCTTTGTATACTGAGTATGTTTTCGTTCAGAGCTTGAGCCTCTGTGTTGTGCATGGTCCTAATTGTACTAGTACCTGTTAAGTAAGCATGCTGAATGCCTTGTTTATGGATATTGGACATGTGATATATGTTTGGTGGCATGGCTTACCTGTGTATGGTGATGACTTATTAGTCAGAATCGACAATGGTGTCAGATCCGTCTGTGAAGCTGTGACTTATTAGTTAAGTTCACCACGGGCTGAGCACTGGTCGTATTTTACCGACCCAAGGTACAGAAGTGGCAGTGCGTTGTGAACGCCGGGTTAAATAAAGATTAGATCTAATCGAGGTCGGCATTGAATGACTCATATGGGGTATTAATGCTGGACCGACCAGAAGGTCAATGAGAATTATAAGCGCTTGCCTGGTCTACGACCAGATGACTATAGCCAAGGTATATGACCCCGGTGACCTTTTGTCACATGGCTAAGGGACATTGTCCATAGTTTCGACTCTAGAGTCGTGAGGAAGGTTATGTTGGTGACTAATCACCTTGCATCTGTCCTAATCAAACTTAAGAAAGAATCACTTATCAGTTAAGCCCTGGTGACCCTATCGTTACATGGCTAGAAGGAGCGATGCTCATTATTGTGACTTTTGGCTATTGTCACCTATTTGCTTGGACTGATAGTCCTGAATGGTTATTATGATTGTTGTTGATATTATATCATGCCTTATTGTGTTTTCTTGCTGGGCTTCGGCTCACGGGTGCTACGTGGTGCAGGTAAAGGCAAGAGGAAACTGGACCATCCTTGAGTTGGAGAGGTTAGGTGATGACGTGTACATATGCAGCTGCTCGTCCGCCACGGCCGAGGTTTAAAGTGGAACTAGGGTTGAACCCTGTTTTGCCGCTTAGAACGGCTTGATGTAAATATTTTCTGTAATAAACTCTGAAATTATATTTTCGGGATCCCAATGTATATGTTAAACGTTCTAGTGAAACGTTACATCCTAACCAAAGTTTTTAATCCCTAAATCGCTAATCATACTTAGTTCACGATTTTGGCCAAATGACTCGATTAGCGAGTTTAGCACTGTTTACAAGGCACACCGTAACGGTCCCTGGAGTTTGGGGCGTTGCAACTTGGTATCAGAGCGAACCAAGGTTTATGGTTCCTGAAGACAAGGTGGGCATGTACACTCATCACTGAAGATAGCTTCACTCAGGGAATCGTAACTATTTCTGTAGCTATGTGCATAGCTGTTTGTATAAAATGTGAATGCTTTACCTGCACATTGTATTAGGGAGCATGAGATTCTGATAGAGCCTGGCTCTTGACTATATGATTATATGCTCCGTGAATATATATGTATATATGACTGTGATCATATGGTTACCTGCTCTGTGAATATATATATATATAATTGTGTTATTGCATGCTGGGATTAGAAGCATGGTTTGAGCATTGGAAGAACAGGAATTATGGGTATGTATGAATGCCATGGGCATGTTTGTAGCACTGCAAGTGGATTATGGTTGTGGTGTGGTAAGATTTATCCTGTGGGGGAAAGCCCTTGATATGGTTATTGTGACTAATAGGTCAAGTTATTGACTGCAGATTGAATCAGCAGGTTTATATTCAAGGCAGATTATGAGGCCTGGTGATAGTTATACAGGGGATGGGAGTTACAGCCAGGGTATCAGTTCTTCGTCTGCATCTTTGAATGTTCAGCAGACGCTTACAGATTTGCAATTAAGATTGCAGAGGCAGGAGGAAGAGATCAGGTATTTGAAGCAACAGCGGAGTCTGTTGGGTGGTACCTCTTCCTTTCTTATGCCAGGGGTGGCATTAGTTTCAGCTCAGCCTAGGGTTGAGAATAGATGGGAATTTCTCTGTGGAAGATTCCTGAAGTTTTATCCTCCAATCTTTGAGGGAGGCCTAGATCCATTCAGAGCTGAGCAATGGATGGGTATGATCAGCTCCATCCTGGATAGTATGGGACTGGTGGGTCACGATAGAGTGATCTGTGCTACGTGTGTGTTGCGGGATGATGCCCGGACATGGTGGGAGGTAGTATCCCAGACTCGAGACACAGCTGTGATGGACTGGAAAGAGTTTAGGCAGCTGTTTAATGAGAAGTATTATTGTGACACAGCTAAGACTGCCATGATGAATGAGTTTCTGAACCTTGGTCAGGGTAATGCGTCGGTGACCAAGTATGTTACTAAATTTGATGAGTTGGCCAAGTTTGCCTTAGATATGGTACCCACAGATGTGGCTCGGAAGGAAAGATTTATTCAGGGGTTGAATCCTGGAATAGCTCAGGGCATTAAAGTTGCCCCAGTGTATGAAGTCTCTACCTATGCTCAGGTGGTAGAGAAGGCTCTTGCTGTTGAGAGTATAGTAGTTGGGCAGCAGAGTGCTGGAGAGCATGGAGCCCAGATAGTGGTACCTCCACTTATTGGAGCAAGTAAGAATGAAAGCTGGAAGACTCGTCCAATATGCACGCGGTGCAAGAGACGTCATTTGGGAAAATGCCGAGCAAAGGCATGTTTCGCATGTGGTATGGTTGGGCATACTGTGAAGAGGTGCCCCGTGGTAAAGGATGAACAAAAGTGGATAGACAGCTTGACTCCAGCTCGAGTGTTTGTTCCAGGGCAATCAGAGTCTGAGACTGAGACTAGCTCCTTAGGGATGAAAGGTCAGTCTTCTAGTTTTGAGTTGTGAATTATGTTGTTTGGCTTTGGTGCCATGTTATTCTTTTGTTGGTATGTTTATAGAGAGGGGTATATGGATGGTATATGTGGATCACATGGTTATGTTGTGATGGGAAAGTAATGCGGTATTGGCAACTTAAGAGATAAGTTGAGTTATGGCAAGGACTCATCAGGGATTCTGATAAAGCTGGCTAAGACAGGCTTTGGTTTGATCCAGGGTTTGGATTGGTTAGGTAGTTAAAGAGCAGTCTTGAATGGCAGGGAAAGTGTAGTAATTCTTGAGCTTCTGAGCGGAAAGTCTTGTGACGATTGGCACTATACATGGATTTGATATGTTTTTGATACTGGATGTGAGAGCTGGAGTTTATGCAGGGAAATGCATGGAACTCTTAGCTAGCGTGATGGATACCACTGAAATTGTACCGGTGAGCTCAGGACAGACTGGATTAGTCTGTGGATTTTTGAATGTGTTCCAGGCGGTCTGCCAGGCCTTCTTTTTATTAAAAGAAGATTAGAATGGTGATTGGTTTAGTACCAGAGATGGAATCAGGTGTAAGCACTGTTTTGAGTAGCTCAGTGGGGTTATAAGAATTAAAGAGTTAGTTGCTGGGTAATATGGAATCCTTTAAGGTGGATCTTGGATCTAGTTAAGACCAGTTAGAGATCAGAGTGAGAAAATCAAGTAAAGGGTTGTGTTGGTATCAGATTAGAGCATTGCGAGTGCTGAGCATATCTTGAGAATTGTTTGATGCTAAGTGTTTGTGAATAAGATGTGTAGCGCATTCAAGGGTAGACTTGAATGGGATTTATGATCGTCTTGGACGATGGTATAGTGGTGTTTTCTTTGCAGAGAATTGCTAAGAGTGAAGAGTGCCTTGGGGACAAGAGTGTCCATGGATAGTAAAGATATTTCAGGTGCCTTGGGGAGAAAGTGCCGGGTCTTTATAGACCAGGATCAGTTTGAGGATTGTTATGACATCCTAGTGGCAGAGAAAAGTGATTGCCTAAGCAACATGTTGATTATAGAATCTGACCAGGACTGGGTAGAGTTTCTGGCGGGCCAAGTGGCCAGTTTACTGTTTGAGATTATTATCTCAAGAAAGGTAAAAGGAAAGATGGTTAAGTGAGCCACAGACGGGCAAGATTGAATGGAAAGCTTTAGCTGGATTAGCTAAAGGTTGCATAGTGACAGACATGATTTTATGGTGGTATAGAGATCGGACTTGGGATCCGATGGACATTGAGATTAACTGAGAGATTCTGGATGAATCCCATGCTATTCTTTTATTCGTTTCATTCATGCATCGTGAAAGGGGAAACATGACTTGGAAGTTTTATAGTGATGGCCTGAGATGAAGAGGCATATATCGAGACAGTGTATTAGGAAACAGCAAGGTCATTACAGCCTTTGGGCATTTCATAGTGGGAATAAATGAGCATCACGATGGGTTTCGCGGTGGGATTCCCAGGTTGATGGATTGGTATGAAATAGGTATTAAGTCATTGTGGACTGGTAGTCCAAGTGAGTTTATTATATCAGTAAGGATAGATGAATAGTACAGCTGATCAATATTTGAGTCTCCTTGTGAGAATGATAGAGCGTCTTCGTGAACTCAAGGTTTATCTTATCAGATGAAGACTTTATTGTAACTTCCATTAATGAAAAAAATCTAAAAAACCAATTTTTGAATTATCCATTAATTAATTAATTAAACAAATAAATTTGAAAATCCCATCCCTGAAAATGCCAGCCCTTACACGCCACACACAGTCCTGGACTGTGTGTGAACGTGTAGCTTCCTAATTTCTAGGGATATTGGTTTTTCAAATTTTATTTAATTATTTATTCAAATTTCTTTGTCAGATAAGATCTAACAACCTGATAGCTAATTCAAATTAACTATCTTTTTAATTAATTATTTGAATAAATATCAATATTTTAAATTCAAATCCAATTTGAACTTATCAGATTATTTTCTCCCACTCAAATAAAGATATTTAATTAATTCTACTAATTAATTAAACCCAAAATTTTCGAAAATAAATATTTAATTAATCATAATTTCGAAAATTACAATTAATTAATTATTTAATTAAATTTCAAAAATTAATTTAATTATTTAATATAATTTCGAAAATTATATAATAATTAAATATTAATTAATTTGGTTAACTACAACTAATTTGTAATTAATTAATTAATCACTATTATCATATAATTGCATATTTGGCCTGAAGAACAAATTTCTTCCTAAATATGTCTTTAAACTATTTTCCCTTCATTTCAACTCTTACCTTGAACAGTGTTAATAGAACCGCTATGGGGACCTATGGACCTATAATTCCAAGCTCCAATAAATTTGAGATTATTATTTAAACTCTTTAATTAAATAATCTTAATTTATTAATCTCATGATTATTCCACTATAAATATGAGATTGAACTCTTGTAATTATAGACATTTCATTTACTGAGTACTTTATAATCATAAAGCGTCCATTGATTTAATCATTGCATACAACTTGACCCTCTAATAATGGTTCATAATTAATCGGGAATAAAATTACCGTTTTACCCTTTTAATTATGTCTTGTTTCCTTAAGTACCATTGACTCTACTAGTGAAGGTTAATTCATAACTAAATTATGAATTTGAGCTCAATAACCTTTCAGTCCCAAAAGTCAACCCTTAAGAGAACCATCATTCAATCTCTTGCGAGAAGGTATAGATTCCATATCTGTATACTATGTCCCCAGCCATCTATATTAATGAGTTCCCAAAACAAAAGTTTTTAGCCTGATCATTCTGACAGACCCTAACAAGTGAATCAAAGAACTCATATAACATAAACAGGAGTTCATAGTAACCTCAGGATTAAGATCTATTTGTATATGATCATCAGTTGATATATTTAATTAATACTTCGAAATGGTATTTAACTAAGTATTAATAAACATATCTGGTCCAGTTCTATATATTCTCTAATATATAAAGCACCTCCACTAAAGTGTCCTACCACACTAGTGATCCGGATCTAGATCACATGTATTCATAATACTAGTGGACCGTACTTGCAGTAATTAATCTAAAGATTCCATAACTTTATTTTACTGCGAACTATTCAAGTTCATTTATCTCAAACACAATCCTCTCGTACTAATACGTGTTTGAGATTACATTCATGAACTTAGGAATTTTCCTGATATTTACATAATATTATCATAGAATAATATAGTCCATAAAATATATGCATAACAAATTCAATTTATTTATTTATTTCATAAAAACAATGTCCACTACATATGCTTTCAGGGCACATTTCCAACACATTAATGCCGGACCGACCCTAAGTTTCATGAAAACTAAAAGCACTTGTCTAGTTCTATGATTAGTTACTTAGAGCTAGGGCCAGAAGGCCCATGTGACCCTATCGTCACATGGCTAAGGGTACGAAACCCACAGTAGTGACTCCATGGTCATGCCCTTAGTTTACATTGGTGGCTCGCTCATCAGTTACTTATCTTGTTTAAGCTAGTAACTTGATCACTTATTTGTAAAGGGTGCGGAATCCCATATTAGTGACTTCTACATCTGTCACTCATCAGTTTAGGACTATAAGTCCAGGATGATTATCATGATCATCGTTTGACATTATTTATATGCAGTATTGAGTTTTCTTGCTGGGCTTTGGCTCATGGGTGCTATGTGGTGCAGGTAAAGGGAAAGAAAAGCTCACCCAGCCTTGAGTGGAGAGCTTAGGTGGCGATGTGTACATATGCGGCTGCTTGACCACCACGGCCAAGGAGTTTCTCAGAGGGACTAAGGGTTAACCCTATTTTTGCCGCTTAGGTCGGCGGGTTGTAAATTTCAAACTGTAATGACCATTTTGGATTGTAAATAACTTGTAAACGTTTTTATTGGCCCATGAACAGTTTTATGTTTCAAATAAAATATATACTTTCCTTTTGATTGGTTTTACACCTTATCCTATTAATAACACCTTGAAGCACGTTTTTAACCAAAGAACTCAATTAGCGAGTTAAGCACGGTTCAAAGTTCACAGTAACTGTATTGGGGTAACCAGGGCGTTACACTAGGGTTACTCAGCATGAGACGATCCTAGGAGGTAAGCTAGTGGGAAAGTCACAATGATATTTATACTTGACTCGGAGTGAGTCAAGGGGTATTTAGCACATTACCGGGATATTGGGTAATGGGAATAAATATTTGATGATAAATTGAAAGTTAGTAAGATCAGGGGGAAATTATGGGAGTTTTGACTATTTTACCCCTGGGGGCGTTTTTGAGACCCCGAGCATTAGGATTTGCTTGAGGTTACTTAAGCTTGAAGTAACATGTTAGAATTATAAAAGAACGTTCTCTCTTCCTCTTGTTCCCTTTTCGTCACTCGATTGCATTTTCGAAGGAAACTTGAGTTCTAGGACTCGAATTCAAGCAAGGATCGAGGCATAGCAATTCTAGGGAAGATTAGAAGTTTATTAGCCAGAGGATTTAGTTGGGAAACAACTCAATCAGAGGTAATTCAAGTTTTAAGTTCTAAGTTTTTAAAGTTTTTAAGCTTGGATTGGATTTTGTGTTTTAATGAGTTTTTTTGATGAATTGAAGCTTGGGTTTTATTGATTTTGGGAGATTAGGATGTTTGGGAACTTTAATTTTGAGATTTGGATAGGTTGGGGTCGAATTTGGAGCTTTGAAGCTCGAAGAACACGAAGTTAGAACCCAAAAATCTGGTTTGGGCACTATAGCGCTAGGTTGGTAGCGCTACAGCGCTATCTGCTCTGTTTTGGGGGAGTTGGGTCTGCTTGTAACGCTGTAGCGCTTCACAGTCTTCAGAATGGAGTTTTTTGATACTTTTTGGGGTTTTGACCTAAGGGATCGGGGGATGATTTCATTACCCTGTTTGGTGGGATTAGAGGTCTCGAGAGCACTGGATTGGTCCCGGGATTTGGGTTTTGGAACTCATTGAAACATCGTTTATGGTTGTGACTAGGTTATCGCTAGGGGTATGGAATCAGGATCGTGCTTATGGCTTGTTTATTGGTAACCTGTGCTTGGACCAAATGTAAGAAAACTGCACCCAGTATGTGATGCATGAGATACATGTGATTAGGGCATGACATGAATATTGAATATGGAATTGATCAGAGCTTAAGTCTCTGTAAATGTGCATGATCGTCATTATGCTAGTGATTGTTAAGTAAGCATGTTGAATGCCCTACATTTGGATATTTGACATATGATATATGCCTGGTTGCATTGCTTACTTGTGTATGGCACTGACCCATGAGTCAGAAATCAGCACGAGCCATATGGTATTGGCTTAAGAGTCAAGAACGACATTGATGTGTTCAACACAAGCCGAAATGATTAGATCTAATCAACATAAGCATTGAATGAATCATCATGAGCATTAATGATTTACTGACCTCAAGTTCGATGAAAACTAAAAGTGCTTGTCTAGTCTAAAGGCTAGTTACTTAGAGCCAGGGCCAAAAAGGCTCAGGTGACTGCAATGTCACATGGCTATGGGTGCTGAGCCCAAGTTCGTGACTCACTCATTAGTCACTTTTCTGATTACGGTGCAGAGCCCAAAGTGTGACTCTTTAGTCACCTATCTGATTAAGGTGCAAAGCCTAAAGTGTGACTCACTCATCTTATTAGGGCTACAAGCCCCAACATGATTACCAAAATCTTAAAGTGTTAATCACTCATCTGATTAGGGCTACAAGCCCCAGCATGATTACCAGAATCTCGAAGTGTTAATCACTCATCTGATTAGGGCTACAAGCCTCAGTATGATTATCAAAATCATAAAGTGTTATTCACTCATCTGATTAGGGTGTAGAGCCCAAGTGCGGGACTTAATTGTCACTTATTTGAGTCACTTTATTTAGATGGACACATTAGCCATCTATTCTCATTATGACTTGAAAGTCATCTATAAAAATGGTAGGGCCCACAATCATTATTTGGACTTATTTGCATGCATGAATAGGGCTATTATTGCTAGGCATGCCTATTATGATTTAGTAACATATTATTACTGTTCATGAGCATATTGCGTTTTCTTGCTGAGCTTTGGCTCAGGGGTGCTATGTCGTGCAGGTAAAGGCAAAAGGAAGTTGAACCATCCTTGAGTTGGAGAGCTTAGGTGACGATGTGTACATATGCGGCTGCTCGACCGCCGCGGCCGAGGGTAATAAAGAGGAACTAGGGTTAAACCCTATTTTGCCACTTAGATCAGTTGGTTGTAAATATTTATTGTAATCAACCTTTAAATTATATTTTTGGATCCCAATGTATACAGTAAACATTTTAGTGAAACGTTGTATCTTAACCAAAAATTGTAACCCTAAATCGTTAATCATACTTAGTTACATGATTATGGCCAAATGACTCGATTAACGAGTTTAGCATTGTTTAAAATGCACACCGTAACGGTCCCTGGGTAGTAGGGCATTATAATAACCATGTAGATGATCTTGCGGAGTGTTTTACTGTACTTCGAAAATATAACATGAAACTTAACCCACAAAAGTGCTCGTTCGTAGTGTCTTCGGGAAAGTTCCTTGGATTTATAGTAAATGTGCGAGGAATAGAGGTTAATCTGGACAAGATTAAGGCATTGATAGATATTCCCTCACCTCGGAAGCATAAGGATGTCCAGAGCTTAATTGGAAAGATGGCGGCATTAAGTAGGTTTATCTCAAAATTCGAGTGATCGGAAGAGTGGTTGGAAGAGTGCAAGCTCGCATTTCAAAATCTTAAGAAGCACCTCACCGAACCACCAATCTTGTCGAAACCTATCACGGGAGAGGTTTTTTTATCTATATCTCGCTACAAACGAGCATGCCATTAGTGTGATGCTAGTATGTGAGGAGAAGAAGGTACAAAAGCCTGTATACTATGTCAGCAAAAGGTTATTGGGGGTAGAATTGAGATACCCGATAATGGAAAAACTGGCTTTGAGTCTGATATATTCATCTCAAAAGCTCTGACCCTACTTCCAAGCACACCCTATTCATGTGCTAACTGACCAGCCACTATGACAAGTTTTGTCCAAACCAGAGGCTTTCGGAAGATTGTTAAAGTGGGTTGTCGAACTCGGGCAATTCGAGATCACATACCACCCAAGAACGACCATCAAGGGACAAGCCCTAGCATATTTCATTGTTGAATGTACTGGGATCTCAAATGACGAAGTTGTAACCCCAGCTCGTGAGCTATGGAAACTTTAAGTTGATGGATCCTCTAACGAAAATGGATCGGGGGTAGGCATTATACTAATTACCCCAGCAGGAAATTGATTCCACTTCACTTTAAGGTTCAACTTCGAAGCGTCAAACAATGAGGCTGAATATGAGGCATTACTAGCATGACTTCAAATAGCCAGAGAACTCAAAGCAAAGGCTATACATTGCTATAGTGACTCACAGCTGGTGGTCAACCAAGTTTTAAGGGAATATCAGGCTCGTGGCATAAAAATGGCCGTGTACCTGGAGAAAGCAAAAGCTGCGCTCGGGTAGTTTGAATTCTATGCTATAGAACAAGTCCCCCGAGAACAAAATTCAAATGCTGATGCATTGGCCAGGCTCACTACAACCAGTGAGGCTGATACACTAAACGTGGTCCAGGTAGAGTTTCTATCGACCCCAAGTATCAGCGAGCCTGATGAGGAGGACACATGCATGATCGACTCACAACCAACCTGGATGACCCCAATAATTGACTACCTCAAATATGGGAGTCTCCTAGCAGACTGGAACAAGGCTCGAAAGTTAATGTATCAGATCCCGAGATATACTATTGTGGAAGGAAGGTTGTATCGAAGAGGGTATTCTATGCCATTACTCCGATGTGTAACTCCACCCGAGGTGAAGAAAATTTTGGAAGAAATTCATGAAGGATTTTGTGGAGATCATACTGGAGGGGCATAGTCTATCCAAAAAAGTGATAAGACAGGGGTATTTCTGGCCCACAACCAAGGCAGACGCATTTAAATATGTCAAACGATTCGATAAATGCCAACAGTTTGCCTCAATTTCCCGAGCTCCACCCACCGAGCTCACCATGATGAGCTCTCTATGGCCATTTGCAGTATGGGGAATCGACCTCATAGGCTCATTACCAACTGACAAAGGTGGAGTAAGGTACGTTGTGGTTGCGATCGATTATTTCATGAAATGGACTGAAGCTGGACCCTTGGCCACTATTACCTCAAAAAAAGTCTTAGACTTTGTTGTAAGAAATATCATCTGTCGATATGGGATGCCCAAAAGGATAGTGTCGGACAATGGAACCCAGTTTGACAATGATCTGTTTACCCATTTCTGTGAGAAAAATGGGATAATAAGAAGCTTCTCCACCGTCGCCCATCCTCAGTCAAATGGCCAGGTCGAAGTAATCAACAAGACCCTAAAGAGCTCCATAAAGAAAAGGTTAGAAGAGGCAAAGGGAAAGTAGCCCAAGGAATTACCTCAAGTTTTGTGGGCTTATCGTACTACAGCTCGGACTTCAACAGGGCATACTCCCTTCTCCCTAGCTTATGGATGCGAGGCCATGTTGCCCATTGAAGTCAAAATCCCCACAATACGGAGCCATGTATACAATCAGGCCTCAAACCAATCTCAGCTTGAAGAAAGTCTAGACCTCATTGAAGAAAGACGAGATGAAGCCTAATTGAAAAATGCTGCATACCAGCAATAAGCTACTAGATACTTCAATAAGAGGGTTCGATATAGAAAGTTTTGATTGGGAGACTTGGTCCTAAGGCGTGTATTTTTAGTTACACGAGACTCGTCTGCCTGGATACTCGGACCTAATTGGGAAGGACCTTACCAGATCGAGTCTGTCATCCAACCTGGAGTGTATAAACTGGCCAGGTTGAACGGAGAGTTGGTTCCGCGAGCTTGGAATAGCGAACATCTACGACCTTATTATCAATAATGTAGGAAGGGTGTTTTCAATGTAACCAAACATGTTTATTTTTTCTGCTTTTTTTCAATAAAATGCTAAGTTTTGTTCAAAAGTTGTATTATTTCAATGTTGTATGTTTTGCAAACCCTCTTAATTCAATAACCTATGGTCACACTCATAGGATATTAAGGGGGCATCAGTGGTATACACTCATACCATAAGTTTTAAAAAATAAATAACATATAATAAAAATGTCTGGATCATTAACCCAACATAAAAGTTTATAAGTATACACAAAAGCTAAAAATGTCTGGATCATTAACCCGACAAAAAAGTTTATAAGTGTATACATGAGTTAAAGCTGTCTGGACTTCACGAGACTATAAAAATTTATAAGTGTATGGATTACAAACCAAACACGAGCTAAATTAGTTTGGAATCTTCCACAGAGAAATTCCCATCTATTCTCAACCCTAGGCTGAGCTGAAACTGATGCCACCCCTGGCATAGGAAAGGAAGAGGTACTACCCAACAGACTCCGCTGTTGCTTCAAATACCTGATCTCTTCTTCCTACCTCTGCAATCTTAATTGCAAATCTGTAAGCGTCAGCTGAACATTCAAAGATGCAGACAAAGAACTGATACCCTGGCTGTAACTCCCAGCCCCTATATTACTATCACCAGGCCTCATAATCTGCCTTGAATATAAACCTGCTGATTCAATCTGCAGTCAATAACTTGACCCATTAATCACAATAACCATATCAACGGCTTCCCCCACGGGATAAATCTTACCACACTACAATCATAAACCTCTTGCAGTGCTACAAACATGCCCGTGGAATTCATACATTACTCATATTCCCCGCTCTTCCAATACTCAAACCATGCTTCTAACCCCAGCATGCAAATAACAAAATTATATATATATATTCACAGAGCAGGTAACCATATGATCACAGTCATATTTACATATATATTCACGGAGCATATAATCATATAGTCAAGAGTCAGGCTCTATCAGATTCTTATGCTCCCTAATACAATGTACAGGTAAAGCATTCACATTTTGTTTAAACAGCTATGCACATAGCTACAGAAATAGTTACCATTCCTTGAGTGAAGTTATCTTCAGTGATGAGTGTACATGCCCAGCTTGTCTTCAGGAACCATAAACATTGGCTCGCTCTGATACCAAGTTGTAACGCCCCAACTCCTGGGACCGTTACGGTGTGCCTTGTAAACAGTGCAAAACTCGCTAATCGAGTCATTTGGCCAAATCGTGTAACTAAGTATGATTAGCGGTTTAGGGTTTAAACATTTTAGTTAAGATGTAACGTTTCACTAGAACGTTTAACATATACATTGGGATCCCGAAATATAATTTCAGAGTTTATTACAGAAAATATTTACAACAGGCCGTACTAAGCGACAAAACAGGGTTCAACCCTAGTTCCACTTTAAACCTCGGTCGTGGAGGACGAGCAGCTGCATATGTACACATCACCACCTAAGCTCTTCAACTCAAGGATGGTCCAGCTTCCTCTTGCCTTTACCTGCACCACGTAGCACCCGTGAGCCGAAGCCCAGCAAGAAAACACAATAAAGCATGATATAATATCAACAACGATCATAATAACCATTCAGGACTATCAGTCCAAGCAAATAGGTGACAATAGCCAAAAGTCACAATAATGAGCATCGCTCCTCCTAGCCATGTGACGATAGGGTCACCAGGGCTTAACTAATACATGATCCTTTCATAAGTTTGATTAGGACAGGTGCAAGGTGATTAGTCACCAACATAACCTTCCTCATGACTCTAGAGTCGAAACTATGGACAACGTCCCTTAGCCATGTGACAAACGGTCACCGGGGTCATATACCTTGGCTATAAACATCTGGTCATAGACCAGGCAAGCCCTTATAAGTTCTTCGACCCTAGGGTCGGTCTAGCACTAATGCCATAGAGCCATTCAATGCGTAATCATCGACCTTAGGGTCGGTCTAGCATTAATGCCATAGAGCCATTCAATGCGTAATCATCGACCTTAGGGTTGGTCTTGCATTAATGCCATAGAGCCATTCAATGCGTAATTCTCGACTTTAGAGTCGGTCCCTGACTAGTCAGTGTCGATCACAAGTAAGACATGCCACCAATCACATATTTCATGTTCCATATCCATAAACGAAGCATTTAGCATGCTTGCTAAACAGGTATTAGTGCTATTAGGGCCATGCATAAACACAGAAGCTCAAGCTCTGGACAATATCATACTCAGTATATAAAGCATGTCCCAATCACATGTTTCTCATGCATCATATGCAATATATCCAGCAATCCAACATGCACCAATAACAGCCATGCATGTCACGTTTCATAGTCAACCAACATGCATCAAGTATAGCCATGCATGTCATACATAATAATCAACCGACATGCATCAATAATAACCCTGCATGTCATACTCAATAATCAACCAACATGCATCATAATAGCCATGCATGTCATGCATAATAATTAACCGACATACACCAGTAATAGCCATGCATGTCTCATATAGACAGGGTGCAGTTTTCTTACCTTTGGTCCAAGCACAGGTTACCAACAAACGAGCCACAAGAATGATCCTGATTCCAAGCCTCTAGTGATGACCTAGTCACAACCATAATATAAAACCTCATCAAAATGAGTAATTAAATACTTCCAAACCCAACCCAAGCCTCCGGGACGTCGAATCCCACTCAACTAGGTAGTAGGATCGATCCTAGGCCCTTAGAGTTAAGTTCCCATCACAAAAACCACCATTTAGTATTTTTTTTTCCCTTAAGGGCCGCGGCCCTACATGGACCATGCCGCGGCCCGCTCCCCTGGCAGAGCCTCCTCCACCTTCTTCAAGCTAGGGCCGCGGCGCACAAGAACAGGGCCGCGGCCCAACCTCGAACCAGCCATTTTTTCTTCGTTTTCCCCTTTTAAAACCTTCCAAAGACCTATCCAAACATCACCAAATCCCAAAATCAAAGTTCCCAAACATCCCCATGATCCAAAACCCATAAAACCCAAGTCTCAAATCACCCAAAAACACATCAAAACACAAAATCCAATTCAAGCTTAAAAACTTTTAAAAACTTAAAACTTGAATTACCTCCGATTGAGTTGTTTCCAAATAAATCCTCCGGCTAATAAGCTTCTAATCTTTCCTAGGATCGCTATGCCTCGATCCTCACTTGAATCCAAGTCCTAGAACTCAAGTTACCTTCGAAAATGCGATCGGGAGACGAAAAGGGAACTTTTGAGAGAGAGAACGTACAGAACGTTCTTTTTATTTCTTAAAAAGGTTACTTCAAGCTTAAGTAGCTTCCAATAAAACCTAGTGCTCGGGGTCCCGAAAACACCCCCGGGGATATTATAGTCAAAACTTCCAGAATTTCCCCCTGATCTTACTAACTCCCAATTTATCACCAAATATTTATTCTCAGTACCCAATAACCCGGTAATGCTCTAAATACCCCTTGACTTACTCCAAGTCAAGCTTAAATCCCGTTGTGACTTTCCCACTAGCTTACCTCCTAGGATCGTCTTGTGCTGGGTAACCCTGGCATAACCAAATAATAACAAAGCACCACGCCCATTTCACATATATGCCAAGAATGCCCGAAATGGCCAAAATATGAAAATCATCCAATTACCCAAAAATGGGTTCACATGCATATTTAATACACCTAAACATGCATATTATCATTTAATAACACAATAAAGCAATCATGGCCCTCCCGGCCTCCTAATCAAGGTCCTTAAACCTTATTAGGAAATTTGGGGCATTACCTAGCCCATGACCTCGCCTTCACGGACCAGACACCTCCCCCTCAGTAGTTCCGGACGCTCCTGCCACCTCTTCGACCTCAACCCTGGCATCCTCTTCATCGAGGCGAGTCTGCCACCTCTCAACGAACTCAGCCTCAAGGGTGTCCAAGAAACTGGTGTCAAGCTCGGGATTGTTGACCCAGATACGGTACATCACCATGTCTACGGCGTGATCCTTCTTAGTCTTGAACTCCTTAAGAAGGCGGGCCTTCTCACCTTCGATTATCTTGAAGGTTGCCTTCTTGACCTCCTTCAGCTTGGCGTTCAGCTCCTGAAGCTCCTTGATTTTGGAGTCCTTCTCCTTGATCTCAGAATTATTGGCCTCGACTTCTTTCAAAGTCACTGTCATTGTTGACTCAAGGTCAGACACCTTCTGGGCGGACTCCAGGGCAGCCCCCAACTTCGATTCGAGTTCGGACACCTTCAACGTCGCGACCTTGAGCTCTTTCTGCAAGTTTTAACTGGAGGTTTTTGGCCTCTTGAGCATAGGCCCGCCTCGCGAAAATTCGTTGTTCAACTTAAAACTATGTTGAACAAATGAAGCAAATGCCTGTACACAAAAACAAATACGAGTTATTAAACATGCAGGGTAATTCTGTATAAGCAACGTTACAGAGTAAAATGACCTACTGAGGTTAAGAGCTCGCTGCCCTTGTCGAAGATGGTATTTGTGTCGCAGCAGGAGGTGAGGAACAACCATTGAGGAGCGCCAAGGTTGCTGAGACTTTGGCCAACTCGGGATAAGACTTCCGAGCCCAAACTGACTCCATGCGATCCCGCAACATGATCAAGTACATATTCGAGGACGTGGAACAAGATTGACGGAAGACGTTCCCGTGTGGGGACTTGTTTCTTTGGGGTCGGAGTAGTTTGTTGGGAAGCTCAGACCGGAGGAGGCAGAGGGTTTGCGGGCGCCACCGACTCAACTTCAGTTGACCTTGGGTGTAGGGTCGGCAACCTGGCTCGGACCCTAAGTATTCGAGGTTGAAGGGGTTACCTCAGATTTCTTCAAAACTTTGGAGGGGCGCCTCCTCTTTGAGAAGCCCTTTGGCATTTACTTGCCTTGACTCCCGAAGTACGGTTGAGCACGTTATCCAGGTCGGAGTCCATATTGTCTGTAAAATACACAAGTTACAATTTAGTAATCGAGCCTAAGCCACTAAAAGAAGCAAGACTAAGGATAAATGAAACCTAACTGGTACTCTCTATCGAGCTTGAGCTCGGCGACCCGAAAATTCTCCTATCTTCCGAGGATGCTGGGAGAGTCCTTCTCTATACGTAGGAGTTAGCCTCAAGAGGTCTCTATACATGTTGGTCCCGTATTGAACGGCTACCCCATCCTAGACCTCGTTCAAACTATACATGGATTGGAACTGACCTAACCAGCTATCAAACCTACGCACCCTATGATCTACCCAAGACCAAACATAAAAGTTTTCCTTACGATTCGGAAATAGGATCTTTGTGTCGGGCTTGTGCTTAAGTAAAGAGGGGGACCACATATTGGAGCTAAGCACTACTTTACCTCCACTACCCGAGCTCGGTGAAGCTTCGTCTTGGGCTTCATTTCCCGAGGCAGGTCGGTCGTGTCGGCGAGCTGCAGGGGGACGAGCCCGCGAGCTCGAAGACCTCCTCCTGGGGGGAAGTTTGTCAGTGGGAAGTGACACATGATCCCACCTATAATATTTGCGGTAGGCCGAGTCATCGGTCGATTGGCCTTCCTTCAGGAGGCCGTAGGCTCGAAGCCGATCTTTGTGGAGAAGATACAACAGAGACCGCCGACCATAAGGCAGTTGGAGCAGGGTTGCCTTATGCTCCACCATCAATTCAGAGGGGGTGGGACGGTGGTAATTGGATGTAGAGACAACTACATATCAGTATTCTAAACTTTATGATTTAGTGAAAAGGAAAAGGGGATAAGTTTGAGGGTACTTACAAATGCGCTGGAAGGAGTAAAATTTGAAAGGAGCGAGGCCATCCGTCCAGAAGAAAGCGATCTTAAAGTTTGGAGGATGATTTGGCATGTCCTCAAAAATCTTCGTCTCCTTTCGATAGCTCGATAGGTAATAAAAACCATCTCCTCCACGAGCTCAAGATGGGTTGCCTTTGAGGCAAAAGAGATATATAATCTCTTGACGTGAAGGTCCTTCCCACCTTAACTCGTGATATTACGACCTAAGGGCAGAGAGAACCCTATAGGAATTGGTCTGGAGTTTTAAAGAAGTGAGTCCAACAAACTCCAGAAAATCCTTGAAGTAGGATTTCATGGGGGAGCAGAGCCCTTGCCCTCATGTACTCATGACTCTATGCAGCAAGCTTGACTTAACTGTTAGGATTGCCATCACCCGAGGTGAAGCATCTCCGTTTGCTCGGAGTTGCAGGCCGACACATCAAAGTGCCCGAAAGCCTCAGGCCATGATAGGCTAGCAGATCGGATATCTGGCCTGTGGATGTGACTGAGCTCCAATAATGCCTAGCCTTGAAGAATTCCTCTCTAGAGGTAGGAATGGAAGATGCTTGCGACGTGGAAGGGCGGTTTAAAGAATCTTCCATCAGCGAGAACGACAGGGCATCAGTTTGAAGGCAATGGTGACTTTGTGTTTAGGATCGAGCGGGACAAGTCTGATCTTGGGATCTGGATTTGGGTAAATTGCGACCCGAAGTATTTTCCTCTTTCTCTCCTCGACCTCGTGAATCTGGCGTTGAAAGCGATCTCAGATGTCTTCTTGTTCGTGCTTTTCTCGATGCTCGTGTATCAGGCGCTGGTTTCGAGTGAAAGGTGATTCCGGACTTGGAGTTGATGAAGAATAAGGGATTGCGAGCTCTGACCCCCATCGATTCTTAGAGTTCTGCGACATCTAACAAGAAAGAAAAGGGTGAGGGTCAGGCATGAAAGAAATCACAGAAAATGTAGTTTTCGTGATCCGAGCTCGAAAGTTCGAGATCACGAATATACCTCAATCGAGACTGAAGTCTCAAAAGGGTAGGATGAGTTCGAAGGTGAGCCCCGAACTATTGTAAAGTTCGGGCTTTGAGCGTGTACTCACACGAGAGAGTGGGGAAGTGGATATCAGTCTTAAGGATCCTGGATTTTCAGGGATAAAGCTGATGGTTATCCAAAAAATGTCATATTTTTGGGATTTGTGCAGTTAAAACCCTAAATCAAAATCTCTATTTCTTGGCTCACACGAAACACTACCCTTAATCTGAAAAAACCCTATTTTTGTATTTTTTACACTAAATCTGGGTTTGAGAACCGTGATGTCAAAAACTTTGAATCAAAAGTTTGTATAATATCAGATATTTGCAAAATCTAGAAACTAGTAAACACATTCATACAGCAGAGAAGTACGTAAAAATGTATGAAAAACAAAGAACGAGAAGTCAAGAACTGAAACTTACACACAGAAGCTTATGGATATAGTAAAATCGTCGTCTAAAGGAGGGGTTGCAGGAAGGACTTCACGGAGTCGAAAGTGCTGGAATAATTTTGTTTCTTCGGCTTGGAGAACATGCAAAAGAAGAGGAAGAGAGCTCTAGTTTGTTTTCTTCTCTCTGAAAATTGGAATGTAAAAGTGAGGAAGGTGAAGATGAAGTGACTATATATATGTCCCAAAGGGGGGTCAAAGGTCGAACAAATCAAGGCCTTTGGTTTGATTTGGTACTCGATCTAACGGACGAGGTGCAAATATGACGATGGCGGCAAAAAGCTGAGATACGAAAAGATGTGGGCAGATGAAAAGAGTACTCAAGTACTCTGACTATGCAATCCGTGGTTGACGCGTGTCCACACTTGAGTGTGGTGGGTGGCTCGATTTTCGGAGGTAGCAGTTCAAAAGTTTCCTTCTCATAAGATTCAAACTGATACTTTTGAGGGGGCAAAATGTTACACCCAAATTTTGAGAATGGAAATTTTGATCTTGAAAGTGAGGCTCGTAAGGTGTAAGCTCGAAATAAGTAGATTCGTCATATTTAATGAGAATATCATGGACAGTCTCATTGAGTATTAAAATGACGACGTCGGAATTGGTGAGCTCGGAGGTGTTCCGAGGTTACAAGTTGAGCTCGAAGCTACAATGACAGGTTCAACCCTTGTATAAATCTCATGGTTCATCTTTTACCATCAGACAAGACGGTTCGAGCTCGGGCATTGTGAGCTCGAAAGGGATGATCTTGACAAAGTTACTTGTTAAGACCAAGGGATGATCGTGATTGTTAGTCGATCACGAAGGCATTCGAATATTCGAGGTCGATAGCCAAGTGTGAACATAGTTACTGTTTGAGAATCCCTATATCTAAGGGATTTGTTATAATCTGTTATTAAATCGTGAATATCATGGGATTTATACGCGTATTATATAATTATATGCATTTATTTGTATTTAATTTGAGATTTGAATAAGAACTTCCTGAAATGTGAGGGGAGATATTCTGTAAACCAATCTATAAATAGATTAGAGTTATTCATTTGTAAAGGACGGAGAAATTGGTATTGGGAATACTCTGTTAGATTGCTTCCAAAAAGCTTTGAGAGAATTCCATAGTTGAATAACATCGATTCGTGGACTAGGCATATTTTACCTGCTGAACCACATAAAAAATCGTGTCTTCTATTGTTTGTTTCTTCTGGTATTTTGTTTAATTGCTCTTTATTTCTAAGTTGACGAAAAACGACGTCAACAAAAAAATATACTAAATTATTTCGAAAATAAAATTTATTAAACCATCATGTGATTAAATTTTTTATATCAAACATAACAAAATAAATTATTATAGATCAGCATACTTTTTCACGATGTCAATAACATACTATTTTTAATGTTTATTTTGTATAAAAATAATGTATACACAATCATTCTAGAAACAAGTTTGTTTGTTGTGTTATCAACATAATTAAAAATAAAATAAAGTTTATTTATGGTAGAAGTGTTTAACACAATAAACTATTTTATTTATTTCAATTGCATTTATTAGAAGTTTTTATATAATGGTGGTGATCAAATGACTTTTCTAAGTGCTATTTCAAAATACAAATTGGGCCAACAATGCTTAGTGTAATGATATATATTTCTTAATAAAAAATTGTTAAATCATACATGGAAAGTTTTTATAGAATGAAAAAAACATAAAAAAGAAAATTGATTAATTGGTGCAATTGATTAAGAATATATATTGTGGTATACAATACATATAATATTGTAATATGAATTTATGATAATATTATAGTACGTATTTCTTAATATAAATTTCATAATGTAATATTAGATTTTATTAAGATCGCCAACGTACTTCCCATAACGAATAGTGTGGCCCTTATTGAGTTGGGTGATTTAGTTTAGCTTATCAACTCGGTTCAATAAGTCGCATCTAACTCACAACTTATAATGTACTCTTTATGTACCTAACCCCAACCTCAACGATTTTTGCTAAATTAAATATCACATATATTTATTAGAATATCGATCTAATCTAATAAATTAGAAAGTACGTTGGTTGGATTAAGATTTTATTAAAAAAATATATAATTATTTATAGCCGTCTTGGTGATCAGTTTAGCCAATTAGCATATCTAATCTCCAGTTAACTTTCTTTTTTGCATTGTCCTTTGTACTTCTTTCAGTTTTAAAAGTCAAGCTAAACAATACCAATTTTCATGTGGCCAGGCCAACAATGTAGGCCAGCAATGTTGCTCTTTTTCCCCATCTGGCAGTGTCTTGAGCAAAGATTTATCTATTTATTTTTATTTTTTTCTAGTATTGGAATTATGCAAATATTCTTTAGGCTTGGTTACTCAATGATTTATTTATTTGTTGGGTTTAATAGTTTGGTATTTAGAATTTTGTCACGAACCAAAAGACACTACTGGTTCCTTAAATTCTTCCTCATTCCATTGCCTGGCATTTGGCAATGCCTACTCACTCTCACTCTCTCTCTCTATATATATATATATATATATACTAGATACAAGCAATGTGCAATATGCATCTGCTTAGTTTTATTTATAAAATTTATTAATTTTTTTATTAAATTTATATTAATGTCATATAAATTTTGAAATAAATATCATATTTTAATTAAATAATTTATTTATTTTTGTTTAAGTTTATGTTTGTTCTAGTTTTTGAATTTGCGAGTGACAACAAAATATTATATATTATATATTTAAATATTATGCGTGATTCTTACTAGTTTTTTTTTAAAAGTAATTTGTTGCTAATTCACAATAGATTATATTATATGTTTAATATGATATTACTCTAATAAGTGAGTTTAAGTTTAATTAAATTTTATTTAAGTTATAAAAAGTATGATTTTATTATTTTTAAATAATTATCATTGTAAAATATCTAAAAAATATCTTATTTTAATTTGTTTAATTATTTATTATTTTTAAATGATTATCATTGTAAAATATCCTAATTTATTTTTTTTAATTATTTATTTTATTTTATTTAAGTTTAAGTATTTACAAACTACCGTTAAATATAAGAATATTCTGTTAAATATAAGAATATTCCGTTAAAGTTAACATTAAAAAAATAAAAAACCGTTAAAACCAAGAGTTTCCGTTATCTACACACCAAGAATTTATGTTATCTACACACTTATTATATAGAAGAGATATATATATATATTTTGAATGAATAACTCCTCAATAAACTACGAATAATATTATAAGTGGAAATTTGCGACAATAATACTTATGTAGTTAGATTTGTTGTACTTAAATGCTTATCATTACGAATTTGGTGCAGTTGTTGGTCCCTCACTGTTAAGGGACCTACGTGGCACCCACGTGGCTGCACCTGATTTGTCTATTTTTTTAAAATTAGTAAATATTTTAAAATTTATTTTTTAATTTTTAATAATTAATTTTAAATAGTAAAGAATTCAATAAATTAATTCAAATCAATTAAAAATTAAAAAAAATCTAAAATTTAACATCTAAGAAAAATAAAAATAAAAATGATGAATTTGTAGGCATGAACACCAGAACACGAACTCAAACCCACAAAATTCCATCAAAATACAAAACCCATATTTGTGTTTTTTTTCTTTCTCAAACTTGTGTTTATTTAAAATAAACTAGATTAGTGTCTCTGCAAAAAACAAAATAAACTAGATAATTTTTTTTCAAATCGACATTCACCCATACCCAAATAAACCACATATGAAATCATCAATAGAAGACTTTGCCCAGAAATTTGACTCGAATCGCTGCCTTCATGCCAGCAACCTCATACAGAGCCTTTGCCCATAAATTTTACGAGAAATTTGACTCGAAGACTGCTACCTTCATCTAGAAGCTTGCCTGGG
Source organism: Humulus lupulus (assembly GCF_963169125.1). Taxonomy (NCBI): domain Eukaryota; kingdom Viridiplantae; phylum Streptophyta; class Magnoliopsida; order Rosales; family Cannabaceae; genus Humulus; species Humulus lupulus. The sequence goes on along the minus strand of NC_084800.1, from coordinate 47,138,554 downwards.
TTGGGTCGACGTCGGGGGAGGTCGAACGGGTTGGGTCGGTGTCGGGGGAGGTCGAACGGGTTGGGTCGGTGTCGGGGGAGGTCGAACGACTGGGTGGGTTGGGTCGACGTCAGGGGAGGTCGAACGGCTGGGTTTTTGGGAAGAAGAGGGAAAAAAAAGGGTTGGGTATTCGAGTATGGCTGGTTATTCGGGAAGAAGAGGGAAAAAAAGGTTGGGTATTTGGGAAAGAGAAGAAGAAAGGGGCTGGGTATTCACGAAGAAGAAGAAAAAAGGGGAAGGTCGAAGCTTTGTGGAGATGAGGTCTGGGAAAATAGAGCCGAGAGGTTGAAGATGAACTTTTTTTTAGTTTAATCAATTTTTCTTGTTTTGTTTTACACTAAAATTTTAATTGATTTATTATTATTTTAAATTAATTAGATTTAATTTTAAATTTAATATTAGAATTTTTTTAATTAATTTTAAGTTAGTTAATTTTTTTAAATAGATTTTTATAATATTTAATTTTTTTTTTTAAATGGGCAAATCATGTGCAACCACGTGGGTGCCACATATGTCTCTGATTAGACTTAATGGTCAGAGACCAACTACTACACCAAATTCGTAACGGTAGACATTATTGCCGCCAAAATTTAACTATATAAGCATTTAAGTACAACAAATCTAACTACATAGGTATCATTGCCGCAAATTTCCCTATTATAAGCCCAATCATGATTATGCCAATAAAATAAAATATAAGATTTGATTTGAACATAAATTCATAATCATCAGTAAATTAATGTATATTGATATGATTCACGAGTAAATTAAGTCCTTAGTGCAGCCACTAATGGATTCTGGCAATGACTTTTTACTTTTAAGTCCAACAAACAAAGGAAACTCTAATATTAATACACTGTTTTTTAGTCTTAATTTACATCCGTTTTGAGGAAATAAAAGTAGTGTGATATATCTATGGGCACTTCTAATATTGATTTATTATACTCTAATCTAATTACAAAATATCCTTAATTCTTATTATTTTTATTTTTAATGTTATGAATAATACTATCCAACATTACAAAAATTGCCTATTTTTGTTTTGTGTTATTTGTGAATTTTCATTCCACAAATTCTCATAAAATACATTCTCTCCTTCTCCTTCATCTTTTTCCCCATTGTTAAAGAATTTTACTATAGAAAAATACTTATTTCTAGCATTTAAATTGTTAACGAATTCTAAGTGTTAACTTAATAGTTCCTTAGCGGGAAATAGTATTATATTTATCAATAACCATTTTTTTATATGCATGCTGGATTTGCAAACAAAATTTCACATCAATAATTAATAAGGAGAATAGAAATGAAATCAAATAAGCTCAAATTTTCGGATAGAATCTCAAATAAATTCGTTCCCCACAACAATATAAATCAATAAATTTTATATTGCACCTTTTAAAACTACCTCTCCCTACTAATTTTTTGGAACATTGAAGCTTGAGTAATTGGATTTATTATTATTTTTCACTCGGTTCTACTATGGTGTATTCGAATTATTAGTGTTGAGTTAAAATAGTTCTTACTTTTTGGAGTGAGTTAATGAAACCTTTCTCGATTCCTACTATAACTGATTTTGAAACATGTAATATTTGAATATATATATATATCTGTATATATATATAGCTCGTAAAACTGAACTAATAACATCAACTTATTTGACAGAAGCTTGAAAAAAAAACCTTATTTGACAGAAGAAATATCCAAGAAGACGGACACGTGCAATTGTGAGTAGTGGCGGATTCAAGAACTTATTTTAGGAGTCAAATAAAGAAGAAGCCAAATTATTATTATTATTATTATTTAAAAAAAAAAAGAATAAACACTAGAGAATATTAATATTATCATAAAAATTATTAATATTTTTTATATTCTAAATTTTTGGGAGGCTGAGGTCCCACCCAAGATTTATATAATTACGCCACTGATTATGAGAAAAGATGAAGAAAACAAACAGTGTCTCGTAAAGACAATAAATTATATGAAAAATTATTGACATAGGAAGGTGTTTCTCAAATCTCATTCTCACTACTTTCTTTTATATAAGGTATTTAAATATAAAATTCTCCTAGGCATGCGTTGTCCAATCATCTTTTTTGTTCTATGCCCCACCTATGTTCCTAAATTGGGACAAGGTTCATGGATAAATTTGTCAAATGTAGAGTAATTTTGAGAACAACATTGGGTTTATGTATAAAATAATCATTGGAAATTTTCATAAGTGAGAAATTAAGAGGTTGTTTGGCATTGTTTTATATTTTTAAAATTGTGTTTTAAAAAAGAAGAAATTATATTTTATATGAGATTTTTAATAGTGTGCAAAAATATAGTTTTTTTTTAAAAAAAAAAAGTCAATCTATGACTTTTTTTTTTTAAGATTTTTCACTTTTATGGGTTTATTTTCCCATATTTTTGTATAAAAGTTAGTTTATGTTATAATTTTACTCTTAATCAAGTTTTATTAATTTGGAAAGGTATGCTGGTAATTTGATTATTTTTTTTAGCTTATTTGTTTTTTATATTATTTTTATATAACTAATTTTATATTAAATTTTTCTTTGGTTGTTTTGAAAAAAAAAATGAATTGTGTTTATTATTTTTTTATTTATTATAAACATTTTTTCCTTATTTTTATATTGTACGTTTCTTTTTTCAAATCCTGAGTAAGGTCACTAGTTACTTGATTGATTTTTGACAATTATGTAAAAAAAATCCTAGAGCTAGGTAAAATAACATGTACCAGGAGGAGTAACATTTTGCCATAAGAGGGGTAGCCAGTTACCATAAGAGGGGTAACGGGTTACTCATATTAAATATGAAAATAAACATCAAATTTGAATGAAAAAGATGAAGAAAACTTCATTAAAAAATGAAGAAGTAACTATGATTTTAGTAACATAGGTAACCAGTTACCATAAAGAACCCAAAAATATACACACACATCATAACGTGAAGGTAACCAGTTAACCCTAGAAATATACACACAAAGAACGTGAATGTAACCAGTTACCCCCAGAAATATACACACAAATAACGGAAGGTAACCAGTTTCCACAAATTTGAAGATAGATTAAAAAAATCAGATCCACCCCATTTCCCTTCTCTCTCATCTTCTTCATATAATTTTTTTTCTAGATTTGAATGTTCCCATTAGGGTAACTGGTTACCCATTTTATTAGTTTTCTTTCCAAATTTTGGTGTTCCTATAAGGATTACAATAAAAAGAAAATGTTTACATATAGTGGAAAAAACTATAAAAAAAATTACAATAATAAAAGATAATAAATAAAAAATAGTAAAATAATTATGTAATGTTAAAATATGTGTGAAAAAAGGAAAAAAAAATTGAATGAGAAAATAATAAGTACAAAAAAAGAAGGAAAAAAAAGGGAAAAGAACTTAGGAAAGAAAACAAAAAAAAATGAAAAAAATACAAAACAAAAGAAATGATGAAGGAAAAGAAAGATGAACGAATAAAAATGAAAAGAAGAAGAAGAAGAAGAAAATTAATGGAAAATGAAAAGAAATAAAATGAATGAAACAAAACGGTAGAAAAACATGAAAAGAAAAAAGAAAAAATGGAAGAATAAAAAAAGAAATAAAAAAAGCTCATATGTGTGACAAAAGAAAAAAAAGGGGGGGGGGGGGGGGGGGGGAGAAGAAAATAATAAATATAAAAATGAAGAAAAAAAAGAAAGAAAATTGAAAAAATATGAAAAAAAAAATAATACAAATGAAATAAAAAAATAGATAAATAAATAAAAATGAAGAAGAATAAGAAGAAGAATGGAAAGAAAAAAAAAAAGATAAAGGAAAAAATTGGTAGAAAAAAAATGAAAAATAGAAGAAAAAATAAGTAAGGAAAAAAAGAAATAAAAAGTAACGAAGAAAATAATTAAAAAATGAACTAAAAAAAATTGAAAAAAATTAAAAATAAAATCACCTTCAAAATCAAAGAAAATATAACTATGATAAAAAAATGTGTCATTTCTATATTTTAGTTAGCTACTAATTGTGTTTCCCATACTTTAATTTTGTCTTTAATAAATTTTCCTGCACAAATTAAGAAAAGTATAATTCTCATATTTTTGCACATTGATGGTATAAGAACCATATTTTTGAAAAATTCCCTTTAAAAAATGATAATAGAAAACAATTTTTGTAGTTTTCAAAATGTAATGGTGTTTGGCTAATGTTTTCTAAAAACAGTTTTCAAAAACCAAAAAACCAAAAATATGTTTGGATGATAAAAAAACAAGCAGCTTTTAGAAAACATATTTTTTTTACAATAATTATTTTAATACTTATTATTATGATTTTTTTTAATAAAAAAGTGACATGTCACATACATATTTAATCTAACTTAGTTATAATATTGTTAATTTTCATATAAATTAACAAAATATCATATTGTTTGAAAAAACATAATTAGAAATTTTAATATCTAAATAATTTTTGCAAGTAAAATATCAATAAAATATTATAATGAAATTTTAATACCTAAATAACTTTTAAATAAAATATTTAATCTAAAGTAGATAGAAAATCACCATTAGTCTACAATATGTCCCCATAAACATAATTTGAATACTAAAATTATTTTATAGTAATAAAATATAGTTGACTAATTTATATTATTATAAGTTGTCCACATAGCTTGAGCAATACGATCTCGACATCTTGCCATTGCTACAGCAGATTCGTCAGATAAATTGACTTCACATCTTGACACACTAGTTTTAGCTTCTTCTATGTTGTCTTCACCCTCAAGTTCTTTCTCTTCCCATACTCTAAACATATGATCATACTCGGTGCGTTGACAAATAAAATTATGAAAAGTGCAACAAGCAATAACTATCAAAGGTTGTCTACTCAATTTGTAAGGTGGCATCATCTTCAATATAGGAAAACGTGCTTTCAGTACACCAAAGCACCGTTAAATGATATTCCTAAGAGAAGAATGCCTATAATTGAATAGTTCTTTCATACCACGTGGTCGATTACGTCCACTATTGTATTCTTGCAAATGATATCTTTCAGCACAATATGATGGGAGAAAACCTTTTGTGCATGGAAACCCAGAATCCAAAACATAGTATTCACCTACATAATAAAAATGTCAAAAAGAAAAATTAGTTTTCTATATGCACCATCACATAAATTATAAAATAATAATTCAATCCTAGGCTTTCAATACCTTCTATAGGCAATGGAAACTTATATTTAGGTTTCGTAATTGCATCTATAAACACCCTGGAATCATTTGCGGTGCCCTCCCAACCAGCAGATACAAAAGTAAAGAACATTTCAAAGTTACAAGCACACAAGACATTTTGTGTTACCACATTTTTTCGGCCTCTGTAACTGACTTGCTTATCTGTAGGGACACATGCACTCACATGTGTTCCATCAATGACACCAATGCAATTCTGATAGTACAAAAATCCAAAACCATTACAAACATTTTTCTACTAAAAAAATAATTTATATATAAAGTTATATTACATTGGATGTATATTAAGTACCTGAAACCATGGGTAGTATTTTGAGGAGTTGACAACATGATAAGGTAATAGAGATTGAGTTGGTCGAATGATATCCTGTCCTAAGCCTTTAATGTTAAATGGAAGTGCCTATCAATAGTTTCAAGTGAATGTTGAAATCGGTCAGCTATAAGTCTCATTCCCACATTTTGACCAACAATTATAAGGAAAATGGCAACTGCTTCTTCAACTTTAATCTCTCGTGTGTCCTTAATGTATTTCTTTTGTTTTAAACAAGTACAAAGCTCGATGAATACATTTTTATCCATTCGCAATAATTCATAGCATGTTCTCTCATGACCACCTAATAACTCTCTCACAAAATCTTCTCCACATAAAGAAGATGTTTTTTGAGGGATTTTCTAAAAAAAAATTCATTATAATCACTTAAAAAGTTTAGCATCAAAAAATCTGAAAAATCATCAAAATCACCATCTGTAGAAGATGAACTAGAATCATCCATTTGATTACTCTGAACCCTGCAAATTATTTGTCATGCATAATTAACTTAGAAAAAAACAATGAGTATTTGAAACTAATAACAAAGTCTCCACTAGATTATCTTAACATAACATACTATAGTAATGTCAAGCACACATAAAATAAAACTCAAAGCCTACACAGTCAAACATATCATAGTATAGTCAAACATATCTGTTATCCAAAAAACAGGCACGAATGACGTGGCAAGTGACTTCTGGACACGTGGCTGACACTTGGCGGAATTCTGCTAGGGTATCGACCAGAAGAGATATTACAAGCAAAAGGCAGTCGAAGTTTACCTGCGACCAGTATGGTCGCAGGTTCCGCATATCTCATGATATTTTTATAAAGATCTTAGTCAATCCCGAAATTGACTCCCATGATTTCCTGAGTATCCTATTATTTAGGAAAGAATATCTGTAACAAATGAATGTAATCCCCCTTGAGCCTATAAATAGCGAAAGATAGCTTAAGGAAGGGACTTTTGGCCTTCGAATTATTTGAGACTAGAGTGATTCTATTTGACATATTGTATTGTTCTTCAGAGGTTGGTAAAACTCATTGAACCCTAGTTCTTTGATCACTCCTTTGAATTCTATATCAATAACAATTTGAGTGGACGTAGGTTATTACCAGATTCTAGGGCCGAACCACTATAAACTCTTGTGTTCTTTATTATTTTGTCATCATATTCTTTCCAACGTGTTTGTCCACATCAAGCAAATTTGACTCCGTGTCAGTTGGCCAAAATCAGGGTCAACACTCTGGTGCTTTCATTGAGAGCTTGATTCATTATCGTTGAAAGATCTATGGCGAAAAGTACCAAGAAAACTGGACAGGCGGCCGGCGCTGCACCATCTAACCCGCCTCCTCCTCCTCCCAACGTGGCTGAGGAGGAGCCACATTTGGAATTTGATGAGGAAGAAATGGACGACGAGACGCTGAAGAATACCCTAGGGGTATTGCAGGAGGAGCTGGCCAATCTGAGGGCCGCCCAGGAAAGTGCAGCCGAAATCATGGCACGGCAGCAACAAGAAATTGAACGGCAGCGCTTGGAGCTGAGTGAAAGGCAGGCGGAGATGGACCGTCGCCAGAGGGAGGCCATGGCAGCCCTCGAGGCAGCCTTGCAACTGGCCAGGAATCAAGCTGCACCTGCCTCGCAGTCTGATCAACCCGCGAATGGGCCACCCCACAGGGGTCCCAATCCTAGCCCGCCTATCCAGCCCTCGAGCCCACAAAGGCCTGAGCAGCCACCGGCGCCTCAGGACGATGTCCCGCTAGGAGACCCTAAAGCACAGCCTCCATCCCAAACTGGTCGCGGCAATCCCCCAAAGCAGAGGCAGAATAGGGTCGGGCAGCAACTTCCCAGTTCTAGACGCCATAGGGGAGATGAGCCTAATCTTCCGAGCAGAGGACAACATCCTCCTAGTAACAAGAGGAACTCAGAGTTAGGCTCTGTGGTCCGAGGCCCCCCACGGCATGATAATGCACGGGGACCTAACGACCAACACAGACCACCCTCTAATGCTCAGGAGGTTCCAGCCCAGGAAGGCAATCGAGGGAACAATCGATCCCACCATAGCCAATCGAGATTCAGATATGGCCATGGTTATAACGAGGCCGACTCAGGCAGAGGAAATGCCGGTCGGAGGAATGAAGAAAGAGGTGGAGGCAGAAGCCAGCCACCTAGGGATGACCAACCCGACAGATGGGACGCTGGGGGGCAGCCCAGACAAAAAAACGTTTTCAACCGGCTCGGAGCTAGCGAGCAGCGGAGGAGAGACGAGGATTTGAGAGATGTACTCAACGATTGCCGCGAGCGACACGACGAGTACGTCCCCCCAGCACCAGAGGCCACGGCGATTCCTGGCGCCGTGCAAGCCCAAATAGATGCCCTCAACCAGGCAGTTCAGCAGCTGGTCGGGGGAAGAACATCTCATATCAACCACGATAGGAGAAAATGCACTCCTTTCGTCCAGAGGATAGCTATGGCAGAAACTCCTAGCAAGTTTAAGATGCCTACGCTTTCGAATTTTGATGGGTATGGTGTCCCGGTATCTCACGTCAACAAGTTTGAGATAGAAATGGACATTCAGAAAGTGTCCGAAGACGCTCGGTGCAGGATCTTCCCTGCAACACTTTCTGATGCCGCACAGGAGTGGTTTTTCAAATTCCCTCCTACAAGTATAGTTTCCTGGGAAATGTTCGTAAAGGAGTTTTACGGATAGTTCTACGCGGGTTGTGTGCACCCGACTGAGGCAAACCAGCTGGTTGAAATACGCCAGCAAGATGGAGAACCACTGAAGGACTACGTCCAGAGCTTTATGCAAGCAGCTGTTGGAGCAAAAACAGTGGGAGACGAAGGCAAGATGATGGCCATAACCGCAGGGGTTAAGCGCCGCACGCCTCTCTGGGAAAGCCTCCGAAAACATGGGGTTAAAACTACCCAGGAATTCTTAGATCGAGCTGATCGCTACATCAAGCTCGAAGACGCCATCGCCAACGAAGGAAAGCCCCCAGGCAAGGACAAGGGGACTGTCGAGCCCGCCAAAGTCGCCAATGGGTCCAAGCCCAAGGGCAACGGCAAAGGCAATGGGAACGACAACGACAATGGCAAGAATGGGGGGAAATGGCCACACAACGAGCCTTCCACCTCTGACAATAAACGATCCAAGGGTAACCGTTATGAACCTCAGTTCATTAACTATACTGCCCTTATTGAGTCTCGGGGAGAGGTTTATCAGGCCACGAGTTCTAGCGTGCCTTATAAGAAACCTGCTCCCATTCGAAAGGATATTTTGAGAATGGACACTACCAAGTTTTGTCGTTATCATAACGACTACGAACATGATACCAACCAATGCAACCAGCTGAAGGATGAGATCGAGTTCCTTATTAGACAATGACACTTGAGAAGATACATACGGGCCTCGGGAAATTCCCAACGAGAAGCTCCAGGTGGCAACGAGCAAGCGCCCGCACGCCAACGCTCGCCACCTTTGTAGCCTGACCCCATAACTGGCACATTGTTAACCATCTGTGGAGGCCCGCACCTCGCGGGAAACAGCGAAAAGGCCAAAGAACGATATGCTCGGACTCTGCGCCACGACCAGGACATCGAGATGATGACTGTGGATGACCGCGCGCCGAAAAAGGCTCAGTCAGAAGAAGGCGAAATAACCTTCTCTGATAGCGATGCCCAACATGTCCGGTTCCCACATTCCGATCCGCTGGTCGTGGATATCCAAATGGCCAACATGATGGTGAAGAGAGTGCTGGTAGATACAGGAAGTTCGGTGAATATCCTGTATAAGTCTTCGCTGGAACGCATGAAGTTGTCCGTTAAGGACCTGGAGCCCTGCAACCAAACAATATACGACTTCTCTGGTGAGGGACTCGCCCCGCAGGGTCAATCAGACTACCAGTGAAAGCAGGTACAGCGCCTGCTACCAGGACATTACTCGCCACTTTTATAGTAGTCGATTGTCCTTCGGCGTACAATGCCGTCATTTGGGAGGCCTATACTGGTTGATCTACGGGCCGTCACCTCTATGTGGCACTTGGCCATGAAATTCCCGACAGACGCAGGGGTAGGACGCGTGTTGGGAAACCAGAGGGAGGCTAGGGAATGCTTCAACACCTCAGTCACGAAGGCAAAGAAGGGAACGTCAAAAAGCACTCCCCCAGATAGGTTGCAGATGGCAATTGATACACAAGCCCAATCCGGTGATGAAGTCACCAAATAGGGTGTTGCCCAAAGTGAGGATAGAGATTTAGATCCTCACTTTGGGGATTTTGAAGAAAACGTTTGACCCGTCGAGGACCTGGAAGAGGTCCAACTTGACGAAAAAGACCCGACCAAAGTCGTGAAGGTCGGGAAAAACTTAGAACCAACCACGAAGCATGCACTGGTGGAGTTTTTGCGGAAAAACCAGGAAGTCTTTGCCTGGTCGCACAAAGACATGGCTGGGATAGGTTCTGCAGTTATCAGCCATGTCCTGAACGTAGACAAGAACTTTCCACCCGTGCAACAGAAAAGAAGGCTGCTCGATAAGGATCGCTTGAGAGCCTTAAAAGAAGAAGTTGAAAGATTAAAGGAGAATGGGTTCATCAGGGTGGCGTTTTATCCATCGTGGGTCTCTAATCCAGTACTGGTTCCCAAGCCTAACGACAAATGGCGGACCTGTGTGGATTTTACAGACCTCAATAAAGCCTGCCCAAAGGATTGCTTCCCACTCCCGAGGATCGACCAGTTAGTCGATGCTACTGCAGGGCATGAGATCCTCTCTTTCATGGATGCATACTCAGGCTACAATCAGATCAGCATGCATCCCCCTGACAAGGATCACACCAGCTTTCGGACCAATACGGGATTATACTGTTATAAAGTAATGCCCTTCGGACTGAAAAACGCAGGTGTGACTTACCAGCGACTGGTTAACCACATGTTTAAAGAATTGATCGGAGTAAACATGGAGGTGTACGTGGATGACATGCTGGTAAAGTAAAAAAATGCAGAAGGACATGTGAAGGATTTACAAGAGTGTTTCGATGTATTGAACAAGTACCAGATGAAATTAAATCCTCTCAAATGTTCCTTCGAAGTCGGATCAGGGAAGTTCTTGGGGTTTATTGTCAATTCAAGAGGAATCGAGGCCAACCCCGACAAGATAAAAGCCCTGATCGACATGAAATCGCCAGAGAAGATCAAGGATGTACAAAGTTTAACTGGGAGAATTGCTGCCCTAAGTAGATTCATTTCCAAATCAACGGACAAATGCGTCCCATTCTTCAATCTACTTAGGGGCAACAAGAAGTTCGAATGGACAGGAGACTGCGAGCAAGCTTTTCAGGCCTTAAAATCCCATATGGCACAGCCTCCTATTCTATCAAAGCCTCTCGAAGGAGAAACTTTGTTCATATACCTGGCGATCACTGAAGTTGCTGCAAGTGCGGTACTAGTACGAGAGGAAGAAGGCGTACAAAAGGCGGTTTACTATGTAAGCAAGAGGCTAATCGGAGCAGAACTGAGGTATCCTCCCATCGAGAGGTTAGCGTATTGTCTAATCTTGGCCTCAAGGAAGCTACGTCCTTACTTCCAAGCCCATCCTATTACAGTTTTAACTGACCAGCCCCTTCGGCAAGTACTCCGAAAACCAGAGGCGGCTGGGCGTTTATTGAAATGGGCTGTCGAACTTGGGCAGTTCGATATTACATATTCACCGCGAGCAGCAGTAAAGGGACAAGTCTTGGCTGATCTTATTGCAGAGTTCACCGAACTCCCAGACAGCGAGCAGTGCGAAAAGCCTAGTGCGCCTGAGCCTCATGATGAAGCTCCTTCGTGGAAGTTATTCACAGCTGGGTCGTCAAACGAATCTCACGCAGGAGCAGGAGTGATCTTGATAACGCCAGAAGGGCATCGATTTCATTGCGCCATTAGGTTCGACTTCACCGCATCAAATAATGAAGCCGAATACGAATCACTCCTCACTGGATTAAGAATGGCAAAGGACATGAGTATAAAGGTGCTGGATATTTACAGTGATTCACAGCTGGTAGTGAATCAAGTTCTAGGGGAATATCAAGCGCGAGGCCTAAAAATGGTGGCCTACTTGAACAAAACTAAAAATCTGTTGGCCCAGTTCAAGAAGTATACCCTCCAACAAATACCTCGGGATCAGAATTCGAACGCAGATGCCTTAGCCAAACTCGCGAGCGCAAAAGATGCTGACACTTTGAATATTGTGCCAGTGGAAAGATTGAGCGAGCCAAGCATACGAGCAAATGAAACCAATATGGAAATCCAAATGGAAGATACATGGATGGCGCCTTACTTGGAGTATCTGACAAATGGTGTACTACCAGTAGATAGAAACAAAGCCAGAACTCTTCAAAGGCAAGATGCTAGGTATATACTGGTCGATGGTGTTCTATACCGAAGGGGATATTCCATGTCGTTGCTCAGATGTATTACACCAGAGAAAGCTAAAGAGCTAATGAAGGAAGTACATGAAGGCTTCTGCGGGGATCACGCTGGGGGGCAAAGTTTGGCGAAAAAGATTCTAAGGCAGGGCTATTTCTGGCCGACTATGAACGAAGATTCAATGGAGTTTGTACGAAAATGCGATAAGTGTTAGAGATTTTCCAAAATCCCACGCGCAGCCCCAAACGAATTAAAACAGATGCAGAGTCCTTGGCCTTTTGCAGTATGGGGTATAGACTTGATTGGGTCCCTGCCAACGGGAAAAGGCGGAGTAAAGTACGCAGTTGTAGCAGTCGACTACTTCACCAAATGGGCCGAAGCTGAACCACTCGCTACCATAACGACCAAGAAGGTTCTTGACTTTGTCATCAAGAACATTGCTTGCCTTGAAAGATTGTCTCAGACAACGGCACCCAATTTGACAGTGACTTATTCACCGACTTTTGCGAAAGGCACGGGATTATCAAAAGCTTTTCTTCAGTCGCGCATCCACAAGCAAACGGGCAGGTCAAAGCAGTGAATAAAACGCTTAAGGACACCCTGAAGAAAAGGCTTGAAGATGCTAAAGGAGCATGGCCAGAACAGCTGCCTGAAGTCCTCTGGTCGTATAGAACTTCTCATCGAACAGCAACAGGTCATACTCCGTTTTCCTTAGCATACGGGTATGAAGCTATGTTGCTCGTCGAATTAGATCCCCCCTCACATCGACGCATTACATACGACCAGAGCCAGAATAGCCAACTAATGATGGAGTCCCTAGACTCAATTGAAGAAATACGAGAACGAGTCCAACTCCGAGTTGCTGCGTACCAGCAAAAGGTCGCCCGGTATTTTAACTCAAAAGTAAAAGAAAGGAAATTCAACGTCGGTGACCTAGTGCTACGACGAGTTTTCTTGAATACCCGCGACCCCACTGCTGGAGTGCTCGGACCAAACTGGGAAGGACCTTACCAGAATGAGGAAGTCCTTCATCCGGGCACCTACAAACTTGCACGCTTGAATGGAGATCTCGTTCCATGCTACTTGAACGGTGAACACCTGCGCAAGTACTACCAATAAACAGTCATTTTTAAAGAACTGGCTTGTATTAATTTTTACTTTTTACAAGTTTCGGAAAAAGGGTTAGCCAAGTTGTATGGCTAATCGCTTATAAGTGTAAGATCTTTTTAAGATCACTCGTAAAGACATGTTTAGTCCATTTTAATACGAGATTATAAGGGACTGTGCGCAGCCAATCATTCTTGCCAACCTTTGTAAATTTATTTTACAAGTATTTGTTCATTACGTGTGTTGTTTTGCTATATTACAAGTGTTATATTTACTATCGAGCAGTAATGTTCGCACAGGTCGTGGTCAAGGCAAGTGACCAAGGACCTAAAGCTCCTCGATCACTTGGGGGGCATATAAGGTGCATCGAAAGCAAAGCATATCAAAAGGTATGTAAATACATGAACAAAATAAGTGAAAGCATGCTACGGTACTTAGAGTATTTTTCAAAATTTATATTTTGTTAAGTCAAGCCAAAGTACTATGCTAAGTTCGATCATGCGAACAGATGTTATAATAAAGAAAATATTATAATATCATAAGGCAATTCTTTTACACCGCAAGCATCACTGCTTGGATGTAATTGTTTCAAATAAAAGGAAAAGTTTGATGCCCGTGCAGCAAATTTAAAAGTAAAAATTGTCTTTACAACACGACCCACGAGTCGTGTAATTGAAGAAAAATAAAAAAAAGAAATAAGTTTAAGGAGCAGGAGAGTTTGGACTGTTTTCGGAGTCAGGTCTTTTCTTGCCTAAGGACTTAGAGCGGGCCATTTGAGGTGGTGATGGACGAGGTCTAGAAGAAGATCGTGAAAATGGAATCTCGTGAACTCGGTCGGTCGGTCGTTCTTCACCTTCGAGCAGCTGGGCAAGAAGATCATCGTCAATGGGTCGTTCACCTCCCCACAAATCTGGCATTAAAGTCTGCAAACAGAAGAATGGGGAGGTGAGGATGAAGAATTTTGAAAGTTTTTTAGAATAACGCTGGTCGAGTATAAAAGTTAAGCTTTTATACAGTAGCATTCTAACAAAAAACTAAATTTTTTCACGCGAACAGTTTGAGAAACAGATCAAAAGTGAAAGCAAAAAGTTCTTTAGAAAAGCTTTTTCAACTCCTTTTAGGGCGGGAAAAACTTGGTTTTTCAGTTAGCATAAAAATCGAATTTTCACTTCGGTTTTACGTCCTAAAGACATGATCTTCGCTATCAAACTAACTCGTATCTCCCTAGTAACAGAGAAATATCACACAACATTCAGTATCAATTATTAAACCCCCCTACTGACATGCATTTCAGCCCAGAAACGAATGAACCCAACAGTCGGTCTACAGAAGCATGCACGGCAAAAATATAAAGCGTAAGAGTCCAGAAACTTACCAAGGTGAAGATCGTGGAGATTTGAGAGATTTTCCAGGCGTAAAAGGGGCTCACGGGCTGAATCTTAAAACGCCGAAGGACGGTCTTCAGAGGGAAACAGGAGCTCTGGTGTTAGGGTTTCTTGAAAGAGTGATGGCTTGCGTAAAAAGAAAAAGGAGACTTCAAGGAGGCTATATATATTTTTGTCCGTAAGCATTAAAAGGAAGTAATCATCAACTTCCCCTTTTTCGAAGTATAGGGAAGGGTGATAGCCGTTGAAACGTTACTTGGGAAGCGAAAAGCCGTGATTAGACAAGGGTAGGTTGTTTTTTCCAAGATTGCACGAAGTGTTCTGATAGGTATGGTGGGGTAACCGAAGGGTCGTTTCCTCAAAAGTTTATTTATTGCTCGTAATAAATAAACTTGGGGGGCAAATGTTATCCAAAAAATAGGCACGAATGACGTGGCAAGTGACTTCTAGACACGTGGCTGACACTTGGCGGAATTCTGCTAGGGTATCGACCAGAAGAGATATTACAAGCAAAAGGCAGTCGAAGTTTACCTGTGACTAGTATGGTCGCAGGTTCCGCGTATCTCATGATATTTTTATAAAGATCTTAGTCAATCCCGAAATTGACTCCAATGATTTCCTGAGTATCCTATTATTTAGGAAAGAATATCTGTAACAAATGAATGTAATCCCCCTTGAGCCTATAAATAGAGAAAGATAGCTCAAGGAAGGGACTTTTGGCCTTCGAATTATTTGAGACTAGAGTGATTCTATTTGACATATTGTATTGTTCTTCAGAGGTTGGTGAAACTCATTGAACCCTAGTTCTTTGATCACTCCTTTGAATTCTATGTCAATAACAATTCGAGTGGATGTAGGTTATTACCAGATTCTGGGGCCGAACCACTATAAACTTTTGTGTTCTTTATTAGTTTGTCATCATATTCTTTCCAACGTGTTTGTCCACATCAAGCAAATTTGACTCCGTGTCAGTTGACCAAAATCAGGGTCAACAATATCACAATATAGTCAAAGCCTATCTAACCAAGCTCTCTTTCTAATAGTAGACATATTAATAAAAATCTCTCTCCAATTTGGATCCTTAAATTTCTCAACAGCTTTCATGTAGGCATCATCACTGACTTCTTCCATTCCTTCAAGGATTTGCATACAGTTTGTGAGAGAAAACTAATGTTTTTGGCTTCCTCCTCCTTCGGTTGTACTCTTGTATTTTTCAGCTTTAGCTAAAGTGGCCTCAGCTCTTACTTTAGCTACCTCAGTCCATGCAACAATTGCATCACTCATTTGTTGTGATCTTTGTCTCTTAGCTCTTCGCTCTGTACATGTAGTTGTTGAATTTTTTGTTGAACATTTAAAAACATCATCAACAAGCCGAGAGCAACTAGTAGAATCATTCTCATCAATATCATGTGCGTCTATGCGATCAAATTTATTCTTCATTTCCCTTTCCTCATCAGTGTTGGGTGGACCTGAAGCAGCAAAACGATGGAACTGACCAGTGGCAGTTGACTTACTAAAAATTAGTTCCAACAATACAAAATGATCACATCCTTTCTTGCAATATTGTGTTGCCTTTGGGTATGCCTAAATTAAGAAATAAAACTAATTTCCCATACAATTAAAATGTAAAACAATTTTTTTTTTGCCGCAATTATATCTATTCTATCAAAATGTGGTACAAATTTCATCAAAATTAATTATGGTGAAAACATGTTATATTTTGGCTAAAAATTAATTTTAAACAATGTTATGCACCATTGAAATTTTTTTAAACTGTATATGATTAGTAACTAATAAATTATGCTATTTTTGTAGTCTCTTGGGCTTTATAAAAAAAAAACTAATAAATCATGCTATTGTAAAATGAAAACCTAAAACAATATATATGATTAGTAACTAATAACTACGTGGATAACTAATCTTATTTAAAATAAAGAGATTTTTTCTTAAATATACATTTATTTTTATTTTTTACTTTTTTATGGTTTCTATTTTTTTAAAATACGTACTCAAGTTTTAAAAAATACAATTTTCAAAGTTTCATAATTACAAAAATACGGTTTTTAGGAAAAACAACTTGAAAACAACTCACTAGACCAACAAAAAACAAAAAAAACCTAAAAACAACGTGAAAACAACTTGAAAAAAAGAAGAAGATAAAACCGTAAAAATGTACAAATTTCCTTAAAACCGTAAAATTGAAGAAAAAAAAATGTTTGACCATAAAAATGTAATTTTTTTGAAAAAAATTATATTTTTGTAAAAAAACTCTAAAATAAATACATAATATAAATTATAACTATAAAAAACAACAATAAAACAATAGGATTAGTAACAACAACTTAAAAAAAAAATCTTAACAAGTTACAAAAATTGCTTAAAATAAATAGTGTGAGTAGGGACAGAGCCATATGGTTCTAGGGTTTGCTCAATTTTTTCTTTGGGTGGTATTTATTTTATATTTATCAATAAAAAGTTTTAAAAATTAAGAAAAAGTACTTTAAAGCCCCTTAAAATTTAAAAGAAAAAAATGAATAAATTACATAGTCCTCCACATTATAAATCCTGGTCCGTCCTTGAGTGTGAATTAGAATAGAAGAAAACAATAACATAAACAATAGTAATTGTTACTTAATAAAATACTATGACCATTAGTAATCAATTACTAATCTTATGCTGGTCAAATTTAGGATTCTATTTGAACAATTTTATAAAACACATAGTCCAAAAATTAACTTGCAAAACACAAGATCCAAATAGGTAATGAGACAAAATACAGTGTCCAAAAATATATAAATCCTTCAAAATATTGCTTCAATATATTGTATAATTTTTTTGTTATTCATTTTAAATAAAAGAAATATGAAAGATTGTTAGGCTATTTTTAGCCTAGTTTCTAAGTGTCTTGATTCATGTTTTATTGTTGTGTTTGGGTGTTTTTGGGAGCAGATTTACGCTTGTTTTTCTTGATTTCAGGTTTAGGCACAAGAATGGTTCAAATGGAATGGAATGTGGAGAACAAGTGCTAAACCGGGCTTAAAAGTGTTCAATGTAGGATATCCAATTAGGGCCGCGGCGCTAGAGTTTGCGCCGTGGCGCTGGTGTCCATTATAGCCGCGGCGAGGGTCAAATATCAGAATTAGAGTCGAAGTCCCAGAATCAATTAGCGCCGCAAAGCTTGGGTGTATTAGAGCCGCGGCGAGCCCATTTTCCAGAAAGTTGAGAAATCCCAATTTCTGAGTGGCGCCGCAGCGCAAGAATTGGTGTTGCAACGCTGTCTTCCATACGATTTAAGATTTTTCCACTTAAAGAAGGGCATTTTAGGAATTAGGGCAGAAAAATTATTAGGTCATCATTTTTAATTAGAAATATCGCGATTTTCAGAGGAGACCTTTTTAGAACTTAGAAAACAACAAAGAGAGAATTGGAGATCAAGCTTTGGAGCAATTGTGACAACCCCAAATCTAGTTTCTTCTTTACTCTTTTTATTTTCTGAATTTTACTATGTCTTTCATGGATTTGATTATGAACATTTTAATGGAGATTATGAACTAAACTCCAATTTAGGGTTTTTAATGGAGATTGTCAGAAGCTTTCTATGGATTAATGCAATTTTGATATTTTTCTTCTATTGATGTGTGATTTATTCATATTTGTGCTTATTACATGTATTTGATTGACCATTATATGCATGATTTATGATTTCAATACAAAATCTGAAAAGTGAGTGTTGAGAATGCTCTAATTGAATAAACACAAGTTTCGACATAAAACGAGAGTATTTGTGTGGCTTGTGTAGCTTTAGGATTATTGCTTAATGCTGATTATGTGTGTGTTATGCCTCAGAAATGTAGGATAGTACCATATAATTTAGAATCTATATGTCTTAATCAGAATATAGGTTATTTTACAACCCACTATCACATTAGGTAGAAGAAGAATAATTGGTTTGCATTATTGAAATAGGAAGTGGAAGCAATTAAAATTAATTTCCCTACATTTCATTTCTTGATCAAATCTTGTTTATTGTTTCATTATTATGTATTGCTTAGAATATTTAGTTTAAACAATCAATTTTTCGATAGCCAAATAGAAACAAAAATTCAATTAATTGGTACTTAGCTACAGTCATTGTGGGAACGATCTTACTTATATAAGTTATAACTTGTGTTGACGCGGTTCTTCGCCAACTGGTAATTAAGAAAATAAGAGAAAGAGATTAGTGCTGAATAATGAACCGAAACAGATGAATGATCTTAAAATGGACTGATGACACGAATACGTTTTTAGGTGATTCAAAGGTTAAAATCCTTCTACTCCACCAGCCAATATTATTGCTATATTTTTGGTATTTCTTACAAGGTATTTCGTTATACAATAGAATCCAACCCCTTGCAACTCCCAGGCTCTCCATATTTTTATAGGAGAAGGCACCTGGGAGTTGGTAAGGGGGGTCATCCCGTGACCTTCTTACCCATCATGTCACTTCTGTGACCTTCATGATTAATTCCTAAATCCTGACAAATGAAGTGTGGTCTAATCAATAGGTAAGGGGGATAATGGGTCGCACGGCCCAACCCAGTCGTGGGTGCCTGAACATGCACGTTCATGCTGCGTGTCCGAGAATTTAGGGATATATCAGACACGTGATGTCTGATATATGCACGTTTACATTGCGTGGTTGACTTTATAAATGGTCACAACTTCCAACTCCAGCTCGTGCCTCGACCCTTAAATAATCTTGGTAAACCTTTGGTTACCTCGAGCTAAAGAGGTAGGACCTGACAACAGCAGCTCCGGCCACGTGGCTGATATAATTATGCCATATCTCAACTCGCTAATAGCCCATGGAAAATTAGGGCGTACAACTTGTAAAGACAATACGTACACTTGCGTGTTGGATTTTTCACAACAAAGATTGAGGAAAATAAAAAGTAGAAACTAATTTAAAATGTTTAAGATGTTGAATAGTATTCTATAAATATAAAAAGTTATTATAGCAAAAGATTCTACTGTACACTAAGGAGCACCTAACAACATTTAAGTTATCACATAAGATCTTCACAAGTATTAGTTTGGTGCCAAATACTTACATCTTAGTATTATTCTAACAACATAGAGTAGGACTAGGAGGCACCTATCCTTGTTTTTTTTTTTTAAGTAAAAAAAATATAATTTACTTATAGTTTAGTCATGATTTTGTATAAATTATTAAATTTATCTATGCCTTGAATTTTTCATTTATGCCATACTGGGTTTATTAATTTAACTTTCACATATAATATATGTATTTTTAATTTATATATTTATAGTGTCATGTTATTAATAATATTTTACTAATATATATATTTTATATGAAATACAATTAATTAAATATTTCCCCATCTATAATTACTTTTGCTAGGACAAGAGGTTTTCCTAATATGATTTTTTTTTTTTGAAGGTTTTTCCCCATATGAGCTTTTAGGCTACCCTTTTACATGGGAGAAGGGTCGAAGTACCGACATATGGATTAAGGTAAGGCTTGACAGGGTTGTAGTTACTCGTGCCTGGTTAGAATTGTTTAATTTGGCAAGGTTGGTTAATCTTGAAATTTCATCTTCACGCCACTGCCATTTATTATTGGAGCCTTGTTATCATATTTTTCAGCTTATACAAAAAAGATGTAGGTCACGTTTGGTTGCAAAACAAAAATAAAATGGTAATTGTAATGGTAATAGAAATGGAATAGAATGGAATTTTGATTCTTTTGTTTGGTAGAGACTTTGGAATCAGTAGCTAAATAAGGAATATTATGTTTGGTATAACATAGAATATAATGGAATGGAATAAAATTTATATTATTTTGACCAAAATATCATACTATACTTTTATCAATGATTTAAAAAAAAATTAAATTATTATTATTATTTAATGTTAGTTTTTATTATATACCAAACTATCATTTTTATTCTAAATTAGATTTTTTTTATTAAATTACCCTTATAGGAAAATTAAATAAATAAATTATATATATTATACATAAATATTTTGTAGAAAGAAGTTGTACAATAAAATATCATTAATATTTAAAAATTGTAAGTAAACTATATGTTATAAATATTAGTAAGTAATTTTTAGTAAGATATATGTATTTCAATTTTAGTAATTTGTAATTGATGTGATATTTTAAATAATTTATAATTTAAAGTTTAATTTTATATTTTAGAAAATATATATCATTCTTTTCTATTATGTTGAAACATTGGGTATGTATTAATGCAAAATTTTTAATTTTTTTTAACAATAAACCATTAACCAGTAGTGGAGCTTTCCTACTTACATAGTATTTATATTTAGGAAGAGAGGTTAATAAGGAATAATTTATATAGTGTTGGAAAGGAATCATTATTCAACTCATTTGATTTTGGAAATACAATTCCTTTGTCTACGTGACTTACAGTTCCTAAAGGAATAAGATTTCCAATTATAAAAACCAAACCAAACAAGTGAATGGATCAACTTTAGGAATTGTCATTCCATTCCTACATCCATTCCAATCAACCAAACACTACCTTAGGTTCAAAAATACATGGTTAAGAGAACCAGTTTGTCAGCAAGTGGTGAGGGATTGCTTGGAGCTTTGTGAGGGTAGGGACATTCAAATTAAGGTGAAACATTGTAGTGAAGTGTTGGGAGTATGGGGAAAAATATCACAGGAAACTTTAAGCAACTAATTTATCATTGTAATCGTCTGCTTTGAAATTTAAAAGGGAGGAGAGATGTGGGTGCAATTCGTAGACATAAGGAGGCAAAGAAGAAGGTGTTTGAGATTATGAATCAAAGGGAAGTATACTAGAGACAAAGATCAAAACAATTGTGGTTGAAAGCAAGTATCAAAATAGTAAGTACTTTCATGCTTCTACTAGTGCTAGAATAAGGAATAATCAAGCTCTTAAACTCCGTAGGAATGATGGTGTATGGGTTGATAAGGAGACTGGTTTGCCTGAATTAATGGTTGATTATTTCAAGAACCTATTTACTGTTGCTAAGACTGAATGGAGTGAAGTGACCGACTGTATACAACCAACTATTTAAGAGGAAGATAATCGGGAGTTGCTAAAACATTTAGAAGAGATCGAAGTAAAAGAAGCCTTGTGTTCAGATGCACCCTGACAAATCACCAGGTCAAGATGGGATGACTCCTCATTTTATTAGAAATACTGGAGTATAGAAGGGAAGGATGTCTTAAGGTTAACTAAGAATTTTTTTGATCAGTGTGTTTTTCCCGAGGGCTTAAATAATACCAATGTTGTGTTGATCCTTAAGAAGAAAAACCCTGAGACTATGGGTGATCTTCGACCAATATCCCTTTGTAATGTCCTCTATAAAGTTGTCTCAAAGATATTTGCGAAAATAATGAAGCTTATTCTCAATCATATTGTAACGTCCTGAATTTGATAATTAAGGCTGAGTGACTTGACTACAGTGCCTGGAGGCCCTAATTTGGATTATATGCGTGATGATGTGTTATAAATGAATTATGTGGTAATGTGATTAGACATTCATTATTGTGTGTATTAAATATGCATGTGGGCCCATTTCTGTGAATAGGGGCGTGTTTGTAGTTTTCGACCGTTGATGACATAAATGTAAATATGTATGTGCTATGAGCAAGACCCCAATGTTACAGGGATATACGTTTGAGATGTGTGGTCCGAGACGATCCTAGGGAGCAGATTAGCGGAATAGTCAAAACGAGGTCAGATACCCGGCTCGGGGTGAGCGTAGGGGTATTTTGAGAATTTGGCATGTGCCGGGGGTTTATCGAGTAACGGGTAATTATTAGTAATTATTTGGGTATGTCGGGATTAAATGTAATTTATTAGGAACACTCGAGGAATTAGCGAGATGTGGCAAATGACGGGATTGGCCTTGGTGGCATTAAGAAATTAAGGATGGATTTTGGGGTATTTTGGTCCTTTGGCCAAGGGATAGACCTAACCATAGAATGACTCAGAACTTCTCAACTGTGCCTCACTCTCTCTCTTAGCTCTTTCTTCCTTTCTTGGTGGCTTAGGAAGTTTTGGAGAAATTCTGGTGGTGAGGCTCTGAATTGAAGGTTTGGAAGCTTGAAGACTGAGGAATCAAGCTAGGATCAGTTAAGGATGAGTGTAGGTTCACCATTTACAGAAGGGGTAAGTGAATTCCTCTGCTTCTTTATTGAATTGTAAGTTTGGTATTTGTGTTCTCGAGTTTCAAACTCAAGGTTTGAATTTTGGGTTGTGATGGGATTTTGGCTTAGCTATTAGTATGGTTCTGTTGTTTATGGAATTTGGAAATGCTTGAGAGACTTAATTTTGGCTTTAGTTTATGTCTAGGGTGGATTTTTGGTGAATTGAATTAAGGAAAAAAGCAGAGGAATGGTGGAGTTTCTGGGTTTTGGGGCTCGCATTGTGACCCTGTTCTTCAGGCGCCGCGACCCGTGTGTTCGAAGAGGCTGGAAAGCCTCTGTTTTGCCTTTGACTTGGGCGCGTCATAGCTCGTGTCCCTCAGTAGATAGGACTTTTGCCTTTGACTTGGGCGCGTCGCGACCCTTAAGGGGATGTGCCGCGACTCATATGTGAGATGTTGGCCATTTGTGGGTTTTAAGTTCGGGAACTCAAACGTTAAGGCTCGGGAAGGATTTTACTACCCGGTTTTGTAGAATACAAGGTCCCGGAGGCTAGTATGTTATTCCAAAGATTTTTTTATTGATTTAGATCATGATGGATATTTATTAATACGTTGTGACTAGGTCTTATTGCTCAGGCTCGGGGTTAGGAGTCGTGCTCAGGATCGCTTTGGGTTATCAGCTCGGGACACCAGGTAAGGGAACTGTTTGTACCCGTAGAGCTATGTGGTGTGTTGTACTATATGTATTGTTTATAGTTGTTATGTCGTGCATAGAATCATGATTGATCGGCAAGAGGCCGAGATTGGCGTTAAGCATGCTGTCTGCAGGCCCCCAGGGCGAGACTTTCATGGGTGTTGTAAACACCCATTCTGCTAGGACCGCGGAGCCGGGAGCAGCAAGGGGCCGAGGTGCCGTTAAGCATGCTGAATGCTGGCGGCCAGGGAAAGACCCTCAAGGGTGCTGTACACACGCATTCGTCAGAAACCGCAAACTTGGTGCTTAGTAATGCACCTCGATCGGCGAAGGCCGTTGTTGTAGTATTGAGCTGTCGTGTTATGATACTGCTGTGTTATTCTATTGCTGTACTATTAGGCTATTATGCCATTGTGCTCTTGAGTTGTTCTACTGCTGTGTCGTTGTGCATTCTAATAAGATCTGGTATCTGTTTGTTGCTCTGATTAAGTATGTTTCGTTGAGGTATATTGTTATTGTATGTTGTGCTTGAAGTTCTCTTGCTGGGTCTCGGCTCACGGGTGCTCTATAGTGCAGGCAAGAGCAAGGAAATTAGGTTGAACAACCATGAGTTGGAGGGCGTGGAGCGGTGTGTACATGTTTGGTCTACCTGGCCACCACGACTGGGGTTATTTTAAGGAACACGTGGTAAACGTTCGGTTTTGTCGCTTAGGTCGACTGTACTGTGCCTTTGGATTGTAAATGTATTTCAAAACAATGTTTTGGGATCCCAATGTGTTTTGTGCAAATGAGTCTTTATTTTTATTCAATCACACTTTTTAACTTAAAACCTCGATTAGCGAGCTAATGACACATTTATAAATCACATGGTAACGACTCTAAGGAAGTATGGCGTTACACATATCCTCTCAGATGCTCAAATCACTTTTATCCCGAGAAGACTTATATCAGATAATGTTATGGTATCATTTGAGATCATTCATTACTTGAAAAGGAAGAGAACAGAGAAGGAAGGATTCTTAGCTGCAAAATTGGACATGAGTAAGGCATACGGCCATCTAGAATGGCCTTATTTAAGGGCAGTACGAAAGAGGATGGGATTTTCAGATCGCTGGGTGCAAGTCATTGACAAATGCATGACTTCTGTGACTTATAAAGTAGTGAATAAGGGGCTAGAGTTTGGAACTATTTTGCCGACAAAAGGAATATGTCAAGGGGATCCACTGTCACCATATCTATTTATTATTTGTGCTGAAGGACTGTCAGCACTGATAAGAAAATTTGAGGCTAGAGGGTAGCTTCATGGATGCAAGGTGGCTAGGGCTGCCAATAGTTTCTCATATGCTCTTTGCTAATGAATTTTACCTTTATTGCAAGGCGCTAGAAAGGGAAGCAATGCATGTTATGAGATTTCTTAGAAGTTTTGAGAAGGCATCTGGACAACAGATTAATCTGGGAAAATCCTCACTATTCTTTAGCACCAATGTGACTACTGTGGAGAAGAGTCGAGTTTTCTCACTGATGGGGATTCATGAAGCGGAGGTACATAGCAGTTACTTGGGGCTGCTGAACACTATAGGATAGAATAAGTCAGCCTTCCTTGGCTTTTTGAATGAGAGGATTAGAAAGAGAATACAGAGTTGGGATGGTAGACTATTGTCAAGAGCAGGATAAAAGATTATCATCAAAACAGTGGTCCAATCTTTGCCAAGTTATGCCATGAGTGTCTTTTTATTACCTATTGAGATGTGCAGAGATGTGGAGAAAATGATGGACACGTTCTGGTGGAGCTCATCATCTGATATAAATGTAATTAGTTGGATGGGTTGGCGCCGAATGACAGTTCATAAAAGCAAAGAAGGAATGAGATTTAGAGACCTCAGAGATTTCAATCTTGCACTATTAGGGAAACAAGGTTCGAGATTGGTAACAAATGATGATGGTTTAATTGGAAAAATATTCAAGGCAAGGTACTATCCCCAAGGATCATTCCTATGTGCAAGCTTGGGGAGTAACCCGAGCTTTGTTTAGACCTGCATTTGGGAATCGCAACAACTTCTTGAGGCAGGGATGAGATGGAGTGTTGGTTCAGGCAGCATGATAAAATCATGAATGAACCTTGGTTGCGTGATGATAATAATGCTTTTGTTACCACGCAAAATCCAGGGCTCGAGACTAATATGCTAAATAGCCCAATGGTTGTGGGGCCTTTAGAATGAGATGTAGAACTTGTGCATGATTTGTTTGAAGAAATGGATAGAAAACTTATCTTAAGTATTCCTTTGAGTAGCTCAACTATACCAGACCAATGACAGTGGTTTAAAGAACTCTCAAGCATTTACATTGTGAAAAGTGCCTACAACTTATTACAGGAATTGAAGGGAAGGTGGTGGGTTGAAGATAATTCGAGATTTTGGCAGAATTTATGGAATCTAAAGATACCACCTAAATTGAAGAACTTGTTATGAAGGGCTGTTACAGGGTGCATTCCGACGATGGTTCAGCTAGCTTCAAAATACGTGGGGGTGCAGCTTGGGTGCCAATTTTGTCATGATGAACCTAACACTATTATGCACGGTCTAGTACATTGTTTCTTTGCTACACAATGCTGAAGGAGAGTTGCTATTAGTTATATATTAGGTCATCGAGCTAGCTTTGGTGAATGGTTACAGGATGTATTTCGGGTGGGTAACTCGGATATCATTGTTGAAACATGTATGTTTTGTTGGCACCTTTGGAAAACTAGGAATGATCTGGTGTTACAACAATAAACTTCCACAACGGGAAGAATAGTTTCATCAACTAGGACAACTCTTAATCAATAGGTTAATGTGGAACATGAAACTTTAATGCCTTCTCTAGGCTTAATGTTGCCTAACGAAGGAAGTGAGTGTCAGATCAAACCAACAGTTAATATGATCAAGATAAATGTTGTTGGTGCTATGGTTGAGAATGAAGGTAAATATGAATTTGGTTGTGTAGCTAGAGATCATGATGGTAAACTAATAGGGGCCAAGATGAAATGTCTACACGGATGTGTGGCTCTAATGGTGGATGGGGCAATTAGAGTCAATGAGGCGCTTAGAGAGAGAAGATAAAATTAGAAATGAAAGAATCTTTTATATGTTATGGGCATTTTAGGAAATAATAAGAATACTAGCATAAAAGGGTTATGTTCATATATGTTAGAATAATTTTGTTGTAGGACCCCATTTAATACATCATTTCTCAAATTTCCCTTAATTAAATATTTAAATGATCAATCATATCTCTTAATTTATAATTAAAGATTCGTAACTTTTCTTATTTACTAGTAATGTAGTATAATTTTTGGTTTACTCTTAAACCATAAAATATAATAGAATGATTTATTATATAAAATCAAATAAAACTATAATGGTGGTATATATCATTAATGACATGTTTATTAATAAGTAATGGAAATCACATGTGTTGTAATCATTCTAATTTATTTGTTTACTTTTATTTAGTAATAGGAATAATTTATGGGCCCACATAAATTTAGGAGAAAAGATTGAGAATACTTCCCCTCCCATTTTCTTAAGTAATGCTATTATTAGTAATCAATTTTTATTTATTTTTTTATTATTAAAAATTAAAAGACAAATTTACCCTAAAAAATATTCTCTTTAAAAAATATACATTATTTTATAAAGGATAATATAGTCAAATTAAAGCATTTCGATTACCTTTATTGATTATGTAAACAAAATAAAATGTTTCTGATTCCCTTTCCGTTCAATTTATTAAAAAACATAATAAAATAATAATTATGATTATTCAATATTTTATTCTTATTCATTTCTCCCAATGATTTATTTCGATTAAGATTACAGTTTAGTGAATCGTGCTATAAATGTATATTCAAAGTTGTACATCTAATTAAGACCAACCCTCTAATACTTTTGTAAAATTGCTAGTTTGGCCTAAATGTGCCATTTTTTTACATTACATGGCTTTTTTTTTTAAGTATTTACACTTTTATGGATTTAGTTTATCATATTTTGTATAATAGTTGGTTTATGCCATAATTTTACTCTTAATTAAGTTTTATTAAATTTGAAAGGTATTTTTGTAATTTTATTATTATTTTTTAGCTTAATTGATTTTGTATATATTAATATTATATAACTATTTTTATATTAAATTTACTAGGGTTGTTTTACAATTTTTTTTTTTAATATAAATTGTGTTTATTAGTTTTTTTTTATTTATTATAAACATTTTTTTTCCTTTTTTTAGATTGTATGTTTTTTTTCCTATTTTTTACGGTTCCAAATATATATATATATTTTTCCTAGATCTAGGTTAAATAACATGTTATCATGATGGGTAACCAGTTACACTGAGAGGAATAATCTTCTACTATAAGAGGGGTAACCAGTTACCGTAAAAGGGTAACCAATTACCATAAGAAGGGTGACGAGTTTCTTATATTAAATATGAAAAGAAATATCAAATTTGAAGGAAAAAAAGACATCACCTGATCTTATAATCAATTATAAATTATTTAAAAAAAATATTGAAGAAAAAAAGAAGATCACTTCATTAAAAAAGGAAGAAGAAGTAACTATAATTTTAGTAACATAGGTAACCATTTACTAAGGAAAAAAAAAGACATGTTATGATCTTATAAGCAATTATAAATTATTTTTTAAAAAAAAGTATTGAAGAAAAAGAAGAAGAACACTTCATTAAAAAAAAGGAAGAAGAAGGAGAAGAAGTAACTATAATTTTAGTTACATAGGTAACCAATTACCATAAAGAACCAAAAAATATACACACATATCAGAACGTGAAGGTAACCGGTTACATTAAATAACCCAGAAATATACACATATATCAGAATGTGAAGGTAACCAGCTACCTATCAAAGATTTGAAGAAAGAAAAATGAAATCCAAAGAAAACAAACGAGAGTTGATTTGCAACACAAGAAGAATAAAGTATATTTCTAATAATATGAGTAATTGTTTACCTAAAGTTAGTTTTTTTTTACAAGGTAGTTCCAACTCTGAAAAAAAAAGTTTAGACATAGAAAATAAAAAATGAGATTTGAAAATTGAAAAAGAAAAGTAAGAGTAGTTGGTCGGAGCTTTAAGAGATTGACGTTGTCGTTACCATTGCAGGTGACCGGAGCCTTTATTATTTTCTTGAGGTGGGGATTAGTGTCGGTTTTCTTTGAACAATTGTCGAATGTGCAAAGTGGCCAAAGCCTTAATTATTTTCTTGAGTTGGAGATCGCCGAAGAGTCCAAGTTTCAGGTTGTTGAAGCTTCTAGAACTTATAGCAAAGTTCGTCAAAGTGTGGAGATGGTCAAAGTGTGGAGATGGAGATTTGTTTCATCAATGACTTTTTTTGGGAGATATTTGTCTATGTATGTTTTTGGGAGTGATGATATCACTATTTCCCAATCTATCCCTTTGTTGTTTACATTGTTTTCCCTTTAAATTTAAGTTTTTTTTTAGCTACTCATTTGATTCCCATATTCTCTATTTTTTAAAAATTATTCCGATAAAATTTAGGAAAAGTAAATCCCCACATTTTTGCAAATAGTATGAGTAAATCCAAAAAAATCTGAAAAATTCAATTTTTTTTAGTTTCAGGAATCACGCTAAAAGGGAGAGTTTCATCGAAGCCCATGTTGGTATATTAAATCGGGCTTCATCATGCACAAATCAAGCAAGAGAGTTTTGAAATTTCTTGCTAAAAAAGCCTTTTAATACAGTTATATATATATATACATTTATATGAATATAGTGTTTAGGATAAATTTTGTAAGCTATATATACATGTATATGATCGATATTTATATCTGGTATCAGATTCAGAAAATGTATTTCTGTAATTAAAAAAAAACTAAAATTCTTATTTTTGAAAATCTAAAACTATATTTTTTAAATGAAAAAAAATCTAAAAATAAATAGTTATCAAAACAAGTTTTATTTGAAACAATACTAAACAGAAAATAATTAGCTAATTTTTTAAAATTTCCCTTATCTATAAGTTTCTCAACCCATAACACATTTCATAAATAATGCTAAATAACAAAATAAAAAAAAAGGACATTTGCTAACTCAGCACACAAAACCAAGGATGAATTTTGAGTGACATATTTTTTTCCTATTACTCACCATTTTCTTTATTGAAAAATTTATGACATTAGATTAATACATGACTTAATTTTTAGGCTATAACACAATTTTAAGGAAACCAACCAACCTAATGAATTATAAAAAACCTTCTTGTTATGTTCTATTTACAAGTTACCAAATAGTATCCAAAACTACATTTAAAAAAAAATTGATAAGTTTTTAAAGTGGTTTAGGATTATGATAACTTTTAATTTTACAATAAAAATATACTTTTTGGTTATTGATGGAATTTACTTTTGAACTTTCTAGCCCGATGATAGAAAAAATACATGTTTTAGTGACTTACTGAATTTTTGAATTATACCTAATTTTTTGTTAACCAAATAGGAAAGTTACTTGTGAATCATATCACAAAACCGACGTGGAGAAAAAGTGTGGAAAAAAATATATGATATTTTCAATTTACAAACTTAAAAATCCAGTACTTTTGGGTCGTATTTTTGTAAATAAGATGTGTTTTTCAAACAAAAATGTAATTATTCCTGTACAATGACTTGTATTTATTAGAATGGGTTTATCATTAGTGTACAATCCAAGTCCAACCAACCAACTCGAAGTTGAACAGTGAAGGCCCAGTAGTGAGTAGGCCCAGAGCCGCATAAATAACCAAACAGTTCCTTGTTTAATTTCCAAGGTGTTACAAATAAATTTATTAATTAGTATATGTTGGTGGGTTTATTGGGTGTTTTTCTGAGCAATGGGTTTTTTCTGTTTGAAGATTTGATAAGAAAAATAAGAAACACAAGAAAGTCATTCTGAGCAATGGGTCTTTTTCTGTTTGAATGTGTCACCCTGTCACATTATCTTTTTCTTGACCCTACTTTGGGACTGGGGTATTCATTGACAGTGCTATTCTCTACCTAACAATCTTTGCCGACTATATTTTCAACGATTCATCTCTTTCTCTCACAAACATTATAACATAATACCACAACATAATGAGTAATAAATACAAGAGAAAAACATTGCCCAAATTTAATAATTTTTGGTCATGTCTAACCCCATAATTCATACCGACTTGAATCACCATTGTAAAAAAGTATCACGGAGACAAAAAACATTTTATTGATAAATAAGTTTTGGATTCTATTTTAGGTGAGGGTTGCAGAATTAAAGTCCCAGCTCCCCAATCATAATATATAGTTGTGCTTAGAATTCAAATTCAGTCCAAACACAAAACTCATGTTGGGTTGTCAAGAAAGGTAGTGCTGGGCCAGCTCTCTGTCTCTGTGTCACTATTCATAGAACTGTGTGCTCTGCCTAAACTGACAGTCGATAAAAAAACACAGGTTTGTGGCCCAAAACGTTGAACAGTCTTCAGGAAATTCGGAAGGAGACCTTGTGAGGACATGGATATTGAATAATGTCATGTGGAGATGATGTTAATGTTTTGACTACTCGGCTCTTTTTTTTCTTGTATTCTTGAGCAACTTGTACTTGAAACTTTCGCATGAGCCACCAGTTATTGCCTCCAATTCCCGACAATTATAACTACCAATTCTCCTAGTCCAATATTAAGCCTTGAACTACGATAGAATTCCAAACCCATCAACCACTACTCGATTTTTGTTTATTCAGATCATAAAATGTTGTAAATCCAAGTGTAGAATAGCATTTTCAAAGTCATGTTAGTCTTCTAGTTGTCATCATTGCTTGTTTATGTAAATATATATATATATATATGTTAGTAAAAGTTCTTTAGATTTATTTTTATCATTTTTTTTGGTTGGGAGTTTTGTAATTTTGAAAAATTCATGATGATTGTCTATTTTAACCAAGCAAAATGGTATAATGTATCAAACCACGAATTATCAAAGTTAAAAATATTGTACAGGGAGTTAGCAATGATTTTAATTAAGTGTGGCGCGTATATAAATATATTAGTAAAATTTATTTAGGCTTTTGAATGGGACTTTTATCATTATTTGTTTATTAAAGAGTTTTGTAACTTTGAAAAATTCCTGATGATTGTCTAATTTAACCAAACAAAATGGTAAAATGTATCGAACCACGAATTATCAAAGCTGAAACTGTAGTATAGTGAGTTAGCAATGATTTCAATTAAGTGTGACACATCACTTTACACTCTACGAGTGGACGAGAATACTCAAACAGTTACTATTACTTTTTGGCTTATTTATTCCCTTTATTTTATATGGTTTTTTTTTGGATCATCATGGCTATCTTTTCAGATAAGATAAGGAACAGATTATTATGAAAATAACTTCACTTCTAAAAGAGAAAATTCATACATAACAAAGCCAATAATTTAGTGTAACAAAAAATGTGATACATAACATCCCTATCTCATTTCTATATAATTATTTGGAATTTATTACAAATTAGAAAGTGGGGAGCAAAGAATAAGACTCACTCATGTAACATATCTTTGAGGGATTTTATTTGCCTTTAGTTCTGTCCCGAGCGTAGTTTTGGACCTTCCAGTCCACACCACACCGTAGGAGATTTTCTACACGTGGGGCTCAGAAAGGTACACGTGCGAAGAATACTGAAAAAAGTTATTTATTTATTTAAAAAATAATAGAAATAATTAAAGTTAAAAAAAGAAATTAAGCCTTTAAAAAAAAGAAGCAATTATTTGATGACGAGAGTATAGGACACAAAAATTGAAAATATGTCTGGACTTGGTGGTGGTAGGGTGATGAGTGAGTACTACGGAATGTTGTGTAGAGTTAGACGCCGCAAATCCTCGAGTGTGGCTCCTCATATATGCTGTTCCTCACCTCAGCGTAACCCCACCACACCGCCCAGCCTTTTTCAATGCCACGTGCACCAGTAATATCATTAGAGTCAGTGTTTGACTATGGACCCAAATCTTCTTAACCTATGACCAAGCCCCAAAAGGGCTTTACCACCGTGGATATGACCCAATCTTATTGTTGATCGAGCGGCTCACAACCCATGCTGGGATCGTAGATTTTCCAATTTGGGTGGTCGGCAAAATCTGGTTGGTGCAAACCGATGGGGCCCTGTATCTTTGTGCCTCTTCGTTTCTTCAAATATCAATAATTAAGTGCGCAATTTCTTGGGGACCCATTAAGTAATGTGGTAGGTGTTTTAGGCCCATCAATCCCTTCTTGACCCATTTCCAATTTCAACTCCTTATCTCTCTCTGTCTTCTTAATTTCTTTTTTGTCAGAAAAACAAATTGCTACGCAAAAGGAAATGCGATAACCTCACATTCTTAAACAGTTGATTTTTCTTCCAAAAAAATTATTGAAAATAGTTGATAATTATCAAAAGTTGTATTATTCATTCTTTAGTCAAAAGAAAATAAAAAAGCATGTCGATGTGTCATGCACTATATTCACAATTTTCCTTAAAAAAACTGTTCATTATTAAATCTTCTTACAGATATTATTTATAATAAGTGGAGAAAATGTATATTGCTAGCTAAAAGATGCCTCTTGTCCTCTACACTGGTAAAAGAGCAATGTATCTTTATCAAAAACAAAAATAATTGAAGTATCTTTGAGGGTCTGCGAGAACAGTCGATCATCATTGCTCTTTGATTACGTGCATTTTTTTGTCCATAAAAACATTGATGATTATTCATTACTAATGTTAGAAAGAAAGAAAAAAAGATTATTATACACTATATATGTATATATCATGAAAGCATTTATCTCATGCGAAAAATAATAAATAAATAATAAGATAATCTATAAATATAATCAAGTGTAACTTTTATAAGGGAATAATTTATGGTTGGCATGGTGAGGCGTCGACATATATAGAAATATAACTTAGAGCCAAGATTTTTTTGTTAAAAAAAGAAAACTTATTAGGAACGACATAAACACACATCATTTCTTTGTTGAAAAATAACAATTTATCTCTGAGGTTAATTGTCGACCTGTTGTCCACAACTAAAGACTAAGCCAATTGCAAAATAATAAAACAAGACATATATATTAAAATATATAATCTTTTTTTTTACGCAAACATTTTAATTTGAACCACTATATGGACAAATTGCACTTTTGGACCAGATTATTTTCATCATGCCCTAGCTCCTTTCTTGCATTGCATGCATGTATGAGAATCTTATTTCCAGTACTATTGTCTGGCTCTCATTATTTTCTTCCATTCCACCTTAAAATATATATATATAAAAAAAAAATTCATCATTGTCCAAAAAAATATGTGTTGTTGGATCATCTAAATTTTGTCCCTTAAGAAGAATAAAAAAAAAACATGTGCCGAAACAAAAAGGTTAAAGATGTACACGAATATTATTTTGCTTTTAGGGACTATTATGCAATACTCGAAGGGGTCTCATGCAGAATTATTAGTTCCATGACAAATTTTATAAGTCAACATAAAGAAGAACGACAACTTCTCGAAAGTGAAATATTGGAGAAAAATAGGGTCCCATTTCCGTAAGAAAATTTTCAATTATTCTTCGTTTTTTGTTTAAATAATGGAATTTTTAAAATTATGCAATCGAAAATTCAAGCTCCCCAATCCTAATATATGCTATATGAAAAATTAAATGTTAACGGTCGTACTTTTTCTTCATTATCCATCAGGATCAAAATTGACCTGATGTAACATTGTTTATATATTTATTGTTTTGAGAATGATGTAACATTATTTATGATGCATCGCTGTTATTAGGTGTATAAGTGTTGAGCGGGACATTGATATACTGACTAATCCTGATTATTAAATTTTACATATTTTAGAATTATAAATATAATTCTAAAATTTTCTGTTAACGAAATGATTACAGACTAAGTTTTTTGTTTGTTTGTAATAACAATATTTCTGTTTGTAAACATAATTATATAAATTCCTTACTAAAAATATATAAATTGTAAATATGATTAATTAAATTATTAAATTTGGTTAGAGGTTGTCATTTTTTTCAAATATATATGTTATTAACCTTTTCATCAATTAAAAAATAATACTTCATTATACTAAAAATTCACTCACATACCTCTATAATCATTTGCATTTTTTTATACTTGTAACGATTCCAAAATAAGTAACTACACTATATATTATTTTTAGTTCGAGACACCGATATATGAGGAGGTTTAATAGTAATAATCAGTCCGTTACGATGTTTTTTGTTTTTATTTTGTACAAAGTTGAAAGCAAAAGCAAAAAAAAAAGTTTTCTAACTCGTGCTGCCAACCTGGAATAAAATCAATATTAACCAATTTTGTTTAAAACTATTAATTAATTTGATAAGTATAACATTTCAGGATTAAGCCCATCGTTAAGTAACTATCGAAAGCTCAAAGTCTCCAACCGAAGCCCACTTCAGGCCCAACCAAATACACAAACGAAAGGTCAAACCTTTGTCAATTTTTTTTACAGCCGCAAATCTTGAAAATTTTAAAACAAATTAAAAAGGCACTTTGTTTTGTTTTATTTAAATATATATTTTAAAATATGAAAAAAAAAGTAAATAAAAAAAATAAGAGATATTATATTTGTACTCCAATATTTAATTAATACACCTCATTTTTATTAAAAATTAATATATAATATATTTTTATGTCAACTTATGATTATATTTTTTTGATTTTTTTCTTTTATATAATTTAAAAAATATATATAAATAATATTTATTTAAATAATAAAAAAATTAAACAAAAAATATAAAAACTTGTTAAAGTATGAGTTTTTTTTTTTTTTTAAATTATGAAAACAAAATAAAACAAAATGCTAAAATTGATAAAAAAGAAATTAAAGAATGTCAAAAAAATTATTGGGAAAAAATTATTATTTTTTTAATTAATGAGGTACCTATTTATATTTTTAGAGTACAAATTATGGGTATTCATTAGTACGTTTGGTCGGATTGTAACATATTTTAATCAATCAAATTTAAAAATCGCATTGCAAAATACAACTTTAACCCATCCAATTAAGAAAAAAAAAATTATTCCGTTCAATGTTTTAGGCAGTTTGGTCAGGTTAACCCGCCCAAACCAATCTTAATTTTTTTAAAAAAAAATTCAAATAATTAGATTCAATAAACTAAAAATATAGGATACATCTTCTAAACTTAGACATAAATTCTAAATTGAAATTTTAAAACATTATTTTAAATTAATTGTTAAAAATAATATTTAATATTACATATAATATATGTAATAATATACGTAATATATTTATATATAAATAAAGAAAAAAAATTCTTAATTGATTTATTCATGTTATTTAGGCATGTTGATAGAATTTCACAACCATCTAATTAATTGGACAGTTTGAATTTGTATTTTTGGTCGATTTTTTTAATTTGTTCGGACAATTTATTCGGACTGAACACTTAACAAAAACTTTTTCACAACCTGAATACAAATATAATGACCCAAAAATAAAAATGAAATGGTTCAAAAAAATTGAAATGAGGAAATGGACAGTTTTACCCCTCTTAGCCAGCATAGGGAGTAGGGACCAATGTCCCCTGATCTTTAAATAGTGGGGAGAAAAAAAGACTTGTGTATTAGAGTGAAGAAGAGTCGACGGGGTATTCGAGAGGCCATGCCAGATGGTTATATATGAACTTTGAAGTGTGCACGTGCAGTGACCTCCCAATGCCGACAGTCACTGTTTATTGGCCACTGTCCCTTTCACAAGTAATTTTCTTTTAAAATGAAAAAAATAAAATTAAAAGAGTTAAATTTTTGTATGACCGTCACCAGTAACCACCTGGAGTGGTAAAGAGCAACAGTCACACGCCCCAGACGCGGTTCCTACGCCGATGCCGTGGCCTCTCTCCCGCCAAAATGAGAGGCAGCGGTGCACGTGACCTGACAAATCATTACACGTGTGTGTTTTTACGTGCGTGAGAATGCTGATGATATAATAAATAATTAATTAATTAGGAATGTAATTAAGTAAATATTGACAGAAGACTAGGAGTCTAGGGCTGTTAAATGCTGATTATTTGTGTATATATGTATTCATCATTGTAGTTTGGAATAATTGTGTACTTTATATTAGACTTAAAATGAAAATAGACGTGTAAGTCGACAAATGGGTGTTCGTGGTGATGGTGTTGCGGGATTTTGTTAATTTATTGGACCACATTGCATGTGTGGTTTGAGTAATTCTTCAAACCAACCATACCGTATGGACTTCAAACCAAATAAACTGTATTGCAAAAATTAAGTGTGGTACGTTACGGTATAGGCACTTTACATATATCGCAAAATAATTTATACAAATAATAAAGATTCATTATAAAGTTGATAACCAAAGATTGTTTAACAAAACAATAACTATGCAACAAATTAATATCTTTTAGCCTAGTCATAAAAAAACAACAAACTAATAGAAGTAAAGATTTTGATTAAGAATGAATATTTTTATGTTCAAGTAGAATATGTGTTAGTATCATATGAAGTATAATAATTTTTCTAGATATTGTATATATTATAATATATAATATATAATATATATGCATTAAGTTTAAATGTAGTAAAATTGAAAAAAAATATAAAAAAAATTAATACATATAACGTTGTGGTGCGGTGCAGTTTGAACCGCATTTATGAAATTTAAAAACACAAATCGCACCACATCGTGCAGTTTGGCAAAAATGCAAACTGCAACCACACTGCGAAGGGTAATAATTTTGCAAATAGACAAAGGAGATTTGAGAGATAATCAAAAGGGATGCTATGTTTTCATTATGTCATTAAGATAAGAATAAGAGTACAAGAGCAACAAAATATATAGCCAAAATAATGAGAGGCTAAAAGACTAAATTACCCTTACATATTAATAAAACTTATATTATTAACATCCCCTCAAACTCACGATGCATTTGCAGGAAGCATCGAGAGTATGCTAACTAAGAAACGAAAATGAGAAATAGAATGAGCCTTCATAAACAAGTCGGCAATCTGCATAGTAGAAGTGACAAATGGTAAGGTGATGGTCCCATTCTGATAGTGGTGACGAGTAAGATGACAATCTATCTCAATATGTTTCGTGCGCTCACGAAAAACGGAGTTGCGAGTAATCTGAATAGCACTAACATTGTCACAATGCATCGGAGTGGGATTTGAGAGAATAACACCCATATCGGCAAGTAACCAACGCAACCAAACAATTTCAGCGATAGTGGAGGCCATGGTACGATATTCTGCTTCTATAGATGATCGAAAGACAACAGTCTATTTTTTACTCTTCCAAGAAATAAGAGAATCTCCCAATCTACACAAATCCGATCTCACTCGTATTGATCCATTTGATTCTTGTACTATTGATACTCTTAACTTTGCAGATGTCAGTTCTCAGCTTGTCGAAGTCCCTTCTGTCCCTACTACTGCCCAAGATGTTTATGAGATTGTGCTCAACAAACACAATATGACAAGAAACATAGAGATTTTTTACTAACAGGATCATAACATCGATATCCTTTTTGACCTTCACCATAACCAAGAAATACACAAAGAGAGGAACGAGAAGTAAGCTTACTACGTTCAACATGAGGACGGAGAACAAAACAAGTGGAACCAAAGAATCTCAATGAAGAATAATCAGGAGGGTGACCATAAATTTTTTCAAAGGGAGACAGACCTGAAGTGACAGATGATGAAATTCTATTGATTGAATGAACTGCAGTCAGAATGACTTCCTCCCATAACTCACTAGGAACATAATCAGACAATAAGAGAGAACGAGCAATTTCAACAATGTGTCTGTGTTTTCTTTCGGCAACCCCATTTTGCTCTGGTGTATCGGTACAAGAGCTACCATCTAAAGCAAGCAATTCAAAGAAATGATTGGAGGTATATTCACCACCCAGATCACATCGAAAATATTTGATAACAGCATTATGTTGAGTTTTAACAAAAGCACGAAACATATGATAAATCCTGAGGAAATTAGAACGATGTTTCATAAGATAGACCCAACAAAAACGAGTATAATCATCGAGAAAAGAGACATAGTAACGTGAGCCTCCTTTTGTTAGAACGGGTGATGGCCTCCACACATCAGAGTGAATCAAATCAAAAGGTGCTAGAGAAACAGAAACACTCTTATAAAAGGGTAAAGCATAAAATTTTGCCAATTTGCAACCACAACAATCTGAAATATCATGAGTTTGTAACTTTCCTAATGCTCTTGTGGAAGCTAAGTACTTTAAACGTGAACCAGAGACATGTCCAAGATGAGAATGCCATATATAAAAACTAGACGAAGATGAACTTAAACAAAATGAAGACAAATTGACATTAAAAGCTGCAACATCAGGAACTCTAAGCTCATCTAAAATGTAAAGCCTCCCTTCCTACGGCCTGTCCCAATCAGCTTCTTTGAATGAGGATCCTGCACATAATAACAAGAATTGGAGAAAATAACTTTGAAACCAGAGTCACATAATTGACCAACAGAGACAAGATTCAAAGTAAGATTTGGAATATGATATACATCAGAGAATGACATTTTTGGAGTGCAAATCGAGCCAATCCCTGCTAATGGCATGGGAGTGCCATCAACGGTCATGACAGATACAGAGGGTGCTGATTTAATGGACAAGAAAGAATTGGAATTAGGTGACATATAGAGGACTCATATAGAGGAAGATATACCTGGTGTGCTACTAGAAGGCAAACCTATGTGTGAGGGGGCTGACATGGTGTGTGGCTGCGAGGCAATGAACTTCTGAAATTGCTCTGTGAGTGTAGCAATCGATGTACTAAGAGTGCTTCCAAAATCTGCAGGTGGAACAATAGATGCCATATTCGAAGACATAGAGTGAAGAGATCGGTGAGCTTGGTTGCTAGATTTCCAGTGAAGAGGCTCATTCGGTGATTGCACCCTGTTCAGCAGTTTGGGACAATGAGCCTTCCAGTGTCCTTTTTGCTTGTAAAATCTGCATTCGTCATCGCCAACCTTGGCTTGAGTCTTGTGTTGAGTGTTGGAGGCTGGCCGACGAGGAACTGCAAACACAGAGGGGTTCGGAGAAGGAAGAATCCCCTTTTCTGCCCCCCTTTATCAACTCGAGACTACAAGCGCTTCTCTTTTGCTCACAACTCATTAACCACTGAATCAACCGACGGAAGAGGACTGCGATACATGATTGTTCTACGAAGACCTTCAAACTCATCTCGAAGAGCCATAAAAAACTGAACTAGACGTTGTACGTCTCTCTGAGCAATGTAAGGGGCAAATGCCCGTAACTCCACTGATTCAGTCAAAGCAAGCTGATCCCACAGATTAGACATAGCAGAATAAAATTCCGAAATATTCATGCTATTCTGTTGAAGGGCCCGAATGTCAATCTCCAACTGATACTGTAATGCCCCGAATTTCCTAATAAGGATTAGGACCTTGATTAGGAGGCCGAGAGGGCCATAATTGAATTATGATGCTATTTAATGATCATATGCATGTTCATGTGAATTATATTATTATATGATGGTAAATGCATGCATATGGGTGTATTTATAATTATAAGGGTAATTTGGCCGCTGTGGGCGTAATTGTGTATTTTGGGTGCATGGTTGTGATTAATTAATATAGCCACATTATAAGGTGGATTGGTTCGAGCTATTCGGCATGAGACGATCATGAAATGTAAGTGTTCGGTCTAGTCATAACGGGTTTAAGTTCGGGGCTCGGGATGAGTCTCGGGGTCATTTTGATGATTAGAACATTACCGGGAATAAAAGGGTAATGGGATATGATTTATAGGCATTTGAGATTGTTGAGAATAGCGGGAATTGGAGAGCGTTAATTATAATTAACGAGATAAACGGGAAAGGACAGTTTTACCCTTGGGAGTGTTTAGGAGCCTTTATTTGACCTAGGGACAAAATGGTCTTTTCACCCCTAAGTTTTATATCAGCCTTTGGGAGAGTTTAGAAGGCTGTAGAAGTGTAAAAAAAAAACAGAGCATCATTATCCTCATCCTTCTCCCTCACCCGTACACCATTTTCTCTCTTTCTTCCTTTGGAATTTCGAAGCTAACTTGAGGAGTTAAGCTAGGAGATCAAAGGTGGGAGCTTAGGGACGTGATTCAGCCATTGAGGGGGATTCAAAACTAAGTTTGAGGTAAGTTCCAGCCATGAATTTTATGGTATACTCTGTTTTTGAGTTAAGTTTTAGTTGGTGATTTATTGATGGAAAGTTTGGATTAATGGAAGTTTTGATTGATGTTTACTTTGGGTTTTGATGAGGGTGAGTTGTGGATGGTGTTTAATGGTTGAATTGGGTGTTCGGTTGAGGTTTGGGACTGGTTTGAAGGATTGGTTTCGGGGAAAAACGCAGGGGAAGCAAGCTGGTGGCTTGCTGGTTTGCGAAAAGGGCCGCGGCCTGGCTATGGTGTGCCGCGGCCTGGGTGTGTTTCAGGGGAGGATT
This sequence comes from Humulus lupulus, assembly GCF_963169125.1. NCBI lineage: Eukaryota > Viridiplantae > Streptophyta > Magnoliopsida > Rosales > Cannabaceae > Humulus > Humulus lupulus. The sequence goes on along the minus strand of NC_084800.1, from coordinate 47,097,696 downwards.
TTGCATCTGTTTGAAGGTGAGCCGTGGCATGGCTAGGGAGGGCCGCAGCCCATAGAGGCAGATTTGGCCAGAATAGGGTTTTTAACTTGGGGATGCTTGCCATAGGCCTCGGGGTTGATCCTACTACTTGGTTAAGTGTGGATTGATGTCCCGGAGGCTAGATATTGGTTTGAGAAATTATATTGATCATTTTTATTGATGGTGTCCTATATTTGGTTATGACTAGGTGACCGCTAAAGGACTAAAAGTTGATCGTTCTCAATGGTCGTTCTTTTAATCATTCTAGCTCGACTCTGAGGTAAGAAAATTGCACCCTGCGTAAATGTGACATGCATGGCTATTATTGATGCATGTTGGTTGGTTATTAAATGTGACATGCATGGATATTATTGATGCATGTTGATTATTAAATGTGATATGCATGGCTGTTATTGATGCATGTTGGTTGATTATTAAATGTGACATGCATGGCTATTATTGGTGCATGTTGGATTATTAAATATAATGCATGTGATGCACAAGAAACATGTGATTAGGACATGCTTTGAGTTCTGAGTATGATATTGTTCAGAGCTTGTGCCTCTGGGTTTGCGCATGGTCCTAATTGTACTAGTACCTGTTAAGTAAGCATGTTGAATACCTTGTTTATTAATGCTGGACCGACCCTAAAGTCGATGAACTTGCATTGAATGGCTCTATGGCATTAATGCTGGACCGACCCTAAAGTCGATGAACTTGCATTGAATGGCTCTATGGCAATAATGCTGGACCGACCCTAAAGTCGATGAACTTATACGTGCTTGCCTGGTCTAAGACCAAATGATCAAAGCCAGGGCATATGGCCCCGGTGACTGTTTGTCACATGGCTAGGGAACGTTGTTCCAAGATTATGACTCTATGGTCATGGGGAAAGGTTATGTTGGTGACTATTCACCATACAGCAATCCTGTTCAAACTTATGAAAGGTTCTCATATCAGTTGAGCCCTGGTGACCCTATCGTCACACGGCAAAAAGGAGTTGTACCCACTTTTGTGATTTTTGCTACTGTCACCTACTTATTTTGGGATTGAGAGTCCTGGATGATTATTATGATCATTTTTTATATTACATCATGTTATATTGTGTTTTCTTGCTGGGCTTCGGCTCACGGGTGCTTTGTGGTGCAGGTAAAGGTAAAAGAAAACTGGACCATCCTTGAGTTAGAGAGCATGGGTGATGATGTGTACATATGCAACTGCTCGCCCGCCACGGCCGAGGTTTAAAGTGGAATTAGGGTTAAACCCCGTTTTGCCGCATAGAACGGCCTGTTGTAAATATTTTGTAATGCCCCAGATTCTCTATTATGGTTAATGGTTGGAATAGTAAGCCGGGAGGGCCATAACTGTTTAATTATGCCATTAAATGTGTTTATGCATGTTTATGAGAATTATATTATAATATGATGTTAAATGCATGCATGTGAGACCACATTTGCCTATAGGGGTATTTTGGTAATTTGGCCCGTTGAGGGTATACTTGAATATTTGTTTGCGTGATAATGATATATTGTGAGACCACATTATAATGTGGATTGGTTCAAGTATTTCGACATGAGACGATCTTTAAACATGATTTATCGGTTTGGTCATAACAGGTTTGAGCTCGGGGCTCGGGGTGAGTCTCGGGGTGATATTGGTGGTTATAGCGTTACCGGGGATTTTAGGGTAATGGGATATGAACTATTGGTGTTTGAGGATATTGATATTAGCGGGAATTGGGAAGCGTTAATTATAATTAAAGGGTTAAGCGGGAAGTACCAATTTTGCCCTTGGGGTGGCTTTAGAGGCTTAAGATGACACAAGGGGTATTTTGGTCCTTTTGGAAGGATATATATGACTTAAGTGGCTTAGAAAGCTGTGGAATAAACAGAGTAAAACAGGGGTTTGCTTCTTCTCTTCCCGTACCTTCTCCTAGCTTCATCTTCTCCATTGCCTTCTTTGAGGGTTTTGAGTTCTAGGTGGGATATCAAGCTAAGGAACTTCAAGGCTGAGTTGGTAGACTTGGTTCTGCTTGTGTGGGAAGTTCAAAACAGGTTTTGAGGTATGTTTTGATCACTGAACTTAAGCTATGCTCTGTTTTCGTTTTAGCTTTTCAGTCATGAGTTTTGATGTGGAAAGTGTGAATCAAAGGGGGTTTTAATGTTAGTTTGATTGGGGTTTGATGTGAGTGAGCTAAGGGAGTTGTTTGGGGGGTTTAATTATGTGTTTGGAGGAGGTTTAAGGATGGTTTGAGGGACTGGTTTGAAGGGGGAAACGCAGGGTTAAAATTCTGGTTCGTGTGTGGCCCACTTAGCCGTTCTGGGCTGAGCGCCGCTGCGCAGCAGGGGAGCGCCGCGGCCCTTGGTGTCTATCAGGAGGGAGCCCTTCTATCTGAAGGGCGCGCCGCGGCGCATCAGGAGAGGGTCGCGGCCCTTAAGGCCAATTTTGCTAAAATATGGTTTTTAGCTTGGGGATTCAAGCCATAGGCCTCGGGGTTGGACCTAGTACCCGGTTGGGTAGTATTTGATGTCTTGGGGGGCTGGGATTTGGTTTGGGAACCCTCGGTTATCATTTTTATTGATAAATTCTATAATTTGGTTATGACCAGGTGACCGTCAAGGATTTTAAAGGTTGATCGTTCTCAGGGGTCGTTCATATTATAATCCTCACTCGAACCAAAGGTAAGAAAACAATGTATGAATACAGTTGCACCCTGTGTAGATATATGGCATGTATGGTTTGATATTTGAGGCATGCTGGTTGACATATGTGGACATGGATTGCATATTAAATGCTATTGAACGCTGATTACCTGCTTGAGACACTGACTAGTCAGGGACCGACTCTAAAGTCGAGAATCATGCATTGAATGGCTCTATGGCATTAATGCCAGACCGACCCTAGGGTTAAGAAACTTACAAGCGCTTGCCTGGTCTACGACCAGATGACTATAGCCAAGGTATATGACCCCGGTGACTGTTTGTCACAAGGCTAAGGGACGTTGTCCATAGTTTCGACTCTAGAGTCGTGAGGAAGGTTATGTTGGTGACCAATCACCATGCACCTGTCCTGAACAAGCTTATGGAAGAATCACCTATCTGTTAAGCCCTGGTGACTCTATCGTCACATGGCTAAAGGGAGCGATGCTCATTATTGTGACTTTTGGCTATTGTCACCTATTTGTTGGACTGATAGTCCTGAATGGTTATTATGATCGTTGTTGATATTATATCATGTTTTATTATGTTTTCTTGCTGGACATTGGCTCATGGGTGCTGTGTGGTGCAGGTAAAGGAAAGGAAAAGCTTGGCCAGCCTTGAGTGGAGAGCTTGGGCGATGTAATGTACATACAGGGCCGCTTGACTGCCACAGTCAAGGAGTTCTCAGAGGGACTAGGGGTTTACCCTATTTTTCCCGCTTAGGCCGGCGGGGATTGTAAATCTGAAACTGTAGCAACTCTTTTGTATTACGAACTACTTGTAAACATTTTAAAAGGCTCATGAGCAGTTTATTTACTTAATGAAATGTACCCGTTCTTTTTTATTGGTTTTTCACCTTAACCTGTTAATGGTACCTAGATCACGTTTTTAACCAAAGGACTCGGGTAGCGAGTCAAATTTCCGGTTCACCGTTCACCGTAACTGTTCTGGGGTAACCAGGGCGTTACATATTTTCTTGTAGTAGACTCCAAAATTATACTTTTGGGCTCCCAGTATATGTGTTAAACGTTCTAATGAAACGTTACATCTTAACCAGAATTTTTAATCCCTAAACCGCTGATCACACTTAGTTACACAATTTTGGCCAAATGACTCGATTAGTGAGTTTAACACTGTTTACAAGGCACACCGTAACGGTCCCTGGAGTTGGGGCGTTACAGATACTGCTTTGCGAAATTAGACTGTGAATACAACCTTTCCAAGTGCTCCCAAACTTCCTTCGCCGTCTCATATTTCGTCAGCTGGATACCGATTGATTGTTGAACCGAGTTGTTGATCCAAGTGATGATTTTCGAATTGTTGGCATCCCAAAGATACAACTGTTCTGCAAAGCTCTCATCCTTATCGTCCTTCGGTTTCGTGGAAGTTCCAGAAACATAACCCCACATACGTTTCCCTTTCAGAAAAATTTTCATGACATAATGCCAATACGAATAATTATGCCCATTCAATTGCACATTGATGGACTAAAGCGAATCATCTTTTGCGCCAGCTATGACGAATAATCGAAATCCCAATAGACAGAACAAAGTGCGAAATCCCCAAGATTGATGCAAAATCCCCAAAATCGGTGCGAAAACCGAGACCATAATCTTAGCGCAACCAAATCGAGGGTACTCAAGAACCTTGCTCTGATACCATGATAATTTTGCAAATAGACAAAGGAGCTTTGATAGAGAATCAAAAGTGAGGCTAGGTTTTCATTATATCATTAAGATAAGAATAAGAGTACAAGAGTAACAAAATATATAGTCAAAACAATGATAGGCTAAAAGACTAAACTACCATTTCATATTAATAAAACTTATATTATTAACAAAGGATTCCAAACTATAAACTGCGGCGTGGTGTGAGCGGTTTACGCAATGTGGACAGTTTGATGAACACCCATAATTGGACGGGAATGCCTCTTCTGTTCCTGCCCCTATTCCTCCTTGCATAATTTGTAGCGAGTGGGTGGAAAAATAAATAAAATTATTCAAAATTATATAATACATTAAATATATTTTAAAAAAAGTATATGTATTACATAAACAAACAGAAATTAATAAAATATTTTTTTAAATATATACATATAATAAAAAAAAACATTCTCAATAATAACATGAATAGAATGGGGTGTGCCACTACACATGCATTCGGGAAGAAAAATGTTCCCTCCAATCCATTCCTCATTTTTCACTTTAGGCAGGCCATTCCATTAAAGGCGACCGGAGATCGTCCTATACGAAAAAATTTCCTTCCTAATAACAAATTTTATTTCTTTGTTTGTTTGTTTTTTTTTAAACGAGACTCAAAAGTAGTTTGGCTTGAATGAAAGTAGTCTATATCCAATGTCCAATTATATTGATTAAGACATTTATTGTTGATTGTAATAATCCTATATTCTAATCATTTGTTTGTCAAACTTCATTGGCTCGTGTACTCTATCACAAATTAGTTGCTCTTCTTACTCAAAGTCACACACACTAGGTCGTTATCCCTTTAGCATTTGAGCCGCTCACATAAGTGTCCCATGCATACATACTCTTGTTATTTTACTTATACTTTATGCAACGTGTTTCTTCTACGAGCTAAAACTGTTTCATCATGTATTGGCTATTTTTAAATTGCTCGTGAAAGTCTTGTCTTAATGACAACAACTTAAGAAAATGATGATAAATGAGTTTCGGCCACTAGCACAATAGCCTGAGTACTCCAAGTATCTTTTAGTATTTGTCTTATTATTCATGTACGTAACATTTGTTTCCAGCCAATTCTGTCACTCTTCTTCGTGTTAAATGCTCCGAGAGTAGGCACATCACAAATAATTAGGATAATTTCTCTTGAAATATATACCTATAGTGAAGAGTTTGATGAGAGACCAAGGTTCAACTTGAAGGGATGTCAAGGTTCAAGGCTGAAGAGATTATACAACAATTTCACTAAAGGGATTATTCTATAATTCAATAAACGTGCAAGTGAAAAGCTCATTGAAGTGTGAGTTTGTACAAATTAAGTTTAGATTTAAAGTAATTGTGGTTATGGTAATTAATACTTTGATCATATAACAAATTCTTAATTGTGTACTTTTAGATAAATGTTACATTTGATAACTATTATTTTTTTAAAAAAAATATCAATATACTTCTCTTAGAATTTGGTAAATTACATCATTTTTAGTATGCATGTATGAATTTTCATCAACTTTGATAGTCACGTATTGTGGAATTAATTATAAGATTCATTCTAGGACATTTCACCAACAGAATATTCGCTTCATACGATGTCTATGTAAGTAGTTATGATTTTTGTTATTATATGTATAATAATATAATCCTCGTTATATCTTGATTATAATTTTACCATGCATCACTCTCACTTTATGATTATCATAAACTTTAATAAATACTTTATTTTGTCGTGTTGTTTAATATGGGGGACCGGAGTGGTATTTTTTTTTTCTTTCTAAAAAGAAGCTTAATATTCGTTGGACCCACACGAAAATGGCTTGTGAAAAAGCTTTGGTAGTCGCTGTAGCCTATATGGAAATAATATGGTTGGATGGAGCCTTTTCTAAAAAGAAAAGTTTAGAAAAAAGCTTGGAGATCAAGGCGAGTAAATTATTAGATAGTAACGTCAGTCAAAAAGTACCCAATATTGTCGTTTTCATATCTAATCTCTGGATTATATAACATGTAGATAATATATAAGAAAATGGTTCAATAATGAATTAACAAATCCCTAATCACAACTTTTAATTAACTGTAGAAGCTAATCAATGCGCATGCCCCGTGGACACTTACGATTAGATAATAGCTTTCTTGTAAATTATCTTTTTGCTTCCTTAAAGATCGATTGTTCATTAAACTATTTAAGGAGAAATATGGACCAATGTAGGAAATTGGTGATATATAATACATACTTAATTAAAATATAAATATACACATATTTTTCCAGTTGTGGGAAGCGTTTTCTGCATTAATATATATGTTTTTAATACTCCGAATTATTGTTAACTAATTAAGTATAGTTTATTCCTCAGTAAAACTTGTTATTTTATAATAAAAGATAAGAGATTCTAATAATAATATATTAGACTATGTTTATAACTAAAATTGTTTTGTTAGTGTTTTTTTTTTAAAAAAAAACGAAGAATAACTCTGCGTGGACTGCTGTAATAGGTATGTACCTAGAGTGCGCCAAAGCAATATAGGATCCATTAAATTTTGGTTAAATGAGCATGCTGCACTATGTTGTCTTATCTATAAAATGAAGTTTCAATCAATTCACTTTAATTATTAACACATAAATTGTTAATGATTCAGAACATTTGAGGTCCCATGCAAGTAATGTTTATCTGCTATGATCAATCTCATTTTGTTTGCCTTTTAATTTCTTATGAAATTTTACTTCTATAATTCATTATTTTAATAAATATATTTTGAATGTATATTATTATTTATAATGTTATAGGATAGGACCTTATTGAGAGGACTACATGCATATTCCCATTACAAAATATAAATAAAAAAATTTAGTCACAAAAAATGAAAAAATATATATAACTAAAAGAAATAACATTATAACTTCCCAGTTACTAAAAATTTCTTGATTAAAAGTCGGAAATTTAGTCATTTGATACCTTGTATTTTTGTAAAGTATTGTTTTGGTAGTTTCTTTTTTCAATAATGTTTATATGGTATTTTGTATTTTCAAATCATATATATTAGGTACCGTAGACTCAGATTTAATAAATAAAATTGTATCAATATAAATAAATTGTCATCAATTATATATAATTAAGTAATTAAATTTGAATTTGAAACTCATATAATTTAGAGCAGTTTAATTAAATTGACAAAATTTTATTAATTAAATTTAAGTTTAGAGAACAAAATATGTACAATTTCAAAATACAGAATACCAAATAATCATTATGGTAAACACATAGTACCAAAAACAATACTTTACAAAAATATAGAGTAACAAATGGTGAAGTATTAGTTATAAAAATTATAATTTGTTGTGACTAAATATATTGTCACAACAAAAAATATTAATATATAATAAGTTGTGATTAAAATTATATTAGTAACAATTCATGACTAAATGTTATTTTTAAGTTACATATAATTTTTTGTTATAACTAAAAAATTGTTATTAAATAATAATTTTTTAGTGTCTATTCCTTTTATATGATATATGGCATGTAATTTGCATAGATCATAATAGGGTCATAAATATGGAACAATGTGGATTAACATTGTTCTGTATTTTGTAAAACACGATTGGTACAGACAAAATCCTATGCTCTTTATAAATGGACTTAAAAGTTAATTTGCAGTTAAACATGTAGACACTAGACATAATGATTACGTGCCAAAGCAATGGATTATATGGCCATAACCAATTATTTGTGATATTGTAATAAGTATATATAGTCAAAAGTATCTAATTGCTTGTTAACTTTTTTCTTCTTTAACTTTCAAGTTTTCAAATCATTAGTGATCGATGCAAGTACTGGTGTTGATTAATTAGAGAAAGACTATTCTCAGTGGGTGTGAAGAGTTAAAAATGCTTACGTGTCATTATGCCATATTCACTCGATTGCCAATTACAATTTGTGATTTGGATTATCTTGTTAATGATGGCAAATGTTTTTTATTTCTTTTTCTCTTAAATGATGGCAAATGTTACTTCTGAAATAGTTTCAACTTTCATGCACACATGTATTCTTACATCGGCATTACATCATGGACAACATTTGCTACTCTTCAACGTGTTGACATGTACTGCATATGCATATTTCATCTTGTTTGATTATGTCGTTTAATTAATTCTAAGAGTTTATAATTAACTTAAGTACATTGTTAATTTGGAGTAAGTATTAGTAATCATAAGAGCATTACACTGGTCAACAATGTGTGTTGAGGAGTTGGATCAAACAAAGTGTGAGTACGATGACCACTACTAAAAAGGCGAGAATCAATCACTTTTGTAAAACTACATAAATATCTAACTTACTATTTTCTTTGCATTTTACCATTTGCAAAAAAAAAAAAAATCCCCATAACAGTGGATTAGACTAAATTTAATTCAAATCACGTTAAAAATATATGTATTAGTACTCATACAGTAAAAACTCTATATACGAATACGAATACTCTATATAAGAATTACTTCTATTTTATTATAAAAAAAATTAGTTCTAATTTAGACCAATTATAAATAAAAATAACATCTAAAATGTAATTAGTTATACATTTTTAAGTCACTACAACAAAATAGGGGTTTTATGACTTTATTTGAGAGACATTGAAAGTCTACAATGTCTCCCAATTGGGTAGACATTGTAGGCAGGGTCATTGAAGGTATAGGTCTCACGTCTCCTATTGGGAGAGGTGGCAGACTTCCCACGTCTCCCAGTGGGAGAGGTTGAAAGTCGACGTTGGAAGTCTAAAAAGTTGGGAGACTTCCAACGTCTCCCATTGGAAGAGGTGGGAGACTTCCCACGTCTCCCAGATTAAAAATAAATAAATTTATAATTAATATTATTTAAATTTGATTTATTAATTAATTAAATTGAAATGATTTTAATATTAATTTAATAATTAATTAAATTGAAACCAATTTAATATTAATTTAAATTAAAATTGACATAATTAATAAAATAAAAATATGCAAGAAACACAAAATTTGTTAGACATATACAAGAAATACAATATTTGTTAGACATATTCAAAATTAACAAATATTGTATTGTGTATGAAGAAAAATGTAAAAAATAAAAAAACCAAATACAATATTTGTTAGACATATTAAAAATTAACAAATATTGCATTTATGTATGAAGAAAGAGGTAAAAAATAAAATAACCAATCAACGAGGTCGGTTACTTTGGATTATTGGTAACATATATGTCGCCTATTCTTGTCGCAACTCATCAATTTGTGCATCTGTATATGCCGTACTTGTTAGCTGCAAAAAATATAAAGTAAAATATATTAATTAATTATTTGATTACATTTATATATATGGTTTCAAAAATAATTTGTAAATTTTAATTAATAATACCGTTCTCAAGTAATGTCCGGGACTCGTATGTTCATTCAAATCCTTCAACATCCTCATTATGTAGTATCCACATGCCACATTGTCCGGTTGGTGTGGACACTAATTATTTAAAAGTATCAGTAATTCATTATTAAATTGAAACTTGTTAAAAAATACATACATATTATTCTACTTAACAAATTGTAAAAGTTCAAAATTTTAAGTTGTAATTACTTACCTGAGGTTGCTTAATGCGTAGAGTATCAGGGATCTCGACGTCAAGAAGATTCATAGAGAAAAAAAGATTGAAAGCGCTGACGATCACTGATACAATCTCCTCATGGTTATTCAGATCTGAATTCACCGGATCACAACAATAAACATGATATGCATACGGTGCCAAAATAAGCAACTTCCAATGTTCAATGTATAAGAAAAACCAAAAAAATTATAACTCAAATGTTAAACAAAGAAAGTATTGATATGGGTCAGAAAAATGATAACTTTTTAAACTTACCCATGGTTCCAAGGGACAAGCATAACTTGTTCTTTTGATTTTATGTCATTGCATCGTCTGAACAGATTTTGAACACAATCGTCGAATGAACTCCCTTGAGTGGCTACAATATTAGGATTGACAAATAAAAACTTATTTTGGCGACCTTGTTGTACCACATATCTGTAAATGAACCTAATACAAAAATATGAAAATTGTTATATGATTGAATAAATCAAATTAGAAAATTAAATTAACGAACTTTGTGAGATGATGATATATACCTCATGTAGCTAACGACCATTACTTGTCCAATCTTATCCTTTCGAGCAAACTGAAGTATGTCATCCTTAAATATATAACAGTGAGACATATCTTGATCAAAAACTTCAGACTCTATGCCTAGATTGACACACTCTCCATCAGCCCAATGAGATACGATATTTTGTAATCGTTCCAATGGAGTGTGGGGCAATTGTGTTGGAGGAGTTTGTGGTCGTCTTCTTTCTCGTGGTTGTTGTGTTGATGGAGCTTTTGGTCGTTGTGATCTGGTCCTACTTGTAGAGGGAGCCTGTATACAACAATATCAACAATTAAAAAAGAATGCAAACAAATAAATATAGAATTGTAAAGATAATTATGTAAAAATTTGGCATCACCTCATGATATATATCTTTAGATATAATGACCAAATCCTTAGGCCACGCTATTGGCGTCCCAATGGCTTGAGCAACTATGTACATGTCCAAATCAGGATATGCAAAAGGGAGAGGACAGGTTGGCTTAATAACGCTAGTAATCATAACTTGGTAGTTGTTGCCTGCCTCTCTTTCAATGAGTTTACTTGATGCAACAACGTTTGAAACCGAACCAATTGCTAATTGGCATGCTCGGCCCTGCACAAGAAACATATTATATACAAATAAGCATGTTGAAACAGTAAAGAAATTTATTTGGTTTCAAAATATTCAAAAAAGTTTAATTACCTTTTGCAAAAGCGGTTGTAGTGCAATAATTTGATCTTCTGCTTGAGGCACTAGTGGGTCAGGAGTATAGTAGGATGCATGCGCTGGTGGCACTGGTGGGTCGGGCACATAGTATGATGTTGGTGCTGGTGGGACTCCAACGTTGGATTCTGACCCACTCTGTTGGGCCATGAATTTTCTCAAGAGCTCATCTTGTTGTTGAAGGCGCTTTTCTAAATGTTGTGCTTGTTGACGATGCTCTTCTTCTTGTTTTCGAAATCTTTCTTCAAACTCCTTTCTAATGTCGTCATTCGAAGAAGAGGATTTCGATTTATTTTTCGTTGAGGTAGGTGTTGGAGTATTCCAATATACTGTGCGGGACACACCGTGTCCTCCAGCCCTAACACGTCCTCGGGGCTCAGGAGTGCCCAACGCCCTCGTCAGCACATCATCAGGACCATCAGGTGCCCATTTACCCTCGGCTTGGAGTTGTCGATAATGATCCTGTGAAACAATATTCACATAAAGTTATATATAGAAGCTAATATATAATTTGATATATCAACATTATTAAATATGAACACTTACAATATTTTTTTGAATCTCAGAGGCCTCTCCAACTAGCTCTCCTTTTGCATTCCGACGACCCATGCTCCACAAGTCTGCCTTGTCAAGTTCAGTCAGACTTTCCCCACTTTGTTCCATTAACATCTCTTCAAATAGCCTCCTCTAGAGAGATTGTGATTGTATTTATTCAATGCTCGATAATTTTGCATCTCTTCTCTCTTTCTACGCCACTCGGCAGTTAATCTTAAGTTTACAAACTTTAACCATTCATCTGGAATTATGACATTCTCAAATCCAAGTGGAATAGCTGGCGGGAACTCATTTGGGAATTTTTTCATAGCGTCATACACGTGTACCCTTGTGAGATTAGTCTTCCAATTTCAGAAGTACTTTCCCGCATCCATCAACATTTGTTTCTTATGTTTGGGGTCCAAATCATAAGTTTTCTGCAAGTTTGAGAGTAATAAGAATCATATTATCAAAACAATATATATTTTAAAAACATTAAATGAATTATAATTAATAAAATCATACCTTCATTGTATCCCATATTATATTTTTATCCACCATACTAACATCGTTCCAAGTGTTAGTGTTGATGGACACAGTGGCTCGAACAATAGCTCCAAGTTGTGATGAAACATTGCTTCTAGTCTCACCAACTATTTGACCATACTCGTTGTATTCAACAGGTGTAAGATGTCCTTCACTCCTTTTTTTGGTGTTTTTAGACATCCATGTACGTCCTCTCGCAGTTTTTTGTTCTTGTTCCACTGGCTGAGAATGAGGGCGATGCTCCCCCTCATCAGAATTACCACCAAAAGGATCACCCTCCATCTGTAACAACATAAATATAATTATTATAACAATTTTGGAACCTCATAATCATAAAAAAAAAGTTATACAAACATTTGAATTAAAGATGAAACAAAAATATGAAACTAAAAATTTCACATATCATAAACATATCAAACTCATTAAATGGTACCTCAAGACCCATTATCATCAACCCATAATCCTTCACCGTTTTCACGGAAACAAATACAATCATCATCAACTTCATCATTATCTTCTAGTGCGGTGAATGTGACAAGTTCTTCTTCGAGAGGTATATCATGTAAATCACCATCTTTAATGTTCCATTCTCTTGTTTGCATTGGAAGAACAATTGACCATTGGTTGTCTGAAGGATCATTCACATAAAATACTTGTTTGGCTTGTGAAGCTAATATAAATCGGTCAGATTTGTGCCCAATTCGGTTTAGATTAACTAATGTGAAACCATAATCTTCATATATTATGCCGCTGTCACTTTTCACCCAATCACAAAAGAAAACAGGTACTCGAGTCGTGATATAATCTAACTCCCAAATTTCATTAACTACTCCATAAAAAGTCATATCACATTCAACTGGATTTTTATCTTTTGCACTAGAGACTTGCACAGTTTTAGCAACAAGGCTAACACCACTGTTTTGTGTGATTTTGTTGCTATCGCGCTCCCTAGTGTTAAATAGAGTACCGTTAATCATGTATGATGAAAACTTGATGACATTAACACAAGGTCCTCGAGAAATCCACTTAGCGATGTCTGAAACCTTATTTGATGTGTTTTGTAATTCTGCCACAACCTATTAAATCAACATACCAAAAACAAATCACTAAAAATAACCAACCATGTCATCTTGTAATTACCAATTAATGACAACTTTCCATAATCAATACAGTTTACCTTTTGTTCTATCCAACTAATAAAAGTTTGATAATGTTCGTCTTGTAACCATTTTGAGGTCCTTGATTTGGATGGAAATTTGGTCTTTATCCAATTAAAATGTTCCCTTCAATTATACATATATGTTGTTAAACAACTGAACATACAAAATTAAACAACTTAAACTAAAAGTATTATATGAATATAACTTACTCGATATAAGGTTGAATTTAATTTATATTCTGCAATACAAGACGATGCGCTTCATCTAGTATATCTCGACTTACTGTGCATACAACGCTACCACGACGACTCTGAATCTCAACATTTTCAACATCATTTAACCCGATTCTTTGTACACCAGTCAGGTATTCAGAACAAAATTCAACTGCCTCTTCTGCAATATAACATTCGACGATGCATCCTTCTGGCCGACTTCTATTCCTAACATACCCCTTAAGAATCTTCATATATCGCTCAAATGGATACATCCATCTTAAATAAACAGGACCACAATATCTTAGTTCTCTAACCAAGTGAACTGTCAGATGGATCATTATATCAAAAAATGCCGGCGGAAAATATTTCTCCAACTCACACGGTACCTCAACAATTTCATCTCTTAACTTAGGTAACTTAATTGGATCAATCTCCTTACAACACAATGACTTGAAAAACAAGCATAACCTTGTGATTACATCTCGAACCTTCCTAGGCAACACAGATCGAATGGCCACTGGTAGTAAATGTTGCATTAGAATATGACAATCGTGAGATTTCATACCAGTCAGAATACAACTTTTCATGTCGACCAATGACCTTATATTTGAGGAATATCCGTCTGGAACTTTTATATTAAACAAACATCTACAAATGTCCATTCTTTCCTCTTTAGTCAGAGTGTAAGCAGCAGGAGGTAAATATGTTCGTCTCTTATCTGGTTTTGAAGTTAATTCATCCCTTATACACATTGCAACCAAGTCTTGTCTAGCCTTAATTCTATCCTTAGTTTTCCGAGGAATATTCAACAAAGTGCCAATCAAACTATCACATACATTTTTCTCTATGTGCATAATATCTAAATTATGGCGTATAAGTAAGAAATGCCAATATTCAAGTTCGAAGAAAACATATTTCTTTTTATAACACCCTTTTGGCTCCTCCACAACCTTAGCCTTACGACTATGTTTCATCTTTGTAGGTGTATGAACTTTAGGCTTCCCTAACTTGAACACAATTTTAGACATCTTCTCAAGTACTTGGATCCCATTCAATGGCCCAGGAGCCTCCTCAAACTCTTGTTTACCATTGTATGCCTTCTTCCATGTTCGAAGTTTATGTGTATTAGGCAAGAACTTCCTATGTCCCATATAACATATTTTCCGAGAGTGTTTCAAATATTCAGAACATGTTTTTTCTTCACAAACAGGGCAAGCCTTATATCCTTTCACACTAAACCCAGATAAATTTCCATAAGCAAGAAAGTCATAAATTGTCCATAATAAGATCGCTATAAGATTAAATTCTTCCTACCTATACGCATCATAAACCTTAACCCCTTCATCCCACAAAGTTTTCAAGTCATTTATAAGAGGAGCTAGATAGACGTCAATGTCATTACCAGGTTGTTTAGGTCCTGATATCAATAAGGTCAAAAGCGTAAACTTTCTCTTCATACACAACCATGGGAGTAGATTGTAAATAACAAGCATAACAAGCCAACAACTATACTTACTGCTAAGAGATGCGTGTGGATTAAACCCGTCAGTTGAAAGACCTAGACGAATATTACGAGATTCATTTCCAAAAGAATGCCACTTCAAATCAACTCTTTTCCAAGCTAGGGTGTCAGCTGGATGTCTTAATTTACCATCATTTATTCTTTCATTAGCATGCCATGACAAACTGTTATATTATTTTATGATATAATGTAATATTATATTATTTTATAATATAATGTTTTAGATTAAATAAATGTGACATAGAGTGTCACATATTGTAACATATAATAGAGAGTTACATTATTTGGATATATGTGAAATATCCAAACATGTAACTCCTAAATATCACCCATTATTGTGTAGATTTGTTGTTACACAATATTGAGATGAATTTCTTAAAGCCATATGAGAAATGGCTGATAGAGATGTGATTTTAACTCCCATATTGTGTATGGAAGTTACAAAATCAAGTGGGAATAAATTGGAACGTTTTGGAAAAAACTGAAAAATGTGTTGCTGAAATTGACTGAGGGCCGCGGCGCCTGGAACTAGCGCCGCGGCCCTAATGCCTGACAGCTTCTATAATTTCAGTTTTTTATCAAACTTTGAACGATTCCAACAGCTTAGTAACTCCCAATTCTCTATTTTAATTCCATAAAACATCCAATTAATCATTGGTAACAGCCATGGGGGTTGGTGGAATTTGAAATTCAAAGGGTGTCTCTAAACTCTATAAATAGGAGCCTAATGCTCACTTGTAAGACACACCACTTTCTATCCACTAGAGCACTTGGCTAGAAACACCTTGAGGCTTGATTATTCCAGAAAACATTTCCAAAATCTGAGAGAGATCCCTTAGTGCTTGAGTTAGGGGGAAATAAGCTTTTGGACAAAGGTTTTAAACCTTGTTCAAGTTGGTGATCCCCAATCCTCTTCACTTAGGTTGTGTAAGTGAGAGTTTGTTTGTGGTTTATGTTCTTCCTTTTATTCTATTGTTCTTCTTCTTATTCTCTTGTTTTATTTACTTATATATTTTGTTTAAGAGTTGTAATCTCTTCATTTGGTCCAAACACTTTATTTTACTTGTAACTTTTGTTTTGAGTTGTACTTTACTATTCTCTTCTTCTTCATCATCTTCTTCATTTCCTTTGTTTTATTTGTATTTTCAGTTATAGAGTTGTAACACTTTATTCAATCAATCTTGTCCATTGTAATATTTTGCATAGAGTTGTAACATTATCTTACCTTTTCCATTGAGGCAATATTATTTTTCCTAACACAAACTTTTAGCATGTTCGGCATTTCTAAACAATCGGATGAACCGAGGAATTGGCGGAAGGTACCACAAAATTTTGGCAGGTACTCCTTCCTTGGCATCGTCACCATTTCTTTTCTTTATACATCATGACTCACCACAAGTAGGACACGATTTTGCGTCTGGAAAGCTATTTCGATATAATATGCAATCATTAGGACATGCATGAATTTTTTCGTAATGCATGCCTAATGAGCATAACGTCTTCTTTGCCTTATAAAATGAAATTAGAATCTCATTATCTTCGGGCAATACCTCCTTCATAAAACTAAATAAATCAGTAATGCTTTTATCACTCCAGCCATGTTTAGCTTTTAGATTGTACAACCTAAGAAGCGCGGATAATTTTTTAAATCTTGTACAACCAGGGTAAATTGATTTCTCAGCATCATTAAGGAGTGTCTCAAACTTATTTGGGTTTACTCCTGATCCAAAATGTGCATCGTCAATCATTTCATCTAATGGATCCCAGTTATCCTCTACTATATTTCTCCTCACTCTTTTTTGTCTACTTGGCAGAGTTGGAGCTATCTCCCCATGGTAATACCAAATTGTGTAACTCTTGTCGATCCAATTGAAATATAAGTGTTCTTTAATCTTTTTAAGATCCATCTTTTTAACATTTCCACACTTAAGACATGAACAATAAGTAAAATTTGGGTATTTCACATTTTCCGAACAAAACCTTAAGAACAAATCGACCCCGTTCCTATATTCCGCAGATAACCTATTCCCTGACATCCACTGTTTATCCATATATTCTCCCATGCCTATCAAAAAGATAAGAAACGTCACTAAATAAGCACTTGATAAAGTTAGATGTCTATATAAAACTAATCGTTTATTATCCTAAATAAAATCGGGCAGCATTTCCCCTATAATAGTGACCTAACCATCTGCATGTGAATAGCCAAACAAACAATGCAAACAACATACAATAAGTTTCTTCCTTATAGGATGTCTATATAAAACTAATTGTTTATTATCCTAGATAAAATCGGGCAGCATGTCCCCTATAATAGTGACCTAACTATCCGCAAGTTTATAGAAAAACAAACAATTCAAACAACATACAATAAGTTTCTTCCTTAATTATAGGATGTTTATATAAAACTAATTGTTTATTATCCTAGATAAAATCGGGCAGCATTTCCCCCATAATAGTGACCTAACCATCTGCATGTTTATAGAAAAACAAACAATTCAAACAACATACAATAAGTTTCTTCCTTATAGCTTTGCAGCACACAACCAAATTTCTCAGAACCTACTTCACTAAAACACACAAGTTCTCAACCTTCCGTTATCACCGCAACACACAATTTTAATCTCAGAACCTACTTCACTATGGATAAATATTTAAGATATTCAAACTCCTCTAACATTTGTTTAATAATATTAAAAGTAGAAGTAATAGAATATATATTTACCTCTTGCAATTAATAATCCAAAAGCTAGTAAAATTACTTCACGTAGTAATCGAATTCGCTATTAAATCCACAAACCAATATAATTAAATTAATAAATAAAATATCACAAAATATCTAGCAATATATAACTTATTATTGTAATTTTAGAAACTTAATTACCTCAAATGTGTGATTGATATTGAAATTTTTATGCAAAATACTCTCTAAAATCTCACCACCAAAATCACAACCTACGAAATTAAATTAATTAATATGTTAAACATTACTAAAAAAATATCACTAAATATCTAATAATAGTAAATGATTGGTAAACAAATAAAAAAAACTCCAATGTGCCACTAATTATAACCTAAACAAAAAATCACTAAAAAATTTCATAACCTAAAAACTTAATAATCAACAAAAACATAAAAATTTTCATATATTTATATTTTAAAAATTATTTAATAAATTTATTTTAACATAACTATATATATAACAAAATAGTTACAATTTAAAAAAAAAAGTTTAAATATATATACAAAAATATATCTAAATTTTGAAATAAAAAATGATAAAAATTTAAAAAAATCATGAACATATATACTCTAATGAAATCTATACAATGTGATAGGTTAAATTAAAAAAAAAAACTAAAAAATCATAAATCTATAAAAAACTTCCATGAAAAAATTAAAAAATCCTACAATGTATATAAAAAAATGCATAAAAATATAAAACTAACACAAAATCATGTATATTACTCATCCTAATGCTAAACCTATGATTTTTTTTTTCAAAATAATTAACTAAAAATCAATAAAATTAAAAAAAAAAACTTACCTTAAAACCCTAAAAACACAGCTTGCTCTCTGGTTCGCGTGTGTGAGGAAGAAAGGAAGAAAACAAGTAAATATATTAGGGAGACATCCAACGTCTCCCATTGGGAGACGTGCCACGTGTCCCACGTCTCCCAGTGGGAGACGTTGGATGTACTCCTAGCCACTTCTTCAGCCTATTTCCAACGTTTTCCACTATTTTTAATGTCTTCCAATTGTAGTCATTAATAAAAACTTTCAATGTCTTACACCATTAGACATTTAAAACACATGATAAGTTTTAATATCTTACACCAATGGTAAGACATTGTGACGAGTCATTGTATATCAAATTTGTTGTAGTGAGTCTTGCATTAAGAAAATATACCTCTATATAGTAATAATTATATATACAGTTAAATAAATATATATTGTGACATTTATTTATACACAAATGAGAAAATCAATGATTTATTATACATTTGAATTACTAAGTTACTTTTAAATATGTAATAATTATTATGAAGTTTTATTGTAATTGTTGTTAAAGTTGATATTTTTGAGTGTTTGAAATTTTTTTGTACCAATACCTCTATTCAATTATAACATTTCAATTAAAGTAAAATTAGTTTGGTCTCAAATTTATTTCTTATATAGAAGTTTTATTGTATATGATTAATCTATTACAAAATTTAAACGAACAGTTATGCTGCCTTAATAAGTTTAATAGGATATGCATATGTTGACTCTTAGCTATAATAACCAATAACATGCATATTCCAAACACTTGGTAAAAAGGACCACCATTTGCTTAACTTAGTGGTGGCCCATTTAGCTTTGTAACTAAATGACAGCAAAAATTTTATATATTTATATACTTATAAATTTGTACCTCAAATGGTGGTGCTGCTAGTCCTCCTGTAGTAGTGGTTAAGGTGCTGGTGTCCCTTTTGTTGGTGGCGATGTTGGACATTCTTTCATCCAAATGTGTATATATATGTCTTATGGTAGACTGTGTCAGATTAAAGATTGTAAATATATTATGAGGATCATTAACATGTTCTGAGCTGTATAGATGTACATCATATATTGTAACATGTAATGAATATAGAAAAGAAAAAAAAAACAAAAAAACACTTGGTAAAAAGGAAAACAATAGTGCAACTGCGCACATCTTTTTCATTCGAATGAAACGTTATTAGGTGTGAAGTTTTAAAAAATATTTTGGAAACATGAATAAATATATTTCATCGTTTTTTTCCCCCTCAGCATATATGAATTTAGTGGGCCAAAAGGTTAGCTACAAAGTAATGTTATCTTTTAATATTGTTTAATCCAAATACTTTATATAACCGTCCAAATTTATGACGTGGCCATCTGTGAATTATTATGATACATAACTTTCACTTTTTTTTCTTTTCTTTTTTCCTTTGCTATAGGTCCTCTGTAAAATGGCTGAGTTACACTTCAAATCAAACCCTTAAGAAAAGAAAAGAAAAAAGGTTAAAGCATGCATAAGGTTTCATCCGAAAAGGACAGAATGTACTATAGGACATCTTAATATAAGCTACCTAACCTAATATGCTTACCCTAATGCTTCTCCTATTATTATTATTAATATATATATTTTTTGAAATGGCTTCTCCTATTATATTTTCCATTATCGAGTTTCCCAGTGTAATCATTATAAAATCCAAATAAAATAACGAGGTGTTTTTTGCTAACAAAAGTTAAAATTTACATTGAATTACACAAAAATTTGAAGCTTAACAACCCTATTTTTGTCCTTAAACGCGTTAAGGTGGTAGTATTTGATGATAATTTAGTGTTTTCTATATATATATTTTTTACTTTTTAGCATAAAATATCAACTTTCATTTAAAGTAGAACTTATGATTTTGTCCATCCAGAAAAGAGGCAGGCGCATGATAGAAGGATCTTGGCAATTGGCTCTCCCCTAATTTTATTTTATATATTTTTTTCGATTTTCTTAAAAAATTATCCATTCAACCCCTCCTTAATTTTGTTTTAACATTTTGGTCCCTGAAATTATCTTGCTCCATCTCAAGGTCAATTCAATTTTAATAGCTCCACTCACCATGTGCGACATTTCAAATAACAATAGTAGTAGTATGCTTCTGTGTGTATATTTACTACAAAAAATCTCACTTTTGCCAGTGCAACGGCAAAAGTCATATAGGTTTTGCCGATGCAAATTTGTGCCGAAAAAAGTTTGCGACGTACCCCGTTGCTAATTTCACTTTTGTTGACGCAAAACGTAATGTGCCGGCAAAAAATTTTGTCGCGTTGTTGTGGAAAACACTTTTAGCAGCGCAAAAATACGCCGGCAAAAGATGAATCTTTTAGTGGCGTGTTTTTGCGCCGGGAAATGTGTATATATGTAGTGAGGGTTGAGACTTTTGCCGATGTAATTTTGCGCCGGTAAAAGTATTTTTTTAATAATTTTTTTTTATTATATTACTAATTTTATTTTCAATATATTAATATTAATTAATAAATTTCGATTTTAATATATTAATAATTATTTAATTTTTTAGTAATATTATTTACTTAGAAATAAAATTAAAATTAAAATTTTATAAATAAATAAAATTACAACTATTAATATTTATTGTCTCCACCAAACATGAAAATATAAAAGTAGTTTAGTAAATTAAATGTCTAATAAATTAAACTTTAAATAAATAAATAAAAAGTTCTATAAATGAGTAATGCCCGCCTCATCATCCCCGCCCCCGTCAGCATCATTGTCCTCGTCTGAATCCTGTTCTGATAAGTCAACACTAAAACCAGGAGTCATTTCACCAACCTGCTTCAACAAAGCACTAAGCAGGACATCTTGACGCCGTTGATGACTCTCAAGTTTAGTCGTATGCTTTTTTAGGTTCAGATATTCTAGCATAATGTCCTGATTTTGCTGCAAAATGGTGTCCACTTCAGGTGGCAATTGCCCGGACGTTTGAGAAGTTGACGAAGATGCTGCCCTCTTTGCGCCAATTGCCTTCAACCTAGGCAAACCCCCAAACCCTTTCTTATAACGTGAGCGGGGTCCAAGGACATCCGTGACAATATCCATATTAGGCGGGAACTGACCGTCACATTATCGCCGACACAAGAAGCAGCAGATGATACAGGGGCCGTACTCTGGGATGCTCGACGCTCGGTCATCTCAGTCTGCACAATAAAAAGCACGTATCTCAAATTCCAATATAACATTATTTGAAAACCTAAATTATAAAATTTTAATATAACAATATATAAAATATAACTTTATTATTTATCTGCCAACATTCTATCATTAATGACTGCAGACAACTGATTGAAAAAGAATGTAATTAATTTTGTTCCTGTATCAGGGAGCAAGTGAGCTAAAGTAAATTTGGTCATGAAAATCCATATCTAAATCAAAATCATGAAGATGTTGTTGATATATACAGTAAGTGCAGTTAATTCCATTAATGGGGAATTTACGTCTCTAAACATATACATCAACTATATTTGCATGTTTTTTATTTAGATATAGATTTTCATGACCAAATTTACTTTAGTCCACAAGCTCCCTGATACGGGGACAACATTAGTTATATTCTTTTTTTATCTTAGTTCACAATCATTAATCATAAAAAATATTGGCACATAGATTATAAAGATTTAATTGTTAAAAATTTAATTAATAATTAATAAATAATTACTAATTGACAACAACCAATTAATAATTAATATTTATTAATTATTTACTAAACTTTTTTAAAGTTAAATGATCATAAATTAGTCAAGGTTATGCAACTTACTATGTTTTGTCGCCGCTACATCACTAATCCACTTATCCTTCTTCTTGTGGAGGTGCTTGAATGTGTCGATCATGCTCAGGAGCTCGCCAGTACATGGGTCCATCTAAAAAAGCAAATTATTTAAACATTGTGACATTAATAATATTTTTGTAAATGTAAGGATATAGGTTATTATAATTTACGTGATCATAAACATGGGCAACGACGGATTTGGAACCGTGTTCTCCTGGTATGGTTATTTTTGCTCGAGCTTCTTTATTTTTCTTCGATATACGCTTCAAACAAAAAATAGTACTTATTAATCTAGATTGTAATTTTATAATTAAAAATTAATTTAAAATCTACGGCATACCTGCTGAGAATCAGAAGCCCAAAAATCGCATAGAATTGCCCAATCAGAAGAAGTAATCGACCCAAAAGGTTTTGATTTCGCTCTCTCATTGTCCACCTCTCCTCCAACCTCTACCCAGTGTTTCTTCATCGTGTGGTGCCAATCAGTCAGATGTTTTTGCATTTGTCTTACCATGGCATCTTTGATTACAAGATTGTCTTGTGGATAAATGAATTTGTCCTAAAATCACAATTAAATTTGGAATTTGTTAAAATATTATGAAGATAGACAAAATATTTAATAGTGAGTTATTAAAGGTTTAAAAAATGCTTACAGATAGCCTATTTCGAATAACTTGGATATCAGCTGGTTTTACTTGTTCCCAAGCTAGTGTAGTTGGGGATACGGTGTTACGCAAATAACGAGCCATGTAATTGTTGAACCACTTGTCGTACGTTTGAATAGCTTTTCCAGTTTGTGCATCAAACTCTACTTTCAAATGACTAACTTTTTTGGTGGCCAGCTCCTTCTCGATATTGGCACCGTAATAAGCTCCCCTGCCCCTCTTAGAGCCACCACTTGTGTCATTACTTGGTTCGACCATTCTACATTAAAATATTCATTAATTAACTAATTCAAATTATGTATGTACGTTGTTTTTTGTTATAAAATTAACATTTATTCATTATGGTCTTACCCAACCTACCCTATTCCAACCTAGTGGATCCCTTGGAGATTGTAAGCAGTCATGTACTTTTCCACATTTTTTCAAGATGTTTCTCAAACATCTTGAAAAAATGCGGAATAGTACACGAATACATTGGCTATCCCCAATGCATCCACTAGGTGCATGTCTATTACTTTATATATATATATAAAATTAACATTTTATTACTTATGGTATTTCCAAACCTACCCTATTCCGACCTAGGGGATCCTTTGGAGAAAGTAAGCAGTCATGTAGTTCTCCTCATTTTTTTAAAATGTTTCAAACATTTTGAAAAAATGAGGAGCAATACATGAATACATTGGCTATCCCCAAGGCATCCACTAGGTGCATCACTATTGTTTTTTGTTATAAAATTAACATTTTATTACTTATTGTCTTTCCCAACCTACCCTATTCCGACCTAGTGGAACCCTTGGAGATAGTAAGCATTTATGTAATAATTCTCATTTCTTCAAGAATATCTTGAAAAAATGAGAACCAGTACATGAATACATTAATTATCCCCAAGGCATCCAATACGTGCATGTGTACCTATATCTGATACTATCATTAATTAATGATAATAAATAAAGTTTTCATTGAATTAAATAAAAAGTTACATATACTTGTTTAAATTACATATCATTGTCCTCATCATCACTAACTACAACATCATTACGAACATCACTATCACTATCGACTAGAACATTGTCGTCATCCTCATCGTCTTCATACTCGGCCAACGAGTCGTCTTCAAATTCAACTTCATCATCGACAACAAATTCATCTGAACCTTCGCCAACCAAATCATCGACATTGTACACTTCAGTGGCATGGACATCAACCCGATCATATTGAAGATTATCAAAAATTGGAAGCTCTACCCACAATTGAAATGAAGAAGAATTAACTTCTTGCAATATTGGTATTTCATTTGTGGTCTCAGTATTATCAACATCAGAATTTGAGAAATCCCATACATTCCTCGGAATGTATTCATTAACGAGCCTCCAACCATCCCCATTTTTCACATCTCGAAGATAATACACCAACTTCGCTTGAGATGCGAGAACGAAAGGATCATCTTTATAACATTCTTCCTTCACATATACGCTCGTAAGATTGGATTCCACTTTAATTCTACTTGTATTGAACCACCTACACTTGAATAGGACAACATTATAACCCATCAAGTAGGACAATTCAATTACTTCTTCCAGAACTCCATAGTAGTTCACTCTTTCCTCACTTGGCACCATTACACTGCAATTTTGTGTTTTAAGCTTCATATCACGAACATGAATCACAAATTTTACACCATTCACTATCATCCCTGGATATGAGAACACAGTGTCGCTTGATTTGTTTACGAGAGCATACAATTCATTATTCACTTCAGTAGGTGTTGACTCATGCAAACCGTTCACCTATCAACATTAACATTGAAAGTTAGTTTTGGATTGATTAAGTGGGGTTTCGGAAAAGAATTGACTAATATACCTACTTTTTCTTTGAACCACTGAGGAAAATCAGCTTCTTGTTGAACTTCAAGATTCGAGCCCCCCCATCTTCTTAATTCATCCATATGCTCACTACAAATGGACAACAATGTTATGATTTTGGCCTTTACTCGGTATATAAACCAAACAAATTTATTGAAAAAAGACTAGAAAACACACCTAAGGTACTCCTTAATTTCGGCACAATTGTTCAAGATATACCACTCAGCCTTTTGCTTTAACTGTGGATTGAGGAGCTTACTTGATTTCTTACCAAATCGACGACCAACAGCCTTATAAATAGAATATTCCCGATTTGGTTAGGATTCAACGCGATTGTCATTCCTCCCAGGTCAATTGAATCGAGTCTCAACCCCCCGAAGGTACATTGAGAAAAAGGTTAAGACCTCGTTGACCACATAAGCTTCTGCAATTGAACCTTCCGGACGTGCACGATTTCTTAAATATTGTTTATAAACCGCCATCGAATGTTCAATGAGATACATCCACCTTGTTATCCAAAGAGCAGGTGTGGATGACGTGGCAAACATTTTTAACACGTGGTTGACACCTGGCAGAGGTTCTGTTCAACCATCGACCAGGGAGATTCCCCTGACATAACATTTGGATTTTATATACGACCAGCTTGGTCGTATACTCCGTATATTTTGAGAAGATCTTGTGCAATTGTAATCATATCCGAGATTATCTCCCATAATTCCCGATTATCCGATTATTTAGGAAAGAATATCTGTAACTAATTCATGTAATCCTCCTTGAGCCTATAAATAGAGAAGAAATAGCTAAAGGGAGGGACAGAGACATTTTGGCTGATTTGAGTTTATGCTTTACAAGAGAATTATAGCTATTGCCTTTCGATTGTATTATTCATCTCTCTAAGGCTTGTGAAACTCGGAGAACCCTAGTTCTTTGATCACTCATTTGAGAATCAATATCAATAATAACTTAAGTGGGCGTAGGTCATTACCAATTCGTGGGGCCGAACCACTATAATTTGTTGTGTCATTTACTGTTCTTTCCATTAGACTTATTTCAATACTTCTTGTCACATCAAGCATTTGACTCCGTGTCAGTTGACCAAAATGAGGGTCAACACACCTAAAGTGCACGGGATCGCCAAGAATTGCCTCTTTCAGAAGATGCAAAACCAAATGCACCATAATGTCAAAAAATGCTGGAGGAAGTATCATTTCCAACTTGCAAAAAATGGTGATAATGTCTGTCTCCATCTTCTCAAGGTCTCTCACATTCAAAGTCCGTGAACAAAGTTTTTTGAAAAAACCGCACAACTCAATAATTGGGATCCGAACTTCAGGAACCAAAAACGACCTAATTATGGTGGGCAACAACTGCTGAAACAACACGTGGCAATCGTGTGATTTCAGCCTAGTTATCTTGCCATCATTGACATTGACATTCTTCGAAAGGTTTGCAGCAAAATCGTCTGGGAATTCAACTGACTTCACAAATTCATAGAAAACTCGACGCTCTGGGACATTGATGATGTAACTGGCATGCGGTTTCTTCCACTTGTTTCCCTCTTTGCGGAGGTGGAGTTTTTCCCTAATTTTCATGTTTGCTAGATCAAGTCTTGCCTTGTCAGTATCTTTAGATTTTCCCTCTAAGTTCAACAAAGTTCCCAAGACACTGTCGCAGACATTCTTCTCAATGTGCATTACATCCAAGTTATACCTCAGCAATAATTCCTTCCAATAATCAAGCTCGAAAAATATGCTCTTCTTCGACCAATTAAGTTTAATCGAAGCCCTTTTGCATTTCAAACCACCAAATTCTTTGTGTTTCCCAAGATGTCTAATCTGCAAATTCTCTAATTGCTTCAACACATCATCACCGGAGTAATCTTTCGGTGGTGGCCTGAGTTCTTTGTTACCGTTGAATAATGCTCGTTTGCTCCTCCACTCATGATCGATATCAAGAAACCTCCTATGGCCAATGTATGCAATTTTACTTCTAATCCCTACAGAGGGAGTTTCTTCATTGCATACAGGGCACGCCTTGTACCCTTTTGTGCTCCACCCAGACATCATAGCATAAGCTGGGTAGTCGTTAATGGTCCACAAGATTGCTGCACGCATATTGAACAAGGTATTATTGTATGCATTTCGTGTCTCAACACCATTCACCCATAACTCCTTCAACTCGTCAAGCAAATGTCTCATATAGACATCGATATATTTTCCAGGTGAAGAAGGACCTGGAATTAGAATAGACAACATTAATGAGTGTGGTTTCATGCACTTCCACAGCGGCAAGTTGTATGGGACAAGTATCACAGGTCACATGCTGTAAGAGTTGCTCATGTTCCCAAAAGGATTGAAACCTTCTGTAGCCAACCCAAGCCTAACATTTCGAGGTTCGGCTGCGAAAGATGGCTACAACTCATCAAGGTGCTTCTACGCCTTACTGTCAGCGGGGTGCCTCATCACACCATCTTCCTTTGGCCTTTTAGAATAGTGCCATCTCATATCCTCTGCAGTATATTTGGAACTGTACAGCCTTTTCAATCTCGGCGTCAACGGAAAGTTCCACATGACCTTATGGGCCACTTTCTTCCCGTTCACACGATTATCTTTCCAGCGACACTCACCACAAACTGGATAGAATTCCAAATTCGCATTCTCCTTCCAAAATAGTGCACAGTCATGCTTGCAAGCATCGATGGACTCATATCCCAATCCAATACTCCGCAACTTTGCCTTCGCCTCATAGTTAGACTTAGGTAAAATTGTTCCGTCAGGCATAGCGTCGACTAACAATTCCAGCAAACCATCAAAGTAATGATTGCTGCACTTGTTAATAACTTTCAGATGCATCAGCTTCACCAAGAAGTTCAACGCGGAATACTTTCGGCAACCCGGGTACAGTTCACTTGACATCTCTTTAAATAAATTGTCATACTTGTCGCGATGTTGAGGATCATTATAGTTTCCAGCGGGAACGTCACCTTCAGCGTAAACATCCTCCAGGATATCCGCTATCTCATCTCTATCATGATCTCGTACCACAGCTGGTGGCGACGGCAGCGCCTCTCCATGGTAATGCCACACTTTGTAGGACTGTATGATGCCATTGTTGAATAAATGCATCGAAATTGCATTTATAGGCTGGAACTTAACATTCCCACATTTCTTGCACGGACAACGAACCAAACCCCGATCGTTCAACTGATTTTTGGCGATATCGAAGAACTCCTTAACACCATTTCTATACTCCAGAGACCAACGATTCCTCGCACTCATCTAGCTTCTGTCGCTCGCCATCTTTAAGCGAAATAATTAAGAAAATATTAATAATTGTCTTAAAATGAGGGAAATGATAGTTAAAATATTTCATGACTGTTTGTCCCCCTAATTATCACTAACTGATAATAATATCCTATCTCTAGCAAAAATAATTATTTATATTTACCAAAAAAATGTAGCTAATTATTAATTATTACAATTTTTTAAATCATTTACTTATTTATTACTTTTATTTTAAAATTAAATTAATTATACATTAATTACATTTTGTAATTTTTTATTAAATTCTTCAATTTGTATTGGATTATTTACTTAATTAATAACAATTTTATTATATTTATATTTTACTTAATTATATTTTATTAAATCATTTATATTATTTAATAATTGATTTATTATTTGTTTGAATATTTATACAGCAGGTATTTTAATAAAATAAATATCATCTTTGTCAAACTAATTTAGTAATTCATATATATATATACATACATATAAGTTAGTTTATTTAGTTTTATTAATTTATTTTATTAAATTAAACAAATAAATAAAACGCATTGACATCATAATTTTATATATTATCTTAATATATTAAATCAAGCATTTATTTAAATTTTCGTTGGCCATAAATTTGACAAACAATTTATTATCTTATCAAATAGTATTGAACATATAAAAAATCATCACTTTTTGAACATTGAATTTGGGGGCCTGCAATTGATAATAATTTTGGTGATGTGTGTAAAGCTCAATACATTTTTCTTTTTCAATGTACGTGAATAAATTTAATAAATTCCAAAAAAAAAAAACAATTGCAATTTGAACAAATTATTTTAATAATATGAATATCATGGATGGATTAAAAATTTAATATTTTAATATAATATATCACACGTTTTAATATAATATGAATATCCTACGTGACGTTTCTGATAAGTTGAAATGTCGCATATCCTACAGTGTTTGTACTATTGTAATTCAATTATATATATACATAAGTTTAGGGACAACCAAGTCATAAGGTTTAAAATTATATAAGTGGCTTTGAATTTTCTTAGGGAGGGTTATAAAAATTAAAAAAGTGGACGCTACAAATATTGACCGAATGCATTTAATACAAAATGCTCAGTTATACCCAATCAAATCTAAAAATTATATATATATTCTCTCATATTTTGGACATGAGCGCATACATCATCATTTCTTCGGATGAAAGGTCCGTATCTATATATATATATATATATATCATACAAGTGTTGATTTTTCATATTTAAGTAATTTTGGTGGTTATTGTTGCTTCATTTTGCGTGTTGTGAATGAGGTAGTTCATGCACTTACTATTTTTATCATTAGTTCTTTATGTGAATGTCTTTAGGTTGATTTTTGTGCTCGTTTACTATGTTCATATGTCACAGTTAATTTTGTTTGTTAATGAATATCATTTTTCTCAACAAAAAAGACACTACAATATTTTTCGAAACATTAAGCCAATTAATAATATTTGTTACTAATACTAGCACAATATAAAAATACTTTAGTATTTCAACTTGGCATAAATGTGAGTAGGGATGATTGTCCAATTCAACAATTTTACTTCTATCTAATTGCAATCTGATTTTGCCAAAAAATTTAATCAAATCAAATCTAATTGCAATTGGATATCTAATTTTTCGTAATTGGATTAATTTGGGTTGGTTCAAGGTAATTACATTGGTTTTGATTTTGAGCAAAGGATGAGTCACAAATAATAGTTTGGCAATTATTTTTGGTTTTAATGTGTGTAGATAACGGAAATTCTTGTTTTGAATATATAAAAAAGTGTGTAGATAACGAAATTTTTTAGTTTTAACGGTTTGTTTGGTTAACTTTAATGCAATATTCTAAATATTTAATGGAATATACATTTAAAAATAACTAAAAATATATATTTATTAGTTATATTAATATAAATTCAAATATTATAAAATATCATTATTATAATAATATTTAATATAAGACTACATATATAATAATTATATTAATATAAATTCAAATTCAAATTCAAATATTATAAAATAATATTATTATAATAATATATAATACAAGACTATATATTTAATAATTGTTGGTTTTAATGGTTTGTTTTTTTAACTTTAATGGAATATTCTAAATATTTAATGGAATATACATTCAAAACTAGCTAAAAATAGATATTTATTAATTATATTAATATAAATTTAAATAATATTTAATATAAGACTACATATATAATAATTTAAATTCAAATATTATAAAATATCATTATTATAATAATATATAATATAAGACTAGATATTTAATAATTATATTGATATAAATTTAAATGTTATAAAATATTATTATGATAATATTATATAATTCTAATTTTTTACTAAATATATTAATATGAATTCAAATATTATAAAATATTATTATAATAATAATATTTAATACAATACTAGATATTTAATACTTATATTAATATAAATTTAAATATTATAAAATATTATTATAATATTATATAATACATAATCTTAATTTTTATTAAAAAAACTATTATCATATTATATATATTTAAAAAAATTATAAATAATATTTTGATTTAATTTTTCATTTAATATATATATGTCAATTTTTTTATATATAATATTGTTTATTATTTAAAATATATATGAAAATAATACTAATTTAATAAAATAAATTAATAAATCTTATAAATAAAACTAAATAAACTAACTTATATGTATGTATATATATATGAATTACTAAATTAGTTTGACAAAGATGATATTTATTTTATTAAAATACCTGCTGTATAAATATTCAAACAGAAAAAATAGAGTCTAATGATTTGTTTTGCGAATTAGTGTTTAGTATATAATTCGAATTTGGTATTTACTTGGGTTTGAATATTGTATATTTGGATCAATAAATCTGGGTTTGATTTTTTGAATGAAGTTGAATATTTGGGTGTGACTACTTTTATTGTTGTAGATACAAACTGGTATTTTTCTGGGTTTAAGGAAACGTGGGGAAAAGGAAAGAACATGGGGAGAGGTCACTATAAATATATTATTATTTTTTCTGGGATTTGGCTTTTTGGATTTTTTTTCTTCTGGTATTTTGTTTTTCTTTTTAGGTATGATTACTGGTTAAGATATGATTTTGGGCCGTGTTTTCTATCCATTTTGGTGAACGAACAAAAAAGTTGCAGAGCTTAACTCAACAATGGTGGCCAACCAGATCTGGGGAAGAGAAGAAAGAGTAAAAGAATAAAGAGGAGAGAGTGAAAAATTTGTCTTTAATTTTATTTAGATTTTGTTTTTAATTCAAATTAGTTATGATTTTCTTTAAATTTGATTTAATTAAACAATTATTTCAGTTTGTCAAATTTTTTATTGATTTAAAATTTAGTTTTAATTTTTTAAATTAATTTAATATATTTAAAATTAAATATTTAATAATATTTTAGTAATATTGAAAAATATTTTGACCGAAATACAATTAAGGATACTATTTTGAACAATTTTGCAAAACACATGATCTGAATTATCATTTAACAAAACATAAGGGCCGATCAAGTATTCGAGAAAAACATAAAGACCAAAATAATATTTTTCCTTAAATTAAAAAATAGGCTTATTAGGATTTTTTTTCCCCCGAACTATTACCGATCCAAATTGCGCCCCCCAAATTTTTTAAGTTGTTGAAATCTCCCCCTGAATTATTGACGTTACTAAAATGTGGGACTTCCGTCCAATTTCTCTAAGGAAATGGTGATGTGGCAGTTTGGTGGCCAATGTGGTATTGCCATGTCAATGCATTGTTTATAATATAAAGAATAAGTATGATTTTTGCTCCCCGAATTATTACCATTACCAAATTGTGCCCCCGAATTTTAAAAATTTAAAATTTACCAATCTTTTGAAAATTTAAAAAAAAAAGGAAAAAACCCCTTAAAATTTAAACAAAAATGGTGACAAAAAATTGGTTTGGGTGTTGGGTATGCGTCAAAATGAGCTCAAAGTTGGTTGGGTAGCGACATCGTCAATAGACTAGGCTCTTGTGAGTCCTTGACGACATTCAGCTTTGGTGTCGCCTATGTCGCCTCAAGTTTTTATTTTGTATGATTTAATTTAATTTAAATGAATTTTTAGTTTAATGCTTTTTTATATTTTCTTTTTAATATTCAAAATATTGTTTAAATTTTAAATTTTGGAATTCGAATGGCATAATTTGCTAATGGTAAAAGTTTGGGAGGTAAAATCCTATCTATTTTTTAAATTATACACGTGTCAATCCACATCAGCACTCCAATGTCGCCATATCACCATTATGTTAGCAAAATTAGACGGAATCCCACATTTCAGTAACGTGAAGAGTTCAGAGGGAATTTTTAACAAGCCAAAAAATTCATGGGGCACGATTTGGTAGTGGTAATAGTTCGGGGGGAAAAAAATCGTAATAAGCCTAAAAAATATTACTCCACATATTTCTCAAAACCTCTTACATAATCAAAAAAGAAGAGAAATTTGCAGCATTAATATTTATGTAGTTTGTTTTGTTGTACTTAAATGCTTAAGTAAAATTTTTGGCAGCAAAAATACCTACCGTTACACTCTTGGTGCGGATGTTGGTCCCTGGCCATTAAATCCGATCATTCACCTACATGGTAGTCACGTGTCGGTATTTGATTGACACAATTATTTTTTATTTTTTAAAACATTTTAATTATAATTTTTTAAAATTAATTAATAATTTAATCTTCAATTTTAAAACCTAATCTATCATAACCTATTTTGTTTTTCTTTAAAATTTTAACACAAATTTTAAACCTAAAATTTAAAAAACAAAAAAAAAAAAATTAGTATACCCTATAAACGTCTTCGCCTTCTTCCTATCACCTCCATATCTTCTTCTTCTTCTTCTTCTAAGGGTTGGTAGAAACTCAACAATGCGACAGCCATGGGCAGAAACTCGACTCCGAGATAGCCATAGGCTATGCGTTCACGGGAATGATGAGATGTGGTGAAATAATGAATAACTTGATTGGTTTAATGGGGTTTACCGTGGAGATGGCGATGGTGACAATGATGTGGGCAAAGACGCGATAGGGTTTTCTGGATTTGGGCTTGACGGGGCATTCTGGATTTGGGTTCCAATGGGATGAGATTTTGTGGGTTTGAAGTGTGAAAAGGATGAAGTTTTTTGGGCTTGGAGAACTAGTGGAAAATCTCCATGCCATCTGAGCAATGGGTCTAAGCCAAGAACATATAAGCATTTTAGAATCGAATTTTTGGGTTTGATTTATAATTTTTTTTTTGAATAATTTTCATTTGGATTGAGTTGATGAAAGACTGTAATTGTATTTTTGTTTTTGCGTTTATGTTTTGGATCATAGATTTGAAATTGAACACTATATAAAATATGGGTTTTGAGTGTTGAAGCTAACAATGAGTCTTTTGTTCTTTGTCTGGTTTTGTTAGTGTTGAGATGAATACCGTTTTTATTTTATTTTTTAAAATGTTAGTTTTAAATGCAAATTAGATTAGAGTTTTAATAAGTTCTAAATTTAATGTTTAGATGTTGTTTTAATTAAATTAAAAATTAGATCTTTTCAAAATTAAATTTTAGATTTTTTTTAATAAATTTTAAAATATTCAAATTTTAAATATATATTTTTATAATATTTAAAAAATAAAAAATAATTTGGTCAATCAAATATCGACACGTGACTGCCATGTAGGTGTTTGATCAGATTTAACGGGCAGGGACCAACGTCTACACCAAAAGTGTAACGGTAGGTATTTTTGCCAACAAAAATTTTACTTAAGCATTTAAGTGTAACAAAACAAACTACATAGGTATTAATGCTGCAAATTTCCCAAAAAAGAATAACAAAAATTAATTTTGTTATGCAAGCATACCCACACGAACATCGTTACATGCGACCACTTCGCGTACTTATCAAGCTCTAAGTTCTCACTAAGAGCAACTCCAATGGTGGCTACCCCATTAGTTGCTTAACATGTCCAAATCATCCAAAAATATAATTTTTTATTTTCTATCTCATCAACATCACTTTTGGCAACTTTTTTCATAAATGTAACGCCCTAAACTCCAGGGACTGTTACTGTGTGCCTTGTAAACAGTGCTAAACTCGCTAAACTAGTCATTTGGCCAAAAACGTGAAACTAAGTATGTTTAGCGGTTTAGGGATTAAAATGTTTGGTTAAGATGTAACGTTTCACTAGAACGTTTAATTTATACATTGGGATCCCAAAATATAATTTAAAGGTCTATTACAAGAAAATATTTACAGCAAGCCGATTTAAGCGACAAAACAGTGTTAAACCCTAGTTCCCCTTCAAACCTCGGTCGTGGTGGTCGAGCAGCTGCATATGTACACCTCATCATCTAAGCTCTCCAACTCAAGGATGGTCCAGCTTTCTTTTGCTTTTACCTGCACCACAAAGAACCTGTGAGCTGAAGCCCAGCAAGAAAACTTAATATGCTCATGAAGAGTAATAACATGTCATCAAATCATAAGGCACACGCCTAGCAGGTATAGCCCTAATCAGGCAGGCAATTGAGTTCACGAAATGTTGAGTATAATACATCAACCAATGATCATAATAATCATCAAGGACTTTCAGTCCAAAACAAGAGAGTGACAGTGGTACAGTCACTAAGGTGGGTTCCGTTCCCAATAGCCACGTGACGATAGGGTCACCGAAGCTTATAGATAAGTGATTATTTCACTAGCATAACAAGATAGGTATCTGGTGAAATAGTCACCAGCATAACCTGTTGAGTAAATAAGTGATCCTTTCACTAGCTTAGATAGGATAGGTGCATGATGACTAGTCACCAACATAACCTTCCTCGTGACCATAGAGTCATAACCATGGAACATCGTTCCCTAGCCATGTGACCAGTAGTCACCTAGGCCTTAGGCCCTGGCTTTGAGTAACTAGTCCTAGACTAGCCAAGCGCTTATAAGTTTCATCGACCTTAGGGTCGGTCTAGCATTAATACCCCATATGAGTCATCCAATTCTGATATCGATTAGATCTAATCTTCATTTGGCTCGGCGTTCATGACGCTATGCCATTCCTGACTCTTAGGTCAGTATCCCTGACTAGTCAGTGCCATATACAAGTAAGCATTGCCACCAAACATATATCACATATTAAATATCCGAATACAGGGCATCCAGCATGCTTACTTAACAAATACTAGTACAATTAGGATCATGCAAAAACACAGAGGCTCAAGCTCTGAACAATATCATACCCAATATACAAAGCATGTCCTAACCACATGTTTCTCGTGCATTACATGCATCACATATAAACATCCAACATGCATCAAGTACGACCATGCATGTCACATATACATAGGGTGCAGTTTTCTTACCTCAGATTCGAGCAAGAATGAATAAAGGAACGACCCTTGAGAATGATCAAATTTTAGTCCTTTAGCGATCACCTAGTCATAACCAAATACGGGACACCATTAATAAAAATGATCAACATAGGTTCCCAAACCAATATCTAGCCTCCGGGAGATCAATCCAAACTAAACCGGGTAGTAGGATCAATCCCGAGGCCTTAGGCTAGCATTCCCAAGCCAAAAACTCATTTCTGGCCAAAAATTCCTCTAAGGGCCGCGGCCCTCCCTAGCCGCGCCACGGCCCGCCCCTCAGACATAGGCGGCCCTTCCTTAGCACCCACCCTAGCCGCGCCGCGGCTCTTTTCTACAATTCAGCAAAACCAGAATTCCTCCCCTGCGTTTTTCCTTGAATCCAACCTTCCAAACCAATCCCAAACATCACCCAAAAACCCAATTCAACCCCTAAACTTCATCTACATCACACCCTCATCAAAACCCAAGTTAAACACCAACCAAAACTTCCATTAATTCCAACTTTCCACAAAGAATTCACAAGCTGAAAACTAAAGCCCAAAATAGAGTATACCATGAAACTAAGAGCTGGAAACTTACCTCAAACTCAGGTTGCGATGCTCTTTAATGGTGGAACACTCTCCCAAACTCCCAAGGTCAACATCCCAAGCTAGAATCCTCAAAAGAAGCTTGAAAATCCAAGAGAAAATGGAGAAAATCTATCAGGAGAGATGGAAGAAGGGACTCTGTTTTTGATACACTTCTACAGCCTTAATGGCTGATATAAATCCTTTAAGGGGAAAAGATCTAAATGCCCTTAGGTCTAAAATAAAACTTAACAGCCACCAAGGGCAAAACCGTCATTTCACACCTATTTCGTTAATCATAATTAACATCTTCGAATTCCCGCTATTTTCAATAATCTCAAATACCAATAAATCATATCCCATTACCCTTTAATTCTCGATAATGCTCTAATCATTAAAATCACCCCGAGACTCACCCCGAGCCTCGAACTTGAACCTGTTATGACTAGACCGAACACTTACATTTCATGATCGTCTCAAGCCAAATAGCTCGAACCAATCCACCTTATAATGTGGCTATATTAATTAATCACAAATATGCACCAAAATACACAATTACGCCCACAACGGGCCAACTTACCAAAATGCCCTTATAATTATAAATACTCCCATATGCATGCATTTATCATCATATAATAATATAATTCACACTAACATGCATATAGTCATTTAATAACATAATAAATCAATTATGACCCTCCCGGCCTCCTAATCAAGGTCCTAACCCTTATTAGGTAATTCGGGGCATTACAATAAAAATTCTCCAATGCTAAGTCACCCCAATAGTTGTCAACTATGGCCCCACACATTATCATTTAATATATTATTTTGTAATTATAAATATTGTCACACTAAATTTTTTATATCCATATATTAATATAAATAAATATTACATGAAATTTAAATTAGACGAAATTTAAAGGAGCTTTTAAAATGACGTAATCATGATTAATCAATCTAACATAATTAAAAAAAATGCTAATTAAAATGATTTTCAAATTTTGACCATATGTGCTCTACCAAGTCCGCCTGAAGATTGCGATGAATGTTTCTATCACGAATTTCAGCATTTCTTTGAAGCATCGTCGGGAAGTCAGAAATAGGTCCATGTAATACTTCAACCATTAAGGTGTCGGCGGGGCCGTCATCATAATTAAAATCAAACAAACTCTCATATGTATCTCTTTCATCCTCGACAATAATGTTGTGCAATATGATGCATGCATACATAATATCTTTGAGAACATCTCTTTGCCAAAAACGTGCTGGTCCTCGTACAATAGCAAAACGAGATTGAAGTACTCCGAATGCTCGCTCAACATCTTTGCATACCGCTTCTTGGCATCGGGCAAATAATTTTCTTTTCTCTCCTTGAGGCAGTGGGATAGTTTTAACAAATGTACCCCACTCTAGATAGATACCATTTGCTAGATAGTACCCCTTGTTGTATTGTGTGTCATTTATCGTAAACTAAACTCTCGGAGCTTTCCCTTGTATGATATCAGTGAATATTGGGGATTGATTTAACACATTGAGATCATTATTGGATCCTGGAACACCAAAAAATGCATGCCATATCCAAAGATCTTGTGACGCAACTGCTTCGAGCTTGATTGTTGGTCTGTCGTGATCACCTTGTGTGAATTGACCTTTCCATGCAACTGGGCAATTTTTCCATTCCCAGTGCATACAATCAATGCTTTCCAACATGCCTGGAAAACCACTTGCCTCCCCCATTTGAATT
The DNA here is from genome assembly GCF_963169125.1 of Humulus lupulus. Lineage (NCBI taxonomy): Eukaryota > Viridiplantae > Streptophyta > Magnoliopsida > Rosales > Cannabaceae > Humulus > Humulus lupulus. The sequence continues at coordinate 47,059,554 of NC_084800.1, read as the reverse complement.
AAGCGACGAATGTCCCTAGCATTGGGCCGTCTTAAATATTCGGTCCCAAAAATATCATTCACTCCTCGAACGAAATTGACTAGACATTCAATAGCGGTAGTTTCACCAATTCGAACATACTCATCAACATAATCGACAGGCGCTCCATATGCCAATATTCACATAGCAGCGGTGCACTTCTGTAATGGTGAAAGCCCCTTCTACCGACTGCATCAAACCTCATATGGAAATACTCTGAATGATTTTCTAGAGCATGCACTATGCGTAGGAATGCATGTCTACGCATTCTAAATATTCTTCGAAATTGATATTCTGTATACACCGGTTCATCAGAAAAGTAGTCATCGAACAAATGTTGGTGTCCTTCTACATGACCCCTATCAATGTGGGCTCTCTTTCTTCCTTGTCTTGTTGAGCTACCCCCATCCATGAGCGTTTTGAAATATTGATCATCATGATATCCTCTAGACTCATATTGTCGTATGGATTCGGAGAATTTGGCGAATCCATTGTCGAACTTAGAGTATATGATATTTAAGAATGAAAGATGAATGGGAGAGTAAAATGAAGTATTGAATGGAGAGTTGAGTAAAAGGAATATTGAAATTTGGTATTTATAGACATGGTGACATAAAATGTAGCCGTTAAAATAAAGAATAATTTATTTAAATAAAAAAAAATACATAATAATGCGGTTGATAAAAATACATAACAATTACAACTTCAGGATATTATTTTAATATAAGTACACAAGTTTTCATGATCTTTCTTTTGTTCAGGAGTCATATGCGACGTGTCCATGATGAGATAATCCATGTATTTTGTCTTCCTAATATCTTCTGCCTCTTTTTCCTTTATTGCCACCAATTTCTCCAATGCAGATGCTTTCCGTTCCCTAATCTCTATAAATCTAGTATGTGTGTCTTTTTTTTGTCTTCCATTTTCTCTCTGCTGCCTTTTGGCCAGTAGGGCGCACGTCACGTACTTCACCATCACTGATGTCTGCAATGGAACAAGAAGTAAATGCCCCTGATTCTAACACCTTTGTTCTCTTACCACCTTTTGGTTGGTACATTGTATTCCATTTCAGCTCTTCCTTTAGCAATCTCCAACAGTCCACAAGCAGAAAATTTGAGTTGTTATTTTCAGATTTGTACAATTGATGTGCATTCTCAAGAATTTGCTCATCACTCCAACCACTGTGATGTGCTTCTTGTACTCGTTTATAACACCCATTGAAACGCGCTACCTTTTGATTCATTTTGTTCCAATGATCTTTGCATTGCCTTCCAATTCTTGCTTGCTCGCCTTTTTGGTTGATGTTGTAGTATTATGCAATCCGAACCCAAAAACGTGTAGAAGTTTGGTCATTCCCCACAATGGCATCCTTAGATGTATTAAGCCATCCACTTATCAAAAGTATAGTGGCTTCCTTGCTCCATTTGACTTTACATTTATGCCTTGATTCATCTTCATTGTGTAGAACTACATTTTCAACCCTTCAACACCATGTTCAGGTTGGGTTTCAGAGACAGAAGTCGATGATGTTTCACGATTCAAATCAATACTAGACTTTTTCATACTTGGCCTATAATTTCTTGAAACCATTTCGGGTTGGTGTAGGGAAGGCATACGAAAGGCATATGGTAGTGAATTTGTTGGTGTGAAGAATTGAGCTTGTTGGGGTGTCTCAAAAGAGCCAAAATTTTGGTAAGGGTAAGAGGACATGGGATAATTTTGAGAATTTGGAAAACTTTGGTAAAATTGAGAATATTGAAAATTTGGATTTTGAGGATTAGTAGAGGGAGTGTTTTGAAAATTTTGATTGAAGTGAGAATATTGAAAATTTGGATTTTGGGGATTGGTATGTGGAGAAAATGATGAATTTTGAAAATTTAGATTTTTGGAGTTGGTATTTGGAGAATTTTGGGAATCCATTGGTAAGAAAAGAAATTTTGTGATATTGATAATTTGGAATAAAATGTATGTAATGGTGTGAAAATTGAATGAAATAAATGAGTATTTATAGAAAAAATAATAATATATGTCACCATCGGTAATTAAAAAAACAGTAATAAAAAAATGGTAACAAAATGTTTTATATATGTAAAATGTTATATTTATATATATATGTAAAATGTTATATTTATATATGTAAAATATTATATTTATATTTATATGTACAATTAAAAAAAACAGGAGAAAGCACCGTTGCCACTGTGAGGCAACGGTTCCTTAATTTTCTTCAAGCAATCAAGGCCTCCAACTTTGAAAGTCGTTGCCTGTCAGAAATTCAGTCGACTAGCACTCCTCTAAGCCACTGCGTTGGAGCTGCTCTAAGATGCTTGTACTATACCAACAAACTTTTAACTCACTCGCAAGCTAACATGCTTGCTAGATTTTGCGTTCACTTGAATGCAATGATATAAATATACATCTTTTCTTCCTTTTGTTGATTGAAAAATTCATCAACTATAAAGCTAATTTGAGTGGACGTTTCCGTTTTAATAAAAAAGTAGAACAAACAAAATTTTATAGGGTGTATTTGGAAAGCCACTCTATAATTAGAATTTGATGTAATTCGAAATAATTACTCTATTACCATATAATTATACAGTAACCATGTAATTGAAGGGTCTCAATTACACTCTCCAATTCTCATACCCCATGAGAATTGAGTGTAATTACTAAAATCTAATAATTTTCAATAATATTTATCACATAGTATTATTTTTCTGAGTGAATACAAATTATTTTATGAAACATGACAATAGTATTTCATAAGTAATTATCACTTGATATCCAAACACAACTTTTATTTTAAAATATAATGTAATTAATAGTATATATAATTACTACCCTAGTAATTACACAGTTGCTTCCAAATGGTTCGATCCAAAATATTATAGCCTATATTTACTAGAGAATTTATTTATTATTTTCACTTTGGATTTCCGAAGGCTTTTGCTTACTTACAAAGTCTTCTCTTTTTATATTACTAGATACAACCAATGTGCAGTGCACGTTTGCTTAATTTTATTTATAAAATTCATTAAATATTTTTATTAAATTTGTACGATTGTTATATAAATTTCAAATAAACAATAAAAATAATAATGGCATAAACAATATTAAAATAAAAAAAAATATTGTTTATTATTTCTTTGTAAAAATATATATAATATAATAAACTTTTAAATTACAAACTATCATATTTAGGATACAAAACATTCATGATATTATTCAAATTACACCTTAATGGTTGGAGCTTATTTATTCTTTATAGAAGATAAATTTTATTCTAAATCCTTATGTAGTTACATAATCATTCTATTTATTTACATACAACACATATATATAATATATTTATAATATTTAATTTTATTAAATATAAATATATGTTTATATAAGTTAGATCAAATAAAAAAAATAACATGTCTTCTTTTTAAATATAAATGATAAATTTTTAATAAAAATTAAGATTATGTATTATATTTTTTTAATATTCTTATAATGATATTTTATAATATTGAAATTTATATTAATATAAATATTAAATATCTAGTCTTATATTAAATATTATTGTAATAATAATATTTTTATAATATTTGAATTCATATTAATATTATTTGTACAAAATTAGAATTATATACTAAATACTATTTGATATTATTATAGATATGATATTTTATAACATTTGAATTTATATTAATATAATTAATAAATATATATTTTTAATTTATTTTAAAAGTATATTCCATTAAGTATTTAAAATTATTCCTTAAAACCAAAATTTCATTTTCCCCAAAAATGGAGTAATTTCCTATTTTGTTATAACTGCATTCATATTTGAATTTGAAAAATTTAGAAACTAATTACTTACAAATAAATATGAATAAATAGTCTCTTAATCCATAAATTGACCAATCAAACTTAACTACCCACCCTTATGGGGTTATATAATGCCCTGGATAACCAAGACCGTTACACTGTGTATTTTAAACTGTGCTAGACTCTCTAAACGAGTCCTTTGGCCATAAACGTATAACTAAACGTGACTAACGCCTTATGACTAAAAATTTTAGACGAAAGGAATAATCATTTCATTAAAACGTTAAGTTCATACATTGAATCCCAAAATAAACATTTAAAAAGGTTATTTACAACTCAAAAGGTTACAACAAGCCGGTCTAAGCGGCAAAATAGGGTTTAACCATAGTTCATCTAAGAAACCTCGGTCGTGGTGGTCGACCAACCGCATATGTACATGACGCCACTGAAGCTCTCCAACTTATGGCTGTTCCAACTTTCCTTCCCCCCTACCTGCATCGCATAGCACCCGTGAGCCAAGGCTCAGCAAGAAAACTTAAACATGCTCAAAAGCAGTTAACAACATGTTACAAAATCATAATTAGCACGCCTAGGGTTAGTCAAGCGTATACCACGCTCCAGATTAGGCCTAACCATATCGACCAGCGCTATTGCTGCCCTCGACTCCCTATCCCATACCTACACCACATAGCACCCGTGAGCCAAGGCTCAGCAAGAAAACTTAAACATGCTCATAAGTAGTTAACAACATACTACAGAATCATAATTTGCATGCTGTAATGCCGTGGTTAGCAAAGACCGTCACACTGTGTATTTTAAATAGTGCTTAACCGCTAAATAAGTTAATAGGCAATAAACGTGCATCTAAGAGTAATTAATGGGCCAGGGTTAAAATTTCGATCAAAAGGAATGTATATTTTATAAAAAATGCTAAACTGTACATGGGATTCCATACATATGTTTACAAAGTTGTTTACAGTTCAAAATGGCCATTACAATGGCAAAAATAGGGTTAAACCCTAGTTCCCTAAGAAACCTTGGCTGTGGTGGTCAAGCGATCACATATGTACACGTCGTCACATAAGCTCTCCACTCAAGGCTGGGTAAGCTTTTCATTCCCTTTACCTGCACCACATAGCACCCGTGAGCCAAGGCTCATCAAGAAAACTTATTATTGCAAGCATTCAAGTATTAATAAATGATCATGGAATCATTATGGGGCCCGCATCCCTAATCAGATGACCATGGAGTGATCATGGGGTCATTTTCCCTGAATAGATGATCGTGGAGTCATCCTAGGGTCCTGTAACGCCCTACTTCCTTAGAGCCGTTACTAAGTGAGTTTAAAACGTGCATTCAACTCGCTAATCGAGGTTTTAGATCAAAAGTGTAATTAAACCATAAACAGAGTTATAAACTTTAAAAAAAATTCCATTTACTAAAAATCATAAAATGTTTGACATTTGGGATCCCAAAATACTGTTTAGAACTATTTACAACATATAATTACAACCAAAGTCGACTAGACGACAAAATATGAGTTTAGTTCAATCATTTCCCAAAAATACCCCTGGTTGTGGCAGCCAGACAGGCCAAACATGTACGCGCTGCTTCACGCTCTCCGTACTCATGGTTGGTCGACTTTCCCCTTGCCCTTACCTGCACCACAGAGCACCCATGAGCCGAAGCCCAGCAAGAAAACCCTCACAAGCAGAAAACATATGCATAACAAACACCTAGCATATAAATAGGCCATCAATAGGCTAAACACATACGGCCATGCTGTCCCAGGCGCTATACCAGGCCCTGAGTTTGCGGTCCACACCGTGGGGATATCCCAGGTATCCTTTAGGGTCTCGCCCTGGCAACTCGCACTCCACGTGCTAAACGCTGCACCCGGCCCCTTGCCTCCCTCGGCCTTGCACCCTACGTGCCTAACGTTGTTCCCGGCCTTGCCGACCTCGGTCTGCCCCGTTCCCAGTTCTTGCTGAACATTTACACATTTGCATTCATAGCATAATAAAGCATATACTGAACACGAACAAATTCAATCAAAGGGCTACGCCCTGCAATACAATCATATAGGGCTCTGCCTTGCATATAAGCTCTATGGGAACAGTGGTTTTCTTACCTGCATCCCGAGCTTTCCAAGCACCAATATCCCGAGCATAGTCCCCTAACCTGAGCCTCACCGAAACCCTTGTCACAACGCATTAACAATATTCATGAATCAAGTTCTAATCCATTAAATAGCTTTGAGTCATAATTATAATCCCCGGGACCTTGAATTCTATCAATCCGGGTGATAAAATCCATCCCGAGCCTTAGCAATTAAGTTCCCAAGTCAAAACCCTCAAGTCACCCTACACCTTGGCCTAGGATCGCGGCCCATTCCCACAAGCGCCGCGGCTAGCCTCAAAACAGAGGCTAACACCTCCCTGGAACACGCATGGGTCGTGGCATGCTTGGCCAATTGTCGCTGCACGCCTCGAGCACCATGGTCTACCAAGGCCTCATGTGCACACGGGCCGCGACTTACCCCTCCTAGAGCCGCAGCCCTCGCCTCCAAAGCCAGAAAAATACCATTTTTCCCTGCATATCCTTCGCGCCAACACCTCCAAAATCACCTCCAACCTCAGAATTAAACCCAGAATTCATACTTATGCAACCTAGACATAACAACAAACTCAAGAACCAATTCTCACACCCATCAAACAATCAAAACCTGTCCTAGAATCGAAGCCATGCATGTTTAAATCCTAACACCCAATAACCACACAATTCAGCTGCAATCAACATAACCCAACATATTAGAAAGCTTACCTTATACAGAGTTGAATCCTCAATTCAATTCCCTAAGCTCCAAGCCTTAGATTTCTGGTTACAATCTCCCAAATTCAGCTCCAATTTTTTTGTTCTTGCCTGGCTTTTTCCTCCAAAATACTACTCAAGTCTTCAAGTGTAAAAGAGAAAATAGAGAGAGAAAAGAGAGAGTGGGTCGGTTTAGAGAGTTCTAAATAATTCTAAGTTTTTTTTTATTCAACTTAAGTCTATAAGGTTACCTCAAGGTTCGGGGTGCCAAAAACGTCCCCGATGGCAAAATGGTAAATTTCCCCAATATTCCCTCCTAGACATTCTAACCTCAAATATATCTCCAAATATTTATTTCCTTAACCCGATAACCCCATAAGACCTCTAATACCCGAAATACCCCTTGACTCACCCCGAGTCGGATATTCAACCCCGTTGTGACTTTTTGTCTAACAGCTCCCTAGGACCGTCTCGGATCGTGTTACACAGATATATCACATTTATCACATTTATACCCTCAACGGGCTAAAATCTCAAACATACCCCTAATAACCAAACGGGGCCCACATGCATATTTAATTCAACTAAACATGCATCTCTATCACGTATGCACATAAATTCATATATTATAACAATAATTCAATTATTGCCCTCCAGGCACGCTAATCAAGGCCCTAAGCCCTATTAGCAAATTTGGGTCGTTACAGGTCCTTTGCCCTAGCCATGTGCCATCACATCACCCTGGGCTTTTGAGCCCTAACTCTAAGTAACTAGCCACAGAACTAGTTAAATGCTTCAATTTTCTTCGACCATAGGGTCGGATGAGCGTGTAACGCTCTGTTGATTAGATCTAATCATATAGACCAGCGCTCAATGCGATATTGCCGCTCTTGACTCATAATTCAATGCCATATGACCAACGCTCAGCACAATTGTCGTTCCTGACTAATAAGCCAGTGCTTTACGACCAGCTCTCAACAGTATTGCCGTTTCTGATTGATAATTCAGTGCCATTCTCAAGTAAACAATGCATCAAAGCATTCATAATGCAACATATATCCATATGTAGAGTACTCAACATACTTCATCAATAATCATATATACCTCAAGTTTGAGCGTAAAATAAATTAAGAATGACCCTTGAGCATGATCCTGGCCTTGAGCTCTTTAGCGGTAACCTAGTCATAACCAAATAAGAATCCCATCAATAATGAGTAATTAAAGGTTCCTGGACCAATTCCTAGCCCCTGGGACCTCGAATTCTACCAAACCGGGTAGTAGATTCGATCATAAGCCTTAAGGTTTGAAAACCCGCTCTTGAAACAAAACCTGGCCAGAAAGAACCAGAGGCGCCACGACCTGCCACCAAGGGTCGTGGTGCGCCTCCCAAATAGCAAACCCCCTATCTGGGTGCCTGGGGCGGGCCACGACTTGGCCTTAAAGGTCACATCATGCTAGCTAGACAGAGCCCCAACATGGCTCTGGGGTTTGCTCAGGTCGCGGCGCCCAAGAATACAGCCGCAACTTGACCCCACGAACCCAACACCCCTGTTTCCCTCAGCTCAAAATGCACCAAAAATCTCTTCGATTCAATCCCAAAATGAAAACCAAGACTCAACAAAGCATTACCACCAATCCAGCAATAAAACCCAAGCTTAAAAACCATCAAAACACTACCAAATACAAAGGAAAAACTTTAAAATTTGGCTTAGAACCATTACCTCAATCACTAAATTATCCCTTAGCTTTACTTAATCAAGAACCTAGCTCAAACTTAGCTTCAATTCCCTTAAACTTAGCTTCAAAATCAAAACAAGAGAGAGAGAATAAGAAGAATGATCGTGAGAAAAAGAGAGCCCTATTATTTTAGTTCATTCCATAGCCTTCCCCCCTTGGTCAAGTCTATCTAATAGCCTTAAATGACAAGAATGCCCCTAGGGCCAACCTTCCCTCTCATAGCCAGCCAAGGGCATTTTGGTCATTAACACCTACCCCGTTAATCATAATTAACATCTCACGATTCCCATCATTTGAAATATCCTCAAATAATTACCAAATCATTTCTCATGACCCACTAAATCCCGGTAATGTACTTGTAATGACCCAACTATTTCTATGACCTTGGACCATTAGATCTACTATACATAGCTACTATTTTGGAAAAGATACATAAGAAATAATATAACCTTATTAAATCTCAAAATATTGTATCAACTACATAATAATAGAAAATATGGCATGGGTACCCATTATTTAAAATATAAAACATAATTTTAAACTAAAGAAAATTGTTTACAAAACTAAATGTGGAAAAAAAAAAAAACATGATTTAAAATACTAAAAATAAATAACTTCATCCTCGATCGACACGCAATCCACACATTCCATCCATCCTCAACACACAAGCCAAGCTACCAAGAATCCTTCCACCTTCCATATTCATTTTCCTGCATCACACTAAAAATAAAGAAATGAGCCTAATGCCCAGCAAGGAAGACCTACTAAAAACATACATCATATATCATAAGCATAAAACTACATCATAAACATAAACTATAAAACATATGACTATAAAAACATATACCATACATCATAAGCATACACTATAAAACATATGGCTATAAAAACATATACCATATAGGACTAAAATATTAATGGTCATTAACTCATTAACATGGCATGCGATAAACCATCTAGGTCCCCTGTCAAATATCTGAGGTAGGTTAGATCACATGGTAGTATATGATAACCCATCTAGGTCCCCTGTCTAATATCTGAGGTAGAGTAAACCATAACTCTAAACCATGAAAATGATAAACCAATCTTGGGGCTTGCTATCTAAGCAAGTCATATGCTCAAGCGACTAAAAACATAATCTTGGGGCTTGTTATCTAAACAAGTCATATGCCCAAGGACTACAAAACATATCATACATATACTTATTATAGCATAAACATATCATAACATAAACATAGCATAACATATCATACAAACATACACGATCTATCCTATTTTCCTTACCAAAATACCGTGATGATGAGAACAAGGTCGGGATTTTGGAACACTCCTAAAAACCATTAATATAGAGGTGAGTATTCTAAAAGAAAGAGATGAATGAACTAAAAACCACTGAGAATATACTTACCAACAAGAAATCTCAAGTTCGAAGAACTTAGATGCCTGACCAAGAATAGAGAAGATTGGGTTAGGAATTGAGTAGAGAAAAACTATAAGAACTAATGAAACAATACAGAAAAGGAACTAAGAATAGGAATACCTTTGAAATTGCTATGACTGAACTACACCTCGAAACCGAAATACACACTATGAACCTTACTTTCCAAGGGTTTATTAAGCTTATAACCCCAACCCAAGTGTTTATCACTCTATAGTCTCACTAGCACCTGGAAGGCTCTGATTAATGTTTGAAGAATGAATGAAAAAGCTTGGTGCTAGGTCCTATTTATAGAGTTCTATTAATAAAAATCTTCTATTTGGCTTTGAATAAAAATAATGAATATAATTGAAAATATTTGAATATTCTTCAGCCAAAGGCTTAGGACTTGGTCAAATTGTTCAGAGAGATTTAAGGAGTCAAATCTTGATTTTTAAAACAAAAAAAAATAAAAAAAAAATAGAATCCTAACTTCTAACTCCCTAAATCTCGTAACTCTAAACTCATCTACAGTAAAATCAACATATCTGGAGCTGTAGAACTCTGATTGAGACTATCTTTACACCATTAGAAAGATAATTAAATTATCTACAACTGTCTAGAAATACTATTTTTCGAAATTCATAATATAACTGAGTCGAAAATAGGTCGGAAGTTATAGTACCCTAAAGTTACGAAAAATCTATTTAATTATCTAAATAACAACCTAATCTACAAATAAATAAAATTGTGATAAATATCATGCTCCTAACAGATTCTTATGAAGACTAAGTCTTATATTTACCTTATTTTATCATTAAAATAATAATTCATTAATAATCAATCATATGACAAGTGTCATAATCCTATTGGCTTTTAGGAATAACCATGCTCATGACAAGTGTCATATTCTTATTGGCTCTATCTAAACCTTAGGTTATAATAATTATCATATTAATAACCAGCAATATTAATCAAACCTTATGTTATAATTAATATTCTTAAACTATAGGTTAAACTTATAAAATCCATAACTATTGCTAGGAGTTTCCAACTAAATCCCAGCTTGAACCAAAATCCACAGTAATAAACATACAATAACTACTACTAGCTATTACTATTACTACTACTATCTAACTAGCTAAGTAAAGTTCTTGGACTCTACAGTACTAAGTACCAAATTACCCCTAGGCTTACCCCGAGCCCGGTAATTAACCCTTTTATGGCAAAACTGCTAACTTGCTTCCTAAGATCGTCTCATGTCTAATATCTAAAAAATAATCACATTATAATGTGAACTCACCCATTTATCACATACATGCACATCAATATACAAATATGCCATCAACAGGCCAAAATTATGAGAATGCCCTTCTTATAAGAGCGACCCACATATAAGCAAATACAACCATATAATAATACAACCACATAATCATGCATATAATCATATAATAACACATTAAATCATTTATTGTCCTTCTGGCCACCTAATTCAGGCACTAAGCCACATTAGGGAAATTTTGACGTTACACATGCCAAGGGTCGTTCAAGCTTATACCACTCTCCTGATTAGGCCTAACCATATAGACCAGGACTTAACGCGTGATTGTCGCCCTTGACTTATAAGTCAAGTCTTTCAACCAGCGCTCAGCACGCTATTGCTGTCCTAGACTTATAAGTAAAGCATTTTTAATCAGATAATGCAGTCAAGCATCCATCTTTTTACAATTATCCAAATACAGAGCATTCAAGCATGCTTAATCAAACAATCACATGCATAATCATAATCATGCTCATTCACATGGGCCTTGGACATGATTATAACCATGTTCAGCAACCGGGCCAAGCCCTAATCACATACATTACGTATTAAGTGTAGTTTTCTTTCCTCTAGTCCAAGCACAAGCTAAATAAAAATGACCATCGAACACGATCCCCTTCCGAGCCCTAGCTGTAACGCCCTACTATCTTAGAGTCGTTACCATGTGATTTATAAATGTGTCATTGGCTCACTAATTGAATTTTTACGTTAAAAAATGTGATTAAGTTGAAATAAAGACTTATTTGACAACACTGGTTATAAAAAAAATTTGGACATTCATTAAAATTTTAAAATTTATACATTTGGGATCCCAAAATACTGTTTGAAAATGTTTTACAAATAAAATTTTGAATACTGTCGACCTAAGCAACAAAATCCGCCATATACAACAAATTCTTCAAAATAACCCTGGCTGTGGCAGCCAAATAGGCAGAACATGTACACGTCGCTCCACGCTCTCCAACTCATGGTTGATCGACCTTTCCCTTGCCCTTACCTGCACCATAAAGCACCCGTGAGTCGAAGCTCAGCAAGAAAACTCAATGCATAAAAAATCACAATTCAATCTAATTATATACATCATAAATAGTCAACAGAATAAACATATAGCTGCCTATGCCGACCTAGGTGCTTTACCAGGCCCTGGGTTAACGATCTTCACCGAGCAGGTTGATACAACACCCTTCAAGGGTCTCGCCCTAACGACATGCACTCATCATGCTTTGTTACGACCCAAAATCACTAATAAGGCTTAAGGGCCTTGATTAGTGTGCTGGGAGGGCATAATTGGTTTGTGTGTGATTTAAATGATTAAATGCATGATTATGTGATAAACATGCTTATATGATTATGTGGATGTTGTTGGTTTTTATTGATCAAATTAGAGATTATACGCAGCGGAACAACAATCAAATTGTTAATTTAATCCCATAAGATTTCTAGATCTACTTCTTCACATGCATATATATATTGAATCAAAGACATGAACAGAAAAATTACCTCAGGTCCTTCCTTGCTGCTATCTTTTTGTATAGCTAAATCCTTGAGATCTCACACCAAGATCTTCCAAAATGTTCTCAGCACACAAAGAACGAGTGTGGGTTCACTATACAAACAATAGGCAAAAAACTATTTATCAGATGTTCTCAACACATGAGATCTGATAAAGGTTGGACCTAGGTTTTGTGAAGAACAATGACTTTTGTTTATGTCACTGTTCTCTTTCTCTGAGAGAGATTTCTAGATATTTTTCTATCCCTGAAAAGTTACGTTCTGTAAAACTGATATCCTATATTTAATATATCCAATATATTAAAATATTTGTTATTTTAAACAATTTAAAATAACTGAACAGTTATCAAATTTTTGTTTAAATAATAATATTTTAATCATATTAAAATATCTCATTATTTATTTAATATTTAAATAACTAAAATTGTAGAACCAAGAAACTGCTCATAGTCTCTTATGCATGTAGCACAGTGAGTGTGCACTGTGCCACACGTGTACCACATGCCAGTGATGGCATGTGATTTTTCCCAATTTTTATTATTATTTAAATACCAAGAATCCCAAAAAATAAATTAATTCAAAATTAATTATATTTTTGTTAAATCAAATAATTAATTAATCACACATAATTAAACAATAATTATGTTTGATACATAGAAAAATATTTTACTTATCACATAAGTCCTTTTTGCCCATTTTTGTGTTTACCTTTGTCAGTGTTTGTTTGAGCCATTTTGGGGACCATGGACCTATAACATTAATCTCCAATAAATAAACTAAATAATTAAACTCTTTAATTATAATAGTTAATTTATTAATTCTGATATTACTCCACTATAAATTCAGAATTGCACTCTTTATGTTATAGATATACTTTTATAGAAATCTTATCTTAAGTCGTCCATTGATATAACCATCTTTCAATAGTTCAACCCTCTAATTAATTAGTTCATAAATTAGAATAGAAGAATTACCATTTTACCTTTCTAATTTACTTTTTATTCCCTAAGTACCATTAATTCACTAGTGAATAATTAATCTATAATCTAATTATAGATTTGAGCTCAAAATCATTCAGTTCCAGAATTAACCCTTAAGGGAACTAATATACGATCTGTTAGGAAAGATTAGATTTCGTATTGTTGATACATATTCCCAGCCATCCATGATATTAAATCTCCAAAACAAAATTCATTAGCCTCATTCTTTAAAGAGACCTTAACAAATGAATCAAAAGATTTAATAAACATGAACAGGAGTTCATGAACACTCAGGATTTAGGTTGATCTATAAATGATCATCAGTTATTATATGAATTACAAGTCTTTATTGTTAAATGGTTTTTGGATAAAGACTTTAATTCATATCGGCCCATGTCATATATAATCATATTATATAGAGCACCTTTACCGAGATGTCTTACCACATCAATAATCCGAATCTAGATTATTTGTATTATTATGATACTCAGTAAACCGTACTTACAACTCCAATTAAAGAATTCGATAACTTTAATTTGTTTTTGTTGACTATTTTTATTCATTCATGTGATCTTAATTCTCTCGTACTTATACAAGATCACATCCTCAATAATGAATATGGAATTTTTCTGATACTTATAAAATTATTCAAACAATAATTTAACAATCTAAATATAACAATAATAATAAACCATTGTATTTATTTATTCACAGAAAAGCAAATGTCTTTACATGCTTTTAGGACATACTCCTAACAGTTGTATGAAATGCATGTTTATGAGTATTAATAAGCATGTGGGCCTTGTTTAGCTTATAAGGGCATATTTGTAATTTTGGCTCGTTGAGGGCATAAATGTGATTATTTATGGTAAATTGTTAAGACCACATTATTATGTGAGTGTATTTGTAGCATATGACTCGAGGTGATCCTAGTGAGCGGTTTAGCGAAATAGTCACCACGGGGATTAATACATGGCTCGGGGGAGCCTGAGGGTATTTCTGGGAATTTGGGAGATATATTGGAGATTTTTAGACTTTGGGGAAAATAATTGGTGATTAATTGGATGACGGTATTTAAGTGGTAAATAATAGGGACACTCGAGGAATTAGCGGGAATTGGGAGAAAATGACCAAAATACCCATAGATTGATTAAAATGTTTAGTTTTTAGTTGGGAGGGTAAAAGAGTCTTTTGATTTTTAAGGGGCATAACTGATACTTAGTTTTCCTTAGAAAATAGTAGAAGATGTTAGAAACTGAAGGAAAATGTAACGCCCTACTTTCTTAGAGCCGTTACTGAGTGAGTTTAAAAACGTGATTTCAACTCGCTAATCGAGGTTTTAGATCAAACAGTGTGATTAAGCTATAAACAAAAGAAAAACTTTAGAAAATAATAATTTCCATAGAAAATCATAAAAGCTTTACACTTGGGATCCCAAAATACAGTTTAGAAATATTTACAACATATAAATTGAACCAAGTCAACTAAACGACAAAATCTAGGTTTATTTACAAGCATCTCCCAAAACTCTCTGGCCGTGGCAGCTAGGCTGGCCAAACATTTACACGCCGCCTCACGCCTGCTGTACTCATAGTTTGTTGACCTTCTCTTTACCCTTACCTGCACCACAGAGCATCTGTGAGTCGAAGCCCAGCAAGAAAACCCACAAACAGATAACATATGCAACACATATAACAAGCATATAAATAGGCCACCAATGGGGATAAACACATACGGCCTAGCCGTCCCAGGCATTTACCAAGACCTGGGTTCACGGTCCACGCCGTGAGGATATCCCAGGTATCCTTTTAGGGACTCACCCTGACAACTCGCACTCCACGTGCTCAACGCTGCTCCCGGCCCCTTGCCATTCTCAGCCTTGCACTCAACATGCCCAACGCCGTTCCCGGCCCTTCGCCATTTTCCGTCTACACCGTTCCCAGCTCTTGCCAACCATTCACATCATAACATACACAGCATAGCAAACAAGCACAAAATTCCAGCATATTCAATTAAAGGGCTACGCCCCGCAGTTCTAACATAGTGGGCTCAGCCCTGCATACCAATTCTATTCAAACACTTTGGGCTCAGCCCTGCACACAAGCTCTATGGGAACAAGGGTTATCTTACCTGAGTCCCGAGCTTTCCGAGCACCGATGCCCCGAGCACAGCACTCTAACTTGAGTCTCGCCGAAACCCTAGTCACAACACATTAACAATATCCATCCATCAAGTTCTAATCCAATAAATAACTTCGAACCAAAACCCTAACCTCTGGGACCTTGAATTCTATCAATCCGGGTGATAAAATCCATCGCGAGCCTTAGCCATCGAGTTCCCTAGCCTAAACACCCTTAAAAGCACAATTTGGCACTAAGAGTCGCGGCCCCTCCCACAAGCGCCGCGGCTAGCCTCAAAACAGAGGCTAGCTTCCCACTGACACCCACACGGGCCGCGGCGCTCCCCTCCTAGGGTCGTGGCCCTCACCTCCAAACCCAGATTTTTCACCCTTTTTCCTGCGTTTTCTTCAAGCCCATTCTCACCAAAACCAAGCTAACAATCCTAGATAATCAACACCATCATTCCAGCTCAGTATCAACATCAAAACCCATTAAAATCTACCCCAAAACTCAACTAGATCACTCAAGAACCATTCAAACTTTCTAACATGCATACTCTAACAACCAGCTGCAATTCTAAACATAATCACTATAATTAAAGTTTACCTCTTGCTGAATTAATCCTTAGAACCAGCCCCCTTATGCTCCAAGCTCCCTAAATCCCAGCTGATCTCCTTAAACCTTCAAGTTGATTCCCAATGTTTCCCTTTGAATTTGCCTTAGAGAGTGAAAGAGAGAAGAAAATAAAAGCTATCCTTGGCTGAGAAGAAAAGTGCAAGTCGGTTTCTCTAAGTTTCTAAACAATTCTCCCTTTTGTTTTATTCACTTAAATCTATGTGGTTACCTCAAGGCTCGGGGTACCCAAAACGTCCCCCGAGGGAAAAATGGTAAATTTTCCTAATATTCCCGCCTAGACATTCTATCCTCAAATATATCTCCAAATATTTATTTTCATGTCCCAATAGTCCCGTAACACGCCTAGTACCCAAATTACCCCTCGACTCACCCCGAGTCGAAATCTCAACCCTATTGTGACTTTCCAACTAACCGCTCCCCAGGACTGTCTCAGATCGTACTGCGCAGATATATCACATATATATAGCATTTATCACATTTATCTCACTTATGCCCCTAATATCCAGACGGGGCCAACATGCACATTTAACTCAATTAAACATGCATCATTATCATATATTCACATAAATCCACATATTAGCATATTAAATCACTTATTGCCCTCCAGGCACACTAATCAAGGCCCTAAGCCCGACTAGCAAATTTGGGTCGTTACAGAAAAAGAAAGGAAACAGAGCACTCAACTTACCTCTCTCTCTTCCACACCATTTGCTTTCTCTCTCTCACCCTTTCTTGTGGATTTTGAAGATGTGAAGTCAAAGAAAGTTTAGGCTAAGTCTTGGGACTTTGATGCTTGGAGTGGCTAAGGAGTTCAACTGGAATTAGTTTCCAAATTAAGGTAAGGTTTAAGGTTTGTCGGAGATTTATGAGTTTTGTTGAGGTTGATCTCTAAATTTGGGTTTTGGATGGGAATTTAAGGACCTAAGCATGGGGATCGGAGGAACTAAAGTTTGGAAGGGCATTAAAGGAAACCGAGGGTCCAATTCACTCAGCTGAGGTAACAATTCCTAATTTTGATTATCTGGGTTTTCTGGTTTTCAGATGAAGTTCTTGAGCTTCAAGCTCAATTTTGGTTTTCTGTGTTTGATGATTCTATTAGATGAGTTTTTGATGTTGTTATGTTGTGGACTCAATTTCGAGTTTGGTTGATGATTGGAGTGGGTTTTTGGAGCTTTGGCTCGGGAAAGTTCGATGGAAAAACCCAGAATTTTGCATGTTCGGGTTGCAGCGCTAAGCTGTGTTCTTGGGGGGTTAGCTTTCTGACTGTAGCACTGTAGTGCCCCTATTGTGACGCTGTAGCGATACCCTGCCTCCAGAACTTGGTTTTTGGGAATTCTTTTAGGGTTTTTGCATGGGGGCTCGGGGGTCGATTCCACCGCCCTATTTGGTGGAATTGGGCTTCCCGAGAGCTTGGGATTGGTTCCGAAGTTGGGTTGCAAAATTGAAATTTAATAAGGGTTCTATTTTACGGTTGTGATTTGGTGTACACTAGGGCTTGAACAGGATCGTGCTCGAGGGTCGTCTCAATTAGCCAAAGCACTCGGAATCAATGGTAAGAAAACCGCACCCGTGTGTGATTGTTGGGACTAAGGGCTCCCTATATTTGAATGTGATTGTTGTATGATCATGATATGCCATGCGAGCATGAGTTAAAAGACCTAAGATTGCCAGAATTGATATTTCCGCACAGGATACGGCTCAGCCATTGGTTGCTCAGGTTAATTATATAATCACTAGGCTCGACCTAAGTGAGCCGGAGACAGTGGGTTAAATAGAGGGTGTGGGCTAAGGGCGCCGACCCTGAATATTATATGATGAATATAGTTATATTATTATTGTTGTTTGATGATTATAACTTGTTTAATACTGGGATGATTGGTTTATGAATAATTGTTTGACCTCTCTGAGTAAATGATTGTTATGGCGTGTCGATTACCTGGTTAACAACTTTGTCGATTATTTGTTTTTCGGAATTGTTTATTCTATGAATTATGGTTTTCTTGCTGGGTCTTGGCTCACGGGTGCTACATAGTGCAGGTAAAGGCAAGGGCAAGGTGGACCAGTCCTGAATTGGAGAGCTCTGGGGCAGAATGTACATAGTCAGCTGATCGGCCGCCACGACCGAGGGATGGTACAGGGACAAGAGAACCTAAAGTGCCTATTTTGCCATTAGAGTGGCTTGTGGTTGTACATAAACTTTGAAATTTTGTAAACTGACCTTTGGGATCCCATGAATTAAACGTTTATTTTAATGAGAAATTTCATGTTTTGACCAAAAAAAATTAACCCTGACCTAATTACGACTTTAGGGTCACATTTTTAACTGTATGACTTGATTAGCAAGTTTTGTACCTTTATAATCACACAGTGTAACGACCTTGGTTATCCAGGGTGTTACATGCTTTCACCGTTCCCGGCCATTGCCGTTCTTTGCCCTTGCCTTTCTTTGCCTTCGCCGCCCTTTTCCATTCTCGACCTTAATCTTTCTCGCCCCTTTGTCGTTATTGGCCTTCGACGTTTATTCATAATCATGCACAACATAGCATATTATTTACAAGTATTCACACATATACTAAACACAAATATTAGGGCCACGCCCTGAAACACAAATAATAGGGCCTTGCCCTGCTCTATGGGCACAAACAGTTTTCTTTCCTGTGTCCCGAGCTAACAGATTAACGCGATCCTGAGAACGATCCCCTAAACCCAAGCATTGACGTAAAACCTAGTTACAATGCCATAATAAATAGATATCCATCAAACCCTAAGCAATTAAAAACTTTGGAAAAAAATACTAGCCTTCGAGATCTCGAATTGCACTAAACTGGGTAACAGAATCCTTCCCGTGCCTTAACATTTGGGTTCCCGAGCTTAAAACACTCAAATGGCCAACACGTCCTATTTGAGTCGTGGCCCAGCCCTTAAGGGTCGCGACGCACTCAAATCAGAGATTCTTGGACTCTCATCAAAGGAACACGGGTCACGACGTGCCTCAGACTACACCGCGATGCTTAGGCAAAAATCTGAGGCTCCCAAGCCTTGGTGTAACTCCATCTTGACGTGTGACCCCATTTTCTTGATTCAACAAGTAAGATTATGTCGGAAAGAAAAACAATTGGTTTGCGCTATATATATATAGCCAGCTCTTAATTCACGGTGTTCGTGAGTAACTCCATCTTTATCATTTTTTTTCCAATATTCGTTTGAGTTGTTGGGGTCTTCTTTATTATGAATTTATTTTTTCCAATTTATTAGTGTTCATACATAAAGATTTGACTTTCAATCATTCATTTCTTTTCCAATTTTAGAGGTAATAAAAGTGTAGTTTGAGTAATATATCTTTCTTTTCACATGACTCTTCTGAATATGATAAGACATTAATTTTAGTCGCAATAAAATTTGTAACGAAACAAAAATAACTTTATTTATGTCATCATTAAAAATTCTATGATTAAAAATATTAGTCACAAAAATTAGAATGTGTTGTCACTAAAAGTATTTTTAGTCACAACAAACTTTCACTACAAAAAACCTTACATTTTCCGGCGCAAAGGTTTTGCGACGGGAAAAGCCATATAGGTTTTGCCGGCGCAAATTTGCGCCGGCAAAGGTCCGCGATGTACCCATGTCGCTAATTTCACTTTTGTCGACACGAAACGTAATGCGCCGACAATGGTATCTTTTGATGACGAAAAAATGCGCCGGAAAAAATAAGGACGCGCCGACAAAAAATTTTGTCGCGTTGTTGTGGAAAACACTTTTTGCAGCGCAAAAATGCGCCGGAAAAAGATGACTCTTTTAGTGGCGCGTTTTAGCACCGGGAAAGGTGTATATATGCAGTGAGGGTTGAGACTTTTGCCGACGTAATTTTGCGCAAATAAAAGTATTTTTTAAATCATTTTTTTTTATTATATTACTAATTTTATTTTCAATATATTAATATTAATTAATAAATTTCGTTTTTATATATTAACAATTATTTAATTAGAAATATAATTAAAATTTTATAAATAAATAAATAAAAATTACAACTATTAATATTTATTGTCTCCACCAAACATGAAAATATAAAAGTAGTTTAGTAAAATAAATTAAACTTTTAAATAAATTAAAAAAAAAGTTCTATAAATGAGTACTACCCGTCTCATCATCCCCCCCTCCGTTAGCATCATCGTCCTCGTCTGAATCCTGTTATGGTAAGTCAACAGTAAAACCAGGAGCCATTTCACCAACCTGCTTCAACAAAGCACTGAGCACTGAGCAAAATTAAACAAATACATATAACGCATTAAAATAAAAAACAATACATATTCGAATCTGTTTTTTTAATTTTACAAAAAAAATTAATAAATACAAAAAACATATATTTTAAAAGTTACTTAAAATATAGTTGTTATTAAGATAAACAAATACATATAAATCATTAAAATAAAAATTAATGTTAACAGCTATATTTTTTGTAATTAATGTTAATTTTCCTAAGACTAACAAAATTTGGGCAGCATAATAGCTATATTTTAAACTATCCCAAAATTTTATAAAACCTGCAAACTACACACAAAAATATACATAATATTACTAGATCAATATACAGAATATTCCCAAAGCATGCACAACATAAACGCATATTTACTTAAAATTTCTAAAATATTTTAAAATTTGATTTTTAATTGCTAAAATTTAATCTCATAATCTTAAGATTAATCGAATATTAATTAGATTAATTTGTAATTATGAGATTATATTAGATCATCTAATGTAATGATTTTTACTATACTATCATGCACAACATAAAATTTGATTTTTTCTTGTATTTTTTTTTCTAAAATTTAAAACAGAAAACGAAAATAAAATAAAAAACAGAAAACAAAAATTACATCATATATAAACAGAAATAAAAAAAATTAAATAAAAGAAAAATAAATAAAAAATAAGAAAATACAAAACAGAAAAAAAAAACATAAATATAAATATAAACATATACCATTTTAAAACATAAAAAACATAAATAAATATAAATATATATATCAGTTTATATAATATATATATGCTTTTATATATATAATATATATTTTTATATACCAAATTTTGTGGAGATCCGGTGGTGGCGGGGTGATCCGGTCGGCTGGTGGTAGTCCGGTGTACAACTGAGAAAAAAAAAAATAGAAATGAGAGGGAAAATTCATGGGCAAAACAACACAAACAATGGGGAAAATAAAATAACTTACCTTGAGCTTACCTTGTGAGGGAAAATGCGGGGTGGTTCTGTTGAAGAAGAGAGGAAAATGGTGAAGATGAGAGAAAATTGAGAAATTGAAAAATATGGGGAAGAAGGCTTGACCGGCTGAGCTATATCGTTATAACTTTTGCCGGCGTGTTTCGTTGCGCCGGCAAAAGTCTATCAGAGAAACCCTAGTTCAAAACGACGCCGTTTAAATAAACATGTCTTTACCGACACATTTTTAGACTTTTACCAGCGCAACGAAACGCGCCGGCAAAAGTCTGGCCACCTCCCCCCTTGAAAACGTGCACAACATTAATTTCACGTTGACTTTTGTCGACGCGTTAGGTGAATTGCGCCGGCAAAAGTCACTTATATTATATTGTTAAACTTTTGCCGATGCAACTTTAAATTGCGCCGGCAAAGGTCACATTTGCCGGCACAATTTGAAATTGAGCCGGCAAATGTGACCTTTGCCGCGCAAAATAACGCCGGCAAAAATCTTTGTTTCTGCCGGCGCATTTCACTACTTGCGCTGGCAAAAGCCTCCTTTCTTGTAGTGTTTATTACTAAAAATAATAGGTTGTGACTAAAACTACATTAGTGACAACTTGAAATTAAGTAGGATTTTTTAGTTATATGTAATTTTTTGTTGTGACTAAAAGTGGTTTTTAGTCACACAAAATATATATTGTGACTAAAGAATTGTCACTAGAGGGTACATTTATTTATAGTGACATATTGTTATTGTTACAATTTAGAAGTATGTCCTATATATTTTAATTTAAATTAAAATATATACGACACAATATTTATTTTCATTAATTAATATCGGTATAAGGTATTCGATATGAGAATTGCTAAATCACACTAGTAATGCTCAACACTACGTACTAATATTATACTATATATTTTGATTTAATAAGAAATATAATAAACCGCTAATCATTTATTGGGTACCTTATGATGCCTAAGAGCAATACTCATTAATTACCCTAAGGTACTTTTTAACATTTTTCTTTTCACACAGAATTGTATATGCTCTCAATTATTACAAAGAAACTGGATTAAGGAATGCTCATACTAAAACAGACACAATGGTTTGATCAAATATAAATTTGATGATCTATATTTTTCAAATATGTTTTTTTTTATTTCTCACAAAGTATAAGAATTATAACGTTCATTTTCTAAAAATTGAAAAAATATGATCATCAAATTTATTCCAAACAGGACAAGAGATTTACACAATCACATATGCAAGGCAAGACAATCAATTATTGGCAATTTCAAATAAAACAAATCCCAAGGATTTCCTGAAGGAATCAAATCTGACTGTGTCTAAAACTTTAGTAAAAATATCTGCAATTTGTTTGTTAGTCTCAACATATTCTAAAATCAAAGTTTTGTTTTCAACAAGTTCCCTAATATAATGATGACGAAAGTCAATATGTTTGGTGTGAGAGTGCTGAACAGGATTTTTTTGGAGATATTAATAGCACTTATATTATCACAAAAAATGGTTAAAGTTTTAATATCAAACTCATAGTCTGCCAACATTTGTTTCATCCACAAAAGTTGAGTACAACAACTTCCAGCAGCTATGTACTCAACTTCGGCTATTGAAAAGGAGATGGAGTTTTGTTTTTTACTATGCCAGGAGACCAAATTGTTTCCTAAGTAAAAACAACCACACTTGTACTTTTACGGTCATCAGTGTTTCCTGCCCAATCTGCATCACTATAACTAACAAAGTTAGAGTTTGTTTATTTGGAGTACCAAATGCCTAAATAAAGAGTATTATTGATATAACAAATAATTATTTTAACAACAGTCACATGAGACTCCATGGGGTTCCCTTGGAAGCAAGCACACACTCCAACACTGTAACTGATATCCGGGTGACTAGTAGTTAAGTATAGGAGACTCCCAATCATACTCCAGTAAAGAGTTGGATCGACATTCTTCCCATTCTCATATTTGATAGTTTGACAGTGGTTCCCACGGGAGTTTTAGCAGGTTTAGATGCATCGAGCCCAAATTTCTTCACCATATTTATGGCATACTTGCTTGTGAAATGAAAATTCCCTCGTCTAGCTGCTTAACTTGGAGTCCTAAGAAAAAATTGAGCTCTCCCACCATGCTCATCTCAAACTCTTCCCGCATTTGTTTCACAAATTCCTGTACAAAAGAGTCATCAGTAGAAGCAAACATTATATCATCAACATATATTTGAGCTATCATAATATTTGTATCAAATTTTTTTATAAAAAGTGTTTTGTCTACTCCCCCTCTCTTGTACCCCTTTGAGATAAAAAAAAATGAGTTAGTGTCTTATACAAAGCCCGTGGGGCTTGTTTCAACCCATACAAAGCTTTTTGCAATTTAAAAACATGATTAGGACAATAAGGGTCCTCAAACCCTTTGGGTTGCTCCACATAAGCTTCTTCATTCAAAAATCCATTTAAAAAAGCGGATTTGACATCCATTTGAAATAATTTAAAACCAAGAACACATGAAATATCTAGCAATAATCTTATGGTTCCAAGTCTTGCAACAGGGGAAAATGCTCATGAAAATCAATTCATTCAACTTGAGTGTACCCCTGTGCAACTAGCCTAGCTTTATTTCTTATTATGGTGCCAAATTCATCAGTTTTGTTTTTAAATATCCACTTTGTACCTATAACATTATTATGACTCGGTCTAGGGACAAGGATCCATACCTCATTCCTTGTGAATTGATATAGCTCTTCTTGCATAACATTAATCCATGATTCATCATTTAAGGCTTCCTTCACGTTTTTTGGTTCCAACGTAGAAGTAAAACAAACAAATTGAACGAAGTTTACATACCTCTTTCGAGTCACCATACTCTCTTCAAGATTTCCCAACATGAGATTCGAAGGGTGATTCCTTTTTACTCTGGTTGATGGTTCTTTTTGAACGGGGTCAGAAGAAATAACTGGATTTTTCTTCTCTGTTCGTTCAGTTGTTGTCGCGATAGAATCAGTGTTTGATACATCATTAGTAGCTGTTGTCACTTCTAAAGGTTTTTCTGTCAAATCTGATATCCTTATATGTTGCTGGACATCAATGAACCTGTCAATTTCCTCTGCATGGGTGTACTCAGAAAAAAAAAATTGGATTATCAACAACCACATTAGCAGATTCTATAACAGTTTGGGTTCTCATATTATAAATACGATAGGCCCTACTATAGGTGGAATATCCAAGAAAAACTCTGAAATCGCATTTGGCATCAAATTTGCCCAGATTCTCATGATATTTAAGAATATAACAAAGACACCCAAATACATGAAAATAATTGACATTGGGTTTTCTACCTTTCCAGATCTCACACGGAGTTTTATTTGTGCCTGGACGCAGAAAAACACGATTAATTGTGTAGCAGGCAGTGTTAGTTGCTTCAGCCCACAATTTCTTTGTGAGTTTTTTGCTATTCAATATAACTCGTCATTTCCTGCAAGGTACGATTTTTCTCTTCCACTACCACATTTTGTTCTGGAGTTTTGGGTGCAGAAAATTCATGCAAAATTCCAAAAGATTTACAATATTCATCATAAACAGAATTTTTAAACTCCTTACCATGATCACTTTGTATTCTTACAATTTTTCCATTGTTATAATTTTTTTCAACTCTTAGTCTTGTACAAAGAGTTTGAAAAACTTCAAATGTATCTGATTTTTCTCTTAAGAAATCTACCCAAGTAAATCTAGAAAAATAGTCCACACAGACAAAAATGTATCTCTTACCATTAATACTTTCTACCTGTATAGGACCCATGAGATCTATATGCAATAATTCCAACACATTTGAAGTATTAATATCAGATAGTACTTTATGGGAAACTTTCAACTGTTTTCCCAATTGACATGATTCACACTTACCAAGTGATTCTTTACCCAGCTTGGGTAAACCACGGACGAGTCCTGCATTAGCAATCTTTTTCAAGTTTTTGAAATTTATGTGTCCAAGTTTTTCAGGCCACAAATCACTATTATTAAAACTCAATGATGACGCATGACATGTGAATTTTTGGTTGAGTGTGTAACAATTATCCAAAGAACGAGAACATTTAAGAACAATGTCACCACTTTGATTTACAACATTACACTCATCATGCGAAAAATTAACAAGAAAAACCTTGGTCACAGATTTGGTTTATGCTAATTAAGTTTGCTTTTAGCCCATAAACAAGAACATTTTTCAGTTTTGGTAACCCTTCAATGTTTAGAGTACATTTTCCTAAAATATTTCCGGTCATTCCATCCCCAAATATTACTGCACCACACTTCAAAGATTTGAAGTTGGTGAGTATGCTGGCATTGCCAGTCATATGTCTTGAACAGCCAGTATCAAAGTACCATGAACTAGATGCATGTATTTTATGACATGTAAAGGTAGTCAAGCAAGCAGAGTTATTTTTCTTGACCCACATTGTTTTTTATTTGGAATTTCTTTGGTCAAGAATTGATTCATGCTACCAAAGTGTTTAACATAATTCTTTTTAAACAAATTCAACTGAGAAAAACACTTAGGTCATATGTGTCCTTTCATACCACAAAAATGACAAAATGGTACAAATTGTCCAATGTTTCTCTTAGGAGAAATTTTCTTTCGTTGAAGATTTATTGGAACAGATGACAACTGTGAGATCTCCGAAGGGTCACTTATTCCTGCAAAACAGTTAGTTGTCACAACAGACGAATAATTCACAAATTTTACAAAAACCGTGTTCTTAGAAGATTCAGATCCATTAGATCACAATCCACTGTAATAACCAGTCTTTTTTCCTGCAGAGAGAATATCATCCAAAATTTCAGATATTGGATTAAGCATTTTGACACCTTTTTGCATAAGATAAATTGTTATATTATTTTAAATAATATACTGCTAGATTAAATAATGTGACATAATGTAATTTGTCACACTTTGTAACATATTATTGAGAGTCACAAAAATTGGACACATGTGTGTGGCAAATGTGACATATTTTGGTAGATTTGATATTACACATTTTGATTTGAATTTTTCAAAAGCCATAAGAGATATGGTTGTTAGAGATGTGATTTTAACTCCCATAATGTGTATGGAAGTTACAAAATCAAGTGGGAATGAATTTGGAACGTTTTGGCAAATTTGGAAAATTGGTTGCTTAAAAAACGACTTGGGCCGCTGCCTATGTTTTTCAGGCTGCGGCCCAAGAGGCAGAAAACATCGTGGGCCGGGGCTCATGTTTTTAAGGCCGTGGCCTGAGCGGCTGACAACATTTTCCAAACTTCGGTTTTATCCAATTTTGAACGTTTCCAACAACCAAGTGACTCCAAAATCTCTATTTTAATTTCATAAACATCAAATTAATTATTGGTAACAGCCATGGGGGTTGGTGGAATTTGAAATTCAAAGGGTGTCTCAAAACTCTATAAATAGGAGCCTAATGCTCACTTGTAAGACACATCATTTTCCATCCACAAAGCACTTGGCTGGAAAATACACCATAGAGGCTAGATAATTCCAGCGAGCTATTTCCTAGAGAGACCCCTTAGTGCTTAGAGAATAGGGGGAAATAAGCTTTTGGACAAAGTTTTTGAACCTTGTTCAAGTTGGTGATCCCCACTACTCTACACTTTGGTTGTGTGAGAGTTTGTTCTTTTTATTGGTTTTATTTTCATTCTTTTGATCTTGTTGATCTTATTTACTTGTATTAATATTGTTTTGAGTTTGTAATCTTCTTCTTCTATATCTTTCTATTTACTTGTATTTTAAGCAATTGGGTTGTAATATTTATTTAATCAATATTATCTTGTCTATTGTATTTTTTTTCATAGAGTTGTATTTTAGTTTTTCCATGTTTCCATTGAGTATATATATATAAATATATTCTCTAACATAAATTTCTTTACTCAAAGAATTAATTTCATAATTTTTTAAAGCAATAATCATCTCAAGTTCTTTAATTTTTTCAACAGATTTTTTATTATTGCTAGCCATTAATCGATTCTCAGATCAAACTTTCAGCCATTGATCGTACATTATTTTATAAGAATATTTCAATGACTCCTCATCTAAGTCGGAATCATCAGAGGCAGTATACGATTTTTCATTATTCTGAACAGAATTATTAAGACATACCAAATCCTTAGAATCAAATGAAGAAAAAACCATACATTTGTGAACAGAGGTTAAGGCAACACTATTGTCTTCCTCGTCACTCTGTTCAGAGTCTTGATCAATCTAAGTGGCTGCCGTGACTTTCTTTTTCTTTAAGGTATTTTCACACTCGAATTGAATGTGTCCAAATCATTCACATTCCCTGCACTAAATACAATTTTTATTAGTTTAAAAGGGTTTAGAAAAATTACCTTTTGGGTTCTTGGATATGGCCTTTTTGTTTCCCAACTTCTTTATGTACTTTTTAAAAAAATTTGTTAACAAAGCCATCTCATCATCCTCATCATCCAAACTTTCATTCTTTTCACTAGAAGATTTCAAGGCAATAGATTTCTCCTTGATTTCTTCTACTTTACCTTTTTGTCTGATTTGTTGGTTTTGTTCAAAAATCCGAAGTGAACCCATCAGTTCTTCTACTTATATTTTGTCAAGATTTTTTGCTTCTTCAATTGTAGTGAGTTTAGATTGAAACCTGTCAGGGAGAACTCTAACAATTTTTCGAACCAAAACATTATCTTCAAGTTTCTCACCAAGAGCAAAATATTCGTTAGCAATATTTGATAATTTCTCATAAAATTTAGTGAGGGTTTCATTTTCATTAATTTTCAAATTTTCAAATTTTGTTGTGAGCATAACAAGCCTAGAACGCTTGACATCAACAGTTCCTTCAAATTGGGTTTGAAGGATTTGCCAAGCATCTTTGGCCGAAGCACATAAAGAAATCAATTTAATGTAACCTTCACCAACACCATTAAAAATAGCATGTAATACTTTATTATTGTAACCGGACAGATTATCTTCAGCATCAGTTCAACCAAATTTAGATTTTACCTTAGTTACATCATTGTTTTCTGCTGGAGGAGTCCAACCACTCAAAACAGTTCTCCAAGCCTTTTCATCTTGAGATTTGAAGAAGGCTCTCATTCAAACTTTTCAATATGGATAATTAGAATCATTGAGTAAAGGGGGGCAAGTTATGGAACCTCCTTCTATGAAAAAAGGCATTGCAAGAACAAGGACAACAAACGAAATAAACCAAGATCACACTGAGAAATGAGTGACCCGCTCTGATACTAATTGAAATTTCGTTTTTAGTAATTACCAAATTAATTAATCCATGTGAATTACTTAAGCTGCAGAATGGTAAATAAATTTTGAAACAGATTTCAAATCTGTCGGGACAGAAATCCGAATTTGTCACGACAGAAACTGAACACAATAAAAACAATGCAAAAACAACAAAGAACACAACAGATTTTTACAAGGTTCAGAAACCCTTTCGGATAACCTTCTCCTTAGGGTCACGCCTAGAGAATAAAACCAATTAATAAAGAATCACAAGTTCAAAATATTGACTTAAACAAAACAAGACTCCCTCTTGAGATTTGTCGCAACTTTGTTGTACTTTTCTTCACTAATCTGATCTTGATTGAAACGCTCAACCACTTGAACTCCCTTCAATGGTCAGCGAGTGCTTGCATCCTCCCGACGCAAGGCTTGTAAAAATCCTCTCTCGAAGAATATAAAAGTTGTGTTCAAATTACAATGTGTATTCACTCATGAACATGGTATAAATCCACCACAAAAAACTAAACACTCATTTTCTACAAGATTACGTGAATACTATGATCTTGAATACAAATAAAAAACCCTCACAAATATTACAATACACTCACAAATTATGCACCGAGTTCACTTTTTCTCAATGCCGTAGAAACCTATTTATAGAGTCTATTTCGTGCTTAGAAAGACTGAAAAAGAATCTCATAATAAAAGCAAGAATATCTGAAGATATTCTTGATTGATGAAGAATTGTCATTTTTAGAAGATTCGAATTTGGTGGGAACAGTTAATACATGTGTCAGATCAAATATCTCAAAATAGAAATAACAATTAATTACTTCAAAGATTTAGTTTCCTGGAGTTTATTACCTTGAGCTTCATGAAAAATAAAAGACAAAGACAAATATTTCATAAATGATTTTGAGCAAGTACAGAATATTTGTTTTATATAACTAAGATATATCTTCCATTTATAATCATATTGTGATAAAATCAAACTAAATAAAAAATAATAAGAAACTTAATATTCCGAAAATCATAATAATAATAAAGTAATAATCTGAAAATCACAATAATAAAAAAATAAAATTATCATTTAAATAAAACAAAATTATAAAATTTACCAATTTTAGAATTTACATATATTACAACTTTATTATTAGGACAAAACAAAGTCATATTCATCACCACTGTCAAAAGACAACAGTAATTAAGACAACCCCAAATCGTGTTGTTTATAGTGTTTCACTGTTTTATAGTTGCAATCAATTCATTTATAAGTTTGTTTTCTTTTCTTTTCGTCCTGTGCTCAATAATTCAACCTCTTAAGTACACACAATGGATTACGGAAATATATTTATAATAAGTGCAATCATAATTGAAATTCATATACAGTGAAGGTAAGAGTATTAATTAGTCGTTACTGTTAGGAGAGAACTTCTTGACGTGTGACCCCATTTTCTTGATTCAACAATTAAGATTACGTCGGAAAGAAAAACAATTGGTTCGCGATATATATATATATATATATATAGAATTTATTAGAGTTCATACCTAAAGATTTGACTTTCAATCATTCATTTCTTTTCCAATTTTAGAGGTAATAAAAGTGAAGTTTGAGTAATATATCTTTCTTTTCACATGACTTTTCTAAACATCGTAACACATGTCACATGACAAACTACAAAAAAAAATATTAATTTTAGTTGTAATAAAATTTGTAACTAAAGAAAAATTATTTTACTTAAATCATCACTAAAAATTATGTGATTAAAAATATTTATTACAAAAATCATAATTTATTGTCACTAAATATATTTTTAGTCACAACAAATTTTATCACTAAAAATAATAAGTTGTGACTAAAACTACTTTAGTGATAACTTGTAATTAAGTAAAACTTTTTAATTATAAGTAATTTTTTATTGTGACTAAAAGTGACATTTAGTTACACAAAATATATGTTGTGACTAAAAGATTGTCACCAGAGGGTACATTTATTTGTACTGACATATTGTTATTGTTACAATTTAATAATATATCCTGTATATTTTAATTTAAATTAAAATATATACATTAATTAATATTGGTATAAGGTATTGGACATGAGAATTACTAAATGACACTAGTAATGCTCAACACCTCATAGAGATATTATACTATATATTTTGATTAAATACAAAATATAATAAGCCGCTAATCATTTATTGGGTATCTTATGATACCTTAGAGCAATACTCATTAATTACCTAAGGTACTTTTTAACATTTTTCTTTTCACACAGAATTGTATATGCTCTCAATTATTACAAAGACCAACTAGAACGTAGATTTACCCAAGATTAAGAAAAGTGAATATATTGTCAGAATATATATATAGAGTTTGGTAGAACTGAAATACGATGGAGTTAATGAAACAAAATTAATGGAGTGAAGGAGAAAATATGATAATAAAATTGAAAACCCATAAATAAACGCTGTCGATGAAAGAAGGGCCTCCTTAATTCCCCCTCATAGAGGAACCTACTCATTAATATCTCCAGCTAGTTAGCTCACTCACATATGACACACTCGCACGCTGAGTTGCCTCGTTTTGTATTATTTTGATAAATTAATCTCAAAATAAAAACAAAAAACAAAGAGAAGGGTACGTACGTGTAACTTGAGGAGGGTTTTTCATGAACAACCCTTTCAAAATTTAATTATGATAACTGCAGCTACGCACCTAGCTTTAACTGCTTTTGATGGCAACCCTTCAAAAATAAGTAATTAATACATCCATGTGTCAATGCATACATTTAATTATTGGAGAGAGGCTTTGGATGTAGTTGATTATATAAATTGGATTGATTATTATAAGAATATGTTACATTCCATTGGGCAATAAATATTATACAACAACAACATCAAAAAAGCTTTTTATTCAATAAATATACAAAATTCCACAATATATATACATATGCATTTTTAATGGGAGCTATCCTTTTATTTAGGGAAACCCTAGCCCAAATTAAAAACATAAGTTGTAGATTGTGGACAGACAGAGCAGAAGATGGGTATACATATAATCATCATGAGAGATTGCAGATGGTGATGGTGATGGTGTGATATATATATATATTGCATGTACACATCTCATTACTCTTAAATTTAGTAGTTTATATATAAATTAAACAAATATACACATGACTCGATATCATTGGTATATAGCGACTACCCATAACAGTAATTAATTATCATTATTACATTATGGATGAAAGATGAGGGTAATATGTATGGACGACGGATGGTCGATTGCGACAAATTTTGTTACAGAATAAATATTTTCAACGTTTTTCAGGGATTATCAAACATTGAACATGAATACATAAATAATGATTATACAAATATAAATAATTTTAATATGGAAATTCCAAATGAAAATAAACTACAGCACCGTGTCTATAGCCCATTCAATTAAATATATATAAATACAATAAATGCAAGCGTAATTTTAAACCGTTTTTTAATCAAGAAGGGTCAACCCAAAAATAGAGCATTTAGTAAATGAATTAAGAGTGTGAACCTGAAAATGATCATAACCATACATAGAAAATCCAAATATATATTTATTATTTCGTGTGAGTAGTTTCAATCATGTTATAATGTCTAACTTAATTTATCGTCTTTAGTCTTAAATGGTGTCCAATACTATTGGAAATATTTGGGCACCTCTAAAAATATATAAGATAAAAACTCAAGTGAATGAAAACTTGTTTTTCTCCCGTCTGAACATTTTTCTTCACATTTCATCAATCATTTAGATAGTTGTCTTGACCTTTTTTTTTTGTTTGCTCAATAAGAAAAATTCATTAATTAAGACAAAAATTTGACGATATCATTACTTCAATATCATCGTATGATGAGTTGACTTGTAATTTCTCTTTTTTAAGATCTTTTTTTGTAACGTCTCAAATTTGCTAGTAAGACATGGTGCTTTGATTACTGTGCCGAAAATGCATGGTTGAATGTTTATGTGTCAATATGATTTAATTAAGACTACATATATGTGAATTTTATTAGTTATATTATGATATGACTGTTTATATGCATGTTTAAGTGTATTAAATGTGCTTATAGGCCTGTTTATGCTAAAACAAGTATTTTCGTAATTTTGACCCGCTGATGGTATGTGTAATTATGCATGCTTTATGAGTGAGAACACATTATTATATGGATATATTTGAGATATTTTGCACGAGGCGATCCTAGTGAGCAATTTAGTGGAAAAGTCATAGCATGTGGTTAAATACCCGACTTGGGGTGAGCTTAGGGGTATTTTGGTAAATTACCCGGAATTATTGAGTTATGGGATTTAATTAGTGAGCATTTTGCGTTTAGTGAATTTAATTGGGAAGTTGGGGTGAAATTTTAGGATTAGTGGGAATTTCGAGAAAAAGGACTAAAATGCCCTTGGGAAAACTTTGGGGAGAAGTTAGGGGCTAGGGGTAAAGTGGTCTTTTGACCGCGTAACTAGAGAAGAGAACCTTGGCTGATCGGTTTGGCCATACACGTTACTCTCCCTCTATCTTTCCTTAATCATTCAAGAACATTCTCTAAGGCACTCAAGGTTCAAGTTTGAAGTGAAGGAGCTTGTGGTGAAATTGAAGCTTTTAGAGAGGGACTTAAGCTTGTTCTCAAGATTAGAACAAGGCCAAGGAATTCAGCTGGGAGATTCGTTTCGTGTGAGGTAAAAATTCTAAACTTGAAGGTTTTGGGTTATTTTTGTTGTTCTTGATCAATTATGGTCATTTGAGGTTTCTAGGGGATTATGGGTGGTGTTGTGGTGTGTTTAAGTTGTTAGAGGTGTTGTTATGGTCGAGAACTGCTGGGATTATGTTTTGGGTTCGTTTTTTTTTAGTTTTGGGTCGGTTGGCGATTTCTAGAATCGCTGAAATTTCCACGTTCGCGAGGTTGTGCTGCAATGTTGTTCGTGAGCATTGCGGCCCGCGTGAACTCAGAGGTGTGGGGGTTCCTCTGAACCGCCTTAGTGCCTGGTAGGCAGCGCTGCAACGCGTGTCCTGTGCCTTTGTGGTACGGGGCTCTTTGCCTAGAGTCACGTCGCGACCCTTCAAGGACAGGTCGCGTCTCTAATTGGGGAAAATGGCCAAATGAAGTTTTGAGTTGTGGGGACTCAAACCGAAGGGCTCGGGAAGGATTCTACTACTAGGTTTAGTAGAATTCGATGTCCCGGAGTCTAGGACTCAATATTGAAGCTTTTAATTGGTTTAGTTCCTTATGGATATTCATTGATATGTTGTGACTAGGGGCACCGCAAGCCTCGAGAGGAAAGGATCATGTTTCTTGTCGCTTTACCCGATCGCTCAGTACTTGAGGTAAGAAAATCGACACTTGCACCGAGAGTAGGGTGTGTAGCCCAATTATAGGGCACGAGAATGACCGTGTCATAAATCCTTTTATAGTTCAATGTCTGCTTTGTTTGAATCTATGCTATTATAATTGTTTGTACTGATCGCTCGGTTGGGAGGTCGTTATCGGCATTACTTGCGTAATGTATGCCGTAGTGGCGGGGCCATAACGCGGATGCGATATCCGCCATAGTGGCGGGACCATTGTGAAGATGCGATATCCATCTACTCGACATGAGTCGTATATTGTTTGAAAAATGTATGTGAATTAATTGTGGTTATAGAGTATGCAATACAAGTTAATGTTTATCTGGATATCTGTATGGTTTGTTTGGGTTTCTTGCTGAGCCTTGTCTCTCTTCGTGGTGCAGGCAAGGGTAAAGGAAAGCTGAACCAGCCATGAGTTGGAGAGTTGTAGGAGCTAGCGACGTGCACATAGTCAGTCTGCTCAGCCGTCACGGTTGAGATATTTTAAAGAGCGAGAGTCATTAGTTGAAATTTGATGCTTAGGTCAGCTAAGTCTGTAATACCTAAATTGTTGTTTAACCTTAATTATACTTTTAAGTTCAAATGACTCACTTAACGAGTTAAGCACTATTTTTATCACACAGTGTAACGGTCTTGAATATTCAGGATTTTATATAGGCCCTCCCAACTATAGCTAAATCTCCAAATAAGGATTCGTTAGATCACACCAAAATTTTCTTAAAACCATTAACAAAAGACTATATATATATATAAATAGAGAGAGACAGAGAGCACATCACTACTTCTTCAATGATTTATGAAATTAAAACATTTTGATTTTGTAAGTAAATATCGTTTTATTAATATAATATATATGTGATAATGTATATTATATTCAACAAAGTTCATATCTAAATCATTTCATTTTTTATTAAGAAAACGTTTGTAATGACTCATTACCCTACTTACTCTTTATGATCTTTAGACAGTAATTAAGCAGTGTTATGAGTTAAAAACGTTTTTAAATAAAGACACAAAATTTAGGTGGCACACTTTAATTAACAAATGTTGTTTAAGTAGTTGACTTATTGGTGCAATTGAATTTCAAAAATGTTTAAACTTGGTTGTCAACTACAGAGCATATAAGGCTAGGTTTGTTCATTTATTTTTTTAATTTATTTTCTAATTGTCGTATGGAACTAAGTTTTGACGGACTTGACAAGCAAATTATAAAAATATCTTAGAAGTCGAAAGTTGAATAAAAATTGGGATTTGAGCATTTTTTTTAAAAACAAGTTATTATGTATTACTTTCGTTGTCTTACATGAACAATATAGGAAAATATATATAGCATCGATCCAGAACTTGATTCATTAATTTATTTTAAAAAGATTTCTTATATATTTATACTTGTATATATTGTGTGTGCCTTAAATAACCTTTTTGGCTTTTTCGAACCGCACTTAATTACTATAATAAAATTAAGATTATAAAAAAAACAAAAAAAAAACAGAATCACTGGAGTGTTCAATATCTAAACCGATTTATTTAAACTAACGGATCGATATGAAGAACTTTTAAGACTCATTTGTCGGAGAACATGTTGAGAAATGTATTTGAACTAAATAATACAAGGATATACGTCAAGTCTTTCCTTATAATTATTAATAGTTTCATATACATAATTTAATTTTTAGTATATTATATTTCTAAGAATTAATTGTAGTTTCAAATTTATTAAAATTGTCCTTGACTGGATTTTTTATTATTATATTAATATGGACACTAATAGTGCCCTAAGCACATTTTCTCTATGGGGACGGGATCCTGTCCCTAATGGGGCGAGGAATCCCCGACTAAATGGGGAATGAAGCGGTGACGAGAATAATTTTTAATCCTTGAATGTAAAATGAGGTGGGGGCGGGGATAGCACTCACTGCTCCAACGGAATCGTTTAAATTTTTATTTTTATTTTATATTTTTTTTTTATGTGTTATTGTAGTATAGCAGTAACTTATTTTAAATTTTATACAGGACAATGTTTAATATTTTAAATAATAAATATTGTTTAATATTTTAATTTACAGATAACTTACGATTTTTTTTTAAATAAATGAGTTAGTCGTGGGTATTTCTCACCCCTCCCCCGACAGAGATTAAAAATATAAATGAGGACGGCAACGGAGGAAGCATTCCTTACCAATTTTTCGCCACGTGTGCATCATTACCAACACTCCTTGACATGACATGTTTATTATTATTTGTGTAATTTAATATTAGATTTTATATATTAGTTTTAATTTAAAATTGAATACATAAGACTCTATATTTAGTTATATTAATCAATACCAAAGTAGTTTATTAGGCCACCTCAATGCCGTATAGCAAAATTTTAGTATTTTATTTCTTTCATGTAATGCGACATTTCAAAGGTTGGAGAGTTTGATTAGGTTAATTTGTGCTTTTAGATGTGACTTTTATTTTTAATTCATTACTATATATATCATTATTTTTATAATTGTTCTGAATAATTGATATAAAAAAGTAGTAGAAGAAGAAGATTTGTTAATTCAGACATGTGACACAAGTTTTTTCTTTAAAAAAGAGTATTTTTATGAGTTGGACATTAATATAACTAAGTTGCGATACAAAAGAAAATTAATTAATGTATAAAATTTAAGAGATAGTACAAGAGTAATTGTGTGAGAATATATTTCTTGTTATTCCAATATATATGTATATATAATATGTGAACAGATCGTTATTGACTAATAATAATGAAACTATTGCTAAATATATAATTATTTATGTTAATGTTATAACCAAATTAAGCAAGCACCTGTGGTTGGTCAATTTAGCGCATACAAAGGTCACAGGGTTTCATGTGCAACGGGGAAGCCAATGGAATCCCATTTATATTATATATATATAGCTAACTAATGATATCTTTTTTAGTACGATGATTGCTTTAATTAAACACTTAATTAACAAGAATATTTTGCTCTTTGAATAATTAATCTCTCTCTTACACTAATTAATATTATTATTTTTCTATGTATAGTACTATATTGATATAACTGTAATGAAGGTTAAAATTACATTCTACATTTACTTTTTCAATTTTTAAGAAACACTACATTATTAAGTTGACTTTATCAGTGTCAAAATACAAGGATTATTTGTTAATCGCAAGCTAGATTTTACTAATTAGCCTACGCAAAGTTAACTTGCAAAGCAATTAAGTAATTATTTAGGACCTCATAAATTTGTTGTCTACGATTATTATTAGTAACAAATTGAAGTAGATTAAGATTTCTATTACTCGAAATATATCTGATAGATACTCTAAATGTCTTATTTTTATTTATTTTATTATTTTACATGTAATTTTAAATCGCAACGCAACTTTATAATATTGTTAAAAGTCAATATAAGACATAGTTGCTAATTAAAACTCTTTTTATGCCGTGCAGGAAAGAGGGCCCTAGCTAAAATAATTTTATTTTTATTTTTTTTAACCTAGACTCCTACAAAAATAATATCTTCTTTTCATTAAAAACTTTATCAATACCTTCTATTTCTCCTTTATAAAAAAAATACTGATTATAAATTGAAATATAGATGTGATATAGTTTGGGAGACCAAAAAATTAGAATCTAATATAGAAGGAACGTGGAAAACACAGGTATGCAAAAGCTGCCAAATGCTTAAGTAGGGATTCCCAATTAATTCCTTCAATAATAAGGGTCAACTTTCTAATTAAAAAGGGCACGTGTGACTGATTTCTACAACTCACCAAAAATTATTTATTATTAATATATTTCCCTCCAATAAAAAAAAAAGGGAATTTATTATTATTGTTTTTTATACATCCAAAAAAAGAAGAAAAAAAAAGCGATTTTAATTTATTTAAATGTTCTAATGCAGTGTGAAACCACATTTTTCTAAGCACTTCCTTGAATGGGAACTTAATTGCTGCTGTTACCCAGAATAATTAATTTAATTATCAGTTATGTAACAATACATTAACCTCTTTGTCAAATAGTTTTATATTAACTTTTCATTATTATTCAACTATTGAAATAATTCCAATTAAGTATACCGAATTATCTATATGTATTAGGGGTGTTCGTGGTG
This sequence comes from Humulus lupulus, assembly GCF_963169125.1. Lineage (NCBI taxonomy): Eukaryota > Viridiplantae > Streptophyta > Magnoliopsida > Rosales > Cannabaceae > Humulus > Humulus lupulus. The sequence goes on along the minus strand of NC_084800.1, from coordinate 47,021,200 downwards.
CGGTTGGTGCAGTTTTTCTCTAATTTTTTGGACCGCACCGCATAGACTTTAAACCGCATAAACCGTACCGTAAAAATACGGTGTGGTACGGTGCGGTTTTGGTGGTTTATACCTATTGCCAAATAATTTAACAATTAAATATTATAATTAAGAAAGATTTATAATAAATCTCATAACCATAGAGTGCTTAACAAAATAATTAAATGTACAACAAACTAATAAACTTTAAGCAAAACAATAAAAATATAACAAACAAAAAATATAATATAAAAGTAAATATTATTTTAATTAAGGAGGAATATCTTTAGATTGAAGTAGAATATGTGTTAGCATCTTATGAAACATTATATTTCTTTCTAGATATTGTGTATATTATATTATACTTTATAAATATTTATGCATTAATTTTAAATGTAGTAAAATTGAAAAAAAAAATAATATAAAAAAGTTAATATATATAATGATGTGGTGCGGTGTAGTTTGAACCGCATTTATAAAATTTAAAACCGCACCACACCGTGCGGTTTGGCAAAAATACAAACCGCAACCGCACCGCGAAGGGTTCTAAATCGCAAATTGTGGTATGGTGTGGTGCGGTGTTAACAGTTTATGCGGTGTGGGCGATTTTATGAACACCCCTAATATGTACATATGTTAATTGGAAGAAAATACTAATCATCAAATTTTATAATTTAATCCCATTTGGCTTAGAAATGAGTAAAAAAAAAAATATTTTGGTTCATTTGTTTATAAAGTAAATGATAGCTAAAATACTTGATGTTTTCAAAAATTTATAATTTTATATTTACAGTAAATATACTTAATGTCTTCACAATGTTGTCTTTTTATACCCAATTATTTTCTTTTGTGGTAAATATATAATCTAAAAAAAAAAAAAAGGGAAAAAATCATAATAATATCTTTATTTACTAAAGAACTCAATTCCATTTTTCTTTTAATGTTAATAGTAATGATTTCATCACTAGTACTGAATTTCAATTGTAAGTCCGAAAGTGACACTTTAAACACTCTTTTTTCTTCTTTAATTAAGTCTTTGTCACTATATCTTAATAAGGTCAATAAAAATTTACTCCTTTTTATATATAATGCTTTCATTTAAGATATGATTTTAATGTAAGCTCTAAGCTATATAATGTATAATTGGAGATATACTGTGCACCATGGAAGCTCATTGGCAGAGCCAGAATTAATATATAGAGGGCAAAAAAAATTAATAAAAATATACATATTTTAAAATAAATAAAAAAGTTAAAGAAAACTATGACTACCCATAATCCCCTTTAACTCAATCGTTGCAAAAGCTCCAATATCCAAAGTGGCAAAAGTCATTAGAGATTTTTTTTTTTTTTGTGGGAATTACAGAGAATTATTAATATAAAGAAAAAAAACTAAAAAAAGAGAGAACCCATAATGCTTAAATGTCCTTTACGAAAACACTTGTGCCAGACGGTCACTAATTATTGGTACATTGATGTTAATTCTAAATCAAATCAATCTTAGTGCCATCTTTTAAAGGACTATCAATTTCCAACCACGCAAAATATATTTATATATATTTATAAAATTACAACACACATAGGTACACAACAATAATGGCGCATATACACTTTAGAAAAAAATCTTATAGTTGGAGGAGAAAGATGGTAATCAAAGAAGTGGGTCCTTAATTTGCTTTGCTCATCACATATCCTCCAGCTGCAAAATGGGGTCATGAAGGTTTGACTAGAATTCTTGTTTTTATTTTTTATCAAATTATTCTTTGTTTGGCGGTTAACCCAATTAATAATTGGAGTTTTGGGTTTATGATTCACTTAATTATTAACATGCAATATTAACTGAAGAAAATATTCATTTGCAATTGAGTGTTATATTCACCACTTAATTGTCTCTTTAGTGTTCTAATTTAGAAAACTGACCAAAAGTAATGAGGTACCTTGTGATTGTAGGGTTGCTCAAAACTTTATACCAAGACATATGTCTCAAAACCAACATTGTTGTTTTGCTTTTGTATTTTACTATTTATGGCTTTCTGGGGTAAGTGAATTTGATATCCATATAGGAGTAGGACTTAAACTAGTTTGGCCTTGTCGTCTTCATAATGTTCACCTTAGCTGTTTGACTAATATTGTCACTGTTAATAGACTATCACATCTTTCTTTCTATTTTTTTTTTTTTTTTGACACATCTTTCTATTTTTTTTTATCTTCTTATTTATTTATTTATTTTTGTGTGGGTGGCATTTGGCACACGGTAAGATAGAAATGGAATCCAACAGGCTTTTAAGCTTTATTGACATAACTTGTTGGAAGTAAAGGCAAGTATTATGTGATAAATAAAAATTTCTTAATATCTTTTCCTAGCTAATTAATGTAAAATTTTCTACACCTATTAATAATTTTGTACTTTGTGTAACTGTTTCTTACTTTCCAAGCTTATTTTTTATTTATTTAATTTGTAAGAGAAACAGATATTATTCTTACAATAATTAATCTCTACATTGCTCTTAATTATTTTTTAAATCCAACAACCATATGAAGTTTCAAAGGGAGATCCTACCAATAACATGAAAATTATTTTTTAAATAAAAAATCTCTAATTTAGAGGGGTCAATGGCAATGATGCACAACCAACCTTTCTTAGTATTTCCTAATATAATATTGAACCCATTTTCTTTTTATAATAAGGCCATTGAAAACCGACTATGATTATAGAATTAGGGGAATGTAATTTGAGACTTTAGGATTTTAGAAAAATATAGTACATAATTACAAATTATCAAAATAAAATAAGGACCCTGCAAATATATGGTGGTTGAAGAGTAAGTGTCACTAAGAATAAGCCTAGCTACCCTAATAGACAAGAGAAAGAATAACATATAAACAAGAATCTAAACCCATCTTATTAACCAGAGAATCCTTTACATCAACCTGTACTTGTCTTCCCTACTACTAATTGGATTCATCTGCATCCATACAAATATTAAAATTGATTTTCCAAATATATTTTCACAAATGTATTTTGTGTGTGCATGTGTCACTATCAAATGTGATGTAACCTTTAAAATATATACATATATCATTTATCAATGTTTAATAATACATATGATGATTCTACATATATAGAATTTAGACAAAGATTGTTAGTTTTGTGATAAAGTGAAACATTTAATCTGTCAATCTTTCATATATTCTTATAATCTAATTTAGTTTTCTTTTGATTTTCTTCAACAGTGAGGTATATATAAGACATTTTCTTAAAGTTGCACATGAAAAGATTTGGGTTTGTTAGACTATAAATAGATTGATTGAATTAGTTTTCACTTGAGTTTTGAGCTAATCAAGTAATTGATTAATTAAACAATCTATGTTTGGAGTAACTTGCTTGTTTTCAGGGCCATAGCCAACAGAGTCTACATATATAGCCCTGGACTTTGATATTGTTGGAGCTGTATATAATTGGAAAAAAATGTTCTTTCATTATATGGTCATTGAATAAAGACATTTACCAAAGGAAAATAAGATTGGTTAAACTTAATAAGCTTCATGTTTGGCTCAAATCACAAATTCACAAATGGTCCAAACTTTAAAAATCTCCTTCCTCAAAAGTCAAAGGAAACATTATGGCCGAATGCAAAAGCCCATGTTCTAATTTGATTAGTTATAAATTCAATGAATTAACTAAGTATTAAGAATGTATTGAAAACTGAGCCCCAGTTCCCCAAACATTAGTTTTTCAGAGCTTTGGGCTTCAAATCATGAAGCAACCTTCATGATCAGAATTTAATATTATGCCTAAACAGAGTTAACAGATACTATATATATAATTAAAGAAAATTCAAGCTTATTTGAAAAATGATAAAGTAAAACTACCCTTTTGTGATTTAATTAACTCTAATTCATCGTTCAATAAAAGAAAAAAAAAGTGAAAATTGACATTCAAAGAAGTAACAACAAACTGCAAAATTTAACCACTTTGCTGTGTGTGGAGGGATTTCTTTAGAGAAAGAAAGAAAAAAAACAGTGTGGAAGAGAAAGCAGATGAACACTTCACTACTACTACTGACAAACTTGAGCAGCAAGAAACGTATTTCAGATTTTAGCCCTCTTGAAAGGAAAATTTTAATAAAAGGGCTCACATTAAGAGGAAAAGAAAAGAAAAGAGAGGAAAAGAGAAAAGAAAAGAGAGGAAAAGAAAAGCACACAACTAAGCTATGCAATCCAATATCCATGTTGGTTGATGATTTATTAATGTTGCCATAATAAAGCCTCAAAGGCAGATGGAATGGAACACTCTGGCTCTGACATTGCTATGTGATCCTCACTAAAGTAACCATATTCTTCTTCGAACAAGCTTTGATGATGATACCACGGCGGAGGATACAGCCACCCCTCTACGGAGTCTTCGAACACGAACTCGTTCCCTGACTCGAAACTCGTATCTAGACTCGGCAGCTCAACTATCTCGCTCAGCTCTTCCGGCGTCGACGGCGACGACGACACGTCGTAGTTCGACGAAGTGGCCACCAACGACGACGAGGAAGACGACTGCGACATTGCTGATGAAGTTGTTGTTGTTGATGATGACGTTGAGGGCGAAGGAGATGGGCTCGGAAACTCCATGGAAGCCGCTTTGGTAGCCGCGGCTTGAACATCTCGGGGTGAGTTGGATTCGGGCCGAGGCAATGATCCGGCTAGCTCGGGAAAGTTGAGGATGGCCGAGTTACCCTTGATGCTCAACGCCGCCACGTCGTGTGCACGCGCCGCCATTTCGGGTGTTGAGAAAGTTCCTAGCCAGATCCGATTCTTCTTCCTGGGCTCCCGAATTTCGGATACCCATTTGCCCCATGTCCTCATTCGGACCCCTCTGTAAACCGGGTGCTTGCTATTATTGCCATTGCTATTATTGCTGCTGCTGCTGCTATTATTATTATTATTACTATTACTATTACTACAATTTTCCCTGGCTCTCTTGACCCGCTTCTGATTCGGGTCGGGTATTATCCCCTGATCCTTATTGAGTAATAGTAACCCAGATGAGGAAGTCGACGAATTAACACTCGACTCGGTTTCTGATGAGCTCACCGGGTCAGCCATTGCTGATGGTGACAACATTTTTTTTTTTGCTTTCTTTCACTCTCTATCTCTCTTTGTGTATATAAAGAGAGTTCAGACAAAATCAATCTGGCTTTGTAATCTGATGATCAGTACCCCAGATGAAGAAAAATACAGATCCTATATATATACGACTATATATGTAATATGCTATGTGTGTATGACACTAATTGGTACAAGGGTATATAGTTTTCAGAGAGAGAAAACTGAACGTGAAAGGGAAAGAAAATGTGAATAGAAAGAGAGAAAGAGAGAGAGAGAGATTAGTGAGTGTGTAGTGAGATGAAAGAAATGAACTAATGAAGAGAATGGTATGGAAGAAAATATATAAACGCGAGGCTCTTCCTCTTTCTCCTTTTGTCCTGTGCACAAGTGACCCCCACACGACTAAGGTAGCCTACCCTTTCTTTTATATGAGTTATGACTCTTTTTTTTTTAATTTTTTTTTAATTTAATCATATGTATATATTTATTACACGTAGATACAGAGAGAGAAAGTGGGTGTACGGTCGGTCGAGCATGAGATGAGAGGAAGGAGTAAAGGGTTAAGGAGGGGTCAATCAACAGCTGGCATATATGCCATATACATAATATGTATATGAATGATATATTATTTAACAATATAAGAAAGAGTGTACTACTCCAAAGACAATAAGGATTAGTATTACCTTGTAATAGAATGGGAATACTCTCCTTTTCTTTGTACCGCTCAGTCCTCTGTGCTTTTTAACTCTTTCCCCTTTTTCTTTTTTCTTCTTCACTGGCATTGATTTTCAATGCCATATGCATAAATATTTTCTTTAATATTTCCCCTCGAGGAAATTGGTTCGTAGTACTCTTTTTCTTGGGGGTTTAATTGTTTACTAATCTTGATTGTTTTTTTAGTTTTCTACTTTTCTAATTAGTTATTGATGTTTGATGCGGGTGATATTTTTGGGGAGGTATTAATAAAACGTGTGTATATATTTATTGATCTTGCATCATTTCGGTTATGATGGTCCCCAATTAGCTAGTACTTGTGTGCAAATTATTATTAGACCTGCACATATATTATATATTATAGATGTTATTGGTTGGATCATAAGTATAATTGACATTTAGTATTTATTTTCGTTATAGCTTTTATTGATCCACATCCCTTAAATAGTTGTTAGAGTCACTTGAAAACAAATTACTTGCTACTTTGAGGCTTTTAAAACAAAACAAAATAAAACTTTGATGGTGCATTATTTGGACAGTTCATTAGAGTGAGTCATTCATAATAATGACATTATTAAAGAAGAATTACAATTAAAAAGTGATATCGTTTGTGAATTTTACATGTGATGACTAATATATTCTATGGCTATAGCTGTATATTGCTTGAAGGAAATATTCTAAATCGGATAGTACCATTATTATTATTATAGATAGGCATGATGAACATATATTTTTATGCTAATTTCTATATTGTGATAAATATACTTTGATGAGTTGATCTAAGTATTGAAATTAGGACACATGTTAAAAATAAAAAACAAAACTTTCACACATAATACACATGAAACAACAAAAAAGTCTATTTGGCGTCATCTTTTAGGATTGGTCAAAAGTGTTGACTGACACTTTTTATAAGCGAGGATTATAAACGACAGTCCTTAATTGATGCTAAAAAAATATCGTATTTTCGTTTTTGGCATTAATAACCCTAACTTCTTCCTCATTTTTTAAAAAAAAAAATTCTTATCATTTTTAATTGCCCATAATGTGTAGTCTTCCCCCCTCTCTCTCACACACATACACACTCTTGGCTCACTATGAACCAACCAAACAAGCTCTCTGCATCATGCCAACGATTGGAGACAAAAGACGAGCCAAGGGAGATGGGAATTCACTTTGTCGACGGTGGAGCAAACAAGATCTCTCACTATTTTTCTTTTCCACTAACACTACTAAACAAATGGATTTGGCGTCGGTTAAAAACTGAAGCTTTTGTCATTTGTAACCGATGTCTATTCAGGTGTCACGATTGGTATCATCAGAATCGTCGGTTTTACACCGTTGCTAAACTTATAAAAATTATAAAATAACGAAACACCACAACGAACCCAGAAACACCACAGCAAAAAAGACATTGAATAAATCAAAACTCCTAAATCAAATTTACTCCACCACCCCGAACCAAATGAGAGAAGAGGGAAAATTACCCCCGGAATCGCCTCGAACCACCACCAAAAAAATTGTACTCGAGAGAAAGAGGGAGAGAAGATAGAAAAAATGAGATTAATAGCTTGAGAAAGTGAGAGAATGGGCACCTGGTAGTAGAAAACGATAGGGTTAGAGATATATCTTGGGGTTTTGAGGGATAATGGGCTTCAGCCTCTCTTTTGGTCTTTTTTTTTTTACATAATTAGTCCATTAGCGTCAGTTCTAAACCGATGATTCTAATATCAATAGCATAGGTTCTAAACCAACACTAATGCATTTTTCTTGTTTTGAGATTTTAAAAAAAAAAAGTATAATAAGCTCATTAACGTCAATGCATAACCGACAATATTGATATTAAAACCTTTAAAATTGATATAAGTAGCGTCGGTTTAAAACTGTCGCAATTGATATTAGTAGCGTCGGTTCTAAATTGACGCTAATGGTCTTTACTAACAGCATCGAATAGTGTACCAACATAATTGACAAAAATTAGCATTAGTTTAAAACCGACGATATTGAGCTGATTTGATCAATTCTACGGTGAGTGTGCAAAACCGACGCAAAAAACGACATTAAAAAGAATTTTTGTTATAGTGTAATGACAAGGACAAACTATTTGCCTCTCGCTCTCTTAATCTCTCTCTCAACTCATTATGACCACGCAAAATGAAATCTCTAACTCTTCCTCTTTTTTTCCTATGCAAGTACATGGCAGCTCAGACTCGTGGTATTAGCAACAAAGACAATGAGAAGCTTGTTTTGGATGCTTGACAATTTTTGGTTTGGGGATTTTAAAAATTTACAGACTTTTTGTTCATTACATTTGGTTATTTTTAAGACTTTTATTTGAAATTTGAGACTTTGAGTTTGTATATTTGATTGAAATCTAAGACTTTTGGTTTGTTCAGTTAGATTGAAATATGAGAATTTTGCTTTGTAATATGTTTTCTTTTTTGGATAATGTTCTAATTATATTTATTGATTAGTAATTTAGTTTGCTTTTTCTTTTTTCAAATTAGTGTGGATTTCAGGCTTCAGTTCACAACTAACGGCAAATCCCTATGATTGTGTCATTGCCCTATTAGGCTTCAGTTCACAACTAAGGCCTTAACTTGTTTTAGGCGTTAACCTATGCCTGGTTCTGGACTGACGTCAAATCTAGGGCTTTGGGTGTTAATCTTTTTGGTTTGACGTTACACACTTTTTTTTTCTTTGTAACTGTATATATAATTTATATTTTAGTTTTAACTGTAAAATCAAAATGAATTAACCATACTGACCAAAAAATAAAAATTAGTAAAAAATTACATTCAACCTACATTTATATATTTTTATTGGGAAAACTAGCATAGTAATTTACAAAGCTATTATCTTATTGAGTTTGGTCATTTTTTATGCATCGGCGTTGATGTTTTTTTTTAGAGAAATTATAATAAATGATCCAAAATAATGGTATGAAAAAGCTAATGTCCTTATTTTTTAAATTGTAGAGAAATGATCCTTTTATATTGTTGATTACCTAATTTATCATTTTGCACCAAGCCCCAAGTGAATATTAGGGTTTATCTAAGGCTAAAAAGGTTAAAGATGGTAGGGGTAAATATGAAATTTTGCTCTACTAATTTGTTGTATTGTGACGTTTGTTGATTTTTTTTAAAATTGAGACATTTATCTAAATAATTGTTGTTTTGGGGGCTATTTTGCCCGTTGCCTTTTTTTTTAATATTGATAAGAGGGGAATCAATGGTGCCTAACACCACTTGATATGTCATATCGATATTAGTGCAATTTAGTATCGTGTCATACATATTTATTTTAAAATAGAATATGTAAGACCTGATATTAAATTATATCAATCAATTTCAAGTGGTGTTAGGCACCATAAGTGCTCTATAGTAATGCCTCTCTTTTTTTTGTCCTACAAAATCATGTCAGGCAAACATTTATTTTGTGGATTCGTCAACATACATATTTTTCATTTCTTTCCAATTCCTTCTTAAAAAATTTCTTAGAAGTTTTTGAAAGTTATTTTTATTCATCTTTAAGATATTTTTATTAAAAAATTACCTATTAATAAATATGAAAATGAGTAATTAGCGGCAAAATCCCCTTATTTTTACATTTTGTTACGGTTAAACCCTCATTCTTTTTTTTTTGCCGGTGAAACCTCCCCATCCCCCGTTCCATTATCAAATTTATTATTTCTGTTAGTTTTTGCTGTTAACTGTCAGTGTGGAGTCACGTGGTCATCTAAAACGAATGACATATCATTAATTTAAATTAAAAAAACAATAAAAATATTTAAATTAATTTAAAATATATTAGTTAAAATTAAAAAATTACTTAACCCTAATTTCCCCCTTCTTCCTTCCTTCCTCCTCCTCCTCCTTCTTCTTCTTCTTCCTTCCTCTCGCTACCAGCCCTCAAGCCCTGCCCTGCCATCTCCGACCACCTGCAACTCCGTTCCTCCTATCTGCATCTCTATCCCCGTTCACCCCCTTTCTCACCTCCCTTGCACCTGCAACCCTTTCTTGTTCATCCCAACTGCAACTCCATCCATGTTCATTTCAAAGCCTAGAGCTGCCATCGAATCACCAAACTCGACCTTCAAAACCCTAACCCAACCATGGATCGCAGGTCGTTGGCGCTGGGCTTGGAAACGGCGTGGCAAATCTGGAGATGGAGGCTCAAGGCAGGGCTGTGTTGGTATGCGCGAGACAAGGCTGCAAGAAAAAATGGAAGAGGAAGAAGAACAAGCAGAGAAGAAAGAGAGAAAAATTAGGGGTTAATAAACCCACTATTATTTTATTCTGCTTAACGTACCAATAAATTTATAAATTGATATGAGATGCTTAATTTTTTTGTCATTTTGCCTAATAATTCTTTGCAAAATAATATTGTGGAGATGTTAAATACCCTATCAAATGGACTTGACATAGAATGTTACTTTGCAAAAAAAAAAATCTTAAAAAATGTCATTTTACAAAATATAATTATAGAAAAATGTATTTCTACAAATTACTCAATTAATATTTGACAGAGAACATAATTAACACACTAATAATTTACTTTAGCAAAATAAAAAGTGTATTTACTTTATTTTATTAATAAACATAAATTTGGTGATGATTTGTGATGTCGTCATAGATATCTCTGTGGATAGGAGTCAATCTACTATTGCCTTTGCGGCAAGACATTATGAGATGGAGATAGCTCTACCCATATCATTTCTAGTAAAATTCAGGAAAGAGTAAAAGTAAATTATTTGGGGAAAAAAATAAAACAAAATAATAATAAAAAATAAAAATAAAACGTAAGCGGAATTAGATTAATAAACAAGTAGAGGGGCTTTTATTGGTGATGTCATTGGGCTTTACTGATTTGGTCCCAGCCTGAGAAAAAGCTAAATTTAGGTTTCATCAATTGTCCAATCACAAGAATAATAAAAAAAATTATTTTTTTTTGCTTAAAAAAGATAATCAAATATAATATTATACAGGTACAGGACATGATACAATAATCAAACCATGATAGAAATATTATATTGATATAATTAAATCATTAATTACCAGTTGCTGTGGCTGATGTACTAATAACTGACACTGTAACCCCCTACCAAAAAAATTAATAAATAAATAAATAAAGATTATTGAAGTCCCCCACTCTAGAAAAGCTATGATGCTACTGTTGTCTTATTAATTAAATACAAGTTTAGAAATGAATGAACCAATCCAATAATGATCAGACAAAAAAAGCCTTTACTACTAGTTCGTTGGACTATCTATATGTTGTGGAATCTCCATTAGTGTTTTATTTAATATTCCATTATTTATGTAATCTTAGGATTATCTTTTTTTTTCTTTTTCTCTTTTTGGCACTTACCCTATTTGTGTATATATGATTACAAGTGTTGTTCAGGGTACCAGTATTGTTAAGAGTTTCAATGGTGTCTAAAAATACAAAAAGTTTACATTTCGCTAAAATTATAATTTAATATTAAGTCTTATACATTATAAATTAATAAGTATTATAAAATATTAATAATATTAGATATTTAAATTTGTCAAATAACAATACACATATGGTTATATGTTAATGTTTAGTCATCAAAAAATAATTAAGCCGTAGAATTGCAAACATTAAACTCAAAAATTAATTTTGTACTAAATGAAAAAGAATAAAGAAAAATTCAATCAAGCAACTTGGCATGGATGAGCCTCTAAAAATTAAAAAAACCTGGCTATTGTATTTAAATTAGAAAGGTACAACAAGTGTGAGTACTGGCGTTGGAGCTAGGTGTGCCTCTTCTAATCAATTATAATAGTGAAAAAATGTCGTTAGGTTAGGCCTTTGGTAAATTCAATTTACAAAATAGGTCTTAAATCAATCGTATACTAATTTTTAAAATTAATAATAAAAAAAATAGTGTACTTAAAGGTTTAAAGGTGGCTCTATTACCACGTAAGGCATACATTTGATTGACACCAAAATGATTTCACAACCATAATAACAATAAAGAGAGGGAAAAAAAATACTTTTTATTTAAAAGATAAGGCACTTGCAATGTGCTGCAATGAAATAAAAAAACATATTCCATTTTATTAATAACTCAAATAATATAAACCAATAAAAAAATTATAAGGATAGTGGCCTTAAAATCTTTATTTTTTTACAAAAAGTTACGACAAATCCCCTAATAAAAAATTTTGATAGCAAAATCTCATTTTGTTAATATTTTTTTGCAAGTAAGCCCCTTTAGTTGCTAAATGCCACATAAATACGTTAAGTGCCAACTAAAATACACGTGACAACATTTTATAAGGCCACATGTAAGAAAAATTAAAAACAAATTTAATTAATAAAAAAATTAAAGGCTTTTTTCAATTTTAAGTTTTGTTTTATTTTAATAATTTTAAAACATTAAAATAGTAGAAAAAATAATTAAAATATTATTTTAATATTTAATTGTTTTAATTATTTTTTTATTTTTGTAAATAATAATACATTAATAAAATTAAACATTGCAGTTTATTGAAATTCCTAACAAATATTTAAACATTAATATTTCAACAACCAATTCAATAGTTTATAAAAATAATAGTAAAATAATTTTTTTTAAAAGTAAACAAAACTTAAAATTGAAAAAGGTTTAAAATTTTTTTATTTATTTTTAAACAATTAATTATTTTTTTTACATATGGCCCTATAAAATGTTACATCGTGTATTTTAGTGAGCACTTAACGTGCTTATGTGGCATTTAACAGCCAAAGGGACTTATTTGCAACAAACTATTGAAGAAATAGGGTTTTGCTTTCAAATTTTTTATTGGGGGGTTTGTCGTAACTTTTGTAAAAAAATATGGGGTTTTGCCGTAAATATTCAAAAATATATATTTTTTTTCAGCAAAGTTTCTTATTTTGATATTTTGTAATATTTTTTTAAAGGGATTCTTTGTTCAAAAGTTAATTTTTTATTACTTAAGTCTTTAATCTCGCAAAACTGTATCAATTAGGTCCTTAAAATTAGTTTTTTACTAGTTAGATCTCTAACATTTTTAAATCTTATAAATTAAGTCCCTAAATATATATTTTTTAATTTTTAAAAAATTAAGTATTGAAAATGTTGACCGCGTTTTTGGCCAACGATGTGTAGACGTCAAAAACGATAAAAACCTTCAAGAGAAATAAACGACATAGACGATTTTTATAGTGGTTCAACCCCAATGTGTTGGTAATAGCCTAATCAACTTAGAGTTGTGATTATAGATCTGCACTCAAGATCAAATGAACCTGAGTCAACTGAGTTTCTTCAGTGCAGATTACAATAATACAAGAATTCTCTCAAATACAAGTACTCTCTCTCTCTAGAAAATAAGAATTCAAATCAAAAGTTCCAAAGTCCCCTTCTTGATGCCATAAGCCTTGTATATATAGGCTCAGGATCGTACAGATGGTATCCCCCATAATCGGGATATTTTGTTATTCTCATTATATTTAATTTACAATAATATTCATAATATAACAATATACTATATTCGTGGGATAAACTGAGAGATTCCCGCATAAGCCAAGACCGATTCTTGTTGAACCCGTTTCTGGGATCTCTTGCGTAGCCCTGCTCTGTCTAGTCGATCCATATCACATTCAGGCTGGTCGGCCAAACTTTCACTGGGCAGACACACACCTAACTGGGCAGACATGCACTTGGCTCGGCAGACAGACACTTAGCTAGGTAGACATGCACTTTACTGGTCGGACATGGTCATGACTGGTCGGCCAAGGTCATGCCTGGGCAGACAAACATGTGGCTGGTCGGACAAGGTCATGCCTGGGCAGACAAACACATAACTGGTCGGACATGGTCATGCCTGGGCAGACAAACATGTGACTGGCCAGTCAAAATTCTTCACTGGTCTACCGGGTCACTCCTAAGCTAGATCACCCAACTATTCCTTGCCATTTGTCATTTCTATTGCCACGTCATCGAACTCCAATTTTTGGGGATAACATTTGCCCCCCAAGTTTATTATATGATATACTCACATAATAAACTTTTCTTCTAGCAAAATGTTTTTGAGGTCATCCAAAAGCTTCCATTCGGTCGATAACTTTCACGTAATCCCACGATTGAACTTGTCTTTTGATTTCTTCAAATTCTATTTTTTGATCTTGTGGTAGTATCCTATGAGTAAGAAAACATGTTTGTGCCCTATGTCCTTGAGATTTATTGTCCTTTTGGACATTATAGTTAATTGGTCATTATTTTTTCTAACCATTCGGACAATGGGTATGCCCCAAGCTGCTCGGACGTAAAAGATTTAGTCTTGAATTTCTATGCCCACCAATCGGTCACCTTGATGCCCCTCGGACACCTCGGCGCTAGCTGGTCATATGCCCAAGGCTTAGCTCCTCGGACGCGTGCTGCTCGGACGGACAAATGCTGCTCGGACACAACCGCTCGGACACAGCCCAAGGCCTAGCACCCCAGCCGCACGGACGAATGTTGCTCGGACACAACCATACCCGATCGGATGCAGCTCAAATCCACTCGGACACCAGCCCTTGGATGCGCGCCATTCGGTCATCAGCCTTTGGATGCCCAGCCAGCCATTCGGATGCAGCCCCCCAGCCGATCGGACGCACACGCGGAAGCAACCCAGCTGCTCGGACACCGCTCGGATGCAGCCCTCGGACGCGCGCGAGGGCCTGCTTCGGCACACTCGGCATCTGCTTGGGCACATGACATAGCCATTTAAGCCTATGCCTAAAACTTTCCCTACCAAAAACCATCAAAGCACCTTTTTTGAATTTACCAAAAGTGTTTTTAGAGATTGATTTCTCTCAATCAATCTTGGGAAAAATTGACTTCTCTTCTCAAAGAAATTTTTTTACTGTGTAGTAAATATTTTTACTTTGCATTCATTTGCTCGTGTTCGTTTGATCCACTCCAGAGACTCATCGATGTTATTTATGCTAAACAACAGAGTTTCCTACTCGATCGGTGATACATGCTTAGCCGACCAGGGAAGGTTTATCTGCTCTCCCGACTAGGAAAACTTTGCACCTGATCAGCTAAACCTTGTACCCGGCAAGTAGTTTGCTCTTTATTCTTGTGAAAACAATTGTTGCTTAGCAGCTTTGATATTTCTCTCTTACAGCTAAGTTGTTGGCATTTATACTTTACTTTTCTTTTCTAACTTAAAACATTCTAAGTCTTTTTAGACTTAAAAAGTTATAAGTTTTTTGTGAATAGTAAAGTCACTCTGATGTATGCCTTATACTTTCGCATGAGTACTTCGTTTTCTATCTTAGAAATTTTAGACATTTCATAAGTCCATACTAAGTATACTTTCTCACACTCTTATTGCTCTAACATTTTATGAGCATAATGTTTATTCACACGAATATCTGCTTCTAACTTAAAATTTTAAAAAATTCCAAGTTACTTAGGCTTTGTCAAACAAGTTAGCTTAATGGCCTTTTTGGACTTCAAAAATTTACAAGTCAGCCTAAAAACAGATATCTTAACTCGTGCTCTTATTGCCTATGTTAAATTATATACCAGTATACCCCATGTGCCCCCCAGGTGATCGAGGGTTGAAAGATCCTTAGTCACTTGCTACTTGACCGAATCTGTTCGAGCAGTTGATTACTCATGAAACACATAGAATATATGGAAAATATTCAAGCAGTTGAACACTGCTTGAACGTATCGACCAGTTGAACACTGTCCGATTTTACCGACCAGTTGAACACTGCTCGGATAACTAACACACATGCATATTTGTAGCAAGAATCGACCACGCTGCGCGTAGTCTCTTTTATTACTCGTAAATTAAAAAGGACAAAACATGTCTAATAACGAGTCTTAAACAACCAAAATTGTTCAAAAATAAAATGACTGGTTAGCAAATAACCAACTCATAAACCAAACTTAAATAACAAGTCTAACAACTCGAAGTCAAGCTACCACTCTGAAAGCGGTATTTAGAAATAATATATTCACAAACGTTCGCCGTTCCAATGGCTCCTGATCCTAGCACTCCCGCTCAGCATACTTCTTCTTTGATTCATTGCTTTCCTCAGCCAAGTGTGGACCTCCACATATAGTGTCTAAGGTAAAGTCCACAGGTCCGGGCTGCAAGGGTGGAGATCTTTGTCGCTTGAAACCAGGATTGCTGCTACCTCCTTCTCCTTGGAGTGTCTCTGCCCGGTACTTCCTCAACTTGCCCGACAGGAGAAGAAATTCTGTCTCGTCCTTGTGGTGATTGCATTCATTCGTGTCGTGACCATAATCTCCATGGAAACGACAAAACTTATTCATATCTCTTTTCCTCATCTCTTTCCTGATGGGGGGAGGCTTCTTGTAGGGAACCTCTTCATGTCTAGCAGGATATATCTCTGCTCGGCTGGTTGAGAGAGTGGTGTAGTTAGTGAACTGAGGCTCATACTTGGTTGGCCTTTCATTTGAACTCAACTTTACTTTCTTTTCCTCATGGTGGTCAGACCCGTTATTTCCACGTTTCTTTCCACCATCCTTAGGAGAGTCAGTTGATCCGCCCGGATTGTTTATGTCATTCTCCTCTTTCTCGATTGCATCATCCAATTTCATATACTTGTCTGCTCGGTCAAGAAATTGTTGAAGTGTTGAAATTGGATTTCTATGTATGCTATCCCACAAAGGGCTCCGATAAGTTATCCCAACAGATATTGCAACCATCTTCCCTTCGTCTCCTACAGCAGTTGCTCTATTGGCTTCTCTCATGAATCTCTATATATAATTCTTTAGAGACTCATCTTTTCCTTGTTTGATATCTGCCAAGTGGTTGGCATAAACTGGAGGGGTCCAGGCAGCACTGAACTGCCTGCAAAACTCTTTCCTGAAACTCTCCCAAGAAGTGATGGAGTTTGGCTTAAACTTCCAATACCACTCTTGGGCAGTGTCGGACAATGTGGTGGGGAAGACTTTGCACTGATAGTCATCACTCACTTCGAGCAGCTCCATTTGATCTTCGAATTTCCCTACATGCCTTATCGGATCTGCCTTTTCTGTATAAACTGGCAGTACCGGTGCTTTGTACTTTACTGGTGGCTGGGCTGCTCTAATTCGAGTACAGAACGGGCTACCACTCCTGTGGTCTACTGGATCGATCGCAGAGGGTCGTTTCGTTAGACCTTGAACTGTTGCTGTCAGAGCTTCAAGCTGGGCTTGGATGCTTAAGGCCACTGCTTGGGACTCATTCTCGGGACCGTCTGGTCGGGCGCTCCTATCCGGCAGACCATCATCAAGTATTTCTACTTTACTGGTAGGTCGGATTGGATCTCGCCCTTCGACCGGGACGGTCCTTCTTCTATCAGCGATGTCGTCTCTTAAATCCTTCTGGTAGGTATGTCTCCCTAACCGATCGAACACCGTATTCTGAGTATTTTCGAAAGGCTTGTCGTGTGTGACATGCTCCTTGTCACTGCGCTGTTTGGGATGCAGTGGTGGCCTTCCTCTCTGCGATGGGCGATCTTTTCCTCCTTAATGGTTGTTATCATTCTTCTCCTTCCACTAGTCAGTGTGATGACTATCAGCTTCATCACGACCATGCCTATCTTTGAAGTGTGAAGTTTCTTTACCTCGAGGAGCTCTATTTTGCTCCTGCTCAGGTGGAGTTTTCTTGCTACCTGATTTGTGACTTCCTAATCTAGAAGTCTCTGATCGGTGGCTTCTTGAGGGGGTTCTAGAGTTCCCCCTTTGGGTTGAGGCAATGCCCGACCGGACCCCATCTTCTTCTTGACCAGGCGGGTTACTACCACTCCTGTTTGGCCCTCGAGAATTGGGTCTATCAGTGTTCTTACGACCAGCTTCTGTGGTCCTTGCTCCTGGGGTGGCTGCTCCTCGTTCTGCAGCTTGGGCATTGGCTTGGGCCAGATGTGTAGCTGCCTCCAGAGCAAGTGCAGCCTCGCGATGTCGCCTATCGGCCTCCTCCTGCTGTCGCTTGATCTCCTCGCTCCTAGCCTCCATCTCTTGTCTCTGTTGCTCAAACGCCGCCTTCTGCCTAGCCATCTCTTTAGCAAACGCCTCCTGTCTGGCGTTGAATTGTGCCATCTCCTCCTGGAAGGCCCCCATGGCCTCTTGGAGTTCTTCAACTTCTGGAGTCACGTCCTCGAGCACGACTCTAGGCTCAGTCTCACGGTCTTGTCGGCTAGGACCTTCTGATCTGGCATACTCTTTAGAGGAACCTGTCTTCTAGGAGGCCGCATTGGTGTTCTTAGGCGCCATAATACTTCAGGGACCGTCTGTCTTTCTCTTCAGGCTCTCAATGAAACCACCAAAATGTTGACCGCATTTTTGGCCAACGATGTGTAGACGTTAAAAACGATAAAAACCTTCAAGAGAAATAAACGACACAGACGATTTTTATAGTGGTTCAGCCCCAATGTGTTGGTAATTGCCTAATCCTCTTAGAGTTGTGATTATAGATCTGCACTCAAGATCAGATGAACCTGAGTCAACTGAGTTTCTACAGTGCAGATTACAAGAATACAAGAATTCTCTCAAATACAAGTACTCTCTCTCTCTCAAGAAAATAAGAATTGGAATCAAAAGTTCCAAAGTCCCCTTTATGATGTTGTACGCCCTGATTTTCCCACGGGCTGATTAGCAATCCGAGCTGCGGCCTAACCATGATTACCTCATGATCATCCCCAGGGGCTGGAGCTTCTGTCGTAGCGTCGTGCCTCTTAGCTCGAGGAAGCCCCAAGAGCTCGCCTTCACTGCCCAAGGCCGGGGCAGGAATTCTGAAGGCTGATGATCGAGCTAAGTATGAAGCTCGTGGTACGAGCTTCATATGGAGGCTATGACCCTTTGTGAAGTCAACACATGCAAGGTAAACGTGCATATATCAGGCATCACGTGTCTCATATCCCCCTGACTTCTCGGACACGCAGCAGGAACGTGCGTATTCAGACACCCACGACTGGGTTGGGCCGTGCGGCCCATTATCTCCTTACCTATTGATTTGACCACACTTATGTGTCAGGTTTAGGAATTAATCATGAATGTCACAGAATTGATACGACAAGTAAGAAGGTCACGGGATGACCCTCTTACCAACTTCCAGGTGCCTTCTCCTATAAATATGGAGACCCTGGGAGTTGATAGGGGTTGGAAAAATAATCTCTTGTAAGAAATACTTTGTAATCAAATACTCAGTATAGATCAATAATATTGACTAGTGGAGTAGAAGGATTTTAACCTTCGAACCACTTAAAAACCGTGTCTTGAGTCACCTTTTTCATCCTCTAAGATCATATATCTATTTCGGTTCACCTTTAGCACTAATCCCTTTCTCTTCTTCTCTTAATTACCTGTTCGCGAATAACCGCGTCAACAGATGCCATAAGCCTTGTATTTATAGGCTCATGATCGTATAGATGGTATCCCCCATAATCATGATATTTTGTTGTTCTCATTATATTTAATTTACAATAATATTCATAATATAACAATATACTATATTCATGGGATAAACTGAGAGATTCCCGCACAAGCCAAGACTGATTCTTGTTAGAGCCGTTTCTGGGATCTCTTGCATAGCCCTGCTCTGTCTAGTCGATTCATATCACATTCAGGCTGGTCGGCCAAAGTTTCACTGGGCAGACACACACCTAACTGGGCAGACATGCACTTGGCTGGACAGACATGCACTTAGCTGGGCAGACATGCACTTGGCTTGTCTGGGCAGACATGCACTTGGCTGGGCTGACATGCACTTGGATGGTCGGACATGGTCATGACTAGTCGGACATGGTCATGCCTGGGCAGACAAACACATGACTGGTCGGACAAGGTCATGCCTGGGCAGACAAACACATGACTGGTCGGACAAGGTTGTAACGCCCCAACTCCTGGGACCGTTACGGTGTGCCTTGTAAACAATGCTAAACTCGCTAATCGAGTCATTTGGCCAAAATCGTGCAACTAAGTATGATTAGCGGTTTAAGGATTAAACATTTTGGTTAGGACGTAACGTTTCACTAGAACGTTTAATATATACATTGGGATCCCAAAAATAGAATTTCAGAGTTTATTACAGAAAATGTTTACAACAGGCCGTTCTAAGCGGCAAAACAGGGTTCAACCCTAGTTCCACTTTAAACCTCGGCCGTGGCGGTCGAGCAGCTTTATATGTACACATCATCACCTAAGCTCTCCAACTCAAAGATGGACCAGCTTTCTCTTGCCTTTACCTGCATCACATAGCACTCGTGAGCCGAAGCCCAGCAAGAAAACATAATACTTTTCATAAACATTATCAAATGATTATCATTATAATCACACGGAGCATAAAGCTTCCAAACCAATGAGTGAACATCATATGATTCAAGAGGGAGAGTGGCTGCTAGGTAAGCCACTAGCCTCCAAGTGCTTATCTTAATCATCGACCCTCGGGGTCGGTCTAGCATTAATGCTCCTTGAGTCATTCAATGCTGATGGTCGATTAGATCTAATCTTCGTTGGCTTGCGTGAACCACGCTAAGACCGTTCTGACTAATAAGTCAGCGCTATGTGACCAGTGTCTAGTATCACTGCCGAACTTGACCAATAAGTCACAGCTTCACAGCTGATACTAACACCTTTGCCAATTCTGACTGATAAGTCAGTGCAACGTGACCAGTGCCCAGTATCACTGCCGAACCTGACTCATAAGTCACAGCTTCACAGCTAATACCAACACCTTTGCCAATTCTGACTGAAGAGTCAGTGCATCGTGACCGTTGCCCAATATCACTGCCGAACCTGACTCATAAGTCACAGCTTCACAGTTGATACTAGCCCCTTTGCCAAATCTGACTAATTAGTCAGTACCATGCACAAGTAAGCAATGCTATCAATAAGTATCATATGCCAGTTATCCAAGAATATGGCATTCAACATGCTTACTAAACAGTTGCTAGCATAATCATGATCATGCACAAACTCAGAGACTCAAGCTCTGGCCAATCTCATATTCATCACTCATGGCATGCCCTAATCATATGTTTCTCGTGCATCTCATGCATCACACTTAATCATCCAACATGCCTCAATAATAATCATATGCAAATGGGAAAACTTGCCAAACGTTCATTATGCTAACAATGTTTACATTTAAACATCCAACATGCATCAATCATAGCCATGCATGTCAAACTCAATAGCCAACCAACATGCATCATAATAGCCATACATGTCATGCTCAATAATCAACCAACATGCATCCATAATAGCCATGCATGTCACATATACACAGGGTGTAGTTTTCTTACCTTGGGTTCGAGCGAGAATTAATAAAAGAAACGACCTTTGAGAACGATCAGCTTTTAGTCCTTTAGCGGTCACCTAGTCATATCCAAACATAAGGTAACATCAATAAAAATGATCAACATAAGTTCCCAAACCAATATCCAGCCTCCGGGACATCAATCCCCACTTAACCGGGTACTAGGACCAACCCCGAGGCCTATGGTAAGCATCCCTAAGTCAAAAACCCTATTCTGGCCAAATCTGCCCTGATGGGCCGCGGCTCACCCTTAGACAGAAGCATAACCCTTCACAAAAATGCACGTAGGCCGCGGCTCACCATAGCCGTGCCGCGGCCCATTACCAAAACCAGCAAGCACCAGCTTGCTTTCCCCTGCGTTTTCCTTCGAAACCAACCCTTCAAACCAGTCCCAAACCTCAACCCAACACCCAATTTAACCACTAAACATTATCAACAACTCACCCACATCAAAACCCAAGTAAAACATCAACTAAACTTTCATTAATTCCAACTCTTTATCAAGAAATCACAAGCTGAAACTTAAATAAAAAACAGAGTATAACCAGGGATTCCATGGCTTAAACTTACCTCAAACTTGGTTTTGTTTCCCCTTTAATGGCTGAATCACGACCCTAAGCTCCTACCTTTGATTTCCTAGCTTAACTCCTCAAGTTGGCTCCAAAATTCCAAAGAGAAAAGGAAGGAAAATGGTACACGGGTGAGGGAGAGAAAGAAGGTTATTGATGCTCTGTTTTTTTTAACAATTCCACAACCTTCTAAAACTCAAAAGGCTGATACATATCCTTCGCCAAATGACCTAAATGCCCCTAGGTCACTTAAGGCTTCAAAAATCACCCCAAGGGCAAAATTGTCCTTTCCAACGTATACCGTTAATTATAATTAACGCTCTCCAATTCCCACTATTCTCAATTACCAATAAATCACATCCCATTACCCCTTAATTCCCGGTAATGCTCTAATCAATAAATTCACCCCGAGACTCACCCCGAGCCCCGGACTTAAACCCGTTATGACTAGACCGAATACTTACATCTCATGATCGTCTCATGTCGTAAAGCTCGAACCGATCCACCCTATAATGTGGTTATATTAATTATTCTCAACCATGCACCCAAAATTTACATTTACGCCCACTGTGGCCAAATTACCAAAATGCCCTTGAATAGTAACGCCCCAACTCCAGGGACCGCTACAGTGCACATTGCAAACAGTGCTAAACTCGCTAATCGAGTCGTTTGGTCATAAACGTGTAACTAAGTGTGATTAGCGGTTTAGGGGTTAAAAACTTTGGTTAAGATATAATGTTTCACTAGAACGTTTAATATATACATTGGGATCCCAAAAATATAATTTCAGAGTTTATTACAAGAAAATATTTACAACAGGCCGTTCTAAGCGGCAAAACAGGGTCCAGCCCTAGTTCCACTTTCAAACCTCGCCCAAGTATTGGTTGAGCAGCTGCATATGTACACGTCATCACCTAAGCTCTCCAACTCAAGGATGGTCCAACTTCCTCTTGCCTTTACCAGCACCACAAAGCACCCGTGAGCCGAAGCCCAGCAAGAAAACTCATATGCTCATAAACAGTCATATCATGATGTCAAATCACATCTGGCATGCCTAGTAATCATAGCTCTACTCAGCATGCAAATGAATTCAAACAGATGCTGGGGTATCCGAGACAAGAGGTCCTGGCCTTCTGATTGGAGGATTATCAAGACAATCCTAATCAGATGAGTGTCGTAACACTAAAGGTTCCGATAAACCATGCTGAGTGACCAACAAGCAAGTCACTAGGGGCCTCTGTGCCCAAGCCTTGCATATGATGATCAAAATGATCATACAGAGCTCATAGCCCTGATCAGACGAGTGAATATCACTTGAGGTTCTAGTAAACCATACTGAGTGACTGACAACCAAGTCACTAGGGGCCCAGTGCCCATTTCCCCGCAATGGCTCTACATGGCTAGCCCTTGGCTAGATAAATGCTTGTTTATATTCATCGAACTTGAGGTCGGTCCTGCATTAATGCTCTTTGAGTCATTCAATGCAGAGGGTCGATTAGGTCCAATCGACATAGCTTGCACTACACACTAGGGTTGTCATGACTAGTGAGTTAGCACAATGTGACCAGTGCCCAGCATCATTGCCGAACCTGACTAGTGATTCACGGCTTCAAAGTTGATACTAACACCTTTGCCAAATTTGACTAATTAGTCAGTGCGTGACCAGTGCCCAGCATCACTGCCGAACCTGACTAGTGAGTCACGGCTTCACAGTTGATACTAACACCTTTGCCAGATCTGACTAATTAGTCAGTGCGTGACCAGTGCCCAGCACCACTACCGAACCTGACTAGTGAGTCACAACTTCACATTTGGTACTAGCACCTTTGCCAAACCTGACTAATTAGTCAGTGCCATGCACAAGTAAGCAATGCTATCAATGTGTATCATATGCCAATTATCCAAGAACAGGGCATTCAGCATGCTCACTAAACAGTTGCTAGCATAATTATGATAATGCACAAACACAGAGACACAAGCTCTGACCAATCTCATATTCATCATTCATGGCATGCCCTAATCACATGTTTCTCGTGCATCACATGCATCACACTTAACCATCTAGCATGCCTCAATAATAATCATATGCAAATGGGCAAGATTGCCAAGCATTCATTATGCTATCAATTTTTACATTTAAACATCCAACATGCATCAATCATAGCCATGCATGTCACATATGGGGTGCAGTTTTCTTACCTTGGGTTCGAGCGAGAATTAATAAAAGAAACGACCTTTGAGAACGATCAGCTTTTAGTCCTTTAGCGGTCACCTAGTCATAACCAAACATATAGGATACCATTAATAAAAAATGACCAACATAGGTTCCCAAACCAATATCTAGCCTCCGGGACATCAATCCACACTTAACCGGGTAGTAGGATCAACCCCGAGGCCTATGGCAAGCATCCACAAGTCAAAAACCCCTTTTTGGCCAAATCTGCCTTGATGGGCCGCGGCTCATCCCCCTGACAGAGGCATAATTGCCTCAGAAACACACTTAGGCCGCGGCACGCCATAGCCAGGCCGCGGCACATTACCCTGATCAGCCCAAAAACCAGCAACGCACCAGCAAACTCCCCTGCGTTTTTCCCTTGGAACCAGCTCTTCAAACCAACCCAAAACACCAACCTAACACCCATTTCAACCCCTAAACATCATCAACATCTCACCCTCATCAAAACCCAAGTTTCCAAACTCAAGAACTCCCATTAATTCACAACTAACACATCAAAAACCTCAATTGAAAACTTAATAGAAAAACAGGGTATACCATGAAACTCATGGCTGGATCTCCTAGCTTAACTCCTCAATTTGGCCTCTCAAAATTCAAAGGAAAGTGAAGGGTGGAGCATGTACGGGAGAGAAGAAAATGATGGGGATAAGACTCTGTTTCTGTTCTGTTTCCACAGCTTTCTAAACCCCAAAGCTGATATAAATCCTTATGGTCAAAAGACCATAATGCCCCTAGGCCAATTTAAAGCTTCTAAACACTCCCAAGTGTAAATTCGTCATTTCCAACCTATACCGTTAATTATAATTAACGCTCTCCAATTCCCGCTATTCTCAATATTCTCAAATGCCAACAAATCATACCCCATTACCCTTTAATTCCCGGTAATGTTCTAATCATCAAAATGACCCCGAGACTCACCCCGAGCCTCGAACTTAATCCCGTTATGACTAGACCGAAAACTTGCATTCCCATGATCGTCTCATGTCAAATGGCTCGAACCAATCCACATATAATGTGGCAATATTATAATTCACCCATATGCATGCATTCACCATCATATAATAATATAATTCACATAAACATGCATATAATCATTAAATATCATAATAAATCAATTATGGCCCTCCCGGCCTCCTAATCAAGATCCTAAACCTTATTAGGAAATTTGGGGCATTACAACTATCCCCTCCTTACAGAAATTTCGTCCTCAAAATTTTATCTGAATAGCCCGGAATAAGAATTCCGCACAATTAATGCCAATTTCCCAGGTCACTCTCTCGACCTCACTGTTTCTGCAACATACCTTAAATCAAGGTATACTTTGTTCCTCGGAATCTCATAACTCAACTCATGAGTTCTTTCAACCCATGTCCACAGCATGAAAATACATAACACAATGTACAACTATCAGAACCAAAACTATGGTCCAACAAAAGATAGTCTGACCAGTCCTATCCAGGACTTAAACTGCCATATCAATCTAGGCTCAACCTGCCTTCACTCATTACCTTTTTCCATAGTAATTCTTTAGGAAGACACAACTTCCTACCTGGAACTCCACGTTCCTGCTTTTCAGTCCAGTAGCACTTTTCCATTTACTCTGAGAAGTGAGCATCCATGCTCCAACCTCTAATAATCCCAATGGTCCCCTGAACCATCTCAGGATCCAGACATAACATCTCATCCATTTCACTCTAATGAAAGAGTGACGAACACGTTCTACCATACCTTATCTCACAAGGTACCTGTTCAACTCTGGATAATTCTCCCACTGATTACCATCAGCCTGAGAACAATTAACTGTACTAAATTTCATCTATATATTCATCGCCTTCCCCTCACCCTTCCATAACCTGGAAGTAGCAATAAAGTCTTCATCTAATAAGATAGACCTTTAATTCTCAAGAAGGCACATTATCTCTTTCACAAAGAGATCTGAACACTGATCCACTGTGTCACTTATTCTTATAAACAAAAAGAATCCTACTCATAACACTGGTTCAAAGTGACCCAAATTCAATCATGTTGTCCCACCTTCCTGGGCAGCCCCACTGCGAAACTCATCGCAATGCTTTCTTATTTCCATTGCAAAATACTTAAAGGCTGCAATGTCCTTACTGATTTCCTAATACCTTGTCTGAATCTGCTAACAGATTAAGAACTTACCACGCATTCCATTATGCCCCTCTCCATCTCAGGCCATCACCATAAACTTTCATACCCTGATATACCGACATGATGCCTGAATGAAGAGAACCAGAAAATGACATGAGATTCATCCAGAATCTCCCATTCAATCCCAGTGTCCATCATCGCCCCAAGTCTGATCCTTATGACCCTTGTATCACAATAGATTCATACATGACACTGTATCACCCTTAGCTAGCCCAACTAGGACTTCCATTCAATCTTTCTTATCTGAAATTCACTTAGTCATCTTTCCTTTTAGCTCCTCTGAGATAATAATCTCAAGCAAAGAACTGTCCATTGTCCCACCAGAAACTCTGCTCTAGTTCTGGTCAAGTTCTTTCACCAACGTGTTACATAAGCAATCTTTTCTCTGTATCGCTGAGGTGTTATAACAACCTGCCAATTGATCCTGATCTGTAAAGAGAAACTCAGAATTCTTTCCACAAAATACATATAATACCACGCTCATCCAAGGACACTCCCACCTTCTAAGGTATCCCTTGGCCTTAGCAAATTTCCACAGAGAATACACCACAATACCACCGTCCCAGACGATCACAGATTCCCATTCATATAATCCCTTGAACGCTCTGTTCATCTGATCCATAAATACTCAGCGTTAAACAAATTCTCAAAATACAATCCAGCACTTCCTAGTGCTCTTTATCTATTATGAACACAGCCTTCTGCATATTCTTTTCCCTTGGTCCCTAACTAGTACTAACCAGGCCAAAGATCAACTCTTGAGAATTCCTTCTCACTCAGTATCTAGGCCTCGAGTTCCTACAACTCTACTAAGCCATTCAATACAATGCCCTCAATTCAACTCTATCCTTGGCACCAATCAACCCACCATTTTATCTCTTCATATTACAGACATCCCGACTAATCCCCTGGAAACCATCCAGGAACTCATAAACTAGTCCAACCTGTCCTGATCCCACTAGCACAATCTAAGTGGTATCCACCACACTAGCTAAGAGTTCTATGCATCTCTCTGCCATAAACTCTAGCTCTCTATACAGATATCACCAGCATACCAAAGCTATGCTCAACACCAACTGCCTCAAGGATTTTCCATTCGCAGATCAAACCCAAGCCAGTCATAACCAGCTTTATTAATATCACTGATGAGTCATTTCTATAACCCAACTTATTTCTTAAGTCACCAATACAGCATCGTTTTCCCTTCGCAACATAACCATGTGATCAGCATATCCACTTGATGCCTCCTTATATGCAACAAACAAAGGAACAGCATGCTACCAAAACCAGTCAACACAACTCAAAAATAAAACTAGAAAACTGACCTGCCACTCCTGAGGAGCTAGTCTCAGTCCCAAACTCTGTCTGCTCTGGAATAAACACTCGACTGTAGGATTGGCTGGTTAGGTATGGAGCTACCATTGACTGTAGGAAGAAGATGGTGACCTTTGAGCCAGAGGGCGAGGATCCCTTTGTTTTCATGGGAGTGGTGCATGGACCCCGCGTACCCAGGATATCTGCATTGAGAGCCAGAGATTTGTTACAGGGTGGATGTATAGGCTTCTTGGCTAGTGTGGTGGATACCACCAAAGTTTCACCAGTTGGACCGGAGGAGACCAGATTGGTTTGTGAGTTCTTAGATGAGTTTCCTGAGGATTTTCCTGGGTTGCCGCCGCGTAGGGAGATTGAGTTTGTTATTGAGTTGGCACCAGGGACAGAGTCAGTGTCGAGGGCACCATACAGAATGACACCGGCGGAACTGAAGGAGTTAAAGATACAGCTACAGGAACTTCTGGATTTAGGGTTCATCAGACCTAGCTACTCGCCATGGGGTGCTCCAGTTCTGTTTGTTAAGAAGAAGGACGGGACTTTGAGGATGTGTATTGACTATTGAGAGTTGAACAAGTTGACTATTAAGAATAAGTATCCCCTACCGAGGATTGATGACTTGTTCGATCAGCTGCAGGGTAAGACGGTGTTCTCAAAGATTGATCTTCGATCTGGTTATCACCAGCTGAGGATCAAGGATGAGGACATACCTAAGACGGCCTTTCGGACGCGGTACGGGCACTATGAGTTCAAGGTCATGTCCTTTAGCTTGACCAATGCCCCGGCAGCCTTTATGGATTTAATGAACAGGGTGTTCAAGGACTTCCTAGATCAGTTTGTTATAGTCTTCATTGATGACATCTTGGTGTATTCCAGTTCAGAGACAGAGCACGAGTTTCATCTTCGACATGTACTTCAGAGGTTGAGGGAGCATCAGTTGTATGCTAAGTTTAACAAGTGTGAGTTCTGGTTACCTGAAGTGACATTCCTTGGGCACATTGTAGGTGCAGATGGGATTAAGGTGGATCCATCTAAGATAGAGGCAGTTAGGGATTGGCCGAGGCCAAGGAATGCCTCGGAGGTGCGAAGTTTCCTTGGGTTAGCAGGTTACTATAAGCGGTTTGTAGAGGGATTCCCCAAGATAGCAGCACCGATGACAGAATTGACAAGAAAGAACTAGAAATTTATCTGGTCAGATAAGTGTGAAGACAGTTTTCAGGAGTTGAAGCGACGACTTATTACAGCGCCAGTGTTGAGTCTTCCTTCGAGGGAAGGAAAGTTTGTTGTCTATTGTGATGCATCGAGGTTGGGTTTAGGCTGTGTGTTGATGCAGAATGAGAAGGTCATAGCTTATGCATCGCGACAGCTGAAGGAGTATGAGCAGCGGTATCCTACTCATGGCTTGGAACTGGAAGCGGTGGTCTTTGCACTGAAGATCTGGCGACATTATCTATATGGGGAGAAGTGTGAGGTGTACACTGACCATAAGAATCTGAAGTATTTCTTTACACAGAAGGACCTAAACATGAGACAGAGACGTTGGCTGGAGCTGGTAAAGGACTATGATTGTGATATTCTTTACCATCCGGGAAAAGCCAATGTGGTGGCGGATGCGTTGAGCCGCAGAGGTCCAGGAGAGTTGTATAGCTCTGTTCAGATCTCAAGGGAGTTAGCTGATGAAATGGTTAGAGCGGGGATAGAATTAGTAGTGGGCCAGTTGGCCAACATTACTCTGCAGTCGACCCTGCTAGAGCGGATCAGAGAAGGGCAGTTGGCAGACATTCAGTTACAGAAGATTAGAGATAATGTCTTAGCGGGAGTAGCTAAGGATTATTCTGTTTCTGAGATTGGTTTACTTCGGTATCAGGGACGAATCTGTGTTCCAGCTGAAGAGGGGATCAGACGAGAGATATTAGATGAGGCTCATACGACATCGTACTCGCTCCATCCGGGTACCACGAAGATGTATCAGGATCTACGGACTTTGTATTGGTGGCCCGGGATGAAGAAGGATGTAGTTGAGTACGTTGCCAGATGCCTAACTTGTCAGCAGGTGAAAGCTAAGCATCAGCGACCAGCAGGGTTGCTTCAGCCTTTGGGTTTTCCCGAATGGAAATGGGAGGATATTACTATGGACTTTGTGGGAGGTTTACCCAGGACAGTAGGACTTCATGATTCCGTATGGGTGATAGTGGATAGATACACCAAGTCAGCCCATTTTCTTCCGGTGAGGTCAACATATACTGTGGATCAGTATGCTGAGTTGTATGTGAGGGAGATTGTACGTCTCCATGGGGTTCCTAAGTCTATAGTGTCAGACCGGGATCCTATCTTCATTTCCAAGTTTTGGGGTGGTTTGCAGAAAGCTTTGGGAACTCAGCTGAAATTCAGTAGAGTCTTTCATCCTCAGACTGATGGATAGTCTGAGAGGACGATCCAGGTATTGGAGGATATGCTCAGAGCATGTGTGATTGATTTTGAGGGTTCATGGAGTAAGTGTTGGATTATCTTATATCAGGATCTTTATTTATTTTCATGTATATCTAATATTAAAAAAATTAATACGAGATAGCCTAAAACATGTTTCTAAAATTGAATTCAAAGAGAAACAAATAATATAATACTTACAGTATACGCAGCGGAATTAAGAGTCCTTCCTTCAGTTTCTCTAACTCTTGTATCCTTTCTGTCGCAGAGTATTATCAAGAAACTGAACCGATCTTCTATTTTCTTCACGATCTTCCAATGTATCCTTAGAACCACCTAGACTAGTGTGGGCAATTCTCAACACATGAGATAGATATAGAGAGAAGAAGAGAAAATAACAAAGTGGCTTAGAAAAGGACTTGTGTTTAGAGAGAATCTAAAACTATCAGAAAATCTCACTTAAGACTTATTAAACTTCTGTTTTGACTTCTCTCTAAGCACTCCTTTTATAGACTCAATTAGGCCATTTAATTTAATTAAAAAATCAATAAAATAATAGCCATTTTGAAGCCCTAGGTCGAAATTATCATGGGTTATAAGCCCGTGAAATTTCTCATTTGATTATAAGCCCATTGGACTTAAAATCAAGGCCTGTATTATTTTCTATTGATTTAATTAATTAAATAATTATTTAAATCATTTATCAAATTAATTATTTATAATTTGAACCTTGATTTAAACTTATTTATTAATTTAGATACCAATTTATCTTAATTAATAAATCTGCCATAATTTCTCTTTTCTTCTCAAAATTACACAATTCTGTGAAACTATCCAAAATTGACCTGGTCAACTTTGATAATTCTAATTGATAATTAAATCAATTAATTGAGACTATCTAGATGATTTTATACAAGGTACAATGGAGACCATGGGCCTATGAAATCAAGCTCCAATAAGTTATCA
Organism: Humulus lupulus; assembly: GCF_963169125.1. NCBI lineage: Eukaryota > Viridiplantae > Streptophyta > Magnoliopsida > Rosales > Cannabaceae > Humulus > Humulus lupulus. The sequence goes on along the minus strand of NC_084800.1, from coordinate 46,990,368 downwards.
TAAATCTAACAAATAAATTTACTAACTTATTAATTCCTCGTGACTCCACTATAGACTTGGAATTGCACTCTTGAATTCATAGAACGCTCTATAACAAATATAGATACGCTATTAATTATCCATTGTTACAACCATAATTTTCACTCAATCCTCTATAGACGGTCTACAATGAGATAGGACTAAAATACCGTTTTACCCCTCATTGTATTTTATCCTTAAAACACTTAGTTCCTTGTAAATGATATTTCAGTAAACTAATTTAATTACTGAAATGAGATCTCTATCATTTATCACCTTGAACCAAACTAAAAGGAAACCATCGTTTCACTTCTTCATCAGAAGCTATAGATATCATATCTATGATTAACACTCCCACTCAATTATACTACCGAGTTCCCGAGATGTAAGTATGGGCTAGTCCGTAGGGTAAGCTGGTAACGAACAAGTCAAAGAACTCAAATAATACAATCAGTTAGAATACTAACCACTCAGAATTGAGATTGAATTGACCTATGGTCAACTATATGATATGACTAGAATAGATAATAACGGTATGTTTACTTATCTTATCAACTGTCAATATCGGTCTTGTCCGATGTAACAAATACATCCGATATTATCTACTTTGCTAATGTTCTGGAAAGAACATAACACTGTAATGTGTAAGTAGATCATATCGTAGATTGGCAAGTCAGTGTAAATCCGGTGCACTGACTAATCTTAGGACTAACTTATTTTGAACATATAATCATATTTATATTCCACTGTGATTACGTCACTATAAATAAGATTAGCTATATGCTCAGGATTTAATAGAAGTTTATATTAAACAAATAATCATGAAAATAAAACATGTGAGCAAAGTGATTGACTAAGTCAAAAAATGATCTCTATTCTTTTATTGATAATAAAATGAGATTACAAAGAATTTGAGTTTTAATTAGGGCATAAAACCCCAACAGTAAGTACCTTCCGTTGATTGAATTCTCGTACAACAACAGTTACCAGTCAACGATTGGAGTGGCTCCCTATGAGATGTTATATGGGAGGAAGTGTAGATCACCCATTCATTGGGATGAGATGGGTGAGAGGAGATATTTGGGGCCAGTTATGGTTCAGAAGACACGTGAGGCCATAGAGAAGATCCGGGCTAGGATGCTCGCTTCACAGAGTAGACAAAAAAGCTACGCTGACCCTAAGTGTAGAGACGTGGAGTTTCAGGTTGGTGACCACGTCTTTCTTCGAGTTTCGCCTCTGTGAGGGGTGAGGAGGTTCGGTAAGAAGGACAAGCTGAGCCCTAGATTTATTGGACCATTTGAAATCCTGGAAAGGATTGGTCAGGTGGCTTACAGGTTAACTTTGCCGCCATCGTTGTCTGGGGTTCATGACGTATTTCATGTTTCCATGCTTCGGAAGTATGTCTCAGATGTGACTCATGTGTTGAGGCATGAGGATCTGGAGTTACAGGCAGATTTGGCTTATGAAGAGCAACCAGTTCAAATCTTGGATCGAAAAGATAAAGTGTTGCGAAATAAGACGATTCCTCTAGTTAAGGTGCTTTGGAGGAATAGTAAGGTCGAGGAGGCGACCTGGGAGCTTGAGACGGTGATGCGGGATCAGTATCCTGAGTTGTTCAAGTAAATTTCGAGGACGAAATTCTCATTAGGAGGGGATAGTTGTAACAACCCAAATTCGCTAATAAGGCTTAAGGGCCTTGATTAGTGTGCCTGGAGGGCATAATGGGGATTACGTGTGAATTTAATGATTAAGATGCCTGATATGATTTAAAGCATGTTATATGATTACTTGAATATTTGAGATGCATGACTATGTGTGTTAGTATGCATATAGGCCCTGATTAGGTTAGAAGGGCATAATCGTAATTTTGGCCATTATGAGCATAACTGCTTTGATATATGTGATAATTGTCGAGACCACATTATTATGTGGATATATCTGTGATCTGTGACTCGAGACGATCCTAGTGAGCAAAGTAGCGGAAAAGTCATAGCGGGGATTTATACCCGGCTCGGGGTGAGCTTAGGGGTATAAATGGGAGTCCGGCGGATATATTGGAGTCTATTTTGACATTGAGGAATACCATTGGTGATTAATTAGGTATCGGGAATTAAGCGGGGAATAATAGAGACACTCGAGAAATTGGCGGGAATTGGGTAAAATGACTAAGATACCCTTAGGTGGACTAAAGGGGTTAGAATTAATAGGGAGGGTATAATGGACATTTGCTTTACAGAAGTTAGATTATACTAAGGCTTTATGTTAGTAGAATTTGTAGAATATCAAAGAAGCCTGAAAAAGAAGGAAAAGGAAGGGAAAAGAAAGAGGGAAACACAGAGAGAATTCTCTAGGTGGGTTTGTACTTCCTTCACTTGTTTCTTGAGGATTTCTGGAGTAAAGCTCAGAGCAGAGCTGGGATTAACTAGGCATCAAGGATCCTAACCTAAGACTAAGGAATTAACAGAGGCTTTGTAAGGGTTCATCAACACTTAAGGTAAGACTTAGAATTCTTCAGTTTCAGTTTCTGGTTTTTGAGTTGTGGTGCTTAAGTTGGAATTGGGTGGAACCTTAGGGAATTCAGACTTGAGGCTGAGGAGGAGCAAGCCAAAGGAGTCTAGAAGCAGCTTGTGGTCGAAATTCTATCAAAGTTATAAGGTCTAAACTCTAAACTTTGATGATCAGCTGGTTTTTACTGAGTTTTAGAGCTTAGGAGTGGCTATGGTGAAATATGAGTTTGTGGATGCATGTGCTTGGGTTTTAGGTGTTTGGGGTGCTTGGGATGAGTGGAGTGTGTTCATGAAGTTGTTTTTAAGTTTGGGTAAGAGTTGGAAGAGGTTTGGTTGAGGTTGGTTCGAGAAAATCGCAGAAGAGAAATTTTGGTGCTGGGCTGTCTGTGACTAGCGCTACAGCGCTAGCCTTTGGGCGCTGTAGCGCTAGGCCATGTTGCTGAAGGGTTTTTGGCTTCTGCTTGTAGCGCTGTAGCGCTACCCTGCCTTCTGAATGGGATTTTAGGGTTATTTGCAAGGGTTTTTGACCTAAGGTTTGGGGTTTGGTTCCACCACCTTGTTTGGTGGAACTAGGACATCCTGGGGGCTCGGGTTTGGCCCCGGGGCTAGGTTTTGAACTTGAGGTTTGATGATGACCTTGGCTATGATTATGTTTAGGTGAGCGCTAGGGCTCCGGGGCTCGAGGGGGATCATGCTCAAGGAGTCAAGGGGTTAAAGCTTGTGAATTGAAAGGTAAGAAAACTGCACCCGGTTGTATGATTGTGATGGGACTAAGTGCTCCCGAGAATTGTATCGTGTCAATGTTGGTATCACGCCATGGGACATGTAAAAGCGGCCTAAGAGTGTCGTACATACTATTAGCGCACAGAGCGCGATTTGGCCACTGGGAGCCATGAACACTAGGATAACAGAGGGAGCAGCCTGTGAGCGCTAGCCCTGGTTATCGTTTATAAACTGTGCATGTTATGAGTTGATATGCCAAATATGTGGAATACCTGACTATATTGAACGGCTATTTGTCTGAGACTATGTGATGCAACGTGAGATATTGACTTGTCTGATAATTGCTTATGCTCTGTTGATATTGTGTTTTCTTGCTGGGCCTTGGCTCATGGGTACTACGTGGTGCAGGTAAAGGCAAGGGCAAGCTGGACCAAGCCTGAGGTGGAGAGCTCCGAGGTGGAATGTGCATAGCCAGCTGTTCGATCACCACGATCGAGGAGTGGACCAGGACAGGGATAACCTAACTGCTTGTTTTGCCTTAGTGTGGCTGGTTATTGTATCTGAGTCTCACAAATTTTGTAAAACGATTTTTAAACTTGTATTTTTGGGATCCCGTGTAACCAGATAATGTTTCTTAATGAAAAGTGTGGCTTTCAAGACCAAAACGCTTTTAACCCAAGATCCTTTGTAGCTTCTGCAACACGATTTTAATTAAATGACTTGATTAGCAAGTCTGGTACTTTATAAACACACAGTGTAACGGTCTTGGCTATCCAGGGCGTTACAAATGTTTTAATTTACTTATAATTTATGATTTTCATTTTAAAATTTTAATTTAAAATTTATTTTTTAAATAAATGGCTTCCCCGTGGGGATACCCCGCCCCAATAGGGCATTCCCCACCCCACCCCTTACGGAGGATAAGCGGGGATGAGGCGAGGATGGGGACTAAAAATATAAACGGGGACGGGGATGGGGGGAACACTCCCAGGCAATTCCCCGCCCCGTGTGCATCACTACCTGTAAGGCGTCAACTTCTCATTGTTGTGTTACCTCAACCCAAGGAATAATTTATGTTTAAAAATACCAAATTACACTGTTTTTGTTTAAAATCCTACTACTTACACAACTGTATTTTAGGAACAATACAAAATACATATTTGAACAAATTTCAAAATTATTTTTAATAAAATACTAATACCATCAATTTATTTATTTGATTTATTTATTGATCACTAATTATAATATAAATATTTTTACAATTTTCTTATAATAATAATTTTGCAAATATTATTTCACTTTTTGTAAGAATTATTTTTTAGTTCTGCTTAAAAAATCAATTATTTTAAGTAAAAAAAAATATATTTATAAATATTTAAGAAATTATTTCTTATAACAAATACTTTATTTATCATACTTTGATAATAAAATCCGGAAAAATTGAGTTTTTATGCTTAAAGATAAGTTTTAAGTAAAAAAAAAAAATGCTAGTCATTTAAATCATTTTAAAAAAAATACCAATTATCTTGATAATACCTAAAATACACCTTTCGTAATTTTTTTCAATCTACTTCCTCTGCTCTCTTCCCTCTCTCTCCTTCAACTCATTCTTCTCAACTCCCTCTCTAGAAAAAAAATCCACGGGTAAGGTAAAATATAATAGAAATCAATGGGACGCCGAGTATTCTTCACTTAGAACACTAAAATATTATATTTCGAACAAATATGGACATGATTTTTGGGTTTTTTTGTGATTTTTTTCAAATCTGAAACTTTAAAATATGCAGAAAATCGGCGTGGTTTGAGCAAAGTCAATTTTCTACATATTTCAGAGTTTCAAATCTGATAAATAACTCAAAAAAGCATGTCCAACTCGATGGTGTTCGACGCTACCTCAATGGGGTCTTTAAAATCAAGATTTTCATGAAAAAATTGACGTTGCTCGATGGTGGTTCGATGGTTGTTTGATGGTGGTTCGATGTAATTTTTGTAAGAGACATAATTTTTCACTCGAGTGTCCGTTTGTGATTAATTTATTTTTTATTTTTGGTATTTTTTTTAGATCTACACGTTTTAAATATTTAAATACAAATTTTCAAAATTTATAACTTGAAAACATACCAAAATATATCTTGAACATGATGTATGTTTTGCATTTGTCAATTTTTTCAAAATTTACATTTCCAAAATGTGTATGTGCATTATTTCTTGGTTTACAAATTAGTACATTATTTCTTGGAGTCGAATCAAGTTCATACAATTGCACCAAACTCAATATAATTTCTAACAATAATGCAAGCAATAATACCACATTAATTGCATCACATAATAATGTTATGTGATTAAATTTCTTTATATATGGCCTGGATATGTGATTATTATTGTTCTTTATATCACCATATGGTAGGAAGTGGTTTAAGACGTTGACAAATTGTGTCAATTATACGTTACACTGCACATATATTTAATTTAGTAAAATTTAATCTTTTTAATTTAAAATTTTCAAATTTAATTTAGTATTACATTTAGATGAGGTGTAGTATGCCTTCTACCACCCAAAAAATATAATAACAATAATTATATATAAAGGCCACATAATTATGGTGTGTTATACTTATGAGTTATCATGGAGGGAAAATATCAGTTTGGCCTGTATTTTTTCTAAATAGACGATTGGTTTTCGTGGTTTATTAAATGACAATTTGGATCCTATGTATTACAAAATTGATCAAAATAGTATTTTATACCCAATTTTTGATAAAAAAAAATTTAAATATAATATTTCATTATCAGCTCCTCGATCACTTTCTCTATTTCTCTTAATCTATCGCATCACTAACGACTTAAGAATTAATCTTATAATTGAAAATATTTTAACCGAAATCGGGTCTAGGGTACTATTTTGATTCATTTTATAAAACACATAATCTGAATTATTATTTAACAAAACACATGGGTCGATCGAGTATTCGAAAAAAATACAAAGGCCAAAATGATATTTTCCTTATCATAAATAAAGTACTATAATAATTAACCAAATTAAGATATGATCAGGAAGTTTAATGAGAAAGTTAACAGTGAAAATCATTTAAGTGTAGTGTACTAAAATTGGGAATCTTTCCATTCTGTGGAAAATTAAGAATCTCTCTATTAATAGAATGAAAATAAAAGTCGTTCTTACAAGAGAGTAGTACAAAATAGCTTTGTCACAGTAATATTTCATCTTTTTATCAAGTACAGACAAGATAATTCAAATACTTATTGAAGGGCCCCTATGTATTCTTCTTCAAATTTTCTGTGTCACTCCAAATTTATGTTGGTACAGAAACAAAAACTTACACATTTCATGAAAATGGTATTAAATTGTTTTAATCATACATTGGGTCCTAGGGAATCCTTGTCAAAAAGAGGATTACTCAATTATGAATGCTAAAAAATTAAAAATTATTTTGGAATTACATTTGAGAATTTGGATGTATATATAGTTCACTCACTGAGACTGACTCTATTTAAATAAATATGTATATTTGGATGTAGTTCACTGACTGACTGATTCTATTTGAATAATTATGTAACAACATAATAGAGAGTGATGATAAGTGCACATAAAACATGCACAAAAATATTACATATTAGAGTAATGTGTCAATTTTTTCAACCAATCATAAGATCTACTATTATAATGTTTTAGTGTATATTTTGTGGACACTTATTATTGCTCATTATTTTATATTGAATAATGTATTATAATATAATAATTATATAAATGTATCATTACACACTATTTTACATCTCTTGTAAATCAATTACATAAATATTAATATGTATTATTCATATAATGGGATTGGTTTTTACCCAAGTTTTCATTTTCACATAATTTACTCGTATTTCTAAGACAATATCTCAGTGATAATTGATTTCAAGTGTACGGACCATGTCTGTGAATGTGATCTGTCAAAACTAAAAGGCTTCTGTTCAATTTTTTATTTTTTTGTGTTTTTTCCAATTATCCATTGGTATACATTTTCAGGACTTTATATATTCATATTCGTGTTCATATTCATATTTTGGGTCCTTGAGAATGGACATTATTAATTAATTTCTGGGCTGCACATCTCTAAATTAATTCGTGAACTACAACTCAATGTGGTCTCGACTCACATTTAATTTAAACAAAATTATCAAAATCATGATATAACACATAAATACGTACCCATCAGAGCCAAAAAGATAGCTTCAAAAATTTCTTTTTTGTATATAAATAACTTTTTTAGATAATTATAGCACAACATTATTTATGAAGTTTTCTTATATTTATTATATATAGAGAGCAAAAATTTTATTTTGAAAAGAAAACCATATATATTGATATAGGCATGCACGGAGCCAGTTATCAAGCCCCCTAATTTTTTAGTTTTTTTTAAAATTTTTATATTAAATCATCAAAAACAATTATTATAATGTAAAAGTTTTCCAAAAAATAGCAATAAAACCCCCCTAAATTTTTTTATACACAATTAGTCCGCTTCACTGGCTCTGTCACTTGATATAGCGATAAAAAAAACCTTTAAACAATGGCAATGCCCTTCTAAAAAAAATTAAAAACATAATTACCCTAAATTAAATTCCTAACTTAGTGATTCAATGTAAGTATTATAATTATATGTAGAGTTGTAAATATGGGTTAGTATGATCCATTTTGGGCTTATTTTGGACCTAGCTTAAAAACAGGTAAGATTATATCGTCTAACAATATCAGCCTAACCTATATTTAGAAAAGATAAGTCCAATACGGCTAGATAACCGTTTTATTTAGATCATATTGTGTCCTAAATTAGAATAATGATGAAAATTTGAACCAGTAAGCTAAATATATATATTTTTTGTTTAAATTACAATTTTAGTTATTTTAATCTATTTTACAAAATATATGATCTACAATGTAATTTAACAAATAATAAGGTTCATGCAGGTATTTGGCCATAGCACAAACCAAAAATGGTGTTTTCACTAATTATATTACAGATATTTATGACAATCAATTATTATAATGTGAATATATAGTAATAAATACTCAAAATTGTAACTAACAAATTTTAAATCAAATCAATGTATTTTTAATTTTATTTTTTTATAATTGTTTAAATATAGAACTATAAAAAATCAAAATTATATTAGATTTTATTACCATTTTAATTTAAATATAATTCAAAAATAAATATTTATTATTATTATTAATGTCAATTTATCAAGCTTCATTTGAGCTTTTATCCATATTGTATTTTTGAGCTAGTTTGTCTATGATTACACATCGTGCTTTCGGTTTTGTCATGCAATGTCATATTGTGTCTTCGTATTTAATATTTAAGCGAGACATAACTCACAATATACTATCATGATAATATCAACTTAGACTCATATTTTCTAGTGTTGTGTCGTACTAATGCATTTTCAAACTTGCATATTGTCAACAAATTTGACTTTGAATATGTGACAAAATTTGGAGGTGATTTCCAGAATAATCTTATATTAATTAAATAATGAAAAAGGAGGATTGGGAGAAAAATAAATAAAAAGAATTGCAATAATTGCTAATTCAAAAGAAATCCGTACATCTAGTAGTACTGAATTGCTGGGTTTTAAATGAAGTACAATAATAAATAGTTTTGTTTTTTTTTCCCTTCCAATAAGGTCCTCTCTCTCTCTCAAATTGGTGAAAGTTTAAAAGCCTTTATTGAGAGAAAACTACCAGCAATATTAATACATTACATGTATATATATGAGGGGCTTTTAACACAATTTTAAGGTATAGTTTTCTTTTATTGCCATTACTTCATACTATCTTTTAGGGAAAGTAAATTTATTGGCCTTGATATGTAGCATCTTATCTTTCTTTCTTGATTATACCAAGTGGCCTTATAAGCAATTAGTGTAGTGATTAACGCTCAGCTGTGAAGTGAGATTAATTATATTTAATTCAGACTGAAACATCGTGTTATTAACTAACACCTATATAATTATTTTTATGATAATTGCTAAAGGACACAGCAGTGTCCAACACCACAAAAATGTGACATATTATTATTGGTGTAATTTAATATTGAACCTCATACATTTTAATTTAATAATTATTAAACACCTTTTCTGATATTGGGTAATTTAAGGTGACAAATAACACTACTTATTTTTTATTTTTTATAGTCTCTTCACCGGTTTTGATACAAAATTCAAATAGTGCAAAGTCATTTTATTCATATGTTATAATCAATCCTCAATAATATTCTTTAGGATCAACAATAACATAATATTTTTATATATATACAATATTGTTAATAAATATATTTATTGGGTTTGTTATCTTTTAGACTGATTGTAAGTTGAAACAATTCTTTCTTGTATAAAAAAAATTCAAAGTAGGAAAATATCATTGGTATTGAGTAATTGATGATATTAATGGAGATGGCGATTGAAGTGCATGATATTCTAAGTAATTAATGAATCTCAGGCCCAGCAGGGCCCAACAACAATTTTTATCTCTTAAATACTGTGGAGCCAATTTATTTATATAATTTGTTCCTTCTTTTATTTTCTTTTTTAATTGATTTTCTATGTCATCTCTGATTTTCTACCAATAAATTTATAAATACCAATTTTATGCAATCTCATCCACATGCGAATCATGTGTCACCCATGCTCAAACGTAAATGATTTTCTATATATTATACTACTATAGTTCTCGTAGAGTTGTCACAATTTTGAATTTTGATTCTTTTTTAAAATGTATAAGTATATCTTGTACTTGTACATGTATATATATGTGACCATATTAGGTTTCCTGCCACCTAGGTTTTTGCAACTATGTCGAGAGATGGCAGCACATTCTGGACCTATTTTTTCCCAGTATATTTATGAAGGTTAAGTTCATCACAAAATCTTTTTTTTAGAGAGAAAATTCATTATAAAAACTTATTTTTTGTAAATATATATATATAAAAAAAATTACATAACAAAAAATTTACTGCTTAACAAAGGATTCTCTACTACCAGACATGATCGTAATGATGAGATTGCTTCCATCTGTGAACGGAAAATCAGAAATAGTAAATTATGGCTTATTCCATTGTAAAAATGAACACGCTCGTTCTCGTACTTTGTTTGAACCTTTTGCTAGCTGTTTCGACTTGTGCTGTACTTTTTTTTTAATATTTCAAGAACTTCTTGACTAAAGCCTGGGCACAGTGGGCCTACTTAATTTAATGTTTTGGACTATGCATCTTGTCATTTTATGGGCCTTGAAAAATGAGTATAGGGGTGGCCCATAAATGTTTTCAATGATCGTAACAGCAAAATAATTCCTTTCTATTCTTAACTACCAAAAAAATTTAAGTTCCGTTTACTTCTACGCAATTAGAATTTATGGGGCGTTACTTTTACGTAATTAAAATAAATTTTAGTAAATCACTTCCAATTTTATTGACGTTTCGAAATCAAAATAAGTTATTTACTTGATTTTTAGAAATTAAAATTTCCTAGTGATGTAAAATTGTTAAATTTGATATTAAATTTTAAAACTACATAAAGTTGTCAATTCATAATTATAGAGGCAATGGAAATGGAAATTCCTCTAATTTTATGAGATTGTCAATCTCATAATTATGTAGGACTTACATAATTCATTTTTTTTTTTTGATAAATTTAAATGAATAAACAGTGATAATCATACGCGTTACCTAATCACACAAGTAAACACACCAATACTGATTGTCCAAGTATTGTCAAGCTTACCATTCTCATGCGTATCTAGTGATAGTCTATGGTGACCCATCTTGAGATTTTTTTATATCAATGACAGCCTATCAGATCCATTTTACTTTGTACAATCTGTACTTCTTTCGTTTTCTAAAACTTTTTGTTTTTTCTCAACTATTTGAAAAATTAAAATCAATTAAAGATATAAGGAAGTTGTAAAAATATACATAGTATGTGATATGATAGATTGACATTTTTAAAACACGTGAAATAAAGTGGTTTTTTTAAAAGGCGATGGATCCCACAAGTTACTGATCGTTTATAGTTTAGTTACTATGAATCATTAATAGTTACAATGGTTAATAGTTGTGTTATTCTAACTCATTGTAGACATATTTCTATTATTAGTTTATAGCACAATGTTCAAGTACGTTTTGCAAAACACAATCTCATTATTTTGTCTCATCCATAAATTTGTAAAGTATATTTATATATAGAAAAACTTCTATGGTAGGGGCTTAAAAAAAAACTTACCAGTGGAATTCTTTTGAAATCTTAACTCGTGAATAGTTTTTAACGCGATTTTTTTTATAACCATGTATATTTTAGTTATTTAGAGTATTCTGCAAATTTTCAGAAAATTCTGAATAATTTACAGTGCCAAAAACTAGTTTAAAAATAAGTTGTTGCACGCGTGACTAATTTTTTTATGCGCATAGAAAATAACATGTTTGAACCTAGCTTTCGATACTGTAAATTATTCAGAATTTTCTGAAAATTTGCAGGATGCTCTAAATAACTACAATATACACGATCATAAAAATAAATCGCGCCAAAAATTATTCACGGATTGAAAATACAAAAGAACCTCAATAGTGAGACTCTTTGTGAAGCTCCTACAATAGAATACTCCTTTTATATATATGAATTTTCATTTTTTTAATGATATTTCTGCAAGTTTCCTTTATAAAATAAAACATTAATAATGTACCTTACAAATGTCCTTTCAGTTCCAGTCCACACTCATAACAAGCATAAAGATTCAGAGAAATGATAATTAATGATATATTCACTCAAACGAGTTTGATCAATGCCTATTATTTATTTATTTTTAAATAAACCACTCTTCTAATTTGTGTCATTATTGAAAAAATTATATACTATTGTACAAAATCTGTATAACACTAAAGTAAAATCATATACCACGTTAATTGAAATTATAATAAATTTATACTATTATAAGAATGTACTTAATGACTTTAATATACACCATTATAAAAAAAAAATGGGATAAAATTATTTACTAACACGAGTAGGGTGCACCTCAAAATTCTACTAATTCGTATTTTGTCTTGACAAATTATCAAAATAGTGGACTTAAAGTAACAAAATTTTCATATTTTTAAGTAAACTTATTTTTGTCTTTATTGATTTATGGTACATTTTATATTTTGTAAATTGATATATATTTTTTACTGCATGGTACATCTTTTATTTTTATATATGGGATTAAAATGTGATTTTTTTGTTTTAAAAAAAAATATTCTTTCGATTATTTATTTTTCTTGCTAAACTAGGTCTTTTAACTCCTGTTGGGCTAGTTAGTATATAAGAGGATTTAGTAATTTATGGTAGCTTTGTTCTATTTTTTGGCTTTGTGGAGGTGTCCCTCAATTTTGGTTACTAGCAAACAGAAATCAAAACGACATCAAAATTGAAAAACGACAAGAAGAAAACAATAATTCTTCTTGATCTATATCGCCCATTATAAAGTACAATGTTTTATAAACACTATTTTTCCATCCGAGTATTAAATCAAAACAACAGGTTTATCAAAAGGAAAACCACCACTTGGGAGGAAAATCATGTCCACATCTACAGGTTCTTTGTTGCAAGAGCTTCAATACGAATAAAGCAAGTCCATAAATTGCATATCAAAATACTTCTGATTCTGATTTCAAAACAATCAATGTTTTGCTAAACAATATAATATTGTAAAACAAAAAAGTATATGTGTTTAATCCCCCAAAAGAATTGCTTCTGTTGAAGTGTTGCTTGTTTCTCAGCTTTGTCCCATTTCTTGTTGCTTCATCTTCCCAATCTCCACAAGGAGAGTCAAAAGAGCCTCACACATTTCACAGGCATCTGGCTCTGTGGGATTCTTCTTTGAAGAAGAGTAAACCATCCAAGCATGGTCAAGCTTCCTATCTGGTTTGACAACAATTGAGCCTGGGACTTCAGCATCCCGGCGTGTTACCAAACCATCACTCTTCTCTCCGTACCGCAACTGCAGGTGTAGCGCGCACAAAGCCATGGCAGCAGATATAGGCATCACCACAGGCACCTGGCGTCCTGCTTGAAGAAAACTATCAGACTCTTCATTGTCAAACGTCAGAAGGGGAAGCCAAGGAAGCTCTGCATGAGCTATCTGAGTCATGGTGGCAAGGACTCCTGGAGCAATACTGGCTTCGGTGTGGAAGGAGATTAGAGGAACTTGTTCTGGTAATTTGTATTTCATGATGAATTCCTTCCTTTTCTCATATGTCAGATCCTCTAGTGCTCGTATGTCACCCTTTAATGTTATGTTTGAGATTACATGTAAATTACAAATAGATCAGTTTAAAATCAAACCGATAACTCAATCTGAGACAGTTGGAATATGATAACGAATGATAGCATCCACATATAATACATGACATGCATTTCCATGTCAACGAAGACACTGCATAATCCAAACATCATTCGTGCCATTCCAAGAACGCTTCAGAGCGAAAGTGATTCCGTGCATATTCACATTTAATTAACCCCTGAGGCTAATGCATTAAACTATATCAAATATAGCTTCCTAGTGGCTAACTCCTTCAGTAGAAGAATAAGATGGGATTGGTTCATTCTCTTCATGGACATGCAACTCATGCATATTAAACCTTTGATCCATGAAGTTTCTGGGTACAAGGAACCCAAATCATAGAAGTTTAGTGTAGTAATGAACACTAAATTAACCCGAGGCTAAAAATGAAGGTCTATAAACATAGACAGCCCAAAATAAGCATTAACCAGGCCCAAATGATATTTAAGTTTATTTTCATTTCCATTATCTCCTGCTTGACTCTGAAATGTTCCTAAGGAAAACTTAAGCTACTCACATAAATTTCAGTTTTTTTCCTCACTAATAAATAATTAATTCAGACATCAATACTTTGAGAAAAGAAATCGTTACCTTGATCAGCTTGCATATCAAAAGCTCCATAATCCTCCTGGTTTCCTTGTCAGCAATCTGGCCTTCGCGGAGAATATCAGAAGCTAATGGCGTGCCACCATATGGGCTTTGTACCAGTGCTAAACCAGCCACTTTGTCTTTCAAATCACTCCAATAGATTGATAGAGCAGCTGCAGCATCAACTCCACCCTTGCTGTGGCCTAGCAGCATCACGGGCTTGCCAGATCCCCAATATAGCTCCTCAATGTATTGCTTAAGTTCCCAGGCATTGTGTTCTACAGATGCCTTTATACAAACAAGAAAGCAAAGAGAGTGAAGATGAATTATAAAATGTTGGAGAAAACATTTGACAATTTGGGGATGTTTAATCCGCACTTATTCAAGAGAAAATCATTTGATACCTCACTGTGAATCTTTGCGATATGGCAAGCTAGACCCATTTTTGAAAAGAACCTTTTAGTTCCCACGAAGTACAAAGGACCATGATTACTAAAGAGGCCTGGAAAATCAAAATTTATGCAAGGTGTTACTAATTTTACATGTCCAAAGCAGAGCAAAAATCTTGTTAAATATCGTGACAAAGGGATCTTCCCATACCAGGTACCAGTAGATAAACATATGAATTAGGGAGGGAGTGCTCTCCATTCCTAAAGTCAGTACAAGTAATAATTAAACTAACAGCAATCGAAGAGCTAATAATAAGGATGATCAATGAAGAGCACCTAATGGTTAGACTCCTTAAGTCATGACTCAAAAACATATTATGAAAATCAAAGAATAGTTAAGAAGTATCGAATTAATATGGAAATGGCACCTTATTTCTGCCAGCAATTCCAGAAATCGCACTGTACCATCTGTCACAGAAGGCATTCCTGGAGTTTTCTGTAACCATCCAATATCATCAGAAGAACCACGCAATGTCTTCTGTACTCGAGATAGGATGCTGCAGTTATAAGAATGAGTGTTAGTGACTTATGAGATGTCAGATTAAGTTACAGATAACAGTAAGAGTAAATAAGCCACAATTCTTAGAAAGTTAAAGGAACCAAGTCCTAAAATAAAAAGCAGAAAGAAGCCATCAAAATCTCTTCAATGGGTATAATACACCCACTTGTTTAATAGTAAAGACCTACTTCTTTTACCTACGAAGACGAAGGTGAGCACATCTAATGTAAGAGAAACAACATCTGCAAGAGGTCAGTGACAACCTCCAGGCAAACTGCAATCCGAATATTGGGAAAATCAACAACCTTCAGCCGAAGAAAATGTAAATAAAATCAGCTAATGCATTAAAAGTAATGCTTATGCTTTAAAATTACAAAGAATTTCAACCATTCATCCATTAGAGCTTTATATAAAAGAAGAAAATATATTAATTACTCTTGAAAAATGAGAAGAGAACCCGCATAAAAATCAACAATTTCTATAATGTCACAACTTGTATCTACAGTAAACTCTTCCTTGGATTCTTGGGCTCTTCTTGCAGGTATTCTGGGGAATGTACAGTCATAACACGGTTTGGATGATGAAGAACTTTTTGAAAAAGTTTCAGATATGCTATTTCTCAAAGCTAATGGATCTTGTTCAGGAGAATTGACCACTAAATTCTCTAGGCATCTATTAAGATCTCTGAGCACAAGATCCTCTGCAATAACATCATCAAGCCCCAAAAAAACCAAAACAAAATTAGGTTTCGTGGAAATAACATAGATAATGGAGAAACTTAAGTGAATCCATGACATGTAGAAAACAACACATCTTGCATATCAAAGAATTTGATCTAATTGTGACAGATACGTAAACAGCCATTAAAGGCAAAACAACTCACCAATAAATTGCATCAATTGGTCGCCTATACAATTGGCCAATGTCCACAGACGGGTGAAAATGTCATCTATTGACAAGCCGAGTTCAATAACATCTGTATATTTCACAGCATTTCCATGGGCCTGATACAAGGACGAATATTAGAACTAAAAAGGCAATCAATAAAACCAAACTGAAGAACCGAACAGGGAGAAATGCATCACTCATTAGGCAAAGAAATACTAAAATACTTGTCAAAAGAGATGCATAAACACACAGAAACAAATAAAAGGATGATTTGAGTTTTTGGCACTTACAGCTGAAGGTATTTCATATATTTCATTCCTGACACGTACATGTCCCATCAATTCTTCTGATCCTGAAGTCATTCAACAGCAAAAGAAAACCAAAAATTTTATTTTGATATTCTTTGGAAAACTTTATTTATATAAACACAAGAGAGAGCGAAAGAAATCTCCTAAAAATTTCTATGATAACATAACAAATACTTCCAAAATAAATAGACTTTATCATTAACATAAGGCTAAAAGGGTACGAGAGTTGATGAAAGAGATAAACTCAGTTTATTCAATCAGATCATACAATTTGAATGGACATCTTCTATGGCACTACTGACCTTTGAACAAGGGAAAGATAAAACTTCAAAAAGATATTTCGAATTAGACGAAATGAAATGAAACTCGGCAGACAGGCTCAATACACGGTTCCAAGTTTGCATCAGCAAAGTAATCACAATGATTAATATGGTTCCCAATTCATAACACTTCGGGGCAAAAACACTATTGGAACATTCATACAGAACAAAAACAGAAATTCATGTTCAAACTCATTGGAGTTGAAGATCCATCAAATTGCAACTAGTCAAAAAATCAATAGAAGAGAATTACAAGAGAGATTGTAAAATGCATAGAAACGACATTACAAAAACAACCTAATTCACACTTGGCGTACTTTCCACCACCAAACTACCTGACATTCGGGTATGTTACTAATCTTTAAAAAAAAAATTGCTTATAGACAAAGGCATAAGAAAATGAATTACACTAAATAGAGCTCCCCAACTCTGAACTTGGAAGCCCAACAACGAAAAAGACACTCAAATCTGCAAAACCCAGAAACGGGTTAGCCTTCAGAAACCAATTACCAAATCGGAATCGAACTTAAAGCGGGAAAAAGGGAAGAATAAAAAAGATCAGGAACCCATTTCGAAGAAAATAAAGTTTTGAAATTCAAAGTAATAAATTAAAGTTAGAACGTGAAAGAAACATCATTTAAAAGAGTACCAACCGAACAATCAAATTACTCTGTAGATTTAGTCATGGGAAAAGGAATGGAGCAATTGATGATCGTTATCCAGTTGCTTTAATTTCAATATCTACTATGGCCCACCAAAAAGAATTATTAGTTAAAAAAAACACACACCATTGAACTACGTACATCGGTAGATTCAAATTCCTCTCTTTAAAATGTTCAGAAAAGATAAGGATCGACCCAGAAGTAATAATTACATGGTTTAGTGTGTGTTTAATCGAGAAAAGTATCAAGTTTAATGGTAACATATTAGTCTCAGATATCTTTTCAGTCAAGTAACGCCATAAGACAATATTTTGGTGATAACTTTCTCTAGGGATAAAAATGAGAAGGAAAAAAGGATTTGGGAATGGACCCACCAAAAGGTCTGGAACAAACAGGATTGCTCAGGTTTGAAGAAAGGGACACGTGTTGTATTGGTACTCCGTCTTAGGGGTGGCGTGGACTAACGTCATTGGATAAGGTTCCATGAAAACGGTTACTTGATTGAAACCCTTTTAGTTGCGGCATGCGTGGTTGTTGAAAATGTTGTATCTTGGAGAGAATTTGTCGCTTAGTAAAAAGAAAATAACCAATTAATAAAGAATATTCTTATGGCTCCGATCCATATTCACTTCGTTTAAATCATTTCACAACCTAAGAGGATCAGTACGCTTTAAAAAGAAATGTAAATATGGACTAGATTGGTTGAGTAATCCAGAGAAAGAGTCATGATTCCTGACATTACAACAGGTAACAGTTATATTTATATTAGTTTCACAAAATCGATTGAGAATGGTACAACAACATATGTACAGAAACCTCCACCAATCACCAAAATCAACAGATACACAATCAGAAGGCAGACATTATACAAAAGAAAAAAGAAAAAAAAACTTTCATGGGCTAGCATTTCTTTACATTTTTATCGAGTTCTTCAGTTTCTTAGAGCTAGCTGGCTCTGAAAGGCTATCATACTCGTTATTTTATCTGGGTTTTATCTGAAAAACTCTATTGTACCAAATAGAATGAAGGGTCATATGGAAGAGATCATACTTCATGGGCTTAGCATGCCATAGAAAATGCTTCTGAGCTTTCCTGACCGCAAGTTGCATCTCGAGATACTTGTCTTTCGGTATTGCAAGTAAAATGCCTTTCAACCTTGGAATGTCTTTCTCAGCAAGAACTACAGAGAATGCTTCCCAATTCAAGACATCAAAAAATGGAGGCACAAAATTGTCAGATATGATCACTGGAACACATTCATAAAAGATGGCTTCGACGACCCTTGGGCTGTTCACTTCATAACCCTTGGGGCAGATACAGTATTTGCTGCTTTTCATGTGTTGGATGTAGTTCATTTTGCTTGCAACGCCAGGAGGCATTGGACCAGATATCTTCATATCAGGATCTTTATCCTTCCAATACTTCAACAAGTTGGGACGTAAATAGCCATGCATGCTCCCTGCATAGAAGGCAAGAATGTGCCTTTGGGATGGAGGCTTTCCACCAAGATCTCTTAGAGGATTCCTTGCTGACCGGACATATGTTTCAGGAAGAGATACATCTCTTCCGATTTTGAAGCCCGCAGTTACATCAGCATTGCAAAGGGCCTTCATACAACGCTCCATGTGGTGCCTTGTTTCATATGGAGCCTGTAATGTAAGAATTCGATAATTTCATCCAGTTAACATTGGTCAAAGTTAATTGACATTTGTTGTCTATCGACAAGAGTTGCACAAAGAGCTTACCCAGTCATGGCATGCAACAAGAAAATGATCTGCTCCACCAGTTCTATTGAAGTAAGGATACTTCGCAGCTATTTTTTCTGAGTACTCCTTCAAATATTGGCGCAGGTTAGTTCGATTGTGAGAGTTCCGTACATACAGGGTGTGTTCTAGCATTCGCGAACTAAATGGCATATAAAACAGATGAGCCCTCCGAGGGTCCTTTACCACAAACTGCCTATTTCCCTCCATCAGTTTCATAAACCATCCCTCTGAAGCATATAATCCTTTCAGTATTGGCTGATGGAAGATAGGTTTTTCGCCATCTTTGTAGACATAGACTTTGAGTGTGCGTTCCATGAGTTCATAACTCCTGGAGAAAAAATATGTAAGTTTTGAAATTAAACAATTTTCAGAAAGAGACTGCATTAATTCACCCTCTAATGTTAACACATTGAATTTTGCACGGTATGAAACTAAGAGCAAGCAAGGGTTGAAAATTGTTACGTTGCTTACTTTTTGAACATGGAAACATTCCGAAAGAGAGGAGCATAAAGCTCCCGATCATTTGTTGTAGGAGCATGCTCAATTTGTGGCTTCAAAGCTAGAATATCACGGTCACGTACAGAGGACCATCTTGGTCTCTACAATAAATCTAATTACGTTAGTTCTGAGTTAGAAAAAAGCATTACGGAAATTGCTTGATCAGTAAAACCTATATTTTCATACCATTGAACGTGATTTAGCACGATGCCTTACTAATATGTGGTTCATCTCCTGAAATGTGGTTATTGACTTCGGGGGCATGTCACATCTCATCTTCTTTTTTCCAGGGATACTCACAATTGCAGACTTGTTTTTTGAAATTTGAGTATCACTTTGATTGGAAGTAGAAGCCAAAGAAGTGCTTTTGCTGGATGTTGAAGCAGTTGAATATGTTGTATTGATTAAAGCTGATGCAGAAGATACAAGCATGGAAGGTTTGAAAGGAGTGTCTGAGCCATCATCGATTGTTTCCCGCATCAGACTTATATTCTCCACCAAAACATTCTCCTTAGGAATTTCAGCATTTTGTTCCTTAATCTGCTCTTCAGAGAAGTCTGGCTGATCTTTGCTAGCATCATCCATTGCAACAGGATCACTCTCCTCATTTTTTATGCTTACCAGTGCTGACACCGCATTTACATCTCTAGAATTCTTGGATGGAAAACTGTTATCTACAAATCTATCCAGAACATTACGAGAAGTTCCATCAAGGCCATGTTCTTCAATGCTAAAACTAAGCTGCTTATATATGTCATTTCCCTTTTCTTTTGTACCAAACCCCAGTTCTCCTCCAGCATCAAAGTTGTCTGAAACATATACTGTAAGAGGGTTTCGAATCATAGTAGACTTGGAGGAAGAGTGAACAGTACCACGCACATTATATTTCACATTACTTGGAAATTCTCTGTCAGGAAACAGAGAGCGAAGGGCATTCCCATATGGAATCAGGAAAGACTGAAACAACAAGTGAGTAACAGCCACTAACACCACCACAAAAATCCATCTTCGAGCTTTACTGCGGCCAAGCTTGCGAAACTGAAACCGGTGCTCCATGAATCACCCTACACTTACAACCCAAGTTAAGTGGAAGTCATCATGCTAGGGGACACAAACTTGAACTTGCTTCTCAGTTGCTGCATAAATTTTAGAAGCAGTTAAGCTAAGCTTTCGAAGATCAGACTATGACACTGACAAGTGAAAAATGTATATGGGTACTCCCCATTTGCGAGCGGAATACATCATACAGGAAGTTTAGCTAAACATAAACTGTCCAACCCTAACCCTTACTATTTTAAGCATATTTATGTACAATTTGCTTGTGAATGCTAGGTTACAATCTAATGGTACAAAAATTAGTAACTACAACCCACCACTTTTAAGCAAACAGATTAATCTTGATAGGGAAAAAGGGGTCATAAATAATTACACGAGTATGATAAATAACAAGAAGCAACGTCCACAACCCAGAAATCTCCCACCATTATTAATACAAAGACTCAAGTTAATATCTGTAACTAAAAAAAAAAGTACATACATCTAGTCGAGAGAAAAAGACATTTTGAGTTGAAAATTTACTTACTATCCCGAAGGTTCCATGAGATGAGAGTGAGGCTAGAGGTAGTATAAAACGTTTGAGGTTTGAGCTGAGACTGAGAATTCCAAAGATGGAAAACAGGTGAGTGTAGTGAAAGTGTAAGAGTGAAGCCAAACTGCGAAAGAATCCTTTGGAGTTTTTATGTTGAAAGAAGTGGGATTTTGATCTCAAAGGGAAAGAATTGATAATGATACCGCAAAGATCGATCTTTTGACTTATCCGACACTCGACTTTGATAGATTAATCAAAAAAACAGGTTGCCAATAATATAAGGGAATCTACCTCATTATACAAGTAATAAAATGTTTGTTCTTGGCCAAAAAAAAAAAACATAACAATAATAATAAATACAAACAATAAATCAGCATTAAATACAATGTTAGAAATTTTAAGTATTTTTTTCTTTTTCCCAAATAATAATAATAGATATTCGTAATATTAATTAAAAAAAGTCGCAATATAATTATTTTTCAACAATATTTAAACGGAAAATTAAGAAGCTTAATTATTATTTATAGTTTTATGAAATTTATCCTTTGTTATAGGAACTGTATGGATAATTAATAATAAAAAAAAAGATCTTCTTTCAAACCCGTAATTTGGTATGTAAAATAAGAGGATTTGTAGTTAGTGAACGATGGTGCCCCAAACTAATATCTTGAGAGTATATATACACCCAAGCAACTTTCCAAGTTACCCAAAAGAACACACATTATATTTATATCAAGAGTAGCTAATCACCTGCTCTTTGTTTTAAAAAAAGAAAAAAAAATGATTTGACTATTCTTAATAAAAAAATAATGTGGTATTTTGGGGCAAGGATGCTCTCTGTCGTGGTTGGAATAGAGAGAAAAAAAATATGATACTAAAATTTTATTATTTTGGTATTGAACCGATACCAAAAGACTTTTATGATTGGAGTTGGCCTGATGCACTTCATAGCAATTTTCCATTATTTATATTACAACCGACAAAAATATACATACATATTCACGTAAAGAGACAACAGTATATGACCATGTAATTTTTTTTACATCACCCATTCAAGAATAAGCAAAGCCCAAAAGGGCCTTTCAGTTTCATTTCAGCTGAGAAATTTATACGCTTGGATTGTCTCACATCACTTTTCTTCAACTTCAAGGGTGACTTTTGAAGGCAGTGCCAACTAGACTTACATCTATATTGTTTAAAATGGCATGAGAAAACAGCCCCAGCAGACTTGTCAAGGCCATGTTTTTGCTTTTGGCTTGTTTTACTATTCCTTTCATTCAAGGCTCTCTGATTTCATATTCATCTGGGGTTTACCTGAAGAACTCTATTGTTCCAAACTGAGTGAAGTGTCATGTGAAATACGTCATACTTTACGGGTGTTTTATGCCAAAAGAAGTGCTTCTGAACCATCTTAACTCTTAGTTGCATTGCTTTGTACTTCTCATTCGGGATTGAGAGTAGAATATTTCGCAAGTTATGAACATCCTTCTCTTGAACGAAGACCGAAAATGTCTCCCAGTTCAATACCTCAAAGAAAGGAGGCACATAGTTGTCTGATATAATGACAGGCACACACTCATAAAAGATGGCCTCAATAATTCTTGGTGTATGAACCTCGTAACCCCTGGCACATATGCAATACTTGCTGCTCTTCATGTACTCCCTGTAAAGCTTTTTGCCTTCATTATCACGTGGCATTGGGCCAAAAATCTTCATGTCAGACTCTTTGTTCTCCCAGTGGTGCAGCAGAATTGGCCGGAGATAGCCATGCATTCCGCCTGCAAAGAAGGCCAAGATAGATCTCGCTGAAGCCGGTTTTCCTCCAACATCCTTCAGAGGGGCTTCTCCAGAGCGAATATAAGTAACAGGTAGACTACTGTCCTTGCCAATTTTAAAGTCTTTACCAACATTAGCATTGCAAAGAGCCCGAATGCAATTCTTCATGCACTTTTCTGTAATATAAGGGGCCTGAAATTTCATATGCACAACAGCTGTAAGTAATATTATAGGTTTTCCAAGGTCACCTTGTCACCTTGCAATTGATAATACTTTTAGCAAGGTGTATTATCAGACATAAGTATACTACCATTTGAGCATTAATTAGCTTGGCCTATCAATTTTACAAGGTACAAAAAACTTGTAACATGTAAGCTCCCAACCATTTCAATTTGAAGATTAAGAACAGCCTTACTTGATACCGGAAAACTATAAAATAAAATACAGAAAAGATGTGTAATGTTGCACTGGAAGCTTACCCAGTCATGACAAGCAACAAGAAAGTGATCCGCTCCTCCAGTTCTGTTCCAAAACCGATATTTTCTTGAGATTAAACTCACATAGCTCGTTAGATATTTCTCAATTTCCATTTTCCCCCCAAATTTTTGTCCAGAAAATTTTATCCTCAGCATTTTTGAGCTGAAGGGTAAATAAAATAAATGAGCCTTCTTAGCGTCTCGCACAGCAAACTTTTTACTTCTCTCCATCAGTTTCAAAAACCACCCTTCTGAAGCGTAAATTCCTCTCAGATTAGGTTGATGGAATCCAGGTTTTTCTCCTTCCTTGTATATATAAACTTTGAGCAAGCGCTCCATCAATTCATAACTCCTGCAAAAGAAATGTGAAAACTTTAGAATATCTGATTAAGAGCAATGATCATATAGAAGACCAGATATCATTATCCAAAACAATATTGTAAGTAATCCGTAGTTCATAGATTAGAGAAATCAACTCTTTACCAATTAGCAAAACATTCTCTTGCAGATCTTAGAATTAAGGAAAATTGAAAACAGATAAATTAGCTGTAAAACAACACATTGAGGGTGCTTGCTTGTCAGATGCCACTTACTAATCTGATAGTAAATTATTATTGGCAAGACCATGTACATTTGGAAGAGATTGCAATTGAAAATAAGAATTAGAAAACATTACTTTCAAAGGAAACACTGTGTTTAATAACAAAAATATGAAAGGAAAAAAAAGGCATTATTCCAATAAAACATGTTATGCAAAGTAAAGTACGATACTTCCCAAAACTTAACTAACAGACCATGTAACACTATTATAATAGCAAAAAGAAGTCGATGCTCATCCCATTAGCAGGAATTTAAAAAAAAAAAAGTTCATGCTCACCTCTTAAACTTAGAAACATTCCGGAAGACATATGCACTAAGTTCTGGACAGTTTCTTATGATTGGTGCATTCTCAATCTCCAGCTTTGCAGATTGAAGTTCACGATCGCGAACAGAAGACCACCTAGGCCTCTATCACCAACAAAATGTATTGAGTGAGATACTAGGACATATTGAATAATGCTTATCACTCTAATTGAATCTTCAAACAATAAACCTATACCATTGAGCGAAAAGAAAGAGTACTTTGAAGCAATAGTGAGTGCATTTGTGATATTGTTGTTCGATGTTTAGCCCGCCTCTTTGGCATGAACAGACTAGAGTTTTTCATATTCTCTGAACCGGTTATCCACAGCTCAGCCTTCCTGTTCTCAGTCTGTCCTCTCATATCCGAATCTCTTGTGCTGTCTTTAAACAAAATAGCTTGATTCTTAGCTTCACTAGAAGTTGTTCTTGTACTAATAGTAGGATCTCTGTCTTTTTTAAAACTCTCATTTTTCTTACTAGCCTGAGTAAAAACATTATGCCTACTAATATCAGATTCCATTCCAAATCCCCTTACGCCCTTCTCAGATATGGACATTTTGCTTAAATTGCTATCGCCATCTGATTCTAGTTCATAGTAATCCTCACCATCCACACCATTTTCATAGCTAAATTCATTGTCCTCGTTAAAAGGACTAGAATCATTACCAGCCACCACTTCAATTGCATATATTTTGGCTGATTTTAAATTATTTAAGCTATCAGCATTGTCGGTGAGCATAGGACTTGAACCCATATTAGCAGATATAAAGTAAAAGGTCTTCCCAAATGGAAATGTCAAACACTGTGAAACAACAAGAAGAGTAACTAAAAGGCCGATAATGCAAAGCAGTCTCCGCATTTCAGCACGAAATACCATCTGCGCAAACGCAGAAATATCCACAATCATAATATTTTGCAGGGTAGCCAACCAATTAAATCAATTGCTTTGACATGGCTGAAAGAAAATGTATAAATCTATTACAACAAAGACCCATAAAATATAATTGGGATCTCTTATTACCCCCAAAAAAAATCACTGTTCACTGACAAAAATGAAGTAAGAGATTACAAAAGGTATAGTTGAAGTTAGGAAATTTTCTTTGTAACTAAAAGATTAAACTTTCTTACTAGCAACTGATAAGAGGTTAGGAGAGTACCTGAGACATTTTCCAGAGAAAATAATGGAATTGAAGGAATATCGTAAGCAGCCAACAGATAACTGAACTGGCGTCTAGGCCTGTGCTTAAACGGTAAGAAAGAAAAGATGAAGGGGAAAGATGCATTATTTGGCTACTGTAATGGGCTATTTACTACCGGCTAACTATACTGAATTTTTTATTGCTAATATGCCCTTTCTATTTTGTGATTTTACAAGGAATCCCAAGGAATGGAATATGTACCTTTTTTATAACTGGTGCCCGAGAAACAGAGCAGCCAGAACAGATTAACTAAAATCCGAATCCAAAAGGATCCCAAGCCAAAGATACTAGCTAAAGTCTAACCATCAGTCCCAAACAACATAAACAGAAATGAACAGAAAAAAACCAAACAACAAAACACTGAAACTACCAAGATGGAATAACGGCCAGAGGCCATCCAATCTAACATTTGTGCCTGGATTAACCTGGGTCAAATTCCTTGTCATCCTGGAGAAGACCCCGCGGAACCTCATTCACGCTGATAAAGCCAAATTGATGAGTTTTCCTAGCCCACTCAGCTAGAATATGCGCAGCATAATTACAAGACCTCGATATATGCTGAATTTCCCATTAAGTAAATTCTTTGACGACAAAGAAGTGATGGGTTGGTTCCCCAACTCCCTTCTTTGTAGCACATCAGTAATCTCCTTGCAGTCGCTTTGGAATACCACATTTTTCCTTTGCTTGGCTACTGCAATTTTTGCACCTTCACAAAGTGCTAGAGCCTCGACTGTAGCAGGATTTGAAGGACACACTTCGGTAGTATAGAGATAGACACATCTGTATTACAGATTATCCAGCCTTGTGGAGGAGGTGTCCACTGATTCCAGCAGTCTACATTGTGAGTAGTCAAAGTATCGATCTCGTTTAGTCTATGATTCACTCTACGAATGAGTTCCTGCCTTGCAGTAGCTTTCCCTTAATGGATTATGCGGTTTCTCTCTTGCCACACGGTATCAATAATGATTGGAAAGATAGAGTTGGGGGCCTATTATTATTATGCCTGAACCATCGAATCCAATCCGTGAAGCAAATGGTCGTAGGGCGAATTCCCCAGTGGCACCCAAACCATATTGATTCTGAAACAGGACATTCCCAAAATAAATGTCCCGTGGTTTCCTCCGCCACACCGCATAAGGGACAAGAGACATCTCCCATCTTGGTTAACTTGTTAAGCTTCACTCTAGTTAGAAGGCCATCCGACAGAACTTGCCACCACAAAAGTTTTAATCTACTATGGATTTTTGACCCCCATATCCATTTGTATGAGTGCTTTACTTCTCCATTTTCTGTCATTGTTTGAGACCATCCTATAAGCAGATTTAATAGAGAATAGAATAGGCCATATTTCTCAATTGGCCAAAACCATCCATCTTCTCCATCCGATTGTGGGAGCGTGATGTCCAGGATCCTCCTTGCATTCGAAGCTTGAAACCAATCCCTTCTTTTCCTTTCATTCCATTTGAACTCATCCATGAATTCAACAACTCTACTAACTCCGAGTGTGGCATCAAGCAGCGGTGTAGGCTGGAAAACGTCATTGGGGACCCAAGGGTGAAACCAAAGGGAAGTGTTTCTTCCATTTCTAATTTTCCGACACATCCCTCTATTCAGGAGAGCTATTTGGTTTAGAATAGCGTTCCACACATAAGAGTCTATAGGCTTTGGTTCTAAATCCATAAGTTCTTTACCATGAATATACTTAGCATTGACTATTGAGCTCCATAAACTATGGTTGTCTACAAGAGCTTTCCAACCCCATTTCATAAGAAACGCCATATGTATCTTTCTTTTCCTGCTTTGCATTTTAGACAAACCAATGATTTTCCACCATTTGATTTCCACGTGAAATTACATCTTTTATGAGTTCTTTTATCAAGTTTACAAAAATATTGCTTTTTTTCAAAAATAACTTATTGGGTGGCTTTTTAAAAAAATATAATTTTATGAATTTAATTTCCAGTATTTTTATATATAAATTGCTCTATGGTCGTAGTTTTACTTTTAATTAAGTTTATTTAAATGAGAATATTATTTTAATCATTTAAGTATTTTTCATTTAATTAGTTTTATTATACAATATTTACTTAGTATTTTAAAAAGGTAACTTAATCTATTTTATTGTTTTTATATAGTTTAATGTTTATTTTCATAATTTAATGTTACAATTTAAAATCATAAATACATTTTCACTTTACTATTTTTAGTTTTTATCTCTTCAACTTCTCTTCTCGTTGACGTCTTATTTCTCTTCCTTCTTTATCAAACTTTTTTTGAGAAAACTTCTTATTAAGCGTCTCCCCTTTAACTCAAAATATTTTATTATTTATTATAATTTTTTATTATTGTACTTATTTATTTTACTATACATAAAAAAATTAAATCAATTTTTTTGTTCTAACTTTTTTTTTTACATTTTTTTTAACTATTTTATCATTATTTGGGTAAAGTAACTAATAACAATCACGTTTTCATATATGATTTTTTTTCAAATTTGGATGTTCCAATCTGGGTAACCAGGTACCCATTCACATTTTCATATCATTTTTTTTTTTCAAATTTAAATGTTTACATCAGGGTAACTTGTTACTTATTTATGTTTTTTATAAATATTTTTTCTTTCCAAATTTGGATATTCTTATCAAGGTTACTGGTTACCTATTCAAGTTTTCATATCTAATTTTTTTCCAAATTTGAATGTTTGCACTAGGGTAACAGGTTACCCATTCATATTTTCATTAGATTTTTTTTCTTCAGATTTGAATGTTCTCATCACGGTAATTGGTTACCCATTCACATTTTCATGTCTATTTTTTTCTTTACGAATTTGGATGTTCCTATCAAGGTTACTAGTTACCCTTTCAAGTTTTC
This sequence comes from Humulus lupulus, assembly GCF_963169125.1. Lineage (NCBI taxonomy): Eukaryota > Viridiplantae > Streptophyta > Magnoliopsida > Rosales > Cannabaceae > Humulus > Humulus lupulus. Next base: position 46,961,951 of record NC_084800.1, on the reverse strand, counting down.
ATCTATATATATATATATATTCCAGATTTAGATGTTCCCACTATGATAATTGGTTACTCATTCACATTTATATATATATATTTTTTTTCTAGATTTGAATGTTCCCATTCACGTTTTCATATTTTTTATTGTTTTTCTTTCCAAATTTGGATGTTCCTATAAGGGTTATAGTAAAATAAAATGCTAAAAAGAATTGATTTTATTTTTTTTACATATAGTGGAAAAAACTATAAAAAAAAGGCAATTAAAATAATAAAATAGTAAAATAATTATGTAATATTAAAATATGTGTGAAAAAATAAAATGGAATAAGAAAATAATAAGTACAAAAAAAGAAGAAAAAATGGAAGGAAAAATGAAGAAAAAATAAGGAAAAAAAACCGAGGAAAGAAAACTAAAAAGATATGAAAAAAAAAACAAAAATAGATGAAAGAAAAAAAAATAGATGAATAAATAAAAATGAAAAGAAGAAGAAGACAAATAATGAAAAATGTAAAGAAAAAAAAAAGATGAATGAAAAAATTGGTAGAAAAAAATGTAAAAAAAATAAATAAATAAAGAAAAAAAGTTCATATGTGTGAAAAAAAATGCCAAAATTACATTTTGGTTAACAAAAAATGATAAGATATACAATAATAATATTGGATTATTCTACATTAGGGGCATAGAAAATGCCCCTACTGTAGGGTCATTTTCTATTTCTGCTATTTGCAAAAAATATAACTTAATTATTTTTTTATGACAGTGTATATTATAGTTATAGCAGACATCTAACAAATTTTCAATAAATTTCGAATAATTTACAGTGGTCAAATCAGAGTTCAAACAATCTGTTTTCCACGTGTATTAAAAAACTTAGTCACGGGTGCAATTGACTGTTTGAGCTCTAATTTTGGCACTATAAATTATTCAAAATTTATTAAAAATTGGTGGGATGCTTGATATTGTTACGAAAATATATGTTATATCAATGGAAATTAGTAAGAAATATTACAACTCTGGACAAAATAATACAAATAAACTTTAGATTGATTAAATAGTGTTGCAACTCTATAACCGAAAATACAAATAAATAAGAGAAGGATTAGAAGAAGAGAATTGTGAAATATAACTCTAAGCAAAATGATACAATTAGAGTAAAAATGTTTGTAACAAAAGAAATGAGAGGCTTACAACTCTAAACAAAAATACAAGTAAATAGAACAAGAAGAATAAGAAGAAAAGCAATAGTAGAAAATATAAGAACAATAACAAATAACAAGAAACTCTCACTCACACAACCAAAGTGAAGAGTGTTGTAGATCACCAACTTGAACAAGGTTTGAAACATTTGTCCAAAAGCTTATTTCCCCCTAACTCAAGCACTAAGGGATCTCCCACAAATTTTGGAAATTGCTTTATGGAATAATCAAGCCCCTAGGTGTTTTCTAGCCAAGTGCTCTAATGGATAGATAAGTTGTGTCTTACAAGTGAGTAATAGACTCATATTTATAGAGTTTAGAGACACCCTTTGAATTTCAAATTCCACATCCTTATGGCTATTACCAATGATTAATTTGATGTTTATGGAATTAAAAATGGGATTTGTGAGTTATTTGGGTTTTTTGAGCCGTTCAAAAAGGTTGGAAAAAACTGAAGAAAATTGGTCAGTCAAGCACCTGTGACTGCGACCAGGAGTATCAGTGGCCGCTCTGTTCCCTAGGCCACGACCACCAACATCTTCTGGCCGCGACCACTGACCAATTTCAGCACACAAAAATGTGTTGTTTTTCCAAACGGTTCCAATCCACTCCCAATTAATTTGTAACTCCCAATTAATTTTGTAACTCCCAAAACACATTATTGGGGTTAAAATCATATCTCTAACAGTCATTTCACATATGACTTTAGGAAATTCATCTCAATATTGTGTAACATCAAATTTACACAATAATAAGCAATATTTGGAAGTTACAAATTTGTGACTAGATTTGTAACACCAAATATGTTACATATTTGGATATTCACACATATCTAAATATTGTAACTCTCTATTATATGTTACGCTATTTGTCACATTTATTTAATCTAAAAAATTATATTATAAAATAATATAATATTACATTATATTATAAATAATATATAACAAATATAACTATAATATACAATTGCATGAAAAAATAATTGCATTATAATTTTTTCAGATATCAAAAATAGAAAACGACCTTACGGTTGGGGCATTTTCTATGCCCCTACCAAAGAATTATTCAATAATATTATTATTTCTAATTACATTGTTAAACTTATATCATACCACAATACATAAATATTAAGGTATATAGTTTTATTTGGATTCTGTTTAATTATGGTAAATTAAAGATGATTTTTTCCACAATTATAAAAAAAAAAAAAAGTGTTTGAAAAGGTAAGACTTGCCTATATACTCGGTACACACATTAAACAACTCGTTTAAAAAAAATGCAGACTTCTCTCATTCATTTAAAAAAAAAACCATTCATTTCTATTGAAGTAAACATTTATTTTATTTTTTTGTCCACTTTGATGGTTTTTTATATGCTTTAAATTTAGTTTTTTGTTTAAATATAATTTTATGTATATTTATTTATAAGCATTCTATTATGTATGTATAAACAAATTTATTTGAATATGTATAAATTATCATCAATATATACGAAGATTACTAATTTTATATAAACAAAATATATTAAAATAATTACTTTATTTTAGTGATTATTTAGTCCTAATGATTTAAACTATGCATATTAAGTTTATTTCTTATGTAGAATTTAATAAAATAAACCAAATTATTTACTTTCTCACGTTGTTTAAATTTTGTTATATATATATTGTTTTGGATCATTGTTAGGATTAGTTTTGGTATGTTTTTATGGTGTGTGTTTAAGATGCAATTTTAGTATTTGTTGACGCCGTTTTTCGTGAACTTAGAGAAAAAGAGCAATTAAATAAAATATATCAGAGGAAACAAATAATCAAACACGATTTTTTATGTGGTTTAGCAGTTAAAATCTCTCTAGTCCACGAGTATGTTATTAACTTATTGGAATTATCTGATAGCTTTCTTGAAGCAATTATACAAAGTTTTCCCAATATCAATCTCTTGGTTCATACAAATGAATTATCTCACTCTATTTATAGAGAAGTTTTCTGAATCTCTTCTCATAGATTTCGGGAAGTTATTCTACAAATAAAATAAAATAATGTCATTAAATGCATTAGTTACTACGTACGTAGTAATATCCCATGATATTTGGGATTTAATAACAAATTACATCATATCCCTTAAACATAGGGATTTTACAACAATAAACACATTCACACCCAGCTGACGAGCTTGGATGCTAGATTCACGTGCCTTCGAAACCGTTTGCCTATTACGAGCTCGTCATCTTTGTTCGCCTATGCTCCCAACAAGTAATTATTGACGAAACCATCCTCTTCGAGCTTACATCTCTCGAGCTCAAACCATCTTGTCTGAGGGTAGGAAATAAATCAAGAAGTTTATACAAGTGTTGAACCATTGCTACTATGAGTTACGAGCCTAACTTATAACCTCTGAGCACCTCTGAGACTACGTAGTTTCCGAGCTCACCAATCTGAGATTGTCCTTACTGCTTTAGCGAGACTGTCTCTGACTTACAGGTCACATGAAGATTGTTCAAATCCCGAGCTTACGCCTTACGAGCCTGAGTTTCGAGATCAAAACTCCCGTTCTCAAAATCTGGGTGTAACAGTCTTTTATTTGGCTTTGTGCGATATTATGCGTGTGTTTATTGTGTTTTCAAGATTAAGTGTGGTTATTAAGGAAATAACTTGAAATTGGAGGGAAAACGCTCAATTATTGAAGAAATGGTGTTAAACGGGCTAAGAAATGGAAACTGGGCGAAACCATGGGTCAAATTGATGATTTGGAGAAAAATTGGAATTAGAGTCGCATCTCTATGGTGTAGAGTCGTAGCCCTAAGAGTTACATAGAAAGGAAAAAAATATGCCAGAGTTAGTGCCTAGGCTCTAGGGAGACATAGCTGAGGCTCTATTAAAATGAGAATTAAAGTTGCAATGCTACCAGATAGAGCTGCGACGCTACATACTACAGAGACGAAATTTGGAACTCGAAGCAACCCAGAGTCGCGGCGCTAGCAGATGAAGTCGCAGCGCCAGTCCATACGGAAACAGAAGTTAGGGTATTTTTCAAGGGCAATTTTGTCCTTTCGCATAGAATCAATTAGGGACAATAAAAGCTTTCTTAATGACATTTTTAAGCATCTGACTACCCCTAGGAGACAGAGAGAAGCACATTGTGGAGGATTGCAAGTGGAATCAAATAACTTATCATAGTTTTTCTTCTTTTCTACTTTTAATTTCTATAATTTGGATGCTTTTTAATTCTTCTATGGTTATTATGAATTCTGTCATGAACTAAACTTTTTTATAGGGTGTTAATGGATTCTCCTGAAACTTTATTTTGAATTAATGCAAGTTTTATGATTTATATTCTATCTTGTGATCTATTCGAATTTATGCTTAATGCTTGTGATTGACTGGTCATCTATTACATGATTTATATGATTTTGATTCGAAATCTGAGAAGTGAGAATTGATTATGTTGTAATTGAATAGACATAGATTTCATTATAGGATGAGAATACTTATTTGGTCTGTGTTGCTTTAGGGTTATCTTACTTAATGCCCGTCTTATGTTCATTTATCACAGAGATGTAAAAAATTTACATAAGGTTGAGACTTGTATATCCTAGTACGAATATAAGTTACTTTTGTTGAGTTGCTATCATGAGATAGAATTGAATAGTATAATTTGTGTTATTAAAATGTAAAGTGGATGGTAGATGAAGTTAATTGCCCTGGTTCATTTAATTATTGAATTATATTTCATTTGTTATATTTTATTCCTGCAATTACGTTCTTATTTCAATAGCTTACTTAATTCTTATAATCAAATTATTGTTAACCAAATAAAATATTAGGATTAATGATTGGTACTTAGTAATAATTCTTGTGGGTTCGACCTTTCTTACATTATATTACTTGTTAAATGAACACATATACTTGCATGTAGAAAATCCGTAACAATCATCATGTTTATTTTAATTGTAAATAAAACAAAATATACAAACAAGTTTAATTTAGGTATCAAATTTAACCAATTAGTATTTTTATATTGTTATATGTGCATCAAACTAATTGGTTATAAATTAAATTAAATAAATTAGTTTGTTATATGATTTTATTATTCAATTAAACAAGTAAATAAACTATATTGTTTAATGTAAGTTGAATTGTCACTAAAAGAAACTTTTATGTTTACCTAAGACGCGTTCACGTTTTATTTTATTTTTTCAACAACCAAAATATTCATTTTATTCATTATGTATAACCTAACCAATTCATTTATTTCAGTATGTTCATTTTTATAAATTGTTCATAAACTTTTTTTAACGGATTTGGTTGTCATGTTGCATCACGCTACATGTTCACGATTAAACCAATTTTTTTTATTATTATTAATTTACGCTCTAACTTTAAACTATAGGGCGTGGGTAAGATATCTCCATTCCATGACCCTAGTCTATAAAAAGAGCTTTACTTATATCCTATTCTATTATCCTATAATTTTTGCATGGAATAAATAACATTTTTCTCCTTGAATCATAGCTGATTCAAATCGTGCTCCAAAATGATTCACAATATTAAAAATTTCCCCCAAATTAGACACGTTATTTAAATGTGAGACTTTTGTTGTATTTCATCATGTGATTAACAGAATATGAAGTGACATTTTAGTCGATGAAGTGACATTGTCACATCAATGCCACGTATAGAATAATCATTAATTTCCCCCTCTCCCGAACTTTGATCACTACCAAATTGTATCCCTTTTATTAAAAAAAATAATATTTTGAAAGTAGATTATTGTGCAAAATGCACTATAGAAAAGGTCTATTTCCACCAATTCATTTTAAAAGATTAAGAAAAATTAAAAAAATACTAAAACATTAAATAATTTAATTCATGTTATATTTTTCTTATTTCTTATTCTCGGTATGTTCTTGTAGTGCATCAAACACAAACTCATATTATAAATAAGTTTTATCTTGTTAGTAATTTTATATGTAAATTTGAACAAATGGATGTCTTCAACAACCACAAATCTATGCACTCATAATGGAATATATGACTGCAAAGAATAGTATCTCAGAGATGTCAATTACCATTACTATTGGTCTAATGGACAAAATTTGTCTACAATTAAAGTCCAAATAGTCAGCAGGCCCAATAAGCCAGTAGGCCCCAACCCGATGTAAATGGGTCGCACATATTGAATAAGCCATCCAAGCGGGCCAGCTAGCATCTATACCTGAGTCTGGGTGCATTCAGTCAGCCAAAGATGTTGAAGTAGTCGAAATACCCACTCCTCTTCCCATGAAAATCGAAAGGGAACCACGGAGAAAGGGTCAGACGGACGAGATAGACGAGAGGAGAACGGAAAGAAGAGAATGACTATAAAAAAATCCCTCATGGGTTGAGGGAGGAACATTTGATAATCATTTTACTCTCTTTAACTCTCTCATTGAAATGAAGGCTACTCTCTCTCTCTCAACGATCCAGTCAAGCAAGTCAAATCAATCTGTCTGATCTGACCGGATTTTACCCATTCGTCCAGTCTCGCCGTTGTTGCCACCGTCACTCTGACCATTCCACTACTCATCCATCCATCACTATTTCATTATTTACATCATAATTTTATTACTTTCAATTAGCTTTCGTTACAACCCAACTAACTTGAGCGTCGGAGTCCCTTTGGCTGACACCCTACCGGTGCTCCCAATTGAACTCTCGTCTCTCTCTTTGTTCTTGACAGGTTCCTGGTGTCCGTCTAATCGATTGTAGGAAATCACATCTACAATAGGTTTTCATTCATTGTCGACCACTCAATTCTAGATCTGTGTAGCACAAACGTCCTCCATCCTTTTGCGTCCTACGATCTCTCGCATCCTCTAACTGTCTCTATCATGTCCTCTAACTGTCCATCTTGCTGTAGTTATTGGGGTGGTTGGGAAGGATGAAGCAGATCAAATGAGGAAAAACTTAATTTTAGGATTTATTTTTCACTTTCATTTTAAAATAGATTTATATAATATTGGAAAATAAAATTAAAAAAATAGTTATTTTTCATTAATTTGATCTTCAATTTTTTAATATTGAAGATTTTAGTATTTTTATTTTCTTAATCTTTTAAAAATGTTTTTTTTAATTAAGGTTTATATTTTTTTAAATAAAAGGGGCACGATTGACAATGGTCAAAGTTCGAGGAGCGAAATTGTTTATTATTCTACATGTGGCATTACCACATCAGTGACTAAGATGCTACGTCATTATTCCATTAACCATCTAGGATGAAATCTAACAAAAGTCACACATTTCAATTATGTGTATAGTTCAGGGGGACTTTTAACTTCGCGAATCATTCAGGGGGCACAATCTGAATTGGTCCTAGTTTGGAGGGCAAAAATACTAATTATTATTTTTTACGAATGGGGAACGGATATTACCCTAACATATATAAGGTAACCATAGGTACCCTAATAAAATTTTAAATAAAAAATATATATTTTTTAAAAAAATTAATGTATTGTACTTTTTTGAATCTTTTTACAAAACACAAGGTCTAAAATATAATTTGTTAAAATACAGAGTTCAAACAGGTAATGAGACAAAATCTAGTATATATTAATTGATTTTAGACATTTAAATTAAATATTTATAATTAGAATTACATATTAATTATTTATAAATATATTATATGAGATATATTTATATTTAAAAATATATACTAATATATATCCGGTTCTTTTGTTAGAGCACTTTCAATGGATGATGTAATATATTTTATTCTCTAAAATATAGAGGAAAAATGATAAAAGGAGTCTTCCAATGGATGAGGTAAACTTGAGCTAGTATATATATATTTTTTTACCTTAATGAATAGTGCTTCTCCACGTGTAAAGAAGCACTATTCATTTTAAGTTATAAATAATTTATTAATTTTTTATAAACTTTTGTGTATATATGTGTGATACTATTATATTTATTTATTTTATTCTTTAAAATGAATAAAATCTATTTAAAGATATAATATTTAAATTATATAGAGAAAAAAATTTTAAAAATGTATTTTTGTGAGAAATTTTAAAGTAAAAAAGTTTGAGATAAAATAAGATAATCAAATTTTAATATTATGATATAATATTTTGAGATATTTATTTATTTTATTTTGGTCAGTCAATGTTTTAAAATAATCTTATTTCGGTCATCACTCTTCTAGTGTTGAATTAATTTTATAGTATTTTTCAATTTGTTTGGTATTTATATTATATTATATTAGTTATTATTATTATTGTTATTCTAAGTTATTTAAGTTATTTGTTATTATAAGTTCTGATATAGTGAATTGTTATTGTAAGTCATGGTTGCAATTTTTAGTTTTAGTTATTGGACATTGAGGCATCAGTACAAAGATAAATTTTGTTCTTCTTGTTTCTTTCTAATTTATAAGCTTAGTTTTTTCTTTATTCGGTTTTTCTAACTCTAAACATATTTTTATCATATTTAATTTTAATTGCAATTGATTAACCTTAATTGTATAGTGTTTATTATTATTATTTTTATTATTATCTTTTTTAAAAATTTACTTATCTATCTTCCATTTATCTTTTTTGTAGATTTATTGAAAGAGATTCATAATTGTCATTGTATATTTGGATGTTACACAAGAAGGATGCAGAATGTGTCTTTAATAGTGGCAATGGTTCAAAGTTATCATTTGGTCTTTCTTTGCACTTTGTTGCATAAGACTCTTTAGCAATTGTGACTGCTTTATTTAGAGATCTTCATTTTTAATGATTTCATGTCTTTATTAGAGGATATTGCAAGTTCATTATCCAATTTTCTAAGAGTATCATTGATTCATTTTCATCACCATGTATTAATTGTGCATACTCTTTGGGTGAATGGAGAACTTGTTTTGCTCCTAGCTTTTATAAGATGTACGAGATTATGATTTTTTTTTTTAATGATAATAGATTTCATTGCGGCAAAAAAAGTTACAAACTAAATTTGCTAAAAAAAGTTACAAACTAAATACTGCAAAAAAATATAGGTAAGAAAACGTGATATCAATAGTTTTTATGCTAGATATTACCCTCTATTGCCCTAGACAAGGGATTGGTCGAACATTGGAAAATTTCATACTTCCCCGTATTTTTTATTAAAACCTCTTCTTACCATTAGCACAGCTTCGAAAATCGTTATCTTTTATTCGCCTATACCTACCTATATGTGACAAATGAATAAATGACATCGATCCATTCCTGGTGCTTCAATGTCATTGTTATGTTTTTGTTGTATTGTGTTGCATTATGTTATTTTTTATGTGAATTATTAGAAATTTAGAGACCGTAGAAGATCTATTGGAGGATTGTTGAATTTTATAGATAAGTTTTTAATTTTTATTGTTGCTGACCCTCGATTTGGCCAACGACAAATAAACAGAAAAAATCAAGAGTGTAATCAAATGGTAAAGAGGTGACACAAGTGATTTATAGTGGTTCGGCCCCAACTGTGTGGTAATAACCTACGTCCACTTAGTGCTCTTATTAATGTTGAATCACAATGTCGTGATCAAAGAACTAGGGTTCTTGAGTTTCACAAGCCCTAGGAGAATTACAACAAAATGGTGGATAGTCACACTATGCTCTCTCTCGAAGTATTCAAATTCAAGATTCAAAAATCAAAAGTCCAAAAAAAGTCTCCTCCTTGAGTCCTCTCATTCATATTTATAGGCTCAAGGGGGGTTACATGGGCCCATAAGCCCTAATTATCCTTAATATCAACGTATTAAGGCAATAAAGAGAAAATAATAAATGTAGTTATTACAAGATTACATATCTTCAAAGAATTAAACTAAAGCATGCGACCAGACTAGTCACATCTAATCACGAGATCTGATAGTGGAAGAAACACCTGGTCGACTATCGAACAACATTCCTTCACTTTGACGTTACCACGTGCCAACCACGTGTGAGAAATTCTTGCCATGTCATCAGAAGCCATTTTTGGGTGAACATTTGCCCCCCAAGTTTATTTTACTGCGACCAGCATAAAGTAAACTTAAGAGACCGACTCTTCGCGTACCCCACCAAATCTGTCAGAGTCGCCCATGTCTTCTTGAAAATGGCAACAAATCATGTCTTTTCAGTTTCCCAAAAGTTGTCTGACGGCTGTTGCGTTTCCCCATACCTTGAAAATTTAATCCCATCATTACCTCTTTTACAGCGTCACGATCAATATAAATAACCCATTCTTTTTACTTTTCACTTTTTACCAATCTTCTCTTCCTCAAGAACTCTGAAGAACTCTACACTCAGAGCCCAGAAAACCCAAACGGTTCCATCGATTCACGGAGTTTTTGCCCAACCACTCGACTTAGTGTCTCAGAAACTTACTTCATCCTTTACCCAAGTAAGTTTATCAACCTTTTCAGTCGTTGAAATGCCATGAATTTTTTTTTATATCTATTTCGTATCCTGAGTTCTTGAATGTTCTTGACAAAAACTATTTTGCGGTAAATGGGTATATTGATCGATGTTTAATATGGTAGGAAAAAGACACTTTGCTGGGGTTAGGAATCAGTTCGGTAGTCAGAATAGTTAATGTAGGGCATGAAATCGAATTAAACTTCGATTTCTAAGCTTGTAGAAAAAACTGGGTTTTTCCCGTCCTTTCAGAGTCGAAAAGTTTTTTCTGAAAAACTTTTCACTTCTGTTTTTAATCCATTTTCCAAACTGTTCGCTTGAAATGAAGTGTTTTTTGTGAGAATGCTCCTGGTCGTATAAAAGCTTGACTTTTATACACGAGTAGCGTTATTCCAACTTTTAAACATCTTAATGCTTTTGGCCATTAGATTCTCATATCCCCTTTTCTGTTCGCAGACTTTCATGCAAGATCTGTGGGGAGGTGAGAGGCCTATCGACGATGATCTACTGGCCCAACTGCGCAAGGACGAAGAACAACCATCACAGATAATTCCAGAGATCCCTTTTTCTCGTAATATCCCAAACAATCCTTCGACCCCACCTCTAAACATGGGACGAGTAAAATCTACAGCTCAAAAAAGAAATTAGCCAATCCTTCTTCAAATCAGCCTGCTCCTCGGGCTGAAATTCCTTCGACCAGTGGTCAAGAAGAAAATACCCTGACCCAGAAATCCAAACTCAAGCCCAACTTTGAAACGTCATTCGACCAGATGTCGAATGGTACGTTGCTCCTCCTAGCCAAATCTCGGTTAGGATGATAGCTAATTATATCAGGAAGTACGGACTTCCTGGGGTAACCTTAGTCCAACCCACCAGAGACCAATGGGAAAACTTGCCTGGAGGCGCCTTCAGCGCCTGGTCGATGTATCATATTGAGGCAGGAGCGATCCTGCCTCTTCATTCTTTCTTCCAAGGAATGACCAATTATTTTAGGGTCGCTCTTTTCCAAATAACCCCAAATGGGTATAGGATGCTCTCCGCACTCTATAGCCTTTACAGTCACAAGAAGTGGCCTGTTCCTACGCCACACGAGGTCAACTACCTGTTCGACCTTAAATCCAACCCTAACCAAGAAAATACGGGGTTCTTTCATCTTTTCCACCAAGAAACGACCCGCACTTTCCTGAGTGATACCACCTTCAAATCCAATGTGGGGAAGTACCATCTAGAGTACTTTTTGACTACCGACATGTTCGCCAACAACCTAGCATTCACCCAAGGAGGTAACTTCTTCGTTTTTCGGGTCGCTTATTTTCCTTGTATTTTATCCACATTCCCCTTAGAGAATTGGTGTATTTCAGGTCCATGGCTGAGACCGGCTCCTACTCCAGAAATAGTGGTCCGAGCAGCGCTACTGGCCAGCATGACTGACGTAGAGAAGAGCGTCAAACATCTGGTCACCAAGGCCAACCTGAGACTGGTCGGGCTTCTGGCACCTCACCAGGACGTGAGGGAGTCAACGACAAGGAGTACCACCGGCGAGGAAATTCCCGAGCAGCACCCAGATGTGTCACAACCTCAATGGATAAGACCAACTGGTGTGACAATCAGGGAACCTTCCAGCACCCCACGAGCAGTCGTGCCCCCTGCCTTTCAGGGAAAGGGAAAAAAGAAAGCTTCTGAACCCCTTGCACCTATTAACGAGTCTTCAGATGAGAACAGTACTGATCTCTCGCTCTTAGATAGTTTGCCAATTCCCTGTCACTTATTTGACGGGGACGACAACTTTAAGTACACTCCCACTTTAGATTCAGACTTCTTCATGCCAGAGAGTGAGTGTAACACTAGTAAAGTATATAATGTAGCGACCAGTAATTATAGCTCGGGTATTTTACTTACAATTGCCTTTGTTTCCTTTTTTGACATAGCACACTCATTTGTTTATATTGTCTAACTGATCGGGTACTTGTCTTCTTGCAGATATGCCATCCGAAGAGATGTTCGACATGTACAGTGCACCTAAAGCTCCTGAAGCTGCTGCGAGCAAGAAGAAAGCGAGCAGGCGGCATCACGGGGAATGCAGTAAAGCGCCTCCGACCAAGAAAACCCGTATTGAGGACCCTCCAGTAGCTGGTCCTTCAACAAATACAACACCACCTCATTCTCCCCTCGAGCACCGGTCGATTCGACCCCTTCTCCACCGGATCCTATTGACCAGACACAGCTAGCAGCCTCTACTCAAACAGGTGATGACATATTGAGCCGTGCTTTAAGATCAGCCAAGGACAAGATGACCAGGATCCTGAGGCATGAGCACAGCCGAGAAGCCATGGCTGGGACAGAATCGATGGAGGTCGACCAGATCTTGAACCGCGCACTAAATGAGCTTGCAAGTGTAAGTTGTTTCTTCCTGTTGAAATCCAATCTTTTTATCTATTATAGTCATTCTACCCTTTGCTCTGATCGCAGGCCATGCTGACCATGACTGCCGGTCTGCTCTGCTCGGGGGTCGTCACCGAGCAATCCAAGGCGTCCGAGCAACGGCACGCTGAGGAGCTTAAGGCCGTCAAAGTGAAATATGTCGATCAGCTTGAGGCGCCCCAGAAGGAAAATGTGGCATTGCTCGAGGAAAAGAATCAATTGGCTGAAAAGATGAAGGGAAAGCAGACTGCCTTGGATAAAGCCATCGAATCAAGGGAGAAGTATAAGGAGTCTAACCTTATCAATTTTTACGAGGCCAAAAAGCTCGAGGCAGACCTGATCGGGAGCAGGCAAGAGGATGAAAAGTTGGAGGCTCAGACCGACGAACTTGAAAAAGCCAACGCCAGTAATCTGGAGAGGTAAAAGGGTGTCACATCCAAGTGTTTCTACACTTTCTGGAAACATAATCAAGGGGCCAATTTTAGCTATCTCCCTGAGCGCATAAGGCAAACTGAGATAGCCCGATGCGTTGCCCGCTTGGCGGAAGAAGAGAGAGCGAAGACCCCAGCCTCGCCCGAAATCTCTTTGGCCACTAGCGTTGAAGGGGTGGATAATGAAGCCGAAGCTGCACTCGACCAGGAAAATCTACAAGACCTTCCTGCCTCATAGTATTTTTGTTTTTGTTTTTCTTTTAATTTTATTTTGTAGATACACGACCTACAGGTCGTGATGTAAAGACAATTTTTATCTTTAGTGCTGCATGGGCAACTTTTTTCCTTTTAACAAACAATTACATCCGAGCAGTGACTGCTCGCGATGTAAAGGGATTCGCATTTTATATTATAATATTTGCATTTTATTATAACATCTGTTCGTATGACCGAACTTAGCATAGTACTTTGGTTTGATTTAACAAAATAAATTTTTTTTGAAAAATACTCTAAGTACCATAGCATGCTTTCACTTATTTTGCTTGTGTGTTTACATACCTGTTGATATGCTTTGCTTACTAGATGCCAAATGTTTATTCAAAAAACAGCTGTTAATGACGTGGCAAGAATTTTTGGCACGTGGCAAAGATATTGCTCGCATATCGACCAGAGATATTTCCATATGTGAAGTGCAAGATTTATATACGACCAGCCTGGCCGTAGACTCCGTTTATTAATGATATCCAAGAATATCTTTTCATTATGACCTGAAGATCCGTCTATTAAGGAAAGAAATAACTAATTGACTCATGTAACCCATCTTGAGCCTATAAATATACAAGAAATAGCTCAAGGAGAGGGATCTTTTTTCTATCCTTTGATTTCTGGATTTGACTCTGAATTACATTACTATTATCCATCGTTTGTATTGATTTCTCCTTCTAAGGTCTGTGAAACTCAAGAACCCTAGTTCTTTGATCACACCTTTGAAGTTCAATATTAATAATAGTATCAAGTGGACGTAGGTCATTACCAATCATTGGGGCCGAACCACTATAATTCTTTGTGTTCTTTATTTCCCATTAGATCGTTTACCCAAGCTTTGTACGATTTTTCTGTCGTTTTCTTGACTCCGTGTCGTTGACCAAAACGAGGGTCAACATTCTGGTGCTTTCATTGAGAGACTGAACTCAAGAAGATCCAATGGCGAAAACTACCAAGAAAACTGGACAGGCTGCCGCTGCACCATCCCAGCCTCCTCCCCCAAATGTGGCTGAAGACGAACCTCATTTGGAGTTTGATGAGGAGGAGTTGGACTCTGAGACCCTGAAGACAACACTAGGGGTGTTGCAAGACGAGTTGGCCAATCTGAGGGCCAATCAGGAGAATGCTGCCGAGATAATGGTGTCGCAGCAAAGGGAGATAGAGAGCCAGCGTCAGGAGCTGAGCGAGCAGCAGGTGGAGATGGACCGTCGGCAGAGGGATGCCATGGCAGCCCTTGAAGCATCCATCCAGCTGGCTAGGAATCAGGTTGTGCCAGCCTCCCAGCCTGATCAACCCCCAAGCGGGCCACCTTAAAGGGGTCCCAATCCTAGTCCTCCGCTCCAGCCAATAAGCCCTCAGAGGCCGGAGCAGCCACCTATGTCTCAGGAGGATATCCCACCTAGGGATCCTGAGACGCAACCTCCGTCTCAGACTGGCCGAGGCATTCCCCCGCGCCCAAGGCAGAATAGAGTCGGGCAGCAGCCTTAGACGCCTAGGGGGTGAAGAATCGCATCCATCGAGCAAGGGGCAGCGTCCTTCTGCCAACAGAAGGAACTCAGAGACAGGCTTTGCGGTCAGGGGCCCCCCATGGCATGACAATGCACGGGGACCCACCGACCAACGCATACCTCCCCCTAACGCTCGGGAAATACCAGCCCAAGGAGGCAACAGAGGAAATAGTCGGTCGCACCATAGCCAGTCACGGTTCAATGATGGCCACGGCTATAATGATGCCGACTCAGGCAGAGGAAATGTTGGTCGGAGGAACGAAGAAAGAGGTGGAGGCAGGAGCCCCCCACTTAGAGAAGACCGACAAGCAGGTCATAACGCTAGGGGGAAGCCTAGGCAAAATAATGTCTTTATCTGACTCAGAGCCAGCGAGTAGCGGCGAAGAGACGATGATTTGAAGGATGTACTCAACGACCTCCGAGAAAGGCACGGCGAGTACATTCCCCCGGCCCCAGCAATTTCAGAAGCCGTTCAGGCTCAACTCGATGCCTTGAACCAGGCTGTGCAGCAGCTGGTCGGGGGGCGGACATCGCACATTGAATACGATCGGAGGAGAGGCACCCCTTTCGTACAAAGGATTGCTGTGGCAGAAACCCCCAGCAAGTTCAAGATGCCAACTCTGCCAAATTTCGACGGGTATGGAGACCCAGTATCTCATATTAACAAGTTTGAGATACAAATGGACATTCAGAAAGTCTCAGAAGATGCTTGCTGCAGGATCTTCCCAACGACACTTTCTGATGCCGCCCATGAGTGGTTCTTTAAGTTCCCTCCTGCAAGTATAGTATCCTGGGAGATGTTCGTGAAGGAGTTTTACGGACAGTTCTACGCGGGACGTGTGCACCCTACCGAGGCGAACCAACTGGTCGAGATATGCCACAAAGAGGGGGAGCCCTTGAAGGAATACGTTCAGTGCTTCATGCGAGCTGCAGCAGGAGCCAAGACTATGGGCGATGAAGGAAAGATGATGGCCCTAACCGCTGGGGTTAGGTGCCATTCTCCCCTCTGGAGTAGTCTCAGAAAGCATGGGGTTAAAAGTACCCAGGAATTTCTAGATCGAGCTGATCGGTACATCAAGCTCGAGGACACGATTGCCAATGAAGGGAAATTTCCAGCAAAAGACAAAGGGCCTAAGGAAGAACCCACCAAAGCCGACAATGGGTCTAAGCCCAATGGCAACGACAAAGGCAACGGAAACGGAAATGGTAAGAATGGTGGAAAGCGGGCGAACACCGAACCCTCGACCTCCGAGAGTAAAGGCCCCAAAGGTAATCGGTATGAACTGAAATTCACCCATTACACTGCCCTTGTTGAAAGCCGAGCCGAGGTTTACTAGGCGACCAGCTCGAGCATGCCTTACAAACGACCCGCACCAATAAGGAAAGATATCTCCAAGAGAGATTCAACAAAGTTCTGTCGTTTTCATAACGACTACGGACACGACACCAATGAGTGTAACCAGTTGAAGGAAGAAATTGAGTTCCTGATAAGACAGGGAAATTTAAGAAGATATGTACGAACCGCGGGAGGAGTCAAGGTGGCAACGAGTCGGCGTCTGCACGCCAATGCTCGCCACCTTTATAGCCAGCTCCCATGGCAGGTACCCTACTCACTATCTGTGGAGGCCTACATCTTGCAGGAGATAGTGGAAAAGCGAGGGAACGATATGCTTGAACCCTACGCCACGACCAGGACATCGAGATGATGAGTGTCGAAGATCGTGCACCAAAAAAGGCTCGAACAGAGGAGGAACTGATCACCTTCTCTGACGATGACACCCAACATGTGCGATTCCCACACTCCGATCCGCTAGTCGTGGACGTACAGATCGCGAATATGATGGTGAAAAGGGTGTTGGTTGATACAAGAAGTTCGGTCAACATCCTATATAAGTCCTCGCTGGAAAGGATGAAGTTGTCCGTAAAGGACCTGGAGCCGTTCAACCAAACCATTTATGGTTTTTCCGGAGAAGGGCTCGCCCCAGTAGGGTCAATTAGACTCCCCGTCACAGCAGGCACATTACTCACTACTTTTATAGTAGTTGATTGTTCTTCAGCATACAACGCTGTGATAGGGAGATTAATTCTGGTTGACCTACGGGCCGTCACTTCTATATGGCACCTCGCCATGAAATTCCCAATAGACGCAGGGGTAGGATGTGTGTTGGGAAATCAGAGGGAAGTGAGGGAGTGCTATAACGCCTCGATCACCAAGGAAAAGAAGGGTGTTTCGAGAGATGCCACCGGGAAGGAGTTGCAGATGGCAACTGATGTTCGAGCCCGCTCAGTTGATAATCTCCCTAAATAAGGCATTGCCCAAAGTGAAGATAGAGACTTAGTGTAACGCCCTGGCTACCCCAGAACAGTTACGGTGAACAGTGAACCGAAAATTTGACTCACTACCTGAGTCCTTTGGTTAAAAACGTGATCTAAGTGTAATTATCAGGTTAAGGTGAAAACCAATAAAAAGGAAAGGGTATTCTGCATTAAGTATATAAACTGCTCATGAGCCATTAAAAACGTTTACAAGATGTTTGCAATACAAAAAGGTCGCTACCATTCCAAATATACAATCCCCGCCGACCTAAGCGGCAAAAATAGGATAAACCCCTAGTTCCTCTGAGAACTCCTTGGCCGTGGTGGTCAAGCGGCCGTATATGTACACAACACCACCTAAGCTCTCCACTCAAGGTTGGGTGAGCTTCTCTCTCCATTTACTTGCACCACGTAGCACCCATGAGCCAAGGCCCAGCAAGAAAACACAATAAAGCATGATATAATATCAACAATGATCATAATAATCAATCAGGACCAACAGTCCAAAACAGATAGGTGACAATAGCCAAAAGTCACAAAAGTGGGTACAACTCCCTCTAGCCATGCGATGATAGGGTCACCAGGGCTTAATTGATAGGGTCACCAGGCAAGCGCTTATAAGTTCTTCGACCTTAGGGTCGGTCCAGCATTAATGCCATAGAGCCATTCAATGCATGTTCCTCGACTTTAGGGTCGGTCCCTGACTAGTCAGTGCCATAAACAAGTAATCAACATTCGCTAGCATTTAATATGCAATCCATGTCCACATATATCAACCAACATGCTTCAATAACAAACCATGCATGCCATATACCTATATAGGGTGCAACTGTATTCATACACTATTTTCTTACCTCTGGTTCGAGTGAAAGTTATTATAAGAACGACCCCTGAGAACGATCAACCTTTAAATTCCTTGACGGTCATCTGGTCATAACCAAAAATATAGGATTCATCAATAAAAATGACAACAGAAGGTTCCCACACCAAAACCTAGCCTCCGAGACATCAAACACTACTCAACCGGGTACTAGGTTCAACCCCGAGGCCTAAGGCTTGAATCCCCAAGCTAAAAACTCCATTCTGGCCAAAATTGCCCTAAGGGCCGCGGCATGCCCTAGCAGCGCCGCGGCGCGCCCCTCAGACAGAGACAACCCTCTCTGCCAGACGCCATGAGCCGCGGCGCACCATAGCCATGCTGCGGCTCAATACCCAGTTTTGCCAAAATGACAGCACGCACCAGCAAACTCTCCCCTGCATTTTCCCTTGGAACCAAGCCTTCAAACCAGCTCCAAACCTCCTCCAAACACTCAATTTAACCTCTAAACATCACCCATAACTCTCCCTCATCAAAACCCAAGCTAAAATTCAATCAAAACCTCCTCAAATCCAAACTATCAACAAAAATTCATAAGCTGAAAAACTAAAGGAAAACAGAGTGCAAACCAGAAACCTATGGCTAAACTCACCTCAAATTCATGGTTGAACCTCCTTCAATGGTTGAACCAAGTCCACAAACCCAGCCCCTTGATTTCCTAGCTTGAAACCCCACTTTGAGCTCAAAAACTCCAAAGGAGAAAGGGAAGGAATTGATGCACGGGAAGGAGAAAGAGAAACCCTGTTTTTGCTCTGTTTTTCTACAGCCATCTAAGGTCATATAAATCCAAACCCAAATGACTAAAATGCCCTTAAGTCACTTAAGGCTTCTAAAACCATTTCAAGGGTAAAATTGGTACTTTCCACTTATCCCGTTAATCATAATTAACGCTTCCCAATTCTCGCTAATCTCAATATTCTCAAACGTCAATAATTCATATCCCGTTACCCTATAATTCCCAGTAACGCTCTAATCATTAAAAACACCCCGAGACTCACCCCGAGCCCCGAGCTTAAACCTGTTATGACTAAACCGATAAATCATAATTAAAGATCGTCTCATGCCAAGATACTCGAACCAATCCACATTATAATGTGACCTCACAATATATCATTGACATGCGAGCAAATATACAATTATGCCCTCAACGGGCAAATTACCAAAACACCCCTATAAACAAAATGTGAACCCACATGCATGCATTTAACGTCATATTATAATATAATTCTCATAAACATGCATACATACATTTAATGGCATAATTAAACAATTATGGCCCTCCCGGCCTACTAATCAAGCCATTAAACCGTATTAGGGAATCCGGGGCATTACACTTAGATCCTTGCTTTGGGGATTTTGAAGAAGAAGAGGGACCCATCGAGGACCTTGAAGAGGTCCAACTCAATGAGGAAATTCTGACCAGAGTTGTGAAAGTCGGTAAAGTCTTAGAGACAACAACAAAACAAGCCCTAGTGGAATTCTTAAGGAGGAACCAGGATGTCTTTGCCTGGTCGCTTAAAGACATGGTCGGGATAGATCCTGCAGTCATCAGCCATGTCCTGAACATCGACAAAAACTTTCCACCAGTGCAACAAAAAAGAAGGCTGCTCGACAAAGACAGATCAAAGGCCTTGAAAGAAGAAGTCGAGAAGCTGAAGGAGAATGGGTTCATTAGGGTGGCATTTTATCCATCATGGGTCTCTAATCCCGTACTCGTGCCCAAGCCAAATGGCAAGTGGCGTACGTGCGTGGATTTTACAGGCCTAAATAAAGCCTGCCTCAAAGACTGTTTCCCACTCCCGAGGATCGACCAGTTGGTCGATGCCACTGCAGGACACGAGATCCTCTCATTCATGGATGCATACTCTGTGTATACTCAAATCAGTATGCATCCCCCTGACGAGGATCACACTAGCTTTCGAATTGATACATGGCTCTATTGTTACGAGGTGATGCCCTTTGGTTTGGAAAACGCTGGTGCGACTTACCAGAGACTCGTCAACCACATGTTTAAGAAGCTGATCGGGACACACATGGAGGTTTACATTGACGACATGCTGGTTAAGTCGAAGAAAGCAGAACAGCATGTAAGGGATTTGCAGGAATGCTTCAATGTCCTGAATAAATATAGGATGAAGCTAAATCCCCTTAAATGCTCCTTCGGAGTAGGATCAGGGAAGTTCTTGGGATTTATAGTTAACTCAAGAGGAATTGAAGCTAATCTCGAGAAAATAAAAGCCCTGATCGAGATGAAGTCGCCAGTGAAGATTAAGGTGTCCAAAGCCTGACCTGGAGGATTACTACTCTAAGTAGATTTATTTCAAAATCAACAGACAAATGCGTCCCATTTTTCAATCTACTCAGAGGCAATAAGAAGTTTGAATGGAAAGATGAGTGCGAACAGGCCTTTCAAGCACTAAAAACGCATATGGCGCAACCACCCATCCTGTCAAAACTGGTCGATAAAGAGACTTTGTTCATCTACCTGGTAATCACAGATTACGCTGCTAGTGTTGTTCTTGTAAGAGAAGAAGAAGGTGTGTAGAAGGCTGTCTATTACGTAAGCAAAATGTTGATCGGAGCAGACTTGAGGTATCCCCCCATTGAAAGGTTAGCCTATTGCTTAGTTTTGGCCTCTAGGAAGTTGCGACCTTACTTCCAAGCTCATCTGATTATGGTATTGACCGACCAGCCTCTTCGGCAAGTCCTGCAAAAGCCAGAGGCTGCCGGAAGGTTACTGAAGTGGGCAGTCGAACTCGGGCAATTCGACATATCTTACCTGCCGCGAGCAATGATAAAAGGATAAGCCTTACCTGACTTCATCGCCGAATTCACAAAGCCCGCGGGTGGCGGGCAGATTGAGGAGCCCAACGAGCCTAAATGTCAAATCCAAGCACCCTCGTTGAAATTGTTCACAGACGGTTCATCTAACGAATCCCATGCAGGAGCAGGAGTGATATTGATAATGCCAGAAGGGCATCGATTTCACTGTGCAATTAGATTTGACTTCACTGCTTCTAACAATGAGGCTGAATATGAAGCATTACTCGCTGGATTGCGGTTAGCCAAGGATATGAACATAAACGTGCTTGACATCTATAGCGATTCTCAACGGGTGGTGAACCAAGTCTTGGGGGAGTACCAGACGCGAGGTTTAAAGATGGTCGCCTATCTGAACAAAGCAAATGATCTGTTAGCCCAGTTCGACAAATACAGTCTCCAGCAAGTACCTCGCGATCAGAATTCCAACGAGGACGCTTTGGCAAAGCTGGCAAGTGCAAAGGATGCTGATACTCTGAACATAGTGCAAGTCGAGCGATTATCAGTACCAAGCATCCAAGCAGCAGAAACCACTCTGGTCATCCAGATGGCAGATACCTGGATGACACCATATGTAGAGTATCTGTCAAGTGGCGTGCTACCAACGAACAGAAACAAAGCTAGGACCCTTCAGCGGTAAGCTGCTAGGTATATCCTGGTCAGTGGAATCCTGTACCGAAGGGGATACTCACTGCCACTCCTCAAATGTATTACAAAGGAGAAAGCCAAAGAGTTGATGAAAGAGGTACACGAAGGTTTTTGCGGGGACCACGCTGTGGGGCAAAGTCTGTCAAAAAAGGTCCTAAGACAAGGCTATTTCTGGCCAACCATGAATGAAGACTTAATAGAGTTCATGCGAAGATGTGACAAGTGTTAGATATTTTCTAAAATCCCACGAGCAACTCCCAACGAGTTAAAGCAGATGCAGAGTCCATGGCCCTTCGCAGTCTGGGGAATAGATCTAATCGGATCCTTGCCTACAGGAAAAGGTGGTGTAAAGTACGCAGCGGTTGCCGTCGACTACTTCACCAAATGGGTCGAGGCTGAGCCACTCGCAACCATAACGACCAAGAAAGTTCTTGACTTCGTGGTCAAGAACTTCATTTGTCACTATGGATTACCAAGGAAGATAGTCTCGGACAACGGCACCCAGTTTGACAGCGATCTATTCACAGAATTCTGCAAACGGCATGATATTATCAAAAACTTTTCTTCAGTCGCTCATCCTCAAGCGAACGGGCAAGTCGAAGCAGTTAATAAAATACTGAAGGATACCCTGAAGAAAAGACTTGAAGAAGCTAAGGGAACATGGCCAGAGCAGTTTCCTGAAGTTCTTTGGTCATATAGAACTTCCCACAGAATAGCAACAGGTCATACCCCGTTTTCCTTGGCATACGGGTATGAAGCTATGTTGCCTGTCGAGTTAGATCCGCCCTCGCACCGCAGATTGACATACGACCAAGACTCTAACAGCCAGCTACTGATGGAATCCCTGGACTCAATTGATGAAAGGGGTGAACAAGCCCAGCTCCGAGTAGCTGAGTACCAACAGAAGGTCGCCCGGTATTTCAACTCTAAAGTACGAGATAGAAAATTCAATGTCAGAGATCTTATACTTCAAAGAGTTTTCCTTAACACCTGCGACCAAGCTGCTGGAGTACTCGGGCCAAATTGGGAAGGGCCTTACCAAATTGATGAGGTCCTACCCCCAGGCACTTATAAACTTGCACGCTTAAATGGAGATCTCGTTCCTCGCCATTGGAATGGAGAACACCTGCGCAAGTATTACCAATGAACATTTCTTCTTAAAGAATTGGCTTGTATAAATTTACTTTTTACAAGTTTTGGAAAAAATGTAAGATCTTATTGATCACTCGTACAGACATGTTTAGTCCATTTATTACGAGAAATAAAAGGGACTGTGCTCAGCCAGTCATTTCTTGCCAACTATTGTATTTATTACAAGTATTTGCTCATTACGTGTGTTGTTTTGCTGTATTATAATTCTGTTCATATAGGCTACGAGCAGTAATGTTCGAGCAGGTTCTGGTCAAGGCAAGTGACCAATGACCTAAAGCTCCTCGATCACTTAGGGGCATATAAGGTACAAGTAAGCAAAGCATATCGTTAAAAGGTATGTAAACACATGAGCAAAATAAGTGAAAGCATGCTAGGGTACTTAGAATATTTTTCTAAATTTTATATTTTGTTAAATCAAACCAAAGTACTATGCTAAGTTCGGTCATGCGAACATATGTTATAATAATATGTAAATATGTTATAATATCAAAACGAATCATTTTACACCGCGAGCAGTCACTGCTCGGATGTAATCATTTAATTAAAAGGAAAAGCTGCCTATGCAGCAACATAAAATTATATTTTCTTTACATCACGACCCGTAGGTTGTGTAGTTAAAAGAAGATGAGGTATAAACAAAAGAAAAAAAGAGACTAAGGGGCTCAGGGATATTGAGGAGCCGGAGGATCTTGGGAAGGGTTTTATTCGACAACATATGCGGCCTCGTTGTCTGCCCCGTCCATCCCAACGACCAGTGAGATTTCAGGGGAAGCAGGAACCCTTGATCTTTCTTCCTCAGCCAACTGAGCAGCGTAGCAAGCAAGCTTAGCAACCCTCGCATTCTCAGGAAGGTAGTCGAAGCTGGCACCTTGGTTATGCTTCCAGAAGTCGTAGAAGCATCGAAGAGTGGCACTCCTGTACCTTTCCAAGTTGCTGGCGTTGGCCTTCTCCAAATCCTCAAGCCGGCCCTCCAGAGCAGTGGTCTCCTGCCTGCTCGCGACCAAGTCCACCTCGAGTTGTTGGGCCGTGTGGAAGTTAAAGCGATTGGACTCCTTAAATTGGTCTCTCTGCTCGCGAACTTTTTCCAGAGACCTCTGCTTCTCCTCCAACTCCTTAACTAGTTGGGCATTTTCCTCAACCACCATTGCCAACTATTCAACATGTTTGGCCTCGACAGCTTTAAGTTCATCCTCGTGCCGTTGCTCCGAGGTTCTGGCCTGCTCAGTGATGGCGCCCAAGTGGATTCGGCCGGCAGTGAGGGTCAGCATGGCCTACAGTCAGAATAGAAGTTAGAAAAATAGTAAACTAAAGAAGACCTGTTTCTGCAGAAAAAGAAGACTTACATTGGTGAACTCATTCAAGGCACGGTTCAGGATCGGGTCAACTCCCATCATCTCTGTAGCAGCCATTGCCTCTCGACATCGGTCGTGCTTTGCTATCTTGACAATCCTCTCCTTGACCAGTTTAAAGGCGCGACCAACCATCTTGCCCCCGGTTGGAGCAGGATCAGCCTACTGAGATTGGTCGGTTGGGGCCGCGGGAGGAGGAGTCGATCCGGCCGGAGCAGAAGGAGTCTGCTGCTCGTGGGGAGAAGTTGGAGTTGTGGTGGCGAAGGGCCTATCTTCCGAAGGGCCTATATTTCGAGCCTTCTTCGCCTGAGGCGCTTTACTGCTCTCCCCATGGTGTCTCTTACTGCTTTTCCTCTTTCTCGGGGGAGCTGCAGCAGCCTCAGGAGTGTTGTAGATGTCGAACACATTGACGGATTCCATGTATGAAAAAGAAGAAGCAAAGTATCGAACAGTGAGATAGCATAAATGACCACGTACAATACATACGGAAAAGAAGCAAAGAAGGATTGCAAAGTTAAATACCCGAGCTATTATTACTGGTCGCTATCCTATAGACTCCACTAGTCTTATACTTACTCTTTGACAAGAAGAAGTCTGGAACTAAATGTGGAGCATATTTAAAATTTCCGTCCCCGTCGAATAGATGACAGGGAATTGGCAAATTGTTTAAAAGCGAAATAATTGTACCATTATCATCCGATGAATCGTCTGAGAGTTCGACAGGCTCGGTGGCCTTATTTTTTCCTTTCCCCAAGGGGGCCGAGGGCCTCTCTGCTGGAGGAGTGCCACCAGGTTCCCTGATCATGACCCTATTCGGCCTCCTCCGTGGAGGTGACACTGGAGGTTGTTGCTCGGGTTCCTCCTCGGCAAATGCATTCCCTGTTGAAGGCACCCTCGTGTCCGGTTGAGGGGTCAAGAGGCCGACCAGCCTAAGGTTAGCCTCTGTAACCAGATGCTTGACGCTCTTTTTTGTGTCAGTCATGCTGGCTAGGAGCGCCGATCTCAACTCCATGTCTGGAGTTGGTTCTGGTCGCAGCCATGGACCTGGAAGACATTAACAGTTTAAGAAAATGTGGAGGAAAACAGGAAGTGAAGAAGTGATAGCCAGTGATATGAAAGTTTTACCTCCTTGTGCGAAGGCCAGGTTGTCCGCGACCATGTCAGTCGTGAGGAAGTACTCCTGGTAGTACCTCCCCACGTTTGATATGTGGGTTGTGTCAGTCAGGAAGGTGCGCCCGGTTTCCTGATGACAGAAGTAAAAAAACCCCGTGCCTTCTTGGTTGGGGTTAGATTTGAGGTCGAACAGGTAGTTGACCTCATGAGGCGTTGGCACGAGCCATTTCTTTTGGCTATACAGGATATAGAGTGCAGCGAGCATCCTATATCCATTTGGGGATATTTGAAAGGGGGCAACTCCGAAATAGTTGGCCACCCCCTGGAAGAATGAGTGAAGAGGCAAGGTAGCCCCTGCCTCGATATGAAACCTCGACCAGGCGCTGAAGGCGCCCCCAGGTAGGTTCGCCCTTTGGTCTTGGCTGGGTCTGACTAAGGTCACCCCCGTGAGATCATATTTCTTGAGATAATTGGTGATCATCCTGATCGTCACTCTGCTTGCAGGAACCAAATGCCACTCAACATCTAGCTGAATGGTGTGTCAGAGTCGAGCGTGTCTTTGGATGTTGGGGTTGGGAGCATTTTCATCTCGACCACTAGTCGAGGGAGCATCAGCCGAAGGAGCAGGCTGATGAGAAGGATCGAAAGTTCTCCTTTTATGGGATTTGGTTTTGGTGCGAGCCATATTTTGAGTCAAGACAGGGGAAGTGTTTGGATTGGCACGAGAAAATGGAACTTCGGGTATCAATGATGAGGGTTGTTCTTCGTCCTCGAGCAGTTGAGCTAGCAGGTCGTCGTCGATGGGTCTTTCTTCTCCCCACGGGTCTTGCATGTAAACTGTGAACAGAGAAATGAGGAGATAAGACGCCCAGCCTGGGAGCTTATGTTGAAAGTTGGAATAACGTTGCTCGTGTCTACGACCAGCAGCATTCTAACCGAAACACTAAGTTTTATGCGAATAGTTTGAAAAATGGATCAAAAAGTGAAAGTAAAAAAATTTTCTCGAAAAAAGCTTTTTCAACTCCAAAGGGGCGGGAAAAACCCAGTTTTTCAGCTAGCCTAAAAATCAAATTTTTACTTCGATTTTACGCCCTAAGCCTATGATCCTGACTATCAAACTAGTTCCTAACTCCTACAGAGCGAAACTACACTACCCTATTAAGCATCAAACGGTACATATAAAATGCTCACGAATTTTTACCCAAGAACACAAAAAGTTTCAGAACTCAAAAGCAGTATGCATGGCATCTCAAAGGGTTAAACAGTTGAGGAAATTTACCTAGATGAATGTTGGAGACTTTGAGGTGAAGCGACTTTGGACAAGAAAACGGAGGATCCTTAGAACAGTGACGGAAGACCTTTGAAGTTTTGAGCTCTGAGATGGAGTTCTTGGCAAGAAAATGGCGAGTAAAAAGTTAAAAGGAAAACGTGAGGATAATTTATAGAAGCTGAGATGTGTTGAAAATGGGTAATCATGAGTTACCTTTTTCAAGGCATGGGGGAGTGTAATAGCCGTCGGAAAGGTTACTTGGAAACCGAAAATGCATGATTGGACGTGATTAGGTCACAGTTTTTTAGAACGCACGAGAGGCTCTGACAGATTTTGTGGGGCATACGAAATGTTAGTTTCCTAAGTTTACTTATTGCTGGTCGCAATAAATAAACTTGGGGAGCAAATTTTTATCCAAAAAACAGCTATTAATGATGTGGCAAGAATTTTCGGCACGTGGCAGAGATATTGCTCGCATATCGACCAGATATATTTCCATATATGAAGTGCAAGATTTATATACGACCAGCTTGGTCGTAGACTCCGTTTATTTATGAATAAATCTATTCAGTTGTAATGATATCCAATAATATCTCTTCATTATGACCTGAAGATCCATCTATTAAGGAAAGAAATAACTAATTGACTCATGTAACACACCTTGAGCTTATAAATATACAAGAAATAGCTCAAGGAGAGGGATCTTTTTTCTATCCTTTGATTTCTGGATTTGACTCTGAATTACATTACTATTATCCATCGTTTGTATTGATTTTTCCTTCTAAGATCTGTGAAACTCAAGAACCCTAGTTGTAACGCCCTGGATAGCCAAGACCGTTACACTGTGTGTTTATAAAGTGCCAGACTTGCTAATCAAGTCATTTAATTAAAATCGTGTTATTGGAACTATAAAGGAACTAGGGTTTAAAATGGTTTGGTCTCAAAAGCCACATTTTCATTAAGAAGCATCATCTGTTTACACGGGATTCCAAAAATATTAAGTTTAAAGACTGTTTACAAAAGACACAAGGTTTATACACAATATCAGGCCATATTAAGGCAAAACAGACAATTAGGTAATCCCTGTCCTGATCCACTCCTCGACCATGGCGATCGAACAGCTGGCTATGTACATTCCACCCCGCGGCCCTCCATCTCAGGGTTGGTCCAGCTTGCCTTTGCCTTTACCTGCACCACGTAGCACCCGTGAGCCAAGGCCCAGCAAGAAAACACAACAACATAGCATAAGCAATCAACAGACAAATCAATATCTCACGTTGCATCACATAATCTCAACCATATAGTCATTCAGTATAATCAAGTATCCAACATACTAAACATATCAATTCATATCATATATCACTGCACAAATGATAACTAGGGCTAGCGCTCTCAGGCTGCTCCCTCCATTATTCCACTGACTCCGGCCCGCTTAAACCGAGCTCAGTGAATGTTAAGCTGTCCTTGGCTACCAGTGGCCAAGCCGCGCCCTGTGCGCTAATATAATGTACGACACTCTTAGGCCGCTTTTACATGTCCCATGGCGTAATACCATCATTGACACGATACAAGTATCGGGAGCACTTAGTCCCATCATAATCACATAATCGGGTGCAGTTCTCTTACCTTTCAATTTACTAGCTTTGATCCCTAGACTCCTTGAGCACGATCCCCCTCGAGCCCTAGCGCTCACCTAAACATAATCATGGCCCAAAATCATTATCAATCTTCAAGTTCAAAACCTAGCCTCGAGGCCAATCCCGAGCCCCCGGGAATTCCTAGTTCCACCAAACAAGGTGGTGGAATCAAACCCCAAACCCTAGGTCAAAAGCCCTTGCAAACAACCCTAAAATCCCCTTCAGAAGGCAGGGTAGCGCTACAACGCTCATGGGAGGGCGCTACAACGCTACAAACAGAAACGAAATCCCTCAGCAAGCTTGGCCTAGCGCTGTAGCGCTAGTCACAGATTGGCCAACACCAAATTTCTCCTCCTGCAATTTCCTCGAGCCAAACTCAACCAAAACTTCCCCAAACCTTTGCCAACCTCAAAAACAACCTTATAACCACATTCCACTCATCCCAAGCACCCCAAATACCTAAAACTCAAGCACATACATCTCCAATCCCAAATTTCACCATAGCTGTCCCTAAGCTCAGAAACTCAACAAAACCAGTTAAAACATCAGGGTTAGAGGCTCAGAATTCATACCTTTAATGGAGCTTCGACCTCAAGACAACCTTTACACCTCCTTAGCTTGCTATTTCTTAACCTTTGCCCTAAATTTCCCAAAGTCCCCATCAAACCCAGCTTACACACCACAGTTCAAAAACCAAAACCAGCAACTAAAGAATTTGCAGAACCTTACCTCAAGTGATGGCCTAACCTTGCTAAACCCTTGCCAAATCCTCAAGCTTAGCTCAGAAACCTTGTAGCTTAATTTTCCTAACTCTCCTCTGAATTTTACTCCAAAAAGAATGAAGAACATTGGTGATAAAGGCACAAACCGACTCAAGGAAAACTACTCTGTTTTTCCTTCCTTTCCTTTTTCTTTCTCTCTCAGACTTCTACACTTTTCTACAATCTCCACTAACATAAAGCCTTGGTAAAACTTAACTCCTGTTGGCCAAATGACTATTATGCCCTCCCTATTAAGTCTAAACCCTTTAATCCACTTAGGGACATTTTAGTCATTTTACCCAATTCCAGCTAACTCCTCGAGTGTCTCTAATATTTCCCGCTTAATTCCCGATACCTAATTAATCACCAATAGTATTCCTCAATGTCAAGATAGACTCCAGTATATTCCCGAAATTCCTATTTATAGCCCCAAGCTCACCCCGAGCCGGGTATAAATCCCCGCCATGACTTTTTCGCCACTTTGCTCACTAGGATCGTCTCAAGTCACATATCATAGATATATCCACATAATAATGTGGTCTCGACAATTATCACATATATCAAAGCAGTTATGCCCAAAATGGCCAAAATTACGATTATGCCCTTCTAACCTAATCAGGGCCTATATGCATACTAATACACATAGTCGTGCATCTCAAATATTCAAATAGTCATATAACATGCTTTAAATCATAATCATGCATCTTAATCATTAAACCACACATAATTCTCATTATGCCCTTCAGGCACACTAATCAAGGCCCTTAAGCCCTATTAGCGAATTTGGGTCGTTACACTAGTTCTTTGATCACACCTTTGAAGTTCAATATTAATAATAGTATCAAGTGGACGTAGGTCATTACCAATCATTGGGGCCAAACCACTATAATTCTTTGTGTTCTTTATTTCCCATTGGATCGTTTACCCAAGCTTTGTACGATTTTTCTATCGTTTTCTTGACTCCGTGTTGTTGACCAAAACGAGGGTCAACACCTTATATGCCCCCTAAGTGATTGAGGAGCTTTAGGTCCTCGATCACTTGCCTTGACCAAAATTTGTTCGAACATTTCTGCTCGCAGTAGAGAATTTAAAACGATAATACAGCAAAACAACACACGTAATGAGCAAATACTTGTAATAAATACAATAATTGGCAAGAATGACTGGATGCGCACAGTCCCTTATATTTCTCATAATAAATGGAAAAATCGTGTCTATACGAGTGATCATTGAAATGATCTTACACTTATAAGCGACCAGTCACATAATATGACCAACCCTTTTCCATAACTTGTAAAAAGTAAAATTAATACAAGCCAATTTTTTAAGAAGAATTGTTCATTGATAGTACTTGCGCAGGTGTTCTCCATTCCAATAGCGGGGAATGAGATCTCCATTTAAGCGAGCAAGTTTGTAAGTGCCTGAATGGAGGACTTCTTCAATTTGGTACAGTCCTTCCCAATTAGATCCAAGTACTCCAGCAGCCTGGTCGCGGGTGCTGAGGAAAACCCTTCGAAGTACTAGATCTCTGACATTTCCTTTTGCGTACTTTAGAATTGAAATACCAAGTGACTTTTTGCTGGTAAGCTGCTACCCGGAGTTGGGCTTGCTCTCGCTTTTCATCGACCAAATCAAGATATTCCAACAATAGCTGGCTATTAGAGCATTGATCGTACGTTATTCTTCGATGTGACGGCAGATCTAGCTCAATAGGCAGCATAGCCTCATATCCATAAGCTAAGGAAAATGGGGTATGACCTGTTGCTATGAGATGGGACGTTCTGTACGACCAAAGAACCTTAGCCAATTGCTCCAGCCATGCCCCTTTTGCATCTTCAAGTCTTTTCTTAAGAGTATCTTTTAGCGTTTTATTGACTGCCTCGACTTATCCGTTTTCTTGAGGGTGTACTTATCAAACTGCGCCAATAGATCATTTGCTTTATTTAGGTAAGCAACCATTTTTAAGCCTCAGGTGTGATATTCTCCAATGATTTGATTGACGACTAGCTGAGAGTCACTGTAGATATCAAGTGACCTTATGTGCATGCTTCTGGCTAGCCGTAATCCTGCGAGCAGTGCTTCATATTCAACTTCGTTGTTAGAAGCAGTGAAGTCAAATCTGATTGCAAAGTGAAATTGATGCTCCTTAGGCATTATCAAAATCATTCCTGCTCATGCGTGGTGCTCATGAGAAGAATCGTCTGTAAACAACTTCCAAGAAGGAGTTTGGCTTCGAGACTCAGGTTCTTCAAGCTCTTCTGGCTGCTCGCTATCTGGAAGCCCAGTGAGTTCTGCGACAAAATTGGCCAGAGCCTGTCCTTTTATCGCTGCTCGTGGCATGCAAGAGATATCAAACTGCCCAAGTTTGACCGCCCATTTCAACAATCGACCTGCGGCTTCAGGTTTCTGTAGAACCTGCCGTAGAGGTTGGTCGGTCAAAACTGTTATTGGGTGAGCTTGGAAGTATGGCCGCAATTTTTTGGAGGCTAAGATCAAGCAATAGGCTAATTCTCAATAGGTGGATACCGCAACTCTGCTCATATTAGCCTCTTGCTTACATAATAAACAACCTTTTGCATGCCTTCCTTTTCTCTTACTAGGACAGCACTAGCAGCGTATTCAGTGATTGCCAAGTAGATGAACAAAGTCTCTTTATCAACCGGCTTTGATAGAATCGGAGGTTGCGACATGTGAGTCTTTAAGGCTTGAAAAGCTTGTTCGTAATCCTCCGTCCATTCGAATTTCTTGTTGCCTCTGAGTGGATTAAAAAATGGGACGCATTTGTCCGTTGATTTGGAAATAAATCTACTGAGGGCAGCAACTCTCCCGGTCAGGCTTTGAACATCTTTAATTTTTGTTGGCGATTTCATATCGACCAGGGCTTTGATCTTCTCAGGATTGGCCTCAATTCCTCGCGAGTTTACTATAAATCCTAAGAATTTCCCTAATCCAACTCCAATGGAATTACTTGAGGAGGTTCAGCTTCATCTTATATTTGTTCAAGACGTTGAAGTATTCTTGCAAGTCCCCTATGTGTCCTTCTGCCCAATTTGACTTAACTAGCATGTCATCGACATATACTTCCATGTTCGTACCGATCAGCTCCTTGAACATATGATTGACCAGTCACTGGTAAGTCGCACCAGTGTTTTTCAAACCAAGGGGCATTACTTTGTAACAGTAAAGTCCCGTATCGGTCCAAAAGCTAGTGTGATCCTCGTCAGGGGGGTGCATACTGATCTGATTGTACCCGGAGTACGCATCCATGAATGAGAGGATCTCGTGCCATGCAGTGTCATCGACCAGCTGGTTGATTCTAGGGAGTAGGAAACAATCTTTAGGGCAGGCTTTATTAAGGTCTGTGAAATCCACGCACGTTCTCCACTTGCCATTCGGCTTTGGAACTAGTATGGGATTAGAGACCCAGGATGGATAAAACGCTACCCGGATGAATCCATTCTCCTTTAGCTTATCGACTTCTTCCTTTAGAGCTTTTGATCTGTTTTTTTCGAGCAACCTCATTTTCTGTTGCACTGGTGGAAAACTCTTATTTATGTTCAGGACATGACTAATGACTGCAGGGTCTATTCCAACCATGTCTTTATGCGACCAGGCAAAGACTTCTTGGTTTTTCTTCAAAAACTCCACTAGTGCTTGCTTCGTTGTTGTCTTGTTTAACGCCCAAAATGTGACTACCACTAAGCGGTAGTTGTAGTAAGATCGGGCGGTCGATTCACAAAGAGGTAACCTAAAATCAAAATATTAGTAGAAAGTAACACAAAAAATTAGTAACAAGAAATAAATAAAAAGATGGAAATGAAAAGATGTTTGAGATTTTGCTATTGTCTTTTTGATAAAGTGATAAAATGAGATAAGTGAAATAAAGGTAAGATGTAATAAAGAGTTTGAGAAAATGAAAGGTTTCAAGAATCATCCATATGCTTGTTTAGTTACTTGGTTACTTGATTTACAAAAATACACAATTAAATAGTTCACATCCCAACATTTACTTGGAAAATCTAACATTAAAGTCCATATATATTTTTCTAACAAAAGTCCATTTGAGTTATAAAGTTCTTTACTTTAAAAGCACAATGTTAATCTTATGAAAAATCTAAAAATAACAAAATACCCAAGGGAAATAATGCAATAGAAGATTAAACATAAAATTATGTATCAATATTACTTTTACTAATTAGAAGCACATAGAAAGAGCATGACTAATCCTATACACTATTAGCATAAGTAAATAAAGATAACAAAATAAAGATAGAGATGAAAGAACATAAATAACTCAAATATATTACATTAAGAACATAGTAAATCAAAGTAGCAAAATAACATCACTAGCATATGGAATCATCCCTAACCTTCCTAGGAAGATTATGCCATTATGCTCATGATTCTCACAAAATTTTAAGAAGAAAATATGGGAAGAAAGTGAGTGGAAATTTTGCTATAATTTCTCTACTCTAAAAATTACATTCCAAATGTGAAGAAAGTGTCCATACTTATAGATGGAGAGAAGGACTAAAAAGAAATTAAACAACAAAATGGGGTTTACAAAATAAATCTGAAATATTAATAATAAAATATAATTTAAAAAAAATCAAATCTTATTATTAATATTACCCTAGCTATTTTGGTGTATGGTCATTTTGCTCTTTTTCTAAATCACCAAAAAAATTGAGCTTTAAAGCTAAAAATGGGAGGTCCAAGGCCCAAAGAGCACACAAAATGGGCTGGTGGCAGCTGGAAGTGTTGACCCAACTGCATCCAATGGGAGCGCGCCACGTGGCGCGACTGGCTGTGAGAGGAGAAGGACAGGAGCGGGTCAGGGGGAGCTGGGCCGGGTCTTGGGCTATTGGAGAAGGCTGGGCGCAAACTGGGCTTCTCCTAGGCTCACGCATGGGCCTGACGTCTCAGATGTATAGTTACATAAAATCCAGCCAACACATATAAAGCCTACTGTGTTTTTCACACTTCAGCTGCTACAAATGGGGATATGGGTTGCTACAAATGGGGATACAGGCCTGTGAGCAAGGTAAACCAATTATGCAAGGACAAAACAATTAAATTTGAAAATTTTAGCAAAAGAAAAATCTAAACAAATACTAGGAACTTCAAACAAATAAACTAAACATTTGCCAATTTTTTTCTTTTATTTTATTTTTTCAGATTTAATTATTTTTCTTCTCTTTCATTTTGCTAGTGCTCAAAATACTAATTAATTTCTACAAAATAACAATAAATTAAATCATGATCAAATATTTTTATCCATAAAATATATCATATTAATTCAATGAAAATAATAATAAAAAACTTAATTTATTTTGACATTTAAGATCAATAAAGATGCATTTTTGGGCACTAATCATGTCTCTAAGTTTTTACCGACTTTCACAACCCTGGTCGGATCTTCTTCATCGAGTTGGACCCCCTCAAGGTCCTCGATGGGTCCTATCTCTTCATCAAAATCCCCAAAGCGAGGATCTAAATCTCTATCCTCACTTTGGGCAACGCCCTATTTGGTGACATCATCACCTGATTGGGCTTGTACACTAATAGTCGTTTGCAACTCTTTTCTGGCAACTTCCCTCGATACACCTTTCTTTGCCTTAGATATCGAGGCGTTGTAGCACTCCCTCGCTTCCCGCTGATTTCCCAACACGCATCCTACCCCTGCGTTGGTTGGGAATTTCATGGCAAGGTGCCATATCGAGGTAACAGCTCGTAGGTCGACCAAAATTGGCCTTTCAATTACAGCATTATATGCTGATGGACAATCAATCACTATGAAAGTAGTGAGTAATGTCCTATTTGCAGGTGCAGTACCTAGTGTAACTGGAAGCCTAATTGACCTAGTTAGGGCGAGCCCTTCGCCAGAAAAACCATAAATGGTTTTGTTGCATGGCTCCAGGTTCTTGACGGACACTTTCATTCTTTCCAGTGAAGACTTATATAAGATGTTGAGTGAACTTCCTGTGTCAACCAACACCCTCTTAACCATCATGTTGGCGATTTGAACGTCAAGGACCAGCAGATCGGAGTGTGGGAATCGTACGTGCTGGGCATCGTCTTCAGAGAAGGTTATTAATTCCTCCTCCGTTCGAGCCTTCTTTGGCGCTCAATCCTCCACACTCATCATCTCGATGTCCTGGTCGTGGCGTAAGGTCTGAGCGTATCGCTCCCTCGCCTTCCCACTGTCCCCTATAAGGTGTGGGCTGCCATAGATGGTGAGTAATGTACCTGCCATAGGAGCTGGCTGTAAAGGTGGCGAGCGTTGGCGTGCAGGTGCCTGCTCGTTGCCACCTTGAGACTCTCGTTGAGACCCTCATGTGGCTCGCACATATCTCCTTAGATGTCCCCGCCTGATCAAGAACTCAATCTCGTCCGTCAACTGGTTGCACTCATTGGTATCATGTCCGTAGTCGTTGTGAAAATGACAGAATTTTGTGGTATCTCTCTTGGAGATATCATTCCTTATAGGAGCTGGTCGCTTATAAGGAACATTGGCATTGGTCACCTGGTAGACCTCCGCCCTGCTTTCGACAAGGTTCGTATAATTAGTGAATCTCGGCTCATATCTATTGCCTTTGGGGCGTTTATTCTCAAACGTTGACGGCTCATTGCCCGCCCTTTTTCCACCATTTCTGCCATTTCCGTTCCCGTTGTCTTTGTCGTTGCCACTGGGTTTGTCCGACCCGTTGGTGGCCTTGGCAGGTTCTTCCTTTGGCCCATTATCTTTTGTAGGCAATTTCCTCTCGTTGGCGATCGCATCCTCGAGCTTGATATATCGATCAGATCGATCCAAAAACTCCTGGGTACTCTTTACCCTATTCTTTCTTAGGCTGTTCCAGAGAGGGGAATGGTGCCTAACCCCAGCAATTAGGGCCATCATCTTACCCTCGTCGCCCACTATTTTGGCTCCAGCCACTGCTCGCATAAAGCACTGGACATACTCCTTTAAGGGCTCTCCCTCTTTTTGGCGTATCTCCACTAGCTAGTTGGCCTTAGTGGGGTGTACGCGACCATCATAGAATTGTTCGTAAAATTCTTTCACGAACATTTCCCAGGATACTATACTTGCAAGAGGGAGTTTAAAGAACCACTCCTGAGCGGTGTCAGATAGTGTGGCTGGGAAGATTCTGCAGCGGGCATCATCCGACACCTTCTGAATATCCATTTGTATCTCAAATTTGTTGACATGAGATACTGGGTCCCCGTACCCATCAAAGTTTGGCAGTACATGCATTTTAAATTTGCTGGGGGTTTCTGTCACAACAATCCTCTGCATAAACGGAGTACCTCTCCTCCGGTCGTACTCTATGTGGGATGTTCGACTCCCGACCAGCTGCTGTATTGCCTGGTTCAGAGCATCAATTTGATGCCTGAACCGCATCTGGGATCGTCGGGGTGACTGGTGCTGGAGGAGCATACTCATCGTGCCTTTCACGCCGGTCGTTGAGTACAACTCTTATGTCATCATCCTTGTGCCTTTGCTCGCTGATGCCCAGCCGATCAAAGACGTTGTGTTGTTGGGGTTGCCCCCCAGCGTTATGGCTCGCAGGCCTATTATCTCTTGGTGGGGGGTTTCTGTCTCCACCTCTTTCTTCATTCCCCGACCAACATTCCTCTTACTAGAATCGGCCTCATTATAGTCATGGCCGTCTCTAAACTGTGACCGACTATGGCGCGACCAACTGTACATGCTGTTTCCTCCTCGGGCTGGCATCTCCCGAGCGTCAGGGGGAGGCCTGCGCTGGTCGTTGGGTCCCCGTGCATTATTATGCCGCAGGGGGCCCCTGACCGCAGAGCCTGACTCGTTATGCCTTCTGTTGGCAGAAGGACGTTGCCCCCTGCTCGGTGGATTTGGCTCTTCATCCCTCGGGTGTCTAGGACTGCGGGGCGGCTGCCCGGCCCTATTCTGCCTCTAGCATTGGGGATTTCCGCGACCAGCTTGAGATGGCGGCTGCAGCTCAGGATCCCGATTTGGGAGATCATCCTGAGCGACAGGTGGCTGCTCCAGCCGTTGAGGGCTCGCTGGCTGAATTAGAGGACTTGGATTTTGGGCCCGTGGTGGTTGTGCATTTAGTGGCTGATCTGGTTGTGAGGCCGGCACAACCTCTCCTCGGGCCAATTGAATGGCTACTTCAAGAGCGGTCGTGGCCTCTCTTTGCCGACGGTCCATGTCCGCCTGCCGTTCATTCAACTCCTGGCGCTGACGCTCAATCTCCCTTTGCTGTAGCGCCAAGGTCTCTGCTGCATTCTCCTGATTGGCCCTCAGATTGGCCAACTCATCCTGCAACACCCCCAGTGTTGCCCTTAGCGTTTCCGAATCTAATTCCTCCTCTTCAAAATATAAATGTGGTTCATTTTCAGCCACATTTGGAGGAGGAAGTTGAGATGATGCAGCGCCAGCAGCTTGTCCGGCTCTCTTGGATGTTTTTGCCATTTGATTTTCCTAAAGCTTCTTGATCAAGCTCTCAATGAAAGCACCAGAATGTTGACCATCGATTTGGCCAACGACATGGAGTCAGAATAACGACAAATAAACAGAAAAAAATCAAGAATGTAATCAAATGGTAAAGAGGTGACATAAGCGATTTATAGTGGTTCGGCCCTAACTGTGTGGTAATGACCTATGCCTACTTAGTGCTCTTATTAATGTTGAATCCCAATGTCGTGATCAAAGAACTAGGGTTCTTAAGTTTCACAAGCCCTAGGAGAATTACAATAAAATGGTGGATAGTCACACTATGCTATCTCTCGAAGTATTCAGATTCAAGATTCAAAAATCAAAAGTCCAAAAAAAGTCCCCTTCTTGAGTCCTCTCATTCATATTTATAGGCTCAAGGGGGTTACATGGGCAATAATGAGAAAATAATAAATGTAGTTATTACAAGATTACATATCTTTAAGGAATTAAACTGAAGCATGCGACCAGACTGGTCGCATCTAATCACGAGATCTGATAGTAGAAGAAACACTTGGTCGACTATCGAACAATATTCCTTCACTTTGACGTTGCCACGTGCCAACCAAGTGTGAGAAATTCTTGCTACATCATCAGGAGCCATTTTTGGATAAACAATTATTATTTTAGCATGAGATCTTTTATTGTTATTTTAGCATGAGATCTTAATTTTTATAATTTTTTTTTTATATAAAACAACATGTTTGTATTATTGTCATTTCATTCTTAAAAGGTTAATACTCACAATTTTATTTTACATGCTCTTATGAAGTGCTGTAATGTTTTCTGGAGGAAATTTTTCTATCATTTTGTCATAAACAGTAATAGTGATGGTGGCTTTGGATTGTTATTTTCTGCTTAAAAAGATAGTTGTATACTAATGAGTTAGGATATTTGTTAGAAGATATACAAGTTCATTATCTAATTTTCCTAATGTAACTATAATCCATGTTCCTCGTTTCACCAATATAACTCCTCATGAATTAACTACGGACTCACATGTCCTTACTTCTTATTTAATTTGATGTATTGGACTCTTATTACTTTCAATGAAATGTTTCATAGTTCAAAAAAAAAAATTAAACGACAAATATTTGAAGTGGAAATGCTCTGTCGTTTTCAACAATTTTGACGCGGAGGAGATAATAACGGATTCCTATCAATATCCTCTATCTCTACGATATCTGATTTTTCATTTTCTTCCTTAAACCCTTCTTCTCAGAATTCTGAACCACAAAACCCCGCCAAAAATCCACCGGAAACACAAAGTCTAGAGTCCGACCACTCCAATCCGCCGGTCCGACGTCGTTTCACCCGACCCCAACCGCACTCAT
Organism: Humulus lupulus; assembly: GCF_963169125.1. NCBI lineage: Eukaryota > Viridiplantae > Streptophyta > Magnoliopsida > Rosales > Cannabaceae > Humulus > Humulus lupulus. The sequence goes on along the minus strand of NC_084800.1, from coordinate 46,923,003 downwards.
CCAATCCAAGTATGTCTATTCACTGAGCTTCCTATATTTTGCAAAACTCGTTTTTTCTTCCTCCGAAAATGGCGCTAAAACTTCCCATACAATTCCCCATTTTCTCCCCAATCATGAACCCGAATCCGTTTCTCAACCCGCGCCACAACCGCTCTCCCTCGGAGCTCCGCTTCGCCCGATGGAACAACGCAAACGCCGAGAGGTTCAACGAGCGCCGCAGGTCCCTCCAAGATATCGAGGACGATATCCGCCGAGAGCGCCGCTTCGATTCCGCCACCAGGATTGCCACTGTTTACGACTCTGCCTCTACCAGAACCACCAACGGCGACGACGGTTTTAAATCCATTGGTACACCTTCTTCTCCGTCGTCCCCTTCTATCCCTGGTAAGAAGTCCAAGTACTCTAAGAACCCTAATCCTCCCACCGATTCGCATCCGGCATTTCGCCGGGCTCCGAAATCCGCTAGGAAGCTATCGAAAGTGACTAAAGAGAAGCCCGCAAGCGATAGGGGAGCTCGTGTTCGGATTGGTGAAGATGGGATGTCGTATGTAATTGACGGAGCTCCATTTGAGTTCAAGTACAGTTATACAGAGACTCCGAAGGTGCAGCCCCTTAAGCTCCGGGAGGCGCCTTACGCGCCGTTTGGGCCCACGACTATGCCTAGACCGTGGACTGGTCGAGCCCCGTTACCTCCGAGCAAGAAGAAGTTGAAGGAATTCGATTCGTTTCAGCTGCCGCCGCCACATAAGAAGGGAGTTAAGCCGGTACAGGCGCCGGGCCCCTACTTGCCAGGGTCAGGGCCAAAATACGTGATGTCAAGGGAGAAGATATTGGGGGAACCATTGACGCAGGAGGAAATTAAGGACTTGATAAATGGGTGTCTTAAAACCAGGAGGCAATTGAATATGGGTATGAAACTTGGAGAGGAATAAATTGTTTTGTTTGGTTTGGTTGTATATACTATTTAGTTTTGAAAAAGAAATAGTGACCACGAAGCTTATGGTTTCTATGCATTCAAATTATGTGTCTTTTCAGGTAGAGATGGCTTGACCCACAACATGTTGGATAATATACATGCTCTCTGGAAGAGGCGGAGAGTTTGCAAAATCAAATGCAAAGGAGTGTGTACGGTTGACATGGACAATGTTCGCCAGCAGTTAGAGGTTGGTTCATTTTGGTTTAGTTGGGCATGCAATATTATGAGTTAGCAGTTCCCTTTAGTGGATGTTTTAGAGCACTTTTATCTTTCTTGTATTTCGTTGACTGATTTAACATTCACCCTACATGGCAAGAAGAAGAAGTTGAAGATATGCAACATAGGGATGGTATGAAGTTTAATATCTTTGTGTTTTGGGTTCATTTTTGGTATTGCCAGGAAAGAACTGGAGGAAAAATTATCTATAGTAAAGGGGGAGTGATATTTCTTTTCCGAGGCAGAAACTACAACTACAGAACTCGACCGCAATTTCCTCTCATGTTATGGAAACCTATTACACCTGTATATCCTAGGCTAATTCAGCGGATTCCTGAGGGTCTGACCCCTGAAGAGGCATTTGAAATGCGCAAGAAGGGACAGAATCTGATACCAATATGCAAGCTAGGTATCTTTTTCTTCCTTGTTCGTTGACAACTTGACAATCGTAGATAGTTTTCAACTTTTGATTAATGAAACTTATAGTATAAGTAAATGCAAAGAATCGAAACTTACAATTGCAATGGTCTTTGAGACAGGGAAAAATGGTGTATACTGTGACCTGGTAAAACATATCAGAGAAGCGTTTGAAGAGTGTGAACTAGTACGGATTAATTGCCAAGGAATGAATGGTAGTGACTACCGAAAGATAGGTGCTAAACTAAAGGTTTGCAAATTTAGTTTGTTTGATTATTAAAATATTTCTTATATGATTATATCCGAACCCAAATGTCGTAAATGAATGAAAGTGCTTCTTTTAATTTAAATGTAGGATCTTGTCCCTTGTGTGTTGTTATCATTTGCAAATGAGCACATACTTATTTGGAGAGGACGTAATTGGACATTCTCTCTCCCAAAACCAGAAACAGATTCTTTGGAAGCCAAGGAATCTGGTATTAACTGTGAAGGTTCAGTGGCATCACCTATGGAAAACAAAGTAGTAACCACGATCACAGGCTCAATTAGTGATTCGAGTTCTGATTTGCTCAGTGCAAACACAATGCAAAGAGGATTTGAAGGTATGGGTACAGAGGGAAATGAGGATTTATCATCTGTGCGGCATGTTGAAGAATGCTCTTCAACTGGTGAAGTTTCAAATGAAGTAACGACATTTGAAATTGAAAATAGATCTGATGTTCAAAGCCCTGTAGATGATGGTTCAGGAGCTACGAGGGAAATGAACTACAGTGCAAGTATATTAGATAGCTCTGGCACCACTGATGTAGAGCCTACTATTAATACTGATGCATCTAGAACTGAAACCGTATTGGATATAGGTCCTAATGATCAACTGTCAATGACAATGTCAGCATCTGATACCATGCTGCCCATTGTTGGTAGCATTGAAACAAAGTTGGACCCCGCTGCATCAGATTCCTTAGCTCATGAGAAGCAGCAAGTTACTTCAGAAGCTTTGCTAGATGCGAGCCAGCCAGCAAAGATTTATGCACCTTGTACAGAGGGAGTATTATCACTCTTGCAACAAGCTGTTGAGGGTGGGATGGCAATTGTTTTAGATGATCCACAGTTGGATGCTGACATTGTCTACCAAAAGACAGTTGCGTTTTCTCAGTCTGCTCCCCCTGGCCCAGTCTTTATGCTTCGACAGAAGAAAGTGCGGATTAAAAATGCTGAGGATGAAGAGAACGAGAAGCTAAATATCAAGGACGTGGAACGAAAGAAGACATTAACAGTAGGTGTGAAGGAAAGAAACACGAAAAAGGAGATATCAACAGTAGCTGCAAAGGAAAGAAACACGAAAAAGGATTCGAAAATTCCTAGGAAAAAAGATTTTGATGAACCTTTACAAAATGTTGTACCTTTGGGAAGCTTAAGAATTGATGAACTAGCCAAGCTATTAGCATGATGTATATCATTTCTGAAATGTTATCAATCACATTCATTCATTGCCTTAATTTATAAAGTTCTGCATTTTACTTTTATGCAATTCCTAGATTAGTAAATTGATTTAGCATTTTGGAAATTTTAAACTCATGTTCGTGCGTGTGTTTAAAGTTTTCAAAACAGCTATTATGGCCGAAATTCATAGTCAAGGTCTGTTCCGTTTCTAATGAAGATAATGAAACAACAGCAATGATCATATTACTCTTTTTCTTGCGGCTTGGCTTGATGATAAATGTTCATGTAACTTGGCATCAACTAATAGTCTCTTAAAAAAGCATACATATATTTCTCTAACTAATGTCGTCCCCTGTTTTGGTCTCATTTATAATTGAAAGTTGTTCCGCACCTCTACAAAGCAGATTTCAATGGTAAGCTTCTTTCATAAATATTTTTATGAATTACAAAAGAAATGAAGCATAATAGGACATCTTTTTACTTTTCCAGGCATCTCATTATGTTCAACTTGCTCTCCATCGTTTACATATCTTTTCCAAAACCAGTGATTTTGGAACAAAAGATAAATCTCTTCAATAGGAACTTGCTTTGTTTCGGGCAAGAGGAAATAGATGAAGCTGCTCATGATGAATATCAAGCCAGCAAAGAGTAGAAAGATCCCATATTGAAGATGGCATAGAGATACTAGGAAACACTGTGCTATAAGAGCTGTGAAGAATAGGTTGACACACACCACCACACTTTGTCCAGCTGATCTTGTTTCCAAGGGGAAGAGCTCACTCGGAACTAGCCACCCCAGAGGGCCCCAGGACCTTCCGTAACACAAAACAAATTGAAAGATCAGAATGACAAGGAAAATTCCAATTCCCTTGGGTAGAGTCTCTCCTTGTCCGAATTTCAGAGCTAGAGTTATGGCCACAGCAATCTGTAAATGAAAAAGGTCAGCAAGTGTTATGACATAATTTATGGTTTGATAGATTTAAAGTTAACTTATGAATTTTGAAGTTCATAGTTCATACCAAGCAGCATATCATTTCACAACCAGCTTCCAAGAAGAAAGCTCTTCTGCCAAACTTGTCAACGAATCCCATCGAAATGAATGTGGCAACAACAAGGGCTACACTGGTAATCACAGACGAATATAGAGATGCCCCTGAACCAAAACCTAAGCTCTGAAATATAACAGGAGCGTAGAATAGTATGGAGTTCATGCCGGTGAGCTGTTGGAAAGCAGGAATTCCCAGAGCCCCAAGAACCAACTGTGGACGGTTTTTCCTTTGGAGGAGATTTCTAAAAGGGTTTTTTATGGCTCGAGCTGCATTGCTGGCATGAATCAAATCAGCAAACTCGGCATCAACTTTTGTGGTTCCTCTAACTTTCTCAAGGACTTTTCTTCCTTCATCTAATTTGCCTTGCTCCACAAGACTATTTGGGGTCTCCGGAAGGAAGATTCCCCCAATGAACATAAAAGTTGCTGGTACTGTAGCCAAACCAAGTGACAATCTCCAGCCCCATGGATGGATTTTTTCAGTTCCATAGTTTATTAAGTTTGCTACTAGGATTCCTAAGCAGGTTGTCAACTGAAATAGTTGGTTAACTGCTCCTCGAATTTTCGCAGGAGCCATTTCTGATAGGTACAAAGGAACTGCCTGCAAAAGAAGAACAAGAAAACATTTAGTGAATAAACAAGTTTCTTAATTATAAGCATTTTCAGTCGTTAGTAATGTAGACTTACTTGATTGCCAAATCCAATGCCAACTCCAAGGAAGATTCTTCCTAAGATCAACATGGCGATGTTAACCGCAGCTGCATTTAGTACTGCTCCTATGAAGAAGCTGATTGATCCAACGATGATGCTAGCTCGCCTGCCTTTGTTTCTGGTAACATATGAGGCACCAAAAGTAGAAACAAGACCAGCAAAGTATAGTGAGGAAGTAAAGAGAGTGAGAATCTGATTGTCATATTTACAGTAATCTGTCTCTTTAAGATGTAGTTGCTTCCTATGATACACTTTTGGGAAGAACTCTTTCAAGAAATCATCCATGGAAGTCACTCCACCTAAATTTACCATAAAAAGTATCATTGTTAGTTTGATGCAGTAGTGTAATACTACAGGAAAAGTATTAGTTTTGTTACTTTATCTTTATCCTCTTACATTACGAAAAGTGTTTGTCCTAGCATTCGTAACTAAACAGCTTTATGTTGACCTTGTATCCAAATATGGAACAAGTTGTATTTTGAACCCGTTTGTTTGTTTTCATGGGTGAAGAAGTCAATAAAAGACGTCGTTATAGTTAGGTGAGGCAGCAGCACGTGATGGACTTTATTGGCATATGGAGAAACACTTGAGAATATCATGCACATTAACCAAATCCAAAACCAGGACAGTAAATCTCCTTGGTCTAAAAAGAAAAGGAAGAAGAATTTAAACCAATTTTGTTATATCAAAAAAGGCCCATTTCTACTGCACTTACATCTACCAATTTTCATGGAAATAAGAGGACATTATCATTTCTGGGTTTCATAATAATTCTCACCATGAAAAGGGATAGAATGAATTTGAAGTATTAAGACAGCTTAAATGATATATATATGTAAATATATTTATATTATACACACATAATAGACAGCTAGGAATTCAAAGAAGAAAATATTGAAAAAGAGAAAGAGTCTACTTTGATCTCATCAAGTTTACAGGATTCACTGATGTTTATATAAAATAAAATAAAAAACCAGATCATAGAATAGGCTCAAGTTTTAAGATCTACAAAGAAAACCAACAATAGACTGACCTGAAACACCAAGGTCATAGCCAAAGAGAGAGCCTCCAAGAGCTGCAACAATGCAAGCAAAGATGAAATATCCAGTTATCTTATGCTCATAAAGATGAGCCCTTTCAGATACTCCTCCAGCCACAAATCCTCCAGCCATTTCTTCCCCCCTCTCTCTCTCTCTCTCCCCACTAAAGTTTCACTATCTGTAAAAATTTTGCCCTTTGTTAGCACATGAATGATTTAAGAGCAGAGCATATAACAGAACACATATATATAGACTAAGAGAAGAGCACAAGTGACCAACTTGAAAATAAGCTTTAGAGTCAAACTTAAATGAGGTCAGGCTAAAATACAAACTCTTCCTTTGAAATCTATTCAATCAATTAACAATACGCATACATACATACGTCCATACACATATATATATATATATTTAAATATACAGTCTACTTGACTACAGGTGTAGAAAATATGAGAAAATGACCTGTAGAAAGCTTTGAGGAATTAAATAATATCGCTTTATTATCTGTATTCTTGGAATCTTTAATTTGTATAACTCCTAGGCCACCCTTACAAAAGTCAACGATGGCCTATTTTTTCCTTCTTTGTCCTCTCTCTCCATCTCCGATAGTTTAGCTAATCATAAACTGTGGCATGACAATTCAATTGATTTTGCTTAGAAAAAGTGTGATTGAGTTACCCATTTATATAAGACCTAACATGGAAACTGGGAATGCAAAATTAATGCTGAAGAAAACGATTTTGCCAGACGTATTAGCTTAACGTTGTTGTATAAATCATATGAGACGACATGACGTTTGTGTTGGATAATAAAGAAAAACAATTAATTGGTCAAAAAAAACAGATTTGATTATAAATTGCATGATACAATTCATTTTCAACCATACACACCAGCTAGCTACGATGAAGATAAGATAGATGACTTTGTGGTTGACCAAAACACCCTCATCCTACGTTCTCTTATAATAAACAACAAAGACTAAAGCCATGATTATCCATGCTTATCCAATATTTTTCTTTTGAAATATATCTTTCCAACTTGGCATATATATTTTAATCTATAAGCTATAATTCAGTTTCACACTTTCTTTTTTTTTTTTTTAAAAACAAAATTATAATTGTAGTTTTCAAAAACAGAAGTTTGTTTCTGTACAATACATCTCTCTACTTATAGCAATTTGGCATATTACCATGTTAAAAACGAAGATTTTTTATTTATTAAGAATTAAAAATAAAATAAAAGTTGTTGTGTGAGAGAGAACAAAATTATTAATATTTATTTATAAGATTATTCTTATTAGCTGAATTTATTCATAAAATAATAAATAATATTTTCTCAACAAGAACTATGGTTCTCATAGAGTTTTGTCCTTAAATTTTTTTTTAAGTTGAAAATATTCTCTCCACTATAGAAAATATTAAAATTGTACCAGAATCCAGACGAAAATTACATACATGAATATTGATCTAATGATAAATTTTAGGAGTATGTATTTCTATTCTTAGAGCTAATATTTGTATGTTTAGCACCAATAAACTTGATTTCGGCTAAATTAAGCATCAAGTATTATTATCAAGTATTATTATGCTTACTAATACCTCGCCTTCTTTCTTAAAATTAGAAAAATATGCTCATAATTATCTTTTGGACAAAAAAGTCCCTCACTCCAAACGTATGACTAGGTAGATTCCGTCACATCCCACTTTTATGCCTGACAAAACTTTGTTTGAACCAATTTTGGAGCCCCAAAGATTTTTGTTTGATTTTATTTGTAATTTCTGAATTTTATTTTCCTAAAATTTTAGGAAGCTATATTTATTTATTTACACTATCCATTTTGCATCCTTTTGTCTTCAAAAATCAAGATTGTACATAACCATTAACTTGGGATGGATTTTGCATTGTATTATCCTCTAAAATCATTTTTTTATGGGACCATCAATTTGCATTGTTTGTCCTTCAAAATTAAATTTTGATAGAACCATCAATTTTGTCAGTTCTCTTGCTTTCAAGAAAAGAAAGAGATTAGAGAGAATAGGATTTTTTGAAGTGAGGGTTTTATTTTAACTAAATCAGAATTATGAGTATAATTTTCCGATTTTTGAGTAAGGAGTCATATTTATTTTTTAAAATTTGAGGTATTAATAAGCATAAGACCTCAAATTTCCCCAAGTACACATGTGGTACCCTCTCTAATTATGTCACATGAATTATAATATTTTCATATATGTGTATATATGTTACATAATTACACTAATACTGAAGCCGACGCCAAAGGAAATATGTGTAATAATTATATGAATCTGATTGTGGAATATATGAGTTGTCGTTTTGGTGGTTTAATAATATGATAGTATATTCGTTTGTGCTTGAGTTGAGACATTATGATTATGAAGACCTCGCAAAGGTAAGGTGGTTGGAGACTGAAGAGTAGGATGTTTTGCATTACAAATCACTGGATTATATTTTCTAAGCAAATACATGTACTTCTAACTACAAACATCCAATTCATTAAAAAAAATATAGAAAGAACCATATAATATATATTTAAAGAGAAAGTTTAAGTGGGAATCTCTTTTGACACTTAATTTTAAGAATGCCCCTCTTTTTTCTTTTCTTTTTTAATTTGGACAAAGACATAAATTGTATAATATTATTACTAATTATGACGTGATGAGGAATTTTGTCTCATTAAATATACTTTCATTTTATATTATTTGGTTGAAGATGATAAATAAGTCTAAAATACATTTTTAGAAATGAAATGAAAGAATAAAATTATATTTATAGTGCAGTGAAGTGGAATGTGAGTTCTCCAGTGCACCTCTCCTCTTGTTTTCGGTATGCACACGGGACCCGCAAAACCTGAAAACCCGTCCGACCTGAACCCCGAAAATCCAATTTTTCGAAAAACCCGTCAATTTTGGGCTTAACCCGACCCGAATCCGAAACATATCGGGTCGGGTTCGGGTTTAACAATTTGCCACAATCGGATTCGGGTTTAACCTGAAACCCGAACTAAATTTAAAAAAAAAACCTCAAATATGCTCTGAATAAGTCTCTCTCTCATCTCTCAAACTCACGGCGCCTTCTTCTCTTTCAAGCTTTCAGTTCAGTTCAGCCAACTGCCCAGCCCCTTAGCCTTACTCACGCACGGTGCCGACCAGCCCCTTAGCCTTACTCACGCACGACACCGACATGCCCCTTAGCCTTACTCACGCACGGCGCCGACCGGACCGAGAGCCTCCCTCAGCAGAGCCAAGCCACCACCCGCACGGCCAGCCACCACCAGACTAGACCAGATCGCCTCCCTCCCTCTCCCTCACTCACGCGACACGCCTCGCCGTCGCCAGGCCAGGCCAGCCACCACCTCCACCACAGATCGCTTCCCTCCTCGGCTCCGCCTCCCTTGGTAAGTTATGTTCTTCTTTCTTGTATCTGTTAAGTTAAGTTTAAGAATATATATATATATATATTAATAGATATTATATATATACATTAATAGATATATATATATATATTCAGATCAGATCATATATAACAGAAACATAATTTATTTAAAAATGATATTTTTGAAAAAAAAAATGGCATTTTTGCAAATTTGGGCTTTTCGGCCCAAAACACAAATGGCCCAGCCAACCCGAAATGAAACTCGAAACCCGTAAAACCCGAACCTGATGAACCCGAAACCCGAAAATCCGACCCGTGTGCACCCCTAGTTTTCGGTATTTTTGCAAATATTTTTTATGCAAATATTTGTTATGTTTGTGTATATTGGAGTTCTTTATTTAGAACATCATGCAAATTTTTAGGAAATTCTGAATAATTTATGTTATATTATTTCATATAATATTGTTGACGCGGTTCTTCGCCAACAGGTAATTAAGAGAAGAAGATAAAGGGATTAGTGCTGAATATAGAACCGTCACAGATATAAAATCTTAGAGAATGAACTAGGTGACTCAGGGCACGTTTTTAAGTGGTTCAAAGGTTAAAATCCTTCTACTCCACTAGTCAATATTATTGATATATTCTGGGTATTTGGTTACAAAGTATATATCTCTTCAGAGACTCTTTTTTCCAACCCCTATCAACTCCCAGGGTCTCCATATTTATAGGAGAAGACACCTGGAAGTTGGTAAGGAGGTCATCCCGTGACCTTATTTGTCATATCAACTCTGTGACATTCATGATTAATTCCTAAACCTGACACATAAGTATGGTCAAATCGATAAGTAAGGAGATAATGGGCCGCACGGCCCAACCCAGCCGTGGGTGTCTGAATACGCACGTTCCTGCTGCGTGTCCGAGAAGTCAGGGAGATATCGGACACGTGATGTCAGTTATATGCACGCTTATCTTGCGTGTGTTGACTTTATAAAGGGTCAGAGATCCATGTCTAGCTCGTACCACGAGCTTCTCCTCTGACCCGACCTTCGGCCTTAAGACTCCTTGCCCCAGTCTTGGGCAACCTTGGCGAGTCCTTGAGGATCCCTCGAGCTAAGAAGGTACGACCTCGAAAACAAGAGCTCCGGCCTGGGGAAATTTACGGACTAACCATGATTAGTCTGAGGCTCGACCTGCTAATCAGCCCGTGGGAAAACCAAGGCGTACAAATATAATATTAGATTAAATAATGTGACAAAATGTGATTTGTCACACAAATATGATTTATCACACATTGTAACATTTTATTGAGAGTTGCAAAATTAGACACATTTGTGTGCCCAAATGTAACATATTTAGGAGTTACAAAATCAGTAACGATTTGGTAACTCCCAAATATCACCCAATACAATGTGTAGATTTTATATTACACATTTTTATTTGAATTCATCAAAGCCATAAGTAAAATGGATGTTGGAGACATGATTTTAACCCTCATAATGTGTATAGATGTTACAAAGTCATGTGAGAAGAAGATAGAACCGTTTGGAAATGCAAAAGTTGAGTTTTGCTGAAATTGGAGCTATGGTTGCAACCATTGATTATCCTGGTCGTGGCCTGGGGGACAGAGGCCAGTGGCCGCGGCCAAGGACGCTGACAGCCAACTCCAACTTTTTTTTCCAACTTGAACAGTTTTAACACCTCATGTAACTCCCAAAATTCTTTTTTAATTCCATAAACATCTAATTAAACATCGGTAACAATCATGGGGGTAAGTGGAATTTGAAACTCAAATAGTGTCTCAAAAATCTATAAATAGGAGCCTCCACTAAAACACTTGGCTAGAAATACACAAAAACACTTGATTATTCTAGAAGCTATTTCTAATATTGAGAGAATCCCTTAGTGTTTGAGATAGAGGGAAATACGTTTTTAGAAAAAGGTTGCAAAACTTGTTTAAGTTGGTGATCCCAAACGCTCTTCACTTTGTTTGTGTAAGTGAGAATGATTTATTTCATTGTTCTTGTTGTTTATTATTTCTTCTATTGTTAGTCTTGTCATCTTTCTTCTATTTCCTCTTGCTAATAAGAGTTGTATCTTCTTCTACCTTTTATATTACTATTTCTAGTTTATTTGTAACTTTTATCATAGAGTTGTGATTTCTTCTATGTCTTCTCATTATTTCTATATTTACTTGTATTTTTGCAATAAAATTGTAAACTTATTCAATCATTATGTTGTCTTTTGTATTATTTTACTTAGAGTTGTAATAGTTCTTATTTTCCATTGAGGCAATAATATTATCTCTAATTTATAGTACTGAAAATAAAGTTCAAATATGTTACTTTCCATACGCATAAAAAAAAATCACACGTATAACAAAATTTGAAAATTGTTTATAACACTATAAATTATTCAGAATTTCAAAAAAATTTGCATAGTTAAATAAATACCCAATAAAATAATTACACCAAAAATGATCAAAATACTCGAAAAACAATAAGGGGTACACCAAGTTACTTGCAAAAGCCCCTATAATTTATTATTTATATATTTTTACAAAGAAGCCATTACTTGTACATTTCAAGCTCCAAATTTATATATATACCACCCAAATATTGTCATATTTCGTGTAACTTTTGGAACTGATTTGAGCCTTCAACTTGAAATTACCTCAATAAAAATCTATAAAAAAATATTTAGAAAGAATCAATTAATTAAAAAGAGATGTGGATAGAAAAACAAGAATATCTGCAGAAACAGTTTCATAATTATTTTAAGTTTTTTTAATTACTTACAATCAGGGGTACCACCGTAAATAAATAAAAGTCTATCTTCCTTTTATATTATACATTGTCACATATATTTATGAGTTGTACTTTCTCAATGAGAGTGATTAAATGAGAATGAGCATGATTAACTGAGAGTTAATTGCGTACTTTCTCAATGAGAATGATTAAAAGACGTTAGGTGCCAAATTTAGGTGTGAGATAAAAAGAGACTGTAAAAACTTACAGAAACAACAACAATCTTAGTTTAGTTTAGAGTTTTTGTGTCACATTATATTTAATCAATAGAAGTCCTCATTCCTTTCACCGGTTTAGTTTGAGCATTATTTCACTTGAGGTACCGATAGAAATTAAACTATACAATCCTTATTGAAAAATAGAGTAGAAATTAAGAAAAAAATAAAAGATTTGGTCATTATTACTATGACTACTATATACCACGAATAATTACTATTTAGTTTTAGTAATAATAAGAAAGTTGGGACGCAAAATCCTTTGTCCTTGAAAAATGATGAACATAACATGGCTTAATTAATTATTTCCACCAACTTTAGGCATATCGTCAAGTACTCCATCATCATCATCGTTGACATAATTTTTCCAAAACCAATGGTTCTGAAACAGAAGATATATCTCTTCAATGGGGACTTGCTTTGTTTCTGGCAAGAGGAAGTAGATGAAGCTACTCATAATGATTATCAACCCAGCAAAGAGCAGAAAGATTCCATATTTAAGATGGCAAAGAGATGCTAAGAAACACTGTGCTATAAGAGCTGTGAAGAGTAGGTTCACACACACCACCACACTTTGACCAGCTGATCTTGTTTCCAATGGGAAAAGCTCACTCGGCACTAGCCACCCTAGAGGCCCCCAAGACCTTCCATAACACAAAACGAATATACATATCAGAATCACTAGGAAGATGCCAATTCCCTTGGGAAGAGTCTCTCCTTGTCCAAATTTGAGAGCTAGAGTTATGGCCACAGCAATCTGCAAAATGGTTTAACAAAAACATGTTTAGTAAGTACGTACTACTAGAACATAAAAAAATTAGCTTAGAAAGTTAAAGAAGTGTATGTATTTTAGTACCAGGCAACATATCATTTCGCAACCAGCTTCCAAGAAGAAAGCTCTTCTGCCAAACTTGTCGACAAACCCCATTGAAATGAATGTGGCAATAACAAGGGCTACACTTGTAATCACAGAGGAATACAGAGATGCCCCTGAGCCAAAACCTAAGCTCTGAAATATTACTGGTGCGTAGAAGAGTATGGAGTTCATGCCAGTGAGCTGTTGGAAAGCAGGAATTCCAAGAGCACCAATAACGAACTGAGGACGGTTTTTCCTTTGGAGGAGATTTCTAAAAGGGTGTTGTATGGCTCTTGCTGCATTGCTGGCATCAATCAAATCAGCAAACTCAGCATCAACTTTTATGGTTCCTCTAACTTTCTCAAGTACTCTTCTTCCTTCATCTAATCTGCCTTGTTCCACAAGACTGTTCGGAGTCTCAGGAAGGAAGATTCCCCCAATGAACATGAGAGTTGCTGGAACTGTAGCCAAACCAAGTGACAATCTCCAGCCCCATGGATGGATCTTTTCAGTTCCATAGTTTATTAAGTTTGCCACTAGGATTCCTAAGCAGGTTGTCAACTGAAATAGTTGGTTAACCGCGCCTCGAATTTTCGCAGGAGCCATTTCTGATAGGTACAAAGGAACTGCCTGCACAATAAGAACAAGAAAACATTTAGTTAATAAACAAGTTTCTTAACTATAAGTGCTTTCGAATGTTTGTTAGTAATGTAGACTTACTTGATTGCCGAATCCAATGCCTACTCCAAGGAAGATTCTTCCTATGATCAACATGGCTATGTTAACCGCAGATGCATTTAGGACTGCTCCTAAGAAGAAGCTGATTGATCCAACGATGATGCTAGCTCGCCTACCTTTGTTTCTGGTAACATATGAGGCACCAAACGTAGAAACAAGACCAGCAAAGTATAGGGAGGAAGTAAAGAGAGTGAGAATCTGGTTGTCATATTTACAGTAATCTGTCTCTTTGAGATGTAGTTGCTTCCTTCTATACACTTTTGGGAAAAACTCTTTCAAGAAATCATCCATGGAAGTCACCCCACCTAAGTTTACCATACAAAGCGTTTGATTGTTAGTTTTGATCATAAATCAGTATCGATAAATTAACTAAAATAAAGATCTTTTTTGATACTTTAATAGATTAAGCTTCTTTTTCATATAAAAGCAAAAGATTAAGAGATGTTTATGCAAAGTTAGGTGATGCAACGCATCAATGGCACATTATGGCAACAGATCTTTTTCATTAAATGATTTTATCTGGCTTGTGATGATGTTAAAGAAAATGAAGTTATATGATCACCATAATTGATCCACAGTATTTCCAACATAAAAAAAAAATGAAACATAAGAAAAATGTTTAGAACATATTGCATATTATATTTGATTTTTTAGAAACTCTGATGATATAAACAACAGAATAAAATGACTTGGTACAATTAAGAGAAATTTTTTTATCAGACTTTTTCCAGCCCCAACATACATGATTTGGTATTTTGTTTTATCAAAATATTTTAAAAGACTGACCTGAAACACCAAGATCATAACCAAAGAGAGAACCTCCAAGAGCCGCAACGATGCATGCAAAGATGAAATATCCAGTTATTCTATACTCATAAAGATGAGCCCTTTCCGATACTCCTCCAGCCACAAATCCTCCAGCCATTTCTCCACTGTATCTCCAAAAAATGCTGCTACAACATCAGGCACATATTGATTATGTATTACATATTTTCATTAATGAGCACAAGAACGCAACGTGAATAGAAACCAGAGTCAAATCCCAAATGGGTTCTGTAAAAAAAAATCTCGCTTTGATATAAATTGAATCAAATATGAGTATATAAGAGATCAGAAAATAACCTGTAGAAAGCTTCTAAAACAATGAGTTTTAAAGTAAGTGATCACTAGCTGTACCATATATATATGCATCCAAATTCAATTTCTTCGGAAAAATAAAAATCTAGAGTAACCAATTTATATGTCTTTCAAATAATAATAAAAAAAAACCTAAAAATAAAAATGGAATGTATAACAATTTTTTTTTTCAAACTAATGTTTGTTATTGTAAGCCGTTTGATGTGAAATTAAGTTTTGAAAAATGATATTCATATCTTATCTATTAAAAGTTAAGGAGAAAATATTGGATTTAAAATGTTTGGTACACTCTCAATTTTTAACCATACATACCGTGAATTTGCTATAATATATATATATATATATATATATATATAATAAAAAAGAGACTGAGGACTAAAAACCATATTCCATCCTTATCCAAGTTTCTTTCATACAAACTAACTTTGTAGTTGGTACAACTTATCTCATCCTAATTAATTTTCACACATTTTGTGTTAATTAAGGACACCATATAGTTTTCGAAAACAGCAAACAGTATTTTGTTGCTTTTTCTACGCAACTGAGTAACTGACACGAAAAATGAGTTATCATCTGTTTAATGAGTGATGGATGATCATTTTTTTAAGTTAATATTGAAAACTTAGAAGTCCTAAATATTTAATTAACAATTAAAAGTATTTTAGTCCATACTATCCGATTGCTTTTAATAGTGTGATAAAAAAATAAAAAATTGTGTTAACTAATGTAAATTGCCCTTATATATATATAAATGTGTAGAAAATAAAAAAATTTGGTTTTAACCGTTTTTTATTTTTTTAATGTTAATTTTAACGGAATATTATTATATTTAACAGAATATTTTTATATTTAACGGTAGTTTGTAAACACTTAAACTTAAATAAAATAAAATAATTAATTAAAATAAAATATTTTACAATGATAATTATATAAAAATAATAAATAATTAAGCAAATCAAAATATGATATTTAATAAAAATAATTGATAAATTCTATAAATAAAACTAAGCAAATGTGCATATTACATGTTGTTTATATCTCGTAGACAAATATGTGAGAAGTTTTAAGAATATGTGGCATCACTCACTAGCTATACTCCTTTTAGGAATGTGTTTTATTGAAATACAATTTATTCTATGTTTCCAATAATGATTATCAACTACTTGTAATTTGAAATCGTACTCGTTTAGTACTTGTATTTTATCGAAATACATTATTTGGTACCCAAATTTAAATTTAATATGACAAAATTATCTTAAGTTATAAGTTCAAATAAGTAATCAAAATTGATGTAAAAAACAATTTTGAAATATGTCATATTTTTATTAGTCCAGTTTATAAATATTTTTTAAAATTATAAAAATAATTAAAAATATATTTTAATTAATAAAAACAAATTAAATTAATTATAAAAAACAATTTTTTTTACCTTTTTCACTCTTATTTTAAATTACTTTTGTAATTAAAAAATTATAAGTTTAACTATTAAAAATAAGAATTTTACGTATATATACATATAGTGTAATTAATTCCAAAAATACCTTAAAAAAACTTATTTATACATATATCGTGCTATGTCAACATGGTATATAGGAGTTTGAAAAGAAAAAAAATCTCCTTCCTGAAATTTGTATTTTTCTGGGCTATAAAAATATTATATTTTGGTTGCTTACAATACCGATAAAATACCAATTTGCTACTATTTTATATATAAAGTTTTTGTTATCCTTGTTTTCACCATGTAACACATGACATGCATGAAGAGTAATCAAGTCTTCATGTAAGTTAAGTAAGACCCCTGGAGTCATTTACCTCCATAGAACCACGTAAAACCCCTCGCCTCAACATTTATTTTCTTTAAGCTTTTTATAATTTGTTGTTAGCAAAAAAACTACTCAACGTCTTTATTTTTAGATTGCATTATTTGGATATCGTTTGGTTACCTTTAAAACTTATTTGTAGACATTTTAGTATACCAATTAGTTATTTTTAGGTTATATTATGGTATCTTATTATTTACAATATATTTTGGTAACATTCAAGTTTATTTCATATACTTTTTAGTTACCTCAAAAATATATTTGTAGATATCTCAATATACTAATTAGTTATTTTTAGGTTATATTATGGTATCTTAATATTTAAGATACATTTTGTTAACATTCATGCTTATTTAAGAAACTAATGAGTTGACATATAGCAAAATAAGTATAGTTTTTTTTTTTTTGTAATGTAACTTATTTTATAGTGTTTAAGATGCCATTTGGTTTTTTTAAAAGTTTATTTAGAAACTTATTGAAATTGCTCTATAAAATAGACTAATTTAGAATATCAACCGGAAATAACAAAATAATTTTTTGAAACCCATGAAGTTGGTTGATATATTGAATTTTGTTGAAGATTAAAATTTGGTTACTTTTTGGTTAACCAAATATAAAAGAAACTAAAATGTTACTTTTGATTCCGATCATCTTCTCCAGCGACGGTGAAAAACCTATGATTCTTACATATCAAAATGATCACTATGAAAAGTAAGTCATGACTCTTAAGCCCAAACGACGGGTGGTATGACCAAAAAAATAAATAAAGTCGCAAAGTAGAGAGAAAAATGAAAGAGAATTAGTTTTAAAAAATTATGTTTAGAATTTCCATTATTACACCGTGGTCAAAAAATAAAATCTTTATTACACAATGGTCAAAAAATAAAATAAAAAGGGTTTATACTTTTTTAGACCCTTGTTTTGTCTTATTACCTGTTTAGACTCTGTGTTTTGACAAATTATTTTTTGGACCCTGTGTTTTGTAAAATGGTTCAAATAGGCCATTAAACCTGATTTTGATGAACAAAAAATTGAATATAACAACACAGTTCTTAGGCAGAATGACTATATTTTTGTTCTGAGTTGTTAGTTTGATGAATTATTTGTAATTTTAGTTCAAAAAACTTTGATCAAAATCGGGTTTAGATGTCTATTTGAACTATTTTAGAAAATATATGGTCCAAAAAGTAATTTATCAAAACACAAGGTCCAAACAGGTAATAAGGCAAAACACAGGGTCTAAAAATGTATAAACCTAAATAAAAATAACAAGGTCATAGATATCACAAAAAAAAACAGTATACAAAAACAAAAAAATATTAAAACTGGTATTTTTGTAAATATAATGGTCATGTTCGTTAACTATTTCTTAATCAGTTTTCTTTTTAAATAATTAAAAAATCTAATAATAAAGTAAAAAAGTTTGTTCGGTAATTCAACTTTTATTTTTTATTTTTTTAAATTTCAATTAAAATTTGTTAAATTTTGAAAACAGAATTTTTGAGCATTTAAATTTTATTTAGACATTTTATCATTTTTTTTCAACCTCCTCTGGTGATGATGACTCCTCTCTTCCTCTTAAATAATAAAACATGAATTACCAAACAAGTTTTTTATTTTTTATTTTTAAAAACAAAAAATAAAAACTGTTAGCAAACACATTATTATTTTTATAAACTAAAAAATAATTTATATTTTTGTAATTAAGAAAACAGAAAGCAAAAATTTTACCAAAAGCAACCAATATTACACAACAATTTTGGAATTAAAATTTTCGAAAACAGCAAACAGTATTTTGTTGCTTTTTCTACGCAACTGACTAACTGACACGATAAATGAGATATCATCTGTTTAATGAGTGATGGATGATCATTTTTTTAAGTTAATATTGAAAACTTAGAAGTCCTAAATATTTAATTAACAATTAAAAGTATTTTAGTCGATATTATCCGAGTGCTTTTAATAGTGTGATAAAAAAATAAAAAATTATGTTAACTAATGTAAATTGCCCTTATATATATATATGTGTAGAAAATAGAAATTTTTAATTTTAACCATTTTTTATTTTTTTAATGTTAATTTTAACAGAATATTATTATATTTAATAGTAGTTTATAAATATTTAAACTTAAATAAAATTAATTAATTAATTAATTAAAATAATATATTTTTTAGATATTTTACAATGATAATTATATAAAAATAATAAATAATTAAACAAATCAAAATATGATATTTAATAAAAATAATTAATAAATTATATAAATAAAACTAAGCAAATGTGCATATTGCACGTTGTTTATATCTCGTAGACAAATATGTGTGAAGTTTTAAGAATATCTGGCATCACTCACTAGTTGTACTCCTTTTGGTAATGTGTTTTACTGAAATACAATTTATTCTATGTTTTCAATAATGATTATCAGCTACTTGTAATTTGAAATCGTACTCATTTAGTACTTGTATTTTATCGAAATACATTGTTTGGTACCCAAATTTAAATTTAATATGACAAAATTATCTTAAGTTATAAGTTCAAATAAGTAATCAAAATTGATGTAAAAAACAACTTTGAAATATATCATATTTTTATAAGTCCAGTTTATAAATATTTTTTAAAATTATAAAAATAATTAAAAATATATTTTAATTATAAAAAACAATTTTTTTTTACCTTTTTCACTCTTATTTTAAATTACTTTTGTAATTAAAAAATTATAAGTTTGACTATTAAAAATAAGAATTTTACGTATATATACATATAGTGTAATTAATTCCAAAAATACCTTAAAAACTTATGTATACATATATCGTGCCATATCAACATGGTATGTAGGAGTTTAAGAAAAAAAAAATCTCCTTCCCGAAATTTGTGTTTTTCCTGGGCTATAAAAATATTACATTTGTGTTGCTTACAATACTGATAAAATACCAATTTGCTGCTTTTTTATATAAAAAGTTCTTGTTGTCTTTGTTTTCACCAAGTAACACGTGACATGCATGAAGAGTAATCAAGTCTTCATGTAAGTTAATTAAGACCCCTGGAGTCATTTACCTCCATAGAACCACGTAAAACCCCTCGCCTCAACATTTATTTTCTTTAAGCTTTTTATAATTTGTTGTTAGCAAAAAAACTACTCAACGTCTTTATTTTTAGATCGCATTATTTTGGATACCGTTTGATTACTTTCAAAACTTATTTGTAGACATTTTAATATACCAATTAGTTATTTTTAGGTTATATTATGGTATCTTATTATTTACAATACATTTTGGTAACATTCAAGTTTATTTCATATACTTTTTAGTTACCTCAAAAATATACTTGTAGATATCTTAATATACTAATTAGTTATTTGTAGGTTATATTATGGTATCTTAATATTTAAGATACATTTTGTTAACATTCATGCTTATTTAAGAAACTAATGAGTTGCCATATAGCAAAATAAGTATAGTTATTTCTTTTTGTAATGTAACTTAATTTATGATGTTTAAGATGCCATTTGGTTTTCTTAAAAGTTTATTTAGAAACTTATTGAAATTGCTCTATAAAATAGACTAATTTAGAATATCATCGGGAAATAACAAAATAATTTTTTGAAACCCATGAAGTTGGTTGATATATTGAATTTTGTTGAAGATTAAAGTTTGGTTAACCAAATATAAAAGAAACTAAAATGTTACTTTTGATTCCGATCATTTTCTCTAGCGACGGCAAAAAGCCTATGATTCTTACATATCAAAATGATCACCATGAAAAATAAATCGTGATGGTACCACTCTTAAGCTCAAACGACGGGTGGTATGACCAAAAAAAAAATTAAAGTCACAAAGTAGAGAGAAAAATGATAGAGAGTTAGTTTTAAAAAATCATGTTTAGAATTTCCATTATTACACCGTGGTCAAAAAATAAAATCCTTTATTACACAATGGTCAAAAAATAAAATAAAAAAGGTTTATACCTTTTTAGATCCTGTGTTTTGCCTCATTACCTGTTTGGACCCTGTATTTTGATAAATTATTTTTTGGACCCTATGTTTTGTAAAATTGTTCAAATAGGCCCCTAAACCTGATTTTGATGAACAAAATATTGAATATAACAACACAGTTCTTAGGCAAAATGGTTATGAGTTGTTAGTTTGATGAATTATTTGTAATTCTAGTTCAAAAAACTTTTATCAAAATCGGGTTTAGGGGTCTATTTGAACTATTTTAGAAAATACATGGTCCAAAAAGTAATTTATCAAAACACAGGGTCCAAACAGGTAATGAGGCAAAACACATGGTCTAAAAAAGCATATACCCAAATAAAAATAACAAGGTTATAGATATCACAAAAAAAAAAACAGTATATAAAAACAAAAAAATATTAAAAATGATATTTTTGTAAATATAATGGTCATGTTCGTTAATTATTTTTTAATCAGTTTTCTTTTTAAATAATTAAAAATCTAATAATAAAGTAAAAAAGTTTGTTCGGTAATTCAACTTTTACTTTTTATTTTTAAAAATTTCAATTAAAATTTGTTAAATTTTGAAAACAGAATTTTTGAGCATTTAAATTTTATTTAGACATTTTATCATTTTTTTTTCAACCTTACGTGATGATGACTCATCTCTTCCTCTTAAATAACAAAACACGAATTACCAAACAAGTTTTCTATTTTTTATTTTTAAAAACAAAAAATAAAAACGGTTACCAAACACATTATTATTTTTATAAACTAAAAAATAATTTATACTTTTGTGATTAAGAAAACAGAAAGCAAAATTTTTACCAAAAGCAACCAATATTACACAACAATTTTGGAATTAAAATTTAAAAAACAATACCACATGTAAATTTTTCATAAAAATATGACACGTGTCAAAATTATTTTTTAAATCAATTTTGATTATTAATTATGGTATTAGATTATCATCGTTGAAAACATAAGATACCATTAGATAAAAATATGGTATTAAATAAGTATTTACCCAAAATAAAAATATGTTTGTATACCAAATATGTGTGGACTAGTCTTTTATAAAAATAAAAATAGTTTTTTTTTTTGGAAAAAAATCAATGACTAATTTGTAAAATACTACTTTTTCAATATATAAGGTAATATAAAAATCTTTCCTCCACTAGTATACATAATATATTGGAGACATAATAGAGATCAATATAATAAACAAATGGGATAATTACGGCGAATATCTAGTTAGGTTTGGCCCAAATTTTATTTAATTTATTAAATAGTTTAAAAATCTAAAAAAAATTATAATCACTAAAAATTAGCTATAAAAAATATTAAAAAAAATTATCTTGAAAAATATACTTTTTTAAATTTAAGTTATCAA
The DNA here is from genome assembly GCF_963169125.1 of Humulus lupulus. Classification (NCBI taxonomy): domain Eukaryota; kingdom Viridiplantae; phylum Streptophyta; class Magnoliopsida; order Rosales; family Cannabaceae; genus Humulus; species Humulus lupulus. Next base: position 46,900,849 of record NC_084800.1, on the reverse strand, counting down.
TATCAATAATTATAAATTTGAAATACATACTTTTTAAGTTATCAATATCAATAATTACAAATTTGAAATTTAAAACTAACTTTTTTTAGTGATAACTGATTTTTTAATTTTTGAAATAGATTTTTAATAATTTCTAAGATATTTAATAAAATAAATAATATTTGAGATATAGATTCCTGGTTAGATTTAGGAGGACTAAAGGCCGCACCAATTTAACTACTTTGATTTATTTGCTACTATTAAGATAGTTAACTATCCATTTTATATTTCTCCGAGTTTAATGCTGAAATATAGTTAACTATCCATTTCGAATGTGGAATTCTCTTAAATTTAACATATTATATATTTTACCATAGCTAACTTTGAGTTAAAAAACAATTAATATGGCTTGACCTTGCTTACATTACTCAACTATAACATAGTTTTTCAATTTTCCAAAATGAACTATAATATAGTTTCAGATGGAAGTACAATTTGATTATTCATTTGAGTATATAATTAAGGTGTTAATTTTTTGGAATTTAAATTCAAATATTTTTATTTAGTACTTGTGTCAAACACTACATGAGGTTGTATATTAGAGATAATTAGTGATACTCCATAATACTTATTAAATTTAAATACATAAGAAGTGATATTGAATTGCATCAATAGCAGCATGCTAACTCCTTGTGTTGTTGGACACCAATGATACCTATTATCAACTCTCTTAGGGTGTGTTTGTTTTGAGTAGTTGAATTGTCTTGGAAAGTGTAGAGTGACTTAGAATAAAATTAATATTAAACTCTTGTATACAAAATAGTTCACTCTACCCATAAAATATATATGAGACCTATACAAATTATTAATTTTAACTCTTTAAAACTTAAACCAAACATAAAGTGATTTAGATTTTAATTCCAACCTTAAGCTTTACTTCAAAATATGAAGAAAAAAGGCTGCTCACCAACAACAGCCCACATCAAAGATGCCCATTGACGAAGCCCACCAAAGAAGAAGCAGTAGCTTTGAATTGGTAAAAAGGACAAGACTTAGACTAGCATTTTAATTAGTTATTTGTTCTACAGATCAACATTTCTCGATATTATATTATATTATATAAAATATGGTATTATGATCTTGCCAAGAAGACAGTGTAGCTAGCCGACTATGTGGAAAATTGAACTGTTCTAGACGAGCGCAGCCGTACATTGCAATAAACTATGCACATGCTGTGCTCCCTTACATGTCTCTACTCGTCTACTCATAATACAACAAACAATCTCTTTATCTGATACCATTCATTTAATTTCTTCGGTACTATTCGGAATTGATAAAAATCTAATGAGATATTAGATTATTCATAATCGGTGTTCTACTCTATCTTCTAAAATACTTCATCAAAATACACATTTTTTCTATTATACCTCTAAGTTTTACATTATATCATATATCAGCTTCTCTATATATTTCTTTACCTCATTTAAATATTATATCTTTAAACATATTTTATTACTTAAAGTAAAATAAAATAATTAAAAAAGAAAAAAAATAATAAATATTTACTAAATAGAGAGAGAAAAGTTATAAAAAAATATTAAAATATTATATAAAGGATAGGTAAATATTATGTAAATGTAGATATGGATTAATTGGAGTTTGTGCATAGCTATTATAAATATATATATAAATGAGCTGATGGATGATGTTTTTATGAGTTTTAGCTAAATATTATAAAAAAAGTGTAGTATAAAATATATCACAAAAACATACATTTTTATAATTTACCTCAAAACTTTTACATTATACCATACATCTGTTTCTTTACATTATTTATATATTATATTTTTAAAAATATTTTATTTATTTTAAGAAATAAAATAATTAAACATAATAGTATCACACTCATATATATACAAAAGTTTATAAAAAAATAATAAAATATTTATAGCTTGACGAATAGTATTTCACTACATATAAAGAAATACTATTCATTTAGGTAAAAAAATATAATTTTACATCATCCAATAGAAGGCTACTTAATTATTTTTTCTCTATATTATAAAGAATAACACATTTTAGCTCATCCAATATGAGTGCTCTTAGGAGATCAAATTAACACTAGTTTCTTAAAATCTCCAAAAGACTTGTCTTCTTCTAAAAAAAAAAAACACTTTTATTTGCATAACATAATCATATATAGATCTATTCGTAAGGAAAAAAAAAACACTTTTATAATTTACTTTACTCTAAAAACGACGTACATAAACTGGTATCAAAACCTATGTTTAGAAACAACTCATTTATTTATGAGGAATTTACATTCAATATAACTTTTAAATTTTGTATAAAAAGTTGAATACTATTAGGAGGAAAACCATGTACCTTAAGATGATACAGTTTAATATGAGAAAATAATGTTGTTTAAGCTTGTCTTTCAATCTTGGGTTAATAATATATAAAAGTTATGAATTTAGTAATTCTATTTTATATCTTTACAAATTAGTCTTTTCTCTTTTGTTTTTACAAATTGATCTACAAAATCTTCTTTTTTTAACGTCCCTATTATTATTACCAAAGATTTTTCTTTTTACATATTACTATTTCCTCTACTTTTAACAGGTGTATAATAGGAACTTTAAAAAAATGAAATAAAAGGAGCCTAATGTAAATCATGCCTCCAAGATTCAATCACCTCTTATCCTTTCTCCTTCCTCTCTTTCTTCCAAGATTTAGGCCCGGTTGGCTGGGCTTTTAAAAATTATTTTTGGGCTTCTGAAGCTCCAAAAATATTTTTGATGTTGATTGGGTAACCACTAAATTTCAACTTCTACCTTTAAAAAATCATTTTAACATAAATCAGTTTTAGTAAGTTTCTCAAGAAAAACTTTATAAAAAACTAAAAACAGAAGCAGAAGCTCAGCCAAACAGAATCTTAGCCACTTCTACTTTAGAACTGACTTAGGACATAAGTGTGTCAAACTATTGCTTAGAGACTCCATTTTTTTATAAAAATATACTATTTATATATATATATAAAAAAAAAAAGCCTCCAAATTTTGAAAAACATTACTTAATATAATATTTTATAAAAATATCATATTTTACATTAGGCCCACAAATATCACATTTTATAGTCACCTCACCCTCCCCTTCCTCTAAGATCCAGCCACGCCTTCTTGTTGTTTGATCATGACCCCTGCTAGCATAGTCGTCATTTATGTTCAACTAAGTAGGTTTAGTTTTGGTATTTGATTTTAGTTTAATTTATTTGGATCTTATGTTGTCTTTATCTTTCTAACTCAAATATGTTTAATATACTAAATATTTATTTTGTTTCTTTAATATTCCAATTATACCCCTATCAAAATTAGAGGAAATAGTGAAATGTTAAAAAAAATTGACTAATTCTGATACAACTAGGGTCACGATTGCTAAAAATATATAAGACTTCAGAATCAATTTTGCCAAGTGATAAAGTTTAGGACTATTCATACAATTAAATCAGTTATATATAATGTATTTTTTGTTTCAAGCCATAATTTTGTATTATTTTTAAGAATATTTATATAATTATATATTTTTAAATAATAAATTAATTTACTAATATATGTTATTCTTTCTATTTTGTTTTTTGTTTTTCTTTTCTTTTTTCTGATATTTATTTAGGTATACCAGAAAAGGTCAAGTGGAGCCATGCAATAATAATCAATCTCGTGCTAAGATCATCGTTGTACATAACTTGTCTGGTAATATTAACTAATTTCATTATTTTTATTATTATTATTTGAAAGAATAAAAGCAATGAAAATCATATATAACTGTTAGTGGTATGGTTGGTTAAAAATGTTAATAATAATATTGTGGATCAAACTCCTCTTTAGTTGTTTTCTAATTATTTGCCTCTCTGGCTCAGTCCGTGTCTTTTTTTTTGCTCAAAATATTGTGTCATAAATATATGTAAATAAAATTGATGTATTTACCAAGTGGGATTAAAAGACTTTCTTTTAATAAAGATTAATAATAGCATTAATTTTCACTTTAAGTTATTAAAGGTATCGACATGGAATCTAGTAAAGAGCATGTTAACTTTATTATATGAGAAAATACAATTTTGTTGTCTATATTTTTTCTGATCGGTTTATGTGTTTTGTTTAATGATATTTTAGACCATGTGTTTTACAGAATAGATTAAAATAGTATCTTAGACTTGATTTTTGTCTAAATATGTTCAATTATAAGATCAATTATTGGGTCATTAGTGATACAATGAGTTCAGAAAAATATAAAAAATGGTCGATGAGTTGATAATGAAATATTATATTTAAATTTTTTTTACAAAAATTGAATACAATGTACTATTTTGATTCATTTTGTTAAATTATTATTTAAGAAAATACAGGAGTGAATCACATATTATATTTTTCCAAATTATATTTATATATTTTTAGGGACTAAAAAAGGTAAACAGCTAATTAAGCGCTGTAAGTGGATTGAAGTGCAATCCCCACATATATTATTATAATTATTATCCTTTAAAAAGAGCACTAATAATCAATGACTCACCGCTTCATAGAGATCTTGCCAACTATATATTACAGGTAAAAGGTTTTTAATATCTGATTATTAATTATTACTCATGACTTTTTATTTTTCGTAAGGGTAAAAATTTATAAATTTATCAAAAATTTTACTTAAAACTATTTGTTTTTGGACAAAAACTTCGTACCGTTAATATTTTTGCTGTATATCGATTGGTTTTTTAATTTTTTTTGCCGTTAAATGCTACCTGGGTTAATATATTTTTTTAGTTTTTAATATCTTACATTTTTTTAAGTTAATAAAGTTTTTTTTAATATTAGTAAGTTCTATTTTTTGAATTTGAATTAAATTTTAGTACTTTAGGTTTTTTTCCATTAAAAAAAAAAGTCACTTAGAATTAAATTTCTAAAATAATTCATCTATATCATTATGTTAACCTTAAGGAATTTTGTCGTAAAATAAATAAATAGACAAATAATTCAATATTAAGTGCATAAAACTGTAGACTTTGCTCACGAAGTTCTTTATTACTATTTTTTTCCACAAAACTTTACTCTTTTCTTCATGATTGATTGGATGATGATAATAATAATAAAAAAGTAATAATTAGAAATTTCAATATGATCATTATTGATTACTCACTTTTTATATGGATAGCTTTTTAAACTATTATTATGTCATGGAGTACAATCTCAAATGTTGTATTAAATATAACATTTGTTTACATTTTATCATAAAAGAAATTGTTAGCCATTCCTTACACATCATATATCACTTAATTTATGATGGCACATTTTTGAGAAATTTTGTTAAATTATGTATATTTGATTAGTTATTGACTTCTTATTTGTTGTGCATTAAAAAAAAATAGCCACAAATTTTAATAAATATACACAAATGAAAAAAATAATCAAAATCATTGAAAATATTTAATTAATATAAAATATTGATGAATAATAGATAAAATAGATTGTAAAATATTAAAATAATTAAATATTGTTTACCCTAAAAAAACTAATGGGATAACGTGGCACAAATTATCGACACGTGACAACTAAAGAACAACATCAGCTTTGTAGAAGCTAGTCAACCCTCGAGCAAGAGAAAAAGATTCATATAAAGCTTTCTTTAGGAAAGCCACATTGGTTAGCTAGGCAATGCTAGTCGGCTCGATGAAATACACGACCAGGTTGGTCGTATACTTCGATAAAAACGCGTAGAATGACCAGCTAAAGAAGATATCTACTAGATTTATCATTTGAAATGTATTATATGTAATTATTTCATTACTTTATTATTACTTGTCATGCAAGTCATATAAAACCCACGACCCATTTATGTAAGTTTCCTAAGCTTATATAAATAGAGGGCTTAGTGAATTATTATTTTTTTAGGCTAACATTTGCATGCTTTTATACACAAAGCATTGTATTCTCTCAAGCTTACGAAACTCAGTTGACTCTGGTTCATCTGATCGTGGGTTTGAAATTTTCTACAATAATAAAAGTATTTAAGTGGACATAGGTCATTACAAACTCTTGGGACCAAACCACTACAAATCATTGTGTCGTTCATTATTTCAGTTCAGTTCTTTATTATCCATATCGTTTATTTGATTTGATGTCGGTGGCCAAATCTGTGGTCAACAAATATAAAATATTCCCAAATATAATCATATTTGATTAGAATAGAAATTTTTTGTTTACTTTGTTCAAATATTAAGCCAAATATTTTTATCTAATGTCTCACATCATTTAAAAATTAGAAAATGTTTTGTTCAAAAATTAAGCCAAGTGTTTATATCTTATGCCTCGCATCATTTAAAAATTAGGAAAAATGTTATTTTAGTACCTAGTATTTTAATTAAATACTAATTTTGACCATTTATTTTAGAAAAAATTTAAGATTTTTCCCTAAAATATATGCATGATGATGTGGCATGTTAAAGAGACACGTGGACAGCATGTGACTGGTTATTGATGAACATTTGGTCAACCAACGACCAGAGTATCGAGAGGAAATTAAAGCTGCTCGATAGGCGTAAGAAATATGCTGAGCAGTAGGAAAAGAAGATGTGCGGATGCATGCGACCAGAGCTGCTCGATGAATCGAGACATTCTTAGAAATGGTTATGAGTTAGATATTCCCAATATATTTTTTTATTTTTATATGTAAATATAATTATTTCTGTTATTATTTGGTTAGGCTTGTAACGCAAGTTAAGGACGGCCCATATGGTACATCCATGAGCCTATAAATAGGACTAATATGATTCATTTATTTCATGGCCAATATTTTGTATTCAGAGAGAACAAATATTTTTATACACGATCTTTGTATTCAACTTCGAAGCTTGTGAAACTTAGTGAACCCTAGTTCGCTGATTGCAAGTGTTGGAGTCTATATCAATAAAAACACTAAGTGGACGTAGGTTATTACCGATCTCTGGGGCCGAACCACTATAAAACCATTGTGTCGTTTTAATTCTTGTATTCAGTTCTATAATTCTTATCATTTTTTGTGACTCCGTGTAGTTGACTAAATCGAGGCTAGACAGACATCAGGAAATGTTCCAAATCCACCTCCTCCACCAGGTGTAGCGGAGGACGAGCCACAAGTGGAATTGGAAGAGGAGGAGATGGACGATGAAACCTTGCAATAACTTTGGGAGTGTTGCAAGACAAGTTAGTTACCCTAAAAGCTAACCAAGAGAACGTGGCTAAAACCATGGTAATGCAACAGATGGAGATCGACCGACAATGTCGAGAGTTGAACGAACGATGGGCGAACATGGATCGTCGGCAAAGAGACGCTACAGCGGCCTTAGAGGCGGCCATTCAGTTGTTGGATTAACTTATACAGGATCTTTATTTATTTTCATGTATATCTAATATTAAACAAATTAATACGAGATAGCCTAAAACATGTTTCTAAAATTGAATTCAAGAGAAACAAAGAATAGAATACTTACAGTATACGCAGCGGAATTAAAGAGTCCTTCCTTCAGTTTCTCTAACTCTTGTATCATCTCTGTCGCAGAGTATTATCAAGAAACTGAACCGACCTTCTATTTTCTTCACAATCTTCAAATGTATCCTTAGAACCACCTAGACTAGTGTGGGCAATTCTCAACACATGAGATAGATATAAAGAGAATAAGATAAAATAACAAAGTGGCTTAGAAAAGGACTTGTGTTTAGAGAGAATCTAAAACTATCAGAAAATCTGACTTGTGACTTATCAAACTTGTGTTTTGACTTCTCAATAAGCACTCATTTTATAGACTCAATTAGGCCATTTAATTTAATTAAAAAATCAATAAAATAACAGCCATTTTGAAGCCCTAGGTCGAAATTATCATGGGCTATAGGCCCGTGAAATTTCCCATTTGATTATAAGCCCGTTGGACTTAAAATCAAGGCATGTATTATTTTCTATTGATTTAATTAATTAAATAATTATTTAAATCCTTTATCAAAGTAATTATTTATAATTTGAAACTTGATTTAAATTTATTTATTAATTTAGATACCAATTTATCTTAATTAATAAATCTGCCATAATTTTTCTTTTCTTCTCAAAATTACACAACTCTGTGAAATTATCCAAAATTGACTTGGTCAACTTTGATAATTCTAATTGATAATTAAATCAATTAATTGAGACTATCTAGATGATTTTATCCAAGGTACAATGGGGGCCATGGGCCTATGAAATCAAGCTCCAATAAGTTATCATAAATCTAACAAATAAATTTACTAACTTATTAATTCCTCGTGACTCCACTATAGACTCGGAATTGCACTCTTGAATTCATAGAACGCTCTATAACAAATATAGATATGCTATTAATTAACCATTGTTACAACCATAATTGTCACTCAATCCTCTATAGACGGTCTACAATGAGATAGGACTAAAATACTGTTTTACTCCTTATTGTATTTTATCCTTAAAACACTTAGTTCATTGTAAATGATATTTCAGTAAACTAATTCAATTACTAAAATGAGATCTCTATCATTTAACACTTTGAACCAAACTAAAAGGAAACCATCGTTTCACTTCTTCATCAGAAGCTATAGATGTTCATATCTATGATTAACACTCTCGCTCAATTATACTACCGAGTTCCCAAGATGTAAGTATGGGCTAGTCCGTAGGGTAAGCTGGTAACGAACAAGTCAAAGAACTCAAATGATACAATCAGTTAGAATACTAACTGTAACGCCCTGGTTACCCCAGAACAGTTACGGTGAACAATGAACCGAAAATTTGACTCGCTATCCGAGTCCTTTGGTTAAAAACGTGATTTAGGTACCATTAACATGTTAAAGTGAAAAACCAATAAAAAGGAAATGGTACATTTCATTAAGTAAATAAACTGCTCATGAGCCTTTCAAAATGTTTACAAGTAGTTTGTAATACAAAAGAGTTGGTATAATTTCAAATTTACAATCCCCGCCGGCCTAAGCGGCAAAAATAGGGTAAACCTGTAACGCCCCAACTCCTGGGATCGTTACGGTGTGCCTTGTAAATAGTGCTAAACTCGCTAATCGAGTCATTTGGCCAAAATCGTGATCTAAGTATGATTAGCGGTTTAGGGATTAAACATTTTGGTTAAGATATAACGTTTCACTAGAACGTTTAACATATACATTAGGATCCCGAAAATACAATTCAGAGTTTATTACAGAAAATATTTACAACAGGCCGTTCTAAGCGGCGAAACAGGGTTCAACCCTAGTTCCACTTTAAACCTCGACCGTGGCGGTCGAGTAGCTGCATATGTACACGTTATCACCTAAGCCCTCCAACTCAAGGGTGGTCCAGCTTCCTCTTGCCTTTACCTGCACCACATAGCACCCGTGAGCCGAAGCCCAGCAAGAAAACATAATACTTTTCATAAACATTATCAAATGATTATCATTATAATCACACTGAATATAAAGCTTTCAAACCAATGGGTGCACATCACATGATTCTAGCGGGAGAGTGGCTGTTAAGTAAGCCACCAGCCTCCAAGCTTTGTTTTGTAGCGGGAGAGTGGCTGTTAAGTAAGCCACCAGCCTCCAAGCTCTGTCTTTTAGCGGGAGAGTGGCTGTTAAGTAAGCCACCAGCCTCCAAGCTCTGTTTTCTAGCAAGAGAGTGGCTGATAGGTAAGCCACTGGCCTTCAAGCTCTGTTTATTCATCGACCCTCAGGGTCGGTTAGGCATTAATGCTCCTTGAGTCATTCAATGCTAGTAATCGATTAGATCTAATCTCTGTTGGCTTGCGTGATTCACGCTAAGGCCGTTCTGACAAGTAAGTCAGCGCTTCCTGACCTGTGTCCAGTAACACTGCCGAGCCTGACAAATAAGTCACAGCCTCACAGCTGATACTAACACTTTTGTCGATTATGTATTCAGTCCATACACAGGTAAGCAATGCTATCAATATGTATCATATGCCAGTTATCCAAGAATAGGGCATTCAGCATGCTTACTAAACAGTTTCTAGCACAGTCATGATCATGCACAAACTCAGAGACTCAAGCTCTGACCAATCTCATATTCATCGTTCATGGCATGCCCTATCACATGTTTCACGTGCATTACATGCATTACACTTAATTATCTAGCATGCCTCAACAACAGTCATATGCAAATGGCAAGGTTTGCCAAGCATTCATTATGCTAACAATGTTTACATTTAAACATCCAACATGCATCATTCATAGCCATGCATGTCATACTCAATAGCCAATCAACATGCATCATAATAGCCATGCATGTCATGCTCAATAATCAATCAACATGCATCCATAATAGCCATGCATGTCACATAAACACAGGGTGCATTTTTCTTACCTTAGATTCGAGCTAGTACCAATATAAGAACGATCCTTGAGAACGATCAACCTTTAAGCCCTTAGCGGTCACCTAATCATAACCATATATGGAACACCATTAATAACATGATAATCAAAGGTTCCACACCAATATCTAGCCCCCAAGAGATCAATCCAAACTAATCCAAGTAGTAGGGACACTCCCGAGGCCCATAACTAAGTTCCTGGGGTCAAAACGAGCAAACGGGGCGAAAACAGGGCAAGGGCTGCGGCCCTAGCACCTTGGGCCGCGGCCCCCAGGGTTCTCTGAGGCAAGGGCCGCGGCGCCCAGCAAGGCTCACTTCCTGGCACCTGCTTCTTCGAACTAGGGCCGCGGCGCACAAGAACAGGGCCGCGACCCCCAACCCTGGGCCATTCCCAAACGCGTTTTAAACACTCCAAATCTTTCAAAAACATACCCAAACATTCCCCAATCATCAAATCAAAGTTCCCAAGCTTCCTAATACTCCAAAACCCTCAAAACCCAAAGCTCAAACCGACCAAAAACTCAACAATTAACAAAGTCCAATTCTAAGCTTTAAAACTTTAAAAACTTAAAACTTCAAACTTAGATTACCTTCGATTGGGTTGTTTCTCGTCAAATCCTTCGGTTAAGAAGCTTCTAATCTTTCCTAGGATCGCTATGCCTCGACCTTCGCTTGATTCCGACTCCTAGAACTCAAGATTTCCTCAAAAAGGCTCAAACGGTAAAACGGACTGTTTTGAGAGAGAACGAGAAGTTTCTAACGTATGTTCTTATCTGTCAAGCTACTTCAAACTTAAGTAACCTTAAATAAAACCTAGTGCTCGGGGTCCCGAAAACACCCCCGGGGACACTATAGTCAAAACTTCCAGAATTTCACCCTGATCTCAAATATTCCCAATCTATCACCAAATAACATTTCTATTACCCCAAAATTGACCCCGTTATGATAAAACCGCTAACTCATTATATATGACCGTCTCATGCCGCATAGCTCGAATATATCTCCATAATAATGAGATCTCATTCACATATTACAATATGCACCCAATTTACAAATATGCCCTCAACAGGCCAAATTACCAAAATGCCCTAATCATTTTAAATACTCCCATACGCATGCATTTATCATCATATAATAATATAATTCACATTAACATGCATATATTCATTTTATAACATATTAAATCAATTATGGCCCTCCCGGCCTCCTAATCAAGGTCCTAAACCTTATTATGAAATTTGGGGCATTACAAAACCCCTAGTCCCTCTGAGAACTCCTTGACTGTGGCGGTCAAGCAGCCCTATATGTACATCACATCGCCCAAGCTTTCCACTCAGGGTTGGTTAAGCTTTTCCTTTCCTTTACCTGCACCACATAGCACCCATGAGCCAAGACCCAGCAAGAAAACGCAATAAGACATGATATAATATCAACAACGATCATAATAACCATTCAGGACTATCAGTCCAAACAAATAGGTGACAATAGCCAAAAGTCACAGTAATGAGCATCGCTCCCTCTAGCCATGTGACGATAGGGTCACCAGGGCTTAGTTTATAGGTGATTCTTTCATAAGCTTGTTCAGGACAGGTGTATGGTGATTAGTCACCAACATAACCTTCCGCACGACTCTAGAGTCGAAACTATGGACAACGTCCCTTAGCCATGTGACAAACGGTCACCGGGGTCATATACCTTGGCTATAGTCATCTGGTCGTAGACCAGGCAAGCGCTTATAAGTTCTTCGACCTTAGGGTCGGTCCCGCATTAATGCCATAGAGCTATTCAATGCGTGATCATCGACTTTAGAGTCGGTTCCTGACTAGTCAGTGTCTCAAACAGTAATCAGTGTTCACAAGCATTTAACATGCAATCCATGTCCACATAAATCAACCAACATGCCTCAATGTCAAACCATGCATGTCATATACCTATACAGGGTGCAACTGTATTCATACACTGTTTTCTTACCTCTGGTTCGAGTGAGAATTATAATATGAACGACCCCTGAGAACGATCAACCTTTAAAATCCTTGACGGTCACCTGGTCATAACCAAATTATAGAATTTATCAATAAAAATGATAACCGAGGGTTCCCAAACCAAAACCCAGCTCCCGAGACATCAAATACTACCCAACCGGGTACTAAGTCCAACTCCGAGGCCTATGGCTTGAATCCCCAAGCTAAAAACCACATTTTAGCAAAATTGGCCTTAAGGGCCGCGGCCCCCCTCTGCTGCGCCGCAGCGCGCCCCCAAACAGAGAGGCTCCCCATCTGCCAGACGCCAAGGGCCGCGGCGCACCCCTGCTGCGCCGCGGCGCCCAGCCCAGTTCAGCAACAAAGTCACGCACGAACCAGATTTTTCCCCTGTGCGATTCCCTCTCAAACCAATCCTTCAAACCCTCATAAAACCTCTTCCTAACACACAATTAAACCCCCAAACAACTCCCTTAGCTCACTCACATCAAACCCCAATCAAACTAACACCAAAACCCCATTTGATTCTTACTTCCCACATCAAAATCCATGAATTAAAAACTAAAACGAAAACAGAGTACCAGCTGTGTTATATGACCAAAACTCACCTTGAAACTAGCTTACAGCCTCCCACACAAGCTAACACAAGTTCTCCAACCCAGCCTTCAATTCCCTTTGGTTGAAACTCCACCAAGAACTCAAAACCCTCAAAGAGAAATGAAGAAGATGAAGCAAGGAGACGGTATGGGAAGAGAAAGGAATTGCCTCTGCTTTTACTCTGTTTATTATACAGCCTTCTAAGCCTCTTAAGTCACATATATCCTCCCAAAATACCCTTGTGTCATCTTAAGCCTCAAAAACCATCACAAGGGCAAAATTGGTACATTCCGCTAAACCCGTTAATTATAATTAACGCTTCCCAATCCCCGCTAATCTCAATATCCTCAAACATCAACAATTCATAACCCGTTACCCTAAAATCCCCGGTAACGCTATAATCATTAATAACACCCCGAGACTCACCCCGAGCCCCGAGCTCAAACCTGTTATGACCAAGCCGATAAATCCCGTTCAACGATCGTCTCATGTCGGAATATTCGAACCAATCCACATTATAATGTGGTCTCACAATATATCATTAACACGCAAGCAAATATTCAATTATGCCCTCAACGGGCCAAATTACCAAAATACCCCTATAAACAAATGTGGACTCACATGCACACATTTAACTTCATATTATAATATAATTATCATAAACATGCATAAACACATTTAATGGCATAATTAAACAGTTATGGCCCTCCCGGCCTACTAATCCAGCCATAAACCATAATAGGGAATCCGGGGCATTACACTAACCACTCAGAATTTAGATTGAATTGACCTATGGTCAACTATATGATATGACTAGAATAGATAATAACGGTATGTTTACTTATCTTATCAACTGTCAATATCTGTCCAGTCCGATGTAACAAATACATCCGATCTTATCTACTTAGCTAATGTTCTGGAAATAACATAACACTGTAATGTGTAAGTAGATCATATCGTAGATTGGCAAGTCAGTGTAAATCCTGGGCACTGATTAATCTTAGAACTAACTTATTTTGAACATATAATCATATTTATATTCCACTGTGATTACGTCACTATAAATAAGATTAGCTATATGCTTGGGATTTAATAGAAGTTTATATTAAACAAATAATCATGAAAATAAAACATGTGAGCAAAGTGATTGATCAAGTCAAAAAATGATTTCTATTCTTTTATTGATAATAAAATGAGATTACAAAGAATTTGAGTTTTAATTAGGGCATAAAACCCCAACATCAGTTAGCTCGAGGACAGCCACCTGCACCAACTTCTCAGCCAGATCTACCACCAAACCCTCACCCTCCTCAAAATCCACAATCAGATCACCCCCCAATGTCCTCCAAACCCACAAGACCTAAGGAGTCCACAATGACTGGAACAACATCCAGCTGCTCAACAGGAAAAGCAAACCCAGAATCCTAATAGAAATAATGAGCAGATATGTCAAGATATAGTTTTGTATGATAAGGAAATAATTTAAAAGAAATTCTAAGTAGTATACCCTAACTACAATTATTGGTCGCTACGTTATCTAAGGAACTACTACTACACTTACTATCTTCCTCGAAGAAGTCCAAGCTAAAACTACTGGTCGAAAAATTAAAGTTGTTGTCCTTATCAAATAAATAATAAGGGATAGGCAATGTATCTAAAAGTAAAAAATATGTACCATTCTCGTCGGAGGATTCAAATGTAGGACCAACATATTCAGGTAATTTTTATTTCCCCCCCCCCCCCCCCCCCCCAATGTGAGGGAGTGATATTGGCTGGTCGAGCATTGGGGTTGGGCTCTTGAATAGTCACCCCTATTGGATGATGTCTTTGGGGTTGTGACACATCTTGTTGCTAGTCGGGGTTTTCTTGTTCTTCAGTACCATCTCCGGTGGCACTCCCCGCAGTTGATTCCCTCACCTCTTTCTTGATGAGGCTCTAGAAGGCCGACCAACCTCAGATTGTTTTTCGAGACCAGCTCCTTGACGTTTTTTTCTATGTGCGTCATGCTGGTCAGGGCTGCAGCCCTTATCTCCATCTCTGGAGTAGGTTTTGGTCGGTACCATGGGCCTAGACATAGTATAAACCAACTAAGGACAGGAAAAAAAAGTGACTAGGAGAATACTGAAGAGAGAATAAAGAATTTACCTCCTCGAGTAAAGGCTATGTTGTCTACGACCAAATCGGTTGTGAGAAAATACTCTTGGAAGTATTTCCCCACATTGGACTTGTGGGTTATGTCACTTCGGAATGTGCGACCGGATTCCTGGTGATAAAAATGGAAGAACCCCGTGTTGCTTTGGTTGGGGTTGGATTTGAGATTGAACAAGTAGTTAATTTCGTGAGGGGTGGGCACATGCCACTTTTTATGGTTGTACAAGATATAGAGTGCTGAAAGTACTCTATATCCGTTGGGAGTTATTTAGAATGAGGCCACCTCGAAATAATTGGCTACCCTCGGAAGAAGTCGTGCAAGGGCAGAATTGCCCCCGCCTCTATGTGATACCTTGACCAGGCACTAAATGCGCCCCCGAGTACGTTTTCCCTTTAGAGCAAAGTCAATTTTCTACAGATGTTAGAGTTTTAGAAAAAAATTGCAAAATCATGCTCAGATCTGTTTGAAATGCAGTTCTTAGTGTGTTGAGTGATACTTGTCATGAGTTTAAGTTCTAAATCATTCAAAACTATTACAAGTCTTTTTTGTGTAGCTTCTGTAGAGAAGTTACGAGAAAGAGAGATGAGATTCGGAGGGGTGGAGAGAAAGGAAAAACTAAGAAAGAGAGGGATGCAGGTGTGTGTTGATGGTGGTGTTGTGGCTGCCATTTTTAGAGTAAAACCGAGTGAAAGAGTAAGAGGGGGAAGAGAGAATAGGATGAGTTGGGTGAAAAAATAATGAGAATAGTATTTTTGGAAACAATGAAAAGAATAACACTAAAATATAATGTGAATACACCAAACAATTTTATCTCTAATCAATCAAATCTAATTAAAAGTTGAATGTTAAAAATTTTCATCCAATCCAATCAAATTTGACCTACAAATCCAATCTAATTGTAAAAAAATTGGATCAGTTATTTTATCTTTGAACTTAAGTTTTAATATTAAATAAATTAACAAGTAAAAAAACATAAAAAAACTAAACACTATATAGTAATAATACTAAATTAAGTATTTACAATTATCACATTAAATTATTGAAATATTAAGTTTACAACATTAAATTTATTAAATTTTTATTAATAAGGTCTCAAGACTAATAACTAAAGTCTTATAATAATATAACATAAAAACAACAACAATAACATCTCTAAAGTCTTAAAAACTATATGAAAAAAATAAGAAAATTAAATATATATTTATAATTAATATAACATATATAAAAAGAATATATATATTTTTAATTGGATTAAATTAATTCCTAATTGAATTTTTATAGTCTCATCCAATTTAAATAATATTCATCTTTATAAATCTAATCCAATTTAATTGTGGTTGGATATCTATTATATTATAATTATATTGATTTGAATTTATTCGGGATATTGAATTGGTTTAGTTCTCGAGGGTCCCTAACACCGAATGATTTTTTTTTAATTTGAAACCCACGTGATGTTGCTGTGACGCATAGAAACTCATATTTATCTTTAGTAAAAAAGAAAAGGATGGGAGAATAGAAAATAATTTTTTTTAGGGAAGATGGGAAAATAATTTTTTTTAGGGAAGATGAGAAAATAACATTATTTGGCACGACATTCACATGTGAAAAGTTAAAAAAAGATAATAAAAAAACTAAAACTAAAACGTGAGAGAGAAAGAGTATTGTTTTGAACATTTCTCCGACTTTTATTATTTATTTTTTAACATTTTGCGCCAAAAAAAGACGTCACCATGTTTTCCTCTCTTTTTTCTCCACTACTCTTTTACAGAACAACTTACTAGGGTTTCATCACCAATCTTCAAGTTCAGGTTTTTCTTTTTCTTTTTATCCCTGTTCAACTATTCTCTCTCAATTGTTTCTATATGTATGGATTTTATGGCAAAATTTTCAGCTATTTATTTATTTTTAATTTTTGGGATGGAATATGTGGGATTTTGGTAGAATTTAGTTTTGGGTAATATAGGATTAGTTCAATATTTTCTGGATAATCTATAAGGTTGTATGCATAATTTGGTAATAGGCAGATCTGAGAACTCGTCTTTCATTGCTAATAATATATGTGAAATTATATTAATGGAATATTGAGCTGTCTCTTATCTTTCCTCTTTACTGTTTTTGGTGGTAAGCATATATGGGCAATAAGTAAGACAAACGCTTAACTTTAGATATGAGGAATTTTGTTTTCTGGGTTTCACGTATGTGAAGTTTGAATCTGAAAGTGATTTGATATCTTTTCAAATTTTTACATCCTCTTGGTCCCAGATCGAGTTTTGGATCTACTGTAAGTGTTTGTACCTTTATTAGCATGCACTACTACGACCCTTTTATTTTCTACTTTCTGTTTGTTACAGCAAGTGATTTGAGTGTTTGATCGTGGGATTTTGAGTTTCCAGTCATGTGGTAAAGTTCGATTTGAATGCTTTTTCACTCACGGGTTCTGTATACTCGTTTTGGCGCACTTTAAAATAGCCTTAGTAAACATGTAATCATTAAATCTAAACATCAAATGATTATTTGTAGCTCAATAACTGAATTGCTTTGTTACTCGATATATATACATATTGAATGAGGCATTTATAGAAGCCATGATGTTATTTCTTCTCTTTTTTTTTTTTTAGGAAGTGCTGTATATAGTTAAGATTCATTTTGTTTTGAAATTGTAGTGAAAAAGAATGTGTTTTCTGTTTTGTTGCAGGCAAATCTTCTTGAAGTGGTCTCTTGTTGTTGTGTCAATTAACTGAGCTGTGTAGTCTCTTCAATGAAGAGGACTGGAGAAGATTATGCTTAAGTGGTACCAATATTAATTATTTGATTCTATAAATGGAGGACGATAGTGGACTTGAGCTTAGTCTGGGTCTATCTTTTGGTGGGTTGTCTGCCAAATCTAAGGCTAAAAGTAGCAGCTCCACAGATCTTAGGATTGAAGAAGGTGATAAAGGAAATAAATTAGTGGATGATTTTAAAAGTTTTCTACATCCTGGGACCCAGAAACAAGAGTCAAGTACTGCCTCTCAAAGAAGCGAGTCAGTGAAACCTAAGGAAAACTTCTTTAATGACCTCTCCAAGGTCAATGTTGATAAAGATGCTTCAGTGGATTTGAATGGAAAAGGAGTCTGGGAGAGCAGTAATAAATCTGCTGAGTTTGAATCAGAAAAACGGGCAGAATCTGGCAGCAAACGTAGGATGTTTTTTGAGGAGATGAACCAACAAAAGAAGCACGAGAGAGAGGCTAATTATGCTGATTTAAATGAGAAGGCAAGAACATCACATATTTCCCTCACAACAGAAGATGGCTCAACAGCTGAAAATGAAGACGTGGCAGAGTCTGAGGTAGAGGGTTCGACCTCAAGGTTGGTTTTGCAGCATGATGATGGCTCCAAAAGATTCATGGGAATTGGTGGTTCTTCTGATGTTCAAAAGGAGGCGCGTGGGATTTCTGATTCAAAAGCTGTGGACCCAAACGGACAAAAAAGATTCAACGGATCATTGGAAAATGGATTTAAGCTTGGGAACATGTCGTATGGTAGTCCGTTCACAGGACAACCAATAAACATGATGAACATGCCTTTCCCCTTACCTCTGAAGGACTCCAACAATACTGTTACACCCAGCACTTCTGCTCCTCTGATGCCTGGAGTGATGCAGGTTATTCCTACAGCAAATAGTGAGGGACCAGGGACTCATCCCGGAAACTTGCCAGTAATGTTTGGGTATTCTCCTGTCCAAATTCCTATGCTGGATAAGGATAACTCTTGGGGTTTGGTCTCTCAGTCGCAACAGTTTCACCCTTCCTATGCTGGCAGAGGCCCGCCAAACTCAGGTAATCAGAAGAAAAACAAATTTCTTAAGCTATGACTAAGCGTAGCTTTGTTTCTCATCTCAGTATTCTACCGATATTTTCATCATCAAATTTTTGTGTTTCTAATCTGATGGCATTGCTTTTCTCTTATGTTTTTAAACTAAGTCTTGAGATGGAATAATGGATGCTTACTTTCCTTGGATTGATGTAGCTGTAATGCAAGTAATTTCGCACAATTCATCTGAGGCTACACAACATGAGGGGAGGACTTCAGAACGGCCCAAGGGTGATGGCAAACAGCATACTGCTGAAGGGGGCTCCTCTTCACAGGCAGAAGATGGGAAAGGAAGCAGCACAAACCTCAGGGGAAAAGATGCACCTGACCGCTCTTCATCAGATGGCTCCTCTCTGGAATTTTCAACTATAAAGCCGGGTATTCATGCAGATGTGAAATTTGGAGGGTCTGGTTCCCGCCCAAATCTGCCATGGGTATCTACCACAGCTCCGGGTCCAAATGGTAGGACAATTTCTGGTGTTACTTACAAATACAATGCAAACCAAGTCCGGATTGTCTGTGCCTGCCATGGTTCCCACATGTCCCCCGACGAGTTTGTTCGGCATGCCAGTGAGGATCCTGGGAATCCAGAGAGTGGCACGGGTTTGACAACATTTCCAAACAACAACTCTGCTGCCTCTGCTCAAAGCTGATTCTGTACAATGCATGTATGTTTAAGCAAAACTCTTGTTAATTTCCAAATGGTCGCTGGGGAAGCTGGCTTTGTTTAGGCATAAGCCTTCTTCCCCCTCTTTGTTCCACTCAACTGCTTTATTAAATCTCGTTTATGGTATCAGTTCTCTCAGTTGCTGCAAAAATAGCAAGGCTAAGTTTGTTTTACCTCGTTCTAAACCCAAAGTTAAGTCATTGCTGGTTTGTAACTGTAACTATAACTAATGGGTAAAATTCAAATTTGAAATCAAATATGTTTTACTTCAATAAATTTTTAAAGACTTGAAAGCTTGAATCGGTGTTTTTTTTTCCCTCGTAAACTATTGATTGATGGAGCTCCTTTAATGGCCTATTTCACTGATGCTGGCCGTAAGGTAAAAAACTGAGTGATTGAAGGAAATTTTGGTCTCCAGAAAGAAAATCAGAGAGGGAGAATGTTTACCATGAAAATCACTTTTTTTTTTCTCTTTCTTGGGAGATTCACCTCTTTTATCTTTTTCCATTTTTTTTCCCTCCAAACTTTTGTTTAGGTCCCCATTTCTATAATTGCTATAGATAAGACTGAGAAGATTAAAGAAGGTGGCAAATAGTAAAGTAATTAAAATTATGAACAATTAGTCAATTTGTACCCTCATTTTTGTTAGCCTTATGTTTTTGCCCTTTCACTTTTGACATTATTTTTAAATGCCCTTAAATGGTAAACTTAGTATTCTTTTACCCCCTAACTAATTTTCTTTATATAAATTTATGTCTATAACCAAATATAGCATACATGATAAAATTATTTTAGTTTTACCTTAAAATTTTGTTTTTATTATAAATTTGAGCATACAATTAATTTTTTTATTCAATTATTACCTAAATTAAAACAAAATAAAAATTATTCATACCTATTTATAGAAGTTGAGAAATACAAAGATGGATGCATATCCAAGAATCAGTGAATATTTGTATTTCCATCACTATATCATAAAAATTATAAGTATATTTAAATAACAATCAGAGAAACATTCCCAAATAAAAAGTTCATGGTGAGAAAAAAGCCTTCACCTGAGAAATAAAAATTATGTCCCATCTAAAAGAGGGCGATGTTGAGATGGAATATTGGCATGTGAACATGAACATCCATGTGATGTTCCTCCTAAACTCAGTTTTCCATTATCATTATGTGAAGAAAAGTTGTATAGTTTTGCCGATAATATTTGGTCAAACACTTGAAACAATGGTACATAATACATATAACGTAGAATATTGTAAACCCTATTAATGGAAATAATGATAATGCTTGTACTAATTCTTCTTATTTGGTTGGCTAATTAGTAATTAATTAACACTTATTCCCTGTTTGGCTGTTTCATTTCATCCTCCATGTGCAATATTAGTACATGCTGCCGGATTTCTTGGATTAGTGCTTATTCCATAGAGCTTGTTTTGCCTAAATGGGGGATGAGCCCAACTTTAACACTCTCTATTAACATATTTATATGTTTGATGAAAGAAACTAGACTCTAAAAATTCCAAATATATTTTGACAATGCATAACATAACAATATAATCATCATCATCCACGCCCTATATTTATTATCATTCATTAACAATTAAAGTCC
Organism: Humulus lupulus; assembly: GCF_963169125.1. Classification (NCBI taxonomy): domain Eukaryota; kingdom Viridiplantae; phylum Streptophyta; class Magnoliopsida; order Rosales; family Cannabaceae; genus Humulus; species Humulus lupulus. The sequence continues at coordinate 46,879,607 of NC_084800.1, read as the reverse complement.
ACATAAATAAAACATGAAAAATGGCATTTCCTTGCTTTGATGCGTATGCCAAGAGCCATTATTCGGTTTTTGTCTTTTGTGACCGATGTGATATCTCATCACATTTTTTAAACCTATGATGATAGCATTGGTATTATATATTTTATAATTATATAGGTAGGGTTGCAAATTTGTATAATTATATATTTTATACATGTGTGCATGAAATGGTGGGCCGGTTTCGCCCTTTTCACATCTTCTTTAATTATACCAATATTTAAATAGCCACTCAAGTTTTTTTTAATCACATATGACATTTTAAAGTGCCTAAATACTATATAGTTGATATAATTTAATATCAGACACTTGATATTAAAAAAAATATTAATTATATACTGTTTTTTTTGTTAGAGGAAATATATAGTATAGTTCTCTTTTACACATTGTGTAAGGTTTATGTTTAGTTTTTTTTTCCTTTGTGCTTTGTGGCTACGGTCATAAGCTCTATGTTTTAGCTAGTCAGTTGTGTTTATCCAGAATCCAAAAAGGGATTCATTCACGTAAACATTTTTCTTATTTTTTGTATTAACCTTGTTGATTACTTCTTGATGTCCTATGCAGTGAGATCACGCTCAGGCATAATTTGAACTAAACTTCATTTCTTTTGACTTTTAATGAAGGGCTGCGAATTGCATTGCAACTAACTTTGACTTTTAATTTATTCCATTAAAAAAAACACGACAAAAAACTCAATAGCCTCTCCCTTGTTTGATTAAGCAGAAAAATATAGCAATAATTGCTAATTAGTCAAATGCTTTATCCAAACTTCATTCGTTACCAGGTACAGATGGGTGGAAAATTATAATAGGCAATTAATTTCAATTTTAAATTAACATGAAAAATGGTCAAGAACAAAAAGTTCATATCATCATTCAAATAATTCCAATTTCGCTTTTTCTAAGTTTCTTTTAATCAACAATGTAGAATTATTGCCCAAGTAATGCCTACAAAAAGCCAAAGTTCCTCCCCACCTTGTCATCACTATTTAGTTTAAAAATGATTTAAAACCCAATTACGATAACCAAGACAGCCTTAAAATAATAAAATAAAACCCCCCCAAAAAAAACTGACACAAACCAGATGGATACCCTTTTATTCAGAGACATTAAAAAATACCAAAGCACAAGAAACAAGTCCCTTAAAACTACTCCCTTGGGAAATGTAAGAAACAGGAGTTATTATCTGTTCTGTTCAACTCCTTTTGTCCATACAGATGTTTGCCAAAGATGATGAGAGTTAGAGGTCTTGTAAAGTTCCAAACTTTCAATCTCATTATTCCCATGAATCCGACTAGTATAATCATCATTTTGCAACTCATTTTCTTCAACTTTGATCATGTCAAAGCACAAACAGTAGGGCCTGATTTCGCTGGCCCAGATAATACAGATTTCCAACCAAGTCTAGCTGTTGTCATAGGTATTCTTAGTGTCATGTTTGTGCTAACATTTTTCCTTCTTGCATATGCAAAATTCTGCCATAGAAGAGAATCTGCTGTTCTTCTGAATCGGAACCAGAACCAGAACCAAATCGGCACAAGCAATAGGTTTTCTGGGATCGACAAGACTGTGGTTGAGTCACTTCCTTTCTTCAGATTCTCCTCTCTAAAGGGTTCAAAAGAAGGCCTTGAATGCTCGGTTTGTCTTTCCAAGTTCGAAGATATCGAAGTTCTGAGGCTTTTGCCCAAGTGTAAACATGCTTTTCATATTAGTTGTATTGATTATTGGCTCGAGAAGCATTCAAGTTGCCCTCTTTGCAGGCAAAAAGTTAGCTCTGAGGATCTAGAACTGATCACCTATTCTTCTAGTATGAGATTCTTGTGGAACAATTATGGTAATAACAGTACTAACCAATCAGAGCTCGGAGAAGACTCAAACATGGAGCTCTTTGTTCAGAGAGAAGAAAGCCGAAGAGGGTCTTCAAGGTTCAGCATTGGAAGCAGCTTTAGGAAGATTGAAAAGGGTATTGATGATGGTCATGATCACCATGATCAGCCTAAGGAAGAGCAAATGTTGATCCAAAGTCATAATCAGAAACAAGTGTTACACAAGCACAACCACAAGATTGTCGTTTCGGATTTCGTGTTCAAAAACAGATGGAGCAATGTCAGCTCCTCTGACCTTATATTCCTCAACTCTGAGATGCTAAACGACATGTCAAGCACGAGGTTCGTCTCTCCCAACGACTCAAACCGAGACCTGTCGCTTACCATAAAAACAGAGGAAAACGACGAGATTACGAAGATTAAGGAGGAGATGGGAATGAAAAGGTCGTTTGAGAACAAAGTTGGAACAACAATCAACAACAATAATATTACTTCTTCAAAGTTAGATAACAATATTAGCTCGAGTTCTGTGATGAGTTGTGGGGAACAAAGATCAGTTTCGGAAATCACTGCTCATTCCAGATATGGAGTTTTGGGTTCCAACAGTAGACTAAGAAGAGAGTCTTCTTTGACTACTGAAAACAATGTGAAAGAGGAAAGAATCAGAAGGGCTTGGTTGAACATTGCCAAAAAGACAGTCCGGTGGTTTGCAAACAGAGAAGAGAGGTCACAGGAGTCACAAAACCAAAACCTACATCGCTCAAATGTATAGAAATTAAATAAAAAAAACCCTTATTTCATCTTAAGTTTTTTTTTTTTTTTTGAAGATACGTTCGTGGAATCAAATTCTTATCGTAGAGTTTTAGTCCTTTATTTAGGGTTTTTTTTATTTTTATTTTTATTTTCCAGTTATACAGAGTTGAAGAGATACAGATACATAGCTTATTTTAATTTTTCAGTTATCAGTTATGAATGTACATGCTTTACTTTATTTTTTAAACCTTTTTCTTTTTGGTGGACTGTTAAGAACATTGGTTTAGTTAAAAGATGATTTGTAGATTAATTGATATGGGAATAGTTTTTTTTATTCATGAATGCCTTAATTATTGCATTATTGAGCTTGAGCCACCTAAGCCTAAGGTTACACCATTCACGAATGTTTTAATAATTTTCTGTGTCCATTTAAAGCTATCTTGAATTTAGAGACATTTTCACATTGTGGCCACGTACTAGAATTGAATCGACACAAAACCATATGCATGCCCCACGTAAAATCAAAATTTAGATATAAAAGATCCCTAAAAATCAATGAAGTTTCGACTTTTTCCATGGTAAATATACTTGGTAAGCAATATACATACACATTTATAAAATGTCATGTATCTATTGCTGGGATATTATATAATACGGCATTTTCAATCTAGGGGGCTAATTGTATTTTTAAAATTTCAGGAGGCCAATTTGCTATTTTTAATAAAATATTTAGGATGCATTTAAAAATTTATAGAAATAAAAAAAAAAAAAACAAGGGGCGCTTTAGTCTCCCTTCCTTGGCAAGACTCTGTCCAGGATAAAATTTGCATTCATATTATTTATATTGTACATCAAGAAAATTGACCAATAATATATTTTTTTTAATATGTCAAGATGATGAACAAATATTGAAAAAGTTAATAATGAGCATGATAGTGATCTCGACCTTGTTTATCTAACTAAAAGAAAAGAGCAAGTTGTGTTTGATAAATTTTTTGTTTTTGAATCTTTTAAGCACAAAAATAAAAATTTTATTTTATTTTTATTTCTTTATTTTTAAAATTAAAAAATAATAAACGCGTTTGATCATTTTATTTTTATTTTTTTGTTTATTAATATGAGGTGCTGATTTGAAAAAGTGAAAAAAAAATTAAAAACTATTTAAAAAACTTTTGAAAGTGAAAAAATTATATTTTTAAAATTTAATAAATTTTAATTAAAATTTAAAAAAATAATAAATATAAATAGAGTTACTAAATATATTTTATATTTAATTGTTAAATTTTTAATTAATTAAATAAATATATATATTTTTTAAGTGTTACTAAACAACACCATATAATTTAAGTCTTTCACAATCAAAAAATGAGAGAGAAAACCTAATAATTGCTAAGCGATATGTAAAAATATGCCTGTAAAAGAAAAAATGATTGTGATTCAAATTGAGATGAGCTCATTTCACATGATAGACTTAAAATCCAGAAAATACCCAAGTACAAAAAATTTGTATAAATTGGATTATGAGAGATTGGTGGTCTCCAAATCTCATTTTACCTCTGTACAAAGTCCAAACCAAGAACGGGTACGAGGATATAAGGGGAAAAATGTGAAAATAGACTCACACATTCATTGACTCTCTCCACTTACTTCTTAAGTTTAAATTACAAGGAAAAAGAGGGTGTGAATTGAATAAAAAAATTAACAATTTTTTTATCTCGTGGTCAAATCTCAAATAAAAGTTGCTTGTTAATTCTCAAGTCAATAGATTGATAATTATTGTTGGTTTTTTTTAACTGTGGTGTGGATTAAGGTATGTTCAATTCAAGTTCGTTATCATACTCCTAGTCCTAGTCTTCCCTTATCATCACATTATGAGCTTAATGTCACTATGATGCTCCTCACTTAGCTTTATTTGTCATTTTTCTATATATTTATATACAGGGTATTTTATGGTGCAATTCACAAAAACCTGTGCACTTTTTTTTAATTTGCACCTCGTGAAATAGTTTTCGGTGCAAAATTTTTTATGATCGTGTCTATTGTAGTTATTTAGAGCATCCTGCAAATTTTCAGAAAATTACGAATAATTTATAGTACCGAAAACAAGATTAAAACAATTTGTTACACTTGACACGTGTGACTATTTTTTTATGCGCGTGGAAAATAATATGTTTGAACATTGTTTTCAGTACTCTAAATTATTCAAAAATTTCTGAAAATTTGTAGAATATTCTAAATGACAGTGCAAATAAAAAAAGGTGCACCAATACACCTCTTTTTGTGAGTTGCACCAAAAAAGTTTCATATATATATATAAGGGAATTCTTCTACAGTAGCTTCACTTTAAGCCCTAGCGATAGGGCTCTCAGTGTTTACAACCCGTGAACAGTTTTCGACGCGACTTTTTTTTATGACCGAGTATATTGTAGCTATTTAGAACATCCTGCAAATTTTCAGAAAATTCCGAATAGTTTACAATACCGAAAACTAGATTCAAACATGTTGTTGCACGCGTGACCAATTTTTTATATGCGCGTGGAAAACAACATGTTTGAACCTAATTTTCGGTGCCGTAAACTATTCGGAATTTTCTGAAAATTTGCAGGATGCTCTAAATAGCTACAATATACATTATCATAAAAAAAGGTCGCAGCGAAAACTATTCACAAGTCGAGAAACACTGAAAGCCCTACCGGTAGGACTTAAAGTAAAACCCCTATAAAAAAATTGTCACGTCAATATAAATAGTGAGGAGAATGCTAATTTTGTTGATGATTATTAATTTTGGCACAAATAATAATCTTTTTATCAATGTCCATAAGCATTATATTATTTTATTTTTCTAATATCTATTATAAAAAGAAGTTAATAAGTGGCACGCAATGTAATATGCAGCCAGTACAATGTTTTTTTTAGAAGGATCAATATTATTTTATACGTGTGTAGTATGTACCGATATATATTGTTTATGTATTAAAAAAAAGTTTTGCAGATATGTGTTACAATATTTAATAATTTTCGTGTGATTAGAATGAATCTGTATTGGGAAAATTACAGTGTGATTCCTGTATTTTTTTTAAATACGCAATCGTATATTGTTAAATAACAATTCAGATCATCTATTTTACAAAATTGATCAAAATAATATCTTATACACAATTTTGATTAACGAAAATTTAAATATAATTTTGCATTCTCAGCTTCTCGACCACTTTTTTTATTTTTTCTGAAATTATCGCATCACTAACGACCCGATAATTGATTTTATAATTGAAAATATTTTAATCAAAATCAGGTCTAGAGTACTATTTTAATCCATTTTATAAAACACAAAATCATTTAAAACAGAAGTCAATCGCGTATTAAAAAAAATACAGAGATCAAAATCATATTTTCCAATCTATATATGTGTCACATGTGGGCAAGAATCATAATCTACAGTTTCGCTAAGCACAAATTTTTGACAAAGCTATATACCCTTTGTTGAGATTTGCATGCTCATAATTGTTTGATTTTTACAATTAATATATTAACGCAACATTAAAACTGTCATTAATTACTTACCTCAAATCACATTACAAAATATAAATATTAGTGTGATTCTGCTGAATATTATATGTTAATTGACACTTGATTCCCTTTCTACATGTATTTCAATCTCTGGGCCTGACACGAAATTTGACGTAAGAGCTGAGTTTTCTTTCTCTGTCGTGAACAAGTCTACTTCTCCCAGTTATCTTTTTGTTTTTGTTTTTGTTTACAATACTGTAAAAGTTGTCTACTGAATTTTTTTTTTATTAACTTACTCGTGCGATTTTATATTACGCAACGAAATATGGCTCTTCGCAAATATAATATTCAATCAGACAGACTTGACCTACGCTATGAGCCATAAATTATTGATTAAGTTTATCAATTAATAGTGTTATTATATTTCTTATTTCTCCAATTCGTGTATTATATGTTAATAATAATTTAATTAAGGTCCTCGTCATTGTCATTACTAACCCTTGTACTATTATTATTATTTATTTGCTTAAAAAAAAGTTGTGGAGTAGGTTGATTTTGTTATGGTTGTCATTTTCCTTTTGTATATAGATTTGGTATTAGACATGAATATATTTTATGTATTATTATTTTTTGGTGGATGAAGGACATTTAAGTGAGCTTAATTGCATAATATTAATATTGGGTCTCCTCAACCGACATTTGTCTCTTTTTTTTTTCTTGCACATTTGGTTTTGGATGGGTTTTGTCGTGCATGATCCTGCTCACATTTATATATTTTAATTTTTTGGGGGGCATGTAGCTATGCCATTCATATCGGATAAATTATATATTTTTTTAAAAATTAATCATTAAAATCACAAATTATATATTTGTTGTAATATTTTAACCAGAGAGAGAGGAGGAATGACATACGTTGGCACTAGAATAAGCAGTTGCCACACATATTTTTTTTTAAGATATGGCCCAAAGACTTTAAATTCTAGTTATTTTATATAATTATATTTATCACATACGCAAGTCTTTTCTCTTTGCAATAAAATGGTTAAGCTAAGTTGGATTTTTCTATTCCTTTGTAAGTACGTACGTTAATTTTGGATGCTAGGTTTTTAGAAACAGTCAAGATTTTCAATTCAACTCAATTATGATTAATAAGATGTTTTGTCTTCTCTAATTATGTGTTAATTTCACTAAATAATGCCTTAACTATGTATACATATCAATAAGTATAGATGTTATTAGAATAATAATGCTTTTTTTTTAAAAAAAATTATTAGTATCATAGAACTTAAAAAAAATTGTATTATGCCCTCTTCTAAAGTTTAGTTCAAGTTCTTTCTTAATTTTAATTCTTACGTTTGATGTGTGGTATTATACGGTATTATATTTTATATATAGTTACTTAGCCTAATAAAACGTTTTAAAAATCTTAACTGAGATCGAAACCTAAGGTTCTCTTTCTCCTCCTTCACAGTTGGGTTCACCGGTCCTTCACTGGGCTGGCTGGAGCGGTGGCCATGAGGGGCTTTTAATGAGAGTGGACGTAGGTTAATGCAAGGCGTGGATAGGAAGGTGGAGTAGCAAGGGAAATGGGTCTTCTTCAGCATCGAACCTTTAGGCAACCAGGTGATATTTTTGGGCTTCCATTCGACTTTGAGGGGTTGCAGCGGGTCAGGTGACAGAGGCTCCTTAGGCAGGGAGTTGGGGTTTGGGGGATGAGTTAGTGCCTAATTCCTAGTTCGGGAGGTGTGGCTTGGTCATCCCTCGGATCCAGATTGATGTTTTTCATTTATTTGTTGGTTTTGCTTGGTTTCAATTTTATGTTTTAAGGGTTTTCTTATTATGTTCTGTTAATAACATCCCCCAGTTATGGGTGGTTGTAATATGCTATGCTTGGTGGTGTTTTTATACCATTCATCTTTGATGATATGGTGGTTCCGTAGTTTTTATTCATGACTCTTTGGCCCGGTAGTGGTGTTCTGTGCTACTAATTTGAGGACAATTGTACTAACTTTCCATACTGAATTGATGGCTTGAGTCAAAGTTTGATCTACTAAATTGGAGGTGGTTTATGTTGTCATGTTTCTAGACTTAGGAATATGGTGACCCATGCTCTAACAAAAAAAATGGTTTGGTCTTCTTATTGATATTAGGAGAGCTTGAGACTTTTTTTCCAATTGTATTTGTGATGTTATATCATCTGAAATTATTTGATAATACAATTCCTTACAAGAATCTTTTCAAAAAAAAAAAAACTATGGAGTTATATTATATAATATATTTTATATAGTTTTATGCTTTGTATTCACTTGTATCAACAAATAAATATATAACATATTAATAAAAGATATAAAAATATGTCATACAATACAATTTAAAATAATATATAGTGCAATATAGCATAATAATACACATCAAACAAACTTTTTAAATTTTAATTTATCTACTAGACTACCCTGAATTTCATCAAAGAACTACTAACTACTTGACCAAAAATTATTTTTATGGGTCGGAAAACGGTTGTCAAATTATAGTTTGGGGCTACTTGTGAAATTATTGTCTTTTTGATATAATAAATCTCGATTTTATTGTTATTAATATCAATATTATTTTTGGATGTTAAATGAAAGTATAATTTATCAATAATATAACTTAATCTTGCTTTTTAAATTTCCTTGACAAATTATATTATTTATTTTAGTTAATGAAGTGTACATTTTCAAAATCTAATAAATAAAACAGTTAATTTTTATTTATATACAAATATTACCCGTCTAATAAAATTTATAGTTTATTATAATTATTATTTTTGTAAATACACACATTTACCTGTAAGTGAACAAAATTTTGAAAAGAAAACGTATTTAGATTAAAAAAATTATAATAAATAATCAAGAAATTTCGCCAAAGAGTTTATATAATATATAATGCCATATAGTAGACATCATGGAAAATAAATAATTAAATATTCTTAATTTATAGTCTTTACACCACTAGGATTGGTTGGATAGTCAAATATGTAGCAGGACTAATAATGCGATAATGAAAATGCAAGGTAGGTATCGGACAATTTAAATTGAAAGAATGGTATAATAATTGTAATTGGGGAGTCATTATTGAAATTAATTCTATTTAGAAAAAAAATAGAAAGTTCTTAATTTGGAAAATGACATGGGTTTTGTTTGTCATGTCCCTCCCATAAGCAAATACTTGTCGTTTATATCTACGAAAGTATATTGTTTATGCTTACGGAAACTTCACAACTAAAAAATTATTTCTCCAACTTGATTGCTACCACTTGGCCAAGGATTCAAAGGACTAAAGGTTTCTATATATCATAATGGGTCGGTGGTGACATGCTTGATAATAAGGTCATTTTGGTTGACGTTTGGTACAAAAGAAAAGAGAAAATATATAAGAGATAGAAAATTAGAATAATAGAAATGATAGTATTTTTTTTCTTTTTTTATTGTTTTGTATGTAAAAATGAAAAAAAAAAAATATTATTCTTAATTATTAATACAAAATTTTTTATGTTCCACTTTTATTTATTTGTGTGAGAATTTTCTCACCATTTTCTTCTTCTAATTTGGAGAGGAAAAAATTGTGGACTTGCTCAAATATTTTTCACTTCTCGTTTCTTTTCTCTTCACTCTATTTTTTTTTTTATTGAGATGAAAGTGATATTCATTAACAGCAACTTTTCTCACTCTTTATTTCTGTAAAGTATGAACAACTCTTTTTTTAATATAAATACTATATATATATATTAATATATATAATAACGGATAATTATTAAGTTACCAAAAATTAAATATCAACATTAATTCTTTATTGTATTTATGGTACTTAGTTGATTTTCATAAATCATATATAAATAAAGTTCAATCACTATTGAAATAATATACGAGTTTCCTGACAAAGTTTTTAACAATACAACTTCAAATCATGGTGAGATACTTGCAATTCATGAAGCAAGTGGAGAATGTGTCACTGATATACACGAAACAACATATTCAGGGAACATGTAGATTATCAACAAATAAATAAGTATCAACAATTCTCTATGAAGATAATGATGCATGCATTGCTCAGTTAAAAGGATAATACAGTAAAAGAGATAAAACTAAATATATTTCACAAAATTTCTTTTTTACACGTGATCTTCAAAAGAGTAGTGATATTAATATTCATCAAGTTCGATCAAGTGATAATTTTGCATACTTATTTATAAAGTCATTACCAACATCAACGCTCTATAAGATGGTAATTAAGATCATAATGCGTTGATTTAAAGATCTCTAAGAACATCAAAATGAGGGTGAGTAAATGCACACAACACTCTTTTCCCTTGATCGAGTTTTTGCCCAGTTGGTTTTTTTATAAGGTCTTTAATGAGGTAGTATTTACGGACAACCAATGGGGGAGTGTTATAAATATTATATATATATATATATATATAGATGTCCATAATAATAGAGAATCACTAGGTTATCCGAAGTTAAATATCAACATTAACTCATTATTGTATTTGTGGTACTTAATTTATTTTCCTATATCATATTTATCTTTATAAATAAGATTCAATCCACATTGAAACAATACACAAGAGTTTCACTTTTTTTTTACATCTCTCTATTACTCTATCTATTTCTTTTCTTTATACTTTACAATTCAACATTTTTAATAGTTTTATAACATTTTTCTCTTTTTCCCATCACTTTTCTTTATTCTCACTCTTCTTTACCAAATATAGGATAAATGGGTGCAAGTACTAGCTATCTGTATATAAAATTTAAAGGGAAACTCCACATATTAACCTCTATTTACCCCCATTATTACAACCATATATTTCATTTCAAGTTTTTCACAAAAATAACCTCATACCCACTGAAAAAGTCATAAATACCCTTAGCACAAATTAAGGTTCTCTCTTTCTCTTCTCCATCTCTTTCTCTTCTCCTCTCCTCTCTTGTGATCTTGCAGCCACAACCACAACCACCATCAACGTTTTTCATTTTTCTTTCTCTCACCTTACTCACGAATTGCAGCTACCATCTTTATCTATATCAAATTTTTGTTCTCTCTCTTCCAAAGTCATCATCTCACTATTTGTTTCATTCAAAAGTTACCAAAGTTGAAGGAAGAAAGAGTTTTTAATAATGGATAAGTACTATTGTTGTTTAAAGGTTATGATTGTGTTATATAATAGTTTATAGTTGTTTTTCAAACTAATCTGAGCTGAAAACTTTGCCAAAAAAATGAATTTTATGTTAAGATGACAAATTTAATGTGATTTTTGTGATTTAGAGTTTTTATGTTCAGACATGATTCGGACCTAGTTAGGATCTTGTTTGGACATTGTTCGGACCTAATTCGAACCTGGTTTGAACTAAATTCGGACTAAGTTTGGACCATGTTCGAACAAGGTCTGAACTTGGTCCGAACCATATCTGAATAAGGTCCGAACTAGGTTCGAACCATGTTCGAACAAGGTCTGAACCATCTCCGAGCTAGGTCTGAACCATGTTCGACAAGGTCCAAACCAAAAACCCTAAAACACATATTTCAAATGAAAATTCACAATCTCAACATAAATTTTTTTTTTTTTGTTGGTTTCTAAGCCCACAATAATGCGAAAAACACACATAAGTTATTTTATAACACACTCATAACCTACAAATAACAAAAAAAAAACTTACTAATTATCAATTGTTTCAAATAATTATTTCTCCTTCAACTTTAGGAATTTTTCTAAAGAATAATGTTTAAACTCTAGAGCATGAGTTCCTCTTTGTCAATCAAACTCTATCTTTGATCTTTCGTAATTTAGATTTTGTTATAATGATTTGGAGAAAAGATGAGTAGACGAAGACAGTTGTTGCAATAGACTTCTTCTCTTGATCATGGGAGGCTTGATGTTAGTTAAGAGCATTTAAGTCATTTTAAGTGGGTATAATGTTATTTTTGTAAAAAAACATTATGAGGGGTATAATAATTGGATACAAAAAGTTATTTAATGGAGTTTCCCAATCTAAACTTCTCATAACCAAAGTTTTGTTTTCCAATTGTCTAAGAAAATGGGGTGTACTTGTACTTTTTTGGGGTGCAAATATAACTCCCCAAAATATATATTAATAAAATAAACTATATATGCATATTCTTTTCATCAAAAGAAAATATATGCATATTCTATACAGTAGCAAAATTATAAATTCTCACGTTATCACTATAATAAAACATCGGAGTCCCTTAAAAAAGGACCAATCTTTTAGCCAAACGCCAAAATTTGCACAATTGCACTCCATAAATTCAGGTTGGATCCTTATTATTATATTAAGCCTTCCATAATTCAGTGTTCAGTATTCCAACAAGTAAATTACACATCTCTGATTCTGTCATGTATCCGTAATATGGAAGAATACAAGAGACAATAGAGTTCCAATTTAAATATACTAAACAAGGGCTGAGCTAATAATCAAATTACTCTCATCTGCCTTTACATAAGGTGCGCAGGACATCAAGAATTTCATCCTTAAAAATAGTGAATCCGTTGTGCATTTACATATATAAGCATATATATTTACAAATCTAAACCAGAAGGAAAGAAAAAAAAACAAATAAATCAATCTATCAACTGACCTTTTTTATTGAAGCATTCAACTAGTTAAATTGATTAGCAGCAGCAGGTGATCCCAGAAAGAGTCATTCCACTAATGCTACAAGATAGGTAATCAATGTAAGATATGAACGTGGACCACTAGTAAAAAACCAGATCCACCAACTTCTCTGCAATTTCTTCATGTTCTTCCGAGCCTCGGGTTCTCATAGTCTGAGCAACCTGAGAATTGATCTAACAACAGAGAAAAGAACTCCACCCATAAAATAGTATGGAAGTGGAAAAATATATTCTTCTACCAGTCAACTAGCCATTCAGGAATTTCAACTTCTTCATCTTGGGAGATGGATAGGCGAGGAAATGCGGAATCCTCAGAGTAAGTCTCTAAATGTTGAGTTATACGAGAGGTGATCTCATGAGGAATGGGTGAACTACGGCTTTCAATCGCTTTCCAATCAATACCGTCAAACCAAGGATGACTTTTGACATGAGCAGAACCCAGATTCCCCAACCTTGTTTGTTCATCAACATCAAGTAACTATATAATGTGAAACGACAAAACAGGATTAAGCTTGTGAGAACCTTCTAATACTCTATCAAGCAAAATTGTGAGTATATGTATCGTCTACATGAGAGAAAGATAAAAGAAGTTTCGGCATTACCTTAGTGATTAGATCAACAACTTCGGTGCTGAAAGTTTGCGGAAGATTTAGCTGTCCCTTTGCTATCTTGGCAAATGTATCAAGTTCGCTTTCTCTCCATGATCCAAATGGCATTTCACCTTTTAGCATGAAATAGATCAAGACCCCCAATGCCCACCTGAATTTACACAAAATGCAATCATAAAGCCACAAACTATACAGAACACTGCAAGGAAAAATAGTCCCTACTGAGAAGGTACAGCCAGCTTGCCTAAACTTTTTAATCTACAAGACAAAACTATGACGGAAAAAGAGAAATCTGCTCAGTTTGGGACACATGTTTCTTATAGCATTTTGAATAATCCACTCAAAATATCGTATCAAATACCTATTAACTGCATTTATTTTCTAACTTTAACAGTTAATCCATTGTGTTATGGATATCCCCATGCACATATTTTTCTAGTAATTTCTAATATGACAATAAAAACAGTACAATCTGGCCTTTTCACGGTTATTTACCTTCAGATCATATAATCTACATTATTTTCCACAACTTTCACATAAGTAAAGAATTAGCTCTCACATCTTTCACAGAAGTAAATTATTAAACCGTATTTTTCTCAGAGAGTAGAGCATTAATGGAGGTAAAGAATTTGAGCATGGGATAAAAAGGCAGGTACGAGTAAACATCAGGTGGTGGGTTTACCAGTCAGCTGTGAAGCCATGGCCTTTTCCCTGAACTATTTCTGGAGCCAAGAAATCTGCCATTCCACAAATTGTATATGTCCTTTCCCCAGATAATTTTTTTCCAAACCTGAAGTCCACTACCTACAACAAGGCAAGGTACAGTACACTAATTAAGCATAAGTTGATAAACCTCCCTTTTCCACTTTATAACAACATACAGCTATATCCGATATTTATCAACAAAGGGAGAGCACCATCAACCTGTAAATATCCTGCGTGGTCCAACATTAGAACATCAGGAGACACACCTCTGTAGAGAACATCATTCTATTATCCCAAAAAAAACAAAGCTTAAGAAAATCAGTGGTCTTAAATTATATGAGAAAATTCAGGACTTGACAGTGAGGTAAAAAAAAAAACAGTAGTCCAGTCATCAGACCTTGTGTAGATGCTCCAAAGCAATAACGACCATGGCTGCACAAAATTGTGCAGACAGTTCACTCAGAGGAGTAAAAAGTACAGAGGCCAAGGGACAAGCAAGGTATGTATCAAGCAACATGTTGGCATGCGACTGATCAACAGAAGTAGACAGGACCTCTGGCACATGAAGTGAATGGCTGATACTCTTCATTAAATTCTTTTCTTTCAAAACCTGTGCTTCCTTTCCCAGCCTTTTAACCTTCTGCTTTGAAAATCTTTTCAAACTAAGCAAGTGTTCTGATGGCCAACCATAAAGAAATATTTCATCAGAATATATAAGAGAAAATATAAAAACGGATCATAGTCAATAATGCATCTACAGCTGCCTTTCAATCAACAAACATTCCATCAGCAATATGCTCCCTTTCCTTTCAGTTAATTGACAAATAAAATTATATTTTAATGTGTTTATTAATATATAATGCAAAAGCAAGCTGCGGATGAGGCAAAAGAGAACCCACTATTTAGAAATTTGTATCCTCAAGGAAAATAAGCAATCAACTTACAGGACAGAGGAATGAAAGCAAGACTTTTAACCAACCTGATTCTCTTAAATGCACAAGCCCAATCTCACTACAATCAGTGGAGTATACACATTTCTTCCATTCCTAGCCAGAGAAGAGAGAGAAGCCATAAGAATAAGTCACTTTCAGATTTAAGCAATAAAAATGTAATCAACAAAAGAGAAAATTACTCACCATATCAGAAAGCTGAACTCCAGTAAGGGTTGACATGTCAAATCTTTTAACAGATTCCTTGGAAAAATCTGAAGAACGGTCCCTTGATCTAAAGTAAATTCGACAAAACAACACAACAAAGTAAATCCCATTATTTTAAAGGAGACAATTCTAACTTTTACTATGTAATTCATTGCCAAAATTTCAAAAATAAAACTTGAGTTAATCTAAGAGATTACAACATACTTCTGATCATCCTGAGAAAGCTTTCTCACAGGGCCAACAACTGACTCAAAATTTTCCTTTGTTAAAACAGCACAAGTGACGTCACCTACAGCAATAGCGCTTATGGAATCAATGTCTTCACCAAGAAGTGTCCATTCCCCAAAATAGCTTCCCTCTGTCTTCTCCACTGAGAGCTCCTTACTACCCGGTGGATTATCACCTTCTCTTTGATTGTCAGACTTGAGACTGCAGATATTTGGATCAACTAAATCTGTGTCGAAGGTAATTCTCACTATTCCCTTCTGAATAATGTACAATGCAGAAATGGCTTCATCCTGCAGAACCATGCTAAATCTACATAAGATATACAGCATATGGGGGAAGCAAATAAATTATTTGAGATCTTTAAACAAGAAAATATTCTCTCACATAAAATGACTACCTTTTTTACAATTGTCTGCCCATCTGAGAAGGAAACCTCAGACAGTAAATCAGCAATGTGACTCAGCTGTAAGATGGTCAACCTTGACAGAAGATCTACTGATCGGAGCAACTTTAAGGATGACAAATTAGAAAACTCTGACATGAGAATTCCACGAAAATCCTCCCTTCTCAAGGCCCAGAGAGTTCCACTTGTCACCGCACGAACAGAGGCCTGGAGTGGTTTGTTATACCTGTAGCACCAAAAAAATTTTACAATTCCGCAATAGGATGATGAAAACAATACGGCAGAGAAGAGGTCAAATGTTTCTGACACACATCAGGAATAATTCCAGGTCAAATATGAAAGAAAATATCAATATTAACTGAACAATAGTGTTAATTTGTCAATTTGAAGAAGGTAGACAGAAAAGTCAACTGAACCAAAAAAAAAATGAAGTGAAGTATGGACAAGAATTACATTAGTGCCAATTCTCCAAACGATGATAGTTTATCAGCTGTATAGCGATGAAGAACCTTAAGAACTTCTCCATTATTTTCTTCCTGTCAAAATTACATCCGGTCAACAAAAGAATGCCTGAATTGAAACCAAAAAAAAATATTATTGGAAACTGAAAATGATACCTGGGTGGCAAAGACCTCAAATTCTCCACTTCCAACAACATAAAAGCAATCACCTTCACCACCCTGCAAAAGATGAAAACTAACAGTAGTTACAGCTTTTCCTGTTTTTTCATACGAACCACATTTTCATGAGATAACCTTCAAAATACTACTTCATTAAAAGGACATATTTACCACTTTACCATTAACCCATAACAGCCGAACCTCCATTAAATGAAAAAGTAAATTAGAAATTGAAAGGAGTAACCTGTTTAACTACAACATCCCCAGGTTGGACCTCAACTCTTTGCATGCAATCCAGCAAAACATGACACTGAGAATCAGTAAGCTTTCTGAAGAGAAAATGATCATGCAATGCCCGCTCAATGTGTGCCTGTGGTGACAAAAAGGCATAGTTAACAGATAAAGATAAAAAGTAAGAGCATACAAACAAGACAAATGTATGTACCACTACTTTATTCATTCAAACAAAAGTTAAATATAAAGAAAATAACAAAGAAATGAAGTTTTACTTCTTCTTCCCAAGTTTTTCTATGGGATGGTGATGGAGGAACCCAAACTTGCCCATTCTCTAGAGAACTTTCAATTGCACGAAGACGAGCCCTTGATATATCATGTCTAACACGTTGGTTCTTAGAATTCCAGCTAAAGGTTGAAGGAGATTCTGATCCCGTAACCTCCACAACTTGAGGAACAGGTGGCCGAAGGACAGCAGCAGAAGTTACAGTCTGACCACCACCAGTCTGGCAGAAAAGTATATTAATGGCGATGCAAATAAATTTTAATCTAGAAGAAACAACACATTGCAAATAGCAAATTCTCTTACTTCAGTTAGTCCATCAATATGCACAACAATGATTGTAATATCATCTGTACGAGTTTCATACTGTAGCCAACGCCGATAAGATTCAGCCACAATTGCAGCACAAGCATCACGAGGATCTTTATACTTCGCAACCTGGAAAGACATGCACAATTCTAAATGACAACTAAATACTAATTTTAAAGTTTTTAGCATACATGTACGCAAATGTAATGAACAAAGCTCCTTGAGTTATGAAAAATCTGACATGGCGATATCTAAAAATAATTACCGCAGTTAACAGAAAACAACAATATCATATTATAGTTGTTTGAACATGTGTACTCATAGTAATTGTGTACAAAATAGGCCTTTAAAAAGAAAAAGGAAAAAATCCAGTTAAAAGTATCCATGCCAACCATGGCAAATAAAACGAGCTTCAAAACATTTGATCGAGCAAACTATACAACTTTCATAAATTCTAAATCTGAATTGCAAGAAAGTGGGGACAGGGTACCTTACCATGTCAACTACAGTTTGGCTGGAAAGAAACTCAAACACGCCATCACTGGCAAGCACAAAGAAAGGGTTGTCTGGTGTGAGCTCCAAAACCACAATTTCAGGTGTGGCAACAACTCCAATTGACTCAGCTATAGAATCACCTATACTTCTCGTAAAAGCAGTACCAGGATACATCCCATTCGGTACCCACAATCTCGGGGGGTCACCCTCATCGCCTTCTTCAGTACCCCAACACTGGACATCCGGATTTTTCAGCCCTTCAATCTGATCCAAAGTAAGAACTCTTGCACCACAAAGCCTAACCCTTTCGAGCTCATCCTCTCGAAATGGTGTTTGGTCAATCGACAGGTCAACAGCAAAGAACTCATCCCCTCGCTTCTCTGCTATAACAGCCCTCGAATCACCCGAATTGGCAACGTAAATAGTCTTTCCCCTTACCAATACCGTAATAGCAGTTGTTCCACTCATGGAATCATCTATACTATCAGCGTTAAGCTGAGAATTCGTGGTCAGAAAAGCAGCATGGCAAGCCTCAACCGCATCAAATTGAAACCTACTGTTTCTAAGCAAATTCTCACATAACTTCCGCTTCGCAAACTGTGAACACTGAGCCCCAAACTCTCCATGGCCATCGAACACCCCAAAGAAATGATCATCTGGGTTGCTCCCAAATGGTGTGTAGATGCAATAGCTATCTTGGTTGGCCTTATCAAGAGCATCAGGATAAAACCCTCTTTGAGATAAGTAAGAGTACCTTAATTCATAGTTCCCCGAAGGAACTTTAACGGTTCGACACCCATCTGGAGGTAGAAACTGAGACGAAACCCTTGAGAGCCTGGTGATGCCAGCCTCGGAGTCTCTAAGCTGGTTCAGACGGTCTCCGGCTTCACCTTCTTCGCCATTAGAGGAATCAGGAGAGAAAACGGCGATCTCATTGGTCCTCACATTTTGGGTGGTGTCTTTGATTCTTGCATCCCTTGGAGTACAAACCTCTCCTATGCAAACCCTCGAGTACACACAACCCATTACTCAAAAATACGAACTGGGTTCAATCCAGATTCGAAATTTGGTTCATAATTCATGAGTAGCCTCGAGTTCGAAACTAATATATACTATTTCAACTTTGCTCTGCTTCCTCAACCTTTTGACGATCTCCAACACGACAATTCTTGGGAATTTCTCTAAATCCCGAGTCGCCACACAGGTTTCTTGGACGACTACAAGACACTCATATATATGATACGATGAAATTCACTCGTACCTTATCTTCCTCCACTGCTTAAGGGAAAAGAAAGTTAAAACATAAAAATGCTCACTAAACAAAACCCCTTTCGGAGTTTTTAAATTAAGAGAATTTCTTTTCAATTTTTTTAACTGATAGATTTTGCGAAAATGAATAGAGAGGAAAACAACGTCCCTATCGATCTGCGGTGGTTCATAACCGTTACGGATAAAAAATGCAAAAAATACGAGAAAGAAAATAATAATAATGAATAAACACAAAACACATTAAATTATAATCCCAAATAACCTGAATTTATTAATATAAATATACAATATTTTATACTTTATTATTGACTAAAAAAAAGTTATAACAAGGCGAAGAATCGGGGACTAGTGATGAATCTTGAAAAGTCAAATAAAGAAACCAAAATACCCAATTGAAGACGACGAAGAAGAAGAATACCCAATTGGTCAAAACAACCAGAAACGAAGAAACGAACACAGAGCAGAGAGGAACCAAAACCAGAAGAAGCTCGATCAATGAGAGTTGAAAACAGTGAAGAGATGAAGCGCGTTAGTAGGGAAATGGTGGGACAGGTCCAGTCCGTCCCGGTCTCCCGGTCTGGTCTGTGGATTGGATGTAGTTTTTTTTTTTATTTTTTAATTTTTGATTTTTAAGCGAACGAAGTGTTATAAGAGGAGACGTATCTGTGCATGTGTGCAGGTCAGAGGCTTCAGTTCAGGGCCTTTTAAAGGTTAGGCTTTTTAGCCCATTATGGGCCCCACTCGCTTACTTGTTTCCCTACTTTTCTTTTGTTCTTCAATCTTAGAACAACAACAACACTACGTTTCATTTAAGCATTACTTCACTCCATTAACAAGAAAAAATTTATCCTTTTCCTTTTTTAGTATTAATATTAATAAAAGTAAAGAATTAACAAAAGGCAAGACTAGTTTTTTTTTAATAAATTGATAATTCGGTTTTTTTTAAGATGTGATTATATTAATTTCATGTCTTCTATTTATAAAATATGTCTTTATTATTCAATTATTAAATATATATTAATTTGAAAAGAGATTTCCTTCTCAATTTATTATGGAGTTTGTATTATTGAATATGTGAATCAAAGAAGAAGAACTCCAAATCAAATCCAAATTATGAAGACAAAAATTCTTTTTTTTTTCTTTTTTCTTATTCACTTTAATTACTTGGTCATAATCATAAATATACATAAAAGTCCGACAAATATGACATAATTAGAATCTTCCACTAATGTGTGAAAAGTTTTATTTTCATTTCTTAAGAAAAAAGAGCCCGGATATCTCTATTGATTAGAATCATATGGAAATGACATGATAAATAAATGTTTATAAATAAGTCATCGTTGTTTACATTGCTAATAATGATTTAATTAGATACTAATTAATGTATTCAAAAGTTAGATAAGTAACGTTCTGTGTATTTGGTGTTTTATTTTGTACATTATTAATTTATTTGTATCATAAAAGAAGATAACGATATTAAGCACTAATTGATTTGTTATATAGCAGCACTACTCTCAAAAAAATTAAAATAGAAAAGACTTAAGGTGATGACCATAGATTTTCTTTTTGTTTTGATAAAGCTGTGTACTGCGAATCCGCATCATAGTTCCAAATAAGTTTTTTTTTACACGTGTACTCATCATTTTTGTCATAAATTTTTTTCAGCATTGTCATAATATTAAGTAATAAGCAATTTATTATTAAAGATTTTTTTTTTGTGTGTGAGGAATAATTATCATTTTTAGTCGGTTATCATTTAAGAATTTCATATTCATGTTCAATTTATTATATAATATTCCAACTAGTATTTTTATTTTTTTAATTTAATATTTTTTTGTTTATTTATAATTTAGATATAAATTGACACACCAACCTTAAAATTAAATTAGTTCAAATTATGCTGAATTTAAGTTTAGAAGGATTCTATGATAGGGACCTCAAAAAGAGTCCACCGGTGGGGTTATTTTGTATTTCTAACCTGTGAATAGTTTTCGGCACAATTTTTTTTATAACCGTGTATATTGTAGTTATTTAGAGTATCCTACAAATTTTCATAAAATTCTGAATAATTTGCAGTGTCAAAAATTAGGTTCAAACATATTATTTTCCACGCGCATAAAAAAAATTAGTCATGCATGCAATAACCTATTTTTGAACTAGTTTTCAGCACTATAAATTATTTGAAATTTTCTGAAAATTTATAAAATACTTTAAATAATTACAATATACACGATCATAAAAAAAATTAAATAAAAAATTATTCACACCGTAGGACTCTTTTTAAAGACCCACCCTAAAAATTTCCTTAAGTTTATTTGGCAGCTCATCATCTGATTTTTTTAGATATAAATTATTTATCAGGAAAAAAAATGTAAAAGTCAAGTAAATTATTTATTATTTGGTGAGATAGTGATATTTCAAACTATGAACCGCATTGTCTTATAGCGACACCACAGCGAATAATACCACAATTTTTTTATTTTTTTTATTTTTGGTTATATAATCAAAGTACTACCACATCATTTTTTTTTAAATATATATAAGAATATTAAGGAAGAGTTTTGCGAGAAAAAATAGTCAGCATCCAATGTTTTCTTTTAATAGTCACCATCCATTGTTTATTTTAATAATTTAGTTTATTATCGTATATATTGACGAGTTTTTCACGTACATTATACATATCAGCGATTCGTTATTATAAGTAACTAGTAACCAATAATAAAATTAATAATAATAATCAATTTTTTTTAACAACGAATAATAATTAATATTTTTGTATGCTAGTTTATATAAATTTATTACCATGATCTAACTGAGGAAAAGTAAGGAAGAAAATAATATTTAATCTCAAAGACGTAAAGGTTTATTGTATGGAATGACTTGTGAGACGTGTCAATTGTATCATCCTCACATTAGATACTTTTACAAATTTTCCAAGCAATAATTATTGGATAAATTTAAATATGTGGGTCTTTTTATGTATCAATGTGTAGTGTTACGTATTTAAAGTGATTTGAAATCGGATTATTAGGTAATAAGTTATTATAAAATTTATTATGAAAAGACCGGATTAATATTTATAAATATCATCAAATTAGAAATATAAGATGATGTAATAATTATGGTTATTATATTCGAAAATGTCTCCATTTGATATATATTTAGTATGTTATAATGTTTTCTAACTAATCCTATCAAAATAAAATAAATTTTGAAAACTGACTAATAAGATCATATCAATCCAATTCCACCAATAAATCAAAGGTCAAGCTTCCGAGTTCATCTGTTAACAGGGGCGAAAATTTAAAAAATTAAAAATTAAAAGGGGCATAAATATTAAATTTTATTAAATTACAAAATTTTAAATGATATAAATATAAAAAAATGACTGAATTGCAAATATATATTATATTTTTTTCTTAAAAAAAATGGGGAAATTTCACTTTTTATCTCTAATAATACCTAATATTACCAAAAAATCCCAACATTAATAATATTTTCAAATTAATGCTAAGTTTTTCCCTCCTACCGAAAATACCCTTCCCATTCAATCTCAGCCTTCTCTCTCTCAGTCTCGGTTTCTCTCTCTTTCAGTCTCACAAAAATCCCCCAAAAACCATCGAACCCCCACCTCCGTCGAGCCGTCGAGCCGCCATCTCCGTCGAGCCGTCGAGCCCGCATCTCCGTCGAGCTCCCACCTTCTCCGTCGAGCCCCCACCTTCTCCCATTTCTCCGGCGATCTCGAGCCCACTGCAAACTCCCATTTTTCTGTCAAACCCGAGACCCACGGAGCATATTTCCTTCAAAGTTTAAAAAACTAAGGTAAAATCTTGAACCCAAGTCCATATTTGCTTTATATCGTTGTTGAATCTGTGATTTGTGGAATGGGTTGTCCGATTTTGTGGGAAATTTTTCTGGGTTTGAACCAGTGGCTCGATAGGTTCGATTATGGTTCGATAGTAGGCTCGATAAGGTAGTTTGAACAGTTCGATGATGGATCGATTATGGCTCGATATGAGCTCGACATGAGCTCGATAAGAGCTCGGTAGGATATGTTGTATTATATTACAAGGGCTCGATAGGTTCGATAATGGTTCGATATGAGACTAGACTGTAGCTCGATGGTTATTTATCTAGACAGACAGATTTTTCATAGCTCGATAGGTTCGATAATGGTTCGATATGAGACTAGACTGTAGCTCGATGGTTATTTATCTAGACAGACAGATTTTTCTTAGCTCGATAGGCTCGATGCTGGCTCGATAGGCTCGATAAATTTAGGTTGTTGATATTTCTCGATGGAACTCGATAGTTTTTCGATAGTGCTCGATAGGGTATGTTTCAGCTCGATGATAGCTCGATAGAGATCGATAGAGCTCGATGACAACTTATTTCAGTGTTTTTTTGAAATTTTTTTTATTCTGTTTTCTTACAAAAAAAATTTCATGTGTTGTTACAGATGCCTAAGTTGCTTGTTCCATTCAGTGATCACTTTCCTGGTCGAGTGACATATCGGGGTAGTAGTACTTTAAATCACATCAAGACCAGGTTTTTGGAGCTCGGGCTGCTTGAAAGGGCTAAGGAATCCCCTTTTAAGCAATTCTTTTTGGCTTCGGAGTTTAATTTCTCCGGAGTCTTGGTGCATCAACTGTTGCTGAGGAAAATCGCCAGCAACAACGAAGATGAGGTGCATTTTTTCTTGGGGTCGAAGTCTTGTAGATTCGGCATGGGAGAGTTTGCCCTGGTGACGGGGTTGGATTTTAGTGCCTTCCCGTCACCAGAAGAGTTGGAAGGGCGTAATCTCAGCGATCGGTTGATAAAGGAGTATTTCAACGATGCTGAGAAAGTAAAGCTGTCACAGGTGGACCATGCTTTCAAGACTTGTACGGTTGTGGAAGATGTGTACAAGCTTGGTCTATGTCTGTTTGTTGAGGGGGTTCTGAATGCCATTGAGGGAAAACTGCACATTTGGCGAGATATTCTAAAAATTGTTGAGAATGTAGAGTACTTCTTCAGCTATCCATGGGGGAAGTACTCTTATAGGAGGCTATTGCATTCTTGTAAGAAGGACATGGTGAAGCAAAATGCCAACTATGATGCCAAGAAGGATGCCAAGGTGCAGCAAGAGTCCAAATACAGTATGTATGGTTATGCCCCCGCCTTACAGTACTGGGCATATGAGGCTATCCAACAGCTTGCGGTGGAGCTTGTTGTGAGCTCGGGAAACATGTTCCCGAGGATGCTTAGCTGGTCGCATCGGAAGAACAAGGATTTCACCAAGTCCGTCATCGCACCGATATTATTGAAGAAGAATGTAAGTTATGTTGTTTTTTTTTATCTATATGCTTATATTTTATCATTATTTGAGTTAACCAAATGTTTTATGTTGTTTGCAGTTAATTGTTCTTCCGATGTTGAAGCCTCGGCCAGCAGAAAAAGACTATTACTTGTCTTTGACTGAGGGAGATCTTCCCCTTTATCCTGGGCTTGGCCAGGATCCCTCGGAGACTGATGAGGAGGAGGATGCGACTTTTGAGAAAATGGCAGAGAAAGTTTCTCAGGCTGCCGAGGCAGCCAAGATATTTATTGATGCTGCCCCGGGGGAGGAGGTTGCAGGTCCCACCCCTCCTATTCCCCCAGCCTCAGCCTCAGCCCCAGCCTCAACCTATGCCCCAACATCAGCCCCAGCCTCAGCCCCAGCATCAACCTGTGCCCCAACATCAGCCCCAGCCTCAGTGTCAGCCCCAACACCAACCCCACCACCAGCCTCAGCCTCAGCCCCTGAGCTGGCCGACTTGATTGAGCGGTTGGACAGAGTCGAGGGTCGACAGGAGACCCTCTTGAAGAACCAGTCAGTGATCTTGGACGTACTCAGTCAGATCCTGACATTTGTTAAGGAGAAACCGAGGGGGTCCAATGAAGATTCAGAGTCAGAGTCATTGGATCTTCCGCTAGACTATGTTGATGATCCAACGACGCCCCCTACCATCATTGTGACACCAGATGCTGAGACTCCGGGAGTCGTTATTGTCAACCCTGAGGATGTTGCTGGGGTTCAGTTTCAGAGGGCTAGACGCCAAAGACGCAAGCCAGATTGGTTTGAGGACTATACGGATCCCACGAGGAAAAGACCTCGCACTGCTGCAGCTGCACCAGCAGACGAGGCTACACAAGAGGCTACACATGTGCTGGACCCTCTCAAGAAGCCAGATCCCAAACAGTATAGGACAATGTGCAAGTGGCTTCTTGGAGACATGCCCAACAAGACCCCGCGGGATGTAAAGACTGGGAGTCACGGTCCAGCATGGTTTCTGACGTTGAAGACACCCCAGTCGTGGCTCAATGATGGGGTAAGCAATTTATACCTAATTATGGACTATTTTCAATTTTACATGTTTTATTTTTACTGACTCGATGTGAGCTCGATAGGAGTTCGATAGTAGTTCGACATGGATGTTAAAATAGGGGTTGTTCTTTACTATTTCAGAGTGGCTCGATGTGAGCTCGATGGAGCTCGATAGGTAGTTCGATAGGGATGTTAAAATAGATTGTTTTTTTACTGTTTTAGAGTGGCTCGATGTGAGCTCGATATTAGTTCGATAGGGATGTTAAAAGCTCGATGTGAGTTCGATATGAGTTCGATAGTGAAAATTCCCTTAACAAAGTGGCTCGATGTGAGCTCGATGGAGCTCGATAGGGAGTTCGATAGGGATGTTAAAATATGTTGTCTTTACTATTTCATGATGGCTCGATGTGCGCTCGATAGGTAGTTCGATAGGGATGTTAAAGTAGGTTATTTTTACTGTTTCATACTGGCTCGATGTGAGCTCGATAGGAGTTCGATAGTAGTTCGACATGGATGTTAAAATAGGGGTTGTTCTTTACTGTTTCAGAGTGGCTCGATGTGAGCTCGATGGAGCTCGATAGGTAGTTTGATAGGGATGTTAAAATAGATTGTTTTTTTTACTGTTTTAGAGTGGCTCGATGTGAGCTCGATATTAGTTCGATAGTAGTTCGATAGGGATGTTAAAAGCTCGATGTGAGTTCGATATGAGCTCGATGGAGCTCGATAGGGAGTTCGATAGGGATGTTAAAATAGGTTGTCTTTACTATTTCATGATGGCTCGATAGGTAGTTCGATAGGGATGTTAAAGTAGGTTATTTTTACTGTTTCAGACTGGCTCGATGTGAGCTCGATAGTAGTTCGATGGTAGTTCGATAGGGATGTTAAAGTAGTTTGTTTTTTTACTGTTTCATACTGGCTCGATATGAGCTCGATATGAGTTCGATGTGAGCTCGATGGAGCTCGACATCAGCATTTTATGATGGTTTTTGCTAATTTTTTTATCGTACTCTCTTTTGCAGCATATTGATGCGGCAGAACACATGCTTCGTATGCGTCGCAAGTATTTTCCCAATATATATCGACAGAATGCAGTTGTGATGAACAGTTATTTCTCACAAGTGATACCTGCCCGATATGATCAGTTCAAGAAAACAGCCGACAAAACAAAGTATTATTGGGATGCTGACATTATGTCCATGTTGACCGGCATCGAGCAGCAGTTTCTGGCATCTTGGGGAGGAGTTGAGGATGTATATTGGTGCCAGAACTATGGACAACAACATTGGTTTGCCATTGAGGCTTCCATTTCTAGTTGGACTCTGACTGTTTACGATTCAGACAACTCGGTGATTAGTGACGCAAAGCTTGAGGATATTATGAGTCCATGGTGCTTTATGCTACCTTCTCTGTTAATGCAGAGTAAACTGTTTACTGATAGCTTGATGTTGAAGATTCCATCAGCAGGAAATAGGCCGCATCAGTTCACATTGCGTCGCAAACAGAAACACGAGCTCCCTCAGTCAAAGAGAAGGTAACAAACATCATCTTCATACTAATTTTGTTTCTAACTAAATTTATAGTAATGTGCACTTAATATATTTTTTTTTTTTACAGTGGGGATTGTGGTGTGTATGCTATCAAGTATATTGAGCATCTAATGGTCGGTCTTCCATTGGAAGCTATCTGCGATGAAAATATGGAGGTGTTCAGGAACAAGTGGACCACAGACTTGTGGTATCAAAATTTGTTACCTTGATGATTGTATATATACAGGGTCTTTACATGTACAGTTTGTTGTTCACATTTTTTTATAATTTTCATGGGCTGTTATCGAGCTAATATCAAGCTATATCGAACTGTTATTGAATTATCAAAATTTGTTACCTTCATAAAAAGAGTTTATTAATACAACAAGTTCAAATGGGAAAAAAGAGTTTAAAGCCTAGCTTTGCCATAAACATAACTTTTCAGAAAAATCAAATAAAAAGAGTTTATTAATACAACAAGTTCAAATGGGAAAAAAAAGTTTAAAGCCTAGCTTTGCATGTAGCCCTGTTGTGGCCAAGACCACCACACATGCTACACTTGCGATGACTGGGAATGATTTCTCCATTCGATGGAGTGCGGTTTGTCTTCCTTCTTCCCACCTTATTCTTCTTCGGTCGACCAACTGGTTGTTTTTCAACGGGAACCCCAACTTGCATTTTCTCTATGTTCTCGGGAACTTCCCAATCATCCTCATTGCCAGTTGGGTAAATTGTTTCTTTGTAAGACTCCCTCCACATCTCAGTAGTGTAATATGGTGAACACAGTGAGTAAATGTTGACATTGCGCAACATGGCCGCAGCCACACCATGAACACAAGGGTAACCCATTATTTGAAACTGACCACAAGAGCATGATTTGGTCATCAAATTCACCTCACCATCACCTTCTGGGTCTACCACATGAAATTCAAACTGTCCAAGAGGATGGACTTTCAAGTACCTTGCATCATCCGCAATGCCTGAGACATCTTTCTCATATGTTGTTGCTAATTTCGATGTGCACTTCTCTACCTCCTCACGACGCGCGGCAAACCATGACTGAATTGTGAAACGAATGAATTCCACAAAAGTAGTGACTGGGAAGGTTCTTGCGTCTCTGGTTTTGTTGTTGAAACTTTCAGCGTAGTTGCTTGTCATTACATTGTATCGATTCCCAGGAAAGTATACACGAGTCCACTTATCGAAGCCAATACCCTCGAGATATTGAGCTATGGCCGGATCCATTTGCTTTATATTATTGAAGAACCTGTGAAATTTTGACTTCCGAAATGCATATGCCGCATTATACATCTCCTTGTGACAGTGATCGGTCTTGAACTTAGCGATTACATTCATACTTATGTGATGGTAGCATGCGCCGTGGTAGGCATCGGGGAAGACCAACTCAAGAGCATGAATAATGCTAGCATGCCTGTCTGAAACAAAAGACAGATTATCAACAACTCCAATGGCTTCCTTCAATTTCATCATGAAATACTTCCAAGAAGCATGATTCTCACTGTCAACAATCGCGAATGCAATTGGATAAATGTGGTTATTCGCATCCAATGCGACAGCACACAACATGTGGCCACCGTACCTTGACTTTAAGAAAGTGCCGTCCACACATATAACAGGACGACATGATGTAAATCCCCTTCTACAAACTCCGAGTGAGAAGAAACAGTAAAGAAAGCGACCGTCATCTGTGACAAAATCAGTAATTGTACCTGGATTCTTTTGCTGCAGCATGTACAGGTAAGAAGGTAACTTGGAGTACGATTCTTCAGGTGTCCCCCTAACATAACCGAGTGCCTTCTCTCTGCATCTCCAAGCCTTAATATAACTCATATCGATCCCAAAATTATTCTTCATATCCTCCTTTATGCTGTTTGGTGGATAGCTAGTGCCATCAGTAGCATATTTGTTCTTGATAAGGTGCCCAATGACAGAAGGTGCTGCTTGACGGTGGTCTTTTTGTCGCAATTCTAGTGAGCAAGTATGTACACTATTATAAACAGTGATCTCAAACATCTCTGATTGCGCTACTTTTTTCCCTCTTATTCTCCAACCACAATCAGGATCCTTGCAGGTGATATACAACACATCAGTACCAGACTTCTTAACCATAAACTCAAAATTATTCTTCATTGCAAAGAGAGCCGCTTTGGTTTTCAATTCCATCTTGTTCTCAAATGTCTTCCCAAGATGTAATTCCCCCAACGCTATACCGGATGAGGGTGATTCAGAACGACTACAAGCTATGATATCTTCTTTTGTAAACATGGGAGCACTCCATTTTCTGTGATCTTCTGTTGAACATATTGAAATGTTCCCTGTATAGTTATATTCTGTTCCACCATGACGACTAGAGCTGGTGCCAGGTGTTCGGCGTCCTTGACTTGGTGGGTTCGTCCGTGCAATATGACGTATTGGTTGTTCTTGTGCTTCTTCTACTTGCAAATGTTCAGCTAATAGATCATCATCCACCGAATTGTCTCCTAATTCCTCATTGTGTTCGGCTACCGGATCGTCATTCACATAGGGGTTGTACTCATACTGGTTGTCCCTCAGGTCACCAATAGGAAATCCTAAAGTACTGGCTGCTCCCTCAGGTCCGGGAGTGGAATATGGGTCTGCAATGACAATCTTTTTAACAGGAGTGACACACAAGGCCAACCTTTCTTTAGATGTTACTCCTATGAATGCACGGACACCAAGATCACTTTCAACATGAACGGGTGTAAACGGTTGGTCGCCACAAGTGTAAGGAACCTCCAATTTCAACTCATACATCTGTTTATCAACTTTAAGTTCCTTGTGCAATATGTCAAGAAGTTGCAAGTACGTTACAGTATCCTCCATCGGTATCACCGTGCATTGAGGGTCCTTGAAAATCCACTTATTCCCTTGTAATTCCCAAACACCATTGTAGGATACAAAAACGTAGACAATAGAGCCTGTGTTGGAAAAAAAAACATTAACATTGTCAGGAAAACTGTCATTTTTCCAGAAATGCAATAAAAAATAACATTATCGAGCTTTATCGAGCTATTATCGAGTTGGAATCGAGCTACCATTTCTCAAAACAGAACACAAACCTAACCAAACCCTCCATCGAACCCCTATCGAGCTATTATCGAGTTATCATCGAGCTACCATTTTTCAAAACAGAACATATACCTAACCAACCCTCCATCGAACCCATATCGAGCTATCATTTCTCAAAACCGACCATAAAACACAACCAAACCCTCAATCGAACCCTATCGAGCTCATATCGAGCTACTATCGAGCTCACATATTATAGATCCATTCGACCCCTTATCGAACCCTTATCGAGTTTCCATCGAGCACTAAACCGAACCTATCGAGCTATTATCGAGCTATTATCGAGCTAACATCGAGCTCTTACAAAGACCTTCTTCTACATACCATCGAACCGTTATCGAACCGTTATCGAGCTTCTATCGAGCAAAAAAATTGCAGAAAACCCAGAAAAACACAGATCGCGGAATCTCTAAAAAAATCCCGAAAAATACACCAATATAGGCTCAGATCTGTTCAAAATAGCCAAAAAAAATGTAAACAAATAATACCCAACACAAAATGTAAAATCTCATTACCCATGGTTTTTCTCCTCCAAAAACTCTCAAAATAGATGTTGCCTTTGATATTAACGAATTCACAGAAACAATGGAGATAACTAACAATGATTTTGACAAGAAAATTATACAAAATTGTAGGTTTTATGGAGATTTCGTGAGAATTAGAGAGAGAGAGGGAGGAGAGTGGAAGAGAAGGTTTTGTGAATTTTTGATATAATGGGAGGGGTATTTTGGGTATGGGAGGAAAGTTTAGCATTAATTTGAAAATATTATTAATGTTGGGATTTTTTGGTAATATTAGGTATTATTAGAGATAAAAAGTGAAATTTCCCAAAAAAATGAGGGTAAGCTCTAGTCAGGGTCCATCCATTGTTAAACTATAATCAAAATCAGAACAATTCAATAAAGAAATAAAAAACAAAAAATATATATGTATTATATTATTTACTTAAACTGGCTGTAAATAATAAATAATCACTTCAAGTTATTTACATAATTAAAAAATATAATTAGAATATTTTAAATTAACTAAATTATTTAACACGGAAAGAGAAAGAGAATGAAAAAATCTGTATTTATCGAATGAAAAAAGTCAATCCAAAAACTGAAAACATAAGCTATATAAATAGCTGAACAAGATAAGCAAAAACATAGATTAGTTAACTAGCCTAACTATATATAACAGATACAACTAAAGAATAAACTAACTAATCTGTTACAAGAGTGAAAACAGAATACAAGAAAATAAAATTGATAAAACTCTAAACTAAATACTTATAATTCTAATACCCCCTTCAAGATGGACGGTGTATGTCATGAACGGTCATCTTGCTGATGTGGGAATTGAGAGAGGAAGAGGAGAGAGCCTTAGTAAAAGCGTCTGCCAGTTGGAGGGAACTGCGAACAGGAATGAGGCGTATAGAACCAGCCTTGATCTTGTCCCGAATGAAGTGGCAGTCAAGCTCAATATGCTTGGTTCTCTCATGGAATGTAGGATTATTGGCTATGTGAACAACGGAAAGGTTATCACAATAAATAAAGGCAGGTATGGAGGAATGAATGTGGAGGTCAGCTAAGAGGTATTGCAGCCAGGTGAGTTCACTTGCGGTGGCAGCTAGAGCACGATATTCTGCTTCAGCAGAACTTTTGGAGATTGTAGGCTGCTTCTTAGTGCGCCAAGACACCAAACAATCGCCTAAAAACACGCAAAAACTTGTAGTGGAACGCCTGGTTAGAGGGCAAGCAACCCAGTCTGAGTTGAGAAGGCTCGGAGGTGAAGAGAAGAAGTAGGGGAATAGAGTAAGCCTTGTCCAGGGCTGCCTTTCAGAAATCGTAACAAGTGGTGGACTGCTTGTAGATGAGTGGTACGAGGAGCAAACATGAAACTGGCTTAATGTATGAACCGAATAGGTGATATCTGGTCTAGACAGTGTCAAGTATAGCAAACGTCCAATGAGTCGTCGATACTGAGAGGGATCTGCTAAAGGTTCTCCTTGTACATTGTCGAGCTTCAGTTTAGGATCCATAGGTGTTTTAGTAGGTTTGCTGCCCAGATACCCTGTATCTTCAAGTAGAGTGATGGTGTACTGTCTTTGGGAGAGGAAAAGACCATGTTTGGAGCGAGCAATTTCAAAACCAAGGAAGTACTTGAGTGTACCGAGAGCCTTAAGTTTGAAATGAGCATGAAGTGAGTCCTGAAGTTGATGGAGTATCTTGAGATTTGGTTCGGCTATGATGATGTCGTCTACATAGACAAGAAGAGCGATGAACTTGTGATCTTGTCCCCGTGTGAAGAGTGTATAATCTGCTTGTGATTGTTTAAAGCCATCGGAGAGTAGAGCATCTGATAGTTTCTTGTACCATTGTCTAGATGATTGTTTGAGACCATAGATTGACTTGTTGAGTTTGCAAACTAGAGGTGGACCTGCACAAGGAAAGTGAGAAACAGTAAGGCCGTTGGGAAGGGACATATATATCTCTTCATTTAAATCAGCATTAAGGAAGGCGTTGTTAATATCAATTTGAAGAGTATGCCACTGTTTTACTGTAATGCCCCGAATTTCCTAATAAGGATTAAGACCTTGATTAGGAGGCCGGGAGGGCCATAATTGATTTAATATATTATAAATTGAATATATGCATGTTAATGTGAATTATATTATTATATGATGGTAAATGCATGCATAAGAGTGCATTTATAATTATAAGGTCATTTTGGTAATCTGGCCATTGGGTGCATATTGTAATTTGTGAATGAGATTTCGTTATCATGGAGATATATTCGAGCTATTCGGCATGAGACGGTCATATATAATGGATTAACGATTTTGTCATAAAGGGGTCAATTTTGGGGTAATAGAAATGTTTATTTGGTGATAGATTGGGAATATTTGAGATCAGGGTGAAATTCTGGAAGTTTTGACTATAATGTCCCCGGGGGTGTTTTCGGGACCCCGAGCACTAGGTTTTATTTGAGGTTACTTAAGCTTGAAGTAGCTTGTCAGATAAGAACATACGTTAGAAAACCTCTCGTTCTCTCTCTCGACGGTCCGTTATACCGTTTGAGCATTTTTGAGGAAATCTTGAGTTCTAGGAGTCGGAATCAAGCGAGGGTTGAGGCATAGCGATCCTAGGAAAGATTAGAAGCTTCTTAATCGAAGGATTTGACGGAAAACAACACAATCAAAGGTAATCTAAGTTTGAAGTTTTAAGTTTTTAAAGTTTCTAAGCTTAGAATTTGACTTTGTTAATTGTTGAGTTTTTGGTTGGTTTGAACCTTGGGTTTTGAGGGTTTTGGAGTATTGGGAAGCTTGGGAACTTTGATTTGATGATTGAGAAATGTTTGGGTATGTTTCTGGAGGATTTGGAGTGCTTAAAACACGTTTGGGAATGGCCCAGGGTTGGGGGTCGCGGCCCTAGTTCGAAGAAGCAGGTGTCAGGAAATTGGCCTTGCTGGGCGCCGCGGCCCTTGATGGAGGGCGCCGCGGCCCTAGCCTCAGAGAACCCTGGGGGCCGCGACCCAAGGTGCTAGGGCCGCAGCCCTTGCCCTGTTTTCACCCCGTTTGCTCGTTTTGACCCCGGGAACTTAGCTATAGGCCTCGGGAGTGTTCCTACTACTTGGATTAGTTTGGATTGATCTCTTGGAGGCTAGATATTAGTTTGAGAACCTTGTATTATCATGTTATTGATGGTGTTCCATATTTGGTTATGATTAGGTGGCCGCTAAGGGCTTAAAGGTTTATTGTTCTCAAGGGTCGTTCTTATTTTGGTTCTAGCTCGAATCTGAGGTAAGAAAACTGCACCCCATATGTGACATGCATGGTTATGATTGATGCATGTTGGATGTTTAAATGTAAACATTGATAGCATAATGAATGCTTGGCAATCTTGCCCATTTGCATATGATTACTACTGAGGCATGCTGGATGATTAAGTGTGATGCAC
This sequence comes from Humulus lupulus, assembly GCF_963169125.1. Taxonomy (NCBI): domain Eukaryota; kingdom Viridiplantae; phylum Streptophyta; class Magnoliopsida; order Rosales; family Cannabaceae; genus Humulus; species Humulus lupulus. The sequence continues at coordinate 46,845,572 of NC_084800.1, read as the reverse complement.
GAGAAACATGTGATTAGGGCATGCCATGATTGATGAATATGAGATTGGTCAGAGCTTGAGTCTCTGTGTTTGTGCATGATCATAATTATGCTAGCAACTGTTTAGTAAGCATGTTGAATGCCCTATTCTTGGATAATTGGCATATGATACACATTGATAGCATTGCTTACCTGTGCATGGTACTAACTAATTAGTCAGATTTGGCAAAGGTGTTAGTATCAACTGTGAAGTTGTGACTCATTAGTCAGGTTCGGCGGTGGTACTGGGCACTGGTCACACAGGGCTGACTCATTAGTCAGAATTGGCAAAGGTGTTAGTATCAACTGTGAGGCTGTGACTTATTAGTCAGGTTCGGCAGTGGTACTGGGCACTGGTCACATTGTGCTAACTCACTAGTCAGGACAACCTTAGTGTGTTTAGTGCAAGCTATGTCGATTAGACCTAATCGACCTTCTGCATTGAATGACTCAAAGAGCATTAATGCAGGACCGACCTCAAGTTCAATGAATATAAACAAGCGTTTATCTAGCCAAAGGCTAGTCACTTAGAGTCAGGGCCAGCGAGCCCCGTGACTGTTAGGTCACATGGCTATGGGTACCGGACCCTTAGTGACATGCTTGTCAGTCACTCATTTGATAAGAGCCATTGCAGGAAAGCCTAGGTAACGGTGTCGTTACACGGCTATGGTCACTGGGCCCCTAGTGACTTAGTTGTCAGTCACTCAGTATGGTTTACCAGAACCTCAAGTGATATTCACTCATCTAATCAGAGCTATGAGCTCTGTATGATCATTTTGATCATCATATGCATGGCTTGGGCACTGAGGCCCCTAGTGACTTGCTTGTTGGTCACTCAGCATGGTTTATCGGAACCTCTAGTGTTGCGACACTCATCTGATTAGGATTGACTTGATAGTCCTCCAATCAGAAGGCCAGGATTTCTTATCCTGGATACCCTAGCATCACTTGAACTCATTTGCATGCAGAATAGAGCTATGATTGCTAGGCATGCTAGATATGATTTGATATCATGATATGACTGTTTTTGAGCATATGAGTTTTCTTGCTGGGCTTCGGCTCACGGGTGCTTTGTGGTGCAGGTAAAGGCAAAAGGAAGCTGGACCATCCTTGAGTTGAAGAGCTTAGGTGATGATGTGTACATATGCAGCTGCTCGACCAATACTTGGGCGAGGTTTGAAAGAGGAACTAGGGTTAAACCCTGTTTTGCCGCATAGAACGGCCTGTTGTAAATATTCTTTTGTAATAGACTCTGAAATTATATTTTTGGGATCCCAATGTATACAGTAAACGTTCTAGTGAAACGTTATATCTTAACCAAAGTTTTTAACCCCTAAACCGCTAATCATACTTAGTTACACGTTTATGGCCAAACGACTCAATTAGCGAGTTTAGCACTGTTTGCAATATGCACTGTAGCGGTCCCTGGAGTTGGGGCATTACATTTACAGTAGAGATGGCAAGGAGCAACTTCAGTGTCACCATCTTGGCAACAAGCGAGAAAGTGTCGAAATAGTCCAAGCCTTCTTGTTGAGAGTATCCTTGTGCGACTAGTCGTGCTTTATATCATTCGATGGAGCCATCATTGTGAAATTTAAGCTTGTAGACCCATCGACAACCAATTGCATGTTTATTAGGTGGAAGAGGCATAATGGTCCATGTGTTATTGTGTTGTAGTGCCTGCAGTTCGTCATTCATAACCATAATCCAAGGTTCATGTTCAATGGCCTGTTTATATGTCTGAGGTTCATTTTGTGAAGAAACTGCACAAATAAAAGTTTTATGAGTAGGAGATAACTTAGAAAAAGACATGTAATTATGGATAGGATAGAGAAGAGAAGATTTAGTATGCGTAGATGAGTGACATTCAAAGTCACGTAGGTATGCAGGAGGTCTTGAGGGCCTGCTTGAACGCCTTAGGAGAGGCTGAGATGGGGTTGAGGTTTCAGCAGTAGTATCAAGAAAAGAATCATTGACAGAAGGAGAAATATTAGGATATGAGTTAGTTGTGGAAGAATGTGGTGAATGAATATCCTGCATAAAAGTGTCAGTAGCAATAGGACTAATTTTATCATGATAGTAATCAATAATAGGAGTAGTAGTGACTTCAGTAAAAGGTAAAACTATATTAGAAAAAGGATCAGGAAGAGAATTTGAAGAATTAAGTTTTTGAAAAGGAAAGATATGTTCATGAAAAATAACATTTCTAGAAATAAAGAAAGTTTTGGCATTTAAATCATAAAGTTTATACCATGGGTGTATCCCATAAAAACACAACTCCTAGCCCGTGAATCGAACTTGGTGCGGTGTGCAGTTAGTGTAGATGCAAAAGCCAAACATCCAAAAGATCTAAAGTGATCATAATCAGGAGGTATGTTATAGAGAATCTCATAAGGTGTTTTATTTTTTAGATTAGGTGTGGGAATACGATTAATGATATAAGCTGCTGTAGATACACAGTCTGACCAAAATTTGATGGGAATGTTAGCTTGAAAATAGAGTGACCGAACAACATTCAACAAATGTTGATGCTTTCGTTCAGCCACTGCATTTTGCTCAGGTGTTTCGACACAAGTAAATTGATGCAAAATTCCCTTTTGAGTAAAAAGATCTGTGAAAGCAAGCTCAGGTGCATTATCATATCTAAATTTCTTAAGAACACAGTTAAATTGAGTTTGGATAAGGGAAAGAAATTGTGGTACAATAAGTAGAGCATCATATTTTTGTTTTAAAAAATATAGCCAAGTAAATCTAGAGGAGTCATCCACAAGAGTCAAAAAATATCTGTGATTGGTATGAGAAGATATGTGGTGAGGTCCCCATATATCACAGTGCACAAGATCTAAAGGGTGATCAGAAAAACGATTATTATTATAAAATGGCAATTTCTTAAGTTTTGCTTTTGGACAGATATAACAAGGAACATTTTTGTGCAATTCAGAAACATTACAGTGCAAAACAGATCTAAGTAAACCCAATCTTTTATTAGAAAGATGGCCTAGCCTAGAATGCCAAGTTTCTACAGAAATGGAAAAAACATGACAAGGAGAATATGAATTGGATTTAGAAAAAGATTTGTCCAGAATGTATAATCCATTGCTGGCTTTACCCGTGCCAATCATCCTCCTGGTGGGCATCTCCTATATATAGAAAGAATTAGAATTGAAGCTAAGGGAAATAGAACCTTGAATGGTCAAGCAACTAACTGATATAATGTTGTATTTAAAAGAAGGAACATAAAGCACTTCAGTGAGAACTAAATCTTGATTAATAGCAATAGAGCCACTGGGATGAACAAGTAAAGAATCATTGTTGGGCAGTATGAGTTTAGTAGGAAATATAGGATTTAGGAATTGAAAAGTATTTACATTAGAGCAAATATGTCTTGTAGCTCCTGTGTCGACAATCCAAGAATCAATCACAGGTATGAACGAATTGGTAGATAACACAATTTCTGGATTACCTGTAGAAGAACTTGGTTCTGTAGAATTCATACTAGGTGCTTGAGTAGCAAGAAGGTTGAGCAATTGTTGATATTGAGTGGCTGTGAGTTGAGGCAAGAATGTTGTAGTGTTGAATTGGTTTGCTGCTGCATCTTTGGGATTGACTTGTGCTTGCTCGGGCCTTGCATTATTGTGGATATCCTCAGAAGCATTGAACTGATTTGTTGAAGCTTCTTTGGACGATTTTTGCTTGTAACCAGGAGGATATCCGTGCAACTTGTAACATTTTTCAATGGTGTGTCCAAGAGTATTACAATGGGTACAAAAGGGTCTATTTCTTCTCGGAGGATATGATTTGGATGTTGTTGAATCAGATCTTTGAGTGGAGGATCTATTACTTTGAAGAGAAAAGGCCATGGAAGAGGTAGAGTCTACTGTAATATCACTTCTTTGATTCTCCTCTTGGGTAACCAAATGAAAAGTTCTGCTAAGATCAGGTAAGGGATCCATGAGCAAGATGTTCCCTCGGACTTGGGAATAAGAATCTTTGAGTCCCATTAAAAAGGACATTATGTACTCCATATGATAATGCTCCTGTAACTTCTTAACTCCTCCACAGGTACAGTTGTTGCAGGTACAATTTGGTCTATAGTTAGAGAGCTTTTCCCAAATGGTACGAAGCTTCGTATAGTAGATGCTCACGGTTTGAGTGTCTTGTTTAAGGTTCATCAATTCCTTTCGAAGGTTGAAGATGTGTGGTCCATTGCATCTTTTAAATCTAACCTGAAGATCCTTCCAAATTTCTGCTGCAGAATCATCGTACAAGATGCTTGCTGAGATCTCCTTTGAAACCGAGTTCAGAATCCAAGAGATAACTATGTTGTTGTTGCGACACCAAGCATTGTATAAAGAAGTATCCGTAGGTGAAGGCCTTGAAATCGAACCATCAAGAAATCCAATTTTGTTCTTGACTGAAATTGACAACTTCATTGCCCTGCTCCAAGAAGCGTAATTATCCTAACCTGTAAGAACCTGTGAAACAAGAATGTTTCCAGGATTGTCGGAGTGATGGAGATAATACGGATCTGATGGATCTTCAAGGTGTGTTCTTGTGTTAGAGGATATTGGAATATGGTGAGTTGATGTCGGTGGAATCGAAGATTCATCAATGACTGATGTATCACGATCATCTGATGAAGGTGTGGATTGACCAGTGGTAGACATATTCGAATTTATGGAATGAAGGAATTGAGAACAGAACACGCCCAGAAAAAAAAATGTCTGAGCTTGATCGAGAGCAACACTGTTTTGCCGGAGAAGAGTGCACGGACAATAGGGAGGATCGCCAGAGAGATCACCGGAGAAGATGAGGGATCGAAGGGAAGGCTTAACCTTCTGTCTCTGATACCATAATGCGGAAAGAGAAAGAGAATGAAAAAATCTGTATTTATCGAATGAAAAAAGTAAATCCAAAAACTGAAAACATAATCTATATAAATAGTTGAACAAGATAAGCAAAAACATAAATTAGTTAACTAGCCTAACTATCTATAACAGATACAACTGAAGAAGAAACTAACTAATCTTTTACAAGAGTGAAAACAGAATACAAGAAAATAAAATCGATAAAACTCTAAACTAAATACTTATAATTCTAATATTATTTTTTCAGTAATTTCCTTATTTATTTAAATGGATCCTATCAAATTATATCATTTTTAATTTTAGTAAATATTTGAATGAGAATTATGATACATGTCACTTAGTTCTTCTGTATTTAATTTTAACATAAATTTGATGAAACCTATATAGGCCCCGTTTGGAATGGCTTTTTGAAAAGCCCAAAGCACTTTTTAAAAAAGCTATTGACTAAAAAGTGTTTGGTAAAATAAAAAAAAAATAGCTTTTTTAGGAATTTAGGTTAAAATTATAGCTTTTTATCAAAGTTGGCCCACACCAACTTTGAGATTTTAGCTTATACGGGAAGCTGAAATTGTGGTCTAATGATATTTTTTTTGGACCAAAATACCCTCATTTAAATTAGAATTATTAGGTCTTCTTTTTCAATCGTTAAATCTTCTTCACCTTGCCTCACCATTTCTTCTTCCTTCTTCCTCACGGACTACACTTCTCTATCAAAAACTCCAGCATAATCAAGTCAAGGTATTTCTCTAACTTTTTTTTTTAATGCTATATTAAACACAGATTTATTAAAGGGCATTATATATATATATATTTGTACAGTGGTTTGATTATTGTTTCTGTGATACTGGGTTATTCGATCTTCTTCATACCAGTATATTTGTGTGTATATATATATATGGGTTGGATTTGTTTAATGGTTTATTTTGATGCATTTCCTTTTTTGTTTCTAATGGATATATAGAGTGCATTTGGTTTTTTTTGTTTATAATGGATATATAGAGTACGACGCAGAGGAGAAAGATTTTTTTTGTTTCTAATGGATATATAGAGTAGGACGCAGAGGAGAGAGAGAGGGAGAGAGAATTAAAGTCGTATATAGAGTTATATTCAATACTGAGAGAATTAAAGTCATATGTAGAGTTGAATATTCAACACTGACTGAAAAATGAGCCTTTGTGATTGACCAAGAAAAATACAGAATGATGGGTGCCAATAGAGTACGACACAGAGAGAGAGTACACAACCTTTTTTTTTTTTTTTAACCTTTTTTCTAAATAAACTTTAATAATAAAGAATAAGAATTACCATGAAAGAATAGATATGCTTTTTTAATACAAAAACTAGATTAGATTTCTATCTTTTTGTTTTGAGTGAAATAAACAATATAAAGGAGATATATTTTGTCTAACAATATCTATAATTAAAATAATTTCATTTATGGTTGTCTGCTCTCTCAGCCGAGAAGTGGACATTAAAAATACAATTTTTACATTCAAAGATGAATCATTTATGGTTGCCATATACATAACAAAAATATCTTTTTAGTTCTTTTATTTTTACTTAATTTTCTCACTTCAAAAGTTGATTTATAGTAACCTTTTTACATGTATATGAATGTACATATGTGTGTGTTTTATCTTCTCCCAAGGGATTCTTTAAGAATAGTCTTGAAGTTGGATATGTTGAACTTTAGTTGAATTATTTAGTTTTACATAGATGGTAGTGATTGATAAGAGTTGTTGCGTATATGGATACATCATTTTACTTTTGTATTTTTTTTATACTTATCATTTCACTTTTATTAGATGGAAAATGAAAATAATATTTGCACCAAGAGTGACGTACCAAGAAGTAAAGCAATATGGAATTCAGAGAGTTTGAATTTTTTCTTAGACTTCTGTATCAAAGAGGTTGATGATGGGCATCGTCCTACTACTTATTTAGATAAAGTTGGATATGTAAACTTGATTACAAATATGAAGAAAGCAACTGGAAGAGATTACACTAGACCACAATTGAAAAATAAGTGGGATGGATTAAAAAATGAATGGAAGCTTTGGAAGCAACTCAAGGGAAAAGAAACTGGCTTAGGATGGAATATAAAAAAGAATACAATTGATGCAACTGAAGATTGGTGGAATAGTAAATTACAGGTACATTATAATCTTGTTAAATATTTATATGAAACTAAAAGAATTTTTTTTTTCATAAATGTTACATTTAATTAACAAATTTTTTTTGTAGAGTCATCCCAATGCTGCAAAGTTTCTCATTTGGGGAATTGAACCAGAGGTAGAGGAAAAATTAGATAGGATTTTCATGAACACTGTTGCTACATGAGAGTATGCTTGGACACCTTCATCTGGAATAATTCCATCTGAGTCTGAAAAACCTTTTAACAATATTGAAACCTTACATGAACAACTTGAGAGTAGTGACGATGATCTAGAGATGCCTAATACTGATAGATTTCTTAGAGAGAAAAATAACAAGAGATTAGTCGAGCCACTTGAGAAACAAAATAAAGCAATGAAACATGGAAAAGGAAAAATGAAGAAGACAGAGCCTTTAATGATATTTGAACAAATTGGTCGCCTTGCTGATGCTGTGGAGACAAGGAGTAGAAATATTGAAACAGCTAGAAAGGAGAATAGTATTACCGAAGTTATGAAAATTTTAAATTCTTTGCCTGGAATTGAGAAAGGGAGCAGCTTGTATTTATTTGCAACTCGCTTGTTTATCATGAAAGAGAAGAGAGAGATGTTTGCTTCATTGGAAGAACCTGAGTTGATGCTTACTTGGCTCAAGAATGAGCATACTCTGGGATAATTATAATACTATGACTTATAGTAGTAGTCATATTTATTTTCTAAACTTTGTGTTATGACGTTAGTATATGTTTATTATGTTATTTCTTTACAGACTTCTTTTTTAAATTGCTCTCAAGACTTGGTGTTGTCACTATTTAATATAAATATGCTTTATTATGTTTTTCACTTGCATTTGTTATGAAGACTTTATGGCTATTTGACATGTATTTTATATACTCTTTAATATACACAGGTTTATTTTAAATTAGAAATAATGGCAGACACGGATGAGGAGATTGAGTTACAATCGGCGTCTATAGCTACATACTTTGTTCAACATTATTATACAACATATATTGAAAAGACACCTTGTATGAATTCTTCTCAAACTGGTCATATGTGGTTGATGGAAATATTAAAAGGAAATGAAGTAGATGTTATAGCATGGAGAAAGATGTTTTCATTAAATTATGCGATGAATTGGAAGCTAATTATGGATTTAAGGGTTCAAAGAGAATGTGTGCTCTTGAGATATTAGGCATGTTTTTATTTACATTAGGTCACGGTGCTGGAAACCGATTAACACAAGAGCGATTCCAACACTCAGGCAAGACAGTTAGTCGATATTTCAACAAGGTTTTAGATGTTTTATGTCATATGAGTGTAGATGTATTAAAACCACCAGACCCAGAATTTAAAGATGTTCCTGAAGAGATATTGAAAGATTCTAGATATATGCCTCATTTTAAGGTAAGTCATACTTTAAAATTATACAATTTTTTAATAATTTTTTTTCTAACTAGAGTATATTTTTATAATCTTGTATTTTTTTTCTAGAACTGTATTGGCGCAATAGACGGTGTACATGTGAATGTTGTAATTCCACCTGAAGATCAAGTACCATTTGTTGGTAGAAAAGGGATACCAACTCAGAATGTCATGGCAATATGTAATTTTGATATGCAATTTATATATGCATATGCTGGGTGGGAAGGTTCTGCTCATGGTACAAGAATTTTCTATACAGCTTTACGTGATTCAACTTCAAATTTTCCAAAATCTCCCCAAGGTTGTCATCTAAACACATTTATAAAATATTAAAGTCTTTATAATTTTGTAATTATATTTTTATATTTTATTTGACAAGAAAATATTATTTAGTGGATGCGGGATACCCACAAATTACAGGTTTTTTAGGACCATATAAAGGCCAAAGATACCATCTACCACAATTTCAACGAGGTAGCAAACCTACTGGTTATAAAGAGGTATTCAACCAGGCACATTCTTCTTTTCGAAGTGTTATTGAAAGAACTTTTGGAGTATGGAAGAAAAGATGGAAAATATTAAGAGATATGCCTAGTTATCCATATCAGAAGCAAGTGAAAATAGTGATTGCATCAATGACCTTGCATAATTACATTCGAAGGCATGCAAAACGTGATCGACATTTTGAGAAAATTAGAGATAATCCATATTATTGTGTAGAAGATCAAACTAATATTGAAGATGAAGATGAGACAGCTAGAGCTTCAAATTTAAATGAAATGGACAATACTAGAGATCTGATTGCTGCAAGTTTAATGGGATATAATTAAACTATATTCTTATCTATTTTATTTTATTTAAGTTTTATATTTTGTCGTATCAAATTGACTAAATTTAAATTATTTGTTATGATCAAAATTTATAATAATTTAAAAATAGACAATATTTATGTTGATTTTTTATTTTTTAAAATTTAATTAATCATTTTATTATACGTATATATTAAAAGAATTAAATATTATAAAAAATCATTATTATTTTTAATAAAATAAAAAATAATTATAAATATGTTAATATGTATAAATTTATTCAAACAAAATTAGTTAAATACATATGATACCTATTTTGGTCATTCTGTATTTAATAGCTATCTAATAATCTAGTTTACCAAATACTTATATACAACTTTTCCAACTCACAGTATTTCTAAAGTTATAATTTACCAAACATTCAGCAGTTTTTTCTCACAGCACAGCTACAGCTGCTTTTTCTCACAGCACAGCTACAACTGCTTTTTCCCACAGCACAGCTGTACCAAACTGGCCCATAGTGTAGTAGAAATATGCTAAGATAGCCATTATGAATTCTTGTGAGCTGTTTTTTATTATGTATGAGTTTAAGCATGTTAAATAATGCGAATCAAATTCTACAGTAATTATTTTTTCAAAATATCATTGTGACTGCCTTCAATGTATGCACCTAACAACAAAAATAATGGCTGCAAATGCTTGAGAACGCCAGCCACGTTCTCTCATTATTTATCACCAAAGCTTTCTTTCCTAGTGGTCCCTCTCTCATGCCCTAAAAATGGCTCATGGATTTGAAACCTTTTCTTCTCTATAACTATACTAAATACTAAATAAATGAGAAGATATTCTGATCTATATATATAAATAACATTATAATTTGTAATTAACTCTAAATTATTAATTTTTAAAAAATCATCAAAATTAAAGAGGCAACCAATAATTTCAAAGTTATAGTAAAACTTTAAAACAATCATAATGTTACCAAACTAATTTTATTAGTATGAAAAGATTATATGTATAACTAAAAGTATTTTGATTTCAATAAGAATGTGTCTATGTTGGTGAGTTATTACATTATTGCAAATTCAAAAAATTTATAACAACTTTAAGTAAAAAATTATTGTCCAAAATAATTTTAGATAAATATTTTATTTTATCTTAAAATTTTAAAAAGCATAACGCATGTTGTCTGCGTTTTTTACGTACGACAACGTGGCACAAATCATCATGTCGTTTAGCCATTTTTCAAAAGCTGGAGCCTTATCCGTGAGTGTCATTCTTGTCACACCTGGAGAAAATATTAGGCTAATGATCATTGACAGCCATCTCGCGAGAACCTAGTCGGGAGGTGAGCTTGCAAAGCTTTTCAAGTCGTGACTAGCTTGTCAAAATATCAAGAGTCCTTCCTTCAAGGAGGCACCTGTCTGACATCTAGTTGCGGCAGGGATTGTGTTGTCGGTTCCTTACAAGCAGCAAAAAGGATGTCCCATGACGCTGTCTGCCATGAAAAAACATCCAGCTACCATTCTGACAAAGTACCAGGAGGCACCTTTCCCAATAAAGCAGTGGGCTTGACATCCTTGTAATGAGTATGTCGAGTATCTAATGGTACCCACCAGCTTGTTTAATGTATATGAAATATTCATTTATGTATAATTAATCTCGTAATAGGAAGAATTATTGTAATCAGCCATCATTAATGAGTTTAATATCCTCAACTGCCTATAAATAGAGTTAGGACATCACTTGTAAAAGGATCCCAACTTTTAGTGTATGCAAAAATATTGTGTGAATTACAAGAAAACTTGAGCTTTGCAAGTTCTTCATCATCAATACAATTGACTCGTGGACTAAGACTAATTAATATCTTGAACCACGTAAATACTGTGTTTTTTATCTTCTTCTTTAAATTTTTTATTAATTTGGTAGTTGACGAAAAAACTAGTCAACAACATATGTTTTTTACAATTTTCATATTATTATTATTATGTATTGGCAATTTTTTTTTTTACTTAAAAACCCTATAAATTATTTGTAATATAGAATAGGACTTTATAGAAATTTTATATATTTTGTTATAAACTAATCAATATTAAAAGAGCATTTTATTAATTATTTTGCAATAATCCAACACAAACTGGTTTTGGTTATAAGTATACAAGCTAATTCATCATTCGTGACAAAGTCATTAAGTGATAATATATTTTCATTGAGGTTGGAAAAAAATTAATTAATTACAGGTTCTACAATCATACCTGAAACATGGGTCTTGCCTTTTCGTAATTAAACTAATAGGCTTATATTTATTGACTCTAGTATTTGGTGCTTGTTGTGGGAGTTGGTGGTGATGACCAAATTGAGAATTTATTTTATTTTATTACATGGCCAGTGGCACATGTTAACTACGGGTAGCCTCTCTTTTTTTGGTTATACTTTTAGCGCATGCACATTGCTTTTAAGGCGTGGTTAAATAAATTAAATACATCATTTTTTTTAAGATGAATTAAAGCACAAATTAACAAAGAATAGTACTTTTATGGTGAATTTACTAGCATGTAATCAGAATGATGTACAATCAGAATCATTAATAATCGGATTGGCCTTTAATTGAATTACTGAATCGGAATCAGAATAAATTGTTAACTTAATTTGGAGGAATCGGAATCACCACTATTCTCATTGATGTGTTTACTTTATTTTAGAATCAAAATAAATTATTTGCAAGTTACAAAAATACCCTTGATTAAAGTAGAATTTTTATAAGCTAATTTTTTTATATAAATATTATAATTATATATATTTTTAACTTATGATATTAATTTATTTTTCTCTTTAATTTTTAAATATAATATTGTTTACCGAGTTTTTCAGAAACTAGAATAATAGAAGATTAGAGAGCTTAGAAGAATGGGTTTGAGGAATAAAGACAAGGTTTTTATGTGGTTGGGACATTAATGAGCATTAGTCCACGTGACTGTTGTATTAGAGCTTAGAGAACCTTTGACAATTGAGTTTTCTACAAGTTTGAGCAGAGTAACTGCTTACAATCAAAATCTCGGATCTTCTCCTCAGTGCACCACTATTCGTATTTATAGGCACATGAGTGCACTGGGTTTGGACCGAGCTGACCCGGGTCCAATAAGGGCGTAAATACCATTAGCTTCTCTGATGGGAGCCCAATACAAATGATTAAAATATGAAACGTACATTAATCAAAGCCCATTGGGCCAAACCAGATAATATCTTGTTCTAAGACATGCGACAAACTGGAGTTTTAGTCTGGGTATTCTGGGCCACGAGGAAAATTTAGGGGACAAGATCGGTCAGAGTAGTAGCCGCATAGGTCTGAACCAACGGTTTACAATCCCGAGGTAACCTTTTCTGCAGGTTAAGCGTGGGGACAACCCCCACGTTTCATGGGACGATGTCAGTGTCTTGGACATTCTATCTCGCCAAACTTGGACAATCGACCCGGGTTCGTTTACCAACGTCCCCCTCCGTTCACCAAGGTCCCGGACCATTTACCAGGAGCCCGGACCGTTTACCAGGATTCGGGTCTATCCACAGCGATCCTGGCTCCCATCTCGGTTTTGGGAGTCGCGACCTTCTTTGCCGCACCTCAAGGGACACCCTGGGCGAGGGGGTCCTGGGTTCATACCACTTGCCCTGGCAGTGGTCTTGGTCCTCACTCCCGAATGCCCTTTGGGCCTTGCCTAGACATGGGCTGCCAACATACGTTTTCCTCTCGTCAAATGGGCTCGATCTGGGCCTTAACTCTCAATCGGGCAGCCCATGGGCTGAGTGTGGATCTGGACACCCAGAAAGAAACGGGGATAACAAATAATAAAAATATATTATAAATAAAATAAATTAATAATTTTAAATAAAATACGAATGAAAATTGAAAAATATTTAATTAATGTATTTATATTATTTTTTATTAAATCAAATATAAATTATTTAAATTATTAATTTAATAGATTATATATATGCTCTTTTATTAAAAAAAAATGATATATTATCTTAAAATATATATTATAAATATTTAAAAAATAATGTATTTTTTTTATTTTTATTCAATTTTAATTAAATAAGGACAAAAATAATATTTTATAATTTTATTAGGAATGGGAATAACAATTTCTGAATCTCATGAGATTGTTATTCCTCAATCTCAAATTGGTGTGAGTCTCACATATTTCATTATTATTTTTAATAAAAATTAAAAAAGTAAACAAAAGAGTAATGAAACTCATTCACCAATCTCATTTCTTAATCTCATAAGTAAACACACCATTAATTTTAAAGGGATTCATAGTGATAAATGCACCCCAACCTCTTATTCCTCTTCATTGGATCTCTTTTAGATTTTAGGTCAATTGTAATGAATTACTTAATACTAATTACCCACAGTTTATAGTTCATTAAAAAGTATGACAATTTAAAATGAACAATTAATTCCAACCCCCACAATGAATGTTGGTTACCGCATAAATATTTTGTGTTGAGTTTTTTAATAGCATTTCACATGTCAATAATTAATTGTTAATAAAATTAAAATTACTGGTAGTAATTGGAAATACATTTAAATTGCATACAATTAATTTCATGGTCCAATCACACAATTAAAAGTAACATATGGTCCAATTTCATCATATTGTCCCAATCCACGAAATATATCATAGACCAAAAAAACTACACAATCCAGAACAACCATAATAACCACACTAAAAATACATTCAAATAAATAAATAAGCACTCTAAATATATGTTTTAAAAAATTATAAGTAATTATAATTATAAATAAAGTTTTGGGAGTGATGAGAAATTGAGAAATGAGGTGGACTTATCATTCCTACCATTGTAAAGTAAACCTAAAAATAATCAAAATAACAATGATTGTGAAAAATAAATATTTTTCAAAATTTGAAGAAGTCTTAGCAATGTAAAAATTTAGGAATATTGTACCAAATCAGGACTAAAAATATGTGTATTAATTAAGATTTCTCTAAGAGAGCTAATAATATATATATATATATTTCTAACAGTAAAAACCTTAGATTTTCTCTTAGAATAAGACGTTAAAACTGAAAATTGACTTCCAATTGAAAATGATGTATAATCTTGTAAGATTGGACAACAAAACAAAAATTTTTTTTCCACAATCTATTTCTTTAGTACTGAATGCTTGGCATACTTTTTGTTTTTTTTCTTTTACCCTGACATTTTCAATACATGTAAAACGTGTGTCTTCTGTCTTAAATACCAATTGTGAAGAATAACAAAATAAGACAGTATTAAAGTAGACATTGTTGCTTATTGAAATTGAATACTACAATGATCGAATCAATTCAATCTCAAACTCATTCATCATATCTTAATTGTCAATGTAACTACTTTGCTAGGCTGATCTAATTTTTATAATACATTTATCTTTATATTATTTAAATATTATATATTTTTAATTATTTTATTCATTTCAATATCAAATATTGAGAAAATATGAGAGAAAGCGAAATGAGATAGAAGAAATGTATTATTAAAATAAATAAATGATAAAGTGTAATCTAAATGTAGAAAAGACAATATAATAATATATAAAATAGAGAATCGGATTTAGTAACTTTTTTTTTTCTTTATATTTTAAAATATTGTCTAGTTTACATTTTCTATTATAAGTGTTCTTACAAAGTATTTTTCATATGGTAATAAGTCTCAAATTAATGGATTTATTGGTATCTTTTAGATGAATAATCCAATTGTATTATAGTCTTCCTTTCTTGATCGAGGGACAAGGTACTGCTTCACACATACCTTTCTTGTTTGGTATATATTGGTATTACCCTCTTCGTTGGCAAATGGCAACTTTTTTCTTTATTCTTTTCTTCAAATTATCGATGTAGAGTGAGTGTATAAAGGCATGGTTGGCATAAGGGATTTTTGGAATTGATTGTTTGGCAAGAGATAAAAGTTGGAAGAAAAAAAGAAATTATGGGGATGAGGTCTCTCTCAATCCTAAAAAATGAATCTATCATGAAAGAACAAGACAAAAATTTATATGCAAATAAAATTACATAAATACCCTTCAAATAATTTAAATGCACATTTTATAATAGTTAGTTGGATAATTTTGTAACCATCATTCTCACTATCTTCTCAATACAAAACAACATAAAAGAATAATATGATATTCTATTTCCACAAAATTGTTTATTCTTCTTAAACTCCCATCCATTCAAGTCTACATCATTCTTACCAAACATACCATAAGAATCTTTTATCTACTAGAGTAAAGCATAATTTAAACAGATAAATTGAATAGTAGAAAAAAGGACAACAAATTATATCTTACATTATTAGTAGCAACTTTTTTTTTCTTTCTCTAATCCTAAAAAAACTTATATTTAACCCATATCTTGTTTAAATATTTTCTTTTCAATACATGTATTTAAGTAGTGTTTTCTTTGTTTGTTTTCTTATTGAAATGGTGAAGTTCAACACCAATTCTATTTATCATTGAGATGAGATTTTTTTTAAATGTATTGGGATGAGCTATTAGTGATGTCAAATTTTGATGGAGAGTTTATATATTTATTTTTTAATGCTTAAGCCTTTCCAATATGTTATGTACTTGTTTGGTGTGATTTTTACTTTTATTCTATATGCTAGAAGAAGCAAAGTAAAAGTTTAATTTTTTTTAGTTTATGTTTGGATAATCTATTTTAAAAAGAGGTTTTAAAATTACAAAAATATATTTTAACTTTTTTTATTAAAATAAGAAATCTATTATTAAAAATGGACAAAATATGAAATTTTCAAATTTTACTAAATCTTGAAACATCTTTTATTGCTATTTTTACAAGAGCTTCATAAAGAAATGAGTGAAGAGTTGCATATGTATGATAAAACTTCTAAAAGTTGGTACTATATCAAATTATTAATTTATTTTTGTCGCTTGTAATTGTAAGCCCCCCAAATCAAATAGACATTGAGAATATTAACTTAACCACATGTTATTCCAAGGTGCTCACGATCTTTGAGCACATAATACGCACAACCAAAAATATGCAAATGACTTAGGTTTGGGGTTTTACCTTTCCAAATCTCATAGGCTGTCTGAGTAGTGCCAGTCCTGAGATGTACTCTATTACTGATATAGCAAGCTGTATTCACAGCTTCAGCCCAGAATCTTTTGGTTATTTTCCTAGCCTCCATCATTACCCTAGCCATTTCCTGAAGCGTCCTATTCTTTCGTTCCACGACCCCGTTCTGTTGAGGGGTTTTTGGGGCTGAAAACTCATGCAAAATCCCCAGCTGATCACAAAAATCAGAAAACAACCTGTTTTCGAACTCCTTTCCATGGTCACTTCTGATTCTGTACACTTTGACAATCTTTGTTGATTTTTCATTCTGGAGTTGTAGACATAAGGCAGAAAAGACGCCAAAGGTATCTGATTTTTCTTTTATGAATGCCACCCATGTGAACCTAGAGTAGTCGTCGACACAGACCATGACAAACCTTTTGCCGCTTAAACTTTCATTCTGCATGGGCCCCATGAGGTCAATATGAAGCAATTCCAGTACCCGGGATGTTGCAAGAGCACTCACTGGTGGATGTGAGGCTCTAATTTGTTTCCCGAGTTGACATGGTCCGCAAAGTCTGTCACGATTAATCTTTAACTCAGGGATCCCTCTTACTGCCTTTCGTTTCACAATTCTGTTGAGATCTCGATAGTTCAGATGTCCCAAGCGATAGTGCCACAGATCAGGTTTGTCCAAAAACACCCGTTGACACTTGATTTGAGTGGACAATGCATAGCAATTATCAGCTGTCCTGTTTCCTGTCAAAATGGAACACCCATCAAATGAAACTAAACAACAAGTTTTAGAGAAACTTACTGTATAGTCAGCGTCACAAAGCTGACTTATGCTGATGAGATTGGCCTTGAGCCCCTTCACATAGAGCACTTCTGATAGTGGACTGACTCCCGGGATTTGTAGCTCTCCTTTACCAAGAATCTGTCCTTTGTTTCCATCCCCGAATGTGACTAGTCCCTCGCTTATGTCCTTAAAGTTCATAAGAATCTCCTTATTCCCTGTCATGTGACGCGAGCAACCGCTGTCGAAGTACCACATATCATCTTTGAACGCAGCCAGAGATGTATGAGCCACCAAAGCTACGTTTCTATTACTCTTGAAACGCTCATCCCGTTTTGATGTCTTATCCGGAAATATTGTATTTCGCTGGACAAAGAGCTGGATATAATTCTGTAATTTGTAGCACTTGGGACGAATGTGGCCTCGTCTATTGCAGAAGTGGCAGATGGGAACAAATCTGCTACCTTGGGCAGATTTGTGTCCAGAAATATGCTTTCCTCCAGTGTTGTTCTTAATGCTGACATCTGTTCCATCAGCCTTACCTACAGGCTCATCGCCGCTGGGATCAGATTTGGCTGTCACAAACGAGGACTCCTCAATGGACAAATCATTCCCCTTTTTGTACAACATTTTGTATCCAATTGAGGTTCTGTCACCATAAGGCTTCTGAAGCTGTAACGTCTGATTGATAGCAGCTGTACCAGGAGGAATAAACTCTAACAATTGCTTGGCTCGGACAAGCTCAGCAGTGATCTTGTAAATCTCACTCTCTTTTTCATCCAATTGCTTAGAGCTGCTGTATTTGGATTTCTAGAGCTTGTTTCTCAGTTTCAAGCTTTTTGTTTAGGTCATCCAGGGCTTTTGTCTTTTTTGCCATGTACCCCCACTGAGCAAACATCTGCTCATACGCTTCTTGTTTCTGGGGACTCTCTTCATCGGACCCAGATGATTCTTCATCCTCTGAGGTTTCGGATTTTGAGCTTCTTGCCATGAATGCCACCATTTGTTTTTCTCCATCAGAATCGCCACTGCTGTTTTCTTCTTTATCTTCGTCGCTGTCACTCCAAGTTACAGCAAATGCCTTTTTCTTTTTAAGTGTGTTAGCACATTCGGCTTGAATGTGACCGAAACCTTCACACTCACGACATTTGATGCCACGATTTTTCTTTTCAGGTTGTTGACCTTGTTTGGGACCGTTGTAGAACTGCTTTCTGTTTTGATTTTCCTTCCCGCCATAGTTATTCTGCTTGAAGTTCTTTTTGAGGAATCGAGCATAGTTTTTGGTCAATAGAGCGAATGTTTCATCAGACATGTCTCCAGATAGATCTACACTTTTGGATTTTTCTTCTTTGTGAACAAACGCCACTCCACTCTCTGGTTTATCCTTTTCAGAATCTTTTGGCTTCTTGTTCTTGCTCCACCGCTTCAAGGTCATCTCATAGTTTTGTAATGATCCGATCAGCTCATCAAGATCCAATGTCTCAACATCCCTCATTTCTTCAATGGAAGTAACTTTGGACTTGAAACGCCGTGGGAGGACTCCCAAAACCTTTCGAACTAATTTTGCATTGGAGTACGTCTTTCCTAAGGCATATGACTCGTTAGAGATGTCACAGAGTTTAGCATGAAATTCTGCAACTGTTTCATCCTCGTCCATTGACAGATTTTCAAATGCCTTTGCAAGAGATCTAAGCCGAGACTTCTTTACCGCATCAGTTCCTTCGTTCTTGATCCTCAATTTCTCCCAGGCATCCTTGGCAACCTCACAGTTGGCGATCACCTTTAATTGATTGGTGGAAACTGCATTGAACAGAGCATGCATGGCCTTGGAATTGTAGTTAGCCAACTCAATTTCCGCAGGAGTCCAGGCACTCATTGATTTGGTTCTTTCGATTTCACCAGCTCTGACCGTTGGCGCGATCCAACCTTCCTCAACAACCATCCACACTCTTTCATCCACGGCCTTGAGAAAAGCTCTCATCTTCGTTTTCCAATAAGGGTAGTTAGCCCCCTCTAGCATTGGTGGACGACTAGTAGAACCTCCTTCCCTGAACATGTCCATCATACACAAAAACAAACAAACAACAGGGTGACACTCTTCGAGATGGAACTCCAAGAGGGTTAGTCGCAACAGAACTAAGCAATAGAAGATAAATGCAAGACACAAAAACAAGAACCGAATGAAGGACAAACTAGATGAAAAGCACCTTATAGAACCCCAGGAAATCACTGATTCTCATAGAATCAGATGGCTCTGATACCAATTTGAAGGTGCAATATCTAACTTCTTGAATCAAAAATTATTCAACTAGAATATAATGGACAATTAAAGCAAAGTAAAATCACACATGGAATTTTACAAGCTTCATCTGCACTGGAACAATTTCCAGCCGACTAGTGCTTGGGTCGGGTAATATGTAACTTTCACTAACAAATCAAATGTTAAGTACAATCACTAGTTCCAAAATGGAATCAACGTCTTAACACTACTGAAATTACAAATTACCCTAAAGCTTGAGTAACCACTCAAAAACAATTTCCAAATCCCTTGGAACTTATGAATCGAATCCCTCGATTCAGAAACGCTCAAGATCCCCTCAAGCACGCTAGTTGAATCCCTCTACTAGCCAGATTCGAAATCCCTTCGAATCAGAACAGAACTTCCCACAGCTCTGCAACAAGCTCCCCCTTCAACAATGGCGAACCTGCAAAAATCAAGAAAGAAAGAAAGACAAGAGAGAAAAACAAGAATCTGTTTTCTCAACCAAAAATGAACAACTAACAGAGAAAAAGGGGTTAGGTTGTTAGAAAGAGATTATTATATTTATAGCAACCCTAACACCTAACAGATTAACAACACGACCAGCTAAACAGAATTAACATGTTTCCAAATATACTGACACAAGCTGACGTGTACTCATTAATCTACAGCATCGAGTAGATGAAACTCAAGACTAAGTAGAACGAACAGAGACAACATATTCACAAACAATTCAAAGACTGATCAACAAACTCTGTAGATGAAACAACATAGACATATTTTGACAACCATAACAAAAAGGCTGTTACAGTGTTTTTATTTAATTTTTTAAAATATATTTTCTTTAACAAAATAAACTTCCTTTAAAAAGAAACACTCACATCAAGGTCACTAGTCTCCACTTTGATATTTTTTGAAGTTTTAATATATATTTTTTTACAATTTAGTCCCTTTCTAAAATATTTATATTCTTACCCTTAATTAAAAAAAAAATCTCCAACGAATAGAAATTATGTATCGGCCAATAACTTTGACTAACTATTACTAAAATAAGAGAATGTCACACCATATCTTATTATATTTAATAATAATAATATTTTTTTAGAATTAAAAAAAAAATCTGTATTTTCAAACTTCATAATAAATGAAATTTTCTGTATCATAGATTTTTGGTTGAATGGTGGATAAAAATAATGTCATAAAACTGTCCACGTCAGATGGATTATGACGACTACGTCACGTCTGCTTTATAAGACAACCACTTCCTAATTTTATTGCCTTGCCACCACCGCCCTCGGGTCTCCTCTCCCCTCCCCTCACTAACTCACTCACTGCTTTATTATTTAATGTTTATTATAAAACTATTTACAGTTATTAATTAATGTTCCTGAAACTTTCAATATTACAAAAATTAATTGACAAAAAAAGTCCGTGAGACCTCCTATGGTTTTTTATTTGAGGCAAAATCTGTTACTGTTGTCTCGTGTCGTTTCATTGTATGCAAGATATCAAAGGCAGGCATGGCATGGGACTATGGGAGGGAGTGAATTAAGCTCATAATTTTGCTGGTTAAATGTACTTGGATTGGACCCTCGAGACCCGAAAGCAGAAGCCCTAGCTTCTCAACTAGGGGTATGGGTCCATGTAAGCCCATCTTTGTTTGTGTACTATTTATCTGTTGGGTTGGGTCTTCAAATGGGGAACAAGAGCGTACTTGTGTTAATTTGTGACATGAAAAATGGTCCCAAATGATACCATAATAGATGTCGCGTTTCTGATTCAAATGGATACTTTTGTATATTCTGGATATAATTTTGCTTAAAGTAATCTTACAACAATTTGTTAGAATTAATATGAAAGTAGACATATGAACAATTCTATATACATGTAGGCGGAATTAATATATGAATGAACATATGCAAAAAAGAATCGAATATTGTATACCTCCAGCCATTGCTATTGATAACCTCGATCTAGCTTTAGATCTACAAAAGAAAATAACAGAAATTAGAACGAGTACACGGGCTTCCAAGCTCTCACTAACTCTTTTAGATGGAGTTACTGAAAGTCAGAATGAGTAGCGAGCTTGGGGACCGGTACTCTATATTTATAGAGTGAGACCTACCATCAGAGTCTCTGCCACAGATTGAGATATTTCCTCAATCAGTTGGGATATGAAAAATCGGGTAACAACAAATCAGGTAACAAACAATGTTGACCATTAATTAGAATATTTTGTCAATAAATTAAATATTGACTTTAATATATTAAATCAATTAGTTGATTTTATATACCAAATAAATAATATTCTAACATTCTCCCACTTGGTCAGCATTTAAATTAATGTATTACTTAAGCCCGACGATCATCCCTGTTAGATAATAAACACATGAATCATGGCGATAGGTCCTCTTTTTATGACGAGTATTATCTTCCATGTATTACAATATATTTATTACATAACAATGTAATTTATGTGGTTATGTACTTAAACGAATAAACCTTATGTTTATTCAGGTCCTATGAAAGTAAAATTTTACCTTATGTTTATTCAGGTCCTATGAAAGTAAAATTTTCTCAAATAAAATTAAGATGCGCATAAATATGAGAAAATATCAAAAATGAGAGTTTCATTGATAATAACTTCAGTTTGTACAATAAATTTACATAAGGGAACCAAGTCCCATGTTCACTACATGATCCTTGAATTTATGAGGTGGCAAGCCTTTCGTCATAGGATCAGCAATCATCAATTCAGTGCTAATGTGTTGAATGACCACTTTATTTTCTTTAACACGTTCTCTCACGGCTAAGTACTTGATGTCGATGTGCTTGCTTCGACTACCACTCTTGTTGTTCTTAGCCATGAATACAGCAGCTGAATTGTCGCAGAACATTCTCAATGGCCTAGATATTGAATCTACAACTCTAAGGCCTGAAATGAAACTCTTTAGCCATACACCATGCGATGTAGCCTCAAAACACGAAACGAACTCAGCTTCCATAGTAGAAGTAGCAGTCAAGGTCTGTTTGTTACTCCTCCATGATATAGCTCCACCGGCAAACATAAACACGTAACCAGAAGTTGATTTACGTGAATCAGTACAACCAGCAAAGTCTGAATCTGAGTAGCCAACTACTTCCAGTTTGTCGGTTCGTCTGAACATGAGTTTGTAATCCTTAGTACCCTGAAGATACCTCATAACTTTCTTTGCAGCTTTCCAGTGGTCTAATCCCGGGTTACTCTGAAATCTTCCTAGCATTCCGACAGCAAAGGCAATGTCGGGTCGTGTGCACACTTGAGCATACATCAAGCTTCCAACAGCAGAAGCATATGGGATGTTCTTCATTTCTTCCTTTTCAAAATCATTCTTTGGACACTGGCTCAAATTTAATTTATCACCCTTAACGATAGGAGCAACACTTGGTGAACAATCTTTCATCCGAAATCTCTCTAAAACTTTGTTAATGTAGGTTTCTTGAGATAGACCTAAGATACCTTTGAATCTATCTCGATGGATCTTAATGCCAATGACATAAGACGCATCACCCATATCCTTCATCTCAAAGTTCTTTGAGAGAAATTGCTTCACCTCATGTAGCATGCCCTTATCATTGGTTGCAAGAAGAATATCGTCCACATATAAAACAAGAAAACAAATCTTACTCCCACTGACCTTCTGGTATATACATTGATCCATGACATTCTCTTCAAATCCAAAAGAAGAGATGACATCATGGAATTTTAAATACCATTGGTGGGACGCTTGTTTTAAACCATAGATGGACTTCTTAAGCTTGCACACCAAATGCTCACCATTACTAGAGGAGAATCCTTCTGGTTGTTTCATGTATACCTCCTCCTCTAGGTCACCATTTAGGAAGGCAGTTTTCACATCCATCTGCTGTAGCTCTAAATCGAAATGAGCAACTAATGCCAGGATAACTCTGAGGGAATCTTTCTTAGATACCGGAGAAAAGGTCTCCGTGTAGTCAATTCCTTCTTTTTGAGTGAATCCTTTAGCAACGAGTCTCGCTTTGTGTCTCTAAATGTTGCCTAATGAGTCTTTCTTTGTTTTGAAGACCCATTTACACCCAATAGCCCTCGCCCCATTAGGCAACTCAACAAGATCCCAGACTCCGTTGCTTTTCATAGAATTCATTTCTTCATTCATGGCATTGTACCACAGTTCCGATTCTTTGCTATTCATAGCTTGTGAAAACGTTTCTGGATCATTTTCGGCTCCAATATTGTAGTCAGATTCTTGCAAATACACAATGTAGTCACTAGGTATCGCCGATTTTATTATCCTAGTGGATCTTCTTAAGGCTACACCAGCAGGCTCTTGAGGAGCGGGTGGTTCAGCTTGTTGTTCAACAATTATAGGCAACTCTTGAACAACTCGATCCATTTGAACTTCATCATTGACTTGTGGATCTTCAACAATTGGCTGTGGTGGTTCAACATCCATTTGGACTGCAGGGGTGTTATCGACCACAATCAATCTTGCTCTTGAGGTGGAGGGTTCTAAAGGATCTTTCTCAGAACCTAAGTCCTTGGATTGATCACTCCCACTAATCAAGGCATTTTCAAGAAATTTTGCATTCCTTGATTCCACAATCCTAGTGCTATGAGATGGACAATAAAACTTGTAACCTTTAGACCTTTCAGCGTAACCAATAAAGTATCCACTTATGGTCCTTGGGTCCAGTTTCTTTTCTTGTGGATTGTATACCCTAACTTCAGATGGGCATCCCCAAATGCGTACATGTTGCAAACTCGGTTTCCAACCTTTCCATAATTCAAAAGGAGTTTTGGAGACTGCCTTGGTTGGAACTCGATTTAATATGTACACGGATGTCTTTAGAGCTTCAGTCCACAAGGATTTAGGAAGTTTAGGGTTGCTGCTAAGCATACTTCGCACCATGTCCATCAATGTTCGGTTTCTCCTTTCTGCAACACCATTTTGCTCGGGTGTACCGGGCATGGTATATTGGGCAACAATCCCATTTTCTTGAAGAAACTTTGCAAAAGGACCAGGTGCTTGTCCATCTTCAGTGTATCTACCATAATATTCTCCACCTCTATCTGATCTCACTATCTTAATTTGCTTGTTGCATTGTTTCTCTACTTCAGCTTTAAATATCTTAAAGACATCTAACGCTTCGCTTTTGTTATGAAGTAAGTAGATATACATGTAGCGTGAGTAATCATCTATGAAAGAGATGAAGTATTTCTGACCATATTAGTCCATGTCTGGACTACATATATCAGTATGTATGATTTCTAATAGATCAGAACTCCTATGGACACCATTTTTCTTAGACTTGGAGGTATGCTTTCCCTTAATGCAATCCACACAAGTATCAAAATCAGTAAAATCTAAGGTATTGAGTACCCCATCATTTACTAACCTTCTAATTCTATCAATAGAGATATGTCCCAATCTCCGGTGCCATAATGTAGAGGAATTCTCATTCATAACACATCTTTTATTGCCAGCGTGAACGTGCATAGTATTATAAGCGGTATTGTTTTGTAAATTAAGGCAGTAAAGACCATCAGACAAAATACCATTTCCAACACATTCAGATTTATTATATAAATTAAAAGATTTGTCTGAAAATGTAAAGGAAAAACCAAAAGGTACAAGTCTTGAAACGGAAATCAAGTTTCTAGAGAAACTTGGTACATAAAATGTCTTTTCTAACTTTAAAACAAAACCGCTACTTAAAACTAAATGGCACGTTCCTATAGCCTCCACATGTGAGCCCATCTTGTTTCCAGATAAGATGCTTTGCTCACTTCCCACTGGCTTCCTTAGGTTTTGTAAACCCTGCAAGGAATTTGAAATGTGAATTTTTGATCCAGAATCAATCCACCATGTGTTAATATTAACATTAGCCATATTAGATTCATAACATACGAATGAAATTGGATTACCTTTGTCGTCCATCCATTTCTTGAACTTGGCGCATTCCTTTTTCGCATGTCCCTTCTTTTTGCAGAAAAAACATTTGATGGAATCCTTCTTTATATCGCCTTGGGGAGGCACTTTATTTTTCCCCTTGTCCTTCTTGGATGGTTTGCGTTTCTTGCCTTGGGTGGCCATGTGAGCACTTTCACCTTGTTCCTGCAGGAGCCTTGCTTCTTCTTGAGCACACATGGTTATCAGTTCATTGATAGTCCATTTGTCCTTATGTGTGTTGTAGGAAATTTTGAAAGGCCCATATTGAGGTGGAAGATGGTTAAGGATGTAGTGGACCAGGAAGGTTTCAGGAATGACTACATCGAGTTTCTTCAGTTGAGCAGAAATGTCCCTCATCTTTGAAATATGTTCTCTAACTCCTTTGACACCGGTGAGTTTTGTGGATGAGAACTGGTGGATGAGGTTGTTGTAAAGTGGTTTGTCCGAAGTGTCGAACTGCTCATCGATCAGTTTGATCAAGTCTTTGACTTTCTCAGGTTGCTCCACCGATCCACGCATTCCCAGAGGGATCTTGGACATGATGAACATGATGCTGAGGCGATTGGACTGCTCCCATTTCTCATATAGTGCGATCTGAGCAGCAGTGCTAGTCGCAGTGATTGCAGCAGGTTCGTCCTTCCTTATTGCGTAGTCCATGTCGGCGCAGCCTAAATGAAGAAGAACTCGTTCCTTCCAGATTTTGAAATTATCACCCCTAAGCTCAGGAATTTCGGTAAGGATTTCAGCAAAACTAGAGGATGATGAAGAAGCTGCATGAATAGGATTACAAACTTAGATTTAGAAGATTGAGGCTTAATGAAGTCATGTTTTACCAATGTATAACATGCTGAAGATTGAAATTTTATTAAACAAAAGTTGCCTGTGGGCTAAATTTTTAATTTAATAAAATTGGATGTAAATGATGATAGATTATTCAAACGAATTATTTGGGATAAAGTAAGGTTTGAAACTTCTATCTTTATTAAACTTTATGATAAAACTATTAAATTAATTATCATAACTCCTGTGGGTAAATTAAGAAAATTAATTTAATATATTATCCTAATTAATTATATAAATATAATAAAATCCCTATGGGGTAAAATTGTTATATTTATATAATCAATCACAATTTTGTCCATTATGTGATCCTTTCAAATTAATATATAATTTTATATAATTAAAGATGCTGTGGCTACTCCCTAATTATGTAAAATTATATGGTTCACTAGACATTATGTTTTAGGCTCTAGGAAGACCTAAGAACAATTTCGTTATAACATAATAGGCAATCACAGAGAGTAGTGCTCCTAGTGTGGTCGTCCGAAGATCATTAAAAACCGTTCTAGATTGAGCATTTGTCTCAGTTTCATGCGTTCTTATGTCAACCACAAAATTGTTTATGAATTATTCATAATTTTATTCACCCTAAATGTTTTATGAATATTTTATGAATAATTTATGGAGATTAATGTGCTAAATATTATTCAACCTATCTTAATGTTTTGAATATAATCTAAATATATCTAGCACAATAATGAAATATATATAATGTATTTAAAATTATAAAGGCATACATATAAAATTAAAGATAATTATACTCAAAATAAATTTTGCATGAATAAGAACAAAATAATCATACAAATTAGTATAATTAATTATATGTACGAAAATACAATAATTCCATATATATACTTAATGGTAGAAAAAATCATGCTTAATAAGACAATAACATCATTTACTGATTTCGTGAATTAATAAAATAATTGCACAAACTTAATTGTAAAAATTTCTTACATTCTTAAAATAGCACAATTATTTAATATTGCATGAATAAAAGAAATATGCCATACACCAAAATCAAGTAAGTGCACATTTTAATTAATTTCCAAATATATAATTTACCAAAATTATATGTTTTAATTAAATTGGCAAGATAAAATTTATTGTCCAAATTGGTTCGAAATTCATGTCTAAAGAGATTCATGACGTTAGATTGATTAAACAACAACAAAAAATCGAAATTTAATATCAAAATTGTTTTTGGCCATAACCGGGTACATGAAGGTTGCAAAACTGATTTTGGATTCTCAAAACTTGATTTGGAAACATAGATCATTAGAAAAAAAAATCTGAAGGATTTCTAATGGTACTTATGTGGAAAATTAGTTTTGAAACAAAAAATCAAAAAATATGAGACATTAAAACTCTCTATCAAAATAAAAATAAAAATAAAAATTATGAATATGGCCCTCAAACAATATATAAAACTATATACACGAATATATAATATATGTGTATAGATGAAGACATAGGCACATCTATAAATCATAAAAAAATATATGTGTATAATTTGTTTATATTGCCAAAATATGTTAGATATAACATATATGTAAACACAAAACAATACAAACACAATAAAATTACCAAAAGAAATTTTGTTAAATGTAGGCCAACCAAAACCGAAGATATATGTATATATATATATGAATATGAATATGAAGGCATATATAAATCAAATAAATATACATGCAGATAAAATTAGCAAGGCAGAGATGTAGACTGGCGACTGATACCAAATGTTAGAATTAATATGAAAGTAGACATATGAACAATTCTATATACATGTAGGCGGAATTAATATATGAATGAACATATGCAAAAAAGAATCGAATATTGTATACCTCCAGCCATTGCTATTGATAACCTCGATCTAGCTTTAGATCTACAAAAGAAAAGAACAGAAATTAGAACGAGTACACGGGCTTCCAAGCTCTCACTAACTCTTTTAGATGGAGTTACTGAAAGTCAGAATGAGTAGCGAGCTTGGGGACCGGTACTCTATATTTATAGAGTGAGACCTACCATCAGAGTCTCTGCCACAGATTGAGATATTTCCTCAATCAGTTGGGATATGAAAAATCGGGTAACAACAAATCAGGTAACAAACAATGTTGACCATTAATTAGAATATTTTGTCAATAAATTAAATATTGACTTTAATATATTAAATCAATTAGTTGATTTTATATACCAAATAAATAATATTCTAACACAATTTACAAATATCAGTATGAATACAGGCCCGATTATAATCGTGCACGCTTTTACGCACTATTATATAATGAATGGTATTATTTTATATAAGTATATTTTAATTTTGTTTATATGATGATGTATATTGTAGTCAAAATAAATTTTTTTAAATTTAAAAAAAATTTAAATAATTTCAAGTGTAAAAAATAAGGTCTAAAATAAAATTTACACGTGTGATGATACTAAAAGTTTATAATTCTTATTCAACATTTTATATTATTCAATTTTTTTTAAAAATTTGCAGGAAATTCATTGTGACTACAATAAATATCGTCGTGTAAAATACTGTAATTATAATTTATATATGTGTGTAAAAATATATGATTTACCTTAATAACACATAAAAAGTACATACTATTGTAGTCGTGAACTACATATAGTTCACAATTTAGTATTTGTGTGTGGAAGACTGGGATTTAAATCACTTCTTAATTTGGGGGAAATTTATCTTGAAAGCTAATCACGTAATCAGCTAAGAGAGATATTGAACATCTCTCGTCTTCACATTGCTTGAGAATTGCATTGACAAATAATATTCAAATTAACTATAGTTTTTAAGTATTTACACAAAAGTGAAAAATATTTCAAATAAACTATGCAATAGAATTTTTCAATAATTTTAAATTAAGTTTTTTTTATGCATTGATTGACATCTTTTGAAAAAGTCGCAAAGTGAGTTGTTTTTGGTCTAATAATCACCGCATATTATATTTCAGCAATAGTGAAAAAACAAAAAGTTGCAACTTTATATCAAAATTATTTTTATACGTATATTTACTTTCCCTCTGACAAAATATATAATTTAGGTAATTCTCATGTGCACTCCTTAAAAGGGATACACGGTGCACCCTTAAAATTTTTAGCTCGACAAGTATTTTCGGCGAATTTTTTTTATGACTATGTATATTATAGTTATTTAAAATATTTTACAAATTTTCAGAATATTTTGAATAATTTACAGTACCGAAAGTAAGGTTCAAACATGTTACCTTCCATGCGCATAACAAAAATTAGTCACGCATGCAAAAACATGTTTTGAACTTAATTTTCAGCACTATAAATTATTCATAGTTTTTTTTTTAATTTTCAGGATGCTCTAAATAACTACAATGTACACAGTCATAAAAAATAAATTCACCAAAAATACTTTCCAAACCAAAAATACCACGAGGTGCATCGATATGCCCTTTTTTGGAGTGCACCGGAGAATTCCACTATAATTTACTACTTTTATTATTCTTTTTTTCTTTGGTCATATATTATTCTATATTTTTTAATTTAATTCTATTAAATTTAATTTTACTTTCCAATTATAACCATATAGTATAATAATGTAGTCCTACCTAGCTATGTTTTTGTTTTTGTTTATAGCTAAAAACACAATATAAAAGTAAAAAATTTGACTTATTTATAACTATTATATAAATATATTTTTTAATGATTTTTTTTTAAGTGTTTGGATATTAATAAAAGAAAAAATATTATACGAATAAATTAGTAATTGTGAAAATTATTTTAATTTCAAAAATAGCTTCTTAAAAGTGATTTTGGAAGGAGGTAGATGATAGCTTTCCCAAAAAGAGAGTTCGTGTGCAAATGAGTATTAACATTATAAGAGCATTCCCAATAGCGACTCTATAAAGAATAATTCCCTATAATTATAATGAAAATTGTTGAAATTATCATCCAATAAATCCTTTAAACCAATTTCCTAGAATATAGTTTCTTTATATTTTTTATTTTCATCTCTACATTTATAGATTTTTAAGAGCTCATTTTCACATTCTTTTCTATTTTTTTATTCACTTTCTTTTCTTTCTCTTTCCAAATTTATCAATTTTTTTATTATTTTAATTAATAAAAATGTTTAAGGATATAATATTTAAATAATGTAAAAATATATATAAAGAAGTTGATATATGGTATACTGTAAAATTTTAATATAAAAAATAGATAAAGTAGAGTTTTAGTGGTATATTTTAAATGATAGAGTAGAGAAGTTGTTGGGAATGCTCGTTCGAATGGTGCTTTAAAGAAGCCAATATATAAAAAATAAAAAATAAAAAGCTAAATGGCTTAAAATATTTATCCTTTAAATGCTCTAAATGCAAAGCTAAATGTAGCTAAGATTCAAGGTGAATGTAAATATTTTTTTAATATTTTTTTCATCTTTTTTCCTTCCTATCCCATTAGCTATTTTTTTATTATTATTATTTCTTCTGTGATTTTAACTAATAAATAATATTTAAATAGTTTAAAAGAAAATATAGATAAGCTAATATGTGTAATATAAAAGTGTGAGGTAAAATAAAAAAAGTAAAATTTTAATGATGTATTTTGAGAGATGGAGTAGAGCACCCATTGTGAGTGTTCTAAGAGCACTGTCAATGAAGGAAGTAAAATATTTAATTATTTATAATATAGAGAAAAAATTGTTAAATAGTATTCCAATGGGTGATGTAAAGTTATATTTTTTTACCTAAATGAATAGTATTTCTCTATATGTAGTGAAACACTATTCATCAAGCTATTAATATTTTATTATTTTTTTATAAACTTTTGTATATATACGAGTGTGATATTATTATATTTAATTATTTTATTTATTAAAATGAATAAAATATTTTTTAAAAATATAATATTTAAATGATGTAGAGAAAAAATAGAGAAGCTGATGTATGGTATAATGTAAAAGCTTGAGGTAAATTATAAAAAATATATGTTTTGGTGATGTATTTTGTAATACACTTTCTCTATAATATTTAGCTAAAACTCACAAAAACATCTTCTATCAGCTTCTTTACACATTTATTTATAATAGATATGCACAAACTCCAATTAATACATACCTACAGTTACATAATATTTATATAACATTTTAATATTATTATTTTTCTTTATAAGCTTTCTCTCTCCCATTTAGTATATATATTTATTATTTATTTTTTCTTTTTCAATTATTTTATTTTACTTTAATTAATAAAATATGTTTAAAGATATAATATTTAAATGATGTAGAGAAATGTATACAGAAGTTGATGTATGGTATAATGTAAAACTTAAAGGTAAAATAGAAAAATGTGTGTTTTTTAGAGGTATTTTAAATGATGGAGTAAAGCATCCATTAGGAGTGTGAAATTAAGCAAATGTCAATGTTTTTAATTTTGTAGTAAAATAGTCTAAGCACCTTTTAATATTACATATTACCAAATATGTCATTTAGCAAATTACTATTTTATAATAAATATTTGAGAAATTTGCGGCATTAATCTTTATGTAGTTCATTTTGTTGCACTTAAATCCCTATATAAATTTTTTGGCGGCAAAAATCTCTGCCGTTGTACATTTGGTGCGGACATTGGTCCCTCAACCGCTAAGTGTGTCAAGCGGTACACGTGGCAGCACCCGATTGACGATGAAATTTGCTTTTGAGAAATTTGCATCATAAATACCTATGTAGTTCATTTTGTTACACTTTAATGCCTAAATAAATTTTTTGTTGCCAAAAATTAAATAAAATAATTTATTCACCTCAAAATGCCCTCATATTTTATTTATCCTCCCAATATTATTCGTAGCACAACATTATTAATTTGTAACGACTTGTTATTATTTCAATAATTACTCATTTTTTAGTATTATTTAAAGAGATTAATTTTAATCCTCTATAAGTATATTTGTCAAAAATATCATTATGACAATAAAATAAATATTCTTCCGTTCAACTATATTATATTTACGTATATATACTTCATTCATTATATATGATCAAAATAATATATATAATAAGGGATTATAATTATTAATTTTAATATTTTAATTTTATCACTCACAAACAAATATATATATAATCATAGGACAATTCTCTTATAGGGGCTTCATTTTAAGCCCTACCGGTGAGACTCTCAGTGTTTTCGACCCGTGAACAGTTTTCGGCGCGATTTTTTTTTATGACCATATATATTGTAGTTGTTTAGAGCATCCTGAAAATTTTTAGAAAATTCCTAATAGTTTACAGTACCAAAAACTAGGTTCAAACATATTGTTTTCTACGCACATAAAAAAAATTAGCCGCGCGTGCAACAACATGTTTGACTTAGTTTTCGGTACTGTAAACTATTCATAATTTTCTGAAAATTTGCAGGATGCTCTAAATAGCTACAATATACACGGTCATACAAAAATCACGCTGAAAACTATTCACGGATCGAGAACACTGAGAGCTCCATCAATAGGGCTTAAAGTAAAGCCGCTATAAAAAAATTATCATACTGAAATATATGATTACCGGTACTATAAAAACATGCCTTATGCCTATATCAAAATTTAAACCGTATATATATAGGACAATTCTCCTACAGGGGCTTCACTTTAAGTCCTACTGGTAGGACTCTCACTATTTCTCGACCCGTGAACAATTTTTGGCACGATTTTTTTTTTTATGACCGTGTATATTGTAGCTATTTAGAGCATCCTGCAAATTTTCAGAAAATTCCGAATAGTTTACAGTATCGAAAACTAGGTTCAAACATGTTGTTTTCCACGTGCATAAAAAAAAATTAGTCACGCGTGCAACAACATGTTTGAACCTAGTTTTCGGTATTGTAAACTATTCAGAATTTTCTGAAAATTTGCAGGATGCTCTAAATAGCTACAATATACACAGTAATAAAAAAAAATCGCGCCGAAAATTGTTCACGGGTTGTAAACACTGAGAGCCCTACCGGTAGGGCTTAAAGTGAAGACCATATAGGAGAATTATCATATATATATATGGCGAATTCTTCCGTCCCTCCCAGGACTCATTCCTTTAGTGTGGGGTCTATTTTTTTGCCAATTGTCCAAATTTTATAGGAGTAAGTCTTTTTTTCACATTTGCTTTTGACTTGCAATGACCGGTTGTGTGAACCGTTTGGAAAGTTACTGGTGATGTGGGTATAAAAAGTAGGGGCAAAAGAGTAATTCCCTGTCCAAAAATATGTACAGTTGAGGACTTGATTGTAAACTTAATATGAATTTAAGATATATTTACGATTTTGGTAACGTAAGCATTGTGCTTCCGCCAAGTGATTTATATTATTATGTTGAGTGAGACGCAACAATAACCACGTAAGTAAAACTGATATATATTTTGTAGTTGTTTTATAAGATTTTTTAAACTTTTTTCCCTGGAGAAGTTTCATTTATTCAATATTGGGATGAATGAATCATTAACTCAATTAGGTATGGAAAAATATTATTTAGATGGTTGATTAATTAGGAGAGTCAGTACTTGCTTGCTTGCTTGATGATAACTCTACAAAATAGAGTTATTTTACCACATTTTATGTGCTAATTGTTGCTTAATTCTTGAGTTTTTAATTGATTTATTAAATTTTAAAGTAATTTTGAATTTATTGGGCTTATTTTGATTTTATATATATTTGTACGTTTTTATAGTTATTATATTGTAATATGTTGTAATTTAATTATTTGAATTATTGTTGTGTGTTTAGTGGTAAAAATAAATGCATATTTATTCAACTTAAGTGTCAAAGCAAATTAAGTTTAAATTAATATTTTCTTTAAATTAATGAGATGTATTTGTATGTTGAAAATATTTATTTGAAGTTAATTTATACTATTTTATAGAAATTAATTTGCATTTTTGCATTTTTATTTAAAGGAAATCAATGATAGAAGTGGTATTTTTGAAAAGAAGGCAAAGAAAATGGCTCAGCCCAGCCATGGCCCAGGCCCAGTCCGCCTGCCCTCTGGCCCAGCCCGCCTATCCTCTGGCCCAGCCCGTCTGTCCCCTGGCCCAGTCCGCCTGCCATCTTCAGCTCTCCACATTTCCTCAGCAGCACCAAAGCCAGCATCACACAATTCCAACTCCCTGCAGCTGAGTCTCACTGCCCAGCCGCCACCTGTCCCATTTTCTCTCAACATTCGGCCTCTCCAGCACTTAGCGCCTGCCATGCCACAATTCCAACTCCCTCCAGCCTTCATTCCAAGCATATCTCCACAAATAGCATCACGGGCCTCTGCCCCATTCAGGCTCAATCTGGGCCCGTTCCCTTCCTGCCCAGCTGCCAGCCCAACCGGCCCAAGTCCCCAGCAGTCTCACTGCCCAACCGTACACTGCATTCACCAAAATCCTCTTGAGCCCATCAACATACTCTTTTGTCCCCTATGTCAAAATGCCAACATTTTTACCCTTTTGTCTACACACTTTTACCCCAAAATCTTCATCACTCCTACAATTTACCTCTATTTACCATATTATTATTAATTTAATCAATTTACTTAATTTAAATTGATTATTTTAATAATGTCATTTTGGCTATAAATAAGGGTTTTCAAGACCATTTGGGGTGCTTAATGTTTTGGTTACCATCTTTTTCTCCCATTTTCTCTCTACCATTCTCTCTTCCATTTGGGTTTTTCAAGAGCATTTTGCAAGTATGTATGTCTTTTATTTTGTAATTTCTACTCTAGTTACGTGCTTCTAATCTTTTTCATAAGATTATTAAGATCATGATGAAGCAACTTGTAACTAGATAATATTTATGTTGTATGTTGATTTCCCTTGTAATGCAACAAAGTCTATGGATTTTTCTTCTTCATATATTTCTTTCATCTTAAATATCTTGTATTTTAGATTGTTAGAACATATTTACACTTTGTTCTTCATTAGTGCATAAACATAATATTCTTTGTGTAAGATGTGTCATTAAATTGTATACATCCATGCTTAGAACAAAAATATTATGTTTTGCCTTATAAATAATGTTCATTGATTTATTTGTTATTTCATTAGATTGATTTACATTAAATGCTTTGAAATTATAATTTTGAAAAGTGAGGAAAAATCCTATCTTTTTATAAGAAATTTGTGCTTAAAATTATAAATCTTTTTGGAAAATGATAGTTTAAATTATTTTAACTATCACTAAAACTTGGGAATCAATATACTAATAAATATTATTAAACTTACATTTTGTGGATTCTAGTATCTTAATAATATTTTCTTTTAACACTTATTGTCAAATCATTATTGGTTCATTTTCATTCTCTTAAATAGCTTTATTTTTCAATCTTTTATTTTACGTTCATAATATTAAAACTCATCAATCTTTGGATCTAGGTTAGAATTTATTACTTTTGATTTAAAATAGTTTTCTTTTTTATTTTAGACAACTCCTTTGGGTTCGACCTCGTGCTTACACGAAAACTATTCTATAAATACGATTCGTGCGCTTGCGAGTATAAATATTTAAACATACCCGTTTTGGGTCTATCACTTGATTTTTGGGGAATAAATGAAACATCTTGATGGACTGTAAGTCAGACTTAAGGAGAGTGTTCTGGATGTTGGACGCATTGTATCTCCTCTCCCATTCGTTCCGCTCGGTGGCCAGCCTGACGTTGTCATGCACAATTCGGTTAATGTATTGCATTAGCTCAAGATGACTGTCATCAAACGACGGGAAGTTAACGATGTTATTCATTGGGAAAGGTGTGGAGTCCATTTTAGAGATAAAAAAAGGATAGACAAGTATACATGTAGGGTGGTGGAGATTGAATTGAGGTCAACACGATCCCTACACACATATATATACATATAGAGAACACAAGCATGGAGGAGTGGATCAAGTAAGTGTAAGGTGAGGTCTTCCTGTAAATGGTGGAGTTGTTAATGCACTGTCACTTATCAAAAATAAGGTTGCACATCAGTCAAAATTACATAAAGTATGCTATTATTAGAAACATAAGGAAGCAGTCACGTATTACGTGGGAAGAATTAGAATTTACGTTTCAGCACGTCATGGTCACGTGAGTTGTGAGTGGTATTACGTGAGAGGACCTTTGGGAGCACAGTACCTGAGAAAAATAAGAATGGAGACGGAATTGACTTCCATTTTGACGTTTTTTTTTCATGTATTTTGACTTCCATTTTGACAGAATTGCTATTATAATTTCTCTCAAACAAAAATTCAAACATGAGGTGGTCACCATTATATATGACCGGGCACTGAATACTCGAGTGCACCATTACAAAAATAATGAAGCCAAACAAGATTTGTTGCCTAAATAACTAATGCCCAAAACATATTGAGTAAATGTGCTATAAGAACTTACCCGAAGAACTCGACACAAAGATGCAGAGATTTATGCTTTACATTAGAAAAGTGGGCACTTAGTTCTTCAAATTCACGGCAAACAACATCGCATGTAGAATCAAACACCTCCAAACCACGTCGGAAAAAATTACCAAGCTCAATCGAAATCTCTACTGCTCCAAACAAAAAAAATTACCCCAAATTCGTCAGGGAGAAGAATGGACTAAATGGGAGGGAATTTTCCTTCCAAACAGTTATTGTTTGGGTTCGGAGGGACTTTTCATTTTGAAAGGAGAAGAATGGCCTAAACGGGCGAAAACACGAAATAAAAAAATAAAAAAAGTGATCGATTACTGTAATGCCCCAAATTTCCTAATAAGGTTTAGGACCTTGATTAGGAGGCCGGGAGGGCCATAATTGATTTATTATAGTATTTCATGAATATATGCATATTTACGTGGATTATATTATTATATGACGGTGAGTGCATGCGTATGGGAGAATTTATTATTGTGAGGGTATTTTGGTAATTTGGCCACTGTGGGCGTAATTGTATATCTTGGGTGCATGATTGTGATTAATTAATACAGCCACATTATAAGGTGAATTGGTTCGAGCTATCGACATGAGACGATCATGAGATGTAAGTGTTCGGTCTAGTCATAATGGGTTTAAGTCCAGGGCTCGGGGTGAGTCTCGGGGTGAATTTAATGGTTAGAGCATTACCGGGAATTAAAGGGTAATGGGATATGGATTATTGGTGTTTGAGAATATTGGGAATAGCGGGAATTGGAGGGTGTTATTTGTGATTAATGAAATAGGTGCGAAAGGACGGTTTTATTTTAGACCTAAGGGTATTTAGGTCTTTTTACCCTAAGAGATATATATCAGCCATTAAGGCTATAGAAGAGTAACAAAAACATAGCTTCTTTTCCTTCTCTCCCGATAGATTTTCTTCCTCTTTTCTCTTTGGATTTTCGAGCTCAGTTTGAGGAATCGAGCCAAGGAACCAAGCTTAGCCACGCTAGGGTTATGCTCCACCATTGAAGAGGGTGTGTTGCCAAGATTAAGGTGAGTTTCTAGCCACTAGAACTCTTGGTTTTGCTCTGTTTTCTTAGTTAAGTTTCAGCTGGTTTTTGGGTTGGAAACTTGGGAATTGGTTGGAGTTTTGGCTAGGGTTCTTGGGGTTTTGGTCCCTAGGACATGTGGGGATGGTTTTTGGGTTCATTTGGCACCAAAAATGGGATTTGGAAGCATTAGAATCGAGTTAGAATTGAGAAAGTCGAAGAAGGAAGTTTCAGGGATGGTGCTGTCTGGGGGTAGCGCTACAACGCCCATCAGAGGGCGCTATAGCGCTACACAGGGCTCAGTTGGGCGGTTTGTGACTCTGTCTTGAGCGCTGGGGCGCTAGAAGGGCAGCGCTGTAGCGCTCCCTGTTCCTTCAGAACCCTGTTTTGGGTGTTTTTAAGGGCTTTTGGCTTGGGGTTTCAATCCTTAAGGGCCGGGATCGAATCTACTCACTATGTGGGCATGTTTCGAGGTCCCGAGGGTGGGGTTTAGGTTAAGACCCTATCTTTGGTAATTTTCATTAATTGGAGATCGTTTTGGTTATGGCTAGGTGACCGTCAAAGGATTAAGGATCGATCGTTCTCAAAGGTCGTTCTTGTTTTAACTTATACTCGAACCGGAGGTAAGAAAACTGCACCCTGTGTATTTGTGACATGCATGGCTATTATTGATACATGTCGGTTGATTATTATGCATGACATGCATGACTGTTATTGATGCATGTTGGTTGACTGTTAAACGTGGCATGCATAGCTGTTATTGGTGCATGTTGGATTGTTGAATATATTGCATATGATGCATAAGAAACACGTGATTAGGACATGCTTTATATACTGAGTATGATATTGTTCAGAGCTTGAGCCTCTGTGGTTGCGCATGGTCCTAATTGTACTGGTATCTGTTAGTAAGCATGCTGAATACCTTGTTTATAGATATTGGACATGTGATATATGTTTAGTGGCATGGCTTACTTGTGTATGGCGCTGGCTTATTAGTCAGAATCGACAATAGTGTCAGATCCGTCTGTGAAGCTGTGACTTATTAGTTAAGTTCACCACGGGCTGAGCACTGGTCGTGTTTTACCGACCCAAGAGTCAGAGGTGGCAGTGCGTTGTGAACGCCGGGCCAAATAAAGATTAGATCTAATCGAGGTCGGCATTGAATGACTCATATGGGGTATTAATGCTGGACCGACCGGAAGGTCAATGAGAACTATAAGCGCTTGCCTGGTCTATGACCAGATGTTTATGGCCAAGGTATATGACCCCGGTGACTGTTTGTCACATGGCCAAGGGACGCTGTCCATAGCACGACTCTAGGGTCGGGAGGAAGGTTATGTTGGTGACTATTCACCATGCACCTGCCCTAATCAAACTTACGAAAGAATCACTTGTCAGTTAAGCCCTGGTGACCCTATCGTCACATGGCTGGAAGGAGCGATGCCCATCATTGTGGCTTTTGGCTATTGTCACCCATTTGCTTGGACTAATAGTCCTGAATGGTTATTATGATCGTTGTTGAGACTATGTCTCGCTTTATTGTGTTTTCTTGCTGGGCTTCGGCTCACGGGTGCTACGTGGTGCAGGTAAAGGCAAGAGGAAGCTGGACCATCCTTGAGTTGGAGAGCTTAGGTGATGATGTGTACATATGCAGCTGCTCGTCCGCCACGGCCGAGGTTTAAAGTGGAACTAGGGTTGAACCCTGTTTTGCCGCTTAGAACGGCCTGTTGTAAATATTTTCTGTAATAAACTCTGAAACTTTATTTTCGGGATCCCAATGTATAAGCTAAACGTTCTAGTGAAACGTTACATCTTAACCAAAGTTTTTAATCCCTAAACCGCTAATCCTACTTAGTTCACAATTTTGGCCAAATGACTCGGTTAGCGAGTTTAGCACTGTTTACAAGGCACACCGTAACGGTCCCTGAGGTTTGGGGCGTTACAACTTGGTATCAGAGCGAGCCAAGGTTTATGGTTCCTGAAGACAAGCTGGGCATGTACACTCATCACTGAAGATAGCTTCACTCAAGGAGTGGTAACTATTTCTGTAGCTATGTGCATAGCTGTTTGTATAAAATGTGAATCCTTTACCTGTACGTTGTATTAGGGAGCATGAGATTCTGATAAAGCCTGGCTCTTGACTATATGAATATATGCTCCGTGAATATATATGTGTGTATGACTGTGATCATATGGTTACCTGCTCTGTGAATATATATAATTGTGTTATTGCATGCTGGGGGTTAGAAGCATGGTCTGAGTATTGGAAGAGCAGGAGTTATGAGTATGTATGAATGCCATGGGCATGTTTGCAGCACTGCAAGTGGTATATGGTTGTGGTGTGGTAAGATTTATTCCGTGGGGAAAAGCCCTTGATATGTTTGTTGTGATTAATGGATTAAGTTATTGACTGCAGATTTAATTAGCAGGTTTATTCAAGGCAGATTATGAGGCCTGGTAATAGTTATATAGGGGCTGGGAGTTACAGCCAGGGTATCAGTTCTTCGTCTGCATCTTTGAATGTTCAGCGGACGCTTACAGATTTGCAATTAAGATTGCAGAGGCAGGAAGAAGAGATTGGGTATTTGAAACAACATCGGAGTCTGTTGGGTGGTACCCCTTCCTTTGCTTTGCCAGGGGTGGCATCAGTTTCAGCTCAGCCTAGGGTTGAGAATAGATGGGAATTTCTCTGTGGAAGATTCTTGCGGTTTTATCCTCCAATCTTTGAGGGAGGCCTAGATCCATTCAGAGCTGAGCAATGGATGAGCATGATCAGCTCCATTCTTGATAGTATGGGGTTGGTGGGTCACGATAGGGTGATCTGTGCTACATGTGTACTGCAGGATGATGCTCGGACATGGTGGGAGGTAGTATCCTAGACTCGAGACACAGCTGTGATGGATTGGAAAGAATTTAGGCAGCTGTTTAATGAGAAGTATTATTGTGATGTAGCTAAGACTACCAAGGTGAATGAGTTTCTGAATCTTGTTCAGGGTAATGCGTCAGTGACCGAGTATGTTACTAAATTGGATGAGTTGGCCAAGTTTGCCTTAGACATGGTACCCACAGATGTGGCCCGGAAGGAAAGGTTTATTCAGGGATTGAACTCTGGAATAGCTCAAAGCATTAGAGTTGCCCCAGTGTATGAAGTCTCTACCTATGCTCAGGTGGTGGAGAAGGCTCTTGCTGTTGAAAGTATAGTATTTGGGCAGCAGAGTGTTGGAGAGCATGGAGCCCAGATAGTGGTACCTCCACTTATTGGAGCAAGCAAGAAGAAAAGCTGGAAACCTTACCCAGAGTGCGCTCGGTGCAAGAGGCATCATCTGGGAGAATGTTGAGCAAGGGCATGTTTTGCTTGTGGCATGGTTGGACATTTCAAGAGGGATTGCCCAAGTCGGGGGACAGAGCGTAAGCAAAGGGGGATTCCAACTCAAGTGTTTATTCCATGGCAATCAGAGTCTGAGACCGAGACCAGTTCCTCAGGGATGACAGGTCAGTTTTCTAGTGCTGAGTTGGGAATTATGTTGTTTGGCTTTGGTGTCATGTTATTCCTTTGTTGGTATGTATATAGAGAAGGGTATATGGATGGTATATGTGGATCACATGGTTACGTTGTGATGAGAAAAGTAATACGGTATCGGCAGCTTAAGAGATAAGTTGGGTTATGGAAAGGACTTATCGTTGGTTCCATGAGTTAGTTATGACTGACTATGGTTGATCCAGGGTTTGGATTGGTTTAGTAACTAGAGAGTGGTCTTGAATGACAAGGAAAGTATGGTAATTCTTGAGCTTGTGAGCGGAAAATCTTATGACAATTGGCACTGTGCATGGATTTAATATGTTTATGATACCGGATGTGAGGGCCGAAGTTTGTGCAGGGAGGTGCACGAAACTCTTAGCCAGTGTGGTAGATACCACTGAGATTGTACCGGTGAGCTCAGGACAGACTGGATTAGTCTGTGGGTTTTGAATATGGGTTACCAGATGGTTTGTTAGGGCTTCTTGTGATAACAAGAGATTAAAAAGCTGATTGGGTTTGGCACCAGAGATGGAATCAAATGTGGATATTGTTTTGAGTGGCTTAGTGTAGTTCAGTGAAGTTATAGGAATTAAAGAGTTAGTTGCTGAGTAAGATGGAATCTTTAAAGGAGGATCTTGGATCTGGTTAAGACTAGTTAGAGATCAAAGTGAGAAAATCAAGTAAAGGGTTGTGTTGGTGTCAGATTAGAGCACTACGAGTGCTGAGCATATCTTGAGAATTGCTTGATGCTAAGTGTTTGTGAATAAGATGTATAGCGCATTCAAGGATTTATTTGAATGAGATTTGTGATCGTCTTGGACGATGGTATAGTGGTGTTTTCTCTGTGGAGAATTACCAAGAGTGAAGAGTGCCTTGGGGACAGGAGTGTCCATGGATAGTAAAGATATTTCAAGTGCCTTGGGGAGAAAGTGCTGGGTCTTTTATAGACCAGGATAAGTTTGAGGATTGTTATGACATTCTAGTGGTAGAGGAAGTGATTGCCTATGCAACATGTTGATTAAAGGATTTGGCCAGGACTGGGTAGAGTTTCTGGCGGGCCAAGCGGCCAGTTTATTGTTTGAGATTATTATCTCAAGAAGGATAAAAGGGAAGATGGTTAAGTGAGCCATCAGACGGGCAAGATTGAATGGGAAGCTTTAGCTGGACTAGCTAAAGGTTGTTAAGTGACAGACATGAATTTATGGTAATATAGAGATCGGACTTGGGATCCGATGGACATTGAGATTAACTGAGAGATTCTGGATGAATCCCATGCTATCCTTTTATTTGTTTCATTCAGGCATCATGGAAGGGTAACATGATATGGGAATTTTATAGCCTGAGATGAAGAGACATGTGCTAAGGCATGTGTAAAACTCTTAACCTGTTAACAAATTGAGACAGAATGTCAGGAAACAGCAAGGCCATTACAGCCTTTGGGTATCTCATAGTGGGAATAAGTGAGCGTCGCGATGAGTTTCGCGATGGGATTCCCAGGTTGAAGGATCGATGTGAAATGGGTATTAGTCTTTGTGGACTGGTAGTCCAAGTGAGTTTATTCTATTTGTAAGGATAGGTGAGTAGTACGGTTGATCAATATTTGAGTCTCCTTGTGAGAAAGATGGAGAGCCTTCATGGAACTCAGGGTCTATCTTATCAGATGAAGACTTTATTGTGACTTCCAGGTTCTGGAAGGGTTAGGAAGGCGATGGGTATATAAATGGAACTCAGTATAGTTTATCACTCTCTGACTGGTGGCAAATCAGAGAGAGAGGGTTATCCAATTATAATTGGAGGAACATCTTATAAGATGAGTGAGGAAATATATGCATGTGTCTGGATCCTGAGATGGTTTAGGGGAGTTATGAGATTGCTGGAGTTTGAATCTTGGATGATCACTTCTTGGAGTAAATGGGAAAAAAATATTGTTAAACTGGATAGTGGGAATGTGGAAATTTCAGGTAGGAGAATGTATCCTCTCTAAGATATCACCATGGGAAAAGGGGTGAGGAATTAAGATAAGTCAAGCCCTAGTTTGTTTCAGCAGTTGGATCCTGAATAGGTCTGAACAAGGTGGCTCTGAATCCGTTTTACTTTTAGCACTAGCAGTTGTATGCAGTGAGTTATGTGCTTCCATGCAGTGGGCATGGGCCGAAGGAACCTATAAGCTGAATTATGAAGATCTGAAGGTTAGGTTAAGTATTCCGGCAAGGAATAGCCAGTTCAGATTATGACATAAGTAATGAGGTTCTATTGAGCAAAATGCACCTTGGGTTAAGGTAAGGCAATCGAGATATAATGGTCAGGAAACGACTTAAGGAAATTTATGTCCAGTGAGTGGAATTCTGGTTTCGAGGTGTTGAATAAATTTCGAGGACGAAATTTCTGTAAGGAGGGGATAGTTGTAATGTCCCAAATTTCCTAATAAGGTTTAGGACCTTGATTAGGAGGCCGGGAGGGCCATAATTGATTTATTATAGTATTTCATGAATATATTCATATTTACGTGGATTATATTATTATATGACGGTGAGTGCATGCGTATGGGAGAATTTATTATTGTGAGGGTATTTTGGTAATTTGGCCACTGTGGGCGTAATTGTATATCTTGGGTGCATGATTGTGATTAATTAATACAGCCACATTATAAGGTGGATTGGTTCGAGCTATCGACATGAGACGATCATGAGATGTAAGTGTTCGGTCTAGTCATAATGGGTTTAAGTCCGGGGCTCGGGGTGAGTCTCGGGGTGAATTTAATGGTTAGAGCATTACCGGGAATTAAAGGGTAATGGGATATGGATTATTGGTGTTTGAGAATATTGGGAATAGCGGGAATTGGAGGGTGTTATTTGTGATTAATGAAATAGGTGCGAAAGGACGGTTTTGCCCTTGGTGGCTGCTAAGGTTTTATTTTAGACCTAAGGGTATTTAGGTCTTTTTACCCTAAGAGATATATATCAGCCATTAAGGCTATAGAAGAGTAACAAAAACATAGCTTCTTTTCCTTCTCTCCCGATAGATTTTCTTCCTCTTTTCTCTTTGGATTTTCGAGCTCAGTTTGAGGAATCGAGCCAAGGAACCAAGCTTAGCCAAGCTAGGGTTATGCTCCACCATTGAAGAGGGTGTGTTGCCAAGATTAAGGTGAGTTTCTAGCCACTAGAACTCTTGGTTTTGCTCTGTTTTCTTAGTTAAGTTTCAGCTGGTTTTTGGGTTGGAAACTTGGGAATTGGTTGGAGTTTTGGCTAGGGTTCTTGGGGTTTTGGTCCCTAGGACATGTGGGGATGGTTTTTGGGTTCATTTGGCACCAAAAATGGGATTTGGAAGCATTAGAATCGAGTTAGAATTGAGAAAGTCGAAGAAGGAAGTTTCAGGGATGGTGCTGTCTGGGGGTAGCGCTACAACGCCCATCAGAGGGCGCTATAGCGCTACACAGGGCTCAGTTGGGCGGTTTGTGACTCTGTCTTGAGCGCTGGGGCGCTAGAAGGGCAGCGCTGTAGCGCTCCCTGTTCCTTCAGAACCCTGTTTTGGGTGTTTTTAAGGGCTTTTGGCTTGGGGTTTCAATCCTTAAGGGCCGGGATCGAATCTACTCACTATGTGGGCATGTTTCGAGGTCCCGAGGGTGGGGTTTAGGTTAAGACCCTATCTTTGGTAATTTTCATTAATTGGAGATCGTTTTGGTTATGGCTAGGTGACCGTCAAAGGATTAAGGATCGATCGTTCTCAAAGGTCGTTCTTGTTTTAACTTATACTCGAACCGGAGGTAA
Source organism: Humulus lupulus (assembly GCF_963169125.1). Classification (NCBI taxonomy): domain Eukaryota; kingdom Viridiplantae; phylum Streptophyta; class Magnoliopsida; order Rosales; family Cannabaceae; genus Humulus; species Humulus lupulus. The sequence goes on along the minus strand of NC_084800.1, from coordinate 46,800,641 downwards.
GAAAACTGCACCCTGTGTATTTGTGACATGCATGGCTATTATTGATACATGTCGGTTGATTATTATGCATGACATGCATGACTGTTATTGATGCATGTTGGTTGACTGTTAAACGTGGCATGCATAGCTGTTATTGGTGCATGTTGGATTGTTGAATATATTGCATATGATGCATAAGAAACACGTGATTAGGACATGCTTTATATACTGAGTATGATATTGTTCAGAGCTTGAGCCTCTGTGGTTGCGCATGGTCCTAATTGTACTGGTATCTGTTAGTAAGCATGCTGAATACCTTGTTTATAGATATTGGACATGTGATATATGTTTAGTGGCATGGCTTACTTGTGTATGGCGCTGGCTTATTAGTCAGAATCGACAATAGTGTCAGATCCGTCTGTGAAGCTGTGACTTATTAGTTAAGTTCACCACGGGCTGAGCACTGGTCGTGTTTTACCGACCCAAGAGTCAGAGGTGGCAGTGCGTTGTGAACGCCGGGCCAAATAAAGATTAGATCTAATCGAGGTCGGCATTGAATGACTCATATGGGGTATTAATGCTGGACCGACCGGAAGGTCAATGAGAACTATAAGCGCTTGCCTGGTCTATGACCAGATGTTTATGGCCAAGGTATATGACCCCGGTGACTGTTTGTCACATGGCCAAGGGACGCTGTCCATAGCACGACTCTAGGGTCGGGAGGAAGGTTATGTTGGTGACTATTCACCATGCACCTGCCCTAATCAAACTTACGAAAGAATCACTTGTCAGTTAAGCCCTGGTGACCCTATCGTCACATGGCTGGAAGGAGCGATGCCCATCATTGTGGCTTTTGGTTATTGTCACCCATTTGCTTGGACTAATAGTCCTGAATGGTTATTATGATCGTTGTTGAGACTATGTCTCGCTTTATTGTGTTTTCTTGCTGGGCTTCGGCTCACGGGTGCTACGTGGTGCAGGTAAAGGCAAGAGGAAGCTGGACAATCCTTGAGTTGGAGAGCTTAGGTGATGATGTGTACATATGCAGCTGCTCGTCCGCCACGGCCGAGGTTTAAAGTGGAACTAGAGTTGAACCCTGTTTTGCCGCTTAGAACGGCCTGTTGTAAATATTTTCTGTAATAAACTCTGAAACTTTATTTTCGGGATCCCAATGTATAAGCTAAACGTTCTAGTGAAACGTTACATCTTAACCAAAGTTTTTAATCCCTAAACCGCTAATCCTACTTAGTTCACAATTTTGGCCAAATGACTCGGTTAGCGAGTTTAGCACTGTTTACAAGGCACACTGTAACGGTCCCTGGGGTTTGGGGCGTTACAATTACTAAGGGGTGACTAAGGGCATAACGGTACTTTGACACCCAATAAACTCAGCAACTAAATCTGACCATCCATTTTCTAAAACAATAAATCCAAAGACTCAAAATCAACATACGACGAAGTCCTTCAAAACAAGTAGAAGGATATCTATTTATATATATATATATATATGAAATATACCGTATATTTTTAATTTTCAATTTTTTTTGAGATAAAGGGTGTTGTGTGTAATTTTCCCAAAATGTTTGTGTGCAAATGAGCATTCACGTTATAAGATTTCTTTAGTCAAATCACTTACCCTTATACTGTCCAGTCTGTCTATAAATTTTTATTATGATATGACAAATCTAAGTATCAGTGCTCACCCTGTTATAACTTATAATAATACCAGTATCCATGTATTTAGTTCATTAAACTAACATACTAAAACAAACAGACCCTAAAACCATAAACGCGAACGGGAATATATACAAAATAGGAATAGGGACAGAGACAGGGATAGGGATAGGATTAGTGGGATAACACTAAACCATTAAAACAAACAAGACCCTAGTACTGGGGAAAAGAGAGAGAGAGAGAGAGTGAGGGCTTCTCGTGAACCACGTCCATCGGAGGAATTCACCCTTCGAATCGAATCCGATAAAAAGGAAAAATAAAAAAAATAAAAAGTAAAAACGACAATCAGTTCGCTCCGTATAATTTTCTCTCTATTCTCTTCTGTTCGCATCGGAAAAAGAAAAAATAAGAGAAAAAAGAAATAAAGAAAAGAAAAAGAATACTTATCGTCACCTTCACTCGCTTCTTCCATTGGCCTTGGTATAACTGAGCTCGAAAGAGAGAGAGATAGCGATAAAGATGGTGAGGATAATACCTATGGCTTCTTCAATCAGACCTTCTCTCTCTTCCTTAAGATTCTCTGGTGCTTCTTCTCGCTTCGGCGTTTCTCTTTCTTCCGTTAACCCTTGTCGGAGGCTCTCTTTTCTTCATCTCGGCAGTGGTAAATCTGGTCTTCTTTTTTCAAATATGGGATTCTTTAATTACAGTGGATTGGTGGTTTCAGATTGTGATTTGGTCACTTTCTCTATTAATTTCTGGTTCTTATTGAATTTTGATTAAACATTTTTGTATTACACATTGGTTTTGTTATAATTCAAATGAGCACTATTATGGATTATTGTTTAGCTGAAAGGGTTTGTTTATATAACTAGTACCTTAGTGAATTGGGGCTTATTTTTTGTGCAATTTGGAAAATTCAGCTGTTCCACAGTCACATGTATTTGGTCTCAAGGCTTCTATGCCGCTGAGAGGAGAATGCAACAGCTTGGCCGTGGCCGCCGCTGGTAATGTGGCTCAAGCAAGCACTGCTGCTGCCCCAGAAGATGTCCTAGAGTGGGTTAAAAGGGACAAAAGGCGCTTGCTTCATGTTGTTTACCGCGTTGGGGATTTGGACAGGACCATTAAGTATGTTGTTTTGTACTGCATAAATTGTTTTGTTAATTTCGTTTATGCTGTTATGTATGGAATAGTTTGGATGATTGGGTACTCAGTGATCTAATACAAATTGCTGGTGACTTTAGATTCTACACAGAGTGTTTGGGGATGAAATTACTGAGGAAACGTGACATACCGGAGGAAAGATACACAAATGCTTTTCTTGGATACGGGCCGGAAGATTCACACTTCGTTATTGAACTCACTTACAGTAAGCTGTCTAACAAATCTTTTTATAACAAATCTCTAATAGAATCTAAAACATTTTGAACTCTGTTGTGTTTCTTTTGTGGAACTGAGACACCCTCTTTCAAGAAAAATGTTCTTTACAGTGTTCTCTCACCAAGTTGCCAGTCCTTTCTCTGCACTTAAGGTACAGCTTATTGATATTTGGACTAATCTGTTGATGTTTCCAGATTATGGGGTTGACAAGTATGATATTGGATCTGGGTTTGGTCATTTTGGTGTGGCAGTTGAGGATGTAAGTTAAGACAATATATTTTTTTACTAGGTTATGTTGGCTCAGTTTTTCTTTAAGCATCCAGTAGACTTTTAACTGTACCTATAGTTTCTTATTTCTTGATTCTTTTTTGGATGGTTTGTTTCTTGAAGAGCTGAGATTTCATTTGCACTCCTCTGGTTAGGTTGCCAAGACTGTGGAACTTATAAAAGCTAAGGGAGGCAAAGTAACCCGAGAACCTGGTCCAGTCAAAGGTGGAAGTACTGTTATTGCATTTGTGGAAGATCCTGATGGCTACAAGTTTGAACTTTTGGAAAGAGGGCCTACACCTGAACCCTTTTGTCAAGTAATGCTTCGTGTTGGAGATCTTGATCGTTCCATAAACTTTTATGAGAAGGTGCGAGCATGTCCTGTGTTGAAACTTTTATTTACTGCTATGAATCCTGTGTTCTGTTCTTAGTATTTCCCATGCTGTACGTAGGCTTTTGGCATGGAGCTCCTACGGAAAAGAGACAATCCCGAGTACAAGGTAAATCCTATTTATATTATTGATTAGAAATTTGCTTTTTTAATTGTAAATTTGAAACATCTTTTGGTAGTGGGATCTGAATTGAACTGTCCAAGACAAAATTATAGGACCACTTTCATGTGATTGTGGATTAAAACATGAGGAGAGGGAGTGGCCATATCTGATTGATAAACTGAAGTTTCAATGTTCTGAATTAAATATTTTGTTATGTTTCTTCTTGCTGATTTATAACTATTTTGTGATATGTTCTAGTATACAATAGCAATGCTAGGCTATGGCCCTGAAGACAAAAATGCTGTGCTGGAGTTGACATACAACTATGGTGTTACCGATTATGATAAAGGAAATGCTTATGCTCAGGTATAAACCTGATCTTGACCCTCTTCTATCACCCCTTTTCACTGAAAGCCTTTTTCTGAGATGTGTTTATCGTAAGTTCTGCTTGATCGGCGTACATTACATTGTTTATTTTCATATTAGTTTGTTTGTACTATCTTGGTACTATCATCTGCTCCATCATTTTTTGTTCTATTGTCGCTATGTTTGTTTCTTGAGAATTTTGTTGGGGTTTTATACCAATTGTCCTCTCTTTTTTCTCATCAGTCGACTTTCAAAGTCCTTTACTGATATTTATCCCCCCTTAAATCATGACAGATAGCAATAGGCACGGATGACGTCTATAAAACTGCAGAAGCAATTAAACTTGTTGGGGGGAAGATTACCCGGGAACCTGGACCTTTACCTGGTCTTAACACCAAAATTACTGCTTGCCTTGATCCTGATGGTTGGAAGTCGGTATGGTTTATGATTCTAAATGATCTTTTGCTTTGCATTCTTGAATAAGATGATGATATTTCTACATGTATTTATTGCTTAGCTATAACAGTTAGTCAGTAGCTCGTGGAATTATGAAATAAGCATACATATATACAAAATGGTCAATTTTGGCAAGGCTTCAGTCTCATTGGATCAGTACCTTGTTTACGACTGTATACTATTTTTGACTTTATTCGGCTATAGGGTTGAGCAAATAATGGGCACCGATCAGCTTCTGTTGATTTTTCTCTCTAAACCCTTTAAGACTACATCTGGATTCAATTGGTTCTTATTCCCAGTCTTTTCTGACTCTGCAGGTTTTTGTAGATAATGTTGATTTTCTCAAGGAGTTGGAGTGATGTATAACAATGTTAAGCACAGTAAGCTTGCAATACTGAAATGGAAGCCTTTGATCAGAATAAGTTCTTTTGACGCGCTTCCCAGTTGAATCAGCAGCAGCACCCACCCATTTTGTAGATAATTATATTACAATAATAATGACTATAGCACCATTGTAAGTTGTAACAGAAATCTTGCAATAGCTTTCCAGCTGTCCTTTCATGTAGTTTGAGATAAATGACACAATCTGTTTAAATTGTTTTCAAATGAATAAATATGATTAATTTTGCACATTTTTTTCGTGAAAAATATTCTCACACAAATACAATTCAATTCTACTTATTAGGGTAAATATTAGATAGAAATATTTGTGGTATCATGTTCAATTATTTTCTTAAAAAAAGTTTTATGTTCAATTATTTATTTATTTATTTTTGGGTTTATAACATTTTGGCATTTGCACATTTACTCATTTGGATCTTGTGTTTTTTTAAATATATTTTTAGACCTCATATTTTTTCATACCCTTCACAATTGTTCCATGAACTTAATTTTGGTCATATTATTTTTCATCATATGATGAAAATACTCGTATTTCTATAAATTAGTTAATTAAACAACAATAAAAAACTTACTACTAATAAAAAATAAAAATAAAATTTTTAATTATTAAAATATATTGAAATTAATTAACACTTTAGAATCATTTTAATAAACAAAACTCAAAATTAACACATATTCGTGTTTTTAACGTACGACAACGTGGCATGAATTATCATGTCGCTTAGCCTTTTTGGGAAGTTGGAACCTAATCCATGAATGTCATTCTTATCACTCTCGGAGAGGATATTAGACTATTAATGAGTGCTACCTCCAGAGAGCCTAGTCGATAGGTGATCTTCAAAAGCTCCTCGAGGCATGAGCAACTTGCCAAAATACCATGAGTCATTCCTCCAGAGTAGGAGAACAATTGCCAAGTGTCAACTAGGGAGACATTCAGAACCATAAACACTTGTTTGACACCTAGTGGCGGCAGAGATTGTGATGTCGGTTCCATATAAGCGACAAAAATGATCTCCCATGACGTCTTCTGACATGGAAAAACATGCAACTACCATTCTGACAAGTTCAGGAGACACTATTTCAATAAAGCAGTGGGCTTGACATCCTCGTATTGGGCCTACCAAATATATAATGGGGCCCACCAACATATTTAATGTAGTAAATCTTCATTTATGTATTAACTAATCTCATAACGAGAACAATTATTGTAATCAGTTCCAATAAATGAACTTAATCCCCTCAGTTGCCTATAAATAGGGATAGGACATTACTTGTAAAATGATCCGAACATTCAGAGTGAGCAAAAACGTTGCATGAGTTAAAAGAGAACTTGGAGCTTTGCAAGTTCTTCATCTTCAATACTAGTGACTAGTGGACTAGGGCTAATTAATAACATGAACCATGAAAACCTAGTGTTTGATATTTCTTTTCTTTAAGTTTTTTATTTATTCGGTAGTTGACGAAATAGCCAATCAATAACACTAAAACCTAAAATTAAAACATTAATAAAAGTTATTCAAATCCCAATAAAAAAACAAATAAAATGAAATTTATCTTAAACCAAAAACTCAAACAAATTCTTCTTCATCATCTATTCTCATGCAATAGAGGATACTTGGTCATAGAGGGTCGTCGAAAATGCACTAGGCAATCAGATCTAGCGTCGGGAGGCAGAGCTTGGCGTAGGTAGCTGGATCAGGTATCGCTATCAGGCAGCGAATTCGACGGCGTGCAACTAAATTTGCACATACGATTCTTGGATTTGGAGGTGATGCTCAACAAACTTGGATAAAGAGGTCGTTAGACTAATTAGAGAAAGCAAAATAAGAACATGAGAGAATAGAAAATAAGAATATATATATTTTAAAATTTTGATTTTGGAAAAATAAGAAAAAGTTCTTATAATTTATTATTATTATTAGAGTTTATATCTTTTTGGACCATGTGTTTTATTCTATTACCTGTTTGTACTTTGTGCTTTGTAAAATGGTTCAAATGGATCATGAAATCCGATTTTGATGAACAAAAAATTGAATATAACAGTACAATTGTTAGACAAAATAATTGTGTTTTTGTTCTGAGTTGTTAGTTTGGTCAATTATTTATAATTTTAGTTAAAAAAACTTTGATCAAAAATGGGTTTAGGGGTCTGTTTGACCCATTTTACAAAACAAAAAGTTCAAAAAATTATTTGTCAAAACACATGGTCCAAACAACTAATGAGACAAAACACATGGTCTAAAAATGTATAATCCCATAATATTTATATAGGTTAGATTTGCTTTAGGTTTTATGTAATGGTTTACGTTTACGTTTACGTTTAATTTTGATTTTTGTTTATTTAATTTATTTTTAAGTTTTAATTTGTTGTTTTTTATTTCAATTAAGTAATATTATACCCATATTTTGAGTATATTGGATGGTTCACAAGACTAGTTCCGGCAGAACCTTTCACTGAAGGACAATACACACTAAAGAACTAAGAGTGACTAAGGTGCATGATACGTGTGAAATTGTCTATTTCAAAGTCATTATTCCTCCGTCAAAATGCACTTAATTATTTATTTACAAGTTTTAATTACTTTAGTTTATGTTTTTAAGTGAAAAATGTTAAGTTGTAAATATTTCACCCGCAACATTTAACTCAGTAATACAAGTTTGGAACTTTAAGTTCAACTTTGATATTCTTCAAACTATTTTTTAAGACTTTTAAAACATGAAATTTATAATTTTTTTTTAGTTTTTTCATAATATTTAATCATCTAATTTTGAGTTATATAGAGACTTGGGACAAAAATATTGTTAATGGGCATTGAAGAATCATGAGGTTGTGGTGATTTCGTTTTATTGTAAAATTGTATGCCATTTGGTCGAAATTCCCTAAAAGATGTCGTTTTTTAAATTATTATGTCGTTTTACTAAAAAGTTTTGGTTTCCCAATGAATGTCGTTTTCTGTTATTTATGTCGTTGTATTACAAAATTGTCGTTTTCTTTTATTGATGTCGTGTTTTATGAATAGTGTCGTTTCTAAAAATTTTGTCTTTTTTTTTTTTTTTTTTAATTATAGTATTTAAAAACCGAGCATGTGCTTTTTTATTTTTATTTTATTTTTCTAAATTTTTCAGTGAGTGACTGCCCTATATATGTATGCACACATACTGCTCAAACCCTAAACCCTATGCTCTTACTTCAATTATCTTGCCTTTTAAGCGCCGCGCACTGAAACCCTAATTTAACATTAGCTGTAACTAGTGTAATCGTCGACTCAAGTGAGTTTCTTTTCGGTGTTTTTGGGGTTCTTTTATTTAACAAAGATGGATTCAATTTTTTTTTTCGTAATCGTAGAAAACATACATCGGGTTGTTCTTTAATATGATCAAGCTTTAACTGGATTATTGTTTTTCTATTGAAATTATTGCATTTCTGTTAAACCCTACTTCATATATGACATCTCCTCCTTCCTGCGTTTGAGTTTCAGAGTCTACTTGATTTTTAGCAGTTTAGAATCGTGGAGGTTCAAATGATGAATCTTTAATTTGGATGAATGCTTAGATTATAATGTCTGGGCATTTTGAATCATTTTTTATTGAATAGGAAGATCTGATGTCTCTCCTCGATTCTTTATATCTTTGCATTACAATTTCTATATGACATTCCAAATTCCAATAGTCATTTTCAATTTTTTGGGATTTAATATCCGATAATATTTGATTTTATCTTTGAAAATCAGACTTGCTGTGGATGATGAAATCTAAAATTTACAGTTATCCCTGTCTGACTTAGTGCTGATAACTTGTAATCTGACACAGTTCTTGCTCTTTTTGCTATTAATTTTATGATGCATCTCATATGAATTCTTAGCCGTTAGATTCATTTCCCGTTTCCTTGTATATAGTATTTTCAAACCCTAATTCTTATTAGCCATTTCCTTGGTCTTCTTCTTTCTCTGTTCTTAGTTTTTTCAACATGGCCAGTGATGCGATTCTATATTGCGACTGAAAGTGCAAGGTGTCAAACTTTGTATAAATGTCGAGATTCATGAACTAGGACGGTCTGAGGCTTTTTGTTTTTTCATTTCAACTTGTTTTTTTTAGTATTTTCGTGGATTGGAATTATTTTCCAATTTTTATTTATATAAAGGAAAAAAATTGAATTGCTGTGGGTGATGAGACTATAAATTTACAGTTATCCCTGTCTGACTTAGTGCTGACAATTTGTAGTCTGACACAGTTTTGATCTAATTAATAAATATAGATTTTAGTTAGTATGATTTTCAAATTAAATTTTATGCGTCATTTATTTTCTATTAATACTTCTCTAAGAAATAGTAATTTTATGGTAAAAAGGTTTAACTGAGGATGTATCTGCTTTAGGATGAACTTAGGATCGGAGAAGACTAACCATTATAAAATTTATATTTTATAATATTAACTTTTTGATCAAAAATATTTATTGAACTAGACATTATCAACATATAAATCTTAATACGTTTGTAATACAACAGGAATTATTATTTTTAGAATGGGATTGTGTTGTTCTAAGTTGCTGTAGAAATTAAAAAGGAACGAAATTACCGAATGATTGTCTGGGTTGAGTCGCGGATTAGGTCGCTTTCTTTAAGACGTTTGCGGCACTGCCCAGAATTCGTGCAAGCAGACTATCAGCCCCGTCGTTCCCAGGATAAAACAGCCCAGTCTTCACTGTGATCGGACCTCCACTGCACTGTAGAGACCCGTCGTAAACTACACCCTTAATAAAGACGTTTTTATTAAAACGTGGGAGAGGCATGGCAGTTACAACCCTGAAAAATCTGAAGAGATTAAGTCTTCAGTTTACCACTTATTAACCATGTTTTTATTAAATAAAAAAATATTTAATAAATAATTTTCTTTTAGAAAAAATAATAAGGTGCACACCAACCAGCCCGGTCGGACGGCGGTGGCGGCGCGCGTGTGGTGGTCAGGTGAGCCTTTGTGTGACTCCTCCCTCTCCCACAAAAGTGGGTACCCCTTGGGGCACAACCCCAAGGCTGAAGTTCACACTCTATATACCCTTACAAGAGAGTATTCTAAACCAATGTGGGACTCTTTCTCTAGGGAGTCATTAAAGCACCTTTTCTATTTTTAATAATTCATACTCTAATATATTAACAGTTCCAACAATCCCCCACTTGAATTATTTAAAAAAATATATTTTTCATCGAGCAGTAACCTAAGAACAATATGATTGAACATAAACAAAGGTATCTTTCGACTTGAACCTTTGCATAGTGAATGCAATTTAGAATATACTAGAGTGACACGTAGTTTTGAACTCTATCTCTAACATTGCACCACGCACAATCTTTCCAGGGTGTAGTCCAAAAGCCCGTGCTTTAATGGCCATGCACGTCTATCCCAGTATAGTGAACGCTCTAGAAATTTGCCCTAAATTTCATAGGAAGCGGCCCCACTTCCACATTCACGTAGGTGAGTCTATCAAGAGTACTCCTGTAGCTCAGTACTCCACTCCACATAGAGTATAGATCTCATTAAGAGTTTCGATTAACTCATCCTTATGTCGCTTCAGGAATTCATGCTTCAAGTTAACTTTAAGTAATAGCATGATTTGTCTCATATCACATCATAACTTGTTATTACCCATTGAACCTATTTCTTGGGATCTCCAGTCTATAGGTCGGGTTACCATCATGTGTGATTCATCATTCTAAGGGCAATAGTCCCATTCCTTTCGATGTTTTAAGGACTTTCTCTCTAGCTAATCCTTTCGTCAAAGGATCAGCTAAATTTTCATCAGTGCGTATATGATCCACTCTCACAGCTCCAGTAGAGAGGAACTCTCTAACAGTACTGTGCTTACGTCGTATTTGACGTCTTTTACCGTTGTAATAACGGTTCTGAATTTTTGCAATAGCCGCGGTACTATCACAATGGATCAACACAGCTGGTATCGGTTTTTCCCATAAATGAATCTCAGCTAGCAGGCCTCTCAACCATCCTGCTTCTTCACTAGCAGTAGCTAGTGCTATCATTTCTGACTCCATTATAGATTGAGCCAGAATAGTCTGTTTCTTAGACTTCCATGAAACAGCTCCACCAGCTATGCTAAAAATATAGCCGCTGGTTGCCTTGGAGTCATCTGACAAGGTGTTCCAGTCAGCATCGCTATATCCTTCAAGGACAGCGGGAAACTTTTGATAATGCAATCCAAGGTTCATAGTTCTCTTAAGGTACCTCATGACCCTTTCTATAGCATGCCAATGCTCAACACTAGGTCTACTAGTAAACCTGCACAATAGTCCCACAACATAGGCAATGTCGGGTCTAGTACAATCAGTGGCATACCTAAGACTGCCAATGATGCTCGCATACTCAGTTTGTCTTACACCATCACCAGTGTTCTTAAATAGCTTTACACTGGGATCATAGGGTGTACACGCAGGTTTACAGTTAAAGTAATTGTATTTCTTTAAAATCTTCTCAATGTAATGAGATTGATCCAAAGAAATTCCCTTTTCAGACCTAGTGATCTTTATACCAAGGATCACATTCGCTTCTCCTAAATCTTTCATGTCGAAGTTTTCACATAGCACAGATTTTACATTATTTATGACATGTAAGTTCGAACCAAAAATAAGCAAGTCATCTACATATAAACATATGATGGTGCAAATGTCATTTTCAGATTTATAATAAATGCATTTGTCACTTTCATTCACTTTAAAACCATGTGAGATAACTAGATTGTCAAACTTTTCATGCCATTGCTTAGGTGCCTGTTTCAAACCATACAAAGATTTATCTAATTTGCACACTTTATGTTCTTGACCATGGATCACAAATCCCTCAGGTTGGTCCATGTAAATCTCTTCTTCTAATTCACCATTTAAAAAAGCAGTTTTAACATCCATTTGGTGCACAACAAGATCATGTAAAGAAGCTAAAGCAATAAGCACACGAATAGATGTTATCCTTGTGACAGGTGAGTATGTGTCAAAGAAATCTACATTTTCTTTCTGTCTAAAACCTTTGGCAACAAGACGTGCCTTGTACTTATCAACAGTACCATCAGGTTTCAATTTCTTTTTCAGAATCCATTTGCAACCTATTGTCTTACATCCTGGAGGTAAATAAACTAAATGCCAGGTTTTGTTAGACTCAAGGGAGTCCATTTCATCATTAATGGCTTCTTGCCACAGGTCAGCATCTAATGAGGTCATAGCTTCTTGGAGGTTCGAAGGATCCTCCTCTAAAGTATATGCACAAAAATCAGAACCAAAGTCTTTAGAGACTCTAGCTCTTTTACTTCTTCTAGGTTCAGTTTCATTCCCCTCATGATGCTCAATGTCCCTAATCACAGGCATGTTACTAGATGATGCACCCCCACTATTTCTCAATTTAAATGGAAATCTATGTTCATAAAAATCAGCGTCATTTGATTCCAAAATAACATGGTCTTTCAAATCAAAGAAACGATATGCTTTACTATTAACAGCATAACCAATAAACACACATTCATATGCTCTACTAGCCAATTTTATCCTCTTAGGATCAGGAATTCTAACATATGCTAAACAACCCCAAGTTTTAAAATAAGAGATGTTTGGTTGTTTATTTTTCAAGATCTCATAAGGAGAAATTTTGCTTTTTGATTTTGGAACTCTATTAAGCACATAGCAAACAGTCAATAATATTTCTCCCCACCAATAAGATGCAGCACCAGAATTAAGCAAAATAGCAACAATTGATTCAGTAAATGTTCTATTCTTCCTTTCGGCTTTGCCATTCATTTCAGGTGAGTATGGTGCAGTTCTTTCATGTATAATTCCATGTGAGCTATAAAAATCAACAAACATGCTCGAATCATATTCAGTGCCTCTATCACTACGAAATCTCTTTATCTTTCTATTAAATTGATTTTCAATTTCAGTCACAAAAGATTTAAACATATCAAGAGCATCACTTTTATTTTTCATCAAGTACACATAAGTAAAATCAGAACAGTCATCTATAAAAGTGATAAAATAGCGTTTTCCATTTCTGGTCAACGTCCCATCAAGTTCACATATATCAGAATGAATTAAATCTAGAGGCTCAGTTTCTCTTGTCACAGATTTATGGGGTGTTTTTGTGATCTTAGCTTGGCTACAATAGTCACATTTTTCAAAATCATTTAAAGATAATTTAGGAATTAAGCCTAAACTACTCATATTCTTGATTATGCGCTTGTTAACGTGACAGAGTCTAGCATGCCAAGTATTAAAACTACACAGCATATAAGCAGAAGCATTCACTTTATTGACATCAACATTCAATTTAAACATTCCCTCAGTTGCATACCCTTTCCCTACAAATATCCCATTCTTAGTTAAAGTAAACAAATCAGCCCCTATAGTCTGTGTAAACCCCGCCTTGTTGAGAAGGTAGCCCGAGACCAGATTCTTTCTCATCTCTGGAGTGTGCATGACTTCCTTAAGAATCACAGTTCTTCCAGAGGTAAACTTTAATTCCACATCACCAATACCAGCAACAATCGTAGTGTGCGAATCTCCCAGCAACACTTTCTTATCCTCAGTAGCAGCAATATATGTCTTAAACATATTCCGATCATAGCAAACATGGCGAGAAGCGCCAGTGTCTACCCACCACCCTTCTGATCCACCAACAAGGTTGATCTCAGATATCATAGCCGTGAAAGGCTCTTCAGTTGTCAGGTTAGCCTGCGGAGCAGAGCTTGGCCTGTTCCTGCACTTGCGTGCAATATGACCTGGTCTGTTGCAAACAAAGCACAGAAATGGAGCAGGTTCATTCTTATTATTAGGGGGTTTTGCTGCTGTCTGTTTTGGTTCCTTTGATGGTTCCAATTCTGAGTATTGTTCCGAGGTTGATTGTTGCGGCTTGAGTTCTGCTTGCGATTCTGATTTTTGAAATTTTTCCCATTGGGTTTCAGAACCGCAGTGGACCTTTTGTTAGTGTTGTTGTTGCTGGATACAACAAGCACTTCTTCTTTCTGGTCCTGTTTACGAGCTTCCTCCTCAATACGAAGGCGAGTGATCAGACTTTCTAGTGAAAATTCTTTAGTTTTGTGCCTGAGAAAATTTTTAAAATCTTTCCACGCAGGGGGCAGTTTGTCAATAATCACAGCAACTTGAAATTGTTCATCTAAAGACATACCTTCAGAAATTATTTCATGAGCGATTTTCTGAAGTTCATGAGATTGGGCTTCCACTGACTTGTCATCGGTCATCTGAAATTTGAGGTAGCGACTGACAGCGTACTTCTTGGTTCCAGCCTCCTCAGTGTCATACTTCTTTTGCAGTGCGTCCCAGATTTCCTTGGCATTTTGGTCAGAATTATAATAGTCATACAAGTCATCAGATAAACCATTGAGAATGAAATTTTTGCATAAAAAATCATTTTCGACCCAAGCATCTAAAGCCTTAGTTTGTTTCTCTTTTTCATCGTTGTCTTCCTTTTCAGATACAGTAGGCTTATCAGTAGTGAGAGCGGTGTTAACCTTTTTGATTGTGAGGAAAAATAACATCTTCTGTTTCCATCTTTTAAAGTGGTTACCCTCAAAACGAAATGGTTTGTTTATGTCTACAACACCAGAGTTATCATCGGTAGTCATGGCAGAAACTAAACGTCTTAAAATTGTTGTTCTAAGTTGCTGCAGAAATTAAAAAGGAACGAAATTACCGAATGATTGTCTGGGTTGAGTCGCGGACTAGGTCGCTCTCCTTAAGACGTTCGCGGCACTGCCCATAATTCGTGCAAGCAGACTATCAGCCCCGTCGTCCCCAGGATAAAACAGCCCAGTCTTCACTGTGATCGGACCTCCACTGCACTGTAGAGACCCGTCGTAAACTACACCCTTAATAATACTACTGCTCCGATTTTTTCTTTAATCGTAAAGAGAGTTTAATTTTTTTGTGAAAAGAGATGATCCTTCTGAAAAGTAATCGCACCTTTATAAAGAAAAATCAATTTTTTAATTAACGGGAATAAAGACGTTTTTATTAAAACGTGGGGAGAGGCATGGCAGTTACAACCCTGAAAAATCTGAAGAGATTAAGTCTTCAGTTTACCACTTATTAACCATGTTTTTATTAAATAAAAAAAATATTTAATAAATAATTTTCTTTTAGAAAAAATAATAAGGTGCACACCAACCAACTAGCCCGGTCGGACGGCGGCGGCGGCGGCGCGCGCGCGTGTGGTGGTCAGGTGAGCCTTTGTGTGACTCCTCCCTCTCCCACAAAAGTGGGTACCCCTTGGGGCACAACCCCAAGGCTGAAGTCCACACTCTATATACCCTTACAAGAGAGTATTCTAAACCAATGTGGGACTCTTTCTCTAGGGAGTCATTAAAGCACATTTTCTATTTTTAATAATTCATACTCTAATATATTAAAAGTTCCAACAATCCCCCACTTGAATTATTTAAAAAAATATATTCCAACAGATTGTCTTAATGTTATCTGTAGTTAATATATCATCTCATCATATTTGTCAAAAAAAAAAAAATCTCATAGAAGCTTTTTTAAGTGCGAGACGTTTTTCTTTTGACAAGTAAAAGAATTATAATTTAAAGCTTTTTTTAAATGATGATGTATACTATTTTTAACGTAGGTAAGACATCTCCAACCAATACATCAAAACAAACCTCAACTTCAAAAATGCCAAATTTTCCTCTCAAGCACTATTAATTTGATTCAAGGGTTAAAATTACCCATATATCCTAGATCTAATTAATAATTACATATGTATCCTTTATTAAATATATTAATTCAATTATTCATATATTAATTTTTGTTAGTTTTAATTTTTAAATATATGTGATTTTTCATAAATATGGTTTTTATGTTATTCCTATGAAAAATATTGGATTATATTTTTCTTAATTTATATGGGAAAAGTTCCTAAAGAAAATAAAAAGTAGAAAGTCTAACTAACTAAATATAATAAATTTGATTAGATTAAAATTATGACCTAAACTAATTTTTATACAAAAATATGAAAAACTAAAACCATAAGTTTATCTCAAAAAAAAAAAAAAAAAACCATAAGTGAAAATTTTTAGAAAAAATCATAGAATAATTTTTTTTGAAAAAAATTTATATTTTTGCGAATTTTATTAAAAAATTCATATAAAATGTTATTCTTTCTAAAATATACACTAACATTATAAGAATTATTTATACAACACAAAAATTAATATTTTTTGGGAATACAATAATATTAAAAACATGAAAAATTAACAATAATTAAAAAAAATTACAACAGCAAATACAACAAACATTTGTTTATTTATATTAAATGTAATGTTTATTTAAAAAAAAATATAATGATTAATTTTTATAATGTAGCAATTTAAGTTAAGTTCATTAATATTTTTTATTGATTTAAAATCATTACTTAATTATATATTAATGTTAATATATACAATTATTATTAGTTAAAGGGTTTATACTTTTTTGGACCCTGTGTTTTTTCTCATTACCTGTTTGGACCATGTGTTTTGACAAATTACTTTTTGGACCATATGTTTTGTAAAATAGTTAAAATAGAACCATAAACTCAATTTTGATGAAGAAAAAATTGAATATAACAACACAGTTTTTAAGCAGAATGATTTTATTTTTGTTCTAAATTGTTAGTTTAGTAAATTATTTGTGATTTTAGTTGAGAAAATATTGACTAAAATTAGGTTTAGGGTTCTATTTTAAGTATTTTACAAAACATAGGGTCCAAAAAGTAATTTGTCAAAATACATGGTCCAAACATGTAATGGAAAAAAACACAGGGTCTAACAAGGTATAAACCCTTAGTTAAATCATTTATTGATGATTAAAAGAAATTAAAAAATTGATATTCTTTTTTTAATTAAAATTTGAAGTGAAATTTGAAATAATGATTGGAGATGAAACAATAATTTGAAGTGAAAAATAAAGGTTAGAGAAGGCCTAACGTCAATAAATGATAAAAAGACACATTGGAACAACTATTAAGTGAGTTAAAATTATTTTTTTTTTTCTCTTTATAGTAATTAATTTTTTGTTTCTTTCTCTTTTCTTTTTTAGAATTTAAATGAATAAAAAAATATTTTTTAAATGTTGTAAAGAAAATATAAAAATGAAATAAAGGTGATATTATGGTATAATATAAATGTTTGGTTTGTCACAAATTTCTCCAATGTATATTTGTAAAAGTATGCAAAATTTAAATTTTGGTCATTTGATATTTATTGGAAATATATAAAAAGTAATAATTTTTTTAATATTTTATTGTTGATATTAAAGATAATAATAAAATAATAAAGTAAAAAATCTAATAATAAAAAATATATAAAATAAATAAAAAAGTGTAGTATTAATAGTGATGTAACATATAGGGATGCATCACTAATTTATCATATTATTTGACAAGTTCTAAAATTTTGATGATATATTTGGAAAAAATAGAGTGTAGCATGTCCTCTTAGAAGGTAGAAAGTTCTAGTTGAGTGTTCAGCTGCACAAAATAGAAGTCCTAGAGCTCTTTCTCTTTGTTAAAGAAGAAAAGTGGGAGGAAGGAAAGATTTTGGGAGAGAAGTGAAGGGAAGTTAAAAAGTGGAGTGGTTTGGTAAAAGTAAAAAGTAGAGTAGTTTGCCAAGAGAGATAAAATATAAAGGAAAATTAGAAAGAAAAAAAATTAGGTGGCAAATATTTTCCCTCTAAATTATCGAGAAATGTGAGGAGAAAACGTGTAATTTTGTAGAAGATGATTATATGCTAAATTAACATTCAAAAGTTGAGTGATGTAAAAGTAAGTGTCAAAATATTTTTTTCACTTGGTTGCTGCACTTGGTTCAATTGTTATTCCTTTGAAACCTTACACTATATAGACTTTAAGAGCATTCTCAATGAAAGAGGTAAAATATTTAATTTTTTATAATATAGAGAAAAAATTGTTAAATAGTCTTTCAATGAGTGATGTAAAGTTATATTTTCTTACTTAAATGAATAGTATTTATTTATATGTAGTGAAATACTATTTATCAAGCTATAAATATTTTATTATTTTTTATAAACTTTTGTATATATATATATATGAGTGTGATGCTATTATATTTAATTATTTTATTTATTAAAATGAGTAAAATATTTTGAAAAAATATAATATTTAAATGATGTAGAGAAAAAATAGAGAAGTTGATATATGGTATAATGTAAAAGTTTGATATAAATTATAAAAAAAAATTGTTTTGGTGATGTATTTTGTAATACATTTTCTCTATAATATTTAGCTAAAACTCACAAAAACACAATCTATCAGCTTATTTATACATATATTTATAATAGCTATACATAAACTCCAATTAATCCACATCTACATTTACATAACATTTACATATCCTTTATATAATATTTTAATATTATTATTTTTCTTTATAAGCTTTCTCTCTCCTATTTAGTATATATATTTATTTTTTATTTTTTCTTTTTTAATTATTTTATTTTACTTTAATTAATAAAATATGTTTAAAGATATAATATTTAAATGATGTAGATAAATATATAGAGAATCTGATGTATAGTATAATGTAAAACTTAGAAGTAAAATAGAAAAATGTATGTTTTTTAGAAGTATTTTAAAAGATGCAATAGAGCATCCATTGTGAGTGCTATAATAGAGCGAGCACAAATTGGCAGTTCCAAGTGATGTTTGAGCGTTTTGGAATCCAAAATTCAATTTAGTTCCTCAAGAATGACATAGCTAAGGGGACTAAGGGCGGCCATGGTCTCCCATAATTTTTTTTTTATATTTTTGTATATTATATTAAAATATAAATTAATATAAATATATGTAAAAATGTATATTAGCTCCTTCTAAAATTAAATAAAAAATTATACATTTTATATTAGTATAATTTTATTAAAAAAAAAAATGGCCCCTCAATATTTTAGTCTTGACTCCATTATTTGTTCAGTCTTACTCTTTAACAGAAATCTAGCTGAATTTAGCATGCCAAATGGTGAAAAATAATACAGGATTAAAGGAGAAAACTTGAAATTTGGGAAGTGAAAGAAACATGATTTAAGTAGTGCACACCAGAATCTCATGATGTGCATCATGATGATACTTCTTGATCTCCCTATGTGTACATTCACTTACACTAATTGTATTTTACTAAACAATACCAAAATTCACACTTAGCAAATTTCAAAATCATTTTTAATGCTCGTACAGCTAGCAGCAGATTACAAAGTAATAAAATAATCAATTATTTTAAGTGAAAAATAAAATAAGTTTATAAATATATTAAGAAATTATATTTTTTAAACAAATACTTTATTTGTCACACTTTAATAATAAAATTTTATTTCGGTAAATCAATATTTTTATATAATATTTTAAAATAAAAAATAATTTTAAGTAAATAAAATGGTGATAATACTATCTTATTAAAATTAATTTCTACCATAATTTTGTATTTTTTAAATCACATAAATATAAATGCAAGTAGATATTTAAACAAAATACAAAAAAATAAAATGATATATAGTGGAAATTAGATTCTGTACCTATTTTAAATGATCCACTTTAATTTTTACCCACTATTTTTAACTTTTATTTTAGTACCAAAATTTTCAATTAATGTACCCATTATACCCCTTCAATTACATGTTTTTTTTTTCTCCTTAAACACACTACAATTAGAATGTATTTCAAATTTAACTATAATATGACACATATAATATACATTACAACAACACTTAGAATCATGTGCTCAAATAAGGGTAATTTAGGAAATCTCATGATAATAATGGGTAAAGTTCAATTAAATATATTTAGTGTCTAATTTTAGTTAACTACTCCTAAAAATGAGTAGTTTTCAACTTTTCCCTGATATATACCAGCATTTAATACAAAAAACAATGGTAAAAGTATGAGAATTGTTAAGGGGTATCACTGGTGTCCAGACACCACAAAATTGTAGCATATTCTTATGGTTGCAATTCAATATCGAATCCAATTTATTTGAATTTAATAAATATTATGATATCTATTAATCATTATTGTCACCTTATTCAACTCAAAGTCACATATAACAACACTCTAAAAGTATTTAGGCCCATGAGTTTCTTATAAACCAGTAACAATATATGAAACAAAGTTTCTAATCAAACAAAAACACGAGAAAGAAACATGATTGAGTGCTATCAGACCTTCCACTGATCTTCGAGTAATCTACAAAAACAATCATAGATTTAAAACTACAACTCATACTGTCACCCTTTATTATTCTTAAGTCTCAAGAGCTAGGGCACAACAAAATCAATTTCAACGAAAAGAAGACTAAAAGTCAAACTTAAAGAAAGATACCTCACTAAAATGGCAATGAACGAACCATAGCATTGTGAGATATTGACTTTGGCAACGACCAAAAACGTTGACTAAGAGCATCTCCAGTGTTTGCACTAGGCTACGATGCCAATCTTGGGAACAATGCAAAATTTAATATTTTATTTAATTACTGTGACTTTGACTATAAATAACAAATGAAAAACAAAGCAACGTTGCCAACAGTGGGCAACGTTGCCAAAAATTAAGATTAAATATATATTATTTTTGTTGACTTTGAACCACTTTAACACAAGCATCATTTTTAGCCACGACCATTGCTGATGCTCTAAGAAGCACTATTGGAAGCTATAAGTGACTATGAAACTCATCTAGGGTTTTATTAAAAGACATTTATGTCTCGATAAAAGTAAGTGTGGAATGAAATTAGTATTCCACTATTTCTTAGGTGATGCAAAATTGGGTGCACACGGGTCGGATTTTCGAGTTTCGGGTGCATCGGGTTTGGGTTTTGTGGGTTTCGGGTGAAGGAAAGTAGTACCGAATTCTATCAAAAAATTTCGGGTTTTGGGGTGGTTTTGAGTATCGGGTTGAGTTTGGTCGGGTTTCGGGTGAGATTGGTCCAAAAATGGGCTTTGGGCCGAAAATGGGCATTGGTAAAAAAAAATCAAAAAAACCATTTTTTTGACAATTTTTTTTAATTTATTTTTGTTTTTCACATATTTTTTTAAACTTTGTTGTTAGTTTTGTAATGTTTATTTTTTTTTTACAAATTGGGCCTTAGTAATTTTTTTTTAAAAAAAACATTAATTTTTTCAAATTTTTTTTTTTAGTTATGTTCAAGTTCGTGTAACACCCGAACCATGTTGGGTTCGGACCGGATTTCACCCGAAGTCGATTTTGCAAAAAAATCGGGTTTTCAGGTTGCAGGTCAGGCGAGTTTGCGGATTTTTCAGATTTTTCGGGTCAAATGTTCACCCCTAATGCAAATTAGACTAAAATAGTCAAATGTGATTTTCATTGGAAAGTCTAAAGTAACTTCCGGGAAAAGGCGGCAAAAGTACTAAATGTTTAATAAAACTTGTCATTTAGTACCCAATTTTTTTCGCGAGAAAAGTACCTAATGTCAAGTTCTGTTTGCATTCATCGTTACCTGCTTTAACGAAGTTGATTGGCAGCACATGTGGCGTATTATGATTGATCCACTTTATATATTTTTAAAAAATAAATTTGAAAAAAGAAAAATTTATAAAATACATTTACATTTTTTTTAAAACATATTTAAATCAATTAAAAAAATTAAAATCAATCTCTATCTCTCTCTCCCATCTCTCCTCTCTCTTGTTTCTGCTTCTCTTCCTTTCTTATTTTTATTGCTCGGCGAATTGATCTATGGAGCTTGGTCAGGGTCCTTGCAGGTGGCGACGAAGGCAGACGAGGTTGTTGAGCATACGCAATCGAGAAAGAGGCGGGCGAAACTGACCACGCTTCTCACGGCAGCGAAAAAGATGGCTGAACTCGACGGCCTGGGGTTGTCGTGCATTTGCGAAAAAGAGATTTGTATGCATCATGGTTGGGGTGGTCGAAGCGAGGGGCATCAATTGATAGGTAGAACCGCCATTGTTCGAGCCATGGGGAAAAAAAGAACGATAAAAAACAATAGAAGAAAGAAGAGAGGCTAACATCTTAACTATTAAAATTAAATTGTTTTTTTTTTGCTCTAGATCTGAGCTTTTTTTTATAATTGAAAAAATCAACAGAACCCCAAAATTATATGACTGCTGATGATGATGATCTTGTGTATATACATGGTCGAATCCCCAATAAGGTTAGTTTGGGGGTTATATCTAATTAACATATTATTAATGATGTTGGAAGTGCTTCAGTGGATGTTGTAGAAAGAAAGTCGTTGACGTTGATGACCACATTTCTAATTTATTTAATTTTATATTTACTTCATGTTATCCCTGATTTCCGCCTTTGACACGTGGCATGACCCAACGGGTCTGTGGACCCTCAAAAGAGTTCCGGGCCCATCCTGAGCCCAATGAACGGGGAAGGAAGGAACCCTAATAGCCTAAACACTATCGAGCCCAACAACATTCAATGGGCGCGAGCATAATGAAGGAATCGGGACTGAGATGCAGGCTCGACTCATTCTTCCCGGCAACGACCTACCTACATCCTCCGGGATGCTAATTAAGGTGGCAAACTAATTGTTCATTGGAAACATACCTTATCAAGAATCCAGGGGAGATCTCCAGCGTCACGATGTTTGTAATGCCCCAAAATCCCTAATGAAGTTTAATGGTTGGATTAGAAGGTCGGGAGGGCCATAATTGATTTATTATGCCATTAAATTATTATATGCATGTTTATGTGAATTATATTATTATATGTTGATAAACGCATGCATGTGAGTCCACATTTCATCATAAAGGCATTTTGGTAATTTGGCCCATTGAGGGCATATTTGTATATTTTCATGCATGTTGGTGAATTATGAATAAGGCCACATTATAATGTGGATTTGTTCGAGCTTTTCGGCATGAGACGATCCTTTAATACAAGTTAGCGGTTTGGTCATAACGGGGTTGATTTCGGGGCTCGGAGTGAGTCTCGGGGTAATTTGATGATTAGAACATTACCGGGAATTCAAGGGTAATGAGATATGATTTAATTAGTATTTGAGAATAATGGGAATTGGAAGGCATTAATTATGATCAACGAGATAGACAGGAAATGATGACTTTGCCCTTGGGGGCTGTTAAGAAGTGAGATAGGCTTGGGGGTATTTTGGTCTTTTGACTTAAGGTTATATTCATCAAGTGGATGGTTGTAGAAAGCTTAAGAAAAACAGAGCCATTTCCTACTTCTCTCACGATCATCATTCTCCTTCTCCTTCCTTTGAAAATTTGAAGCAAGTTTGGGGATTCAAACTTGGAGATTGAAGCTTGAGGTTTTAGGCTAGTGTTCAGCCATTGAAGATGATTCAATTCGAGTTTAAGGTAAGGTTTTAGTTCAATTTTCTGGTTCCTTGCTCTGTTTTTGTGTTAATTTTGAGATTTGAGTTTTGATCATAAGAATGGGAATTTGATGAAGTTTTGAATGGTTTAATGCTAAGGTTTTGTTGGATATAAGGTGGATAAGTTGTGGTAATAATTGGAAGCTTTGCTTTGTGGTATTGGAAGTGTTTTAATATGCTTTTGAAATGAGTTCGAAGAGGAAAAACAGGGGTTTTTGGCCGAGTTTCAGGTGGGGCCGCGGCCCAAGCTTTATGAAGATGAAGGGTGGTGCTGAAGGGCCATTGTGCCGCGGCATGGGGATGGCTGGCCGCGGCGTGTGCTGATGGCTGGAAGGTGGGCGCCTCTGTTTGGGGAGGCGGGCCGCAACATGGGGGAAGGCTGGTTGTGACCCTTAGTGGCATTTTGGGCAGAATTGTGTTTTTAGCGTGAGGATTCAAACCTTAGGCCTCGGGATCATTCCTACTACCCGGTTGAGTAGGATTCAACGTCCCGGATGCTAAGTCTTGGACCATGAACTTTTTATTATTCATTTTATTGATGGAATCCCATAATTGGTTATGACTAGGTGACCGCCAATGAACTAAAAGGCTGATTGTTCTCAAGGGTCATTCTTTTTCTATTTCTCGCTCGAACTAGAGGTAAGAAAATTGCACCCCATATGTGACATGCATGGTTATTCATGAGGCATGTTGAGTGTTTAAATGTGGACATTGATTGCATATCAAATGCTTAGCAAATCTTGTTTACTTGTGAATGGTACTGACTTATTAATCAGAATCGGCAATGGTGTCAGTATTAACTACGAAGCTACGATTTACTAGTCAAGTTCGGCAGTAGTACTGAGCACTGGTCGTATGGTATTGGCTTAAGAGTCAAAACGGTTTTAGCGTGTTTAACGTAAGCCGAAAAGATTAGATCTAATCGACATAAGCATTGAATGACTCATCATGAGCATTAATGCCTGGCCGACCTAATGTTCGATGAAAAACAAAAGTGCTTGTCTAGTCTAATGGCTAGTTACTTAGAGTCAGGGCCAGAAGGCCCAGGTGACTGCATCGTCACTCGCCAGTCACTCATCTGGTTTAAGTTAGTGACTCTGTAATGCCCCAAATTATCCGATGTGGTTTAATGGCGGGATTAGTAGGCCGGGAGGGCCATACTTGTTTAATTAAGTCGTTAAATGATATTATGCATGTATATGTGAATTATATTATAATATGATGCTAAATGCATGCATGTGGGTTCACATTTTAATTACAGGGGTGTGATGGTAATTTGGCCCGTTGATGGTATAATTGTATATTTGTAAGTATGTTGATGATATATGTTGAGACCACATTATAATGTGGGTTTGTTCGAGTTATTTGGCATGAGACGATCTTGGATTATTGATTAGCGGTTTAGTCACAACAGGTTTAAGTGCGGGGCTCAGGTTGAGTCTCGGGGTGATTTTAATGATTAGAACGTTACCGGGAATTAAAGGGTAACAGGATGTAAACTATTGGTGTTCGGGATTATTGAGAATAGCGGGAATTGGAGAGCGTTAATTATGATTAACGAGATAGGAGGAAAGTACCAAATATGCCCTTGGGAGCCTTTTTAGAAACTATTAATTGACCTAGGGGTAAAATGGACATTTCACCCCTAGGATAGATAAAACCATTGTTGGCTGAAAGAAGGTAGTAAAAACAGAGCAAGTTTTTGAGTTCCCCCATACCTTCTTCTCTTCATCTTTCTTTGTGATTTTTGAACCAAACTTGAGGATTCAAGCTTGGGAAGCAAGCCTTGGGAGTTTAGGAGTGTGTTCCTCCATTGAAGAGTATCATAAGATGAGCTTTGGGTAAGTTTTCAACCATAGAATTCTCTGGTTTGCCCTGTTTTGGTTTTGTTTTGCAGCTGAGATTTCTAGGGTGAATTCTTGGTTTTGTTGGGAGTTTTGGCTAGGGTTCCCATGCTTGAGATGTTTGGGGTGTGTTAGGATGGTTTTTGGGTTCATTTGGCATCAAGAATGGGATTTGGAAGCTTGGGAATTAGGTTAGAATCGAAGGAGTTGAAGAAGGTCGATTCAGGGGAGTGCTGGTCTGGAGGTAGCGCTATAGCGCCCACCCTAGGGCGCTACAGCGCTCCTCAGGAGGCTTTTTGGCATGTTGGTGGTTCTGAGTATAGCGTTGGGGCGCTAGGGGTTGAGCGCTGTAGCGCTACCCTGTTCCTTCTAAGTCCCGTTTTGTAACGCCCTGGATAGCCAAGACCGTTACCCTGTGTGTTTATAAAGTGCCAGACTTGTTAACCAAGTCATTTAAATGAAATCGTGTTACTGAAACTATAAAGGAACTAGGGTTAAAAGCGTTTTGGTCTCAAAAGTTACGTTATCATTAAGAAACATTGTTTATTTATACGGGATCCCAAAAATATCAGTTTAACGACCATTTACAAAAGTTACAAGGTTCAAATACATTAACCAGCCATACTAAGGAAAAACAAGCAGTTAGGTAATCCCTGTCCTGTCACACTCCTCGACCATGGTGATCGAACAATTGGCTATGTACATTTCACCTCGGAGCTCTCCACCTCAGGCTTGGTCCAGCTTGCCCTTGCCTTTACCTGCACCACGTAGCACCCGTGAGCCAAGGCCCAGCAAGAAAACACAACAACAACAGAGCATGAACAATTAACAGTCAAGTCAATAACTCACATTGCACCACATAAACTCAGATATAGCATCATCCAATATAATCAAGTATTCCACATACTAGGTATTTCAGTTCATAACATTTACAACTCACAAACGATAACCAGGCCTAGCGCCCTCAGGCTGCTCCCTCTGTTATCCCGTTGTTCTTGGCTACCAGTGGCCAATCCGCGCCCTGTGCGCTAAAATCATGTACGGTACCCTTAGACCGTTTTTACATGTCCCATGGAGTAATACCAACATTGACACGATGCCACTCTCGGGAGCACTTAGTCCCATCACAATCATACAATCGAATGCAGTTTTCTTACCTTTCAATTTACTAGTTTCTGATGCCACGAAGCCGCGAGCATGGTCCTCTACCCCGAGCCTCTCCGAAGACCTAGTCACAATGCAAATGAAATATCCTTTGTCACTAATCAATCCAAAACTACTTCCCGGAACCATTCCCACACTCTCGGAACCCCCATATCCCTAAAACAATGCATCGAAGACATCCCCCGAACCCCTGGAGCAAAGGCTCAAAATTGAAAATTCTAACATCCTGAAATTGGTCTAGCGCCGCGGCGCCCAGCAAGTTTGAGCCGCGGCGCCCAGCAAGTCAAAGAACTTGCTCTGCCCAGAATCAGCCTTGCGCCGCGGTGCGCTAGAACAGCACCGCGGCGCTCCTTCGCAAGCCCAGAATTCTGGGTTTTTCCCCTGCGTTTTCCCGAACCCAAAATGCTCCAAATCACCCCAAACTTATACCTAAGCCTCAAAACCAACTCAAAAACCCAAATAAACCTTTCAACAACCTACAAACATTATAACCTAGCTCAATTACACAACCACCCACAAAATTCACACTTAAATTTCAGTTTCAAATCCTTGAGCCAAAGCTTAAGAAAAGTGCCAACCAGCCCCTTTAGATTCTTAAACTATAACAGCTATGAAAATTAAACATGATACACCCTTACCTCAGTCAAGAACCCAGCTTGAATTCTCCTTAACTCTAGCTTCAAATCATCTTCTCTTTTGGATTATTCCAACTCTGAATTCATGCAAAACCAGCCACCAACTTGCTTCAATTTATGCTTATCCTCTAAAAACCAAACTTGAAACTTAAACAAATCTTAAATAAATCTTTACCTCTGAGTATTCTTGGCCTAAGCTTGATTGATAGCTTCAAACCTCCCTTGATTCACCTTCCAAGAGCCAAATTCAGCTTCCTCCTTCTCTTTTTCTTCTGCTCTATATCTAGGTCTCCAAAATTTAGCATAAACCAATTGCCCAAAGTATTATACGTGATTGCATTTTCCTTGGCTGAAACTTATCTAGACCATTGCCAAAAGTCCACTTTATCCCTCCACAATTATCCCTTTCTAACTAAACCTCAAGGGCACACTTGTCCTTTTACTAGCTTTACAATTTTACCACTTTCCAGCAAAACCTGTTACTCTCTATGGTTACTAACAGTTATGCAGGTTACCAAATCATCAGTTACCACTATCTAGCTTTCTAGGACCGTCTCGGCACGTGCATCACATTGAAGTCACCGCACCCACGTGGTACAAATCACATATCATAATTATCACTTAACATAATACACATAATCATTTAACATGCTTAAAATCATAATCATGCATCTTAATCATAAAAATCACACATAATTCCCATTATGCCCTCCAGGCACACTAATCAAGGCCCTTAAGCCTTATTAGTGAATTCGGGTCGTTACACGTTTTGAGTGTTTTTAAGGGTTTTTGACTTGGGGTTTCAATCCTTAAGGCCCGGGATCGAATCTACTCACCGTGTGGGCATGTTTCGAGGTCCCGAGAGTGGTGCTTAGGTTAAGACCCTATTATTGTGGATTCTCATTAATGGAGGTTATAATTGGTTGTGATTAGGTAACCGCTAAGGAACTAAAAGATCGATCGTTCTCAGGGGTTGTCCTTATTATACTTCTCGCTCGAACCTGAGGTAAGAAAACTGCACCCTGTGTATATGTGACATGTGTGATTTTACTGAGACATGTTGGTTGATAAATGTGGACATGGATTGCATATTAAATGCTAATGAATGTTGATTACTTGTATATGTATTGACTAGTTAGGGACACTGACCTAATGAGTCAGAAAAAGGCACAGCGTCAAGAACGCCGAGCCACATGAAGATTAGATCTAATTGATATCAGTGTTGAATGGCTCTAAGGCATTAAAACTGGACCGACCCTAAGGTCGATGAACTTATAAGCGCTTGGCTAGTCTGAGACTAGTTATTCGGAGCCAGGGCATATGGCCCCGATGACTGTTTGTCACATGGCTAGGGAACGCTGTTCCAGGGTTATGACTGTAAGGTCATGGGGAAAGGTTATGTTGGTGACTATTCACCATGCACCTATCCTGGTCAAACTTATGAAAGGCTCACTTATCAGTTAAGCCCGAGTGACCCTAATGTCACATGGATAAAGGGGGCTGTACCCACATTTGTGACTTTTGCGACTGTCACCTATTTGTTTGGACTGTTGGTCCTGAATGATTATTACGATCATTGTTGATATTATATCATGTTTTATTATGCTTTTCTTGCTGGGCCTTGGCTCATGGGTGCTATGTGGTGCAGGTAAAGGGAAATAAAAGTTCACCCAGCCTTGAGTGGAGAGCTTAGGTGGTGATGTGTACATATGCGGCCGCTTGACCACCACGGCCAATGCGTTCTCAGAGGAACTAGGGGGTTTACCCTATATTTTGCCGCTTAGGTCAGCGGGATTGTAAATTTGAAATTGTTATCCCCATTTCCTGCAGGGGCTTTGGGCCTTCGCCCTGGCCCACGGTCAGAGGACCAGCTCGGCATATGGGCCCGGCCCAAGGTCCCTTGGTTTGAATATTGCCCAAGGGGACTGGTACGGACCAGGGACTCCAGATTGGGCCCATTGGAGGGGTCCGAAACGTCCCTCCGGGTTCGTCCTCAGCAAGAACGGTCCCGGCGATGTCCAGAGCGCCCGGACCGTCGCGGCCTACGCGTTCCTGTCCCGGACCCTGGTGTTGTCCATGCCTATGGTAAATGGAGCGGGCCAATGGTAAACGGACCTGGATCACTTCCTCCCCGGTTGAAGGGCTAAGCGTCCAGGATCCTGAAGCCGCCTCATTTCGCGTGGGCATTGTCCCCCACTTTTCGCCTGCAGAAAGGGTCGCCTCGGGATTGCTCACTGATGTGTCAGGACTGCGCAGCCAAGTACCCTGACTGGTCTTGTCTCCTGAATCAGC
This sequence comes from Humulus lupulus, assembly GCF_963169125.1. Lineage (NCBI taxonomy): Eukaryota > Viridiplantae > Streptophyta > Magnoliopsida > Rosales > Cannabaceae > Humulus > Humulus lupulus. The sequence continues at coordinate 46,771,318 of NC_084800.1, read as the reverse complement.
CTCGTGACTCGAAGTGGTCAGAGCCAAAGCGTCGTTTTGTCGGGCGAGGCCTGTGTCTCAGGTCAACCAATTGGGCCTTAGCTGGTTTGAATTTCGTGTATTGTATACCTTTTTGTATTGGGCCTCCACCAGATAGGCCCCTTGTACCCATTTCTCTGATGGGCCCGGGTCGGATCCGGCCCAGACCCGGGATTCCCCCCAGCTTATAAATATAAGCTGTAGAATAATGAAAAAAAAGAGGAGAAAAAGGAAGAAAAAACTCTGTTCAGAGATTACTAGAAAACTCCATTGAAAAAGCTTCTTCTAGCTCTAATACATAGACTCGTGGACTAAGGCTAGTTAATGCCCCAACCACGTAAAAACCCTGTGTCGATTTTATACTTTCATTATTATTATCAGCAAATATTATTCATTGATAGAGTTGCCGAAAATCTCGGTTAACAGAAATAGTAATGACCATTTTGTACTGAGAACAACTTGTAAATGTTTTGATTAGCTCTGCAGAGCAATATTTAATGAAAAATATCCATTCCTTTTTATTAATTTTCCACCTTAACCTGTTAATCATACTTAGAGCACGTTTTTAACCAAAGGACTCGGGTGGCGGGTCAAATTTCTGGTTCACCGTAACTGTTCTGGGGTAACCAGGGCGTTACAGACTCTATGGTCACTCATTTGGTTTAATTAGCGACTCACTCATCTGGTTTAAGCTAGTGACTCCATGGTCACTCATGTGGTCTACATTAATGACTTACACATCAGTCACTTATCTGTTTAGGGCTATAAGCTTTGTATGATTATTATAATCATCACCTGATATTATATATATGCAGTAATGAGTTTTCTTGCTGAGCCTTGACTCACGGGTTCTATGTGGTGCATGTAAAGGGAGAGAAAAGCTCACCCAACCTTGAGTGGAGAGCTTAGGTGGCGATGTGTACATATGCGGCCGCTTGACCACCACGGCCAAGGTGTTTCTCAGAGGAACTAGGGGTTAACCTTATTTTGTCGCTTAGGTCGACGAGATGTAATTTTACACTGTAATGACCGTTTTGGATTGTAAATAACTTGTAAACGCTTTTATGGGCCCATATACAATTTTATATTTTAAATAAAATATATCCTTTCATTTTGATCAAGTTTTTCACCTTAGCCTATTAATAACACCTAGATGCACATTTATAACCAAATGACTCGATTAGCGAGTTAAGCACGATTCAAAGCTCATAGTAACAGTCTTGGGGTAACCAGGGCGTTACAATGTCCACCTTGGCAAATGAACCCGGGTCCTGGGGAACAAACCAGGACTTCGGTAAATGAACCAAGACATTAGTAAACGAACCCGGACCAGATGTCCAGATTGGGCAAGCCTAGTTTTCCCTGATGCTGACTTGTCCCCACGAAATCCGGCAGTTGGTCTCCTCAACTAACCTATAGAAGAAGGTATGCACAGAATGTACATTATTCCTAGGAAACAGTACTGCCATTACTCTGACAGATCCTGTCCCCATGATCCCTTTAGTAGCCCACGCGGACTAGTTCGTGCTAACATACAATGGGCAGCTGTAAGTGTAACACCCCACGTCACTATGGCTGCTTCCTGGAATGACGACTGGCCCTACAAACCAACAAGAGTCTTTCCAGCGTACTTTGTCCTCACTCGCACGCTTCCTGAGAAAACTTCCCAGGAGGTCACCCATCATCAGATTGCTCCAAGTCAAGCACGCTTAACTTTGGAGTTCTCAAGTGATGGGCTACCGAAAAGAATCGGTAAGCAAAAACTCTACTGAACTTGTAGAAAAACTCCATTATCAAAACTCTCTAAAGCCTAATATTAGTAACTCGTGGACTAAGGCTCATTAACGCCCCAACCACGTAAAAACTGTGATTGTTCATCTCTAATTCTTTCTTTCCAGCTCTTATTTCATAATATATTTATAGTTTCCGAAAAACTCGGTAAACACTTTAATATTTTAAAGTATTTTAATACTTTTTTTCTTTTATAATGAATTACTTTGATTTTTTTGAAAAAAAAATATAAATTAGACCAATTATAATATGCTACATGTCCAGTCAATTAACTCCGTTAGAGCGGGTACCGACGAATGCAAACAGAACTTGATATTTGGTACTTTTTCCGAGAAAAAAATATTGGATACTAAATCACAAATATTGTTAAAACATTATGTACTTTTGCCGTTTTTTCCCCGTAATTTCCAAATGTTCTTTCAAAAACAATTTTTTCTTGTATCTTTCATACGTATTGGTAAAAAAACTTAGTAGATTTCACTTAAATCATTCATAAAGTCTAATTTTTAGGACAAGACATGGCAATGAAGAAAAGTTATCAAATGAGAAAATAGCATAATGTTAATGTTATTAATAATCACAACACAAGATATAAAATAACCTGCCACAAATAAGCCAGAGAATTTGTATCAAAATTTATTCTATAAATCCTCTTATGTTTATGATTTCAATATCCAAATGTAAACTTTTTATTTTCTTTGGAGTTGTAATTTAATTAGTGATAACGTCAAGTTTCAGCAGCATAAATAGTTTTTTTTAACAAAATATATAAAAATACACATGAAATTTATTTAAGAGTACCACTATAGTAGTGAGTATTTTAAATCACTATCTATAAGTACTTTTAGTATATTCAATATATGGATAAGTTCCAATTGTATTTTTCACGGTGTGTATAATGTAGTTATAAATGACTCCCCACAAATTTTTAGGTTATTCTGAATAATTTAGAATGTCAAAATTAGGATTCAAACAGCTTGTAACACGCGTGCGTATTTTAATATTTATACGCACATGCAATAAGCTATTTGAATCATGATTTCGACATTCTAAATTATCCAGAATTTTCTTAAATTTTGTTAGAGATCCCTTATAACTACTGTTTGGGGGATAAGGTTAATAACATTGGTTTTGTATTACAACTCAAAACAATAATAACAAGTAATCTAGCTCTAATATAAGATAATCACAACGTAGATAAACACAAATAGGTAAGTGTAGGGTGAACCTTTCTTGAAGAACAACATTCAAACACAAAATCACAAGTCTATGATTTTATGTGAATCACAAAAGTTATAAGGCTTGACATAAATGAAGATTATTTGTTGTCCAAAAATCTCTATTTCTAGCCTTCTCCATGGAATTGCTTGAAGCTACTACAATAGAATGAGAATGAGATTCACAAGCCTTGATCTTTCATACAAGTCAAGCTTTCTTGATGAAGATCTTGGATAGAACTAGTAATATTGAAAGCTAGAGAAAGAGAGAGAGAGAGAGAGAGAGAGAGGTGAGTGATCAAGTCACCAATTAACTCAAATGAACCATTTAAATAATATATGAACCTCATTAGACTCAACCAATGAGATTATGACATTTTAATTTGAATTTTGGAGGGAAAACACGTCACTGTACGGATTTATACGGACAACCCAGGTGATGCGTCGTCTGGTCTACCATTTTGTGGCTGAGAGATGCTTCGCCTCCCAGAGGCGACGCATTGTAGATGGCACTGACTTGGCTCTCCAAGAATTATCTCAAAACATCCACAAATGCTCCTAAATTTTCTCAGTACTCTTATATACTCTAAAGAAACACTTTGGACCCAAAAATAATATTTATAAATGTCTATACCGAAAGTCAACTCTCACATGTTGACTTTCGTGAAATCGTTATGGTTTTTGCACCTTTTCGTGTCTAACCAATTTCACCATGTATTTAACCAATCATAACAACTACATTATACAACTTAATGTAAAAAAATAAAGTTGCAACTTATTCATGTACCGAAAATATTAAGGAGGTGTTTGGTATGAGAGTTTGGTTTGGTGGGAATGAGAATGTCAAATCTAACCCATGTTTGGTAAATTTATTTTTAATGGCTTGAGAGTTTGTGTTTCCAAGTGAGTTCTATTTTTTTGCTTGATTTGAGGGTAATCTTAACCCCTTTAAATACTTGAGTTTCACATTCCCTTAATCTAAACACCCTCTAACTCTACTCCCACAAACTCAAATCTCATACCAAATACATCCTAATGGTGTGTTTACTTACGAGATTAAGGAATGAGAATGGAGATTCAGTTTCATTAGCCTTGTTTACTTCCCTAATTTTTGTTAGGAATATAAATGAAATATGTGAGTCCCGCACCAATTTTGAATTGAGGAATAGGATTGACAATCCCATGAGATTGGAGATTGTCATTCCCAATCCTACTCAAATTTGAAATATCATTTTTGTCCCTATTTAATTAAAGTTGAATAAATGAATTTTTTTTAAATACTTATAATATATATTTTAATATAATATATATACATATTAATTTTTAAAATATTTATAATATATATTTTAAGATAATATATCATTTTTTTAATAAAAGAGCATATATAGTCTATTAAATTAATAATTTAAATATTTAATATTTAATATTTAATTTAATAAAATATAATATAAATACATTAATCAAATATTTTTCAATTTTCATTAGTGTTTTATTTAAAATTACTAATTTATTTTATTTATAATATATTTAAAAATTAATAAAAAAATAAATTAATATTATAAGTTAAAAATATATTTAATTATAATATTTATATAAAAAGTTTAGCATATAAAAAAGTTTTTCTTTGATTAATACTATTTTTGTAATTTATGAATAATTTATTCCGATTCTAAAGTAAAATAAACACATTAATAAAAATATTTGTAACGACCCAAATTTATTAATAAGGCTTAAGGGCCTTGATTAGTGTGCCGGGAGGGCATAACTGGATTATATGTGATTTAATGATTAAACGCATGTTATATTATTATTTGAATATCCGTGATGCATGACTGTGTATTAGCAATAGTATGCATGTATGTAGGCCCTGACGAGGTTAGAAGGGTATAATCGTAATTTTGGCCCATTGAGGGCATAACTGTATATATTTGTGATAAATTGATGAGAACACATTATTATGTGGATATATTTGTAATATGTGACTCGAGGCAATCCTAGTGAGCAGTTTAGCGAAAAAGTCACGGCGGAGATTTATACCCGACTCGGGGCGAGCCTGGGGGTATTTATGAGAATTTAGAGAATATATTAGAGTTTATTTTGATTTTGAGGAATATAATTGGTGATTAGTTAGGTGTTGGGAAGTAAGCGGTAAATATTAGAGACACTCGAGGAATTAGTGGGAATTGAGTGTAATGACCAAAATGCCCCTAGGTGGATTTAAAGGCTTAGGAATTATGGGAGGGCAAATTGGTCATTTGGCTTATAAGGGATAAGAGTTAAGAATGCTTTATGCCTTAGTGGAAAGTGTAGAATCTGAAGGAAGTTAAAAGAAAAGAAGAAGAAAAAGAAAGGAAGAAAACAAAGGTCATTTATTCTCCCATTCGGTTTAGGTTTCTTCCTCATTTCCTAAAGGAATTTGAAGCTAAAACTCAGGGAGAGTCTGGGCAGGAGCTTAAGGCTAGGGTCCTTGGCTTGGCTTGAGGAGTTAGTAGGAGTAGTCCATCCATTTGAGGTAAGGTTTAAGGTTGCTTTTTAGTTTCTGGTTCTTAATGTAAACATGGATTTTGAGCTGAGTTTTGATGGGAATTCTAGGGAGTTAAGGCTGAAGCTTTGAGGAGGTGTAGGCTAAACAAGTGTGGAAGATAACCTAGTTTGAGCTCATCCATCAAAGGTAAGAAACTCTGGTTTAAGTTCTGTGATTTCAATTGATTTATGCTGAGTTTTGAGCACTAGGTTCAGCCATGGTGAATTTTGTGTTTTAGGGTGCATGTGATTGAATTTCTTATGGTTGGGTCATTTGGGGTAAGTTGGAGATGTTGGTAGGCTTGTTTTGAAGTTTGGTTGAGTTTTGAGAAGGTTTGGCTTGGGAAAATTCGAAGGAGAAAAAGCTGTGCAGGGCTGTGTTGTGACTAGCGCTACATCGCTAGTCACTGGGCATTGCAACACTAGGTCCTAAAGTTCCTGAGCCTTTTGGCTCTGTTTATAGCGCTATAGCGCTCTCCTTAGGGCGCTGTAGTGCTACCCTGTTTCCAGAAATGAGTTTTTGGGTTATTTCTAAGGGTTTTTGCCTCGGGGTTCGGGGTTTGATTCCACCACCCCGTTTAGTGGAATTAGGGCTTCCCGAGGGCTCGAAATTGGTCCCGAGGCTAGGTTTTGGATTTGAGGTTTGGTGATGATTTTGATCTGTGGCTGTGACTAGGTGTTCGATAGGGCTCAGACGGGATCGTGCTTGAGGCTCGATTTGAGCAAAGCTATTGAAATCTAAAGGTAAGAAAACTGCACCTGGTTATGTGTTTATGATGGGACTAAGAGCTCCCTATATCTGTATGATGTCATAGATGGTATTATGCCATGGGACATGCGATAAACGGCCTAAGGGTGCCGTAAATAATACTTGTGCACAAGGCGCGGCTCGGCCACTGGTAGCCGAGGACAGCTTAATATTCACTAAGCTCGGTTTAAGCGGGCTAGAGTCAGTGGGATAAATAGAGGGTGCGACCTAAGGGCGTTAACCCTGGTTATCATGTGTGAAATGATTATTGATATGAACTGATATACTTGGTATGCTGAATACTTGAATAACATGAATAATTTGACTGTTGAGTGCATGTTTATACTGTATGAGATACCTTGTTGTTTGCTTGATAATTATGCTCTGTTACTGTGTTTTCTTGCTGGGCCTTGGCTCACGGGTGCTACGTGGTGCAGGTAAAGGCAATGGCAAGTTGGACCAATCCTGAGATGGAGAGCTGCGGGGCTGAATGTACATAGTCAGCTAATTGGCCGCCACGGCCGAGGAGTGACACAGGATGCAAAATGCTTAGTTGTCTTTTTTCCTTAGAGTAGCTAATCACTGTACATTTATCTTAAAATTTTGTAGATTGTCTTTTAACTTTACTACTTTTGGGAACCCATGTAAAAAAAATATTTGTTTATAAGAAATGAAGCTTTTGAGGCCAAAATCTTTTAACCCTAGTTCAACTGCAGTTTCAGTGACACGTTTCAAATTAAACGACTTTATTAGCAAGTCTTGCACCTTTATAAACACACAGTGTAACAGTCTTGATTATCCACTACGTTACAATATTGGTGATTCCGATTTCAATTCTTACAAATTAAGTAAACAATTTATTAACTACTTATACAATTGAAAGTTCTGATTGAACATCGTTATTATGATCACGTGTAAAAACACCCTAAAAGGAAGTAACTAAAGATAGTGGTAAAAAACAATGACTGCCCAATAATTTTCATTTATTTAATAATATTATATACTTCTATTTTATGTCTCACAATTAATTAAACCCTAAAGCCCTTTTCCCTCTATTTCTCTTCTTCTACCTCTGCCAGGCTCTGTTTGGGCCCGTGTGCATTCACCTCCGAACCTAGCCTTGTCGTCGTTGGTCACCTAACGCCGTTTACTGTTCAATTCAGCGGTGCTCTAGTCGTCTCCGCCAATCAATTTCCCTTGCTTATCCCTGAAAATCAGGTTGGTTATGGATATTTCTTGCTCCACCAGTTTATTCTGTAACAAGATTTTGTTGTCTTTTGTTTAAAACCTATGTGTAACCATTCTTTCGAGCTTAAACTTTCCCTTGAATCTGATATTGATTATATCAATAATATACATTGCTTTCTAGATTTTCTTGTAAATTTAGGGTATCTCTAATTTGCATTGTAGCTTCATTAACTTGAAGACAGAGTGACACTATGCCTATGGTTGTTATGTTGTCATTTGCAATTTGGTACAAAAGAATGATGAAATCTATGCCTTTTAGCTACTATTTTCTATATTGGAATGCATCTTGTTGGCTTGGCTTCAGTAGTATGTAGAAAAGCATTTGAGTTTATGGAGAATGAATACTTGAATGAGGTTGACTGCAATATTTTGGGAATGTTCTCAAGAGCTTAAGTTGCTAGTTTATCAAGTGTGTAAAGCTTTTTTACTGCTACGGAAGCAGGGTTCAAAGCTTTATACATGACTCTTATAATAGCTTTGGATTACAATTTTAGTTTCAAGTGATAATTTAGTCTGATTACAGGAGTGGTTTATGCTCCTAGTAGCAGCAGCAAAACTTTACCTCTTGACCAGGCTTCTTATGCTTTGCATTTTTATGTTAAAAGCTTGGCGTTATGTATAAACATTTTTTCAATAAACATGAATTGAATTAAGCAGTTATAAAGCAATAATCTTTTGGAGAATTGAATTTTGTAATGCTTTGACTTAATATATTGTTTTTGATTTATTATAATATATTTTTTTAAACAATTTTAACTTGTTTTAAGCCTTAGAAACTTAATATGTAGTTGTTTAAAATTAGTTCAATGTTGTCATTTACTAAACACAATATTGAATTCAAAATTATCCTTTCTAATATTATTTTTTATAATCCAGTCCAATCCTGTGTACGTGCAAATTCAGAAAAGAGAAAGAAAAAAAAAATGAAAGTGGAGAAGAGAAAAGGCGAAGAGAAAGTTGAACAAAAGAAGAAAAAACACAAGGAGATATTCCCTTACGGCAACTACAGAAACTACTATGGCTACCGTGTAATTCTTCCCTTTCTCTCTTAATTTTTGTAATTGTTCTGTATACGTTTTTGAGTTCAAGAGTACATATTTTGGGATATATATAAATATTATCCAGATTTTTGCAATCGTGGAGTGGTTTAGTGTGGAAAATATCTACGACCCAATTGGCTCTTTAGCTTTATTTTTTGAACCTTTAGTTATTGTTTGGTTATATGGGCAATGCTTTAATTATGATATGCTTGGGAGTATTAGTTTTTGAAAGACTAAAGTCCCTAAAGTAATTGTGAAATAGTGATGATGTTTAGTTTGTTTGTATATAATGTTGCAGCTAGGTCAGGACATAGAAGAAGATCCTAGACTAAAGGTCATGAAGAAAGAATGGTTTGAAGGCAAAAATTGTCTTGACATCGGCTGCAACAATGGGATTATAACCATTCAGATTGGTAATTACTCTCTAAACTCACTCAGTCCTTAGTCTTGAATTAAGGTAATAACTATTGAGTTAAATATGAAATACATGGTCATAACAATTTTTTGTTTAACTACAGCCAAAAAGTTTCATTGCCAAAGCATTCTTGGAGTAGACATTGATTCGAGTAAGTTTCTAATTGTGATTAGGTCGCCTTTCATTATTATTATTGTTGTTGTTGTTATTATTTTTTATTTATTTATTTCTCTCATGCATTTACATGAGTAATCTTCGTATTTAGGCTGAAGCTTCCTTCATTAAAGTTGACAGAACATGTGTTGGTCACTAATCATTAACTCTTTAAACTTTATCCACCAGATCGCATAGAAGATGCATATTGGCACCTGAGAAAATTTGTAAAGATAGACAGTGCTGAGAAGTTGCATGGAAAGGATTCGAAATCAAAGGTTTATGATGATGAAAACGGTCTAGGGAATAAAGTCACAACATCATCAGATGATGAGACCAAACAGAACTTGAAGAATAGTACCACTCTGGAAAAGAATCTATTTGACACAGTATCATTCCGGCAAGAAAATTTTGTCCAGAGTCGACATCCTCAGGAGAAGTTTTATGATACAATTTTATGGCAAGTTCTTATAGGATATCAATAAAACATGTTTATTTTTAGGCAAATATGAGAAAAAAAATTTGGGACTTGCTTAACTATTGATTGATAACTTCATGCGTGTGAGAATTTTATTATTGTAGAATATAGTAATAAGGCTCAGATACTCAAGTCTTTGTTGTTGCTTGACCTTATTGTGACGCAATACTTGTTTTGTAATTAGTTTGTCTCCCGCAATACAGTTTAAGTGTTTCAAAGTGGATTCATCTGAATTGGGGTGATGATGGATTAATTACACTATTTTCAAAGATCTGGAGGCTGCTTAAACCGGTATTTTTTGTCTTCCCATGTCTTTTCTCCTTTTGTAAATTATTATTATTATTATGAACTGTTAATGGAATTTACTCAGGGATATTAATAGGAATACAACTTTCTTTGATATCTGAAATGAGTTTGGAGTAGCATTTATTTACTTATTCTCTTAAGCAGGGTGGAATATTTGTGCTTGAACCACAGCCTTGGAAATCATATGACAACAATCGTCATGTATCCAAGGTAACAATACTTGTTCACTCCTTAGGTCATGAGTATTCATGTCCATGCAATACTGTTAGGTGTGATCATAAGCATAATCTGAAAGAACAAATCAAAATTTTGCTTGAGACCTCAGACACGAAAACTGAGTATCTAACAGCAAATGGAGATCCAAAAATCCTACAATATGTGGTCCCATTTTTTCTTGTCAATTAGTTTTATTGTTGTCGGCCAACTAAAGGCTTTACAAGATTTAGAAAATAAACAATTTTTGTTTCTGCCTTTGGCTTTCATACAAGTTTAATGCTGAGTATTAATGTGAAGTGTGAAGTAACATTTTCACTAGTTGCTGGGTTAGGCATTTGAATATGTATGTTTTTTCATTTTTTTCTTCTTCTACTGCTTAAAATGTTATCACCATTTGCCATGTTTTGTAACTTTGCAGACAACTGCAGAAAATTTTAAGAAAATTATTTTTCGTCCAGAATGTTTTCAAGAGTTACTTCTTGACAAGGTATGTAAAGCTTGTATTTACACTATTGTGAAGTTTTTTTATACTATAGTCAGCTGCAAGGGGCCATAGACACTTTTTAATAAGATGGTTGATTAATGGTTAAGCAATGGTGAAATACTTGTAAGATTCTGATGTTTAAAGGAATTGCAGATTGGATTTAGAACAGTGGAGGATGTAACTTCTGCTTTGTCTGGCAGCAAAACTGGATTCAACAGACCAATTTTTGTGTTCCGAAAATGATTGACCTTAGTTATGAAGTGTGAAGTATCTTAAGCTTGGTATATTATTTCTTCAAGAGGGTAAGATTATGTTGTGGGGGTCGTTGCTTGATCTTAATCATGCCACAGCCTAACCGCTATTTTGCATAAAATTTTGGATGATGCGCGCAAACTTGGAAGATCTTCAGTTTGTGCACTGAACGAACAACTCTCGTAAGACTAAACTTTGTACATAAGCATATTCTATAGTGTACTGGTCACAAAATATTTATAACCAATATTTATGTACCGCGTAACAAGTAGATGAGCAAACTAGGATCCTATATTCTGCTATATACATGTATGCTAAAATTGTCTCTTTTGTATTTTTAAAAAAATAAAATATAACAATATTAACCAATAAGAAACTCGCAAGGTGGCCATTAGACCCAATAAGTTTTTGTAGGAAGTACCTTGTGGTTTTTTTTAACGATTACGTTGTGGTTAAATCTAGTACTTAATCCGTTCATACTACTTAAATTTTATTTATTAGGTAAGAGTTGATTCAAACTTTTGAAATTTTAATTAATTTATATTATATAAAATCTAAATTTAAATTATTGAAACTTCAAAACTTAAATTTAAACAAAACTAAAAAAAAAAACAATCTAGTTCATCCTTTTAGCTTTATGTACGTTGCATATATTTGAAGTTTAACTCAAAAAAAAATTTAACACAGATTTAATTTAGAAAAATATATACCTTTTTATTTAGAAAGGTAGACACTGATATAAGCTAAATAAACTCAGATTTGTGCCTAAATTAAAAAAAAAAAATCATTTTATTTTTCAACTTGACATTCTTATATTGTGTGGTCATACAAGTTCAATCAACCCAATAAAATTCTTATAAACACAATATAAACACACATTGTGTTCATCTAAAACTAAAAGTTCAGATTGTGTTTTTTTATTTCACAAGCTGTGATAAAAAAAAACATATATATGCTAGATAAAATATATTTTTTTTTTAAAAAATAAATACAGGGAAAATTTCAGAAAACGACGTTATACATAAATACTTCTTCTCAAGAAACTACCAATTTTTGAAAAAAAAACACTATTTTAGGTAAACAATATAATTTTGAAAAACGATATCATTCATAAATAAAAAAAAACGAGGACTTCACAAACATCATTTAGAAAAAATGACTTGACAAGAAAACAACACTAATTCAGTAAAATATCAATTTTTATTTTATGGAAGTAAAACATTGTTTTTTTTGCTGGAAATAGCCATGGTAAACCCATGGATATATTAAAATTAAACATAAAAAACAGAACTAAGTTCGATACAACAACTTAGTTAAAGCTACCCCCAAAGGGTGAGCAACAAAACTTAGGCTAGACGACCTAGAACAACATAACAGCCTATAGAAAGCCAATCTATCAAAGATAGTAGCACTAGGAGAACACTCATTATAACTATTATATTTCCCACAAGGTTCTTCCTTTTAATCTCACACAAGGTGAAAACAATCCCAGATGATTCATCAAAATTGATTGAACAAATCATATTCCTATCGAGAAATATGATAGACACCATTACATAAAAACAAAGAACTAAACCATTGCTAATGTTGCTCAATGACAAAATAGGATATGGATATCATTGCTGATGTGTTCAATGACAAAGATAAAGATCTTATCATGAGTGTTCCCCTGAGCAACACTGCTACAACAGATTATTGGGCATGGAGTGAGGAAAATTCATGGTGTTACACGGTCAAGAGTGCCTATAGATTGCAGCACCAATTGAAAGATCAAAGCAATATGGAGAATAATTCAGGGTTTTCGAAGAAGCTTTGGAATTTGAAGATCCCACCGAAAGTGAAAAACTTACTTTGGAGGGCTTCAACTGGCTGTCTCCCAACTAATTTGCAATTAAGAACTAAGCATGTTCAGATATCTGCTCAATGTCCTTAGTGCTCACAAGAGGTAGAGTCGATTTATCATGCTCTTGTAAGTTGCTCTTTTGTTAAAGCTTGTTGGACTAGCGCTGGTTTTACAGGTGGGGGTACAGGGAATGATCTTTTGCTAGCTGACTTAATACAGAGTTTCAGAACAAAACTATGGATGAGATAGAATTGATAACAATGCTTTGTTGGGCAATTTGGAAGGTGAGGAATGAGCTGGTATGGGATAAGAAGGGTAGATTGACGACTACAGTGTTTGCAATGGCAAAAATTAGTCTTGATCAATGTAAGAAGGCTCAAGAGAGGAGTTGTTTTTCATATATGCCTCCTACCATCAATGGGGACAGGGTTGAGTTTTGCTCCAAATCACTAGTGAATACGATTAAGATAAATGTCAATGCAGCTGTCTTTGAAGAGAGGAGGTATGGCTTTGGGTGGCTGGCTCGTGATTATGAGGGAAGATTGGTTTCTGCGAAAACTTGTGGCTTTAATGGCAAAGTTCAACCAGAGGTAGCAGAGGCATTAAGTTGGCTGAAAACGCAGTAGCTGCAGAAAGTAATTTTGGAGACTGATTGCCTCACTATGGCTCAATACAAATGGTATCATCACCGGGTCTTATTATTACTGATTGTAAGTGTTTGTTGTCTAGCTTGGGAGATGTTTATCTATTTTTTATTAAACGATCAACAAACCAAGCAGCTCATTACCTTGCTCGAGCTTCTTGTTTTATTTCTGATCGTAGTTATGGGGAGAGTGATGCTCCTCAGGAGTTGTTGGATGTATTACAAGCTGATAGATTTTAATGAAGTATCATCTTTTTATTCAAAAAAAAAACCAACAATAGAAAACCTATAACAACAAAAGATCAAAATAAAATCACAAGTGACAACATAGCCGAGATCCACGACATCCAACCCCTCCAAACTCCATCCACTCGGCCAGAGGACCACCCAACCCCAGAAACAACAAGATACACCAGAATCACACTGCATCAGCCACTTGCCACCCCTCCGATTTGCAAAGTTCCCACCAGTACGATGACCCTTCAAATCCGCGAGCCACAAAACGAAGGAGGCATCTCCTGCACCAAATCGAAGTCCACCTAAAGAAGCACTAAATTCGCACACATGGACCCCAACCTCCTGCCGCTGATAAGTCGAACTCCTCGCACTGCCACAGAAGGTAACCAAAGGGAGGAGAGGCAGAGCAAATCCCATGAGCATCATCACTACCTTGAGCACCTGCATCAAAAGAGAAAATAAAATAAAATAAAATACTCCCCCCGACCAGAGCAAATCCACCGCACACAGAAGCACAATGACATCACTCCAGCCAACCCTGCAACTAACATACCACAACCAATGTTTGTAAGGAATATCATTCTTAGATCAATAAACCCTAACTAAACCTTTTAATGGGAGTTCTAGTGAATAAAAAAAACACAAAAAACAAAGAAATAGTAACTTTCTAGAAATCAAAAGAAGGCTTTCCATTTTGCTAACCAAAACTACCAAATAGAAACATTTAAACAAAGATGAAAGCATAAAAGTAATTAAAGAAAACAATCCTGAAGAAATTGACATAAATATGAGGGAAGAGAGACCATTGGGGAGAGCATCAAGAACGCTGCTAGTGTAGAACCTCTGGTGGTGGCTTCCTCAACGGTGGAGCGGGACACAAGATAAAACACATGGAATTTTATTGTTGTTCAATTCCACCCAATTTTCAAATTTTGAGTGGATGGAATACCAATTCCATCAAATTGGCTAAATAGCCTTTCCAATGAAAATCCCTTTCCCATTTAGATTTCTAACCAAATAATGGAATTGTAGTGTTTTTTAATCTATTCTTTTCCTTTCCTTTTCATAGCTCCAAACAAATGATGTCTAAGTACTTTACATCCTTTTGGAGGGAATGGGTAGGACTCATTGCAGCGCAACATCCTCCAACATTTGAACTCCAATCCCCAATACAACGCAGCTTCAAGCATAATGAGGCTGCAAAAATGCTTAGTAAAATCTAAAATAGAGTAAGTAAAACAAGGTTTTATAACCGTACTGCATTTCCATAAACAGGTTCACATCATTTGATAATGAATTAGTTGCAGGAAAATTGAACTATGACAGCTATGAAGTATGCCAGGACCGGCCATTTGACTAGTTTAGCCAAAAGAATGAAAAGAAAGAATGAATACAAAAGAAGAAAAGGAAAATGATAACCGATAAAGATAAGGCAAGCAAAAACTTAAGGATGACCACTTCATTAAATATGGTGCTTTAAACCTTTAATGGAGTTATTCAAGCTACTTTAGTTGCCTCACCTTCGGGTTATTATGGGGGTACTTGTCTTTTCTCAATGTTGTACTGCACAGACATAAAGCGGTGAAATACTTCATTCTTTGAGATAGCCATCTTTGCTGGATCAGACCAGCAACTCACCAATAATCCCCGCAAGAACAATCTCCATCTTTGAAATGATGGAAGCGATTAGTGTCTCTAACAAATATTTCTCTTCCTTCAAAGCCGGATATGAATTTTATAAAAGCATGACAATCACCGCAGATTCTTAGGTTTTTTATCACCCTTAAAGAAGACCCTGGAGGAGTGTTAAGCAGTCCAAATGCAACAGCCAACTTCTCACTGTGTCCACATAAAATATGTTCCTTCTCTTGTTCCTCTACATCTTGAAGCACGAAGCTCATGTTGGGAAAATAACCAGATTTCTTCATCTCCATGCTCAATTTATTCAGCTTTTCAATAATTTGCTTTCTTTGAGGGTGTGATTTGTCTCCCGCAAGAAGCATGTGCAATTTATTTTTAACCTCAATCCAACTACAGCCAGGGTTCTTTCTAAGACCCTTCTGACTCATCATATCCCTAACTCTATCTACTTCACTCCACATGCCCTTTGTGGCATAAATATTAGATAAAATAACATAGTTTCCTGGATTTCTTGGTTCTAACTTGAAGAGTTTTTCAGCTGAAATCTCACCTAAATTAACATTATTGTGTACTCTACAAGAACTTAGCAATGCTCCCCAAACACAAGCATCAGGTTTAACGGGCATATCCATTATCATGGAATATGCATCTTCAAGTTTTCCCGCACGACTGAGAAGTGTAACCATGCAAGCATAATGCTCCAACCTCGCCTTTATACCATGATCTTTCGACATGTTTGTAAAATAATACCATCCTTCATCTGTTAGGCCATTCTGGCTGCATGCAGATAACACACAAGTAAAGCTGATAAAATCAGGTTTCTGTCCACTCTTCTGCATCATATGGAATAGCTCGATGGTTTCTTTAGCTTTCCCATGCATTGAATATCCACTCATAATGGCATTCCAACAAACTAAGTTTCTAGTGGGCAATTTATCAAAACAAAGCCGAGACAATTGTATTTTCCCACAATTTGCATACATGTCAATCAATGCACTACCAACATATACATCATTAAAGATCCCTGTTCTAAGGGAGAAACAATGGGCTGCCTTACCGTGCATTAGTGCTGCAATATTGCCACAAGCAGGAAGCAAGCATGGGATTGTAACAGCATTAGGTTTCACCCCTTCCACTTGCATCTCCCTAAAAAGTTCCAAAGCATCTATATCCTTTCCATTTTGAGAACAACTCGCAATCATTGATGTCCAAGACACAATATTTAATTCTGCTCCTTCACCCTTGTATCTTCTAAACACCTTCAGTGCATTGTCAACTAGACCATTTCGTGAGAGCCCTGTAATAAAAGCATTCACGGAACCAATGTCCCTTTGATCCATTTCATAAAAAACTTGGGACATCTCGAGTACAGAAGAACATTTCCCATACATATTAATAAGTGCACTAAATACACATTTATCTGACCCAAATCCTTGCTTGATCACATAACTATGAATCTGGACTCCCATATTTAAATCTTCAAATTCTGAAATAGCAGGAAGAACACTAGAAACACTAGAAGCATCAGGAAGAAAACCTTCTGAATGCATCCTCTGGTACATGGCCATCGCCTCAGCATACAAGCCACTACGATTAAAACCCGAGATCATTCCATTCCATGACACGTTATTGGGTTCCAGACCTGTTTTCCTCATCTCAGAAAAAAGCTCTTTGGCCTCATCTGCATGCCCACTATTAGAGTACCCGGAAATCAGAGCACTCCAACACACCAAATCACGTTGGGGCAATCCATCAAACAGCTTGTGGGCATTCCGGATATGACCACATTTAAGATACATGTGCACTAAAGAGGACTGAACAAACACATCCAAAGAAAACCCAAACACAAATGCAAAGCCATGAACCTGTTTCCCAGCTTCCAGTGATAGTAATCCAGCACAGGACTTGACAACGCTAGGAAAGAGAAAATTATCTGGCTCAACTCCACGAGCTAACATGCGAGTAAAGATACGGATAGTATGCGCTGAATGGTTGCGTTTTGCAAAGGCGTGTATTAGGGTGGAGAAGGAGAACAAATCAGGATTTGGAATTGAATCGAGGATGAGGTTAGCATCAACAAAACAGAGGTTATTAGCATAGAGTGACAAGAGCTTGGTGTTGAGATGCGCATTGTGAAAGAGACCAGTCTTGAGCAGAGAAGCATGAGTTTTTCGAGTCTGTAAAGGAGAAGCTGAATCAGAGTTCAGATGTTGGAGGATGTTGTAATCCAACAGGCCATGCCCATCTCCTCCGGTCGCATGCAGAGTACTGAGTAGCCTGTAAAAGTTAATTTTTATATGACAACTGCCCCAAAGAAATCTCCACAACCCATTACTCGTAGAGATCACCATTAACGACGACACTGGGTATGTTATAGAAAGAGAGCCCAGTCACTCAACTCCCGGTGCAAAATCTGCTTCGGTTGAAGATGGAGGAAGAGTGGGAAGGGGGCAACATAGCAGCCTGCATCACGCGAGGAATGGAATAAGGAGTGTTAGAGAAGAAAGAAGTGTCACAACAAAATTTGGAGGGAAAAAGAACCCAATAGCTAAGTAGGCCAAGTAGCGTTACCTTAAAGTTTGATAAAATAAAATTATTTATTTAAAATTATTTTAGACACTAATTTATATTATTTAAAGTATTTATCAAATTTTTACAAAAAATAAATAAATTGTTATCAAATTTTAAAATTTACAAGAATGTAATAATATCACCACCATAGACACATATTTATCTACATCTATATTAAGTTGGGACAATTCTTATATAGGACTTCACTTTAAGCCCTATCGGTAGAGCTATCAGTATTTCTCGACCCGTGAATAGTTTTCAGTGCGACTTTTTTTTATGACCGTGTATATTGTAGCTATTTAGAGCATCGTGCAAATTTTCAGAAAATTTTGAATAGTTTACAGTACCGAAAACTAGGTTCAAACATGTTGTTTTCCACACGTATAAAAAAAATTAGTTACTCGTGCAACAACATGTTTAAACCTAGTTTTCGGTACTGTAAACTATTCTAAATTTTTTGAAAATTTTCAGAATGCTCTAAATAGCTACAATATACACAGTCATAAAAAAATTCGCGTCGAAAACTATTCACGGATTGAGAACATTGAAAGCCCTACCGGTAGGGCTTAAAATGAAGCCCCTATAAGAGAATTCCCCTATTAAGTTATATCTTTTTTATAGTAATAAAATCAATTTGGTCCAAACTATGTATATAAATTTTACTCTATGGAGTTTCTTAGTTAGGAGCGTTACTTTTGTCATTATCGTAAGGGTATTTTCTATTTTCTGTACTTTGAGAAATTATAGTCTAATTTTTTTTGTATGACATTGTACATGATAGTTATAGTAGACATCCTGCCAATTTTCAAGAAATTCTAAATAATTTAGAGTGTCGATAACAGAATTCAAATAGTTTGTTTTCCACGCGTGCTACTGATAATTTGAACTCTGATTTCTGCACGGTAAATTATTTGGAATTTTTGAAAAATTAACATGAAGCCTGTTATAACTATAATGTATGTCATCATATAAAAATATTAAATTATAATTTCTCCAATTGCTGAAAATAGAAAACATCACTACAATAGGGGTAAAAGTGGTGCCCCTACTTAAAAAAATTCATTTATCTTACCTATTATATAAATGGCTATCTAACGGTATTTGATATTTAACGGATTTTGGTATAGTTTAACAGAATATGCTAAAAAAAAAAGTTAAATTTAGATAAGTCATCCAAACTGAACAATTGCTTCTATTCCCAAAAAATACAATAATTGGTTCTTTACACATTCAAATAATTAATGTTAAATAAATTAAACAATACAACACTTCAAAAGTACACATCCTTTCAAGAAGACACATCCTTTTGAGTAACACATTACAAATACATAAATATTATATATATATATATATATATCATCAAATGTACTACTCGGTCAAGAACAATAAATTTACTATGTAGGATCAAAGAGTTTATTTGGAAAAGAATCTACGCTATGTTTAAATGTCATCTATCCCATGTATGTTTAGTAATCCAATAAAATCAAAATCAAAATATATGAAAAAAAAAACAATTACGCAATGCAAAGCGTAAGTAAAAAAACATCAAAAATAGACATCCAAACTGAACAATTGCTTCTTTTCTCAAAAAATACAATAATTGGTTATTTACACAATCAAATAATTAATGTTAAAAATATTAAATAATACAACACTTCAGAAGTACACATCATTTCAAGAGGACACATCCTTTTGAGTAACACATTACAAATACATAAATATTATCTTATATAAATATTATATATATATGTATGTATCTGTACACATAGATGCATATAATAGGAATCTGATTTTTAGAACAAGTACCTTATCTGTCAAAGGTCGTTTAGGAAGTACCTTATCTAACTTTTAGAACAAGTACCTTATCTGTCAAATATGTATGTATGTATTTGTGTAAAAATTATTATTTAAATTAGATGAATATTTTAATAATTTAAGTATTTTTTATTTGATTATGATAATTTTATAATGATGATGATTTTATAATGCTATAGCACGTGCTTTGTACGTGCACAAGGCACCAAATGGAGGCATCATGTTCTATATTTTGCTTCACCGAAATATAACGTGCATTACAGTATTTTATACCTAGTATATAAATAAATATGTTTCTTACAACAAAAAGCAAGTATCATAAATTTTTGAGTGTCTATATACCAAAATATAAAATTGTAATTTTTTAATTCAATTTATGATAGTTTTAAGTACACCACCTTCATTATAGTCATAAAAATCAAAATTTTCCTATATATATTTTAAATTCATTCAGCAAAAAAAAAATTTAATTCTTGTCTCTCAACCTTAAAAATTATATTAATAAATAAAACTATACATGATAAATTTTCATCTTCTAGTAAATTTCTAACATAAAATTTAGTCTATTCTATTTTTTTTTTTGGGAGGTGATACCTAATTTAAGAATTTAAAGAGTGTTAATATAAATAAAACAATTTTTTAATGGGATTAATTTAATTAAGGGTATGAATTATCCCATCATCAAAAGACAAGTAATACTGCAGTTTAGGGAGACACTTTGGATAGATACGGGTGCTGAGCCTTTTGATTGGACTGCATGCAAAAGCCTGTTTTCTTTCTATAAACCAAACTTTTGCTTTGTTGTTGTTTTGATCACGTTAAAACAGACTCTAACCTTAGGATTATTACTTCTTTGGGAGATTATATTTGGCTTGATTCTTGCCTATGCTTTTTCTCAAGACAAGGATTAATGAAGTTTCTTTTTCATTAAAAAAAAAAAAAGACTAACCTTATTGCCCATGCTGCTGCTAGATGGGCTATAGAGTCAAAGTGTACTGGTTTTTAGAATCCTGAAGTGGTCCACACCCTCTGTTGAGTCAGATCCTAACTTAACTTTACAAGTTCATTCAAGAATACCAAAGACAACTAATGCCAACTCAGCATTCTTGAAAGTTAGTTATGACAGTTAATTAGAAATCCTTTCTTGTGACTTATTCTACTGCCTATAAATACCTTACTCAATGTAACTTAGAAGGACAAGTCATTTTGAGAAAAGAGTGTACAAATTTTGATGCTGTAATTGTGAGGCAGAGAAAGTTGCTGAGAGAGAACTGAGTTGTATAGAAGTTTGAAACACAATTGTGTTGTCATTAGTTTGTATCCAAGATTCAGAAGATTATTGGATGAACTGAGCTACTGAGGAGTTCAGAGAGAGGATTAGGCTCTTCACACATTCGTGAAGGAAGTTCGAACCTCTATAACTGTGGTGTTTTATTTTTCTGTTTTTTCTTTGATATTTGTTATCTGTTTTTGTTCTTTGTGTTGCTGCATTGTTTTGTTTGTGCAGGAAAGAATCCAACATTCAATGCTGGAAATGCAACAGTGGTATCAGAGCCAGGTTGATGAAGGAGGATCTCTAGTGAAGAAGTCAGAGATCATAGTTGGAAGAACAAGAAGAAGAAGTAAAAGGAAAAACAGATTTGGAAAAGGAGTGCAGATTCAAGAATCATGTCAAGCATTAAAGTTGACATCGAAAAATTCAGTGGCAAAAATGACTTCTGCCTATGGCGTGAGAAGATGAGAGCCAATCTTGGGAATCTTGGATTAGATGATGCATTATCCAAGGATGCAACAAAACCAGAAGGGACAGATCAAAAGGACTGGGAGAATATGCTCAAGAAAGCTCGGAACACAATTATATTGTGTCTTGAAGATGAGATTTTGAGAAATGTGGTCAAGGAGGCTACTGCTTATGAAATGTGGAATAGACTTGAGCAGATGTTCATGACAAAAAGCTTGCCAAGTCGTGTGTACCTAAAGCAGAAATTTTATGGTTTCAAAATGGATGAAGGTAAAACTCTTGATGATAACATGAATGATTTTTATAAATTGGTTTCTGATCTTAGCAGCTTAGAAGTTCAAATTGAAGAGGAGGACAAAGCAATCTACCTACTCAATTCACTGCCCTCTCAATATGAGCAATTCAAAGATACAATAATCTACTCTAAGGATACATTAGTTCTTGATGAAATCATTGGAGCCATTTATTCGAAGGAGTTATCTCTGAAGCAAACTGGCAGAGCACTCAAGAGTAACTCAGAAGCATATTACTCTCGAGGAAGACAACCATTCAGGGGAAACAATAATCAAGAACAACATGGAAAGAAAAGAAGGAGTCAAAGTGCAAGAGGCAAATGGAGATCACAATCGAGAGGTCCAAGAACCAACAGCAAGTGTTATCACTGTGGTAAGATTGGCCACATCAAGAAGTATTGCTATGACTTAAAAAGAAAGCAAAGAGACTCAAGAACATCAGACCAGAACAACCAAGATCAAGATAATACAGCAAATTATAGTGAGCAGTGTGAAGATGGAGATGTTCTTATAGCAGAGATACCAGAAGCTTTAACTACAATAGAGCAGAAAAATGAATGGATAATTGACTCGGGTTGTAATTTTCACATGACCAACAACAAGAGTTGGATCAGAGATCTAAGACAACAAAAGATTGGTAAAGTAATCTTTGGAAATGGACAGACATGTGCAATCGAAGGAATTGGAAATGTGATGTTTAGATTGGATGATGGAACACTTAGAGAAATCAAGGATGTCAGGTATGTTCCTAACTTAGCTCGAAATTTGATTTCTCTAAGCATGTTTGATGATGCAGGATATGAGTTCAAAGGAAATGCTGGCTGTATGAAAATATGCAAAGGCTCATTGGTAGTGCTAAAAGGAATAAAGCAAGGAGGTCTTTATTATCTTAAAGGAGAGGCTCTATGTGGAGATGCAGCTGTAGCCATGTCAACAAGAGAAGACAAAACTGAATTGTGGCATAAAAGACTCGGCCACATCAGTGAAAAGGGTATACATATTCTGAATTCAAAGGGTGCTTTTGGTAAGGACAAAATCAGTCATCTATCATTTTGTGAACATTGCATTTTAGGAAAACAACATAGAGTCAAATTTCAAACTGGAACACATTCATCTAAATACAATCTAGAATATGTGCATGCTGATTTGTGGGGTCCAGAAAAGGTTAAAACCTTTGGTGGAAGTGCATATTTTTTATCTATTATTGATGATCACAGCAGGAAAGTTTGGGTCTATTTGTTGAAACATAAAAATGAAGCATTTAAGGCTTTTAAAAACTGGAAAAACCTGACTGAGAATGAAACTGGAAATAGAGTCAAAGTACTTAGAACTGATAATGGACTTGAATTTTGCAATGATGAATTTAACCAGTTTTGTTTAGATCATGGAATAGATAGGCACAAAACAGTTAGAATGACACCACAGCAAAATGGTGTAGCTGAAAGAATGAACAGGACTCTACTGGAAAAAGCAAGATGTATGTTGTTGAGTTCAGGATTACCAAAAGGTTTCTGGGGAGAAGCCATTATGACAGCAGCCTATTTGATAAATAGGTGTCCATCTCGAGCTATTAACCTCAAAACTCCTGAGGAACAATGGTCAGGTAAAGTTCCTAACTTGTCTCATTTGAAAGTTTTTGGATGTACTGCATTTGTACATCAAAGCATAGGTAAGTTAGAACCTAGATCAAACAAATGTGTTTTTCTAGGATATCCTCATGGGGTTAAAGGGTATAGACTGTGGGATAAATCAAGAGGTGGTTTCAAGGTTATTATCAGTAGGGATGTAATATTCAATGAAAATGGATTTCCTTGTAAGACTAACATGGATGCAAGCCACAGAAATCAAAATGAAATGACTAAAGATGCAGGTTTAGAAAGGGAATCTGTTCAGGTGGAACAGATAATTGAAGAACATGATAATTACACAACTGAAAGAGAAGATCAGGCTCAGGTGGAACCAATACAAGAAATATCAGAAGAGGAATCTGAACAATCTGGTAGAACAAGACTTGAGGACTACATGTTGACAAGAGACAGACCAAGAAGGGAGCCAAAACCTGTCAACAAACTGAGTTTGAATATCTGGGAAGACATCATAGCTTATGCATTCTATTCAGCAATGGAAACATACAGAAAAGAGCCAGAAAATTATGAAGAAGCTCTAAAGAGCAATCAGGCAGAAAAATGGATTGGTGCAATGAATGAGGAAATGACTTCTCTGATGAAAAACAAAACATGGGATTTAGTTCCAAGGCCCAAGAACAATTCTGTAATATCCAACAAGTGGATTTACAAGCTGAAAGATGAAGAAACAGAAGGAGGCAAGGTCAGATACAAAGCCAGGCTGGTTGCCAAAGGCTTTACACAGAAAGAAGGGGTCGATTTCAATGAGATATTCTCACCAGTGGTCAAATATAAAACAATCAGAATCATGTTATCTATTGTTGTTCAGTTTGACATGGAGTTAGAACAAATGGATGTCAAAACAGCATTTTTACATGGTGAGTTAGAAGAAATCATCTACATGGAACAGCCAAAGGGATATGAACAAGGACCAGCAGAAGAAACAGTTTGCAAACTCAAGAAGGCTCTATATGGACTGAAACAGGCTCCAAGACAGTGGAATAAGAAATTTGACAGTTTCATGATAAAACAAGGTTTTCAGAAGAGCTTACATGATACTTGCTTGTATTACAAAGGTTCAAGGATTGAAGACAGTGAGTATCTCCTACTGTATGTAGATGATATGTTGTTAATAAGTAAAAGCAAGACAAAAATTGACAACCTCAAGAGAATGCTTAATTTTGAATTCGATATGAAGGACTTGGGGCATGCAAAGAAAATCTTAGGAATGGAACTGAAGAGAAATAGAAATCAGGGAACAATGGTAATCAGTCAAAAGGGGTATATCGACAAAGTACTAGATAGATTTGCTATGAAAGAAGCAAAGTCAACCAAACAGCCTATGACTACTCAATATCAGATTTCTAGTAAACAGTGCCCAGAAACCATAAAGGAGAAACAAGAGATGAAGAAAATACCTTATGATGCCGCAGTGGGATCTATTATATACCTTATGGTTTGTTCAAGACCTGACCTAGCACATAGCATAAGTTGTCTCAGCAGATACATGGCCAATCCAGGAAAGGAACACTGGCAAGCAATGAAGTGGTTAATGAGATACTTGGTAGGAACATCAAAAGAAGGCTTAATATACAAAAGACAGAATAAAGAAATCAGTATTGAAGGTTTTAGTGACTCAGACTATGCAGGGGACAAAGACACCAGAAGATCAACTTCTTCATACCAGTTTCTAGTATGTGGCAACTGTGTTAGCTGGAAGACACAGCTGCAATCTGTAGTAGCACTTTCTACTACAGAAGCTGAATTCATGGCAGCAACAGATGCAATAAAGGAAAGCATTTGGATTCAAGGACTGCTAAAAGAAATAAGGCTGTTTAATGACACTGCAGTGATCAATCTGGATAGTCAGAGTGCAATTCATTTGTGCAAGAATCCAATGTACCATGATAGAACAAAGCACATAGATATCAAGTATTTTTTCATAAGAGAAAAGGTAACTCAGGAAGTAGTCAGAATTGAAAAGGTGCATACAGATGACAACCCTGCAGATATGGGAACTAAAATTGTGACTCTAGGCAAGTTTAATCATTGCAAGGACTTGCTTAGAATTGGAATTGGATAAATCGGAAGCAAGATGTCCTGAACTCCTCACAGTCTTGGTAAGTCTTCAAAAGTGAAGTTAAGATCTGAGGTGGAATTTGTTGAGTCAGATCCTAACTTAACTTTACAAGTTCATTCAAGAATACCAAAGACAACTAATGCCAACTCAGCATTCTTGAAAGTTAGTTATGACAGTTAATTAGAAATCCTTTCTTGTGACTTATTCTACTGCCTATAAATACCTTACTCAATGTAACTTAGAAGGACAAGTCATTTTGAGAAAAGAGTGTACAAATTTTGATGCTGTAATTGTGAGGCAGAGAAAGTTGCTGAGAGAGAACTGAGTTGTATAGAAGTTTGAAACACAATTGTGTTGTCATTAGTTTGTATCCAAGATTCAAAAGATTATTGGATGAACTGAGCTACTGAGGAGTTCAGAGAGAGGATTAGGCTCTTCACACATTCGTGAAGGAAGTTCGAACCTCTATAACTGTGGTGTTTTATTTTTCTGTTTTTTCTTTGATATTTGTTATCTGTTTTTGTTCTTTGTGTTGCTGCATTGTTTTGTTTGTGCAGGAAAGAATCCAACATTCAATGCTGGAAATGCAACACCCTCTATGGTGGCCAATTTTGATTTCTCCATGGAGCATATTGCTCCATATATAATCACTAGAAAGTGCACGCATTAAGAGAACATAATTTGGAGTTCGCATGTGTTGTGAAGGTCATCATACTCTCAACTTAAACTATCTCTGAGAAACAATATGCATATTTCTTTTACATGAAACTCATTTCAACAGTATAGCTTATGGAGTTCACAATCACATGTGATGTCATTTAAATCACATTAACATGTTCATCACAACAAAAGAGAGATAGTTATCATTCTCTTTTATTTTATTATGATTTATTTCAATTGTGATTCCAATTATATATTTGTAAAATGTGCTATAAATTGTTCTTTATTAGTATTGAAATCCATGAAATATTTGTATTGTTGGCATTGTTAGCTCCCATGTCCTTTTCCATTTGAATTAGAATTATTATTGTGTTAAATCCTAATATGGCGGAACGAAAAAGAAAAAATAAAAAGGGTGTCTTTGTAATTGGCTATTCTTCTCTCCTTTGAAAGTTGATTACAAGATCAGCCTTGAAATTTGAAGGGTGAGTACTAAGTGCAAAGTCTCAATATCATAAAAGCAAACGATTTATTTAACAATTATCGTTGTTTGTTTGTGCTTTGGAATTGAATTGAACTCGTCTTCTAACATTTGAACAATTTTTTTGTGTAGTACTCAAGAGTCCACACATTTTGTGTGATAATTATTGAGAATAGCACGAAAGATCTTGTGAACTGTACCCGCACAAAGATGTCGTGTTAGAATCATCTAATAATGTTAACATACGTACATCATATTATATATTTGTTTTTCTCCATCAAAAAACATAAATAAAATTGGGGTAATCTACAAAACCCAATTTTGTAGATGAAACAAAACAAAACAAAACATCACTTCAATACAAAACAAAACAAAACATCACTTCAATACCATAGTATTTACTATATAATAATGTGTTATTTATTATTAAAATTATTTTTAAAACAAAGACTTGAGTTGACATGACACATCATTCCTCAAGTTAATAAATGGCTTTGAAATTTCAAAACTTTGGTCGAAGGAGACGAGAGGAGAGGAGCCTTGCAGCAATAATATTAGTCTCAAGCACGACATTCTTCTCTGACTCTCCGCGTCGCGTCCCAGCTAAGCATAGCTCATGTCCTTTCTCTTCCGCTCTTCTCACGTCCACATTTATGGCTCTCATCTCATATCAACTTCTTATTATTTTATATTATTGGAATAATTTCAACAAAGAAAATATCACATTATGAGAGTATAAAAACGATTAGTAGTGGATCAACACTTGAAGTTTAATCTTGGCCATCCATTGAATATAGAGTTCAAAACAACACTCACCAACCACATCTCTAGGATTGCCACTTCCTCAGAATAAAAATGTACCACAAAATTTCACCTAACCTAACTTTGATGGTTCACTTAACGTTTTTGAGTACTTGGGGATAATATCAATAACTAGGACGAGGTCAAACTTAATCTAAAAATAGAAAATTTAATCGTGAGACGAAGTTAGCCGTTACAAACCTAGCATATATGATAGTCATGAGTAAGCTATATAAAGGCATTAAAACCCCAAAGACTAAACCACCTTGGTTCTCATTTCGAACAAAACATAAGTTGACCATAAAAGTTAAAACAAAAAAGAGCTTTGTTGCTTGGTTTTGAGTCGAAAAAATGGGAACTAAATTTGCACGAGTTATTTTCATAGCTCTGGGCCTCCTTACGTTTGATCAAGTACTCGTTGAAGCAAAGATTTCAAGGAGCATGTATATCGATTGGGGTCAACAACATGCTTCTATTTCAGGAGATGGTGAAGACCTTCAGCTTGTCCTTGATCAAACTTCAGGTAATTATTCTCTTATATTAATGATTATGATAACTATTAAAAATAATGGCATTACACAAGAAATAAGATGTTATATTATATTGAATAATGTATATAAATTTTAACTTATGTTTTCCAGGGTCTGCTGCTCAATCAAAGAGACATTTCTTATTTGGTAGCATTGAAATGCTCATCAAGTTGGTACCTGGAAATTCTGCAGGAACTGTCACAGCCTACTATGTAAGTTATGAGCATAACATACTATCAGGTTTATAATACATATACAAGCCTAGAAAGTAGAAACTAGTGGTCTTTTTTTAAATATTCCATACTGAAAAATGATGGAAAAGGGTTTAAATCTAATTCTCTATACTTGATTTTTTTTTCTGCAGCTAACCTCTAGTGGTGACAAACATGACGAGATCGATTTTGAGTTCTTAGGGAACGTTTCAGGACAACCTTACATTGTCCACACAAACATCTACACACAAGGAAAAGGAAGCAAGGAACAGCAATTCTACCCCTGGTTTGATCCCACGGCTGATTTCCACAACTACACCATTCATTGGAACCCCACTGAAATTGTGTAAGTTTGAATGAAAATAAAGAAAAAAAAACACAAATTACTGTTTTTATTACTTGACTAAACAAAACAAACAAGCAGTATTAAGCTCTTTGGTTGAAATCTCAGGTGGTACATTGATAGTTTGCCAATTCGAGTTTTCCGAAACTATGAAAACCAGGGTATTCCGTACCCCAACAAGCAGGGGATGAAGGTTCACGCAAGCTTATGGAATGCAGATAACTGGGCAACCAGAGGTGGCTTGGTGAAGATAGACTGGAAGAGCGCACCATTCACAGCCAGGTTCCGGCGGTTCAGGGGAAAGGCCTGCAAGTGGAATGGACCGGTGAGCATTGGCCAATGTGCCGCTGGTACCCCAG
The DNA here is from genome assembly GCF_963169125.1 of Humulus lupulus. NCBI lineage: Eukaryota > Viridiplantae > Streptophyta > Magnoliopsida > Rosales > Cannabaceae > Humulus > Humulus lupulus. The sequence continues at coordinate 46,742,554 of NC_084800.1, read as the reverse complement.
GAAACTGGTGGACTTCCCCTGTTTACAAGCAGTTGAGCAATGCTCAGAAGGGTCAGCTAAATTGGGTGAGAAGTCAGCACATGATCTATGATTACTGCAAAGATACTAAAAGGTTCAATGGTCAGATGCCACCAGAATGCTCAAAACAGCAGTTTTACGGTGACAAATGATGAGCATGAAGATATACATAGCAGTAACCTTGGACTCTAATGATTATTATGCTGCCTAAAGTTTTCACTTTCTGTCCAATTCACGTCTGAAAAATAAACTCTCATTAGTTCTGGTACTGCTTTTGTATTGCTTTCGTTGGGGTAAATTCTACTCCTAAACTGAAAGTTCAAATTGTTTTATAATGTATTTGAGATTAATTCATTTTAATCTCATTCTTGTATTCAAGTCCTTTTCTTTTATTTTTTTCATCTTGTATTTTTTTTTTTTTGTAACGGAACGAATCCACTTGGTCACTCCAAGCTAACTGCGATTAGAACAATATAAATGTAATATTTTATGTAAGCATTGGTCTGGATAGGCAAAATAATGAACTTGTCTAAATTTCGAACTCTGCAAATCTATCTGTTTCCAATGTTATCAGTTATTAAAAAAATGCTATTGAGCTGAGACATTTCTGCTATATTTACTTAAAAAAACATGAAAACGACGAACAATGTCAAAAACGTCAATTACATGGAAACGACAGTTAAGTAAAGTTTACTTTTTTGGATCAATGTTTACAAAAACCCTTTGAAACGACAACGGTATTGATGTGATTATATGGATTACAACCATATAATTCAATAAAACGACAATAATTATCTCAAGACATAGAAAGTAAACCTACCAAGAGAATAGATTCACAGCAGAGCTGGCTGGCTGGCTGGCTGGCTACGAAATGCAAAGCCAAACGCCCAGAACAATCAAAATCGTACCAAAGAAAGCAAAACCCAGGTGAGTGTGTTCCCCCAAGATCACGCCAAATACGGCAGTGGCGGCGAACGTGGTGGCGTTGGTGACGGGCACAGCCAACGAGATTGGGGTGTGGCTCAGAATCACAAAGAAAGTGGCGGAGGCCGAGAGGTTTATCAAGAATGGAATGATGTACTGCCAGATCGCGAGGAGCTTGACCCAGTTGCCGATTGAGGTCCGCACCCGATCAAACGGTTTGCGGGTGGGATCGGGCGGATGAGAGGATTTGAGGGCATGGTCCCATATGACTGCGCCGCGGCGCATCAAGGCGTTGGTAGCTCCCCATACCAGGCCTACCGCGATCATTTTCTCCGTGTCTCCCACCATTTGGGTCTCCCAGGTCTTTCACCCTTCAGTCCCTGTTAAGAGCCAATTTGATTAAGGGGAAGGTTGGAGGGATTAGGAATGATGGAGAGATTAAGAGGGAGTGGAGAGGAGAGGGATAATATTTTGTGTTGTTTGGTAAGATAGGAAGGAGATAGTATAATATTCTTTCCTTTTCTTTGATATTAGAAGGAAAACAAAAACGATGGAGTGATGATTATAAAATTATTATTTTATTTTTAATATATTATTAATTATATATTCTTTATTATTTAATTATGGGGATGTATTTAATTATAAATTATATATAATGAAAACTATATAAAAAAATATGTACAATATTTAAATAAATATATTTATTTTTTAAGCTTCTAAAAGCAATATATTTGTAGAATAATACAAAATACTTTTATATTTTATTAACAAAATTAATAATTAAATATATTTACTTTAATTATCATGAACATCAATTTAAATTTTATAAGGGAAATTTGACTTTTAATGCATTAAGTCACACTGTATAATAAAATTATACCAACCGAAAAAAAACCAAACATTTTTATTCTAGTATTATTTGGATTCCAAAAAATGCCTCCATCATAAATTTCCCTCTTTTTCTCCCATTGTCTTCTCCCTCTCTATCTCTCACGGTTTCCCTCTCTATCTCTCAAGCTCTTGTACACAAAAAAAGTAAGGCAGTTTAATCTATACAAATTTTCGAACTTGTTTCAGGGCAAGTTGTGAATCATTTGAACGCAATGACTTCATTTTGGATTTCAGATCAAAAATCGTATGGGTAAGTATATATTTGTTATCTGTAGTGAGGAAACTTGTTTATCAACATTGATTTTGCTATTTCGAACAGATCTGTGTATGCCTTCATGTTTTATTGTAATTTTTCACTGTCGGAATGAATTTTCATTCCTTTCTTGCTTTTTTTTTCCGGGTTTTTTGTCTGCCTCGATAGGACTCGATGGACCTCGATAAACCCCTCATTTATTTATATCATTTTTCTACCTCGATAGGACTCGATGGTCCTCGATGGACCTCGATAAACCCTCACATATTTATATTATTTGTATACCTCGATATGCCTCGATGGACCTCGATAAAACCATCACATAAGAGGGAAATGGCTACCTCGATGAGACTCGACGGTCCTCGATGGACCTCGATAAAACCGTCACATAAGGGGGGAAATGGCTACCTTGATGGTCCTCGATTGACCTCGATAAAAACCTCAGACTTTAGGAACAATGGGTACCTCGATGAGACTCGATGGTCCTCAATAGACCTCGATAGAGGCATAAAACTTAATTTATGTAGTGTATGCCTCGATTGGACTCGATGGGTTGACCTCGATAGTTTGATAGTTTGACCTCGATATGAATCGATATTTTGCTGTTTTATGTTGTAGTTTAACTTTTTGACCTTTTTTGTTGTTGCATATTCGACTGTTTCCATATTTGTTGCATTCAATGGTGTTTGGGAACTTGAAAATAGGGATTGGATTTTCAGGGATGCTGAAAATCAAGTTCTGCCCATGGAAAAGGGTGTGACTTATGAGCAACTGCTTGAAATTCTGTACGATGAGCTTAAAGTGGATAAATGTGTGCATGACTTGAAAATTGAGGTCCCGTACACATGCCTATCACAATCCATCAAACCTACTGTTATAAAAAATGATAGGCATGTGCGTGCATTCATTGGGTTAGCATCGAAATCTGTAGAGAAGCTGATTCCTCTATGTGTGACATTGATTAAGAAGGGAGATATAAGAAATGCATCAGCTTCTGCCAGCGTTAATAAAGAAGTTCGATTTAAAGAGAACATTTCTCCTCCATGTCATGGCTTCAAAGGAACTCAAGGTGACGTTGGAACATGTGTTCCCGAGATAAATCCAGACGTCATAGTCCATGATGATATCCCGGTTAGAGATCCGCCATATTTGCATGACACGGCGGAGTACGATCCCTATGGCTACGATCCTTATGTCAACGACGATCCTGTTGCTGATGCAACAGATCTTGGTGGGCCAGATATTAGGGCAGATTTTCCAACACAGAGTTCAGATGTTATGGTAGATGAGGAGCGCAGAATAAAAGATCGGCAAATACCTGGGACCAGCAGTAGTCGTCCAGGTCCAAGTAGAACCGATGATAGTTTTAGATGGAGTTCTCCATTGGACTTAGGTGAAGATCGTAGAACATGGAGTGCTCCCATGTTCACCAAAAAGGATATAGAGGCCTCACATCAACATCATTCCTCAACCAGCAAAGCTTCAGGAGAATTGCTCCTTGGGAAGTTCTTTCAGAACAAGCTTGAATTGAAAACCAAAGCATCCATATTTGCGATGAAGAATAATTTTGAGTTTATGGTGAAGAAATATGGGACTGATGTGTGGTACATTACCTGCAAGGATCCTGATTGTGGTTTGAAATTGAGGGGTAAGAAAAAAATGTGATCTGAAATGTTCGAGATTACTGTATACAACGAAGTACACACTTGCTCACAAGAAATTCGAGATAAGGACCACCGTCAAGCATCACCGTGGTTTGTTGGGCACCTAATCAAGAGGAAATTTGCTACTGATGGTACTCGGTACATGGAAAACAACATAAGGGGGGACATGAATGTAACTCCCATTTCTTTTTACAAATTATAACAATTATGAAAGATAAGAGAAGATATTTTTATTCATTTTTGAGTGCATTACAATGCTAACCGAATGTTAGAGCTATTAAGTAAAGTGGAAGAATAACTAATGAATATGCAACTATAACATTCATAGGCATTTCATTAGTATAATACCCATAGAATGATGCTAAATACAAGCAAACAATCACTAAAGTTATGAAAAATAAAGAGAAATTCATGTTTTGATGATGAATTTTATCTAGAAGGTTAAGAGATGAAGAAGTTGTGCAAATAAATGGTTGAAGGAACAAGTATTTATAGGGCAAAAACTAGCCGTTTATGACCGTTGGTGAATAGTGTTCATGACCGTTGGGGGTGTAGTTGTTTTCTATTATGGGATTTTAACAATTCTAAGTTGTTGAAGTAACCAACAGGTGGGAATAATTAATTTATGGGTGTTAGAGAAACTTTTTCAGAAAAGTTTGTGAGTCAAAAATGCTAGACTAAGTAATATAAGAAGATTGGGAAATTTTCATTTTTTACTATTCACCGAGTACTATTCATAGTGGGTCCCACAGTGGGGTCCGCAAGGGTCCCACAGTAGGGTCCACATGGGTCCCACAGCGGAGTCCACCCCATGGGTTCCACATGTTGATGCAGTAGTGACACATTGATGACTTAAGCAAATTACTATGCTTGATATTTTGAATATGTTATTATTCCACTATGCTTATTATTTTTAATATTTTATTAGAATAGTATCCCAAGTTTTTCCTATAAATAGCCCTTCCAAAACTCATCTTGAAATCACAAAAACCTCATTTCCTTTCTCTTACTCTACCCAAAAATATTCTTAACATCCTTCTAAAGTTCTAAACCTCGGAGATCTAGGCGAAGTTCTGTCCGTAACGCTAGCCTACGAAAATCTTTTAGGTAAGCTCTTCCCGAGCCTTTCTTTTCAGTTATTTAGTTATTATATATGTATAGATTATTTTACTATGCCGTTATAATGCCAAAAGTTATATATAGATTATTTTACTATGCCGTTATAATGCAAAAATTTATATATAGATTAATTTACTATGCCGTTATAATGCCAAAATTTATATATAGATTATTTTACTATGCCGTTATAATGCCAAAATTTATATATAGATTATTTTACTATGACGTTATAATGCCAAAAGTTATATGTAGATTATTTTACTATGCCGTTATAATACCAAAAATTTATATATAGATTATTTTACTATAATGCCAAATTTATATATGGATTATGTTACCATGCCATTATAATGCCAAAATTTATATAGATTACTATACTATGCCATTAAAATGCTAAAATTTATATATGGATTATTTTACCATGTCGTCATATTTTACAAATGCCAAAATTGAAATATAAACTATTTTTTTATGTATCTTTATAATACTAAACTTATATAGGCTATGGTCACACTTTGGACTTTTATTATATGACCTTATTCCCTATTATTATGGACTGATACTATGACCTGGACATTTCCGTATGACCATGACCACGACTTTTAGACCAGGATCTTGCCATGGACAATTATAGTATGACCATATGCCTGGACATAAAATAAACAATAAAATAAGAAGAAAAGAAAAATAGAATAACAACAACTATAAACTAAAATTACATCATGTAGATTTTATGTAAGTTAATAGTTTGTGTTTTTACCAGGAAGCTAACAATTTCGGTTGTTTTATCAAGATGCAAGGTAAGTAGAATCCTCATCTACAATACAAGTATTTTATGTGTATTATGTGCATTTATATGCTTTATATGTTAATCTGTCATATTGTTCTTATGCATAAGTTATTTTCAAGAATGTTATATTATGCATAAGCACGCTTAATGTTCACAGACAAGTTATTGAAAACGTTAAAGTAGAGGTGCTGCTTGGGAGACCTAAGTCCCAAAAATGTAAGGAGGGAGATGTACGTCCCTATATGATGAATGTTTATGAGGGAAATTCCCTATTATCATGTTTATGTTCAGGTGGGAATGTGATTCCCTATGTAATGCCGGCAGCAGCATCCTCTAGGGCCCAAAAGAAAGGAAAGTAAAAGAAAGAGAATACATAGCATGTTGCACGTTTATTTTAATGCATATGAGGTAGTTATTCTGCTTACTGAGCCTTAGCTCATCAGTTAATGTTTTGTATTGTAGGTAAGAGGCCCCAAATATAAATCGTTGATGAGTATACGTGGAGCCAACATGACTGTACATATGGGGCTGACCTGAAGGGAGTGGAGTTCTGCTATGCTATTTTATAAATAAACAAGAAACTTGGTTTTATTATATTTCATTAAAAGTATTTTGTGAACTTTATCATTTACTTAAAGCTTTAAAAGTATTTCATGAACTTTGTAATTTACATAAAGCTTTTCAATTTATCAGTTGGATACATTTTCATTTCTACGTTAAGGTGTAGTAACGCCACGAAAATGATTTATAAAAGTATTAAGATTTGTATGTAAGATAAAGTTTTTATTTAGTTGTGAGTATTGTGTGGTTTGAGGTTATAAACATTATTTATGTATTGTTTAATAAAGATTTTGTAAATTCAGAATTTCAGTATTGTCATATTTAGGTTAAAATTTGTTTTTACACTATATATGTATGTTAAGAAAGGAGGTCGTTACAATGAAGCACCATTTTGCGGTCGAAATGAGCTATGAGAAGGCGTGGAGATGCAGAGAAAAGACTCTTATGTATGTCAGAGGGACACTTGAGGAATCATACTCCAAGTTACCTGGATACCTGTGTCAGTTGGAGCATAAGAACCCAGGTACAATTACTGATTTTGTAGCAGAAGATGGTCGTTTCTTGTATTGCTTCTTTTCCCTTGGTGTTTCTAGGCGTGGTTTCCTGTACTGTCGTCCTGTAATTTGTGTGGATGGCACATTCTTGAAGAATAAGTATGGTGGCCACATGCTCTGTGTTGTTGCGTTGGATGCAAACAACCAATTGTTTCCAATTGCATTTGCATTGGTGGACAGTGAGAACCATAACTCTTGGACTTATTTCATGAGAAAATTGAAGGAATCCATAAGGGACGTTGAGAACCATGCTTTTGTATCAGATAGGTATAAAAGCATTAATCATGCTTTGGAGCTTGTGTTCCCAAATGCCTATCACGGTTCATGTTACCATCACATATGTATGAATGTGGTGGCAAAATTCAAAACTGACCACGTGCAAGACATCATGGGGTGTGCACCGTACGCATTTCGAAGAACAAAATTTCACAAGTTCTTTGACAAGATTAAGGTAATTGATCCACCCATTGCTCAATATCTAGAGGGAATTGGCTTTGAAAGGTGGAGTAGCGCTTATTTTCCTGGTAACCGATACAATATCATGACGAGTAACTATGCAGAAAGCTTCAACAATAAAACCAAGGAGGCAAGGAGCTTTCTAGTCGCCATTTTTCTTGAATTCATAAGATTCACTCTTCAGTCTTGGTTTGCAGATAGACGTGAAAGAGCTGGAAAAGCAACAATTGTGTTATCACCTGAGATGGAAAAGGATTTGAAGCAAATGGGTGACCAAAACTAACTTTCGAATCACCATTAAAATATTCATGGATGATCCGATCACTTGAAAGATGCTCTTTAAACTCTTCTAGGGATGGTGATTTCCCAAAATTTAGCCCAGTAACTTGGGCAAACTCTGCAATACCAAATCTACACAGAATGTTGCCCATGTAGAACTGACCCTCTTCAGGCTTCTTGCTTTCTACCTTACGCAACATTAGTTGATGCAGTAGAACCCCAGAAAAACTAAACGGCTTCGCCTTAAAGAATTGTCCCAACGGGCATGCTTGTGCCCTTTCAGTTAGACCATGCCTCTGAAACTGTTCTATAAGGGTATCCAAGTAGACACTACCCCTATAAGTGACACGGCCAGGAAAGTGCTTCTCCAACAGCATAATAAGGTCAGGCATCTGAAAAAAAAAATAAAAAAATGTTAAAAATGTAAAACAATTTGGTAACTATCGAAGCATATCGAGTCTCATCGAGGCCTATCGAGGTAGGTGTTAAACAATCCCAAAGCATGATATTATCTGGTTACTATTGAGTCCTATCGAGGCCTATCGAGTCAGGTGCTAAATGTTAGGAAAAAATTGTTTTGTCTCAATGGAAATGATTATAATATTACAACTCTAAGCAATAATATTTCAAATAAAAATGGATTGATTAAATAAGGTTACAACTCTATAACTGAAAATTACAAATAAACAAAGAAAATGAAGAAGATGATGATCAATAAGAGAATAGTGAGAATACAACTCTAAGCAAAAGATTACAAGTAAAATAAAGTGTTTAGACCAAAAGAAAATATTACAACTCTTAAACAAAATATACAAGTAAATAGAACAAGAGAATAAGAAGAAAAGCAATAGAATAAAAAGAAGAACAGAAACACAAGCAAACTCTCACTTACACAACCTAAGTGAAGAGGGTTGGGGATCACCAACTTGAACAAGGTTTAAAACCTTTGTCCAAAAGCTTATTTCCCCCTAACTCAAGCACTAAGGGATCTCTCTCAGATATTGGAAAAGCTTTATGGAATTATCAAGCCTCAAGGTGTTTCTAGCCAAGTGCTCTAATGGATAGAAATGTTGTATCTTTCAAGTGAGCTATAGGCTCCTATTTATAGAGTTTAGAGACACCCTTTTAATTTCAAATTCCACCAACCCCCATGGCTATTACCAATGTTTAATTGGATTAATATGGAATTAAAAATGAGATTTGGGAGTTATTTGGGTTTTTTGAGCCGTTCAACAAAGATTGAAAAAACTGAAAAATTGGTTAGTTTTGGCCTGTGGCCGCGGCCAGAGACATTAGTGGTCGCGGCCACTGGTCTCTGACCCACAGGCCGCGGCCACTGAATGTTGGTGGTCGCGGCCACCGACCAATTTCAGCACAAAAAATGTGATGTTTTTCCAAACGGTTCCAAACCCTCCCAAATGATTTTTTAACTCCCAAAACACATTATTGGGGTTTAAATCATATCTCTAACAACCATTTCACATATGGCTCTATGAAATTCATCACAATATTGTGTAACAAAAAATTTACACAATAAAGGGTAATATTTGGATATATCTCATATATCTGAATATTGTAACTCTCTATTATATGTTACAATATGTGACACTCTTTGTCACATTTATTTAATCTAAAACATTATATTATAATATAATATAATATAATATTACATTATATTATAAAATAATATAACACCTTCAGGCTCAAAGGTGACCATCTTCCTTCTGCAATCAATGGTTGCCCCATACTTTGCCAACCAATCCATACCCAATATCATATCGAAGTCAGTCATAACCAACTTTATCAAATCCATTGACAACTCTCTGCCCTCCACTGTCACTGGCGAAGATCTGACCCATCTCCTGGATACCACTAACTCCCCAATGTGTAACAGAGTTCTAAACCCCACAACATAAAAATCACAAGGTCTACACAGTTTATCAATAATACTACTAGCAACAAAAGAATGTGTAGCACCAGAATCAATCAATACATTATAAGGGGTTCCAGCACTAAGAAGCTGACCTGTAACAACTGAGGGAGAAGCCTCAGCCTCTGCTTGTGTCAATGCGAACACTCGAGCTGGGGCCGAGCTGTCCGCCTTTCTGGGTTCTTCTTTTCTTGCCTTAGGGCAATCCTTTTTAAGATGACCCACTGCTCCACATTAGAAGCAGGCCCTTGCCCTACACTCTCCGAAATGATGCATTTTGCATCTAGGGCACTCAGGATAAGACTTCCAGGCTTCACTACCACCTGGATGACCCATTGAAATACCACGGGGCCACCTATCAATACCTGGAACTGGGAAGGTGTCAGGAATCGTCCTCTTTTGCTCACTGGGGCCTTCACCCCTACTTGAACCCACAAATGGAGGACCTGTCCTCCTAAACTCCTTTCTGACTGCACTGTCTCGCCAGATCTTGTTCTTTGCACTCTCAGCTGTGAGTGCCTTCTCAACCACATGTGCATAGGTAGTAACCCCAGCCACAGTGGTAATACGTACATCACAGGCTAATCTGGGCTGTAGCCCCTGAAGAAATCTCTCTCTTCTGGTCCCATCAGTGGGCACTAGTTCCATGGAAAACTTCGCCAAACGATCAAACTTTAAGGCATACTCAGTGATTGACAAACTCCCCTAAAGTAGCCTAATGAACTCATCAGCTTTAGCTGCCCTGATGGCATCATTGTAGTATTTCTCATTAAACAGAGTTTGAAACTCCTCCCAACTCAGGGAATTAACAATTCTGGTCTGGGTAATAACCTCCCACCAGATCTGGGCATCCTCTCGAAACATATAAGTGGCACAAGCCACCCTCTCATTACCAGCCACCCTCATGAACTCAAGGATAGTGGTAATCATACTCATCCATTGTTCAGCCTTGGCAGGATCTGCACTACCCTCAAATACTGGAGGTTGTTGCTTCTTGAACCTTTCGTAAAGAGGCTCCCATTTATTTCCAACCTCAGGCAGCTGCTCAGCTGCTGGCACCGACACATGAGGTGCCTCTGATACACTAGCCACTGCAGGCGCTTGCTGTTGTCTCAGGAGACGAAGCTCTTCCCCCTGTCTCAACACTGTTACCTGCAGATCACTAACAATCTGCTGCCAGTTTACAGGAGCTGGCTGTGGAATCTGTGACTGGTCATTCTTGTAACGCCCTACTACCTTAGAGTCGTTACTAAGTGAGTTTAAAATCGTGCAATCACTCGCTAATCGAGGCTTTTAAAGCAAAAGTGTAATTAAATCATAAGCAAAGTAGAAACCTTAGAAATAACTCTATTTCATTGAAAATCATAAAGGTTTAACACTTGGGATCCCAAAATACTATTTAGAAATATTTACAGCACATAAGTACAACTAAGTCGGCTAAACGACAAAATCTAGGTTTTATTACAATCATCTCCCAAAATCCACTGGCTGTGGCAGCCAGCCAGGCCAAATATTTACAACACATAATGTGTTCCATGTATCAGCTCTTCAGAGGTATGTATCTGATGTGAATCATATTTTGAGTTATGAAGATCTAGAGCTTGAGCTAGATCTCTCCTTTGAGGAGCAGCCGGTTCAGATACTTGACAAAAAGGATAAGGTCCTCAGGAATAAGATGATACCTTTGGTTAAGGTATTGTGGAGGAACAGCAAGGTCGAGGAAGCGACCTGGGAGCTGGAGTCAGATATGCAGAGTCAGTATCCCAAGCTATTCAGGTAAATTTCGAGGACGAAATTTCTATAAGGAGGGGATAGTTGTAATGCCCCAAAATCCCTAATGTGGTTTAATAGCTGGGTTAGTAGGCCGGGAGGGCCATAATTGTTTAATTATGCCATTAAATTAATATATGCATGTTTATGTGAATTATATTATAATATGATGTTATACGCATGCATGTGGGTCCACATTTGAATATTATGATGTTTTGGTAATTTGGCCCGTTAAGGGCATATTCGTGAATTTGGGTGCATATTGTGATTTATGAATGAGATTCCATTATTATGGAGATATATTCGAGCTATTCGGCATGAGACGATCTTATATTATGAATTAGCAGTTTTGTCATAACGGGGGTCTTTTATTGGGATATTGAGTTATGAGAATGTTATTTGATGATAAATTGGGAGTTATTGTGATCACGGTGAAATTCTGGAAGTTTTGACTATAATGTCCCCGGGTGTAACGCCCTACTTTCTTAGAGCCGTTACTAAGTGAGTTTAAAATCGTGCTTTCAACTCGCTAATCGAGGTTTTAAGTCAAACCGTGTAACTAAGCCATAAATAAAAGAAAAACATTAGAAATAGTAGTTTTCATAGTAAACCATAAAAGTTTTACACTTGGGATCCCAAAATACAATTCAGAAAATAATTACAACATAGAACTGTACTGAGTCGACTAAACGACAAAATCTAAGTTCATTTACAAGCATCACCCAAAATCCCCTGGCTGTGGCAGCCAGACTGGCCAAACATGTACACGCCGCCTCACGCCTGCTATACTCATGGTTGGTTGATCTTCTCTTTACCCTTACCTGCACCATAGAGCATCTGTGAGCCGAAGCCCAGCAAGAAAACCCATAACAGATAACATATGCAATACACAAGTCAAGCATATAAATAGGCCATCAATGGCTAAACACGTACGGCCTAGCCATCCCAGGCGTTTACCAAGCTCTAGGCTCGCGGACCATACCGTGAGGATATCCCAGGTATCCTTTTAGGGACTCGCCCTGGCAACTCGCACCCCACGTGCTCAACGCTGCTCCCGGCCCCTTGCCGTTCTCGACCTTGCACTCAACGTGCCTGACGCCGTTCTCGGTCTACACCGTTCCCGGCTCATGCCGATCACTCACATAATATCATACATGATATAACAACAAGTACATAATTCAAGCATAAACAGATAAAGAGCTATGCTCTGCAGTTCTAACATATTGGGCTCGGCCCTGCATATCATTTCCATTCAACACATTGGGCTCAGCCTTGCACACAAGCTCTATGGAAACAGGGGTTTTCTTACCTGAGTTCCGAGCTTTCTGAGCACCGATGCCCCGAGCACAGTCCTCTAATGTGAGCCTCGCCAAAAACCTAGTCACAAAACATTAACAACGTCCATCCATTAAATTCTAATCCATAAATATCTTCGAGCCATAACCCTAACCTCTGGGTCCTTGAATTATATCAATCTAGGTGATAAAATTCATCCCGAGCCTTACCCCTTAGGTTCCCAAGCCTAAAATACCCTAAAAACCCAATTTGGCACTAAGGGCTGCGACCCCACCCACCAGAGCCGCGGCTAGCCTCGAAACAGAGGCTAGCTCCCCACTGTCCCCCACACGGGCTGCGGCGCACCCACCAAGCGCCGCGGCCCGCGTGAATCTCTCGGCCTCCCATGGCCGCGCGCGCACGTGGGCCGCGGCGCCCACAACGAACCCAGATTTCCACATCAGTTTTCTATCCTTTCTTCAAACCAATTCCCACCAAAACCAAGCTAACAATCCTAGATAATAACACCATCATTCCAGCCCAATATCAACACTAAACCCAACATAAATCTACTCCAAAAATACAACTAGAATACCCAAAAACAGCCTTGATTCTACCCACATGCAAAGCTTGGAAACACAGCTGAAACTTGAACATAACTTCCATGAAAAAGCTTACCTCTTGCTGATTTAAACCTCTGAAGTTGAACCTTTATCCTCAAGCCTTAAGCTCCTAAGTTATCACAGCTGAATCCCTTGCTTAAACTAGCTTGCACCAAGAATTCCCTTTGAAAACCTTAGAGAGTGAAGGAGAGAAAGAGATAGAAGCTAACTTCAATTGGGAAGAGTAAGCTAAAGTCGGTTCCTTAAGTTTCTAAACCATTCCTCTATTTTGTTTTATTCAGCTTAAATCTATATGGTTACCTCAAGGCTCGGGGTACCAAAACGTCCCCGAGGGCAAAATGGTAAATTTCCCAGATATTCCCGCCTAGACATTCTATCCTCAAATATATCTCCAAATATTTATTTCTATGTCCCAATAATCCCATAACTCATCTAATACCCAAATTACCCCTCAACTCGCTCTGAGTCCAAATCTCAACCCCGTTGTGACTCTCTGGCTAACCGCTCCCCAGGACTGTCTCGGATCGTGCTGTACAGACACATCACACATATACAACATTTATCTCATTTATCACATTTATGCCCCTACTATTCAAACGGGGACCACATGCACATTTAACTCAATTAAACACGCATCATAATCATATATACACATAAATTCACATATAAGCACATTAACCCACTTATTGCCCTCCAGGCACACTAATCAAGGCTCCTAAGCCTGATTAGCAAATTCGGGTCGTTACACCGGGGGTGTTTTTGGGACCCCGAGCACTAGGTTTTATTCGAGGTTACTTAAGCTTGAAGTAGCTTGTCAGATAGAACGTACGTTAGAAAACCTCTCGTTCTTTCCCGTTAGTTCATTTTTACTGTTCGAAGCGTTTGCGAAGATATCTCGAGTTCTAGGAGTCGAAATCAAGCGAGGATCGAGGCATAGCGATCCTAGGAAAGATTAGAAGCTTCTTGACCGAAGTATTTGACAAGAAATAACCTAATCAAAGGTAATCTAAGTTTTAAGTTTTGAGTTTTTAGAGTTTCTAAGCTTAGAATTGGCTTTTGTGAATCATTGAGGTTTTGGTTCGTTTGAGCCATGGGATTTGATGGTTTTGGATCATTGGGAAGCTTGGGAACTTTGATTTGATGATTTGTAAGTGTTTAGGTGTGTTTTTGGAGGGTTTGGAATGAAGAAAAATGAGTTTGGGCATGTTCTGGGTTGGGGGCCACGGCCCTGTTCTTGGAGTGTCGCGGCCCTAGCTCGAAGAAGCAGGTGACTGAGTCTGTGCCTGCTGGGCGCCACAACCCTTGCTTCAGGAATGGCTGGGGGTCGCGGCACAAGGTGCTAGGGCCGCAGCCCTTGGGCAGGTTTGAGCCCGTTTGTGTGTTTTGACCCCGGGAACATAGTTTTAGGCCTCGGGATTGTTCGTACTACTTAGATTAGTTTGGATTGATGTCCCAGAGGCTAGATATTGGTTTGGAAACCTATGTTGATCATTTTTATTGATGATTTCCCGTATTTGGTTATGACTAGGTGACCGCTAAAGGACTAAAAGTCAGATCGTTCTCAAGGGTCGTTCTTTTATTCATATTCGCTCGAATCAGAGGTAAGAAAACTGCACCATGTGTATGTGACATGCGTGATTGTTATTGAGGCATGTTGATTGATAAATGTGGACATGGATTGCATATTAAATGCTAGTGAATGTTGTTTACTTGTATATGGCACTGACTAGTCAGGGACACTGACCTAAGAGTCAGATACGGCATAAGCGTCCTGAACGCAAGGCCGAATGAAGATTAGATCTAATCGATATCAGCGTTGAATGACTCTAAGGCATTAACACTGGACCGACCCTAAGGTCGATGAACTTATAAGTGCTTGGCTAGTCTAAGACTAGTAACTGAGAGCCAGGGCCAAAGGCCTAGGTGATCGTTCGTCATGTGGCTAGGGAACGATGTTCCAGGGCTATGGCTCTATGGTCATGAGGAAGGTTATGTTGGTGACCAGTCACCATGCACCTATCATGTTTAAGCTATTGAAAGGTTCACTTATCTGTTAAGCCTCGGTGACCCTTTCGTCACAAGTATAAATGGAGCTATACCCAATTTAGTGACTTCTGTGACTGTCACTTATCTGTTTTGGACTGATAGTCCTGAATGATTATTATGATCATTGTTGATATTATATCATGCTATATTGTGTTTTCTTGCTGGGCCTTGGCTCATGGGTGCTATGTGGTGCAGGTAAAGGGAAAGAAAAGCTCACCCAACCTTGAGTGGAGCTTAGGTGGTGATGTGTACATATGCGGCCGCTTGACCACCACGACCAAGGGGTTCTCAGAGGAACTAGGGGGTTTACCCTATTTTTGCCGCTTAGGTCGGCGGGTTTGTAAATTTGAAACAATAATGACCAGTTTGAGTTGTAAATAACTTGTAAAAGCTTTGATGGGCCCATGAACAGTTTTATGTATTTAATAAAATATATCCTTTCATTTTTATTGGTTTTTCACCTTAGCCTGTTAATAACACTTAGATGCACGTTTTTAACCAAAGGACTCGGGTAGGGGGTCAAATTTCCGGTTCACCGTAACTGTTCTGGGGTAACCAGGGCGTTACACTAGTAACAAGCAGTTACAGGTCAGATTCCTATCCTCAATAGTATATGTTATAGTATCGATTGAATTGGGAGCAATATACTCGTATATCTCGTTAGGAATGATAGAGAAATTAGAAAAACCTTGTAGAACTAGGTTTGTGACATAGTTGCCTTCGGGTGAAGTAGTCCTATCATCACGGATTAGGGGTGGCAATTCGTGTAAACGTGTCAGATTCGTGTCGACACGATTATGACACGACACGATTAAGATCAACACGAACACGACACGATTATTAAACGTGTCAAAAA
Organism: Humulus lupulus; assembly: GCF_963169125.1. Lineage (NCBI taxonomy): Eukaryota > Viridiplantae > Streptophyta > Magnoliopsida > Rosales > Cannabaceae > Humulus > Humulus lupulus. Next base: position 46,726,545 of record NC_084800.1, on the reverse strand, counting down.
TATGAACACGAACACGACACGATTATTAAACGGGTCAACACAACACGAACACGATAACACGATTAATCATAATTATACGAAAAAAATCAGAAAACCTATGTAAAGTATTCGTGTTATCGTGTCTGACACGATTATGACACGACACGATTATTAAATGGGTCGACACGATTATGACACGACACGATTAAGGTAAACACGAACACGACACGATTATTAAACGTGTCAAAAACTCAAACACGAACACGACACGATTATTAAACGTGTCGTGTTTGTGTTTACCTTAATCGTGTCGTGTCGTGTCATGTCATCGTGTCGTAACCCAAATTGCCACCCCTATCACGGATAGTACGAGGCATACTGATCAAAATTGAGGACGTAAAGGAGACCTGATAGAACTGGAGATTAAAGATTTCGACATGATATTAGGAATGGACTGGCTAGCAAGGCATGGTGTAACCATCGATAGCAGACGTAAGCAAGTGATGTTTGAGACTCCTGACGGTCAGAAACGATGCTATATGGGAAAAGTTTTAGGACTACATACACCGTTTATTTCATCTCTTAAAGCTCAGAGGATGATAGAAAAAGGATGTCACGCATTCTTAGCTAGCGTTGCGCATGTGGTAAAGGGAACACCACTAAAGGTCGGAGATGTACATATTGTAAGGGAATTTCCAGAGGTATTTCTTGATGACTTGCCAGGATTCCCGTCGACGCAGGAAATTGACTTCACAATCGAATTAGTACCGAGCACCAAGCCTACCTCCAAGGCACCATACCGGATGGCTCCTACCAAACTCAAGGAGTTAAAGATGTAGTTAGAAGAACTCTTAGACTTAGGTTTCATTAGAACGAGCCATTCGCTATGGGGAGCACCGGTACTATTTGTGAAGAAGAAGGATGGAAGCATGCAGATATGTATAGTGTAGAGTCCAAGAACTTTACTTAGCTAGTTAGATAGTTGTAATAGTAGTAGTATTTTTTATGACTGTGGATTTTGGTTCAGACCGGGATTTAATTGGACACTCGTAGTGACACTTGTAGATTTTCTAAGTTTAACCTATAGTTTAAGAATATTAATTTTAGCCTAAGGTCTGATTAATATGACTGATATTGATGGTGATATTTATTATATTATAAGGTTTAGATAGGCCCAATAAGATAGTAACACTTGTCTTATGTATGTTTAATGATAATTAAGTATTTTTGAGGAATAAGTTTATTAAGAGTAATTTTTGAATATCCTAGGGTCTGTCAGCAGCTTTGAAAACGTTAGAGGACTTTGTCAAGGTTGTTTACTCAATTAAAATTAGGCTGAAAATGTGCAATTTTGTGTTTAAGTATTCAGCGTATACCGATATATCGCAGTTATAGGGGGCGATATATCGCAATACGGGGATACGAAAAACACGTAACTTCGCACGATCACCTTGACGAGCCTCGGGCATACTGGCCCAGGAGATATATCGTCTACTAAGGGCGATATATCAGCTCCTTTGATGGATTTTTGAATGTTTTTTAAAACATTCTCATTTTAATCTTTAACCTCTTGATAAGTCCAGCATCTTTCTGACCGAGTCTTCAGCCTCTGCTGAACGATAATTCAAATATTTTTCACTTAAAAAACCATTATTTTATTCAAGTTAAATGAAGATCTTTTCATTCTTGAACTCTATAAATAGGACCTAGTACCCAGCCATTTATTCATTCATCAAGCCAAGTTCAGAGGCTGCAAGCTGCTAGGTTATTTTTGAGTGCTTAAACACTTGGGTTGGGGATTATAAGCTTACCAAACACTTGGGAAGTAAGGTTTATAGCACATTTCGGTTCAAGGTTTAGATCGGTCATAGAAGCATTCAAGGTATTCCAAACTCTAGTTCATTTTGGTATTGTTTTCCTTAAGTTCTTATAGTTTTCTACTCAACATCCTAACTCTATTCTTTATTCTTGGTTAGGAAATCTAAGATCTTGAACATAAGGTTCTTGGTAAGTATCTTTCAATGGAATAGTTATTTCATTATTTTCATCCCTTTTCTTTAAGTATACTCACCTTCCTTTGATGGTTTTTAGGAGTGTCCCAAGGTCCCAAACCTGTTCACATATCCCGGTATATTTGGTAAGGAAAATAGGATAGGATATTATATGTTATGCTATATGTTATCTTATGATTTATGTGTTATGTTAACTTATGATTTATGTGTTATGTTATGTATGTTGTAGACTTGGGCATATGACTTGTATAACTAACAAGCCCCAATAAATTTATGGGCATATGACTTACTTAGCTAGCAAGCCTCGCAAATCTAATGGACATATGACTTTTATAGTTTACAAGCCCTAAGTAATAATGGCCATTATAGTATGTGTGACATATGTTTATGATATGTTTTAGTATATGTTGCGATATGAATTCTATGTATATGATTTACATGTTAGGTTTTCCTTGCTGGGCATTAGGCTCACTCCTTTATGTTTATATATGCAGGAAAATAGCTTTGGTGGTGGGAAAGGTTCTTGGAAGCTTGGGGATGTGTATTGAGGCAGGATGGAATCAATGGACCGAGCGTTCGATTCGAGGATGAAGTCTCTTTAATTATGGTTTTCTATGTATTTTTCTGCAATTGGTTGTAATAAGTTTTAATTAAGTTTTCATTATGTCAAAGTTATGTTTTGTTTCAAACAATGAGATCCCAATGTCCTACTTATGAATTTTATATAGTTTTAAACCTTTACCTTACAGTTCTGAAATAAAGATATGATATTTCAAATGTATGTTTTCGTAAGATTAGTATAGAAGATAGTAATGGTCCAAAGTCTAGAATAGTTGGGTCATTACAATTGGTATCAGAGCAACGGTTCATCCGCATGAAGTTCTCCTCGATATACACATTCAAAGCTCCAAATCTGACCGCCAAGTAAGTATTTAAGTTATAGTTATTATGCTTATATGTATAGCTAACGATTTTAGCATTTATGTTTTCAGTGAAGTATGAACGGGGCATTAACCTATGAGGATATCTGATCCATTAAGGCTTTAAAGAGAATAAGAGAACCGAGAAACACCATAGGAACACTAGAGAGAATCACTCGGAGACTGCTTTTGTTCCACAGAGAAATAGGTCACCTTCAATAGTCTAAGCAAATCATGATGAGAGCAACGAAACAATACGTTTTAGTAATTAGAATATTTAGAGATTTTCATCCCGTAATTGCAGCCTTAGAGGAGATATGGGAAACAATGGATGATGAAGATGAGCTGCCAGCAGCAATGCGATATTACTTTCTCTTAGTTAGGTTCACTGCAAAATCAGAATTTCAGTTTACAAATGAGCAAAAACATAGGATTTTTACGAACCTTCCTCGAGGACATTTTGAGGCACGTGATAATGAAGAGCTAGATGAAGGATCAGATGTAGAAGATCTTGATTTTTAGAATAGTTAGTTTCATTGTTTGTTTTATTTATTGTTTGTTCTATGGTTGTAATAAGTGAAAACTCTTTTCCAAATTAATATCATGTTATTTTGTTATCATGTATGAGTTTGAATTTTTTTTTCGCAATCATAATAAATAATAAATAAAATAAATAATGACTAAGTTCAGTAAGGGTGGATACAAATCAATGAACCAAATTTCTATATTGAGAGTTAGGGAGCCATAGTAGTGGGAATGATTTTACTGATCCCAGCCCTCCCTCAATATGGTTAACTTTGGAACAAAGATGAGTTTCGAGCCTGAGAATTAAGTCATATAGGATGATTAGAAACAGACTTAGAAATACTAAAGATGGCTTGTTTTTCTAAGTATAGAAACCCATTCTAAAAATAAAGAAGACTTATAAAATTTTCCTAAGAAGTCATAATCAATAGGTCTGAGATATGTTTGTTTTAGAATAAGTTTTTCCTTAGAGCCTATTAGGTAAAGTTCTAACATGTTTCTTTCAACTGTTAGAACTCTGCTACGATGTCGCTCCGAAGATCTGCACGCACCAATGGAAATGCCTCCAATGCTGCTCCAGTGAGTAATGAAGCCCCTCCAATTCGCAGAAGAGGAGTGCGTGCTACTGCCAGCCGCAACGCGCCGGCACCACCAGCTGACAACACTGCGGAGATCGCCAGACTGCGACAACAAGTCGAGGAACATTTGCAGCAACAGCGACAGCAGGCTCAGCCCCAGACTCAGCCTCAGCCTCCACCCCAGCCGCAACCACAGCAAATGGCCTCAGCACCCCCAACAAGTTGGTCCATATGGGGGATGGCCAGTGGCGAACTATGCGCCGTATCCAGTACAGCATATGGTGCCATTTTATGAGAGGTTCCACAAACAACACGCTCCAAACTTCGAAGGGACTACAGACCCCTTTGAGGCAGAAGAGTGGCTAAGGAATGTGGAGCCAATTCTGACGCACATGAATCTCAGTAATGCAGAGCAGACCGTATATCCTGCGTCTCGTCATTGCTCAAGAAGGATGCCAGGAAATGGTGGGACTTGGTCCAGCAATCGTATGATGTTGCCACCATGACATGGACTCGATTTGTGGAGCTGTTCCACAAGAAGTATTACAATTAAGTTGTACTCGCTTCAAGAGTTGAGGAGTTCGCCAACTTGAAGCAAGGTAGTTCATCAGTGGCAGAGTATGCTCGTCAGTTCGACCGCCTAGCAAAGTTTGCATCTGAGATGGTTCCAACTGATTTTCTGAGGGTGAACAAGTTCGTTAGAGGACTTCGACCGAAGATCGAGATGGGGGTTAAGCTAGCAAACCCGGGGAATACTACGTATGCCGACGTTCTTGAGACGGCAATAGAAGTAGAGAGGTTGCATGCTAATGTAAGTAAAGAAGAAGCCAGTAAGCCTAAGCCTAGACAGCAGAGTCAACCTCAGACCAATCGGAACAACAACCATAATAACAACAATCAGTCAGGCAACAACAGTAACGGTCAGAAGAGAAGGCATCTTGATAACAAGCAATCTGACAGCGATAAGAAGGCACGGACAAATAATGGGTGAAATAGGCCGGGTTATGTGGAATACCCGACATGTGCTTGTTGGATAAACTCTTTGCATGATCTTTATTTATTTTCATGCAATTTACATATTATCAAACAAACATGCAAATTCCTAGAACATGCTCTTATGAAATTAATACAAATACAGAGTAAAGTAAAAACTTACATTACGCAGCGGAACTGAAACAACTCCATCCTTCAATCTCTCTAACCCTTGATTCCTTTCTGTAGCAGAGTATTATCAAGAGATTGAACAAGATCAGCAACACAGTCTTCCTCACCAAGTCTTTGATCAACCTAGAACTAGTGTGGGCTGGTTCTCAACACATGAGATAGAGATCTATAAAAGAAGAAGAAATTGTGGCTAAGAAAGGATTAGAGTGTCTAGGTTTTCACTTACCCAAATCAACTGAGACTGACTTGCTTGTGAAAACCCTAGATATCATATTCCTTATATAGGCAACTTAATGGGATTTATTTAAATTTAAATTAATTAAAAATAATAAACAAAAATAAAAGCCTTGGGCTGCCATAAATGGACTTGGGCCCAATCTCTTTGTTTTGAATTTAAATCCCAACTGGGCCTAAATTCAAACCTTTTATTTATTTATTTTTAATTAATTAATTAAATCCTTATTCAAATTAACTAATTATAATTTGAACTTGATTTAATATTATTTATTTATATTGATACCAATTTATCAATATTAATAAATTTACCCAAAGATTCTCTTTTATTCTCTAAATCTCATATCTCTGTAAATTTTCCAAAATTGACATAGTCAACTTTAAAAATCCTAATTGATAATTAAATCAATTAATTGAGACATTCTAGATGATTTACTCAAAGGTGATGCGGGGACCATGGATCCATGAAATCAAGCTCCAACAAGTTACCGTGAATTTATTTACGAATAATTTCAGTATCTTATTAATTCCTCGTGACTCCACTATAGACTCGGAATTGTACTCTTGAATTCATAGAACGTATTTTCAAAACCATAAATACGTTATCCATTGTTATAATCATTACAATCAGTCAATCCTCTATCGATGACTTACTAACGAGCTGGGTGCAAATTACCGTTTTACCCCTCATCAGTATTTTATCCTTAACTCCCACTAAGTTCCTTATAAATGATATTTCCGTGAACTTAATCATAGAAATGAGATCTCAATCATTTAACCTTTTGAACAAAGCAATTAAGGAAATCATTTTTTCACTTCTCATACAGAAGTTATAGATTCTGTATTTATGAATAATACTCCCACTCAATTACACTAATAAATCTCCAATATGTAAGTATGGGCTAGACCGTAGGGTAAGCTGGTAACGAACAAGTCAAAAGATTTAAATAATATAATCAGCAGAATATTATCACTTAGAATTAAGATCGACTTAATATATGGTCAACGTTGTGACATTGATTAGATTTGATAACAACGATTCTTATTTATCAATCAATAATCAATATCGGTCCTAGTCCGATGTAACTAAATACATCCGATCTTATCTACTTGGTCGATACCTTGGACAAGATATCACACCCTGAATGTGTAAGTAGATCATATCGTAGATTGCTTAATCAGTGAAAATCCAATGCACTGATCTAATCTTAGGACTCGTTCTTTTGAACATATAATTACAACTGTAATCCATTGTGACCTAGTCACTATAATTGTAACTATCCATATGTTCGAGATTTTATAAATGTTTGTATTATTTCAATAATCATGTAATAAAACAAGCAAGCAACACAGCTGTCAAACTAAATGATTTCTACTACGTTTATTGATAATATGAAATCGTGCTACATGTTTGACATGGTTTTATAAGGGCATAAAACCCAAAAAACTCCCACTTGCCTTTTTAAAACAAATGGGACATGTTTCTCAAAACCATGCATTCTACATGCTTCACAATTATGTTTTCTGCTTATATCTTTGTAAAGGGATATGAAAGATTGCCTTACAATGCTATCTTCATCACCTTCACTTCACACCTTCTCCACACATCCTCGATAATGTGGTACTTTCTCTCTATATGCTTTGCTCTTTTGTAGCTTTGAGGTTCTTTCAAATTCGCTATTGCCTCATTACTGTCACTAGAAAAAATGAGTGGTTTATCCATTTCTGGAATAACACCGAGATCCGTATAGAACTTCCTTAGCCAGAATATTTCCTTAGCCGCCATAGACGCAGCTATGTACTCAGCTTCCAAAGTGGATTCTAAAATGGCAGATAGCTTAACGCTTCTCCAAATCATAGCTCCACCCCCAAGATTAAACACATTTTTCAGAAGTAGACTTCTTGTCTTCAACATCAGTCTAAAATCTGAATATGTGTAGCCTAACAGGTACAAAGATCCACCTGAAAAGACTAACATATAGTCTCTAGTCCATCAAAGATACCGACTTCCATCTATTGTTTATTTCCAAGGTTTTACTGACACTTGCTCACAACTCCCACTGCATAGAAGATCTTCGATCACAACACATAACATAGCATGCATTAGACTTCTAATTTCAAATGCATAAGGAATTCATTACAGCTTTTCTTTCTGTTAAGGAGTCTGTGGAGACTGCTACTTAGAAAAATAAATTCCATGTCAAGACATTAAACATCCTTTCTCGGAATTTGTTATAGAGTAATGACCAAACACCTCACTAAAGTAGGTCACTTGAGTTAGAGCTAAAGTTCAGTTATTTATTTCCCTGATGTTCTGGATACCAAGAACACGACTTGCTATAACGAAATATGGAATTTCGTTTCTAGCCAGTTCTTTATGTTTGATAATTTCTTGACATTGTTTCCAATGAATAAGATATCATCTACATAAATGATTAAAAACACCACAATGTCTTTTTTCCTAAGTTGTCAAACACAAGGGTCAACTACATTTTCTTCAAAAACTCAGGTCTTAATGTTTCCATTTAACCTTAAGTTCCAGGAGCGCGAAGCTTGTTTAAGTCCATAGATTGACTTACTCAACTTGCCGAATTTCTTGTCCAACTACTTTAAATCCTTCTGATTGATACATGTTAATTGTCTCATCAAGATAGCCATTAAAAATGCTTCTTTGATATCCATTTGCCTTATCTCTTAATCAAGAGTTGTGGCTATGGATAAGAGTATGCTTAATGAATTTTAACATGGCTACTGGAGAAAAAGTTTTCTCTAAGTCAAATTTCTCTCTCTGCCACGAGTCGAGCCTTTAATGTCTCGACCTTTCTATCAGCTCCTCTCTTCTTCTTATAGATCCTCTTGCACCCCATGGGCCTAAAGTCCAATGGCACATCTACAAGATCTCAGACAAATTAAGAGTACTTAGACTTTATTACCTAGTACTTGGCTTTGAGTCAAAAATCCCTTTTAAACCTACCCATTGCCTATTTAAAGGTCAACAAATCATTGTTACTTGTGTCCCCAACCAACTTGTGGGTTTCACTATCCATATCATAGGTACCGGGTTCCAAGAAATCCTCCCACTATGACGAGGCATCGTAACTTTCTGACTTGGATTAGTGGTTTCTAAATGTATCTTGTTTACATCGACTTGCGTCGGTAAGAATGGAACAATAGTTTATCGTTTTTCCAACTAATACTATTTTTCTATGAGACTTGAAATTCATTATGTAGTCGTTATCCAGAAAAGTAGCATTTGTAGAGCCAAACACTTTCTTGTCTACTGGACTATGAAACAGACCACCCTGAGTACCTTTAGAATAGCCATCAAACAAGCAAACCCTCAGCTCATTGTTCTAGCTTTCTACCTTTTTCCTCATGAGAAAAACATGACACCACCAAATTCCATAATGACGTAAACCAAGTTCACGACCATTTCATAATTCTAGTGGTGTCTTGGAGACAACTTTTGAGATAGCACAACATTTAAAAAAATATCACATGCGGTCTAGGTAGTATGTCTCCAGAAAAGATCTGGGTAAGAAGTTGGTAGAGTTTAATAGCTTATCATAGAACACACATTTTCATAAATGTGCGATTCACACCGCTCATCAACAATGTTCTGTTGCGAAGTCCTTGGGGCAGTTGTTTTAGACAAATCTTCAAGTTCTATTAAATTGTAGAGTCCAAGAACTTTACTTAGCTAATTGTTTAGTAGTATTATAGTATGTTTAGTGTTATCATTGTTACTTTGGATTTTTGGTTCAGACCGGGAGTTATTTGGACACTCATAGTAGTACTTATAGATTTTCTAAGTTTAACCTATAGTTTAAGAATATTAAGTATAACCTAAGGTTTGATTAATGTGTCTGATATTAAGGATTATATTATTATATTATAAGGTTTAGACATCAACCAATAGGATTTTAAGCACATGTTTTGAATGGTAATTAAGTATTAAGTATTTTTTAGGATTAAATTAAATAAGGGTAAAAGTTTGAATGTATAGGGTCAGTCAGCAGCTTTGAGCACGTTGAGGGCTTAGTCAAGGCTGTTTAATCCATTCAAACTTAGCTAAAAATGTGTAAATTCGTGTTTAAATATTCTGCGTATGCCGATATATCGCAGCTATAGGGGGCGATATGTCGCAGCACGTAGATACGGAAAACACGAATCGATGCACGGTCGCCTCGGGAACAAAGGTCCAGGCGATATATCGCCTATAGGGGGCGATATATCGCCTCCACCAGCATGAATTCAAATACATTTGAATTCTTTTCCCTTCAGCCATTCAAACTCCTTCAACAGTCCAGCATCTTCTGAACGAGTCTTCAGCCTCTGCTGAACGATTATTCAAATGATTTTCACCTAAAAAGCCATTATTTTTATTCAAGTAAAATCAAGATATTTTCATTCCCAAACTCTATAAATAGGACCTAGTACCCAGCCATTATTCACCATTTGCTCTAAGTTCAGAGGCTGCTAGTGTTAAGTGAGTGAGAGAGTGTAAACACTTGGTTTGGGGAAAAACTATAAGCTTAAACATCATAAGCTTATCAAACACTTGGGAAGTAAGTGAGTGCTATAGTATTTCGGTGGATGTTAGATTGATCTTGCAATCTTTGAGGTAAACCCAAAACTCTAGTCCTTTCTGTATTCTATGTTATTTCTTTTCTCAAAACCTTCTACTCAGTCCCCTAACCTTATTCTTATTTTTGGTTAGGGAATCCAAGTTCTTAAGCACTTAAGTGGTGGTAAGCATATTTTCGTTTAATGGTTTAGTCTTCCTATTCTCTTTCATTTCATCTCCTTTCTTTAGACTCACCCTTGTTCATTGTGGTTTTAGGAGTGTTCCAAAAGTCCTAACTCAGTCCATTTTATCCCGGTAACTTTGGTAAGGAAAATAGGCTAGAATTAATATGTTATGTGCTTATGTTATCTATATGTTTATGTTATTAAAAGTGTTATGATATGTATATGTGTATGTAGGCTTGGGCATATGACCCATATGACTAACAAGACCCCAAATGGGTTATGGGCATATGACCTACTTAGCTAGTAGGACCCCATTAACCCCATGGGCATATGCTTGTTTAGTCTATGGGACCCCAAGTAATAATGGCCATTATAATAAGTGTATGTTATATGTATTATGTTAAGTCTTTATGTTTTCTTATGAAATTATGTATGTGACTTTGTGTTAGATTTTCCTTACTGGGCATTAGGCTCACTCCTTTCTGTTTATGTGCAGGAAAATAAGTTTAGAGGCGGAAAGATTCGTGACGCTTGGAGAATGTGTATCGATGATGAATGGAGTCAAGGGGCCGAGCGTTATTCGATTCGAGGATATAGTCTCCTTTTATGTTTTTATGGTTTTTATGTGTATTTTCCGCATTATTATGAAATGTCTTTTATTTTAAATCTTGTTTTGTTTTAAAGACAATGGGATCCCAAAATCCTTCTTAGTATTCTGTTTCTTTGTAAATAACTCTTATTTTCAAGTTACTCAATAAATTATGGTATTTTCGTAAAAATGTAAGTTTTATGTATAGTTTCGATAATGGTCCAATTAGTCTAGATTAGTGGGTCATTACATAAATGATCTTGGTTATGATTATCCAAATATCCTCCACCCCTATCAGATCACAAGATCTTTAACGTTTTACCTAATTTGGTTTTAAAGCCATAGCAATGAATTCTTTGACTTTCTTAACAAATTCACAGAATTCCTATGCTTTAGGTACTTACATGAGTCTCTAGAGCAATCGTCAATGAAGGTGACGAAATACTCATAACCACCCCTCGCTTGAACATTCATATGTCCCCAGACATTTGAACATACTAGCCCTAGTGGTTCTTTGGCCCTTTCTCCTATCACAGAGAATGGACGCTTTGTCATTCTGCCCTCGAGACTAGATTCACAAACAGGTAGGTCACCCTAGATGAGTTCCCTCAAAGGCCCAGCCTTTGTTAGTCTTTGAATCCTATCATAACAAATATGACAAGCGAAAATGCCAAAGGTACATCATTTCTAACGTTATTGACCTTTTGTCGTTTAACGGTCCTAGAATTAGCTGTCTTAAACAACTCATTATTTATAACATAGGGTTTGTTTAGTTGCAATAGGTATAGCCTGTTTTCTTACATCCACCCCACAATTCACATCCATTTAAAGAAATATGATTTTATTACCTGTGAAAGTAACTACAAATTGTTGTTGATGTAATAAGAAAAACTTAAATTAAAATTTTCATTGAAAATCATAATAAAATAAACATTGTCTTAAAACAATATATTTATTTCCAAAAATTCATTCAAGCTTATCATTTTGCCTTGTTTGATACGAACAACCCTTGATGGATACCAAGCCGTGCCTTTTTATCCTTCATGGCTTTCCCAATGCTAAAAGTGTAAAAAGGTACATGCATGTGTTAGTAGATTGTGATTCAGCGATCCAAAACCGAAGTATCATCCTCTAAAATCACATGCATCCAAGACAAATTTAATTATTTTGGGTTCCATATGCCTTGAGTTCCGGACAATCTTGTTCCAATTCCCAGTCTCCTTGCAGTTGGAAACACTCCCCTTTTTGTGTACTTATAATCAGGCCTTGCTCCAAGATGCTTTGCAGCATTTGGTGCCTTGCCAGTTGACTTCTTGTTCTTTTTGTATGAATTTCTTCCTCTCTTGCTCTTCGAAGAAGAAGCTCAAAGCAGCTTCTCCATGAGCTTGTTTAGTAGTATTAGTATTTTTTCATTTGCTCGAACTACCATCATCAATCCTCTTTAAAGGATTTGGTGATCGTTGCATGGAAAAAATAGGAATATCTTTGATTAACACGAACTCGATGTTGTCTAAAATCAACACCATGTTGATGTTGGACAAACATTTCGTGAGGTTCTTACCATGGAGTAACATTTTAGAGATCAGAGAGAGTATGAGGTGGGAAGCCTAGAGCTTCTACTATCAACTGAGTAGAAATCAACGCATTGCTTGACAAACATTTATTCATTAAATATTTTAGAAATAGCATAACATACAAAATGTTTTGAGATAAGCAAAATACTAAAACACTTATCTTCTATTTCTTAGGTACTTTAGCTAGCCATGAACCCATGTGTCCCGGTAGGCGAGAGTCACAAATATTCACGTAGTTAAATAGAGAAACATCTCAATTAATAAAACGTCATAGACTTTTATTAACTACCTATTCCATCCGATCAAAGTAACGGAAACTCATGTGTCCCGGTAGGCGAGAGTCACAAATATTTCTTACTTTATGAGTTTGACCATCGGTTTCGATTATTATAGACTTAATTCCTATAGTCACCGTAGGGATGAGTCTATAGAAGGTCCATCTATAACCATCTATCTTAAGAAATTTAACCATGTTAAGAAGTCCAGTGAGCACCTTCCGTAGGGAGACGAAATCAAAGCGCCATGAGGCCCCACTGAACTCTAACCTTGTTAAATCAACGGTGGAGATCGAATTGAAAATTTTTAAAACTCATTATTAAATATTTTAGTATTTTATTCTTTTTGAAAAAATATCAACTTAGGTTTTCCAAATTATCAAAATAATCAATAAATCAACTAAGGTTCGCCAAATTATAAAAATAATCAACAAACCATAGTTTATAAATTTTTCATTAATTCTAAAATTACCACTGAAAATTAATCCAAAAATTAGAATCAATACGTTTCAAATCAATTATTAGGTCCAACTAAAAAGAATAACCCAATACAATTAAGTCCAACTTAGGTAAATGGGTCTTAACAATTCGAGCTTGCATGGAGGAGAGCTGAGTTCAGTATGTCGAACCCACTACTAAGGCTCCCTAACTTCCACACAAAGCCCAAAAAGACAGGAATTTGAACCTTTGTTTTATTAATTGTTATTCAATTGATTAGGCCCAATCTAATAATGCAAAGCAAATGGGCCTTCACAAGTGGAACTACCCACAAGAGAGGAATTTAAACTTTACATGTTCAATTGGGCACAAATAAAACCTAATATTTTATGAAAGTTTTATTTGAGTTTTCCCACATTTTTTAAACGCAAAAATTGGGCCATCATTATACTTATATTTAAAGCCCTAATGCAAAAAATAACTTAATAATGATGCTTGATATGTTAATAATTGGATGGGCCTAACATGTTATTCTATAAGCATGTATTATTAAATTATGCAAATATACCACAACAATACACTATTTTGTAATATACCATAATTAATTAACATAGAATTCATCGGACAAAATTTAATATAATTAATTAAACAAGTTACAAAATATTAAATTAATTAAAATATAATTTATCAAACAAAATTCAATTTCAAATAATTAATTTAACCAAGGTTGTTAAGTTGTTAGGAATGATAAGATATTTTATTTTTAAATATTTTAACAAATTTTAAAAAATCAAAATATCTTTTAACCAAATTAAAAATATCTAGAATTATCTGATAACTAATTATAAAAATTTTAAACAATAAAAATATCTTGAATAATCAGATAACTAATTTTAATATTTTACTTATAAAAAAATAAAAAAAAATATCTTAAAATGTCCTCATTATCACATAACAAATTCAAAATATTTTAAAAAGAAAAAATATCTATAAAATTATCAGATAATCAATTTTAAATATTTTAAACATAACTGCACAAAATATCCAATTAATTTTTTTTTTTTGCGAAAAAATGCTGTGCGCGGGTCTCGGCACCGACGCCATACGGACGTCCGCATGGCCGGGTCTCGCTGGCGGCTCCATGCGTGCCCAGCACACACACTGCAAAAATTAGTCAATTTTTTTTTTTTTAAATCTGTGCAGTTTTTAAATCCAAAACAAGTCAAAAACAACCAAATTATTGCTAAATTTACATAAGAAAACAAAACACATACACCAATAACATGTACCATCCAATTAACACCTAACATATCAATCAATTTCATACATGTTCTTTCATGAAAATAAACTAGCAACCTATGGCTTTGAGGCCAATTGTTGGATAAACTCTTTGCAGGATCTTTATTTATTTTCATGCAATTTACATATTATCAAACAAACATGAAAATTCCTAGAACATGCTCCTATGAAATTGATACAAATACAAAGTAAAGTAAAAACTTACATTACGCAGCGGAACTGAAACAACTCCATCCTTCAATCTCTCTAACCCTTGATTCCTTTCTGTAGCAGAGTATTATCAAGAGATTGAACAAGATCAGCAACACAGTCTTCCTCACCAAGTCTTTGATCAACCTAGAACTAGTGTGGGCTGGTTCTCAACACATGAGATAGAGATCTATAAAAGAAGAAAAGATTGTGGCTAAGAAAGGATTAGAGTGTCTAGGTTTTCACTTACCCAAATCAACTGAGACTGACTTGCTTGTGAAAACCCTAGATATCATATTCCTTATATAGGCAACTTAATGGGATTTATTTAAATTTAAATTAATTAAAAATAATAAACAAAAATAAAAGCCTTGGGCTGCCATAAATGGACTTGGGCCCAATCTCTTTATTTTGAATTTAAATCCCAACTGGGCCTAAATTCAAAACCTTTTATTTATTTATTTTTTAATTAATTAATTAAATCCTTATTCAAATTAACTAATTATAATTTGAACTTGATTTAATATTATTTATTTATATTGATACCAATTTATCAATATTAATAAATTTACCCAAAGATTCTCTTTTATTCTCTAAATCTCACATCTCTGTAAATTTTCCAAAATTGACATAGTCAACTTTAAAAATCCTAATTGATAATTAAATCAATTAATTGAGACATTCTAGATGATTTACTCAAAGGTGATGCGGGGACCATGGATCCATGAAATCAAGCTCCAACAAGTTACCGTGAATTTATTTACGAATAATTTCAGTACCTTATTAATTCCTCGTGACTCCACTATAGACTCGGAATTGTACTCTTGAATTCATAGAACGTATTTTCAAAACCATAAATACGCTATCCATTGTTATAACCATTACAATCAGCCAATCCTCTATCGATGACTTACTAACGAGTTGGGTGCAAATTACCGTTTTACCCCTCATCAGTATTTTATCCTTAACTCCCACTAAGTTCCTTATAAATGATATTTCCGTGAACTTAATCATAGAAATGAGATCTCAATCATTTAACCTTTTGAACAAAGCAATTAAGGAAATCATTTTTTCACTTCTCATACAGAAGTTATAGATTCTGTATTTATGAATAATACTCCCATTCAATTACCCTAACAAATCTCCAAGATGTAAGTATGGGCTAGACCGTAGGGTAAGCTGGTAACGAACAAGTCAAAAGATTTAAATAATATAATCAACAGAATATTATCACTCAGAATTAAGATCGACTTAATATATGGTCAACGTGGTGAGATCGATTAGATTTGATAACAACGATACTTATTTATCAATCAATAATCAATATCGGTCCTAGTCCGATGTAACTAAATACATCCGATCTTTTCTACTTGGTCGATACCTTGGACAAGATATCACACCCTGAATGTGTAAGTAGATCATATCGTAGATTGCTTAATCAGTGAAAATCTAATGCAATGATCTAATCTTAGGACTCGTTCTTTTGAACATATAATTACAACTATAATCCACTGTGGCCTAGTCACTATAATTGTAACTATCCATATGTTCGAGATTTTATAAATGTTTGTATTATTTAAATAATCATGTAATAAAACAAACAAGCAACACAGTTGTCAAACTAAATGAATTCTACTACTTTTATTGATAATATGAAATCGTGCTACATGTCCGACATGGTTTTATAAGGGCATAAAACCCAACAGTGCTAAGTGTCAGAAGAAACATCCTGGGGAATGTCGTGCAAACACCAAGGAATGTTTTAACTGTGGTCAGGAAGGATACCGGAAAAGAGATTGTCCTCAGCGCAAGCCAGAAGGGAAGAAAGACGACAAGATGGTTCCTGCTAGGGTTTTTACCTTAACCTAAGGAGAGGCTGATGCTAGCAATAAGGTGGTCATAGGTCAGGTTTCTATCCTCAATAACTTATGCTCTGTATTATTTGATTCGGGAGCCACTCATTCATATATCTCATTAGGAATGATAGAAAAACTAGACAAACCTTGTGAAAGATTTAGAACTAGGTTTGTAACCGAGTTGCCTTCAGGCAAAGTAGTTCTATCATCACGGATAGTACGAGGCGTACCGATCAAGATCGAGGACGTAGAACTAGAAGGAGACCTAATAGAATTGGTGATCAAGGACTTTGACGTAATACTAGGCATGGACTGGCTAGCACGGCATGGCGCAACCATCGACTGTAAATGCAAGAAGGTGATGTTCGAGACTCCTGACGGCCAGAAACTATGCTTCATGGGACAAGCTTCAGGATTGCGCACCCCGTTACTATCATCTCTCAAAGCTCAAAGAATGATGGAAAAATGATGTCAAGCGTTTTTATCCAGCATCACGGATGTGGTAAAGGAGACACCACTTAAGGTTGGAGACGTCTGTATTGTAAAATAATTCCCATAAGTATTTCCCGATAACTTGCTAGGATTGCCGCCAACTCGGGAAATTGACTGTAACGACCCAAATTCGCTAATAAGGCTTAAGGGTCTTGATTAGTGTGCCTGGAGGGCATAATGAGAATTATGTGTGACTTTAATGATTAAATGCATGATTATGATTTAAATGATGTTATATGACTATTTGAATATTCGAGATGCATGACTATGTGTATTAGTATGCATGTAGGCCCTGATTAGGCTAGAAGGGCGTAATCGTAATTTTGGCCATTATGGGCATAACTGTATTGATATATGTGATAATTGTCGAGACCACATTATTATGTGGATATATCAGTGATCTGTGACTCGAGACGATCCTAGTGAGCAGACTAGCAAAAAAGTCATGGCGGGGATTTATACCCGGCTCGGGGTGAGCCTGGGGGTATAAATGGGAATTTAGTCAGTATATTGGAGTCTATTTTGAGATCGAGGAATATTATTGGTGATTAATTAGGTATCGGGAATTAAGCGGTAAATATTAGAGACACTTGAGGAGTTAGCGGGAATTGGGGTAAAATGACTAAAATGGCCCTAAGTGGATTAAAGGGTTAGAATTAATAAGGAGGGCATTTTGGTCAATTGGCTTCTCAGAGATAGATAAGTTAAGGCTTTATACTTAGTGGGAAATTTAGAACAATATAGAAGTCTGAAGAAAGAAAAGAAGGAAAAGGAAGAAAAAGAAAGGGAGAAAACAGAGAGTTTCCTAAGGTCGGTTTATGCTTTCTTCATCAGTTTCTTGAGTATTTTTGGGGCAAAGCTCAGGGAGGAGCTAAGTTAAGCTGAGCATCAAGAATCTTAAGCTAGGCTTGGAGAATTGGTAGAGGTTTAGCAAGAACACCCTAACACTTTAAGGCTTTGTAGTTTCTTCAGTTTCTGGTTTTGGTTTTGAAGTATGGTGTATAAGCTGAACTTGATGAGAACTTTAGGGAATTCAGGCCAAAGGTTGAGGAAGAGCAAGCTAAGGAGGTGTAGATGTTGTCTTGAAATCGAATTCCCATTAAAGGTATGAATTCTAAGCTTTTAACTCTGATGTTCTGGCTGGTTTCTGCTGAGTTTTTGATGTCTAGGAGTGGCTATGGTGAATTTTGGGATTAGGGATGCATGTGCTTGAATTTTGGGTATTTGGGGTGCTTGGGATGAGTGGAGTGTGTTAATAAGGTTGTTTTTTAGTTTGGTGAGGGTTTGGAGAAGTTTTGGTTGAGTTTGGTTCGAGGAAATTGCAGGAGGGAAAATTTGGAGGTTGCCTGTCTGTGACTAGCGCTACAGTGCTAGCCTTTGGGCTCTGTAGCGCTAGGCCAAGCTTCCCAGGGGATT
This sequence comes from Humulus lupulus, assembly GCF_963169125.1. Lineage (NCBI taxonomy): Eukaryota > Viridiplantae > Streptophyta > Magnoliopsida > Rosales > Cannabaceae > Humulus > Humulus lupulus. The sequence continues at coordinate 46,708,253 of NC_084800.1, read as the reverse complement.
TTGCTTCTGTTTGTGTCGTTGTAGCGCCCTCCCAAGAGCGCTGTAGCGCTACCCTGTCTTCAGAAAGGGATTTTAGGGTTATTTGCAAGGGTTTTTGACCAAGGGTTTGGGGTTTGGTTCCACCACCTTGTTTGGTGGAACTAGGACTTCCCGGGGGCTCGGGATTGGTCCTGAGGCTAGGTTTTGGGCTTGAGGTTTGATGATGACTTTGACCTATGGTTGTGTTTAGGTGAGCGCTAGGGCTCGAGAGGGATCGTGCTCAAGGAGTCAGGTGATCAAAGCTAGCGAATTGAAAGGTAAGAAAACTGCACCCGGTTATGTGTTTGTGATGGGACTAAGTGCTCTCGATATTTTTATTATGTCAATGATGGTATTATTCCATGGGACATGTGATAGCGGCCTAAGGGTGTCTTACACAATATTTGCGCAAGGGCGCGGCTTGGCCACTGGTAGCCAAGGACAGCTTAATATTCACTGAGTTCGGCTTAAGTGGACCGGAGTCAGTGGGATAACGGAGGGAGCGACCTGAGGGCGCTAGCCTTAGTTATCATTTGTGAAATGATATATGATATGAGTTGATATGTTTAGTATGTGGAATACTTGATTATACTGATTGTTTATATGGTTGAGAATATGTGATGCGACATGAGATACTAAATTGTCTGTTGATTGCTTATGCTCTGTTGTTGTGTTTTCTTATTGGGCCTTGGCTCACGGGTGCTACGTGGTGCAGGTAAAGGCAAGGGCAAGTTGGACCAATCCTGAGATGGAGAGCTGCGAGGTTGAATGTACATAGCCAGTTGTCCGATCGCCATGGTCGAGGAGTGAATCAGGACAGGGATTGCCTAACTGTCTGTTTTGCCTTAATATGGCTTGATATTGTATTTAAACCTTATGTCTTTGTAAACAGTCTTTAACCTTGATATTTTTGGGATCTCGTGTAAACAGGAAACGTTTCTTTATGAAAATGTGACTTTTGAGACCAAAACATTTTAACCCTAGTTCCTTTATAGTTTCAATAACACGTTTTTAATTAAATGACTTAATTAGCAAATCTAGCACTTTATAAACACACAGTGTAACAGTCTTGGCTACCCAGGGTGTTACATTGACTTCACGATAAAATTAGTACTGGGCACTGAGCCTATCTCTAAGGCACCATACCAGATGGCACCTACGGAACTCAAGGAGTTAAAGACGCAGCTACAAGAACTCCTAGACTTGGGTTTTATTAGGCCGAGCCATTCACCATGGGGAGCACTGGTGCTATTCGTGAAGAAAAAGGATGGAAGCATGCGGATGTGCATAGACTATCGCGAGCTGAACAAGGTAACGATTAAGAATAAGTACCCGCTACCCCGGATCAACGACTTGTTTGATCAACTCTGAGGCGTGACTGTATTTTCAAAGATTGATTTACGGTCCGGGTATCATCAGCTCAAGGTAAAGGGAGAAGATATTCCTAAGACAGCCTTTAGGACTCGTTATGGACATTACGAGTTCTTGGTTATGTCCTTTGGTCTTACTAACGCACCAGCCGCATTTATGGACTTAATGAATAGGGTCTTCAAAGACTACTTAGATAAATTCATCGTAGTGTTCATCGACGACATCTTAGTATACTCTAAGGATGAAGTAGAGCACGAGGAGCATTTGAGGTTGATTTTGTCATGACTGAAGGAGCATCAACTCTACGCCAAGTTCAAGAAATGTGAGTTTTGGCTTTCGCAAGTGGTGTTCCTCGGGCACATTATATCAAAAGACGAAGTTGCAGTAGACCCATTAAAGGTAGAGGCCGTGAAGGATTGGCAAAGACCAAAGAATGCATCTGAAGTAAGAAGCTTTCTAGGGTTAGCAGGTTATTATAGGAGGTTCATAGAGGGATTTTCTAAGATAGCCACTCCGCTCACCAACCTGACCCGGAAACAACAAAGATTCAACTGGAATGATAGATGCGAAGAAAGCTTCCAGTTGCTTAAGGATAAGCTTTGCTCAGCACCAGTACTCTGTGTATCGACACCCAACGATAAGTTTGTAGTTTACTGCGATGCATCGAAGCAAGGATTGAGTTGTGTGCTGATGCAAAATGATAAGGTGATAGCCTACGCCTCACGACAGTTGAAGGAGTACGAGCAGCGTTATCCAACTCACGATATGGAGTTGGCAGCGGTGGTCTTTGCATTGAAAATCTGGCGCCATTATCTTTACGGAGAACGGTGCGAGATTTTTACAGACCACAAAAGTTTAAAGTAGGGGTGGCAATTCGTGTTATCGTGTCATAATCGTGTCGACATGATTATGACACGACACGATTAGAGTAAACCCGTACACGACACAATTATTATTCGTGTCAGAAATCCAAACCCGTACACGACACGATTATCTTAGCAGGTCACACGACACGACACGATAACACGTTTAATAAATTTGTCATTGACACAAATCTAAAACTAACACGATTAATACACAATTAAACGTGTAATGACACGACACAAAATTGACACAACACGAAATTGACACGATTAACATAATATAAATAAATTAAAATGTTTATATCATCTTAAACGTGTCTTAAGCGTGTCATTTTCGGGTTAAGCGTGTTGACCCGAAAATGACACGTTTAATAAACATGTTAAACGTGTCGACACGATTATGACACGAAAATTAAATGTGTCACCCAAACCCATTTATTTTGTGTCATTTTCGAGTCGTATCGAAAATTGCCAGCCTTAGTTTAAAGTACTTCTTTACTCAGAAGGAGCTGAACATGAGGCAGCGCAGGTGGTTAGAATTAGTGAAGGATTACGACTGTGAAATCCTATACCACCCGGGAAAAGCAAATGTAGTTGCCGATGCGCTTAGTAGGAAAAGTTATGGAGGTTTAGCAGCTTTAGCCGGAATAGAAAAGCTGTTACAGCAGGAGCTGATCAGTGCCGAAATAGAAGTAGTTGTAGGCAAGCTGGCTAACTTGTCTATCCAGTCGAATCTGATAGAAGATATACGGATTGGTCAGGGACATGACGACACACTAGCAGCACATATGGATGCAGTCAGAGAAGGCAAGGCCACAGATTTCTCAATATCTAGTAAAGGTTTATTGAGATATAAGGATCGGGTATACGTGCCAAATAGTCAAAGGATTAAAAGACGATTCTAGAATAAGCGCACAGTACCCCATACTCAGTTCACCTAGGGTCTACCAAGATGACTCATGACATCAAGGTAATCTATTGGTGGCCAGGGATGAAGAAGGACATAGTGGAGTTTGTGTCTAAGTGTCTTGTATGCCAGCAAGTGAAAGCAAAACATCAGCGCCCTGCAGGCTTATTGCAACCGCTTAGCGTACCAGAATGGAAGTGGGACGATATAGCTATGGACTTCGTGATAGGTTTGCCAAGGACGAATAAGCAGCATGATTCCGCTTGGATAGTAATAGATAGACTAACCAAGTTGGCTCATTTCCTGCCTGTTAAGACTTCATACACGGCAGACCAGTATGGAGACATCTATGTCCAAGAGATAGTACGGTTGCATGGAATCCCCAAGACAATAGTGTCGGATAAAGGATCGGTGTTTACATCGAGATTTTGGAGAAGTTTACAGCAAGCTATAGGTACTAAGTTAAGTCTTAGTACAACTTTTCATCCTCAGACAGACGGGCAGTCAGAGCGTACGATTTAGATTTTAGAAGATATGCTACGCGCATGTGTACTTAATTTCAGAGGATCATGGAATAAGTACTTGCCGCTGATAGAGTTCTCCTACAACAATAGCTACCAGTCAACGATCGGGATGGCACCTTATGAATTGTTATATGGAAGAAGGTGTCGATCACCGTTGCACTGGGACGAGGTAAGAGAAAGGTAGCTTCTAGGTCCCGAAGCTATTAGACAAGCTCAAGAAGCAATAGCGCTTATTAGACAGCGTATGCTTGCTGCTCAAAGCCGTCAGAAAAAGCTATGCGGATGCCAAGTGACGCGATGTGGAATTCAAAGTCGGAGATCAAGTCTTCTTGAAGATATCTCCTATGAAAGGTGTAAAGCGGTTTGGGAAGAAAGGCAAACTTAGTCCCCGATTTATAGGTCCTTTTGAGATATTGGACAAAGTGGGAGTAGTTGCGTATAGACTAGCCCTACCGCCAGCACTAGCAGATAGTCACAATGGGTTCCACATCTCGATGCTACGCAAGTATGTGTTAGACCCATCTCACGTCCTCAAGTATGATACGATAGCACTCCAGAAAGACTTGAGTTACGAGGAATGACCGGTTAGCATCCTGGATAGGGGGTGAAGCAGCTACGGTCCAAGAGCATTCCTATAGTCAAAGTCCTATGGAGTAATAGTTCTGAACGAGAGGCAACGTGGGAGTTGGAGGAGGACATGCAAGGCCGGTATCCGGAGTTATTTGGTAAGTAAATTTCGAGGACGAAATTATTTTTAGTAGGGGAGAATTGTAGAGCCCAAGAACTTTACTTAGCTAGTTAGATAATAGTAATAGTAGTAGTATTTTTTATGACTGTGGATTTTGGTTCAGACCGGGATTTAATTGGACACTCGTAGTAACACTTGTAGATTTTCTAAGTTTAACCTATAGTTTAAGAATATTAATTTTAACCTAAGGTCTGATTAATATGGCTGATATTGATGGTGATATTTATTATATTATAAGGTTTAGATAGACCCAATAAGATAGTAACACTTGTCTTATGTATGTTTAATGATAATTAAGTATTTTTGAGGAATAAGTTTATTAAGAGTAATTTTTGAATATCCTAGGGTCTGTCATCAGCTTTGAAAATGTTAGAGGACTTAGTCAAGACTGTTTACTCAATTCAAATTAGGCTGAAAATGTGCAATTTTGTGTTTAAATATTTAGCGTATGTCGATATATCGCAGCTATAGGGGGCGATATATCGCAATACGGGGATACAAAAAACACGTAACTTCGCACGATCACCTCGACGAGCCTCGGGCATACTGGCCCAGGCGATATATCGCCTACTAGGGGTGATATATCGGCTCCTTTGATGGATTTTTGAATGTTTTTGAAAACATTCTCATTTTAATCTTTAACCTCTTGATAAGTCCAGCATCTTTCTGACCGAGTCTTCAGCCTCTGCTGAACGATAATTCAAATATTTTTCACTTAAGAAGCCATTATTCTATTCAAGTTAAATGAAGATCTTTTCATTCTTGAACTCTATAAACAAGACCTAGTACCCAGCCATTTATTCATTCATCAAGCAAAGTTCAAAGGCTGCAAGCTACTAGGTTATTTTTGAGTGCTTAAACACTTGGGTTGGGGATTATAAGCTTAATCATTATAAGCTTACCAAACACTTGGGAAGTAAGGTTTATAGCACATTTCGGTTCAAGGTTTAGATCGGTCATAGAAGCATTCAAGGTATTCCAAACTCTAGTTCATTTTGGTATTGTTTTCCTTAAGTTCTTATAGTTTTCTACTCAACATCCTAACTCTATTATTTATTCCTGGTTAGGAAATCTAAGATCTTGAACATAAGGTTCTTGGTAAGTATCTTTCGATGGAATAGTTCTTTCATTATTTTCATCCCTTTTATTTAAGTATACTCACCTTCCTTTGATGGTTTTTAGGAGTGTCCCAAGGTCCCAAACCTGTTCACATATCCCGGTATATTTGGTAAGGAAAATAGGATAGGATATTATATGTTATGCTATATGTTATCTTATGATTTATGTGTTATGTTAACTTATGATTTATGTGTTATGTTATGTATGTTGTTGTCGATTGTGTTTTTAGCCAACGACGTGAGAACGTCAAAAACGACGAACCTTCAAGAGAATTTAAACGACACAGACGGTTTAATAAAGAAAATAAAGAACACACAAGATTTTTATAGTGGTTCAGCCCCGATTGTCGGTAATAGCCTAATCCACTTAGAGTTGTGATTTATAGATCTGTACTCAAGATCAGATGGACTGAGCCAACTGAGTTTCTCCAGTACAGATTGCAAAGATACAAGAATTCTTTCAAATGTCAGCCCTTTCTCTCTCTAGAATAGTCAGACCCAAATTTTCTCTCTCTAGAAAGAAGAAGCAGAAAGAAGAAGCCCCTCTCTCATCCCATAAGCCCTCTATTTATAGGCTTAGGGTCATACATACGGTATCCCCTAGAACCGGGATATTTTATTATATTTATTACATTTAGATTACAAAGAAACATTCAAAATTCAAAATGTAACAAACCCCCCATTTGTGGGAAGAATGAGAGATTCCCGCGTATCTTGTTGAAGCTGTTTCTGGGAATCTTGACTTAGTCCTCCTCTAGCTAGTTGATCCACCTCTCCTACTGACCACTCATGCAAGTGTTGGTCGGACATGTGCATGGTGGTAGGACATACACTTGTTGGTCGGACGTGCATGGTTGTAGGTCATGCACTTCTCTCCTCATCCTTGGGGTCTCCTAGGTCCACTCTCTTGAGTTCTCCTCGGACCAAGGTCTCTTGGGCTCTCCTCCTCGGACCTCATCCTTGGGGTCTCCTAGGATCACTCTCTTGGGGTCTCCTAGAATCACTCTCTTGGGGTCTCCTAGGACCACATCCTTGGGGTCTCCTAGGACCACTCTCTTGAGTTCTCCTCAGATGCACTCTCCTTAGCTCTCCTAGGATGCACTATCCTTAGCTCTCCTAGAATGCATTCTCCTTAGCCTCCTAGGATGCACTCTCCTTAGCTCTCCTAGGATGCATTCTCCTTAGCCTCCTAGGATGCACTCTCCTTAGCTCTCCTAGGATGCATTCTCCTTAGCCTCCTAGGATGCACTCTCCTTAGCTTTCCTCGGACCAAGGTGCACTTGGCTTGGTTATGACATCTTTCAAGCAGTCCAAATTCTTCGTCAGTCTACCGGGTCACCTTATCACAACTCTGAGGAGTCAATGTATTTATTGACTATTAATGTGTCTTTTACTGACCATGCACTGCCACTTGTCACCATTATTGCCACGTCATTGATCTCCAATTTTTGGGTATAACAGTTGTAGACTTGGGCATATGACTTGTATAACTAACAAGCCCCAATAAATTTATGGGCATATGACTTGCTTAGCTAGCAAGCCCCGCAAATCTAATGGGCATATGACTTATTTAGTTTACAAGCCCCAAGTAATAATGGCCATTATAGTATGTGTGACATATGTTTATGATATGTTTTAGTATATGTTGCGATATGAATTCTATGTATATGATTTACATGTTAGGTTTTCCGTGCTGGGCATTAGGCTCACTCATTTATGTTTATATGTGCAGGAAAATAGCTTTGGTGGCGGGAAAGGATCTTGGAAGCTTGGGGATGTGTATTGAGGCAGGATGGAATCAATGGACCGAGCTTTCGATTCGAGGATAAAGTCTCTTTAATTATGGTTTTCTATGTATTTTTCCGGAATTGGTTGTAATAAGTTTTAATTATGTCAAAGTTATGTTTTGTTTCAAACAATGGGATCCCAATGTCCTACTTATGAATTTTATATAGTTTTAAACCTTTACCTTACAGTTATGAAATAAAGATATGTTATTTCAAATGTATGTTTTCGTAAGATTAGTATAGAAGATAGTAATGGTTCAAAGTCTAGAGTAGTTGGGTCATTACATAAAGATTATAGCGAGCTGAATAAGGTGACAAATAAGAATAAGTACCCGCTACCCCGAATTGACGACTTGTTTGGTCAACTCCGAGGGGCAACCATTTTTTTTAATTGATCTACGGGCCGGGAATCACCAGCTCAAGGTACGGGAATAGGATATTCCCAAGACGTCTTTTAGAACTCGTTATGGACATTATGAGTTTCTAGTTATGTCTTTTGGTCTTACCAACGCTCCAGCCGCGTTTATGGATTTGATGAATAGGGTCTTCAATGACTACTTAGATAAATTCGTTGTAGTGTTCATCGACGACATCTTAGTATACTCTAAGGACGAAGTTGAGCACGAGGAACATTTGAGGTTGATTTTGTCACGAGTAAAGGAGCAACAACTCTACGCCAAGTTCAAGAAATGCGAGTTTTGGCTTTCGTAAGTGGCGTTCCTCGGGCACATTATATCCAAGGACGGAGTTGCAATAGACCCATCAAAGGTAGAGGCCGTGAAGAATTGGCCAAGACCAAAGAACGCATCTGAAGTAAGGAGCTTTCTGGGATTAGCAAGTTATTATAGGAGGTTCGTAGAGAGCTATCCTAAGATAGCCACTCCACTCACCAACCTGACCAGGAAACAGCAAAGATTCAACTGGAATGATAGATGTGAAGAAAGCTTCCAGTTGCTTAAGGACAAGCTGTGCTCAACACCAATACTCTGTGTACCGACACCCAACGATAAGTTCGTAGTCTACTGCAATGCATCGAAGCAAGGGTTGGGTTGCGTGCTGATGAGAATGACAAGGTCATAGCCTATGCCTCACGATAGCTGAAGGAGTACGAGCAATGCTATCCAACGCATGATATGGAGTTGGCAGCAGTGGTCTTTGCGTTGAAAATCTGGCGCCATTATCTTTACGGAGAATGGTGCGAGATTTATACAGACCACAAAAGTTTAAAGTACTTCTTTACTCAGAAGGAGCTCAACATGAGGCAGCACAGGTGGTTAGAGCTAGTGAAGGATTACGACTGCGAAATCTTATACCACCTGGGAAAGGCAAACGTAGTTGCCAATGCGCTAAGTAGGAAAAGTTATGGAAGTTTAGCAGCTCTAGCCGGAATGGAAAAGCCGCTGCAGCAGGAGCTGATCAATGCCGGAATAGAGGTAGTTATCGGCAAGCTGGCTAATTTGTCTATCCAATCAAATCTGCTAGAAGATATACGGGTTGGGCAAGGGCATGACGACACACTAGCGACACATATGGATGTAGTCAGAGAAGGCAAGGCCACAGATTTCTCAATATTAAGTCAAGGATTATTGAGATATAAGGATCGGGTATGCGTGCCAGATAATCAAGGGATTAAGATGGCGATTCTAGAAGGAGCGCACAGTACCCCGTACTCAATTCACCAAGGGTCGACCAAGATGACTCACGACATCAAGGTAATATATTGGTGGCCGGGGATGAAGAAGGACATAGCAGAATTTGTGTTTAAATGTCTAGTATGCCAGCAAGTGAAAACAGAACATCAGCGGCCTGCAGGCTTATTTCAACCTCTTAGCATACCAGAATGGAAGTGAGACGATATAGCTATGGATTTCGTGACGGGTTTGCCACGAACGAAAAAGCAGCATGATTCGGCTTGGGTAGTAATAGATAGACTAACCAAGTCAGCTCATTTCCTGCCTGTTAAGACTTCATACACGGCAGACCAGTATGGAGACATCTATGTCCAAGAGATAGTACAGTTGCATGGAATCCCCAAGACAATAGTATCGGATAGAGGACGGTGTTTACATCGAGATTTTAGAGAAGTTTACAGCAAGCCATGGGTACTAAGTTAAGTCTTAGTACAACTTTTCATCCTCAGACAGACAGGCAGTCTGAGCGTATAGAGTTCTCCTACAACAATAGCTACCAGTCAACGATCCGGATGGCACCTTATGAATTGCTATATGGAAGAAGGTGTCGATCACCGTTGCACTGGGACGAGGTAGGAGAAAGGTAGCTTCTAGGTCCCGAAGCTGTTAGACAAGCTCAAGAAGCAGTAGCGCTTATTAGACAGCGTATGCTTGCTGCTCAAAGCCGTCAGAAAAAGCTATGCGGATGCCAAGCAACGCGATGTGGAATTCAAAGTCGGAGATTAAGTCTTCTTGAAGATATCTCCTATGAAAGGTGTAAAGTGGTTTGGGAAGAAAGGCAAGCTTAGTCCCCGATTTATAGGTCCTTTTGAGATATTGGACAAAGTGGGAGCAGTTGCGTATAGACTAGCCCTACCGCTAGCACTAGCAGATAGTCACAACGTGTTCCACATCTCGATGCTACGCAAGTATGTGTCAGACCCATCTCATGTCCTCAAGTACGATACGATAGCACTCCAGAAAGACTTGAGTTACGAGGAACGACCGGTTAGTATCCTAGATAGAGGGATGAAGCAGTTACGGTCCAAGAGTATTCCAATAGTCAAAGTTCTATGGAGTAATAGTTCAGAATGAGAGGCAACGTGGGAGTTGGAAGAGGACATGCAAAGCCGATATCCGAAATTATTTGGTAAGTAAATTTCGAGGACGCAATTCTTTTTAGTAGGGGAGAATTGTAGAGTCTAAGAACTTTACTTAGCTAGTTAGCTAGTAGTAGTAATAGTAATAGCTAGTAGTAGTTATAGTATGTTTATTACTGTGGATTTTGGTTCAAGCCGGGACTTAGTTGGAAACTCCTAGCAATAGTTATGGATTTTATAAGTTTAACCTATAGTTTAAGAATATTAATTATAACCTAAGGTTTAGATAAAGCTAATAAGAATATGACACTTGTCATGAGCATGGTTATTCCTAAGGTTTAGATAGAGCTAATAGGATTATGACACTTGTCATATGCATGATTATTAAGGAATTATTATTTTAATGATAAAATAAGAGAAGTATAAGACTTAGTCTTCACCAAAATCTGTTACGAGCATGACATTTGTCACAATTTTATTTATTTGTGGATTATGTTGTTATTTAGATAATTAAATAGATTTTTCATAACTTTAGGGTACTGTAAATTCCGATCTATTTTTGACTCAGTTATGATATGAATTTCGAAAAATAGTATTTCTAGAAAGTTTTAGATAATTGAATTAGCTTTCTAACGGTATAAAGACAGTCTAAATCGGAGTTCTACAACTCCAGTTATGTTGATTTTATTGCAGGTGAGTTTAGAGTTACGAGATTTAGGGAGTTAGAAGTTAGGATTCTATTTGTTTTTATTATTTTTTGTTTTTAAAAATCAAGCTTTGACTCCTTAAACCTCTCTCTGAACAATATGACCAAGTCCTAAGCCTTTGGCTGAAGAATATTCAAATATTTTCAATTAAATTCATTATTTTTATTCAAAGCCAAAAAGAAGATTTTTATTCCTATAACTCTATAAATAGGACCTAGTACCCAACCATTTCTTCATTCATCAAGCTGCGTTAAGAGTCTACAAGCTGCTAGGTTATTTTAGAGTGTTAAACACTTGGGTTGGGGTTATAAGCTTAATAAACACTTGGGAAGTAAGGTTTATAGTATATTTCGGTTCGAGGTGTAGTTCGGTCATAGAAGCATTCAAGGTATTCCTAATTCTAGTTCCTTTCTGTACTGATTCTTATAGTTTTTCTACTCAAATCCTAACTCGTATTCTCTATTCTTGGTTAGGCATCTAAGATCTTGAACGTAAGATTTTTGTTGGTAAGTATCTTTTTGATGGTGTAGTTAGTTCTTTTCATCTCTTTTCCTTAGTATACTCACCTATCTATTATGGTTTTTAGGAGTGTTCCAAAGTCCCGATCTTGTTCTCATATCCCAGTATTTTGGTAAGGAAAATAGGGTAGATTTGTATACTTTTATGTTATTGATATATGTTTATATTATAAGTATGATATGTTTATAGTATATGAATTGTTTAGATAACAATCACATAATTTATTTAGATAACAAATATATAACTTGTTTAGATAACAAGTCCCAATAATAGATTTCTTGGGCATGTGATTGTTTAAATAACAACTCCATAAATTTATATGACTTGTTTAGATAACTAGCCCCTTAAATTTATGGGCATATGATTGCTTAGCTAGCAAGTCCCAAGAAGTATGATGGCCATTATAATAGATATTGTATTTATATAGTCATATGTTTATAGTTTATAGTTTATAGTTTATAATTTATAGTTTATGTGTATGTATATGTTTCATGCTTGTGGTAGATTTTCCTTACTGGGCATTATGCTCATTCCTTTATGTTTTATATGTGCAGGAAAATAGTTATGGCAGCGGCAATGTTCTTGGCAGCTTGGGGATGTGTATTGAGGTAGGATAGAATCGGTGGATTGTGTGTATGATTCGAGGATGAAGTTTTTAAGTCTTTTAGATATGATTTCTATGTATTATTTTTTCGCACTTAATGTTGTAACTAATTTATTTAAGTTATGTTTTGTTTTATTTTCAAAACAATGAGATCCCATATCCTAAGTAAGATTTTTATGTATTTAAACCTTTACTTCACAGTTTTAAATAAAGTTATGGTGTTTTCATATGTATGTTTTTCTTAAGATTAGTATAGTAGTTATTAATGGTCCAAGGTCTAGAATAGTTGGGTCGTTACATTACGAAAATGCCATTTGAATAAGAAACGACCCCACATGCATATTTAATATACATAAACATGAAAAACATAATCATATCATAATACAATTCACACAATTCACATAATAGCATGATCATAACACATAAGCACTCAATTAATTCAATTATTGCCGCTCGCCCCCCTAATCCAGGCACTAAGCCATGTTAGATAATTTGGGGCGTTACAACATTTATATATCTCTTCTATATAGAAAGTGTGTAGATAACAAAAATTATTGGTTTCAACAGTTTCTTTTGTTAACTTTAACAGAATATTCCAAATATTTAACGAAATATACTTTTAAAACTAATTAAAAATAAATATTTATTAATTATATTAATATAAATTCAAATGTTATAAAATATCATTATTAAATTCAAATATTATAAATTCAAGTGTTATAAAATATTATTATTATAATAATATTTAATACTAAACTAGATATTTATTAATTATATCCATATAAATTCAAATATTATAAAATATTATTAATATAATAATATATAACAAATAATATTTACTAGAATAAATATTTAGTCATTATATTAATATAAATTAAAATATGATAAAATATTATTATTATAATAATATTTAATACAAAACTAGATATATAATAATTAGATTAATATAAACTCACATGTTATAAAATATTATTACAATAATATATAATACATAATATACATTACATATAAGTGTCGTGTGTACAAATAATATGACTGTGTAACTAAATAAGAAATTAGAATAATATTTATCTTCTATCAAGAATAAAAAAGTTTCTTCTTCAATCATTAAAATATGATTTGAATAACATCATGAATGTTTTGTACTTTAAATAGGGTAGTTTGTAATCTAAAAAATTATCGTGTTATTAAAAAAAAAAACCATAAACAATGTTTTGGTTTAGTTTTCTGTTACACCCAAATTTCGAGATTAAATAAATTGCCTTGAAATGTAGGCTCGTAAAGAGTAAGCTCGGGAATAACAAGTGTTAGCAGTACACTTGTACAAATTGTTGAACAGTTCCAAATGTGCTATCAGCGTTCGAGCATGAGTTGCAGGCTCGAAGATACCAACCTTCTCCGAGGGACTAGTTCGATCGACTTAACGAGTGAGGAGAAGGCAACAACTGGAATGATGAGCTCGAAGCTATGAGTGATCTCAAAAGCACATTGAGGCAATGTTCGAGCTCGATGATGCATTTACCACACAGAAAAGATGTTGGGAAATCCCTATTACTTTGGGATTGGTCAACACCATGTAACGAGTCCCTATTTTTATGGGATTGTTATTTAATTAATGCATTTGATTTGTATCATTAATTTATATATTTATTTGAATTTAAGCATTTGATTGTAACTTCCCTGAATTGAGGGGAAAATATTCCTACAACTAGGTCTATAAATAGCCTGGACTAGGTCGTTTGTATTCATGCACAATTTTGTACTGAGAATAGACTCTGCCAAATTGCTTTCATCCGAAGCTTTTACAAAGTGTTCATAATAATAGTGACTCGTAGACGTAGACATATTTTAACTGCTAAACCACGTTAAAAATCTATGATTTATTCTATTATTTATAAATTAATTGTTTATTGCTATATATAATTAAGTTGACGAAAAATGGTGTCAACATTTTCTTTTTAATATGTTTATGTCATTCTTATATATATAACTAGATACAATAACGTGTAATGTACGCTTGCTTAGTTTTATTTACAGAATTTATTAATTATTTTTATTAAATTTGTATCATTGTCATATAAATTTTAAATAAATAAATAATAATATATATATATATATATAAATGACATTGTTTATGATTTTTTAATATATATATATGATAACTTTTTACATATAAATGATAATTTTTTAATAAAAATTAAGATTATGTATTATATATTATTATTATAATGATATTTTATAATATTTAAATTTATATTAATATAAGTATTAAATATCTAGTTTTGCATTAAATATTATTATAATATTTAAATTAATAATTCATAAAAAAATAAGATTATATATTATTATAATAATGATCTTTTATAACATTTGAATTTAAATTTATATTAATATAATTATAATTATTAAATATATAGTCTTGTATTAAATATTATTATAATAATGATATTTTATAATATTTAAATTTATATTAATATAATTAATAAATATTTATTTTTAATTAGTTTTGAAGGTATATTTTGTTACATATTTAAAATATTCTATTAAAGTTAACAAAAAAAATCCATTAAAGCTAAAAATTTCTTTTATCTACACACTTTTTATATAGAAGATATATTATTTATTTATTTAAAATTTATATCACAATCCTAAAATATTAATAAAAATAATTAATAAACATTTTGGTTGTTTCTGTCTTCCCTAGTAGATGACCTGCTTGACATAACTTTTACTATTAGACATAAGAAGAAGAGAAGTAAAAGTTTGAGCTTTCTAATTCCTGTTTGTATTTATATTTTGAAATAGTTTTTTTCTTTGTTAAAGAGCTTTTGAGAGTGTTTGGTAAATACTGTATTAAAACTCTTATAAAATAAATATCAAATTTAACCATAAATATATGTTTATAATAATAATAATAATAATAATAATAATAATAATAATAATATATGTTATGTCTGAACTTATTTGAAAATTAATTGTTCTTTCGAAGAAAAAAAATCTAATTGCAATTAATATTAATTAATAAATAAATAAATCATAAAAATCTAAACGTAATTAACAAAAAATTTAAATTTTAAATTGAATATTCAAATATAAAAATCTAAATTTAGTTAGAGAAAGAGTTTGTATATATAAAACAATAGTAAGAAAAATAAAAACTAAAAAAATCTTAAGTACTTATTTTTAGAAAAATTAGATAGAATACCTTTTAAGGAAAAAAGAATCGTATTCCATAACTGTTATATGCATAATTTAGAATATAAATATAATTAATTTTTTTAATAGAAAATAAGGGTAAAATAGGTATTATGAAAGATTTATTACAAAAAGAAAATAATTTTCCGTGCATTTTAGAAGTCCTTCCCAATGAAGCTGGTGAGTTACTGTTTCTCTTGAAAGCTCTTTTAAATTCAAATATTTTTTTTTATATTTTATTCTAACATACTTAAAAATAATTTTAAGATTTGAAAAACTCTTCCAAAACTATGCCTAACTGGACCAAACGGAGAGGGCAATTTCCAGGGACTGATGGGCCTTAAGTAACGTATGCCTTAGAGATGGCTCAACTACGTCCAAACCAGACACACATGTGGGGTCCATTGAGCCAGCCCTTTCCAGTATGATACATCTGCCCATTAATTTCTGATGAAACCGGGCCCCGCTATTATCATCAACCTAACAGGGGCAATATGATAATATCAACACCGCCATTATGTCGACGTGGCGAGTTGTGATTACACAGTAATAAACATATATAATCCTCGTAATGATGCATTCCTTCTCTCTGACGCTCCGATTAGAAAGAATAGAATCCGGTCCCTCCTTCCCGGACCTTAAAACCCGAATCGGATTAGTCAAAGAGTCAACGCGCTCTCCACCTACACCGAATTACGAAACTACCCCTTTATTTTCCCCGATTCCCTCTTTATCCTCCTCACTAACACCAAAAGCCACACAAACCGAGTTTTTGGCGACAAAACAATCAGAGCTCATTTTCTGTGTGGCTTCTGTTTCTCTCTCGAAAGCGAAAAGGAAAATCGGAATTCAGTTGTTTGGATCGGGATTCTGCAAACTATTGATTGCTCCACTTCGATGATCTGATTGATCCGATCCATTCGATTCGTCATGGACCGGATCGTCGGCGGCAAGTTCAAGCTAGGCCGGAAAATCGGTAGCGGCTCGTTCGGTGAAATTTTTCTAGGTTAGTGCTGAATCGGGACTTCTGTTCGTATGTATATGTATTCGAAGCGGATATTTTAACTTTTTGTGATCGTTTTGATTTTTGGTTGCAGCTACGCATATCGACACATTTGAGATCGTCGCTGTCAAGATTGTGAGTTTTGAATAGTGATCGTCATTTCAATTTTTTTTGTATATTTTTAGCTGATATTTTGATGTTCTGTTTTTGTGCGTTTTGTTTTGTATGTGGCTATAAATTTTGTATATGTATATGCATGTTTATGTATAGGGAATTTCATTCTCATTAAGTTATTTACATATTATTTTTTGGGCAGGAAAAATCCTTAGTTCATTTCAGTAATTTTAAGCCGCAAGTTTATGTCTTTAATTTTTTTTGTTGGTAAATTGGCAAATTTGGTTGCTAATGGACTCCTTGACTCCGGAGCAATTTGTCTAACTTTAATGTTTTTATTTTGTGGTTGCAGGAAAACAGTAAAACAAAGCATCCTCAATTACTATATGAGGCCAAGCTATACCTTACACTTCAAGGAGGAAGTATGAGCTATTACGAGACTGTTAATTTTTTTTTATCTTTTTCTTTTTGGGTGTATCCATATACTTGTAATTGATGGTTAATATCTTTTGTTCGTATTCTATGCACTAAATCAAAGGTGGAATTCCTGGCATAAAATGGTCTGGCCTAGATGGGGAGGAAAATGTGCTTGTTCTTGATTTGCTGGGACCTAGTTTGGAGGATTTGTTTGTGTATTGTGGAAGGAAGTTTTCTTTGAAGACAGTCGTAATGCTGGCCGATCAGATGGTAAGCATTGTATTTTTAATAGCTTTCTTGTTTTCGTTTGCTGTCAGTAACAAAGCATAAATGGCTCATATGTTTTTATTGATCAACACACTTTAATCAATAAATATAACATTCTGTAAATTTAATTTCTCTGTATTTAGTGTATCATGGTCTGCGGTTGGTTGTGAAGCTTTCTCATATTTACGTTGACAATCTAATCATTATCCACTTAATTTATCTAGGGCAGCCTCTTTTTGTTTTTGTTTTTGTTTTTTCATCAGCCCCTCTCCTTCTTGCTTCAAATCATATAATTGGGAAAGCTGAAGTTTATATTTGTTTACCTAATTTCTTTTTGGTCTAGATTACGAGGATAGAGTATGTGCATTCCAAAGGATATTTGCATAGAGACATAAAACCAGACAACTTCCTCATGGGTCTTGGTCGGAAAGCAAATCAGGTGACGATTTATTTGTCTCTTTTTTCTTAAACCTTGTTCTGGGTGGAAATTTTCATCTTTGTATATATGTGATCTTATTTGTCAATATAATGTTTGATTATTGATTTAATTCGTTAGGTTTACATAATTGATTTTGGACTTGCAAAAAGATATAGGGATTCTACAACCAATCGTCACATTCCTTACAGGTTTGTTTGATTGTTGATAGTTTTTATACAATTCATTCACTCATAATATGTATTTTTTTTCCTTTCCACACGTTTCCCATATAATCTCTCTTTCCAGACCCAAAGAAAAGAAAAGAATGCTTATACCACCTATTATTATTTTCCATTGACGTGTGCCTTGTACAGGGAGAACAAAAACTTAACAGGGACTGCAAGATATGCAAGCTGCAATACGCATCTTGGAATTGGTAAGCAGAACAATTTTATGTTTTTATGTTTTTATATTTTTCATTTTTTTATACTTTAATGACACTAATTTTACTTATTGGTGCTTTCCCTATAGAGCAAAGTCGAAGGGATGATTTAGAGTCACTTGGATATGTACTTCTGTATTTCTTGAGAGGAAGGTATGTCATTAGTTTTCACCATTTAAATTGATATGTTAGAATAAGTTTCTCCTCGTAGAAGTGGATGCATTTTTATTTAATTTGTTGGATGTATTTGTTCTTTAACTTGTTCATTCACACTTTCAGTATGTGTATCTGTAAAGCAGAACTTTTAAATACTCTGTTTGATGTTATGCAATCTGCACTATCAATTTGGTTATTCATATTTTCTTTCAGTTCTATTTCTTAAGTTTATTTTTGTTAATATTATCTTTGACAACATCATTGCCATAATTTTGTATTAAGGAGTTGCTTTTTTTTTTAGCCTTCCATGGCAGGGTTTAAAAGCTGCCACAAAAAAGCAAAAATATGACAAGATATGCGAAAAGAAGTTATCAACTCCAATTGAGGTGCATGTCAATTATTCATTTGTGTTTGGATAGTTCCTTGTATTGTAAATCTAACTGATTGCTATTTTTAAAAGGTTCTATGTAAATCTCACCCTGTGGAGTTCGCATCGTATTTCCATTATTGTCACTCGTTGACATTCGATCAAAGACCTGATTATGGATTCTTGAAGCGGCTATTCCGTGATTTGTTTTCTCGTGAAGGTTGGAAAGTTCAAAATTTAATTGTTTCTTTTCCCTTCCATCATCATCTGTTGCACTTATTTATTTTGAACTCATTGGTGAATCTTGTTGGACAATGGCAGGATATGAATTTGATTACATATTTGACTGGACTATCATAAAATACCAGCAGGCACAAAAAAATAAAACACAAGCTCGATTGTCTGTGAGTGTGTTTACTGAAATATCTTTTCTAAATTTGGCATTTATTGCCTTGTATGAGATTGGCCTGTGTTGTTGTGCTTATAACAATGTTGAATGTCTGTATTTTACAGCCAGCTCATGGAGGGAGCAATAATCATGCTATGCAAATGGATATAGGTAGTCATCAAGGTTAGATTTGGCTTTAGGCTTTGTTTATGTCTTGTTATTCTATTACTCTAAATCGTTTCATTGGTTTGTGGAGTATAGCTCCCCTTTTAGTTATATTTATTTCTATTTTTAATTAACAGAAAAAGAAGGGACTTGATATAGGTGCTAAAATTTTCAGAATTAATAAAGTTGTAGGAAAGACATATTTTCCCCCTTTCTTGTTTGTTAATGTCTATTTTCAGCTGGCTTCTATTAAATGAAAATTTCTTTTGTAACTTATGTAGTGGCTGGAGCTGCCAATGTTTCTTACTCACCAGAGGTCACGGACCGCATTCGATCTACCAATGCTACTGGTCGTGGCATTCACATGCAATTTAAACAGCCAGTGACAAAGAATTTGAGTCATGGTAATCCTCTTGAAAAGAATGTGAGTAAATTACTTTCTAGCATTCATTAATGTTTTTTTCCCCAGATTATATTTTATATTCATGTTTCTCACTTGTCCTGGTATGCTCTTAAACTGCAAATCTGATTCCAAAAATATCAACTTTGATACTTTTTTTTGCAGGTTGTCAGTGATGTCTACATGCCATCTTCTTCTCATACACTTGCTGGCACCTCAAGAAGGCATGCACATAAATCTGTTTTGCCAACTGAATCTGCAAATTCTGGTCATGAAAGTGGTAATAAAGTGGGTCCTTCAAGTAGCTGGATTTCATCTCTTCAACGCGTGTCTTCTGCCAAGTGATCTGGAAGGTAATTTTATTGGCTGTTGCTATTGCTGTTTGTCATATTATATTTACAAATATTGAATAAGCTGTCAATTCTCTTTGTTTGTTGTTAATTGAATATTTTGCATTGTGTTTCAGCAGTGTCATGGGTTCAAGAGTTTCCCTACCAAGACGTTCATGAAGCTGCAGATATGAG
This sequence comes from Humulus lupulus, assembly GCF_963169125.1. NCBI lineage: Eukaryota > Viridiplantae > Streptophyta > Magnoliopsida > Rosales > Cannabaceae > Humulus > Humulus lupulus. The sequence goes on along the minus strand of NC_084800.1, from coordinate 46,688,461 downwards.
GTGATTTTGATGGTCTTTTCCGCAATGTCGTCTGTTTGAGAAGAAAACAGTGATGCATCAGTGGACTGCAAAATTGTTAAGTTTGACGATTTGCATTGGTTCCTCAGTTAGTGCTATAGCTCGCATTATTTTGCTTTAAAGTTACTGCAAATGCATTGGTTGTTATGAAATATAGAAACCCAAGGCTTGGTTTCTGTGCTGTACATAGATATGCTATAAGAACACACAGCGATCTTGTATTCATATTTCTTTTGTGTAATGTGAATGACATGTGAAGTTTTTTTTTTCTTTTTCTTTTTTGTGATACCAAACTTCTTTATGTGAATTGTGATATGTTAAGGTTGTTGACAATATTTATTTATTTTCTTGGTCCCTGGTTATTACTGGCTGTTATGATCTTTTTAGATTTTTATATCTTTCAGACTGGGGTCTCTGGTGTTCCTTGGAGCTTTTCTCTCCTGGTTAGCCAATCTTTCCCTTTGTTGACTGATTAATTTTTAAATGCAATTCTATTTACCAAGGATCTTCCATATGTCTAAGAAGTAAATTTTTTGTTTTGAGTAATTTATTATTTTATAAAAAAAATAAAATAATTATTTTATCCTCTTTGGTTTCATTGTTTTCAAAACATTCACTTTTCATGCCAGCTACTTCTGAAGTTACCCAGCAAACTGTCGAGTACATCAGAAAGACAGAAACTCAACTTCAAGTGAGGGGAAACTTTGGCTCAAAATGCTCTAGGAATATGACACTTTAGACACATTAAAGGTAGTGTTTATGGCTGCATGATTTACACCAAATACATGGTTGTGTGTTAATATGCTATGTAGAAAGGTCTTCTAATGCTTTTTAGCTATTACTTCATTTGAGACATATTTATAACAAATGGTTTGTAGAAATTTGCTAAAGCTGATTTACTTCTGTCTATCACCATTCTACTTTCCAAAATGAACTCTATATTTCTGGGTAGAAGGAATTTGCTTTTTCGTATAATTGTTTCTATCTTGTAAAACGATTACTTTTTTCTTCCGCAAATGTGATTAATTAGTGTATTGCTATCATATGGTATGAGGTTTTAGTAGCACAAGAATGTTGATATTTTTTTAATCCCATGTACATGAAGCAAGGTTTAGCACATTTTCTCCCCTTGGAGGGTGATTTCACTTTTATGCTAATTAGGGTAATCTGAAACGTATTAGAGTTCACTCTGTGAACTGCTTGCTGCTTAGGCTTAGGCCATCTCATTTGTCAGATGCCAGCATTCCTCATCCAAAGCCCGACCAAGCTGATCTCTAGTCAGCCGACCAAGCTCATTTCTTTGGGACTGGTGATTCATAGACTGGCTAAGCAATGCTTCTTATCTTATCACCAGCCAGAAGATTGCTTGGGTTTTGGATTGTCAATCAGAGTCTTAGGTCAGGTATTTGGCATTTGCTTGTGATTCTGTAGGTTTGATTATTGTAAGCCATTTCTTTCCTTGTTTTTAGTTTTGGCTTCTTTTTTGTTTTGTTTCTTTAAAATTCCTGAAGGCAAGCTCAGATCTTTTTCTGCAAGTAAAAACATATCACACAAAAGAATATTACATAAATTATCCATAACCGTACACCAAAACGAAAGAAAATGAAAGAAACTATAATTTTCCACCCATCAATAACAAAGGAAAACAGATAAGGCACAAAACTCCAAAGAACTTTAAAAATTTAGCTCTTTTGTTTGTTTGTTTTTCCATTCTTATTTCACGTTTGGAATAATTAGCCTGGTGTATTCTCAAAGTTATACTTTTTTTTTTGTCGCGCCACTATTTTGTTAATTATCTGAACAATTTCCTGTTTTAGATTTTCAGTTACTATTTCAATACCTGCTAGTGGGACAAGTTTTTATGTTAATTTAAAAATCTTACTATTTTTCATGATCATGTACTTTGTTTGCTCTCGTTTTGTCCAAATATTCAAGTGGATGGTTTACATTGTTCTGCGGAACAAAATTGCAGAGCTTAGTTACATTTTCAACTCATTCAGTATATTTTTCTCGTTTGTTGTCATTTACTTTAGGGTAAATGGCATGGACGCCTCATGAATTTTTAGTCAGTCAGGAAAATGATTCTTCGATTAATTTTTCTTGTAATAAGTACTTAAATTTAGTTTAATTATCGATCAACTCTAAATTGAATTTTTTTGACAGTTATATTGTTTTTATTTGAGAAGATATGCTTACAAGAATTATAAGTTCAAATGATTACAAGTTCAAAATTTAATTTTCGAATTTTCAACAAATTCTAGATATCGAAATTTGTTACAAATTTACAAATGTGGAGTTAATGGTCATTATTTTTAAATGCAAAGCTAACATTTGAAGACCATTTTGCTAATCTAGATAAATTCAGGAGTCAACTGTGCTATAGACCTTTTGTTTTTTATTCCTTTCCTCAAGGTTTTTAACCATTTCGCTATGTCTCTCTGCAATCAATTAATAGATTTAATAGACTTACATGTATAAATAATCTGTATAATTGTACTTGATGTGTGCTCAGTTACTAAATGCTTTTCATTTAAATGATGGATTCTTTTTTTTTCTTTCTTTTTTGTCTTGCATAACATGACTTTAGTGTTTTCAGCATTTCATGATTTAATGCTGATCTCATTCAAAACAGTGTGGCCCTCAACCCTTGCTAAGACCACCATAACTGCTGGACTTTTTATGTATGGTTGCTTGTTTGATTGAATTTGTGTCCTTGGTTTAGATAAGGTTCCATAATATCAAGCAACTGAATATCTTGTGCTCTATGAATTTTCAGTTTACTTCTCCCTTTTGCAAAAGCAGGGAAATGTTTCAAAGCTGGCCAAGGGAATTGTCCTCGTGTTGAACATAGGATCCAAGTTACATGGGCCAGAGGTCTTTGTCATAAAGAATGATTTGGCTAATTTGTAATTCACTTTCCCAGTTTGGTCCGCAAGAGGAGAGAAAATTACTGACCCCTCAATCCTCGACGAGTCGAAAAGCTTAGGTATCTCATTGATTGGGGGCCAGATTCAAGCTAAAACACTATGTCCCACCCCTGCCCCATGACCCTGTTTATGTTTGACATCACAAGAAGATTTTAAATTCTTGATGGCAAGTTTATTTTGTGGTTGTTTACTCAAATATATGAAATTAATACCACAAGTTTATATAAAGTGTGCTTTCTTCTCATTGGATTACTAAAATTGATTTTGTGGCATGTTTACTCATCTTTATTAGGGAAGGTAATGAATCAATCAATGAGAAGAGTTTTGACTTTTCCATTTATGTTAAGCCAGATTGCCAGAAGGGGGAATTAAGAGGACTATGAATTATTGTTTGTCCTTTCTTTCGGCAACCTGTCCTTCCTTTCTTACACTTGCACACATAGTTTTTTACACACCTTTTAGCAAATATATGAACAAGAACTATTCTAGTTATTAAATGTGTTTGTTCACTAATTAAATATCAGCTACAACATTATGTGACTATGTACGCATAAGTAAAGATTCTATTTATCCCAATGCAATGTGAAATAATGGCATTGTGATTCTTTTTTCAATTTTTCTTTGTTATGTTTTGTTTTACGAAAGTTTGTTCTTAGCTTGTATAGTTAATGATGATTAAATAGTATGTATGGTCATATACCGCTCTACATGCTAGTTGTGCTGAGATGGTCACTTTTGCCAGGGGTTTCTAGACTCAGCCCTATCGTGAAAGGACTCAAATCTGCTGTCAAATTTGGTGAGCATTGACGCTTGTAATCTTAGTTATATAATTATCTTTAATTTTTTTAGGCAAATGTCAGATAATTAATGTATCTTACGAACATCTAACAAATGAAACTAACTAATTAATTTTAAGTTTTGATAGTATATAATATTTAATCTAAAATATTTATATCCATGTTATGTTATTTTAAAAAAAATGTATTGCTAACTAATATTTGTTATCTTTCAACTTTCAACTAAAATTATACATATTGAGATTTTTTTTTGAAATATTAGTTTGAGGATATATTTATTTTTTAATCCATTCAAATAGTTTTAATTTAGAAAATTATTAAGGCTGGATTTAAATTTTAAAATACATTCTAAAATAAAAAATATTGTAGTCTTCACTTATTTTTATTTTAGGATCATGTGCTAAACCTATAAAAAATAAAACACACATTTCATTATAAATTTTAAAAAATAAGATGAAAAAATAATAGATAAATTAAAATTACCATCTTTTTTATTATTTAAATTGCATGTTCACTTGGAGCATAGAATGGAACATGAGGATGAAGCTAACACAATTACTCAATTAATTGAAATAACAACAATATATATTTATTTATATAAATATACATTCTTAAGAAATTATAATAATATACCTAATTGAGATTTAGTTGTAAAATAAATATGATAAAACATCAAGTTAAATTATATATAGATACTATAAGCATTAATTATAATCCTTAAAATATATTGACTTAGGGGGATATATACAGTAGTTACTTATAAAAATAAGTATATATATATATATATATATATGAAAGACAATTTTTCTACAGGGTTTCACTTTAAGCCATACTGGTAGGACTTTCAGTGTATTTCGACTCGTGAATAGTTTTCGGTGTGACTTTTTTTTTATGACCGTGTATATTGTAGCTATTTAGAGCATCCTGTAAATTTTCAAAAAATTCTGAACAGTTTACAGTATCGAAAACTAGGTTCAAACATGTTGTTTTCCACGCGCATAAAAAAAATTAGTCACGCGTGCAACATGTTTGAACCTAGTTTTCGGTACTGTAAACTATTCAGAATTTTCTGAAAATTTGCAGGATGCTCTAAATAACTACAATATACACGGTTATAAAAAAAATCGCGCCGAAAACTGTTCACGGGTTGTAAACACTGAGAGCCCTACCGGTAGGGCTTAAAGTGAAGCCCCTATAAGAAAATTCCCATGTATATATATTACATGTTATAAATAAATATATAAATGTGTGTATATATATAGATAGATCGATCAAAGAAATATATTATACGAAATATATACTATAAACTTAAGTTTAAAAAGTTTTCATGAAGCGCATAACAAATTTAAAACGCCACTTAACAAATTCTAAGATCATTTTATAAAATATCATATTATTAAAATATATATATATGTGAATATATAATACTTTTATTCAAAAATAATAATATTAGCAGTAAAAAAAATATTTAAAATCTTATTGTTATCCCCATTTCCTGCAGGGGTTTGGGCCTTTGCCCTAGCCCACGGTCAGAGGACTAGATCGGCGTATGGGCCCGGCCCAGGGTCCTTGGGTTTGAGTATTGCCCAAGGGGATTGGTACGGACCAGGGACTCCAGATTGGGCCCATTGGAGGGGTCCGGGACGTCCCTCCGGGTTCGTCCTCAGTAAGAACGGTCCCGGCGATGGCCAGAGTGCCTAGACCGTCGCGGCCTATGCATTCCTGTCCCGGACCCTGGTGTGGTCCGAGCCTATGGTAAACAGAGCAGGCCAAAGGTAAACGGACCTGGATCATCCCCTCCCTGGGTGAAGGGCCAAGCGTCCAGGATCCTGAAGTCGCCTCATTTCGCGTGGGCATTGTCCCCCACTTTTCGCCTGCAGAAAGGGTCGCCTCGGGATTGCTCACTGATGTGTCAGGACTGCGCAGCCAAGTACCCTGACCGGTCTTGTCTCCTAAATCAGCCTCGTGACTCGAAGTGGTCAGAGCCAAAGTGCCGTTTTGTCGGGCGAAGCTTATATCTCAGGTCAACCAATTGAGCCTTAGCTGGTTTGAATTTCGTGTATTGTATATCTCTTTGTATTGGGCCTCCACTAGAAAGGCCCCTTGCACTCATTTCTCTGATGGGCCCGGGTCAGAACCGGCCCAGACCCGGTATTCCCCTCAGCTTATAAATATATGCTGTAGAACAACGTAAAGGAGGGTCCAAGAAAAAAGAAGGCAGAAACTCTGTTCAGATACAGCTAGAAAACTCCATTGTATAAGCTTCTAGCTCTAATATATAGACTCGTGGACTAAGGCTAGTTAACGCCCCAACCACGTAAAAACCCCGTGTCGATCTTCTACTCTCATTATTATTATTACCAGCAAATATTGTTCATTAATAGAGTTGCCGAAAATCTCGGTTAACACTTACCTTTTACATTGAAACAACCAATAAAAGATAATTTATGTGGAGAAGCTCCTTTGAATTTGTTTATGAGGGGAAACTTTTTTTAATTTTAACTGTTGTAAATGAAATTAATAAAAAAATTGTATAAATATATATATGGACAATTCTTCTATAGGGGCTTCACTTTAAGTCCTACCGGTAGAGCTTTCAGTGTTTCTCGACCCGTGAACAGTTTTCGGCGCGACTTTTTTTTATGACCGTGTATATTGTAGTTATTTAGAGCATCTTCCAAGTTTTCAAAAAATTCCGAATAGTTTACAATACCGAAAACTAGGTTCAAACATGTTTTCCACACGCATAAAAAAAATTAGTCACGTGTGCAACAACATGTTTGAACCTAGTTTTCGGTACTGTAAACTATTCGGAATTTTTTGAAAATTTGCAGGATGCTCTAAATAGCTACAATATACACGGTCATAAAAAAATTGCGCCGAAAACTGTTCACGAGTTGTAAACACTGAGAGCCCTATTAGTATGGCTTAAAATAAAGCCCCTATAAAAGAATTTCCCTATATATATATAAATATAAAGTTATAGAGAGAATAAAAGAAACTGAAAAGTCTCATTTTTGTTATGTAAAATTTTTAATATGATTTTGTAAAAAATAATAATAATATGATTAACGCTATAGTTTGTTCTTAAAAAAAGTTATAGTTTGTTAGAAGGATTTACCGTTATACATTAATTATCTTTGACATTTGCCTATTTGTTTAGACACCAAATTTGACAGCACATTACAATCCACTGTAAAAATGAAATACCTTTGATCTCACGCACGAGCTTGGCAACCTATGAGGATTTATGGCATTTTTATATTCAATAGCCGCCCATGTGTTCTTTTGTCAGATCAGACCACACTAAAAAAAATAGACTTTTTCTTTATTCTTTTTTCTTTTTTTGGTAATGCCTAAACTCCCAGGCCCAGCCAGTTGGGTCGGTAGTAATTTACACAACTTTTACTTTACATTATTTTATTATTGTTTTGTTTCTCAAAAAAAAAAGTAAAGACAAAAGTTTATTCTTGCTATAATTACTTGATAAAGATACATTACTTGATTGATTCGGCATTTATACATATACATATTGATTAACTTATTCCCATTTCTAAAGATGGCTAAAAACAAAGATAGAGAGGTTTGTGGTTAAAAATTACTTGTGAGATGAATGAACAAAGTGTAAAATAAACAGACTTAATTATAATACTTGTTTAACATCCTCGCTGTTTAGAAATTTCTCCAGATTAAGTGAAATCCCAGGCAATGAATATGTAACGAAAGAAACTATGTATATAGTGTTTATATTATATACAGCTACAAGCTTGATCCCATCATAAACAGCAGTTTTCTTACGTTTTAATTTATCGCATTTAAAATCTAATAATCATAGAATTGTCAAATGTTGGTCATTGGATATAATTTCGTTTGATTGCAAATTTTTTCAGAATTGAGATTATGTACATTCTTATTCTTGAAATGCTTTATATTCAAACTGTTTGGCTCAAAATCTTCCCAAATTAATAATTTTCTAAAATAAAATTAATTATCTTCTTCAAATTTGAGATTACTGACATAGTCTTGAAACACACGTTCAATTGGTTCAATCAATCTTGGTGAATGTGTTCTTCAATGAAATTGAAAGAATGAACCAAAGTGAAAGTACATGTAAAAATGTTATCTGATACTTCAATTAGTCTGTGATTCGTTCTCTAATTTCACAATCAAGAAAATGTAAAGAATGATTCCAAGGTCCCAAAATAAGACCTTCGTCTACTATTTATAGATAAAATAATAAGGAATTTGATAGAATGACTTATCTCGATTAGTCCCCAAAATAACATGATTAGTCTACGAGTCAATCTTTCTAGCACAATCATTTGTTCTATCTTTAATTAAAGAGGGCGTTCAATTAAAGGCTAACATTCTTTCATAGTGCACTTATGAGCTCTACGTGTTCAGAAAAATTCTACTGAATTCTGTTCTACAGATGAAATTATTTCAAGCTCTTCTTTTGGACATGATTGTTTTGAGTTCCTTCTTTCTACAAGAAACTCTTCTAAATTTCTTCTCTGGGTGAGAGCTCTTCTCTCTGACGAGAGGAGCTTCGACCCAATGTTTACCATCATCAGATACCACCGAGCTCTCTATCGCAAAAAGCACGACAAAATGTATTCTGCTATACTCAAACTTTTCTATTCTTTCCTTAAATAAAATGTTCCGTTTTACTTAATTTATATCATCGAACTTTGTGGGGAAACTTATTCCCTTACACAAACAAAAGTAGTAGCTAGTCTCTGATAGTTATTAATAAAATTCCTTGAGTCCAATTATGAATTCTATTCATCAATGAAGGTTAGTATTATATATTCCAGTTGCAGTGTGTGTAACTATTGATTATCAAGTAGTAGTTATAGAAATGATTATGCAACATTGCTAGCAAGATGTAGATTTTTCTCGTCGGAGCCAATCTATGGTGATGATTCATCACTTCTCTCTCTTCTCTATAGGAGCTTTCAGAATTTTGTGCTAAGATTTAATATTCATGAACTTGGAGAATTAGCTTCAAGAAAAGACAGCGTTCTAAAATTTTATTTTTGTAAATCCAAAGAAGCTGATTTATTAATGTAAAAGAACAATTACTCTAAGGTGACAGTGATGAAAAGATTTATGACATCGATATATACATAGTACTTAGAATATTAAGGGATACAGACAATTGATGAGACATTAATTAATGGATTAGTTGCTAGCTAGAAGTTGGGTTCAATAATAGAGGGAGAAGAAAATTTAGCTGGTGTGGATGTGCATTCATGACTATGACCTTTAATAAACTTTGTATTTTAATCAATTTAATTTACCGGAAAATTGTTGATTACGTAAGTTAGAGATATTATTAGCACGAATGTACATTGTACTTTTAAAATGATATTTGAATTAGTTTTCGTACAATTATGGGGTTTGGTGCAAAATAGTCCTTAATGGTGTGTGAAAGTAAATAAATGTCCATGTTTTTAATTTTGTAGTAAAATAGTCTAACACTTTTTTTAATATTTTATATTACCAAATATGTCATTTAGTAAATTATTATTTTATTATAAATATTTTAATATTATGGTATATGCATATTAATTTTGTTTAATTATTTTTTATTTTATAGTTATTTTGATTTTTTTCGTTTTTTATAGATTCTTGAATGATATATATATCATACCACAAAATACATATACTTAGTTGAAAAATAACATACCAATATAACTTACAAAATTATTATTAAAAAATATATATACTAGGCTAACAAAAGTATATACTACCATTAAAATATATATACTATGATACAAAATTATATACTAGCATTATGTATAATAAGATAGAAACTAAATATTAAAAAAAATGATATACTATACCACAAAAAATATATACATTAGTTGGAAAATAATATACCAACAGCCCATAAAAAACTTAAAAAATCAATATAACTTTAAAATAAAAACTAACTAAACAAAACTAATATACATAAACCACTATATTAAAGTCATACTCTCCTATATAAATTAAAAAATGATAGAAAATGACAATTTAGTAATCAACAATGTATTTCTCTAAAAAAATTTAAAATGAGAACATTAACTTCTTGATGCTATTATTTTGGGTTATTTACTATAATTTCTCTACAATTATCTATAAATTAAATATTTTTAACAATTATATTATTATTAGAGGGTATGATGACTAATTGATGATAAATAATTGGCGACAAATTGATTAATTGAAGAGGTAAACTTATCCAAAAAATAAATGCAGAATTAATTGTTAATATTTTAAAATTTAGAAACTTAATTGTCAAAGAAAATTTTGAAAAACGACGATTTTGGTAGGGTAAATTTATGAGCAATCATGTTATAAATCCTTAATTTGGTTAGTTTATCAAACTGATTCATCATTAGATAATTTTTATGAGAAGAAACATATAAAATACTTTTGGCAACAAAAATTTAGAATTAAAACAAATCTGATGTTCCCTAAAAAACAAATCTAAAGTACTTATAAAAAAAATTAAAAATGCAGAATTAATTGTTAATATTTTAAAATTTAGAAACTTAATTGTCAAAGAATTTTTTTTGAAAAACGACGATTTTGGTAGGGTCAATAAATTATGACAATCATGTTATAAATCCTTAATTTGGTATATTTATCAAACTGATTCATCATTAGCTAATTTTTATGATAAGAAACATAAAATACTTTTGTCAACGAAAATTTAGAATTTAAACAAATCTGATGTTCCCTAAAAAACAAATCTAAAGTACATTGAAAAATAAAATAAATTTAAACTTTCAATTCTTATTTCCATTTTGTGTGTTTGAAATATTTTCGTTCTTTTAAAAAAAATTAATACAAAAGTTTATTTATCTTTTCATCAAATTTGTATTTTTTCTTACAACAAAATTCTTCTTATAATAGTGCAGTCATTGTTCTTTACTTTGGCTGAAAGAAAAAGTAAAATAAAATTGAATAATTTGACAACAGTCTTTAATTTTTTTAATTAATGTTACACTCATATTTATATTAATTTTTAATTTAATTATAAAAGTTTCTTATGTCACCAAAAAGTTACAGTTATGTCTTTGTTTTTGTAATATTTTCAGGGCATCTTGTGCGCGCGCGTTATCACATTCTAACAAAAAATTCTTGACAAATAACAAGAAATAATGTAAAACCATAATTAATATGAAAAGTATAATCTGTTTTTTGTTTTCAAATTCAAAGACTTTATATTTAAAAATAACTAAAGTAATAACATTTATCTAACATATATAATAATGAGAGTGTATGTGGTATATGATAGTTAGTTCTTTTTACCCTACTCATAGAGCACATTCTTTATATATGACGAATTTCCAGCAAGGTTTTAAAAATTATGAAACTGAAAAATAGAGTTCAAAGAAGCATATGTGTTATATATATATATATCTATATATGTGTTATATATATCTATATATGTAAAAGTAATTTTTTGAACTTAAGAATTTTTCTAAAACTTACACAAGATTCATCATGACTATAAACAACAATGCCATGGAAAAAAAAGTTTATACATTTTTAGACATGAGTATTTTATCATTACTTTGGACTATTACTTTGGACTATGTGTTTTGACAAATTATTTTTTAGACCATGTGTTTTGTAAAATAGTTCAAATAGACTTCTAAATTTGATTTTGAAGAACAAAAAATTAAATATAACAACACAGTTTTTAGGTAGAATAATTGTATTTTTGTTTTGAGTTGTTAGTTTGATGAATTATTTGTAATTTTAGTTCAAGTTTTTTTGATCAAAATCGGATTTAGAGATTATTTGAATTATTTTAAAAAATACATGGTCCAAAAAATTATTTTTTAAAACACAAAATTCAAACGAATAATAATGAACCATAGTAAGATAAAAAAGACAAACAAAAAAAACTAAAGTGCCCGTATAAAAAGTGTGTTGTATCGCTAGCTAAGGTAAAAAGTACCATCCTACCACATAATTCCCGATTAATAATATAAAATATAAATTTTTTATTTTTGATATCATGTCATAATTTGACAATGAACTATGAATGACTATACTAATTTAATTATAGAATATTTCATCTTTCGGATATAATAATAATAATAATAATAAATAATTGCACAACTTAATAAACCAAATCAAATTTCTACTCTCTTTCGCTTCTATATTTTTTAAACTAACCGAACTTGAACTAGCTAATAGCTATATAATACATATATTAATATATATGAACAAAGAAAGTCAGTAGGGCTTTTTGTTTAACAAATTCCACCACATGCATTGTACAAATAAAATATAAATGATACAAATTAAAAACGAATAATAATAATAACAATAATATAATAATTAAAAAAAATCAGCAGTGCCTGAAGTGCACCCTTATTACTTAATCCGCACCCAAATTCCCTCACTGGGAACTCCACGATAAACTACGAACAAAATATAATACCCCGGCGGAGCCAAAACTGCCGACGCCGGCGCGGTAGCCACAACCTGGTACTGTCCCTTAGAAACACGGCTAACTTCTTTCTTATCCAAAACCACGAGACGCTGATTCATCGAGTACCCGTGCGTCGTAAACGGTGGCGGGTACATCGTCACCTTGATATCCGCCGTTCTCGTCCTCGGTCCCTTTAGCGTAAACACAATATCGAAATTCTGTCCGTACGAAAGCTCCGCTGCTTCCTTCGCCGACTCTTCTGTGATTTTTGGCCTGCGCTTCGCCAGCTCCGGCGCCAAGTACGGCGGAGCGAAAGCCTCGATTCTTAGCTCCGTTGGGTACTCGGCGGTGTAGTTGTACCCGACGTTGGTGTTGCTCCCGGCAATGAGGATCCTTCCGTCGGGGAGCACGGCGGCCGAGGAGTGGTACATTCGTGGGATTTCACTCCGTTCAAGCTCCTCGAAACGTTTATGGACCGGATGATCAGGTCGGTAAAGAAGAGGTACGTAGTTCGGATCCTCGGCGAATTGCCACGCGGCTGTACCAAGCTGAGCGCCGTTGACCAACAGTAGGTCACCGTTGGGGAGTATTAACATGTCCCCCATGACCCTCCGTGACGGCATCGTTTCCGTTTCCCAAACTGCGTTAGGGTCCGTTATGGTCAAGCGATTACAGTCGTTGAGGGCGGGAATGAAGTTGCCTTTACCTGCGAGAGAGTAGGCTTCCTGTTTGGCGCCGCCGCAGATAATGACCTCAGCGGGAACGACGTCGTTTGTGTTGCTGTGAAGATCGAGGCGGATGGGGAGGAGGGCGGACATGCCGGAGGCGGGGTAGTTACGGGCGCCGCCGGGCAAGGCGGGAAACTCCCGAACGACTTCGTGAGTTTTGGGGTCGAGGAGAATGGAGCGGTTGTTGGCGAAGATGAAGACGTTGCCGTCGGTGGAGAGGTAGACGAAAGGGTAGAGGTTGTTCTCGTCCAAATCAGTGGTTTCGTCTAGCATTGCAAGGAATGTCGCTTTATCGTTTGATTCTCCCTCCGCCGGTACAAACTCGTAGCTGTACGCTCGCCGACCCCCCACCACTAGGAACCGCCCGTCGTCTACGGTTATCTGTGTTGAATACCTTCACGTACGACACAAAATAATTAATGAAATAAAATTGAAATTTTTTTTAAAAGTGAAAAAATTATATTTTTAAAATTTAATAAATTTGAATTATAATTTAAAAAATTAATAAATAAAAATAGAGTTACCAAGTACATTTTATATTTAATTATTAAATTTTTAATTAATTAAATAAAAAAACTAACATTTTATGTATAATTGTCAGATTTTTAATTAATTAAATAAAAAATTATTTTAAGTGTTACCAACGGTACCATTATAATTTCTTTTTATTTAGTTATATTATCTTATCACTAATCATATTTGTACAACTATATATATATTACTGTCACATAAAAATTAAGTTTCAGCATGTTGTACTATTATAATTTTGTAGCCCAATCCATATATGCATTGAAATGGCTCTACTTGTTTAAAATGTTGATTAGTCACTTGGAAAATATAATATATGGGTTGGTAGTGGTAGGCGTATATATATATATATAAATATATGTATATGTTTGTAAATGACATTATTACCATCTTGGGTCGGCCAAGGGTTTTTTGTATTCTACGAAATCACAAGTGTCGCAGGGTTTAAAATATCGAACTGTTTTGACTCCATTGTCCCAGCCACCAGTTCCTATCATGCTACCGTCGGCTGTAAGACCTCCCGATGAGCACCATGGATCATACTCTAACTGTATGTATTATGTATATAGTAAGTACGTACGTAACCAAAATCATTCATGTATATTATACATATCTCGTCAGCCATATACTAATTAACAAATGATGCATATATATACAGTATAGATCGATTTGCTCAATATTCATAAATACAGAAATGATGTTACCAATGTTTTGAATAAGTACTACACACCTTGAGGGGCCTTATTTTGCCTTGGCGAAGAACATCAAATTCCACCCCATGAGACCAGCAATCTTCGAGTTGTCTATGAGTTTTTTTATCTCTGAAAGGAATACATTCACCATTGGGCAATTTTATGTCTGATACGTGGAAAGCTGAGGCATCATAGATTAAAACCTTATTGTTAGGAAGCACAATAATATGCATTGCTGACACACCACTATTCTTAGAAACTATGGTCCAATTCCCTTTGAAATTCGTCGGAAGATTCGGCGTGGCATTTGGGTCAAATTGCCCGTTATTTGAATCGTCCGCCGGAGTACTTGCACCGGGACTTGGTTTTTCTTTATCTTCTTTGCCACCGCCACCATTACCACCGCCACCATCACCACCACCACCACCACCATAACTACCACCATAATTACCATTTCCATAACCACCATCACCATTATTGTCACCAGGAGACGCTGGGGGATTATGGCCAAAGGAGAAGAAAGGAAACTGTGATGAGAAGAAGCCTTTTTCAGCCTGGTTTCCATTACCAATGAACCCTTCTCCACTGAATTGTCCGGAAAAAGGGTTGTGAAAGAAATTCTGGGCTAAGCCATGTTGAGTGAATAACAACACAATGATAACAAGAGAATTAATAGGAACCTTAATGTGAAATAATAAGGTAGCCATTGAAGAAACAAAGTTTTCTTCAATGGCAAAATGATTATAATTACAATCTATATAATTATAATTAATTAAAACTCACAAAAATCAAGTGTGTAGTTAGGTTGCTCTCTATCTTTTTGGTTCTCTTAGGCTTTGCTAGTTTTTCTCTCCATCTCTCTTCAAATTAAGGTCTCAATGAGTCAGTTAGCTAGAGGGTGGCCAAAATAGTAAATAGATATGCCTAGCTTGCTTTTAAATTGTTTAATTGGTATCTAATCCATTTATAAGTTATAAAAACAAAATTAATCCTTGTTTGAGGGGGGAAATTAAAACTATTAATTAGTTACTATATAAAAACACCAAAATACGGGAATTTACATTTATTACAATAATATATTTAATATAACAATATATATACATATAAACATTATTAATTATTAATATACAATTTGTATACCAATTTAAAAATAATTAAGATTTATTTCCTTTTTTTTATGATTTGTTTTTATTAATTTCTTTTATTTTTTAATCCTATGTTGGTTAAAATATTTATTTTGATTGGGAATATTAAAACACATTTCCTTTTGTGAAATCATTAATTCTCTCATTCGTCACATCTTACTTACCCGTGTCTATCCCAAACTAAAAATGTACTCCTATATTTTTATTGATTTTGTTTTGTTTTTTAATGTATGCATTTTGTATGTTTTTTTGGACTAATTATATTCTTTTTTGTTTTTTTGACATAATAGCGTGTTTTGAGCAGTTTGTTTATTTTTATTGAATGTATATATATAAATCAAATATTTATGATTATTAACTTTTATTCATTAAGATTATGGTTTTTTTTTATTTAGATCTTTTTTTATGATTCGAAATAATGTTTATATTATTTTTATGTTTTGAGTTACATAAATGTAAATTATTATGTTTATTTTATTTCAAAAATATCAAAAAATAAACATTATTGTAGGCTTTACAAACTGTAATTTTTTTTATGGTGTTTGTTTTTATATTTTATTTAGTTGTTGATTTATAGTAGTTATATACATGTATATTATTATGTTTACTTTATTCTATAATATCAAAAAATAAACATTATTATTGTACGTTTTTCAAATTTTAGTGTTTTTTTATATACAATTTGTTTTGTATATTTTATTTGGTTGTTAATTTACAAGAGCTTTTTCTTCTGTAATTTAATAATAAACATAGATAATTTTATTATGTACATTTATACCGTACATAATAAATAATTTTGTTTACTTTGCTAAGTACATTTGGTCAACCTTCATAACTTTTTTTTTCTTCAGAAAATACATTAGTCTTACATGATCGTGGCTATTGTAACAAAACCTTTTTTATTTATGAATTATTTTATTAATATTTGATAATTAATATTGTTTATTGATTTCTATAATTATTTGATATCATTATATATAAATATAGAAACTCTTTGATTTGGAATTAATTAAATAGCGTCATATATATTTTATTTTTGTATGTATATTGTATATTATTTTGTATTATCTTTGATTTTAATTAATGTATATACACAAAAAAACCCAACAAAATATTATATGCCTAGAAAAGAATTTCACTTGTTGATATCAATACTCAATACAAATCTATATTATTATAGGAAGATTTATATATATATATATATATATAATCCCAATAAATACATTCTGTTACCCGTAGGTGACTGAGTTCCAAAAAATCAAATTAAATGAACAAAAGCCATCTACTCTGGGCAATATTATTATGAACAAATTAAAAGATTATATATTAAGCTTAAGTTGAAAAAAGCTAGCAAAATAGGGTTAATAAATAACTTGTTTGAGCCATTGTCATAGATTGTTTAAAACTAGTGCTAAAGGAGAGTCGTTACGTTTATCTCATAATAATATAGATTATTTAGATGTTGGATTAACTTTTTCAATTTTCTCTCCAATTTTATAATAAATTCATATTATCAAAATTGTCTAATATTATTATCGAATCTAATAAAGCTCTCCAAACATGATCAAATAATGTCCTTTCCAACTAAAATTAAATATCAGAACGACATCGGTTGATGATCATCTCTATTGAAAACTAAGGAATCACTACAAAAAACAGGGCCTATACCGAGAACAAATGTCCTCGGTATAAGCTCGAATGTCCTCGGTATATCCTATACCGAGACAATGTCGTCGGTATAAAGTTATCGGTACAGCCGCGTCGGTAAAACAAAACTTATACCGACGACATTAAAAATGTTCTCGGTATTAGTTTTACCGAGGATAATGTCCTCGGTAGAAAGTGGAAAATGTCCTCGGTACAACAAACCCCAATTTCTCATCGTACTGGTATATACCGACATCTTGGTGGTATATACCGAGGACAATGTCCTCGGTATAGACTTGTCCCCAATTTTTTTTTTATATTTGTTATTCCCTTATTTATTTATTTACTTATTTATTTATTTATTTATTTTGAATTAAATATAAGAAAATAGAATAAAATTAAAACACTTATATTAAAGATATAAATAAAAACATAAGAGTGTATTCGTTGAATTAAAATAAAGACTTGTTTTAAACATGATAATGTAATAGTCAATTGTAATAAAATTCATACATAAGTCCTACTGAGTCGGTGCTCCAACATCAGGATCATCGGGTGGTGGTGGTGGGGCAGATTGAGATCCCGGGGTGATACAATGAGTCCGGACATGCTCCTCTAACTGTCGAAGACGCTCTCTCATCTCAGACAACTCTTCATCTCTAGTTTGTGAAGGACGAAAATCAAATGGAGTTCGGTCCCTTATGTTAAGGATACGTCCATATCCTTTCTAGTGGCCCCGTCGTTTTCCGAAGACATTTTGTACCAAAGATATGTCTTCATCTTCAGGCGCACTCGAAACTGGTGTGGAACTCTCAGTATCAGTTGCCTGTGTCTGCTGTGTGTCGCGGTATGCACGCAATTCCTCCTGTGATACAATGTATAATGTAATTAAAATTTTGAAACAATTAAAAATTTGAAAAATGTTTAAAAAAACTTAACGTACCCAAGTATTTTTTGCTGTCTCTGTCACCCACCCTGTGCCTGATTTATAGTGAGTATCCATCCAGCTATCCGGGATGGACTCAAGTTGCCCAGTCTCTAAATTGCGCTGTCACGTACATATATTTTTATAAAATTAATAATTAAACGTAAATAAGAAAAATAAACTAAAAAATAATTAATTAACTAACATTTTTATAGCGTAAGGTTGGGATTGACTGAGAACCTCCATAGCTAAGCTCTTTCAGTTTCTTTCTATTTTCCTTGTTGACCACAGAACGTTTTTGCAAAAAGTTATCGTTAGTAATATATTTAATTAAGATAGTTAAGTTTAGCAAGAAATTAATACCGTAATTTATGGGCGACGGAAAAAGTCAATTGCTTTTTGCCACTGCGTATCCGTGCAACCACCATAACGATTTTGTGGCCCATTAATCGTTAAGTGCTCTTTAATATCGTACTTCCAGTCAGAATACTTTTTAGCACATGAAGTATCAATGCCTCTCAAGATCCCAGGCATATGCCCTTTTCCATATCTAGTACGCCCAATATCAAACAAATCATCCTAATTTACAAACATTTATTAGTAAATATCATATATAACATAAAATGAGAATTAACATAAAAATACATAAACTACTTACTTCCAAATGTGCAAGTATTCTTTCTTTCGAGGCATTTGGTACTTTTGACCATTGAGGACAGTTCGGATCTGTGTACTGTCGAACAAGTAATCCGAGCTCTCTTGAGAAATTTGAGCTGTACTCTCCGATCTCTTTATATGTTCTTCCCCGCACATCCCACTCGAGAGGGAGAGGACGCCCCAACTGTTCCCTCTTTTCCCGCGTGTTCAATCCCTTATGGCGTCCACGTTTACTTGGAGGCGCTATTGTATGCAAATTCAATATTTTAAAATTAATATGGATTAATTGTTAAATTTTAAGGAGTATATCAATGTGTAAAATATTACCTCGTTCACAATCAGCTGGGATATCTGCCGGTCCACGTGGAGGATCGCATCCTCCACCATCACCCCCGTGAGATTGAGCAATAACATCAGCCATATCTGTCAAATTAATCGATATTAAAATTACATTTATCAGTTAAAAATGACAATATAAAATTATTTATTGTTAAAAATAATTACTTCAACATATTATAAAATTACCACTTAATTATCACTATAATAATCTTCACTATCATCATCGGTTTCTATGTGTTCATCTTCCTCTTCATCATCTTCATAATCAACCTCCTCCTCCTCCTCCTCCACTTCCTCTTCCTCCTCCTCCTCTTCTTCTTCCATTTCCTCCTCCCTCTCCTCCTCAATTGCAACATTATCTATCTCAACAAATTGTAATGGATCCCCCGTACGTTCAAAGCTGATTTGTGGCAACGGTCCAAGATCAACGAATAATTGGAAATTAGAGGAACTAGTGTCGTGAATAGTTTGATTAATTTAAACAAAATTTCTAAAATTTGTTTAAAATTTATTTAACTACTTTAGGATTAATTTTTATTTTTATTAAAATTTAGTTGCATAATGTTAATGTTAATTTTTTTTAATCTTAATTTTAAAATATATTATTTATATAAAAAAAATAAATTATTCAAAAATTGAAAAAAAATATTAAATAAAATACAGAAAAATTAAAAACAACTAACAAATAATATTAAAAACATATTTTTTTAATTTTAATTTTAATTTTAATAATGATTAAAACTAAAAAATATTAAATTTAATTTTTTTAATTTTAATTTTAATTTTAATAATGGTTTTCTAATAATATATTTGTTAATTTTATTTAATCAGAACTAACACATATTATTTTTTTACATATTAATTTAGTATTTATTAAATTACATATTTTACTTATGCTTCGTTGAATAGTTTGATTAATTTAAACAAAATTTCTAAGATTTGTTTAAAATTTATTTAACTACTTTAGGATTTAATTATTACTTAAATTATTTAATTAATGTTTATTTTTATTAAAATTTAGTTGCATAATGTTAATGTTAATTTTTTTAATCTTAATTTTAAAATATATTATTTTACTTATCAATTCACTATTTATTAAATTAGAAATTTTATTGAGTACTTCTACTAATATTCACAATATCTCTAAATTTTACAATTCTAAAAAAATATTAAATATGTTTACTAATATGTTTAATACACATAAAATTCACCAAAACAACATAGAATTTATTTTAAAAAAAATACTAATCAATCATATAACAATTTTCCAATTCCTAATATCATTTTTACTAATACATATTTTGAAAACCTAAAAATAAATACATTCTATCTAATATAATAATTTCATATTTTTATTAAAATTAATATTATATTATTTATATAAAAAAACATAAATTATTCAAAAATTGAAAAAAAAATTAAAAAAATACAGAAAAATTAAAAAAAACTTACCAATGCCTTCAATATCTTGCTAGCAATCTCTTTAGTCCAACAAAAACCGAATACCCAACCTTCAAACAAAAATTACAAAATATCATTATACAATTTCATAAATATATATATATATATATAAAATGAATAAATCGTTAGAATTACTTTAAGATTTATTACTTATTTAAATAAAATTTCAGGATTAATGTTTATTTTTATTAAAATTTGGTTGCATAATGTTATTGTTAATTTGATTTAATCATGATTAAAAATATATTATACAACTTATCAATTCACTATTTCTTAAATTATAAATTTTATTGAGTATTTTTAATTCTAAAAAAAATTGGGCAGCATAACGGCTGTATTTTCATATATCCCAAATTTAAAAACCTGCAAATAATACATAAAAAAATATTCAGTCGCAGAACATACACAAAGCAATACAAATACATTGTAAATGACTATATAATTTATAATTATTACTCTAAATTTTATTAATTATTCAATTTTCTATTTAAAATATCATAATTCTACTAAAAATTAACAACAAAAACAAAGCATCAATATTCATCAACACTAAGAATAAAAAAATTAACAACAACAACAAAATTCAAATTAAATAAACAAAACTCACTCTAATAATCAAAATTTATTAACCAAATCTAATAATCTAAAACTAAAATTATTTAACTCAATCTAAAAAACAAACAATCAAATATTAAATTTTCATATAAACATATATTTATAACTAAAAGTCAAATTATATACCTAAAAAATAAATTATTAAATTAATAAATTTTCATACTAATAAATTAATTATTTATCATAGGATTAAACTAACTAAATCTTAAAACTATATATGTATTTTACAAAAATACTACACAATATATTATTTCCTCTAAATTGGATATCACTAAATTTTTAACTAATTTTCATCACAAATTATTATTTTTACCTATTTTAATTACATAATCAGAAATTATATATATAATATAACAAATAACAATATATTAACAATATTAAAAAAATTATAAATAAAACCCTAAATATATTTATGCAAAAAATATAAATAAAACCAAAAAATTACAAAGAAAATGTGAAATACCTCTAAAACCGCTGGTATACAATGCAAAACCTGAAAAAAATACCACGAAAAACTCATTATAAAAAATCAAAACTGAAAAAAAATTTAACAATTTATACAAAAAAAAAAACTGAAATATTTGTAAATAATTACCTCAATAAGCCTTATAGCCACTTCAATCGCCTTTGGAAGGGAAACTTTGACCAAAAACAAAGTTTGTGGGGGCCGAAATCCAGGAAAACAGAAATGGGGGGCGGAGAAAACGGGTTTTGTTTTTTTCCGTTTCAGAGAAATGAGCTCTCTGTTTGGGGAAGATGAAGATTATAAAGACCCTATACCGAGAACATGTTCTCAGTATAGGGTCCTCGGTACACAAACTAAAATGAAATAACTGCGTAAAAAAGGCGGGAGTCTGAATTAACTATACCGAGTACACGTTCTCGGTAAAGACCTCGGTAAAGACCCTATACCGAGAATCTGTTCTCGGTATAGGGTCATCGGTACACAAACTAGAATAAAAAAACCGCGTAAAGGAGGCGGGTGTGTAAAAGATCTATCCCGAGAACTTGTACTCGGTACGATGTTCTCGGTACAGGACGTTTTTTTTGTAGTGAATTGTAGTTAGATCTTTATTTTTACGTTGAGGAACTACACTTACGTTATATGCATATACAAATGATCAAAGTTTTTAAAGTATAATGCTTTTAGGAATTTAAAAGATGGAGTTCTAGATATCAATAATTTAGCTTTTGATAATAATGGCGGCATATTTCATTTCGATCGAACTCAGTTATAATACTAATAAATGATCTTTAATTCTTTCGAAATGACCCACCCATTACTTAATTAATAATTGTCAAAGTTTGCGACTAAATATATATGAATACAATGAAAATAATGTGCAAAATGAGAAGATCGAAAAAACTGATATAATAGTATTGTTATACATATCACGAAATCAAAATACATGAAGCAAATTAATAAATCTCTGCTTTTTTTTTCCTTCCACTTGGAATTATTAAGACTGGAATTCGAGTGAAATCATCAACGTTGATTTTCTTTAAGAAAAAGTGTTATTAATGTTAAATTATACATATAGCAGATTATTATCAATAATATGCATATATTCAAATGTAATTTCCAATAATTTATTATATGCGCCATCAGTTATATAATAAAGGTCTGATAAGTGATCATGAAGCACACCGCGCACACACCTAAAAACATTGAAAAGAAAACCCTAGAGTCGCTCCTCAAATTATAACTTGTACTTGTTATATATATTCATGAATGAGAATATATATACTGTTTTTAGTCCAAAAACACGTGATTAATGATATTCTCAATGGGTGCTTTTAACTACTGTGTTTTCAAGAGACTGAGAACTGCAAAATGCATGCACACGCGTGTACCAGCAGTAATAAGCAACCTTAAAAAAATTATTATTACTGTAATCATAACTAATTACATAGGGAATATGTATATGTACATTTATGAGAATTAACAATTTATAATTTTATAACGTAATTTTTATATGCATGTAATTTAATCTAGCTACCACTATAGGCTAGCTAGCTAGGCTTTGAATATATGTTAAAGCTTTGCTGCTAGCTTCTTCATTGATCACTTGATATCTCTCGATCTGGTGATTCTCAACTAAAGAATTTAATTGTTACTTTAAATATTAATCAAAATTAAGCCAAAAAAGTTAACTTATCGGATTACATTCATGGTCTTATATTGTTTTTTCCGTATGACTCTAAATAAAAAAGCTAGCTAAGAAATAAATCAAAAGAAATATACGTATAAACGATCATTTCTCTGATTAAGAAACACATGCTGCGCAAATTAATGCATAAATATATATATATATATATATGTAGCGCATATATCATGATCATTCTATTATGACAAAATATATTATTTGGATATAATATTATATATATATATAACATAAATACTTACATATGTTCTTCTTTAATTATATATATATGTATAATTTCTAGGAAAAGAAATGAGTTTAAGAGAAAATTAATGTTCAGGGATCAACATGCTTAATTAAACCTATAGAAACAGTTTTTTTTTTATTATTATTATAATTAATAATCTGTGCGAAGTTGCACCTGTGGTTGATTGGTGCACCTTTTCATGATCATGTTTAATAAAGTAGTTGTATTTACTATTAGACAACATGATCAATATCAGAGTTACTTAAACCAATGAATCTGACATTAAATATGTATATGTACAAAGTTAAATTAGTCTATTAATTTAAAAGGGACAACATGATTGCTGTATGTAATTAGATTCTTTCTGATCATAATTAACTTTAATTTACTTCTAGAAATAATGAACTACTACGTACTTGTGTTAAAAGTGACTATCTCATTTGTTTTATATTGACATTTGTATAAAATTGTATTGGAATAAAAAAAAAGGAAATTATATGCAAAAAGCCAATCATCTATAACTTTTTTCATAACACTACTATTCCATTTAAATTGATGAAACTCCAACAAAGTTCATTCATTGAAGTTTTCATTCATGATCATATCTGACAACTTCATGCTCGAACATTTTTTGCAAATATATTCCAAATTATATTCATCATAAGTAATAAAGCATAACATTGTAAAATTAAGAACCCACATATATACGTGTGCATTATTTCACAACCCACATACGTGTGCATTAATATTCAGGCATGGTAGAGAGATAGTAATATTGTCCATCATATATATGATCAATCGCATCAAAGTGACAGTCTCAGCTCCAAATCTAGTTCTTGAGTGTCACTTGATTCAGAATTCTGACTACCCAGTGAGTTACTTCTATGCTTTTGACTCTTGGACGTGCGCTGAGATTCCTGTAATAATATTGTGAACCATTATATATATTAGGATCATAATCAAGAGAGATCGATACATATATAATGCTATCATATACTACATATGTTTGTATTGTTATATATAAAGATGTTTCTAAATCTCTATCTCTCTCTATATATAAATATATATATATATATATTTATATAAATTCCTTTTTGTTGTGTCAAGGAAAAGCATGACAAACCTCTACGTCCAGATTGAGGAGGTGTCTGGTCATGCTGGGTTGTGCCGTATATTGGGTCTCTAACATGCCGTTGCTGGGGTCCCATCTGATTTCAAATCATATATATACATCAGTACACAATCAGCTGCAGGAGATATATATATATATATATACATATACATATTTATAGAAGAGAGAGAGAGAGTGAGGAAAAATGAGTTAATATGGAAAAGACTTTTCTGGAAAATAGACGTGGAAAGGAGATGCAAGAAAAGTATGGTACCTTGCTGTTGTAGTAGGTTGGGAATCTCCATATCTGATGTTTGCTCTTTCATATTCACCGAGTCCCATCTGTAGACGAATTTTGAGGAATTTATTATTAGCTAGCTAGGACTAAACTCTCCTCAAATTAAGCTTGGTAGAATTATACACGACTACACATTATTATTGCAGATTCATTACTTCTTATATATACTTTCATTTTCCCTAGCATAACTTGTGTTGATAATACTGATGATCATTTTAAAGATATATGTGTATATATATATTCCAGAAACATGGAATTAGTGGAGCTGTGAGATTATGTAAGTGCGTGTGTGTATTAAGCTAATGGATATCATTTGCAATCACAGTAGGTCATACCAAACTAAAATTAATGAAATAAATGTTCCATTAATATATATTAATTGTTGTTTCTCTTTTTCTCCTCAATTCGGAGAATACTTATATAAATTGTGCAAGAGTGTTGAGAACGATGGCTAATTTAGTCGCACAAGTACACTTATATATAAATATGGCTTGATCATGTATGACATATATATGCAACTCATTCCCCAACAGCATAATGATCACAATTCATAAAATTAAGAGCGAGAGAAATAATCGTGATATACTTAATTGTCTCTATATAACTAGTACAAGTAACGAAATTAGGTAGTTTATTTGTCTCGATCAGAATCATTAATAATGTAAAAGCAAAAATCCTAGTACTATATATATAGTTGCAGTAGTACGTACCATGATATTGGGATTGAAACCGTAGGAGGCTGAGGAAGACGAAGAGGAAGAAGAATACGAAAAAGAAGACGATGGTATCGCTGAATAAGCTGTATGGACTCTCATATCATCGGCCTGCACATACATATTAAATTTGTACATATAATTAATCACCAAAACCTCTTGAAAAAAAAGTCTTAAAAGAATCCAATTAATATATATATATATGTATATATAAAGTGAAACTCCAACAATTAAACCAAAACAAAATTTCATATATAATTTAAGAACAGGGATAGTATATAGAGAGCAAGAGTTTGAGAATTATTTACGTTGTTGAAATTAGTAGATGATATAGGGTAAGTGGTATGGAGAGAAGGATGGCCATAAGTAGCACAACCCATCTGGCCATGTAATCTGATCTTCTCCAATTGAGCCACTCCAAGTCCTCTTTGGGGTTGCCTTGGCTTCTCTGAGCTAGATTTCTTCCCTTTCCTTGATGATGAATTAGAATTCGAAGACCCACTTCCTCTTTCGTTTCCCAAGTTTGGCTCTCCAAAATAACCACTGCCCATCTTCTCTTTTTCTTCTTCTTCTTCGTCCAATGAGTACTGTTTTTCTACCTATAACTAGCACCCTCTCTTGATTATTTTTATGAAGAAAGAAGGAGAAGATATGTACTATAGAGAGAGAGGGTCTCCTTTTTTCTCTTTTTTTTTTTTTTTTTTTGCAAATCCCAAAGGGAAACTGATGTGTGTGTATGTAATCGATCTCTCTCTTTCTCTCTCGGTCTTCCTTTGTTTGGAACAAAAAAAACTTTCTTGGCAAACTGAGCTGAGAAATCAGAGATCTCGGAAAACCCTTTTTAAGCTGTTTTGCTCGGCCAGTAATAATTGCATCGCTGGATCAGATTGTGTGTAGATTCTAATGTTTTTTTATATATACCTAGATTTTATGCTCTTTTTTCCCTTCTCTCCTAGTCCCTCTTTGTTTGCCTTCTTTTTTGGCTTACTTTCAGAACTTCCATATATTTTTATTTTATTTTTTAACATTATAATATGAACAATTATTATCTATCTATTTCTTCCTTTCTTCATTTTTTTTTATATAAAAAATTAAAAAATTAATTTTCTCTAGTTATGGACTTTGGAGACTGCCACTTGAAAGTGATTGTCTATGATTTAAAGTCTTAAAATATTCCAATAGTTAAATCCCCTCCCATGTACTATCCCACCCACGCGCTTTAGAGACAAACATATAACACTAATCCATTTTTTTAATTGCAAAAGTTTTCTTTTTCTTTTTTTTTTTGAGGGGAAGTTTTCTTTTTCTTTACTATATATTAATTAATTATTACTTACACATAAATAATAATAATGCAATGAATACATGCCAATTTTTTATTTTTGAATACTTTTAGAATGTGGGTGTAGGTCACCATCGATCTAGGAAAGAGATGAGATCAGAGTGGTAGCTGGCATTTCTCATTAACACTAATTTTAAATTTTTATACCATATTAAGTATTAATTAGACTCATATTTTAATAAGGATATATATTTATTATACACATATAGCATTCTATCTTGGTATTTGGTTGTGTATATATATGTTACCATACCAACCTCTTTTTTTCCATTAATAATTAATTAATTTCCTTAAAAACCCCCAGCTGTATAAATACTTATTACTTTAATAGGACATTAGGAAATTTAGACCCAAAATTTTCAGATTTGAATTTAATTATATGTAGATTCTAGATAATCTTTTATTTGTGGACAGTAGATAAACAAATTCATCTTCTGGGGCCCGGAGTTAAGTTAATTATGAAACATTAATAACCCTGCCAATCTTTTTTAAAATATTTGTCACAACTAGAAAAAAGTGCAATGTGTCCAATATTAATAATTATTAATTATAATTCCCTTTAGTTATTGTACACGTAATCACTATAAATTATAATCTTCATCACATTAACCTCGGATTAATATTTTTTATTTATGTAAAAAAAGAAAGTGAAATGAAGGAGGTGAAAAGTTAAATATTAATAAATGTATTTATGGAGAGATTTGACCAAAAGATGAATTAAGATAAAAATGAAATTAATAGATTATTATCTTGTTGGTGGCAAGGCAGGGGCCAAATCTAATTGAGCTGTTCAACGCATGATTTGTGGGTCATAATTTATGAGTTGTTTGTGTGGTGGAAAGGTGAGAATGCTCCAATTTCTTAAAGTAAAGAAACATGTGAACTCCTGCAATTACCAAAACCACATATATTATATTTACATTTTTATTCTTCTTATAGTATGTCCTTTGTTGGGTATTGAGAAGCAAAGATCAATATTATAATTCAATCAGATTAATTTCTTAAAAAACTTTTACTACACAAATTATTGAATATTACATGATGATTTATATATATCCTAAAGTCAAGGTTCTCGATCAAGGGTCAAATTGTGGAACCCAATCCATAGCCATTTAGTGTGTAGTAATATATTATACTAATAATGTTGTTTTGTATTTTATATGATATTATCACATCCTTCAAAATATTAGGTGATTTGAAATTATTACATTTTATATTATGTATATCCTATAATAATATTATTTATCATGGAAAGACACATTGGTATAAATGCAACATTTTCTTGGCTGGGTTCCTTAATTATTAATTATTGTAATTGTGGCCTACATGCATCCAGGTCTCTTTTTAAAAAAAAAAAAAATTATTATGTTATTTTTATATATTCAATTACCAATGCTAGCTTGAAAGGCTACACCTGTGGACAATTTAGTCATAGTCAGGGTTCAGCAAAATTATACATATTATATGTTATTTTTTTCATTTTGAGGATTAAAAAACTCAATGTCGTGAATCAGATGATTCAAAGAAAATCATGTGATAATTTAAGCATGTTATGTTTATTTGTTATTTTATTATAAATGCGCTGTGAGTTGCAGAATCAAACTACTCGTATTCTGCCACGTGTGACGAAGTCATACGGTGACGTAGGATTATATTAAAATATTATAACTTTCGTGATAATCTTATTTAATATTAAATCCAATTTAATTTTAAACATAGTCAATACTCTTCTCCAACAAATTGATTATGTAGCAAGGTAGCTATAAAATAGTTTTCCGTTATAAAATATATATATATATATTATATAGTATATATAAAAAGAAGCTAAGCTAATTTTTGAATAACATTAGGGTTTCCATCACATGAAGTAAACGGCTGTCAGGCGCCATGAATTGGTCTTTAATTAATTAACGTAAATTTTCAGCCATATAACTTGTTATGTATAAATACATTATATTAATATACATATATATATTTGAACATAATTACGAGTATATATTATCTTCAATGTGTTTTTTTGTCCATTTTTAATATTTAAATTCACATTCATTAGTTTTAGTTTAATTAGTTTATAATAAAGCTAAGCTAGAGAGTGGATATATATATATATATGTGTGTGAATCCAACTTTAATCCTTAACGTTAAAATATATATAGGATACTGATCTGATATATATTATTACTCCATATTACATTATTTTTTATTTGTGGAAGAACATTAAAAATGTTGTCCTTTTGAAAAATGAATATGATATATATATATATATATGTGTACTTACCCCTTTCCAATAAATGATTAATATTAGATAATAATTACACAAAAAACAGCTGGAAAGAAAATGGGGGGAGGGGACTACTACTACTACTAAACATATGTACTTTAATTAAGTTTTGATTTGATTAGTAATGGAGTTAGTATATATATATATATATGAATTATAATAAATAATATACAATTTAAGAAGAAAAACAAATTAGACAAAGAAAAGTGGAAAGAGATATGCAGAGAATATATGATATCTACTGTAGATTTGTTGGCACATGCAAAACTAAACAAAAGGGATGCATTACTCCACACGATTTGCAAAGCAAAAATAATAATCCCTGCTTGGAAGACGCTGGGGCTGTTTTTAATTATATATTAATTATGTATATTTATTATATATATATAAATAAATAAATATAGATTTATATTTTTATTTTTATTGATAAAAGCCAAAGAGAAAGAAAAGCTTTCCCCCACCACCACTTGCCAAAATCCATCAAAATCAGCCTTAATCCCATATTATATAAGATTCCCAACTATAAATTATATTCTCTTATACAGCACACGGGGACTTGTACCAAACCCTCTTGTGGTTAAGGTTAGGTCTTAAGAAGAGGGGGATTGAACTCTCTCTCTCTCTCTCTCTCTATATATATATATATATATATCTGTACATGTAAGAGTCCTGAAACCTTTTTGGGGTTTAAATTGATACATTAAATCAAAAGAATCCCTAAAGATTCCTGAAAAAAGATTTGTATATATGTACATGTCTATATCCATTAATTATATCATCACCTTTCCTATAGTGTGTGATGCAATCTTTTATATATATAAATATATATATCATTTTTGTAAACATTGATTTATAATAACATTCTTTTAATATTGTCTGTTTTTTAAGAGGAAGAAGGTCATGATTTATCAATTGGTTCTATATCTTTTTAAGTAAGTAATAATCTCTATAATTAACGTTAATTATATGTATCTTATTCATAAAAGCATATTGACGTGTCATGTATGTTGAATACGATTACGTATTAATTAATATGATCATCAAAATCTTATCCTAAAATTTACTATTTTCTTTTTCTGGCCTTTACTAATTAAGGGGCCAGGCCAAATTAAAGTACGACATAATTAGTGGAGAGGAATTTAATTCATCCTTCAAAACTACTTTCCCTGTAAGAAAAAATCCATAACAAGATTTATGGAAAAAGAGAGATAGGTAATTAAAGAGAATCAAATTTCTGTTCATTTTACAGGGAAGAAAGAAAGAGTTTCTTATAAAGGAAACCAGCTAATTAAGAGAATAAAACTTTACATGCATATCATTAATTAATTAATTAATAAAGGTACAAAATACTTGTTATATGTTTAAAATCCTATATATGTATATTTATTAATATATCAACACACATTGTATTTGAAAACTAAAGCATCGTGAAAAACTAACTATTATTAAAGTAAAGATAAACAATATTATTATTATTATAATAATTTATAATTATAATCTAACTAATAACTATAATAACAAATATATAGTTGAAAAAATTAACTATATATTGGTGTATTTTCAATAGATGGATACACAATGTAACACACATTTGCCTTAAAACAAATTCGACGGCTGCCTTAAAACAAATTTGACGCCTCTCATTGGTGCTGAAGGATTTCCACAATGTATGTCTCCCAAGATACAACGTCTGGCGCACCACCAAATTACTTATGGTGAACTAAGTATATTTGAACTGTATCACACTATAAAAGCCTAACCACCATTACTTATGGCGAACTAAGTATGCTCAAACTTTATCACGCTATAAAAGCCTAACATTCTAAGGAGTAAAAATTATATAATCATCTTCAAAGGAAGATATATATATATATATATAAACTTGATTTTGGTGTAAGTTTAAACTAAGACATTTAAGTCTTATTTTATAGACTTTTTCTAAAGTAAAATTTCATTCATAATCCATGTGGGAGAAAACTAAGTTACTAATCACGTACATGAATGAAAATTGAAGCCAACATATGGTTTTGACATTGGTGAAAGAGTTCAACGTTTGAAACATGCATAACATAGATATAGGTGTTACCCTTTGAACCTTCTCCTTGTGTAAGTACATTTACTTTACTGGCTGATCAGTAGATGCGATGTCTTTAAATTGTTCTGTCATTCGTGTAAACGATGTATACCACACACATGAATCTCTAGTAGCATACTTTAGTTCTCACTTTTATGTTCGTTTTGGCGTTGAACATTTCCCTGATTTTGTAGGATATATTCTAGGAATTGATGAGCCCTATTCAATTCCTACATAAATGGTCCATCTTCTCTCTCACATAGGTGATTTCTTAATTAAGAGTAACTTGTATTACTTCGCTCGACAATTTGACGCACATAAGAATTCATTAAAAGCATAGTTTAACCTTATCCTTACAAGTATCACCATTTAATCATAGGAATGGACAGGAGGATAACATCCACAGTGATCCAACAGTCTTTATAGTTTTAGTTGTCCCCTTTGAACGTAGATCTTCGAATCTCCAGTCAATTAGGTTGGGTATCTGCTGTATTGACTTATTCATTCATGAGCTTAAGTCTTATTCCTCTCGATGATTTTCCAACCAACTCTCTATTTAACCCTTTGTTATCATATTCACAATATTATTTTTTGACTTCACATAGTCAACAGAGATAACTCCAGTTAAGAGTAATTGTCTAATGGTATTGTGTCTACGACGTATATGTCTAGACTTACCATTATACAAATTGTTATGTGCCCTTACTGTAACACCCTAAATAGCCAAGACCGTTACACTGTGTGTTTATAAAGGTGCAAGACTTGCTAATCAAGTCATTTAACTCAAAACGTGTTACTGAAACTATAGTTGAACTAGGGTCTTAGGGTTAAAAGATTTAGGTCTCAAAAGCTTCACTTCTTATAAATAAACATTTTCTTTTTACATGGGATCCCAAAAGTAATAAGTTTAAGACCGTTTACAAAAGAATTAAGATTTAAATACAGATACTAGCCATTCCAAGGCAAAACAGACAAATAGGCTTTTCTCGTCCTCTTTTACTCATTGGTCGTGGCGGCCGAACAACTGACTATGTACATTCAGCTCTGCAGCTCTCCACCTCAAGGTTGGTCCAACTTGCCTTTGCCTTTACCTGCATCACGTAGCACCCATGAGCCAAGGCCCAGCAAGAAAACACAATAACAGAGCATAATCATTCAACAGACAATCAGATAACTCATACCGCATAAGCATGTATTCAATATACCATATATATCATTTCATATCAGTAATCAAATCACATATGATAACTAGGGTTAATACCCTTAGGCCGCACCCTCTATTTATCCCACTGACTCTGGCCCGCTTAAACCGAGCTCAGTGAATGTTAAGTTGTCCTCAACTACCAGTGGTCGAGTCGCGCCCTGTGCACAAGTATTATTTACGGCTCCATTAGGTCGTTTATCACATGTCCCATGGCATAATACCATCTATGATATCATACAGGTATAGGGAGCTCTTAGTCCCATCACAAACACATAACCGAGTGCAGTTTTCTTACCTTTAAATTCGCTAGCTTTGTTCAATTCGATCCTCAAGCACGATCCCGCCTGAGCCCTAGCTAGCGTACACCTAGTCACAGCCATAGATCAGAATCATCACCAAACCTCAAATCCAAAACCTAGCCTCAGGACCAATCCCGAGCCTTAGGGAAGCCCTAATTCCACCAAACAGGGTGGTGGAATCAAACCCCGAACCCCCCAGCAAAAACCCTTGAAAATAACCTAAAAACCCCTTTCTGGAAACAGGGTAGCGCTACAACGCTCTAAAGAGAGCGCTACAGCGCTACAAACAGAGCCTAAAACGCCCCAGACCACATAGCCTAGCGCTACAACGCCCAATGACTAGCGTTGTAGCGCTAGTCACAGCACAGCAAACCCTGCATTTTTCCTCCTTCGATTTTCCCTGAGCCAAACCTTACCAAAACTCTTCCAAACTTCAACCAAACATAAAAACATGCCTACCAACATCTCCAACTCACCCCACACATCCCAACCACACATAACTCAATCACATGCACCCCAAATCAAGGAAATCACCATAGCTGAACCTTAAGCTCAGAAACTCAATAAGAACAACAGCTGAAACCACAGAACTTGAACTAGAATTCCTTACCTTTGATGGATGAGCTCAACCTAGGTTATCCTCCTCACTAGCTTGGCCTTCACCTCCTCAAAGCTTCAGCCTCAACTCCCTAAAATTCCCCACCAAAACTCAGCTCAAAATCCACAACAATACCAAGAACTAGAAACTAAAAACTACCTTGAACCTTACCTCAAATGATGAGTATCCCCTGTCAATCCCTCAAGCCAAACCAGGGACCCTAGCCTCAAGCTCCTGCCTAGATTCTTCCTGAGTTTTAGCTCCAAGAAACCTCAAGAAATGGAGAAGAGACCTCCAACTGAATGAGAGAGAAAAAGACTTCCAATTCCCCTTTCTTTTCCTTTTCTTCCTTTTCCTTCAGACTTCCAGCTCTTTCTACACAATCCACTAAGTATAAAACTTAATAATACTTATCCCTTATAAACCAAATGACCAATTTTCCCTCCCTTTATTCCTAAGCCTTTAATCAACCTAGGGGCATTTTGGTCATTACACCAAATTCCTGCTAATTCCTCGAGTGTCTCTAATATTTACCGCTTACTTCCCGACACCTAACTAATCACCAATTATATTCCTCATTATCAAAATAGACTCCAATGTACTCTCTAAAATTCCCAACAATAACCCCAGGCTCGCCCCAAGCCGGGTATAATTTCCCGCCGTGACTTTTTCGCTAAACCACTCACTAGGATCGCCTCGAATCACAGATTACCAATATATCCACATAATAATGTGGTCTCGACAATTTATCACATATATATACAGTTATGCCCTCAACGGGCCAAAATTACAATTATGCCATTCTGACCTAATCAGGGCCTACATGCATACTAGTACACATAGTCATGCATCACAGATATTCAAATAATCATATAACATGCTTTTAACCATTAAATCACATCTAATCCAATTATTCCCTCCCGGTACACTAATCAAGGCCCTTAAGCTTTATTAGTAAATTTGGGTCGTTACAATGATCCCCTCCTAATAAGAATTTCGTCCTCGAAATTTACCTGAATAACTCGGGATACTGATCCCGCATTGCTGTCTCAAGCTCCTAGGTCGCTTCCTCGACCCCACTATTCCTCCATAATACCTTAACAAGAGGAATTGTCTTGTTCCGTAGTACTTTATCTTTCCGATCTAAGATTTGAATCGGTTGCTCCTCATAAGCCAAATTGTCTGCAACTCCAAGTCTTCATACCTTAACACATGAGTCGCATCTGAGACGTACTTTCGGAGCATAGAGACATGGAATACGTCATGGACTCCTGACAACGATGGTGGCAAGGCTAACCTGTAAGCCACCTGACCGATCATTTCCAGAATCTCAAAAGGTCCAATGAACCTAGGGCTTAGCTTGCCCTTCTTTCCAAACCTCCTCACCCCTCGCAACGGTGAAACTCGGAGAAACATGTGGTCCCCAACCTGAAACTCCATGTTCCTACGCTTGGGATCAGCGCAGCTTTTCTGTCTACTCTGTGAGGCGAGCATCCTAGCTCGAATCTTCTCTATAGCTTCACTTGTCCTCTGAACCATATCTGGCCCCAAATACTTCCCCTCACCCATCTCATCCCAATGAATGGGTGTTCTGCACTTCCTCCCATATAACATCTCGTAGGGAGCCACTCCAATCGTTGATTGGTAACTATTGTTATACGAGAATTCAATCAACGGAAAATACTTACTCCATCGTGGAGGAAGATCTACTAACTCCCCGGTATGATTTTGCAGTATGGATTCAATTTCACTGTTAATGGTTATTTTCCATAAAGAGTCTTCATTAGAACTCATAGCTGTTGGATTAGCTTATACAGGATCTTTATTTATTTTCATGTATATCTAATATTAAACAAATTAATACGAGATAGCCTAAAACATGTTTCTAAAATTGAATTCAAAGAGAAACAAATAATATAATACTTACAGTATACGCAGCGGAATTAAGAGTCCTTCCTTCAGTTTCTCTAACTCTTGTATCCTTTCTGTCGCAGAGTATTATCAAGAAACTGAACCGATCTTCTATTTTCTTCACAATCTTCCAATGTATCCTTAGAACCACCTAGACTAGTGTGGGCAATTCTCAACACATGAGATAGATATAGAGAGAAGAAGAGAAAATAACAAAGTGGCTTAGAAAAGGACTTGTGTTTAGAAAGAATCTAAAACTATCAGAAAATCTGACTTGTGACTTATCAAACTTATTGTTTTGACTTCTCTATAAGCACTCCTTTTATAGACTCAATTAGGCCATTTAATTTAATTAAAAAATCAATAAAATAATAGCTATTTTAAAGCCCTAGGTCGAAATTATCATGGGCTATAGGCCCGTGAAATTTCTCATTTGATTATAAACACATTTGACTTAAAATCAAGGCCTGTATTATTTTCTATTGATTTAATTAATTAAATAATTATTTAAATCCTTTATCAAATTAATTATTTAAAATTTGAACATTTATTTAAACTTATTTATTAATTTAGATACCAATTTATCTTAATTAATAAATTTGCCATAATTTCTCTTTTCTTCTCAAAATTACACAACTCTGTGAAACTATCCAAAATTGACCTGGTCAACTTTGATAATTCTAATTGATAATTAAATCAATTAATTGAGACTATCTAGATGATTTTATCCAAGGTACAATGGGGACCATGGGCCTATGAAATCAAGCTCCAATAAGTTATCATAAATCTAACAAATAAATTTACTAACTTATTAATTCCTCGTGACTCCACTATAGACTTGGAATTGCACTCTTGAATTCATAGAACGCTCTATAACAAATATAGATACGCTATTAATTATCCATTGTTACAATCATAATTGTCACTCAATCCTCTATAGACGGTCTACAATGAGATAGGACTAAAATACCGTTTTACCCCTCATTGTATTTTATCCTTAAAACACTTAGTTCCTTGTAAATGATATTTCAGTAAACTAATTTAATTACTGAAATGAGATATCTATCATTTAACACCTTGAACCAAACTAAAAGGAAACCATCATTTCACTTCTTCATCAGAAGCTATAGATGTTCATATCTATGATTAACACTCCCACTCAATTATACTACCGAGTTCCCAAGATGTAAGTATGGGCTAGACCGTAGGGTAAGCTGGTAACGAACAAGTCAAAGAACTCAAATAATACAATCAGTTAGAATACTAACCACTCAGAATTGAGATTGAATTGACCTATGGTCAACTATATGATATGACTAGAATAGATAATAATGGTATGTTTACTTATCTTATCAACTGTCAATATCGGTCCTGTCCGATGTAACAAATACATCCGATCTTATCTACTTTGATAATGTTCTGGAAAGAACATAACACTGTAATGTGTAAGTAGATCATATCGTAGATTGGCAAGTCAGTGTAAATCCAGTTCACTAACTAATCTTATGACTAAATTATTTTGAACATATAATCATATTTATATTCCACTGTGATTACGCCACTATAAATAAGATTAGCTATATGCTCGGGATTTAATAGAAGTTTATATTAAACAAATAATCATGAAAATAAAACATGTGAGCAAAGTGATTGACCAAGTCAAAAAATGATTTCTATTCTTTTATTGATAATAAAATGAGATTACAAAGAATTTGAGTTTTAATTAGGGCATAAAACCCCAACAATAGCTTCATCAAAGCTTTGAGGTTCACATTCTAGCAAATAAATTAGAAAATCTGGACCAAAGGTTTTTTCAGTTCTGATTCTTTTCCTACATCTGGGTTCATCCTCAAACTCTAGTTCTTGATCCTGACTATTTTCTTCAAAAGTCTCATGTGTTCGTTTTAACGAACTTAAATCTTCTTTGGATCTACATGGAAATACATGTTCAAAGAACGATGCATTCCTAGATTCCATTATCGTGTTTTTATGTATGTCAGCGATTTTAGACTCATGCACAAGAAACCGATAAGCACTACTATTATGTGCATATAACCAATAAAGATGAAATCAATAGATTTTGGACCTACCTTCACATTCTTAGCTAAAGGTACAACCACTTTGGCAAGACACTCCCATACTCATAAGTATTTGTAGGAAGGCTGTAACGCCCTGGATAGCCAAGACCACTACACTATGTATTTATAAAGGTGTGAGACTTGCTAATCAAGTCATTTAATCAAAACGTGTCATTAGCTAATGTGTTCTAGGGCTAAAAGACACTTTGGCCTCAAAAGATACATTTTATAAATTATAAACAATTTACAGAAGGGATCCCCAAAAGTACAATGTTTAAAAGTTGGTTTACAAAATTCAACAGTTAAGAGTAAACATTAGCCATACTAAGGCAAAATACAAGGTTCTGGTCCTTTCGTCCCTGTAATCTCCTCAACCGTGGCGGTTGAGCGGCCTGACATGTACATTCACCCTGCAGAGCTCTCCAATCAAGGTTGATCGATCTTGCCCTTGCCTTTACCTGCACCACGCAACACCCGTGAGCCAAGGCCCATCAAGAAAAAACCACACACAACATAAATAATATTATCAAACAGACATTCTGATAAGCATGTTCAGATATTCAATCCACAGCATATAAGCACACTTCAAGGTACAAATAACCTCATCTATACTCAGATTATTCAACAATCTCCTTAATCACATTCATGGCCAAATATAATAATCAATTAACACAAATACTAGGGTCGACACCTTAGGTCTCACCCTCTGTTTAACCCACTGACTCCGGCCCGCTTAAACCGAGCTCAGTGTATAATAAGTTGTCCTCGGTTACCAGTGTCCGAGCCGTGCCAATTGCACAAGTTAACCGTGGCACGCTTAGGCCGTTGGTTTACAATTTACATGGCATAATACCATTCTTTCAATCATACATATCAGGGAGCCCTTAGTCCCGTTCAAATATTCAACCGGGTGTAGTTTTCTTACCTTTAGCTTCTAGATGAATTAGCTACGGGCGATTACTCCTTGAGTGCAATCCGATCCCCGAGCCCTAGCTTAGCACCTAGTCACAACCATGATGAAAGATACCATAAACAATCTTAAATGAGTTTCCAAACCAAGTTCTAGTCCCCGGAACATTGAACTTCACCAAATATGGTAAAAGATTCAATCCCGAGCATCCTAGGTTAAATTCCCAAGCCTAAAATCCCAAAATCCCTTAAGCGCCCCGGCATAGGCCACCCATGCCGCGGCATGGCCCCCAAACAGAACCATCTAAGGTACAAAAATAGGTAAGCGCCGCGGCATTGCTTGGACCATGCCGCGGCCCGCCCTCCTTCCTCATCATGCAACAATCTCGAAGGGCTGCGATTCACCAAGAACCATGCCGCGGCCCGACCCTTCGAACCCAGAAAAATCCACCATTTTCAATCTCTAAACCTCACCTTAAGCCACCCCAAAGCCCCCAACTCAAAACCAATTAATAACAACATCATTAGAATGATTTAAACAACACAATCCAACCAAAAATCCAGCCTAACACTCACCAAAATCCCAATTCCAATTTCTGAGATTTCAAACCCACAAAACTCAAAACCAGCCATGAAAACTCTCAAATTCAACCATCAAACTTTAAATTAAACCTTACCTCAGCTGTAGAATCGTTTCTCCAAGAGTCCCCTGACCTATCTTCAAAGTTTCAAGCCTCAATTTCCACCTTAAATGCCAAAACCACAGATATTTAAAACTCAGCCATTTCTCTAAATTCCTAACCTCAGAAACGAAAATTCAAAGCTTACCTTGGCTCTATCTCAGACCTTGATCAGTTCCTGAGCTAATCCTCCATATTATTCCCTTCAATTCTCAAAGATACAGCTTAATTCCAGCAGTTCCCCCTCAAAATTCAATGTTTTTCCTTCCTTAGGAGAGAGGTGAGAGAGAAGACTGAGGAAGAGTCGGTCTAATTTCTGTCTAGTGTTTTCTAAGTCCTCCAAGTATATCCTTAGGTTATTAGACTAATCCCAAAACTCGGGGTACCGAAAACGTCACCGAGGGCAAAACGGTAAAATCCCCCAATAATCCCGCCTAGACATCCTAACCTCAAATATATCTCCAATTATTTATTTTCATTACCTGATAGTCTAAATCACTACCCGATATCTAAAGTACTCCTTAACTTGTCCAAAGTCAATTATAATGCCCCGTTGTGACTTTTCCCGCTATCTAGCCCTAGGATCGCCTCGAGTCGCCGGCTGCAGAATTATCCACATAATAATATGGTTCTCGCATATATCTCATACATATATATCACATCATCATATAATATCATCAATTATCATAAGCACACTATTAATCATATAATTACGCATTTAAATCAATAACATTCATTCTAATCCCAATTATGCCCTCCCGGCACACTAATCAAGGCCCTTAAGCCTTATTAGCAAATTTGGGTCGTTACAACTATCCCCTCCTAATGAGAATTTCGTCCTCGAAATTTACCTGAATTGCTCGGGATACTGATCCCGAATCGCTGTCTCTAACTCCCAGGTCGCTTCCTCGACCTTGCTATTCCTCCACAATACTTTCACCAACGAAATTGTCTTATTCCGTAAGACTTTGTCCTTCCGATCCAAAATCTGAACTGGTCGCTCCTCATAGGACAAATCTGTCTGTAACTCTAAGTCATCGTACCTCAGTACATGTGTCGTATCAGAAACACACTTCCGCAACATAGAGACATGGAACACATTATGAACTCCTGATAGCGACGGTGGCAAGGCCAGCCTATAAGCCACCTGTCCAATCCTCTCCAAGATCTCAAAAGGTCCAACAATCCGAGGGCTCAGCTTGCCCTTCACTCCAAACCTCCTTACACCCCTCAATGGTGAAACTCGCAGAAACACGTGGTCCCCAACCTGGAACTCCACGTTCCTACGCTTAGGATCAGCGTTGCTTTTCTGTCTACTCTGCGAGGCAAGCATTCTAGCCCGAATATTCTCCATGGCCTCGTTAGTCCTCTGAACCATATCTAGCCCCAAATACTTTCTCTCACCCATCTCATCCCAGTGAATGAGCGATCTACATTTTCTTCCATATAACATCTCATAAGGAGCCACTTCAATTGTGGACTGATAGTTGTTGTTATATGATAACTCGATCAATGGGAGGTACTTACTCCATGAACCCTCAAAGTCAATCACACATGCCCTAAGCATGTCCTCCAATACCTGAATCGTCCTCTTAGACTATCCATCAGTCTGAGGATGAAAGGCTGTGCTAAACTTCAGCTG
Organism: Humulus lupulus; assembly: GCF_963169125.1. Classification (NCBI taxonomy): domain Eukaryota; kingdom Viridiplantae; phylum Streptophyta; class Magnoliopsida; order Rosales; family Cannabaceae; genus Humulus; species Humulus lupulus. Next base: position 46,648,011 of record NC_084800.1, on the reverse strand, counting down.
AGTCCCCATAGCTCTCTGCAAAGCTCCCCAAAACTTGGAGGTAAAGATAGGGTCTCGATTAGATACAATAGACTTTGGAACCCCATGGAGACGAACTATCTCCCTCACATATAGCTCTGCATACTTCTCCACTGTATAAGTCGACCTCACTAGTAGAAAATGAGCTGACTTGGTGTATCTGTCCACTATCACCCACACTGAGTCATGAAGTCCAACTGTCCTGGGTAATCCTCCCACGAAATCCATCGTAATATCTTCCCATTTCCACTCTGGGATACCCAAAGGCTGAAGTAATCCCGCTGGTCGTTGATGCTCAGCCTTAACCTGCTGACATGTCAAACATCTAGACACATACTCAACTACATCCTTCTTCATTCCGGGCCACCAGTATAACGTCCGTAGATCCTGATACATCTTCATGGTACCCGGATGAAGTGAGTATGGTGTAGTGTGAGACTCATCCAATATCTCTCGCCTGATTCCCACATCTGCCGGAACACAAATCCGCCCCTGATACCGAAGCAAACCTGTCTCAGAAATAGTATAATCCTTAGCTGTCCCCACTAAGACATGCTGTCTAACCTCCTGCAACTGTGTATCCACTAACTGACCCTCCTTGACCTGCTCTAACAGGGTCGACTGCAAGGTAATATTGGCTAACTGGCCTACCACCAGTTCTATCTTTGCCCTGACCATCTCATCAGCTAATTCCCTTGAGATCTGGGTGGAACTATACAACTGTCCTGGGCCCCTCTGGCTCAACGCATCAGCCACCACGTTGGCTTTTCTAGGATGGTAAAGGATGTCACAGTCATAATACTTAACCAACTCCAACCAACGTCTCTGCCTCATATTCATATCCTTCTGGGTAAAGAAATACTTCAGACTCTTATGGTCAGTGTATATCTCGCACTTCTCCCCGTACAGATAATGTCGCCACACCTTTAGTGCAAATACCACTGCTGCTAACTCCAAATCGTGAGTCGGATACCTTTGCTCATACTCCTTCAGCTATCGAGATGCATATGCTATAACTTTCTCATTCTGCATCAACACACAGCCTAAACACATCCTCGACGCGTCACAGTAGACCACAAACTTCCCTTCCTCCGAGGGAAGACTCAACATGGGCGCAGAAATAAGTCGTCGCTTCAACTCCTGAAAGCTGTTCTCACACTTCTCTGACCAGATGAACTTCTGATTCTTTCTTGTCAACTCTGTCATCGGTGAAGAAATCTTCGAGAACCCCTCTACAAACCGCCTGTAGTAACCAGCCAACCCAAGGAAACTCCGCACCTCCGAGGCATTCCTCGGCCTCGGCCAATCCCTAACTGCTTCTACCTTGGACGGATCCACCTTAATCCCTTCTGCCCCTACTATATGTCCAAGGAAGGTCACCTCTAGTAGCCAAAACTCACACTTCTTAAACTTGGCGTACAATTGATGCCCCCTTAACCTCTGTAGAACCTGTCGGAGATGTTGCTCATGCTCTACCTCTGAACTGGAGTAAACCAAGATGTCGTCGATGAAGACAATGATGAACTGATCCAAGAAGTCTTTGCACACCCTATTCATCAGATCCATAAAAGCTGCTGAGGCATTGGTCAGACCAAAAGACATGACCAGGAACTCATAATGCCCATATCGTGTCCGGAAGGCCGTCTTCGGTATATCCTCATCTTTGATCCTCAGCTGGTGATAACCAGATCGAAGATCAATCTTTGAGAACACCGTCTTACCTTGCAGCTGGTCAAACAAGTCATCAATGTAGAGGGTACTTGTTCTTAATAGTTAACTTGTTCAATTCTCTGTAATCGATGCACATCCTCAAAGTCCCATCCTTCTTCTTAACGAACAACACAGGAGCGCCCCATGGAGAATAACTAGGCCTGATGAATCCCAAATCCAGAAGTTCCTGCAACTGTATCTTTAACTCTTTCAATTCTGCTGGTGCCATTCTGTATGGTGTCCTTGATACTAGTTCTGTCCCCGGTGCTAACTCAATCTCAAACTGAATCTCCCTACGCGGTGGCAACCCTGGCAGATCCTCACGGAAGACATCTAGAAACTCACACACCAATCTAGTCTCTCCCGGCCCTGCTGGCATGACTCTAGCGGTATCCACTACACTAGCCAGAAAACCTATGCATCCTCCCTGCAACAAGTCCCTGGCTCTCAATGCTGAAATCATGGGTACACGGGGTCCAGACACCGCACCCACAAAAACAAAAGGGTCCTCGCCCTCAGGCTCAAAAGTAACCATCTTCTTCCTGCAATCAATTGTAGCTCCATATCTGGCCAACCAGTCCATCCCCAGAATCATATCGAAATCCTCCAAATCTAACTCAATCAGATCTACCGAGAGTTCCCTACTATCAACCATCATTGGCAGTGCCCTAATCCATCTCCTAGAGACTACCAGTTCCCCTGTAGGCAACAAAGTCCCAAACCCTACAGTTCGATACTCACTAGGTCTATACAATCTATCAATCACTCTACTAGAAACAAATGAGTGTGTAGCACCAGAATCTATCAAAATAGTAAAAGGAGTGCCAGCGCTAGAAAGCTGACCTGTCACTACTGAGGGACTAGCCTCAGCCTCCACCTGAGTCAAGGTGAATACTCGAGCTGGAGTCAAGCTATCCACTTTTCCCGCTTCACCTTTCTTCACCGTTGGGCAGTCTTTCCTGAGATGCCCTACAACTCCGCACACAAAGCAAGCATTGGCCCGACACTCGCCCATATGGCATCTTCTACATCTCGGACACTATGGATAGGTCCGCCATGCCTCGCCGCCACCCTGACGGCCACCCTGACCACCCCGACCCCTCCTATCAGGACCAGCAGCGGTCGAAGTGTCAGGAGTCTTCCTCTTGAAATCACTGGGGCCTCCGCCCCTACCAGACCCAGAATATGGAGGCACCGCCCTGCGGCCCTCCCTTCTTGCTGCACTATCCCTCCATATCTTATTCTCCGCTTCCTCAGCGGTAAGAGCCTTCTCAACGGCCTGGGCATAAGTTGTTCCTCTAGGTACCGTTGTGATCCTGACATCTCGAGCTATCATAGCATTCAGCCCTCTAATAAATCTATCCTGCCTAGCTGCATCGGTAAGCACAAGATCTGGAGCAAACTTCACAAGCCTATCAAATTTCAGGGCATACTCAGTAACGGTCATACTGCCCTGAACCAAACTCACAAACTCATTAACCTTTGCTGCTCTGACAGCAACAATGTAGTACTTCTGACTGAATAGATCTTTGAATCCTTCCCAACTCAATGTAGTCACATCCCTAGTCTGCGATGCCACTTCCCACCAGATACGGGCATCCTCTCTCAGCATATATGTGGCACAGGCCACCCTATCTTGCCCCTCTATCCTCATAAAATCCAGAATTACTGTAATCATAGTTAGCCACTGCTCGACTTTCAATGGGTTTGGTCCACCCTCAAAGATTGAGGGTTGTTGCTTCCTGAAACGTTCATATAACGGCTCCCATTTGTTACCAATCTCCCCAGACTGCACAACTGGTACCACCGCAGGTGGTACAAAAGGGGCAGCACTCCCTGTCGGAGCCTGATGTTGCAGAATACGAATCTGCTCATCCTGACTCTGTAATCGAGCCTGCATCTCAGCCATTAATTGTTGCCAGTTCTCGGGCACTGGCGGAGGAGTCTGGCCCTGGTCATCACCCCTGGTCCCGGACCTAGTGCCGGCTAGTCGTGAAGATTTTCTTGGACGCATAGCTATCCAAGTCAATCTGCAAATAACGACTCGGCAATCAGACCATGATGACAGGGTAAAATTTCTCCAACATCCACCAATAGAATATCACCAACCACAAACAATCCACATATAAGCATCCATTCTCATGCACTGGCTGCCAATAAGCACGCCTTCAATCCAATTGCACAAAAGCTATGAAACATGCATTCATACATGCACAATATACAATTAGTCATTCAAATATTCATCTACATGCACGGCGATGTTAATAAACATGCCTCAATATTCTCACACAACAGTCAAGGGCCAGGCCCTATCAGTATCTCATGCTTCCTAATAATCCAGTAAATACAGCATTCATAGCTCATCACAAACACATAAGCACATAGGCACATATACACATTACCGAACCCTGATTTTGAGATTGTCTCTAGCAGCGAATGTACATGTCTAGCCTGTCTTCAGGAACCCTTAAACCTAGGACGCTCTGATACCAAGTTGTAACGCCCTGGATAGCCAAGAGCACTACACTGTGTATTTATAAAGGTGTGAGACTTGCTAATCAAGTCATTTAATCAAAACGTGTCATTAGCTAATGTGTTCTAGGGCTAAAAGACACTTTGGCCTCAAAAGATACATTTTATAAATTATAAACAATTTACAGAAGGGATCCCCAAAAGTACAATGTTTAAAATGTTGGTTTACAAAATTCAACAGTTAAGAGTAAACATTAGCCATACTAAGGCAAATAACAAGGTTTTGGTCCTTTCGTCCCTGTAATCTCCTCAACCGTGGCGGTTGAGCGGCTTGACATGTACATTCACCCTGCAGAGCTCTCCAATCAAGGTTGATCGATCTTGCCCTTGCCTTTACCTGCACCACGCAGCACCCGTGAGCCAAGACCCATCAAGAAAACAACACACACAGCATAAATAATATTATCAAACAGACATTCTGATAAGCACGTTCAGATATTCAATCCACAGCATATAAGCACACTTCAAGGTACAAATAACCTCATCTATACTCAGATTATTCAACAATCTCCTTAATCACATTCATAGCCAAATATAATAATCAATTAACACAAATACTAGGGTCGACACCTTAGGTCGCACCCTCTGTTTAACCCACTGACTCCGGCCCGCTTAAACCGAGCTCAGTGTATAATAAGCTGTCCTCGGATACCAGTGTCCGAGCCGTGCCAATTGCACAAGTTAACCGTGGCACGCTTAGGCCGTTGGTTTACAATTTACATGGCATAATACCATTCTTTCAATCATACATATCAGGGAGCCCTTAGTCCCGTTCAAATATTCAACTGGGTGTAGTTTTCTTACCTTTAGCTTCTAGATGAATTAGCTACGGGCGATTACTCCTTGAGCGCAATTCGATCTGTAAGGACCGTCGGACACCATTTATGTCCCCATTGGTATGATATTGTCCGCTTTGAGCCTAAGCCCTCACGGATTTGTTTTTGAGCACCTTTCCAAAAGGCCTCATTCCAAAGGAGATGGTGTCCATCCTTATATACCCAAGATCCTTCCCATTTCTAGCCAATGTGGGACTTTGGTTGTACACCCAACAATCCTCCCCTCAAACAAAGGACCACCTTGCCTCCCCTTAGACGATTACAGATCTAAACCTGAATCCCTCGATTCCAACACTCAAGATCCCCTTGAGTAAGCTAGATGAATCCCTTCACCAGCTAGATTCGAAATCCCTTCGAATACCTGAATCCCTCGATTCCAACACTCAAGATCCCCTTGAGTAAGCTAGATGAATCCCTTCACCAGCTAGATTCGAAATCCCTTCGAATCAGATCTGAACCTCCGATGGCTCTAGCAGCAAGCTTCACCTCCTTTGTTTGGCAATCCGAGGATACATTCACATGGCTAATTTTTGGGATCCGGCTCTGATACCACTTGTAAGGACCGTCGGACACCATCTATTTCCCCATTGGTATGATATTGTCCGCTTTGGGCCTAAGCCCTCACGGATTTGTTTTTGGGCACCTTCCCAAAAGGCCCCATTCCAAAGGAGATGGTGTCCATCCTTATATACCCTAGATCCTTCCCATTTCTAGTCAATGTGGGACTTTGGTTATACACCCAACACGATCCCCGAGCCCTAGCTTAGCACCTAGTCACAACCATGATGAAAGATACCATTATCAATCTTAAATGAGTTTCCAAACCAAGTTCTAGTCCCCAGAACATTGAACTTCACCAAATATGGTAAAAGATTCAATCCCGAGCACCCTAGGTTAAATTCCCAAGCCTAAAATCTCAAAATCCCAAAATCCCTTAAGCGCCCCGGCATAGGCCACCCCATACCGCAGCATGGCCCCCAAATAGAACCATCTAAGGTACAAAAATAGGTAAGCGCCGCGGCATTGCTTGGACCATGCTGTGGCCCGCCCTCCTTCCTCAGCATGTAACAACCTCGAAGGGCCGCGGCTCACCAAGAACCATGCCGCGGCCCGACCCTTCGAACCCAGAAAAATCCACCATTTTCAAACTCTAAACCTCACCTTAAGCCACCCCAAAGCCCCCAACTCAAAACCAATTAATAACAACATCATTAGAATGATTTAAACAACACAATCCAACCAAAAATCCAGCCTAACACTCACCAAAATCCCAATTCCAATTTCTGAGATTTCAAACCCACAAAACTCAAAACCAGCCATGAAAACTCTCAAATTCAACCATCAAACTTTAAATTAAACCTTACCTCAGCTGTAGAATCGTTTCTCCAAGAGTCCCCTGACCTATCTTCAAAGTTTCAAGCCTCAATTTCCACCTTAAATGCCAAAACCACATATATTTAAAACTCAGCCATTTCTCTAAATTCCTAACCTCAGAAATGAAAATTCAAAGCTTACCTTGGCTCTATCTCAGACCTTGATCAGTTCCTGAGCTAATCCTCCAGATTATTCCCTTCAATTCTCAAAGATACAGCTTAATTCCAGCAGTTCCCCCTCAAGTTTCAATGTTTTTCCTTCCTTAGGAGAAAGGTGAGAGAGAAGACTGAGGAAGAGTCGGTCTAATTTCTGTCTAGTGTTTTCTAAGTCCTCCAAGTATATCCTTAGGTTATTAGACTAATTCCAAAGCTCGGGGTACCGGAAACGTCCCCGAGGGCAAAACGGTAAAATCCCCCAATAATCCCGCCTAGACATCCTAACCTCAAATATATCTCCAATTATTTATTTTCATCACCCGATAGTCTAAATCACTACTCGATATATAAAATACTCCTTAACTTGTCCAAAATCAATTATAATGCCCCGTTGTGACTTTTCCCGCTATCTAGCCTTAGGATCGCCTCGAGTCGCCGGCTGCAGAATTATCCACATAATAATGTGGTTCTCGCATATATCTCATACATATATATCACATCATCATATAATATCATCAATTATCATAAGCACACTATTAATCATATAATTACGCATTTAAATCAATAACATTCATTCTAATCCTAATTATGCCATCCTGGCACACTAATAAAGGCTCTTAAGCCTTATTAGAAAATTTGGGTCGTTACAACTATCCCCTCCTAATGAGAATTTCGTCCTCGAAATTTACCTGAATAGCTCGGGATACTGATCCCGCATCGCTGTCTCTAACTCCCAGGTCGCTTCCTCGACCTTGGTATTCCTCCACAATACTTTCACCAACGGAATTGTCTTATTCCGTAAGACTTTGTCCTTCCGATCCAAAATCTGAATATTTGACAAAACAACCTTGTCCGACTCAAATACCATACAAAATCAACGCTTGTTCAGCAGTGTACTAGATACAAGGTTCTTACGAATATTCTGTACATACAACACATTGTTCAGAGTCAACTTTTTCCCAAAGGACATTTTTCAGGATCACTTTTCCGTGACCCACAATCTCAGACGTGGCAGAGTTCCCCATAAATAGTTTCTCTCCATAAATAGTTTCTCTCCATTGGTCACTTGTTCAAAAGATTTTAATATACCCTTGTTTGAGCATATATCTTGAGTGAAACTAGTATCAATCAACCACTCTCTAGGGTTAGAATTGACTAGGTTTACCTTAGACACCATCGATGATAGATTTATATCACCAACATCTTTGGAGACGTCATCCATCAAATTAGACTCGACTACGATTCTTCTTTGCTAGTTAGAGTCTGTTGACTTGTGACTTGGCTTATTACAGTTAAAGCACTTGCAAGGAATTTGAAAGGCTTTTTGGAGATTCCTCATTTTGGTTTGATCTTTAATCTTTTTATCGTTGGGTTTATAGTTCTTATTTCCCCTAGAGTTTTGACCTTGCTCCATCAGATTGGCCTTAGCCATACCTTGTCTTGAACTTTTTTTCGTCAGAATTCTTGTTATCTTATTCGATACGAAGTCTTACAATTAATTCTTCAATTGTCATCTGCTTTCCTTTGTGCTTGAATTAGCTCTAGAACTCCTTCCATGCAGGGGGTAGCTTTTCAATCATAGTAGCTACTTGGAAGGTCTCACTCAGAATCATGTCCTCAGATTGAATCTCATGTAGCATTATTTAAAATTCCTGAGCCTGACTGATCATAGTTTTGGAATCTACCATCCACAAATTTCTTTGTGTCAGCATCCTCAGATATATATTGTAACGCCCTGGTTACTCCAAGACCATTACCGTGGACTTTAAATAACTACTCGCTAAACGAGTCATTAGGTTATAAACGTGCATCTAGGTGTTATTAATAGGTCATGGTGAAAATCTTGATCAAAAGGAATGTATATATTTTATTTAAAACATTAAACTATACATGGGCTCATAAACGTGTTTACAAAGTTAATTACAATCCAAAATGGTCATTACAGTATAAAAATTACAACATGTCGACCTAAGTGGCAAAAATAGGGTTAAACCCTAGTTCTTCTGAGAAACACATTGGTCGTGGTGGTCAAGTGACTGCATATGTACACATCGCCACCTAAGCTCTCCACTCAAGGCTGGTGAGATTTTCTTTTCCTTTACCTGCACCACATAGCACCCGTGAGCCAAGGCTCAATAAGAAAACTTATTACTGCATGTATACAATATCAATAAATGATTCTGGTAATCATTCTGGGGCTTGCAACCCTAATCAGATAGTGAGTCACACTTTGGGCTCCACACCCTAATCAGATAAGTGACTATTAAGTCATACTTTGAATAGATAACTAATAAGTCTATCTCTATATGGATGGGTGATAAGTCTATCTCTAGATAGATGACTAATAAGTCTATCTCTATATAGATAACTAATAAGTCTATCTCTAGGGCTTTGCACCCTAAGCCATGTGACGTTCAGTCACCTGAGCCTTTTGGCCCTGGCTCTACGTAACTAGCCTTTAGATTAGACAAGCGCTTTTAGTTTTCATCGAACTTGGGGTCGGTCAAGCATTTCATGCTCATGTTGATTAAATCTAATCATTTCAGCATGTGTTAAACACATTAATGTCATTCTTGACTCTTAAGCAAATATCATACGACCAACGCTCAATATTACCGCTGAACTTGACTGATAAGTCACAGCTTCAAGATCAATACTAAACACCATTGTCATTCTTTGACTAATAAGTCACTACCATACACAGATAAGCAAAGCTGCTATGCATTTACTATGCAATCAAGGTCAATATATAGAGCACTCAACATGCTTCATCAATAACCATGCATGTCACATACTGGGTGCATTTTTCTTACCTCTGGTTCGAGCGTGAAATAATAAAAGAATGAGCCTTGAGAATGATCTGTCCTTAGGCCCCTTAGTTGTAACGCCCTGGTTACCCCAGAATAGTTACAGTGAACGGTGAACCGGAAATTTGACTCATTGCCTGATTCCTTTGGTTAAAAACGTGTTCTAGGTATTATTAACAGGTTAAGGTGAAAACCGATAAAAAGGAAAGGATATGTTTTATTGATACATAAAACTGTTCATGGGCCCACAAGAACATTTACAATTTATTTACAGCTCAAAAAGGTCATTACTGTTCCAAAATTATAAACCCCGCCGACCTAAGCGACAAAAATCGAGTAAACCCCCTAGTTCCTCTGAGAACTCCTTGGCCGTGGTGGTCAAGCGGCCGCATATGTACACATCACCACCTAAGCTCTCCACTCAAGGCTGGGTGAGCTTTTCTTTTCCTTTACCTGCACCACATAGCACCCATGAGCCAAAGCCCAGCAAGAAAACATAACATTATGTGTAAACATTATCAAATGATTATCATTATAATCACACTTGAGCACAAAGCTTTCAAAGGAATGAGTGAATATCACTTGAGGTCCTGATAAACCATACTGAGTGACTGACAAGCAAGTCACTAATTCAAGTGGAAGAGTGGCTGCTAGGTAAGCCACTAGCCTTCAACAGGTTCAGGTAAACCATACTGAGTGACTGGCAAGCAAGTCACTAATTCAAATGGAAGAGTGGCTGCTAGGTAAGCCACTAGCCTTCAAGCGCTTATATTCATTGACCCTGAGGTCAGCCCGGCATTAATGCTCTTTGAGTCATTCAATGCAGAAAGTCGATTAGATCTAATCTCTGTTGGCTTGCGTGATACACGCTAAGGCCATTCTGACTAATGAGTCAGTGCAACGTGACCAGTGCCCAGTACCACTGCCGAACCTGACTAATGAGTCACAGTTTCACAGTTGATACTAGCACCTTTGCCAAATCTGACTAATGAGTCAGTACCATGCACAAGTGAGCAACATTTGCTAAGTATTCCATAATCAATTCATGTTCACATTTATACAACCAACATGCCTCATGAATAACCATGCATGTCACATTTAGGGTGCAGTTTTCTTACCTCTGGTTCGAGCTAGAATGAATAAAAGAAAGACCCTTGAGAACGATCAACCTTTTGGTCCTTTAGCGGTTACCTGGTCATAACCAATTATGGGATTCCATCAATAAAATAAATCATAAAAGGTTCCCAAACCAAAACCTAGCCTCCAAGACATCAAACACTACTTAACCGGATAGTAGGATCGACCCCGAGGCCTAAGGCTTGAATCCCCAAGCTAAAAACACTTTTCTGGCCAAAAAGCCACTAAGGGTCGCGGCCCTCCCCAGCTGCGCCACGGCGCGCCCCCAGACAGAGGCGGCCTTACCCTGTCAAGCACCATGGGCCGCGGCTCACCTATGCCATGCTGCGGCTCATTACCCTATTCAGCCAAAAATTCAACACGCACCAGCTCGACTTCCCCTGCATTTTCCCTTGAAACCAGCCCTTCAAACCAATCCAAAACACCAACCTAACACCCAATTTAACCCCTAAACTTCATCTATAACTCACCCTCATCAAAACCCAAGTAAAACATCAACCTAACTCCCATTAATTCCAACTATCCACCAAAGAATGACAAGTTGAAATCTGAAACCAAAACAGAGATAAAAACCAGAAACTTATGGCTGAACTCACCTCAAATTCGAGATCAAACCCTCTTCAATGGCTGAACCAAGTCTACAAACTCAGCCCCTTGATTTCCTAGCTTGAAACCTCACTTTGAGCTCAAAAACTTCAAAGAGGAAATGAGAGAAATGGAGGTACGAGAAGGAGAAGTAAAGCCCTGTTTTTGTTCTGTTTTCTACAGCCATCTAAAGCTTCACATATATCCAAACCAAATGACCTAAATGCCCCTAGGTCATTCAAGGCTTCTAAAATCATTTCAAGGGTAAAATTGGTACTTTCCACTTATCCTGTTAATCATAATTAACGCTTCCCAATTCCTGCTAATCTCAATATTCTCAAACACCAGTAATTCTCATCCGGTTACCCTTTAATGCCCGGTAACATTCTAATCATTAAAAACACCTCGAGACTCACCCCGAGCCCCGAGCTTAAACCTGTTATGACCAAACCGATAATTAACATTCCATGATCGTCTCATGCCGAATGGCTCGAACAAACCCACATTATAATGTGGTCTCAAAATATATCACCAACATGCATACAAAAATGCAATTTACCCTCAACGGGCCAAATTACCATCACACCCCTGTAATAACAAATATGGACACACATGCATGCATTTAACATCATATTATAATATAATCCTCATATACATGCATTTTATCATTTAATGGCATAATTAAACAAGTATGGCCCTCCCGGCCTACTATTCCCGCCATTAAACCATAACGGAGAATTCGGGGCATTACATTAGCGGTCACCTAATCATAACCAAATATGAAATTCCATTAATAAAATAAGTAATAAAAGGTTCCCGGACCAAGACCTAGCCTCCGGGACGTCGAATCCTACTAAATCGGGTAGTAGGAACGATCCCGGGGCCTAAGGTTTGAGTTCCCATGATTAAAACACAATTCTGGCCAAAAATGTCCTTAAGCGCCACGACCCCACACCTCTGAGTCGCGGCCTGCCTCCAAACAGAGGCACCAGCTACAAGTTACCTGCACATGCGCCATGGCCCGCCACTCAGGCACCGCGGCCCCAACGCTTTTCAGCCTCTTCTCTCATCTTCACTAAGCTTGGGTCGCGACGCCCATGAACAGGATCGCGACCCCACCTGGAACTCAGCCAAAAACATTCATTTTCCCCCTTTTAAAATCCTCCAAAAACGTATCCAAACATATCTAAATCCCAAAATTAAAGTTCACAAACATCCCAATAATCTAAAATCATCAAAACCCGAGGCTCAAACAACTCAAAAACTCATTAACACATAAAATCCAATTCAAAGCTTAGAAACTCAAAAACTCAAAACTTAAAGCTTAGATTACCTCTGATTGAGTCGTTTCTCGCTAAATCCTCCAGTTAATAAGCTTCTAATCTTCCCTAAAATTGCTATAACTCGATCCTCGCTTGAATCCAAGTCCTAAAACTCAAGTTTCCTTCGAAAATGCGACGAACAGTAAAAATGGATAATAAGAGAAAGAGAAAAAGTGTTTGAACGTATTTTCCTTCTGATAGGTTACTTCAAGCTTAAGTAACCTCAAGTAAATCCTAATGCTCGGGGTCCCAAAAATGTCCCCGAGGGTAAAATAGTCAAAATTCCCATAATTTCCTCCTGATCTCACTAACTCTCAATGTATCATCAAATAATCATTCTCATTAACCAATATCCCAATAATTGACCCCGTTATGACCAAAACTGCTAACTTGCATCCTAGGATCGTCTCATGCTGAATAACTCAAATATATCCACATAATAATGTGGTCCCACCCATATATCACATACATGCACATAAATATACAAATATGCTCTCAATGGCCAAAATTATGAAAATGTCCTTCTAATAAGAAGTGGGCCCACATGCATGCAATTAACATCATATAATAATATAACTCACATAATCATGCATATAATCACATAATTGTATATTAAATCAATTATGAACCTCCTGGCCCCCTAATTCAGGCATTAAGCCACATTAGGGAATTTGGGAGGTTACATATATTTTCGGTCTAGAGACTCCCACAGTTCTTTATCTGTCTTCTTTGTATCATATATTTTGTACAAAGAATTTTCTAAGTCATTCATAACATAGTCACGACAAAGAAAATCATATTAGATCCAATCTTTAACAACCTTAATAACTTGGATATCATCCTCATTTTTTTAAAACTTTGGTTCATCATCAGTTACAAATCTCGCAAGATTCATGGTAGTGAGATAGAACGACATCTTTTGCTGCCACCGTTTGAAATTATGTCCATTGAATTTATCAGATCTTTCCCCCAAAGCTCAAAGGATGGCTCGTAGCAACCGAGGCCGGAACCGTTTGGGTATGAGCTTGAACTGCCAGAACTCGGGTTTCAGCTGTCATATCATTGTTCCCACCACTTTGGTTTGTTTCAGTTGTCATATTGTATCACACAACCAACAGTGTTAATTTCCTTTTAGTAATTTCTTGTGGAATTTTGAATTGTACTCGTAAGAACAGGAATGGTCAAAAACTCAATCATTCGTGGTCTAACCTCTCGTTGAATATTTCTTTTGAGTGTTTATTCAAACCCCCATCACAAAAACCTCAACTAGATGATTTTCAAAGAGGACTAGGAGGGTCACGCCCCTGCCACAGCAGTCTAGTTTCTTTTGAAAATATTCAGTTCCTAGGATAGTCTGGAGGGGTCACAAATGGTCCCACTTAAAATCCAGCTTTCTCGACAAAACTTTTCTAGTGAGATTTTGTTTAACTTCAAACGAACTTTTCATAGTATATAAACAAAATATATCCCAATCACACAAAATATTGTCTAGTATAACATTTGAAAACTAAAGCATATGAAAAAACTAACTGTATTAGCGTTTGTTGACTTGTATATAATAATCTTCAAAGAAAGATATATATATATAGAGAGAGTAATGATATGTGCACTCAAAATATACACTAAAACATTACACACTGATGTGACAGTTTAGCCTAACCAATCATTTCATTCATAATGTGGGAGAGAAAACTAAGTTACTAGTCACTTACACATTTTCTAACACAGATATATAGGCAATTTGTAAATAGAGCTAGGGTTCTTGATTTCTGCATTTTCTTATGAAAATGGTGTTAAATTTTGCACATATAAACATATTTTTGAAGGCAATTTGTAAATAGAGCTAGGGTTCTTGATTTCTGCATTTTCTTATGAAAATGATGTTAAATTTTGCACATATATAGCTTGTAAACATATTTTTGAATGCATAAATATACATTAATGTATAGACCTTTGTGAGTACAGCTCTGAATTTGGTGGAATACGTGGCCAATGTGTACATTGATATATTTATATATGTGTGTGTATGATTATTATAAACTAAACTTGCATGATTGAGTAGTTTTAATATTATGATAAAAAAAACATTGTAGCCTGTAGGGATATCTTAGCTAATGTAGATCTCTAAGGGCTGCAATTTGCTGGTCATTATAGCCATATAATTATAAACATATATATGCCCATGGATCATTGTTAAAAGCCCCGAGATTTTCTTTTTCATATATATATATATATATATATATCACATACATCAACATTAAAAGAAATAAAAAGTACAACTACAAAAGTCATATAAATAAGTATTAAAAAAGATTTCGTATAATAACTATAACAATAAGGATTTTCTAAACACAACTGGAATGGTTCATTGGGAACTACAAAGAGCTAGCTTGATCGATCCTGACCACATGTGCGTCTCCTAATAATTAATCAAAACAATATTTCAACTCTCATAGATATATATACACACATATATATGGACCCACTTATAACTTGGTAATGGTGGCACTATTAATGCATATGGTCCTTCGTGTCTCCTGAGTTGTGTTAGAGAAAAATATATACACACTTTCAAAACCAACATCCCCAGTGCTCTTACGATCTATCTTGGATATCATTTCTGATACGTTGATTTTATAAATCCACTATCATTATTCATTAGTAATCTTTCCACCATTTTAAATTCCAATAATTAATCATTGATTCTCTTATGTTATTGTCTCAAAAATATTACTTGTTTATGTGTTGGAATTATTATTATTTTTATTATAAGTTTCTTTCAAAAGAAAAAAAGATCATACGTACAATATAATTCAGTTCTCTCTGTATCTTCCAGTTGTTGAAAGGAAAATTAACAATTAATAACCTCTTTCAATATATTAATTATTGGTATGGATGTTGATGTTTGGTAGCTTCCTTGATCTGAAAAAAAATCTCCAATCAACATTGAGATTCTAATCGTTCCTTTATTTATATATTATATATATGACCATTGATTTTGATTCTGGAGACTAAATATACGAGAGATTAATTGATATTTCTATCGTGCAAGAAATATGGAACCCTATTACTCACACGCATATAAAAAAAATTATTTATACTTGCCATAGACTGTGGTGCTAGTTCCCTATACATAAATATATGATAATTGCTATAGAGTACTAGTATCCACCACTGTATGATAATATCGTATTATTATTATTAGTGCAATTTATTATCGAGTCTTTTATATTTTGATTTAATAAATAATATATGAAATCGTTAACTACATATAAACATTCACCTTATATGGTATCAGATATAGTGGCTAATAAATATATATCCGATGAATTGGAATTATCCAATAAGAAATTTATTGGTCTTCTCTGAGAAGTATATTCAATATATGCATATATATGTATTACATTCAAATATTGGGATATATACATGGAGTACATGGGGAATATAATATTTGGTTCATTATCTTATCTTGTTTTAATTCTTTGAACAGAATCTTAAACTATATAGTGATGATGTCATATTCCTCCACGCATAGAGATTCGATATAATTATTTGTTATATATAAATAAAAGCCCATGCCCATAGATAATTTTATTTATACTCCTATATATGGAATTTTCCTGTGCCTCCACCGTATAAATATTCACTTTAAACTTCAAAAGAAAGGTTTAATATTTTGTTTAATTCACCATGCATGTGGTCTTATTTCTGCTTCTAGAGATTTTGCATTTTATGATCGGAACTTTATGATATGTGTTGATTAAGAACGTTTAATCTAAATATACCAAAGTCGTAGAAGTGACATCTATTTCATAGCTCCAAAGTTTATTAATTATTTTATTAGTTTTGTTCCTTTTCCATTGTCATGACCAGTCACTTCTCCTCACTTATTAATTTTGTATGTACACTACTATATATATACCGAGAGCTTGGGAATTTGGCTTTAAATAATTTGTGCTCGTGGGGAATTGGCTATGTCTCATCAAATTTTAATAACAATTTGTATATGCATGCATTTGGTCATTTTTCTTCCAATTTTATATAATGAATCTACGATATTTATAATATTTGTTAGGTTAATTGGTCCTGCACTTTGTTTATTTTTATTTTCTTCTAACGAAAGTGATTAGAGGCTCATAAACCACGTGTATACATTATTTTGTTTTTCCAAAAGTATTTTCATAGTTTAAAACATACATGTAATATATTTATATATATATATATATTATTAGAAAAGAATATTGATCGAACGTACGTGGTATTTCTTATTATTAAATATTTTATCAACGATAGAAAACATATCTTAATTAATTATCTCTCAATATAGTTGTTATTGATTTTTCTTTTTCATCACTTTTAATAGAAAACATATTAAAAGTCAACTTGTGTAGTAGTAGATGGTGATTTAAAAAATGAAATAGAATTTTTAGAGTTAGATTTATGTCTAATGTAATTTTACGTGCATATATATTATCTATATTTAGTTTATTTTTTGATTAATTAGATTCCATCATGATATATACCTAATTAAAATTTGCTTTTGAATGAGTGATGATATATTGAAATTATGTTGTTATAAATATTGGAGAGATAGAAGGAAATTGGAATAATTTGATAACAAAGTTAAAACGAGTTTGTTGTAGCTAAACAATTATTTGAACTTTGTTATAGCAAAAGCTAATAAATAATAAGTTCTCGATCACCCAAAAGTATACAACATTTTTTTTTAATTCAGACTTAATTAACATAATATATACCAGATATCTTATTAAAATAGTAGGATATTTTTTTTATATATATATATATATATATGTAGGTAGGAACTGCAACGCATCTACTTTTTTAACAATATTGGTAAATTCTTTTTCTATTTACTGTACCTGGATATATATAATCCCAAATTTTTTATATGATGGTATACATTGTAGCTATCTAGAACATCCTACGAATTTTCAAGAAATTCTGAATAAATTATCGTACCAAAAAACAGGGTTCAAACAGCTTATTGCACACACGTACTTACTTTTTTTGTATACCCATGTAAAAGTCAACTGTTTGAACATTTATTTCGGCACTGTAAATTATTCGAAATTTATTAAAAATTTGCAAGGTGTCTTAAATAATTACAATGTACACCGTCATATAAAAATATTAGAAAAAAATTATCGAAGTATAGAAAACACAAACTGACTGCACCGGTATTGTCAAAAAAGTTGATGCATTGTAGTCGCTCCTCTATATATATAATAAAAAAAATATTATTTATTTTAGTGACGAGCCTATCAATGTCAAATTTACTTTTCATTTTTATTTTAATTCTATATTTTCAGTTTTTTTATCTAATTCAATTAGACTAAAAATAAATAACCTTATATGTATTCTTGAGTAACTAATTGGTTTTCTGTAGTTATTGTTTGTAAGTACATATCAAACTAATAATGAATTATCTTGACAATAAAAAACTAATAATGAATGGTATAAAAAAATTAAAATAACTTATTATGTGTAAAAGTAATATATAAATTAATTACTTTTAAAATTCCTAATGACCATAAATTAGTTGAAGTCTCGTGTCGAGTGTCTTGTTTAGTGGATAAATAAATTTTATTATTATCTTTAAAAAAATAGTTTAAATGTAAAGGAATATACTATTTTAATAAAATACTATTTGAAATTACTTTAAAATTATATATTTCTACTAATTTTGGTAAATATTTTTTTTATAAAAAGTTTATAAATGTATTTTAAATTTGTATAAATTTTAAGTTAAAGAATTTAAAACATATATATAAATTTTTTTATCACCAAAATTGGTAGAGTTTATAATTTTGAGCAATCTTATTATATACAATGTATTAAATTGGTATATTCCGTAAAAATAAATAATAAGTTAATATGTTGAGTAGCTGTGTCAATTTTTCCTTATAGGACGGTCTTGTCCCATACTTAATGTAACAGGGCAGTTTATTTTTATTTTTGAGAAATTTACATCTAGTACAATTTTTGTTAAAAAAATATTTTTTTTAACATTTTTTATTATATTTTTTAAGGTGTTAGTATATGTGTAGTTTTTTTTGTTTGTGGAAATAAAAAACTTCATTAAAAAAAATAAAATGTCATACATCCTAAATATTCCGAAGAAAGTCAGTGATAACATCTAACCAAATAAGTTATCTATCTATCCTAAGAGCGTGGGCAACCGATCATTCTGCTTATAGATTAGTGACACTCTTAGAAATCTGGATAATGTTATATCCTCTAACAAAAACTTATTGTAAAAAATATGTTGATGCTTAGTGTATGCGGACACAAATGCTAAACAATCAGTTTATACAACATGCCCTAAAAATCTCATTGATTGAATCAAATCCAACCACACCATTAATGCTACACATTCAGCTTTGATCATTGAGAAACATCCTACAAAATAAAATATTAAAAAATAAACCAACATTAGTAACATTAAATAAATACTAGTAATTAAAATAGATAATAGAAGAACGAAGTATAATCTAATAAGCAAATATAAATTTATAAAATATATATATATATATAGATTATATGTTTAGTTAATGTTTGATAGACAAGTTGAATATGTGTTAGGTATATGCAAGGTTTAATTTTGAGAAACCGTATTTAAAAAAAAACAAAAAAATCAAGAATCCTAAAAGTATTGGTTGCTTTTGGTAAAAAATTTATTTTTGGTTTTCTTTATCACAAAAATAGAAATTCTTTTTTTATTTTTATTTTTATTTTTGTTTGTAAAAATAATAATGTGTTGGGTAAAATTTTTTATTTTTTGCTTTTAAAAATAAAAAACAAAAAATTTGTTTGATAACTCATGTTTTGTTTTTTAAAAGGAAGAGATGAACCATAGGTTGAAAAAAAAAACGAAAACTATATAATTTTTTTTAAAAGCTCAAAAATTATGTTTTCAAAACTTAATAAATTTTATAAAAATAAAAGTTGAATTACTGAACAATTTTTTTACTTTATTGTCAAGTTTTTAATTATTTAATAATATAGTTACCGAACTGGACAATTATATATAAAAAAATTACTTCACCCTATTTCCCAGCCCATATATATTTTAGTGAAATTCACTTAGATTTACAAAAAAAAAATAGTAAAAATACGGAATCTAACAAAAATTACAAAAATATGGAGGGGCATAATTGCAATACAGATTTTTTTTTTAGTAAACAAAGTTTACAAATATGTAATATTACAATTTTTTTGTAATCAAAATTTATAAATTTGTAACTATATGTTATAATTTTGTAAACAACATTTACAGACTAAATTAAAAATTATATCAGACAATAACAACATTATTACACACTCTTATCTGTTATTTTTGTAATTTTTGTAAAATTCAAAATTATTCATTTTTTTAAATTTACAATAATATGTGTAATTTTTTCTAATTTTTAAATAATTTTAATCTTAATGTTAGAAGAAATTCATTTAAATTTTTTTATTGTGACAGACTACATACTTAACTAGTTAGCTATATATATATATACGATGATAGTATTAGTGAAGTGAAATTAATTTTCCCGGTTGCACTATAGATCTTTCTATTGCTCTTCTAAATACATATAGTTTTTCTCTTTAAAAAAGTGAAATTTCACATCAAAACAAGTAACAGTCTTTAAAAAAAAAACCCAGGTAACACAGACAATTATTTTCGGCCCCAATACCAAGGCCCATTTTAATAATCAGCATTTTGTACGCCGCTAGTAAATTATTATATATTTATATAATTTTCCTATATCTATATAATATAGGTATGTCTATAGTTTTCAAATAAAATTTTCAAAGAAACCACAACCAGAATGAACAGCAGAAGTTTGGAGAAGCGGTCTTTCACTTAAAATTACTGTTTGCTTTAATTTAAGGAGTTTTTCTTTTCCTTTTTAAGACTCTTTTAAATAATTATGAAAATACTAATTAAAAGAAAATAACCATATCAATGAATAGATTGAAAAGATTTTCTATAACTATAAAAAGAAATAAACTTTTTATATAACAAAGTAAATATTTTAATTTAAACTAAACGGCTTGACAATGTGAGATGGGTTATCACTGTTGTATCCGAGGAAAAAAAAGAGACTGTGAAGATAGGAAATGAAAGAGCCATTATTAGAAAAAGTTTGAAGAATGAATAATAAATGTATAGAGCATTATAGTAATAAATAAAAACAATGTAAGATAAAGAATCATTGAAGTGCCCTTTGTTTTTAATCATTTTTCTTCTTCTTCTTTTTATTTTTAAGGAAAATAATAATTTTTCTTTATACTTTGAAAGTGTGTATTTTACATAAGTTAGTGCTCTAGGCGTTTGCAGAAACTCTCCCAGTCCTGGACAGGAAACCATAGGAAAACTTGAATCTATATTTCTCCTTCATTCTTAATTGGGCTTTATCCTTGAGACCCACAAAAATGTTTCATACTTTGGGCCCATATTGAGTGATTAGGGCTAGCCCATTCAAAATGGGCCGGAACTGGTTAGTAGATTATTGAATTGAATTGAACCTCACTTCACCTTCACCATAGCTCTGCCTATCCATACTGGAAGGAGAAAACAGTACCACAAAGATAAGGATATACAAAGCCCCACCTTTCATTTCCCTCTCCCTTAGCGGGCATTAATAATCTTTATCGAAGTACCAGTACCACCAAAAGAGAAGTGAGTACAGTGAACGAGCTTTCAGCTGAAACGTGTTTGGATTCTCAAAGTCTCAAGGTAATATTTCTGCTATATACCATAATTGGGTCATTGGATTTTTCATTGTTTCTTGTGTTTGACTAACTTTCATGGAATGGGTTGTCGTTAAGTTATGTTGGTTCCGAGTGTTTTTTTTTTATCTTTACAAGTTCGGATGTTTGTTCTTCTGCGTGTACATGAGTTTTTTTTTTTTTTAATTCTTTGGGATGGAAACTACTGGTTCTTGTTATGTTTAATTAGTTTTATTGCTTCACTCTGCTATGTCATCAAAGAAGTAGGGAGAGTTTTGAGTCTTCATTTCCAGTCAAATGCATTGTTTATGAAAGTGTACCCTTCAGTGCCTTTTTTTAGTGGATTCTACAGTGTCACGACTGAGGAAATATGTTTAAGCGGTATTCAATTTTGGTGTTTCAGTGTTATGCTAAGGAGTAGAGTTTTGGTTTGTACTAAAGCTTTATTTGTTTATGGGTAGATGGGAGAAAGGGTAGGGCAGGGGTTGCTGTGCTGTATTTATGCGTTTCAGCAATACCAAAATATCTGTGAATTTTTTTGGAAAAGGTTGGGTTACCAGGTTTCATAATTGAGTTGAATGAACGACTATAACCAATGGATTTATTCATTTTATTGTGCTGTAAAAAATGATAGCCAATAGACTGATAGTAGTTAAATGGTTAGTTTTTGCTGTTAGCGGATAACATTATTTATTTATTTGCTCAATAGACTTAATTTTTTTTAGGCTGTATTTGAATCAATTTATCACTTACATCTCAATTCTCCTAGTCCCAAAATTTGGTAGCGCAATCAATATTGTAACAAGTTTTAAAATTTTAATTACATAATCCATCTCGACTCTTTGGCAACCAATAGACTTATAGTCATATTTTTGCCTGTGCAGGTGAAGCAAGGGATGAAGAACCTATAGTAGTTAAAGGTTTCTGTAAATTGATTCAATATGACGCCTGTAATTCCCTACTCTATAAGCAGTGTTTCACTTATTCCCGGGACAGTCTTCAGAACAAGAAAGACATTTTGTTCAACAAGATTTAGCTTCTCAAAGAAATCCACCATAAATACTTCTCCCACACAAAATTTTCTGCTACCTCGCTCAACTTCTTTTAGATTGCTTCCACCATATGGGAGGGGATGTTCTTTACATAATCGGTCTAGAATTCATCTATTATCAGCTACAGAAACTGATGTAGCTGTGGAGGAACAAGATTCTCCAGTAGCAGATGAGGATGCTGGAGCCTCGAAAGTTTCATCTGATGAAGCTGGAGTAAAATCTGATACCAGTCCAACACCAGCTCAATCAAAACGTTCAAGACCTGTTAAAAAAAGTGAGATGCCACCAGTAAGCAATGAGGAACTAGTTCCTGGTGCAACTTTTACTGGGAAAGTGAGATCAATCCAGCCATTTGGTGCATTTATAGATTTTGGTGCTTTCACAGATGGCCTGGTGCATGTTTCCATGTTGAGTGATAGCTACGTCAAAGATGTTGGAAGTGTTGTTTCTGTTGGGCAAGAAGTGAAAGTGAAATTAGTTGAAGCAAACATGGAGACTGGGCGTATTTCTCTCTCTATGCGTGAAAATTCCGATTCTAGTAAAATGCAACAGCGGAAAGATGCTTCTGGTAGTAATGACAGGACTGGCTCTGGCAGGGGTCCTTCAAAGCCCAACCAGAGAAGAGGTGAGGGGAGAAGAAATTCCAAATTTGTCGTGGGACAGGACCTAGAGGGTACAGTGAAGAATATGAACAGGTCTGGTTCTTTCATATCTCTCCCTGATGGGGAGGAAGGTTTCCTCCCCATAACAGAGGAACTCGAGGAAGGATTTGGAACTCATATGGGGGAAACTTCACTTGAGGTTGGCCAAGAAGTTAGCGTTCGAGTGTTGCGTTTCAGCAGAGGAAAAGTAACCTTGACAATGAAGAAAGAAGAAAATGCTCAAAAGTCAGATATAAAGTACACTCAAGGGGTAACCCATACCGCAACAAACCCATTTGTGCTGGCCTTCCGCGAGAACAAGGAAATTTCTGCGTTTTTGGATGAAAGAGAGAAAATTGAAAAAGTTGATGAAACACCAGTGACACCAAAGGTTTCAGAAGAATTAGAGAACAATGTTAGTGAAAGCAAAACTGTGTTAGATAGTCCAGAAGAGCAGGACCAATCAGCAAGCAGTGGTGAGGCAAATCTTTCTGCAGTGGATGAAAATGTTAAATTTGATGAAGCTTCTTCAGAGAAGGCAGAGGTGGAATCCAGTGCAGTAGAAGAGGCATCAACAAATATTTCAGACAACAAAGAGGACCTTGAAAAGGCTATTTCTAGCACAGATAACAACTTTGACAGTGAAGTCCAAACCACTGAGAAAGCGGAGGTGAGTTCTGAAACTTTGAATAATGAAGTGAGCATATCAACAGAGGAACCTGCTGAAAGTGAAGGAAAGTCAGACTCAACTGCTGCATCAGCTGATCAAATCTTATCTACAGAAAGTTCAACTGATGAAGTGATTACAGAACAACAAGCTGATGATGTTATAGTTAAAGATGACCTGCTAATAGAACCACCTACTGCAGATAAGGTGGAACCAGATGATAAAAATGGAAGTATTACCAGTTCAGGTCTGCAACCAGATAATCTTTCTTCACAATATGCTAAAGTTTAATATCTCTGCTTTCTGTCAAGAGTAAAGCCAAGAACTTGAAATTTGCACTCAAAACATAGATGTGGCATCATATTTAATCATAACTCTTAAAAGATGTCAGCTCACTTTAAAATTATATCACATAATTGCGTATAAGTTTTAACTACAAAGTTTGAGCATTCCTAGTATCACCGAAAATGAAGCATGTGCAAAAGATTAAGATTTTGTCAGAAATAATTTGCAGAGACACATAACAATATCTGATACTCGGGCTTATTTTTCTTCATACCTTTTATGTCTGGAACTCTTGATTATTCTTTCTTGGCATGTATTAAAATTAAAGTGCACATTTCATTCACAGATGAGGAAGCATTGCCTCCAGAGAGTCCAGCCATTGAAAGCGTAGTACAGACACCTGCTGAGAGCGAAATTCCTTCTCCCTCAAAAGTAGAGGATGATAATGTGGAAGCTACTTCTGACAAGATTGTTGGTGTTTCTAACTCTAATGGGCAAACTAGTACTCCTCCTGAAGAAAATGTGACTAAAGGTTGTGTTTCCTTTCTTTCTTATTTGATTAATAAAGTTCACAAATTTAATATCCAAGTAAACAAGTAAATATTTCTATCTTAGTAGCGATAAACATCTTTCACACAAAAACTGCACACACAATTCCATGTCATAATTTAAGAGTCATTACGTGAAAATGAGAGGACACAAGAAACATTTCAATGGCTAGGTTATAGAAGGATCTTAATTTGTATTTGAGTGTGTTTGTACATGTTTTGTTATTTTTGTAGTTAATTAAAAAAAATTTCTCTGTGGCATTCCTAATGTTACTGATTTTTCTTTGATATTTTTAAACAAAGAGGACAATTCTTGGGTAGATGCACTTTTGTTTTGTCTAAGATGCTATGTAGAATAGTTTTAGCTTAAAACAAGGATATATTCCATAAATAATATCATTGGAGGGCGAAGCTATTACAGGTACTTTCACAATTGCCATAGATACTAGATGTTTGTTTCTCATCTTGGTTTATGTATCAACTGCAGCTACTATATCACCAGCTCTTGTAAAGCAACTGCGTGAAGAATCAGGAGCTGGAATGATGGATTGCAAAAATGCATTGTCTGAGACAGGAGGGGACATTGTTAAAGCTCAGGAGTTCCTGAGAAAGAAAGGCTTGGCTAGTGCAGAAAAGAAAGCTAGCAGAGCTACTGCTGAGGGAAGAATAGGTTCCTACATTCATGATAGTAGGATTGGTGTCTTGGTTGAAGTAAACTGTGAGACGGATTTCGTATCCCGAGGTGATATCTTCAAGGAGCTGGTTGATGATCTAGCCATGCAGGTGGCTGCATGCCCTCAAGTAGAGTATATTGATACGGAAGATGTTCCTGAAGAGATTGTTAACAAGGAACGAGATATCGAAATGCAGAAGGAAGATCTCTTGTCAAAGCCAGAGCAGATAAGATCAAAGATTGTTGAAGGGAGGATCAAGAAAAGGCTTGATGAGTTGGCCTTACTTGAGCAACCCTACATAAAGAACGATAAGCTCATTGTAAAGGACTGGGTGAAGCAGACAATTGCAACCATTGGAGAGAACATGAAAGTGAAAAGATTTGTGCGGTTTAATTTGGGAGAAGGCTTGGAAAAGAAAAGTCAAGATTTTGCTGCTGAGGTTGCTGCCCAAACTGCAGCAAAACCAATTCCAAAAGAGCAGCCTGCTGCAGAGGAGGTCAAGGAAAGTGTTCAGAAGTAAGTGCCACTTTCTCTACATCTGAGTTGTACTTTACCTTTGAATCAGTATTGATCATGAAACTTAGATACATTGTTTAATATTTCGGGACAAAAGCACATTGCCAAAACAAAAGTGCAGCATGCACAGCATGTTTACAAATCTAAATCTGTCTTCACCCCTCCATAATAAAAGATGAACTATCCTGGTGCAAAAACATCCACAATACTCCTTTTATATTTATTTTCTTGACTGGAGTGTCCACAATGTTCTTAGAAGCAAGGCATGCAACCAACCATCTTCCAAGTTTTGAAAGTGTGTGACATATTTATCGTTATTTTGCAGGCCTCCAAGTGTAACTGTATCTGCTGCTTTGGTTAAACAATTACGGGAAGAAACTGGAGCGGGAATGATGGACTGCAAGAAAGCTCTTTCAGAGACTGGAGGAGATATTACACAGGCACAAGAGTACCTGAGAAAGAAGGGTCTTTCATCTGCTGATAAGAAATCCAGTCGGCTTGCAGCTGAAGGCAGGATTGGTGCATATATTCATGACTCCCGCATCGGAGTACTAATTGAAGTAAACTGTGAGACCGACTTTGTTGGTAGAAGTGAGAAGTTCAAGGAGTTGGCTGATGATCTTGCAATGCAAGTTGTGGCCAGCCCACAGGTGCAATTTGTATCTGTTGAAGATATTCCAGAGAGCTTTGTCAAGAAGGAAAAAGAACTTGAGCTGCAGAGAGAGGACCTTCAGTCAAAACCAGAGAACATTAGAGAGAAAATTGTTGAAGGTAGGATCTCCAAGAGGCTTGCGGAGCTTGCTCTTCTAGAGCAGCCATTTATTAAAGATGACAGCGTTCTGGTGAAGGACCTGGTTAAGCAAACTGTTGCTGCTCTTGGAGAAAATATCAAAGTAAGAAGATTTGTTCGCTTCACTCTCGGGGAGGAGACACATGAGAAACCAAAAGCAGAATCTGAAGCATGAAGTTAGTGAAACTTGGAGCAGCCATGGCGAGATGTGGTGCTTCTTGATTCATGGTAGAGTAACAACTAAAGGGTACAGAGTGGATAACCTAAACTTCAGATGAAAGAAATCTGATTCTTTTTGTTGTAATTTGAGGGAATTAGTCTTTATCTTCAGCCAGAATGTTGTTGTATGTGGTGTACCACCAAAACCATTTTGGGATCGACATCTTCAGGAGAGGTTAAATTAAGCATCTTTTGGTTTATTCTTTATTGTATCAAAAAACAGAAACGTATTTCTGTAAAGGAAATTTTTGGAATCATTATATCCAATAAATCGAATATGGCTTATTGTTCCCAACATGTTATACTAAAGACTCGGGTATAGTATTTCCACACAATAGTTCGTTATGTGCTATAATTGGCTATTGGCTACTGTCTAGTTATCTTAAGCATTCATTTCTCATACACCCAATAACTTATTTAACTTCTAAGAGTCTAAGAGATACAAATTGAAGAAGAGAACCAAATAACTTAATTCCAATTGTTACAAAAACGTGACATTGGAAGAATCCAATTTTGAGAACCAAATAACTTATTTCCAATTGTTACAAAAACATGACATTGTTAAAATCCAATAAATTTGGATGAAACGTTTGCAACAGATTTCATATTTACATCTGTTAAGTACTACGAGTCTATGACCCATAAGCAATCTTAATGTAATGTAAACAAGCAGTGTTTAGTCACTATTTTGGCACAAATCGCCAGAGATCAACAGCAATATCCACCTCCTTTTTTTTATGAAACTTGTATAGCCGTGGCACGTCATATCGAAGCTGACAACAGAAGAAAACAGGTAAGAATCTGAAAACATGACAAAAATAAGCAAAACATTAAGATGTCCATAACCAAATCATGCTCGGCCACAAAGCCATTATGTAAAAACAAAGGATCATTCTAAGCTGGAGCAATGCATGGAAAGTGCATTAAGGTTTAGAGTTAGAACCAACAAAAGACGAACAAAGCAACCATCTTTAAGTAATCCTGACATGACTTTCACTGACCTCACACAAAACCTCAGCACTGCTGGCGTTGAAATCTCGCAATGCAGCTATTTTCACATGCTGAAATGACCCACCATTAAAAAAACCTATCAATACCAGTTAAGGCTGGCCTGGAATCACACAGCTGAAAAAATGGAAACTTTTGTTTCACAAACTGCTAATCTCCAGGTCATATGGTCCGAAATCAATCAGGGTAATCATGACCGAAGAAAATACGCTCAGATTTGACACACTAGTTGAACAAAAACTTGATGATTTCATTATAATATGCATAAGAGGCTTGTCAAGTAGCAGAATAAACAACTAAATAGTGATTTAGTAAATTAGAACACGATGAACATATTGTGTCAAAGCAGTTGTAACACCATAACAGCTCTCCACAAAGTAGCAAACGACTTACATCTCTTGTTGAGGTCTTATGCAAGGAATAAACTGCTTGAGATGCAACCTGGAAGAACAGGTAATATGGATAATAGGTATACATTAGACTAAAACAGAGATGACAGATCAACTGATTGAAAGCTTTAGTTCTACCAAAGATGATATTATAAAAGAAACTCAAACTTCAGAGGTAGTCCTGATACATACCTTCAGAGCCATGCAGAGAAAATCCATATCCGCACCCTTTGTCCGGGTTCCAAAAGGCGGATTCATTACAACAGTGTCAATATTTTGACCTAATCAAACAAAGATATTAATAGTTAAGATAAATTATGCAGCTATAAATATCAGTTTTTGCAAGTCTCTACCATGCAGCAAATAATGCTAAATTTATTCAGCAGAAAAAGCTGAATTCCACATCATAAAAACAATAAATTAAAAAAAATAAAAGATTTGTTACATGACAACTGAATCCTGAAATTAAAGCGTCACTTGCAGTATTATAAAACTATGACACATCGTTCGGGCCTAATATGCTGGTATTTTGGAAACCGGACACATAAATCATAACTAGTTTCCATGTCAAAGACACAGGCAGATATAAATGGAAAGGCAGGACTTGTTACCTCTCCATACTAAGTTCCTGATGTCACATTGAACGTAATCTATGTCCAACTGCAGAATCGAGGAATTTACAACAAAGAAACTTTTTTTAGGGCTAATAAAAAAAGTCAAAGAATAAGCACATCGAGCCAAATTCTTCTTAGAGTTTCAATTCAACCTTAAAAAAATGATATTTGAATATAACAAGCTAATAAGGATATGATACTACCAACCAGAAGAAAGAAAGCAACATAACCTCAAGATCCTCTGCATTTAGAGAAGCAATTTCAAGAGCCTGGGAGTCAACATCAATGCCAATGACATGTCTGATATAAGGATAACAGAGTTAAGACCAAGTCCAAGATAAGAGATAGTAAATGTATCAACTTTATAAAAGATTGTACATTTAAAATGTAAGAGTTCTTGAAACAATGAAAATGTGAACCAAAAAAAAAATCAATATCTATAGCTTCTAAGAAAATAGTGCTTGAACTGTGCTATGAATATATACTCTAATCCTAACCAAGCTTTACAACCAATAAAAATCTCAAAGAAATGAACAGAAGTATGAAATGGTTACTCACTCTGCACCCAAGAGTGCGGCTGCAGTACCTAATGTACCACAACCGCAACCAAAATCAGCCACTACCTTGCTGCTTACATCTTCAAATGAATTCTCTGCCTGATTGGATTATTTAAAAAAAAAAAAAGAAGTTACCCTCAACACAATCACAGCATAAACATGGAAAATTTGGATTATCATTATAAATTCAAATTTAAACCTTAGTTAGCCAATAATAAGCCTAATAATAATAATGTATTTCTAGTACTACCCTTGTTGCACTTAAACTCAACAAACCCACATTAAGTACAGAAGTCCAACTTTCCATAAGAACAAGTTTACTTTGTATGCAGCCAAAAACACACCTTAGGGAATGGATAACAAAACAGAGATTGAACCCAGAAAAGTAATCATAATTATTAAAAAAAAAAAAAACTTTTGATATCTTAAAACATGAGAAGAGAGTAATACTGTGAACAGCATGCGAGAGGCAATGTGGGGTCCTGTTGGGTATTGTTCCAATTCCACCTGAATCACAGAAACTTTATCAGAATCGTCATTACGAATGAATCAGAGAGAGAGAGAGAGAGAGAGAGAGAGAGAGAGAGAAAGAGAGAGTGAGAGACTTTTGGGTTGGAGAATTGTTGAAGGCTACCAACTAGGCCTTCCAACTGCTTTAGCTTCATTTTCTCTTTACTTGCTTTGTTTTGGAGAACCTTGGACGAAACAGAGGGAGATAACGAGAAGACTTCAGTTCCAAAATAAGCGTTCGTCGGACTAAATTTCTTTTATAGTACAAACCCTAATTATTATTTTTAAATAAATAAAAAGTTAAATTCATTTCTAACAGTACTTAATTAAGAGAAATTTACATTCTTTTTTTATAATTTAATTACAAAAATTACCTACAAAATTTTATTTACAAAATACCTTGACACGTCATCAAAAAATACAGAATTCTAAAAATAATATAACTAAATTTGAAACTTTACCGAAATCTCATTTTTCCAATTTTCTAGGTTTAAAAAAGTAATATTTTGGCTACTTAAAATGTTAATAAGTTACCAATTAGTTAAAGTTAACAGAAAAATGGGAAACCAGAATTTCAGAAAAGTTTAAATTATAAATAAAATTTTGTAGGTGATTTTTGTAATTATTTTATATTATAGCTATATAATTGTAAAGATCTCATTAATTAATCTACTTTTTGTCCGGGTAATTAATTAATCTATTTTTTTAATAAATTAATTAATTAATCTAATTTACTACCATTGATTTATAATTTTTTGTTTAATAATATCAATATTTAAGTAAATTTAATATATCTCTTTTATATAACAAAAAATATATATAACAATTTTTTTTGTTAACTTAAATAGAATATTATAAATATGCAAAATATACTAAATATTTAATAATTATATTAATATAAATTGAAATATTATAAAATATTATTATTATAATAGTATATAATAAATAATCTTAATTTTTATCATTTATATTAAAGCATGTTAATCTAACTTATATTAATATATATATTAATATTAAATAACAACAAACATTATAAATACATGTATAGTGTCTACAAATGGTATATTGTCTAACTACATAAGAAATTAGAATAACAATTTCTTTCTATATAGAATAAACAAATTTTTTCTTCAATTATTGAGGTGTTTTGAATACTAATATATTATCATGAATATTTTGTAAAAATATGATAGTTTGTGATCTAAAATGTTATCATATTTTTTTTAAGAAAACTACAGACAATGTTTTGGTTTAATTTTTCTTTTAATATGTTTATGTCATTATTTTATATATAATAATGTCTATTATACATACTGTTTACCAAGATTTTCGGAAACTATATTAATGAATGTTAGATAAGACTAATGATATGGAATTTAGAAGGTAAAAACATGATTTTTACGTGGTTGGGGCGTTAATGAGCCTTAGTCCACGAGTCAGTTGTATTAGAGCTTGGAAAATCTTTTACAATAGAGTTTCTCTCTATGTTTTGATAGAGTAACTGCGTACAAGTCGAAAAGAGATCCCTTCTCCAGTGCTTTATCGCCTGTATTTATAGGCTCATAGGAACACTGAGTCTGGGCCGGGTATGACCTGGGCCCATCAAAGATGTGGATACTCTTGGCTTCTCAGGCGGAAGCCCAATACAAAGGATAAAAATACATAGGTCCAAGAATAATTAAGGCCCAATGGGGCGGCCCAAGAACTATATTTCGCCTGACAAAATGGTGCTTTTGGTATGGGCACTCCGAGTTACGAGGCAGATTCAAGGGACAAAGCCAGTCAGTGTACTGGCAGCGTAGGTTTGAACTAGCGGCGTGCAATCCCGAGGTGGCCTTTTCCGCAGGTGAAAAGTGGGGACAACCCCCACGCATCGTGGGGCGGCTTCAAGGTCAAGGATGCCTTCCTGCCAACCTGGAGGACATGACCCGGGTTCGTTTACCTCTGTCCCTCTTCGTTTACCACAGGCCCGGACCGTTTACCAGGCTCCGGGATCGCTTTGCGTATACCTCGACCGTATCCCCAACTGGCCATACGCCTCTTGGGCGATTGTCATGGAACATCTTCCTGGACACCATCCGGGTCCGGAACCACACTTGGGCCATCGTCCTTGGTTACTCCCGTACTAAGCGGGCCTGGGCTGGGCCCATATCCAATCGCCCAGACCATGACTTGGACCATCATCCCGGGCCCACGACAGGAAATGGGGATAACACATACAAAATAAAATTCTAAAAGCCACTCAAAGTTGATTTTCTTCAATTAATTTTATAATATTGCTATTTTTTATAGCATAATTCATTTCATTTCAAATATGGTTCTTAAAATGTTTAAGATTTAAAAAAAAAAAAAAAACAGAATGCATTATAATTAACAAAAGAAACTTAGTTATCACAAATCTAAAATACAATATGATAAAATTTCCATAAAAGTAAATATATGATAACAAAATTCTTTCCCAATTATTGAAAATATATTTTTGTAAAAAAAAAAAATCTTAAAATCTTAAAATCTTCCATCACCCTTGTAAGTATGAAGGATGAGCCTTTATTATTTTTCTTTTCTTTTCTTTTTTAAGTATGTTTTTCTTAACTAAGGTGATTATAAAATGAATAATTTAGTCTGGTGACTAAAAATAAATTGCCTCATTTTTCAATAAATTGTTGAATTAATAAAAAATTTCAACTTATATGAAGAGATATAATTATCGATTATTTTCAATCACACTTATATAATAACAACTGTAGCATTGTCATCATATCATATTATCATACCGTTGTTGCGTTTGAGTTCTTTACAAGTACGTACAATTACAGCTCTGATTACTGCGGATCTTTCTAGCGGTGTATTTGGTATTGCTTCCTTGATTACAGCAACAATAACGTCACCAATATGAGCTTATCGGCTATTACTAGCTCCTATGATTCGAATACACATCAATTTTCTGGCTTCGTTGTTATCCGCTACATTCAATTGGGTTTGAGGTTGAATCATATCATTTTTTATCTATTTTTTCAATGCAAAGCAAAGGGCGAAGTAAAAAAAAAAAAAGAAATGTTGTTTGTTCAAAAGAAAAAAAGAAACCTGCAATTGTTTTTTTTCATCCAAAATCCTTTTTCTTTTGGTTCTACATCTCTATCCTGAAATAATGAATTGAGTTCGTATAGGCATTTTGGAAGCTGCTATTGAAATAGCCTTTCTGGCTATATTTTCGGCTACCCCACTCATTTCATAAAGGATTCTACCTGGTTTAACGACAGCTACCCAATATTCGGGAGATCTTTTTCCCGAACGCATACGAGTTTCTGTAGGTCTTACTGTAACTGGTTTGTCTGGAAATATACGTACCCATATTTTTCCGCCGTGGCGTGCATTTCGTGTCATTGCTCGTCGCCCTGCTTCTATTTGTCTAGATGTGATCCAAGCGGGTTCAAGTGCTTAAAAATAACGTACAATGCATGTTTACGTAGTTTTAAAGTTATAAACATGCTTATTCAAATATGTATTTATATTTATTATTTTTTAATCATCATATAAATTTTAAATAAATAAACAATATCATAAAAATAAATAAAATGTGTTTAATATAATATATGACATAAATGTATTAAAAAATTAGGGCAAAACATTGTCTATAATTTTAATAAAAATTGGTTCACTTTTTTTTCAATATATAATAGAATGAATTACAGTTCTATAGTATATATAAATATTTATATCAATAATCTCTACATATATGACATCTAAACACAACATTGACGTAGATATGTATTTACATGACTACATGACATATATATAAATTACAATAATATTTTAAAAAATTAATAATAGAATAGAAAAAGTCATAGTGTAAAGTAGTATACATGCATCAACTATTTTTAGTTTCTAATGTAACTTGCAATGTACTTTGGTGAATTTGATGAAGAAAAAGAGCTCCAATCATATTAATATTATACATGGATTTTAAATTTAAGTTTGTTACTAGTTTTTTTTTTTTTTTTTTTAAAAAAGAAGTTTGTTTCTAGTTGATAGTAAATTATATTATGTTATATGTTTAATATGATATTATTCTAATACATGAAGTTTAAGTTTAACTAAATTTTATTTAAGTTATAAAACGTATGGTTTTATTATTTTTAAATAATTGTCACTGTAAAATATCTCAAAAATATCATATTTTAATTTGTTTAATTATTTATTTATTTAATTTGATTTATGTAATAAAATGATTCTATTTTTAGTATTATTCTTGTGTGGCTGTAAGTCAGCTATTGTAATTTATTGTTCTATATTTTTAGGGTATGGTTAAGAGTTTTATTATGACATTATTATTTGATTTTATTTCCCTTTTAAGGGATCCTTGTACATGTTAAATACATGTTTTTTTATGAGAAATAATATATAGAAATTACCCTCTTTATTGACTTGGTATTAGAGCCAACACGCAACCCTAAAACCTAATCGCAGCCTGCCTTTCTCTAATCCCATTCCACTATGTCTGATAGCAGCGAGTCAGCCACCACAAAAATCAATCCCTCCGAGACCACTATTGTTCCAGCCAAATCTACCATTGATGAATCCCACTCTGTCCAAATTACCACTATTCGCTTGAATGGTGACAACTTTCTGAGATGGTATCAATCGGTTAAGATGTATATGAGAGGTCGAGGAAAGATGAGGTATTTGAATGGTGAGAAAAAGGCTCCAGCAGAGGAAGATCCAACCTACGACACTTGGGGTGCTGAAAATTCTATGGTTATGGCATGGCTTGTTAATTCCATGGAGGAGGATATCAGCTCGAATTATATGTGCTATCCTATAGTAAAGGAACTTTGGGACAATGTTATCGAGATGTATTCTGATCTCGAAAACCACTCTCAAGTATTCGAATTGAACCTTAAACTTGGAGAAATAAAGCAAGGCGAGGACAGCATTACGAAGTATTTTAATTCGCTGAAGCGAATATGGCAAGACTTGGATCTCTTCGATACCTATGAATGGAAATCTGTGGAAGATGGTAAACACCATAAGAAAACCCAGATTTATAAATTCTTGGCTGGTCTCATCATTGAGTTTGATGAGGTAAGGGGGAGAATTATTGGAAGGCAGCCCTTACCTTCTATTGGTGAAGTTTTTTCTGAGGTTAGAAGAGAGGAGAGTAGGAGGAGTGTTATGCTGGGAAAAAAGGTTATTGGCACTACTATTGAAGGATCAGCCCTTGTGTTATCCCCAAAATTTGAGAATGATGACGTGGCAATAGAAATGACAAATGGCAAGGAATGGTTGGGTGACTTGGCTTAGGAGTAACCCAGTAGACCGATGAAGAATTTTGACTGGCCAGAGGAGTGTCATTACCGACCAGGTATGACCTTGTCTGACCAGTCACGTGTTTGTCTGCCTAGGCACGACCTTGTCTGCCCAGGCACGACCTTGTCTGTCCAGGAATGACTTTGTCTGCCCAGGCATGACCT
This sequence comes from Humulus lupulus, assembly GCF_963169125.1. Lineage (NCBI taxonomy): Eukaryota > Viridiplantae > Streptophyta > Magnoliopsida > Rosales > Cannabaceae > Humulus > Humulus lupulus. The sequence goes on along the minus strand of NC_084800.1, from coordinate 46,612,852 downwards.
TGTCTGCCCAGGCATGACCTTGTCTGACCAGGCATGACCTTGGCCGATCGGTCATGACCATGTCCGACCAGTCAAGTGCATGTCTGCCCAGCTAAGTGCATGTCTGCCCAGTCAAGTGCATGTCTGCCCAGTTAAGTGCACGACTGCCCAGTCAAGTGCATGACTGCCCAGTGAAGGTGTGGTCGACCAGCTTGAATGAGATATGGATCGACTAGATAGAGCAGAACTACATCAAGATTCCCAGAAATGGCTTCAACAAGAATCGGTCTTGGTATGCACGGGAATCTCTCAACTTATCCCATGAATATTGTGTATTGTTACATTTTGAATATTAGTGTAATTTAAATATAATGAGAATAATAAAATATCCCGATTATGGGGATATCATCTGTACGATCCTAAGCCTATAAATACAAGGCTTACGGCATCATAGAGAAGACTTTTGGATTTTTGAACTTTTGATCTGAATTTTCTAGAGAAAGAGAGTACTTGTATTTGAGAGAATTCTTGTATTCTTGGAATCTGCACTAAAGAAACTCAGTTGACTCAGGTTCATCTGATCTTGAGTGCAGTCTATAATCACAACTCTAAGTAGATTAGGCTATTACCATCATATTGGGGCTGAACCACTATAAAATCGTCTGTGTCGTTTATTTTCTCTTGAAGGTTTTATCGTTTTTGACGTTCACACGTCGTTGGCCAAAAACGCGGTCAACACCTTGCTGTTGGAGGAGGCACTACTATTGAAGGATCAGCCCTTGCTGTTGGAGGAGGCTACAGTAAGAACACTTCACATCTGCCAAAACCTGATGAAAAACCCCGTGTTTGGTGTGATTTCTGTCATAAACATCGCCATACTCGAGAAACCTGCTGGAGAATCCATGGAAAACCAGCGAATTGGAAGAGCAAGGCTGAAAGAAATAGCCGCACCCCTACTGCAAATGAAGTCGAGGCTAGTCCTTTCACTAAGGAGCAGATGGCTCAACTTCATGCATTGCTGAAATCCACTTCGTCCTCATCTGGTATCCCTAATGTTTCTATTGCACAATCAGGTAAAGAAATAAATGCTTTAAATTGTTTCTTTCCGGCTTATGCTCCTTGGGTAATTGACTCTGGAGCTTCTGATCATATGATAAATTCTTCTAATTTGTTTAACTCCTATATACCTTGTTCAGGTGATAAAAAAGTTAGAATTGCAGATGGTAATTTCTCACCTATTGTAGGAAAAGGTCTTATACGATTATCTAAAGGAATAAATCTTAAATCTATTCTTCATGTTCCTAATCTAACCTGCAATCTTCTATCTGTGAGTAAATTATCAAGGGATTCTAATTGTTGTGTAATCTTCCATGAATCTTATTGTCTTTTTCAGGACCAGAGTTTGGGGAAGACGATTGGTAGTGCTAGGATGATAAATGGTCTCTATTATTTTGAAGATAATATTTCTAAGAATAAAATTGTTCAAGGGCTTAGTAGCACTAGTTCTTCTTTTGTTTATGATCAAATAATGATTTGGCATTATAGGCTAGGTCATCCTAGTTTTTCTTATTTAAAACATTTGTTTCCCACTTTGTTTAAAAAGTTGAATCCTTTGTCTTTTCAATGTGAAAGTTGTTTATTGGCCAAAAGCCAACGTAAATCTTATATTAAAACTGTTTATCATTCTTCCAAACCTTTTTTTATCTTTTTCATAGTGATGTTTGGGGACCATCTAAAGTCACCACTAATTCTGGAAAAAAATGGTTTGTAACTTTTATAGACTACCATACTCGTCTTTGTTGGGTTTATTTGATGAAAGAAAAAAATGAAGTGGAGCAGATTTTTTTCAGATTTTTACAAAATGGTTGAAACTCAGCTTCAAACAAAAATCAGCATCTTACGAACTGATAATGGAACTGAATACTTTAATAAAATTCTTGGAAATTTTTTAAAAGAAAATGGTATTTTGCATCAGTCTACTTGTCCAGATACACCTGAACAGAATGGTGTAGCTGAACGAAAAAATAGACATTTGTTAGAAACAGCTCATGCTATGATGTTTTATATGCAGATTCCAAAATATTTATGGGGTGAAGCTATTCTTACTGCATCTTATTTGATAAATAGGATGCCTACCAGGATTTTGAATTATATTACTCCATTGCAAAGTTTCAAAAAATTCTTTCCAGATTCTAGGATTCATTCTGATTTACCTTTGAAAATTATTGGTTGTACTGCTTATGTCCACATTCCTAAAAGGTCTAGGTCTAAGTTAGATCCTAGAGCTGAAAAATGTGTTTTTTTGGGATATCCTCCTAATAAAAAGGGATATAAATGCTTTAATCCTATTACTAAACGTGTTTATATAACTATGGATGTGTTGTTTGTGGAAAATATCCCTTATTTTTCGAAAAATTTAATTCAGGGGGAGAATTTAATGGAATCAAATTTTTGGGAAACTGTTCAACCTTTACCTAAGACTTTTGACACTAGTATTAAGGAGATTAATCCTATAATTGTTGAATCTGAAATTGGTTTGTCAAAAAAATAAATGCTACGATTAATTAAAAATCGTAACAACCTTGAACCTGTGGTTTATTCAAGGAAGAATTTCGCTGAAACAGTTAGAGATCATGTTATCATCCCTGCGCCTAGTCAATTGCCAGCCCTGGACAATGGTGCTTCAAGTATTCCAGGTAATTCTTCATCTTCTATTCCTATTTACGATTCAAATCCACATATTATGCAGCCATCTCAATCTATTTTAAATTCAAATTCTGATCCTAAGCCTACCCCAGAGTTAGCCCCAGAAAATCTTGAAGTAGATAATGTAACGACCCAAATTCGCTAATAAGGCTTAAGGGCCTTGATTAGTGTGCCGGGAGGGCATAAATGGGATTAGAGTGAATAATATTGACTTAAATGTGTGAATATGAGATTGATGATGATTATATGATAATTAATGATATTATGTGATAATATGAAATATTTATGTGATATATGTGAGAGCCACATTATTATGTGGGCAGGTTCATAGAGCGCAACTCGAGACGGTCCTAGGGTCAGATATCGGGAAAAGTCACAACGGGGCTTAAGATATGACTTTGGGCAAGTCAGGGGTATTTTAGGTATCGGGTAGTGGTTTGGACAATCGGGTCATGAAATTAAATATATGGAGATATATTTGAGGTTAGAATGTCTAAGCGGGAATATTAGGGAATTTTACCGTTTTGGCCTCGGGGACAGTTCCGGCACCCCGAGCCGTGGGATTAACTTAACGAATAAGAAAAACTTAGGAAGCCTTTAGAAAATTAGACCGACATTATCTTTTTCCCCTCAGCTGGTTATTCTCTCTCACTCTCAAGAAAAACAAAGGAAACCAACTAGAAACACTCAAGAGAAAAACATAGGAAAATTGGGGAAATTGGAGCTGAAGAATTGCTGGAAACTTAGAGGAAATCAGGGGCAACTTAGAGGTTTAGCACAGCAATCAATCAAGGAATAAATCAAGCTAAGGTAAGGATTAAATCCTATGTCATCAGAAGTCAAACCTTGAGTTCTCAGCTGGGTATTGAGGTATTGTTCAATTGATGTTTAGGGTGGAATAGAGCTGGGGAAATCCTTGGAATCAGCTGGGTTTTGGCTTGAGGAAGGGTTCTATCAAGAAGGTAAGCTTTGCTTCATGAATTGGTAATGGGAATTTGATTTTTGACTGATTATAATTGGGTGTTTATGTTCTTAGAGTCTCAAGGATTGAAAGTAAAATCTGTGGGTTATTGAACTGAATTTCTGTTGAATGATGTAGCATAAGTTGTGTAATAAGTTGTGGTAATGTTGGGTGTTGAATTAGGGAGTTTAGGGATGATTTTGGCTGAGGTTTTGAGCTTTGAAATGGTGGATTTTTTGGGTTAGAAGGGAAGGGCCGCGACTCTGTTCTAGAGCGCTGCGGCCCTAGGATGAAAAAAGGCCAAGGAGGCTCGGCCAAGGGAGGGCGCCGCGGCCCCCAAAGCAAGGGCCGCGGCGCGTGTCTTTGCTCAGGATAGTCTTGGTTCTGTTTTGAGGCTAGGGCCACGGCTAAGCTTCAAGGGCCGTAGCCCTTGGTTGTGCACATGAACTTTTGAGGGTTTTAGGCACGGGGATGTGGTCTGGTATGCTCGGGATTGATTCCACCACCGTGCTTGGTGGAATTCGGATTCCCGGGAGCTAGTTTTGTAACCAGAAACCTATATTCGAGTATTAATGGAACCCTATACTTTGGTTGTGACTAGGTGATAAAAGCTTAGGCTCGGGAACAAATCGTGCTTGAGGGGCGTTGCTCGTAATTCAATAACTGCAAAGATTAAAGGTAATAAAACTACACCCGGCTGAATATTTGAACGGGACTAAGGGCTCCCTAACATAAATGATTAAAAGAATGGTATTATGCCATGTAAACTGTAACCAACGGCCTAAGCAAGCCACGGTTAACTTGTGTTATTGGCACGCTCGGACACTGGTATCCGATGATAGCTTATTATGCATTGAGCTCGGTTTAAGCGGGTCGGAGTCAGTGGGTTAAACAGAGGGTGCGGCCTAAGGTGGCGGCCCTAGTATTTGTGTAAAATGAATGTTATACTTGATTATAGATGAGATTGTTGAATAAATTATGTGTGGATGCGGTTGCTTGTATCTTGGAGTATGCTCATATGCTATGATTTGAATAACTGAACAGATACACCAAGTCAGCTCATTTTCTGCCAGTGAGGTTGACTTATACAGTGGAGCAGTATGCAGAGTTGTATGTGAGGGAGATAGTTCGTCTCCATGGGGTTCCAAAGTCTATAGTATCTGATCGAGACCCTATCTTTACCTCCAAGTTTTGGGGAGCTCTGCAGAGAGCCATGGGGACTCAGCTGAAGTTTAGTACAGCTTTTCATCCTCAGACTGATGGACAGTCTGAGAGGACGATTCAGGTATTGGAGGACATGCTTAGGGCATGTGTGATTGATTTCAAGGGATCTTGGAGTAAGTATCTCCCATTGATCGAGTTTTCATATAACAACAGTTATCAGTCCACGATTGGAGTGGCTCCTTATGAGATGTTATATGGAAGGAAGTGCAGATCGCCCATTCACTGGGATAAGATGGGTGAGAGAAGGTATTTGGGACCAAATATGGTTCAGAAGACTAATGAGGCCATTGAGAAGATTCGAGCTAGAATGCTTGCCTCGCAGAGTAGGCAGAAAAGCTACGCCGATCCTAAGCGTAGGAACATGGAGTTCCAGGTTGGGGACCACGTGTTTCTGCGAGTTTCACCATTGAGGGGTGTGAGGAGGTTTGGAGTGAAGGGAAAGTTGAGTCCTCGGTTTGTTGGACATTTTGAGGTCCTAGAGAGGATTAGGTAGGTGGCTTATAGATTAGCCTTGCCACTGTAACACCCTGGATAGCCAAGACCGTTACACTGTGTGTTTATAAGGTGCCAGACTTGCTAATCAAGTTATTTAAGTAAAATCGTGTTACTGAAACAGTGGAGGAACTAGGGTTAAAAGTGTTTTGGTCTCAAAAGTTATATTTTCATTACTAGGCATTGTTTATTTACATGGGATCCCAAAAACGACAGTTTAAAAGCCATTTACAAAAGTTACAAAGTTTAAATACACTGACTGGCCATACTAAGGCAAAAACAAGCAGTTAGGTAGTCCTTGTCCTGGTCCACTCCTCGATCGTGGTGATCGAACAGCTAGTTATGTACATTTCACCTTGGAGCTCTCCACCTCGGGCTTGGTCCAGCCTGCCCTTGCCTTAACCTGCACCACGTAGCACCCGTGAGCCAAGGCCCAGCAAGAAAGCATGATAACATAGTAAGATCAGCAACACTTAGCAAATATTTCACAATGCTCAACCAAGAATTCAACATCTCATACATTTATCCAATCAGTAATAGCAGTTGTCATCCAGACAGTCAATCAACTATAATCATAGTGCAATATTCACGTTCATAACTAATAGATTGTCATACCCATCAAATAACATTCAGGGTTGGCGCCCTTAGTCGCACCCTCTAGTTGGCACACTGTCTTCGGCTCAATAGAGCCGCCCCCAGTGTAATACTCACTGACTCTGGCCAGCTTAACCAAGCTCATTGATAAACAAGCTGCCTCAGCTCCCAGTGGCTGAGCCGCGCCCCAGTGCGCAAATAATGATTCCGACACCCTTAGGCCGGTAATCGCATGTCCCATGGCGTAATAACACCATCTCACGACATGATAAACAAATATAGGGAACTCTTAGTCCCATCGTGTCCACATGATTATTCATATTCACATAATATTGCATACAAACATAGGGAACACTTAGTCCCAACCTAACCACATACTCAGGTGCAGCTTTCTTACCTTTCAATTTACTGGTTCCCGATGCCACGTAGCCACAAGCACGGTCCTCTACCCCGAGCCTCTCCAAAGTCCTAATCACAACACAAACATAATATTCTTTGTCATTAACCAATCCAAGACTACCTTCCCGGTACCTAACCCACACTCTCGGAACCCCCAAAACCTTAGAACAACACCCCGGAGACATCCCCCGAACCCCCGGAGCAAAGGCCAAAAATTGCAAAATATAACACCCTGAAATTTGCCTTGTGCCGCGGCACCACATTCCTTGTGCCGCGGCACCCAACACCAGAGACCCCTAGGCCGCGGCAAGCAAAAGCTGTGCCGCGGCACACCATCGCAGACCCAGATTTCTGGGTTTTCCTTCGCGTTTTTCCCGAGCCTAACTCACTCCAACTCACCCCAAACTCCATCCTAAGTCCCAAAATCAACTCTAAACCCTTAATAAACCTCACAACAACCCAAAAACATCATGCCCAAGCTCACTCACACCTTCAATCCTAAAATCCACTCTTGAATTTCACACTTAACAACTCAAACCAGAAAATTAAGAACAGCTTGAACTCAAACACAAACCACACTCCAAACTCCCTATACCTCAACAGAAACAAGCCTAATAATCACACAGAAACCTTACCTTGAGTGGTGAGTCCAACCTCCAGCTCTAAACCTCCTTCCCCCTTGATTTCCCAATTCTGAGTTCATACAAAACCAGTCACCAACTTGTTTCAATTCACACTTATCAACCAAAAATCAGACTTGAAACTTAGATATACCATAACCAAAATCTTACCTCTGAGTATTCTTGGTCTAAGCTTGCTTGACAACTTCAATCACTCCTTAATTCTCCTTCCAAGAGCTAAATTCAGCTTCTCCCTTCCATCTTAGTTTTGCTCCTCTAGGTCTCCAACATTCAGCATAAAGCCCCTTTCTCCAAGTGTTATACGTATTGTATTTTCCTTCAGCTCTTACTCATCTATTCCCTGCCAAAAGACTAATTTAACCCTCCATTTATATCCTTTACTAACTAGACCTCAAGGGCATACCTGTCCTTTCATCACCTTTGCAATTCTACCACTTTCCCATAAAACCTGTTACTCTCTATGGTTACTAACAGTTACGCAGGTTACCAAATCACCAGTTACCATTATCTAGTTTTCTAGGACCGTCCCGGCACGTGCATCACATTTGTATCACAGCACCCACACAGTACAATTCACATATCATAATTATCACATAATATAATTCACATATCATGTAGCATGCTTAAAATCATAATCATCACACATAATTCTCTTCATGCCCTCCCGGCACACTAATCAAAGCCCTTAAGCCTTATTAGTGAATTTGGGTCGTTACAACTATCCCCTCCTAATGAGAATTTCGTCCTCGAAATTTACCCGAGCAATTCAGGACACAAATTCCGCACAACTCATTCCAGCTATCCCGGTCATTCCTTGACCCTACCATTTCTGGTGTGTTACCTTAACTCAAGGTACAATCTTATTCCTCAAAACCTCAGTCTTTCAATTTTATGCTTAAACCGGTCACCCCACATGGAATATCTTCATTTTAATCTGTAGATCCTTATCAATCAACACATGAGTTTTTTTCCAATCCATGTCCCTAACATGGAATACAAAATCCACTGCGTATAGCTAACGGTGCCCAAAGATGTAGTCAACTTAAAAACAACCTCACTGATCCCCTACCGGATCCAAACAGCCTTGATGCCCTGGGGTCCATCTAGCTCTTCACCTCTCTATCTCTGGCGACATCCCACGAAAGCTACCATCTTCTACTCGAAACTCCATACCCCTGTTTCCCAATTCAATAAAGCTTTTCCATCTACTTTGAAAAGTGAGTTTCATGCTCTAATCTTTTAATAATCCCAATGATCCCCTGAACTACCTCCAGATCCAAATACAACCTATCACTTATCTCACTCCAACGAAGGGATGATATACAATCCTTCTTATATTCCATTTTATCAAGTGTTCTTCAAATAACTAAATAACTCCCTTTCTCTCTGATTTACCATCAGTCTGAAAATAATAAAACTCGTCAGATTCTGTCTATCTATTCATTACCTTTATTAATCCTCCCAAGACCTGAGAATAAGATAAAGTCCTTGTTCAATGAAATTAACTCCAAATTCCATGGAGGCTTACCACCCATCTCGCTTAAAGTTCTGAGTACTGGTCAGCTGTATAAATTATTCTTACTGATAAAAGCAAGTTCTCCCCAGACGCTGCTCCATGATGACCCCACCATCTTGGCAACCTCTCTGCGATACCTATTACCATATTTCCTTATTCCCATTATAACATACTCAAAGGTTGCGATGCCAATCACGAACTGCTATCGGGATAAGAATTTTGTTCCTCATTCATTATATTCTTCTCCATCTAGGCCTCCAATAAAAAACCTTCAAATTATTGTACCTTTTTCCTAATGTCTGGATGAAAGGACCAAGAGAATAGTACAAGATTCATCCAGAATTTCCATATAATTTCGGTGTCCATCAGAGTCCAAATTTGGTCCTTATATCACTATAAACTTACACATAACACTGTAGAATCCTTTGCTAATTCAATTAAGACTTGCCTTTAATTCCTTTCATTTGTGTTTTCCTTAACTGTCATTCTTGTTCCTGTATAAGATAATAATAATTCCAGGTATCCACTGGCTATTAAGCCTACTAGATACACCACTCTAGTTCTAGTCGGATCCTCTAACCAACACCATGCATAGATCATCACTTCCTCCTGTCTTGAGGTATCATAGCAACACAACAATTGATTCTAATCTGTAAGAAGACGTGAATCTCACCCAACTACCGGTACCATCATGCTTGCCTAGGGAAACTCTTACTTCCAAGGCATTCTTCAACCTTAACAAAGTTCCAACCAGAATACATCACTGTGCCGTCGATCAAGACAATTACAAGTCCAATTCAGATAATCTTTGAATACTCTTTTTACCTATTTCACAAAAACAGTTTGGCATTGACCAAACCCTCAACACATAACCTAGCATCCTCAGTGCCCTTATCCAACATGATAACAACCTCCTACCTATCCTCTTCCCTGTTCTCCAACTGGTAATAACCAGGTCAAAGATCCCTAACTGCACCTGATCTCTAGCTGGTAATAACCAGATCAAAGATCCTTAACTATTTCTGATCTCTAGCTGGTAATAACCAGATCAAAGATCCTAACTATTCCTGATCTCTAGCTGGTAATAACCAGATCAAAGATCCTTCCTGAAGTATGTCATCCTACTCAACAATTAAGACCTTAACTCTCATCATTTTGTTAAAACCATTCAATACAACATTTTAGATCTAATTCCATCCCTGACACCAGTCTTATCCCCAATCCATCTCTTTACGCAGACGAACTCCCTGACGAATTCCTTGGAAACTTATCTGGAAACCCATAAACCAACCCAGTCTGTCTTGTCCCACTGATACAACTCAAGTAGTGTCCATCACATCAACTAAGGCTCTAATCATTTCCCTTGCAGTAGACCTCACATTCCAAGTATAAACGCCAGCCACTACAAGGATTTCCCCTTTTTAAACTCAAGAGTTACCGCTCCTTTCTTACAACCCATCACCGTTCCCCCTGCTTGACCGACTCTTCATGTTCAAAACCCTCACGTTGTAACTGTCTTCGAGAATACTTCAAGTAGTAGCTGATACATTCATCGGCCTTAGTGTGCTTCTGATCAACTCTTTCCGTACCTGATCTCCTCCCTTCCTGTACTTAACCTGGAATATCTTTGAAGAATGAAGTTACTACCCTCTGAAACCTTACCTCTGACCCTACTGCTTCAGTCATGATATCATCAGTATAGTAGTCGTTCACATTCCACTTCTAACTGGGGAGTAATCCAACTAATCACTAGTGAATCCTGAATGCAAACCATCCATGTCATTTTCTGTTCTCTGCTCGTTAAACTTACTCATGTCGTTAAAGTACAAACGACTAGAAATCCTTACTAGTAATGCATCACACCCCTCTCGGTACAAGTGATAATTTCCTAAGATGTCTCTTCCCTTGATTCTTATCTAGTAATAACCAGATCAATGATCAACTCCTTCCATACCCAAGTTCCAAGCTGTGGCCGAAAACTGCATTTTCATCTACTTTCCTACTGACTAATCTAATTCCCATTCAGTCCAATCAATATACTTCAAGAAATACTCATGACTGTCCAAAGTTGTCCCTAATATAACATATTAACTTTCCTCAACATATACCCATCTGAATCCTTCCTAATAGACGCACAACACCAACTCCTTTCAGCTCTCTTCCCAACCAAAGCAAAGGCTATCCAATCCACTAGTCACTTCTGAGAAACTAACCTTGGGCTTTAAATGAATAAAGTATCCCAGTCCTCCTTGCCTCAATGGCCAACCTGTGTACTGAACCCCTTTCCTGTCCAACCCAGGAACCATAAAACCACCAACGGTTCTCATTCTTCCAATCACTGAGTAGCCACACCTACTATATTTCGACGAACGAAAATATCATCATATGTATCCCCTTCACCATAGATAATGAGGCCCTCTCTCTCTACTGCCCAAGCACAGACAACCAACTCAGAGTTTAACTCACAAATGACTTATCATCCCCGGCTTCATCCATTTGCACCATAATCCAAAGTGGACCAACCAACCCACCAAACTCAACAATATGTACTATCGCTATCCTGTCACTTTCGACATCTTTTACCACAATTACCTAGTAAGGTTACTTGTCCCAATTTATCCTTCTCATATCACTAAGAACAGGGTTAGCCACACCCATTCACTAATTGATTCCTGAACAAACCCAAACCTTCCTCGAAACTTAGAGGATAAGACTTCCGTACAATAATTCTTGTCTGTTCCTCCTCAGTAATTTACCTTTTTCATCCATCCAATAAATCCCATCAGACCTTACAGCCTGACCCATATATCAACAAACACCTGCTGCGAATCTCTAGGGAAGGTGGAGGATTCCAACCCCCAACTATCATCTTCTATCCCTACCAAAACAAAAACTGAATCCAATTGACCATTCTCAATACATACACCCTGAATTAATCTGTCTTCACCGACTAAACTTCTCAGCCCTGACGTTTATACCCAAAACCAACTCAAGGGCAGATCCAAACAATCATAACAATCAAACACACATAAAACATATTAAGCACCCATATTATGCATAAATTATCAAATCTCTTTATCACTAGGTGCGTTCATACCTTTTATGCCCTCCATGCCAACAAACGGGTATATCATATAAGTTCAATATAATAACCTATAGTCCCTATATCGCCAATACTCATGTATTCAACCACATGCAAGAGCAATACTAATCAACATGCCTAAATAGCACCACACAGCAGTCAAGGGCCAGGCCCCATCAGTATCTCATGCTCCCTATTCATCAAACAGATATCAACAATCATATCTCACTCAAATCATTTAAGCACATCATCATACATACACAATTACCAAACCCTGAGTTGAGCTTGTCTCCCGCGGCGAATGTACATATCCAGCTAGTCTTCAGGACCCATAAACCTAGGACGCTCTGATACCAAGTTGTAACACCCTGGATAGCCAAGACCGTTACACTGTGTGTTTATAAGGTGCCAGACTTGCTAATCAAGTTATTTAAGTAAAATCGTGTTACTGAAACAGTGGAGGAACTAGGGTTAAAAGTGTTTTGGTCTCAAAAGTTATATTTTCATTACTAGGCATTGTTTATTTACATGGGATCCCAAAAACGACAGTTTAAAAGCCATTTACAAAAGTTACAAAGTTTAAATACACTGACTGGCCATACTAAGGCAAAAACAAGCAGTTAGGTAGTCCTTGTCCTGGTCCACTCCTCGATCGTGGTGATCGAACAGCTAGTTATGTACATTTCACCTTGGAGCTCTCCACCTCGGGCTTGGTCCAGCCTGCCCTTGCCTTAACCTGCACCACGTAGCACCCGTGAGCCAAGGCCCAGCAAGAAAGCATGATAACATAGTAAGATCAGCAACACTTAGCAAATATTTCACAATGCTCAACCAAGAATTCAACATCTCATACATTTATCCAATCAGTAATAGCAGTTGTCATCCAGACAGTCAATCAACTATAATCATAGTGCAATATTCACGTTCATAACTAATAGATTGTCATACCCATCAAATAACATTCAGGGTTGGCGCCCTTAGTCGCACCCTCTAGTTGGCACACTGTCTTCGGCTCAATAGAGCCGCCCCCAGTGTAATACTCACTGACTCTGGCCAGCTTAACCAAGCTCATTGATAAACAAGCTGCCTCAGCTCCCAGTGGCTGAGCCGCGCCCCAGTGCGCAAATAATGATTCCGACACCCTTAGGCCGGTAATCGCATGTCCCATGGCGTAATAACACCATCTCACGACATGATAAACAAATATAGGGAACTCTTAGTCCCATCGTGTCCACATGATTATTCATATTCACATAATATTGCATACAAACATAGGGAACACTTAGTCCCAACCTAACCACATACTCAGGTGCAGCTTTCTTACCTTTCAATTTACTGGTTCCCGATGCCACGTAGCCACAAGCACGGTCCTCTACCCCGAGCCTCTCCAAAGTCCTAATCACAACACAAACATAATATTCTTTGTCATTAACCAATCCAAGACTACCTTCCCGGTACCTAACCCACACTCTCGGAACCCCCAAAACCTTAGAACAACACCCCGGAGACATCCCCCGAACCCCCGGAGCAAAGGCCAAAAATTGCAAAATATAACACCCTGAAATTTGCCTTGTGCCGCGGCACCACATTCCTTGTGCCGCGGCACCCAACACCAGAGACCCCTAGGCCGCGGCAAGCAAAAGCTGTGCCGCGGCACACCATCGCAGACCCAGATTTCTGGGTTTTCCTTCGCGTTTTTCCCGAGCCTAACTCACTCCAACTCACCCCAAACTCCATCCTAAGTCCCAAAATCAACTCTAAACCCTTAATAAACCTCACAACAACCCAAAAACATCATGCCCAAGCTCACTCACACCTTCAATCCTAAAATCCACTCTTGAATTTCACACTTAACAACTCAAACCAGAAAATTAAGAACAGCTTGAACTCAAACACAAACCACACTCCAAACTCCCTATACCTCAACAGAAACAAGCCTAATAATCACACAGAAACCTTACCTTGAGTGGTGAGTCCAACCTCCAGCTCTAAACCTCCTTCCCCCTTGATTTCCCAATTCTGAGTTCATACAAAACCAGTCACCAACTTGTTTCAATTCACACTTATCAACCAAAAATCAGACTTGAAACTTAGATATACCATAACCAAAATCTTACCTCTGAGTATTCTTGGTCTAAGCTTGCTTGACAACTTCAATCACTCCTTAATTCTCCTTCCAAGAGCTAAATTCAGCTTCTCCCTTCCATCTTAGTTTTGCTCCTCTAGGTCTCCAACATTCAGCATAAAGCCCCTTTCTCCAAGTGTTATACGTATTGTATTTTCCTTCAGCTCTTACTCATCTATTCCCTGCCAAAAGACTAATTTAACCCTCCATTTATATCCTTTACTAACTAGACCTCAAGGGCATACCTGTCCTTTCATCACCTTTGCAATTCTACCACTTTCCCATAAAACCTGTTACTCTCTATGGTTACTAACAGTTACGCAGGTTACCAAATCACCAGTTACCATTATCTAGTTTTCTAGGACCGTCCCGGCACGTGCATCACATTTGTATCACAGCACCCACACAGTACAATTCACATATCATAATTATCACATAATATAATTCACATATCATGTAGCATGCTTAAAATCATAATCATCACACATAATTCTCTTCATGCCCTCCCGGCACACTAATCAAAGCCCTTAAGCCTTATTAGTGAATTTGGGTCGTTACAGCCACCGTCGCTATCAGGAGTTCATAATGTGTTCCATGTCTCTATGTTGCGGAAGTATGTTTCTGATGCGACACATGTACTGAAGTACGAGGACTTAGAATTGCAGACAGATTTGTCCTATGAGGAGCGACCAGTTCAGATTTTGGATCGAAAGGACAAAGTCTTGCGGAATAAGACGATTCCGTTAGTGAAAGTACTGTGGAGGAATAGTGAGGTCGAGGAAGCGACCTACGAATTAGAGTCGGCGATGCGGGATCAGTATCCCGAGCTATTCAGGTAAATTTTAAGGACGAAATTCTCATTAGGAGGGGATAGTTGTAACAACCCAAATTCGCTAATAAGGCTTAAGGGCCTTGATTAGTGTGCCGGAAAGGCATAAATGGGATTAGAGTGAATAATATTAACTTAAATGTGTGAATATGAGATTGATGATGATTATATGATAATTAATGATATTATGTGATAATATGAAATATTTATGTGATATATGTGAGAACCACATTATTATGTGGGCAGGTTCATAGAGCGCAACTCGAGACGGTCCTAGGGTCAGATATCGGGAAAAGTCACAACGGGGCTTAAGATATGACTTTGGGCAAGTCAGGGGTATTTTAGGAATCGGGTGGTGGTTTGGACTATCGGGTCATGAAATTAAATATATGGTGATATATTTGAGGTTAGAATGTCTAAGCGGGAATATTGGGGAATTTTACCGTTTTGGCCTCGGGGACGGTTCCGGCACCCCGAGTCGTGGGATTAACTTAACAAATAAGACAAACTTAGGAAGCCTTTAGAAAATTAGACCGACATTATCTTTTTCCCCTCAGCTGGTTATTCTCTCTCACTCTCAAGAAAAACAAAGGAAACCAACTAGAAACACTCAAGAGAAAAACAGAGGAAAATTGGGGAAATTGGAGTTGAAGAATTGCTGGAAACTTAGAGGAAATCAAGGGAAACTTAGAGGTTTAGCACAACAAGCAATCAAGGAATAAATCAAGCTAAGGTAAGGATTAAATCCTATGTCATCTGAAGTCTAACCTTGAGTTCTCAGCTGGGTATTGAGGTATTGTTCATGTAACGCCCCAACTCCAGGGACCGCTACAGTGCACATCGCAAACAGTGCTAAACTGGCTAATCGAGTAGTTTGGCCATAAACGTGTAACTAAGCATGATTAGCGGTTTAGGGGTTAAAAACTTTGGTTAGGGTATAACGTTTCACTAGAACGTTTACTGTATACATTGGGATCCCAAAAATATAATTTAAGAGTTTATTACAAGAAAGTGTTTGCAACAGGCCGTTCTAAGCGGCAAAACAGGGTTCAGCCCTAGTTCCACTTTCAAACCTCACCCAAGTATTGGTCGAGCAGCTGCATATGTACACGTCATCACCTAAGCTCTCCAACTCAAGGATGGTCCTGCTTCCTTTTGCCTTTACCTGCACTACAAAGCACCCGTGAGCCGAAGCCCAGCAAGAAAACTCATATGCTCCTAAACAGTCATATCATGATATCAAATCATATCTGGCATGCCTAGCAATCATAGCTCTATTCAGCATGCAAATGAATTCAAACAGATGATGGGGTATCCAGGATAAGAAATCCTGGCCTTCTGATTGGAGGACTATCAAGTCAATCCTAATCAGATGAGTGTCACAACACTTGAGGTTCCGATAAACCATGCTGAGTGACCAACAAGCAAGTCACTAGGGGCCTCAGTGCCCAAGCCATGCATATGATGATCAAAATGATCATACAGGGCTCATAGCTCTGGTCAGATGAGTGAATATCACTTTGAGGTCCTGGTAAACCGTACTGAGTGACTGACAACCAAGTCACTAGGGGCCTAGTGCCCATAGCCGTGTAACAACACCGTTACCTAGGCTTTCCTGCAATGGCTCTAAATGACTAGCCTTTGGCTAGATAAATGCTTGTTTATGTTCATCGAACTTGAGGTCGGTCCTGCATTAATGCTCTTTGAGTCATTCAATGCAGAGGGTCGATTAGATCCAATCGACAAAGCTTGCACTAAACACACTAGGGTTGTCATGACTAGTGAGTTAGCACAACGTGACCAGTGCCCAGTACCACTGCCGAACCTGACTAGTGAGTCACGGCTTCACAGTTGATACTAACACCTTTGCCAATTCTGACTAGTGAGTCAGCCCTGTGTGACCAGTGCCCAGTACCACTACCGAACCTGACTAATAAGTCACAGCTTCACAGTTGATACTAGCACCTTTGCCAAACCTGACTAATTAGTCAGTACCATGCACAAGTAAGCAATGCTATCAATGTGTACATTTAAACATCCAACATGCATCAATCATAGCCATGCATGTCACATATGGGGTGCAGTTTTCTTACCTTGGGTTCGAGCAAGAATTAACAAAAGAAACGACCTTTGAGAACGATCAATCCTTTGATCCTTTAACGGTCACCTAGTCATAACCAACAAAATATAGGATTCATCAATTAAAATGAAAGCAAAGGTTTCCAAACTAATATCTAGCCTCCGGGACATCAATCCACACTTAACCGGGTAGTAGGACCGACCCCGAGGCCTTAAGCTAGCATCCCCAAGTCAAAAACATATTTCTAGCCAAATCTGCCCTGATGGGCCGCGGCTCACCTTCCTGACAGAGCCAAACCCTTCACAAAAACGTACGTAGGCCGCGGCTCACCATAGCCATGCCGCGGCCCATTACCAAAACCAGCAAGCACCAGCTTACTTTCCCCTGCGTTTTCCCTCGGAACCAACCCTTCAAACCAGTTCCAAACCTCAACCTAACACCCAATTTAACCACTAAACATTATCAACAACTCACCCACATCAAAACCCAAGTTAAACATCAACTAAACTTCCATTAATTCCAACTATTTACCCTGAAATCACAAGCTGAAAGTTTAAACCCAAAACAGAGTATACCATGAAACTAATGGCTGGAACTTACCTCAAACTTGATTTTGAACCCCCTTTAATGGCTGAATCAAGTTCCTAATCTCCCACCTTTGATCTCCTAGCTTAACTCCTCAATTTGAGCTCTCAAAATTCAAAGAAAATAATGAAGGAAACCTTGTACGGGAGAGAATGGAAGAGATGAGGATGATGATGCTCTGTTTTGGTTCTGTTTTTCTACAACCTTAAAGTCCATATAAATCCAATCCAATGACCAAAATACCCCTAGGTCACTTAAGGTTCCTAAAGCCACCCCAAGGGCAAAATTGTCCTTTCCAACCTATACCGTTAATTATAATTAACGCTCTCCAATCCCCGTTATTCTCAATATTCTCAAATACCAATAAATCATATCCCATTACCCTTTAATTCCCGGTAATGTTCTAATCATCAAAGTGACTCCGAGACTCACCCCGAGCCCCGAACTTAAACCCGTTATGACTAGACCGAACACTTACATTCCCATGATCGTCTCATGCCGAATGGCTCGAACCAATCCACATATGATTTGGTAAAATTATAAGTCCCCCATATGCATGAAATTACACAATCACGCCCCCCAACGGCCAAATTACCAAAATGCCCTTGCAATTAAAATATGAGCCCATATGCATGCATTCACCATCATATAATAATATAATCCACATAAACATGCATATAATCATTAAATATCATAATGAATCAGTTATAGCCCTCCTGGCTTCCTAATCAAGGTCCTAAACCTTATTAGGAAATTTGGGGCATTATAGTTCAATTGATGATTATGGTGGAATAGAGCTGGGGAAATCCTTGGAATCAGCTGGGTTTTGGCTTGAGGAAGGGTTCTATCAAGAAGGTAAGCTTTGCTTCATGAATTGGTAATGGAAATTTGAGTTTTGACTGATTATAATTGGGTGTTTATGTTCTTAGAGTCTCAAGGATTGAAAGTAAGATTTCTGTGGGTTATTGAACTGAATTTCTGTTGAATGATGTAGCATAAGTTGTGGTAATGTTGGGTGTTGAATTAGGGAGTTTAGGGATGGTTTTGGCTGAGGTTTTGAGCTTTGAAATGGTGGATTTTTTGGGTTCGAAGGGAAAGGTCGCGACTCTGTTCTAGAGCGTTGCGGCCCTAGGATGAAAAAGGGCCAAGGAGGCTCGGCCAAGGGAGGGCACCGCGGTGCCCAAAGCAAGGGCCGCGGCGCGTGTCTTTGCTCAGGATAGTCTTGGTTCTGTTTTGAGGCTAGGGCCGCGGCTAAGCTTCAAGGGCCGCAGCCCTTGGTTGTGCACATGAACTTTTGAGGGTTTTAGGCACGGGGATGTGGTCTGGTATGCTCGGGATTGATTCCACCACCGTGCTTGGTGGAATTCGGATTCCCGGGAGCTAGTTTTGTAATCAGAAACCTATATTCGGGTATTAATGGAACCCTGTACTTTGGTTGTGACTAGGTGATAAAAGCTTAGGCTCGGGAACGGATCGTGCTTGAGGGGCGTTGCTCGTAATTCAATAACTGCAAAGATTAAAGGTAATAAAACTACACCCGGTTGAATATTTGAACGGGACTAAGGGCTCCCTAACATAAAGGATTGAAAGAATGGTATTATGCCATGTAAACTGTAACCAACGGCCTAAGCGAGCCACGGTTAACTTGTGCTATTGGCACGGCTCGGACACTGGTATCCGAGGACAGCTTATTATGCACTGAGCTCGGTTTAAGCAGGCTGGAGTCAGTGGGTTAAACAGAGGGTGCGGCCTAAGGTGGCGGCCCTAGTATTTGTGTAAAATGAATGTTATACTTGATTATAGATGAGATTGTTGAATAAATTATGTGTGGATGCGGTTGCTTGTATCTTGGAGTATGCTCATATGCTATGATTTGAATAACTGAACATGCCTACTCGAATGTCTGTTTGAGATTACTGTATATGTTGTTTTCTTGCTGAGCCTCGGCTCACGGGTGCTGCATGGTGCAGGGAAAGGCAAAGGCAAGGTTGATCAGCCCTGACCGGAGAGCTCTGCAGGACGAATGTACATGGCAAGTCGCTCAGCCGCCACGGTTGAGGAGGTTACAGGGTCAAGAGGACTAGAACTTTGTATTTTGCCTTAGTATGGCTAATGTTTACTTTTAACTGTTGAGTTTTGGGGATCCCTTCTGTAAATTGTTCATTAACTTATAAAATGTGTCTTTTAAGACCTAAATGTCTTTTAACCCTAGAACACTTAAACTAATGACACGTTTTTAAATTAATGACTTGATTAGCAAGTCTTGCACTTTACAAGTACACAGTGTAGCGGTCTTGGCCATCCAGGGCGTTACAGATAATCTTCCTATTGCTCTAAGAAAAGGGACTCGTGCCTGTACCAAACATCCTATTGCCAAATAAATATCCTATGATCACCTATCAAAATCCTATAAAGCATTTACTATTAAAATTTATGAACTGGTTGTGCCTAGAAATATTCAGGAAGCACTAGATGACCCGAATTAGAGGCTAGCAATGTTTGAGGAAATGAATGCTCTAAAAAAGAATGGTACTTGGGAAATTGTAGTGTTGCCAGGAGAGAAGAAAATTGTAGGATGTAAGTGGGTGTTTACAATAAAATACAAAGCTGATGGAAGTGTTGAGAGATACAAAGCTAGGCTTGTGGCTAAGGGATTTACTCAAACACATGGAATAGATTGTCAAGAAACTCTTGCTCCAGTTGCTAAAATTAATTCTATTCGTGTGCTATTATCTCTAGCAGTCAACTCTAATTGGCCTTTACACCAGTTAGATGTTAAAAATGCCTTTCTTAATGGAGATCTAGAAGAAGAAGTGTTTATGAGTCTTCCACCTGGATTCGAAGATCACTATGGAGTAGGAAAAGTGTGCAAGCTGAGAAAGTCTTTATATGGACTCAAGCAATCTCCTAGAGCCTGGCTTGAACGTTTTGGAAAGGTGTTAAAGTGTTATGGGTATACTCAGAGTCAAGCAGATCACACAATGTTCTACAAACATTCAAAAGAAGGTAAAGTGGCTGTTCTTATTGTATATGTGGATGATATTGTGCTCACTGGGGATGATTCTAGTGAACTCGAAAAGTTGAAAAGAAGACTCGGTGAAGAGTTTGAAATCAAGGACTTGGGTAATTTGAAATACTTTCTTGGAATGGAGTTTGCAAGGTCCAGAGAAGGTATTTTTGTTAGCCAACATAAGTATGTATTGGATCTTCTCAATGAGACAGGTATGATGGGCTGCAAACCTGCTGAAACACCTAGTGAACCTAATGTTAAACTTCAACCTGTAGATTTTAAGAATGTGAAGGACCGGGAGTTGTATCAAAGATTAGTAGGGAGACTAATTTATTTGTCCCATACACGGCCAGACATATCTTTCTCTGTAAGCATGGTAAGTCAGTTTATGCATTCACCTGGTTCGAAGCATTTCGATGCTGTTTACAGAATTCTAAGGTACCTTAAGGGAACGCCTGGGAAAGGTCTCTTGTTCAAACCACGAGGACATCTAGAAATTGAAGCTTATACCGATGCAGATTGGGCTGGAAGTATAGTAGATAGAAGATCTACATTAGGTTATTGCTCCTTTGTTGGTGGGAATCTAGTTACTTAGGAAGCAAGAAACAAACTGTGGTAGCTAGAAGTAGTGCTGAAGCGGAATTCAGGGCTGTTGCTCATGGCATCTGTGAAATGATTTGGATAAAAAGATTGCTTGAAGAACTGAAGTCATCACAGTCAACTCCCATGAAGTTGTACTGTGACAACAAGGTAGCAATTGCAATTGCCCATAATCCAGTACTTCATGATCGCACAAAGCACGTTGAAGTAGACAAGCACTTTGTTAAGGAGAAAATTGAGAGTGGTCAAGTTTGCATGCCTTATGTCCCTACTGAACAACAAGTGGCAGATATCTTTACAAAAGGATTATGTAAAAAACAGTTTGATTTTCTAACTGGCAAGTTGGCTATGGAGAATATTTTTAGTCCAGCTTGAGGGGGAGTGTAAGAAAATCATTCTATTTTTAGTATTATTCTTGTGTGGCTGTAAGTCAGCTATTGTAATTTATTGTTCCATACTTTTAGGGTATAGTTAAGAATTTTATTCTGTCATTATTATTTGATTTTATTTCCCTTTTAAGGGATCCTTGTACATGTTAAATACATGTTTTTTTATGAGAAATAATATACAGAAATTACCCTCTTTGTTGACTAATTTAAGTTTAAGTTTAAATCATGTTTACAATCTACCATTAAATATAAGAATATTTTGTTATATATAAGAATATTTCACTAAAGTTAACAAACAAAAAAACCGTTAAAATTAAGAATTTTTGTTATCTACACACTTATTATATAAAAGAGATATTACATAACACGTATTTTTTGCGCATATAATATATTTATTGATATAGTCAAGAAAATTAGCCCATTTTTGGTTAGTTAAAATATTAGAGAGATTGATTTTGTATTTACTAGAATTTTATACATACTATATATATATTTTTTATAGTAATTTTCTTAGGTAGGGGCATCACTTCTATCTTTATCGTATGCATTTTTTTTCGGCACTTGGAGAAATTATAACTCAATTTTTTTTGCATGATGACATAAATTATAGTTATAACAAACGTCCTGCCAATTTTTAAGAAATTTTGAATAATCTATGGTACCAAAATCAGAGTTCAAACAATTAGTTACACGAGTGCCTGATTTTTTTTATACGCGTGGAAAACCGATTATTTGAACTCTGATTTCGGCACTATAAATTATTCAGAATTTTTCAAAAATTGGCGGGATGCCTACTATAACTATCATGTACATTGTCATATAAAAAAATAGGTTATAATTTCTCCAAGTACCGAAAATAGAAAATGTCCCTACGGTAGGAGCAAAAGTAATGCCCCTACCTAAGAAGCTCCTTATGTTTATATATATATAGAAAAATTCTACAACGCGGGCATGCCTTTTGTCCCCACCAGTAGGCGTGTTTATGTTTTTAGTGCATGAAGAAATTTAGGATATAACCCAAATTTGTTTTATATAGCAGTGTACATTATAGTTATAGTAAACATCCCACCATTTTTTATGAAATTTTGAATAATTTACGATACCGAAAAAAAAATTTCAAAATAATTTGTTTCACGTACGCGCGTATAAAACAGGCTTAAAAACAACTTGTTTTCTTGTTTTCGGTATATGGATAGATTACAATTAAAAAAAATTATATGACGGTATACAATGTAGTTATTTAGAATCCCCAACAAATTTTTGGGAAACTCTAAATAATTTAAAGTGTTTAAAATAAGAAATAGGTTGTGTTTGAAGCTTGTTTTATATACGAGTGAAACAAATTATTTTGAACTTTGTTTTCGGTATCGTAAATTATTTGGAATTTTTTAAAAAATTGGTGGAAGGTCCTAAATAACTATATGCATACCGTCATATAAAAAAATTAGATTATATTTTTTTCACGTGCAAAAAATAGAGATGTCGGTACCAATGGGGGCTAAAGATATGCCCCCACTATAGTCGTCCCATATATATATAAAGCTAGGTCCCAAAGAGATAATATGACACTTTAAAATTGATCTAAACTACTATATTTATTTTCTTATTTTTTTAATTAATTAATTAAATTATTCTACTTTTTTCTAAATACTTTTTTTTTTTGTAAAGTTCAATATATAACTAATTTTCTAAAATTATATATGTTAATATAACTACAAAAATAATTATCTAACATAACATAAATTAACTAACTGTTAAACAATTAACATAAATTAATAACAATACATATTGTTTACCGAGTTTTCAGAAACTAGAATTATATAAGATTAAAGAGCTTAAAAGAAATGATTTAAGAGAAGTAAACAAGGTTTTTTACGTGGTTGGGGCGTTAATGAGCCTTAGTCCATGAGACAGTTGTATTAGAGCTTAGAGAGCATTTGGCATTGGAGTTTTCTGCAAGTTTGAGCAGAGTAACTGCTTACAATCCAAATCTAGGATCCCCTCCTCAGTTTACCACTATTCGTATTTATAGGCACATGAGTGCACTGGGCTTGGGCTGGGCTGGGCTGGTCCGGCCCAATAAGGGTGTAAATACCATTGGCTTCTCTGATGGGAGCCCAATACAAAGGATTGCAATATGAAACATACATTAATCAAAGCCCATTGGGCCAGCCCAAACAAGATCTTATTCTAAGACACACGACAAACTGGTGTTTCAGTCTGGGTGTTATGGGCTACGAGGAAGATTTGGGGGACAAGATCGATCAAAGTAGTGGCGGCGCAAACTGAACCAACGGCGTACAATCCCTAGGTAGCCTCCTCTGCAGGTTAAGCGGGGGGACAACCCCCACGCTTCTTGGGACGACGTCAGCACCGGGGGCACTTTATCATGCCAAACTCGGCCAACCAAGCCAGGTCCATTTACAAAAGTCCCCCTCCTTTTACTAGGGCCCCGCTTCACTTACCAGGACCCGGGTCCATCTATGGGGGTCCCGGCCGAATCTTGGATTTGGGAGCCCGCGACTTCCTTTACCGTACATCAGGGGACATCCCGATATGCGGTCCCGAGTCTATACAACTTGCTTCGACGATGGTCCCAACTTACTTTCCCAGATGCCTCTCTGGGCCTTGCCGAGACTTGGGCAGCCAATATCCGTTTTCCCTTTGCCTAATGGGCCCGGTCTGGGCCTTAACTCCCAGGAAAGTGGTCCATGGACTTAGAGTGTGGATCCGCACATTTTGGAAGAAACGGGGATAATAATTACCCCCCAAGCCTTCATCTGGGCTTGCGCGGTGGAGGCTTGTATCCCCCCCGGATCATCTCAGTGCGTCTCGGTTCGTTTCCAAGGCGGCGGGTCTACGGAAGGGGGACACTGCTCGCTGAACGATCACGGAGTGGAAGCCTGTTTCGATGTCCTGGACCGAATCCTAAAAGCCCGGTCCATTTACCAGGATCCAGGTTCGTTTACCAAAGCCCTGGTTCATATACTTCAGGGCCGTCTGGAGGCCTCCTGCTCGCTTTGCTTCATCATGAAGGGGGTACGTGTCCCTTTGCGACTAGCGCATTGAGGGCACTCGAATTCGAAAGGTCAGCAAACATTCTATTGGATACTATGTTGGGAGTCAGATGTCAGCTCGATTTACGAAGCATCCCATCCGCGCGAATGTCATCATTACTATCTTTGCGAAAAAAAAGGATCGTTGGATGGGATGACTTTTGAGGTGCTCTTCTTCTGGGCTGTTGGATCGGGGCGGCCCGGATCACGTATCTGGGGAACCGTGATTAAGTACTTGAGTAGGTTCAATAATGTCCCTGCAAGATCCAGGACCGTCCAATGGGGGGGATCGCGCCGAACCGTTAGATTGAAACAACCCTCTAGTTCTTATAAATAACCTCAGGTTTTCATTTGATATCTTTACACTCTCAGAACAAGAAAAAATGCTTAAAAGAACCTTTTATGTCTGAGCTCGCCGACGACATCTTCCATCGTCTACTTCGTCTTCGTCGTCGCTTATTCCCGACGCACCTGATCTCTGTTCCTTAGCCTGAGTAGACAACATCAGGTTATCCAATAGACGAGCTTTTGCGCCACCTTCATTTGTTCAAGGCCGCAATTTTACCGTCACTGTCGCCGGAAACACACCATTCTTCACGACCAGCCTTTTCCAGTAAGTTTTCCTGACTTTTGCTTTTATTTTCTTGCATTTGTCATACCGTCATAATTGTCTGTTTAGGCTGTTAGATCTTGCCTACGTTTAGACTGGCTCTGGGTGCACTAGAAAAGGTTAGGGAAAATAACTAGTCCGGGTTGTCCCGGACCTCCTCAAGGTCGGGGAGTTCCCGGATAAGCGGCAATAAGCCAGCTTAAGAGAACTTAAACTAGAACATTTCTTTTTCGTTCCTGATCAGGGTTTCGCGGTTTCTCGATGATCTCAGACCTGATCCGGAGGGGACTCCTCCAAGCAGTTTATAGGAGATCCCCTGTACCTTAACCAACCTTCTTGGGTTTTGGTGCTGACTGCTTGGTTGTTTGTTTTGTTCTGTTTTGCTCCCAGATCATCAGCCATGACTTTAGGCATTACCCTCCATTTGGAAGAACATGTTAATGCGGCCCCTGTCACTCTATCAGAATCCAAGGCTCCCGGCAACAAATGGGAGATGGACGGGGTGCGAAACCTGTTCCAAAATTATCGGACGCTATACGCCCTGGAGAAGCATTTGGGCGTGGAGTCGACTCTCGGTGTAACGTCCCAGATAGACAAGACTGCTACACTGTGTGCTTGTAAAGGTGTAAGACTTGCTAATCAAGTCATCTAATTAAAACATGTCACTAGTCATAAGTGTGCTAGGGTTAAAAATAAGTTTGTGCCTCAAAAGATACATTTTATAAAATTAAACAGTTTCTCATATGGGTTCCCAAAAAGAAAATAGTGTATAAAAGTTGGTTTACAAAATCTCAAAAGTTAAAGACATTCATCAGCCATACTAAGGCAAAGTAAGCATTTTCGGTCCTCTCATCCCTGCCTTCCCTCTCAACCATGGCGGCTGAGCAGCCGGTCATGTACATTCAGATAGCAGAGCTCACCAAATCAGGGCTGATCGAGTTTGCCCTTGCCTTTACCTGCACCACGCAGCACCCGTGAGCCAAGGCCCAGCAAGAAAACACAATACACATCATATACAATATTAGCAAACAAGTAACCTCTTAAGCATGTTCAATCACTCAATATTCATATCAACTCTATAGCATGTAATCATAATCCAAGATACAAGTAAACACCATTAATAATCAGATTACTCAATAGTCACAATAATCATCTTTAATAGCCAAAATACACAATAATCAGGGCCGACGACTTAGGCCGCACCCTCTGTTTAACCCACTGACTCCGGCCCGCTTAAACCAAGCTCAGTGCATAATAAGCTGTCCTCGGCTACTAGTGGCCGAGCCGCGCCCCGTGCGCTAGTATAACCTTGGCACGCTTAGGCCATTGGTTTACTATTTACATGACATAATACCATTCTTTCAAACATACATATCAGGAAGCCCTTAGTCCCGTTTCAAATATACAACCAGGTGTAGTTTTCTTACCTTTAACTTCTTCATTTATTAATTACAAGCGACGTCCCTCGAGCATGATCCTTTCCCGAGCCCTAGCTTTAGCACCTAATCGCAACCAAGGTATTGGGTTCCATTAATATCCAAATTTAGGTTTTTGGGTACAAAACTAACTTCCGAGAAATCAAATCCCACCAAGCACGGTGGTGAAATTGATCCTGAGCACACTAGGCTCGATTCCCGTGCTTAAAAAAAACCTAAACGTTCAAGTGTGCATCTAAGGGCTGCGGCCCTTGAAGCCTAGTCGTGGCCCTGCCCTTAAAAATAATCTAAGGCCTCCCTGGAAGAAGATACGCGTCGCGGCCCTTGCTTTGGGCGTCGTGGCGCTCACCCCTGGCCGAGCCCTCCTGGCTCATCTTCATCCTAGGGCCGCAGCGCTCTAGAACAGAGCCACGGCCCTTCCCTTCGGACCCAGAAATTCCACCATTTCCAACCCTTTAACCTTACCCAAAATCATCCCAAAGTTCCCTATTTCAATAACAATCATTCCCACACTTTTAAGATGACTTTAGCAACATAATTCATCAGAACAACCCAGCCTAACACACATTAAAATCTCTTTTCAATTTTTGAAACTCAAGAACTTCAAACACTAAAACCAGCCAGTCAAAACTCAAATTTAAGCTTCTAAATCATGAATTATAACTTGCCTCTTCAGCTGAACCCCTTCTCTAAGCAGAATCCAAGTTAACTCCCAAGCTTTCCACCTTAATTCTGCCCTTAAACATCAAAATCACAATTATCTCAATACCCAGCCAAAACTCAGAATTTCTAACCACAAAGAAGGGAATTCAATGCTTACCTTAGTCCTGGTTAAGTTCCTTGGATAATCCTTGAGTTAAACCTCAAAATCCTCTCTTCAATTCACTAAATTCCAGCACAAATCCTCAAAATTTTCTCTGTTTTCTTGTGTTTTCCTTGAGAGAAAAGAGAGAGAAAAGGCTGAGAATAAAGGGTCAATTTATTTTGTGTTCTACTGTTTTCCTTTAATGTAGTCTATCCTTTATCACTTAGGTCAAACCTGAGGCTTGGGGTGCCGGAAATGTCCCCAAGGGCAAAACGGTAAAATTCCCCAATATTCCCGCCTAGACTTCCTAACCTCAAATATATCTCCATATATTTATTTTCATAACCCAATAGTCTAAATAACTACCTGATACCTAAAATACCCCTGACTTATCCAAAGTCAACTGTTAAGCCCCGTTGTGACTTTCCCCGTTGTCTAGCCCTAGGATCGCCTCGAGTCGTGCTACGCAAACCCACCCACATAATAATGTGGTTCTCACAAATACCATATATATATATCCCATTAATAGCAACATAATCATACAAGCATTTTAATCATATAATTATGCATTCAAATCAATAAACTCACTCAAATCACATTTAACTCAACTATGCCCTCCCGGCACACTAATGAAGGCCCTTAAGCCATATTAGTGATTTTGGGTCGTTACACCTGGACTGTTCTATAACCGCTTGGCCAGAAAAGAGGATAAAGCTCATACCGGCATGGGTGAGTTCGGGGTCTGGAGTGTAGGCCACATCAATGGGGGAGCCACTCTCCCGCTTCATGACTATTTCGTGCAATTCCTCAAGTTCATGGGGATTGCGCCGTTCCAGCTCCTGCCTCAAGCGTACTGGCTGCTTGCGGGATGGCACATCTTTTGCATAGCGAAGCAGATCTCGGATCTGACTCCGACAGAGGTTCTGTATTTCTACAAGTTGGAGCCGTAGGTCAACGTCAAGGACAAGACCCTGGACGGCTTCTACAAATTAAAACCGTGGTGCAGCTACGCTGCTCCTACCAGCACGTGGAAGCACCCCCCAAACATCAAACATTACTGGTTCATGATGTTCGGGTTTCTGTTAGAAAAGAACCCCACGCTGATGTTGGACTTCCAGCGAGTGGGTAAGTGGCTTTCCATTCCCTAATTTCTTTCTTGTTGTCGCTTTTTATTCCTCATTCTCAACATATTGCCTTGGATGGTAGGACCTTATGCCCAGACTCCCCTCACCCAGTTTATCATGGACCGGAAGAAGTTCTACTCCACGTTGAGCGCAGAAGATTTGGATGTAGGGGGCTACATCAACACCGAGAACCTCCGAGTGGTCAGGATGCTAGCGGCCAACCAAACGATCAAGGCCCCCAGCCTCCGGGGGATACAATGCGAGAAAGACCCAGCATTGAGGGAGGAGCTGGCCCTTGAGCACATCAGGGTTGTAGAGGCCACGACCCTGGCAGACGCGTCCAAAAGGAAGCGGGACCAGGCTCAGCAGAAGGAGAGTGCCACCTCTGAGGAGCTAAAAGCCCTCTTTGACGAGGCCCAACCGAACACGGGTACCCCCCCCCAGTGCTAGTGTATCAGGGCGAGGTAATTTGCCTTTGCTTTTGACTTATGCTCCCCGAGTTGGGGACTTAGTTAGGGATATACTAGTTTATCGAGGCCCCCTGTTCAGGGCTGATGGAGAGATAAGACCTTCGTCTCCCATCACTGTAGATCAGGAAACCCTCATGTACTTGTTCGGGTTTCTTCAATATGGGAACTTCTTGGACCCGGATGACACGGGAGATCGAGTCCATTCCTTCGCCTTAAGGGAATTAATTCGAGTCCGAGGTCTAGACAAGGGTTCGTCCCGGAGTACTTTTAGTCTTGTTATTACTTATTTGCCTTGACTTGTTTACTTTTCCAATTCCCATTTTGTCTGTTTATTTCAGAAGACTCCGACATGTCCAACCCTGTGGAGAAAATGAAGCAAGCCTTTGAGGTCCGGGCTGCCAAGGCTAGGGCTTCGGCCAAAAATACCACCAAAGGCGCGTCCAAGGCAAAAGCTCTGGATGCGATCCTTGAGAGCTCAGTGCTGGAGCTTAACTCCATCGGGGAGGCCTCAGCCGCGGTCCTGATCACAACAGTTAATCCTGAAACTGTCTCGGCTCTCCCTGTTCATCCTCTAGTAATCGACTTGGAGCAGGAATCGCTGGTGAGTCAGAGTTCCGGGAAGAGGACCGCAGACTCGAGCGCGGGTGAGGCCGCAAGAGGGACAAAGAGGGCCAAGACCAAAGGCGCTGGATCGACTGAGGAATCCTCCAGGGAGACTCATCTCGCCGCCAAGGAACTTTCGGAAGCGCCCACGCTTCCCATCCATCCGGATTTGCTCGAAAAGGGAGAGGCGGTTTTGTGGGAGGAACGGTCCAAACTAGTGTCCCGGATGTGGGAGAATGGCCGGGAGAAGAGGGATGAGGTTTACCAAGCCCTGATGATTCGTCGTCAGGCCGAGTTCTTGGAGCGTCCAGCAACTTTTAGCGTTTCCTAACCAATCGTTGACCGGCTTGCTACTGAGACGGGGTTCCATTCCAAACTGGGGCAAGACACGGGTCCGTTTGCTGCGGACTTGTTGGATCAGGTAGGGGTTAATATATCCAACCTCCAGTTGAAGCGGTACGCCACCATAGCCAACCAGGACTTGCTATTCATCTCCCAGGCTCTCCGCCATTAGGCCACTACTGTAAGTGATCCGTTTACACCTCCTGTTTCTTCTTGCACTTTTTTTTCTTCAAATTTTTCTAACTTCAATTCCTTCCAGGACGCTCTACTAGCCCACTGGAATGTCGCGGCTGAGATTGCAATGAAAATGGAGAAGAGCCAACTAGAGTTGGAGGTGGTCATGAACCAACAAGAAGCCGCTAAGGAAGCCCTGGCCAAGGAGGTGGCTCAGGCCAGAGCAGACTACGAAGAGGCTGCCCAGACCAAGTTTCAACTTGAAGAGACTATGTCCCGGAGGGAGGCCGAGAATTGCAAGCTGGTGGTCGGTTTGGAGGCGGAGCTTCTCCGAGTGAAGGTCCTCCAAGAGGCGGCCGAAGCCCAGTCTACCCAGGACCGGGAGAGGATCACCGGTCTTGAGTCTCGGGTCCGCGAATTGGACAACCATTTTTGGTAGGAGGTGACGGCGCACGATGAGACCCGTTGCGAGAAAGAAAAGGCGGACGCCATGCTGGAGGTCAACTTTGACGAGGCCATCTACATGGCCTGGCTCCAGAACAAGAACATGAACCTCCAGCTTTACCCCAACCCCACCGCGAAAAGAGCCCAATTTGAAGCCAAGGAGAAAGAAGACGCGGAGCCCTTGGATGAGGAAGAGGCAGACAGAGCTAACCCAGAGGCATCGGGGCACGGCGAAGCCTAGGTCGGGTCTTCTATTTGTTTTTCTCTTTTTTTTTTATCTTTGTAACATTTTCATGGACGCGGATGCGTCTAAGACAATTTTTATATTCGAATTTACTACATTTCTTGCATAAGGCTTTTCTGTTTCCATTCGTTAAACTTTTACTAAGTGTTTCCACCACCTTGCGTAAACGAGTCAAATGTTCGGTCCCGGTTCCAACGGCCGAGACTATTGGGGAAAAGAAGAAAAAAATGTCCCTTCTGGTGACCCCTCTTTGGGTCTTGATGGCCTGGACTAGATTTTCCAGTTTTATAATACGAGCTCCGATAGCCCGAACTGCCCGAGATCTTTCTAGATTTTAACTTATCAGCTTACTTTACTCCTGTTGCTTAGGTTCCAATGGCCTGGGCCATTAGGGAGTTGATAATTATCACTAAATCTATTCATCCCGATTCTAGTGTTCAGGTTTCGACGGTCTATACCATCAGGGATTAGCTGATTAGCTTATTTTAAAACCTAGGTTAGGTTCTCACAGCCTGGGCCATTTATAAGTAATTTTAGACAACTTATACCTGGGACTCGCGCTTCAATAGTTCTGTGCTATTGTAGAGATGACGCGGACGGGTCTTTGGTTGTTTGGGACCATGCTTGGTCAACCAATTTTTAGGTATTTTATATCCCTGGGACACGCATGTCCGGGTTAGGACTTGGGCTGGCCCGTAAGTCCTACTGGATATTCCACCTCCCGGACTATGTAGGCCCGGGTCGGGATCAGGCCTGAGCCTTAAGTCCAATATTTTGTACCCCCATACCACGTATGTCCGGTTCGGGACTAGGTTTTAGCCTTAAGTCCAATATTTTGTACCCCCGGACCACGTATGTCTGGTTCGGGACTAGGCCTTAGCCTTGTGCCCTATCATTAGCATCTTGTTTTGTTTTTGTTCTAGGACTTGCCCGTGTGAATGGATACACCCCCCCCCCCCCCCCTTAGTGAGCCAAGACTGGTCTTGGGTCACTTGCTTATGGAGACGAACGAGAACTTTCATTGTTTCACAATATTTCTTTATGACGTTTTGTACAAGTCATTTTTATTATTCAAGAAATCGCTCTGGGGCATACATTGTTTACAAAGAAAATATAAAGCTGAAACATGCTCTCCTGACTACTGATAGTACTTATGGAGATGTTCCGTGTTCCAGGCCCTTGGGACTTCAGTTCCATCAAGTCGCTTTAAGCAGTACGTTCCCGGACATACTTCATGTTGAATTTCGTATGGCCCTTCCCAGTTTAGGCCCATAACCCCCATTCCCGGATCTTGGGTTGCGGGGAAGATGTAGAGTCCAAGAACTTTACTTAGCTAGTTAGATAGTAGTAGCAATAGTAATAGTTGTAGTATTTTTATGACTGTGGATTTTGGTTCAGACCGAGATTTAGTTGGACACTCGTAGTAACACTTGTAGATTTTCTAAGTTTAACCTATAGTTTAAGAATATTAATTTTAACCTAAGGTTTGATTAATATGACTGATATTGATGGTGATATTTATTATATTATAAGGTTTAGATAGACCCAATAAGATAGTAACACTTATCTTGTGTATGTTTAATGATAATTAAGTATTTTTGAGGAATAAACTTATTAAGAGTAATATTTGAATATCCTAGGGTCTATCAGCAGCTTTGAAATCGTTAGAGGACTTAGTCAAGGCTGTTTACTCAATTCAAATTAGGCTGAAAATGTGCAATTTCGTGTTTAATATTTCAGCGTATGCCGATATATCGCAGCTATAGGGGGCGATATATCGCCATACGGGGATACAAAAAACACGTAACTTTGCACGACCACCTCGACGAGCCTCAGGCATATTATCCCAGGCGATATATTGCCTACTAGGGGCGATATATCGGCTCATGTACCATATTTTTAAATGTTTTTGAAACCGAGCTTAATTTATTCTTTAACCTCTTGATAAGTCCAGCATCTTTCTGACCGAGTCTTCAGCCTCTGCTGAACGATAATTCAAATATTTTTCACTAAAAAATCCATTATTTTATTCAAGTTAAATGAAGATCTTTTCATTCTTGAACTCTATAAATAGGACCTAGTACCCAGCCATTTATTCATTCATCAAGCTAAGTTCAGAGTCTGCAAGCTGCTAGGTTATTTTTGAGTGCTTAAACACTTGGGTTGGGAATATAAGCTTTAACTTTATAAGCTGAATAAACACTCGGGAAGTAAGGTTCATAGTATTTTTCGGTTCAAGGTGTAGTTCGGTTATAGAAGCATTCGCGGTATTCATTATTCTAGTTCATTTCTATGTTATTCTTATAGTTTTCTACTCAAAATCCTAACTCTATTCTTTATTCTTGGTTAGAAAATCTAAGATCTTGAACGTAAGATTTTTGGTAAGTATATTCTCGATGGTATAGTTCGTCCATTCTTTTTATCCCTTTTTCTTTAGTATACTCACCTTTCTTTGATGGTTTTTAGGAGTGTTCCAAAGTCTCAATCTTGTTCTCATATCCCGGTATATTTTTGGTAAGGAAAATAGGATAGGATTTTATATGTTATGTTATATGTTATCTTATGATTTATATGTTATGTTATATGTTATCTTATGATTTATATGTTATGTTATATGTTATCTTATGATTTATGTTATATGTTATATTTTGTGTGATTGTAGACTTGGGCATATGACTTGTATAACTAACAAGCCCCAATAAATTTATGGGCATATGACTTGCTTAGCTAGCAAGCCCCGCAAATCTAATGGGCATGTGACTTGTTTAGTTTACGAGCCCCAAGTAATAATGGTCATTATAGTATATGTGACATGTGTTTATGATATGTTTTAGTATATGTTGCGATATGAATTTTTATGTATATGATTTATGTGTTAGATTTTCCTTGCTGGGCATTAGGCTCATTCCTGTATGTTTATATGTGCAGGAAAATAGCTATGGTGGCAGAAAGGTTCTTGGCAACTTGGGGGTTGTGTATTAAGGCAGAATGGAAATGGATGGATTGAGCGTTCGGTTCGAGGATGAAGTCGCTTCTTAGTCTTTTAAAAATTATGTTTTATATGTATTTTCCGCACTTTATTTTGTAATCCATTATTTAAAGTTATGTTATGTTTTATTTTAAAAACAATGGGATCCCTTATCCTACTTTAAATTTTATGTAGTTTAACATTTGTCTTACAAGTTTTAATGAAGTTATGATTATTTTACTAGTGAGTGTTATTAAAGATTAGTGCCTATGTATAGTAGTCATTAGTGGTCCAAAGTCTAGAGTAGTTGGGTCATTACAGAAGACTTTCCTTAGGACTAGGTCGCCGATTCCGAACATTCGGCTTTTTACTTTCGATTTAAAATGTCGAGCGATCTTGCCCTGGTACATCTTCAACTGAACTTGCGATTCTTCCCGGATCTCTTCGATGAGATCTAAGGATTCCTGAAGTAAGGTGTGGTTCTGGGAGGGGTCATATGTGTCTCTCTTGTGGGATGGGACGGCCGTTTCTACCAGGATGACAGCTTCGCACTCGTACACCATGGAGTATGGAGTGTGTCCGGTAGACGTTCGTTCGGTGGTCCGGTATGCCCATTGGACGCGGGGCATCTCTTCTGGCCATTTTTTCTTGCAAGCTTGAAGCTTTTTCTTTAATGTCCCCTTCAAGATTTTGTTGACGGCCTCTGTTTGCCCGTTCGCTTGAGGTCTGGCGACCGTGGAGAAGCTCTTGACGATACCATGTCTTTCACAAAAGTCCGTGAAGTGGATGTTGTCAAACTGCTTCCCGTTGTCGGACACAATCTTGTAGGGGAGCCCGTACCGGCACACAATGTTGTTGATGACGAAGTCCAAGGCCTTCTTTGAGGTGATGGTGTTTAGAGGCTCCGCTTCGACCCACTTGGTATAGTAGTCAACGACCGCGATAGCATACTTCACACCTCCTTTCCCGGTCGGGAGCGATCCTACTAGGTCGATTCCCCATACCGCGAAGGGCCAGGGACTTGTCATTAGAGTTATTTCCATTGGAGGGGCTCGCGAGATCTTCACATACCTTTGGCATTGCTCGCATTTGCAGACGTAATCAACACAGTCTTTTTTCATGGTTGGCTAGAAATATCCTTGGCGCAGGATTTTCTTGGACAGCTGAGTCTGGTTGTATGATCTTTGCGAAAGCCTTCGTGCACCTCGTGCATGATTGCGCTCGTCGCAGTCCCGGACACGCATCAGAGGTACGACATGGATAATCCTCTACGATAGAGCTTTCCCTCCATCATGACGTATCTGTGGACCTGGTACTAAAGCTTCCTAGCTGCTGCCCTGTCTGTGGGCAACCCCCCGGTTGTTAGGTATTTGATGATGGATCCCATCCAGGACGTGGAGTAATCTATAGCGTTGATCGTGGAGGTTTGAATACTTGGTATGGGGAGATGGTTGATCGGGACTAGCTCGAAAAACTATGCCTCAGCATCCGTGGCCAGTTTTGCCAACGTGTCCACAAACACGTTTTGATCCCTGGTGATCTGGCGGATGAAGTGCTTCTTGAAAGTTTGAAGCATCTCTCGCGTTTGAGTTACGTAAGCTGCCATCTTTTCCCCTTTTGTCTGGTATTCTCCCGAGATCTGTCTGACAACCAACTGGGAATCGCTATAGATCTCCAGGTTTGTGGCCCCTACCTCCTGGGCCAGGCGTAACCCGACCAACATGGCCTCATGCTCGGCCTCATTGTTCGAAGCCTTGAATTGGAAACGCATGGCGTTTTGTAACTGGTGTCCCTGTGGCAACACTAGGATGATTCTGGCCCATGCTCCATTTTCATTCGAGGCTCCGTCTACAAAAACCTTCCACAAGGGCACTGCGGGATTCATGGGACCGTTCTCTTCAGTGATTCCGGAGCATTCCACGATGAAGTCGGCTAGGGCCTATCCCTTGATTGATATTCTAGGGATGTATGCAATGTCGAACTGACTCAGTTCCATGGCCCACTTCAAGAGTCTTCCTGATGACTCAGGTTTTTGCAACACTTGCTGCAAAGGGTGGTTGGTCAGAACCCTTATGGCATGGGCCTGGAAATAAGGCCTAAGCTTCCGAGACGCGATTAGTAGGCAAAAGCGTTAACTTTTCGATTAGTGGATATCGTGATTCTGCACCCAATAACCTTTTGCTTACATAATAGACCTGGAGTTAGGCCTTCCCGTCTTCCCGTACTAACGCGGCGCTGACGGCGTGTTCGGTCACGACCAAATAGAGGTACAACGGTTCTCCCTCCATCGATTTTGCCAATATTGGTGATCGGGCCAGATGTTCCTTCAGTCTTAGGAAAGCCTCTTTGCACTCAGCTGACCATTCGAACCTTTGGCTTCCCCGAAGGACGTTGAAGAAAGGGATGCACTTGTCTGTGCCCTTCGAGACAAAACGGCTCAAAGCGGCTATCCGCCCCGTTAGGCTCTGAACATCTTTGTGCTTCTGGGGTGAGGGCATCTCAACCAGTGCCTTGATTTTGTTCAGATTGGCTTCTATTTCCCAATTTCTTACTATGATCCCCAGGAACTTCCCGGATGCTACGTCGAAGGTGAATTTTTTGGGATTCAACTTCATCCCATACCTTCGAATGATCGCCAAGGCTTCGGCCAGATCATCAGAATGTTCGCTGGTGGTCTTGGACTTGACCAGCATGTCGTCGATGTATACCTCCATGTTTCGTCCCAGCTGGGCCCAGAACATTCTGTTGACTAGCCGTTGATAGGTGGCTCCGGCGTTTTTGAGTCCGAAGGGCATGACGATGTAGCAGTACACCCCCTTGTCAGTTTGGAAACTAGTATGTTCCTAGTCCACTACATGCATAGAGATCTGATTGTAGCCTGAGTAGGCGTCCATGAAACTCAAGATCTCATACCCAGACGTTGCGTCCACCGTCTGATCGATCCGAGGGAGCGGGAAGCAATCTTTGGGGAAAGCTTTGTTGAGATCCGTGAAGTTGATGCATGTCCTCCAGGTCTCGTTTGGCTTCGGCACCAGCACTGGGTTGGCCAGCCACACGGGATACAAAGCTTCTCGAATGAAGTTGATCGAGTATAACTTCTCAATTTCCAGCTTGAGGGCTTCCGCCCTTTTTGCCCCAAGGGTCTTCGTTTCTGTCGGACCGAGGTCGCATCCTTGTCGATATTCAAGGCGTGACAGATGATATTGCGGTCGATCCCGGTCATATTCGAATGAGACCAGGCTAGGACGTCCTGGTTCTCCTTCACCTGGGCGATGATGGTGGTCCGGACCTCTGCCTTCAGGTTCTTCCCGACTTGGATTACCTTGGTCGGATTTGTGTCATTGATGCACACCTCTTCAATCTCCTCCATGGGTTCCAGTACGCAGTCCTCCCCTATCTGCGGGTCCAGCTCGTCCTCTTCCCGGACAATCCGTCTTGCCAGGGGAGGGGGTGGGACTAGATCGGCGATTTCCCCAAGAGGTTCTTCACGGACCATGTAAACGGGTCGGGCGAATACGTGGTAACATTTTCGTGCGCTCTTCTGATCTCCCCGGACTGTTCCCACTCCTCCGTTATCGCGGGGGAATTTCATGCATAGGTGGCGGATGGAGGTGATTGCCCCGAATTCGACCAATGCGGGTTGACCGAAAATGATGTTGTAAGCGGTGGGGAAGTCCACCACCACGAACATACAAAATTTGAACGAGCTTTGCATCTCGTGCCCCAGTGTTACGGGCAATTAGATTTTTCCCATTGGGAGTATTGAGTCCCCATTGAAGTCACAGATCTGGGTTGGGCACGAGGCTAGATCCACCTCGGTTAAGCCAATTGCGATGAAGGTAGGTTTGAACAAGATGTTGACGGAGCTTCCGACGTCCACCAGCACTCTGGACACCATCTTGTTGGCGATTTAGGC
Source organism: Humulus lupulus (assembly GCF_963169125.1). Taxonomy (NCBI): domain Eukaryota; kingdom Viridiplantae; phylum Streptophyta; class Magnoliopsida; order Rosales; family Cannabaceae; genus Humulus; species Humulus lupulus. Next base: position 46,575,448 of record NC_084800.1, on the reverse strand, counting down.
ATCAATTACCAAAGGGTCATGATGCGGGAAATGGACGTTGCGGGTGTCGTCTTCCATGAAGGTGATGGGGAGGTTCATCAGCTTCGGGCATTGAACCAGTGCTTGGACCAGGGCGCATACCTCTTGGTCGTGGTCAAGTTTGCTGAGGTAACACTTTTGATCATTCCGGGACGGTCCTCCCAGATGGGGCCCGCCTGAGATGGTGGCTACGTGGCCATCCACTCATAGGGGCGCGGTCCCAGCCAGGTAAGGCATTTCGAGTCTGGGCGCCTGCACGGCAGGGGCCCCTGAGGGGCCTGCGATCCCAGGCCCTTTGTGTATCCTCCCTGGGGAGGTGGGTACGCTCCAGGTGCGCCCGAGATCGTGGACTGTCCGGGGACTGCTGACAGTCCCGGAACTCCCACGGGCATACTGATCCACTGGTGGAGATGTCCCAGCTTGATCAAATTTTTGATCTCGTCCTTTAGCTGCCGACATTCTTCAGTTGTGTGGCCTGTCTTCTTATGGTACGCGCACCTTTTGCTGGAATCCCTTGGGTTTTTTCCTCCTTTGAACATGGGGGCTGGTCTCCGGTAATGAACCGTCCTTTCTGTGGCCAGGTAAATGTTTTCCCTAGTATCCACTAGGTTGGTGCACTCCGAATACTGGGGCTCGTAGCCCTTCTTGCCCTTCTTAGATGGTTCAGACCGATTTGGTCGCTTCTCGGATCTCTTTCCCCGGGATGGATTCACACTTGCTTCAGTTCCCCCATCTGGGATGGTTGGGCCCCGCCGGGAGCAGCGCAGTACCCGATTGGCGCACTTCCGTATCCAGGCAAAGGGGTAGTCTGGACCGGGGCATATCCCGAAGACACAGGGCCATAGATCGTAGGCGCGGCAAAGGTTATTCCAGGCGCGGCTGCCGATCCCGGCGCTATTGGGGGAGTCAGGTACTGTTGGGCTGGATACTATGCCCCGCCATGATACTATACCCCGTATCCTAGAAAGGATTGGGCATTTGGCTGAGGTGTCGGCTGCCATCCAAATGCCTGAATTTGAGCCTCCTCCCAGTTGATAAAGCCTTGAGCCCTCCTTATGAATTCCTCGAGGGTGGCTGCCTTGCTACGCTGCATGTCATCCCAGAGGGGAGAGCCGGCCCGGATTCCAAATTGTATGGCCACCAGGCCCTGCCCATCGTCCACCTTGGTTTTGGAGGCTTCCTCTGTGAAACGCTGGATGTAGGCCCTCAACGTCTCCGTGGGGAGCTGCTTGATGTTGGCGAGGGCACTGATCTGCATGTCCATCCTCATGGAGGCCACGAACTGTTTGTGGAAAGCCGACTGCAGTCCGGACCAAGATTGGATGGATCCCGGCTTGACCCTCTTCCACCATTCCTCTGCAAATCCGCCTAGAGTAATCGAAAAACAGAGACACTTTCCGTTGTCGCAGACCTGGGCCATGGTCATTAACCGATTATAGCGCGATAGATGTGTTAGGAGTGTGTCCTAAAAGCATGTAAAAGACATTTGTTTTTTTGTGTGAATAAATAAATACAATGGTTTATTATTGTTGTTATATTTAGATTGTTAAATTATTGTTTGAATAATTTTGTAAATATCAGAAAAATTCCATATTCATTATTGAGGATGTGATCTTGTATTAGTACGAGAGAATTAAGATCACATGAATGAATAAAAATAGTCAACAACAACAAATTAAAGTTATGGAATTCTTTAATTGGAGTTGTAAGTACGGTTTACTGAGTATCATAAAGATACAAATAATCTAGATCCGGATTATTGATGTGGTAATACATCTCGGTAAAGGTGCTTTATATAATATGATTATATATGACATGGACCGATATGAATTAAAGTCTTTATCCAAAAACCATTTAACAATAAAGACTTGTAATTCATATCATAACTGATGATCATTATAGATCAACATAAATCCTGAGTGTTCATGAACTAATGTTCATGTTTATTAAATCTTTTGATTCATTCGTTAAGGTCTCTTCAAAGAATGAGGCTAATGACTTTTGTTTTGGAGATTTAATATCATGGATGGCTGGGAACATGTATCAACAATACAGAATCTAATCTTTCCTAACGGATCGTATATTAGTTCCCTTAAGGGTTAATTCTGGAACTGAATGATTTTGAGCTCAAATCTATAATTAGATTATAGATTAATTATTCACTAGTGAATTAATGGTACATAAGGAATAAGAAGTAAATTAGAAAGGTAAAATGGTAATTCTTCCATTCTAATTTATGAACTAATTAATTAGAGGGTTGAACTATTGTAAGATGGTTATATCAATGGACGACTTAAGAAAAGATTCCTGTAAAAGTATATCTATAACATAAAGAGTGCAATTCTGAATTTATAGTGGAGTAATATCATAATTAATAAATTAACTATTATAATTAAAGAGTTTAATTATTTAGTTTATTTATTGGAGCTTAATGTTATAGGTCCATGGTCCTCGAAATGGCTCAAACAATCACTGACAAAAGTAAATACAAAAATGGGCAAAAAGGACTTATGTGATAAGTAATATATTTTTCTATGTATCAAACATAATTATTGTATAATTATGTGTAATTAATTAATTAATAATTAATTAATTATTTGATTTAACAAAAATATAATTAATTTTGAATTAATTTATTTTTGGGATTTTCGGTATTTAAATAATAATAAAAATTGGGAAAAATCACATACCATCACTGGCATGTGGTACACGTGTAGCACAGTGCACAATCACTGTGCTACACGCATAAGAGACTGAGCAGTTTCTTGGTTCCACAATTTTAGTTATTTAAATATTAAATAAATAATGAGATATTGTAATTTGATTAAAGTATTATTATTTAAACAGAAATCCGATAACTGATTAGTTATTTTCAAATTGTTTAAAATAACTAAGATTTTATTTTAATATATTGGATATATTAAATATAGGATATTAGTTTTTCAGAACGTAACTTTTCAGGAATAGAAAAATATCTAGAAATCTCTCTTAGAAAAAGAGAATAGTGACACAAACAAAAGTCACTATTCTTCACAAAACCTAGGTCCAAACTTTATCAGATCTCATGTGTTGAGAACATCTGATAAATAGTTTTTTGCCTATTGTTTGTATAGCGAGCCCACACTCGTTCTTTGTGTGCTGAGAACATTTTGAAAGATCTTGGTATAAGATCTCAAGGATTTAGCCATACAAAAAGATAGCAGCAAGGAAGGACCTGAGGTAATTTTTCTATTCATGTCTTTGATTCAATATATATATATGCATGTCTTTAATTCAATATATATGCATGTGAAGAAGTAGATCTAGAAATCTTATGGGATTAAACTAACAATTTGATTGTTGTTCTGCTGCGCATAATCTCTGATTTAATCAATAAAAACCAACAAATGGTACTAGAGACATCTTCACACACATATATATATATATTGAATCTGTGTGGATTTACTTTTATGCATTTATTTATTTTGATGAATGAATGGATGGCTTAATGTGATTGAATGCATGGGAATGTTGAATCGTTAATTGTATGGTGTTTTTGGGTTAGGATTTGTTTATGATTAGATCATTGTGTAATCCATTAAAGGGCATAGGATTTATGTAATTTTATTTAGTTTTTGACACCATAAAATTGTAATTCCGATCACACAAAACTCAGGACGGAGCCCGGGATTCAGAATTCAGCCACCGCTCCTCCGAGGGCGACCTCCGAGCCGCTGCCGAGACGTCGTACGGACGGGTCCGTACAACCCGGCCCCGGCAGCTTCGTTTGACGCCACATGTCCCCGTCCTGCTGGTCTAGAATTTTTTTTTTATTTTATGAAATTATTCTGTTATTTTTTTAAAATTTTAAATGTTAAATATCCTATTTATTAGAAATTTGATATTTAAATAATGTGATAATTTTGTTATCCTAACAAACATTATTTTTTTTAAAATCTAATTTCAAAATTTAATTTTAAATATAACAGATTTTATTTAATTATTTCAGTTTCTAATTTTAATTAAAAGTTGTTTTAATTAAAAAGAAAAATAAAAATAATGATTATTTAAAAGTTTGTTTTAATTAATCAAAATAATTAGAAAATTGTTTTCTTATTATTATTCTGGACCAACAACGACACATTTCCTACCGACAGTAAAGTAAAGAAGCCCAATGGAGATCAAGGCGGTTTTATTTTATTTTATTAATTTTATAAAGTGGTTGTAAAATTAGAAATACCCAAAAGCACCCGGTTCAACATTTATTGTTTATTTATTTAAATAATTATTTTCATGTGATTGATGTGATTGATAACATGTTCATGCATTGTATGCCATACATAAAAACCCACACATTCATAATCATGCATCTCATTTGTAGAAACATGATTATTAGGATTGTCCTATATGTTTATATGAATTGTTTTGTGAAATCAATTGCATGTAAATTACTTAGTTTTATTTTGAAAACTTGGTAAAATATCACACCAATTTTTAAGTCTTTATGACTTATTTCTTGAAACCAACTTTATTGTAAAAGTATTTTTTAGTAAAGTTTAGATGAACATGATTGGTAATTTAAAATTGGATATGGACCTAGAAACTCGCTTTCTTTCCAATTTTAATTATGTTCATAAGGTTTAAAGATGTTATAATTAATTTGGAATTAATTAGGTTAAAAGCACTTATTTCAAAATAATGAGTGGGAGAGAGTTGATATCTCATACATAACCCATGATCTCCATTATTAATATAACACCGTGAGATATGAATAGCGTCTTGCGACGGCTTTGTTTTCGTCCCCCTAAGGAAGGTGTCTGGACATATCAATAGAAATGTTGTATTTCTTACATAGATAGAAACTAATGATGTATTTTAGGCTTGACCGACCCTAAGGCGGCATGTCCTAAGTTAAGTAATGAACTCTGAAATAATGGGTTACACTCACAAAGTTATGATTAAGCTTGTGCAGTGGATAATCATAACTTGACCAAACTAAGTGGTACTTTAATGTTTAAAAGAGAAAATAAAGAGTTATTTTAAGTTTTAAACAATAAAGATAAGAATGTCTTATAAATTTTCTAAAATTAATTTGACCGACCCTAAGGTGGCACTTTAATTGTTAGAAAATTTTATCGTGGAAATTAATCTTTATTTTATGTGTTTTAATTGTGCTCATGCATCACGTTTAATTTCCGAAACTTTGATATTTATTTTTCTAAATATAGTAATATATATTTGTATTTATTTATTGCCAGCAAAAATGTCTATTGGTGAATTACACACTGATGCCTTTCTCAAATCCTTAGTTTTTGAACCTGAAAATATGCAACACTGGTTTCGAGGCATGTTGACTATTTTTTCTTATAAGAAGATGATGTCAACTATCTGTGAAAAACCTCCAACAGAACCACCTCTGGCTACTAGCTATGAAGCAGAAGAAAAATATGCAAATTGGATGAAATCTGATCGGTTAGCACATTATTACATGCTTTCAACCATGTCTGACGAAACATAGGAAAAATATATACACTATGACTCAGCACATGAGATGTGGTGAGCATTGACAGATGAAGTCTTTGTTGAGTGTCATCGTTTATATCAAACGAAAAAGGTAAATAAGATTTACATATATTTTTCCAACTTTGAATAGTAAATTCAAATACTATGAATATCATATTCAAATTTTTGGATAGTAGATTCCAAAATATATGCCACTAAACTATTTTTCTTATGTTTTTCCTTTCGCAGAATCAGAACCCTGAAAAGGAGGAAGAGATTGATGAGGATTTGAATAGCAAGTAAAGAGCTGGAGAAGTTGGAGAGTAGTTTTTATTTAGTAATTTTATTGTTAGTTGAACAATTTAAATTTCTTTATTTTGTTTTAGAAATTTTAGATTTCTTTAAACAAAGAATACTACAGTCTAGAAATTTTGTTTATTGTTAGTAATTTTGATTATTAATGTTTGGAAACTTATTTCTATTCTTGCATAACATTTATTTCTTTTATTAATAAAGTAGTTATTATTTAAATAAATTATCTATTTACTTGTTATGTAAATGCTTTGGGATAAACAAAGTTTACATACTTATAATGAATGACAAATTTTTATAATTTTGAATTATTTAAAAACACATAATCCTAAATCTATTAAACTGATTCCGATAGTGAAAAATATCTGTAGCACTTGAGATTGGGTCATATTGGTCTAGACAGAATAAATAGGCTTGTAAAGGATAGTCCTTTAAGAGAACCATCTATTAGATCTCTCCCTGTTTAAAAAATCCTGTCTAGAAGGCAAAATGACCAAGAGACATTTCTCTGCTATAGGTTCAAGAGCCACAAAACCACTTCAGCTAGTACATATGGATGTTGCAATCCACTTAATGTACAAGCAAGAGGAGGTTGTGAATATTTCGTCACTTTCATTGACGATTATTCGAGATATGGTTACCTATACTTAATGCAAAGAAAATCTGAGACTTTTGGAAAGTTCAAAGAATTTCAAGCAGAGGCTAAAAAGCAATTAGGTAAATCACTAAAAAGCACTTCGATCTGATCGAGGAAGAGAGTACTTGGACTGTGAATTCAAGAACCATCAACGTGAGCATGGCATTCAATTCCAACTCACCACACCTGAAACAACACAGTAAAATGGTGTTTCAGAAAGTCGGAATAGAACGTTATTAGATATGGTTGGATGAATGATGAGTTTCTCATCATTACCACTGTCATTCAGGGGCTATACGATTCAATGTGTTCTATACACATTGAATGATGTTCCACCTAAGTCTATCCAAAAGACATCCATAGAATTATGGAATGGTTGTAAACTTAGTTTACACCATTTTAGAATTTGGGGGTGTCATGCATACATGCTTAAAAAGGAAGACCGGGAAGTTGGAAACGCGCTCTGAAGTGTGTATGTTTGTGGGATATTTCAAAGAGACTAGAGGTGGAATTTTCTATAGTCCAAAAGAAAATAAAACATTTGTATTGACAAATGAAACTTTTATTGAATATGACTATGTTAATAACCACAAACCTCGCAGTAAGGTTGTACTGGAGGAGATGGTCTCAAATAAAGTCGCAAAGTCACCAGCAGCAATTAATGATAAAACAACCGAAGAAACCACAATTCCTAAAAATGAAAAACCAGTGCAACGTCGTAGTGGGAGGATTGTGAGACAACCTATTCGCTACGAACATGAGGCACACATTCTTGTATCAAATACTGAAAAGGATGATCCATTGACTCTTAAAGAAGCAATGGAAGACCCTGATGTTGATAAGTGGCAAGATGCCATGAATCAAGAAATGGAATCAATGTATTCCAATTCAGTCTGGGAACTTGTAGATCTGCCTGACAATGTTAATGCCATTGGATGCAAATGGATCTACAAGAAGAAAATGGGTGCAGATGGATAGGTAGAGACCTATATAGCAGGGCTTGTGGCCAAAGGCTACACACACAGAGAGGGTGTGGACTATGAAGAAACATTTTCTCCTGTGGCCATGCTTAAATCCATTCGCATACTTTTATCCATAGCTGCCATATATGATTATGAGATATGGCAAATGGGTGTCAAGACAACCTTTCTGAATGGCCACCTTGATGAAACCATTTATATGGAACAACTAGAAGGGTTTATAAAGAAGGATCAAGATCAAAAGTTATGCAAGTTGTTGAAATCCATATATGGATTGAAACAAGCATCAAGATCTTGGAACTTAACATTTGATTAAACTATTAAAACATATGGTTTCGAACAAAATGTTGACGAAGCATGTGTTTGTAAATACATCAAAGGAAAGATTGTGGTTTTTTTAGTTCTTTATGTTGATAATATCCTACTCATTGGGAATGATGTAGAGACATTATCAAATGTAAAGAAATGGTTGGCTGACAAATTCCAAATGAAAGATTTGGGAAAAGCGAGCTATGTTCTAGGCATTAAAATTCTAAGAGATAGAAAGAACAAGCTCCTAGCACTTTCACAAGCAAATTATATTGATAAAGTGCTTGAAAGATTCTCTATGGAGAATTCCAAAAAGGGTCAATTGCCGACCAGACATGGAATTACTCTTTGCAAAGATCAGTGTCCAAAGGCACCACAAGAGCAAGAGGACATGAGAAAGTATCCCTATGCATCAGTTGTAGGGAGCCTAATGTATGCAATGTTATGTACTAGACCTGACATATGTTATGCAGTAGGGATTGTCATTCGTTATCAATCAAATCCAAGTTTGGAACACTGGATTGCGGTGAAACATATTCTCAAGTATCTCAGGAGAACGAGAGACTATATGCTAGTATATTCGGGTAGTGACCTCGAACCTACTGGATACACTGACTCATATTTTCAATCTGACAAGGATAGTAGAAAGTCTACTTCTGGGTCAGTATTCACTCTTGGTGGTGGAGCAGTTGTTTGGAGAAGCATTAAGTAATCCAGTATAGTTGATTCAACCATGGAAGCTGAATACATAGCAGCTTGTGAAGCAGCTAAGGAAGCAGTTTGGCTGAAAAAGTTCTACACAGATTTGGAAGTCCAGAAGTGGAGAAACCACTTGTTCTTTACTGTGACAACAGTGGAGCAGTGGCCAATTCTAAAGAACCAAGAAGCCACAAAAATGGAAAGAATATAGAGCGCAAATACCACTTAGTCAAAGAAATCGTACATAGAGGAGATGTGACCATTCTGAAAATCGCATCAGAACACAACCTGGCGGACCCGTTCACGAAGATGCTTCCAGCAAAGCAATTTGAGGGTCATGTACGAAATATGGGATTGAGAGAAATGCCTCACTTGCTTTAAGTACAAGTGGGAGATTGTTAGGAGTGTGTCCTAAAAGTATGTAAAAGACATTTGTTTTTTTGTGTGAATAAATAAATACAATGGTTTATTATTGTTGTTATATTTAGATTGCTAAATTATTGTTTGAATAATTTTGTAAATATCAGAAAAATTCCATATTCATTATTGAGGATGTGATCTTGTATTAGTACGAGAGAATTAAGATCACATGAATGAATAAAAATAGTCAACAACAACAAATTAAAGTTATGGAATTCTTTAATTGGAGTTGTAAGTACGGTTTACTAAGTATCATAAAGATACAAATAATCTAGATTCGGATTATTGATGTGGTAAGACATCTCGGTAAAGGTGTTTTATATAATATGATTATATATGACATGGACCGATATGAATTAAAGTCTTTATCCAAAAACCATTTAACAATAAAGACTTGTAATTCATATCATAACTGATGATCATTATAGATTAACCTATATCTTGAGTGTTCATGAACTCCTGTTCATGTTTATTAAATCTTTTGATTCATTCGTTAAGGTCTCTTCAAAGAATGAGGCTAATGACTTTTGTTTTGGAGATTTAATATCATGGATGGCTGGGAACATGTATCAACAATACGGAATCTAATCTTTCCTAACGGATCGTATATTAGTTCCCTTAAGGGTTAATTCTGGAACTGAATGATTTTGAGCTCAAATTTATAATTAGATTATAGATTAATTATTCACTAGTGAATTAATGGTACTTAAGGAATAAGAAGTAAATTAGAAATGTAAAATGGTAATTCTTCCATTCTAATTTATGAAATAATTAATTAGAGGGTTGAACTATTGTAAGATGGTTATATCAATGGACGACTTAAGAAAAGATTTCTGTAAAAGTATATATATATAACATAAAGAGTGCAATTCTGAATTTATAGTGGAGTAATATCATAATTAATAAATTAACTATTATAATTAAAGAGTTTAATTATTTAGTTTATTTATTGGAGCTTAATGTTATAGGTCCATGGTCCCCGAAATGGCTCAAACAATCACTCTGACAAAAGTAAATACAAAAATGGGCAAAAAGGGCTTATGTGATAAGTAAAATATTTTTCTATGTATCAAACATAATTATTGTATAATTATGTGTAATTAATTAATTATTTGATTTAACAAAAATATAATTTATTTTGAATTAATTTATTTTTGGGATTTTTGGTATTTAAATAATAATAAAAATTGGGAAAAATCACATGCCATCACTGGCATGTGCTACACGCATAAAAGACTGAGCAGTTTCTTGGTTCCACAATTTTAGTTATTTAAATATTAAATAAATAATGAGATAATGTAATTTGATTAAAATATTATTATTTAAACAGAAATCCGATAACTGATTAGTTATTTTCAAATTGTTTAAAATAACTAAGATCTTATTTTAATATATTGGATATATTAAATATAGGATATCAGTTTTTCAGAACGTAACTTTTCAGGGATAGAAAAATATCTAGAAATCTCTCTCAGAGAAAGAGAACAGTGACACAAACAAAAGTCACTATTCTTCACAAAACCTAGGTCCAAACTTTATCAAATCTCATGTGTTGAGAACATCTGATAAATAGTTTTTTGCCTATTGTTTGTATAGCGAGCCCACACTCGTTCTTTGTGTGCTGAGAAAATTTTGGAAGATCTTGGTGTGAGATCTCAAGGATTTAGCCATACAAAAAAATAGCAGCAAGGAAGGACCTGAGGTAATTTTTCTATTCATGTCTTTGATTCAATATATATATATATGCATGTGAAGAAGTAGATCTAGAAATCTTATGGGAATAAACTAACAATTTGATTGTTGTTCCGCTGCGCATAATCTCTGATTTGATCAATAAAAACCAACAAGATGATCTCTGGGGTTGGTTTTCCCAGTGTAGGCGGGTAGGCTTGACATCTTGAATCCTTTGGGGAGCACCACGTCCAGGATGTGCTTGGCGCAGAGCTCCTTTTCTTCTTCATCGAAATCAGTGTTTGCTCCCTCCTGCTTGCGGACTAGGCGGTCCATGACTTTCTTTAAGGCAGGCAACTGTTCCATGAACTGCTTAGCCGTACCATCTTCCAGGGGAACTATAACGCCTTAAACTCCAGGGACCGTTACAGTGTGCCTTATAAACAGTGCTAAACTCTCTAATCGAGTCACTTGGCCAAAATCGTGTAACTAAGTATGATTAGCGGTTTAGGGATTACAAATTTTGGTTAAGATATAACGTTTCATTATAATGTTTACTGTATACATTGGGATCACAAAAATATAATTTAAAGGTCTATTACAAGAAAATATTTACAACTGGCCGATCTAAGCGGCAAAACAGGGTTTAACCCTAGTTCCTCTTTCAACCCTCGGCCGTGGCGGTCGAGCAGCCGCATATGTACACATCCTCACCTAAGCTCTCCAACTCAAGGATGGTCCAGCTTTATTTTGCCTTTACCTGCACCACATAGCACCCGTGAGCCGAAGCCCAGCAAGAAAACTTAATATGCTCATGAACAGTAATAACATGTCATCAAATCATAAGGCACACGCCTAGCAAATATAGCCCTATTCAAGCAAACAAATAGGTTCACGTAATGATGGGTATCCAGGATAAGTGTTGCGATAATTTTGCTATGCAAGTGCACACAGTCGCAAATTCGTAATAAACTGGTAAAACCAAGTATCGTCCTCAAGGACTGAGTTATCAATTACCAGTCAATTAATTTCTTGTTCTATTTGATGAATTGAAATTCTTGATTTTTTTTAAAATACAGCAAAAATAACAATAAAATGCAGAAATAATAATCGAAATTAAATGGAATAAAAACTAATAGTAAACTTTTACTTTAATCACTGAGAAACAATTAGGATATTCAATCTCATCAACTATCCTTCCTATTATTCCCTAATGCAAAATGTGAATTCTTCTTATTTTTACCTACTTCAATTAACAAGTTGATACAGCAGCCTATAATCATACTATGAATTATAAACTCAACCTAGGTGATAATTTCCTATATTTCTATGGTAAATTGAACCACAAAGGTAGCATTAATTTCCACAACTTAACAACAGTTACACAATTAATTCAGATACTTTCGTTCTAAATCAAAATTATGTCCAATATAACCAAAGCATAATTAAATCTCACTTCTCAGATTTTTGACTTAAAAACATATGAATGTGACTAAAGATGGCCAATCAATAATCACTCTATAAGAATAGATTATATGGAATTGAAGAAGATTGAAGAAGAAGAAATTAAAATTGCATTAGGTCATAACAGAAATTCAAGAGATTCAATTGAACATCCTAAACAGAAAATTAGTTCATAGTCATAGTGCTAATCACAACAGAAATTAAAGATAACATCAGGAAGAAAAACATGTAAAAATACTCTAAGCTTGAGCCTTCAAAACCAGAACTTCTCCCTTCGTCCGTACGTCTTTTCTTCTCCTTTTTCGTCCTTTAAAACCTAGGATTTTAGATTTTAGAGAGGCGGGCCGCGGCTCTACATACACTATGCCGCGGCCCGTATCCACATTCCTGGGCAAAAAGCCCTTTCCATGCCGCGGCTCTTCTGAAGCCATGCCGCGGCCCGCATCATCGTTTTCTGGTCAGAGTGCCCATCCATGCCGCGGCTCTATCTAGCCATGCCGCGGCCCGAAGACTTCCTGAAAAACAATGCTTCTGTTTCCCACCTAGCCGCGGCTCCCCTTTGCTATGCCGTGGCTCTTAAGGGAATTCTCAATTCTTCAAGTTTTCATCCCAAATTTTCACCAACACTTCCAAATTGTGTTAAAAACCATTCTTGATCGAAATATGATGAAAAAGTCGGTTATTTCTTCCCTTTCTTTGGCATTTTCTTCCACATGCTCAATTCTTCCTGACATTCACAAAAACAACCAAACAAAGCATAAACCCGCGCTAAATGAAGGAAAAACAAAATAAAAGACTACTAAAAACATCACCAAAACATAATAAAAACTAGACTCAACAAACTCCCCCAAACTTAACCTTTACTCGCCCTCGAGTAAAGACCAAGTTAAACTAACAAAAAAAAAAAAAAACAAACACAAACGAACAAGCTAAACCATCATTACCATCTACACTGCTTTGCCAAAACTCATGAAATCTCAATTGCAATATTTATAGCCAGAATTTCAGCTCAATTGCCTTAAAGTCCAACTTATACAATTCAAATAGGGAAATCAATAATATATCATGAAAATGACTACAACACTTGGATTCTATCATATATGCTCAACTCATTCCAGACAATTCCACAAACCAACTCTACAATATGCTTGCATTACTTGACCTTCTCCACTAATGTCAACAACACATGTTTTGAAATCAAAAGGACTTTCACAGGTTATAGTGTTAGGCTTAGGTAAGGGTAGATGAAATTCTCATTTAGGCTCAGTCGTTACCATAAGCATAAAAAACCTTGAAACCCACCAAATTTCTCTTTACCACACCAAAAATCACCCTTTTATACAATTAGAGAGAGAGATTACAACACTTTTCATTATTTTCTTTTTTTTTTTTTTTTTAGACTTATCACTTTTTTTTTTTTTTTAAATCACACTCCCCCAAACTTATTATTTTCTATATATATATATGATCAAGGAGTGTGACAAAGTGATATTATTTTTTTTTTCAAAGACTTCTCTCTCTCTCTTCTTTTTGTACAATCATACTATATTCCAATCATACCAACTTCTTACTATTTTTCCTTCTTCTTTCCCACAGATTATATGCTTATGATAACAAAAGGAAAGGAAAACAAAAATAAAGAAGTTAAGAAATTTAGGCTCAAATAGTATGATCAAGAACAAAAACCAAGTTCAAGGCTCAAAAGGGTAACTAAAGATAATTAACTCAAGGTCGGCTTGAAAGGCACAATCGATCCAATAAAATTGCCTAAATCACTTTTCTAAACACATGTCATCACGAATTTCGCCTCAAAAGCCAAATAATGCAAGTTCTATTAGACTCAAATTGTCATTCCACCAACCCTAGTCAAACACCTATAATACAATCCAAAATGTTGTCTTTTCAAAACATATTAAAAATTTCCCACAAAACTTTCTAAATTCAACTCTAAAACAATTGAACCAAGCACACAGTTGAATTCAATTTCCTTTTCACGAGCAAAGACAAAGCAACTACAGACAAGAATGATGGTTTAACATTTACACTAACCACAGAAAATAACACAACAGACTAAAGAAAACTAAACTAAAAAAACGCAGAAAACAAAAATAAAACAAAATAAGCTCCCCCCCAAACTTAAGATGCACATTGTCCCCAATGTGATAAAGAAAAGAACAAGGGAAGAGAACTTACCTGACGCCACATCAGTATGGCGGTGGAGGTGGTGGAGGTGGCCACTGATATGGAGTGTACTGTGGCGGTGGAGTGAAATAATTCTCATCAGCTGAACTCATAGTCCACCTCGTGACCAAAGTATTCAACTCCTCAATGTGAGCCCGCCCATATTCATTTTGTTGCACCATAAAGTCATTATAGTGCTGATTTTGCGCCTGCTGCGATTGGATTAAATACTGATTTTGTTGAATAATGTAATCCAATCGAGCATGCGTACGCTGCGTGTGCTCATCAATCGGTCCTCCAATTGCCAAATTTTCAGGTGGGTTGCTGGGACCCGCTTCTTCTACTTCCTCCTCCTCAGCTTGATCCGGATCCCCTGTTTCATCAGCCCGGCTGCGCTTATTTGGCTGAGTAGAGGCAGGCTGCGTAAGCGAAGCTGGAGGGAAGGCCGTAAACAAAGTCTGATTGATTGCTCCCATTGGCCTCCGGACTAGATCGCTGGGAAAGGTTGGTACCTCATAAGTGTTGCATAAATTCGAGAGGAAGGTACCATGGGCGACACCAGCTGTAGTGTTGAATCTACTGATGTTGCGAATGCTATAGCGAATAATGCGGCCCACATCGACCTTCTTTTGGGTCATGATAGCATACACTAACAAACAACGCTCTCGATCAACAGAAGACAGATGAGACGTTGGCAGTTGTAACGCCCCAAACCCCAGGGACCGTTACGGTGTGCCTTGTAAACAGTGCTAAACTCGCTAACCGAGTCATTTGGCCAAAATCGTGAACTAAGTATGATTAGCGGTTTAGGGATTAAAACTTTGGTTAAGATGTAACGTTTCACTAGAACGTTTAATTTATACATTGGGATCCCGAAAATAAAGTTTCAGAGTCTATTACAGAAAACATTTACAACAGGCCGTTCTAAGCGGCAAAACAGGGTTCAACCCTAGTTCCACTTTAAACCTCGGCCGTGGCGGATGAGCAGCTGCATATGTACACGTCATCACCTAAGCTCTCCAACTCAAGAATGGTCCAGCTTCCTCTTGCCTTTACCTGCACCACATAGCACCCGTGAGCCGAAGCCCAGCAAGAAAACACAATAAAGCATGATATAATATCAACAACGATCATAATAACCATTCAGGACTATCAGTCCAAGCAAATAGGTGACAATAGCCAAAAGTCACAATAATGAGCATCGCTCCTTCTAGCCATGTGACGATAGGGTCACCAGGGCTCAACTGATAAGTGATCCTTTCATAAGTTTGATTAGGACAGGTGCAAGGTGAATGGTCACCAACATAACCTTCCTCCCGACTCTAGAGTCGTGCTATGGACAGCGTCCCTTGACCATGTGACAAACAATCACCGGGGTCATATACCTTGGCCATAAACATCTGGTCGTAGACCAGGCAAGCGCTTATAAATTCTTCGACCTTAGGGTCGGTCTAGCATTAATGCCATAGAGCCATTCAATGCCTGATTCTCGACTTAAGCTTGTTTAGGACAGGTGCAAGGTGATTAGTCACCAACATAACCTTCCTCACGACTCTAGAGTCAAAGCTATGGACAACGTCCCTTAGCCATGTGACAAATGGTCACCGAGGTCATATACCTTGGCTATAGTCATCTGGTCGTAGACCAGGCAAGCGCTTATAAGTTTCTCGACCTTAGGGTTGGTCTGGCATTAATGCTATAGAGCCATTCAATGCAAAATTCTCGACTTTAGAGTCGGTCCCTGACTAGTCAGTGTCATTCACAAGTAAGACATGCCACCAATCACATATCACATGTTCCACACCCATAAACGAGGCATTTAGCATGCTTACCAAACAGGTAGTAGTGCTATTAGGGCCATGCATAAACACAGAGGCTCAAGCTCTGAACAGTATCATACTCAGTATATAAAGCATGTCCCAAACACATGTTTCACATGCATCATCTGCAATATCCAGCAATCTAACATGCATCAATAACAGCCATGCATGTCACGTTTAATAGTCAACCAACATGCATCAAGAATAGCCATGCATGTCATACATAATAATCAACCGACATGCATCATATAATAACCACGCATGTCATACTCATTAATCAACCAACATGCATCATAATAGCCATGCATGTCACATATACACAGGGTGCAGTTATCTTACTTCAAAGCCGAGCTAGAACGATTAAAAGAACGACCCTTGAGAACGATCAACTTTTAGTCCTTTAGCGGTCACCTAGTCATAACCAAATATAAGGTATCATTAATAAAAATGATAACTGAGGGTTCCCAAACCAAATCCCAGCCCCCGAGACCTCAAACACTACCCAACCGGGTACTAGGTTCAACCCCGAGGCCTATGGTTTGAATCCCCGAGCTAAAAACCACACTTTAACAAAATTAGCCTTAAGGGCCGCGGCCCTCCCCTGCTGCGCTGCGGCGCGCCCTTCAGACAGAAGGGCTCCCTCCTGACAGACACCAAGGGCCGCGGCGTACCCCTGTTGCGCCGCGGCGCCCAGCCCAGACCAGCTAAGTCGGCCATACGCACCAGAATTTTAACCCTGTGTTTTCCCTCTCAAACCAGTCCCTCAAACCATCTCCAAACCTCCCCCAAGCATATAATTAAACCCCTAGACAACACTCATAACCTCCCCTCATCAAAACCCAAGCCTATAATCCATCAAAACCCCTTTGAATCCAAGCTTCTAACAAAGATCAAAAGCTGAAAACCAAAGCTTGAAAACAGAGCACCACCTGAAGTAAGTGACTAGAACTCACCTTGAATCCTGTTTTGAGTCCCCTTTGATGGTTGTTACAGGTTCCTTAGCTGCCACCTTGAATCCCCTAGCTCAACACCTCCATTTGAGCTCTCAAAAATTCAAAGAAAGGTGAGGGAAGAAGCTTGTACGGGATGGAAGGGAGAATGAGGATATAGGCTCTGTTTTTAATATCAATCTACAGCCTTCATATCATATATATATCCTTAGGGTTAAAAGACCAAAATGCCCTTATGTCATCTAAAGCCTTTCAAGCCACTCTAGGGGTAAAATTGGTACTTTTAGCTTAACCCGTTAATCATAATTAACACTTCCCAATTCCCGCTAATCTCAATATCCTCAAACACCAATAATTCACATCTCATTACCCTTTAATCCCCGGTAACGCTATAACCATTAATATCACCCCGAGACTCACCCCGAGACTCACCCCGAGCCCCGAGCTTAAACCCGTTATGAATAGACCGAACACTTACATCTCATGATCGTCTCATGTCGATAGCTCGAGCCAATCCACCTTATAATGTGGCTATATTAATTAATCACAACCATGCACCCCAAAATATACAATTACGCCCACAGTGGCCAAATTACCAAATTACCCTCATAATTAACATATGAGCCCATATGCATGCATTCACCATCATATAACAATATAATTCACGTAAACATGCATATAATCATTGAATACTATAATAAATCAATTATGGCCCTCCCGACCTCCTAATCAAGGTCCTAAACCTTATTAGGAAATTTGGGACATTACAGCAGTAAACGTGCACTCACAAAATAAACCCACGCCTTCGCAACTGGGTTTAGCTGCCACCTGAACAACTCTTTGGGCCTCCCATTATGATAACTGAAACGTGCCCCTTCCATACTCAAGACCGCAGCCACCGTATCATAGTCTGGCTCCTCGAAATGGGCCAACTGCCAGTGTTCATCCTCTTGTGCAGAAAAAGAGGGAAGACCCAGTAATTGGTTGAATGCATAGGCTGTTGTAGGCACCAATTTTCCCCTGACAAAATTATTCTGCTCTGCATCTTGATATGAAAAGTTGGCGAAAAATTCATATATAATAGAGCAGTTGGCTGAATCCACATAGGTCGAGTCACAAAACAAATTCCATTTACGTCGCACGATTTCATCTTTGATAAGTTCATAGCCAGGGTGTTGTACAGTAGGGGCCTCATTAAAGTCAAACCCCCTTTCCCTTACCACCGATCTTTTATAAATCTTTTTAAACAACTCGGCAGCGTCCTTATTAACAAATAAATTAGTGTCATACTCAGCTGGGGTAGATGGTGTTGGTGGTGGCTGAGTGCGTGATGAGGATGCTTTCTTGGAGGAGGTGCCTCTAGGGGGATTTCGCTTAGGACCCATAGTTTCTTTCAAAAAGAACCAACTAAATCCCCAAATATACTCTCAAGAACTTGACTATAATTTCTGTTTGGTGTCACTCCCCCCAAACTTACTAATTACCACAATCAATAGCCCCAAACACTAATTACAACAATCAATAATTGGCAAAACCCTTAATCTTCTCACAAGAACAACAAAGAACAATCCACAACACCACAATGCAATCTAATCTCCAATCAAAAGCATTAGAATAGAGAAGATACACTTACTTGAATAGCACATAAATTCTTCTTTTGGTCTCCTTGACTGATGGAAGTCTAAAAAAAAATAGAGAGAAAAAGAAGTTTGGAGTGTGATGGAGATTGTGAGAGTGAATGAATGAGACAATGGCTGATTTAGGGCTTTTTATCCCAATTTTTGGACTAGGGCCGCGGCATTACCTTGACTATGCCGCGGCCCGCATCAAATTTCCAGGTTGGAATGCCGCGGCCCTCTCAAACATATGCCGCGGCCCGCCTTGTTATTCTGGGAAAATTGGGGCTTAATGCCGCGGCCCTCCTCAGCCATGCCGCGGCCCGCCCCTATACTGCCAAATCGGTGGGCCTCTGGAACCCCCAATGCCGCGGCATCATATGGTTATGTCGCGGCCCTTAAGGAATTTTTTATTTTTTTATTTTTTAAAGTTTTTTTCATTTTTCACGTTTTTCACGATTCTAAAAGTCCAAAAATAAACCAAATATCCATTGTTTACAAATATAAAAGTAAAATAAATAACAAGTAAAATATAGGGTGCCTCCTACAAGCGCTGTCGTTAACGTCATTTAGCCGGACGCTGAATCCCTCTTCAGAGAGGCTTCAGAAGGAGGATAGACTTCGCTTGATCAAAACTACCACCCAAGTAGGGCTTCAATCTCTGACCATTGACTTTAAAGGAATCACCTGAGTTGCCCCGAACTTCTACAGAACCATATGGAAAAACTTGAACTACAGTGAATGGCCCTGACCATCTTGACTTCAGTTTGCCAGGAAACAGCCGCAGTCTTGAATTGAAAAGAAGTACCTGCTGCCCTGGTTAGAACTCTTTTCTGATTAAGTTCTTGTCATGCCAAGCCTTTGTTCTTTCTTTATTAATCTTGGCATTCTCATAAGCCTCATTTCTGAACTCGTCAAGTTCATTCAGTTGCAACAGTCTTTTTTCACTAACGGCACTCCAATCATAATTTAACTTTTTCATAGCCCAAAATGCCCTATGCTCCAATTCGACTGGTAGATGACATGCTTTACCAAACACTAACCTGTAAGGGGACATGCCTATTGGTGTTTTGAATGCAGTTCTGTATGCCCAAATCGCATCATCTAACTTTTTCGACCAATTTTTCCTTGAACTGTCAACGGTCTTCTCAAGGATGCTCTTGATTTCTCTGTTCGAAACTTCAGCTTGCCCATTTGATTGAGGATGGTAAGGCAAAGCTTTTCGGTGATAAACTCCATAACGAGCCAGCAGTGCATCCAGTTGCTTATTCACAAAGTTTTTCCCTTCATCACTAATCAAAGCTCGGGGAGTGCCAAATCTAGTAAAAATATGTTTATGCAGAAAATTAAGCACAGTTTTACCATCATTGGCTCTAGTTGCTGCAGCCTCCACCCATTTGGATACATAATCCACTGCCAATAGAATATATTCATTGTTGTAAGATGGTGGAAAAGGCCCCATGAAATCGATGCCCCATACGTCAAACAGTTCCACCTCAAGAATCCCTTGTAGAGGCATTTCGTTTCTCCTCGAGATATTGCCAGTTCTCTGACATCTATCACAAGCCTTGACAAAAACATTGGCATCCTTGAATAATGAAGGCCAATAGAAACCGCTTTGTAATACCTTAGCCGCCGTTCTTGATGCTCCAAAATGCCCTCCGCATTGTTGAGTATGACAGTGATTAAGAATGGACTGCATCTCTTCTTCAGGAACACACCTTCTGATAGTCTGATCAACACAGTGCCTATAGAGAATAGGTTCCTCCCAATAGTAGTGTTTCACCTCAGAAAAGAATTTCTTTAATTGCTGCTTTGACATTTCAGAAGGCACAATTTTTGCAACCAAAAAGTTCACTATGTCTGCAAACCACAGGACAGTTAAAGTCTCACTTACCCCAAACAACTGCTCATCAGGAAAGTGATCATTGATTTGCACTGCTTTCTTGTTTTCAGTCTCCTTCACCTCAAGTCTAGAGAGATGATCAGCTACCACATTCTCGCTGCCCTTCTTGTCACGAATCTCCATGTCAAATTCTTGAAGCAACAGAATCCATCTAATCAGGCAGGGCTTGGCATCTTTCTTTGACATCAAATATTTAATGGCAGAGTGATCAGTGTAGAAAATCACCTTGTTGCCAATCAGATATGGTCTAAATTTGTCGCAAGCAAACACAATAGCTAGCAACTCTTTTTCTGTAGTGGCATAATTCAGCTGAGCATCATTTAGAGTCCGACTAGCATAGTAAATAGACCTGAATACCTTGTCAATTCGCTGTCCCAGAACTGCCCCCACTGCGTAATCACTGGCATCACACATCAACTCAAAAGGCAATTCCCAATTCGGAGCTATCACAATTGGAGCAGAAATAAGCTTTTCTTTCAAGAAATTGAACGCCCTCAAACATTCGTCATTAAAATCAAAGACAACTCCATTCATAAGCAGATTCGAGAGAGGCTTAGACACCTTTGAGAAATCTTTGATGAATCTTCGATAAAACCCAGCGTGACCAAGAAAACTTCTAACTCCTTTGACTGAAACTGGTGGAGGCAGCCTTTCAATGGTAGAAATTTTCGCTCTATCTACCTCAATTCCCTCACTTGAAATTTTATGGCCAAGAACGATCCCCTCTTTCACCATAAAATGGCATTTCTCCCAATTCAACACCAGATTAGCCATCTCACAACGACGCAACACGTTCTCCAAATTACCCAAACAGAGGTCAAATGATGAGCCAAAAACAGAGAAATCATCCATGAAAATCTCAATACACCGGTCTACCATGTCTGAAAATATGGCCATCATGCACCTTTGAAATGTTGCAGGGGCATTGCACAGTCCAAATGGCATTCTCCTGAAAGCAAATGTGCCATAAGGACATGTGAAGGTTGTTTTCTCTTGATCCTCTGGTGCAATAGCGATCTGATGATACCCAGAATACCCATCCAAGAAACAGTAGTAGCTATGGCCTGCCAATCTGTCAAGCATCTGATCAAGGAAAGGCAAAGGAAAATGATCCTTCCTTGTTGCCTTATTGAGCTTGCGGTAGTCAATACAAATCCGCCACCCCGTTACAGTTCTTGTTGGAATGAGTTCATTGTTCTCATTTTTCACTACAGTCATTCCACCCTTCTTAGGTACCACTTGCACAGGGCTCACCCATGCACTGTCAGAAATTGGGTAGATCACCCCAACATCCAACCATTTAAGAATTTGCTCAAGTACTACATCCTTCATGGCTGGATTGAGTCTTCTCTGGGCCTCTATGGATGGCTTGCTATTCTCCTCCAATAAGATTTTATGCATCACTGTCGCTGGGCTTATTCCTCTAATATCTGCCAAGGTCCACCCAATGGCCAATTTATGCTCCCTTAGAACCCTCAACAGTTTCTCCAATTCTACCTTTGACAGGTCAGCTGACACAATGACCGGTAAAGTTTCATTCTCTCCCAAATAAGCATATTGCAAGTGATCTGGGAGGACCTTTAGTTCCAACGGTGGTGGGTGCTGAATGGAGGTTAGCGGTTTATCAGTCGCATCCGCTAATTCTTGAAACTTCTTCCAATATGGTTGGAAAGAGTTGATCCAATTTACACATTCTCTGATCTCAGCATCCTCATCATCATCGCCTTCATCACCCAATAATACTGCCTCTAAGGCATCACTGCTCATCCTTCTCTTGGAGACTGCCTTTTCTATCACATCCACACTAAAGCAACTGTCACTAGCCACCGGATACTTCATAGACTTGAAGACATTAAAGACCACCTCATCTCCTTGAACTCTAAGCTTAAGCTCTCCTTTTTGAACATCAATAAGAGCTTGGCCTGTGGCTAGAAATGGCCTACCAAGAATAATAGGGACATATGTGTCCTCCTCCATGTCCAGAACAATAAAGTCAGCGGGAAATATGAACTTATCCACTTTCACAAGAACATCCTCAATAATACCTCGTGGATGTGTTAACGATCGGTCTGCGAGCTGTAAAGTGACAGTTGTTGGTTTTGCCTCCCCCAAACCAAGTCTTTTAAACACCGATAAGGGCATCAGATTGATACTTGCCCCCAGATCACATAAGGCGTGCTTGCATTCAAACTTTCCAATGGTGCAAGGTATGGTGAAACTCCCCGGATCTCTCAGCTTTTGGGGTAACTTCCTTTGTAAAATAGCGCTGCACTCTTCAGTGAGTGCTACAGTCTCATAGTCCTCCATTCTCCTTTTCTTTGACAAAATCTCCTTCATGAACTTAACATAACTGGGCATCTGCTCCAAGGCCTCAGCAAAAGGAATGTTTATGTGCAGCTTTTTAAACACCTCAAGAAACTTAGAAAACTGTTTATCAAGGGTAGTCTTTCTAAGTCTCTGAGGGTATGGAACTCTAACTGGCTGCTCAATGACAACTGGGGGACTCTGTTCTGACTTCTGATGGTCTTCAGTAACCCTTTCTGACTCAGACTGTGCACCCATCTCTTTTTTCTGACCCACTGCCTGTGGAGGTCTAGGCTGCTCTGTTTGCTTCCCACTCCTCAGAGTAATTGCCTGAACTTGCTCCTTGGGGTTGACTTCAGTATTACTAGGCAAGTTTCCCTGGGGTCTGTTATTGAGCATATTGGCCAACTGCCCAACCTGTGTCTCAAGGTTTCGAATGGAGGATCTGGTCTCAGTCATAAATTGAGTCTGTGTATTAGTAAGAGTCAACAAGGCAGCTTGTAGTTCATTAGGTCTCTCAGGTTGAGGCATTGATTGTTGAGGCCTAGGCTGCAGTGATGACGAAGCTTGATTCATAGGTGGCTGAGGCATGTTATTTTGAAACTGGCCCTGAAACGGAGGTTGTTGGCCTTGATTATTCTTCCACGAAAAATTTGGATGATTTCGCCACCCTGGATTGTAGTTGTTGGAGAATGGATTGTTGAGTGGCCTCTGAAAATTTCCCACCGCCTGAACTTGAGCATGATCCATTGGGGTGTTATTCATACAGATAGGGCACTGATCGACAGAATGAGCACCACCACACATTTCACACCTCAATGCCATCTGAACCGCATTAGCAGATACACTGCTCTGTTGCAACTGCTTGGTCAAAGAGGCTACTTGCGCTGTTAAAGCAGTAATTGCATCTAGCTCATGCACCCCAGCTATCTTTCTGACTCCTGATAATCTCTCCTCAGACCACTGATGGTTGTTTGTAGCCATGTCCTCCAGCAACTCATAAGCACCAGTTGCGCTCTTGCTCATAAAAGTGCCACCCGCTGCAGCATCAATAATGGTTCTGGTTGTCGGACATAAACCATTGTAGAAATTCTGTACTAGCATCCACTGTTCAATGCCATGATGAGGACATCTTCTCAAGAGTTCCTTAAACCTTTCCCACGCCTCATACAATGACTCTCCGTCATTCTGGCAAAAGTTATTTATCTCTCCCCTCAATTTAGCAGCCTTGGACGGAGGGAAGAATTTGGACAAAAATTTCTGAGCTAGATCTTGCCAGGTGACGATAGAGTTTGGCTGCAGAGAGTTCAACCAAATTTTTGCTCTGTCCCTTAGAGAAAATGGGAAAAGCCTGAGCTTGATTGCGTCATCACTCACTCCATTATATCTGAAGGTCCCACATAACTCCAGAAAATTGGACAAATGGGTGTGAGGATCTTCAGAGGGTAATCCATTGAATTGCACAGAAGATTGCACCATTTGTAGAATAGCGGGCTTTATTTCAAAGTTGTTGGCCTCTACAGTTGGTGGGCGTATACTATTTTGTACTCCCGTCAGAGTGGGTAGCACATAATCTCGCAGGCTCCTCTCAGCATTGGGTTGAGCCTGAACCCCTCGTACAACTCCAGGAGTTTGAACATTCCTGCCATCCCCTTCATTCTGTGCCATCTTTACAGATTTATGGGCCTATCTCTTCTTCTTTTTGATTTGATTGCAAGACTTCTCAATCTCAAGATTCAGATGAACAAGTGTGTCCTTTCCTTTTCTGCCACGCATATACCAAAATTCACCTGAGATAGACAAATTAAGCAACTAAACAGATTAGAAACGAGAGAAATTAAAATCAAATTAGAATAAAAATTAATTAGACTGATATTGATAATTTTCAGTCCCCAGCAACGGCGCCAAAAACTTGTTGCGATAATTTTGCTATGCCAGTGCACACAGTCGCGAATTCGTAATAAACTGGTAAAACCAAGTATCGTCCTCAAGGACTGAGTTATCAATTACCAGTCAATTAATTTCTTGTTCTATTTGATGAATTGAAATTCTTGATTTTTTTTAAAATACAGCAAAAAGTAACAATAAAATGCAGAAATAATAATCGAAATTAAATGGAATAAAAACTAATAGTAAACTTTTACTTTAATCACTGAGAAACAATTAGGATATTCAATCTCATCAACTATCCTTCCTATTATTCCCTAATGCAAAATGTGAATTCTTCTTATTTTTACCTACTTCAATTAACAAGTTGATACAGCAGCCTATAATCATACTATGAATTATAAACTCAACCTAGGTGACAATTTCCTACATTTCTATGGTAAATTGAACCGCAAAGGTAGCATTAATTTCCACAACTTAACAACAGTTACACAATTAATTTAGATACTTTCGTTCTAAATCAAAATTATGTCCAATATAACCAAAGCATAATTAAATCTCACTTCTCAGATTTTGACTTAAAAACATATGAATGTGACTAAAGATGGCCAATCAATAATCACTCTATAAGAACAGATTATATGGAATTGAAGAAGATTGAAGAAGAGGAAATTAAAATTGCATTAGGTCATAACAGAAATTCAAGAGATTCAATTGAACATCCTAAACAGAAAATTAGTTCATAGTCATAGTGCTAATCACAACAGAAATTAAAGATAACATCAGGAAGAAAAACATGTAAAAATACTCTAAGCTTGAGCCTTCAAAACCAGAACTTCTCCCTTCGTCCGTACGTCTTTTCTTCTCCTTTTTCATCCTTTAAAACCTAGGATTTTAGATTTTAGAGAGGCGGGCCACGGCTCTACATACACTATGCCGCGGCCCGTATCCACATTCCTGGGCAAAAAGCCCTTTCCATGCCGCGGCTCTTCTGAAGCCATGCTGCGGCCCGCATCATCGTTTTCTGGGCAGAGTGCCCATCCATGCCGCGGCTCTATCTAGCCATGCCGCGGCCCGAAGACTTCCTGAAAAACAATGCTTCTGTTTCCCACCTAGCCGCGGCTCCCCTTTGCTCATGCCGTGGCTCTTAAGGGAATTCTCAATTCTTCAAGTTTTCATCCCAAATTTTCATTAACACTTCCAAATTGTGTTAAAAACCATTCTTGGTCGAAATATGATAAAAAACTCGGTTATTTCTTCCCTTTCTTTGGCATTTTCTTCCACATGCTCAATTCTTCCTGACATTCACAAAAACAACCAAGCAAAGCATTAACCCGCGCTAAATGAAGGAAAAACAAAATAAAAGACTACTAAAAACATCACCAAAACATAATAAAAACTAGACTCAACAATAAGAAATCCTGTCCTCCTGAGTGGATGACTATCAAGTCAATCCAAATCAGATAAGTGATTTAACACTGGTGGTTCCGGTAACAATACCGGGCTTATAGCCCTAAAATAGAAGAGTGACAGTTGTACAAATCACTAAGGTGGGTTCCGTTCCCTTTAGCCATGTGACAATAGGGTCACCGGGGCATTGCAAATAAGTGATCCTTTCACCAGCTTATCAAGATAGGTGTTTGATGAACTAGTCACCAATATAACCTACCGCATGACCATAGAGTCACCACCATGGGATTCCGCTCCCTAGCCACGTGACAAACTCTCGCCTAGGCCTTTGGCCCTGGCTCTGAGTAACTAGTCCAAGACCAGTCAAACACTTATAATTTTCATCGACCTTAGGGTCGATCCAGCATCAATGCTCCCAGAGTCATTCAACGCTGATATCGATTAGATCTAATCTTTTATCGACCCTGCGTTCATGACGGTTATGTCGTTCTCGGCTCTCAGGTCATTGATATGCAACCAGTGTCGACCTTGACTAGTCAGTGCCATACATAAGTAAGCAATGCTACTAAACATATATCATATGTCAAATATCCGAATACAGGGCTTTCAACATGCTTACTTAATAATTGCTAGCACAATTAGGATCATGCATGAACACAGAGGCTCAAGCTCTAACCAATCTCATATTCAATATTCACGACATGCCCTAATCACATGTTTCTCGTGCGTCACATGCATCACATTTAAACATCCAACATGCATCAAGAATAACCATGCATGTCACATATACACAGGCTGCAGTTTTCTTACCTCTAGTTTGAGCGAGAATTAGAACAAGAACGACCCTTGAGAACGATCGACCCTTTTAAGCCTTTAACGGTCACCTAGCCATAACCAAATACAATCTCTGATTAATGAAAATCAACAATATTAGGGTCTTGATCTAAACCCCGAAATGTACCCACACGGTGAGTAGATTCGATCCCGAGACTTAAGGATTGAAACCCCAAGCCAAAAACCCTTAAAAACACTCAAAACGGGATTCTGAAGAAACAGGGTAGCGCTGTCCTTCTAGCGCCCCAGCGCTCAAGACAGAACCAAACTGCCCCAGAGCCACTTCAGGTAGCACTGTAGCACCCCCTTGTGGGCGCTGTAGCGCTACCTCCAGCCTAAAAATGCCCAGAAACTTCTCCCTTCAACTCCACCATTTCTAACCCAAACCAAAAGCTTCCCAACATCATTTAAACCCCCAATTGAACCCAAATATCATCTACATACAACCTAGGTATCATAACCCAAGCATCCCTTGCCAAAACTCCAATCAATTCCCAACTTTCCAACTCAAAAACCAGCTGAAACTCAACTAGGAAAACAGAGCAACAACAAGAGTTCTAATGGATAAAAACTCACCTCAATCTCAGCAACACACCCTCTTCAATGGTAGAGCATAACCCTAGCTTATCACAGCTTGGTTCCTTGGCTTGATTCCTCAAAAAGAGCTTGAAAATTCAAAGAGAAATGGGAGAGAAATGACCATCGGGAGGGAAGGGAAGTGGGACTCTATTTTTGTTAAGCTTCTACAACCTTAATGGCTGATATAAATCCTTAAGGGTGAAAAGACCTAAATGCCCTCAAGTCTAAAATAAAACCTTAGCAGCCACCAAGGGCAAAACTGTCATTTCGCACTTATCTCGTTAATCATAATTAACACCCTCCAATTCTCGTTATTCTCAATATTCTCAAATGTCAATAAATCATATCCCATTACCCTATAATTCTTGGTAATGTTCTAATCATTAAAATCACCCCGAGACTCACCCCGAGCCTCGAACTTAAACCCGTTATGACCAGACCGAACACTTGCATTTCATGATTGTCTCATAACAAAAGGCTCGAACAAATCCACATGTAATGTGGTACCATTCATAACTTACCCACATGCACGAAAATACACAATTACGCCCTCAACAGGCCAAATCACCAAAATGCCCTTGTAATTAAAAATAAACCCATATGCATGCATTTATCATCATATTATAATATAATTCACATAAACATGCATATGATCATCTAATATCGTAATAAATCAATTATGGCCCTCCCGACCTCCTAATCAAGGTCTTATACCTTATTAGGAAATTTGGGGCATTATAGGAACTCTCTCGTTCCTTCTGTCGTTGAGATTGTTTCTCAAATCGCCATCTCGGGGGTGGATCTTTTCTTTGCGGGCCCGTTCTTTTCGAGCGTTCAGCCCGTCGCACAGGTCTACCCGGGATGTATCGTACCTGGAGCTAAGGGTGTTCGGCTCGTCATTATGCTGGCTCCCCCAGTGGCTCTTATTCACAGAAGCGCTTGGGTGGAAAGACCGTTCCTGTCCAGTCCACCCTAGGGCGGGTCGGGGCCTGGTACCTTGCGGGCGCGTCCCTCGCGGATTGATTGGGTGGCCCTGTCCTGGGACAGGGCACACCTTCTCTTTCCTAGGGAGTTTCCGAGGGCGGGTCCCGGTTTTCTGGACGGGAGGGACTTCCCTGTAGGGGTTTGCCCTGGCCTTCCCTTTCTCTTGGGCCGGGTTAACCGAGCCCTGCCTAGGAGCTTGTCCTGGGGCAGGAATCAGCCTCGCATTTTCGGGCGTGCTATTCCCAACCTGCAGAGCGGTCGACTGTGTTCCTGTAGGCGGAACAACTGGAGGACTAGCCACCAAACCTTGGGCGGCTATGAAAGCTTGCAGGGCCCTGAGGGACTCTTGCATCCGTCGAGTGACTTCCTTTTGTTCGGAAATCTTGGTCTCTTGGTCCAGGACTTGCTGTTTTAGTTTGGTCACCTCCAGGTCCTCCTGGTTGGGGTCTACTTCTTCTGGGATTGCGGGATCCTCAGCTTCGAGATCGTGATATTCCCCCTCATTTCCCTCCTCTTCCTCATAGTAATCTTCCTCATACTCTTCCCCACCTTCATCATTCTGCAACTCGTCAGGTTGGGACATCTAATGAGGTGTGTCCTCAGGCTGGCTCTGAGGAAGAGGTTGGCTAGGCAGTGGCTCTCCATCACCTTGTTCTTGGTTAGTAGGGTCAAAAGTGATGTGTCTCGTGTAACGCCCCAACTCCAGGGATCGTTACGGTGTGCCTTGTAAACAGTGCTAAACTCGCTAATCGAGTCATTTGGCCAAAATCGTGAACTAAGTATGATTAGCGGTTTAGGGATTAAACATTTTGGATAAGTTGTAACGTTTCACTAGAACGTTTAATATATACATTGGGATCCCGAAAATAAAGTTTCAGAGTTTATTACAGAAAATATATACAACAAGCCGTTCTAAGCGGCAAAACAGGGTTCAGCCCTTGTTCCACTTTAAACCTCGGCCGTGGCGGACGAGCAGCTGCATATGTACACGTCATCACCTAAGCTCTCCAACTCAAGGATGGTCCAACTTCCTCTTGCTTTTACCTGCACCACGTAGCACCCGTGAGCCGAAGCCCAGCAAGAAAACATAATATATCATGATATAATATCAACAATAACCAAAGTAACCATCCAGAACCAACAGTCCATCCAGATAGGTGACAATAGCCAAAAGTCACGATAATGAGCATCGCTCCCTCTAGCCATGTGACGATAGGGTCACCAGGGCTCAACTGATAAGAGATTCTTTCATAAGCTTGGTTAGGACAGGTGCAAGTTGATTAGTCACCAACATAACCTTCCTCACGACTCTAGAGTCGAAACTATGGACAACGTCCCTTAGCCATGTGACAAACAGTCACCGGGGTCATATACCTTGGCTATAGTCATCTGGTCGTAGACCAGGCAAGCGCTTATAGTTCTCATTGACCTTCTGGTCAGTCCGGCATTAATACCCCATATGAGTCATTCAATGCCGGTCTCGATTAGATCTAATCTTTAATCGGCCCGGCGTTCACAACGCACTGCCACTTTTGACCCTTGGGTCGGTAAAACGCGACCAGTGCTCAGCCCGTGGTGAACCTAACTGATAAGTCACAGCTTCACAGATGGATCTGGCACCATTGTTGATTCTGACTAATAAGTCAGCGCCATACACAGGTAAGCCATGCCACCAACATATACCACATGTCCAATATCCAATAACAAGTATTCAGCATGCTTACTCAACAGATATTAGTACAATTAGGACTATGCATTAACACAGAGGCTCAAGCTCTGAACGATATCACACCCAGTATACAAAGCATGTCCTAATCACATGTTTCTCATGCATCATATGCAATATATCCAGCAATCCAACATGCACCAATAACAGCCATGCATGTCACATTTAACAGTCAACCAACATGCATCAAGAATAGCCATGCATGTCATACATAATAATCAACCAACATTCATCATAATAACCATGCATGTCATACATATTAATCAACCGGCATGCACCAATAATAACCATGCATGTCCCATATACACAGGGTGCAGTTTTCTTACCTCAAAGCCGAGCTATAACGATTAAAAGAACGACCCTTGAGAACGATAAACTTTTAGTCCTTTAGCGGTCACCTAGTCATAACCAAATATAAGGTATCATTAATAAAAATGATAACTGAGGGTTCCCAAACCAAATCCCAGCCCCCGAGACCTCAAATACTACCCAACCGGGTACTAGGTCCAACCCCGAGGCCTATGGTTTGAATCCCTAAGCTAAAAACCACTTTTTAGCAAAATTGGCCTTAAGGGCCGCGGCCCCCAAAAGCTGTGCCGCGGCACACCCCCAAACAGAGAGGCCCCCATCTGCCAGATGCCAAGGGCCGCGGCACGCAAAAGCTGTGCCGCGGCACCCAGCCCAATTCAGCCTAAGCCCCACGCACGAACCAGATTTTCAACCCTGCATTTCCCCTCTCAAACCAGACCTTCAAACCCTCTCTAAACCTCTTCCAAACATATAGTTGAACCCCCAAACAACATCCTTTTCTCACTCACACCAAACCCCAATCAAACTAACACCAAAACCCCTTTGGATTCACACTTTCCACAACAAAACCCATGACTGAAAAGTTAAAACGAAAACAGAGCATAGCTTAAGTTCAATGATCAAAGCTTACCTTAAAACTTGTTTGAACCTCCCTTACAAGCTGAACCAGGTCCCCAACCTAGCCTTTAAATTTCTCTAGCTTGAATTACCACCAAGAACACAAAACCATCAAAGGAGGAGTGAGGAAGATGAAGCAAGGAGAAGGTACGGGAATGAAGGAGGCAAACCCCTGTTTTACTCTGTTTGTTCTACAGCTTTCTAAGCCCCTTAAGTTACATATATCCTTCCAAAAAGACCAAAATACCCTTGTATCATCCTAAGCCTTTTAAACCAACTCAAGGGCAAAATTGGTACATTCCGCTAAACCCGTTAATTATAATTAACGCTTCCCAATTCCCGCTAATCTCAAAATCCTCAAACACCAATAATTCACATCCCGTTACCCTAAAATCCCCGGTAACGCTATAATCACCAATAACACTCCGAGACTCACCCCGAGCCCCAAACTAAACCCGTTATGACTAGACCGAACACTTGCATCTCATGATCGTCTCATGTCGACAAGCTCGAACCAATCCACCTTATAATGTGGCTATATTAATTAATCACCATCACGCACCCAAAATATACATTTACGCCCACAGTGGCCAAATTACCAAATTACCCCCATAATTAACATATGAGCCCATATGCATGCATTCACCATCATACAATAATATAGTTCATGTAAACATGCATATAATCATTAAATACCATAATAAATCAATAATGGCCCTCCCGGCCTCCTAATCAAGGTCCCAGACCTTATTAGGAAATTCGGGGCATTACATCTCGTGTTCACCATCGTTGCAGACGTTCAAGATCAACTCAAGCTTTCTCAATCTCTCAATAAAAGCACCAAAATGTTTACCGAGTTTTTTGAAAACTAGAATTATATAAGATCAAAGAGCTTAAAAGAAAGGATTTAAGAGAAGTAAACAAGGTTTTTTACGTTGTTTGGGCGTTAATGAGCCTTAGTCCACGAGACAGTTGTATTAGAGCTTAGAGAGCTTTTGGCAATGGAGTTCTCTACAAGTTTGAGTAAAGTAACTGCTTACAATCCAAATCTAAGATCCCCTCCTCAGTGCACCAATATTCGTATTTATAGGCGCATGAGTGCACTGGGCTTGGGCTGGGCTGGTCCGGCCCAATAAGGGTGTAAATACCATTGGCTTCTCTAATGGGAGCCCAATACAAAGGATTGCAATATGAAACATACATTAATCAAAGCCCATTGGGCCAGCCCAAACAAGATCTTATTCTAAGACACACGACAAACTGGCGTTTCAGTCTGGGTGTTATGGGCTACAAGGAAGATTTGGGGGACAAGATCGGTCAGAGTAGTGGCGGCACAGTTCTGAACCAATGGCGTACAATCCCGAGGTAACCTCCTCTACAGGTTAAGCGTGGGGACAACCCCCACGCTTCTTGGGACGATGTCAGCACCGGGGGTACTTTATCACGCCAAACTCGGCCAACCAAGCCATGTCCGTTTACAAAAGTCCCCCTCCGTTTACTAGGGCCCCGGTTCACTTACCAGGACCCGGTTCCATCTATGGGGGTCCCGGCCCAATCTTGGATTTGGGAGCCCGTGACTTCCTTTACCGTACATCAGGGGACATCCCGATATGTGGTCCCGAGTCTATACAACCCGCCCCGACGATGGTCCCGGCTTACTCTCCCGGATGCCTATCTAGGCCTTGCCGAGACTTGGGCAGCCAATATCTGTTTTCCCTTCGCCTGATGGGTCCGGTCTGGGCCTTAACTCCCAGAAAAGCGGCCCATGGACTTAGAGTGTGGATCCGCACATTTTGGAAGAAACGAGGATAACACATATAAATATCTTATTATTAATAATATATATAAATATCTTATATATAATTAATTAACTAATTTTTTTAAATGAGGGATATGCAAGTCAGAGACCCAACCAATAGTTTTTCTTTCTTTATATATATATAATAAAATTTCTTAGTTAATCGAGATTTAATTGCAGGCATAAGTGAAACTATGTACAGACGAGGTAGGGCTAATAATCTTTTATAATAAGCCATGTTATTTTCCAGTATATTTTAATTTCAATTTTGTTCATTTTGATTTCAAATAGATTTTCCCCAGTTGTTGTTAATGCATATGCCTTTGCACAAGAATTAGCACAACAACAATGCCTTTCCGTACAAGAACAACGAGGACAACAACAATGTCTCATGCATTAAAACAACAAGCAACTACCAATTCTTTTCCCCCAACCCACCACCACCGAACCTCATTTCGTATTTAAGTGGATTTGTTAGTTTAGATAATGATAAACATGCTTTTCTAGCGATGAGAATGAATAATGAATTTCTAAGTTTCTCGGTTCCAGTAACACAATTGAGGTTTAGCACACTAAACCAGATTTGTATTGACCTTCAGGCTTTTCAAGTGAGCCAAACACTACTATTGAGCTGTCTAACCAATTTGTATAACTATATCGAAGATCTTCTTCGTTCACGTAGGATTTTTCTTACTTCGCTTAAGGTAAACATGGATACTATAATAACATAAGGAAATGCCATCATTACTTTTAAATTTTTTTAAATAATTTATATTTTTAATTTAAGTGATAGTTTATAGTTATATGAAAGACTTCTCAATAATTATATATGTCATAATTTGGATTAATTTATAAATATATGATTAATGTATATATCAACTTTTGGGTTTATAAGGTAAATTGGTCATGTTACACCAACGTATTAAGGTTTATTAAAAAAAGTATAATAGTATAATCAGAAATTTAATTTTTTTACCTAATTCAAATTATCAAATATTTAAGATAAAAATTAGATAAAATAATAATTTTAATTATATAATTTTGGGGTTCAATTAATTTTTTATACATTTATATATTTTTTAAATTTGAATGATAATTATAGATACTTGTCCAACCCATCACAATCTTATTCCATTTAGCATAAAATTGTTTTGTTATTTACTTTATTTTATTTATTAATATATGAAACATATACTATAATAACATAAGCAAATACTATCATTACTATTTAATTCTTTTAATAATTTATACTTTTAATTTGGATGATAGATTATAGTTATATATGTAACATATAAGTCAGTAATCTAGACTATAAATTATTAGCTTTTGGTTTTATAAGGTAAATTATCCATGTTACACCAATATATTATTTTTAAAATAGTATAACTAAAATTTAATTTTCTTTTACACAATTTAAATATTCAGATTTTCATATAAAAATTAGATAGAATAATAATTTTAATTATGTAGTTTTAGAGTTCAATTAGTTTTTTATATATATATACACTTTCAATTTAGATTACAATTATAGTTATATTTGTCCCACCTAACTCAAATTTCTCCTTCAAATTTGGTTAAAACTATTATTAATTGTAATAATATTTTATAATTTTGTTTTCTTGTCTCAATTGTAGTGGTGTAACACCCTTATTTTTTCATAACTATAATCCCGAGAACTAGCGTTTATACATAAATGTTGCCCTTTTATTGAAAATAACATAAAGTAGAGGAGATCCTGGTTTTACAATAAAAATATATATTTAAAACCAAAATACAACAACATTTATTTAAATAGATAAAAATGCTAATAAATAAACAAAAACATAAGCCTTAGATCTTCCAGCAGCTATACAGCCCTCACGAATACACCAACAATTATCCAGGTCCAACTCGCCATCAGCCATCTATCTCTTTAATTACCTTGATCTGCACAATTTCACTATAAGGAGTGAGCTTCTAAGCTCAGTAAGGAAAATGCATTCATAACAAGCATATAATCATTATTCATACATATCACAATTGTTATAATAACACTATTTTATAAAGAAACTCTCATACCAGTCTATACAACTTAAATTCATAAGCATAAGCTTAATATTAGTCATAATCATAATAGCTATAATAACGAATCAATCAAGCATAGATAAAGTGCAAAAATTTGTGCAATTAATTATGTAATTCCAGTTATGATTGAAAATTTTAGATTTTTTTTTCTTTTGTGCAGAAGATTATGATTCATCAGTCCTAAGTAACACTTTCTCATCCAAATAGGCATCTAACTCTGACTTCACACTCTCTACACCAGATGCAACTCTAACATATGTATCATAGTTAGATAGATCATCCTGTGTTGAAAAAGATGCTGATACATTATCCATTTGCTGACTTCTTTCGCTCAAATCAGGACATTTAGATTTATACTCATCTAGTAGATCATAACAAAGCTTGTAGGCCTTCTCAATTTCAATCTCATATAGATCATTTCCATAAATCTTAGGAAAAAAATATTTGATCAACATAAATTTTTCCATTGGATCCACAACAACTACAATAGTCATAAGTCCATGAATCTCTCCCCAATACCTTTGAAACTTAGACATCATTTGAGTTGCCATGTTCTTAATAAACAACTCATCTTATGTCATTCATGCTTCAATTTTCATCTTAATTTTACATATCATTGGAAAAAAAAAAAGATTAGCAGTAGGATAATTAGTTCCAGAAAATAACTCTGTCACCTAATAAACACTTCCAACTTGTCACGTAATTTCTGAGCTCTAATCCAATCATTTTCTAATGGTAGACATTTATACTTTGGATCACGTAGCTTTGATCGTTCAACACTTTCTTGTACAGTAAAGTTGTTTTGAGCATCAAGTACGTTGAATTCCACCTTGTCACACAATCAAGTGACAACCTTTTAGTACATGTCACTCCGAGAAGACGAGCAGTGTCCTCAAATTTTTCATACCTCTTTGGTATGCCTGACCAATAAGCAACACTATCTCGAATCTTTTCAATTCTATCACCAATAACAGACAAGCCATCCCTAACAATTAGATTCAAAATATGCGCACAACAACGCATATGAAGTAGCTTTCCATTTAAAAGGAAACACTTAGAATCAAGTTATTCCTTCAAAAGTTGAATCATTGCATCATTCGTAGTACAATTATCTACAGTCATTGTACTAATCCTGTGTTCAATATTCCTTTTAGATATGCAAGAACTTAGAGTTTATGTAAATGTTGGAGCGTCATGTGGACATGACACATATCTAAAGCTTATAATTTGACTATGCAACTTCCAAGAGTCATCAATAAAGTGAGCTTCCACAACCATATATCCCTTATTTTGATGATTGGCATTCCATATATCAATGGTTAAGGCTATTCTACTTTTATTTTTATCCAAAACTTCTCTAAATTTTTCCTTCTCAATCTTATATTTTTTCAAAATGTCAAACCTAATTTTATTCCTTGATACCATTTGAAACATAGGTGAAATAGTATTCGAATAGTCTATAAAATCATTATTCTCTACCATCGACAAAGGGTACTCATGTAGAATGATCATTTCAGCCAACTTTTTTCCTCCTAGTTCAGGATCAAGTTTGAAGGGAACTGAAGGGCTTGCATTAGGATTCTTGGCAAGTTGTTTCTGTCTTACTGGACATATTTCCATGTGAAGAAGGAAGTGTTTAATCCCCTTACTACTCTCTCCCACTAATATCCTCCCACAGTGATTGCAAACTGCTTTTATTTTACCATCAATCTTTTCCAATATAAAATGATCCCGTGCAGGAAAAGTTTTCTTTTTCTTTTATACCTCTACTCTCATTTCTATCACTTCTATTATTAAGAGATTGCACTTTTTGCATATTTGTTGAAGGAACAAAATCAACATCATCCACAAAATTAGTCTCGGTAACACCTTGGGTAGACATACTTATAGTTTGATTTAACCTACATCATATCCACATTATAAAATATATCAAAATAATGATGCGTGCAAAAATTTAAAAAAAATGATAACTAGATCTATAAAACATCGGGCAGCATTTCTCTTATTTTATTGACCTAACCGTATGTCAATACCAATTAAAACAATCAAACAACACACAAGTTTTCATCCTTATGTCACCACAGCACACAAATTTCTCAGAACCTACTTCATTAAGACACACAAGTTCTCAACATTCCGTTATCACCACAGCACACAAAAATCTCATAACCTACTTCACTAAGGATGAATATGTAAGATATTCAAACTCTTCTAAAATTTATAAAATATTATAAGGCCTATATCTACTAAAACTTCTCACTGTAAAATGTGGGGCAAACTCACTAGCCCATCGTTCCAGCTAGGGAACCATCCCATTTTGGTGTCAATACTGTATCATTCTCTCACCTCCAATTTTCAACTTGTTGACATAGATTTTTATTTTTAATCATTTTAAAAAGGTGGTCATGATATGATTTAAAAGCTTTAATTGCCTTCATATACATTAGGGGTGTTCGTGGTGCGGGTGGTATGGTTTTTCTCTAATTTTTTGGACTCCACCGCATATGCGGTTTGAACAATTTTCCAAACCGCAACCCGCACCGCATAGACCTCAAACC
Organism: Humulus lupulus; assembly: GCF_963169125.1. NCBI lineage: Eukaryota > Viridiplantae > Streptophyta > Magnoliopsida > Rosales > Cannabaceae > Humulus > Humulus lupulus. Next base: position 46,537,913 of record NC_084800.1, on the reverse strand, counting down.
GCAAAAATGTGGTGTGGTGTGGTGCGGTGCGATGTAGGCGGTTTATACCTATCGCCAAATAATTTAACATTTAAATATTATAATTAAGAAAGATTCATAATAAATCTCATAACCATAGAGTGTTTAACAAAATAATTAAATGTACAACAAGCTTATAAACTTTAGGCAAAACAATAAAAATATAACAAACTAATAACAAAGAAAAAATGTAATATAAAAGTAAATATTATTTTAATTAAGGAGGAATATCTTTAGATTGAAGTAGAATATGTGTTAGCATCCTATGAAACATTATATTTTTTTTCTAGATATTGTGTATATTATACTATATAAATATTTATGCATTAACTTTAAATGTAGTAAAATTGAAAAAAAATAATATAAAAAATTTAATATATATAATGATGCGGTGCGGTGTGGTTTGAACCGCATTTATAAAATTTAAAACCGCAAACTGCACCGCACCGCGCGGTTTGACAAAAATACAAACCGCAACCGCACCGCGAAGGGTTCTAAACCGCAAATTATGGTGCGGTGTGGTGCAGTATAGGCAGTTTGTGCGATGTGGGCAGTTTTATGAACACCCCTAATATACATTGCAAGAAAAGTTTGAGCTATATAAGTAGCTAGCTAGGTACCTTTGAGTTTAAATGTAAAGAGAGATCACGTGAAAGGAGGAACGTTTGGGAGTAGTAGCAAAAGAAAGCGCATTTTTCTCTTCACCTCAATTTGTTACATCTCTCTCTCTCTCTCTCTTTCTCTCTCTCTCATTCATCTTCTATTTGGGAACTTCATAACTTTTTCTATTCTAGGCTTCTAGTTTGTTTGATTATACATGCTTTGGTAAAGAAAATCCCTCTCATCTCAAAGCCCTCAAGCATACATACAAAAAACAATCAAATCCCTTGCATGTTACCCCCTCATGGCTATATCACAATCGTCCTTATATATTGGTCTATCTCTAAATTTTGACAGCTACCATACTCTTTCACCTAGACCAACCCATGCAGTAATTCTAATAATTAGCTAGATATATTGGATATATACAGAGGTTTTAATTAACAAAAATATGTTGGTCCCTTATCTTTTATGGCATTTTGTATATATAAAGTAGGGGACCAAAATATATAAAAAGGTGTTCATTTCTGTTTGTGTATACTTTGATGTTCCAAATGAGATTGCAGAGTACACTTGAAACTGATTGATTTACAAATTCATCAACGATATATAACCTTTCATTTTAGCTTATAACATATTTCAATATGTCTCATTTATATATAGCTTGGATATTTTATATAAAAAACAAACACATACATAACAAAAAAAAAGAGTTTGAGAAAAGTACTTTGGTACCAAAAGGGAGATTTTTGAGGTAGTAGCTTCATTTTGAGGAGGAGGAAAAAGATGGCTGCTTTCTTGTCAACTTGGCCTTGGGATAACTTGGTAAGATATAAGGTAAGAACAACTACCCATATATTCTCATTACCCACTTCTTCTCTTTCACTTCATCAGTCGACGATAAAAAAAGCTTGGACGTTGGTCGGTCTACCACCTCCAATCTGCCTCTGCACTCCAAACTCACACCCACGGTGACGTCACTACTGTAGGTAAACTTGCCTCTCTCTCATACTCACTTCGGCACCTCCTTCACCTTCCTTAGTGTCACAACTCACTCACGACAACTCTCCTTCCCTCTCTCTCTCATGGAGCTCATGAGACTTTGGTGCATATTTTCTTCTCCATTTAATTTTTTTTATATACATGGGATCATTTATTGGGTGTAAATGGGTCTTCAAAACAAAGAAAGACTCATTAGGCAACATTGAGAGACACAAAGCGAGACTCGTTGCTAAGAGATTCACTCAAAAAGAAGAAATTGACTACATGGAGACCTTTTCTCCGGTATCTAAGAAAGATTCCCTCAGAGTTATCCTAGAATTAGTTGTTCATTTTGATTTAGAGCTGCAGCAGATGGATGTGAAAATTACATTCCTAAATGGTGACCTAGAGGAGGAGGTATACATGAAACAACTAGAAGGATTCTCCTCTAGTGATGGTGAGCATTTGGTGTGCAAGCTTACGAAGTCTATCTATGGTTTAAAACAAGCGTCCCGCCAATAGTATATAAAATTCCATGATGTCATCTCTTCTTTTGGATTTGAAGAGAATGTCATGGATCAATGTATATACCAGAAGATCAGTGGAAGTAAGATTTGCTTTCTTGTTTTATATGTGGACGATATTCTTCTTGCAACCAATAATAAGGGCATGCTACATGAGGTGAAGCAATTTCTCTCAAAGAACTTTGAGATGAAGGATATGGGTGATGCGTCTTATGTCATTGGCGTTAAGATCCATTGAGATAGATTCAAAGGTATCTTAGGTCTATCTCAAGAAACCTACATTAACAAAATTTTAGAGAGATTTCAGATGAAAGATTGTTCACCAAGTGTTGCTCTATCGTTAAGGGTGATAAATTAAATTTGAGCCAGTGTCCAAAGCATGATTTTGAAAAGGAAGAAATGAAGAACATCTCATATGCTTCTGCTGTTGGAAGCTTTATGTATGCTCAGGTGTGCACAAGACCCGGCATTGCCTTTGATGTTGGAATGCTAGGAAGATTTCAGAGTAACCCGGGGTTAGACCACTGGAAAGCTGCAAAGAAAGTTATGAGGTATCTTCAGGGTACTAAGGTTTACAAACTCATGTTCAGACGAACCGACAACCTGGAAGTAGTTGGCTACTCAGATTTAGACTTGCTGGTTGTACTGATTCACTTAAATCAACATCTGGTTACGTGTTTATGTTTGCTGGTGGAGCTATATCATGGAGGAGTAACAAACAGACCTTGACCGCTACTTCTACTATGGAAGCCAAGTTCGTCTCGTGTTTTGAGGCTACATCGTATGGTGTATGGCTAAAGAGTTTAATTTCAGGCCTTAGAGTCGTAGATTCCATATCTAGGCCATTGAGAATGTTCTGCGACAATTCAGCTGCTGTATTCATGGCTAAGAACAACAAGAGTGGTAGTCGAAGCAAGCACATCAACATCAAGTACTTTGCCGTGAGAGAACGTGTTAAAGAAAATAAAGTGGTCATTCAATACATTAGCATTGAATTGATGATTGCTGATCCTACGACGAAAGGCTTGCCACCTCATAAATTCAAGGATCATGTAGTAAACATGGGACTTGGTTCCCTTATGTAAATTTATTGTACAAACTGAAGTTATTATCAATGAAACTCTTATTTTTATGTTTTCTCATATTTATGCGCATTTTAATTTTATTTGAGAAAATTGTATAGGACCTGAATAAACATAGGGTTTATTCGTTTAAGTAATAGCCACATAAATTACATTGTTATGTAATAAATATATTATAATACATGGAAGATAATACTCTCCATTAAAAGAGGACATATCGCCATGATTCATGTGTTTATTATCTAACATGGATAATCGTCGGGCTTAAGTAATACATTAATTTAAATGCTGACCAAGTGGGAGAATGTTAGAATATTTATTTATATGGTATATAGAATCGATTTGTTACAACTAATTGATTTAATATATCAAAGTCAATATTTTATTTATTGACAAAATATTCTAATTAATGGTCAACATTATTTGTTACCCGATTTTGTTTGTTACCCGATTATGCATATCCCAACTTATTGAAAGAATATATCAATATGTGGCAGAGACTCTGATGGTAGGTCTCACTCTATACATATAGAGTACCGGTCCTCAAGCTCACTGCTCATAATTTCTGACTATCAGTAATTCCATCTAAAAGAGTTAGTGAGAGCTTGGAAATCTGTGTACTCGTTCTAATTTCTGTTTCTTTTCTTTTGTAGATCTAAAGCTAGATCGAGATTATTAATTACAATGGCTAGAGTTATACAATATTCGATCCTCTCTTTGTATATGTTTAATCTATATATTAATTCTCTTACATGTATAAGATTGTTCATATGTCTATATTTTATTTAAATCTAACATCATTGGGAATCAATAGAATGTAAGATTTTATATTATATATATGTGATCTTTGGATTATGCTGTCTTGGTATTGAAATAATATATGATCAATTTCAATTTCAGCATGAAAATAATAATGATCGATGGTTTGTGCAATTATGAAACTAAATAGGCCCTTGTTTGGTACCCTGTTTTTTAGTTAGATGTACTTGTTTTTAATGCATTCATTCTGTTTGGTAAATTGCCTGAGTGAAGTTGAAGGCTAGTGTTTGTGTTTTGGGTTTTTTTTTTCTGTCTCTAGATCATAATGATTAATGTGTGAAGTTGAATGAGGCTGGCTAAGTAGGCCTTATTTCAGGATTACTTACATGATTCTTGAAGATTTGACCATAAACAAATGCTTAAATATCAGGATCGATCTTTGAAAGTGAGAAGCATGACAAATATTTACTAATGTCAACAACAATTTCTACTTAAACTGTTTATTATTATTATTATTATTATTATTATTATTATTTCTTTTCATTACTATGTTTGAACAATTGCATTTTCTTGTTTAAGTTCTTAAAGGCTGGAATTTGAGCTTGGTTTATGTTAAATAATTTTCTAACAACAATTCTTCTCAAGTGAAAAGGCAAGCTCATAAGAAGCCCACATTTTTATGGCTACTTCCATACTCTTGTGTAGGTAATTATATCCTTAAAACGGTGCGAGTGGTGTTAGTTTTTTATAACTGCCACTGGTATTATAGTTAGAACATGAAGCAATTTTGTTATCACATTTTCTTTATGAAGTTGGGGAGGTTTCTTATATATAGTTGGGAGACTTGTATGTTTCTGCTGAGAGATTGCAGTACTGTGTTGATTATGCATATGAGTTCTCACTAGTGAAGGTGAGAGACTGGTAGTACTATGCCGCTGAGAGACTTGTATTGGCATTGGGTTTATGCCTTCACTTGTACTATTATTAGATGGACTTCTCATTTCTGGGGTTTATCCTTGGAATACAAGCATTAGTATTGGGTCTCATCTCTGGTCTATCTTCTGTTATGTGTTCTCATTATGGTTGCAAAGATTTCAAGTTTGTGCTTCTATTTTCTTTTGTCTGTAATGATTCGAATTTCTATTTTGAACAAACCTTATCAACACAATTTTTCTAATATAAATTGGTTCCATGATTAGTAGTTGGCATGACACATCTGACTTGTTTTTTATATTTACACATATATTATATATATGTTGTATGTTATAGTGCATAGCTCATTTTTATCAAATTATATTTACATATGTATATCAAATCATATAACTCATCAGTTATTGTAAACTTTATATTATGTACTTTGAAATTTAGTAGAACTAGTATACAAAACTATGATAAAAAAAAAGTAACAGATGAGAATGTATTACATTGCATCAGAATTTTAACCAAAACTACTTTTCTGCTTTCAAGTTTGTGATTTCTTTAGTTTTGACTAAACACTTATTATTTCAGTTTTAGAGTGTGGTATATATGATTTTGTTTATGGTAGTTTACAATCACCACCATGCTTGAATTTTATGTGTTTATATGCATTAATTTTTACTAATGATACATAGAGATGTACTTTTTCCTGTTTTGTTAGCCTCTAAAATATTTGTTAATTATTGGAATATTAATGAAGCAATAATACAAATCAAATGCTTGAGTAGATAGTATTCAAGATAAATTTGTATTTTAAACATGCTTTAGTAAAACTCTTTGAAGAGGAAGATATATGGCATTTAATCTGCTTTTTTTTTTGTTCAATTTGCATAGATTAATCTATGTTAGCAATAAAGTATCAAATTTGAGAAAACGACTCAATTGAGCACCTTTTCATGGACTTATAATACTTTGGTTGATGGATTATTTAGGAATGAAATGGTCGAGAATGGTGACACCATTTTGTCACTTGCAATACATTAGAGATGGTTGGTAGGGTTGGCCGAATAGGCTCATGAAACACATTAGTCATCAAACACCATTCAACATGATGGCTAACTTGATGTACTGTATATATTGTATATATATTTTCTACAAATTAACTTGCTATCATTAACTTTTTGTATCTTGTAACCATGTCCACGAGTAGTGTTTTGATATTACAATATACTTTATCATTAAATTGTATAATTTTATTATAATGAAGGATTGCATATTCTTAATGAATTTTTTCCCAATATTTTTCTCAAAAAAAAAATTCAATTTTGTAAATCTTACAAAAAATAAAAAGAAAATAGATATATAAATTTTAAATTTTGATTAACTAAATTTGTTGTTAAATTAAAATTTATTCTCTATTTAGTTTTAATGTTTTATTAAATCAAAATAGTATTCAGCTAATTATATTTTATTTCTGTTATGTTTTCAAATTTTCAACTGATCACTTTTTAGTTTTTTAAAACTCATAAATAATTGACAAACAACGAATCAATCACATTTTTAATAAACATATTTTTAGTCATTAAATTCAGATTTTCATTTCAGAATAATAATTCCTCTAAAAAAAATCTTTTAATTTAGAAAATAATTTTTTTATTTTTTATCCAAACTCTCTTTTAATTCTAAAAACTAAAAAAAAAAAACAATTTAATAAAGCTCATCAAACATGCCAAAATATTAAGCTAATTTTTTTGTAAGTGAATATTAAATAGAAAGAGCATTGAACAAATGAGAATCCAAAAAAGTGAATAAAGATTAGGAGTGGGTACAACAGCGGTAGGTGACACATTGGCCTTCAGTCTCACTATACCGAGTGATCTTCACAACTTGTCCCTGCTTCAACCCATAATATCTTGCAATCGGATCAGTCGTTCGTATCCGTGGAAGCTGATCAAGATGATCATTATTAATTCATTTTAATTATCACTACAATTAATATATAATACTCCATCTCCATGCATATATAATAGAATATAATAAATATATTATATACCTGTGACTCAGTGATTGTGTAATACTCCAACAAAGCCTTCTTTTCCTCCTCTGTCAGAATCTCATGCTTAGGAACAAGAGCATGCTCAGTCACATTAACCAACAATTCGTCTTCCTGTATCCGTGTCTCAATCTCAAAAACAATCAATACCAGTACGCACCCCTATTTTTTCTTTCTTTTCCATTATTAAGTATAGGTACAGATCCATTAATATGTTTGATTATGTTTAAATAAATATTATATATGTCATCAATTTAAATAAGTGCATGTTAATATATATTATATATTAATTCACCTGGAAAATCTCAACGCCTTGCCACATCCCACGTAAACGATTAATATAATATGAAGGCAATCTTTCTTTAAGAACTACGATTGTTTTGACAAATCCCATATAAATCATGTTGTCCACGTACGTTTGTATATTCTTTTCCACTTTCTTGGCTCTATTCTTATGAAAAAAAACACAAATCTTGTACCCAAAAAAGAAAAGAAAAAAATTATCACTATTGTCCCATAGCATCTAGAAATATTAATAGTAACAACATATATGCATCATCAAGTAGAGAATACTGAATGATACAATCCTGACATGAGAATCTATAAATATATATATATATATATATATGCGTGCGTGTGTGTTTGGCTGCTGCAATTTGTAATTACGATTTAAAAATAATAAGCAAACTTTTTCTTAGAAACAAAATGATATTCCACAATAGAAAAATAAAATGGAACGAATTTACCGAACAAATTTTTCTCGCTGAGTCGCGGACAAAGTCGCTCTCTTTAAGACGTTTCGCGGCTCTGCCCCAAGTATGCACGGCAGTCTATCAACCACGCCGTCCCCAGGATAAAACAGCCTCTGTACGAATCCTCCCTGCACCGAGAGGATCGTTCTTGTACACCCTTTATAATATTGCTCTCTGAGAAATTTCGTAGAACCAAGAACTCTGTGTTTCTGTTCTATTTTTTCCAAAATGGTTCTGTTGTTATTTATACACAGAGAAATCCCCAAAATGATCATAAACGTTTTTTTCTTTAATAAATCAGAGGAGTAAAACGGCTAAAAAACGTTTATATTCAATTAATAAAAATAAAACCGTTTTTGGTATTATTAAAAAGAACGTTTTTAAAATCAATTTAATTAATAAGATGATATAAACGTTTAGATACCTTTGTTTTAAAAAAATAAAACGTTAATACCACACCACCCGCCAGCTCAGCTCGGACGGACGGCGGCGCGCGCGCGTGTGGTGGTCAAGTGTGTGAGTCCTCACCCATTCGCACAAAACTGGGTACCCCTTGGGGCACACCCCAAGTCATTGCACTTGCAATATATATACACTCCATGAAAAGTGTTCCAAATCCATGTGGGACTTTTCCCATATCACACACAAATGTATCAATTTTTTAATAATTCAAAAGAAAAGGTTCCAACAATCCCCCACTTGAATTTTTAAAAATATTTTCTTGAGCAATTTCAGAATCTATAAGATTGTGCATAAACAAATGTATCTTTCGATTTGAACATTTGCGTAGTGAATACGATTTAGATTATACTAGAGTGACACGTAGTCTTGAACTCTATTTTTAACATCGTACCACGCACCAACCTTTCAAGGGTGTAATCAAAACAGCCCGTGCGTTAATGGCCATGCACGTCTATCCCAGTATAGTGAATGCTCTAGAAATTTTGCCCAAATTCCATAGGAAGCGGCCCCACTTCCACATTCACGTAGGTGAGTCTATCAAGAGTACTCCTGTAGCTCGGTACTCCACTCCACATAGAGTATAGATCTCATTAAGAGTTTCTATTAACTCATCCTCTCATCGCTTCAGGAATTCATGCTTCTATTTGCTTTAATGGAAATAGCATGATTCAACTCATATCACTTCACAACTTGTTATTACCCATTGAACCTAGTTCTTAGGATCTCCAGTCTTTAGGTTGGGTTACCATCATGAGTGATTCATCATTCTAAGGGCAATAGTCCCATTCCCTTCGATGTTTTATGGACTTTCTCTCTAGCTAATCCTTTCGTCAAAGGATCTGCTAGGTTATCATCAGTGCGTACATGATCCACTCTAATAGCTCCTGTTGAGAGAAACTCTCTAACAGTACTATGCTTACGACGTATCTGTCGTCTCTTACCATTGTAATAACGGTTCTGAATTTTTGCAATAGCCGCGGTACTATTGCAGTGGATCAACACAGCTGGTATCGGTTTTTCCCATAAAGGGATCTCAGCTAGCAGGCTTCTCAGCCAACCTGCTTCTTCACTAGCTGTAGCTAGTGCTATCATTTCTGACTCCATGGTGGACTGTGCCAAAATAGTCTGTTTCTTTGATTTCCAAGAAACAGCTCCACCAGCTATACTAAAGATATAGCCACTTGTTGCTTTGGAGTCATCAGACAGAGAGTTCCAGTCTGCATCACTATAACCTTCGAGAACAGCTGGAAATTTCTGATAATGTAATCCAAGGTTCATGGTTCTCTTTAGGTATCTCATGACCCTTTCAATAGCATGCCAATGCTCTATACTAGGTCTGCTAGTAAACCTGCACAATAATCCTACGACATAGGCAATGTCGGGTCTCGTACAATCAGTGGCATATCGAAGATTGCCAATGATGCTCGCATAGTCAGATTGTCTTACACCGTCACTAGTGTTCTTAAATAACTTTACACTTGGATCATACGGTGTGCAAGCAGGTTTACAATCAAAGTAATTATATTTCTTTAGAATCTTCTCAATATAGTGAGATTGATCCAGAGAAATTCCCTTTTCGGACCTAGTAATCTTAATACCAAGGATTACATTCGCTTCTCCGAGGTCCTTCATATCAAAGTTAGCACACAACAGAGATTTCACAACATTAACAGCATGGATATTCGAACCAAATATGAGCAAGTCATCCACATATAGACATAGAATAGTGCAAATGTCATTATCAGATTTATAATAAATGCATTTGTCACTTTCATTCACTTTAAATCCATGTGAGATAACTAAATTGTCAAATTTCTCATGCCATTGCTTAGGTGCCTGCTTAAGACCATACAGAGATTTATCTAACTTGCAAACCTTATGTTCCTGGCCATGGATCACAAACCCTTCCGGTTGATCCATATAGATTTCTTCTTCTAATTCACCATTCAAAAAAGCAGTCTTAACATCCATTTGGTGTACAACTAGATTGTGTATTGCAGCTAGGGAAATCAAAACTCTAATGGATGTTATCCTCGTAACAGGTGAAAAGGTGTCAAAGAAATCTATGTTTTCTCTCTGCCTAAAACCCTTGGCTACCAAACGAGCCTTGTATTTTTCAACAGTACCATCGGGTTTCAATTTCCTTTTCAAAATCCACTTACAACCTATAGGCTTACAACCAGGAGGTAAATCAACTAAGTGCCACGTTTTGTTAGACTCAAGAGACTCCATCTCATCATTTATTGCTTCTTGCCAGAGGTCAGCATCTAGAGAGCACAAGGCTTCTTGGAGGTTAGCAGGATCCTCCTCTAATGTATAGACACAGAAATCAGAACCATAATCTTTAGCAACTCTAGTTCTTTTACTTCTCCTAGGTTCTGATTCTCTATCCTCAATATGTTCATTATTCCTAATCACAGGAATGTTGCTAGTAGATGCGCCCCCACTATTTCTCAATTTAAAAGGGAATCTATGTTCATAAAAATCAGTATCATTTGATTCCACAATAACATGCGCATTTAGATCATAGAACCTATATGCTTTACTATTCATTGCATATCCGATAAATACACATTCATAGGCTCTACTTGCTAGTTTAATTCTCTTAGGATCAGGTATACGAACATAAGCCAGACAACCCCAAGTTCTAAAATAAGACAGGTTAGGTTGCCTATTTTTCAAGATCTCATAAGGTGAAACTTTACTTTTAGACTTAGGAACTCTATTCAGCACATAACAAACAGTCAAAAGAATTTCACCCCACCAATGAGATGCAGCACCAGAATTCAATAAAATAGCCACAACAGATTCAGTAAAAGTTCGATTCTTCCTTTCAGCTTTACCGTTCATTTCAGGTGAATATGGTGCAGTGGTTTCGTGTACAATGCCATGTGAATTATAAAACTCAACAAACATGTTTGAATCATATTCAGTTCCTCTATCACTACGAAACCTTTTAATTTTCTTATTGAATTGATTCTCAATTTCAATCACAAATAATTTGAACATGTCAAGTGCATCACTTTTATTTTTCATCAAGTACACATAAGTAAAGTCAGAACAATCATCAATAAAAGTGATAAAATAACGTTTACCATTCCTAGTTAACGTTCCGTCAAGTTCACAAATATCTGAATGAATTAAATCTAGTGGCTCAGATTCTCTAGTAACAGACTTATGAGGAGTCTTAGTTATTTTTGCTTGACTACAAAACTCACATTTTTCAAAATCATTTTCTGACACTTTAGGAATCAGTCCTATGTTACTCATGTTCTTAATAATACGCTTATTCACATGACAAAGTCTAGCATGCCAACCATTAAAATCACACAACATATAAGCAGAAGGAGAAACTTTATTGGATTCAACATTTAACTTAAACATACCATCAGTAGCATAACCCTTCCCAACAAAAATACCATTCTTAGTGATGGTGTACAAATCAGCCCCAATAGTTTGAGTAAACCCAGCCTTATTAAGCAGAAAACCAGAAACCAGATTCTTTCTCATCTCAGGAGTATGCATTACATCTTTCAGTAATAAAGTCTTTCCTGAGGTAAACTTAAGCTCCACATTTCCCATCCCAGCAACAATAGTGGTGTGGGAATCTCCCAACAGCACTTTCTTATCATCAGCAGCAGTGTATGTTTTAAACATAGCACGGTCATAGCAGACATGGCGAGAAGCGCCAGTGTCTACCCACCACCCATCTGATCCACCAATAAGGTTGATCTCAGAAATCATAGCTATAAAAGCTTCTTCAGTCAAGTTAGCCTGCGGAGCAGTGCTTGGCTTGTTCCTACACTTACGTGCCATATGACCTGGCTTGTTACAAACGTAACAAAGGAATTGCCCAGAGTCATTCTGTTTAGGTGGAGGCTGCTGCCTTCCATGTTGGTTCCTGTTATGGTTCCAATTCTGATTGTTGTTTCGAGGATTGTGTTGGTTGTTGCGGTTGGGATTTGAATTCGCGTTGCGGTTGGAATTTGAATTCGAGTTGCGGTTCTGATTCTTAAAAGTTTTGCCATTTGGCTTCAGAACCGCAGGTGTGGGCTTCTTAGGGATGCTGTTAGAGACAACAAGCACCTCTTCTTTCTGGTCTTGTTTCCTTGCTTCCTCCTCGATTCGAAGGCGGGTGATCAAACTCTCTAAGGAAAATTCCTTAGTCTTATGCCTAAGAACATTTTTAAAGTCCTTCCAGGAAGGAGGTAATTTGTCAATTAAAACAGCAACTTGAAACTGTTCATCAAGGGCCATACCTTCCGAGATAATCTCATGAGCAATTTTCTGAATTTCGTGAGATTGGGCCTCCATAGATTTGTCATCAGCCATCTGATACTTTAGGTAGCGACTAACAGCGTATTTTTTAGTCCCCGCCTCCCAAATCTCCTTTGCTGACTTGTCTGAGTTATAATAGTCATATAGATCATCAGATAAACCGTTAAGAATAAAATTCTTACATAGGAAATCGTTTTCCACCCATGAGTCCAAGTCCTTGTCAGTCGAGGCTTCAGGGACAACCGGCTTCAGAGCAGTGAACACAAACGCCACCTTCTTCATGGTCAGATAAAAAAGCATCTTCTGTTTCCAACGCTTAAAGTGTAAACCCTCAAAGCGAAATGGTTTGTTAATATCAACAGAGGTAGAACCAGAAAAATCATCGGTCGCAGCCATAGCAGAACAGAAATCGTCTTAAAATTGATATTCCACAATAGAAAAATAAAATGGAACGAATTTACCGAACAAATTTTTCTGGCTGAGTCGCGGACAAAGTTGCTCTCTTTAAGACGTTTCGCAGCTCTGCCCCAAGTGTGCACGGCAGTCTATCAACCACGCCGTCCCCAGGATAAAACAGCCTCTGTACGAATCCTCCCTGCACCGAGAGGATCGTTCTTGTACACCCTTTATAATATTGCTCTCTGAGAAATTTCGTAGAACCAAGAACTCTGTGTTTCTGTTCTATTTTTTCCAAAATGGTTCTGTTGTTATTTATACACAGAGAAATCCCCAAAACGGTCATAAACGTTTTTTTCTTTAATAAATGAGAGGAGTAAAACGGCTAAAAAACGTTTATATTCAATTAATAAAAATAAAACTGTTTTTGGTATTATTAAAAAGAACGTTTTTAAAATCAATTTAATTAATAAGATGATATAAACGTTTAGATACCTTTGTTTTAAAAAAATAAAACGTTAATACCACACCACTCACCCGCCAGCTCAGGTCGGTCGGACGGCGGCGCGCGCGGTGGTCAAGTGTGTGAGTCCTCACCCATTCGCACAAAACTGGGTACCCCTTGGGGCACACCCCAAGTCATTGCACTTGCAATATAGATACACTCCATGAAAAGTGTTCCAAATCCATGTGGGATTTTTCCCATATCACACACAAATGTATCAATTTTTTAATAATTCAAAAGAAAAGGTTCCAACAGTGTTACTACTAACAGTGGCAGTAAAACTTTTTATAATTTCTTTACCAACTCCACCAGCCTCATTGTCAATATTGAAATCCTTCAACACTAGATTTTCTGTTTAGAATTAAAAAACAGAAAAAGTAATATGTGTAAAAGTAAGCAATTATTAACTACAATTGATTATAAATTAAAAATCAAGCCAGACCCTCAAATCTTGATCAAGCTTTCCGGCTAGCGCCAGCAACAAGGTCATTTTCCCTGCTCCTGGAGGGCCTAGAAGTAGTCATCCAAGAAGACACTTACCTTTCCCACATATTTCCATAAGTACTGCAAAACCACTTTAAGCTTCCATTTAGGTTCATCGTGCGTATACCTACAAAACATCCTCAGGATTGGCTGAGTGACCACATTTTTGGAAAATTATATATATTTTACACGGAAAAAATAACTACAAATTCATCATATATAAAACCATAAAACAGGGGGAACAAATCGGGGCAAATTCATTGATTAGAATTTAGATGAAATCTTATTTGTTCCTAAACCAGTAAGAAAGTTATTGTAGAGCCATCAAATATTATAAGCCACAATTTGTAACCATAAGAATGTTAAAAAGACGATACATAAAATTGATCTTGGACAAAAGAGTTGTCTCAAAACTTTAGAGATTTATGTTTTATACTATGCGCGCATAGGAACATAAAATATGTTAAAAAATGGCCTGAAAAAAAGCATGAAGTGGAGATGATTACCCTAAAGAAAAGGGTAGAAAATATCCTTACTATAAGTAAGCCCATCTACAATTAGCTCCACCATCAGAGTCCTGTATCATATTTTTGGGTTTTTTTTTTATTATTATTATATAAAAGAGCTGAAAAAATAAATTTGTAAAGAGAGTTATTGTATACCTAACACCATCAGCTCTTGTAGTAGAACCTTCCTTATCAGCTTTCTTCTTAGATGTATCTAGCTCCATAATCTAAATATCGTGTAAAACTAAAAATCAGTGACTCAGATGAAATTGGCTCAAAATAATACAAATCGAATTCTCATGGGGGACTTACAATTGTGAGAAATTTATGCATAGCAATGCAGACATTCTTTCCAACCTCAAATAAAGCAACTATCACAGCTATATCACAATTTTTAGCTGATTTTTCTTCAGAAATTTCTGGATGTATTACATCATCATTAAATGCTACAGAATTCTAGTACAATTGACACATAATAGTTAAACAATCCTTCACCATGTTTTTGTAGTCTATTTTACGTGATCCCTACAATAGAAGAATAGCTTCAAACATAAGAGCCACGCTGCAGTAAAAATCACTTTGAAAATAGCACATCAACAAGAATAAATCCCTTCATTATTCTTTTCTTAAGATAGTACATACCAAAAGCATGTTAAGCAAAGGCTCTTTCAAATGCACCCAGCTCATGAGACCTACAAACAACAGTGACTTACAGGTTAAGAATGTAGCCATGGAGTTAAATCCGTAAAACTATACATACAATCATATGAACTGCCTTCATATGCAAAATCACGTGGTACAAAATCACCTTCAAGAATGTTGACAAGATATTGAAATAATAAGTTTCTCAGGGACTGCACACAAAAAAAAGAGTGTAATAAACAACATAGAATTAAAGAAGCATGGTAGCATTTAGATGAATTTCCCCTTACAATTACAAATATTGAAATATATTTCAAACAAGAAGAAACTAATGAAAAATGTCAGAAAATTAACTATAACATTAGAAAGTGTAAAAAAAAAAAAAAAAAAAACCTGCATTATTTATGCATCTCACTTGACAAGTTGAAAGCAGAACCGATCACCAAGTATTATCTAAACTCTAAAGCATTACAAGAAGGGCAAGGATACCATGAAAAAGTAAAATATTTGGACAGACGGTATGTATTAACAATCTCCAGAAGTAAAGGCTTTATAGCCATGAACAGTAACGAGCAAGATATTGTAATTAATTGAGCAGCAGTGGGTAACAAAAAATGAAGTACAACCCCGAAAATCTCAAATAAAGATCCCCGAAAATGAAGTACATCAAGAAATTGAATGAAGTCATAAAAAAATGGCGCTCACTTCTGTTGCACAACCCCAAAAATCTCAAATAAAGAATCCCAAAAGATCTGCACAGAATAAGAAAACTCTGTATTTTTCGATTCAGACCTAGTAAGAGAAAGATGAATAAAAATGAGACATAAGCTGTTAAAAGCAAATTGATAAAAAGCAGATTGGAAAAAAATACCACAAACAATACTCTGTAGAAGATTGGAAACGTCGAAGATGGAGCCGACCGAAGACCCAAACGTTGTAGACGGGGGACTTCAGAGACACCGTAGGCGGAGGGGTCGAACAACGATATATTTCCCATAAAGTTATTTCAATTGTAATTAAAAAATAATAATTAGAGACCAATATAGCGCGTGCTCCCAAAAAATTACCGCCTTTTTTTATTTTTACTTTGCCACTCATTATTTTAACTATCATAATACTTTTTGAGTAGTCTTATATTCATAAGTTAAGTTATGAAAAAGGGTATTTGGTGTAGTCATAAACTTAAAAGGAATTCCAAGGGTATTGTTGAAAGATATAAAGCTAGGTTAGTTGCTAAAGGCTATACTCAACAAGAAGGAGTGTATTATTTTGACACCTTTGCCTCTGTTGCAAAAATGGTCACTATTAAACTATTGTTGTAGAGTCCAAGAGCTTTATTTAGCAAAGTTAGATAGTAGTATAATAGTAATAATAGTATTATCTTTATGACTGTGGATTTTTGGTTCAGACCGGGACTTATTTGGACACTCATAGTAGTGCTTGTAGATTTTCTAAGTTTAACCTATAGTTAGGAATATTAATTTTAACCTAAGGTTTGATTAATATGACTGATATTGAGGATAATATTTATTATACTATAAGGTTAAAATAAGAACCAATAAGATAATAGCACATGTCATGTATAGGTTTATAATATGATTAAGTATTTTGAGGATTAAATTTATTAAGGTTAAAATTTGAATACCCTATGGTCAGTCAACAGCTTTGAAAACGTTAGAGGGCTTAGTCAAGGTTGTTTACTCAATTCAAATTAAGCTAAAAATGTGTAATTTCATGTTGTCCACGTACGTTTGTATATTCTTTTCCACTTTCTTGGCTCTATTCTTATGAAAAAAAACACAAATCTTGTACCCAAAAAAGAAAAGAAAAAAATTATCACTATTGTCCCATAGCATCTAGAAATATTAATAGTAACAACATATATGCATCATCAAGTAGAGAATACTGAATGATACAATCCTGACATGAGAATCTATAAATATATATATATATATATATATATATATATGCGTGTGTGTGTGTGTTTTTGGCTGCTGCAATTTGTAATTACGATTTAAAAATAATAAGCAAACTTTTTCTTAGAAACAAAAGAGGCAAATATATATAATATATGTACCTTATCATAGTCATCATTCCTTTTTGCCGTAGTGAAAAATAAATCACCTTCTGTCCTCATTTTCTGGGCACATTCAGCGTCGATGAATTGTTGTTTAGTCATCTCGACCTCAGAATCTTCAACTAAATAGTTTCGATCCCTAAGCATTTGCAACAATGTTCTCCTTACACAGAAAAGCCATGTTATCTCTTCATCATGGATACCCTCCATCTCTCTAATTAATGCATCAAACTTTGTTAATAATCCAACTTTTGGATTGGAACTATATATGATGATACTACTATAACAAACATGGGTTATAATAACTTGCTCTACAAGGAAACCCCCAATAGTTATTAATAAAATAATTTTATTTCACTTAAACCCTAATTAGGATGGATTATGGATTCTATTAATAAAAAGAACCAAATTTGTTACTTTATACTCACTAGAGTAGTAAAGTTCATAAAAGTTAATTGATGACCTGTACTAATTTATTAATGTCAAAAAGCCTAAACTTGTACGTTATACAAAGTAAATAAAAACAAGAAAAAGAACAAAAAATAAGAGAGAGAAGCCTCACATTTTTTAATCGAGCAAGCCAAGAAAGAGATAACAATTTTGAGAAGGAAGATGATACAGGAAGATTGGATTATATATAGGGAGAGGAAAGAAAGATGAAATGTCTCAAATGCCCTCCATCGAAAAGTTTCTATTTTTATTCTAATAAGTTAACCTTAATTGTTTGTTACGTAAATTTTTGGTGTCGTTTACTTGAGTACATAGTCGTTTGATACTTAAATTGACATCCCTTCTGTCGTATGTCATCGCTCAAGCTTGACAAGACCCTGCTCTGTCAAAAGTCAATATTTGTTTTTGACGCACAAAAGTCAACATCTTTACTTTCTTGAAGTTACCACAATTATTAAGTTACTCGTTTAGGTTATACAAAATCAAATACAATTGGGCAATTGAATTACTTTATTTTTCTGACAAGCTAAATAGTAAAATATAATTATTTAGCCTAAAATAAAATATATAGATACAGTTGAAACCAGCGGGTTATAAAAAATAATTAATTTTTATGTTTTTTTTAATCAACTTTAGTGTTATAATTCTTCTTAAATATAATATCAACCATTTTATTTATTCAATCTTACTACTTGCTCTTCACAAATCGATTCTCCATCAATAGCTTTAATAACTAAAAAAACAAATTGTAACAAACTTAATACTCATAGAGTTATTACAATAAAACTTAAAACAAACGATTTTATTGTTATACCCATTTTTGGTACAATAACACACCAATAGCGAAAATATAATAACTAAGACCCAGAAATATTGTTTTGCTACAAGGAAATAGTTGCTCACTACCCAAAGGAAGGAGATGCTCGCATGATTCTTGGTCTCATCTGATTATTAAACCATGCAGATAACGTGTAATTTTGTATTTGCTTTATTCAATTGGTAAAAATGTTAGACCCGAAGTTTAAGAATTTTAGTCTACTGATAATGAGTGATGTACCTACTCCGAAGAAAATAAAAAAAGAAAAGAGAGGGAAAAATAAAATAATAAAAAAAAAGTTAAGGTAAATAAAAATGAAGTAGAAGAGCTCAGATTCTAAATGAATGAAAACGTGACTGAATTGGTCCTAGTTACTCTTCGGAACGAAGTGGAAGAAGGGAGAGGTTCTCGAACGAGGAAAAAGATCCAATGACTTCAAAAGAATTGAACGAGGAGCCGTATGAGATGAAAAGCTCATCTACGGTTCTGTAGAGTGGCAGTAAGGGTGACTTATCTGTCAACTTTTCCACTATCACCCCCAAAAAATGTAACTTCAATTCCTACTATAAATAAAAGGAGAAGAGACCTTAGCATTTTTTAGAGACTATATTCTATAAAAAAAAAATTAAAAAAAAGCCCTCATTCTTTTTGTAATTTAAAGCTCTCCATTAACCAAAATCTCAATAGATTCAAGTTTTCTTATTTGGTGGTTGTGAAAGTTAATAGCAATAAAAGTGACTAAATAGATTTAGATGGAACCACTATAAATTTTCTCTTCATTTATTGTAATCAAATTCAACATTAATGATTCTTCGCACAATATCTGTCTTTGTTCAATTAGTTTAACAATTTACTAAAATCTGAGTCAATATTCATAATAGAATATAATATATTTTTAAACAATAAAAAAGACACTTAGAATAAACTTGTTCATAATGTGCGAATAAAAAAGCTAACACTTGCACAATTTTAGTTAATGTGTTGCCATGATTTGGTTTGGTAATATGTTGATTCATATTTTACAAAAATGATAAAACATCAATTGTTTTATAGAAAGTTTAGTAAAAACATCATCTATTTTCCCGGAAATTTTGGTAAAATTAAAACATCAACTGTTGATGGAAAAATTGGGAAAAAATAAAATAAACTATTTCCTAGAAATTGTATTCACGTTTGAATTGCAGACCTAAATTAGAACTAATTTTAGATAACAACCAAAGTTTATATTCAGTTCTTATAATTCAATACTTTAAGTATCTCAAATCATTTTTCAACAAAATTAAAAACAAAAAAGCCATGTAAAAAAATGGAAAGAACAACACCAAAATTGTAAAAATATAGTTTATGAAATTTGAAAGGGTAATTAGCGGCTAAAGTCCTTGTTTTTTTTACAAGTGTAGTATTTAAATCTCTTATATTTTTTGTTCTAACAAAAGTCTCTAACGTTACATATTTGGTGTATATTTTTTTTAAACCGTTATATATCTGTTAAAATGGGGATTAAACATGAATGTTCGAGATTATTGTCGAAAAAAAAAAAAAAAAAAAATCGGAGACTTAAATGCTCCAATTTTGAAAGAACGAGAACTTTAGCCACCAATTTCCCTATTTTTTTTTTCAAGAACATCAAATACTCAATAATTAACATATAAAAAAATTATTTTTTAGATTTTTTAAGAGATTGTGGACTACCTTAAATAAGTTGTGGTTCTACTACTATATAATCTCATATTAATTTTTTAATTACAAAATTATGAGAAAATAATTTTTTTACATTTCGTCATATATCAGTTTCTCTATTTTCTTTCTTTACCTTATTTAAATATTATATATTTAAACATTTTTATTAATTAAAATAATATAAAATAAATAAATTTGGAGAGAGAAAGAAAATTGAATAAATATTTTTTTTTTAAATGTTTTAAGGAGTTCTAACAAATCTATAAATATAAATAAGATTAAATTAATAATTTCCTTCTCTACATTTATATATTTTAGAGCTCCTTTAAAAAAAAATTTTTAAAAATTGTTAAATTTTCTCTCTCTCCAAATTTATTAGTTTTTATATTTTTTATTTATTCTTTTTTATTATTTTAATTAATGAAAATGTTTAAAACTATAATATTTAAATAATATAAAGAAAATATAGAGAAATTGATATATTGTAAAAAAAAATTGTCTTAATTTTGTAATTAAAAAAATATATATATGGGATTATGTAGTGGTAGAACTACAACTTTTTTAGGGTAGTCAACAACCCCTTCAAAAATCTAAGAAATAATTATTTTTATATGTTAATTACATAGTATTTGATCTTCTTGAAAGAGAAAAATAATTATATGGAACCTGACGGTTAAAGTTCGCATTCTTTTGAAATTGAAGCATTTAAGTCCCCGATCTTTTCTTTTTTAGCGGCAATAGTCCTTAACATTCATGTTTAGTCTCCATTTTAACAGAGGTATAACGATTTGGAAAAAATGTGCACCAATTATGTAACATTAAGGACTTTTGCCAATAAAAAAAAAAAAAAAAACTTAAATGCTACACTTGTAAAGCAACAAGGACTTTAGCGACTAATTACCAAATTTAAAAATACGAGTTTGCTTATTGTTTTTATTTTTTATTTCAATTTGTAGTTTTTGGATTTTGAGATTTTGTGGAGAGAAAATTTACAAACAAAACTAAAATATATATAATAAACAATAATAGACAAAACAGCCAAGTTTAGCAGGCACACCCTAAATGAACATTAGTTTATCTTCTTTTTTTTTTTTAATATTGTGCAAAATTATTAAGTAGTTCAAAATATTGCACTTAAATCACTAAGTAGTTTTTTTTTGTGGCAAAAGTCAATAAGTTATCTAAAATATTACACTTAAGTCATTAAGTAGTTTTTTTAGCGACAAAAGACAGTAAGTAGTCTAAAATGTATCACTTAAGTCACTAAGTAGCTGTTTTTGTAGCAAAAATCATATTTTACACAAATTTTATCTTAATTTCAATTAATTAATAAATATCTAAAAATATATATTCATAACATCAATATAAATAGAATCTTTTTTTAAAAATAAAAAATGATTTTAAAATTTCTAATACAAAAGTATTATTCAATATTAATTAAACTAAATTTTAAAAAATAATACAACTTAAATTGAATTAAAACTTTTTTTTTTTAAATTAAATAATTTTCATATTATAACTTTTAATTTTTTTATTTGTAAAATAAATTTCAAATAATTTTTTTTATTTTTTCATTGACTCAAGTGCAATATTTTAAATTCTTGCTAATTTTTACCACCAAAAAATTTAAATAAGTTCTTTTTAGCTCACTCATTGACTATTGTCACCAAAAAAATCTACTTAATAACTTAAGTACAACCTTTCAATCTTCTTAATAATTTTCACCGAAATATCCTTATTTTTTTACTAAATTTGTATTTGCACTTTCTTGGTCTAACATTTAATTTTCTCTGTAAATCCCTTAAAAGTTAAATTATATCTCCCTTTCAAGGAACGAGGAAGTTGGAAAGTTTCTTTTGGCAGCTGATCACATTTGAAGGGGCTTCACTGCCGTTATTTAAACCAAGACTATCTTGATATTTTTTAGCTTCAATACTTATTAGAAGAAGAAAAAAATGAAGAAAGGGGCCTCCATCCCAATTGAGTAAGTTAAGTATGACTGATTATTTCTGTTTACAACACATGAGAAATTTTTAGTATTTCTAGCTTCTATTAATCCATGCCTAGAGTTGGACGATGATGAGGCCAAAAATGAGTTGTAGCTAAGACTCTCTGTTTCTTTAAATTGGCCTAAAAATGGGATCAAGACACTTCACTCAACCTTAATTTAGGCTCAAATGCCAATTTTTAAATTAGGTTCTCAAACACTGAGTACAACAAACAAGGAGTGGCATTGCCCTTCAGTTCTCTCGGCCTTGTTACTACACAACGTATCGGTAGGTAATATATCGCCCTGCTGTCTCACTCGGCCGGATTATCTTCACAACTTGTCCACGCTTCAGTCCATAGTATCTTGCCACAGGATCAGTAACTTGAATGCGAGGAAGCTGAACACAACCCAAAACAGTGAGGGGGAACCAATATAGAAGAATATCCATTAAGCCTAATAATAAATGCAGGATGAGATATGTACCAAAACTATAAAAGAGAAGAACACTACTACACAAATTGCAACTTTAGATTCGCTTTGTAAAACACTGCATACATATCATGACATTTTTCAAGGTGTACATTTTTCAAGATTTTCTACTCAGCATTACACCTTGAAAAAGTTTCTAGTATATCACGCTCGTGTGTGTGTGAATTGCAATGCTAGGCTTAATTGCAACAGTGCAACTTGAGAACTAGTCACTTGGTTAAGTAGCAATGACATAAGTACTTGATGAGCATATACCTAAAACATGGATCTATATACCTCAAATGTATCCCTGGAAGCTGACCAATTATCAGCTCACAAATAATGAGAATAATTTTGAAGAAGTTTGATGACTCTCTCACAAATCTTTGAATCCTTTCCTCTCTCCATGCATGTTTTTCACTTTCTATGTTGGGTTGAAAGGAAAGTAAAGTAACAAGGGATAGACAATAGAAATGATAGAAAAGAAAATATATTTCTCCTAAGTTGTTTTGGTAGATGAAGGAAAGAAAATAAGTATGAAAGTAAAATTACAATTTTATATATATTCTTTTGAATTAAAAACAATGATAAATAAGTAATTTGAATTTAAATGTATATTTAAAAGTTTTTCTCTAATTTTGGAAGGAGAAATATTAATGGGACCCACTAATTTTTTTACATCCATTTTTCTCTTCCACCATCTTTTCTTTCCAACCAAACAATTTCCTCTCCCTTTTGTCTTCTACCAAACATAGGCTTAGCACTTAATGCTTCTTTATCTAAGTTCTCACTTTCAGTGATCCCATATAGCGTGTACAGTGCACCAAAAAAGTATTGGGATCAACCATATGTCAACACCATAAATATAGCTGACAAAACTAATGTCCACTATGTTCAAACACATTAGGATATACTTACAAAGTAATATAACTTTCTTCAGTACTAACCTGAGTTTCTTTCACTGTATACCGCTCCAACAAAGTCTTCTTTTCCTCATTTGTGAGGACTTGATGCTCAGGAACAAGAACATGCTCTTTGATGTTGATTAGTAATTCAGCTTCCTGAATCAAAGAGTTAAGAAAGCAGTAGTAAGTTTATCTAATGTCCACAAAGTAACTAGAATTGTACTACTATCAGGGTAGGACATGGTAAAAAAAGATAAAGACAAGTTCAAGATGAAGATTTACTGCAAATAGAAAACGAATGTAATGCTGCCATAGCTCCATGTCAA
This sequence comes from Humulus lupulus, assembly GCF_963169125.1. Lineage (NCBI taxonomy): Eukaryota > Viridiplantae > Streptophyta > Magnoliopsida > Rosales > Cannabaceae > Humulus > Humulus lupulus. Next base: position 46,514,241 of record NC_084800.1, on the reverse strand, counting down.
ATAGCATAGTAAACTTAGATTACAAGAATTTCAAAGTGCAAAAGAAAATCATCTTATTAGAAAACACCTCAAATCTAATGCATCAGTCCATGTATGTGTGAAATAAAAATTACTTGACGAGGTTCAGTTCAATAGTCAAACTGCACTAACTACATAAACAACCTAATGTATGTATTATACCAGATAATCTCCCCACTCTAATCTAAGAACCATAAAGAAAACTACATTTCATTTTAGAAAAGAGCTTCAAAGACAAGCAATTTAAGCAGGTTATTGAAATTGAGATCACGCGCTTTATTTAATAACAACATTCACCTGAAAAACCTCCAAGTGGAACTTGGAAGATATCTCACTTATACAAGTGCGAGCGAAGGGAGTCAAATTCTGTTGAACAACCAACATTGCTCTGACAACATTTTCTGACTTCATCCGGTTGGTGTAACTCTTCATTGTCTTGACACCCACCTTCGGTTCCTCTGGGAAAAACACATAAATCTAGTACACAAGAACACAGATTGTTGGTATTATAAAATCCAGGATATGCTAGCGTTGACAGTCTGCTATAGGCTACAGCAAAACTTATACACAGAATCATCCAATGAACATTTGAATACCATCAGCAAATATGCAAAAATACCTGATCAGAGCTATCGTTCCTCTTAGCTTTACTGATGGTTAGGTCTTCCCTTTTCATGCTCTCACCATACTTGTTTCTGAATTGTTCTCTGGTCATGTTAATCTCAAAATCTCCAACTAAATAATTACGATCCTTGAGCATTTGCATCACTGTTTTTCTAACCCTGAAAAGCCTTGTAATTTCATCTTCTGGCAAAACCATCTTTCCCTCTCTGAAAGAGGGTTTTTCTTGTTAGTAAGTATGAAATACTTAAACCCCAACAAGTCAACAACGAAGGGCTCAAACCAAAATAATCTTATTCAACATCTCAGAACCAACACAGGCAACAGTAACAGATTATCATTATTTACAATTACTAATTCCATAAAACCCTATTTAAAAAATTTCCACATACGACTGTATCAATATCTTGCCAAAACCTAATTTTTTAATATCAAATACTATATGTATGTGTGTCTGTATAGGGATATATATATATATATATATTTATAGATAAAGAAAGGGAAAATACCTGTGTAGTGTTGATTAGTTGTGATGAAGGCGGCAAGGGAAAGGGAAGAGCTAATTCTTATTTTTGATGGAGTATGATTACAACTTTGGCACAAACGGTTTTGTGCGGGTTCGGGTACCTCACGCTTCAAACTTGATGCAAAACCCTCAAAAGTATCCACTGAAACGTCTCAAAATCACCTCAAAAAATTGAATACCCTCAAGAGGTCCAATCCACAAATTGCAGCTTCGATATTCTGATAAAAAGGGGAAAAACAAAAGTATGAATAAAAAGTATACTATATATAGAAAATTTAAGAAAATCACATATATTCAATTTGAAACCTAAACCTACGCAACGTGTGTTAGGCTTGTAAGTTACTAAGTCTATTATGCAAACTAAAAATAAAAATATCACAGTACCTTCTTCTCTAAGTGACCGGCCGTGGCCGTGGGTGAAGGAGGCAGTCAGGCGCCGACGAAAGAGAGGAAGAGGAAATAGATGCTGCGCCGCCTACGATAGTGAGGGGGAGAAGACTCTGCGCCCGCGCCGACGAGAGAGGAAGAGGAGAAGCTTCGTTCGCCCGCGCCGCTAACAATCGAAGGGAGGAGGCTGCGCCGCCGACTAGTGAGAAAGGAAACTGAGTCTGAGATTGAGTGAGGGTCGGGGAGATGCGCGACAGAGTGAGGGTCGACGTCAGGGGCTGAGAAACGAGCGATTGTTTCAAATGAAGAAAGAGTTAGGGTTTGTTTTTATACGATAGATAGATGAACGCGGTTTGCTATCTTTTAATTTTAAAAAGTATTTTTTTTGCTCTATATTTATTATTATGGTAAAACATTTTTATTGAAGTTTTCTTCCTTTCAAAATATTCTTGAGATTAAAAAATCATTTTAAAGATATCTTTATTATAAATTGAGTAATTTGTTGCGAAATTAACAAAAAAAAAATTAGAAATGCTAAGAGGCATCACTAGTGTCCAATATCTTTGCGACAGTAAGGCTTAGTGCCTTGATTAGCGTGCAGAAGGGCATAATTGGATTTATATGTGAATTTAATTGAATATATGTGTGATTATGTAAATTATATGAGTTACATTGTGATATGACTAGTTATGCATGTTTATGTGAATTAATATGTTTGTGGGCCCATTTTCGTTAAAAATTGCATTTTTGTAATTTTGACATGATTGAGACTATTTTATTATGTGGATATATTTGTGATATTCGACTTGAGTTGACCCTTTAGAGCGATTTGGCAGAAATGTCGCAACGGAGATTTATACCATGCTCGGGGTGAGCCAAGGGGTATTTTGTTAATTTTGTGTATGTTGGGAATTATTATAACATTATTGAGGGAAATATTAGTGTTTGGAAGGTTGATGAATTTAATTGGGAATTTTAGGTGAATTTTGTGGGTTAGTGGGAATTTAATGCCAAATGACCAAAAACGTCCTTGAGAGTGGTTTAAAGATTTGTCAAAGTGAGGCGTAAAATGGTCTTTTACCATGAAAATAGACAAAATTGAACTAAGTTGAAGCTCATCTCACCTTCATGTTAGTTTGCTCCTCTTACTCATTTGGTTTCCTTTCTTCATGGGTGTAATGCCCCAAAATCCCTAATGAGGTTTAGTGATCGGATTAGTAGGCCGGGAGGGTCATAATTGATTTATTATGTCATTAAATAATTATATGCATGTTTATGTGAATTATATTGTTAGATGATGTTAAATGCATGCATGTGGGTCCACATTTCATGATAGGGGCATTTTGGTAATTTGGCATGTTGATGGCAAAATTGTGTATTTTCATGCATGTTGGTGAACTATTGATGAGGCCACATTATAATGTGGATTTGTTCAAGTCATTCGGCATGAGACGATCTTTGAGTGCAAGTTAGCGGTTTGGTCATAACGAGGTTGATTTCAGGGCTCGGGGTGAGTCTCTTGGTAATTTGGTGATTTGATCATTACCAGGAATTAAAGGGTAATGGGATATGATTTATTAGTACTTGAGAATATTGAGAATAACGAGAATTGGAGGGTGTTAATTATGATTAACGAGATAGGCAGGAAATGACGATTTTGCCCTTGGTGGTTGTTAAGGGTTTTATTTAAGTCTAGGGGCAATATGGTCTTTTTACCTAAGGATAGATATAACCATTGAAGGTTGTAGAAACTTGCAAAAATAGAGTACGTTTTCTTCTTCTCCCGAGCACCATTTTTCCTTTTTCTTTCTTTGGATTTTTGAGCTCCATTTGAGGAACCAAGCTAGAGAAGTGAGTCTTGAGGGCTTAGAGTTATGTTCCACCATTGAAGAGGGTTCTATACTGAGCTTGAGGTAAGTTTTTTAACCATTAAAACTTTGGTTTTGCTCTGTTTTTCTATTAGTTTTCAGCTGAGATTTTGAAGTGGATAGTTGGGGATTCAATGAGGTTTTTGGCAAAGACTGGCTAGGTTTTGATGCCTAGGACTTGTTTTTGGGGTTCTTTTGTGAGTTTGGGTGAAGTTTAGAATCAATTCATGAAGGCTGGAAATGAAGAAGTTGAAGGAGGGAAAAACCAGGGCTGAAAACCCTGGTTGTAGCGCTACCCATAGCGCTAGCCAGGGGCCATTCAACTCTGCTTGTAGCGCTGGGGCACTAGGGGGGCAGCGCTACCCACTTTTCCCGATTTCTATTTTAGGCACTTTTGAGGGTTTTTGGCTTGGGGTTTCAATTCCTAAGGCTCGGGATCGAATCTACTAACCGTTTGGGTATGATTCGAGGTCCCGGGAGTGAGGTTTAGGTCATGAACCTTTCATTGCTAATTTTCATTGACGGAAGTTATATTTGGTTATGACTAGGTGACCGCTAAGGGATCAAAGGATTGATCATTCTCGATGGTCATTCTTTTATTATTTCTTGCTCAAACCAGAGGTAAGAAAACTGCACCCCATATGTGACATGCATGGTTATTCATGAGGCATGTTGAGTGATGTATATGTGGACATTAATTACATACCAAATGCTTAGCAAATCTTGCTTACTTGTGTATGGCACTGACCTATGAGTCAGGAATTGGCAATGGTGTCAATATTGACTGTGAAGCTGTGACTCATTAGTCAAGTTTGGCAGTAGTACTAAGTACTGGTCGTATGGTATTGACTTATGAGTAAAGAACGGTATTAGCGTGTTTAACGCAAACCGAAAATATTAGATCTAATCAACATAAGCATTGAATGATTCATCATGAGCATTAATGCTTGACCGAGATCAAGTTCAATGAAAACCAAAAGCGCTTGTCTAGGCTAATGGCTAGTTACTTAGAGCCAGGGCCAGAAGGGTGCGGAGCCCAAACTGATTAGGGCTACACGCCCCAGCATGATTATCAGAATCTCGATATTATCTGATTAGGGCTACACGCCTCAGTATGATTATCAGAATCTCGATATTATTTGACTAGGGCTGCAAGCCTTAGCATGGTTACTAGAATCTTGAAGTGATATTCACTCATCTGTTTAGGGTTATAAGCTCTATATGATTATCATGATCATCATTTGATATTATATACATGCAGTTTTGAGTTTTCTTACTGAGCCTTGGCTCACGGGTGCTATGAGGTGCAGGTAAAGGGTAAGTAAAGCTCACCCAGCCTTGAGTGGGGAGCTTAGGTGGCGATGTGTACATATGCGGCCGCTTGACCACCACGGCCAAGGAGTTTCTTAGAGAAACTAGGGGTTAACTCTATTTTTGTAGCTTAGGTCGGCGGGTTGTAATTTTTACACTGTAATGACCATTTTGAATTGTAAATAACTTGTAAACGTTTTTATGGGCCCATGTACAGTTTTATGTTTTAAACAAAATATATCCTTTCCTTTTGATCGATTTTTTTACCTTAGCCTATTAATAACACCTAGATGCACGTTTATAACCAAATGACTCGATTAGCGAGTTAAGCACGGTTCAAAGCTCACAGTAACGGTCTTGGAGTAACCAGGTTGTTACAATGGGTTTTGAAGCTAGGGGAATTACAAGCTAAGGTTGGAGAATTTGGGAGAAAATTGAGCTCAAGAAATAATTGTCAACTGTTGGGGGTGTGGTTTTGGCATAGAATTCAGATCACAACTTAGAGGTAAAGCCCTTTAACCTTCTCATTCTTTTTCTTAGGTGATCCTCATAGTTTTTGTAACGTCTCAAATTTGCTAATAAGGCTCAGGGCCTTGATTACTATGTCAGGAAGATATAATTTGATGTTTATGTGTTAATATACTTTAATTGTGATTATACATGTGAATTTTATGAGTTATATTATGATATGACTGCTCATGCATGCTTAAGTGTATTAAATGTGCTTAAAGGCCCGTTTCTGTTAAAAATGACATTTTCACAATTTTGATCTACTGATAATATATCTGTAATTATATATGTTTTATGAGTAGGACCACATTATCATGTGGATATAGAGATATTCGACATGAGGCGATCTTAGTGAGCAATTTGGTAGAAAAGTCACAAAGGGGAATTATACATGGCTAGGGGAGTCTAGGGATATTTTGGTAATTTGATGAATTACTGGAGATTTTTGGGGTATGTATAACGAGGGAGAAATACTTGTATTTGGAGGATAAGTGGATTTAATTGGGAATCTTAAGTGAAATTTGAGGTGTAGCGGGATTGTGGTGTCAAATGACTAAAACACTCTTGGGGTTAGTTGTGAAGGTTGTTTAAGGCAGGGGTAAATGGGTCTTTTGCTTCTTCTTTTTCAGATAAAGACTTTGCTAAGTCACCAGCTGCCCTCACTCTCACGTTCTCTTCCCCTTGCCCTCTCTCTGTCTCATTCTTCCTTTGCTCCAAGAGAGAACCTTGAAGACTTATGGAGATTTCTAAGTTTAGAAGTGGCTTTTGAGGAAATTGGAGGCTTGTTATTGCAGAGTAGGAGCTGTTAAGCTTGGGAACTCAGTGGGGATTCAAATTCTAGTAGGTAAGTTTAAATCCTAAAGCTTTAAGTTTTGTCTTTTGGTGTTCTTGAAAAAAAATATTAGCATTCTGAGTTTGGTGGTATTTAGAGTGTTTTGATAATTGTTTATGGTATTTTTTGTATTGTCGATGTGATTATGTGGTCAAATTGGGTTAAAAATTGAGTTTGGGTGTATTTGGGAGGATTTGCGATTTCTGAAATCGCTGAAATTTCTGGGTTCGCAGGGTTGCACTATGGCGTTGTTCTTGGAGAGTCGTGGCCTGCATGAACTCAGAGGTGTTGGGGTCCCTCTAAACTACCTTGGTGCCGCAGCGCTTGGTAGGATGCGTCGCGGTGCGTGTCCTATGCCTTTTTGGTTCGGGGCTCTCTGCCTAGAGGCGCGTTGCGACCCTTCAGAGGCAGGCCACGACTCTAATTGGGGAAAGTGGCCAAATGAGGTTTTGAGTTGCGGGGACTCAAACCTAAGGGCTTGGAAAGGATTCTACCACCCGATCTAATAGAATTCGAGGTCCCGGAGGCTAGGACTCAATCTTGAAGCTCTTAATTAGTTTATTTCTTGATTGATATCCGTTAATATGTTGTGACTAGGGGTACTGCAAGGCTCGAGAGGAAAAGATCGTGCTCGTTATTGCTTCACCCTATCGCTCATAACTTGAGGTAAGAAAATTGACACTTGCACCGAGTGTAGGGCGTGCGTCCCAATTATAGGGCATGGGAATGACTGTGTCATGAATCTGTTATAGTTAAATGTATGCTTTGTATGAATCTATGTTGTTAAAACTGTTAGGAAAATATATATTTTGCCTCAATGGAAATAATAATAAATTACAACTCTATGCAATATATTACAAATAAATAATGATTGATTAAAAAGAGTTACAACTCTATAACTGAAAATTACAAATAAACTAAGGAAATGAAGAAGAGGATGAAGAATAAGAGAATAGTAAAATACAACTCTAAGCAAAATGTTACAAATAAAGTAAAGTGTTTGAAACAAAAGAAAAGAAAAGATTACAACTCTTGAACAAGAAATACAAGTAAATAGAGAAGAACAATATAAAAATGAAAAGCAATAGAATGAAAGAAAAGAATAAGAAACAAAAGATAAATAACTCTCACTCACACTACCAAAGTGAAGAGTGTTAGTGAAGAGTGTTGGGGATCACCAACTTGAACAAGGTTTGAAACCTTTGTCCAAAAGCTTATTTCCCCCTAACTCAAGCACTAAGGGATCTCTCACATATTATAGGAAATGCTTTCTGGAATTATCAAGCCTCAAGGTGTTTTTAGCCATGCTCTAATGGATAGAAATGTTGTGTCTTACAAGTGAGCTATAGGCTCCTATTTATTGAGTTTAAAGACACCCTTTGAATTTCAAATTCCACCAACCCCCATGGCTGTTACCAATGTTTAATTGGATTAATATGGAATTAAAAATGAGATTTGGGAGTTATTTGGGTTTTTTGAGCCGTTCAACAAAGATTGAAAAAACTGAAGAAAAAAAATGGTCAGTTTTTAGCCTGTGGCCGCGGCTACTAGCCTCTGTCCCACAGGCCGCGGCCACCAACCATTTTCAGCACTAAAAAATGTGTTATTTTTCCAAACGGTTCCAAACCCTCCCAAATGATTTTGTAACTCCCAAAACACATTATTGGGGTTAAAATCATATCTCTAATAGCCATATCACATATGGCTTTATGAAATTCATCTCAACATTGTGTAACAACAAATTTACACAATAAAGGGTAATATTTGGAAATTACAAATTTGTAACACCAAATATGTTACATTATTTGGATATATCTCATATATCTAAATATTGTAACTCTTTATTATATGTTACAATATGTGACACTCTTTGTCACATTTATTTAATCTAAAACATTATATTATAATATAATATAATATTATATTATATTATAAAATAATATAACAAAAATTGTTTGTACTGATCGCTCGGTCAGGAGGTCGTTATCGGCATTACATGCGTAATGTATGTCGTAGTGGCGGGGCCATTATGAAGAAGAGATATCCATCTACTCGGCATGAGTCGTATATTGTTTGGAAAATCTATGTGAACCAGTTGTGGTTATAGAGTATGCAATACATGTTAATATTTATCTGGATATCTATATGATTTGTTTGGGTTTTCTTGCTGAGCCTTGGCTCACGGGTGCTTTGTCATGAAGGTAAGGGCAAAGGAAAGTTGGACCAGCCATGAGTTGGAGAGCTGTAGGGGCGGCGTGTACATACTCAGCCTGCTCGACCTCCATGGTCGAGATATTTTGAGGAGCAGGAGTCACTAGTTGAAATTTGTCGCTTAGGTCGACTAAGTCTGTAATTTTGATTATCTTATATTTTATTTAGAAGCTTTTGGGATCCACTGTAACTATTCAACCCTTTTTAATGAAAAGTTCAAGTTACCGACCAAAAAATTTTAATACCTAAACTATCGTTTAACCTTAATTACACTTTTAAGTCCAAATGACTCACTTAACGAGTTAAGCACTATTTTTAACACACGGTGTAATGGTCTTGACTATTCAGGGGGTTAAAGTTTTGATGAGTTTCTTTAGAAATTAAGGTGGTTCTGAGAGTTTAATGTTTCCAGGGAGGTTTGATATTGGTATTGCTGGTGGAAAACATGATTGGTGGCTAATCTTCACTTGGATTTGGGCTATGACTCTCAAACTAAGGTAAGGGTTGGCTTAAAACTCAAAATATGCAAATCTTGGCTTTAATGTGTTTTTGTTCTAGTTCTCTGTGTTTTTATGTTAGGGTTGAGTTATGTTGTTGTTGTATGGTTGATTGGGGATGTAAAATTTATTGTAAACTCATTTGGGGTTGAGTTTTAGGTCTGGTTTTGTAAGTGAATTCACAAAGGAACAATTGGGGAAAAACACTATGATTTTTGGGCAATTTTGGGTTTCTGGAAACTAGGGTCCCAAAGCCTTAGGAATTGGGTTTTATTTGGAGTTTTGAGGTTTGAGGCGCGATCACGCTAGGCAGGGCGCAATCGCGCCAGTGCCCCAAAAACCTTAAAAATTTTGTGGGCGCGACAGCTCTAGGTGCCCCGAAAAAGGGTTTTGCTAATTTTTAGGACTAGGGCTTAGGGTGTTGGGAATTGTGTCCTTAAAGCAATTGTAGTTGACAATGGTTTTAATGAATTGAATTATTGTGTATATGTAGCTTATGTACTATATTATTGTTAATAATATTAAGTAAATTCATAAGTTCATCTATGTGGTCTCAATCTCATATTGGTATAAGATGATCGAGATTGAGACAATGGACTTAAATATTTCGCAGTAAAATAAAGTTGTGGAATTTTTAGATTAAATACTGCTAGTATGGTCCACTAGTATTATGAATACATGTGACCTAGATCCAGGTTACTAGTGTAGTAGGACACTTTAGTGGAGATATTTTGCATACTGAGAGTATGTAGAACTCGACTAGATGTGATTTGATAATACTTGTTTAAATATTGTTTCCTAATGTTATCCAAAAAATTAGCATTGATGACGTGACAAGTGATCCCTGGACACGTGGTTGACACCTGGAAACGTTCTGCTAGAGTATCGACCAGAAGACTCATTGGAAGCAGTACGAACCTGTCTTACCTGCGACCAGTCTGGTCGATAGTTCCGCGTACAAGGCAACATTAATGGGAAGATCTTTGTGAATCCCGAATTTATCTCACACAATCTCCTAAGTATCCGATTATTCAGGAGAGAATATCTGTAACAATCTTTTGTAATCCCCCTTGAGCCTATAAATAGCAAGAGATAGCTCAAGGGAGGGGACTTTTGGCTTTTGAATCCCTCGAGACTATAGTAATTCTCCTAGTAAGATTGTATTGTTCTTCAGAGATTAGTGAAACTCATTGAACCCGAGTTCTTTGATCACTCATCTGATTTTTATATCAATATCAACCTAAGTGGACGTAGGTCATTACCAGATCTTGGGGCCGAACCATTATAAAATATTGTGTCTTATTTACTTTTGTCATTACGTTCTTCTCATTACTTTCATTAATATCAAGCATATTCTGACTCCGTGTCAGTTGGCCAAATCGTGGGTCAACATTCTGGTGCTTTCATTGAGGGCTTGATTTATCGTTGTTGAGAAAACTAATGGCGAAAGCTGGAAAGAAAACTGGACAGGCGGCCGCCGCTGCACCGTCAAACCCGCCACCTCCTCCTCCTCCTGCAAGCATGGCAGAGGATGAGCCACAACTGGACTTTGAGGAGGAGGAAATGGATGATGCAACGCTGAAGAGTACCCTGGGCGCGTTGCAGGAAGAACTGGCTAGTCTGAGAGCCAGTCAGGAGACTGCCGCTGAAGTTATGGCGCGGCAGCAGCAGGAGATTGAACGGCAGCGCGCAGAATTGAGTGAAAGGCAGGCGGAGGTGGACCGCCGCCAGGGCGAAGCCATGGCAGCCCTCGAGGCAGCCTTGCTATTGGCTAGAAATCAGGCTGCACCTGCCTCGCAGCCTGACCAACCGGTGAATGGACCACCCCAGAGGGGTCCAAATCCAAGCCCACCGATCTAGCCTTCGAGTCCGTAAAGGCCCGAGCAGCCTCAGATGCCCCATGACGATGTCCCACTGGATCCTGAGGCACAGCCACCATCCCAAGCTGCTCGGGGTAATCCCCCGCAACAGAGGCAGAATAGGGCCGAGTATCAGCCTCGCAGCCCTAGGCGTCGTAGGGATGATGGGCCAAACCTACCGAACAGAGGTCAGTACCCTCCTGGCAACAAGAGGGACTCAGAGTTAGGCTCTGCGGTCCGGGGCCCCCCACGGCACGATGATGCACGGGGACACCACGACCAGCGCAGGCCACCCTCTAACGCTCGGGATGGTTCAGCCAGGAACAGACATCGAGGGAACAATCGATCTCACCATAGCCAGTCGAGGTTCAGAGATGGCCACGGATACAATGAGGCCGACTCAGGCAAAGGAAATGCCGGTGGGAGGAATGGAGAAAGAGGTAAAGGCAGGAGCCAGGTACCTCAAGATGACCAACCAAATAGACAGGATGCTGGGGGCAGCCCAGACAGAATAATGTCTTCGATCGGCTTGGGGGTAGCGAGCAGCTGAGAAGAGAAGAGGACCTGAGAGATGTACTCAATGATCGCCGTGAGAGGCATGGCGAGAACGTCCCCCCAGCAACAGAGGCCACAACAATTCCTGCCGCTGTGCAGGCCCAGATAGACGCCCTCAACCAGGCTGTGCAGCAACTAGTTGGGGGAAGGACTTCATACATCGACCACGATAGGAGGAAAAGCACTCATTTTGTACAAAGGATAGCTAATGCTGAAACTCCCAGCAAATTCAAGATGCCTACGCTTCCAAACTTTGACGGATATGGGGACCCAGTCTCGCATGTCAATAAGTTTGAAATTCAAATGGACATTCAGAAAGTGTCCGAAGACGCTCGGTGCAGGATCTTCCCTGCAACACTTTCTAAAGCTGCGCAGGAGTGGTTCTTCAAATTCCCTTCCGCAAGCATTGTTTCCTGGGAAATGTTCGTACGGGAGTTCTACGGACAGTTCTATGCTGGTCGTATACACCCGACCGAAGCAAACCAGCTAGTCGAAATTCGCCAGCGGGATGGGGAGTCAATGAAAGACTACATCCAACGTTTTATGCGAGCAGCAGCTGGAGCGAAGACGGTCGGGGACGACAGGAAGATGATGGCCATAACTGCAGGAGTAAAACGTCGTTCTCCCCTCTGGAAGAGTCTCCGAAAGGAAGAGGTGAGAACTACCCAAGAATTTTTTGATCGAGCTGATCGCTATATCGAGCTTGAAGAGGCCATTGTCGATGATGGAAAGCCCTCAGGCAAGGATAAGAAGGCATCCGAACCCGCCAAAGCCGCCAATGGTTCCAAACCAAATGGCAACGGCAAAGGTAACGGGAACGGCAACGGTAATGGCAAGAACGGTGGAAAACGGCCGTATAACGAGCCTTCCACCTCCGACAACAAACGAGCCAAGGGTAATCGTTATGAACCTCGGTTCACTAACTACACTGCCCTCGTTGAGTCTCGGGGAGAGGTTTACCAGGCCACAAGTTCCAGTGTGCCTTACAAGAAACCTGGATCCATTCGAAAGGACATTTCGAAAAGAGACACCACCAAGTTCTGTCGTTACCATAATGACTACGGACATGACACTAATGAATGCAACCAGTTAAAAGACGAAATCGAGTTCCTTATTAGACAAGGACACTTGAGAAGATACGTACAGGCCTCGGGAAATTCCCAACGAGAAGCTCCAGGTGGCAACGAGCAGGCGTCCACACGCCAACGCTCGCCACCACTACAGCCTTCCCCGTGGCTGGAACACTCTTAACCATCTGTGGAGGCCCGCACCTCATGGGAAATAGCAGAAAGGCCAGAGAACGATATGCTCGGACTCTGCGCCACGACCAGGACATTGAGATGATGACTATGGAGGACCGTGCACCAAAAAAGGCTCAGTCAGAGGAAGGTGAGATAACTTTCTCTGATGGTGATGCCCAACATGTCCGGTTCCCACATTCCGATCCGCTGGTCGTGGACATCCAGATGGCCAATATGATGGTGAAGAGAGTACTGGTCGATACAGGAAGTTCAGTGAACATCCTGTATAAGTCAACGTTGGAACGCATGAAATTGTCCATGAAGGACTTAGAGCCCTGCAATCAAATGATATACGGCTTCTCTGGAGAAGGACTCGCCCCAGCCGGATTGATCAAACTCCCAGTAACGACGGGTACAGCGCCTGCAACAAGGACATTACTCGCCACTTTTGTAGTGGCCGATTGTCCTTCGGCGTACAACGCCGTTATTGGAAGGCCCATACTGGTTGATCTACGGGCCGTCATCTCTATGTGGCACCTAGCCATGAAGTTCCCGACAGACGCGAGGGTAGGACGCGTTTTGGGAAACCAAAGGGAAGCCAGGGAGTGCTACAACGCCTCGATCACAAAGGCGAAAAGTGGAACGTCGAGGAGCACCACCCCAGATAGATTGCAGATGGCAGTTGATACGCAAGCCCAATCAGGTGATGAAGTCACTAAATAGGGTGTTGCCCAAAGTGAGGATGGAGATTTGGATCCTCGCTTTGGGGATTTTGAAGAAAATGTTGGACCCGTCGAGGACCTGGAGGAGGTCCAACTCGACAAAGAAGACCCAACCAAAGTCGTTAAGGTTGGGAAAAACTTAGAGCCTACCACGAAGCACGCACTGGTGGAATTCCTGTGAAAAAACCAGGAGGTCTTCGCCTGGTCGCATAAAGACATGGTTGGGATAGATCCTATAGTAATCAGCCATGTCCTAAATATAGACAAAACCTTTCCACCCGTGCAACAAAAGAGAAGGCTGCTTGATAAAGACAGATCACGAGCCTTAAAAGAAGAAGTCGAAAGGCTAAAGGAGAATGGGATCATACGGGTGGCTTTTTATCCGACATGGGTCTCCAATCCGGTGCTGGTCCCCAAGCCTAACGGCAAGTGGCGGACCTGTGTGGATTTTACAGACCTCAATAAAGCCTGCCCAAAAGACTGCTTCCCACTCCCAAGGATCGACCAGCTGGTCGATGCTACTGCAGGACATGAGATCCTCTTATTCATGGACGCATATTCAGGCTACAACCAGATTAGCATGCATCCCCCTGATGAGGATCACACCAGCTTTCGGACCGATACGGGCTTGTACTGTTACAAAGTAATGCCCTTCGGACTGAAAAATGCAGGTGCGACTTATCAACAGCTTGTCAACCACATGTTTAAGGAGCTAATCGGTGTAAGCATGGAGGTATACGTGGATGACATGCTGGTAAAGTCTAAGAAGGCAGAAGGACATGTGAGGGATTTACAAGAATGCTTTGATGTGTTAAACAAGTACCAGATGAAGTTGAATCCCCTCAAGTGTTCCTTTGGAGTCGGATCAGGGAAGTTTTTGGGATTTATCGTGAACTCAAGAGGAATAGAGGCCAATCCCGACAAGATAAAAGCCCTGATCGACATGAAGTCACCAGAAAAGATCAAAGATGTACAAAGTTTGACCGGGAGGATCGCGGCCCTAAGTAGATTCATTTCGAAATCAACAGACAAGTGCGTCCCATTCTTCAATCTACTTAGGGGGAATAAGAAGTTTGAATGGACGGAAGACTGCGAGCAAGCATTCCAGGCGTTGAAAGCTCATATGGCACAACCTCACATCTTGTCGAAGCCGATCGAAGGAGAAACTTTGTTCATTTATCTGGCGACTACCGAAGTTGCTGCTAGCGCGGTACTTTTACGGGAGGAAGAAGACGTACAAAAAGCAGTCTATTATGTCAGCAAGAGGCTGATCGATGCAAAATTACGATATCCGCCAATCGAAAGGTTAGCATATTGCCTAATTCTAGCCTCTAGAAAGTTACGTCCTTACATCCAAGCCCATCCTATCACAGTTCTAACTGACCAGCCCCTTCGGCAAGTCCTCCAAAAACCTGAGGCGGCGGGGCGATTGTTAAAATGGGCAGTCGAACTAGGGCAGTTCGATATAACTTATTCACCGCGAGCAGCAGTAAAGGGACAAGTCATGGCCGATCTTATTGCAGAGTTCACCGAACTCCCATACAGCGAGCAGTGCGAACAGCCTGAAGCACCTGTGCCTCACGATAAAACTCCTTCGTGGAGGCTATTCACGGATGGTTCATCCAACGAATCCCACGCTGGAGCGGGAGTGATATTGATAACGCCGGAAGGGCATCGATTTCACTGCGCCATCAGGTTCGACTTCACTGCATCAAACAATGAAGCGGAATACGAAGCACTCCTCGCTGGATTGAGAATGGCAAAGGATATGAGCATAAAGACGCTTGATATCTACACTGATTCACAGCTGGTGGTCAATCAGGTTTTGGGAGAATACCAAGTGCGAGGCTTGAAAATGGTGGCCCACTTAAATAAAACAAAAGACTTGTTAGCCCAGTTCACGAAGTACACCCTCCAGCAAATCCCGCGAGATCAGAATTCAAACGCAGATGCCTTAGCCAAACTCGCGAGCGCAAAGGATGCTGACACCTTGAACATCGTCCCAGTAGAAAGAATGAGTAAGCCGAGCATACAAACCACAGAATCCAGTATGGAGATTCGGATGGAAGATACGTGGATGGGTCCTTTCTTGGAGTATCTGATGAACGGTACGCTGCCAACAGATAGGAACAAGGCTAGGACTCTACAAAGGCGAGCTGCTAGATACATACTGCTCGATGGTGTGATGTACCGAAGAGGATATTCGATGCCACTACTCAGGTGCGTTACACCAGAAAAAGCTAAGGAACTCATGAAAGAGGTGCATGAAGGCTTCTGCGGGGATCACGCTAGGGGGCAGAGTTTGGCAAAAAAGATTCTAAGGCAGGGCTACTTCTGGCCAACGATGAACGAGGATTCGGTGGAATATGTACGAAGATGTGACAAATGTCAAAGGTATTCCAAGATTCCACGAGCAGCTCCAAACGAATTGAAACAAATGCAGAGTCCATGGCCTTTTGCAGTATGGGGGATAGATTTAATTGGATCCCTGCCTACAGGGAAAGGCGGAGTGAAATACGCAGTTGTGGCAGTTGATTACTTCACCAAATGGGCCGAGGCTGAACCACTCGCAACCATCACGACCAAGAAAGTTCTCGACTTTGTCATCAAGAACATTGTCTGTCGGTATGGTTTGCCCAGAAAGATAGTTTCAGACAATGGGACCCAGTTTGACAGCGATTTATTCACCGATTTCTGCGAGAGGCATGGATTTATTAAAAGCTTTTCTTCAGTCGCACACCCCCAGGTGAATGGGCAAGTCGAAGCCGTGAACAAAACTCTTAAGGACACCCTGAAGAAAAGACTTGAAAAGGCTAAAGGAGCATGGCCAGAGCAGTTGCCTGAAGTCCTCTGGTCGTATAGAACGTCTCACCGAACAGCGACAAGACATACTCCATTTTCCTTAGCCTATGGGTATGAGGCCATGTTGCCTGTTGAGTTAGATCCCCCCTCACATCGGCGTTTGACTTACGACCAAAATCAGAACAGCTAGCTAATGATGGAGTCTCTAGACTCAATCGATGAGATACGAGAGAAATCTCAACTCCGAGTTGCTGCATATCAGCAAAAAGTCGCCCGGTACTTTAACTCCAAAGTTAAAGAAAGAAAATTCAACGTCGGTGACTTGGTGTTACGACGAGTTTTCTTAAATACCCGCGACCCTACAGCTGGAGTGCTCGGACCCAATTGGGAAGGACCTTACCAAATTGAAGAAGTCCTTCATCCAGGCACATACAAACTTGCACGCTTAAATGGAGATCTCGTTCCTCGCTATTGGAATGGAGAACACCTGCGCAAGTATTATCAGTAAACATCCCTTTTTAAAGGACTGGCTTGTATTAAATTTCAATTTTTACAAGTTTTGCAAAGAGGGTTAGCCACGTTGTATGGCTAACTGCTCGTATATGTAAGGTTCTATTATAGAATCATTCGTAAAGACATGTTTAGTCCATTTTTAATACGAGATTATAAGGGACTGTGCGCAGCCAGTTATTCTTGCCAACCATTGTGAATTTACGTTTACAAGTATTTGTTCATTACGTGTGTTGTTTTTCTGTATTACAAGTATCATTTTTCATACGAACAGGAATGTTCGAACAGGTCATGGTCAGGGCAAGTGACCAAGGACCTAAAGCTCCTCGATCACTTGGGGGGCATATAAGGCACATCGATAGCAAAGCATACTCGCAAGGTATGTAAACACATGAACAAAATGAGTGAAAGCATGCTACAGTACTTAGAGTATTTTTCAAAATTTATGTTTTGTTAAATCATGCCAAAGTACTATGCTAAGTTCGGTCATTCGGACGAATGTTATAATAAATAAAGATATTATAGCATCAAGATTTAAGCCTTTACACCGCAAGCATCGCTGCTTAGATGTAACTGTTCAAGTAAAAGGAAAAAGATTTACTGCCCGTGCAGCAAAGTTTAAAACGAAAATATATTGTCTTTACATCACGACCCGTGGGTCGTGTAGCCAAAAAGAAAGAAAAAAATAAATGGAAAGTTTAAGAGGCATTTGGGGCCGGAGGGTCCTGGGCAGCATCCTGGTTGGTCGTGTCCTCGACAACTTCTTCTTCTTCTACACCAATAATGCTTGGAGAGGCAGAAATCCTCAATCTTGCCTCCTCTTCGGCCAGTTGGGCAGTGCAACGAGCCAACTCAGCAGTCCTAACTTCCTCCGAAAGATAGCTAAAGTCGGCATCCTGATTATGTTTCCAGAAGTTGTAGAAACATCGGAGCGTCGTCCTCTTGTACTTTTCAAGATTTTTGGAGTTGTCAAGCTCCAGCTGCTTCACCTTGCCTTCAAGAGTGACAATAGCCTCGTCCTTGGACTTGAGTGTCTCTCCCAAATGCTTGATCTCGCGAAGATGGGTTTGGTTGGACTCTCGATACTACTGCCTCAACTTTACCGCGGCATCTTTTGCAGCTTCAGCCTCTGACAATTTGGTCACCGCAGCATCCCTTTCTCGAGCCATTGCCTCCAACTCCTTGGCGTGCCTAGCCTCTGCAGCTGAAAGCTCCTCAGCTACCTTCACTTGATGCCTCTCAGTGGCCTTTGCCTTGGCCTGCTCGATGGAAGCTTGGATACGGGTACGAGCAGTGATAGCAGATAGCAAGGCCTATGAACAAAGGAAAGAGTTAGAACCTGCCGTGAAGAATAAAAGACTAAGGCTTAAAAAGTGAAGAAATACTCACACTGGAGATTTCATTCAGGGCCCTGTTCAGAACCTGGTCGACCCCCATGTTTTCAGCCTCGACCATTGCATCTCTGACACGGTCACCTTTGCCAATGCGGTCAAGGCGATCCCTGGCTGATCGAAGGGTACGGCTCATGAGTTTGGCCCCGAGAGCTTTTTCACGAGTAATTTCCTCTCTGGCAGGTGCGGCCGGAGGGTTGGATGGGGCAGGAGGGGTCTGCTTCTCAGAAGGAGCTGGTGGATGAGTTTGCCCAGTTGGCTCAGGAATTTGCCCAGTTGGCCCGTCCTTGGGAAGGTCTTCTGTTCGACCCTTCTTGGCTGGAGGACCTCGGCTGGATTCACCAGTTCTCCTCTTGGACCTCCGTTGGAGTTGAGGAACTTCCTCCTCCTCCTCAGCCTGATACATGTCAAAAATGTTGGGAGTGGCCATGTCTGCATGCAAGTAAACATAGGAAAATGATAAGACAAGAGGCAAGTGAAAAGTTATTATACAACAGAAAAGAGGTAACAAAGTGAATACCCGAGCTACAACTACTGGTCGCTACACTATTGACTCTGTTAGTCATATACTCATTATCTGGCATGAAGAAGTCTGGCCCTAATTTTGGAGTATATGTAAAGTTGCCTTCCTCGTCGAACAAATGACAGGGAATTGGCAAACCATTTAAAAGTAAAATAGTGTTACCGTTCTCATCAGAGGACTCTCCCAAGTCCACAGCTGGCTCTTTGGCCTTTTGTTTCCCCTTGCCTTGGGGAGCAGAAGGCCTTTCTGCGGAAGGATTGCCCGTGGGCTCCCTAATAGTAATCCCCGTTGGCCTCCTCCTCCGAGGAGACACAGGAGGTTGCTGCTCGGGAACCCCCTCGGCAGTGGCTTCGTCCACCACGGACCCTCTAGTTTCATGGCGAGGAGCCAGGAGGCCAGACCGCCTCAAGTTTTCTTCAATCACCAGGATCTTGACGCTTTTTGCTGCGTCAGACATCCTGGCCAGAGTATTAGACCTCAACACCATGTCTGGTGTTAGGGTTGAACGTAACCAAGGGCCTGAAAAACAGATTACAGTTTAAGAAAAACGAAAGGAGACACCTTGAGTAAAAGTATCGACCAGTCAGAAACGACGCTTACCTCCTCGTGCGAAGGCCAGGTTGTTGCTGGATATGTCCGGGGTAAGGAAGTACTCCTTATTATACTGCCCCACATTCGAGATATGCGTAGTGTCACTCAGGAATGTTCGATTGGTTTCCTGGTGACAAAAATGGAAGAAACCCGTTCCGTGTTGTTGCGGGTTAGACTTGAGGTCAAAGAGATAGTTGACCTCGTGGAGTGAAGGTTCTGGCCATTTCTTAAGTTTATACAGGATATAGAGTGCGGCCAGCATTCTATATCCGTTTGGAGTTATTTGGAAGGGGGCGACACCAAAATAATTGGCCACCCCCACAAAAAAGGGATGAAGAGGGAGATAAGCTTCCGCCTCAATATGATACCGAGACCAGGCGCTGTTGACACCTCCGGGGAGGTTAGCCCTCTGGTCTGCGGCAGGATGTATAATGGAAACCCCTGTGAGAGGGAATCTCCTGAAGAAGTTAGCAATCATCTGAAGAGTCACTGAACTGGTCGGGGAAGTATACCACTCGACATCAGGCAAGTTTTGATGGCGAGGGCTGGCCCTGATTTGGATATTAGGGTCAGGAGCAAGATTTTCTCGACCGCTGGTCAAGGGAGCCCTTACCTGCGAATCAGGCCGAGCAGGAGAATTTTGGTTGTTTTCAGACTCGGGTCTTTTCTTGCCTGAAGATTTGGAACGGGCCATTGGAAGAGAAGAATGGGGTCTGGAAGAGGATCGCGAAAAAGGGATCTCGTGGACATGGTCAGCTGGTTGTTCTTCTCCCTCGAGCAATTGGGCGAGAAGGTCGTCGTCAATAGGCCTTTCACCTCCCCACAAATCTGGCATTAAAGTCTGCATACAGAAGAATGGGGAGGTGAGGATAGAAAACTTTTAAAAGCTTTTTAGAATGGCGCTAGTCGAGTATAAAAATTAAGTTTTTATACAACAGCATTCTAACAAAAAGCTAAATTTTTCTACACGAAGAGTTTGAAAAATGGATCAAAGGGTGAAAGTAAAAAGTTTTTCTAAAAAAGCTTTTTCAACTCCCCTTAGGGCGGGAAAAACTTGTTTTTCAACTAGCTTAAAGATCGAATTTTTACTTCGATTTTACGTCCTAAAAAGCATGATCCTAAATTTTAAACTAACTCGTAACCCTATTTTGCCTACAAAATATTATGTCTACAAGCATCTCAAACCAGAAATAGATAAACTCAAACAGTACACATTCAGAAGCATGCACCACGAAAAATTAAAAGCGTGGGAACTCGAAAACTTACCAAGAAAAGTGATCGTGGAGATGGAAGAAAGGTCTTCGGTGATTAAGGAGCTCTCGGACGGGGTTCTGAAAGTGCAGATGGAACGGTCTTCAGGAACGTTAAGGGCTCTGGATTTTAGATTTTCTTGTGGAGACGATGGCGTGCGTAAAAAAGAAAATAAAGACTTCGAATGTCTTATATAAGTTTGTCTGTGGCATTAAAAAGATGTAATCATCAGTTTCCCTTTTTTCAAAGTATGGGGAAGCGGGATGGCCGTCAAAATCTTTTCTGGGGAACCGAAAGGACGTGATTGGACAGAGAAAGGTTACTTTTTTCAAGAACACACGAAGGGTTCTACACGTCAAGTGGGGTTACCGAAGAGTCGTTCGTTCAAAAGTTTATTTACTGTTCGTGGTAAATAAACTTAGGGGGCAAATGTTATCCAAAAAATTAGCATTGATGACGTGGCAAGTGATCCCTGGACACGTGGCTGACACCTGGAAACGTTCTGCTAGAGTATCGACCAGAAGACTCATTGGAAGCGGTACGAACCTGTCTTACCTGCGACCAGTCTGGTCGATAGTTCCGCGTACAAGGCAACATTAATGGGAAGATCTTTTTGAATCCCGAATTTATCTCACACAATCTCCTGAGTATCCGATTATTCAGGAGAGAATATCTGTAACAATCTTTTGTAATCCCCCTTGAGCCTATAAATAGCAAGAGATAGCTCAAGGGAGGGGACTTTTGGCTTTTGAATCCCTCGAGACTATAGTAATTCTCCTAGTAAGATTGTATTGTTCTTCAGAGATTAGTGAAACTCATTGAACCCGAGTTCTTTGATCACTCATCTTATTTTTATATCAATATCAACCTAAGTGGACGTAGGTCATTACCAGATCCTGGGGCCGAACCACTATAAAATACTGTGTCTTATTTACTTTTGTCATTACGTTCTTCTCATTACTTTCATTAATATCAAGCATATTCTGACTCCGTGTCAATTGGCCAAATCGTGGGTCAACACATAATATTATAAAACACATCAATTGATGATTATATACAAACTGATCTTAATCCTGAAGTTACTATGAACTCCTATATATGTCATTTGATAATTTGATTCATGCATTACGGTTTGTCAGGATGATAAGGCTAAGAACTATTGTGTTTGAGGACTCAATGATGTATATAGCTGGGGACATAGCTTAATAGATATGGAATTTATACCTTCTTATAGATTGAATGATGGTTTCCTATTGAGTTGGCTTTTGGAACTGAAAAGGTTATTGACGTCAAATTCATAATCAGATTATTTTATTCCCACTTAATTATGAATCATCAATAGAGGATTAATTTGTATGTAATGATTACATCAATGGACACTTTATGGTTACAATAAGGTACTCAGTAAATATATGTCTTTAATTCTCAAGAGTGCAGTCTCATATTTATAGTGGAATAATCATAAGATTAATAAATATGATTATTGAACCAAAGAGTTTTGGTTAATAATCTATTATTTATTGGAGCTTGGAATTATTGGTCCATAGGTCCTCAGGGCGGCTCTATCAACATTATTCAAGGTAAGAATTGATACAATGATCAAATTGTGAATGGGCTATTTGAGAGAATATTTATTCTTCGGGATAAATATGCAATTATGTAATAATTGAAGTTGCACAATTTATTATTGCATTAATGCAATTTTTGAAATTGTGTAGAAATAAAAGAAATTGATTTTAATCCATTATTTTATTTAAGTGAGAAAGGATAAATATGGATAGTCAAAATTGCTTTTGATTATTGTATTTATTTAATTAATAATAAGATGATAATGGAAATTCAAATTTTAAAAGTTGAAATTTAAGTTGTTATCTTTTTCTTAAAAAGATGATAATTTTTTTAATTTATAATTATTAATTAATTAAAATAAAAATGCATGAAAAATCAAATCTCCTTATTTTAGGGAGGTGTTACACGTATAGGGCTTCCTGGACTGCCCTATGCATGTACCATTACCAATAGTGATCAATTGTTGGTTTTTTATTTTATTTATTTAATTAAAAACATATTTTGAAAATGGTTTTTAAAATTGTTATCCCCATTTCCTGCATGGGCTTGGGGCATTCGTCTTGGCCCACTGTCAGGGGGCCAGCTCAGCACGTCGACCCGGCCCAAGGCCCCTTGATATGGAGAATGCCCAAGGAGAAGGGTATGAACCGGGATCTCAAGACTGGGCCCGTTGGAGATGTCCAGGATGTCCCTCCGGGTCCATCCTCAGCGAAGATAGTCCGGGAGGCTTGCAGAGCGTTCCAACCGCTGCGTCCTACGGATCCCTATCCCGGACCACTGACGCGGTCCGGGCCGATGGTAAACAAAGCGGGCCAAAGGTAAATGGACCCGGATCGTCTCACCCCTGGCTGAAGGGGCCAGGCCTCCAGGACCCTGACGCCGCCTCGCTCCACGTGGGCGTTGTCCCCCACTTTTCACCTGCAGAAAAGGTCATCTCGGGATTGCACGCCAATGTGTCAGGACTGCGCAGCCAAGTACTCTGACTGGTCTTGTCTCCTGAATCTGCCTCGTGACTCGAAGTGGCCAGGCCAAAAGCGTCGTTTTGTCGGGCGAGATATAGCTCTAAGGTCATCTTGTTGGGCCTTAGCTGGATTTGGATTTATGAATTTTGTATCTTTTTGTATTGGGCTTCCACTAGAAAGGCCCCTTGTATCCATTTCTTCGATGGGCCCGGATCGGATCCGGTCCAGACCCGATATTCCCATCAGCTTATAAATATAAGCTACAGAGTACCGTAAACGGGGTCTCTTCTGAAAAAAGAAAAGAAAAAGGGAGGAACTCTGTCAAAATATACAAGAAGAACTCCATTGTAAAAGCTTCTTCAAGCTCTAATAACATAGACTCGTGGACTAAGGCTAGTTAACGCCCCAACCACGTAAAAATCCCATGTTGCTTTTCTGCTTTCATTATTATTATCAGTAAATATCACTTATTAATAGAGTTGCCGAAAATCTCGGTTAACAAAAATGAAATGTAAGACTTTGTCTTTAATTATCAGTTATTTTATTATTATTAAGATGATCAATTTTATTTAACTGTTATTATTATGATAATAATACCTATATATTCTATATGATAGAAAATAGGAAAAGAATAGTTTTTACAAGATGAATAAGAAAAACTGATCATTTTTTTCTCAAAAAAGGATAAACCTTTCTCTCTAGCCTATAGTCAAGAGTTACATGTATTGAGAATACTTTTGATTCACAAATTTGATTCTTGTTCTCTATGTGTCCACCCACATCTTGAGGTGTAGAGAACGTCTTGGAAGATCTTGGTGTGAGTACTCTAGCAAGGATAGGAAGATCGAAATATATACGAAAAGATTCAAGGATTCTTGATAGGCTACAAGAGGTAAATGATTTCATATTATTTTTACATATACATATTTTGTTGATTAACATATTGCATATTAAAGGAACATCATATAAAGTTGTTTATATGAAAATTTTTGTTGTATACAATACTACCATTACCGCAACTTCTGTTGCGCACTAAGAACGGTTCCTAACATGGGGAGTTCAAGAATACGTTTGGGGGCCTACTAGGGGGCTCGGGGGATGTTTCTAACATCCCAACAACTGGGAATAGTAACTCTATAAGCTGGGGTTCGGAGTGAGCCTCGAGATTTGGATTCAATCCCTAATAGGAGTATGTTTATGTTGTGACTAGATTTTTGCAAGACTCAGGATCAGGATCGCACTTGAGGTTGTATCGTCATTCACACGGAACTCGAGGTAAGAAAACTGCACCCATGTCGAAATTAGGGCTTGAGCCCCTGTGAATGAACATGGCTATAACTCGGTTTTGAAATGTTTGGTTGAGTATGAATAATTATGCTGTACATTGTTGTGTTATGTATGTCTGTTTATATCTGGAAGTGCGGTACGCACTGGTACGACCCTATGGCCGCTTGAAAAGAGACTGGAACGTCAGTTACGCACGTCCGACTCTATATTTGTCTGGACGAAGCAAGTACGATGCGCACTTGGGTGGCCCTATGGCCACATAAATAAATTGAATATTGCTGAGTGTTGTTTATAATTATTAAGCAGGTTGTTTATAATTATAATATGTCGATTATCTATTTGCTTAATTGCGTTTTCTTGCTCGGCTTTGGCTCACGGGTGCTACGTGGTGCAAGTAAGGGCAAGGGGAAGCTGGACCAACAATGAGTTGGAGAGCTTCGAGGGTGGCGTGTACATAGGCAGCCTGCTCGACTGCCACGGTCAAGACTTCTTTTGGATCTAGGGTCTAGTGGTTTTGCCGCTTAGGACGAATATTGTGTGCCTTATTTATTTTCACTTGTATCATCTATAAACCCTTTTTTTTAGATCCCATGTACATATCAAATATTTTAATGAGAAGTAGCATTCTTTTGACCAAAAAATTTTATACGAAGTTTTTAATTAACCCTAATTACACGTTTTAGTTCAAACGACTCGCTTATCGAGTTGAGCGGGCTGCAGTGCTCTTGACAAGCCTCGCGGCACCACTCCGAAACCAAGAAAAAACCTGCAATTTTCAGAAATCGTAACTCTCCCAAAATCCATCAAAACTCAACTTCAACCCAGTTTCAACCACCCAAACAACTCCAGTAACTCAGAAATGCAGAAACCAACCATCAAACACCTCTAACACAGACCCAGACTCAGAATTCAGAGATTTCAAAAAACACAAAAAATATAGAACAAAGGGAACTTGGTTAATCAAATAACGTATTCTTAAAGATGACCGTCAAAGCGAGAACCCCATTACCAAGCAAGTTAGTAAAACAAACTGCATATCCCTGCAATTCGAATACACAAGCGTGCCTTACACTTTTTAGTTCATAATGAATGAAATGACCCCCCCTGATAAAGAGAAAATCTCCCCTCCCTTTTACTAAACCATGGGGAGCCCCAAAGTTGTTTGCTAGGAAAATTTAGTTCTCATGACAATCCATTTCTTAGTGGAAGATCGAAAAATCTTTCTCTTCATCACGAGACTGATCGGATCTGCCGTAGACACCTGAGAAACTTGAAAGCTTCAAAACGACAATTACCTCTGAGAATCGAGCTCCCCCAATTGGACTCCTAGCTTGACAGCCTCATATCCTCCAAGAAGCAACTCTAATTCCACCAAGGTTAGCTTCCAAAAATCAAACTCCAAAGTGTTCTTCTTGAAGATAAGGTAGAGTGAGAGTGGAGAGAGGAAGAGAACGTGAATTGTGAGGTTGGCTTTAGAATTTGTATTAGTATTCTTAAGCTATTCCTTTGGCTTTAGACCCCTGCCTACTAAGCCTCTCTTCAAAGGCCCTAAGAGCAAAATGGTCATTTGACACCAACAAACCCACTAAACCTTAAATTACACTTAATATTCCCAATTAAATTCAATAATCCTCCAAATATAAATTGTTACACCCAAATTTTGATATTAAATAGAGAGCCTCGAAATGCAGGCTCGAAAAGGATAAGCTCGGGAGTTACAAGTGTTAGCATTACACTTATACAAATTGTCAAATAGTTATAGATTTGCTATTAGCGCTCGAACATGAGTTGTAGCGTTCGAGCATGGGTTGCAGGCTCGAGGATTCCAGCCTTATCTGAGGAACGAGCTCGATCGACTTAGCAAGTGAGAAGAAGGCAACAGATGAAATGATGAGTTCGAATCTATGAATGATCTCGAAAGCGCGTCGAAGCAATGTTCGAGCTCGATGAAGCGCTTATCACACGATAAAAGTTGTTAGGAGTTTCCTATTTCTTACGGATTTGGTAAAACCATGTCTTGAATCCCTATTTTCATGGGATCGTTATTCAGATATTTATTTGAATTTAAACATTTGATTGTAACTTCCCTGAATTGGGGGGAATATATTCCTACAACCAGGTCTATAAATAGTCTAGACTAGGTCATTTGTATTAGCGCACAAATTTGTACTAAGAAGAGACACTGCCAAATTGCTTTCAGCCGAAACTTTTAGAGAGTGTTCTTAACAACAGTGACTCGTGGACGAAGGCAGATTTTAAGTGCTGAACCACATTAAAATACCTAACTTCTCCTATTTTCTCCAAATCATTGTTTAGTGCTCTACATAATTAAGTGGACAAAAAACGGCGTCAACATAAATATTTTCCCCCAAATTTAACTCATACTCCAACGAGTCCCAGTATTTTCCCCAAAATTACCAAAATACCCCTAGGCTCACCCCGAGCTAGTTATTTATCTTCATTGTGACTTTACCGCTACTTTGCTCAAAAGGGCTGACTCCTGCCGAATATCTCAAATATATCCACATAATAATGTGGTCTTGATCATATAATAAACATGTAATCACAAATATACCCTCAATGGGTCAAAATTACGAATATGCCCATTTCTAAGAAAAGCGGGCCTTTAAGCACATTTAATACATTTGAACATGCATAATCAATCATATTATAATATAGCTCATGCAATTCACATAATCGCATAAGTATTCAATAAAATCACATATAAATCCAATTAGACCCTCCCGACCCACTAATCAATGCACTAAGCCTTATTGGGAATAGTGGTTCAATGATTCGACAACCAAAATTTCAACAAACTTTGTGATAATTACACTTAGGTAAAATTCAAGTCGAAAGATATTTTACCTTATCCACTAATGCAATGGATCCTATAAAGAGAGTAATTATTTAATCAAGTGGGGGAATATTATATTTTAATATAATGTT
The DNA here is from genome assembly GCF_963169125.1 of Humulus lupulus. NCBI lineage: Eukaryota > Viridiplantae > Streptophyta > Magnoliopsida > Rosales > Cannabaceae > Humulus > Humulus lupulus. The sequence continues at coordinate 46,487,248 of NC_084800.1, read as the reverse complement.
TGATTGATTAAATAAGTGTTACAAAAAAATGATTATTTAATTTAAGCGGGAGAATGTTATATTATTTTATATAATATAATGTTAGATTAAATAATCTGACAAGTGTTAATATACAAGCTAAGTATAAATACTTAGTGAATTTCACATAGTGTAGATGTGAAATTTGAGTTTCAATTGTAGGCACTCTAAAAAATGTGATTTTGGGTCCAAAGTGATACACGGAGGTATCTAAGGATCCACAAAAAGTTTGGTGGCATTTGGAGCAATTTTAGGACCATTGGAAGAGTCAAACGTCTTAAGAGGCGACGCATCACCTAAATGCGAAGGGGCTTAAAAGCCTCAACATGCGATACATCGCCTACATGCAGGCGACGTATTGCCTGGCATGTCCGTACGAACACGTAGTTTAAACTCCAAATGACGAGTTATTTATCTCTAATCCTATTGGTTATAAATAATGACTGTGCCTACACTATAAAAGGGTCCTCATAGAGTTTTTGGAAGACTTGATCACTCTCTCCAATGCCTCTCTCTCTCTCTAACTTTCAAGAATCTCTAGTGTTATCCCTAAAATTTTAGTTCGATGACGTGGCAATCAGAAGTGACAAGTGGCAATGCATGGTCAGTAAATGGCACATTAATATTCAATAAATTTGTTGGCTCTTTGGAGTTGTGATAAAGTGATTTGACCGATCTGATAGAATTTCTGTCCGACCAGTGAAGATTTTTGACTAACCAGTCGAGTGTTTTGCTAGACCAGAGATGTGTCATGCTAGACCAGAGAAGTATCATGCTAGACCAGAGATGTGCCATGCTAGACCAGAGATGTGCCATGTTAGACCAGAGAATTGTCATGTTAGACCAGAGAATTGTCATGCTAGACCAGAGATGTGTCATGTTAGACCGGTGGAGTGCATGGCTGACCGGTGAGGTGTTTGGCCGACCGGTGAAGTGCATGGCCGACCGGTGAGGTGTTTGGCCGACCGATGGAGTGCATGGCCGATCGGTGAAGTGCATGGCCGACCAGTGAGGTGCTTGACCGATCGGTGGAGTGCATGGCCGACCAGTCAGGGGCTTGTCCGACCAGTCATGTGCTTGTCCGACCAGTCAGGTGCTTGTCCGACCAGTCAGGTGTTTGGCCGACCAGTCACTTGTCTTGGCCGACCAGTGAGGGTTTGGCCGACCGGATTAGTGTTTTGGCCCTCCAGTTTTCCTTCTGGGTGTGATGTGGACCGACTAAACAGATCATTGTTACGCAAGAGATCCCAGTAACAGCTTCATCTAGAATCGGTCATACCTGCGCAGGAATCTCTCATATTATTCCAAAGAATCGCATATTGTTGTATTTTAGATGTTATTATTAATTAAATATTGAAAGAATAACAAAAAGATCCCGATTATGAGGGACTGCATTTGTAAGATCCTGGGCTTATAAATACAAAGCTCATGGCATCATAGAGAGGATTCAGGTTCTAATTTTCCTAAGAGAGTATTTGTATCTTGAGATAAATATTGTATTCTTTTCATTTGCACTGAAGAAACTCAGTTGACTTAGGTTCATCTGATCTTGAGTGTAGATTCATAATCATAACTCTAAGTGGACTAGGCTATTACCAACACATTTGGGTTGAACCACTATAAAAAATTTCTGTGCCGTATTTTTCTCTTGAAGGTTTATTGTCGTTTTGACGTCTACACGTCGTTGGCCAAAACCACGGTCAACATCTAGTTTTCTCTAGGGCCCTCATAGGCTTGTTCATTCTCAATCATAATTTCCTCTTAGAAAAAGGCCTAAAGCATCAATGGTGGCTAGGAAATAGAGAATTAGGACAGTGGTACGAATCGTGTATAAGCCTTGGTTTTGTGTTTTTTGCATTGTAGAAGGAAAAGCTCAAATTTGTAACGCCCTAAACTCCAGGGGGCTAAACTCTCTAATCGAGTCATTTGGTCATAATTGTGTAACTAAGTATGATTAGCGGTTTAGGGTTAAAATTTTTGGTTAAGATATAACGTTTCACTAAAACGTTTACTGTATACATTGGGATCCCAAAATATAATTTAAAGGTTAATTACAATAAAATATTTACAACCAGCCGACCTAAGTGGAAAAATAGGGTTTAACCCTAGTTATTCTTTAAACCATCGGTCGTGGCGGTCAAGCAGCCGCATATGTACACATCGTCACCTAAGCTCTCCAGCTCAAGGATGGTCCAGCTTTCTTTTGCCTTTACCTGCACCACATAGCATCTGTGAGCCGAAGCCCAGCAAGAAAACTCAATATTCTCATGAACAGTAATAACATGTCATCAAATCATAATGTGCATGCCTTGCAATAATAGGCTTAATCACGCATGCAAGCAGGTACAAATAAATGTTTATGGAGTCCTATGCTCTGAGTAGATGACTAGTAAGTCTCTCACTCTGAGGTAGATGACTAGTAAGTCAATCTTGGAGGTCCCATACCCTCCTAGCCATGTGACGTGTAGGTCACCTTAGCCTTTCTGGCTCTGGCTCTAATTAACTAGCCTTTAGACTAGACAAGCGCTTTTAGTTTTCATCGAATTTGGGGTCGGTCCGGAATTAATGCTCATGTTGAGTCATTCAATGCAGATGTCGATTAGATCTAATCTTTCATTGGCTCTACATTCTTGACGCTTATGTCATTCTTGACTCTTAAGTCAGTAACATACGACTAGTGTTCAAAACTACTGTCGAACTTGACTAGTAAGTCACAGCCCTGGGTAGCCAAGACCGTTACACTGTGTGTTTATAAAGGTGCGAGACTTGTTATTCAAGTCATTTAGTTAGAAAAGTGTTACTGAAACTATAATTGAACTAGGGTTAAAAGATTTCGGTCACAAAAGTACATTTTCCATAATCAAACTTTTTTTTTTTGTACATGGGATCCCAAAAGTTATAACGTTTAAAAGACAGTTTACAAATTTTCAGGATATACGTACAACTACTAGCCACTCTAAGGGAAAGACAGACATTTAGGCTTTTCCCGTTCTGTACCACTCCTCGGTCGTGGTGGCCGATCAACTGACTATGTACATTCAGCCCCAAAGCTCTCCAACTCAGGATTGGTCCACTCTGCCCTTGCCTTTACCTACACCACGTAGCACCCGTGAGCCAAGGCCCAGCAAGAAACCAGATAACATAGCATAGCCATTAATCAATCAATTTACAAATCAACAGCTAAACAACCCATAAAGCATAGCTATATACTCAGCAATCCATAATATTCACACAATCAGGCATTCCGCATACCAAGCTCATCAATTCACATATTAATCAGGGTCAACGCCCTTAGGTCGCACCCCCTATTTATCCCACTGACTCCGGCCCGCTTAAATCGAGCTCAGTGAATATTAAGCTGTCCTCAGCTACCAGTGGCCGAGCCGCGCCCTGTGCGCAAATATTGATTACGGCACTCTTAGGTCGTTTATCACATGTCCCATGGCATAATACCATCTATGACATAATACAGATATAGGGAGCTCTTAGTCCCATCATTAATGATAACTCTACAAAATAGAGTTATTTTACCATATTTTATATGCTAATTGTTGCTTAGTTCTTGAGTTTTTAATTAACTTATAAAGTTTTTATGTAATTTTTAATTTATTAGTCTTATTGTAGTTTTCTAGATTTTTATATGTTTTTATAGTTATTTTATTATAATATGTTGTAGTTTAATTATTTGAAATTTGTGTTGTTAGATCATAAGTTAAAAAATGTGATTTTATTGAACTTAATTGCCAAAGTAAATTAAATTTCAATTAGTATTTTCATGGACTTAATATGAGTTATTTTACAATTGAAAATAGTTTATTCTAATTTAATATTTACTTATTTTGTAGGATGTACTTTGCAATTTTTTATGCTTGAAAAAGAAGAGAAAAGGAAATGAAAGTGGCATTTTTGTGGAAAAAGCAAAGAGATTGCGCCATGCCGTGCTAGCCAATCCATGCCTAATATTACGTCGAAGTCCTTGATCACCAGTTCTATCAGGTCTCCTTCTAGTTCTATATCCTCAATCTTGATTGGTACGCCTCGTACTATCCGTGATGATAGAACTACTTTGCCTGAAGGCAACTCGGTTACAAACCTAGTTCTAAATCTTTCACAAGGTTTGTCTAGTTTTTCTATCATTCCTAACGAGATATACGAATGAGTGGCTCCCGAATCAAATAATACAAAACATAAGTTATTGAGGATAGAAACCTGACCTGTGACCACCTTGTTGCTAGCATCAGCCTCTCCTTGGGTTAAAGTAAAAACCTTAGCAGGAACCATATTTTCGTCCTTCTTCCCTTCTGGCTTCTGCTGAGGACAATCTCTTTTACGATGCCCTTCCTGACCACAGTTAAAGCATTCCTTGGTGTTTGTGTGGCATTCTCCAGGATGCTTCTTCTGACACTTAGCACATGGCGGGTATTCCACGTAGCCCGGCCTATTTCCTCCATTATTCGTACGTGCCCTCTTATCGCTATCGAATTTCTTGTTATCCGGATGCCATCTTTTCTGGCCATTACCGTTATTGCTGGACTGATTGTTGCTGTTATGGTTGTTACTCCAACTGGTCTGAGGTTGATTCTGCTGTCTAGGATCAGGCTTTCCGGCTTCCTCTTTACTTACATTAGCCTGCAACCTCTCTACTTCTATTGTCGTTTCAAGAACATCGGCATATGTAGTATTCCCCGGGTTTGCTAGTTTAACCCCCATCTCGATCTTCGGTCGAAGTCCTCTAAAAAATTTGTTCACCCTCAGAAAATCAGTTGGAACCATCTCAGATGCGAACTTAGCTAAGCGGCCAAACTGACGAGCATACTCTGCCACTGATAAAGTACCATGCTTCAAGTTGGCGAACTCCTCAACTCTCGAAGCGAGTACAGCCGAGTTGTAGTACTTCTTATGGAACAGCTCCACAAATTGGGTCCATGTCATGGTGGCAACGTCATGCGATTGCTGGACCAAGTCCCACCATATCCTGGCATCCTTCTTGAGTAATGACAAGACGCAAGATATGTCGTCCGCATTACTGAGATTCATGTGCGTCAGAATCGGCTCCACGTTCCTTAGCCATTCTTCTGCCTCAAAGGGGTCTGTAGTCCCTTCGAAGTTTGGAGCGTGCTGTTTGCGGAACCTCTCATACACTGGCTCCATATTCGGTACTAGATATGGCCGTAGTTCACCACTGGCCATCCCCCATATGGACCAACTTGTTGGGGTGCTGGGGCCATTTGTTGTGGCTGCGGCTGCGGTGGAGGCTGAGGCTGAGTCTGAGCCTGTTGGCGTTGTTGCTGCAAAAGTTCCTCGACTTCTTGTCGCAGTCTGGCGATCTCCGCAGTGTTGTCAACTGGCGGTGTCGGCGCGTTGCGGCTAGCAGTAGCACGCACTCCACTTCTGCGAACTGGAGGGGCTTCATTGGTTGCTGGAACACCGTTGGAGGCGTTTCCGTTGGTGCGTGCGGATCTTCAGAGCGACATCTTCAACAAAGTTCTAACAGTCGAGAACATGTTAGAACTTATCCTAATAGGCTCTAAGGCAAAACTTATTCTAAAACAAACATATCTCAGACCTATTTATTATGACTTCTTATGAAAATTATATAAGTCTTTATTTATTATTTAGAGTGGGTTTCTATACTTAGAAAAACAAGCCATCTTTATTTTCTAAGTCTGTTTCTAATCATCCTATATGACTTAATTCTCAGGCTCGAAACTCATCTTTGTTCCAAATTTAACCATATTGAGGGAGGGCTGGGATCAGTAAAATCGTTCCCACTACTAAGGCCCCCTAATTCTCAATAAGGAAACTTGGTTCATTGATTTGTATCCACCCTCACCGAACTTAGTCATTATTTGTTTTACTTATTATTTATTATGATTAAAAAAATCAAACTCATACACGATAATAAAATAACATGATATTCATTTGGAAAAAGTTTTCACTTATTACAACCATAAAACAAAGAAATAAATAAAACCAACAATAAAACTACTTATCTAAAAATCCGGATCTTCTACATCCGATCCTTCATCTAACATATCATCATCCAATTCTTCATAATCCTCATTGTCTTGAGCCTCAAAATTTCCTCGGGGAAGATTCAAGAAGATCCTATGTTTTTGCTCATTAGTGAATTGAAGCTCTAAATTAGAGGTGAACTTAAGTATGAGAGAATAATATCTTAGGGCTACTTGTAAGTCATCATCATTATTTATAGTTTCCCATATTTCTTCTAAAGTTGAAATTACTGAAGGAAGATCTTTAAACAGTCTAATTACTAATACATATTGTTCCGTTGCTCTCATCATTATTTCCTTAGACTCTTGAAGATGACCTATTTCTTTGTGGAACAAAAGTAGTCTTCGAGTGATTCTTTCTAGTGCTCCTACGGTGTTTCTTGGTTCCCTTATTCTTTTTAAAGCCTTAATGGCTCGGATATCCTCATTGCTTAATGCTCCGTTCATACTTAACTGAAAACATAAATACTAAAAATCGTTAGCTATACACATAGGCAAAATAACTATAACTTAAATACTTACTTGGCGGTCAAATTTGGAGCTTTGAGTGTGTGTATCGAGGAGAACTTCATGCGAAGGAACCGTTTCTCTGATACCAACTATAATGACCCAACTACTCTAGACTTTTAGACCATTAACAAAAACTATACGTAAACACTAATTCTTAATAATACTTACAAGTGATAAGATCATAACTTTATTAGAACTTTGAAAAAAAAAACAAAGGTCAAACTTACATAAAATTTAGGTTAGGATATGGGATCCCATTGTTTTAAAAACAAAACATAACATAATTTAAAATAAAAGGAATTACATAACAAGTGCGGAAAAATACATGTAAAAACCATAAAAAACAAAACTACATCCTCGAATCGAAACGCTCGGCTCTTGAATCCATTCCGCCTCAATACACATTCTCCAAGCTTCCAAGAACCATTCCCGCCACTAAGTCTATTTTCCTGCACATATAAACAAAAAGGAATGAGCCTAATGCCCAACAAGGAAAAATCTAACACATAGTCCATATACATAAATTTCATAAGAAACATAAAAACATAACATAACACTTATATCATACACATGCTATAATGGCCATTATTACTTGGGGTCCCATAGACTAAACAAGTCATATGCCCATTAGATTAGTGGGGTCCTACTAGCTAAGCAAGTCATATGCCCATAATCCATTTGGGGCTTGTTAGTCATATGGGTCATATGCCCAAGCCTACAAACATACATAACATAACATAACATAACATATTTCATAACATAAAAACATAAGATAACACATAAAAAGCATATAACATATAAATTATATCCTATTTTCCTTACCAAAGTTACCGAGATATGAAGACAGAGTTGGGACTTTGGAACACTCCTAAAAACCATTATGAAAGGGTGAGTCTATTGAAGAAAAAGAGATGAAAGAGATGATGAACTATAATTTTAAAAATATACTTACCAAAACCCTTTGCTCAAGAACTTAGATTTCCTAACCAAAATAAGAATAAGGTTAGAATGAGTAGAAGACTATGAGAACTTTTAAAGAAAAAGTACAAAAACGAACTAGAGTTTGGGATACCTTGAAGACTTATAAGACCGATCTAAACCTTGAACCGAAATGCTATAAAATCTTACTTCCCAAGTGTTTTGATAAGCTTATGATGATCAAGCTTATGTTTCCCAACCCAAGTGTTTACACTCTCACACTCACCTAGCAACTTGCAGCCTCTGAACTTAGAGTAAAAGATGAACAATGGCTGGGTACTAGGTCCTATTTATAGAGTTTAGGAATGAAAGGATCTTAATTTAACTTGAATAAAAATAATGGCTTTTTAAGTGAAAATAATTTGAATTATCGTTCAGTAGAGGCTGAAGACTCGTTCAAAAAGATGCTGGACTTATCAAGAGGTTGAAGGGTTGAATGGAAAATGATTTCAAAAACTTTCAAATTATGCTGAGAGGGGCGATATATCGCCCCCTGTAGGCGATATATCGCCTGGGCCAGTATGCCCGAGGCAGTCGTGCATCGTTTCGTGTTTTTCGTATCTTTGTGCTACGATATATCGGCATACGCTGATTATTTAAACACGAAATTACACATTTTTAGCTTAATTTGAATTGAGTAAACAGCCTTGACTAAGCCCTTAAACGTTTTCAAAGCTGCTGACTGACCTTAGAGTATTCAAATTTTAACCTTAATAAATTAAATCCTCAAAATACTTAATCATTATTAAACCCATACTTAACATGTGTTATTTTCCTATTGGTTCTTATCTAAACCTTATAGTATAATAAATATTATCCTCAATATCAGTCATATTAATCAAACCTTAGGTTAAAATTAATATTCCTACACTATAGGTTAAACTTAGAAAATCTACAAGTACTACTATGAGTGTCCAAATAAATCTCGGTCTGAACCAAAAATCCGCAGTCATAAAGATAATACTATTACTACTATCTAACTTAGCTAAGTAGAGTTCTTGGACTCTACACTTAGAGCAAAAATATTATGTTTTGCCTTATAAATAATGTTCATTGATTTATTTGTTATTTCATTAGATTAATTTACACTAAATGCTTTGAAATTATAATTTTGAAAAGTGAAGAAAAATCCTATCTTTTTAGAAGTAATTTGTGCTTAAAATTATAAATCTATTTGGAAAATGATAGGTTGAATTATTTTAACTATCACTAAAACTTGGGAATCAATATACTAATAAATATTATTAAACTTACATTTTATGGATTCTTGTATCTTAATAATCTTTTCTTTTAACCCTTATTTTTAAATCATTATTGGTTTATTTTTATTCTCTTAAATAGCTTTATTTTTCAATCTTTTATTTTATGTTCATAATATTAAAACTCATCAATCTTTGGAGCTATGTTAGAATTTATTACTTTTGATTTAAAATAGTTTTCTTTTTTATTTTAGACAGCTCCTTTGGGTACGATCTCGTGCTTACACGAACATTATATTCCATATACGATTCGTGCGCTTGCGAGTATAAATTTTTAAAACATACCCGTTTGGGATCCATCAATTAACATATAACCGGGTGCAATTTCTTACCTTTGATTCCGCTTGCTTTGTTCAATGAAATCAACCCTCAAGCACGATCCCGTCCGAGCCCTAGCATCCACCTAGTCACAGCCACAAATTAGAATCATACCAAACTTCAATTCCAAAACCTAGCCTCGGGACCAATCCCGAGCCCTCGAGAAGCCCTAATTCCACCAAACGGGGTGGTGGAATCAAACCCCAAGCCCTCGGGCAAAAACCCTAAGAAATAATCCAAAAATCCTCTTTTGGAGACAGGGTAGCGCTACAGCGCTACAAAGAGGGCGCTATAGCTCCAAAAGCAAAGCCAAAAAGCTCCCAGACCACTAGGCCTGGTTAGCGCTGTAGCGCCCAAAGGCTAGCGCTACAGCGCTAGTCACAGCATAGCCAAACTCTGGTTTTCTCCCTTCGATTTTCCCCAAGCCAAACCTCTACAAAATCCTTCCAAGCTTCAACCAAACACCAAAACAAGCCTGCCATCATCTATAACTCACCCCAAATGACCCAATCATATAAAACTTAAGCACATGCACCCCAAAATGAAGAAAATGTCGTGATTGAGCTTGAAGCTCAAACTCAACAAAACACCAGAAATTTCAGAACTTTAAAGCTACAATTTTATACCTTTGATGGAGAATTTTGACATAAGTTATCTCTAGTATCCTTTCAGCCTCAAGCCCTTCACTTCCTCAAGCTTATCCCCCTTGATTACATCCAAAACTCAAGTTTAGAAAACCATTTCAGCTAAAACCAGAAATTCAAGAAAAGAACCTTAAAACTTACCTCAATTGGACTGAATTCCCAATAGGATCTCCTAGTTTCACCAAGAACCTCAAGTGCTAAACTTGACCTAATCCTCCTCTGAACCACAGCTCCAAGAATTCACAAGAAATGGTGCAAGAAGAATAATAAACCGAGAGAGAGAAAAAGGGTTAACTTGGGAGTTCTGTTTTTCTTTCTCTCATTTTGTCTCTTTCCCCTTTTCTTTCAGCTTCTAACACTCTCTACACATTCCAATAAGTCATAAAGGCTGAATGTCACGTATCCCTTATTAAACCAAATGACCATATTGCCCTCCCAATAAATCCTAAACCTTTAAGTCATTCTAAGGGCATTTTGGTCCTTGCACCCAATTCCCGCTAATTCCTCAAATGTCTCTAATATTTACCGCTTACATCCCGACACATAACTAATCACCAATTATTTTCCTCAATAACATATAGTCTCCAATATATTCTCTAAATTCCCAAAAATACCCCCAGACTCACCCCGAGTCGGGTATAAATCCCCACTGTGACTTTTCCGCTAAACCGCTCACTAGGATTGCCTTGAGTCACAAGCTGCAGATATATCCACATAATAATGTGGTCTCAACAATTTATCACAAATATTTACACTTATACCCTCAACAGGCCAAAATTATAAATATGCCCTTATAACCTAATCAGGGCCTACATGCATACTAATACACATAGTCATGCATCACATATATCCAAATAATCATATAAGCATACTTATCACATAATCATGAATTTCCACCATTGATTCACATAACTTCCAATTGTGCCCTCCCGACACACTAATCAAGGCTCTTAAGCCTTATTAGTAATTTAGGGTCGTTACAACTATCCCCTCCTTATAATAATTTCGTCCTCGAAATTTATTTGAGCACATCAGATAGTAAACCTCGTACCTCTGACCATAGTTCCCAAGGTCCAACGCCTTTACTTTTATTCCTCGATAACACTCTTACAAGAGTAACAATCTTGTTCCACAAATTCTTGTCTAATAGCCATACTTTCGTTAACCCCCGCTTACACCACAAACCTGCTGAAACTTCAGGGTCTGCTTGGTTTACAACAATCACTTCATTGTCTTATCCTTAATACCAGAAATACATATGAGCCATCACCCCTACCAGGGTGAGATCCGTTTATAGGCTCCCGGCCTAATCCTTAGTACAACTTCAGAATTTCTGTCAAATCGGGAGTTAGAACTCCCCCTTTCTTTCTCTGAATATCATACTTTTCCTTGTCTACACTTACTTGGAGAGATACAAATCTCTCATCCCGGAACTTTTTATTCCAAAATTAACAATTTACAAGTTGTCACATCAACTCCATCTATCCCTTCTACTATAAATACTATAAGGCAGAACCATAAATAGGTTAGAGAACATAGTCACTATAGAGATCTACTTGTATAGAAGAGCATTTACTCTTTGGAATTGATCCCCTAACAACCTCAAGACACTCATTTGATCTTGGTGGTAAAAGGAAAACATAATAATAATACTTACAAGTGGAATCAAGTCGTTAGTGGTCGAACTACTATAATTCTCTCTCTTTATTTATTACAACACTTATTATTACACTAGAATATTCCTCTCAAAGTTCACGCACAAACGTCTCACATTAAATTAGTAGTTGACCCAAAAATCTAGTCAACATTTAGTTTTTCGCAATAATGGTGTTTACCACAGTCTATCACACTGCCTTATTGATAGGGCTAATTGTTGTTATGGTGATTCCTTGGTTCATGCTAGCTTCCTTGAATCCCTCATGGATTCATCTCAAGACCCAGGCTAATTGCCTTACCTCTGTGGTGGAAAGTGAACTCAAACACTTTTTTGTGGTTGGTCTCAAGTTGATGATATTCTTTGCGTATTTCGTGACTATAAATCCCAAGCTAATGGATTTTTTGAGTATTTCTTGAGTGTGGAACTCGAGTAGATGGGACTTCCCTAGTATAAATATATGAATAAATAGGATTTCCCCCCCCCCCCCCGGAACTATTCACGTTATCGAGTTATGGGACTTTTGTTAGTTTCCATCCTACGTGACTAACAAACTTCTATCGTGACACTGTTGGGCGATGATGTGGCAATGCCACGTGTATAAATAATTAATTTTAAATTAACAAAATCTATTTTCTTATTCAAAATTAATAAATTAAAAAATAAAACAAGTTTTTTAAACAAAAAACAATAATATATTTAAAAAAACAAGTATTATGCTTAAACTAAATACTATTTGTAATTTTTTTTATATTGGTGCAATTGAGAATGTAAAGAGCATGCTCAAATTTAGGGCAATACTCTTGTCACATCTCTATTACGTTGGAGAAGGCTGTACATATAAAAGCATGTTTGGATAATTCAAATGAATGTAAAGAACATAGTTGTAAGAACTAAAACCTTAAATATGTCATTTATAACAAAATATAGCATCAAGTAGTTTATAGCAAGACAATTGTACTACCTTTGGTTACACTAAGCATCTCTTACATCAAAATGACATAATAAGTTGGCAATATCCTTAAACCTTATATAGGAAATACAAAAAAAGCCAACATATCAAAGCAAAGTCTAACTAATTATAGCATATCAAAAGAAACTTAGATTTCAGATCAAAACTAAGTTTATGGTTGCTGAGATGATGATGGTTGTCCCTGAGATGATGAAGCTTATTCCTTGGTTAGTCAATACCGTTATACTATGTTGTTTTAAATAATGTTAAACTCGAGTTATTTGGCCATAAACGTGCAACTAAATGTGATTAATGATCCACAGTTAAAAATTTCGGTCAAAATGGATAGATATTTCATTAAAACGTTAAGTTATACATGAGATCCCATAATAAATGTTTACAAAGTTGTTTACAGTTTCAAAAAGGTAATTACAACTCAAAAGTTACAACCAGCTGACCTAAGCTGCAAAATAGAGTTTAATCCTAGTTCCTCTGGAAAACCTTGGCCGTGGTGGTCAAGCAGCCACATATGTACACGTCGCCACCGAAGCTCACCAACTCATGGCTGGTCAAGCTTCTCTTTCCCCTTACCTACTCCACATAGCACCTGTGACTCAAGGCTTATCAGAGAAAACTTAAACATGCTCATAAGCAGTTAATATCATGTTTCCAAATCATATTAAGCATGCCTAACAGTAATAACACTACTCGTGCATGCATATCATTCATATAAATGACTACAACGTCATATAGGGGCTAGCTGCCCTAATTAAATGATTAATGAATCATTTCGAGCTCGTTGCCCAAAATACATGATTAATGAATCATATTGGGGCCCGGCCCTAGGATATGAGACTTAATAAGTCACCCCGATGCCCATTGCCCTATCCTCTGTATAACCAGCCTTGGAGTTGGCCCATCGTACATGGCGCTTAATTTTCCATGACCATTGGGTCGAACAAGCGTATAATGAGCTCCTGATTAGGCATAACCATATCACCTAGTGCTCAACGCGCTATTACCGCCCTTGACTTATAAGTTAATGTTTTTCGACCAGCGCTCAGCGCTATTGCCGTCCTTGACTCATAAGTCAATGCTTTTCGACCAGCGCTCAGTGCTATTGTCGTCCTTGACTCATAAGCCAATGCTTTTCGACCAGCGCTCAGCGCTATTGCCGTCCTTGATTCATAAATTAGTGCTTTTCGACCAGCAGTCAACGCTATATTCGTCCTTGACTCATAAGTCAATGTTTTTCTCAATTAGATAATGCAGACAAACATATACCATATACCAAATATCCAGATACAGAGCATTCAACATGCTTAATCAACAATCACAAACATAATCATAATCATGTACATTTACAAGGGTCCAAGCCCAAATCAAATCTATATCCAACATTCTGGCCAAGCCCTAATCATGTACATCACGTATTGGGTGCAGTTTTCTTACCTCAGGTTCCAGTGTAATATAAAATAAGAACGACCTTCGAGCATGATCCTGATCCCGAGCCCCTAACGATAACCTAGTCACAACCAAATATAGAATCCCGTCAATAACGAGCAAATAAAGGCTTCCTGATCGAGTTCTTGCCTCTGGGATGTCGAATTATACTAAACTGGGTAGTAGAATTGATCCCGAGCCCTTAGGTTTGAGTTCCTGCACTCAAAACCTTCCTTGGCCAAATCCTCTATTTGAGTCGTGGCGCCCCACAATTAGAGTCGTGGCTCTCACAAACAGAGATCCCAGCCCTAACTTCTCTGGACATGGGCCGCGGCGCAGCCCAACAGGCACCGCGACGCGACTCTGCATCAAGAAACTGCCCAGACTTCTGAGTTCATGAAGGTCGCAGCGCCCAAGAATAGGGCTGCAGTGCGACCCCGCAAACCCAGCTTTCTATGATCCAAATCCTCTCAAAACTCACCCCAAATCCATATTGTTTCCCAAAAATATTTGCATGATGACGTGTCATGTTTAAGAGGCGTATGGACAACACGTGACTGGTTATTGATGAAGACTTGGTCGACCAACAACCAGGATATCGAGAGGAAATTAAAGTTGCTCGATAGGCACAAGGAATATGCTGAGCAGTAGGAAAAGAAGGCGTGCAGACATATCCGACCAGATCTGCCGTAGGACTGAGGCAAACACTCGGGGATGGTTATGAGTTAGATATTCCCTAGATATTTGATTGTTTTTATATGTAGATATCATTATTTTTGTTACTATTTGTTTATGCTTGTAACATAGGTTACAAACGACTCATAGGCCCATATGTACATCCTTGAGCCTATAAATAGGACTCATGGGATTCATTTATTTCATGCGCAATATTTTGTAATAAGAGAGAACAGGTGCTTTTCTACACAATCTTTGTATTCAATTCGGAGCCTGTGAAACTTAGTGAACCCTAGTTCGCTGATTGCAGGTTTTGGAGTCTACATCAATAAAAACACTAAATTGACGTAGGTTATTACCAATCTCCAGGGCCGAATCACTATAAAATCATTGTGTCATTTTAATTCTTAAATTCAGTTCTATAATTTGTATCGTTTATCGTGACTCCGTGTCGTTTACTAAATCGAGGGTCAACACATACTAAACCCACCATTCAATCTCAAAACATACCCAGAATATTCCAGGCAACAAAACTCACTTTTCAAATAGATCAAAAACTCACCGAACCATAAAATCGAAATCAAAACTTAAGAAACTTAATGAAACAGAAACTCAGAAGTTCAAAGTTTAAATTACCTCTAATTAAGTTGTTTTCCAGCTAAATCATCCGGTTATCAAGCTCCTAATCTTCCCTAAAATCGTTATGACTCTAACCTTGCTTGAATCCAAGCTCTAAAATAAATAAATAAATTAGTAAGAATCAACCATATGACAACAAAATCATAAAGCAAACAAGATTAAAATAATTTGTACCTTAATTAGAACCCTTGTTCGTATACAATAATTAATTGATAACATTCCAAAACCAAAAGACACTAAATTAATTACATACCATTCTCATGCCAATCCACACGACCAAGTTTCCTTCGAAAATGCTAACGAGCATCAAGTGAGAGAACGGGAGAGAGAACAAGAGCGTTGAATGTGTTTTCTGTTTATGACAGGTTACTTAAGGCTAAAGTAACCTTAAGCAAATTCCAAGGCTCGGGGTACCAAAAACGTCCCCGGGGGTAAAATGGTCAGAATCTCCAAAATTCTCTCCTCATCTCACTAACTCCGAAGATATCCTCAAATATTTATTATCATTACCCAATATCCCAATAATGTACTAAATACCCAAAATACCCCCTTGACTCGCCCTGAGTCAAGTATTAGTCCCGTTGTGACTTTCCCGCTAACTTGCTCCTTGCGATCGCCTCGTGCCGAGTAACCCAAATATATCCACATAATAATGTGGTCCCATACATATATCACATATATGTCAAATATACCCATAACGAGCCAAATTACAAAAATTACCCTTCTGATAAGAAACAGGCCCACATGCATATTTAATACATCTAAACATGCATATTAAGTCATATTATAATATAACTCACATAATCATATAATGATACACATATATATCACATAAAAACATAATTTTCCATAGTTTTCCATCCTGCCCCCCTAATCAAGGTCCTAAGCCTTATTAGGTAATTTGGGACGTTACACTTGTGCTGTCTCCCTTGCCTTTTGTTTTGCTATCCTCTTGTTTCTCTTGACAGTTTTTGGATCGACATTTTTCTTTGGAGTTCTTCCCATTTTCTTCTTAGTAACAGGCTATATATAAACATGAAAACATGTCAATTTTCAGCTGTTTACCGAGTTTTTTGGAAACTTTAATAATAGAATATTAGAGAGCTTAGATGAAAGGGTTTAAGGAGTAAAGACATGGTTTTTATGTGGTTGGGGCATTAATGAAACTTAGTCCACGAGACAGTTGTATTAGAGCTTATAGAACCTTTGACAATGGAGTTTCTTACAAGTTTGAGCAGAATAACTGCTTATAATCAAAAAAATTGGATCCCCTCCTCAGTGCACCACTATTCGTATTTATAGGCACATGAGTGCACTGGGCTTGGGTTGGGCTGACCCAGGCCCAATAAAGGCGTAGATACCATTAGCTTCTCTGATGGAAGCCCAATACAAATGATTAAAATATGAAACGTACAATAATCAAAGCCCATTGGGCCAAACCAAATAATATCTTATTCTAAGACATGAGACAAACTGGAGTTTCAGTCTAGGTTCTCTGGGCTACGAGGAAGATTTGGGGGAAAAGATCGGTCAGAGTAGTGGCGGCGCAGGTCTGAACCAACGACGTACAATCCCGAGGTAGCCTCTTCTACAGGCTAAGCATGGGGACAACCCCCATGCTTCATGGGACTATGTCAGTACCTTGGACACTTTATCTCGCCAAACTTGAACAACCAACCTGGGTTCGTTTACCAATGTCCCCCTCCGTTCACCCAGGTCCCGGACCATTTACCAGGATCCGGGTCTATCCACAACGATCCAAGTTCCCATCTTGGTTTTGCGAACCGCAACCTTCTCTGCCGCGCCTCGAGACGTTGGGGGGAGTGGTTCTGAGCTCATACCACCTGCCCCGACAGAGGTCTCGGTCCGCACTCCTGGACGCCCTTTGGGCCTTGCCCAGACTTAGGCTGCCAACATTCATTTTCCTCTCGTCAAATGGGCTCGATCTGGGCCTTAACTCCAAATCGGGTGGCCCACGGGCTTAGAGTGTGGATCTGGACACTCGGAAAGAAACGGGGATAACATCAGCATATAGAATATACAATACAAAACACCCATTAGTTACAATTTAAATATAGAATAAATTTACCTGTTCTACATAAGGATTTTTATAAGTTCGACGGGAGTGACTAGGTTTCCCACAGTTGCTGCAAAAGTTTGGCTAACCAAATCTTCTAGCTATGGTTGCATTGGGGGCAGGAGGTTCATCATCTTCCTTTTTCTTGACTCTTTGGTTTCCCTAGTAAGACCGAGTCAGTAGGTGGATAGAGTGGATTATGTCCTAGGCCTGGCATTTATCAGGTGATGGCATTGGCTCAATAATTCCATAATGTCGCGTACATAATCCACTATTACAGATTACATTTCTAAAGCCACCACTGTAACGCCCTGGTTACCCCAGAACAGTTACGGTGAACGGTGAACCGGAAATTTGACCCGCTACCCGAGTCCTTTGGTTAAAAACGTGATCTAAGTGTTATTATCAGGTTAAGGTGAAAAACCAATAAAAAGGAAATGGTACTTTTCATTAAGTAAATAAACTGCTCATGAGCCTTTCAAAATGTTTACAAGTAGTTCGTAATACAAAAGAGTCGCTACAGTTCCAAATTTACAAACTTCGCCGGCCTAAGCGGCAAAAATAGGGTAAACCCCTAGTCCCTTTGAGAACTCCTTGACCGTGGCGGTCAAGCGGCCCTGTATGTACACAACATCGCCCAAGCTCTCCACTCAGGGCTGGTTGAGCTTTTCCTTCCCTTTACCTGCACCACGTAGCACCCATGAGGCAAGGCCCAGCAAGAAAACACAATAAAACATGATATAATATCAACAACGATCATTATAATCATTCAGGACTATCAGTCCAGCAAATAGGTGACAATAGCCAAAAGTCACAATAATGAGCATCGCTCCCTCTAGCCATGTGACGATAGGGTCACCAGGGCTTAACGGTTAAGTGATTCTTTGTAGAGTCCAAGAACTTTACTTAGCTAATTGTTTAGTAGTATTATAGTATGTTTAGTGTTATCTTTGTTACTATGGATTTTTGGTTCAGACCGGGAATTATTTGGACACTCATAGTAGTACTTATAGATTTTCTAAGTTTAACCTATAGTTTAAGAATATTAAGTATAACCTAAGGTTTGATTATATGACTGATAATTAAGGGTTATATTTATTATATTATAAGGTTTAGACATCAACCAATAGGATTTTAAGCACATGTTATGAATGGTGATTAAGGATTAAAGATTTTTGAGGATTTAATTTAATAAGGAGTAAAGTTTGAATGTTATAGGGTCAGTCAGCAGCTTTGAGTACGTTGAGGGCTTAGTCAAGGCTGTTTACTCCATTCAAACTTAGCTAAAAATATGTAATTTCGTGTTTAAATATTCAGCATGTGCCGATATATCGCAGCTATAGGGGGCGATATATCGCAGCACGTAGATACGAAAAACACGAATCGATGCACGGTCGCCTCGGGAACAATGGTCCAGGCGATATATCGCCTATAGGGGGCGATATATCGCCTCCTCCAACATGTTTTCAAATACTTTTGAATTCTTTTCCTTTCAGCCATTCAAACTCCTCCATAAGTCCAGCATCTTCTGAACGATTATTCAAATCATTTTCACCTAAAAAGCAATTATTTTTATTCAAGTAAAATCAAGATACTTTCATTCCCAAACTCTATAAATAGGACCTAGTACCCAGCCATTATTCACCATTTGCTCTAAGTTCAGAAGCTGCTAATGTTAAGTGAGTGTGAGAGTGTAAACACCTGGTTTGGGGAAAAACTATAAGCTTAAACATCATAAGCTTATCAAACACTTTGGGAAGTGAGTTCTATAGTATTTCGGTGGAGGTTAGATTGATCTTGCAAATCTTTGAGGTAACCAAAACTCTAGTTCCTTTCTGTATTATGTTTCCTTTCTCTTAGTCTTCTACTCAATTTCCTAACCTCATTCTTATTTTGGTTAGGGAATCCAAGTTCTTAAGCACTTAAGTTGTGGTAAGCATATTTTCTTTTAATGGTTTAGTCTTCCTATTCTCTTTCATTTCATCTCCTTTCTTTAAGACTCACTCTTGTTCATTATGGTTTTAGGAGTGTTCCAAAAAGTCCCAACTCAGTCCATTTTTATCCCGGTAACTTTGGTAAGGAAAATAGGCTAGAATCTATATGTTTATGTTTATGCTATTTTATGTGTTATGTTTTCATATGTTATGAATATGTTATTGATGTGTATGTTGTAGGCTTGGGCATATGCCCTATTTGACTAACAAGACCCCAAAAAGATTGTGGGCATAAGCCTATTTAGCTGGTAGGACCCCACTAATCTCATGGGCATAAGCTTGTTTAGTCTATGGGACCCCAAGTAATAATGGCCATTATAATAAGTGATTTATGTGTTATGATATGTCTTTACGTTATTATGAAATTATGTTTATGTTTATGACTATGTGTTAGATTTTTCCTTGCTGGGCATTAGGCTCATTCCTTTCTGTTTATGTGCAGGAAATAAGCTTTAGAGGTGGAAAGATTCGTGACGCTTGGAGGATGTGTATCGATGGTGAATGGAGTCAAGGGGCCGAGCGTTATTCGATTCGAGGATGTAGTCTCCTTTTAAATTTTTTATGATTTTATGTGTATTTTCCGCACCAAATATGTAATGTCTTTTATTTTTAAATCATCTTTTGTTTTAAAAAACAATGGGATCCCATAATCCTTCTTAGTATTCTGTTTGTTTGTAAATAACTCTCATTTTGCAAGTTACTCAATAAATTATGGTATTTTCGTAAAAATGTAAGTTTTATGTATAGTTTCGTTAATGGTCCAAATAGTCTAGAGTAGTGGGTCATTACATTCTTTCATACGTTCGATCAGGACAGGTGCATGGTGATTAGTCACCAACATAACCTTCCTCACGACTCTACAGTCGAAGCTATGGACAACGTCCCTTAGCCACGTGACTAACGGTCACCGGGGTCATGTACCTTGGCTATAGTCATCTGGTCGTAGACCAGGCAAGCGCTTATAAGTTCTTCGACCTTAGGGTCGGTCCCGCATTAATGCCATAGAACCATTCAATGCGTGATCATCGACTTTAGAGTCGGTCCCTGCCTAGTCAGTGTCTTAAGCAGGTAATCAGCATTCATTAGTATTTATTATGCAATCCACGTTCACATACTTCAACCAACATGCCTCGATATCAAACCATGCATGTCATATACCTGTACAGGGTGCAACTGTATCCATACACTATTTTCTTACCTCAAGTTCGAGCGAGAAGTATGATAAAGACGACCCCTGAGAACGATCGATCTTTCAGTTCCTTAGCGGTTACCTAATCACAACCAATTATAACCTCCATTAATGAGAATCCACAATAATAAGGTCTTAACCTAAGCACCACCCTCGGGACCTCGAAACATGCCCACACGGTGAGTAGATTCGATCCCGGGCCTTAAGGATTGAAACCCCAAGTCAAAAACCCTTAAAAACACTCAAAACGGGGTTTGGAAGGAACAGGGTAGCGCTACAGCGCTCAACCCCTAGCGCCACAACGCTCTACTCAGAACCTCCCAAGCTCCAGAAAGCCTCCCGAGGAGCGCTACAGCGCCCTAGGGTGGGCGCTGTAGCGCTACCTCCAGGCCCAAACTCCCCTGAACCGACCTTCTTCAACTCTTTCGATTCTAACTCGATTTCCAAGCTTCCAAATCCTATTCTTGATGCCAAATAAACCCAAAAACCATCCCAACACACCCCAAACATCACAAGCATGGGAACCCTAGCCAAAACTCCCAACAAAACCATGAATTCACCCTAGTAAACTTAGCTGCAAAACAAAACCAAAACAGGGCAAACCAGAGAAAACCATGGTTAGAAACTTACCCAAAGCTTGGCTTATGATGCTCTTCAATGGTGGAACACACCCCTAAACTCCCAAGGCTTGCTTCCTAAGCTTGAATCCTCAAAATTGGTTCAAAAACCACAAAGAACAGTGAGGAGAAGAAGGTACGGGAGAACTCTTTGCATACTCTGTTTTTTCCACTTCTTTTCTCAGCTATCAAGTGTTATATCTATCCTAGGGGTGAAATGTCCATTTTACCCCTAGGTCAATTAATACTTTCTAAAGGCTCCCGAGGGCATATTTGGTACTTCCCTCCTATCTCGTTAATCATAATTAACGCTCTCCAATTCCCGCTATTCTCAATAATCATAAACACCAATAATTCACATCTCGTTACCCTTTATCTCCCGGTAACGCTCTAACCATCAAAATCACCCCGAGACTCAACCCAAGTCCCGATACTTAAACCTGTTGTGACTAAACCGCTAATCAATATTCTACGATCGTCTCATGTCGAATAGCTCGAACAAACCCACATCATAATGTAGTCTCAACATATATCACCGACATGCATACAATTAACATTATATTATAATATAATTCTCATAAACATGTATAAACACATTTAATGTCGTAATTAAACAATTATGGCCCTCCTGGCCTACAAATCCAGCCGTTAAACCACAATAGGGAATCCGGGGCATTACAACCACTACTTCAGCAACCATACCATTACAAACACAAAGACAGTGAAAAATATTTTCCCCAGCTTATATTCAGCCAAATACCAATATTTGGTTGAGACACGTTGTACAAACTTGTCCCTCAGTTGCCCTATTACATTCATCTTCTCCATTGCAATCTTCGCCTTTGATTCTTCTCACCCAACCCGGAATCAATCCCTTTCAACTTGCAGCAGTTTCCAGATCCACCCAACATAAAAAATCACATCCACCATCTAACTGTTATACTGCACAAATTAGAAACATTATTTCAAGAACACCTTAGAAATCATGTATACTCAATAACACATTACCAACTTCACAATTTTAAAAACACTTAATCTAATTCTATAGCAAATTATGAACCTTACCAGGATTTCGCTTGGTCCAAGAAGTCCTCATTGGTGTCGTTAAGCCACAATCACATATTACACCATCAAAACTCACTCGACCCCTTCCCTGATATCTCCCTTTACTCGGTCCAAACGAATAGAATGAACTTTCACCCTCCATATTTATAAACCTAGCTATACCACCTCTTCTTTCTTCCTCAAGTTCTTCGAAAATGGCTTCTTACCGTTTTAGGGGTTGGGTGTTTATTCTTCTCCTTAACCGTCATTGGTGAGGGTGGAAGTCGAGAGCTTTGCGTTCTGAGAGTAGGGGTGGTTTACGTTATTTAGTTTTTAGGTTTTTAAAATTAACTATTAAATGATTTCATAAATTAATTTTAAAAACTAAAATATTAAAAATTGGTTTTAAAAGTGTAAATAATCTGGGACTTACAAGTGTCTTTCATTATTGAGTAATGAAGCCCCTTGTAACTGAACTGGATGAAATTATATTTTTACTAGGTTTGAGTACTTTCTTCGATAAAAAAAAAAGTTGGGGTATACCACGTACAAATCTAAAACCTTGGTACTACGTCTGCAAATATCTGTTTTTCAATTATTTCACATAACAATGTAAACTAAAATACAGTTGTATTTTTCCAAACTAATAATAATAAAATATTGTTTACTTCAAAAATTAATATAAAATATAATTTTTTTTTCTACTCGTGCATCACAACACAATTAGGCAAAAATACACCGAAAGATAAAGGTAATGTGATAAGTGATAATAGACCAGTCATTTTATTTAGTGGCAGGTCGTGCATTTCCCACTCAAACACAGACAATTTCTTTCTCTTTCTTTTATATTCTTTCACAAATATATACAGAAACATGTTGGCCCCACTTAGTTTCATGTATTTTGCCAATTTACAAAGCCATCCATCAATCAGCATCAGGTAGACATGTCTCCTAACCGGTTAACCCTTTACTCACCTCTACAAGAATGGTTAAAATCCAAAACAGTACAAGAGGAAACAGTAAGGCCAAAAACACTGTCAAAACAAGATGCATTAAATAATTAATATCTCCTATAACCATGTAAACTTGTCCGTTTCTTATGGAATGTCTATCCACTCCTATCCTTATCTTTTATATGTTCATATACTTACATGATGAAGAAACATCAACCCTTTTTGAAATTTTCTGTCAAATGGTTCGGTAAGCTTTGTATTTGAGACTTGAGAGGCATTCCTTTTCACACAACTTGACAGTTACAAAAGAACTTTTCCGGGCAGCAAACAAGATTTTTAAAAGTTTTAACACACAAACATTTTCATTTC
The DNA here is from genome assembly GCF_963169125.1 of Humulus lupulus. NCBI lineage: Eukaryota > Viridiplantae > Streptophyta > Magnoliopsida > Rosales > Cannabaceae > Humulus > Humulus lupulus. The sequence goes on along the minus strand of NC_084800.1, from coordinate 46,463,901 downwards.
ACTCCAGAGAGAGGATAGGGGGAGATATTAAGGCAAACAAACCATTTACATATATAATCATTGTAACTTTTATGCAGCCAACATTCGTACATAGAGAGAAGGCAGCAGAAAAGGGTATCAGATATTCGAAAACATCCTGGAAAACTCTAAAATTACATATCTGGCCCTACTAAGTTGTTTCTTTTTGTTACACTAAACACAAAATATTTAATATGTAGAAATCATACATGAATAATAGGAAACAGATGACGCCTAATTTTGATGAGCCACTAAAGCTTTTGTGCATTTTGGTCCATCCATGGTGTCCTCAAGCACAAGCACTAGTTAAGATTTTTGCACTTCTCCATGGCCCTTGGGGCTGTAAAAAGAAATGAAAAAGACCCAACAAGAAAAAAAAATGTCTATAGTTTCAAATATTCACCGTGAAGAAAATGGAACTCTAAAGTTAAAAGTTGCCAAGGCCAAAATCATCAAGCCGTAATGAGTTTAGTCAGTACGTACCAAGACCAATAGCCTCTGAACTCTTCATTATCCTCAGCCTCTTACATGACTCGGTAAACATCCTGCAAACATACAAACAGTAAAAGTAAAGATGCAACAGTCTTTGAGCTGTCATTACTGGTTTTGATATGTTTTTAAGTCTGAATTTTATTTTCGCTGCTTTAACTGCGTTGTTACAGGAGAAGAATATTCACGGTAGGTCTATCAATCAACATGTTATACAAGACAACCTAGAGTTGCATTTACCAAAATTTACCAAGTTAAAATTATACCAAGCCATCTACCAATAAAAGAAAAAAAAATGGGAATGACAGGTGTTGCTTGGTAGACTAGCTTCCAATTGATTTAGTGCTCCTCGTGTGAATTTTTATATCATCTTCCTATAGAAACTCTCTAAAAGTTACTTGCTTTAATGTAGTTTAGGGGTTAATAACCTATAGCAGCATATCACAATGTCATGGCTGAAGAAGCTTCCTCTGCTAGAGTAAATAATATATCAAGTGAGTGAGCTAATTTCATTTTCAATCTAATCTCCTACTCCTGAATACTTGATAAGATAATTAGGAAATTACAAAAAAATGTTGGAAGAATAGTAACACTTACTCCCAAGGAACGTCACCCACTAGCATCCAATCTCCATCCTTGTCTTCATAGGTGAGTACATATTCCGAACCATGGAGGAGATCCATTAACCGGCTTTTAGTCAATCCATTAGAGCCACATTGACCTGAACAAGTTTTATAAAAACATAACTAATTTACTCCCAAGAAGATAAAATGGCATATCTTTTAGATGTAACAAAGGGATTGAGCAAGAACATAAGATAGGTTACAGAGAATTTACCAATTGTAAAGCAGGTGAACATTTTTTCCAGTGCTGAAGATAGATCCATATAACTGCCATAAATTTTAAGATCAACTTTCCTTAGGTATGGTGCACCATCCATGCTGACCTTAACATAAAGACAACCCGATCCTGCATTAGCTTCTGCATCATCATCATTCTTGGGAGGATGAGAAGCCATTGAATTCTTCCGGAAAGATCGAATTGGTGGCCATCCCACAACCTGTGCTCTGTCAGACATGTAAAAAAAACATTATTATTTGTAGATCTCTTGAATACGATGCCTCTGTCAACTTGTATATTATGAAAGTCATAACTGATGCAGAGACAGACTCAATCTCCCATGAAAAGTATTACATGTTATGAAAACATATTAAAGAAAAATTCCCCCATATGTTACGAATAATTTTTTTAGTAAAATAAAATTAAAGTACACTTAATTTTTCTTAAAGATAGCTAAGAAACATACATGCAATGGAATGAAAAAGAGGCCCAGCGAGAAGAGACAGTTTACAACACGCTTAAAAACCTTGAGTAGTTGATATCAACAAGGCTTGTTTAAATACTTATATAGAAAACAAATCAAATACAATATAACAGCATGCAACCAGAAAAACTACCAAGAAAAGAGCATGCAAAAGAGAAAAGTTGGTTTAGTTTTAGCAGATAAGAAAGCACAGATTTTCATCTTTTTTGGCTAATTCAAACCAATAACTCTGTCTCTGGTCAATTGAAGGTTTCTTCACTTTCCACACATGAGAGATGAAAACAAAGCGAGACAAATGGAATATTCACTTTAGCATCAAACATTTTCTTAGCAAATATATGAAAAATAAATATAAAAGGGCTTCAGAGTTTAAATTTATGAACATGGCATGAAATAAAAAAAGGAAAGAGAAATAAAAAATCCCATAATAAGAGTATACTCTTTCTCTATTCTAGTTTGTAAAGAAAGGAAGGAAAAAAAAAAAGCTTATTACTTTAAAGCCGGAGCAGAGGCCTGAGGCTTCTTCTGCTGCAATGGCTTTGGGGACTGAGGAACCCCATCATTCACAGTTGACGAGACAGTCAAACCCGTTGTCTGATTGTTACACTCCGACCCACCAAGAGCCACGCCACCATTATTAACACCTCGAGGAGAAAACAAGTTACCACCTTTACCCAAATCAGCCTCAGATCCACTGTTTCCAGAAAAAACCCACTTGCCAGAAGTTCCATCAATGGCGTCAGAGAAACCTCTCTTGGCTCCAGTCACCAAGCTCTTAAGAACTCCAACAGTGTACCCATTTTTATCCGAATCCACACTCTCCACCCCAGCAAGACCCTCCTCTCTTTCCGGGGACTCGGACCCGGGCAAGCCCAGCCTCAACTCAGTAGCCTTGAGGTTCAAACCAGAACCACTTTTCTTCTCAGAAGACTTGCCAGAGCTTTCCATTGAAGGAACAGACTCTGATAAGCCTATGTAATCATGCTCTAAGGGCATAGACATGAAACGATAGCTTTAGCAGGGAATAAAGTACAGACGAAGAAGAAGAAGAACTCACTTAGCTTTAGATATTAAAGTTCAAAGATATACACAGACTGAGGGGGGAGAGAGAGAGAGAGTGAAGAAGGGTATGATAAGCTTGGTGGTGGTGATGATTATGAAGAAGAAGCTTCTTTGAGTTTTTTTTTTTTTTTATGCAATATATATGTATATACTATCTTTCTATACCGTAAGTCTGTGTATCAAAAGCCAACCAAATCATTTCATTTTTTTTATATATAAAAAAATATTATAAAAAGAAATGTAAAGAAGAGAAAAAATGTAACCATTTGGCTATGTTTTATTTATATAATTTAGGATTAATATTTTAATGTTTTCTTTTTCAATTTTATAATTGTATTAACCTTTTTGTGGGCAACCTCTCCGACAGGTCACAGAAAGTACCCGGCAAACTTTCCCGTAATACCCTTTACCTTTTTTATTTTACAATATTCCGAAAAAGAAAAGAAAAGAAAAGAAAAAGAAACGGGAAAACATGCGCGGGCGATGCTAGCGTGCGCCGTGGCAGTGTTTGGGGGAGTGGAAAATTGAAAGAACCGAAGGGAATGAGGGGGCACGGAATCGCGGAAAGGGATGGGACGAACGGTGGGTGGGTGTTGTTGTATGAGCGAAATTTTTTATCGGATTTTCAAAAGGACAGGAAAATCGCTGGCTAAGGAAAACGCCGAGGGTGCTTTTGGCTGATTTGGTGTTTGGTTGCTGGGAAAATTAAAAGAACAAATAAAATAGTGAGAGAAAACGAAAAGTCGTAGAAAGTGAGGGAATTTTGAGAAAGCTGACACTACTGTACTGCTTCCCTGTTATCTCTCACTCTATATCGCTAAAATCGCCAACGAATCGCAATGAAGAAAAAATAAATAAAACGGCAGTTTGAGAAACTGAGAAATTTATTATAGGAATGTGATTATGAACTGACCCTGTTTCTGTGATCTGTACAAAGCCCGTGTTGTTTGGATGCCCGGAATTGTTTTTTCCCGGGAAACTTTGCAAATTTTCTTTTTAGTTCTTTTCCTGCCTTATTGTCGTTACCGGTTTCAATAACTCGATTTGAGTGTCTCCTTTTCATTATATTATAATTATTATTGTTATTATTATTATTATCAGTGGTAGCTTTTTAATTTATTATATATTATTTGGCGGGAATATCGTTAATATAGCCGATTGAAATAATAGTTTGAAATTAATAACTAACATTAATATTTTTTAACACTTTTTGACACAGCTAAATAATATTAATAAAAAAAACCTATATTTATATTCTATTTTTAATCTTTTAATACCACAAGTAGACTAAATTTAGTGTTGTTCACAAAATAACCAATCGAAATGGCAAAGTGCGAATATCTAACTTGTACGTATTGAATTTTATTGAAAAATCTAAAATCTGCATTTGTGCGTGCATTTTCACTTATAAAAATTTATGTTCCATTCCAATTTATATTTATTTATATATATTGAAAAAAATATGAATATATATAAATTTTTTTATATTTTTTAAATATTTAAAAATAAAAATATGACATTTTAAATAATTGTAAGCTATGTACTTGCTTTATATATATTTATTTGGTTGTTGGATATTTAAGCATTAAGGAGTTTGATGTTATGTGCAATTGACAGTTTGATTATTTGTTATTGGATATTTAAATTTAAAAATAATGTTTTATTTCAATATTCATATGATTTATTGGTTATGAGAATTTTTTTTAATAAAATTATTAAATAATTTAATATTAAAAAAATCCATGCAGGTTAGATTGGATTTAAAATATCAAATCCAAATTTAGTGTGACCGATTAAACTATAAGCAAAATAATGGAGACTGGATTGGATAAACACCCTTAAATAAATGTATAAATATATATTTTCTTGAAACAAAATCATTACATATTTATCCTAAAATATACTAATTTAGATCTTTAATTTTATTTATAAAATTTTATACTTGATTAGTATATTTATATCTAATAGAATTAAAACTCTAATTTTTCATTTAAATTAAGCATCTTTCAAATCATTAACAAAAATTATATAATATAAAAATAAATGTAATGTATTTTTTAATTTTTCATAAATTTATATTTGAAATTATATAAAACTTTCATTTTTCTTTATTTTATGAAGAAAAATTCATTTTCGTTATTTAAAAATTTTAATTTCAAATTTATAATAAATAATGTACATAGTTTTACTTTATTTTTCTTTTAAGATGGGTTTTCAATTCAAGACGAGTACATAAAGTATATGACATTGGCATGTAATTATAAATAAATATATTTTTGATTAACTTAAAGTGTATAATAAAGAAGAAGAAAAAAAAGAGATAATTAATAAATAATACCCATTTTGAAAGTGTACGAAAAATCATTATAAGAAATCATGATTCATGAACCCTTTAGCCTAGAGGGTCTTTTTTTATTGTTATTATTATTCATATATCTAAAACCAAATTTGACAATTATTCCCTTCTAAAAGGCCGGTTGTGTTTTGGATATTATTTGGCGACACTCCATGTGACCTGGTTCAAGCTACGTACAAATGAGACAATTATTATTGGGGTTTTTCTTTGGCCATTGTTTAAGGCTCGCTAAAGGTTGTTGTGATGTTGGCTTATGTTCATTCAATTGATCATTTTTTTATTTTTAGTTGACATAAATTAGGTTGTAGTTGAAGTGATTATCTTAAAGAGCATATTCAATCGAGAGCACCGTGAAGCACCACAAATACAGATATAAAATATTCTAAATTTAGCACAAAATATAATATTAATCAAATTTGACATAAAATAAATATTATATTATTTATTTATTATTTTGTCACTAATTAATGTTATTTATATTGATTTAAATTTTTTTATTTAATAATTTTATATATTTTTTCAATAAAAATTAAATGACTTTGTTGATTTTTTTAGTTAATTTAGTTTGCACCAAATGCATTAAACCACAAATGCAACAATTTGATCAAATAAAAGATTAACTCATTTTTTAAACCGAATTTAATAACAAAATTACACCATCTATTAAAAATGGTCAAACACTTTTTGTCACAAAGAGTCACCATTAGAAAACATACATTTTACTGTGTAAGTTTATATATATAAAAATATATTTTGAGCTGTTGTAATAAAACTGAAGTAAAACTATAATTTCACAAGAAGACAATTAGAGAATGAGTTGTGTTTGACAGCAGGTGGTTCGTGCCTTCTTGGTGCTTCATGGCGCCTATGCGTTCATAATGCCTTTTTTTTTTTATTGTTGTTTTATTTTTAGGATGAGCTTTGATTATTATTTTTAGCATTTTGGCTATGAATTTACTTTTAAGATAGATTGAGTAATTTAGTATAATTTTTGTAACACTAATTAATAGCAACGAGATCGTGGAAGCTTTAAAGGTTTAAAAATTAAAGCACGAATTGTATATACACATTAGTAGGAATGGTGTAAAGAAGTTGAGTTTTACCTAAAATAACTCTTGCGCTTATAAATGTTATAATATTCTCATATATATTTTTTTATGTAATATTCTAACACATATAACTAGAATAAAAATTAATTTCTAGAATAAAATGAATAATTGAATAGAAATTTGTAACATTAATAACTAAATTGTATGTAATAAAGTTCATCCTATTCAAGATAAAGTGAATAATTTGGTACAAATTTGCAACTTTAGCTACTAATATTATAGTATATATATATATATATTATAAACTTGGAAATTTATAATATTAACTACTAATACTATTATAGATGTGTTGTCAATAACAGCAAGATCCAACCTTTAACCTAAACAAACTCAAAGACACAATATCACAAACACCTTGCAATCACATAAATTAAAGACAAAAATTATAAGAACATGAAAACTAAGGGTCTGATTGGTTCGCGATTAAAAAATTGTATATTCAAAAAGTGTGATTTTAAAATGAAAATATAGATTTAGTGATTAAAAACATGTTTCTGAAATTGTGATTGATTCATTATGTGTAAATTGTTTTTGAGTTTTAAAAAACAGAATCTGTGATTGGTAAAATATTCAAAAATATAACAGAAACAAAATATGTAATTGATTGTGCTAAATTTAAAAATATTTTATATGATATAACATAAACATAATTAAATGGTTTGTGATATTAAATTTTAATTTGCCAACAAATTTAGTTAAATGAAATTTAAAATTAGTGCATTGATTGAATTTATAATACTTGTATATTCTCATAAGTTTTTTTAATCACAGTTATATTTTTTTTTATTAATTAAGCTCTATTATTATAATTAAGCCACATTTATCCAGCAATATAATTTATGATAGTTATATTCAAATGCATGTCAATTTCTAAATATTGTTAATGTCTTTTATTGATTGGAAACAACATTAATTATGGCAAAAAAAAAAACTAAATTTGAAATTAATGTAGAAAAAAAATATTTACATGTTGGTGACTTACTATACCAAGTTACTATGTTGTCAAATCATCATAATTGTTAGTACCCATCTATGAGTAGTAATCACTGAGAAGTCTTTCATTTATATATATATAAAAGTTGAACTAATATGAAATCAGTCAAGAACTTATTTAAAAACTAAATATGTACAAGATCATGGATATAAATTAATTCATGATCAAGACTAACAATATCAAACATTTCTCCTTAGTACTTACTGTTGTTAGCTGCTGAAGAGAAGAAGAATCAAGGATAAAAATATGGTATTTAGGTGTTCAGATTAGATTAGAAGTTAGGAAATAGAATTTGCAAAAAAAAAAAAAGTTTGGAAATAGAGAAAACTTGATTTTAACGTTTTCAATTTTACAACAGAAAATCATACTTTTGATTTGGATATTATTTTTGGAAACATGCTATCAATCAAGAATTATACTAGGTCCTATATGTTTTAAAATTTTGAAATCATAAAATCTGATTCAAGTACACTACCAATCAAGCCCTAAAAGAACACAAATAATTATACTGGTTCAAAACAAGATAATGAAATATCTTGAATCTACATCCAATTTAAAAATACACTACAAGACTCTTATTAGATTTGAAAATCATAGAAAAAAATACACTCTCAACAGTCAAAAACTTTGCCTTTCTCCCTGTACAAAAACCAGCACTCAAACCCGAGTACCCAGTACACCCAAATAACACTCTCTTACAGTTGTGTCACTCTCAAATACAAAAATCTCTTTCTTGGTACTTCTCTCTCAAGCTACTCTGTTCTTTTTTCACTTTCTCTCACTAAGGTTTGTGTAATTTACCCAAAGGTAAGAGTCAGCCCCTTTTGTATATTCACGTGTCCTACACATGAGTCAACTTGGTTGCCAATTGCTTCAGATGTAACTAATACAAAGTTACAGTTGTCAAGAAACTAAAGGTGAGTATTGGAGGATTAATACAACAAAATGTCTCATAATTTTGAATGAATATTGAACTAAGATTATTGGTAGAAATTTATAACACGAATGACTAATACTATAGTATGTATGTGTTTTATAAAATTAATTAAAATCTTTTAAGTTTTTTTTTTTTTTTTTATCTTTTTAATATCACAAGTTTGATTAATTTACATCTCAAACTCTATCATGGGATGAGAATAAAATCTTTAAGTTAAGGTTAGTAATTAGTACAATTTTGTAATTATTGCAACTAATACTAAAATTTTATAATAATAAATATATTTTTTAGGAATATTGGCGAAATAAAGAGATAAGTTCATACTTCATTGCACTTACATACCTAATTTATTTTTTTAACAGCATAAATACCTAATGTTTATTTTTTTCTTAAAATCGTTACTTTTTTCTATTAAGTGGCAAATACTAAACTTTTTAAATAGGGATATTGGTGGCATAAATACCTAAGTTTATGTAATTGTTACACTTAAATATCTAATTTTTAATTTTTGTAGCATAAATAATAAAATAAATAAAAATATAATTTTAAAAAAGTAAATATTTAAATCTGAATTTTGATAAATACAAAACTATCACCTAAAACATTAAATTAAAAATTATTTTAAAATTTAAATTTAATTAAAAATATTATTTCTAATTTTTAAGTGTTGACGACATTTTTCGTCAACTAAAAATAAGAGCAATTAACAAATATATGATTATGTAAGAATAGAAGAATAAAGATTTTAACGTGGTTCAACACTTAAAATATATCTACGTCCACGAGTCACGTTTATTGAACTCTGCGTGAAAGCTTCAAGGAATAGCAATTTCACAGTGTTTCTCAGTACAAAATGACGTGTGTTTACAAATGACTATTCTCAGACTATTTATAAACCTCGCTACAAGAATTCTCCCTTAATCTTAGGGATATTACAAGATACATATCGGGTCTAAATCAGGATAACAAATCCCGTAGTATAAACGCAATCAATCGCATATATTACGAATAAACATCCCTAAAAATAGGATTAATTACACAGTTTTGGACTAAATCCCCTGATTATAGGGATTTCCCAATAACATCTCCGTGCATCAAGTTAACGCGTCTTCGAGCTTGAATACCATTCCAACGCACTTTCGAGGTCACACATAGCTTCAAGCTCATCATTCCAGTTGTCGCTACCTCTTTGCTCGATTGGTCTTTCAGACTCGTCTTTTGGAGGACTCTTGTTGCCTTCGAGCCTGCTACTCATGCTCGAGCGCTGATGACATAGCTTAGGAACTTCGTGACAAATTATACAAGTATAATATTAACACTTGTTAATCTCGAACTTACACTTTACGAGCCTACATTTCGAAGCTGTTTATTTATTATCGAAATTTGGGTAAACACTAAGATCTTTCAAAAAATCTTATTTAAAAATAATTTTTCATATTTCTAATTTTAAATAATTTTTATAATTAGATATTTTCAAATTTAATTAAAAAGAATTATTTCTAAATTCTAAGATTTTTTCAAAAAAAATCTTATTTATATATATTTAGATCTTTTGAAAAATATTAGATATTAGAAATAAATTTTTAATTAAATTTGAATTTTTCAAAGTACCTAGATATAAAAAAAAAAAATTTGTATCAATTAAATTGAACATTTAAATAATTTCTTTTTTAAAACTAAACTTTTTTTATTATTTATGCTACAAAAATTAAAAATTAGGTATATCTTAGATATTAGAAATAATTTTTTAATTAAATTTGAATTAAATTAATAAAAATATTATTTTGAAACAAAATGAATGATTGTACAAAATGTCATAATTTATAAATTTTCTACCTTAAAAATATAAAAATCTTAACAAAATTATATAATAAACAAAAAAACAACGCAAAACGTATAAAATAATAATAATATTAAATAAAAACACGCGTACAACAAGTAGTTTGAGTTTTATTTTCGACACTTTAATTATTTAGAATTTATCGAAAACTTACAGGGGACTCACTATATAATGAACTTTATCAAGAAAAAAAATTACAGTCAAGACGTTCTTACGTATCCATATAAGAAGCATCTTAAAAACTACGCAAACCACAACTATATTTTTTAGTTTAATATAATGCCAGGCTTCCTTTAAATTAAGTTACCTTAAAAAAAGTTTCTTAAAAAATGTTTATTAAGATATTAGGAAAATAAATAGCTTTGAAAATATTTATGCAACTGATTTTCTTTTTTAAATATGGAAAAATTGATTATATTCCAAGGATAATATTATATAGTCAAAGAAATCTTACATGGGATATTTAAAAAAAAAATCATTAAATATACATAATGTTACTATGTTAACTTCAATTATATCTTTCGTGCTTGAATTTATTAATGATCCTAATTATTTTTTTGGTCAACTATCCAAATAATTAAGGATTATATTTTTATTTTTTTATTTTGATGAATTAGCAGAAATTCATTACTCCACAAACAACTTAACATCCTAAAAGCACATTTTTCCAATAAGGTCTGTATACAATCTATACAAGAAAATATTAGTAACTAATTATAATAAGTCAAACCATGCCATATCTGCTTGAGCTACATGCCTAGGCATAACACAAGTTATTCTAGTTTTGATTTGCCATTTTTCTTCCTGGACTAACAACTTAGGAGACACAATGCTTGATTGCCAAAGTTTGTTATTCCGAGCCTGCCATAAATGATAAACCAGAGATGCAACAGAGGCAGCTAAAACATTCTTCTGAAACTTGCTCTTCTTGGACCTTTCTACCCATCTAAGAAGGCCATGTAATGATTCTATGTGAGCTCTCCATCCCAGCCAATTTTTCAACTGTTGTAAGCAATCCTGAGAGAAAGAGCAACCGAAAAACAGATGGTCCACTGTTTCATCTGCTCCATTGCAGAGGATACAAGTTGAATCTTCTGTTATGTTGAAACTACGAATCCTTTCTCTTGTCTTAAGCCTATTTTGAATTGCAATCCAGAGCACAAAGCTGTGCTTTGGGATATTAAGCCTGCACCAGACCTCTTTACTCCAATGGAAGCTCTTATGTACCTGATTAAGCAACTTGTAACCAGAGGAAATTTGATATGTATTTAATGTAAATTGCACAGGATCCAGTAGCTGTTTAATTTCATCTTTAATGTTCACCATTTTCCTCCAGTACAAGCTGCTTTGAGGCGGGGCATTGTAACCCCACCACTCCTCATGTTTTATATACACATTATGCACCCACTTAACCCAAAGATTGTCTTTCTTTGTTGCGATTGACCAGACATTTTTAATCAAAGCTGCTCGGTTTCACTCTGAAATGCTCATAAAGCCAATTCCTCCAGCCTTCTTAGGCTTACACAGCTTCTTCCAGGCCACGCTTCCGGACCCAATCATATTACTCTGCCCCTTCCAGAGAAAGCTTCTACAAATGCTTTCAATTTCAGATACAAGCTTCTTAGGTAGAATCATGATTTGACTCCAGTAGGCATGGATAGACAAAAGCATAGAATTAATCAAAACTGATCTACCTGCAAAAGATAAGTTTTTGGAACTCCAGGTCTTGATTCGAGCTGTCATCTTCTCAACCAATATTTTGCATTCAGCAGCTGAGATTCTCTTGGCACAGATGGGAATACCAAGATACTTAAACGGGATATCATTTCTACTGAAACCTGATACATCAAGCACTCTTCTAATCTCCTCTTCACTCATTCCACTGCAATAAATGGCTGTTTTTTTTATGTTTGGGTTCAAACCAGAGGAATTTGAGAACAACTTTAACCCCTGCAACATTAAATATATACTCTTGAAGTCACCTTTGCAGAACAGCAACACATCATCAGCAAAGCTTAGATGATTAAGCTTTAAATCACCGCACCTTTCATGAAACTGAAAATCTCCCTTCTCCCCAACTTTCTGCATAATTCTACTCAAGTATTCCATCCCAAGAACAAAAAGTAAGGGAGACATTGGATCCCCTTGTCTCAAGCCTCTCTTTGCTGCAAAGAATCCATGCATAGATCCATTAAACATTAGGGAGTACCTAGGTGTGGTTACGCAATTCATTATGAGATTAATGAATTTAGCAGGGAATTGAAAAGCATGTAACATCTCCTCTAAGAATCCCCATTCCATAGTATCATAAGCCTTTTGTAAATCCAGCTTTATCATGCAATTGGGTCTAATTGATTTCCTTCCATAATGCCTTATTAGATCCTGACAGATCATAATATTATGAGCGATGAACCTACCTTTAATGAACCCCCCCTGATTTTGAGCCACAAGAACTGTAAGAATGACTTTTTAAGTCTACTGCAAATCAGGTTTGTAGCTACTTTGTAGAAGACATTGCAGCAAGCTATGGGGTGATAATCACTTACAATATTAGGACATTTGCACTTAGGAATAAGGGTAATAACTGTAGAGTTAAGCTCTTTTAGCAAGTGCCCTGTATGCAGGAAAGATGTTACATCTTCAAATATTTCATTTCCAACCAACTCCCAATTGTCCTGAAAGAAATAGCTGCAATATCCATCAGGACCTGGAGCTTTGATGCCAGGAATGCTAAACACAGCATTTTTAATGTCATCTTTAGAAAAATCGTAGATCTGCCTGCTGTCTAGAAATCACAGGTCCTTGAGCCATTATTGAAGCTTTAACTGGCTGTCTATTCTCCATTTGAGTGCCCAATAAAGACTGATAATAGGATAGAAATGCTTCAGTAACACCAGCAGGATCCTCCACTCTGTTCCCTTCTGCATTGGTAATAGAATATATCCTGTTTTGACATCTTTTTTCCTTGATACTGGAGTGAAAAATAGCAGAATTTTCGTCACCTTCTTGTACCCAGGTAACCTTAGACTTTTGGGACAAGAATGAGCAATAATCTTTATGCACCCCAGCATAATGCCTTCTAGCTTCCAACTCCTGATACTGCAGATCCACATTCAAAGGGTCTCTATGCAGCTTGTTCTGGCATTCATTAAGCTTCTCTCTAGCTTGCAAATCTGCCATATGAATCGCTGAAAAACCTAGCTTGTTCAGATCTCTAAAGAAAGCCTTAAGGTCTTTAAGCTTAGTCACAACTTGGAACATTTTAGTCCCTTTAACAGTCTGATGCCACACCCTACTCACTTCTTGGTGGTATTGAGGATGTGAAGACCACATCCGAAAATACTTGAACGACTTCTTACCACTAGAAATATCATAATGCACAGTTAAAATTGCTGGAGTGTGATCAAAAATACCTTCATTCAGAAAAATAGCTTCAGCAGTTGTAAAGCTATCCATCCACGCTTGATTTGCCAGAACTCTATCAATCTTGGAGTAGATTCTATCTGATCCCTGCTGCTTATTACTCTAAGTAAAGAAATTCCCACTGAATTTAACATCTTCCAGTTGGCAATAAGAGACACAATTCATGAAATCATTATTAGAGCTGTGTCTAACTCTATCACCAATTCTTTCATCTCTGTTCAGGATATCATTAAAGTCCCCAAGCACTACCCAGGGATCTGCTCTAGCCAATTCCTGTAAACTTTTCCTTCCCTCTTCATCATTAAAGCCATATACAAATGTAGTGAAAAATCTATGGTTATTATCCACAGTAGCTACAAACAAGTGAATAAGCTGATTTGAGCAGCTGAGTATACTTACATTGAATCTCAAAGGATTCCAAGCAACTATAATTCTTCCTCCTTTGTGCCACGCACGGTTAGTTGTGAAGCACCAACCTGAGAACATATGTACATACAAGGCTCCAAGCTTCGGAGCCTTAACTCTCGTCTCAAGAAGACCAACTAAACCAGCTTTCTGGTTGACAATAAATTGCCTTACTGCATTTTGCTTATCCTGGCTATTAATCCCTCGGACATTCCAACATATAATCCTATCCATTGGAAAGAGGAGGCTCTCCCCCCTCCCCCCCCCCCCCCCCTGTATTCTCCAATTCATCCACAGTTAGCTTTTGATCTTCTTGAGTTGTGGATTCATTCTGGTTCTCCCCAGTCACGGCACTTGTTGAGGCGATAGGATCTGATAAAGCCTGAAAAGAATTCATAGTGGAAGGGCAAGCCATAGATTCTTTGGCTTTGACCCTCCACCCTTTTGTAATAGACTGAAACTCATCAACAGTAGATTTAACTGCCTCTGTCTTTTTTTCCTTCTCTGGTTTCTTAATCTCTTCTTTAACTATCCATTGTTGCTTCCTGCCCTCTTTCCTTCTACAATCATTAGTAGCATGCCCCATACCCTTGCAATGACCACACATGATCAGTTTCCATTCATACGTAACTCCTACAGTGACATTAAAACCAAATTCATCCTCAAATTCAATACAACTTGGAAAATCCTGTTGAAGACAGACTTCAATAAGAACTCGAGGGTAACTGAGTTTATATCTCTCTTTTGTAACCGCATCAACCATCAATGGCTTCCCCACTTGGCCTAAAATCTTGAAAAGAGACTTTTGACCCCAGTATTTCAATTCTAGATCATCCAGCTGAACCCAAATTGGAACTGTTCGAATGTCTTCTTTCTTGAAATTAGTATTCAGATCCCAAGCCTTCATAATAACAGGCCTCTTATTGAAGAAGATGTATCCCCCCGTGAGTATAGCATCTCTATCTTCAATAAAATCAAATATAATCAAGAAAATGCCATATGAAAGCATACCCACCTTATCCACTTTGTCTTTCCATAAGCGCCTTGCAAAACCTTCTAGAACAGAGAGAGGCGGATTGGCTCCCAGTACATAACATACGATCGAAGAATTCCAGTAAGAAATCTCCTCTTCAATATTTTCCATAGTGATTTTAATCTTGTTAGCCTGTTCCGATTTCGAAAAAGATGTTTCCAGATTCCTAACTACACTCCCAGATCTGAGTGCTGGAGGTGTAGTAGAAAGACATTTTGATAGAGCACTCGAACATTTATGAGTAGCTTCTAGGAAGGCAGCAAAATCAGAGTGAATATCATTTTGCTGTTGAATTACTTTCAAAGATGACTTCGGGGACAAAGGTGCCTGAAATAGATCCTGTAAGCTAGGATCATCACAATGTTCCTCCGCACCTTCATCATCGTCTGCGAACTCAAGAGGCTCAATTCCTAAAACTTCTTCCATAGATTTAGTTTTTTTCACATCCGCAGTGGAATTAGGACCTCTTTTCTTCTTCTTCTTAGCAGAACCTTTCAGCTTCCCCTGCATCTTTGCTCTTGTTTTCGTCATGACACCAGCCCACGAAAGAGCTGCAAAAAGCTAGGAGGCGAGAAAACTCAAAATTCTTTTCAAAGATTATTTTATTATTAACGATTAAAACTAATCATGTATGTTCCGTAAATTAATTTTATTAAATCGATTAAAATGCAGAAGAAAATTAATTATTATTTTTGTCTTTTGTACATCTTTTATCTTTTTATAATTTGTTTTGGTTATGAGTTTTTATTATTCTTTTTCTTTTTTTCCGTAACTAATGAAAACTTATAAGAAGTATGTGTGTGTGTTTTTTTAAGAAAATTTATTGAAAAACTAGTGTAAAAAAAAAAATCTTAGAAGTGACACCATAAGCATCCTTTTCGAAAATTTCAAAAAGCTGGTCCAATAGTAATTTTAACTTTGATTTGTAAAATCCATCCCATGCATATATTTTACTTTTAAAAGCTAAGGGTTAAAGTGGACAAAAAAAAAGAATTCTTTTTGTATTTCAAAAAGAAAAAAGATCAATTATTTTTCACAAAAACCCAAATATATTGAGAAATTACAATGTAATAGAAACCTATGAATTTAAATTTTCTTTCGAATGCCCGGCCCCTTCAAAGGACAATTATAAAATAAAAAACTGATCACAATATGAAGGATCGATTGATTTATATTTTTTTGTTGTAATTTTAACATATATATTGCATCGATGGGAAATTTTTTGATTTAATTGTAAGTATATTAAATATATAAGACCAAAACAAGGGCTAAAATCAAATTTTAATTTTATATTCCAACCAGAGAGAAAAAAAAAGGCTATAGTTAGCTGAGTGATATGACGGTGGGAGGGGTCCACAACGGTCTGATCAAGTATGTCCGGTCCGGTATGCAGCTGTGGAGGTATTATTCATGGAAAGCCATGATGATCCAATTGGGACTTGACTTGAGGTTGAGGGTGATGTAAATATTTATATATATATATATAAGTATGTATTTATTTTATAAAGATTAAAAGAAAAAAGTAATATTGAGATTCTTATACACTCACGTATATTTGTGTTTATTCAATTTGTTAATGGATGAGGGTTGGTGCTGTTTTGAAGATTCATGCTGTCTCCTATCTCTTACGAGAAAGTCTTTGATCTGATTATGACAACCACATTTCGCATCTTGGGACATTTTTATTCAATTCCTTGTTTGCCTTTTCACTATGATATATATATATTTTATCTTTAATATACACTATTAGCTAGTAATAATGATTAATGAATTATATATACCTTTCCAATAATCAAGTCATCAACTTCTAATTTCTCAATACTGTTTTTCTTTTATGAATAGTTACATAAAACTATACTGAAAATTTTCACTTGATCATCTTCCATCGGTTACATATAACATATAATCAAAATGCATGTATAATAATTAGAGGGTAAATTGATTATATGTGTGTATAACAATACTTAATTATTTTCTATATAATAAATTAATGTTTTTTTAATATAACTTCTTCAATGCCAGATACACATTATTTATACACCACCGGCAAGAATTTATTTATTTATATAATCAGCTATAAAGAGTTGTAATTCATGATGATTGATCTAGGAGAACGTACACGTGGTATAATCCTCTTTTATTTTTTTGTTATAAGTGTAAAAGGAAGGTTATATTATATTCAACTTTAAAGAGTTGTCTAAGTTCTATTGGTATTTGAAGTGCACTTGAGAGCTGTTGCAGGAAATTTTACTTAAATTTAACCAATATTTAGATTGAATTTGGAAATAGGATTTATAATTATTATTGAACAAATAGTATAATGTACACTTAGGCATGGCAAAATAAGTAAGTGAGGCGGGCCTTGACTCAACGGGGCTTTGCCCTGGTAAAATGAGGACAAAATTTGGGGCGGGGCTGCCCTGCCCTACTATTAATTCAAGCGGTTTTTTTTTTTCTATACTTAAATCTAATATTAAAAAAATATTATTTTGAGATATATACAATTATTGTATATTTTTTATAATATTATTATTTATGGGATGACTCAGTGTTGGTTCTACCATAGTATTGTGTCTTTATATATATTTTTGGTAACTTTTTATATTAGTATTTTTTTTTCTTTTGTCAACAAAAATAGATTACAAATATCCAAGTATATTGTGATTTTACAATTGAGATAATATATATTTCAAAACTTTTTTTTTTATTGAAATAAGACTATATAATGTACACTGTATATACTATTTGGATTTTCATTTCTTACTTTTAATCTAATTTAAATATAATTCAAATTTAAAAAAAAAAGTTAAACGAGTTAGGACATACCTACTCCGAATCAGTCGGGGCGGGTCGACTTGACCCGCTCCAAGAAACTTATCAGAGCCGAGCGGGGTAATCCCACCCTATTTACATGCCAATATACACCTAATAATAATTTAGTGAAATACGTTTATCAATTCAAAAACCAAAATAGTCGTGCACTTTAAATTGATCTCAAATAGGATAGCAATTTGTTCATGACAACATAAGAATCAGAAGATAAAAGGAAGGGTTAAAAAAGACAATTCTTTGTACTTAAATGAATAAATTAACTGCATAGGATAATAACTTTAACCAGAAGAAGACCTGCCATTCAAAATGTCTATGATTGAGACAAGTAGTTATTTCCCACTACCCTTTTAAAAAATGCTCATGTGCTTCAACATTATTTGAGAGAGAGAGAGAATAAGATTAGAAATCATAATTATTTTAGAAATGAGGTCTAAGTCTTTCTTCACTAATTATATCCACTTATTAAAAGGTAAATATAATCAATATTAAAATGAACAAATCACTTGAGATAATATCGAGTTATTGAAAAATAATAATATATTTTTAGTATTTTTCTTGTTTTAGTGAGTTTTTTTTATAATAAGAAAAATGAAGAAAAACTTATGGAAGTAAAATCATTTATATGTTTTAATACCTAAGACCATCTCTAATGCAAGATTTAAATTTTGTGCTAATTTTGGCACAAAAAATGAGTCAATGACATATTTTGGCTCAATATTTGTAATTTTTCTCAATGCACAAATTAATTTTAAAAAATCAACAACTCATTTAATATTTATTAATAACATAAAAAAGTTATATTTTTTTCATTTTATATCGTAAAAAGATGAATAAAAAAAGTGATATATATGGTTAGTCATTAATTGTTAATTAATAAATTAGTGATAGTACGGTAAATAAAAAATAAACATTTATTATTGTGCCAAATTTAGTTTACGCTATATCTTATGTCAAATTTGACAAAAATTTTAGCATAGGCCAAATTTGGCAAATTTTTTAGAACACCATTAGAATTATAATTTTACTAAAATGTGTTAAATATAACAATGCATAAATTAAATTATTTTTTGAATGTAGTAATAATATCATATATTTATTAATATTACACTTATTTATAATATTATTACTATATAAAATAAATTAAAATTGTATTTATGTGTAACTGTTAGTAAATATTTGATACTATTACCGTAAAAAAATTATTTGGTATTTACGCACAAATATTAGTAAAAATTTGGTATTATTGATTTTGTATTTTTACACCAAATAACCCATAATAATAATAAGTATATAAATTAATTATTTAAAAAAAAACATCTTAATAAATTGACATATCATCATCTAATAGATTTCAAATCAATATATATTCTGTTTTATATATTATTATTGGTTAATTATTTTAAATAGTATAGGATGAAAAGGGAGATAGAGAAAAATTGATTGAAAATGTTTAAATAAATAAAGTTGTGTTATGGCATATATATGTGGCAGATGGAAGAAGATTGAGAAAAGTGCATGTGGAGGGGAAGGAGGAGGCCTACAAAATGGCAAACCAGACCAGACCAGAGAATATGCTATAGATTAAGATAGTTATTGTGGATATATATTGATGAGGACTGATGAGGAGAGGGGTTTGGCCAAACACCAACAACTGGAAAAAGTAGCCAAACCCGAATTAATAAGAAGCTAGGAGAGATCGATGAGAAAGTGGAGGCGCCACACACTTTCGAAGACACACAGATCACACTATAGCTGCTCAGCTCAACGGTTCACAGTTCATAGCTCACAGTTCACTCATACATACATACAAATATAAGTATTAGTAATACTATTACACCGCGCAGCTGTCTATCGAGGGGTCTGTCCCCACCAACTTATTCAGCTACAACTACAACTAGTGCCAATCTTCACATCACTATATATATATAAAAGATATCAGAAAGAGATATAATCTCGGGTCCTCTTTTCAGATTTTACACTACACTCCACTACTCAACCCTACACAAATACTGTACTCCCATCCCATCTTCTTTAACTTATTGCTTTATTTTTCTCATGATTAACACGACTTATCTATATATTGATGAAATCTAAAATTACTTGTTTAAGCACAAGTGATCGTATTATATATTTTTTTGTAACTCGACACACACACTCACATATATATATATATAGATATAGTTTCATTTATAGACAGATCCTAAAATGTATGTTATCGATAGTTGGCTTGATCAATGTGTAATTACAAATGGTTGCATTATAATATACGCAATTAGGATAAATATCATAAGTAGTGCTAGTTAATAAATAATAATAAGCGTGATAAAAGTCAATATCTGGATGTAGATGGGTCTCAGCTTTTCTAGGGAAAATATATGATGAAACACAAAGGGGAATGAATAAAAAGCAAAATGATAAAGAGACAGAAATAAATTATTGTTGTAATAATGAGCAATAAGTGAGTTGCGATGAACATAGATAGTATAGTTGCTAGTGCTTTCCACTTCACTCACAAGAGAACTTCTTTTTGTTCCCTTGCTAGCTACCCAACCCACCCTAGCTATCTTTATTCATTTTCTTCCCCAACTCCATCTCGCTCCTAATTAGCTAGATTATTTGTAATTATTATTTCATTTGTTAATTCTAATAATCTTATCATTCAATCACTGCTTTAATTACCTGTATTGTACTGTCATGGAAAAAAAACAACTAATAATGTATATATTTTCGTACTTCATTTGTTTTCTCTTGCGAAAGTAATTAATTCCAAAGTAAAATAAGATTTTTCTTCCCTTGGGGTACAAGTACTAATAAAGAATAAGGACATGTCAATACTTGTTGTACGTAATTAAAAGCCTTTTATACATTACTCTCTCTCTCTCTCTCTTTCTCTCTCTACATATTTATACAAATACATATGTACGTGCAAAGTCTCAGTCACACACAGATATATATATATATATATATGGAATCTTCATATATTTTACGTTGAAACTTATGAGACTAGCTAATACGTACTTTAATTTATTGGATGAGACCCTGAATTGACGAAATATAAATAATATGTTCGCTTTGGATTCGGCGATCTGAGAGTACACGGTACCTTTTGTACATTTTATATATCAAAATTTTTGTTTCAAGTGTTATCAATAAAAATTAATGTACTTGATTAAAAAGAAATGGACCATTAAAATTTAATTTCAGTGATCTAAATTAAAAGCGGAAGTCATTTTCACAGGCACTGTTACTGAATCTCAAAGCAAAGCCCATAATATGTTATCGCTAATTTTGGACACAATATTTCATTGCCAAATACTACCCTACAAAATTAATTAATGTTGGAATTAGAAAACATATATATAATTAATAAGATCAAATAATAGATTAATGAAAACCACATATGTGTTAAATATGATTAATGAGAGTCTTGGGTTGAATACAATCAATCTAGGTAGCTGGTCCTTGGGAATACCTAGCGAGCAGGCTACCACCAATTAGACCCACACGCTTTCAATAATATATTATTGTTTGTTACTAATAAAAACATGCAGTACTTTTGTGTTTTAAACGCAGTGTGCTTGCACACATACCAACACTCAACTCTTAAATATATGAAATAATATAATAAATTTAAATTTTAAATAGAGTGGAGGGAGCTGCACTTGATTTGACTAGCTAGTTTGTAGTTGTAGAAGTGATCTGTTTCGATTCGATCGATTGAACTGTTGTAGTTTGATAATTTCAATCCAAGGCCGTGTATGAGTTAATTTATAAGAATCAATTTTCATTTCATTTGGCTGCATTTCAAAATATCATTTTGAATGTTTTTTTTTTTTACAACAATTCATTTTAAATGAGAGTGGAAATGACTATTTTAATAAATAATAATAAAATAAAAAAATAATCTTTTTTATTTATATATATATATATTAAATTTTAATATATAGAAAATTAAAAGTGATTTATATATATTTTATACATAGACTGAGAGCATATAACTCTTTATAGTAAATTCCTCTAACATTTTCACGTAATTACCCTCATATCCTAATTTTTTGTCTTTTATAAGTATTGGGGCTTAATAAATCAGATTTAACACAAAACCATAATACTTAAAATTGAATAAAGAATTGGGTCAATTCTTTTATAAATTTCAAGTTGAAAAGTGTCAGGATATATACATAGAAATCGAATTTACTCTCTCATTCTCTCCTATATTTTATATCATTATGTTGTATATTATATATATTTAAAAAATTTAATATGTGATTATGTATGTATTTTTTGACAGAATATGTGTTATCTTTCAAAATATATTTAAGTACCACATCTTAATACAATACATTCTATTAAATAGTAATAATATCAAATTATTGTTTTCTCAAATTTTTCTTAATATAATTACCCTAACAATTGCAATGAGACTTTAAACCACATAAGTAACACTTCTAAAAAACAATAAATGATACTAAAAATATTTTCACTTTTTAAATTATGTTTTTTTATTCTCTAAATATATTTACAGGTAATATTACTCTTTCCAATAATTACATTTAAAAAAAATAATAATATGCCTTCTGAGAATATGATCTTGTTATAGCATAAATATTATTTTTGTATATGTAATATTTGATATAATTGTATACATTTTAATATTAATTTAATTACTTCTTAAAAAATATTCATAAAAAATATTGATATAAGTACATTCCACCTTTCAGAATCATAATACTTTTTTAAAAACAAAATTTTTAAATTAATAATGTATTGAATCTGAGATGAGGAATACAATATATAGCTTAAGCAAAGAAAGAAAAGACGGTGGATGATAGTTTGTTGAAAATATGTTATGAATAAATAAAGTGAGAAAGGCCTACTTTATGAGTTTAAATTGTGTTTAGGTAAATATAGATTTCTTTAATTATTTTTTAAAATGATATTTGCGGTATAAGTACCTAATGTTTGAGAAAAACATTGGGAGAAAAATAAGTACCTAATCCCGAAGGAGGCTCTAGTGCAAGCACAAGCCATCCTGGTCAAGGAAAAGGGAAAGCAAAGGAAAAAGCCTCTGGTCAAGCCTATGCTCTTGATGGTGATAATGTACAAGGAGGAGCATTCCAGGGAGTTGTGGATGGTATGGTTCTTATCTCACACTCTTGGGCTCATGTATTATTTGATACTGGTGCATCTCATTCTTGTATATCATTAATGTTTTCTAGCATGTTGGGTTTGAGTTTGGTAACTTTTAGTCCTACATTGCAGTTGAGTGTACCTATGGGAGGGCATGATGAAGTATCAACCATCTGCAAATCGGTTGTATTGTGTTTGAATGGCATAATTTATTAGGAAACCTGATGGTGTTACCTATAGGACAATTTGATGTGATTCTTGGCATGGATTTGTTGTCTAAGTACCAAGCCATTGTTCATTGCTCACGCAAAAGGGTGACTCTTTTAACTCCAAGTGAAGATTTCATTGTATATCGAGCCAACATGAATGCAGTAAGGCATGATCCTATCCTTAAGGCATGTTTAGGTGGGAAAAGAAACTTAGAGTGTTATGGGAGTCTGTTTGCAATTGAGGATAAGTCTAGGCCTCTAGACAAGTTTCCTTGGATATCAGTGGTTAGTGGCTTTCCATATGTGTTTCCTAGGGATTTGCCAGGACTACCACCTGATAGAGAGATCAAATTTTGCATTGATTTGATTCCCGGGACCCAACCAGTTTCTACTACCCCTTATCGCATGGCACCTGCAGAGTTGGATGAATTGAAAAAGCAATTGGGTGAGCTAATGGATAAGGTACATCAGGAATAGTACTTCCCCATAGGGAGCTCCAGTTTTGTTTGCCAAGAAATCTAATGGATCCTTGTGATTGTGCATCGATTATAAGAAATTAATTCAGATGACAATTAAGAACAAGTATCCATTGCCAATGATATATGAGTTGTTTGATCAGCTCATATGTTCAAAGTGTTTTTCCAAGATTGACTTAAGCTCGGGCTATCATCAATTGAGGATTTAGGAAGAGGATATTCCTAAAACTAATTTCAGAACGCGTTATGGACACTTTGAGTTTTTGGTGATTCCATTTGGATTGACGAATGCACCTGCAATATTTATGGACCTTATGAATAGAATCTTTAGACCTTATTTGGATAAGTTTGTGGTTGTTTTTGTTGATGAAATTTTGGTGTATTCCAAGACACCTGAGGACCATACAGAACATTAAACAGTTGTGTTGCAAACTTTGAGGGACCATCAATTATATGCTAAGAAAGAAAAATGTGACTTATGGAGGACTGAGGTCAAATTCTTAGGGCATGTAAAATATCAAGAGGACATTACTGTGAATTCATGCGAAGATAGATTCTATCTTACAGTGGGAAAAAAAAAATCAAAGAACGTTACTAAGATTCAAAGTTTTCTTGGGTTAGTAGGTTACTATCGTCGCTTTGTGGAGAATTTTTCTTGAATTGCTTTGCCTTTGAAAAAGCTAACAAGAAAGGATTTAAAGTTCGTGTAGGATGACAGTTGTGAAGAAGCTTTCAGAGAACTTAAGCCAAGATTGACTACAGCGACTATTCTCGTTGTGCATAATAAGTGATGAACCGTTTGTGGTATTTACTGATGCTTCTGGTACTGGTTTAGGTGGAGTTCTTATGCCAAATGGCAAGGTTGTTGCCTATGTTTCACGCCAATTGAAGACACATGAGAATAACTACCCCACACATGACTTGGAACTTGCAGCAGTGATTTTTGCCTCGAAAATGTGGAGATGTTACTTATATGGGGAAAAGTTTGAATTATAATCTGATCAAAAGAGTTTAAAGTATCTCTTTACTCAAAGAGACTTGAATTTGAGGCAAAGAAGAAGGGTTGAGTACAGGGCAAATTATGATTTCACTTTGAAATATCCTCATGGAAAAGCAAATGTGGTTGCTACACAGTGCTACTTCAACAAGTTAAACAATGTTAGTGGCAAGATGAGAAATTGAGACTTATCTAGAATCGAATCCAAAACGGTGAGCAAATAGATGGATGGACAGTAAATGCTGAAGGATTCTTATACCATAAGGGAAGATTAGTCGTTGCAAATATCCCTGATCTTAGAGAGCTGTTATGATTGAGGCCCATAGGTCTAAGTTTGATGTACATCCTGGAAGCACAAAGATGTACCAAGATTTGAAAAGACAATATTGGTGGGAAGGTATGAAGAGAGATGTGGCAAACTTTGTAGCTAAGTGTATGGTTTGCCAACAGGTTAAAGCTGAGCACCAGAGACCTTCAGGGTTGCTTCAACCTTTACCTATACCAGAATGGAAGTGGGACAAGATCACGATGGACTTTGTGATGGGATCACCATTAACACCATTAAAGCATGACACTGTCCGAGTGATTGTCGATTGTTTGACCAAATCTGCTCATTTCATTCCAATTAGGAAGGATTGTAAGGTTTCTAAACTAGCTCGACCTTATGTGAGTAATATACTTCGACTGCATGGGTTGCCTTCCAGCATTGTTTCTGAGAGAGATCCTCGATTTATATCAAGGTTTTTGCAAGCATTGCAAGAAGCTTTAGGAACTGAACTTAACTTGAGCACCGCTCACCACCCTCAGACAGATGGACAGTCTGAGAGGGCTATCCGAACTTTGGAGGACATGCTTCGTTCTTGTATTTTGGATTTTGGGGGTATCCGGGGAGAACACTTGTCATTGGTGGAATTCACTTATAATAATAATACCAGGCCAGTATAGGCATGGCTCCTTATGAGGCCTTATATGGGAGACCATGCAAATCACCTTTGTGTTGGGACGAACCAAATTAGCATGTCACAATTGGATCTCAAATTGCTAGTACTACTGGGAAGATCAAAGTATTTTTTTTTTTCCAAGAGAGACCTAAGGTTGTTCAAAGTTGTCAGAAAAGTTATGCTGATCTCCTCCAATAAGAAGTTAAGTTTGAGGTTGGTGACTATGTCTTCTTGAAAGTTACTCCCATGCTTGGTGTGTCAAGATTTGGAGTGAAGGGTAAGCTAGCCCCGAGGTATATTGGACCTTTCGAGGTTATCGAGAAGGTTGGGGAGGTCGCTTATCGATTGAACCTACCGTCACGGTAGGGGCATGTTCACAATGTGTTTCATGTGTTGATGCTAAGTAAGTATACTCCAGACCCGTCGCACGTCATTGCGTATCAGGTTTTCCCTCTTCATGAGAATGTGACATGTGAAGAACAACCTATCAGAATCCTAGCGAGATAGTTAAAGGTGATAAGGGATAGAGGGATTCTCGTAGTCAAGGTCTTATGGCAGAACCAAAGAGAAGACGAGACTATTGGAGAGTCAGAGTCGGAGATGTATGAGAAGTATCCTCATTTGTTTAATTTTTTTAGCTTGAGGTTGTACTTTGAAAATTTCGGAACGAAATTTCTTTAAGGATGGAAGAATGTAAAGACTGAAAAAATATATATATTAATGGGTGGGACCCACTTAAGTGAAAAGAGTCCTTTTTTTTTCTTTTCCTTTTCCTTCTTTTCTTTCTCTTTCCCTGACTGCTCTTTCTCTCTCTTCTCTTTCTCTTCTTTCTCTCTTCTCTCCACGGCAACACACCACAACCACTAAGACCCAACCTCCGGCAACCACCATTTTTGGCATACGGCGGCTCATTGGATTCGCCTTGCTCTGGCGACCTCAACCACCAAGCGGCACCACCCAACTTGCCGTAAGTTGTTCGGAATAGTCAGTCAAAGTTTTGGTCCGTCAACTTTGACTGTGTTTTCCGGCCAACTCCGACCACCACTCGACAAGTGGTTGGTACCTTTGGAACCAGCATGAAGAGAGGAACAAAACCCACTAAGTCATTCCGGTCAACTCGTCGTTTTTCTTCGACAAGATTTTGGGTATCTCTGCCCTTTGGAAGCGTTTTTCGGTGACACTGGAGGTCATTTGGGAAAAGGAGATGTACTTTCGAGATGTACTCATCGAGAGGATCGTTTTGATATATGCCATGCATATATTCGTCAACGTTTCCGGTACCGCCACCAACCGCTATTGTGCACTGCTTGGGTGAGGTTTCGGAACTTGAAATTTTAAATATGGTCATATTATATGTCATTGGACACGATTTTGAATAAGGAATGCTATGATGATAATCGTTTGCTCATTTGGTGCACATAGGAAAAACGTGCTATTAAAATCGGACTAAATCATTCTAAGATCATCGATAAGCTTAGGAGCATTGCTTTGGGCTCGGATTAAATTCTAAAGAAGTAGGGACTCAACTAGACTATTGGACTCATTTTACTCGTATTAAATTGCATTCAACATATTCCAATTTTGATATTTATAAAATGTTTGAAAATTTGAAAACTTAACCTGCATGTGTTTCTTATCTGTTCTGAGGGCACTGAGTGCCAAATATAGATTTTTGTTCATTTATTTATGCAGGTTATGATTTTTGGGTTTATTCAAATGTAGTTATTATGCTGTCCAATTTTCTAAAATATAAAGGGAATATGTTTCTTTCTTTTCATGTTTACCTGCATTTGGTTATCCCGATGAGAGCCATAGTGATCATGATTGGTGCACGTTGTTGTTTCACGACCTAGTCTCTGTGTCATCATAGGTAGATCAGGTGTCCACTCACCTGTAGGTGTAAAGACCTAACATCTGTATACAGGAAGTGTTCTGAGCCTCCCCATTGTGATGGTTATCAGGTTCGGCTACCCGGTTAGGATGTCGTATTTTCTATGGTGGGTAACGGGAACTAGGGGTCTAATGGACGGCGTGATGTGCACTGGTAGCTATGCTCTTATGATTATTTATGGTTTCTCTCTATTTTTGTTGATACATGATGATGTATGTTTTGTTTTCAAAGCTAACCATGCAGGAGTTGTATTAAACTTTTGGGTCCTATGTTATTAGTTGTTTTCCTATTGGGTTTTATAAGCTCACCCCTATCTCTCCCATTCTAGGAGTCTACTGACGCGAACGTGGAAAAGATGAATTATCGATGGAACCAATATGTTTAGCCTATTTCTATTTCGTGTCATTATCTTATCTTTTGAACATTGTATGTATTCGACTTCGAATCTAATGATCGGTATATCTAAATGAGCTATAAAATAGTTAGGGATGAGGAATGGTGGATGCTAAGTATTATTTTGGGTGTTTGTGACTTATTAAATTTAACTATTTGGTGATTACATAACTGTGGGAATATTATTGTTTTATGTATAATGATAAATGATCATATTTTTATCACTAATATTTTTATTTATAATTATATGAGTTATTTCACTATTTTAACTTATAATTATAGTATGATTTAATATAACTTAAATAATCATTTATAAAGACTATTTTTCAACGAGGGTCAAAGTTTGACCTTTGACCACCCAAGTTATGGATATTACAAATCTGTCACGGCCTAGGGCTCGGGTCGTGACAGGAGGTCTGTGGGTTTGTGTGCTTGGGGATCTCTGAGCTGGGTTCTCGTGGGTTTCTAGGTTGAGCAAGGGACGGAGAGAGAGTGGGGGAGAGAGAGATCAATGGAGTTTTAGGGTTTAAAATTTTTAAATGTATTTAATTATTTTTAAATTAATTAAAATGATTTTTTCAAAATATTTATTAGCTGGACCAATCACGGAGTGACACGTATTGATCTAGTTATCATGTAACAGAGCTCAACTGACGGGGACTAACGGAATTACAGTTTTACTGACTTTGGGTACTTTACCCACTAAAAAAAAAAGAATGGGTACATGCTGGAAATTTTTCTCAAATATTGGGTACTTATACCGCAAATATCCATTTTAAAAAAAAAAAATTAACCATAAATGAGATTATTAACTTTAGTTTGGAGATATATAATGTAATTATTAATAAAATAAATGATTTTTGGCATTAAAACCATTTTCAAAAAAATATGGCATACTAGTATATATAAATATTTATACTACTACAAAAAAAAAGTCTTTTTAAGACTCGCGGGGCGCGAGTCCTCTATTTGAGAGCCTTAAAAACTGAGATTTTTTTAGGACTCGTATTATGAGCCCTAACAGAATGTTGCGAGTCCTAAAAAGTTTTATTTTTAATTTTTAAAAAATTAAATGGTAGCCAAAGCTCCCGCTGGAGCTCCGACGTTGACGGCAGCGCCACCACCCCACGATGGTGGTTTGGGAAAACGATGGCTGGGCATTGAAGCCTAAGTCTTGGGGAGCGTCGTGGTGGTGGTGGTTCTTTTTGGAAAGGCCTAGAATGGCCGGATTTGCACTATGATTTCTCGGACCTCCATGGATTCCGAGGAATGTCAACTTCCAATTCTGATGGCCGTTGAGTTCAATCATTTAGTGAGTTTTGATGCCCAAAGCACAAGGGATGCACTGGTGGTGGTATTTTGGGTCGGGGTGGCTCGAGGTGGTCAGAAAACACTCAGAAGTGTTTGGGAAACTTAGCACCACCGTGACTTCGAACGGCTCTACACAGCGCGTGTGGGGTTGGGCTCACGGGGGTTGAAGGTTGGCGACCTTCTGCGTCCAATGAGGCGGCTCATGTCAATGGTGGACGACGGCAGGGCGGCGGTCGGGGCCTCGTATTGACGCAAACGGGAGAGAGTTCTACAGGGAAAGAGGCGGCTCCTTGTTTTCTTCTTCCTCTGTGTTTTCTAATGAGAAATGATGCCCTAATATAGGCCAATTCGTAAATGATAGAAATTTTTGTCATTTTTTGCTTAAAATTTTTTAGGACACACTTTGGGAGCCCTTAATACTCTTTTAGGACACCCAAAGTGAGCCCTTAAAAGTCACCGCTCATATTACACTTAAATTTTCTATTCACGTTTTTTAGGATCCACATATATTTTTAGGACACTCATTGCGAGTCCTAAAATGTGTTTTTTAAGGACTCTCAATGAGTGTCCTAAAAAGTCCAGGAACTTTTGTTAAAAAAATATTCAAACTTTTAAGACAAACATTAGTTTTTAGGGCTTGCACCGCGTGTCCTAAAAGAAATTCTTTAAGGACATCCTAAAAAGTACAGGAGTTGTTTTTAGGGCTCACATCTAGGTGAGTATCCTAAAAAAGTGTCCTAAAAGACTGTTTTCCTAGTAGTGATATAGTTGTAGCTCAAGTGAAGGTTGTTTAGAATAAGTCAAATTACAATATTTGTCAAGGGTCGATAGTATTTGTCAACTTATGCGACATTGTTTTTTAAAACAGTGGGTCCCGTCTGAAATAAATGTGAATGGTTAAAAGAAACTACCACATCAGTTGGTGTTAGAGTTGTAAACGTGGGCCGACCCAGACTGTAGCGACCCAAATTTGCGAATATGGTTTGGAGCCTTGATTAGTGTACCTGGAGGGCAATAATCGTTATACTGTGATAATTTATGTGAATTTAATGAATATGTGATTAGAGTGCATGTTTAGGCGATTAAATATGCATGTGGGCCCCGTTTGATTGTTAGGGGCAAATTGGTAATTTTAGCCCGTTGAGGGCATAAATGTGGTAATATCTCTGTGATGCATGTTCCGAGACGGTCCCAGAGAGCTATTAAGCTTAAAGTCACAACGGGATTTAATACCCGGCTCGTGAGGAGTCTCGAGGTATTTCGGGATTATTATAATTTAGTTGGGGACTTTTTGGTTAATGGTTAATGGTTAATGGTATTTTAGTAGCTTGGGGTAACCATAGGTAACCATTGAGGATAGTTACTTTAAGTGAGAAAATGGTATTTTTGTAAAAGGATAGGAAAGGTCTAGGCTGCCCTTAAGGATTAGTTAGAGTAAGAGTTAGATGGAAGGGGTAAAAGGATCTTTTGGCTTGGGTATAGATAACTTTGGCTGAGGGAAAAGGCTGGAACGTTCTCACTCTTATGTTTATGCAAGAACTTGGCTTTGGGAGCTCTAGAGGAAACTAGGGAAAAACAGAAAGGAAGAAAAGGGAACTCTGAATTTTGTGGGATCAAGAAGGGAGTTAAGGCCAGTATATTTAGAGGATTGCTCTACATATTGAGGTAAGGGAAATTCTGTGTAATTATGTTGTAGAATTTAGCTAAGAATATCATGGTCTGATAGTTGAATTGTGTGTTTTGTTTAGTGAATTATTTGGATGAATTGTGGTTAGGTTCAGCTTGAATTTTGTGGAATTAAGTTTGGAATTTGATTAGGAAAACAACTCAAGGTCGAATCTCCACTTGAGGTAAGGGTTTCATGCATCTCTGTTTGGTCAATTTCTGGTGTGGTTTAAGAATTCTGAGGGATGATTTAAGTTTTACAAGTTCTGGTTTAAGTTTTGAAAGGCTTGGTTTAAGTTTCTGAAGTTTTAAACCAAATTGAGAATTGTAGGTTTGATTGTGTGATTGAGCTTATTGTTGATGTTTGTGGGTTGTTAGGTGGTCTATGTGGGGTTTTGAATTGAATTTGGGACTTAGGTAAGTCTTGGTAATGATTTGGGAGTGTTTTGGCTCGGGGAAAACATTTGGAGAAACCCAGAATTCTGGGTTCGCGAAGGGGCGCTGCGGCCTTGTTCTTCTGCGTCGCAGCGCTAGGCTGCAGCAGAGGACGAGGGCCATTCTAGGCGCCGCGGCCCTCATAGGGTGGTGCCGCGGCGCTAGGCCATTTCTGGGCAGGTGAAAATTGTGGTTTTTAGGCTTTTGCCTAGGGGGCTCGGGGGACGCTTCCGCCACTTTGTGTGGGGTTCCGGGAGGTCCCAAGGGCTCGGGTTTGGTTCCGGGAGATGTTTTTAAAATAGTTAGTAATGGGAGTGCTATTTATGTGTTGTGACTAGGTTCTCGGTGAGGCTCGGACTAGAGGATCGTGCTCGAGGATTCAGTGCTCAAGAAGCTCGGGACACAGGTAAGAAAATTGTTGTACCCACAGAGCAGGGCAAGGCCCCATGGTTGTGTTGCAGGGCACGACCCTATATGATTATGTGTTGGGTGTAGCCCATTGATTGTGTTAGTATATGTTTAAGTTATGTTTTAATTATGATGTGTATGCACATATGTGAGTGATCGGCAAGGGCCGGGAACGGCGAAGGCCGAGAGCGGCAAGGGGCCGGGAGCAGTGTTTAGCACGCGGAGTGCGAGTTGCCAGGGTTAGACCCTAAAGGATACCTAGGATATCCTTACGGTGAAGACTGTAACCCAGGGCCTGGTAAAGCGCCTGGGACAGCTAGGCCGTATATGTTTAGCCGGTTGGCGAATTTGTTGTATGTTGAGTGGTTTATATGCATATGTGGTATATCTATGTGGAGTTTTCTTGCTGGGCTTCGGCTCACGGGTGCTTTGTGGTGCAGGTAAGGGCAAAGAGAAAGTCAACCGACCATGAGTATGGAGAGCGTGAGGCAGCGCGTACATGTCTGGTCTACCTGGCTGCCACGGCCAGGGGTATTTTTGGGAATTGTTTGTAAAGAACCCTATTTTGTCGTTTAGTCGACTTTAAATATATTAGGAGTTGTAAATATTTATAAACAGTATTTTTGGATCCCAAATGTTAAACATTTTGTGATTTTCAGTAAATGGAATTATTTTCAAAGTTTAAGACTCTGTTTATGGTTTGATAACACGTTTTCCTTAAAACCTCGATTAGCGAGTTAAAAGCACGTTTAAAACTCACTTAGTAATGACTCTAAGGAAGTAGGGCGTTATACAGACCGACATAGCCCACATTTTTTGTGCCTCTGAATAATTCGGGCTGGGCTGACCCGTATTAGAAAGAGTAAGCCCAGCACAACCCATAGGCACGGCCCATGTCTTGTTGGGCCCAAATGGAATCGGACCAGCCCATTTTCCTTTTTCGGACCCAAATTCAGGCCCACTTTTAGGCCAATTTTATTATTTCCTAAAAATATGAGGATGGGAAATTCACCTCATCTTTCACCATCAATTGACTCACCACCAATCCAAATACATTTCTTTCTTTAAATCAATGGGGCTCTAAATGGTTATCTTGATTCAAAGGGAGGTTTAGGACAAGGGGATCCAATGTCCCCCTTGCTCTTTGTAATAGGACTGGAATTTCTCTCAAGAATTTTGGTCAAAGTAGCTTAGCAAACTGATTTCAAGTTTCATCCAAGGTTTGAGAGCCTAAAGCTTACCCATCTTTGTTTTGCAGATGATTTGTTATTGTTTAGTACATGAGATTTCAAGGCTATCCATTTAATGTTAAGAGGCTTTCAACTTTTTTTCTGAGGGTTCAGGATTGTAAGCAAACAAAGGGAAATCTTCCATATATGGTGCGGGGTTGAAGGAGGAGGATTGGGCTCGGCTTACTGGGATGACAAGTTTTATTCGCAATAGTCTTCCTTTTAACTATTTAGGAATGACAATCAGCAACAAAAGAATTACAAGAGTAGATTGTGAATGTCTTGTAGATAAAATGGTAGTGAGGATAAGGAATTGAAGCTCGAGGAATCTTTATTTTGCAGGGCGATGCATCCTTATTAATTCGATATTACTCTCAATCAATACTTACTGCAACACCCTAAACTCCAGGGACCGTTACGGTGTGCCTTATAAACAGTGCTAAACTCGCTAATCGAGTCATTTGGCCAAAATTGTGTAACTAAGTATGATTAGCGGTTTAGGGATTAAAATTTTTGGTTAAGATATAACGTTTCATTATAACGTTTACTGTATACATTGGGATCCCAAAAATATAATTTAAAGGTCTATTACAAGAAAAATATTTACAACCAGCCGATCTAAGCGACAAAACAGGGTTTAACCCTAGTTCCTCTTTCAAACCTCGGTCGTGGTGGTCGAGCAGCTGCATATGTACACATTGTCACCTAATGTTAGGAAAAATTATTTTGCCTCAATGGAAATTGATAATAATATTACAACTCTAGACAATATATTACAAATAAATATAGATTGATTGAATAAGATTACAACTCTATAACTGAAAATACAAATAAACTAAAGAACAAGAAGAAGAGAAGAAGAATAGAATAGTGAAAAATACAACTCAAAGCAAAATATTACAAGTAAAGTAAAAGTGTTTGAAATAAAGAAAAGAAGATTACAACTCAAAATAAGAAATATAAATAAACAAAAGTGAAGAATATGAAGATGAAGAGAAATAGAATAGAAAGAAAGAACAAACAAACTAAATAGAAACAACTCTCACTCACACTACCAAAGTGAAGAGTGTTGGGGATCACCAACTTGAACAAGGTTTAAAACCTTTGTCCAAAAGCTTATTTCCCCCTAACTCAAGCACTAAGGGATCTCTCACAGATTATAGGAAATGCTTTCTAGAATAATCAAGCCTCAAGGTGTTTCTAGCCAAGTGCTCTAATAGATAGAAAGTTGTTGTGTCTTACAAGTGAGCAATAGGCTCCTATTTATAGAGTTTTGAGACACCCTTTGAATTTCAAATTCAACCAACCCCCATGGTTGTTACCAATGATTAATTGAATGTTTATGGAATTAAAATAGAGATTTGGGAGTTACTTGGCTGTTGGAAACGCTCAAAATTGGAAAAAACTGAAGTTTGGAAAATGGTGTCAGCCGCTCAGGCCGCGGCCTGAAAAACACGAGCCGCGGCCCACAATGTGTTTTTTGCCTGTTTTGCCTCTTGGGTTGCTGCTTGAAAAACATAGGCAGCGGCCTAAGATATTTTTTCAGCAACCAATTTTCCAAATTTGCCAAAATGTTCCAAATTCATTCCCACTTGATTTTGTAACTTCCATACACATTATGGGAGTTAAAATCACATCTCTAAAAGTCATTTCACATATAGCTTTAAGAAATTCATCTTAATATTATGTAACAACAAATCTACACAATAAT
Source organism: Humulus lupulus (assembly GCF_963169125.1). Taxonomy (NCBI): domain Eukaryota; kingdom Viridiplantae; phylum Streptophyta; class Magnoliopsida; order Rosales; family Cannabaceae; genus Humulus; species Humulus lupulus. The sequence continues at coordinate 46,429,283 of NC_084800.1, read as the reverse complement.
GGGTAATATTTGGAAGTTACAAATGATTGAATTTGTAACACCAAATATGTTACATATTTGGATATTTTACATATATCTAAATAATGTAACTCTCTATTATATGTTACAATATGTGACACTCTTTGTCACATTTATTTAATCTAAAACATTATATTATAAAATAATATAATATTACATTATATTATAAAATAATATAACACCTAAGCTCTCCAACTCAAGGAAGGTCCAGCTTTCTTTTGCCTTTACCTGGACCACATAGCACCCGTGAGCCGAAGCCCAGCAAGAAAACTTAATATGCTCATGTTCAGTAATAACATGTCATCAAATCATAAGGCACATGCCTAGAAAATATAGCCATATTCATGCAGGCAAACAGGTTCACGTAATGATTGGTATCTAGGATAAGGAATCCTGCCCTCCTAAGTGGATGACTATCAAGTCAATCCTAATCAGATAAGTGATTTAACACTGGTGGTTCCGGTAACCAAACTGGGCTTATAGCCCTAAATAGAAGAGTGACAGTTGTAATTGTCACTAAGGTGGGTTCCATTCCCATTAGCCATGTGACGATAGGGTCACCGGGGCTTTGTAGATAAGTGATCATTTCACTAGCTTAAACAAGATAGGTGTTCGATGAACTTGTCACCAACATAACCTACCGCATGACCATAGAGTCACAACCATGGGATTCCGCTCCCTAGCCACGTGACAAACAGTCACCTAAGCCTTTGGCCCTGGCTCTGACTAACTAGTCCTAGACTAGTCAAGCGCTTATAATTTTCATCGACCTTTGGGTCGGTCCAGCATTAATGCTCCTAGAGTCATTCAACGCTAATATCGATTAGATCTAATCTTTTATCGGCCCTGCGTTCATGACGCTTATGTCGTTTCCGGCTCTTAGGTCAGTAATATGGGACCAGTGCCGACCCTGACTAATCAGTGTCATACACAAGTAAGCAATGCTACCAAACATATATCATCTGTCAAATATCCGAATATAAGGCATTCAACATGCTTACTTAACAATTGCTAGCATAATTAGGATCATGCATAAACATAAAGACTCAAGCTCTGAACAATCTCATATTCAATATTCACGACATGTCCTAATCACATGTTTCTCATGCATCACATGCATCACAATTAAACATCCAATATGCATCAAGAATAACCATGCATGTCACATATACACAGGGTGCAGTTTTCTTACCTCTAGTTCGAGCGAGAAACAACAATTGAACGACCCTTGAGAACGATCGACCCCTTTTAATCCTTTAGCGGTCACCTAGTCACAACCAAATACAATCTCCGATTAATGAAAATCAACAAAAATAGGGTCTTGATCTAAAACCCACTCTCGGGACCTCGAAATGTACCCACACGGTGAGTAGATTCGATCTCGGGCCTTAGGAATTGAAACCCCGAGCCAATAACCCTTAAAAACACTCAAAACAGGAATTTGAAGAAGCAGGGTAGCGCTGTAGTGCTACCGCCCTAGTGCTCAAGACAGGCCAAAACCGCCCAAAGCCAACCTTGGGTAGCGCTATAGCGCCCCCTTGTGGGCGCTGTAGCGCTACCTCCAGCCCGAAGTGCCCCTGAACCTTTCTCCTTTGACTCCTTCATTCCCAACTTGATTCCAATGCTTCCAACCATCAAATTAAGTCCCAAATGAACCCAAAAACCATCCCCACATGTCCTAGGCACCACAAACCCAAGAACCCTAGCCAAAAATATCCATTGAAACTCAACTTTCCAACTCACAAACCCAACTGAAAACAGAGCAAGACCAAGAGTTTTAATGGCTAAAATCTCACATCAATCTCAGCAACACACCCTCTTCACTGGTAGAGCATAACCCTAGCTTATCACAGCTTGGTTCCTCAAAAAGAGCTCAAAAACTCAGAAAGAAAAAGAAGGAAAAAGAGGTTCGAGAGAAGAGTGACCTTTGCTCTGTTTTTGGTTCACTTCCACAGCCTTCTAATGGCTAATTATAAACTTAGGGTGAAAAGACCTAAATGCCCTCAAGTCTAAAATAAACCTTAACAGCCACCAAGGGCACAATCGTCCTTTCGCACCTATCTCGTTAATCATAATTAACACCCTCCAATTCCCGTTATTCTCAATATTCTCAAATACCAATAAATCATATCCCATTACCCTTTAATTCTTGGTAATGTTCTAACCATTAAAATCACCCCAAGACTCACCCCGAACCCCAAACTTAAACTCGTTATGACCAGACCGAACACTTGCATTTCATGACCGTCTCATGCCGAAAGGCTCGATCAAATCCACATATAATGTGGTACCATTCATAACTCACCCACATGCACGAAAATACACAATTACCCCATCAACGGGCCAAATTACCAAAATGTCCTTCTAATAAAATATGAACCCATATGCATGCGTTTATCATCATATCATAATATAATTCGCATAAACATGCATATAATCATTTGATAATATAATAAATCAATTATGGCCCTCTTGGCCTCCTAATCAAGGTCCTAAACCTTATTAGGGATTTTGGGGCATTACACTTACTGGTCTCAAGTGGTAATTATCCCAAAAGCTGTGATTAAAAGAATCAATCAAATTTGTAGGGTTTTTTTGCGGAAAAGCACAGACGATTATGCAGGTCCTGGGAGAGTTTCTAGGGCTAAGATGTGCAAGTCCAAGCAACAAAGAGGGCTTGGTTTCAGAGATATTAGTCTATGGAACTTTTGTGCTATAGGCAAATATGTTTGGGCAATTGCAAAGAAAGAAGACAATTTATGGGTTAAAGGGGTACATAATGTGTACTTACAGGAGGTTGATTGGTGGAGTTATAATGCTCTAACTACAAGTAGTTAGTACTAGAACCGAACTGTCAAGACTAAGAATGAGTTAAAGGAAGTTTACCCTTGTAATGATATCAGTTGGCCAAGTTATACCATTGCCAAGGTGTACAAGCAGCTGATGAAGAATATAGAGACAAAATGGAAGTACTCTCAGATTTGGTGTAGACTTGGTATCCCTAAGCACAAGTTTGTGACTTGGTTGGCGTTAAAGAGGCGTCTGCAGACCAGAGATAGGCTCACAAGATTTGGTGTTACAAATGACCCTCTTTGTGTTATCTGTGGTCAATTTGAAGAATCCCATAGACACTTATTCTTTGAGTGTCACTTTAGTAATCAATGTATGCATCAAATTTTGAAATGGTTATGTAACGCCCTGGATAGCCAGGACCGCTACACTGTATACTTATAAAGGTGCAGGACTTGCTAATCAAGTCATTTAGTCAAAACGTGTCACTAAACAATAAATGTGCTAAGGATAAAATGGTTTTGGTCTCAAAAGATACATTTCATATACTTAAACAAATTTACATATGGGATCCCAAAAAGAACAGTGGTTAAAGGTTAGTTTACAAAATTTCCAAAATACAGACTACCATCAGCCACTCTAAGGAAAAACAGACATTTATAGCTTTTCTGTTCCTGTTATCCTCTCAACCGTGGCGGCTGAGCAGCTGGTCATGTACATTCCGCTCACAAAGCTCTCCAGGTCAGGGCTGATCAAGTTTGCCCTTGCCTTTACCTGCACCACGTAGCACCTGTGAGCCAAGGCCCAGCAAGAAAACATATTACACATCTCAACAATCATATTAAGAGAATAATTCATCAAGCATGATCAACCGCTTAACATTCCACATTAATCACATAGCATGTAATCAAAATCAAAGACGCAACCAGTCATTAATAACAGTTAAATCACATAATAACTAAAGCCGACAACTTAGGCCGCACCCTCTGTTTACCCCACTGACTCCGGCCCGCTTAAACCGAGCTCAGTGCATAATAAGCTGTCCTTGGCTACCAGTGGCCGAGCCGCGCCCTGTGCGCAAGTGTAACCTTTGGCACTCTTAGGTCGTTGGTTTACTATTTACATGGCATAAGACCGTCATTTTCAATGCATACATATTAGGGAACCCTTAGTCCCATTACAAATACACAACCAGGTGCAGTTTTCTTACCTTTAGCTTCCAAGTGAACTAGTTACGAGCGATGCTCCTTGAGCGCGATCCGATCCTTGAGCCCTAGCTTAGCACCTCAACTGCATAACCAATCCTCCAAGAGCTTTCTGGGCTAACTTCCAAGGTCCTAGTCTCAATTTAATCTTCAAATCCAAAACCCAAAACCCACTTAGAACACACTCAAAATCACAGAATTTTCAACAACAGAAAGTGGGAATCAATCCTTACCTTAGTCCTGGTTGAATTCCTTTGCTAAAATTGAGCTAATCCCTCAAGACCCAAGCCTAAATCACAGAGCTTTCAGTTGAGTTCCTTTAGATTCCAAGAGTGTCCTTTGAGAGAGAAAGGGAGAAAGAGGAAAGAGTCGGTTTATTATGTTCTACTATTTTCTGTAGCTCCTTAAGCCTATCCTTAGGCAATTAAGCTAATCCCAAAGCTCGGGGTACCGGAAACGTCCCCGAGGGCAAAATGGTAAAATTTCCCAATATTCCCACCTAGACTTCCTAACCTCAAATATATCTCCAATTATTTATTTTCATAACCCGGTAATTTAAATAACCACCCGATACCTGAAATACCCCTTGACTTGTCCAAAGTCAAGCATTAGGCCTCGTTGTGACTTTCCCGCTATCTAGCTCCCTAGGATCACCTCAAGTCGCCCGCTACAGATTTACCCACATAATAATGTGGTTCTCACAAACATAACATTTAACCACATCTATAATCATACAAGCATGCTTATCATGTAATCATTCATTAAATCAATAAATTCACACATAAACCAATTATGCCCTCCCGGCACACTAATCAAGGCCCTTAAGCCATATTAGTGATTTTGGGTCGTTATAGGTTAAGTATTGGCTCTAATGGATACGAGATGACTGGAATTTTGAATTGGGTTAGGAGAAGTAGGCATTCATGTTGCCGAAGAAGAGTTTATTATTGTGCTCCCAATGCTAGTGTGTACCACATATGGAGAGCTCGAAATGATGCCTATTGGAACCTAAAGGTACCAATGGCTTGTAATGTTGTTTTGAAAATCAAAACTGATGTCTGTAATAAGATTTCCTTTATGAAGGCAGGGAAGATAAGTAAGGATGATTTAGATTGGGTGGGAAAGTTACAAATGTAATTAATTGATGGGTGTTTGTAAATAGTTTTTATGCATAATACAAGATTGAGTTGATTTACCAAAAAAAAAATTATAGTTTGAGATATTTTTATATATTTTTCAACAATACTTTACACAAAATATATCAAAGATAATTATTAGAATTTGAATACATACTAATAAATGCTAAAAACTTTAACTCACAAATCTTAGAACAATTTAATATAATTATAAAATTATAAACATTGAGAAAAATAATAGACTTTTACTATCATTTTAATTTATATATAATTGATAAATAAAAATTTATTATTATTATTAATGTCAAAATATTAGGTTTTTTATCGTATCGTGCTTTCGGGTTAGCTTGTTTGTGCTTTTGTGTTGTGCATTCGGGCTTGTCGTGTCGTGCCGTGCTAAACTCATGTTGTAACGTCCCAAATTACCTAATAAGGCTTAAGACCTTGATTAGGGGGTCATGATGACAAATTATGGAAATTACATGTCTATGTGTTATATATGCATGTAATTATGTGATTTTGTGAGTTATATTATAATATGACTTGATTTGCATGTTTAGGTGTATTAATTAAGCATGTGAGCTCGTTTCTTATTAGAAGGGCAATTTTTGTAATTTGACCCGTTATGAGTATATTTGGCATATATATGATATATGTATGGGACCACATTATCATGTGGATATATTTGGGTTATTCGGCATGAGATAATCCTAGGGAGCAAGCTAGTGAGAAAGTCACAACGGGATTAATACTTGACTCGGGTGAGTCAAGGGGTATTTTGGGTATTTAGTACATTACCGGGATACTGGGTAATGAGAATGAATATTTGAGGATATATTGAGAGTTAGTGAGATTAGGAGGAAATACTGGGAATTTTGACTATTTTACCCCCGAGGGCGTTTTTGGGACCCCAAGCCTTGGATCTTACTTAAGGTTACTTACACTCGAAGTAACCTGATAGAAACAGATATACGTTCAAAACACTTTTTCTCTCTCTCCCCTCATCCTTTTTTACTGTTTGTCGCATTTTCGAATGAAACTCAAGTTTTAGGACTCGGATTCAAGCAATGATAGAGTCATAACGATTCTAGGAAGGATTAGAAGCTTTGAATTTAGCGAGAAACGACATAATCAGATGTAATATAAGCTTTGAATTTTTGAGTTTTCGTTTCTGTTGAGTCTAGCTTTTTGTCATGTTTAGGTAATATTTTCAGTAGCCTTTTATCTCATTTTTCTTTCATTTAGTGCGGGTTTATGCTTTGTTTGTTTGTCTTTGTGAATATCAGGAAGAATTGAGTAATTGGAGGAAAATGTCAAAGAAAGGGAAGAAATAACCAAGTTTTTCATCATATTTCGAGAAAGGATGAATCTCAACATGATTTGGAAGTGTTGGTGAATTTTTGGGATGAAATCTTGAAAATTTGAGAAATCCCTTAAGAGCCACGACATGAGCAAAGTAGAGCCGCGGCTAGCTAGTGAAACAGAACCTCTGTTTTGAAGGAGAACCACGGGCCGCAGCATGGCTAGAGAGGGCCGCGGCATAGATGGGCATCAGCCCATAAATCCTAGACACGGGCTGCGGCATGGCTGACTAGGGCCGCAGAATGGAGAGATCAAATCGCCCAGGAATTTAGACACGGGTCACGGCATGGTGCATGTAGAGCCGCGGCCCGCCTCTTTTAAAAACTGAACCTTAGGTTTTTATAAGGCGAAAAAGAGAGAAAAAAGGACGTACGGATCTGGCAAGGGATTTTGGCTTGAAGGCTGAAGGCTTGGAGTATTCAATATACATGTTTTTCTTCTACTTTCTAATGTTATCTTTAATTTTCTTTGTGATTAGTATTATGATTATGAACTAATTTTCTGTTTAGGATTTTTAATTGAATCACTTGAATCCCTATTATGAATTAATGCAATTTCAATGTTCTTCTTCTTCAATCTTCTTCAATTCCATATAACCTGTTCTTATTGATTGATTATCGATTGGTCATCTATAGTAATTATATATATGTTTTTAAAACAAAATCTGAGAAGTGAGATTTGAAACTGCTGTGGTTATATTGGACATAATTTTAATTCGGAACGAAAGTATCCATATTAATTGTGTAACTGTTTATTAAGTTGTCGAGATTAATGCTACCTTTGTGGTTCAATTTACCATAGAAATATAGGAAATTGTCACCTAGGTTGAGTCTATAATTCATAGTAAGATTATAGACTGCTGTATTAGCTTGTTAATTGAATTAGGCAGAAAGAAAGAAGAACTTAGTACTTTGCATTAGGGAATGATAGGGAGGATAGTTGATGAGATTAAACATCCTAATTATTTCTTCAGTGTTAAAATCAAAGGTTTTACTATTAGTTGTTATTCTATTTAATTTTCAATTATTGTTTCTGAATATTATAGTTTCTTTTGCTGTGTTTACAAAAAAATCAAGAATTTTAATTGATCAAATAGAAAGAGAAGTTAATTGACTGGTAATTGAGAATTCAGTCCTTGAGGACGATACTTGGTTTCTTTACCATATTATTACAAATTGCAACTGTGTGCACTTGCATAGCATATAAATTTCGCAACAGTTTCCTAAAATTTCTTAAGTTTTGAATTTGGATTTTACGTTTTGAGGAGTTTTTGAATGATTTGAAGCTTGGGTTTTGCGGATTTTGTTCCATTGAGATGACTGAGAACTTTGTTTTTTAGATTTGGGTATGTTTGGATAGGTTTTTGGAACAGAGTTTTTGCCTGTGTTTGTGGTTAGGCTGCAACTCTTTTCTTGTGTGCCGCGACCCAGGCTTGAAGAAACGGGAGGCCTGGATGTTGGGGCACTTAGGGCCGCGGCACAGACAAGGAAGGAGCTGACCCCCTGACTTAAGCGGGTCGTGGCTCGGGTTTTTGGGGTCGCAGTCCAAAAGGGGAAAAATGGCCAAAATGAGATTTTAGTAAGGGCACGGGATCGATCCTACTACCTGGTTTGGTAGGATTAACGTCCCAGAGGCTAGGACTTTGTCCGGAAGCCTTTATTTACTCGTTATTGATAGGATTCTATATTATGGTTATGACTAGGTTACCGCTAAGGGCTCAAGATCAGGATCATGGTCAATGGTCGTTCTTAATTTATTTTACACTCAGACCTGAGGTAAGAAAACTGCACCCATTACGTGATGTACATGATTAGGGCTTGGCCCGTATGTTGAATAAAGTTTTGATTGGGCATTGGTCCCTGTAAATGCACATGATTATGTCTATGATTATTGATGAAGCATGTTGATTGCTCTATATATGGATATTTGTTATATGATGAATGCTTGTTTGCATTATATATTTGAGAAAAGCATTGACTTATCAGCCAAGGACGGTAATAACACTGAGCGCTGGTTGTAAAACATTGACTTATGAGTCAAGGGCGGCAATAGCGTGTTGAGCGCTGGTCGATATGATTAGATCTAATCAGGAGAGCGTTACACGCTCGTTCGACCCAATGGTCGTAGAAAACCAAAGTGCTTAACTAGCTCTATGGCTAGTTACTCAGAGATAGGGTGACTTTATGGTCACATGGCTAGGGCAAAGGGCCCCAGGTTGACTCTATGTTCATCTACTCAGGGCAAAGGGCCCCGGGTTGACTCTATGGTCATCTATTCAGGGCAAAGGACCCCGGGGTGAATCTATGGTCATCAGATTAGGGTTGCGAGCCCTAGAATGATTTCATAATCATTTATTTGTACCTGTATGCATGCATGAGTAGGTTATTACTGATGGGCATGCTAGATATACATCTGAATCTGTATATATTGCTCATGCACTTGTATTAAGTTTTCTTGCTGGGCCTTGGCTCACAGGTGCTACGTGGTGCAGGTAAAGGGAAAGGAAAGCTGGACCAGCCATGAGTTAGAGGGCTTATGTGGTGATGTGTACATATGCGGTCGCTTGACCACCACGACCAAGGTTTCTCAGAGGAACTAGGGTTTAACCCTATTTTTGCTGCTTAGGTTAGGGGGTTGTAACTTTTGAGTTGTAATGACTATTTTGGAACTGTAAACAACTTTGCAAACGTTATTATGGGATCCCATGTACAGTTTAATATTTTTTATGAAACATCCATTCTTTTTAACTGAAATTTTTAACCCTGGACCAGTAATCACACTTAGATACACGTTTATGGTCTAATGACTCGTTTAGCGAGTTAAGCGCTATTTAAAATACACAATGTAACAATCTTGGCTAACCAGGGCATTACACATGTCGTGTCGTGCTTGGCCCAAGCCCATATTTTTTCGTGCCGTGTCATGCTCGTGTAGGATTCGTGCCATGCTAAAAAGTCCAACCCGTATTTACAACTCTAGCTGGTGTAATATTTTGGTACATAATTTTTGTGCACATATCATTACTCTTAGGAATATTACATGTGATCTAGAATTATAATAATGTCAAGATTATCATAATCATATTACTACTTCACTCCTATTATTTAATATTTTTATACAACATGACAGCGCTAATTAAGTACAGGATATTAATCTCAATATAAGCTCAGTTAAGATTTAGAATCAACTATAAATATACTCTGTTAGTTATTGTAGTTACAAGAATCTTTCTATTCTTAATTATTAGTTCACCATTATACATCAGGGCTATTTGACATTTTAAGGTGTTCAACACTACATGAGGTGACATTCTATTGTTGGTTAGCGATACTCTATAATACTTATTAAATTAAAATGTGTGTGACACAATATTAGATTGCACCAATAGTAGTATGCAACTTTCTTGTGATGTTGGACACCATTAATGCCCACTAATAGATATTTTTAAGTTGTGTTTTGGGTAAATAAGGTAGAGTTAATTACGTACCTACTATTACAAAAAATCTAACATTCACACACAAAGAAAAAAAAATGTAACTAAGAGTATAGAACATTGATAAAAGGCATCATGGTGTTCAACACCACCTTATATTAATTGGTACAATATTTAAGTATAAGGTCCACGTATTATATTTTAAACTAAAAAAAATATATATATAATCCAATATTGAATTACACCAATAACATTTTACCGTGTTAGGTGGTATTGGGCACTACTGGTGCCTGTTAACAATTCTAAAAACATTTTAAATATGTTAATACTAAAATATATTAGTTAAAAAAAATACAATATATTATCATTAAAACTATATCTCTTCTATATAAAAAATGTATAGATAACATAAATTTTTAATTTTAACAGTTTTTTTTGTTAACTTTAATCGAATATTACAAATATTTAACGGAATATACATTTAAAATGTATTAAAATAGATATTTATTATTATATTAATATAAATTCAAATATTATAAAATATGAATATTATTATAATATTTAATACAATGCTAGATATTAAATAATTATATTAATATAAATTCAAATATTATAAAATATAATTATTATAATTATATATAATACATCATCTTAATTTTTATATTTTTTTATTACTTAATGTAACTTAACTAAATATATATTCATATTAAATAACAACAAACATTATAAATACATTATATATAGATGTATTGTATGTATAAATAATATGATTGTGTAAGTACATACAAAATTATAATAGCATTTATCATATATAAACAATAAATAAGTTTATTCTCCAATCATAAATGTGTAATTTGAATAATATCATGAATGTAGTGTAATTTATGATCTAAAATGTTATCAGATATATATTTTTTAAAATTTCATAAATAATATTTAAGTTTAATTTTTCTTTTAATATATTTATGTCATTCTTTTACATATATAATATTATTTATTTATTTAAATTTTTTATGACAACATAAAAACTTAATAAATATATTTAATAATTTTTTTAAAATAAAACTAAACAAATATGCATTGTACATTGTTTACACCTAGTATTAATAATAACTTCCCCCTAAATATTATTTTTTAGTAATAACTAATTTTGTTTACCAAGTAGTAACATTTTATGGTGTACAGGATAATAACCAGTCCAACAGAGTCGGAGGGGTTATAAGTAATTTAAGATAATCTAATTAAATATTTAATATAGTTGAAAAAAATAATAAATAAACCTCCACTGAAAATCTAAATTCATAATTCATAAATAGCTCCACCTATCATGAAATGAAAAAGTTAAGACTATCACTGCTATTCAAAGTTCCCAATGCGCTCAGATTTTAGATATATGATAAATTCCTAGAAAATACGCATGGCCTTTTGATTAGATTATGATTAGTATCATACTAAAAACTAGATATAAATATATATTGTTATATAGAAAAGAACTCGGGACATTAAGAATTATTATTACATATACAAGGGTAAAAATATAATAGTGCACAATTTTATGCACTCTATCATGTAAATCATATATTTTAACACATGTAGATAAGATTAATTTTATTCTTTTTACATAATGATATGATTGTTGTGCATGTTTTTTAGAAATAATTTAAGATGCTGAAATAAATATATAATCTTACATACTTGTAGTACTCTCACGTTATGAAAACGTGTATTAGATTTTGACATTCTAAATTATTTCGAATTTCTCAAAAATTGTGTATAAAATTTGTTGTGATTGTAACAAACACCCGTATGATCAAACTAGTTTTATAATTTATCCATGTATGTGAAAATATATGATTCATTGTCATAGTGCATAAAAAAGCATGCTGTATTGAGAGACCAAGTAAACGTTTACTTGGCTGTTGAAAATCTAAATCAACACTAGTACTCATACATTAATTATATATCTCTTTTGAATGGCTAATGCACAGGAAAGCCATCTAAAAAGTGCTCAAAGAAACTCAGGTGAGAAGGACATAAGATATCTCAATACATGCATGTTTTCTTTTCCTGAAAAGGGAAGACTCTTTTTCCAGCATGCCAACTGAATTGGGCAACAAAAATATAAGTGGAAACAATGGTTGGAATCCTTTAGTGCAATAGAAAAAATGACATGATGATGTGACATAATATAGCCTCAATCAATATATTGGTTCTAATATACACTTTAAACTCAAATTCCATCCCTCACCAACAAACAATAAATAAATGAAAAAAAAAACTAAATCAATGAAAACTTTGTTACTAAAAATATATTATTGTAATTATGTCATTATTAAACAAATATGTGACTAAGTATTTTAATTATATCAGTAAATCCATTCCCAAGGGAGCAAATTATGGAAAGTGCTTGCCATTTATGCATTAACAAAAAAGGAAAGGTGGAGTTTGACTTAATTTACTACTCCTAGTTGTCAACGGTATAACTTTGTTAATGGGATAACAAAATACACCAATATGAGTGAGAAACTGAAACCAAATAAAGAAAGGGAATCAAATTATTATATAACAAAATAAATGGGGAAGAAATTTGTCCAACTAAAACCAAAAGAGATAATTGACTCCGAAGTTGAAACAAGAAAATTCTCTGAAGGAGAGATTTTAGAAAGATACATTTTGATTATGGCATTTGACTCTAACATCTTATTTACTTATTTTGTTCTCCATTTTCATCATTTCATGCAAGAATATAATGTATTTGCTTCGAATGAGTGGAGAAAAAACTAAAACCGAACAGAGCTGCTGGCAGAGAACCAAAAGTTTTTAGTATTTTTTTTTCTTTTTTCTAAGGTCATAACAAGTGGACAAGATTACATTATTGGTAAGGAAAGAATTGATTCACTTTGATATGTATACAAACCAAAGTTTTAAGTGGCCCAGTTTGTGACTTTCAGAATTAAAGTGATGAGGTCTGACATATACAAATGGTATATGGTACTGAAATGGTTCACAAGTAAAAAATCCTTCAAAGTGGAAAAGGATAAGAGAATAAAAACAGAACAGTTCAAAACATTGGAGTTTCGTATGTTTATTAGACACAACAGTAAAATGTATAACAACTACTGTAATGAAATGTAAGCATATTTTACTTTTGCTTTGATTTGTAATCTGTGTTATATTCTCTCTGCATCTTCCCTCTTTCTTTTAATGTTCTTTAAGATTCTCTTGTCCTTTTTAACCAGTAAAACATCACTACACTATTACAGAACAATTTTACGTCACTTTTATTTAAAGTATAATCACTTGCCAAAAGGGTCACAAACTTGGGCTACGCGGCTACAGAGACATGGTAGGCACGTCACTTTTAAAGAGAGGGTAAATATTTTGAATAATGTCACTTTAAAATTTACACCATAAGTGATTATCAAGGGGTGTACTTATTTAATACAAAGTGATTATTACTCACAATATTCTTAAATTCTAACAGTAACCTATTTATATTTTTTAATAAAGACGATTAACTATATTAACAAAATGAACATTATTTTCCCCTTTGTTGGAATTAAACACCAACGGCCTACCTATTTCAATCTCTCGATATATTATTATAATCGTTTAAATCAACGTATTCATCCATAGTTTGAAGAAAACTTGCAAGAAAATTGGCGCTGCCATTTTGGACAAGTTACTCATACAACCTCGGTACATTTCCATATGGCTCATCAAAACATAAATAAAAATAGCCTCAGATAGATGCAACGGAGAATTGGAATGAAGTGAACAAGAACATCATGAAAATAAACTCAAATGGATTAAAAATTAAGTTTGGTAGCTCATGCACAAAGTGAACTGCCCAAATGAATTGAATCAACGCTTCATTTATTTAAAAATTAAATAAAATAAAAAATTCTTCTTCTTCTAGTTTAGGAGGAAAACGGAAAAAAGAGTGTACATTGGACTATTGGTGTCTGAAATTACTCCATAGCTACTTTCACCAGCTCTTCCCATGTTGCCAGTTTTTCCCTGGGCTTGTTATTTATGCTCCCACGCCTTCTTTCTTCAGAATCTATCTTTTCCCAAGCAGTAAATGGTAGAACTCTGACATTACGATCGTCCAGCAACTGAAGAAGACCCTCTCTACCCGGCTTGAGTAAGCTAGAAGTTGCTTTTAATAATCCTCGCTCAACATCTTCGGATATGCTTGCAACCTACCATGTCCATCAGTTCAATTAGCTAATCATATATTGGTTCCAAGGTAGTATAATGAGAAGCTTATCATATATTAGCATGCAATGCAGGAGACAACTTACAGTTTCTTCAGCACAGTAGAGGTTTGTACCAATGATTCCACTAGGCCCTCTCTTCAACCATCCACATACATACAAACCTTCTTCGACCACTTGAGGATCTGCATGTGTATCTCTCAAAACTCGACCTTTGATGTTTGGAACAACACCTGAGAATCAGGTTATGGAATGGGGTTCACTTAGAACAGGAATGAGTCTAATGATATCAAGCCTACTTAAAATTTAGTTACTTCCACAAGACAGATGGAAGGTGGGTCAGATGAATAACAAAATTGTTTTGTTTTGTATTCTATTCTTCCTTGGGATTTCAACCCATCTTGTCAAATTTCAAAGACAAAATAGGAACCAGCACATACCAAAGTTTTAACTTAGCAAGAAAGGAAAAATCAAATGACACCTTTTAAAAATCCTACTAATTTGGAATTATACCTTGTTGATTATCAAAGGGTAAGCCATCAACTGGTTTTGATTTGTACCCAATGCTCTTTAGCACCATCCTACCAGAACAGAGGGCATATGAGAAAGTAGGCAGAAACTTGTCCAAAACAATTGTGACAAAAATAAAGGAATTCTTTTAACTTCTCCATCTCTTAAATTAAATTATCTGATTACGGACGAAAAAAAATGCCCCATTAAGATTCCATATGACTCAGCGACGTGACATGATTTAGAATATAAATAATTGTACTGAACCAACATCAAGTATCAGTAAATGGACAACTGCCTTGTTGATTAAACTATGAAAGATCAAAGCTAGAGATGCAAAAAAGGTACCCGCATCCAAGGTCTTCAAATTGTTTGATACCCACAGCTATCTGTTTTCCAGGTTCAACACCTATGAAAGGAAGATTAATGAAGCAAATAATGAGCGGTACTTCAAAAATAAAAAAGATTTTAATTTTTTTTTTTTAAATCCCAAAGATTTGGATCTATTTTCTGCATTACTTTCTTCTATTAGGTAAAGCCATATTGCTTTTAACAAAAAAATCCCAAAGATTTGGATCTATTTTCTGTATTGCTTTCTTCTATTAGGTAAAGCCATATTGCTTTGCAAAGTCAGATAAGCAATTATATAACAAGTGCTAATACACAGTACGTACCATGAAGAGCTGTCTTCTCAAGGCGGACACCGGATATATGGCTAATTCTTTCACGTGAGTGTAAAAACCTATCAGGTTTCCGAAAAAAGACAAAGTGCAGCTCACGTTGTCCTGGACTGGGGTGAGAAGGTCCTGTGGTGACTGCCTTAGAAAGCAACTCATAAATCCTTCTCTGAATTCGATTATTCTTCAGCTCTTCCTTGCAAAGGATGCCACGTACAAATAATCACACAAGTAGAAAGAAACAATAAAAACTGACAAACAATAAAATCGTCCAGCCACTAAAACATGGTTTTGTTTAAATATTAAATGATTAAGCATATCACATATAAATCTATATAAGATAAGATATACCTCATCTACTGGGGTTTTGAGAAGATCTTCCTTCTGTATATTAACATACAGGTCTCTAATACCTGGAAAAAAAAAAGGACAGGTCAAGCATACTCCGTAGTTAAACATATTTCTCATCATCACGTGAGACTAGAAACTAAACTATAGATATATAAATCTATGTTAAAAATACCAAGAAGTTCACGAAGCTCTTTAGTGGTACAAGCTGCTTGGACTGGTCCACGTCTACCAACCAAATACACCTTCCTAAAATAGCATATTTCCAATAAAGATTTAACGCAACATTCCTAATAACATAGAGATCAATGTAGCAAGCCAAAAAACCTTATATTGCTCTCCTCAAGAGCAGCCAAAGCATGGCTTGCAATGTCAGTTGTCGCCAATTCTGCAGTTGGTCTTAGAAGAATACGTGCAACATCAAGAGCTACATTACCCTGTAAGTTAAAAAGACAAGTTTAATAGCAAGAGAACTTAATTGAGATAGCAAGTTTATGGAAATATGAATGTGCGTGTATATTATAAGAAATAGTTAATCCCTACTAGGGATTAAACCCTAGACCCCTCACTCACTTGAGATAGCCTATCCAATCATCTTTGTTAGCTCATACAAAAGTTTAGAATTTTTGACCTGGGCCTCGATGGGAAAGGCAGATTATGCAACTAAACAACCTTAATATGCTTCTATGTTAAGCCAACTGTTGTGGAATTGAGAAAATTAACAACCTTTTTTATCAACAATCCATCAATAATTTTAATACCTGGCCAAGAATTACAGCCGTATCAGTGCTCTTTAAGTCAGGATTAAGGCCTACGCAATCTGGATGACCATTATACCACCAAACAAATTCTCTAGCAGAGTATATCCCGGCCAAATCCTAGAGAAGAAGAAAAGCATAAAATATTAATCATTTGCAAATTCAATAAATGACCAAAATGCACTAAAAATTAATCTGTCAAAGATCATTATCAAGAAAAACAAAAGTACTGCTCCCGGGGCATTGGTGTATCAGCAAGGAAGGATTTGAGAAAGCCTGACTATGGTGTTACAAGTTTGAATCTTAGTGGCTGCACAGATCTCTGTTGTCTCCCAGGACTTGGCATAGGGGTGAATGGGGTATCCACAGGTGGGATTAGTCATGGAGGGGCCCGGGTATCCAGTTATATATAAAAATAAATAAAAATTAAAAAACAAAAGCACTGAATAAAGTTCTCTCAACATACTTCTCCTGGAATGCCAAGAACTCTATCACTTTCGGCACCATAGGCAAGCACAACCTGTTCACATCCAAACTAAATCGATCAAAAAAGTCTATACCAAAATGGCAAAGCCCAAATAAACCAAAATTCATCTTGAAGAAGAAACAAACCACGTCATACAGCTTGCGGAGCTCACAGAGAGAAATGGACGATCCAAGAAATACATTTCCAAAGAATGAGCAGCGTGCATGTTGTGCAACACGGGAAAACTGATTGATTACAGCCTGTTGCAAATTTTCTGATAAACTAAGCTAAATTAAGAAACATATATTGAAAGATAACAGAAACCCAGATAAATAAAAAATCTCAAACCATCAAAATCTTGTTAAAGTCAAGTAGAATGAATTAACTCACAAATCCCAAATGCAAACGATCATGATAATTGCAATTGATACACCATTACATCCAAACAAAAAACAAAAACCAAACTTGAATACTTAAAAAAGAATTATTAGATAAGGGGTGACCTTAGTTTCAGGATGATCAGGTGCTACGCCAGAGCGGACTAATCCGAAAGGTGTTGGCAAGCGGTCAACAATATCAACCTGTGCTTCTTGGTGCGCTTTCAGCATCTAGTAACCATATCAGAAAATTCAAAATAAATATTTTTTTAAGAATTCTAGGCAACCAAACAGGTATCCACACAAAGCAATGCATGTATAAACAGAAAAAGAGAATACCTTCTCGGCCGTGTAGAAACCAGCTGGTCCACTTCCGACAATACATACACGTAGAGGGCATGAAGAAACGGTAGAGAAGGTTCTGGAAAGCCATGAACTTGCTCGATAAATCGCCATTCTCAACGATATATTCGACAATTTATACTTTACATAGGAGATGCTAGGGCTTCTGATTCCAATTCCAGACTCCAAATTGGAAAATTTATTCTTGGATTTTGGAGGGAGAAGAATAGGAGGTTTGGGCCTTCACACAACAGGACCCAAACAATTCAATGGTGGACTAAGGTGAAAAAGACAAGCCTCCCTTGTAGCACAATCACCAAATTTGTTTCAGTAAACTCATATATAAAAGGAACTAATACATTATGGTTTATGGATTGATAAGCACAATATTGTCATTACTCATTAGATATATATATAGTTATATACTTTACACAAAAATTGAAACAAAAAATTTAACACTATCTTACCCAAAAAAAACACCATTCATTATAATTTCTCCTATATTACTAGTGTAGTACTAGTAGTAATGTCCTTACTTATTGGTCAATGTCAAAATCAAAAGAAGCACACCGCTAATGTGTCTGCAATAATTTTGAGTTTAAGCTTGGCCAATGGGCAAACTCCATGCCTAAACTTTTTCTTTTTGGTTAAGTCTTCTAATCTATTGTGTGATAAGGGTAGTTTTATGTGATGGAAAGGAAAGCTAATCCCACAAAGTCAACTAACTCTCATCTGACTGAAATCCTCAACTTCACTTCTCTTAGACTTTCATCCCAAGTTTGTAAATCATTTGAGTTGAAGCAAACTTGCATTACCTACCGGTCCAGCCAAGAATTATACAAGGGCAATCCCATTATGATCCAAAATAGACCAATAATCGAAATGAAATTATTGCAGACACAATGAGTCGTTAGAAGTGCTACATTTCACTCAATATATGCACACTTAATTTGATTAAGGGAATTTCTCCATCGATACGATATGTACATTTGATAATTGCCTATTCCCTATTAAGGGTGATACATGCCTAAACGATCATTATGAGGAACTCTATAATCGAGGGTCAATTACCAACTGATCAATAGGGTCCAGAAGCACAGGCTGTAGACTATGCATAATGCCCAACGGGATAAAAGTAGTCATTATGTACTTCACAAGAAAATCTAGACCCGAACGACTGGAAAAAGTGGTTGATACGAGTTGTAACTTGGAATATTTCAGGAGTACATGACATAATAAGTGCCACAAAAATCAGACAATAATATAATCTCTCTGACCAAAGTAGTCATTGCTAATTTTTGCTAATGTTATAAGAAATGACATCCGACCAGTTATTATTATTGCATTCAGAACACAAATGACATATAAAAAAAGTAACAGAGCTTTAATACTTTTAACAAACACTTAGTGTGCACTTAATTTGTTCAACCAAAATATGGGTTTTTCTTTTTTGTCTCTACATTCATTTCTCAACCAAAATCAGCTCTTATATTATATGGTATATATATAAATACGAACTAAAAGAAAAAGAAAACTTACAAATCGTAGTGAAGAAGAGATGAGCTATTTTAGCTCCTAAGTTCTAATTGGCCTAGAAATAATCCCAAATCGAGGGGAGAGAGAGCTTTGGCCGATGAAGAAGAGATAGGGGAAGGGCCAAAGGGAGAGACGTTACAGAGAATAAAAGATTAAAGACGTTAAAGAGAGGTCAAGGGATGAGTTGATGACCATAAAGTTCAAAGTTTCTTCGTTTAATGCGGGAGATAAGGCAAACTGACATCAATGCCACTTCCGAAATATATTTAATGATTTATACCAATTTTTTTGTTGGGATATTTTCTTATATACACATTTTTATGTTTTTTTTTATTACATTTTAAAAATATCTATTTTTTTTTTTCAATTTTACTAACTCAAAATTAAAAAAATACAATTTTAGAATTTCACAATAATAAAAATACCATTTTATTATTTTAGAAAAACAACTAAAAGTCAACTAAGAATCAATTAGAAAACAACTCACTACATCAACCTAAAACAAACTAAAAAATAACTTGAAAACAACACAAAAAACAATATACTTCAGAAAAACTAAATATCAATCCAAAAAAAACATAAAAATAACTAAAAAATAATAATTTGAAAATAACACAAATAAGAAAAAATGTAAAATTTTATCTAAAATAGTAAAATTGAAGAAAAAAAAACTTTGTTAATTAATTTTTTTTAGTAAAATCAAGTGTATTTTGTAAATTTCTCTTTTTTCTTTTGTTATTTACTACATAACCATGTATTATTATTAACAAGTTAAACATAGAGGAATAGGATTTAGTATCAATTGTAGAAAGGAAATTTCACTTTATATGCATATAGTATACCCAAATTAAAATAAAAATGGCATGCACTATTCACTTCTCACTTTAGTGTCAATCATCCCCACTTACCCAAAATACCCATATCCTCCCCCCTCCCCCAAAAAAAAGAATCTCTCACTCTCTTTCGCTTGGATTCGAAGAAAACCCCAAAAATCCCCAATGCTTACTCTGACTTTCTGTCTCGCGCGAAGCTCCGATGCAACAACAGCACCTCCACCCTGATCGACTGCCATTGAAGCAGCTCCTCGACGAAGGAAGCCGACTAGAAAGAGAAACAGGTACCCCGACGATCGAAGCACAAATCTCCGAGACCCATAGACGACGGAGGAGGTAAAAACTTGAATCCATATTAGTTTCAAGCTTAAATGCATGTTTCCTTTTGAATTTCGGGTCTGATATGAGAATGTCTAGTGTGGGTGTGTCAATTTGAGGTTTTGGGTATTTTTTTGTGGGTTTTTTGATACTGCTTTATGGGTTCGATGAGAGCTCGACAATAGGACAGTATTTGCAAAATAATAAGCGTGATAGTGTTTGATAGGATTGAGATGTTACATCTCGAGGGCTCGATAGTAATCGATTAGGCTCGATAGGGTCGATGGAATTGATATAATGGGGCTCGATAATAGCTCAATACATGCTTGTTGGTTCTTAATTAAGACAAATTCTACTTTTTCTCGATGTTAGCTTGATAGAGCTTGACGGTGGCTCGATGATAGTGTTTAACTCAGTTTTCCTATGAAATTTGACAAATTTTTCATGATTTTGTTTACCTTTTTGTTTTCTCACTAACTATTTTCATATGTCGATGCAGATGCCAAAGTTGCTTATACCATTTCAAGATCACTTTCATGGCCGAGTCACATATAGGGGTGGTAGTCATTTGGTTACAATTAAGAAGAGGTTTGTGAAGTTTGGGCTAATAGAAAGGGCTAAGGAATCCTCTTTCGAACAATTCTTCTTGGCTTCAGAATTTAATTTCTCAAGATTTTTGGTGCATCAGCTATTATTGAGGAAAATAGCAAGTAAAAAATAAGATGAGGTACATTTCTTTTTGGGCTCGAAAGCCTGTAAATTCGACATGAGAGAGTTTGGTCTGGTGACGGGATTGAATTTCATTTATGGACCATCACAAGTAGAGTTGGATGAGCGTTTGACCAGTGACCGATTGATAAATGAGTATTTTAATGATCGTGAGAAAGTAAAGCTCCTACAGCTAGAGAATTCTTTCAATACCTGCACTATTGTTGAAGATGTGTACAAGCTGGGGCTCTATTTCTTGATTGAGAGGGTTCTAAATGCTCCAAAGGGAAAGTCGAATATATGGCGAGATATATTGAAGCTGGTTAAGGACATACATTACTTCTTCAGCTATCCATGGGGGAAGTTCTATTTCAAGAAGCTTATCAATTCTTGTAAGAAGGGCATGCATCACCAAAAGGCGTTATATGATAGGAAGAAGGATGTGAAGGTCCAACAAGAGTTGAAATACAGTTTCTATGGTTTTGCCCCGGCGTTACAGTATTGAGTGTACGAGGCCATTAAGCAGGTTGTGCAGGAGTTTGTTGTGAACTCCGGAAATATGGTCCTGATGATGCTTAGTTGGTCACATAGGAAGAATAAGGATTTCACTAAGTCTACCATTTCACATATGTTTTCGAAGAGCACTGTAAGTGATATTTGATTGACGATAAACAATTATGTTTAGCTATATGCATATCTTTTATGATAATTTTACTTAAATCAATGTTTTATGTTAGTTGCAGTTGATTGTCTTACCGTTGTTGAAGCCCCGACCAGCAGAGGTGCAATATTACAATGCCCTGGCTGAGGGTGATGCTCCTCTGTATCCCATTATCGAGCCATGATTGGGTTATCTTCAACGTCAGAAACCATGACGGACCATGAGACATTGTCTTCGTATCCCTCAGAATATTGTTGGGGATGTCTCCAAGCAGCCAGTTGCAAAGTGTCCTATACTGTTTGGGAGATGGCTTCTTGAGAGGGTCAAGGACCAATGGCTCCTCCGTAGCTGCATCACCACGAGGTCTCTTTCTCATTAGATCAGTGTAGTCTTGAAACTAGACGGGCTTGCGTCTTTTCCTCTTAAATTCAACCCCAACCACCTCCTCGGGGTTGATAATAGCGACGCCCAAAGTCGTAGGATCTGGTGTCACAATGATGGTGGGAGGAGTGGTGTTTATGTTAGAGAATATATATTATTGCTCAATGGAATTATGGAAAAACCAAATACAACTCTATGCAAAAATACAATGGACAAGATAATATTGATTAAATAAGTATTACAACTCAATTGCTCAAAATACAAGTAAATCAAAAGATGTAGAAGAAGAAGATTACAAACTCAATACTATAACAATACAAGTAAATAAGAAGAACAAAAGAATGAAAAACACAAACAAACTCTCACACAACCAAAGTGTAGAGTAGTGGGGATCACCAACTTAAACAAGATTCAAGACCTTTGTCCAAAAGCTTATTTCCCCCTATTCTCTAAGCACTAAGGGATCTCTCTAGGAAATAGCTCTCTGGAATTATCAAGCCTTTTGGTGTATTTTTCAGCCAAGTGCTTTGTGGATGAAAAATGGTGTATCTTACAAGTGAGCATTAGGCTCCTATTTATAGAGTTTTGAGACACCCTTTGAATTTCAAATTCCACCAACCCTCATGGCTGTTACCAATGATTAATTGGATGTTTTATGGAATTAAAATAGAGATTTGGGAGTTACTTGGCTGTTGGAAACGTTCAAAAT
Source organism: Humulus lupulus (assembly GCF_963169125.1). Classification (NCBI taxonomy): domain Eukaryota; kingdom Viridiplantae; phylum Streptophyta; class Magnoliopsida; order Rosales; family Cannabaceae; genus Humulus; species Humulus lupulus. The sequence goes on along the minus strand of NC_084800.1, from coordinate 46,406,495 downwards.
TGGATAAAAACCGAAGTTGGAAAATGCTGTCAGCCGCTCAGGCCGCGGCCTGAAAAACACGAGCCGCGGCCTATGGTGTGATTTAGCCTATTTTTGCCTCTTAGGCCGCTGCCTGAAAAACATAGGCAGCGGCCTAAGTCGTTTTTTCAGCAACCAATTTTCCAAATTTGCCAAAACGTTCCAAATTCATTCCCACTTGATTTTGTAACTTCCATACACATTATGGGAGTTAAAATCATATCTCTAACAGCCATATTTCACATATATCTTTAAGAAATTCAAATCAAAATGTGTAATATCAAATCTACACATTATTGGGTAATATTTGGGAGTTACAAGTTTGTAACTCCAAAATATGTCACATTTTGGCACATACATGTGTCCAATTTTGTGACTCTCAATAATATGTTACAAGGTGTGACAAATCACATTATGTCACATTATTTAATCTAACATTATATTATTTAAAATAATATAACATTTTAACGCCCAAATGTGACTTCCACTCAGCGATGGTTGTAGTATAGATCGGGCGGTCGATTCCACAAGGAGGCAAAGAAATAAAGTGTGATGTAACAATAGGTAACAAGTAGGAAGGATCAAGAGTCACCAATATGCATACTTATTTATTTGGATATTTGATTCATAAAAATTACACAAATGAGTAGTTCACACCCCAACTATTCATTTGGAAGATTTAACATTGAAGCACAAATATGTTTCACAAAAATGTATTCAAGTCATTATTATTCTTTACAATGGAAAGATGAGATAAATCTTATGAGAAATCTAAAAATGACATTATACCATTGGCAATAATGCAATAAAAGATTGGACATAAAACCTAACACAAATATTACTTTTACTATTTATAAAATACATAGAAAAAGCATGACTAATTCTATATAGATTTAGCAAAAGTAAATATATAGGAATGAGATGGAGAAAATGATAAAAATATAATCTATATTATTTTCACTAATTTGATAATACATAGAAAGTGCTTGACAAAATCTATATACTATTAGTAAACATAAATATAGATAACAAGATTAAGGAATAAAGATGAAAGAAAATAAATCACTTAAATATATAAACTTTAAGCACATGGTGAATCAAAAATATCAAACAAAGTCATAGTGCATATAGGATCATCCTAACCTTTCTAAGAAGGTTAGCCTATTATGCTAGACATTCTCATAAAATTCTAGAGAGAAAATATGAGAAATGAGACTAAAATTTGGTAGAGTTTTGCTACCTAAAAATTACATAGAAATTGTAAAGGAAGAGTATTTATTTATAGATGGAGAAAATAACTAAAAAGAAATTAAACAACAAAATGGGGTTTACAAAATAAATCTGAAATATTAATAATAAAATACGATTTTAAAAAATCAAATCTTATTATAAATATTAACCTAGTTATTTTGGTGTATGGTCAAAATGCCATTTTCAAAAGCACAAAAAAAGATGAGCTTTAAAGCTCAAAATGACAACTTTGCAAGGCCCAATACCCACAAAATTTGGGTTTAAGGTGGCTGATGGCAGAAGTGAGTTTTGACCCATTCCTAGCCAATGGGGAAGCGCCACGTAGGCGCTGGCTAGGACTGATTCGGATTGGCTTGCTGCATTTCGTTGGGCTGCTGGGTCTCTTTGGCAGCTGGGAAGGGGCTGCTGAGGAAATGGGCCTGCATTTACTTTGAAGGAGGCAAGGCCAGACTTAATATGTTGCATTTGGGCTGCTGGGATGTTGAGGAAGGCTGAGGTGGAGATGGGCTGCTGGGGATTGAGCACATGGCTGAAGGAGGAGCTTTGCTTTGGATTGGAGAAGCTTCACGTGAAAGAGGCAAAGGTTGTAAGTGATAGGTGGCGTGCGAGCAAGGCGCCACATGGCGCTGGATGTGGAGAAAGAAACCAGGCGGGCCTGGGCTGATTTGGGCCTAATTTTGGGCTTCAATTTTGCAAAAATGCCAACTTTTCCACCTTTCTTCAATTTTATTTATTTCTTTCTTCTTTCTTTTCTTTATGACAAAATGCATCTTTAATTCCAACAAAATAACACTAAATTAAATCATAATAAAACATTTTCATTTATAAAATAAATTATATTAATTCAATGAAAATATTAATTAAACTTAATTTATTTTGGCCATTAAAATCAATAAATAATACATTTTTCACCACTAATCAAGTGGAGGACCCATCAAATTCAAAATCACTTGCCATATCCAGTGACTCTGAGTCTTAATCTACTGCATCGCCCCTGAAGCCTCTTGGTCGCTCTTGAATAAATTTCAGGATTTGACTAACTGTATCCATGATCACAGACTAGTTCTTCAGGATGGTCTCTTGTCGGCCCCCGACTCTCTCCAACTGTTGTGTCAACTCTGTGATATCAGCTACAATGGAGGCTGAGGCTGGGGTTGCAGGAGGGGTGGGGCCTGCAAACCTCCTCCTTGTCAGGACCAGCATCATAAAATATCTTTGCTGCCTGGGCAACCTGAGACACCTTCTCGACCACTTTCTCAAAATCCAAGGTCGTCTCCTCCTCCCCATTAGTCTCCTCAGAGTCCTGGCCAAGCCCGGGATACAGAGGAGCATCACCCTCAACCAGGGCACTGTAATATTGCACCTCTGTTGGTCGGAGCTTTAGCAACGGTACGACAATCAACTGCAACCAACATAAAACATTGATTTAAGTCAAATTATCATAAAAGATAGACATATAGCTAAACATAATTGTTTATCGTCAATCAAATATCACTTACAGTGCTCTTCGAAAACATATGTGAAAGGGTAGACTTGCTGAGATCCTTATTCTTCCTGTGCGACCAACTAAGCATCCTTTGGACCATATTTCCGGAGCTTATTACAAACTCCTATGCAACCTGTTGAATGGCCTCGTACGCCCAATACTGTAACGCCGGGGCAAAATCATAGAAACTGTATTTCAACTCTTGTTGGACCTTTGCATCCTTCTTCCCATCATATAACACCTTCTGGTGATGCATGTCCTTCTTACAATAATTGATAAGCTTCTTGAAAGAGAACTTCCCCAATCGATAGTTGAAGAAGTAGTCTATGTCCTCAACCAGCTTCAGAATATCTTGCCATATATTCAAAAATTTCATAGGAAAACTGAGTTAAACATTGTCATCAAGCCGCCATCGAGCCACTATGGAGCTACAATATACCCCTATCGAGCCAATTTTGAGATTATACCGTGCTAACATCGAGAAAATGCAGAAATTGTCTTATGTACGTATAATCGAGCATGTATCGAGCTCCTATCGAACCTCATTATATCAATCCCATCAAGAAACCATCGACCCTATCAAGCATAACCGATTACTATCGAGCTAATCCTATCGATCTAACATCGAGCTCTTGAGTTGTAACGTCTCAATCCTATCGAGATACTATCGAACTCTATTGAGCTTTTTATTTTCCAAATACTATCCTATTGTCGAAATCTCATCGAACCCATAAAGCAATATCGAAAAACCCAGAAAAAATACCTAGAACCTCATATCAACATACCCACACCAGACATTCTCAAATCAGCCCAAAAATTATAGAGAAACATGCATATAAGCTGAAAAACAAATTTGGATTCAAGCTTTTACCTCCTCCATCGTCTATGGATCTTAGAGATCTATTCTTCGACCGTTGGGGTACCAGTTTCTCTTTCCAGTCGGCTTCCTTCGTCGAGGAGCTGCTTCAATGGTGGTCGGTAAGGGTGGAGGTATTGTTGTGTTGGAGATTCACGAGAGAGAGAGAGAGTTGGGATGAGGATTGGGGATTTTTGGGGTTTTCTTCGGATTGGGGATTTTTGGGGTTTTCTTCGGATCGAGAGAGAGAGAGAGTGAGAGATTTAGGGGGAAATTTTTTTTGGGTGGGGGGAATATGATTGGCACCAAATTGAGAAGTGAATAGTGCATGCCATTTTTTTTTAATTGGGGTATACTATACGCATAGAAAGTGAAATTTCCCTTACACATTTAGGGGTGTTCACGGTGTAGTTTGGCCGGTCTAAACCTCCTTTTAATACACCGTACTTGCGGTGCGGTAGCTAGACCAAACCACGCGGTGTGATTTTGTGACATCAAACCGGCCATATTTTGTGGTGTGGTTGGGCCGGTTTTCCAAGGTTTGGGAGCATTGAAAATATGTCACTAAATACTATTCATCAGTTTATTTCAGCTTCTAAATAAGTTAAAAACATATTCAATAAGTTCAAAATAACATAATTAAGTTCAACAACAACATTTATAAAAGTGTGAAATAAGTTCAAAACAACATTAAAAATTCCTCGCTTCAAAACAACGACATTATTAAAAGTCTGAAACAAGTTGAAAATAACAGTCTGAGAACTTACAAAAACTAAGCTTCACTACACTTCACCACTTTGGAGACCTAATCAAAGGTGTCAACTTCTGTCATCAATGAAGAATTACCTACAAAATGAAAAGAGAAAACTAAGAGTAATAGTTAATATCAACATTACCTTAATTATCACCCAACACAGAAAATATATATAAAAAAAATTAACAAAGTAAAATTACCTTAGGCCGAGACTTAGCAAAGCAAAGACCTGCGCTGCAAAGACAAGGAGAGTAAACAATATATACTAATTGCTGAAAAAAAAAAAAGGATTGCATATTGTTGAAACAACAATTTGTCTTTCTATATCTGGAGGTATGATCCAACAGTAGATGATGCTTTGTCACTATTCCGGTGATGAAGATCGCCTTTGACTCGTCGGGGTTACCTACAAGAAAGACACTCCGATGCTTAAGTCAGTAAAAAGTTCGATACCTTTGTTTTTCTATGAATCTCGTATTTATAGAACAAAAAATGTAAGGTGGTTAGTTAGTTCAGGCAAACCCTGGATTGGTGGAGAAGAGATAACCGAATTTCCCTCCAAAACATGCTGATTTTAAATTATGTATTCGAAGGTCAGAGGCGCAGCCCGCCTCTGAGTCGTGGCTTCTGTCTTCGGAGATTCTACAGGTCAAAACGATCCATTTTGAATGTTCGGTAAATGAGGAAAGGACTTTGGACCGAATATTTTGGGTCCAACACATATATAAAATGACTAGAAATAAATGAAGAAAAAAATAGACAACAGTAGCTCCTCAAAGATATCGGCATAGACATAATATCAATGCCAAGCATATACGATAAAACTAGAAATAACTGATAAAAAAAGAAAGGAAGATAGTAGCAACTCAAAGCAATCGGCATATATAAACAATAAAATACTAAAATGGAAAAATGGGTTACATATATGATATACAAATAATGACAAGCATATATGATATAAAAAGTTAACAACATATATAAATAAATAAAAAGATAGCACTAGCAGCTCATAGCTATCGACATATGACAATAAAAAATTGGCAAGCACATATGATATAACATAAACTAATTCCCTATTGAAGTTGATTCTGTACCTTATAACTAGAACCAAATTTAAACAAATATGGCAGAACCCATGTGTGGGTGGCAAAATGATGAGATGGCGCAGCGGTGTGTGGCGAAATGATGGAAACGACCAAAGAGAGAGAGAGAGTGGTGGAGAGAGGCGCAAAAGAGAGGGAGATGACGTAGAAGAGGAGACCCAAAATGGAAGGGAGAAAGGCTATGATCTGAAACTCAGTTGGTATAACCACATAAATACCCTTTCTTCACTTAATCCACATAATTATTCTCTATCTCAATAAAAATTTATACTCTTTTTTCTTATAATATTTGACTAAAATTGCCTTAACATATAAAAAAAATGTATGAAACAATATATTAATTTTTATAAAATTAAGATTTCAAATTTATATTTATTTTGAGGTGAAAAATAGACCCACAAAATTACAAAGCATTTCTTTTACATTTTAAAAAAAAAAGTAATTTAAAAATGTAAACAAAAATCAAGAACACTAATTTACGACTTCCTTAAAAATTTAAAAGTGTAAATAAATTGTTTACATTATATTTAAATTTGAAATAGTAAACAAATAGTTTAGAGCTTATATTTAAGTTGGTTTGAAATTGTAAACAAGTAGTTTACGTTTTTTTTTATTATCATTTGAGTTTTTTTTTTTTTTTGAAAATTAGTCATACTCATTGGAATAGAAATTCAAAAATATATTTGTGTTTAAATTTGAAACTACAAATAAGTGTTTTCATTATTATAGATTCTATGTTTGTAGAGAAAATAATTTTTTATTTACTTACAAAAAAATTATAAACAACGAATTTACTCTTTATTATTTATTTTAATGAAATGACAAACAATGAGTTTACAATTTAGTAAAGAGTAAAATATTTACGAGCTTATATCCTGTAGAGACAATACACATTTTTATTTAACGAAAATGTAATTAATGAGTTTATTCTTTAATTATTTAAATAAAATTGTAAGTAATGAGTTTATTTTACAATAATTTATTTTAAAAAATTCTAAACTTTCTTAATATTATATTTAAAATTATTAGTATTAATTGATATAGCAAGTTTTTTCTTATAATTTTTAGAAAAAAGTTGAAGAACAATAATAATTTGTATATAAATATGAGAATAAATAAATTATATTTATTTGAATAAAATATTAATAAACTATGAGAGTATATGAAATTGAGAAATTTGAAATGAAAAAAAAAAATCTAAGTTTGAGATAATTAAACTATTCAAAAAGGATAGTTTGAGAATTTTATTATAAAAAACAGGGATTTATAAGGAAAAATAAAAAAGTGGACAATTGTATAGAGTGGTGTAAAAAGAAGAGGCATTTGTGGCCATTTCTGAAATGAGTTAGCGTTAGGAAAAAATTATGAAATCCTAGTTTAAGTTATGCACGTAGGATTGGGTTCCTTAAAAAATCGTATTTGTGTAAACTATAAAAAAATTTGACATATTTTTTTAGGCTGTGGTGTGGTGCAAACCAAAATTTCACACCACCAAACTAACCGTGCACTGCACCGCACAATTTTTCTGTTTACCGAGTTTTTCGGAAACGAATACAAACAGAATAATAAAAAGATAAGAACTGTAGAAGTGCAGAAATGTAACTAAACAAACAGTGTTTTTACGTGGTTCAGGCGTTAACAAGCCCTAGTCCACGAGTCGATGTAATTATACTTGTAAAGAATTACAGTAAGGTGGCTGGTGTACAAGAACTTCACACACTCACAGTGTTTCTCTCGGGTTCTCTTGAAGAAGATGAAGCTAGAGAGATTTTAGTAGAGTTCTTGCTCTGTGATTTTTTGTCCGTCCCCCCTATTGTAAAATGAGGGGGTCTTTATAGCTAGTGTTTTGGATTAGGGTTTTCCTCCACTCACATGAGTCTTAATTACACCAGCCATAAATAGGGGATACAATTACCGTAGTCACCTGGCTACCAGGCTCTATGTGGGTATATTTACGTGAAAGTATGGGGAATGCACAAAGGCAGCCGTCTTTTCCAAGTTGTCAGCGGAACAGTAGGCGAAATAGTACTTTTAGGCGTGCTGGGATGTGTGCGGCTTTGACCTGTCGGGCGTGTCAGGCGGGATTCTGTGTCAGGCGGATATCATTCCAACCATGCCTCCTCCACGACTCGATCGCCTGGTCTTGTTCCGTGCGAGGCACGGAACTGTTTCCGCGAAGACCACTTGAAGAGCTTCTCCTGGAAGGAGCTTCCCCGAAGGATACCCCTTCGGGAGTCCGGGAGAGTTGACGAGCTTCCGTGTCGCGTTTGCTTGAAAGAGTAATCCGGACACTAAACGGGAGAGGCGAAGCCTTTCTGTCCATCCGCGAGCTCTGGTCCCCTACCGTGAAAGACATTGATAATTCTGCTTCCCCGAGGATATCCATCTAAACGCTATCCGGAAATCTGGATAACATTTACCCCCCAAGGTCACGGAGCTTTGAGAGATCCGGGAGCTTGTACAGTCCTCCGGGTATTCCGGTTTCTTAGATTAGGCGAGGAACCACCTCCTGTGTTCCTGGAAGGGTTCCTTTTTCCCGCCTGAGTGTTAGTATGAGGAAGAAAGGAAATTTCTTCTGTTTGAACTCAAATACTCAAGTGCGGCAAGGGCCACGCGTCATGCCGGGAATGGCTCTGCGACCAAGACGTGTGCGTGAGGCGACTGGTTGAGTATGCGTGCGTCAGGCATCTGAGTAATGATTTGACGGTTTTTAATGGTACACCGGGCCCGAGGTGGTATAATGATGGTAAATAAATACTTTATTCCCATCCGAGGAGTCATAAATAGGATCGTCGCTTCATCTCCAGCCGTTGGATCTGATGCACACGGAATGGGAAGATCGGGACCGCCCATTTGAGGAATTCGAAACGACTTCTTTCCTGCTATAAAAACGAGGGAACGGACCTTTCTTCCTCTTTACGCTTTCAAATTCTCTATCTTTCGGATTTTCAGATTCCCAAACCTTCAAACTCTCAGGCTTCCAAGCTTCCATTCCTTCGAACTTGCCACTTCTTTTTGGTAAGGAATCTAGAAACTTTTCTTTTGATTTGGCAGTGGGCTTATTCGCCGAAGTTCAGGGTTTGAATCGCCGTTCGTCTTTGCAGCTTTTTCTTCTCGCGATCGTGCTGTGCAGTGATCCGGTTACTCCTTCAGTCTTCAACTACCCGAATACCAGTAAGTATTTCTACTTTGTTCTTTCCTCCCAAACCTTAGGTTGTTGGTAGTTGTTAGAGTTAAGTTTTCTGCCAGTATCGTCTATGTGCATGCGATTGATGTGAGTCGATAAGTAATTTCTTTGCATGCTTTGACGATTTGCGTTGGAAAGTCGTTCCTTGTCTTGCTTGCGCTGTTCTGGTTTGCTGTTTTAGGGCATAAGCATGAACGCCTTTAGGGTGTCTTTCTCTGGAAAAACACTTCTCTCGGCGGGCTTAGGCTCGGAGTCTGAGTTTGGTTCCTTGCTGTCCTTCGGGTGGCATGGTGCCAACCCCTCGGCAAGCTCGGTGGGAGCCTCTCCAAGCAGTTTTCGGGGAGGGTCTCCCCGACGCCTTTGATACCACTAGGGTATGACAAGGGTGCTGACTGCTTAGAGTGTTTTCTTCTTTGTTTCATTTGTTCAGTGACGAACATTTCAAAGGAACAACTCATCGCTGTGGTAGAGGCTGATTCTGCCCAGGAGAAGGGTTCTCCTGTCGCCGACGCAAAGGGGAAAGGAAAGACAAAAGTGGTCGCGGCTAGCCCACCGGCTACCAATAGTTCAATCTGGGAGATGGACCAGAAGCCGAACCTGTTCAGGAACTACGGCATGCTGAAGCTGTACTCCTCAGAGGCAGGCCTGAAGAACATCCCAGGCCTGATGTGGCACCGTCTGTCGGTGCTGGGCGAGTCGGCTAGTCAGAGCCACGAGGGTTTTGGTGCCTGGAGCTGGGCACACATAGTGTGTGGGGCGCACTTGCCCCTAAGAAGTTACTTTGCCAATTTCTGTGTGAAGGCGGGGATCGCCCCCTTCCAGTTGATTCCCCCCAGCTATAAGCTCCTAGCGGGGTGGTTCATCTTTTGCAAGTCCCGGAACCTGGAGGCTCCTACCCCGGAGGAGGTGCTGTACTTCTACGGGTTGAAGTCTCAGCCCATGAGAGGTCACCCAGACAAGGTGGGATTTTACAGGCTGGAGAGGCACCCGGACGTGATGTGTCCCACCTGTCATACCGCGAGGGTTCCAGACCTCCGGGAGTACTGGTTTCTGACGACTGGCTTCCCACTGAAGAGGGTGCCAGCCCTATCTTTGGACTTCAAAGTCCCTGGTAAGTGCTCCTTCCTCTCCTTTTCAACTTTGTTTCTTTACGTTTGATTCGCCTTTCGGGAGGATCTCTAATTCTTGTATTTGGATTTTGCAGAAGTCGCTCCGCGGACACCTCGCTGTGCGGAGATGATAAGGAGGTCAAAGTTCTACGAAGGGCTCTCGGAGGAAGAGTTGAAAGTGGAGGGAATTGTGACCTCCGAATCTTTGAGGGAGTATGGGCTACTCGCCTCTTTCCAAAACATTGAGCCAGTGAGTGGCAGGGGGCAAAGTCAGGTCTCAGCTGACATCCGGGAGCAGATTGCCCTGGAGCTGTCCAAGGTGATCAGCCAAGCAGCCCGGGACGAGAATATTTTATCCCCTAGTTGGGCGGAGAGGTTCCCCGACCCCCAGCCGGAGGAAGAGGAGATCGAGGCTCGCCACGCCGCAGCTTACCCCAACGAAGGGACTCCGGGGGCTGGTACCTCCGGGAGAGGTAAGACTAGTTTTCGATTGATCCACACCCCCAGCCTGTCTGAGGTTTCCCGGACCTCTCAGATGGGGTTCGATTCCCGCTTCCTTAGGCTAGATCCGCGTAGGATACCCTTTGACAGATATTGCGATAGGGTAGATGAGCTCCTCGGGTGTCTGAGTGACGGTAATCTGCCAGAAGGTGTCATCATGGTTGACCCTTCTTCCCTCAGCATGTCATTCCCGGACTTCAAGGAGTACGGGAGCTTCCTGGAGCAGGAAGCGGTGTTTTGTTTCGCTCGGGGAAGGCCATCCACGTTTCTCGTGCATGGTCGTCCCTTTCAAACTTTTCTTTTTCTTGTTCCTTGTTCCCTGCTGGCGGACTTGCTTGTGCTTTTATGTTGCTGATTGTCTTGTCTTCTGCTTATCTTCTTTCACATTGCTTGTTGGTTTGTTAACCTTGCTTCGTACGTTTCTTGCAGAATTTCCCGAAGCCAAGATGTTGGGGAGAGTTACCTTACTCATCAAGAAAGCCGCCACCAGCCAAGATCCGTCCAAGGGGAAAGGACGAAAAGCCGGAGCCGGTAGGGGAGGTAAAGCTGCCACATCCAAGAAGACAGGTGGCGAGGCGCATGTGTCTTCGGCGGTGGAGAGATCTCCTGCCAAGGGGCCTTCCGAGTCCTTGGCGAACTCGAGTAGTAGCAGCGACGGGGAAGGGCTTGTGTTCCTCGTGAAGACGACTGGGGTGAGCAAGCGTCCCGGAGGGGATGCTGAGGGCGCCGAGAAGAAACGCCTTAGACACTCTTCTCCCGGTCGAAGGCAACAACAACAGCAACGGCAGCAACCACAACTACAACAACAGCAGCGAAAAGAACAACAGAGACAATCACCAACGCCACAACGGCAGCAACAACAACATCCAAACCAGCAGCAACAACAAAAGCAATTACTTCCGCTGCCGCAGCAGCAAAAGCATCAACAACAGGGGCAGTCACCTCCGCCACTGCAGCAGCAAAAACAAAAGCAACCCCAGCAACAACAACAGATCGGGGCCTTAATACCCCGTCTGCCTCCTCCTCCAGCCCAAAGGGAATCCACCCTTTCGGGGTCCCCTTCTTCTCAGCAAACAAACCTTCCTCTGCCTGGCCTGAAGTTCCACTTCCCGCAGAAACCAACCCGTTTCCCTGCTGCCCTCCTGGAGGGTGTAAGACGGGCCGATAATTTTTTGAAGAGGCGGTTGGAGGCTGAGAAGGCTGTTACTCAGGGAAGGGCAGACAACTTGTCTGCCGTGAAGAAAGCCGAGTTGGCCGAGGGGGTGAGGTCTCTTCACCCGGCTGGAGCGGTTTTGGATGGCCCAGCCTTGGAGAAGAGGCTGGTGCCTAGGCTCAGACGTGCATTGGCGCCGTTCGGAGCGGAGATGATGGAGGACATGGCCCTGAGCTTGTGCGAGCTCAATTATGAGAAATGGGCCATCAGTAGCAGTAAGGATCCGCTGTTGCTGACACATGCCGTGAAGCAACAATTGTCCGGGGTAAGCCGTCAGTTAAGCTTTGGGATTATCTGTCTTAGCACATTTGGTTCTGCTTAACTCATTATGTTGTCTTTCCATGCAGGCCTCTCTGATCGCGGAACGCTCGTTCCGGGAGGTGGGTGCAGTTCTGGTTCAGCTGGAGGAGAGCCAGGTGGCTCGCCAGGCCTTGGAGGCGGAGAAGCAGAAACTGACCCAACAGGTCGAGAGCACAAGGGGGGAGGCTTCGGAGAAGATTGACCAGGTCCGGCGCACGGCTGAGGAAGAGGCGGAGAAGAAGTATCTTGCCAAATACCGAGAGTACCGGGCCAACACAGAGACTGAGTTCAAACAGCGGTCGGATGACTTGAAGGCCGAAAACTCCAAGCTCCGGGAAGAGCTATCCCAAACCAGGGTGGAGAAGGACACCTTGGAAGCCCGCTTGCAATCGAAAAATGATCTCCTCCTTAAGCGGCAAGAGGAATATGCCACTCTTCAGAATAAGCTGCACGAGGAGGAGCAATTTCATAAGAGGAGCAAGGATCTCGTGTCTATGCTGGAGTTGGGGCTCGCCGAGAAGGATAAAGAGATCGGAGCCTTGCAATTCACCGCCAGGAGGCATGTGACCGAGAAGCAATCCGTGCTGACCCAAAATAAATTGCAGCGCAAGGAGATTGATTCTCTTAAGGGAGAGCGGGATGCATCCAAGCCCGAGATGGAAAAACTGAAAGCTCAATTAGCTGTCGCGGAGGCAAAACTAGTAACCTCCGAGGCGGAGCACTTGAAGGAGAAGGAGGATGCCGAGGTGGTACTGAACAGGACGATTAATATATCGCACGTGGTCCTCATGCATCAACTCTGGAAAATGAACCCGGAGGTACTAGGCTATCTGGGAGAGGATGCCGACGCCATGAGGGAGAAGCTACAGGTGTGGGATCAAGGCCCAGAGGTGTACGTCCAAACTTACAACATTGACGAACCTGCTGGGGCCCCTGAGGCTGGAGATCCCAGAGAGGCGGGGACCTCAGAACCTGCCCGCGATGAAGTTCCGCCTTCCAATGAGCCGACTCCGCCAGCCCCTGTTGAAACCGCTGACCTCGAGGCCTTGGATGCGGACACTGCTGCCACCCCCAATGCTTGAAGGGGCCTTATCTTTAATTATTTTTCATTTGAGTTTTTCTTTGGGGCGAAGCTCCTTGTACTCTTTTCTCATTGCAGACATATTTTCCATAATTATAGCATTCTCCTTTCTTTTCTGCCGAGTTCTTTATTTATCTTTGCGTTTAGGGTAGACTTTTATACGGTAGAAACTGCTGTAGGGGCGCATGAGGTTTTGGTTCCAACGGCCATAACCTATGCACTTCCAACTTGAAGCTCTAACGGCTGATGTCTTTTCCCACGTAGTTTCTAGGATACGAAGGTTTCCTAGTTCCAACGGCCAGACTCTTTTCACCGTATCTTAGCTTTCCTAAGGCAAATAGCCAATCCCGGGACTTGTAGTTATACTGTTCGCTGGGATTGCTAAGGTGAGCCGTCCCATGGCTCGGAACGGAAGTTCTTTTGGTGAGCGTTGCTAGACTTAAGGTTAGATCTTTGCGAAGCAAAACTAACTGTCGTTGCGAACCTCATGGTGGTTGACTTCAGGGACCTGGCATGGAGCCCTGCGAGGCAAGGCTCGTTGCGGTCGGGGAAATTGCCACGGCCACCATGTGCGATCCCGGAGCAGGGGCTTTGTGAAGCAAGGCCTGCTGTGAGTGGGGGATCGACCATATCTGCTCCTGGAGCTGAAACTTGCAGTGGTCGAGGAGCTCGCCATGCATTATTTTGTGAGATCCGGAGCTGAAGCCTGCGAAGCAAGGCTTACAACGGTCGCGGATATTGCCATCTTTCGCCTTGCGGGACCCGGAGCTGGGGCTTGCGAAGCAAAGCTCTACAGCGATCGCGAAGTATTCTGCAAAGGACTTGTCAGGGAGTTGGGGGTGTTTCGGCGTAGCTCTCTGAATGTGCCCCAACCCCCAGTCCTGTTCATCGCTAGGCTACAGGAGATAATTTTCATGATGTATAATGGCAGGCATTTCAATGGCAATTTTCACAAAAACACATAATGCGCACATGACACGTAATGCAAGTATGTTTATGGCAAAAACACATAATGCGCACATGACACGTAATGCAAGTATGTTTATGGCAAAAATACATAATACGCACATGACGCGTAATGCAAGTATGTTTATGGCAATAACAAATTAACCTAAGCTTAATAATTTAAAAAATGCTAGCACGCGAGTGGTGTTCTGCGTATATTTTGTTCAAGGGGCGTATGGCTATGCCTTAGCCATGTATACCCACCCCCCCCCCCAAGTGAGCGTGGGGTCCGGACGTCTCCGGACCGCGTGGTCACTTGTTGAAACGCAGCCTTGAACACAGGGATACAAAATGCAGTAAAAGCGGAGTGAACCTCTCCGTGTTTCATTAAATTAGCCTGAGGCATGTGTTTTACAGCGGGGAGGATTATCTCCACATTTTACACTTTTGCTGCGTCCACCAAGGACTTTCGACTAGATAGTCCGGGGCCTACTGATAGTAACGGCGGAGGTGCTCCGTGTTCCAGGCGCGCGGGACTTTAGATCCGTCGAGTCTCTTTAAGTGATACGTCCCATGGCCAACTTTTTCTTGTACTTCATAGGGGCCTTCCCAGTTGGGTCCGAGGACTCCCACTCCCGGATCCTGCGTAGCAGGAAATACTCTCCGTAGGACAAGATCCCCAACTTCGAATGTACGGCTCTTGACTCTTGTGTTAAAGTGTCGGGCTATCTTGCCTTGGTACATTTTTAGTTGGACCTGCGACTGCTCCCGGAGCTCTTCGATCATGTCCAGGGACTCCTGGAGAAGGGCGTGGTTCCGGGTAGGGTCGTAGGTATCCTGCCTGTGAGAGGGGATCATAGTTTCTACTGGGATGACGGCCTCGCAACCGAAGGTCATGGAATAAGGTGTGTGCCCCGTCGAAGTTCTCTCTGTTGTGCGATAGGCCCAAAGCACTCGCGGAAGTTCTTCCGGCCAGTGAGCCTTGCAGGCTTGGAGTTTTTTCTTCAACGTGGTCTTTAAGATTTTGTTTACTGCCTCCACTTGCCCATTAGCTTGGGGTCTGGCAACTGCGGAAAAGCTTTTGATAATTCCATGCGAAGCACAGAAGTTCGTGAAATGTTCACTATCAAATTGCTTCCCGTTGTCGGACACAATTTTTCGTGGAAGCCCAAAACGACACACTATATTCCTGATGACAAAGTCCAGTGCCTTCTTAGACGTGACCGTGTTCATAGGTTCAGCTTCAACCCATTTGGTGAAGTAGTCTACTGCGACTATGGCATACTTCACTCCGCCCCTTCCAGTTGGAAGGGAACCTACTAGGTCAATGCCCCAGACGGCGAACGGCCAGGGGCTGGTCATTAAGGTAATTTCTGTAGAAGGCGCTCGCGGAACCTTGGCGTACCTCTGGCATTGCTCACATTTTCTGACATAATCCACACAATCCTTCTTCATGGTGGGCCAGAAGTATCCTTGTCGAAGGATCTTTTTGGAGAGGCTCAGGCCGGAGGTATGGTCGCCACAGAAGCCTCCGTGAATCTCATGGATGATGGCGCTGACTTCGGTTCCGGCAACACACCTAAGGAAGGGTATGGACAACCCCCTGCGGTAAAGCTTTCCATCCATAACCACGTATCGGGGAGCTTGATACTGGAGCTTTCTTGCGTCAGCTTTATCAGTGGGGAGCTCTCCGGTGGTGAGAAATCTGAGGATGGGTCCTATCCAGGAATGGGAATGGTCGATGATGGCATTTACCCTCTGTGTCTCGGTACTAGGTGCTTCTAAGTGCCCGATGGGCACTAGGCCATATTGTTCAATCTCCGGGTCTGTTGCAAGCTTGGCCAGCATGTCCGCGAGTGAGTTCTGGTCCCGGGGGACCTGGCGGATTTGGTAGCCTTTGAAATGCTGCAGAAGGCCGCGGGAGAGAGACACGTAGGCAGCCATTTTTTCGCCTTTCGTCTGGTATTCCCCGGATATTTGGTTTACCACAAGTAGGGAGTCGCTGTATACCTCGATTTTTTGGGCTCCGACTTCTCTGGCCAGTTGTAATCCAGCCAACATGGCTTCGTGTTCTGCCTCGTTGTTGGACGCTGGGAACGCGAAACGGATGGCGCTCTGGAGCTGATGTCCTTGGGGAGAAATTAGGATAACCCCTGCTCCAGCTCCTTTTTCGTTTGAGGCTCCGTCTACATAGACCTTCCAGGTGGGAAGTTCCGGGACAGGATCTTCCGGGAGGTCATTCATTCCTGAGCATTCCACAATAAAGTCTGCGAGAGCTTGTCCTTTTATGGAAACACGTGGCTGGTAGTGGATGTCAAATTGGCTCAGTTCCATGGCCCATTTAAGCAATCTGCCAGAAGACTCGGGCTTCTGCAAGACTTGTCGGAGAGGGTGGTTGGTGAGTACTTTGATGGTGTGCGCCTGGAAATATGGCCTTAACTTCCGCGAAGCAATTAGCAAGCAGAGGGAGAGTTTTTCGATCATTGAATATCTGGACTCGGCGTCCAGTAACCTCTAGCTTACGTAATACACAGGGAGCTGGATACGGCCATCTTCCCGGACGAGAGCGGCACTCACTGCGTGCTCTGTCACAGCTAAGTATAAAAACAACGCCTCTCCTTCGACAGGTTTGGACAGAATGGGAGCTCGGGTTAAATGTTCCTTGAGGTGTTGGAAGGCTGCTTCGCATTCGGGGGTCCACTCGAACTTCTTGTTTCCTCGCAACACATTGAAGAAGGGGATACACTTGTCAGTGGCCTTGGATACGAAGCGGCTGAGAGCAGCTATCCTTCCGGTAACGCTTTGGACGTCCTTATGCTTTCGGGGAGAAGGCATATCTATGAATGCTTTAATTTTCTCAGGGTTGGCCTCCACTCCGCGGGAGCTGACAATGAAACCGAGGAACTTCCCAGACGAGACCCCGAAAGTACATTTCTTTGGATTCAGTTTCATTCCGTACTTTCGGATCACGGCGAAAGCTTCCTCAAGGTCGTCACTGTGGCCCCCGGAGGTCTTGGATTTTACCAACATGTCGTCCACGTACACCTCCATGTTCCTCCCCAGTTGGTCCTTGAACATCCTGTTTACTAGACGCTGGTACGTCGCCCCAGCATTCTTCAAACCGAAAGGCATGACCACGTAACAGTAGACACCCTTGTCCGTGAGGAAGCTGGTGTGTTCCTGGTCCGCGACATGCATCTTGATCTGGTTGTATCCGGAGTACGCATCCATGAAGGATAAGAGTTCATACCCGGAAGTAGCGTCTACCATCTGATCGATTCGCGGAAGAGGGAAACAATCTTTCGGGCAGGCTTTGTTTAGGTCCGTGAAGTCAATGCACATTCTCCAGGACCCATCGGGTTTCGGGACCAGAACTGGGTTGGCCAACCACACGGGATAGTGTGACTCCTGGAGAAAACCTATGGACATCAGCTTGTCCACTTCAGCTTTGACGGCTTCGGCCCTCACTGGGTCTAACGGCCTCATCTTTTGGCGAACTGGAGTTGCAGATGGGTCTATGTTGAGTGCGTGGCACGCAACATTAGGATTAATCCCCGTCATATCAGCGTGGCACCAAGCCAGGACATCCGGATTATTCTTCACAGTGGCCACGATCTTATCTCAAATGGCCGACGGCAGGTTTTTCCCCACCTGAATGACTTTGGTGGGATCTCCCGGGTTGAGGATCACTTCTTCGATTTCCTCCATCGGTTCTATCGCTTTCTCGATCCCCACTCTTGGGTCGAGTTCATCAAAGTATGCTCCTTGAGCACCCCCAGTTTCTGGTAATTCTTCCGCCAAAGGAATGGCAGCACCCGTCTCCTGGACCGTGTAGACGGATCGGACGGAGACGTTATAACAGCTTCGTGCACTTCGTTGGTCTCCTCGGAGGGTGCCGATACGCCCATCGTCGCATGGAAACTTCAAGCATAAGTGGTGTATCGAGGTTATGGCCCCACAATCTATTAGGACCGGTCGGCCTAGGATGGCATTATACGCTGTGGGGCAGTCGACCACCACAAATGTGCTGTGCTTGAAGGCACAAGCGTCGCTTTCTCCTCTGAGGGTGACTGGAAGTTGAATTTTGCCTAATGGCATGAGTGCATCCCCATTGAACCCTTGAAGCTGGATGGGGCATGGGGTCAGGTCTGTCTCGGTTAATCCGATCGCGTGGAAGGCCGCTTTGAAGAGGATGTTTACGAAGCTTCCGTTATCGACCAAGATCCGTGAGACTTTCTTATTGGCAATCTGGGCTTCCACCACGAGGGGATCGTTGTGGGGGAAGTGCACATGTCGGGCGTCGTCCTCCGTGAAGGTGATGGGAAGGTCCATCATTCGGGGACGTTGAGCAGGTGATTGAACCAAGGCGCACATCTCCCCGGTGTGTTCTAACTCCTTCAAGTACCTTTTCTGGGAGTTGCGGGTGCTTCCGGCAAGGTGCGGTCCTCCGGAAATGGTGGCTACGTGTCCGTCAACGGGTGGCGGAGCAAGGCCGGGCAGATATGGGTTGCCAGGTCCTGGAGCCAGCAAGGCAATGGGTGCCGGAGCGGTTGGAGCGGGAAGCGCTGGGAACTGAGACCCGGGAGCCTGGGGGTGACCGGCTCCAGGAGCGCTAGCGGTCCCCCTCTGTCCCGGAGAATATGCAGCTCCGTGAACTACTCCCTGTCCGGGATAGATTATGGGTATCCTCACCCATTGACCGAGGTGTCCCGCTCTTGCCAGGGACTCGATCTCATCCTTCAGCTGAAGGCACTCGTTCGTGGTGTGCCCCACGTCTCCGTGGAACTCACACCTCTTACTGGAGTCTCGCGGACGCCTTCCTCCATGAGACACTCTCGGGGGCTTCCTTTATTTGACCATATTACAGGTCGCCCGATAGACATTCTCTCGAGAATCTATTAAACTGGTGTACTCTGCGAACTTGGGCTCATAGTCCTTCCGTGGTTTCTTTGAATGGTCTCCCCGGTTGGGGTTTCTTCCGCCTCGTTTATTCCGGGATTGGCTCAGACTTCGTTCTGGGTCTTCTGCTCGCGGTTGCAACGGTCCGGGAGCGATACTACATCCTGTCTGTATAGCTCCGTACCCAGAGAGATGGGTTTGATTCGGCGTCGGAGCAGACGCAGAAGGCCCATACACGCTTGGAGCGAACTGGGCTCCTGGAAGCGTGAGGGCTGGCGCGGGAGCTTGCGAAGCAAAGCTCGGCGCAGTCACGGAAGGCGTCGGAGCTGGGGGAACTCCAAAGGCCTGCTGGTAGGCATCCTCAAGGTTGATTATTCCCTGAGCTCTTGACATGAATTCGGACAGCGTTTCTGCCCGTCTCCTTTGCATTTCCCCCCATAGCAGGGAGCCGACAGTAAGGCCCGATTGAAGGGCGATCAGCTTCATGTCGTCGCTGACCTTGGTTTTAGCAGCAGCTTCCATCATTCTTTGAATGAAAGCTTTGAGGTTCTCATTGGGTAGCTGCTTGATGTTGGTTAAGGAACCAACTTCCATGTCGTGGTCTCGGGCAGCAATGAACTGCCTTCTGAACGCGGACTGTAGCTCCTTCCAACTGTGGATGGATCCGGGAGCTAATCTTTTCCACCAGTCCTCCGCGGACTTGGTAAGGGTGAGTGAGAAGCACATGCATTTGGCATCTTCACTGACGCGCGCCACTTGCATCATTTTGTTGTATTTAGCTAGATGGGTGCGCGGGTCTGTCCTCCCCTCATATAATTCTATGTGGGGCATTTTGAAGTTATCCGGGAGGGACGTTTCCGCGATCCTCCGAATACATGGCTCCGGGTCCTCCTCCTCGGAGTCTGACAGGGCTCCACTTTGCTTCCGGACCAGCTTGGTCAAGGCAGCGATCTGTTCCTCGAGCCTCTTTGTATCACTCTCCGGGAGGTCACGTCCCCGGACCTTGTCATTAAGATGATTTCGCAGGTCATCTCCGCGAGGCCGGGCCTTTTCTCCTTTGGCCTTTTCATACTTGGCCTCCAACCTTCTTCTTAGATCCACCGTGGACCAGCTATCTTCGGAGTGCGTTTCCGCAGCCCGACCGTCCTGGTTGACGGAATCACTGGGGCGGTTGTTCCTTCCCCTAGGCCTGGGTGCCTTAGCACCGGGCCCTTTAGGCACAGAGTGCCCCCTTGGGGCTGAAGGACATCTGGGCTTAGAAGCGCCAGAGACCTTCTGCGCGCGGGGGGGGCAGTCGGCCTGGTGATCCACGCCTTTAGGAGGTGCAGGGGCGTTAGTGCGTGCAGGCTCCCCAACCTTTTCTTTGCCCTTGTTAGGGGCGGTTTTGGATGGTCCAGCGGCGGCTGGATCCGGCATGGTGGCATCAGCACCACCTGGGACAAAGGCATCCTCGTCCGAGTCGCCTAGGTCTCCGAACTTGCTCTGGAGGCGCTCCATCATGCGCTGCATTTTTTCGGAGACGCGCTCCTGCTCAGCAAGCTTGGCCTTAGTGACCACCAGTTCTTCGGCTACTTGGACCAGTTCTGGATCCTTCTCGTAGTAGTAGCCGTCTTTGTAGTAACCGTCTCGGACATACTCTTCCTCGCTTTCTAGGTATGTCGTATCTTCAGTGCTGACCCGATCCTAGCGGGATGTCGGGTCTTCACCGTGGTGGTCCAAGGGTTCGTTTTGTACCACATCTTCCATCATAGTATCGGGGTTGACCCTAGCACTTTTGTCAACCGCAGATTTTCTCGTAGTCACCATCTTTTCAATACACAGAAAAAGAGCTGACTAACAACTTCCTACAGCTCTCAATGAAAGCACCAAAATGTTTACCGAGTTTTTCGGAAACGAATACAAACAGAATAATAAAAAGATAAGAACTGTAGAAGTGCAGAAATGTAACTAAACAAACAGTGTTTTTACGTGGTTCAGGCGTTAACAAGCCCTAGTCCACGAGTCGATGTAATTATACTTGTAAAGAATTACAGTAAGGTGGCTGGTGTACAAGAACTTCACACACTCACAGTGTTTCTCTCGGGTTCTCTTGAAGAAGATGAAGCTAGAGAGATTTTAGTAGAGTTCTTGCTCTGTGATTTTTTGGTCGTCCCCTATTGTAAAATGAGGGGGTCTTTATAGCTAGGGTTTTGGATTAGGGTTTTCCTCCACTCACATGAGTCTTAATTACACCAGCCATAAATAGGGGATACAATTACCGTAGTCACCTGGCTACCAGGCTCTATGTGGGTATATTTACGTGAAAGTATGGGGAATGCACAAAGGCAGCCGTCTTTTCCAAGTTGTCAGCGGAACAGTAGGCGAAATAGTACTTTTAGGCGTGCTGGGATGTGTGCGGTTTTGACCTGTCGGGCGTGTCAGGCGGGATTCTGTGTCAGGCGGATATCATTCCAACCATGCCTCCTCCACGACTCGATCGCCTGGTCTTGTTCCGTGCGAGGCACGGAACTGTTTCCGCGAAGACCACTTGAAGAGCTTCTCCTGGAAGGAGCTTCCCGGAAGGATACCCCTTCGGGAGTCCGGGAGAGTTGACGAGCTTCCGTGTCGCGTTTGCTTGAAAGAGTAATCCGGACACTAAACGGGAGAGGCGAAGCCTTTCTGTCCATCCGCGAGCTCTGGTCACCTACCGTGAAAGACATTGATAATTCTGCTTCCCCGAGGATATCCATCTAAACGCTATCCGGAAATCTGGATAACATTTTCTATAATGCAAACCATACCGATACAGCTCATTTTATTTCAGACCATGATTTGTAGTGTGTGGCGATGTGGTGCAGTCGGTCACCGTAGTTTACTGGTTTAGATGAACAGCCCTATATATTGCACCAATAATGTTGCATATCAACGCAATATTGCATGTGCAATACATGGAGACAGGTCCCAAAAGAAGATACTACATCCTATCCCTTGTGTTTAATAGGGTAAGAATGAGTTTCAGCATTAGGTTTTGTGGCACTAGCTTCCTCTTCATCCTCCTTTTAATGTTATGTGGTGTTTTTTTTTCTTTCATTTTTAGTCAATATGGTTATTAGATGTTGAAAGCGCACCAAGAAGCACAGGTTAATATTGTTTACTGCTTTCCAACGCCCTTTGGATTAGTATGCTCCGGCGTAGCACCTGATCATCCTGAAACTAAGGTCACCCCTTATCTGATAATTCTTATTTAAGTATTAAGTTTGATTTTTACTTTTTGTCTAGATATAATGGTGTATAAATTGTAATTATCATGATCATTTACATTTGGGACTTGTGAATTAATTCATTATGCTTGACTTTAACAAGATTTTGATAGTTTGAGATTTTTATTAAGTTGGGTTTCTATAATCTTTCAATATATGTTTCTTAATTTAGCTTAGTTTATCAGAAAATTTGCAACAGGTTGTAATCAATTAGTTTTCACGTGTTGCGCAACATGCACGCTGCTCATTCTTTGGAAATGTATTTCTTGGATGGTCCATTTCTCTCTATGAGCTCTGCAAGCTGTATTGTAACGCCCTGGCTACCCCAGAACAGTTACGGAGAACGGTGAACCGGAAATTTGACCCGCTACCCGAGTCCTTTGGTTAAAAACGTGATCTAAGTGTTATTATCAGGTTAAGGTGTAAAACCAGTAAAAAGGAAAGGGTACTTTTCATTAAGTAAATAAACTGCTCATGAGCCTTTTAAAATGTTTACAAGTAGTTCAAGTTACAAAAGAGTTGCTACAGTTCCAGATATACAAACTCCGCCGGCCTAAGCGGCAAAAATAGGGTAAACCCCTAGTCCCTCTGAGAACTCCTTGACCGTGGCGGTCAAGCGGCCCTGTATGTACATTACATCGCCCAAGCTCACCTCTCAAGGCTAGCCAAGCTTTTCCTTTCCTTTACCTGCACCACATAGCACCCATGAGCCAAGGCTCAGCAAGAAAACACAATATGGCATGATATAATATCAACAATAATCACAGTTATTCCCTCAGGACTATCAGTCCAACAAGTAGGTGACAATAGCCAAAAGTCACAATAATGAGCATCGCTCCCTCTAGCCATGTGTCGATAGGGTCACCAGGGCTTAACTAATAGGTGATTTCTTTCATAAGCTTGATCAGGACAGGTGCATGGTGATTGGTCACCAACATAACCTTCCTCACGACTCTAGAGTCGAAACTATGGACAACGTCCCTTAGCCTTGTGACAGACAGTCACCGGGGTCATATACCTTGGCTATAACCATCTGGTCGTAGACCAGGCAAGCGCTTATAAGTTTCTCGACCCTAGGGTCGGTCTGGCATTAATGCTATAGAGCCATTCAATGCATAATTCTCGACTTTAGAGTCAGTCCCTGACTAGTCAGTGTCTTAAGCAGATAATCAGCGTTCAATAGCATTTAATATGCAATCCATGTCCACATATATCAACCAACATGCCTCAAGTATCAAACCACGCATGTCATATACCTATACAGGGTGCAACTGTATTCATACACTGTTTTCTTACCTCTGGTTCGAGTGAGTATTATAATATGAACGACCCCTGAGAACGATCAACCTTTAAATTCCTCGACGGTCACCTGGTCATAACCAAAATATAGGATTCATTAATAAAAATGATAACCAAGGATTCCCAAACCAAATCCCAGCCCCCGAGACATCAAATACTACCCAACCGGGTACTAGGTCCAACCCCGAGGCCCATGGTTTGAATCCCCAAGCTAAAAACCTTATTTTAGCAAAATGGGCTCTAAGGGCCGCGGCCCCCTCTGATGCGCCGCGGCGGGCCCCCCTGACAGAGAAGCTCCCCATCTGCCAGGCGCCAAGGGCCGCGGCGCTCCCCTGCTGCGCCGCGGCGCTCAGCCCAGAATGGCTAAGTCAGCCACACGAACCAGTTTTCTCCCTGTGCGTTTTTCCTCTCAAACCAGTCCCTCAAACCATCTTAAAACCCCTTCCAAACATATAATTGAACCCCTAAACAACACCCTTAACTTACCTACAACAAACCCCAATCAAAACAACGTAAAAACTCCCTTTAATCCTCACTCCCCACATCAAAATCCATGAGTTAAAATCCCAAACGAAAACAGAGCATAGCTTGAGTTCAATGATCAAAGCTTACCTTAAAACCTGTTTTGAACCTCCCACACAAGCAGAACTTATTCTACTAACTCAGCCTTGAAGTTCCTCTTGGTTGAATCCACAACTAAAGCTCAAAACACCAAAGAAGACAATGAAAGAGGTTGTACGGGAAGGGAGAAGATAATGCCTCTGTTTTTGCCCTGCTTTCTCTACAGCCTTCCAAGCCACTTAACATTATATATATCCTCCCCTAAAAAGACCAAAATGCCCTTGTGACATCTAAAGCCTTTCAAACTACTCTAGGGGTAAAATTGGTACTTCTAGCTTAACCCGTTAATTATAATTAACGCTTCCCAATTCCCGCTAATCCCAATATCCTCATACACCAATATTTCATAACTCGTTACCCTAAAATCCCCGGTAACGCGATAACCTTTAATATCACCCCGAGACTCATCCCGAGCCCCGAGCTCAAACCTGTTATGACCAAACCGATAAATCATGTTTAACGATCGTCTCATGTCGAAATTCTCGAACCAATCCACATTATAATGTGGTCTCACAATATATCATTAACATACAACAAATATTCAATTATACCCTCAACGGGCCAAATTACCATAATACCCCTGTAAACAAATGTGGACTCACAAACATGCGTTTAACATCATATGATAATATAATTCTCATAAACATGCATAAACACATTTAATGGCATAATTAAACAGTTATGGCCCTCCCGGCCTACTAATCCAGCCATTAACCATAATAGGGAATCCGGGGCATTACATGTATGACGTGGTTTGTTTCTTCTTCAAGATGATTTTTGGTTTTGTGGGCTTTGCCATTTTGGTAAAAAAATTTGATCGATTTAATTTGGATGTGAACAGGGTGTGCTCCCTTTGTGATTTGCAATTTGACAAAAAAATCAAAATCCTCCTTCATTTTCCACTCATGATCTATAAAGTGTGATGTCAATGCCATATAACAAATATTTTGAAGGGAAAGTCATGTGTCTGTCAGTGGTCAAGGAAACTCTTTGTAGATTTTTAACAAAGTAATCCCTCAATTTTTTCGTCTCGTCATTATGCAACTTCATAATATCCCTAACAATTATAATGCGTGGAATAACAAACTTAGGGCATGCAACACTACAAAATAGCTTAAAACCCTCTTGCTCCACAAACCTAAAAGATAATTCATTAATGACAATCATTTTTGCACACGCAAGTGTACAAGCAGATTGACTAAATCTCACAACCACCAAATTACTACCTCCAACACTTTCATACCCATTATAATTTTTCTTTTGAAAACACAAAGTTTTTTACTTTTAATCCTCCAATCTAAATGGATATTTCTGACACTGATTCATCAAATGACTCCTAAGGGTACTAGTTCTATAATTTCTATGACCACCAGCATAATTACAAATAGCTCTAGGATCATTTGGGTCATCTTTATTTCTAGGAAAATGGTCCCAAACGTCATATGTTTGCCTATCTGTTTTCTTAGAATTGGACTTAGTAGGCAAAAGAGGTTTAGAAGCATTACTAGAATCAAGAGTACGAGACTTGTTTTGGCTCGTTGGGGTGTTGAGAGTATCAACAGATAGTGAACTTTACTCCATCTAAAAAAACAAAATAAAATAGAACATTTAAAAAAACAATGAGCTTCATATATCTAGATATATAATTAACTATTGGCTATTAGGCATGGTAAAATGGGGCGGTGAGACGGGACATCTTTGCCTCGGTAAAAACAAGGTGGAATTCGGTGTAGGACGTCGCCCCGTCCTGCTACCCCGCCCCACTATTAATTTAAGCGAGTTGGAACCACCCCGTCCTGAAATCTTTTTTTTCTATACTCTAACCCAATATTAAAAAAATAATTTATTTTGAGATATATACATCTATTATATATTTTTCTTAATATTATTATATATAAGATGTCTTAGTGTTGATTCTACAATAGTGAGATGTCTTTGTTTTGTACGTATTTCTGGTACTATTTTATATATTCTTTTTTTTTCTCTTTAGTAAAAAAAATGGATTAGAAATATCAAGGTATATATGTGTGATTTTACAAATGAGATAATATATAGTTGGAAATTTATTTTATTGAAATGATATTATATAATGTATATTGTATAATATTTTTAGAATCTCATTTCTTACTTTTAATCTAATTATATTATAATTCAAACTTTCTTAAAAAAAAAAAAATTAAACAAGGACAGAGCCGCCTTGATTAAGCCGAGGCGGCGGGTCGACCCGGTCTGCTCCAAGTAACTTATTTTACATGTATACTGGCTATTCTCCCATCTCTTATATACGATCAAAGAAGAAAAAAAAAACTGATTATTATAGAATATGCAACAAAAATATAATTGTCAAAGATATGTTAAATACATAGCAACAGTAGTTATATTTTTAAACAACCATCAAATAATATATATATTTAAATATACGATAAACACCAGCATCTTTAATTTAAAGATACGATATATATAATATATACCTGCTGGTCTTGCTCAAATCGTGAAGCAGCAGCTTGATGAAAGCCTTGGAGCTTCTCGGCGCCAACAACAAACAACGAAGAGGGAGAAGGAGAGTGGTGATGAAGACCTGCCCTGTTCTGACTTTCGAAGAGGGAGAAAGAAAGCGGCGGTGACGTGCTGAGACTGAGTTGCGAAGAGGGAGAAAGAGAGGGCCAAAAGTTGCAACGGACGGTGAGGGTGAGGAAGGTCAGCCGTGCGTGAGGGAGAGGGAGACAGTCGGCAGAGAGACTAAGTGAAAAAAAGAAAGAGAATGTGAGTTTGACACTTTGAGTAATAAGATGTTGCCCAAAAATTAATGGGCTTAGATGTGCACATATATGGGCTGGTGTGATACATGTAAAAGATTAATGAGAGTTTTAGAAGAGGGTTGAAAATAGAAACATTTACACTCACACACCTTATATTATAAATAATTATTAATATGACAATGATATTTTAATATACTCATATTATAATATTTATTAACCTAAATAACAAACAACCAAATTTTATTTATTTATTTATTATACCTATTTATATTTTAACATACACCAGAATTACATTTAACATAAACCAACATTTAATATATTTCCTTATATAATTGTTTTGTTTTTTTAAGACTCATCAATTATATCTCTTAGTCTTTTTTTGATTTCTACAACTAATTTGGTATATTATAAATATAAAATATATTTCCTTATTTAATTGATTTTCTCTTTAACACTAATCATTATAACTATTTGTAGAAAATCCAAAATAAATGCAAATGTCATACTATTTGGTATCCTTCTCTATTTGTTATAATATATATTATTATTATTTTGGATACAACTAAGTAGTTTATTTTTATTTAGAACTATTTAACCATATTATTTATTTTAAAATCCAAAATTATTATTTACTATTTGGATACTATTTGGTATTTACTTCTCTATTTGTATCCAACACATTTTTTAAGACCAAATAACTTTTAGATAGTTATGTGTATCCATAAAGTGAAAGTGAATGTTTGAACATTCTATATCTTAATAAATTTTCATGCATGTAATTATATACTTAGTGGTTTGGTAAATATATTTATTTAAGAAAAGATTTTATGAATGTGAGTAATATAGGGGATTTCAATTATTTTATTACATCATATTAAATCAATTAGCAACAATAAATTTATATTTATATACTCAGTAATATATATTACATAAAAAAACTACCTATTAGTATCAAACATTTAAACATTATAAACTACCATTTGTTATCATACGGACAAAAACTATTGTTTAGTATCCAATAGTGTCTCAAAGACTATTTTTTTGTGTTAAAAGATAATAATAGTAGAAACATATTCTTAATAAAAATGAGACCAAATAAGTTGTATGTTATATCCATTATAACAAATAGGATATGCTTAGCATAAACAATAAACAACTACCAAACAATATCCAAATAAGTTCTTCACCTCCTTAGATTATGCAGTCGATGACTACTTGTTTTTTAATTTTCCACTAACCTTGTAGTATAACCATGGTGTTTGTTTATTAATAATAAAATCAAATAAAGTAAATAATTAGTTATATGAATTAATAATAAGTTGGTTAATTATGTTATTTTAAGAAAGTTAGAATGTTAGTGAGTATTTAAGGAAAAGTGTACAAATCAAATCGGTTATATACAAAAATAATTAATACGTTTTGGGTATATATTTTTATCTCTAACAAAGCTGTAATTATTTAGTTCAATGTGTATAGATATGTAAAGTCCCTTGAAAATATGGCTTTTTTTAGTAAGAATTTTCACTTTTATGGGTTCATTTTTTCATATTTTTGTATAAAAATTAGTTTATGCTATAATTTTACTCTTAATCAAGTTTTATTAATTTGGAATGGTATGTTTGTAATTTGATTATTATTTTTTTTATATTACTAATTTTATATTAAATTTTTCTTTGGTTGTTTTGCAATTTTTTTTAATATGAATTGTGTTTAAAATTATTTTTTATTTATTATAACCATTTTTTCTTTTTCTTTTAGATTGTACGTTTCTTTTTCCAAATCCTAGGAAATGTAACCAGTTACTTGATTGATCTTTGAGAGTTATGTAAAACAAATCTTAGAGCTAGGTTAAATAACATGTATCACCATGGGTACCCAGTTATCTTGGGAGGATTAACTTTCTCTCATAAGAGGGGAAACCAGTTACCACAAGAGGGGTGATAGGTTACTCATATTAAATATGAAAATAAACATCAAATTTAAAGGAAAAAGAGAAAAAATACTTCACTAAAAAAAGAATAAAAAATAACTATGATTTTAGTAACATAGGTAACCATTTACCATAAAGAACCCATAAATATATGGGTGGACATGGGTCGGGATTTCGGGTTTCAAGTGCATCGGGTTCGGGTTTTGCGAGTTTCGGGTGGTACCGAATCAGGTCCGAAATTTTTGGGTTTTGGGGTGTTTCGAGTTTCAGGTTTGGTCAGGTCGGGTTTCGGATGGGATTGGTAAAAAATGGGCTTTGGGCCAAAAATTGGGCTTGGTCAAAAAATTTCAAAAATATCATTTTTTGACACTTTTTTTTTTTTTTTTTACTTTTCCCCTTTTTTTTCAACTTTGTTGTTAGTTTGGTAATGCTGATTTTTTACAAATTGGGCTTAGTAATTTAAAAAAAAAACATTAATCTTTTCAATAATTATTATTTTTTTAATTATGTTCAACCCGAACCTGTGTGTCCTTAATTTCAAAACTCGAACCCAACCCGAACTATGTCGGGTTCGGACCGGATTTCACCCGAATTTGACGGCTTTTGCAAAAAAATCGGGTTTTCAGGTTGCGGGTCGAGTGGGTTTTTTGGGTCAAATGTTCACCCCTACAGAAAAATACACACAAAGAATGAGAATGTAACCAGTTACTAGGGGTGGCAATTTGGGTCACAACACGATTAAGGTAGACACGAACACGACACGTTTAATAATCATGTCGTGTTCGTGTTTACCTTAATCGTGTTGACCCGTTTAATAATCGTGTCGTGTCATAATCGTGTCAGACACAATAACACGAATAATTTGCATAGGTTTTATTATTTTTTTTCATATAATTATGATTAATCGTGTCATAATCGTGTTTTGTTCGTGTTCGTATTTTTGATATGTTTAATAATCGTGTCGTGTTCGTGTTTACCTTAATCGTGTCGTGTCATAATCGTGTCGACGCGAATCTGACACATTTAAATGAATTGTCAGCTCTACCAGCTACTACAGATCTGAAGATAGAAAGAAAAAAAAATCAGATCCACCCCATTTCCCTTCTCTCCCATCTTCTTCATATAATTATTTTTTCTAGATTTGAATGTTCCCATCACGGTAACTGGTTACCGATTCACGTTTTCATATTTTTATTAGTTTTCTTTCCAAATTTTGGTGTTTCTATAAGGGTTACAGTAAAAAGAAAATACTGAAAAATTGATTTGATTTTTTTTTATATATAGTGGAAAAAACTATAAAAAAAATTACAATAGTAAAAGATAATAAATAAATAAAAAGAGTAGAATAATTATGTAATGTTAAAATATGTGTGAAAAAAATAGAAAAAAAGAAAATGGAACGAGAAAGGAATAAGTACAAAAATGAAGAAAAAAGAAGGAAAAAAACTTAGGAAATAAAACTAAAAAAAACAAAAGAAAAAAAACGATGAAGTTAAAAAAAGCAGATGAATGAATAAAAATAAAAAGAAGAAGAAGAAAAATAATGGAAAAAAATAAAGAAAAAAAATATGAATGAAAAAATTGGTAGAAAAAAATGAAAAAAAAGGAAAAACAAATAGAAGAATAAAAAAAGCTCATATGTGTGAAAAAAGAAAAAAAATGGAAGGAGAAAATAATAAATAAAAAATGAAGAAAAAATAAAAGGAAAAAATGAAAAAAAATAAAGAAAACTGAAAAAAAATATGAATAAAAAAATAGATAAATGAATAAAAATGGAAAAAAAAGGAAGAATGGAAAGAAAGAAAAAAAGATGAAATAAAAATTGGTAGAAAAATATAAAGAAAAGGGAAAATAGAAGAAAAAATAAGTAAGGAAAAAAAGAAAGAAAAAATAATTAAAAATGAAGGAAAAAAAAATTGAAAAAAAATAAAAAAATAATAACATTCGAAATCAAAGAAAATATAACTATGATAAAAAAATGTAGAATTTTCATATTTTAGTTAGCTACTAATTGTGCTTCCCATATTTTAATTTTTTATTTAATAAATTTTCCCATATTTTTGCACATTGAAGTATAATTCCTATATTTTTGCACATTGATGTTATAAATGTCATATTTTTTAAAAATTCCTTTAAGTAAAAATTATATTTGAAAATTTGGTATTTCTTTGTAAAGTGAGGTGCATTAATTAATGTGGAAGTTGCATTCTATAGGACTTTTTTTAATCAAGTTTATAAAAATATGGCATTTTTAAAAAAAATTAATTTTTTTGATATTTTTTAAAGAATTTTCAATTTTCTAGATTTAGTTTCCCATAATTTTGTATAAAAAGTTGGTTTATGTCATAATTTTACTCTTAATCAAGTTTTATTAAATTGGAAGGGTATTTTTGAAATTTGATTATTATTTTTTTAACTTAATTGATTTTGTTCATAT
This sequence comes from Humulus lupulus, assembly GCF_963169125.1. Lineage (NCBI taxonomy): Eukaryota > Viridiplantae > Streptophyta > Magnoliopsida > Rosales > Cannabaceae > Humulus > Humulus lupulus. Next base: position 46,375,507 of record NC_084800.1, on the reverse strand, counting down.
TAATATTATATAACTATTTTTATATTAAATTTTTCCGTGGTTGTTTTGCAAAGTTGTTTTTTTTTTTTTTTGTAATATGAATTGTGTTTATTAGTTTTTTTTTATTTATTATAAACTTTTTTTTTAGATTGTATATTTTTTTCCAAGTCTGAGTAAGGTAATCAGTTACTTGATTGATTGCCCTTTTACGGTTCCAAATATGTAAAAAAAAAAAAATCCTAGATCTAGGTTAAATAACATGTTATCATTAGGGGTAACCAATTACCCCAAGAGGAGTAACTTTCTGTCATAAAAAGGGTAACCAGTTACCATAAGAAGGGTGTCGGGTTACTTATATTAAATATGAAAATAAACGCCAAATTTGAAGGAAAAAAAAGACTTGATTTGATCTTATACGCAGTTATAAATTATTTAAAAATATATATTGAAGAAAAAGAAAAAGAACACTTCATTAAAAAATGAAGAAGAAGAAAAAATAACTATAACTTTAGTGATATTATTAACTGGTTACCAAGGAAAAAAAATACTTGATATGATCTTATAAGAAATTATAAATCATTTAAAAAAAAAGTATTTAAGAAAAAAAAAAGGAACACTTCATTAAAAAAAAGGAAGAAGAATAAGTAACTATAATTTTAGTAACATAAGTAACTAGTTACACAAAAGAACTCAGAAAGATACACATATCAGAACGTGAAGGTAACCAGCTACCTATCGCAGATTTGAAGAAAGAAAAAAAAAATTCAAATAAAACAAACGAGATTTGATATGCAACACAAGAAGAAGAAAATATATTTGTAACAATATGAGTAATTGTTTACCTAAACTTAAATTTGTTTACAAGTTAGTTCCAAATCTAAAAAGTAAGAAAAAGTTTACACCTAGAAAAAAAATCACATATGAAAATTGAAAAAGAAGTAAGAATAGTCGGTCGGAGCTTTAGGAGATTGTCGTTGCCGGATGTGCAGGTTGCCAGAGTCTTGATTATTTTCTTGAGGTGGAAATCGCCATCAGATTCCTTTGATTAGTTGCCGAATGCACAGGTGGCCGGAGTCTTGGTTATTTTCTTGAGGTGGAGATCGTCGGAGAGTCCAAGCTTTAGGTTGTTGAAGCTTCTAGAACTTGTTGGAGAGTTCATCAGACTTTGGAGATGGAGATCGCTTTCATCAATCGTTTTTTTGGAGATATTTTGTCAATGTATATTTTTTCCCAATCTGCCCATGTGTTATACCCAGATTTCGAGCCATGTTAATTATGACCTCGAAAGTTGGATTCGCGAATAAGGGGACTCATAAGGTTGGAAACAAGCTCCAAGATCATATGCCGAGCTTGCAGGATATGGACGATCTCGAGTATGGGTGACCTCGAAGAGTGCATGATCTCGAAAGATAGCTCCGGGAACACATTCATCTTCGGAGACAACTTCGGATCAGGGTTCCCGAGCTCGACGCGCATACGATCTCGAACAGGTTGAGTGACCTCGAAAGATGTCTCCAGCTCGAAAGGTGACAGGAAACCTGGGAGACTAAAGCCTTAGAGATACGTGATAACCACCTTGAATATCTACAAGTATTATAAATATGAGATGTAATCCTCATTTATTATTGTAAATCCCTTAGAATCGTGGGATATTATTTGATCAGTTATACGTCACCTGGTCTTCAGGGGACGTTTCCTTTTATATCTGATTATAGGCATTTAAAGCCATTTATTTTATTCACAAAAAGAGTAACTACCCAAAATATGTGGGATAGTATTCTGCAGCCTTCTCTATAAATAGAGAAGCCATGCAACATTGTAAAGGACCGAAATTCTGATCCTTGAGAGAAAACTCTGAAGAATTCATGCTTAAGAATTTTCAGAGATAATCTTGAGATTAATAACAGAGACTCGTGGACTAGGCAGATTTAACTGCTGAACCACGAAAAAATCGTGTGTTTGATCTGTTTTATTGTATTTTGTAATGTCCCAAATTTCCTAATAAGGTTTAAGACCTTGATTAGGAGGCCGGGAGGGCCATAAATGATTTATTATGATATTTAATTATTATATGCATGTTTACGTGAATTATATTATTATATGATGGTGAATGCATGCATATGGGCTCATATTTATAGTGCAAGGGCATTTTGATAATTTGGCCACTGTGGGCGTACTTGTATATTTTGGGTGCGTGAGTGTGATTAATTAATATAGCCACATTATAAGGTGGATTGGCTCGAGCTATCGACACGAGACGATCATGAGGTGTAAGTGTTCGGTCTAGTCATAACGGGTTTAAGTTCGGGGCTCGGGGTGAGTCTCGGGGTGAATTTAATGATTAGAACATTACCGGGAATTAAAGGGTAATGAGATGTGAATTATTGGTGTTTGAGGATATTGAGAATATCGGGAATTGGAGAGCGTTAATTATAATTAACGAGTTAGGCGAGAAAGGACGGTTTTACCCTCGGAAGACTTTAGAGGGGTTTATTTGGCTCAGGGGTATTTTGGTCTTTTGGCCCTAGGGATATATATGACATAAAGGGCTGTAGAAAACAGAGTAAAAACAGAGCCATCCTCATCCTCTCTTCCTCTCTCTCCCGTACAAGATTTTCCCTTCTCTTTTCTTTGAATTTTGAGAGCCCAAATCAAGAAGTTAAGCTTGGAAATCAAAGGTGGCAGCTAGGAGACTTGTTTCAACCATTAAAGGGGATTCAAAACAGGTTTCAAGGTGAGTTTTAGACTTTGGTTTCAGGTGTTGCTCTGTTTTCAAGTTTTGGTTTTCAGTTTTTGATACTTGTGAGAAGTATGGATTTAAAGGGGTTTTGATTGATGATATGATTGGGTTTTGATGATGAGAGGTTATGGGTGATGTGTGGGGGTTTAATTATATGTTAGGAAGAGGTTTTATGATGGTTAGAATGACTGGTTTGAGAGGAAATAGCGCAGGGGAAAATTCTGGTGCGTGTGGCCGACTTGGCTTGGTTGGGCTGGGCGCCGCGGCGCAGCAGGGGAGCGTCGCGGCCCTTAAGGCTAATTTTGCTAAAGTGTGGTTTTTAGCTCGGAGATTCAAACCATAGGCCTCGGGGTTGAACCTAGTACCCGATTGGGTAGTGTTTGAGGTCTCGGGGGCTGGGATTTGGTTTGGGAACCCTCAGTTATCGTTTTTATTAATGATACCTTATATTTGGTTATGACTAGGTGACCGCTAAAGGACTAAAAGTTGATCGTTCTCAAGGGTCGTTCTTTTAATCGTTCTAGCTCGACTTTGAGGTAAGAAAACTGCACCCTGTGTATATGTATGACATGCATGGTTATTATGATGCATGTTGGATGATTATTATGTATGACATGCATGGCTATTCTTGATGCATGTTGGTTGACTATTAAATGTGACATGCATGGCTGTTATTAGCGCATGTTGGATTGCTGGATATGTTGCGTATGATGCATGAGAAACATGTGTTTGGGACGTGCTTTATATACGGAGTATGATACTGTTCAGAGCTTGAGCCTCTGTGTTTATGCATGGCCCTAATAACACTAATACCTGTTTAGTAAGCATGCTAAATGCCTCGTTTATGGATACAGAACATGAAATATGTGATTGGTGGCATGTCTTACTTGTGATTGACACTGACTAGTCAGGGACCGACTCTAAAGTCGAGAATTTCGCATTGAATGGCTCTATGGAATTAATGCTAGACCGACCCTAAGGTCGATGATTATGCATTGAATGGCTCTATAGCATTAATGCCAGACCGACCCTAAGGTCGAGGAACTTATAAGTGCTTGCCTGGCTTACAACCAGATGAATATAGCCAAGGTACATGACCCCGGTGACTGTTTGTCACGTGGCTAAGGGACGTTGTCCATAGTTTCGACTCCAGAGTCGTGAGGAAGGTTATGTTGGTGACTAATCACCTTGCACCTGTCCTAATCAAGCTTAAGTCGAGAATCATGCATTGAATGGCTCTATGGCATTAATGCCAGGCCGACCCTAAGGTCGAAGAACTATTAAGCGCTTGCCTGGTCTACGACCAGATGTTTATGGCCAAGGTATATGACCCCGGTGACTGTTGTCACATGGCCAAGGGACGCTGTCCATTGCACGACTCTAGAGTCGGGAGGAAGGTTATGTTGGTGACCATTCACCATGCACCTGTCCTAATCAAACTTGTGAAAGGATCACTTATCAGTTAAGCCCTGGTGACCCTATCGTCATATGGCTAGAAGGAGCGATGCTCATTATTGTGACTTTTGGCTATTGTTACCTATTTGCTTGGACTGATAGTCCTGAATGGTTGTTATGATCGTTGTTGACATTATATCATGCTTTATTGGGTTTTCTTGCTGGGCTTCGGCTCACGGGTGCTACGTGGTGCAGGTAAAGGCAAGAGGAAGCTGGACCATTCTTGAGTTGGAGAGCTTAGGTGATGACGTGTACATATGCAGCTGCTCGTCCACCACGGCCGAGGTTTAAAGTGGAACTAGGGTTGAACCATGTTTTGCCGCTTAGAACGGCCTGTTGTAAATATTTTCTGTAATAGACTCTGAAATTATATTTTCGGGATCCCAATGTATATGTTAAACGTTCTAGTGAAACGTTACATCTTAACCAAAATGTTTAATCCCTAAACCGCTAATCAAACTTAGTTCACGATTTTGGCCAAATGACTCGATTAGCGAGTTTAGCACTATTTACAAGGCACACCGTAACGGTCCCTGGAGTTGGGGCGTTACATATTTGGCCATTATCTATTATTGTTTTTGTGCTCTTCTTTCTCTGTTTGACGAAAAAAGGCGTCAACAGTTTGGTGCTTTCATTGAGAGCCTTAAGCATTCATCCCTGAGAGATTCATGGCCACGAACAATCAAAACACGCCTGATGAAAGTTACCCAAGGTGTCCTGGAAAACAACCAATGGAGAACCCGGATGCTGAGGAGAGAAGTGGGTCTTCTGATTCTCGAGGACCACCGCCTCCACCAAGGGATGAGGACATGTACTACAATCCAGAGCGTTACGTTCCTATTGTAGAACTGGAAAACCGGCAGTTGAAATAGCTGTTGGCAGAGGCCAACAAACGGAATGAGGAGCTGACTAGGATAGCCGCAGAGGCGCAGGTGGCTCAGCCCCCGCCTCCGCGCGAAAACCAAGTCTGTAACGCCCTGGATAGCCAAGACCGTTACACTGTGTGTTTATAAAGTGCCAGACTTGCTAACCAAGTCATTAAAATAAATCGCGTTGTTGAAACTATTGAGGAACTAGGGTTAAAAGAGTTTTGGTTTCAAAAGCCACATTTACATCAAAGGAAAACATTGTTTATTTACATGGGATCCCAAAAATATCAGTTTAAAGGCCATTTACAAAAGTTACAAGGTTCAGATACATTAACCAGCCATACTAAGGCAAAACGAGCAGTTAGGTAATCCCTGTCCTGACTCACTCCTCGACCATGGTGATCGAACAGCTGGCTATGTACATTTCACCTCGGAGCTCTCCACCTCAGGCTTGGTCCAGCTTGACCTTGCCTTTACCTGCACCACGTAGCACCCGTGAGCCAAGGCCCAGCAAGAAAACACAACAACAACAGAGCATGAACAATTAACAAACAAATCAATAACTCATATTGCATCTCATAAATTCAGATATATCATCAGTCAGTATGAACAAGTATTTCACATACTAGGCATTTCAGTTCATAATACGCAATTCACTATCGATAACCAGGGCTAGCGCTCACAGGCTGCTCCCTCTGTTATCCAGTTATCTTTGGCTACCAATGGCCAATCTGCGCTCTGCGCGCTAATTTCATGTACGGCACTCTTAGGCCACTTTTACATGTCCCATGGCATGATACCAACGTTGACATGATTCAATCCTCGGGAGCACTTAGTCCCATCTCAGTCATACAATCGGGTGCAGTTCTCTTACCTTTAGTCTGAACGGTTATCGAATTACGGGCAAAGCCCCTTAAGCACGATTCGTTCCCGAGCCCAAGCTTTTATCACCTAACCACAATCAAAGTATAAAGTTTCATAAATATCCAAATATAGGTTTCCCATTTACAAAACTAACTCCCAGGACTCATAATTCCACCAAGCCCGGTGGTGGAACCAAACCCGAGCACCCAAGACCACTCTCCATGCTTAAAACCCTCAAAATCCCAAGGGTGCAACCAAGGGCTACGGCCCCCAAAGCCTAGCCGCGGCCCTTCCTCAAAACAGAAACTAACCCTACTTTGAACCACACACGCGCCGCGGCCCTTGCCTTGGGCGCCGCGGCGCGCCCCCTTGGCCGAACCTCCTTGCCTTCTTTGCATGCTAGGGCCGCGGCGCTCTAGAACAGAGCCGCGGCCCTCCCCTTCGAACCCAGTTTTTCCACCATTCAAGAGCTCAGAACCTTACCTTAAACCATCCCAAAACTCCCCAACTCCTAACCACTTAATTCCCATCCTCTTAGCATGATCTAAATAGCATAACTCCCAAGAAAACATAGCCTAACCTACTCAATCACTTCCTTACAATTTCTGCAACCCAAATGCTAAAACACACACAAACCAGCCACCAAATTCAATCTAAGACCTCCAAACCAGAAATTAAAACTCATCTCTGTTGTAGAACCTCTTCACCAAACTGTAGCCAGGCCAAGTCTCCAAAATCCCCTCTTTAATTCTGCCTTAAACACCATAACCAAACTTGTTTCAACACTCAACTAAACCCAGCAAAAATTCATAATTCAACCACAGAAAACAGAGTTAAATACTCACCTTAATCCCTGTTCTAAAGCTTGATAAATCTCTGAGCTAGACCTTCAATTCCTCACCCCAAATCACAGGAATCCCAGCTTGTTTCCCCTTTGATTCACTGTATTTTTCTTTTGGTGTTTTCCTTGAACATGAGCAAGAGAGAGAGAAAGAGCCTAAGTGTTAAGTTAAGGTCGGTTTGTATTATTTTTGTTTTTCCTTCTAAAGGCTTCCTTAAGATTGACTCACGTGTTAAGCTAGTCCCGAGGCTAGGGATGCCGGAACCGTCCCCGAGGCCAAAATGGTAAAATCCCCCATTATTCCCGCCTAGACATCCTAACCTCAAATATATCTCCATATATTTATTTTCATGTCCCGGTAACCCAATTCACTATCCGCTATCTAATAACATTCCTGACTTCTCCAAAGTCATAACTTAAAACCCATTATGTCTTCCCGCTATCTGACCCTAGAATCGTCTTGAGTTGTGCTCAACGAACCTGTCCACATAATAATGTGGTTCTTCCATTTATCACATATCATATACCACATATTATAATAATATAAACAATATTAAACACATAATTATTCATTAAATCACAATTATTCCAATAATGCCCTCCTGGCGCACTAATCAAGGCCCTTAAGCCTTATTAGTGAATTTGGGTTGTTACAAAGTCCCTCCTCCAAGGGACGTGCATGTTCCTCCCCAGAGGCCCCGTGGGCGTCCACGACAGGATGCTGCCACAAGGTGGCCGACTCAACCTTCGGCGCCAGCAAAGCCATCTGCTCCTTCTAGGCCCCAGAGGAGTACCCGAGCTCGGGTTCTGCCTAACCCACCTGTGGAACTGCCTACAGGAACTGAGAATAACCGAACCCCTGCAGAGGCTCGGACTCAGGTACCTGGGAGTGCACCGAATGCAACTGACCCATCTAGGGAAAATTCTGGCCCCTCTAGGCCACGACAAGGGCGACAGCCACTGTCGCCTATACGTTCCCTCTGTCTCCCATAAGATATCCTTCACCTCCCCGCAGAAACGCTCAACCTATTCGAGATCAGGATCAAGGGCGTACAAGGGAAAGACAAGGAAACAGGGAGACATTCCAGGAGCGGAGAGGCGCACCATCTGAGAAAAGTCAGACGTCTCGGTCTCGCACTGCGGAGACGAGGCGACACGGGAAGAATACATCACGAAATGACCGATCAATGAGTTTCACCAGTGACGAGTCCGGAGAGACCAGGTCCGTCAGAACACGACCGAGGTCATAAAAATACTGGAAGTCGCAAGAATCGTCATGACCTGCGAAGTCATCTAAATCAGAGTAGGGGGAAGGAAGATCAGACAAATCCGGACCTGAGGGATCGCTTGAATAGGCGGAGAGATCCCTCACGGAGACGCGAGCCTGGAATCATGATCAATGACAGTCAATTCCAGGCAACACCTCCTACTGACCCAGTCCAAGCAAGGATCGATCAGCTCGAAAAAGCCTTTAGGCTTTTAAAGAATGAACGCGGAAATGGTCGATATGAGGACTCTGATGAGGAGCTCGAGCCGTTTGCTCCACATATTTCCAATACCCAATTTCCTCAAGGATTCCGAATTCCTCACGTCCCAGCGTTTGAAGGAAAAACCGACCCATGTAGTCACCTGAGTACATTCAACACTATTATGAGAGCTAGTAACGTGGGTTACGAGCTCAGATGCATATTGTTTCCAACATCATTGGCAGGACCTGCCAAAAGTTGGTTCGAAAAGTACAAGAAACACTCAATAACTTCATGGGAACAGTTGTCTAGAGACTTCAAGAAGCAGTTCCGAGCTATGGTGGGAGTCAGGCCAGAGGCATCCACTCTGACCAACGTCCGACAACAGCCAGGCGAAACACTGAAAAGCTACCTGACAAGATTTAATCTGGAGGTCGCCCGAGCTCGAGATGTGGATGACAGTGGGCACTTTATGGCTATCCGAGCTGGTGTTTTACCCGGAAGTGCCCTTTGGGATGACATGCAAGGGAAACCGGTGAGGTCAATAACCGAGTTTAACAGACGAGCGCAGAGGTTTGTCAATGTAGAGGAGGCGAGGTCAACGCTCAAGGCGACCTTGCAGACCGAAACTACAACGATAAACATTAACTCCGCCTCAACCTCGGCTGACCCAGCAGCTCCGCAGCCTACCTCGGAAAATCCCTCAAAGAGGAAAAAGAGCGAGGGAAATAACCCCGAGGCTGAGGGAGGAAAGAAAAAGAAAGGAAAGAGGTATTTCTCCGTGTATAAAGTACACACCGAGCTCAACGAGTCTCGGGAAAACATATACCTGGCTAATGAAAACCAGGTTCCCTTCAGGCGTCCGGACCCAATGAGAAATCAAAAATCCAAGAGGGATTCCAGTAAGTATTGCCGGTTCCACAGAGACACCGGACACACAACTGATGAATGTCGACAGCTGAAGGACGAGATCGAAGGGTTGATCTCGAGAGGTTATTTCCGGCAGTATGTCAAAAACCAGAGTACTGGACAGACTACTGCGAGCCAGAGAGTAGCCGCGCCTTCGACGGCACAAAATAATAACTCCCAATCTCGGGAAGAAGACAGGCCCCCGCCGATAGATGGAGAGGATGTGATAACCATCTCGGGAGGGCCTCATCTCGCAGGAGGGGGCAGAAATGCTCAAAAAAGATATGTTAACGAGCTGAAGACAGGGGACGGGTCTCCGTATGAAACCGAACCTAGGGCACAGAAAAGCCAGAGGATTGAAGCACAACCAATAACCTTCACTGAGGAGGACGCCTCCCATGTTCAGTTCCCTCATCATGATCCGTTGGTTATTACTCTTCAGCTTGCCAACAAAAGAGTGCGCCGAGTTCTCATAGATAACGGGAGCTCAGTCAACATTCTTTATAAAGCGACCCTCGAGAAAATGGGACTCTCCCTTCGTGACCTGAAGGCGTGTGCAACTACTTTGTACGGCTTTTCAGGAGAAGGAACTGCCTGTATGGGATCCATTGAACTCCCTGTGACCTTGGGAGACTATCCGGTCTTGGTGACCAAGATAATGGAGTTCGTGGTAGTAGAGTTACCATCTGCCTACAATGTACTGCTCGGGAGACCCGCCCTGGTCGGGCTGGGGGCAGTTTCATCTGTGAGGCATCTGGCCCTTAAGTTCCCAACTCCAAGCGGGGTCGGGACATTAAAAGGAGATCAATTGGCAGGAAGGGAATGCTATAGCATTTCTTTGAAGGGAAAGAAACAAACAAGCGCTCAAACACTCGCTATCATACAAAATAAAGACGGAACAGTCTTAGAAATTGACGAGGAGATTGATCCGAGGATTGAGGAGAAATTCGACCTCGAACCTTTAGAGGAGCTCGAAGAAATTCAGCTCGAGGAAGCTGATCCCTCGAAGAAGGTGAAGGTCGGAAAACACCTCCAAGACGAGGCAAAATAGCAATTAATTTGCTTTCTGAAGAAAAACCAGGATGTCTTCGCATGGTCACACTCAGACATGGTGGGGATAAGCCCGAATGTAGCGAGCCACGCATTGAACATAGACAAAATCTTTCCCCCGAAGCGACAAAAGCAAAGACAGCTGGACGAAGAAAGAAAGCATTAAAGGAGGAAGTTGACAAGTTAAAAGCAAACCATTTCATTAGGGATGCCTTTTACCCTGACTGGGTAGCCAATCCAGTGTTGGTCCCAAAGCCCAATGGGACGTGGAGAACCTGTATTGACTACTCAGATCTCAACAAAGCTTGCCCAAAAGATTGTTTTCCGCTGCCAAGGATTGACCAGCTCGTGGACGCCGCGGCGGGGCATGGCCTGATGTCATTCATGGATGCCTATTCTGGATATAACCAGATTCCCATGCATGCCCCCGACCAAGAACATACGAGCTTCATCACAGATAAAGGGCTCTACTGCTATAATTTCATGCCATTCGGACTTAAGAATGCTGGAGTCACGTACCAGCGGCTCGTAAACATGATGTTCTCAGAGCAGATAGGAAACAACATGGAGGTTTATGTTGATGACATGCTTGTCAAGTCTCAACTTAACAAGAACCATGTTGATGACCTCGAAGAGTGCTTTAGCGTGCTCAGGAAATACAACATGAAGCTAAATCCTCAGAAGTGCACTTTTGGGGTATCTTCGGGAAAATTTCTGGGCTTTATTATAAACTCTCGTGGGATCGAGGCCAACCCCGACAAGATCAAGGCCCTGATTGACATGCCTTCACCTCGGAAGCACAAAGATGTTCAAAGCTTAACCGGCACGATGGCAGCCCTAAGCAGATTCATTTCGAAGTCAACAGATCGTGGCCTTCCATTCTTCAACTTATTGAGAGGAAGTAAGAAGTTTGAATGGACAGAGGAGTGCGAGCTAGCCTTTCAGGAGCTCAAAAAGCACCTAGCTGAACCACCCATCCTGTCAAAACCTGAGACGGGAGAAGTATTGTACCTATACCTCTCAACCACCGAACACGCGATAAGCGCGGTGCTCATTCAAGAAGAAGAAAAAGTGCAAAAACCCGTCTACTACATCAGTAAGAGATTACTGGGGGCAGAGTCAAGGTATCCATTGATGGAGAAACTCGCCCTCAGTCTAATCCATTCATCTCGTAAGCTCCGCCCCTATTTTCAGGCACATCCCATCCATGTACTGACAGATCAACCACTTAGGCAGGTCCTGTCTAAACCAGAGGCTTCAGGTCGACTTCTTAAATGGGCTGTTGAGCTCGGACAGTTATGGTATAGCCGACGACGAAGTAATAACCACGGCCCACGAGCTGTGGAAACTTTACGTCGATGGCTCGTCAAATGAAAATGGAGCAGGGGCAAGGGTTATTCTGATCACCCCCGCAGGGAGAAAATTTCACTCCGCTTTGAGATTCGGCTTTAAAGCATCGAATAATGAGGCCGAGTACGAGGCTTTACTTGCGGGACTACGAATAGCAAAGGAGCTCAAGGCTAAAGCCATTCATTGCTACAGTGACTCCCAGCTCGTGGTTAATCAAATCTTAGGAGAATACCAGGCTCGCGGCACAAGAATGGCAGCTTATCTGGGGAAGGCAAAATCTGCATTGGAGTATTTCGAATTTTATGCAATCGAACAGGTTCCCAGAGAACGAAACTCAAATGCAGATGCCTTAGCTCAACTCGCCACCTCCGTCGAAAATGAAGAGCTGAATGTTGTACCCATAGAACACCTGTTAACACCCAGCATTACTGAGCCAGACGAGGAAGATGTGTGCATGATCGAGATGGAGCCGACCTGGATGAGTCCGATAGTTGACTATCTCGAGAATGGAATTCTTCCAAAAGATAAATAAGGCTCGAAAGTTGATGTATTAACTCCCTCGTTACACCATTTTGGACGAAAAGCTATACAGAAAAGGATATTCCATGCCGCTGCTTAGATGTGTAACCCCTCCCGAAGCAAAGAAGATCATTGAAGAAATTCATGAAGGGTTCTGCGGAGACCACACCGGGGGGCATAGCCTGGCCAAGAAGATCATACGACAAGGATATTTCTGGCCAACCATTAAAACAGATTCTTTCGAGTATGTGAAGAAATGCGACAAATTCCAGAGATTCGCCACGATACCCCGAGCTCTACCATCCGAACTGACCATGTTGACATCCCCATGGCCTTTCGCAGTATGGGGCATCGACCTCATAGGCTCTCTCCCGACTGGCAAAGGCGGAGTAAAATATGTTGTAGTCGCCGTTGATTACTTCACGAAATGGACAGAGGCTGAACCATTGGCGACCATAACTTCGAAAAAGATCCTTGATTTCGTGGTAAAGAACATTGTATGCCGATACGGAGTGCCGAGAAAAATCGTATCCGATAACAGAATCCAGTTCGATTGCGACTTGTTCACCAGCTTTTGCGAAAAGAACGGCATAATAAATAGTTTTTCATCTGTGGCTCACCCTCAAGCAAATGGTCAGGTCGAGGCCGTTAACAAAACTCTCAAGAGTTCTCTGAAGAAAAAGTTGGAAGAAGCAAAGGGACGATGGCCTGAGGAATTACCCCAAGTCCTTTGGGGGTATAGGACCACAGCTTGGACCTCAACAGGGCATACCCCGTTCTCTTTAGCATACGGATGCGAGGCAATGTTGCCCATCGAGGTCGAAATCCCAACGATTCGAACTCAGATTTACGACCAAAGTTCCAATCACATTCAGCTCGAAGAAACCCTAGACTTAATTGAAGAAAAAAGAGAAGAGGCTCAGCTGAGGAATGCTGCTTACCAGCAGCGAACTACAAGATATTTCAATAAGAGGGTTCGAGATTGAAAGTTCGGAATGGGAGATCTGGTCTTGAGACGCGTATTCTTGGCAACCCGAGATCCAGCAGCTGGAGTGCTTGGGCCGAACTGGGAAGGACCATACCAGATAGAGTCAGTCATCCGACCTGGCGTATACAAACTCGCGAGATTGGACGGAAGCCTAGTACCCCGAACATGGAATGGCGAACACCTTAGACCTTACTATCAATAGTGTAGGAAGCGTGTTGCCTGTAACCATGATTTTCTATCTGTATTAGCTTGTCTGTTTTTGGATTCCATCAAATAAAAGATCTATTTTATTCAATATGTAATCTCTTTTTGTTTTTTATTTTTGCAATCTCTCTTAATTTAATAACCTATGGTCAAACCCATAGGATACTAAGGGGGCATCATTGGTATACATACCATTAGCTTGAAAATTAAAAAATAAAATATATATATAAAGTATTTGGATATAACCAAGTACGCGAGCTTAGATAGTTCGGACATAACCGAGTTATCAAAAACATACAAAGTATTTGGATATAACCAAATGTGCGAGCTTAGATAGTTCGGACAAAACCGAAAAACCTAAAACGTTTGGAGTTAACCAGATGTGCAAACTTAACAGGTTTGGAACAAACCAGCTAAAAAACTAATCGATGATTAGTAGGAACCTAAACCTATTTCGAGACAAGTCGAGATCGAGGCTGGAATATCTTAAAGAAAATAGTTTCGAACTCTCAACCTCGGAGCAAAAACTGAGGATGAGGAAAAGTGACTAAGCAAAAATATATAACCAAATCACTCACATTACATACCATATAAGTACTTTAGGGTTCATGGTTAAAGTAATATCCGACCTTGATAAACAACGAGGTCGGAAACGGATAATTCGAACAAACTATGCATGAATGCATCGAGCTTCGAGCCTAAAATCCAAACTATGTTTGTATGAATAAATAAAAATAACTGATTCATCAACATATAATGTGCAAAATATTTCGAGCCAAGAAATGTAAAGCATATAAAAGAATAGTTAAAGAAATTGTATCAGCCCCGTGGGCATAAGTTAAAATAATTACAAAATAGGGGGACGCAGCCCCAATAAATGATCTCCCCGAGATCAAATTCAAGGAAGAGGAGTCTCCTTGGCCTTCTCAGCATCAGTAGCCTTGGACCCCTCAGGACGAATAGCATGACTATCCTTCTGAGCTCCCTCCGAAACGGTGTCCGGAGCAGCCTTCTCCTTCTCGAGATGTTCAGCCTCTTCCTTCTCGAGCCGAGCATTCCACCGTTCGAGAAGCAGCGCCTCGTGCGGACCTAAGAAGCTGGTGTCCAGATCCTCATTGTAGGCCCACATCCGGTACATAGCAGAATCAACTGCTTGTTCTTTCTTCTCTTTGTATTCAGCAAGGAGGCGAGTTTTTTCATCCTCCATGATCTCGAAAGTGGAGGCCTTGTCCTCTTCAAGCTTCTTATTGGTCTCCCGAAGCTGGGTATTCTCTTTCTTTTGCTCCTTGAGCTCAGCTCTCAGCTTTCCAAGCTCAGTGGCCATCCCCTCACGCTCTTTAACTCCCGCATCGAGCTTCACGTTCGCCGCCTTCAGATCATCGCTCGCCTTGAGGTGAAGATCTTTCGCCTCTTGAGCATGAATCTTGCTCGAATGGATCTCGTGGTTTAACTGATAATTGAGTTGAGCAGTGAAGGCAAGAGCCTGAAAAAGAAATAAACTACCATTAGCTCCAAGTCAGTATGATTACAAGTGGAAAAGGAAGGAGTATAGAAGAATACTTACCGCGGCGGTGTGCTCGATACTCTTCTCATAAAGAGCAGTGCAATCTCGGGTACCAGTTAAGCACTGCCACTAGGGAGCTTCGAAACTCCCATAGCTTTAGCCGATCCGGGACATGACATCCGAGATCAGCGTGGATCCGTGGGGTCCAGCAGCATTGTCCACCGCATATGCGTCCATATGGGTGGAGATTGACAGCTTCTGGACTCGGGAAGCAGACGGCCTTTTGGAAAGTGGAGCAGAGGATGATTGGCCCACCATAGGAGGTTGGGCCTCAGCCATAGCGGAGGGGTCGACCAGCGAGGTCGGCGCCACTGCCGAGGCGACGACCTGTGAAGACGGCGCCATCATGGAAGCGCTGGCTTGGGCATTCGACGCAGCAACGGAGCTCGAAACCGGCAGAACAAGGGGAGGTGTTTTCTTGGACCTCTTGGGGCCTTTGCCCAACTGGTCAGCCTTCTGTGCCCCCGCTCTGGGGCGCTTGCTCCTCTTGGCGCCGGCGCCGTCAATGATGCTGTCAAGGTCGGAGTCCATCTTGCCTGCACAAGTCATAACACAACGCGAATAAATAAAAGAGAAGCATACAAGTTATTTCAGTATCATAGACACGGAGTGATGATAGAAGAAACCTAACTGGAACTCTCCCCCAAGCTCGAGCTTGGGGACCATGAAATTCCCCCGTCTTTAGAGGAGGCGGGGGGAGTGCCTTCCCTATAAGTAGGCGATAACCTCGAAAGGTCCCTATAATCATTGGTCCCGTACTGCACAGCTATCCCATTCCACACCTCGTCCGTGGTGTACATGGTATCGTATTTCCCGAGCCCACTATCGAACCTATGGACACAGTCATCTACCCAAATCCATATGTAGAAGTGGTATCTATCCTGTGGGCACGAGACTAACCTATTGGGCCTGTGTTTTAGTAATGTGGGGGACCACATCCTCGAAGTAGGGAGGACTTTACCTTCATCTGATTCCGAGCTCGAGGCTTCATCATTGGCCTCATTCCCGGACCGCGGACTTCTCAGACGAACTGGGAGTGAGTGCCTCCTTTCTCTCCTCGGAGGAAGGGCGCCTGTGGGCAGTGGCACCTCCTCCCAGTGTTCATATTTTTTGCTGGACCAGTCAGAGGTTGACTGGCCCTCTCCCAACAGCCCACAAGCTCGGAGCTTGCCCTCATGTAATAGGTACGAGAGAGACCTCCTGCCATAAGGGAGTTAGAGCAAGGCCTCTCTGTGCCTCTTCATCGCTTCATTAGGGGTGGGACGTTGAAAGTTAGCTGAAAAACGAAACACATTTCAACTAAATGTGGATTTAAGAACTAAAGTCTCGAGCTTAGGAATAAAAGTAACGAGAATACTTACGAATCCGCCTGAACGAATAATGTCGAGACGGGGACAGACCATCTGTCCAGAAGAAGGCCCTCTTGAAATCGGGCGGGTGGTTGGGAAGATCCCCAAAAACCTTCGTCTCTTTGGGGTAGCTCGAGAGATAGTAAAAACCATCCCCTCCCTAAGCTCGGGAGGGGTTACTTTTCAAACAAAAGAGATATAAAATCTCTTGAGGTGAAGGTCCTTCCCACCCCAGCTCGTGGAACAAGGACCTCAGGGCAGACAGCACCCTGTACGAATTGGTGTTGAGTTGGAACGGAGCCAACCCAACGAAATCAGTAAAGTCTTTGAAAAAAGACTTCAAGGGCAGCAGTGCTCCTGTCTCATATGTTCTTGGCTCCATGCCGCATATTTCACTGTGGCGTCACGGCCGCCAGGGGCGAAGCAGCTCCGTTCTTGACCAGTTGGAGCTCGACACTTCAAGGTGCCTGACAAATGAAGGCCATGGAAGGCCAGGATTTCAGATATTTGGCTGGTTGTGGTAACCGTGCTCCAGTAGAGTTCGGCCTCGAACATCTCTCTCCTCGGCTGTGAGGAGGAAGGTTCCCCCATTAAGGAAAACTGGAGTTCCCCTGGATGATATGCAACAGTGACTCTTAACGCAGGGTCGAGGGGAATTGGCCTAGGTCCTGAATTGAGCTCCGGATAGAGGGCCTCCCGAAGAACTCTCCTCTTCTTTTCAATGACCTCGTCTATCTGGCGGCGATAGTGGGCTCGAATGTCTTCCTGCTCGCGTGCAAGCTCGTATTCTCTTATCCGACGTTGGTTCTGGGTGAAGAGCGATTCTGGGCTCGGAGATTTTGGCTCGTAAGGGATTTCCAGCAATGACCCCCATCGTCTTTCCAGATTCTGTGACATATAACGAGAAAGAAAATATGGTGAGGGCCATGCATGCAAGAATCACGAGCTCGATGGAATGAGCTCGGAAATTTAGGAACGAAACACTAAATACTAAGATCCTTATTGAAGAGCCAGGGGCATGTATTCCGTGAAAAAGAAAAGGAGCGTGGATAATTTTTTGAAAATCCCGAAGTTCAAGGGAAAGAAAAGTGGCGGTTAACCAGGAAAGGCATCTTTGGGTTTTGTGCATTTATCAAGACCCACGTTTTTATCCGAAAGCTTAGTGCACAAGAAACGTTGCCTAAAAATTTCAAAACCTAGAAAATGGGAACCACACTCAAACGTCAAAACTGGGTATAAACCAGAGACGAAAATCCAGAATGAAAGTCTAAAAGGCATGGAAACCTATCAGGTTAAAACTTCCTATCGTGGATGCAAACCAATATAAACAAATACACAGCAAGAATAGTTTAAACAAAAATGGCATACTTACACAGTAATGGCGATTGCAGAGAGATTATTGATTGAAGAAGAGGTTGCAGGAAAGAACTCACTGACTCGAACAGACCGGGATTCCTTTGCTTCTTTGGTCGAGAAAACATGCACAGAATAGGAACTTTGCAAAGAGGCCTCTGAGTTTGTTTTTCTTTTTGCTTATGGCGAATGAAGGTAAAAGTGAAGAAGAAGATGAAGAGTGGGGTCTTGTATATATAGGTGGGGAAAAGGAATTAATTAGGAGCGTCGGATGAAATCCTCACTAGATTGAACGGATGGGGATCAATGACAAGAAGGCGCCGAAAAGTTGTCAGACGGATGATCGTGGGCGTGTTTCCCAGGTACTCAAGTGCCTAAAGTGAGCAATACCCAGCTGACGCGTGTCCATTTTCAAAGGTGTGACGGTACAGTTCTCAAGTAAAGTAGTTCAAAAGTTTCCTTCTCTTAGGATTCGAACAAATACTTTTGAGGGGGCAAAATGTTATACCCAGATTTCGAGCCATGTTAATTATGACCTCGAAAGTTGGATTCGCGAATAAGTGGACTCATAAGGTTGGAAACAAGCTCCAGGATCATATGCCGAGCTTGCAGGATATGGACGATCTCGAGTATGGGTGACCTCGAAGAGTTCATGATCTCGAAAGATAGCTCCGGGAACACATTCATCTTCGGAGACAACTTCGGATCAGGGTTCCCGAGCTCGACGCGCATACGATCTCGAACAGGTTGAGTGACCTCGGAAGATGTCTCCAGCTCGAAAGGTGACAGGAAACCTGGGAGACTAAAGCCTTAGAGATACGTGATAACCACCTTGAATATCTACAAGTATTATAAATATGAGATGTAATCCTCATTTATTATTGTAAATCCCCTGGAATCGTGGGATATTATTTGATCAGTTATACGTCACCTGGTCTTCAGGGGACGTTTCCTTTTATATCTGATTATAGGCATTTAAAGCCATTTATTTTATTCACAAAAAGAGTAACTACCCAAAATATGTGGGATAGTATTCTGCAACCTTCTCTATCAATAGAGAAGCCATGCAACATTGTAAATGACCGAAATTCTGATCCTTGAGAGAAAACTCTGAAGAATTCATGCTTAAGAATTTTTAGAGATAATCTTGAGATTAATAACAGAGACTCGTGGACTAGGCAGATTTAACTGCTGAACCACGTAAAAATCGTGTGTTTGATCTGTTTTATTGTATTTGGCCATTATCTATTATTGTTTTTGTGCTCTTCTTTCACTGTTTGACGAAAAACGGCGTCAACACCATGTTTGTTTACTGTGTTTTCCTTTTAAATTCTAGGTTATTTTTTTTTTATTAGCTACTAATTTAATTCTTATATTCTATAAAAAAAAAAAATTCACTATTCCCATGAAATTTGGGAAAAGTTAATCCCCCACCTTTTTGCAAATAGTATGTGTAAATCCCATAAATTTGAAAAATTCCCTTAATTAATTTCTAAACCGCACCGCACCGCACCGCACCACGCGATTGAAACAAATTCAAACTGCAACCACATTGCTAAGGGTTTCAAACCACATTTTTTGTTGTGGTTTGTGCAATATGGGTGATTTAATAAACACCCCTAGTGAAAATACACATATCGACGCCTAGTGAAGAATATTGGTTGACTAGTTGTCAATTACAGAATGCTATTTTATGGTTACAAAAAATGCAATTTTTGCTCATTCATTTAAATTATGTTGATTTCCAACAAAGGTAATGCTATTTAAAAACTTTTGATATACTTTATAAAATCATTTTAAGACTTTTCAAATTTTTTTTTAGTTTTTAAATAATTATTAACATATTTTAATCATTTACACAAAAATAGAATTTCAGTCACTTGAGTTAATAAAAATTTTGTTACCAAAATAGTTTGGGGTATTTGGGATGAAAATACTTAAGCTTTGCAAATTGTGGCATTTAAATACCCAATTAGTTTTTTTGGTGCCTAAAATACCTTTCGTCATACTTTTTTGGCAACCGTAGGTACCTGGTCGTTAAGTGTTAGATTAACGCGCATATGTGACAACTTCTGATTGGTCCAACTCAAATAATTTTTAGTTTTTATTTTAAAAAATTATATAAAAATACGAAGAAAAAGATGATTTAAAATTAAACATGACGAATACATATAATTCATTTTTAAAATTAAATTTATTAAAAATCCAAAAGTTATTATTCATGTTTATATTACCAATCCAAACTTGTTCATCGTGTTTAAACAAACACAAATTTTATAGCAAAATGACCAAGATTTAATCCAACAAAGCTTCTAACCCATATTTTCATTCATCAATTAACAAACCCAAATCAATTCAATGTATCCATCAAACTCAGACAAAACAAACACACATAGATTTGAAAAGGAACATCATCATTTAAATTCATAGAAAACGATTATAGAGGGTCTCTTCAAGCTCATACTCAATAATTTGTTGGCCTCTCTAGTCTCCTCGTTCTTCCCCAAATCCCAATCTTAGACAAACTCAGCTCCAGACCGATCTGAACCATAGCCAAACCCAACCCTAGATTTGACCTCTACTATACGGTCCTTGTTAATCCAAAAAACCATAAAAAGATTAAAAAAAAAATACGATCTTCCCTGAAACCCATCGTCTATTTGTCTTCCTTGTTTGCTTCAAACCTAAAACGGAGCAGATTTGAAGCCCGAGAAGCTCCGTCTCTATCGCAGATGTCATCCCCTTTGCACCAGAACTCCACCGTGATGACGCACGACCACCTCACCCCTAGAACTCCGACGATGTTCAACATAAGAAGAAGAAGAAGAAATGGATTGAAGGGAAATGGAAAATGGACGAGGCTAAGGATATGATTGGTTCGCGATTAGAAAATTGTATTTTTGAAAAGTGGGATTCTGAAATGAAAATCTGAATTTAGTGACTAAAAACATGTTTCTGAAAATGTGATTGGTTCAATGTCAGTAAACTGTTTTTTAGTTTTAAAAAACTGAATCTGTAATTAATATTAAATTTGAAAATATAACAGAAACTGAATATGTGAGATTTTGGAAAATAATTTCACAAAACTGAGAAAACGAGCTTTTCTCGTTTTCAATTTTCCTTAACAAATTTTGGATACAGATTTGAATTTGATTTTAAAAAACAAACTATCAATCACTAATTATAATGGGTCCCATTAATTTTAAGTATTTAAAAACATAAAATTGGATCCCAATAGGACACTAATCAGACCCTAAGCGTTTTGGATTAGGGATTTTCTAGGTTAAAAAAGAGGTTGAGCATCTTGGTTGATTTTTTGGGTTATAGAAGTGGATGACCGTTTGGGTTGGAAAATGAGGAGTTTTTTTTTCTTTGAGTGTTAGTGATAGTTTAGAATGTTTGTTGTTTAAAATTTGGTTGTAATTTTTTGTTATAAAATTTAAACTAAGTGCTAATGATATTTAATTTAGTTTTAACTCTTAAAATTAGTATATTTTAATTTTATAAATTTTTATTAGATTTTTAAGAAATTTCATTTAATTTTTAAGATTTAAATTAATTTTTTAAATAAAAATAAAAATGATTTGAGTTGGACTAATTAGAAAATGTCACGTATGCATATAATGACACTTAACGACCAGGTACCTACCACTGCTAATACACTGTGACAAAATGTATTTTAGTCACAAAAAAAAAAAGTATTTAAGTGCCACATTCTGCAAAACTTAAATAGTTTCACCTGAAATACCACCAATAATTTTGATCATAAAATGAGATTTTATGAAAACTCTTGAGCCATGCTCAGATCAAAATCTTGCAATGCATTAACTCTAAATACACGACTAATATAAATAAACCTATTTAAAATTTAGTCTTGAATCTTTTTTGCTCCTTTCAAGCCTCAATCTTCAAGACCTTCATCTCATTTTATGCAAGCTTGAGTGCAACTTTATTTTGTTACACTAAATTGTTCTTTGAGCTTTATGATACACTTTTTATACACTAAAGTAAACTTGTGACATCATAAATTATATGTTTGTTATTTTCAAAATAAGAGCAACTACGATTAAGACTCAAATTTCCAACAATCTCGGGATAAAATATAACAT
The DNA here is from genome assembly GCF_963169125.1 of Humulus lupulus. NCBI lineage: Eukaryota > Viridiplantae > Streptophyta > Magnoliopsida > Rosales > Cannabaceae > Humulus > Humulus lupulus. The sequence continues at coordinate 46,353,898 of NC_084800.1, read as the reverse complement.
TAAAACAAGTAATTTTACATAAAGCTATCTTAAATTAATGCTTGATACCCGTAGCATAATACCCATTAAATCATTCATAAATTCTACCCCTTTCGATATCATCAAAAAGAATTTATCGAGGATTTGATAAAAAGAAATCATTGGTTCTGAGAATAATTTTGATTTTGAGTTTGATAGACAAATTGAGGTGGAGAATGATAACAATATGTTGATGGACGATTTTAGGGATCCAACTAATTGAAAAGAATGAATATGGCTTAAGACCATGGCCTCACTTACATTCAAACAAACACAACAAATATAATTTTTAGAGTAATTGGCGGCAAAACTTTGTAATTTTTATATTTTGTTACAGCTAAACTTCTAATTTTTATTTTTGGTGGGTAAACCTCTCAAACCACCATATTGTTGGCAAATTGACAGTCCCGTTAGTTTCGCTTTCTCATCTGCCAGCGTAGACACCTGCCAGCGTAGGTACATGTGACCATCTAAAATCACTGTCACGTCATAATTCAGTAATTACTTTTAAAGATAAATTTGCAAAAAAATGCCCTTATTTTTACAATTTTTTACACTTAACCCCCCAATATTTATTCATAATTCATTTGTTTTATATGGTCATGTGTGTCCATGCTGACAGATAACGAAGTGAAACTAACGAAATTGTCAATTTGCTAACAAAATGATTATTTGGAAGGTATTGCCACAAAAAATAAAGATTGGAGGGTTGAGTGTAAGAAGCTGTAAATATAAGAGAGTTTTGTTGCGAATTACTTTAATTTTAATAAAATTTATTCACAATATTCCCAAAATATTCTTATTTTAATATAATATTAAGAAAAATATTTTTTTATTCTTGAACAGATTTTAATTTTTAGAAAACTAATATTAAAATTTGAATTTCTAAAAGCATTAGATATATCATATAAATTTATTTATTTTTTATCAAGAAGAAAGTATGAACTTCATTAATCAAACACCCAAGATTACAAAACAAACAGCTCAAAACTGGCTAAAACAGCAAGCCTCAACAACCAAATAAACCAGCAGCTACAGCCAAATCAAACCAGAGTAAACAGAGCAAAATACAAACAAATTACATAGTAAATTGAGCAATTAAACACTATCCCTGAACAAATAACTTCTTCTTACTAATACTACTAAGTCTGTTATGCATTAAGAGCCTAACTTCAGCAGCTATACTGGATGCCGTTCGGGAGTAGAGATAAAAAATGCAGCAATTTCGGCTCCTCCAAATGCAGTACAAAATAGCAGCAAACAACATGTTATACATGTGAGATAGTAACCCATTGTTCTTGCTGGAAAGCCAATCTCTCCATCTGTCAAATTCAACCGGCCATAATCTGATATTCAGCCAATCAGCTAATAACTCCAGAACCTTACCAGATAAGGAACATGTAAAGAATAAGTGAGAATGGCTCTCTTCACTAACACCACAAACTGGGCACATGACAGACTCAAGAGGCACTTTGAACCTCAGCAGGTTGTCATAAGTCAGTAACTGAGAGTTAATGACCTGCCAAAGCAAGAATCTATGCTTAGGTAAGGATAATCTACACCATACAGCTTTGTAGTATCCTACCTGAGCATGATTCAAGGACTAAATATATAGCTTGGCAGAGTTAAAATTCCCATTTAAACCAGCAGAAATGATATCCTCCCTACTGAATTTACCTCTGATATTGCATAACTTCCTCCAATACCAGCTGGTATCCTGAGGTAAACTAGAGGACCATAAATCAGTGCCTTTCAGATAAACTGAGTTGATCCACTTTACCCACAACACATCATGCTTTTCAGAGACAACCCAAACATACTTAGCTAATATAGCATGATTCCAACGCTGGCCATTTCTAAACCCGAGCCCCCCAAAAGCCTTAGGCAAGCAAACTTTGTCCCAAGAAGCCATATGAATCTTACACCTATTACCATTGAGACCCCAAAGAAATCCTCGACACAGCCTCTCAATTTCCTTGATAACACTTTGAGGGAGAACAAAAATGCTCATCCAATAATTCCTCAGACCAAACAAAACATAATGAATAAGTTGCATTCTGCCTGCAAATGATAGATGTCTACTAGCCCATGTGTGTAATCTCATTTTTATTTTTTTAATGATGACATCACAATCTTCATGCTTCCATTTTGTAGGTCTCATAGGGACTCCTAGATAATTCAAAGGGAACACCCCCTCAGAAAGATTCAACTCAGCTGACATAAGCTCTTGGTCAGAAGCTGAAATTCCCCCATAAAAAACCTGAGATTTACTCTCATTAATCTGCAGACCAGTCACAGAACTAAACTCCCCCAATACACTCTTGATGATTTTAACTGAAGACAACACCCCTTTACAAAAAATCAATAAGTCATAAGCAAAACAAAGGCTAATGAGCTTAAGATTCTTACATAAAGGATGGAATCTGAAGGCTGAGTTCTGCGCAGCTAAATGAAGACTACGAGTAAGATACTCCATGACTAAGACAAATAAAAGAGGGGAAATAGGATCCCCCTGTCTCAGCCCCTTCGCCCCTTTGAATTTGCCCTGAATCCTTCCATTCATAATTAAGGAATATGAAGTTTTGGAAATACAGGTCATTATCCAGTCAATGAATCTAGAAGGAAAGCATAACGCCTTAAGGAGATCCTCAATAAATCTCCAATCTATTGTATCATAGGCTTTGCTTATGTCAACTTTAATTGCACACCGTGGTGAAATGGATGACCTTCTGTAATTCTTGATGATATCTTGACAAATGAGAATGTTATGGGCTATTGATCTTCCTTGAATAAACGCTCCCTGATTAGAGTGAACTAAAGCAGGGAGGACTTTGGCTAACCGAGAGCAAAGTAGCTTTGAAACACATTTATACAAGGTTGAGCAACACGCAATAGGTCTAAAATCCACAGCCTGATTAGGAGTATCAACTTTAGGGACCAAAGATAATGAAGTATTCAGCAATTCTTCTGGAATAAAACTTGTCTCAAAAAATTGGAGAACCGCTCTACAAACCTCATCCCCTATGTCCGGCCACATCACCTTATAAAACGCTGACCCAAAACCATCAGGACCAGGCAACTTGATGCTAGAAATACTAAATATAGCATCTCGAATTTCCTTATGCGTGAACGGTTTCAATAACAGAAGCTGCTGGTCTAGGTTCAGTTTAACTCCCATATCCACAATCTTACTGTTTAGGCCCTTGAAAACCAAACTGGGACTTCCCATAATACCCTGAAAATGGTTCTGAAAATGAGAAACAACTTCCGAGTAGTTGTCCACCACCCTACCTTGCTCATTGATGAACGTGGCTATTCTATTATCCTCTTTGCGTTTCTTCATATAGGCGGAAAAAAAAAACGCAGTATTCATGTCCCCTTGATTCAGCCACCTAATCTTACTCCTTTGTGTTAAAAAATTGTAATAGCTTTTCTCATGAACTCTGAACTTGGCAGCTGCTGTTTTAACTTCTTCTTGGTAGATCATATTATTTGGATAAAGTTGAGCATAATACAAAGCATTCTGAAATTCATCTTTAGCTTTTTGAAATTGAACCCCTATATCTCCAATTTGGTCCATGTTGAACCTTTTAAGTTTATGCTTAAGCCTCATTGTCTTCAAGTAAATGGATTTCAGACCAGATTCCTTCATCGGCTGCTTCCAACACTCCAAAACCAGCTGCTTAAAATGAGCATGCTCAGTCCAAAAATTATAGAATCTAAAAGGTTTAATCCCTAAGTTCTCAATTGGAAGAACAGAAATGGTGCATGAACAGTGATCGGGGCTAGTTTCCCATTTAAATACAGCAGTAGTATTAGGGAAGTCCACAGCCCAAACCTCATTGATAAACACATGGTCTATTTTGGAATAAATTCTGGACACTCCCTCTTGATTGTTAGTCCAAGTAAAAAAAGACCATGTACTTTTAAGAGCTTCTAAATGGTTCGAGGCATACCAAAGAGCATAATTAGCCATTTCCAACTGAGAAATTGGCTTACCCCCACTCCTATCCTTCACTGTGAAAACAACATTAAAATCGCCTAAAATCATCCAAGAATGATTCGGCTGAACAAGCTGAGCAATGCCTTGCCATAAACACCTCCTTTCCTCCAAAGTGTTCCTCCCATACACAAAAGTGATGTAAAAAGTCTGTTTATGACCTGCCATTTTAACCAAACAGTAAACAAATTGAGAATCCTCTTTTATCAAGCTAACTTTGACAAAACCTTTCCTCCAAATTAACAAAATTCTTCCTTCAGTCACTGAACTAGAAAAATAGTCCCAGTTTCTGAACTTATTCCTCATTAAGTCCTGAACTTTTTCTCCCTTCATTTTTTGTTTCTAAGATAGCACAAATCCCTATTTTATTTTTGCTACAAATATCTAACATAGCAACATGTTTTTTCTGGCTATTCAAGCCTCTTATGTTCCAACTAAGTATATTACAATTATCCATTAGATGATTGTAAAATATCCCTGTCTCCAACACTCCCCTCTGTCTGATCCTGCAGGACCCCAAATCCATTTATCAATTTTTTCCCTTGGACCCCTCCTGTGTGCCCAATCTTGCTAGTACTTCCTCTCTGTCCATGCTTATTTTGAAATCCTAACTTCTTAGGAGTTTGCCAATTAGTCTTTGCTGTCAACCCCCCATCATCAGTTACATCCACCTGCCTCTCCTTAGCATCTGAAGACTGCCCCTATCGAGCATCAGTATCCACAAGCTTCTCCTTATCCATTCCAGAATCTGATGATATTCCTTGCTTGCCTTTACCCCTGTCATTTTCTTCAGAAAGTTGAGGAAGAGAAGCTTTCGGCCCCAGTGGTGGCCTCTGTTCCTTACGGCATTCAGACATTGAATGACCATATCCCTCCCAATTTTTGCACTTGACTGGCAGCCACTCATAATCAACCCCTTGCTCCACTAGTTGACCTTGCTCATTCAAATAATGAATAACCCTAGGAGGATTATCTAAGAGTTCAACCTCCACCAATATCCTAGCAAACTGAACCCGAGATCTCTCCCGAGTGAATTTGTCAACCATAATCGGTTTGCCTATAGTGCTCACTATTGAACTAAGGCATTTTCTTCCCCAGTATTGAAGGCCAAGATCATTCAAACGAATCGACAAAGGAACTGAACGAATTAACCTAATTGCATTCAAATTCGTAGTCCATGGACGAACAATCACAAGCTTTCTGTCAAAGTGAATACAACCAGTCTCCAGTACATGATTTTTAGTAGCCTCATCGTTAAACTTGACCATTATTAGCCCCATAGTCAACCTAGCAATTTGAGCAATTCCTAGATGACCCCAGACTCTGTTGATAAACCCTTCAAACACAGTCATTAGAGGATTAGCTCCAAGAACCATACAGATGACTGATGTGTTCCAATTAGCCGCCTGGATTCTTACTTCCTCCTCATCTATTAGGGCTATCCTCTTACCATCCTTAGTTAATGGTTCAGTAAACTCTAAAATCTGTTCGCAGAAGGAGATATTACCCGAATTAAATTGATTCCAATGTTGTTGGGCTGAAGATTGAAAATCTCCAGTCTCCACCTTGTCCGCCCAGCTAGTAGCAGCAGCCCCATCTTCATTTAGATCTTCTTCCTGAACACCATCAGCAGCAATCTCTCCTACATCGGACTCAGATAGAAGCTTTCCCCGTGTCTGTACATTATCCTCACCACAATCCTCTTCGTAAACAACCTCACACCTAGCATTTTGGATTGAAGGCAGACCTTGAACCTCCGATCTAGTCACTGGTTTCCTGACCAACTTCTTCTTCTTCGCCATGGAAGAAGGAAAAACCGAGAGAGATGATTAGTGCTCAAAAGATGTCATTTTATCAAGTTTAAGTCCAAATTAAATTAAGTTTTGAATAATATTTTCTTGAATTTATTATGATATATTCTTTAAATGGAAAAATATTAGTTTTAATTTAATTTTAAAATATTTTATATGAATTATAATGCATTTGAGCCTAATCAAAAGAAAAAAATATAGAAAAGAAAAGAAAAGAAGTAAACTTGAAAAATGAGAGCTGAAAAATGATATTATTGTAGTTAACTTCTCTTTTTTTGTCATTTCAGGCCCAATGCAGGCCCATGGTTCCAGCAGCCCAAAGTCAGCCTCATGCATCTCCCTGCCCGCCACGTGTCCTCCTGCCAGCCAACCCGAGGCCGCCACGTCACCGCCAGCAGCCATCCGAAGCTCCAACACAGCTTCACTCTAACGCCTCCTTCAGCAGCCTCCATCAATTAGCAATGCAAGCATGTGACCTTCAGCTTCCTTTCCACCTGCATTGACACATATATGCATATTATGTACACGTGACCTTGCCTTCTTTTGCTGAGGCCCAACGAAGGCCAACCTGATTATGTACAGCTGAGGCCCAACGAAGGCCTTGCCTTCTTTTTCAACTCCATATCCAATGCAGCTAAAGCCCAGTCCGAAAGCCCAACCAAATTCACCCCAGCCAGCTGCCTATGTGTCGCACTCTCATTGGTTGGAGTGGGTCAAAACCCACTTCTGCCACAACCACTTTCAACCCATATTTTGTGGGTATTGGGCCTTGCAAAATTACCATTTTGAGCTTTAAAGCTCATCTTTTTTGGTGCTTTTGAAAAATGGTATTTTGACCATACACCAAAATAGCTAGGTTAATATTAATAATAAGATTTGATTTTTCAAAATCATATTTTATTATTAATATTTTAGATTTATTTTGTAAACCCCAAATTGTTATTTAATTTCTTTTTAGTCCTTCTCTCCATCTATAAATAGAGACATTTTCTTCACATTTGGAATGTAATTTTTAAAGTAGAGAAACTATAGCAAAATTTCCACTCACTTTTTTCTCATATGTTCTTTTTAGAATTTTGTGAGAATCATGAGCATAATGGCCTAATCTTCCTAGGAAGGTTAGAAATGATTCCATATGCAAGTGATGTTATTTTGCTACTTTGATTTACTATGTTCTTAATGTAATATATTTGAGTTATTTATGTTCTTTCTTCTCTATCTTTATTTTGTTATCTTTATTTACTTATGCTAATAGTATATAGGATTAGTCATGCTCTTTCTATGTGCTTCTAATTAGTAAAAATAATATTGATACATAATTTTATGTATAATCTTCTATTGCATTATTGTCCTTGGGTATTTTGTCATTTTTAGATTTTTCATAAGATTAACATTGTGCTTTTAAAGTAAAGAACTTTATAACTCAAATGAACTTTTTTAGAAAAACTATGGACTTTAATGTTAGATTTTCCAAGTAAATGTTGGGATGTGAACTATTTACTTGTGTATTTTTGTAAATCAAGTAACCAAGTAACTAAACAAGCATATGGATGATTCTTGAAACCTTTCATTTTCTCAAACTCTTGATTACATCTTACCTTTATTTCACTTGTCTTATTTCATCACTTTATCAAAAATACAATACCAAAATCTCAAACCTCTTTCCATTTACAATTTTATTTACTTCTTGTTTTAATTTTAGGTTACCTCCTTGTGGATTGACCGCCCGATTATACTACAACCACCGCTTAGTGGTTGTCACATTTTGGGCGTTAAACAAATTTTGGCGCCGTTGCTGGGGAGGTAATTTTCAAAGGTTTAGTGAAATGTTTACAAAAATATTAGTAACTTTATTTGTATTTTTGTTGAATAAATATTGTGTTAGTATAGTTTTTTTTATTTACTAGTTTTTAATTAATTAGATTACTATTATAACAAAAATAAAAATAAAACTAAAAAAAATATATATCTTTATTTATATATATATTTATTCTCTTCTTTTACACTTTTTTTTTCTTTTTTTTTCGGTAACAAAATATATATATTTATATTCATAGATATATATATACATATCTATAAAAGAAAAAAAAATCTAAAAAAAAAAAGAAGCAAAAACAGAAAAAAAAATTATTCTTTTTTTCTTCTTTTCCATTTTCTTCCCTTTTTATTTAAAAAAAAAACTATATATATTTATATAATTTTGTTTTTACCTAATTCTTACTCTATTTTTTTTCTTAATTTCTATTCTATTTTTTTTAGTTTAATACATATTTGAAAAAAAAAATAGATTAAGCTTGCTATTTTCTCTTCACTTTAATTTTCTTTTCTTTATTTTATTTTATTTTGCTTTGTGTTTTTTTTATTATTTTGTTACTTAGTTTAGGTTTTTCTTTTCTTTTGCCTTAGTTTTCCTTAGAATTTAAGTTTTTCAAAAAAAAAAAAAAAAAAACATAAAATTTCGATCATAAAACTCTTAGTATTAGGAACAATTGTATAATATTACAAATGGTAAAAACCGATATTGTTCTGTTTAGAAAGATTGGTTGTTAAATAAGGTTTGTGATAGCGTTACCCTCCACACTTACCTGGGAACCTCGGGGAGTTCTGTCTAGGCAAGTGTGGGTCTAAAGCGGTACCTTGGCAACCTTCCCAATCGGCCTGGGAACATTTCGAGCATCTACCTTTGCACTATTATATTATTGAACTTATTACTATAAGAAAACCAAGCTTGTTTTGTCAAAATAAGTAATTTCACTTTGCTTAAAGGTTGTTTGATGGAAAAGGTTGACTTGTGATCCACCATACTTACTCAGTAACCTCGGGGAGTTCTAGTAAGGCATTGGAGATCACCTGAAAACCTCCAAATCTACCTGGGAACAAGTTTAACAAAAAAATCAAAAAATAAAAATTCAAAATATTTTTTTTTAAAAATTAAATAAATAAAAGAGACCTAAAATAAATCTAATCTTGATTTCCGAGAGTGGATGAATCACCACGAAACTTCCAGTGACACTTCTTCCAATTTATCTGCCACTCCCACCAGAACTCATTCCACCAATCCAGCTTCGCCACAAACTTTCGCTGATAACAATCCATTCGCAATGGCTCGCAATGATGAAATCCAACCAAGAACTCTCAATGACTACCTCCATCCTACTCGCACTTCCACACCTTCATGCATTATCTTCCCTCCTAATATGCCCGCATTAGACTTTAAACCTGGCATGATTCAACTCCTGCCTACATTTCATGGAATGGAAAATGAAAGCCCATACGTGCATATCAGAGAATTCGAGGAGGTGGTAGCCACGTTCTATAACCGAGCCGAAAATGCCGATGCTGTGCGACTAAAATTCTTCCCTTTCTCCTTGAAGGACAAAGCCAAAATTTGGTTGTACTCTTTGAGACCTAGGTCGATTGGAACATGGGAGGAAATGACCAAATCTTTCTTTCTGAAACACTTCCCCAGCCATAAGACCAACAGTCTAAAACGACCGATTTCAACATTTTCCCAAAAAGACAATGAAACGTTCTATTAAGTCTGGGAAAGATTCAAAGATCTGTTAAACCAGTGCTCGCACCATGGCTATGAGAATTGGTGCTTGGTCAGTTACTTCTATGAAGGCCTCACGAGTCGTGAGCGCCAGTTTGTAGAAATGCTATGCAATGGTGAATTCCTCGAAAAAGAGCCAGACGATGCTCTTGAATATCTCGAAGAAACTGCAAAAATGTCTCACACCTGGACTGGTCCAAGTGCTACTGACAGCACCAACTGACACAAATCATCTGGGATCTATCAACTTCGAGAAGAGGATAGTATTAAGGCCCAACTCGAAGCTTTGAAAAAGCAGTTTGAGGTCTTAATGACGAAAAATGGGCAAAAGTCACACATGGTCGCTCAAGCGGAACCGCAAGAACCTTGCTTTATTTGTGGAGGGACGGAGCACTTAGCTAAGGACTGCTTAGCTTTGAATGAAATGAGGGGGGTTTATGAGGAGCAATGCAATGCCTTAGGGGCATATAACAAGCCATTCTCCCATACGTACAACCCTGGTTGGAGAAACCACCCAAATTTCAGTTGGAGAGATTCCAACCAAGCTCAATCGTCTGGAGGCCAATGGAGAAGTGAACAACAAGTTCAACCATCAAAGGCGTATTCTGCACCTCATTACAATGCTCATCCACAACGAAATTCTCTCGAGAATACTCTTCATGCATTCATGGAGGAACAATCCAAACTGAATCACCAAATGATGGAAGAAATCAAAGAAATGAAATGTCAATTCTCAAAATTGACTGAATCATTGGCTATTCCGGAAAAAGGCAAACTTCCTTCCCAACCCAAATTCAATGTTCAAGGTCAACACATGACCCAATCTTCAAATTCAAATGATCAAAATGTCAAGGAAGTGAATGCCATCACGACGAGAAGCGGTAAAACTTTGCTGGACCCACCCATTAAATCCAACTCTCCTAGTATTCCAAAAGTCATTCCTGAAAATCCACCACTCAATGCCACTCCAAAGGTACCATTTCCCCAAGCTTTGAAACTTGTTGGGAAACTTCCTGATAACCGAGCTGAACTCCTTGAGCACTTGACACAAGTGAAGATTAATCTTCCTTTGCTTCACATCATAAAACAAGTGCCCGCTTATGCTAAAATTATCAAGGATCTTTGCACTGCAAAAAGGAAGCACCATGTCAAGAAGACTGCCTTCTTGATCGAGCAAGTGAGTGCGGTGATTGAACAAAAGGCACCGCCAAAATACAAAGATCCCGGTTGTCCCACCATTTCTTGCCAAATTGGGACCCATGAAGTCAGCCAAGCCTTGCTTGATCTTGGCGCGAATGTCAATCTCATGCCTTATTCTGTATACTCACAACTCGGTCTTGGAGAAATGAAGCCAACATCTGTTGTACTACAGCTTGCTGATCGTTCCACCAAAAATCCTAGGGGTATCGTTGAGGATGTATTGGTTCAAATTGAGAAATTCTATTACCCCGTGGATTTTCTTATTCTTGATACCCAATCTGTGGTGAACATAGAGTCTAAAATTCCTATTATCCTCGGCAGACCATTCCTTGCTACTGCAAATGCTTTGGTCAATTGTCGGAATGGTCTAATGAAGATATCGTTTGGAAACATGACTCTTGAAGTCAATATCTTCCACATTGGGAAACAACCCCGAGAAGATGATGAATGCTACCAAACATTCATGATTGACTCTTTAATTCCCGAGGAGGTTCAATTGCGAAACAACTTTGATAATCTTGACGAACTCCTCCTTCTGTCAGAGAATGAAAGTCCCAGTTCTATTGAGTCTACTCTTGCAATATCAGATCGCATAGACTCACGCAATAGAAGGACTCAGTTTTGGCAACCTCGCTTTGAAGAGCTACCTCGCGAGAGGACACAGCCGAAAACTTCAGCAGAAGAGGTTCCAATTGTTCAATTAACCCAACTTCCCGAGGGTTTGAAACATGCCTTCTTGGGAGACGGTGAAACCTTTCCAGTTATCATCTCATCCAACCTTCAAAATTCTCAAAAATTGCAGTTACTCGAACTACTGCGAACACATAAATCTGCGATAGGTTGGACGCTTGCTGATATCAAAGGTATTAGCCTGTTAATTTTCTCCCATCGAATCAATCTGGAGGACGAGGCTATCCCTCGAAGAGACCCTCAAAGGCGACTGAACCCCACGATGAAAGAGGTTGTAAAAAATGAAGTTTTGAAATTGCTAGATGCTGGTATTATTTACCCGGTAGCAGATAGAAAATGGGTCAGTCCAAGTCAAGTTGTGCCCAAGAAATCTGGTGTCACCGTTATCCAAAACGAAAAAGGGGTCCTTGTCCCCACAAGAACGATGACGGGGTGGTGCATGTGCATTGATTATAGAAAATTGAATGCCGCCTCCCGCAAAGATCATTTTCCACTCCCATTCATTGATCAAATCCTTGAACGTGTAGCTGGTCATCCTTTCTATTGCTTTCTTGATGGCTATTCTGGCTATTATCAAATTGAGATTGCATTGGAGGATCAAGATAAGACTACTTTCACTTGTCATTTTGGCACGTTTGCTTTCCGGCGTATGCCATTTGGCTTGTGTAATGCACCAGCTACTTTCCAAAGATGCATGATGAGCATCTTTAGTGACATGATTGAAAAATCAATGGAAGTATTCATGGATGACCTAACCGTTTTTGGAAACTCCTTCGAGACATGTCTTCTTCATCTTGAAGCTGTTTTAAAACGATGCATCGAGAAGGGAATTGTCCTCAATTGGGAGAAATGCCACTTCATGGTATCTTCTGGCATAGTCTTAGGTCACATTGTTTCTGAAAAAGGAATTGAGGTTGATCAATACAAAGTCGATCTTATCTCCGACCTGCCGACTCCTAAGACTGTCAAAGACGTTAGGTCATTTCTTGGTCATGCTGGGTTCTATAGGAGGTTCATACAAAATTTTTCAATGATTGCTCGTCTGCTGAGCAACCTCCTAGCCAAAGATGTTGCCTTTGAGTGGACACCTAAGTGTGGGGAATCATTCTGAGTGCTTGTCAATTCGCTTACTTCCGCTCCCATCATTCAGTCACCCGATTGGAGTCTTCCTTTCGAGATCATGTGTGACACCAGCAACTTTTCTGTGGGAGCTGTGCTAGGACAACGAAGGGAGGGGAAACCCTTTGTTGTGTATTATGTAAGCCGAACTCTCAATAGTGCTCAAATGAACTATTCCACTACTGAAAAAGAGTTGCTTGTCGTTGTCTTTGCCCTTGACAAATTCCGATCTTATTTGATTGGATCGCCTATTACGATCTTCACAGATCACTCTGGCCTTAAATATCTCCTTTCTAAAAAGGATGCTAAGGCGCGATTAATACAGTGGATCCTTCTTCTGCAAGAATTTGACATAACGATCAAAGACAAGAAAGGTGTTGAAAATGTCGTCGCAGACCATTTGCCCCGACTTGAATTCAGCGATCCCGCTGACGGTCCACCTATTCATGATGATTTCCCCGATGAACAATTACTTTCTGTTGCTAAGTTGCCGTGGTACGCTCACATTGTAAACTACTTAGTAACAGGTGAACTCCCATCCGAATGGAGTTCACAAGACAAACGCAAATTTCTGGTCGAGGTGCGCAATTTCTTTTGGGATGACCCATACTTATTCAAGTATTGCCCCGACCAAATCATGCGAAGATGCATCCACGACGATGAGGTGTCTAGTGTGCTGAATTTTTGCCACAATGATACTTGTGGTGGTCACTTCTCTGTGAAGAAAACCGCTGCAAAAATCTTGCAATGCGACCTTTACTGGCCCACCTTGTTCAAAGACACAAATGATTTCTGTCGTTCTTGTGTAAGGTGCCAAAAGTTAGGATCCTTATCCCGTCGGCACATGATGCCCTTGAACCCATTTCTTGTTATCGAAATATTTGATTGTTGGGGGATAGACTTTATGGGACCATTTCCACCTTCTTTTGGCTGCCTTTACATTCTCCTCGCTGTGGATTATGTTTCCAAATGGGTCGAGGTCGTACCATGTCGAACCAATGATAACGCTACAGTTGTCAAATTCTTGAAAGAAAATGTGTTATCAAGGTTCGGTACCCCTCGCGCTATCATCAGTGATCAAGGCACTCATTTTTGCAACCGATCTTTTGAGGCTCTTATGCACAAGTACGGTGTAATTCATAAAGTTGCAAATGCCTATCATCCACAGACTAATGGTCAAGTTGAGTTAGCCAATAGGGAGATTAAACACATTCTGGAAAAGACGGTAAATCCCGACCGCAAAGATTGGTCTGCACGTCTTCTAGACGCTCTTTGGGCATACCGCACTACTTTCAAGTCCCCTCTTGAGATGTCTCCCTATCGGCTTGTCTTTGGAAAAGCCTGTCATTTACCTGTCGAGCTCGAGCATAAAGCATACTGGACTATCAAAGCCCTAAACTTTGATTTGAATGCCGTAGGTATCAATCGCAAACTCCAGTTGTCCGAAATTGAGGAGTTGAGAAACGATGCATATGACAATTCCAGGATTTATAAGGAAAAATTGAAAATCGCTCACGACAAACAAATCCTGCGCAAATTGTAACGCCCCAAACCCCAGGGACCGTTACGGTGTGCCTTGTAAACAGTGCTAAACTCGCTAACCGAGTCATTTGGCCAAAATTGTGAACTAAGTAGGATTAGCGGTTTAGGGATTAAAAACTTTGGTTAAGATGTAACGTTTCACTAGAACGTTTAGCTTATACATTGGGATCCCGAAAATAAAGTTTCAGAGTTTATTACAGAAAATATTTACAACAGGCCGTTCTAAGCGGCAAAACAGGGTTCAACCCTAGTTCCACTTTAAACCTCGGCCGTGGCGGACGAGCAGCTGCATATGTACACATCATCACCTAAGCTCTCCAACTCAAGGATGGTCCAGCTTCCTCTTGCCTTTACCTGCGCCACGTAGCACCCGTGAGCCGAAGCCCAGCAAGAAAACACAATAAAGCGAGACATAGTCTCAACAACGATCATAATAACCATTCAGGACTATTAGTCCAAGCAAATGGGTGACAATAGCCAAAAGCCACAATGATGAGCATCGCTCCTTCCAGCCATGTGACGATAGGGTCACCAGGGCTTAACTGACAAGTGATTCTTTCGTAAATTTGATTAGGGCAGGTGCATGGTGAATAGTCACCAACATAACCTTCCTCCCGACCCTAGAGTCGTGCTATGGACAGCGTCCCTTGGCCATGTGACAAACAGTCACCGGGGTCATATACCTTGGCCATAAACATCTGGTCATAGACCAGGCAAGCGCTTATAGTTCTCATTGACCTTCCGGTCGGTCCAGCATTAATACCCCATATGAGTCATTCAATGCAGACCTCGATTAGATCTAATCTTTACTTGGCCCGGCGTTCACAACGCACTGCCATCTCTGACCCTTGGGTCGGTAAAACACGACCAGTGCTCAGCCCGTGGTGAACTTAACTAATAAGTCACAGCTTCACAGACGGATCTGACACTATTGTCGATTCTGACTAGTAAGCCAGCGCCATACACAAGTAAGCCATGCCACCAAACATATATCACATGTCCAATATCCATAAACAAGGTATTTAGCATGCTTACTAACAGATACCAGTACAAATAGGACCATGCGCAACCAAAGAGGCTCAAACTCTGAACAATATCATACTCAGTATATAAAGCATGTCCTAATCACGTGCTTCTTATGCATCATATGCAGTATATTCAACAATCCAACATGCACCAATAACAGCCATGCATGCCACGTTTAACAGTCAACCAACATGCACCAAGAACAGCCATGCATGTCACAAATACACAGGGTGCAGTTTTCTTACCTCCGGTTCGAGTAGAAGTTAAAACAAGAACGACCTTTGAGAACGATCGATCCTTAATCCTTTGACGGTCACCTAGCCATAACCAAAATGATCTCCAATTAATGAAAATTACCAAAGATAGGGTCTTAACCTAAACCCCACCCTCGGGACCTCGAAACATGCCCACATAGTGAGTAGATTCGATCCCAGCCCTTAAGGATTGAAACCCCAAGCCAAAAGCCCTTAAAAACACCCAAAACAGGGTTCTGAAGGAACAGGGAGCGCTACAGCGCTGCCCTTCTAGCGCCCCAGCGCTCAAGACAGAGTCACAAACCGCCCAACTGAGCCCTGTGTAGCGCTATAGCGCCCTCTGATGGGCGCTGTAGCGCTACCCCCAGACAACACCATCCCTGAAACTTCCTTCTTCGACTTTCTCAATTCTAACTCGATTCTAATGCTTTCAAATCCCATTTTTGGTGCCAAATGAACCCAAAAACCATCCTCACATGTCCTAGGGACCACAACCCCAAGAACCCTAGCCAAAACTCCAACCAATTCCCAAGTTTCCAACCCAAAAACCAGCTGAAACTTAACTAAGAAAACAGAGCAAAACCAAGAGTTCTAGTGGCTAGAAACTCACCTTAATCTTGGCAACACACCCTCTTCAATGGTGGAGCATAACCCTAGCTTGGCTAAGCTTGGTTCCTTGGCTCGATTCCTCAAACTGAGCTCGAAAATCTAAAGAGAAAAGAGGAAGAAGATCTATCGGGAGAGAAGGAAAAGAAGCTCTGTTTTTGTTACTCTTCTATAGCCTTAATGGCTGATATATATCTCTTAGGGTAAAAAGACCTAAATACCCTTAGGTCTAAAATAAAACCTTAGCAGCCACCAAGGGCAAAACCGTCCTTTCGCACCTATTTCATTAATCACAAATAACACCCTCCAATTCCCGCTATTCCCAATATTCTCAAACACCAATAAGCCATATCCCATTACCCTTTAATTCCCGGTAATGCTCTAACCATTAAATTCACCCCGAGACTCACCCCGAGCCCCGGACTTAAACCCATTATGACTAGACCGAACACTTACATCTCATGATCGTCTCATGTCGATAGCTCGAACTAATCCACCTTATAATGTGGCTATATTAATTAATCACAATCATGCACCCAAGATATACAATTACGCCCACAGTGGCCAAATTACCAAAATACCCTCACAATAATAAATTCTCCCATACGCATGCACTCACCGTCATATAATAATATAATCCACGTAAATATGCATATATTCATGAAATACTATAATAAATCAATTATGGCCCTCCCGGCCTCCTAATCAAGGTCCTAAACCTTATTAGGAAATTTGGGGCATTACACAAACACTTTGAGCCAAATCAAAAAGTGCATCTGTACGACTCTCGTTTGCACTTGCATCCCGATAAATTGCGATCGCGATGGACTGGTCCATTTGTAGTGAAGCAAGTATTTCCCAACGGTTCGGTAGAGGTCGAGGACCCAACCAATGGGAGAATTTTTCGAGTCAATGGCCAAAGACTGGAGCATTACATTGAGAGTGTGAGTCGTGTTGAGGAGGTCCTTCTTAAGGACCCAATTTATACACTCTGAAGTTCTCAATGGGTTGTTTTTTTTTTTTTTTTCATTTTTCATTATCTTTATTTTTCTGTCTTTCTTTTATTTTTGTATGCTTTTCGTTTTTGTATTTTGTTTTGGGGTTTTGTTACCAGGCTATTTTCGCTCTCACCTCATGGACATGGTCATCATCCAGGTGTTCTCTTTCCTTACCTGTTTCATTGCTTATTCATTTTGACATTGAGGACACTGTCTGATTTTTGGTTGGGGGTGGTGAGCATGCATTAGCTTTCATTTGGAAAATCTTATTGTTATGTCATTAGCATTCATTTGGAAAACATTATCGTCTTGTTGAATTTTTAAGTCAAATTTTCTCAAAATTATCCAAGCATGAGTATAATTTGTTGGTTTGAGTCAGTTCTTACTATGTTTAGCTATTAAGAAGTGGTTTTCAGAGTTCTTTTGTGCACTTTCCAAACATATGATAAATAAATTGGTTGTTAACACAAATAGTTGAGAGAAATTTCAAGTTTAAAGTTTTTCATTTCTTGGTGAGTTGTGAGATTTGAGAAAACAACTTTTTGAACTTTTATTGATCATTTGAGTTGGTAAAGTCACATTTTTTGAATTTAAAACATGACATTTACTAGAGGGATATTTTTCACTTAAAAAAAGTCTTTGTAATAAATTTGTGTTCTATTTATTGTATTTGCAATTTCCTTTTTATTTTTGTGTTGTCTCTTGTCAAAAAAAAAATTATTAATAATAATGAAAAAAAAACAAAAGAAGAAAAAAAACAAAAGAAAAAGAAAAAAAAAAAGAGAACAAGAGCAACACTTCCTTCTATTATTTTGTAATTGTATTAAAAAAAATTAATTATCATTATAGTTCATTGTCTTATTTATCATTTCTAATTAGTTGCCATTTTGTTCTTGGAGTTTTCTCATGTAAATCCCAAAGGTTGTTTGTCATTTGAATTCCAATAAGTTGATTTGCCTATTTTGTGATCAATATTTGTTCAAATTGCTTGTCCTAAAAAGTTCATCTTTTCTCAATTGAGCGTAAACTGTTACATTTCCAACTCCAAGAGTGTGATCCCTCCCATAAAAACACTTTCAATGCCCGTGAGGAATTTGGAGTTGAGATCTTTATACTTTTGAGATTTTTTGATACTATTTGTGCTATGACTTGTGAGAAAAAGAATATGGTTTGGTGCACACACACACAACTCTGAAATCGCAACTGTACGCCCTGATTTTCCCACGGGCTGATTAGCAGGACGAGCCTCGGACTAATCAGGTTTAGTCCGAGGTGCCCACAGGACGAAGATCCTATTTCCAGGGCGGATCTTCTCAGTTCGAGAGGGGCCTCTGAAGGCCACGCCAGGAGAACAGCTCGGAATACGAGCTGTTCGTGTCGCGAGGAGCCCAGGAAGCTCTGAGCCTTTATGAAGTTAACGCACGCAAGATAAACGTGCATATATCTGACATCACGTGTCTGATATCCCCTTGACTTCTCAGACACGCAGTAGGAACGTGCGTGTCAGACACCCACGGACGGGTTGGGCCGTGCGGCCCATTATATCCTTCCATGCTGATTAGACCACACTTATGTGTCAGGTTTAGGAATTAATCATGAATGCCACAAAGTGGATATGACAAATGGTAAGGTCACGGGATGACCTCCCTACCAACTTCCAGGTGCCTTCTCCTATAAATAGGGAGACCCTGGGAGTTGATAGGGGTTGGAAAAAATAGTCTTTGAAGGACTATATACTTTGTAAACCAAATACCCAGAGAGGATGAATAATATTGACTAGTGGAGTAGAAGGATTTTAACCTTTGAACCACTTAAAAACGTGTCTTGAGTCACCTAGTTCATTATATAAGATTTCATATCTGTGACGGTTCTACCTTGAGTGCTAATCTCTTTCTCTTCTTCTCTTAATTACCTGTTGCCGAAGAACCGCGTCAACAGTTTGGTGCTTTCATTGAGAGCAAGTTCGATTAGTACTACCGCAGACATCCAACTATGGTGACCACTCGATCCACGCATGGTAACGAGACAGAACAGCATGATGGGCAGGAGGCCCACCAGGTTGCCATCCCTGATGAGCAAGCTCTTGAAGTCCAGCAGAGGCCGGGAAAGCAGCCGGCGGGCCAAGACGACACTGGTAGTTCAGCGCCCCGGCCGCCTAATCCGAATCCATGTTATTATTCTGCGGTGGAGATGGAGAATGTTCAGCTGAGGAGCCAGTTAGCAGCAGCTGGTCAGCAAATCCAGGATATTCTGAGCCGACTACCCCCTTTCACAACCAACAGTAACGTTGGAGAGAGGCAAGGCGAGGCTCCTAAGTCTCGCCGGAGTAATCGGTCCAGGCATAGCCGTTCGGGTAGACTTCCTGCAGCCAACTCCATCCCTACATCACACCATCAGGAGGCAAACCTCAGGGAAATGCCTCGGACCGGACAGCAGCAATACAGTCGTTCGGTTAGGACGTCAACCCCTAGCTCTCAGCCTTCCTCGAGAACGCCCAGAAGAGATCGAGGAAGTTCCCGAAGAAGGGCCGAGGGAGGCCAGTGACGTCAGCCCGTCCCCGAAGGACGTCCAGTTCCTCGTCCAGCTCGCCCAGCGTGGGACCAGCAAGCTGGCAGGGCCGAGAGGCCCCCACCAAATTTAGTCCGTCCGGATGGCACTAGGATCGCCTCCCCGGTCAGGCATCCTCCTTCTCCCATCAGATATCCGTCTCCTCAGCCCGTCCGAGACATCCCGACCTACGGAAATAGCAGGAGAGGCCCGCCGTTAGCTGGACCCTCCTGGCGCGGCAGGATGCCGGAGGAAGGATCAGCAGCGATAGGGACAATCGAGCTGGTGATCACCCTAGGAGAGGAGTCCCGAACAGTGTCCAAACTACTCGAATTCGTGGTCATTGACTGCTCCGCTGCCTACAATGCCATTTTGGGCCGACCTACGCTCATAGCCTTCGAGGCTATCACTTCCATCCGGCACCTCGCCATGAAGTTCCCTACTTCAACAGGGGTCTGTACTATCAAGGGCGATCAGCTCGCTGCCAGGGAATGCTACAACATTTCCATGAAGGGAAAGTCTAAACCCGGGCAGTGGACGATGGCCATTCAGGATGAAGAGGAATCTCAGGGACCCAAGGCGGCTCCTGAGAATGAAAAACCTCAGATTTCCGAAGACGAAAAGCCCGCCCTGAGTGAGGATATTGACCCCCGTGTAGGCGAGGACAGGTCCGAGCTACATGCTATTGAGGAGCTCGAGGAGGTGAGCATCGATAAAAAAAACCCATCACGGACGGTTAAGCTCGGAAAGAACCTCTGCGATAAAAGAAAGGCGGAGCTGACTACGTTTCTGCAGGAGAACCTAGACGTATTCGCATGGTCGCATGAGGACATGATAGGAATCAGCCCCAGCATCATCATGCACATGCTCCACCTGGATAAAAACGTCCTTGCCAAGTCTCAAAAACAAAGGCGTCTGGGAACAACCCGAGCCGAAGCCCTCGAAGAAGAGGTGGCCCGGCTCAAAAAGTGTGGCTTTATTCGTGAAGCCAAGTTTCCAATTTGGGTCGCCAATCCCGTGCTAGTTCCAAAGCCCAACGGGAAGTGGCGGACCTGTATTGACTTCTCCGACCTGAATAAAGCCTGCCCCAAGGATTGCTTTCCATTGCCAAGGATCGATCAATTGGTGGATGCCACGGCGGGGCACGAGCTCATGTCCTTCATGGACGCGTACTCAGGCTACAATCAGATCGCGATGAATCCGGCAGACCAGGAGCATACCAGCTTCATGACCCCGACTAATGTCTATTGTTATAAGGTCATGCCGTTTGGTCTGAAGAATGCCGGAGCTACCTACCAAAGGCTAGTGAACAGAATGTTCGCGGACCAGATCGGGAAAAACATGGAAGTGTACGTCGATGATATGCTTGTCAAGTCAAAGACTGCCAGCAACCACGTTGCCGACCTGGAAGAATGTTTTAACATACTGCGTGAATATGGCATGAGGCTCAATCCTCAAAAGTGCACTTTCGGTGTTGCATCGGGGAAATTCTTGGGTTTCATAGTCAATACCCGAGGAATCGAGGCAAACCCCGACAAGATCAGGTCATTACTCGAGCTTCCTTCCCCCAGATCGCGGAAAGATGTCCA
Organism: Humulus lupulus; assembly: GCF_963169125.1. Classification (NCBI taxonomy): domain Eukaryota; kingdom Viridiplantae; phylum Streptophyta; class Magnoliopsida; order Rosales; family Cannabaceae; genus Humulus; species Humulus lupulus. Next base: position 46,332,945 of record NC_084800.1, on the reverse strand, counting down.
GGGCCTCACAGGAAGAGTGGCAGCACTAAACCGGTTCGTTTCCAAGTCGACCGATAAGTGTTTGCCCTTCTACAACCTGCTCCGGGGAAACAAGAAATTCGAATGGACAGTGGAGTGCGAAAGCGCACTCCTCGACCTGAAAGCGCATTTGGCTGAACCGCCTGTGCTATCAAAACCCAAGGTAGGAGAACCTCTTTTCCTTTACATGGCCGTCACTGAGGACGCAGCTAGTGCCGTTCTGGTGCGAGAAGAGGGCCAGGCTCAGAAACCGGTCTATTACATCAGCAAGAGACTCCTCGGAGCTGAATCAAGATATCCAATGATGGAGAAAATGGCGTTCTGCCTAATCACGGCCTCGCGAAAGCTCAGGCCATACTTCCAGTCCCACTCTATACACGTCATGACCGATCAGCCTTTAAGGCAGGTTTTGCAAAAGCCTGAAGCATCGGGACGCTTGCTAAAGTGGGCGGTCGAACTCAGTCAGTTCGAGATTTTCTATACTCCCCGAACTACCATAAAAAGTCAGGCCTTAGCCGACTTCGTGGCGGAATGCGCGGGATTCCAGGAGATTCCATCAGGAGACTCACCTCAAGTCGCCTCCCCCCACTCGTCGTGGAAGATCTTCGTTGATGGCTCATCTAACGAGAATGGCTCCGGGGCCGGAATCATTCTGATATCCCCAGAGGGACATAGATTCCACTCGGCGCTAAGGTTCGGGTTCAAGGCGTCTAACAACGAGGCAGAGTACGAGGCTTTGTTGGCTGGACTTAGGATAGCTAGTGAGCTAAAGGCGAGCTCTGTCCAATGCTTCAGGTTCTAGGCGAATATCAGGCGCGGGGACCCAAGACGGCCGCATATTTGGCAAAAGTAAAGTCCGAACTGTCTGCGTTTGGGCGAGGGTCAATCGAACAGATACCTCGGGAGCAGAACGCCAACGCAGATGCTCTCGCCAAGCTCGCCACCTCGGGCGAGACAGAAACCCTGGGGTTGGTGCCAGTTGAGTTCTTGGAGAATCCTAGCATAGACGGGGATTGGGCAGAAATTGAAATGATTGACATCAGGCCGACCTGGATGACTCCCATTATTGAGTATCTCGTCGAGGGCAAGTTACCCGAAAGGCGCAACGACGCACGGCGAGTCCTTTATCAAGCTCCGAGATATACGCTAGTCGAAGGGGTGTTGCACCGACGTGGGCATTCCCTACCTCTCCTCCGGTGCGTTCTTCCAAGTGAAGCGAAGGCCATCCTGCAAGAAGTTCATGAAGGATTCTGTGGAGACCACACTGGGGGGCAAAGCCTGGCTTTTAAGGTTCTCAGGCAAGGTTATTACTGGCCGACTTTGTCCAAAGACTCGATCTCATATGTAAAAAGGTGCGACAAGTGTCAGCGATTCGCTGCGGTTGCCTGAGCTCCTCCGGTCGAGCTAAAAATGATTTCGTCTCCCTGGCCGTTTGCCGTTTGGGGGATAGATCTAGTAGGCGCCCTGCCTACCGGAAAGAGCGGGGTCCGTTACGCCGTAGTAGCCATTGACTACTTCACCAAGTGGGCCGAGGCAGAGCCGTTGGCGACAATAACATTGAAAAAGGTGTTAGACTTCATGGTTAAAAGCATCATATGTTGATTTGGCCTACCTAAGAAAATCGTCTCCGATAACGGCACTCAATTTGACAGCGATCTGTTCACCGAATTTTGCGAAAGGCACAGAATTGTGAAAAGCTTCTCATCCGTGGCCTATCCCCAGGCGAATGGCCAGGTCGAGGCTGTCAACAAAACTCTGAAGGCGAGCCTCAAGAAAAGGCTAGATGAGGCAAAGGGGATCTGGCCCGAACAGCTCCCCCAAGTCTTGTGGGCATACCGGACCTCACTTCGAACTCCCACGGGTCACACGCCTTTCTCCCTAACCTTTGGGAGTGAAACAGTCCTCCCCGTGGAGGTTAAAGTTCTGTCACATAGGGTCCAGCACTACGACCAAGACAGGAACTACGAGATCCTATGCCATTCCCTAGACTTAGTGGATGAAAGGCGAGAAGATTCACAACTCCAGCTCGCCCATTATCAACAGAAGATCACTCGCTACTTCAACACTAAGGTCAAAAGACGTGCCTTTAGCGTCGGCGATTTGATCCTAAGGAGAGTTTTCCTGGCCGAGAAAGATCCCAAAGATGGGGTTTTGGGACCAAACTGGGAAGGACCATACCAGGTCATCGAAGTCATCAAAGAGGGAACTTATAAGTTAGCTCGGCTTGGTGGAGGGGCGGTCCCGCGGACATGGAATGCCATTCACCTAAAGAAATACTATCAATGAGCCACTTGTAAGGCCTAGGAGGTCACTTTCCATGTATAAATAAAAATCAAATGTTTCTCTTCATTTGCAAATGTGATTTTAAAGTAACCACGAAAGACCCTTTCCCAGTTACTTGGGGGGCATATGGTACCTGGATATAACCAGGTCTCCTTAACGACTTAGGTGTTAATTTTTATCCATGGATAAGAGTTATCACAAACTAAGCCCTATCCTGGTTTTAACCAGGTCATAAAACTTAGAAGTTAACTAAAATTTATTGACCGCGGTTCTTCTTTAAAGAGCCCGGGATATGGATAAAAGTTGACGCGAACTAAGTTTTCAAAATAAGTTCCTGGTTTTAACCAGGTCATAAAACTTAGAAGTTAACTAAAATTTATTAACCGCGGTTCTTCTTTAAAGAGCGCGGGATATGGATAAAAGTTGACGCGAACTAATTTTTCAAAATAAGTTCCTGGTTTTAACCAGGTCATAAAACTTAGAAGTTAACTAAAATTTATTGACCGCGGTTCTTCTTTAAAGAGCCCGGGATATGGATAAAAGTTGACGCGAACTAAGTTTTCAAAATAAGTTCCTGGTTTTAACCAGGTCATAAAACTTAGAAGTTAACTAAAATTTATTGACCGCGGTTCTTCTTTAAAGAGCCCGGGATATGGATAAAAGTTGACGCGAACTAAGTTTTCAAAATAAGTTCCTGGTTTTAACCAGGTCATAAAACTTAGAAGTTAACTAAAATTTATTGACCGCGGTTCTTCTTTAAAGAGCCCGGGATATGGATAAAAGTTGACGCGAACTAAGTTTTCAAAATAAGTTCCTGGTTTTAACCAGGTCATAAAACTTAGAAGTTAACTAAAATTTATTGACCGCGGTTCTTCTTTAAAGAGCCCGGGATATGGATAAAAGTTGACGCGAACTAAGTTTTCAAAATAAGTTCCTGGGTTTAACCAGGTCATGAAACTTAGGGGTTAACTTTAATTTTGATCGCGGCTCTTCTTTAAGAGCCCGGGATATAAATAACGGTTAACCCGAACTAAATTCATAAAAATAAAGAGATGAATTGTAGCCAAAAGCATAAAATATATATATATATGTTAAAGTTGCTGAGCAAATTGTCTCAAGGTGGAAACACCTCATGAAAAATTACAAAGGAAAATAAAATAGTTCAAAATGCCCAAGGAGAAGTATCCTAAGCCCCACCAGTTGGCCCTTTGGAGGTCGCAGTCTCGTCCTGCTCCGCCGCGACAGAGGCCTCTCCAGTCTCCGAGGGAGGTACCTCTTTATTTAGGCGGGCTTGGAGCTTCGGCAGCAAAAACGCCCAGAGGTCCGGCGGCATGAAAGAAAAGTCCGCATCCGGGTTGTGGGACCAGCAATGATAGAACAGGTCTTGCAAGGACTACTCCGAGACGGCCCGTTCGGCTTCCATGGCGGCCTGGGCCTCAGTCTTCGCTACCTCGAGATCTGTCCGCGACGCGGCCAGGGAGTTTTTAAGCTCTCGGTTCTTGGAGCGGATCTTCTCTAGCTCGGCTTTAGAGGCCGCCAGCGCGTCTTTCGCCTCCTGAGCCTCTTAGAGGGCGGTCTGGCGCTCAGCCTCCACACTCTCGAGCTGGGCCTTGGTCCTAGCGATGCCTCTGTATGCGGCAGCAATGCCCTGCAAGAAAGGAAGGATAAATTAACTGACTGGAAGAAAAAAGGCGGCGTGTGAATGTTAAAGCTCTAAAAGAGTGGGGCAGTTTACCGTTAGGGTCATGTCCATCGAAGACTCCATAACTCGGACCGGGCTCATTGTTTCGATGGCCCGGAGCTCCCTCTCCCTGAGCTTGTAGAAATGGCTGACGGCATAGCTAGCCGACTCATACACCGTCCCCCGGAATGCTTCTGGCATCTTCTCCAGATCCTGGGGATCGACCGGGATACGCACATCCGGGGCTGCCGCGGCCGGATTCCCGATCTCTATTACCCCACCCTGGGCGGCTAATGGAGATCGTTGGGGTGGCGGGGGCATGGGCCCTGTCCTGGCGACAGGAAGGATCGCCCCTGCGACCTGGGATGGAGGGGCTTTCTCCTTCTCCTTAGCCGGGGATTTGGTGGAGGTCCCAGCCGAGCTCTTGGACTCTCGAAGCCTTTTCAACCTTGGCCCCGCTGGGGGGTTCCCGCCGAAGACCACGCCCCGCAGATTACCTCCGGGCTGAGACATCTCTTCTGCCAAGAACAAAAAACATGGTTATTACACGGTAGCAATCATGCAGAAATAGAGGCAAAAGGTTTAAAGGCAATGAGTAAGCGAATACTAAGGGAGCCCTACCCCCCGAGCTGGAAGAGTCTAAGACGATTATCTCACAAACTGGCGCAGGTTCTAGGTCCGGTTCCGACTCGGGGCTGGACTCTTCTACATACTGCCTAATCCCCGGAGCATAGATGCCCCTCTGGAGCGCCGGCCACGTGCGTAAGTTGGTCCCATACTCCTAAAAAAGGATCGACCTAAAAGCTAAGGTGTTATCTACTGCAATGGTACCCCTAGGCCGACTCTCTTGGTGATCCAGCACGAGCCGGTCAACACAATGGAGCAAGAGCGTGTCCAGGTCCGGATTCCTCGGGTGACGATGGACGAGCTGCCTAGAATTGAACCTAACCAGCCGGGGGTCAGCAGTGGCCCTATCTACATTCTTAAATAAGTAAGGATTACCTTGGTCGGAGGGACCCGCGGCTGCTCCGAATTGGACCCTCTCCTCGTCCATCATCTGGGCGACCTCCAAGGTCCTCTTCCTACTCCTCACGAGAGGAACTTTGTCACTCTCTTCCTCACCTTCTTCGTCTGCGATCTCCTCCACGACGATCGGCCTGTTGTCGCGAGCTGGGGGCGGCCCCCGGGGCCTCTTCAAATTCAAAGTCTGATTTGGGAAAATCAGCTTGCAGAATACCATCGTCTCGTCGGTCACGAGCACGCGGTAGTCTTTCTCACTAGGGGGCAAGCTCGCCAGTGTGTCGTATTGACCCCCGAGGGTCACGGACTTCTCGGTCCTCACGTAGATGGCTGCAAGATTGGTTGAAGTTAGAAGTGGGATAAGGAGGGAGCTAAAATAAGATAACCCTTAAAAGGCGGGCTAAGGTCAAGGATCACTTACGAGGGCGATTAAAGTAATGATGATCGCAGTTGCGAAACCCAGTTGACATGAAAAACTGGTCCTTGAAGTCATTCGGGTGGCTCGGCAGCTCGATGACCGCCGCTGTATTAGGGAAACGGGTTAAGTAATAGAACCCGTCGCCTCGCCCCCTCTGGTCCGGGTTGGCTTTGAGGCAAAAGAAGTATAGAATATCAGCAGGAGTGGGGACCTCCCACTCGTGCTTTTGAAATAAATACCTCAACCCCGCCAGCAGACGGTAGGAGTTGAGAGGGAGCTGAAATGGGACCAACCCCACATAATTCAGGAAGTCGGCGAAGTACTGGTCCAGGGGGAGGAAGGCCCCTTCCTTGAAGTGTTCACCGCTCCAGGCCGCGAACGATTCATCGAGCGGCGTGCAGCTCCGCTCGCCCTCTGCGGCAGGTCGGGCAATCACTGAGGCTTTCCCTAAGGGAATGTTGTGGGTGATGAAGAGTTTGGTGATCTTGGCCTGCTCGGTTATCTTCGAGACGATTCTCTCCGCCTCGAAAAACGCGTCAGGGGCCACCTCGGTCTGTTTTTCCACGGCCGGGCCAAAGTGGGGAATCGGCGAGCTGGGCATCACCGCCTTTCCTTTATCTTGTTGGGAGACCGAGCTTCCCACGTTCTTCTGGGGCAGGTTCTTCTTCGGGGCCATCTGGTCGCCTATCGAACAAAAGAAAACACTTTAGAAAAGGCGACCCAAGCAGAAGGATGAAGCAAGTGTTAATTACACGAGCTGGGGTAAGCCCAGCCCGTGGAGAGTGGAACCACGCGGTTCAATGAACACGCGCCTAGGCCCTTAACAGATCCCAGATTACTCGAAATTCGTGTGTCAGGGGGCTCAGATTAAAAAGTTTCCTTGGGGGGAAAGTTTCAATAGGCAAAACGTGCAAAACCGCTTTTGAGGCGTATTCCCTAAGCTACCCGGTTTTGCACCCAAAATTCCTAAAGTACTACCCAGAAATTGTCCCTGAGGAAACACCTTGAAACCCATATTCTAAAACGATTTCCTGCAACAGGCGTGCCCTAATCTAAGAAGGGTCGTCACCCTCCATATCCACACAACCCAGAAAACCCCTGCATGTGGCTACAGTAAAAATTTTTACCTAAGCTACAGTGGCATGCTTTCAAAGTAAACTGGGTCAGAAAACTTACAGTGTATGGCTGGATGGTGAGCGAGATTGCTGCGCTGGTAAGAGCTTCGTTGGTACAGTGGCTTCAAAGGCTTTGAAGAAACTCGTACGCTTAGGCTTCGTGAACGGAGATGAAAACAGCAGAGATGAGGGTTTCGTCCTTCGGAAAGTCAGAGAAGGAAAAAGGAAATTTGAGAAACTTTTGAATGATAGGGTGGCCCGTGCGTAGGGTGGCCACCCCCTCTTTATACAAGGGAAGGATCACGTGTAAAAGGCTCTTGGAAGACCCTCCACTCGAAATGTGAAACGACGGCTGGTCAGTAGGCTAGGCCATTTAATGCGGTTCTCGTAGAGTGTATCGTCGCCACCCACGATGCTCCACGTATCAGACGCCCGCGAGAAGAATGGAATGCGAAGGGTTGTGGGGGAAGTCTAAAAGCCCCTACTGTGGTCTCCTATACATGACGTCATATACCACGAGCAGGAGCTTGGGGGGCAGATGTACGCCCTGATTTTCCTACGGGCTGATTAGCAGGACGAGCCTCAGACTAATCAGGTTTAGTCCGAGGTGCCCACAGGACGAAGATCCTATTTCCAGGGCGGATCTTCTCAGCTCGAGAGGGGCCTCTGAAGGCCACGCCAGGAGAACAGCTCGGAATACGAGCTGTTCGTGTCGCGAGGAGCCCAGGAAGCTCTGAGTCTTTATGAAGTCAACGCACGCAAGATAAACGTGCATATATCTGACATCACGTGTCTGATATCCCCTTGACTTCTCGGACACGCAGTAGGAATGTGCGTGTCAGACACCCACGGATGGGTTGGGCCGTGCGGCCCATTATATCCTTCCATGCTGATTAGACCACACTTATGTGTCAGGTTTAGGAATTAATCATGAATGCCACAGAGTGGATATGACAAATGGTAAGGTCACGGGATGACCTCCCTACCAACTTCCAGGTGCCTTCTCCTATAAATAGGGAGACCCTGGGAGTTGATAGGGGTTGGAAAAAATAGTCTTTGAAGGACTATATACTTTGTAAACCAAATACCCAGAGAGGATGAATAATATTGACTAGTGGAGTAGAAGGATTTTAAACTTTGAACCACTTAAAAACGTGTCTTGAGTCACCTAGTTCATTATTTAAGATTTCATATCTGTGACGGTTCTACCTTGAGTGCTAATCTCTTTCTCTTCTTCTCTTAATTACCTGTTGCCGAAGAACCGCGTCAACAGCAACTATAGTAGCTTAGATAATAATTGCTGACTTCTTGCCGATACTTTGAAAATGCTTAGATGATTTTGTCTAGTTTGACTTGATTATTCAACTTGACAATTTTCTTTTTCGATTGAATTGCTAGGGACTAGCAATAATCTGGTTGGGGGTTGTGATTAGTGCTCAAAAGATGTCATTTTATCAAGTTTAAGTCCAAATTAAATTAAGTTTTGAATAATATTTTCTTGAATTTATTATGATATATTCTTTAAATGGAAAATATTAGTTTTAATTTAATTTAAAAATATTTTATATGAATTATAATGCATTTGAGCCTAATTAAAAGAAAAAAAAATATAGAAAAGAAAAGAAAAGAAGTAAACTTGAAAAATGAGAGCTGAAAAATGATATTATTGTAGTTAACTTCTCTTTTTTTGTCATTTCAGGCCCATGGTTCCAGCAGCCCAAAGTCAGCCTCATGCATCTCCCTGCCCGCCACGTGTCCGCCTGCCAGCCAACCCGAGGCCACCACGTCACCGCTAGCAGCCATCCGAAGCTCCAACACAGCTTCACTCTAACGCCTCCTTCAGCAGCCTCCATCAATTAGCAATGCAAGCATGTGACCTTCAGCTTCCTTTCCACCTGCATTGACACATATATGCATATTATGTACACGTGACCTTGCCTTCTTTTGCTGAGGCCCAACGAAGGCCAACCCGATTATGTACAGCTGAGGCCCAACGAAGGCCTTGCCTTCTTTTGCAACTCCATATCCAATGTAGCTGAAGCCCAGTCCGAAAGCCCAACCCAATTCACCCCAGCCAGCTGCCTACGTGTTGCACTCTCATTGGTTGGAGTGGGTCAAAACCCACTTCTGCCACAGCCATTTTCAACCCATATTTTGTGGGTATTGAGCCTTGCAAAATTACCATTTTGAGCTTTAAAGCTCATCTTTTTTGGTACTTTTGAAAAATGGTATTTTGACCATACACCAAAATAGCTAGGTTAATATTAATAATAAGATTTGATTTTTCAAAATCATATTTTATTATTAATATTTTAGATTTATTTTGTAAACCCCAAATTATTATTTAATTTCTTTTTAGTCCTTCTCTCCATCTATAAATAGGGACATTTTCTTCACATTTGGAATGTAATTTTTAGAGTAGAGAAACTATAGACAAATTTCCACTCACTTTCTTCTCATATTTTCTTTTTAGAATTTTGTGAGAATCATGAGCATAATGACCTAATCTTCCTAGGAAGGTTAAGGATGATTCCATATGCAAGTGATGTTATTTTGCTACTTTGATTTACTATGTTCTTAATATAATATATTCGAGTTATTTATGTTCTTTCATCTCTATCTTTATTTTGTTATCTTTATTTACTTATGCTAATAGTATATAGGATTAGTCATGCTCTTTCTATGTGCTTCTAATTAGTAAAAGTAATATTGATACATAATTTTATGTCTAATCTTCTATTGCATTATTGCCCTTGGGTATTTTGTCATTTTTAGATTTTTCATAAGATTAACATTGTGCTTTTAAAGTAAAGAACTTTATAACTCAAATGAACTTTTGTTAGAAAAACTATGGACTTTAATGTTAGATTTTCCAAGTAAATGTTGGGATGTGAACTATTTACTTGTGTATTTTTGTAAATCAAGTAACCAAGTAACTAAACAAGCATATGGATGATTCTTGAAACCTTTCATTTTCTCAAACTCTTGATTACATCTTACATTTATTTTACTTATCTTATTTCATCACTTTATCAAAAATACAATACCAAAATCTCAAACCTCTTTCTATTTACAATTTTATTTACTTCTTGTTACTAACTTTTTGTGTTATTTCCTACTAACCTTTTGATTTTAGGTTACCTCCTTGTGGATCGACCGCTCGATTATACTACAACCACCGCTTAGTGGTTGTCACATTTGGGCGTTAAACAAGAGAAAACTTTACCGATTCTCTTTTTAGTTATCCAAGGTATTTTTTATCCTGATATATCATATAATTAAAATGAAAATATTTTGGTATTATTCTAAATAAATTTTATTAAATTATGTTCAATAAATGATTTTTATGCTAAATTATCAAATATAGAACAAAAATTTAATATTTATTTAAATAAAGGATATAAATTGGTATTGAAACAAATAAGATAATTATAAAATAGTATAATTCATAAAAAAAAAATCTTAAGTTTGCAGTCTTCAATATGTTTAATATCTTATCATAAAAGATCATATCATCTCATTTTTAGTTATTTATCATCAAAACAAGTGTATCATTTAAAATACTATATCTACCATTCAGATGAGATACTAGCCTGAGAAATGGATTGTAGCCCCCCCACAAAAAATGAGCATTTAAATATTTGAGATATTTGCGGTAAAAATATCAAATGTTTACCGAATGTAACATTTAAATATCAAAATTTTCTTTTACGGAAAAAGTATAAAAAATTGTTAAAATGTATCATTTTAAATACCCAAAGTTGCTAAAATGTTGTACTTTTACTTCCAAATAGTTAAAAAAGATTAATATAAATGTATTTTAAGTTATAAAAAATATTAAAATTATATAAAAATATACAACAATGACATGAATTAATTCTAAAATTAAAAAAATAGTTAAAAGAAAAATCAATAACTAAAAAACTATTGAAAGAGAATTTTTTTTATTAAAATGTTAATATAATAAAAAGAATGTTTATTTATTATCTTTATTAGATAAAACTATTCTTTAATTTTAGAATTAATTTAGCCTATTTTTTTTCTATTTTTATAACTTTAAATACATTTGTTTAATTGTATTAATTTTGTTTAACTACTTGGGTAGTAAATGTGCAATGTTTTAACAATTTTGAGTATTTTTGTTACAATTTTTTTTGGGTAATTAAATGCTACAATTTTAGTAATTTTGGGTATTTTTCCCAAAAAAAAAATTAAGTATTTAAATGTTACATTTGTTAAATATTGAGTATTTTTGCTGAAGATAACCCTAAATGTTTTTATTTTTTTTGGTATTTATATATTGGTCCCCCGGACTATTAATGTACAAATATATAAGGAAAATTTACAGTATTCTTTACATTAATTTTGGTTAATACAATAAATATACAATAAAACATAGTTATGTTTTAATATACATTTGATGAAGAGAGTAAACTTATTTTTGGTATAATATACATTTTACATAAGTGATATGTTTGGTAAGTTTTTATTTCCTTTTATACTAAAATTGCATTATTTGATTTTTTTTATTTCTATATTAGTAATTTATTTCTGTTTCTATAATATTTTATTTGATTTTATGTAGTGTCTCAGAATTTTACTTAGTTAGATAATATTATCTCATACTGTAGTATTTTAATTTTAGTGATATTGGTCTAAGCCGAGAATTATTTGGAAACTCGTAGAACTAGTTATGTAACGCCCTAGATAGTCAAGACCATTACATTGTGTATTTTAAATAGTGCAAGACTTGCTAATCAAGACTTTTGGACATAAACATGTCACTAAAGTCAACTAACGAGTTAGGGTTAAAAGATTTTGATCATAAAATTATTGACTTTCATTAAAATAAGAGTTGGTACATGGGATCCCAAAAATAATGTTTACAAGGCAATTACAACCCTTAAAAGTAAATACAACTGAAGCCAACCTAAGTGGAAAAATACAATTTTGGCTCAAGTCCTTGTCAATCCCACGGGGTCAGAATCACCATCAAGGTAAGGTCTAAGTCTTGATTCTTTTTTAAATTCTGGTTGTTAAGATAGGTTTTGGCTGGGTTTTGATGTTGCTTTAATTGCTGAATTGGGGTGAGAATTGTGGTTGGTTTTTGGGTAATTATAATGCCTAGGCTGTGTTGTTAAGAGTCCTAGACTCAATTTTGGTTTTAGTTCAAGGTTACAATGGATTTTCGCTGAATTTGGTTGGGAGAAAACGCAAGAAAAGCCCCTGGATTTCTAGGTTCGCGGGGTCGCGCCGCGACCCTGTTCTTGGGTGCCGTGGCCCGCGTGTCCCCAGAAGCCCCATGGGGCTTTCTATTTCGTAGGTGCATCTCGGCCCTAAGGGGCAAGTTGTGGCGCGTGTCCCTGGGAGTTTACGGGTTGGCACCTCTGACTTGGAGGCGCGCAGCAACCCTTAAGGCCAGGTCGCGGCCCGCCTAGGCAGCCTTAGCCAAATTAGGTTTATGGGCTCGAGAATTTAAACCTAAGTGTTCGGGAAGGGTTCTATTACCTGGTTTAGTAGAATTCGAGGTCCTGAAGGCTGGTACGTTATTCTTAAAGCATTTAATGGGTTTAGATTTTAATAGTTATCCATTGTCGCTTTGTGACTAGAGTTACCGTTAAGGCTTGGGATTGAGGAACATGCTCAGGACCACTCTACATCTTCAGCTCGGGATTCGAGGTAATAAAATTTCATTTGGGTTGTGAATAGGGCTGAGACCCCCTGTAAATGAATATATGTGAGATTGTAAATGTATCTGTGTCTGAGAATATTTGGATAGGCATGTTTGTTTGTGTTGTTTTTTATTGTGTGTTCCGCAATCTATTTATCTGTTATATTTGATCTGAAAGTCCGGCCTAAGGGGGTCGGGGCTGATGTTAAGCATGCGGAACGCAGCCCGGCCTAAGCAAGCCATGGTCAGCTAAATAACTAAAGGGCTCGGCCTAAGGGCTCTGACACTTAACTAATTGTACTAAAAGCTGAGATTGAGTTACATATTGGATTAAACTGTTTATCATTGTCTAGTTGGTTGCTTATGTTCCATAATTATTGACTTGATCGGTCTGAGCTTAACGTATATGTAATATTGTTCATTTGTGCATGTGAATTAAGTTTTCTTTTTGAGCCTTGGCTCAAGGGTGCTATGTGGTGTAGGTAAGGGAAATGGAAAGTTGGACTAGCCGTGAGTTTGAGGGCTTTGGGGGTGGTGTGTACATCAGCAGTTGCTCGATCCCTTGGCTTTCAAAATGTTTAGATAAAAATCTCTTGGTTTCGTACAATAAGCCTATGTCGTTAGTGGCAAGCAATATGTCATCGACATATAGAACCAGGAATATATGCTTACTCCCACTGAACTTGTGATACACACAATCATCAACAACATTCATCTCAAAACTGAATGAGATAATTACTTGATGAAACTTGTGGTACCATTGACGAGAAGCTTGCCTGAATCCACATATGAATTTAGTAAGTTTGCAAACCATATTCTTTGGGTCTCCCAACACAAAGTTTTTTGGTTGCACCATATAAATTGTCTCATCAATGTTGCCATTAAGAAACGCTTTCTTAACATCCATCTGATATGATTCAAGATCAGGATGAGCAACAAGTGCCATAATTTTCCTAAAAGAGTCTTTCGATGAAACTGGAGAGAAAGTCTCTATAAAATCGATGCCTTCTTTTTTAATATAGCCTTTCGCTACAAGACGTGCCTTATACCCCTCCACATTACCCTTTGCATCCCTCTTGGTTTTGAATATCTATTTACAACCAATTGGTTTTGCACCTTCTGGTAATGAGACAAGTTCCCAAACTTTATTGTTTTGTGTGGACTTGCACTCATTTTTCATGGCATCCATCCACTTTTGAGAGTTACAACTTTTCAGGGCCTGATGAAAGTTGACTGGGTAATATTCCATCATTCCATTGTCATCCTTATGTTCTTGGAGAAATACAATATAAGAATCTGAAGTAGCACTTCTCCTTTCTTTCGTGGACCTCCTTAATGACATTGGTTCTTGAGGTTGATGAGTTTGTTCTTGTGGAACAATTGCCTCATTTTGAATAAGGGTTGTTCAACATTGTCTTGTTGAGGTTCTACATTCACTTCTTGATGAATGATAGGTGTAGGAACCTGAATATTTTCAAAAGTGATAGTAGAAATTGGGTTTGAATTCAATTCCTCCTCAAAAGCAATGTCTCTGACCTTATTCCCCCCCCCCCCCCCCCCAAACTCAACATCCTAAAAAAATGTTGCAGTTCCCGTCTCAAAAATATTCCTAAGTGTGGGATCATAAAACTTATAGCCCTTAGATCACTCAGAATAACAAATAAAATACTTGCTCACTGTTTTGGAGTCCATTTTCTTTTCATGTGGCCTATAAGGCCATGCCTCAGCTAGACATCCCCATATGTGAAAGTGTTTTAGACTAGGCTTTCGACCTGTCCAAATCTCATAAGATGTTTTTTCAGCTACTTTAGTTGGTACTCTATTGAGAATGTAAGTTGTTGTCTTTAAAGCCTCTCCCCAGAGGGACTCAGGTAAGGTGGAATGAACAATCATACTCCTTACCATATCCTTAAGAGTCCTATTTCATCATCCAGCAACACCATTCATGCTCGATGATCCTGGCATGGTGTACTGTGGGACAATACCGCATTCCTCTAGGAATTTAGCAAATGGTCTTGGACGTTGTTCACCTGAGCCATCATATTTACTGTAGTACTCGCCACCATGATTAGATTTGACGTTTTTAATCCTTTTGTTGAGTTGATTCTCAACTTCAGCTTTATAAGCTTTGAATACATCCAATGACTGTGACTTTTCATGAATGAGATATATGTATCCATAACGTGAGTAATTGTCTATGAATTTTATGAAATATTGTTGACCATTCCAAGATATCGTAGGGAATGGCCCACAAATATCTGTATGAATCAATTCTAAGGCGTCTGTAGATCTATTGGCACCTAATCTTTTAGATTTGGTTTGTTTTCCCTTGATGCAATCTACATAGACATCAAAGTTTGTGAAGTCAAGGGACTCTAAAATGCCATCAGACATTAGGCGCTCAAGTCTACCTTTTGAGATATGACCTAAGCGCGTATGTCATAACGACACTGATTTTTCCTCATTTAATTTACGTTTAGTACCACGTGATTCCAATGCAAGGTTTCATTATAGGATGCAACTGTTTCTAGCAAATAAAAGTTGTCATATGCATTTAAATAACCAGTTCCAACAACATTGGAATTTAAAAACAAACTAAACTGATTGTTTCCAAATGAACAACAATATCCAAATTTGTCCAACAAAGAAACAGAAACTAAATTCCGTCTAAAAGACGGTACAACAAAAGTGTCTTTCAAATCCAAATAAAAAAATAACAACCTAGAATGCCCAATTGCTTCCACTTCTACCGATTGTCCATCGCCCACAAAGATGTGTCTTCCACAATCACTTGACTTTCGTATAGCTTAGGCAACCCTACATAGAAACACTTATGTGAGTAGTAGCACCAGAATCTATCCACCAAGTGTTTCTAGGTACTGAAGATAAATTAACCTCAGAACAGATCAAAGTAAGAAACATACCTTTATTTGCACGCCATGCGTGATATTTGGTACATTCTTTCTTCATATGTCCAGGCTTGCCACAAAAGAAACAACCTTCTGATTCCTTCTGTTGTTTCTTTTGCGCTGGACCTTCAGCAACTTCATTCTCATATTTCATTTTCTTGCCCTTTTCCTTAGAGGCACTGGCCAAGTGAGCACTTTCAGTCTTATCTTGCTTCAACCTTTCTTCCTCTTGCACACAGTGAGAAGTAAGCTCATTTAGAGTCCATTTCTCCATTTGACAGTTATAACTGATTTTGAATTGGTTAAACTGTGCAGGAAGCGATACTAAAACCATAAGAACAAGAAAATTCACAGAAAGCTCGATCTTAAGTGCCTTAAGTTTTGAAGTAATTTGGTAAATTTCCATAATGTACTCCCTAACATTTCCTCTACCCTTATACTTCATGGACATCAAGGAAGCCAGAAGTGAAGTCATTTTAACCTTATTAGCGAAACATTTCTCAATTGCATCGAGGAAATCCTTGGCCTTAGTGATCTCTTCAGATTCTGTGCCTTTGAAGGCTTATGGAATGCATTATTGCATGATCATTAGACTCATGCGATTAGAATGGTCCCATCTCTCAAACTTCATATTTTCATCAGGAGTGCTTTCTGCAGTAAGAGGTGAAGGTTGTTCTTGCCTTAATGCATAGTCTAATTCCATGCAACGAAGGTTTACAAGTAATTTCCCTTTCCAATCCTTGAAATTTTTCCCATTAAGCATGAGAATAGAGTTAATGTTGGCAATCATTGTGGCAGAACTAGATGAATTAACTGAATATAGAACAAAATAACAAAACAAGCTCACATAAGAATCCATGTAAAACAATAAATTCAAATAATGGTTAATCTCATCTCAAGATACCAAACACAACATCAATATCAAGTCTTTGCACAATAATATTAATTGTAAGTGGAACTCTTGTTGTAGCAATCAAACATTGACAATAAATCATATCAAACAATATGCCAATCTTTGGATAAACATATTACTCACATGGAATACCTTACAATTGTCACATATTTATCACCACAGTTATGCATGAAACATGACCAAATATTAACTTACCTTTGGGTTAGTTAATAAACGCATGAATTACAAACACTCAATTATCTTGATATTTTAATTAAATTAATCTACATAAAAAAGATCACTTTGGTAATATTTTGTTTCAATTAATTAATTAATTAAAAATATTAGATATTAATTCTGTATAAAATCCAAAACCTTGAATTTAATTACTACTGTATTATTATTATTATTTTATCTAAAACTATTATATATTCAATAATAATAGATAAAACAAAATATGAAGATATCCTATTTAGATATACATAAAGCAAAATAATTAAATCATATATATTACACATACTATAAAAACAAGTATATATAAACATAACAAAAATGTTATATCCACAAAATTATATAAAATAAAATATTTAACAAATCATAGATTCTTTATGTGTATATATATATACTAAATACAATAAACGTGTAATATGTACGTTTGTTTAGTTTTATTTATAGAATTTATTAATTATTTTTATTAAATTTATATTAATGTTATATAAATTTTGAAATAAATACTGTATTTTAATTAAATAATTTATTTATTTTGTTTAAGTTTATGTTTGTTCTAGTTTATGAATTTGAGAGTGACAACAAGAGATTATATATTATATGTCTAATGTAATATTAAATATTATACGCGGATTTTAAATTTAAGTTTCTTTCAAGTTAAAAAAAACAATTTGTTGCTAATTTACAGTAGATTATATTATATGTTTAATATAATATTATTCTAATAAGTGAGTTTAAATTTAATTAAATATTTATTTAAGTTATAAAACATATGATTTTATTATTTTTAAATAATTATCATTGTAAAACATCTCAAAAATATCATATTTTAATTTGTTTAATTATTTATTATTTAAAAATAATTATCATTGTAAAATATTTAAAAAATATTTTATTTTTAATTTGTTTAGTTATTAATTATTTTTAAATAATTATCATTACAAAATATCTCAAAAATATCATATTTTAATTTTTTAATTATTTATTTTATTTTATTTAAGTTTAAGTGTTTAGAAACTAATGTTAAATATAAGAATATTTTGTTAAATATTAGAATATTCCGTTAAAGTTAATCTTAAAACAATAAAAAACCGTCAAAACCAAAAATTTCCGTTATCTACACACTTATTATATAAATAGATATTTGTAACTATAAAAACCAAAATATTTATGAACAAATAAATAAAAAGTTGTGAACTTGTATCCAAACAATAAGTTATACAGAGACACAACTATTCTTAACCTGCAATCGTAATATTATATATAAAATATAGATGTGCCACTAGAAGATATAAATTCGGGGTCTGCTTTTTTAATTTGATCTCTTACGAAAACCATATAATTAGAGTATACCCATACCCATATTGTCGATTTCAAAAAATAAAAACGAACCTAGAAATTAATTCCAGCGGCAATAATATTTAGAAAGATCAAAACCATAATTTTAGAAAATCTCCAAATTTTTACGAATAAAATCATCAAACCTTCAATTAATCTAGCAAATGTGGCTCTAATACTACTTGTTAAAATTTATAATGCACTCAAATAACATGAACAAACAATAATCTCCAACACATAATCCAAAATTATATTACTATAAATGCATATATGAGAAATTCTTAATCATAATTTTATAGATCTTTTGCTAAATTAAAAAAGAAGATGAACACAAGAGCGGAAGCATTAACCTGAAGTCATTGTAGGAGATGATATAAAGAGGGTTGTGATCTTCCAAGAAAGTAGTTTCTCTATGTGTATTTCTCTGTGATGTGGAATGAGAGAATACAAATCGTTTTGTTGAATATTTATAATTTAGCCCCTCATCAAATTATAAATATAACTTATAGTTTCTACATATTTATTTCATAAAATATTAATATCTCATTATATTTATACTATAATTGGTCACTTTATTTTTTATACAAATTTTATATTATCATAACACATATTTGCACATAATAGAATAATAGAATTTTAATCCAACTGATTGTTCATATATTTTCTTAAGTAAACCAATGATTATTTATTATAATTTAACTATTAAATAATATTAAGAAAATCAGTTGCGTTTTGTATTTTAACTTGTAGATTGTGACATTTTATATATAATTTTCTCCGTTTTAATAAATTAAAGTAGGTAGAAGCAGGAAGTGAATATTTCTTTTTGAAAAAAAAAGTAATTGATGTCGACTGGAAGATTGTTTTTTTGGCTAAAAAAGCTATTGGTTTAAAATAGGCCATGTACTAAAATCAACTCCATTGATTTTCTTTTTCCGCTGGAAAGTTGCGCATCAACTTCATAATAAAACAGAACCAGACAAAATAGTACGTCACCCTCTTCTATATTCCTCCGTACAAATTAATGTTTTGTGTGTGTGTGTTTTTTTTCCAATTAAGAAAATCTACAAAATTTGAGATTTAATTTCTGATTAAGCAATTTCAGACCTCTCCAACAAAATTTTATCTTCCTCTCAAAAAAAAAAAAAAAATTATCTCAACAAAATTAGTGTCTCAAATAATCTCTGAACCGATCAACCCAACCCAACTATATAGGTATTTTTTTAAAAATTTTTATATACTTATTTTATATTAATATATTAACAACTATATTATTAAACAAATAATTTTTAAATAGAATAAAATAATTATTTGTTCGCTTCTTTTCTCTTTCAAACAACAATTATTATATTTGTTTTTATATTATTTAGAAAAATAATATTTTTCTTCAAAAAGTATTTGTTTTTTAATTTTAGAATTAAATTTTAGTCATTCAATTTGTCCAATCCGACCCATAAATAATTCTTTGTACCTATGATTAACTTATAATGTACATAAAAAAAAAAACTCATAATGTACATGTACGGATATTTTTCCATAATCTAATGGTTAGAAAAAAACCATACATACCATTCTAAAAAAATCTCAAATTTCTTATATTTTTTCTTGCAATGTTTGAGCTTGATCAATAATAGAATTTTAATTTCATCAATATGAGAAACTCATCTACGTGTTTGATTCCATTGGAGTTTGCTTATGTTGTGGTGTGGTGTGGTGTGCTTGTACAAGTGGATTTATGTTTCCAAATTAATGTGCAATGTTCACAAAGAGAAAAATAGATGAATATAATTTTGATAGAATATTGTTATGAGTTTTTTTATAGTGCTAATACTATTTGACGTGATATATATTTATTGATTCACTTTTATATATTAGATTTCACGAATTCTAAATTGCATAGTATGTGATAATTGTCACCATAGAATGCTCATAAGAGTACTATTTATAATATTTTTTTTAAATACCGCTTTTTTTGTTTTGGGTAAAAATCTCTTAAATTAAAGCTTCATATTTAAGTGAGTTATGACCATAAGCTAACGAAACTAGTTTTTTTTTTAAAATGATATTATTAATTAAAATTATCTTAAATTGTATCTAATTTTTTTTTTTAAATATACCGTAAAATATTTATTAAAAATTATGATACTTAAATATTTATTATGGCTCCGTTATTGGTCCAAGTTTGTGCTCCAAACTTTATACTCAATTTATAGGCTCTTGGACTTTATTAAAAAAAATGAATTAGGAGTTCGAAAATTTCAACAAGTCCCATCAAAACGATAGTGAAAACATTCATAAATATATACTTGGATTTTACTTACAGCCCAAAAATGGAAGATCGAGAAAGATCAGTACGGTGGTTCGGTGGTCAAAATTTGACTCGAGTTTTATAGTGGTTTCTAACTAGTACTCAACTAGGTTGGTCGACACGTTTTGGCCCTTAATGTGCAATGACTCATGTGAAGATTTAGCGGTTAACAATGTCTACACCTCTATCCATTTGCAGTGATAAAAACAAAAATATTTTTTACATTTGTTATATATATATTAGATGCAAATTAACAAAAACATTAGTTAGTTGAACAGCTTTCTTTTTCCATTTCCAACAATAATTGCTAAACCATATTTGCATACGTCAATGGGGCATAAATGGACTCATTTAATTGGAATATTTGGTTACTATAGAATAAGTTGAAATAGTCTTAGCTGGGAATGACATTATATAAGAGAAATTTAATAAATATTATTTTATCTCAAATTCTTACGCATTCCTCTTTTGTCTTTTCATAGCTCTTATTTGTGAAATGACATTATCCGATACAGATATTAATCAAGCGTGGACATTATATTTATTGTGAAGATCATTGTTATAACAACATTTTAAATCTAAACCATGTGATTCTAATACTATTTTCTTTTTGACAAAATCATTTTAATACTATTTACTCGTGAAGATATATTGACAAAATAGACGGAATGAAAATCAAAATATAATTGACATATGGTCTTAGATCCATTTCCACATTAATTACACAAAATTGACGTGAAGTGGTTACTATTGTCTTTTTTTTTTTAGAAATAATTATATTTAAGTGTTAAACTTTTGAATCTAGGAAGTTTTCTTTCTTTCGACTTCTCAATATTTATGTCATTGTGTAAAAAAAAATCAAATTTAGTTATATATCAATGTTGACATATAATTGAGCTTTTTTACATTAATCTGAGATTACTTTGTTAATATTCTGAATTATAAATATATACACTCAAATTAATAGATATTTGTATCTTATTACATATAAATATTAAGGTTTTCTTTTATTTATTTTTGTAAGAAAGAACTTTTTTATTTACTTTGTAAATTTCTCTTATTATTAATATTTTGGCTTTTTTTTTACGAACTGTGCTATATTATTCTTAGTGCAGAGTCGCATACCATTCGTTGTTTGAGTCAATTATAATACGTAAGAAAACAATAAGCTCCTCATTTGGCAAAATCATTATTTAAACTCCACTAAAAAGTATAAAAATATAATAGTATATTTACTGAAAAAAATTTAGTATAAAAATACAACAATATGAAGATATTGAGTATATTTATCATAAAAAAATAGATATAAGAATATAATATTATGTAAAAATTAGATATTTTAACAACAATTTACTTAAATTGTTATTATCTTCGGTATGTTATCCCATCATGGCCGTCTCCGAAACAATATTTCTCTCTCACATTGTTCAAAGATTTTGAAAATGACACAACACAAGACAATGCTTTATTACTCATTTCATGAAACTACATAAAAAATATTAATATTGAAGTTACGTATACACTTTTGATTTGCTAACAACTACTCATGGACATTTTTGTAATTAATTTTTTTATTCATATTTAAAGTGGAAAATATATATAATATTTAAAAAAATATGTTATTCAAATACATTTGTGAAGGAAACCAAAAAAAGTAAATACAAGGAAGTGAATCGTATTCTTTCTTTTATTCCAATAAATTTTCCGAAATGAAAATACAAGCAAGTGATGGCATATGGGTATAATTCTCTTTATTCCTTCTCATTTTGAAAACAATCACTAATTTCGTTTTTCTTCCTTCTCCTCATTAGAAACCAAAATTAAAAAAAAAACGTACATATGAAAGTGCAAATTTTTTTACTGTTCACAGCGACAAAAAACAATAAATGAAGAATGCATATGAAACCCACTTGCCACGTCATCAGACACATATAAATGTGTAATAGTTATATATATATTTATACTAATAAAGCCCACTATTTCGATCTACTTTAGAAATTTGAAACCACTAATGCATGATACCACTTGATGATGATGACCACCATGGCACCACCAACACCAAGCACCACAGCCAACCAATAGATAAGCCTATAAATGGTTAATTGGTATTCGTTTGTTGGGTCCTCTCTTCATTCCAATTATCTCATATGATACCGTACATCTCCCTTTAATCCTATTTTTATCTTATACCAGTCAACCCGGATATGGAGAATCAGAATATTTGATTTTTATGCAAAATTAATAGTATTAATAATAATAATAATAATTTTATAGCAAGTTTTAGGTAACACAATCAAAATCTTTATCCCTATTTTCTTCTAAGAAAAGAAAAAAAGAAAAAATGGATTCTGAAGATGGACAAATTTTGGGAACAACATCAACAACATGGAAGCAATTTGTACTTGGGGATTTGACAACTACATTCCACCAATCCAAATTCCAAAGCGTGGACACCACACTCTCAGTTGCAGCCTTTGGAAGGAGGGGTATTTTGGTAAAAATAACTTTCATATCGGAAGTGGTCCCTCTCTTACGATATATAAAAATTGCAACTTGCACTACGTAACGTACAAATTCGGTCAATTAGAATGAAAAGGTAAAGTTCTCAAGTTGTTGTGTTTGTTTCGTCAAAGTTTTGTTTTAATTAAATATTAAGTGTGTGGTGGGGTTTAGGCTGATATAATACCAAAAAACTATAAATTAAATTTAAGAATCTTGTAGAAAATTATTGTTTTCAAACGTAAGCATATTTTAATGTTTTTTATTTGCTATAGTTATTATTATTAATTGTCAGAGAGTCAGAGAGGAAAAAGCCGAATATATTGATATATAAAGAAAAGAAACCCACTATGAAAATGGACACAAATAGTTTTTTTAATCCCAGTTTGGTTGTGGGATACACCTTTGTTGAATCATGCAATTTTTGCTTTTAGGCTTTATTGGCTTACGCCATTATATCCAATGTTTCTCTTTTTATTCCTCAAATGTGTATGTGTCTATATGTTTATCCATCTATATATGTATATGATAACTGCGAATATATTTAATATATATATATATTTGTGTTTTACTTTTTTTTTTTTGCTAAGAATAGTAGACCGGCGATACTTTATCATATTTTTTAATAAATAAATAAAATTAAAATTCGCAATAATAAAAAATAATAATAACACTTATTGTTTTGCTAGTAGTCTAGAAAATAAAAAAACTAAAGCAGGACAGATGCCAGTTCCATGTGGGGGTGGAGATTCGAGTAGATTCCCACAACAAACCACATATTCATAAATAATATCTTCTCTATTATAAAATTTATTTATTGTTTTTGAAAGTATCAACCATCTAATATTATCTTAATAAGTTTAAGATTTAAGTTTTGATACGTTTCCCTAGATCAACTATATTGTTTTTGTGAATCAAGTGATTAAAGAATATTCATTCATGTTTACAAGTACAGTCTATAATATATAATACATATATTTCGAGTATACATATGTATTATACAATCAAACAATAAAAATTACAATCAATATTATAACAATGATGAAGATAGTTGTGATCTCGACTACGAAAGTCATCGAGCTTGTGCTAATCCCCAACTTTAAACGTCATTTTTTTAACTTTTCCAAATGAGAGAAAGAAGAAGAAAAATGTAATGCTAAAAATTATTTTTTCTATTTTTTTTAGCATATATGAGAATATATATATATTTATAAGAGTGTTGAGAAGAATTTACACGAAACACTCAAGCTAAGCACACTTTTTTTTGCTTGTTTTTGAATTAAACAAAGAAAACTAAAACGATATCAAGATTATCTAAATTAAACTCTTTACATTATTACACACAATGGTACTTACTTTAATTCGGCTTATAAACTCTGTGCACAAAACAAATTTTTAAAAAAAAAAAAAAAGTAAATTTCTTGAATAGTGTTAATCCAGCAACGCAACGTACATAACATATCAAATTATTTACAAAGCTAATTCAAATGACCAACTTAAATATACAATGCTGTTTACAATATTCACGGTCCAAAATATATCAATTCCAATAATAATTAAAGACTTTTTTTTTTTTTTGAGAAATCAATTAAAACACTATTATTAATAATAAATATCAATGCATCCCTGGAGTGATCACGAAACAAATAATTAAATATCTTAACAAACGCCAAATCTAGATTTGAAAGAGATCCAATAAATAATCACCTCTGAGAATGCAAAGCAAAAATATCTTACATGGGAAGATGAATCTCATTCATTCACACAAGTTTATTGCCTAGTCTAAGTATAAAATTAATTATTTATTTTTTTATAATATTTATTGCAATGATAGGGTGACAACTAACACTGTGATTTAAGCGTAGTGAAAGCCTATAGATCTTATTTACGTATATAGTATTACTATTTTTGTATAATAAATTAAGAAATGATATTAATTAAGTTATAAAGAAGGAAAGAGAGGGAGACAAACTCAACACAATAGGCGAGCCTGGCGCCAGTAGGCAGCGATTATACGATTAATTTAAATGTTACAGCGAATTATTTGTTCACTTAATTAACATAATAATAATGATATTTATTAATTAATAATTATTAGGCTTATTAGTATTTTTTTCTCCTAACTATTACCACTACCAAATTGTGCCAACCGAATTTTTTAGCTTGTTAAAAATTCCCCCAAGTGTATAATTTAAGAAATAGATAGAATTTTACCTCCCAAAATTTTACCATTACTAAATTATGTCCCTCAAATTTTAAAATTTAAAATTTGAACAATATTTTAAATATTAAAAAAAATATATAAAAAGCATTAAACTAAAAATTCATTTAAACTAAATTAAATTATATTATATAAAATAAAAACTTAAGACAATATAAGAGACACCAAAGCTGAATGTTGCCAATGACTCACATGAGTCCAGTCTGTCGACGATGTCGCTACCCAACAAACTTTGAGCTCATATGCATGGCCAATACCCAAACTAATTTTTTGTCACCATTAATTTTTTTTTAATTTTAATATTAAAAAGATTGTTTAATTTAAAAATTTTAAAATTTGAGGGCACAATTTAGTAATAGTAATAGTTCAGGAAAAAAAATTATATTTATTATTTATATTATAAACGAGTCATTAACATGACAATACTATATTGGCCACCAAACTATCATATCCCTATTCTGTTAGCGAAATTAAATGGAAGTTCTATATTTCAGTAACGTAAGAAATTCAGTTGAACTTTTAGTAAATTAAAAAATTCATGAACACAATTTGGATTGTAAATTGTTTGAGGAAAAATTCTAATAAGCCTACTTACTTAGTAAGATGATTATTACTAATAGAGAGAAGGTGGCGTGGCAGAGTAAAAGTCTGATCTAAAGCCCAAGTGCCACAGCACCCAATGAAATGAAACCATATTTTTTATTTTGGGAAGTATACTTATAACTCCAAGACTTTTCTCATTTCTATTATTAGAATTTAGAAGAAACATTTCATCAAAATAAGAAAAAAAAAAAAAAAAAAAATTAGCTTCCTGGATCGAACTGTGGTTGACTTTAAAAGGACGAGAACTACAAGAAGAGATGGGATGGAGTAGGGTCCACAGGTAGGATAGCAGAATCTTTCAACTCTTGGTATTAGTATTATTATTAGAAGAATAGAACGGTACTGTAGAAAGGAGGAAAAAAAGAAAAGAATCAGAAGAGTCTAAACAGAGAAAGCCCAGATTACAGCTTTGGAATTGTAGTAACCAACTATATAGGTACATCGATATCATAAGAGGGAACAGCCACCTCAATAACTTTCTTATCAACTATGTCTATTGTTTGTTGTTGTTGGTGTTCCTGGTTTCTCAGACACTTTTCTTGGGTATTTCAGGGAAAACCTTATACATATATTTTATTATATCTACGTATTTTTATTTTTTCTTAAAAAGAAAATATATACACCCACTTGGGTATCTCCAAGAATCTTCACCTAGTGAGTATTCTTATTTTTATATATATATATTTTTATTTATTTATGGCTGTTATTGTTTTGGTATCCTGGGCCATAAACAGATCAGCTCTCTGATGCTTGTGCTAGTTTTTACTTCAGTTGTTTGTTATTATTGTAATGAAAAAAAAAATGGTCTTCTGAAACTCAATACTTTTAAAGGGTAAGTCTTTCATATTAAATGTAGGGTAGAGAGTGAGTGAGAGAGGGAGAGAGAGAGAGAGAGATTTGGAGTTTTGACTGACTTTGTTCGAAGAATCTGAAGGTGGGCGAAGTGGGTTGTTTTTTTATTCTCATTTTCTGAAAAAAAAACTTTCCCTTTGGTTTTGCATCATCAAGAATTTATTGCTATTTTGATGGACAGTAGGAGGAGGTTCCTTAATGGGATTATATTCCATGAGATCTATGGTTTCTCTAATTTGAGGTTTTTTTTTTAAGAAAAAGAGAAACCGAATCTCCACCACAATATTTATTTTGCTTGAGGTTCTTTCATTGTTTACCTCAACTGTTAAGCTTTTTGATATTTTGATAGCTTTTGGTTGATGTTTATTTTTCTGGGGAATACTTCTTTCAAGTTTTTTTACCAATATTTTTGGTGTTGACATTTTTGGATTAACTAGGGTTTGGAGACTGGTTAGCTGCACCGCTTCCCACAGCTTCTTCTATTTTGGGTGAAATAGCTCAAGTCAATTTGAGTTTTGGGACCTGCTTTTATGACTTCTAAGGGAACAGAATCTAATCTAGACAGGTAAGAAGAATGTCGTTCATAACCTTCCCCTGTTTCCCCTCTCTGTTTTCAGTTTCGTCAAAACTTCTAACTGGTGCTTCTCCCTCTTCTTATTTTAATTATAGTAATCTGATTATTGCCGGAGCTGAATTTCAGAATCTAATTGAAAACCAAAAGGTTCTTTCTGGGTTTTGCCTAATGAAGCCAGCGTGCCGTTGAAAGCCACGGTAGCTATTGAATCTGGCAAAGGTGAGGCTTGATTATTGGATCAAATTATAAAGGTGATATAGGCTTGCCATGTTGATAGTCAGCTTACTTTTCTAGAGACTGACTACCTGAACAGTCTTGTGGAAATATAGATTCCTGACCATGTTGAAATCATTTACAACAGAACCCTCTTTTTCAAACTTTTGTAGTGTGATGATAACTTCTATTAATCTAGAACCGGTTATATACTCTTTGACAGCACGGTCCATTCGTTCTTTTAACTTCAATCTCTATTAAGTTCAAGCCTAGGTCTTTTTGCTTTTCTAAGCATTATGAGAATAAACTACTTTGCTGAAAGAACTTATATCTATTGGATTGGCCTTGAGTGGAGATCAGAAACTGGGGGCAGTTTTATGAATTTAATGGTACTAAGTCCATTTTGAAAAAGTAGTCTGGGTGATAAAATGAAGAACCCCTTTTGGAAATACTTTTACATTTTAGTTTGACAAGTACATACATATTCGTTGTTTATTTTGAGATAACTGTGTGATGAAATAAGTTAAGTTAGGATGATATGTTTTGAAACCACTGTAATTATGAATGTGGAGTTGTTCTAAAACTTTTGCTGCATGCACTTCGTCTTTTGGTGGATGCATACAATTCTTAGTTTAATAGGATTGGAATAGGAAGTTTAGGGGTCAGTCTCACACTTCATCGGATTGTTTTTATATTGTTATGGTGTTACCATTTCAGTTTATAGTTCTGCTCATCCCATCTGTTCTCCAATCTGTATTTGCTGACATGTTTGGATATTTACAAGTGAAGAGAAAATCAATATCTTACATCCATACATTTTTTTGCTAAATGCTCTAATGTGTCTCACTTCTAAGCCTTTCACTCCAGTGAAGCTACTTTCTATAAATATTTTCTGATAAATTTCTGGTGATTTTTTTCGTCAGGTGTGATAATCAAAAGATTATTCCGTTTACAATTTTTTTACAGTTTTTAGGTTTTAGATACTGATTAGTGGAATCATTCGCACAACTTATTTTTTGATAAAGTATCTCGCACCGAAAGAAGTTTTGGATCCTGATATCTAAAATTCCAGGGAGACAGAATCCTGGAAGTGGGAGGGTTTTGCAAAAGTCTCACCATGGAAGAAGGCGTTCTATCACCAGCGACCATGTTGGGAGCTCAATCTGAGTATCCGATGGATTTAGATTTCATGGATGAATTGTTTTTAGAAGGATGCTGGTTGGAAACCAGAGATGTATCTGAATACCTTAACCAGACTCCTAGTTCTAATCCCCTTTTCGATCCTTTATTCTGGCCTACTTTGGAGACTACTGGTGACTTGAATGCAAACCCATCTCAGAAGAATAATCAAGAAGAGAGGCAGAAACTACTTTTCAACGAAACTCTGGGAGCGAGTATTTTCCGTGCTTTGCCTCCTTCCCAGACTCTAAACAATGTCGCCAATAATTCTGGTGTTTCAGAAGCTTTTATAACTGATGATGATGAAATTAGAAGAACGAGTTGGACTGGAGCCAAGGAAACTGAAGGTCCTTCATCTTGTGTAATAGAGAAATTATGCAGGGCACTTATGTACATCAAAGATGTTATCAGAGATAAAGATATCCTTGTGCAAATATGGGTTCCTGTAGATAGAGAAGGTAGGCGTGTTCTTACAACTAGAGATCTGCCTTTTGCCCTTGATGATAGCTGTCCAAAGCTTGCACAGTACAGAGACATTTCTGTAGAGTTCCATTTTCCAGCTGAAGAGGATTCTAAGGGGTCGATAATGGGATTGCCTGGTAGGGTCTTCTCTGGTAAGGTTCCAGAGTGGACGCCTGATGTTCGATACTTTAGAAAAGACGAGTATCCACGGCTGAAGCATGCTCATCAATTTGACGTACGTGGGACTCTTGCCCTTCCTATTTTTGAGCAAGGTAGTAGGATTTGCTTAGGTGTGGTTGAGATTATCATGACTACTCAGAAAATCAAGTATCGTCCTGAGCTTGAAAGTATTTGCAAGGCACTTGAGGTATGTTGTTTTTGCTCCCTGGAATAGGCCTTTCTCTCACACACACCTTTAGTTTCTTTTAATTGTCAGCAACTGCTGATTTTTGTACTATATAGTAGTATAAATTACTGTTGACTTTGTTTAGAAAGGATAAACAATGAGTGACATGAACTACTAAATTCACATCCTTGTTTAATAGTTTAGCACACATGGTTTCTTTCCTGGATAGGATAAGTCATGCATATGCCAATTGTGAATTTATGGTGATTATTGACAACAATTTCTCTTTTTTTTTTCTTTCCCTTCCCAATTGGGGCGAATTTACAGGCTGTCAATCTTAAGAGTTCTGAAGTTTTGAGCACTCAGAATGTGAGGGTAACTATTTAAATTATCTTGAAAGAAAAGTAATTTATCAAAATTCCAACGCTTGTTTTCTATAAGCTCACAAGTAAGACATATTTTCCAGGTATTCAACAAGTACTACCAAGCTGCATTACCTGAGATTCAACAGGTCTTGAAATCTGCTTGTGATACACATAGGTTGCCCTTGGCTCAAACTTGGGTCCCATGTATCTACCAAGCTAAAGAGGGGTGCCGCCACTCTGATGAAAACTACGTCCAGTGTGTTTCAACAGTGGATCATGCTTGCTATGTTGCTGATCCCCATGTCCAGGGTTTCCACGAGGCTTGCTCCGAGCATCACCTGTTTAGAGGCCAAGGAGTTGTTGGTGGAGCATTCATGACAAATCAACCATGCTTCTCAGCTGACATAACTTCCTATCCCAAGACAGAGTATCCTTTGTCTCACCATGCCATGATGTTTGAGTTGCATGCTGCTGTGGCAATTCGCCTTCGTAGCACTCATACTGGTACAGCTGACTTTGTCTTAGAATTCTTCTTGCCCAAAGATTGCATAGACCCCGAAGAACAAAAGAAGATGCTTACTTCACTCTCCTTAATCATCCAACAATGTTGCCGGACCTTGAGAGTTGTCACAGACAAGGAGATAGACGATGAACGGGATTTTCAAGTGAGTGAAGTGTTGGTACCTTCCAATGACAGACCTGATAGAGTAATTTGTTTCCAAGAGGTGCAACAGAATGATAATGATCTCTCATTGTTCCCAGTGGAAAAGCCAAGGGAAATTTCAGATAGAAGACACTCAAAGTTAAGTCAAAATCAAAGAGATTCAAGCTTGAAACCAAGTGATGAGTGTGTAGAGGAGTGTTCTACTGTTGGTGAAGGTACTTTTTCAAGCTTGGGTGGGGGTAAAACGGGTGAACGGAGACGAACTAAGGCAGAGAAAACCATAACCTTACAAGTGCTTCGACAATATTTTGCTGGTAGCCTTAAAGATGCTGCGAAGAGTATTGGAGGTAAACAATATTTTGTTGTTCATCTGTTGTCAGTCCATGTTTCAATTGGTTTTGGTGAACTTTTCACCATTTATATAGTTACTAAATACGTGCCATCTTAATTGTGATGTGGATTGTGGATTGTGGATTATGTCAAATTCTTTACTATATACTCCTTGAAAGATGCTGAAGACCGTGCTGCTGTTGAGCAACCAGCCAGTGATGACCTTAACATTGTTCGACCTCTTTACATAACCACTTCGTTTCCTTTTTCAGTATGTTCAACAACATTGAAGAGAATATGCCGACAACATGGGATAAAGCGTTGGCCTTCTCGGAAAATCAAGAAGGTTGGCCACTCCCTGCAGAAGTTACAACTAGTAATTGATTCAGTCCAAGGTGCCTCTGGTGCTTTCCAAATCGATTCGTTCTACTCCAACTTCCCCGAGCTAGCCTCTCCAAACGTTTCAGGCACCAGCCCGTTTTCAACTTCAAAGGCAAACGACCACCCAACGCCTTCAAGCCTGCAGCAGCCTGGAGAAGGCAGTGGCGGGATGTTTAGCGCACAAGCCACCACTACGGCTGCTGCTGCCACATCAAAATCTTCATCAACCTACAGCCAGAGTTCGAGCTCCAGCCAATGCTGTTCCAGCAGGTCACAGCAGCATCCCCAAACGTGGAGCAACATGGTTACTTCCAGCGAAGATGCAAACGGTGGGGAAAACTCTGGTGACGACGTGGTTCTGAAGAGAGTCAGGAGCGAAGCAGAGCTGAATGCATGTCATGAAGTAGTCAACAAGCAACTGCCAAGATCTCAAAGCCATATCTCTCTTATGGAGCACCGCAAGAGCTTGAAGAGTGGTTTTCCTCCAAGCTCGCTGAAAAATGAGCGCCGGTTACCTCAACAAGAAGGGGAGCTTCAGAGAGTAAAAGTGACTTATGGAGAGGAAAAAACACGTTTCCGCATACCCAGCAACTGGGGTTTCATGGATTTACAGCAAGAAGTTGGGAGAAGATTTGGTATACAAGACATGGCAACATTTACTCTCAAGTACTTGGATGATGACTCCGAGTGGGTCTTGTTAACTTGTGATGCGGACTTGGAGGAGTGCTTTGAGGTCTGGCCAGCTTCTCAAAACTCCACCATTAAGCTCTCTCTACAACTCTCCCGGGGTTTCATAGGTGGCAATGACCCTTTATGACACGTGGCAGAACTATATTTGGTAAGTTGTTTCTATGGTCCACGTGGCACAACAGAAATGATGAAGGTGTGAACGAACTTTTGGGGATTTGGAATCACAGTGTGTGGGAATTAGTTTGCACCTCACCTCACCTCACCTCACCTTTCCTTTTTTAAATATTTGATTTGCTACTTTAGAATTTTTCACCCTTTTTTTGCTTTTTGAATTCCCCAATAGATTGTTTATACAGTAGCCTCTGTATTTTACTAGAATAATGTTCGATAATGTTCAAGTTCTTGAACATTTAGAGGAAAGCCAAAATTTGTTGTTTGTAAGTTTTTTAGAATTGTTGATAAGCTTAAATGGACATAGCTTTTATTTTTCAATAATTATTTTGTTACGTAATGTGATGAATGAAATAGACTGATCCAAGTGGAGATTGGAGAGAGTCTGTTGATCTTCACTTGGGTTAGGGTTATATTGGTAACTCTAATATTTTGATTATTTTTTATAACTGAAAAGAAGGATGAAATTTTGAGAAGACTTTTACCCTTTGCATTTTTTTTAATTTAAAAATAAATTATGTATACAACCTAAGAGCGTCTCCAATGTAGTTGTAATGAATAATATGTGGGTCCTTATGTCATAAAGTTGTCCACAAAAGTTTTCGAAAAGTGGTTATGTTGCCTTTTTTTTATAAAAGCATTTCCAATTACCTAGATGAGAGAGAAAATAATATATTAAAACTTTTTCAACAAAATAGATTGTCACCACTGGAGATGTCCTAAGAGCACTCCCAATGGATAAGGTAAAATGTCTAATTCTTTATAATATAAAGAAAAAATTGTTATATAGTCTTCCAATAAGTGATGTAAAGTTATATTTTTTTACCTAAATGAATAATATTTCTTTATATGTAGTGAAACACTATTCATCAGCTATAAATATTTTATTATTTTTTTATAAACTTTTGTATATATATGAGTGTGATACTATTATATTTAATTATTTTATTTCTTAAAATGAATAAAATATTTTTAAAAAATATAATATTTAAATGATGTAGAGAAAAAATAGAGAAGCTAATGTATGATATAATGTAAAAGTTTGAGGTAAATTAAAAAAAAAATGTTTTGGTGGTGTATTTTGTAATACACTTTCTCTATAATATTTAGCTAAAACTCACAAAAACATCTTCCATCAGCTCTTTTATATTTATTTATAATAACTATGCAAAAACTCCAATTAATCCATATTTACATATAATTTATATAATATTTTAATATTATTTTTTTTTATTAGCTTTCTCTCCCCTTTAGTATATATATATTTTTTTTCTTTTTCAATTATTTTATTTTACTTTAATTAATAAAATATGTTTAAAGATATAAAATTTAAATGATGTAGAGAAATATATAGAGAAGCTGATGTATGGTATAATGTAAAACTTAGAGGTAAAATAGAATTATATGTGTTTTGGGGAGATATTTTAAACAATGGAGTAGAACATCTATTGAGAGTGCTCTATGAGAGTCAAAACACATCTTTTTTATACTTGTCTTTGTATGGTAGTGATTGAAAAAAATTACTATATGTAATGATTTTAATTATTATATCATAATTTAATTTAATAATCAGATTAGTTATTTGAATATATAAAAATAAAAACTAATACCATACATAATTATAATTTAATATTTAAAATTATTAATTATTCATTCACTTTTTGTCTTAAAATTATAATTACTTTTCTCAGATTATTCTCTATTTCAAGAAGTTAAATTTTTAAAATTATAATAACCTGAATGTTTTGAACAATAAATATTTTATTTAAGTCACTTCATTTTTTAAATCCTCATTTTTAATATATATATATATATATTTATATATAAGAAATCATATCCATATAAACATAAGCCACCCCGTGTGTGGGATGGTTGGGTGCGTGAGTGTGTGGGGAGGAAGCAAGGGTCAATTCCGACTGTATAAAAAATATATTCATATAAACCTAATTAAGATTAAAAATAAAATTCTTATAATTAATTAATATTATACTTTTTTTTTTTTGGGTAAATCAGATCCGTGCATTGCTCAACAAACAAACAAAGTACAAGCTAAACAGCACCAAAGTTAGGCCTGAAGATATCAATTACAAGTTTTCAAACCATTCTCTGTCTATCAATTTTACTTTCTTTGGCATAACACCTTGTATTCTATTTTTCACATCACTTTGTATTCTTTTTGTGAGAACCATCACCGTACAAACCCTCTGATTCCATATTGCAACATTCCGGCAATGCCAGATCTGATATACTGTAGCTGCAAGAGCTGCTGCCAGAACCTGTTTCCTAAAAGGAGAGAGTTTTGCTCTAGCAATCCATCTTAACAATTTTGGAATTGTTGTTGTAGACACCTTCCAGTCTAGCCAATCTTTTATGCGGAGAAAACTGAGATTACTTAAATGACAATCAAAGAATAAATGATCTCTAGTTTCCTTACTCATTCCACACATTACACATTGGTCATCCTGGGCTATCTTGAACCTGTGAAGCCTCTCTTTCACCTGTAATCAATCAAGGACCGAAAGCCATAGAATGAATCTATGCTTCGGAATGGCAAGTCTATTCCACACCTCCATTCTCCAATGGACTTTCGAATGAGATGAGCAAAGGAGAACGTACCCTTCTTTAATATTATACATTATATTAATATATTTTTCAGGAGATGGCTACGTACTTTTTTTATGCGGTAGTGTATCACACTCTCTAGTTTACACACGTGTGGAATTTATAATCTCAATTTTTTTACGTGACAGTGTTTATTGTAGTTATAGTAAGTATCTTGCATGTTTTTTTTTTAAATTCATAAATATAAAAAATTGAGTCCATACTTCAATTTTCATCACGAGCGTAATATTTTATCCCGACTATTTTCGAGCTATATTTCGGCAAACAAAATCACTCTCAATTTCTCAAAAAACGTCCAGAATGTCTAGTCTAACTTCAATGAACACTGTCATGTAAAAAAAATAAAGTTATAACTTCCACACATGTGTAAACTAGAGGTGCTCCCTATCTTTTAATATAAAATATATTATTTTCATAAATTTTATATAAAACAATTTATATTCTTTATGCATACATATAAAAATTAAAAAAAAAAGTTTCTATAATAAGTTTAGTAACTCGGTAATGATTATTTTAATCAGTACCAAATAGTTTTTATATACATATATACTAGGTAAAAGCAATATGCAAATGCACGTGTACTTAGTTTTATTTAGAAAATGTATTAGTTTGTTTTTATTATGTTTTTAATTGTTATATAAATTTTAAATACATAAACAATGCCATATATTAGAAAAGAATGAGATAAATATATTAAAAATAATTAAACCAAAACATTGTTTATAATTTTATAAAAATAAAAAATAAGATAATTTTATTTATAAAAAATAAAAAAATTGTTAAACCAATAATCCATTAGAAACACACTTTTTATATATAAAGATAGAGTAATTGGCGACAAACCCCCATATAGTTTACCTTTTCTGGCACTAACCCCTCATTCTCTATTTTTGGTGGTAAAACCTCACAAACCACCATTCTATTAGCAAATCCACTGTTCTGTGAGTTCATCTTCATTATATGCCAGCAAATAACCACGTGGCCATCTAAATTAATGCCACATCATAAAGTTTTAATTATTTTAAATAAAAAAATGAATTAAAAAAGCTATTTAAAATAGATTAATCAATATATATTTAAAAATACATCAAAAAAACTAAAAGATAGAACTTAAATTTTAAAAAAAAAAAAACTTCTCTTTTTTCTCTTTATCTTTCTTTCTCGTTTCTCTTCTTCTTCTTCTTCTTCTAGCATAATTGGTCGGAGGTGGCCTGCAACGGGAAGAATGACGGGTTGCGAACTTGATCGAAGGCGGCCTGCAACAGGAAGGACGATGGGTTGTGAACTAGATCGTAGGTAGCCTGCAATTGGAAGAACGAAGGGTAATCTCGTCAACCTTGTAGAACGATGGGTAGCAAATGTCGGAGATCTAGGTTGGAGGTCAGAAAAAGAGGCTTCATGCACGAAGACGACAGAGGAAAGAGCATAAACCAGATCTGGTCTTTTGGATTTCTATGATTGGGGTTTTGATTTTAATTTTTTTATCAGATTAAAACTTGGGACAGAGGAAGGAGTGCTCCATATAATACCTCTACCGCCTATTGTGTGTTTCTATAACTCCCAAATTTATCATAATATTATCGAGAACATAGCGTTTGGATCATAAACATAAATATTGATTATTTATTTAAGAAAATCATAATAAGCAAAGGGTCCCATATTTTTTACAAAAATAATATAAAGTCTTTAACAAAATGTAATAAACAACATTTCAATAAAAATAAAGATACTTAAAAGAAAAGACTTTGTAAATAAAATCATAGGCCCGTTGATCATTCCTCAACTATTTGGTCCCCACGAATACATCACTAAGCTCTTAGGTCCCACTCACCACCAGCCATTCTAATCTCAATTATCTGCACAATAACATCATAAGGAGTGAGCTTCTAAGCTCAGTAAGGAAAATACAAACAAGCAATCATATAACCACATAGTCATAACAAACATACCATAAGTTCATAACAACGCTAATTTATACTAATTATACAAGATCATAATATATTCTAGGTCATAATCATAGGTCATAATAACAAGACAAGTATAAGAAAAAGATAAGTGCTTATACATGGGTGACAATTAAGCCTCGGACATCAACTTAGGTCCACCATACAAGTTTGGAAGTCGTGCTTACCAGACATCAACTTAGGTCCATCATACATGTAATGCCCTAATCTCCAGGGACAGTTACGGTGTGCCTTGCAAATAGTGCTGAACTCGCTAATCGAGTCATTTGGCCAAAATCGTGTAACTAAGTATGATTAGCGGTTTAGAGATTAAAATTTTTGGTTAAGATATAACGTTTCACTAGAACGTTTACTGTATACGTTGGGATCCCAAAAATATAATTTAAAGGTCTATTACAGGAAAATATATACAACTGGCCGATCTAAGCAGCAAAACAGGGTTTATCCCTAGTTCCTCTCCTTCAAACCTTGGCTGTGGCGGTCGAGCAGCTGCATATGTACACATCGTCACCTGAGCTCTCCAACTCAAGGATGGTCCAACTTTCTTTTGTCTTTACCTGCACCACATAGCACCCGTGAGCCGAAGCCCAGCAAGAAAACTCAATATGCTCATGAACAATCATATCATGATATCAAATTATATCTGGCATGCCTAGCAAACATAGCCTTATTCAGGCATGCAATAAATTCAAACATTGCTGGGGAATCGAGGATAAGAAATCCTGCCCTCCTAATTGGATGACTATCAAGTCAATCCTAATCAAATGAGTGATTCAACACTAGAGGTTCTGGTAAACCTTACTGAGTGACCAACAAACAAGTCACTACGGGGCTCAACACCCAAAGCCATGCAAATGATGATCAGACTGATCATACAGAGCTTATAGCTCTGAACAGATGAGTGAATATCACTTTGAGGTTCTAGTAAACCATAATGAGTGACTGACAAGCAAGTCACTAATTTAAACAGATGAGAGACTGATGGGTAAGTCTCTAGCTTAACAGATGAGTGACTGATGGGTAGTCACTAGCTTAAACAGATGAGTGACTGCTGGGTAAGTCACTAGCTTAAACAGATGAGTGACAGCTGGGTAAGTCACTAGTGTAACGACCCGAATTTGCTAATAAGGTTTGGAGCCTTGATTAGTATGCCTGGAGGGCAATAATTGTTAAACTGTATTAATTTATGTGAACTTAATGAATATGTGGTTAGAATGCATGTTTAGGTGAAATGAATATGCTTGTGGGCCATTTGGTTGTTAGGGGCAAACTGGTAATTTTAGCCCGTTGAGGGCATAAATGTAATATATGTGAAATATATGTGATGTTGTTGATATAACGAAGATATATTCGTGATGCACGTTCTGAGACGGTCCTAGGGAGCTAAATAGGCTAAAAGTCACAACGGGGTCAAATACCCGGCTCTGGAGGAGCCTAGAGGTATTTTGGGAACATTATAACTTGAGGTTGGGGATTTGTAAGTATTGGTTAATGGTATTTTAGTGGTTTGAGTAACCATTGGTAACCAGTGAGGATAACTACCTTAAGTGATAAAATTGTATATTTGCAAGAAGTTGGGAAAGGTCTAAGTTGTCCTTGAGGATTAGCCAGAGTATGGGCTAGATGGAAGGGTATTGAGGTCATTTTAGGCAGATGGATAAGCTCAATTTGGGAGCTCGGACTCTAGAATCAGCTAGCAAAAGAAGATAGAAGAACAAAAAGGGAACCTAATCTCTCTGTCTCTCTCTCTATCGATGCTTTCTTTCTTTCTCTCTAAGGTGACTGGTCTTGAAGGATTTTAGGTTAAAGTTCAAGGGATTCAAGGCTAGGAATTGGGGGATTGACCCAGGCTCAAAGGTAAGTCTTATTCAGTATCTTGATTGAGTTTTTCAGAGAAATAGTAAGGTTAACAGCTGATATGTGTGGTTGTTTGGTGGATTCTTGGGGATGAAGCTTGCTTAGATTCAGTTTGGGAATAAGAGGGATTTGCTTGGAGTTGGACTTGGAGAAGGCTCAGGGGCGAATTTCTACTTGAGGTAAGGGTTTTATGCATCTCTGTTATGTATTAGCTGCTGTAAATCAAGTTTCTGGTTTGTTAGTTTAAGTTTTATAAAGTTTCAAGCCAATTTGTGAATTGGGGATTTGATTGTGTGTTTGGGCTTGTTGTTGATGTTTCTGAGTTGTTAGATGGTCTATGTGGGGTTTTTAATTGAATTTGGGACTTAGGTATGCTTTGGAATTGATTTGGGAGTGTTTTGGCTCGGGGAAAATGCAAGAGAAAACCCAGAATTCTGGGTTCGCGAAGGAGCGCCGCGGCCCTGTTCTTGGGAGCCGCGGCGCGAGGCTGTTTCTGGGAAGGGAATGCTCTCTGACTTGCTGGGCGCTGCGGCCCTCTAGGGAAGCACCGCGGCGCTAGGCTATTTTCAGAACATGGAATTTTGCAATTTTGAGCTTTTGCTCCGGGGGTTCGGGGGATGTTTCCAATGAATTGTTTTAGGAATTTGGGGAATTCGAGAGTGCGGGATTGGTCATGGGAAATGATTTTGGATTGGTTAATATTAAAGAGTGTTTTATATATGTTGTGACTAGGTTTTGTTGGAGAGGCTCAGGATAGAGGACCGTGCTTGTGACTTCGGTGCTTAAGGAGCTTGGGACACAGGTAAGAAAACCACTGTTCCCACAGAGCTTATATGCAGGGCTGAGCCCAATATGTTTGAATTGCAGGGCGTAGCCCTTTGATTGAATTTGTTAGTATTCAGTATATGTTTGTTATGCTATGAATACGATTATGTGAATGTTCGGCGAGAGCCGGAAACGGCGCAGGCCGAGGTCGGCAGGGGCCGGGAACGGCGTTCGACACGTTGAGTGCAAGGCCGAGTACGGCAAGGGGCTGGGAGCAGCATTGAGCACGTGGAGTGCGAGTTTCCAGGGTGAGACCCTAAAGGATACCTGGGATATCCTCATGGTGTGGACCGTGAACCCAGGGCCTGGTAAAGCACCTGGGACGGCATGGCCGTATGTGTTTAGCCTGTTGGTGGCCTGATTATATGCTAAGTGTTTGTTGTGCATATGTTATCTGCTTGTGAGGGTTTTCTTGCTGGGCTTCGGCTCACGGGTGCTCTGTGGTGCAGGTAAGGGCAAGAGGAAAGTCAACCAACCATGAGTATGGAGAGCGTGAAGCGGCGTGTACATGTTTGGCCTGCCTGGCTGCCATGGCCAGTGGTTTTGGGAGATGGTTGTACTAAAACTTAGATTTTGTCGTCTAGTCGACTCAAACTTGTGTACTATATGTTGTAAATATTTCTAAACAGTATCTTGGGATCCCAAGTGTCAAACACTCAACGATTTGTAGTAAATAGAATTATTTTCAAAGTTGATTTCACTGTTTATGATTTAATTACACTTTTGACCTAAAAACCTCGATTAGCGAGTTAAATGCATGTTTAAAACTCACTTAGTAACGGCTCTAAGGAGGTAGGGCGTTACAACTAGCTTAAACAGATGGGTGACTGCTGGGTAAGTCACTAGCTTAACAGATGAGTGACTGATGGGTAAGTCACACAAGCGCTTTTAGTTTTCATCGAACTTGAGGTCGGTCTGGCATTAATGCTCTTTTGAGTCATCCAATGCAGATGTTGATTAGATCTAATCTTTTATTGGCTTGCGTTGAACACGCTAAGGCCTTCCTGACTTATGAGTCAGCACTATGTGACCAATGCCCAGTACCACTACCGAACTTGACTAATGAGTCACAGCTTCACAGTTGACACTGACACCTTTGCCAATTCTGACTAATTAGTCAGTACCATGCACAAGTAAGCATTGCTATCAGTAGATGTATCGTATGTCAAATATCGTAGAGTAGGGCATTCAGCATGCTTACTTAACAGTTGCTAGCATAATCATGATCATGCACAAACACAGAGACTCAAGCTCTGATCAATCTCATATTCAACATTCATAGCATGCCCTAATCACGTGTTTCTCGTGCATCACATACATCACATTTCAACATCCAACATGCATCAAGAATAGCCATGCATGTCACATATGGGGTGCAGTTTTCTTACCTCTGGTTCGAGCGAGAATTAGAACAAGAACAACCCTTGAGAACGATCGATCCTTTAATCCTTTAGCGGTCACCTGGTCATAACCAAATTTAACCTCTAATTAATGAAAATTAACAAAGA
Source organism: Humulus lupulus (assembly GCF_963169125.1). Lineage (NCBI taxonomy): Eukaryota > Viridiplantae > Streptophyta > Magnoliopsida > Rosales > Cannabaceae > Humulus > Humulus lupulus. The sequence goes on along the minus strand of NC_084800.1, from coordinate 46,292,738 downwards.
TAGGGTCTTGATCTAAACCCCACTCTCGGGACCTCGAAACATGCCCACACGGTGAGTAGATTCGATCCTGGGCCTTAAGGATTGAAACCCCGAGCCAAAAACCCTTAAAAACACTCAAAACGGGGTTTTGAAGAAACAAGGTAGCGCTACAGCGCTACCCTCCTAGCGCCCCAGCGCTCAAGACAGAACCAAAACTGCCCAACCTCCTCTGCAGGTAGCACCCTATACTGGGCGCTATAGCGCTACCTTCAGCCAGCAACAGCCCAGAAATCTCTTCCTTCGATTCTACCATTTCCAACCCAAACCAAAAGCTTCCAAACATCAAATTAAGTCCCAAATGAACCCAAAAACCATCCTCATATGCCCCAAGCATCACAACCCCCAAAACCCTAGCCAAAACTACCATTGAAACTCAACTTTCCAACTCACAAACCAGCTGGAACTCAAATGGAAAAACAGAGCAATTACTAATGTTTTTTTTATGGCTAGAAATTTACCTTAATCTCAGCAACACACCTTCTTCAATGGTAGAACACAACCCTAACTTGGCAAAGCTTGGTTCCCTAGCTTGGTTCCTCAAAAAGGGCTTGAAAATCCAAAGGAAAATGAAGGAGGAAAAGGTACGGGAGAAGCTTTGAGCTTATTGTTTAACGCCCAAAATGTGACAACCACTAAGCGGTGGTTGTAGTATAATCGGGCGGTCGATCCACAAGGAAGTAACCTAAATCAAAAGATTAGTAGAAAATAACACAAAAAGTTAGTAACAAGAAATAAATAAAATTGTAAATGGAAAGAGGTTTGAGATTTTGATATTGTATTTTTTTGATGAAATGATAAAGTGAGATAGGTGAGATAAATGTAAGATGTAATCAAGAGTTTGAGAAATGGAAAGGTTTCAAGAATCATCCATATGCTTGCTTAGTTACTTGGTTACTTGATTTAAAAATACACAAGTAAATAGTTCACATCCCAACATTTACTTGGAAAATCTAACATTAAAGTCCATAGTTTTTCTAACAAAAGTTCATTTGAGTTATAAAGTTCTTTACTTTAAAAGCACAATGTTAATCTTATGAAAAATCTAAAAATGACAAAATACCCAAGGGCAATAATGTAATAGAATATTAGACATAAAATTATGTATCAATATTACTTTTACTAATTAGAAGCACATAGAAAGAGCATGACTAATCCTATATACTATTAGCATAAGTAAATAAAGATAGCAAAATAAAGATAGAGATGAAAGAACATAAATAACTCAAATATACTACATTAAGAACATAGTAAATCAAAGTAGCAAAATAACATCACTTGCATATGGAATCATCCCTAACCTTCCTAGGAAGATTAGGCCATTATGCTCATGATTCTCACAAAATTCTAAGAAGAAAATATGAGAAGAAAGTGAGTGGAAATTTTGCTATAGTTTCTCTACTCTAAAATTACATTCCAAATGTGAAGAAAGTGTCCCTATTTATAGATGGGGAAATGGACTAAAAAGAAATTAAACAACAAAATGGGGTTTACAAAATAAATCTGAAATATTAATAATAAAATATGATTTTGAAAAATCAAATCTTATTATTAATATTACCCTAGCTATTTTTGTGTATAGTCAAAATGCTCTTTTTCTAAAATACCACAAAAACATAATCTATAAAGCTCAAAATAGCAATTTACAAAGCCCAATACCCACAAAACATGGTTGGTGACACAAGAGGGTTTTGACCCATTTTCAACCAATGAGAGAGTGCCACATAGGCAGCCTTGGCTGAAGAAAATGCCTTGGGCCTTGACTGGGTCGTTGGGTTTTGATATGCATTTGGGCATTTGGGCTTTCATATGCAATTGGACATTTGGGCTTTCATATGCATTTGGACCAATGCATGGGACATTGGAAGCTTTGCTGAAGGAGTGAAATGTGACGTTGGAAGCTTTGCTGAAGGAGTGAAATGTGGGTCAAATGAATTTGGTCAATGCATGGGAGGTGAAATATGTGTATGCTGGGACACGTGGCGCAATGCAGACGGTGACACCTGGCTGTGCAGCTTGGGTTGTTGGGCTTGGGCCAACGGGCCTGAGCTTCATTTCTTCAAAAATACCACTTTCTTCATTTTCTTTTTCAGTTTTAACTATTTTTCTATTCTCCATTTTTATTAGTGTCCAGATGCAATTTATTTCCTGAAAATTAAACATAAATTAAATTAAAATTAATATTTTCAATTATAAAATATATTACAATAAATTCATGAAAATATTAATTAAAACTTAATTTATTTTACACTTTAAAACTAATAAATTTGCATTTTTGAGCACTAATCACTTATGCTCTGTTTTTCTACTTCTTTCTACAGCCTTAATGGCTTATATCAATCTCTAAGGGTGAAAAGAACTAAATGCCCTTAGGTCAAAAATAAAACCTTAACAGCCACCAAGGACAAAACTGACCTTTCGCACCTATTTCGTTAAACATAATTAACACCCTCAAATTCCCGCTATTCTCAATATTCTCCAACACCAATAAATTATATTCCATTACCCTTTAATTCCCGGTAATGCTCTAATCATTAATATCACCCCGAGCCCCGAACTTAAACCTGTTATGACCAGACCGAACACTTACATTTCATGATCGTCTCATGCCGAAAGGCTCGAACAAATCCACATATAATGTGGTACCATTCATAACTCACCCACATGCACGAAAATACACAATTACGCCCTCAACGGGCCAAATTACCAAAACGCCCTTATAATTATAAATACACCCATATGCATGCATTTATTATCATATAATAATATAATTCACATAAACATGCATATAACCATTTAATATCATAATAAATCAATTATGGTCCTCCCGGCCTCCTAATCAAGATCCTAAACCTTATTAGGAATTTTGGGGTATTACAATACATTTCTGAACACTTTAGGTCCAACCACACTTATCTCTTTTTGTACCTGAAATGTTAGGATCATACAAATCACTTAATATTTCATAAACTAAACTACCCAATTTTCATTACCTTGAGTATGGAATAAGAAAAAAAAAGAGATTGCTTTTACTATAGAGAATCGCCCAAAACCTTATATATAACATAAAAGAATTAAATTTAGAAACTTACAATAAAACTATACTCCCAAGAATTTTAAACCTCATAAAATCGCACCTTCACCCTAGAATCAAAAGATCGAAATCTCGAGCCTTCTATAAAGCCTTTCTCCAGCACGACACCACGAGCTTTAATACTTGGGATATTTTCAGATATAAAGTGGTTTAAAAGGGCTTAGTATTTTGGATATGTAGGGTTTATGTTGACTCAAGTTTTTGAGGTTTAATAAGAAAATAGATTTCCCGAGCACTTATAAATGTTGTAAGATTTCTGCTATAAGGTGTTTGTGGGAAAAAAGAATAGAGCTTTTGGGGACTATAGAATTTCAAAAATGAGAGAGGCTTGAGAGCTATTTGCGTTTGAAAAAGTGAGATGGTAATGACTATTTATAAGCTCTATACCTTAACCTTTTTCCTTGATTGTCACCGGTTCAACTAGTTTTCAAAATTCAAACTCATTCTTCTATCAGGTAGTTTCGGCCAGCCCTATATTGCTCATTCAATGTGCTTCAAACTCTCTCAACATGCCACATAGCCTCTTGATTCAAACATGAGTCAAAGTCCCAACTTATCCTCCTATATAGCCTACACGCCCATAACTATACATTTACAATTCAAATATTTTCCAAATGGTTCAACCAATCTTCTACTTGGTAACTTGATTCAAGCTTAGTGTGACACGTGTCTTGTAAAATTCAAAATGAGTCAAAAACCCTTCCTACTTATGTGTTACACGCCTATGACTAACTAAGACTACACTTGGTTCTTCAATTTAGCTATAATACTGAATTAAATTAATTCACAAAATTCCACCTACTAAAACTATAGGGAATTTCGGCTATACACTTTAAAATTCAAATTTTGTGACTTATTTTTAGGCACACATGTATACTTCTTAAGCTACCATTAAACATGTGTACATTATTCTTTAATAAAGGCTTAAAACTCTCTAATCTAATCATACACTAAAATCTTATACGGTCTAGCTATAATAATTATAATTATTTCTAAGTCATAAGATCATACCTTAAAATAAATAATTAAATCTAAAGCAATGTTTTAATTTCCACCACTCAAGTCATAATTATAAACTAATAAAACTTAACATAATGTCATATTTAAGGAGCTTATAAGAAAAATAATAACCTTGGTTATTACAGTTTTTGACGAATATGGGTAGTGCTTGAATATGGGATTTCAAAATTGTACTCAAGAACAATTTTGTTTCATTTAATTCCAGGTTTTGTTCACTGCTTGTTTTTGTTAATGGATTTTAGAGTTATTATTAGGATTTATTGTAAATTTTGTTTATGGATTTAGGTTTTGAATCAAGATTTAAAGAGTTAGAAGAACACTTTTAAAAATTAGTTTATATATATTTTTTGCAACAAAAAAATTAGTTTGATGAATCGAATTTTTATTTTGAGAATAATCATGGATGAGAAGAAGAAAAAGTTCGATGAGAAAAAAAATTAGGATTTTTCATTGAAGTTTTAATTTTTTTTTTCAAATTATAATTTTAAAGTTTTGGATGTATTTTTAAATAATATTTTATTTTAATTATTTTGTTTTAAATTGAAAAGATTCCTTTATTATTTTTAGTTAATTTAAATATCTTTATTCATTTTCTAATTTAAAATAATCAAAAGTTTATGACGTGACATTAATTTAGATGGACATGTGGCTACTTGCTCGCAGATAGCGATATTGAACCAACAAACAATGAATTTGCTAACAGAATGGTGGTTTGAGATGTTTTACCACCAAAAATAAGAATGAGGATTAAGTGTAAGAAAATGTAAACGGGGTTTTGATGTCAATTACTCATAAATATATGGTGCATTCTAGTTTTAAAATTAAATATATTTTTTTCTAATTTTCTTTCAGAAAAAATACGTATGTATTTCAATATAATAAAATATTAAAAAATTCTCAATTAAAACTATGAATTTAAAAAAGTTTATTTGATCAAATTTTAATTATATAATTTTAAAAATTTGAAAGTCAACAAAAAGTTATACATAAACATATATTAATTAATTAATGGCTAGCGCAATTAATACAAGTAATTTCTTATCGGCAAAATAAGAAAATATGTATATTTATGTCTTATTTCACTATTATATATATATATATGTTAGAATAAACAAAATACGTTAAATGACAAAATAAATAATTAATAAAAGAAAGAAAATAATAAATTTAAGCACACAAATATTTTTTTGTTATAGTTTTGAAAATATAATTGATAGAATAATTTAAATATTTTAATATAAAATTTTAAAGAATAAATAACATTTTTGCCCCCCGAACTATGATCATTGTATGATAGTACCCCCTGAATGATTCACGATGTTTAAAATTCCCCCGAACTATGCACGTTACTAAAATATGAGACTTTTGTTAGATTTCGTCCTATGTGGCTAACAGATTGATGATGTAGCATATTGTTTGTTGATATGGCAGTGTCATGTGTAGAATAATTATCAATTTTGCCCCCCAAACTTTGACCACTACCAAATTATACCCCTTTTATAAACAAAATATATATGTTTTTTCTTAATAATAATAATTAAATCCTTAATAAATAAATATTTTTAATTATCAACAAATAACTATTTTTTACTTTTTCTTTTACAATTTAATTAAAACTATTTTAGAATGAACATTTAAAATAAATACTAAAACAAAGAAAAAACTTATAATTAAAGAGGTGAACGAAAGACTTAAATAAATAAATAAAAATTTTACTTTAAGAGGAGGACAAAGAAGAAAAAACTTTGTTTAAGATTTATTTTTTAATTTTTATATTAACATATATATTGTAAAAGAAAAGAAAAAGTAAAAAAAAAAATTATTTGCTATTAATTAGATTTTTATTTTTTGAGTATTTGAATTTTATTTAATTCATTTGAAACTTTTAGTATTGATTATTTTCTCAATCTTTTAAAATGATTTTATTTTAATTTTTAAGGATTTAATTATCATTTAAAAAAAAAAATTAATCTTAATAAAAATGTCACAATTTGGTAGTGGTAAAAGTTCGAGGGGCAAAATTTCTAATTATTCTACACATGACACTGCCACATCAAGAAACAAAATACTACATCATCAATCAGTTAGCCACCTAGGACGAAATCTAACAGAAGTCCCATATTTCAGTAACGTGCATAGTTCGGGAGGAATTTTTAACATCGCAAATCATTCGAGGGGCACGATCATACAGTAGTCATAGTTCGGGGGGCAAAAATGCTATTTATTCAATTTAAAAATATTTGATTTACTTTATTTATATAACTTTATTACTTTTTATTATTATTATTCACCTTATTTAGACAACTTTAAAACAAACAATGGTGGATAATAAGAAAAAAAAATATTAAATTTAATGAAAGTCAACAAATTTTTTTTATTTATTTGCCTTGTTTGGATAATTTTAAAACGAAGATAATAGATAACAAGAAAAAAAAAAGCGTTAAATCTCACATTTATAAAATATAATGATATAGATATTGTTTTAATATTTGGCAAGACCATTCCAATTTCATTCTCGGCCACATACTTGTTCATTTTCATTTGCCCTTCCATAAGTGAAAATGAAGTATTAATATTTGGCAGACCATTCCAATTCCATTGGCCCTTCCACATACTTCCCTTCTTTTTATCATTTTCTTCTTCTTGGAAGCTTGCAAATCTTGACGTCGGCCATCTCTAACCAAATCACAAAGCTCAACCTTGCAAATTCTTTTTCATTAATTTTGGGGATTTTTTGTCTTTCTTTTCCACCCTCTTATGATTATTGGTAATCAAGTTTTTCTTCATTTTTTTATAGATTTTTTATGCATATTGTGCCTCTAGTTTAAAATATCTGCCTTTCACTCATTGTTTATTTATTTATTTACCATTGCATCTACTAGTAGTAATCAACAACTTGAATTTGTTTATCGTAAACATCTTCAAAACTTATATTGTTTTTTTGGTTTATTTGTATAACAGGCCCCTACTTTACACATTTTGACAAGTTGATCCCAAACTTTTTTTTGGCAAATTGGTCCTTAAATTTTCTGTTTTGATGCAATACGTCTCTAAGACTAACACTGTTAATAATTGTAGAGTCCCAGAATTTACTTAACTAGTTAGATAGTAGTTGTAGTAGTAGTAGTAGTAGTAGCTAGTAGTAGTTATAGAATGATAGTTACTGTGAATTTTGGTTCAAGCCGGGACTTAGTTAAACACTCGTAGCAACACTTATAGTTTTTATAAGTTTAACCTATAGTTTAAGAATATTAATTATAACATAAGGTTTAATTAATAAGCTGATTATAAAGATGTTATTTATTTTACTCTAAAGTTTAAATAGAATTAATAAGATCATGACACTTGTGGTGTGCATGCTTATTTAAGGATTTAATTATCGTTTAAGTAAAAGAAAGTTCTAGAAAACTATAGAATCTTCCAAGACCATTAAGAGCATGACATTTGTCATAATCTTGTTTATTTGAGGAATTAAGCATTTTTAAGTGGATAATTCAAAAATAGAAGTTTCTAGAAGCTCTAGACCCTTCCAGAACTTGCTGGAATCTCGTATTACTCAGTCAAACCTGATTAATCATTTCAAATTATGCTGAAAATGTGCAATTACGTGTTTAATATATTCACGTATGCCGATATATCGCAGCCTAGGAGCCGATGTATCACCACACGAGGAATACGAAAAACACGTGAACTTCGCACAAACGAAACCACGAGCACTCGGGTAATAAGCCCAGGCGATATATTGCCTATAATGGGCGATATATCGACCCCAGGGCTATATGTTCAAACATTTTTAAAACCGAGCTCAATTCATTCCTTAACCTCTTGACCAGCATCTGAACGTTTTGATCGGGTCTTAAGCTTCTGTTGAATGAATATTCAAATATTTTTCAATTAATACTTATTATTTTTATTCAAGCTAAAAAGGAGGTAGTTCACTCCTTGAACTCTATAAATAGGACCTAGTACCCAGCCATTTCTCTCATTCTTCAAGCTATGTTCAAAGCCTTCAAGCTCCTAGGGTTACTATAGAGTGATAAACACTTGGGTTGGGGTATAATCTTTATCATCTTAAGCTTTATAAACACTTGGGAAGTGAGATAAATAGTGTGTTTTCAATATCGAGGTGTAGTTCGGTTCTAATACATCCAAATGTATTTCTAATCTTAAGTTCATTTCTATATGTTTCTTTAGTTCTCTTTAGTATCATTTAGATCCTAACTCGTTGTTAAATTCTTGGTTAAGTATTCAAGTTCTTTGAACTTAAGGTTTCTTTTCGGTAAGTTTCTTCGTGGTGGTTTAGTTCATTTCTTGATCATCTCTTTATTTAGAAATACTCACATTCTTATTGTTGGTTTTAGGAGTGTTCCAAATCCCGTCCTTGTTCTCATAAATCCCAGTTTTGGTAAGGAAAATAGGATGGAATTATATATGTTTATATGATATGTTATGTTTATGTTATGTTTACATTATGTATAGTATGTTTATAGACCTTGGGCATATGACTTGTATAGCTAACAAGCCCTAGTAAATTATGGGCATATGACTTGCTTGGCTAGCAAGACCCATCAATCTATTGGACATATGACTTGTTTAGTTAACAAGCCCCAAGTAGTATAATGACCATTGTAATATATGACATATGTTTATAGTATATGTTTATGATATAGTTTATGTATATGTTTTATGTTATTAGTAGATTTTCCTTGCTGGACATTAGGCTCATTCCTTTATTTTTATGTATGCAAGAAAATAGATATGGTGGAGGAATGATTCGTGGTAACTTGACCTGTGTATTGAGGAAGAATGGATTCGATGGACTACGTGAATGATTTGAGGACGACGTTATTTTCAGTCTTTTTATTATGTTTCTATGTATTTTCCGCACTTAGTTTGTAAACAATTTCATTTAAAGTTTAAAGTTATATTTTATTTTCAAACAATGAGATCCCATACCATTCATTTATGTATTTCAATAATTACATTGAGGTTTTTAATAAAGTTGTGAATATTTCTTATGTATGTTTTCTCAAAAGTAGTATCTATGTATAAGTAGTTTTAATGGTCCAAAATCTTGGAATTAGTTGGGTCATTACAATAATTCTGTTAAATAAAAGACATTAAATACATTTGGTCCCTAACATTGTGTGTATTGGCAAATTGGTCCCCAAACTTATTATTTTTAATATATTTTGAATTTTGATGTTAAAAATAGAATTAAAATGAAACTTTAAATTTAAATATATATATAAATAATAAATTTAACTTTTATAGTTTTATGAGATCATATTCTAAGATGAGGAAAATTACTACTTTGGCTCATGTTTAACCAAATTTTAAACTCAATGACGTGTCATTTGGAAAATGGACACGTGGCGATAAACAACAACGAATGCATAGGGCTGATCGAAAAAAGAGTAGCTATTCGAAATAACTACATCAGATACTGCTCGATAGGAGAAGACTAGTGTTGTTATATGATGTTTCTCCAAGATGGACATGCTTGATGTGCGACACATTTTTCACGCGAAGATTCGGATTTTGTGAGATATTGTAAAATATCCCAAGATATTTATGTAACCGATATTTGAATTGTATTTCTCCGTATTATTTGAATTTGTAGTCAGTTATAACAATTCCACACTACACGTGTACGACCTAGATTAATTTGTAAGGGCCCTTATAAATAGAGATCTCTCCCAGTCATTATCTCTAAGCTGAATTTGTGCGCATTTTACATACAAAATCCTACTGAATTGTATTCTTTTTGTCTCAAGCTTAAGAAACTCAGTTGAACCCTATTTCTTATTGATCTTGAGTCTGAGACTTCTTTGATTAATAAAAGTGTAACTGGACGTAGGTCATTACCAACTCCTTGGCCGAACCATTATAAAATTATTTGTGTCGTTTACTTAATTTCAGTTCATTTATTAGTTCCTATTGTATAAATTGACTCAGTCTCGTTGACCAAAACGCTGGTCAACAACTTCCATGATTCAAGATCATTATCGAATTTATATATTTATAATATTTTGTAAAAAATTGTAAAATGAATTATTTCATTATTATTTTAAGGAAAACTAAAATGTTCTCCACCTCGTTTTAAGTCCATTACTAAGTTTTACTTTGAGTTTTCAAAAATATTAAAATAATTTTTTGTTATTTAAAATAGAATAATAAACGTTGCCCTTTAAATTCATTCATATATTTATCTTTTAGACTTTATTAATTATTTTTATAGTTATTTACAAAATATTATAAATATATAATTTTTTTTTGTCGGGTATAAATATACAAATTTGGTGATGAACATAAACTATGGGGGCTGAAATTGTAATTTTTCCTATCTTAAATATGATTTCATAAAATTAAAAAAGTTAACTTTATTGTTTATAAAATTTATTATTTTTTTAGTTTAGTTTTAATTCTAATTCTAACATCAGAAGTTCAAATTATATAAAAAATAATAAGTTTGGGGATCAATTTGCCAATACGCCCAAAGTTTAGAAACCAAATTGTATTTAATGCATTTTGTTTAACTTATTTGCATCACAACAAAAAATTTAGGAACCAATTTGCCAAACAAAATAAGTTGGAGACCAACTTACCAAAATATGTAAAGTTTAAGGACCTGCCATACAAATAAGTTTTTATTAATAATAATCTAATTTCATTAAAAAAAATTGACCATTTGCCTGGCTGGTTTTAATTCAATTGAATAGCATTTATAGTTTTTCTTCTGCTTAAGGAATCTGAGCCACTGAGGTTCTTAAAAAAAAGAAACATACAATATTATTCATCTAAAATTTAGGTGACATCTTTTTCATTCACTCATAAATGTAGTGAGGCTCACCATAAATGGGAACATCACTTTCTTTATCTTTATTATATAAGTCTATGCTTGCAATTTTTTTTAAATAATTGAAGTACTATCACATGAGACTAAGAACGACGCAATGTATTTTAGATTTTGACAAGGGGTCTCTATATGACTCCTTAAAAACTGAGAATAGACCAAATAGTTATTTAATGTTTTTCTTTTTTATCTTTAAAAATAAAATAAAATACAATTTTAATATGTCGTTTTCAAATGTTTGTTATTTACTATTAGTTGATTGAGAAATCATAGTTTTAATAATAATAAAAAAAAATATTGCTGAATTTTATTGAAAGAAGGTACTTGTTAGGTGCTGCTTTATTCTTATTTCTGCTGCTTCAAATTCAATTAATTTGTCCCAAATTGGTAAATTTCTAAATTTATGGACTTTGAAGTTCGGCCCTTAAACATGGACCTATGGACTTCTTCTGCTTCCATCTATTCAGATCACAAAATCTAAAGAAATAGAATTTGATACTGAGTCTACAAAAAAAATAAGTGCAAATATACAATAATTATGTCACATTTTTATTAAAATGATAATTTATCTCCAAACCTGTTTTATACTTTTATTGTTGCTTTTTTTCTCTCTCTCTATACTCTCTTCTCTTCCATTACTTTGAAGAATAAAAATATATTCTTTTTTAAAAAATATTTTCTTTGATTAATGATTGATTATATATATATTTCCTCTTGTTTTTGTCTTCTTTTTTTAAAAAGATATTTTCTTAAAATGATTTTATATATACATTTTCCTCTTTTTTTTTTATAAAATTCTTTTAATTTAAAAATAATTTGAATCAATATAAAACAATTCTATTTCTTACCAAGCTCACCAGTTATCCATGTATTTATTATAAGGCAATCTTTGCGATTTATTCAATATCGTTGTTAATATATTTATTAATTTAATTAACTATTTATATCATGTTATGAGAAGAGGGTATCCTGTAAGTTTTTATAAGAACCTATTATGGTAATGAATTTGGTCATTATTCTAGAGTCAATTGAAAAAAAGTAACCAACTTGGATAATATCTTATTCACTTATTTTACATCATTATTTTTACTAGGAAAATACTGTGAGTAGTGACTACTAATCTTATAATTTGCTACTCTATGTTTTTTTTTGGTCACAATAATATTTGTCTCAATCCTTCAATTTTGATAAATAATTTTTAATTAAACTATTGTTCAAATAACAAAGTGATTAATTTTCATTTAAAATTTGTATTTTATTTATTTTAGAGTTTAAAAACTACAGGCAAGGTTAGGAAATTTCACGTTTAAAATTATAGTTAGAAAAATACCATCTGTGTATTTCAAATATAATATATTGAAAATAGGCTAAGTTTGCTATATTTAAAATTTATAAAAACTTGTACAATTTTTAACAGAACTCTTCAAAATGAACAAAATTGATGGATTTTTACTCCAAAAATACTTACAAAAACATTGGAAGTTTTGAATTTTTTTGTTACCTGTTAAGTTTCGAATTAAAATGTAGTTAATGATGGTAACCAACAAAAATTACTAAGTTACCAATTTGATGAGTAGTTACTCTAGTGTCTTCATTGTGACTTTTAAAAAAAAAAAAAAAAGAAATAAAAAGAAATTCATTGTGGCTACTTTTACTCATAATATCTTTTGTTATACTTTTACTTCCCTGTTTTGTAAATTTTATATATTTTCAATTCATCTTAAACTTCAGTGGATATCTATAAACTTCTTATTAGAATATAATCACAAAATCTAATTTATTATAGTAAGTATATATACATACTAAGGTGGGATCCACATTCCACATATACTAGCAGTTTGTGATATAATCTCTGTATTATTTTATCTTAATTAAATATATTGTCTCTAGATAAAACAACGCATGCTTAACTCTCTAAGACTCTAAGCACCAATAAATAAATTAAAGTAGGTTTCCTAATAAACTTTCACGAGTATCGATTATTAAAAGTTTAAAAATTATTATTTTTCCTGATTTTATGATAGTTAGTTATGTATGATAGTGATATATAGTTGATATATTTTTATATATAAAAAGTGAATAGGTAAGGTAAATTTTTGTTTTTAATGATTTAATTTTGTTAATTATAATAGAATATTCTAAATATTTAACGGAATATATTTTTAAAATTAATTAAAAATAGATTTTTAAATATTATATTAATATAAATTCAAATATTATAAAATATTATTATTATAATAATATTTAATAAAAAACTACATATTTAATAATTATATTAATATAAATTTAAATATTATAAAATATTATTATTATAATATATAATATATAATATAAAACTAGATATTTAATATCATGTTATAAAATATTATTATGATAATAATATATAATCCTAATATTTTACTGATTTTATTAATATGAATTCAAATATTATACAACATTATTATGATAATATTTAAAATACAAGACTAAATATTTAATACTTATATTAATATAAATTTAAATATTATAAAATATCATTATAACAATAATATATAATACATAATCTTAATTTTTATTAAAAAAATTATCATTTATATTTAAAAAGAGAACATGTTTTTTTAACATTTATCTTCTATAAAAAATAAACAAGCTTATTCTCTAATCATAAATGTATAATTTGAATAATATCATGAATATTTTGTACCTTAAATATAGTAGTTTGTGATCTAAAATGTTATCATATTATAAAAATATATTTTTTTAAAACCATAAACAATGTTTATATTTTTTTATAAATCATAAACAATGTTTTGGTTTAATTTTTCCTTTTAATATGTTTATGTCATTCTTTTATATATAATATTGTTTATTTATTTGAAATTTATTTCACAATCATACAAATTTAATAAAAATAATTAATAAATTATAGAAATAAAACTAAGCTAACATGCATTGCATGTTACTCGTTTATAGTATTTATATAAGTTAGATCAAACAAAAAAAAACATATTTTCTTTTTAAATATATATGATAATTTTTTTAATAAAAATTAAGATTATGTATTATATATTATTATAATGATATTTTATAATATTTAAATTTATATTAATATAATTATTAAATATAATAATAATATTTTGATAATATTTAAATTCATATTAATATAACTAATAAAAAATTAAGATTACTATTATCATACTAATATTTGATAACATTTTAATTTATATTAATATAATTATTAAATATCTATTCTTGTATTATAATAATAATAAAATGAGCAACTCCACTAATCATCAATTGATTTTTAGATGGAGTCATATAATTCTTGTCAGATTTAATTTTGACAATAAAATAATCCATACAAAAATATTATGCCACTTAATTAAGCTATGATTCGTTGGTAACATACATTCTTTTGAGAACACTACAAAAAATCTTAGTTTTAGTCACAATAAATTTTGTGACTAAAAAAAAAAATTTGTGACTAAAAAAAATAATCTTACTTGTGTCATCACTAAAAAGTCTATGGTTAAAAGTATTAGTCACAAAAATTATAACTTGTTGTTACTAAATATATTTTTAGTCACAACAAATTTTATCACTAAAAATAATAGATTGTGACTAAAACTACATTAGTGATAATTTGTGATTAAGTATGGCTTTTTAGTCATAAATAATTTTTTGTTGTTATTAAAAGTCACATTTAGTCATATAAAATATATATTGGGCTAAAAAATTGTCAGTAAAAGTAATTTTGTTTTTTTTTAAGGACATCATCGCCACAGATGTTTTATTGCATTTGATTATATAACATAATGCAATTACATTATGTCAACATATCTATGACTAACAAACAACATCTTTAGCGTGGATGCGCTGATGTCATTGCCAAAAAAAGAAAAAAACATTTCTCGTAAAAAAATTATTATTATTATTATTTTGGTTGGGGTGGGGTGGTAAAATGATGGATGAGCTTAGGCTAGCTAAAATAAATTCAACTTGACAATGGCTTCGTACCCATTGTTATTAAGTGTTCAAGTATAAGAAAATCTTACTTCTCACCCAACTCAGACTATATATTTTTCTTTTTATTCTTTAGAGGTTTATAAAAATAATTATATAGGGTGCTGATTCTTGCCGGGAAGTTAAAAACAATAATGACCAAAATGCATATTGAAATTATGTGATGTTTGGTTGAGAGTAATGTAATGTAATAATATATAAATGAATCAATTTATATTTTATTCATTTGTTTGGTTGCATTTTATAGTATTGGAATATCATTCCAATAGAATGGTTTTTCTACCATTTTGGTAGAATGATTATTCAATTTGAAAATATAAAGAAATACCTAGGGGTGTTCGTGGTGCGGGTGGTGCGGTTTTTCTCTAATTTTTTGGACTGCACCGCATATGCGGTTTGAACAATTTTTCAAACCGCAACCTGTACCGCAAATACCCCAAACCGCACCGCAAAAATGTGGTGTGGTACGGTGCGGTGTGGGCAATTTATACCAATCGCCAAATAATTTAACAATTAAATATTATAATTAAGAAAGATTCATAATAAATCTCATAACCATAGAGTGTTTAACAAAATAATTAAATGTATAACACGCTAATAAATTTTAAGCAAAACAATAAAAATATAACAAACCAATAATAAATAAAAAATGTAATATAAAAGTAAATATTATTTTAATTAAGGAGGAATATATTTATATTGAAGTAGAATATGTGTTAGCATCTTATGAAATATTATATATTTTTTTTCTAGATATTGTGTATATTATATTATATTATATAAATATTTATGCATTAACTTTAAATGTAGTAAAATTATAAAAAATAATATAAAAAGTTAATATATATAATGATGCGGTATGGTGTAGTTTGAACCACATTTATAAAATTTAAAACCGCAAACTGCACCGCACTGCGTGATTTGGCAAAAATACAAACCGCACCGCGAAGGGTTCTAAACCGCAAATTACGGTGCGGTGTAGACAGTTTTGCAATTCCAATGCAAAATTGAAAAAGAATTAATAATTTTTTTATCAAATTTTTTTATTATTATATTAATTTTTATTTTAATCCATTCTTATTATTTTTACCCATCACATTTGTGTTCTTCTATTTTCATTCCCTCCACTCAAACTGCATTTTGAGAAAAGTAATATCTAATCCACATTAATTATGTATATCTTAACATGAAAGCTAAGTTAAGTGGCATGCTTCTCAGCCACATTACCATTTTTGTCTTATATATTCTTTTACTGAGGAATATGTTCTAGAGGTGTCAAAAGTGATTATTGTTTTTTTTTGAGATTCACCTTCGGTTATGCAATAAATATATACGAGTAAATATATTTTTATTGGCTATATATATTAATTGAAAGTTAAAAAGTGTGGAAATTAATGTTTGAAGAGTAGCTTTTGTGATCAAGCGTTGATATATCTAAAACAAACCATTTAAATTTAAATTTAAATTTATATGTATATAAAGTCAACAACATAAATCAAACTTAGCAAGATTAAACACTATGAAAAAAGGAAAGTTGCATTTGATAGAAACATACATGTGCGCGCGTTTTTATCAACTACCAAATTTAGGGGTCAACTACAATTCAAAGCTTAAATCATTTTAACATTTAATTAGTTTGTTTGATCAGTACAGATCAAACTATTTCTTCCTTTTCTCTCTTTTATCATAATATCAAAGTTGAAATTAGTTTATTTGCTTATTAAAATATTATTTTTAACTTCATAATACTCACACTAATATACTTATCATATCTTTTAAAATTCATCATCACGAAAACTTACTTTTTTATATTTTTTACAATATATCATAAATTAATTTCTTTATATTATTTGATTTATTTATTTATTATTAATATAATAAAGGTACAAATGAGATGTACTGCTTAAATAATAAATAGTATTTTATAAATATAGAGAAATATTGTTGTAGCAAATACATAATTTTTATTTGTCTATTTCTTTATATTTTAAAGAGAATTCTATTATTAAAAAAATCACTGGACTGCTAATATTGATTTCCATACAGCTGGCTACACACTATATATATACACAACTATATGTGAAAACACACACATATATATATATATACACATAACACTTGGATTATCATATTATATGGTGTTTTTATATTAGAGGAGTGTCTATTATATAAATATTAATAATGTTACACAATGATGTGACATATTTTAAGTCATTCAAATTTAATTATCAGGTGAGACTGTAAAAATTATTTTTATGTATAGTTTATTATACTATCACATTATTGTGCATATTTTAAGTGTGTAAAATAAGTATGTGCACATTTTCTTAATTATACCTAATGTTATAAAAAAATATTTAAGAGTCATAATTAAGTTACGTAAAAAATTTACATAGATATGTCATTAGTTGTAATAATATAATTTAAAATGTCAAGCCCCACGTGAAATTTTTTAAATAATCAATATTAATAACACATGTTTATATAAATTTTATGTATATTTTAAGTATGCCTCTAACAACACATGTACTTAACATTAGAATTATTTCATTCACAACATGTAGTACTATAAATTATGTATATACATATGAGAAGTATGCCAACACTTAAAAAGACATTATTGGAAAGATAATCCCATTTATTGTTAATTAACATTGTAACCACATTGATAGCTGATTTTTACCTCAAAGAAGGCTCTATACCAGTAGATAAAATATACGAGTCAATAGAGGTCAAACAAAGCATGAGTAATTATGTTTATCTTAAATGAATTATTTATTTATTTGTATTATTATGCAATGAATGATGTCATGGATGACGTATGGGTGACGTAGCAAGTAAAAAATTCAAAATTGAGAATAAATAATACATAGAACATTAAAAAAATAAAAACCAAGAAAAGAGAGGGAAATAATTACACTGTGGGACCAGGGTTGATTATATCTGTATAAATATTTAATATTTATTAAAAAAAACAAGCAGTAGAAGTTGTTAAAGGTCGGTATCTAGATGCAGTTTTTTGCTTTATGGGAAGGGGAGGGAGCAAGGGGGGCTACTAGTGGGCCTTCAAATGGGCCCACTCCACTAGCCGGCGAAACAGTCCAAAAACTTTAAGTCCCTTTCACACAGTGAAAGCCCAAACGAAAGGAGTTTTGTTCGTATAAGAACTCCTACGGACGGTCTGAGCAGGCCGGGCCCACTAACCGACCCTCGCCCTGACCTTTATTATCCACTTTTTATTTAGGTCAATCTAAAAATCACTCATACCCTATTTCTTTTTATTTAATTAATTACATTTTTTTAATCCTTCTTTCTTTATATGATTTTTGGAAGAGGGTTGGTGAGGGGTGAGCCTGATGGAACTAGCTACTTTCAAATTTCTCTTAATTGGAGTATGAGAGTAATTCTTTTCTTTTTGCCTAGATTATCTAACGAGTGATAAATTTGTTTCACTATCCTTCTCATTTCGTTACTACAAAAAAATAAAAATAAATAAAAATTAAACGGTAGCCAAGTAAAAATGAGATGTTTGTTTGCACAGTAAATTTTCTTATTTAAAAAACAAGAAAAGAAAATATACTTTCCCCAAATTAGTAAATAATTAAAGAGTTTTGTGTTGTAGATTTTCAATGGGGCACGCTCCTCACAAAGAAAATATTGATGACTTGTAATAACGACATTGTCAAAATGCTTAAACTATATATATATTTATAAGTATATATATATATATATATATATAGATAAAATTAACTTCACCGAGCCGAGCTTGTATAAAAATAACAAAAAAATAAATAAAAAACTTCACCGAGCTATAATCTTGGTTAGGGATCTATAAATGAAACAAAAGACAATATTCATAAACTTTTCCTTCTAATGTCATATGTCAATCAAAATTTGGATAATCTATATATATATATATAAATTATATAGCCTATATTCTAATTAGCTTGATTAATAAAGTCTTCCCTCTCACAAGTCTAATTTCACTAAATGAGTTTCAATAATAATCAAGGATATGAAGACCCTACCAAGTTGACTAAGGTCTATTATTACAGCATAAACTGGCCTTATTTAAAATATCATACTTCCTTGACTTTGTTCGGTGATAAAATCTACTGAATCCATTTGTTTTCAAATTTTCCACTATAAATATTCAACTCGCCACAATTGGTTGGAAGAAAAAAAAAGAAAGCAAAAGATGCTTATATATAACTCCCCTTAAGAAATAAAATACGTAATATACACAAACGTAATATTAATAACCAATGGAATTCACTATTAACGAAGAAATATCCGAATTATTAAGTTGGGTGGCCAAACAAAACAAATGTATATATATTTTCTTTCTATGGTAATTGAATAGAATTTAATTTCACCCAAAAGAAGAAAAAAAAGGTTGGTTAATCCAAAAACATAAAGAGGATTTGTACTAGTTGGCATGTGATGCGATGCGATGCGAGTGTGAGAGAGAGAGTGGCGTGGTGGCACGTGAAAGAGCCCAAAACAAGCAATTATTTTGATGGTTCACGCTTACTTTACACGTGTGGAAGCACGTGAGCCGCTGACCCAGCTCGGTTTTCGGCTCGTCTTCTTCTGCTGTGATCCGGATCCTGGATCCGGCTATGCACCCGGTTCTGCTATTATAAAAGTTGGGTTTTGTGGCTGTCAAGCACGTGATTAAGCATGTGACCTATTTTCATTGTGCTTTAAATCAATGTATTAGCTAGGCTTGGGCGTTTTTCATGTTTATTTTGAAACAAAATATATATATTTCTATTTTATTAACTTATGTGTTATAGATAAGCTTACCCCTTATAATAATTGGACTTAAAAAATATAAATAAGCCGACATTTTCAACCTGGACAAAAAATTAAGAAGATATTTGAGGTTTAGAAATTATTATATCTTTTATCTAATTGGTTAAAGTTAATTTTCTATGCCTGAATGAAAGTAACATAAAAAGAAAAACAAAAAAAGAAGAGTGAAAGTGACCATAGCCAATGTATGTATGAAATGTAGCTTTGGCCTATGAATTGGGTGTCCAAATAAACTTTTTCTTTTATATGTTTATGGGACCAACAATTAATTAGTTCATGTACTCGAAGTTCTTTGTTCACATATATATATTTATAATTTATTAATTGTTTTATTTTTCCACTTATTAATTAGGTGAGATAAAAATACAATCTAATATCTTTATTTACACTTATTGAGGTTGGAACTAACACAATTCAGATAGTTATCAAGTGGTCTAAGTCTACAAAGTCTCTCTCTCTCTCTCTCTCTGGATTGATATAAAAAAAGTTTCAGAAAGATACTAAATGATTCCTCAAAAAAGTTTCACTTCCAAAAAATAAAAGGAGAAAAACCATCATAAAGTCTAACTTTTATACAGATTTTGACATGCAAGCTTAATAATTCACCTTATTAATCATGACATCATGTTAAATTGTGTACTATAGTTTTGGAAGGGTTAAGCTGATAATTAAGAGTACTCAACACTTGGCTAATTTTTAACCTCAATTATACCCCAGCTAAGAAGACAATAATAAGAAAATGGTCCAATTAAATTAGTCATTTAAATCTCTCTTTCCTTTGACTTTTGTCTTTAAGCACATTGTTCACTTTTGACACATGGAAGCTAGCATGGGAAATTATTGCACTTATAATATATATTTTAAAAATATATAAATAGTATATATATATATAGCAGCATGAGTGGGAGATAGAGAAAAACAAGAAAAGTGAGAATTATATTTTTATGCATATATCATACAAAAGAAGACAAAAGTATATGAGAGTAAAATACTAAAAGTATATAAGGTGGGGATAATTGGGATCAGTATTTTAGCTAGATTTATAAGAACAAGAATTAAATATTGCTTTTGAGAATGATTGATAGAATTTTTTATTTAATTTTAAATAGCCAACTGAGATACGGTCTTTAATTTGTCTAGCAAGATTATTCCTCTCTAATATTTTAGATAATTTTCTTACTTTAGTTCCAATATAATATGCAACAAAAAAGTTTGGTGTATAATCTAATATTGCTTTCTTGTCCTCGTTTTACATAAATTAGTTAAAGCTATATATACTTTTTCTTTGAAAAAATCAAAATAATTTAATTTTCACTATTATATTTATATATTTTATAAAAATACTATTTATATTTTGTCGATTAATACCAGCCACCAAAAGTATTGTTTCTTTCTTAAGAAAAAAAATTATTATACTGCTAATCAATAATAGACATGGTTTTACCTTAAGAATAATAATTATACTAAACAAATTACATACATAATAGTATGTCATTAGTTCAAACAACAAGGTATTATATCATATGCAATAATATGATTAATTTTTACCATACAATTTAAAATGATGTTTTTCATTAATAGTTGAAATAATTACATATCCTTTTCATGTATTTTTAGTATAATTTATAATTGTTTTTAATACTATTCTAATTTATCATAATTAAAAAGTAAGCAATAGAAAAGAAAAAAGAATTCCTTTTGTGTCTTTTTATTAAAAGATGGAATTGCACCTAATTTCATTTATGTCGTGAAAATTTTAAACTTTAGAACATTTATTTCACTCAAAAAAATAAACTTTAGAACATTTATTAAGAATACGAAATTATGATATGTATTGACCTTTAGCAAATTGAGGTGCATTTTTAGGTACAACAAATAATCTCTTAATAATCCAATCTTATTTATATATATAACTATAGATATAGCTACTACCTTTATGTACGCATTTCAATCATTGTGAATGATATTTTTTTTAGGGTATGATATTCAATATGATAATTATTGTTACACTTTTGCTTAAACATATACATAGATATATACTTTAATTGAACTCAAACGATGCACACAATTCATTAATTCGGAACTTTTTTTTCTTCTTCAAAGAATTAAGTTCATCTTTATTATAGAAGAAAAAGATTATGCTGTGTTGAAGAAATAAAACTTATTTAAATTGAAACATTAGTCAATAAGATGCTATGATAGTAAATATATGCTTAAAATAATATAAATATAAATTAGAATGAACAGTGAAAAATAGCATAATTATGAAGGAAAAAAAAAGAAAGAGAAGAAGAATGGAATTAGATACTGAAAAGGTAACTTTAGGAATGATTGGTTGGCATAATAAAACAAAACCATGTGTAGATAAGTATTTGATTGGATGCTTCGAAATGCGTGCACGCAAAGCTAATCAAACGGGACGCGTCATCAGGTCAGGTTTATTATTTATGGGAGCCAAACAATCATTTTCTTTCTCTTTTCCTCCTTCATTTGCTTTAATTAATCAATTTAATCATATATTATTATTTGTTTAATTTAACTACACATATATTCTTTATCATAATTTTTTAATGAATGATCATAAATGAGAATAAATTATAATTTTTTTTAGGTTTATATTAAAAATAATATTTCCAAGCATTAATAACAATTTGTTAATCGTAAAAGAAAAACATGTTATGTTACTTAAACGATAATCTAAAATTATTCTAGAGTAGACAATAACTTATCAATACATACATACTTTTATGGAAGTGAAAGTATTTTTAACTGCATCTTAAAATATAATTTGTTAAGAATAATACAGTAAAATATTTATATAAGAATGCATTTGATTAAAATAATTGTATTTTACTTGAGATGTTATAATTGATTAGTATTATAGATGTATTTGTACGAAAAAAATTCTAAATACAAAAAAGTATTAACTTTAATAACAATAATAACAAAAACTTCATAATAATTATTGCATATTTAAAAGTAGTTCAAATGTGAAATAAATAGATAATTTCTTTCTTTAAGTACAAATAAATAATAATATACATATTTATTTGACTAGATACATAATTATTACTACATAGAAATATATTTTTTTAATATGAGATTTAAAATAAGTATAACTAATTATATTTTAGAGGTTATTTTTACTTATAATTGGCTTTAATTGAGACCAATTTTTTTTTTATAATAAAATAGAGATTATTCTTATATAAATATTTTACTTTAATAAAATTAGTTTGCTTTCAACAATATATAAATTTATAGAAGATTTATTGTAATTTTTATAGAATGAAATAGTTTAATATAAAATTTTAGATATACATAGTTTTTTTTTCCTTCAAACTGTAACGGGCTCATTTGGTATTATTGATTAGATACAACTATATTAGAGGGGGTTATTATTTAAGTTTGAATTTGATTAGACTCGTTACAAACTAGTTGAGAAGTGTTAACTGTTTAGTACAAGATAGATTAGACATATAATAAAATAATAAAATAATAATTAAAAGTATAAAAAACTTAATTAATTGAAATTTTTTCAATAAAAATATAGTATATAAATATTTAAAATCAATGATATTAATATTTAATTTTTTAAGCATATATATAATATAAAAGAAAAAAATAGTTAGAAAAGTAATAATTTATATCTACTATCACTCTCATTGCAACATTAAAAGTAATAATTAGAACACATAATAATAATATATTTGTTTGGTGAACATTCATATTTCCTCATGGTGGAATCACATAATAACTAGTTAAAAAAGACGATATATTATAAATGAGTGTAATAAGTGAAAATTAATTGGGGTGTTTCTATATATCATAGTAGCATATGAAATGAAGTGCATTTACTTATTTGATACCTTTACTTTTAGTGTAATACAGATTACCTTCAATTGCGAATAATATTCACGTAGTGTTTGAAAAAACTAAAATCAGTTTTTTTTAATAGAACTCTAATATAAAGTGTTAACCTAAAAACAGCATTTTCACCTAAATTAAAATATATTTTAATTATTTTTTATGTTAAATATATAATAGACCAATAATAACAAAACACGAATAAAATGTTTCAAATTCAACAAAGTTAATGAATATGATAGTAATAAAATCATATTTTTTTTCTTTCTTTTGGGTATATTTCTCATAAAAGAAAGATTTGGCATATATCAGTAACCCTGTTAAGCATTGGATATTTATATCACAAATATTTTTATTAAATTTAATGAATTTAAAAAACTTATTCTATATATATATATACAAAAACTATTACATAATTAATTTATTTTGTTAAAAAATATTATAAAAGCGCTCCATGTTTATGAACATTTAGCCAAAATTCATGAATACTACTAGAGTATCATTTTGAAGTTATTATATATAAAGTAAAATATCTATAAAGTGTTACTCTATATTATAGATAATTCTCATATAGTCATAAAAAATTTTAGTACCAACTGTGGACGAGATATAAATAGGATTAAATTTCACATTATAATAAGTTATAATATTTCTAAATCTCGCATTTAGAAAATAAGCCTCCACATAGTAATAATTATTTTAATATTAAATATATACTTGTATATGCTATCTTATACACACTAAACATTTATGATGAAATTAATTATCAATTTAGACTTTTAAGATAACTTTGTATATTTATAATATTACTAGATACAAACAACGCACAATATGCATGTTTGCTTAGTTTTATTTATAGAATTTATTAATTATTTTTATTAAATTTATATTAATGTCATATAAATTTTGAAATAAAAATCCTATTTTAATTAAATAAATTATTTATTTTTATTTATGTTTGTTCTAGTTTATGAATTTGGGAGTGACTATATTATATGTTTAATGTAATATTAAATAATATACGTGAATTTTAAATTTAAGTTTCTTGCTAGTTTTTAAAAAAAAAAAAATTAATTTGTTGCTAATTCATAGTAGATCATTTATATGTTTAATATGATATTAATCTAATAAGTAAGTTTAAGTTTAATTAACTATTTATTTAAGTTATAAAACATATGATTTTATTATTTTTAAATAATTATTATTGTAAAACATCTAAAAAATATTATATTTTAATTTTGTTTAATTATTTATTATTTTAAAATAATTATTATTGTAAAATATCTTATTTTTAATTTGTTTAATTATTAATTATTTTTAAATAATTATCATTGTAAAATATCTCAAAAATATCATATTTTAATTTTTTTAATTAATTATTTAATTTTATTTTAATTTAAGTATTTAGAAACTACATTTAATTATAAGAATATTCTGTTAAATATAAAAATATTCCGTTAAAGTTAACCTTAAACAAATAAAAAAACTGTTAAAACCAAGAATTTCCATTATCTACACACTTATTATATAAAAGAGATATATATATATATATACATTATAGCTATAATTTTATGTCATTTTTATTATCAATGTTTATATATTAAATTTAACATATATTTTAGATTGTGAATATTTTTAACAATTTATAAATATAATTCTATTAAGTTATAATATTCTCATAATAATAAATATATATGTTGGTGTCAATATTGTTACTAAGAATATATATATATATATATTGAATTAATGATAAACATTAAACATTGTAAGCTCATGATAACCATCATTATCACATGGCTGAATTTTATTTTATCTTTCTAAAAAAAGAAATATGACCAAATAGGTCGAATCATTATTTAACCCAAATATTATATAATGAAATGGTCATCTTTTGCTATTTTTCTTTTTGAATTTGATCATATATAGTAGATCAACTCTTGTATTAACTAGAATTTTGAAAGTGACATTTAATATTGTTAGGCTAATTATTTAAAGTGAAATGAGGAATCTGAAATATTCACCTTTGAAATTTTTTGACATTGTGTTAACCCACTTTAATTCGATGGATCAGGTTACAACTGCTGGTAATGGATGACCTAAAACATTAAAACAGTTTAATTAGTTATTAATTTTTTGTATTGAGCTTGACTCATGTCAAATCGATCAGGTCAACCAAGACAGTCATTTCATGATCTCCAATTCCCACAAATATGGACTTTGGTTATGATATATAACCCTTAATTCACTGATGGATCAGTCATATAATTGCATTGATTTAGCATTTAGAAACTCAAATTTATTAGGAGCATTTGATTCAACTGCATTCAAGGATATATTTATTTAATTAAAGAACTCAAATGCACAGGATGTCAAATTTCCCCCTATGAGGATTTTTTTAAGGAAAAGTAATCAATTTCTAAATATTTATATTGGAGCTTGGAGAAGAATGATTCATATATATGTTAAAAATTAAGATCTTCTTATATATCACATATTTTTTTTATAGTGTTGATATGAAATATATAATAAAAAATATTATCTTATGAAAATTAAAATAATTAATAGAATCATTATATTTGTTCATTTATATATATATTTGCATAATTTTGACTTTTTAAATTTTAAATTGATAATCTCGTTCTTTGAATGTTTATAGCCAATGTGTTGGAATGGGGTGTATAAGTAAAATTTATGATTTAATATCATTTATGTCAATTTACACAATGTTATATTTCGAAATAATTAATTAACTACAAAAGGGTAAGAAGAGAAGAAAAAAAATGGGTGTGTCTATAATAGAAATTTTATATTATAACCCATCATTTGTAGTACACGCGTAGTGGGGCGGCGGGGCTCCTGACTTCATAACTAGAAGTATAAAGATTTTAATCACTCTAAAAATATAAAAGTTATTTGCGGCGAAAGTAATTAAATTATTATATTTATACACTTAAGTACTTAAGTTTTTTTTTTTGCGGTAAAAGTACTTTTTGTTTATGTTTTATTGGTACAGTTTGATACAATCGTCAATTCTCACTATTAAGTTTATCTGTAAAACATAGACAAAAGTAACCAATTAAAAAGATATTTGTAGCGAAAGTACCAAATTTAAAAAATGTTTGCAGCAAAAGTATCTAATTTAAGAGATATTTTTTGTGAAAGTATCCAAATTATAAGCAAATTTCATACTATATAGACAAACTTAACGATGAAACAAATAATTATACTAAATTTGACCAAAACATGGATGAAGGGTATTTTTGCTGCCAAAAAAATAATTTTAATACTTAAATGCTACAAACACAATAATTTAATTACTTTTGTCACAAATATAAAAAAAAAATATACATTTTCTTGACACTAAAAAAGGGAGATTCAAACTTCAGACCTCCTCTTTGTGAGAAGAGGTGTATTATCACTAGATTATGCCTATGACCACCCGTACAAAGCGATTCTATCCTCATATATATGTTTTCATCCGATATCTTACAAAACAAAGATATTTTACTATAAAAAACAATTATATGGATTCATTATGATACTTTCTCTTGTATCTTATCTATTTTCCTTCACTCCCGTTTAGCTAAGATTTTTTTTTTTAAATAAATAAATAGTACTTTTAGAAGTGTTTGAGTAAAAATAAAAAATAAATATATATTTTTTTTGGAGAAGTTGGCTTCTCTCCCAAAAGACTTTTGAGAACTTATATTTTAAATTAGAATAATTATATAATTATTAATTTACTCATAATTTTTTATTAATTATTCAAATACTTTAGAAGGAATTTTTCATTAATTTTTTTTATTATATAGTTATTCAGAGGAAAAACTAAGATAAAGCTTTTACTTGTTCTTTTAGATAAATGTCCTTTTATTAGGGTTACGAAGGAATTAACACTTTTTAAACCTTTATCATTAGTCATGGTAATACTTATAGATCATAGGCTAGAGTGTGCGCGAACACATTTACTATTTAATTTTTATTTAAACTAACTAGCTAAAATGGGTTTATTATATATTCAAGAAAAGCGTATTAATTAAAAGTAATATTTTAAATTGTTTGAATTTTATAGTTGTACAATACATGTAAAAATGCCATTTCAAGTTAAACATTATTGCTTTTATCAAAGTGTATACATATCCTTTTTATGTGGTACACGCACTTAAAAGATCATATACTTTCTCCGGTAAATCCCATTTTGACTTTTTGTTTTTTATACTTAATATTTTTGACTCCATTAGTTTTGACGCAAACACATTATTTAAGTACCCTTATAAAAAATAGTGCTATATATATAAAAATATATTCGAGTTGCAGTCACAAAATGTTCTACTTAATATATAATGATAATGAATCAAGCACGTTTGCTAGTGATAACATTCATTCATGTACTTTTATATATATTGAGATTTCCTAATCGGATTCTTTGTTGAGCCCCGCAGTGTACCATCGGTCGGAAGTGTGTAGTATATTATAGAAGAATTATATATATGTACCAATTTCTTTCAATTATATATATATATATATATATATAATACTACATGATATAAAGTGTAAAAGTATAGGTGGGGTTACGATCAACTATATATTATAATACTACATATTTGTGGAATACATGTGGATGAACTCCATCCTTAACTTCTTCATCCACTTCATGTTGAATTTTCTTCCACAAATACGAGACAAATTCCACGGCATTGGAGATATATGTTCGCATATTAAAATAATCAAGAAAGAGATATGATATGATTTGAGTTTATTTGTTTCTAACCCTAAAATTTTCAACATGGTTTTTGAAAAAGACATTTTCTTTTCTTTTCTTTTAAAAATGTAAACTCTTAACGATTTTAATTTATAGAAATATAAATCATAATTCTGTTTTGCAAATCTCTTCTATATAAAAAGTGTGCATATATAACAAAAATTCTTAATTTTAATAAATTGTTTCGTTAACTTTAATGAAATATTCTAAATATTTAATGAAATATACTTTTAAAACTAACTTAAAAATATGTATTTATCAACTATATTAATACAAATTCAAATATTATAAACTATCATTATTATTATAATATTTAATATAAGACTATATATATAATTATATTATTATAAATTCAAATTATCATTATTATAATAATATATAATACAAAACTAGATAATTAATAACTATATTAATATAAATTTAAATATTATAAAATATTATTACATTATAATATATAATCCTATTTTATTACTAAATATATTAATATGAATTCCAATATTATAAAATATTATTATTATAATAATATTTAATACAAAACTAGATATTTAATACTTATATCAATATAAATTTAAATATTATAAAATATCATTATAATAATAATATATAATCTTAATTTTTATTAAAAAAATCATCATTTATATTTAAAAAGTTATCATATTATATATATAAATTTTAAAAAAAAAGCGTAAACAATGTTTGGTTTAATTTTTTATTTAATATGTTTATGTCATTATTTTATATATAATATTATTTATTTATTTAAAATTTATATAACAATAATACAAATTTAATAAATATAATTAATAAATTATATAAATAAAACCAATCAAATATACATTATACGTTATTTGCATCTAGTATATACATATATATATACTAGGTGCAAGCAAATGCAATGTACATTTGCTAATTCATTTTATTTAAAGAACTTATTAAGTTTTTATACTTGTCATATAAATTTAAATATATAAATAATAATATTAAAAGAATGATATAAACATATTAAAATAAAAATTGAACCTAAACATTATTTATGATTTTTTTTAAAAAAAATAATAAACTACACTATTTAATGTATAAAACATTTATGCTATTATTCAAATTACGCATTTATGATTGGAGAAGAAATTTGTTTATTTTTTATAGAAGATAAATATTATTTTAATTTCTTAAGTAGTTACATAGTCATATTATTTGTGTACACGATACCTATATATAATGTATTTATAATGTTTGTTTTTATTAAATATGAATATATATTTAGTTAAGTTACATTAAGTTTTAGAAAAAAATATGTTTTCTTTATAAATATAAATGATAAAATTTTTAATAAAAATTAAGATTATGTATTATATATTATTATAATAATGATATTTTATACTATTTAAATTTTTATTAATATAAATATTAAACATCTAGTTTTATATTAAATATTATTATAATAATGATATTTTATAATATTTGAATTTATATCAATATAATTAATAAATATCTATTTTTAATAACTTTAAATGTATTTTACATTAAATATTTGTAATATTTAGTTAAAGTTAACAAAATTACTATTAAAACAAATTTTTTTTGTTATATCTACTCATTTTTTTTTTAAATAGAAGAGATATATCCAGAATTAGAAATGCGATGGGATTAAATATTATTTGACATGCACAAAAAATCTACACCATTCCTTGATTTTTTTTATTTTAATTTTTTTATAATTTATTTTTCACGATTTTCGTGTCATATCTTCAAGCAGCACCGCAACAGCTTTAAGCTGCAAAGAGAATTGAAACTGGAAAAGGGTAATGGATATATGAATTATATATGTCTAATTATTAGTTTAAATTCTCCTTTGAATGCTGCGCAGACAATAGTTTTATTTTTCCTATGTGTTTGTCTTTGTTATCTTGTCCTTATGTTGATTTTATCCAAGATGAAAAAGAAGGATTGATATTGAGTAGAGTTAATTGATAAGTAAATAATAACCTAGCTACTTTATAATCTATAGTAGCCATCCTTTTTGGATAAATTTAGGGAAAGTATCCGGGATTTAGGTTTTAGTTTAGTTAGGATTATTAAGTCTACAAAAGCTAACTATATTTTTCTATTTTGACTAATAAAATAATCCATGCCATTCCATTGGGATTATAAATAGGGATAAAAATTAAGGGGATATTTATTGAAGCATGTGATGTGATGAGGGGAATCCAATGTGTTAATTCAAGCATGATACAAGATGAAACAAAAGAACACACCCTTTTATGGAAGCTAGCTAGCTTAATAATATTCTTAGCTAATCAAGGAAACAACGGGCCAAGTTTCAAAGTATTATTGTCGATTTCATTACCTCTAATTAATTGTTAAATTGAAATTATGGGGTGTAATCCTTATGATGTTGAAAACTCATATAAAGAAAAAAGAGAAAGAAAAAAAAATCAAATGTTTCTTTTATTTTCTTAGATATTGTCTTAGCAAACAAACAAGATCATAAGAAAGGATATGAGGGATTATAATGAGGTGGTGGTTGGGAGGGTATATATTGTCAATATAATAATGCGAAATATTTTGTCCTCATTTATGTAGTAGGAATATCTTTGTATAGTTATATAATGAAGAAAAAAATATGTTGACTGGAATTTAGTATGTGTGCACTTGGCAAGTTTCTTCAAAACACAACTCCCAAATGATGATCAAAGCTATTTGTTTATTAATTTTGATCACTGACATATATAACATTTATTTAGTGTAATTATTCTCGGTTCAGTTAAACCTTGCTATATAATAAATTATTTAAGTATTAAATGCAAATTTGACTAATTTATATTAATATTTGTAGACTCTAGAATGTATTTAGATATTTCTACAACAACAAATCTGGTCCACATGATCATTTACAACCCATCATTATGGGTCGATCGAGACCTTGATTTTTTCGCATTCGACAGAAGAGGTATAATCAGTTTTAAAAAAATGAGGTCATTCCCAAACACAACAAATACATAATAAAATAAACTAAAAAAATCCAAAATTTGAAGAAAATGAGAGAAGAATATAAGAGAAGAAAGATAAGGACAAGAAGGTGGAGTTTGGGTTCTTTGTTTGTTTCATGGCAAGGCATGGGAGAGACTAGCCAAGAGGGATTTTATTTTATTCTAATTTTTTTTAGTAAAAAAAAATGACAGAAAGAGAGACAGTAAATTTAAAAAGGAAAAAAAGTTAGGAGGGTAAGCTTAGTGGTGGTAAAGACACGGGAGCCCGACAAAGATTTTGGGTGTACGGACAAGACATGGCATTAAATATTACCTTAAAATGCCCAGAAAATAATAAGGTCGTGTTTGGTAAGTGACGACCCCCAGAAAAGGGTCAGGGCAGGGCTTGGCTTAGGCTCAGCTATCTCGAGATTTAAGGCTTTTTATGCTTGTTTGTTTGCTACATCGAAATGCGGTTTAAGGGAATGTATGTCGTGGGAAGAAGATTACTTACTATTTATTTATCTATGTCTGCCTCACTACAATAATTTTAATTGGCCTTTTTAACTTATATTTTTGTTTTCATATTCTCCACTTGGACTATACATAATCATATTATTTACTTGGAATGTTTTTCATAAAAAAATCAAACTATTTATAATAATAATAAATATAGCAATATACGTATATTAACACTAACACTAATTATTAGGACTAGCATTATTTGTTTATCCTTTCTGTTGTATTATGACGGTTGTTTGTTACCGTTATTTTGTTTGTTAGCTTAGTTTATTAGTTGAGTTAGTTAAGCAGAGTTGTTGGGTCTTTTTCAACCAATTCTGTTAGGCTTCTGTGAAGCTTAGCTGCTTTGTTCTATATATTAGTCTTGATGCTCGAATGTGAACTTTAACTGATTCAAGCTTAATAAAAGTTTTCTCCATTTTTTCATTCCGCAATATGGTATCAGAGCGGGAAGGTTAAGCTTCCCTGTTTTCCGATCCAATCTCCGGCTTCTCGTGCACAGTTCCGACGACGCCGTGCTCAACTTCCGATCCGTTCTTCATCAAATTTCTTCTGCTGCATTCCATTGTCTTCTGCATTTCAGCGCCTTCTTGATTCTTTCAATTTCGAAACTTCGAACTTTCAGAAATGGCTACAGATCCTCAAACTCAATCTTCGACCGATCAAAGCTCAAATCCTCCTGGAGATCCTCAAACACAGTCAGCCCAAAGTAATCCAAGCATACCGCTCACTATGATCAAGAATCCTCTGGAAGATCCGTCAAATCCCTATTTCTTGCATCATGGAGACAATCCGGGCAACACTCTCGTATCACAGCCATTAACAGGACAAGACAACTACACTTCATGGAGTAGAGCCATGCTTCTTGCCATTTCGGTCAAAAACAAGATCGGCTTCCTTGATGGTTCAATCTCTAAGCCATCAATTTCAGATCCTGTTCTTCACACTGCCTGGATCAGGAACAACAACATGGTAATCTCTTGGATCTTAAATTCTGTTTCTAAAGAAATATCGTCTAGTATATTGTACGATGAATCTGCCTCAACTATCTGGTCAGATCTTAAGGTTAGATTCCACCAAAGAAATGGTCCTCATATTTTTAATTTGAGAAAAGAACTCATGAATCTGAAACAAGAAAATCAGACTATAAGCATGTATTTTACAAAGCTCAAAACTATATGGGAGGAACTAACAAATTATAGGCCAAGTTGTGTTTGTCATGGGTGCACTTGTGGAGGTGTTAAAAAACTTCAAGAACACCATCACATGGAGTACATAATGTCATTTCTCATGGGGCTTTCGGATTCATACTCTCAAGTTCGAGGAAGCATCTTGCTCATGGACCCAATGCCGGAAGTAAACAGAGTCTTTCATCTCGTGACACAAGAAGAACATCAAAAAGGTAATGCTTTTGCAAGTAATGATTCTAATAATGCCATGGCTTTTGCTTTCAAAAGTGACAAGAATTCTGCACCAAAGAATGACAATCAAAACTTCAAGAATCATCCTCAAAAGAAAAGCAGACCTTTTTGTAGCCATTGCAATGTACTTGGGCATACCATAGAAAGGTGTTATAAACTACACGGCTATCCTCCTGGATACAATAAACGCAACAAACCTGATGAAGCTGCTGCAAATCATATACAAACCAAGGATTCTCTCAACACAGCACCATCGGATAATCATGCTTTTCTGCCTCAATTGACAACTGGTCAATATCAGCAATTACTGAGTTTGCTCGCATCTCAGCACAATGGTACGAATAACACAGATCCATCTACTTCCATAGGTAACTCAGGTATTGTGCTATCTCATCATTCCAATTTTACCTTAAATAATTCATGGATTATCGATTCCGGAGCTACAAGGCATATTTGTGGTAATATAAAATTGTTTCAAGTTTTATGTAAAACTTCTTCTACTAAATTAATATTACCTAATAACGAATCTGTATTAGTTAGTAAAAGTGGTACAGTGTGCATAAATGAGTATATCACTCTTAATGATGTGTTGTATGCACCAAATTTCAAATACAACATTGTGTCAGTAAGTTGCCTTACTAACAATACTTCTATTGCTATTGAATTCACATCTGAGTTTTTTCATATACAGGACAAGGCCAACCAGAAGATGATTGGAAGGGGTAGAAATGTCAATGATCTGTATATACTTGACACTACACCGACATCATCTTCAATACTTACTGTTTCTGCTGAAACATGGCATTCACGCCTAGGTCACCTATCCAATAAGAGATTACATTTACTCAAAGATATTTTGCCTTGTAATATTTCTGTTTTGCATAAACATGAACCCTGTTATATCTGTCCGATTGCTAAGCAAAAGAAGCTTTCTTTTAATCATAAAACCAGATTTTCAAGTCAAATTTTTGATCTTATACATTGTGATGTTTGGGGCCCTTATCATATCACATCACACACAAATCACAGATATTTTCTTACTTTAGTAGATGATTATTCTCGATTCACATGGGTATACTTGATGA
This sequence comes from Humulus lupulus, assembly GCF_963169125.1. Lineage (NCBI taxonomy): Eukaryota > Viridiplantae > Streptophyta > Magnoliopsida > Rosales > Cannabaceae > Humulus > Humulus lupulus. The sequence continues at coordinate 46,258,286 of NC_084800.1, read as the reverse complement.
ATTTTAAATCTGATGCTTCAACCATTATTCCTGCTTTCTTGTCCTATGTTCAAAATCAATTTAAATGCATATTTAAAACATTTAGATCTGACAACGCTCCCGAATTGTTATTCAAGGAATTGTTTTCTAAATATGGAATTCTGCATGAGTTCACTTGTGTAGAAACACCTGAACAAAATGCAATTGCTGAAAGAAAGCATCAGCATTTACTTAATGTGGCTCGAGCATTATATTTTCAAGCTAAAATTCCTGTCAAATTCTGGTCTGAGTGCATTTTGACTTCTGCTTATCTAATTAACAGAACACCTACTCCTTTGCTAAAAGGAAAAACACCATATGAGTTACTGTTTAATAAAATTCCTGCTTATGATCATTTACGTGCCTTTGGATGTTTAGTCTTTGCTTCTACTCTCACTGCTCATAGACACAAGTTTTCACCAAGGGCTAGAACTTGTGTATTTATGGGATATCCTAAAGGAATTAAAGGGTATAAACTTTATGATATACATAATAAACTGTTTTTTATTTCTCGCAATGTTGTGTTTCATGAACAAATCTTCCCTTTTCAGAAACTTAATGCTGATAGTCCAAACTTGGACCCTTTTTCTCAAACTGTATTACCTCATACTACTATTACTGATTATATGCATTGTGATTATCCTCCTATGTCTCGCATTACTGCCCCTTCTTCTGCACAGGAAAATAACAATGACATAGCAGATTCACAAACCATGGACATCGACTCATCTGCACCTAATGAAGAACTCATGGAATCAGTTTCTGTCCCTCCTGTTCTTCGAAGATCCAGCAGAGTTACCAAAACACCAGCTTATTTAAGAGATTTTGAATGTTCCTCTTTCATTCAAGATCAATCCTCCACACCTCATCTTTTATCTAAAGTCCTATCTTATTCTAAGTTATCTGAGTCTTACAAAAATTTTGTCTTTGCAGTTTCATCTCATAAAGAACCACAAGTTTATTCAGAGGCTGTGCAGCATGATCATTGGGTAAAAGCTATGCAACAGGAGCTTGATGCACTTAACAACAATCACACTTCGACTATTACAGAATTACCAGCCAACAAAAGGGCAATTGGGTGCCGATGGCTGTACAAAATTAAATATAACAGTGATGGTAGCATTGAACGGTATAAAGCCCGACTTGTTGCTCAAGGTTATACGCAACAAGAAGGGCTTGATTTTTTTTGATACATTCTCTCCTGTTGCTAAAATGGTTACCCTTAAACTACTGCTTGCTATTTCTACTATAAAAAAATGGCATACTTTGCAATTAGATATTAACAATGCCTTTCTTAATGGCGACCTCAATGAAGAGGTGTACATGACTCTACCTAAAGGACTAAATCTATCTACTTCTCTAAATGCAGGTTCTAATTTGGTCTGTAAACTGCATAAGTCCCTGTATGGCCTCAAGCAATCATCCAGACAGTGGTACAAAAAGCTCTCGGATGCCTTGTTACAAGAAGGTTTCACTCAATCTTTGGCCGATTATACTCTGTTCACAAGAGGATCTGAAGACTCTTTTATTGCACTACTTGTGTATGTTGACGACATCATCATCACTGGTCCCAACATCACAGTCTTACACTCACTACAAAACTCCCTGCACCAGAAATTCAAGCTTAAGGCACTTGGCAACCTTCAATACTTTCTAGGCTTTGAAATAGCCAGAAAACAAGACAACTTATTCCTCTCTCAGCGAAAGTACACCTTACAATTACTTGAAGATACTGGCTATACAGGGAGCAAGCCTAGCAAAACACCCATGGATCCTAAGCTCAAATTAAATAATGAAGATGGGGAACTCATTGCCAATCCTTCTCAGTATCGCCAACTCATTGGCCGCTTGCTCTATCTCACCTTGTCTCGTCCAGACATTACCTATGCAGTCAATCATTTGAGTCAATTCATGTCTGCTCCTCGTACACCTCACTTACAAGCCATTCACCATCTACTTCGATATCTTAAGGGAACACCGGGTCAAGGCCTTCTATACTCTGCATCTTCTACTCTGCAATTACGAGGATTCTCAGACTCCGATTGGGCTTCCTGCCCAATCACTCGAAGATCAACAACAGGCTTCTGTATTTTTTTGGGCGATTGCCTCATCTCATGGAGAACCAAGAAACAACCCACCATATCTAAAAGCTCAGCTGAAGCCGAATATCGAGCATTAGCATCTACAACCAGTGAAGTTACTTGGCTTCAATACCTTCTCAAAGATTTCCATATTCCTCAACCGCATCCTTCCTTCATTTATTGTGACAATCAATCCGCCATCCACATAGCTAATAACCCCACTTTTCACGAACGAACTAAACACATAGAGTTGGACTGTCATTTCATTCGGGATAAGATCAAGACATCTCAGATCAGACTCATACCTATATCCAGCACCTTACAACTAGCAGATGCCTTTACGAAGCCCTTGACTTCACCAGTTCTCAACTCTCACATCTCCAAAATGTCTGTATACAACATATACAGTCCATCTTGAGGGGGGGGTATTAGGACTAGCATTATTTGTTTATCCTTTCTGTTGTATTATGACGGTTGTTTGTTACCGTTATTTTGTTTGTTAGCTTAGTTTATTAGTTGAGTTAGTTAAGCAGAGTTGTTGGGTCTTTTTCAACCAATTCTGTTAGGCTTCTGTGAAGCTTAGCTGCTTTGTTCTATATATTAGTCTTGATGCTCGAATGTGAATTTTAACTGATTCAAGCTTAATAAAAGTTTTCTCCATTTTTTCATTCCGCAATACTAATATATATATATATTGCGTTAGTAATCCATTTTTGTCCAGTTTTTAGTAGTAATCCATCTCAGTTTGGTGATTTAAAAGAATAAAATGGTCAATCATCAATTTGCTTACAGAATTTCATATTTATATTAATTTGAAAATTTTGAAAGTTGTTTATTATGATTGTGCTCAAATCACGTTCGTTAAATAAGTATTAATTTATTAAAAAAATTGGATGGAAAAACAAATCTTATAATGGCTATTCATCAGGGTCACGCGAATATCAATTTAATTAGGCTATTCCTGTCACATGTTAAACTTTTTTTTTAGTAGAACACGTATGTACATTACAATAGATTTAACTAAAGCATTTTGAACTTCTTTTTTTTTTAAATATTTTATTTTATAAAACTACGATTTATAATCCATTGAGGAATTTCCAACCTAAAATCAAATAATATTATTATATCTCTCAATTATTATTTTCTGCCAAGAACCATGTGTCTTTCACACTATCAACTAATTTCTTAATAATTCTTTTTACTTTTTCTTCATTAGTTGAAATATTGTCTTAATTAGTTAGTTTATTAATGAAATAATGAAGAAAATAATGATAAGTATGATAGTAAACCATATGGTTGAAGACTTCAAGTATGTGTTTGATATTTTAAGGTCAAATCACACGACTACTTAATTATGATCCAACGTAATATATAGTTTGAAATACGTCACAGATTAATAATCATGGAATAATCGAAGTCTAAGTGGAGATTCTTAAAACAACCAAATTGTGATATTATAACCTCTCACTATTTCTTTTGCAAGAGAATTACTCGTCTTTCTCGCCACAATTTTCCACGTCACGTATGTTCAGAGTTTGAACACGGCAACTAATATATATTATACATATTTATATCCAAAATAACGCGTTTTCACCCCGAAATTTCACTCTCGCCTTCTTTCTCAATTCATAAAATAATGCCAGGCCATAACCGATAAATCAATAGGTTTTTAATTAAACAATATTAGAGCCTTTTATGAAATTAAGTAAGAAGAAAGTGATTTTTTCTTCTTCTTATTATGTAGGTTAAAATAATTAATGCATGCACCTATTCTAAAATTATGAAAAAATGGCAATAGGGTATCAATCCTTTAAAAGTTTAAAATGTTAATAACTAGTCCTCCGATAAATAATAATTTAAGACCTCCACACTATGTTTAGACTTTATGTAGCTTTGAAATTATTGTGAACGGTACGTTTTAATGAATTTTTTTTAAGCAAATCAGTCGGATCTTTTCCTTAATATAAGGTTAGGTTAAAGTAATTGATTTCCGTACGAGTGATTAAGGCATTATCTATAATTCATATTTTAATAATAAATGTTTTAATATATATTTTATTTTGTACTTTATTAATTAAATGATATAATAATAAAAAAAATTGTGTGTAATTTTTAGTATTGTGGTTGGAATGAGATAATATTATAATGTTAAAATTACATTATTTTAGTGTTGATTTAGTATAAACTTTGTGATTGGAGGTCTCATGGAAAGCCAAAAATATTGATTTTTTATAAACTCTTATTCAATTAAGTCTATTAATTATAACTTTGTTATTTATATGCCACCAAAAAATAGTTTGTACTTTATTTTCTCTTACTACAACAATTTTCACTTTCAATAACTCTCTATGATGGCTTACATCTATGGTGTAAGACATTATAAGTATTTAGGGATATTTTAAGTTTAAGGAGGTAAGTCATTAAAAGTTTTTGTTTATAACTAAGTGGGTAAGTCATTAAAAATTGTGGTAGACGTTTTTTATAAATTAATTAATTTATAAAAAAACAGATTCTGAAGACTTTCAACATCTCTCATAGGAAGATGTGTAGGACATCTAATGTCTCATCTGGGAAGACGTGCCACATCGAATGTCTTCTCAAGAGAGACATCAAATATCCTACACGTCTTCATAGGGGAGATGTTATAGGTCTTCCCCTGATATACCCTAACCATTCCTCTTCTTCTTCTTCCCCGAGCCGCACGAACCAAAAAATAGCCGCGTTTCTAGGGCAATTTTCAGGTGCATTATTGCGATTTCGCCCTGTAAAAATCTCATTTCAGGTATGGTTTTAAGATTTAATGAATGTATTATAGTTAGGATAATATTTTTTTTGTTTATTTGTAGCGGATTTGGGCAAATCTTGTCTCAATAAAGTTGATTTCAAACATATTTTAGGTAATGTTTCAAGATTAAAACGATGTATTATAGTTAGAATAATAGAAAAATGATATTTGCGCATTCTTTTTTCTAATTTTTTTGGGTGGTTAAGTATGTATATGTTTTGCTAAAATTTATTTAACAACTTTGTCGTCTAAAGTAAGGAAAATAATTTGAATTTTATTACATAGCAAGTTGCATGTATAGATATAAGTAATTCAAGTATATATTTTTATGATTTTTTTTAATTTTAATTTTTATTTAATTCAAAATTTATATATTTGTATATATATTTTAAATATTTTATTAATATTTAAGTATTTAGGCAAAACAGGGGTCAAATTGATATTTTTTCTATTTGAATTTATATTAATATAATTATTAAGTATGTAGTATTGTATTAAATATTATTATAATAATGATATTTCATAACATTTAAATTTATATTAATATAATTATTAAATATTTAAATTTATATTAAATATTATTATAATAATTATACTTTATAATATTTGAACTTATATTAATATAATTACTAAATATTTATTTATCATATTTTTTTAATTAATTTTAAAAATATATTCTGTTAAATATTTGTAATATTCCGTTAAAGTTAAAAATATTAAAAAATGGTTAAAAATAAGAAAAACTGATAAACACTTATTTTTTATATAAAAAAAGATATTTATGTAACGCCCTGGATAGCCAAGACCGCTACACTGTGTGTTTATAAAGTGCCAGACTTGCTAATCAAGTCATTAAAGTAAAAACGTGTACTAAAATAGTGGAGGAACTAGGATTAAAAGTGTTTTGGTCTCAAAAGTACGTTTTCATTACTAACCATTGTTTACGATCATGGGATCCCAAAATTGACAGTTTAAAAGCCATTTACAAAAGTTACAACGTTTAGATACATCGACTGGCCATACTAAGGCAAAAGCGAGCTGTTAGGTAATCTCTGTCCTCACACACTCCTCGACCGTGGCGATCGAATGGCTGGCTATGTACATTACACCTCGGAGCTCTCCACCTCAGGCCTGGTCCAGCTTGCCCTTGCCCTTACCTGCACCACGAAGCACCCGTGAGCCAAGGCCCAACAAGAAAACACAGAAACAACAGAGCATGAACAATTAGTAACAAATCAATTACACATATAGCATCTCATCAACTCAAGTGTATCAACAGTCAAGTATTTCATAAACTAAGCATCTCAGCTCAAATACATAGTGCACAGACGATAACCAGGGCTAGCGCTCACAGGCAGCTCCCTCTGTTATCCTATTATTCCCGGCACTCAATGGCCAATTCGCGCCCCGTGCGCTAAACTCATGAACGGTACTCTTAGACCGCTTATACGTGTCCCTTGGCATAATACCAACGATGACACAATACAACTTTTGGGAGCACTTAGTCCCATTCACAACCATACATTCGGGTGCAGTTTTCTTACCTTTCAATTCAATAGCTTTAATCCCTCGACACCTTGAGCACGATCCCACTCGAGCCCTAGCGCTCACCTAAACACAATCATGGCCAAAGTCAACATCAACCCTTAAGTTCAAAACCTAGCCCCGGGGCCAAACCCGAGCCCCCGGGATGTCCTAGTTCCACCAAACAAGGTGGTGGAACCAAACCCCAAACCTTAGGTCAAAAACCCTTGCAAATTACCCTAAAATCCCCTTCAGAAGGTAGGGTAGCGCTACAGCGCTCTTGGGAGGGTGCTATAGCGCTACAGACAGAAACTAAAACCCTTCCAGCAAAATGGCCTAGCGCTACAGCGCCCAAAGGCTAGCGCTGTAGTGCTAGTCACAGACAGCCCAACACCAAATTTTCCCCTTGTGCGATTTTCTCGAGCCAACCTCAACCAAACCTCTTCCAACTCTTACCCAAACCTAAAAACAACCTCATGACCACACTCCACTCATCCCAAGCACCCTAAACATCTAAAACCCAAGCACATGCAATCACAAACCCAAAATTCACCATAGCCACCTCCAAACTCTAGAACCCAACATAAACCAGCTGAACATCAGAATTAGAACTTAGAATTCATACCTTTGATAGAATTTCGCCCACAAGCTATCCCTAGGCTCCCTTGGCTTGCTACTCCTCAGCCTTAAGCCTGAATTCCCCAAAGTTCCATTCAATTCAGCTCAAGTACCACAACTTAAAAACCAGAAACAGAAATGGATGAACTCTAGAATCTTACCTCAAGTGTTAGTGAAACCCTGCTAAACCTCTGCCAATTCCTTAATCTTAGGTCAAGATCCTTGATGTTTAGTTATCCCAGCTCTCCTCTAAGCTTTACTCCAAAAATTCTCAAGAAACAGGTGAAGGATAGTGTAAACCGACTTAGAGAAACTCCCTCTGTTTTCCCTCTTTCTTTTCCTTTCTTTTTCAGACTTCTTTCATATTCTACAAATTCCACTAACTTAAAACCCCAGTAATACCCATCCTTAAGAGTCAAATGACCTTTATGCCCTCCCAATTAACTCTAATCCTTTAGTCCACTTAAGGGTATTTTAGTCATTTTGCCTAATTCCCGCTACTTCCTCGAATGTATCTATTATTCCCCGCTTAATTCCCGATACCTAATTAATCACCAATAGCATTCCTCAATGTTACAATAATCTCCAGCTCATCTACTAAATTCCCATTTATACCCCTGAGCTCACCCCGAGCCGGGTATAAATCCCCGCTATGACTTTTCCACTACTTTGCTCACTAGGATCGTCTCGAGTCACTGATCGCGAATATATATCCACATAATAATGTGGTCTCAACAATTATCACATATATCAAAGCAGTTATGCTCATAATGGCCAAAATTACGATTATGCCCTTCTAACCTAATCTGGGCCTATATGCATACAAACACGCATAGTCATGCATCTCAAGTACTCAAGTAATCATATAACATGCTTTAAATCATAATTATACATCTAAATCACTAAAATCACACGTAATCTCCATTATGCCCTCCAGGCATGCTAATCAAGGCCCTTAAGCCTTATTAGCGAATTTGGGTCGTTACAATTTACGTGCACATTGAATATATGTTAGGAGTTAGATGGGTGTGCTTCAACTTTTACTTACAACTTCGGATCTCACCTCAATTTTGGCTTAGGTTTATAATTAGGTTAATGTATGTGGTAAGCTTAGCATTTTAAGGTAGGTAGAGTCAGGTTGTATGAATGAGTATCTCCTCTATAGTCTATACCTATATTTGTGATGATCATACCTAAATCCAAGTTTATATATATATAAGTAGAGCATCATTATAATGTTGGGTGAGAAATTGATAAAATTGACATTAATTATTATATTCATCATGTGTAAATTTATTTATTAAGAAATTAGTCATTTAATTTGTTTTTTATTGATGGAATTATATATCTTGTTTACTTAAGAAACGAGATTTAAAAATTTGAAACTTAAAATAATATTGATGTGACTATATTTTCCCTTAAATAACTTAAATTGTTTTTCTCTCTCCACAGTCCATCCGCTCCCTCTCGAATCAGATCCATATATAGTTTCCTGTCCCATAGAATCACATTTGTCAAACTCTCATGTATGTATCCCAAATATTATTACTTAATATAATTTACAAAAAATAATAGAAAATAAATTTTATAAAATGGTCGCCACGTCAGCATGAAACGTGACGTGAGGAAGAGACCAAATTTGTAATTAGGAGGCAAAAATATCTCTATATACAAAGTACAACTTAAGGCCGTAATTTGGGGGAAAAAAGTAAATTTTGACCCTTCAGGTATTATACGACGATAAGAAAAATATTTTAATACAATATATAACATATGTATTACTTGAAAATTATATATTTATAATTAATATACATTTTGGTTACAATATTAGGATGATTGACTATATTAAAATATATAAGATATTTATGCGGTGCATGCACCTATTAAAAAGGAAGCACTTTTTTTTTTTTTTTCAGTATATGAATTCTAATTTGTTTTACATGATAGTTGTAAATTGTATTGGTATTTAATTAGAATATCAAGTAAATTTTTTAGAAAATTATAAAGAATTTACTATATTGAAAACATGATTCAAACAATTTATTTTACATATAAAAAAATATACAGAATGCAACATTATACTGTTTGAATTATGTTATTTGTATAAAGTAAATTATTCAAAATTTATTAACATTTTGTATAATGTCTAAGTAATAAATACATTGTACACTTTCGTATAACCCACATGTATTGAATTGAGGATATGGTGCACCATAGAATTTCTCTTTATTTATATATAATAAATCAATAAATTTTTAACAAAATTCTTGTGTGTGTAATTGCATGATTCTATTTATTTTTGTAATTATCAAATAAAAATGATCTAAATTTCTCCTTTAATATAATTTATTAGTTTCTGAATTCTTATGTATAGCTAGCTAAATATTCTTTCTGTAATATAATATTATGGAAAGTGTGTGACGGCAGAAGAAAACAAAATAATTTTTGTCTTTGCTGTATATTGAGTTTACTGGTATGGCTTTAATCTTTCCCTTTCCCTTTCCCTTTCCCGTGGTCGAGAGAGTGAGCCAATTATTACATTTTGTTACATTTACATTGTTTTTATTTGTAATAATTAAGCAGCCGGTAGGTGGACCTACATTTAATTAATATTAAATTATATACAAATCTAAACTACTCTTTTTTTTTCTCCTACTTTGAATTTCTGGTGCTATTTTTTCTCAAACCATACAATTAATTTGAAATACTCAAAGTGTTAGATAATATTATATATAAAAGATAGAGGTAGGGGGCGGCCCCAACATTTATATATGGAGATGTAATTAAATGGTTAATTAATAAATGAAATAGTAGTAATTAATTTTAACTTCTAGGAACTTGTAATCATTCTCTTAAAGACCTGAGGTTAGGGATCTCCAAACCCTAGATTTTGACCCCTCGAAAAGTGAAATGTGTCGGTCATATCTCTCAATCTGAAATTTAGTAAAATTTAACCTGTAATTTCACGGGCAATCCACTCTGACAATAACCACATGTTTATTAATTAATTGAATTCTGTATGATATTAGAATTATATTAATTAGTTTAGATCATACATAAATTTGAATAATCGTTACAGCAAAACATACAAGCAGATACGGCCAATGTATGTAATTAGCTAAAACATGGGATAAGCCAATTTTATATAAAGTAGTATATATTGGCTAAATCTGTAATCTTATTACAATCCAAAAGTAAGTAGAAAAAAAACACATTAATATCAGCTTGATGACTATGGTTATCGTCATTATAACAAATATAATATATTATCACCATTGCAGGGCTAGCATGATTGATTATGAGGGGACTTATTTTATAATTTTTGATTTTAGGGTCTTGAATAAACTTTTTCTTAACACGTTAATTAATAACCTTTTAATCTTAAAGACTTTTTTGAAGAAAAAATATGAGAGAGACGCCCCGTCCCTTCCTATATGCATTAGATTCGTACCATATACGGCGAGAGCTTCTTTTCAATAATTATAATTGATTAAGTTTTTAGTACTATCAATATTAATTATTCTTTATTCTTGTGAATATATTGAGAGTATAATGGATTTATTATATGATGTATATTTAAAAAATAATTAAATTATATAATTACTTACTTATTCATGTATCAAGAGATAATACTTATGTGCACGGAAGTGTCAACGATGGTGAAAGGACTAGATCATTACAAGATGTACGTAAAATACACATTGAGAGAGATGGTTTGTCAATACTTATATTCTATGGTGTATTAATTAATTTACAAGAATTGAAAGTTGAGAGAGATGGGGATCAGCTAGTTAGTAATGCCTTGAGTAGTACTACATTAATAAATAAAAATTAAATATGAAAAATATAGTGAGAGTGAATTTCATCTTACCACTTTTTTATAATTTATCTTAATTATTAATATCGACTCCTTTTGTGGTGTTGATTTGATCGGATATGCATATTTATATCTATGAACATGAAAGACGGTTGGTTATGATTCAATTTTGTTTATACTTTAAATTAGATTCCATTCCCTTCTATATGTTGTCAACTAATAAAAATGGAAATGATCATTTTCTAATTTTGAAAATTATTTTTGGAATTTTATTTCTTTATAATTGATTTTCAATTATATATATAGTTATAATAAATAATAAGTTGGTGATCGCTATCCCAAGATTATAACCAAGACTCTCCCATTATTAAAATGAATAAATATATAAAATCCTATCCATCATAAATAATAGAAAATATAATCACTAAACAGGCTTCATCATATAAGTAATATTATAATCTTCAATATATATGTGTTCTTGTAACTATTGAATATATATATATATGTATATATTTTTTTTGTTCATTCCATAATTTCTTTTCATTAATTCATTTTTACTAAGACTTCCCTTTAAAGCAAAACAATGTTGACGATGCATGATGAATGATATGATGACCAAAATATGCACTTCTTTGCCCTCATCTCAAAAGTAGTAACAATATCAAATATGTATTGCTATATTATATATATATATATACGGCTAAATTAGCATAATTTCACACCATTATATATTTATTAGCACATTAATTTGATTGGAATAGCAATCTAGAAACGTATATGATAATTTCATAGAGTGAAAATAAAGATTTCTAATTAAACTATAGTAGTTGTAGCACTTATTATTTGGGTATGTTTCCTTTTTAGCTGAATAGAGCACAATAATCAATTTTATGAATTATTTTGAGTTATTTATAACAGGGCAGAAGTTTAATTAATCCAAAAAATATTCCTATGTTGTTTTGGTTTCATAGAAAAATGATATTATTTTCCAAATCCACATATATATGTGTATACACATTTTGTAGTTCGAAAGATTAATTATGCCATTTGTTACATGTAAGGGGAGTTACTTAACGTCATCATACCAAGACAGATGCCTTGAATATAAGAAGAATTTCGTACACTCAGCTGTCATTCTAGCAAGACCCATATATAATTTTTGTTTTCTTAATTAATGGGAACTGCTACACCTTTTCTGTCCCACTTTGAGATAAAGTAAAAGTTTATCAGAGAGAAAAAAAGCAAGGGAAAAAAGAAAGAAAGAAAGAAAGAAATAAAAAGGAGGGAGAGAGAGAGAGAGAGAAAAAAAAAAGAACAACAAAAGCAAAACCAATAAAGAAATGAAAGAAAGAAAGAGAGAGAAAGAGAAAGAGAAAGGAAACCCAAAGAGACAAAGGTTCTCAAAACTCCATGATTAATTCAAAAATTCTCTCAAAAACAGGACCTATTTTTTCTTTTTTTATTTAAAATTTTTTCTTTCACCCCCACCCCACTTCTCTTACTACTTAATCCAGTGTAAGAAGACCTCTCAAAGGTTCTACAAAGAGTTGTTTTGTTAAGAACTACAAAGCCAAGAGAAAAAAGAAAAAGAAAGAAAGAAAAGAAAGGGAAAGTGGAGATAAACAGAAGAGAAAAAGAAAGAGAAAGAAAAGTTAAAGAAAAGGAGCTAATAAGCTAAGCCATATAGTAGTATTAACAGTACTAGTACCAGTACCAGTAGTTTGTGTAAATCATTTTCAAGTTGTTTGACAGTATCATCAGTTGAGAGAGTTGGAGAAGGCTAAATTGAATTTAAAGGGAATATTATGAATAGAGCTGGTGTCTTGCAACAAAGCTCGCCGGTGCAACAAATGATGGCGGCCGGAAACCCTAACTGGTGGAACTACAACACCATGAGGCCACCAACTCAGCCAGTAGTGCTGCCTTCTCCTAGCTTCTTGTACCCACAATTTATTCCCACTAATACTGCTACTACAACTACCACCACTACCACCACCACTTCTAATTCCTCTTCATCTAATTCTTCTGCTAATTCTTCTCATCTTGAGCTTCCTAATATGCCTTCTTGGCATGATAATAACCAGGACCAGCTTCCCGAGTCTTGGAGCCAACTCCTCCTGTAAATCTCTTCCTTCTCTTAATTTATTTCTCTTTTTTTTTCCCCAGCATGAAACAGACACACATACATAAGTTATTTGATTTATATGAATATGATCTTTTTCATTTTTAATTATCATATTTCGTAAATCGATTTTCATTGTGTGTATGCGTGATCTATTGTGTTTTATTTATATATATGTGTGTGTATATAGATAATTTTTTTCTTGTTTTTATATATATATATATATATCTGTGTGTGTGTGTGTATATACGATTTTTATTAATTTTGTAAACGAAATTTAATAGGGGAGGATTGGTTGGTGAAGAAGAAAAGGCTATTAATATGATGAACCACTTTCAAGTGAAGAAGTTGGAGAATTGGGAAGATCATGATAATCAACACAATCATCATCATCATACTCATCCTCATCCTCATCAGATGCTGAGTAACACAACTCAGGCTTCTAATGCTTCGGTGGTAGATGTGAAGCAAGAAAATACAGCAGCCTATGTGTACGGACATGGAAACCAAGAGTATGAACCGGCGAAACTTGGTAGTCCTTGGTTATCTCCACATCATCAGCACCAATTAATAATGGCAGCAAGTAATAGTAATTCCTCTCCCAAATCATCCTGTGTCACAAGTTTCAGTAGTAACATGTTGGACTTCTCTAACATCAAACCTGATCACCGCACCACCACCACCACTACCCATCCGCCGCCACTACTTCAGGATCGGTCCTCTGAGGTAATTTAATTATAGAAGCTTTTAACTTATGCATATTTTCAACATTATATCTATATCTATATATATATGCATATTTAATTTATCTTTTTTGTTTTGCTAATCATTCTCTAGGGTTTCTAGAACTTGATTACTTTTTCAAGGACACTAGTATAGCTAATGAAGCTTTCTGAGTGAGAAAAAAGCTTTTGAGTTCATGTAAATATAAATATGATCGGGTTTTGAAGTCAACTAACTAGATTAGAGGCCTATATTTTAAGTGAAAATTAACTTAGTTATATAGTAATTATATTACCACTTTTTGTATAATATATGTACACACACATTAGCTTTTTCAGTAGTGGGATTGAATTATAAAGCTGTTTCTAGCACCTTATTAATTAATATATATGTCTCTGAAAATATATACATTTGAAAAATGATCATTATATAAATACTATATAGAGATAGCTTCAATCTCCATCTTTTTTACCCTTTTCTAGCCAAAAAATATCTAGAACAAAACTAAGAATCTATTCTCATAATTATTTTTTTTTTGATGAACAAAGAAAATTCTCATAATTATTTTTCTTCTTCTCAAAAGTGTAACAGCACTGCAACTGAAGGAGCGCCACTCAAGAAAGCTAGGGTTCAACCTTCTTCAACCCAAACAACTTTCAAGGTAATTAATGTTGAACAGAAACCAATTGAAAAGCCCTCATCTTTCCCAAACCCCAATTGATTGATTCTCTTAATTTTCATTCTTTACCTTTCGTTTCTCTCTGACACGCGCCCACGCGCCTGCAAAACATGATATGTAACATACTTACATGTGTTGGGGAAATTGTGTTGTCTTTCATGGTTTGTCCATTTTTCAATTGGAATAATTCTTTTTAGCTAGCTATCTCTTTAGATGTATGAATGAATATACATCCACATCGTACATGAAATTAATCTCTGATATTTCCACACCTCTTATTTCATATCTTCATGACATTATTTATAGGTGAGGAAGGAGAAATTAGGTGACAGAATTACTGCTCTTCACCAGTTAGTTTCCCCATTTGGAAAGGTAACAAATTTTGGAAAGCCTGCTTGTAGATTAGATTTACAAGTTTAAAAAGAATGGAGCATAATATTGAAACTTACAACTACTTTACTCTTGTATGTGCTAGTAATAACCTATATATGTATTAAAGGAACTTCTTTTCACATTTAACAAAGATTCCACATTTCTTTAATGATTTCAAATTTAACTTTTTGTTATTTTTTTAATTTCAACTTTTATTTTAAAGAAAAAAGAAAAATTAAAATCTTAAAGGTTTTGTGGGTTTTCCCTTTAGGCATTAAAGAGACATATAAATGTGACTTTGGTGTTTTGTGACTTTATTTTTTCTAATTTTTATTTTCGTTTCCTGCTCTTTTTGCAGACTGACACAGCCTCTGTCTTGTTAGAAGCTATTGGGTACATCAGATTCCTTCAGAGTCAAATTGAGGTGATGTTTGTTAATTCCCTTTTCTTTTTATTTTTTCTCACTAACAACTATGCTTATGAGCTTACTGTGATGGCACAATCTGATAAACAATTTCCAATTATAATTCTCTCACAATATATTCCTTTTTAACTTATTGTAAATTTCTCCATTTTCTTTTCCAATATTAATATTTCAGGCTCTCAGCTTACCTTACTTGGGCAGTGGATCTGGAAACATGCGACAACAACAGTCTGTAAGAAATCTTATTTATTAATTCTCTCTTCCCAAAGCAAAGAATCTCTCTCACTTTCTCTCTCTCTCCCTCTCTCTCTCTCTAAATTAAGAAAAAAAACACTATTATGGTTAATTATTGGGCATTAATTAATGAATGATTGCTTAATTTTGGTGTGTTAGGTTCATGGGGAGAGGAATTGCATGTTCCCTGAAGACCCTGGTCAGGTATGCTTTTTATTGGATCCATTAATATGCTTCCCTAAAGAGTAAAGAGGTGTTTTATGAACTAATATATATGTTATGTATATGTGTATGCTATTTCAAAAAGTGTTTAGAGCTGACTAGTTTCCATCTTAATTAAACAAATAAGCAAGTTGTTTAATTATATAGGGCATTGCTAGCAGCTTTAAGCAGGATTCTACAATCTCTAAAGATCATACAAAATAATATATATAAAGAAAATAATAAGTTCTAAATAAAAGAAAAATGCACAACACATATGCTAATGTGCTTTGTAACATTGTTATTAAATTTACAGCTATTGAATGATAATTGCATGAAAAGGAAAGGGGCTCCTGATCAACAGGTTTGTAAAATTTTATAATCACATGATAAATTAATATTTGTTTTTCTTTTTTCTAGGGTTTGTGTATATGTTTATACAATTGCAACTTTAATAAGTTTTTTTTTGGGGGGGTTAATTATATTTATATATGTCACCCTTTACAGGATTCTCTCGAGGAGCCAAAGAAAGATCTGAAGAGTAGGGGGCTGTGTTTGGTGCCTGTTTCATGCACACTGCAAGTTGGGAGTGACAACGGAGCAGATTATTGGGCCCCGGCTCTTGGCGGCGGAGGCGGTGGAGGTTTCCGGTAAACAAAGAATTAAGTTGGTCTAATGGCGCGGCAGCACAAAGAGAGTTTTGTTGGAGAACGATATAACATCATGAGCAGTCACTCTGCTAAAAAATCTAAGGCTGATTGCTCATGATGCTATACAATCTTCAACCCTGTTTGTGTTGTTTGCTTATTAAGCTGCTAGCTAGTAGTTTTTAATTGGGGATTTGCAAGTCATCCTTAAGAAAAAAACTCTCCCTCATTTTAAGTCTTTTTATTAAATTTGTCTGTCGTCATATTTCTTTAATTACGTACTCTATACGTACGTACGTACAATATTGCTGTTATTGTACATGCATGCATGCAGTTTTAGAAATGTACTAATTATCATTTCATTAAGATATCATCAACCGCTACTACTTAACTACGTACAAATCTAACTCGGGTGAGCAGAACTCGTCGAAGAAGCTAGCATTAGCAAGACCGATCTATATATTATCAAACAATTATAATATGTATATCAATGTGAAGCAAACAAAGTTAACGCATAATAATAACCTAAATTTTAAATCGCACATGCACCTAGCTTTCAAATTTTGAATTACATATTCCTGTTAAATGTATTTCATATATTGTCGGTTAGTCCAAATGAATAATTTGATGAATATAGTGTCTTAAATATTTTTTTCTGTGATATATATTATGAGGAATTTAAATGATGACACATCGTGAAAATATGTATCTGCACTACACACAAGATATATCATAATAAGTTTTATTTTTAAGTCATCTTGGAATTGATACCAATTACGAATTGTCACACGCACTAATTAACACTATTTCTACTTGATATCAAAAAAAGGAAGAAAAAAAAGTGTAGATTGTTGGTACGGCCTATGAATTAATACTACAAATACTATATATATTCGAACGACATTAGTTCGTACGGTCCATTAATATGATCGATGGAAGCGAATTTCTTTTTTCTACTAATAAAAGTACTATAGATGTGTGTGTGTGTACTATATTCCTAGCTAGAGCTAGCTCTCTAGATTTACGTGGTTTCGATTTCAGATATTTCTTTTGGGGTTAGGCCATATGTCCTATCAGAATCAAAGTAGAGCTATAACTTTTTACGCATGAGGAACATAGGACTTTAAATAATTATTTGGGAATTGAATTTAGTTTGATCGAAGAATAATAAATATATTGCATTGCTTATTACTAGGTTTTCGCAACTTGCAATTTAAGTTGGCTTTTATTATTGGCTGGCTGCTGCCTTTTATAATGACCTGCCGAATTTGACCCACTAATCAAATAGCCTAAATTAAAAACCTACCAAATGCTTGGCCATCTTTAATTTATATATGCTGGTCTCCATTATTAATGTTTTAGCTGGATTACTTTTATTAATTCCTCAAGTTCTGGCCAAGAGTTTCGTATATTAATATATTTATTTAGTTTTCAATATATCCTATACATACCGTTTCTAATATATGTATAATGTGTTATTCAGAACTCGAATGTAGTGTTACATCAAATATAAGTGGTCAATATAGGTTAGACATGACAATACAAAATAATAATAATAATCTTTAATTAACTAAAATACAATATCGATCGGTAGTACTGGACAAAGAAAAAAGGTTAACTTGACCACTATGATGTCGTATTGATGAACAAGCAAAGGTGTTTGCACGCTTTGGCTCAAAAAAGATTATTGTTTCTGAGATTCATCTGCCCGTAACTTCTTTTTTCATGTGTTCCTTTTTCTTTTTCTTGGCAAAAAGTTCTACTATAGCTTTTGTAGAATATATTGATTGGACCATGCGTTTGCATTTGATGGTAAGATCATTCTTCAAAGAAAGTAAGAAAACAACATGTATTTATTATTATTATTATTATTATTTCATTATTTTCATGTTTTTGTGTAGACATGCATAAATAAATCATTTTTTATGGGTACTGATTGTTTGCAATCACTATCTAAAGATATTTTTTTTGATTGATGCATGAATAAATTGTAATTCTATTTTTTTTTTTATGTATAATGTAATTGCAAATGATTCTCTACAAATTTTCAATAAATTCTGAATATAATTTAAAATATGAAAATAAGGATTCAAACAATCCGTCGCACTCACCTATAAATATCATGTTGCGTGCAATAAATTATTTAAATTCTGATTTTCATATCTTAAATTATCTACATATTATTTTTTAAGAAAAAATTATGGGAGGTAGATCATGTAAATAAATTATATACATCATATCATGTATTAAAAATAGAGTTGCAATATTATGTATCCAAAATTTTAGAAGTTGATATAAATAGTGGTTAACTTGTTTATATATCAAAAAGCATAGACAGACATTTCAAGATATAGATATAGATATAGATTCGTGCATAATCAGTACATTTTGTATATTGTAACAAGTCACATAAAACCAAGGTTAAATATCCTAGCGCACATAAATATAAAAATATGAAGTGGCCCTATATTTTATAAATTAAACCATGCATCTTCATTGATGTGACACGTGTCTATGTTAAGGGTACCATGGAATATCACACTGCTAATTGACATGATATAAAGATTGGAAACTGGTCATGTGCATGTTGGTCCATATTATTGAAAACATACTATTTAAATATACATATATAGTTCTTTTCATATCTTTTTATGGAAATAGAATTATTCAAAATTCTCCAATAATACTATCCTAAAACCTCAAGTGATTATTTGCTGTGTTGAATGCGCAATACTATTGCACCAATTATAAGATTTTCAGTATATTATTGTTTCTTTGATCGTGATTTGTTTCAGGTCAGTATTATTTTATTAATTTTTTTCATATATTATAGGTTGTATATTTATTCAGAATCGTTAAGCTAGCGCAGTAATATTGGTTGTCAACTTTATTGGACTTGGATGCTTTTTTTTTGCTTTCTCTTGATATCTTCTTTTGGTCATCGGATATTATCCTTTTCAATATTTAATCCAACTTTTGTTACTAAATCTTTTTTTAGTGAATAGTTGGTTAGAATAAATTTATGTGGTCTTAAATATTCAAAGGAAGTAATCCACGTATATCAGCAATTTCAAGCTAGTACTAGCTAGTACTGGAACGAAAAGCTAGCAGTTATGACCCAGAGGTAGAAGATTTTTGTATCTCTCTCTCTCTCTCTCTCTCTCTCTCTCTTCTAATAGTTAAATTGTATTGTATAATATTTTCAACAAAATGAGCATAAAATCCCTTGAAAAAACGTTCTGAAAATTTTACTTTCACCGCATATATATTTAAAAAGTAGTCCACATCTCTCTCAAAAAAAGGCCAGCATCCACCAATGTTGAAACTTTTCTTACATTGTCTAGTCTTCCTTTAATTTTTTGTCTGACTCTGAGAGAGAAAGGAAAAACAAAACTCATATATATAGTTCATTTTGAATCAAATTTTAAAATAATAATTATGAAGGAATGTGTAAAGAATGATTCTTCATTTTATAATTTGTCTAAACGATAAATGAGTGACTAAAATGTATTTTTAGTCATAATTTCATAATAAAAAAATTACTGGAAGAAAAATAGATAGAGGTATTTTTCATAGACGCACGCGTTTTATATTCCTTAAAAAATAATCACTGAAAACTAATTTCAGACAAGATTACAGGTCCATCATCCCATTCAATTCAAGTTGGGATAACTTGATATATACCCACTTTTAAAATTAATTAATAAAAAATAGTCACTAAATATATTTAGTTTAATATTAACTATTTTTATAGTCACATTTCTCAAAATATCACTTAAAATACACTGTGTTATGACTATTTGAGCAGAAAAAATAACATAATAGAAATAGTAACTAAAGTATTAGGTATAAAAAGAAAAAGTTTCAAAATATGGCTAAATACAATTGAAAGAGGGGGACTTAAAATGATAGTATACTACTTGATTTTTTTTAGGAAAAATTACACCTATCACTATAAATTTCGAAAAAATTTGAAGAATATATAATTTTACAAAAATACGGAAAACAGTCATAATTTTTTACAAATTCCGTATTTTTAGAATTTTTTTTAAAACCTTAAGTATTTTTGTAAATTTCTCTAATTTTTACATTTCATTCCACATTCTCCTCTTCAAGTTGGGCATTTCATTGGGCCTTAATGTTAGACTTGGACCTTACATTTGACTGACTAGAATTAGTGGGTGGCTCATTCAATTCAAGTTGGGCATTTCATTGGGCCTTAATGTTAGACTTGGACCTTACATTTGACTGACTAGAATTAGTAGGTGGCTCATTCAATTCAAGTTGGGCATTTCATTGGGCCTTAATGTTAGACATGGACCTTACATTTGACTGACTAGAATTAGTGGGGTGCTCATTCAATTCAAGTTGGGCATTTCTCTGGGCCTTAATGTTAGACGTGGATCTTACATTTGACTGACTTGAATAAGGGGAGGGCCCATTCATTCAGAGATATCTTTGACTTGATTATTTCATAGTATATAGGAAGTTTTATAAGTAAAATATTTATGTAGATTACAGTTAGCCAAATACGTATGGGGTGCTTCTATATAAATTCCTTTTGTTTTTTTCCCTCTACTTATAATTTTTAATAAATTTATCATAATTTTTTTTAAATTTATTTATACAACTTTTTTTAGTAAAAAATTGCCCCTATTAGTAAATTAGTAATAACTTCCACTTCTACAAATATTTATTCTCAAAAATGATTTTTTGACACTCTCAATTAATTTTTTTATAGAATAAAAAAAGTCCAATTACAATTTTTAATTATATTTTTAACTGAAAATAAGAACTAATATAAATAGTTTAAAATTATGTTTTATTTTATTAGAATTAAAATTATTTGTAAAATTACAATAACAAATTTTTATACTTGTAAAATTATAATATTATAAAAATTAATTAAAATGTTTTAAATTACTTGATATGTAAAAATATTTAATGAAGATATTTATATCAATTTACTAAAATAAGAAATTTGGTAATAATTAAATAATAAAGAGGAATGAAGATTGAAAAAATTGAGTGCTAATAATCTCACCCATACTTAAAATATTTCGATTTTTCTACAATTCTTACAAAACATTCTTCTCTTGTTTTCCTTAACAGCTTCTTATACTAATATTAAGATGAAAAACGACATATATTTTGTCATCCTATCGTCGCTGTAGTTTGTTGGAAATGAAGGAATTTCAAGTTCTGTTGCTTAGTGCTTACATGATAAAGCGACATCGTTTTCATTTACTTACCCTGTTTTCTTTTTTTTTTTGGCTTAAATGACTTGAGTATATTAAACTAGCAAATAGTATGACGCTTTTTTACTTTTTTTTTTTTTCTTTCTGCCACCTTAAACTTTGTTATCGTTAATATCATAAAAGATTAAGATTAATAATAATAATAATAATAATAATAATAATAATGATCTGCTGTCTCCATTTGTGTGCCCCATTTGTTTGTGTGTCCCAGCTTGTCCCACCAATAATAATTTGACATATTGCAAATTAAAATTAATTGAAAAATGAATTAAAAATTTGTTAACAGAAGTTAATTTTGCAAACAGACTTTTAGTATTCTTATTTTTTTTCCATCTTTCTCTCTCTTGCTTGCGATTGAATATCATTGACTCACCATAGTCAATTCTCCACTCCGGCCACCTAATGTCATTCTCACTGAATCTACAACACCAACAAGATTTTTAATCTATTACCCTCCACTTCGATGACGTAACCATCACCATCATTGTTGTAGAATATATATAATACCTTAAGCTTATATTGATCTTTTTTATTTAAACATAATAGATTTCTGGGTGGATTCAAAAGTGACCATCAAAAAATAAAAAGCATCACAAAACAAGTTATCCATGAAGTGAAGGTGCCAATTTTGGACAAGCAAGCTTCGCACTCCAATAAATAGATAATTTCTCAACCCATTTTTGTAAAGAGAAGTGTATATAGTATTGAGTATAAATTTTATAGTCGTAATGCTTAAAATCAAAGGTCAATATGAATACAATATGGTGATAATGGTAATTAGGTGGCCGGAGTGGAGAATTACGCAAGCAAGAGAGAAAGATGGAGAAATAAATAGGAAGGGAAACTCCATGAAATGACCCTATTTTATAGGGTAATACTAACTCTAATCCCACATTAATGTTTCTCATATTTTTAACTTTATACCCATGTGAAAAGACTAGCTTACCCTTATTAACATTAAGCTTCTTCCTCCCATTTTTTCCCTTCCCATTTCGTCTTAAGCCCCTTCTCTCTTTTCCTTCTCTCTCATAAAGAGAACAAACACTCTTCCTTCTCCCTCTCTCTCAAATCATCATTAAAGAGAAATCATCACAATTTTTCTTCTCACGAAACTTTGGAAAATGATGTAATCTATCATAATTTTTTTTTCTTCTCTCTCAAGTTGAAGAAGATTGAAGATTCTCCCAAACTTGAAGAAGTTTGAACATTTGATTTGATAATGAGTAAGTTTTTATTTATTTATAGGTTATGGGTGTTTTGTGTAATAATTTAAATAGAATTTTGGAACTACTATACACTAAAAAATCTGTGAAAAGAAATAATTTTATGTTGAGATGACGAATTTTCGAATGATTTTCGCGATTTAGGTCACTGTGTTCACACATTATTCACACTTGGTTCACATTTTCGCGATTTAGGTCAATGCGTTCACACTTTGTTCACACATTATTCACACTTTGTTCATACATGATTCATACTTGGTTCAGACTTGGTTCACGAGTACTTAACACATGATTCACATTTGGTTCACATATGATTCACACTTGGTTCACACATAATTCACACTGGGTTCACACACGTTTCACACTTGGTTCACACATGCTTCACACATGCTTGCTTCACACATTTATTTCTTATTTCTTTTGGCTAGTTTTACCTAATAACCTTTGGATTTTGAACCTTTTGTCATATGTTATACAGGTCAAACACATATAAATATTGTGGTGTTATATAATGGATCGTGGGAACAAGTTTTGAACGAAGGTTGGTCATTTAGTGCTAAACAAAGCAAGGGTATGAAGGTGCCAAAGACTATCACTTATAATAGTCTTGTTGATCAATTGTATACTTTAATCGGAGCTGACAAGTCTCGTATTGATCTTGACTTAAATGTAATCTATCATTTTGGAAGTAAAGGTATCCCTCCATCTTTGATTAGTAATGATGATGATGTTGCTTTTTTTCTTGATGAGATAGGAACATCTATCAATTATCAGACACCCCTATGTGTGTCTACTATAAAGAAGAGAAGTAATGATCCTTTGGTTACTAAAACACGTGAGTTGTATACTATTCCTCCAGTTCAAACCAAAGTGAATGATGATTTTTGCATTGATGGCAATGAAGATAGTTGTGATGATGATAATAATGATGCAGATGGCAATGAAAATAGTTGTGATGATGATAATAATGATGCATTAAGCTCAGATGATAATGAAAATATTGATAGGCCTACCTGCAATGATGTACTTGTGAAGCATAATTTACAACAGTCAACCTCCAATGAAGTATTGAAGAGCCATGATTCCTCAAATAATAGAGGTCGTAAAGTAAGACAGGTTGGTGAAGATAATCTATGGAGTACTCCACTTTTGTTGAATCAAGGGGAAAAAGGCTTTACTTCAGCCTCAACAACTCAATTACTAACATCTTCTTCGAGTATCAATTCGTGGGAAATAAAAGAGGGTCAAATATTTGAGAACAAGCAAGAGTTGAAGATGAAACTCCATCTTTATGCATTAAAGAAAAACTTTGAGTTTAAAGTAAAGAAGTCTGCGAAAAATATATGGTGTACAGTATGTGTTGATGATAAGTGTAAATGGAGGTTGAGGGCTACAAAATTGGTTAATTCCAATATGGTTGAGGTTCGTAAATTTTTCGGTGAACACACATGTTCATTAGATGTTCGACATAAAGATCACCGTCAGACATCCCCTTGGACATGTCATAAGGAGAAAATTTGAGGGTGATAATGTTAATTACAAGCCAAGGTCAATTGTAAAAGATATGAGTTTATCATATGAGCTATGCTAAAGCTTGGAGGTGTCGAGAGCATGCATTGGCTTACATAAGAGGTACACCAGAATCATCATTTCAGAAACTTCCCTCATTTCTATACATGATGGAGCAAAAAAATCCTGGAACTGTTACTCATTTGCAGATGGACAATGAAGGTAGGTTCAAATATTGCTTCATGGCCTTAGGTGTTTCTATAATGGGGTTTAAAACATATATTCACCCAGTTATATGTGTAGATGGAACCTTCTTGACTACTCGTTTGGAGGTACTTAGTTATGTGCCATGGGACAAGATGCTAACAAGCAAATATATCCAATTGCATTTTCAGTAGTTGACTCAGAGAATAATGACTCATGGTTGTATTTTCTACTGAGGTTGAAGGAAGCGATTGGTGAAGTGGAGAATCTAGTATTCGGGTCTGATAGACATACTAGCATAGCAAGTGCCTTGACTAAAAATTTTCCCGAGGCACACCACGGTGCTTGTATACATCATGTTAGCATGAATATCCGTGCGAAGTTCAAAACTGACCATTGCCATGAAGAATTCTTCCTTGCAGCGAAAGCTTATAGAAAGCGAGAGTTTTTACGCCATTTTGAGAAGATTAAATTCAAAGATCTTGCAATTGCTTATCATTCTTTTTTAAACCAATTACCCATTTCTTAAAACGTCTCATTTGCTTTTCGTCATATGGCTGTTAGGGGTGAGCATCGGTCGGTTTGGGCGGTTTTTTCACAAAAAAAAATCCAGAATTCGGTTTTCGGTTCGGATTGGTGCAATCCGAAAACCGACCGAACCAAACCAGTTTAAAAAAAAACCAACCGTTTTGGACCGCGGTTTGGCCGGTCCGAATTGATTTTATTTTTTTTTGTTTTTTTTTTTTGAAAGTTTTAGTTAAAAAATTAAAAATTTTGGATTGTTAGATTCCATTTTTGTATGTTTTTAAAACATAAATATATAGAACATAATTACATTTACAAGTGCCTTAAGTTTTTTTTTTATTAAAAATTTTAATTTTTAATAATTAATAATTATATAATATTATATTATTATTTTATTGTGTTCGGTCGGTTTCGGTTTTTTTGGTCGGTTCACCCAAAATTTCCAAACCGACCGAACAGTGGCGGTTTGCACCGTCGGTAGTTTTTTCGGTTTTCGGTTTAAACGGTTTTGGTTTTTTCGGTGTTCGGTAGGTCGGTGTACACGGTTTTTTCGGTTTTTCGGATTTTATGCTCAGCTCTAATGGCTGTAGGGGATTAATTTCACAATGATCAGTTACTATTGTCTTTGCTTTCTTTTTCTTCGTAGTTGGATCAGTAAACTCGGAACCAAAAATTCTTTTCATTGGAACCCTCATTCTCTTGAATTCCACCCCAGCCATATCTTCAGGAGATACCACCTTACAACTAGGGCTATCTTCTCCAACAACGTGCTCCATAATAAATGTACAGTGTGGTGAAGCAAGATGCTCATCTGATAATGAATCCTCAGAATCACTACCTTTACGTTGCGAGAGCACTGATTCAATTAGATAATCCAACTTCTCCTCCATTCTTTGTTGGTTACTTTTCAAAGTGTCAATATCAGCTAACAACTTTTTGTGGTGGGTGTTAATTGGAGTTGGTATCTCTTTCTGGTCTTGCTCATGATGATGCCCATCTGCTACATCGGGCTTTGTGGGAGATTCCTCACGTTCTTCCCTTTCAAACCCCAATTCCACATCATCGTCTACAAAACTAATAACACATCCCATGAGTAGTTCATCTGGTCCTTGAATAATAGAGTCATGAAATTCTTTCTCTTCGGGTCTTGGATTGAGCGTGGCCTTCACAAGATTCTGCAACAAAATAATAAATTAATAAGGTATAAACATTACTTATAAATCACAAACTCAAATAAAATCTTAACGACTTACACTTTTTTTTCTTAAATACACCTTCAATATCTTTCTCTTTCAGCATTTTATGCGATGACTAGCTAAGCATTATTGGAAAGGCAAGGGGTTGTTGATCAGCAAATGCAAAGAACTTTGTGAAAATTTCATAGGCTTAATATTGCAGAGCAATGGCATAACCATAAATTGTGTACGGAGGTGCTGATCTTTTTCTCTTTTGCTCAACATTCTTCAAGTATTTATTCCTTAGCCTTTCCATATCTTTTGTCAAGCCGAATAATGTCTTCTCGTACGATAATCTCCCCCAAGGATAGTTGAAGAAGTCATCTTCATTTTCCACCATGGAAAGGACATCAATAAAGCATTTCTTCTTTGGTTCACTAGGTAATAAAAGAGAGTCTACCAAAAAACATAGACCTAATTTCCATACGTCTTCTTTCACATCGCACCTTTTGAATCCATCTTCCAACTCTTCAGAAGACAAACATTCTTTATTGTTCAAGTATGTCTGGAGAAGTCTTTTACTCTTGGTCATTTCTTTATACTTTGCCTGATCCGGAGAAATTCCACAATTCAATCCAGTGATCAAACCAAATTCACTAATTCCAAACCTTGTATTCTGACCACAAATATTAAAATTCAAGTAGTATTCGTTCTTTCCTCTACCAACAACTCTCCTAAGCAATAACTGGTGAATAATAACTCCAGAATATTGTAGAGATGGAGCTAAGAAGAACTGCTTGAATGGTGACTGTTTCGCTCGTTCCAACAAGTCAAATGTCGTGAACTTCGTTATTATTGTACTCATAATGCTCCCTCCCCTATACGCAACCTTTGTTGGATACTGCCTTTCAGTAGGCAACATGAGGAGTGACATCTGAAAAGGTAAATTAAATAAGCGCTTAATACATAACTCAGATATATTCACACTTTCTTCACATACGGTTCACACATTATTCACACATGGTTCACACATGGTTCACGCATAACTCACCCAAATTCACACCAACTTCACACATAATTCACACCAAATTCAGACATAGTTCACACTAAATTCACCTCTGTTCACACAAAATTCTAACAAAGTTAGTATTTAACAAATATATACACATAATAATCCATAAGCCATCCCACTGTTGGTCTTGCTTGAGCTAAGATATTTCTCAATCAAAAACCCAAAACCTAAAAAAATATTACTTACATTCTGCAGAAATAAAATGATATTTCAAATGAGTTTTTCTATATCATTAAAAGATACTAGTTTTTCAATTAAATTCACATATAAACATTAAAAGAACATAAATTGTTGTGAAGTACACACTCCATAAGGATTCAATTAAAAACAATGGAGATAAATATGGTACCTATTATTTAGCTACTTTGAGCATGTTTGGCATTTGATAATACTCATTCATATATTTGATAACAAACTAGTGCATTTGAGTTACAAGTTCCTTCCAAAATTTATTTTCACTTATATATCATACATAATATGCTAATAAATTTATTACAATAAACAAAAAGAGTTATATACACACTAGAAATTGAGGCCATGCAGTTTTATAATAGGGTTAGTTAGCGTAGTTTCCTTTTATAA
Source organism: Humulus lupulus (assembly GCF_963169125.1). Lineage (NCBI taxonomy): Eukaryota > Viridiplantae > Streptophyta > Magnoliopsida > Rosales > Cannabaceae > Humulus > Humulus lupulus. Next base: position 46,230,493 of record NC_084800.1, on the reverse strand, counting down.
TTCACACATTATTCACCATAAGTTCAGAACATGGTTCACACACCATTCACACCAAATTCAGACATGGTTCACACATCATTATCACATTATTCACCATAATTTCAAAACATGGTTCGCACATCGTTCACACACTATTCACACTAAAATCACACATGGTTCACACCAACTTCACTTCATACATGGTTCACACTAAATTCACACCACAATCACACATGGTTCACACCAATTTCACACATTGTTCACACTGAAATTACATATGGTTCACAACAACTTCACTTCACACCAAATTCACACTAAATTCACTCCTTATTTCCCAATTAAAACATGCCTCAAGTAGTTAGAAATTTAACCAAAGTCCAAACCTTACATTCTTATAACATGTTTCCAACCACACCATCAAATCTCAAAGCATCAATATGACAAATTCAAAATAAACAAAGGAGTCATAAATAATATAACAATAAGGGATCCCAACAACAATACCTTGGGCTAGGGTATCGGGCTTGCAAGGGGAGTGTGGGGTCTTAGGTGTTGTAAACCTTGGGCTCCGGTGACGTGGGCTCGACGATATGGCTGTGAAGCACGGCGAGGCAGCAATGTGGGTTCGTGGGGTCGGGAGCAAGCGGAGGGGATGGGGGCTGTGGTAGATTTGAGAGAGAGAGAAGGAAGAGTGTAAAAGGGGCTGAAAACGAAATGGGTAAGAAAAAAAGGTGGCTGTGGAGATGATGATGCAACTGGGAGGACATGCATCGGTGTGGGACGAGGTGGGTGCTGGCCGGAGACGACAACACCACCGCAGCTTCGACGGGAAGATAGTTGGGTTTGGGAGGGAGGGTTTTCAACGAGAAGGGGATGAGAAGAGTGAAATTGAAATAGGGTTGTTTCTAATTATTTGTTTAACAAAGGGGTAATTTTGTCTTAAAGAGTCAAAAATGTGAAAAACTTTAACTAAGGGTTAGAGTTATAAATATAGGGCTAAATAGGGTTAATTAGTGTAGTTACCCAATAGGAATACTAAAAGTTTGTTGCAAAATTAACGTCTGTTAATAAATTTTTAATTAATTTTGATTTTCCATATGTCAAATTATTATTAGTGAGACGGGATACACAAATGAGGACAGGGACAGCAGATTTTTATTCATTCTTTACATTAGGGTAGAAACCATCCCCAAGCTTTGACTTCACAAACACCTATTTTTTTTTATATATACACGATACTTATCGAACTAGCTTGCCTCGAAATCGAACCAACTATATATGTATATAGAGAGAGATAGAGAGATGTAATAGTATTTAACACGTAATTACCAATTCAGCTAGCTTTCGAGACTTTCCAAAACTTGGGGCATCTATAAAAAATTACAAAAAAAAAAGTATCTTCCTGTGATCTCTAAATAAGGTGATTAAACTGGTTTTTGAGATCTCAAAGTTTGAAAGATGACGAGCCTTGTGAGGATTATGCGGTGGCACTAGTGTTGGTTTTTGGGATTAGTTGTAGTAGTAGTGGCACAGCCAATGGAGCAGTTTCTCCAGTGACCAAGAAAAAGATTGATAAAATTAACAAGAAGGGACCTTATTTTGGTATTGTTGTGCCAAATGTCTTCTAGCTAAACCCTCTTTTGGAATCAAACAGTTTTGAGGCTGATTAGAAACTGCCGTACGTAGACATTTCAGGTATATATATATATACCAAACCAGCAAATAATAAGTAGTGTTATTTCATTTGTTGTTCTTTTCAACGTGAACATGTTTTTTTTTTGTTATCTGATTTGATGGTTTTTTTGTGCATATATATATATACATGATTTTGCATATACAAAATCCTTCCAGAACATTGCTTTCTCTCATTTCGTGATGACATGATGCCTTGATTTGTAAAATGTAATGTGTCTGGCTAAATATGAGCTTATTAATATTATCATCATAAATTGTTCTCATCGAGTACTATGGAGCTTATATCGAATAAACATTGAGTTCATCCAGTCTATATCGAGCCCCATCGAGCTTTCATTGAGCTCCATCGAGCTCTCATCGAGCTAATATCAAACAATAAACAACAGAACTTGTGTAGCCTATCGAGCTCATATCGATCCAGGCAACCCCCATCGAGCTCATATCGAGTCAATAAAAATAGAACTTGTAAAATTGAAAACAAAACATAATTTCTACCACTATCGAGTCATTAGGTATAAATGACTTACCCCATCATTGAGCCACGATTGGGGTGTTTTCCACGTCAGAAACCACGCTGGACCGTGATTCCCAGTCTTTACATCCCTCGGGGTCTTGTTGGGGATGTCTTCAAGCAGCCACTTGGACACTGTCCTATACTGTTTGCGATATGGCTTCTTTAGAGGGTCCAGAACTTGTGTAGCCTCATCTTCTGGTGCAGCTGCATCAGTGCAAGGTCTTTTCCTCGTGGGATCGATGTAGTCCTCAAACTAAACTGGCTTGCTTCTTTGGCGTCTAGTCCTCTGAAACCGAACCCCAGCAACATCCTCAGGGTTGACAATAATGACTCCCGGAATCGCAGCATCAGGTGTCACAATGATGGTAGGAGGCGTGGTTGGATCATCAACATAGTTAGAGGAATATCCAGTGACTCTGAGTCTGAATCTTCCTCGGAGCCCCTCGGTTTCTCCTTAATAAACATCAGGATCTGACTGACTGCGTCCAGTATCATTGACTGGTTCTTCAATAGGGTCTTATGTCGACCCTCGACTCTGTCCAACCGCTCAATCAGGTCGGTGAGCTCAGGGGCTAAGGCTGGGGCTAAGGCTGAGGTTGGGGCAACGGGAGGGGTGGGACCTGCAACCTCTTCCTCCGGGCCAACATCATCAAATATTTTGGCTGCCTCAGCTGCCTGAGAAACTATCTCCGCGACTTTCTCAAAAGTCGCATCCTCATCCTCATCAGCCTCCGAGGGATCCTGGCCAAGCTCAGGATAAAGGGGAAGATCTCCATCTGTCAATGAAAAATAATAGTCTTTTTCTGCCGGTCGAGGCTTCAACATCGGAAGGACGATCAACTGCAAACAACATCAAACATTTGGTTAACTCAAATAATCATAAAAGATAAGCATATAGATAAAAAAAAAAAATTGTTTAATGTCAATCAAATATAACTTACATTCTTCTTTGATAACATCGGTGAGATGACGGACTTGGTGAAATCCTTGTTCCTTCGATGCGACCAACTAAGCATCCTCGGGACCATGTTTCTCGAGCTCACAACAAACTCTGTCACAAGCTGCTGGATAGCCTCATATGCCTAGTACTGTAAGGTTGGGGGCATAGCCTTACATACTGTACTTGGACTCTTGCTGCACCTTGGCATCCTTCTTGTTGTTATAGTTTTCCTTTTGCTTCACCATGTCTTTCTTACAAGACTTCAATAGCCTCCTATAAGAGTACTTCCCCCATGGATAGCTGAAGAAGTACTCTATGTCCTCAACAATTTTAAGAATATCTCGCTGTAACGCCCTACTGCCTTACAACCGTTACTAAGTGAGTTTAAAACGTGCTATTAACTTGCTAATCGAGGTTTTAGTTTAAAAGTGTAACTAAGCCATAACAAAAGTCACATAATTTGAAAAATATAGTCCTTCATTGAAAGTTATAAAGCAATATACATCTGGGATCCCAAAATATTGTTTAGAAACATTTACAACTCAAAAATATAATTAAGGTCGACTAAACGACAAAATTAGGTCTGATAGAAACATCTCCCAAAAGTACCCCTAGCCGTGGCAGCCAGGCAGGCCAAACATGTACGCGTCACTTCACGCTCTCCGTACTCATGGTTTGTTGACTTTCCCCTTGGTCTTACCTGCACCATAGAGCACCCGTGAGCCGAAACCCAGCAAGAAAACTCCACACAAGCAAATAACATATGCATTGCTACCAATTATCATACAATAAAATCGCCAACGGGCTAAACACATACGACCATTGTAACGACCCAAAATTTCTAATAAGGCTTAAGGGCCCTGATTAGCGTGCCAGGAGGGCATAATTGGTTTATGTATGATTTAAATGATTTAATGCATGCTTATATGATTATACGAATAAATGAGGCATGATCATGAGAATTAGTATGCATGTAAGCCCTGTGTAGAATATTAGGGCATATTTGTAATTTTGGCCCGTTGAGAGTATACATGTGATAAATTGTGGAGACCGCATTATTATGTTGATATGTTTGCAGTATGCGACTTGAGGCGATCCTAGGGAGCTAGTTAGCAGAAAAGTCACAACGGGACCTAATACTTGGCTTGGGTCGAGTCAAGGGGTATTTCGAGTATTAGATGGTTATCTAGGTTATCAAGTTATGAAAATAAATATGGGAAATCTATGAAAATGCACTAACAGTTAAAAAAAACATGAAAAATACGGTGCATTACAAAAATACAGAATTTTTGGATAAAAACACAGAATGGCAAAAGTGTAAATACAGAGTGACAAAATCATAAATAAAAGCTGTAAAATACAATTTTTTGTGATCAACGTTTACAAACTAGTAAATATCTGTTACAAACTTGTAAATATCAGTTACATGTTTGTAAATAATATTTACAAAATCAGTTATAGAATTGTAGACTTTTTTTTTTTGTAGATAAAACTTACAAACAAATTCGTAACTAATTTTTTTTAATTTTTGTAACAATGGTTTACAAATCTAGTTTTACAACTAATAAAGATATTTTTGTAACTAACATTTACGAAAATATTTTATAGTTAAGAAATCATATACAAAATATACATAAAAATATTATACTTTTCTATATTGTTACAATATTGTACTAAAAATTACATGAACCATCATATTTATGCTATACAACTTAAAAATATACATTTAAGATATTCATTATTTATTAAACACTTTATTGAATATATAGTGGTGAAATACAATGTTTTTTTTGTAAACAAGTTTTACATTTTTGTAACAACAATTTACAAAACTAATTTCACAACTAAAAAGTTTATTTTTGTAACTCACATTTACATAAATATTTATAAATTTATTTAACATGATTATTACAAAGATTTACAAAACTAATTTTTTAACTTTAAATATATTTTTGTAACAAAATTTGAAACTTGGATTAGATTATGATTTTGGTTTAACATTAAGTGTTGAGATTTGACTAGCTATGATTTAAAAAATATATATAATATTTTTATAAAGAATAATAATATTGTGATTATCTTTATCTGTATATTATAACATATAGTTATTAATATTAATTTTAATTAACAACATATTGTAACTTGTATAAATATTTATTTATTTTTGAGTAATTGTATAAATATTAATTTTAATATTAATAAATACATTTATTTTAAATAAAAATAAATTAATCTACTTTATTTTATTTTATTGAAGGTAGTAACTATAATTATTATTAATTTTATTATTTAAACAAAGGTAAAAAAAATAGTTGGGGAAAATCGTATGCCTGAATTCAAAGACAAAAAAAAATTAAAACAAAAGTCAACATATATATAGCCCGTATTTTTGTAATTTATTAAACATACCGTATAAAACGAAATTTTTTTTATATTATGGTGGGAAATGTAATTATTCCAATTAATATTTGGAGATATATTAGAGAATAGGAAGCCTTGGTGGGAATACTGGGGAATTTTACCATTTTTGCCCTCAGGGACGTTTTGGTACCCGAGCCTCGGGATTGACTTAATTAACTAAAGTTAGACTAAGTAAAGTTGAGAAAACAGTAGAAGAAACTTAAACCGACCCTCTCCTTCTCTCAATTTTATCACTCTTCTTTCCTCTCTTTTTCTCTCAAGGGAAACCATTGGAACTTAAGGAAATTCAGCTGGAAATTTAGCGAATTGAGCTGAATTTTTGGAAGATTAATTTAGTATTTAGCTAAGGAGTTCAACCTGAATTGAGGTAAGACTTGAATCACACTCTTGGTTATTTAAATTTTGTGGTTTTGATGGAGTTCTAAGAGGTTTTATGGTTTTGAAATTGAAGACTGAATTGAAGCTAGGAACTTGGGAGTTAGCTCATAAATTTCTTAGAGAATTGGTGCTTCAGTGAAGGTAAGCTCGAATTTATGATCTAATGTATGAATCTTAGTGTTTTCTTGATTGGTTTTGATGTTTTTAAGCTTTTGGGTTTCATATATTGAAGTGGGATTTTGATGAGTTTCTAAGCTAAGTTTTTGCTGGATTATGTTGCTGGAAATGTGTTAGAAGTTTTGTGATAATTGAGTTGTGAAATTAGGGTGGTTTTGAGTGAGGTTTGAGTGTTAAAAATGGTGGTTTTTCTGGGTTCGAGGGGCTGGGTCGCGACTCTGTTCTAGAGTGTCGCAACCCTACGGAGCAAGGAAGATCTAGGAAGGTTCTAAGGTAAGGGAGCGCCGCGGCGCGTGTCTGTGTTCAGGGAGGCCTAGCCTTTGTTTTAGGGGGCGGGCTGCGGCATGGGTCTTAAGGGCCGCGGACCTTAAGGGAACTTTTGGCCTTTTGGAGGTTTTAAGTGCGGGAACCTAGTCTAGGATGCTCGGGATCGATTCTACTACCGTGTTTGGTGGAATTCGATGTCCCAGAAGCTAGAACTTTAATCGGAAACCTTTTTAAAATTGTTAATGGAATTCCTTATCTTGGTTGTGACTTGGTAAAAGCTAGGGCTCGGGAAACAGATTACGCTCAAAGGGCATTTCTTGTGATCTGAACACTCGGAAATTAAAGGTAAGAAAACTGCACCCGAATGTGAATTTACAATGGGACTAAGGGTTCCCTGTTTTGTATGCATTACGAAGGGTGGTATTATGCCATGTGAATAATAAACAAACGACCTAAGAGTGCCGGAGTTTACATTGGCGCACAGGGCGCAGCTCAGCCACTGGTAGCTGAGGACAACTTAATATTCACTGACTTTGGTTTAAGCGGACCGGAGTCAGTGGGATAAATAGAGGGTGCGACCTAAGGATGTCGACCCTGATTATCGTGAGATTTGGTTATCATTGTTGATTGATGAATTTGTCATGCTGAATAGCTGAATATTGGTTTGTATATCCTCTGGTTATGTCTATGGATTATGTGATTAATGTGGGATGTTAGTGTATGAACATGCTTAATGAGTTATTTAATTATTATCATTGTTTGTGCTATAATATTATGTTTTCTTGTTGGGTCTTGGCTCACGGGTGCTACATGGTGCAGGTAAAGGCAAGGGTAAGCTTGATCAGCCCTGATCGGAGAGCTCTGAAGGCAGAATGTACATGACTAGCTGCTTAGCCGCCACGGTTGAGGAAGGGATAGGAACATGAGGATCATAAATGCCTATTTTTCCCTTAGAGTGGCCAACAATTGTTTATACCTTGAAATTTTGTAAACTGACTTTCAAACGTTGTTTCTTTTGGGATCCTTTGTACAAAAACGTTTAATTTTATGAAATGTGTCTTTTATGACCAAAACCTTTTTAAACCCTAGTTCATTAGCGGCTTTAATGACACATTTTCAACATAATGACTTGATTAGCAAGTCCTGAACCTTTATAAATATACAGTGTAACTGTCTTGGATATCCAGGGCGTTAAAGCCATGCCCTCCCAGGCGCTTTACCAGGCCATGGGTTCGCGGTCTACATCATAAGGATATCTCAGGTATCCTTTAGGGTCTCACCCTAGCAACTCGCACTCTGCGTGCTTAACTGTAACGCCCCAACTCCAGGGACCGCTACAGTGCACATTGCAAACAGTGCTAAACTCGCTAATCGAGTCATTTGGCCATAAACGTGTAACTAAGTGTGATTAGCGGTTTAGGGGTTAAAAACTTTGGTTAAGATATAACGTTTCACTAGAACGTTTACTGTATACATTGGGATCCCAAAAATATAATTTCAGAGTTTATTACAAAAGATTATTTACAACAAGCCGTACTAAGCGGCAAAACAGGGTTCAGCCCTAGTTCCACTTTCAAACCTCGCCCAAGTATTGGTCGAGCAGCTGCATATGTACACGTCATCACCTAAGCTCTCCAACTCAAGGATGGTCCAGCTTCCTTTTTCCTTTACCTGCACCACAAAGCACCCGTGAGCCGAAGCCCAGCAAGAAAACTCATATGCTCATAAACAGTCATATCATGATATCAAATCATATCTGGCATGCCTAGCTATCATAGCTCTATTCAGCATGCAAATGAGTTCAAACAGATGCTGGGGTATCCAGGATAAGAAATCCTGGCCTTCTGATTGGAGGACTATCAAGTCAATCCTAATCAGATGAGTGACTGCCAAACAAGTCACTAACCAGATGGAAGAGTGGCTGCTAGGTTAGCCACTAGCCTTCAAGCGCTTATAATATTCATCAATTGAGTGTCGCAACACTTGAGGTTCCGATAAACCACGCTGAGTGACCGACAAGCGAGTCACTAATTCAAATGGAAGGGTGGCTGTTGGGTAAGCCTCTAACCTTCAATAGGTTCTGGTAAACCTTACTGAGTGACTGACAAGCACGTCACTAATTTAAATGGGAGAGTGGCTGCTGAGTAAGCCACTAGCCTCCAACGGGTTCTGGTAAACCGCACTGAGTGACTGCCATGCATGACACTAATTCAAATGGGAGAGTGGCTGCTGAGTAAGCCACTAGCCTCCAAGCGCTTATTTCATTCATCGACCCTCGGGGTCGGTCTGGCATTAATGCTCTTTGAGCCATTCAATGCTGATAATCGATTTGATCAAATATTGTTGGCTTGCGTGACACACGCTAAGGCCGTCCTGACTAATAAGTCAGCTCAACATGATCAGTGCCCAGTACCACTGCCGAACCTGACTAATAAGTCACAGCTTCACAGTTGATACTAACACCTTTGCCAATTCTGACTAATTAGTCAGTACCATGCACAAGTAAGCAATGCTATCAATGTGTAACATATGCCAATTATCCAAGGACAGGGCATTCAGCATGCTTACTAAACAGTTTCTAGCATAATTATGATCATGCACAAACTCAGAGACTCAAGCTCTGACCAATCTCATATTCATCATTCATGGCATGCCCTAATCACATGTTTCTTGTGCATCACATGCATCACATTTAATCATCCAGCATGCCTTGACAATAATCATATGCAAATGGGCAAGATTGCCAGGCATTCGTTATGCTATCAATGTTTACATTTAAACATTCAACATGCATCAATCATAACCATGCATGTCACATATGGGGTGCAGTTTTCTTACCTTAGATCCAAGCACAGGTTACCAACAAATGAGCCACAAGCACGATCCTGATCCAAGCCTCTAGTGTAAACCTAGTCACAACCAAAAATGGTGATCCAATGAGTTCAAGTTCTAAAACCAACCCTTGAACTAAAACTTAGCCTCCAAGACATCAATCCTCACTAATCCGGGTAGTAGGAATGATCCCGAGGCCCAAAACCATGTTTCCGGGGTCAAAACGAGCAAACGGGGTCAAAACAGGGCAAGGGCTGCGGCCCTAGCACCTTGGGCCGCGGCCCCCAGGGTTCTCTGAGGCAAGGGCCGCGGCGCCCACCATCAAGGGCCGCGGCGCCCAGCAAGGCCAAATCCTGGCACCTGCTTCTTCGAGCAAGGGCCGCGGCCCAACTTCGGGGCAGCCATTTTTCCTTCGTTTTAACCTTTTAAAACCTCCTAAAAACATGTCTAAACATTCCCAAATCATTAAATCAAAGTTCCCAAACTTCCCAATGGTCCAAAACCACCAAAACCCGAGGTTCAAACAACCTAAAATCTCAACGATTCACAAAGTCCAATTCAAGCTTAAAAACTTTTAAAAACTTAAAACTTAAACTTGAATTACCTCCGATTGAGTTGTTTCCAACTAAATCCTCCGGCTAATAAGCTTCTAATTCTCCTTAGGATTGCTATGCCTCGATCCTCGCTTGATTCCGAGTCCTAGAACTCAAGATACCTTCGAAAATGCGATCGGGAACGAAAAGGGAACTTTAGGGAGAGAGAACGTACAGATCGTTTTTTTTTATTTTCTTAAAAGGTTACTTCAAGCTTAAGTAGCTTCCAATAAAACCTAATGCTCGGGGTCCCGAAAACACCCCCGGGGACATTATAGTCAAAACTTCCAGAATTTCCCCCTGGTCTTACTAACTCCCAATTTATCACCAAATGTTAATTCCCATTACCCAATAACCCGGTAATGCTATAAATACCCCTTGACTTACTCCAAGTCAAGCTTAAATCCCGTTGTGACTTTCCCACTAGCTTACCTCCTAGGATCGTCTTGTGCTGGGTAACCCTGGCATAACCAGATAATAACAAAGCACTACGCCCATTTCACATATATGCCAAAAATGCCTGAAATGGCGAAAATATGAAAATCACCCAATCAATCACAAATGGGTTCACATGCATATTTAATACACCTAAACATGCATATTATCATTAAATAGCATAATAAAGCAATTATGGCCCTCCCGGCCTCCTAATCAAGGTCCTAAACCTTATTAGGAAATTTGGGGCATTACAACTATCCCCTCCTTACAGAAATTTCGTCCTCGAAATTTATCTGAATAGCCCGGACTATGAATTCCGCATAACTGATTCCAATTTCCCAGGTCATTCTCTTGACCTCACTGTTTCTGCAACATACCTTAAATCAAGGTACACTTTGTTCCCCAGAACCTCATAACTCAACTTATGAGTTCTTTCAACCCATGTCCACTGCATGGAAATGCATAACACAATGTACAACCATCAGAACCAAAACTATGGTCCAACAAAAGGTAATTTGACTAGTCCTGTCCAGGACTCAAACTGTCATACTAATCTAGGCTCAACTTGCCTTTACTCATCACCCCTTGCCACCGTGATTCTTTAGGAAGACACAACTCCCTACTTGGACTTCCATGTTCCTGCTTTCAATTCAGTAACACTTTTTCATTCAGTTTGAGAAGTGAGCATCCACGCTCCAATCTCTAATAACCTCTATGGTCCCTTGAACCATCACATGATCCAGATATTACATCTCACCCACCTCACTCCAATGAAAGGGTGACGAACATATTCCACCATACCTTATCTCATAAGGTACTTTTCAACTCTGGACAATTCTCTCTCTGATTATCATCAGTCTGAGAACAATGAACCGTACTGAGTTCCATCTATATATTCATCGCCTTCCCTCACCCTTCCATAACCTGGATGTAACAATAAAGTCTTCATCTAATAAGATAAGCCTTTAATTCTCAAGAAGGCACACTATCTCTCTCACAAAGAGATCTGAACACTAATCCACTGTGTTACCTATAACTTATTCTTATAACCAAAGAGAATCTTACTCACAACACTGGTCCAAAAGGTCCCAAGTCAATCATGCTGACCCACCTTCCTGGGTAGCCCCATTGCGAAACCCATCGCGATGCTTTCTTATTTCTATTATACAATACTCAAAGGCTACAGTAACCTTACTGATCCCTGATACCCTGTCTGAACCTATTAACAGGTTAAGGACTCAACCACACGTTCCATTATGCCCCTCTTCATCTCAGGCCATCATCATAAAACTTTCACACTCTGGTACACTGACATGATGCCTGAACGAAGAGAATCAGAAAGTAACATGAGATTCATCCAGAATCTCCCATTTAATCCCAGTGTCCATCAGACCCCAAGTCTGATCCTCATGACCCTTGTATCACAATAGATTCATATCTGATACTGTATCACCCCTAGCTAGTCCAGCTAGGATTTCCATTCAATCTTTCTCAACTGAGAGTCACTTAGTCATCTTTCCTTTTAGTTCCTCTGAGATAATAATCTAAAGCACAGAACTGGCCATTGTTCCACTAGAAACATCACTCTAGTTCTAATCAAATTCTTTTACCAACGTGTTACATAAGCAATCTTTTCTCTGTATCACTGAGGTGTCATAACAACCTATCAATTGATTCTGATCTGTATAAAGGAACTCAGAACTCTTTCCACAAAACACATATAATGCCATGCCCATCCAAGGAAACTCATGCCTTCTAAGGCATCCCTCGACCTTAGCAAGTTCCACAAAGAATACATCACAATATCATCGTCCCAGACGATTGCGAGTTCCACTCAAATAACCCCCTGAACGCTCTGTTCATCTGATCCATAAACACTTAGCGTAAAACAAATTCTCAAAATACAATCCAGCACCTCCTAGTGCTCTTTGTCTATTATAAACACCGCCTTTCGCATACTCTTTTCCCTTGATCCCTAACTGGTACTAACCAGATCAAAGATCAACTCTTGAGAATTCCTTCTCACTCAGTATCTAAGCCTCGAGTTCTTACAACTCTACTAAGCCATTCAATACAATGCTCTCAATTCAACTCTATCCCTGGTACTAATCAAACCACCATTTTATCTCTTCATATAACAGAAACCCTGACAAATCCCCTGAAAACACATTCAGGAACTCACAGACTAGTCCAGCCTGTCCTGATCCCAGTGACCCAATCTAAGTGGTATCCACCACACTAGCTAAGAGTTCTATGCATCTCTTTGCCATAAAACTCTAGCTCTCTGCACAGACGTCATTAGCATACTAAAGCTATGCACAACGCCAACTGCCTCAAGGCTTTCTATTCTCAGATCACACCTAAACCAGTCATAACTAGCTTTACTCAACCACTGAGGGGTCCTTCCATAACCCAACTTACCTTTTAAGCTGTCAATTCCATACTATGTTCCCATCACAACACAACCATGTCGTCATCATATCAATTTTATGCCTCTCTATATGCAACAAACAAAGGAACAACATGGCACCAAAGCCAATCAACATAACTCAGAAATCAAAACAAGAAAACTGACCTGCCACTCCTGAGGAGCTAGTCTCAGTCCCAGACTCTGACTGCTCTGGAATAAACACTCGAGCTGGAGTCGAGCTGTCTATCCCCTTTTTCTCAAACTCTCTTAGCTTCGGGCAATCCTTCTTAAGATGCCCAACCATGCCACAAGAAAAACATGACCTTGCTCGGCATTCCCCCAGATGATGCCTCTTGCACCGAGCGCACTCTGGGTAAGGCTTCCAACTTTTCTTGTTGCTTGCTCCAATAGATGGAGAAACCACTATCTGAGCTCCATGCCTCGTGGCACTCCTTTCCTCATTTCTGATGCTCTCAACAGCAAGAGCCTTCTCTCCCACCTGAGCATAGGTAGAGACTTCATGCACTGGGGCAACTCTGATGCCCTGAGCTATTCCAGGATTCAATCCTTGAACAAACCTTTCCTTCCGAGCCACATCTGTGGGTACCATGTCTAAAGCAAACTTGGCCAACCCATTAAATTTATTAACATACTCGGATACTGATGCCTTTCCCTGAATGAGATTCAGAAACTCATTCATCTTGGCAGCCTTAGCCACATTACAGTAATACTTTTCATTAAACAGCTGCCTAAACTCTTTCCAATCCATCACAGCTGTGTCTCGTGTCTGGGATATCACTTCCCACCATGTCTGAGCATCATCCCGCAACACATATGTCGCACAGATCACCCTATCGTGACCTACCAGCCCCATACTATCAAGAATGGAACTGACCATGCCCATCCATTGCTCAGCTTCTGAATGGATCTAGGCCTCCCTCAAAGACTGGAGGGTAATATTCCTGAAATCTTCCACAAAGAAATTCCCATCTGCTCTCAACCCTAGGCTGAGCCAAACCTGGAGCCATTCCTGACACAACATAGGAAGAGGTGCTTCTCAACAGATTCTGCTGTTGCCTCAGACACCTAATCTCTTCCTCATGCCTCTGCAATCTTGATTGCAAATCTGTGACTATCTGTTGAAAACTCTGAGGGGTAGATGAGGAACTCAACCCCTGGCTGAAACTCCCAGCCTCTGAATAACCACCACCAGGCCTCATATCCGCCTTGGCTATAAACCTGTTCTACAGTCAATAACTTGACCCATTAGCCACAATGAGCATATCATGAGTTTTCCCCCCACGGAATCAATCTTACCACACCATATTCATAAATCGCTGCGGTGCTATAAACATTCCCATGGCATTCTTACAACAATCAAATCCCTGCTCTTCCAACATTCACACCATGCCTCAACTCAAGCATGCAAATATCACAATTATGTAATCATGGAGCAGGTAATCAAATGATCATATTCATAAATATATTCATGGAGCATATAGTCAAATAGTCAAGAGCCAAGCTCTATCAGAATCTCATGCTCCCTAATGCAATGTGCAGGTAAAGCATTCACAATCTATTTAAGCAGCTAAGCACATAACTACAAAAATAGTTACCATTCCTTGAGTGAAGCTATCTTCAGTGATGAGTGTACATGCCCAGCTTGTCTTCAGGAACACATAAACCATGGCATTGCTCTGATACCAAAATTGTAACGCCCCAACTCCAGGGACCGCTACAGTGCACATTGCAAACAGTGCTAAACTCGCTAATCGAGTCATTTGGCCATAAACGTGTAACTAAGTGTGATTAGCGGTTTAGGGGTTAAAAACTTTGGTTAAGATATAACGTTTCACTAGAACGTTTACTGTATACATTGGGATCCCAAAAATATAATTTCAGAGTTTATTACAAAAGATTATTTACAACAAGCCGTACTAAGCGGCAAAACAGGGTTCAGCCCTAGTTCCACTTTCAAACCTCGCCCAAGTATTGGTCGAGCAGCTGCATATGTACACGTCATCACCTAAGCTCTCCAACTCAAGGATGGTCCAGCTTCCTTTTTCCTTTACCTGCACCACAAAGCACCCGTGAGCCGAAGCCCAGCAAGAAAACTCATATGCTCATAAACAGTCATATCATGATATCAAATCATATCTGGCATGCCTAGCTATCATAGCTCTATTCAGCATGCAAATGAGTTCAAACAGATGCTGGGGTATCCAGGATAAGAAATCCTGGCCTTCTGATTGGAGGACTATCAAGTCAATCCTAATCAGATGAGTGACTGCCAAACAAGTCACTAACCAGATGGAAGAGTGGCTGCTAGGTTAGCCACTAGCCTTCAAGCGCTTATAATATTCATCAATTGAGTGTCGCAACACTTGAGGTTCCGATAAACCACGCTGAGTGACCGACAAGCGAGTCACTAATTCAAATGGAAGGGTGGCTGTTGGGTAAGCCTCTAACCTTCAATAGGTTCTGGTAAACCTTACTGAGTGACTGACAAGCACGTCACTAATTTAAATGGGAGAGTGGCTGCTGAGTAAGCCACTAGCCTCCAACGGGTTCTGGTAAACCGCACTGAGTGACTGCCATGCATGACACTAATTCAAATGGGAGAGTGGCTGCTGAGTAAGCCACTAGCCTCCAAGCGCTTATTTCATTCATCGACCCTCGGGGTCGGTCTGGCATTAATGCTCTTTGAGCCATTCAATGCTGATAATCGATTTGATCAAATATTGTTGGCTTGCGTGACACACGCTAAGGCCGTCCTGACTAATAAGTCAGCTCAACATGATCAGTGCCCAGTACCACTGCCGAACCTGACTAATAAGTCACAGCTTCACAGTTGATACTAACACCTTTGCCAATTCTGACTAATTAGTCAGTACCATGCACAAGTAAGCAATGCTATCAATGTGTAACATATGCCAATTATCCAAGGACAGGGCATTCAGCATGCTTACTAAACAGTTTCTAGCATAATTATGATCATGCACAAACTCAGAGACTCAAGCTCTGACCAATCTCATATTCATCATTCATGGCATGCCCTAATCACATGTTTCTTGTGCATCACATGCATCACATTTAATCATCCAGCATGCCTTGACAATAATCATATGCAAATGGGCAAGATTGCCAGGCATTCGTTATGCTATCAATGTTTACATTTAAACATTCAACATGCATCAATCATAACCATGCATGTCACATATGGGGTGCAGTTTTCTTACCTTAGATCCAAGCACAGGTTACCAACAAATGAGCCACAAGCACGATCCTGATCCAAGCCTCTAGTGTAAACCTAGTCACAACCAAAAATGGTGATCCAATGAGTTCAAGTTCTAAAACCAACCCTTGAACTAAAACTTAGCCTCCAAGACATCAATCCTCACTAATCCGGGTAGTAGGAATGATCCCGAGGCCCAAAACCATGTTTCCGGGGTCAAAACGAGCAAACGGGGTCAAAACAGGGCAAGGGCTGCGGCCCTAGCACCTTGGGCCGCGGCCCCCAGGGTTCTCTGAGGCAAGGGCCGCGGCGCCCACCATCAAGGGCCGCGGCGCCCAGCAAGGCCAAATCCTGGCACCTGCTTCTTCGAGCAAGGGCCGCGGCCCAACTTCGGGGCAGCCATTTTTCCTTCGTTTTAACCTTTTAAAACCTCCTAAAAACATGTCTAAACATTCCCAAATCATTAAATCAAAGTTCCCAAACTTCCCAATGGTCCAAAACCACCAAAACCCGAGGTTCAAACAACCTAAAATCTCAACGATTCACAAAGTCCAATTCAAGCTTAAAAACTTTTAAAAACTTAAAACTTAAACTTGAATTACCTCCGATTGAGTTGTTTCCAACTAAATCCTCCGGCTAATAAGCTTCTAATTCTCCTTAGGATTGCTATGCCTCGATCCTCGCTTGATTCCGAGTCCTAGAACTCAAGATACCTTCGAAAATGCGATCGGGAACGAAAAGGGAACTTTAGGGAGAGAGAGCGTACATATCATTTTTTTTTATTTTCTTAAAAGGTTACTTCAAGCTTAAGTATCTTCCAATAAAACCTAATGCTCGGGGTCCCGAAAACACCCCCGGGGACATTATAGTCAAAACTTCCAGAATTTCCCCCTGGTCTTACTAACTCCCAATTTATCACCAAATGTTAATTCCCATTACCCAATAACCCTGTAATGCTATAAATACCCCTTGAATTACTCCAAATCAAGCTTAAATCCCGTTGTGACTTTCCCACTAGCTTACTGTTGGGGTTTTATGCCCTAATTAAAACCCAAATTCTTTGTAATCTCATTTTATTATCAATAAAAGAATAGAAATCATTTTTTGACTTGGTCAATCACTTTGCTCACATGTTTTATTTTCATGATTATTTATTTAATATAAACTTCTATTAAATGCCGAGCATATAGCTAATCTTATTTATAGTGACGTAATCACAGTGGAATATAAATATGATTATATGTTCAAAAATAAGTTAGTCCTAAGATTAGTCAGTGCACCGGATTTACACTGACTTGCCAATCTACGATATGATCTACTTACACATTACAGTGTTATGTTCTTTCCAGAACATTAGCAAAGTTGATAAGATCGGATGTATTTGTTACATCGGACAGGACCGATATTGACAGTTGATAAGATAAGTAAACATACCGTTATTATCTATTCTATTCATATCATATAGTTGACCATAGGTCAATTCAATCTCAATTCTGAGTGGTTAGTATTCTAACTGATTGTATTATTTGAGTTCTTTGACTTGTTCGTTACCAGCTTACCCTACGGACTAGCCCATACTTACATCTTGGGAACTCGGTAGTATAATTGAGTGGGAGTGTTAATCATAGATATGAACATCTATAGTTTCTGATGAAGAAGTGAAACGATGGTTTCCTTTTAGTTTGGTTCAAGGTGTTAAATGATAGAGATCTCATTTCAGTAATTAAATTAGTTTACTGAAATATCATTTACAAGGAACTAAGTGTTTTAAGGATAAAATACAATGAGGGGTAAAACGGTATTTTAGTCCTATCTCATTGTAGACCGTCTATAGAGGATTGAGTGACAATTATGGTTGTAACAATGGATAATTAATAGCGTATCTATATTTGTTATAGAGCGTTCTATGAATTCAAGAGTGCAATTCCAAGTCTATAGTGGAGTCACGAGGAATTAATAAGTTAGTAAATTTTTTTGTTAGATTTATGATAACTTATTGGAGCTTGATTTCATAGGCCCATGGTCCCCATTGTACCTTGGATAAAATCATCTAGATAGTCTCAATTAATTGATTTAATCATCAATTAGAATTATCAAAGTTGACCAGGTCAATTTTGGATAGTTTCACAGAGTTGTGTAATTTTGAGAAGAAAAGAGAAATTATGGCAGATTTATTAATTAAGATAAATTGGTATCTAAATTAATAAATAAATTTAAATCAAGGTTCAAATTATAAATAATTAATTTGATAAAGGATTTAAATAATTATTTAATTAATTAAATCAATAGAAAATAATACAGGCCTTGATTTTAAGTCCAATGGGCTTATAATCAAATGGGAAATTTCACCGGCCTATAGCCCATGATAATTTTGACTTAGGGCTTCAAAATAGCTGTTATTTTATTGATTTTTTAATTAAATTAAATGGCCTAATTGAGTCTATAAAAGGAGTGCTTATAGAGAAGTCAAAAAAAAGGTTTTTGATAAGTCAGATTTTCTGATAGTTTTATATTCTCTCTAAACACAAGTCCTTTTCTAAGCCACTTTCTTATTTTCTCTTCTTCTCTCTATATCTATCTCATGTGCTGAGAATTGCCCACACTAGTCTAGGTGGTTCTAAGGATACATTGGAAGATCGTGAAGAAAATAGAAGATCGGTTCAATTTCTTGATAATACTCTGCGACAGAGAGGATACAAGAGTTAGAGAAACTGAAGGAAGGACTCTTAATTCCGCTGCGTATACTGTAAGTATTCTATTTTTGTTTCTCTTTGAATTCAATTTTAGAAACATGTTTTAGGCTATCTCGTATTAATTTGTTTAATATTAGATATACATGAAAATAAATAAAGATCCTGTATAAGTTTTATCCAACACTTACCTCCTAGGATCGTCTTGTGCTGGGTAACCCTGGCATAACCAGATAATAACAAAGCACCACGCCCATTTCACATATATGCCAAAAATGCCCGAAATGGCCAAAATATGAAAATCACCCAATCAATCACAAATGGGTTCACATGCATATTTAATACACCTAAACATGCATATTATCATTAAATAGCATAATAAAGCAATTATGGCCCTCCCGGCCTCCTAATCAAGGACCTCAACCTTATTAGGAAATTTGGGGCATTACATTAGCGCTACTCCCGGCCCCTTGCCGTGCGGCCTTGCCATTCTCGGCCTTCGCTGTTCCTGGCCCTCGCCGTTCATCACAAATATGCACACATAGCATAATTTAAAAAATACCTAAACATATGTAAACATAATCAATGGGGCTACGCCCTGCATCACAATCACATAGGATCGTGCCCTGCAATACAAACTATAGGGCCACACCCTGCTCTATGGGTACAACAGTTCTCTTACATGTGTCCCAAGCTTCTTGAGCCTTGAAATCATGAGCACAATCCTCTAACCTGAGCCTCGCTGAAAACCTAGTCACAACACATACATAACACTCTCGTTACTAACCAATTTACAATTGTTCCCCAGAACCAATCCCGTGCTCTCGGGACCTCCCGTTTTCCCACACAAGGTAGTGAAAACGTCCCCCAAGCCCCCTGAGCCAAAACCCTAAAAACACAAAATCCCCTTTCCTGGAAATGGCCTAGCGCCGAGCACAACCCTATAGAGGTCGCGGCACCTAGCAGGGCTCCCTTGTCCTGATTCAACCCAGCGCCGCGACACAGAAGAATAGGGCCGCGGTGCTCATACGCAAACCCATAAAACTAGGTTTTTCCCAACATTTTTCCCGAGCCAAAACTCATCCAAAGCACCACCTGCTACATCCAAGTCCCAATTCGGCCTAAAACCCCAAATAAACAGTATGGCAACTCAAAAATACCAGCAACAAACTCAAACACTCAATCAAACCCAAGAATCACCTAGTGGTTTAAAACTCCACAAACTTAAACCACACTTTACAAAATTTAAACCACCCTTCAAAAAACTTACCCCACCACAGCAAATAAACTTCAGAAATGCATGGAATTCTTACCTCAAGTAGAAATTCGACCCTGAACTGCTTTCAAAACCAGTCCCAAGCTTAAATGCACAAATTCCTAAGCTTAACTTTGCCAAATCTTCACTCCAATAATCCACAAGATAAACACAATTCAGCTCTCAAACCACAACATTTCTTGGCTGAATTCAACAAGATAACCACTTAAAATCCTTACCTCAAACATGTATAACAACCTCTAGCTTCCTTGGTTTGATTCCCCACTTGATCCCACAAAATTAGAGGTCCTTCCTTTTTGGTTTCTGGTTTTCTCTAGAGGTTTCCTAAGCTAAAAATGAGAGCAACGTACCAGACCTTTCCTCAGCCAAAGCCTATCTACTACTAAAGCCAAATGACACAATTGCCATCCCCTCTAACTTAGACTCTAACTAATCCTCAAGGGCAGCCTAGACTTTTCCTTATCCTCTTGCAAGAATGCCACATTCCTACTTGATTTCCTACCTATAACAACTATCCTCAAGAGTTACTTATAGTTACCTAAGTTACCAAAGTGCCACTAACCACTAATTATTCCCACCTGTGACTATCTAGCTAAACCGCTCCCTAGGATTGTCTCGGATCGTGCAACTCAAATATATCCTCACTCACACGTGGTATTATTCATAATATACACAAATATTACATTTATGCCATCAATGAGCTAAAATTACAAACATGCCCCTAATAACCAAACATGGCCCACATGCATATTTAATTCACCTAAACATGCATCTCTAATCACATACTCATTAAATTCACATATTATAATAATAAACCACTTATTGCCCTCTAGGCACGCTAATCAAGGCCCAAAGCCTTATTAGCAAATTTGGGACTGTAATGACCCAAAATTTGCTAATAAGGCTTAGGGCCTTGATTAGCGTGCCTGGAGGGAAATAAGTGATTTATGGTTATAATATGTGAATTTGTGTGAATATGTGATTAGTGATGCATGTTTAGATGAATTAAATATGCATGTGGGTCTCGTTTGGTTATTAGGGGCATGTCTGTAATTTTAGCCTGTTGATGGAATAAATGTGATATTTATAATAATTGTGATATATTTGTGATATATCTGTGTTACACGATTCGAGATAGTCCTATGGAGCAATTAGCTAAAAAGTCACAACGGGGTCGAAAGTCTGACTCGGGGTGAGTCGAGGGGTATTTTGGGTATTAGACATTTTATGGGGTTATCGGGTTATGGAAATAAATATTTAGAGATATATTTGAAGATAGAATGTTTAGGAGGGAATATTTTGGGAAATTTACCATTTTTCCCTCGGGGACGTTTTTGGTACCCCGAGCCTTGAGGTAACCTTAGGAACTTGAGTTAAATAAAACAAAACTAAATGAAGCCTTTAGGAAAAAAAGGAAACGACCCCCCCCCCCCCCCCCCCCCCCCTTCTTTCTCTCTCTCTCTCTTAGAGTTTCATCCTTTGGAAGCTTGGGGAAACCTTGGTGAATCTAATCAAAGACGAAGGAATTTCAGATGGGATTTTGGGAGCTAGAGGCTTGGAGCCTAGATAACTGATTTAGGGATTCTCTTCTGTCTAAGGTAAGCTTTTTAATATGATTGAGTTATGTTGGATTGCAGCTGGTTTTCTGTTGAAATGTTAGAGTTTTGCATGTATGTTGGGTGAAGGATCATTCTTGAGATTTGATGGGGTTTTGAGCTAGTTCTTTGTTAGGTTTTGTTACTGAAAACATAGTAGAGCTTCTATGATTAATGGTTTGGATTGTTGGTTGGATTTTGGGGTTAATTGGATTGGTTTCTGTGGTAAAAATGGTGAGATTTTCTGGGCTCGAAGGGTCGGGCCGCGGCGCTGTTCTTGCTGAGCCGCAGCCCCTTAAAACATAGGGGCGTCTGGAAATGGAGGCGCGCCGCGGCGCCCTTCAGGAAGGGCCGCGACGTGTGTAGGCTGAAATGAGGCAGGGTCGTGGCATGAGTTCTTAGGGCCACGACACTTAGTGCATTTTTTTGGCTTTAAGGAGGTTTTAGGCTCGGGAATTCAATAGTTAAGGATCGGGATGGATTTTATCACCCGGATTGATAGAATTCAAGGTCCCAGAGACTAGAATTATGACCTAAAGTTATTTAATGGATTAGAGCTTGATGGATGGATATTTTTGGTGCGTTGTGGCTAGGGTTTCTGCGAGGCTCAGACTAGGGGACTGTGCTCAGAACATCGGTGCTTGGAAAGCTCGGGACACAGGTAAGAAAACTACTGTTTCTATGGAGCTTGTGTTGCAGGGCACGACCCTATATGATTGTGTTTCAGGGCTCGACCCTATTTGACTGTGTTGCAGGGCGTAGCCCTCTGATTGAATTTATATGTGTTTAAGTATTTGTTTAGTTATATTATGTGTACATATAAATGAATGAATGGAAAAATCTGGGAACGGCGACGGCCAAGAACGACGAAGGCTGATAACAGCAAAGGGCCGGGAGCAGCGTTTAGCACGCGGAGTGCGAGTTGCCAGGGCGAGACCCTAAAGGATACCTGGGATATCCTCACAGTGTGGATCGCGAACCCAGGGCCTGGTAAGCGCCTGGGATGGCATGGTCGTATATGTTTAGCCTGATGGTGGCTTGTTTATATGTTAAGTGTGTAATATACATATGTTATCTGCTTGTGAGGGTTTTCTTGCTGGGCTTCGGCTCATGGGTGCTCTATGGTGCAGGTAAGGGCAAGGGGAAAGTCGACCAACCATGAGTACGGAAAGCGTGTAGCGGCGCGTACATGTTTGACCTGCCTGATTGCCACTACCAGGGGTATTTTTTGGGAGACAGTTGTACTAAACCTGGATGTTGTCGTTTAGCCAACTCTGATTATATTTTTTAGTTGTAAATATTTCTAAACAGTATTTTGAGATCCCAAATATTAACCGCTTTATAATTTTCAGTAAATGGTTATCTTCAAAGTTTGTGACTCTGATTATAGTTTAATTACACTTTTGTCTTAAAACCTCGATTAGCGAGTTAAATGCACGTTTAAAACTCACTTAGCAACGACTCTAAGGTAGTAGGACGTTACAGGGACACTACACTCGCCATATGTGCAACTTTCCCTCTATGGCATTCAGAACACCCTCAACCAACAAACATAGACCAAGCTTGTACACATCTTCCACAACAGTACAAGTCTTGAAAGCATGGTCCACCTGTGAGAGCTTTACTTTCTCAGCATCGTTGAAATACTCCTTTATCAACCAGACGCTGAGATTACGCTCTTCCAACTCTTCTGGTGACGGGAACGTACTGAAATTCAACCCTGTCATAAGGGAAAACTCTCCCATGTCGAATCTACAAGACTTTGACCCCAAGAAGAAATGAACCTCATCTTCGTTGTTGCTAGCGATTTTCCTCAAAAGCACTTGATGCACCAAGACTCCAGAGAAATTAAACTCTGAAGCCAAAAAGAACTGCTTGAAAAGGGATTCCTTAGCCCTTTCAAGCAGCCCGAGCTCCACAAATTTTTTCTTAATATACTTGAAAGTGCTACCACCCCTATATGTCACTCGACCAGGAAAATGATCTTCAAACGGAACAAGCAACCTCGGCATCTGCATCGACACATGAAAAAATTTTGTAAGAAAACATAATGTTAAACAAATTTGAACAAAAATTCAAAAGAAAACTGAAGTAAACACTGTCATTGAGATGTTATTGAGTGATATCGAGCTCTATGTCGAGCTTCTATCGAACTGCCATCGAGACACTGTTATAACTAATCTTTTTAGGTCACCATCGATCTGCTATCGGGCCATTATCGAGCACATCGAGCCTAACTATATCAACCCCATCGGGAATTCATCATTGACTCATATCGAGCCCATATCAAGCTATCGAGCCTAACTATATCAACCCCATCGAGAATTCATCAATAGCTACTATCGAGCTCATATCGAGCTATCGAGCTAACGTCTACTTAGGTAACCATCGAGCTCATATTGAGCTATCGAGCCAAACTATGTAAACCCATCGAGAATTGACTCCTATCGAGCTCATATCGAGCTCCTATCGAACTCCATCGAGTTCAGTTGATCGAGCCCTATCAAGGGATATCGAGCTCTAATCGAACTGAATGTGAGCCTAAAATGTACATCTAATCGAGCTCTTACCGATCTTACATCGAACCCATCGAGCAAAATCGACAAAACCAGAGTAAAACCCAGACCTTCGAATCTCCACACTCTTTCCACGGAACTCAAATACACATGATTTTAACTACAAAAATGGACGAGGGTTCATGCTTTTACCTTAAAATCGAATGTGAGGTGGTTCAATGGAGGCTCTTTGTTTGCTTCAACGCTGTGGGTCTCGGTTTTCCCGTTCGACGGAGGAGCTCTTCAAGTGGGTCGATGGAGAGATGGGAGAGATGAGTCGATGGGGGTTGGGCTCGACGAGGGTTGGGGCTCAACAGAGGTGGGGGCTCGACGGATTTTGGGGTTTTTTGTGAGAGAGTGTGAGAGAGAAACCAAAAGTGTAGTGAGATGTTCAATTTTTTTGATGTGGAAAAATGAAAGGGGTATTTTTGGTAGATGGAGAATGTTAGCATCAAAATGAAAGAGTATATAATTGTGATATTTTTTTTTAATTAGAGAAATTACTATGTATAAAAAGTGAAATTTCCCTTAAGCTAATCACTTAAGCATGGATAGAATAGCTCTAGATGTTACATAAGTGAAAATTTTCTATTAAATCATCATTTTAGTTTTATTTTATTTGTCCTAATAATAATTATATTGATGGCGACTTTCATATACAGCATAAGTGAATATTTCTAAACAATCAAATTAATTATTATTCACTAGCCTTATTAAGTTTGCATATTCTACCACTAACTAGCTAGTAGATGATCCATAGTATAATGATTATTTATTTGCATATTAGTGATGATATTGATATATATATTTACTTATTTATATATTTCTATATATCTTCCTTGACAATTAAATTTTTGAGTAGAGATTTGGAGATGGGCCTGGAGATGAATTGCCCTTGGAATCCAATGGAGACTACACAAGGAAATTTGGCTACTTAAAATTCTCTAATTTCAACAACAAAACAACAAATAAGGATAATAATAATATGCCTATTGAAAACCTATTGAATAGTGTTTTGTATCCACCGAAAGAGGTCTTCCCCGTTTTTGGATATCCTAAAGTTAGGCAGCATGCCTTTTGGGTCCCAGTTAACCCTCAATACTTTGAAGTTACAAAGAAACTAGAGGTATCCTTGTCATATATCTCCTTCAAATGTATAAATATATTAAGAAATTTGTTCGATTGATTTTTTTAAAAGTAATTTTTTACTTTTATTATTTGTGATAATTTTTTGTAAAATGACCTATGTCTAAAAATTTGACCAGGTGATTAATTTTTCGATTAACTGTTGCTCAATTGTCTAAAATTTTCGACTCGATGATTAATTTTTCAATCAACTGTCTAAAATTTTTGAGTAACTGTATAATTTGTCAGAGGTCATTTTGCAATAAATTATCAAAATTAAGAGTAAAATAACTTTAAAAAATAAGTGAATTTGTTCTATATATATATCTGTTATTAGACTGATCGATTGTTGTTTGAAAAAGTGCATATATGAAGAAATAGTGAATGACTTGATCTTATTGATATATTTTAGTCGTGTATATATACAAAAGAATAGAAAACAGGAAACTAGAAAAGAGGAAACTAGAAAATAGGAAACTAGAGCTGTAATTCTAATCTAATTCCTAAACTCACGGTTATCCATATATATAAAACATTAAGAGAATATCTCAATACCCCCCCTCAAGTTGGAGCATGAGGATAAAAAATGCCCAACTTGGAAAGCAAAAACTGAAATTGACGGATCCCCAAAGGCTTGGTAAAGATGTCCGCAAGTTGAACAGTTGTAGGAACATAAGAAGGAAGAATAATGTCGTCTTGGATAGCATCACGAACAAAGTGATAGTCTGCTTCAATGTGCTTTGTTCATTCATGGAAGACTGGATTCCGAGCAATATGTAAAGCCGACTGGCTATCACAATATAGCCCAATAGCATCAGTATGTTGAATCCTCAAGCTAAGGAGAAGACCCTTCAACCATTTCAATTCACAAGTAAGAGAAGCCATAGAGCGATATTCAGCCTCTGCCGAAGAACGTGCCACAGTAGGTTGTTTCTTGGTTTTCCAGGAAATCGGGGAATGACCAAGAAACACAAGCCAACCCGTGAGAGAGCGACGAGTAAGAGGAAAAGCTGCCCAATCAGAATCACACCAACCAGTCAAGGAAAGAGAGCTATTAGCACGAAGTAAGATTCCTTGTCCAGGTGAGCCTTTCAAATAGCGAACAACACGCAAGGCGGCTTCCCAATGTTCCTGTCTTGGTTCTTGTAGGAACTGTGATAAAACGTGAACATAGTATGCCAAATCAGGACGAGTGACCGTTAAGTAAATCAAACGACCAACCAAACGACGATAAGGTTCTGGATTGGACAAAGAATCTCCTGAAGCATGAGCAAGCCGATGGTTTTGCTCAATGGGAAAAGATGCGGGCTTAGCACCCAGAATACCGGTCTCAGAAATGATGCCAAGAGAATACTTTCATTGACAAAGAAATATACCATCAGGACTTCAAGCTACCTCAATCCTGAGAAAATATTTAAGAACCCCGAGATCCTTCATATGAAAACACGTGCTCAAATAGTTCTTAAAGATCTTCAAAACAGCGGAATTATTCTCAGATATAATTAAATCATCAACATACACCAAAACATTGATTTGAGTATCACCCTTAGTATAAGTAAAGAGAGAATAATCAGCATAGGATTGTAGAAAGCCATACTCTTTTAAAGCAGTGACAAGTTTGGAAAACCAACACCTCGGTGCCTGTTTCAAGCCATATAAGGACTTTCGAAGACAACACACCATATCAGGTTGAGAAGACCCAAAACCAGGAGGAAGCTTCATATAGACTTCTTCATTGAGATCCCCGTGCAAAAAACCATTATGCACATCCATCTGATGCAGCTCCCAATTTTTAGATGCCGCAATGGCTAAGAAAGCACGAACGGTGACCATTTTTGCAACAGGTGCAAAAGTCCCGTTATAATCGATCCTGGCAATTTGATGATTACCAAAAACAACCAAACGAGCTTTAAGCCGTTCAACACTGCCATCAGAGTTGTACTTTATTTTATAGACCCATTGACTACCAAGAGCACGTTTACCAGGAGGTAATTTTTCCATAGTCCAAGTACCATTATCCTCTAAAGCATGGATTTCTGTGTGCATAGCATGACGCCATCCTTCATCTGTCATAGCTTCTTTAAATGATTTTGGTTCACAACCTGCAGTAACAGTGGCAAGAAATTGCCGATGGCTAGCAGAAAATTTTGCACAGTTAATATAATGTGTTATAGGAAATGGCGTACCAGAGGGAGCTGACGGCGCGGGTGAACTTAGAGAGATAGCAGATGGAC
The DNA here is from genome assembly GCF_963169125.1 of Humulus lupulus. Taxonomy (NCBI): domain Eukaryota; kingdom Viridiplantae; phylum Streptophyta; class Magnoliopsida; order Rosales; family Cannabaceae; genus Humulus; species Humulus lupulus. Next base: position 46,203,139 of record NC_084800.1, on the reverse strand, counting down.
TTTGTGTGATAACAGTATTAGTAACATAGTCACGAAGCCGAGTGGATGGAACCTTTTCACGGAGTCCACGTCCCATGTGAGTGTCATTGATAGAATTCGGAGCAGCCCCTGTGGACTGAACAGGACTCTGTGTAGCAGTCGGGCTAGACTATGCTACAGGAAAATGGAGAGTAGGCTCTAAAGTGGTAGTTGTTGGAATTTGGGTGGTGACATGTAGTGGGGAGGATTCATTTGTGGGTTCAGGTTCATTAGACAATGGTTCAGAATCACCAAAAAGATTAAAATCAAAGTCATCATCACCTAAACTCATGCTGCCAGAATTATATGTAGAGCTAATAGTAGAAGGATCATTTTCAGCAAAAGGAAATTGATTTTCAAAGAACTTAACATCCCTAGAAACAAAAAAACTTTTATTTTCTAGATCAAAAAGTCTCCACCCTTTCTTACCAAAAGGATACCCAACAAAGATACATTTTCGACTACGACTTGCAAATTTATCATTCTCAGCTCGTTGATTATTGGCATAACACAAGGAACCAAACACTCACAATTCATCAAAAATTGGCAAAGTATGAAATAAAATTTCATAAGGTATTTTATTCTGAAGAACACCTGAGGGTGTTCAATTGATCAAATGAGAAGCTGCTAATACACTCACCCCAAAAATAAAGAGGAAGATGACTTTGAAACGTAAGGCCCTTGCCACTGTTAAAATATGACGATGCTTACGTTCTACTCTACCATTTTGTTTTGGGGTCCCCACACAAGAAGTTTGAAAGAAAATAATCTTGCAAACAATTAAATTCTGTCCCATTATCACCCCGAACAATCTTAACCTTTTGACCAAATTGTCGATCAACCATAGCAAAAAACGACATAAACATTTTAAACACCTCCAATTTATCAATCAACAAATAAACCCATATAGCTCGGGAAAAATCATCCACAATAGTCAAAAAATAACGAGCCCCACATGAAGAAACAGTATTGTAAGGTCCCCATAAGTCACAATGTACTAATTCAAAAATTCGGGAGGCCTTATGGTCACTAAGAGAAAAAGAATCATGAGTTTGTTTGGCACGAGGACACACATCACATGCCTTATTTAATTTATCACTAGAATTACGTAGGAAAGGTAATGACTTTACTACTTTCTCTGAAGGATGTCCAAGACGTTGATGCCAAAGTTCCAACGAAGATGAAGAACCATCCACTGAGATAGCTTGCATTGTAGACGTTGGCCGAAAGTAGTAAAGTCCATCTCTCCGTTCACGTGTTCCAATCAGCTTCCTCGAATGACGGTCCTGTATAACACACATATTAGAAGCAAATTGTACAAAACAATGCATGTCATCAATGAGTTGTGTAACCGAAATTAAGTTGCAGTGCAATTTAGAGACATAAATAACATTTTTAAGAAATAATCCTTCCAAGAGTCTCACACTTCCCTCTTTAGTAGCAATTAATTTTTGGCCATCAGGGAGTCCAACGAGACATGCGGCAATATCATGAACATTAAACAAACAAGATTCATCCCCCGTCACATGATTAGAAGCACCAGTATCAATAAATAAAGAAATCCTGGAAAACTCACCATGTAAACGGTCGGTAGAGGAATGAGTATTACCAAACATAGTAGCGATAGTTTGCCATTGTGTTGCACTTAGGTGAGGAAGAGAGGCAGCAGTGTTTGACGTGGTGGCTGCATCATTGGAAGAGTTTCTTTGCCCATTGACCGAAGGGATAGGTGGAGGTGGAGGCTTAGTGGTATCGGTATCGTTACCGTCAGCTATTGCCGATCGTGTATCTTAGCCGTGTGGCTTTGATACCATGAAGAAATAGTGAATGACTTGATCTTATTGATATATTTTAGTCGTATATATATACAAAAGAATAGAAAACAGAAAACTAGAAAACTAGAAAACAGGAAACTAGAAAATAGGAAACTAGAGTTGTAATTCTAACCTAATTCCTAAACTCACGGTTATCCATATATACAAAACATTAAGAGAATATCTCAATAATATACTTATATTTTGTTTCTACTGAGGCCATTTGGATTAGACCTTAATTAACTTATGTTATCCCCAAAAATTGGAGATCGATGACGTGACAATAGAGGAGACAAGTGGCAGTGCATGGTCAATAAAAGATACATTAATAGTCAATAAATATATTGGCTCCTCAGAGTTGTGATAAAATTTTGACTGGCTTGAAACGTGTCATGACCGACCAGGCATGACCTTGTCCGACCAGTAGTAACATTACTGTCCAGGAGTGACATTACTGCCCAGGAGTGACCTTGCTGCCCAGGAATGACATTGCTGCCCAGGAATGACATTGCTGCCCAGTAATGACTTTGCTGCCCAGTAATGACTTTGCTGCCCAGAAATGTCATGCTAGACCAGTGTGGCATGCTAGACCAGAGATATGGCATGCTAGACCAGAGTGCCATGTTAGACGAGAGACATGGCATGCTAGACTAGAGTGCCATGTTAGACGAGAGACATGGCATGCTAGACCAGAGTGCCATGTTAGACGAGAGACACGACATGCTAGACCAGAGTGCCATGTTAGACCAGAGGAATGCATGTCCTACCAGCCAAGTGCGTAACTGGTCAGTAGAGGTATGGCCGACCAGAAGGTGATGTTCATCAACCAGGTAGAACAGACTGCGTCAAGATTCCCAGAAACGACTTCAAAAAGTATCGGTCTTGGCATACGCGGGAATCTCTCATTCTTCCCACGAATTGGGGGTTCTGTTAAATTTTGAATATTTTGTAATTTAAATATAATAAATATAATGAAATATCTCGATTCTAGGGGAGAGCAGGTGTATGATCCTAAGCCCATAAAATGACCCCAACAGCCCAACGGGTTAACGTGTCCTTATAAGTATAATCAAGGTGCACCAGAAAGATTATCTTCATCAAAGCAAAGAAAAACATATAGCCCACGAACAACAGTAATAAGAGGGACTATCCAGAGCCCCTTAAGTTTAAAAAACAAAAGAAGTGGTGCGAGGGGTTACACACCCAAAACATACATAGGCTGAGTACAAGGAGACCTACAAATCTCCACCTCGACCCTGCCACTCAGAAATCCTCTCGACGGCACAGTCCCCAAAAGAAGATAAGTCAACGGCGGGGTTAGTCCTCCAAACAGGATGCAACATTTTCTCGATTATTCGATCCTCAATGGTCATAAGCTCAGCTTTGAGCACAGCGATCCTCCCATTCAGAGATTGGACAGTAGCCTCCAGCTGAATGTTGGCATGAGAGGTTGATGCAGCCCGAGCCAATGCGGTATCCCTCTGGCAGACCGCCTCGGCCAATTGACTTGACAAGGCATCCTTTGCAGTCTGAGCCACCGATAGGTTCCCCAGTGCCTCCTCCTTGGCCATGCCGCGGCCCACCCCTCAGACAGAGGCGCCTAAACCCAGCAGCCCCCAAGGGCCGCGGCTCACCCCTGCCATGCCGCGGCGCAAGCTCCATTTCAGCCAAAACCCCTGTTTTTCCTCCCTTGCGTTTTCCCTTGAAACCAACCCTTCAAACCCAATTTAAACACCACCCAAACCTCTCTCAAACACCCATTTAAACCTCCAAACCTCACCCATAACTATCCCTCATCATAACCCAAGACAAACCCTAATCAAACTTCCATCAATTCCAATAATTCACCATAAAAACACAAGCTGAATTCTAATACTGAAACAAAGGTAAACCAGCAAGTTAATGGACAAAGCTTACCTCAAACCTGGAATTGAACCCTCTTCAATGGCTGAACCAAGTCTATAACTTAAGCCCCTTGATTTCCTAGCTTAGTTCCACCCCTTGAGCTCAAAATCTCCAAAGAAGAAACAAGGAAAGTGAAGGTACGGGAAGGAGGAGAAGTAAAATCTGTTTTTGTTCTGTTTTACTCTACAGCCTTCCAAGCTCATATATATCCTAGCCAAAAGACCATTATACCCCTAGGTCTTTAAAAGTCTCTAAAGCCAACTCAAGGGAAATTTTGGTACTTTCCACCAACACCGTTAACCATAATTAACGCTTCCCAATTCCCGCTAATCTCAATATCCTCAAACACCAATATTTCACCTCCCGTTACCCTTTAATGCCCGGTAACATTCTAATCATTAAAACACCCCGAGACTCACCCCGAGCCTCGAGCTTAAGCCCGTTATGACCAAACCAATAATTAACATTCCTTGATCGTCTCATGCCAAATGGCTCGAACAAACCCACATCATAATGTGGTCTCAAATTATATCACCAACATGCGAATAAATAATCAACTTTCCCTCATCGGGCCAAATTACCATCACACCCCTGTGGATAGAAATATGGACACACATGCATGCATTTCACATCATATCATAATATAATCAACATATACATGCATTTTATCAATTAATAACATAATTAAGCAAGTATGGCCCTCCCGGCCTACTGTTCACGCCGTTAAACACAACGGAGAATTCAGGGCATTACAATATATTTATGAACACCGAACATGGATTTTAACTAAAATTGTGTGGTGCCCTCTATTCCACTAAATGCGCCTTAAAATTACTATTTCTTTTGTTGCCAAAACAGGCTAATTAAGTGGATTTTAGACTTACTAAGTGGGGATAATTGTGTTAGTGATGATAATTGTGTCACTAAGACCATCTCTAATGGGTGAGGTATACTTTATGCTAAATTTGGCCCAAAATATGTGTCAATGATATATTTGACCTAATTTTTGTATTTATACTCTAATGCGCAAGGTGCAAACTAGCTAAAAAAATCAAGGGTTTATACCTTTTTGGACCCTGTGTTTTTTCCCATTACCTGTTTGGACCCTGTGTTTTGACAAATTACTTTTTGGACCCTATGCTTTGTAAAATGGTTAAAATAGAACCCTAAAGTCAATTTTGATGAAGAAAAAATTGAATATAACAACACAGTTTTTAAGCAGAATGATTTTATTATTGTTCTGAATTGTTAGTTTGGTAAATTATTTGTGATTTTAATTGAGAAAACATTGACCAATATCGGGTTTAGGGTTCTATTTTAACCATTTTACAAAACATAGGGTCCAAAAAGTAATTTGTTAAAACACAGGGTCCAAACAGGTAATGGAAAAAAACACAGGGTCCAAAAAGGTATAAACCCAAAAATCAATATAATTATTAATGTTAATTGAAACTATACAAAAATAATAAATTTTTTTATTAAAAGATAAATTAAAAATTAAAAAATTAATAATTTGTATTAATGAATGGCAAATAAGTAATTAAAAAATGTAATATTTATTGTAGGCCAAATTTGGCTCATACTATATTTTGTGCTAAAAAATGACTATACACTATTTTTATAGCATCAATTGGAGATGCTCTAACTGTCTATGAAAAGACGCACTAGATTAATGGTAAAACAAAAATAATAAGTATGTATACTGTCTTACAATACAACATTTGGAATAATGGTGTCAATAATGGATGCAGGATTTGAAGCTAAGAAGTTGTTTGAATGCAACAACTTGTCTACCAAGAAGAGCTGTTGTGGTAAGAGTAAAGAGAGGGATTAGTGCCAACGTGTTTGTTGACAATAGGGCATACAGAGAGTTCTTGAACTCACACTTTGAGGGTATTACCCCAATCGACATGGAGAGTGCTGCCGTGGCCATAGTCTGCTTCCAGCAAAAAATTCCTTTTATTGCACTTAGAGGGCTCTCTGATTTGGCTGGCGGTGGCTCCTCTCTCTCCAATGAAGCTGCCACCTTTGCCACTTTGGCTGCTCAAAATTCAGTGCAAGTTCTAATCAGATTGATTGCTTTGTTGTCATCATAGGGCTATGCTAAGCTTCAATTAATTAGTTTCTCTTTATAAATAATGGCAAAAAATTAAGCATTTATCCATGCTAGCTATAATCAAGTACTAAAACTTTGATCCACATGATAACTATTTATTATCAATGTAGGAAGAAAACAGAGTTTAAGGTGAAGATCAAAACTAAACAAATGTCTATTCTAAGTTTATGTTATCTTAAACTTATGTCCAAAAACAGAACAAATATTTCAAGATTTAAATGCAAAATATATGATAAACAAATAAGAGTAATAAAGAAGAAGAACACCAAAACTTTATCCTGGTTCAGCTAACAAAATAGTTAGCCTACATCCATCTTTCCCCAAGGGTTTTATTAATCTTTATCAGTTGTTTCACCAAGATTACAAAAGCTCCAAGTTGATCAGAATACACCAATCATTTCTGTACAAGAAAACCAGTAGATCACTAGGCTGATCTCTCTCAAAACACTCTGATTTTTCACTCAAGAATGAACCCCTCACAGTACAAAGATTTCCTCACACACTCATACAAGAATTCACTCAATTCTCCTAGGAATCCTCTGAGCTGAAACTTTTTGTACTAGTTCCTCTTGACAAATCTCTTCCACTTGAAAATCAGAGCTCTCTTCTCAATTTTCTCTCTTTTTTCTCTATCTCGATTTTGAAACATGAGCCACATATATATAGGTCTTCAAGGACTTGGACAGCTCAGCCAAGTTCTTTGACTTCAAGAAACAAACTTAATTGATGTTTAACTGAAATATAACAAATAATTAGTTATATCATGATTACAATATTTACCACAAATTCCTCCTTAATCATGACATGACTAATTATAAAACTCCTTGGGGGAATAATCTCAGATTTAGCCTTTTCCAACATTCATAAGTTCCAAACAATGTTGGAACTTAAGAACAAGCAAAATCTTTGTACCAGCATCAGCTGCATTCTCTTCACTGTCCACCTTTTCGAGAGCTATTTCTCCTCCTTCAATCTTATCCCTTATCTAGAAGTGTCTCACATCTTTATGCTTGGATCTCTCATGATAAACATGATTTTTACATAAGTGAATTGAGGACTGAGAATCTGAATATATAATAGCTTTTTCTTTCAAAACTTTGATCTCCCTTAGTATACCCGAAAGCCATGTAGCCTCTTTGAAAGCTTCTGTTGTTGCCATAAATTCAGATTCAGTGGTAGACAATGTCACTATAGGTTGCTGCTGAGATTTCCATGAAATACAACAACCATTTATGAGAAAACAGTAGGAAGTGATGGACTTTCTATCATCTTTACTTTATGCATAATCTGCATCAACAAAGCCTTCCAAATTAATCTGTAAGCCTCTATTTTGGTAGATTAAACCAACATCATATGTTCCCTTGAGATACCTTAGTAACCATTTTACTTCTTTCCAATGTTCCTGCCCTGGATTTGACATATAACTACTCAATATACTTAAAGAATGTGCTATATCAGGTCTGGTGCTAATCATGGAGTACATTATGCTCCCAAAAGCTTCATCATAAGGTATATTTTTCATCTGATTTATATCAGCTTGAGTTGTGGGAGATTGTTCTTTTGATAACTCAAAGTGCCCACCCAATGGGACAAGAACTTCTCTTGATTTTGCCATTTTAAACTTGTTCACAAGCGATTGCACATACTGAGATTGAGTAAGCACCATCCTTTGTTCAGTTCTGTTTCTATGGATTTCGATTCCAAGGATCCGTTTAGCAGCTTTTAGGTCCTTCATTTCAAACTCTCCATTCAATACTTCCTTAACTCTCTTGTTTTCTTGTATGTTCTTTCCCATGAGCAACTTATCATCCACATAGATGAGCAAGAAAGTGGGAAAATTTGAATCCAAACCTGAGAAATAGAGACATGTATCATAGGCTGACCTTTTGAAACCAATTTTAGACATCACCTCATCAAATCTTTTGTACCATTGCCTTGGTGAATGTTTAAGGTCATACAAGGACCTCTTAAGCGAACACACCAAATTTTCCAACTTAGATTCAACTTTGAATCCTTCGGGTTGCTCCATTAAAATAGTCTCTTCCAACTTGCCATTTAAGAAGGCTATTTTAACATCCATTTGTTCTACCTCCCAATCGAATTGCACAGCTAAAGCAAGCATCGTCCTTACTTTTTTAAGCTTGATAACAGGTGAAAAAATTTCTGAATAGTCAATTCCCTCAGTTTGTGAGTAACCCTTGGCAACTAACCTTGCCTTATACCTCATAGGATCTGTAGGAGTTATGCTTGGTTTCAGCTTATAAATCCACTTACACCCTATCACTTTATGTCCCTCGGGTCTAGGTACCAATGTCCATGTCTTATTTTCATTTAAGGATCTCATTTCTTCTTCCATGGCAGCCTTCCAATTGTATGAATCTTTTCTCATTGTAGCTTCAGAGTAACTGGCAGGTTCCAGATTTGGTATTGTTGTCATAGCAGACAAAGCAAAAGCAATATCGGATAGGAGGCTTAATTTTCCTTCTTTGTCTGTCACGAGCAAGTTGATAATCTTTCATATTATCCTCTTGTTGTTCATCTATGTCATCATTCCTTTTATTGATTTCTGAAGGAGTTATTTCCATTTCTAATCCATTTATTTGATCTTCTTCTTGTTGCTCGATTCCTGCATCATGAAAAATAGTACCCTTCTCATTTATTTTAAAAGGAAAATCAAGCTCATTGAACACTACATCTCTACTAATAATTGTTTTAGAAGACTCAATGTCAAATAATTTTTAACCTTTCACTCCTTGAGGATATCCTAAAAAAATACATTTAGTAGAACTCTTTTCTAGCTTATCATTATTTTGATGTGCATAGGCAGCACATCCAAAAAATTTAAGATGAGTTAAGTTAGGTGATTTACCTGTCCAATTCTCTTCGGGTGTAAGGAAATTATTTGTTCTGTTGGGGCTTCTATTAATCAGGTAGCATGTTGTACTTAAGGCTTCTCCCCAGAAAGATTTCTTTAGTCCTGACTCAAGTAACAAGCACCTCACTTTATTCAGCAAAGTTCTGTTCATTCGTTCTGATGTCCCATTCTGTTGAGGAGTTTTCACCACGGTTCTGTGTCTTTCTATACCATAATCTAAACACAACTTATCAAACTTATGATTAATATATTCCAAACCATTATCTGTCCTTAATGTTTTGATTTTAAAACCAGTTTGATTTTCAACATATGTTTTCCATATTTTAAATTTGTCGAGGCATTCATGTTTGTGTTTAAGTAAATAGACCCAAACCTTTTTACTATAATCATCCACTATTGATGAAAAATAATTGTTACCTCCTCTTGTGGCTGTTCTACTAGGTCCCCATAAATCAGAATGTACATATTCCAATATTCTTGTAGCTCGAAATTTGCTTGTGTCAAACTTTAGTCTATGTTGTTTGCCCTGTACACAAACTTCACAAAATGGTTTACATGTTTATAATTTGACAGAATACCTTGTTTAGAAAGCTCAATGAGTCCAGCTTCACTGATATGACCCACTCGGAGATGCCATGTCTTTGAGTCCACTGTATTCTGCTTTACAAATGAAGCTTGAGCTGGTAGAACTGTTTGCCCATCTAACACGTACAGACCATTTCTTTTAATCCCTTTAAACACCACTAGCTGACCTCTTGTGATCCTCATAGTACCATTGCCAATTTTATAATTGTATCCCTCATCATCAAGAGTTCTAAGTGAAATCAAGTTTCTTTTTAAATCTGGTATGTATCTGAATTTATTCAAGATTTTGACTGTTCTAGCAGAATTTTTGATAGCTATAGATCTAATCCCAAGAACCTTGCATTTATGATCATTACCCATTAATACATTGCCTTGTTCTACTTCCTGTAAAACCATAAACCAGTTTTTAATGGGGCACATGTGATAAGTACACCCACTATCCAATATCCATTCTTTAACTTCTCGATCTTGTGAGACTGTAAGAACTTCTCCATCTGAATTGTAATACTTGTCTCCTATGTTGCCATCTTGCTGTGTGACTTTAGGCTCTTCTTCCCTTTTCTTTTTCTTAAGTTCCCAATAGTTCTTGATGAGATGTCCTACCTTGCCGCAATGGTGACATTTTCTTGTTTCTTTAGGCCTAGATTTTGACCCGTGATGCCCTCGTGAATGACTTCTTGAATGATTTCTGTGAAAGTGTTTCTTGGGTTGTCTGCCACGAACCATTAAACTCTCTTCTGTTCTTTGTTGTTTGGCTGCCTTGTCCCAAGTCATTTCTGCATCTCGTGATCTTAGTGTGCTCAAGACATCTTCCAAAGTCAATGTATCTCTACTATACATTATGACAGTTCTCATCTTTTTGAACTGATCTGGTAAACTATTCAAGAGTATCACAGCTTGATCCTTTTCTTTTATATTCTCCCCCATATTGTTCAAGGCTAATACCAACTTTTTCATCTCATCAAAGTTCTGCTCTAGAGTATTCATGGCATTCATCTTGAAGCCATATATCTTTCCTTTTAGGAATATTTTCGATGCTGTAGACTTAGTCATGTAAAGCTGTTCCAACTTATTCCATAGTCCAGCAACTATTTTTCCCCAATAACTTGCCTTAACACATTATCAGAAAGATTCATTATTATGGCTGACCGAGCTTGTCTTGCAATCAAGTTCTTCTCTTCAATACTTGAAGAATCCTTCTCTTTTGGTTCTTTGGCATCCTTTGTGTCATTGATTAGAGCTTCATCAAGTTTTTGATATATCAAGATTGACATCATCTTCTCTTTCCACAGACTAAAGTCACTCGTTCCATCAAATTTTTCAAGATCAAATTGTGTAGAAGTTGATGCCATGGTGATGACTGAGATCTTGATCTGTAGTTGCTTGTAGCTTTGATCTTATTACCCTAGCAGCCTAGTCTCTGATACCACTGTAGGAAGAAAACAGAGTTTAAGGTGAAGATCAAAACTAAACAAATGTCTATTCTAAGTTTATGTTATCTTAAACTTATGTCCAAAATTAGAACAAATATTTCAAGATTTAAATGCAAAACATATGATAAACAAATAAGAGTAATAAGGAAGAAGAACACCAAAACTTTATCCTGGTTCAGCTAACAAAATAGTTAGCCTACATCCAGCTTTCCCTAAGGGTTTTATTAATCTTTATCAGTTATTTCACCAAGATTACAAAAGCTCCAAGTTGATCAGAATACACCAATCATTTCTGTACAAGAAAACCAGTAGTTCATTAGGCTTGTAACGCCCTGATTACCCCAGAACAGTTACTGTGAACGGTGAACCATAAATTTGACCCGTTACCCGAGTCCTTTGGTTAAAAACGTACTCTAAATGTGATTAACAGGTTAAGGTGGAAAAACCAATAAAAAGGAATGGATATTTTTCATTACAAACTGCTCTGCAGAGCTAATCAAAACATTTACAAGTTGTTCTCAGTACAAAGTGGTCATTACTGTTTCAAATTTACAATCTCGCTGACCTAAGCGGCAAAAATGGGGTAAACCCCCTAGTTCCTTTGAGAATGCCTTGGCCATGGTGGTCAAGCGGCCGCATATGTACACATCACCACCTAAGCTCTCCACTCAAGGTTGGGTGAGCTTTTCTTTCCCTTTACCTGCACCACATAGCACCCATGAGCCAAGGCCCAGCAAGAAAACTCAACATAGCACGATATAATATCAACAATGATCATAATAATCATTCAAGATTATCAGTCCAAAACAGATAGGTGACAGTCGCAAAAGTCACAAAGGTGCGTACAACCCCCTTTAGCCATGTGATGATAGGGTCACCAGGGCTTAATAGATAAGTGATCTTTTCATAAGTTTGAACAGGATGGGTGTATGGTGACTAGTCACCAACATAACCTTCCTCATGACGATAGAGTCATAACCCTGGAACATCGTTCCCTAGCCATGTGACAGCAGTCACCGGGGCCTTATGCCCTGGCTCTAAGTAACTAGTCTTAGACTAGCCAAGCACTTATAAGTTCATCGACCTTAGGGTCGGTCCAGCATTAATGCCATAGAGCCATTCAATACTGATATCGATTAGATCTAATCTTCATTTGGCCTTGCGTTCATGACGCTATGCCATTTCTGACTCTTAGGTCAGTATCCCTGACTAGTCAGTACATATACAAGTATACAAAATTCGCTAGCATATAATATGCAATCCATGTCCACATTTATCAACCAACATGCCTCAATAACAATCACGCGTGTAATATACAAATACAGGGTGCAATTGTATTCATACACTGTTTTCTTACCTCAGATTCGAGCTAGAATGATTAAAAGAACGACCCTTGAGAATGATCAACCTTTAGTCCTTCAGCGGTCACCTAATCATAACCAAACATGGGACATCATTAATAATAATGATCAACATAGGTTCCCAAACCAATATTTAGCCTCCGGGAGATCAATCCAAACCAATCCAAGTAGTAGGAACACTCCCGAGGCCTATAGCTAAGTTTCTGGGGTCAAAACATGCAAATGGGGTGAAAACTAGGCAAGGGCTGCGGCCCTAGCACCTTGGGCCGCGACCCCCAGAATTTCCTGAAGCAAGGGCCGCGGTTCCCTTCATCAAGGGCCGCGATGCCCAGCAGGTTCAGAGCCCCCACCTGCTTCTTCAAAGCAGGGCCGCGGCACCCCAGGAACAGGGCCGCGGCCCCCAACTCTGGGCCACTCCCAAACGTATTTTTAACACTCCAAAGCCTCCAAAATCATCCCTAAACATTCCCCAATCATCAAAACAAAGTTTCCAAGCTTCCCAAAGCTCCAAAACCCTCAAAACCCAAGGTTCAAACCAACCAAAAACTCAACAATTTACAAAATCTAATTCAAAGCTTAGAAACTCGAAAACTCAAAACTTAAACTTTGATTACCTTCGATTGGGTTGTTTTCTGTCAAATCCTTCGGTTAAGAAGCTTCTAATCTTTCCTAGGATCACTATGCCTCGATCCTTGCTTGATTCCGACTCTTAAAACTCGAGATTTCTTCAAAAAGGCTCAAACGGTAAAATGACCTAACGAAAGGGAGAACGAGAGGTTTTCTAACGTACGTTCTATCTGATAAGCTACTTTATGCTTAAGTAACCTCAAATAAAACCTAGTGCTCGGGGTCCCGAAAATACCCCCGGGGACAATATAGTCAAAACTTCCAGAATTCCATCATGATCTCAAATACTCCCAATTTATCATCAAATAAACATTCCTAATACCCCAAAATTGACCTCGTTATGAAAAAACCGCTAATCCACTATATATGACCGTCTCATGCCGAATAGCTCGAATATATCTCCATAATAATGGAATCTCATTCACAAATCACAATACGCACCCAAATATACAATTATGCTCTCAATGGGCCAAATTATCAAAATATCATAATATTCAAATGTAGACCCACATGCACACATATAACATCATATCATAATATAATTCACATATACATGCATATTATCAATTAATGGCATAATTAAGCAAGTATGGCCCTCCCGGCCTACTAATCCCGCCATTAAACCAAATCGGAGAATTCGTGCATTACAAGGCTGATCTCTCTCAAAACACTCTGATTTTTCACTCAAGAATGAACCCCTCACAGTACAAAGATTTCCTCACACACTCATACAAGAATTCACTCAATTCTCCTAGGAATCCTCTCAGCCGAAACTTTCTGTACCAGTTCCTCTTAACAAATCTCTTCTACTTGAAAATCAAAGCTCTCTTCTCAGTTTTCTCTTTTTTTTCTCTATCTCGATTTTGAAACATGTGCCACATATATATAGGTCTTCAAGGACTTGGACAGCTCAACCAAGTTCTTTGACTTCAAGAAACAAACTTAACTGATGTTTAACTGAAATATAACAAATATTTATTTATATCAAGATTACAATATTTACCACAATCAAGATTGGGCATCATATTATACGTTTCTCTATGCAGAAATGATTAGGATAAGTAGTTTACACTCAAATTGGCACATACTCCAACTTCTAAAAAACTATTTATAATTACAAAAAACCACTTCTTCATTATGTGTCATGTGTCCTACTCTATTTCATTATAGTTTAAAATTATGTTCTATTTTATTAGAATTAAAATTATTTGTAAAATTACAATAACAAATTTTTATACTTGTAAAATTGTAATATTATAAAAATTAATTAAAATGTTTTAAATTACTTGATATGTAAGAATATTTAATGAAGATATTTATATCAATTTACTAAAATAAGAAATTTAGTAATAATTAAATAATAAAGAGGAATGAAGATTGAAAAAACGAGTGCAAATAATCTCACCCATACTTAAAATATTTTGATTTTTCTACAATTCTTACAAAACATTCTTCTTGTTTTCCTTAACAGCTTCTTATACTAATATTAAGATGAAAAATGACATATATTTTGTCATCCTATCATCGCTGTAATTTGTTGGAAATGAATGAATTTCAAGTTATGTTGCTTAGTGTAGCATCCCAAATTTTACTAATAAGGTTTATGGCCTTGATTAGCGTGTTTGGAGGACAATAAGTGATTTATTATTATAATGTGTGAATTTGATGAATATGTGATTAGAAATGCATGTTTAGGTGAATTAAATATGCATGTGGGCCCTGTCTGGTTATTAGGGGCATGTTTGTAATTTTAGCTCGTTGAGGGCATAAATGCAATATTTGTGATTATTGTGAATTAACACCACGTGTGAATGGTGATATATTTGTGATGCACGATCCGAGACAGTCCTAGGGAGTGGTTTAGAAAGAAAGTCACAATGGGGTCAAATACCCGGCTCAGGAGGAGCCTAGGGGTATTTTGGGAACGTAAAATGTGTTCGGGATCTATGGAGTAATGGGTAGTAGTTTGGTAATGATTTGGACATGTTGGGATTAATGGGGATTTATAAGACTATTCGGGGACTTAACGGGGTATGGCAAATGATTGAAATGCCCTTTGGTTACTTAAGGATTGATGATAAGTTAAATGGCTATTTTGGACATTTTGGTTAAAGGATAGGCTTATGTTTAGGCAGTTGTGTTTCTAGGAGGGGTTAGAATAAATCAGAAGGAACTCTCTTTCTCTCCCACGTGTAACTCTCTCTCTCTCTTGGGTGTTTGTGAATTGTTGAGGAAACTTGAAGATTTGGGCTGAGGATTTGGTGGTTTGCAAGCTTGTGGGTTGAGGGATTAGAGTTAGGAGGAGATTTGAAGTTGGCCAAGTCGAAATCATCAGCAAGGTAAGAATCAAAACTGGTTTGTTGTTTAATATTCCTTTGGTTTTGTTGGAGTTAGAGGGGTTAGAACTTAGATAATTGAATTTGGATTGTAGTAGGATTTTGTTTGGTTTCTTTAAGTTTATGTGCTACTGTTAGTTTGATATAAGTGGTTTGGGGCTGAATTATGGGTTTAGGTATTGATTTGGGTTGAATTCTGAGGTGTTGGCTCGTAGAATTGCATGGGATTTTCTAGGTTTCGGGCTCGCGTCGCGGCTCTGTTCATCAGCGCCGCAGCCCACTTGCATTTTTAGTTCGAAGAATTTCCCAGGCGCTGCGGCGCAAGGTTTGGGCACCGCAGCCCGAGTCTGGCAGATGTGAGGCATTTTTCCTTTGTTTTGGGGTGCGCCGCGACGCTTAAGGGAGGTTGGGCCGCAACCCAAAAGTGGATTTTTGGAAAATTAAGGGTTTTTATCTCGAGAACTTGAACGTTAAGGCTCGGGAAGGTTTCTACTACCTAGTTTGGTAGAAACCAAGGTCCCGGAGGTTAGAGTTATGTCTCGAAACTATTTAATGAGTTAGAACTTGATAGTTGATTCTATTCATGCGTTGTGACTAGGATTTCTCTTCAATGCTTGGGTTAGAGGACTGTGCTCGTGATCGCGGTGCTCGGGTAGCTTGGGACACAGGTAAGGAAACTGTTATACCCATAGAGCAGGGCGTTTCCCTATAGTTTGTTGTGCAGGGCACGACCCTATGTGATTATGTTGCAGGGCGTAGCCCCATTGATTATGTTTAAAGTATTTGTTAAATTATGCTATGTGTGCATATTTATGAATGAACGGCAAGGGCCAGGAACGGCGAAGGCTGAGAACGGCAAGGCCGAGTATGGCAAGGGGCTGGGAGCAGCGTTAAGCATGCGGAGTGCGAGTTGCCAGGGTGAGACCCTATTGGATACTTGTGATATCCTCACAGTATAGACCGCGAACCCAGGGCCTGGTAAAGCGCCTGAGACGGCATGACTGTTATGTGTTTAACCTATTGGCGGTTTCATTATGTGTTGAATGATGGTTATGCATATGTTATTTGCTTATGTGGAGTTTTCTTGCTGGGCTTCGGCTAACGAGTGCTCTATGGTGCAGGTACGGGCAAGGGGAGAGTCGACCAACCATGAGTACGGAGAGCGTGAAGCGACGCGTACATGTTTGGCCTGCCTGGCTACCACGACCAGGGGTATTTTTGGGAGATGTTTGTTTTAAATCTAATTTTGTCGTCTAGTCGACTTTAATTATATTTTTGAGTTGTAAATATTTCTAAAACAGTATTTTGGGATCCCAAATGTATATCGCTTTATAATGAATGATGATATTTTCAAATTGTATGACTTTTATTACAGATTAGCTACATTTTTAACCTAAAACCTCGATTAGCGAGTTAATTGCACATATTAAATTCATTTAGTAACGACTTTAAGTCAGTAGGGCGTTACACTTAGTGCTTATATGATAAAGCGATGTCGTTTTCATTTACTTAGCCCGTTTTCTTTTTTGGCTTAAATGACTTGAGTATATTAAACTAGCAAATAGCATAACGCTTTTTTACTTCTTTTTTTTCTCTTTTTGCCACCTTAAACTTTGTTATTGTTAATATCATAAAATATTAATATTAAAAACCCGTCGTCTTTTATAGAGGAAAAGCCTCAATGCCATATAATAATTATTAAGGGCCCGTTTGGTAAAATTTTTGTTTTTAAATTTTTTAAACACAAACATAGAAATATTATTTTTTTTTGTTTTTTTATTTTAAAAAATTAAAAATATGTTTGATAACTATTTTTGTTTTTTGTTTTTAAAAACAAAAAATAATAAACGCGTTTAATAACTTTTATTTTTATTTTTTGTTTAACATTATAAGGTGTTGATTTGAAGAAGAGAAGAAAAAAAAGAAATGAAAAATTGAAAACTGTTTAAAAAGAATTTGAAAGTGAAAAAAAATTCTATTTTCAAAATTTAATAAATTTTAATTAAAATTAAAAAAAATAATAAATAAAAATAAATTTACCAAACACATTTTATGTTTAATTTTTAAATTTTTAATTAATTAAATAACAAACTTATTTTTTTAAGTGCTACCAAACAACACCTAAACTTTTAATTAATTTGGGTTTTTAATATTTGTTACATATTTATTATTACTGCATTTTAACAGGGAAAGTTTATGATTTATGATATTTTGTAATGGGCATGAAGTGGCTTACCCTGGCAATAAAACGACATGTAGTTTACTAGTGTTAATGAGTTTAGTGGTTTTTTGAATGTGCACCAACCTGACTTCCTTAAAAAAAAAAAAATTAATGCAAAATAATATATTTTTTTACTGAAGAATTTTATTTTTATAAAGGAAATGTTTTTAAAAAATTACTCTGAATGGAACCCACAATTTATGAAGGAGAATCGAAATGTCATAACTTCATAAAAAAATAGCAAGTGGTTTTTCTAATTTACCGTGAACTGTG
This sequence comes from Humulus lupulus, assembly GCF_963169125.1. Lineage (NCBI taxonomy): Eukaryota > Viridiplantae > Streptophyta > Magnoliopsida > Rosales > Cannabaceae > Humulus > Humulus lupulus. Next base: position 46,185,575 of record NC_084800.1, on the reverse strand, counting down.
CCTTTCCTTGTTCTAAGTAATAATAAATCCCAGTCACATGTCCATTATTCTTTACATTAGGCTAGAAACCATCCCCAGCTTTGACTTCACAAACACCTATTTTTTATATATACACGATACTTATCGAACTAGCTAGCCTCGAAATCGAACCATATATATATATATACATAGATTATAGTATTTAACACGTAATTACCAATTCAGCTAGCTTTCGAGACTTTCCAAAACTTGGGGCATCTATAAAAAATTACCAAAAAAAAAGTATCCTCCTGTGATCTCTAAATAAGGTGATTAAGCTGGTTTTTGAGATCTGAAAGTTTGAAAGATGACGAGCCATGTGAGGATTATGCTGGTGGCACTAGTGTTGGTTTTTGCGATTAGTTGTAGTAGTAGTGGCACAGCCAATGGAGCAGTTTCTCCAGTGACCAAGAAAAAGATTGATAAAATTAACAAGAAGGGACCTTATTTTGGTATTGTGGTGCCAAATGTCTTCGAGCTAAACCCTCTTTTGGAATCAAACAGTTTTGAGGCTGATCAGAAACTGCCGTACGTAGACATTTCAGGTATATATATATATATATATACACATATATACCAAACCAGCAAATAATAAGTAGTGTTATTTCATTTGTTGTTCTTTTCAACGTGAACATGTATTTTTTTTTGTTATCTGATTTGATGGTTTTTTTATGCATACATATACATGATTTCGCATATATAAAATCCTTCCAGAACATTGCTTTCTCTCATTTCGTGATGACATGATGCCTTGATTTGTAAAATGTAATTTGTCTGGCTAAATATGAGCTTATTAATATTACCGTTTTTTTAATTTCTTTTTTTAATTAAAAATGTTTTTTCACTTGAAATTTATCATTTAATCTATCAGGAAGAAGATTTCGGATCGGCAAGTTAGACAACCAGAAAGTCATAGTTGTAATGACAGGATTGAGCATGGTATGTCTATTATTCTAATCAAATTAATTTGCCTGGGATTTTTTTATTGGTTTAGAATAATTGTGAAACTTATTATTTTAATTTATGTTATAACTAGCTTAATGCAGGTATAACCACACAACTATTGGTAATTCTATTCAATGTGAAAGGGGTTATACTCTCTGGAATTGCAGGAAATGCAAATCCTAAGCTGCAAATAGGTGATGTTACCATTCCCCAATTTTGGGCACATACAGGCCTATGGAATTGGCAGGTAAAAGAAAATTTTCAATATAACATATTTCACAACCAAAGAAATCCCATGTCGACTCTTGGCTCATATTGTTAGAAAGAAGAAAAAAATTATCATGCTCATAATTTATGAAGTTATTATAGATTTATGTAGTACATTTCTATTGGTTTGTTGGAGAAAAAAAGAAAGATTTGGTCACTATTCACCTTCTACGAACACATTGTTTTCTTATTAATTGGCAGTCACTAAATTTCGGTTCTTTTTTTGGTCAACCCATTGGAATAAGAATCCTCTATTAAATCATTCACTTAAGCATGGATAGACTTGCTCTAGATCTTACATAAGTGAAAATCTCGATTAAATCATCATTTTAGTTTTATTTTATTTGTCCTAATATTAATTATATTGATGGCCACTTTCATATATATAGCATAAGTCAATATTTCTAAACAATCAAATTAATTATTATTCACTAGCCTTATTAAATTTGCATATTATACCACTAGCTAGCTAGTAGATGATCCATAGTACTATAATGATTATTTATTTGCATATTAGTGATGATATTGATATATATATTTAATTATTTATATATTTCTATATATCTTCCTTGACAATTAAATTTTTGAGTAGAGATTTGGAGATGGGCCTGGAGATGAATTGCCCTTGGAATCCAATGGAGACTACACAAGGAAATTTGGCTACTTAAAATTCTCTAATTTCAACAACAAAACAGCAAATAAGGATAATAATAATATGCCTATTGAAAACCTATTGAATAGTGTTTGGTATCAACCCGAAGAGGTCTTTCCCGTTTTTGGATATCCTGAAGTTAGGCAACATGCCTTTTGGGTCCCAGTTAACCCTCAATACTTTGAAGCTGCAAAGAAACTAGAGGTATCCTTGTCATATATCTCCTTCAAATGCATAAATATATTAAGAAATTTGTTAGATTCATTTATTTATTTATTTATTTTTTTTTTAGTAATTTTGTACTTTTACTTACTTATGATAATTTTTTGCAAAATGACCTATGTCTAAAAATTTAACAGGTGATTAATTTTGCGATTAATTATCGCTCAATTGTCTAAAATTTTAAACTCGATGATACTGTCTAAAATTTTTGATAAATTGTCTAATTTGTCCGATGTCATTTTGCAATGAATTATCAAAATTAAAATAGAGTATAAAATATCTTTAAAAAATAAGTGAACTTGTTATATATATATATATATATATATATATATATATATATCTGTTATTAGACTGATCGATTGTTGTTTGAAAAAGTGCATATACTTATATTTTGTATCTACTTAGGCGATTTGGATTAGACCTTAATTAACTTAGAATAGAGTTGGTATTACATTATATTGGATTATCGTAGTAAGTACCAACACTTAATTAATTTCCCTTGAGTAAAACTAAAATGGCATTAAAAGAAAAGAAAATAAAAAATATTATGTGGGTCAACTTTATTTGGGTAATGTATGAAAAGAAAAGCACAAATTAAACAATCTAAATAAATTCACGTAAAAAGGGAAATACAAGTTTTTTTTTTTATCTCACTTAGCACTCGTATATTTATTTATGAACATCGAACATGGGTTTTGACTAAAATTGTGTAGTGCCCTCTAGTCCACTAAATGCGCCTTAAAATTACTATTTCTTTTGTTGCCAAAACAGGCTAATTAAGTGGATTTTAGACTTAGTGATAGTGGGGATAATACAATGTGAAAACTAGCTAAAAAAATAAATATAGTTATTAATGTTTATTGAAAATATACAAAAATTATAATTTTTTTTATTAAAAGATAAATTAAAAATTAAAAAATTAATAATTGGTATTAATGAATGACAAATAAATAGTTAAAAAATATAATATTTATTGTGAGTCAAATTTGACCTATACAATATTTTGTGCTAAAAAACAATTATATACCATTTTTATAACACTAGATTTTTATAACAATTATATACATTGGAGATGCTCTAACTGTATATGAAAAGGCATACTAGATTAATGGTAAAACAAAAATAATAGGTATGTATACTGTCTTATAATACAACATTTGAAATAATGGTATCAATAATGGATGCAGGATTTGAAGCTAAGAAGTTGTTTGAATGCAACAACTTGTCTACCAAGAAGAACTGTTGTGGTAAGAGTAAAGAGAGGGATTAGTGCCAACGTGTTTGTTGACAATAGGGCATACAGAGAGTTCTTGAACTCACACTTTGAGGGTATTACCCCAATCGACATGGAGAGTGCTGCCGTGGCCATAGTCTGCTTCCAGCAAAAAATTCCTTTTATTGCACTTAGAGGGCTCTCTGATTTGGCTGGCGGTGGCTCCTCTCTCTCCAATGAAGCTGCCACCTTTGCCACTTTGGCTGCTCAAAATTCAGTGCAAGTTCTAATCAGATTGATTGCTTTGTTGTCATCATAGGGCTATGCTAGGCTTCAGTTAATTAGTTTCACTTTATGAATAATGGCAAAACATTAAGCATTTATCCATGCTGGCTATAATCAGGTACTAAAACTTTGATGCACATGATAACTATTTATTATCAAGATATATATTCCTCAATGTTGGGCTTCATATTATACGTTTCTCTATGCAGAAATGATTAGGATAAGTAGTTTACACTCAAATTGGCACATACTCCAACTTCTAAAAAACTATATATAATTACAAAAAAAACCACTTCTTCATTATGTGTCATGTGTCCTGCTCTTACATCTGTAAGCATGTTAGTTTTGGAATTTTAAATGATGACAATAAAATTCCTTAAAACTAACAAATAAAAAAGGTTGGATTTGTTTATTTGGATGTGACAACATAATGAAACAATAAGCCAAATTTATAATTATTGGAGGAGAGGAGAGGAGAGTAGGGGCACTCTCTACTGGGGCTGGTGGGGAATCCTGTCTGTCACCAATGAAGGTGCCAGCTATGCCTGTTCGGCAACCCAAAACCCAGCTGCCTGGGTAAACTACACCAGATTTGTTACTTTGTTGTCTTCACAGGCTCGTTTGTATTGGCAGCTGGAAAATATATAAATACATGTACATATAAATAAACTGTTATTATTATTGGGAATAATTACAGCAAAACGCTTAATTTTATTTATTGCAGTTAATTACTTATAAAATATTTTAACCACAAAAATAAGTAAATAAATAGTAGATTTTATTGTAATTAATTATCTATGTAAAAATAATTGACAGCAAAATACCTAAGTACTAGATTTTGTTGCTCACTGGTAATACTTTAGATTTTAAATCTATATGGATTCTATATGTGTAATTACTGCAATAAAATATATTACTTACGCCCTTTCATCGTCAAATTTTTTACATTGATAGTTGATTACAACAAAAATTACTAATTAGGTACTTTTGTCGTCAATTTTTTTCACAAAAGTATTTAACTGCAGTAATAAACTACATAAAGAGTTTAGCTGCAATTATTATTATTATTATTATCATCTCATGCATGATCGATCATCAATATAATATGTATTTATTTGCTCAATTTCTTTAAAAAAGCTCCACATGTTTATTTGAAATTAAAGATCTCGTGTCCTACACGTTTAGATTGTTTTTATTTTGCTAAACTTATTGTTACACTCCATTAGAAACAACCAAAGATATTCAAGAAAGACCCTAGAACTAGTTGAAGTGGTACTTAGTTGTACTAGTTATAGTATCTTTCTATAAAATCACTCAAATAATTAGTATAGATTAAAATGTGGTGACACAATACAAGGAATTCCATCTTTCCATTCAAAACACGTTTTCCCAATTAAATAATGATAAATACATTTTTAATTTGCAGACATGATGTCTAAATAATCTCATAATTTTAAGCGGAATCTACATAATATTTAATTATATTATTAAAATTAATTATATATAATAATATATAATTTGATTTGAGTATCTTCCCCCCGTCTTGGATTTTAGTGAGAAATTGGATGGAGGAAAGGTAGAATCGTAAGAGAAATTTGATTATTTTGGAAGCACTTGGATTTTTTTTTCTAAATTTAATATTTGTGAAATTGGAAATCGACAGCTCCTAATATTAACGTCAACTCGAAGCAGCCGGCCGCGCCTGCCAACTGGGTTAGCTTTGAAAGTTTACACACTCTACAGAGGCCAGAAAGTTGTGTAAAATGACGATCTTAACCCATCTCTGAAGTTCTTTTGATTCATTCAGGAGGGCAGAGTAGTCATTTGGAACAGCCGTCCCATTTGATTCCCGCAAGCTTTCTTGAAACGGGTATTTCAGTTAACATCACCCCTCGATCATCAAATAAATTAACATATTACTGTCTTTGATTCCTTCTAAAACCTCAAAACCCTGATCTCAATCTCAGGCAGGATACCTCCAACCTCCTACCATTCACCACGGCGGCACCATGACCACCACCTCCGCCTCCGCCACCTCATCCCAAATCCTACACCACACCTCCACTTTCGTCTCCGAAACCCTCTCGCAGGCCGAAATCCGCCGCCGCCTCTTCTCTGTTCTCCGCCGTAAACTTACCCTATCCCCCTCCCACGACAGTACCACCCTAGTCAAATCCCTAAACCTCGCCGCCGAAACTCTCGATAACGCCGTCACCTCCACCAGCACCACCGTCCGATCATCATGCCTCCGCCTCATAGAAAACCTCCTCCTCTCCCACCCCGAAAACTCCGTCTCCTCCCTCCTCCTTTCCCTGACCTACGGTCTCTGGCGCCGACCAGTGGACGCCGCTCTCAGTCTCCTCGACGTTTTCCGGTTGGACCCTTCGTCGGCTCGGTCCGAAATCGCTCCCACGCTTTTCGAGGAGCTCTTTCTAATTCATCTTCTCCCGGTTCTCCATGAATTGAATGAGCGGAGATCGAAGATCTTGTCGAGTGCTACATCTCCGCCGAATATTATTATTACTAATACATTTTACGACGATGATTACTCGATTAACGACGAAATGGCGGCCATTCCGAGCACGAAATCGCTGTCGAAGATGAGCGACGAGCAGGCTTCGGAGCTGAAAAGGTTGGAAACGGAATACGAAGAGGTTATTGACGATAATTGCCGGGTTTTAGCCAAGTACTTGAAAGAGGTTTTGGAAAATGAAGATGATAATATTAATAGGTTGACTACTCACCCACCTTTGACTATGATGCAAATCACAAGCGAAGCTCATGATCATGATGGATTTAATGAGGACCGTCCGATGAGAGCTGGGGAACTCAGTAGGATTTCCGTAAACGGACGGTATAATGTAATAATGCTTTTTTTCCCTTAACTAATTGATTAATTAGGCTGGGAAAGAGAATAATATAGCCAATTTGACTAAATTATAATGTGGATTAAGGCAAGATAAAACAAATTTTTTTTAGACAGACAAAAATGTTAAGAAAGTAAATATATATTATTACAGGTTGAGTTACTTAGGTAGCAGTATTTTTTGGATTTAATTTTAATAAGTTCTTACATAGTTTTGTTGACAGGTTAATTTTTTTTTTAGGAAACTAATCAAGATTGAAAACTATGGTTAATTCAGTACAAAAGGACTGTATATCTAAATAAATAGTAAATAGGGTAAATAATTTAGAATCGCTAGTATTCATTGTTATTTAGCTGTTTTCTTAGGTGGCTTTTTGACGCTACTGTACTATATTCAAATTAAATTAAGTTAAGCAAACAAGGATTATTTTAATATTGCTGTAATTTTCTTCTTGTGCCTCCGGTATTGAGAATTGGTCTATGTTTCAATATATTATTATTATTATTATTTTCTTGGAAGGAGTATGGACTTAGAATTGGAATTTTATACTTTGTTTTGTCCGTTTGCCGTGAGAGATGGCTTGATTGCCCTAAACTCTTTCCTTATTCATTTAATTTTTTTTGTCATTTTTGTAAATTTTATAATTTTCTTTTCTGATCCTCAGTTTCTAATTTCTAACTTTCTTGTCCTTAACTTTAGCCGACCACGCCACGTTGTAAAAAAAAATGCTTTTTTCTTTTGTTTTATTTTCTTTCCCTCCTAAAAATTATATCTTAAAACAATATTTTAATCAGTACATTGTATCAATAAATATAGAAAATTCATATAATATAGTTCTTCATCAAGTTGTCTGGTCCGGGCCAGCTAGCTAATTATTTTTGTTTATTTTGACAGTTTCACAATTGAATACCTAAGAAATATCAAAATAAGAAGAAATTATGTCATTCCATATGTGAAACAGTATTATCTTGTTAACTAATAACCAATAAGTGTTTAAGTCCTCCGATTGAGATTTTTTCAGTCACCCATAGTTATAAAGGTACTATATTTATAAACTTATTAGTATATAAAGTCTTATTAACTTATAAGCATTTGTGTTTGTAATTCATGATTATCCCATGGAATTTTATATACATACTTCATTGAAGGTGGAATACACAGTGTGTATTTAATCAATGATTGTTAAATAGAATTATATATATAAATAGTATTCTAACTTCGACTATATACAGAGCTTTACCCTATCTATAAGATACAATATGTTATTGTTATCTAAAGAGAAGTGGCTTTGACTAGTTGACTTCACTAAGAGACCTCAATGCACTTTACATGAATCATTATTTTGACACGTGTTTTTCATACATGATTATTATTATAATTTTAAATTTCAATAATTATGCCATCCTTATTTGTCAGTTTCTACAAGTTGAGTTTAACAAAACCATGTTTGGCAGAAATGTAAAATGCCTTTTGTTATAATGAATGCAGCCCATATGGACCGAAGGAGAGCGCTCTGCTGAACTATTCAACAAAACTAGTAGCAGCAAAGCCAAGTCTTTACCATTTTACCCTCAAAGGGTCTCCCCTCAAATCTTTTCAGATCAAAAGTCTTCTTGGAAATTTTCAACATCACCCAAAACAAACTCATATTCTGAACTCGAGTCTTCATTGGATGATAATCGGGCAGAATCTTCTTCCGAGGAATCCGAAGCTGAAACTGAGGTAATAATAATCGATACCAACTAGAAAAAGCTTTTAACTTTGGTCTGATTAATTTATGTTAGTTTGTTTAATTACTTGTACATATGATAATAGTTTTTCTTTCTTGTGTTTGTTGTGTCTTTCTAGGAACGAAACAGAAACATGGCATTGTTTGAGTCCAGAGAGAGTCAAACCCAGAAACAAGAGCAACCCGTTTTAGCAGAGTCAAGTCGGTACGCAACGTGCCATTATATGTGATAAATAAAGACCAAACAAAACAAATATGTAACATTGTAATGTTAGCAGCATAATCTAACACTTGGATTTCTCTCCTTGTTATGATTAGTTCTCCAGATAATCTTATTGGAAAACAAACACCTCCAAAGGACTTTGTCTGTCCCATAACTAGCAATGTCTTCAATGACCCGGTGACCCTTGAGACCGGTCAGACCTACGAACGGCGAGCCATACAAGAATGGCTCGATAGAGGAAACGATACTTGTCCAATTACTCGCCAGGAGCTGCAAAACACACAGCTGCCCAAGACAAATTATGTCCTCAAAAGGCTCATTGGGAGCTGGCAAGAACTCAATCCTGGTTCAGTGGCAGTAAACCAGCCTGAAAATTTATGCACACAGTTTGACCCAGCTGTGAATTCGAACTCAGAGATGCCTTCAACTTCTCCCAACAGTGTCATAAGCCAAGCCACCATGGAAGGGACATCAAGTGAGCTGAGGCATGCGATTTCCAATCTCTGTACGTCTGAGATTCTTAAGGAGTCTGAGGCTGCTGTGCTTCGAATCGAGCGGTTCTGGCAGGAAGCGAACATGGAACAGGATATTCAAATTATGTTATCAAAGCCTCCAGTAGTAAATGGTTTTGTTGAGATACTTTTCAATTCTGTTGATTCTAAGGTACTAAGAGCTACAATTTTTCTTCTGTCTGAGATGGGATCGAGAGACAAAGCTGTGATCCAGACGCTTACACAGGTTGACTCCGATGTCGAATGCATTGCGGCTCTTCTTAAAAAGGGGTTGACTGAAGCTGTTGTGTTAATATATTTACTGAGAACATCAATCCTGAACTTGACAAAGTTGGACTTGCTGGACTCACTATTGATGGTCATAAAGACAAAAGATAGGGATTTGATTAAAATGTGTGTGAAGCCAAAAACAGCTGCAGTGATTTTGTTGGGGCAGATTTTCGAGAGCTATGATGAGACCACTGTTGCTTCTATTGTTAATTCCATGATTTCTGAAAAGGAGATTGAAAGTGTTGTTGATAGTTTGGGGGCCGAATCCTCAGAAGAGAGGGTTGCTACTGTTAGAATTCTGGTTAAGTGTATGCAGGTAGATGGGAAGTGTCGGAACAATATTTCTAATAAGGCTGAGTTGGCTCCTGTTTTGGAAAGCTTAATGGGTCCAAATGATGGAGAACGGTTTGAAATGGTCAACTTTTTATCAGAATTAGTAAAATTAAACAGGTAACATATTTTAAATCCTATCTTATGTGTAGCTAACTGTATAAAAGATCTTTCATGAATCTTTGGACTTGAGCTTGCCTGGTAAACTTTTAATTTTTCTTTGATCCAGAAGAACATTCAATAACCAAATCCTTCACATTATAAAAGATGAAGGGCCTCTCAGTACAATGCATGCCCTTCTTGTTTATCTGCAGACAGCTCCCGAAGACCAATGTCCTACCGTAGCTGGTCTCCTTCTCCAGCTAGACCTTCTGGTTTGGAATTCTTTCTCTTTCTGCTTACTAATAACTATGCAATGCCTTTTCTTAAATAGTCAATGTTACCTTACTCGTGATCCCAAATTGACATTATTGTCTTTGTCTGTAGACTGAGCCAAGAAAGATGAGCATTTACCGTGAAGAGGCAATAGATACTCTCATAGCATGCCTCAGAAATACAGATTTCCCGGGAGTCCAATTAGCTGCTGCCGAAACAATTATGTCACTACAAGGGAGGTTCACCACTTCTGGGAAGTCTCTTACAAGGGCTACCCTTCTTAAACGTGCCGGCCTAGACAAAAGCTACAATAATCTTGTGAGGATTGATCAACTAAGCAGTTTCTCAGCAGACGCTGAAGAGAGCCTTGTAAGCTTCCTGAAATACTGTGTTTGCAGTATTCGTCCTTAATCTTCCTCTTGTGTTTGCTGTGATGATTTTCCATGCCTTTCATTTGATCTCTTTTTTCTATTTATTTCTTTATTTCAATTGATCATAGCAGGAAGAAGAGAAGGCAGCTGATAATTGGGAAAGGAAAATGGCTTCTGTTTTGGTGAGCCATGAGTTTGGTCTACTCTTTGAGGCTTTGTCTGAAGGCTTAAGAAGCACAGATGCAGAACTATGTTCAACATGCTTCATATCAGCTACATGGCTTGTGGACATGCTCAAAGTTCTCCCAGATACAGGAGTACGAGGAGCAGCACGGGTCTGCTTGCTGAAGCGTTTCGCTTCTATATTCAAGTCCTCCAGAGATACTGAAAATAAAACCCTCTCTTTGCTTGCACTGACCAGCTTCATCCAGGAACCTGGTGAGTAAAAATTATTAAATAGTCTTAAATTTATCTAGAGCACATTTGAATGGAAGACTCAGTTCTGAGATTTGGTTTTTTGTCTATTCATAAATGGAAGATTTGCTTGCAATAAAAAATAAATCAGTTACTGTATATAAAGTTCTGAAATTTCAAATTCTTAGCTATTGTTTAATTATGTATGGAAGACTAAAATATTATTGACATTGTGAATTTTAGAGGGGCTACATGAGTTAAATTCCTATTTAAAGGACATATTTAAAGGTCTGAGAGAGCTAAAGAAGTCCACTCCCTTAGCACTTGAAATGCTGAAAATTGTCTTTGAAGGCCAAGACTCAAGTGCTGTAAGTTCTGTTACATGATTCTTCAATAACTTGCAGCAGAAAGATGAAATTGCCTTGACAAAATGACTGTTTGTGCTTATAACCACAGGACTTGTGGAGTCATAAACAATTAGTTCAAGTAGATTGCAGTGAGAATGGAGAGGTTCTATCTGTAGTTTCCTTCAAAGACAAATTTTTTTCTGGCCATTCAGATGGCACAATAAAGGTTTCTCAACATGTAATTTTTCTATGCATCTCATATCTTATAATCTTAATTGTGAAGCTGTAATTAGATGTGTATTGTCTGATGGTATTATCTGTTACTCAATTCTGAAGGTGTGGACTGGTAAAGGTAGCATTCTTCATCTGATTCAAGAAATCCGAGAACATACAAAGGCGATTACTAGCCTAACGATTTTGCCAGCAGCAGAGAGACTTTACAGTGGTTCACTTGATAGGACTTCAAGGGTATGCTTCTAATACTTTCTTCAATATCATGTAAAGTGATACCTTCTTTTTCATACAAAATTATTTCTACGTTTTGAAGAGCAGGTCTGGTCTATTTCTGATAAAGCAATAAATTGTATACAAGTACACGAAATGAAGGATCAGGTTCACAATTTAGTCGTTGCCAATACATTTTCTTGCTTCATTCCACATGGTTCTGGTGTCAAGGTACTTGATAACAGTATTTTCAGTTTTGAAGCATTGCTTTTATAGTTGAATCAAGCTATTCTAACAGTAAGTTAGATTAGTTTTTTATTTGACAAACTCAATACTTCATTCTGTATGGAAATGAACTTATATATTTGGCTTGGATTGTGTTTGTTTTACTAGGTTCATTCCTGGAATGGATCGTCCAAATTGTTGAATGCAGGCAAACATGTGAAGTGCTTGGCTTTAGTGCAGGGAAAATTATACTGTGGATGCCAAGATAGTAGCATTCAAGTATGAAGTTTTTGTTAGTTTGAGATTGGTTTCAAACCAGCTAGACTTGTTTCTCTCCCCCATTCTGATAGCCAAAATTGTTGCAAATTTTTCAGGAGATTGATTTGGCCACTGAAACAGTTGGCACCATTCAAGGTGGTTCTAGGAAATTGCTTGGCAAAGCAAGCCCTGTTCATGCCTTGCAAATATATGGTGATCATATATATGCTGCATCTACTTCCTTGGATGGAACAGCTGTCAAGGTACCTTTATCATATGCTGATCTAATCTTGTTTTTCCCTTAATTTGTTAATTTATTTGAGTACTCCATTATAAATAGGGACAAACGAAAATTAACTCAAGTAATTCCTTAAAATGGAAAAAGTTGCTTTGTAAAATAGAAAAGGTGTCAAGTATTTTCAACACCACGTTTAACACCATACTCAACTATGTTACTATGTAATGATATTTATTATTTATTAGAAAATGTTTAACTATCGTAATGCCATTTATAGAGAGACGCACACAAAGATTTGTTCAATTACTATAGAATGGAGGTACTTTAAAAAACTTAATTTGAAACATAATTTTTTTATATTTTGGCTAAGTAATAGAATTGTAATAATTTGAAGGTCTTCGGACTAGAAGATCCTAGACATAAACCTAGTCTGCTTCAACTCAAAGCCAGTCCTGATTTTGATTTATGGCGTTTTTTTCTTACTTTTTTCTCTTTGAGTCTCTATATATCTAATTGCTCATATGGGGATTAGTAATAATCTGTTTTGAATTAATGTAATTTTGATGAGGGAAGATCTTAAGCACTTCAGACTACAGCATGGTTGGATCATTGGCTACTGCATTGGAAGTAAGAGTAATGGCCATAAGCTCAGAACTAATCTATTTAGGATGCAAAAAAGGAAATGTTGAAATTTGGAATAGAGAGAAGTGGAATAGAATAGACACACTACAAAGTGGTTCAAATTGCAGAGTTCTTTGCATGGCTCTTGATTCTACTGAAGAGGTTTTGGTGTTTGGTACTTCCGACGGTCAAATTCAGGTAACAACAATATTTAATCAAATTTTATGAATGAAATTCTAAGCATTACATATTATTATTATGACGATGATTGTTTTTCCACTTATAAAAATTTGTATTGTAAAAATAGCACTGTGGGATTTATTCACCATAATATATGCAATGCATACCCTATCATTAATATGTATGTACAGCACAATTAAGATAAATAACTCTAAAATTTAGGATTGTTAATTGAACTATTTTACCACTATTCAAAATACAATAAAGTTAGATTTCAAAATTAACAAAAGATTTGTAACAGTTAAAATAGAAAAAGAACAAATGATAACAACCAGGACGATTGAAGAGGCTATATATTGTTTTTTTTCTTTGGAAATACGACCAATTTTTTTTAATTTCTTTATTTTTGATGGTTTGCAGGCATGGGGATTAAGCTAGCTAAAAAAGGAGGATGTTGCAAAATTTGGATAACAGTTTTATTTTTTTCTTGTAGAGTTGATGAAGATATGATATTCTTTTGATTATTTATTCGTTTGAGAACAACTAGTGAAAATGTAAATAGCTTAAACAAATTACAAAGTACCAAAGAATAACGTACTTTATGAATGGTATATATCAACAACATATAAGCCTATAAAACACATCACAGATCAATATCAAACAAAGAAGAAGAGAAATTGTCTTCTAATAGAAAATGTTTTCTTTCTTTCTTTTGTCCTTCCTTATATTAAGGGATAGTGCATTAAGTTTTTTAAATATTTGTGTTTAATATTCTTATATTATTGGGATATCTTGCAATTTTTCTCTTTAATTTACCCTTGCTTAGTCAAGAGATACATACAAAACATGGTTTTATTGACTCTCCAATCCAAATGCCATGTTTGGGGTAATAATTATTTAAGCAAAATGTTAAATTTATACAATATTTAAAATTTTCTCCTCCTAAAAATATTACAATTTTTAGCAAATTGGGTGTGTGAGTGTATGATTGAAGAAAAGTGGAGAGCATTGTATATAAAAATAAGGGGAGTTTACACATCTATACTAATAGGGTAACTTAATTACAATACTGTTTTTGAAAAAAATAATACAACCAATTCTAGTAAATTATTATCATATATAGCACATATAAGATAATTAAATTAAATATTTCAATTCCCTTAAATCACTCACCATGACAACCTTCCTAAGATATCTTGTTATTGACTAAAATAAGATTCAATTACAAAATTTAAATTTAATAAATAATCAACATTTTTTTATATATAGAATACAACTGCTATTTACAACCATTCTTAAAGAAAAATTGACATCAAGTTACCATTATCAGTGAGAAGTTTACACATACGAGTAGATATGATAGTTAACGTAGACGTTTAGATACTAATCGATAATTGACAACTTTTATTGTAATACTTTTGGTTTATTGAAGTTTTTTCACGATTTAGTTTCTAGATACCAATTAGTGGATCAACAAAAACTTATTCAAAAAATTTAAATTGTAAAAAATATTCGATTAAAAATTACATTAATTCAAATTTCAAATTATGAAAAAGAGTATAAATGGTACCATATATAGTAGAACATCAAAAACTCATTTAATAATATGATTTAGATACTATTTAGTATATGCAGATGTATCAATATTAATCATCAGTTGACAATTTTTATGGTGTTCTATGTTATTGGTGTTTCCCCGAGTTATTCTATGATACAATTTCTAGATACCAATTAGTAGAACAAAAACTTATTCAAAAAATTTTAAATAAAAGTATCCAATCAAAAATATATTAATGAAAATTTAAAAATATTGAAAGAGTAGAAAATATATATAAATCATTGCCAATTAGTAAAAACAATTAGAAAATTAAAAACTAAAAAAAGTGTCAAATGCAAAAAAATATTTCTATACAAAATAGTAGAAAAATGAACAAAGATATTATGTGTTCAATACCAACTAGTAGAAATAGTAAAAAAAAAATATTTCAATACAAAATAGTAGAAAAATGAACAAAGATATTGGGTGTTAGATACCAATTAGTAGAAGAAAAAAAAATCATCTAAATAATTAATGTGGATTAATACTCATAGTCTTGTAGAACATACAAAATACTTTTTGGTATCACATAGCAAAATATACCATTTATGGGCTCTTTGTTATATGGGGAAGTGTTGGGATGGGTGGTCATTTGAAGTGTACCCCATGTTTGGTTACATTTGTTAGGTGGGAAAGTGGTGGGTCCCACAGAGTTTTAGTGGGTAACGTGAATACTTGTGAAATTGTGAGTTTTAGATTAATCCACATGTGAACCATTGCCACACATTCCCATGACACCCAAAACTTATAACAAAAGTAGTTAATTATATATAATAATATGATATCATGTCATTTTAGATTGCCCTAAGATACTTTTGTTATCACATTGTAAAATATTATACCATTTAATAGTTAATTATATATAATTATATGATATCATTCTGTTTTAAATTACATAGTATACACAATAACAATAAATTATTTTGGATGTTAATTAGTACCTAATTGCATATAATACCAAATATATAAGTATCAGATGGTATGCTAAGAAGCTCGTATATGATATTGACAATAAGTAGTAAAACATGGTTGCACACATTATTTGATAAGATAGTAAATAGTTATATGTATTATAAGATACATACCAAATTATATATTATACTATATAATATCATAATTATTAATTATGCAGTGGTATACTATTACCAAAAGTGAGTTGACAAGTAGAATAACAATAATTTTGAAGAAATTGATATTTTGATACCATTTTGGTATGATATATAATTTTTTAGGAGCTAAAATAATAAATGATAAAAATATATATAAAAAAAAGATACAAAATAGTATTCAAATAAATCAATAATTTTGAATATTAGAGTAGATATACAAATATTGTTTATGGAGTTCTCATTAAAAATAAACTATTTAATTTTTAATTTATGCAACGAAAGTTTCCTTTTTGAATTATGGAATTGAGCATTTTTTTTATAAAATAGTGACTTTCAAAAATAAAACCAATCTAAGGTAATAAAATAGGTTTAAATTGATTGTATAAAGATGGTGTATTCTAAGTAAAACATAATAGGTATAACTAAATGGAAAATAAATTAATAATATTTGTTATTTATGTTATATAATACTAACATTTGGTATATTAAAATTTATCTAATAAATTGATAATTATTTTCTAGATAATGTGTGTACATGTAAATCTTTCTAAAAATAATATACTACAATTTTAAAATATAATAAAAATGTTTTAATTTATAATGTGTATAATATATATATATATATATATATATATATTAGAAAGAATTATTCAATGGTAGTGCAGTGGATAAAAAATAAGAGTGCCAAGAGAAGCACTCAATTAATTTTCATATGGATTAAATTGTGGTGTTTAAGCATAAATTTGTAGTTTGTTGATTATTTTGGAGTAATGTATGGATGAAAACTTAAATATTGAAAAGATGGTAACGATAAAGTAAAACAATTATATATATATGTATATATTCTATATAAAAAGTTTTATTTAACCATTTTTGCCCGGTGTAACGATTATTTTAGTTAATTTTAACGTAATATTATAAATATTTAATCGAATATATATTTAAAGTCAATTAAAAAATATGATAGAATAAATATTTAATAATTATATTAAAATAAATTCAAATATTATAAAATATCATTATTATTATTATAATATTTAATGATTATATTAATATAAATTAATTTAAATGATATAAAATATTATTATTATAATAATATATAATATAATATCCTAAATTTTATAAAATTTCGATGGAATAAATATTTAGTAATATAAATTCAAACCGTATAAAATAATATTATTATAATAATATTTAATACAAAATTAAATTTTTAATAATTATATTCATATAAATTCAAATATTACAAAATATCATTATTATAATAATATTTAATAAATAATAATATTTTTTATAAAAAAATTATTATTTATATTTAAAAATATATATTACTCTTTTTATTACTTAATCTAATTTATATAAATATATTTATATTAAATAATAACAAATATTATAAATATATTATCGTGTGTATAAAAAATATGATTGTGTAGCTACATAAAAAAGTAGAAGAACATTTCTCTTCTATCAAGAATAAATAAGATTATTCTCAAATTATTAATGTGTGCTTTGAATAATATCATGATTTATAAATGTTTTGTACCTTGAATATGGTAGTTTGTGATCTAAAATATTATCATATTATTTTTTTTTTTTTTAAAAACCATTAATAATATTTTGGTTTAATTTATGTCATCATTTTATATATAATATTGTTTATTTTTTAAAAATTTATACGGCTATTATAAACAACATAATAAAAATTATTAATAAATTCTCTAAATGAAACTAAACAAAAACCTAATATTTATATATAGAGAAATGCTATATAACCTGGTGGAATTTTCTCCCGAGCGTATGTGGCAGTACACTTATCTTCAGTTGAATATTTTTTTAATAATAAACAAGTATACAACTGTATTATGCTTACTTAATACCCTATGTTTACCGAGATTTTCGGAAACTATATTAATAAAAGTTAAGGGAGATTAATGATAAGGGGTTTGGAAGATGTAAACAAGATTTTTACGTGGTTGGGGGCGTTAATGAGCCTTAGTCCACGTGACAGTTGTATTAGAACTTGGAAAGTCTATAACAATGGAGTTTTCTCTTCGTTTTAGCAGAGTAACTGTATACAAGCCAAAAAGAGATCCCTTCTCCAGTGCTCTGTCACCTGTATTTATAGGCTCACAGGAGCACTGGGCTTGGGCCGGGCTGACCCGGCCCAACAAAGATATAAATACCACTGGCTTCTTTATCGGAAGCCCAATACAAAGGATAAAAACATAAAAGACAAATAATGATCAGAGCCCACTGAGGCAGCCTAAAGCCTATCTATCACCCGAAAAAATGGGGCTTTTGGTCTGGGCATTCCGAGTTACGAGGCGGATTCAAGGGACAAGATCAGCCAGAGTAGTAGCGGCACAGGTCTGAACCAGCGGCGTACAATCCCGAGGTGGCCTTTTCCGCAGGTGAAACGTGGGGACAACCCCCACGCTTCATGGGGCGGAGTCAGGGTCACGGATGCTTTATCCTGCCAACCCTGAGGACTTGACACATATTCGTTTACCTCTGTCCCTCTTCATTTACCGTAAGCCCGGATCTTCTACCTAGAGCCCGGACCGTTTACCAGGCTCCGGGACCGTCTGCGTACATCTCAACCGTAACCCCAAACAGCTGTACATCTCTTGGATGAACGTCCCGGATCATTCTTCCTGGACACCGTCCGGGTCTGGACCCACACTTGGGTCGTCGATGTCAATCACTTCCTGTCAAACGGGCTTGAGCTGGGCCCAACCCCAATTGCCCAGTTAGTCGGCCTGGACCACCGTCCCGGGCCCAAGGCAGGAAATGGGGATAAAATTTACCCCCAAGCCTTCACATGGGTCCGCGAGGGGGAGGCTTGCCTTGTTCCCGGATACTCCACGGTTATCTTCCCAGTTCCTGCTTAGAATTGTGGGTCCGTGGCAAGGGGCAGTGCGCGCTGGGCGCACGCGGAGCCCGGACCATTTACCAATGTCTGGGTTCGTTTACCAAAGTCTCGTTCTGTGCGAGGGACACACGTGTCATCCAACAACTGCTGCAACGATGGCACTTGACCTCGAAAGGTCACCAACCACCTCAAGGGTCGCTAGGCCTAGGCTAGTGCGTCAGCATGGATTTCGAAACGTCCCATTCTGCGCTGAGGTGGACCGTAGGATGGGGCGACCTTTGAAATTCCCCTCTCCTGGGGCGTCGAATCGAAATGGAAAGATCCAGCACTCGAGTGGATTCATTAATGCCTCTGCACGATTCTGGTTCGATGGGGGATTTCCTATCCGCTGGATCAAAGATCAGGATTTGGGTACCTATAAATACTCCTCAGGCATCCATTTGAAACTTTTACACTCTCGAGCCATTCTAAGAACTCTGAGGATATGTTTATGTCCGATCTTACCGACGACATCTTCCTCCGTCTTCTTACTCTGCGCCGTCGCCTTTTCCCAACAGTCCCGGCATCTGCACCTCTGCCTGAGCGCACGTCCTCAGCCTGTCCTGTCGACGAGCTGCTGAACCGCCTTTGCCAGTTCAAGACCGAGATTCTGCCATCCTTATCGCCGAACAACCGCCATTTTTCACAACCAGCTATTCACAGTAAGTCCTTCTGTCCTCTGCCTTAATAAATATATGATCGTAGGTTGTCATTTTGCTCATCTGTTTAGGCTGCTAGAACTTGTTTATGCTTAGGACTAGTTCTAGGAAGACTGCCTAGTCCGGGTTGCTCCGGGTCTGGATGCTTCCCGGACCAAGGGTGGAACTTATTTATTAGCCCACTTTTCGTTCCCGATCTGGGTCTCGTGGTTCTCTGGTGAACCCGGACCTGATTCGGAGGGGACTCCAAGCAGTTCATAAGAGGCCCCCCGTACCTTAATCGACTTTCTTGGGTTTGGGTATTGACTGCTTGGTTTGTCTTTTCTTTGCTCCAAGATCATCAGCCATGACGTCGGGTGTTACCCTTCATTCAGAGGAGGAAGTCAACAGGGCCCCCGTCCTCCTTCCTGGGTCCCGGACCCCTAAAGACAACAGATGGGAGATGGACACGGTACCGAATCTGTTCCAGAACTACCGGATGATGTACGTCCTAGAGAAACGCCTGGGCGTAGAGTCCACTCCTGGACTCTTCCACAACCACCTGGCCAGGAAAGAGGAGCGGGCGCATACCTCCGTGAATGGGTTCGGGACCTGGAGCGCAGGCCACATCAGTGTGGGAGCTACACTCCCGCTTCATGATTACTTTGTGCGATACATTCATGGGGATCGCACCCTTCCAGCTTCTTCCATAAGCCTACTGATTGCTTGCGGGATGGTGCATCTCCTACGCCGCGAAGGAGATCATGGAGCCGACCCCCGCGAAAATCTTGTACTTCTACAAGCTGGAACCGCAGGTTAATGCCAAGGACAAGACCTTGGATGGCTTTTACAAGCTGAAGCCACAGGGCAACTACCCCGCTCCTACAAGTGCCTGGAAGCACCCCCCGGACGTCCGAAATTATTGGTTCATGACGTCCGGGTTCCTCGTAGAGAAGAACCCCACGCTGATGCTGGACTTCCAGCGAGTGGGTAAGTGCCTTCCCGATCCTACATTGCCTGTTCCTCTTTCTCTTTTCCTTTTTTATCTCACTATATTATCTCGGGAGGCAGGACCTTTTGCTCAGACTCCTCTTACCCAGTTCATCTTGAACTAGAAGAAGCTCTACTGCGAGCTGAGCGCGGAGGACCTGGACATAGGGGGTTACATCAACACCGACAACCTCCGACTGATCGGACTGCTCGTGGCCCATCAGACAATCGACGCTCCGAGCCTTCGGGGAATACAGTGCGAGAAGAATCCCGTCATAAGGGATCAACTGGCCCTGGAGCATATCAGGGAAGTAGAGGCTGCGGCACTCGCGGACGCGGCCAAGCGGAGGAGGGACTTGGCCCAGTCGGAGGCGGCCGCTTCCGAGGAGCTAGAAGCCCTCTTCAAGGAGGCACTGCCGAACATGAGGACCCCTGGGGCTAGCGTATCGGGACGAGGTAACTCACCTTTGATTTTAACTTATGCTCCCCATGTCGGGGACTTAGCTAGGGATAGGCTAGCACTTCAAGGCCCCGCGTTCGGGGCTGACGGGGAGACGAGACCTTCGTCTCCCGTTCCCGTAGGCTCGAAAATTCTCATGTACTTGTCTGGGTTCCTCCAATACGAGAATTTCCTAAACCTGGACGACATGGGGGATCGAGTCTACTCCTTCGCGTTAGATGAGTTGAGTCATGTCTGAGGCTTAGATAAGGGTTCGTCCCGGGCCACTCTTAGTTTTGACCTTTATTTTCCTATTAATCGTACTAACTCCTTTTCATTTGCGTTTGTTGCAGGAGACTTCGACATGTCTGACCCCGTGGATGAGATGAGGCAGCTTCTTGAAGTCCGGGCCACGAGTGCGGCCAGAGTTGCAGCAAAAAAGGCTGCCAAGAAAACACTCGAGGCGCCGGGCCCGGACCTCTCCCGCAACAAGGAGACGCCAGGGGCGGATCCTCGACTCGGCGAGGTCGTAATTGTCGCGGTTCCTGTTACGGTCGTGGACCCAGCCACCATCCTCGGCCTCGCTCAACCCCCGATAATCGATCTTGAGCCAGAACCTGCGGTAAGCTAGAGTTTCGGGAAGAGGGCCGCGGATTTGGGCGCGGTGGAGGCCGAAACCAGGAACAAGAGGCCATGGACGAGGCGGGCTGGCTCGGCCAGAGAGTCATTCGGCGAAAGTTGCCTCGCCGCGAAGGAGATTCCGGCAACACCGGCGTTTCCCATTCATCCGGCCCTACCTGAGGAGGGGGAAGCCGTCTTGCGGGATGAGCAGTCCAAGCTCATTTCTCGGACCTGGGAGAGTGGCCGGGCAAGCGAGTCCCTGGCCAAAGCAGTCTCTCAGGCCGAAGCGGCTCGCGCGGAGCTCGATCGGGCCACTTTCCAGCACGAATAGGCCATGTCCCGGAAGGAGGCCTAGGCTGACGAGAAGATGGCCCTTCTGGAGGCGGAGCTTCTCCGGGTATAGAACGCAGAGGAGGTAGCGGCAGCTCAGTCTATCCAAGACCGGGAGAAGATCAAAGGTTTGGAGGCCCGGATCCATGAGTTGGACGGCTCGCTTTGCCAGGAGGTGAAGGCGCATGAGGAAACTCGTCACGCGAAAGAGTAGGCGGATGACATGCTGCGCGTCACCTTCGAGGAGGCCATCTACATGGCCTGGCACAAGGACAAGAGCATGAACCTTCTGATCTTTCCTGATCCGGAATCGAAGAGAGCCGAATTTGAGGTCAAGGAGAAAGAAGATGCGGAGCTCTTGGACGATGAAGCCTAGACCCGGATCTTCACCTGGCCTTTCTTTTTCTTTATTTTGTAACACTTTTACGGACGCGCACGCGTCCTAGATAATTTGTATTATTTTATCCAGTTTATGTTATTTTCGTTAACTCTTTTTTTTTATATCACCATGCATGACTGATCTGAGGGTCTGGTCCTAGTTCCAACGGCCTGGACTAGGCTATTCCTAACTTTAGCTTGTCAACTTGCTTTAATTCTGACATTGAAGAATCTGCCCGTCCAGTCCTCAACTTCGAAAATCTGATGGCCCGGGCCATCGAGGTTTGATTAGTTTATTGTGAAACCTAGTTCCCTCACTTTAACAATTGCGGGCTATGGCCTTGCCCTGGGGCATACCGGATGCTCTTCTCTCCCGGACATCGTTCGTCCGGGGCGGGACCACCCTGAGGCTTGGTCCCTCTTTTTTTTTATTTTTTATTATACCCCCGGACATCGTTCGTTTGGGGCGGGACTAGCCTGAGGCTTGGTCCTCTTTTTATTTATATCCCCGGACATTGTTCGTCTGGGGCGGGACCAGCCTGAGGCTTGGTCCTCATTTTATTTATACCCCCGGACATCGTTTGTCTAGGGCGGGACCAGCCTGAGGCTTGGTCCTCTTTTTATTTATACCCCCGGACATCGTTCGTCCGGGGTGGGACCAGCCTAAGGCTTGGTCCTCTTTTTATTTATACCCCCAGACATCGTTCGTCCGGGGCGGGACCAGCCTGAGGCTTGGTCCGATGGGGTTTGTACCCTCCGGACCTCGCCGGTCTAGGTCGGGACTAGGCCTGAGCCTTGCGCCCCACCTGATATTTGTTCATACTGGGAATACCCCCCCACAAGTGAGCGGAGACTGGTCTGGGGTCACTTGAATAGAATTTTCATTATCTGATAACATTTCTTCATGGCGTTTTGTACACACCATTTTTATCATTCAAGGAATCGCCCTGAGGCATACATTATTTACAATGAAAATACAAAATTGGAACACGTTCTCCTGACTACTGATAGTATTTACGGAGATGTTCTGCGTTCCAGGCTCTTGGGACTTCTGTGCCATCGAGTCGCTTTAAACGGTATGTCCCGGGGCACACTTCGTGTTGGATCTCGTACAACCCTTCCCAATTCGTGCCCAGAACCCCTACTCCCGGATCTGGGGTAGTAGGGAAGACTCTTCGCAGGGCTAGGTCGCCGGTTTTGAACCTTCGGCTTTTTACTTTTGAGTTAAAATGCCAAGCGATCTTGTAACGCCCTACTACCTTAGAGCCGTTACTAGGTGAGTTTAAAACGTGCAATCACTCGCTAATCGAGGTTTTTAAAGCAAAAGTGTAATTTAAGCCATAATCAGAGTAAAAACTGTTAGAGAATATATATTATTGCTCAATGGAATTATGGAAAAACCAAATACAACTCTATGCAAAAATACAATGGACAAGATAATATTGATTAAATAAGTATTACAACTCAATTGCTCAAAATACAAGTAAATAAAAAAGATGTGGAGGAAGAAGATTACAAACTCAATACTATAATAATACAAGTAAATAAGAAGAACAAGAGGAACAAAAGAATGACAACACAAACAAAATCTCACACAACCAAAGTGTAGAGTAGTGAGGATCACCAACTTGAACAAGGTTCAAGACCTTTGTCCAAAAGCTTATTTCCCCTATTCTCGAAGCTCTAAGGGATCTCTCTAGGAAATATCTCTCTAGAATAATCAAGCCTAAAGGTGTATTTTTCAGCCAAGTGCTTTGTGGATGAAAAATGGTGTGTCTTACAAGTGAGCATTAGGCTCCTATTTATAGAGTTTTGAGACACCCTTTGAATTTCAAATTCCACCAACCCCCATGGCTGTTACCAATGATTAATTGGATGTTTTATGGAATTAAAATAGAGATTTGGGAGTTACTTGGCTGTTGGAAACGTTCAAAATTGGATAAAAACCGAAGTTGGAAAATTCTGTCAGCCGCTCAGGCCGCGGCCCACGGTGTGTTTTTGCCTATTTTTGCCTCTTGGGCCGCTGCCTGAAAAACATAGGCAGCGGCTCAAGTCGTTTTTTCAGTAACCAATTTTCCAAATTTGCCAAAACGTTCCAAATTCATTCCCACTTGATTTTGTAACTTCCATACACATTATGGGAGTTAAAATCACATCTCTAACAGCCATATTTCACATATAGTTTTAAGAAATTCAAATCAAAATGTGTAATATCAAATCTACACATTATTGGGTAATATTTGGGAGTTACAAATTTGTAACTGATTTTGTAACTCCAAAATATGTCACATTTGGACACACACATGTGTCCAATTTTGTGACTCTCAATAATATGTTACAAGGTGTGACAAATCAAATTTTGTCACATTATTTAATCTAATATTATATTATATGAAATAATATAACAAAAACTTTAGAAATAACTATATTCCGTTGAAAATCATAAAAGTTTAACACTTGGGATCCCATAATACAGTTTAAAAATATTTACAACATATAAATACAACCAAGTCGGCTAAACAACAAAGTCTAGGTTTTATTAAAATCATCTCCCAAAATCCACTGGCTGTGGCAGCCAGGCTGGCCAAACATGTACACGCCGCCTCATGCCTACTACACTCATGGTTGGTTAGCTTTCTCCTTGCCTTTACCTGCACCACAGAGCATCCGTGAGCCGAAGCCCAGCAAGAAAACCCACAAAAAGATAACACATGCAAAACATACACCAAGCTTATAAATAGGCCATCAATAGGCTAAACACATACGGCCAAGCCGTCCCTGGCGCTTTACCAGGCCCTGGGTTCGCGGTCTACACCATGAGGATATCCCAGGTATCCTTTAGGGTCCCGCACTGGCAGCTTGCACTCCACGTGCCCGACACTGCTCCCAGCCCCTTGCCGTTCTCAGCCTTGCACTCAACGTTCCCAACGCCGTTCCCGGCCCCTGCCGGCCTCGGCCTACACCGTTCCCGGCTCTCGCCGATCATTTACACAATAGCATTCATAGCATAATAAAAAAATACTGAACACTAACAAATTCAACCAAAGGGCTATGCCCTACAATTCAAACATATCGGGCTCAGCCCTGCATACAAGCTCTATGGTAACAAGGGTTTTCTTACCTGAGTCCCGAGCTCTTCGAGCACCGCTATCCCAAGCACAGTCCTCTAACTTGAGCCTCGCCGAAACCCTAGTCACAACACATTAATAATATCCATCCATTAAGTTCTAACTCATTAAATAACTTTGAGCTATAACTATAGTCTCCGGGACCTTGAATTCTATCAATCCGG
Organism: Humulus lupulus; assembly: GCF_963169125.1. Lineage (NCBI taxonomy): Eukaryota > Viridiplantae > Streptophyta > Magnoliopsida > Rosales > Cannabaceae > Humulus > Humulus lupulus. The sequence goes on along the minus strand of NC_084800.1, from coordinate 46,160,264 downwards.
GTAATAAAATTCATCTCGAGCCTTAGCCATTGAGTTCCCAAGCCTAATCATACATAAAAACACAAACTGGTACTAAGAGTCGCGGCCCTACCCACGAGCGCCGCAGCTAGCCTCGAAACAGAGGCTAGCATCTCCCTGTAACACACACCGGCCGCGGCGCGCATCACCAAGCGTCGCGGCCCACCTCAAGCTTCTCGGCCTCCCATGGCCACGCCCGCACACGGGCCGTGGCGTGCCCCTCCTAAGGTCGCGGCCCTCTCCTCCAAACCCAGAATTCTTCATCTTTTCCTGCGTTTTTCCTCAACCCAATTCACCCAAAACTAACTAGCAGCTCCAGATTATCACCACAAAAGTTCTAACACAGTCTCTACATCAAAACCTATCAAGAACCAGCCCCCAAAACTCAGCCTAACAATCAAAACTATCCAACAATCCATACCATGCATACTCAATGAAAACCAGCAGAAATTCAGACTTAATCTCTGTAATTTAGAACTTACCTTTGCTGGATTGAACCTCAGAACCAGCTCCCTATGCTCCGAGCCTCAAGCTCCCTTAAATCCCCAGCTGAAATCCTTGGTCTTGATTGATAGGCACCCAAAGTTTTCCTTGCTTAACTTAGAGAGGAGATGAAGAGAAAGGAAAACCCAGTGATGAGGAAAGATATGGGTCAGTTTCTGAATGTTCTAAACTATTCCAAGTTTTATTTTATTCAACTTAAGTCTATAGGGTTACCTCAAGGCTCGGGGTGCCAAAACGTCCCCGAGGGCAAAATGGTAAATTTCCCCAATATTCCCTCCTAGACATTCTAACCTCAAATATATCTCCAAATATTTATTTCCATAACCCGATAACCCAATGTAATAACTAATGCCCAAATTACCCTTTGACTCGCCCTGAGTCAGATTCTCAACCCCGTTGTGACTTTTTGGCTAACCGCTCCCCAGGACTGTCTCAGGCCGTGCTACACAGATAAATCACATACATATTGCATTAATCATAGTTATACCCCTACTATCCAAACGGGGCCCACATGCACATTTAACTCAACTAAACATGCATCTTTATCATATGTTCACATAAATTCACATATTAGCATATTAATTCATTTATTGCCCTCCAGGCACATTAATCAAGGCCCTAAGCCCTATTAGCAAATTTGGGTCATTACAACTACCCCCTCCTTATAGAAATTTTGTCCTCGAAATTACCTGAACAACTCGGGATACCGTTCCCTCATCTCTGACTCAAGTTCCCACGTCGCCTCCTCAACCTTGATGTTTCTCCACAGCACCTTCACCAAGGCGATGGTCTTGCTCCGCAAGACTTTATCTTTCCGGTTAAGAACCTGATCCGGCTTCTCCTCATAGGACAAATCTTGATCAAGCTCCAGATTCTCATAACTTAAAACATGCGTCAAATCTAACACATACTTCCGGAGCATGGATACATGGAAGACATTATGAACCCCTGATAAAGCTGGAGGCAGCGCTAGTTTGTAAGCTACCTCTCCAACCCGTTCCAAAATCTCAAAGGGGCCAACAAACCTAGGGCTCAACTTGCCCGAAACACCGAACCGTTTTACTCCCCTTAAAGGTGAAATCCTAAGAAACACATGATCACCAACCTGAAATTCCACCCCCCTGCATTTCAGGTCTGAATAACTCTTCTGACGACTCTGGGAGGCGAGCATTCGCGCTCTAATCTTCTCAATCGCCTCATTGGTCCTCTGAACCATCTCTGGACCCAGATATTTCCTCTCATCTGTCTCATCCCATTGAACATGTGATCTACACTTCCTTCCATAAAGCATCTCGTACGGAGCCACTCCGATGGTCGCTTAATAACTATTGTTATACGAGAATTCAATCAAAGGGAGATACTTACTCCACGATCCTCCAAAATCTAACACACAGGCTCGCAACATGTCCTCCAGTATCTAAATCGTCCTCTTAGACTGTCCATCTGTCTAAGAATGATAAGCGGTACTAAATCGTAACTGTGTGCCCATGGCCTTCTGCAGACTCTCCCAAAACTTGGAAGTGAAAGTGGGGTCTCTGTCGGATACTATCGACCTCGGAGCCCCATGAAGTCGAACAATCTCCTTCACATACAACTCAGCATACTGCTCTACAGTATAAGTGTTATATTATTTTATAATATAATGTTTTAGATTAAATAAATGTGACATAGAGTGTCACATATTGTAACATATAATAGAGAGTTACATTATTTGGATATATGTGAAATATCCAAACATGTAACATATTTGGTGTTACAAATTCATCACAAATTTGTAACTCCTAAATATCACCCATTATTGTGTAGATTTGTTGTTACACAATATTGAGATGAATTTCTTAAAGCCATATGAGAAATGGCTGATATAGATGTGATTTTAACTCCCATATTGTGTATGGAAGTTACAAAATCAAGTGGGAATAATTTGGAACGTTTTGAAAAAAACTGAAAAATTTGTTGCTGAACCTGACTGAGGGCCGCGGCGCCTGGAACATGCGTCGCGGCCCTAGTGGCTGACAGCTTCATACAATTTTGGTTTTTATCCAATTTTGAACGATTCCAACAGCCAAGTAACTCCCAAATCTCTATTTTAATTCCATAAAACACCCAATTAATCATTGGTAATAGCCATGGGGGTTGGTGGAATTTGAAATTCAAAGGGTGTCTCTAAACTCTATAAATAGGAGTCTAATGCTCACTTGTAAGACACAACTTTTCTATCCACTAGAGTACTTGGCTAGAAACACCTTGAGGCTTGATTATTCCAGAAATCATTTCCTATAATCTGTGAGAGATCCCTTAGTGCTTGAGTTAGGGGGAAATAAGCTTTTGGACAAAGGTTTCAAACCTTGTTCAAGTTGGTGATCCCCAACACTCTTCACTTTGATTGTGTGAGTGAGAGTTTATTGTTTTGGCTCTTGTTCTTATTTTCTTCTATTGCTCTTTCTTCTTCTCTTCTTATTCTATTTACTTGTTCTTTTGTTTAAAAGTTGTAATCCTTTTATTTCCTTTGTTCAAACACTTCTAGTTTACTTGTATCTTTTGTAATAGAGTTGTACTTTCTATTTCTATCATCTTACATCTCCTTCTCCTTTTATTTGTATTTTTCAGTTATAGAGTTGTAACACTTTATTTAATAAATCCTTGTCTATTGTAATATTTTGCATAGAGTTGTAATATTATTATCAATTTCCATTGAGGCAAAACATATTTTTCTAACATTCAAAAGCTTATCCCGATTGTTTGTTTCAATGGAAGGTGAGACTATCAAAATCATGAACCAAGACCTAGTAGGGTGGAATAGGTTTCATGGATTCAATTGAACTTGGTGGTAAGACAAGGTAAGTGTAAATTTTATATAATAGTGATGAAATTTTATTTCATGTATTAGCATGTTTTCCAAATGTTGATATATGAATAATTGTGTAAATGTTAACATGTTAATATAATATGAGATACATTGTAACATAGGTTACACATCTATTTGTGAAAGTTAAATCCTTAGAAGTGAACTTTTGAGAAGCTCTACATAATCTAGTGATTGTTAATCTTATGTGTATGCTATATGTGAGATAGTAGTACATACATTTGACATGAAAATTATGTTTTGAGAATTTATAAAGCATGATAATTTGGTAGTTTTTGACATGCCTATATATTGATTTTGTGAATCAATAGATATGTGAATTATTGTATGATATTTGTGATATACTTACAATATAATTATGAGATTCAAAATGCATACTAATATGATGGATATATGTTGACAAATTATGTGAAATTTCTTTGAGACATAATTATGTTAATATATAAAAGTATATTGATGTATACATGAGAATTATCATGATTATTATGGTGTGCCATATAATATGATTATTAAGGTGATAATAATATAAATATGTTTTATCCTATATTATTGCAATGTGATGAGTTACCATTTATTTGGTAAATAAAGAGAATTATTTGAGAAATTAAAATTTCTCATTTAAGTGTTGACCATCTCAACTTATGAGATAAGAAAAGATGAACCTAAAAGGGTTACATCTTTTGATAAGTATCTTGCTATTGCAAGAAAAAATTGATCAAGGTGGATTGAAAATTGTGGGATGACATATTGACTCAATAGACTTATAGTCTAAAGTATGGTCAAATGAAATATATTTGAGAATTATTTAGTGACAATACTTCTTAAATATTCAATGTCTCAATGAGGAGACATTACAAAATTGGAGAATCAATTTTGAATCTTTACACCAATGGTGAATAATATTGAAGAGAATTTTATTCTTTTTTGGTTAAAGATTGTGATATGTTTAAATTAATCTCAATGAGGAGATAATTTTAAACCAAAGCATTAGAAATCAAAGTGTTTAAATAAATCATTGAGGGTTTATTTTCTTTGATTTAAGTGTTTAAAATTGATATCTTCAAATTGATTTTGATGAGAAAATCAATGGATGTCAAAATGATGTTTTCAAAATAATCTCAAAAGAGACTCTTAGAAAATGCACAAAAGTTGTTTAAGAGATTTTGAGATTATTTAGACAACTAAAAGTGAAATTAGTGATTATTTTCTTGAAAAATTTTCACATGGTATTTATATCTCCATGTGAGTTATGGAAAGAAAGAAAATCCAACATAGGGTACTTCAAAGTGTGGGGGTGTCTTGCATATTGCAAGAAAAACGAACTTAATAGAACAAAGTTAGGTTCAAGAGCCATAAAGTATGCTTTTGTTGGTTATGCCAACAATAGTAAAGCTTATAGGCCATTAGACTTAGAGTCTAATGTTGTGATTGAATCTAGAGAAGTTGAATTTTTTGAGAATATGTTATGTGACAACAATTCTCAAGCTTCAACATCTCTAAAGGAGAATTTATTATATGAGAACAATTCTCAAGCTTCTACATCCAAAGTTGATTCTCAAGAGGAGAATTCTCAAAAGGATGTAAAGCAACCCTTTGAACCTAAAAGAAGTCAAAGGCTTAAAAATCATAAAAGTCTAGTAGTGGATGAGATAGATTCTCAACGAATTTCATTCTACATGGTAGAAGGAAATAGAGAGGAAGTCATTAGGAAAATTCATATTGTACTTCTCGTTGAGGATGATCCTAAGACTTATAGAGAAGCTATGCACTCAAGAGATAGTGCATTTTGGAAAGAAGTCATCAATGATGAGATGGATTCCATTCTTTCCAATAATACTTGGGAATTGGTAGACCTCCCACCAGGGTCTAAGCCAATTGGGTGTAAGTGGGTATTTAGGAGAAAATACCATACTTACGGCACTATCCAAACCTTTAAAGCTAGATTAGTAGCTAAAAGGTTTAGGCAAAAAGAGGGTATCGATTATTTCGATACCTATGCGCCTGTTGCAAGAACAACTTCTATAAGAATTTTGTTCGCTTTAGCTTCTATACACAACTTGTATGTTCATCAAATGGATGTCAAAATGACATTCCTTAATGGTGACCTCAATGAGGAGGTATATATGGAACAACCCGAAGGGTTTGTCCTACCAAAATAAGAACATAAAGTTTGTAGACTTGTAAAATCCTTATATGGATTGAAACAAGCTCCTAAGCAATGGCATGAGAAATTTGATCAAGCCATCATGTCTAATGGGTTTAGACATAACAATGGAGATAAGTGTTTGTATTCCAAAACTTGTAAGGGATATGTGATCATTGTTTGTTTATATGTGGATGACATGCTTATTCTAAGTAATAGCATGAAGGGGATAGAAGAAACGAAGAGGTTTCTATCATCAACCTTCAAGATGAAAGATCTTGGAGAATTTGATACCATACTCGGTATCAAAGTAAAGAAACATAGTGGGGGTTTTGCGTTATGGCAAGCCCACTATGTTGAGAAAGTATTGAACAAATTTAACCATCTCAAGGTTAAAGATACCAATACTCCATTCGATCATAGTGTAAAACTAAAGAAGAATTAAGGAAGATCGGTGGCTCAATTGGAGTACGCTAGTGCTATAGGGAGTCTAATGTACGCTACCCAGTGTACTCTACCTGATATAGCATTTGCTGTAAGTAAACTTAGTAGGTTTACAAGTAATCCAAGTGTGGATCACTGGAGGCAATTGGAAGAGTCCTAGGTTATCTAAGGAAAACCAAAGGACTAAGCCTTCACTACTCCAAATTTCCTTCAATATTAGAAGGATAAACAGATGCAAGTTGGATATCCAATCTTGGAGACAACTTGTCCACATCTGGTTGGGTATTTACACTTGGTGGAGGTGCAATTTCTTGGGGTTCCAAGAAACAAACCTATATATCTCATTCCACTATGGAAGCAGAGTCCATAGCTCTAGCTGCTACCGGTAAAGAGGCCGAATGGTTAAGGGATCTGTTGATAGAGATTCCCCTAAACAAAGATAATGTATCTACTATATCGATACATTGTGATAGCCAAACGACATTGGCTAGAGCATACAGCGGAGTATATAATGGGAAGTCTAGACACATTAGTCTAAGACATGGATATGTAAGAGAATTGATTCAAAGAGGAGTCATCTCAATATCCTATGTGAGAACAAGTGAAAATCTGGCGGATCCTTTCACTAAGCCACTAACGAGGGATTTAGTGGCTGCATCATCTCGAGGGATGGGACTTAAACTCCCTAAAGAGATTCATGATTGATGGTAACCTATCTTAACACTAGTTATTCAACTAGTGTTAGGTTCAATAGGTAACAACAAGTCAATCAAGTGAATATTAGTTGTACTCAAAACAAGTCCCATATGAGATATTGAGTACTTGTGTGTTACCAAGTGGAGGGTTAAAACCGAAAGGTTTTTTAATAGAATTCAGTCTTGTAAAGACAAGTATTTTTGGTAATGAAATCATGTAAGAATTCTACCTATATGGACCTAGGGGTGGTGCCACTTCTCATGAGAATTGGGAGTATTCTCAAGAACGTCCATTAATGGAAAGTGCACATGGCCATTAACGGTGCAAAGCGAGACATAAAGGTCTCAAGTTAACATCGCAAAGGTGTGTGTGTTATCACCGATTTGTCATCATGAAAAGATGGTTCAATCCCTAGTGCAACCTAATTTTTGACAAATTTTGTGATAATTACACTATAGTAAAGTTCAAGTTGAAAAACACTTTGCTTAATGCACTAATGCAATGACTCCTATAAGAGAGAGTTCTTATTTAATCAAGTGGGGGATATGTTATATTTCAAAATATAATGATTGATTAAATAAGTGTTACAATAGATAACTATTTAATCTAGTGGGGGAATGTTATATTATTTTATAATATAATGTTTTAGATTAAATAAATGTGACAAAGTGTGTCACATATTGTAACATATAATAGAGAGTTACAATATTTAGATATATAAGATATATCCAAATAATGTAACATATTTGGTGTTACAAATTTGTAACTTCCAAATATTACCCTTTATTGTGTAAATTTGTTGTTACACAATATTGAGATGAATTTTATAAAGCCATATGTGATATGGCTGTTAGAGATATGATTTTAACCCCAATAATGTGTTTTGGGAGTTACAAAATCATTTGGGAGGATTTGGAACCGTTTGGAAAAACAGCACATTTTTTGTGCTGAAATTGGTCGGTGGCCGCGGCCACCAACATTCAATGGCCGCGGCCTGTGGGTTAGAGACCAGTGGCCGCGGCCATAGGCCAAAACTGACCAATTTTTCAGTTTTTTCAATCTTTGTTGAACGGCTCAAAAAACTCAAATAACTCCCAAATCTCATTTTTAATTTCATATTAATCCAATTAAACATTGGTAACAGCTATGGGGGTTGGTGGAATTTGAAATTCAAAAGGTGTCTCTAAACTCTATAAATAGGAGCCTATAGCTCACTTGAAAGACACAACATTTCTATCCATTAGAGCACTTGGCTAGAAACACCTTGAGGCTTGATAATTCCAGAAAGCTTTTCCAATATCTGAGAGAGATCCCTTAGTGCTTGAGTTAGGGGGAAATAAGCTTTTGGACAAAGGTTTTAAACCTTGTTCAAGTTGGTGATCCCCAACCCTCTTCACTTAGGTTGTGTAAGTGAGAGTTTCTTGCATTTCTGTTATTCTTTCTATTGTATTGTTTTCTTCTTATTCTCTTATTCTTTTACTTGTATTTCTTGTTCAAGAGTTGTAATCTTTTCTTTACTTTTGTTTCAAACACCTTACTTTATTTGTAACCTTTTGCTTAGAGTTGTATTTTACTATTCTCTTCTTCTTCATCATCTTCTTCATTTCCTTTTTTATTTGTATTTTCAGTTATAGAGTTGTAACACTTTATTTAATCAATCCTTGTCTATTGTAATATTTTGCATAGAGTTGTAAGATATTATTATTTCAGTTGAGGCAAAACAATTTTTCCTAACACAACCCGCCCAGCATGGCCTCGTGCTCGGCCTCATTGTTCAATGCCTTGAACTGGAAACGCAGGGCATTTTGCAACTAGTGTCCTTGGGGTGATACCAGGATGATCCCGGCCCCGGCCCCATTCTCATTCGAGGCCCCGTCCACAAACACCTTCCATACAGGCACCGCGGGGGCCCCGGGATCGTCCCCCTGGGTGATCCCGGAACACTCCACGATGAAGTCGGCTAGGGCTTGCCCCTTGATGGAGACCCTAGGAATGTAGGCTATATCGAACTGGCTTAGCTCCATGGCCCACTTTAAGAGTATTCCTGAAGACTCAGGCTTCTGCAACACTTGCTGCAAGGGATGGTTGGTCAGGACTTTTATGGCGTGGGCCTGGAAGTAAGGCTGGAGTTTTTGGGACGCTATCAGTAGGCACAAAGTCATTTTTTCGATTAGCGGATATGGAGACTCAGCCCCCAATAATCTTTTACTCACGTAGTGTATCGGGAGCTGGGTATTGTAATGCCCCGAATTCTCCGATGTGTTTAACGGCGTGAACAGTAGGGCGGGAGGGCCATACTTGCTTAATTATGTTATTAATTGATAAAATGGATGTATATGCTGATTATATTATGATATGATGTGAAATGCATGCATGTGAGTCCATATTTCTAATTATAGGGGTGTGTTGGTAATTTGGCCCGTTGAGGGTAAATTGATTATTTGTACGCATGTTGGTGATATATCTTGAGACCACATTATGATGCGGGTTCGTTCGAGCCATTTGGCATGAGACGATCAAGGGAATGTTAATTATCGGTTTGGTCATAACAGGCTTAAGCTCGGGGCTCGGGGTGAGTCTCGGGGTGTTTTAATGATTAGAGTGTTACCGGGCATTAAAGGGTAACGGGATGTGGATTATTGGTGTTTGAGTATATTGAGATTAGTGGGAATTGGGAAGCGTTAATTATGATTAACGGTGTAAATGGAAAGTGCCAAAATTACCCTTGAAGTGGCTTTAGAAGCTTTAAAATACCTAGGGGTATTTTAGTCTTTTGGCTTGGATATATATGATGTTTGGAGGCTGTAGAATAAACAGAGTAAAACAGAGACAATTCTTCTTCTCCTTCCCGTACCTTCTCCTTCCTTCATTTTCCTTGTGAATTTTTGTGATCTTGTTGAGGATTTGAGCTTAGGAGCTAGGCCTTGGCACTTTGGGAGAGTGTTCCACTGTGGAAGAGCACCATAACCTGAACTTGAGGTAAGATTTTAGCCACTAGTTTCCATGTATGCTCTGTTTTCGTTTTAAGATTTCAGCTTTAGATTTTGGTGTGGAAAGTTGGAATCAATGGGAGTTTTGTGATGTTTATGTTGGGTTATGATGGGGGAGAGTTATGGGTGATGTTTGGAGGTTTAAATGGGTGTTTGGAAGAGGTTTTGAGTTGGTTTGAAGGGCTGGTTCTAAGGAAAAACGCAGGAGGATGCTTTTTGGTGCGTGCTGAATTCTGGGCATTTTAGCTTATTGAGCCGCGGCCTGGCATAGGTGAGCCGCGGCCCAAGGTGCCTGTCAGGAGGGTGGCCGCCTCTGTTTGGAGGCGCACCGCAGCGCAGCTGGGGAGGGCCGCGGCCCAACAGGGCATTTTTGGCCAGAATAGTGTTTTTAGCATGGGGATTCAAGCCTAAGGCCTCGGGGTTGAACCTACTACCCGGTTGAGTAGTGTTTGATGTCCCGGAGGTTAGGTTTTGGTTTGGGAACCTTTTATTGTTCATTTTATTGATGGAATCCCATAATTGGTTATGACCAGGTAACCGCTAAAGGACCAAAAGGTCGATCGTTCTCAGGGTCGTTCTTTTATTCATTCTAGCTCGAACCAGAGGTAAGAAAACTGCACCCCAAGTGTGACATGCATGGATACTCGTGAGGCATGTTGGTTGTGTAATATGGACATGGATTGAATATAGAATACTTGGCATAAGTTGCTCATTTGTGCATGGTACTGACTTATTAGTTAGGTTTGGCAAAGGTGCTAGTATCAACTGTGAAGCTGTGACTTATAAGTCAGGTTCGGCAGTGGTACTGGGCACTGGTCACGTTGCACTGACTCATCAGTCAGAATTGGCAAAGGTGTTAGTATCAGCTGTGAAGCTGTGACTTATTAGTCAGGTTCGGCAGTGATACTGGACACTGGTCACATAGCGCTGACTCATTAGTCAGAACGGCCTTAGCGTGGATCACGCAAGCCAACGGAGATTGGATCTAATCGACCATCAGTATTGAATGACTTTTAGCATTGAATGACTCAAAGAGCATTACTGCCAAACCGACCCCGAGGGTCGATGAATGAAATAAGTGCTTGGAGGCTAGTGGCTTACCTAGCATCCACTCTCCCTCTTGAACCATGTGATGTTCACTCATTGGTTTGAAAGTTTTATGCTCAGTGTGATTATAATGATAATCATTTGATAATGTTTATATAAAGTGTTATGTTTTCTTGCTGGGCTTTGGCTCATGGGTGCTATGTGGTGCAGGTAAAGGGAAAGAAAAGCTCACCTAGCCTTGAATGGAGAGCTGATGTGGTGATGTGTACATATGCGGCCGCTTGACCACCACGGCTAAGGAGTTCTCAGGGGAACTAGGGGTTTACCCTAATTTTGCCACTTAGGTCGGCGGGATTGTAAATTTAAAACAGTAATGACCATTTTGTACTGAGAACCACTTGTAAATGTTTTGTTTAGCTCTGCAGAGCAGTTTGTAATGAAAATCCCATTTCCTTTTTATTGGTTTTATACCTTAACCTGTTAATTACACTTAGAGCACGTTTTTGACCAAAGGACTCGGGTAGCGAGTCAAATTTCCGGTCCACCGTTCACCGTAACTGTTCTGGGGTAGCCAGGGCGTTACAGGTATTTTCCTCCGCCAGTACTAATGCGGCGCTGATCGCGTGCTCGGTCACTGCCAAATAGAGGTACAGAGGCTCCCCGTCCACCGGTTTTGCCAGGATCGACACTCCAGCCAGGTGCTTTTTCCGCTTTTGAAAAGATTTTTCGCACTCGGCCGACCACTCGAAACGTTGGCTTCCCCGAAGAACATTGAAGAACGGGATGCACTTGTCCGTGGCCTTGGAGACGAAACGGCTTAGGGCGGCTATCCGCCCAGTCAGACTTTGCACGTCTTTATGCTTCCGGGGAAATGTCATATCAATCAGTGCCTTGATTTTATCCAGATTGGATTATATTCCCCGGAAGCTCACTATGAAACCCAGGAATTTCCCGGAGGCCACGCCGAAAGTACATTTCTTGGGATTCAGCTTCATCCCATACTTCCGAATGACCGCGAAGGCCTCGGCCAGGTCGTCCGAATGCTTCCCGGATGTCTTGGACTTGACCAGCATATCGTCGATGTAGACTTCCATGTTTCGCCCCAGCTGGGCCCGGAACATTCGGTTGACGAGCCTCTGATAGGTGGCCCCGGCGTTCTTAAGCCCGAAGGGCATGACGATGTAGCAGTATATCCCCTTGTCGATTTGGAAACTGGTGTGTTCCTGATCTGCCACGTGCATGGAAATCTGATTGTAGCCGGAGTAGGCGTCCATGAAGCTTAAGATCTTGTACCCGGATGTCGCATCCACCATTTGGTCGATCTGAGGAAGTGGGAAGCAATCCTTCGGGCAAGCCTTGCTGAGATCTGTGAATTCGATGCACGTCCTCCACGTCCCGTTTGGCTTTGGCACCAGAACGGGGTTGGCCAGCCACACGAGGTATACAGCCTCGAGAATGAAGTTGATTGATGACAGCTTCTCTACCTCCAGCTTGAGGGCCTCGCCGTCCCCAAGGGCCTTCGTTTTTGACGGACCGGGGTCGCGTTCGGGTCGATGTTCAACGCATGGCAAATGATGTTGCGGTCGATCCCCATTATATCTGAATAAGACCAGGCCATAATATTCTGGCTTTCCTTAACTTGGGTGATTATGGCAGCTCAGACCTCTGCCGACAGATTTTTCCCGACTTGGATTACCCTGGTTGGATCGGTGTCACAAATGCACACCTCCTCAATCTCGTCCATGGGCTCCAGGACGCGATCGTCTCCTATCCTCGGGTCCATCTCATCTTCTTCCCAGATCACTCTTCCAGCAGAGGGAGGAAGAACCGGGCTGATGACTTCCTTGAAGGGTTATTCCTGGACCATGTATATTGGTCAGGCAGACACGTGGTAGCACTTCCAGGCGCTCTTTTGATCTCCCCGGACTGTCCCCACCCCTCCGTTGTCGCAAGGGAACTTCATGCAAAGATGATAGATGGAGGTGATCACTCTGAACTCGACTAGTGCGGGCCGGCCGAAAATGACATTGTAAGCAGTGGGGCAATCCACCACTATGAATGTGCAGAACTTGAATGAGTGACGCAACTCGCTCCCCAATGTTACAGGTAATTGGATCTTTCCCATGGGGAGTAACGTGTCTCCGTTGAAGCTGTAGATCTGGGTTAGGCACGATGCCAGATCCACTTCGGTCAAGCCAATCGCGGCAAAGGCGGGCTTGAACAAGATGTTGACGGAGCTTCCGTCGTCCACCAGCACTCGGGACACCAGCTTGTTGGCGATCTGGGCGTCTATGACTAGCGGGTCATGGTGCGGGAAATGGACGTTACGGGCGTTGTCCTCTGTGAATGTGATAGGGAGGTTCATCAATTTCGGGCGCTGAGCCGGGGCCTGGACCAGAGCGGACACCTCCTGATCGTGGTTAAGCTTGCTCAGGTAGTGTTTCTGATCATTCCTGGATGGTCCTCCCAGGTGAGGCCCGCTTGAAATGGTGGCCACATGTCCGTCCACACGAGGGGGTGCCGTCCCGGATGGATAGGGCATTTCGGGGTCGGGTGTTTGCGCGACGGGGACCCCCTAAGGGGTTTGCGCCGCCGGGCCCTGTGCATATCCTCCCTGAGGCGGATATGCTCTGGGGGCACCCGAGACCGTGGGTTGTCCGGGACTTGCTGACAGGCCTGGGACTCCCACGGGCATCCTGACCCACTGGTGGAGATGCCCCAACTTGATCAGATTCTCGATCTCATCCTTGAGCTGCCGGCACTCTTCGGTCGTGTGGTGCACTGTTTGTTGGTATCTCTTGGATTCCTCCCTCCTTTGAACATGGGGGAAGGCTTCCGGTAGTGAACCACCCTTTCTGTGGCCAGGAAGATGTTCTCCCTGGTGTCCACCAGATTGGTGTATTCTGAATATTGGGGCTCGTAGCCCCTTTTTCCTTTCTTAGTCGGCTCAGACCGATTTTGGCCTTTGCCGGATCTCTTCCCCTGGGAGGGGTTTACACTTGCCTCCGTTCCCCCTGCCTGGGACTGTTGGCCCTCGACGGGGGCAACACTGTGACTCGCTGGCGCGGCACCATATCCAGAAAAGGGGGCGGACTGGACCGAGGCATATCCTGAAGGGGCAGGACCGTACACCGTAGGGGTGGTGTAGGTAACCCCGGGCGTAACCGCTGAACCTGGGGCAATTGGGGGAGTGACGTAGGGCTGCGCCGGGAACTGCACCCCGTACCCCGGGAACGCGTGGACACTGGGCTGAGGCGTCGGAGGCCATCCGAACGCCTGGATCTAAGCCTCCTCACAGTTGATAAACCCCTGGGCCCTCCTTATGAATTCTTCTAAGGTAGCCGCCTTGCTACGCTGCATGTCATCCCAGAGAGGGGACCCAGCCTGGATCCTGGACTGCAATGCCACTAGGCGCTTCCCATCGTCCACCTTAGTCTTGGAGCCTCTTTAGTGAAACATTGGATGTAGGCCCTCAATGTCTCTGCGGGGAGCTGTTTAAGGTTGGCGAGGGCACTGATTTGCATGTCCATCCTCATGGCGGCCACGAACTATTTGCGAAACGCCGACTGTAGCCCTGACCAGGATAGGATGGATCCGGGCTTAAGTCGTTTCCACCATTCCTCGGCGGGACCGCCTAGAGTGATCGAAAAACAGAGGCACTTGTCGTCATCAATAACGTGGGCCACGGTCATAAGCCGGTTGTATCGGGATAGATGATCCCTGGGGTCGGTGTTCCCGGTATAGGCAATGAGGCTCAGCATCTTGAACCCCTTGGGGAGCACAGCGTCTAGGATGTGCCTCGCACAGAGCTCTCTGTCCTCTTCTTCGGAGTCAGTATCCGCTCCTTCCTGCTTGCGGACCAAACGGTCTGTGACCTTTTTCAAAGCGGCCAGCTGCTACATGAGCTACCTGGCCATGCCATCCTCCAGGGGGATTCTTTCGTTCCTCCTGTCGTTGATGTTGTTCCTAAGGTCGCCACCTTGGGGGGGATCTTTTTCTTACGAGCTCGCTCTTTCCGAGCATTCAGTCCGTCGCATAGGTCTACCCGGGATGTGTCGTCCCCGGAACTAAGGGCGTGATGCTCCCCTCTATGTGGGCGTTCCCGGCGATTTTTTTCACCGAAGCACTGGGGTGCAAAGAGATCTCCCGTCTGGCTTGCTCTAGGGCATGCCGGGGCCGAGCATCCCGCGACCGCGTCCCTTACGGATTGGTCGGGCGGCCCTGTCCTAGGATGGGGCGCACCTTCTCTTTCCCAGGGAACGGCCGGGGACGAGTCCCGGCTTTCGGGACGGGGGTATTTTTCTATCGGGTCTTTCCCCCAGCCTTCTTTTTCTCCCGGTCTGGGTTTCCTGGGACTGGCTCAGGAAATTGCTCTGGGAGAGGGGTCGGCCTCACATCTTCGGGGGCTCCGGTTCTGGCTTGCAGAGCGGGCTGTTGCGCTCCCAGAGGCGGGCCAGCTGGGAGATTGGTTGCCGGACCCTACGCGGCTATGAATGCCTGGTAGACCCAAAACGGGTATGTTTTAAATATTTATACTCGCAAGCGCACGAATCTGTAGAGTCCGAGAACTTTACTTAGCTAATTGTTTAGTAGTATTATAGTATGTTTAGTGTTATCATTGTTACTTTGGATTTTTGGTTCAGACCGGGAGTTATTTGGACACTCATAGTAGTACTTATAGATTTTCTAAGTTTAACCTATAGTTTAAGAATATTAAGTATAACCTAAGGTTTGATTAATGTGACTGATATTAAGGATTATATTAGTATATTATAAGGTTTAGACATCAACCAATAGGATTTTAAGCACATGTTTTGAATGGTAATTAAGGATTAAGTATTTTTGAGGATTAAATTAAATAAGGGTAAAAGTTTGAATGTATAGGGTCAGTCAGCAGCTTTGAGCACGTTGAGGGCTTAGTCAAGGCTGTTTAGTCCATTCAAACTTAGCTAAAAATGTGTAAACTCGTGTTTAAATATTCTGCGTATGCCGATATATCGCAGCTATAGGGGGCGATATGTCGCAGCACGTAGATACGGAAAACACGAATCGATGCACGGTCGCCTCGGGAACAAAGGTCCAGGCGATATATCGCCTATAGGGGGCGATATATCGCCTCCACCAGCATGTTTTCAAATTCATTTGAATTCTTTTCCCTTCAGCCATTCAAACGCCTTCAACAGTCCAGCATCTTCTGAACGAGTCTTCAGCCTCTGCTGAACGATTATTCAAATGATTTTCACCTAAAAAGCCATTATTTTATTCAAGTAAAATCAAGATATTTTCATTCCCAAACTCTATAAATAGGACCTAGTACCCAGCCATTATTCACCATTTGCTCTAAGTTCAGAAGCTGCTAGTGTTAAGTGAGTGTGAGAGTGTAAACACTTGGTTTGGGGAAAAACTATAAGCTTAAACATCATAAGCTTATCAAACACTTTGGGAAGTGAGTTCTATAGTATTTCGGTGAAGGTTAGATTGATCTTGCAAATCTTTGAGGTAAACCCAAAACTCTAGTTCCTTTCTGTATTTTATGTTATTTCCTTTCTCAAAACCTTCTACTCAGTCCCCTAACCTTATTCTTATTTTGGTTAGGGAATCCAAGTTCTTAAGCACTTAAGTGGTGGTAAGCATATTTTCGTTTAATGGTTTAGTCTTCCTATTCTCTTTCATTTCATCTCCTTTCTTTAGACTCACCCTTGTTCATTGTGGTTTTAGGAGTGTTCCAAAAGTCCTAACTCAGTCCATTTTATCCCGGTAACTTTGGTAAGGAAAATAGGCTAGAATTAATATGTTATGTGCTTATGTTATCTATATGTTTATGTTATTAAAAGTGTTATGATATGTATATGTGTATGTAGGCTTGGGCATATGACCCATATGACTAACAAGACCCCAAATGGGTTATGGGCATATGACCTACTTAGCTAGTAGGACCCCATTAACCCCATGGGCATATGCTTGTTTAGTCTATGGGACCCCAAGTAATAATGGCCATTATAATAAGTGTATGTTATATGTATTATGTTAAGTCTTTATGTTTTCTTATGAAATTATGTATGTGACTTTGTGTTAGATTTTCCTTACTGGGCATTAGGCTCACTCCTTTCTGTTTATGTGCAGGAAAATAAGTTTAGAGGCGGAAAGATTCGTGACGCTTGGAGAATGTGTATCGATGATGAATGGAGTCAAGGGGCCGAGCGTTATCGATTCGAGGATGTAGTCTCCTTTTATGTTTTTTTATGGTTTTACATGTATTTTCCGCATTGTTATGTAATGTCTTTTATTTTAAATCTTATTTTGTTTTAAAGACAATGGGATCCCAAAATCCTTCTTAGTATTCTGTTTCTTTGTAAATAACTCTTATTTTCAAGTTACTCAATAAATTATGGTATTTTAGTAAAAATGTAAGTTTTATGTATAGTTTCGATAATGGTCCAATTAGTCTAGATTAGTGGGTCATTACAGTTGGTATCAGAGCAAACGGTTCCTTCGCATGAAGTTCTCCTCGATACACATGCTCGAAGCTCCGAATTGGACCGCCAAGTAAGTGTTTAAGTTACAAGTTACAAGTTACTTTGTCTATGTGTATAGCTAACGACTTTAGTGTTTATGTTTCAGTTAAGAATGAATGGAGCTTTAAGCAATGAGGATATCCGAGCCATTAAGGCTTTAAAAAGAATAAGGGAGCCAAGAAACACCGTAGGAGTACTAGAAAAGATCACTCGAAGATTGATCTTGTTCCACAAAGAGATAGGTCACCTTCAAGAGTCTAAGAAAATCATGATGAGAGCTGCAGAACAATATGTCCTAGTAATTAGGCTTTTAAAAGATTTTCCTTCAGCAATTTTAACTTTAGAAGAAATATGGGAGAATATAAATAATGATGATGACTTACAAGCAGCCCTAAGATATTATTCTCTCATACTTAAGTTCACCTATGATTTAGAGTTTCAATTCACTAATGAGCAACAACATAGGATCTTCTTAAATCTTCCCCGAGGAAATTTTGAGGCTCAAGACAATGATGATTATAAGGAGATAGATAATGATATGTTAGATGACGGATCGGATGTAGAAGATCCCGATTTTTAGATTAGTAGTTTTTATTTGTTTTATTTACTTTCATGTTATGATTGTAATAAGTGAAATTGTTTTCCAAATGAATAAACATGCTATTTGAATATCATGTGTGAGTTTGAATTTTTTTTTTCAATCATAATAAATACTAAATAAAATGAATAATGACTGAGTTCGGTGAGGGTGGATACAAATCAATGAACCTGGTTTCCTTGTTGAGAGTTAGGGGGCCTTAGTAGTGGGAACGATTTTACTGATCCCAGCCCTCCCTCAATATGGTTAACTTTGGAACAAAGATAAGTTTCGAGCCTGAGAATTAAGTCATATAGGATTATTAGAAACACACTTAGAAAATAAAGATGACTTGTTTTTCTAAGTATAGAAACCCACTCTAATAATAACTAAAAACCTATATAATTTTTCATAAAAAGTCATAATAAATAGGTCCGAGATATGTTTGTTTTAGAATAAGTTTTTGCCTTAGAGCCTATTAGGAAAAAGTTCTAACATGTTTCTTTTAACTGTTAGAACTCTGCTACGATGTCTCTCCGAAGATCTGCTCGCACCAACGGGAACGCTTCCAACGATGTTCCAGCGACCAATGCGGTCCCTACCGTTCACCGAAGGAGAGTGCGTGTTACTGCTTGCCGCAATGCGCCGACACAGCCAGCTGACAACACTGCAGAGATTGCCAGACTGCGACAACAAGTTGAGGAACTTCTGCAGCAACAACGCCAACAGGCTCAATCTCAGCCTCAGCCTCCGCCACAGCCGCAGCCGCAGCCACAGCCAATGGCCCCAGCACCCCAACAAGTTGGTCCGTATGGGGGATGGCCTATGACGAACTACGCTCCTTATCCTGTTCAGCACATGGAGCCAGTGTACGAGAGGTTCCGCAAGCAGCACGCTCCGAACTTCGAAGGGACTACGGACCCCTTTGAAGCAGAAGAATGGCTAAGGAATGTGGAGCCGATCCTAGCCCACATGAACCTCAATAATGCTGACCGCATATCCTGCGTCTCATCTTTACTCAAGAAAGATGCCAGGATATGGTGGGACTTGGTCCAGCAATCCCACGATGCTGCCACTATGACGTGGACCCGATTTGTGGAGCTCTTCCACAAGAAGTACTACAATTCAGCAGTGCTTGCTACGAGAGTTGAGGAGTTCACCAATCTGAAGCAAGGGAATTTAACAGTGGCGGAATATGCTCGTCAGTTCGATCGCTTAGCGAAGTTCGCAGCAGAGTTGGTTCCAACCGACTATCTAAGGGTGAACAAGTTTGTTAGAGGACTTCGCCCGAAGATCGAGATGGGGGTGAAGCTAGCGAACCCGGGAAACACTTCATATGCCGACGTTCTTGAGACGGCAATTGAAGTAGAAAGGTTGCAAGCCAACGTGAGCAAAGAAGAAGCCAGCAAGCCGGAACCTAGGCAGCAGAGCCAACCTCAGGCCAGTCGGAACAACAATCAGTCCAGCAACAGCCAGTCCAACAACAACGGTAACGGACAGAAGAGAAGGCATCCTGACAACAAGCAAGCCGACAACAATAAAAGGGCACGACCAAGTAATGGGGGAAATAGGTCGGGCTACGTGGAATACCCGCCATGTGCCAAATGTCAGAAGAAGCATCCTGGAGAATGCCGTGCCAACACCAAGGAGTGTTTCAACTGTGGTCAAGAAGGGCATCGTAAAAGAGACTGTCCTCAGCAAAAGCCGGAAGGAAAGAAGGACGAAAAGATGGTTCCTGCTCGGGTTTTTGCCTTAACCCAAGGAGAGGCGGATGCTAGCAACAAGGTGGTCACAGGTCAGGTTTCCATCCTCAATAAATTATGTCATGTATTATTTGATTCGGGAGCCACCCATTCGTATATTTCGTTAGGAATGATAGATAAACTAGACAAACCTAGTGAAAGATTTAGAACTAGGTTTGCAACCGAGTTGCCTTCGGGCAAAGTAGTTCTATCATCACGAATTATACGAGGCGTACCAATCAAGATTGAGGACAAGGAACTAGAAGGAGACCTGATAGAGCTGGTGATCAAAGACTTCGACGTCATACTAGGCATGGATTGGCTAGCACGGCATGGCGCAACGATCGACTGCAGACGCAAGAAGGTGACATTCGATACTCCTGACGGCCAGAAACTGTGCTTCATGGGACAAGCTTCAGGACTACGCACACCGTTAGTATCATCTCTCAAAGCTCAGAGAATGATGGAGAAAGGATGTCAAGCATTCTTAGCCAACATCACGAATGTGGAGAAGGAGACATCACTCAAAGTTGGAGATGTTCGAGTCATACAAGAATTTCCAGAAGTTTTCCCCGATGACTTGCCAGGATTGCCGCCAACTAGAGAAATAGACTTCACGATAGAATTAGTACCGGGCACCGAGCCTATCTCTAAGGCACCATACCGGATGGCACCTACGGAACTCAAGGAGTTAAAGACGCAGCTACAAGAACTCCCAGACTTGGGTTTCATTAGGCCAAGCCATTCACCGTGGGGAGCTCCGGTACTATTCGTGAAGAAGAAGGACGGAAGTATGCGCATGTGCATAGACTACCGTGAGCTGAATAAAGTAACGATTAAGAACAAATACCCGCTACCTCGGATTGATGATTTGTTTGATCAACTCCGAGGCGCGACTGTATTCTCTAAGATCGATTTACGGTCCGGGTATCATCAGCTCAAGGTAAAGGGGGAAGATATTCCTAAGACAGCCTTTAGGACTCGTTATGGACATTACGAGTTCTTGGTTATGTCTTTTGGTCTTACTAACGCGCCAGCCGCGTTTATGGACTTAATGAATAGGGTCTTCAAGGACTACTTGGATAAATTCGTCGTTGTGTTCATCGACGACATTTTAATTTACTCCAAGGATGAAGTGGAGCACGAGGAACACTTGAGGATAATTTTGACGCGATTGAAGGAGCACCAACTCTACGCGAAGTTCAAGAAATGCGAGTTTTGGCTCTCACAAGTGGCGTTCCTCGGGCACATCATATCGAAAGACGGAGTTGCAGTAGATCCATCGAAGGTAGAGGCCGTGAAGGATTGGCCTAGACCAAAGAACGCGTCGGAAGTAAGAAGCTTCTTAGGGCTAGCAGGTTACTATAGAAAGTTTGTAGAGGGCTTTTCTAAAATAGCCACTCCACTCACCAACCTGACCCGGAAGCAACAAAAGTTTAACTGGAGTGATAAGTGTGAGGAAAGCTTCCAGTTGCTTAAGGATAAGCTTTGCTCAACACCAGTACTTAGTGTCCCAACACCCAACGACAAGTTCGTTGTCTACTGTGATGCATCAAAGTTAGGATTGGGATGCGTACTGATGCAAAATGACAAGGTGATAGCCTACGCGTCACGTCAGTTAAAGGAGTATGAACAACGCTATCCAACTCACGATATGGAGTTGGCAGCGGTGGTCTTTGCGTTAAAAATCTGGCGCCATTATCTTTACGGAGAACGGTGCGAGATTTATACGGACCACAAAAGTTTAAAATACTTCTTCACTCAGAAGGAGCTTAACATGAGGCAGCGCCGGTGGTTGGAATTAGTAAAGGATTACGACTGCGAAATCCTATACCACCCGGGGAAGGCAAACGTAGTTGCCGATGCACTTAGCCGAAAAAGTTATGGGAACTTAGCAGCCTTATCCGGAATAAAAAAAGCCACTACAGCAGGAGCTTATCAGTGCCGGAATAGAAGTGGTTGTAGGCAAGTTGGCTAACTTGTCTATCCAATCGAATCTGCTAGAAGACATACGGAATGGTCAGAGACATGATGATTCACTAGCAACGCACATGAATGCAGTCCGAGAAGGCAAGACTACAGATTTCTCAATATCCAGTCAAGGTTTATTGAGATATAAGGATCGAGTATGCGTGCCAGACGATCAGAGTATTAAGAAGACGATCCTAGAAGAAGCGCACAGTACTCCGTACTCAGTTCATCCAGGGTCTACCAAGATGACTCATGACATCAAGGCAGTCTATTGGTGGCCAGGGATGAAGAAAGACATAGCAGAGTATGTATCTAAGTGTCTGGTATGCCAGCAAGTGAAGGCGGAGCATCAGCGACCTGCAGGATTATTGCAACCGCTTAGCATACCGGAGTGGAAGTGGGACGATATAGCCATGGACTTCGTGACGGGTCTGCCAAAGACAAATAAGCAGCATGATTCTGCTTGGATAGTCATAGATAGACTAACCAAGTCGGCTCATTTTCTGCCTGTTAAGACTTCTTATACGGCAGACCAATATGCAGACATCTACATCCAAGAGATTGTACGATTGCATGGAATCCCCAAGACGATAGTATCAGATAGAGGATCAGTGTTTACGTCAAGATTTTGGAGAAGCTTACAGCAAGCCATGGGTACTAAGTTAAGTCTTAGTACAGCTTTCCATCCTCAGACAGATGGGCAGTCCGAGCGTACAATTCAGATTTTAGAGGATATGCTACGCGCATGTGTACTTGACTTCGGAGGATCGTGGAACAAGTACTTACCGCTGATCGAGTTCTCGTACAACAATAGCTACCAGTCGACGATCGAGATGGCACCTTATGAGTTACTATATGGAAGAAGGTGTCGATCACCGTTGCACTGGGACGAGGTAGGAGAAAGGCAGCTTCTAGGGCCCGAAGCTGTTAGACAAGCACAAGAAGCAGTAACGCTTATTAGACAGCGTATGCTTGCTGCTCAAAGCCGACAGAAGAGCTATGCGGATACCAAGCGACGCGATGTGGAGTTCCAAGTTGGAGATCAAGTCTTCCTGAAGATATCTCCTATGAAGGGTGTCAAGCGGTTCGGGAAGAAAGGCAAGCTCAGTCCCCGATTCTTAGGTCCTTTTGAGATATTGGACAAAGTGGGACCAGTTGCGTATAGACTAGCCCTACCGCCAGCACTAGCCGATAGTCACAACGTCTTCCACATCTCGATGTTACGCAAGTATGTGTCAGACCCATCTCACGTCCTCAAGTACGATACCATAGCACTCCAGAAAGACTTAAGTTACGAGGAACGACCGGTTAGCATCCTAGATAGGGGGATGAAGCAGTTACGGTCCAAGAGCTTTCCTATAGTTAAAGTCCTATGGAGCAATAGTTCTGAACGCGAGGCAACGTGGGAGTTGGAAGAGGACATGCAGAGCCGGTATCCGGAGTTATTTGGTAAGTAAATTTCGAGGACGAAATTCTTTTTAGTAGGGGAGAATTGTAGAGTTCGAGAACTTTACTTAGCTAATTGTTTAGTAGTATTATAGTATGTTTAGTGTTATCATTGTTACTTTGGATTTTTGGTTCAGACCGGGAGTTATTTGGACACTCATAGTAGTACTTATAGATTTTCTAAGTTTAACCTATAGTTTAAGAATATTAAGTATAACCTAAGGTTTGATTAATGTGACTGATATTAAGGATTATATTAGTATATTATAAGGTTTAGACATCAACCAATAGGATTTTAAGCACATGTTTTGAATGGTAATTAAGGATTAAGTATTTTTGAGGATTAAATTAAATAAGGGTAAAAGTTTGAATGTATAGGGTCAGTCAGCAGCTTTGAGCACGTTGAGGGCTTAGTCAAGGCTGTTTAGTCCATTCAAACTTAGCTAAAAATGTGTAAACTCGTGTTTAAATATTCTGCGTATGCCGATATATCGCAGCTATAGGGGGCGATATGTCGCAGCACGTAGATACGGAAAACACGAATCGATGCACGGTCGCCTCGGGAACAAAGGTCCAGGCGATATATCGCCTATAGGGGGCGATATATCGCCTCCACCAGCATGTTTTCAAATTCATTTGAATTCTTTTCCCTTCAGCCATTCAAACGCCTTCAACAGTCCAGCATCTTCTGAACGAGTCTTCAGCCTCTGCTGAACGATTATTCAAATGATTTTCACCTAAAAAGCCATTATTTTATTCAAGTAAAATCAAGATATTTTCATTCCCAAACTCTATAAATAGGACCTAGTACCCAGCCATTATTCACCATTTGCTCTAAGTTCAGAAGCTGCTAGTGTTAAGTGAGTGTGAGAGTGTAAACACTTGGTTTGGGGAAAAACTATAAGCTTAAACATCATAAGCTTATCAAACACTTTGGGAAGTGAGTTCTATAGTATTTCGGTGAAGGTTAGATTGATCTTGCAAATCTTTGAGGTAAACCCAAAACTCTAGTTCCTTTCTGTATTTTATGTTATTTCCTTTCTCAAAACCTTCTACTCAGTCCCCTAACCTTATTCTTATTTTGGTTAGGGAATCC
Organism: Humulus lupulus; assembly: GCF_963169125.1. Lineage (NCBI taxonomy): Eukaryota > Viridiplantae > Streptophyta > Magnoliopsida > Rosales > Cannabaceae > Humulus > Humulus lupulus. The sequence goes on along the minus strand of NC_084800.1, from coordinate 46,136,209 downwards.
AAGTTCTTAAGCACTTAAGTGGTGGTAAGCATATTTTCGTTTAATGGTTTAGTCTTCCTATTCTCTTTCATTTCATCTCCTTTCTTTAGACTCACCCTTGTTCATTGTGGTTTTAGGAGTGTTCCAAAAGTCCTAACTCAGTCCATTTTATCCCGGTAACTTTGGTAAGGAAAATAGGCTAGAATTAATATGTTATGTGCTTATGTTATCTATATGTTTATGTTATTAAAAGTGTTATGATATGTATATGTGTATGTAGGCTTGGGCATATGACCCATATGACTAACAAGACCCCAAATGGGTTATGGGCATATGACCTACTTAGCTAGTAGGACCCCATTAACCCCATGGGCATATGCTTGTTTAGTCTATGGGACCCCAAGTAATAATGGCCATTATAATAAGTGTATGTTATATGTATTATGTTAAGTCTTTATGTTTTCTTATGAAATTATGTATGTGACTTTGTGTTAGATTTTCCTTACTGGGCATTAGGCTCACTCCTTTCTGTTTATGTGCAGGAAAATAAGTTTAGAGGCGGAAAGATTCGTGACGCTTGGAGAATGTGTATCGATGATGAATGGAGTCAAGGGGCCGAGCGTTATCGATTCGAGGATGTAGTCTCCTTTTATGTTTTTTTATGGTTTTACATGTATTTTCCGCATTGTTATGTAATGTCTTTTATTTTAAATCTTATTTTGTTTTAAAGACAATGGGATCCCAAAATCCTTCTTAGTATTCTGTTTCTTTGTAAATAACTCTTATTTTCAAGTTACTCAATAAATTATGGTATTTTAGTAAAAATGTAAGTTTTATGTATAGTTTCGATAATGGTCCAATTAGTCTAGATTAGTGGGTCATTACAGAATCGTATTTATAGAATAGTGTTTGTGTAAGCACGAGGTCGAACCCAAAGGAGTTGTCTAAAATCGAAAAGGAAATTATTTTAAACCAAAATTAACAAATTATAGCCTAGCTCCAAAGATTGATGGGATTTTTGTATAATAAAAATAAAATAAAAGATAATAATAAAGAAATTAAAGACAATATATAAAAATAAATTAAAAATAGAAATCAAGATAGTAAAAGAAAGATTATTAAGATAATAGAATCCACAAAATATAATTCAATAATATTTATAAGTACATTGATTCCCAAGTTTTAGTGATAGTTAAAATAAATCAAACTATCATTTTCCAAATAGATGTATAATTTCAAGCACAAATTACTTCTAAAAAGATAGGATTTTTCTTCACTTTTCAAAATTATAATTTCAAAGCATTTAGTGTAAATTAATCTAATGAAATAACAAATAAATCAATGAATATTATTTATAAGGCAAAACATAATATTTTTGTTCTAAGCATGGATGTGTACAATTTAATGACACATCTTACACAAAGAATATTATGTTTTTGCACTAATGAAGAACAAAGTGTAAATAAGTGCTAACAATCCAAAATACATGATATTTAAGATGAAAGAAGATATTTGAAGAAGAAAATTCCATAAACTTTGTTGCACAAAATGGGAAATCAATATACAAAATAAACACTATCTAGTTACATATTGTTTCATCATCACCTTAATAATCTTAAAAAGATTAGAAACTCATAACTAGAATAGCATATACAAACTAAAAATTACAACATAAATAGGAAAATTTGGAGGATGAACCCCCAAATTGTTCATTTAGAAATACATAGAAAATAACCAAAAAGAAGAAGAAGATGAAGAGGATAGAGAGGTTTTGAAATATGTAGAATTTTTGGTATGTTAACCTCTCTAAAAAATGGGCCCCCTAAATGGTCTTCAAAACTCCATATTTATAGCCAAAATGAGGTGTTAAAATAATCAATTTAAATTAATTAAATTGATTAATATAAATTAATTAATTATAATATAGTAAATAGGGGTAAATTATAGGATGTAATAATGATGTTTTGGGGTAAAATGTGTAGAAAAGTTTGGGTAAAAAAGTGGTATTTTTAGACATAGGGGACAAAGGTACATTGTTGGGCTCAAAATGGGGAAAAGTAAGCTTGATGGCAGCTGCATGGGGGCTGGTGGCTGGCAGGTGGGTATTGGGCTCGGGCTTGGGGAGAGAAGCTTGGCCGTGGGCTGCTTTGTGGTGCAGCTGGAGAAGCACCTGTTGGATTGCTGAAGGTGCCAGGCGTGTGGGCTATGAAGCTGTTGGAAGGGGAGTGCAACTGGCTGGAGGTTCATGTGAAGGGCAGGGGCAAGGCGTGAGGTGGCAGTGCATTGGCTGGGAGATGGCTAGGCGGGCTTGGGCTTCTTTGCTGGGCTGAGTCTGGGCGTGGGCCTGGCTTGGGCTAGTGCTTGGTTGGATGAAAGTGTTTCAAAAATGCCACTTTTTCCTTCTCTTTTTTAGCTTTCTATCCTTGTCTTTTAAGCACAAAAATACACCAAATTCCCTAACAAAATAAACATAAAATAAATCATAATAACATATTTTCACTATAAAATAAATCAAGTTAATTCTTTGAAAATATTAATTATAACTTAATTTATATTTAACATTTAGTTTCAATAAAACAACATTTTTTACCCCAAACTAAACAACAATAATTTAAATAATTAGCTACAATATTTTACAACAAAATAACTATAAAAACACACAAAAATATATAAAATCAAAATAAACCTAATAAATTCAAAATTACTTAAAAACTTAATAAATCAATTAAAAACTCAAGAATTAAGCAACAATTAGCACATAAAAAGTTGTAAAATAACTCTAATTTGTAGAGTTATCAATGCCTGTACGGCTTGGAGGGACTCATGCATCCGCCGAGATGCCTCTGCCTGCTCAGCAATCCTGGCCTCCTGGTCCAGGACTTGCTGCCTCAGTCTAGTCACCTCCAGATCCTCCTCATTGGGGTCTACTCCTAGGATCTCGGGATCCGTAGCTTCGTCGTGGTATTCCCCCTCATTCCCCTCCTCTTCTTTGTAATAGTCCGCCTCATACTCTGTTCCACCTTCGTGGTCTTGTGACTCGTCAGGGTGGGACGTCTGATGAGGAGCATCCTCAAGTGGACTTTGAGGAAGAGGTTGGGAGGGTAGTGGCTCTCCATTGCCCTGTTCTGGGTTAGTAGGGTCGAAAGTGGTGTGCCTTGTATTCACCATTGTTGTAGAGATTTGATGTTAGCACTAGCTTTCTCAGGCTCTCAATGAAAGCACCAAAATGTTTACCGAGATTTTCGGAAACTATATTAATAAAAGTTAAGGGAGATTAATGATAAGGGGTTTGGAAGATGTAAGTTGACCCTCGTTTTGGTCAACTGACATGGAGTCAAACGCTTGATGTGATAGAAAGTATTGAAATAAATCTAATGGAAAGAACAGTAAACGACACAACAAATTATAGTGGTTCGGCCCCACGGATTGGTAATGACCTACGTCCACTTAAGCTATTATTGATATTGATTCTCAAAGGAGTGATCAAAGAACTAGGGTTCTTCGAGTTTCACAAGCCTAAGAGGGATGAATAATACAATCGAAAGATAATAGCTATAATTCTCTTGTAAAGCATAAACTCAAATCGGCCAAAAAGTAGAAAGTCCAATCCCTCCCTTGGGTTATTTCTTCTCTATATATAGGCTCAAGGAGGATTACATGAATTAGTTACATATATTCTTTCCTAAATAATCGGATACTCAGGAATTATGGGAGATAATCTCGGATATGATTACAATTACACAAGATCTTCTCAAAATATATGGATTATACGACCAAGCTGGTCGTATATAAAATCCAAATGTTATGTCAGGGGAATCTCCCTGGTCGATAGTCGATCAGGACCTCTGCCAGGTGTCAACCACGTGTTAAAAATGTTTGCCACGTGATCCACGCCTATTCTTTGGATAACATTTGCCCCCAAGTTTATTTATTGCGACCAGCAATAAGTAAACTTAGAAAACAACCCTTCATATGCCCCACGAAATCTGTCAGAGCCCTCGTGCGTTTTTGAAAATCGTGACCTAATCACGTCTAATCAAGCCTTTTCAGTTTTCAAGAAACCACTCCGACGGCTGTTACACTCCCCCATTCTTCGAAAAAGGGAATTCATGATTACTCCTTTTTGTCACACCTCGGTTTCTATAAGTAACCCTCTCATTCACCTTTTGACCTTTTACTCGCCATTTCCTGCCAAGAACTCTCAAGAACTCCATCCCAGAGCTCAGAACTTCGAAGGTCTCCCGTCATTTTGCTTAAGGGTTCTTTGTTTGCAAGCCCTAAGTCGTCCTGTTTCAGAATCTCCAACCTTCATCCAAGTAAATTTCTTCGTCTTTTAAACTCTTTGAGATGCCATGCATACTGCTTTTGACTTCTGAAACTTTTTGTGTTCTTGGGTAGATGTTTGTGAAGATTTTGCATATACCGTTTAATGCCTGATAGGGTAGTGTACTTTTGCTCTATATAAGTTAGGAATCAGCTTGATAGTCAGGATCATAGGTTTAGGGCGTAAAATCGACGTAAAAATTCGATTTTTAGGCTAGTTGAAAAACCGGGTTTTTCCCGCCCCTTTGGAGTTGAAAAAGCTTCTTTTCAGAAAACTTTTTACTTTCACTTTTTGATCCATTTTTCAAACTGCTAGCATAAAACTTAGTGTTTCGGTTATAATGCTGCTAGTCGATAGACGCGAGCAACGTTATTCCAACTTTCAACATAAGCTCCCAGACTATGCGTCTTATCTCCTCCTTTGTCTGTTTGCAGTTCATATGCAAGACCCGTGGGGAGGAGAAAGACCCATCGACGATGATCTCTTAGTTCAACTGCTTGAAGACGAAGAACAACCTTCGACCTTGATATCAGATATTCCTTTTTCTCGCGTTAACCTAAACACTTCCCCAGTTTTGACTCAAAATATGGCTCGTACCAAAACCAAAGCTCGAAAAAGAAAAACTCCCAACACTTCTCATCAGCCTACTGCTGATTCTCCCTCGACCAGTGGTCGAGACGAAAATGCCCCCGATCCAAATGTGCAAAGGCATGCCTGCCCTCGACACGCTACTCAGTCGAACGTCGAGTGGCATGTAGTCTCTGAAAGTAGGGTGACGTCAGAATGATCGCCAACTACTTAAACAAATACAATCTGACAGGGGTGACCCTAGTCAAACCTAACCCAGACCAAAGGGCTAATCTGCCTGGAGGTGCCTACAGCGCTTGGTCGCGGTTTCATATTGAGGCAGGAGCCACTTTGCCTCTTCATGCATTATTTCAGGAGGTGGCCAACTATTTTGGAGTTGCCCCCTTCCAAATTACTCCAAACGGATATAGAATGCTCGCTCCACTCTATATCCTGTATAGCCAGAAAAAATGGCTCGTGCCGTCGCCACATGAGGTCAACTACCTGTTCGAACTCAAGTCTAACCTCAACCAAGAAGGCACGGGGTTCTTCCATCTTTGTCATTAGGAAACCGGGAGCACTTTCCTGACTGACACGACCCACATCTCGAACGTGGGGAGGTACCACCAAGAGTACTTCCTTATGCCTGACCTGGTCGCAGACAATTTGTCCTTCGCTTGCGGAGGTAAAACTTTCACATCGCTGGCTGGCTTCTTCACTTAGTGTTTCTCCACCACAAATGTTTTAAAACTTTTAATGTGTTTCAGGCCCGTGGCTGCGACCAAACCCGACTCCGGGGATGGAGTCAAGAGCGGCACTCTTAGCCAATGGTAAGATGCTGAGAAGAGTGTCAAAAATATAGTTACAAAGGCTAACCTTAAGTTGGTTGGCCTCTGGGACCCTCAACCAAATATGAGCGGTCCTTCGGCAGGGGGTGCTCATGCCGAAGCGGAACCCGAGCAGCAACCCCAAGCGTCTCCTCCGCCGAGGAGACCAACTGGGGTTACGATCAGGGAACCTGCTAGCACTCACTGAGCAGAGAGGCCCTCGGCTCCCAAAGGAAAAGGAAAACAGAAGGCTGCCGAGTCTGCCGAACTCTCTGACGACTCATCGGATGATAACGGTATAGTAATTTTGCTTTTAAACAATTTGCCAATTCCCTGTCATCTGTTTGATGGGGATGGCAACTTTAAGAATGCTCCAATCTTAAATTCAGATTTCTTCCAGGCAATAAGTAGTTCGGTAAATAATGTAGCGACCAATAATTGTAGCGCGGGTACTTTACTTGTAATCTCTTCACTTTCATTTTTTGGCCTATGTGACCATCTTGTCTTACTGCCCATGTTGTTTCCTTTTGTGTAGATATGGACTCTAAGGACGTGTTTGAGCATTACAAGGCTGCTGCCGCCTCTTATGGCCAGAAGAAGAACAACAAGAGGGCTCGGAAGGAGAGCAGTAAAACTGCTTCGAAGAAGGCCCGAACTGATGACCCTCCGACTACCGCTCCTTCGAAGGAGAACTCACCACCTCCATTTCCATTCGAGCAGCCGACTTCAACTCCATCGGTCGAGCAAACCTCTAATCCTGCAACACCCATTGACCAGCAGCCTTCTCCTAAGGCTCCTAGCAGCCAAACTCTGCGCACTCAGCCCGAAGGCTCCCTGCTCAGTATCGTGGTCAGCTCTGCTAGGGAGAGAATATACAAGCTCTCCAAGCATAAACACAGTCAGGCAGCCATTACTGAAACTACCTCTATGGAGATTGATCAAGTTATCAATAGAGGGCTGAACGAGATAGCTAGCGTATGTCAACTCCTGATGATGTAACATTTATTTTTGATTCCTTGCCTTGCCTTTACTTTATCTTTTTCTATCTGACTTCAGGGACTACTGACCATAACCCCTGGCTGGCGCCGTGCTGGGGCGTTGGTGTCTCGCGACAGGAATTTCGATGCCAGGCTCGCCGAGGCTAAGAAAGCACTCAAAGCTAAAAACGACGAGCTTACTAAACAGAATGGCGGGTTGCTCGGGGAGAAAACAGAGCTGTCTAAGCAGAAAGAAGAGCTGCTCGAGCAAAAAGCTACTCTGACCGAGGAGCTGCTGGAAACCCAGAATGCCCTGAAGAAATCAAACGAAGCCAGCTGTACAGCTCGAGCTTGATCTGATCGCAAGCAGGCAGGAGGCAGAGGAACTCGGAAAATGAGTGCAAGAGCTTGAGGAAGCTGGAGCTAAGAACTTGGAGAAATACAAGGAAGCCACTCATCTTTGCTTCTACGAGTTCTGGAATCACAACTGGGAGGCTAACTTCAACTATCTGTCAGAACGCTTGAGGAGGACTTTAATGTCATAGTGTGCCATTCGCCTGGAAGAAGAACAGAGGGCTGAATTGCCTGCTTCCCCAGAGATCTCCCTGGCAGCAGGGATAGATGGTGCAGACACTGAAGCTGGCACAGCCGTCAACCAAGACACTCCTCAAGACCCTCCAGCTCCTTAATCCTTTTTTTTTTTTCTGTTATTTCAACTACACGACCCACGGGTCGTGATGTAAAGACAATATTTTTTATTGCTGCAAGGGCAGCCATTTTACTTTTACTTGAACAGTTACATCCGAGCAGTACTGCTCGTAGTGTAAAAGGATTCCTTTGACATTATAATATTTTTGCTTTATTATAATATTTGTTCGCATGACCGAACCTAGCGTAATACTTTGGCTTGATTTAAAAAAATATAAAATTTGAAAAATACTCTAAGTATCGTAGTATGCTTTCGCTTATTTTGTTCATGTGTTTACATACTTCTTGGTATGCTTTGCTTTCTATGTGCCTTATATGCCCCCCAAGTGACTGAGGAGCTTTAGGTCCTTGGTCACTTGCCTTGACCACGACCTGTACGAACATTATTGCTCGGTATAAAATGTAAAAATTATAATACAGAAAAACAGCACACGTAATGAACAAATACTTGTAAAAATTTACAAAGTTTGGCAAGAATGACTGGCTACGCACAGTCCCTTATAATTCTCGTATTTAAATGGACTAAACATGTCTTTACGAGTGATCTTTGAAAGATCTTACACTTATAAGTGATTAGCCATATAACATGACTAACCCTTTTTCAAAACTTGTAAAAAGTAAAAGTTAATACAAGCCAGTCCTTTAACAAGGACTGTTTATTGATAATACTTGCATAGGTGTTCTCCATTCCAATAACGCGGAACGAGATCTCCATTTAAGCGTGCAAGTTTATAGGTGCCTGGATGAAGGACTTCTTCAATCTGGTAAGGTCCTTCCCAGTTTGGTTCGAGTACTCCAGCAGCTGGGTCACGGGTGTTTAAGAAAACTCTTCGGAGCATGAAGTCTCCGACGTTGAACTTTCTTTTTTTTACTTTGGAGTTAAAATACAGAGCGACTTTTTGCTGGTACGCGGCTACTCGGAGTTGGGCTTTTTCTCGTTTCTCCTCAATCAGGTCTAGGGACTCCGACAACAATTGGCAATTTTGGTCTTGGTTGTACGTGATTCTGCGATGCGAGGGCGGATCTAACTCGACATGAAACATAGCTTCATACCCATATGCCAAGGAAAATGGGATATGACCTGTTGATGTTTGGTGAGAAGTTCTATACGACCAGAGTACTTCAGGCAGCTGTTCTGGCCATGCCTCTTTAGCTTCCTCGAGCCTTTTCTTCAGGGTATCCTTCAATGTCTTATTTACTGCTTCGACTTGCCCATTTTCTTGCGGATGAGCAACTGAAGAAAAGCTCTTGATTATGCCATGCCTTTCGCAGAAGTCTGTGAACATGTCACTATCAAACTGAGTGCCATTGTCCAAGACAATCTTTCTTGGCAATCCATATCGAAAAACAATGTTCTTTATGACAAAATCAAGTACTTTCTTTGTCGTTATGGTTGCGAGTGGTTCGGCCTCGGCCCATTTGGTGAAGTAATTGATCGCCACAACTGCATATTTCACCCCCACCTTTTCCTGTGGGCAAGGACCCGATTAAGTCTATACTCCATACTGCGAAGGGCCGTGGACTTTGCATTTGCTTTAACTCATTAGGAGGTGCCCGTGGGATCTTGGAAAATCTCTGACACTTATCACATTTTCGCACAAACTCCATCGAGTATTTGTTCATTGTTGGCCAGAAATAACCTTGCCTTAGAATCTTCTTTGATAAGCTCTGCCCCCCAGCGTGATCTCCACAGAAGCCTTCATGTACTTCATTCATCAATTTTTAGCCTTTTCTGGTGTAACACACCTGAGCAGTGGCATTGAGTATCCTCTTCGGTAAAGAACACCATCGACCAGTATATACCTAGTAGCCTGTTTCTGAAGGGTCCTGGCTTTGTTTTTATCTGCTGGTAGCATACCGCTCGTGAGATACTCCAGGTATGGTGCCATCCAGGTATCTGCTAACCGGACCTCCATATTGGTTTTTTCTGCTCGTATACTTGGCTCGTGTAGCCACTCGACTAGCACTATATTCAAAGTATCAGCATCCTTTGCACTCGCGAGTTTGGCTAAGGCGTCTGCGTTTGAATTCTGATATCGAGGTATTTGTTGGAGGGTATATTTTTCAAATTGCGCCAACAGATCTTTAGTTTTGTTAAGATAGGCCACCATTTTCAGACCTCGTGCTTGATACTCCCCTAAGACCTGATTCACTACCAGCTGTGAATCACTGTAAATATCTAGCACTTTTATGCTCATGTCTTTGGCCAACCTTAATCCAGTGAGTAGGGCTTCATACTCAGCTTCGTTGTTCGAAGCGGTGAAATCAAACCTAATTGCGCAGTGAAATCGATGCCCTTCTGGCGTTATCAATATCACTCCCGCTCTTGCGTGAGATTCATTGGATGATCCATCTGTGAATAGCTTCCACGAAGGAGCTTTAACTTGAGGCTCAGGCACACTAGGCTTTTCACCCTGCTCGCCGTTTGGGAGTTCAATGAATTCAGCAATCAAATCAGCCAAGACTTGTCCTTTTATTGCTGCTCGTGGTGAGTATGTTATATCGAACTGCCCGAGTTCGACTACCCATTTCAACAAACGACCAGCAGCCTCTGGCTTTTGCAAAACTTGCCGAAGGGGCTGGTCAGTCAAGACTGTGATTGGATGGGCTTGGAAGTAAGGACGTAACTTCCATGAGGCCAAAATTAGGCAATAGGCTAATCGTTCAATGGGGGGATATCTCAATTCAGCCCCAATTAACCTCTTGCTCACATAATACACCGCCTTTTGTACGCCTTCCTCTTCTCTTACTAACACCGCACTAGCAGCATATTCGGTGATCACCAGGTATATGAACAAAGTTTCCCCATCTATAGGCTTTGATAAGACGGGAGGCTGCGCCATGTGGGCTTTTAAGGCTTGGAAAGCTTGTTCGCAGTCTTCAGTCCACTCGAACTTCTTGTTGCCCCTAAGTAGATTAAAGAAAGGGACGCACTTATCTGTCGATTTTGAAATAAATCTACTGAGCACGGCAATTCTTCCAGTCAAACTTTGCACATCTTTGATCTTTACTGGCGATTTCATATCAATCAGGGCTTTGATCTTTTCGGGATTAGCCTCGATTCCTCTCGAATTGACAATGAACCCCAAGAACTTCCCTGATCCTACTCCGAAGGAACACTTGAGAGGATTTAGATTCATTTGATATTTATTCAGAACATTAAAACACTCTTGTAAATCCTTCACATGTCCTTCTGCCTTTTTTGACTTTACCAACATGTCATCAACATACACCTCCATGTTTACTCCGATCAACTCCTTAAACATGTGGTTAACTAGTCGCTGGTAAGTCGCACCAGCATTTTTCAATCCGAAGGGCATTACTCTGTAACTGTATAGCCCTGTATCGGTCCGAAAGCTAGTGATCCTCGTCAGGGGGATGCATACTAATCTGATTGTATCCTGAGTATGCATCCATGAAAGAGAGAATCTCATGGCTTGCAGTTGCATAGACTAGCTGGTCGATCCTTGGGAGTGGGAAGCAATCTTTAAGGCAAGCTTTATTAAGGTCTGTGAAATCCACACAGGTTCGCCATTTTCCATTCGACTTGGGAACCAGTACTGGATTAGAGACCCATGATGGATAAAACGCCACCTTGATGAACCCAATCTCCTTTAGTTTTTCAACTTCCTCCTTCAAGGCTTTTGATCTGTATTTATCGAGCAACCTTCTTTTTTGTTGCACGGGTGGGAAGCTTTTGTCGACGTTCAGGACATGGCTGATGACTGCAGGATCTATCCCAGCCATGTCTTTATGTGACCAGGCGAAAACTTCCTGGTTCTTCCTAAAAAATTCCACCAGTGCGCATTTTGTTGTTGCTTCTAAATTTTTGCCGACCTTTACAACTCTGGTCGGAAACTCTCCGTCAAGCTGGACCTCCTCAAGGTCCTCGATAGGTCCTACATCTTCTTCAAAATCCCCAAAGCGAGGATCTAAGTCCCTATCCTCACTTTGGGCAACACCCTATTTGGTGACTTCATCACCTGATTGGGCTTGTACATCAATGGCCATCTGTAACTTTTCTGGGGGAGCGCTCCTCAATATACCCTTCTTGGCCTTAGTGATTGAGGCATTGTAGCACTCCCTTGCTTCCCTCTAGTTTCCCAATACGCATCCTACACCTACGTCTGTTGGGAATTTCATGGCCAAGTTCCATATAGAGGTGACGACCTGAAGGTCGACCAGTATGGGCCTTCCAATTACAGCATTGTAGGCCGAAGGACAATCAACTACTATAAAAGTAGTGAGTAATGTCCTGGTTGCGGGCGTTGTACCTGCTGTTACTAGTTGCCTGATTGACCCTATTGGAGCGAGTCCCTCACTAGAGAAACCATAAATTGTTTGGTTGCAAGGCTCCAAGTCCTTGACGGACAACTTCATTCATTCCAGCAAAGATTTATACAGGATGTTAACTGAACTTCCTGTATCGACCAGTACTATTTTCACCATCATGTTGGCAATTTGTACATCCACGACCAGCGGATCGGAATGTGGGAATCGGACATGTTGGGCATCGCAATCAGAGAAGGTTATTTCATCGTCCTCTGTTCGAGCCTTCTTTGATGCCTGATCCTCCACAGTCATCATCTCGATGTCCTGGTCGTGGCGTAGGGTCCGAGCATATCATTCCCTTGCCTTTCTGCTGTTTCCCGCAAGGTGCGGGCCTCCGTAGATGGTGAGTAAGGTGCCAGCTACAGGGTCAGGCTGTAAAGGTGGCGAGCGTTGGCATGCAGGCGCCTGCTCATTGCCACCTGGAGCCTCTTGTTGGGAGGCCCCCGCAGCCCACACGTATCTCCTCAAGTGTCCTTGTCTAATAAGGAACTCGATTTCATCCTTCAGCTGGTTACACTCGTTCGTATCGTGTCCGTAGTCGTTGTGAAAATGACAGAACTTGGTGGTATCCCTTTTCGAAATTTCCTTTCGAATGGCAGCGGGTCTTTTGTAAGGCACACTGGAACTTGTGGCCTGATACACCTCTGCTCGAGACCCAACAAGGGCAGTGTAGTTGGTGAACCTTGGCTCATAACGATTGCCCTTAGCGCGCTTACTCTCTGAGGTAGAGGGTTCATTATGGGGCCTCTTCCCCCCATTCTTGTCGTTTCCATTCCCATTGCCTTTGCTGTTTCTGTTTTCGTTGGGCTTTGACCCATTGGCGGCTTTGGCAGGGTCTTTAGTCCCCTTATCTTTATTTGGGGTCTTTCCCTCGCTGGCAATCGCATGCTCGAGCTTGATGTATCGATCAGCTCGATCAAAAAATTCTTGGGTAGTTTTAACCCCATGCTTCCTGAGGCTACTCTAAAGAGGCGTACGGCGCCTAACTCCTGCAGTTAGGGCCATCATTTTGCCTTCGTGTCCCACTGTTTTGGCCCCAGCCGCAGCTCGCATGAAACGCTGGACGTAGTCTTTCAGTGGTTCCCCTTCTTGTTGGCGTATCTCGACCAGCTGGTTTGCCTCAGTTGGGTGCACACGACCCGCATAGAATTGTCCGTAAAACTCCTTTACGAACATCTCCCAAGATACAATACTTGCAGGAGGGAACTTAAGGAACCACTCCTGTGCAGCATCAGAAAGTGTTGTAGGAAAGATCATGCACCGAGCGTCTGTGGACACCTTCTGAATGTCCATTTGTATCTCAAATTTCTTGACATGAGATACCGGGTCACCATACCCATCAAAGTTCGGAAGTGTGGGCATTTTAAACTTACTGGGAGTCTCAGCCACATCAATCCTCTGGAAGAAAGGAGTTCCCCTTCTCCTGTCGTACTCGATGTGAGACATTCTTCCCCCGACCAGCTGTTGCACTGCTTGGTTTAGGTCATCTATCTAGGCCTAAACGGCTTCAGGAATTGCCGGGGCCTCTGGTGCCGGGGGAATGTACTCGTCGTGCCGTTCTCGGCGGTCGTTGAGTACATCCCTTAAGTCGTCGTCTCTCCGCCGTTGCTCGCTGGCTCCGAGCTGGCTAAAGACGTTGTTTTGTCTGGGCTGCCCCCCAGCATTACGTCTTGCTTGTTGGTCTTCTCTAGGTGGTGGGCTTCTACCTCCACCTCTCTCCTCATTCCTCCGTCCAACATTCCCTCTGCCTGAGTTGGCCTCATTGTAGCCATGGCCATTTCTGAACCTCGATTGGCTATGGTGGGACCGACTGTCTCCTCGGTTGCCACCTTGGGCTGGAACTTCCTGAGTGTTAGGAGGAGGTCTGTGCTGGTCGGTAGGTCCCCGTGCATTATCATGCCGTGGGGGGCCCCTGACCGCAGAGCCTGTTTCTGAGTTCCTTCTGTTGCCAGAAGGACACTGCCCCTTGCTCGGTGGGTGCGGCTCTTCACCCCTCGGGCGTCTAGGGTTACAGGGATGCTGCCCGGCCCTATTCTGCCTTGGATGTGGGGGATTGCCTCGACCAGCCTGGGATGGAGGCTGCATCTCAGGGTCCCTATGTGGGACATCATCCTGAGGCATTGGTGGGTGCTCCAGCCTTTGAGGGCTTGTTGGCTGGATTGGAGGGCTAGGATTGGGACCCCTTTGAGGTGGCCCATTTGAGGGTTGATCAGGCTGTGAGGCAGGTGCATCATGATTCCTAGCCAATTGGAGGGTTGCTTCGAGGGCTGCCATGGCCTCCCTCTGACGACGGTCCATCTCCGCCTGTCTTTCACTCAGTTCTTGGTGCTGACGCTCTATTTCTTGCTGCTGTCGCGCCATGGTCTTCGCGACACTTTCTTGACTGGCCCTCAAATTGGCCAATTCATCTTGCAATACTCCCAGAGTATTTCTTAGCATTTCGGAGTCCAGTTCCTCCTCATCAAACTCCAAGTATGGCTCATTCTCAGCCATGTTCGGAGGAGGAGGTTGAGATGGTGCAGCGTCAGCAACCTATCCACTCTTCCTGGTTGTCTTTGCCATTAGTACTTCAACCGCTTGAGTTCAACTCTCAATGAAAGCACCAGAATGTTGACCCTCGTTTTGGTCAACTGACACAGAGTCAAACGCTTGATGTGATAGAAAGTATTGAAATAGATCTAATGGAAAGAACAGTAAATGACACAACAAATTATAGTGGTTCGGCCCCACGAATTGGTAATGACCTACATCCACTTAAGCTATTATTGATATTGATTCTCAAAGGAGTGATCAAAGAACTAGGGTTCTTCGAGTTTCACAAGCCTAAGAGGGATGAATAATAGAATCGAAAGATAATAGCTATAATTCTCTTGCAAAGCATAAAGTCAAATCAGCCAAAAAGTAAAAAGTCCCCCTCCCCCCCTCCCTTGAGCTATTTCTTCTCTATTTATAGGCTCAAGGAGGATTACATGAATTAGTTACAGATATTCTTTCCTAAATTGTCGGATACTCAGGAATTATGGGAGATAATCTCAGATATGATTACAATTACACAAGATCTTCTCAAAATATACGGAGTATACCACCAAGCTGGTCGTATATAAAATCCAAATGTTATGTCAGGGGAATCTCCCTGGTCGATAATCGATCAGGACCTCTGCCAGGTGTCAACCACGTGTTAAAAATGTTTGCCAAGTCATCCACGCCTATTCTTTGGATAACAATGTAAACAAGATTTTTACGTGGTTGGGGTGTTAATGACCCTTAGTTCACGAGACAGTTGTATTAGAGCTTAGAAAGTCTATAACAATGGACTTTTCTCTTCGTTTTAGCAGAGTAACTATATACAAGCCAAAAAGAGATCCCTTCTCCAGTGCTCTGTCACCTGTATTTATAGGCTCACAAGAGCACTAGGCTTGGGCCGGGCTGACCCGGGCCCAACAAAGATATAAATACCACTGACTTCTCTATCGGAAGCCCAATACAAAGGATAAAAACATAAAAGACAAACAATGATCAGAGCCCACTGGGGCAGCCCAAAGCCTATCTATCACCCCAAAAAAATGGGGCTTTTGGTTTGGGCATTTCGAGTTACGAGGCGGATTCAGGGGACAAGATCAGTCAGAGTAGTGGCGGCACAGGTCTGAACCAGCAGCGTACAATCCCGAGGTGGCCTTTTCTGCAGGTGAAACGTGGGGACAATCCCCACGCTTCATGGGGCGGAGTCAGGGTCACGGATGCTTTATCCTACCAACGCTGAGGACTTGACCCGGATTCATTTACCTCTGTCCCTCTTCATTTATCGTAAGCCTGGATCATCTACCTAGAGCCCGGACCGTTTACCAGGCTCCGGGACCGTCTGCGTACATCTCAACACTAACCCCAAACAGTTGTACGTCTCCCAGATGAACGTCCCGGATCATTCTTCCTGGACACCGTCCGGGTCTGGACCCACACTTGGGCCGTCAATGTCAATCACTTCCTATCAAACGGGCTTGGGCGGGGCCCAACCCCAATTGCCCAGTTAGTGGGCCTGGACCACCATCCCGGGCCCAAGGCAGGAAATGGGGATAACACCCTACTTTTCAATTTCTTTATTATTTGACTTTGATTTAAAAGAAAAATAGAAAAAAAAAAAAATTCTTACTCCGTCTTCTTCTTCTCTACCTTTACGGTCTTTCTTAGTCTCTTTAGCTCCAACTCTATATTCCAAAACCTTCATATGCTAATTAAAAAGATATAATCATCTACCAATTTTATCATTTCTCAAGTTAAATAGGAAAAAAAATTGAATTTAAGGATTAGTTTCTACGAAAACCTTCTCTTTTTTTTTTTGGCTTTGTAGCTAAGAGGAAGAAAATGTGGAAATAGTAGAAAAAAGCTTGGTGATTGAATGATATTCTCCATTTCTACAAGTTCGTATCTTTCTCTCTATGTATATATATATATGGCTTGGCCCTTATATCTTCTTCTATCCTCATATATATTTTTTTATAAAAAAAAAATCTATTTTGAACTTTCATTCTACTCTTTGGTTGGAATGTAAAGAAATTAATCTACTTTTATTTAAAAATAAAAATAAATAAAATAAATTATGAATGTAATTTGTAGGAGAAGAATTTATATGATTTAGAATATGAAATTTTTTAACCGGAAAAAGATAAAGGTGATGAATTTTATAATTGAAAAAAATAAATTTTGTAATAAGTTTAACATGATATTCTATATTGGGGTGGAATGATGCATAATTTTGGGCATAAATTTTAATGAGCTAATACCTTAAGTGTAACGTGTTTGCACTCTTTTTTTTTTTCTTTCTTTTCTCCTTTTATCTTGTAGAGTCCAAGAACTTTACTTAGCTAAGATAGATAGTAGTATGATAGTATTTATAGCATTATCTTTGTTACTATGGATTTTTGGTTCAGACCGGGAATTATTTGGACACTCATAGTAGTACTTATAGATTTTCTAAGTTTAATCTATAGTTTAAGAATATTAAGTATAACCTAAGGTTTGATTAAAGTGACTGATATTAAGGATTATATTTATTGTATTATAAGGTTTAGACATCAACCAATAGGATTTTAAGCACATGTTATGAATGGTGATTAAGGATTAAGTATTTTTGAGGATTAAATCTAATAAGGAGTAAAGTTTGAATGTTATAGGGTCAGTCAGCAGCTTTGAGTACGTTGAGGGCTTAGTCAAGGCTGTTTACTCCATTCAAACTTAGCTAAAAATGTGTAATTTCGTGTTTAAATTTTCAGCATGTGCCGATATATCGCAGCTATAGGGGGCGATATGTCGCAGCACGTAGATACGGAAAACACGAAACGATGCACGATCGCCTCGGGCATACTGGCCCAGGCGATATATCGTCTACAGGGGGCGATATATCGCCTCCTTCAGCATATGTTCAATTACTTTTGAATTCTTTTCCTTTCAGCCATTCAAACTCCTTCAACAGTCCAGCATCTTTTGAACGAGTCTTCAGCCTCTGCTGAACGATTATTCAAATGATTTTCACCTAAAAAGCCATTATCTTTATTCAAGTAAAATCAAGATATTTTCATTCCCAAACTCTATAAATAGGACCTAGTACCCAGCCATTATTCACCATTTGCTCTAAGTTCAGAAGCTGTTAGTGTTAAGTGAGTGTGAGAGTGTAAACACCTGGTTTGGGGAAAAACTATAAGCTTAAACATCATAAGCTTATCAAACACTTTGGGAAGTGAGTTCTATAGTATTTCGGTGGAGGTTAGATTGATCTTGCAAATCTTTGAGGTAACCAAAACTCTAGTTCCTTTCTGTATTATGTTTCCTTTCTCTTAGTCTTCTACTCAATTTCCTAACCTCATTCTTATTTTGGTTAGGGAATCCAAGTTCTTAAGCACTTAAGTTGTGGTAAGCATATTTTCTCAATGATTTAGTCTTCCTATTCATTTTCATTTCTTCTTCTTCATAAGACTCACTCTTTCTCATTATGGTTTTAGGAGTGTTCCAAAAGTCCCAACTCAGTCCATTATATCCCGGTAACTTTGGTAAGGAAAATAGGCTAGAATCTATATGTTTATGTTTATGTTATCTTATGTGTTATGTTTTCATATGTTATGAATATGTTATTGATGTGTATGTTGTAGGCTTGGGCATATTGACTAACAAGACCCCAAAAAGATTGTGGGCATAAGCCTATTTAGCTGGTAGGACCCCACTAATCTCATGGGCATAAGCTTGTTTAGTCTATGGGACCCCAAGTAATAATGACCATTATAATAAGTGTATTATGTGTTATGATATGTCTTTACGTTATTATGAAATTATGTTTATGTTTATGACTATGTGTTAGATTTTTCCTTGCTGGGCATTAGGCTCATTCCTTTCTGTTTATGTGCAGGAAATAAGCTTTAGAGGCGGAAAGATTCGTGACGCTTAGAGGATGTGTATCGATGGTGAATGGAGTCAAGGGGCCGAGCGTTATTCGATTCGAGGATGTAGTCTTGTTTATGTTTTTATGGTTTTAAATGTATTTTCCGCATTTTCTATGTAACTCTTTTTAGTTTTTAAGTTATTTTTGTTTTAAAGACAATGGGTACCCATATCCTACTTATTTTATGAAAGTAAACTTTGTTTCTACAAGTTTCTGATAAATTATGGTATTTTCGCAAAAATGTAAGTTTTATGTATAGTTTCGTTAATGGTTCAAAAAAAAAAAGTCTAGAGTAGTGGGTCATTACATATCTTTTGTTCATATTTCAGGAGGGACTACTGACATATGTCACTTGGAGAAATACAAGTATGGTGATATTTTGTAAAAGAATGAATTTCTTTGCTTTACCTCTATCATTTGTGAAATTCTATGGAGAGTAAGAAATGAGAATCATCATTTCATCATTTAAAGTTACTCATAAGGGCTGTTGAATCGTCCTTCCAGCCTTCTAGTGCTGCGCGAGTCGCAAATATGGACATGGATTTGGATAAAGAGAAAAGTGGGAGAGTTTCAAACATGCAAAAAAAGAAGGATAAAATAGAGTATTAAGAAATTCTAAAAGCCCCTGAACCTGGAATGTATTTTAGCTCATTTGATGATCTTTATGAGTATTATAGAAAATATGGAAAGTAAGAGGGTTTTGGAATTAAAAAGAAAACATCACATGCTTCAGAAGATAGAAAAATAAAATTCTTAACTTTGTCATGTTCGTGAGCAGGGAAGTCAAAATCTCACAAGAAAAATGATCTTAATCCTAATCCTTTGACAAAAGTGGAATGCAAGACTAGAATTAATGGTACTATTCTTGAGGATGGAAAATGCAAGATTAATTCAGTTATACTTGAGCATAACCATGGATTGAGTACTCAAATGTCAAGATTCTATTTATGCAATAGAGAGATAAGTATTAGTGCTCAAAGAAAACTTGAACTAAATGATCGAGCAGGAATAAGTGTGGCAAAGAATTTTCAATCATTTGTTATTGAAGCTGGGGATCATGATAATGTTCCATTCTTACAGAAGGATTGTAGAAATCTTATTGAGAAAGCAAGACGATTACGACTAGGGGTTGGAGATGCTGAAGCAATTCATCAATACTTTGTTTGAATGCAATCTAAAAATTCAAGTTTTTTCTATACAATGGATTTAGATGCAAAGTCAAGGATAAAAAAATATATTTTGGGCTGATGCAAGGAATAGAGCGATATATGAATTTGGTGATGTGGTTACATTTGACACTACATATTTAACAAACAAGTATGATATGCCATTTGCCCCTTTTGTTGGAGTAAAACACCATGGTCAATCAATCTTGTTAGGATGTGGGTTGCTATCAAGTGAGTCTACTGAAACATTTATTTGGTTGTTCAAGACATGGCTAGCATGCATGCCTGGATTTGCTCCAATTGCCATAATTACTGATCAAGACAAAGCAATGAAGAAGGCAATTGAGATTGTGTTTCCCCAAAGTCGACATTGTTGGTGCCTTTGGCATATAATGAAAAAGATACCTGAGAAGTTAAGTGGTTATCAATCTTATAAGCCAATTAAAAGGGCATTGAAAAAGTGTGTTTATAATTCTTAGACAAAGGAAGAATTTGAGAAAACATGGGGTCTTTTCATCAGTGATTTCAATTTTCAAGACAATGGTTGGTTAAATAGCTTATATGAAGAAAGATGTCGTTGGGTTCCTGCATTTGTCAAAGATACATTTTGGGCTGGAATGTCAACTACTTAGCGTAGTGAAAGTATGAATGCATTTTTTGATGGATATGTTAACTCAAAGACAACACTTAAGCAATTCGTTGAGCAATATGATAGTGCTTTAAGAGACAAAATTGAGAAGGAGAATCAAGTTGATTTTCAATCTTTTAGCACTTTAAT
Organism: Humulus lupulus; assembly: GCF_963169125.1. Classification (NCBI taxonomy): domain Eukaryota; kingdom Viridiplantae; phylum Streptophyta; class Magnoliopsida; order Rosales; family Cannabaceae; genus Humulus; species Humulus lupulus. The sequence goes on along the minus strand of NC_084800.1, from coordinate 46,116,124 downwards.
TCCTTGAGTGACTCATTTTGCAATCGAAAAGCAATTTCAGGCAGCCTACACTAATGCAAAGTTTAAAGAGTTCCAAAAAGAGTTGACTGGAAAGATTTATTGTGAGGTTTCTTGTGTTGATGAAAGTTCTAGATTATTTGATGTATGTGAGGTCTTATTCTTTGATGAAGGAAGCAAGTGTGTTCATTTCAACAATGAAAATAATGAGGTTCAATGTTCTTGCCGACTATGTGAATTTAAGGGAATTTTATGCAAGCACGCTATATCAATTCTCATTAGAATAGGAGTTTCGAATGTTCCAATGAAATACATTTTGTCACGATGGAGAAAGAATTTGAGAAGGCGTCATACAAAGATTAAAATTGCTTATGATGATTTACATAGCAATCCTGAAGCACAACGATATCACAAGCTCCAAAGAAAATTTGACAAAGCGCCTGATTGGGCTATTGTCTCTGATGAAAAGTTCAAATTGTTTTGGAATGTGATGCATGAATTTGAAATAAACTTAGCTAAAGATGAAGCTAATTGGGTAGTAGATTTGACCAAGTCTCAAATTTTTCATTCTAAGAATTCTCGTGATGAAATGATTAGTGAAAGTAATGAATCTCGCTCTCCTATTGTTGTTCGAAGACATGGGCGTCAACCTAAGAATAGGAAAGTTCCAATGGTTGAAAAACTAACAACTATGAAAAAGAAAGGGTGTAAAAGAATCAAAAAAGGAAGAAAGAATGTGAATGTAAGGATTCTCTGTTGTTGTATACTGTTTTATTCTAACATTCATTTTCATTTAAAAAAAATTATGTATGTATTTTATGTTTTTACAGGACACAAACAATGAGGAAGGATGCATAAATAATGAGAAATTTGTTGGTACATTAGACCAGGTAAAAATTAGCTGCTTTTTTTTTTTAAAGGATTATCTAAATATTTGTATAATTTTTTCCATTTATCTTTTCAAATTGAGGAAGCACAAGCAAAAGTGTCCATGCCATATAATCAACCTAGAAAGCAAATTTTAGGTTTCCAACCTAATTTTCAAACCTTACCTATTTTCAAACCTTACCTATGTCCTACTTCCATTACCCACCACCATATAATTTGAATCATTTTATCTATGCTAGTAGCATACATAATGCTCAAGGTAAAAATAAAACTGCTTGCAAGAATTATTAGCTTCATGTGTGTATATATGAATATATTTATATTGTTTATATCACTGTTAACTTATTAGCTTATTAGTTTTTTTTTTAATTTACAGCCAATGATTATGAAGAAGTTCCCATATGAAATTTTTAATTGTGAGTATAGTTTATTTTGGTTTATTGGGAAGTCACAAGTTCATTTGCTAATTAGTTTGTTTTGGTTTATTAGGAAAGTGTCTCTTTTGTAAACAGTTATGCCCTTTTGTTGTGAGAAGTATGAATGAAAGAATGTTGTAATGAAAATTGATAAACTAGTATTGGTTTTGAATTATTTATGAGATAGTTTGCACATGGCATGATAAATCAACATAGGGACTATATATGGACCATTGAGGGATCACTATTTTTATTTTTATTTTCTTCAGAAAGAAAAAGACTTAATTAAATAAAATGTGAAAGAGTTTGACATCCACAAATGGGGCTCTTCCCAAAATAAACGGTCACTTTACAAGAAATCGAGCAAACTCATTATTTTGTATTGAAATCCAAACAACATTAGCATTTGAATTACAAGAGAAAGTAAACAAATATTTTAAAAAAAAGGATAATTGCCACATGAGACATTCTTAATACAAATAACATAACCAACTCAAAAGAGTCCTTAGTATCAAATAAAGATGCTTAGATATATCTGTGACTCACACAACATTTGAAGGCCGGAATGACGATTCAACAACTCTTAAGAATAACTTTAAATTGTGAGATGATGCTTTTCATTTTTGGCTCTCTATAGAATTTCACAAATGATAGAGGTAAAGCAAAGAAACTCAATCTTTTACTAAATATCATCATACTTGTATTTCTCCAAATGACATATGTACCATCTCAATAGTCCCTAAAATATGAACAGAAGATAAAAGGAGGAAAAAAAAAGTGTGCAAATACGTTTGGGAACACTTAAGGGATTAGCTCAATAAAATTTATGCCCAAAATTATGCATCATTCCACCCCAATCTAGAATGTCATGTTAAACTTACTACATAATTTATTTTTTTCAATTAATAAAATTCATCACATTTATCTTTTACGGGTTAAAACATTTTATATTCTCCATCGTATAAATTCTTCTCCTACAAATTGCATTCATAATTTATTTTAATTTTAAAATAAAGGTAGATTCATTTTCTTGCATTCTTACAAAAGAGTAGAATGATGGTTCAAAATAGATTTTTTTTAATAAAAATTATATATATATATATATATGAAGATAGGAGAAGAAATAAGAGTCAAACCATATATACACATATATAGAAGGAGAAAGATACGAAGGTAGAAATAGAGGATAGCAATCAATCACCAAGCCTCTTTCCACTATTTCCACATCTTTTTCCTCTTAGCTACAATCCCAGATAAAAAAAAAGGGTTTTCGTTGAAACTAATCCTTAATTCAATTACTTTTTTCTTCCTCTTTAACTTGAAAAAAAGAGGAAATTTGTAGATGATTATAACATATGAATGTTTTGGAATATAGAATTGGAGCTAAAGAGAGATGGTAAAGGTAGAGAAGAAGAAAACGAAAGAAGAAAATAATTTTTTGTTTTTTTATTTTTCATTTAAATCAAAGCCAAATAATAAAGAAATTGAAAAGTAGGTATTAAGTAAACATAATACAACTGTATACTTGTTTATTATTAAAATAATATTCAACTCAAACTAACTTTACCGCCACATACACTCTGGATAAAATTCCACCGGGTTATATAGCATTTCTCTTATATCTAAGCCTTTGGACTTTGAAGTATTTCTTCCACGCTGTCGACCTATTCTTTGTGCACATATTTAGGATTGGATAGGTCAAAGTACAAAATAATAAAAACAATGAGGCTTTTAATTCCTTTGATAGCTACAAAGTAATCAATAAACATTTGACCTACGTATAGGGGTGATAATTTCGGTCACGATACGAAAATAAATAGGTTTGGGTGACACGTTTAATAGTCTTGTTCGTATTTGAGTTTTTGACACATTTAATAATCATGACATGTTTGTGTTTATGATAAGCGTATAAAATATACGCTTATTAATAACATTTTCAGATTGATTTGGTTGTTTTTCTCAAGAGAAAGTTTCTATTTAATCTGTTTGGTGAACTTGTGCAGTTTGTCGTTATAATTCTGATTTGTTCGAGAATTTGGATAAATGTTGGTTTTAGTAGCCGAATATTGGCCAATATGTGGAAATGTTGTACAGGCGATATATCGCCTGTCTTGGGCGATATATCGTCATAAGAAGGAATTCCAAATTTTGTTTTTGCAGAAACGACATCAGAAACTCGCGTTTTTATCGAGAAAATTCGCCAGGCGATATATCGCCTGTCTTGGGCAATATATCGGCACGAGGGCATTTTTGGAAATTTTCATGGAAATTCGTAGGTTTTTGGATTTTTGTAAAAAGAATAAAAAGAAGATCTGAAAGGAAAAGAAGGAGGGAGGCATTCTGACGGCAAAGGGAAAGAAACAGAGAAGAATCCACGTTTATTTCGTTTGTGTTTATTTTTATGTTTTTGAATTTTAGATTGGATGATGAAGTTTAATATTATGAACTAAATTCGTATTTAGAGTATTTTAATGTAGTCACTGGATATTCTATTCGTCTTTAATGCAATTTCTATGAATCTTTGAATTTATGGTTATCTATTGTTCTTATGTTTAATGCTTGTAATTGATTGGCCATCTGTTGCATGATTATTGGTTTTAATTCAATATCTGAAAAGTGAGAATTGGAATAGTTTTAGACAATAGACATAGATTTCAATTTAGAACGAAAGTATCAAATTGGTTTGTGTAGCAATTAGGTTTTTGTTCTTAATGCGGTTTATGTGTAGAATTTATCACAGACATGTAGAAAATTCGCAGGTAAACTGAATATTTTATATCTTGAGAGAGAATAGAATTGTCATTAGTAAACTTGCTATAACCATAGATCACAGAAACATATTAGTTGTATTATTGATTGAATATAATTGAAGGTTGATGAAATTAGAATACTCTAATCTTTCGCTCATATTAAATTTCGTTAATTAAATTGTGTTTTCTTAGTTTATTGATCATTGTTAATTGTCATTAAAATTTCATTAGTCAAATAGAAATAAAAGTTTGCTATTGGTAATTATTAGATCAATTCCCTGACGGAACGATAATATATTTCCACTACTATTACTTGTTTATTCGATTGCGTATACTTGCGCAGTAGTAAAAATTCGCAACAGTTTACCTTAATCATATTGTGTGATAATCGTGTTGATCCGTTTAATAATTGTGTCGTGTCATAATTGTATCAACACGAATAATTATCATAGGTTTTATGATTTTTTTTTCATATAATTATAATTAATTGTGTCAATTTCTTGTTATGTCATGACATATCATAATCATGTTATCGTGTCGTGTTATGTTCGTGTTTTTTACACGCTTAATAATTATGTCGTGCTCATGTTTATTTTAATCGTGTCGACACAAATCTAACACGTTTACACGTATTGCCCTAGCTACGTGCATGAAATTTACTTGGCTTGGAGTCCATTTAATAGCAGATTGTGTTCTAATTTTAATGAAAGTAATTTATTTTCTACAAGAACCAATCTATATATGTGGGCAAGTTTAATTTGCTTTTGTCTAGATTCGTTTATGTTATAAAGTCACTTGGATTTTACATGTTGGATCTAACTATAAGAATAAATTGAACTTGTCCCGCCCGTGACATGGAAATTGATAGAGACAATTCTATATGAATAGTCTATTGACTCTTGGTATATTCTGATCTGATGATAATCTCAATGTGACCTATTAGATTGTAATTAACTCCCTTTCTCTTGTCTTATTTATATACGTAATACAAGTACTTATATACCAATCTCTCACCCCTAAACTATGAGCTCTGTCATCTGAGAAAACAAAGTGAGCTCTAAATTAATTGCAGGAAGAAAAATATGGAAATCTCTCTTGAACAAGCTAAAAGCAAGAAGGGTGGCCTTAGAACCATGCCATTTATAATATGTACTTATCTCTCGCACAACATCGTGAAACTGGGGTTAATTATTACTTGTGTTAAATCTCATAATCTTTCTTGTTAATCTGTATACATGCATCCATTTTCAAGGATCAGTTGGAAAACAGCAACATTGTAACATGTACAGAATACATATTTGAACATACATGAATCATGGTACACACATTTCTGAACCAAGAATTACATATAAGATTTTCATTTGGCTCCTCTCCATGCAGCAAACGAAACATTTGAAAAGCTTGCCAGCATTGGACTCCATGCAAATATGATAAATTACCTGAGGAATGACTATCACCTGGATGTGGCCACCGGAGCCACTATTCTGCTATTGTGGGGAGCCATGTCCAACTTTACTCCCATCATAGGGGCTTTTGTCTCGGATTCTCATTTGGGTCGCTTTCGAGTGATTGCCTTAGGAACCATCACCACTCTACTGGTAAGCAAATACCCATGAAATTACTACCGCTCCCTTCAAGCTTTTCGCCATAACCATTCACGTACAGTAGAATGAATGGAAGTCATTTCTTTGGATTTGTTTTCACAGGGGATGATCGTACTATGGTTAACAGCTATAATCCCAGGAGCAAGGCCTCCTCACTGTGACAATGGAAAACCAGGACAGAGTTGTTCTCCTGCAAGCGGTCCTCAACTTGTGCTGCTTCTTTACTCGTTTATTCTTATGAGTGTTGGAGCTGGCGGGATTAGACCGTGTTCTTTGGCTTTCGGCGCTGACCAACTTGACAAGCCCGAAAATCCCAATAATAAGAGGATCTTACAGAGCTTTTTCAACTGGTATTACGCTTCGGTTGGAATCTCAGTGATGGTTTCGGTGACGGCCATAGTTTATCTACAGGAGAAACGTGGCTGGATTGTGGGGTTTGGAGTTCCTGCAGGGCTGATGTTACTCTCCACTGTTTTGTTTTTCATAGGCTCTTCCCTTTATATTAGGGTGAGCGCAAATAAGAACATGTTTTCAGGGTTTACTCATGTGGTTGCAGCAGCTTGGAAGAACAGACACTTGGCTTTGCCACAAGACAATAAATTCGATGGCTGGTACCATCTCAAAGGTTCCAACCTTGTGAGACCAACAGATAAGCTAAGGTATGAGCCACCATAATTTTGTTCAAACATGGTCAGTATATAGCTTTTCTTAACAGTTGGGAAAATACACAGCTGACCAGCTCAAAATAGTCCTTCTACATTGTGCACTTCATCAATCTTACTAAACCATAAAACTTCAAAAATAAAAATACAATCTTGCATGATTTCTAGTCTCATTTTTCTTGTTATCTGAATAATTTTACTAATCCAATCAAGTAAACACTAAACACTACCCACTATTCTCAGGTTCCTAAACAAGGCTTGCATGATTAGAAGCCCGGACAAGGAGATAACCCCAGAAGGTTTAGCAATAGACCCATGGAGTTTATGCACAGTGAAGCAAGTAGAAGAACTCAAAGCCATTATCAAAGTCCTCCCTATCTGGTCAACCGGCATTTTCGTCGCAGTACCCATAAATCAACACACACTTTACCTAATCCAAGCAGCGACCACAGAACGACACCTTACCACCCATTTTGAGATCCCAGCAGGCTCTTTCATTGTCTTCTCCATCCTCACTCTGTTCCTCTGGGTCGCCTTCTACGACAGAGCCCTGGTCCCACTCCTCTCCCGCTTCACCGAACGACGTCGTCAAGTCCTCAGCTTCAAACAGCGGATGGGCATTGGGATTGCTATCTCCTGCATAGCCACGGCCACGGCCGCCGCCGTGGAGTCCAAACGACGAAGGCTGAGCATCGTTGTTGGCGAATCGATGTCGTGTGTTTGGCTGCTACCGCAGTACTGTTTGACTGGTTTGGCGGAAGCGTTTAACGCCATTGGACAGATAGAGTTCTACTACTCTCAGTTCCCCAAGAACATGACCAGCTTTGCCGTAGCACTGTTCGCTCTGGGATTGGGGTTCGGGAATCTGATTGCGGCTTTGATTCTACGAATAGCGAACGACACAAGTGGGAAAGGCGGGAGTGTGAGTTGGGTTGCTAACAATCCAAACAATGGTCACTACGATTACTACTTTTGGGTTTTGACTTTTTTGGGTTTGATAAATTTTGTCTACTATGTAGTTGGGCTTATGGGCCTTGTGACGAGAGAAATATTTGGGATTCCGAAGAAGAAGAACAATGTTTGGAGCCGGAGTTAGGTTTGGATAAATCTAATAAGGGAGAAGACGATGGGAAAGCGTGACCAAATCTAAAGACTTCTTCATCACTTGTTTTCAATGCTGACCCTTAAAAAAAAAAAAAAACTGTTTGTCGGGTTGAGACTTCAGAGTTACTACTTGGGGTTGATTCATCATTTTCATATTAATCATTAAACAAAGGAAACATGTAACATTAGTGTGTAACTCACGTAATGAAAAGTTGAAAAGGGAATTATGATATTTAGAAATTTACATAATCTTGTTTGGTTGGGACTGGAATATTATGAATGATGGGAATATCACTATTTATATTTGGTTGTGTATAGGAATTTATCTAAATTTTTATATTTTTATAAAATTAATATGATAATATATTTTATCAAAATAATAAATAATATAATCATAAATAGCAAATCACATTTTTAAAAAATTACCAGAATTTCTCTTAGATTATAATTTATAAATAATTTTACTTATGAAATATTTTTTTAAGAGAATTAAAAAATACAATCATTAAATACTAGAATCAAGTATAATTTTTAAAAATACACTTATTTATTTTTTTAATAATATATCATTTATTATTTTAAACTAAAGTAATGATATAAAGTATTTACATATTAATTTCTTTACATAAAAAAAAACATTATTTATCATTTTATAGTTTAATATATGTATATTTATTTTTATAGTATAAGCTTCAAAAACAAAATAAATATGTTGATTCTTGATTTGGTCAACGATACAGAGTCACTAAAAACGATAGAAATAAGATGAATTAAACTCAAGAAGGTAAACGACACCAAGATTTATAGTGATTCGACCCCAAAGAATGGTAATGACCTACGTCCACTTCGTGTTTTTATTAATGTAGAACTCCAAAACCTGCGATCAGTGAACTAGGATTAATGAGTTTCACAAACTTGGAGGTGAGTATAAGTTTAGTGGATAAAAACACTATAATGCTCTCTTGATTACAAATGATTCTCTCTTAATACAAAAAATTGTCTCTCCCTTCAATAAATCTCATGAGTCTTATTTATAGGCTCAAGGATGTACATATAGGCCTATGGGCCGTCCTTAACTTGTGTTACAAGCATATTTGAATAATAATAAAAATAATGATATTTACGTATAAAGATAATTAAATATCCTAGAAATATCCAACTCATAACTGCATTTGAATTCTGGCTTCGGTCCTACGAGCAGATCTGGTCGCATATGTCAGCACATCATTTTCCCTATTACTCAGCATGTTCCTCGTGCCTATCAGGCAGCTTAATTTCCTGGTCATTGGTCGACCAAATTTTCATCAAGAAAGAATCACGTGCTGCTCACATGCGCCTTGATCGTGCCATGTCATCAAGCAAATATTTTTTTGAATAAACATTTGTCCCCTAAGTTTATTTTAATGCGATCAGCATTTAATAAACTTACTCGACCAGCTATCCAGCTAACCTGTCACATCTGTCAGTACTTACTTTTTCGAAAAAGTAAGTAATCATGACCTTTACAGTTTCCCATAAACGATTCGAAAGTTATTGCTATTTCCCATGAAAAAACCCTCAAGTCTCTTCATTACTTCGCATTAAGGCCCCAATCAGAATAAATATATATCCTTCAACTTCTTTTCATTTTTTACTCGAGTCTTCTCTCTCCTCAAGAGCACTCAGAAAACCCTCCAAGAAAATCAATGCCTTCAGTTCGATCCGTGACATCTACGATCAACTTCAAGCACCATTCTCGTGTTTTCTTCAATAAATCCATACTCAAGTAAGTTTTCGACTTCATCTCCTCACTTTTGTAACTAGTTTCACGTATTTTGGCCCTGATTTGCATGTTTTCACACAACTGGGTTCACACTATTCTTGAGATTTTTTTTTTGGGTAACAGGTTTAAGCAAAATACATAGAATAACTATGCTAGAATAGGGGTTTTAGGCAATATAATGCATAAAACAATGTTTAGAAGGAGTATTGAGGTGTATTTACATTGATTTTGGGTCCAAAATTGAAGTGAAAATTCAATTTTGGGTATTTAAAAAAAACTGGGTTTTCGGAAAAAACTTTTCAAATTCACTTTTTGATATGTTTTTCCAACCTACTCGTATGTTTATTGTGTTTTTATCAGGATACTGCTGGTCGTATAAAAGCTTAACTTTTATACACGAGCAGCGCTATCCTTGCTTTCCTTTTTCTTCTATCTATTGGTTGTAGATTCTCACTTCCCTTTTGCTCTTCTCAGATATTCATGCATGATCCCTGGGGAGGTGAGAGACCAATAGACGACGATCTTCTCACTTTATTGTTCTAGGATCTAGAACAACCTTCATTGCCTTTTTCAGAACCTCTGGCCTCACACCCAAACCCTACGACCAGTCCTTCACAGAACCAACCGAATATGGGTCGTGTTAAACACATCGCTCATAGAAAAAAGAAAGCCACAAACTCACCTGCCAGCCCACCTGCATCCAATACCAAAGGTCCCTCAAACGACCCTCAACCCTTAAATTTTGCATCACCAAACATCCAGCCCAAGGCTCATCCATGCGATGGCCCTCGAGCAGAGGTAGCCTAGTACATCGCCCTTCCAAGCGTCATATCGACCAGGATGGTGGCTAAGTATCCAAAGATCTATGGGCTTCCTGGGATCAATTTATACAAACCTACACCCGACCAGAGGGCAAACATGCCCGAAGGCGCCTACAGTGCCTAGTCAAGGTACCATATAGACGCAGGGGCAATCTTGCCCTTGCATGACTTTTCGATGGGGTGGCCAATTACTTCGAGGTTGCCCCTTTCCAAATAACTCCCAATGGATATAGAACACTTTTAGCACTCTATATCCTATACAACCACAAAAAATGGCATGTGCCAACCCCTCATGAGATCAACTATCTGTTCTGTTATCCCTAAAAAATACGAGGATGACGTGGCGAATGAGAATGTGACATGTGACATCACAAATCAGGGAAAAACAAAGTATTGAGAAAAGATCGACGGGAAAAAAAGTGTAACGACCCAAATTCACTAATTAGGCTTAAGGGCCTTGATTAGTGTGTCTGGAGGGCATAATGGGAATTATGTGTGATTTTAATGATTAAGATGCATGATTATGATTTAAAGCATGTTATATGACTATGTAATAATTATGTTATGTGATTTGTACCACGTGGGTGTGGTGATATCAATGTGATGCACGTGCCGAGACGGTCCTAGAAAGCTAGATAATGGTAAATGGTGATTTGGTAACTTGTGTAACTGTTAGTAACCATAGAGAGTAACAGGTTTTGTTGGAGAAGTGGTAGAATTGTAATGTAAGTAAAAGGACAAGTGTGCCCTTGAGGTTTAGTTAGGAAGGGGTATTAGTGGAGGGATAAGGTGGTCTTTTGGTAGTGGTTTAGATGAGTTTCAGCTGAAGGAAAATGTAATCACGTATAACACTTTGGAAATTGATTTATGCTGAATTTTGGAGACCTAGAGATAGAGTAAAAGAAAAGTAGAAGAAGGAAGCTGAATTTGAGTCTTGGAAGGAGAATCAAGGGGTTTGAAGTAATCAAATCAAGCCTAGGCCAAGATTACTCAGAGGTAAGGATTTGTCTATGATTTGTTTAAGTTTCAAGTCTGGTTTTTAGAGGATAAGCATGAATTGAAACAAGTTAGTGGCTGGTTTTGCATGAATTCAGAGAGTTGGAATAATCAAAAGAGAAGGTGATTTGAAGCTAGAGTTGAAGAGAATTCAAGCTGGGTTCTTGACTGAGGTAAGAGTGTATCATGTTTAATTTTCGTAACTGTTATGGTTTAAGAATCTAAAGGTCTGGTTTGCACTTTTCTCAAGTTTTGGATCAAGGGTTTGAATATGAAATTTAAGTATAAATTTTGTGAGTGGTTGTGTAATTGAGCTAGATTATAATGTTTATAGGTTGTTGAATGGTCTATTTGGGGTTTTGAGTTGGTTTTGGGGTTTAGGTATGAATTTGGGATGATTTGGAGAGATTTGGGTTCGGGAAAAACGCAAGGGAAAACCCAGAAATCTGGGTTCGCGAAGGAGCGTCGCGGCCTTGTTCTTGGGCACCGCGGCGCGAGGCTGTTTCTGGGCAGAGCAAGCTCTCTGACTTGCTGGGCGCCGCGGCCCTATAGGGCAGCGCCACGGCGCTAGGCCAATTTCAGAACATGGGATTTTGCGATTTTGAGCCTTTGCTCCGGGGGTTCGGGGGATGTCTTCGGTGCATTTTTTTAGGGATTTGGGGGATTCCGAGAGTGTGGGATTGGTTCCGGGAAGTAGTTTTGGATTGATTAGTGAAAAAGAATGTTTCATTTGTGTTGTGACTAGATCTTTGGAGAGGCTCAGGGTAGAGGACCGTGCTCGCAGCTTTGAGGCATCGGAAACTAGTGAATTGAAAGGTAAGAAAACTGCACCCGGTTGTATGATTGTGATGGGACTAAGTGCTCCCGAAATTTGTATCGTGTCAATGTTGGTATTACGCCATGGGACATGTAAAAGCGGTCTAAGAGTACCGTACATGATGTTAGCGTACAGGGCGCGGATTGGCCACTGGTAGCCAAGGACAACGGGATAACGAAGGGAGCAGCCTGATGGCGCTAGCCCTAGTTATCATTTGTGTACTGTATATGTTATGAATTGATATGCTTAGTATGTGGAATACTCGATTATACTGATTGATGATATGGCTGAGTTTATGTGATGCAATGTGAGATGTTGACTTGTCTGCTAAATGTTTATGCTCTGTTGTTGTGTTTTCTTACTGGGCCTTGGCTCACGGGTGCTACGTGGTGCAGGTAAAGGTAAGGGCAAGCTGGACCAAGCCTGAGGCGGAGAGCTCCGAGGTGGAATGTACATAGCCAGCGGTTCGACCACCATGGTCGAGGATTGGACCAGGACAGGGATCACCTAACTGCTTGTTCTGCCTTAGTATGGCCAGTTGTTGTACATAAACCTTATGTCTTTTGTAAACGGTCTTTGAACTTAATATTTTTGGGATCCCATGTAACAGATGATGCTTTTTAATGAAAATGTGGCTTTTGAGACCAAAACGCTTTTAACCCTAGTTCCTTTATAGTTTCAATAACACGATTTTATTTAAATGACTTGATTAGCAAGTCTGGCACTTTATAAACACACAGTGTAACGGTCTTGGCTATCCGGGCGTTACAACTTGGTATCAGAGCGTCCTAGGTTTATGGGTCCTGAAGACTGGCTGGATATGTACATTCGCCGCGAGAGACAGGCTCAACTCAGGGTTTGGTAATTGTGTATGCATGATTATGTGCCTAAATGATTTGAGTGAGATATGACTGTTGATATCTGTATTATGAATAGGGAGCATGAGATACTGATAGGGCCTGGCCCTTGACTATTGCATGATGTTATTGAGGCGTGCTTATCAGCACTGCTGTGCATGTGGATGAATATTTGGGTAAATTGCTATACTTTGATTGTTTGTGAATGAGTGGAGTTCCTGTGTTGGAGTGTGAAAGGATTATTACCCTGTCATCATGGCCTAATTGCTGAGTCATTGATTGCAGATTGACTTGAATAGTTATGCGTTCAAGGAAATCCACACGGCTAGCCGGCAGGTCTGGGGCTAGAGATGATGACTGGGGTCAAACCCGTCCGCCAGTCCCTGAGAACTGGCAGCAGTTAATGGCAGATATGCAAGCTAGGCTTCAAAGCCAAGATGAGCAGATTCGAATTCTGCAGCAGGCTCCATCTGGGAGTGTTGCCCTTACTGTGCCACCGGCGATGGTACCTGTGGTACAGCCAGTTGATGTTGGGAATTCGTTGGAACTGTTGTATGAGCGGTTCAGGAAGCAGCAGCCCCCGATCTTTGAGGGTGGACCAGATCCACTGAAGGCTGAGCAGTGGATGACTTTGATCACTACCATTCTTGATTTTATGAGAGTGGAAGGACATGACAGGGTGGCCTGTGCCACTTATATGCTGAGGGAGGATGCCCGAATCTGGTGGGAGGTGGCATCACAGACTAGAGAAGTTGCTACATTGACTTGGGAAGGGTTTAAGGATTTGTTCAATCAGAAGTATTATAACGTTGCCATCAGGGCAGCGAAAGTGAGTGAGTTCGCGGGGCTGGTTCAGGGCAGTATGACAGTTATAGAAAATGCCTTGAAGTTTGACAGACTCGCGAAGTTTGCACCAGATCTTGTGCCTACTGATGCAGCTAGGCAAGACAGATTTGTTAGAGGGCTGAATGCTATGATAGCCCGAGATGTAAGAATTACCACAGTTCCTAGTGTGACTACTTATGCCCAGGCTGTGGAGAGGGCTCTGACCGCTGAGGAAGCGGAGAATAAGATATGGAAAGAGAGTGTTGTGAGAAGGGAGGGCCGTAGGGCGGTGCCTCCATATGTTGGTTCTGGTAGGGGCGGAGGCCCCAGTGACTTAAAGAGAAAGACTCCTGATGCATCGGCCGCTCCTGGTCCTGATAGGAGAGGTCGGGGTACTCAGGGTGGCCGTCAGAGAGGCGGTGATTCATGGAGGACTTATCCAGAGTGCACGAGGTGCAAGAGGCGCCATCCAGGCGAGTGTTGGGCTAAAGCTTGCTATGTGTGTGGGGTGGTGGGACACCTCAGGAACGATTTCCCGACAGTGAAGAAGGGAGAGACAGGAAAAGTGGACAGCTTGACTCCAGCTCGAGTGTTCACCCTGAAGCAGGCGGAGGCCGAGGCTAGTCCCTCGGTAGTGACAGGTCAGCTTTCTAGTGCTGGCACTCCCTTTACTGTTTTGATTGATTCTGGTGCTACGCACTCGTTTGTATCTGATAAGGTGATTGATAGACTGTGTAGACCTAGTGAGTATAGTGCTTCAGGATTTGGAACTATACTGCCTACAGGAGAACTGGTAGTATCTAGGAGGTGGATTAGAGCACTGCCAGTGATAGTTGATGGTAGGGAGTTATCAGTAGACTTGATTGAGTTGAGCATGGGGGACTTTAATATGATTTTAGGTATGGATTGGCTAGTTAGGTATGGAGCTACCATTGACTGTAGGAAGAAGATGGTAACTTTCGAGCCAGAGGGCGAGGATCCCTTTGTCTTTGTGGGAGCGGTGCATGAACCCCGCGTACCCAGGATATCTGCATTGAGAGCCAGAGATTTGTTACAGGGTGGATGTATAGGCTTTTTGGCTAGTGTGGTGGATACCACCAGAGTTTTACCAGTTGGACCAGAGGAGATCAGATTGGTTTGTGAGTTCTTGGATGTGTTTCCTGAGGATTTTCCTGGATTGCCGCCGCGTAGGGAGATTCAGTTTGTTATTGAGTTGGCACCAGGGACAAAGCCAGTGTCGAGGGCACCATATAGGATGGCACCGGCGGAATTGAAAGAGTTAAAGATACAGTTGCGGGAGCTTCTGGATTTGGGGTTCATCAGACCTAGCTATTCGCCATGGGGTGCTCCAGTTTTGTTTGTTAAGAAGAAGGACGGGACTCTAAGGATGTGTATTGACTATCGAGACAGATAATGAGTGTAGCGGTAGTTCCTTAGATAATGTAGCGATTAGTAATTTTAGTTCGGGTACATTACTTAGAATTCCTTTTAAGCTGTCTTATTATCATGCAAAACTCTTTCTTGACTTATATGTTCGTTTGTTGTTTCTTGTAGTCATGCAGAGTGACGACGCCTTTAAGATCTATACAACTGGAGGCAAACCGACCATCTCAAAGAAATTGAGCAGAAAAAACACTGGAGATGTCAGCGATGAACCTTTGCAGAAAAGGACGCGATCAGAGGATCCTCCAGCACCTACTCAGCAGAGTCGTTGAACAATGTCTGTCGCTCAGCCAACGATAGAATTCAAAATCTAGCCAAACACCGTCGCAACCAAGAAGCTTTTGTTTCTCTCTCCTCACTGCCACATAACCAGATCCTTGGTTGGGGGTTAAACGAAATCCTCAGCGTAAGTTCCGAGTGTTTAGTTGTATTCTAACGCACTTTCTTTTTATAATTTCTGATGACTTTATTTGTCTTCTGTTCGCAGGGTATTCTTATCGTACAACCCAGTTGGCAACACGCTGAGGAAATTAATGCCAAACATGCTGAGGAAATCAAGGCGTGGGAGGATAAAGTTAAGGCGGCCAAAGACAAAGCCATGGCGGCTGAAGACAGAGCTGTCAATTTGACCGAGGAGCTGAAGAATAGCCAAGAAGTTCTTGATAAGGTTGTTGCTGCCAAGGAGAAGTTTAAGGAAGCCTCTAAAACCAACTACAAGGAAGCAGCCAAACTTCAAGAGGATCTGGAGGCAAGCATGAAGGATGTGAACAGCCTAGAAGGGCGTGTGAAGCTGCTCGAAGAGGAAAATGCCCAAAACTTGGAGAAGTTCCGAGGAGCCACCTTCACCTGCTTTTATATATTCTGGAAGAACAACCCCAAGGCAAACTTTGACTATCTTCCCAAGCAGGTAAATAGGTTGAACTTGCCAAGTGCACTTCTCTCTTAGAGGAGGAAAAAGATGCCCCAGAGTCTCCTAAAATCTCCTTGGCGACGGGCATCGATTGTGCCGAGGAAGAAGCCGACCCCTCAGTCGATCAGCAGCCTCAACAGGGCCCCTCTTCAGCTGCACAGTAAATGTTTTTGTTTATGTAATTAAAACACCCGAACAGATTGTTCGTGGTGTTGAGACAATTTGCTGCCTAAAACAGTTTTATTTACCTTTTAATATTTTTAATTACATACGAGCAACAATTGCTCGTGGTGTAAAGACATTTCATTTTGATATTATAACAGTTGCACATTACTATTGTTATTATAATATCTGCTCGTATGACCGAATTTAGTGTGGACGCCAAAAATCCACTAAAGAAAAACTCTCTAGTCCCTGGTCGGAATACAGGGATAAAAGTCTGTTAATCATGTTATCGGGCTTAAGCCTGTAGGCCTTTCGAAAACGGGAGGTTGTCTCAGGGGAAGCAACACATTATGAGTCATGGGGTTTGGCCCTCCTAAGCTAAGAGGCCAAAATAAACATTGCCAAAGGATAGGTGCACAAGGCTCTCACATAATGAGGTCTAGGGTGTCAAGCGAGGTTGACATGCTCATAGGTCAAGATGTACTCACATACGTGAGAGTTGACAAGGGCACCTAAGGCTTGCGTCTACCAACGTGCAAGGGACGCCAGAGCCATATAGGTCGAGGGCACCCGAGTCATACGCCTCACGACACCACCAAGGACCTGCGTGCGCATGGCCTCGCGGTACCACTTGGGATCCGCGCGCATGGCCTTGCGACACTACCAGGGACCCGCGCGCATGGCCTCGCGACACCACATGGGGTCCGCGCGCATGGCCTTGCAACATCACCAGGGACCCGCGCACATAGCCCCGCGACACCACCAGGGACCCGCGCCAAGGGTCGTGCATCATGGCCTCGCTCAGGTGCCGTCTCGCGCGCCTAGGGGGCCACGCCCAGGTGACCGTCTCGCACGCCTAGGTGCCTCGCCCAGATGACTGTCTCGCGCGCCTATGGGACCTCGCCCTTGTGAACGTCTCGCGCGTCTAGGGGCCTCGCGCGCCTTGGGGGTCTCGCCCAGGTGACCATCTCCCGCGCCTAGGGGCCTCACCCAGGTGCCGCCTCACACGCCTAAGGGGCCTCGCCCAGGTGCCGCCTCGCGCACCTAGGTGCCTCGCCTAGGTACCCCCTTGCGCGCCTAGGGGGTCTTGCCCAGGTGACCGTCTCGCGCGCCTAGGGGCCTCGCCTCGCATGACCACACACCACAAGGATTGTTGGGGGTGTCTCGACGGAGGCATCACGAGACACATCTCGGCTCATTTTCATGGTGCCATCCCGCAAGGTCCATAATTGCCAAGCACCTTGGCATAATTTAAGGGTGTCAACACTTGAAGCCCATGGGAATAAGATACTTTGTGAGGATAAAAGCTTGTGGCTCGAGGAGGCCGTATAGGTATGATAAGGGCCTACGAACCAAGAAGAATTAGAGTACGGATATGATGTCCATGCCAGACAAGTAATGGCGGTACAAGAATGGTACATGGTATGAAATCCTTCAGCATGCTTATGAGGTCCGTACCAGACAAGTAGTGGAGGCATAATAAGGCACCAAGACAGGAGCACTTTTGCAGACCTCTGACACGTACTGGAGCAGACCACCACTCTTCCAACACCATTACCACCTGTGTTGTTACCTTAACAGTGTACTCATGTACTAGTTGGTCCCAGGGGACCACCATGTATAAGGGGGCCATTAGAGCCCAGCTATAAATATAGCTTGACCCCTCAGAATTCATTGTAAGTTGAAGTTATTAAGCAATATACAGTTTTTATTCCATTGTTGATCTGTGTTTAGCCTTCCATAAGTCCATTCTAAGTTCTCATATGAATATCACTTGACTTATCTTTAAGTTTTTCAATCTAATTTCGTTGACGAGATTTCACCGTCAACACTTAGCTTAACACTTTATTATGATTTCACAAAATTAACTAAAAATTATGAAAAATACTCTAAGTGTAATAGTATGTTTTCCCTTATTTTTCTCGTGTGTTTACATATGTTTATGAAATGCATATGCTTTGCTCACTGAGTATCTTATATGCCTTCTAAGTGATCGAGGAGTTTAAGGTTCTCGGTCACTTGCTATTGACCAACACATGTTCGAACATTACTGCTCGTGTACTTATAAATAATCAATGATAGCAAAACAACACACGTAATGAAAAATACCTGTAATAAATACAATAATTGGCAAGAATAATTGGCTGCGCACAGTTCCTTTTATTTCTTGTAATAAAATGGACAAAATTTCTGTCTGTACGAGTGATCGAAAATTTTATTTACACTTATAAGCGACCAGCCATCTAGCTGGCCAACCCTTGTTCAAAAACTTGTAAAAAGTAAATTTAATACAAGCCAAATCTTTAAAAAGAAATGTTCGTTGATAGTACTTGCGTAGGTGTTTTCCATTCCAATAGCGAGGAACGAGATCTCCAGTTAAGCGAGCAAGTTTGTAGGTTCGTGATTGAAGAATTTCTTCAATTTGATACGGACCCTCCCAGTTTGGTCCGAGTACTCTAGCAGCTTGATCGTGAGTGTTGAAAAAAAACTCTTCTAAGTACTAAATCTCCCACGTCAAACTTTCTTTTCCGTACTTTAGAGTTAAAATATCGAGCGACCTTTTGTTGGTAAGCTGCAACTCGTAATTAGGCTTGCTTGCGCCTTTCATCAATCAAGTCCAGAGACTCCATTAATAATTGGTTATTCGCATTCTGGTCGTATGTCATCCTTCTATGCGATGGTGGATCTAAATCAATAGGTAACAAAAAACCACCAAACAACTCATCAATCATTCAGACATACCACTCATTAAAAATAAGATACCAACGGACCTAACATTGAAAACATACGATGAAACAAGGCAAACAGAATATTATACCAAATCAAATTACAAAGTAATCAGTTAGACAATAGTCAGTCAGCCTATGAGTCTTTACTAATCAGTCAGATAGACCACTCGGCTAGAGGAGCGAGAACACATGAATCAGACATACACAAATCCAAAATGGATAAACAACAGAAATGCAATATCCACCATTACGACCAGATCAAACACAAACGGAAAATCTACAGGATCAAACAAAAATAACAGTTGTAATTACCTAACTGTAACGCCCTGGTTACCCCAAGACCATTACGGTGAACGTTGAACCGTGAATTTAACTCTCTACTTGAGTTCTTTGGTTAAAAACGTGCTTCTAGGTGTTAATAATAGGGTAAGGTGGAAAACCAATCAAAATGAAAGGATACATTTTATTTAAAACATAAAACTATTCATGGGCCCATCAAAACATTTACAAGTTATTTACAACTCAAAATGGTCATTACAGTTTAAATTTACAACCCGCCGACCTAAGCGGCAAAAATAGGGTAAACCCCCTAGTTCCTCTGAGAACTCCTTGTCCGTGGTGGTCAAGCGGCCGTATATGTACACATCACCACCTAAGCTCTCCACTCAAAGTTGGGTGAGCTTTTCTTTCCCTTTACCTGCACCACATAGCACCCATGAGCCAAAGCCCAGCAAGAAAACACAATAACGCATGAATATAATATCAACAATGATAATAATAATCATTTAGGACTTTCAATCCAAAATAGAGGAGTGACAATTGGAAATTCACTAAAGTGGGTTCCGTTCCCTTTAGCCATGTGACGAAGGGTCACCTGGGCTTTATAAATAAGTGATCATTTCACTAGCTTATCAAGATAGGTGTTCGATGAACTAGTCACCAATATAACCTACCGCATGACCATAGAGTCACAACCATGGGATTCCACTCCCTAGCCACGTGACAAGCAGTCACCTAGGCCTTCCACTCCACACCTTGCACTTCCCCTCCAAGCCTTCCTCAAATGAATGCAAGGGTGAAAAAACAAACTACCCTTATATAGGCATATAACTCCACCAGATGGGTGCCAAATGTCAACCATCAAGTGGCCCTACCAAAAGGGATTCAACTTCCCCTAGGGAACACCTAAAGTCTTAGAGACAGATGAAGTTCACAAGAAGTAGGCCACTCGGCCACCCGAGCGGAGCATTCCCCCCGGGCACATAGCCTCATCGACAGGCCACTCGGCCCAAGCACGCGAGTCACTCGTCCATCTCGGAGGAGCACTCGGCCCACTCGGCCATCTCCCACGAGCACACAGCCTCATCGGCAAGCCACTCGTCCCAAGCACACAAGTCACTCGACCACCCCGACGAAGTACTTGGTCATCCCGGCGGAGCACTCGGCCATCACGGAGGAGCACTCGCCCATCTCCCCCGGGCACACAACCTCATCGGTAGGCCTGTCGGCCCAAGCACACGAGTCACTCAGCCACCTCGGCGGAGCACTCGACCATCCCGGTGGAGCACTCGGCCCACTTGGCCATATCCCCCGGGCACACAACCTCATCGGCAGGCCACTCGGCCCAAGCACATGAGTCACTCGGCCACCCCGGCGGAGCACTTGGCCATCCCAGAGGAGCACTCGACCTACTCGGCCACTATGACCACTTGACCACCAGGCTACTCAAACATTCGTCCCGCTTGGACAGGTAGCCTTAAAGGTCCCGTGATTCCTAAAATTTGATAATATAAACTCTCTAGCTAGAATGAATTCTAACTAGAGAGTGGGGGACAAACTGCAGTGGACAAAATTTGTCTACAAATTAAAGCCCAATCAGCCAGACTAATTCACAAGGCCCAAACCAATGCAAATGGGCTCACACATATTGGATAAACCATCCAACGGGCCAACTGGTACCCAGACCCGAGTCCGGATGCATTCAGTCAGCCAGGGGCATTGAAGCAGTCAAAGTATACGTTCTTTTTCCCATAAAGATCGAAGAAGAACCACTAAGAACGGGTCAGACGGGCAGATAGGGAGGAGGAGAACGGAACGAACAGAAGGACAATAAATAAGACCCTTAAGGGTTGAGAATGGGACATCTGATAACCATTTTATTCTACTTTACTCTCTTACTGAAATGAAGTACTACTCTCTCCAAGCGATCCAGTAAGGCAAGTTGAATCAGTCAACCTGGTCTGACCCAACTGGACTTGACCCGATCTTTGAATTCCGTCGTCATTCTGACCATCCTACTACTCATCCATCCATCATTATATCGTTATTTTCGTTATAGTTTTGTTACTGTAAATTAAGCTTTTGTTACAACTCGACTAACTTAAGCGTCGGAGTCCCTTTGGCTGACACCCCACCAGTGCTCCCAATTGAACTCTCGTCTTTCTCTTTGTTCTTGACAGGTTGCTTGTGCCCATCTAATCAATTGTAGGAAATCACATCTACAGTCGTTATAAAAACGACAAAACTTAGTTGTGTCCCTTTTCGACATGTCTTTCCTAATCGGGGCTGGTCGCCTAAAGGGAACGGTTGTATGATTGGCCTGATACACTTCAGCGCGACTATCGACCATGGCAGTGTAATTGTTGAACCTTGGCTCATATCTGTTCTGTTTAGGGCGCTTGTTATTAGATGTTGTTGGTTCAGAATTTGCTCTTTTTCCTCCATTCTTATTGTTACCTTTGTCGTTGTTGTTGGGTTTACCAGACCCATTGGCGGCTTTGGTCAAGTCTTCCTTCTTACCTTGGTCGGCCCTTGGAGACTTCCCTTCATTGGCTATAGCCTCCTCCAGATTAATATAATTTTCTATTCGTTCTATAGATTTTTGAGTGCTCTTGACTCCATTTTTTCGTAGGTTACTTCAGAGGGGAGATTGGCGTTGCACTCCAGATGTGATAGCCATCATCTTTCCCTTGTCTCCAATAGTTTTGGCCTGAGCAGCGGCTTGCATGAACCGCTGTATATACTCCTTAAGAGTTTCTCCTTCCTTCTATCAAATATCGACTATATGATTAGCCTTTATTGGATGTATCCGACCAGCATAAAACTATCTGTAAAACTCCTTCACGAACATCTCCCATGAAACTATGTTGGCCAGTGGAAATTCGCAGTACCACTCCGAGCAGAATCAGACAAAGTGGCAGGAAAAATCCTGCATCGTGCATCTTCGGATACCTTCTGGATATCCATTTATATCTCAAATTTATTTATGTGAGACACTGGATCTTCTCTCCAGTAAAGTTTGTCAGAATTGACATTTTGAATTTGCTTGGGATTTCTGCCATAGAAATCTTGTTGACGAATGGGGTGTCGTTTCTCCAATCATACTCTATGTGAGAAATTTTATTCCCGACCAACTGTTGCACGACTTGATTCAGGGGATCTATTTGAGCTTGAACAACATCTGGCATTGTAGGAGTGGCTGGAGCCGGGTGAAAATGCTCGTCGTGTCTTTCCCTTTGGTCATTGAATACATCTCTCAGATCTTCATCCCTACATCTTTGCTCGCTTGCACTTAGTCGGTCAAAGATGTTGGGTTTTCTAGGCTGCCCCCAGCGTTTTGACTTGTTGGTCGGTTATCCGTTGGGGGAGGATTTTGTTGTTCGCCCCTTTCCTCCTGTTGCCGACCATTGTTTCTCCTACCGGAGTCCGCCTCATTGTAGGCATGGCCGTCCCTGAACTGCGACCTGTGAGTGCGTGATCTACTATACACACTGTTCCCCTCTCTTCTTCCTGGTCCATCCCAGTAAACAGGTGGGGGTCTGTGCTGGTCATTGGATCCCTTGACAATACTTTGTTGTGGGGGGTCTCAGACTGCAGAGCATGAGTCCACTTGCCTCCTGCTCCCTGAGGGTCATTTTCCCCTGCCAGTAGGGTTTTATTCTCCAACTATTTGTTATCTCGACCAGCACGAGGGGTGGCTGCTACTCGTTATATTTGTCAGGATTTTGGGTTTGCCTTTCCTGCTGAGCAGCTAGAGGTTGTTCTGATCTTTGCGGACTCCTTGGGTGTGGTGGATTTTGATGACACTAGGGGTGAACTGACTGCGGATTTTGATGAGGGTGAGAGTGAGAGTTTGATGACTGATCTGGCTGAGAGGTTGGTGCAGGCTGTCCTCGAGCCAACTAAATGGCTGCCTCTAAAGTCGTTGTGGCATCTCTCTACCGACGATCCATGTCAGCCTGCCGCTCATTCAGTTCTCGGCATTGCAGTCAATCTTCATTTGCTACAGCACCATAGTTTCAGCTACATTCTCCTGGTTAGCTTTCAGAGTAGCTAACTCCTCTTGCAACAATATCAAAGTTGTTCACAAGGTTTCAACATCCATCTCTTCATCTTCCAATTCCACTTGCGGCTCGTCCTCCGCTACAACTTGTGGAGGAAGTACATTTGGCACACTTTCAGATGTCTACCCAGTTTGACCCGCTCTCCTGGTATTTTTTCCATTGTTTATCTCGAAGTTCTTGAGTTCAACTCTCAATGAAAGCACCAAAATGTTGACCCTCGATTTGGTCAACGACACGGATTCACTAAAAATGATAGAAATAAGATGAATTGAACTCAAGAAGGTAAACGACACCAAGATTTATAGTGGTTCGGCCTCAAAGTATGGTAATGACCTGCGTCCACTTCGTGTTCTTATTAATGTAGAACTCCAAAACCTGCGATTAGTGAACTAGGGTTCACGAGTTTCACAAGCTTGGAGGTGAGTACAAGTTTAGTGGATAAAAACACTATAGTTTTCTCTTGATTACAAATGATTCCCTCTTAATACAAAAAATTGTCTCTCCCTTCAATGAATCCCATGAGTCATATTTATAGGCTCTAGGATGTACATATGGGTCTATGGGTCGTCTTTAACTTGTGTTACAAGAATATTTATAGAAATAACGATATTTACATATAAAGAGAATTAAATATCCTATAAATATCCAACTCATAACTGTATTTGAATTCTAGCTTCGGTCCTACGAGCAGATCTAGTCGCATATGTCAGCACATCAGCTTCCCTATTACTCAGCATGTCCCTCATGCCTATCGGGCAGCTTAATTTCCTGGTCGTTGGTCGACCAGACTTTCATCAAAAAAGAATCACGTGCTGCTCACATGGGCCTTGATCGTGCCACGTCATCAAGCAAATATTTTTTTGAGTAAACAAAATCATTAACTAAAAAATTATTGATTTAACATTTCTTTTTTAAAAAAATAATAATAATTTTGAAGTGTTTCACATTCCTGGGTTTCTGAAAAACCATAGTTTCACTTGAACCTAGAATCAGGAAAAGTTAAAACCCTGGAGTACAGTTTCCCAAGCTAGAAAAATTCAAACCCAGTATAAAACTTGGGAAAGTGTTAACATTCATATTCCCGTCTCTAGATTCTTGCATACCAAACGACCCCTAATTGGATTGCACAATGAATACAATTAGCACAAAAGAGCATACCGACTTAGTATGGTTATCACTCTTTTCACATTATCATTTAATCACCATTGTTTTATAAGTGTTGCTCTATATTTTTTTTGTTACAAATATTAAATAAAATATAAAGCATAAATTACATAAAATTTTCCCTTTCCAAAAAAAAAAAAACATAAAATTTTAGAATTGGTATATTTAAGAATAGCTCTAAAATAAAGCACCAATAGATTCTTGGATTGTCAGAAGATGACTTTAACCACTATGATTCTATCTTTATATTTTTTTTTTCTGAATATGCAATCGGTCTTGTATTTTGTTAAATGGTAATTCAAATCTTGTTTTACAAAATGGATCAAATTAGTACTCTAAACTTGATTTTTGTTAAAATATTTTCAAGATCAATTCTTGGGTTGTTGAAGAAGAGATAGGTTCACAATAGCGGAGAAGGTGATCGAGGAGCTGAGAAGGAAATGTTACATTTAAAAATATTTTGACCAAAACTGGGTTTAAGGTACTATTTTGATCCCTTTTGTAAAAAACGGAGTCTGAATTGTCATTTAACAAAAAAAAGAGGTCAATGGCG
The DNA here is from genome assembly GCF_963169125.1 of Humulus lupulus. Classification (NCBI taxonomy): domain Eukaryota; kingdom Viridiplantae; phylum Streptophyta; class Magnoliopsida; order Rosales; family Cannabaceae; genus Humulus; species Humulus lupulus. The sequence continues at coordinate 46,091,318 of NC_084800.1, read as the reverse complement.
TATTCAGAAAAAAAAAATACAAGGGTGAAATTAATATTTTCTAATATTATTATTGTTATTTGAAAACATCTTCAATATCATATTATATCATTATTTTATTTTTATTTTTTTGAAACCATGTCATTATTAATTTTTAAATAATAAAATGTTTCCACAAATTTGAGGACTACATTGTTTTATATTAGCACCGCATCCGTACCACTTCTTTGTAAGAGTATTAAAGTTAATAACATTTTACTCATATTTACAAGTAGCACCAAGCAAAAAAACATTTAAAAACACCCATTCTTTATCAACTCATTCGTTATTATAAATGCAATTCTCTACATAAGATTATAATTAAAATATGAGAAAATATCATTTTGGTATTTGTGTTGTATAAAAATTATCAATCGGACCTTCTATTTTGTTGAATGACAATTTAGATTTTATATTTTGTAGAATGTAACTAAATAATACCCTTATCCCAATTTCGATCAAATAATTTTTTAAAATACTATTGTAACGCCCAAATTTCTTGAAGCGTTAACTTAAAAATTAACATAATTAAGGTTTAAAATAAAAATATTCTTTTATTTATAAAATCATTCGATAACACCACTCAAACGTTAAAAATAATGAAACTCCGGAGTTTCATAGTTTTCATAAATAAAAAAAAATAAACAACTTAAAACTCAATCTATAAAACTAAAACATCATTCTAAAATAAATACTTAGTAAATTTCCAATGTAGGCCCAATTCCTTATGATCGTTAAATCATTGACATGTATGCTCTCCGCCAAAGCTCTTCAACTTATTGCGGTGTAACCACTTCTTTGCCTTTACTTGTGACACAGAGTACCCATGAGCCAAAACCCAGCAAGAAGAGTTATGTAAGACACAACCCCATAACCAAAACTGGGAACTTAAATAAATAAAAAAATAACAATAGCAATAATATAACATAAATCATAACTCACAGAAAGAAATCATAGTCCAAGTTGACTTGGACGAGTATCGTATAACGTAAGCATGCATTTTCATCATATCATAAGCATGCATTTTCGTAACGTAGACATGCATTTTAAACATAAATCATAACTCACAGAAAGAAATCATTGCCAAGTTGACTTGGACGAGTATCGTATAACGTAAGCATGCATTTTCATCATATCATAAGCATGCATTTTCGTAACATAGACATGCATTTTAAACATAAGCATGACAAACAGTTATCACATACACGTACACAAAACATAACCATAATTCACATAAGCTCATTAATCATAACATTCAGTAACATAATTATGCATTAACATAAACATTACTCATAAATAGTTTCTACAATAGAGTACGTCAAGCGTACACCCTGCGTGCAAGTATCCACTCTTCTTACCTCAAATGCGGCAGCGATCCACACACACCCTAACGCGTCTCTTCAAGTATTTTCGCCGAGCCTAAACATAACATATAACATTAAGGCTTTAAAACCCTCAACCAGGCAAAACCATAATGAAACCCACTAAAATTCTTTTTAAAACTAATTCATCACCATAATACTTAAGAAATTCTTTAAAACCCTTTTGCATATAGATAGTCCCAATAATTACCAACTTATATCCAAAAGCACATAAAAAGTCCTCAAAAATCATGTTTTTGGGCAACTGGCGCAGTCTCACCAATGCCTGGGCACAGTCGTGCTCACAGATCGCCAGGCTAATCTAGCTGAGTAGTGCAGTCGCGCTAGGCCTCTACTTTTAGAGATCGCAGTGTGATTTCTAAACCTGAAAATCGAACCTAATCGTAAAATTTCAAACCCAAACCCCCAAAACAGGTATCCTAACATGTTTCTAACCTCGTGAATCCATTTATTAACATCCCTAAACCTATATTAAACATTCACCAACCCAAAAACAATAACAGCAGTCTTAGATCTTCCAAAAACTTAGATTTAACAAAACTTTAAACAGTAAAGGTTTGAATACTTACAGATAAAATTCAGCCACAAGACTTAAATCTATGCCGCCTATGAAATTCCTAGCCTTTCAATAGCCCAGACTGTTGATCTCCTTCAACCTCAAGTCTTCACAAACTCAGATCAAGAACGAGAGATTGGTCTTGGTCTGTTTTCCCTTCAGTCTATCGCCCAAAACCAGAGTCTGAAAGATATGATTTCTAAACCTATTACACTTATTTTTATTTATTTAATTTGACTTATTTCGTATAAAAACCAAATGACATTTTTGTCCCCAACCTCAAATTAATCCTTAATTATCACTTAAGACCCTTATTGTAATTTTCATCCAAAACTAATAGCTTCAACTTTTAATAATTACACTTTCTATCATAAAATCAATAATTCTACTTGGACCCCTAATACATAACTTCTGCTACACCTTGGCCCTAACACTAGAAGAAACTAATGTGTGTGGATTGCTTGACAGAATACATAAATAAACATATATCATAACCCATATAATTAAACACATAATATCATACAATTAATCAAAATACTCTTACTAGTAAAAGCGGATATTACAACCATTCACTTAAAATAATTAACAATTATAAATATTTTTAAAAATATAAACTAAATAAAAACAAAAGTTTAATTAAATTTAATATTAAATTATTTTTTCTCACACTCTCTTCATCGTCATCATCATTCTTCTCTCTCCTCTTTCTCTTCTCACTATCCTCATCTTCTTGATGAATTCATCAACTGATGCACTTATTTGAAAGTCAAATGCATCTTTTTCTAACTGATTTGCAAAAAAATCACACAAAGCATGGAGAAGACTTTGAATCTACACTAACATATTTTCTTCTATAATAAGCACAAATCATATTCAAGATTTGAAGACAAGATAACCCAGTTGATGATATAAAGTTTGATTGAAGAATATTTTACTAAAATTGAAAGTTTGTAAACATCATAAAACCCAACAATGGATCTATAGTGTCAAGAATGTAATTGAAGAGGATTTTACTAAACTTAGAAGCCTGTGAACATTACAAAACCCAATGTTGGATCTACGGTGATGCCTAGCTGCCCTTGAAGTTGCCCACAGACCTTTGTCAAGAAAGTGAACGAAGTGTAAATCTGATTTTTATTACATTGAAACGATTTACAAGAGTATATCTCTTCCATATAAAAAAGTGTGTAGATAACAGAAAGTTTTTGTTTTAACGGTTTTTTATTTATTTTTTGTTAACTTTAACAGAATATTCTTATATTTAACGGTAGATTGTAAACATGACTTAAACTTAAATATAATTAAATAAATAAATGATTAAACAAATTAAAATAAGATATTTTTGAAATATTTTACAATGATAATTATTTAAAAATAATAAAACCATATATTTATAACTTAAATAAAATTTAATTAAACTTAAACTTAATATCATATTAAACATATAATATATATAATCTTTTGTTATCTCTGTAAAATTTAAAAATTAGAACAAATATAAATTTAAACAAAAATTAATTAATTAATTAATTAAAATATGATATTTTTAAGATATTTTATAATAATTTAAATAATTAGTCATATTTATTTAAAAATAATAAATACATACATATCATTTTTTTTATCTTATAAATTTGTGTGATAGTTTGAAGGTGTTTGGCACCTTAACTAAAAAACTGTTTTTTGAAAACAAGTGGGGGTGTTTGGCGTTGTTTTCAGAAAACAATTTTTAAAAACAAAGTTACAAAAAACAGAAAATTTTGAGAACAACAAAAAGTTGTTTTCTGTTGTTCTCAAAATATTTTTGTCTATCTTTTTTTTTTCTCATATGATTTTTTTATTTATTATTATCTAACATAATTTATTGTCCCATAATTTTCCCCCTCATTAGTTTCTCTCACATGACTTTCTCTCTCATCACTTAATATATCTTCATTTTCTCTCTCATCATTTTTTCTCTCTCGTCATTTCCTCTCTCATCACTTTTTCTCTACTCACTTCTCTTCACTTTCTTTCTCATCACATTCTCTCTCATTTTTTCTTGGATCAATTTCTCTCTTCTCAATTTCTATTTCTTCAAATTTTCTCTCCTTACTTTCTTACTTCTTATTTTTCATCATTTTTTTCAAATTATTTTATCTCATTATTTATTACAAACTTTTAAAATATTTTTCTCTTTGTAAATATATTTGTTAATATTTTATTTAAGATTTGAAAAAAAATAAAACTAAAAAATTGATTTTAGAAAACATTAACCAAACACATCTTGTTTTTTGAAAACTACAAAAACAGTTTTCAGTTCTCATTTCTGAGAACACAACTTTGAAAACAAAAAACAGAAAACAATACCAAACAGGCCCTTATCAAGTGATTGAAGCCCTTTTTCTTCATTAAATTCAACAAAGGATATTGTGAGATACATTAGAAACTAAAAATAATTGATGCATGTATACTATTGTCTACACTATGACCTTTTCTATTCTTATTTTATTATTATTATTAATTTCTTTCTAAATATAATTGTATTTTATATATATGTCATGTAGTAATGTAAATATATATTTATACGTTCTGTTTAGATGTCATATATGTAGATATTATTGATATAAATATTTATATATACTATAGAACTATAATTCATTATATTATATATATATATATTTAAATAACAATGAACCAGTTTTTATTAAAATTATAGACAATGTTTACAACTTTAAAACTAAGCAAACGTGCATTGCACGTTGCTTCTACCTAGTATATATATGTACACTGAAAGGTAAATACAGCTAAGATCTTGTAACAGAAAATTAGTTAAGGACTAACAAACTAATTAATTAAGTTGTACAATCCTAACAAAATTAGTTACATAGTTAGTAGTCTTCACACTCCCCTTCAAACTTAGGGTAGATAAAGACTCTACACTAAGTTTTGTTCGTAATAGAAGAAACTGAAAACTTGAGAGTGATTTGGTGAGTATAACTGTGGTTTGCTCATATGTTGGAGTGTGCTTGACAACTAAAGTATTGGTTAGGACTTTCTATTTGACAAAGTAAAGATCAAGTTTAATATGCTTGGTCCTAGCATGCAAGATATGATTGGCTCAAATTACAGTGCTAAGATTATCACACCAAACAATGGGAGGTTTGGGAATGGGCACTTGAATCTCAGACAGCAATGATTGAACCCATGTAATCTCAACTGTAATATTAGCCAAACTCCTATACTCAACCTCTGTGCTAGACCGAGACATTGTCTGATGTTTCTTAGAGGACCAACTCACCAAGTTGGGTCCAAGATACACACAAAATCCCAAATTGGACCTTTTTTCATCTGGTTCTGAAGCCCAATCTACATCACAAAACCCTACAAAGTCAAGGGATGCATACCTACGAAGATGTAACTCAAAATCAAGTGTGCCATTGAGGTATCTAAATATTCGTTTGGCAGTTTTCCAATGAGACTCCAAGGGATTATGCATAAACTGAAAAACATGGTTGATAGCATAGGGTATCTCAGGCCTTGTTATTGTAGCGTACTGTAGAGCCCCCACTAGGCTATGATACAGGTGCAGATTCTGTATTGGATCACTCCCAACGGCAAAGAGTATTTCCCCTCATGTCATTGTATTAGGTAGGCTATTGGAAAACTGAAGTTTGGCCTTGCACAAGACAGCAGTGAGGTATTTTGTCTGAGACAAATGTATTCCAGCAGTTGTATGGTGCACCTGAATACCTAGAAAATAACTAATCTCACCAAGATCTTTAAGAGCAAAAGCTGAGTTAAGTTGAGAAACCAAGGCTTCTATCACAAAAGAATCATTACTTGTAACAAGGATATCGTCAACATATACAAGAACAAAGGTAGTGTGAGAACCTGTGATGCAAAAGAATAAGGAATGATCAGCCCGAGCACTTTTAAACCCAAAAGAAACTAGTGCTTGTCTCAGCTTGTCAAACCATGCTCGGGGAGCTTGTTTGAGTCCATATATAGCTTTATGCAACCTACAAACTAAAGTCAGGTGGTTGTTGCATATAAACTTCTTCAGTCAAAGAACCATTGAGAAAGGCATTATTCACGTCTAATTGTTTGACTGACCAATTTTGAGAAAAAGCTATAGTGAGTATGATCCGAACGGTGTTTGGTTTTACAATAGGTCTGAATGTCTCAGTGAAATAAAATCCATATTGTTGATGAAATCCCTTTGCCACAAGACGAGCCTTATGCTTGGCTATTGTTCCATCCAGATTTTCCCTTATCTTGAAAACCCACTTACACCCAATGGCTTTTCTACCATGTGGCAACTGTTGGGTTTTATGCCCTTATAAAACCATGTCAGACATGTTACGTGATTTTATATTGTCATTAAAAGAAGTAGAAATCATTTAGTTTGACAACTATGTTGCTTGCTTGTTTTATTACAGGATTATTGGAATAATACAAACATTTTTAAAATCCCGAACATATAAATAGTTACAATTATAGTGACTAGGTCACAGTAGATTATAATTGTAATTATATGTTCAAAAGAACGAATCCTAAGATTAAGACAGTGCATTGGATTTTCACTGATTTGGTAATCTACGATATGATCTACTTACACATTTGGGGTGTGATGTCTTATCCAAGGCAATTACCAAGTAGATAAGATCGGATGTATATGGGTACATTGGACTAGGACCGATATTGATTATTGATAGATAAATAAGTATCACTGTTATCAAATATAATCAAAGTCACAATTTTGACCATAGGTCAAGTTAATCTTAATTATGAGTGATGTGTAATGACCAACTACTCTAGACTTTTGGACCATTAACGAAACTATACATACAAATCCTTAATAAAACTTACATTTGCGAAAATACCATAACTTTATTGGAAACTTGTAGAAATAAGAGTTACTTTCATAAAATAAGTACGATATGGGATCCCATTGTCTTAAAAACCAAACATAATTTAAAATAAAGGAGTTACATAGAAAGTGCGGAAAAATTACACATAAACCCATAAATAAAAGACTACATCCTCGAAATCGAACTCTCGACTCCTTGAATCCATTCACCATCGATACACAATCTCCAAGCATCCATGAACCTTACCGCCACTAAAAGCTATTTTCCTGCACATATAAACAAAAAGGAATGAGCCTAATGCCCAGCAAGGAAAATCTAACACATACTTCACATACATAAATTTCATAAGAAACATAAAGACATAACATAACACTTTATCATACACATACTATAATGGCCATTATTACTTGGGGTCCCATAGACTAAACAAGTCATATGCCCATGAGATTAGTGGGGTCCTACTAGCTAAGTAGGTCATATGCCCATAATCTATTTGGGGTTTTGTTAGTCATAAGGGTCATATGCCCAAGCCTACAAACATACATATCGTAACACTTATCATAACATAAAAACATAAGATAACATAAACATATAACATATAGATTCTATCCTATTTTCCTTACCAAAGTTACCGGGATAAGAGGACAGCGTTGGGACTTTTGGAACACTCCTAAAACCATGTATAACAGGGTGAGTAGATTGAAGAAAAAGGTAATGAAAAGAATGGAAGGAATGGAATGACTAAACCTTTGAGAAACATACTTACCAAAAACTTATGAGCAAGTTCTTAGATTTCCTAACCAAAATAAGAATGAGGTTAGAAGACTGAGTAGAAGATTATGAGAAAGAAAATAACATAAAACCAATGAACTAGAGTGTGGAAATACCTTGAAGAGTTGTAGACCAATCTAAACCTCGAACCGAAATACTATAGAACCTTACTTCCCAAAGTGTTTGATAAGCTTATGATGATCAAGCTTATGATTTCCCCACCCAAGTGTTTAACTCTCACACTCTCCTAGCACTTGCAGCCTCTGAACTTAGAGTAAAAGGTGAATAATGGCTGGGTACTAGGTCCTATTTATAGAGTTTAGGAATGAAAGGATCTAAATTTTACTTGAATAAAAATAATAGCTTTTTAGGTGAAAATAATTTGAATAATCGTTCAGCAGAGGCTGAAGACTCGTTCAAAAAGGTGCTGGACTTATCAAGAGGTTGAATGGCTGAAAGGAAAAGAATTCAAAAACTTTTGAAATATACTGAAGGAGGCGATATATCGCCCCCTGTAGGCGATATATCGCCTGGGCCAGTATGCCCGAGGCTGTCGTGCATCGTCTCGTGTTTTTCGTATCTACGTGCTACGATATATCGCCCCCTATAGCTGCGATATATCGGCACATGCTGATTAATTAAACACGAAATTACACATTTTTAGCTAAGTTTGAATGGAGTAAACAGCCTTGACTAAGCCCTTAACATATTCAAAGCTGTTGACTGACCTTATAGCATTGAAACTTTACTCCTTATTAAATTTAATCCTCAAAATACTTTAATCTTTAATCACCCATTCATAACATGTGCTTAAAATCCTATTGGTCCTTATCTAAACCTTATAGTATAATAAATATTATTCTTAATATCAGTCATATAATCAAACCTTAGGTTAACATTAATATTCTTAAACTATAGGTTAAACATAGAAAATCTATAAGTACTACTATGAGTGTCCAAATAATTCCCGGTCTGAACCACAAATCCACAGTTACAAAGATAATGCTATAAATATTATAATACTACTATCTATCTTAGCTAAGTAAAGTTCTTGGACTCTACATGATGATATTCTGCTAATTATATTATTTAAATCTTTTGACTTGTTCGTTATCATCTTACCCTCCCATCTAGCCCATACTTACATCTTGGAGATTTAGTACTGTAATTGAGTGGGAGTATTAATCATAAATATGAAATCTATAACTTCTCTATAAGAGATCAAAAGATGACTTCCTTAATAGCTTAGTCTAAAAGGGTAAATGAATAAGCGCTCATATCTGTGATTAAGTTCACGAATTTATCATTTACAAGGGACTTAATGGGAGTTAAGGATAAAATACAAATGAGGGGTAAAACAGTAATTTATACCTGACTCGTTAGTAAGTCATTGATAGAGGATTGACTAACTGTAATGGTTATAACAGTGGATAACGTATTTGTGGTTTGAAAAATACGTTCTATGAATTCAAGAGTTCAATTCCGAATTTATAGTGGAGTCATGGGGAATTAATAAATTGTGAGATAATTTAATTAATAAATAAACTCACGAAAATTTATTGTAGCTTGTATTCATGGATCCATGGTCCCCGCATCACCTTTGAGTAGATCATCTAGAATGTCTCAATTAATTAATTTAATTATCAATTATGGTTTTGTAAAGTTGACTAGGTCAATTTTGGAGAATTTTACAGAGATATGAGATTTAGATAATAAAAGAGAATCTTTGGGAAAATTTATTAATATTGATAAATTGGTGTAAATATAAATAAATAATATTAAATCAAGTTTCAAATTATAATTAGTTAATTTAAAAAAAAGATTTAATTAATTAATAAAAATATTTTGATTTTAGACCCAATTGGGATTTAAATTCAAAACAAAGAGACTGGACCCAAGTCCATTTGTGGCATTCCAAGGCTTTTATTATTTTTAATAAATTTAAATTTAAATAAATCCCATTAAGTTGCCTATATAAGGAATATGATATCTAGGATTTTCAGTAGTCTATCTAAGTTGATTCATTGGGTAAGTGAAAACCTAAATAGTCTAATCATTTCTTGGCCACTCACTTTCTTCTTCTTCTTTTCTAGATCTCTATCTCATGTGTTGAGAACTAGCCCACACTAGTTCTAGGCTGATCAAAGGCTTGGTGAGGAAGATTGTGTTTCTGATCTAGTTCAATCTCTTGATAATACTCTACAATAGAAATGAATCAAGAGTTAGAGAGATTGAAGGAAGGAGTTGTTCTAATTCCGCAGCGTATTCGTAAGTTTCTACATCTTTGTATTTATGTTAATTTACAAATCTGATTTCATTTGTATGTCATATTATTCCATGTTTCTATTATGTTTTGGGAAAAATAATGGGAATAATGCTATAACGTCCCAAATTGTCAAATAAGGCTTAGGGCCTATATTAGGGGGCCAAGATGGACAATTATGAAAATTATGTGATTATATGATATATATATATATGTGTATCATTATATGATTATGTGAGTTATATTATAATATGACTTGATATGCATGTTTAGGCTTATTAAATATGCATGTGGGCCCGTTTATGATTAGAAAGGGTAATATTTGTAATTTGGCCTGTTACGGGTATATTTGGCATATATGTGTGAGACCACATTATTATGTAAATATATTTGAGTTACTCGACATGAGGCGATCATAGGGAGCAAGCTAGTAGAGAAATCACAACGAGACCAATACTTGACTCGGTGAAAGTCAAGGGTATTTTGGGTATTTAGTACATTACCGGGATCAGGTAATGGGAAAATTAATTGGTAATTATTTGAGGATATTATAAATAGCAGGAATTGTGAGACATTAATTTTGATTAACGGGGTAAGTGGCAAATGACAAATTTGCCCTTAGGGCATTAGGAGGCAAGACTTAGGCTAAGGGGCATTTAGGCCATTTTGTGCTAAAATAAAGTATTGAAATACTCTCTCTCTCGATCGTTCTTTCTCTTTCTCTCTATCATTGGTGTTTGAATTTTTGGAGGAAAGCTAAGGAAATTCAAGGCTTGGCCTTGGGGTTAGTTTTTTTGCAGCTGGGAGGTTACAATCTCAGCCGAGGTTAGCTTCAATTCCTATTTTAAGTGAATTCTATTTTGTTTTTATAGAGTTCTTAAGCTTGAAGTTCAAGGTATTGGATTAGTGATTTGGTGGAGGTTTTGTAGAATCCCAGAATATTTACTTAACTAGCTAGATAGTAGTAGTAGTAGTAGTAGTAGTAGTAGTAGTAGTAGTAGTAGTAGTAGTAGTAGTAGTAGTAGTAGTAGTAGTAGTAGTTAGTATTAGTTTGTAGTATGTTAGATTCCGTGGATTTTGGTTCAAGTTGGGACTTAGTTGGAAACTCATAGCAATAATTATGGATTTTATAAGTTTAACCTATAGATTAAGAATATTAATTATAACATAAGGTTTGATTAATATAGCTGATTATAAAGATGTTATTTATTATACTATAAGGTTTAAAAAGAATTAATATGATCATGACACTTGTCGTGTGCATTTTTATATAAGGATTTAATAATAGTTTAAATAAAAAAAAGTTCAAGAAAGCTCTAGAATCTTCCAAGACCATTAGGAGCATGACATTTGTCACAATCTTGTTTATTTGTGGATTAGATTGTTATATAGATATTAAATAGATTTTCCCGTAACTTTAGGGTACTATAACTTCCGACCTATTTTTGATCTAGTTATATTATGAATTTCGAAAAATAGTATTTCTAGAAAGTTGTAGATAATTGAATTAGCTTTCTAAGGGTATAAATATGGTCTAAATCAGAGTCCTACAGCTCTAGTTATATTGATTTTAATATATGTGAGTTTAGAGTTACGAGATTTAGCGAGTTAAAAGTTAGGATTCTATTTTTTTTTTAATTTTAAAAATCAAGCTTTGACTCCTTAAACCTCCCTCTGAAAAATTTGACCAAGTCCTAAGCCTTTGACTGAAGAATATTCAAATATTTGCAATTAAATTCATTATTTTTATTCAAAGCCAAAAAGAAGATCTTTATTCCTAGAACTCTATAAATAGGACTTAAAACCTAGCCTTTCCATTCACTCTTCAGATGTGATCAGACACCAAGGTGCTAGCGAGACCTTAAGAGTGATAAACACTTGGGCTGGGGAAAAGCTTTGCCATTCTTAAGCTTTATAAAACACTTTGGGAAGTGAGGTTTAGTGTATTTCAATATAGGAGTTAGACCAATCCATAAGGTCAACTAAGGTACTCTTATTCTTGTTCAATTTTGTTTGATTCCTTAGTTTCTTTAGTTTTCATTCAGGTTCTAACTTTTGTTATGATCTTTTGGTTAGGATTTTAAGTTCTTTGAACTTAAGGTGTCTTTTCGGTAAGTTTCCTCTTGGTGGTTTAGTTATATTCTTGTCATCTCTTTCCTTTAGAGATACTCACTATTCTTATTGTTGGTTTAGGAGTGTTCCAAGTCCCGCATTTGTTCTCAATTATCCCGGTGTTGGTAAGGAAAATAGGATAATTTTTATATGCTTAGGTGTTACGTTTATGTATAATATGTTATGATATGATTATGCTATATGTTATGTGTTGCGATTTTTATTTGCTATGCAAGTGCACATAGTCGCAATTTGTAATAATATGGTAAGAAACCAAGTATCGTCCTCAAGGACTAAATTCTCAATTACCAGTCAATTAATTTCTCTTTCTATTTGATCAATTAAAATTCTTGATTTTTGTAGATACAGCAAAAGAAACTATAATATTCAGAAAACAATAATTGAAAATTAAATAGAATAACAACTAATAGTAAAACTTTTGATTTAAACACTGACGAAATAATTAGGATGTTTAATCTCATCAACTATCCTCCCTATCATTCCCTAATGCAAAGTACTAAGTTCTTCTTCTTTCTGCCTAATTCAATTAACAAGTCGATACATCAGCCTATAATCATACTATGAATTATAGACTCAACATAAGTGACAATTTCCTATATTTCTATGGTAAATTGAACCACAAAGGTAGCATTAATCTCAACAACTTAATAAACAGTTACACAATTAATATGGACACTTTCGTTCCAAACTAAAATTATGTCCAATATAACCACAGCAGATTCAAATCTCACTTCTCAGATTTTTATTTAAAAACATATATATAATGACTATAGATGGCCAATCGATAATCAATCATTAAGAACAGGTTCTATGGAATTGAAGAAGATTGAAGAAGATGGAAATTAAAACTGCATTAGTTCATAATAGGGATTCAAGTGATTCAATTAAAAATCCTAAATAGAAAATTAGTTCATAATCATAATACTAATCACAAAAACATTTATAGATAACATTAGAAAGTAGAAGAAAAACATGTAGATTGAATACTCCAAGCCTTCAGCCTTCAAGCAATTTCCACCCTCAGGTCCGTACCACCTTCTTCTCTCTTTTTTCGCCTTAAAAAAACCTAAGATTCAATTTTTAAAAGAGGCGGGCCGCGGCTCTACATGCACCATGCCGCGGCCCGTGTCTAAATTTCTGGGCGAATTGTTCTCTCCATGCCGCGGCCCGTGTCTAAGATTTCTGGGTTGATGCCCATCTATGCCGCGGCCCTCTTTAGCCATGCTGCAGCCCGTGGTTCTCCTTCAAAACAGTGGTTCTGTTTCACCAGCTAGCCGCGGCTCTACTTTGCTCATGCCGTGGCTCTTAAGGGATTTCTCAAATTTTCAAGTTTTCATCCCAAGAATTCACCAACACTTCAAAATCATGTTGAGATCCATCCTTTCTCAAAATATGTTGAAAAACTTGGTTATTTCTTCCCTTTTTTTGACATTTTCCTCCAAGTACTCAATTCTTCCTGATATTCACAAAGACAAACAAACAAAGCATAAACCCGCACTAAATGAAAGAAAAACGACATAAAAGACTACTTAAAATATCACCTAAACATGACAAAAACTAGACTCAACAAACTCCCCTAAACTTAACTTTTACTCGCCCTCGAGTAAAGATTGACTTTAGACTTGAAACAAAATAAAACACACAAATAATAAAGCCTCCACTTTGTCCACACACACTGTCATCAATCGCGAAATAGCACATGTGATTTTCAACCAGAATTTCAGTATAATCACTCTCACAATTACCCCAGATGCCTTAGTTGGAAAATTGAATATGAGTTGTAAATAACAAAATGAGCAATTAGAATACATCATACATATTTTACTCTTTCAACAATCCACTCACCAAAATTCAATATGCTTGCATACTTGCCTTTCTCCACTAATGTTAACAACACATGTTTTGGAATCAACAGGACTTTTAAGGTTCATGCATTTTTGGCTTAGGTAAAGGTAGATAAAAAGACATTTAGGCTTCATTATACCATAAGCACCTAAAAAGAAATCAATCAAACAACCCTCATTGCGTTTCAAGATTTCATCCCAAAAATTCACTCATTTTTCAACGATTGAGACCTCATAACCAAAACACCAACATCACTTTATTTTATTTTTTTATTGTTCTTTTTTTTTTGTTGAAGAAGAACACAAATTGAAACTGATTTACAGTGATGTTGCAAGTATTGTTACACTTTACACTTGTCTCAACCGAAAAATAAAATTACATTGTTCGTCCACTCACACCAATATTTTTTTTTCTTTTCACTCTACCCAATCACAAATCGCTCCCCTAAACTTATTTCTAAGCTTATGGCATAATTCATAGGACAGGGAAAGAGAATTTGTACAATTTTGGCTCAATGAAGTGGTTAAACAATCAACAAAACAAGTTAAGGCACAAATGAGCAAACTAGGGCAAATAATGATAAGGGTAAGCTTGAAAGGCCCAAACATTCCAAAAGATTCCCTATATCATATTCCAAAACACATGTCATCAAGGATTTCGTCTCAAAAGACAAGTAATGCAAGTGCTATCAGATTCCACCATTCATTCCTCATACCCAAGTAAAACATATATAACATAAGCTAATTGTCCCAATTTACAGAACATATTCAAATTTCCAACAAAACATTTAAACTTAATCCCGAGAGTGATTAACCAAGCACATGGTTATTCACACAATTACTATCTCACAAATTGATGACAAATGATATTACAAACAAAACAAAGATAAAAAAACAATAACTGATAAGTCCCTCCCCCAAATTTAAATTGCACACTGTCCCCAATGTGACATGAAGAGTAAGGAAAGAAGACTTACCTCAAAAAGCACGCCACGTTAGTATGGCGGAGGTGGAGGTGGCGGGTTGTATGGATTGAACTACGGCGGAGGAGTGAAGTAATTTCATCAGCTGAGCTCATAGTCCACCGCGTTACTAAGGCATTCAACTCCTCTATATGAACCCGCCCATACTCATTCTGTTGCACCAGGAATTCATTATAATGTTGATTTTGCGCATGATGCGATTGGATTAAGTATTGATTTTGCCGAATAAGGTAATCCAAGCGATCATGCGTGTGCTCATCAATAGGCCCACCAATTGCCAAATTCGAAGGTGGATTACTAAGGCCTGCTTCATCTGCTTCATCCTCCTTAGCTTGATCAATGTCAGCTGGTTCATCAACCCGTCTACGCTTATAATGCTGGCCAGGGGAAGGTGGCGTAAGAGAAGCCGAAGGAAATGCCGTAAACAGAGTCTGATTAATTGGCCCCATTGGCTTCCGAACTAGATCGCTGGCGAAGACTGGTACCTCATAAGTGTTACATAGGGTCGAGAGAAAAGTACCATGGGCAACACCAGCAGTAGTATTGAATTTGTTGATGTTGCGAATGCTGTAACGAATTATTCGGCCCACATCAACTGTCATCTTGGTCATTATAGCATAAACCAGCAAACGACGCTCTCTATCAACAATAGAAACATGAGAGGTCAGCAATAAACGTGAAATTACAAAATAAACCCATGCCTTAGCAATTGGGTTAAGCTGCCACCTGTTCATGTCTTTAGGCTTGCCATTATGATAATTGAACTGAGCACCTTCCATACTCAGAACTTCAGCCACAACATCATAATCTGGCTCACTAAAATGGGCCAACTGCCAATGCTCGTCATCTTGCGCAGACAATGTAGGGAGGTGCAGTAATTGGTTAAATGAATAAATTTCCGTAGGCACCTTTTTACCCCTAATAAAATTTTTCTTTGCTGCATCAAGGTATGGGAAATTGGCATAGAATTCAAACATTTGAGAGTAGTTGGCCATTCCCACACAGGTAGAGTCGCAGAAGAAACCCCAATTGCATCTCATTATTTCATCCCAGATGATATCATAAGCAGGGTTATTTGCAAAAGGTTCCTCTTGAAACTCAAATCCCCGTTCCCTCACCACAGATTTCTTATGAATTTTTTTGAACATGTCAGCCACTTCCTTATTGACAAATAATTGCGTATCAAAATTAGCAGGAGGAGGTGGTGTTGGTTGAGTGCGGGATGAGGAGGCTTTCTTTAAGGAGGCATCTCTCAGAGGATTTCTCTTAGGGCCCATTGTTTTTCAATACAATAACAGACTAAACCCCCAATTGGTTTAAAAGAGATTGAGTACAATAAACACACAACCTAACCCCTTACACTAGAAAAGAAACAACAAACCTCTAGATTTCTCACAAGAGAAATATAAAACAGCCCACAATGCCAAAATGTAATGAATCTTCCAATCACAAAGCTCTAGAATTGATGCGAGATACTTACTTGCTTGTCACAAGGCTTCTCCTTTTTGTCTCCTTGGCTGATGAAATTCTCAAGATGGAGAAGGGATTGTGAGAATTAAGAGAGAAGAAAGGCTTTGAGTGTTGGTAAAAAGGAAATGTGAAAGTGAATGAGAATGAGGGGAAAATTAGGGCTTTTTACCCCTGATTTCGCACACGGGCCGCGGCTTTATGATATCCATGCCGCGGCCCGCCTCTCTTTTTTGGGAAAAAAACTGGGTTTCAATGCCGCGGCCCTCCTCAACTATGCCGCGGCCCTCCCCTGTTCTTCAAAATTCGTGAGCCTCTGGAACCAGCAATGCCGCGACATTAAATGGCAATGCCGCGACCCTTAAGGATTCTCTATTTTTTTTCTTTTTCTTTAATTTTTTTTTATTTTTCACGTTTTTCACGATTCTAAAAGTCCAAAAATAAACCAAATATCCAATGTTTACAAATGCAAAAGTAAAATAAATAACACATAAAAAACTAGGGTGCCTCCTACAAGCACTGTCGTTAACGTCATTTAGCCGGACGCTGAACCCCTCTTCAGAGAGGTTTCAGAAGGAGGATCGACTTTGCTTGATCAAAATTACTACCCAAGTAGGGCTTCAATCTATGACCATTGACCTTAAAAGAATCACCTGAGTTGCCCTGAACCTCCACAGAACCAAAAGGAAAGACCCAGACAATTGTGAATGGTCCTGACCATCTTGACTTCAATTTGCCAAGAAAAAGTCTCAATCTTGAATTAAAAAGAAGTACCTTCTGCCCTGGTTGGAACTCTTTCCTGACTAAGTTCTTGTCATGCCAAGCCTTTGTTCTCTCTTTATAAATCTTGGAGTTTTCATAAGTTCATTCAGTTGCAACAACCTTCGTTCACTAGCGGCACTCCAATCAAAATTCAACTTTTTCATAGCCCAGAATGCCCTATGCTCCAATTCAACTGGTAAATGACACGCATTACCAAACACCAACCTGTAAGGAGACATACCTATTGGTGTTTTGAATGCAGTTCTGTAGGCCCAAATCGCATCATCTAACTTCTTCGACCAATTTTTCCTCGAACTGTCAACGGTCTTCTCAAGGATACTCTTGATTTCTCTGTTTGAAATTTCAACTTGCCCATTCGATTAAGGATGGTAAGGCAAAGCTTTTCGATGATATACTCCATAACGAGCCAGTAATGCATCAAGTTGTTTATTCACAAAGTGTTTCCCTTCATCACTAATAAGAGCTCGGGGAGTGCCAAATCTAGTAAAAATATATTTATGAAGAAAATTAAGCACAGTTTTACCGTCATTGGCTCTAGTTGCTGCATCCTCTACCCATTTGGATACATAATCTACTGCCAATAAAATATATTCATTGTTGTAAGATGGTGGAAAAGGCCCCATGAAATCAATGCCCCATACATCAAACAGTTCCACTTCAAGAACTCCCTGTAAAGGCATTTCATTTCTCCTCGAGATATTACCGGTTCGCTGACATCTATCATAGACCTTGACAAAAGTATTAGCATCCTTGAATAATGAAGTCCAATAGAAACCACTTTGTAATACCTTGGCTACCGTTCTGGATGCACCAAAGTGTCCACCACATTGTTGAGTGTGACAATGGTTAAGAATTGACTGCATCTCTTCTTCAGGACCACACCGTCTGATAATTTGATCAACACAGTGCCTATAGAGAATAGGCTCCTCCCAATAGTAATGCTTCACCTCAGAAAAGAATTTCTTTAATTGCTGCTTCGACATTTCAGGAGGCACGATCTTGGCAACCAAGAAGTTCACTATGTCAGCAAACCAAGGGACAGCTAAATTCTCACTTACCCCAAACAACTGCTCATCAGGAAAGTAATCATTGATTTGCACTGCTTTCTTATTTTCATTCTCCTCCACTTCAATTCTAGAGAGGTGATCAGCTACCACATTCTCGCTACCCTTCTTGTCACGAATTTCCATGTCAAATTCTTGAAGTGAAAGAATCCATCTAATCAGGCGGGGCTTGGCATCTTTCTTTGACATCAAGTATTTAATGGCAGAGTGATCAGTGTAGACAATCACTTTATTACCGATCAGATACGGTCTAAATTTATCACAGGCAAACACAATAGCTAGCAACTCTTTTTCTGTAGTAGCATAATTCAGTTGAGCATCATTTAGAGTCCGACTAGCATAATAAATAGACCTGAATACCTTGTCAACTCGCTGTCCCAAAACTTCCCCCACTGCATAGTCACTAGCATCACACATCAACTCAAAAGGCAATTCCCAATTTGGAGCTATCACAATTGGAGCAGAAATAAGCTTTTCTTTCAAGAAATTGAAAGCCTTCAAACATTCATCATTAAAATCAAAGACAACTCCATTCATAAGCAGATTCGAGAGAGGCTTGGACACTTTAGAGAAATCTTTTATGAATCTTCGATAGAACCCAGCATGACCAAGAAAACTTCTTACACCTTTGACTGAAATTGGTGGAGGCAGCTTTTCAATGGTAGAAATTTTTGTTCTATCTACCTCAATTCCCTCACTCGAAATTTTATGGCCAAGAACAATCCCCTCTTTTACCATAAAATGGCATTTCTCCCAATTCAACACCAGATTTGCCTTCTCACAACGATTCAACACGTTCTCCAAGTTACCCAAACAGAGGTCAAATGATGAGCCAAAAACAGAGAAACCATCCATGAATATCTCAACACACCTTTCTACCATATATGAAAATATGGCCATCATGCACGGTTGAAATGTTGCAGGGGCATTACATAGTCCAAATGGCATTCTCCTGAAAGCAAATGTGCCATAAGGACATATAAAAGTTGTTTTCTCTTGATCCTCTGGTGCAATAGCGATCTGGTGATACCCTGAATACCCATCCAAGAAACAATAGTAGCTATGGCTTGCCAGTCTATCAAGCATTTGATCAAGGAAAGGCAAAGGAAAATGATCCTTCCTTGTTGCCTTGTTGAGCTTGCAGTAATCTATACAGATCCGCCACCCCGTTATAGTTCTTGTTGGAATGAGTTCATTGTATTCATTTTTTACCACTGTCATACCACCCTTTTTAGGTACAACTTGCACAGGGCTCACCCATGCGCTATCAGAAATTGGGTAGATCACTCCAACGTCCAACCATTTAAGAATTTGCTCAAGTACGACTTCCTTCATGGCTGGATTAAGTCTTCTCTGGGCCTCTATGGATGGCTTGCTATTCTCCTCCAATAAGATTTTATGCATTACTGTCGATGGGCTTATTCCTCTAATATCCGCCAAGGTCCACCCAATGGCCAATTTATGCTCCCTTAAAACCCTCAACAGTTTCTCCAATTCTATCTTTGACAGGTCAGCTGACACAATGACAGGTAAAGTTTCATTCTCTCCCAAATATGCATATCGCAAATGATCTGGGAGAACCTTCAATTCCATCTGCGGTGGCTGCTGAATGGATGTTAGCAGTTTATCAGGCGCGTCTGCTAATTCTTGAAACTTCTTCCAGTATGATAGGAAGGAATTGATCCAGTTAACACAATCTCTTATCTCAGCATCATCATCATCGACCTCATCACCCAATAATACTGCCTCTAAGGCATCACTATTCATTCTTCTCTTCGAGACTGCCTTCTCTATCACATCCACACTATAGCAACTGTCACTAGCCACCGGATACTTCATGGCCTTGAAGACGTTAAAAACCACCTCATCTCCTTGAACTCTTAGCTTAAGCTCTCCCTTTTGAACATCAATAAGAGCTTGACCTGTGGCTAGAATTGGTCTGCCGAGAAGGATATTTACATATGTATCCTCCTCCATGTCCAGAACGATAAAGTCAGCTGGAAAGATAAACTTATCCACCTTCACAAGAACATCTTCAATAATACCCCGTGGATGTATCACCGATCGGTCTGCTAGTTGTAGAGTGATAGTTGTTGGTTTTGCTTCCCCCAAACCAAGTCTTCTAAACACAGATAAGGGCATCAGATTAATACTCGCCCCCAGATCACATAAAGCGTGTTTGCATTCAAATTTGCCAATGGTGCAAGGTATAGTGAAGCTCCCCGGATCTCTCAGCTTTTGGGGTAACTTCCTTTGTAATATTGCGCTGCACTCTTCAGTGAGTGCTACAGTCTCATAGTCTTCCATCTTCCTTTTCTTGGACAAAATCTCCTTCATGAATTTCACACAGCTAGGCATCTTCTCCAAGGCCTCAGCAAAAGGAATATTTATATGAAGCATTTTAAACACCTCTAAAAACTTAGAAAACTGTTTATCCAGTGTAGTCTTTCTAAGCCTCTGAGGATATGGAACTCGAACTGGCTGCTCATTAACAACTGGCGGACTCTTTTCTGAAAGCTGGTGGTCTTCATTAATCTTTTTTGGATCAGACTGTTTACCCATCTCTTTACTCTGAACCACTGCCTATGGAGATCTAGACTGCTCAGTTTGCTTCCCACTCCTCAAAGTAATTGCCTGAACTTGCTCCTTAGGGTTGACTTCAGTATTGCTAGGCAAATTTCCCTGCGGTCTGTTATTAAGCATATTAGCCAACTGCCCTACTTGAGTTTCCAGGTTTCTGGTAGAAGATCTAGTCTCTGTCATAAACTGAGTTTGAGTATTGGTGAGGGTCAATAATGCAGCTTGCAGTTCATTAGGCCTTTCAGGTGGAGCTTGATTCATTGATTGTTGAGGCCTAGGCTGTTGTGATGAAGGGGCTTGATGCATTGGTGGCTGAGGCATATTATTCTGAAATTGGCCCTGAAACTGAGGTTGCTGACCCTGATTATTCTTCCAAGAAAAATTAGGATGATTTCGCCACCCAGGATTGTAAGTATTGGAGAATGGATTATTGAATGGCCTTTGAAAGTTTCCCACCGCTTAAACCTGAGCGTGATCCATCAGAGTGTTATTATTCATACTGATAGGGCACTGATCGATAGAGTGAGAACCACCACAAATTTCACACCTAACTGCCATTTGAACCGCATTAGCAGATACAGTGCTCTGTTGTAACTGTTTTGTCAAGGAGGCTACTTGTGCTGTTAGAGCAGTGATTGCATCCAGCTCATGCACCCTAGCTACCTTTCTGACCCCCGATGATCTTTCCTCAGACCACTGATGGTTATTTGTGGCCATGTCCTCCAGCAGCTCATAGGCACCAGTTGCACTCTTGCTCATAAAAGTACCACCCGCTGCAGCATCAATAATGGTTCTGGTAGTAGGACATAAACCATTATAAAAATTCTGTACTAACATCCACTGTTCAATGCCATGATGAGGACATCTTCTCAAAAGTTCTTTGAACCGTTCCCAAGCTTCATACAATGATTCTCCATCATTCTGGTAAAAATTATTGATTTCTCCCTTCAATTTAGCAGCTTTGGAAGGAGGGAAGAATTTTGACAAAAACTTTTGAGCTAGATCTTGCCAGGTGATAATAGAGTTCGGTTGCAAAGAGTTCAGCCAACTTTTAGCTCTATCCCTCAGAGAAAATGGGAAAAGCCTAAGTTTAATAGCGTCATCACTCACCCCATTGTATCTGAAAGTTCCACACAACTCCAGAAAATTAGACAAATGAGTGTGAGGATCTTCAGAAGGCAACCCATTAAATCGAACAGAGGATTGCACCATTTGTAGAATAGCTGGCTTGATCTCAAAGTTGTTAGCCTCTACAGCTGGTGGGCGTATACTGTTTTGTACTCCTGTCAGAGTGGGCAGTACATAGTCTCTCAGGCTCCTCTCAGCATTGTTCTGAGCCTGACCCCCTTGTGCAATTCCAAAAATTAAAACATTCTTGTCATCCCCATCATTCTGTGCCATCTTCACAGACTTCTGGGCTTCCCTCTTGTTCTTTCTGTTTTTCTTTCAAGACTTTTCAATCTCAGGATTCAAAGGAACAAGACTGTCTGCTCCTCTTTTGCTACGCATATAACACAATTCACCTGAGATAGACAAATTAAACAACTAAATAGGTTAGAAACAAGATAAATTAAAATCAAATTAGAATAAAAATTAATCAGACTGATATTGATAATTCTTTTCAGTCCCCGGCAACGGCGCCAAAAACTTGTTGCGATTTTTATTTTCTATGCAAGTGCACACAGTCGCAATTTGTAATAATATGGTAAGAAACCAAGTATCGTCCTCAAGGACTGAATTCTCAATTACCAGTCAATTAATTTCTCTTTCTATTTGATCAATTAAAATTCTTGATTTTTGTAGATACAGCAAAAGAAACTATAATATTCAGAAAACAATAATTGAAAATTAAATAGAATAACAACTAATAGTAAAACTTTTGATTTAAACACTGACGAAATAATTAGGATGTTTAATCTCATCAACTATCCTCCCTATCATTCCCTAATGCAAAGTACTAAGTTCTTCTTCTTTCTACCTAATTCAATTAATAAGTTGATACAGCAGCCTATAATCATACTATGAATTATAGACTCAACCTAAGTGACAATTTCCTATATTTCTATGGTAAATTGAACCACAAAGGTAGCATTAATCTCGACAACTTAATAAACAGTTACACAATTAATATGGACACTTTTGTTCCAAACTAAAATTATGTCCAATATAACCACAGCAGATTCAAATCTCACTTCTCAGATTTTGATTTAAAAACATATATATAATGACTATAGATGGCCAATCGATAATCAATCATTAAGAACAAGTTCTATGGAATTGAAGAAGATTGAAGAAGAAGGAAATTAAAACTGCATTAGTTCATAATAGGGATTCAAGTGATTCAATTAAAAATCCTAAACAGAAAATTAGTTCATAATCATAATACTAATCACAAAAACATTTAAAGATAACATTAGAAAGTAGAAGAAAAACATGTAGATTGAATACTCCAAGCCTTCAGCCTTCAAGCAATTTCCACCCCCAGGTCCGTACCACCTTCTTCTCTCTTTTTTCGCCTTATAAAAACCTAAGATTCAATTTTTAAAAGAGGCGGGCCGCAGCTCTACATGCACCATGTCGCGGCCCGTGTCTAAATTTCTGGGCGAATTGTTCTCTCCATGCCGCGGCCCGTGTCTAAGATTTCTGGGTTGATGCCCATCTATGCCGCGGCCCTCTTTAGCCATGCCGCAGCCCGTGGTTCTCCTTCAAAACAGTGGTTCTGTTTCACCATCTAGCCGCGGCTCTACTTTGCTCATGTCGTGCTCTTAAGGGATTTCTCAATTTTTCAAGTTTTCATCCCAAAAATTCACCAACACTTCAAAATCATGTTGAGATCCATCCTTTCTCAAAATATGTTGAAAAACTTGGTTATTTCTTCCCTTTCTTTGACATTTTCCTCCAAGTACTCAATTCTTCCTGATATTCACAAAGACAAACAAACAAAGCATAAACCCGCACTAAATGAAAGAAAAACGAGATAAAAGACTACTTAAAATATCACCTAAACATGACAAAAACTAGACTCAACATTATGTTTTCAATAAAGTTATGAATTTTCTTATGTATGTTCTTTCCAAAGTTGTAGTTATGTCTAGTAGGTTTAATGACCTAAGTCTCATAGATAGTTGGGTTGTTACAGATATAACGGCTCCAAGATGGTTTTTTTGAAAGTTTGGTTTTTTAATCCTAAAAAATACCCTTAACCACGTAGACTTGCCTTTGAACGATTTTAACTGAGTTCTGGGCAGTTGTTGAACAAAAATTCAATTCTTTTTCATTTTATAATAATTTATTTATTCAAATTAAAAGGGGTTAGTTTCACTCCTTGAACTCAATAAATAGGACCTAGTGCTCAGCCATTTTCTTCATTCTTCAAGCATTTGATCAGAGCCTCCAAGGTGCTAGTGTTACTATAGAGAGATACGCTTGGATTTTGGGTTAAAGCTTTATCATTCTAAGCTTTTATAAACACTTGGGAAGTGAGATATAGGGTAATTTTGATATTGAGGTTTAGATCAATCCATAAGGTCATTTAAGGTATTCTTATTCCTAAGTTCAGTTCTTTATGATTCTATAGTTTTGTTTTATTCAGATCCTAACTCTTGTTTATGATTCTTGATTAGGTATTTAAGTTCTTGAAACTTAAGGTTCTTCTTGGTAAGTTTCTTCTTGGATGGTTACGTGTTCTTTTCATCTCTTTTTCTTTAGATACTCACCATTTTTACTGTTGGTTTTAGGAGTGTTCTAATCCTGTTCTTGTTCCCAAATATCCCGGCTTTTGGTAAGGAAAATATGATAGATTTTATGTGCTTATATGTTATGATATGTTTATGTTATAATATGTATATGTATAATATATTTTGTAGTTGCTTGGACATATGACTTGTTAAGATAACAAGCCTCAAGATTTATTTATCATTTTCATGGGTTAGAGTTATGATTTACCCTACCTCAACTAGTAGAGGACCTAGATGGGTTATCATATACTACCATGTGATCTACCTACCTCGATTAGTAGACAGAGGACCTAGATGGTTTATCACATGCCATGTTAATGAGTTAATGGCCATTAATATTGTAGTCCTATATGATATATGTTTCTTATATTGTCATATGTTTTATATATATGTTATGATATAGTCTTATGTTTATGATTTATGATTTACGTGTTAGTAGATTTTCCTTGCTGGGCATTAGGCTTATTCCTTTACTTTTATTGTGATGCAGGAAAATGAATATGGTAGGCAGAAAGATTCTTGGCAGCTTGGCTTGTGTGTTAAGGATGAATGGACTGGATGGACTGCGTGCCGATCGAGGATGTTATTTTAGTCTTTTAAATTATGTTTTGATGTAATTCCGCAAATATTATTTAAACAATCAAAGTTTATGTTTTATGTTTTTTATACATAATGGGATCCCATACCATATTACATTTTATTTTATATTATTTTGTATTTGGTACAATATTTTGGGTTTTAAATAAAGTTATGTTATTTCCTATGTTTGTATCCAAATAATAGCTATGTCTAGTAGTTTTAATGGTCCAAGGTCTTAGAAATAGTTGGGTCATTATAGTTTTCTTGCTGAGCCTTGGCACACGGGTGCTATATGGTGCAGGTAAGGGGAAAATAAAGTTGGACCATCCATGAGTTGGAGAACTTAGGTGACATTGTGTACATATGCGGCTGCTCGACCACCACTGTAACGCCCTGGTTAGCCCAAGACTGTCACACTATGTACTTTAAATAGTGCTTAACTCGTTAAACGAGTCATTAAGTTGTAAACGTGCATCTAGGTGTTATTAACAGGCCAGGGTGAAGATCTCGGTCAAAAGGAATTGATATATTTTTTAAAAACATTAAACTGTACATGGGATCCCATAAAAGTGTTTACAATGTTATTTACAATCCAAAATGGTCATTACAGTATAAATGTTACAACCCGCTGCCTAAGCAGCAAAAATAGGGTTAAAACCTAGTTCTCCTGAAAAAACACCTTGGCCGTGGTGGTCAAGCGGTCGCATATGTACACATTGTAACCTAAGCTCTCCACTCAAGGTTGGGTGAGCTTTTCTTTCCCTTTTCCTGCACCACATAGCACCGGTGAGCCAAGGCTCAACAAGAAAACTTATTATTGCATGTATACAATATAAATAAATGATTATGGGGCTTGGAGCCCTAATTAGATGATAACTAATAAGTCTTTCTGGGTAGATGACTAATAAGTCTCTCTAGGTAGATGGCTAATAAGTCTTTCTGGAGTAGATGACTAATAAGTCTCTCTGGGGTCCCACACCCCAAGCCATGTGACGTTTCAGTCACCTGAGCCTTTTAGCCCTAGCTCTAAGTAACTAGCCTTTAAATTAGACAAGCGCTTTAATTTTCTTCGACCAATAGGTCGGTCAAGCATTTAATGCTCATGTTGATT
This sequence comes from Humulus lupulus, assembly GCF_963169125.1. Lineage (NCBI taxonomy): Eukaryota > Viridiplantae > Streptophyta > Magnoliopsida > Rosales > Cannabaceae > Humulus > Humulus lupulus. Next base: position 46,065,194 of record NC_084800.1, on the reverse strand, counting down.
AGATCTAATCATTTCGGCATGTGTTAAACACGCTAATGCCGCTCTTGACTCATAAGCCAATACCATACGACCAGTGCTCAGAAATACTACCGATCATGACTGATAAGTCAGAACTTCACGACCAATACTAAACACAAATGTCGTTTCTGAGTAATAAGTCAGTGCCATTCACAAGTAAGCAAAGCTGCTAGACATTTTCAATGCAACCAATGTCCATAAATAGAGCACTCAACATGCCTCATCAATAACCATGCATGTCACATACAGGGTGCAGTTTTCTTACCTCTGGTTCGAGCATAAAATAATAAAAGAACGACCCTTGAGAACGATATGTCCTTAAGTCCCTTAGCAGTCACCTAGTCATAACCAAATATGAAATCTCATCAATAAAATAAGCAATAAAAGGTTCATGGTCTAAAACCCCATTCCCGGGACCTCGAATCCTACTAAAACGGTTAGTACATTCGATCCTGAGCCAAGAGAATCGAAAACTCATGCTTAAATCTCACTAAAACCCATCCTAACACAAAAGGGACAGGCGGACCTCGACCTGCCCCCAAGGGCCGCAACACGCCCCCAAGACAGAGAGCCCCCTGTTTGGGGTGCCAGGGGCGGGCCGCAAATTGCCCTTATGGGTCGCGGCGCGCCTGCTAGACAGAACCCAAGGGAGACTCTTGGATGCATTCAAGTCGCGACTTGCATGAACTTGGTCGCGACTTGACCCCACGAACCCAGCTCCCCTGCATTTTTCTCAATTCAAACTCAGCCAAATCTTCACCAAACCAATCCCAAAATCACAACCAAACATTTATACAACATATCCACTAACCTAACATCAAAACCCAAGCTTAGTACCATTTGAAACATCACCACATACCCAATTACACAATCAAGATATCAAGCTTATGAACTATCTCAAAAACAAAGTAAAACCTTTAAGTTTAAGCTGACAATCCTTAACTTAAACCCATAATTGAACCCCTCAATTGTTGCAATAAAATCCTCAGTCTCAAGAACCTTAAGCTTCAATCTCCTAGTTTGCTCAAACCCCAATCCGTGATAGAAAGAGATGCTCGAGAGTGAGAAAGAGAGAGTAGAGAACTCTGTTTTGTCTTAGTCCTTCTACAACCTGCTAAACTTAAGCATATCTAATGTTCAAAATGACCAAAATGCCCCTAGGGCCATTTTAATTCCTCAAAGTCACCCATTGGTATAATTGTCATTTCCCACCTATCCCGTTAATCATAATTAACGTCCTCCAATTCCCGTTACTGCCAATATCCTCAAATATTTATTAAATCATATCCCATTACCCATTTATTCCCGGTAATGTACTAATTACCAATTTACCTCCAGGCTCACCCCGAGTCCGAAAATTAACCCCGTTATAACCAAACTACTAACTTTCATCCTAGGATTGTCTCATGTCGAATAGCTCAAACATATCTATATAATAATGTAGTCTCACTCATATATCACAAACATGCACATAAATATATAAATATGCTCTCAATGGCCAAAATTATGAAAATGTCCATCTAATAAGAAGTGGGCCCACATGCATGCAATTATCATCATATAATAATACAATTCACATAATCATGCATATAATCACATAATCACATATTAAATCAATTATGGCCCTTCTGGCCCCCTAATCCAGGAACTGAGTGTAATGACCCACTACTCTAGACTTTTGGACCATTAACGAAACTATACATACAAATCCTTAATAAAACTTACATTTGCGAAAATACCATAAATTTATTAGAAACTTGTAGAAATAAAAATTACTCACATAAAATATCAAGTAGGATATGGGATCCCATTGTCTTTAAAGAAAAACATAATTTAAAGTAAAAAGGAGTTACATAGAAAGTGAGGAAAAATACATGTAAAACCATAAAAAAGGTAAAACTAGACTACATCCTCGAAAATCAAACTCTCGACTCCTTGACTCCATTCACCATCGATACACATTCTCCCAAGCATCCATGAATCTTACCGCCACTATAGCTATTTTCCTGCACATATAAACAAAAAGGAATGAGCCTAATGCCCAGTAAGGAAAAATCTAACACATAGTTCATATACATAATTTCATAAGAAACATAAAAAAAACTTAACATAACACTTTACACATACTATAATGGCCATTATTACTTGGGGTCCCATAGACTAAACAAGTCATATGCCCATGAGATTAGTGGGGTCCTACTAGCTAAGTAGGTCATATGCCCATAATCTATTTGGGGTCTTGTTAGTCATATGGGTCATATGCCCAAGCCTACAAACATACATATTCATAACATATTTTATAACATAAAACATAAGATAACATAAGCATAAAACATATAGATTCTATCCTATTTTCCTTACCAAAGTTACCGGGATAAGAGGACAGCGTTGGGACTTTGGAACACTCCTATTAACCATTATGAAAGGGTGAGTTTAAAGAAGAAAAAAAACCAAATGAAAGGAATGGAAGGACTAAACCTTTGAGAAACATACTTACCAAAAACTTATGTGCAAGTTCTTAGATTTCCTAACCAAAATAAGAATAAGGTTAGAGGCTGAGTAGAAGACTATGAGAAAGAAAATAACATAATACCAATGAACTAGGGTATAGAAATACCTTGAAGACTTGTAGACCAATCTAAACCTCGAACCGAAAAACTATGGAACCTTACTTCCCCAAGTGTTTGATAAGCTTATGATGATCAAGCTTATGATTTCCCCACCCAAGTGTTTAACTCTCACACTCTCCTAGCACTTGCAGTCTCTGAACTTAGAGTAAAAGGTGAATAATGGCTGGGTACTAGGTCCTATTTATAGAGTTTAGGAATGAAAGGATCTAAATTTTACTTGAATAAAAATAATAGCTTTTTAGGTGAAAATAATTTGAATAATCGTTCAGCAGAGGCTGAAGACTCGTTCAAAAAGGTGCTGGACTTATCAAGAGGTTGAATGGCTGAATGGAAAACAAATTCAAAATGTTTCAAAATATGTTGAAGGAGGCAATATATCGCCCCCTGTAGGCGATATATCGCCTGGGCCAATATGCCCGAGGCTGTCGTGCATCGTCTCGTGTTTTCCGTATCTACGTGCTGCGATATATCGCCCCCTATAGCTGTGATATATCGGCACACGCTGATTAATTAAACACGAAATTACACATTTTTAGCTAAGTTTGAATGGAGTAAACAGCCTTGACTAAGCCCTCAACGTATTCAAAGCTGTTGACTGACCTTATAGCATTCAAACTTTTACTCTTATTAAATTAAATCCTCAAAATACTTAATCCTTAATCATCCATACATAACATGTGCTTAAAATCCTATTGGTCCTTATCTAAACCTTATAGTATAAATATTATCCTTAATATCAGTCATATAATCAAACCTTAGGTTAACATTAATATTCTTAAATTATAGGTTAAACTTAGAAAAATCTACAAGTACAACTATGAGTGTCCAAATAATTCCCGGTCTGAACCAAAGATCCACAGTTACAAAGATAATGCTATAAATACTATAATACTACAATCTAACTAGCTAAGTAAAGTTTTTGGACTCTACACTGAGCCACATTAGGGAATTTGGGACATTACAACCACGATCGAGGTTTCAAAGAGGAACTAGGGTCAAACCCTATTTTATCACGTAGGTCGGGTAGTTGTAACTTTTTAATTATGGTTAACCTTTTTAAATGTATTTTGGGATCCCATGTATGAAGTAAACATTTTGATGAAACGGTTGTACCTTTGACCAAAAATTTTAACCCTAAACTATTAATCACGTTTAGTTAAACGGTTATGGCCAAATGACTCGTTTAGCACTATTTAAAATACACAGTGTAACGGTCCCTGAGTAGTCGGGTGTTACAAATGCATCTAGATTTAAATTCCACGTTCTTACAACAACTCTTCAAGAGACCAGGTATTTTCAAGGCCAGTAACTCAGCAGCCATAACATTATTCCACTCGGGTTTAGCAAGAGCATCATCTACTATCAATGGTTCTTTTGAAGTGATATACACTTTGGGTTTATAAACCCCTACTTTAGCTCTTGTAGTCATAGAATGCAAGTTGGTGGGTTGTTGTAATACAATGGGTGCAGTTGGTAAGACAGAGACAGGTGGCGGTGATGGTAAAATGGTAGCTGAAGTATGTGAGGAAGAAAGGAAAGAATGGGATGGGTGAGGAGAGTAGACACGTGGGGAGGGTGACAATGAGTGATGTGATGGTATTGGTGGTGAGGATGAGGAAGGAGAAGTATAAGGAGATATAAAATCAGATTGAGTGACAGGAGACAATTGGGAGAGGTACAGTGGCTGACTTTGGTGGAGACGACACAGATGGAGAAGTAGAAGAGTTATTGGACTTGGCATATGGAAAAAAAATTCTTATTAAAGTTTACATCACGAGATATGTAGACACGACCAGTGGGTGAGAGACATTTGTATCCCTTATGCTTTAAACTATAGCCTAAAAAGGTGCACTCAATGGACCGAAATTGCAACTTTTTTATGTTATACGGTCTAATATTTGGATAACATGAACATCCAAAGACACATAATTGAATATAGTCAGGGGAATGGGAGAACAAAGTTTGAATAGGTGTTGAACCAAATAACACCAAAGAGGGAAGCCTATTTATCATATAGGCCGATGTAATGACTCAACTATTTCTAAGACCTTGGACCATTAAACTACTAGACATAGCTATTACTTTAAAGAAAACATACATAAGAAATAAAAATAACTTTATTAAAAATTTAACATAATAAAATGTGAAATCACAAAGTAAAATAAAAATGTGATATGGGTACCCAATGTTTAAAACATAAAACATAATTTTAAACTAAAGAAAATTGTTTACAAAACTAAATGCGGAAAATACATAGAAACATAATTTTAAAAACAACGTCATCCTCGATCGACTCGCAGCCCATTCATTCCATTCATCCTCAATACACAAGTCAAGCCACCAAGAATCCTCCCGCCTCCGTATCTAGTTTCCTGTATCACACTAAAAGAAAAAGGAGTGAGCCTAATGCCCAGCAAGGAAAATCTACTAACAACTAACAACATATATCATAAATAATATACATAAGACTATACCATAACATATACTATAAAACATATATCATATAAGACTACAATGGCCACCATACTTCTTTGGGCTTGTTAACTAAGCAAGTCATATGCCAATAGATTTGTGGGGCTTGCTAACTAAGCAAGTCATATGCCCATAAATTATTGGGGCTTGCTAGCTAGACAAGTCATATTCCCAAGGACTATAAACATACTATACATAATGTAATCATAACATAACATAAGCATAACATATCATATAAACATATAATATATATCCTATTTTCCTTACCAAAACTAGGATATTTGAGAACAAATGTGGGACTTGGAACACTCCTAAAACCAACAATAAGAATGGTGAGTATTTCTAAAGAATAAAGAATGAATGTGGAAACTAAACCTTCAAGAAAAAACTTACCAAGAAAGACCTTAAGTTTCAAGAACCTAATCAAGAACCAATAACAAGAGTTAGGATCTGAATAAAAGAAACTAAAGAATTTTAAAGAACTGGACTTAAGGAATAGGAATACCTTGGTTGACCTTATGGATTGGTCTAACTTCAATACCGAAATCACACTGAACCTTACTTCCCAAGTGTTTTATAAAGCTTAAGAATGATAAAGCTTCTATCCCAACCCAAGTGTTTATCACTCTATGGTCACACTAGCACCTTGACCGCTCTGATCAAATGCTTGAAGAATGAAGAAATGGTTGGGTACTAGGTCCTATTTATAGAGTTCAAGGAGTGAAACTAACCCCTTTTAATTTGAATAAAAATAATGAATATTAATTGAAAATATTGAATATTCGTCAATCAGATGTTTAAGACTCGGTCAAAAACGTTTAGAGGCAGGTCTAAGTGGTTAAGGCTTATTTTTAAATTTAAAAACAAAGATTTCAAAATTTATCACACTAAGGGCGATTTATAGCCCCCTATATGGCGATATATCGACTCTGCCTTAGTCCCGAGCCTCCGTTCGTGCAAAGTCGACGTGTTTTCCGTATCTTCCGTTAGGCGATATATCGGCTCCTATGCTGCGATATATCAACATACGTGAATATTTTAAACACGTAATTGCACTTTTTTCAACATAATTTGAAATGGATAACTGCTTTGACTGAGTCATAATACGACCCTAATAGTTTCTGGTAGGTGCTAAAGCTTCTAGATCTTTATTTTATCATCAAAATACTTAATTCCTTAATAATTATGATTATGACAAGTGTCATGCTCTTAATGGCTCTATCTAAACCTTAGGTTATAATAAATAATATATCTAGGACCAGCAATATTAATCAAACCTTATGTTGTAATTAATATTCTTAAACTATAGGTTAAACTTATAAAATCCATAACTGTTGCTATGAGTTTCCAACTAAGTCCCGATTTGAACCAAAATCCACGAAATCTAAAATACTACAACTACTACTAACTATCTAGCTAACTAAGTAAACATTTTGGGACTCTACAGCTGATGAACGGACTGCTTCATCCCAAAATTTGAGAGGCATAGACGCATGTGCAAGAAGAGTAGGAGTTGTTTCTATTAAATGTCTATGATTCCTCTTGGATACACCATTTTGTTCATGTGTGGTGGGACACGACACTCTATGGTGGATGCCATGAGTAGCTAAATACTCTCTAAAGGCTTGGAATTCCCCACCCCATTCAAATTGAAGGCCTTTAATAGTACAGTTCAACTCATTTTCAACTTGTTTTCGAAAATTAACAAGGGTTTGTAAGGCCTCTGACTTATGTTTCAACAAATATGTCCGTGCATATTGTGAGAGTGCATCAGTAAAATGGATATAGTAACAATATCCATTAGTGGACACTATGGGAGAGGGGCCCCATTGGTCTGAATGAATAAGCTATAATGGCTAAGAGTAAATAGTTTCGGACTTGGAAAAGGGAAATTTGTGTATCTTGTCAAGGCAACAAGCAGAGCAAAAATTAGAAATTTTTTTATTCCTATGTGTGACATTACATTGACTCATTACAGATTGTACAATCTTGGCAGCAGGGTGCCCAAGACAACTATACCACAGATGAAACAACAAAGTAGCAGTGTTATCTGCTGATACACAGTCATTATTATAACAAGACAAACTTGACAATGAAGACAGTGATGAATGAGGCTGAGAAACAGCTTGACTGGGAGACAACTGAAAAGGAGGAAACACATACAGACCATTGCTAAGTGAACCTAGCATCAGCACCCTCTTGGTAGCTTGATCCTTGACAAGACAGAAGTTAGGATGGAACTCTAGGAAAACATTATTGTCAAGGGAAAATGGAGACACATTGATTAGATTTTTGTTGATATTCTCCTTTTGGAGTCAGATTGCCTTCATTTGGAGTGCAGTGATTGGTAGTGTAACGCCCTACTACCCAGGGACTGTTACGTTGTGCATTTAAATAGTGTTAAACTCGTTAATCGAGTCATTTGGCCATAATCGTGTAACTAAATGTGATTAACAGTTTAGGGTTAAAAGTTTTGGTTAAAGATACAACGTTTCACTAAAACGTTTACTGTATACATTGGGATCCCAAAATATATTTTAAAGGTTAATTACAATAAAAGATTTACAACTAGCCGACCTAAGCAGCAAAATAGAGTTTAACCCTAGTTCCTCTTTAAACTCTCGGCCACGGTGGTCGAGTAGCCGCATACGTACACATCGTCACCTAAGCTCTCCAACTCAAGGATGGTCCAACTTTCTTTTGCCTTTACCTGCACCACATAGCACTCGTGAGCCGAAGCTCAACAAGAAAACTTAAACACATGCTTATAAGCATATAGTAACATGTCACCAAATCATAATAAGCATACCTAGCAGTAATAACCCTATTCATGCATGCAGGCAGGTACAGATAAATGATTGTTGAGTCCTGCTCTCTTAAGTAGATGACTAATAAGTCTATCTCTGTATAGATGACTAATAAGTCTATCTCTGAATAGATGACTAATAAGTCACTCTCTGAATAGATGACTAATAAGTCTATCTCTGGGGATCTGCTCCCTAAGCCATGTGGCGTTTCAGTCTCCTGAGCCTTTTGGCTCTGGCTCTACGTAACTAGCCTTTAGACTAGACAAGCGCTTTAGTTTTCTTCGACCTTGGGGTTGATCAAGCATTTAATGCTCATGTTGATTAGATCTAATCATTTCGACTTGCATTAAACACGTTGTTGACCACGATTTTGGCCAACGACGAATAACATCAAAACTACAGTAAACCTTCAAGAGAAAATATGACACCGATAATTTTATAGTGGTTTAGCCCCAGTTTATTGGTAATAGCCTAATCCACTTGGAGTTGTGATAAATAGAACCTACACTTAAGATCAGATGAACCTGTGTCAACTGAGTTTCTTAATTGTAAATGAAAAAGTACAGGATTTCTCTCTCAAGAATACAAGTTTTCTCTCAGAAATAATGCCCAAGTTCTCACAAGTTTCTCTCAGAAAATCCCAATCCCTTCAATGATGCCATGAGCTCTTTATTTATAGGCTCATGGATCGTACAATCAAAACCCCCAATAATCGGGATAATTGGGTTTCTCTAACCAATTCTAACTAATAATCAAATTTAAAATATAACAATAAGTGATTTCTTTGGGATAACTGAGAGATTCCCGCTGTAGCTACGGATGATTTTAACTAAAGTTGTTACTGAAACTGGCTGAGTTTCTGATCTGTCCGGTTGGCCAACTCCACTCCCTGAAGTGAGATTGGTCGGCTATATCACTTTACTCATCGGGCAAAACATATTCATAAACTGACTGGCCGGATAAACTTGATTCCTAAAGTGACTGGTTGGCCAAAACTCTTCACTGGTCGGCCAAAACATTCTACTGGGCGGACATAAATTTTACCTGGTCAGTCAAATTACTTCCAGACCAGATAGATAATTTTCATGACCAGTAATATCACAACTCCGAAGATTAATCTTAAACCTTTGCCCTCCTTAGTCAACACATTTATTGACTATTAATGTGTCACTCACTACCATGCATTCCTACTTGTCACTTTTGATTGTCGCGTCATCATATTTAAATTTTGCGAGGTGTACATATGCGGCCTGCTCGACCGCCACGACTGAGATTACTTGCTGGAACTAGGGTTGAACCCTGATTTTGCCGCCTAGGCCGGCCTTTTGTATTATATTGTATCTGTATCAGTTATAAACTCTTTTTGGGATCTCATGTACAGACTTAAATCTTTTTAATGAAATGATTACTGTTTGACCAAAATTTTTAATACATAATCCTTGAGTTAGTCTTAATTACACTTTTTAAGTACAAATGACTAGTTAATGAGTTAAGCATTATTTAAAACAATAACGGTACTCCTGAATTAGTAGGGTGTTACAATCACCTTCTTCCAAATCCTCCCAAATATAGTGTTTATAAACTTTCCATTGCAGAATCTTCTTGATATAATTTTTTCTCACCACGCTTCTATCTTCTAAGTCACTACACGTTTCATTTGTAACCAACCAATCCTCCTCTTCTTCTACAGAAAGAGAGTTAGTTAGGGACACAATATCTTCCGGCTCCTCCCCATACCAGCCAAAGCAGCAGAAGCAAGAGCTGCACCATCGGATGTGCAAACCTAAGATTCATAGTGTACCACAAAATTCACATGGTCTAGAGCGACCACAAATAATTAGCTCCTTTTTAAACGATAGTGATAATAGTGAACTTCAATTGGTTGCTGCTTTTTTTTTTCTTTTTCCTAACATTATTGATGATTCATGTTGCTTTATGGATATACTTAATAAATCTTTAGTGCAATGTTTTATTTATGCTGTGTCATTTGTATTTTAAAATAGTGGCAAATACATAAACTATGCCAATATTGTTAATCAATATCTTAATCAAAGTATCCCCCTTTTGAGTCGAATTGGTTTTTGATTTTCAGTAAGCGTACGTACCAAGAAACCATCCACTAAAGTCTTGTCCTTTTTGTGATAGAAAAACAAAGAAATAAACTTTAAAATATGATGGGAACAAATTACAAAATAATTTTCCTGTATCAATCCAATTTTAAAACAGTATATTTGCTGTATAGATATATAATGATAAAGTCTATGCCACTAAGGCATCGGAATTAGATAGAACACCCACTTCTAATACTATACTAATAAAACCAAACAAATTAATCAAAGCATATTACAAACTGTACAACTTCTTGTCCGTTACATAGTACATAGTGGAATTCAAAATCAATATAATGTGCCTATCAAAATGTAAATAAATGGGAAAAGCAACTTTCTTTGTGTGTGCACATAAATATATATACTTACGCACAGTTTTTTCTTTTCATTACCTCTCCTTCATATTGATCTATTTGGCTATATTATATATGAGTAAACAAACCCAGAAGCCAAAATCAAGTTCTAAAGTGATTACAAAGGAAAACCATGGCGGTTTCTTCTCAAAATGCTACAACTACGGAACAAGCCACAATCAAGAAGGGTGGCCTTAGAACAATACCATTTATCATAGGTTGTAATTAATATCTTTTATTTATAGCCACAATTACTCTTTTTCTTTTTTATTGTTTGTCTAAAGGAACTTTATTAATTAAGTTGGGATTTTATGAATTCTGTGCAGCAAATGAGACATTTGAAAAGGTTGCAAGCTTTGGGCTTCTGGCTAATATGATGTTGTATTTAATGTATGAATATCACATGAAAGTCACCACAGGAGCCAATGTTCTCTTCTTGTGGAATGCCTTGTCAAATTTTACTCCAATCATTGGAGCTTTTCTTTCTAACTCTTTCTTGGGTCGGTTTCGAGTGATTGCCTTGGGGACAATCATTTCTTTACTTGTAAGCTCTTTGTTACTCTCATAATATAATATATATTCTCAAGTATGTATAATCTTCTTTTTTTTATTAGGGAATTGGTGTTCTGCTTCTAACTGCTGTAATTCCAAACGCAAGGCTTCCTTATTGTGACATAATGCACGAAGACAAATGTGTTGCGGCAAATCTTGGCCAATGTTTACTACTGTACTCTTCATTTTTCGTGATGAGCATTGGAGCTGGAGGGATCAGACCATGTTCCATGGCTTTTGGCGCAGATCAACTCGACCAACCCGAAAAACCAGAAAATGAGAGGAACATACAGATCTTCTTTAGTTGGTATTACGCTTCATTCGGCGTCTCAATAATATTAGCTGTGACAGTCATAGTTTATATTCAGGATCACGTTGATTGGGCTCAGGGTTTTGGAGTCCCCCTGGGGCTCATGGCATTTTCAACTCTCATGTTTCTTTTGGGTACTTCATATTATGTTAAGGTCAAGGGAAACAAAAACTTGTTTTCTGGTTTTGCCTATGCGGTTTCAGCCGCTTGGAAAAACAGGCACTTGTCTCTGCCTCCGAACAACTGTGATGGTAATTGGTATCACAACAAAGGTTCTAAGCTTGTAGCCCCAACTGATAAACTAAAGTAATAATACCAATATGATTTTGTTCATACAGAACATCTCACCGAACAACAACAAGCCATACGCCATTTTCTTTGGCCTATGGGTATGAAGTCATGTTACTCGTTGAGTTAGATTCACCATCGCATAGAAGGCTGACATACGACCAGAGCACATAATCAGTTATTAATGGAGTCTTTGGACTTGGTCAACGAAAGTCGCGAGCAGGCTCAACTTCGAGTTGCAACATACTAACAAAATGTCGCTCGATATTTTAACTCTAAAGTATGCGAAAGAAAATTTGACGTGGGAGATTTGGTACATAGAAGATTTTTTCTTAACACTCGTGATCAGGATGCTGGAGTACTCGGACCAAACTGGGAAGGTCCATATCAAATTGAAGAAATTCTTCAACCAGGCACATACAAACTTTCTCGCTTAAACGGAGATCTCGTTCCTCACTATTGGAATGGAGAACACCTGTGCAAGTATTATCAATAAACAATTCTTTACAATTCTTTTTAAAGAATTGGCTTGTATTAATTTACTTTTTACAAGTTTGTGAACACGGGCTGACCAGTTAGAGGGATGGTCGCTTATAAGTGTAAGATCAATTTTTGATCACTCGTACAGACATGAATCTTGTCCATTTTATTACGAGAAATAAAAGGAACAGTGCACATCCAGTTATTCTTCCCAATTATTGTATTTATTACAAGTATTTTCTCATTACGTGTGTTGTTTTGCTATATTATCATTGATTGTTTACAAGTACGTGAGCAGTAATATTAGAACAGGTATTGGTCATGGCAAGTGATTGAGAACCTTAGAATCCTCGATCACTTGGGGGGCACATAAGATACTAAGTGAGCAAAGTATATCAACATAAATATATGTAAACCCACGAGAAAAATAAGGGAAAACATACTATGACACTTAGAGTATTTTTAAAAAAATTTAGTTAATTTTGTGAAATCTTAATAAAGTGTTATGCTAAGTTCACTCATACAGGCAGATGTTATAATAGCAATGAGAATGTATTATAATATCAAAATGAAACGTCTTTACACCGCAAGCAATGGCTGCTCGGATGTAATTAAAAATAATAAAATGAAAGTACAGATGCCTTAGGCAGCAAATTGTCTCAACACCACGAATAGTTTGTTTACTGTGCAGCTGAAGGGGGGACCTACTCAAGCTGTTGGTCAATTGAAGGTCTGGCTTCTTCGTCAGCACCATCAATGCCTGTCGCCAAGGAAATTTCAAGAGAATATGAGGCATTTTGAGCATTTTTCTCCTCATCTAGGCGACCAATACACTTGGCGAGTTCGACTTGTTTTACCTGCTTAGGAAGGTAGTCAAAATTTTCCTTTGGATTATTCTTCCAAAACATGTAGAAGCAGTTGAAGGTGGCTCCTCAGATTCTCTTCAAGTTTTGGTAGTTTTTCTCCTCAAGCAGCTTGACTCGCTCCTCTAGACCAATGGCCTCCTTCATGCTTGCCTCCAGATCCCCTTGAAGCTTGGATGCCTCCTTGTAATTAGTCTTGGAGGCTTCCTTAAACTTCTCCTTGGCAGCAACAAACTTGGCCAGATCTTCTTGGCTCTTCATCAGCTCCTCGGTTAAAACGACAACTTTGCCTTCAACTGCTTTGACTTTGGCCTCCCATGCCTTGGTCTCCTCGACAGCTGCCTTAACATTGGCTTCCCATGCCTTGATTTCCTCAGCATACTTTACATCGACTTCCTCAGCGCGACGCCCGCCGTTATTAATGGCCAAGATACCCTGCGAACAGTAGAAGAATGAAGCTTTTAGAGCTAATCAAAGGAAATGTTGTTCGACTAAAACACAATACAGAAGAAACTTACACTGAGGAGTTCATTGAACCCACGAGCAAGAACCTGGCAAGTTTTAAAAAAGGAAGATAGGCAAAGGCCTCCTGGCTGCGATGATGCTTACTCAATCTCTGCAGCTTTTTGTTTGTTGAGTTATAGGCATTGCTCAACTATTCTCCAGCCAAAGATTTCCCTGTCTAGCCGATGGAGGGATCGGTGTGAGGAGGAGGAGGAGAAGTAGTTGATCTAGAAAGAATGGGAGCTGGAGGGGCCTCGGGACGAGCCTTTTTTCTTGAAGGTTCCCCACTGCCTTCTCCAGGGTTTCTTCTGCTCGACTTCTTCTTGCTCGTTGTAGTGTCTACAAAAGCGTTGATATCGAAAACATCGTCGGATGGCATGACTACAAAACAAAACAAAAATGAGCAGATATGTCACGAAATAGTTTTCCACAATAAAGAAACAAACTAAAAAGAAATTCTAAATAGTATACTCGAACTATTATTACTGGTTGCTACATTACCTAGAGAACTGCTGCTACACCAAGTTCAAGAAGTGCAAATTTTGGCTATCGCATGTGGTGTTCCTCAGCCATATAGTATCCAAAGACGGAGTCGCACTAGACCCAGCTAAGATAGAGGTTGTAAGGGATTGGCCAAGACCTAAGAATGCGTCAGAAGTTAGACGTTTTCTCGGGCTAGCAGACTATTACCGGAGATTTGTAGAAGGCTTTTCTAAGATGGTCACTCCGCTTACCAACTTGACCCGGAAACAACAAAATTTCAACTAGATGGATAGATGTTAAGAGAGCTTCCAGTTGCTCAAGGATAAGCTATCCTCAGCACTAGTACTTTGTGTACCGACACCCAACGACAAGTTTGTAGTTTATTGGGATGCGTCAAAGCAAGGTTTGGGTTGTGTGCTGATGTAAAATGACAAAGTGATAGCCTACGCCTCAAGGCAGCTGAAGGAATACGAGCAACGCTATCCAACGCAAAATATGGAGTTGGCAGCGGTGGACTTTGCATTAAAAATTTGGCGCCACTATCTTTGTGGAGAACGGTGTGAGGTTTATACGGACCACAAGTGTAATGCCCCAAATTTCCTAATAAGGTTTAGGACCTTGATTAGGAGGCCGGGAGGGCCATAATTGATTTATTATGCTATTTAATGATAATATGCATGTTTAGGTGTATTAAATATGCATGTGAACCCATTTGTGATTAATTGGGTGATTTTTATATTTTGGCCATTTCGGGCATTTTTGGCATATATGTGAAATGGGCATGGTGCTTTGTTATTATTTGGTTATGCCAGGGTTACCCAGCACAAGACGATCCTAGGAGGTAAGCTAGTGGGAAAGTCACAACGGGATTTAAGCTTGACTTGGAGAAAGTCAAGGGGTATTTAGAGCATTACCGGGTTATTGGGGAAATGGGAATTAATATTTGGTGATAAATTGGGAGTTAGTAAGACCAGAGGGAAATTCTGGAAGTTTTGACTATAATATCCTCGGGGGTGTTTTCGGGACCCCGAGCATTAGGTTTTATTAGAAGCTACTTAAGCTTGAAGTAACCTTTTAAGAAAATAAAAGAAACGTTCTGTACGTTCTCTCTCCCTAAAAGTTCCCTTTTCGTTTCCCAATCGCATTTTCGAAGGTATCTTGAGTTCTGGGACTCGGAATCAAGCGAGGATCGAGGCATAGCAATCCTAAGGAGAATTAGAAGCTTATTAACCGGATGATTTAGTTGGAAACAACTCAATCGGAGGTAATTCAAGTTTAAGTTTTAAGTTTTTAAAAGTTTTTAAGCTTGAATTGGACTTTGTGGATTGATGAGTTTTTGGGTGATTTGAGATTTGGTGGTTTTGGACCAATGGGAAGTTTGGGAACTTTGATTTAATGATTTGGGAATGTTTAGACATGTTTTTGGGAGGTTTTAAAAGGTTAAAACGAAGGAAAATGGTTGCTCCGAAGTTGGGTCGCGGCCCTGTTCTTGGGCGCCACGGCCCTTGCTCGATGAAGCAGGTGGAGGTTCTGTTTTGCCTAAGGGCCGCGGCGCTTGCCGGGAGGGCCGCGGCGCTTGCCGGGAGGGCCGCGATGCTTGTTGTAATTTTTGGGTAAATTAATGTTTTGAGCATGGGAACTTAACTCTAAGGGCCTGGGATCGATCCTACTACCTAGTTGAGTGGGATTTGTTGTCCCGGAGGCTTGGCTTGGGCTTGGAAGTATTTATTTACTCATTTTGATGAGGTGTTATATTATGGTTGTGACTAGGTTATCACTAGGGGCTTGGAATCAGGATCGTGCTTGTGGCTTATTTGTTGGTAACCTGTGCTTGGACCCAAGGTAAGAAAATTGCACCCCATATGTGACATGCATGGCTATGATTGATGCATGTTGGATGTTTAAATGTAAACATTGATAGCATAATGAATGCTTGGCAATCTTGCCCATTTGCATATGATTATTATTGAGGCATGCTGGATGATTAAGTGTGATGCATGTGATGCACGAGAAACATGTGATTAGGGCATGCCATGAATGATGAATATGAGATTGGTCAGAGCTTGAGTCTCTGTGTTTGTGCATGATTATAATTATGCTAGCAACTGTTTAGTAAGCATGTTGAATGCCCTATTCTCGGATAATTGGCATATGATACACATTGGTAGCATTACTTACTCATGCATGGCTCTGACTAATTAGTCAGATTTGGCAAAGGTGTTAGTATCAACTGTGAAGCTGTGACTCACTAGTCAGGTTCGGCAGTGGTACTGGGCACTGGTCACGCACTGACTAATTAGTCAGATTTGGCAAAGGTGTTAGTATCAACTGTGAAGCCGTGACTCACTAGTCAGGTTCGGCAGTGGTACTGGGCACTGGTCACATTGTGCTAACTCACTAGTCATGACAACCCTAGTGTGTAGTGCAAGCTTTGTCGATTGGACCTAATCGACCCTCTGCATCGAATGACTCAAAGAGCATTAATGCAGGACTGACCTCAAGTTCGATGAATATAAACAAGCATTTATCTAGCCAAGGGCTAGTCATGTAGAGCCATTGTAGGAAATGGGCACTGGGTCCCTAGTGACTTGGTTGTCAGTCACTCAGTATGGTTTACTAGAACCTCAAGTGATATTCACTCGTCTGATCAGGGCTATGAGCTCTGTATGATCATTTTGATCATCATATGCATGGCTTGGGCACTGAGGCCCCTAGTGACTTGCTTGTTGGTCACTCAGCATGGTTTATCGGAACCTCTAGTGTTACGACACTCATCTGATTAGGATTGACTTCATAGTCCTCCAATCAGAAGGTCAGGACTTCTTGCCCTAGATACCCCAGCATCTATTTGAATTCATTTGCATGCTGAATAGAGCTATGATTGCTAGGCATGCCAGATATGATTTGATATCATGATATGACTGTTTATGAGCATATGAGTTTTCTTGCTGGGCTTCGGCTCACGGGTGCTTTGTGGTGCAGGTAAAGGCAAGAGGAAGTTGGACCATCCTTGAGTTGGAGAGCTTAGGTGATGATGTGTGCATATGCAGCTGCTCGACCAATACTTGGGCGAGGTTTGAAAGTGGAACTAGGGCTGAACCCTGTTTTGCCGCTTAGAACGGCATGTTGTAAACACTTTCTTGTAATAAACTCTGAAATTATATTTTTGGGATCCCAATGTATACAGTAAATGTTTTAGTGAAACGTTATATCTTAACCAAAGTTTTTAACCCCTAAACCGCTAATCACACTTAGTTACACGTTTATGGCCAAACGACTCGATTAGCGAGTTTAGCACTGTTTGCAATGTGCACTGTAGCGATCCCTGGAGTTGGGGCGTTACAACAAGAGCTTAAAGTATTTCTTCACACAAAATGAGCTCAACATGAGGCAGCGCAGGTGGGTAGAACTCGTAAAGGATTATGACTGCAAAATCCTATACCACCCAGAAAAGGCGAACGTAGTTGCAGATGTGCTAAGTCGAAAGAGTTACGAAAATCTAGCAGCATTATCTGGAATAGAAAAGCTGCTACAGCAAGAGTTGATCAATGCCAAAATAGAAGTAGTCATTAGTCAACTGGATAACTTTTCTATCCAATCAAATCTATTAGAAGATATACAGATCGGGCAAGGACATGATGACACATTAGTATCACATATAGTTGCAGTCAAGGAAGACAAGACTACGAATTTCTCTATATTAGGACAGGGGTTCTTGAGATATAAGGGTCGGGTATGCGTGCCAAATGACCATGGAATTAAGATGAAGATTTTAGAAGAGGCACACACTACCCCATACTCAGTTCACCCGGGGTCGACCAAGAAGACTCATGACCTTAAGGCACTATATTGGTGGTCGAGAATGAAGAAAGACGTAGCAGAGTATGTGTCCAAATGCCTAGAATGCCAGCAAGTGAAAGCCGAACATCAGCGACCTGTAGGCTTACTACAATCGCTTAGTATTCTAGAATGGAAGTGGGAAGACATAGCCATGGACTTCGTGACAGGATTACCACGAACAAAGAAGCAGCATGACTCGGCTTGGGTAGTGGTAGATAGACTAACCAAGTCAGCTCACTTCCTGCCTGTCAAGACCACGTACATTGCAGACCAATACGTAGACATTTATATTCAAGAAATCATACGACTCATGGAATCCCTAAGATCATAGTATCAGATAGAGGATCGATGTTTACATCAAGATTTTGGGGAAGCTTGCAGCAAGCCTGTAATGCCCCGAAATCCCTAATGCGATTTAATAGCTGGATTAGTAGGCCGGGAGGGCCATAACTGTTTTAATTATGCCATTAAATGAATATATGCATGTTTATGTGAATTATATTATAATATGATGTTATATGCATGCATGTGGGTCCACATTTGAATATTAGGGTGTTTTGATAATTTGGCTCATTAAGGGTATATTTGTATATTTGGGTGCATATTGTGATTTCTGAATGAGATTCCATTATTATGGAAATATATTCGAGCTATTCAGCATGAGACGGTCTTATATTATGAGTTAGCAGTTTTGTCATAATGGGGTCAATTATTGGGTAATAAGAATGTTTATTTGATGATAAATTGGGAGTATTTGAGATCAGGAGGAAATTCTGGGAGTTTTAACTATAATGTTGTACGCCTTAATTTTCCACGGGCTATTAGCGAGCTGAGATATGGCATAATTATATCAGCCACGTGGATAGCACGTGGCCGGAGCTACTGTTGTCAGGTCCCACCTCTTTAGCTCGATGTAACCAAAGGTTTATCAAGATTATTTAAGGGTCGAGTCAGGAATATGAAGATCACAGGTCAAGAAGGCATCCAGCTCGAGGCACGAGCTGGAGTTGGAAGCTGTGACCCTTTATAAAGTCAATCACGCAATGTAAACGTGCATATATCAGACATCACGTGTCTGATATATCCCTGAATTCTCGGACACGCAGCGTGAATGTGCGTGTTCAGGCACCCATGACTGGGTTGGGCCGTGCGGCCCATTATCCCCCTTACTTATTTATTAGACCACACTTCATTTATCAGGTTTTAGGAATTAATCATGAATGTCACAGAAGTGACATGATGGGTAAGAAGGTCACGGGATGACCCCCCTTATCAACTCCCAGGTGCCCTCTCCTATAAATATGGAAATCCTGAGAGTTGCAAAGGGTTGGATTCTATTGTGTAACGAAATACCTTGTAAGGAATACCAGAAATATAGCAATAATATTGGCTGGTGGAGTAGAAGGATTTTAACCTTTGAACCACCTAAAAACGTATTCGTGTCATCAGTCCATTTTAAGATCATTCATCTGTTTCGGTTCATTATTCAGCACTAATCCATTTCTCTTATTTTCTTAATTACCTGTTGGAGAAGAACCACGTCAACAATTTGGTGCTTTCATTGAGAGCTTCTTAGATTGGTGCTATCACAAATATCCAACTATGGTGACCACTCGATCAAGACACGGTAACGAGGCAGAACAACATGATGGGCAGGAGGCCCAGCATGCCACCATCTCCAGTGAGCAAAACCTTGAAGTTCAGTAGTGGCCGGGCAAGCAGCCAATAGGCCAGGATGACACTGGAAGTTCGGCACCCCAGCCACCGAATCCAAACCCGGATCTTTACACGGTGGTAGAGATGGAGAATGCTCAGCTGAGGAGTCAGCTGGAGAAAGCTAGTCAGCAAATTAAGGAGGTGTTGGCCCGACTACCCCCTCTTACAACCGACGCCAACATCGGAAAAAGGCAAGGCGAGACTCATAAGTCCCACCGGGGTAATCGGTCCAGGCTTAGCCGCTCGGCCAGACCTCCACATCCAACTCTACTCCCTCATCGCATCGCCGAGAGGCAATCTTCGAAGAACTACCCAGGGCTGAGCAACAGTATAGCCGCTCGGTCCGAACTTCAACTCCCATCTCACAGCCAGCCTCGAGCGCACCCAGGAGGGCTCGAGGGAATTCTTGAAGGAGATCCGGGGAGGGCTCATAGCGACAGCCTGTCCCGGCCAGCCGTCCTGCACCTCGCTCAGATCGCCAGGCGCAAGGCCCGCAAGTTGGCAGGGCCGAAAGGCCCCTACCTAACATGATCCGCCCTAATGGAACCAGGATTGCATCCCCGGTCAAGCATCCTTCTTCACCGATAAGATACCCGTCTCCTCCTCGGCCTATCCGAGATATTCCAGCTTATGGGAGCAGTAGGAGAAACCTGCCTTCCGCAGGACCTTCCCATCGTGGCAGGGCGCCCAAAGAAGTCCCAGATCCTCACCCCTAGAGGCGGGCTCCGAGCTTCTCTAACGGGAGCTACTGGACTGGAAGTCGCCGGAGTGACCTTTCTGGCGGAGACCTGCGCCAACGCCTAAGCTCGGCGCAAAGTCCTCAAGCCACCCAGATAGGTGACCTATGAGATCGCCTTAACTCTCATAGGGGGGACCCAGTAGGAAGTGGCAGCCATGCTCGCTCAAGGGGAGACTTGTCCGAGGTGCGTGACGGCGGGAATGTCCCAAATAACCTATCTCAAGATAGGAGGGGCAATAACCCACCAAACGTATACAATGGATCCGGAGCTGTTGAACAGCCCGGAATAACTAAGGAGATCAGGACAAAACCCTTGAGCGCCTGGCTCAGATGGAGGAGTTAATGAGGAAGCTCCTGTCGAAAAAAGAAAAAGATGAATATGATTCAGGGGACGAGCTTGAGCTCTTCGCCCCCAGTATAGCTGCAACGGCATAACAGCCCAGTTTCCGTATGCCGCACCTGTCCAAATTCAACGGAGATGGAGATCCGTCAGATCATCAGGGTATGTTCAATACCCTGATGATGGCCCACAACATTGGCCCTGAGCTGAGGTGTTTGATATTTCCCTCCACACTGACTGGGCCAGCCAGACAGTGGTTCAAACAAAGCAAGAACAGTCAATCAGCTTCTGGAAAACTTTCTCTGCTGACTTCAAAAGAGCATTCCGAGACTCCCAGGCTGCGCGTCAAGGCCGACTCCCTGGCTAACGTGAGGCAACAACCTGATGAGCCTCTGAAGGCTTACCTGAGAAGGTTCGCGAACGTCGCCGCTCGGGCCAGAGACGCAGATGACAACTCCAAGCTCATGGCTTTGAGGACTGGAATCCTCGTCGAAGGGGGACTTTGGAATGAGATACAAAGAAAGGGAGTCAGCTCAGTAAACGAATTCCTAAATAGGGCCCAGGGGTGGATCAACTTGGAGGAGGCCCAAGCCTCAGCTGCAGGAACCAGCCAGGTCCCTGAGCAGCCCGCTGAAGTGGGAACAGAGGTCGTGACAGCGACCCAGAACGTTACACAGAATAACCAGTTTGGTTAAGGCAAGAGAAAGGGGAACGACGAAGGCAACCAACACAGCCCAAAGAAGAATAAGTTTGTAGAAAAATTTAAGCCAGTCTACGCGACTTATACAGAGCTCACCCACTCTAGGGAGAACATCTTCCTAGCAAATTCTGCTCGCCTCCCTTGGAAGAAGCCGGAGCCGTTAAAGCACCAGAAGGGGAAGCGAGACCCCTCCAAGTTTTGCCGTTTCCACAACGACGTTGGCCACAATACCGACGATTGTAGACACCTGAAAGATGAGATTGAGACTCTCATCAAAGCCGGCCCCTTGGCTCAGTATGCGCGGAACAGGGTTCCAGCAAGCCGACCTGCTCCGGAAGTCCCGGTCAGTCATCCCGGGTCCCGGGTAGATCAAGACATCCCTCCTCCAGTGATAGGAGGAGAGATATCCACAATCTCTGGAGGTCCTCATTTGTTTGGCACGAGCAGAGGTGCCCAAAAGAGGTACGTCAACGAACTCAAGGCTCATAATGGAGTAGAGTTCATCCCCGAGCAACACCTGCAAAAGCAGCAGCGATTGGAAAGGCAACCAATCATTTTTACTGAAGAAGATGCCAGCCACGTTCAATTCTCTCATAACGATCCTCTGGTCGTAGCCATGCAGCTCGCTAATCGGAGGGTTAGGAGAGTGTTGATCGATAATGGGAGCTTAGTAAACCTTCTATTTTGGTCCACGATGGAGAAGATGGGTTTGGCTGTCGCCGAACTGAAGGCGACCTCCATGATGCTTTATGGTTTCTTGGGAGAAGGATCAGGAGCTATAGGGACGATCGAGCTGGTGATCACCTTAGGAGAGGGACCTCGGACAGTCTCAAAACTCCTTGAGTTCGTGGTCATCGACTGTCCCGTCGCATACAATGCCATTTTGGGTCGACCTACACTTATAGCTTTTGAAGCCATCACCTCCGTCCGCCACCTCACGCTGAAATTCCCTTCTTCCACAAGGATATGCACGGTCCGTGGTGATCATCTTGCTGCCGGGGAATGCTACAGCATTTCCATGAAGGGAAAATCGAAACCCGGGAAGCTAACAATGGCCGTCCAAGGTGGAGAAGAGGAATCTCAGGAACCTTTGACTAATCCTGAGATTGAAAAACCTCAGAGCGCCGAAGGGGAAAGTATCATCCTAAGTGAGGATATTGACCCCTGAATAGGCGAGGACAAGTCCGTGCTCCAAGCTATTGAAGAGCTCAAGGAAGTAAATATCAATCCACAAAATCCTTCACGGATGGTTTAGCTCGAGAAAAACCTCTATGGCAAGAGGAAGGCAGAGCTGATTAGATTTCTGCAGGAGA
This sequence comes from Humulus lupulus, assembly GCF_963169125.1. Lineage (NCBI taxonomy): Eukaryota > Viridiplantae > Streptophyta > Magnoliopsida > Rosales > Cannabaceae > Humulus > Humulus lupulus. Next base: position 46,042,678 of record NC_084800.1, on the reverse strand, counting down.
ACCTGGATGTGTTCGCATGGTCACACAAGGACATGGTGGGAATCAGTCCAAATGTCATTATGCACACCCTTCATTTGGATAAGAGCGTTCCTGCAAAGTCCCAGAAATAGAAGCGCCTGGGAACAACTCGGGCTGAGGCCTTAGAAGAAGAAGTAGCCCGGCTCAAGAAATGTGGCTTTATCCTTGAAGCCAAGTTTCCGGTTTGGGTCGCCAATCCTGTGCTAGTCCCAAAGCCCAACGGGAAATGGCGAACCTGCATCGAATTCTCCGATCTGAATAAAGCATGCCCCAAAGATTGTTTTCTCTTGCCAAGGATCGACCAATTGGTGGATGCCACGGTGGGGCACGAGCTCATGTCCTTTATGGACGCGTACTCAGGCTATAATCAGATTGCCATGAACCCGGCGGACCAGGAGCACACTAGCCTCATGACCCCAACTAACGTCTATTGTTACAAGGTCATGTCATTCGGACTGAAAAACGTCGGTGCTACATACTAGAGATTAGTGAATAAAATGTTTGCCAACCAGATCGGGAAGAACATGGAAGTGTACATTGATGACATGCTAGTCAAATCAAAGACTGTCGATAACCATGTTTCCGACCTGGAAGAATGCTTCAAGATACTAAGAGAATACAGCATGAGGCTTAACCCTCAGAAGTGCACTTTCGGGGTCGCGTCTGGAAAATTCTTGGGTTTCATTGTCAACACTAGAGGAATCGAGGCAGACCCCGATAAGATCAGGTCATTGCTCAAGCTTCCCTCACCCAGGTCGCGTAAGGACGTTCAAGGCCTGACAGGAAGGGTGGCAGCCCTTAATTGATTTATTTCAAAATACACCGACAAGTGCCTGCCATTCTACAACCTGCTCCGAGGAAATAAAAAGTTCAAATGGACAGAGGAGTGCGAGAGTGCTTTTCTCGACCTGAAGGCACATCTGGCCGAGCCGCCCGTATTGTCCAAACCAAAGGCAGGAGAGCCTCTTTTCCTTTACCTAGCTATCACAGAAGATGCAGCTAGTGCCGTATAGGTCCGTGAAGAAGACCGGGTTCAGAAACCGGTCTACTACATCAGTAAGAGACTTCTCGGGGCCGAATTCCGATACCCGTTGATGGAAAAATTGGCGTTCTGTCTTATCATGGTCTCCCGAAAGCTTAGGCCGTATTTCTGTCCCACTCAATACACGTCATGACCGATCAACCTTTAAGGCAGGTTTTGCAAAAACCTGAAGCATCGGGACGCCTATTGAAATAGGCTATCGAACTCAGTCAGTTCGAAATTTTGTACACCCCCCGAACTGCCATAAAGAGTCAGGCCCTGGCCGATTTTGTGGCAGAGTGTACAGGATTCAGGGAGGATTCTGTGGAAGGGTCACCCCAAGTCACCTTGACCCACGCGTCATGGAAGATCTTCGTGGATGGCTCATCTAATGAGAACGGCTCCGGGGCTAGAATCATTTTGATATCCCCAGAAGGGCATAGATTCCACTCGGCGCTGAGATTCAGATTCAAGGCCTCCAACAATGAGGCTGAATACGAAGCTTTGCTGGCCGGGCTAAGGGTAGCCCAGGAGCTGAAGGCCAGCTCCGTTCAGTGCTCCAACGATTCCCAGCTCGTGGTAAACAAAGTGCTAGGTGAATATCAAGCACGGGGAGCAAAGATGGCTGCTTACCTGGCCAAGGTAAAAGTCGAGCTGTCCGCATTTGAATGAGGCTCAATCGAGCAGATACCTCGAGAGCAGAACGCTAACGCAGATTCCCTCGCCAAGCTCACTACCTCCGGGGAGACGGAGGCTTTGGGGTTAGTACCAGTAGAGTTCCTGGAGAAACCAAGTATAGAAAAGGTTGGGGCGGAGGTCGAGATGGCCTGGATGACCCCCATCCTCGAGTACCTTACCAAAGGAAAGTTACCCAAGGGGTGTAATGACGCACGGTGGGTACTGTACCAAGCTCCAAGGTATACGATGGTAGATGGTGTGTTGTACCGACATGGGCATTCCCTACCCCTCTTATGATGTGTTCTGCCAGGCGAGGCAAAGGCCATCTTGCAGGAATTGCACGAGGGTTTTTGCGGGGATCACACTGGGGGGCAAAGCTTGGCCCTAAAATTCTTAAGGCAAGGGTAATACTGGCCCACTCTATCAAAGGACTTGATCTCGTATGTCAAGAAATGTGACAAGTGCCAGTGATTCGCCACAGTTGCCCGAGCTCCCCCAGTCGAGCTGAAGATGATCTCGTCCCCATGGCCATTTGCGGTCTGGGGAATCGACTTGGTTGGCACCCTCCCTACTGGAAAGGGCGGGGTCTGCTACGCCGTGGTGGCTATCGACTACTTCACAAAGTGGGCTGAGGTAGAACCTTTGGCAACAATCACTTCCAAGAAAGTCCTCGACTTCGTGGTCAAGAGCATTATCTGCCGGTTCTAGCTGCCGAAGAAAATCGTATCTGACAATGGGACTCAGTTCGACAGCGACCTCTTCACCGAATTTTGTGAAAGGTACGGAATTGTGAAAAGCTTCTCATCCGTGGCCTATCCCCAGGAAAATGGCCAGGTCGAGGCTGTCAATAAGATGCTAAAGGCGAGCCTTAAGAAGAGACTAGATGAAGCCAAGGGGCTCTGGCCAGAACAGCTCCCCCAGGTTCTGTGGGCATACCGGACCTCGCATCGGACTCCTACGGGTCATACTCCTTTCTTCCTGACTTTTGGGAGTGAGGCAGTCCTCCCTGTCGAGATTAAGGTATCTTCGCATAGAGTCCAGGCATATGACCAGGACCGCAACCACGAACTACTTTGCGCATCCCTCGACCTGATTGATGAAAGACGAGAAGATTCGCAGCTTCAGCTCGCGCATTACCAGCAAAAAGTCACTCGTTATTTCAACTCAAAGGTCAAAAAATGGGCCTTTAGCATTGGCGACCTGGTCCTCAGGAGAGTCTTCTTAGCCGGTAAGGATCCCAAGGATGGAGTATTGGGACCGAACTGGGAAGGGCCATATCAAATCACCGAGGTCATAAAGGAAGGAACTTACAAATTAGCTCGGCTCAATGGAGAGGCAGTCCCACGAACTTGGAACGCCATCCATTTGAAGAAATATTATCAGTAGCACCATTGTAAGGCTTAAAGGCCACTTTTTTTTTTTGTTATTAAGCAATGAGAATTAAATCTTTGGTTATTATTGTGTATATTTGCGGATGTAATCTCAAGTAACCTCGAAAGACCCTTTTCTAGTTACTTGGGGGGCATATGGTGCCTGGATATAACCAGGTCGCCTTAAAGGCTTAGAAGTTGATTCAAGTTGATTGATCAATGTTTTTCTTAAAAAAACACGAGATATTGATAAAGGATTAATGCGAACTAAGTCCTATCCTGGACATAACCAGGTCCTAAAACTAAGAAGTTAATTCAAATTGATTGATCGGTGTTTTTCTTAAAAAGCACGAGATATTGATAAAAATTAACGCGAACTAAGTTTTCAAACTAACGTCCTGGACATAACCAGGTCCTAAAACTTAGAAGTTAATTCAAATTGATTGATCGATGTTTTTCTTAAAAAGCACAAGATATTGATAAAAATTAACGCGAACTAAGTTTTTAAACTAACGTCCTGGACATAACCAGGTCCTAAAACTTAGAAGTTTATTCAAATTGATTGATCGATGTTTTTCTTAAAAAGCACGAGATATTGATAAAAATTAACGCGAACTAAGTTTTCAAACTAACGTCCTGGACATAACCAGGTCCTAAAACTTAGAAGTTAATTCAAGTTGATTGATCGATGTTTTTCTTAAAAAGCACGAGATATTATATCAAGAATTAACGCGAATTAAGTTTTCAAGACAATGTCCGGGGAGCAACCAGGACTTATCTTAGAAGTTGGGTCAAGATTGGTTAATATGTTTTTCCTAGAAAAATATAAGAGTATCAATCAGAGCACCAACAAAAAGAAAAACAAACTAAGAATATTACCGAAGTGCATAGAGGCAAAAGGATATAAACCAATTAAAAGCAAAGATTGATAAAGTCAATTGTCTGGAGGTGAAAAAACCTCATACAAAAGTTACAAAATATATATATATGTGTTCAAAAAAGAAAAAGAAAGGCCCTAGGCTCCACCGGGCTGCTCCGTTGAGGTCGCCATCTGGCCTTCCTGCTCGGCCGCTGTGGAGGTCTCCCCGATCTCAGAGGGCGCCTCTTGCTGAAGACGAGCTTTAAACCCCTCCCGGAAGGACTCCCAGGCATCCGCTCCTAGGAAGGAGAAGTCGTCGTCCGGGTTGAAGACCCAGCAGTGGTATTGCATGTCCTCCATGGCGGAGCTGGAGGCCGCCTTCTCCTTTTACAAGGCGGCCTTAGCCTCCTCGACCTTTGTTTTTGTAGAGTCTAGCGTGGCCCGGGCAGCCTTGGCCTCCTCAAGTTTGGCCGTTACAGCGGCTAGGGCGGCCTTGTTAGCCTCGGCCTCTTCCAGCTTGGGGCGGGACGCGTCCAGCTCAGCCCGCGCGGCCGCCAAGGCATCCTTGGCCTCCTGTTCTTGCTTTTGGGCAGTCTTCAGGGCGGCCAAGGTAGTTTTCTGGGCAGCCAAAACAGCTTGATGCTTGCCCCTCATGTCCTCGAGCCGAGCCTTGGACCTGGATATGCTCCAGTGAAGAGCCAAGGCACCCTACAAAACAAAGAGGCAACTGCCTTAGAAAAAAAAAAAAGAGAGAACGTGCGATGCATGAAAACCATAGGGTACAAAATGTAAAGCCAGCTTACCGTTAGAGCCATTCCCAGTGAAGACTCCATCACACTCTCTGTGCTCCTTATTTCGATCGCCCGTAGGTCCCTTTCGGTGGCGGTGTAGTAGTGGTCGACGGTGTAGGTTGCCGTCTCGTACACCGTCCCCCGAAAGATGTCAGGAATTTTCTCCAAGGTCTGGGGGTCCACCGGAATGCACACCTCGGGGACTGCGGTTGCCAAAATCCCGGGCTCTGCCTCCATATCCCGAACAAAGGCGGGAGCTCGTGGAGGGGACGGGGGCATCTTCTCCATTGCTGCAGGAGGTGGAGGTACCTTGGCCTGGGCAGCTGGGGTCTGGTCTTTCCCCTTTGCAAGGGACTTGGATGGTGTCCCAGCGGCTTTCTTCACCACCCGAAGCTTCTTCATTTTGGGCCCAGAGGCCCCAGCAGAAGAGTTCCCTTCGGTGAACATAGCTCGCAGGTCTTTGTTCCCGGGCTAAGACATCTCCTCTGGCAAAACAAAGACAACATTAGTATACAAGTAAGCATTTATGCAAGAACAACAAAAATAAGAGGGATCTATGGTCACGACCATCGGCCCTGGAGCTTCTGCGGGGGAATCTAAGAAAATGACTTCGCGAGCTGGAACAGGTTCTGGGTCCGAATCTAGTTCGGGACTAGACTCTTCTACATATTGCCTAAGACCCGGAGCTACAGTACCCTCCCGAAGAGAGGGCCACGACTGGAGATTAGTCCCATACTCCTCAAAGATGGCTGACCTAAAGGCTAAGGTGTTGTCTACGACTACAGTACCCCTAGGTCGGCTACTCTCGTAATCCAGCACGAGCCGGTCGACACACTGGAGTAGGGTTACGTCGAGGTCTGGGTCATTTCGATGGCGTTGGACGGGCTGGTTGGGATTAAACCTAGCTAACCGAGGATCGGCGGTTTCCCTATCTAAGCCCCTGAACATGTAAGGATTACCTTGCCCAGAGGGACCTGCGGCTGCTCCGGACTAGATCCTCTCCTCGTCCGTTCCTTGGGCGACCTCAAGCGCCCGCTTCCTCCTCGTCCTTACGAGGGGCACCTCGTCCTCCTCGTCCTCGTCCTCTCATTCCCTCGCGGCCTCCTCCTCAGGGATGGGCCTTATCTCGCGAGCTGGGGGAAGCCCCCGGGGTCTCCTCAGGGCCAAAGTCTGGCATGGAGAGATCAGTTTGCATGCCAACATCGTCTCGTCTATCACGAGCTGGCGATAGTCCTTTTCACTGGGGGCAGACCCGCCAGTGTCTGGTACTGACTCCCGAGGATCACAGACTTGTCTGTCCTCGCGAAAATGGCTGCAGAATTGTTCTAAGTCAGAAACTGGTAAAGGGGAGCTAATCAATACTTAACTTAAGAGATAAGAGTAAAAGGTACTTACGAGGACGGTTGAAGTAATGAAGTTCGTAGTTTCGAAACCCCTTGGACATAAAGAACTGGTCTTTGAAGTCGTTGGGGTGGCTGGGCAGCTCGATGACCGCAGCCGTGTTTGGAAAGCGGGTTAGGTAGTAGAACCCGTCGCCTTGCCCCCGCTGCTCCGAGCTGGCCTTGAGGCAGAAAAAATATAAGATATCCACCAGAGTGGGGACCTCCCATTCCTGTTTCAGGAACATATATCTCAACCCTACCAACAAACGATAGGAGTTGGGGGGGAGCTGGAAAGAAGTCAACTTCACATAGTTGAGGAAGTCGGTGAAGTATTGGTCCAGCAGGAGGAAGGCCTCATCCTTGAAATGCTTGCCACTCCAAGCTGCGTATTCCACATCGAGTGGCGCGCAGCTCTGCTCACCTTCTAGGGGAGGTCGGGCGATCAGGGCGCCCCTCCCCAGCTCGATATTGTGGGAAAGGAATATTTTATTCACTTTCCCCTGGTCAATGATCTTCGAGACGATCTTCTCAGCCTCGAAGAAAGCATCGGCCGCCACCTCGAGCTCCCGCTCCACGGTCAACCCGAAAGCGAGGATTGGGGAGTCTATCACCACCTCATTTCCTTTGGATTGATGGGAGGACGAGCTGCCTGCGGTCTTTTTAGGGGCGTTCTTCTTGGGTCCCATCTGGTCGCCTAGTGAACAAAAGAAGAAATTTTAGAAAGGGCAACCTAAACATAAGAAAGAATCTGAAGAGAAGTGTTTCCTTTGCACGAGCTGAGGTAATCTCAGCCCGTGGAGAGTGAGACCACGCGGTTCTATGAACACGCGCCTGTGCTCCCAATGGATCCCCGATTACTCGGAATTCATGTGTCAGGAGGGTCAGGATAAAAGTTTGCCTTGGAAGGAAAGTTTCAGTAGGCAAGAAGTGCAAAACCACCTGTGAAGCGTGTCCCCTAAGATACCCGGTTTTGCACCCAAAATGCTGGATATTTTAAACAAGCATACCAAAAAATCCTACCCAGAAGATTTCCCCAGAAAGCGCACCCTATGAGCCATGCTCCTAAATGGTTTTCTTCTACAATCGATGCCCTAAAAAAAAACCTACACCCTTCATACCCACAAAAAACCAACAGAATATTGCATGCAGCTACAGGAACTATTTACCTAGGCTAAAGTGAAAAGAAAATTTAAAGCATGCACAGTCAGAAAACTTACGAAGTGTTTTGCTGTGGGGGGGATGAAGGGGTCGTCTGGGTTGGGGCCTCGACGGAATAACTGGTACCAAAACCTCAAAGGAGCCCTTGCACCTGATCTTCTAGAATGCTGGGAACGGTAACCGGGAGAAAAAGAGGGTTTTTTGAGGGTGAGAAGAGAGAAGAAGAAGGGAAATTTAGAAAATTTTCAAATAAACGGGTGGCCCATGCGTAAGGTGGCCACCCCCTTTTATATACGTGAAAGGCCATGTGAAGAGGGTTGTTGGATTGCCCTGATGTGGGATCCGAGGCTCTCCACTAAAAAGGCAAAACGACGGCTGAGTATAGGGTATGCCATTTAATGCGGTTCTCGGAAGACATACCATCACCAACCACGATGCTCCACGTATTCGGCGCCTGCATAATAGGTGGAATATGGAGAGTCCATGGAGAAGCCTAAAAGCCCCCACTGTGGCCCCAGATGACGTCGTGTGCCACGAGCAGAGGCTTGGGGGGCAAATGTACGCCCTAATTTTCCACGGGCTATTAGCGAGTTGAGATATGGCATAATTATATCAGCCACGTGGATAGCACGTGGCCAGAGCTGCTGTTGTCAGGTCCCACCTCTTTAGCTCGAGGTAACCAAAGGTTTATCAAGATTATTTAAGGGCCGAGTCAGGAATATGAAGACCGCAGGTCAAGAAGGCATCCAGCTCGAGGCACGAGCTGGAGTTGGAAGTTGTGACCCTTTATAAAGTCAACCACGCAATGTAAATGTGCATATATCAGACATCACGTGTCTGATATATCCCTGAATTCTCGGACACGCAGCGTGAACGTGCGTGTTCAGGCACCCACGACTGGGTTGGGTCGTGCGGCCCATTATCCCCCTTACCTATTGATTAAACCACACTTCATTTATCAGGTTTTAGGAATTAATCATGAATGTCACAGAAGTGACATGATGGGTAAGAAGGTCACGGGATGACCCCCCTTACCAACTCCCAGGTGCCCTCTCCTGTAAATATGGAGATCCTGGGAGTTGCAAAGGGTTGGATTCTATTGTGTAACAAAATACCTTGTAAGGAATACCAGAAATATAGCAATAATATTGGCTGGTGGAGTAGAAGGATTTTAACCTTTGAACCACCTAAAAACGTATTCGTGTCATCAGTCCATTTTAAGATCATTCATCTGTTTCGGTTCATTATTCAACACTAATCCCTTTCTTTTATTTTCTTAATTACCTGTTGGTGAAGAACCGCGTCAACAAATGCCCCTGGGAGTTTTTTTGGGACCTCGAGCACAAGGTTTTATTTGAGGTTACTTAAGCTTGAAGTAGCTTGCCAGATAGAACGTACGTTAGAAAACATTTCCTCTCTCCTTCGTTAGCTCATTTTACCGTTCGAAGCGTTTTTGAAGAAATCTCGAGTTCTAGGAGTCGGAATCAAGCGAGGATCGAGGCATAGCGATCCTAGGAAAGATTAGAAGCTTCTTAACTGGAGGATTTGATGGAAAACAACTCAATCAAAGGTAATCTAAGTTTAAGTTTTGAGTTATTAGAGTTTCTATGCTTTGAATTGGTTTTTGAGAATCATTGAGTTTTTGGTTCGATTGAGCCTTGGGTTTTGATGGTTTTGGACCATTGGGAAGCTTGGGAACTTTAATTTTATGATTTGTAAGTGTTTAGGTATGTTTTTGGAGGGTTTGGAATGAAGAAAATCGTGTTTGGGCAAGTTCTGGGTTGGGGGTCGCGGCCCTGTTCTTGGAGTGTCGCGGCCCTAGCTCGAAGAAGCAGGTGGCTGAGTTTGTGCTTGCTGGGTGCCATGGCCCTTGCTTCAGGAGTGGCTGGGGTCCGCGGCACAAGGTGCCAAAGCCGCAGCCCTTGGGCAGGTTTGAGCCCGTTTGTGTGTTTTGACCCCGGGAACATAGTTTTAGGCCTCAGGATTGTTCCTACTACTTGGATTAGTTTGGATTGATGTCCCGGGGGCTAGATATTGGTTTGGAAACCTATGTTGATCATTTTTATTGATGATGTCCTGTATTTGGTTATGACTAGGTGACCGCTAAATGACTAAAAGTTGATCGTTCTCAAGGGTCGTTCTTTTATTCATTCTAGCTCGAATCTGAGGTAAGAAAACTGCACCCTGTGTATATATGACATGCGTGATTGTTATTGAGTCATGTTGATGGATAAATGTGGACATGGATTGCATATTAAATGCTAGTGAATGTTGTTTACTTGTATATGGTACTGACTAGTCAGGGACACTGACCTAAGAGTCAGAAACGGCATAAGTGTCCTGAACGCAAGGCCGAATGAAGATTAGATCTAATCGATATCAGCGTTGAATGGCTCTAAGGCATTAACGCTGGACCGACCCTAAGGTCGATGAACTTATAAGCGCTTGGCTAGTCTAAGACTAGTTACTGAGAGCCAGGGCCGAAGGCCCAGGTGACCGTTTGTCACATGGCTAGGGAACGATGTTCCAGGGTTATGACTCTATGTTCATGAGGAAGGTTATGTTGGTGACTAGTCACCATGCACCTATCCTGTTTAAGCTAGTGAAAGGTTCACTTAGCTGTTAAGCCCTGGTGACCCTATCGTCACAAGGCTAAAGGGAGCTATACCCAACTTAGTGACTTTTGCGACTGTCACCTATCTGTTTTGGACTGATAGTCCTGAATGATTACTATGATCATTGTTGATATTATATTATGCTATATTGTGTTTTCTTGCTAGGCCTTGGCTCATGGGTGCTATGTGGTGCAGGTAAAGGGAAAGAAAAGCTCACCCAGCCTTGAGTGGAGAGCTTAGGTGGTGATGTGTACATATGCGGCCGCTTGACCACCACTGCCAAGGAGTTCTCAGAGGAACTAGGGGGTTTACCCTATTTTGCCGCTTAGGTCGGCGAGTTTGTAAATTTGAAACAGTAGTGACCATTTTGAGTTGTAAATAACTTGTAAATGTTTTGATGAGCTCATGAGCAGTTATATACTTAATAAAATATATCATTTCCTCTTTATTGGTTTTCCACCTTAACCTGTTAATAACACTTAGAGCACGTTTTTAACCAAAGAACTGGGGTAGCGGGTCAAATTTCTGGTTCACCGTAACTGTTCTGGGGTAACCAGGGCATTACAAAGACATGGGTACCAAGTTAAGTCTTAGTACGACATTTCATCGACGATCAATCCGAGCGTACCATACAGATTTTAGAAGATATGTTGCGCGCTTGTGTACTAGACTTCGGAGGATCGTGGAGTAAGTATTTGCCACTTATAGACTTCTCCTAAAATAATAGCTACCAGGCAATGATCGCTATGGCATCCTATGAGTTACTCTATGGAAGGAAGTGTCGATCGCCGTTACATTGGGACGAGGTAGGAGAAAGATAACTTATTGGGCCTGAAGCTGTTAGAGAGGCTCAGGATGCAGTGGCGCTGATTAGAAAGTGTATGCTCACTGCTCAGAGCCGACAGAAGAGTTATGCGGATGCCAAGCGGCGAGATGTGGAATTGAAAGTCGAAGATCAAGTATTCTTAAAGATATCTCCTATGAAGGGAGTAAAGCGGTTTGGGAAGAAAGGCAAACTTAGTCCCTAGTTTATAGGTCCTTTTGAGATATTGGATGTAACGCCCCAACTCCAGGGACCGTTACGGTGTGCCTTGCAAACAGTGCTAAACTCGCTAATCGAGTCATTTGGCCAAAATCGTGAACTAAGTATGATTAGCGGTTTAGGGATTAAAAACTTTGGTTAAGATGTAACGTTTCACTAGAACGTTTAACATATACATTGGGATCCCGAAAATATAATTTCAAAGTTTATTACAGAAAATATTTACAACAGGCCGTTCTAAGCGGCAAAACAGGGTTCAACCCTAGTTCCACTTTAAACCTCGGTCGTGGAGGACGAGCAGTTGCATATGTACACATCATCACCTAAGCTCTTCAACTCAAGGATGGTCCAGCTTCCTCTTGCCTTTATCAGCACCACGTAGCACCCGTGAGCCAAAGCCCAGCAAGAAAACACAATAAAGCATGATATAATATCAACAATGATCATAATAACCATTTAGGACTATCAGTCCAAGCAAATAGGTGACAATAGCCAAAAGTCACAATAATGAGCATAGCTCCCTCTAGCCATGTGACGATAGGGTCACCAGGGCTTAACTGCTAAGTGATTCTTTCATAAATTTGATCAGGACAGGTGCATGGTGAATGGTCACTAACATAACCTTCCTCCCGACTCTAGAGTCGTGCCATGGACAGCGTCCCCTAGCCATGTGACAAACAGTCACCGGGGTCATATACCTTGGCTATAAACATCTAGTCATAGACCAGGCAAGCGCTTATAAGTTCTTCGACCTTAGGGTCAATCCCGCACTAATGCCATGGAGTTATTCAATGTGTGATCATCGACCTTAGGGTCGGTATGGCATTAGTGCCTTAGAGCCACTCAATGCACGATTCTCGGCTTTAGAGTCAGTTCAGCATTAATGCCATAGAGCCATTCAATGCATGATTCATCGACCTTAGCGTCGGTCTAGCATTAGTACCTTAGAGCCACTCAATGCACGATTCATCGACCTTAGGGTCGGTCTAGCATTAATGCCATGGAGCCATTCAATGCATGATTCATCGACCTTAGAGTCGGTCCCTAACTAGTCAGTGTCATACACAAGTAAGTCATGCCACCAATCATATATCACAGGTTCCATATCCTTAAACAAGGTATTCAGCATGCTTACTAAACAGGTATTAATACAATTAGGACCATGCATAAACACAGAGGCTCAAGCTCTGAACGATATCATACTTAGTATACAAAGCATGTCCTAATCACATGTTTCTCATGCATCTTATGCAATTTATCCAACAATCCAACATGCACCAATAGCAGCCATGCATGTCACACATAATAATCAACCGACATGCATCAATAATAACCGTGCATGTCATTCTAAATAATCAACCAACATGCATCGATAATAGCCATGCATGTCACATATACACAGGGTGCAGTTTTCTTACCTCAAAGTCGAGCTAGAACGATTAAAAGAACGACCCTTGAGAATGATCAACTTTCAGTCCTTTAGCGGCCACCTAGTCATAACCAAATATTAGGTATCATCAATAAAAATGATCAACATAAGTTCCCAAATCAATATCCAGCCTCCGGGACATAAATCCCCACTCAACCGGGTACTAGGTTCAACCCCGAGGCCTATGGCTTGAATCCCCAAGCTAAAAACATGTTTTTGGTCAAAATGGCCTTAAGGGCCGCGGCCCTCCCCTGCTGCGCCGCGGCGCGCCCTAAAACAGAGAGGGCTCTCCCCCTGCCAAACGCCAAGGGCCACGGCGCACCACAGCTGCGCCGCGGCGCCCAGCCCAGACCAGCAATACGGCCACATGTACCAGAAATTTAACCCTGCGTTCTCCCTCTCAAACCAGCCTCTCAAATCAACTCCAAACCTCCTCCAATCATACAATTAAACCCCCAAATAACACCCATAGCTCACCCTCATCAAATCCCAATCAAACCAACACAAAAACTAAACTCCCTTTGATTCCCACTTTCTACATCAAAAATCATGAGCTGAAAACTAAAACGAAAACAGAGAAACACCTGAAACTAAAGTCTAAAACTCACCTTGAAACTGGTTTTGGACCTCCCTCACAAGCTGAATCAAGCCACCAACCCAGCCTTAAGTTTTCCTAGCTTGAAACCTCTCCTAGAGCTCAAGAACACCAAAGGAGAAATGAAGAAGATAATGTACGGGAAGGAGTAAGCAAGTCTCTATTTTGTTCTGTTTTAATCTACCACTTTCTACAGCCAGCAGCCTTTTAATTCATATATATCCACCCCTAAAATGACCAAATTACCCTTGTGTCATCTTAAGCCTCTAAAACCAATTCAAGGGTAAAATTGGTACTTTTTGCTTAACCCATTAATCATAATTAACGCTTCCCAATTCCCACTAATCTCAATATCCTCAAACACCAATAATTCATATCCTGTTACCCTAAAATCCTCGGTAACGCTATAATCATTAATATCACCCCGAAACTCACCCCGAGCCCCGAGCTTAAACCCGTTATGACTAGACCGAACACTTACATCTCATGATCGTCTCATGTCGATAGCTCGAACCAATCCACCTTATAATGTGGATATATTAATTAATCACAACCATGCACCCAAAATATACAATTACGCACACTGTAGCCAAATTACCAAATTACCCTCATAATTAATAAATTCTCCCATATGCATGCATCCACCATTATATAATAATACAATTCACGTGAACATGCATATAATCATTAAATACTATAATAAATCATTTATGGCCCTCCCGACCTCCTAATCAAGGTCCTAAACCTTATTAGGAAATTTGGGGCATTACATTGGACAAGGGGGAACAGTAGCATATAGATTAGCCCTACCGCCAGCTCTAGCAGATAGCCACAATGTGTTTCACATCTCGATGCTGCGTAGATATGTGCCAGACCCATCTCACGTCCTCAAGTACGATACAATAGCACTCCAGAAAGACTTGAGTTACGAGGAACGAGCAGTTAGGATCCTAAAGAAGGGGCATAAGGAATTACGGTCTAAGAGTATTCCAATAGTCAAGGTCCTATGGAGTAATAGTTCAAAATGGGAAGCAACGTGGGAGTTGGAGGAAGAATTCCTAGCACAATATCTGGAATTGTTTGGTGAGTAAATTTCGAGGACGAAATTCTTTTAAGTAGTAGTAGGAGCAACAGCAGCAACTGCTGCTGCAGCAGGACTTAGTTGGAAACTCACAAAAACAATTATAGATTTTATAAATTTAACATATAGTTTTGAAATATTAATTATAACATAAGGTTTGATGAATATAGCTGGCCCTAAGAAATATTATTTATTATAACCTAAAGTGTATATAGATTCAATAAGAACGTGACACTTGTCACAAGCATGTTTATTAAGGATTTAAGCATTTTGGATTAATAATTTAATAAAGGATAAATCTCAAAGCTCTAGAACCTTCCAGCAGTTGTTAGGATCACATTTTACTCAGTCAAAGCTATTTAAACAAATTCAAAATAAGCTGAAAGAGTGCAAAAATGTGTTTGATATATCAACATATGCTGATATATCGTAGCTATAGGGGCTGATATATCGCCTATGGGAGATACAAAAAACACGTCGACTTCGTACAAACGAAAGCACGAGACATAGGTAGGGGCGATATATCGCCTAGGGTAGGCGATATATCGGCTCCTAGAGCCATATTTTAATCTTTGTGGATTTAAATTAGAAACAACCCTCAACCACTTGGACTTGCTTTTGAACGTTTTTGACCGAGTTCTGGGCGTCTGTTGAAACTAAAATTCAAATCTTTTCAACTTATATTCATTTATTTATTCAATTTAAAAGGGGTTAGTTTCACTCCTTGAACTCTATAAGTAGAACCTAGTACTCAGCCATTTCACTCATCATTCAAGCATTCTTCAGAGCATCCAAGCTGCTAAGTTTACTCTAGAGAGAAAACACTTGGGTTTTGGGTTAAAAGCTTTTCTAATCTAAGCTTTTCTAAACACTTGGGAAGTAAGATAGAGTGATATTTCGGTATCGAGGTGTATATCGGAGTTCTAGATCATCCAAGGTATTCTTATCCTCAAGTTTAATCCATCATAGTTCTTTTATTTTCTTCCATTTTTCCTTCAGATCCTAACTCATTATTATGGCTTTTGGTTAGGTGTTTATGTTCCTTGAAACTTAAGGTTTTCAGTAAGTTTCTATCTTGATGGTTTAGTTCTCTTTTTCATCTCATTTTCTTTAGAAACTCATGACTCTTACTGTTGATTTTAGGAGTTTTCCAATCCCATTCTTGTCTCCAATATCCCAGTTTTTTGGTAAGGAAAATAGGTTAGATATATGTGTTATGATATGTTTATGTGATATGATATGCCATGTTGATATGTTATATATGTATGAATATGTTTTATAGTCACTTGGGGCTTATAGTTTCTTAGATAGCAAACCCCAAGATTTTTATCATTATCGTGGATTAGAGTTATGATTTACCCTACCTCGATTAGTAGACAGAGGACCTAGATGGGTTATCATATACTACTTTGTGATCTAACCTACCTCGATTAGTAGACTGAGGACCTAGATGGTTTTATCACATACCATGATAATGTGTTAATGGCCATTAATATTGTAGTCCTATATAATGTACGTTTTTACGTCATATGTTGTATGATATAGTCTTATGATTTATGATATATGTTTTTAGTAGATTTTCCTTGCTGGGCATTAGGCTCATTCCTTTTATTTTAGATGGTGCAATAAAATGAACTTGGAAGGCGGGACGAATTCGTGGCAGCTTGGCATGTGTATTAGGGATGGATTGATTGAATGGATTGCTGGAAGATCGAGGATGACGTTGTTTTCAAGTATTTTAATTAACATTTTATGTATTTTCGCACTTAGTATTCAAACAATTGATTAAATTTTATGTTTTATGTACTAAACAATGGGTACCTATACCTTATTTTGTATTTCGTACCATATTTTGGATTTTTAACAAAGTTCTAATATTTTATGTATGTATGCCAAAATAGTAGTTATGTTTAGTAGTTTTTAATGGTCCGAGGTCTAGAATTAGTCGAGGCATTACATAAATGATAATGGATAGACCATTTATTTAAGAGTGAGAAATCTATACCGTTCTCGTCGAAGATTCAAGTATGGGACCAGTATATTCTGGTAGTTGTTGTTTTCCCCTCCCATGATGGGGAGGGTATTAGCTGCTCGAGTGTTGGGGATAGGTTCTCGAATGGTCACTCCCGTTGGTCAGCGCCTCTGGGGCTGTGACACTTCTTGCTGTTGCTCAAGGTTTTCTTGTCCTTTAGTGTCCTCTCTAGTGGCACTCCCCGCAGTGGATTCCCTCACTTCCTGGTGAGGTTCTAAAAGGCTGACCAGCCTTAAGTTGCTCTCCGTGAACAGCTCCTTGACGCTTTTTTCTATGTTCGTCATGATGGTCAGGGTTGTGGCTCTTATCTCCATTTCTAGAGTGGGGTATGGTCGGTGCCATGGACCTAGATACAGCACAAAACAACTAAGGACAAGGAAAGATGAAAAATAACTGGATAAATGTCGACCAGAGATTAAAAGTTTACATCCTCGTGTGAAGGCCATGTTGTACTCTTGGAAGTACCTTCCTACATTGGACTTGTGAGTAATGTCACTCAGGAATGTATGAGTGGATTCCTGGTGGTAGAAATGAAAGAACCCCGTGTTGTTCTGATTGGGGTTGAATTTGAGATCGAACAGATAGTTGATCTCATGAGGAGTAGGCACGGGACATTTTGTGTGATTATATAAGATATAGAGTGCTAAAATTACTCTATATCCATTGAGTGTTATTTCGAAATAGGTGACCTCAAAATAATTAGGCTAGATATCTGGTGGTGAAAAGTTTAAAGGTTGAGGATTGCTTGTCGGACCCTTGGCATTGGTTACAGGCTGGTTGGAAGGAGAGTTTGTGGTTTTCTTTTTTCTACGAGCAATGTGTTTGACACGACCCATCTTCAAATGGTTTTATGACGGATTGTAAGGAGGACTAGTTGTAGGGTTTGGGTGTGAGGCTGCAGGCTCAGAAAAAGGCAGAGAAGGCTATTCTTGATCCTCGAACAACAAAGTGAGAAGGACGTCGCCTATTGGTCTCTCACCTCCCCATGGATCATGCATGAATATTTGAGAATAACAAATGAGAAGTGAGAATCTATGACTAATAGATAGAAGAAAGAGAAAAGCAAGGATAACATTGCTCGTGTATAAGAGTTAAGCTTTTATACGACCAGCAACATCTTGATAAAAACACAATGAAAATGCGAGCGGGATGAAAAAATAGATCAAAAGTGAATGTGAAAAGTTTTTTCAGAAAAAACTTTTCAACTCCGAAAACAAGCGGGAAAAACCCAGTTTTTCCGAAATACTCAAAATCAAATTTTCACTTCGATTTTGGACTCGAAATCAGAGTACTTATACCCCATATTCCTTCTAAGCATTGTTTTGTATGATATATTACCTAAAATCTCTATTCTAGCATAGTTGTTTTAGGTATTTTTTTCCCTAAACCCGATTACCCAAAAAAATTCTCAAAAACAGTAGAAACTCAGTAACAAAAACTTGTGATTTAGGACCAGAATACATGAAAATTGTTACAAAGATAAGAGGATGGGTTCGAAAACTTACTTGGAGTACAGGTTGTAGGAGAAATCATGAAAGTTTTGCTCGGAGTTGCTCGAAGACGTCTCGAGTCGCACTGGAGTCTCTTGGTTTTCTTGAAGGTTTTTCTGAATATTCTTGGAGTATGAAGGTTCATGTAAAAAATGAAAAAAGGTGAAGAGGTTTATATTTATACTACTCGGGGTAGTAATGGAAGGTAATGGTGGGAATGAGGTTTCGATGCATTAGGAATCGTAATAACCGTCAAAACATTTCTGGGAAACTATAAAGGTCATGATTACTTGCCTTTTCAAAAAAGTAATTACTGACGGATGTGACAGGTCAGATGGATTGTTGGTCGATTAAGTTTAGTAAATGTTGATCGCATTAAAATAAACTTGGGGGGCAAATGTTTATCCAAAAAATATTTTCTTGATGATGTGGCATAATAGGGACATACATGGATAGCACGTGACTATTTATTGATGGTTGTTTGGTCGACCAACGACCAGGATAGCAAGTTGCTCGATGGATTCAAGAAATATGATGAACAGTACGACAGAAGATATGTTGATATATGCGACCAGGTCTGATCGTAGTAACGAAGCCAGACTTCAAATACAATTATAAGTTGGATATTTCTAAGATATTTGACCATCTTTATGTGGAACTATTATGAATTCTGTTAGTATTCAAATATGTTTATGTTCAAAGTTTAAACATGGTCCATCAGTCCACATGTACATCCTTGAACCTATAAATATGACTCATGAGATTCATTTAGGGGATAGGCAGTATTTTGTATTGAGAAATAGAACAAGTGTTTTTATACACAACTTTTGTATTCCACTTTGGAGCTTATGAAAGTTAGTGAACCCTAGTTTGCTAATCGCAGATTTCAGAGTTTACATTAATAGAAACACTATGTGGATGTAGGTTATTACCAATCTCTGGGGCTGAACCACTATAAAATCTTCGTGTTGTTTAGTTCTTGCATTCAGCTAATTAATTCTTATCGTTTTTAGTGACTCTGTGTCGTTGGCTAAATCATCAGTCAACATATATGTTCATAACTTAGGAAGAATGAGTTTTATTGCATAAGAATTGTTAGAGTTATTGAGTTAGGGGATTCTCATGAATTTTTGGTATTTTATTGATCTCTAATAATTTTATGATGATATAAAGGGATTCAAGATGAGAAAAACTCAAAAAGAATCGTCAAAGTAAGATTTATATTGAGGGAGATATGGCATTTCGAAGTTTAGTCGGCGTCAGGTTTTCGAATTAGAGCCGCGGCTCTTAACTGCGTCGGGTCATTTTTTGTTGTTTTTAGGTCGTTTTGAAGTCATTTCATATAGGGTTCGTTGGGGACTTTCTCCCTAACTTCTTAAGGACATTTTTAGGACATCCCTAAGGACAATATAAGGTTGATTGGGTCTTAGGAGGGGTAAGGTTTGGTTCATGACCTTTGGCTTAATTTATGAGTCTCTAAATGATAAATGTTGTACGTTTTGGATTTAGGACTTGGCAAGACACTTGAAGGGAGTTGATTGCGTCGTTGCTGGACCTAAGGTAAGAAGAGTGGAAAATTGCACGCAAGGTGTACGCTCGACGTACTTATGTATGGTAAACTTTGTACGCTATGAATTATATTTTGAATTATGTCAGGAATTATATTGTGAACTTTGCTAAGAATTATGTTATGAAGTATGATGTGAATTATGTTATGAGTTACATTAGAAATTATGTCATGAGTTGTGCTATGAGGTATGTTATAGGTTATGCATGTTATGTGTGACAATATTATGTGTGAATATGTTGTATGTTTGCGTGGCATGCTTACGATATGAAAATGCATGCTCACGTTATGATATGAAAATGCATGCTTACATTAATTCGTGCTCAGTTGCACAACTGACCAGATTAGCACTGGTTTACAGCCGGTGCGACATTGGTAATACGCGTTATGAATGTTTTGTGATATACTATTATTGTTGCATGTTATGTTATGCTTTGGTATGTAAATCTATGCTGCAAGAATGATACGTTACAATATGAATTATTATTGAACTTTATAATTTATGTAAGGTTATAAATTACAAGTAGTATAAGTTTTAGGTTGTGATTATATGAGTTATTTTATGTTTATGTTTTATATCTCATATTGTTGGGCTTGGGGATTGTATCCTATATAGCTATTCTTATTGGGGGTTAGCTCACGGGTACTCTGTGTTGCAGGTAAATGTATAAGCGTAGTTGATTAGGCGATGAGTTGGAGACGGCTTGGTCAGATGTGTGCATGTCGTGATTGGTTGACCTAGGGGTTATGGGGTTGCTACTTATGTATTATTATAATGGTTTTAACCTTTGGTTTATGTTGTGTCTTAAACGTGTATTTTTGTTATATTATTTTATAATATAATGTTTTAGATTAAATAAATGTGACAAAGAGTGTCACATATTGTAACATATAATAGAGAGTTACAATATTTAGATATATGTGAAATATTCAAATATGTAACATATTTGGTGTTACAAATTTGTAACTTCCAAATATTGCTCATTATTGTGTATATTTGTTGTTACACAATATTGAGATAAATTTCTTAAAGCCATATGTGAAATGGTTGTTAAAGATATGATTTTAACCCCAATAATGCGTTTAGGGAGTTACAAAATCAATTGGGAGGGTGTTGGAACCGTTTGGAAAAACAACACATTTTTGTGTGCTGAAATTGGTCAGTGGCCACGGCCACAGGATGTTGGTGGCCGCAGCTTGGGGAACAGAGGCTAGTGGTCGCGGCCACAGGTGAAAAACTGACAAAGTTTTTTCAGTTTCTTCCAACCTTTTTGAACGGCTCCAAAAACCCAAATAACTCTCAAATCTCATTTTTAATTTCATAAACATCCAATTAATCATTGGTAACAACCATGGGGCTGATGAAATTTGAAATTCAAAGGGGGTCTCTAAACTCTATAAATAGGAGCCTATTGCTCACTTGTAAGACAAAATTTTTCTATCCATTAGAGCACTTGGCTAGAAAACACCTAGAGGCTTAATTATTCCATAAAGAATTTCCAAAATCTGTGAGAGACCCCTTAGTGCTTAAGTTAGGGGAAAATAAGCCTTTGGACAAAGGTTTCAAACCTTATTCAAGTTGGTGATCCCCAACACTTTTCACTTTGGTTGTGTGAGTGAGAGTTTCTTGGGTTTTTGTTCTTGTTCTTCCTTTTTTCTTCTATTGTTTTTCATCTTATTATTATTGTTCTATTTACTTGTATCTTTGTTTAGAGTTGTAATCCTTTTATTTCTTTTATTTCAAACACTTTGACTTATTTGTATCATTTTGCTTAGAGTTGTATCTATCTATCCTCTTCTTCTAATTCTTTTATTGTCTATTTGTATTTTCAGTCATAGAATTGTAACACTTTTTAATCAATAATTATTTATATGTAATATTTTGTCTAGAGTTGTATTTTTTCTTTCTGTTTACCCAAAAATGGCTCCTGATGATATGGCAAGAAATTATTACACGTGGTTGGCACGTGGCAGCCGTTCGCCTACCAACCATATGTCTATTGCTTCATCAGATATCGTGTTTAGATGCGACCAGTCTGGTCGCTTGCTTCAATTTATTTCCTTTAAGATATGCAATCTTGTAATAACTACATTTATTATATTTTCTCTTTTTTGCCTTCATACGCTGAT
Organism: Humulus lupulus; assembly: GCF_963169125.1. NCBI lineage: Eukaryota > Viridiplantae > Streptophyta > Magnoliopsida > Rosales > Cannabaceae > Humulus > Humulus lupulus. The sequence goes on along the minus strand of NC_084800.1, from coordinate 46,021,420 downwards.
ATTAAGGATAATTAAGGCCCATTGGCCCATGTAACCCCCTTGATCCTATAAATATGAATGAGAGGGCTCAAGGAAGGGACTTTTGAACCTTGAACTTGAATACTCATAGAGAGAGCATAGTGTGATTATCCACAAAAAGTTGTAATTCTCCTAAGGTTGGTGAAACTCAAGAACCCTAATTCTTTGATCACTGCATTGGGATTCAACATCAATAAGAACACTAAGTGGAAGTAGATTATTACCACACAATTGGGGCCGAACCACTATAAATCACTTGTGTCACTTTCTTCCCATTTGATTATCTCCTGAATTTCCTTTTTATTCTTTCTCGTTATTTTGACTCTGTGTCGTTGGCCAAATCAAGGGTCAACACTTACCAATTTCCATTGAGGCAAATTACATTTTCCTAACAATTTTTTCTTACGCCGTGCATGCAAAACATGATTTATTTTAAATACCGAGATCTCAAGTTGCATGTTTTGTAAAAAGGTGTTAATTCATGTTTATTTCAATAAAAGTTTTGTTTTTCTTAAAGAGATTCATGAAAACATTAATTTATTTAAATGTAGAGTACTTAGTAAATTAATGGATTTTAAGTTGGGTCGTTACAAACACCTTTGACTAGGCAATACCCAGCCTTTCGTTGATCTACAGTGGACCTCTATTGCTGCTATCTACTTTGACGAGGATGGGAGAAATGGATGGCGGCTAGAGCTTGTGGATGAAGATGATGAGAAGAGAGAAAGAGTGATGAAGATGACGATGATGGTGATGGTGATGACGATGACGATGGTAAGAGAGAGAGAAAATGCAACGCCCTGGTTACCCCAGAACAGTTACGATGAACCAGAAATTTGACTCGCTACCCGAGTCCTTTGGTTTAAAACGTGCATCTAAGTGTTATTAATAGGCTAAGGTGAAAAACCAATCAAAAGGAAAGGATATATTTTATTTAAACGCATAAAACTGTTCATGGGCCCATAAAAAAAACATTCACAAGTTATTTACAACTCAAAATGGTCAATACTATTTCGAATTTACAAACCCGCCGACCTAAGCGACAAAGACCTAAGCGACAAAGATAGGGTAAACCCTCTAGTTCCTCTGAACACTCCTTGGTCGTGGTGGTCAAGCGGCCGCATATGTACACAACATCACCTAAGCACTCCACTCAAGGCTGGGTGAGCTTTTCTTTCCCTTTACCTGCACCACATAGCACCCATGAGCCAAAGCCCAGTAAGAAAACACAATATAGCATTAATATAATATCAACAATGATCATAATAATCATTCAGGACTTTCAGTCCAAAACAGAGGAGTGACAATTGGAAAAGTCACTAAAGTGGGTTCCGTTCCCATCAGCCATGTGACGATAGGGTCACCGGGGCTTAACAAATAAGTGATCCTTTCACTAGCTTATCAAGATAGGTTCTCGATGATCAAGTCACCAATATAACCTATCGCATGACCATAGAGTCATAACCGTGGGATTCCGCTCCCTAGCCATGTGACAAGCTGTCACCTAGGCCTTAGGCCCTAGCTCTGAGTAACTAGCTTAGACTAGTCAAGCGCTTATAAGTTTCATCAACCTTAGGGTCGGTCCAGCATTAATACCTTAGAGTCATTCAACGCTGATATCGATTAGATCTAATCTTCAATCGGCCCTGCGTTCAGGACGCTTATGCCGTTTCTGACTCTCAGGTCAGTAATATGCGACCAGTGCCGTCCTTGACTAATCAGTGCCACACACAAGTAAACAACATCTGCTATCATTTAATATGCAACCAATGTCCCCATTTATCAACCAACATGCCTCAACAGCAATCATGCATGTCATATATATACAGGGTGCAATTTTCTTACCTCTGGTTCGAGCGAGAAATAAAACAAGAACAACTCCTGAGAACGATCGACCTTTTGATTCCTTAGTGGTGACCTAATCACAACCAATTATAACCTCCATTAATGAAAATCAACAATAAATCGGTCTTGACCTAAACCCCACTCTCGAGACCCCGAAATATGCCCACACGGTGAGTAGATTCGATCCCAGGCCTTAAGGATTGAAACCCCGAGCCAAAAACCCTTAAAAGCACTCAAAACGAGATTCTGGAGGAACAGAGCAGCGCTACAGCGCTGCTCAATAGCGCCCCAGTGCTATACTCAGAACCCCCAACCGCCCAACAAAAGTCCCGTATAGCGCTATAGCGCCCTCTGATGGGCGTTGTAGCGCTACCCCCAGACTGATTCTCCCCTGAAACCTCCTTCTTCGACTCCTTCAATTCCAACCTAATTCCAATGCTTCCAAACCTCATTTTTGGTGCCAAATGAACCCAAAAACCATCCTCACATACCCCAAGCATCACAACCACAAGAACCCTAGCCAAAACTCCCAACAAAACCAAGCATCCAACCTAGAAATCCCAACTGAAAACCAGAACTAAAACAGAGCAAAGCAGGGATTTTAATGGCTAGAAACTTACCTCAAGCTCAGATTATGATGCTCTTCAATGGTGGAACACACTCCCAAACTCCCAAGACTTACTTCCCAAGCTTGAATCCTCAAGAATGGCTCAAAAATCCAAAGAGAAAATGGCCAAAAACAAGTACGAGAGAAGCTTGAACTTATGCTCTGTTTTCCTCTTCTTTCTACAACCTTAAATGGCTTATATCTATCCTAGGGGTGAAAAGACCAAAATACCCCTAGGTCAATTAAGGATTTCTAAAGGCTCCCAAGGGAAAAATTGGTATTTCCCACCTATCTCGTTAATCATAATTAACGCTCTCTAATTCCCGTTATTCTCGATAATCTCAAACATCAATAATTTATATCTCGTTACCCTTTTAATTCCCAACAACGCTTGAATCATTAAAATCACCCCGAGACTCATCCCGAGCCCCGAACTTAAACCTGTTATGACTAGACCGCTAATTAATATTACAGGATCGTCTCATGCCTAATAGCTCGAACAAACCCACATTATAATGTGGTCTCAACAATAAGTCACCGACATGCATACAAATATACAATTACGCCCTCAACGGGCCAAATTACCAAAACACCCCTGTAATGAAATGTGGACCCACATGCATGCTTTTAACATCATATTATAATATAATTCACATATACATGCATATAATCATTTAATGGCATAATTAAACAGTTATGGCCCTCCCGGCCTACTAATCCAGCCATTAAACCGCATTAGGGATTTCGGGGCATTATAACTATCTCCTCCTTACAGAAATTTCGTCCTCGAAATTTACTTGAACAGCTCGGGATACTGACTTCTGCATATCTGACTCCAGCTCCCAGGTCGCTTCCTCGACCTTGTTGTTCCTCCAAAATACCTTAGCCAAAGGTATCGTCTTATTCCTGAGGACCATATGCTTTGGTCAAGTATCTGAACTGGCTGCTCCTCAAAGGAGAGATCTGGCTCAAGCTCCAGATCTTCATAGCTCAAAATATGATCACATCAGATACATACCTCCGAAGAGCTGAAACATGAAACACATTATGCACAGTGGACAATACCGGAGGCAAAGCCATTCTGTAAGCCACTTAACCAACCCTCTCCAGGATCTCAAATAGACCTACAAACCTAGGACTCAACTTGCCTTTCTTCCCAAACCTTCTCACCCTTTTCCATGGCGAGACTCTAAGGAATACATAGTCTCCCACTTGGAACTCCACGTTCCTGTGCTTGGGATCTGCATAACTTTTCTGCCTACTCTAAGAAGCCAACATCCGAGCTCTAATCTTATCAATGGCCTCACTGGTCCTCTGAACTGCCTCAGGACCTAAGTATCTCCTTTCACCTATCTCATCCCAATGAATGGGAGATCTGCATTTCCTACCATACAGCATCTCATTAGGTGCAACTCTAATGGTAGACTGATAACTATTGTTGTAGGAGAACTCTATCAAAGGTAGATACTTATTCCAAGATCCACCAAAGTCCAGCACACATGCCCGCAGCATGTCTTCCAATATCTGGATCGTCCTCTCAGATTTCCCAGCTGTCAAAGGATGATAAGCACTACTGAACTACAATTGTGTCCCCATGGCCTTTTGTAAACTCCCCCAGAACTTGGAAGTAAAAGTAGGGTCCCGATCTGACACGATCAACCTAGGTGCTCCATGAAGGCGCACGATCTCTCTCACATAGAGATCTGCATACTAGTCAACTATATAAGTAGTCCTCACTGGCAAGAAGTGAGCTGACTTGGTGTAGCGATCCAGTATCACCCAAATAGAATCATGCTGACCAATATTCTTAGGTAAGCCCACCACGAAATCCATCATGATGTCCTCCCACTTCCACTCTGGGATATCCAGAGGCTGCAATAACCCTGTCGGCCTCTGATGCTCAGCCTTGACCTGTTGACATGTCAAGCACTTAGCCACATACTTTACTACATCCCTCTTCATCCCTGGCCACCAATACAACGATCTCACATCCTGATACATCTTCGTGGTGCCTAGATGCAAAGAGTAAGGTGTAGTATGAGATTCATTCAGAATCTCTCACCTTAAAGCAATGTCTAACGGAACACATATCCGCCCATTATATCTCAACAAACCTAACTCAGACACTGAATAATCTCTGGATGCTCCAGCTATAACATACTCTCTGATCTTGATCAGCTGGGGATCACTCAACTGACCTTCCTTGATTCTCTCCAACAGCGTAGACTGTAGCGTAATATTGGCCAACTGGCCCACCAGCAACTCTATACCAGCTCTGGTCATATCATTTGCTAACTCCCTGGCTATCAGCCTCATACCATAAATCTGTCCTAGACCCTTCCGGCTTAAAGCATCAGCTACCACGTTGGCTTTTCCGGGATGATACAAAATCTTACAGTCATAATCTTTTACTAACTCCAGCCAACGCCTTTGCCTCATATTCAAATCTTTCTAGGTGAAGAATTACTTCAGGCTCTTGTGGTCTGTATAGATCTTGCACTTCTCTCCATAAAGATAATGCCTCCATATCTTTAAAGCAAAGACCACAGCAGCTAACTCTAAATCATGAGTGGGATATCTTTTTTCATACTCCTTCAACTGATGAGAAGCATAAGCAATTACCTTCTCTAAGTGCATCAGAACACAGCCCAAACCCAGATGAGAAGCATCACAATAAATCACAAACTTCTCCTGATCTGTTGGAAGGCTCAGAATCGAAGCTGTAATCAATCTCTGCTTCAATTCCTAGAAGTTGTTCTCACATTTATCTGACCACACAAATTTCTGATTCTTGCGTGTCAGCTCAGTCAATGCAGTAGCAATCTTTGAGAACCCTTCCATGAAACACCTATAATAACCTGCCAATCCAAGGAAACTTCTAACCTCATAAGCATTTTTTGGCCTTGGCCAATCTCTGACCGCCTCAATCTTCGCTGGATCTACCTTAATCCCCTCCTTACTGAAAATGTGCCCAAGAAAGGATACCTGAGATAACCAGAACTCACATTTCTTGAACTTTGCAAACAGTATGTGTTCCCTCAGTCTCTGTAGAACCAACCTCAGATGTTGCTCATGCTCCGACTCAGACTGAGAATATACCAAAATATCATCGATGAAGACGATCACAAACTAGTCCAGATAATCCTTGAACACTCGGTTCATCATATCCATAAAAGCAGCAGGGGAATTAGTCAATCCAAAAGACATGACTAAGAACTCATAATGCCCATACCTGGTACGAAAATCAGTCTTCGGTATGTCTCCCTCCTTGACCCTCAACTGATGATAACCAGAACGAAGGTCAATCTTTGAGAATACCTTCTTACCTTGCAACTGATCGAACAGATCATCTATCCTTGGCAAAGGATACTTATTCTTGATTGTCAGCTTATTCAGTTCTCTGTAATCAATACACATTCTCAAGGAACCATCCTTCTTCTTTACAAACAGAACTGGCGCACCCCTAGGTGAGAAACTAGGTCTAATAAAACCCAAATCCAACAGTTCCTGCAACCGTACCTTTAATTCTTTCAACTCAGCTGGGGCCATTCTGTAAGGTGCTCTAGACACTAGCTCCGTCCCTGGTGCTAGTTCTATAACGAACTTAATTTCTCTGTGTGAAAACCCTGGCAAATCTTCTGGAAACACGTCCAGGAATTCACAAACAAGTCTGGTATCTTCTAGTCTCACTGGCACGACCTGAGTGGTATCCACCACACTGGCTAAGAATCCAATACAACCTCCTTGCAGTAGATCCCTAGCCCTCAATACAGAAATCATAGGTATGCGAGGTCCATGCACAGTACCAACAAACACAAAAGGATCCTCACCTTCAGGCTCAAAGGTGACCATCTTCCTTCTGGAGTCAATGGTTGCCCCATACTTTGCCAACCAATCCATACCCAATATCATATCGAAGTCAGTCATAACCAACTCTATCAAATCTACTGATAACCCTCTACCCTCCACTGTCACTGGCAAAGATCTGACCCATCTCCTGGATACCACTAACTCTCCAGTGGGTAACAAAGTTCCAAACCCCACAGCATAAAAATCACAGGGTCTACACAGTTTATCAATAATACTACTAGCAACAAAAGAATGTGTAGCACCAGAATCAATCAATACATTATAATGGGTTCCAGCACTAAGAAGCTGACATGTAACTACTGAGGGGGAAGCCTCGGCTTCTGCTTGAGTCAATGCGAACACTCGAGCTGGGGCCGAGCTGTCCGCTTTCCTGGGTTCTTCTTTTCTTGCCTTAGGGCAATCCTTTTTAGGATGACCCACTGCTCCACATGAGAAATAGGCCCTTGCCCTACACTCTCCCAAATGACGCCTCTTGCATCTAGGGCATTCAGGATAAGACTTCCAGGCTTCACTACCTCCTGGACGACCCATTGAGATACCACGGGGACGCCTATCAGAACCTGGAACTGGGAAGTGTCAGGAACCTTCCTCTTCTGCTCACTGGGGCCTACACCCCTACCAGAACCCACAAATGGAGAATCTGTCCTCCTGAACTCCTTTCCGGCTGCATTGTCTCGCCAGATCTTGTTTTCTGCACTCTCAGCTGTGAGTGCCTTCTCAACCACCTGTGCATAGGTAGTAACCCCAGCCACAGTGGTAATACGCACATCATGGGCTAATCTGGGTTGTAGCCCCTGAAGAAATCTCTCTTCTGGTCCCATCAGTGAGCACCAGCTCCATGGCAAATTTTGCCAAACGATCAAATTTTAAGGCATACTCAGTGACTGACAAACTTCCCTGAAGTAGCCTAATGAATTCCTCAGCTTTTGCCGCCCTGATGGCATCATTGTAGTATTTCTCATTAAATAGAGTCTGAAACTCCTCCCAACTTAGGGCATTAACATTTCTGGTCTAGGTAATCACCTCCCACCAAATCCGAGCATCCTCCTTAAACATAGAAGTGGCATAGGCCACCCTCTTATTACCAGTTACCCTCATGAAATCAAGGATAGTGGTAATAATACTCATCCACTGCTCTGCCTTGGCAGGATCCGCATTGCCCTAAAAAATTAGAGGTTGTTGCTTCCTGAACCTTTCATAGAGAGGCTCCCATTTATTTCCAACCTGAGGCAGCTGCTCTGCTGCTGGCACCAACCCAGGAGGTGCCTCTGATACACTGGCCGCTGCAGGCACTTGCTATTGTCTCAGGAGACGAAGCTCTTCTTCCTGTCTCAACATTGTTGCCTGCAGATCAATAATCATCTGCTGCCAGTTTACAAGAGCTGGTTGTGGAATGTGTCCTTGGTCATTCTCTTGACCCTGGTTGTTATTATTCTGGCCTTGATCACTCTGGCCAGCTGACATATCTGTCTGCCCTAGATTCATTCTTAAAACTGATATCTTGCTGAAACAATGATCAATACGGCCAGTCAGGTAGTAATAACTAAACCTCTTGCCGCCTTACGGTCCAAGAACTAACAGACAATCATCATGTTCCACAGTCATACAAATATACAAGCAGATACATGTTTATAGCATTTAGCACTTAGCATGTATCAAATAATAATTCACAAACAACAATACTGATGAGGATACATTTGCTGAGGATATAATATTTTAGGGCACAGGTTTAACATGGTGTCTCATGCACACAGGTAAAGCATATATACTATATTTAAGCAGTTATACATATAACTACATAAATAGTTACCAAACCATGAGTCAAGCTTGATTTCAATGATGTGTGTACATACCCAGCCAGTCTACAGGAACCCTAACCTTGGCATGCTCTGATACCAAGTTGTAACGCCCTCGTTACCCCAGAACAGTTACGGTGAACAGTGAACCAGAAATTTGACTCTCTACCCAAGTCATTTGGTTTAAAACGTGCATCTAAGTGTTATTAACAGGCTAAGGTGAAAAACCAATCAAAAGGAAAGAATATATTTTATTTAAACGCATAAAACTGTTCATGGGCCCATAAAAAAAACATTCACAAGTTATTTACAACTCAAAATGGTCATTACTGTTTCGAATTTACAAACCCGCCGACCTAAGCGGAAAAAATAGGGTAAACCCCCTAGTTCCTCTGAGAACTCCTTGGAACTAGGGGTCAAGCGGCCACATATGTACACAACATCACCTAAGCTCTCCTCTCAAGGCTAGGTGAGTTTTTCTTTCCCTTTACATGCACCACATAGCACCCATGAGCCAAAGCCCAGCAAGAAAACACAATATAGCATTAATATAATATCAACAATGATCATAATAATCATTCAGGACTTTCAGTCCAAAACAGAGGAGTGACAATTGGAAAAGTCACTAAAGTGGGTTCCGTTCCCATCAGCCATGTGACGATAGGGTCACCGGGGCTTAACAAATAAGTGATCCTTTCACTAGCTTATCAAGATAGGTGCTCGATGATCAAGTCACCAATATAACCTATTGCATGACCATAGAGTCATAACCGTGGGATTCTGCTCCCTAGCCATGTGACAAGCTGTCACCTAGGCCTTAGGCCCTAGCTCTGAGTAACTAGCTTAGACTAGTCAAGCGCTTATAAGTTTCATCGACCTTAGGGTCGGTCCAGCATTAATGCCTTAGAGTCATTCAACGCTGATATCGATTAGATCTAATCTTCAATCGGCCCTGCGTTCAGGAGGCTTATGCTGTTTCTGACTCTCAGGTTAGTAATATGCGACCAATGTCGTCCCTGACTAATCAGTGTCATACACAAGTAAACAACATTTGCTAGAATTTAATATGCAATCAATGTCCCCATTTATCAACCAACATGCCTCAACAACAATCATGCATGTCATATATATACAGGGTGCAATTTTCTTACCTCTAGTTCGAGCGAGAAATAAAACAGGAACGACTCCTGAGAACGATCGACCTTTTGATTCCTTAGCGGTGACCTAATCACATCCAATTATAACCTCCATTAATGAAAATCAACAATAAATGGGTCTTGACCTAAACCCCACTCTTAGGACCTCGAAACATGCCCACACAGTGAGTAGATTCGATCCCAAGCCTTAAGGATTGAAACCCCGAGCCAAAAATCCTTAAAAACACTCAAAACGGGATTCTGGAGGAACAGAGTAGCACTACAAAACTGCTCAATAGCACCCCAGCGCTATACTCAAAACCCCCAACCGCCCAACAAAAGTCCCGTGTAGCGCTATAGCGCCGTCTGATGGGCGCTGTAGCGCTACCCCCAGACTGATTCTCCCTTGAAACCTCCTTCTTCGACTCCTTCAATTCCAACCTGATTCCAATGCTTCCAAACCTCATTTTTGGTGCCAAATGAACCCAAAAACCATCCTCACATACCCCAAGCATCACAACCACAAGAACCCTAGCCAAAACTCCCAACAAAACCAAGCGTCCAACCTAGAAATCCCAACTGAAAACTAGAACTAAAACAGAGCAAAGCAGGGATTTTAATGGCTAGAAACTTACCTCAAGCTCAGATTATGATGCTCTTCAATGGTGGAACACACTCCCAAACTCCCAAGACTTACTTCCCAAGCTTGAATCCTCAAGAATGGCTCAAAAATCCAAAGAGAAAATGGCCAAAAACAGGTACGGGAAAAGCTTGAACTTATGCCCTATTTTCCTTTTCTTTCTACAGCCTTAAATGGCTTATATCTATCCTAGGGATGAAAAGACCAAAATACCCCTAGGTCAATTAAGGGTTTCTAAAGGCTCTCAAAGGAAAAATTGGTATTTCCCACCTATCTCGTTAATCATAATTAACGCTCTCCAATTCCTGCTATTCTCGATAATCTCAAACATCAATAATTCATATCTCGTTACCCTTTTAATTCCCGGCAACGCTCTAATCATTAAAATCACCCCGAGACTCATCCCGAGCCCCGAACTTAAACTTGTTATGACTAGCTCGAACAAACCCACATTATAATGTGGTCTCAACAATAGGTCACCGACATGCATACAAATATACAATTACGCCCTTAACAGGCCAAATTACCAAAACACCCCTGCAATGAAATGTGGACCCACATGCATGCTTTTAACATCATATTATAATATAATTCACATATACATGCATATAATCATTTAATGGCATTATTAAACAGCTATGGCCCGCCCGACCTACTAATCCAGCCATTAAACCGCATTAGGGATTTCGGGGCATTACCGAAAAATAATAATTTAATATTAAATTTGATTTAAAATTAATTAAACTTTTGTTTTTATTTAGTTTATATTTTAAAATATATTAAAAAATATTTTTAATTGTTAATTATTTTAATTCAAGGGTATTTTTATCATTTAAAAAAATTATTTGACCAAAATTGGTCTTAGGGTATTATTTTGTTCTATTTTGCAAAACACAAGGTTCAAATTGTCATTTCATAAAACAAAGGGTCCGATCGATAAATTTTTGCCTAACACATGGCCAAAATGGTATTTACCCTTAAAATATTCATTCAAAAATTAAAACCAAAGTAACCATGCATGCTTCCAATAAAAAAAGTATTTTGTTAAATTCCAATATATCATATTTTTTTCACTCATTAGAACTAACTAATTATTCACTTATATAAAAATAAAAATTGTAAATAGCCCCTAATTGAATTTCTGGCTCTGTTCTTGTTAAATGTATCTGCCATATCTTTAATTAATGGTTGATTAGTGCATAAAAATATATTGGCTCCTTTTTAAAAAAATTAACTTCATTCAATCAAGCAAATAAACCATTACAACAGGATAGGTGCATCCAATTTAGCAATAGGCCACGCAATAAAGGGAAGGTCCCTATTCCAACTAGATTAGGGCTTGAGCCCCGGTTATTGAACATGGTTATAACCATGCTTGAAATGTTTGATTAAACATGATTAAATTACACTGTGCATATTTTTACTAAGTGATAGGTGCTTATCTACTTGTATCTAATTGAAAAGCTCGGCTTATAAGCTGTGGTCAGCAATAGCGTGCGAAACACATGCCGTTATGGCTGGGCTAACCTGGAAGCTTGAGATACGCTTGCACGGCTCTATGGCTGCTTGGAACATAGAGTGTGGTTAACGCTTGACCGACTCTATAGCCGTTTCCAAAGGGAATAGTGTGATGGGCACATGTGTGGCTATATTGTCGCTTAAATGGATTGAATGCATGCCTGAGTATTGGTTATAAATGATAAGCATGCTATTTATGATTTGTAGTCTGTTGACTAACTGTTTATGAGCATGTTTATGTTTTCTTACTGAGCATTGGCTCACGGGTGCTACGTGGTGCAAATAAGGGCAAAGAGAAGTTGGACCAACCATGAATTGGAGAGCTTTAGGAGCGGGGTCTACATATGCGGCCTGCTCGACCGCCACAACTGAGATTACTTGTTGGAACTAGGGTTGAACCCTGATTTTGCCGCCTAGGCCTGCCTTTGTATTATATTGTATGTGTATCAGTTATAAACTCTTTTTGGAATCCCATGTACAGACTTAAATCTTTTTAATGAAATGATTACTGTTTGACCAAAAAATTTAATACATAATGCTTGAGTTAGCCTTAATTACATTTTTTTAAGTCCAAATGAGTAGTTTAACGAGTTAAGCATTATTTAAAGCAGAAACGGTCCTAAATTAGTAGGGTGTTACAATCACCTTCTTCCAGATCCTCCCAAATATAGTGTTTATAAACTTTCGATTGTAGAATCTTCTTGATATCATTTTTCCCACCACGCTTTTATCTTCTAAGTCACTACACGTTTCATTTGTAACCGACCAATCCTCCTCTTCTTCTACAGAAAGAGAGTTAGTTAGCGACACAATATCTTCCGGCTCCTCCCCATACCAGCCAAAGCAGCAAAAGCATGAGCCGCACCATCAGATGTGCAAACCTAAGACTCATAGTGTACCACGAAGTTCACATTAGGGGTGTTCATAAAACCGCCCACACCGCATAAACCGTCCACACCGCACCACATCACACCGCAATTTGCGGTTTAGAACCCTTCGCGATGCGGTTGCGGTTTGTATTTTTGCCAAACCACACGGTGCGGTGCGGTTTGCGGTTTTAAATTTTATAAATGCGGTTCAAACCACACCGCACCGCATCATTATATATATTAACTTTTTTATATTATTTTTTTTCAATTTTACTACATTTAAAGTTAATGCATAAATATTTATATAGTATAATATAATATACACAATATCTAGAAAGAAATATAATGTTTCATAGGATGCTAACACATATTCTCCTTCAATCTAAAGATATTCCTCCTTAATTAAAATAATATTTACTTTTATATTATATTTTTTATTTGTTATTAGTTTGTTATATTTTTATTGCTTTGCTTAAAATTTATTAGCTTGTTGTACATTTAATTATTTTGTTAAACACTCTATGGTTGTGAGATTTATTATGAATCTTTCTTAATTATAATATTTAATTGTTAAATTATTTAGCGATAGGTATAAACCGTCAAAACCGCACCGCACCGCATTTTTGCGGTGCGGTTTATGCGGTTTGAGGTCTATGCGGTGCGAGTTGCGGTTTGGAAAATTGTTCAAACCGCATATGTGGTGCGATCCAAAAAATTAGAGAAAAACCGCACCAACCGCACCATGAACACCCCTAGTTCACATGGTCTAGAGCGACCAAACATAATTAGCTCCTTTTTAAATGATAGTGATAATAGTGAACTTCAATTGGTTGCTGTTATTTTTCTTTTTCCTAACATTATTGATGATTCATGTTGCTTTATGGATATACTTAATAAATCTTTAGTGCAATGTTCTATTTATGCTGTGTCATTTGTATTTTAAAATAGTGGCAAATACATAAACTATGCCAATATTGTTAATCAATATCATGATTAATCAAAGTATCCCCCCTTTTGAGAAGAATTTGGATTTTGATTTTCAGTAAGCGTACGTACCAAGTAGCCATCCACTAAAGTCTTGTCCTTTTTGTGACTAGAAAAACAAAGAAATAAACTTTAAAATATGATGGGAACAAATTACAAAATAATTTTCCTGTATCAATCCAATTTTAAAACAATATATTTGCTGTGTAGATATATAATGATAAAGTCTATGCAACTAAGGCATCGGTTATGGAACACCCCCTTCTAATACTTTACTAATAAAACCAAACAAATTAATCAAAGCATATTACAAACTGCACAACTTCTTGTCCGTTACATAGTACATAGTGGAATTCAAAATCAATATAATGTGCCTATCAAAATGGAAATAAATGGGAAAAGCAACTTTCTTTGTGTGTGCACATAAATATATATACTTACGCACAGTTTTTTCTTTTCATTACCTCTCCTTCATATTGATCTATTTGGCTATATTATATATGAGTAAACAAACCCAGAAGCCAAAATCAAGTTCTAAAGTGATTACAAAGGAAAACCATGGCGGTTTCTTCTCAAAATGCTACAACTACGGAACAAGCCACAATCAAGAAGGGTGGCCTTAGAACAATACCATTTATCATAGGTTGTAACTAATATCTTTTATTTATAGCCACAATTACTCTTTTCTTTTTTATTGTTTGTCTAAAGGAACTTTATTAATTAAGTTGGGATTTTATGAATTCTGTGCAGCAAATGAGACATTTGAAAAGGTTGCAAGCTTTGGGCTTCTGGCTAATATGATGTTGTATTTAATGTATGAATATCACATGAAAGTCACCACAGGAGCCAATGTTCTCTTCTTGTGGAATGCCTTGTCAAATTTTACTCCAATCATTGGAGCTTTTCTTTCTGACTCTTTCTTGGGTCGGTTTCGAGTGATTGCCTTGGGGACAATCATTTCTTTACTTGTAAGCTCTTTGTTACTCTCATAATATAATATATATTGTTCTATATATATTCTCAAGTATGTATAATCTTCTTTTTTTGATTAGGGAATTGGTGTTCTGCTTTTAACTGCTGTAATTCCAAACGCAAGGCCTCCTTATTGTGACATAATGCATGGAGACAAATGTGTTGCGGCAAATCTTGGCCAACGTTTACTACTGTACTCTTCATTTTTCCTGATGAGCATTGGAGCTGGAGGGATCAGACCATGTTCCATGGCTTTTGGCGCAGATCAACTCGACCAACCCGAAAAACCAGAAAATGAGAGGAACATACAGATCTTCTTCAGTTGGTATTACGCTTCATCTGGAGTCTCAATAATATTAGCTGTGACAGTCATAGTTTATATTCAGGATCACGTTGGTTGGGCTCAGGGTTTTGGAGTCCCCCTGGGGCTCATGGCGTTTTCAACTCTCATGTTTCTTTTGGGTACTTCATATTATGTTAAGGTCAAGGGAAACAAAAACTTGTTTTCTGGTTTTGCCTATGCGGTTTCAGCCGCTTGGAAAAACAGGCACTTGTCTCTTCCACCAAACAACTGTGATGGTAATTGGTATCACAACAAAGGTTCCAAGCTTGTAGCCCCAACTGATAAACTAAGGTAATAATACCAATATGATTTTGCTTCAAAAATATCATCAATACAAAAAGGGATATTCTGTTTTCATAGTGTAGTTATTTCAGGTTTCTTAACAAGGCTTGCATAAAAAGAGACCCTTCAAAAGACTTGACCCCAGAAGGGCAAGCCATAGAACGATGGAGCCTATGCACTGTGAGACAAGTAGAAGAGCTAAAAGCACTGATCAAAGTACTCCCTATCTGGTCAGCCGGCATCTACATCGCAGCAGCCATCGGCCAATCCTTCTGGCTAACCGAAGCAACTAAAATGAACAGGCACCTGACCCCACATTTCCAAATACCAGCAGGCTCATTCTCTGTCTTCACACTCCTCGCCCTAACACTATGGGTGGCCTTATACGACAGAATCATAGTCCCACTTCTCTTAAAACGCAACCCAAAACAACATCAACCTGGGTTAGGCTACAAACTGAGGATGGGCATAGGTTTGGCCATCTCTTGCCTGGCCACCGCAGTGGCTGCCATAGTCGAGAAAAAGAGGAGAGCACATGCAATCAATGGAGAGATCATATCAGCCATGTGGCTGGTGCCTCAGTACAGCTTGATTGGGCTAGCTGAGGCTTTTAACGCAATTGGGCAGATAGAGTTTTACTACTCACAGTTCCCTAAAAGCATGTCTAGTATTGCTGTGGCTCTTTTCACACTTGGGATGGGTTGTGGAAACTTGGTTGGGGCTCTTATAGTGAAGATTGTGGATAATTGTACTCAAAACTTTAACGGTGAGGGAGTGAGTTGGCTCCCTGATAATCTCAACCAGGGTCGATATGACCACTACTATTGGCTTCTCACTCTCTTGGGTTTTTTCAATCTGTTGTACTATTTTTTGTGTAGTTGGGCTTATGGAACTTGTGAAAATAGACAGATATGGGAGGAAGAAGAAGAAGAAGCCATAGTTAGGAAAGAGGAAGAATATTTGTCCAAATCTAAGGAGTCAGCTACCTTTGCAGCCTGACCTAGCTAATGTATGTTGATTATGGTCTTGCTATCATCAAGAGACCAATCCTAATATTAATAGAAATATTACCAGAGTAATAAGTTGTCAATATGAACCCTCATGGCCTTTGAGAAATTTTTATTAAATGTTATTTTATTGGATAAGACATAAAAACAAGTAAAAAAAACTTATTTAAATGAATTAAAAGTGGAGAGTGAGTTTGAGATTGAGATTGAGTATAGTGCTACTCGTATGCGGTGTTCTTCTCTGACAAAATAAAGAAGGAATGAAAGTAATGTTAATTCTATTCCTTGGATCGAAAAGGATAGTACAGTGGTCATATATAGCTATACTGAGCAGGACCACACAGGGCACTAAAACAAATTGGATAATTAACAAACTTACATATTAATCATATAGTTTAACATCCCCCTCAAACTCATTGGGCGAGGCAGCACGGTGAGTTTGGTTCTAAGATCCTAGAACTGTTGAGCAACAAGTGGCTTCGTGAGACTATCAGCAAGTTGATCAGAGGAGGAAGTAAAACAAAGCTGCAGTGCTTTATGCAGAACACGTTCCCGAATGAAATGGTAGTCAAGCTCTACATGCTTGGTGCGGGCATGTAAAACTGGATTGAAGGCCAAATGGAGTGTACTGAGATTGTCACAATACAGAATAGGCACCTGTGAAAGAGGGAGATGCAGTTCAGAAAGGACTGATTGAATCCAGGATGCTTCAGTAGCTCCATTAGCCAAAGCACAGTATTATGATTCCGTACTCGAGCAGGAAACCACCTTTTGCTTGGAAGAAGACCAGGATATGAGATTGGAACCAAGGAAAATGCAATAGGCGCTTGTACTACGACGATCATCAGGGCATGAGGCCCAATCGACATCTGTATAGACATGAAGAGAGTGATCTAAGTCAGGGGTAATATGGAGGCCAAGATGCCATATACCTTTAATGTAGCGCAGAACCCTTTTAGCTGCTTGCATATGGACTGTGGTAGGGGTGTGCATAAATTGACACAACTTTTTGACAGCAAAAGCCAGATCAGGCCGAGTGAGTGTGCAATATTGTAGAGCACCAATTGTACTTCGATAGTCAGAAGGAGAGTCCAAAGGAGTACCATCATGTATGGACAAAGACCCCAGCGCCAAAGGAGAAGCAAGAGGCTTGGAGTCTAACATACTTGTCTTGGTGAGAATATCACGAAAATATTTAGTTTGGCTTAAATGTAACCCAGCAGTTGAACGATGCACTTCCAAGCCAAGAAAGAAATGAAGGGGGCCTAGATCCTTGATGGCAAACTGAGAATGAAGATAGGCAAGTAACTCAACGATCTTGATGGAGCAAGAACCAGTCACGATGATACCGTCGACATAAACAAGAACAATAAGCACGACTGAACCAGAAGCGTAAACAAACATAGAAGAGTCAGCCCTGGAAGAGATGAAACCCCACTGACATAAGGCAGAACTCAAATTCAGAAACCAAGCACAAGGAGATTGGTGGAGACCATAAAGAGCTTTATGCAATCTGCATACATAATTCGGGTTAATAGCATCAACAAACACCTGTGGCTGACTCATATACACAGTTTCCACTAGATCACCTTGTAAAAAAGTATTTTGTACATCTAATTGCTTGATATGCCAATTTCGAGAGACAACCAAACCAAGTATCAAGCGGATAGTGGTGGGTTTAATCACAGGGCTAAAATTGTCATGGAAATCAAACCCGGAGTTTGATGGTATCCTTTAGCTACAAGACGGGCTTTATAGCGAGAGATAGTACCATTGGGATGAAGTTTGATACGAAAAACCCATTTTCAGCCCACAACTTTGGCACAACTCGGTTGGGGAACAAAGGACCAGGTGCCTTCAGAATGTAATGTATAAATTTCTTGATCCATGGCAAGACGCCACTCTTGATGTTTCATAGCCTCATTAAAAGTAGTTAGTTCGACTGGGATAAGGGTTAACATGCCAGCAAAAAGCATCGGTTTAAAAATGCCTGACTTTGCCCGAGTTACCATAGGGTGAATATTGGTATGGACGGTAGGTGTAAGAGGTTAAAGAGATGCTGGGAAGGAAAGGGCAGGGGAAGAAGAAGGAGACGACATAAGATGGGAGGAAGGAGAAACAGTAGGCACAGAGTGGATAGAGTTAGAGATGGGGGAAGAGGGTTGAGGTGTGGGAGGACATGGGGAAGCTAATTTAATGGTGGGAGGGATGAAAGGTAAAGATTGAATAATGATATGTGGTTTTATGGGAGGAGTAGTGACAGAGATGGACTGAAATGGAAAACTCGTTTCATTAAAGACAACATGACGTCTGACATAGACCCGACCAGTGGTAGAATGCAAGCAAAGGTAACCCTTATGGTGACTAGAGTAGCCAAGGAAGACACAAGATTGAGACCTGAATTCGAGTTTGTGATTATTATACGGTCTAAGAAATGGAAAACACTCACAACCGAAGACTCTTAGATGATCATGGTGAGGATGTTTCTGATATAGCACAAAGTAACGGCTGGCAAGATTCAAGACACGAGTAAGCAAGCAGTTGATCAAATAGACAGCCATAGTGAATGCGTATGGCCATAATTGGACAGGTACGGAAGCATGAGCCATAAGAGCCATGACCATATTAACTACATGGCGGTTTTTACGCTCCACACGCCCATTTTGTTGGGGCATGTGTGGGCAAGATAGTTCATGAGCAATACCAGATTTGGCAAACACGGGGGTAAATGAACGGAACTCCCCTCCCCAATCAGTACGAACGCGTTTAATTTGAGCCTCAAATTGAGTGGAAACCATGTTTTTGAAATTAAGGAAAGCATTGAAAGCCTCTTCTTTAGAGGAAATAAGATATAACCAAGTAAATCTAGAGAAATCGTCAATGAACAAAACAAAATATCTAACACCAGTAATTGAAAAAATAAGGGAAGGACCCCATAACTCACTATGAATAAGCTCAAAAGGCTTGGAAGCCCGAGATACAGAAACAGGGAAAGGTAATCTATGCGACTTGGCAAGTTGACATGCCTTACAAAATGAAAACTGAGAATGTCTCAGAATAGACAAGTTACATTTAGATAAAATAACAGTAATGACTTCTTTTGAAGGGTGACCCAACCGAGAGTGCCACAAATTTGGATCCAAAGTGGTGTGAAATAGCTGGAAAGTAGAAGAAGAAGAAGGGCGAGACATAGGGTTGGACACCTTGTGGATACCACCCTCAAGATGACCCGTGAGTAGAGTTTGGTGAGTGACCTAGTTTTTCACAAAGAAACAATGCTGATGAAACTCAACATAAGCATGGTTATCAGCACACAAACGAGACACGCTGAGAAGATTTTTGGTGAGGGAAGGTGAATGGTAAACTCGGGACAATTTTAGAACAGAATGAGTAGCAGGCAATGAAGCAAAACCAACGTGAGAGATAGGAGCACCCTTACCAGTACCCATTGTGACATGTTTAGAACCAGTAAAAGGTTGAGCTCCCTCGAGCACATTCAAATCAGGAGAAAAGTGGTGTGACGCCCCTTAATCCAAATACAAGCCAGGATCATAATGGCCCACGGGAGAAGAGGAAGAGTAAGGGAGAATCTTTCCAGGAGTAGGCACCGAAGTGTGTTGAGAAACAAAAGCATTGAAAGGTTTAGAGGTCGGAGGAGGAGGATGGTAATTTGGATTCTGGCGGTGATAGCACATATTAGTCGTATGGCCTATCTTCAAGCAGATTTGGCAACGAGGTTTATACATATGGGTAGGGCGAGACATAGAAGGAGGAGAAGTTGAATACCAGGGGTGAAATGGTTTGGGACCAGAGGAAGAGGAAAAATGAGAGGGGCGAGAGAAAGGGCGGTGATGAGGGGCAGAGTGAGAAGGGTTGAATGATGGAGGTCTAGATCTGGAATTGTTGGTGGTGAGGTTAGTGAAATTGGCTTGAAGGGAGCTAATGGTATCGACTGCATTTTGACGAGCAAAACGAGCATCGTAACTGAGCAACAAGCTGTATACCTCTTCCATAATGGGTTTAGCAGCACGAGCCTAAATTGGAGTAACATGGGCATTGTATTCTCTGCCTAATCCATTGAGAAAATAGAGCAGCTGGTCAGTGTAGGAAATGGGTTCCCCAATAGAAGCTTAAACATTGCAAAGACCCCAAAACTTCTTAATATAAGCAAACGTCGTGAGACCGTCCTTCTTGTGTGTTTGGAGCTGAGTACGAACTTCCGAGAGGCGAGAGAAAAAAGCAGTTGTGTAGACCTGTGCAAGAGCATTCCATATTTTAGCAGGTGTGCGATAACCCACAATCTGTCCAAGCAGAGATTTGTTAATGGATGCATAGATCCAACTCATAACCAGCCGATTATAACGGTGCCAAACGTGAACCTCTTGATGAACTGGGTCGGTGAGATCAGAAGCATTTGGGATCAGACAAGGACGAGCACCAATGATGAAATCCTCTAAGCCATTTGTAATGATAATGTTAAGCATCTGTGTTTGCCATACCACAAAATTATGCTCATCTAATTTAACAGCAATCAGTTGGTTTACTGACAGGAGCGTGGGCAGAGTGGTGGAAGAGGTGGAAAAAGTGGGAATAGCAGTCAAGGGTGCGATGGGAGAGTGGGTGATGGGTGTTTGTGTGGAGGCAACAAGTACTGGTTGGACGGGTGTGGTTTCCTCACGGGAGACAGAAGATGAATTGGTGGGGCTATTGACAGAGGCCATTAGAGTTGTTTATGGTTCTGATACCATGACAAAATAAATAAGGAATGAAACACAGGGCACGTGCACTTTGCCTAGTACACACTAAAACAAAGCACGCAATTGGATAATTAACAAACTTAATGCATATTAATCATATAGTTTAACATTCTCCGACTGTCCCGAACTAGTGATACTCACGAGCTAGCGAATTGTCAAGGATTTCTTTTCTGTCCTCTTATAATTTTAATCATCATTCTTGCACCATCCCCATTTATTTCCCATTAGGAATGGGGTGGAGAATCCCCTATATTGAGGCGGGAATCACCATAGGGAACCTATTTATTTAAAAAAAAATTAGATTAAAATTTTAAAATAAAAAATTAAATTATATGTAAACTAAAATATTACACAATATTTATGATTTAAAATACTAAATATTATCTCAAATAAAATTTAAAATATTAAAAAAATTACTAATATACTACAATAACATATAAAGAAATATATAAAATACACATAAAATATATAATAACTTAAACAGATAGTTCCATCCCCGCTCCCACCTCGTTTAACGGGAATTGAAAATTATCTTCGGCCCCCCCCCCCCCCCCCCGTTCCTCATTTAGACGGGAATTCTCTGTCCCATTAGAGGCGAGTCTCCACGGGGCCTCGTCCCCATGAGAAAAATGTGCATCCCTATCTCTAACTCTGGAAGGCCCTGCTTGAAGGATATTAGGCAAAATTTTGTTGATTTAAATTTCCATGTTTTCTGTTTAGTCGAAAGTCTACTAAACTTCTCATGAGCTTGCTGTTTGGGCTGTTAGAGACACAGTTTTTGGTTTATTGAACTTCTGGGAGTGGGAGGTGATCCCAGTGTGATCACTCAGTTGGAAGAAAGTGAAAAGCAAAATAAAATAATTATCACTTAGTCAAATTTATCAAATTCTTTCTCAAACTATAGGTCCTCTACTTTAATGTAGAATTTAACCCACCACCCATGGACTGGCAAAGCCTGGTTGAATCTCATTAAAAATCTCTGATTGTAAGTAATATACTAATATATATGATAACTCTACAAAATAGAGTTATTTTACCACTTTTTATGTGCTAATTGTTGCTTAATTCTTGAGATTTTAATTGATTTATTAAGTTTTAACATAATTTTGAATTTATGGGATTTATTTTGATTTTATATATTTTTTGTGTGTTTTTATAGTTATTTTGTTGTAAAAATGTTGTAATTAATTATTTGAATTATTGTTGCTTAGTTTGAGGTAAAAAAAAATGTTATTTTATTGAAATTAAATGTTATGTAAATTAAATTTTAATTAATATTTTTATGGAAGTTATATGGTATATTTTATTAAAGAAAATAATTAATTTTAATTTAGTTTATGATTATTTTGTAGTAAACAATGTGGTATTTTTGAGCTTTGAAAAGTGGTAGTTTTGAAAGAAAAGAAAGACAAAATGGCGATTTTGAAGCCAGCCACCATGAGCCCAAAGCTCCCTGCCACCTTAGGTCCAATGCCTTGCACCCACCCTGTTGTAATGCCCAGAATTCTCCGTTATGGTTTAGTGACGGGAATAGTAAGCTGGGAGGGCCATACTTGTTTAATTATGCCGTTAATTGATAAAATGCATGTATATGTGGATTATATTATAATATGATGTGAAATGCATGCATGTGAGTCCATATTTCTAACTACAGGGGTGTGATGGTAATTTGGCCGTTGGGGGTAAATTGTATATTTGTATGCATGTCAGTGATATATGTTGAGACCACATTATAATGTGGGTTTGTTCGAGCCATTCGGCATGAGACGATCATGGTATGTAAATTATTGGTTTAGTCATAACAGGCTTAATCTCGGGGCTCGGGGTGATGTTGATGATTAGAGTGTTACCCGGAATTAAAGGGTAACGGGATATGAATTATTGGTGTTTGAGACTATCGAGGTTAGCGAGAATTGGAGAGCGTTAATTATGATTAATGAGATAGGTTGGAAATGAAAAATATGCCCTTGGGAGCCTTTAGAAACCCTTAAATGACCTAGGGATATAATGGTCTTTTTACCCCTAGGATAGATATAAACTCCTTTATGCTGTAAGTTGATGAGAGAAACAGAGCAAGTTCTTGAGCTTCCAGTACATTCTCCTTCTTCCATTTCTCTTTGTGATTTTTGGTGATCTTGTTGAGGATTCAAGCTTGGGAAGTAGGCCTTGGGAGTTTGGGAGAGTGTTCCACCATTGAAGAGCATCACAACCTAAGTTTGAGGTAAGATTCCAGCCATTGGTTTACTGGTATACTCTGTTTTGGTGTTAGTTTTCAGCTTGTGTTTTATGGTGGATTGTTGGAATTGATGGAAGTTTTGGTTGGGGTTTATCTTGGGTTTTGCTAAGGGAGTGATATAGATCAAGTTTAGGGGTTGTATTGGAGGTTTGAGTGGTGTTTAAATTTGGTTTGAAGGGTTGGTTCCAAGAGAAATCGCAAGGGAAGAAAAACAGGGGTTTTGACTGAACTGGAGGTTGGGCCACGGCATGGCCAAGGAGGGTCGCGGCCCTTGAAGGATGCTGAAGTTAGGCGCCTCTGTTTGAGGGGCGGGTCGCGGCCCTTAGTGGCTTTTTGGCCAGAAATGGCTTTTTGGCTTAGGGATGCAAGCCTTAGGCCTCGGGGTCAATCCTACTACCCTGTTTAGTAGTGTTTGATGTCTCGGAGGCTAGGTTTGGGTTTGGGAACCCTTTGTTATTCATTTTATTGATGGAATCCCATAATTGGTTATGACCAGGTAACCGCCAACGGACCAAAAGCTTGATCCTTCTCAAGGGTCGTTCTTCTATTCATTCTAGCTCAAATCAGAGGTAAGAAAATTGCAACCCAAATGAGACATGAATGGTTATTCATGAGGCATGTTGGTTGTATAAATGTGGACATGAATTGATTATGAAATACTTAGCAAATATTGCTCACTTGTGCATGGTACTGACTCATTAGTCAGATTTGGCAAAGGTGCTAGTATCAGCTGTGAAGCTGTGACTCATTAGTCAGGTTCGGCAGTGGTACTGGGCACTGGTCACATTGCGCTGACTCATTAGTCAGGACGGTCTTAGCGTGTTCAACGCAAGCCAATAAAGATTAGATTTAATCGACTTTCTGCATTGAATGACTCAGAGCATTAATGTCGGACCGACCTCAAGTTCGATGAATATTATAAGCGCTTGAAGGCTAGTGGCTTACCCATCAACCACTCTTCCATTTCAATAAGTGACCTGCTTGTCAGTCACTCAATATGGTTTACCAGAACCTGTTGAAGGCTAGTGGCTTACCCATCAGCCACTCTTCCATTTGAATAAATGACTTGTTTGTCAGTCACTCAGTATGGTTTATCAGAACCTCAAGTGATATTCACTCATTTGTTTGAAAGCTATGAGCTCTGTGTGATTATAATGATAATCATTTGATGATGTTTACATACAATGTTATGTTTTCTTGCTGGGCTTTGGCTCATGGGTGTTATGTGGTGCAGGTAAAGGGAAAGAAAAGCTCACCCAGCCTTGAGTGGAGAGCTTAGGTGGTGATGTGTACATATGCGGCCGCTTGACCACCACGGCCAAGGAGTTCTCAAAGGAACTAGGGGGTTTACCCTATTTTTGCCTCTCAAGTCTGCGGGGTTTGAAATTTTGGAACAGTAATGACCTTTTTGAGTTGTAAATAACTTGTAAATGTTCTTATGGGCCCATGAACAATTTTATGTATTAGATGAAATATATCATTTCCTTTTTACTGGTTTTCACCTTAACATGTTAATAACACTTAGAACACGTTTTTAACCAAAGGACTCAGGCAATGAGTCAAATTTTTGGTTCACCGTACCTGTTCTGGGGCAACCAGGGCGTTACAACTTGGTATCAGAGCCATGCCAAGGTTAAGGTTCCTGTAGACTGGCTGGGCATGTACACACATCACTGAAGTCAAGCTCGACTCATGGTTTGGTAACTATTTATGTAGTTATGTGCATAACTGCCTAAATGTGGTGCATATGCTTTACCTGTATGCATGAGACACTGTGTTGAACCTGTGCCCCTGAAATATTGTGAATTGTTATGTGATACATGCTGAGTGTTGAGTGCCATAAACATGTATCTGCTTGTGAATATTGAATGACTGTGGAATATGATAATTGTCTGCTTGTTCTTGGACCGTGAGGCGGCAAGAGGTTTAGTTATTACTACTTGACTGGCCGTATTGATCAATGTTTCAGCAAGGTATCAGATAAAAATGAATCCAGAACAGACAGATACTACAGCTGGCCAGAGTGATCAGGGCCAGAATAACAATAACAGCCAGGGTCAGGAAAATGACCAGTCTCATATTCCACAGCCAGCTCCTGCAAACTGGCAGCAATTGTTTAATGACTTGCAGGCAACAGTGTTGAAACAAGGAGAGGAGCTTCGTCTCCTGAGACAGCAACAAGTGCCTGCAGTGGTTGGTGTATCAGAGGCACCTCCTGTGTCGGTGCCAGTAGTTGGACAGCTTCCTGAGGTAGGAAATAAATGGGAACCTCTTTATGAAAGGTTCAGAAAGCAACAACCTCCTGTTTTTTAGGGCAGTGCAGATCCTGCCAAGGCGGAACAATGGATGAGCATGATTACCACTATCCTTGATTTTATGAGGGTAACTGGTAATGAGAGGGTGGCTTGTGCTACCTATATGTTTCGGGAGGATGCCCGGATTTGGTGGGAAGTGATTACCCAGACCAAGAATGTTAATGCCCTGAGCTGGGAGGAGTTTCAGACCTTGTTTAATGAAAAGTATTACAATGATGCCATCAGGGCAGCTAAAGCTAAGGAATTCATTAGGCTACTTCAGGGGAGTTTATCAGTTACTGAATATGCCTTAAAATTTGACCGTTTGGCAAAGTTTGTCAAGGAACTAGTGCCCACTGATGGGACCAGGAGAGAGAGATTCCTCCAGGGGCTACAGCCCAGACTAGCCCGTGATGTACATATCACCACTGTGGCAGGGGTTACTACTTATGCACAGGTGGTGGAGAAGGCACTCACAGCTGAGAGTGCAGAGACCAAGATCTGGCGTGACAGTGCAGCCAGAAAAGATTTCAGGAGGACCGTTCCTCCATTTGTGGATTCTGGTAGGGGTGTTGGCCCCAGTGATCAGAAGAGGAAGGTTCCTGATACCTTCCCAGTTCCAGGTCCTGACAGGAGGCCCCGTGGTATTACAATGGGTCGTCCTGGGGGTAGTGAAGCCTGGAAGACTTGTCCTGAATGCCCTAGATGCAAGAGGCGTCATTTGGGAGAGTGTAGGGCAAAGGCCTGCTACTTGTGTGGAGCAGTGAGTCATCTTAAGAAAGATTGCCCTCAGGTAGGGAAAAAAGAACCCAGAAAGGTGGACAGCTCGGCCCCAGCTCGAGTGTTCACGTTGACACAAGCAGAAGCTGAGGCTTCCCCCTCAGTTGTTACAGGTCAGCTTCTTAGTGCTGGAATCCATTATAATGTGTTGATTGATTTTGGTGCTACACATTCTTTTTTTGCTAGTAGCATTATTGATAGATTGTGTAGACCTTGTGATTTCTATGCTGTGTGGATTTGGTACTTTGTTACCCACTGGAGAGTTGGTGGTATCCAGGAGATGGGTCAGATCTTTGCCAGTGACAGTGGAGGGCAGAGAGTTGTCAGTGGACTTGATAGAGTTGGTTATGACTGACTTTGATATGATACTGGGTATGGATTGGTTGGCAAAGTATGGGGAAACTATTGATTGCAGAAGGAAGATGGTCACCTTTGAGCCTGATGGTGAGGATCCTTTTGTGTTCGTTGGTGCTGTGCATGGACCTCGCATTCCTATGATTTCTGTGTTGAGGGCCAGGGATCTATTGCAAAGAGGTTGCATTGGATTCTTAGCCAGTGTGGTTGACACCACCCAGGTCATGCCAGTGAAACCAGAGGATACTAGACTTGTATGTGAATTCCTGGATGTGTTTCCAGAAGATTTGTCAGGATGGCCACCACACAGGGAAATTGAGTTCGTTATAGAACTGGCACCAGGGACGGAGCCAGTGTCTAGAGCACCATACAGAATGGCCCCAGCTGAATTGAAAGAATTAAAGGTACAGTTGCAAGAGCTGTTAGATTTGGGTTTTATCAGACCTAGTTTCTCACCTTGGGGTGCGCCAGTTCTATTTGTGAAAAAGAAGGATGGTTCTCTGAGAATGTGTATAGATTACAGGGAACTAAATAAGTTGACAATTAAGAATAAGTATCCTTTGCCAAGATAGATGACATGTTCGATCAATTGCAAGGTAAGAAGGTATTCTCAAAGATCGACCTTCGTTGTGGTTATCATCAGTTGATGGTCAAGGAGGGAGACATACCGAAGACTGCCTTCCGTACCAGGTATGGGCATTATGAGTTTCTAGTTATGTCATTTGGATTGACTAATGCCCCTGCTGCTTTTATGGATCTGATGAATAAAGTGTTCAAGGATTATATAGACCAGTTTGTGATCGTCTTCATCGATGATATTCTGGTATATTCTCAGACTGAGTTAGAGCATGAGCAGCATCTGAGGTTGGTTCTACAGAGACTAGGAGAACACAGGCTGTTTGATAAATTCAAGAAATGTGAGTTCTGGTTGTCTCAGGTATCCTTTCTTGGACACATTGTCAGTAAGGAGGGGATTAAGGTAGATCCAGCAAAGATCGAAGCGGTCAAAGATTGGCCAAGGCCAAAGAATGCTTCTGAGGTTAGAAGTTTCCTTGGATTGGCAGGTTATTACAAGCGTTTCGTGGAAGGGTTCTCGAAGATTGCTACTGCTTTGACTGAGCTGACACGCAAGAATCAGAAATTTGTGTGGTCAGATAAATGTGAGAACAGCTTCCAGGAACTGAAGCAGAGATTGATTACAGCTCTGATTCTGAGTCTTCCGACAGATCAAGAGAAGTTTGTGATTTACTGTGGTGCTTCTCATCAGGGTTTGGGCTGTGTTTTGATGCAATCGGAGAAGGTTATTGCTTATGCTTCTCGTCAGTTGAAGGAGTATGAAAAGAGATATCCCACTCATGATTTAGAGTTGGCGGCTGTGGTTTTTGCTTTAAAGATATGGAAGCATTATCTCTATGGAGAGAAGTGTGAGATTTATACAGACCACAAGAGCCTGAAGTACTTCTTCACCCAGAAAGACCGGTTGCTGGAGTTGGTAAAAGATTATGACTGCGAGATTTTGTATCATCCAGGAAAAGCCAACATAGTAGCTGATGCTTTAAGTTAGAAGGGTCCGGGACAGATTCATGGTATGAGGCTGATAGCCAAAGAGTTAGCAGATGATATGACCAAAGCTGGTATAGAGTTGCTGGTGGGCCAGTTGGCTAACATTACGCTACAATCTACGCTGTTGGAGAGAATCAAAGAAGGTCAGTTGAGTGATCCACAGCTGATCAAGATCAGAGAGGATGTTCTGGCTGGAGCGTCCAGAGATTATTCAGTGTCTGAGACAGGCTTGTTGAGATACAAAGGGCGGATATGTGTTCCGTTAGACACCTTACTCTTTGCATCCAGGCACCACGAAGATGTATCAAGATGTGAGATTGTTATATTGGTGGTCGGGGATGAAGAGAGATGTAGTAGAGTATGTGGCTAAGTGCTTGACATGTCAACAGGTCAAGGCTGAGCATCAGAGGCCGGCAGGGTCATTGCAGCCTCTGGATATCCCAGAGTGGAAGTGGGAAGACATCACAATGGATTTTGTGGTGGGCTTACCCAGGACTACTGGTCAGCATGATTCTATTTGGGTGATAGTGGCTCGCTACACCAAGTCAGCTTACTTTCTGCCAGTGAGGACTACATATCCAATTGATCAGTATGCAGATCTCTATGTGAGAGAGATCGTGCGCCTCCATGGAGCACCTCAGTCGATCGTGTCAGATCGGGACCCCACTTTTACTTCCAAGTTTTGGGGGAGTTTGCAGAAAGCCATGGGGACACAGTTGAAGTTCAGTACAGCTTATCATCCTCAAACAGATGGGCAATGTGAGAGGACGATTCAGATTCTGGAAGACATGCTGAGAACATGTGTGCTGGACTTTGGTGGATCTTGGAGTAAGTATCTGGCTTTGATAGAATTCTCCTACAACAACAGTTATCAATCTACCATTGGAGTAGCACCTTATAAGATGTTGTATGGTAGGAAGTGCAGATCTCTCATTCATTAGGATGAGACAGGTGAAAAGAGATACTTAGGTCCTGATGCAGTTCAGAGGACCAATGAGGCTATTGAGAAAATTAGAGCTCGAATGCTTGCTTCTCAGAGTAGACAGAAGAGCTATGCAGATCCCAAGCACAAGAACGTGGAGTCCCAGGTAGGAGACTATGTTTTCCTCAGAGTCTCGCCATGGAAAGGGGTGAGAAGGTTTGGGAAGAAAGGCAAGCTGAGTCCTAGATTTGTAGGTCCATTTGAGATCCTGGAGAGGGTTGGTCAGGTAGCTTACAGATTGGCCTTGCCTCCGGCGTTGTCTGTCGTGCATAATGTGTTCCATGTATCAGCTCTTCGGAGGTATATATCTGATGTGAGCCATATTTTGAGTTACGAAGATCTGGAACTTGAACCAGATCTCTCCTTTGAGGAGCAGCCAGTTCAGATACTTGACAAAAAAGACAAGGTCCTCGGAAATAAGACGATACCTTTGGTTAAGGTATTGCAGAGGAACAGCAAGGTCGAGGAGGCAACCTGGGAGCTGGAGTCAGATATGCGGAGTCAGTATCCCGAGCTGTTCAGGTAAATTTTGAGGACGAAATTTCAGTAAGGAGGGGATAGTTGTAATGCCCCGAATTCTCCGTTATGGTTTAGTGACGGGAATAGTAGGCCGGGAGGGCCATACTTGTTTAATTATGTCGTTAATTGATAAAATGCATGTATATGTGGATTATATTATAATATGATGTGAAATGCATGCATGTGAGTCCATATTTCTAACTACAGGGGTGTGATGGTAATTTGGCCGTTGGGGGTAAATTGTATATTTGTATGCATGTCAGTGATATATGTTGAAACCACATTATAATGTGGGTTTGTTCGAGCCATTCGGCATGAGACGATCATGGTATGTAAATTATCGGTTTGGTCATAACAGGCTTAATCTCGGGGCTCGGGGTGAGTCTCGGGGTGATGTTGATGATTAGAGTGTTACCCGGAATTAAAGGGTAACGGGATATGAATTATTGGTGTTTGAGACTATCGAGGTTAGCGGGAATTGGAGAGCGTTAATTATGATTAACGAGATAGGTTGGAAATGACAAATATGCCCTTGGGAGCCTTTAGAAACCCTTAAATGACCTAGGGGTATAATGGTCTTTTTACCCCTAGGATAGATATAAACTCCTTTATGCTGTAAGTTGATGAGAGAAACAGAGCAAGTTCTTGAGCTTCCCGTACCTTCTCCTTCTTCCATTTCTCTTTGTGATTTTTGGTGATCTTGTTGAGGATTCAAGCTTGGGAAGTAGGCCTTGGGAGTTTGGGAGAGTGTTCCACCATTGAAGAGCATCACAACCTGAGTTTGAGGTAAGATTCCAGCCATTGGTTTACTAGTGTACTCTATTTTGGTGTTAGTTTTCAACTTGTGTTTTATGGTGGATTGTTGGAATTGATGGAAGTTTTGGTTGAGGTTTATCTTGGGTTTTGCTAAGGGAGTGATATAGATCAAGTTTAGGGGTTGTATTGGAGGTTTGAGTGGTGTTTAAATTTGGTTTGAAGGGTTGGTTCCAAGAGAAATCGCAAGGGAAGAAAAACAGGAGTTTTGGTTGAACTGAAGGTTGGGCCGCGGCATGGCCAGGGAGGGCCGCGGCCCTTGAAGGATGCTGAAGTTAGGTGCCTCTGTTTGAGGGGCGGGTCGCGGCATGGCCAAGGAGGGCCACGGCCCTTAGTGGCTTTTTGGCCAGAAATGGCTTTTTGGCTTAGGGATGCAAGCCTTAGGCCTCGGGGTCGATCCTATTACCTGGTTTAGTAGTGTTTGATGTCTCAGAGGCTAGGTTTGGGTTTGGGAACCCTTTGTTATTCATTTTATTGATGGAATCCCATAATTGGTTATGACCAGGGAACCGCCAAAGGACCAAAAGGTTGATCGTTCTCAAGGGTCGTTCTTCTATTCATTCTAGCTCGAATCAGAGGTAAGAAAATTGCACCCCAAATGTGACATGCATGGTTATTCATAAGGCATGTTGGTGTGTATAAATGTGGACATGAATTGATTATGAAATACTTAGCAAATATTGCTCACTTGTGCATGGTATGTTAGGAACGAGTTTCCTAATACGCAGCGGAATGGTGGTGTGGTTGGCCCAATGTACAACAAAATTTTTGTAACATATTTAAACTACCTTTAAATATGCGGATCCATTAATATACATACATTAATTATAAGCAAGATACTAATAGAAATCATACCTCTTGAAGCCTATCAAGTGTCATTGCTATCTTTTCGTATTTAGAACGATCTTCCTATCCAAGCCGCTCCCACGTACTCACACCAAGATCTTCCAAAGCGTTCTCTACACCTCAAGAAATGTGTGGGCACTTAGAGAATGAATGATAGTTTATTTGTGATTCTACTTGATGTACTCAACTCATGAGATCAAGAGAATAGGCATGACAATTGGTTCTTTATTTTCAGGGAGAGAGAAAACTATCGTTCTATTTTTCACAGAGCGAATGATCTGAGTTGTCTCACACTCTTCTCTTATTTTGAATAATAATCTAATCAGTCTTACTTAACAGAAAATATTCAAAATTTTAAAAATAAATCTGTAACCATTTTACAATTTACTTTTTAATTAATTAATTATTCCATTAATGAAAAAATCCAAAAACCAATTCTTGAATTATCCATTAATTAATTAATTAAATAAATAAAATTGAAAATCTCATCCCTGAAAAATACATGCTCTACACGCCACACACAGTCCTAGACTGTGTGTGAACGTGTAGCTTCCTAATTTATAAGGATATTGGTTTTTCAAATTTTATTTAATTATTTATTCAAATTACTTTGTCAGATAAGTTCTAACAACCTGATAACTAATTCAAATTAATTATCTATTTAATTAATTATCAAATATAATTAATTATTTGAATAAATATTAATATTTTAAATTCAAATCCAATTTGAACTTATAAGATTATTTTCTCCCACTCAAATAAATATATTTAATTAATTCTACCAATTATTTAAATCCAAAATTTTCGAAAATAAATATTTAATTAATCATAATTTCGAAAATTACAATTAATTAATTATTTAATTAAATTTCGAAATTTAATTTAATTATTTAGTATAATTTCGAAAATTATACAATAATTAAATATTAATTAATTTTGTTAACTACAACTAATTTGTAATTAATTAATTAATCACTATTATCATATAATTGCATATTTGGCCTAAAGAAGAAGAACAAGTTTCTTCTTAAATATGTCTTCAAACTATTTTCCATTCATATCAACTCTTACCTTGAACAGTGTTGATAGAGCCGCTATGGGGACCTATGGACCTATAATTGCAAGCTACAATAAATTTGAGATTATTAATTAAACTCTTTAATTAAATAATCTTAATTTATTAATCTCATGATTATTCCACTATAAATATGAAACTGCACTCTTGTAATTATAGACATTTCATTTACTGAGTACTTTATAGTCATAAAGCGTCCATTGATATAATCATTGCATACAACTTGACCCTCTAATAATGGTTCATAATTAATCGGGAATAAAATTACCGTTTTACCCTTTTAATTATCTCTTGTTTCCTTAAGTACCATTGACTCTACTAGTGAAGGTTAATTCATAATTAAATTATGAATTTGAGCTCAATAACCTTTCAGTCCCAAAAGTCAACCCTTAAGAGAACCATCATTCAATCTCTTGCGATAAGGTATAGATTCCATATTTGTATACTATGTCCCCAGCCATCTATATTAATGAGTTCCCAAAACAAAAGTTTTTAGCCTGATCATTCTGACAGACCCTAACAAGTGAATCAAAGAACTCATATAACATAAACAGGAGTTCATAGTAACTTCAGGATTAAGATCTATTTGTATATGATCATCAGTTGATATATTTAATTAATACTTCGAAACGCTATTTAACTAAGTATTAATAAACATATCTGGTCCAGTTCTATATATTCTCTAATATATAAAGCACCTCCACTAAAGTGTCCTACCACACTAGTGATCCGGATCTAGATCACATGTATTCATAATACTAGTGGACCGTACTTGCAGTAATTAATCTAAAGATTTCATAACTTTATTTTACTGCGAACTATTCAAGTTCATTTATCTCAAACTGTTATCCCTAAAAATGGAGATTAATGACGTGGCAATAGAGGTGACAAATGGCAGTACATGGTCCGTAAAAGACACATTAAATAGTCAATAAATGCATTGACTCCTCAGAGTTGTGATAAAGTGACCCGGTAGACTGGTGAAGAATTTGGACTGCTTGAAAGATGTCATAACCAAGCCAAGTGCATCCTAGGAGACCTCAAGGGGGTGGTCCTAGGAGAGCTAAGGAGAGTGCATCCTAGGAGATCCCAAGGGTGTGGTCCGAGGAGACCCCAAGGGGGTGGTCCTGGGAGAGCTAAGGAGAGTGCATCCTAGGAGATCCCAAGGATGTGGTCCGAGGAGAGCCCAAGGGACTTTGGTCCGAGGAGAACCCAAGAGAGTGGTCCTAGGAGACCCCAAGAGAGTGGTCCTAGGAGACCCCAAGGATGTGGTCCGAGGAGAGCCCAAGAATTTGGTCTTTATACATATGTCCAACAAGTGCATGGTTGCCCAAATAAAAGAGTGCCATGTTAGAGGAGAGATATGGCATGCTAGAGGAGAGTGCCATGTTAGAGGAGAGATATGGCATGTTAGAGGAGAGGAGTGCATGTCCTACCACCATGCACTTGTCCGACCCACAAAAACATGTCCTACCACCATGCACATGTCCGACCAGCACTTGCATGAGTGGTCAGTAGGAGGTGGATCAACTAGCTAGAGGAGGACTAAGTCAAGATTCCCAGAAACAACTTCAACAAGATATGCGGGAATCTCTCATTCTTCCCACAAATGGGGGGTTTGTTACATTTTGAATGTTTTTTGTAATTTAAATGTAATGAATATAATAAAATATCCTGATTCTAGGGGATATCAGATGTATGACCCTAAGCCTATAAATAGAGGGCTTATGGGATTAGAGAGGGCTTCTGCTTCTTCTTTCTAGGCTTTTGGGTATGAGTATTCTAGAGAGAGAAAGTGCTGGTATTTGAAAGGATTCTTGTATTTTTGCAATCTGTACTGAAGAAACTCAGTTGGCTCAATCCATCTGATCTTGAGTACAGATCTATAATCACAACTCTAAGTGGATTAGGCTATTACCGACTGATCGGGGCTGAACCACTATAAAAATCTTGTGTGTTATTTACTTTTCTTGATAAAACTGTCTGTGTCGTTTAAATTCTCTTGAAGGTTTATCGTTTTTTGACGTTCTCACGTCGTTGGCTAAAAACACAATCCTCTCGTACTAATACGTGTTTGAGATTACATACATGAACTTATGAATTTTCCTGATATTTACATAATATTATCATAGAATAATATAGTCCATAAAATATATGCATAAAAAATTCAATTTATTTATTTATTTCATAAAACAATGTCTACTACATATGCTTTCAGGGCACATTTCCAACATGGTACTGACTCATTAGTCAGATTTGGCAAAGGTGCTAGTATCAACTGTGAAGCTGTGACTCATTAGTCAGGTTCGGCAGTGGTACTGGGCACTGGTCACATTGCGCTGACTCATTAGTCAGGACGGTCTTAGCGTGTGCAACGCAAGCCAATAAAGATTAGATCTAATCGACTTTCTGCATTGAATGACTCAAAGAGCATTAATGTCGGACCGACCTCAAGTTCGATGAATATTATAAGCGCTTGAAGGCTAGTGGCTTACCCATCAGCCACTCTTCCATTTCAATAAGTGACCTGCTTGTCAGTCACTCAATATGGTTTACCAGAACCTGTTGAAGGCTAGTGGCTTACCCATCAGCCACTCTTCCATTTGAATAAGTGACTTGTTTGTCAGTCACTCAGTATGGTTTATCAGAACCTCAAGTGATATTCACTCATTTGTTTGAAAGCTATGAGCTCTGTGTGATTATAATGATAATCATTTGATGATGTTTACATACAATGTTATGTTTTCTTGCTGGGCTTTGGCTCATGGGTGCTATGTGGTGCAGGTAAAGGGAAAGAAAAGCTCACCCAGCCTTGAGTGGAGAGCTTAGGTGGTGATGTGTACATATGCGGCCGCTTGACCACCACGGCCAAGGAGTTTACCCTATTTTTGCCGCTTAGGTCGGCGGGGTTTGAAATTTTGGAACAGTAATGACCTTTTTGAGTTGTAAATAACTTGTAAATATTCTTGTGGGCCCATGAACAATTTTATGTATTAAATGAAATATATCATTTCCTTTTTACTGGTTTTCACCTTAACCTGTTAATAACACTTAGAACACGTTTTTAACCAAAGGACTCAAGCAATGAGTCAAATTTCCGGTTCACCGTTCACCGTAACTGTTCTGAGGCAACCAGGGCGTTACACTTGTCCCATCAGCAGCTTTCCCAGCCGCATGGAGCTTCTTCTGCCCAAACCTCCTAAGCTCCCCAACCACCGTGGGCCTTCCCTGCAGCTTCAGCCAGGTCCAACCGAAATCTTCAGCTGCCAGCAACCTCCTTCAGCAATCCTCCCCAGCTTCTCCTGTTTGCCTCAGTCGAAGTCCACATGCCCACCACACCCAGCCTAGTGTCACGGGCCGGATATTTGGGTACTCCAACTAGACGGAACGTGCGGCACTTGCAGACTCTTCAAGCTAGCAAGTCAGCCTACAACACACACCTACAGGCAAACAAACTCAGCGGTTAGCCACATACATATCTCGGACATGCAACGGGCAATGACGAAGTATGAGCAAGCACAAAGCAAGTCATTCCTAGGAACGTCCACACAACACAAAGCACACAACAAGGCAAGTGGCACGCAATGGCCCAACGAATATAACAAACAAGTAACACATAAGCAACAAGGAAGCACACAGGGGCAAGTATGGATAAATGTTGTTTTATTAATATATAGCCTTGATAGGGCAAGGGAGTACACAGCTTTGGCCCCTATCTGCTGATGGCCATGGTGTTTCCCTAAGTCACCAGGTCACCTCCCCCTAAGGAGCCTTCTAGAGAAATAAAGTCTTCCCAGGAACATATATGATTTTTGTCTGGGAGACATATGCAATATTACAAAACTGCCACTACCCTATCCCATGAGGTTGCTTGGTGCAAGACTTAACTAATGATCAAGCACCAAGGCATGCTCACTTACAAAATGGCCCCATGTGGGTGTGCCAAAGGGGCAGGACGCCACATTCTCCCCCACTCAATCCTTCGGCGTCCTCGACGAAGTAGCTTGTAGATCTTCAATCTTCTGCGTGAGCTTCTTCAAGTCTTCCGCCCTCTCCCAACTGATCTCGTCATCTGCGAGCCCCTTCTATTTTACCAGATGCTCTTTATGCTTTTTGCGGTCAGTGGTAACCGTCCTTTCCGCCAGGATTTCTTCAGGTTGATGCTTGCTCCTTGGCTGAACGATGACTCCTCCTCTGTTTGCGCTCTGGATTTACTGGATCTTCATGATACGGCTTCAAGTTGCTGAAGTGAAGGACCGGGTGTATCTTCATCCAAGCTGGTAGGTCGACTTTGTAGGAAGTTAGGCCAACTTTTGAGATGATTGAGACCGGACCCTCGTACTTGCGAACGAGTCTGATGACTTTGTCCCATCGAAATCTCAATTGTTCAGGCCTCAGCTTGATTAACACTAAGTCACCTACTTTGAAATCCAGTGGTATGCGCTTCTGATCTGCCCACTTCTTTATTCTTCTTGATGCTTTTCTAAACAAGCTCGGGCAATCTCTGTCGTTTTCTTCCAGTCTTTTGTGAAGTGAAGAGGTCGCGGGTTCCGACCGCGATATTTGTCCACTGTGTGGGGCAACAGTGGTTGCTATCCATTAACAGCTTCAAAAGGGCTCTTATTCGATGAAGAACTCTTTTGAGAGTAGAATCAAAATTGAGCAACATCGAGTAGTTGCGGCCAATTCTTCTGATTGGCATTAACAAAGTGGCACAAGTACTCCTCCAACATCTCGTTGAATCTTTCTGTCTGCCCATCTGTCTACGGATGGTAGCTCGAGGAAATGTTCAGTTATGACCCCAAGAGATTGAATAGTTTGGACCAAAAGGTCCCAGTGAATCTTCCATCTTGGTCACTAACAATGTTCTGGGGCACTCCCCAATATTTGACATATGCTTGAAAAATTGTCTGGCTGTCTCTTCTGCCGAACAGTACTTCGACTGTAATGCCCCGGATTCCCTATTATGGTTAATGGTTGGATTAGTAGGTCGGGAGGGCCATAACTGTTTAATTATGCCATTAAATGTGCTTATGCATGTTTATGAGAATTATA
The DNA here is from genome assembly GCF_963169125.1 of Humulus lupulus. Taxonomy (NCBI): domain Eukaryota; kingdom Viridiplantae; phylum Streptophyta; class Magnoliopsida; order Rosales; family Cannabaceae; genus Humulus; species Humulus lupulus. The sequence goes on along the minus strand of NC_084800.1, from coordinate 45,984,259 downwards.
TTATAATATGATGTTAAATGCATGCATGTGAGTTCACATTTGTTTACAGGGGTATTATGGTAATTTGGCCCGTTGAGGGTATAATTGAATATTTGATTGTATGATAATGATATATTGTGAGACCACATTATAATGTGGATTGGTTCGAGTTTTCCGACATGAGACGATCTTAGAACATGATTTATCGGTTTGGTCATAATAGGTTTGAGCTCGGGGCTCGGGGTGAGTCTCGGGGTGATATTAAAGGTTATAGCGTTACTGGGGATTTTAGGGTAACGGGATATGAACTATTGGTGTTTGAGGATATTGATATTAGCGAGAATTGGGAAGCGTTAATTATGATTAACGGGTTAAGCTAGAAGTACCAATTTTGCCCTTGGGTTGATTTAAGAGGTTTTGGATGGTATAAGGGCATTTTGGTCATTTTAGGGGTGGATATACTTGTTTTAAATGGCTGAAGGCTGTAGAATAAAACAGAACAAAACAGAGGCTCTATCTTCTCTTCCCGTACCTTCCCATAGCTTCATCTTCTCCATTGCCTTCTTTGAGAGTTTTGTGTTCTTGGTGGTAATTCAAGCTAGAGGAACTTAAGGCTGGGTTGGAGCACTTGTGTTAGCCTGTGAGGGAGGCTTAAAGCTAGTCTCAAGGTGAGTTTTGGCCATTAATTTCAGTTGGTGCTCTGTTTTGCTTATAGATTTTTAGTTCATGGATTTTGATGTGGGGAGTAAGGATTAAAGGGAGTTTTTATGTAGTTTTGATTGGGGTTTAATGTGAGTGAGCTAAGGTTGTTATTTGAGGGTTTAATTACATGTTTGGAGGAGGTTTTATGATGGTTTGAGAGAAAAACGCACAGGGGGAAAATCTGGTTTGTGCGTGGGCTAGTTGCTGAACTGGGCTGGGTGCCGCGGCACAGCTTTTGCGTGCCGCGGCCCATGCGCGTCTGGCAGATGGGGGCCTTTTTGTTTGGGGGCGTGCCACGGAACAGCTTTTGGGGGCCGCGGCCCATAAGGCCAAATTTGCTAAAAAGTGGTTTTTAGCTTAGGGATTCAAACCATAGGCCTCGGGGTTGGACCTAGTACCCGGTTGGGTAGTATTTGAGGTCTCGGGGGGCTGGGATTTGGTTTGGGAACCCTCAGTTATCATTTTTATTGATGAATCCTATATTTTGGTTATGACCAGGTGACCGTCGAGGAATTTAAAGGTTGATCGTTCTCAGGGGTCGTTCATATAATTATTCTCACTCGAACCAGAGGTAAGAAAACGGTGTTTGAGTACAGTTGCACCCTATATAGGTATATGACATGCGTGGTTTGATACTTGAGGCATGTTGGTTGATATATGTGGACATGGATTGCATATTAAATGTTGTTGAACGTTGTTTACCTGTTTAAGACACAGACTAGTCAGGGACCGACTCTAAAATCGAGAATCATGCATTGAATGACTCTATAGCACTAATGCCAGACCGACCCTAGGGTCGAGGAACTTATAAGCGCTTGCCTGGCTTACAACCAGATGAATTTAGCCAAGGTATATGACCCCGGTGACTGTTTGTCACATGGCTAAGGGACATTGTCCATAGTTACGACTCCAGAGTCGAAAGGAAGGTTATGTTGGTGACTAATCACCATACACCTGTCCTAACACAACTTATGAAAGATTCATTTCTCAGTTAAGCCCTGGTGACCCTATCATCGCATGGCTAGAGGGAGCGATGCTCATTATTGTGACTTTTGGCTATTGTCACCTATTTGTTGGACTGATAGTCCTGAATGGTTATTGTGATCGTTGTTGATATTATATCATGTTTTATCATGTTTTCTTGCTGGGCCTTGGCTCATGGGTGCTATGTGGTGCAGGTAAAGGAAAGGAAAAGCTTAGCCAGCCTTGAGTGGAGAGCTTGGGCGGTGTGATGTACATACAGGGCCGCTTGATCACCATGGTCAAGGAGTTCTCAGAGGGACTAGGGGTTTACCCTATTTTTGCCGCTTAGGCCGGCGGGGATTGTATATTTGGAACTGTAGCAACTCTTTTGTAACATGAACTACTTGTAAACATTTTAAAAAGGCTCATGAGCAATTTATTTACTTAATGAAAAGTGCCCTTTCCCTTTTTACTGGTTTTACACCTTAATCTGTTAATGACACTTAGATCACGTTTTTAACCAAAGGACTCGGGTAGCGAGTCAAATTTCCGGTTCACCGTTCTCCGTAACTGTTCTGGGGTAGCCAGGGCGTTACATCGACACTGGGATGAATGTTGCGTACTTTGAGAATCTGTCCATGACCACCAAGATCGCACTTAGATCCCCTATCTTCGGTAGACTGGTGATAAAGTCAAGCGACACACTCTCCCATGGTCGGCTTGGGAACAACCCAGGTGTCTTGTTCCTATCGACCTTGTCTTGCTGGCAAACGAGACAGGTCTTGGTGTACTCCACTACATCATCTCGTATTTGTGGCCAGTAGTAGCCCTGCTTCAAGAGGGCATGGGTTCTCTGCCACCCTGGATGACCTGCCCACAAGGTGTCATGACACTCGCTTAGTAATGTCCTCCATAAATCTCCAGCTTTCAGAACATATAAGCGACCCCCTTTAGCCCACAGAAGATCATCCTCCACCCAGAACTGGCGAGTCTTGCCTTCTTTTACGAGCTTCAGGATGGTCCTGACAACCGGGTCTTTCTCCAGGTTTTCTTTGATGCGCTCCTTGAGTGGAGTGTTCACCACGCTAGCGGATAAACTAGCCAAGATCTTTAGAGTCGCCAATTCAACTTTGCGACTCAAGGCGTCAGCTGCCTGGTTCAAGCGTCCTGCCCTGTGCTCAAAACAGAAGTCGAATTCTGCCACGAACTCCTGCCATCGAGCCTGCTTAGGGGTCAGTTTCGGCTGAGTAAGGAAATGACTAACCGCTGCATTATCCATTTTCACCACGAACTTTGACCCCAGCAAGTAATGCCTCCACACTCACAAGCAATGGATAACTGCGAGGATTTCCTTCTCCTGGGCAGTATACCGCCTTTCAGCTTCAGACAGCTTGCAGCTCTCATATGCGACCGGGTGGTCTTCTTGTACTAGTACCCCTCCCAGGGCATAATCTAAGGCATCTGTCTGTACTTCGAAGGGCTTGCTAATAGTTGGCAAGGCAAGAACAGGATCCTTCATCATGGCTTCCTTCAAATCCTGAATGCGTCAGCACACTTTTCAGTCCACGCCCAAATCACACCCTTTTTCAGAAGCTCGGTCAAGGGTGTCGCCCTTCTTGAGTAGTCGTCCACAAATCGTCTATAGTAGTTGGCTAGGCCCAAGAAGGAGCGGAGTTCTTTTACATTTGTGGGGGCTTTCCATCCTTGGATTGCCCTCACCTTCTCCAGATCCATACGAATTCAGCCACGTTCCACCACGTGGCCTAAGAATTTGATGCTCTCCTGTGCAAACGAGCATTTCTCGCGCTTCACATATAGCTGGTTCTCTCTCAACTTCTGAAACACTTGAGCCAAGTGTTCTTAATGCTCTTCAATCGTGGCGCTATAAACCACGATATCATCCAAGTGCACCACCATGAACTTATCTAAATACTCGTGTAATACTTGGTTCATCAGTGTACAGAAAGTAGCAGGTGTATTTGTCAACCCAAACGGCATTACTCGAAACTCAAATGCTCCGTATCGAGTAACACACGTTGTCTTTGGTTCATCCCCATCTGCAATCCTCACCTAATAGTAGCCCGATCTCAAGTCCAACTTTGTGAAGTATTTGGCTCCACTTAGCTGGTCGAACAAATCAGCGATCAAAGGGATGGGGAAGGTGTTGCGAACTGTCACCTTGTTGAGAGCCCTATAGTCAATGCACAGTCTCAAGCTCCCATCGTGCTTCTTTTGGAATAGCACCGGTGCGCCAAATGGCGCCTTCGACGGTCTGATGAAGCCTGCCTCCAATAACTCTTTTAGTTGTCTTCTCAACTCTTCTAGCTTAAGGGGTGCCATTCTATAAGGCGCTTTAGTTTGAGGTTTTGCTCCCGGCACCAGCTCTATATGGTGATCAATCCCCCTCTTTGGTGGCAAGGCTTTGGGGAGTTTATCTGGCATCACGTCCCCATACATCTTTAAAACCCTCGTAATTTCTAGTGGAACAATTTCTTCCACTACTTCTTCGAACACGGTGGGTACAGCTACATAAGTGGGCTCCTGCTTCTTCACACCCTTCTTGAACTGTAAAGCTGATAGAAGCTTCACACCAGGGGTGGTTTCACCTTTGCAGGCATCATTGAAGGAGTCTCTCCCATTATGAGTAAGCTTTCAGTGGCAAGAATTGGAATGGCGCCTTTCTCGGTTAGAAAGTCCATTCCCAAAACTACATCAAAGTCGTCCATATGGACGACCACTAAGTCAGTCTGCTCCTCCCACATGTCAATTCTCACTTTGACCCCTTTAGCCACGCCAGTTGTGGCCAAGGCCTTGGAGTTGACCGCTTTCATGCGGCCTGCATCTTTCTCCAACTTTAGTCCCAGTCGCTTTGCTTCAAGTTCAGAGATGAAGTTGTGGGTGGCGCCAGTATCAATCATCACGCTTTTGGCAGGCTTGTCATTGATAGTGGCATCCACGAACATTAGCCCATTCCTCAGGGTCTTCTTCCCTTTCTCGCCATGTTTCTTGAGAGTATTCAACAGGCGAACAACACCCATGTGCGTGCACTCTTCGTCTTCCTCTTCTCCTTCGCCCTGTTGTTCTTGGCCAATGAGGGCATTCAGCTTGCCCCTGTAAGGGCAAACTGCCGACTTATGTAGGCCTTTGCAAAGCCAACAAGCTAGCGGCTTCCTCCCTGCAGCAGCATCTGTCCCACTGGAAGAATTAAACTCAGTTGTCCTCTTCTCTTCCCCACTCTTGCCCTGCCAAGACTTCCCAGACTTCTTACTCCCAGCGCTACTTGAGCTGGTTGGAGGAGTAGCCCTTTTCGGCAGGCTGCTCTCCAGATTGCAATCTGTTAAGCGTTCAACAGCAGCTTGAGCGGTGGCAAGATCAGACACACGCTGTCTTTGAAGTTCTTGTTTGGCCCACGGTTTCAATCCCTCGAGGAAGCAGAAGAGCCTGTCTACTTCGGACATGTCCTTTATATCGAGCATCAGTCCCGAAAATCTCTTCACATATTCTCGGACTGTCCCGACTTGTTTGAGCTCTCTCAACTGGCGACGAGCTATGTAAGCGACATTTTATGGCATAAATTGCGTCTTTAATTCTCTCTTCAGGTCTGTCCAAGATGTGATGGTGCACCTACCATTCTCTATGTCATCATACTTGGTCCTCCACCACACCTTGGCATCCCCAAACAAATACATGGTAGCCATGGCGACCTTTCCGTCTCTGGCCCCGTTATAGGGCCTCGGCTCGGGTACTTTAGCTCGGCCATACTCCATACCTATCGGCCCTGTTGCAGGGGCATTCCCAACCGCTCGCATGGTTAGGTTTACCTTGGCAGTTAGCTCAGCCATTTCTTCTCTGAGCACGCCAACTGCCTCCCTGCAGTCTTCCGTAGTATCATTTATGGAAACTTCTTGTTCCTTCAGCATGCGTTCCACTACCGCGATGCGCTCTTCCCACCGAGGGGAAACAGAAGTACTTGTTGGAGTGTTTCTTTTCTCCAACGCGATTATTCTGGATAGGAGAACATCATTCTCCTTTTCCAGCGCAGCTATGCGATTGTTTGCATCAGACGATCCCGAGTCATGACTTGCAGAGGAAAGATCCCTGACCCTTTCGTCCAGGCCATCTAGTTCCCCTAACCGCTTCTCAAGAGCTTCGATCCTCTGAGTGTTGCTCACCATAGTGTGTTTTTCCAAGCTCTTTCTAACTTGGCTCTGATACCAACTGTCACGGGCCGGCTATTTGGGTACTCCAACTAGACGGAACGTGCGGCACTTGCAGACTCTTCAAGCTAGCAAGTCAGCCTACAACACACACCTACAGGCAAACAAACTCAGCGGTTAGCCACATACATATCTCGGACATGCAACGGGCAATGACGAAGTATGAGCAAGCACAAAGCAAGTCATTCCTAGGAACGTCCACACAACACAAAGCACACAACAAGGCAAGTGGCACGCAATGGCCCAACGAAGATAACAAACAAGTAACACATAAGCAACAAGGAAGCACACAGGGGCAAGTATGGATAAATGTTGTTTTATTAATATATACCCTTGATAGGGCAAGGGAGTACACAGCTTTGGCCCCTATCTGCTGATGTCCATGGTGTTTCCCTAAGTCACCAGGTCACCTCCCCCTAAGGAGCCTTCTAGGGAAATAAAGTCTTCCCAGGAACATATATGATTTTTGTTTGGGAGACATATGCAATATTACAAAACTGCCACTACCCTATCCCATGAGGTTGCTTGGTGCAAGACTTGACTAATGATCAAGCACCAAGGCATGCTCACTTACAAAATGGCCCCATGTGGGTGTGCCAAAGGGGCAGCACGCCACACCTGGCACCTTCAGCTTCCCCAACACTTGGCTCACCTCTCCCACCTGCCAAGCCAAGCCTGCCACTTAGCAACCCAGGCCCGTGCCTCCCTCTCCCAGCAAATGGGCCTGCACCTGCCCAACCCAACTCCCCAAGCCAGCTAAAAATAGCCATCTTCCCAGCTGTTTTATTCTCCTTCTTGAGCCCATAAAATGCATTTTGTCCTCTTGTCCCTTTGTCCCAAAATACCACATTTTTACCCAAACTTTTCTACACATTTTACCCAAAAACATCATCATTACACCCTATAATTTACCCATATTTGTCATATTATTATTAATTCAATTAATTTAATCAATTTAAATTGATTATTTTAATACTCATATTTTGGCTATAAATAAAGAATTTTCAAGACCATTTGGAGTGCTACATTTTTTGTTACCATTTTCTCTCTTCCATTTTGGGTTTTTCAAGAGCATTTTCAAGTATGTATTTCATTTATTTTGTAATTTATATTCTAGTTATGTGCTTCTAATCTTTTTCATAAGATTATTAAGATCATGATGAAGCAACTTGTAACTAGATAATATTTATGTTGTATGTTGATTTCCCTTGTAATGCAACAAAGTTTATGGATTTTTCTTCTTTATATATGTCTTTCATCTTCAATATCACATATTTTGGAGTGTTAGATAATACACTTTGTTCTTCATTTTGCAAAACATAATATTCTTTGTGTAAGATGTGTCATTAAATTGTACATATCCAATGCTTAGAACAAAAATATTATGTTTTGCCTTATAAATAATGTTATTTAATTTTTTGTTATTTCATTAGGTTAATTCACATTAAATACTTTGAAATTATACTTTTTGAAAAGTGAAGAAAAATCATATCTTTTTAGAAGTAATTTGTGCTTAAAATTATAAACCTATTTGGAAAATTATAGTTTGGCTTATTTTAACTATCACTAAAACTTGGGAATTAATATACTAATAAGTATTATTAAACTTACATTTTGTAGATTCTAGTATCTTAATAATCTTTCTTTTAACACTTATTTTCAAATCATTATTGGTTTATTTTTATTCTCTTAAATAGCTTTATTTTAAAAAAATTATTTTATATTCATGACATTAAACCTCATCAATCTTTGAAGCTAGGTTAGAATTTATTAATTTTGATTTAAAATAGTTTTCTTTTTTATTTTAGACAACTCATTTGGGTTCGATCTCGTACTTACACGAACACTATATTCCATATACGATTCGTGCGCTTGCAAGTATAAATTTTTAAAACATACTCATTTTGAATCCCTCAATATATGATTATATATATGAGAATATTATTATATATAGATTAAAAAATTGTTATTTATAGTTATTTTTTTATATTTTTAGTACATAGATAAGTTGTCACTCTACTATTTTACATGACAGTATATAATGTAGTTGCAAGAACCTACTACAAATTTTCAATTTTTTTTTTATAGTTTAGGATTTCAAAATTAGAATTTAAACAATTTGTTGCATGTGTGTTTGTTTTGATATTTATAAGTTGGTTTTGGTTTATATTTATATTTAAAAATGGGAATTTTAGAATATGTAGGTTTGGGTTTCGAGAAACTAAAGCAGAGGGCTCGGGAACGATTCCATTACCCGGTTTAGTGGAATTCGAGGTCTCGAGGGCTAGGGGCTAGGGGCTCCATCTTAAAACTCTTAATCGGTTTAGTTCTTGATGGATATTCCTTAATATGTTGTGACTAGGGGTACCGCAGGAGGAAAGGATTGTGCTAGTTGCCGCTTTACCTTATCGCTCAGGACTTGAAGTAAGAAAACCGCACTTGCACTGAGTGTAGGGCATGCACCCCAATTATAGGGCACGGGGATGACTATGTCATGAATCTGTTTAAAGTTAAATGTCTGCTTTGTATGAACTTATGTTGTTATAACTGTTTATACTGATTGATTGTGATCATGATCGTTCGGTCGTGAGACTGTTATGGGCATTGCATGCGTAGTGCAGGTCGTAGTGGTGGGGCCATTACAGGGGTGCGATATCCGCCGTAGTGGCGAGGCCATTGTGGGGGTGTGATATCCATTTACTCGGCGTGAGTCGTATATTGATTGGAAAATCTATATGAACCTGTTGTGGTTATAAAGTATGAAGTACATGTTAGTGTCTATCTGGATATCTGTTTTATTTGTTTGGGTTTTCTTGCGCGAGCCTTGGCTTGCGGGTACTTCATGGTGCAGGTAAGGGCAAAGGAAAGATGGACCAGCCATGAGTTGGAGAGTTTCAGGGGCGATGTGTACATATGCAACCTACTCGACCACCACAGTCGAGACTTCTTTTGGGGATCTAGGGTTTTGGTTGATTTTGTCGCCTAGGTCGACCATTATGTACCTTGTTTAGGGTTGTAACCACTTATAAACTCTTGTCTAGGATCCCATGTATATATTGAAATTTTTGAATGAACAGTATTACTCTTTTGGCCAAAAACTTTAATGCATAATCCTTTAATTAATTTTAATTATACGTTTAAATCCAAATGACTCATTTAATGAGTTAAGCACTATTTTTAAACACACAGTGTAACGGTCCTGAATTAGTAAGGCGTTACAGAAATGGTGTAGAATAAAAAAAGTGAGTGCCAATAGAATCACTCGGGGAGTTTGTTATAAGTTTTGGGTGTCATGAGAGTGTGTGGCAATGACTCACATGTGGGTGGGGTAATATAAAACTCATAATTTTAAAAGTATTGACATTACCTACTAAAACTTTGTTGGACCCACCACATTCTCACCTAAAAAATGGCACATACATGGTGTACACTTCAAATGCCCACTCATCCCAACACTTCTCCATATAATAAATAAAATAAATATCATGTAATTGATTATTTAATATTGATTGAACACATTTGATAATAAATGATTTATATGATTAATTATTCAATATTGATCGAGCATAATTATCAATAAATACTAACAATATATTGCAATTGAATCTAATTCATATTCTTAATTTTAATAAGGTGAAAATAGCCTTATTTTTACCTTCAATAGACAAGGATTTTCTTTTATGAGTTTTTTTTTAATAAAAATAATTTTAGAAGAATGATTAGGACAGTAAATTTTTAAAGGATTTATATATTTTTTGACTATGTATTTTGTCTCATTGCCTGATTGGACCATCTGTTTTGGAAAATTATTTTTTGGACCCTATGGTTTATAAAATTGTTCAAATATAACCATAATCTCGATTTTGGTCAAAATTTTCTTAACTGAAATCACAAATAATTCATCAAACTAACAATTCAAAACAAAAATAAAATCATTCTGCTTAAAAACTGTGTTGTTATATTCAATTTTTTATTCATCAAAATGAGTTTAGGGGTCTATTTGAACCATTTTACAAAATATAAGGTCCAAAAATATTTTTTTTTAAATACAGAGTCTAAACAGATAATCAGAAAAAATACACGGTCCAAAAAAGTATAAACCCATTTTTAAATAATATGTAATAATATGAGGATATTTATTTGGTTTGGGCGATTCTTTTTACCTCATTATATTGGCTAAGTAAGACGGTATTATAAGATTTCGAATAGAATTGTTTGCATGTTATCTGTGCACTTTTATTAATTAAAAGAATTATTTATATTTTTTTCTTCCTATATTTTATCTCGTTAATTGTTTGGACTATGTTTTGACAAATTACATTTTAAACCATGTGTTTTGTAAAATAATGTAAATATGTCATTAAATCTAATTTTGGTCAAAAAATTTTTAACTAAAATTACAAATCATTCACCAAACTAATAATTCAGAACAATAACACAATAGTATTGCCTAATAAATAAGTTCTCATATTCAATTTTTTTATTTATCAAAATTAAATTTAAAAATCTATTTGAACAATTTTATAAAATAAAATACCAAAAATAGTTTATTAAAATACAGGTACAAACCACAAAAGCAGTAAAAAAGATTATATAAAAAAGGAAGAAATCAATTACGAAATTGAAATAGTAGCTGAAAGGAATCCTTTCCAAGCCCGAACAAGCTCTTATCTTCCAATCGTCTTACGACTATGACGATCGAAGGAAGATTGACATAATCAATCTCAAGCAAATAAGGTAAGTCTTTTTCCGGTAGTTTACGTTAGTTGCTTCTTAGATTTGTGGTAAATTCTATCTTTATGAAAAGTGGAGAATTTTTTATTTAAAAAACTGAGCTTTTACTGGTGTTTCTCTGCTTTTTTATGAGTATATTCGGCATTGTGATTGATTTGGCATATATAAATATATTTAGCTATGACTCATTCAAAAAGGCTATTATGTTTACGGTTCAGAAAACTAACTTGTAACCTGGTATGCCATCTAACATGCTTAACCTGCTTAAATATACCCCAAAAAAATAACGATAAAATTTGGGTAAAAAATATTAGACAATACCGAATACAATCATCAAAAACAATACACGAAAAGCAAAGTCTACATAAAAAAAAATACACTAAAGGCAAATGAACACCAATAAAAGCCCAGATTTTTTTAATAAAATATACTACTTTTCAATTATGAGAACTTGTAGTATTCCATATAATATTTGGGTTTTCATGTCCCATTCGCACACACTTGTCTAATAATCTTATAAAAACAAAATATTACCACCAATCTAAACATTCATATGTAAACTATGACGAAAAGAAACTTACCTTATTTGCCAGAAATTAGTTTAATCAAACTTTCTTAGATTGTCGTTAGACGAATTTGAAGAGAAGAGCGCGGATGTCTTTTTCCCCCAAAAAAATCAGCTATTATTTCAAAAAATAAAAGTGTGCAAATTAAATGCAAACAGTTCTATTCTAAATCCCGTAAAACCATTTAGTTGGCCAATAAAATAAAGTGAAATGCTAAGTAGACTATATATAACACTTTTTTTTTACCTTTTTAGATAATAAATAATATGAACAACCGATTTTTATATGGGCTGTCATATTTGCATCTCATTAATTAAAAAAAATTAATTTTAACATTTTTTCTCAATATTTGTTTTGACATTCTCTAATTTCTTTTTTTTTTGTCAATCTCAATAATTTTATTTTATATTGTTTTCAGAATTTTTTTTTTTAAAATAATGTATAATTTTTAGAAAAAAACTTATTTTAACAAGTTTTTATTATTTTTTGTTTTAAGTAAATATTTAACATATATATTATTTATGTATTTTTTACAAAATGTGAGTTGAAAAAAAATACTATATATTAATTTTTAATAAAAATAAGGTGTCTTAATCAAATTTTGGGTGCAAATACAATGCCATTTTTATATATGTAATTTACTATTATATCCCTATTTAATCACTCGGAAAAAAAAAAATCTACTAGTTATCTTCCTATTGTGTCCTTCTTACCTACTCAGTTTTTTCATAATTTATTTTTTTACATTTAATTTCCTATTATACCTTCGTTTAAACACTTGAAGAAAAAAAATTAATAGTGAAATTCTTATTATGCCCTTTCTCATTTGCATCTGTCTCCGGCATTGATTACATAATCTAATCGGTAATATAAATTGAAAAAGAAAAAAAAAACTACAGTGTTAGTAATTGGAGGATGCCAGACTTTTGATTGACGGGAGAAACGGATAGCCAAGAAATAAAGAAATCTACTTGGCATAATAGAATTAGTGGACCTATTACGCCAACTCCAGTTGAGAGATATGGCTTAAATTGTCACTTTAAAATTTAACCAATCAAACAAAAGAAAAAAAAAATAAAAAATTGAAGGCAACGTTGCTACTATTGGGCAACGTTGCCAAATTTCAACACAAATTAATCTCTTCACATCAGTTTTTATTTTCCACCTTTGACCATCTCTGACAAGGCATTAGGTAAAGCAACTCCCATTGGAGTTGGCCTTATGGCAATAATACATTGGGCCCGGGGCCTATGTTGATTTCTGAATAGAAGAAACCTAAATAATTGATGATCAATGTTATACTCTTGAGTAATGATACCCATAAACATAAAACACTAAGTAAACATTTGGTATGAGAAGTTCATAGTTTTCATATTACTGTAAAAGTTGAAGAGTTGAAGAGGGTAATCTGATAGTCTAGAAATTTACATCATTGTGTTTGGTTGTGCACTGTAACATTATCTATAATTTATGGAAATATCACTTTCTGTGTTTGGTTGTGCATAGGAATCTGTTAAGTTTTCATATTTTCATAAAATTAATATAATAATATATTTCATCAAAATAATTTATAAACAATTTTACTCATGAAATATTTTTTAACAGAATTAAAAAAATACATTTATTGAATACTAGAATCAAATATAATTTTTAAAATTACAAAAATACTCTTATTTTATTTTTAATAATATTTCATTTGTTATTTTAAACTAAAGTAATGATATAAAAGCTTTACAAATTAATTTCTTTAAATAAACAAATATTATTTATCATTTTATAATTTGATATATGTATATTTGTTTTTTTTCTTCATATTTTCATAAAATTAATATAATAATATATTTCATCAAAATAATTTATAAACAATTTTACTCATGAAATATTTTTTAACAAAATTAAAAAAATACATCTATTGAATACTAGAATCAAGTATAATTTTTAAAATTACAAAAATACCTTTATTTTATTTTTAATAATATTTAATTTGTTATTTTAAACTAAAGTAGTGATATAAAGGCTTTACAAATCAATTTCTTTAAATAAATAAATATTATTTATCATTTTATAGTTTGATATATGTATATTTCTTTTATATTATAAGCTTCAAAAATAAAATAAGCCATTAACTAAAAAATTATTGGTTTAAGATTTTTTTTTTAAATAATAATAATAATTTTGAAGTGTTTCACATTCCTGGGTATCTAAAAACCACTTGTCAGATGGGTTTCACTTGAATCTAGAATCATGAAAAGTTAAAACCCCTGGAGTACAGATTCACAGGTTATAAAAACTCAAACCCAGTACCAAACATGAGAAAGTGTTCAGATTCTCATTCCCGTGTCCAGATTCCTGCATACCAAACGACCCCTAAAGGGTTTATACTTTTTTTGTGCTTATATTTTGTCTCATTAATTATTTAGATTCTATGTTTTAATAAATTACTTTTTAGACCCTATATTTTGTAAATGATTAAAATAGAATCTTAAATTCAATTTCGATAAATAAAAAATTGAATATAACAACACAGTTTTTAAGCAGAATGATTTTATTTTTGTTCTGAATTATTAGTTTGGTAAATTATTTGTGATTTTAGTTGAGAAATTATTGACTAAAATCGGATTTAGGGTTCTATTTTAACTATTTTACAAAACATAAAGTCTAAAAAATAATTTATCAAAACACAAATCCAAATAGATAATGGGACAAAACACATGATCCAAAAATATATAAACCTAACACTAAAACATACACATTTATGTGTTAATTATTTTTTAATGTAGTTGGTTTTATCATAAATTAATGTGATCTATCATAAAAATATTAATGATATATTTCAGTAACTATAGTAATTAGTGTGTAATTTTATAATTACAGAATTTAAAATGTGAAAACCATACATAAAAATATTAAATAATTAATATTGATGATACATGTAGATTTGATGCGTTTGTCTTAGTAAGAACAATGATATCAGTACTTAAAATATGTACTCAAATATTACACATAATAATATTACAATTTAACCTAACCAATTATATTTATTAAAATTAGGTTAGAAATCACTATTTAAAAAAAGCAATAATACATGTGTATAATATTTAGTCACATGAGTCCGCATATCATTACTCCTCCTAGTAATACTAGGGAAATTTGATAAATCATGCTTACATTAGCTTAATATTTAAAATTTGAACCAAAGTTAACCACCATATGATACAAATGCTCATCTTTCATTTAATACCAAAAATACCCTCATACATTTCCTCTCTATTCTCCCTCTTCCTCTCTACCTTTCATTTAATAGCTTAATAATTAAAATTTGAACCAAAGTTAACCACCATTTAGAATGTTGTTTAGATGTTGGATCTGTAGTTTGTTGGTATTTTTTGCTGTTTTTTTAGTGAAAATCGTGTTCTGTGAAAACCTGCGTTTTTTTTTGTTCCTTGAGTTTTTTTCGAAATGCCCGATAGTGTCCGATAGAGGCCCGATTCGGGCACGATAGTTATTGAGTTTCAAGGTTAGGGATAAAGGTCCGATGACAACCCGATGGTTGCCCGATAGTCAAGGTTAGGGATGGTGGTACGACGGTATTACGATAGTGGGTACGATAGTGTGCAATACTGTAGTTATTTCCATAATGGGTACGATGATGGTACGATATTAGCACGATAGGTGTACGATAGAATTTGTTAAGTAGTTACTATAACATCGTAATTTTAGAATTTGTAGTGGGACGATATAGGTACGATGGTAGTACGATAATAGTTAGTTTCAAATTGTTAACTTACTTTGTCAATGGTACGATGATGGTACGACAGTGGGACGCTAGTGGGTACGATGGTGTATAATACTGTAGTTTTTGCCATAAATGTACGATGATGGTACGACATTAGCACGATAGGGCAACTATCGGGTAACCAAAACTATCGAGCAACCATCGGGTTTCTATCGGACCTTCATCCCTAACCTTGAAACTCAACAACTATCGTGCCCGAATCGGGCCTCTATCGGACACTATCGGGCATTTCGAAAAAAACTCAAGGAACCCAAAAAAAACGCAGATTTTCACAGAACACGATTTTCACCCAAAAAAACTACAAAAAAATACCAACAAACTACAAATCCAACATCTAAACAGCATTCTAAATAGTGGTTAACTTTGGTTCAAATTTTAATTATTAAGCTATTAAATGAAAGGTAGAGAGAAAGATGGAGAATAGAGAGGAAAGGTATGGGGGTATTTTTGGTATTAAATGAAAGATGAGCATTTGTTTCATATAGTAGTTAACTTTGGTTCAAATTTTAAATATTAAGCTAATGTAAGCATGATTTATCAAATTTCCCTAATACTAATACTCATTAATTATTATTATTTTAGAGGCGGACTCAAAGAGTAATATCAAATCCAGCTAAATACAATTCCCTAAGCCCGACACTCGATATCTCCAGAGTCCAACCTCTATAATATATACGTCCAGGGCTAGCACAACGAGGAGCGAGTGAGCTTTTATTCAACTACTCATACTTCACTCTGCGATCTCATCTGCCTTTTTCCTCTTCCAGCGTTGATCAACAGCAATGGCCCCGATTGCCGTTGGTGATGACTTACCCGACGGAACCTTAAGCTTCTTCGACGAAAGTGGCGCTCTCCAAAACGTATCCGTACACTCTCTGGCCGCCGGCAAGAAGGTCATTCTCTTCGGTGTTCCCGGTGCATTCACTCCTACTTGCAGGTCCTTTTTACTTTATTTTTCTCTCTTCTAGTTACTAATTTTGAGATCTGGTTGCTGAAAAAACTGTAGGAAAAAAAGGCGATCCATTAGCCATATAGCATCACTTGTTGAGGAGTGTTTTTAATTGATTTTGATTGAAATTGAGACTGGGTTTTTTTTTGGGGTGGAACAGCACGAAGCACGTACCGGGTTTCATTGAGAAAGAAGCTGAATTCAAGGCTAAGGGCGTAAATGAAATTTTCTTACTAAGCGGTACGACTGACCTTTTTTTTTTTCTTTGGGTGTTCGGGAGTCAAGATAATCTTGCTTTGTTCTACTTTGTATATATTTTTGCAGTTTATTGTACAAGTACAACTATTTTGGAAGTTTAATTGGCTAATTTCACTCTGATTTGGATATCATTACACGAACACTGTCTTAGTCAATCTGTGGATTATTTCCAATTGTGGTTGCAGTCATAGCTTGTTTTTAACATCATCGGGTCCTAAGGTCGAATTCTTTAGCCCCTTATTTTAAAGAAAGAAAGTAAAAAAAGGGTATTCATTTGTCAATAAAATTATAGTCTTTGAGTTGAGTGAGAATAAAATGAATGGGACCATTATATTTTGCTGATATATCTAATCTTTGCTTTCATCTGTATCTTCCTAGACCATTCAACATACATTAACACGGGTTTTAAATATATTCCTTATTTATTTAGTCATTGAGGTATATTGAAACAGTTTATATTTTCCTTGGTGGCTTATGTATGAACTGTCAAAATATGAAGTAAACAACACCCAATTATTCTGTCTAAATTGTTAAATTCTTCTCAGGTTTGCGTTAGATCGAAAGATTAGTTTGATCGTCCTTCTTGAACTTTTAGATGACTGAACCAAACTTTTTCTTTGCATCTTTTAGCTCTTCATTTTGCCAATTTATTATGGATTGATAGAAATGTCCAATTCCATAGTTAAGATATCGATGATGAAACAAGCCAAATTTGAATTTCCCAATCTAACTTGCTTCCTTATTCACTCGTTTTTGCAGTCAATGACCCCTTTGTCATGAGGGCATGGGCTCAAACCTACTCTGATAACAAGAATGTCAAGTTCCTTGCTGATGGTGCCGCAATATACACCAAAACTCTTGGCCTTGAGCTTGACCTTTCAGAGAAAGGCCTGGGAATCCGTTCTAAGAGATTTGCTCTCGTGGTTGATAACCTCAAGGTGAAGGTTGCAAACATCGAAAATGCCGGAGAGTTTGCCGTCTCCAGCGCCGATGACATCCTCAAGGTTCTTTGAGTTTGTGTTGTCTTGGTGACTGCTCATACATGTTTCCTTTATGACTCTTTCGATGGTTTTAAAGGTTCTTTGTTAAACATGGAGCACTTTATGGAAATAAATGAGGCGATTCCTACTCTTCCGTTTTTACATATCGTTTTATGCACCAGTTTGACTTAATGAATAATGGGTGGAAGAAATGATGGTGGATGGGTAATATCAATTAAAAAGAAATGCTTGTGTTTGTTAAACTACCTCAAGGTGATGATGGATTGTCGTTTCTTAGCGCAAACGACTCGTTTTGTTTGATTGATCAGCGCAAACGCCTATGTCGTTTTTGTTACTCTCAGTTATTGTTGTTTTCGGTCACGTGGGTTTTCCAAAAATTAGGTGGAAGAGAGTAGTTCTGCAACACGTTTTTATTTTATTTTATTTGTTAAAAAAAAAAAGCCTTTTTAAGTCATTGAGCTCCCAAAAATCAAAAGCTCACATGCCCTTTTTGAATTTCTTCCCTGATCATTGCTCAAAGATTCTTACACTTGTTCTGTTGAAATATTATGAGATTTGAGAGATTCTTACACTTGTTCTGTTGAAATATTGTGAGATTTGAGAAATCATTTGCACGTATGTTTATGGTGCGAATAACGGATTTTTTTTTTATTTAATACTTTTTTTATTTTCTAGAACCATTGGTTAAAGTAAATAAATTAAAAAAATAATAAAATTATCTAAATAATATAAATAAATAAAAAGTATTAAATAAGTTGTAAAAAATTTCATATTAAAATACTTAAATTATTTTTTTCAAAAAAAAAAAAATACTTAAATTATTTTATTAATTATGTTTTAAAAAATATGACCAAAAAATGTGTGGTGAAATTATTCTATTCATTCTATTATTAATTATATATTTTGTTTATTCTATTAATTAAAATACTTAAATTACTCTATTAATTGTATTCAATTTTAGTTGTAAATAATTTTATTATATTGTCAAAAATGTATCACTAACGGTGAAAAAATAAACAACTATTTTAATATTTAGATTTTATCAATCATAATTTTTTATTATATATTTTTATTTATATAAATTAAATTATAATTGCAGCATATACCTGGTATGTACTTCCACGACCAGTACTAATATACATCTATGTTGTTCGTCCAAAGACAAAGCACCAATTTTCTTCTCTCCTCTGAGCTTCATATATGCGTGAACCACATACGATTTCCCTGTCATTGTGTTGTCAGAAATTGGACTGTCTTCTCCAATTCTGAATTTGAGTGTCTCACTAATTCTTTGTGACCTCAAACCAGAAGTTCTTGTTATGATCATTTTAGGAAATTGGAAACTTTTCAAAAGGAAATAAATCAAAATGTAATCCCAAAATTTAAGCCCTAAAATGATATAATAGCTTTATAAACTGATATGTCTGCATTCATTAAGAGTTGTTAATATCTAAGTTAATTACGAATATAAATTTTAATAGTGAAAAAATTACTAAATAATCGATAGTGAAAAGAATTAGGATGAAGTTTTTTTTCACTTAAAAAAAATCCATTATTAAATATATGTGTCCGAGTTTGATGAAAATGTTACTATGAAAATAATGTTTTGTGCAGTGCACCTAAGCACACTTACACTAGCTTCTCTACTCTATGTTTCAAAATATATCACCAAAACCCCCACTTTTTTATTTTACGTCAAATTTTTACATTACACATTTCATCATCTTATCTATATTTTTTTTACATAGTTAATATACTACATTTTTAATAAAAAATTTACATTATTATAATTATTATTTTTTAAAGTTGAATTGGAAAATGAAAAAGATAGAAACGAAGAGTGGGACACTATTAAAAAAAAGTTAGATCAGCACTGAAGGTGGAGGGATGCAAGGGAGGAGTCGACATTCTTCGCAAGGGGGACAACACATGGGATGTGATGATGTTTGCCACACCAAGGGCAGCATAGTGACGACTTCTAGGCAAGGCTGCCACAGCAGTAGCTATTGGGCAAGGTCGATGAAGCGGCAACACCTAGTTCTAGTCGACAATGGGCTTCGATGGAGAAGGGGTGGAGCTGCCGATGGGATGATCATCTTTAATCTCTCTCTCTTTTCTTCAATTTTTTGGTCTATCATTTGAAAGTTTGAATTGTTTTCTTTGACATTTGATTTAGATTTGAGTTTGTTGTTGTTGATTTGTGAATGGTGTATTTGGAAGTGATAAAGATGAAGGGTTAGTGATGATGATGAACTAGTCGGATTAGGGTTAATGATGAAGATGAAATGATTTGTTTGTTTCATTATTTAGTTTAGATTTTTTTAAATAGTTTAATTTTGTTTTGTATTTAGTTTTGGGAATAATTTTTAGTATGATTTAATTTATTTTAATTATAGGGTTTATACATTTTACGGACTTTGTGTTTTGTCTCATTATCTGTCTGAACAGTGTATTTTAACAAATTACTTTTTAGACCTTGTGTTTGTAGAGGTGATTTCCTACAATTGATTAGATGGGCACCAGCAACCTGTCAATAACAAAAAGAAGAGAGACGAGAGTTCAATTGGGAGCACCGGTGGGGTGTCAGCCAAAGGGACTCCGACGCTCAAGTCAGTCGGGTTGTAACGAGAGCTAATAGAAAGTAATAAAATTAAGATATAAATAGTCGAAATGATGATGGATGAAGGAGTCGTAAAATGGTCAGAGTGACGATGGCGATGACGGAGGAGTCAAGCGACTAGGTCAGGTCCAATCAGACTGACTAATTAGTCTTGCTTGACTGGATTGCTCAGAAATAGAGTAGCCTTCGTTTCAATTAGAGAGTAAAGAAAGTTCAGTGATTATTTGATGCCTTTTCTCAACCTCTGATGGTCTTATTTATTGTCCTCCTCCTCGTTCCGTCCTCCTCCGTCTTTCTCCTTCGCTTGACTCGCTCCAAGTGGTTTTATTCCGAGATTCTTGGCGAACGTGATGGGAGCCTTGACTGTTTCAAGGTCCCTGGCTGACTGAGTGTATCCGAATTCGGGTCCGGGTATGGTTTTGGGTAATTGGATGGTACTTTGTATATGCGAGCCTATTTTACATGGGCTTTGGGCCTTCTTGGCTAGTTAGATAGCTTATTGGGCTGACTGACTGCTTGTTGGACTATTATTTTTCAAGTATACGAATTTTGTCCACTACAGTTTGTCCCTCACTCTTTGGTATAGAATTCATTCTTTTATCAAAGAGTAAAAAAGAAATTAATTCCATCAGAATTTATCCATTTTCCCAATAGTTACAGAATATGCATTGACTCAATTTACCTTTTTCAGAAATTATTCACGGGGGTCTCGCTGAGTGATGGGCACCTACGCATCCGGCTGTCCGAGTGACCTGTGGATGCGCGCGGCCTGGTTGGCCGATCGGCTGTTTGGGCCGACTGGCTGCTTACTTTGCGGCCGAGTGATGCGCACCTACGCATCCGGCCGAGTAATGAGCACATATGCATCCGGCTGTCCGAGTGGATTGCGGATGCGCGCGGGCCTGGTTGGCCGACCGGCTGCTTGGGCCGACTGGATGCTTGGGCCGAACGGCCTTCTGGCCTAGTGGTCCACGGGGTGGCCCTGAGGCATGGCCGAGTGGGTCACATGTTGGCCGACTGAATGGGCTGCACGAGCCGAGTGTTCCTCCGGGAAGGCCGAGTGTTTCGTTGGCATGGCTGATTGCTCCCCCGAGTGCTTTACCGGGGTGGCCGAGTGCTTTGTCGGCATGGCCGAGTGCTCCTCCGGGTGGGCCGAGTGCTTCGCCTGGGTGGCCGAGTGACTCGTGTGTTTGGGCCGAGTGGTCTGCCGAGGAGGTAGTGTGTCCGGGGGAGATGGCCGAGTGGGCCTAGTGCGCTCAATGTGAATTTTCATTTGTCTCTGAGACTTTAAGTGTCCTTAGGAAGTTAAATCCTTTTTGGTAGGGCCACCTGATGGTTGACACTTGGCACTAATCGGGTGGATTTGTGTGCCTATATAAGGGTGGTTTGTTTTTACTATTGCATTCATTTGAGGAAGGCTTGGAGAGGAGGTGCAAGGTGTGGAGTAAAAGAGCTTCTCAAGAGGTAAGTTTTCTCTCATTTGTTTTCCTTTCAATGTCCTTATGCATGTTCTTTGTGTTCTTCGTGTTCTTCATGTTCTTCGTGCTAGGTTAGTTTATTCAACTGTTATTTTTGTTTGATCCTGTAGATTTTCTGTTTGCGTTTGATCTGATTGCAATGGTGGCATATGAATTTCTGTTGTTTAGGCGTATGTCTAATTCATGTGTTTCTGTTCCTTGAGCTGAGTGGTATGTCTGACTGATTAGTAGAGACTTATAGGCTGACTGCTGTTTAACTGAATACTTTGTAATCTAATTTGATATAGTAGTCTGTTTTGCCTCGTTTAATCATATGTTTTTTATGTTTGGTCCGTCTGACTGATTGATTGATGAGTCGTCCAGCGCTTCTTGATTGTGTATCGAGCTAAATATTCTTTATGTCTTTTTTGTGTTCCTTAAGGCTTAGCTGTTGTTTTGCTCTAGGTGATCAGCTCATTATGTCTACAAGTAGGTGTGATAGTCACGCTGATTCAGTCTGTCGACTGTCTTGTTCGTTTAGTGAAGAAGATTTTAGTTCTCTCTTTCAAAGTTCTGCTGAGATGGTTGATTGCAACCGAATTACAGTAGTAGAATTGGGGGGTCGTCCTTTAGGTGATGTTACTGGAAGGGGAATAGATTCTAACGAACCTATTGATGGTGGTATGCCGGGTTCTGGTAGTATGCTTAGTTCTAATCCTAGGTCTTCCATAAGTTTAGGTGAGTTGACCTATCTTCGTCGTCATTATGAGATCCCTGATACCATCAGTCTGCATGCTCCTGCTAAGGCGGAGCGGCCTGACTGGCACTTACCTGGTTGGGTGTGTCTGTATGAACTTCCCTTCAAAGAAGGGCTTCGGTTTCCCATCCCCCGATTAGTCGTTGAGTTGTGTGAGTACCACGAGATTTCGCCCGGACAACTAATGCCAAATTCATGGCGGATTTTGATGTCTCTCGAAGTCCTTTGTGAAAGGCACAAGATAACACTTGGGGTGGCTGACTTGTTGAGAGCTTACTACTTGAAGGCACACCTTAATGACAAAGGTAGGTACCAGTTAACAACTAGGGGGAAGGACCCTCCTTTAATTATTAGTTTGAAGAGCGGAGATAAGAGGTGGAAGGACCGTTACTTCTTCGTCCCTTTCGTCTCGTTGGGGTTACCTGCTGATAGTAGGATACCTTGTTCATGGTCTCCTGCATGTGAGTCTTTTATGCTTGCCTACTAATCCGTTTCCTTGCATATACATGTTGTTGTTGTTTTTATTTTATTTTGTGTGCTGATACTTCTATCATTTTGCAGGTAGGCTTCGAGTTGAGTACCTTTGGGATTCGAGGGAGTCTTCTGGTCGACTTAAGAGTATTCTTGCTATTCCTGAGGCGGAGCGTGAGTGGAGTGATTTGTTGTCTGAATCGAGTCTTCGTCAGAGTTCTTTGTGGCGCTCTGTTGAAAAACTCCCTGAAGGTATTCCTCTTCTACAGAGTCCTGATAATCCTCGTGTTGTGTTTATCAAGAGAAGTTTAGAAGTCTTGGGATATACTCCCAATTTTTTGACTGAATTGACGACAAGTGAGCGGTTGTTTGCAGACGTAGCTATGTCCCGACCCTTTACACTTCCTCTAACCGGTTCCAATGCCTTGGAACGTTTGCGTCAAGCAAAGAAATCGTCCGTTGGGAGCTCAGAAGCTGACAGAGAGGTTGTCGTGCCTCCGGCTGATCCCCCTGTTTTGACGCGGAGTCAGACGAAAAAAAAGAAGAAGGCTGTGCAGGATGATTCTTCCGACCCATTTAGCGACACCGTTGCCCTTTCGTTCCCTTCCAATGCTGCGGCCTATAGTGAGATTGGGCCTCACTTAGGAGAGATTGATAAGTTGTTGTGGCCCGAAGATGATCACAGAATGGAGCAGGTTGGTACGGATGGGTCAATTGATACCACTGTTTCTCATTTGTTCCAGGTACGAATATTTCATTTAGTTTTGTTTGTGCCGACTAGCTGATTTCTCTTGTTGTCTTACATTTTCTTTTTTATGTGTCAGGGTTTGCAAGGGGTCATTTGGCTGAAGAAGAAAATCAAGTCCTTAATGGCAACTCTAAAGGAAGTAAGGAGTCAGAGAAATGATCTTCGGGGTGAAGTTAGTCGGCTGAAAGATTCCAAGAAGGAGTCTGATCAACTCATAGCTGATTTGAAGGCTCAACTAGAATCCAAGGAAGCTGATGTCGAGAAGCTGAGAGTGACTCTTGGTCAAGTTGATGATTTGAAAGCCGAGGTTGCTTCGTTGGAGAATCGGATGTTGGTCATTGGGCTGGAGGCTGAGATCCAATGCCGTGGCGTAATGGCTAGTGAGTTTCGGGATGGTAAGGCTGATAGCTGGGATGTTCCCAAATACATTGCTGATCTTGAGGAATTGGAGAAGATGAGGGCTGAAGAGATAACCCGGGCCGAAGAGTTAGCCACTTCTTTTGGCATCATGACTACTAATGATCTGGTTGTGGATGACTGATTCCTCTTCTTTTTGTGTTCATTGTCATGGGATAACAGAGTTTGTCGGGCCTTTTCTAGTTGTTGTATGAACTTTTTCTTATGTAGTATTGTATCCTGATCTAACTGACCTAGTTCTGTTGTATTATGGCTTGTTGTAGCTTCTGTTAGTGTTGTTTAAGTTATTGTATCGGATGCTGATTGGCTGAATGACTTATGGAGTATTAGTGTCTTATTCCCCCAATCTAAGTATAAAGTGACTTAGTCAATTTATTTTTAGATTTGTTATTGAACTGTTCGTAGTATATATATAAAGAAAAAATGGTTGTGATAGGGGGCTGCGCTCCGTGGAGCTGCCTACATACCCTTTGCAGGGATCAAGCCCAAATGTAGTTCTGACACTTCCTGCATTATAAGTGTCAGTATGTTGCTCGAATGAAGATCTTGTGAGAATACTGATGAAAGAATATGAAAGTAGACTGGGTTAAGTTAAGAGTGATACAGTCTCAAGTGGATAGCATTCCAGCTGTTGTTGATATCGCGTCCCTCCTTTGTTTGTAGCTTGTATGCTCCATGTCCGACTACCTTTGTGATGAGGTAGGGACCTTCCCATGTCGGGGCGAGCTTACCTGCTCCAGCTTCCTTAGTGTTCTGGAAGACTCTTCGTAGAACCCAATCTCCTACTTTGAATGTCCGAGTGCGGATGTTCTTGTTGTAATGTCTGGCTATGCTCTGTTGATAGGCTGAGACTCTTAAGAGTGCTTTGTCCCTTCTTTCGTCGATGGTGTCGAGTTCATGGCACATGTTTTCCCAATTTTCTTCGTCTGTAGTTAGCTCATATCTGGCTGTCGGAACTTCGCTCTCAGTTGGGATGACTGCCTCCATCCCGTAAGCTAATGAGAATGGTGTCTCCCCTGTCGCAGTCCTAGTTGTGGTTCGATAGGACCACAGGACTCCTGGCAACTCGTCAGCCCATCTTCCCTTAGCTTTTTCGAGGCGCTTCTTGATGTTGTTCATGATGGTCTTGTTGGATGACTCTGCCTGTCCATTTGCTTGGGGATACCTTGGTGTCGAGAAGCTGAGCTTGATGTTCCAGAACTTGCAGAAGTCTTGGAAGTCAAAACTGATGAATTGAGAACCATTGTCTGTCACAATTTCTTTTGGTACTCCGTACCTACAGATCACATTCTTCCAAATGAAACCCTTTACTTCTTTGTCTCGGACTTGGTGGAATGAGTCTGCTTCGATCCACTTGCTGAAGTAGTCGGTCACTGCAAGCATGTACATTTTCTGTCCTGGTGCGGTTGGAAGCTTGCCTACTATATCCATCCCCCATTTCATGAATGGCCAAGGGGACGTGATTGAGATGAGACGCTCCGGAGGTTGGTGGGATATCTGAGCGAACCGTTGGCATTTGTCGCATCGTCTGGCATAGTCAGAGGCATCAGCTCGCATGGTTGGCCAGTAGTAGCCTTGTGTTAGGGCACGGTGCGCCAAGCTTCGTCCTCCAGAGTGGTTGCCGCACTCTCCTTCATGCAACTCAGCCAGTACGTATTTGGCCTCTGCAGGGTTAATGCATTTCAAATATGGACCAGAAAATGAACGTTTATATAGTTTACCTTGTATAATAGTGAAGCGGGCTGACTGAGCCTTGACCCGACGTGCTTCGTTCTTATCTTCGGGAAGTATGTCATGTTCTAAGTACTCGACTATTGAAGTCATCCATGTTCGGTTGTTGGAGATGTCATTAACTTGCTCTTCTTCATCTTTCCAGACAGCTGGCCATTGGAGATATACTACAGGTATTGTCTTGGGGTCGGTTGTCTGGATGGAGGATCCAAGGTTTGCTAATGCATCTGCATGGCTGTTCTCCCCTCTTGGTACTTGGTTGATAGTGAACTCGTCGAAGACTGACTGCAACTCTTTAGTCTTGTTGAGGTAGGCAGTCATCTTGTTATCCCGGGCCTGGTAGCTACCTTGCATTTGGTTGACTACCAATTGAGAATCACTGAAGACCACGATCTTTTTTATTCCCATGTCTTTGGCTAGTCCGAGTCCTGCTATCATTGCTTCGTATTCAGCTTCATTGTTGGTAGCTTTGAACCCGCATCGGACTGCTTGTTCGATTATGTCACCTTGGGGTGAAGTCAGGACGAGTCCGAGTCCACTTCCTCTGGTGTTACTTGAGCCGTCTACTTGCAACTTCCAGATTCCGACTGATTGTCCCTCGGTCAGACAACAAAGTTCTTTTTCTGCCTGCACATGCATGTTAGGTGTAAAATCTGCAATGAAATCAGCTAATACCTGAGATTTGAGGGAAGTTCGTGGCTTGTATGTTACTTCGTACTCGCTGAGCTCTACCGCCCACTTGGTAAGTCTGCCTGACAATTCTGGTTTATGGAGGATTGTTTTGAGTGGGAAGGTGGTCAAGACCGTTATTGGATGGCACTGGAAGTATGGGCGTAGCTTCCTTGCTGCGTGGATGAGTGCTAGTGCAAGCTTCTCCAGCTGGCTATATCGGGTTTCTGCATTAAGCAAAGCTTTGCTTACATAGTAGACTGGAGACTGCTTGCCTTCCTCTTCCCGGACTAGGACTGCGCTAACTGCCGTCTCGGATACTGCTAGATAGATGAATAATGTCTCATTGTCTTTTGGCTTTGAGAGGAGAGGCGGGCTGGTCAGGTACTGTTTTAGCTGGCCCAGTGCCTCTTCGCATTCAGCTGTCCACTCGAAGGTTTTTGATTTCCTTAGCGTGTTGAAGAAGTGGTGACATCGTTCTGAAGACTTTGAGATGAATCGGCTGAGTGCTGCAATGCGTCCAGTTAGTTTCTGTACGTCTTTTATGCACGTTGGGGAAAGAATCCTTTGGATTGACTCTATCTGTGCTGGGTTTGCCTCGATTCCCCTTTGGGTTACAAGGTACCCAAGGAACTTTCCTGCAGTCACACCAAAAGAACATTTAGTTGGATTCAGTTTCATATTATATTTCCTGAGAATGTCAAAAGATTGTTTTAAATGGTTGATATGGTCCTCTGCAATGAGGGATTTGACGAGCATGTCGTCAATGTAGACTTCCATCGTCTTCCCCAGTAATCCGGCAAACATCTTGTTGACTAGTCTCTGATATGTTGCTCCTGCGTTCTTCAATCCGAATGGCATGACCTTGTAGCAGAATATGCCTAAGTTGGTCATGAAGGCTGTCTTTTCCTGGTCGTCTGGATGCATCAGGATCTGGTTGTATCCTGAGTATGCGTCCATGAAGCTTAGGAGTTCATGACCGGCTGTGGCGTCTACTAGCATGTCTATGTGCGGTAATGGGAACGAGTCTTTTGGACACGCCTTGTTGAGGTCTGTGAAGTCAATGCAAACTCGCCATTTGCCATTCTTTTTTTTCACAATGACTACGTTAGCCAACCAGTCGGGATAATGCACCTCCCTCACGAACCCATTATCAATAAGCTTTTGAACTTCTTCGTTAATGGCTTTGTTCCTTTCAGGGGCAAATTTTCTTCTTTTTTGCTTCCTTGGTGGGTAGTCTGGATCAACCTGCAATTTATGGACAATTATTTTGGGGTCAATTCCAGTCATGTCCGCATGGGACCAAGCAAAACAATCATAATGGGCAGATAAAAAGTCAATGAGCTTAGTTCTGATGTCAGGATCCAATCGTGATCCGATTTGGACTTTGTGATCTGGAAAGTCCGGATGTATCTGGACTTCGTCCAACTCCTCCATGTCTGGTTGGTTCAACTGGGAGTCAGTCAGTCTGTCTTCCTGTAATTGCTATAACTGAGCGGGTTTGGGTTTCATGGTAGTCTGGTAACACGCTCTCGAATCTTTCTGTTGGCCTTTAATTTCTTTTACTCCCCACTTAGTTGGGAACCTTAAAACTTGGTGGTATGTTGAAGGGACTGCCTCCATTTCATGTATCCATGGTCGTCCCAGTATCACGTTGTAAGCAGACGGAGAGTCTACTACCAGGAATCTTGTGCATAGATTGACTCCTTCGGCATAGACAGGTAGCTCGATCTCTCCTAGTGTGTTCTTTTGTTCTCCACTGAAACCGATGAGGATTGTAGTCTTCTTTATAATCTTTGATTCATCTATCCCCATTTCCCTGAGAGCACTTAAAAATAAAATGTTAGCTGAACTACCATTATCAATAAGTATACGTTTAGTAAGACAATTAGCAATGTAAAGTGCAATGACAAGAGCATCATGATGTGGGTTGAGGAGTCTGGTTGACTCTGTTGTTGAGAAACTGATGGTTTGAGCTGGTAGGTTGATGGTATTCTTCTCTGTCTCGTCGGACTCTCCTTTGACCCAGTTGGTCTGCCTGGCATGTCTTTTGGCTGCTGAATGGGTGACTCCGCTTACCTCAAAGCCACCAGTTATTACGTTCACCGTCCGTTCATGAGTAGGTGGTTTCGGCGGGGTTACTTCTCTTCGGACGACTGACCTGTCTGCCTCCTGCTGGAATGTTCTTTTGCCTTTGTCTGTAAGTAAGTCAGTCAGGTGACCACGCTTTAACAGGTTGGATACTTCGAGTTTTAAGGCAATGCACTCATCCGTTCGGTGACCGTGGTCATTGTGGAATTCACACCATTTTGCTTTGTCTCGCTGGTCAGACGGAGTCCTCATCCTTTCCGGCCATTTCACTTTGTCTCCGAGTCCTTTCAGTACGCCAACGACTTCAGCTGGTGAAATTGAAAGATTGTATTCTGGTATCTTTGGTCCATCTCGCAGACGTGTCTCGGACGACCGGTTGTACTCCCTCCTTCTGTTCTCTGATCTGTTGGGATACGGGTATGGCTCGGATCGTCTATCACTCTGCCGTCTGCCTGCCCTCGAGTCTCTTCGAGTGTCTTTCCTCGGAGAAGAGTGATAATAGTTAACTTCATCCTCCTCCCACTTGATCTGTGCCCAGGCTTTGGCGAGAACATCTTCCATCGTCTTGCAAGGATACTTGGTAAGTTCTTTGTATAGGTCTGAGTCGTACCGGAGTCCCTTGCGGAAGGCTGAGATGGCTGTGTCCTGATTACAATGGGTTATAGAAACCTTTTCTTTGTTGAAGCGGCCTACGTACTCTCGTAAAGGCTCACCCCGTCGTTGAACTATGATGTAGAGGTCTTCTGCAGACTTTTCAAGTTTCCTGCTACTAGCAAACTGCTCAACAAAAGTGTCAGTCAATTGTGCAAAAGTAGAAATAGAATTATTAGGTAAATTAGTATACCACTGGAGGGCTGGTCCAATCAGACTAGAACCAAACCCCTTACACATGCATGCTTCCCTCATATCACGTGGGATGGCAACGGTGAACATCCTCTGCCTATACTGTGCGATGTGATCATCCGGGTCAGACGTCCCGTCAAACATCTTCATATTTGGGAAGTTGAACTTCTTTGGCATTTCCACTAGTGCAATGTCATCTACGAATGGAGAGTCCGCATAACAGCTTGCTGCACTCTTCTTAATCGGAGCCGGCATCCCAGGAATCCGTTGAATGAGCGCCTCCATCTCAGCTAACTTTCGAGCCAACTCAGGATCTTGGATTGGAAATGAGCTTGTGGTTGCTCGGCGGATTGGCTCGCTCAAGACTGGGTGATTAAATCCGATTGCCTGTTGCTCAGGTATATTCTGACCAGCTCCAATGATGATCTGGCTGGCTCCAATGGTAGGCTGACTAGCACTTGGAACCTGCTGCTGTCCGGGTCCAGTGACTGGCTGACTGGCTCCTGGAATCTGTTGCTGTCCGGGTCCAGTGGCTGGCTGACTGGCTCCTGGAATCTGTTGCTGTCCAGCTGCACCGGCTGGCTGACTGGCTCCTGGAATCTGTTGCTGTCCAGCTGCACCGGCTGGCTGGCTGATTCCCGGAATCTGCTGTGATCCGGGCGCATGTTCAGTCATGGTTACCTGTTCGCCTGTATTGACAACATAATTTTGAATGTTAGACATGGTGGGTGGAGTTTGATAATTCCTTACCGAGGGTGATGGAACTGTCTGATTCGGTCCATCACTGTTAGAGATAGGAGTGAGGTCTCCCAGAGGTTGCATAGGGCTGACTGGGCCTCGGAAGCGGGATGGCTGAGCCTCGGTGGCTTGAGAGGACATGGCCTCCATTCGTACGAGCAGGTCAGCATTTTCAGTTTCGAGCCTCCTCATTTTCTCGCGTTCTTCATTCATCTGGGCAGTAAGAGCAGCGAGTTGAGCAGACAGATCGGGTGTCTCAGTCACGTCTGACATGGCTCTCAAGTGAACTTTTTGATCTCTTTGTTGATCGTTTGATTGCTAGGGCCCCACGGTGGGCGCCAAATTGTAGAGGTGATTTCCTACAATTGATTAGATGGGCACCAGCAACCTGTCAATAACAAAAAGAAGAGAGACGAGAGTTCAATTGGGAGCACCGGTGGGGTGTCAGCCAAAGGGACTCCGACGCTCAAGTCAGTCGGGTTGTAACGAGAGCTAATAGAAAGTAATAAAATTAAGATATAAATAGTCGAAATGATGATGGATGAAGGAGTCGTAAAATGGTCAGAGTGACGATGGCGATGACGGAGGAGTCAAGCGACTAGGTCAGGTCCAATCAGACTGACTAATTAGTCTTGCTTGACTGGATTGCTCAGAAATAGAGTAGCCTTCGTTTCAATTAGAGAGTAAAGAAAGTTCAGTGATTATTTGATGCCTTTTCTCAACCTCTGATGGTCTTATTTATTGTCCTCCTCCTCGTTCCGTCCTCCTCCGTCTTTCTCCTTCGCTTGACTCGCTCCAAGTGGTTTTATTCCGAGATTCTTGGCGAACGTGATGGGAGCCTTGACTGTTTCAAGGTCCCTGGCTGACTGAGTGTATCCGAATTCGGGTCCGGGTATGGTTTTGGGTAATTGGATGGTACTTTGTATATGCGAGCCTATTTTACATGGGCTTTGGGCCTTCTTGGCTAGTTAGATAGCTTATTGGGCTGACTGACTGCTTGTTGGACTATTATTTTTCAAGTATACGAATTTTGTCCACTACAGTGTTTTGCAAAATGGTTCAAATAAACCCCTAAAATCAATTTTGGTGAATGTTTTTTTTAACTAAAATCACAAATAATTCACCAAAATAATAATTCAATTGAAAAGCACAATCATTGTGCCTAATAACTGTGTTGTCATATTCAATTTTTCTTCATCAAAATTAAGTTTAGGGGTCTATTTGAACTTGTAATGCCCTAAAATCCCTAATGTAGTTTAATAGTTGGATTAGTAGGCCGGGAGGGCCATAATTGATTTATTATGCCATTAAATGATTACGTGCATGTTTATGGGAATTATATTATAATATGATGTTAAATGCATGCATGCAGATCCATATTTCATCATAGGGGCATTTTGGTAATTTTGCTCGTTGAGGGCGTAATTGTGTATTTTCATGCATGTTGGTGAACCATTGTTGATGCCACATAATAATGTGGATTTGTTCGAGCCATTCAGCATGAGACGATCTTTGAGTGCAAGTTAGCGGTTTGGTCATAACGGGATTAAGTTCGAGGCTCGGGGTGAGACTCGGAGTATTTTGGTGATTAGAGCGTTGCCGGGAATTAAAGGGTAACATGATATGAATTATTGGTATCTGAGAATTTTGAGAATAGTGGGAAATGGAGGGTGTTAATTATGATTAACGAAATAGGCGGGAAATGACGGTTTTACCCTTGGGAGCCTTTAGAAAACTTTAAATGACCTAGGGGCAATTTAGTCTTTTCACCCCTAGGATATGTTTAAGCCATTGAAGGTTGTGGAATGTTAGCCAAAACAGAGTATCAAAGCTTCTCTCCCGTACAACTTTCCTTCTCATTTTCTCTTTATTTTCTCCTTGGATTTTTTAGCTTAATTTGAGGATTCAAGGTAGGGAAGAAGATCTTGAGGGCTTAGGATTGTGTTCCACCATTGAAGATGGTTCTAAACTGAGCTTGAGGTAAGTTTCTAGCCATTAAAACTCTGGTTTCCTCTGTTTTTGTTTTGAAATTCAGCTTGGATTTCTAGGTTGGTTAAAGGGAATTGACGAGAGTTTTTGGCTAGGGTTACTTGGGTTGTGATGCCTAGGGCATGTGTAGATGGTTTTTGGGTTCAATTGGGACTTAAAATGAGGTTTGGAAGCTTTTAGTTCAGGTTGGAAATGGTGGAGTCGAAGGGGGAAGATTCAGGGCAAAACTGGTTGGTTGTAGCGCTACAGCACTACTCAGGGGGGTTTCAATCTGTCTAGAGCGCTGGGGTATAGCGCTACCCTATTTCTTTAGATTCCTGCTTTGGGCCTTTTTAAGGGTTTTGGCTCGAGGTTTCAATTCCAAAGGCTCAGGATTGAATCTACTCACCGTTTGGGTACAATTTTGGGTCCCGGGAGTGAGGTTTAGGTCAAGACCCTTTTATTGTTGATTTTCATTAATGGAAGTTATAATTGGTTATGATTAGATAACCGCTAAGGAATCAAAAGGTCGATCGTTCTCAAGGGTCGTTCTTTTATTATTTCTCGCTCGAACTAGAGGTAAGAAAATTGCACCCCATATGTGGCATGCATGGTTATTCATGAGGCATGTGAGTGTTTAAATGTGGACATTGATTGCATAACAAAGGCTTGTGCATGGCACTGACTAATTAGTCAAAATTGGCAATGGTGTCAGTATTAAGTGTGAAGTTGTGACTCACTTGTCAAGTTGGGCAGTAGTACTAAGCACTGGTCACATGGTATTGACTAATAAGTGAAGAACGGTCTTAGCGTGTTTAACGCAAGCCGACAAATATTAGATCTAATCAACATCTGCATTGAATGACTCATAACGAGCATTAATACCGAACCGACCTCAAGTTCGATGAAAACTAAAAGCGTTTGTCTAGCCTATGGCTAGTCACTTAAAGCCAGGGCCAGAGGCCCCAAGTGACTGCTTTGTCACATGGCTATGGGTGCTGAGTCCTAGTGACTTACTCATCAGTCACTCATCTAATTAGGGCTAAAAGCCATATTATGGTTAAACAGAACCTCAAAGTGATATTCACTCATCTGTTAAGGGCTATAAGCTCTGTATGATTATCTTAATCATCATTTGGTATTATTTACATGCATTAATGAGTTTTCTTGTTGGGCTTTGGCTCATGGGTGCTATATGGTGCAGGTAAAGGGAAAGAAAAACTCACTCAGCCTTGAGTGGAGAGCTTAAGTGGTGATGTGTACATATGCGGCTGCTTGACCACCACGGCCAATGAGTTCTTGGAGGAACTAGGGGTTAACCCTATTTTTGCCGCTTAGGTTGGCGGGTTCTAATTTTACACTGTAATGACCATTTTGGATTGTAAATAATTTATAAACGTTTTTATGGGCCCATGAACAGTTTTATGTTTTAAATAAAATATATCATTTCCTTTTGATTGGTTTTCCACCTTAATCTATTAATAACACCTAGATGCACATTTATAACCAAACAACTCGATTAGCGAGTTAAGCACGGTTCAAAATTCACAGTAACGGTCTTGGAGTAACCAAGGTGTTACAGAACCATTTAACAAAACATAGAGTCCAAAAATGTATATACTCTTAATTATATATAATTTGAAAATTTTGTTAAAATTTAATTTGTATTGATTATTGTTTTTTAATTAATTGATTATATTTTAATTTTAAAATTAATTTATAATAATATATGAGTTGGACAAATTAGATTAGCACACTTGTTTAGTTCAATGTCACATAAGCAAAAGTTAACGGTGTTAGGAGGTGGATAGTAAATGTGCACTTATTTTAGAGTATTACGGTAGTTTTACCGTCAAGAAAAAAATTGAAGTATTTAAGTATAACAAACCAACAAGCATAAGTAGTTTAACTATGATTATTTAAACAAATGAGATGTTAATTAAAAGATAACATATAATTTTTTTTTTAATTTTGGGGCGAAAGCCTTGATGCATTAGGATCTTCTTTGGCATTTTGTTTGGTTAGTATATACTTTTGAATGACCTATACAAATCGTCCCAAAATTCATCATGGAAGATCGGACTTGAGTCAACTTCAATTAAAGAAGGAATACAAAGATTATGTACGGCTATCCCTGAAGATGCTGTCTTGGTTGTTCGTTTTTTCATCTGCTTAGCCTTTTTTTGCCTTATTGGCTGGCAATTTGGCATTTTGTTTGATCCACATTTTTATTACTTTCTAGTTCTAATAATAAAATTGAACAAAATTTTGATTATCGAAATGTTGATTTTTGGGATGTAGGTGTTTCTGCCAGCTTCAACCAGACTGGTTACTGTGAATTTGAAAAGAAACCCATTCCATCAATATATTCCAAAGCAAACAATGAAAAAGTAAGTAGCAAACAAAACCATTTTATTCAACTTTCCAGCTAGATTCTTCCTTATATTACCATACAATGCCAAAATCAAATAAATACTTTATGCTAAAACTTGCATGTGTTTGCATAATGAAATGCTAAGGCCGTGAAGTTGTTGCAGAGCTCTATTAAGGTACTTTGGAACTTGCCAAATAATCATTTAACGTCATCATCAATTGAATTTGGCTACAAAATGATGATCGCTTACATATTTTGTAATCTTTCGGTTTGTCGTTAAATTGACTATAGTATTTAATCACACTCAATATTCAACTTTATTCTTCAAAATACTTGGACAAAACACTTGTTTATCTCTTTTACTTTAAAATTTTCTATTTTTTTATATTATTTAAATATTATATTTTAATATATTTTATTAATTTTAAATATTTCTTTAACTATTAATAATATAATTATATTTTTAATATTTATAATATTTACCTAAATATTTTCTCAAGCTATTAATATTGTAATATTATTATAATATAAATTATTTATATCTCTTCTATATAAAAAATAAGTAGATAACGAAAATTCTTAATTTTAAGGATTTGTTTTGTTAATTTTTAGTAGAATTGTCTTTTTATTTTAACAATGAGAGAGGAGAATTTAATTTTTGTTTTATAAATGTTGTTAAATAGTTCTATAAAAAGTTTATATCTATATAGTTTTTAAATTTGGTATAATTTGTAATGTACAATTTTAATTGATTTTAAAAATATTTAGAGTCTTTAAAATAGATTTTGATGATTTTTAAATAGGATTTAGATCAATAAGGTGTGGCCAATGTATCTCCACATATTTTTAGTTAGTTTTGATGGCAGAGACTTTTGATAGAAACAAAAGTAGCTATTTGAGTAGTTATGCCGTCAATATTTTACACAAATATTTAAATACTACAAAAACAACTACTTGGGAAATTTCATTGCAAATTTCTCTATTTGACCAATGAGGTGTGACACATGACCTCCGCACAAATTTTTGGTTAGTTTTAACAATGAGATTAAGGACTGAAACAAAATAGCATTGTCATCAAATTTTTTTTTTAAATATTTAAGTGCTATAAAATCTATTTAAAGAATTTCACTGCAAATTTCCCTAAATTATTGGATGAAATCTTAAATTTTTTACTATATTATATTTTTTTTCCATGTGAAGTCAACAAAGGTAGGTAGTGTCTTCAATTTCAAACTCAATGGTAATTTAAGAATTTACAGATAATACTACAAGTGGGATAAAAGAGGGCATGATCTCCATTATTTTTATAGACAACAACATGATATCCAATGAGAGAGAGGAGTATTTTCAAAATGTAATATTTCAACCCACAACAACAATAAGAAGATCAATCTGTTAATGATTAACATAAGAATCATAATAGGTCATCATCTTACCATAAGAATCATTAACTACCACCAGCAGTTAAGTCAACAAGCGTTGAAATGTGAAAGACTAATAATAGCAATTGTATAAACCAATCACTTCCTATTTTGTATCCCAATGTTTTCTTCTTACACTATAACCAAACACATGTTTAATATTCCTCCTCGTGAAAGCTTCAGTACAGCTTAGACTGACCAAGGAGGCTTTATGAACTCCGTTATTGTGGAACGATGCAATAGCTTCGGTTAGATCAAAGCTCAAAATAGCATAATCAAATGATTGTTTAGCTAATGATGGATTTTGCGCTATGGAATAAATTAAAGAACTGAAGACGCTTCTAATACCGATAGCAGCTCCTGCTGAAGTAATTGTAGCAACTCCGAAACATTAATTTTGCACCTTCTAACATTTCTTAAAAAATCAAATTCTCATCACACTTTCTTTTTTATTCACGATTAAATGTTATGGATTCCTCATCCATGGAATCCTTATCAATTCTTCCCCCTCATTCTTTTTATCTTGGCATCTCATACAAAGACTCAAAACTAACCCAATCTTGATATCCTCACTAAACACGAAAAAAAATATTGGAATTTTTGAAGACTTTACATCACAAGTGAGAAATGGTTCTTAACCAATGGTGACTGGCTCAATTTTTGACCTTTAAGCGATGCTTTCTCGATCTGATTTCTCACTTGAAGAAAGATAGCCAGCCAAAATTCAGTGGAAGCTTTTGTGCAAATTTCATTAAACACTGTAAAATTGTATAACCTATAATTAGCAACAGCAATTCTGAGTAGGTAGGAAAAGTGGGCATATTATTATAATTAAGTAATATTACAAATACTATGAGATAACAAACAAAAGAATCCGTAGATTATGCCTGAACATACTACAAGCATATGCACATAATATGTTACGTCTTAGAAAAGGCACAAAAATAAAAATAATAGTAAGAATAAAAATAACAATGTGTGACAGATTGGGAACAAGGCGTGGTCGGCAAAGTGAGAGATGGGTAGGACCCATATTTTTTTTAATAAATACACACTTCCAAGTTTGATGCATGTGTATAACTTTTAACTAATAAGGACAATATCCAACGGTCTCTTATGAGTCTTTTCAAAATTTAAAACCATTGATTAAGAAACTAAAAGATAAATAAATGAAATAGGAAAAATATTCATATTCTACTTATTCTTTTACGTGACAAGGAAGAAGATAATAAAGAAGGGTTGCGTTGCATTTGTCTTATGCAATTGTTGGCTTGCTCCTTCATGGCATCGCAAAAGTCAAGCTTGACCTCAGTCAAATGGACCAAGCAACTAGTGAACAAAGCACTTTTACTTATGGGAATTACCATTTCAGCAACTGTAACTGTAAGTTTAAATTATTCTTTTGATCATAAAATGTTATTATGGACGGATCCACCATAGAGTCAGACTCCCCCACAAATTTTAGTTGTTTTAAATTTTCTTTAGAATTTTTATCAATTTTTTGTTTGTTAAGCCCTTTTCTAAAATAACAATTTATGAAATAGTCCCCTCTTCCCAAATTTTCTGGCTCTGTTCCTTGATATTACAGTAATGGATATTACTATTTACCCTTTAATTCCACCTTTAAAAATCACAAGAACGATGTTCATGAAAGGGAGAAAATGGTAAAAGATAAAGGGAGAGTGATGATTTCAGGGTATTTGCAACATCTTCTTACAAGTATGGCGAACAAAATTACAGTGCTCGAGACCTAAATTCAATTACCTTAAAATGTATAGATATTTAGTGCAATTACCCATTTGTTTTATACTAAAGTAAATAAATAGATTTAATGAAACATTCAATATTTATAATTTACTGAGTAAGTATCATGTAAATGTTGAATGTAGTTGAGAATATCAATTTAAATAAAACTATTTACAATTGGAGTTGTCTTGTATTTTTTTAAAGGGGAATTATCTTGTATTTATGTACTATACTTTTTCAATATGGGTTTTCTTTCCTTTTCAACATATATTGAAATGTAAATTTTTATAAACATTATTGTTAAGGGGTATATATAGCATTGGATACCGCATTTAATATAAGAGTAATAAAATGTATACACACATTTTATACTAAATTATTACACAATAATTTTTTAAAAACTAATCATATTGATTCAAGATGGCTTTTATTAAGTTAAAAAAAGACTAGTGCATAAACATAAATATGCGTAATGTTTTAGTTGAAATAGTGTTTATACTATGTCACGTGCCTCGTAACCATTTTATTCTCTACGGTAAAATCAAACAATGATAGTACTAGTAGTACATAGTTCATTCATAATAGCATTAATTGAGAATTCAAGGCACTATATAATATATTACCCCTGTTTTAACTTCCCCACGAAGTTACCAAATAAATTACGAGACCAAACCATACCTTGTTGTCGTCTATTTCTTTACACGTTTTTTTTCTTTTCTTAATGAAAATGAAATTATTACCTGTCGTAAATAGTATTATTATAATTATTTACGTGTATGGTTGCAAGTTGAAACCAGCAAACAAAGATTAGAAGAGGGCCTATAGTTAGGTACCCGTTTGAGAGAGGGTCCCATATTCTGCATTTTCAAAATATTTGTGTTGGATTTGAAATTTATATAGAGGGACGATAAAGCTCAGAGTCGTTTGACTACAGAAACAAACAACTACTTCTACTACACACACACTCTCTCTCTCTCTTACTCTCTAATTCTCTCTCCATGTTATGTTAAATAATAAATCTTTTTTCTTGAAACCAGAAGAGGGTATTTCTTTATTAGCTTAACTTCTTGACCTTGGCTTGTATATTATCTGTGCTCCATCTTCCATAGTTTCTT
Source organism: Humulus lupulus (assembly GCF_963169125.1). Classification (NCBI taxonomy): domain Eukaryota; kingdom Viridiplantae; phylum Streptophyta; class Magnoliopsida; order Rosales; family Cannabaceae; genus Humulus; species Humulus lupulus. The sequence goes on along the minus strand of NC_084800.1, from coordinate 45,945,928 downwards.
TCTTCTTACATACACGTCCGCACTCCTTTTCTTTTTCTTTTTCCATTTCTCCCTCTTCCTTCTTCTGTTTAACTTTTTCTTTCTTTTAAGCCCAACTTTTGAAGATTCAAATACATACATATATGTATATGTGTTGATAGTGTACTTGAAGAGTTACTGTTTAAGCAAGTTGTTTGGGTTAGCGGCAGAGATGATGAGTGCTTCGAAGTTTATCAAATGTGTCACGGTTGGAGATGGAGCTGTTGGCAAGACCTGTATGCTCATTTGTTACACCAGCAACAAGTTTCCCACTGTAAGTCTTTCAAGCCCATTTGAAAAAATTCCACTTTTTATTTTTGTTTGAGGCAACTTTCTTACAAGTTCTGTCATTTAAGGATGTTTCAAAAGATTTTGTTTCTGGGATCTTTAAAACTCACCCAAGTTGTTAATTTACTGTTTTTTTTTCCTTTCTTTCTTTGTCGTCTTTGTCCCTTTTCATGTCTACTCATTTGTTTTTTTTTTCTGCATATTTTTAAGAAGAGGGTTAGAAGTATGAATAGTTGTATGTGTGCTCTTCCCATTTTTTGTGTCTCAAAAGTTAGCTTTTTTTTGGGCAGGATTATATACCCACCGTATTCGACAATTTTAGTGCCAATGTAGCTGTGGATGGGAGCATTGTCAACTTGGGACTATGGGACACTGCAGGTTAGAATAGTCCTCCAGACCCTGAAGCCTAAAACTTTCTTTTTAGTATTTCTTTGTTGGCGTGTTGTGGTCTCTTTAGGGTTTGGGAAAGGGTTTTGTATTGTTCTTGATGTCCTAAACAAACTTGTTTCCCTTTTGATTTTAAAGGTCAAGAAGACTATAGCAGGTTGAGGCCACTGAGCTACAGAGGTGCAGATGTATTTGTACTGGCTTTCTCATTGATTAGCAGAGCAAGCTATGAGAATGTACTTAAAAAGGTACTAATTTTTTTATTTGTCATTGTTTATGCTGGAAAAAGCAAGTCATTTCTATTTCTGTTAAAAGCCAACATAGTTTTTTTCTTTGCACTTTTGTTCCTCTCATCTTAGCTTTTGAAAATGCGTCAGTAACCTAGCATGACTTGATGTCTTTTATTTATAAATTTTACTAATAAGGTCGTTTCTGTAATGGGATTTCCTTTTTTTTAGTGGATGCCTGAACTTCGACGATTTGCACCAAATGTTCCAATTGTTCTTGTTGGAACAAAACTAGGTGGGCATATTACCTTGCCTTGTATATTTATTTTCACCATTGTGGTCTGTTATAACTAAATTTGGAGCATCATTAAATTGACATTCTTCATCTACGTTTCAGATCTTCGTGATGACAGGGGTTATCTAGCTGATCATATGGGATCTAACGCCATAACATCTGCTCAGGTATATTATGAGGAAGCATTTTTGGTTATTACCTTGCAATGAGTGAATGAAACTAATTCAATCACATGCTTATGAAACAGGGAGAGGAGCTGAGGAAGCAAATTGGTGCTGCAGCTTATATTGAGTGCAGTTCTAAGACTCAACAGGTATACACAGCTTTTAGAAGAGTTCATAATTCTTTATGATGTTTTCCGTTGAAACTTTCAGAGGAATGCTCTGTCTTGCAAATAGTTTAGTTGGGTAATGATTGATTTTAATGTTTTGTGGATACTGAAAATAATATTCTTCTTCACTCTTCAGAATGTCAAAGCTGTTTTTGATACTGCTATTAAGGTTGTTCTTCAACCTCAAAGAAGGAAGGAGATGGTTCGGAAGAAAAGGCATCGACGGTCTAGTTGCTCGATTGCGTGAGTACTTCCATTCATAAGTTCCTTGATCTGTTTCTTTGTTGCCCAAACGTATTGCTGTCTAGGATTGGATTGAGTGAGTATTTGCTCATTATTGATAAGAGTATTTAGAAGCTAAAATTTCAACATATTAGATTAGAGAGAATTAAGAACACTTCAACATGAGAAGGTCCAGTCTTCCAGGTCAAATTGAATCCAAAACACCCCATGTGAAGGTGAACTAGTGAATGTGTGGTGTTGCCTTAGGATCTTGGGTTGAGAGTTTAAGGCATGGTTTATTTTGATAATTTTGAAATTAAAACGGCAAAGAGAGGTAAAGATGCTTCTCTACTTGGCAATACACAAGGGTGACATGTTTTGTTGTCTTGGCTTGAGCCAAGCTCTACTTTAAAGCGGGGGACCTCAATTGACCAGGAAATAGTCTAGGAGAGTACTTTGAATGGCACCAGAATCGTGCTGTCAAATCCAAGCATGTGAGTGATGTCTGCATGAGAAAAAAATAAAAAAGAAGAAATATAAATTTTGTTCTTCTTTACTGTCATGTACGTTTCTAGTCAATCCTCTGATCAACTTTTTCTGAAAATTAATCTGAGCTTTTATGATAAGATACTTTTCACTTTCAAAATTACCATGGACCTGAAGACTCTGAATGAGATAATAACTATTATACTGACTGCTTTTATTTTAGTTCATCCAAAAATTAATTAGTGTAGGGATATATTTTAGTTGATTATGTTAAATGTTCTTTGTTCTTCTCTTAACTGCAGGAGCCTAGTATGTGGAGGCTGCGAGGCTTAGGACAGATTAAAGCCAGATTAGATGACTTTCACTCACTTTTGGAATGGAATATTGGTTTGTAGTTTTTGGGGGGTGTTGAACAAGGAAGGGCTGATTATTACTGATAGCTAATGATGTTCTTTTGAGTGTATTATAATAGTTTAGACACAGTTTACACCAGAAGGTAATGAAGGGAATTGTTCATTCTCTTATCGAATATACTGTCACTGGGTAAATCATGTCTCAACATATATGTTTTCATTCTCTCCTCTGTGTATTTTCCTTGATGCCTTTTGAGCCTAATGAAATGAAAAATTTGTTGCTTTGGTTGTTCTATATTATGTGTTACCCTGAAACATATGGTGAAAATTGCCAAATTATCACTGGCACAGTAAAATTTTGTGAGTGTCTCGTTTTTACCACAAATAGTAAAAATGACATTCGAATGGTAGAAATCTCTGCCTGAACAAAGCTTTTTACGAGGGTAAATTCCTTTACTTGGAATGAAGTGACAGTAAAAGAGTGGTCAAAAATCAAATCAAAAGAAAGAGAAAACCACCCCATAAATTCCCTTTCAGAGAAGTTACCCAAAAGTTTGAGACAAGGAAATGTTCTTACCTAGAAAGTAATCTCTTTTGGTGTGAAAATTAAATAAAGACAAAAGTAATGAATGAGAAGAGAGAAGTGGGGGAATTAGATGGATGATAATAATGGCTTGAGGCAGCTTCCACTTCCTTCTGCCTCTTATATTGGCAGGAAGAAGAGGACAGAAGTTATGATAAAAGATGGGTCCTGCTCCTCCTGTCTCATGCTTCATTCTGGTTTGCAGACAGGTAGGTTTTCCTGCCTCTTTAATACTACTACCAACCCTCATTATTTTGGATTATAAAGGCCATAGATTACACTTTTTTTTTTAAATTTTTTTTTACATTTTTGCAACACATTTTAAAATTTTTTAGAGAAAAGTTGAATCAATTAAGGCACCTTTTTTAAAAAAAAATTAAAATTAAAATTGTAATCGCCCCTCTCAAACCTAAAAAAGACTTGCCTTGGAGGCTTTTGACTAACCTAACCCATCAAGTTATATCCATAAAATATTTGTCATTCAATCTTTCACATGGAGAAAAATCAAAGATAAAAAAAGTAGATAGATCTAGTGGAATATCAAAAAGAGGTTGGAAATTGGATTTTTCTTTTTCTTTAAAATTTAATTTATATATTAATTAATATGTTCATCTATAAAGATGAATATTGTTCTATTTGTTTTAGTTATAAATCTTGGAGATATTATAATTTAGACATAGGTAATATTATTTTGACTTCTTTTAAAAATGACAATTTAGATCTTAAATTTTACAAAATAAAACAAAAGTGTTGCTATTTGACATCTTAAAGCGCACAATAACCACATGAGGTGTCGCTTTGGTTAGCGAAACATTATAATTCTTATTAAATTCAAATAAGTGAACATGATATTAGATTGCACCAATAACAGTATGTCACCTACTTGTAGTGTTGGACATTTGTAATACCCTTAGCAATTATCATAAAACAAAATAATATCTTGAGCATTTAATCAAATTAATTTTAAATATAATATTTTCATATGCTAATCAAAACATTCCCCACGTTTTTATATGTGGCGGAAGTCTATGTCCATTAATGTATATTAAAACGAAAAATACAAAATTTAATCAAAGCACTTGTAATAATTATTACCAAAGGAGTTATAACACTTTATTATCGTGTTGTTTACTTCTTAATCAATTTACACCAATCTATTTGATAAACTAATATTAAATTATTTTTATATCGGAGTTTATCAAAACTAGATCTATAATTAAGATTATGATGTCTTTTATATAATATTTATGGTCTTAATAAAATTTTCAAAAATAATATAATACTGATTTGTCAATAATTTGCTTTATATATATAAATTAAAATAGACGAGTAAACTGTAAAAAAATAATAAAAGAAAAATTAAATTAATTAAGTGATATATTTTTATCTTTATCTGACAATCATATATATAAAAATTTATACCACTTCGTTTGGTATGTCCTATGGAAATATTATTTTAATTATCTATATTTTAAAATTCTCTAAAAATACACCATTTATTTTATAAAAGAGCTAAAAAAAGGTCTACATTAGTAAAAAAAAAAGTAACATAACCAAAATATTATTTATCTTAATACTTGATTAAGTCAAATTATAAAATATATCTAAAAAAAATATTGGTAGTTCTCTCCTGATCTATTGAAAGGCATCTTACTTATTTTTTAGAAATTTCAAATAATTTACGTTATCGAGATCAGAGTTTAAATATCTATTCTATGCGCTTATAATAAATCAGACACACGTTCTGACATTTTAAATCATTCAAAAAAAAATTTAAATTTGTGAAATACTTATTATAACTACAATATACATAATTATATAAAAAAAATTAAAATTATAAGTATATTGAAAATACAAAAATATACCATTAGATTTTTTTAGGAAATTACGGGAGAATTACCCACAAAAAAATATATTAAAAAAAATAGCATTGTTATTTAAAGGCATTCCGCATTCACATTCCTCGTAGGCAGAAAATAGAATAAAAAAAATATAAGATACATCTCAATTTTTTTGAGAAAACTTGGTGTCTTTATAATTCATATCATTTTTTCTTTTGGAAAGGAATCAAATTCTCTTTTCTTGAAGTGATAAATTGGAAAACAATTGAAAAGGATATAGATAAGAGATTTTGTGGATGTTTGACTATTTGACTAAAAAAAACTGTTTTTTGTTTTTTAAAAGTTAAATTTTATTTTTTGATTTTAGAAAATAATTTTTAAAATCAAAATTACAAAATATACAAAATTTTGACAACAATAAAAAGTTATTTTATGATGTTCTTAAGTTTTTTTGTCTATCTTTTTTTTTTTACTATTATCAAATATTATTTTCTCTCTCATCAATTTTTATCACCTTATTTTTTATTTCTCTCATCACTTACTATATATTTATTTTCTTTTTTATTTTTTTATTTTAGAAAATAATTTTTAAAATCAAAATTACAAAAAATACAAAATTTTGAGAATAATAAAAAATTATTTTATGTTGTTCTCAAGTTTTTTTGTCCATATTTTTTTTCTTACTATTATCAAACATTATTTTGTCTCTCATCACTTTTTATCTCCTTATTTTTTGTCTCGTTACTTACTATGTACTCATTTTCCCTCCTTATTTTTTTTTTTGTTACTTTCTATCTTTTCATTTTCTCTCTTCTTACTTATTTCTCCTATCAATTTTTCTCTTATTAATTTTTCTTTGTCACTTTTTCTTTCCTCAAATTTTCTTAACCTTGCTTTCTCAATCCTTATTTTTCATTACATTTTCTTTCATATTACTTTTTTTTTTTCATATTACTTTATCTCATTAATTATTACAAATTTTGAGAAGATATTTTGCTTTGTAATATATTTATTAAATTTTTATTTATAAAAAATTAATTTTTTAAAATAACTATTTTCTGTCCTTATTTATGAAACACAATTTTGAAAATAAAAAACAAAAGAAAATTCCAAACATTCCTGTGTTTTTAAACAAAATTAAATTAAATTATTACATGAATATAAAGAAAAAGAAAAACGAATGAGGGGCATTTAAGTAATTTAGTTTGTCATCTTTCTCATCTGAAGCTGTACGCATCAGTAGTAATCACAGTCGTCTCGTCGTCCTCAAAGCCTCATCATTCGCGCTCAAAAACTGTGCTCCTCCGTTCCAGAAACTACTACTCAAGATCATCCATTTCGATATGGACCCTTCACCGCCCAAGAGCTGGAGCATCCATACCCGAGCCGAAATCATCCGAAAATACGAGATCCTCGAACGGGTTGGATCCGGGGCCTACTCCGACGTTTACCGGGCCCGTCGCCTCTATGACGGCCTCATCGTCGCGCTCAAGGAGGTCCACGACTACCAGTCCGCCTTCCGCGAGATCGAGACCCTCCAAATCCTCCAAAGTTGCCCAAACGTCGTGGTTTTGCACGAGTACTTCTGGCGAGAGGACGAAGACGCCGTGCTTGTCTTAGAGTTTCTGAAGACCGATTTGTTCTCGGTCATCAGGGAGGCCAAGAAAAGAGACGATGGTGGAATTGGTCTCGGCGAGCTCAAGAGGTGGATTCTGCAGATTCTTTCCGGAGTTGATGCGTGCCACAGGAATATGATCGTCCACCGTGATTTGAAGCCCAGCAATCTGTTGATCTCTGATGATGGAGTTCTCAAGTTGGCCGATTTCGGGCAGGTAATTTCCATGAATATACTTTCTTTTCTTTTATAGGGTAAAGTCAAGGAAATTAGTGTTTTCTTGGTGTCTAATCGGTTGTCTCTTGAATTAGTGTATTGCATTAAGTATTGTATTGAAGTAGTAATACTATTAGTTTTCGAGCGATGGGGTTGGTCATCATTATCAGTCTTTTGATTGTGTAGTGAATTTAATCGACCGAGCATGAAAAATGATGGAAATCTTGAGAATTCAAACCATTCTGCCTGTGGAAGGATCCTTACCAAGAGAAATGTGGTTGATTGGAACCTCCATTGCATTAGTCTCATTGTGGTCATAGATATTAGGAGAGAATGTTTGGTTTGAATTATTGACTTTGTTTGCAGGCTAGGATACTCATGGATCCTGGATACGGTGGTGAGAACCCAGGTTCTATAATTCAGCCAAATGAGGTAACCCCTGAAACAGGAATATCATATCAGGAACGCTATAGAAGTCAAGTGCAAGAGCATGGAACAATGATGAGCAAAGAAGAATTTTTGGAAGTGTTGGATGGTATAAAGGCTAAAGATTTAGATAAGGAGACATACATTCCTGATGGAGATACATCTTGTCTAGCCACTTGCACAACGAGCGACATTGGCGACGATCCTTTCAAGGGCTCTGGTTCTTATGAGGCAGAGGATGTTGGAGAGAACAGCCTTGGTTGTCTCACTTCATGTGTGGGAACTCGTTGGTTCAGAGCCCCTGAGCTTCTCTTTGGATCCACGGACTATGGCTTAGAGGTTGATCTCTGGTCATTAGGGTGCATTTTCGCAGAGCTTTTCTCCTTGCAGCCACTTTTTCCAGGAACTTCTGATATTGATCAGCTGAGTAGAATCATAAATGTTTTGGGCAACTTAACTGAGGAAGTCTGGCCAGGGTGTGCGAAACTTCCTGATTTCAAGATAATTTCGTTCAGCAAGGTGGAAAATCCCACTGGTTTAGAAGCTTGTCTTCCTAATCGTTCACCTGAGGAGATTTCTATTGTCAAAAGACTTGTTTGTTATGACCCTGCTAGTAGAGCTACAGCCATGGAGTTACTTCAAGACAAGTATTTGAGTGAAGAGCCACCACCGGTTCCTTTGTCTGAACTGCGTGTTCCTTTGACCAGAACTGGAGAAGATGAGACTGATAGCTGGGGTCGTTTCAATGACATGGATTCAGAGTCTGATGAGGATTTGGACCCTCTCAATGTTACCACCACAAATACTGGTTTTTCTATTCGGTTCTCATGAGCTCGAAGGGCGTTGAGGTGCTTTTTGTCGTTGTTGTATCGTTTTTTTTTTAATATATTCTTTGGTATTCATAGACCAATTTTCTAAAATACCCTGTCCAAAGCGAGAAACACCAATATTGGTTTGTGATTTTGTTTCTTCCCTTTCAATGGAGCGAGTATTTGGGTCTTCTTTTTTGCTTTGCTTTCATTTTCTTTTCCGGACAGGAGTAGAATTCAAGTTGTAATTGCCTTCAATCATTGCAAATGACTACTAATAAAGACACTACTCGTACCGAAAGCTATTAGAACTCTGATAATATCACCGATGATAAACTCATAATTCATTATAGAAGAAAGTATGTAACTGCAATAAAATGCTCTTTAAAACTGTCTTTCCATTCAGCAATGATTTGGATAAATTAAACCACAGTACTCACGTGACATGACCCTGGCTAAAAAAGCTCAAACTTAGTCCACATAAATCCGTGCAGGGTCACTAAGATTGTCCTTGGATAAAAGTAATCCTGCCTAATCTCTAATATATGCACCACTCTCACTATGTGTTTGTTCCATCGAATCGAAAGGAACTCCTGCTTCCGACCGATGATTGGTAAGTGTATATAATTTTCTACTAGACTAAGTTGACAACGTTTAAGACTAGTTATGACGTAGGTATCCCCCAGCACCAGCAGTTGAAGCTTCTTTTTTTTCTTTCTCTAATCCTGAGGAAGAAGCGCTATCTCAATCTCTTGAAGTGACTTCCCTTTGGTTTCCACCACGTTTCTTTTCACAAAAACAACTGCCATCATGCAAAAGGTAGCAAAGATTGAATACAAGAGTCCCGGCCCAAGTTGTTCCAGCAATCGCAAGAAAAGCAGTCCAACAAAGAAATTTACCACCTGAAGATTGAAGAACAATGAGTTTCGGAAAAGATTACACGGTAGAAGTTCTTTTTTTTTTACAAAAAAAAAAAAAAAAAAAGACCTCAATATTTGCATGGACCAATCTGAAGAGAGTATGTATATTTCAAAATGCTATTGCCTTTAATCTAAGGCAACAAATAAACACAGAAAATAAACAAACATGAAAAGGATAAAAAATTTACCCAGTGCACCGACATACAAAAGGCCATAGCTTTAGCCCGAATTCGGTTCGGGAAGATCTCTGAGAGGAGAAGACCAGGAACTGGACCAGCTCCAAGAGCAAATGTGAATACGAACCTGCAGTTAGTTATTATAAGTTAATATACCGACAATTCTAAGTAAAATACTAGTCGCTGCCTAGTGACCATGGATACTAATACTAGCTGTTAGGAATTCAGTATTTCCACCCAAACTATTCTTGTGGTTTGCTTCCACTGATAGCACAGACAAAATCATAAGAACCATTGTCCCGATTTCCCAAATTTTGTTCGAAGTTTTCAGCATTATAAACATTTTTACAAATTAAACATTCTGGTTAGCACAGGACAACCAACTCCTCCATACGGTTGTCAGTGAAGTGCTAGACAAATTTGTATGTTGCTTAATTAATTTATTTGATTCCCTCCTAACTACTACATAATTTTCAATTTCAAGAAAAGAGTAAAACTAATACTCACATGAGCATACCACCAACAGAAAGGTACAAAGATCCAGTCTCTGATGCAAAAGAAGTTGCTGCGGCGACTTGAATTGCCATTGCCATTGACTAAAATGATAAAAACATATGTGTAAGCCAAGGCATTGATGCTTGTAAAGTCCATTTATTTATGTATCAAATCATAAGCCCAGAAAAAATGAAGGTCTTAATAGCTGTGCTATCTGAGTGTGCTTTTGAGGTAGTACTGATTCTTTACTTTTATTAATAGAGATAAAACTAAAACTAAAACTACAATGATAGGGTGAGATTTGCTGGCTAAAGAATATCATTCAAGTATAGAACATATTTTTTCTCAACACATGAAAGCTCATTTTCCTTGGTGCCATGAACATTAGTCCTGTGTTAGTGACTGTCCGATATATATCCCATTTTGGCTCCACGTAAATATTATGGAGGTACATAAGTTCAATACGAAGCACACTGAAAAAGAATATATACAGTGAAAAATTACCATGCCGAAGAAGCTCCATTGAAGGAGAATTTTCCTTCCTAGCTTATCCATCAATGCTGTTGCAATGACCGATCCTGAAAATAAATAAAAGTGAATGGTAATGAGACGGACTGAAATAATTCAACACATGTAACCTTGTATCTAGAAGCAAATTATACCTGTTAAGTTCACAATCCCTATGAAGACATTTGCAAGACTTGATGGTACTCCCGCTTTCTTAAAAACAGTCGAAGAGAAATAAAACACAGCATTTATACCAGATAGCTGTTGTAAAGCAAATAGGGTTGACCCAATAAAAACAACTGCAAAAGGAATGCGTGAATAACAAAGAACTTTCGGAGAAGGAACAAAGAAAACAGATGAACGGAAGTGTAGCATTACAGATTTTGAAAACAAGGAAAAGAAGGATACATATTCTTATATAAAATAGATGAATGGAAGCTTAGAATTATAAATTTCACAAACAAATGATATTACCAATCATACAAGACAGTATCTTATCTATACCTCTAAAATGAGGGCCAGATAACAATTCTGAAATCTTAACAGAATCTATATCATCTCCTCTGTCTAACTTGGCCAGCTCTGTCATTGCTACTTTGACATGTGCTACTCCAAAAAGCTTCTCAAATTCAACTTCCGCTTCAGCAGCTTTTCCTTGCTATCAAATAAAATAATAGTGAGAATGCTATAGGATGTTTTCAATAGAGCCACTGACATAATTTTCAGATTATGCAAAACACGTATTTTTTTAACTAATTTTATGTGTTTTCTGTATTATGTCTACATAGTAGAAAAATAAGTCGCTTTCATGTATGTTCTGTTTAAGAATAGGAAAAAAGATATGACAGACAAAAGGAGAAGGTCTCAGCCAAAGTGAGAAAAATCCCAGGAAATTTATCATTGTTAAAAAAAGAGATGAAATGGATACATAACCAAATGGAACTAACTCTCCTCATGAAAAGAAAAACATAGTAAAAAAAGTCTGAAGACCATCTTCTTTTTGCTAGTCAAACATAAAGCTGTGATCTTCTATGCAAAAGATGAATGCATGCAAACCTTGTACAGCCAAGAAGGACTTTCCGCACAGAAAATCATGGCAAGAGCAAGTATTGTAGCTGGAATTGTAGATACCCAAAAACAAACGCGCCACCTGAGAAAATAAACTATAATGTACTTCCAAACAATTAAATATATAAAACCAGAGACAGGAAGATCTGGAATTCATTCTTACCAGCCAGCAATATCTTTGACAGGGATTCCAACTAAAAGAGCCCCCATGATCCCAAGGCATGTAGCAATTTGGATTAAGCTTCCATAAGTACCCCTAACAAAAGCAGGTGAAACCTGCCAACGATAAACATTGGAAAAGTTGGATGAGATAAAACTACATCTTTGAGATAGTGGAAAAACACACGCTAACACCTGCGAGAAAGATTTAATGGTCCTCGTACCTCAGTTACATAGAGAGCAGCAACAGGAGGTCCCAAACCCATACCAGTCCCAACAAATAACCTTCCTAAAAGCATGCCAGCAAGGGTTTTGCTTGTTGCACTGAAAAATTAAGATTTATCTTTAGAATGGAAGTCTTCAACTGAAGAGTATCAATTATAAGAAATGGATGAAAGAGAGAAATATAACCACTGCGAGCACTTCTATATTTATTTATTTTAAAAAAAAAAAAAACATAAACTAAACTTGTGAATAAATATGAAAAGGCCACTAGTAAATTAATTGATGCAAACACATATAAAAAGCTCAAAACTTGACAAACTAAAATCTGTGTATTATACAAAATCAATTTATTAATAATGAATTTTCCCCCCTTTTAAATGTAATAGGCTAAATTGACCGATTGGTCAAATTGTTCACTATGTCGTGTGTCAAATCTTAAACAGTCAGTGAGCCTATAGATGAAAAGCAAAAAACTACTGCATTTCTTCCCACAAAGGAAAGGAGAAAATGAGGATATCATAGCTACACCGTAGGAGTATCAAGGAATACACCCACCACCGTAGAGTAACAAGTGCACATATATGATATATCATAAAGAAATAGTTTCAGAAATGTACAGGACTAGCTCAAAGCCAACCTCAAACCACTATGGTCTTGAGAATAAGGTTTGTTTAAGTACTCAATCAGAATGAAATGATTTTGATAGCAATTGCTTTATGGAACAATTACATGATTCACATCACCTCATAGCAGCACCAATAATCATAGGCAGAGCACACAGCTGAAATGCCCTACGACGCCCAAGTCCATCAGCAATCCAACCACTGAACAAAGATCCAATAAAGGCTCCACCCAGACATGTACTCACCACCAGACCTGTACATGAAAAATTAAAATGTTATAGAAGAGGAAGCAGACTTCAAATTAAAAGTTGGAGTGCGCACCCAAAGGGGGGGAAACGAAGAGGATGAATAATGCATCTCACCTTCTGCCAATGTATTACCACTGAAACCAAGGTCAACAGAGATGCTTTCAAGTGGTTCATTTACTACTCTGCACATCATAAGCATGGAAAGAGAACGCATGTCATTAGTGCAATTTCTTTCTTATATATGTAGGGTCGTGCAAATAACAGAGCGAGCGATTATATAACAATACATATTTATACAAGTTCAAAACGAAGAAACCAACCCCAGATGATAGCCAAATAAGAATGAAGATATGGTTGCCACCACAACATGCGGAAAAGAAAGCTTCCATGAAGGATTTGAAGTTTCTATACCCACATCGTCCTGTAAAAGAGCTAAAAGACATAGCAGAGTTCAGCCCATTTATTCAGCTGTACCGTATCTAAACATATTGTTAACTAAACGATTTACTTGATGAACGAATATGTGATTTATATCCTCAATCAAAAGAGATCAAAGAAAAGCTGAAAGGAAACACAAATTCAAATCCTCACAGAAATCTCAAACCAGGAACATGAAAAATGGAACAATTCGGAGAAACAGCTGTTTAAATGACATTATGATTCAATAAAGCTACTAGTAAATCCATGGCTTATCAGATGATCACCATGTAAACTAACAATAAATGAGCTCTGTATGATCAAAGGCATGCACATACCAGATTTAGCTTCCACATCCATAGTACTCATATAATCTCTTGATTCCACATCAAGAGAATCAGTATAATCTCTCGACGTTAAGCGCTTGTACATCGAGGAAGCTTCACGTTGGCGTGCCCACATGCCACGATCCCCTCCCAGATTTGGAAACCTCAGTGTTTCACTAATTCACTGCATCCATTAAAGAAAATTAATCAATTTCCCATTCCAAAACCCATATATATCACCAAGTTACAATAAGTTCACCTGCCTTCCAACATCATAGTAATTATACTGTAACCAGTATAAGATGGTAAAGTTAGATTTTAAATTCAAAAACTAAGTTGAAAATTATGTAATTCAAACTGATATGTCCATTATTCTTGCTTGCTTGACATATTATGCATAAAATCACTAACTAACATTTTTATCTCAAACATCTAAATTTTGGTAATAGACCAACATGACAAATATTAACGTTACTAGATCTCTAAATACACAATGAACAAGTTTCAATGATGAGAGTTGGTGTTCTTGGGAGACAGTAGCTAACTCCACTACTCTCCTCCTCACCATCGTAGAAGGCGAAAAAAAATTGACAGGATCAACCAGCTCAGTTGCGATTGCGAATCAAATGCAACACTACGAATATTTTTCTATCTTTTTTAGTTTAAACAGATTTCAAAAAGAAAATCCAAAAAACAAGGAGGAAAACATAAGCAATAATATGAATCAATAAAAACGGTAAGACATTAAAACGAATTCTAATGCTAACCTCTTCTACAGCACCGATCATGGACCAGATCTTGGAGGAGCTGAACAAAGAAGTTTCTGGAGAAGGCACTGTATTCAAGTACCACTGCTAATCAAACTTTATACGACACCTCCACAACTCTTTACGACTATGCTGTACAACCGCTTATCGTGCGCCACCCGCTACGACGTTTTTCTCTCTCTTTTTCTTTTTTCTTTTTCAATACAATGAATATATTTATGTTCTACACACACAGTCGAAGCTCATAAGTGAGATTAGGCCGTCAATTATTGGAAAAGTAATCGAAAATTCGCAATAGTTCGTCCACCAAACAGACAATGAAATAGGAACGACAACACGACAGTAATTATTTTAATAAATTATTAAAATAAAAAAGAAAGAATGATTAATTAATTAAATTTAATAAGGACATAGGCGGTTGAGGTGAAGCCAAGTGTCCTGGACAAGATTAGTATTTTTCATTTCTTTACAGCTTTGTCAGACTACGCGACGTTTGATCTCCACGTGTACTATTCTCGATAGTTGTGCTTTTCAATTTTGTTTTTTTGTTTTTTCATTTTTTGCGTACGAGGACATTAAAGTTGGTTATTTATAAAGGAAGACGATTACCTTCTGTTTAGTCTTTAGAGTTGCTCCGTCCCTCCGCCGATTGTGTCGAAAAGCGCGTGAAAATTATGGGGAGTGAATGAAGGAAAGGAAGGTGTTCCGTCACGCGAGCGAGAGAGCGAAAGAAAGTATATAGCACGCGCTGTAGGTTAGCGCGTCGACTATTTCCAGTCGATAAACGACAAACTTTGACATGCTGATGTTCCGTATAGATACACAGTAGTCACTAGTCAGCAACAGTGCTCGCATGTGTAATATTTTTTTGAAAGTTGAAAGTTGGAGTGAGAATTTTACCGTAACTCGTGAGTGAATTAAGACAATTAGGTAGTATTTGTTTTTGTTTTTGTTTTTTTTTCTGGAAAGGAGACAATTAGAAATAGTTAATGTCGACTTTTTTTCAAAATTAAATTTAATACGATTATTTGTAAGGTAATGTTTCGCTTACGTAATAAAATGAAATAGAAAAGAATCTATTCACATTTCACTTTTTTTTTTGTTTGGTGTGATGATTTTTTTTATTATTTATTATTTTATTTAAAAATTGGAGAAAATAACATTTCAATACAAGATAAAAAAAAATTTATTCATATTAATATTTACTTCATTTCTTTCATATTTTTATTTTTCTATTTTCATTCCTTCCAACCAGACGTTAAATAAAGTTTATATCAAAAGAGGTCTTCATTTTTTTTTAAAAGCATCACTTAAGTCCCTAAATTTTATTTTGTATCACTTAAGTCCTCATTTTTATTTTGTATCACTTAGGTTCTCAAATTTTATTTTATATTACTTTGGTCCTCAAACTTAATAAATGTATATCAGATAAGTCATTTCTATTAGAAAATAATTAGTAGAAAATTATTTATGACCCAGTTAATCACAAGAAAACTAATTGATTCATAAATCACTCTCTGTTAAGTCATAAATCATTTTCCGATAGGCATTTTGTAACAACCCAAAATTCCTAATAGACTTAGTGCCTTGATTAGAGGGTCAGGAGGACATTATTGGAATATTATGTATTTATATGTGAGTTAATTGAATATTTATGTGATTATATGAATTGCATGAGTTATGTCATTATATAACTTATTGAGCATGTTTAAGTGTATTAAATGTGCATAGAAGACCTGCTTTTATTTAAATAGGCATATTTGTAATTTTGACTCGTTGATGGTATAATTGTGATTAAATGATATTATATGATGAGAGCTCATTATTATGTGGATATATTTGAGATATTTGGCAAGAGTCGGCCTTTTTGAGAAAGATAGCAGTTTAGTCACAACGGAGGGATTTATACTCGGCTCGGGATGAGCCAAGGGGTATTTCGGTAATTCGGTGAGTTACCGGGACTCATTGGAGTATGAATCGTATCTTGGGAAAATTAGTGATATTCCGAGTTTAGCAGAATTAATTGGGAATTTTGAGTAATGTGGGATTAGGGAGTCAAATGATGATTTTGCCCTTGGTGGGTTTTGAGATGGGAGTTTTGCCTTAGGGTCAGTTTGGTCTTTTGGACTCATAGGCTGATATATTTAGCTGAGTTTATCCACCCAGGAAGAAGGAAAAAACATATCAAAACAAAACTCTCTCTCTCTCTCTCTCAATTTTGAGACTTTGGAAGAGAACTTTGATTCCAAGGCTTGGAAGCAAGCTTGCAAAGGATTTGGAAGTTGTTAAACCCTGGGGAAATAGTTGGGGGAAACGTTTATGGCATAGGTAATCCTGGTTTTAAGCTTTGGTTTTTAGTTTTGAAAGTGTACTTGAATTTTGATTTTTGGTTGAGTTTCAAGGTTTGTTTGCTATATTTCTGAGCTGCTGAGACCATTAATATGGTCGAAACTTGTTGAAATCGTGTTTTGAGACGATTTTGGATAGGTTTGCGATTCTTAAAATCGTTGGTTTTCCGGGTTTGCAGGTCGCGCGGCGGCATTGTTCTTTGAGCATCGTAGCCCTCATGAACTCAGAGAGGCAAGGAGTTGCCTCGAACTACCTTAGCGTCGCGTGCCCTATGGTTTTGGGCTTGGGGCTCTCTGACTTGTTGCGTTCCAGCCCTTAGTGGGGGGCGCATCTCTAATTGGGGAAAAATTAGAAATCAAGTTTTGGATTATGGGAACCCAAACCTAAGGGCTCGGGAATGGTTCTACTACCAGGGTTAGTAGAATTCAAGGTCCCGGAGGCTAGGACTCAGTCTGGAAGCTTTTATTAGTTCGCTTCTTGATAGTTATTTCTTGTTATGGTTGTGACTAAGGTGAACCATTAGGCTTGGGAGGAAAGGATCGTACCCGGGGCCGTCAAACGCTTTTCACTCAGGACCTGAGGTAATAAAACTGCACCCGGTCTGTGTTTAGGGCTTGGCCCGGTTATAGAACATGGTTATAACCATGTTTATAATGTTTTATTAAACATGTTGAATGTGCTATGCTTACCCGAGTTAAGTAATGACTGCTTATATGTTATGTCCAATTGAAAGACTCAGCTTATAAGTCGAGGGATATTTGTTATATCTCAATGAAATGTTCGGCTTATAAGTCAATGATCTATCTATTGTATATGATTAAAAGCTCGACTTATAAGTCGAGGATCTATCTATGGTATCTGATTAAAAACTTGGCTTATTAGTCGAGGATATATCTGGTTAAAAGGCTCGACTTATAAGTCGAATGTTTACAAGGCTCGACTTATAAGTCGAGAGTTTAAAGGCTCGGCTTATGAGTTAAGGGCGGCAATAGCATGCTGAACGTTGGTTGATGTGGTTAAGCTAACCCGGAAGCGTGGTACACGCTTGAACGGTCCTATGGCCGCCTGAAATATAAAGCGTCAGGTATGCTTGGTCAGCCCTAAGGCTAGTTATACAGGGAATTGGGCAATGGGCCCTGGTGTGGCTCTATAGTCACTTTTCTGGATTGAATGCATGCAAGAGTAGGGTTATTACTGCTAGGCGTGTTAATTATGATTCTGTGATCTGATGATTTACTGCTTATGAGCATGATTATGTTTTCTTGTTGAGCCTTGGCTCACGGGTGCTAAATGGTGCAGGTAAAGGAAAATAAAAGTTGGACCAACCATGAGATGGAGAGCTTCAGGGGCAGGGTGTACATATGTGGCCTGCCACGGCCTAGGGTATCAGTTGGAACTAGGGTTGGACCCTCATTTTGCCACTTAGGTCGACTTTTGTATTCATTTTTGAGCTTGTAACAGTTTTAAACTTTGTTGAGATCCCATGTATCGAACTATTGCGAAAATTATGTATCCAAGTGCACGCAATCGTAAACAAGTAATAAAGTGGTAAATAGAGTATCATTCCCACGAGGATTGAATATTAATTACCAATGAATTAATTTCTTAGTTCTATTTGGTTACTAAAAATGGATTTCAATAATAAAAAGAAAAATAACAAAATAACTAAATTAACAATTGAAAATTAAAAGAAACAAATAATTCAATGGATGAAAAATTTAGGGCATTTAATTTCATCATTTATCCACCCTATTATATCATCAATACAATTTTTATTATTATTTCTCTCCTTGTGATAGAAGGTTTACTAAAGCAATCTATATTCTTATTATGATGTATAAATCTCAACCTATATGCAAACTTTATGCATCTCTATGATAAGTTTCAACATACAACAACATTAAACATAGAAACTTAAGAACTACACAAACCATACAGGTACTCTCATCCAATATCGAAATTTGTGTCTAAACAACTATCGCATATTTAACTCTCACTTTTTATATTTTTAATTAAAATCATATAAATCATGCAAATGGTGATTAAGCATTCACAAGCATTAAACACAAAATGAATATATCACAAGTATGAAGAAGAAATCACAAAACTTGCATTGAATAATAATTGAGTATCAAAAGACTACATTAAAACCCTAGAAAAGAAAATTAGTTCATGGAAAATAATAGAAAAAGAAGAGAAGAAAAAGAGGAAATAGAGAGAGGTCAAGAAGAAAGAAAGAGATCTAAAATAGTCTAAAGCATTCTTTTTATAGTGATAAGGTTGTGAAAATATATAGTTTTCTAGATGTTTTAAATTGTTACTTGATAATGCTCCAAAATATCTTTATTTGAATTTCAAATCTTGTAACTCTAGCTTGCGTAATTTTGTAGCTCAAATATCACAAGTAAGCTTCTGAATTTGACTTTTCTTGTGAAACAAGCTTTCGTAAGTCTTTGAATAAGTTTTCCAACGCCACCAAAAACATGTAAATATATAAGTGAGTCAGGAGATATGGTCAAAATAAGGAAATTGTCTGAGATTTAAAATATATTAGATTTTTCCAACAATTTAAGTTTGAATTCTCTTTTATCTTTTCCAATAAATTTAAATAAATGTCTTCTATTGTTTTTATCTTGATTGAAGATAATATTTCAAATAACTTTTGAAATATTTTTCAAATATCCATTTAACAAATGACAACCTAAAAAATGCAACAACCACACATAAAAAGAACAAAAAATATAAAATAATAATAATAATAAAACTAAAAAAAATTAGACTAAAAAATATTAAAAATCTATCCTATCACGAACTCAGACTCTTTTAATGAAATGGTTGACTTTTGACCGAAATTTTTAATACCTAAACCTAATTAATTAACACATAATTATTCCATGTGCCCTCCTGCGCACGCTAACCAATGCACAAAGCCTAATTGGAAAAGTTGGGACGTTACACAACACATTATGGAATATTCATCAAGAATTGAATCGGTGGAGGGCTTCAAGACCAACCACTAGCCATCGAGACCTCGAATTCCACTAAATTGGGTAATGGAATTGTTCCTAAGCCCTTTGATTCGGTTTCATAAAACTCAAACTTAACACATCCTAAAATCCTCATTTAGTGTTGCGACCCCACACTAGGCCGAGAGGCCACCATGAAATTCCAAGCATTTTGCGCTGTGGCGACCACCACTAAGGGTTGCGGCACCCTACTTGGTAGAGAGCTGATTTACCCAAAACAGGTATGTTTTAAATATTTATAAATCATAAGCGCACGAATCGTATATGAAGTATAGTGTTCGTGTAAGCACGAGGTCGAACCCAAAGGAGTTGTCTAAAATAAAAAAGAAAACTATTTTAAACCAAAATTAATAAATTCTAACCTAGCTCCAAAGATTGATGAGATTTAATGTCATGAACATAAAATAAAAGACGATAATAAAGAAATTAAAGGCAATATATAAAAATAAATTAATGGTAGAAATCAAGATGGTAAAAGAAGATTATTAAGGTATTAAAATCCACAAAATATAAGTTCAATAATATTTATAAGTACATTGATTCCCAAGTTTCATTAATAGTATAAATTAATCAACTTTCACTTATTCAAATTAGATATTCTATTTAAGCTCAAATGATCATGGAATTGTACGATTTATCTTCACTTTTAAAATTATAATTTCAAAGTATTTAATATAAATCAATCTAATGAAATAACAAATAAATCAATGAATATTATTTATAAGGCAAAACATAATATTTTTGTTCTAAGCATTTGATGTGCACAATTTAATGGCACACCTTAATAAAAGAATATTATGATTTTGCACTAATGAGAAACAATGTGTAAATATGTCATAACAATAAAAAATACAAGATATTTAAGATGAAAGAAAATATTTGAAGAAGAAAATCTATAAACTTTATTGCACAAAATGGGAAATCAACATACAACATAAATACTATCTAGTTACATATCATGTCATCATCACCTTAACAATCTTAAAAAAATTATAAACTCATAACTAGCATAGAAATTACAAACAAAAAATTACAAACATAAATAGGAAAATTTGGAGGAAGAACCCCCAAATTTTTCCTCTAAAAACTCATAGAAAAAATGACCAAAAAGAATAAAAAGATGAAGAGAATGGAGTGGTCTTGAAAGTGTAGAAATTGTAGTGTAACCTCCCAAATTAAGCACACTCAAATGGTCTTGAAAATTTTCTATTTATAGTCAAAATGAGAGTATTAAAATAATCAATTTAAATTAAATAAATAAATAATAATATGACAAGTAAAGGTAAATTTTAGGTGTAATGATGATTTGGGGTAAAATGTGTAGAAAAATTTGGGTAAAAATATGGCATTTTTAGACATTGAGGACAAGGGGACAATGAGACATTTTTTTGGGCTCAAGAAAACATGGTATGGCAGCTTGGTGTGGGCTAGAGGTGTGTGGAGGCGAGCTGGGTCGAGAGGAGGGAGGCGGCCCATGGATGAGGCAGGGGTTAGGTGGCTGGGGAAGTTGGAGGCTGGCGTGGTGGGCTTGGCTGAGCAAGCGGCCCAGGCGTGGGAAGGCACGGGCCTTGGTGGCTAATGGGATCAGGCCCATGGAGCTTTGCTGATGAGGAAGCCCAGGCGCATGGGACATCTGGAGCACGGGCTGGGCATATGCAGATTGGGCCCGAAGCTCGCTAGGCCAAATGAGGCTGGGCTTGGCTGTTTCAGAAATGCCACATTTTGCTTTTCTTTTCTCTTTTTTTCAAAGTACCAAAATACAACATTGTTTCCTACAAAATAATCATAAACTAAATTAAAATTAAATATTTTCACTAATAAAATATACCATATAACTTCCATGAAAATATTAATTAAAATTTAATTTATATAACATTTAATTTCAATAAAATCATATTTTTAGCATTCAAACTAACAACACTAATTTCAAATAATTAAATTACAAGATAAAACAATAAAATATCTATAAAAACATATAAAAATCTAGAAAATTACTATAAGACTAATAAATGCAAAATTACTTAAAAACTTAATAAATTACTTAAAACCTCAAAGACTAAGCAACAATTAGCATAAAAAATGTGGTAAAATAACTCTATTTTGTAGAGTTATCAAGAGCTAACCCATAAATTTTCCCCATTTTGCATTGCGGCGTTGCCCACTAAGGGCCACGGCGCCAAGGCAGTCCCAGGGAAACCCACCCTCGAAGACATTCAAGCGGGTCGCAGCACTATTGTGAAAAACCTAGGAATTGCGATTTCAAAAATTGCAATCTATACCAAATGACCCCAAATCAACTAGGCAGTTCACATATAGTATCAACAAGTCAAAAACACTCACAATAACACCCTAGAACTAACAATTAACAACCTAGAGTCTAAACTCAAAGAACCCACCAAGAACACCATTAAATAAGAAAAGAACGAAAGAATCACCTTGGAATTCGAAAATCCTAGACTGAATGATGGCCTTTAACAACTTCTAATCCCACTGCACCCTTCAATTCCCACCAAAGATTGCTTCTAGGCTTGATGTTCTAGGAAGAATTCCTCAAAATCTCAAAGTGAGCAAATGAGAGGGAGAGAGTGAGAGAGAAAGAGAGTACGGGAAACAGGGAAGGAAAGCTTCTGACTTTACTAATTCGTTAGCTAAATTAATGGCAAAAGACCATTTTGCCCTTGCCTTAAACCTCAAAGCAAATCCCTAAGGGCATTTTGGTCATTCGACACCAATTCCCACTAATCCTCAAATTTCACTTAAAAATTCCAATTAATCCACTAATCCTCCAAATACTAATATCTTTCTCAAATATATCCTATATCCCAATAATTCTTAGTAATTCACCAAATTACCAAAATCCCCTAGGCTCACCCCGAGTCGAGTATTTTTCCCCGTTGTGACTTTTTCGCTACCTTGCTCAAAAGGACCGACTCGTGCTGAATATCTCAAATATCCACGTAATAATGTGGCCTCAAACATATAACATATACAATTACAATTATACCATCAATGAGTCAAAATTACGAAAATGCCAATTTTTTTAACAAAAGCATGTCTTTAAGTACATTTAATACACTTAAACATGCAAAGACAGTCATATCATAATATAACTCATCTGTTTCATATAATCACATATAGATATTCAATAATATCACATATAGATCTAACTATGTCCTCCCGACACACTAATCAAGACACTAAGTCTTATTATAAATTTTGGGACGTTACAACTAGAGTACTCTTATTTTTTATATTTGAACTAAACTTGTATTTTGCATAAATCAAGTGCTATAAGTATGTTTATTTACAATTTTGTAATATATATATATATATTTCAAACACTTTCTAAGTGGGTGTGGGGTGGGGTTCTGACCTTTGCCTCTAGTGGGTCTGGGGTAGTATCTTCGGCCTCTGGTGGTGGTGACCCTTTTGACTTCTTACGCGAGTCTAGATGTTGGTGGTGGTGACTCAAGATCTATACTTTTGCGCTTCTTTAGTGACCATGGTGCTTGTAATGCCCCCACGTCACTATGGTTGCTTCCTGGAATGACGACTCGCCCTGCAAATCAACACGAGTCTTTCCAGCATGCTTTGTCCTCACTCGCACACTTCCTAGGAAAATTTCCTAGGATGTCACCCATCATGAGACTACTCCAGGTCAAGTACGCTTAACTTTGGAGTTCTCAAGTGATGAGCTACCGAAAAAAAGATGCATCTTGTTGGCATAGGTAGTACCCATCAATCCATTTAAGCTATCTTCAACTATGTAGTCCCATACCTACATAGTCTTAGAATCATCACACTTGACATTCCTCAGGAGATATGGGATTGCACAGCTTTTACCCGGTCTTTCCCCTGCGGATCATGAGATTCTGACTGTCACAGTGCTTTTGTTCTATTTTAGTTTGTGTTTTTGTTATGGTTTTAATTTCTGCTTGTTTTGTTTTTCTCCGTAATAATGGTGTCTAGCACCCAATTTTTTTAGACTGTTGGCTTGTGCCCTTTGTTCGATCTATTCCTGGTTTTGCATCCACATGTGGAAGGTCGTTGAGACGGTTTGGAGCATCGTCACTTTGTTGTAAGATTTTTCAAATGCGTGCTTCTAATCTGTGTGATTTGTTGCTGGGGTTATGACCTTATTTGTTGCTTGTTTTTCCTTATTTGGAGGACTTTATTCATGGGTTATTTGCTCCTCTATTGTAATCGATGTGGTTTGTCGTTTGTTTGGTCATCTTAATGTGAGATTTGTATGACTATATTTCTGCCTGACTTGTAGGGCATTGTCCTATTTAACCATTGAATGAATGTTCTTCCTATTTTTTTTTTTTAAAAAAAAACACTTTCTAAATGAGAACATAGTGTTAGAAAAACGACATAATTTAAATACGAAACTCAAGAAATTTTTACATGATTCATTTTAAGAATACCCTACATCCATGAAACACTCTTATTAATCTCAGATACACAAAGATCAAATGAAGTTGTGGTGATTGAGTTTTTGTATAAGCACTTACTTATCTCTTTACAATTTGACAGATTTTTCGTAAAATAATTTTACGTAAATAATACATGCAATAAAGTTGATATTTATATACTCACTTCTGTCACATTTAAATTCAAACAAACAACTAATGTGATGTTTGGTTTGCAGAAATGGAAATGAATGGA
Source organism: Humulus lupulus (assembly GCF_963169125.1). NCBI lineage: Eukaryota > Viridiplantae > Streptophyta > Magnoliopsida > Rosales > Cannabaceae > Humulus > Humulus lupulus. Next base: position 45,921,857 of record NC_084800.1, on the reverse strand, counting down.
ATAAGAAAAGGTAGGAATCCTTCGTTGGTTTGAAAATTGAATCTGGGAAAGCTTTTCCATTGTAATGCCTTTTCACCCAATTGATGTAATTCTCATTCAACCCCGAACCCCACTGTAATTCCAATTCCATTTATATTGTTTGTCTTTTTCCTATATTGTCCTTGCCTACGTGTTTTTTTTCTTTCTTTTATGCAGGTTTGTTTAAGACTTTTGGATATTTATTATAGTATATATTATCGTAAAATAATTAATTACATATTTTTTTGATTGAAACGTAGACTAGAGCAACTTCATTAATTTAAAATGATTTCAAAATATATGAGTCATATTAATAATTATATATATATGAATTTTATAATTATTTAAAATAGAGAATATTAAGATTTTAATTTTTTTTATTTATTGTTTCTTTCAACTAAAAATAATAATTTATAATTACTTTATTTGAAATTTATTTTCTAAAAAAAATAAGTCTTATTAACTAAAAATTATATTTATTTCATGGTATATTTGTCAAAAGATTATTCATTCATTTGTTTACTTGTTTTCTATTCCCAATCTTAAACAACAAACAAAATAATCATCTTTCTTCTCCTTCGATTCCTATTCTCACTCCTATTCCTAATCCTATACAGGGCCGGCCCTGAGCATAGGCGGGCTAGGCCCGTGCCTAGGGCCCACCCCTACCCAAGGCCCAAAAATATCATGTAAACTCTTAATTGTGTTCAAAGAAAAAAAAAATTTAAATAAGGTCGCCCCAGCAGCCTTTCCCCTTCCCAGCTGGTGTTTAAGAAATTTTTTTTTAAGTAATATATTGAAATTTATAAGTTTATGTAATGAATTATTAATTTGGAATGTATTTATATTACAAAATATTAGTTTAATTTTATTTAAAATTACATAAAAAAAAATTACATATACAAAATGGCCCATTTTTTTCAAATTTATTAAAACCGTCTTAGGTCTATTTTTTTTTCAAGGGCCGGCCCTGATCCTATATTCTCGTTCTATTTACTTAAAACAACCAAACACCACCTAATTTCCTAAAACCATGTTTATTAATTAGATAAATGACTAAGGTTGTTCATTCCAATCAAAGCTGCAAACTCTTTCATACATTAAATAAGTTTAGCTGAATTATGGACCAGACATATACGCTCGTCACTACACAAACTAACTTCAAGTCCATGTCATCGTAATTAAACTGACACGTGTTACCACATCAGCATCTTAAATTACAACATGTCATCGCTGAAACCAATCAATAGGGTCTAATTATTCCTTTTCTAAAATGAAAAAAATATAAATAATATATTTATTTTATTATATCATATTTTTAGATTATGCCATAGTTCTTTTTTTATAGTGAAAAAATAGACCGCATATATCACAATGTCAGAGCAAACATCAATATTTATTAAGCTACTTGAAAGAAAGTTTAGAAAAAATTTGGGACATTTGATTGAAGATGTTTCATAAAATTAAATGATGTTTTGTTATTCTACAATACTGGTTTTTATATTTTTCCACATCAAAAAATCGAAACCACAACCTCTCTCACAATGATGCAAATGAGCTCAACGACTGGAGGAAAAATATATGGAAAATATGAGGAGATAATGTGTGGAAACAAAAATCTAGACATACCAAGCTGACACAGGGATTACATTCAGTTAATCATTTTCTAATAGCAATGACATATGTGATACACATTTAATAAATTTGGAGATTGGAGACCTTAAGTGATATTTTTCCTAAAGATAGAAAACCTCTAATGAAATAAACCTTAAATGCTGGGACATTGTTGGTAAAAATTTATTTAGTTTCATAAAATAATTGTTTGACAATAAAGTTTGTTAAAATAGTAAATAGGTCCCGTTCGACAATATTTTTATTTTTAGTTTTATTAAAATATAAAAATAAAAATGTTTTTTCATTTTTGCTTTTGATTTTTACAAAAAAAAAAAAAAAAAATTGTTTGATAACCATTTATAAGTTCTGTGTTTGAAAACTAAAAAACACAGTCATGTGCCCGGTTTATCTTCTCCCCAACACTATCGCCATGAATTCTAGCAAACTCTCACAGCGACCATGGCAAAAAATTTCGACAGCAACAACCAGCAGCAACAAAGAAATGTCCAGGCAAGCTAAAAAATTTCATTTCTTGAGGATGTAGGAGATGTTGTGTCGGAGGAAATGGGATTGATCTTGAGATCGACATATTTGCTAGAAACCATTGCAACGGCGACGAAGAGCCTCACAGCTTTCTTCGTAAGTCACAATTATTGGAAGAGAAAAGGTTGATCAAATGAGGGAGAGAAAAAAAAACGGAATTATTCTTCACCTAGGAGAGAAAAGTCTGTTTAAAAATCTTTTGAAAGTATGAGAAAACTGTTTCTAAAATTTTCAACATTTTTAATTAAAATTAAAAAAAATGAAGAGGATACTACGGAACACGCTTTTGTGTTTTGTTATCATATTTTTAATGAATTAAACAGAAAACTGTTTTTAAACTGTACCGAACTGGGCCTAGAACTTCCATCGTTTTGACCTCAAAAAAGAAGTACACTAAAGGGTTCTTTGATTTTAGGCCTATCAATTTATGTAACATAGCATATAAAGTGGGTCTCAAAGTTCATTGCCAACATGCTCAAGGTGGTGATGTCCAACTTGGTTTCCCCACTTCAATTAGTTTTTGTTTCGAGCAAATGGATTGTTGAGAATTCGATCATTGCCTAAGAAGTTATTCATTCAACGAAGCACAAACCAAGGTCTAAAGCTTTCATGAGCATTGAGTTGGACCTAGCAAAGGCAAACAATCTTATAGAATTAAGCTTTTATGATGAGGTCCTTAGAGTGCATGGATTTTCTCTTAAATTTCAAGGGTTTTCTGCTTTTGTATCTAGGTGTCGTTTTATTTTCTTCTTAATGTCGTTTTAATCATTGCTTTATGAGTTGCCCTTCGACAAAGAAGTTTTTTTTTTCGGTGGCTTTAAGTGGCACATTATAAGTGATACAATTCAATTCATTAATAATAGGAAAAGAGTTTTTTAAATGGTTATTTGACCTTTTACGTATCAGTTCTTTTACAATATCCATTAAGGAAAGATCTTGTTGTATTTTATTGCTACTGTTTGTGTGTTATTTGGATGTCTCGAAATGACACTTTTGATGCAACAAAAAAAATGTATATATATATATATATATATTTTACGACTAATGTTATCTAAAGGCAAGTCATGTTGAGGACGATTAATGTTATCTAAAGGCAAGTCATGTTGAGGACGACTAATGTTATCTAAAGGCAAGTCATGTTGAGGATTGAAAAGGTGTTAAAGGCAGCCTAACACATCATTTGTTTGGAAAATACTCGCCCTATGTCTGCTCCGATCATGGTATTCACCTTTCCCCTGGTTAAACCAATGTCTTGTGTGATGAGGCTTTCAAGGATGGTAAATGAGCTTCAATTGTGGTGGCTAGGCTAGAAATGGTAGAGGCCAAATTGAATCAAACATCTCATATTGTTTTAGTGCCTCTTTAGTCTTGAAGACAAAGATCCATGCTTTGGTGGTCGATATCAACTTGTTTGTTATGAAATGGTGATACCCGTGGTATTTTTTAATTTGTTTAATGACTTATTTTAGTTTTGTTTTTCTTCTAAATTTGTGTGTTATGGAGTATGTACATTTGTGTTATGTAGTTTTGTTTTCTATATTTAATGTTGAGTTGCTGTTAATTTAGTATCTAATATACGTTTATGTTTATGAGGTTTATATTTTATGCTTATATTTTTCTTTGTTGTTCATTTGATATTATGCTATATCTTGTGCTATTTTTTTATTGTCTAAAATATTTCAATTTAGTTTATTTTGCATTTTGTACCTTTTTTGTGTGTTTAATATGATGTTTATCTGATTTATATAATTGTTATAAATTATTATGTTTATTTTAAATCACCTGTTTTTGTTTTATTTTTCAAATATATTGGTACTAGTTTAGTAGTTTTAGTTTATTTTTAAATGTTTATAATATATTGTAACTAACCAAGTTTGATGTTATTGTAATATCTGTTTCTCGGAAGAGTAGTTTCGTAATTTTACCGCCGAGGGTATTCTTGTTTCTTTTAGTACTATTATTTTGTAAGTTTGATAATGGATGGGATTCCTATGACATTAAGAAATTGAGATTTCTTATGTTGAATTTTTCTGTTATCGAAATAAAATCTTGGCATTGCATAATGCTTAATACATGATTAATTACGTGAGTTAATTTAATTATTTATTTATGTTGTGAATATTATTATTCTTATGAGCATAATAATAGTAATATTATGATGTGAGTTATTTTTATTATATTATATGGTTTATTACATTATTATTATTATTTAAATGGATTAAATAATGGTATTTGCATGTTGTTTACCGAGTTTTTCAGAAACTAGAAATATAATGAGAAATAAGAGCTAGAAAGAAAGGATCAAAGATAAACAAACAAAATTTTTACGTGGTTGGGGCGTTAATGAGTCTTAGTCCACGAGACTTTTGTATTAGATTTTAGAGAGCTTTTGACAATGGAGTTTTCTGCAAGTTTAAACAGAGTAACTGCTTACAAGCGAAAATTTGGGATCCCCGCTACAGTACACAACTGGTTCTATTTATAGGCAGTCAAGTGCAATGGACTTGGGTCAGATTAATCCCGGCCCAATAGGGATGTAATCATGGTTTACTCGCTAATGGAGCATAATACAAAGGATATTGCTTAATAAAACATATTAATCAGGGCCCATTGGGCCGGCTTGGGCAGAGTCAAGCCTTACAGCTGCCTACAGGATGTAACCTCACACTGGTCCGCGTGGGCTTCTAAGGGGATCCTCGGGACAGAATCTGTCAAAGTAGTGGCAGTATTGTTTCCTAGGAACAACGTAGATTCCGTGCGTAACCTCTTCTGCAGGTTAGTTGAGGAGACCAACTTTCGTGTTTCTTGGGGACATGTTAGCGTCAAGGAAGATCAAACTTACCCTATCCGGACGTCTGGTCTGGGTTCCTTTACTAATGTCCCAGTTCACTTACCGAGGTCCTGGTTCGTTCATCAGGACTCGGGTTCATTATTAGCAAGGTTTTATTCCCAGACTAGTGAGCTTGCCACCTCTATTGACTTCTCGGCGGATATGGGCAGGTTGGGATTGGGAAGAGGATTTGGGCCTGCATCTTGGTCCCGGTTCCCTTGTTATGGTGGCGCCCATCAAATGTTGTTGGGCTCTTCGAAGATTGGGCCATTGGGACTTTCTTCTTCTGTAATATCCAACATTTTCATTATACATTTTTTATTATAAATCAGAGTTTTAATACATAAAATGTACAAGTTTACAAATTTAAGAAATAGTAATGGAAAAATAGTGTTTAAAATATCATTTTATGTTTTAATGAGATTAAAGAGAGAGAAACTTGAGTAGTCAAGTATTGGACCCAAATGTCATATAATTTTAATTGGGGATTTTTATAAAATTAAAAAAGTTTTGCTAAAGGGCTTATTTGAAAAGAATTTTAGTATTTTGGGTTCAAGTGTAATTTAAATAAATAAATAAAAAAAAAAGGCTTCAGCCTTTTAACCAAGTCTTTCTCTCTCTCTCCTTAGAAAATCTCTTTCTCTCTCTCTCCTCATAAAATCTCTCTCTCTCTCTCTCTTGCGTGCGTGCGTCTGCCCGACCACCAAACGTCCACCGGCAGTCACCAATTATAGCCACGCGCCGGACCGTTGGATTTAGAGGCCTCCGAACTATCGACCACGCTGGAATCTAGAGCTCACTCGCCGACTAAACACCTCAACTGGTCGATTTAAGTTCGACCACCCCGCGACTTCAAAGTTGCGATTCGGCCACCTCGGGCATCCGTTTGCCGATCCGTCACCACCATCGTGTTCCTCGTGTTGTGGGCTTCAAAACCCAATAACTGGTTCCTACATCTACCATAGTTGGGTGGTGGGCCCACCACGAGCCACCGCGATCCACCGTAGACTGACGGTCGAAACTTAGTGTTCGAGGTTCCGAAGTACGTTTTGAGTCTCAGAAAATCATCGTTTGACTTGTTGTGGAACCCGATCATTGTGGTATAATTTCTTTGACCTATATATTATGATTTAATTGTGATTGATTAGAGTAATTTTTATTATGTGTATTTATAGTATATAATTATATATTATTGATATATGAAATATTTTCTGTAATTTACTGGCTGTCTGGGATTATATGTATTTTTTATACAGGTTTTGATTTTGGGATTGTCCACTTTATAGCCGTTGTGCTGTCCAATTTTCTAGAAAATATTAGTGTTGACGCGGTTCTTCGCCAACAGGTAATTAAGAGAAGAAGAGAAAAGGATTAGTGCTGAAAGTAGAACCGTCACAGATGAAATCTTAGAAAATGAACTAGGTGACTCAAGACACGTTTTTAAGTGGTTCAAAGGTTAAAATCCTTCTACTCCACTAGTCAATATTATTGATATATTCTGGATTTTTGGTTACAAAGTGTATATCTCTTCTGAGACTATTTTTTCCAACCCTTATCAACTCCCAGGGTCTCCATATTTATAGGAGAAGGCACCTGGAAGTTGGTAAGGAGGTCATCCCGTGACCTTATTATTTGTCATATCAACTCTGTGACACTCATGATTAATTCCTAAACCTGACACATGAGTATGGTCAAATCGATAGATAAGGAGATAATGGGCCGCACGGCCCAACCCAGCCGTGGGTGTCTGAATACGCACGTTCTTGCTGCGTGTCCGAGAAGTCAGGGAGATATTGGACACGTGATGTCAGATATAGGCACGTTTATCTTGCGTGTGTTGACTTTACAAAGGGTCAGAGATCTATGAGAAGCAGCTCGTACCACGAGCTGCTTCCCTGACCCGACCTTCGGCCTAAAGGATTCCTTCCCCCAGTCTTGGGCAGCCTTGGTGAGTTCTTGAGGATACCTCGAGCTAAGGGGGTACGACCTGGAAAGCAGGATCTCCGACCTGGGGAAGTTTACGGACTAACCTTGATTAGTCCGAGGCTCGACCTGCTAATCAGCCTGTGGGAAAACTAGGGCATACATCTGCCCCCCAAGCTCCTGCTTGTGGTATATGACGTCATATATAGAAGACCACAGCAGGGGCTTTTAGACTTCCCCACAACCTTCACATTCCACTTTTTGTGCAGGCGTCTGATACGTGGAACGTCGTGGGTGGTGACGGTACGTTTTACGAGAACCGCATTTAATGGCCTAGTCTAAGCCCAGCCGTCGTTTCGTATTTCGAGTGGAAGGCCTCGGATCCCTCACTAGGGTCATCCAAGAGCCTTCCACACCTGATCCTTCACGTATATAAAAAGGGGGTGGCCACCCTACGCACGGGCCACCCCTTCATTCAAAATTTCCCAAATTTCTTTCCTTCTTCCCTCTCTAACTTTCAGAAAAACGAAACCCTCGCCTTCGTTGCTGCCATTTTCATTGCTCAATAAGCTTAGGCGCACGAGTTTCTCCGAAGCTTTGGAAGCTATTTCACCAACGAAGCTCCTATCAACGCAGCATTCTCTTCGACCTTCCAGCCATATACTGTAAGTTTCTTGACCCTGTTCATTTTGAAAACATGCTACTGTAGCTTAGGTAAAAAAAAATTTACTGTAGCTGCATGCAAGGGTTTTCTGGGTTGCGTGGATAAGGAGGGTGACAGCCCTCTTTAGGCTAGGACATACTGGTTGTAGGAAATCGCCTTAGAGCCTGGGTTTCAGGATGCTTTTTCTGGGACATTTTCTGGGTAGGAGTTTTGGGAATTTTGGGTGCAAAACCGGGTAGCTTAGGGAACACGCCTCATGGGCGGTTTTGCAATTCCTGCCTACTGAAACTTTCCTCCCAAGGAAAATTTTACTCTGAACCTCCTGACACGCGAATTCTGAGTAATCTGGGATCTGTTGGGAGTATACGCGCGTGTTCACTGAACCGCGTGGTTCCACTTCCCACGAGCTGGGCTTTCCTCAGCTCGTGAAAATAATAATTATTCTTCCTCCCGCTTGGGTCGCCTTTTCTAAAATGTTTTCTTGTGTTCACTAGGCGACCAGATGGCTCCAAAAAAGAACCTCCCTCAGAAGAACGTTGGAAGCTCGGCCTCCCGGCAGGAGAAGGGAAAGGCGGTGATGCCCAGCTCGCCGATCCCCCACTTTGGGCCGGCCGTGGAGAAACAAGTCGAGGTGGCCCCCGACGCATTCTTTGAGGCGGAGAGAATCGTCTCAAAGGTGACCGATCAGGTGAAGATCAACAAACTCTTCCTCACCCACAAGATCCCACTGGGGAAAGCCTCAGTCATAGCCCGACCTGCTGCGGAGGGCGAGCGGAGCTGCACGCCGCTAGAAAAATCGTTTGCGGCTTGGAGTGGTGAACACTTCAAGGCAGGGGCCTTCCTCCCCCTGGATCAGTACTTCGCTGATTTCCTGAACTACGTGGGGTTGGCCCCTTTTCAGCTCCCTCCCAACTCCTACTGTCTGCTGGCAGGGTTGAGGTACTTGTTCAAGAAGCAGGAGTGGGAGGTCCCTACTCCTGCTGATATTTTATATTTCTTTTGCCTCAAAGCCAGCCCGGATCAACGGGGGCGAGGTGACGGGTTTTACTATTTAACCCGTTTTCCTAATACGGCGGCAGTCATCGAGCTGCCAAGCCATCCAAATGACTTCAAGGACCAGTTCTTCATGTCAACTGGGTTCCGGAACTGTGAGCACCACTACTTAAACCGTCCTCGTAAGTGAACCCTGACCTTAGCTCACCTTTTAAGTGTTGTTTAATTTTAGCTCCTCCCGTATTCCATTCTGATTCTAGCCCAATCTTGTAGCCATCTACGCGAGGATCGAGAAGTCTGCGACCCTCGGGGGTCAATATGAAACACTGGCGGGCTTGCCCCCCAGTGAAAAGGACTATCGCGTGCTCGTGACAGACGAGACGATGGTGTTCTGCAAACTGATTTTTCCAAATCAGACTCTGAACCTGAAGAGGCCTCGGGGGCCGCCCCCAGCTCGCGCAAACAGACCTATCACCGTGGAGGAGGTCGCGGAAGAGGAGGACGAGGAGGACGAAACGGCTGAAGTTCCGCTCGTGAGGAATAGGAAGAGGAACTTGGAGGTCGCCCAAGGGATGGACGAGGAGAGGACCTAATCTGGAGCAGCCGCGGGTCCTTCCGGCCAAGGTAACCCTTTCTTGCTTAGGAATGTAGATAGGGCCACTGCGGACCCCCGGCTGGTTAGGTTCAATCCTAGGCAGATCGTCCATCGCCACCGAAGGAACCCGGATCTGAACACACTCCTGCTCCATTGTGTTGACCGGCTCGTGCTGGATCACCAAGATAGCCGGCCTAGGGGTACCATAGTAGTAGATAACACCCTAGCTTTTAGGTCGATCATTTTTTAGGAGTATGAGACCAATTTACGCACATGGCCATCACTCCAGAGAGGTATCTATGCTCCGGGGCTTAGGCAGTATGTAGAAGAGTCTAGTCCCGAGTCAGAACCAGACCCCAAACTTGCGCCTATTCGGGAAATAATCGTCTTAGGTTCTTCCAGCTCGGGGGGTAGGGCTCCTTTAGTATTCGTATACTTTTTTCCTTTAACCTTTTGCTTTTATTTCTGCCTGATTGCTAACTTGTAATAACCATGTTTTTTGTTTTCGCAGAAGAGATGTCTCAGCCCGAGGATAGTCTGCGGGACATAGACTTCGGGGGGAGTCCCTCGGCAGGGCCAAGATTGAAAAGGCTCCGAGGGTCCAAGAGCACGGCTGGGGGCTCCACCAAATCCCCGGCAAAGGAGAAGGAAAAAACCCTACCATCACAGGTCGGGGGGGCAATTCTTCTTGCTGGCGGAGCAGGACACATGCCCCTGCCGACCCAGCAATCTCCCTCAGCCGCCCAGGACGTGGGAACGGAGGTCGTGACCCCGGCTGCAGTGGCCCCCGGCGTACGCATCATGGTCGACGCCCAGGATCTGGAGAAGATCCCAGAAGCCTTTCGGGGGACGGTGTATGAATCGGTGAGCTACGCCGTCAAACATTTCTACAAGTTCAAAGAGAAGGAGCTCCGGGCTATTGAGACACTAAGCCCGGTCCATGTAATAGAGTCATCGATGGACATGACCCTAACGGTAAGCTGCCCCATTATTTTAAGGCTTTACCCCTTACACACCGCCTTATTTTTCCACTTAGCCGATTTATCTCCCATTTCTCGCAGGGCATCGCTGCCGTACACCGAGGCATCGCTAGGACTAGAGCTCAGCTCGAGGAGATGAGGGCTGGTCGCCAGGCCGCCCTTCAGGAGGCTCAGGTGGCGAAAGATGCGCTGGCGACCTCGAAGGCCGAGTTAGAGAGGACCCGCTCGAAGGTCAAAGAGCTTGAGACATCCCTTGCCACCTCGCGAACTGACCTCGAGGCAGCGAAGACCGAGGCCCAGGCCGCCCTTGAAGCTGAACGGGCCACCTCGGAACAGTCCATGCAGGAACTGTTCTATCGTTGCTGGGCCCACAACCCAGAGGCTGACTTCTCCTTCATGCCGTCGGGTCTCTGGGCGCACTTGTTGGTGAAGTTCCAAGCCCGCTTTGACAAAGAGGTGCCGCCTTCGGAGACTGGGGAAGCCTCTGGTGCGGCGGAGCAGGATGAGACCGCGACCTCCAAGGGGCCAACCGAAGGGGCTTAGGGCGTTTTCTCTTCTCTTTATTTTGAGGTATTTTATGTAATCTTTAGCACGAGGTATTTTTTCCTCGAGACAATTTGCCTTGCAATTTTAACTTGTGTATTTCTTCATGCTTTCGGCTATAATACACATATTTTGTTGTTCGATAAACTTAGTTCGTGTTAACCGTTATTTATATCCTGAGCCCTTTAAGAAGAACCACAATCAATAAATTTAAGTTAACTTCTAAGTTTTATGACCCGGTTAAAACCAGGAGCTTATTTTGAAAACTTAGTTCGTGTCAACTTTTTATCCATATCTCGTGCTCTTTAAGAAGGACCACAATCAATAAATTTAAGTTAACCTCTAAGTTTTATGACCCGGTTAAAACCAGGAGCTTATTTTGAAAACTTAGTTCGTGTCAACTTTTTATCCATATCTCGTGCTCTTTAAGAAGAACCACGATCAATAAATTTAAGTTAACTTCTAAGTTTTATGACCCGGTTAAAACCAGGAGCTTATTTTGAAAACTTAGTTCGTGTCAACTTTTTATCCATATCTCGTGCTCTTTAAGAAGAACCACGATCAATAAATTTAAGTTAACTTCTAAGTTTTATGACCCGGTTAAAACCAGGAGCTTATTTTGAAAACTTAGTTCGTGTCAACTTTTTATCCATATCTCGTGCTCTTTAAGAAGAACTACGATCAATAAATTTAAGTTAACTTCTAAGTTTTATGACCCGGTTAAAACCAGGATAGGACTTAGTTCGCGTTAACCCTTATACATTGATAAGAATCACCACCTAAGTCGTTAAGGAGACCTGGTTATATCCAGGTACCATATGCCCCCCAAGTAACTGGGAAAGGGTCTTTCGTGGTTACTTTAAGATTACACTTGCAAAGAAAAACTTGATTTTTATTAATACATAAAAAGTGGCCTTCCAGGCCTTACAAGTGGATCATTGATAATATTTCTTCAAGTGGATGGCGTTCCAAGTCCGTGGGACTGCCCCTCCATCAAGTCGAGCTAACTTACAAGTTCCTTCCTTGATGACTTCAATGACCTGGTATGGTCCTTCCCAGTTCGGTCCTAAGACTCCATCCTTGGGATCTTTTCCGGCCAGGAAAACTCTTCTTAGGACCAAGTCGCCAACGCTAAAGGTACGTTTTTTGACTTTAGCGTTGAAGTAGCGAGCGATCTTTTGCTGGTAATGGGCGAGCTGGAGTTGCGAATCCTCTCGCCTTTCATCGATAAGGTCTAAGGAATGGCATAGGAGCTCGTGGTTCCTATCTTGTTCGTAGGACTGGACTCTATGCGACAGAACTTTAATTTCCACGGGGAGGACTGCTTCATTCCTAAAGGTTAGGGAGAAAGGAGTGTGACCCGTAGGAGTTCGATGCGAGGTCCGGTACGCCCAAAGGACCTGGGGGAGCTGTTCTGGCCAGACCCCCTTTGCCTCATCTAGCCTCTTCTTGAGGCTCGCCTTTAGAGTTTTGTTGACAGCCTCGACCTGGCCGTTTGCTTGAGGATAGGCCACAGAGGAGAAGCTTTTCACAATCCCGTGCCTTTCACAAAACTCAGTGATCAGGTCGCTGTCGAACTGAGTGCCGTTGTCGGAGACAATCTTCTTCGGCAGGCCAAACTGACAGATGATGCTTTTAACCACAAAGTCGAGTACCTTCTTCGATGTTATTGTTGCCAACGGCTCTGCCTCGGCCCACTTAGTAAAGTAGTCGATGGCTACCATGGCTTAGTGGACCCCGCCCTTTCCGGTAGGCAGGGCGCCTACTAAATCTATCCCCCAAACGATGAATGGCCAAGGGGCTGAGATCATTTTCAGCTCGACTGGAGGAGCTCGGGCAACCGCAGCGAAGCGCTGGCATTTGTCGCACTTTTTCACATATGAAACCGAGTCTTTGGACAGAGTTGGCCAGTAATAACCTTGCCTGAGAACCTTCAAGGCCAGGCTTTGCCCCCCAGCATGGTCTCCGCAGAATCCTTCGTGAATGTCTTGCAAGATGGCCTGTGCCTCATCTGGATGAACGCACCAGAGGAGAGGTAGGGAGTGTCCACGTCGGTACAACACACCATCGACCAGCGTGTACCTCGGAGCTTGATACAAGACTCGCCGTGCATCGCTACGCTCTTCAGGCAGCTTGCCTTCGACGAGATACTCAAGAATGGGGGTCATCCAGGTCGGCCTGGCATCAATCATCTCGACCTCTGCCCGATCTCCCTCTATACTTGGTTCTTTTAAGAATTCTATTGGCACTAACCCCAGGGTTTCTGTCTCTCCCGAGGTGGCGAGTTTGGCGAGAGCATCTGCGTTGGCGTTCTGTTCCCGAGGTATCTGTTCGATCGATCCTCGCTCAAACGCGAACAGCTCAGTTTTTACCTTCGCCAGATAGGCGGCCATCTTGGGTCCCCGCGCCTGATATTCGCCCAGAACCTGGTTTACCATGAGTTGGGAGTCACTGAAGCACTGGACGGAGCTCGCCTTTAACTCCTGAGCTACCCTTAGCCCAGCCAACAAAGCTTCGTACTCTGCCTCATTGTTGGACGCCTTGAACCCGAACCTTAGCGCCGAGTGGAACCTATGTCCTTCGGGGGATATTAGAATGATTCCAGCCCCGGAGCCGCTTTCGTTAGATGAACCATCAACAAAGATCTTCTACGATGAATGCGGCGGGGCGACTTGAAGTAGGCCTTCTGATGGGTCCTCCTGGAATCCCGTGCACTCCGCCACGAAGTCAGCCAACGCCTGACTTTTTATGGAAGTCCGTGGAGTATAGAAAATCTCGAACTGACTGAGTTCGACCGCCCACTTTAACAAATGTCTCGATGCTCCAGGCTTTTGCAAAACCTGCCTTAGAGGATGATCGGTCATGACGTGTACCGAGTGGGACTGGAAATACGGTTTGAGCTTTCGCGAGGCTGTGATTAGGCAAAACGCCAATTTTTCCATCAGTGGGTACCGTGACTCTGCTCCGAGGAGTCTCTTGCTGATGTAGTAGACTGGCTTTTGAACTTGGTCCTCTTCTCGTACTAGCACGGCGCTAGCTGCATCCTCCATGACGGCCATGTAAAGGAAAAGAGGCTCTCCTGCCCTGGGCTTGGACAGCACGGGCGGTTCAGCCAGATGCGCCTTCAGATCGAGGAATGCGCTTTCGCACTCTACTGTCCACTCAAATTTCTTGTTTCCCCGGAGCAGGTTGTAAAAGGGCAAACACTTGTAGGTCGATTTGGAAATGAACCGGTTGAGTGCCGCCACTCTTCCTGTGAGGCCTTGGACGTCTTTCCGCGATCTGGGGGAAGGAAGCTTGAGCAGTGACCTGATTTTGTCGGGGTTTGCTTCGATTCCTCGGGTATTGACTATGAACCCCAGGAATTTCCCTGATGCGACACCGAACGTGCATTTCAGAGGATTGAGCCTCATGCCGTATTCCCGTAGTATTTTAAAACATTCTTCCAGGTCGGAAACATGGTTGTCAGCAGTCTTTGACTTGACGAGCATGTCATCAACATACACTTCCATGTTCTTTCCGATCTGGTCCGTGAACATTCTGTTTACTAGCCTCTGGTAGGTAGCTCCGGCATTCTTCAGACCAAACGGCATGACCTTATAGCAATAGACATTCGTTGGGGTCATGAAGCTGGTATGCTCCTGGTCCCCCGGATTCATCGCGATCTGATTGTAGCCTGAGTACTTGTCCATGAAGGACATGAGCTCGTGCCCCACCGTAGCATCCACCAGCTGATCGATCCTAGGCAATGGAAAGCAATCCTTGGGGCAGGCTTTATTCAGGTCGGAGAAATCGATGCAAGTCCGCCATTTCCCGTTGGGCTTTGGAACTAGCACGGGGTTGGCGACCCAAATTGGAAATTTGGCTTCGCGGATAAAGCCACACTTTTTGAGCCGGGCCACTTCTTCTTCTAGGGCTTCCGCTCGGGTTGTTCCTAAACGCCTTTGCTTTTGAGACTTGGTAGGAACGCTTTTATCCAGATGGAGCGTGTGCATGATGACACTCGGACTAATCCCCACCATGTCCTCGTGGGACCATGCGAATACGTCCAAGCTATTCTTCAGAAATGTAATCAGCTCCGCCTTTCTCTTGTCGCAGAGGTTCTTCCCGAGCTTAACCGTCCGTGACGGATTTTGTTTATCAATGTTCACCTCCTCGAGCTCCTCAATAGCCTGGAGCTCAGATCTGTCCTCGCCTACTCGGGGGTCAATGTCCTCACTCAAGGCGATCTTTTCCTCTTCGGGATTCTGAGGTTTTTCAATCTCAGGAGCTGCCAAGGGTCCCTGAGATTCCTCCTCGCCCTGAATGGCCATTGCTAGCTGCCCGGGTTTACACTTTCCCTTCATGGAAATGTTGTAGCATTCCCTGGCAGCGAGCTGATCGCCCTTGATGGTGCAGATCCCTGTTGAAGTAGGGAACTTCATGGCGAGGTGTCGAATGGAAGTGATGGCCTCGAAAGCTATGAGTGTAGGTCGGCCCAAAATGGCGTTGTAGGCAACAGAGCAGTCAATGACCACGAACTCAAGTAGCTTGGAGACTGTCCGAGACTCTTCTCCTAGGGTGATCACCAGCTCGATCGTCCCTATCGCTGCCAATCCTTCTCCCGAAAAACCATATAGCATCATGGAGGTCGCCTTTAGCTCGGCGACAGTTAGACCCATCCTTTCTAATGTGGATCGGAATAGGAGGTTCACCGAGCTTTCATTGTCCACTAGCACTCTCCTCACTTTCCGGTTGGCGAGCTGGACTGCTACGACCAAGGGATCATTATGGGGGAATTGGACGTGACCTGCGTCTTCCTCTGTAAAAGTAATCGGTTGCTTCTCTAACCGCTGCTGTTTTGACTGACGCTGCTCCGGGATGAACTCCGCTCCATTGTGGGCCTTTAACTCATTCACATACCTCTTCTGGGCACCTCTGCTCGTGCCAGCCATGTGCGGTCCTCTAGAGATGGTGGATATCTCTCCCTCGATCACGGGAGGAGGGACGTCCTGATCTACCCGAGGCCCGGGCTGACTGGCTGGGACTTCTGGAGTGGTCGACCCGCTGGGACCCTGTTTCGCGAATATTGCGCCAAGGGGCCTGCTCGGATGAGATTCTCGATTTCATCTTTTAGATGCCTGCAATCGTCGGTATTGTGGCCGACGTCATTATGGAAACGGCAGAATTTTGAAGTATCTCTCTTTCCCTTGTGGTGTTTCAATGGCTCCGGCCTCTTCCAGGGGACCCGAATAGACTTGGCTAGGAAGATGCTTTCCCTGGACTGGGTGAGGTCGGTATATGCTGTGAACACGGGCTTGAATTTATCCACAGACTTATTCTTCTTTTGACCGTGCTGGCTGTTTTCACCATTTCCCTTTCTTTTGCCACCGCCGGGCTGGTTGTTCTGCGCGTCGCCGGGGATCGCCACCACGATCTCCGTCCCCGCTCCAGCGGGCTTCTCGGGAACCTGGCTGGTCCCCACGGCTGAAGCTTTAGCTTCTTCTAAGTTTATCCACTCTTGGGCTCTGTTAAGGAATTCGTTAACCGAGCTGACTCCCTTCCTCTGAATATCTTTCCACAGGTCTCCCCCGACCAAGATTCCGGTTCTCATGGCCATGAGCTTAGAGCTATCATCAGCGTCTTGGGCTCGAGCAGCAAAATTCGCGAATCTGCTCAAGTAGGCTTTCAGCGTTTCATCGGGCTGCTATCTCACGTTAGCTAGGGAATCGGCTTGGATTCGGGCGGCCTGGGAGGCACGGAATGCCCTTTTGAAGTCAGCTGAGAAAGTCTTCCAGGAGCTGATTGACTGTCTTTTACTCTGCTTGAACCATTGCCTGGCAGGTCCGATCAGCGTGGAAGGGAAGATCAAGCAACGCAGCTCCGGGCCAATATTATGGGCCATCATTAGGGTGTTGAACATCCCCAAATGGTTCGACGGGTCCCCGTCCCCGTTGAAATTTGACAAGTGGGGCATACGGAAACCAGACGGGTATGCCGTCGCTGCTATATTGGGGGCGAAGAGTTCCATTTCGTCGCCCGAATCATACTCGTCTTTTTCTTTTTCTGTTAGGAGCTTCCTCATCAGTTCCTCCATCTGAGTTAGGCGCTCGAGGGTTTGGTCCTGAGATCCTGGGTTATTCCGAGGTTGTTCCACAGCTCCGGTCCCATTGTACATATTAGGTGGGTTGTTGCCCCTCCTATCTTGAGATAGGCTATTCGGGACATTCCCTCCGTTACGTACTTCGGATCGGATTCCCGCCGAGCGGGCCTGACTACCATCCCTAGCCCTGTCCTCTCTGTGGGAGTTGAGGCGATCTCGAAGGTCGCCTCCCTGGGTGGTCTGGTGGCTCTGTGCTGAACTCAGTCGCTGACGCAGGTCTCCTCCGGAGAGATCACTCCGGCGGCTGCCGGTCCAATGACTCCTGCCGGATAGGCTTGGAGTCCGCCTTTGGTGGTGAGGACCTGAGCTTTCTTCAGGCGCCCTGCTACGCAGGGAAGGTCCCGCTGATGGTGGGTCTCTCCTACTACTTCCGTAAGCCGGGATGTCTCGGAAAGGCCGAGGAGACGGATATCTGATTGGAGAAGGAGGATGCGTGACTGGGGAGGCGATCCTAGTTCCATCTGGACGGATCAAATTTGGTGGGGGCCTTTCGACCCTGCCAGCTTGCTGGTCCCGCTCCGGGCGAGCTGGACGAGGCGCAGGACGGTCTTCTGGGACGGGCTGACATCGCTGGCCCTCCCCGGATCTCCTTCGGGAATTTCCTCGAGCTCTCCTGGGCGTTCTCGAGGAAGGTTGAGAACTAGGAGTTGACGTCCTGACCGAACGGTTGTATTGCTGTTGTCCGACCCCAGGCATTTCCCTGAAGTTTTCCTCTTGATGGTGTGATGAAGGGGTGGAGTTGGCTGCATGAGGCCTACCCGACCGGCTATGCCTGGGCCGATTACCCCGGTGAGACTTAGGAGCCTCACCTTGCCTCTCTCCAACGTTAGCGTTGGTTGTGAGAGGGGGTAATCGGGCCAGGATATCCTGGATTTGTCGACTAGCAGTGGCCAACTGGCTCCTCAGCTGAGCGTTCTCCATCTCCACCGCAGTATAATAACACGGGTTCGGATTAGGTGGCCGGGGTGCCGAACTACCAGTATCGTCTTGGCCCGCCGGCTGCTTTCCTCGCCTCTGTTGGACTTCAGGAATTTGTTCATCAGGGATGGCAATATGGTGGGCCTCCTGCCCATCCTGCTGCTCTGTTTCGTTGCCATGCCTGGATCGAGTGGTCACCATAGTTGGATGTTTGTGGCAGCACTAATTGAACTTGCTCTCAATGAAAGCACCAAACTGTTGATGCGGTTCTTCGCCAACAGGTAATTAAGAGAAGAAGAGAAAGGGATTAGTGCTGAAAGTAGAACCGTCACAGATGAAATCTTAGAGAATGAACTAGGTGACTCAAGACACATTTTTAAGTGGTTCAAAGGTTAAAATCCTTCTACTCCACTAGTCAATATTATTGATATATTCTGGATTTTTGGTTACAAAGTGTATATCTCTTCTGAGACTATTTTTTCCAACCCTTATCAACTCCCAGGGTCTCCATATTTATAGGAGAAGGCACCTGGAAGTTGGTAAGGAGGTCATCCCGTGACCTTATTATTTGTCATATCAACTCTGTGACACTCATGATTAATTCCTAAACCTGACACATGAGTATGGTCAAATCGATAGATAAGGAGATAATGGGCCGCACGGCCCAACCCAGCCGTGGGTGTCTGAATACGCACGTTCCTGCTGCGTGTCCGAGAAGTCAGGGAGATATCGGACACATGATGTCAGATATAGGCACGTTTATCTTGCGTGTGTTGACTTTACAAAGTGTCAGAGATCTATGAGAAGCAGCTCATACCACGAGCTGCTTCCCTGACCCGACCTTCGGCCTCAAGGATTCCTTCCCCCAGTCTTGGGCAGCCTTGGCGAGTTCTTGAGGATACCTCGAGCTAAGGGGGTACGACCTGGAAAGCAGGATCTCCGACCTGGGGAAGTTTACGGACTAACCTTGATTAGTCCGAGGCTCGACCTGCTAATCAGCCCGTGGGAAAACCAGGGCGTACAATTAGATATTAAATAAAGTATAAAAATACATATTTAATTGATTTTATATTAATATGGAAATTTTTATGATTAAGTAATTTTAATTATTATTGTTATTATTTTGTTAAGTAAATCAAGAATATAGTTTCATATATATATATATGAAAAGTGTGATTTATAGTAAACCTATTATTTAACAATTATTCTTATATATTAATATTTTGTTAATATTTGAATATCAAAATAATATCAGTATTAGTTTCTTAAAGTTATTGATATTTGTAAGACCAGTAAATTTTGGATAAAGTATATTTATTATATCACTGGAATTGATATTATGACTAATTAATAATAATATAAATATTTATATTTATATTATTATCATTATATCGATTATTACAACTTTATGTTAAAAATATGATTTCTTTTATAAAATGACTATTTGAATATATACATTCATATATGTATTGTTATTGAAGTATTTTGTTATTAATATTGAAGTAAGTTTATTTATAGACGATACTTATTATTCTTGTTATTATTATCATAAGAGTACATTATCTTATGAGCAAGGTTTAAAGCATGGTTTTATATGAAGAGTTATTTGCATTACGTTGATAATAATTATTATTATCATTCATATAGTTTATGGTATTGTTAATATACACTATCAATAGTGTATATTTACGATTTTGATAGAATTTAATAAATGATGTACCTTGAATAGGATTTGTATGGATTTGATTGATTGACTCTTGCTGAGCAATTTTAAAATAAGCTAAGGACCTAAGGTAAGTAAATCTCACCTCTTGTGCTTAAGTGTAAGATGCATGACTACATTGATTGTGTACATCTGATGAGTTAAGTATGGTATGACGATGATGCATATGATAAGTATGTGAAGAATGGTTATATGAACATCATAAGGGTGTTGTGTGATATGTAATTGATGAATTCCGTGATATGTGAAAGATGTCTTACTTGGTTAAGAATGATATGAATTATGTGCAAGTATGTGTTCTTATGTTGATGGATATGTGGATTACTTTATGTTCATGATTTGTTATATGTTATGATATATGAAGCGTTTAAGTTTTTAGGCTGGAAACCTTAGACCTGAGCCATAGCTCTACGTTAAGGTATAACAACGCCACCAACCCAAAGCTTCATGTATTATGACTAAAGATGTTTTGAGTTATATGAGATGTGATACAATGCCTTGATTGAATACCATCAACATGAATCATGAACATGAACATTGGCATTTCAGCATCAGCATGTATGCATGGCATGTACAGTTATGTGATACATTATTATGTGATATAAGACCATGCATATGAATATGAGAAAAGTTATGAAATGCCTTGAAAAGTCTTATGTAAAATTTAACATTTTAATGACACAAGACTTAAGCAAAGTGATAATAATATGTTTAAAAAGGGTGCCACTGTTTTGATGAAGCAATTAAGTAAGTTCAGCAAAGAAGACGGAGGTCTATAAGACTAATAGTGGCTGCCCACTAGTATGGGCTAGGTCAGAGTTGACCATTCAGACATGCTTGCCATGTTCCCGTCTTTCTCCTCCATATGTGTAATAAGTATGGCAGCTATGGCGACGATGAAATGAGTGTTATGATGAGTCTAGCTGAGATGATGGCTAGCCGGAGGAGAACCCATGGGATTCTATATGATATGTGTAACAAGCCCTGCAGGCATTGGCCGAATCAAACAGTGTGCACAAGTGATATTGGGCCCATAAAAATGTGAAACTAAAAGAAATAGCATAAAAGTAAAGTTTGAAAGTGCATGAGTAATAAATGAAATGCATAAGTATATAAGTCAACATATTAGTATATGTGCACTACAAACTCACGACATTCATGTGTATGTGTATGCATGAGATTTGCTTACTGAGCGTTAGCTCATTATGTTATTTTCCAACATTTTTCCAGGTGTGGCTTTAGCTGTTGAGCAACTTGTGGAGCACGGACTCAGTAGCAATGCAATAATGGTATAGAGTTTTCATATGGCTGCCTTAAATTTAAAGTATTCATACGTGTAATAATTTCTTCTAATAAGTTTATATAAAAGTTTTAAATTTTTATGTATTTCTTCGTATCATTTTATTTAATTCTTTTGGTCAAGTGCCTTACATACTCGTAAACCCTAGAATTACGAGTATGTGGCAGACGTACCCTACCTTAGAGACGTTATATCTTCCCTGTTCATCGAACTCATGATGGACCCGTATCTCTATAAGGGAGCCCCTGGACCCATTGCATCATGCCACGTGTCCCGAGGGGAAAACAGGGATAACACATGTAATTGTGAAATGATCATAATGTCCCTATGTTTGAATTTTGGTTGAAGTACATATAGAGGACATTAGAACATGATTTAAAATTCAATTGACTAAGTAAATTCAAAATTTGGTTCAGTCATAATAAGTTCATTATTTCTTTTAAAAGAAATTACAGAATTCCTTCATAATAGGCTTTGAAGAGTAGATTTCTCAACAAAGTAACAGGTGGTTTGTTTTCTTTATGTTAGATACGTTTTCTGAACACTTTAAATGGTGATTAAATCGTGGGAAGAGAGAAAGAGTCACACGAATGGAAGAAAGTGCGTTCTTGAATTTTTCTAGAGAGAGAAAGGGAAATTATGAGTTTGAGAGCTCTAGGGAATTTCTGGGTGTTTTTGAATGTTTGGAATGTCTTTCCTATGATCTAAGAAGGGTATTGGACGTAATCAAAGGAGCTAGAACGTTGGTTTTCGAAGATCGCCATTTTCCACCATTAAAGTTGGTGTTCTTGGAGGATTTCGGATTTGAGAGTGTTTAGACAAATTTTGGGTTCATGGAGGTGTGTGTACAAGGGGACTCCAAGGATCAATTTTGACGTAAAGAACCGGAGCTTAAAGGCCTACAATGCAAAGTGCATTTTTTTCACCACTTTTGGCGGTACACCGAAGTTGGAGAATAAGATCTTAAACCAAGGGGTTTCAAGCATAGTTTTGGGATGAGATTGTGTGGTTTGAGTTGCTGGAAACGAAAGGATAAATTTCCAAACTAAAGGAGGGTCTGAAAGAGCCAAAATCGAAGATCTAGAGTCGCCGGCATCGAAGAAGAAGCCAACTCCGGCGAAGCCCGATTTGGGTGGCTGTGAAGGTATTTTTCTCAATTTTTTTTTATGTTTTGGATTCTATATGATTTTTAGGGATGATTGGTGAAGTTTCAGATTTTTGTGAAATTTTCTTGAATTATTGTGAATTATTTAGTGTTTTTCAATGAATGATTATGATAAATACTTAGAATGCTTTAAAATGCTTGAAATAATTTTTGATAGTGTATTATGTGTTAAGAAATAGTAATGGGTAGTTGGTTTGAATTTTTTATTGTTTGTGTATTTATTTGTAATTATTTGATTTAATTCCTAGATAAATTATGAAAATTACCTAGGACATACTTGAGTCACTATTTGTATTTTTGTGATGCTAAATATTGATTATGAAGTGATTTGAAACTGAGTTTTAAACATAGTTGCTATTGTAAATATTTTTAGAATTTAATTGTTGATAATTATAACATAAATGTGTTTAAATTAAAATAAATGGTATAAATTGTTGCACTCTTTTTGGGTACGGTTGGAATGACTTATAAATAATTTTAAACTATTTAGAACAGATTTAGAAGCATGATTAGGAATGTTTATAATTTATGGATAATTATTTGGTAATTTATGTATTTTAAAAGTGTGATTTTATATGTAAGTAATTATAATTATTGGTGCATGTTTCTAAAATAAAAATTATGTTTTATAATCTGTATAAGTGATTTAGAAGCATGTTAGATACTAATTTTGGTAATTTTATAAAATATTTAATTATTTTGTGAATTATGAGCAATTAAAGTGTTAATTATTAAAAATAAATAATTAAAATAAATGTTGACTACTATTCTGAGTTTATAAAGATAAAATAAACTCAGATGATGTTTGGATTAATTAGGGTCACGTGCATAATTATTTAATTTAAATTATTTGACATAAATGGCTAATTTTGGCCTGTAAGGGTATTTTCGTAAATTTCCACATAAAGAGTGTTTATATGAATACATGTGTTATGTGAAATATGTTTATGTGTGGATATGCAAGTTAGTGCCCTCAACAAGCAAACTCATTGAAGGGTTCTAGAGAGAACAAAGGGATTCACAGCAACCGAGGTAAAAAGAGTGGACATCTACGCACAAAGTGTATGTTATGCGTACAACCTTATTTTCTTATTTGTTTAATTATGTAATTATATTTATGACCTGAATTATTTCATTAGATTGCATAGCATAAGGATAGTGTTAGGCATTTTAGTTAGTAGACATGCTTAGATGATCGAGTTGGCGTGCTACTAGATTCTAGCTACTTGTGTGAGTATAGCACTTGCAGGAATTATCTTGGGTGTGTATAACTTAGGATAATAGGATGCCACCACGGAACTGCCGAGTGTGAGTACAACGCAGGCTAGATAGGGCTACCCCGTGGAAATGCCGAGTGTGATTATAGCGCAGGCAGGACAGATTACATTTCATGTCTAATCAACATGACTTATTAGTATTTATGTGTGTGAGTATAACACACATTATGTTAGTGTGATATTGTGTTTATATTGCATGTGGGTAATTGTGAAATTGTTATTTATGCTTATGTTATCTGGTTTGTTGGGGTTTTATGCCTTAGTTAAAACTCAATTTCTTTGTAATCTCATTTTATAATCAATAAAAGAATAGAAATTATTTTTTGACTTGGTCAATCACTTTGCTCACATGTTTTATTTTCATGATTATTTGTTTAATATAAACTTTTATTAAATCCCGAGCATATAGCTAATCGTATTTACAGTGACGTAATCACAGTGAAATATAAATATAATTATATGTTCAAAATAAGTTAGTCATAAGATTAGTCAGTGCACAGGATTTACACTGATTTTCCAATCTACGATATGATCTACTTACACACTATAGTGATACGTTCTTTCCATAACATATTAGCAAAGTACATAAGATCGGATGTATTTGTTACATCGGACAAGACCGATATTGACAGTTGATAGGATAAGTAAACATATCGTTATTATCTATTATAGTCATATCATATAGTTGATCATATGTCAATTCAATCTCTATTCTGAGTGGTTAGTATTCTAACTAATTGTATTATTTGAGTTCTTTGACTTGTTCATTACCAGCTTACCTTACGGACTAGCCCATACTTACATCTTGGGAACTCGGTAGTATAATTGAGTGGGAGTGTTAATCATAGATATGGACATCTATAGCTTCTAATGAAGAAGTGAAACGATGGTTTCCTTTTAGTTTGGTTCAAGGTGTTAAATGATAGAGATCCAATTTCAGTCATTAATATTAGTTTACTGAAATATCATTTACAAGGAACTAAGTGTTTTAAGGATAAAATACAATGAGAGGTAAAATGGTATTTTAGTCACATCTCATTGTAGACCGTCTATAGATGATTGAGTGATAATTATGGTTGTAACAATGGATAATTAATAACATATTTATATTTGTTATAGAGTGTTCTATGAATTCAAGAATGCAATTCCGAGTCTTTAGTGGAGTCATGGAGAATTAATAAGTTAGTAAATTTATTTGTTAGACTTATGATAACTTATTGGAGCTTGATTTTATAGGCCCATGGTCCCCACTGTACCTTGGATAAAATCATCTAGATAATCTTAATTAATTGATTTAATTATCAATTAGAATTATCAAAGTTGACCAGGTCAATTTTGGATAGTTTCACAGAGTTATGTAATTTTGAGAAGAAAAGAGAAATTATGACATATTTATTAATTAAGATAAATTGGTATCTAAATTAATAAATAAGTTAAAATCAAGGTTCAAATTATAAATAATTAATTTGATAAAAGATTTAAATAATTATTTAATTAATTAAATCAATAGAAAATAATACAGACTTTGATTTTAAGTCCAATTAGCTTATAATCAAATGAGAAATTTCACGGGCCCAAAGCCCATGATAATTTCGACATAGGGATGTTAATTGACTATTATTTTATTGATTTTTTAATTAAATAAATGACATAATTGAGTCTATAAAATGAATGTTAAGTGAGAGTTGAAATGAGATGACAGACACTAGTTTTCTGATAGGTTTTAGATTCTCTCTAAACATAAGTCATTTCTAAGCCTCAATTTTTCTCTTATATTCTTCTTCTCTCTGTATCTATATCATGTGTTGAGAATTTCTCACTGTAGTCTAGGTGATTCTAAGGATACTTTTGAAGGTTGTGAAGATAATTGAAGATCGGTTCAATTTCTCGGTAATACCCTGCGACAGAAATGATACAATGGTTCGAGAAACTGAAGGAATGACTCATTCATTCTACTGCGTATAATGTAAGTATTCTTATCATTATTTCTCATTGAATTCAATTTTAGAAATATGTTCTATGTTATCTCATATTAATTTGTTTAATATTAGATCTACATGAAAATAAATAAAGATCATGTATAAGTTTTCCCAACAATCTGGTTGGGGGATTATGTCCTACATAGCTCTTCTAACTAAGCGTTAGCTCACGGGTACTTTATGTGCAGGTAAAGGCAAGACAAATCAGTGAGTGGTGCAAGCTTGAGGCATGGATCTTACATGTTAGTGGTGGACGATGTTTTATAGTTTTAAAAATGTTTTCAGATTGAAACGTTTTAGTTTTGGTTTTGGACTTGAAATGATTTATTAATGTCATTATGGTTGTTAGTTAAGTGTTAAGCATTTTATTTTAAATGTGACAGTTAGAATCCTGTGATCCGCAGGGGGAAAGACCGGGTAAAAAGCTGTGCAATCCCACATCACCTGAGGAAGGTCAAGTGTGATGATTCTAAGACTGTGTAGGTATGAGACTACACAGTTGAAGATGACTTAAATGGATTGATGAGTACTATCTATGCCAACAAGATGCATCTTCTTTTTGATAGCCTATCTGATACGAACCACACCAACACTGTGATGAAACCCGACACCAAATATGGCACAGCCACCAAGAGCACACGAAATGGAATGAAGAACCGCGACCCAATGCTTAGACAAGCACGAACCTTGGTATGAGGAAGACGCCACAAACGGGGATGGGAATCCGTTTGATAAGTCAGGTTGAACGCCACAAGGAACCCCTTGATAAGTTCAAAAGTTTCTTCAAGAACTCAAGAAGAAATAAACTCACAATTTCATTCAACATAATCTGCCATTTTCACATTGTTTTGGCAGTTCTTATAAGGACGAAAATTTCATGAAAACAAGACCCTTGGTCTTCCTAATGAAACCGAAAAATTAAGGACAGCCCCTTTGTCTTCCTAATGAAAAACCAAAAATTAAAGACAAAGGACTATTGGACTCACACAAGTCAAATGTTTGACTTATCACAAAATAAACAAAGACTAAAAAACGTGACTAAAAATAAAAAGACTCATTAAGCTCCTAAACTCAGTCAACTTTGATGAGTAAGACAAGTCCTTGTTCTCCTTCAATGTTGACCACGGTCTCCTCTTGTTTTAGGACTTTGTGGACTAGGCTGTTAAGTTCTTCCTTGAATCTCTTGGCTCGTGCCCTCGTCACTGGACCAACTGGAACTTGACTTGATACTTGGGTCTTGGTATCCTCATCACTATCACTTGAGAACTCCCAAGTTAAGCGTGCTTGACCTAGAGTAGTCTCATGATGGGTGACCTCCTGTGAAGTTTTCCCAGGAAGCGTGCGAGTGAGGACAAAGCACGCTGGAAAGACTCGTGTTGGTTTGTGATAACTCTACAAAATAGAGTTATTGTACCACTTTTTATGTGCTAATTGTTGCTTAGTTCTTGAGTTTTTAATTGATTTATTAAGTTTTTAAGTAATTTTGAATTTATTAGGTTTATTTTGATTTTCTATATTTTTGCGTGTTTTTATAATTATTTTGTTGTGAAAAGTTGTAGTTAATTAATTGAATTATTATTATTTAGTTTGAGGTAAAAAAAATGTTGTATTATTGAACATAAATGTTAAATATAAATTAAGTTATAATTAATATTTTCAAAAAATTAACTTGATTTATTTTATAGTGAAAATATTTTATTATGATTTATTTTATGTTTATTTTGTTAGGGAATTTGTGGTATTTTTGTGTTTGGAAAAAAAGATAAAAAGCTAAAAAAGAAAGGAAAATGTGGCATTTTTCCAAGTGTATTACTCAGCCCAGCAGCTCCCCAGGCCCAACCGAAGCAACATCCACATCCTCCTAGGCCACCAGCCTTCAACAACTCAGCCGGGCCCACCACCGAAGCCTCCTGCTGCACCTGGGCCCGCGCCTCCACTCGGCCCACCCGCAGCCCACACCTCCAACCAAGCAAGCCTCCAGCCGCCCAAGCCCCCGGAGTCATCCACCGAATTGAGCCTGCCTGCCCCACTCGGCCCAGTTGCCTCAGCCGAAGCTCACACAGCCATCAGCCCCTTAAAACCAACTGGCCACTAGCCCTTTTCTCGGCCCAATGGCATCCTAAGCTGGCTGCCAGCCCAACAAACAAAAGAAAAAAATGTGTCTTGAGCCCAACAATTTCACACTTGTCCCCTTGTCCCTTTGTCCCAAAATATCACATTTTTACCCAAACTTTTCTACACATTTTACCCCAAAATCATCATTACACCTAAAATTTACCCATATTTTCTATATTATTATTAATTTAAATAATTTTTATTGATTATTTTAATACTCTCACTTTAGCTATAAATAGGGAATGTTCAAGACCATTTGGGTGTGATTATTTTGGAAGAAGTCATACCACAAAATTCCTACACTTGGAAGACCACTCCATTCTCTTCATCTTTTTCTTCTTTTTGATCATTTTTTCTATGAGTTTTTAGAGGAAAAATTTGGAGGTTTCTCCTCCAAATTTTCCTATTTATGTTTGTGATGTGTAATTTCTATTCTAGTTATGAGTTTCTAATCTTTTTAAGATTATTAAGGTGATGATGAAACAATATGTAACTAGATAGTATTTATGTTATATGTTGATTTCTTTATGGATTTTCTTCTTCAAATATTTTCTTTCATCTTAAATATCTTGTATTTTTTATTGTTAGAACATATTTACACTTTGTTCTTCATTAGTGCAAAAACATAATATTCTTTGTGTAAGATGTGTCATTAAATTGTACACATCCAATGCTTAGAACAAAAATATTATGTTTTGCCTTATAAATAATGTTATTTGTTTTTTTTTTTTTTCATTAGGTTGATTCACATTAAATACTTTGAAATTATACTTTTTGAAAAGTGAAGAAAAATCCTATCTTTTTAGAAGTAATTTGTGCTTAAAATTATAAATCTATTTGGAAAATGATAGTTTGATTTATTTTAACTATTACTAAAACTTGAGAATCAATGTACTTATAAATATTATTGAACTTATATTTTCTGGATTCTAATACCTTATGTTGACGCCGTTTTTCGTCAACAGATAAAAGAAGAGAGCACGTAAACAATTAAAGACAATGGCCAAAAGAAACAAACGAATCAAACACACGGTTTTTTACATGGTTCAGCAGTTAAATCTGCCTAGTCCACGAGTCTCTGTTATTAACCTCAAGATTATCTCTGAACAATTCTTTAGCATGAATTCTACAGAGTTTTCTCTCAAGGATCAGAATTTCGGTCCTTTACAATGGTGCATGGCTTCTCTATTTATAGAGAAGGATGCAGAATACTATCCCACATATTTTGGGTAGTTACTCTTTTGTGAATAAAAATAAATGGCTTTAAATGCCAATAATCAGATATAAAAGGAAACGTCCCCCAAAGATCAGGGGGCGTATAACTGAATAAATAATATCCCACAATTCTTGGGGATTTACATCAATTAATGAGGGTTACATCTCATAGTTATAATACTTGTAGATATTCAAGGTGGTTATAACGTATCTTCAAGGCTCCAGCATTTCAGGTTTCATGTCATTGTGCGAGCCACTGACATCTCCCGAGCTAACGTTGCTTTCGAGATGGGATATCGAGCTCAAGACCCATGCTCCGAAGTTCCTGAAGATGAAGGTGTTCTCGGAGCTACCTTTCGAGATCGAAATCATTTCGAGATCACCGCATTCGAGATCATATATCATACTTTACAGGCTCGACTTACAATCCTAGATCACTCTAATCCTCACGAGACCATTTGCTGTGAACTCAGCTTTCGAGGTCATATTTACTATGGCTCGAAATCTGGGTATAACATCTTGCCCCCTCAAAAGTATTTGTTCGAATCCTAAGAGAAGGAAACTTTTGAACTTACTCTTTCTGGGAACCATACCGTCACACTCTTGAAAATGGACACGTGCCAGATGGGTATTGCTCACTTTAGGTACTTGAGTACCTTGGGAACACGCCCACGATCGTCCGTCTGACAACTTTTCGGCGCCATCTTGTCACCGATCCCCATCCATTCGATCTGTTGAGGATTTTAATCAACGCTCCTGATTAATTTAGTTTTCCCACCTATATATACAAGACCCCCTCTTCGTCTTCTTCACATTTGTTCATCACAAGCCAGAAAAAAGAAAAACACTCCCTAAACTTCTTATCACAGTTTACACTCAGTGCATGTTTTCTAGGCCGAAGAAACAAAGGAATCCTGGTTTGTTCGAGTCAGTGAGTTCTTTCTTGCAACCTCTTCTCCACTCGACGATTTCGCTGCAATCACCATCACTGTGTAAGTATGCCATTTTGTTTTTAGCTCTTTTTTTTTTTTTTCATCCATGTCGTACTTGTTGCGTATGCTAGTTTGCGTTATTAGAATGATACGATAGGAGGTTTTGAATCGAGAGGCTTTTATGTTTTCTGGATTTTCTTTCTGGATGTTCGCCTCTGGTTTATACCCAGTTTTTGTCCTTTGAACGAAGTTTCAACTTTCGAGGTTTTGAAAATTCTAGGCCATGTTTCTTGTACAATAAGTTTTCGGGTAAGAAACCCTCGTTCTTGACAATTGCGTGAAACTCAAAAATGCCCTTTCCTGGCTAACCGCCACCTTTCTTTCCCTTGAATTTCGGGATTTTCAAAAAGTCATCCACGCTCTTTTTTCTTTCCTGTGGAACACGCGCTCTGACTCTTTAGTGAGGGTCTTAATACTTAGTTTCTTGTCCTTAGATCTCCGAGCTCATCCCATCGAGCTCGTGATTCTTGCATGCATGGCCCTCACCATTTTTTCTTTCTCGTTAGATGTCACAGAATCCGGAAAGACGGTGGGGGTCATTACGAGCAATCCCTTACGAGCCCAAATCTCCGAGCCCGGAATCGGTCTTTGCCCGGAACCAACGTCGGATAAAAGAATACGAGCTTGCGCGCGAGCAGGAGGACATTCGAGCCCACTATCGTCGTCAGATAGACGAGGTCATTGAAAAAAAGAGAAGAGTCCTTCGGGAAGCCATCTATCCGGAGCCCAACCCAGGACCTAGGCCAATTCCCCTTGACCCAGCGTTAAAAGTCACGGTTGCATACCACCCAGGGGAACTCCAGTTTTCCTTAATGGCGGAGCCTTCGTCTTCGCAGCCTAGGAGGGAGATGTTTGAAGCCGAATTCTACCAGAGCTCGGTTACCACCACCGACCAAATAACTGATATCTTGGCCCTCCATGGCCTTAGTTCGTTGGACACACTGAAGTGTCGAGCTCCGACAAGGCATGAACGGAGCTGTTTCGCTCCTAGGGGCCGCGATTCCAGTGTGAAATACGCGGCCTGGAGCCAGGAACATATAAGGGCAGGAGCTTTACTGCCCCTGAAGTCCTTTTTCAGAGACTTCATTGATTTCGTTGGGTTGGCTCCATTCCAACTCAACACCAACTCATACAGGGTGCTGTCTGCCCTGAGGTTCTTGTTCCACGAGCTGGGGTGGACAGGGCCTTCACCCCAAGAGATTTTATATCTCTTTTGTTTGAAGAGTAATCCCTCCCGAGCTCGGGGAGGAGATGGTTTTTACTATCTTTCAAGCTACCCCAAAGAGACAAAGATCTTTGAAGATCTTCCGAACCACCCTCCTGACTTCAAGAAGGCTTTTTTCTGGACAGACGGTCTGTCCCCGTCTCGATACCGTTCGTTCAGGCGGATTCGTAAGTGTTCTCGTTACTTCCTATTTTTAAGCTCGGAATTTTAGCCCTAAAATCCATATTTAGTTGAAGTGTACCTCGTCTTTCAGCTAACTTTCAGCGTCCCACCCCTGACGAAACAATGAAGGAGCACAGAGAGGCCCTGCTCCGACTCCCCTACGGCAGGAGGTCTCTCTCATTTCTATTACATGAGGACAAGCTACGAGCTTGTGGGTTGTTGGGACAGGGCCAATCAACCTCTGACTGGTCCAGTAAAAAATATGAACGCTGGGAGGAAGTGCCACTGCCCACAGGCATCCTTCCTCCGAGGAGAGAAAGGAAAGCATCTCTCCCAATTCGCTCGAGAAGTCCGCGGTCGGGAAATGAGGCCAATGACGAAGCCTCGAGTTCGGACTCCGGTGGAGGTAAAACCCTTCCTACTTCGCGAATGTGGTCCCCCACTTTATTAAAACACAGGCCCAATAGACTAGTCTCGTGCCCACAGGATAGATACCACTTCTACATATGGAGTTGGGTAGATGACTGTGTCCATAGGTTTGATAGTGGGCTCGGGAAATACGACACTATGTACACCACGGACGAGGTGTGGAATGGGATAGCTGTGCAGTATGGGACCAATGATTATAGGGACCTTTCGAGGTTATCACCAACTTATAGGGAAGGCACTCCCCCCGCCTCTTCTGAAGACGGGGGAATTTCATGGTCCCCAAGCTCGA
Source organism: Humulus lupulus (assembly GCF_963169125.1). Lineage (NCBI taxonomy): Eukaryota > Viridiplantae > Streptophyta > Magnoliopsida > Rosales > Cannabaceae > Humulus > Humulus lupulus. Next base: position 45,890,223 of record NC_084800.1, on the reverse strand, counting down.
GCTCGGGGGAGAGTCTCAGTTAGGTTTTTTCTTCAACTGGTTTACATCTTTTCCCAAAGTTATTATCATTGTTTAACTCACTGTCATTATGCAGGTGCCATGCATCCCGACCTCGACGCCATGCTCTTTAGCGATGGGGGAGCTGGCGCCCAGAAGAGCAAATGCCCGAGGATACCAAAGAGGCCCGACCGACAGTCCAAGGTACCTAAACATCACGAGACGACTCCCACGGCCCAGATCACTGCGAACACCTCCAAGGAACCGACTGCCCAGGTTGATGGGTCAGGCCCTACTGCATCCATCTCGCAGCTTCCCACCGAGACCCGGTTAATAGTTGTTCGGCCCCCGAAGAAACCTTCTACCTCAACGGTTCAGCTGCCAACGGCCCGAACTCATACTGAGGAATATGTACTTGATGGCGCCGCTGGGACAGAAGGGGCTGTACTCAGCTCGGACGTCCTTTCTCGGGTGGGTCAGAGCTTTTCTGGCTTTGGCGCCGACCACTGGGACCTCGTGCGCAAGGCCTCGGACTGCAACACTCTTTATGAGAAGAGTATCGAACTCTCCGCCGTGGTAGCCTTCTCAACTCTATTTAGAGTATTTATGTCTCAATTTACAATTCTGATTCGTTCTTTGTGTTTCAGGCCCTTGTTGTTTCAGCACAACTCAACTACAAGCTGACCAACGAGGTGCAAACGAGCTTATCTCTGGCTCAGAAGTCGAAGGATCTCGAGCTGAAGATGGCTGACGAGCTCAAAGACTTGAAGTCTAAACTTGAAAAATTGAAGACCCGTCTCGAGGAGCTTGAAAAGTCAAACGCTGAGCTCGAGAAGGCCAATGCCAAGCTCGAAGAGGAGAAGTCTGCCACCCTCGATTTCATGGAGAGCGAGAAGACCCGCCTCCTGAATGAGTCTAAGGAGCAGAGGGAGAAAGCGATCGACCAGGCCATGTACAAGCTTTGGGCCGACAATGCCGAGCTTGACACCAGCTTCCTGGGTCCTCTCGAAGCCACATATGTTGAGCAGTGGAATGCCCGTCTTTTGGCAAGTGTAGCTGCTCGAGAGGCGGCCCAGCAGGATAGTCATGCTATTCGTCCTGAAGGGTCTGGTGATGCTGATGCCGAGAAGGCCAAGGATACTCCTCTTCCTTAAATCCGATGTCGGAGAAATCAGTTATCGAGGCTGCATCCCCTTATTTCTGTAGTTATTTAAATTTGTGCCCACGGGGCTGACACAATTTCTTTAACTATTCTTTTATATGCTTTACATTTCTTGGCTCAAAATATTTTGCATATTCTATATTGATGAACTGGTTATGTTTATTTAATTCTTACAAACATAGTTTGGATTTAGGCTCGAAATTCGATGCATTCATGCATAGTTTATCCGAATTATCCGTTTCCAACCTCGTTATTTATCAAGGTCGGACATTACTTTAACCATGAACTGAAAAGTACTTATATGGCATGTAATATGAATGATTTGGTTAATCTTTTTTTTAGTTACTTTTCCTCATCCTCAGTATTTTGGCTCCGAGGTTAAGAGTTCGAAACTATATTTCTAAGATATTCCAGCCTTGACTTTGACTTATCTCGCAATAGGTTTAGGCTCCCATTTATCATCGATCGATAATTTGGCTGGTTTGTTCCAAACCTGTTGTGTTTGCACATCTGGTTAACTCCAAATATTTAGGTTTTTTGATGGTTCGGTTATATCCGAACTATCTAAGCTCGCATACTATCTAAGCTCGCGTATTTGGTCATGTCCAAATACTTTGTTTTTGATAATTCGGTTATGTCCGAACTACCTAAGCTCGCGTATTTGGTCATCTCCAAATACTACATGTTTGATAATTCGGTTGTGTCCGAACTACCTAAGATCGCGTACTTGGTTATATCCAAATACTTTATATATTTTTTATTTTTTAAGCTGGAGGTATGTATACCAATGATGCCCCCTTAATATCCTATGAGTGTGACCATAGGTTATTAAATTAAGAGAGATTGCAAAAATAAAAATAAATTACATGTGAAACAAAGTAGACATTTTATTTGATGAAATTAAAAAACAAACTAACATAGATAGAAAATCATGGTTACAGGCAACACTTTTCCTATACTATTGATAATAAGGTCTAAGGTGTTCGCCATTCCATGCTCGTGGTATGAGGCTCCCATCTAATCTCGCAAGTTTGTATACGCCATGGCGGATGACTAATTCTATCTGGTATGGTCCTTCCCAGTTTGGCCCGAGTACTCCTGCTACTGGATCTCGGGTTGCTAAGAATACGCGTCTCAATACCAGATCTCCTACTCCGAACTTTCGACTTCGAACCCTTTTATTGAAATATCTTGTGGTTCGTTGCTGGTAAGCAGCATTTCTCAGCTGAGCCTCCTCCCTTTTTTCTTCGATCAAGTCTAGGGTTTCTTCGAGCTGAGTATGATTGGAACTTTGGTCGTAAATCTGAGTTCGAATCGTTGGAATTTCGACCTCAATGGGCAACATTGCCTCGCAGCCGTATGCTAGAGAAAATGGGGTATGTCCAGTTGATGTCCGAGCTGTAGTTCTATATCCCCAAAGGACTTGAGGTAATTCCTCAGGCCATCGTCCCTTTGCTTCTTCCAACTTTTTCTTCAAAGAACTTTTGAGAGTTTTATTAACGGCTTCGACCTGACCATTCGCCTGAGGGTGAGCCACTTACGAAAAGCTCTTTATTATACCGTTCTTGTTACAAAAGTTGGTAAATAAGTCGCAATCAAACTGGGTTCCGTTGTCAGACACAATCTTTCTTGGCACTCCATATCGGCATACGCTGTTCTTTACCACGAAATCTAGGATCTTCTTCGAAGTTATGGTCGCCAATGGTTCAGCCTCCGTCCATTTTGTGAAGTAATCAACCGCGACCACAGCATACTTTACTCCTCCTTTGCCAGTTGGGAGCGAGCCTATGAGGTCGATGCCCCATACCGCAAAAGGCCATGGGGATGTCAACATGGTCAGTTCGGAAGGTGGAGCTCGGGGTATCGTGGCGAATCTCTGGCATTTGTCGCACTTTTTCACGTACTCGAAAGAGTCCGTTTTAATGGTTGGCCAGAAATATCCTTGGCGTATAATCTTCTTGGATAGGCTATGCCCCCTGGTATGGTCTGTGCAGAACCCTTCATGAATTTCTTCAATAATCTTCTTTGCCTCGGGAGGAGTTACACATTTGAGAAATGGCACGGAATACCCTCTTTTGTATAGCCTCCCGTCCAGGATGGTGTAACGAGGAAGTTGATACATTAGTTTCCGAGCCTGATTTCGATCTTTTGGAAGAATTCCATTTTCGAGATACTCAACTATCGGGCTCATCCAGGTCGGCTCTGTCTCGATCATACACACATCTTCCTCGTCAGGCTCAGTAATGCTGGGTGCTGACAGGTGTTCTACGGGTACAACATTCAGCTCCTCATTTTCGGCGGAGGTGGCGAGCCGAGCTAAGGCATCTGCATTTGAGTTTTGTTCTCGGGGAACCTGTTCGATTGCATAAAACTCAAAAAACTCTAATGCGGACTTTGCCTTCTCCAGATAAGCTGCCATTTTTGTGCCACGAGCCTAGTATTCTCCCAAGATTTGATTAACCACGAGCTGGGAGTCGCTGTAGCAATGTATAGCTTTGGCCTTGAGCTCTTTTTCTATTCGTAGTCCCGCAAGTAAAGCCTCGTACTCAGCTTCATTATTAGATGCTTTAAAGCCGAACCTTAACGCAGAGTGAAATTTGCTCCCTGCAGGAGTGATCAGAATAATTCCTGCCCCCGCTCCATTTTCATTTGACGACCCGTCGACGTAAAGTTTCCACAGCTCGTGGGCCGTGGTTGTTACCTCGTCGTCGGCTATACTGGTGCACTCCACTATGAAATCCGCCAACGCTTGTGCCTTAATGGTCGTTCTCGGATGGTAGGTGATCTCGAACTGTCCGAGCTCAACAGCCCACTTTAGGAGTTGACCAGACGCCTCTGGTTTAGACAAGACTTGCCTTAATGGTTGATCTGTTAGTACATGGATAGGATGTGCCTGAAAGTAAGGGCGGAGCTTGTGAGGCGAGTGGATCAGACTGAGGGCGAGCTTCTCCATCAGTGGATATCTTGACTCTACCCCCAGTAATCTTTTACTGATATAGTAGACGGGTTTCTGTATTTTCTCTTCTTCTCAAACGAGCACCGCGCTTATTGCGTGTTCGGTAGTTGAGAGGTATAGGAACAGTACTTCTCCCGTCTCAGGCTTCGATAGGATGGGCGGTTCGGCTAAGTGCTTTTTGAGCTCCTGAAAGGCTAGCTCACACTCATCTGTCCATTCGAACTTCTTACTTCCTTTTAATAAGTTGAAGAATGGGAGACCGCGGTCCGTTGACTTCGAGATGAACCTGCTCAGAGCTGCCATCCTGCCAGTCATGCTTTGAACATCTTTATGCTTCCGAGGTGAAGGCATATCGATCAGGGCCTTTATTTTGTCGGGATTAGCCTCGATCCCACGAGAATTGATAATGAAACCCAGAAATTTTCCTGAAGACACCCCAAAAGTGCACTTCTGAGGATTCAACATCATGTTGTACTTTCTGAGCATGCCAAAGCACTCTTCGAGGTCATCAACATGGTTCTTGTTAAGTTGAGACTTTACAAGCATGTCATCAACATAAACTTCCATGTTGTTCCCTATTTTCTCTGAGAACATCATGTTTACGAGCCGCTGGTACGTGGCTCCGACATTCTTGAGTCCGAATGGCATGACATTGTAGCAGTAGAGCCCTTTATCTGTGATGAAGCTCGTATGCTCTTGGTCGGGGGCGTGCATGGGAATTTGGTTATATCCAGAGTAGGCATCCATGAACGACATCAGACCATGTCCCGCCGTGGCGTCTACGAGCTGGTCAATTCTCGGCAGGGGAAAACAGTCTTTTGGGCAGGCCTTGTTGAGGTCTGAGTAGTCAATGCACGTTCTCCACGTCCCATTGGGCTTCGGGACCAACAATGGATTGGCCACCCAGTCAGGGTAAAAAGCGTCCCTTATGAAATTATTTGCTTTCAGCCTGTCCACTTCCTCCTTTAGTGCTTTCTTTCTGTCTTCATCCCGCTGCCTTCGCTTTTGATGCTTCGGGGGAAAGCTTTTGTCTATATTCAATGCGTGGCTCGCTACATTAGGGCTTATTCCCACCATGTCAGAGTGTGACCACGCGAAGACATCCTGGTTTTTCTTCAGAAGGCAAATTAATTGCTATTTTGATTCGTCTTGGAGGTGTTTCCCGACCTTCACCTTCTTTGAGGGATCAGCTTCCTCGAGCTGAACCTCTTCGAGCTCTTCCAAAGGTTGGAGGTCAACCTTTTCCTCAATCCTCGGATCGATCTCCTCATCAATTTTTAAAACTGTCCCATCTTTATTTTGTATGACAACGAGTGCTTGAGCGCTCGTTTGTTTCTTTCCCCTCAAGGAAATGCTGTAGCATTCCCTTCCTGCCAATTGATCTCCTTTCAATGTTCCGACCCCGCTCGGAGTTGGGAACTTAAGGACTAGATGCCTTACAGATGAAACTGCCCCCAGCCCGACCAGGGCGGGTCTCCCGAGCAATACATTGTAGGCAGATGGTAACTCTACTACCACGAACTCCATCATCTTGGTCACCGAGACTGGATAGTCTCCCAAGGTCACAGGGAGTTCAATGGACCCCATACAGGCGGTTCCTTCTCCAGAAAAGCCGTACAAAGTGGTTGCACAAGCCTTCAGGTCGCGAAGGGAGAGTCCCATTTTCTCTAGTGTTGCTTTATAAAGAATGTTAACTGAGCTCCCATTGTCTATGAGAACTCGGCGCACTCTTTTGTTGGCGAGCTGCAGGGTGATGACAAGTGGATCATGATGAGGGAACTGGACATGGGAGGCATCTTCCTCGGTGAAGGTTATAGGCTGAGTTTCAACCCTTTGGCTTTTTGGTGCCCTTGGTTCGGGTTCATAAGGAGACCCGTCCCCTGTCTTCAGCTCATTCACATATCGCTTTTGAGCATTTCTACTCCCTCCTGCGAGATGAGGACCTCCCGAGATGGTTATTACGTCCTCTCCATCTATCGGCGGAGGCTTGTCTTCTTCCAGAGATCGGGAGTTATTATTCTGTGCTGCTGAAAGCGCGGCTACTCTCTGGCTGGCAGTAGTCTGTCCAGTATTCTGGTTTTTGACATACTGCTGGAAATAACCTCTCGAGATCAACCCTTCGATCTCGTCCTTCAGCTGGCGGCACTCATCAGTTGTGTGTCCGGTGTCCCTATGAAACCGGCAATACTTACTGGAATCCCTCTTGGACTTTTGATTCCTCATAGGGTCCGGACGCCTGAAGGGGACCTGGTTTTCATTAGCCAGGTAGATATTTTCCCGAGACTCGTTGAGCTCGGTGTGTACTTTATATACAGAGTAATACCTTTCTCCTTTCTTTTTCTTTCCCCCTTCAGCCTCGGGGTTATTTCCCTCGCTCTTTTTCCTCTTAGAGGGATTCTCTAAGGTAGGCTGTGAAGTTACTGGATCAGCCGAGGTTGAGGCGGAGTTAATGTTTATCGTTGTAGTTTCGGTTTGCGAGGTTGCTTTTAGCGTTGACCTCGCCTCCTCTACATTGACAAATCTCTGCGCCCGCTTGTTAAACTCGGTTATTGACCTCACCGGTTTCCCTTGCATGTCATCCCAAAGGGCACTTCCAGGCAACACACCAGCTCGGATAGCCATCAAATGCCCACTGTCGTCCACATCTCGTGCTCGGGCGACCTCTAGATTAAATCTTGTCAGGTAGCTTTTCAGTGTTTCACCCGGCTGTTGCCGGACGTTAGTCAAAGTGGACGCCTCTGGTCTGACTCCCATCATAGCCCGGAACTGCTTCTTGAAGTCTCTAGACAATTGATCCCACGAAGTTATCGAGTGTCTCTTGTACTTCTCGAACCAACTCTTGGCAGGTCCGGCCAATGATGTCGGAAACAACATGCACCTGAGCTCGTAACCTACGTTACTGGCTCTCATAATAGTGTTGAATGTACTTAGGTGGCTACATGGGTCGGTTTTTCCTTCAAACGCCAAGACGTGAGGAATCTGGAACCCTTGAGGAAACTGAGTGTTAGAAATATTGGGAGCAAACGGCTCGAGCTCCTCATCAGAGTCCTCGTATCGACCACTCCCTCGTTCATTCTTCAAAAGCCTAAAGGCTTTTTCGAGCTGATCAATCCTTTCTTGGACTGGGTCCTTAGGTGGTGCCTGGAATCGATAGTCATTAATCGCGATCCCAGGCTCGCGTCTCCATGAGGGATCTCTACGCCCATTCAGATGATTCCTTAGGTCCGGATTTGTCTGATCTCCTTTCCCCCTGCTCTGATTCAGATGAATTCGCAGGTCAGGATGACTCTTGTGATTTCCAGTATTTTTACGACCCCGGTCGTGTTTACTGACGGACCTAGTTTCTCCGGACTCATCACTGGTGAAACTCATTGATCGGTCATTTCGTGATGGATCCTTTCTACGTCATCTTGTCTCTGCAGTGCGAGATCGAGACGTCTGACTTCTCTCAGATGGCGCGCCTCTCCGCTCCTGGAACGTCTCCCTGTTTCCTTGTCTTTCTCCTGCACGCCCTTGATCCTGATCTCGAACAGGTTGAGCGTTTCTGCAGGGAGGTGAAGGATATCTTATGGGAGACGGAGGGAACCGTATAGGTGACGGTGGTTGTCATCCTTGCCTCGGCCTTGAGGGTCCAGAATTTGCCCGAGATGGGCCAGTTTCATTCGGTGCACTACCAGGAACCTGAGTCCGAGCCTCGGCAGGAGCTCGGTTGTTCTCAGTTCCTGCAGGCACTTCCACAGGTGGATTAGGCGGGACCCGAGTTCGGGTACTCCTCTGAGGCCTAGAAGGAGCAGATGGCTCTGCTGGTGCTGGAGGTTGTGCCGGCCTCCTTGTGGCAGCATTTTTTCGTGGACGTCCACGGGGCCTCCGGGGAGGAACGTGCACGTCCCTTGGAGGAGGGACTTGGTTTTCGCGCGGAGGCGGGGGCTGAGCCACTTGCGCCTCTGCGGCTATCCTGGCCAACTCCTCGTTACGTTTGTTGGCTTCTGCCAATAACTGTTTCAGCTGCCGATTCTCCAATTCTACAATAGGGACATAACGTTCAGGATTATAGTACATGTCCTCATCCCTTGGTTGTGGAGGTGGTCCCCGGGAATCAGATGACCCACTCCTTTCATCAGCGTTCGGGTTCTCCATTGGCTGTTTTCCAGGACGCCTTGGGTAATTTTCTTCAGGAGTGTTCTGATTGTTTGCAGCCATGAATCTCTCAGGGATGGATGCTTGAGGCTCTCAATGAAAGCACCAAACTGTTGACGCCGTTTTTCGTCAACAGATAAAAGAAGAGAGCACGTAAACAATTAAAGACAATGGCCAAAAGAAACAAACGAATCAAACACACGGTTTTTTACGTGGTTCAGCAGTTAAATCTGCCTAGTCCACGAGTCTCTATTATTAACCTCAAGATTATCTCTGAACAATTCTTTAGCATGAATTCTACAGAGTTTTCTCTCAAGGATCAGAATTTCGGTCCTTTACAATGGTGCATGGCTTCTCTATTTATAGAGAAGGATGCAGAATACTATCCCACATATTTTGGGTAGTTACTCTTTTGTGAATAAAAATAAATGGCTTTAAATGCCAATAATCAGATATAAAAGGAAACGTCCCCCAAAGATCAGGGGGCGTATAACTGAATAAATAATATCCCACAATTCTTGGGGATTTACATCAATTAATGAGGGTTACATCTCATAGTTATAATACTTGTAGATATTCAAGGTGGTTATAACGTATCTTCAAGGCTCCAGCATTTCAGGTTTCATGTCATTGTGCGAGCCACTGACATCTCCCGAGCTAACGTTGCTTTCGAGATGGGATATCGAGCTCAAGACCCATGCTCCGAAGTTCCTGAAGATGAAGGTGTTCTCGGAGCTACCTTTCGAGATCGAAATCATTTCGAGATCACCGCATTCGAGATCATATATCATACTTTACAGGCTCGACTTACAATCCTAGATCACTCTAATCCTCACGAGACCATTTGCTGCGAACTCAGCTTTCGAGGTCATATTTACTATGGCTCGAAATCTGGGTATAACACCTTAATAGTCTTCTTTTACCATCTTGATTTCTACTATTAATTTATTTTTATATATTGTCTTTAATTTCTTTATTATTATCTTTTAATTTATTTTCATTATACAAAAATCTTATCAGTTTTTGGAGCTAGGTTAGAACTTATTAATTTTGATTTGAAATAGTTTTCTTTTTTATTTTAGACAACTCCTTTGGGTTCGACATCCTTGCTTACACTATCACTATTCTACACGAACGATTCATGCGCTTGTGATATAAATATTTAAAACATACCCGCTTTGGGTCCATCAGTTTGCAGGGTCAGTCGTCATTCCAAGGAGTAGCCATAGTGACGTGGGACGTTACATATGGTATCGAAGCAAAACGGTCCTAAAAAATTTGTGGTAAGCCCTAACATGTAAATTTCATCGCCAAGGACGAGCTCGACTCACTGTACTGTAAGTGCTAAATTCTTACTTATGTGAATTTTGTCTTTTAAGTTATGCACATAGTAATATAGGTTGAGAAGCTTGATAGATAGTTAAGTGTGAGCCTCTAGCTAGAAACTTGATAAGGTTATGATGAAGTTGATTTGAATATTTGCAAAATTTGCGATTAAATTTTTTTCCTTTGGTTCATCAAGTTTATTGTTGGAATGCTTAGTTTCTTTCTTTAAGGTCAAAGACTTCTTTCTTTGTGCTTAAATGGTAGGCGAGGTTGGGAGTGAGAAAATGCCTCCTAGAATGTCTATTAGAGTAAGTCATGGTTGAGGTAGAGGGGGAAACAACGGTTTACCACCAGAACCACGAGAATGGTCGGAAAATTTGACAAGGAATGGAAGAGACCATCTGAAGGAGAAATGAAGCAAATGAGACACCAAGTAGTGCCGCCAGTGCCAGCAAGACCGGTGGAGCCAGAGAAAAGACCACCACCCGCTTTAGTGGTAGCTCTTACTGTAGAGGATAAAATGGAGCCACTGTTTGAAAGGTTCCGGAAACAACATCCACATGTTTTTTAGGGAAGCACTGATCTGGTCGAGGCAGAATAATGGGTCATTCGTAGGGAGAACATCCTTAACATGATGAGAGTTCAGGGAAATGATGAGTGGTATATACGTCCTATATGCTAACGAAAGATGCCTGCATCTGGTAAGAAGTGATGCAACATGCACATGATGTGAATACTATGGGGTGGGACAGGTTCAGAAATTTTTTCAACGACAAGTATTATAGCTCTATTGTCCTAGCCGTAAAGATGGATGAATTCACCTGGCTTGATTCAGGAAGTCTCACTCTTACTGAATACGCATAAAAGTTTGATCGGAAAGAAACCCTAAACTTTTATTATTTCAACGATGATGGCTTAAGAGGTGTTGCAACATGGGTGTCTAGGGTACCTAGTGAACATGGTCGATGATGCTAAAGAAGCAAATAGGAGGTCTGAAGAAACGAGAGTAGTTGCTGAATTCCTCGACGTCTTCCCAGAAGAGTTGTTAGGGTTACCACTGCATAGGGAGATTGAGTTTGTGATAGACCTTATGCCAGGGGCAGCACCAGTTGTTAGGAATGAGTTTCCTAATACGTAGCGAAATGGTGGTGGGTTGGCCTAGTGTATAACAAAAATTTTGTAACATATTTAAACTACTTTTAAATATGCAGACCATTAATATACATACATTAATCATAAGCAAGAAAAGAATAGAAAACATACCTCTTGATGCCTATTAAGTGTCCTTGCTATCTTTTCGTAATTTGAACGAACTTCTTATCCAAGCTGCTCTCAGGTACTCACACCAAGATCTTCCACAATGTCCTTTACACCTCAAGAAGTGTGTGGGCACTTAGAGAATAAATGATGGTTAATTTCTGATTCTACTTGATGTACTCAACATATGAGATCAAGAGAATAGGCCTGAGATTGGTTCTTTATCTTTATCAGGGAGAGATAGAAAAGTATCGTTCTTTTTTTTTTAGAGCGAATGACCAAGTCTCTTCTTATTTTCTGATAAGTCTAACTTAAATATAAAATATTTTAATTTAAAAAATAAATCTATAACTGTTATCCAATAAATTAGCATTTGTGACGTGGCGGATAATCACTTGACACGTGGCTGATACCTGGACGGCGTTTGCTAGAGTATCGACCAAGAGAAACAGCAGAAGCAGGACAAGCCTGTTTTTCCCACGACCAGTCTGGTCGATGGTTCCGCTGGCAAGGCAACATTTATGGGAAGATCTTTGTGAATCCCCAATTTATCTCACGCAATCTTCTGGATATCCCATTATTCAGGGGATAATATCTATAACAATATTTTGTAACCCTCCATGAGCCTATAAATAGCAAGATATAGCTCAAGGGAAGGGACTTTTGGCAGCTGAATCATAGAGATATAGAATTTCTTCTAGGAAATTTGTATTGTTTTGTGAGAAGTGTTGAAACTCATTGAACCCAAGTTCTCTGATCACATTTCTGATTTCATATCAATATAATTCTGAGTGGACGTAGGTCATTACCAGATCCTGGGGCCGAACCACTATAAATTACTGTGTTTTCTTTACTTTCGTCATTACATTATTCTCTTTACATTTGTCCATATCGTTCATATTTTGACTCTGTGTCAGTTGGTTAAATCGTGGGTCAACAATAACAAATTTACAATTTATCTTTTAATTAATTAATTATCTTATTAATGAAAATATCCAAAAACTAACTTTTGAATTTTCCATTAATTAATTAATTAAATAAATAAAATTGAAAAATCTATCCCTGAATAGTCTGATGGGAGGTTCGCCAGCCCTCTTTTTCGATCTCCGTGAGAGTTGGGGGACTTCTTCTTCTTCCTCGACCTGGTACATGTCGAAGATGTTGGGAGTCGACATATCTGCATGAAGGTAAACGCAAGGGGCTAATAAGGAAAGAGAAAGGTGAAAGTAAGTAATACAACAGAAAGAAGATAGCAAAGTAAATACCCGAGCTACAACTACTGGTCGTTACATTATTGACTCTATTAATCATAAACTCATTTTCTGGCATGAAGAAGTCTGACCCTAAATTTGGAGCATATGTAAAGTTACCGTCCTCGTCAAACATATGACAGGGAATTGGCAAACCATTTAAAAGCGAAATAACGTTACCATTGTCATCAGAAGACTCTCCCAAGTCAACAACAGGCTCTGTGGCCTTTTCTTTCCCCTTGCCTTGGGGAGCAGAAGGCCTTTCTGCAGAAGGGCTACCCGTGGGTTCCCTGATCGTAACTCCTGTTGGCCTCCTCCTGGGAGAAGGCACAGGAGGTTGCTGCTCGGGAACCCCCTCGGCAGTGGCTTCGTCCACCACGGACCCTCTATTTTCATGGCGAGGAGCCAGGAGGCCAGACGACCTCAAGTTCTTTTCAATGATCAGGGCCTTGACGCTTTTCGCTGCGTCGGACATCCTGGCCAGAGCATTGGACCTCAACACCATGTCTGGTGTTGGAGTCGGACGTAACCAAGGGCCTGAAAAACGGGTCAAGTTTGAGAAAAAATGAAAGAGTATACTCTGGGGAAAATTATCGACCAGCGAAAGATAAGCTCTTACCTCCTCTCGTGAAGGCCAAGATGTTACTGGCTATGTCCGGAGTAAAGAAGTACTCCTTATTGTAATGACCCACGTTCGAGATATGGGTAGTGCCACTCAAGAACGTCCGGCCGATTTCCTGGTGACAGAAGTGAAAAAAGCCAGTCCCGTTGTGCTGAGGATTGGACTTGAGATCAAAGAGGTAGTTGACCTCATGAGGTGAAGGTTCTGGCCATTTGTTGAGTTTGTAGAGGATATAGAGCGCGGCCAGCATCCTATATCCATTGGGAGTTATTTGAAAAAGGGCGACACCAAAGTAGTTGGCCACCCCCACAAAAAACGGATGAAGAGGAAGATAAGCTCCCGCCTCAATGTGGTATCGGGACCAGGCGCTGTTCGCCCCTCCTGGGCGGTTAGCTCTCTGGTCCGCAGAAGGACGTGTAATGGTTACCCCCGTGAGGGGGAATTTTCTGAAGTAGTTGGCAACCATTCAAAGGGTCACCAAACTAGCTGGGGAGGTGTACCACTCGACATCAAGCGGGTTTCGATGACGAGGACGAGCCCTAGTTTGGATATTAGGGTCAGGAATAAGACTTTCTCGACCACTGGTCGAGGGAACCCCAGCCTGCGAGCCAGGCTGGGCAGGAGAAGTAGGGTTACTTTCAGACTCGGGCCTTTTCTTGCCGAAAGTCTTTGAACGGGCCATGGGAGGAGAAGAATGTAGTCTGGAAGAGACTCGCGAGAAAGGTATCTGGTGAATACGATCGGTTGGTTGTTCTTCTCCCTCGAGCAGCTGGGCGAGGAGGTCGTCGTCGATGGGTCTCTCACCTCCCCACAAATCTGGCATTAAAGTCTGCAAACAGAAGAATGGGAAGGTGAGGTTAAAGGATTCTAGAAGGCTTTTAGAATATCGCTGGTCGAGTATAAAAGACAAGCCTTTATACAACAGCATTCTAACAAAGAAACTAAATCTTTCTACGCGAACAGTTTGAAAAATGGATCAAAGGGAGAACGTGAAAAGTTTTCCTGAAAAAGTTTTTTTTAACTCCCCTTAGGGCGGGAAAAATTATTTTTCAACCGGCTTAAAAATCGAAATGTTACTTCGGTTTTACGTCCTAAAAAGCATGATCCTGAGTTTTAAACTAAAACATAAGCCTACTCTGCCTACAAACATTCTATGACAGGCGCCTAAGAACCAGAAGCCAAGGGACTTAGACAGTACACCATTAAAGAGCATGCAACACAAGAAATTAGAAGCATGGGGTTTCAGTAGCTTACCAGGGAAAATGGTCGTGAAGGTGGAAGAAAGGACTTCGGAAGTCAAGGAGCCCACCGTCTGAGTCTTGAAAGCACAAGAGAACGTTCGCCGGAGAAGGTAAAGCTCTGGTTTTTAGGGTTTTTTGGCAGAATAATGGCGTGCGTGAAAAGAAAAGAAATGAATCTGGTGGTCTTATATAAGTTTGTCTCTGATATTAAAAAGGCGTAATCATTAGTTTTCCTTTTTCGAAGTATGGGGGAACGTGATGGCCGTCGAAATTGTTTCTGGGGAACTGAAAAGTCATGATTAGACAGGAGTGGGTTACTTTTTTCAAGAACACACGAAGGGTTCTGACACGTCAGGAGGGGTTACCGAAGAGTTGCTCGTTCAAAGTTTATTTACTGCTCATAGTAAATAAACTTTGGGGGGCAAATGTTATCCAATAAATTAGCATTTGTGACGTGGCAGATAATCACTTGACACGTGGCTGATACCTGGACGGCGTTTGCTAGAGTATCGACCAAGAGAAACAGCAGAAGCAGGACAAGCCTATTTTTCCCACGACCAGTCTGGTCGGTGGTTCCGCTGGCAAGGCAACATTTATGGGAAGATCTTTGTGAATCCCGAATTTATCTCACGTAATCTTCTGGATATCCCATTATTCAGGGGATAATATCTGTAACAATATTTTGTAACCCTCCATGATCCTATAAATAGCAAGATATAGCTCAAGGGAAGGGACTTTTGGCAGCTGAATCATAGAGATATAGAATTTCTTCTAAGAAATTTGTATTGTTTTGTGAGAAGTGTTGAAACTCATTGAACCCAAGTTCTCTGATCACATTTCTGATTTCATATCAATATAATTCTGAGTGGACGTAGGTCATTACCAGATCCTGGGGCCGAACCACTATAAATTACTGTGTTTTCTTTACTTTCGTCATTACATTATTCTCTTTACATTTGTCCATATCGTTCATATTTTGACTCTGTGTCAGTTGGCTAAATCGTGGGTCAACAATAACAAATTTACAATTTATCTTTTAATTAATTAATTATCTTATTAATGAAAATATCCAAAAACTAACTTTTGAATTTTCCATTAATTAATTAATTAAATAAATAAAATTGAAAAATCTATCCCTGAATAGTCTGATGGGAGGTTCACCACAACGAACTCCTGAGCAATATGTTGTAGGCTGATGGGAAGTTCACCACGACGAACTTCATCATTTTAATTATCGAGATTGGATAGTCTCCCAAGGTTACGAGAAGTTCGATGGATCCTATACAAGCAATCCCTTCTCATGAAAAATCGTACAACGTTGTGGCACATGCTTTCAAATTGCGAAGCGCGAGTCCCATCTTTTCTAGAGTGGCTTTGTAAGGGATATTCACCGATCTCCTGTTATCAATCAGGACTCGACGTACCCTCTTGTTTGCGAGCTGGAGAGTAATGACAAGGGGGTCGTTATGAGGAAATTTGACATGTGACGCGTCCTTTTTTTGTAAATGTTATGGGTTGAGTCTTAACCCTCTGTTGTTTTGGAGCTCGTGGTTCGGGTTCGTAGGGAGAACCATCTCCAGTCTTGAGCTCGTTTACGTATCTTTTCTGAGCATTCCATCCCGAACCTGCGACATGAGGTCCCCCCGAGATGGTTACTTCATCCTCTCCATCAATCGGAGGGGGTCTCTCATCCTCCCAAACTCAGGAGTTATTGTGTTGGGTAGGCTATGTGGCTGCTGCCCTCTAATTTGTTAATGCTTGATTGAGATTTTGGTTTCTAACGTACTATCCGAAATATCCCCTCGAGATCAAACCTTCGATCTCGTCTTTCAATTGTCGACATTCATCGATTGTGTGTCCGATATCTCAATGGAATCTACAGTATTTTTTTGAGTCCCTTTTTGCCTTTTGATTCCTCGTGGGATCAGGTTGTCTGAACGGGACCTAGTTTTCATTGGCCAGGTAAATATTCTCCCGAGACTCATTGAGCTTGGTATACACCTTGTATACAGAGAAGTATTTATCCCCTCTCTTCTTTTTACCTCCATTAGCCTCGAGGTTATTCCCTTCGTTCTTCTTCCTTTTAGAAGGGTTATCCCCAGAGGGTTTTGAAGTTGATGGGGCCACTGAGGTCGAGGCAGAGTTCACATTTGTCATTGTAGTTTTGGGCTGAGAGGTCATGTTCAGCGCTAACCTCACCTCTTCTACATTGATAAACCTTTGGGCCCTTTGGAACTCGGTTAGCGACCTGATAGGTTTCTTTTGTAAATCTTCCCAAAGGGGACTTCCTGTGACGCCCCACGCCACTATGGCTGCTTTCTGGAATGACGACTGGCCCTACAAACCAACACGAGTCTTTTCAGCATGCTTTGTCCTCACTCACATGCTTCCTAAGAAAACTTCCCAGGAGGTCACCCATCCCTAGATTACCCCAGGTCAAGCACGCTTAACTTTGGAGTTCTCAAGTGATGGGTTACCGAAAAGAAGATGCATCTTGTTTTTGGTAACCCATCACTTGAGAACTCCAAAGTTAAGCGTGCTTGACCTGGAGTAATATAGGGATGGGTGACCTCCTGGGAAGTTTTCCTAGGAAGCATGTGAGTGAGGACAAAGCATGCTGAAAAGACTCATGTTGGTTTGTAGGGCCAGTCGTCATTCCAGAAAGCAGCCATAGTGGCGTGGGGCGTCACAAAAATGGTATCAGAGCCTTGACCCAACCGGAAGTGTGGCCGACGGAGACGTCGGGCCCGTAAGGGGGGGTGATTGTGACAGTCAGAATCCCATGATCCGTAAGGGGAAAGACCAGGTAAGCTGTGCAATCCCACACCACCTGTAGAAAATATCTAATTATTAAAATCAACTAACAAAAATATCTTTATTTTAAAAAATTTAAATGATAAAACAAAAAAGATATTTTTAGTTTTGATTATACATAATAAATTTTCACAATTTTAATTTTATTTATTTTTCAAAAAAAAAAATTTTTAAAAATTAAAAATTGATGAATAGTATCCGTGGCACTGTTCATCGATGGTGGCTGGTGTGCGCGCGTGCGGGCGTGCGCGCGGAGGCGCGCGGGGTGCGCGCGGGCGTGCGCGCGGAGGCGCGCGGGGTGCGCGCGGGCGTGCGCGTGGGTGGCGCGCGCATGGGCAGCCAGGCCAAAAATTTTCCAAAAATTTTTTTAAGCAATTTTTCAAACCAAAACCATTTTCTAATTAATTTTTACCATGTTTTACACAAAATAAAGCATATATAAAAATTAAGAGCATAGAAAACACAACAAAATAACATAAAAATTTCTAAAATTCACATAAAATCAATATGTTCATAAAAACATGAAAAACCATCCAATTATTCAAACATATCATATAATCCAATTTTAAACATGTTCATGCATGAAAATAAAGATTACCAAAGGCTTTGAGGCCAGTTGTTGGAAAAACTTATACAGGATCTTTATTTATTTTCATGTATATCTGATATTAAACAAATTAATACGAGATAGCCTAAAACATGTTTCTAAATTGAATTCAAAGAGAAACAAACAATATAATACTTACAGTATACGCAGCGGAATTAAGAGTCATTCCTTCAGTTTCTCTAACTCTTGTATCCTCTCTGTCGCAGAGTATTATCAAGAAACTGAACCGATCTTCTATTTTCTTCACGATCTTCCAATGTATCCTTAGAACCACCTAGACTAGTGTGGGCAATTCTCAACACATGAGATAGATATAGAGAGAAGAAGAGAAAATACAAAGAGGCTTAGAAAAGGACTTGTGTTTAGAGAGAATATAAAACTATCAGAAAATCTGACTTATCAAAAACCCTCGTTTTGACTTCTCTATAAGCACTCCTTTTATAGACTCAATTAGGCCATTTAATTTAATTAAAAAATCAATAAAATAGCAGCCATTTTGAAGCCCTAGGTCGAAATTATCATGGGCTATAGGCCCGCGAAATTTCCCATTTGATTATAAGCCCATTGGACTTAAAATCAAGGCCTGTGTTATTTTCTATTGATTTAATTAATTAAATCATTATTTAAATCCTTTATCAAATTAATTATTTATAATTTGAACCTTGATTTAAATTTATTTATTAATTTAGATACCAATTTATCTTAATTAATAAATCTGCCATAATTTCTCTTTTCTTCTCAAAATTACACAACTCTGTGAAACTATCCAAAATTGACTTGGTCAACTTTGATAATTCTAATTGATGATTAAATCAATTAATTGAGACTATCTAGATAATTTTATCCAAGGTACAATGGGGACCATGGGCCTATGAAATCAAGCTCCAATAAGTTATCATAAATCTAACAAATAAATTTACTAACTTATTAATTCCTCGTGACTCCACTATAGACTTGGAATTGCACTCTTGAACATAGAACGCTCTATAAAAAATATAGATACGCTATTAATTATCCATTGTTACAACCATAATTGTCACTCAACCCTCTATAGACGGTCTACAATGAGATAGGACTAAAATACCGTTTTACCCCTCATTGTATTTTATCCTTAAAGCACTTAGTTCCTTGTAAATGATATTTCAGTAAACTAATTTAATTACTGAAATGAGATCTCTATCATTTAACACCTTGAACCAAACTAAAAGGAAACCATCGTTTCACTTCTTCATCAGAAGCTATAGATGTTCATATCTATGATTAACACTCCCACTCAATTATACTGCCGAGTTCCCAAGATGTAAGTATGGGCTAGTCCGTAGGGTAAGCTGGTAACGAACAAGTCAAAGAACTCAAATAATACAATCAGTTAGAATACTAACCACTCAGAATTGAGATTGAATTGACCTATGGTCAACTATATGATATGACTAGAATAGATAATAACTGTATGTTTACTTATCTTATCAACTGTCAATATCGGTCCTGTCCGATGTAACAAATACATCCTATCTTATCTACTTTGCTAATGTTCTGGAAAGAACACAACACTGTAATGTGTAAGTAGATCATATCGTAGATTGGCAAGTCAGTGTAAATCCGGTGCACTGACTAATCTTAGGACTAACTTATTTTTGAACATATAATCATATTTATATTCCACTGTGATTACGCCACTATAAATAAGATTAGCTATATGCTCGGGATTTAATAGAAGTTTATATTAAACAAATAATCATGAAAATAAAACATGTGAGCAAAGTGATTGACCAAGTCAAAAAATGATTTTTATTCTTTTATTGATAATAAAAATGAGATTACAAAGAATTTGGGTTTTAATTAGGGCATAAAACCCCAACAGTTATATGCTGGCTGTTTACAACCATTCAGATGGTCGCGTAGATCAGGGTTCGGGGGATTATCTTGCCCTCGATTATGGTTTAGATGATCGCGCAGGTCAGGGTGATTCCTTGTATGCCTTGGCTCGGTGTTATAAACGCTTACAAACCGAGTGTGGTTACATAACTTGTAGCCCTCTCTGAATGTGTGGCTCGGTGATTACGAGGTGGGTCGTATGATGGCCTTCTTATTCCAGCAGTTTGTGATCTTGACATTTGGCTTCCCGATGGCTAAGGAGCCCTGAAATCTTGGGTAGCCTCTCTTTCATTCCCCTGTCCAGGCCTAGCCTGTCAGTTTCCATCTCGATTGCCGCTGCGAGATGGCCTCCGTGGTGCAGTTCGTGGGACCTCTCAGACTGGCGAGGGGTGCCTTATTGGTGATGGTGGATGCCTTATGGGCGACGGTGGTTGTCTCCCATTGTCGGGCCTAGATGGTCTAGAGTTTGCCCAGACAGGCTCCGGGTTGTTTCTTGCAGTATCAATATTTGAGTTCCGAGCCACTGGAGGGGCTCAGTTATTACTTGTAATGCCCCGAAATCCCTAATGCGGTTTAATGGCTGGATTGGAAGGCCAGGAGGGCCATAACTATTAAATTATGCCATTAAATGATAATATGCATGTTTATGTGAATTATATTATAATATGATGTAATATGCATGCATGTGGGACCACATTTGATTATTATGATATTTCAGTAATTTGGCCCGTTTAGGGTGTAATTGTATATTTGTATGCATGTTGGTGATTTATTGTTGAGACCACATTATAATGTGGATTTGTTCGAGCTGTTCGGCATGAGACGATCTTGGAATATTAATAAGCGGTCTAGTCATAACAGGTTTAAGTTCGGGGCTCGGGATGAGTCTCGGGGTAATTTTAATGATTAGAGCGTTGTCGGGGAAAGAAAGGGTAACGGGATGTGAATTATTGGTGTTTGAGATTATCGAGAATAATGGGAATTGGAGAGCGTTAATTATGATTAACGAGATAAGTAGGAAATACCAATTTTGCCCTTGGGAGCCTTTAGAAACCCTTAATTGACCTAGGGGTATTTTGGTCTTTTCACCCCTAGGATTGATATAAGCCATTTTAGGTTGTAAAAGAAGAGGAAAAAAAAAGTAACTTCAAGAGCTCCTCCCGCACCTTCTCTCCATTAGTTTCCTTTGTGATTTTTGAGCCATTCTTGAGGATTCAATCTTGGGAAATAAGCCTTGGGAGTTTGGGAGTGTAACGCCCCAACTCCAGGGACCGTTACGGTGTGCCTTGTAAACGGTGCTAAACTCGCTAATCGAGACATTTGGCCAAAAACGTGTAACTAAGTATGATTAGCGGTTTAGGGATTAAACATTTTGGTTAAGATGTAACGTTTCACTATAACGTTTAATATATACGTTGGGATCCCAAAAATATAGTTTCAAAGTCTTTTACAGAAAATATTTACAACAGGCCGTTCTAAGCGGCAAAGCACGGTTCAACCCTAGTTCCCCTTTAAACCTCGACCGTGGTGGACGAGCAGCCGCATATGTACACGTCATCACCTAAGCTCTCCAACTCAATGATGGTCCAGCTTCCTCTTGCCTTTACCTGCACCACATAGCACCCGTGAGCCGAAGCCCAACAAGAAAACACAATATAACATGATATAATATCAACAGTAATCACAATAACCATCCAGGACTATTAGTCCAAAATAAATAGGTGATTGTAGCAAAAGTCACAAAAGTGGGTACAGCTCCCTCTAGCCATGTGACGATAGGGTCACCAGGGCTTAATTGATAAGTGGTTCTCTCATAAGTTTGATCAGGATAGGTGCATGGTGATTGGTGTAACTCCTATTTCTTTTTACAAATACATTACAACAATTATGAAAAATAAGAGAAGATATTTTTTTATTCATACTTTTGAGTGCATTACAATGCTAACCGAATGCTAGAGCTATTAAGTAAAGTGGAAGAATAACTAATGAATATGCAACTATAACATTCATGGGCATTTCATTAGTATAATACCCATATAATGATGCTAAATACAAGCAAACAATCACTAAAGTTATGAAAAATAAAGAGAAATTCATGATTTGATGATAAATTTTATCTAGAAGGATAAGAGATGAACAAGTTGTGCAAGTAAATGGTTGAAGGAACAAGTATTTATAGGACAAAAACTAGCCGTTTATGACCGTTGGTGAATAGTGATCATGACCGTTAGGGATATAGTTGTTTTCTATTATGGGATTTTTAACAATTCTAAGTTGTTGGAGTAACTAACAGGTGGGAATAATTAATTTATGGGTGTAAGAGAAACATTTTCAGAAAAGTTTGTGAGTCAAAAATGTTAAACTAAGTAATATTAGAAGATTGGGAAATTTTCATTTTTTTACTATTCACCGGGTACTATTCATAGTGGGTCCCACAGTGGGGTCCGCAAGGGTCCCACAGTAGGGTCCACATGGGTCCCACAGCGGGGTCCACCCCATGGGTCCCACATGTTGATGCAGTAGTGATATAGTGATGACCTAAGCAAATTACTATGCTTGATATTTTGAATATTTTATTATTTTACTATGCTTGATATTTTTAATATTTTATTATTTTACTATGCAGCATAGTGACCCACTATTTTCCTATAAATAGAGCCTTTCAGAATTCATTTTAGAATTACGAAAAATCTTTCTTTCTCTCACTCTGCCTAAAACTCTTCTTAACACTCTTTTAAAGTTTTAAATCTCTAAAATCTAGGCGAAGTTCTGTTTGTAACGCTAGCCTACGAAGACATTTTTGGGTAAGCTCCTTCCCGAGCCTTTCAGTTCAGTTATTTAACTATTATTTATATATAGATTATTTTACTATGCATTTATAATGTCAAAATTTATATATAGATTATTTTATCATGCCGTTATAATGCCAAAATTTATATATAGATTATGCTACTATGTTTAAAAATTTATATATAGATTAATTTACTATGTCGTTATAATGTCAAAATTTATATATAGATTATTTTATCATGCCGTTATAATGCCAAAATTTATATATAGATTATGCTACTATGTTTAAAAAATTTATATATAGATTAATTTACTATGTCGTTATAATGTCAAAATTTATATATAGATTATTTTATCATGCCATTATAATGCCGAAATTTATATATAGATTATTTTACTATGCCATTATAATACCAAAATTTATATATAGATTTCTTTACCATGTCGTCATATTTTACAATGCTAAAATTGAAATATGAACTATTTTTTTACGTATCCTCATAATACTAAACTTATATAGGCTATGGTCATACTTTGGACTATTATTATGGACTCTTATAACATTATTCCCTATTATTACGGACAAGTATTATGACCTGGACTTTTCCGTATGACCATAACCACGACTTTTAGACCAGAACCTTCCCATGGACAAATATAGTATGACCATACGCCTAGACATAAAATAAACAATAAAATAAGAAAAATAGAATAATAACAATTATAAGCTAACATTTCATAATGTAGATTTTATGTAATTTAATAGTTTGTGTTTTTATCAGGAAGCTAACAATTTCGGTTGTTTTATCAAGACGCAAGGTAAGTAGAATCCTCATCTACAATACAAGTCTTTTATGTGTCTTATGTGCATTTATATGCTATATATGTTATCCTACCATGTTCTTATGCATAAGTTATTTTCAAGAATATTATATTTATTATGCATAAGCACGCTTAATGTTCACAAACAAGTTATTGAAAACGTTAAA
Source organism: Humulus lupulus (assembly GCF_963169125.1). NCBI lineage: Eukaryota > Viridiplantae > Streptophyta > Magnoliopsida > Rosales > Cannabaceae > Humulus > Humulus lupulus. The sequence continues at coordinate 45,867,200 of NC_084800.1, read as the reverse complement.
GTAGAGGTGCTGCTTGGGAGACCTACGTCCCAAAAATGTAAGGAAGGAGATGTTCGTCCCTATATAATGAATGTTTATGAGGGAGAAATTCCCTATTATCATGTTTATGTTCAGGTGGGAATGTGATTCCCTATGTAATGCCGGCAGCAGCATCCTCTAGGGCCCAAAAGAAAGGAAAGTAAAAGAAAGAAAGAAAATACATAGCATGTTGCACGTTTATTTTAATGCATATGAGGTATTTATTCTACTTACTGAGCCTTAGCTCATCAGATAATGTTTTGTATTGTAGGTAAGAGGCCCCAAATTGTTGATGAGTATACGTGGAGCCAACATGACTGTACATATGGGGCTGACCTGAAGGGAATGGAGTTCTGCTATGCTATTTTATAAATAAACGAGAAACTTGATTTTATATTTATATTTCATAAAAAGTATTTTGTGAACTTTATAATTTACATAAAGCTTTAAAAGTATTTGATGAACGTTGTAATTTATAGAAAGCTTTTAAAGTTATCGGTTGGATACATCTCTAATTCTACGTTAAGGTGTAGTAACGCCGCAAAAATTATTTATAAAAGTATTAAGATTTGTATGTAAGATAAAGTTTTTATTTAGTTTGTGGGTGTTGTATGGTTTAAAGTTATGAACATTAGTTTATGTAATGTTTAATAAAGTTTTTTGTAAATTCAGAATTTCAGTATTGTCGTGTTCAGGTTAAAAATTGTTTTGTTTTACAATATATATGTATGTTAAGAAAGGAGGCCGTTACAATTGGTCACCAACATAACCATCCACCCGACTCTAGAGTCGTAACTAAGGACAGCGTCCCCCAGCCATGTGACAAACAGTCACCGGAGTCATATACCTTGGCTGAAAACATCTGGTCTTAGACCAGGTAAGCGCTTATAGTTCTCATTGACCTTCCGGTCGGTCCAGCATTAATACCCTTTATGGGTCATTCAATGCCAACCTCGATTAGATCTAATCTTCATTTGACCCGGCGTTCACAACGCACTGCCACTTCTGATTCTTGGGTCGGTGAAACACGACCAGTGCTCAGCCCGTGGTGAACTTAACTAATAAGTCACAGCTTCACAGACGGGTCTAACACCATTGCCGATTCTGACTAATAAGCCAGCGCCATACACAGGTAAGCCATGCCACCAAACATATATCACATGTCCAATATCCATAAACAAGGCATTCAGCATGCTTACTCAACAAGTATTAATACAATTAGGACCATGCACAAACCCAAAGGCACAAGCTCTGAACAATATCATAATCAGTACTTAAAGCATGTCCTAATCACATGTTTCTCATGCATCACATGCATTATACTTAACAATCCAACATGCACCAATCATAGCCATGCATGTCATATTCAATAATCAACCAACATGCATCAAGAATAGCCATGCATGTCATACTCAATAGTCAACCAACATGCATCAATCATAGCCATGCATGTCACATATACACAGGGTGCAGTTTTCTTACCTCAGAGTCGAGCTAGAATGATTAAAAGAATGACCCTTGAGAACGATCAACTTTCAATCCTTTAGCGGTCACCTAGTCATAACCAAATATAAGATACCATCAATAAAAATGATCAACATAAGTTCCCAAACCAATATCTAGCCTCCGGGATATCAATCCCCACTTAACCGGGTACTAGGTTCAACCCCGAGGCCTAAGGCTTGAATCCCCAAGCTAAAAACATGATTCTGGCCAAAATTTCCCTAAGGGCCGCGACCCTCCCCAGCTGCGCCGAGGCGCGCCCCTCAAACAGAGGCAGACCTCCCTGCCAGACGCCAAGGGCTGCGGCGCACCACAGCGGCGCCTCGGCGCCTAGCCCAGACCAGGCAAAAATGACAGCACGCACCTAAAATCTTTCCCCTGCGTTTTCCCTTGAAACCAACCCTTAAAACCTGTCCCAAACCCCAACCTAACACCCAATTCAACCACCAAACATCATCTACAACTCACCCTCATCATAACCCAAGTTAAGTCTCAACTAAACTTCCATTAATTCTCAGCTAACACATCAAAATCCTTAACTGAAACTTAATAGAAAAACAGGGTATAGCTCAAAACTCAGGTTCAATTCCTTACCTTAAGCTGGTTTTAATCCTTCCCAATAGCTGAGCTAAGTCTAAAATCCCCAAGCTTTGATTTCCCTAGCTTGTTCTTCAATTGGCTCTCAAAAATTTGAAAGGAAGATGAAGGAGAAACCTTGTATGGGAGAGAAGGAGAAGAGATGAGGATGGGCTCTGTTTCTGTTATAATTCCACAGCCTTCTAAACCCCAAAAGCTGATATAAATCCTTAAGGTCAAAAGACCATAATGCCCTTAAGCGAAATAAATTCCTCTAAAGGCTTCCGAGGGTAAAACCGTCCTTTCCCGCCTATCTCGTTAATTATAATTAACGCTCTCCAATTCCCGCTATTCTCAATATTCCCAAATACCAATAAATTATATCACATTACCCTTTAATTCCCGGTAATGCTCTAGTCATCAAAATGACCCCGAGACTCACCCCGAGCCCCGAACTTAAGCCCGTTATGACTAGACCGAGCACTTACATCTTATGATCGTCTCATGCCGAATAGCTCGAACCAATCCACCTTATAATGTGGCTATATTAATTAATCACAACCATGCACCCAAAACACAATTACGCCCACAGCGACCAAATTACCAAAATACCCTTATAATAATAAATACTCCCATATGCATGCATTCACCATCATATAATAATATAATTCACGTAAACATGCATATAATCATTAAATACCATAATAAATCAATTATGGCCCTCTCGGCCTCCTAATCAAGGTTCTAAACCTTATTAGGAAATTTGGGGCATTACAGGGAGTGTGTTCCACTATTGAAGAGCATCATAAGCTGAGCTTGAGGTAAGTTTCTAGCCATTGAATTCCCTGGTTTGCCTTGTTTTAGCTCTGGATTTCAGTTGGGATTTCTAGGTTGGATACTTGGTTTTGTTGGGAGTCTTGGCTAGGGTTCTTATGGTTGTGATGTTTGGGGTATGTGAGGATGGTTTTTGGGTTCATTTGGCATCAAAAATGGGATTTGGAAGCATTGGAATCAGGTTAGAATCGAAGGAGTCGAAGAAGGAGGTTTCAGGGGAGTGTTGTTCTGGGGGTAGCGCTACAGCGCCCATCAGAGGGTGCTATAGCGCTACACAAGACTTCAGATGGGCAGTTTGGGGTTCTGAGTATAGCGCTGGGGCACTATTGAGCAGCGTTGTAGCGCTACTCTGTTCCTCCAGAATCCCGTTTTGAGTGTTTTTAAGGTTTTTGGGCTCGGGGTTTCAATCCTTAAGGCCCGGGATCGAATCTACTCACCGTGTGGGCATGTTTCGTTGTCCCGAGAGTGGGGTTTAGGTCAAGACCCTTTCATTATTGATTTTCATTAATGGAGGTTATAATTGGTTGTGATTAGGTAATCGCTAAGGAATCAAAAGGTCGATCGTTCTCAGGAGTTGTTCTTATTATATTTCTCGCTTGAACTAGAGGTAAGAAAAATGCACCCCATATGTGACATGCATGGTTGTTCATGAGGCATGTTGAATGTGTAAATGTGGACATGGATTGATTATTGAATGCTTAGAAAATCTTGCTCACTTGTGCATGGTACTGACTAATTAGTCAGAATTGGCAAAGGTGTTAGTATCAACTGTGAAGTTGTGACTCATTAGTCAAGTTCGACAGTGGTACTGGGCACTGGTCACACAGTGCTGACTCCTAAGTCAGGAACGGCCTTAGTGTGTTCAACGCAAGCCAATAAAGATTAGATCTAATCGACATCTGCATTAAATGACTCAGAAGAGCGTTAATGCCGGACCGACCTCAAGTTCGATGAAAACTAAAAGCGCTTGTGTGACTTACCCATCAGTCACTCATCTGTTAAGTTAGAGACTTACCCATCAGTCTCTCATTTGTTAAGTTGGTGACTTACCCATCAGTCACCCATCTGTTTAAGCTAGTGACTTACCCAGTAGTCACTCATCTGTTAAGGCTAGTGACTTACCCAGCAGTCACTCATCTGCTTAAATTAGTGACTTGCTTGTCAGTCACTCAGTATGGTTTACTAGAACCTCAAGTGTTGAATCACTCATCTGTTCAAAGCTATAAGCTCTGTGTGATTATAATAATAATAATTTGTTAAAATTTGTATGTATTACCGTGTTTTCTTGCTGGGCCTTGGCTCATGGGTGCTATGTGGTGCAGGTAAAGGGAAAGAAAAACTCACCCAGCCTTGAGTGGAGAGCTTAGGTGGTGATGTGTACATATGCGGCCGCTTGACCACCACGGCCAAGGAGTTCTTCGAGTCCTTAGGTTGGCGTGTTTGTAAATTTGAAATAGTAATGACCATTTTGAGTTGTAAATAACTTGTAAATGTTTTGATGGGCCCAACCCATTATGGTTACGTTTCTAGTTTGGGATACCACCTCCCACCAGATCCGGGCGTCTTCCCGAAACACATACGTGGCACAGGCCACTCTTTCATTGCCTACAACTCTCATGAAGTCCAAAATAGAAGTAATCATGGCCATCCACTACTCTGCCTTAAGTGGATTTTCCCCACCCTAAAAAATCGGAGGATGCTGCTTCTTGAACCGCTCATATACCAACTCCCAGCGGTTCTCCAACTCTGTTTGTTGTTGTACGACCGGTACTGGCACAGTAGATGGGGCCCCTGATGTAGCGTTCCCAGCTGGAAGCACCTGTTGAGCCTGCAAGTCGGCAAGCACCTGTTGCCAGTTCTCAGGGGCTGGCGGAGGGTTCTGACCCTGATCATTACCTTCGACTTGATTCCCAACGCTGGCTGGCTCATTGGATTGCCCTAGAAGCATACTTCCAAGTCTATCTGCAATCAATGACTCAGCTTATCAAGCAGTAATAACAGTATCTCACATCAACCCACGGTTCAAAACCGATCGAATAAGCATCCACATGCACTGACAATGCTAATAAGCATCCCAATAATTCACATTCAATAATCATGCTAATAAGCAGAGAAATTCATGGCATCACCTAAACAAGATGCTAATAAGCATATTCTTTGGCATGCATAACCACTTAACAATGCTAATAAACATTTTCCTTGAGCATACTACAGCGCTAATAAGCATCCTCCACCCAGGATACACACACATCATCGCTAATAAGCGTTTCTGACATTCATCAAGTTCAATAATGCAAATAAAAAATCATATAACATTTACAAATATCTATCATGCTAATAAACACGTTCTTGTTGACGCGGTTCTTCGGCAACAGGTAATTAAGAGAAGAAGAGAAAGAGATTAGTACTAAAAGTAGAACCGTCACAGATATGAAATCTTTGGGAAAGAACTAGGTGACTCAAGACACGTTTTTAAGTGGTTCAAAGGTTAAAATCCTTCTACTCCACTAGTCAATATTATTCATCCTCTCTGGGTATTTGATTTACAAAGTATATAGTCCTTCAAAGACTATTTTTTCCAACCCCTATCAACTCCCAGGGTCTCCCTATTTATAGGAGAAGGCACCTGGAAGTTGGTAGGGAGGTCATCCTGTGACCTTACCATTTATCATATCAAATCTGTGACATTCATGATTAATTCCTAAACCTGACACACAAGTGTGGTCTAATCAGCATGGAAGGAGATAATGGGCCGCACGGCCCAACCCGTCCGTGGGTGTCTGAATACGCACGTTCCTGCTGCGTGTCCGAGAAGTCAGGGGGATATCGGGCACGTGATGGCAGGAATATGCACGTTTATCTTGCGTGTTGACTTCCCATAGGGTCAGAGCTTCCTGAGAAGCTCGTGACCTGAGCAGTTCGTAACCCGAGCTGCTCCCGTCCGTGGCCTTCAGATGTCACTCTCAGCTCCTGGGCAACAAATGCGAGCTGGAAATAGAACCTCCGGCCTGCGGGAGCCTCGGACTAAACCTGATTAGTCCGAGGCTCGTCCTGCTAAACAGCCCGTGGAAAAACCAGGGCGTACATCTGCCCCCCAAGCTCCTGCTCGTGGTCTATGACGTCATATACAGGAGACCACAGTAGGGGCTTTTAGACTTCCCCCACAACCCTTCGCATTCCATTCTTTTCGCAGGTGTCTGATACGTGGAACGCCGTGGGTGGCGACGGTACACTCTACGAGAATCGCATTAAATGGCCTAGCCTACTGTCCAGCCGTCGTTTCACATTTCGAGTGGAGGGTCTCCCAAGAGCCTTTTACACGTGATCTTTCCCTTGTATAAAAGGGGGTGGCCATCCCACGCACGGGCCACCTTATCATTCAAAAAATTCCCAAATTTCCTTCTTCTTTCTCTGACCTTCCAAAGAACGAAACCCTCATCTCTGCTGTTCTCATCTTCTTCGTTCACGAAGCTTAAGCGTACGAGTTTCTTCAAAGCCTTGGAGGTCACTGTACCAACGAAGCTCCTACCAGCGCAGCAATCTCGCTCACCATCCAGCCATATACTGTAAGTTCTTCTGACCCTGTTCACTTTGAAAGCATGCCACTGTAGCTTAGGTAAAAAATATTACTGTAGCCACATGCAGGGGTTTTCTGAGTTGCGTGAATACAGAGGGTGACAGCCCTTCTTAGGTTAGGGCACGCCTGCCATGGGACATCGTCTTAGAGTATGGGTTCATGGTGCTTCTTCAGGGACAATTTCTGGGTAGGACCTTTAGGAATTTTGGGTGCAAAACCGGGTAGCTTAGGGAATACGCCTCAAAAGCGGTTTTGCACGTTTTGCCTGTTGAAACTTTCCCCCCAAGGCAAATTTTTACTCTGAGCCCCCTGACACACGAATTCCGAGTAATCTGGGATCTGTTGAGGGCATAGGCGCGTGTTCCTTGGACCGCGTGGCACCACTCTCCACGGGCTGGGCTTACCCCAGCTCGTGTACTTAATACTTGCTTCATTCTCCTGCTTGGGTCGCCTTATCTAAAGTGTTCTCTTTTGTTCGATAGGCGACCAGATGGCTCCAAAGAGAAATCTGCCACAGAAGAATGTGGGAAGTTCGTCCTCCCAGCAAGATAAAGGAAAGGCGGTGATGCCTAGCTCGCCAATTCCTCACTTTGGGTCGGCCGTGGAGAAACAGGCCGAGGTGGCCCCTGATGCGTTTTTCGAGGCGGAGAGAATCGTCTCGAAGATAACCGAGCAGGCCAAGATCACCAAACTCTTCATCACCCACAACATTCCCTTGGGGAAAGCCTCAGTGATTGCCCGACCTGCCGCAGAGGGCGAGCAGAGCTGCACGCCGCTCGATGAATCATTCGCGGCCTGGAGCGGTGAACACTTCAAGGCAGGGGCCTTCCTCCCCCTGGACCAGTACTTCGCCGACTTCCTGAATTATGTGGGGTTGGCCCCATTTCAGCTCCCTCCCAACTCCTACCATCTGCTGGCGGGGTTGAGGTATTTATTTCAAAAGCACGAGTGGGAGGTCCTCACTCCTGCTGATATTCTATACTTCTTTTGCCTCAAAGCCAGCCCGGATCAGCGGGGGCGAGGCGACGGGTTCTATTACTTAACCCGATTCCCTAATACAGCGGCGGTCATCGAGCTGCCGAGCCACCCGAATGACTTCAAGGACCAGTTTTTCATGTCAACTGGGTTCCGCAACTGCGATCATCATTACTTTAATCGCCCTCGTACGTGATCCTTGACCTTAGCCCGCCTTTTAAGGGTTATCTTATTTTAGCCCCCTCCTTATCCCACTTCTGACTTTAACCAATCTTGCAGCCATCTACGCGAGGACCGAGAAGTCCGTGACCCTCGGGGGTCAATACAACACACTGGCGAGTTTACCCCCCAGTGAGAAAGACTACCGCGCGCTCGTGACCGACGAGACGATGGTATTCTGCAAGCTGATTTTCCCCAATCAAAATTTGAATTTGAAGAGGCCCCGGGGGCCGCCTCCAGCTCGCGACAACAGACCGATCCTCGTGGAGATCGCAGATGACGAAGGCGAGGAAGAGAGTGACGAAGTTCCTCTCGTGAGGAGTAGGAAGAGGACCTTGGAGGTCGCCCAGACGATGGTCGAGGAGAGGGCTCAATCCGGAGCAACCGCGGGTCCCTCCGGCCAAGGTAATCCTTACTTATTTAAGAATGTAGATAGGGCCACTGCAGACCCCCGGCTGGTTAGGTTCAATCCTAGGCAGCTCGTCCATCGTCACCCGAGGAATCCGGACCTGGATACGCTCTTGCTCCATTGTGTTGACCGGCTCGTGCTGGATCACCAAGAGAGTCGGCCTAGGGGTACCGTAGCAGTAGATAACACCTTAGCTTTTAGGTCGATCCTTTTTTAGGAGTATGGGACCAACTTACGCACGTGGCCGGCGCTCCAGAGGGGCATCTATGCCCCGGGGATTAGGCAGTATGTAGAAGAGTCCAGCCCCAAGTCGGAACCGGACCTAGAATCTGCGCCAGTTCATGAGATAATCATCTTAGACTCTTCCAGCTCAGGGGGTAGGGCTCCCTTAGTATTCGCTTACTTATTGCCTTTAAACCTTTTGCCTCTATTTCTGCCTGATTGCTACCTTGTAATAACCATGTTTTTTTGTTCTTGGCAGAAGAGATGTCTCAGCCCGGAGGTAATCTGCGGGGCGTGGTCTTCGGCGGGAACCCCCCAGCGGGGCCAAGGTTGAAAAGGCTTTGGGAGTCCAAGAGCTCGGCTGGGACCTCCACCAAATCCCCGGCTAAGGAGAAGGAGAAAGCCCCTCCATCCCAGGTCGCGGGGGCGATCCTTCCTGTTGCCAGGACAGGGCCCATGCCCCCGCCACCCCAACGATCTCCATTAGCCGCCCAGGACAGGGTAATAGAGATCGGGAATCTGGCCGCAGCAGCCCCGGATGTGCGTATCCCGGTCGATCCCCAGGCTCTGGAGAAGATGCCAGAAGCATTCCGGGGTACGGTGTATGAGCTGGCCAGCTATGCCGTCAGCCATTTCTACAATCTCAGGGAGAGGGAGCTCCGGGCCATCGAAACAACGAGCCCGGTCCGAGTTATGGAGTCTTCGATGGACATGACCCTAACGGTAAACTGCCCCATTCTTTTAGAGCTTTAACATTCACACGCCGCCTTTTTTCTTCCAGTTAGTTAATTTATCCTTCCTTTCTTGCAGGGCATTGCTGCCGCATATAGAGGCATTACTAGGACCAAGGTTCAGCTCGAGGGTTTGGAAGCTGAGCGCCAGACCGCCCTCCAAGAGGCTCAGGAGGCGAGAGACGCGCTGGCGGCCTCTAAAGCTGAGCTAGAGAAGATCCGCTCTGAGAACCGAGAGCTTAAAAACTCCCTGGCCGCATCGCGGACAAATCTCGAGGTAGCCAAGACTGAGGCCCAGGCCGCCATGGAAGCCGAGCGGGCCGTTTCGGAGCAGTCCTTGCAGGACCTGTTTTATCACTGCTGGTCCCACAACCCAGATGCAGACTTTTCTTTCATGCCGCCGGACCTCTGGGCATTCTTGCTACCGAAGCTCCAAGCCCGCCTAAATAAAGAGGTACCTCCCTCGGAGACTGGAGAGGCCTCTGTCACGGCGGAGCAGGACGAGACCGCGACCTCCAAAGGGCCAACTGATGGGGCTTAGGATACTTCTCTTTAAGTATTTTGAACTATTTTATTTTCCGTTGTAATTTTTCATGAGGTGTTTCCTCCTTGAGACAATTTGCTCAGCAACTTTAACAAATATATATATATATTTTATGCTTTTGGCTGCAATTCATCTCTTTATTTTTATGAACTCAGTTCGGGTTAACCGTTATTTATATCCCGGGCTTTTAAAGAAGAGCCACGATCAAAATAATAGTTAACCCCTAAGTTTTATGACCTGGTTAAAACCAGGAACTTATTTTGAAAACTTAGTTCGCGTCAACTTTTATCCATATCCCGGGCTCTTTAAAGAAGAACCGCGGTCAATAAATTTTAGTTAACTTCTAAGTTTTATGACCTGGTTAAGACCAAGAACTTATTTTGAAAACTTAGTTCGCGTCAACTTTTATCCATATCCCGGGCTCTTTAAAGAAGAACCGCGGTCAATAAATTTTAGTTAACTTCTAAGTTTTATGATCTGGTTAAGACCGGGAACTTATTTTGAAAACTTAGTTCGCGTCAACTTTTATCCATATCCCGGGCTCTTTAAAGAAGAACCGCGGTCAATAAATTTTAGTTAACTTCTAAGTTTTATGACCTGGTTAAGACCAGGAACTTATTTTGAAAACTTAGTTCGCGTCAACTTTTATCCATATCCCGGGCTCTTTAAAGAAGAACCGCGGTCAATAAATTTTAGTTAACTTCTAAGTTTTATGACCTGGTTAAGACCAGGAACTTATTTTGAAAACTTAGTTCGCGTCAACTTTTATCCATATCCCGGGCTCTTTAAAGAAGAACCGCGGTCAATAAATTTTAGTTAACTTCTAAGTTTTATGACCCGGTTAAAACCAGGATAAGGCTTAGTTTGTGATAACTCTTATCCATGGATAAAAATTAACACCTAAGTCGTTAAGGAGACCTGGTTATATCCAGGTACCATATGCCCCCCAAGTAACTGGGAAAGGGTCTTTCGTGGTTACTTTAAATTCACACTTGCAAATAAAGAGAAGCATTTGATTTTTATTTATACATGGAAAGGGACCTCCTAGGCCTTACAAGTGGCTCATTGATAGTATTTCTTTAGGTGGATGGCATTCCATGTCCGCGGGACCGCCCCTCCACCAAGCCGAGCTAACTTATAAGTTCCATCTTTGATGACTTCGATGACCTGGTATGGTCCTTCCCAGTTTGGTCCCAAAACCCCATCTTTGGGATCTTTCCCGGCCAGGAAAACTCTCCTTAGGACCAAATCACCGACGCTAAAGGCATGTCTTTTGACCTTAGTGTTGAAGTAACGAGTGATCTTCTGTTGATAATGGGCGAACTGGAGTTGTGAATCTTCTCGCCTTTCATCCACTAAGTCTAGGGAATGGCATAGGAGCTCGTGGTTCCTGCCTTGGTCGTAGTGCTGGACCCTATGTGATATAACTTTAACTTCCACGGGGAGGACTGCTTCACTCCCAAAGGTTAGGGAGAAAGGCGTGTGACCCGTGGGAGTCCGATGTGAGGTCCGGTACGCCCACAGGACTTGGGGGAGCTGTTCTGGCTAGATCCCCTTTGCCTCATCTAGCCTTTTCTTGAGGCTCGCCTTTAGAGTTTTGTTGACAGCCTCGACCTGGCCGTTCGCCTAGGGATAGGCCACGGATGAGAAACTTTTCACAATTTCGTGCCTTTCGCAAAATTCTGTGAACAGATCGCTGTCAAATTGAGTGCCGTTATCGGAGACGATCTTCTTAGGTAGTCCAAATCGACATATGATGCTTTTAACCACGAAGTCTGACACCTTTTTCGATGTTATTGTTGCCAACGGCTCTGCCTCGGCCCACTTGGTGAAGTAGTCAATGGCTACTACGGCGTAACGGACTCCGCCCTTTCCGGTAGGCAGGGCACCTACTAGATCTATCCCCCAAATGGCAAATGGCCAGGGAGATGAAATCATTTTTAGCTCGACCGGAGGAGCTCGGGCAACCGCAGCGAATTGCTGACACTTGTCGCACCTTTTTACATATGAGATCGAGTCTTTGGACAAAGTCGGCTAGTAATAACCTTGCCTGAGAACCTTAAAAGCCAGGCTTTGCCCCCCAGTGTGGTCTCCACAGAATCCTTCATGAACTTCTTGCAGGATGGCCTTCGCTTCACTTGGGAGAACGCACCGGAGGAGAGGTAGGGAATGCCCATGTCGGTACAACACCCCTTCGACTAGCGTATATCTCGGAGCTTGATAAAGGACCCGCCGTGCGTCGTTACGCCCTTCGGGTAACTTGCCCTCGACGAGATACTCAATAATGGGAGTCATCCAGGTCGGCCTGATGTCAATCATTTCAATTTCCGCCCGATCCTCGTCTATGCTAGGATTCTCCAAGAACTCAACTGGCACCAACCCTAGAGTTTCTGTCTCGCCCGAGGTGGCGAGCTTGGCGAGAGCATCTGCGTTGGCATTCTGCTCCCGAGGTATCTGTTCGATTGACCCTCGAACAAACGCAGACAGTTCAGACTTTACTTTTGCCAAATAGGCGGCCATCTTGGGTCCCCGCGCCTGATATTCGCCTAGAACCTGGTTCACCACGAGCTGGGAATCGCTGAAGCATTGGACAGAGCTCGCCTTTAGCGCACTAGCTATCCTAAGTCCAGCCAACAAAGCCTCGTACTCTGCCTCGTTGTTAGACGCCTTGAACCCGAACCTTAGCGCCGAGTGGAATCTATGCCCCTCTGGGGATATCAGAATGATTCCGGCCCCGGAGCCGTTCTCGTTAGATGAGCCATCAATGAAGATCTTCCACGATGAGCGTGAGGGGGCGACCTGAGGTGAGTCTTCTGATGGAATCTCCTGGAATCCTGCGCATTCAGCCACGAAGTCGGCCAAGGCCTGACTTTTTATGGTAGTTCGGGGAGTATAGAAAATCTCGAACTGACTGAGTTCGACCGCCCACTTTAGCAAGCGTCCCGATGCTTCAGGCTTTTGCAAAACCTGCCTTAAAGGCTGATCGGTCATGACGTGTACAGAGTGGGACTGGAAGTACGGCCTGAGTTTTCGCGAGGCCGTGATTAGGCAGAACGCCAGTTTTTCCATCATTGGGTACCTTGATTCGGCTCCGAGGAGTCTCTTGCTGATGTAATATACCGGTTTCTGAGCCTGGTCCTCTTCTCGCACAAGAACGGCACTAGCTGCGTCCTCAGTGACGACCATGTAGAGGAAAATAGGTTCTCCTACCTTGGGCTTTGATAGCACAGGCGGTTCATCCAGATGCGCCTTCAGATCGAGGAATGCGCTTTCGCACTCTACTGTCCATTCGAACTTCTTATTTCCCCGGAGCAGGTTGTAAAAGGGCAAACACTTATCGGTCAATTTGGAAATGAACCGGTTCAGTGCTGCCACTATTCCTGTGAGGCCTTGGACATCTTTCCGCGACCTGGGGGAAGGAAGCTCGAGCAATGACCTGATCTTGTCGGGGTTTGCCTTGATTCCTCGAGTATTGACTATGAAACCCAAGAATTTCCCTGATGCGACACTGAAAGTGCACTTCTGAGGATTGAGCCTCATGCCATATTCTCGCAGTATGTCAAAGCATTCTTCCAGGTCGGCGACGTGGTTGCTGGCAGTCTTTGACTTGACGAGCATATCATCGACGTACACTTCCATGCTTTTCCCGATCTGGTCCGCGAACATTCTGTTAACTAGCCTTTGGTAGGTAGCTCCGGCATTCTTCAGACCGAACGGCATGACCTTATAGCAATAGACATTAGTCGGGGTCATGAAGCTGGTATGTTCCTGGTCTGCTGGATTCATCGCGATCTGATTGTAGCCCGAGTACGCGTCCATGAAGGACATGAGCTCGTGCCCTGCCGTGGCATCCACCAATTGATCGATCCTCGGCAATGGAAAGCAATCCTTAGGGCAGGCTTTATTCAGGTCGGAGAAGTCAATGCAGGTCCGCCACTTCCCGTTGGGCTTTGGAACTAACACAGGATTGGCAACCCAAATGGGAAATTTGGCTTCGCGGATAAAGCCACACTTTTTGAGCCGGGCCACTTCTTCTTCAAGGGCTTCGGCTCGGGTTGTCCCTAAACGTCTCTGCTTTTGAGACTTGGCAGGGACGCTTTTATCTAGGTGGAGCGTGTGCATGATGACGCTCGGACTGATCCCTGTCATGTCCTCATGCGACCAAGCGAATACGTCTAGGTTCTTTTGCAGAAACGTAGTCAGCTCCGCCTTTCTTATATCGCAGAGGTTCTTTCCGAGCTTAACTGTCCGCGATGGGTTTTGTTTATCGATGCTCACCTCCTCGAGCTCCTCAATAGCTTGTAGCTCGGACCTGTCCTCGCCTACACGGGGATCAATATCCTCACTTAGGGCGGTCTTTTCATCTTCGGAAATCTGAGGTTTTTCAATCTCAGGAGCTGCCTTTGGTCCCTGAGATTCCTCTTCATCCTGAATGGCCATCGTCACCTGCCCAGGTTTAGATTTTCCCTTCATGGAAATGCTGTAGCATTCCCTGGCAGTGAGCTGATCGCCCTTGATAGTACAGACCCCTGTTGAAGTGGGGAACTTCATGGCGAGGTGCCAGATGGAAGTGATAGCCTTGAAGGCTATGAGTGTAGGTCGGCCCAAAATGGCATTGTAGGCAGCGGAGCAGTCAATGACCACGAATTCGAGTAGTTTGGACATTGTCCGGGACTCCTCTCCTAGGGTGATCACCAGCTCGATTGTCCCTATCGCTGCTGATCCTTCTCCAGAAAAACCATACAGCATCATCGAGGTTGCCTTAAGCTCGGCAACAGTCAGACCCATTTTTTCTAAGGTGGATCAGAACAGGAGGTTCACCGAGCTCCCATCGTCCACCAATACTCTCCTTACTTTCTGGTTGGCGAGCTGGACTGTTACGACCAAGGGATCGTTATGAGGGAATTGGACATGGCCTGCGTCTTCCTCCGTGAAAGTTATCGGTTGTTTCTCTAGTCGTTGCTGTTTTGATTGACGCTGTTCCGGGACGAACTCCGCTCCATTGTGGGCCTTTAATTCATTCACATACCTCTTCTGGGCGCCCCTACTCGTGCCGGCCATGTGTGGTCCTCCAGAGATGGTGGATATCTCTCCCTCGACCACGGGGGGAAGGACGTCCTGATCTGCCTGACGCCCGAGCTGACTGGCTGGGACCTCCGGAACGGGTCGACTTGCCGGGACCCGGTTCCGCGAGTACTGCGCCAATGGTTCTGCTCGGATGAGAGTCTCGATTTCATCTTTGAGGTGCCTGCAGTCGTCGGTATTGTGCCCGACGTCGTTATGAAAACGGCAGAACTTCGAAGCGTCTCTCCTTCCCTTAGGGTGCTTCAATGGCTCAGGCCTCTTCCAGGGGACCCGAGTAGCGTTGGCCAGGAAAATATTTTCCCTGGTCTGGGTGAGCTCGGCATAGGTTGCGAACACGGGCTTGAATTTATCCACAGACTTATTCTTCTTTTGACCGTGCTGGTTGTTTTCACCATTTCCTTTTCTTTTGCCACCACCGGGCTGGTTATTCTGCGCGACGTCGGGAATCGCCACTACGATCTCTATTCCCGTCCCAGTGGGCTTCTCGGGGGCCTGGCTGGTCCCTGCGGCTGAAGCTTCAGCTTCTTCCAAGTTTATCCACTCTTGGGCTCTGTTAAGGAATTCACTAACCGAACTGACCCCCCTCCTTTGAATATCCTTCCACAGGTCTCCGCTGACTAGGATCCCGGTCCTCATGGCCATGAGTTTGGAGCTATCGTCAGCGTCTCTGGCTTGAGCAACGACATTTGCAAATCTGCTCAAGTAGGCTTTCAGCGTCTCACCAGGTTGCTGTCTCACGTTAGCTAGGGAGTCGGCCTGGACTCAGGCGGCCTAAGAGGCTCTGAATGCCCTCTTGAAGTCAGCCGAAAATGTCTTCCAGGAGCTGATTGACTGCCTTTTACTCTGCTTGAACCACTGCCTGGCGGGCCCAGTTAGGGTGGAAGGAAAGATCAAGCAACGAAGCTCCGGTCCGATGTTATGGGCCATCATTAGGGTGTTGAACATCCCTAAGTGGTCAGACGGGTCTCCATCCCCGTTGAACTTTGACAAGTGGGGCATACGAAAGCCAGAAGGGTATGTCGTCGCTGCTATATTGGGGGCGAAGAGTTCCATCTCATCCCCTGAATCATATTCATCTTTTTCTTTTTCCGATAGGAGCTTCTTCATCAGCTCCTCCATCTGAGTTAGGCGCTCTAGGGTTTTGTCCTGAGATCCTGGGTTATTCCGGGGCTGTTCAACAGCTCCGGTCCCGTTGTACATATTAGGTGGGTTGTTGCCCCTCCTATCTTGAGATAGGTTATTTGGGACATTTCCACCGTTACGTACTTCGGATCGGACCCCCACTGAACGGCCCTGGCTACCATCCCTAACTCAATCCTCTCTGTGAGAATTGAGGCAATCTCGAAGGTCGCCTCCCTGGGTAGTACGGTGACTTTGTGCCGAACTTAGTCGCTGGCGCAGGTCTCCTCCCGAGAGATCACTCCGTCCACTACCGGTCCAGTGACTCCTGCTGGACTGGCTCGGGGTGCGTCTTTGGCGGCCATGACCTGATCCTTCCTCCGGCACCCTGCCGCGCCAGGAGGGTCCAGCTGACGGCGGGCCTCTCCTGCTATTCCCGTAGGTCGGGATGTCTCGGACGGGCTGAGGAGACGGATATCTGATGGGAGAAGGAGGATGCCTGACCGGAGAGGCGATCCTAGTGCCGTCCGGACGGACTAAATTTGGTGGGGGCCTCTCGGCCCTGCCAGCTTGCTAGTCCCGCGCTGGGCGAGCTGGACGAGGAACTGAATGTCCTTCGGGGACGGCTCGACATCTCTGGCCTTCCTCGACCCCCCCTCGGGAATTTCCTCGATCTCTTCTGGGCGCTCTCGAGGGAGGCTGAGAACTAGGGGTCGACGTCCTAACCGAACGGCTGTACTGCTGCTGTCCGATCCGAGGCATTTCCCTGAGGTTTGCCTCCTGATGGTGTGATGAAGGGGTGGAGTTGGCTGCAGGAAGTCTCCCCGAACGGCTATGCCTGGACCGATTACTCCGGCGAGACTTAGGAGCCTCGCCTTGCCTCTCTCCAACGTTACCGTTGGTTGTGAGAGGGGGTAGACGGCTCAGAATATCTTGGATTTGCTGACCAGCTGCTGCTAACTGGCTCCTCAGCTGAACATTCTCCATCTCCACTGCAGAATAATAACATGGATTCGGATTAGGCGGCCGGGGCGCTGAACTACCAGTGTCGTCTTGGCCCGCCGGCTACTTTCCTAGCCTCTGCTGGACTTCAGGAGCTTGCTCATCAGGGATGGCAACCTGGTGGGCCTCCTGCCCATCATGCTGTTCTGTCTCGTTACCATGCCTGGATCGAGTGGTCACCATAGTTGGATGTCTGCGGTAGTACTAATCGAACTTGCTCTCAACGAAAGCACCAAACTGTTGACGCGGTTCTTCGACAACAGGTAATTAAGAGAAGAAGAGAAAGAGATTAGTACTAAAAGTAGAACCGTCACAGATATGAAATCTTTGGGAAAGAACTAGGTGACTCAAGACACGTTTTTAAGTGGTTCAAAGGTTAAAATCCTTCTACTCTACTAGTCAATATTATTCATCCTCTCTGGGTATTTGATTTACAAAGTATATAGTCCTTCAAAGACTATTTTTTCCAACCCCTATCAACTCCCAGGGTCTCCCTATTTATAGGAGAAGGCACCTGGAAGTTGGTAGGGAGGTCATCCCGTGACCTTACCATTTGTCATATCAAATCTGTGACATTCATGATTAATTCCTAAACCTGACACACAAGTGCGGTCTAATCAGCATGGAAGGAGATAATGGGCCGCACGGCCCAACCCGTCCGTGGGTGTCTGAATACGCACGTTCCTGCTGCGTGTCCGAGAAGTCAGGGGGATATCGGGCACGTGATGGCAGGAATATGCACGTTTATCTTGCGTGTTGACTTCCCATAGGGTCGGAGCTTCCTGAGAAGCTCGTGACCTGAGCAGTTCGTAACCCGAGCTTCTCCCGTCCGTGGCCTTCGGATGTCACTCTTAGCTCCTGGGCAACAAATGCGGCTGGAAATAGAACCTCCGGTCTGCGGGAGCCTCGGACTAAACCTGATTAGTCCGAGGCTCGTCCTGCTAAACAGCCCGTGGGAAAACTAGGGCGTACAGTTCTCAACCTACATACAGTAGTCAAGGGTCGTGCCCTATCAGAATAACTCATGCTTCTTATTTAGACTAGCAGATAAAGCACACGTGATTCATTTAAGCAAACACACACATAACTATATTAATAGTTACCTAACCCTGAGTCGAGCTTGTCTTTAGAAGTGAATGTACATGCCCAGTCCAACATCAGGAACCCTTAAATCTTGGCTGCTTAGATTCTAAGTTGTAACGCCCTACTAATTAGGGTCCATTACCAAGTGTGTTTAAAACCAGTGTTGGACTTGCTAAACAAGTCATTTGGACTAAACATGTGATTAAGCCACTAAAGGTTTAGGTATTAATACTTCTGGTCAACTCATAAACATTTCCATTAAGTTAAAAACATGTTCTTTACATGGGATCCCAAAAACATCAGTTTAAACGTCAATTACAATACTCAGGTTACACAATAAGCCGACCTAGGTGGCAAAAGCTAGGTTTGACCCTAGTTCCCCTGAGCATCTCGGTCGTGGTGGTCAAGCAGACTGCATTTGTACATACCACTGCTAATGCCCTCCGACTCATGGCTAGTTGAGCTTTTCTTTACCTTTACCTGCACCACAAAGCACATGTGAGCCAGAAGACTCAGCAAGAAAACATATTCAACAGCTTATAGAATAAAACTATCATCAAACAGTAATAACTGATACTGATGCATTCATTAAACCAAGCTGGAGACCATAGAGTCACACAAGTGCATGTTGCACTTTCTTTCAAGTTACTGGTATCTGAGCCAGTCAAGTGCATATCGCACTCTCAGGGTGGCTGATAACTCTACAAAATAGAGTTATTTTACCACTTTTTATGTGTTAATTGTTGCTTCGTTCTTGAGTTCTTAATTGATTTATTAAGTTTTTTAAGTAATTTTGAATTTATTAGGTTTATTTTAATTTTATAGATTTTTGTGTATTTTTATAGTTATATTATTGTAAAATGTTATAGTTTAAATTATTTAAAATTAATATTGTTAAGTTAGGAGTAAGATGTAATGTTGAGCTTAAATGTTAAATATAAATTAAGTTATAATTAATATTTTCAAAGAATTAACTTGATTTATTTTATAATGGAAATATTTTATTATGATTTAGTTTATATTTATTTTGTTAGGGAATTTGGTGTATTTTTGCTATTGAAAAATAAGAAAATTGAAAGAGAAGAAATGGCATTTTAAAAGAAAAGGTTGTAAAAAGCTGGCATTTTCTTTCAGCCAAGCCCGTTACACCCCTAAGCTACAGTACCATTTCGGCCCAGCATCAGCTCCATCAAAGCCATCAGCATCCGTGTTCTCCCAGCCTTCACGTGTTTCCTTCAGGAATGCACTTCATTCCATCAGCATTCAGCCACCTTCGGACCAGCTGCCACCTCACGCCCAAGGCTCAAATCTCCATTCAGCCAGCATCTCCTTTGGCCCAAGTCCACCTTCAGCAATCAAACCACCAAGGCCCAAGAAGCTCCAGCAGTCACGGACCAAGTCCCTCCACCAGCCACGCCTGGCTCTTCAACACAAAGACAGCCACAATCTTTTGCCTAAACCAGCTGCCAAATAGCCACCAAAATGCCAAAAATTATGTTTTTCATTCCCAATATTTTTCACTCAAATATCAATTCACTCTTCCCTATTTTTCTTACCTAAATAAATATTCCTAATTTATTTTTTTACCATAGCTTTTCACTAATATTTTACCCAACCAAACATTTCATCTTTCCAATACTCTTACACTTACTCTATTTATCCTATCACTTCCCAACACAATTAAATTAATCAATTTATTTATTTTAATTTGATTAATTTAATCTCCATATTTTGCCTATAAATAGAGTCTTGTAAGACCATTTGGGGAGCTCTTCTTCTTCATCTTTTTTTTCAACCTCTTCTACACTCCATATTTCTCTCTTTTTTTCACTATTTTCTATCTACCATTTTCATCTTTTGAAGAGCATGTCAAGTATGTTATTTTGTAATTTTTATCTAGTTATGAGCTTCTAATCTTTTTCAAAGGTTATTAAGATGATGATGAAGCAAAATGTAACTAGATAGTATTTTTTTTTTGTATGTTGATTTCCCTTTTGTACAACATTGTTTATGGATTTTTCTATCAAAGATATGCATTTTTCATCTAGTGTTGATTGTTAAAGCATATTACACTTAGTTCTTCATTATGAAAAAATATGATATTCTTTGATTAAATGTTTTTAATTAAACTGTTCACATCTAATTCTTGGAGCATAAGTATCATATTTTGCCTAAACATAATCTCTTTGATTTTTTGTAGTTTCATTAGGTTGTAACACAACTAATGCTTAGAAATTATATCTTATATAAGTGAAGAAAAATCCTACATTTTTTAAAGAGTAACTTGTGCTTTAATAGAGAATATATTTTGAAAAAATATATAGTGTGATTTATTTCAACTATATCAAAACTTGGGAATCAATATACTTATAAATACTATTGAACTTGCATTTTGTGGATTCTAAAATCTTAATAATCTTATTTTACATATATCATTTGCAAACCATTTTTCTATTTAATCTTAAATCTTTTTATTACTTGTCTTTTATTTTTCTAAAACAAAATCTCATCAAATATTTGGAACTAGGTTAGAATATTATTGCTTTGTTTGAAATAGTTTCTTTTGATGTTAGTCAACTCCCATGGGTTCGACCTCGTATTTACATGAACATTATATTCCGAAACGATTCGTGCACTTGCGAGTTTAAATATTAAAACACCCTCTTTTGGGATCAACAGTGGCCCAGCCATGGTGGGCTGCACTCCACGTGCATTGTGCCAATCTTAGCTTATAAACTAAGTTCTTTAAGCCCCTGACTTATAAGTCAAGCCACCATGTGCCTCTAACTTATAAGTTGAAGCCTTGGGACTCTCAACTTATGAGGCGAGTCTCCCAGAGTTCAGTATAATCTCAACTAATAAGTTGATCCCCACTTAACACCCTAAAAATCCTCTAGGTTATAAACCAAGCTTCACAGTCATAACAGACAGTCACTTGTTTCACATAACACATCTATCAATAATCACAATGCATTATAATACATTCACACAGCAGCCATAAGCATAATCATAATTATGCACATTACAATGTACCTAATCAGATATTCACCAACATAATAATAATCATGTTCATCACCTTGACAAGCTCTAATCATGCATTCACATAACAAGTGCAGTTTTCTTACCTTCGGTCCAAATGCGAGTTACTAACGACGGCCCTTTGAGTACGATCCCTGATTCGAGCCCCTAGCGTAACCCTAGTCACAACCGTAATAAGGAAGTTACATCAACAACAGATAAATAAAAGCTTCCAGACAAATCTTAGCTTCCGTGACATCGAATTCCACTTAACAAGGAAGTAGAATCGATCCTAAGCCCAAATGGTTAAGTTCCCAATCTGAAAATCCCATCTAAGCCAATTTTCCCCTTTAGGGCCGCAGCCCCTCACACTCGAGCCGCGGCCCACCTCAAAATCCAGAGGCTCGGCCTCCCTGAAAACCAATGTGCGCCGCGCGCGCACCCCTGCTGGCTCAAAATTCCCTTCGCAGGCCGCGGCTCACCAGAAAAGGGCCGCGACTCAGCCCCACGAACCCATAATTTATGGGTTTTTTCTGCAGCCGAACCCAACTAAAACCCATCTAATTCCATCCTAACCTTCCAATTCAATTCCCATAATTACCACAACCCTTTCTAAAAACAAAACCCAGCTATATATTATCATTTAACTTATCAAAATTCACAAACTCAACCTTCCAACCATCTAACATGCAAATACCTTAAACTTCAATCAACAATCACAAAATCACCAAGAGAAATAGAGTTTAAATCT
Organism: Humulus lupulus; assembly: GCF_963169125.1. Classification (NCBI taxonomy): domain Eukaryota; kingdom Viridiplantae; phylum Streptophyta; class Magnoliopsida; order Rosales; family Cannabaceae; genus Humulus; species Humulus lupulus. Next base: position 45,845,534 of record NC_084800.1, on the reverse strand, counting down.
TACCTCAGAGATGAAAAACGCCCTTGAACTAATCCACAAGTCTAACACCTTGATTTCCCAAGCTTTGGTCCTCAATTTCCCAAAAAAAACTCCTCAAGCTTCCATGGCACCTAGAGTAAACGAGGGAGAGAGAAAGTGAGTTGTTGAATTCCTTTTTCATGTAATTTCTCAAACTTTCTGAGTATATCCCAGCCAATTAAGTCTTAAACCTGAGTGGAAATGACTAAGTTGCCCCTTGTCCTTAGCTTATACCTCAAATGTTCACAAGGGCAATTTTGTCATTTACCTTATATCCCGCTATCCACAATTTGCATCCTATAATTCCCGCTACTTCCAATTTTCTTACACGGTTACCAATAAATTTTCCCATTACCCACTAATTCCCGGTAATGTACTAAATTAATAAAATATCCCTACGCTTACCCCGAGCCAGGTATTAAGACCCCGTTGTGACTTTTCCGCTAACTTGCTCATCGGGATCGCCTCTCGTCGAGTAACTTAAATATATCCACATAATAATATGGTCTCAATCACACAAACACATCTTTGCGTTAATACCCCAAACGGGTCAAATTACTAATATACCCTTCTTATAAGAAACAGGCCCACATACACATATTTAACATCTCTAACATACAAGCATGATTATATTATAATATAATTCACATAATAATTCAATTATTGCATCCCGGCCCCCTAATCCAAGCACTAAGTCACATTAGGAAATTTGGGATGTTACAGGTGGCGAGTCAAATTTTCGGTTCACCGTTCATCGCAACTATTCTGGGGTAACCAGGGCGTCACAATACTCGTTCCTGGAGGCAAGTCTGCAGTGGCTTCAGCCCGGGTACTCCTCCGGGGCCTTGGCTGATTCGACTGTGATGCTTGTTCCGTCCTCCTGGCGGTTGTGCTCCTGCGGGGGCATCCTCTAGGCCTCCGGGGAGGTGCCTGGGCGTTAGCTGTCTGTTTGGCTAATTCTTCATTGCGTTTTGTCGCCTCTGCCAATTGTTTGCACAATTGACGATATTCAAGTTCCACGATAGGAACATATCTTTCAGGGTTGTAGTATAAATCCTCGTCAGGCCTGGGGGCAGGCGACTCCCGAGAGTTGGAGGAATCACTCATCTCCTTAGGATTCGGATCCACCATAGGCTGCTTTCCAGGTCGTCGGGGATATTCCTTGTTACGAGGAGTCTGTTCCTCGGGTATCTGGGGCAATGGTCGCCCACAATTACTGGGATTTCTTGCAGTGACCATTGATTATTTAGAAGGTTTTCTGCTTAAACAGGCTCACGTCTTGTTTAATGGCTCTCAATGAAAGCACCAAACTGTTGACACCGTTTTTTGTCAACTCATAAATGTAGAGCAATTAAACAAAATACCAGAGGAAATAAACAATAATAGACACAATTTTTACGTGGTTCAACAGTTAAAATCTGTCTAGTCCACGAGTCAGTGTTATTCACTTTATGGGATTCTCTCAAAGCTTTCTGGAAGCAATTTTACAGAGTCTTCCCAATACCCATTTCTTTTTCTTCTTTACAAATGAATTGCCCCACACTATTTATAGAGTGGTTTACCGAATATCTCCCCTCATATTTTGGGGGAGTTATTATACAAATCAATTAAATAAATGCAATTAAATGCATATAGTTACTATGTACGCGTATAAATCCCATGATATTTGGAATTTAACAACAAATTACAACCAATCCCTTAAACATAGGGATTTTATAACAATAAAGATGTTCACACCCAGCTCGCGATCTTGAACATTCAATTCACATGCCTTCGAGACCAATCAACCATCACGAGCTCGCTACCTCGGCTCGCCTCAACTTTTAACAAGTAACATTGTTTAGATGATCCTTTTCGAGCTCGCAATGCCCGAACTCGAACCGTCTTGTCTGATAACAGAAAGTGAATCAGGGAATTTAAACAAGTGTTGAATCACTGTCATTGCAGCTTTGAGCTTGACTTATAACCTCGAAACATCTCCGAAACCACGTAGTTTTCGAGCTCACCAATTTCGATGTTGTCGCACTTACTTCACAACAAGACTGTTCTTGATATTTTCATTAAAGTCGATTATGATGAACCTGTAACGTCCCTAAGGTAGGGTACGTCTGCCACATACTCGTAATTCTAGGGTTTACGAGTATGTAAGGCACTTGACCAAAAGAATTAAATAAAATGATACGAAGAAATACAGAAAAATTTAAACTTTTATATAAACTTATTAGAAGAAATTATTACACGTATGAATACTTTAAATTTAAGGCAGCCATATGAAAACTCTAAACCATTATTGCATTGCTACTGAGTCCGTGCTCCACAAGTTGCTCAACAGCTAAAGCCACACCTGGAAAAATGTTGGAAAATAACATAATGAGCTAACGCTCAGTAAGCAAATCTCATGCATACACATACACATGAATGTCGTGAGCTTGTAGTGCACATATACTAATATGCTGACTTATATACTTATGCATTTCATTTATTGCTCGTGCACTTTCAAACTTTACTTTTATGCTCTTTCTTTTAGTTTCACGTTTTTATGGGCCCAATATCACTTGTGCACACTGTTTGATTCAGCCAATGCCTGCAGGGCTTGTTACACATATCATATAGAATCCCATGGGTTCTCCTCCGGCTAGCCATCATCTCAGCTAGGCTCATCATAACACTCATTTCATCGTTGCCATAGCTGCCATACTTATTACACATATGGAGGAGAAAGACGGAAACATGGCAAACATATCTGAATGGTCAACTCTGACCTAGCCCGCACTAGTGGGCAGCCACTATAAGTCTTATAGACTTCCGTCTTCTTTACTGAACTTACTTGATTGCTTCATCAAAACAGTGGCACCCTTTTTAAACATCTTATTATCACTTTGCTTAAGCCTTGTGTCATTAAAATGTTTAACTTTACATAAGACTTTTCAAGACATTTCATAACTTTTCTCATATTCATATGCATGGTCTTATATCACATAATAATGTATCACATAACTGTACATGCCATGCATACATGCTGATGCTGAAATGCCAATGTTCGTGTTCATGACTGATGTTGATGGTATTCAATCAAGGCATTGTATCACATCTCATGTAACTCAAAACATCTTTAGTCATAATACATGAAGCTTTGGGTTGGTGGCGTTGTTATACCTTAACGTAGAGCTATGGCTCAGGTCTAAGGTTTCCAGCCTAAAAACTTAAACGCTTCATATATCATAACATATAACAAATCATGAACATAGAGTAATCCACATATCCATCAACATAAGAACACATACTTGCACATAATTCATATCATTCTTAACCAAGTAAGACGTCTTTCACATATCACAGAATTCATCAATTACATATCACACAACACCCTTATGGTGTTCATATAACCATTCTTCACATACTTATCATATGCATCATCATCATACCATACTTAACTCATCAGATGTACACAATCAATGTAGTCATGCATCTTACACTTAAGCACAAAAGGTGAGATTTACTTACCTTAGGTCCTTAGCTTATTTTAAAATTCCTCACCAAGAGTCAATCAATCAAATCCATACAAATCCTATTCAAGGCACATCATTTATTAAATTCTATCAAAATCATAAATATACACTATTGATAGTGTATATTAATAATACCAGAAACTATATAAATGATAATAATAAATTATTATCAACGTAATGCAAATAACTCTTCATATAAAACCATGCTTTAAACCTTGCTCATAAGATAATATACCCTTATGATAATAATAATAATAATAATCCCAACAAAAATAATAATTATCGTCTATAATTAAACTTATTTCGATATTAATAACAAAATACTTCAATAGCAATACGTATATGGATGTATATATTCAAATAGTCATTTTATAAAAGAAATCATATTTGTAACATAAAGTTGTAATAATCAATATAATGATAATAATATAAATATAAATATTTATATTATTATTAATTAGTCATAATATCAATTCCAGTGATATAATAAATATACTTTCTCCAAACTTCACTGGTCTTACAAATATCAATAACTGTAGGAAACTAATATTTGATATTATTTTAATATTCAAATATTAATATACAATAATAATGGTTAGATAATAGGTTTACTATAAATCATACTTTTCATATATATATATATGAATCTGTATTCTTGATTTACTTAACAAAATAATAACAATAATAATTAAAATTACTTAATCATAATAATTTCCATATGAATATAAAATCAATTAAATATGTATTTTTATACTTGATTTTATATCTAATATTTTCTAGAAAATTAGACAGCACAACGGCTATAAAGTGGACAATTTCAAAATCAAAACCTGTATCAAAAATATATATAATCCCAGACAGCCAGTAAATTACAGAAAATATTCCATATATCAATAATATATAATTATATACCATAAATACACATAATAACAATTACTCTAATCAATCACAATTAAATCACAATATATAGGTTAAAGAAATTATACCAAAATGATCGGGTTCCACAATAAGTCAAACGATGATTTTCTGAGACTCAAAACGTACTTCGGAACCTCGAACACTAAGTTTCGACCGTCGGTCTATGGTGGATCGCGGTGGCTCGTGGTGGGCCCACCACCCAACTATGGTAGATGTAAGAACAAGTTATTGGGTTTTGAAGCCCACAACACGAGGAGCACGATGGTGGTGACGGATCGGCAAACGGATGCCCGAGGTGGCCGAATCGCAACTTTGAAGTCGCGGGGTGGCCGAACTTAAATCGAGTGGTTGAGGCGTTTAATCGGCGAGTGAGCTCTAGATTCCCGCGAGGGTCGATAGTTCGGAGGCCTCTGAATCCAACGGTCCGGCGCGTGGCTAAAAATGGTGGCCGGAAAGTACTCCTGCGTCGTCGGCAACAGTAACACGCAGAGAGAGAGAGAGAGAGAGAGAGAGAGAGAGAGAGAGAGAGAGAGAGAGAGAGAGAGAGAGAGGGCTCGGGTAAAATGAAAGGCTGAAGCCTTTTATTTTATTTTATTTTATTTATTTATTTTTAAAAATTACACTTGGACCCAAAATACTAAAATTCTTTTCAAATAAGCCCTTTAGCCAAACTTTCTTAATTTTATAAAAATCCCCAATTAAAATTATATGACATTTGGGTCCAATACTTGACTACTCAAGTTTCTCTTTCTTTAATCTCATTAAAAACATAAAATCATATTTTAAACACTATTTTTTCCATTACTATTTCTTAAATTTGTAAAGTTGTACATTTTATGTATTAAAACTTTGATTTATAATAAATAAATGTATTATGAAAATGTTAGATATTACAGAACCTGCTTATTTCGAGCTGGCATTTTACAAGCATGACTTTCGAGATCAAAATTTTTATTCTCAAAATTTGGGTGTAACAATATCCTTTAATTTTTAGACAATAAATATATAGAGAAAATATATTCTATTTTATCATTTTGTTTTTCAATTTCTCATTTTCTTTAATATATGTGAATGTGATATTGAGAAGTGGACGGAAAAAAAAGAAAATAAAAAGGTAAATATACATACAATTATATATATCAAATCATTAAATTAATTAATTATTAGAATAAAATTAAATAAGTGCAAGGTCAATTAATTAGTATAATATGAATATCTTGGTTAAGTAATTAAAAAGCAAATCAGATGTATAAATGTGTCAAATTATACATATATCTCTTCTATATAATAAGTGGGTAGATAATGAATTTTTTTTTTTTTAACATTCTTGATTTTAATGGTAGATTGTAAACATGATTTAAACTTAAATCAAAATAAATAAATAATTAATTAAACAAATTAAAATATGATATTTTTGAGATATTTTATAATGACAATTATTTAAAATTAATAAAATCATACGTTTTATAACTTAAATAAAATTTAATTAAACTTAAATTTCATGTATTAGGATAATATCATATTAAACATATTACATAATATAATATACTATCCTTAGTATATTATATTAACAACTACATAAACTTCAACAAAAATAAATAAATTAAAATAAGACATTTTAAAGATATTTTATGATAATTTAAATAATTAAATTATATTTATTTAAAAATAATAAAGCCATTCTTCTATTTTATAAATTTGTGTGATAGTTAGTTTTTATCAAGTGGTTGGAGCTCTTTTTCTTCATCAAATTCACTAGGGGTGTACACGGTTTGGTTTGGTGCGATTTAGAAGAATTTTGAAACCAAACCGCTCATGCGGTTTTTTCAAAATGAAAAACCAAACCAAACCATTAAAATTAAAAAACCAAACCAAACCAAACCATAAATAAACGGTTTGGTGCGGTTTGGTTTGGTTTTAACCATATAACTAAATTATTAAAATTTTAAAATTTTTTTATTATAAAATAATTAACTAAATAATTGTATTTAAATAATAATAATTTTAGCTTTACTTTTAAGACCATAAAAATCTACAAGAAGCTTATTTTCTTTGTTGTTGTAAGTGTAAGTATTTTGAATCATTTTATAGAAGTGGGAAAAAGAAATGTTTACTTTCTAAACAATGTGGGACTTTACATTTCTCTTTTTTTAGTTTTGGAAACATGTGCATGTATTAAATACTACTAAAAACATATCCTAAACAATTAAATTGTGTTGGCTTGGATGGTTTGATTGATTTTATATTAACTTAAGTGTAGGGGTTCAAATCTTTGAACCATCATTTCTAAAAACCATTTTTTTAGAAAAAATCACGGTCCGGTCCGGTTTAATTGGTTTTAAAAAATTAGAAACCGTGACCAAACCATTAAAGTTAAGCGGTCCGGTTAAAACCGAACCATCAAAAACGGTTTCACCGGTTATGGTTTTTGGCGGTTTGGTGCGGTGCGGTTTGGTTCCAAACCACAGTTTGCGGTTTATATGAACACCCCTAAAATTCACCAAAGGACATTGCGAATTACATTAGAAACTAAAAATAGTTGATGCATGTATATTACTCTACACTGACTTTTTCTATTATTATTTTATTCTATTATTAATTTCTTTTAAAATATTATTGTAATTTATATATATGTCATATAGTCATGTAATATATATATTTATATGAATGTTGTGTTTAGATGTCATATATATAGAGATTATTGATATAAATATTTATATATACTATAGAAGTGTAATTCATTTTATTATATATTAAAGAAAAAAAAAGTGAATAAGTTTTTATTTAAATTATAGACAATGGTTTGCCCTATTTTTTTAATACAAACATATTTGATTTATTTTTATGATATATTATTTTTTTATTTAAAATTTATATGATAATTAAAAAATAATAAAAATAAATACATGTTTGAATAAACATGTTTATATTGTTAAAACTAAACAAACGTGCATTGCACGTTATTTTTACCTAGTCTATTATATATAATAAGTGTGTAGATAAGAGAAATTCTTGGTTTTAACGTTTTTTATTTTTTTTAATGTTAACTTTAACAGAATATTCTTATATTTAACAGAATATTCTTATATCTAACGTTAGTTCGTAAATACTTAAACTTAAATAAAATAAAATAAAATAAATAATTAAAAAATTAAAAAAAGATATTTTTGTGATATTTTACAATGATAATTTTTAAAAAATAATAAATAATTAAACAAATTAAAATACAATATTTTTTTTTAGATATTTTACAATGATAATTATTTAAAAATAATAAATAATTAAACAAATTAAAATATGATATTTTTGAGATATTTTACAATGATAATTATTTTAAAATAATCAAATTTAATTAAACTTAAACTTACTTATTAGAATAATATCATATTAAAGATATAATATAATCTACTGTTAATTAGTAACAAATTGATTATTTTTTTAAAAACTAGCAAGAAACTTAAATTTAAAATACATGTATAATATTTAATATTACATTAAACATATAATATATAATTATCCCTCCTAAATTCAAAAACTAGAACAAACATAAATTTAAACAAAAATAAATAAATTATTTAATTAAAATATGATATTTATTTGAAATTTATATGATATTAATATAAATTTAATAAAAATAATTAATAAATTCTATAAATAAAACTAAGCAAACGTGCATATTGTACGTTGTTTGTATCTAGTATATATAATAAGCGTGTAGATAACAAAAATGATCAGTTTTAAAAGTTTTATTTTTTATTTTTTTAATGTTAAATTAACAGAATATTCTTATATTTAACATAATATTTTTATATTTAACAGTAGTTTGTAAATACTTAAATAAAAAAAAATAATAATAAAAAAAATTTAAATATGATATTTTTGAGATATTCTACAATGATAATTATTTAAAAATAATAAATAATTAAATAAATTAAAATGTGATATTTTTGAGATATTTTACAATAATCATTATTTAAAAATAATAAAATCATACATTTTATAACTTAAATAAAATTTAATTAAATTTAAACTCACTTATTAGAATAATATCATATTAAATATATAATATAATATACTGTCAATTAGCAACAAATTGATTTTTTTTTTTTAAATTAACTATAAACTTAAATTTAAAATCTACTTATAATATTTAATATTATATTAAACATGTAATACATAATTTCTTGTTGTTTGTCTCAAATTCCAAAATTAGAATAAATATAAACTTTAATAAAAATAAATAAATTATTTAATTAAAATAAATTATTTATTTAAAAAATTTATGATATAAATATAAATTTAATAAAAATAATTAATAAATTCTATTAATAAAACTTACCAAACGGCATATGTCATCTTAACGATATCTAGTTTCTCTTAAAAAAAAAAATATCTGAAATAGAGTTTGACGCACTCCTGTGTATATATAAAATACAGCAAAAAAAAAAAAAAAGAAATTGTTGCATTTGCTCAAATTAATTTAGTTTGTGCTAATATAATATATACACACCGTAATTGCCAGCAAACAATAGAGTTGCCCCTTTTTGTAATTTTACAAAAAAATTTTTTCCCCAAAACGTGGTTTCAGGTTAAGCTTTGAGCCTCTCGTCTTACCCTACCCTTTTGTCGTGGAATCTCGGCGATCAGACCCGCTCTCATCGCTCGTCAACCATTGAAATTCTGATTAAAACAAAAATGAGTTCTAGGGACAAGGACCAGACGACGCCGCATCAGCCCCTTCTTAGCAGCCTCGTCATACGGTCGTCTAACAGCGACGGAGGCGGCGGCGGCATCCGTGGCAGTGACTACGAGCCCGGCGAGGTTCGCCGTGAGCCTCCTTCCTATTCCAGATCCGATCGGTTCTCCGGGGATTCTGGTTCGTTTCTCTCCGTTTTATGCTTTCATGTTTTGGTATTGTTTTACTGTAATTTACGTTCTAGTTTATACAACTAATAATTTATAGGGTTTAGCTTTCGGTGATTTATGTTTGAGTTTGAATTGGGATTTGGGGCAAATGATGTATTTGCAAACCCTAGATCGAACCAGCGGTTTTTTTTATAAGCTGGTTACTTACTGATGATGTTGTGTAATTTCATTTTCTGCATGTTTAAATTATCGTTTATGATTACGTATGGAGGTTTCTAGATGTTTATGGTACAATTCATGCTGGTTTTCGAATAATATTTTGCCAGTGCTGCTTATTGATGTCGAGCTTAAGTTGCGATGTTGTGAGCTTTATTTGTTACAATCTTATTAGTGCTCGAGTTGAAAGGATTTTATTTATTTTTTCTTTCTTGTTTTGCATTTGGTAGTTATTTCTTGTCTCTTTAGTTGGGTTGGGTATCTATTACTTTTTTGGTATGACATGAGTATTGGGCGTGCTCAATGATTTTGAGGTGTGTATCTCATATTATACAACCTATCTTCTATTTGTTTTGTTTCACGTCGAACATGTGGATCTAGTGCAACTTTAAGAGTGTAAAACTCCGAATAAATTTTTTTATATTATGTGTTACAGCTCCGAATGTTGCCTGCAAGAACTTGAATCTTGATGAAGGCACGTTGGTGTTAGTGCGGTCTTGGATCATGGTTTTGGGAAATTTTTGTTGCATATTATCGGTTAATTATGTTTATTGAAGCTTCCAACAGCGGATATTGCTGGGTATATGATTTTTTTGGCTGCATCACTAATTGAGTGTGTGGGTCTCATTATGTTAGTTTATCCATGGTCATGTTGGTTTCAATTTTTGGAAATAATGGTGATGTGGTTTGGTCAGTATCAATTTAGGCTAAGAAAAAATGCCATTCAAATTGGAAGCTTGTGAGGGATATTTTAAAGAATCGTGGATGCATGACATGGTATGATATATATTGCAAACCTATCATCAACGATTATACATAATTATAATGGTTATCCTGAGTTGTAAGTTTTAAGGAATCCTGCTATATGCTGGTTGGTCTACTTTTAACAACTGTCAGAAGATGGAAAACATGTTGACTGCTCCTGAATTCTTCGTGAGATGTGATGTGTCACTATGGAAGATGTTTGCTGGTCCACATTAAGCTTGGTATTACTGGCGCTACGGGTTCTTGTATTCTGCAGATTAGAATTCTCTTTATAAAATCCAAAAGTTTACTTACAGTTCCCATTTTTCTGTTTTATTTTTTCATTGTGTTTTTCCTTTGGATTTGATTAATAGGGTTCAGTTGGGTGATTTATAGCTGTATAGGTTTCAACGTTTCCAGTATTTAAGGTAGGTTCTGAGTGCATGGCTTTTTGGGACTTAACCTAGATTCTTTTAGTTGGTTCCTCATCTTTTCGTGTTACCACTTTTATTTTTTTGTTGCATATGGGATTATACATGCCTTAATTCTTCATCCCAGTGTCATTCAGAGTGATTATGCATTCTGGTGTCTATGGAAATTCACCAATTTCTTGCTTTACAAGTAAAACACGGGGGTATGTTGACTTATAATTATGTAGGAAGGAATGGACAAATTGGGAGCATGTAATTTGTCAAATTAATTGGACGCTTGCAGTTCTGTGGTCTTCTTTGGTGGGCTATTTCTCCTTTGTGGTTTGTGTTTTCATGATGCTAGATGTGTTTCAACTGAAGGGTTTGAAACATATGCACTGGGAGTCTTCTTCTCCTGTGTGGTTTGTGTTTTCATGATGCTAGATGTGTTTCAACTGAGGGGTTTGAAACATATGCACTGGGAGTCTTCTTCTCTTTGCTTGCTGTATTAGAAATCATTTATGTGCCTTCACCATCTGCATGTTGCAGATATGATCCAAGTTATCCATATAATCACTCTATCTGAGTGCTATTTTGAAGTTTTTGCTCCAGATACATGATTGTGGATTGGATCAGATAAGATATATAAGTGTAAGTGGGAACTAAGCATTTTATGATACATGGGGTAAATGGATGTGGCTCTTGAAAATAGGATCTGGAATTGTGTTGTTCTGCAGAAAGCAGCTACCAATCGATTGTGGTGGGTATGAGCGAACATGGTTTTGTTGATCTTTGTCATAATAACATTTACTGGTAATATGGGTTATTCGCTTGAGAAGTAAAAAGAAATGCAGTAATCGAAAGTTGTAATTTTGTACTGCTCAGTATGGGATTTCATGAGTGATGGTAACAGTCTTTGCAAACTTTGTTGAATTGGTCATTTGGGAATTCAACATCTCAATTCAGCTACTATGAGTACATTATTCTTCCTCCTTAATTAATGGTTGCTTACCTTTAGACTTCACTGCCTCTTTTCCAGGATATAGACTACGTGCAGGTTCTTCATCTCCTGTACGGAGGAGGGATGCTGATCATCGCTACAATCCTGATTTTGATCATTCTGGTGCTCTGGCACGCAGCCGTGAAGTTGGTAGTACAAGGGATACTGGTCGATTTCGAGATGCTTCACCCCCTTTTGTTCGAGGAAGGGGTGGTGGCAGGCCATTTGGTAGGGCGGCTGATGGTCCAGATATTGGTCGTGGGCCATTCAGAGGTGAGGGCGTGAACAGAAACAATCCAAACGTGCGACCAAGAGAAGGAGACTGGTTTTGTCCAGATGTTGTGTAAGTTGTTTTTTTTTCTTGCTTTCTATTTGCCTGTGCATCTTTGCTCTTATTTATTCTATCTACCATTGTTCTCATTTCTTCTGTGTATCATTTTCTTATTTCTTCTGTCTATTGTCTTAGATGTGGCAACCTGAATTTTGCAAGACGAGACCACTGTAACAATTGCAACAGGGCTCGCCCTGGACCTGGGGAAAGTCCTCGAAGGGGTTACCCTGTTCCGCCACCCCCAGATGCTATCCCTAGACGATTTGCTGGTCCTCCACTGGATCCTTCCCCAGGGAGGACTTTGAATGGCTATAGGTCCCCCCCTCGTGCTTGGGTTAGAAATGGCCCTAGAGAGTTGATTGGTGGAGATCTGCCACCTCCCAGGCACAATGACAGGTTTCCGGATCACCACCTGCGGAGAGATCGACCGGATTTTCCAGAGGACATCCACAGAGGAAGGGCCAAGTTTGACAGGTCAATGCCTTTGGATTGGGGCCATAGGGATAGAGGAAGGGAGAGCTTCTTTAATGATAGGAAAGGATTTGAGAGGCGACCTCTATCTCCACTTCCACCTCCACCGCCACCACCGCCTCCTCTTAGCCGTGGCCGTTGGGGACGTGACATTAGGGAGAGAAGTCGGTCGCCAATAAGAGGTGCTCCGCCACCTAAAGAGTACCGTCGGGATGTGTTCATGGGACGAGGTCGGGATGACCGGCGAGGCATGGCTCGAAACCGCATCGGTGGTGCATATTAACATGGTTAGGGCCCGTTAGATGTTTTTTTTGAGAGAGGGGTACTTGGAGGAGGCAAAAGGAAGGATGAGTGCAGATTTGGGACTACCGATGATGTTTATTTAGTTCCTTAGATACTTTATGAAACATTTCTGGAAGTTTTAGCGGGTTTTAGGTTAATGTACTTTTATAATTTGGGTTTGGAAATATTTGGTTCTTTGGATCAAAATGTTCGTCCTCACTGCTGTCTATTCCTTCCGGAGCAATTCAACGTATTTATCTGTTTAACGGAGTGGGTGGTTTTTACTGTGAAAATTTGGATATGCATGTCTCATTAATGCAGTACAAATAGGTGTGATTACAGAAATTCCTTATTATTATTTTTTGGTCAACGAATATTCTCGTATATGAGGTTAGTTTTTCATATATATATATATGTATATATATTATAAATTCCTTGATCAAGATTGGAAATAAAGTATGCATAATACATCATAGATGTACATTTAATTAAATTCGAGTAGTTTCTGTGGTTGTTATTATATTTTTTCTGGGTAGGGAAATATGAGTCGACACAGGCCAGCTCTGTTACCACTTACTGCTCTTGCAAACAACTTATCTGGTTTTGTATTTTTACTTAGAGGTGGAGCCAGCGAATGGGGTTTCGTTTGTGGCATTTATTTTTAAAAAAATTATTGCCGAATAAATCATTGCGAGTGCAGTTCAATAAAATAAACTGTGTTTTTTCTCCCATGTGAATATTGAGCGTCAGAGTTTGAATGTGAAATTATTTACAAGTAGCAAAATTTGAAGAAGATAATAAATTGCTAGCTTTTAAAACCAAAAAATATATTTAGGTATACGGTGAATAAACAAGAGGAGTAGACAACTGGGGGTTGAGATGAGAAGTATATGAATACAAACATTATCATTATCGTAGGTAAGCAATCTTAAAAGGTACAAAGTAAGTAGTTCATATAGACACAAATAAACAAAAGAATGGAATTAAAAGTACCCAAAAAAAAGTACAAACAGACATAAATGAGTCGAGGAAAGAACTATGCTGGGATATAGTAGAATAAAGGAAAATGAGAGGTTATAAAAGGAAAAAAAGAGACAAGAAAGCCAAGCTAAAGAAAAGTAAAAATGAAAAACATTAAGAAAATCAATAGTAGGATGAAAAATAAGATAAATGTAAATGCAAAGACACTTGATTGAGGAATAGTTGGATTTGTAATAGAATTATTATTATAGTAATTTGTTTTCTTAAATGAATATCTCTAAATAAGCTCTGTGATATCTTGTTAGGTTAATAGGTTCATCTAAGTATTTTTATTTTTAAGCAACAGTTAATTATTTTAGTAAGTAATACCTTGCCGGACATTTCTCCATAATTTTGCTTTGATGACTACCTATATCTACATTCTTGTTTTTATTTAGCAAAATAGCATTGGTTAGTTCTCCTATGCAGTAAGTAATACTCTTGCCGTACATTTCTACATAATTTTGCCACCAATATTTATATTCTTCCTTTTATTTAGTAAAATAATATTAGGTTGTTCTCCAGTGCACTCAAAAAGAGCATATCAGTACACTCCCTTTCTAGTTTTTAGCTTAGGAAGTATTTTTCACGCCAAATTTTTTATAGTTGTATATATTGTAGTTATTTAGAATATTTTGAAAATTTTCAAGTAATTTTAAATAATTTACAATGCTGAAAACAATGTTCAAATAAACTATTTTTCACGTGCATAAAAAAGTTACTTGTGCAACAAACTATTTAAACTTTGTTTTTTGGCACGGTATATTATTCATAATTTCCAAAAAATTTGCATGATACTTTAAATAACAAAATATACACAGCTATAAAAAAATTTGCCAAAAATTAGAAAAGAAGTGCACTGATGTATCCTTTATGGGGGTGCACTCGAGATTTACCCAATAATATTTATGTTTATTGAAGGTTCTAATAAACTTCAACATTTTTTTGACATATTGTTTATTTTTATTTTGAATTTACACTTTCTTTAATTGGATTATGTGTGAGCATTATTAAAATTATTTCATAAGCATAATTCTATTTTATTGAAATTAAAATAAAAAAAATCACACGTAAAATATGCTACTACTTAGATTATAATATTTTTTAAAATTAAGTTAATATTATCGAAATTTTATCATCATAATTATTTTTAGGGAATATGCTCATTTGGTACCTAGTGTTTTTGCAAAGTATCATTTTAGTACCATCTGTTTTCAATAATGCTCATATGGTACCCTATATTTTAAAATCGTACATATTTGGTACCCTAAACTCAGATTTGATAGATAAAATTTTGTCAATTTAATCAAATTGCTGTCAATTTTGTAAGTTACAAATTTAAATTTAATTACATATAACTGTTAACAGTTTGATCATATTGGCAAAATTTTATTTATCAAATCTGAGTTTAGGGTACCAAATATGTACGATTTTAAAATACAGAATAACATATGAGCATTATTGAAAACAGAGGGTACCAAAATGATACTTTGCAAAAACACATAGTACCAAATAAGTATATTCCCTTATTTTTAAGTGGAAATTACATTTTATATGGACTTTTTATTGAAGTTTTCAAAAATATGGCTTTTTTTTCAGCATAATTTTTTTATGGCTTTTTATACTTTTTTATCATTTTTATGGCTTTTTTTTTCCACATTTTTGTCAAAATTTCTGATTATGCCATATCTTTATTACTATTGAACTTTTTTTTTTTCCAAGTAGAATGATAGTTTTGTAATGTTATTTTATTTATTTTTTTTTAACTTTTCTATACTACATTTTTTATGGAAAAAAACTTACATTTTCAGTTATTATAAAGGGTAGTTTTCATATTTTTATATTATTTTATTTTAACTTTTTTATATTACTTTTCATATTATTTTAGGTGACATCAAACCAACTAAATAAGCATGAAGCAAGAATTGTCGTTGGTATTTTAAAATCATTTTAAAAAATATCTTGAAAGCTTCCTCCTGCCATCTAAAATCAACCAGTTCTCATAATAATTTTCCTTTCCTGTCCATGAGATTTTTATTAGTTCTGACAAAATATTGGTCATTTTTCTCAAGAGCCTCATCAATGGTGCAAAACTACAAAATTTAGAGAAAAAGTTTACTGAATGTTACTGAACATATTAAGAAAAAGAAATGCACTAAAGGGCATTGGTACAATTAAAGCACCAGAACAAATAAATACATATATATAGACATAGCAAGAGGGCATATACATTTTGTCTTAGTATTATAAACGATGGGGACCACCCTTTTAGGTGTTTTGGTAGGTTGATAATCAGGTTCTATTATATATCTTAGCCAACTCCTATTCTTGGGTCCTACTCTAAGATTGTATTAGCCAAACACTTGGGGTAAGCAAACAATCCCTTTGACTTTCACATTCTGTAATTTCTATCGAATTTCTTTAATTCCACTCCACACAAATGATTTGATATACTACTCATTCTTAACAATCACAATATTTACTTATCTTTTTTGCACTCTTAATTTACTTGGAATGAAACTTCCCCATTACTAGAATTCTTTGACTCCTAAGTCAAAATTTGAATTAGAATTCTCTTTATATAACTAATTTTATACTAATTTGTTATTTGGTTGTTTTGCAAAAATCTTTTTTTTTTTCTTTTTGTGATATGAATTGTGTTTATTATTTTTTATTTATTTATTATAAACATTTTTTTTCTTATTTTTATATTGTATGTTTCTTTTTTCAAATTCTGGGTAAGGTAACCAGTTACTTGATTTATCTTTGACAATTATGTAAAAAAAATCCTAGAGCTAGGTTAAATAACATGTACCAGGAAGAGTAACTAGTTACCCTGAGAGAAGTAACCTTCTGCCATAAGAGGGGTAACCAGTTACCATAAGAGGAGTGACGGGTTACTCTTATTAAATATGAAAAGAAACATCAAATCTGAATGAAAAAGAGGAAGAACACTTCATTGAAAAAATGAATAAATAACTATGATTTTAGTAACATAGGTAACTAGTTACCATAAAGAACCCATAAATATATACACACATCATAACGTGAAGGTAACCAGTTACCCATAGAAATATACACACAAAAAACGTGAATGTAACCAGTTACCCCAGAAATATACATACAAATAACGGGAAGGTAACCAGTTTCCCCAAATTTGAAGATAGAAAAAAAAATTAGATCCATCCCTTCTTCTCTCTCTTCTTCTTCATATAATTTTTTTTTCTAGATTTGAATGTTCCCATCAGGGTAACTAGTTATCCATTCACGTTTGCATATTTTTATTAGTTTTATTTCCAAATTTTGGTGTTCCTATAAGGATTACAGTAAAAAGAAAATGCTGAAAAAATTGATTTGAATTTTTATATATAGTGGAAAAAACCATAAAAAAAATTACAATAATAAAAGATAATACATAAAAAATAGTAAAATAATTATGTAATGTTAAAATATGTGTGAAAAAAGGGGAAAAAAGAAAATGGAATGAGAAAAAAATAAGTACAAAAAAATAAGAAAAAAGAAAGAAAAAAAACTTAGGAAAGAAAACTAAAAAAAATATGAAAAAACAAAACAAAAGAAATGATGAAGGAAAAAATAGATGAATGAATAAAAATGAAAAGAAGAAGAAAAATAATGGGAAAATGGAAAGAAAAAATTGGTAGAAAAAATTGAAAAAAAATGGAAGAAGAAAAAAAGAAAGAAAGAAAAAGCTCATATGTTTGAAAAATGAAAAAAAAAATAGAAGAAGAAAAAAAAAGCTCATATGTGTGAAAAAAGAAGAAAAAAAATGGGAGGAGAAAATAATAAATACAAAAATGAAGAAAAAAAAGGAAAAAAAACTGAAAAAATATGAAAAAAAAACATTACAAATGAAATAAAAAATTTGATAAATTAATAAAGAAGAAGAAGAAGAGGAGGTGGAATGGAAAAATGGAAAGAAAAAAATTGGTAGAAAAATAAATAAATAAGTAAGGAAAAAAGAAAAAAAAAATAACTGAAAAAATAATTAAAAAATTGAAAAAAAATAAAAAAATAAAATCACTTTCAAAATTAAAGAAAATATAACTATGATAAAAGAAAAAGTGACATTTTCATATTTTAGTTAGCTACTAATTGTGTTTCCCATATTTTAATTTTGTCTTTAATAAATTTTCCCATACAAATTAAGAAAAGTATAATTCTCATATTTTTGCACATTGGTGGTATAAAAGCCATATTTTTGAAAAATCCCCTATTTTTAATGTTTAAGTAGCAATTATTTTGAATTAAGGTTTCCCGATGAGTAATATACCATAGCCTTTTTGTTGTTGTTGCCTCAGTCAACAAATGAAGTTATGCTGGGCCCTTTTAGCGCCAAATTATTTTTTCTATTTTTTATTTTTTTACCTTTTTAACGGAGCGGAATCTTATTGAATTTTCCCTCGTTTTTCATGTACTCGCGATGCAGTAGTTGTTCCACCAAAGGCATATGTCCACGTGGGAAGCAATCAGCTGGGGACGAACTATCTCTTACGTGGCATAATATTTACGGAGGATCAGACTCTCCCATGAAGACGAGACCACCTGATAATTCCTCTATTGGAGATTTCTCATTCCCACCACTCTAGTGGAAACTTCATTGTTTATCGTTCCTAATCGACGGTCAACCACTCACTAACCTTCACTTCTATGAATTTGGACCGTAAGATGACTTTAATCGATATTTGCCGTTGGATCGACCCCAGCATGTGGATCTGGCCGTCCAAAACTTACAAAATTGAATTTCAAAAGCTCGGGAGAGAGAGGGAGGAGAGACGAAGAATAAACAAAAGGTCCTATGGTCATGCTCTTCCCTTCTTCTTCTTCTTCTCCCTCCTCCATTCCGCTATTGTCCTTCTCTTTCTCTCTCTACAATCTCAGCTTCACACGCACACTATCCCTGTGACTGTTTCTCTCTCTAGGTTTCACTCTGTTTTTTCTATATCAAGATATTGATTTCGTGGATTTCGGCCTTTCTTCGACGAGCCTTGAGCCGCGAAATCGCGTGACTTCGGCGAATTTGATTCATATTCGGGCTTCTTGGATCTGGAACCATATATATTTAAGCTGATTTCTGGAGTTTCAGTGATTATTTTGGGAGTAATCAGTGGATTGAATATTTATTATTTTTTCGGAGTAAAGTTCGAATTTTGAGATTTTTTTTTTAAAATTCGAATTTGAATTTTATGGGGGAAGGTGAGGAAGGCGATTTGCCACCAAAAATGATACAATCGGATGGTGCGGGAGGGAGCGGTACCGCGTTATCTGATGCTCCGACGAAGAAGCTGGCGAGGCAGCTCGATTTCACGGGTTATGGAGGAGCCTCTGGTGGTGTAGTCTTGCCGGAGCATCATCAGTCGCAGCCGGTATTGCCACTGCAGCCGCAGCCGCAGGTAGTGGCCGGGCCAGTGATGCCTCAACCATCGGTTCCTTCGGCGAGGATAGTGTAAGTTTTCTTGTTTAAGCTAATTATACTCTTAATTAGCTCAAGTGTGGTTTCTGGTGACGTGATTTCTTCGAGGAAAGACTATAAAAGTTCAAAATTTTAATTTTAAATGGATTTTCTTTTTGGTGTAGATTTGTGGTCGACTTGAAAGTTTTGGTTTTTGGACTGTCAAACGTATGTTATTGTATTGTGGGGGTTTTTTTTTTTTTTTGAAAAAGTTTTAATATTGAAGTTTTGATCTGAGAGGGTGAAGGTATTTATGTCCGTGGAATTTTATACTGGGTTTCATCCATCTATTTCTGAAGTTCAAATTTGGTTATTTTGTTCGTTTACATCAATTGTCGTTATTTCTTTTCTATATTTGTGGTGGTATTGAAGATTTGGAAATCTCCAGTCTTCGTATGCCTTTTTGTTATTTATTTTTTAAAAGGATTTTTTGTTAGTATGTTAAAGTAGTCAATTTTGTTTTTCACCTATCGTCAACTATGCGCTCCAAGTACAAAGTAACCGTGTATGTGCTTTTCAAAGTTTGAGCTTGTTAAGGATGTTTAAGGAAGCTATTGACTGTATTCTACTTTCCATTGAGATTTTTGCATTAGTGAATGTGAGCTCATACTAAAAAAATTCAGTTTCCCTCAGAGCTCGTAGTTCGGAGATTAATCATTTACTAAAACTGAACCGTATAACTTATGCAGGGGTTCTTGCTATTCCTTCTACCTTCTTGAATTCTAAATTTGGTGTCGGTTCTAATGCAGCTGTTGGTGTGGATCTCTGTCTTGTATCTTCGATGTATTTACTAAAGAAATATTTGCACAAGCTGAAATCTTTTAGCTTGTAAACTGGCAGATGTCTAGATAAAGATATGGAATTATGTGAAAGTCTTAAAATAGAACCTTACGTTATACGAATTAAATTGCTTATGATACTGTTATTTTCTTTCTTCAGAAAGCCAGATTCCCCAAAATCGAGATCAAGACCCAATGAAGTGAAAGATGGTACTCCTAAGAAGCAAAAACAGTGCAATTGTAGACACTCACGGTGCTTGAAGTTGTAAGTGCGAAAGTCTCAACATTAATCGTGAATATAATTTTGATAAGGCAGTTGATATTGCATTTTAAATATACGAGGCTAACTCTATGTTTATTTAGTCAAGGACTTACTCTGTCTGATATTATCAAGTACCTCTTAACATTTTGCCCCCCCCCCCCCCCAAAAAAAAAATAATCATATAATAGGAATTATATGGAATGTCACAACTGTTATATAAATAATTATATAAAATCTTTGATATTGAGCTCTAGTTGGCAATTTCACAATCAGGTACTGTGAGTGTTTTGCATCTGGAATATACTGTGATGGTTGCAATTGTGTAAATTGCTATAATAATGTTGAAAATGAAGCTGCAAGACGAGAAGCAGTGGAAGCTACTTTAGAGCGTAACCCAAATGCATTCAGGCCAAAAATTGCCAGCAGCCCTCATGGTGTGCGAGACAATAGGGTATGTAGTTCTTAGCTAGTTGAACAGCTTCTGTGTAATTTGCATCTTTAATTCTTTATTAGGTATGGGTTCTGCCTTGCATTTAATGTACATAATTAGGGAAAAAAATCATTTTTCCTTTCCATTTCCTTTACTAGCATGCAGAAGGAGCTCTGCTTAAATTGTTTGTCATCCACTCATCCTTTTAGCATGTTCCTTACCTCTGTTCTGGGTCGAGGTAGACTTCATCTGTTACTATTCATAAAGGATTACAATAAAAGGGTTTTGTGCTGTGTCATAATGTAAGTTTCAGAAAAATTGTAAATACACGAGTTCATTTCCAACTTGCTAGAGACGTGTTATTGCCCTTTTTAAAGCCAGTTTGCTAGAGACATGTTATTACCCTTTTTAAAGGCCCCTTTTCTTGATTCATTAATTAAATTAATTTTGGGTTATCAAATGAAACAGTACCTTGATGAAGCTGTTTCTCTTGTTTCTTCTGTACTACTAATTCGGCTTGTAGTTCTGCCAATGTTTTGCATTGGATGTTGTTGAAAAATATATGGTGTGTTTTAAAATGTAGGAGGATGCTGGGGAGGTTATGATTCTGGGAAAGCACAACAAAGGATGTCATTGTAAGAAATCAGGGTGCCTCAAGAAATACTGTGAATGCTTTCAAGCAAATATTCTCTGCTCCGAAAATTGTAAATGTATGGACTGCAAGAATTTTGAAGGAAGTGAAGAGAGACAAGCACTATTTCACGGAGACCATGGCAGCAACATTGCTTATATTCAACAGGCAGCTAATGCTGCCATAACTGGAGCCATTGGATCCTCTGGCTACACATCCCCTCCAGTATCCAAGAAAAGAAAAGGTCAAGAACTTTTTTTTGGCCCAACAGTCACGCCGAAGGATACATCTGTCAACAGGATTGGACAATTTCAACAGGTAAACTTAAATCGGTACTTGGATAAAGATCTACCAGTGGGCTACCTGGTTGTAATTTAAGGAAGCAATTTTTTTTTTCATTTTGTTGCAATCACTGGTTACTTGTTTCTGTATACGGATGGAGGAAAAAGGTCTCACTTGTAGTTAGGGAAGAGAGTAACTCTACTATAGTCTATGTAATTGTGCGTTGTGGCTACAGCTTTTCAGATTGCAGGTTAAGCAATCCCATTTGTC
Source organism: Humulus lupulus (assembly GCF_963169125.1). Taxonomy (NCBI): domain Eukaryota; kingdom Viridiplantae; phylum Streptophyta; class Magnoliopsida; order Rosales; family Cannabaceae; genus Humulus; species Humulus lupulus. Next base: position 45,823,625 of record NC_084800.1, on the reverse strand, counting down.
TGTCTTGCTCTGTAATAGTGGCTTTATATATTAATATATGAACACTCTCAATCCAATTTAAAGAATAAATTCAGGGCAGGCATTAAGTGCATATTTTAATGATATTCAGGCAAGCCATCATAGAGCACCTGCGCCCCCTTCCTTGCCTTCTGTTCCTGCTGCTCGGCTTGGTGGTGCCACAGGGGTGGGCCCTTCCAAATTTACATACAGGTTGAAATTCTTGTTCTATGAATATGTTGCTCATATGCTTTCTTTGATCAGAACTAATTTGTGTGTGATTTGTTGAAGGTCTCTATTAGCAGACATCATCCAACCACAGGACTTAAAAGAGCTTTGCTCAGTCTTGGTTGTCCTATCTGGAGAAGCTGCCAAAACAATTGCAGGTGCGAATTGATTTGTGTATACTAGAACAGTAAATCACAGTGTATCAGATCAGTAGCTCTTTTAATGTGATGATTCATTGTCTATTCTGTAATCTGAATTGCTGCATATACCTAATTTTTTTTTAATATCCTTTGCAATGGATTTTACTTCAACAACAGATAAAATTGTCAATAAAAAGTCTAATCATCAATGTTTTAGTATTGCCTCTGTCATGTTGCCCTTTAAAGGAGATAACAGTTTAAGAGTAATTGTTCGTGTGATAATCTGTCCAGACCAAAGAAGTGCAACAGAGAAGCGGACCGAAGAGCAGTCAGAAACTTCCCTTGCTTCAACGACTCAAGACAGGTTGCAGAGCCAGAAGGAATCTGATCTTGAGAAATCTGTGGTTGATGATTGTTCTAGTGCAAATCAGGCTGATAAAACTGGTGCTGATGACTCTAGTTCAGATGGTGCTGATTTGCCAAAAGGGAGGCCAATGTCTCCCGATACTTTGGCACTGATGTGTGATGAACAAGATACAATGTTTATGGCATCGGCTTCCCCTAGTGGGATAGGTCATGGATGCAACGTTTCTTCTCAGTTGCCTTATGAACAAGGCATGCTGGAGGTTTATGCAGAGCAAGAAAGAATTGTTTTGTCAAAGTTTCGTGATTGCCTTAAAATGCTAATTGCATTAGGAGAAATAAAAGGCAAGTACTTTCAAAATTTTATGGATCTTTCTGTTGGTAGTTTCTTTTTTACTAATTTACTCCGGTGATATGATTCTGATTCTGTAATGTGTTATGGACTCGGAGAATCAATTTCCTTATTTTAACCCGTTTGATTCATGGCTTTAAAACCTGAGAGTTTCCATTTCTTGGATCAGCAATTTGAAAATTGCTTGTTTCACATTGCAGAGACGAAGTATTCATCACTCGCCCAAAGTGAACCAGAATCTCAAAAAGACACTTTAACCAATGGAATTGCAAATGCCAGAACAGAAATAAGTTTCCATCAGGGACCTGCTAACATTGGTGTTTCGAAAACCATTGTTCCACCTACTGCCAAGACAACACAAATGATTTCGACGGCAGCAGTTGCAGCTGTTAGTAGTGATCTTCCTAAGATTCCACAATTTCCCGAAAACGGATGGATAGCAAACCCGAAGACTGAGAAAGAGATGTAAAAAGATTTTAGAGCAGAAGACTTGGCCCTAGGTATGTCACTGCATTTCTGTTGTGCTCCATGAATGTTTTTCTTTCATGACTAGATGCAGTAGCAAGAGATTATTGATCCTCATTATTAGAAATATCTATTCTTTTTTCTTCTTACTCCATTAATATAATCCCTAAATTAGTTTCTCAACTATCAACCATAGTTCGAGCACGAATTATTGTAAAATGCAGAGCCTTGTAATTGCATAAAATAACGTTTAGTTTTATCAACCTGCCAATTACTGTCCCAGCATATACCATTACATGCTGGGATTTTTTTTTTAATTATCGAATTAACGTTCATCATTTTAATTGTCCAGAGAAACAATGAGCAATACTATGACATAGTAAGATGCATAACCACGATTTTCTTCCAAGGGTAGTTTGTGTTCTTTTTTAGAATTTTTATCAGTTCTCAGTACTGTTACTACTTTTCATGTAATGGCCTGTAGTGTTTTTTTTTTTTTTTTGCTTTTAAGGGTATGTCTACATTTCCGATTTTGAAAGTATTTACTCTATGAAAGCTGGATTCGTCCTTTTATGTTGGACTCACTGTGCAATGATCACTGAACAAATTTGGAATGATGGGTTACTTTTCATCATTTTCATCCAAATTTTACAACAAAAAATTAGTATTTTAATGGCAAAAGTCTAATCTATATATATATATATATATTTTTGGATATGTGTGACGAAGTCAAATTATTAAGTTTGTAGCATTTAAGTTATTTTTTTTTGTGAGCGAAAGTACTTCTATTTATATTTTGTTGCAATTGTTTATTTTGTTGTTAAATTTACTACGTGATGTCAAATTTGCTTATAATTTAAGTACTTTTGCTGCACTAATCTATTAAATTAAGTACTTTCAACACAAATATTAATTTAATTTGGTACTTTTACCAATATGTTACAAATATACTTAAGAGTTGAAACAAACGGTTACAACAAAACAGAGACAAACTGTACTTTTGCCGTAAAAAAAATAATTAGGATACTTAAGTGTTACAAATTTAATAATTCAGCAAATACATAAATGAGATATAGTATAATAAATTTCAAATATATATATGTATATAAATTAAAAATAATTATGATATACTATTTTCAATAAATTTGAAGTTATCTTTGATATGGAAAAAATTAATACCAAATTGTAAAATTTGGGACCTAAGTACAAAATATGTATAGGTTGGGTATTTTTGCTACAAAATCTTAGTTTTTTTAACATAAATTTTGGATAAAAAAGTGAAAATGATTAATAAAAGTGTTGTTTGGTAACACTTAAATAAATAGTTTTTTATTTAATTAATTAAAAATTTGATAATTAAACATAAAATGTATTTGGCAACTCTATTTTTATTTATTATTTTTTAAAATTTTAACTAAAATTTATTAAAATTTTAAAATAGAATTTTTTTACTTTCAAATTTTTTTTAAACAATTTTCAATTTTTCATTTTTTTTTCTTATCTTCTTCAAATCAACACTTTATATTATTAAACAAAAAATAAAAATAAAAGTTATCAAACGCGTTTATTATTTTTTGTTTTTAAAAACAAAAAACAAAAATAGTTACCAAACATATTTTTATTCTTTAAAAATAAGGAAACAAAAATAAAATAATATTTCTATTTTTGTGTTTAAAAAATTCAAAAACAAAATTTTTATCAAACGAACCCAATATATATTTATATATATATTTTTAGCGATTGGGAATTTAATTGCTAAAATTTTGAGGTTGGGGATCTAAGTGCAAATTTTGGATTAAGTTAGGGATTTTTGCTCCAAATGATCCTAAACATGAATTATTATTGTAACGTTATTAAGACATTAACAAATAGATAATAGATTATTTGGAACAAATGAAGCTTTGAAGAGCTTCATAATTTTAAAATAAGAGTTAAAATGGGAAAACAAAGTTAGTATGACTTTCTTTCTCTAAAAACTAAATGAAAGTAAGTGTGTTGTCGCCTTAAGGAAGCACATGTTTGACAAAAAATAATATTTTATTCTTGAACTCATTTCTTAGGCCAACTCCAATCAAAATGCCCAATTAGTGCCAAATTCACACATATACCATTCCAACCCCACATTAATTCTTCATTTTGGTGGCAGTGTCCCATGATATTTGGTAGGACCATGTAGTAACGACAAATTTTTACTTTTTATTTTTTTTACTTTTAATATTAATATTTTTTAAAATATATAATAATAATAATGGTTATGATTTAATAAAATAATATAATAATGTTGTAAATATTATTTTGTGTAATTTTTAGTATTGTGATTGAAATGAGAAAAAAATGGTGTTAAATCCCACTATTTTAGTCTTGACAATACCAAAATAGATTTTATAGTTGGAGGTGCCCTTAAAGAGACACATGTATTGAAAAGTTCATGCTTGAATTCTCATTAAACATATTAAAAATTTACAATAATTTTTCTCTAAATTTGTACATCAAAATCTTTACATGATTTGTTTTTTTTAATATTAGTCTCCATTAATATATGTTAATGTTTTTCTTCATTTCCTACTTTCTAATATTTCTCATAATTAATACTAATTCTTTATCTTGTCTTTTTTAATACTTTTTAATTCTTCACACACACATATATATACATATATGATTAAAAGTCATCTTACCTATAAAATAATAATAAATGTTATTCTCTCTAACTATTATTCTAGTGTGTTAGCAGCGTCGTGTAGAAAGTGTGTGATCACATACAACCATTTATAAGAATATGAATTACTCAGCTCATTTCTAATTGATTTTGAGGTAGAATCATATGTTTTTCACAATATACTATCTACCTTACTTTCCATTCCAATGTTTTTTCTAATATGTTGTCTGTTATATTATTTCATATAATATAATGTTAGATTAAATAATGTGACAAAATGTGATTTGTCACACAAATGTGATTTGTCACACCTTGTAACATATTATTGAGAGTCACAAAAATTAGACACATGTGTGTGCCCAAATGTGACATATTTTGGAGTTACAAAATCAGTTACAAATTTGTAACTCCCAAATATTACCCAATAATGTGTATATTATATGTTACACATTTGAGATTTGATTTCACAAAGCTATGATGAAATATGGTTGTTGGAGACATGTTTTTAACTCCCAATAAGTGTTTGGAGGTTACAAAATCATGTGGGAAAGAATTTGAGACATTTTGGAAAAATGACTTTTTTGTGCTGAAAATGGCATGTGGCCGCGGCCTGGGGGACAGAAGCCAGTGGCTGCGACCACTGAAAAGTCCTGGTTGTGACCAGTGAGGTTGACAGCCTATTTGGTTTTTTAGTTTTTTCCAAATTGAATGGTTCTAACATCCCAAATAACTCCCAAATCTCCATTTTAATTCCATAAACATACAATTAAACATTGGTAACAGCCATGGGGGTTGGTGGAATTTGAAATTCAAAGGGGTATCTCAAACTCTATAAATAGGAGCCTAATGCTCACTTGTAAGACACACAATTTTCCATCCACAAAGCACTTGGCTAGAAAATATACCATGAGGCTTGATTATTCCAGAAAGCATTTCCAAAAATCTGTGAGAGATCCCTTAGTGCTTGAGTTAGGGGGAAATAAGCTTTTGGACAAAGTTTTTAAACCTAGGTCAAGTTGGTGATCCCCAATCCTCTTCACTTAGGTTGTGTAAGTGAGAGTTTACTATTGTTTTGTTCTTGCATTTTCTCTATTTCTTTTCTTCTTATTTTCATTTTCTATTTACTTGTAACTTTTGTTTAGAGTTGTAATCTTCTTTTCTTTTGTTTCAAACACCTTTCCTTTACTTGTAATCTTTTGTTTAGAGTTGTATCTTTCACCATTCTCTTCTTCTCCTTCCTCTTCCTTTCTTTGTTTGTTTGTATTTTCGGTTATAGAGTTGTAACACTCTTTTTAATCAACCATTATTTATTTGTAATATTTTGCATAGAGTTGTATTAAATTACCTTTTCCATTGAGGCAATAACATATATTCTCTAACATTGTCAGAGCCTAAAAAGCTCTAACAAGCTGATTAGTGCTCAAAAATATAATTTTATTAGTTTTAAAGTTTGAAATTAATTAAATTTTAATTAATATTTTCATGGATTTATTACAATATATTTTATATTTGAAAATAGTAATTTTAATTTATTTGTATTTGATTTTCAGGAAATAAAATATATTTTGATACAAAGAAAAAGAAAGAAGAACAAAAGAATATATAATTGAAGAATGATTGAAAAAATGACATTTTTGACAAGATCAAGCCCAAAATTATGGCCTAAACTCGAAGCCCAATTTCACTGGCCCAACTCCCTTCCACTACCAGCTGCCATGTGTGGGTTTTTGGTTCGATGAGTTGAGCTGCGTTGAGCCTAGCCGATGCCACATTCGTGCGACAAGTGTCCCCTGCAAGCTGAGCTACCTGCAGCAGCCAAGCCGCCTAACACATTTATTTCTTATTTTTCTTTCATTTCTTTTACATTTTTTGAGTGAAAACAATGCCTATTTTAGGTTAAATTTTCTTGTGGAAAGGGTAGAGTGAAATTCATGTTTCACATTATATTTTTAATATATTGATTGTTTTTTGTTCTTCATTTCTATATATTTGTTACAATTAAATTTATTTTATTCTAATTTTTATTCTAAATTTATTGGTGTCTTTTACATAAGTCTAGTCATGCTTTTCTTATGTAATTTAGGCTCTTGATTTGATTTAGGATATTTGTTATATTATATGCTTTTTATTGCATTCTGCCATTGGTATTTTATCGCTCTAAGGTATATAATATGATAGGTTTTTAAAATTAGAAGTTAGTATAATTTAATTAAGAACATATTTTAAGGTGAACTTTATTATATATATATATATTTCCAACTATAATTAATGGTGTTGAATTATAGTTGAGTAGAATGAATCAATTTTATTTAAAAATATATATGTTTGCATGAATGAAACTTGTGCCTTCCATATTTTCTTTCTGATTTTAATTCCTCAATTTTGTTTATTTAGTGTTTAAAAATTATTATTTTTCAAAGTTACATTATTTTAAAGTTTCTCAATTCTAATTGTAGTGGGCAAAATATGTGTACATGTTAAAAAAGCCCATGAAGCTAGTCGGCCTAGCAAACTCGACCCAACGAGCCATCCAATCAAAGCTACTAAGGCTCAATCCAAACGTGTAAATGGACTCATACTTGCCAAATGAACCATTGGATTGATAGACTAATACCTAGACCTGAATCCAAATATATTCAATCAGCCAGAAAACTTTGAAATGGTCAGAGTATAAGCAATCATTCCCATAAAAATTGGGAGGAACGAGTAAGAACAGGTCAGACGGACCAGGGAGGCAGAAGTGGAACAATAAAGGAAATGACTATAAAGATGACCTTGAGAGGCCATCTGAGGGGCATCGAATAATCACTTTACTCTCTTACTGAAACGAGGATTACTCTCTCTAAGCAATCCAATCAAGCAAGTCGAATCAGTCAGCCTGATCTGACCTCACCGAACTTGACCCAGTTGTTCAGTCCCGCCGTCGTCGCCACCGTCACTCTGACCATTCCATTACTCATCCATCCATCACTATTTCATTATTTATATCATAACTTTATTACCATCAATTAGCTTTCGTTATAACCCGACTAACTTGAGCGTCGGAGTCCCTTTGGCTGACACCCCATCGGTGCTCCCAATTGAATTCTCGCCTCTCTCTTTGTTCTTAACAGATTGCTGGTGCCCGTCTAATCAATTTTAGGAAATTACATCTACACTAATTTACAAATCTTTATTTTTACTTGTATTTTACCTCTCTGTGGATACGACATAGCCTGGTTACTACTACGGCCACAAGGAGTTTATTGGGCGATATCACAAGCATAATTGTCCAAATCTATATCTATCCAAATATATGGTGAGCCAAAAAGATTTATTTATAAACTAATTTACACAAATAGTGAGCCAAAAGAGTCATTTATGATTGAATAATTCAAGAATGTTTAGGATAAATAGTGACCATATTAGGGGATATTGTGAAAAAGTAAAGCTACGCGAGTATAAGTAATCGCAATGTAGTAATATTCAGTAAATCCGATTATCGTCCCACGAAGACTGAATTATAGATTACTAATAATTAATTTCTCATCTCTATTTGGTTAGCTTAAGATCAAATTACATGAATAACTAAACAAATAAAATAAAATAAATACCAAGAACATAAAAGAAGTCACCGATAAAATTCTAATTAAATGGATAAAATATAAGGTTGTTAATTTCATCAACTATCCACTTATGATTCTCTACAACTTCCAAAATTCCTATATCTATCGTGATAGCGAATTAAAAATGCAAATTATATTCTTATTAGGATATATAACTCTCTACAATAAGAAAACTTCCTACATCTTTATGGTAAATTAAACAAATTGCAGACATTAAACACATAATTCCTAAGCTACACAAATCATACAGGTACTCTCGTCCAATTCAAATTTATGATTATTTGACTAAAGCATATTTATACTTCACTTTTTAGATTTTAGATTAAACTCATATAAATCATGCAATTGGTAGCAAATCAATCACAAGCTTTAAACACAAAACAAATAATTCACGTTATTGACAGAAAATTCATAAAAATTGCACTAGATGATCATAAGGTTTCAAGAAAAATCAATTAACACCCTAAAAAGTAAATTAGTTCATACTAAACATAAATAAATCCATAAAAATAGTTATAAACATCACTATAGCAGAAAGTAAAAGAAGAAGAGAAGAAAAACTATGATAAATATTAAGTCTTCAATCCTTTGCCTCCGTTGAGCGTTTTCTTCAGCCTCCCGAGTTCTCCCTTTAAAATTCGACATAATGATGCTTGTATAGTTGCCCTATGTGTTGTATGTGAAATACCACTTTTGCCCTTGCTAAAAATGCCCTTTTCTACGCTCACAGAATCGTGCGTCGTAGGTCAAGAAAGAAGCGCCGCGACTCGTGTACGAAATTGAAAATATGGCTCGCCTCTGCCTTGACAAGCGCCATGACCCTTAATATGTTGTGCCGCGGCTCAAAATACCCAAACAATAGAGCCGCAACTCAAAATTCCAGCGTTGCGGCCCTATTCAATCCTAGATTTTCGCCTTCTCTGTCCACCATAGCACCTCGATCCCTGTAGGAAGCGTTGCGGCTCAAATTTCCTTTTCTCCAAAAATCAACATTTCAAGCTCGAAAACCTCGTTGAAGGTCAAAATAAATCCACTAGAGATCACCTAATTTCAGTTTCTCTAATTTAGGCATTGCATGCTCAAAATCCCAAGATATCATCATAATTTGGTCAATTTCTCTAATTTTCACAAAATTCTGAAACACTAGCAAACAAAAGCAACAAATGAGTCATACTGCACAAACATACCTAAATAAGCACAAAAATTCCCTAAAATAACTCTCCAAGACACTATAAAAATTAACCTATCAGGCGATGTTAGGGTGTCTTGCATGGAAAGTTTGTGATAAATGTTAAAAAATGCATATTTATTGTTATAAAAAAATTAAAATAAATCAAATTTTAATTGATATTTTCATGAAATTAATGTGATATATTTTATGTTGAAAATATTTTTGTTTGGATTTAATTTGATCTTCGTTTGGAGAAAAAAATAACATTTATGGCAGATTTTAAAAGCAATTATAAAAAAGAAGCATACTGACGCCCAAAACAAAGAGAATTGACATTTTTGCAAATAGGTTAAAGGCCCAAAAATCTCTAGGCCCACATGGCCCAAAGACCCAAAATCGCCTCAGGTGCCACATGTTGCGTTTTGCGCACCCTTGCCGCATGGGACCCGCCTGTCCCTTGAAACTCACTCACCTAACACGCTGCAGGAAATACTTATTGTAGGATCTTTATTTATTTTCATGTAATTCACATATTATCAAACAAACATGTAAATTCCTAGAACATGCTCCTATGAAATTGATATAAATACAGAGTAAAGTACAAAAACTTACATATACGCAGCGAAACTGGAACAACTCCTTCCTTAAATCTCTCTAATCTTTGATTCCTTTCTGTAGCAGAATATTATCAAGAGATTAAACTAAATCAGCAACACAATTTTTCTCACCAAGCCTTTGATCAACTTAGAACTAGTGTGGGCTGGTTCTCAACACATGAGATAGAGATCTATAAGAGAAGAAAAGATAATGGCTAATAAATGATTAGATTATCTATGTTTTCACTTACCTAATGAATCAACTGAGACTGACTTCCTTATGAAAACCCTAGATATCATATTCCTTATATAGGCAACTTAATGAGGTTTATGTAAATTTAAATAATAAACAAAAAGATAAAAGCATTGGGCTCCCACAATTGAACTTGGGCACAATCTCTTTGTTTTGAATTTAAATCTCAATTTGGCCTAAATTCAAATCTTTTATTTATTTATTTTTTAATTAATTAATCATTATTCAAATTAACTAGTTATAATTTGAAAATTGATTTAATATTATTTATTTATATTGACACCAATTTTTCAATATTAATAAATTTACCCAAAGATTCTCTTTTATTCTCTAAATCTCATATCTTTGTAAATTTTTCAAAATTGACCTAGTCAACTTTAAAAATCCTAATTGATAATTAAATCAATTAATGTAGAGTCCAAGAACTTTACTTAGCTAATTGTTTAGTAGTATTATAGTATGTTTAGTATTATCTTTGTTACTGTGGATTTTTGGTTCAGACCGGGAATTATTTGGACACTCATAGTAGTACTTATAGATTTTCTAAGTTTAACCTATAGTTTAAGAATATTAAGTATAACCTAAGGTTTGATTATATGATTGATATTAAGGATAGTATTTGTTATATTATAGGGTTTAGATATCAACCAATAGGATTTTAAGACATGTTATGAATGGTAATTAAGGATTAAGTAATTTTGAGGATTAAATTTAATAAGGAGTAAAGTTTGAATGTTATAGGGTCAGTCAGCAGCTTTGAATACGTTAAAGGCTTAGTCAAGGCTGTTTACTCCATTCAAAGTTAGCTAAAAATGTGTAATTTCGTGTTTAAATATTCAGCGTATGCCGATATATCGCAGCTATAGGGGGCGATATATCGCAGCACGTAGATACGGAAAACACGAGACGATGCACGGTCGCCTCGGGCATACTGGCCCAGGCGATATATCGCCTACAGGGGGCGATATATCGCCTCCTCCAGCATGAATTCAAACTCTTTTGAATTCTTTTCCTTTCAGCCATTCAAACTTCTTCAAAAGTCCAGCATCTTTTGAACGAGTCTTCAGCCTCTGCTGAACGATTATTCAAATGATTTTCACCTAAAAAGCCATTATTTTTATTCAAGTAAAATCAAGATCCTTTCATCTCCAAACTCTATAAATAGGACCTAGTACCCAGCCATTATTCACCTTTTGCTCTAAGTTCAGAAGCTGCTAGTGTTAAGTGAGTGTGAGAGTATAAACACCTGGTTTGGGAAAAACATAAGCTTATCAAACACTTTGGGAAGTGAGGTTCTATAGTATTTCGGTTGAGGAATATATTGGTCTTTCAAGTCTTTGAGGTAACCAAAACTCTAGTTCATTTCTGTATTATGTTATTTTCTTTCTCATAGTCTTCTACTCAATCTCTAACCTTAATCTTCATTTTGGTTAGGGAATCTAAGTTCTTGAGCACATAAGTTTCGGTAAGCATGTTTCTCAAATGGTTTAGTCTTTCCATCCCTTTCATTTCATCTTCTTTCTTCTTTAGACTCACTCTTTCTTATGGTTATTAGGAGTGTTCCAAAAGTCCCAACTCAGTCCACATATCCCGGTAACTTTGGTAAGGAAAATAGGCTAGAATCAATATGTTATATGCTTATGTTATCTATGTTTTATGTTGTTAAATGTGTTATGATATGTATGCATGTATGTTTGTAGGCTTGGGCATATGACCCATATGACTAACAAGACCCCAAATGGGTTATGGGCATATGACCTACTTAGCTAGTAGGACCCCACTAATCCCATGGGCATATGCTTGTTTAGTCTATGGGACCCCAAGTAATAATGGCCATTATAATAAGTGTATGTTATATGTATTATGTTAAGTCTTTATGTTTCTTATGAAGTTATGTTTATGACTATGTGTTAGATTTTCCTTGCTGGGCATTAGGCTCATTCCTTTTTGTTTTATGTGCAGGAAAATAAGCTTTAGAGGCGGAAAGATTCGTGACGCTTAGAGGATGTGTATCGATGGTGAATGGAGTCAAGGGGCCGAGCGTTATTCGATTCGAGGATGTAGTTTCTGTTTTATGTCTTTTTACATGTATTTTCCGCACCATTTATGTAATGTCTTTTATTTTAAATCATGTTTTGTTTTTAAAGACAATGGGATCCCATATCCTTCTTAGTATTTTATTTATTTGTAAGTAACTCTTATTTTACAAGTTACTCAATAAAATTATGGTATTTTCGTAAAAATGTAAGTTTTATGTATAGTTTCGTTAATGGTCCAAATAGTCTAGATTAGTGGGTCATTACAGTTGGTATCAGAGAAACGGTTCCTTCGCATGAAGTTCTCCTCGATACACATGCTAAAAGCTCCGAATCTGACCGCCAAGTAAGTGTTTAAGTTACAAGTTACCTTACTTATGTATATAGCTAACAATTTTAGTGTTTATGTTTCAGTTAAGAATGAACGGAGCTTTAACCTACCAAGATATCCGAGTCATTAAGGCTTTAAAAAGAATAAGGGAGCCAAGAAACACCATAGGAGCCCTAGAAAGGATCACTCGAAGGTTGCTTTTGTTTCACCAAGAGATAGGTGGCCCTCAAGAGGCTAAACAAATAATGCTAAGATCAACGGAACAATATGTATTAGTAATTAGGTTGTTTAAAGATTTCCATCCTGTAATAGCAGCCTTAGAAGAAATATGGGAAGAAATGCATGAGGAGGATGAATTACCATTAGCAATGAGATACTATTTCCTCTTAGTTAGGTTTACCGCAAAATTTGAGTTTCAATTCACAAATGAGCAAAAACATAGGATTCTCACCAACCTTCCTAGGGGACGTTTCGATGCACATGATAATGATGATTATGAGCAAATAGATGATGATATGTTAGATGACGGATCGGATGTAGAAGATCCCGATTTTTAGATTTGAAGTTTTTAGTGTTTGTTTTATTTATTTTTTATTGTAATAAGTGAAAATTGTTTTCCAAATGAATAACATGCTATTTGAATATCATGTGTGAGTTTGATTCTATTTTCGCAATCATAATAAATACTAAATAACATGAATAATGACTAAGTTCGGTGAGGGTGGATACAAATCAATGAACCTGGTTTCCTTATTGAGAGTTAGGGGGCCATAGTAGTGGGAACGATTTTACTGATCCCAGCCCTCCCTCAATATGGTTAACTATGGAACAAAGATAAGTTTCGAGCCTGAGAATTAAGTCATATAGGATGATTAGAAACACACTTAGAAAATAAAGATGACTTGTTTTTCTAAGTATAGAAACCCACTCTAACAATAAATAAAGACCTATATAATTTTTTCATAAGAAGTCATAATAAATAGGTCTGAGATATGTTTGTTTTAGAATAAGTTTTTGCCTTAGAGCCTATTAGGAAAAGTTCTAACATGTTTCTTTTAAACTGTTAGAACTCTGCTACGATGTCGCTCCGAAGATCTGCACGCACCAACGGAAACGCCTCCAACGATGTTCCAGCGACCAATGCGGTTCCAACAGTTCGCCGAAGGGGAGTGCGTGCTACTGCTCGCCGCAACGCACCGGCACAGCCAGCTGACAACATTGCGGAGATTGCCAAACTGCGACAGCAAGTCGAGGAACTTCTACAGCAACAACGCCAACATGCTCAATCTCAGCCTCAGCCGCAGCCGCAGCCACAGCAAATGGCCCCAGCACCCCAACAAGTTGGTCCGTATGGGGGATGGCCTATGACGAATTACGCGCCGTATCCAGTACAGCACCTGGAGCCAGTGTACGAGAGGTTCCGCAAACAGCACGCTCCAAACTTCGAAGGGACTACAAACCCCTTTGAGGCAGAAGAGTGGCTAAGGAACGTGGAGCCGATTCTAGCCCACATGAACCTAAGTAATGCAGACCGCATATCCTGCGTCTCATCTTTGCTCAAGAAAGATGCCAGGATATGGTGGGACTTGGTCTAGCAATCCCATGATGCTGCCACCATGACGTGGACCCGATTTGTGGAGCTGTTCCACAAAAAGTACTATAACTCGGCTGTACTCGCTACGAGGGTTGAGGAGTTCACCAATCTAAAGCAAGGTACTTTAACAGTTAGTCAATCCTCTATCGATGACTTACTAACGAGTTGGGTGCAAATTATCGTTTTACTAAGTTCCTTATAAATGATATTTTCGTGAACTTAATCACAGAAATGAGATCTCAATCATTTAACCTTTCGAACAAAGGAATTAAGGAAATCATCTTTTAACTTCTCATACAGAAGTTGTAGATTTCACATCTATGAATAATACTCCAACTCAATTACACTACTAAATCTCCAAGATGTAAGTATGGGCTAGACAGTAGGGTAAACTGGTAACGAACAAGTCAAAAGATTTAAATAATATAATTAGCAGAATGTTATCACTCAGAATTAAGATCGACTTAACCTATAGTCAACGTTGTGACATTGATTAGATTCGATAACAACAATACTTATTTATCAATCAATAATTAATACCGGTCCTAGTCCGATGTAACCAAATACATCTGATCTTATTTACTTGGTCAATGCCTTGGACAAGACATCACACCCCGAATGTATAAGTAGATTATATCGTAAATTGCCTAATCAGTGAAAATCCAATGCACTGATCTAATCTTAGGACTCGTTCTTTTGAACATTTAATTACAAATATAATCCACTGTGACCTAGTCACTATAATTGTAACTATCCATATGTTAAGGATTTTATAAATGTTTGTATTATTTCAATAATCATGTAATAAAACAAGCAAGCAACACGGTTGTCAAACTAAATGATTTATACTACTTTTATTGACAATATGAAATTGTGTTACATGTTCGACATGATTTTACAAGGGCATAAAACCCAACACACGCGAGTGTGGTGCACTCGCCTGTCACCAACCAAAATTTTGGCTCACATGCTCTCTCCGCGAATGGTTATCGTCTGCACCACTTAAAGACGTGTGTTGAAATGTTTTTTGCCTCTTATTTAGGTGCTGCCAAGTGTCCCATTTTCACCCAATAAGGTCTTGACAAGTGTCCAAGTTGCAGCCCACTTTAACCAACAATAATGTGACACATGTCTAGCTGCCCAAACTCAGCCAATCAGCTTATGACACGTGGCAAGTGTGAAATTTAATATTTTTTATTACAAAATCATCCTATGCAATTTGTAGTAAACTATTTCACTTTTAGTTATTTTGCCTTACTATAAATATGTGCTTAGGTTTTTAGAAAAGATATATCATTAAAAACAAAGAAATCCAGGGATGACACTATTAGCCCTTATAGACTTTTTTTTTAAAAAAAAAATTTAAAAAGAAAAATTTATTAACAAAAAACCCGAACTACTGAGAAGGAAAATCTGCTAAAAGAAGAGTAGATGCACAATAAGGAATAAAATCCAGCCAACATCTTTTTGTTGACTTGTTAAAAGCAACCTTAGAAATATAGCGAGCTACCTTATTAGCCTCACGAAAAGAATGAAACAAATTCCTACAATGATGGAAACTAGAGGAACTTTTGATATGATTAATAATGACAGACCAGTCTAAGAGGTTCTCAAAAGAAGTCCTTAACGCCTCTATCATTATAGCACTATGTGAAGTGAGATGGAAATTAGTGCAGCCAATATGCTGAGCAAGTTGGAAACCTAGATCAATGGCCAAAATTTTAGCCACCTCAAGAGAGAAAATCCCTTGCTTATAATCTGCTTCAGCTGCTATGACAATCCCCAAATGTTAACGAATAATCACACCTAAAGCATAACATGCAGATGTAAGTTTTAAAGAAGCATCACAGTCGATTAAAAGAACTCCTAGAGGAGGGGCTTTCCAGTGCACACTTTGAATTTTGATAAGTAGCCTGCTGTTATGGCAAGAAGATGGTAGAAGAGATAGCACCCAGAAAATCAAATCAACATCACTAGGGACAAATTGATGGTGAAAATACTTATTCCTCCTATGCCAGATTGCCCAAGAAAGCAGACAACCCTGAGTCGAGCTTATCACTGACAGTAAGTGTACATGTTCGGTCATTCTCCAGAAAGCATAAACCTTGGCTCGCTCTGATACCAACACTGTAATGCCCTACTTCCTTAGAGCTGTTACTAAGTGAGTTTAAAACGTGCATTTAACTCGCTAATCGAGGTTTTAAGACAAAAGTGTAACTAAGCCACAAACAGAGTCATAAACTTAGAAAATAATTCCATTTACTGAAGATCATAAAGTGTTTAATATTTGGGATCCCAAAATACTGTTTAGAAATATTTACAACTAAAAAATATAACTAAAGTCGGCTAAACGACAAAATTCAGGTTTAGTACAAACATCTCCCAAAAATACCCCTGGCCGTGGCAGCCAGGCAAACAAAACATGTACGCACCGCTTCACGCTCTCCGTACTCATGGTTGGTCGACTTTCCTTTTGCCCTTACCTGCACCATATAGCACCTGTGAGCCGAAGTCCAGCAAGAAAACCCTCATAAGCAGATAACATATGCATATTTAACATTCAACAAATAATCAAGCCGCCAATAGGCTAAACATATATGGTTATGCCGTCCTAGGCGCTTTACCAGGCCCTAGGTTCACGGTCTACACCGTAAGGATATCCCAGGTATCCTATAGGGTCTCGCCCTGGCAACTCGCACTCCGCGTGCTAACCGCTGCTTCCGGCCCCTTGCCGTACTCGGCCTTGCCGTTCTCGGCTCTTGTCGTTCATCCACACATATACATGCATAGCATCAAAAAATAAACACTTAAACACGTATAATCATTATCAATGGGCTACACCCAGCAACACAATCATATAGGGTTGTGCCCTGCAACACAAGCTATAAGGCCTCGCCCTGCTCTATGGGTACAACAGTATTCTTACCTGTGTCCCGAGCTTCCAAGCACAGTCCCCTAGTCCGAGCCTCGCTGAAACCCTAGTCACAATGCACCAAAAATATTCATCCATCAAGTTCGAATCCGTTAAATAGCTTTGGGTCATAATTCTAGTCTCCGGATCATTGAATTCTATCAATCTGGGTGATAAAATCCATCCCGAGCCTTAACTATTGGATTCCCGAGCCTAAAACCTTCTTAAAGCCCAAAAATGCACTAAGTGTCGCGACCCTAAGAATCCATGCCGCGGCCCCAAGCTCAACTAGAGGCCCTGCCTCATTTTGCCCACACGCGCCGCGGCCCTGCTTGTAGGGCGTTGCGGCACGCCTCCACTTTCAGGCGCCCAGGTGTTCTAAGGGGTCGTGGCTCAGCAAGAACAATGTCGCGGCCCGACCCCTCGAACCTAGAAAAACTCACCATTTTCACCACAAAAACCAATCCAATTAACCCCAAAATAAACCCAACAGCCCAAGCTAATCATCACAGAAGTTATACCATGGACACAGTAACAAAACCTAACAAAAAGTCCAGCTCAAAACCTCCTCAAACTAAAATATGATTCTTCACCCAACACACATGCAACACTCTAAAATTTCAACAGAAAACTAGCATAATTCACTAAGTTTAGAGCTTACCTTGAGCTGAGATGAGTCCCTGGATTAGTTCCCTAAGCTCTAAGCCTCTAGCTCCCAAAATCCCAGCTCAAACTTCTTAGTCTTTGATTAGTTTTCACCAAAAATTCTTCAAGCTTCTAATGAGAGAAACTCCAAGAGAGAGAGAGAGGAAGAAATAGGGTCAGTTCCTGAATTTCTAAAAGCTTCTTTGGTTTTGTTTTATTTAACTTAAGTTTCTAAGGTTACCTCAAGGCTCGGGGTACCAAAAACGTCATCGAGGGAAAAATAGTAAATTTCCCCAATATTCCCTCCTAAACATTCTATCTTCAAATATATCTCCAAATATTTATTTCCATACCCCGATAACCCCATAAAACGTCTAATACCTGAAATACCCCTCGACTCGCTCCGAGTTGGGCTTTCAACCCCGTTGTGACTTTCTAGCTAACCGCTCCCTAAGATTGTCTCGGATCGTGCAACACAGATATATCACAAGTGTAATGCCCTGGTTACCCCAAAACAGTTACGGTGAACCAGAAATTTGACTCGCTACCCGAGTCCTTTGGTTAAAAACGTGCATTTAAGTGTTATTAACAGGCTAAGGTGGAAAACCAATAAAAATGAAAGAATATATTTTATTTAATACATAAAACAGTTCCTGGGCCCATAAAAATGTTTTCCAAGTTATTTACAACTCAAAATGGTCATTATTGTTTCAAGTTTACAAACCCACCGACCTAAGCGGCAAAAATAAGGTAAAACCCCTAGTTCCTCTGAGAACTCCTTGGTCGTGGTGGTCAAGCGGCCGCATATGTACACATCACCACCTAAGCTCTCCACTAAAGGCTGGGTGAGCTTTTCTTTCCCTTTACCTGCACCACATAGCACCCATGAGACAAGGTCTAGCAAGAAAACACAATAATGCATATAGATATTAACAACTGATTATTATTATAATCACACAGAGCTTATAGCTCTTAAACAGATGAGTGAATATCACTTGAGGTTTTGGTAAACCATAATGAGTGATTGACAAGCAAGTCACTAATTTAAACAGATGAGTGACTGTTGGGTAAGTCACTAACTTAAACAGATGAGTGACTGCTGGGTAAGTCACTAGCTTAAACAGATGAGAGACTGATGGGTAAGAATCTAACTTAACAGATGAGAGACTGCTGGGTTAGTCACTAGCTTAAACAGATGAGAGACTGATGGGTAAGTCTCACAAGCGCTTTTAGTTTTCATCGAACTTGAGGTCGGTCCGGCATTAACGCTCTTCTGAGTCATTTAATGCAGATGTCAATTAGATCTAATCTTTATTGGCTTACGTTGAATACGCTAAGGCCGTCCTGACTCATAAGTCAGCACTGTGTGACCAGTGCCCAGTACCATTGCCGAACTTGACTAATAAGTCCCAGCTTCACAGTTAATACTGACACCTTTGCAAAATCTGACTAATTAGTCAGTACCATGCACAAGTGCGCAAGATTTGCTAAGCATTCAATAATCAATCCATGTCCACATTTACACAATCAACATGCCTCATGAATGACCATGCATGTCACATATGGGGTGTGCAGTTTTCTTACCTCTGATTCGAGCGAGAATGAATAAAAGAACGACCCTTGGGAACGATCTGACTTTTAGTCCTTTAGCGGTCACCTAGTCATAACAAATTATAGGATACCATCAATAAAATGATTAACAAAGGTTCCCAAACCAAGATCTAGCCTCCAGGACATCAATCCCCACTAATCTGGGTAGTAAGAACGATCCCGAGTCTTAAAACCAAGTTCCTGGGGCAAAAAACACTCAAACGGGCTCAAACCTGTCCAAGGGCTGCGACCCTAACACCTTGGGCCGCGGCCCCCAGCCACTCCAAGAGCAAGGGCCATGGCGCCCAACACCTAGGGCTGCGGCGCCCAGCAAGGCCAAACTTGCTCCACCAGCTTCTTCGAGCTAGGGTCGTGGTGCCCAAAGACAGGGTTGCGGCCCAACCCAGAACCATCCCCAAACTCGTTCTCCTTCATCCCAAACCTCCCAAAAACATACCTAAACATTCCAAATCATCAAATCAAAGTTCCCAAGCTTTCCAATGATCCAAAACCATCAAACCCCATGGCTCAAACGAACCAAAAACTCAACGATTCACAAAAGCCAATTCGAAGCTTAGAAACGCTAAAAACTCAAAACTTAAAACTTAGATTACCTTTGATTCGGAGGTTTCTCGTCAAATCCTTCGGTCAAGAAGCTTCTACTCTTTCCTAGGATCGCTATGCCTCAATCCTCGCTTGATTCCGACTCCTAGAACTCGAGATTTCTTCGAAAATGCTTCGAACGGTAAAATGAGCTAACGGGAAGAGAACGAGAGGTTTTCTAACGCACGGTTCTATCTGAAAAGCTACTTCAAGCTTAAGTAACCTCAAATAAAACCTAGTGCTCGGGGTCCCGAAAGCACCCCCGGGGACATTATAGTCAAAACTCCCAGAATTTCCTCCTGATCTCAATAATTCCCAATTTATCTTCAAATAACATTCTCATAACTCACTATCCCAATAAAAGACCCCCCCGTTATGACAAAACGGCTAATTCATAATATAAGACCGTCTCATGCCGAATAGCTCGAATATATCTCCATAATAATGGGATCTCATTCACAAATAACAATATGCACCCAAATTCACAAATATGCCCCCATCGGGCCAAATTACCAAAACATCATAATAATCAAATGTAGACCTACATGCATGCATATAACATCATATTATAATATAATTCACATAAACATGCATATATTCATTTAATGGCACAATTAAACAGTTATGGCCCTCCCGGCCTACTAATCCAGCCATTAAACCGCATTAGGGATTCCGGGCATTACAACAAGTATATCACAATTATTACAATTATCACATTTATGCCCTCAACGGGCTAAAATTACAAACTTGCCCCTAATAACCAAACGGGGCCCACATGCATATTTAATTCACCTAAACATGCATCATTAATCACATATTCACACCAATTCACATATTATAACAATAAATCACTTATTGCCCTCCAAGCACGCTAATCAAGGACCTAAGCCTTATTAACAAATTTGGGTCATTACAACTATCCCCTCCTAACAGAAATTTCGTCCTCGAAATTACCGGAACAACTCAGGATACCGCTCCCGCATTTCTGACTCAAGTTCCCACGTCGTCTCCTCAACCTTGATGTTCCCCCACAACACTTTCACCAAGGCGATGGTTTTGATCCACAAGACTTTGTCCTTCCGGTTAAGAATCTGAACCGACTTCTCCTCATAAGACAAATCCTAGTCTAGCTCCAAATTCTCATAACTCAGTATATGTGTCGAATCAGATACATACCTCCGGAGCATGGATACGTAAAAAATATTATGAACCCCTGATAAGGCTGGAGGCATCGCCAATTTGTAAGCTACCTCTCCAACCCATTCCAGAACCTCTAAGGGGCCAACAAACCTAGGACTCAGCTTGCCCCGAACACCAAACCGTTTCACTCCCCTCAATGGTGAAACCTTAAGGAACACATGGTCACCAACCTGAAATTCTACGCTCCTGCGTTTCAGGTCTGAGTAACTCTTCTGGCGACTCTGGGAGGCGAGCATTCGAGCTCTAATCTTTTCAACCACTCATTGGTCTTCTGAACTATCTCAGGACCTAAGTACCTCCTCCCACCCGTCTCATCCCAATGGATAGATGATTTGCACTTCCTCCCATATAGCATCTCATACGGAGCCACTCCGATGGTCTCCTGATAACTGTTGTTGTACGAGAACTCAATCAAAGAGAGATACTTACTCCAAGATCCCCCAAAATCTAGCACACAGGCTCGTAGCATGTCCTCCAATATCTAAATCGTTCCTCTCAGACTGTCCATCTGTCTGAGGATGATAAGCGGTACTAAACCGCAACTTTGTGACCATAGCCTTCTGCAGACTCTCCCAAAACTTGGAGGTGAAGGTGGGGTCCCTGTCGGATACTATCGACCTTGGAGCCCCATGAAGTTGTACAATTTCCTTCACATATAACTCAACATAATGTTCCATATTATAAGTCATCCTGACAGGTAAGAAGTGGGTGGACTCGGTATACCTATCCACAATTACCAACACCGAGTCGTGTTGTCCCACGGTCTTCGACAAACCAACCACGAAGTCCATGGTAATATCTTCCCACTTCCACTCCAGAATCCCTAGAGGCTGCAGCAGCCCTGCTGGCCTCTGATGTTCAGCCTTGACCTGCTGGCAAGTTAAGCACTTGGCCACGTAATCCACCACATCCCTCTTCATGCCCGACCACCAATACAAAGCTCTCAGATCCTGATACATCTTCATCGTACCTGGATGTAAGGAATAGGGAGTGGTATACGACTCATCTAAGATCTCCCGCCGTACATTAGAATCCATCGGAACACATATCCAACCCTTGTACTTTAGTAACCCCATCTTTGAGATAGAGAAGTCCTTAGCCACTCCAACTAAGACGTTCTCCCTGTAACCCCTCAACTGGGAATCCTTCCCCTGCACCTCCTTGATCCTCTCAAGAAGTGTAGACTGAAGAGTGATGTTGTCTAATCGACCAACCACCAACTCTATACCCGCTCTAGTCATCTCCTCTGCTACCTTATCGGATATTTGTCTCGAATTGAACAACTGTCCTGGGCCTTTCCGGCTCAATGCATCAGCAACCACATTAGCCTTCCCAGGATGGTATAGGATATCACAATCATAATCCTTAACCAACTCTATCCACCGTCTCTGGCGCATATTCAGATCCTTCTGGGTAAAGAAGTACTTCAAACTCTTATGGTCGGTGTATATCTCGCACTTCTCACTATACAAATAATGTCTCCAAATATTAAGTGTGAATACCACCACTGCCAACTCTAGATCATGCGTGGGATATCTCTGCTCATACTCCTTTAACTGTCTCAATGCGTAGGCTATCACCTTCTCAGCTTGCATTAGCACACACCCTAAACCTTGTCTGGAAGCATCACAATAAACCACAAACTTCTCATTGCCTGTCGACAAACTCAACACTGGCGCGGTGGTCAGTTGCCGCTTCAACTCCTTGAAATTGTTCTCACATCTATCTGTCCAAACATACTTTTCCTTCTTCTTTGTCAATTTTTTCAATGGTGTAGCTATCCTGGAGAACCCCTCAACAAATCGCCGGTAATACCTTGCCAACCCTAGAAAACTCCTCACTTCAGAAACACTGCTCGGTCTAGGCCAGTCTCTTACTGCCTCAATCTTACTTGGGTCAACCAGAATCCCCTCCTTATTGATGATATGGCCCAGAAATGTAACTTGCGGTAACCAGAACTCACACTTGCTGAACTTAGCATATAACCTATGCTCCCTCAACCGCTGCAACACCAAACGTTGATGCTGCTCATGCTCTGTCTCTCATTGAGAGTACACCAGAATGTCGTCGATGAACACAATCACAAACTTGTCCAAATAGTCCTTGAAAACCCTATTAATCATGTCCACAAAAGCTGCTGGAGCATTGGTTAATCCAAAGGACATAACCAGAAATTCATAGTGTCCATACCTCGTTCGGAAAGTGGTCTTTGGTATGTCCTCTTCTTTAATCCTTAACTGGTGGTAACCTGATCGGAGATCAATCTTGGAAAACACTTACCTTCCCTGTAGCTGATCAAACAAATCGTAGATCCTAGGCAGTGGATACTTGTTCTTAATAGTCAACTTGTTCAACTCTCTGTAGTCAATACACATCCTAAGAGATCCATCCTTCTTCTTGACAAACAACACTGGAGCACCCCATGGCGAGAAACTCAGTCTAATCAACCCCAAATCCAATAACTCCTGCAACTGAATCTTCAACTCCTTCAACTCTGCCGGAGCCATTCTGTAAGGTGTCATAGATACTGGCTCCGCCCCTGGTACCAACTCTATAACAAAATCAATCTCCCGCTGCGGCGGCAGCCCTGGCAGATCTGCTGGAAATAAATCTGGAAACTCACATACCAATCTGGTCTCCCCTGGTCCCACCGACACAACCCTAGAGGTATCAGCAACATTCGCTAGGAATCCTATGCAACCTTCATGCATCAGGTCTCTAGCCTTCAGTGCTGAAATCATAAGTACTCGCGGTCCACTAACTGTCCCCACAAATACAAAGGGTACATCCCCTTCTGGTTCAAAAGTTACCATCATGCGCTTGTGATACAAATTTTTTTACCGCAAGTGTACGGTGTATTGAAATATAGTTTTAAATTAAAAGATGTCGAACCCACAGGGATTAAATATTAAATTCACTAATTACTATTACTGTTAAGTCTATAATTTTAATTAGAAAAGCCAATAAATAAATCAAACAATAAAATAAAGAATATGAAATAAGAAGATAATCAAATCTAATGCTCTTGGAAAATGATTAAATAAAAGATAAATGTACTAGAGTAATGATTTCAATATTCAATTATGAACATGGTTTCTTTATTATCCTAATTAGTTCTCCTCATTTGTAATTTCTAGAATTCTAATATAATGCATTTATCTCTCTCAAGCATATATGCAATTAATCTCAATTAATCAATATGATATCTCTATTCAGTATTAATTAATCAAGACGTCATTAAGCAATAGTTATTCTAAACCAAATTCATAGAGTTCAAGGAATCTCTCAATCTCACAATCACTCTATGTCAAATCTTCTTATATCCAATCTATGTTTATCTTTCTCAAGCATAAACCCTAGATCTCAATTCACAATAATGATGGCCAAACATTAATATGAGAAAATTAAATCAAGAAGATATGAACAAACGAGAAGAACTTCATAGAAATAATAATAAAAACCACAATTCAATAATCAAAATAGATTCATCTAATACTCTAGCACAAAAAGAGTTTAGTTATCCATTACAAACATCAACATAATAGCAATGTAGTTGTTCATAATTAAAAACTAAAAATGAAAGGAAGAAGAAATAAACTAGATATAATGGTGATGATCTTGATGAAGTCTAGCCTCCTCTTCTTTCCCAAGCATGTAATCTCTGATCTAATCTCCTCCAAAACCTAATTAGAACCCTAATTAAACTTTTCATTTTATATCCCCTTCAAAAAGACCTTTTTTGCTCTTCAAAAATCGCAATTTAAACTTTCCGTACGGATCCCGGCGCTCCAGCCCTTTAAACAGGCACTGCTGCGCTACAAAAATGCCAATAACAAGCTCTCTGTTTCAGTCAGGCGCTGCAGCCCTTAATGATGGCGCTGCAGCCCTAATTCAGGTCAGAAATTGCGATGCAGCCCCTGAATATGGCGATGCAGCCCTATTTCATGAATTTTTTATTTTTCTTCGTTTCACTTCCGTTTTGTACGAATTTCGCGCCACTTTTCCTTGGACCCTACACAAACACAACACAAGCATAAAACCAAACAAAACAACCTAAACACCTACAACTTAGACATAAAATGACACTAATAAGTGAATCTAAAATTCACTTATCAGCTTGCAGTCTATCGTTGCCCCATACTTCGATAACCAATCCATCCCTAAGATCATATCGAAGTCATCCATCACTAGCTCAATCAAGTCAACAGATAACTCCCCACCATCTATCTCTACTGGTAAAGCTCTATCCTATCTCCTAGAGACAACCAGTTCCCTAGTCGGCAACAAAGTCTGAAAACCCCTAGCATGCAAAACACTAGGTCTACACAGTTGATCTATCACTCTAGCAGATACAAATGAATGAGTAGCTCCCGAATCAATCAATACAGTATAAGAAAATCCAACACTAGAAATTTGAATTGTCACAACCGAAGGACTAGCCTCTGCCTCAGTCTGAGTCAAAGTAAACACTCTGGCAGGAGCGAGGCTGTCGCCCTGCTTTGGCTCCTCCTTTCTGACTTGTGGGCAGTCCTTCTTCAGATGATTGGCACTCCCACAGACAAAACAGGCCCTAATCCTGCACTCACCCTGATGTCGTCATCTGCACCGGGGACACACTGGAAAACTCCTCTAGTTGTCACTTCCGCCCTGACGGCCACTAGAAGCACCCCGTGCCCTCCTATCCAAATTGGGAGGAACAAAGGAATCTGGGGCCTTTCTCTTTTTCTCACTGGAGCCACTACCCCGACTGGATCCAATGAAATGAGGCACCGCCCTCCTAACATCGCGCCTAACAGCGCTCTCTCTCCAAATTTGATCCTCGGTCCCCTTAGCTATAAGGACCTTGTCCACAACCTGAGCATAGGTAGTAGTCTCTGGATCTAAAGTGATCTTTACATCGCGGGCGATCATAACATTCAACCCCCGCAAAAATCTGTCTCTTCTTGCCGCATCAGTCGGCACCAACTCCGGCGCGAACTTTGCCAACCGGTCAAATTTCAAGACATACTCTGTCACGGTCAACTGGTTCTGAGTCAGGTTGATGAACTCGTCAACCTTTGTAGCCTGGACTGCAACACTATAGTATTTCTCGTTAAAGATGTTCCTGAACTCTTCCCAAGTCATAACTGTCACATTTTTCCTCTGAGCTACTACATCCCACCAGATGCGGGCATCCTCTCTGAACATGTAGCTATCATAAGCTACTCTCTCGTTCCCCTCAACCCTCATAAAATCGAGAATAGAGGAAATCATATTCATCCACTGCTCTACCCGCAGTGGGTCTGGTCCACCCTCAAAGGTGGGAGGATGCTGTTTTCTGAATCTCTCAAATAAAGGTTCCCACTTGTTCTCCACAACAGATTGAACTGGCACTGGCGCCACAACCTATTGAACTAGCAACCCAGTGACCTGTGGAGGGGCTGACTGCCTCAACTATCGAAGTTCTTCCTCTGTTCACTGCAATCTTGCTTCCATTTTGACAAACATCTGTTGCTAATTCTGTGGGGCAGGTGGAGGGTCCTGACCCTGGTTATCATCCTCGGCCCTACTGCCACGGAGTCTAGATGATTGTCGAGGCATCTCAACAAATATGCCTGCAATCAACGACGCTGCTCATTAGGCATGATAACAACATCCAAAACCACCTCCCAATCACATCAGCCAACCATAAACAACAATCCACATAACATACAAATAGCATATAACACACAACGGGCCATGCCCTGGCATCATGCATATGTTAAACCATTCATCATGCTCTATATGAAATAATCAGGCAAACATGGCATTTAAACACATATTCAAACATATAAGTTAATCATTACCAACCAACCCTGAGTCGAGCTTATCACTGACAGCGAGTGTACATGTTCGGTCATTCTCCCTTAAGCATAAACTTTGGCTCGCTCTGATACCAACACTGTAACGCCCTACTTCCTTAGAGTCGTTACTAAGTGAGTTTAAAACGTGCATTTATCTCGCTAATCAAGGTTTTAAGACAAAAGTGTAACTAAGCCACAAACAGAGTTACAAACTTAGAAAATAATTCCATTTACTGAAGATCATAAAGCGTTTAATATTTTGGATCCCAAAATACTAATTAGAAATATTTACAACTAAAAAATATAACTAAATTCGGCTAAACGACAAAATTCAGGTTTAGTACAAACATCTCCCAAAAATACCCCTGGTCGTGGCAGCCAGGCAGGCCAAACATGTACGCGCCGCTTCACGCTCTCCGTACTCATGGTTGGTCGACTTTCCCTTTGCCCTTACCTGCACCATAGAGCACCCATGAGCCGAAGCCCAGCAAGAAAACCCTCATAAGCAGATAACATATGCATATTTAACATTCAACAAATAATCAAGCCGCCAATAGGCTAAACATATACGGCCATGCCATCATAGGCGCTTTACCAGGCCCTAGGTTCGCAGTCTACACCGTAAGGATATCCCAGGTATCCTATAAGGTCTCGCCCTGGCAACTCGCACTCCGTGTGCTAACCTCTGCTTCCGGCCCCTTGCCGTACTCGGCCTTGCCGTTTGATGCGTGTCGTATTGCGTACCAAATTTAACAAATATTTTATTTACTCTAAAGCCAATTATTTAGTATAACGGCAAATAGAGGTCGAACCCAAGGGAACTATATTCAGTTTATTATTCACAAAAGCTTAACAAAGTTAAATTGGAAAAATGGGGTTTTGAAAAGTAAAAGTAAAAGCAAGAATTAAGAAAACAATTGATAGCAAGACGAGATTAACAACGATTTTAAAGACGGTTAAGAATTATTCTCCACCTCAGAAAATCATGCATGATCATCAATAATAAATATTATTCCGATTCCAATTAAACTATTAACCCCGCAGATAACGCTTAAGCAGTCAATTATCCCAATCTCCCAATCACAATCAATTACGGCTTAGCGCTCAATAATCAATTATTTTTACCAAACAACAAACCTATTAAGCATACAATTCATTCAATTTAGTAAAAGCATTAACAACAGTGGAGATAGGTTAATCTAGGCAATAAATCAATGAAGCATTTAATTCATTTAACCTAGGTTCTATTCTTCATCACAATCAACAACGCTTTTGACCACATCATCAATTGCAATTTATCACAAACACTTAGAATCCTAAACTATTAGGTGAATAGAAATTCTAAGATGACAGTAAAATAATGCAAGCCCTAATTAGTTGTACACCCTAACAAGGAATCACAATATTTCATACAATAGGCATAGAAGAATAGAAGCAATTTAACATTATGGAAATCAAGAACAATATTCACATCTCAAATCTAACATTCATGTCTGGGTTTTGAATAACCCTTAACCTAAAAGAAACTTAGCCAAAAATCATGATGAAAAACATAACCAAAATCAAAGAATAGAAGAGTTTAGAGAAGAAGAAAACTATTGAAAAAGTTGAATGCGATCGTCCTTCTTCTCATGCGCTCTCTCTGTGTTTCTCTCTCTAAAACCCTCTATGTCCAACTCTCTTCACGAATATGACCTAATCCCCCTTTTATTTCCCGTCCAAAAATTAAGAAAAATTGAATTTAAATTTGAATTCAAACGCGTGCCGCAGCAGCCATATTTCCTTGCCGCGGCACGAGACTTCAGATATGCGATATAGGCTTTGCGTGCCGCGGTATGCAACTTTCCTTGTCGCGGCACGAGACTCTCTGTTTCTCTTGTAGCGGCAGGGACTTTTCCCTGTAGCGGCAAGCTCTCAGATTTCTTGTACTTTTGTTCTTTTCTCGATTTTTCTTCTCTTTAACACTTTACTCCAATGGTTAGAATCCTACAAAATCATCATTCAACCAAAAATCATCAAAAATATACAATTATCCTTAAAAATAATGATTTAGATTAAATGAAACAAATTAACAAAACGATTCTAACTATCCCCAAACACACTACTTATGAACACAAAATCTGATAAGTAGAAAGGTAAACTTTATACAAAAATATACTTATCACCGTTCTCGGCTCTTGTGATTCATCCACATATATGCACGCATAGCATCAATAAATAAACACTTAAACACATATAATCATTATCAATGGGCTACACCCAGCAACACAATCATATAGGGTTGTGCCCTGCAACACAAGCTATAGGGCCTCGCCTTGCTCTATGGGTACAACAGTTTTCTTACCTGTGTCTCGAGCTTCCAAGCACCGATGTCCCGAGTGTGGCGTGCTGCCCCTTTGGCACACCCACATGGGGCCATTTTGTAAGTGAGCATGCCTTGGTGCTTGATCATTAGTCAAGTCTTGCACCAAGCAACCTCGTGGGGTAGGGTAGTGGCAATTGTGTAATTATGCATAAGTCTCCCAGACAAAAATCATATGTTATTGGGAATACCTTGTATCCCTAGAAGGCTCCTTAGGGGGAGGTGACCTGGTGACTTAGGGAAGCACCATGGCCACCAGCAGATATGGGCCAAAGTTGTGTACTCCTTTGCCCTATCAAGGCTATATATTAATAAAACGATGTTTATCCATACTTTCCCTTGTATGCTCCTTTGTTGCCTATGTGTTACTTGTTTACTATCTTCATTGGGCCATTGTGTGCCACTTGCCTTGTTGTGTTCTTTGTGTTGTGTGGACGTTCCAATGAATGACTTGCTTTGTGCTTGCTCATACTTCGTTATTGCCCGTTGCATGTCCAAGATGTGTATGTGGCTAACCACTGAGTTTGTTTGCCTGTAGGTGTGTGTTGTAGGCTGACTTGCTAGCTTGAAGTGTCTGCAAGTGCCGCACGTTCCGTCTACTTAGAGTACCCAAATAGTCGGCCCGTGACAGTTGGTATCAGAGACATGTTAGAGAAAGCTTGGCAA
Organism: Humulus lupulus; assembly: GCF_963169125.1. NCBI lineage: Eukaryota > Viridiplantae > Streptophyta > Magnoliopsida > Rosales > Cannabaceae > Humulus > Humulus lupulus. Next base: position 45,794,039 of record NC_084800.1, on the reverse strand, counting down.
AACACACTAATGGTGAGCAACATTCAGAGGATCGAAACACTTGAGAAGCGTGTGGGGGAATTAGATGGCCTGGAGGAAAGGGTCAGGGATCTTTCCTCTGCAAGTCATAACTTTGGATCGTCAGATGCAAGCAATCGCATAGCTGTGCTAGAGAAGGAAAATGATGTTCTCTTATCCAGAATAATCGCGTTGGAGCAAAGAAACACTCCAACAAGTACTTATGTTTCCTCTCGGTGGGAAGAGTGCATTGCGGCGGTGGAGCGCGTGCTGAAGGAACAACAAGTTTCCATAAATGACACTACGGAAGACTGTAGGGAGGCAGTTGGCGTGCTCAGAGAATAAATGGATGAGCTAACTGCAAAGGTAAACCTAACCATGCGAGCAGTTAGGAATGCACCTGCAACAGGGCCGATAGGTATGGAATATGGCCGAGATAAAGTGCCTGAGCCGAGGCCCTATAACGAGGCTAGAGACGCAAAGGACTTGGAAAATTTCCTCTTCGACATGGAACACTATTTTAGAGTCGTGCAGGCTGATTTAGAAGAAGGAAAGGTCGCCATGGATACCATGTACTTGTCTGGGGATGCCAAGGTGTGGTGGAGGACAAAATATGATGACATAGAGAATGTTAGATGCACCATCACATCTTGGGTAGACCTAAAGAGAGAGCTGAAGACGCAATTTCTGCCAGAAAATGTCGCCTACATGGCTCGACGCCAGTTGAGAGAGCTTAAACAAGTCGGGACAGTCCGAGAATATGTGAAGAAGTTTTCGGGACTAATGCTCGATATAAAGGACATGCCCGAAGTAGACAGGCTCTTCTGCTTCCTCGAGGGATTGAAACCGTGGGCCAAGAAAGAACTTCAGAGACAGCGTGTGTCTGACCTAGCCATCGCTCAAGCTGCTGCTGAATGATTGACAGACAACACTCTGGAGAGCAGCCTGCCGAAAAGGGCTACCCCTCCAACCAGCTCAAGTAGCGCTGGGAGTAAGAAGTCTGGGAAGTCATGGCAGGGCAAGAGTGGGGGAGAGAAGAGGACAACAAAGTCCAGTTCTTCTAGCGGTACAGATGCTATTGCATGGAGGAAGCTGCTAGCTTTTTGGCTCTGTAAAGGACCACATAAGTCGGCAGTTTGCCCTTACAGGGGCAAGTTGAATGCCCTCATTGGCCAAGAAGAACAATGCGAAGGAGAAGAGGAGGATGAAAAGTACGCGCACATGGGCGCTGTCCGCCTGTTGAATGCTCTCAAAAGGCATGTCGAAAAAGGGAAGAAGACCTTGGGGAAGGGGCTAATGTTCATGGATCCCACCATCAACGACAAGCCCACCAAAAGCATGATGATTGATACTGGCACCACCCACAACTTCATCTCAGAACTCAAAGCCAAGCGACTGGGACTAAAACTGGAGAAAGATGCAGGCCGCATGAAAGCGGTCAACTCCAAGGCCTTGGCCACAACTAGAGTGGCTAAAGGCGTAAAAGTGAAAATCAACACGTGGGAGGGGCAAACTGACTTAGTGGTGGTCCATATGGATGACTGATGTAGTTTTGGGAATGGACTTCCTAACCGAGAAAGGTGCCATCCCAATTCTTGCCACTGGGAGTTCACTCATAATGGGAGAGACTCCTTCAATGGTGCCCGCAAAGGTGAAACCAACCCTAGTGTGAAGCTTTTATCAGCTTTACATTTCAAGAAGGGTGTGAAGAAGCAGGAGCCCACTTATGTAGCGGTACCCACCGTGTTCGAAGAATCAGTGGAAGAGATTGTTCCACTATAAATTATAAAGGTCTTGAAGATGTATGGGGACGTGATGCCAGATAAACTCCCCAAAGCCTTGCCACCAAAGAGGGGGATTGATCACCCGATAGAGCTGGTGCCGAGAGCGAAACCTCCAAAAAAAGCGTCGTACATAATGGCACCCCCTGAGCTAGAAAAGTTGAGGAAACAACTAAAAGAGTTATTGGAGGCAGGCTTCATCAGACCGTCGAAGGCGCCATTTGGCGCACCTGTGCTATTCCAGAAGAAACACGATGGGAGCTTGAGACTGTACATTGATTATAGGGCTCTCAACAAGGTGACAATTCGCAACACCTACCCCATCCCTCTGATTGCTGATTTGTTCGACCAGCTAAGTTGAGCTAAATACTTCACAAATTTGGACTTGAGATCAGGATATTATCAGGTGAGGATCGCAGATGGGGATGAACCAAAGACAACGTGCGTTACTCGATATGGAGCATTTGAGTTTCGAGTAATGCCGTTTGGGTTGACAAATGCACCTGCCACTTTCTGCACACTGATGAACCAAGTATTCCAAGAGTATCTAGATAAGTTCGTGGTGGTGTACTTGGATGATATCGTGCTTTATAGCGCCACGATTGAAGAGCATCAAGAACACTTGGCTCAAGTGTTTCAGAAGTTGAGAGATAACCAGCTATATGTGAAGTGCGAGAAATGCTCATTTGCACAGGAGAGCATCAAGTTCCTAGGCCACGTTGTGGAACGTGGCCGAATTCGTATGGATCTGGAGAAGGTGAGGGCAATCCAAGAATGGAAAGCCCCCACAAACGTGAAATAACTCCGCTCTTTCTTGGGCCTAGCCAACTACTATAGGCGATTTGTGGACAGCTACTCAAGAAGAGCGACACCCTTGACCGAGCTGCTGAAAAAGGGTGTGACTTGGGCGTGGATTGACAAGTGTGCTGAAGCATTCAGGAGTTTGAAGGAAGCCATGATGAAGGATCCTTTTCTTGCCTTGCCAGATTTAGCAAGCCCTTCGAAGTACAGACAAATGCCTCAGATTATGCTTTGGGAGGGGTACTAGTACAAGAAGACCACCTGGTAGCATATGAGAGTCGCAAGCTGTCTAAAGCTGAGAGGCGGTATACTGCCTAGGAGAGGAACTCCTCGCAGTTATCCATTGCTTGTGAGTGTGGAGACACTACTTGTTGGGGTCGAAGTTTGTGGTGAAGACGGATAATGCAGCGGTTAGTCATTTCCTTACACAGCCAAAATTGACCCCTAAGCAAGCTCGATGGCACAGGGCAGGACGTTTGAACCAGACAGCTGATGCCTTGAGTCACAAAGCAGAATTGGTGACTCTAAAGACCTTGGCTAGTTTTTCGGCTAGCGTGGTGAACACTCCACTTAAGGAGCGCATCGAAGAAAACCTGGAGAAAGACCTGGTTGTCAGAACCATCCTGAAGCTCGTAAAAGAAGGCAAGACTCGCCAATTCTGGGTGGAGAATGATCTTCTGTGGGCCAAAGGGGGCTGCTTGTATGTTCCGAAAGCTGGAGATTTGCGGAAGACATTACTAAGCGAGTGTCATGACACCTTGTGGGCAGGTCATCCAGGGGGGCAGAGAACACATGCCCTTATGAAGCAGGGATACTACTGGCCACAAATGCGAGATGATGTAGTGGAGTACACCAAGACCTGTCTCGTCTGTCAGCAAGAAAAGGTCGATAGGAACAAGACACCTGGGTTGTTGGAGCTGTTTCGAGTCCCAAGCCAACCATGGGAGAGTGTGTCGCTTGACTTTATAACCAGCCTACTGAAGACAAGGGATTTAAGTGCGATCTTGGTAGTCGTGGACAGATTCTCGAAATACGCAACATTCATCCCGGTGTCGAAGTACTGTTCGGCAGAGGAGATAGCACGAAAATTCTTCAAGCATATTGTCAAATATTGGGGAATGCCCCAGAACATTGTTAGTGACCGAGATTGAAGATTCACTGGGACCTTTTGGTCCGAACTGCTCAGTCTCTTGGGGTCACAATTGAACATATCCTCGAGCTACCATCCACAGACAGATGGGCAGACAGAAAGATTCAACGGCATGTTGGAGGAGTACTTGCACCACTTTGTCAATGCCAATTAGAAGAACTGGCTGCAACTATTCGATGTAGCTCAATTTTGCTTCAACTCTCAAAAGAGTTCTTCATCGAATATGAGCCCTTTTGAAGTTGTTAATGGACAGTAGCCACTGTTGCCCCACAGAATGGATGAATACCGCGGTCGGAACCTGCGAGCCTTTCACTTCACAAAAGACTGGAAGAAAACAACAGAGATTGCCTGAGCTTATTTAGAAAAAGCATCAAGAAGAATGAAGAAGTGGGCAGATCAGAAGCGCAGACCACTGGAGTTCAAAGCAGGTGACTTAGTGTTAATCAAGCTGAGGTCCAAACAGTTGAGATTCCGAGGGGACAAAGACATCAGACTCGTTCGCAAGTACGAGGGTCCGGTCTCAATCATCTCAAAAGTTGGCCTAACTTCCTACAAATTTGACCTACCAGCATGGATGAAGATACACCCGGTCCTTCACGTCAGCAACTTGAAGCCGTATCATGAAGATCCAACAAATCCAGAGCGTAACTAGTCAACTAGATGAGGAGTCATCATTCAGTCAAGGAGCAAGCGTCAACCTGAAGAAATCCTGGCGGAAAGGACAGTCACCACTGACCGTACAAAGCATAAGGAGTATCTGGTAAAATGGAAGGGGCTCGCAGATGACGAGATCAACTGGGAGAGGGCAGAAGATTGAAGATCTACAAGCTACTTTATCGAGGACGCCGAAGAATTGAGTGGGGGAGAGTGTGGCGTGCTGCCCCTTTGGCACACCCACATGGGGCCATTTTGTAAGTGAGCATGCCTTGGTGCTTGATCACTAGTCAAGTCTTGCACCAAGCAACCTCATGGGGTAGGGTAATGGCAATTTTGTAATTATGCATATGTCTCCTAGACAAAAATCATATATGTTACTGGGAAGACCTTGTATCCCTAGAAGGCTCCTTAGGGGGAGGTGACCTGGTGACTTAGGGAGCACCATGGCCACCAACAGATATGGGACAAAGTTGTGTACTCCCTTGCCCTATCAAGGCTATATATTAATAAAACGATGTTTATCCATACTTGCCCTTGTATGCTCCCTTGTTGCCTATGTGTTACTTGTTTGCTATCTTCGTTGGGCCATTGTGTGCCACTTGCCTTGTTGTGTTCTTTGTGTTGTGTGGACGTTCCAAGAAATGACTTGCTGTGTGTTTGCTCATACTTCGTTATTGCCCGTTGCATGTCTGAGATGTGTATGTGGCTAACCACTGAGTTTGTTTGCCTGTAGGTGTGTGTTGTAGACTGACTTGCTAGCTTGAAGTGTCTGCAAGTGCCGCACGTTCCATCTACTTGGAGTACCCGAATAGCCGACCCGTGACACCGAGCACAGTCCCCTAGTCTGAGCCTCGCTGAAACCCTAGTCACAACACACCAAAAATATTCATCCATCAAGCTCTAATCCGTTAAATAGCTTTGGGTCATAATTCTAGTCTTCGGAGCATTGAATTCTATCAATCCGGGTGATAAAATCCATCCCGAGCCTTAACTATTGGATTCCCGAGCCTAAAATCTCCTTAAAGCCCAAAAATGCACTAAGCGTCGCGACCCTAAGAATCCATGCCACGGCCCCCAACTCAACCAGAGGCCCTGCCTCATTTTTCCCACACCATCGCGACCCTGCCTGTAGGGCGTTGCGACGCGCCTCCACTTTCAGGCACCCAGGTGTTCTAAGGGGTCGCGGCTCAGCAAGAACAATGCCGCGGCCCAACCCCTCGAACCCAGAAAAACTCACCATTTTCACCACGAAAACCAATCCAATTAACCCCAAAATCAACCCAACAACCCAAGTTAATCATCACAGAAGTTATACTATGGACTTAGTAACAAAACCTAACAAAAATTCTAGCTCAAAACCTCATCAAACTCAAATATGATTCTTCACCCAACACACATGCAACACTCTAAAATTTCAACAGAAAACTAGCATAATTCACTAAGTTTAGAGCTTACCTTGAGCTAAGTTGAGTCCCTAGATTAGTTCCCTAAGCTCCAAGCCTCTAGCTCCCAAAATCCCAACTCAAACTTCTTAGTCTTTGATTAGTTTTCACCGAAAATTCTTCAAGCTTCCAATGGGAGAAACTCCAAGAGAGAGAGAGAGAGGAAGAAAGAGGGTCGGTTCCTGTTTTTCTAAAAGCTTCTTTGGTTTTGTTTTATTTAACTTAAGTTTCTAAGGTTACCTCAAGGCACGGGGTACCAAAAACGTCCCCGTGGGCAAAATAGTAAATTTTCCCAATATTCCATCATAAACATTATATCTTCAAATATATCTCCAAATATTAATTTTCATACCCCGATAACCTTATAAAACATCTAATACCTGAAATACCCCTCAACTCGCCCCGAGTCAGGATTTCGACCCCGTTGTGACTTTCTAGCTAACCGCTCCCTTAAGACTGTCTCAGATCGTGCAACACAAATATATCACAAGTATATCACAATTATTACAATTATCACATTTATGCCCTCAACGTGCTAAAATTACAAACATGCCCATAATAACCAAACAGGGCCCACATGCATATTTAATTCAACTAAACATGCCTCACTAATCACATATTCACACCAATTCACATACTATAACAATAAATTACTTATTGCCCTCCAGACACGTTAATCAAGGTCCTAAGCCTTATTAGCAAATTTAGGTCATTACAAACATCCTGCCTCCCTGCCACCTGGGCCCGTCTCCACAGGCCCAACGAAGGCCCCTCCCCAAGCTACCTTTGGCCCAGCCTGGCCCCTTACACCAACAACCAAGCCCAATTCCCCCAATTCCCTCGAGGCCCACCACACCAGAGCTGCCTCCCAAGCCCAATCATAGCCACCCCCAGCCAGCTGTCGTTTTGCCTTGATCCCATCATTTGTCCCTTTGTCCAAAAATGTCATTTTTACCCAAACTTTTCTACTCACTTTACCCCAAAATCATCATTACACCCTAAAATTTACCCTTATATGCCATATTATTATTCATTTCAAATTTAATTTAATCAATTTAAATTGATTCTTTTAAACATTTTTTTTTCTATAAATAGGGAATTTTCAAGACCATTTGGGGGTGCTTATTTGAGGAGAGGCCATACCACAAAATTCCTACACTTGGAAGACCACTCCATTATCTTCATCTTTTTCTTCTTTTTGGTCATTTTTCTATGAGTTTTTAGAGGAGAAATTTGGGGGTTCCTCCAAATTTTCCTATTTATGTTTGTAATCTCTATTCTAGTTATGAGTTTCTAATCTTTTTAAGATTATTAAGGTAATGATGAAACAATATGTAACTAGATAGTATTTATGTTGTATGTTGATTTCCCATTTTGTGCAATAAAGTTTATGGATTTTCTTCTTCAAATATTTTATTTCATCAACATATTTACAATTTGTTCTTCATTAGTGCAAAAACATAATATTCTTTGTGTAAGATGTGTCATTAAATTGTACACATCCAATGCTTAGAACAAAAATATTATGTTTTGCCTTATAAATAATATTATTTGATTTTTTGTTGTTTCATTAGGTTGATTCACATTAAATACTTTGAAATTGTACTTTTTGAAAAGTGAAGAAAAATCCTATCTTTTTAGAAGTAATTTGTGCTTAAAATTATAAATTTATTTGGAAAATAATATTTTGATTTATTTTAACTATCACTAAAACTTGGGGATCAATGTATTATAAATATTATTGAACTTATATTTTGTGGATTCTAATACCTTAATAATCTTCTTTTACCATCTTGATTTCTACTAGTAATTTATTTTTATTTATTTTCTTAAATTTCTTTATTATTGTCTTTTATTTTATTTTCATTAAACAAAAATCTCATCAATCTTTGGAGCTAGGTTAGAATTTATTAATTTTTATTTAAAATAGTTTTCTTTTTTTATTTTAGACAACTCCTTTGGGTTCGATCTCGTGCTTACACAAACACTATACTTCATGTACGATTCGTGCACTTGCGAATATAAAATTTTAAAACATACCCGTTTTGGGTCCATCAGCTGAAAACTTTTGTTTTAGGAACTCATTGATGTAGATGGCTAGGAACATAATATATAGATATGAAATCTATACATTTCCGAGAATGGTTGATTTTTGGAACTGAAAGGTTATTAAGCTTAAATTCATAAATCAGTTCATGAATTAACCTTCACTAGTAAAGTTAATGGTACCTAAGGAAACAAGATATAATTAAAGATGTTAAACGGTAATTAATTCCTATTTTAATTATAACCATTAATAGATGATTGAATTTTATGTAGTTATTAAATCGATGGAAACATTTTATATTTAAAAGTACTTGTTATCCCCATTTCCTGACGTGGGCCCGGGACAGCGGTTTAAGCCCATGGACTGGGCGCTCGAATGTGGGCCCGGCCCAAGCCCGCTTGGTATAGGAATATCCGAGGGGGGGCACGGCCCTAGTGCTCTTCGGGGCCCTAATGGTGATCCAGGACGGTTGTCCGGGAGACGTACAGAGCTCAAGCCTCGTTCAAGTACGCGTGAACGTTCCCGGAGCCTGGTTCGGTCCGGGCCTGTGGTAAACAAAGAAGGACAAAGGTAAATGATGTATGCCTCAGGGCGACCCCTTTTCTAATAATAAAAATGGCGTGTACAAAACGTCATAAAGAAATATTGTAAAACAATGAGAATCTTTCCCAAGTGACCCCAGACCAGTCTCCGCTCACTTGCAGGGGGGTATCCCGGATATAAGAGAATACCCGGCGGGGCGCAAGCTCAGGCTAGTCCCGGTTCGGACCAACGAGGTCCGAATGACACGAACCCCGCGAGCCCAAGGCTGGTCCCGCCCGGTCGAACGATGTCCAGGGGTATAAATTAAAGGGACCGAGCCCAAGGCTGGTCCCTCCAGACGAACGATGTCCGGGGGCATAAATTAAAAAGGACCGAGCCCAAGGCCGGTCCCATCCCAGACGAGTGACGTCCGGGGGTATAAATTAAAGGGACCAAGCCCAAGGCTGGTCCCGCCCGGACGAACGATGTCTGGGGGTATAAATTAAAGGGACCGAGCCCAAGGCTGGTCCCGCCCGGACGAACGATGTCCGGGGGTATAAATTAAAGGGACCTAGCCTAAGGCTGGTCCCTCCGGACGAACGATGTCCGGGGGCATAAATTAAAGAGGATCGAGCCCAAGGCCGGTCCCACCCCAGATGAACGACGTCTGGGGGTACAAATTAAAGGGACCGAGCCCAAGGCTGGTCCCGCCCGAACGAACGATGTCCGGGGGTATAAATTAAAGGGACCGAGCCCAAGGCTGGTCCCGCCTGGACGAGCGATGTCCGGGGGTATAAATTAAAAGGACCAAGCCCAAGGCTGGTCCCACTCCGGATGAGCGTCCGGGAGTGAGAAGCATCCGGTATGCCCCAGTGCAAAGTCGTGGCCTACGATTGGCAAAGGGAGGACAAGGTTCCAAAAATTAAAAACTCAACAAATTAGTCAGTTGGTTTAGTCCAGGCCGTTGGAACCAGGACCAAACCCTCATAATCAATCAAGCACGGCAATAAAATGAAGTTTCTACTCAGGGAATAACAAAAATATATATATAAAAACTGGAGAAAGCAACATAAAGTGTTTTGGACGCGCGCACGTCTGGAAAAGTTATAAAATTACAAAAACAAGAGACAAGGTGAGGATCTGGGCCTAGCTTTTGTCCGCAAGGAGCTCCGCGTCTTCCTTCTCCTTGGCCTCGAATTCGGCCCGCTTTGATTCCAGATCGGGGAAGACCAGGAGGTTCATACTCTTATCCTTGCGCCAGGCCATGTAAATGGCCTCATTGAAGGTGACCTCCAGCATGCCCTCGGCCTTCTCCTTCTCGCGGCGGGATGCTTCGTGCGCCGCCTTCTCCTCGAGAAGAGAATCGCCCAGTTCGCAGACCCGGGCCTTCAAGGTGTGGATCTCCTCCTTGTCCAGGTCGGATTGAGACGCGGCCGCCTCCAAGAGTGTTGCCCGCTCATCGACCTCCTTTGTCTTCCGGGACAAAGCTTCTACTAGTCCGGCCTTGACGCGGTCGAACTCCTCGCGATCCGCTTGGGCCTGGGCCGTCCCCCTGGCAAGGGCCTCCTTAGAGGCCTCCCTCTGATTCGCTGCCGCCTCCAGCTCCCGCTTGGCCGTCTCCATCTTCATGGCCAGCTCGGCCACCAGATCAGCACTCCGGTGGGATAGCAGATCAACCTAGAGCAAAGAAAAGTTAGAGATTCTTATTAACAAGTAAGAAGGGGGAAGAAAGAGAAGAAGAACCTACCGCAGTGGCCTGGTGGCGGAGCGCCTGGGAAATGAACAGCACGTCCGGCTTGGCAATCGTGGCGTACCGTTTGAGCTGGAGATCGGACATGGTGTTCCCCACCTGGTCCAGCAGGTCAGCCGCCACAGGGGCCATGTCCTGCCCGAGCTTAGGACGGAAGCCCGTCTCGACGACTGGCCGATCCACGATCGGCTGAGGAACGCTGAACGCTGTCGGACGCTCTGCGAATTTTACCTGACGATAGATTGTCAGGGCCCGGTATGTGTCATCCCTCCAACTTCGACCGTGTTCCCAGGTCCGGTTGATAAGTCGGGACTGCTCATCTCGCGCAGCGGACTCCCCCTCCTCGAGAAGAGTCGGACGTATGGGGAGGACAGGCAGGACGAGGACCTCTTTCGCGGCGAGCCGACTCTCGCTGTGTGACTCATCGGTCGAGCCAGCCCGCCTAGTCCGAGGCCTCTTCCCGGTGTTGGCCTCCTCAGCACCGGCTTCTAAGCCCCTTTTTCCGGAACTTTGGCTAGCTGCTGCACCCACCTCCAAGTCTATCACAGGGTTTTGGGCAGGGTCGGAGACTGCAGCCGGCTCCATGACTTGAATGGGGACCGCGATAAGGGCCCCCCCACCGGGAAGAAGTTCTGTCCCAGGTACTTCTTTGTTGAGGCTGGGTTCTGGGCCCGTCGCCCTTCTTGCTTTCCTGGCCGCCCTATCCTTGAGGACCCACCTCATTTCGCTGGCAACAGTAGACATACCGGAGTCTCCTGTTAAAGCACAGAAAAGGGAGTCAGTATGGCAAAACAAACAAAAAAGGAGATAATCAGAACTAATAGTGACCCGGGACGAACCCTCATCTATGCCCCGGGCGCGACTCAACTCCTCTAAAGCAAAGGAATGGACTCGATCCCCCATGTCGTCCGGGTTCAAGAAATTCCCGTACTGAAGGAACCCGGAAAAAAACATAAGGACCTCCGAGCCTACAGGAACGGGAGTCGAAGGTCTCGTCTCCCGGTCAGCCCCAAACGCGGGGCTTCAGAGTACTAGCCTATCCCTAGCTAAGTCCCAAACTTGGGGAGAAAAAGTCAAGATTAAAGGGGAGTTACCTCGCCCCGATACGCTAGCCCCGGGAGTCCTCGTGTTCAGTAGGGCGTCCTCGAAGAGCTCCTCCAGCTCCTCCGAAGAGGCCGTCTCCGGCTGGGCCTGGTCTTTCTTTCGTTGGGCCGCGTCAGCTCGCGCCGCCTTCTCCACTTCCGCAATGTGTTCCAAGGCTAGTTGTTCCCGGATGACGACGATCTTCTTGCAGGTGATGCCCCGAAGGTTCGGGATGACGATGGTTTGGGTGGCCGCGAGCATCCCGACCAGTCGGAGGTTGTTATCCGTAACGTAGCTGCCTACATCCAGGTCTTCCGTGCTCAGCCCGGAGTAAAACTTCCTCCTCTCCATCATGAACTTGGTGAGAGGAGTTTGAGCGAAAGGTCCTGCCACCCGAAAGAACATGAAGAGAGACGGAGAAAAAGAGAATAAAAACGAAGAGAAAAAGGATCGGGGAAGCACTTACCCACTCGCTGGAAGTCCAACAGCAGCGTGGGGTTCTTCTCCACGAGGAACCCGGACATCATAAACCAGTAATGACGGACGTCTGGGGGATGTTTCCAGGAGCTTGTGGGAGAGGGGTAGCCACTTCGCGGCTTCAGTCTGTAGAAGCCATCCAAGGTCTTGTCCTTGACATTGACCTGCAACTCCAGCTTGTAGAAGTACAAGATTTCTGCAGGAGTCGGATCCTCGATCTGCTTTGCGATACAGAACACTCGCCATCCCGCGAGTAGTTGGTACGCTTGCGCAGAAGCTGGAACGGCGCGATCCCCACATACGTCAGGAATCGCACGAAGTAGTCGTGGAGCGGGAGCGTGGCCCCCGCGCTAATGTGGCCAGCACTCCAGGCCCCGAATCCCTCAACAGACGTGTGCGCCCGCTCCTCGATCCTGGCCATGCGGTTGTGGAAGAGTTCGGGAGTGGATTCAATGCCCAAACGCTTCTCCAGGAGGTACATCATCCGGTAATTCCAGAACAGGTTGGGCACCACGTCCATTTCCCACCTGTTACCTTTGGATGTCCGGGACCCAGAGATGGCGACAGGGGCCCTGTTGACTTCTTCTTCGGAGTGGAGGGTGACGCCTGTTGCCATAGTCGATGATCTGGGAATAAAGAAAGAAAGCCAAGCAGTCAGTACCTGAACCCAGAAGAGTCGGTTGAGGTACGGGGGGTCTCCTAAGGACTGCTTGGAGCCCCTTTGGATCGGGCCCGGGATCAAAGTGGAATCTCAAGACCCCGATCGGGAACGAAAGAAGAGCTACTGAGGCCCCGCCCTCAGTTCGGGAAACATCCGAAAACGGAGCAACCCGAACCAGGCGGCCTTCCTAACAACTCCTACATGTAATCAGATTCTAGCAACCTAAACGTGTGAATTAAAAGAACAGCCTAAGTTCACATGTTCACCAAGAAGGTCAGAAGGACTTACTATGAGTTGTTGGCCGTAGAAGATGGTGGTTGTCCAACAGTAGGAACGGCAGAACTTCGTTCTTGAAATGGTGAAGCCGGCTCAGCAATTCGTCAATAGGACAGGCACAAGACGAGTTCACAGGCAAACGAGCAGACGCTGGGGCCGTAGGGAATAGACGACGGCGCAGAATTAGCAGATGATGGTGGATGTCGCCGGCGATATCGGGCATGCAAAGCTTGGACAAAGCTAATAAATTCTTAAGATGGCTCGAGAGTGTAAAAATGTCAAACGAGCATCTGTGGGGTATTTATAAGGGTCCGAATCCTGGCCTCTGATCCAACGGACAAGTGTCTCCCCATCGGAAGGGAAGGCAACTGTGAATCGTCCGGGGGCAAGGCAAGCCTCTGCCTGGCGGCCCCAGGCGAAGGCTTGGGTGGTAAATGTTATCCCCATTTCCTGATGTGGGCCCGGGACGGCGGTTTAGGCCCATGGACTGGGTGCTCGAATGTGGGCCCGACCCAGGCCCGCTTGGTACAGGAATATCCGAGGGGGGGCACGACCCTAGTGCTCTTCGGGGCCCTGATGGTGATCCAAGATGGTTGTCCGGGAGACGTACAGAGCTCAAGCCCCGTTGAAGTACGCGTGAACGTTCTCGGAGCCTGGTTCGGTCCGAGCCTGTGGTAAACAAAGAGGGACAAAGGTAAACGTACCCGGATTAGATCTTCCTCGGTTGGTAAGGGAAAGCGTCCGTGACTCTGAAGCCGCCCACTCTGCGTGGGGGGTTGTCCCCACTTTTCGTCTGCAGAAAAGGTCACCTCGGGATTGCACGCCGCTGTTTCTGATCCACGCTGCCAAGTACTCTGACTGATCTTGTCCCCTGAATCTGCCTCGTAACTCAAAGTGCCCAGACCAAAAGCACCGTTTTGTCGGGCGAAGTATAGCTCTTGGGCCACCTTATTGGGCCTTAATTAGTCTTGAATTTATGTATGTTTTATCTTTTATATTGGGCTTCCACTAGAGAAGCCAAGAGTATCCATATCTCTGATGGGCCAGGGTTATACCCGGCCCAGACCTAGTGTTCCCATGAGTCTATAAATACAGGCTATAGAACACTGGAAAAAGGACCTCTCTTCGACTAGTATACAGTTACTTTGCCAAAACATAGAGAGAAACTCCATTGTAAAAGACTTTTCTAAGCTCTAATGCAACTGACTCGTGGACTAAGGCTCATTAACGCCTCAACCACGTAAAAACCTTGTGTTAATCTTCTACATTCTATATCTTTATTCTTGGCTAATATCTATTAGTGTGGTTTCTGAAAATCTCGGTAAACAGTACTCAATAAATAAATGTCTATAATTATAAGAGTGTAGTCTCCTATTTTTAGTCGAATAATATTGAGATTAATAAATTATGTTTTTTTTGTTAAAGAGTTTTAATTAATAATATAATTTTATTGGAGCTTGAAATTATAGGTCCATAGGTTCTCGAGATGACTCTATTAACATTATTCAAGGTACGAGTTGAAATTTGGAAGAATCAGGAAAATTGCATATTTGGAAGAAATTTGTTCTAAGGTCAAATATGTAATTGAGACAAATTAATTAATTAATATATTAATTTTTGAAATTAATAAATTAATTAATATATTTTTCAAAAATTATTTTCTAAATAAAATGGTATTTTCAAAAATAACATTTAAATAATTAAGATAATTAATTATGAATTAATTATTTTTATTTATTTAAATAATGTGAAAATATATTTATGATATTTCAAATTGGATTTGAATTTAAATGATATTTATTCTTTAATTAATATGATAAAATAGTTTATCACGTTTAGATATTTTTGAATAAATAATAATTAAAGAAAATGGTTAGAACACATCCCTGAAATAAGGGATGTGTTACATGCCAACTACAGTGCAGAATGAGTCTTGGATATTTCTTTTATTTATTTAATTATTTAATAATTAATTAATATTTTGAATTTTAAAATTTAATTAATTCTTTTATAAATCTATCAATTGGAAATAGTTTTCATAATATGCTTAACAGAGAGAAAAATGTATCATATTATTTTTTCTATCCCTAAAAACTGTCTCAAACCTTATATTCCAAGATCTCATGAGTTGAGTATATCTTGTGAATTATAAACTTTCCCACTATTACTCTACGTGTCCACACATGTCTTGAGGTGTAGAGATACTTCTTTGAAAATCTTGGTCGGAGTACTCAAAATGCTTATTTGGATTGGATGTTCATTGGAGTTACTAAAAGATAGCAATGATTCTTGAGTGTTCTACAACAGGTAAGTCCTTATCTTTTTCTTTCTCTTTGATTGATGTTTTGCATATTAATGGATCTTTTATTTAATGATTGTTTAAATATTTTTTTTTTAAATCTCTGGGCCCACCACCCCGTGTTTTTCGCTGCATATATAGTAAACAAGTTACCAATATTTCTAAGTTATCTTATTATTAAGATGAACGATGAAACCTAGTATACTTAATTAAGTATCTATTTTTGTATTGATTCTCAATAGTATGATAAAGTGTTAATGATTTTCATTTCTCTCAATACTTTCTTTCATCTTTAATATCAAATATTTTTTTTTATAGTTATAAATTATTAAAGCTTGGTTTTATATTTTGCTAAAATTAATATTTTTTTTTATTATTTGTAGTTTCATTAAATTGTTTCACATTTAATACCTTAAAGTTATAATTTTGAAGCGAAGGAAAATATATTTTAGAAAAATAGTTTAATTGATTTCTAATTAATCATGATAATAATATATCAATAAATCTTATTATTTATAGTTAGGTAGAATCTGAAATCTTAATAATTCTTACTCAAACTATTAAAATAATCTTTCAGGTAGTTATTTTCATATTTTAAATATTTTATTTTGTTACCAAAAATCTCATAATTATTGGAATTATGTTAGAATTAAAATAATTTAGATTGAATTAGTTTTTCAATTTTTTTGGGTTCAACCTCGTGCTTACGTAATTTTTATACTCAATTAAAGATTTGTGCGCTTGCGAGTTGATAAATTTTAAAATGTACTGCTTTTTGGTCCAACAGTTTGTACAAACATTAAATTATTTTTATACATTCTACCTTACTCCACTTTATCACTAATTAATTTTGAGATAAAATTTTGATGTCTCTTACAATATATACCTTTTACAATATACTATCTAATACCTATCAAAATACTTTTCACACTACTTTTTGAAGATATGAAGGTAATAAACATATCTATGTATATATAACACAGTACGATACATCAAAGAATAAAAAAAGAAAAAAAATTAATTATAGTAATCAATTTAAAGTTATTACTTTTATATCATGTAAGATAAAGATAATATACTTTTTTTTTACCATGCTAAGAAAACATGAATAGTGGAAGAATTTTTTAAACATAGTTACACCATTACTAATGCGAAAAGTTATATAAGAGCACTCACAATAGCTTCTCAAATTTATTCTTTAAATTACATCACTAATTTTTTTTCCTTCCTTACATCTAACTTTTATCAAATAGTATATATCAATTTTTCTTTCTTTTTTTCTTCATATTATTTATATATTATATTATTTTTAATAATTTTTTATTCATTTTAAATATAGTTGACTGCGTTTTTAGCCAACGACGTGAGAACGTCAATAACGACAAGCCTTCAAGAGAAATAAAAACGACACAGACGGTTTAAAAAAGAAAATAAAGAACACACGAGATTTTTATAGTGGTTCAGCCACGATTGTCGGTAATAGCCTAATCCACTTAGAGTTGTGATTTATAAATCTGTTCTCAAGATCAGATGGACTGAGCCAACTGAGTTTCTTCAGTACAAATTGCAAAAATACAAGAATTCTCTCTCTAGAATACTCAGACCCAACTTTCTCTCTCTAGAATACACAGTCCCAATTTTCTCTCTCTAGAAAGAAGAAGCAGAAGAAGTCATTCTCTCATCCCATAAGCTCTCTATTTATAGGCCTGGGATCCTCAACTGATATCCCCTTATGATAGGGATATTTTATTATACTTATTACATTTAAACATTCAAAATTCGAAATGTAACAAACCCCCCATTTGTGGGAAGAATGAGAGATTCCCGCGTATGTTGTTGAAGCTGTCTCTGGGAATCTTGACTTAGTCTCCTCTAGCTAGTTGATCCACCTCCTACTGACCACCCATGCAAGTGTTGGTCGGACGTGCATGGTGGTAGGACATGCACTTCTCTCCTCTAGCATGCCATGTTCCTCCTTGAACCAATCTCCTTGGCTTCTCCTCGGACCAAGGTGGTCCGAGTCAACCTCCTTGGCACCTCACCTTGGACAACATTGAGGCAACCTCCTTAGCACCTCACATTGGACAACATTGAGGCAACCTCCTCCATAACATCTCACCTTGGACAAGATCAAGGCATTCTCCTTTAGCATCTCCCAAACATGTCCGATCGAACATTGTATAGGCTCTCCTTATCAAAATCTAAGTCTCCTTCCTCTTGCATGAGACTCCTCCTCCTTAGCTACTTACTTTGGACACGTTCGAGCTAACACTTAGGAAACCTTGGGAGGCTTGCCTCCTACACACCCTTGGGGTCTCCTAAGACCACATCCTCCTTGGGGTCTCCTAGGACCACTCCCCTTAGCTCTCCTAGAATGCATTCTCCTTAGCCTCCTAGGATG
Organism: Humulus lupulus; assembly: GCF_963169125.1. NCBI lineage: Eukaryota > Viridiplantae > Streptophyta > Magnoliopsida > Rosales > Cannabaceae > Humulus > Humulus lupulus. The sequence goes on along the minus strand of NC_084800.1, from coordinate 45,776,695 downwards.
CATTCTCCAATTTTGGGTATAACAAATATGAAATAATCAGGTAGGATAAAATGAGAGATGACAAAAGAGAAAAATATTATTAAAAAAATAGTTTGAAAGATAAATAGAAATATAAAAGTATAGAGAAAATACTATAATAATATGTAAATACTGTATATATATATTAAATACAATATATATTTGCTTAATTTTATTTATAAAATTTATTAATTATTTTTATTAAACTCTATTATTGTCATATAAATTTCAAATAAATAAATAATATTATATATAAAAGAATGACATAAACATATTAAATTAAAATTAAATCAAAATATTGTTTATAATTTTTAAATATATATAATATGATAATATTTTTAATTAAAATTAAAATTAAAATTATGTATTATATATTATTTAAAGTGCATTATTATATATATAACTTTATAATATTTAAAGTTATATTGATATAAATATTAAATATTTCTTGTATTAAATATTATTATAATAATATTTTATAACATTTTAATTTAAATTTAAATTTATATTAATATAATTATTATATATGTAGTTTTATATTAAATATTATTATAATAATAATATTTTATAATATTTGAATTTATATTAATATAATTAATAAATATTTATTTTTAATTAGTTTTAAATGTATATTCTGTTAAATATTTAAAATATTAACAAATCGTGAAAACTAAGAATTTCCGTTATCTATACAACGATATATATTTATATAATAAGTAGAAGCAACATGCAATGCACGTTTGCTTAGTTTTAAAGTTGTAAACATTTTTTATAATTTTAATAAAAGCAGGTTCACTATTTTTTTAAATATATATAATAGAATGAATTATAGTTCTATAGTATATATAAATATTTATATCAATAATCTCTACTTATATGACATCTAAACACGACGTTGACATAGAAATATATTTACATGGCTACATGACATATATATATATAATACAATAATATTTAAAAGGAAATTAATAATAGAAATAAAATAAGAATAGAAAAAGTTATGGTGTAGACATGTATCAACTATTTTTAGTTTCCAATATACCTCACAATGTCCATTGGTGAAGTTGATGAAGAAAAAGAGCTCAAATCACTTTATAAGAAACAAACTATCACACAAATTTATAAGATAAAAAAATGATATGTATGCATTTATTATTTTTAAATATATATGATTTAATTATTTAAATTTTCATAAAATATCTTTAAAATATTATATTTTAATTAATTAATTTTTGTTTAAGTTTATGTTTGTTCTAATTTTTTAATTTGACAGTGACAACAAAATATTATATATTATATGTTTAATATAATATTAAGTTTAAATTTTATTTAATTTATTAAATATATGGTTTTATGAGTTTTAAATGATTATTATTGTAAAATATATTTAAAATATTATATTTTAATTTGTTTAATTATTTATTTATTTAAATTTAAGTCATATTTATAATCTACCGTTAAATATAAAAATATTCCATTAAAATTAACGAAAAAAATAAAAAGCTGTTAAAATAAGAGTTTTTGGAATCTTATATAGAAGAGATATATAAAATTTACTTTAGAATGTTAATATTTTTCTATATATTTTAAAGGAAAATCTATTTACATAATCCTCTACTCACATGGGACATTAAATTAACCAAATGCAAATTAAATTCCTGACCAATTATTCACATGCTCCTTCAACTGCCACTTATTCACCCAGGTAAATATCTAGAAAAATTATAAGTAGCCTGATGGAATTTATATCTTGGGTTGAAGCGGCTAGAATGCTTGGTTTTTTTTTTTTTTTTTAAATGTGTAAATTTTATAGTTTTATTTAGAATGTAAATATTCTAGAGCCACTAATAAATACTCACATGGATCGTGATTAAATTCCACTTGGGTTGAATAGCAAAATTCAAATATCTATGGTCTTTCATAGTTTCTTAACTTGGGAAAAAAAAAGTTAGCTAACTATTATTACTTATTTGGCTACTGATTTGATGATTTTTTTGGGGGGTTATAATGTCAAAATTGATCATTATTTATTATAGGGTTTTTACCGGCGAAAATACCCAATGTTTACATGTTGTTCCACTTATACACCCAATTTTTATTTTTCGCGGTGAATATACTCAAACCCACATGAACTGTGTCTCCGTCACTACTTTACCCCTAACAGCGTTAAAAACGCTTACATGGCCAATTGCGTGTACAAAACCAGACACATCATTTAGCCCAGGTAAGTTTTTAATTATTGATTGAAAAAAAAAAACTTTAAATCCTTAAATACCATATGCACGAGAGATCTCCATTGTAGAAGAAGAAGAAGAGAGAAGAGATGAAAGGGGAAGACCCAAGTGTGTCTTGGGGCGAATCAATAAACCGAGGTGGAGCCAAAATGAGGTCATCGAGATCTAGGGCACAAGGTGTATATCAAGCTTGTCGTAAGCATTGTGATTGTGGGGCAGAAACAGTAGAGAGGACATCATGGACCGATGATAATCCAGGGAGACGGTTCAAATCTTGCTATAGGATGAAAGTAAGCTTGTTTATATTTTTTGTCTTCTTTTTCCTTTATATATTATTAGCTTGGAAATAAATTAATTCAAGAAAACTATTTGTGAACAGTGGAATGGGGGTTGTAACTATTTCCAATGGATTGACCCCCCTATGTGTGAAAGGTCAAAGATGGTGATACCTGGTTTGCTAAGAAGAGTACGTGAGTTTGATGGTGATCTGGGCAGATATTATGAATATGAAGATAGATATGAGTCTTGCTTTGAACCTAGTGTGGAGCCTTTTCAATGTCAAAATTGTGGCTATATGAATGGGAGTTTGGATGGAAGAGTTCATGCAAGTTCCTGGTTGGTAAAGGGAAATGTGAGGAAGATGATGTTGTTTTTTTTTTTTTTTGTAATTGTGTATTGGCTGAAAAATATTATGTAATGTTCGACTTCCCTGTTTATTGTATTTAGTGTTGCTTTCAAGCATAATAAAAATTATGTATTTTATTTAGTGTTCGACCCTTCTCTGAAAAAAAAATCATGGCTTCATTGAATGTAAGAGAAATATATTTATTTAGTGTTGCTTTCAAGCATAATAGAATGATGCACCAAACCAGATATTTTGTCATTGATTAATATTTTCAACTTTACAGAGCAAACATATGACATATTGTTAAGTAGCATAATGTCTACATGTCAAAAGTATTCCTAATGGCCAAGATGTCCCAAAATATTGATAAAGTCAGACTGAATATGTACATGTCAAAAGTATGGTAATGCCTATATTGTATGGCGACTACACCAAAAAGAAAACAAGTTTTCTACATCAAAAGGGTTTAAGATTAAAGAGCAGCTTCTTAGTTGGTCTGAGATGTGGAACCACCATTCCTTTGCTTCTGTCTCTTAGCTCGCTCCTTCCTTTTAATAGTTTCAGTAGTAGGATTCTGAGATGGTGGTCTTCCTCTCTTTTTTTTCCTTGCAGGCTGTAATTAAACCAAAAACATAACTCATCATACTTAAGCAAATCACATTCATTTTAACTGCAAATGAATACAAGTCTGGCATACCGTGTACCAAGATTACCTCCATAGTTGCATTCTTGCATGTTACTCATGAATGGCCTGTTTGCTTGCAATTGCTGCAGTGATTAACTTGGCCAACTCTCCTAGCCTTTGTTGCAGTAGTAGGTGGTGGTTCATCTGCCTCTTTGTTTATAGACTTTTTAGGCCTTCCAGGTAAAATTGTCTCTGTTGGAGGATGTATCGGATTCAGACCAGTGTCAGGCCACTTATCTGGGCTAGGCATTGGTTCGATTGGTGTCGCATAAGTTTCTTCATATGCTTGCCTCTTGTAGTAGTCATCTATGAATCCCACTGGATCTAGGTTTGAAAACCAGATAGCAGCTAAAGCATGCCCACATGGTATGCCAGACAATTGGAATAGCCTACATGTGCATGTTTTCGTTTCCAAGTTCACAACAAATGACTGAGCATTGATGCTTTGCAATAAATTTACCTGGAACTTACCACCTCCAGCAAGCATAGGGAAACAATGCTCAGCAACATTCTTGCTTTTCTCAATGATGTCCATAATTCTTTTGGAAACAGGATGCACCCACTTAGAGACACTCATTCTTCTATTGCAGAACAAACTCATCATCCAATGCCTAATATTTTCTAGCAAAGTGATAATAGATTTATCTCTGGCATCAAGAATGGCATTGTTGAAACTTTCACAGAGGTTATTAATAAGAATGTCACATTTCACATGCTCCCTGAAATGAGACTTGGTCCATTCTTCTGGGTTTTTTTTCATCAGCCATTCATACTCCTTGAAATTCTCTTGCTTAATTTCATTCATCCTATTTTTCCATTCCACTTTAGTTGTTGCCCTTGCAGCGGCCCACATCATTTGCTTAAGTAAGAGTCCAGGGAATTGCTTCTTGAAATTGGCATGCATATGTCTCACACAGAATCTCACTTATGAACCTTGAAATACAGTACTTAATGCCTTTTCTAAGCCATTTTGCCTATCTGAAATCATTGTTAATCTCTCTGGTTCATCAATCTTCAAATCCTCCTTCAATAAATTTAAAAACCATGTCCAGCTACCAGGGTACTCCTTCTCCACTACAGCATAAGCCACTGGAAACATGGCATTTGCTGCATCAATGCCAATTGCAGCTAATAACATTCCTTTGCAATATCCTTTTAAAAAACAACCATCCAAGCAGATAAGGGGCCTACAACCATTGAGGAATCCATCTTTACAAGCTTTAAGACATATATACACCCTTTCAAATAACCTCTTTCCATCCTGCATTCTGGTTTTCAATATTGATGTGCTCCCAGGATTTGTCTCTAACAGTTGCTTGCAATAATCTTCCAGTATGGCATATTGTTCCCTTATAGTTCCTTCTAACATCACTTTTGCACAATTCTTTGCTCTATATAAAGTTGACCTTGTTGTTCTTGAAAATTGAGTACGTGTTGTTAGCTGCATGAAACCAGTGTAAGTTAAGTTTGGGTTTATTTTGAACTGTTCAAGATAATGCTTTGCAAGCCAATTGGAGGTTGCATGTTTGTTGTTGAAAACCAATCCACACGTGTGCCTATCCACCAATGTATTTACCCTGAATGAGCGCTTGTCTGACAGTTGGACTCTTGCATAAATGACCCAATTGCAGCCTGCACTCTTGCATTTTTCCCTTACCCGACTTTGGTCATTGGCCAGCCAAACATACTCCATGTTAATCTTAATAAAATGCTCCTTCAATGCAGTTCTAAATTGGTCCACGGTAGCAAAAAGCATGCCTAATTTAAATCTGAAGTTATCCATGTTTGTTGCATGATTGAATTGGGTGTTGGATCTTTTTCTCCTCCTGGCATTACCATCCTCATCTGAACTAGACAAACTTTGTAGGTCTTCCTCACTAACATAAGCACCTTCATCATCATTTGGATTAGCTTGGCTACAACCGTCTGTAACTGAATGCCACCATGTTGCAGGATTAGCATTAGCAAACATCTCTTCAGCCTCACCCTCATTCTGCATGTACTCCTCCTCCTCCATAACAAATTCAGACTCTTCATTACCTTCACCTTCATTTTGCCCATTCTCATTAACAGCAGCTTCATCATGCTGACTCTCTAGACCCCTTTCACCAACATCACCTTCACTCTGAATATTCTCACCAACATCAGCTTCATCATTTTGACTTGGGCCAAAATCATTATACTCATACTCATATTCGACCTCTTCTCCAACTTGGGCCTCTTCTGCAGCATAATTGAGTTTTGGATTGACAACCACATCGACAAATACATCTGCATCATCAGGCAAGTCTTCAATGACACAACTAGATTGTGTCCATTCCTCTGGCATATTGACAACAAAAAAAGGGTCCTCATCTTCAGAGTTCATAGAGTCAATGTCTACAACTTCAGGACCATCCTCATATCTAATTTCATTGTGATCAAACCAAGGATCTTCATCATCTGATAATGGGTTGACCACTACATCTGCTGGGATAGTTGTATCATCAGGCAACTCTTCTATAGTGCACACCGTCTTCTTCTTAGAAAGTTCTGGGATATAAGGAATTGCATCTTTCTCCTTACTCCATTCCAACTCCAAAGTTCTTTCTGGTTGGACCACAAAAATATCCACTTGTCTATACTTTCTCCTCATCATATCTTCAACCATTTCAATAACTTGTTTATCACCAATTACCATTTCAGCCAAATTCAAATGCTTCTCCTTAGGCTTCCACAAAAAACTCACAGGCAATTTATACCCTAAGCATTGCACCATCCAATCCAACTCATATCTACTGAAGTAATCAGTGTGATTCCAGTCAAAAAAAGAAACTTTACCTCCATGATACCTTTTGTTGCCAAATGGAGTGAAGAAATTTCCTCCATGGTGCATTGCCACAGTAAAATGGCCCCCACACAGATCTAGCATATCAGATAATAAAAAAATACAAAGAAAGTTAGTGGGAAAATGGACAAACTCATGTGATATACGACAAAGCACATTACCCAAACAAAACAAAGAATATCCCACAAAAGTACATGCACAACACAGTCAGGGGCTTACCATATCCAGGGGGTTCTTCGTCCTCAGTCCGAAGCATGGGAATTTTGTTCCAGTTCCTCCTCCTGCTTCGTCGTCGTCCTCAATCCGAAACGGTAAAAAACAGGGGGTTCTTCGTCCTCAGTCTACGTCGTCCTCCTCAATCCGAAATGGTAAAAAGCAGGGGGTTCTTCGTCCTCAGTCTTCGTCGTCGTCCTCTGTGATCTTCATAGTCTCAAGAAATTAGTTTCAGAAAAAAATTTGAATGTGGGTTTGCCTTTTCTACATGAAATGTGGGTATAAATAAATCATTCCCTGTTCAAGCCGTTGGAAATTTTTTTTTTGATTTGCAGTTAATATTTTAAAGCACATATGTCTGGTTTTGTACACGCAATTGGCCACGTAAGCGTTTTTAACGCTGTTAGGGGTAAAGTAATGACGGAAACACAGTTCATGTGAGTTTGAGTATATTCACCGCGAAAAATAAAGATTGAGTGTATAAATGGAACAACATGTAAACATTGAGTATTTTCGCCGGTAAAAACCCTTTATTATAATATAATTTCATACATGAATTTGTCAAATGAATAACTTTAATAATAAAAATTTAACTATAGATTGGTCCTGATTAAATTTTAATTTGTGCTTTCTAATAATTTTTCACCATAAAACTTAAATGGGTTTGAAACAATGAACAATAATAACAAAACCTTTTGAATGTTCTTTTTAGTAACACTAAATTGTGTTATTAAGTGTTTGTTTTTTTATTCCTTAGACAAAGTTTGAACTATTCATGTTAAAAGCATATTGTTATTTCATTTTTTCGATAATAGTTTTTTGACGATAGTTTTATGACAATGGCTTGATTAGAACTGGTGTGTTGCACTTTTGTTATTTAACTTAGTTTTTAATTTTATTTTGGCAATATCAAATTTCGTATATTTCCGACCAAGTTGTTATGGTTCTGTACCGTTTCAATTTTTTCTTTTTCTTTTTTATAGTTATTTAGGTTAATTTTATTTTTTAATTTATTAATATTTTTTTACTTTCATTCTATTTCTAGTGAAACTGAAAAGTAGTGGTAAACTTTTTTTTTCTCTTATCCTTTATTCTTTTTTTTTTTTTGACAAACTTCTAATTTCCATCCTAAAGAATTTTAGAAACCAATTGTATTGTCTTATTTTTTTTTTCCTTCCAGGCGTATTTTTAGCATCTATTCGAAGTAATTCATACTAAGAATGCACTTATAATTAATAATAAACTTTCTTAGTTGGAAAAAATCCCTCCATACTTCTTATCTTTTGAAATTGATACGAATTAGGCATTTGTTAATTTTTTTTTACCTGATCTTAAGACAAGACTTGGTGGTTTGGCGGACTGGATGATAAATGTCATGATATATTTCATTTTTATCACACGGTCGGTTTGATTCCATCAGTTGGTAATGGAATGACAAGGTTTGCGTTTTACTTCGTATTTTTACATTAATCCAAAACCCTTTTTACCTCTCTCATCATACCACCACTTTCATGATGAAACCAAACAAAAAATAATTATATCACTCATTTTATGAAAACCGATGCATAAATATTCTAAACATTAAAACACTTCTCGATAGTATGTTACAGGAGGATAAAGCTTCGAAAGCTAAATCTGATTACATTTCGAGATTTTATTAGATGGTAAGTAAAGCCACATAATTCATAAACCTTACCAACCAACCCAGTTCGAGGGCAGCATACTTGTTTTATTGCTCACAGGCGTGCCCTTGAAGCAGCTGATGACGAAGCAGGTTCACTCTGCAGGAGAAGAAAATCAACAAAAACCGACCACCGTCAGTATTTCTTTTCATTGTATTAATAATTTGAGAAAAAGAGCATCGAGTGCTTTCAACTTGGACATTTTCAATAATGAGTGATCACAACAATTGAGATGCCAAAACTATACTACACTCTTTGGTTGTTTGGTTTTTACTTTTTCCTGAATGATGTTGCGAAGTCATGTTGCGTATTATTCATTAAATGTTAGAGAGAAGGGGGAGAAGAAAGTCAAGAAAACAACAAAAGGGGTAGAGGTTCTTACCAGTAGAATGCCTTTTGTTGCTCGTTCTTCCAAAAATCTTGATGGTTTGTAGAAGTTTCCGTATAGTGCGGACCATTTCTTCAGACTTGAGTAAACATGTTTAGGCCCAACCAAATCTGCCCAGAAAACAATACCACCCCTGCCACACAATATATTGCAGCTTGTAAGATACTAATTTACAAAAAATTCTGCCATGTAAGTCAACATCAAATGAGAGTAAGTTTTACTAATAAAGCATGGAAAGTTTACACTGAAAAGGCTACACCCTATAATTCAGAAAAAAGAAGAAAAAAATCCTTTCCTTCCATTGCCTAAAAGATATTTTTGTCATATAGGCGGAGGACAAATTAGAAAGTCACAAAATCACTCACCGGTAAGATGGGAAACTCATCCCAAAAACAGATGCAACGTCAAGGTCTGCTGCTCGGACAACTATTCCTTCGTCCAAAACACGGCATGCCTCATTTACTACAGGAAAGAGTATCATCTCCACAATTTCTTGGTCTGTTACAGATATGGGCTGTCACCATGATACGCAAAACTCATTAAGCACTAGTCCAATAGATGCTCAAAAATATTTAAAACAAAATTTGTCATGCAGAGCTTTAAGTGTCAGAAGCATTTGATAGCAAGTGTAATTCCAACTATGATTATTACTGTGAATGGTGGTCTACATTTTGAAGATAGCAATAAATACCTTTCTGCCTGGCATAATATCTGCTAGCCGTCGAGCCTCTTCAATTATTGGTAGTACTGTCAGATCAGGTTTCGGTTGGTTTCCCCTTTCATATAGGTAATATCCTTTTCCATTGTTTTTGCCTAAATTCCACAAGTGCAGAGAAGGCTAAGATGATATGCATACAAAAGTATTCACTAAACTTAAAGACAAGATCGCTATTTCATATAAAGGGCACGCGGTTTTATATTACCATTCCTTCCACTTTTCATTAAGAGTTCAATCAAAGGTGATTGAAATGTTCTGTCAGGAAAGGCATCTCGAAACTGTTTAGAAGTTGCCATGAATACTCCGTAACCTGCTAAGTCTTGAAGCCTGCAGATAAGGACATCGTTTACAATAATGTATGTTCCATATAGATTATTAAGACTTTTTTTAAAAAAATCATTTAGTGAAGCTAATAGGGAAATGCTGAAGTGGCTCAACAATGCTATAATGGAATGCTTATTTCAGTAGAAAAAATGCTACATTTTACATTAGTGAAATAGTAAGAGCTAATATTAGATGTATCCTGGTTAGGATTGCAAATTGATTTTTTGCATTCAAAAGACCATAAGGGGCATCTATTACAATAGTAAAACTAAAAACCTTTTTTGCATAAGTGCATAAACTTTATTCTTAGAACAGCCACTGCATAGAGCTGATCTGAAAATTCAAATTATATGGAATTCCTCCCCCAGGACTCTTATTTGTTAAAACTAACTAAAAGGACCTTCTTAAGCTTCGTCACAATTCTAAATCAGTGTTGGAGGTGCATCATCCTATAAACATTCAAGCTTTCAACTAAATTATCCTTTGCAAAAATGAATCCTAAAAGCCAATTGATGTTTATCACATGCAAATAAACATTTAAATGAACAAACAGTTTCTCAAAAGAATCTTACTGGAATGGGCCAAGAGGGAGGCCGAAATTCTTGATTACCCTGTCTATTCTGAAAACATCCACACCTAAATGGACCAGCATAGTAGCACCTTGTGAGTATGGGAAGAACGTTCTATTAACTGCAAAACCAGTGCAGTTTCCCACCACAACAGGAACCTTCTTTATGACTTTTCCAACTGTCATAAGATCAAGTATCACTTGTGGTGAAGTCTTCTCTGTTCGCACAATTTCCAGGAGAGGCATCACATGAGCAGGACTGTCAAAAAAAAAGGAGGCAAAAGACGATCTTCAGCTTTGGTTACCTCATTATGAGGAAACATTCTAGCTATTAGAAATATTGAGTTACATAGAGTAAAGAGATCCAAAAAATTAAAAAGATGATCAGGTGTGTATGATACATTACAACAGCCATGTAGGCAAGGCTTGGTTATCGAATAACATCTTTCTGACATTAGATACAAAAGATATCTAAGATTTTGAGTCAGTAGATGTACTATAACCGGCAAGCATGCTTGGAGCAGCAATATATCAAGAATTTTCCATTTTACCTAAAAAAGTGTGCCCCAATAATGCGATCTTGGGAGCTTGTTTTCTCCCCAACTAAAAGAAGGTCAATAGTAGATGTGTTACTAGCCAATATGCAGTGAGAAGGACAAGCTTTCTCAATTTCACTAAATATTGTTTGCTTAAGAGGAACCTTTTCAATGACAGCCTGTATAAAAAAAAATAGCTGTATCAGACTTTTTTTTAACAGGATCTAATATGTAAATAATTCATTTACAAGACTCATCATGATTAAAATTACAGGATAAAAAATAGACAAGATATGGTCGTATTAACTTAATATTGGAAAATTAAAATTCTGAATTCTATCATGCTAATTAATTTTGAGCGCCTACCTCTATGACCATATCAACATCCTTAAATTCTGTGTAATCCAAAACGCCTTTAAGCAAAGAGAGGGCCTTTTCAGCCTTATCCCGTGCCAGCTTCCCTTTTGTTACTAAGCCCCGCACATTTGCTACATGATAAAAGAAATAAGCAACATCAGGTAAGACCATGAGATGAAAATAAACCTCAATAAATTTCTATTAAGTAAATACATACCTTCAATCATTTTTGTTCCCTTCAGAAGATATTCAGAATTAATTTCCTTAAGAACAACATTTATATTGCTTAGAATAAGAGCTGTAGCAATGCCAGAGCCCATCAGACCTCCGCCAATGACAGCAACTTTCTTTATGTGCCTTGGTTTAAGCCCAATATCAGAAACATTTGGCACCTGTCAAAATTGTAAGTTCCCAAACATAGTAAGAAATGTAGAGAGGCTAGAAGTGTAGAAATTATTGAGAGAAGAAAATAGTTAAATGAAAAAAAAAAAAAAAAAAAAAACTGATGCAATCTAGCAATGCTGACTTCCAAAAAAAAAAAACCATAGATTTACTTTCTAAAAAGTAGAATTTTTTTTTGGGAAAGAGGCAGCTTGTATAAACCCTGTACCTTAGTTGTTGAACGTTGAGCAAAAAAGACATGAACAAGACCTTTAGAGGTGTCTGTTATAACCAACTTCTTAAAATCTTTTGCCTCCTGTATTGACAAGTTTTGTCATTAGCACAATTATAAACAGGTACAGCCAGTGGCCACAAAATATTTAGCGTAATGTTTGGGTCCAGGTATGTTTAGCCCTCAACATAGAAAGACCTAAGAAATAAGGTGATGTTTGGTTGGGATAATGGAATGGAATAGAAAATAATCAATTTTCATTTCATTCATTTGTTTGGTTGCATTTTAGAGTATTGGAATGTCATTCCAAGTTTTTCCAACATTTTGGTGGAATGACTATTCCATTTAAAAATGAGAGAAAAGATCATTCTAATGCAAGATTGAAAAAAAAAATTAATAATTTTTTATCAAATTTTTTTATTCATATTAATATTTATTTTATTCCATTCCTATTCCTAATCATTTTCTATTCTCATTCCTATTCCTCTATTTTCATTCTTTCCAACCAAACGCTACCTAAGAAGCATGCATGTTTCCAAATGATAAAAGTTCCTAGTTCCTGTATGGATAAAAGAAACAGGAGAGCAGGTAGTACTTTCTGAAACTGAAACCTCCATAAGGCAATAGAGAAAATAATATCCATGGTGAGAAACTAAATGAAAAATACCTTTAGAACTCCACTGTATCCTCCATGAACAATGCCCTCCTCAATCACATCAAGACAAACTTGGTGCTGAGGCATATTTGGAGCAGTTCTCTTCGCTTGTTGACGTGCAACTTTTAGTATCTCACGTGCTTCAGACAGGGATCCAATCTTGTCTGTCCTGTGAAGGGAACGAATCCACGGTTTGCGCCTCTCTGCAATGCCTAATGCCCACAGACGTGATACTTTCAGCAACTCTTCAGAAGACACTATGGAATCGATAAGGCCCAGCTTCTTCCCTTCTTCAGATAATATTGGTTTTGATGACTGAAAAAGCAAAGTATTAGCATACTGATTTGCAAACAATGGAAGATAAAATCAAGCATATTGAACCATTAAATACACAAATGTGTTGTTTCTATGCTACTGTAAACAAGCAGCAGACCAAAAACTATCCTAATTTTTTTGTTCTTTCTCTCAACTGCTCTAACCCACTAAAACATTTCATTCAAGAAAAATTCCCTGTCTCCTCCCTTCTCTCGCTCAATAATTGCTAGCTACTTCTAAAATATAAAGTAAATAAGTATAACCTCCAATAAAAAGTTTTATTTAATTTATTTATCCACTTATACATTTTTATAAGAATGGAAGTGAAGAAATCAGTTACCAGCATCATTTCAATCGCCTTTGACAGCCCTGCAAGCCTTGGAAGACGCTGTGTACCTTAAATAAGCAAAAACCAAATGTTAAAATTTTGGTAAATGCTGATATTTGAGTACTCGTTAAAATATATGCAAACAAAGCCAGTATACCTCCAAATCCTGGAATAACACCAAGAGAAAGCTCAGGCAACCCAAGTTGAGCTCGAGGAGCAGCAATACGTGCATGACATCCCTGCAAGAAGTAAAATTAGAACAATAAACCAATCCACCAAAAACTAGAGATGTTGGTGCTTTGGTTAGGATGACAAACCATTGCTAGTTCTAAACCACCTCCAAGGGCAAGTCCCTCTATGGCAGCAACAATCGGCTTCTTTGAATCTATATAAAGAAGCTCATATTAAGTGTCATCAGTAATTTGATAATAGGAAATAAAATGGAGAGTCAGAATCTGCACAATAATGATATAAGGGGTAGGGGTTGCGTTTGAGACCTTCAATTATGTTAACCACAAGGTCAACGGATACATCAGGCATAAGTGAAACATCCCCTGCCATATGAAGGTGAGTTTGATCAATTTACATATCCAAATTCCATAATCCAATCCATAAATAAACACTCAGTTACTTAACAAAGCACGGTGTATAGAGTCTCGTACCACTCTTGTGAACTTTCTCAAAAACGTTAATATCAAAACCACCCGAAAATCTTCCTCCTTTGCCTACATTCAGTAACAAATAATTCATTGTCGAAACAAATATAATTCCCAAAGGACTAGCCGAATTCGATTATTACAAAAATACTCTCACGAAATCAAATTTCACATATAATCAAAAAGACAATTCAATTTCAGTTAACAGCGTACCAGTCAAAACAATAGCTTTCACATCATTTCTTCTCGTTGCCTCTTCGAACTTTTCCTTTAATCCCGCAATAACTAGAACAACAAAATTCATCGAAAATCAGGAAGAAAAAAAAGAAGGATAAGATGATCGAAGAAGACAGACAGAGGAAGGGGAAAATCATACTGGGAATAGCTAAGGCGTTAACTGGCGGATTAGATATGGTAATGAGTGCAACGGCGTCGTCTCCGACCTGAATGGTGACGTTAGCCCTCGCCATGGCGTTTGTCAAATCTGAAAGTAGAAGAAGAAAGGGCAAGACCAGCTATAATGAAGATCACTCCGAAAACTCTCTATCAGTTTTGCTCTTTTCTTTTTTTGTTTTTGGATTGGAACGTTATTTAAAGGTGGGGAAGATATTGTTGTTCTCAAAGCGAGCGTTGACGGTGACAGAGACAGCAGTGAGTTTTCGCGTTTTAGATTTTATTAGAGGAATAGGTCCTTCTACTCCACGCCGAATGGCAAATTTTTGTACCAATCCTACGGTAATAAAAATGAGAGAAATTATAAGAAATGACCCAAAATAAAGCCATTAAAAAGCTAATGTCTTCATTTTTAAAATTAGAGATAAATGACCATTTTACATTGTTAATTACCTAAATTACTATTTTTTATAATTTATTTATTTATTTAGGACTGTATGATTTTAATATAGTGGTATATGTATATTAGTTTTGTTTAATTAGTTTTTATTTTAAAGTTATATTGATTTTTTAAGTTTTTTATTGGTTGTTGGTATATTATTTTCCAATTAGTGTATATATATTTTGTGCTATGGTATATAATTTTTTTTTATGATATTTAATTTCTATTTTATTATACATAGTGGTAGTATATAATTTTGTATTATGGTATATAGATTTTAATGGTAGTATATAATTTTGTTAGCATAGTATATACATTTTTTAGTAATAATTTTGTAAGTTTTGATGGTATATTATTTTTCAACTCAGTATATATATTTTGTGGTATGGTATATCATTCAACAACTCATAAAAAACGAAAAAAAATCAAAATAACTTTAAAATAAAAACTAATTAAACAAAACTAATATACATATACCATAATATTAAAATATTTAGAATAAAATAGTAATTTGTTAAAGTGTATATTTGGTAATATGTGATATTAAATAGATGATTAAGCTATTTTACTACAAAATTAAAAACATAAACATTTATTTACTTTCACACAATATTAAAAGTCATTTTGCTTCATGCTTATATCATTTTTCCTTAAAAAAAACCCAGCCAAAAAAGAAAAAAAAAGAGTTATGTAATTAATAAAAAATGACTAATAATTTTTTTATTTTTTATTTTTAAAATTTAATTCTATTCTAATTATTTAATATTCATTAAATAGTTTTGTACATAATATTTATATTTATGTGAAGTGATGTGCGCTTTTGTACTCTTATCTCTCTATTATTTCTAATGAACTAATGATTTATAAAATTTTGAGGTAAGAAGATTCAAAATAAGGCGCAAAAATTAGTTTTCTTATCACTTTCTTATTTTTTATTTGTGTATTAAAACATAATACTTAATACTAAACGTTATAATAAATATATCTTTATCTTGTTTATTTCAAATCGGAAAATGTTAAATACATTCTTATCAATAATAATTAGATAATACATGACTGATTGACTCATAACTTTTTATTAAATTGTATTGGAAATAACAATGAGGATGGGGTAATGGTAAGAAGGCGGCAAATTTCTTTACTGAGTGGAGTTAAGGGGTATTAGAGTAATTGTACATTATTTCTCTTCTCACCGTCCTAGGGGAACTACCGTGCAAGTAAATGATATTGGAACGACCTACGGAACTATGTCTATCAATATCAATCAATCACTAATAATAATGTTTCTTGTCATGATATGCTAATGCTATGGTCAATTCAAACCTTCTTTTTTTCTATTTCATTACTGTTCTTTTTTCTTCTTCTTAAAAATAGGCTAATCTTGTAGATTTTTAGTTAATATTTTTGGTATAAAACTTAACAACTTTTATTGCTCAAAAAAAATACTCTAATACTTTTTTTGCAGCAAAAACTTAACAACTTTAAATCAATTAAAAAAAAAAAAAGAAGAATCTCTTTTTATTAGTCTCTGACACTAGAGAACTCTGACGGGTGCATGTTGTCTATCTAATTTCACTTTAAACAAACTAATTTAAAAGGTTATTGGAAATTGAAAAGAAAAGCTTTTTTCAATAAAAAAATGTTTTGCAAATTAAAGACTTTTGAAAGTGGAAGCACAGTAGCTTCTTTAGACTTTGTTTGTCAGGAAAAAAAAAAGGGAGAAGTAAAAGTTTTGGAGAGAAGTAAAAATTTTGAAGTTTGATAGGAGAGAAAATATGGAGGGAATGGAAGGTGAGAGGAAAAAAAATATGGGATTCACAACAAATATTTTTTTTTTAAATTGGAGAGAAAATGCTTAATAATTTTATTTTACTAAAATAACCTTGTGATGCTTTTACATATTCTCTATTTTCTTTTTAATAAATTAATTCTTTTAAAATATTTATTTTATTTTATTTTATTTATTCATGAATATCATTACTACTACCAATATAAACATTCTATATATATTTATTTTATTAATTTATTCACAATACTTTTTTTAACTTTCTACATTAATAACAATTAAGTTATGTCTTATCTTCATATTTTTATATACCACTAAAAAATAATATATATATTAATTTTAGCTTTTTATATTTTCTAATTTATTTATTTTTAGTCTAAATTTTATAATATATATTATTTATATGTTTTATTTTAAGAATAGGAAAGAAAAAAAAATAGAAAAAAGTAGGTATAGTTATTTATTTTTTTAAAAAATTCTAATTTTCAATAATAGGCACGATAATTTATAAAACTTTTGGGTCAAAATAATAAGTAATACATATAAAAATTAATATGAGTATAAACAACATATAAATATAAGAGCAAAAATGTCAAAATATATATATTTCCTCTCAACTTTAACTCAAATACCAAATAAAGGAAATAAAATAATTTTCTTTCTACTCTTTCTACCAAACAAGTGAGTGAGAAAATACATTTCTTTACTTTCCTTTACTTTTTCTATCTACTTCAATTTTTCTTTCTTTCCTATTTTCTTTCCTCCCTACCAAACATAGGCTAAGAGTATCTATCAACCTGCATAAAAGCTCTTTCGGAATTAAGAATTTCAAATGAGCACTTCAACCGAATCATTTGTAAGTTCCACTTCTATGATTATTGTTACATTGAACCTCTAGGATTATCAAGTGGACTTGGTTTGAAAAGATGTGTGGATTTGACAATCTCGCAAGCATGTAAAAACGTTATTATTGGCTCTACAGCCTCAGACCCCCTGTGTTTAGGTGGACTATTTTGGCAATTTATGGACCCTCCTCCTACAGAAGCCCAGAGGAATTTTGGCTTAGGATTGGAGCAATTATGGATAATACCAGCGGAGCAGCGATTCTTATTGGGGACCTCAATGGTACTTTTCACGATTCTAAGTGCATCAACTACAGCAGGCAAGGAAACATATCTCGACATTCATTTGATTTGAGAAGAATGGTGGCAACCTCTGGCCTGGTGGATATTTCAGCGGCTGGTCTAAAATTCACATGGCGTCAACAATGTAAGGAAGCAGGGGGATTGAGTGCCCTTAAAAGAGCTAGGCTGGATAGGTGTTTGGCTAACCCGGATTGGATAATCAGATTCCATAAGGCAATGTTGCTTAATCTGGTTTCATCTACCTCAGATCACAACCTTATTTTATTGGAAACCCTGGGAGATCATGAAAAGATTCGCAAGCCATTTAGATATGAAAATATGTGGGATTGTGACCCTAATTGTGTTTGGGTCGTGAAGAGGGCTTGGAGATTAGTTTACAATTCCATTCTCATGCTCAATTTCGAACAAAGGAAAAAGGCTACAAGAATAGAACTTTCAAGATGGAATAGGCTCAATCGATTCAGATGCAGATTCGCAAAGCAAGAGAAGATTTGCAACACATAGAATCTACCTAACCTAATAACTATGAGAGGGAGGTTGAAGCTAGAGGGAAACTGAATGAAGCTCTGCGAATAGAAGAGATCCACTGGAAGCAAAAACTGTGGATTAGCTAGCTCAGCGATGGAGATAGGAGCACCAAACTTTTCCACACTTCTACAATTATCAGAATAAGGCAGAAAAACATACAAGCTCTGAAAAATGCAGAGGGTATCTGGTTGTATGGCAGAGAGCAAATTGGAAAGAGTCTTATGGAAAAATATAAGGAAATCTTCATCGCCAATCCCACTGAATTCCCTTCTATACTTGAAGGAGTAGTGGATAAATGCATATCTAACGAACAGAATGAAGCTTTGTGCAATATCCCAGACAAAGATGAGATAGAGGAACCTCTAGGCTAGATCAATCCCGATAAAGCTCCAGGCCCGGATGGGTTCCCAGGGTCATTTTACAAACAACATTGGGATAATATTAAGAACGATGTGCTCAAAATGGTTCAAGGTTTCTTCCAGCATTCCACTATGTCAATTTTCTTGAATCGAGCCACTGTAGTCTTAATTCAAAAAAAAAAAGATAATGTCGGATCAGCCCATGCCTACAAGTTGATCGCCTTATGCAATGTGGCGTACACGTTTATCTCCAATATTCTAGCTAATTGTCTATGAGAGAACTCCGACAAGGCGACCATCTCTCTCCGACCCTGTTTATTATTGCGGCAAACATGCTTTCCAGGTTGATTACCATCAGTGAAGCTCAGAAGAGGATAAAGGACATAAAAGACGCTCGACAAGCGCCACCAATATCTCACCTCCTATTCGTAGATGACATCATGCTTCATGGTAAGGCATCTATTAAAGAAGTTGAGGGCCTCTTAGATTGTCTAAACACCTACTACAAATGGTCGAGCCAGAAAATTAATACAAAAAAATTGGAAGTTTTTTTCTTTACAAGAGTTTCAAGAGCCAAGGTCATACAAATTTCAGAATTCCTGAGTATGCCTAGGAAAAAAAAGGAAGCTAAGCATCTCGGACTAACTCTATTCCACTCAAGATCTAAGACAAGGGACTTATCATTTATCCTAAACAGAGTTTCATCGAGAATTCAAGGCTGGAAAGCTTAACTCATGTCTAAGGCAGGTCGTACAACCATGGTTCAAATCATTGGTTCTTCCATTGTTTCGTACGATGCTGCAGCGGGTCCAATCCCAAAAACAACAGCAAATTATGTGGACATGATGCTGAGAAACTTCTGATGGGGAGATATAAATGAAAAGAGAAAGTGCCACACCATTTCTTGGGATAGGCTGTGTAGATCGAAGCAACTACGGGGCTTGGGTTTCCGTCCTACAACTCACCTAAACGAAGCATTCATGGCCAAAAGAGGGTGGGAATTGATCACTAGAAAATAAGGCCTTTGACATAAGGTTATGCTTGCCAAGTACGATAGAGACAAAAACTTCTTAGAGATCCAACCTCGATCAACAGATTCCATTCTATGGAAATAAATTTTGAAAGGAAGAGCGAGCAATTTTGAGCAAAGGTCTATGCAGGAAAATTGGAAATGGCAAATCCAATTCCATTTGGATTGACAAGAGACTCCTGGAAGTGAACCTAACCCTATTCCAAAAAAAGATGCAACGTATAAAATCAATTGGGTCAACGCTTTCATAAGTAACGCCCAGTGGAATATCCCCCTATTAGGAGAATGGTTCGAGGCCAATGATGTTCAAAGAATCCTTAGGATCACCATTTCCAACGAAGAGCGGGAGGACACTTGGATGTGGGACCCCGATTCAACATGATCGTTCTTAATCAGAACGACTATGGCCCAACGTCACTCCAATATTATTAATGATCATTAGGAAGTTTGGATAATTATATGGAAAGCCAAAATCCACCCGCGTCACACGATCTTATGGTGGTAGGTGTTTAACGAGGCCTTACCAACTAGAGACAAGTTAATGTTATTCTCTTCAGGGAACGATACATACTACTATTTATACAATCTGGAAAATGAAACACCTTTGCACTTGTTCTGGAATTGTCTTCTAACTACTCAGCTCTGGTTTTTCAACATGTGGAGACTTAGGATTGATGCATTCAATCTTAACTCTTGAGAGGAATCGATTAATATCTTCAAGGATGACATGAATAGACCCTCGAAGCTCAACGATGAGGGCTTTTTCAGTAGTGCATCCATCTTGATGGAGCTCATATGGAGGGAAAAAAACCATATCACTCACGAAGGGATCCCAAAACCTTTCAACATTCTTTGAAACAACTACAATCACAAAAGAGATAAGTGGTTTCGAGAATTTTGTCCATAAACTTCTCCCTTAGTGATTGAACAACCTCCTCCAGGTTGGACTTGCTTTGCTACTTATGCTGCAATGAGCTAAAACAAAGCTTATCTGGCAACGCTCAACCGAGAAAGATAAGGGATCATTAATCTGCCAAAACATATTTCTCTAGTGCATATGATCCCATGACAACTGAAGCTAAGGCTATCCTTGAGGCGACCAAAGAGGCTACACAATCTGGAAAAAGGTTAGTCATGTTTCAATGTGATAACACTCAGGTTGTGAATTCGTTTAACCAAATAAGGAGATTCTAATCTCGGTTACTAGAGGAGTATACAGAAGAATTCAAGAAACTCATGCTTAGGTTTGATGATTGGAACCTGTAGAAGATCCCCAGGTCTCTCAACTTTGTAGCTCATAATCTTGTGAAATTCGTTGCTACTAACAGACTGCAAGAAGAGGTGGACATCCTGCATTGTAATCCCAGAGTTCTTAAAGATTACCACAGAGTGTTCCCTCCGTAACGCCCTCACGATACCTTCATCATTTCCTAACTCTACAATCTTTGTTGTTATTTTCTTTGTTGGATGTTCTTGTTGTTTTCTGGTTTTTTTTCCTTTGTACTTTTTGTTAGTTTCGGGCTTGCTTTGGCCAAGTTTATCTTTGCTTTAAACTCTAGTTGATGGTTCCGTTTCCAATAAAGTATGCCCCTCATTTTGGGGCTTTCACCGAGCAAAAAAAAAAAAAGAAAAGAGAAGAGCACCAGAAGTAAAAAAAAAAATGGCACTACATCAAATGATATATTTTAGAGAAGGATATAAAGAATGGAATAGTATTTATCTAAATTTAGAGAAATACTATTTTTTTAAAAGGTAGATGAAATATCCATTAATAATAAGTCAATCGGACATATTCCATTACATAAAAATAACGTTCATAGAGCAAAATCAACCAACATAGGCTTACCAACCCGTTTATAATAAACAATAGAAAGAAAACCCTAATAGAAACTTCAACTAAGGGTATATAATAAGGCACAAGCATTCAAGATTCCAATGAGTGTGAAGTAATCTAGATTTCCTTTGTACACGGGCAAATGACAGATCAACCCCACCAATAGCTATCAACCAATGAACTTCCAAAAGAAAGGGGAAAGTAACAATTCCCTTATTCAACCAAAAAATAAATGACATAACAAATGACCAACCATGTTCAAGTATCCTGACACTAGAGATTGGGGTGCCACGTAAGAAGGGGTCCATAAAGATCGAGTAATCCCCCAAATCTAGAAACCAAGGAGACAATCCTTGACACATTCACATAAGAGGATTGTAAAAATCTTACTACCTAAAGTTATCCTCCACCACCATACAAACTAAAACCCCCACTAATCTAGGAGGGGTGTTGGTATTAAATGAGAAAAATAAGAATACGCAGATGTACGTCCTAAATATCCACACATATTGGCGAGCTAGAAAAGGGCCTAATTCGATTTGACACGTGTAGATCGTCTACCTGGAGCTATGTGTTACGAGCCTCCTTCTGTCATGCCCAAGATAATTAGAGAGTTAACTGCTACACGGAGGCATCGTGTAGCAGAAGTATGAGTGTCACAAGCTGGCGCCACACTAAGCTCGTGATGCAACCGAGATTTGACATTCGAACCCTTGTAAAGTCAACCACGCAATATAAATGTGCATATATCAGACATCACATGTCTATTCCATTCCTGAATTCTCGGACACGCAGTATAAACGTGCGTGTTCAGGCATCCCACGCCTGGTTTAGGCCATGCGGCCCATTATCCCGCCTTACCTATTGATTAGACCAGACTTCATTGCAAAGTTTAGGAATTAATCATCAGTGTCACAGAGATGATGTGAGGGATAAAGAGATCACGGGATGACCCCATTGCCAACCCAGATATCTTCTTCCTATAAATACCAAGACCCTGGGTAGTACAAGGGGTTGGCATATCTTTGTAAAGAAACACCCTGTAAAGAATAGTCAAGAGATATCAATAATATCGTTTAGTGGACTAGAGGGATTTTAACCTTCGAACCACCTAAAAAGAATTGAGTTATCATCTCCTCATGATATTAGTTTCTCCAGTCTAAAATATAGTTATTCTCATATTACGGTTCACCAATTAGCACTAAGCCATCCCACTTATTCGTATAATTACCTGTTGATGAAGAATCGCGTCAACAGTAGCGAAATAGATCTTTAAAAATTTATTAATACCAGTCAGGATCATACATATATATATTAAATGACACATAAATAGATAAAATATTACATCTAGTAGCCTATCAAGTGTCCTTGAATCTTTTCGTATAAATCAACGATCTTCCTATCATTTCTGAAAGCTCACACCTTAGCCTTCTAAGCCAATCCTCTAACATACAAGAACGTGTGTGGGCACGTAGGATTCAAATGTTTATTTAGAGCTCTCTAGATGTACTTAACACATGAGATCTATAGATGTTTGAGAAGCGAGAGGCTATTGAAATTCAAATTTCAAGTTTAGGAAATTCTATCGTTTCTTCTATTAGAAGAGTTGACAGTCAAAATTAACAACTTTCTTTTAAAAAGAATTGCTTCTTTTTAGGTTTACAAAGATAATTAACTAATTTAATTAATCTTTATTTTATTTAAAGAAAACTGATCAGTTACATCTATTTTAATTATTTAATTTAAATCATATTTAAAAAAGAATAATTAAATAAACAAATTAATTTAAAATTAAAAATTCAAGTCCAAAGATAGAAATATCCCTGAGTTAGGCGCCACTCACTGTGCAATACAGGGAGTGGCATGAGCCACTTAGTGGCTCTACATGATTCTCATTTGTTTGTTTAATTAATATTTAAGATCATATATTTATCCCAAAATAAATATCAATCAATTAAAAATTAACTTTATCTTACAATATCAATTTTAAATCATACTTAGAGTGTAATTTCATATTTAAATCACATAATTATTTTCTTGCCCCGAAAAATTAATCCATTTGTAATTTGGTCATTCTCTCTACAAATCTTCCTTATGACATCCTTACCCTTGAAAATGTAGGACATATGTGACTTAGGGAACAAATACAAAGCTCCAATAAACCAGATTATTAATTAAACTCTTTAATCTAATAATCTTATTTATTAATTCCATGATTACTCCACTCTAAATATGGAGATGCACTATAAGTATTTATAGAATTATGTTTACAAATTTTTCTCTTGTAGTCCATTGATATAGTCAATAAATGTAGTTTCTGTTAGAAAATATATTTTATTACTCAATAGAAAAGTGGAAAAACCAAAATACAACTCTTTGCAAAGAATACAATAGACAAGGTAATTGATTAAATATATATTACAACTCAATTACTCAAAATACAAGTAAATAGAAATAAGAGAAGGAAGAGAATTATAAGAACTAAAACCCTAAAACAAAAGATACAAATAAATATGTAATTAAGAATAAGAGAAGAGGATTACAAACTCAATACACTAATAATACAAGAAGAACAACAGAATAAAAAAGATCAATGGAAAACTGATGAGTCCGTTTTTAGCATAGTTTTGACATGTGTTTAGGGTAAGTTTGAGTCATTTTGGTGGAGTGTTATGTGGTATTATGCTTGTTTTGGTATGTTTGCAGGAAATAGGAGAAGAAATCGTGAAGTTTGGGAAATGACTGAAAAATCAGCTGAAATTGGGAAATTTGTGCTAAAAGTTGACAAGAATGAAGTTGAAGACTCATTCGTGGAGATAATTGTTCGATTCGGAGTTTGGAATCAAGTTTTTGGAAGAATTAGAGGGGCCGCGGCGCTTGAAGAAGAGTTGCGGTGCAAGGGAGAAGCAGAGAGAATCAAGTTTCTGGAATTTTTGAAGGGCCGCGGCGCCTAAGGGAAGCGCCGCGGCGCTCGCTGAAGTCAGAGAAGGGGGCTACGCTGGGCATAGAGGCGCGCCGCGGCGCTTGGATGCTAGGGCCGCGGCGCGTGTGGCTGATCGTGACTTTCAGAAGTGTCAAATTTGTTATATATTTTAGGGTTTTTGTTTAAAATACGTTTTAAGAGTTAATTATTCTATTCTATTCATAATTAGAAGTGTGGAGAAGTCATTAGAGGCAGAAGGAGAACATTGAAGACCTAGAGTTTGATTTCTTATTTTCTTCTGTAATCTCTTACTGGATTTCATGTTCATATTTAATTTGATTGATTTCATTATGTCTGCTTTGAACTAATCTTGTTATTAGGGTTTTAGTGGATTCTTCTTGAAACTTTTGATATCTTAATGAAGTTTTCCTGAGTTTCTTTCTTCTGCTGTGGATTACTTATCATATGCTTAATGCTTGTGAATGTTTGATCATCATTTACATGTTTATATGATTTTAACCTATACTCTGAAAAAAGAAGGATAATTATGCTATAGGTAAATAATCACAATTTTATATTAGACGAAAGTACTTTTATGAATTGTGTAGTTTAGGGATTATGTGTTTAAAGCCTGCAATATATTGATTTACCATAGAGATGTAGGAGACATTATATTGTAGAGAATTATAGATCCTAACAAGACTATAATTTATAATTGTAATCTGCTACCACAATAGAATTAAGAAATATTGAGAATTGGTTAGAAATCACAAGTGGATGGTTGATGAAACTAAAGCCCTAACTTTTGCATCTATTGACTTAAATCAAATTTCATCTCTTCATTTCTTTAAGTGCTTAGTAGTTTTCTTAATTTATAGTAATAATTATTTTATTTATCAATATGAAATTATTATTTCAATCAATTAGAAATAGAGGTTAATTATTGGTAATTAATAGCAGTCTTCGTGGGAATCAACACTTTACTTATCATATATTACTTTATTAGACCGCGTATACTTGCGTGTTACATTTTGGCGATCAAAAACACAAACTCTCACTCAACCAAAGTGTTAAGTAGTGGGGATCACCAACTTGAACAAGGTTCAAAACCTTTATCCAAAAGTTTATTTCCCCCTATTCTCTAAGCACTAAGGGATCTCTCTAGGAAATAGCTCTCTGGAATTATTAAGTCTCTATGGTGTATTTTCCAGCCAAATGTTTTGTGGATGGAAAATGGTGTGTCTTACAAGTGAGCATTAGGCTCCTATTTATAGAGTTTGAGATACCCTTTGGATTTCAAATTCCACCAACCCCTATGGCTGTTACCAATGCTTAATTGGATGTTTATGGAATTAAAATTGAGATTTTGGAGTTATTTGGGATGTTAGAACCGTTCAATTTGGAAAAAACTGAAAATCTACATAGGCTGTTAGCCTCATTGGCCGCAGCCACTGGCCTCTGTCCCCCAGGCCGCGGCCAGGGAAAGACAGTGGCCGCGCCCACAACCTTTTTTCAGCCAAAAAATGTCATTTTCCAAATCGTTCCAAAACGTCCCAAATCCTTTCCCACATGATTTTGTAACCTCCAAACACCTATTGGGAGTTAAAAACATGTCTCCAACAGCCATATTTCATTATGGCTTTATGAAATCCAATCTCAAATGTGTAACAAATTTTGTAACTCTAAAATATGTCACATTTTGGCACACACATGTGTCCAATTTTGTGACTCTTAATAATATGTTACAAGGTGTGACAAATCACATTTTGTCACATTATTTAATCTAATATTATATTATATGAAATAATATAACATTCTCCCACTAGATTAAATAATCACTTTTGTAACACTTATTTAATCAATCAAACATTATATTAAAATATAATAGTTTTGTCCTCCATTTATTGGTTCGTTAATTAGAGCTGGTAAAAATTAATGTTTTACCCTTCTAATTATCTCTTGATCCTTAAGTATCATTAATTCACTAGCGAATAATTAAATAATAATCAAATTATAAATTTGAGCTCAATAACTATTCAATTCCAGAATTAACCCTTAAGGGAACCAATATTCGATCCGTTAGGAAAGTATAGATTCCATTATTGTAAATCATATTCCCAGCCATTCATGAAATTGAATCTCCAAAACAAAAGTCACTAGTCTCATTGTATTAAGAGACCTTAACAAGTGAATCAATAGATCCAATAAGCACAAAGAATAGTTTATGACTATTTAAGATTTAG
The DNA here is from genome assembly GCF_963169125.1 of Humulus lupulus. Lineage (NCBI taxonomy): Eukaryota > Viridiplantae > Streptophyta > Magnoliopsida > Rosales > Cannabaceae > Humulus > Humulus lupulus. The sequence continues at coordinate 45,750,270 of NC_084800.1, read as the reverse complement.
ACTGATCTACAAATGATCATCTATTATGATAAGAATTAAATCTTTATGGCAAATGGTAAGTTTATAAAGATAGTTAATTCATATCGGTCCTGTCACATATAATCTCTATTATATACAGTATACCAAGATGTCTATTCACATCAGTAATTCGAATCTTGATTACTTGCATCCCATATACTTAGCAAACCGTACTAGTAACCATTCATCAAAGATTTATTACTTTAATATGTTATTGACTATTTTATTTATTGTATATGATCTGAATTCTCTCGTACTAATACAAGAACATATACTCGTAAGTTAACATGAAATTTTCTTGATATTCATATAAATTATTCAAACAATATTTATAACATTCAAATATAATAAAATTGTATTTTTATTTAAATCAATAAAATGTCTTTACATGATTTTAAGACATAAATCCTAATGAGCGGTAGAGAAACACCACCTTTATTTTAGAAATTAAACAAAATAAACAAAAACTAGAAACCAAAAGAAATAGGCGACGAAAACTAACCCACTTCACACTGAAGTCGTTGACACCCACAGAAGCCTCACAACCCGAACTGCCTCGTTGCCAGATCCACCTAGCCCACGCTGAACTAATGTCGCCAACGCCCCTTGAAGCTTAGATATTGTCTAAGAAAAGGAGCCTCCCACCCACCCCCCATATCGCACCACTTGCAGAATGATTATTAGAGATCCCCTCTTGGTCTAGAGGGAGAAGGTGGCGAGAGAGAATGAATTTTTTGTGTGCTTATTTAGAGAAACACTATTCATGCCTCGAAAATATTTTAATAATATTTTATTTATATTTGATTGATATTTTATTATTGTGTAATATATATAGTAAAAAATATATTCTCTAAATGATGAAGGAAAATATAAAAAATATATGTTATATGGCATATTGTAAAAGTTTGATGTAAAATAGAGAAAGTGATGTTTGATAGTTTAGAAACACATTATGAACATTAAAATTATAAATCATATTCAACAACAAGAATTAATGCTCATGTAACAACCAATATCACATTCTATTTAGGACATTAATTACACAAAGATAAACATATCTCTTAAACTTGACATTAAGTCTCCAATGCTCATCTTTATCACTTTTCAATCTGTCCAAAACAATATACAAAATCAAATGCAAATGCAAGAGAGGGCTTATGAAGAGCAAACCCTTACCAAATACCACCTTATCTCCAATTACCACTTCATACACTATATGCATGATGCCCTCTTACCCTAAGGGGTATTAGTGGACTAATTAGGTTCATTATAATATGAGGTGGTGGATTATAGTTTAATAGGTCAACACATAGTCATTAGGGTTCTATTATGTGCTTCTAATGCAATTAGTAAGTGTGAATCATCCCATTATGATTATTGGCAATTGATAGGCACTTTAATTCATAATTGTATTTATATTAGTCCATATAATAATTCTAACAAGATTTTAGTGATGTATTTTAAAAATTGATAAGAAAAATTGTTGGTAGTGGCATGATGTGAAGGCATCTTGTTCATTTGTTTGCAGAAAATAATAATAATATAACGGATTTGTTTTTATTTTATTAATTTATTTACTTATAATTTAAAATATTAGAATGGGTCTTTATCTTGACGCGAAAACAAGCAAAACAATTGAGAAATACTTTAAATTTATTGGAGAGGAGAGTCAGTAGCTCTTTTTTTTGCTTTATATTGGTACTCTCAGCTTAGTTTTACTAATTTTATTATTGAGAGTGTTGCCTAAGTTGTGGTTAATTCTATTTTCTTTTCTCGTGAGGTAGTTTCTTAATGGAGTAGTATTCTTAAGAACATTAGATCAATGTTTAGTTCATGTGTTGTGTATGTCTTTTTAGGTGATCCTTATATATTTGTTTTTTTTTTGGTGTATGTATAAATTATGTGTTGCGTATTTGTAATATTGTTGTTTATGGCTTTGTTAGATATGCTCTTCCGATAAAAATGGAGGTTACTTATTAATTGTAAAAGATTTTACCTTATATCATGACATGTGTATTACATGATTCTAATCAATAAGTATTTAATAGTTTGTCAAGAAAAAAGAATGAATTTTTATTTTTTTAAAATAAAATAAAAAAGTCATTTAAATTCATAATAATTTTTGTCACTCATATAAAGTTAGGGTAGTTTTTTGGTGCACCTCAAAAAGAGGCACACCAGTCCACCACTCTCTAGTTTTTTGTTTGGGAAGTATTTTTAGTACAATTTTTTTTATGATCGTGTATATTGTAGTTATTTAAAGTATCTTGCAAATTTTCAGGAAATTCTGAATAATTTACAGTATAAAAAGCAAAATTCAAATAATTTTTTGCATTCGTGACTATTTTTTTATGCACGTGGAAGATAACATGTTTAAATCTTATTTTCGGCACTGTAAATTATACATAATTTTTTAAAAATTTGCAGGATGCTATAAATAACTACAATGTACACATTCATAAAAAAAAAATCACCGAAAATACTTCCCGAGCCAAAAATACCAAGAGAGTGCACCGGTACACCGGAGAATCCTCCATAAAATTATATTATTCTCAATTTCTATTTCTATTCTTATTCACATTTTTCATTATTCCCAACTAAAAAACACTTAAATAAGTTATGTCAACTAAAATAATTTTATATTAATAATATTGCATCATATAGTGTAGTGATCCTCTCTTTGATATCTATAGTCAATTTTAATACTGCCAATTCTTAAACAAAATGTCAACTCAAGAATATGGGTTTTTAAAGACTTCAACTGCCTGAATTATTTGTTTTCTTCAAGAATAAATTCTGTTACTTATTTTTATTGGTCTGGTGTACAAATGTCTTATTGGTTAAATATAATTGGGCTCAATTTTTTTAATCTTTTGGTCCAAACTATTTCTTCAGTCTCTCTTTTTCTATAATTTTGGGTATTTTTTTTTATCTTAAAACTTGATAGTATAATTTTGTAGACATCTCTTTTTAACAAGAGTTTATACATTTTTAGGTCCTGTATTTTGTTACATTACCTGTTTAGACCTTGTATTTTGAAAAATTATTTTTTGGATCATATATTTTGTAAAATTATTAAAATAGAACCCTAAACTCAATTTTGATGAAAAAAATTGAATATAACAACACAGTTTTTAAGCAGAATGATTTTATTTTTATTCTAAATTGTTAGTTTGGTAAATTATTTGTGATTTTAGTTGAGAAATCATTGACCAAAATCGGGTTTAGGGTTCTATTTTAACAATTTTACAAAATATAGGGTCCAAAAAGTAATTTGTCAAAACACATGATCCAAAAAAGTATAAACCATTTTTTAATATAAGAGTTTATGCATTTTTAGAACTTGTATTTTATCTCATTATCTATTTGGACCATGTATTTTGATAAATTACTTTTTGGATCCTGTGTTTTCTAAAATAATTTAAATAGATCTCTAAACTTGATTTTGATCAAAAAAATTTGAACTAAAATTACAAATAATTTATCAAACTAACAACTCAGAACAAAAATACAGTTATTTGCATAAGAACTGTGTTATTATATTCAATTTTTTGTTAATCAAAATCAGGTTTAATGGCCTATTTGAACCATTTTACAAAACATAGAGTCTAAAAAATAATTTATCAAAACACAAAATACAAACAAATAATAAGATTAAACAAAAAAGGTAAAAAAAGTATAAGCGCTTAATATAATTTTAGTCTCGATATTAATGTTTGCAAATCATAATGGGTCGGCTAAGTGTATTTTATAGGCTAGATGATGCTCTGAAAGAAATTCCTTGTATTACGTTCTCTTCATCTGAAAAGGCGAGGACAATTTTTTTAATAAATTGCTAAGTATAATTCTTGTGGAATTACAGTGTAATATGCGGAAATGGGATAGTCTAAACTTAATTATAATTTTTTTGGATATTTATTTAGAAAATCTTAATAATCATGATTTCATTTTAATATAAATTGAAAAAGTTATCCCACAACAAGATGTAATAATAATTGTGATGAACATCATTTAAGGATGATATGTTTTTATTTATTTTTTAAATAAACGAAAATTATTAAAATAATAATAATAATAATAAATCTGTGACCCAAATCGTACCAAAATACACTTTTTCTTTTCCTCATTAAATTTTCTTTCACTCTACCAAAATAGCAATCCATCAAGTTGATATTCTAGGCTGCGGTGAGGATAAAACTGTCATATCCCCAAATTGGTTATGGAAACGATATGCATATGCTTGCTTGTTTTTTCTTGTTTGTTTATTCTAACTAATACTTCTGTTGGTTTGTGAAAACTTGCTTTTAAATGTAAAACAGTTTATTAAATGATTTTAAATGTCCGGCAATGGCTAAGGTGTCACAGATAGGACTGAGCATAAAATCTGAAAAAATCGAGTATACCGATTTTTTGAACACAAAAAAAATCAAAACCAATTAAACCGAACATCGAAAAAATCTTTAACGAAATAAATTGCTACTGTTCGGTCGATTTGAAAAATTCATGTGAACCGACCGGTTTGAATCGAAACCGACCGAAATTATAAATATATGTAGGTTATGTTATGCTTATGCATTTTTAATTATGTTTTCAAACTTTTAAATTTGTGAATGTAACTATGTTCAATGTATTTATGTTTTAAAAAAACACAAAAACAGATTCCAACAATCCAAATTTTTTAGTTTTTTTTTAACTAAAACTCTCTCAAAATTATGGAATTTTTTTTAAAAAAATTCGGTTTGGTTGGTTTAACCGACTAAACCGCGGTTCAAAACGGCTAGTTTATTTATTTAATTGGTTTGGTCGGTCGATTTTTTGATCGCACCAATTCAGACCAAAAACCGAATTCTGAATTTAATAATATGAAAAAACCGCCCAAACCGACCGACGCTCAGCCCTAATCACAGATGGATTTAAGTTTGTCAACATAATCAGAAATGGAAAGATAACTTTTATGAAAATGTTAGTTCAAGCCCCTTGAGTTGTAGTAGGCGAGCTTTCGATAGACTAGAAAATTTCTGTTCAAGGGCATGCCAGACCGAGTAGGAGGTAGTATATGTAGCTACAAATCCAAGAATCCCTTCGGTCACGAGGATGTGAGCCAAGACAACTAAGTAAAGTTAGGACAACTTAAACATAAAAGTAACTATGGTTATCAAAATGTCAAATTAAGAGTGTCATAATCTTAGGAATAATAAAATATGTAAGTGGATATTTACAATTACTCCATCTAGTCCTTTTATAGTGGCAGACATTAGAATTTGATGGTTTTGACTGAATATTTTACCACTCATATTATATTTAGTGTCTTCATTGCTTCTAAATTATTGGAATTTCAAGTGAAGAATTCAAGGAAAAATATAAATCTTAATTAATCCACTAGGAATTTTATTTATTTAAATTCCTTTCGGAAAAGAGCTTAGGAACTGTTTGGAAACCTTTTTAAAAATAATTTTATGTTTATTTAAATAAAAAATTTAAAAAAAAAAACAAAAACAAAAGTTTGTTCGGCAAGAGTATTTTTATTTTGTATTTTATTAAATTTTAATTAAAATTTTTAAAAGTAACTTTTTTATACTTTTGTTTTCCATTTAAGACAATTTTCTTTTTCACGCTGAATAATGGTTTGATGCCAAAAATATCTTTGACATCAAACCATTCCTAACAACTGCTCAATCAAACGCTGACTTAATTTATGTCGCCAACAACATTTACAAGACAGACCTTCACCACATGACACTCTCATTATTCAGAACTCCTCATTCTCCAATCATTCAAGTAGCAACCGATGATTTTGATAGAATTTATTGCATGGTTTCACTATATGTTAGCTATTCCAAATATTTTTTTTTTAGAAACCAAATTATAAAAGTATTTTAATTTTTGTTATAAAAAAACAAAAAGTAAAAATTACAATTTTTATATGGGTTCAAATGATTATAGATTCTCTATTTTGTTTTACTGTTATAGTTTGGACTATCGGTTTTCAACAATTACAAACATGCATATCTGTTTTATAAATTAGTAAAAAAAACACATTTAACTCATTTTTGGTCAAAACAATAAACTCAAAAAGTATCTATATTTTAGTTGTTGGTCTTTGTGGAGGATTGAATTTGCAAGAGGAGAAAAAGAAAAAAATGGAAAATAATTGAGTTTGAATAAGGGTACCATTTTTTATTAATGTTAAACATAGTCTTGTTTGTAATGATTTGAAACCAAAATTTCAAATTGGTATTAAAGGAACACAAGCCTAATGTTCTGATTAATCATGTAATTACGTACAATAATTGTCTCAAATTCACGACTCTGCCTCTATGTTCTTGTTTTATTACTTAAAGTAGCATAAATAACCATATTAGTATAAATAACCAAGACTGTTAGTATCTCATTTATTCTGTTTACTAGTTTTAAAGTAGCATAAATAACCATATTTAAAAGTAATATATTATTTTTCTAAATTTGGTCTAATTGGATTCAATTGGACTGTCCAGTCCAACTAAAATTTATAATAATTGTTTTAAAGAGAAACTCAGATTATTATCTTTTTTCTTCTTCACAAGTTTAAGTTTCTGTTTTATAATGGTTGTATTATTTGGATTTGTTAGAGCTAGGTGTTCATAGTTTGTTACTTTCAGTTGCTTCTGTTGTAACCAACTGTACTTAGTTGTTTCTGTTGTAACCAAATGTACTTAGCTTCCTCTACTATATAAGTGTACTTAGCATCATTGAATTAATACAACTGAGATTACTTTTCAATATTGTTCTTTACTTCCTCACATGGTATCAGAGTAAATCAAATCCAATCTTTTTCTTCTTCGTTTGTTCATTTCTGCCATGGCAGCTCCCCCTGACAGCTCATCTACTCAAACACTCGGTGCTAGTTGAGAATATGATGAAATGAGCTGTGTAAGTCACATGAGCTCTTGATATTATTTATATATGCAGAGACTAATACATTAGGCAAATAACAGAATTCAGTTAGAGAAAATAAAGGGAGCTGTGAAAGAGTAACAAACTCTTCCTAACCGCACAGCTTACTAACAAGATAACTAACTTAGCCTAACTGTATTAACAACTTCACTAATACCCCCCCTCAAGCTATATTTGGAGTGTTCCAAATAAAGCTTGTTACATAAAAACTGAAACTGCGGAGAAGATAAAGGTTTAGTGAATAAGTCTGCTGTTTGATCTTCAGTTGGAATGTAGCAAACTTCAAGTTTGTTCTGTGCAATTTGATCTCGAATGTAATGGACATCAAGCTCTATATGTTTGGTCCTTGTGTGGAAAACAGGATTCAGTTCTAATGGTTGAGCACTTTGATTGTCATACCACAAAACAGGTGGTGTCTTGTGAAGAGTTATTCCAAGTTCACTAAGAAGAGAACTAATCCAAACAAGCTCAGTAGCTGCAGAAGCAAGAGCTCGATATTCAGATTCTGTGCTTGATCGAGCTACTGCCCTTTGCTTTCTAGAACTCCAATTTACCAGATTTCCTCCAAGAAAAATGCAGAAACCACTTGTAGATTTTCTGTCATCAAGACTAGAGGCCCAATCTGCATAGGAATAAGCTTTAAGATTGAGCAAGGTGGAGGGTTTGAAGTGAAGACCGAGATGAGGGGTCCCTTTGATGTATCTGAAAACTCTCTTACATGCATTCCAATGGTTGATTGTGGGAGCCTTCAAATATTGACTTAACTTGTTCACTGAGTATGCAAGATCAAGTCTAGTCAATGTTAAGTATTGAAGAGCGCCTATGGTGCTGCGATACATCTCTGGTTTATCAAAGGCAAGACTATCATCTAGAGACAACTTGTTGGCCAATATCATAGGTGTGTCGCATTCCTTAGCATCTTCAAACTGAGTTCAGGCTAATAAATCAGTAGCATATTTAGATTGTGTTAGGTACAATCCTGATTTGTTTCGGTATGCTTCAAAGCCCAAGAAGTAACTAACTAAACCAAGGGATTTGAGAGCAAACTTAGTGTGAAGATCTGTTATCAGTCTTGTGATTGCAACTGGATCGACTCCTGTGATTAAGAGATCATCCACATACACTAGAACAAGTAAGATAGACCCCTGCTGATTTTGATAAAAGATAGATGTATCTGAGACAGAAACTGTAAAACCCCAAGTAATGAGAGTAGACTTGAGAGTGTCAAACCAAGCTCTTGGGGCTTGTTTTAAGCCATAAAGAGATTTGTTAAGTTAACACACATAATGAGGTTTGGAGGGGTCTTCATACCCTTGTGGCTGCTGCATATATACTTTTTCCTTTAATTCTCCATTCAAAAAAGCATTATTTACATCAATTTGTTGAATATCCCAGCCATAAGTCACTGCTAAGGAGAAGACTAGCCTTATAGTAGAAGCTTTTATCACAGGACTGAATGTGTTTTGAAAATCCAAACCAGGAGCTTACTGAAAACCTCTCACGACCAACCTTGCTTTAAATTTGTCAAGAGAGCCATCTTTCTTATATTTAGTCCTGAAGATCCATTTGTTTGTCAAAATATTCATTTCTGGACTAGAAGGAACCAGAACATAGGTCTTCTTCCTGAGTAATGCCATATTTTTGTGATCCATTGCTTGTTTCCAATGAGGCAAGCTGAGAGCATGTTTAACCGTTTTAGGCTCCTCATAGAGCTACTGCTGGGAAGCTGTAACAAGAAAAATCTTAGGTATATAGATACCAAATTTTGATCTAGTTTGCATAGGGTGACCATGAGGTAAAGGTGGAGTAGAGGGAGAAACATGAGCAGCAGGAACGACAACCTCTTCTGTGGAAGAAGAATCAGCAGCAGAAATATCTATAGGTGACTCAGAAACGGAGTTTGCTGTGGAAGAAGACTGAGTAAATGGGACAACAGTTTGATTAGAAGAAGATGATGCAGATAAAAGAGAATGTGCAGCATTTGGATTTAAAGGGAGAGAACCAAACTGTATAGGAGGAAAACTATCAAAAGAGGACATAGATGGAATAACAAAGGCTAGAGCAAGCAAGTTATTGTGACACGAGTTAGTGAGTTTGTTTGGAAAGAGAGTGGAGTAAGGAAATTCAGTTTCATTAAAATTTACACTCCTAGCAATGTAAATGCGGCCTGAAGAGTGTAGACACCTATAGCCTTTATGGAAGGGACTATATCCAAGAAAGACACATTTGGATGTTTTGAACTGTAATTTATGCTGATTGTATGGCCTAAGAAAAGGAAAACAAGCACATCCAAAGGTTTTTAAGAAATCATAGTCTGGTGTAGTACCATAGAGACACTGAAAAGGTGATTTGTATGCATTAACAACTATTGGTAGTCTATTTATGAGAAAGACAGCAGATACAAAAGCATCCCACCAGAAATTTAATGGCATTTTTGCTTGAGCCAGCAAGGTTAACCCAATTTCAGTAACATGTCTGTGTTTTCTTTCTACTCTACCATGTTGTTGGTGAGTATGAGGACAAGGATGCCTAAATAAAATGCCTAGATTTTGGAGAAGAGGCTGTAATTTTCTGTACTCCCCACCCCAGTCTGTTTGAAGGCCTTTGATTTTAGTGTCAAACTGATTTTCGACAAAGGTTTTAAAGGTTAGAAAGATTGGAAATGCATCAGTTTTGGTTTTCATTGGATATATCCAACTGTATTTGGTAAAGTCATCAACAAAAAGGATATAAAATCTGTATCCTTCAGGAGTGATATGTGGGGAAGGTCCCCAAACATCCGAATGAATAAGTTGTAGTGGCTTAGTTATTTTGAGAGAAGAGCTACTGAAATGCATTAAGTGATTTTTCCCAAATTGACAAGCATCACAGAATGAGAAATATGATTTTGAAAACTTTGTATTTATTGACTTTAAAACCTTTGTAAGTATTACAGATGATGGGTGGCCTAATCTATTGTGCCAAAGTGCAGTAATACAATTTGATTCTTTACATGAAACAGAAGTTGAAGGAGTAAAAGTACAATCTGTTTTATTATAGGTAGTAGAGGTGCTAAGATGCACAGTAGGCTGATGCAAGGCACGATTGACTCGAGAGGAAGCAAATGGAAGATGACTGGAAGTGGGAAGAGAAAGCTTGTAAAGACCTTGATTAAGAGTGCCCTGCAGAAGGACCTGCCTCGTAATCTTGTCAATGACAAAGCAAGTATTAGAATCAAACTCAATAACAACATTATTATCAGTAGAAAATTGAGAGATACTAATGAGGTTTTTATGAATGGCAGGGACATGTAAGACTCCTTTTAAAACCAGGATTTTAGAGCAAGGAATGGAAAATTTTCCAACTGCTGATATGAAAAGAGAGGCACCATTACCTACTGTCAGCTTTCCCTTTCCTTTGTATTCAATCTTATCAGTGAGCACAGCAGCATTAGAAGTAACATGATGCGAGGCACCACTGTCCAGGTACCATTGTGGATCAGCAACAGTCATTGCAGTGGCAAGCATGGCTTGTGGTTCCTCAGAATTTGTCTCAGCCTGGTTCGAACTACCCTCTCCTTGGTAGCTTAGATCGAACCTATGATAGCATTTTAATGCTGTATGACCAGATCAGCCACATACTTGACAAATAGGGCGATATCCTCCACGATTGTTGTAGTTGCGACCACCTCGGCCCCGATTTGAACCATGACCACGGCTATGGTTGCCTGAATTGTATGGTGGTGGAGGACCCTTTCTGTTAGCGGCAGCATAGTTTGCAGTAGGATTTTGCAGATCCATAGTAGCAATGGAGGATTGTTGTTCTATCCTCATTTCTTGAGTTTGAAGCAAGAACTGAACATCTTGCAGAGTTACAGTTTCTTTAGAGGTTAGAGTGACAATTGCAGAGTCGTACTGTAATGCCCCAAATTCTCCGATGTGTTTAAAGGCGTGAATAGTAGGCCGGGAGGGCCATACTTGTTTAATTATGCCATTAAATGATAAAATGCATGTATATGTGGATTATATTATAATATGATGTTAAATGCATGCATGTGTGTCCATATTTATAATTAAAGGGGTGTGATGGTAATTTGGCTCGTTGAGGGTAAATTGTTTATTTGTACGCATGTTGGTGATATATTTTGAGACCACATTATAATGTGGGTTTGTTCGAGCAATTCGGCATGAGACGATCATGGTATGTTAATTATTGGTTTGGTCATAACAGGCTTAAGCTCGGGGCTCGGGGTGAGTCTCGGGGTGATTTTGATGATTAGAGCGTTACCGGGAATTATAGGGTAACGGGATATGAATTATTGGTGTTTGGAATTATTGAGATTAGCGGGAATTGGAGAGCGTTAATTATGATTAAGGGTGTAGGTTCGAAAGGACAATTTTGCCCTTGGAATGACTTTGGAAGCCTTAAATGACCTAGGGGCATTTAGGTCATTTGGTTTGGATGTATATGAGGTTTTAGATGGCTGTAGAAAACAGAACAAAAACAGAGCAAGAACTTCCCTTCCCGTACATCATTTTCCCTTATTTCTCCTTTGGAGTTTTTGAGCTCAAAGTGAGGTTTCAAGCTAGGAAATCAAGGGGCTGAGTTTGTAGACTTGGTTCAGCCATTGAAGAGGGTTTGATTTCGAATTTGAGGTGAGTTTCAGCCATAACTTTCTGGTTTATCTCTGTTTTGGTTTAAGATTTCAGATTGTAATTCTTTTGATGGATAGTTGAATTAATGGGAGTTAGGTTGATATTTTACTTAGGTTTTGATGAGGGTGAGTTATAGATGAAGTTTAGGGGTTAAATTGAGTGTTAGGTTGGTGTTTTGGACTGGTTTGAAGGTTTGGTTCCAAGGGAAAACGTAGGGGAAGTCGAGCTGGTGCGTGCTGGTTTCTGGGTTGATTTGCGTAATGAGCCGTGGCATGGCATAGGTGAGCCGCGGCCCATGGTGCTTGACAGGGTAAGGCCGCCTCTGTTTGAGGGGCGCGCCATGGCGCAGCTGGGGAGGGTCGTGGCCCTTAGTGGCTTTTTGGCCAGAAAAGTGTTTTTAGCTTGGGGATTCAAGCCTTAGGCCTCGGGGTCGAACCTACTACCCGGTTGAATAGTGTTTGATGTCTCGGAGGCTAGGTTTTGGTTTGGGAACCTTGTGTTATTCATTTTATTGATGGAATCCCATAATTGGTTATGACCAGGTAACCGCTAAAGGACCAAAAGGTTGATCGTTCTCAGGGGTCGTTCTTTATTCATTCTAGCTCGAACCAGAGGTAAGAAAACTGCACCCCAAATGTGACATGCATGGTTATTCATGAGGCATGTTGGTTGTATAAATGTGGACATGAATTGATTATGGAATACTTAGCAAATGTTGCTCACTTGTGCATGGTACTGACTCATTAGTCAGATTTGGCAAAGGTGCTAGTATCAACTGTGAAGCTGTGACTTATTAGTCAAGTTCGGCAGTGGTACTGGGCACTGGTCACGTTGCGCTGACTCATTAGTCAGAACGGCCTTAGCGTGTTAACGCAAGCCAACAAAGATTAGATCTAATCGATTATCTGCATTGAATGACTCAAAGAGCATTAATGCCGGACCGACCTCAAGGTCGATGAACATTATAAGCTCTTGAAGGTTGGTGGCTTAACTAGCAGCCACTCTTCCATTTGATCTAGTGACTCGCTTGTTGATCACTCAGTATGGTTTACCAGAACCTATTGAAGGCTAGTGGCTTACCTAGCAGCCACTCTTCCACTTGAATTAGTGACCTGCTTGTCAGTCACTCAATATGGTTTATCAGGACCTCAAGTGATATTCACTCATTTGTTTGAAAGCTTTGTGCTCAGTGTGATTATAATGATAATCATTTGATAATGTTTACACATAATGTTATGTTTTCTTGCTGGGCTTTGGCTCATGGGTGCTATGTGGTGCAGGTAAAGGAAAAGAAAAACTCACCCAGCCTTGAGTGGAGAGCTTAGGTGGTGATGTGTACATATGCGGCCGCTTGACCACCACGGCCAAGGAGTTCTCAGAGGAACTAGGGGGTTTACCCTATTTTTGCCGCTTAGGTCGGCGGGGTTTGTAATTTTGGAACAGTAGTGACCTTTTTGAGTTGTAACTAAATTGTAAATGTTATTGTGGGCCCATGAACAGTTTTATGTGTCAATAAAACATATCCTTTCCATTTTATTGGTTTTCACCTTAACCTGTTAATAACATTTAGAACACGTCTTTAACCAAAGGACTCAGGCAATGGGTCAAATTTCCGGTTCACCGTTCACCGTAAGTGTTCTGGGGTAACCAGGGCGTTACACGTACTCACTTCCAAGACCTCCAAGAATGTATAATATCAGCTCATCATCCGTGATTGGATGGCCAGCAGCCATCAAAGCATCACCAAGACACCTCATCTTGAGGATGTATTCATCGATAGAGGTAGATCCTTTCTTTGTTGATTGAAGCAGACCACGAAGTTGTAGAACTCGTGCACGAGAGGTGTTTGAGAAAAGTTGTATGAGAACATTCCATAACTCTGCAGAGGAAGCACATCGTGCAACATGACCAAGCATTCCCTCAGAAATCAAATTAAACAGCCAACTCAGGAGAAACTGATCCAAACGTAGCCAATCAGCCAGTTCTGGATTCGAAATGAGTCTTGAATTAGTTGGATCTGTGATGGTAGTAGGGGGTCTTGCACGAGAGCCAGTGAGAAAGCCTTCCAGCTGATGCGCATGAACAGTGGAGAGAACTTGAGATCGCCAGTAGAAGAAGTTATTGCGATCTAAACGAAGGTTGAGAGGGACAATGTGATTTGGAATCACTTGCACAGCAGGAATTGGTGGAGCATTGGTTGTTGCAGAAGAAGAACCCTCATGCCTAATACCAGCATCGGAAGAGGACGCCATTGAAGAATGCTTCAAGAACACGAATTTGACAAGGAAAGGGAAAAAAACCAAGAATCTGATACCAAGTTGAGAATATGATGAAATGAGCTGTGTAAGTCACATGAGCTCTTGATATTATTTATATATGCAGAGACTAATACATTAGAGAAAATAAAGGGAGTTGTGAAAGAGTAACAAACTCTTCCTAACCGCACAGCTCACTAACAAAATAACTAACTTAGCCTAACTGTATTAACAACTTCACAAATAGTGCTTCTGCCACCACGACACCATCCCTACAACTTATTGTCTTCTCCCGTAAGATTTCTGTGAAATTGGACTACAATAATTTTCTTCTTTGGCGTCCGCAGGTCTAGTCTGCCATTAAAGGCCATGATCTTGATGATTACATTTCTGCTGAAACCACTCCACCATAGAAGTTCCTCACAAAGACTGATCAACGGGTTGGTATAATCAATCCCCAATTCAAGCAATGGGTCAAGCAAGATAAGCTATTGTATTCTTGGTTACTCTCCTCAATGACAGAGGGTATTCTCACTCGGGTTGTCGGCAGCACCACCTCTGCACAATTTTGGACAACATTAGGGGTATATTTTACAACTCAAACTTCTGCCAAGATTGACCAATTTCACTCTCAATTACAGAATATCAAGAAAGGAGGGCTTACCATCAATGAGTATCTTCTCAAGATCAAAACAGTGGTGGATCGTCTGGGCTCTGTTGGTCATATCGTCACTGCGAAAGATCATGTTGCTGCTATCTTCAAAGAATTGCCTCCCGAGTATGATACATTTGTTATCTCAGTCAACTCTCAGAATCTTCCTTACACAGTAGCTGAGATCGAATCTTTACTCCTCTCTCAAGAACACAGAATGGACAATCATCATCGCTCTCTAGATTCAGTCAATATGGCCACTAATAGGGGGATTCGTGGTCATGATTCTTCTCACACAGGTCGTGATCAATGACCGTTGACCCACTTTACTCCACCATCCTATTCTGCTCCGTCACCTGGTCGTGGTCGTGGATCTTGGAATCCGTATACGGTCAATGGGCGTGGTTCTCATCTGCCACCATCAACAAGTCGAAGCTTCTCATCTGTTTCTACCACTTCTTCGGTGAAAACTATAATGCCCCGGATTCCCTATTATGGTTAATGGCTGGATTAGTAGGCCGGGAGGGCCATAACTGTTTAATTACCCCATTAAATGTGTTTATGCATGTTCATGAGAATTATATTATAATATGATGTTAAATGCATGCATGTGAGTCCACATTTGTTTACAGGGATATTATGGTAATTTGGCTCGTTGATGGTATAATTGAATACTTGTTTGTATGATAATGATATATTGTGAGACCACATTATAATGTGGATTGGTTTGAGTATCTCGACATGAGACGATCTTTAAACATGATTAACGATTTGGTCATAACAGGTTTGAGCTCGGGGCTCGGGGTGAGTCCCTGGGTGTTACTTATGGTTATAGCGTTACCGGGGATTTTAGGGTAACGGGATATGAATTATTGATGTTTGGGGATATTGAGATTAGCGGGAATTGGGAAGCGTTAATTATAATTAACGGGTTAGCGGAATGTACCAATTTTGCCCTTGAGTTGGTTTAAAAGGCTTAGAATGATACAAGGGTATTTTGGTCTTTTTTTGGAAGAATATACGTAACTTAAGTGACTTAGAAGGCTGTAGAATAAACAGGGTAAGAACATAGGCTCTATCTTCTCTTCCCGTACACACCACTTCCTCCATTGCTTTCCTTGGTGTTTTGAGTTCAAGGTGGGATATCAAGCTAAGGAACTTCAAGGCCGAGTTAGTAGACTTGGTTCTGCTTGTGTGGGAGTTCAAAACAGGTTTTAAGGTAAGTTTTGATCATTGAACTCAAGTTATGCTCTGTTTTCGTTTTAGCTTTTAAGTCATGAGTTTTGATGTGGAAAGTGTGAATCAAAGGGGGTTTTAGTGTTAGGTTGATTAGGGTTTGATGCGAGTAAGCTAAGGGTGTTGTTTGGGGGTTCAATTATATGTTTGGAAGAGGTTTTAAGATGGTTTGAGGGACTGGTTTGAGAGGGAGAACGCAGGGTTAAAATCTGGTTCGTGTGTGGCCGACTTAGCTGAACTAGGCTGGGCGCCGTGGCGCAGCAGGGGTGCGCCGCGGCCCTTGGAGTCTGTCAGGAGGGAGCCCTTCTGTCTGAAGGGCGCGCCGTGGCGCATCAGGAGAGGGCCGCGGCCCTTAAGGCCAATTTTGCTAAAATGAGGTTTTTAGCTCGGGGATTCAAACCATAGGCCTCGGGGTTGAACCTAGTACCCGGTTGGGTAGTATTTGAGGTCTCGGGGGCTGGGATTTGGTTTGGGAACCCTCGGTTATCATTTTTATTAATAAATTCTATAGTATGGTTATGACTAGGTGACCGGCAAGGTGTTTAAAGGTTGATCGTTCTCAGGGGTCGTTCATATTATAATCCCCACTCGAACCAAAGGTAAGAAAACAGGGTATGAATACAGTTGCACCCTGTATAGGTATATGACATGCATGGCTTGATATTGAGGCATGTTGGTTGATTTATGTGGACGTGGATTGCATGTTAAATGCTAGTGAACGCTGACTACCTGTTTGGGACACTGACTAGTCAGGGACCGACTCTAAAGTCGATGATCACGCATTGAACGGCTCTATGGCATTAATGCGGGACCGACCCTAAGGTCGAAGAACTTATAAGCGCTTGCCTGGTCTACGACCAGATGACTATAGCCAAGGTATGTGACCCCGGTGACCGTTTGTCATGTGGCTAAGGGACGTTGTCCATAGTTTCGACTCTAGAGTCGTGAGGAAGGTTATGTTGGCGACCAGTCACCATGCACCTGTCCTGAACAAGTTTATGAAGGAAATCACCTGTCAGTTAAGCCCTGGTGACCCTATCGTCACATGGCTAAAGGGAGCGATGCTCATTATTGTGACTTTTGGCTATTGTCACCTATTTGTTGGACTGATAGTCCTGAATGGTTATCATGATCGTTGTTGATATTATATCATGCTTTGTTGTGTTTTCTTGCTGGGCCTTGGCTCATGGGTGCTATGTGGTGCAGGTAAAGGAAAGGAAAAGCTTGGCCAACCCTGAGTGGAGAGCTTGGGCGATGTGATGTACATACGGGGCCGCTTGACCGCCACGGTCAAGGAGTTCTCAGAGGGACTAGGGGTTTACCCTATTTTTGCCGCTTAGGCCGGCGGGAATTGTAAATCTAAAACAGTAGCAACTCTTTTGTATTACAAACTACTTGTAAATATTTTAAAAGGCTCATGAGCAGTTTATTTACTTAATGAAATGTACCCTTTCATTTTTATTGGTTTTCACCTTAACTCGTTAATGGTACCTAGATCACGTTTTTAACCAAAGAACTCGGGTAGCGAGTCAAATTTCCGGTTCACTGTTCACCGTAACTGTTCTGGGGTAACCAGGGCGTTACAAAAACCACCAGTCAACTTTGTTCAAGGGCTGGCCATCATGCCTCTCGATGTTATCAAAGGCTCAATATGGAGTTTCCTGGAGTTGTGATAACTCTACAAAATAGAGTTATTTTACCACTTTTTATGTGCTAATTGTTGCTTAATTCTTGAGTTTTTAATTGATTTATTAAGTTTTTAAGTAATTTTGAATTTATTAGTCTTCTTTTGATTTTATATATTTTTGTGTGTTTTTATAGTTATTTTGTTGTAATATATTGTAGTTTAATTATTTGAATTATTGTAGTTTAATTTGTGGTAAAAAAATGTTATATTATTGAGCTTAAGTGTTAAATATAAATTAAGTTATAATTAATATTTTCAAAGAATTAGCTTGATTTATTTTATAATTGAAAATATTTGAATTTGATTTAATTTATGTTTATTTTGTAGGGAGTAAGTTGTATTTTTTTAGCTTTGAAAAGTAAAGAAAAGAAAGGAAAACAAGTGGCAAATTTGAAAGAAAATAGCTTGAGATGTGGTATTTTTCTCCCCAGCCATTTGGGCCCAAGCCCAACAGCTCCACCAAGCCCAATAGCTCCACCAAGCCAGCAGCACCTCCACGTTCAGCATCTCATGGCACCTGATGCATGCAGCCACCAATTCTAGTTGCTCCCAGCCTTCTCCCAACGCCACCTACTCTTCAGCATCACATTTCCTTCCCAAGCCGCCTGGCATAGCACCAAGCAAAGCAATTCCCACGCCCACACTGACCCAACAGCCACAAAGCTAATTGTCTTGAGCCCATAAATTGTCCAAAAGCACCATTGTCCCCTATGTCTAAAAATACCACATTTTTACCCCCACTTTATACACATTTTACCCCAAAACATAATTATTACACCCTATAATTTACCCATATTTATCATATTATAATTAATTAAATTAATTTAATAAATTTAATTAATTTAAATTGATTATTTTAATACCTCATTTTTTGCTATAAATAAGAGATTTAGGGTGTCCAATTTGGAGAGAGGTTACCATACCAAAAACTCTACACATTTCAAAACCTCTCTATTCTCTTCATCTTCTTCTTCTTTTTATTTTTTTTCTATGTATTTTTAGAGGAAAAATTTGGGGGTTCATCCTCCAAATTTTCCTATTTATGTTGTAATTTTTAGTTTGTATTTATTATTCTAGTTATGAGTTTCTAATCTTTTTAAGATTATTAAGGTGATGATGAAACAATATGTAACTAGATAGTGTTTATTTTGTATATTGATTTCCCATTTTGTGCAACAAAGCTTATGAAATTTTCTTCTTCAAATATCTTCTTTCATCTTAAATATCATGTATTTTGGATTGTTAGCACATATTTAAACTTTGTTCTTCATTAGTGCAAATACATAATATTCTTTGTGTAAGATGTGTCATTAAATTGTACACATCCATGCTTAGAACAAAAATATTATGTTTTGCCTTATAAATAATGTTCATTGATTTATTTGTTATTTCATTAGATTGATTTACACTAAATGCTTTGAAATTATAATTTTGAAAAGTGAAGAAAAATCACATCTTTTTATAAGTAATTTGTGCTTAAAATTATAAATCTACTTGGAAAATGATAGTTTGATTTATTTTAACTATCACTAAAACTTGGGAATCAATGTACTTATAAATATTATTGAACTTATATTTTGTGGATTTTAATCCTTAATAATCTTATTTTACTATCTTGATTTTTACTTTTATTAATTTATGTTTATATATTGTCTTTAATTTTTTTATTATTGTCTTTTATTTTTATTTTCATTATTCAAAAATCTCTTCAATCTTTGGAACTAGGTTAGAATTTGTTAATTTTGGTTTAAATTAGTTTCCTTTTCGATTTTAGACAACTCCTTTGAGTTCGACCTCGTGCTTACACGAAAACTATTCTATAAATACGATTCGTGCGCTTGCGAGTATAAATATTTAAACATACCCGTTTTGGGTCCATCAAGTTGGAGCTGCAAATCTTGATCGGCATGTAGTCAATCTTGCTACCTCCAACATAGTTTCAGATCCGGCTTGGTATCCAGATTCGGGGGCTACTAGTCATTGCACACCAAATGACTCAAATCTGACCCAAAAAGTGATATATTGATGGACCCAAAACGGATATATTTTAAATATTTTTACTCGCAAGCGCACGAATCGTATTTGTAGAATAGTGTTCATGTAAGCACGAGATCGAACCCAAAGGAGTTGTCTAAAATAAAAAAGAAAACTATTTTAAACCAAAATTAATAAATTCTAACATAGTTCCAAAGATTGATGGGATTTTTGTATAATAAAAATAAAATAAAAGATAATAATAAAGAAATTAAAGACAATATATATAACTAAATTAAGAATATAAATCAAGATGGTAAAGTAAGATTATTAAGGATTAGAATCCACAAAATATAAGTTTAATAATATTTATAAGTACATTGATTCCCAAGTTTTAGTGATAGTTAAAATAAATCAAACTATCATTTTCCAAATAGATTTATAATTTTAAGCACAAATTACTTCTAAAAAAGATAAAAAAATTCTTCACTTTTCAAAATTATAATTTCAAAGCATTTAGTGTAAATCAATCTAATGAAATAACAAATAAATCAATGAACATTATTTATAAGGCAAAACATAATATTTTTGTTCTAAGCATGGGTGTGTATAATTTAATGGCACATCTTAAACAAATAATATTATGTTTTTGCACTAATGAAGAACAAAGTGTAAATATGTGCTAATAATCCAAAATACATGATATTTAAGATGAAAGAAGATATTTGAAGAAGAAAATTCCATAAACTTTGTTGCACAAAATGGGAAATCAACATACAAAATAAATACTATCTAGTTACATATTGTTTCATCATCACCTTAATAATCTTAAAAATATTAGAAACACATAACTAGAATAGCAAATACAAACTAAAAATTACAAACATAAATAGGAAAATTTGGATGATGAACCCCCAAATTTTTCCTCTAAAAATACATAGAAAATTTACAAAAACAATAAGAAGATGAAGAGAATAGAGAGGTTTTGAAATGTGTAGAATTTTTGGTATGGTAACCTCTCTAAATTGACCCCCTAAATGGTCTTCAAAACTCCATATTTATAGCCAAAATGAGGTATTAAAATAATTAATTTAAATTAATTATAATATGACAAATAGGGGTAAATTATAGGCTGTAATAATGATGTTTTGGGATAAAATGTGTAGAAAAGTTTGGGTAAAAATATGATATTTTTAGACATAGGGGACAAGGGTGGGTGCTTTTGGACAATTTATGGGCTCAAGACAATTGGCATGGAGGCTGTTTGGACAGTGTAGGTGTAATGCCCCGGATTCCCTAATGTGGTTTAACGGCTGGATTTGTAGGCCGGGAGGGCCATAATTGTTTAATTATGCCATTTAATGTGTTTATGCATGTTTATGAGAATTATATTATAATATAATGTTAATTGTATGCATGTCGATGATATATGTTGAGACCACATTATGATGTGGGTTTGTTCGAGCTGTTCGACATGAGACGATCGTAGAATATTGATTAGCGGTTTAGTCACAACGGGTTTAAGTGTCGGGACTTGGGTTGAGTCTCGGGGTGATTTTGAGGGTTAGAGCGTTACCGGGAGATAAAGGGTAACGGGATGTGAGTTATTGGTGTTTGAGATTTTTGAGAATAGCGGGAATTAGAGAGCGTTAATTATGATTAACGAGTTAGGAGGAAAGTACCAAAAATGCCCTTGGGAGTCTTTAGAAACCATTAATTGACCTAGGGGTAAAATGGACATTTCACCCCTAGGATAGATATAACCTTTGTTGACTGAAGGAAATGGTGGAAAAACAGAGTGTATTTTAGAGTTCTCCCGTACTTTCTTCTCCTCACTGTTCTTTGTGGTTTTTGAGCCAACTTTGAGGATTCTAGCTTGGGAAGCAAGCCTTGGGAGTTTGGGAGTGTGTTCCACTATTGAAGAGCTTCATAAGCCAAGCTTTGGGTAAGTTTTTGACCATGATTTTCTTTGGTTTGCTCTGTTTTGGTTTTACTTTACAGCTAAGATTACTAGGATGAATTCATGGGTTTTGTTGGGAGTTTTGGCTAGGGTTCCCATGCTTGTGATGTTTGGGATGTGTTGGGATGGTTTTTGGGTTTATTTGGCATCAAGAATAGGCTTTGGAAGCTTGGAGATCGAGTTAGAAACGAAGGAGATGAAGAAGGTCAGTTCAGGGATGTTTTGGGTTGGAGGTAGCGCTACAGCGCCCACCCTAGGGCGCTATAGCGCTCCTCAGGAGGCTTTTTGGCTTTTGGGAGGTTCTGAGTAGAGCGTTGTGGCGCTAGGGGTTGAGCGCTGTAGCGCTACCCTGTTCCTTCCAAACCCCGTTTTGAGTGTTTTTAAGGGTTTTTGACTTGGGGTTTCAATCCTTAAGGCCTGGGATCGATTCTACTCACCGTGTGGGCATGTTTCGAGGTCCCGAGGATGGTGCTTAGGTTAAGACCCTATTATTGTGGATTCTCTTTAATGGAGGTTATAATTGGTTGTGATTAGGTAACCGCTAAGGAACTAAAAGATCGATCGTTCTCAGGGGTCGTCTTGATCATACTTCTCGCTCGAACTTGAGGTAAGAAAACAGTGTATGGATACAGTTGCACCCTGTACAGGTATATGACATGCATGGTTTGATATTGAAGCATGTTGGTTGATATATGTGAACGTGGATTGCATACTAAATGCTAATGAATGCTGATTACCTGTTCAAGACACTGACTAGTCAGGGACCGACTCTAAAGTCGACGATCACGCATTGAATGGCTCTATGGCATTAATGCGGGACTGACCCTAAGGTTGAAGAACTTATAAGCTCTTGCCTGGTCTACGACCAGATGACTATAGCCAAGGTATACGACCCCGGTGACCGTTTGTCACGTGGCTAAGGGACGTTGTCCATAGTTTCGACTCTAGAGTCGTGAGGAAGGTTATGTTGGTGACCAATCACCATGCACCTGTCCTGAACAAACTTATGAACGGAACACTTATCGATTAAGCCCTGGTGACCCTATCGTCACATGGGTAGAGGGAGCGATGCTCATTACTGTGACTTTTGGCTATTGTCACCTATTCGTTGGACTGATAGTCCTGAATGGTTACTATGATCGTTGTTGATATTATATCATGTTTTATTATGTTTTCTTGCTGGGCCTT
This sequence comes from Humulus lupulus, assembly GCF_963169125.1. Classification (NCBI taxonomy): domain Eukaryota; kingdom Viridiplantae; phylum Streptophyta; class Magnoliopsida; order Rosales; family Cannabaceae; genus Humulus; species Humulus lupulus. Next base: position 45,727,733 of record NC_084800.1, on the reverse strand, counting down.
GGCTCATGGGTGCTATGTGGTGCAGGTAAAGGAAAGGAAAAGCTTGGCCAGCCTTGATTAGGGAGCTTGGGTGGTGTAATGTACATACAGGGCCGCTTGACCGCCACGGTCAAGGAGTTCTCAGAGGGACTAGGGGTTTACCCTATTTTTGCCGCTTAGGCCGGCGGAGTTTGTAAATTTGGAACTGTAGCAACTCTTTTGTGTTACGAACTACTTGTAAACATTTTGAAAGGCTCATGAGCAGTTTACTTACTTAATGAAATGTACCCTTTCCTTTTTACTGGTTTTCTACCTTAACCTGATAATAACACTTAGATCACATTTTAACCAAAGGACTCGGGTAGCGGGTCAAATTTCCGGTTCACCGTTCACCGTAACTGTTCTGGGGTAACCAGGGCGTTACAGTAGGCTGCTGGCTGGATGCATGTGTTCAGGCGGCTGGGAGGGGAAGCTGAAGGTTGGCAGGCGTGGGAGAGCTTGCAGGGGCCAGGCGGGCTGGTATGTGGGTGTAGAGTCCAAAGAACTTTACTTAGCTAGTTAGATAGTAGTATTATAGTAATAATAGTATTATCTTTATGACTGTGGATTTTTGGATCAGACCGGGATTTATTTGGACACTCATAGTAACACTTGTAGATTTTCTAAGTTTAACCTATAGTTTAAGAATATTAATTTTGACCTAAGGCTTGATTAATATGACTGAGATTGAGGGTAATATTTATTATATTATAAGGTTTAGATAAGACCCAATAAGATAATAACACATGTCATGTGTATGTTTTATAATGATTAAGTATTTTGAGGAATAAATTTATTAAGGTTAAAATTTGAATATTCTAGGGTCAGTCAGCAGCTTTGAAAACGTTAGAGGGCTTAGTCAAGGCTGTTTACTCAATTCAAATTAAGCTAAAAATGTGTAATTTCGTGTTTAAATGTTCAGCGTATGCCGATATATCGCAGCTATAGGGGGTGATATATCGCAGCACGAAGATACGAAAAACACGAAACGTCGCACGATTGCCTCGGGCATACTGGCCCAGGCGATATATCGCCTACAGGGGGCGATATATCGCCTCCTTCAGGGCATTTTGAAACATTTTGAAAATGTTCTCCATTCAAACCTTCAACCTCTTGATAAGTCCAGCATCTTTCTGAACGAGTCTTCAGCCTCTGCTGAACGATAATGCAAATGTTTTTCACTTAAGAAGCCATTATTTTTATTCAAGTTAAATGAAGATCTTTTCATTCCTAAACTATATAAATAGGACCTAGTACCCAGCCATTTATTCATTTATTAAGCTAAGTTCAGAGGCTGCAAGTTGCTAGGTTAGTGTGAGAGTGTAAACACCTGGGTTGGGAATTATAAGCTTGATCACTATAAGCTTACCAAACACTTGGGAAGTAAGGTTCTATTCACATTTCGGTTCAAGGTTTAGATTGGTCATAGAAGTATTCAAGGTATTCCAAACTCTAGTCCAATTCTGTATTATTTTCTTTTAAGTTCTCATAGTCTTCTACTTAGTATTCTAACCTTATTCTTTATTCTTGGTTAGGAAATCTAAGTTCTTGAGCATAAGAGTATATTTTGATGGTATAGTTCCTTCATCACTTTCATCCCTTTTCTTCAATATACTCACCTTGTTATAAATGGTTTTTAGGAGTGTTCCAAAGTCTCAACTCTGTCCTCATATCCTAATAATTTTGGTAAGGAAAATAGGATAGGATTTATGTGTTATTTGATTTATATGTTATCTTATGATTATGTGTTATGAAATATGCTATGATATGTATAATTGTAGACTTGGGCATATGACCCGTACAACTAACAAGCCCCAAATAGATTATGGGCATATGACTTGCTTAACTAGCAAGCCCCACTAATCTAATGGGCATATGACTTGTTTAGTTTATGGGACCCTAAGTAATAATGACCATTATAGTATGTATGTGACATAAGTGTTATGATATGTTTTATATTACATTATGAATTTTATGTATATGGTTATATGTTAGATTTTCCTTGCTGGGCATTAGGCTCACTCCTTTTTGTTTATATGTGCAGGAAAATAGCTTTAGCGGCGGGAAAGGTTCTTGGAAGCTTGGGGAATGTGTATTGAGGCGGAATGGATTCAAAGAGCCGAGAGTTTCGATTCGAGGATGAAGTCTTTACTTATGGTTTTATGTGTATTTTTTCCGCACGTATTTATGTAATCTCTTTTAATTACAATTATGTTATGTTTTCCTTTTAAAACAATGGGATCCCATATCCTATTTTAACTTTTATGTAAGTTTAACATTTGTTTTTACAAGTTTTAATAAAGTTATGATCTTTTCACTTGTAAGTCCTATTAAGGATTAAGGTCTATGTATAGTTTTCATTAATGGTCCAAAGTCTAGAGTAGTTGGGTCATTACAGGTATGTGGGCTCGGGCCTGGTGGAGAGGCAGGCCCACAGTGGCTGAATGAAGGCTGAAGCTTGGTGCACGGCTGGAAGATGGAAGTCCCACGGCTGGAAGATGCTTGGAGGTGCATCAGGTGCTGGTGAGGGAGCCCAGGCACGGGCCCAAGTTGTTGGGCTGGAGATGTGGAACGGGCCTGGGGCCTGAATGGAGGACATGGTTGGGCAGGCGTTGGGCCTTTGCTGGTGGCTCTTGCTGTGATGGGCTTCATTGGAACTGGCTGGAGGTTAATTGGGAGGCAACGTGGTGCTCGATTTGGAGGAGAGGATAGCTGGCTCGAATTGGCACTTGGAGCAGGAAGCGTGGCCGAATGGAAGCTGCTGGCTGGGACATCTGCATGGGCTGAATGGCAGGTGAAGGAAACGAGCCTGGCACGGGCCCAGGAAGTGCTGGAGGCGTGGGCCTTGTGAGGTGCCAGGCAGCTGAAGGCTCTTTTGAAAAATGCCACATTCTCCATGTTTTTTTTCACCTTTAATTCTTGTCTTCTATTCTTTTTTCCAAACATAAAAATACCACAAATTCCCTAACAAAAGAAACATAAAATAAATCATAATAAAATATTTTCACTATAAATTAAATCAAGTTAATTCTTTGAAAATATTAATTATAACTTAATTTATATTTAACATTTAAGCTCAATAATACAACATTTTTTTACCTCAAATTAAGCAACAATAATTCAAATAATTAACTACAACATTTTACAACAAAATAACTATAAAAACACACAAAAATATATAAAATCAAAATAAACCCAATAAATTCAAAATTACTTTAAAATTTAATAAATCAATTAAAAACTCAAGAATTAAGCAACAATTAGCACATAAAAAGTGGTAAAATAACTCTATTTTATAGAGTTATCATATATCTTGGCACTGACAAAGTTCACATGGGTGACGGCATGGGCATTTCTATTGAGAACGTGGGTAAGTCTTCTTTTCACACTCCCTATACCTCTAAAACTCTCACACTAAACCGTATACTCCATGTTCCAAATATTGATAAAAACTTAATCAGTGTTTCTCAGTTTGCCTCTGACAATAATGCATTTTTTAAATTTTATCCTAATCACTGTGTTGTCAAAGACCAGGTTTCCAAGGAAACTATGATGCAATGCTATCTTGAAAATGGTCTTTATGTCATCCCTTCAGCCACTATGCACTTTCAGCAATCCAAATAGCAACCAGTTCAGCTCAATTTTACTCTGTCAATAATGCTCATGTGAGCAATAATTCAGTCCCTCATTGTTCTAATTTTTCATTGTGGCATGGTAGATTGGGTCATCCCACTGCTAGAGTTGTACAAACTATAATGTCCAAATGTAATATTCCATAAAGCAATAAAATTTTTAGTGATTTTTGTACTGCTTGTTGTAAGGGTAAAGTTCATCAATTACCTTTTCCTAAATCTGAAACTCATTACTCATAGCCACTACAGCTTATTCATACAAATATTTGGGGTCCCTCACCTGAACCATCTTCAAATGGTTATAGGTATTATATTCATTTTATAGATGCCTTCACTAGATATACTTGGGTATTCTTACTTCATAACAAATCGGATGCCTTGCAAACATTTATTAATTTTTTAACACAAGTAGAAAAGAGAATTTAACACCACTATTAAGTCGGTTCAGTCTGATTGGGGTGGAGAGTTTAGGCCATTTACAGCTTATCTCACCAAACATGGTATCCAACATCGATTGTCTTGTCCCACAACACACCAACAGAATGGTGTTGCAGAGAGAAAACACAGGCATATAATTGAAACAGCTCTCACCTTACTGGCTCATGCTTCACTCCCTTTAATATACTAGGAAGAAACTGTTAGAGCATCTGTTTTTCTCATAAATCGTTTACCTTCCAAAGCTATTCAATTTGAAGTTCCTTTTGAAAAACTGTATAATAAAAGGGTTGATTATCATCAATTGAGGGTGTTTGGTTGCACTTGCTTTCCTAATACCAGACCATATAATAAAAATAAGCTTGCTTTTCATTCTGTCCAATGTACATTTCTAGGCTATAGCCTCAAACACAAAGGATATAAATGTTTGGCACCCAATGGAAGGATTTACATTTCACGTGACGTCCTTTTTAATGAAAACACATGTCCTTTTTCTGATTTGTCTACCAATAGTTCCACTTTTCCAGCCTTGTGTCAATCATCACCCACGCCTAGTGCCTCAATACCATTAGTCTTGGGACCACCATCTCTAAACAATAATGCTCATGATGTCACTACCCATCATACACCATTACCCACTCCCTCCATACCCCACTCGGCCCCACCACCCATCACTGATACTTCTAATGTTGTTTCTTCTTCTTTTCAGTCATCTCAAGTCCAAAGTTCTCTCCCTGATGCATCTAATATCAACCATCATCCCATGACAACTCGGCCCAAAGCTGGAGTTTACAAGCCACAGGTTCTAGTTGCTTCAAAAGAACCTCTCACAGTCGTCTCTACTTTAGTCGATCCTTTATGGTATGCTGCTATGCAAGATGAAATTGGTGCACTAAAAAAAAATGGGACATGGACATTAACTGCTTTACCTGATGGACAAAAAGCTATAGGCTGCAAATGGGTCTTCAAATTGAAGGAAAACAAAGATGGCTCAATTAATAAACATAAAGCCAGACTAGTAGCAAAGGGATTTCTACAAAGGTACGGGTTTGATTTTACAGACACTTTTAGTCTTGTAGTGAAGCCTACAACAATTCAGATTATTCTCACAGTGGCCTTACATAGAGGTTGGTCTATAAAACAGTTAGATGTTAACAATGCTTTTTTAAATGGTGAGTTACAAGAGGAGGTTTATATGCTTCAACCTCCAGGCTTTCAAGATAAAGCAACTCCTCAGTTGGTGTGTAAACTTAACAAGGCTATCTATGGACTAAAACAGGCTCCAAGAGCTTAGTTCAATAAGCTTCGAACAGCTCTACACTCCTTTGGTTTCATTTCTTCAAGAGCAGATCAATCTCTTTTCCTGTGGAAATCAGATCAACATACACTTTTCCTACTAGTCTATGTTGATGATATTCTGGTCACATGAAGTTCAGAAGCTGCTATCATGGAATTAGTCTTTAATCTGAACAAGTTATTTGCTCTTAAGGACCTTGGCAATATTGACTACTTTCTTGGAGTTCAACTTCACCAACTTGATCAAGGTCTTCACTTGTGTCAGACAAAATATATATTGGATCTTCTTACTTATGCAAAGATGGAATTTGCTAACTCTTTGCCTACACGGATGGCTAGTGGTGAAAAGCTCTATCTCCAAGATGGTGATCCAATGGAAGATCCTTTACTCTATAGGAGTGTTGTAGGGGCTTTGCAGTATGTGACGGTTACAAGGCCTGAAATTCCATATGTAGTCAACAGAGTCTCACAGTTTATGCAAACTCCTTTAGACACTCATTGGAAAGTTGTAAAGAAGGTGCTTCGATACTTAAAAGGTACTCTAGACTATGGCTTAACTTTCTACAACTCTCCACAACTTCGTCTTACATCTTTCTCAGATGCTGATTGGGTGTCTGACCCTGATGACAGACGGTCAACATCTAGTTTTTGTGTATATCTGGGAGGAAATCTCATTTCATGGGCATCTAAGAAACAAAGAACTATCTCCCGTTCCAGTACAAAGGCAGAGTATAGAAGCTTAGCTCATGCCACTGCTGAGCTTATGTGGATTCAGTCTCTCCTTCAAGAAATTGGTGTTTTAACACAACACCTTCCTACTATCTGGTGTGACAATCACTCATGTCTCAGAATCCGGTCCTACACTCTAGAACAAAGCATATCGAATTAGATCTTTACTTTGTTCATGAACGAATTCTTCACAAGCAGTTGGTGGTGAAGCACCCTCCAGCACATGACCAGATAGTTGATACTCTCACTAAGCCTCTGTCAAAACAACAGTTTCTACTTCTTCGAGACAAACTTAGGGTCCATTCCTTAGCTACCCTAAGTTTGAGGGGAGATGTTAGAGCTAGGTGTTCATAGTTTGTTACCTTCAGTTGCTTCTATTGTAACCAACTGTACTTAGTTGTTTCTGTTGTAACCAAATGTACTTAGCTTCCTCTACAATATAAGTGTACTTAGCTTCATTGAATTAATACAACAGATTACTTTTCAATATTGTTCTTTACTTCCTCACAGGTTTAGAGTAATGATATGTGCACCCAAAATATACACTTAAACAATACACGCAGTGATGTGACAGTTTAGCCTAGGCAATCACATTTATTAAAATTGGGACTCACTGTTTTAAAAAGCAGTGACACGTCACTGTGTGTAATGTTTGGATACATATTTTGGGTGCACATATCACTACCCTTCAGATTAACGGGTTCTTGTTCACCTTAATAATAAACTAGTAATAATTAAGAAATCGGTACATTAAAATAACTTTAAAAAATTATAATTATTAAACAAAGAAATAATAATAATATAATGGTTCGTAGAATTTTCCATGAGTTCAGACCATTTCTTAAGATTAGAGTAGATATGCTTAGGCCCAATCCTATTTGCCCAATAGACAATACCACCCCTGCCATAGAACACATCTTTTGAGATTAAATCTCGATAACCAAAATGTTTGAGAGTAAAATTTCACTAGTATATGTAGTACGAGAATGATGTCAAATTAATCTATACATGTAATCCAGAACAATATTTGAATACCCTATATTTACATATACTAGAAAGAAGAAACAAAAAAAATTGACAAACACCTTCATTATTTACTGTTAGGAATCATAAGAACATAAAAAATGTAATGAAAAATGTATGAGAAATAATGTATGAGAATATTCAACTATTTATAATAAGATTAATATTTACTATCTTGTTAATCTTGAAGGACTATTAGAGTTAGTTTTTTTCCATAACTTTATTTGCTTTTTAATGATTTAAATATATTTAAAATACTTAATATTTGAGAATTGCAAATTTTTAAAACATATTAATATTAGGACTCTAAATTATAATTCATAATTATGAGATTTATTTCATTAAATAAATAAATATGTTTTTTTTTATAAGAATTTTTTTTTTCAAAGATAATCTATTATATATTTTTATTGGGAGTTTTTTAAGTAGAGACATTACTTTGGCCTCGTAGGGGCATTTTTTGTTTTCAGTACTTAGAGAAATTATAATCTATTTTTTTGTATGACAACGTACATAATAATTATTGTAGACATCCTACTAATTTTCAGAAAATAAAAATAAATTTATAGTGCCGAAATTAGAGTTTAAATATTTTGTTTTTCACACATATAAAAAAAATTAAGCACTCGTATAACTAACTGTTTGAACTTCTAATTTCGACACACTAAATTATTAACTTCTCAATTTTTTAAGTTTAAGTTTAAATTAATTTATTAAGAAATATTTAAAAATTAATTGATTTTTAACTAATCGTATGCTGCTACATCAATATTTGAGTCAAACTTAATATAAAATTTAACATCAGTTACTTACATAATATTAATTATTTTTACAGTATAAAAAAATTTAGTTATTTAAGTGTTTGAATCATAACAATTTAGATATTTTATCCACTAATTAATTTTTGACCAATGATATGGTGCCACGTCAATCCTAGTCAAATTTAACAGAACATAGGTAGCTTTATCGTAAAAAAAAACTTCAGTATTTAAATGGTTGAATTGTAAAAAACTTACCTATTTTAGCAGCCAATATCCCTTTAATACATAATAAACAGGTTGTAAAGGATAACAGAACATAGGATAACTGCTGCTACTATTTGTACAGGATGAGGATTTAGTTGTAAAATTATGGAGGTTGAGGACTTAAGTGCTATTTGGTAAACAGGTTGCGGTTTTTTTTCTGCAAATAAGCCCTTTTAGAATTTATTATTTGCATATATTTCGTACCCATATCAGCTCGACTTGGAGCTTCCAACGGCCACAAATGGCCACCGCTTCCTCCTCCTCCTTCACCTTCAACTCTCTGCATCAAAAGCACCATACTTTGCCCCTTAATTTCTGTAAGTACCCATCTACTCTCCATGTTTTCAGATTCCATTACACTTCTCGTTTTCTCATTTTCTCACCTCTCAAACACATAACGCAACTTTCTCAACTTCTTCTGGTTAAAGATAATGTTAGACATGTAGTTGGAAAGTTGAATGCCACTGACCATCAACCATATACAAAAACTATACATTCGAGAACTCTAAAAGGAAATAGTAATGGAGTTTCGCATTTGAGGTCTATAGATGATGATAAGGTTGGTAAAAATTCTGGAAAAAAGTATGTCAGTTCGGTAGCTGAGGAAAAGACTGAAAATAATATCAACAAAGCCAAAAATGGGAGGAGAAACCAGGGATTGAGAAAAGTGAGGGAATTGAATGATGGGAATTCTTCTGTGAAATCTAGAGAAAAGGATGGTAAAGCTGGTAATGTCAAAAGTGGTAAGCAAGTGGGAGAAGAGAAGGGAAAAAAGTCTAAGAAAAGTAAAGAAGAAGATACTACTCCTGAAGTTCCTTTTAGACTTCGATTAGATATGTGTTCAAAGAGAGGAGATGTCACGAGTGCAATTCAGTTGTTTGATTTGGCTCAAAGAGAAGGAATCAAACTTGGGCAGTATCATTATACTGTACTATTATATCTCTGTTCTTCTGCAGCTGTGGGTATTGTTCGTCCTGCTAAAAGTGGAAGCGCTACTCGGACTTTGGATACTATGGGCTCCTCTGGTGATTTTTCTGAGTCAAGTTCTGTGGATTTGGCTAAATCAAGAGACTTGGGTAGTAGTGGTTTGGATGATAACAAACTAAATGTTTCAATTTCAGACAGTGGACATTTAGTTAATACTGGTGGAAGTGATGGGATTGCTGAGGGTGATGAGTTAAGTTCTAGTGATAGACTTGACGATTCGGATGGTACTTTCAATGAAAGGGAGAAGCTAAACTGGTTTTGTAATGGCTTTGTGAAGCGAAATTATCGTGTCTTAGATGGACTAAGTCATCCTACTGAAGGAGAATATGAAAATGCACGTGGGAAAGGTGGAAGCAAGAACAAAGAAGGTAAGAATATGTGGGTAGGGGAAGAAGCCAAGCAATATGCACGAAAGAGGGGATTCGAGATCTATGAGAAAATGTGTTTGGAAAACATTCCAATGAATGAAGCTGCATTGACTTCTGTGGCTAGAATGGCAATGTCAATGGGTAACGGTGACATGGCATTTGATATGGTGAAACAAATGAAGTCACTGGGGATAAATCCTAGACTGCGTTCCTATGGCCCTGCTTTGTCTGCTTTCTGTAGTAGTGGAGAAATTGATAAAGCATTCGCTGTCGAGCAACATATGTTGAACCATGGTGTCTATCCAGAAGAGCCTGAACTACAAGCTCTTTTGAGAGTAAGTGTAGGGGTAGGTAAGGGGGATAAAGTATATTACTTGCTGCATAAACTAAGGGCAAGTGTAAGGAAGGTCTCACCCTCAACTGCAGATTTGATTATTAGCTGGTTTAATAGCAAAACGGCTTCAAGAGTGGGGAAAACAAAATGGGATCAAAGGCAAATAAACAAAGCAATTGAGAGTGGAGGGGGCGGCTGGCATGGCCAGGGCTGGCTAGGAAGAGGAAAGTGGTCTGTGTTGCAAACAAGTATTGGTGCTGATGGTTTGTGCAGATGTTGTGGGGAGAAATTGGTTACTATTGACCTTGATCCCAAAGAAACAGAAAGCTTTGCTGAATCAGTTGCTTCAATAGCCATAGAGAAAGAGAAACATTCAAACTTTCAGAAATTTCAAGTATGCAAGTCTTTTAATAGTACTTATTGATACCAATCTAGTAAATGGATTTAACTTATCATGATGGAACGAAATTAAATTTGCAGAAATGGCTTGATTATTATGGACCTTTTGAAGCAGTGATCGATGGAGCTAATGTTGGACTTTTCAGCCAAAAGATATTCAGGCCATCCAAGGCAAGTTATGTGATGGCCTTAACACGTAGGACACTGATATAGTTAACTTCTTTTTTTCTATTAATTTGGTGATAATTATTAGCCTTCTCCTTTCATGATGAATTTTGTAGATCAATGCTGTCGCTAATGGTATAAGACAGAAGTTTCCTTCAAAGAAATGGCCACTCATTGTTTTGCATAACAGACGTGTCTCTGGACCCAAGATGAATGAACCAGCCAACAGGGCATTCATAGATAGGTGGAAAAATGCCGATGCACTCTATGCAACGCCTACAGGCTCAAATGATGATTGGTGAGAAACATGACACTGGACTATACTTGGGACATTTGTTTGAAGTGTTATATATATATATATATAATACTACCTATATTTATATGTATATCTTTTTCTCTTTTTTTTTTCGTTTGAGGGGAAGATTTATATGAAGCATTTTCATTTTTAAGTGCCATGTTTTAATAACCTGTGCTTCAGGTACTGGTTGTATGCAGCTATAAAGTTCAAAAGCTTACTCGTGACAAATGATGAGATGCGAGACCACACATTTCAACTCCTTGGAAATGATTTCTTCCCCAGATGGAAAGAAAGGCATCAAGTGAGTAAAAGCTCTATGGAGCCAACATTTTTTAGTTGTATATTTGAGCTTGTCAGTAAATAGGATTATGTGGAATTGGATTACCAGTTCCAGTTTCACTTTCTTCTTTTTGCCAAAATTATGCTGCTTAGGATATCATATTATATTGCAATTCTCCTAGTAAAAGTGTCTGTCTGTCCTAAATTATAGGTGCGTTTCACTTTTTCTGATGCTGGTCCAGAATTTCACATGCCGCCTCCTTGCTCTGTTGTAATCCAGGTAAAATCAAACTCCAAGTTTGTCCATATTATATAATCTTAGAAAAAAAATACATATTAATAATAGTATTAAAATATCATTAGAAAAGATTGTTCCTGTGCGTGCCTTTCAAACCATGATAATGAGATTTAGATTCCCGTGGTGAAATATATTTTCAGGAATCAGAAAGAGGCCACTGGCATATACCTATATCGACCGAACATGAATATGAAGTAGAGAGACCTTGGCTATGTATTATGCGTGCTAAGTCACGCAAGATCAGAGAAGATACTAAAAGTAAACAAGAAGGTAAACATATGTTAAGTGAAATCGTTTGCCAAATTTCTTTGGCATGTTTGGTTAGCAACACAATGAATTTTCTCATCAACTCATTGACATCTTTGTTATAAGTAGAGATCCTAATCATTTTTTTATTCCATTTTTAAATAAGTTTGTTACATGTAACATGTGTAAACTGGTTTGTTAATTTAGCTTGTTATGTTTATCTTAAGAAAATCAAATATGTTATCCTTAAATGCTACTAAAATCCTTCATGTCCCTTCATTACAACAATTGGTGATTTGCATGGCCAGCTATCCAAACTGAAGTCAAGTCAAAATCATTGACCAATGGCAAAGACAAATGCACTACTGATGAATCTGAGAAAATATACAAGAATCTCAAAGATATTTTGACTGGACCAACAATCGCTAATAGCCAATCAGTCCTAGCTGACATAGAGCAAGCAGAGAAGCTTGGTAGATGCACCATTGATTTTGATATATGATTCAGTATCTGCAGGAAATTTTGTTCAGACCCTTTTCACTACAATCCTTGCAATGGTTGGAAAAGCTGAAGATTGGTCAGTGATCTGTTGTAGCTTCTCTTCTTTTTCTTCTATTCCAGCCTCCAGTTTCCCCAAACTGGGGCTCGCTCGAGCCTGGTGGTTGGGCCATTGTGGGAGCCAACAATTGGTCGAGTCTTTCTTAATTTTTATTTTATTTTTTGGAGTTAGAACTTAGCTAGGCCTCATCTTGTAACCCACACTAGTGTAATTGATATCATTTTTGTAGAAGAAAAAAAAGGTTCCATTTTTATAGCAAACTAACAAAAAAGGATCATCATATATATGCTAAAATGTGGAAGTGCAGGTACCCGAAAGGAGATACAAGTTTCAGAGAGCAAATTATGTTATCATTATTATTACTGATTGGCAGTGGGTTAATCAGCTCATTAAATTTGTTGTGTTAATGATTGTTTCATCATTTTTTTAAAAAAAAAGAGAAACATATAATATAATTATATTTGTCCACGTATGCATGTATATATTATTTGTTTTTTCAGAAAGTGGAAAAGGTGAGGGACACAAACTCACGGGGCTGAAACTTTATTTGTCGTGTATAGAATCTCACTTTCTAGAGTTTTGTTGTTTCCATGCTACATAGTGATTGTTTCACGAGCCTCCAAACCACCGACTTCATTCTCACTCAGTCTCACCTGTCTCTGTCTCTCGATTCATTACAATACAAAAAGCTTAGCTCCCACTTATCTTCATATCAAATTATTTGAAAACTCAAAGAAAGGATAAGGAAAGCGAGCTGTTTGCTGTTACATGTAAATCTCTTCTTGACGTTATTATCTCATCTTTCTGTTTTTACAAATTGAAGAAGAAGATGCAGAACTCCAAGCTGTGGCTGCAGAAAGATTTAGTCGGCGAGTTTGATGACGTTGAACACTTTAACAACTCTCTAAAGGTAGACATATAACAATTGTTGTTCTTTCCTACTTATGTTTTTTTTTTGGATGGGATTAACCATAGTTTGCTTCGTTATGAACATATTTTTTTGAAGGAATTGAGAGATTTACGTTCTCAACTACACCATGCGGCAGACTACTGTGAATCCTCGTTCTTGAATACCAAAGAAAAAAAAGTGTGAGTTGTTACTCTTCTTAAAATAGTAGTATTTTTTTTTTCTTTATGTAAAAACAAAAAGCTGCCCCGTTAACCTTTTTGTTTGATAATAATATAATAATCTTTTCTCCTCAATATATCCATATATTCTCATTCCTATCTTTTGTTTATATTTAACCAAATATCAGTATTCAGTTCATATACTAGACCTCTATTTTTTTTTTCAACTTTGTAGCTTTTCCCTTTTAATCGATAAAATTTTATTTTATTTTAAATTAGATATATTTGTTAATATTTTTATATGAGAAGGTAAACTGATTGCTTATTTTTCAATATATATTTGGAATAAAGGTAGATGCAAATTTTTTTTCAGGCAACAGATATATTTTTTTTGTCGCAATGAAAATAGGCTACAGATATATTATATTGTTTGAAACTTTGTATGAATTTAAAATGATTTCTTTCTTTTGTTTTGGTTCGTAAATTAGTTTATACGTGTCGTCAACTCGTCATCTCATTTGTTGTTACAATAGTTTGTATTTTATTCAACTATTGTCGTTTTCAGAGTTTATTTCAGTTATTTACGCAGTATATTTTTGTCGTTTTTAAATAATATTACTGTCGTTTTTCATGTTTGATATCGTTTTAAGATGTCGTTTTACGTTCTGAATTTTCAAGGTATGGGCGTTTTAAAGCTACAGCAACAATGCAACTTGCAAGTTTATGTTTCGATTATAATTCTATAACAAAGTTATGGTCGTTTCGAAACGACAATATATTGTATGTTATTAGATGTCGTACGTTCTCTAAGTTTTAAAGGATATTGTCGTTTTGAGCAGAGTCTTGGAGAACACAAAGGAATACGTATGCAGGGCGGTGGTTACATTAGTTGATCATTTTGGATGCGTCTCTGAAAATATAAGTGGCCTCATTTCCAATTCCAATGAATGCTCAGAAGCTGAGCTTCGAATCGACTCTCTCAAGCAGAGATTTCTACTTTCACAACAATTTGTTCACAACCTCGCTCTGTCCACTCTTCAATTGCGAGAAATCATACCAAGACATCAACTGCGTTACTTATCTGCCCGTAATATTTTGCATACAATATATTCATATATTTGTAGTACATGCATGATGTTTATTGGTTTGTACCTTCTACCTAATAATGCTTATGATATTATTATCTTTTTTAGCAAATGAAGAAGCTGATGAGAAATCAGGTGAAGATTTAAGGTAAGATTTTTCATCTTGATGTAGCTTTTTAAAAGCGTTTTGCTAGCTGCATGCATAGTTTTTCGAGAGTACATATACAAATACTAATTATAATAATGTATCGTATACTTAGTCTCCTTTGATTTTTGCAGGGATTCTAGAAATGCAGTCTCCACAAAAGTCATTGAAAAAAGTAAGTTTGAAAGAGAGAAAGACTCTCCCATTTTCGCATTTACACACTGTCGAAAACCATCTCTATCGAAAGGGAAAACCAACTCAGCTTCATGTAATTTATTTTCTCCTCAACTATATGTTACTTAAAGCTAACTTTTAATTATAGTTTGTTCTTTAATTATTCTTGTAACACATAGTCCATTGTCATTCCTGGTTTACAGTGTTTCCTATTCGTGACGGCTTCTCCATTCTTTCCAAAGTTCCAAATCCTTCTTTTCATTTCCAGGTAGGCATATTTACCTTGTTACTTTGTATTTAGTACTTCTAAGATTTTAACCTCTAAGATCAGTGACAAGTTAACAAGTTTTCAAGTAAGACTGCAGTTAGCTTAAAACTCTGCAGTTTCACCATAAGTTTCTCATTACACGTTTCTCTTTGTATCCCATTTCTTTTTTAATTTTTTCATGCTTACTTGTGTTACAGGAGACAAAGAAGAATACGCGCATTATTAAAAGATCTCTACATGGAAGTGACATCTGGGCACTCATTCGCCGAACCAAAAGAACTGCTTGAGAATTTTAAGGAAATCTGCTGTAGGTAGTTTTCTGGTTGTGGTTTTCTAGCGGTTGAGAATGATGCATATGTGGTTGTGTAAATAACCTTTAAGATGGTAGTAGAAGTGTGTGTTGTCCTTAGTTGATTGTTCTGTTTTGTAGATTATGATTTGGAAAGATACATCTACTGTAATTCAGATCCATATTATGAGAATTTGATTGCCAAATGGCTGGGCTGTAATTTTCTTAATTAAAAGTGAAGTGAGTAAGAAAGTTTTGAAACCAAGTGAGTGCAATTATATGCAACAACTTAGAGTATAAAGATTTATCAAGAACAGACTACAAGTGTTTTTGACAGAGGAACATAATGTATGTATGTCTTCACGTACACAATTCAAAACACACCTCTTTCAAGCGTCAAATTAAACACTTCAAAGAGCCAAGTTTCCCCTTATTGGTAGGAAGGAAGCTATCCTACAGGAATCTCGATATTTACAAAAGACAAGCTTCCAAACTATCTCTATAATTTTCTATGACTATATGTTCCTCTCTCTTTCTCTCTCATTGTCTTCTTTGTTCCATTTCATCTGTCGTTTAATGGCGAGCCGTTGGACTTCTCAAACTAAAGTTTTCAAGCTTCTCTAAGTAGGACAGTTTCTTTGTGTTGATATTAGCAGGTTTGTTCATGAACTTCTGATCGCTTGCTTGTTTCAATAGGCTATCCTTATTTCCCCTTGAATCATTCTTCTTAGCACCATCAGCCTCTCCTTGAGATAAACTCCAACCCATGAAATCTGAGAGTGTCATTGAAGTTGGTGTATCTGATGAGTTTAACTTTTCTGCCTCGTCCTCAGAGGTTTGGGACATTTGAGGTAGTGACACCGGTGAAGAAACCATTGAAAGCCTGCCATTGGAATTTGCTGATGATGGATTTTGAGTGAGAGAATCAGCATAGAGAACATCTTCAATCCTGGACATCACTGTTGAAGCCAAACTTTCTATTACCCTCGAATAGCTCTCTAGGATAGCGTATCCAACATCCTGTGTCCAAGAAAAGAAAAGGAAAATGAGCTTACATTGTCTGGTATATTATAAAAAAGCATGCTTAATGAGACAAAATATCAGTTGCAGATTTTGTTCTTACCTTATTGTATTGGATTTTGCTTATGTCAAGTGTAGATTGTGAGGTTCCAGGAAACCGCTGCTTGAGTATGAGTAAGATGGTTTCTGCTCTCTCTTCAAATATTTCTCTTTTTTCCAGGCTCACACCTGAACCCCAGCTAGACTTTCCATGATCCTTATGGTGCATCTTCCTCTTCCAGATGATTACAGAGGCCTCAATCCTGTTCTTAAGGTCAAGAACTTTGTGCTCTGTTGATAAGTCTGAAGTTGAGAGGAATTGTTCAGGATCAAAGTAGTCATCTGTTATACTTTTGTAGTTTGAATCTCCCAGGCAATATCTACCATTCTGCATAGACAAAAAAAAAAGTATATGCATAAAAAACACAATGATCCAAAGTTTAGATATCTTCTTTAGGATGTTGGAATAGATTCTAAAAGGGTATCTATCTAGTTATATACCTTGGGAAGGGCTTCAATGTAGTTTTCAGGAATCTCCATTTCTGATAGTATTTGAGCGTTTATTGCCATGGCTGCTTTCAGTACTTGGTTTACAGATTCTTTCTGAAAGAGAAGCCATTTCCGGCATACATTGGATAGCCCATCTGGTGAGACTTTTACAGTTGGTAGCCACCATTTGTCATCATTTCTCTGGAAATTACCTTTCTCAGAGTCATCAGCATCTTTGGATACATACCAGAACTCATTTTGGGCTCCAAAGTTATCCAAATACCCCTGTTTATTATTATGATCTCATCAGTTCTATGAATCTAGACCATGCAACAGAAAAGTGAACCTATAAATTAGATAATGGAGAAAATGTGTACGTACAAGGAGCATGGCATCTAGCTTCCTTAGAGCAGGTATGTTCATGTGAAGATCATTTCTTTGCCGAGTCACCATTATCTGTCAAACCAAAGCCAAGAGGTTTACATCCTAATGCATATTGAAACAGAGACAGTATATATAAATAGAAGAGAGAGAGAGAGAGAGAGAGAGAGATTTATCACCTCCATGTTACTTCCATCCTTGGATTTCTGTTGGGAGGGTACGAATTCGACAATATGATCGGTCACTGACAAAAGCCAATCCATTTCTTTTCTCCACCTTGTTTTCCTTTCTGCAGGCATAGGCTCTAGTTTTCTTTGTTCTCCAAAAGCAGATGCTGCATTGCATAATAATGATCATGTTCTGCTGCTATTAGATTTTACATACTTTGACAGCAATAATGATCACCATCATGATATTAATAATAATAATAGCTTTTGTATATTATGAATCAGCATTAGAAAGTACCTGCTAGGTTGGTTATGGCATTTGACAAAGCCAAAGCTGATGAAACACCCTTCCCTCCACCAGACATATCTTCACCCAAAAGCAGCTTAGAAAACCTCTCTTTCATATTCTCCATATCTGAAACCAAACCAAACCCAAAAGATTCATTCCCTTTGTTTCACAACATAGATTTATACATTCAGAATATGAAGAGCTATGTACATATATAAAGCAAAACAATATGTTACCATGATGACTAGCTGTCCTGCCCTTAATATTATCCAAACATGAAACTGGACCCTTAAAAGTAGAATCCTTGAGAGCCGAGCCTATGTTCATATGGTGCACTGGTCGGTCTCCTCCAATCCTTGAACCCTGGCTTCTTGACTGCCTACCACTACAGTCTTCCTGCCCTTCACGTCCACTCTCCGACGTGAAGCTCTGAGCATGTCGCCCTGAACTGTTGCTTTCAAACATTTTTTTTAGCTTAAATGAGGATGATTTTTGTACGCTTTCTTGCCGAGAGAACGCCCGAACCATTGTGAATTCGAGCTGTCCAAGTTGGTTTGTTTTTATGTCTTCAGCAAGATGGTTTTCATTGGCAACAACAACATGAACAACAAAAAATAGAAAAGAAAAATGGGGTTCCTTTAGAGTTTAGCAAACAAATATTTGATTATGGAAGAAGAACAGTTGGTTCCTCTTAAACCAAAATGAGTGAGGCTTGGCCTTTGAAGAATGAGACAGAGAAAGAAAGAGTTTGCTTTAGAAGTTGGCAAAGCTTTTCTGTTTTTGCATAGAAACGTGGGTGAGAGAATGAAATGTTTGGCCTCAAGTATAAGCAGAAAAACAGAAAGGATTTCTCTGCTAATTTTGATGAGTTTGTTTATTTTTCTCAATGAGTGGTTAGGAGGTCGGCTCTTTGGCCAAATACCCGGGAAATCATATATTTTTAACTGATCTCTATTTTCAGATGTATGAGTAAATTAATCTCCTATTTTCTTTTTCTTATATTTAGGACATAGTTGATTATTTAGGACAAATTTGATTTCTTTTTTTTAGTCTTCTTAGTTGAAAATTCTAGAAAATAAAAAATTGTGAAAGAATTTAATTATGTGTCTTTTTTTATTTTTAAAATAAACCCTTCTTTCAAAATTAGTCTTTCATCGTAACCATAAGTATAAAATACATGGCTTTATATTATAGTTTAATCACATAATAGAATTCTAGTATTGAGCTGTCACGTCAATTTGCACAAAGAATTTGGGAAAGAGTAATAAAAACATTCTTCAAATTAAAAATTAAGGAAAACAAGAGTCAATAATTATTTTTACCTTTTTTTTATCCATAATTAAACACGAGTAAAGAACTAGGACGTGTTCTCCACATAGTAGTGTTTGGCGGTGAACAAGCTTCATTAGAGTTTACTCGGAAACTATGATGTTAACCATTTAACAAACGTGTGTAACAATAACAACGCTAGTAGTCAAAATTGTCTTCTTTAAAAACTTATCTTCTTAATAGTAAGGCTTTAGTTGACACCATGTGTCTGCTCATCTCAACGTTTTTTCTTTCTATGTATTTTATTTAGTATGAAAATATTTAATTCCCTTATGAGTCAACACAAGATAACTTAATCTAACCTTCATATGATAAAATGTCTAGTTGTAATGCCTCAATTTCCTGAGACGTTATTTAGGGAGCCCATTTAAAAATAATAAACAATAAATACTTTAAGATATTAAGAAAAAATATTTATTTAAAATTTAAACAAATAATGAGATCTCATTATTTAAAAATAAAAATATTGGACGCTAGGTTTAATAAGAACAGCATAAAAAAATAATCATTCAAGTTTGAAAATTTTAAAACATAATATTTATTTCTAAAAACATAATATAACTGGAGCCCAGCCTCTAAATGTTTCGTCCATGTCTCGAGCCCGTGCCACCCGCTGCTTTGTTTTGCCTTTACCTGCACACAGAGTACCCGTGAGCTAACGCCCAATAAGAAGAGCTATGTAGGACATAACTCCCCAAACTAGAAAACAAAAAATAAACATCATAAACATAATCATATCACACTAACATAGTGTGTGTTACACTCACACACATAAATACTAACAAGTCATGTTGATTGGATATGAAATGTAATCTATCTTGCCTGCGCTGTACTCACACTCAGCATTTCCACGGTAGCACCTAGTCTAGCCTGCGCTGTACTCGCACTCGGTCGTTCCCTCGAGACATCGTTGCCCTGCCTGTGCTGTACTCACACTCGGCAGTTCCGTGGTGACATCCTATTATCCTGAGTTATACACACCCAAGATAATTCATGCAAGTGTTATACTCACACAAGCAGCTAGAATCTAGTAGCACGCCTACCCTATCATCTAAGCATGTCTACTAACTAAAATCCCTAGCACTATCCTCATGCTAGTCAACCTAATGCAACAATTCAGGTCACAAATATAAATACATAACTAACAAATAAGAAAACAAGGTTGTACGCATAACGTACACCCTGTGCGCAGATGTCCACTCTTCTTACCTTAAGCAGTGTGTTTTCTGCTGATGTGTCCCGAACCACTTGCTGCGTCACCTCGACGACCGCTAGCTCCTCAGGAAACACCCAGATTGGGTTTGCCGGAGTTGTTGTCTTCTTCGGCACCGGCGAGGTTGTTTCTTTCATTTCCGACTACCCCAATGTTCCAAACCACTTGGAAACTTCCCACACGTGTTCCAGCAATCCAAAACGACCCTAAGACACAAAGAATCATGCCACAATCGCCTTGGTCGAAGTCTTCTTCTCCAACGCCGATGTACCGCCAACAATGGAGCTCAAAATTGGTTTTTCTTGCTCTGGACCATTTCAGCCTGTTTCTTCACGTTAAAACCGATTCTTGGAGTCCCCTAAGCTTGTTTGTCACCAACCACGCGCACCATACACTCTTAAACACCCTTAAATCTGAAATTATCCAAGAATATGCATTTTCTTAGATAAAAATGGTGAATCATAATCTGGGACTTTATAATTGTATTTCTCATACTCTAAAGGTTTATTTCCTCCCCTAGAATGATTCTATAATAGAACGTTCAATACTGCCCAGATTTTTCCCAAGTGCAAGAACTCAACTACCCTCTCTCTCTTCGATCATTTGCTTCCCTCACTATTTCCACAATTTCTTTCCTCCAGATTATCATGGTAAACACGTTTTAGAATAGGTTTAGAAAAGAAGTTAGCGTTAGAAGTGGTAAGATCCTCTTTTCAAGGAATTCTTTATATTTTTCTTTGAAAAAAAAAAAAAAAAAATAACTAAGGTTCCACAACTGATATCATCAGTTAAATTTTGAAAATTTGACTCATTTTCAAAATATTTAATAATGTTAAATCAGAAGAAATAAAGTCTCTAAAATGCTCCTTGAACCAATCCCAAACTTGAGGGTATTATGGTCTTTTCGCAAATTCAATTAATTAATATTATGGCAAACAAAAAATTACACATAACATGATAAAATAATTTCAAGCATATTATTATTACTATTATGCTCACCATAATAATAATAATAATAATTTTTAATTAAATAAATAACAACTTAACCTGAATTATTATTTATTCACTCGATATTATTCTCATGTTGTGATTCCACAAAAACTCAAACATGAGAAACCATGAATTTTATTTTCATTGGAAATCATATATATCCAATATTTCATCAAAGGAAAAGAAAAAACAAAGACAAAGATGCACACAGTAGGAAAAATTACGAAATTGACCTTCCGGAAAAATGGGTATTACACTAATAATGAAGAAAAAGAAAAATGGTTTAAAGATATGTTTAAAAATTGTTAGAAAATAAACAAGAAATAGACAATAATAAAATAGAAAACACACATTTTATGTGAAAAATTCTCAATGTAAAAGAATCACAAAGAGAAAAACAAAATTCATCATATGTGATATAAGTAAAAATGAGAATGGCAACTATTGGGCCTATTTATTCCCGATCCCCCTACTCTTACTCTAACAGTAACAGTACTTTGGACTTTAGAAAATAAAATTTGCTGAACCCGATATATATTTATATAAAACAACCTCAAAATGTGTAGTTGTTAGGCTAACTGTTTAATCATTTTTGTTATGTTTTTCCAGCACAAAACAAAAAATTGCATAGGATAGGATCTTTATTCTCTTAAATTCCTATATAATACGGTTTCTATATATATATATATACTGAATTAGATAAATTCAGCTCTCAAAGTCTGAATTACAAAAATTGAAATCAACAGCCATGAGAATTTTTAGCACTGAGAAATACTATGAACATATATATAGACACACGAAGCAGCATTATGCAAAATCACTATCTGCAACTCTTCAACAGATGAGATGATGAGGAACTTGAACTGGATGTGCCTGCAGAGCTGGAATTCCCAGCAGCAAACTTTTTCTTGCTCTGCATTTCCTTCACAGGCGTTCCATCACATTCATCAAAATCAAGAACACGTCGATCCATCTGCATTTTCATTTTTATTTTTTGGGTTTGAATAATGTATGTGATTGAATAGCATATGTGAAGTTGGTCATGAAAAAATAGTTAGGATGGAGAAAGCTTCATGAAGAAACTCACTTACCAAATGTACATTTGGAGGCAAATTCTCTTTCTCATCGTGAATAAAATAGTCGTCCTTGCCGAACAAATTAGGTTCAATGGCAGTCATTGTCTTGGAAGAAATTTCATGATGATTTTGATCAAATGCTATAACTTCTCCGGGATTCATTTGTCTCATCAACCCAAAAGCTTCATAGTTTCTCATCCCAGGAGACATGGCGTAATCAAGTTCCTGCAAAGTCCGTTTTTAAAAGCAAAGTGAGAATTAATGTGGCTGATTAAAAAACAATGTAGTGATGATCAATGCAGAACAGTTTATACCTGGAGTGGGATGTCTATATCAACTCCAGGTCCATGTAGAAAGGAATGCAATAACTTCCATGCTGATGGAGATTCCAGATCCCTTTGTGTTCCTGGACTTTCACCAATCCTAACACAAAAGACAGAGCAGCATATCTCAAACTGCAAGAACAAAAAAATATATATTGTGCTGTGCAAGAACCATATATACTCATGTGCAACTTACATGTAAATGCTTTGAATATCCGCATCATTTCCAGCAGCTCCAGAAGTAATTTCTTCTGGAGCCTTTGATGGACATTCTACTGATGTAACAGGAACTTTACACTTTTCATCTTTGCCAATTACCAAGTCCAAAGAGCTAACTTGATCTGATCGGTCCAATTTTCTAGAATATCGACTTTTGGGACTCAAAACTGCAACAGCCAGTCTTCTATTTGCTTGTCCATATCTAGGAGAGATGATAAGCTGACTATCCAAATAATGCTCAATAAGTACGTCTGCAGGTTGTTGCTGCATTACCATTCAAAACAAAACATAGCAAATAAAAATCATTACGAGGAAATAAAGAAATAAACTCTTTCACAAAACAACAGTAACAATATCGTGGTCGAGTAATTGCATTTGAGTAAATTATTATCCACCTTAAAAGTAGTGTCAGTGTTATCTATCTTGGCTTCTGCATCAACTTTAGTGCTCTCTTGTTCAAGCTTGTCTGAAGAATTAGTGGTGCTTTCATTTTTCTCTGAAATTCTGCGGTCTAATTTGTCGACCCTTTTTGTTCTCTCTTCAAAAGCATAATCCACACTGGTTTCATCTTGCATAGAATCCTCAATGGAAGATATTGACATTCTGCAAGCACCGTTTTCATCAAAGATAGATTCTAGGGAAGAAAAGGTGCAAGAGAAACTAGATGACCTCATATTTGATTCCCTGTCAAATTTTATTTCACCCTTCCTTTCTTTAATTGGTGACAACATTTCATACATCCGCTTTCTCATCATAGATGTAGAAGAAGAATTTAAGCTCTTAGCACGTTTTAATGCAGCATGTGGAGTACTGTCTCGAATTGGTGAATCTAATAATAAGCAGCGAGGTGACGAAAGGCTCGCTGCAGGCAACAGGAGTTGGCGAATTCCAAAAGGACTATAGTTATGCTGCAAATCTCCATTGGATTCCATAAGATCACAGTTGAAGAAAGGAATATCTAACCTTGGAAAATGGGGTCTGTCGTATAACAGGGTTCCCGAATCTTGCTGTTCTGTTTGCATAATTGTGTTATCATCCATTGAAGGAACAGTTTGTGAAGAATTTGCTTTTGAATGTGGCTTGTTCTCGTGTACAGAGAAAGAAGTTTCTGTAGAATCAGAATTTCCTTTGCTAAATATATCCACAGCGACCAGTTTTGGAGCATTTTTTCCCTTGTCTAACTTCAGATAATTGTCTGATTTGCCTGCTTCACCAGTCGGAGAGTCAACACAAATGAAGTCATCTCTTGAACTTGGAATGGCATCTAATTCCATTGTTGGTTCAGAGACATCCTTTACCAGAACACTTGACTTCAGTGGTGAAGACCGTGCAGGAAAAGAGTTGTCGATATCAAAATGACAAAGTGATGAACTTCTGCCACCATCTAAGCCAATACTACTTGATTTTTTCTCTTCAATATCTTGAGGAAAACATCCAGGTGCCCTTGACTCAGAGAATAAAGTTTTAGAACAATCATTCTCAGATATCAGTAGGCGCTCCAACTTAACAGAATCAATAAGCACATCTTCCACTGTATCAGCTGAATTAAAGCCCACAGAGTCGTGTAGCAGAGTAGATTCTGCAGGATTTTCATTTGAAGTTATGCAGAGTCCTGATGTTCCAAGCTGTGCCAATGATTCCTCTGGTGCACTCAAACGAGACATTCTGGCCAATTTGTGGGAACCAAAGCAGCTCTTATTAAATTGGGGAGGGGCATTTCCATACATTGCATATTGCTCCAAATCATGCTCCATGCTGCAACTAGATTCTTGAGTCTTATAGTTTTCCCTTAAACTTGAAGCTCCAGTCTCTGTTATGGGCTCAAATTGAGTACAGTTGACACCATTTGAACTTTGACTACATTCTGAAGCGTCCTCATCTTCAACCCTATTTACATTTGGTTGAACCCCCAAAGAAGATGTCGAATTCAGGTTTCCTACATTAGGAAGACCTTGAAATTGATCAAGTAAACCTGATGCCAGATAAGTTTCTAACTTCTTCTTCACAGAGCTGTTCCAGTGATTTTTTATTGCATTGTCTGCCCTGATGCAAAAAAGGGACAACAATGTTTCAGTTCAGACGTCAAAGAATCTATGAAGAAACCTAGCTTATAAGTTTTTAAAGGAAAAAAATGCTGGAGAAACAATCACTGTAAAATTTAAACTACTAAAACAAACCCACCTTCCGGGCAAAAATTTTGTTAACTCAGCCCACTTGTTCCCAAAGATTTGATGTGCACGAATTAGAGTCAACTCCTCTTCTTGTGTCCATGGCTCCTTGTTTATTGCAGGATTAAGATGATTATGCCACCTGTAGAAATGAAATATCCATATAAGAAAGCAAAATTGAAGTGTAGCTGATCCTAATATGCAAACAACAGACAGACTAAAATATTTTTGAATTTTATGTGTGCGTGAGAGCAACACAGAGAGAGAGAGAGAGAAAACCATTATGTACTACCTTTCTCGACATTGTTTTCCAATACGGCCAGGTAAAGCTTCTGCAATCATTGACCACTTCTTTGCTCCATATTTATTCACTAACTCAACTATAACTTCATCCTCCTGCTTATATGATACAATTATAACCAATGAATACATTGAGATCAAATACATGACCACAAAAAGAGCTAAAAGATATTGGGCATCACACTTTAGAGGCAGCATACATGCATATATCCTAACTACATAAATAAGTATTTATACATGTAGCTGTTAATGGTTAAGAAACAATTTACCTCTTTGGACCATGGACCCTTAATGAGTTCAGGATTTAAAACCTTCTGCCACCTATGTAGGCACTGAACATCTGTTCGGTCTTTAAAGCATTCCGCTGCATATTACATAATTTTAAAATGTTAAAGAGAAAAAAAATAAGTCAGCAAATTAAATTTCATTGGGTACATCTGAAAAACAATCCAAAGGGAATTGAAATTGATAAGCAATAAGAGTCTAATATGCTTAAAAAAATAGAAAACAAAAAGGTTATCGGCATTTGATTAGTTCAGCACAGGTCTAATAATTTAAGTTCCCCCTAATTACCTATCTTTTTCCAGTTTTTTCCTTTATAATGTTGAACTGCCCTCCTTAATATCTCATCCTGTTTAAAAAGGGAACTCATTAGGAACATATGCAAAAGAAACACGAAAAGAAAAAGATGAAAAAAAAAAGAGAGAAACATTTTACACAAGAAAATGTAGAAATCACTTGAACACTGGAT
Organism: Humulus lupulus; assembly: GCF_963169125.1. Classification (NCBI taxonomy): domain Eukaryota; kingdom Viridiplantae; phylum Streptophyta; class Magnoliopsida; order Rosales; family Cannabaceae; genus Humulus; species Humulus lupulus. The sequence continues at coordinate 45,701,859 of NC_084800.1, read as the reverse complement.
GAAGGAACTTTGTAAAAGTTTACATGTCAATTCAACCACATTTCCAAGTATTTTGCAAGAGAATACAAATGAAATCAAGTTTAGTCTATTAACAATTACCTCTTCAGCTGTCCATTTTCCTGTTGTTGATCTTCTTGTGGGGCCACTGGTCCTTCTACAAAACAATCACTGAATATTAACCAGAGCAAATACAGAAAAAATGACCAGATAATTAAGCCAAGCAGAAGAAAAAGCATTTCTAAAAAATTGCAAAAATATTTTTTTTTAAAAATAGTATACCCTCTCAAAGGCTTTATTTTCTGACAGGCAGCGCTAACTTCATCAGGGGCAGAAGCATCTGGAAGCCCAGGTCTGTTGACACTAGTTCTCCTCAGCCTTGTCATTGTTCCTTAACAAACGTTTCAAGGTGATTTCCAAGGTTAACACTTGTTGACGCCAATTCAGTCCACAACAACTCTCCAATAACATCATAACCCAAGCCCAAAGCCTTTCCAAATTTGCTACACACTCTCTCTGAATCAATCAATACGCACACAACAAAAAAATAGTTCTTGCAAATCTAGATTGACTTCAACCCATCAACTACAAAACCACAGATCAGATATCACAAACTATCTTGAACCACAAAATCTGATCATCCAGATTCCAACAAAAGCAAAATAAATCGTGAATCCACTCATAAAAAAATATAAACCCCTCATTCAAAACTTCACAGAAATGGCGGAGAATCCAAAAACGAGTTGCAATAAAACTCGAAAGAAAATAGAAAATGCTACTCACAGAGCAAGGCGAAGCGGAGAAAGTAAAACCCAATTCGTGCAATCTTTGGACAATTATACAACTTTTTTATTGATGAATTTATTTAACTTTGGGTGCAGAAGAGAAGGAAGAGAAATGGTGGGAGGGAGAGTTGTAGTAGGAAGAAAATTTGAAAAATGGAAGAGAATACACCAAACCAAACAGTCTCGAGATTAAATGTCGAGCAAGTTGGCTTTAGATCAACGGTTCAGATTTGTTGGAGTACGATAGAGAGCCCATCAGATTGTCCGCTTATGAATTTTAAATCTTAACGGCTGTATTACCGGCATTACTAGGTCACATATACTTTTTTTTCTTCCTCATATTTTCCCCCTCTTTGTTTCTAAATTTTCCTATAAAAATGAAGCACTACCCCCTATAATTAATTAACTAAATTCATCTGGTTATGAGACAGAGTCAGACCTAAATAAAACCTTTTTTTTTATTCCCTTCTCTTGTAATAATAATAATAATAATAAGATTAGTGAAGGAATATGTATAAATGTCTGTATGTAGGTTATGTGTAGTAGTAAGGCCACCTTTATTGTGATTTATTATTGCCATTTCTTTCTAACCTTCATAATTCATTCCATCATTTTCATTGATTGCCCCCTTTTGAATTTCAAAAATGAAATGTACTTAATAAATGCTTATAATATTCCAATAAAACTGCCAAGCGTTTCAACTTTTAAATGTAGAAAGTTTGGTACTTTGTATGTTAACTCGTTACATAATAATGTACATGGTGCTTATATACTATGTGATTTATATTATTTGTAATCATTTTTTCACTTATTATTAGATCTTAATTTAATGATTGTATTGTTTGATTGCATGTTTTAATACTTGCCTGCCGTACATAATTTAGATTAAAAAATTATATTATTAATAATGAATTATTTATTTCCTTGCTAAAAAAAATATATATTTATTTTCTTTTTTTCCATAAATATATATAATGAATATTTGCTATGGCAATACCTAAATTAGGGATGTATATGGGGTGGGGTCGACGGCACCAACAAGTACCCATTTAATTAAAACAATTTAATTTTTTTTCTAAAATTGATAAAATATATTAAAAATTTAATACTTTTTATTATAAAATAATTTTTTTAAAATAAAATTATATTATTAGAAAATATAAACGGGGTGGGTTCAAAGCAGGGGACATGCCCGCCCTTGCCCCCATTAAGGCGGGTAAGTGCGAGTTTGGGGGTGGGGCATGTTAAATTGACATCCCTACATAAATCTAAGATTTTGGTATGAATGTTAGTACTAACCCGTTAACTCTATATTAAATATTTACGTAGCATGTTTTCATTGGTCCAAATAATTTTAATTTTTTAAATATTATAAAAATTATTTAAACATCTGCATCTTCTTCTTATTCTCTTGTACTGGAGGCAGGTTGAGCAAAGATTCGGGGTGTGGCTCCAGGACAACGGTGGCGCGACTTCAGTCATGTGGAGCTTCAGGTCTAGACGACAACAACAAGCCACGTGCCTTTAGTCGAGAGAAGCTTTAGATTTGGATTAGACTAAGATGGCATTGCTGGGGGACAAGACAATGGGGAGTCCTACTCGGAAACAAAAATGATGCTACTGGGTCTAAGAGGAAGAATGCGACGAGGATGTTGGGCTGGGGAGAATAAGTGTCGAGCATGCTAGGAATGTTCATATCTCCTTTGGATTGAGGCTGGGTTTTTCAGATTTGTTTTAGTGGTGAAAATTGTGTAACATCTTGAAACTCCTAATAAGGTTTAGTAAATTGGTTAGTGTGTCGGGAGGGCATATTTAGAATTATTTGTGGATTGTGTGAATCTAATTGAATATATGTGTGATTTATGTGAGTTATATTATGATATGACTGCTTATGCATGTGTTACGTGTATTAAATGTGCTTAAAAGCCCGTGTGTTTTTAAAAATGGGTATTTTTGTAATTTTGACCTATTGATGGTATAATAGTAATTTTGTATGCTATGTGTTTGAGATCACATTATTATGTAGATATATTTGAGATATTCATCACTAGTCGATCCTTTTGAGCAAATGAGAGGAAAAATCACAATGGGGATAAATACCTAGCTCGAGGTGAGTCTAGGGGTATTTTGGTAATTTGGGCAAACTACCGAGATTTATTGGTAATTGGAATTAATTGGGATAAATATTTGGATTAGTGGATTAAATTTGGAGTTAGTGGTACAATTTGAGGTTTAGTGGTGATTTAGGCAAAACGACCAAAATGCCCTTGGATTTGATTTTGAGGTTAAGTTGAGCTTGGGACAAAATGGTCTTTTGACCATTAAGGTAGGTAAAACTGGACAAATTGCTGGAGCCTATCTCATTTACACGTTCCTCTCCCTTTCTCTCTCTCATAGTTTCCTTCTTGAAGAGGTTTTGAGAACCAAGGCTTTAGACCCCAATCTGGTTGTGGTGGGATTCAAGAGAGTTAGAGTACTGATGAAGAAAGCTAGCAACAACAAGAAGGGCATCTTCAACCAAGGATTTCGTTTTTAGAAGGGTAAGCCATCCTTGCTTTGAAAATTTCTTTGAAACTTTGGATGTTCCTCTTGTTCTTGATGGAATTTTTGAAGTTAGAGTAATTTTCGAAATTTATGGGCACTGAGCTGGTTAGTTAAGGGGTTTGATGCTTAAGGTTAAATTATAACTTTTTGGAAGATTTATTTGCAGTTGGGAATGGTGGTTTGATGTTGAATTTTGGGTTTGAGGAAGAATTTGTGGGTTTTGACCTAAGTGGTGGAATTGTAGTTTGAAACTTGAATTGGCATTGGGTTATTGCTGTTAGGTGTACTAGAGGTTGTATGCTTATTTTGGGAACTCAATTTTGAGCATACTACAACTTTGGGTCGGGTTTGCCAAGTTTGGGTCTGAGAAATCACAGAAAAAAGGAACCCGAAATTTTGGGTTCGTGTTGTGGCGATCATGCTATGTAGGGAAGCTTTTTTGGCGTCTATGTGTTTCTGGGCGCCCCTACACTATGCAGGGGAGCTTTTTGGCGTCTTTGTGTTTCTGGGCGCCCTTGCGCTATCAACATTTCAGAACTTGTTTTTTTTTTAGATTTTGGGAAAAGCTTGGGGGGCTCAGGTACGGTTCCATCACTCGAATTGGTGGAATTGGAAGTCTCGGGAGCTAGGGAATAGTCCTCGAATCTGTGTATGAGATTAGTTCCTAATGAAGGTATTGTTTATGTTATGACTAGGATTACTGCAAGGCTTGGGGGAAAAGGATCGTGCTCGGGATCGTATTACTGCTTGCACAGGACTCGAGGTATGAAATCTGACACTTGCAGCGTGCTTAGGGCATTGGTCCTGACCTGTGAACGCGGTTATGACCATGTGCTATACATGATTGAACTAATTTGTGTTTATCAGTGAATGTGTTTAATGCATATGTTGTAGTGCACTTATTTGTGAATGATTGGCAGGGGTCAGATTCGGCGATAATCACGCGTAGTGTAGGCAGTGATGGCTTGACCATTATAGGGTTGCGGTATGCACTCTCTCAACAAGTATCGTGCAAATGAGTTAATTTATAATTATAAAGCATGTTAATTATGATTTCATGTTATTGAATATATGTTTCTGTTAAATTGGTTTTCTTGTTGGGCATCGGTTCATAGGTGCTTTGTGGTGCAGGTAAGGGCAAGGCTGAGCTGGATCATCGATGAGTTGGAGAGCTCTGGGGCGGCACATACATACTTAGTCTACTCGACCGCCACAGTCGAGATTATTTTTTAGGGATTGGGGTTAGAGTTTAGCTTCTGCCGCTTAGGTCAGCTATTTCCGTAATTCTGAAAATGATGTATTTTGGTTTTAACTCTTTTGGGATCCCTATAATATTTAAACTCGTTAATGAAAATTTTTAACTCTTTTGACCAAAATTTTTAATACCTAAATTGTTATTTATCTATAATTTCATGTGTTAAAGTCCAAATGACTCTCGTTTAATGAGTTAAGCACTATTTTTAAACATATAGTTTAATGGTCCTGAATTAGAAGGACATTACAAATTGTAACCCACATTTTTATTGTTGTTTTAGTACGGGGGAATGTTTTGTGATTTTAGATAGTTTTGCTTTTGGTATTTTGATTTGAGATGTAATTAATTTTGAATTATAATTTTAAATTGTTTTGGTTTTGGATTCTGAGTTTGAGTTTGGATTTAGATGTTAAATTTTTCTTTTAATGTTCATTTAAAAATGCCTTGGGATTTTGAATGAGTTTGATTTTACATTTTAGATTTTAGATCAAATGTGGATGAAGATTTGGTTGTTGAGTTTGGATTATAATCTGTTTTTATTAATATTTATTTTAATTTAGGATGAATTTTGATGAAGAATATGAACTCAATTTGTTAACATGTTAATTTCAGTTATTGTGTTTATTTTGTTAAATCTTATTCTAGATCAAGTTAGAATTGTTTGTTTAGAATCATTTTAAATGTTTAATTAGATAAATATAAATTTAATTTTTTATTTAAATTTTGAAATATTTTAATAAATTAAATAAATTTCAATTTAATTTTTAGATTTTTTAATTTTTGGTTTGATTTAATTTAATTTTAATTGGATTTTAATAATTTTTATAATATTTAAAATAAATTATTTGGAGTAATGAAAAATACTTCACGTAAATAGTTAAAGAGAGTTACCGTAAAAAAAATTAAGTATTAAAGCACTACAATCATACTAAAATTAAGTATTACATATTTTTTTATAATTGTGAACAAGACTAATATTCGAAAGGGATTGCATCCAAATTCTATACATAATCGATTGTCTAATTTTTATATTTTGTTGATCATTAATTTTTTATTTATGAAAATATTATTTTAAGTTTGGCTCTGGCTGCTAATTTCAAATAATAATAATTAATTTTTTTATATGTGTTTTTAATTTTCTCAAAACATACATGAGAAATTACTTTCTAAAATTAAATAAAAACCAAATCTAACACTAGATGCAAGCACGTGCAATGCACATTTACTTAACTTTATTTAGAAAATTTATTAATTATTTTTATTATGTTTTTATGATTCACATACTAATTTGAAATAAATAAACAATATTATATATAAAATAATGATATAAACATATTAAAAAAAATACTTTTATGTTTTTTTAAATAATATTATAACCTTTTAGATCACAAACTATCATATTTGGTACAAAACATTCATATTTAAATCACGCCTCAATAATTGGAGTATAAACTTATTTATTTTTAATAGAAGATAAACGTTATTTTAATTTTTTATTTAGTCACACAGTCGTACTATTTGTACACAAACGACACTTATATAATATATTTATTATGTATTATATATTATTATAATAATAATATTTTACAATATGTGAATTTATATTAATATAATTATTAAATATCTAACTTTGTATTAAATATAATTACTAAATATTTATTCTAGTAAAATTTTATAAAAATTAGGATTAAATATTATATGTTATATACTATTATAACAACAATATTTTATAACATTTAAATTTATATGTATATAATTAATATATATGTAGTTGAGTATTAAATATTATTATTATAATAATTTTATAATACATTTATTCTACCTTATTCAAATAAAAAATAAAATTATAAGCTCTAAATTTGAGATTTGTTATTCTTCTTTTTGTGAGATTTTTTTTTTATTGTAATTAAGCATGTTTAAACATCACCACGATCATAACTAAGGGTGAATATGGTACATAGACTTGTAAAATTTAAATCTGAAACATTTACCATATGTTTGGTTGAGAAAAAAAAGTGAGATGAAAGTTCATACTTTTTTTGACGTCATTTTTTGACCTATTACCTGTTTTGACTATATGCTTTGAAAAATTACTTTTTGGATTTTTTATTTTATAAAATAATTCAAATAGACTCCTAAATCAAATTTTGATCAAAGTTTTTTGAACTATAATCACAAATAATTTACCAAAGTAATAATTTAGAACAAAAGTACAATTATTATGCCTAATAATTGTATAGTTATATTCAAAATTTTTTCATCAAAATTGAGTTTAAGAGTCTATTTGAACCATCTCACAAAACACATGGTTCAAAAAGTAATTTGTCAAAAATATAGGGTCTAAACAGATAACGAGACAAAACACAATATTCAAAAAAGTATAAACCCATGAAAGAAAGTATAGGAGAAAAAAATGACAAGCAAGAGAAAAATATGATGTTTAGTAGGAAAGAAAAATGAGGGGAAGAGAAAGTAAAGAGAAGAATATTGAGTGAGACACTAAAAAAAAATTATTATCTCTAAATTGGAGTGAAAATGAAGAAAAAAGTTTTTTAAAAACACACAAGTGAGAAATTACTAAATTATTTTTATATTGATAACTTAAGGGTAATATAGTAAGCTTATAATAAATCGATTTTCTATCTTTTCTAAACACCAAACAACTAAAAAATAAAGAGTAATTGGCGACAAACCCCCTTATTTGTACATTTTATTATACTTAACCCCTCGTTTTTTTTATGGCAAAACTTCTCAAACTATGGCTCTATTAGCAAATCTACATATCTGCCAAACCATTATCTTCCCGCGAGGATGTGTGAGGGGTTAAGGTTTTGGCGGCAAAACTCTCTTATCTTTAGATTTTATTATACTTAACCCCGTGTTCTTAAAACGCACACACACAACCACTATTTTCTTCTTCAAGCATTACGAACCCTCCCTCACTTGTCAAATGCTCGACCACACCCATTAGCTATAAAACCAGCCAACCCATCTCATCTCTATGTCCATCCATTCGCTGAAAATCCCAGAACCCTGACCTTCGCTTACTCATCACCGCTGCCTGAACCTAGAAAATCAACCCCACAAACTCATAAATTTGCCCCCTGCGACACCCATATAGCCGCCTTTTCCTATCCACAAACTCATAAATAGACCCCCATTTATTGTTTTTGACAAAGAAATTTTTGTGTTTATACACATTTAGTTGACTGTGAAATTTGAGGGTAGTGTGATGATGATGAACACTTGATTTCGAAATAATTTGATTTATTTTGATTTGATTATTAGTTATTGGTTTGAGTTTGCTTGTTGAAGGTTTTGAAGATTTTAATTTTAGTATTTTTTTTAAAAATTTTTTTTGGGATTTTAAAATAAAATTAATTATAATAATTTAAAAATCATTTTAAATTAACGGAGACTGTGATTCTACGCTAGCACATAACAACAAAAACTGATAGTGATTGTGGATTCACCAATAAAATTATAATTTGAGAGGTTTTACTGTAAAGAGAAAAAAAGGGATTAAAGTGTAATAAAATGTAAAAATAAGTGTGTTTTGCTGCCAAAACTTTAAGCCATATATGTGTCATTGCCGGCACATAATGATTTTGAACTAATGAGTGTGTGAATTTGTTAACAGAATTGTAATTTGGAAAGTTTTGTGGTAAAAAAAGAGATTAAGCATAATAAAAATGTAAAAATAAAGTAATTTTACAACAAATTACTTAAAAATAAAATATTTTTTCTATCACTACTATATTTTATATATCTTCCATTTTCTTTCCTTCACACCAAACATCTCCGCCCAAGTGCAACCTAATCACAATCACAACATCAATGATTAATAGTGTTTTCAACTATTTCAACATGGTCGAGTATTTCAATAATGTGACGCCTAAATAACCTCTTTCGATCCAATCGCATAGCTTCCTTTCACTTTGAAGTTTTTGTTTTGGATTCTTGTTGTAATGGATTTTTTTATAATAAATATATATTTTGCCTGGTAGATATAAATATAGATATTTATAATTATATATATATAACATAAAATAATTATAAAAATCACCTACATAATTTTATTTAAAAAAATGTCTTACCACATCATAAAAAAATGTGATGATTTTAAAAATAATATACTTGAATTATAAACATTCCTAAAATTACGGATTTATCATTTTTTAGGATTTTTAAAAGTAACATTTTTAAAATGGTGATAACTGATAAGTTATAAATTGGTTACTTTTTCATAAAAATGTTTATTTTTAGAGCATATTATTTCATATACATTTTGGTTACTTCCAAAATTTATTTGTTGAAACTTTTTATCTTAACATACTAATTAGTCATTTTTAGTTATATTATGGTGACTTATTATTTAAGATACTTTTATGTTACCGATTAATTATTTTTTAGATACTAATAAATTATAATAAAATATAACAAATTAATATATAAGTTATCATTAAAAATTATTTTTAGTATTCTATGGGTAACTTTTTTAATAAAAAGTTTTAATTCACTTTTTAGTCATTAGGATAATTTACATAGGAATAATAGTAATTTTTTTTATTAATTAAATAAAAAAGAAACTTAAAAGTTACTTTTGAATTATAATAATAAATACATATTTTTGTCTTCTATTATTAATTTTTTTTAATCTTATTAAAAAGCAACTACATAATTATTTTTTAAATACAACACATAAATTGAGTATTATAATTATTGAAGATACATTTCCATTTTTTTTTTCTATAAATAAAGTTGAAAAAGAAACTTAATAGTAACTTAAAAGTTATTTTTCAAACACAACACAAAAACAATCCTTCTCCATCATTTTCTCTAGCAATTTCAAGAAACCCATCTTTGACCAGCATGTGTAGTGGCTTCCGACAACAAATGATGGCAAAACTTTAGCCAAAGCTTCATCAGTGACTGTTCTTCCTAATGGTCTGGCATGTGTACGGAATTGATGTTGTGAGGATAGTGTTGAAGAAGATAGAGAATAGATTAAATTACATTAAGTTTTAAAAATAGTATAAAAAACATTAAATATGTAATTAAAAAATAACGGTAAAATTAAAAATAAAATGCAAAAACCACTATGTAATTTTTCCATACAAATATGATGGTTTAGATTGATTATTTAATAAGTTTGTCTTTTATGTTTGTATCGATAATATCATTTCTCTCATCTCGATGCTCCATTATAAATGATTTTTGTTATATTATGCCACAATTAGTAGCCCTTATGAATAAAGAGTAGTGTCACAAAATATTTTAAATTAATTTTAATACATATCGGGAGGTGTTAACGTAATTTTTCGAACAGTCTCTAACATATATATTTTTTTTAAAAAAAAGTCACTAGTTGTTATTTTTGTGCATATGATAGGACTTGTACTACATCATGTGCACGAATTAATTTGTATTTTCATTCGTACATAGTAAAATAAAAGAATAATGTAAATGAGAGTGAAAAATAAAACTATTAATAAAAGTAATTCTTGTTCTTTATGATTTAAATTTATTAAATGTATTAGTTTTTCTTTTAATTTCAATATATTAAATAATATTGTGTTTGAATTTTTTTTCTTTGGCGTGTATTAGTAAATTTGATTTTGATAAAAGTGTCCTGTTGTTTAGAGAGAATTTATTATTATTAATAGTGTGCATTACAATATGCTTTTTCTAGGTGAAATCTATGCAAATAAAATAGGCAAGTTGGGTTGTTTATTGACTAAATTATCAAGTTTTGATTTGAAACAAATTTAAATTCGAACAGGGATCCTCTATTATTTATTTATGAAGCTCCACCACCCAACCCAACCCTAACTAGTAAAAAAAATTGGGTGAAGATTTAATTTCATTTATGACAATCACTAAAAGTGATAACAATTCAACCATTTTACACAATCTAGCAGAAGTCCTGTGACTGCATTAATACTTTTGTCATTTGGGTAGGCTTACTTTTTTTTAGGCTACCAAACTCACCTAAGTAACTTACAATTTTTTTTATAGGATTTGATTATATCTCCATGATTTACTCATTTATTTATTTGTGTATTCTTGCCTAATTCATTTATTATTTCTACCCAGAAAAAAAGATAACAGCAAATGAGATTAGGTCTCTTCTCAACTCATGAAAATGTGTGGCGCAGCAGGAATGTTGTATCATTCCATACATGTATTCAATTTTCCAAACATTACAAGTAATACTGTTTTTTAAAACAATGAATCTCGTCTAAAATAAATGTGTTTAGTTAAAAAAAACTATTACATTAGTTAGTATAATGTTTTAATGCATTGCATTGTTTGTTATTGATATTAAAAACAAAAATATATATGGCTAGCTAGTGTTTTAGCAAGTGGTTTGTGCTTTTTTCCACGTTATTAATGTCTATTATCAATTCCAACCATATGAAAACAAACGCAAAAACCATAAAAAAATAAAAGAAAGGCAAATTATTGTGTACATATTTATTTAAACTTAAATATGCATTAAGTCTTCATACAAACCTAACGATGGGCCTACTCTAAACCCATATGAAAAAAATGATAATAGCATCTCAACTCACATACCCCCCAAACCCCACTCATTCTTTTCCCCATAATCTAAGCTAAGGACAAGGGTTTAGCAAATATCGTCTTCTTATCATAATCTAATTAATGGAGCAAGAAAATTTCAATGATATTGCTTAAGAACAATGTACCACCAAAGAAAAAAAAGACTACATCAACATATAGACACATAGTGGTTGTTCAATGAATTCTATGATATTAATTCTCTTTGTCAAAAGTATAAAAACCTAATACATATTTTTTCGTCGAAAAAAAAGGGATTACATACATGGTGCAAATCTCATCCCCACCCCTTCGAATTTCAGGAATCCTAGAACTCACATACCGGTTATAGGTGACTCATTCAACATCCTCTTTTATTTGGATCATTGACAAATATGTCTCAATATTTCATTCCCAATAAGGACAGACTGTCACAACTGAATATGACATCAAAAAATTAGTTATATATTCCTAATGAGAGGGAGTATGGTGAATTTCGAACCCTTGACCCAAACATGAAAGTAAAATTCTAATGTAGTAATTTTACACATGGCTTTCTTGATTAGTTTATTTTTAACATAAAAACTAAAGACATGTGGTATCATTATGCAATACTAAATTAAGATTCTTAGTACAACAATCAAAAAAGAAAGAAAAAAATCCTACTTATTTTGTTTTGCACTTGAATTTTAGGAAGTAAAAATTTAATATTTTTAATTTAAAACATATATAAAAATTATTATATAATCTTAGAAAAATATTTTCATTTATTTTTTCTTTTACAAAATGTGTTATTTTGCTGGTGAAAACATTTCAAGTTTTCAACCAAAATACAATGCAATAAATAAAACTAAACTACCATGATTTATGACAGTAACAGTACATTCACACTATTCAGTATTCCGTAATTTTTTGAATAGATTTTGGTCATTCTATTTCTATTCTGGAAACCTGGCAGCAAAATGTACGATAAAATAAAATAAAATATAATGCAGCAAAATTAGTCACTTCTCATGATCTCCAAATGATCTTCCTTGTCTGAAAAAACAACCCAATAATAAACAAAGAAAAATAACCAAATCCAAGACCTTATTTTCTTCTTTCTCCTCTGTTCACTCTCTCTCTCTCTTTTAGCCATGAAGTTTCAGAGAGGGTACGTTTCTACAAAGTCAATGCACCGACTAATGAGCTTTCCTTCCATGGATCTGAGTCTCTGCTAGCTCATTTTGAGTTGGTTGAACAAGATTTCTGTGTTTTTTTTTCTTCTTTTCTCTTCTTTTCAATTGTTATTTCTTTGTGATTTTTCTACTTTTGAGTTGGTTGGGTGGGTTTTGGAGGAAAAGACCCAAGTTTTAACACATTCTTAATTAGAAGATTAAAACTCAGGTAAAGTGTGCATGGAGTTTTTATGGGATTAGAGCATTTTTAGCTAACAAATTGTGAACATGTTGAGCATTTTTAGATTACATACATTTTTTTTTCTCTTCCATTTCTTGAAAAATTTTCACACCCTATAAACTGTACTTGCAAATGAGCAAGTACATGGGTGAAAGTGAAAGCCCTAAGAACATTATGGGATCCATAACTGTAAACAGAGTATCTCTCTCAGTATTTTCAAGTGTTGACTACTAGTTAATAACTTAATATTAAAGGTTTTTGCTTTTGTTTTTGCTTGAAACTTTCAAAAAGAGAATCTTCTTTTCGTTTTCTGATTACATTACTTGATTGTTTATTTATCTCGGCGGCAACTGATTATTTTGTTTTTGTTTGTGTCTTTTACTGAAAAACAGAATCAAAGAAGTATTATATATGTCTCTCAGTGGAAAATCTTGGAAAAGATTGACTAGTATATCGAAACCCATGTAAGTTTTTATATGGAAAATGGTATTGGGATTGATGAGTTTTGATTGTTTAAGAGTAGTATTCTCAGCTTCTGACTTGGTCAATGTATGTGATTTTTTATGACAGAATATGCCTCAAGACGGTCTGAGATCATCCATATACAGGTCGTTTGTCACATGTGATGATCCTAAAGGAGTTGTTAATTGTAGAACAATCAGAAAATCCAAATCATATTCCCTGAAAATGAATCATCACAAGAGAGAACGCCAGAGAAAGTTGAAGAACTTGAGTACAACATCTTTGAATTATGAGCCAGAGTTGGAGGAGATAATGGCATCTAAAGGGAACCCAGAAGAAACTCATAGCCCGGCTTCCTTTCAACTCATGGAGGTCTCTAAGGGAGCTAAAAAGCTTAACCACATGATTGACTCTTGGACTAAGGGTGTCAAGTTTGATGGGCAATCTAAAGACATAGCAAAGGATTTGTTAAAAGGTGCTCTTGATCTTCAAGATTCTTTGGTTATGCTGGGAAAGTTGCAAGAAGCTTCACAGTACATGGCTCACCTAAAGAAGAAGCAGATAGAGAAGAGTGAAAGAGGAAAAGAAGATGAACCATGGATTAGAAGAACAAGCTCAGACCAGTTTAGGGACCATTTTTCTGTGACAAGATATCAAAAGCCTCGACTTTCTGTTGATGGGTATCCTAGCAATTCAACAGAGGAGCTTAAGAAGGTTATAAAAGAAAGCCTTGTGAGCCAAAATCTGTTGTCAAAAGCTAGAAAACATCATCATGAAAAGGCTCGCTATGTTCCTCAGATGAATTTGGACTCAGCTTCAACTTCTGGGTCTCCCTCGACTAGTTCAACCAGCCAATCTTCATTGGCGCGTCTTACTACTAACTCCCCAACTGCTTCTACATCAGTATATCCTCAGACAACAAAAGGTCTTAATTTGATAGCCAAGCTGATGGGTTTAGAAGAATGTCCTTCGAAACCATTGCAAATTACTCCACAGAATCAGTTTGAAGGACAGAAGAAGACACAGAACCAGCTTGAACCCGTCTTAGATATTGACAAGCCAAAGGTTAAACAATCTCAATATGGAGTTCAGAAGGCTGATCCAGAGAGAAGAACTTTGAATGAAATACTTGAGAACATGCAATATAAAGGACTTCTGCGAAGCAAATGTGCAAAGGAGCTTCAACCTTGTTTGAATGATTTCAATGTGTCTCGTTCCAGACAGAGACTAAGTGATAATGGTCCACCTATTGTACTTATAAAACCTCTGCGAGTTCCATGCCAGGGACCAAAGGAGACAAACAGACCGGCATTTGAAGAAGATGACCCTTTGTACAGAAGAAAGATGCTAAGGAAACTGAGAAGAAAAGAAGAGCTTTATCCCAAAGGAATCAATTGCAAAGATGGGAATGTGAAGCCTGATATGGTAATACGCAGGAGACCACATGCAGAAGAAACTACAATTCGAGGTCTTAAGCAGGAAGCAGCTAAAGAGAAAAGAGTGGTAGTCGAAACTCCAGTGGAGAAAGAAGTTGCTGTCAACGAAAGAAGTGCTATAGTTAAGTTAAAAGCCTATCAATCTGCAAACCAAAAACAACAGAAAAGTGAGGACATTGACAATAGAACTGAAAAGATACTAAAGGTGACCACTGTAAACAGGAAATCTTTAGACAAGGATGTAGTGAAAACTAAAAGTGTTCCAAAGTCTGAAGTTCAAGCCAAGAAAACCCCAACAAAGGCATTAAAGCCGGAGTCAGAATCCAACATGACAAGGAAACAAATATCTCGGCAACCGAGTACCAAGACAGGTGCCACTAAAAATGCAGAACAAGGTGCAGCTTGTAATTCCATATACCAAAGAAAGAATCGCATGAAGAAAGACAAGCCTGTGAACAAGCCTACAGCAGCTAAAACAGTTGTGAGTCTGCCTTAAATTTAATTCTTTTTAAATTCTCTCCCACTTCTTAGTCTTATCAAATCAATGTGAAGCTATACGTCAAGCTTTTGTTGAGGTGAAAATAGTCTTCGATATAACACTACTAGCGTATTTAGTTTCCCAATTATGCAGTTTCCTAATCACATTATTTCCTCTTTTGACTTGAAGAATTTGTGCTGCAACACTCTGTTGCATAAATTAATATAGGAAAGAAAGAAATTGTTTTGTTCAAAACTTGATGAACTCTTGTTTTATGCAGGCTGAAACTAGTGTGCGTGAAGAAGATGAGAAGATGGACAATACCAGGGAAATTGATTGTCATGTAGGAACGATCAGCAGTACTCTAGAAAACCAACTCCCTGAACTTGAGGGTCAACCCCTTGAAGAAGAGGACATAGATAGCTCTGGAACTCAGATTGGAGGTAACAAAACCCCTCATTACACTAAAAATACTGTTGAGTAGCTGCATTTGAAAGCCACATGCATAAGCATACTCTCTTGTATTTTCATATTATATGCATATTTTTCTTCGACATGAAATTTTCATGAAAAAGATAGCTGATACTTTCATAAGCAATAAATATTTGTTGTTCAGACTCAAAAGTAGCCAACATATAAATTGGAATAGTACAAGTAACCTTCGTTTCTGATTACTCATTATGGGGTATAAACGAAACTTTTCATGGTTAGAGAATATATTATATTGTAGTCAATGGAAATGGTAAAACCAAAATTCAATTCTAAGCAAAATAATATAAAGATGATTGAAAAAACAAGTGTTACAACTCTATTACTCAAAATACAAGGATATAGAAGAAGAAGATTACAAACTCAAAACAATGATAATACAAGTAAATAAGAATAAGAAGAACAAAAGAATAGAAAGAACAATGAAAAACACAAACTCTCACACAACCAAAGTGTAGAGTAGTGGAGATCACTAACTTGAACAATGTTCAAAACCTTTGTCCAAAAGCTTATTTCCCCCTATTCTCTAAGCACTAAGGAATCTCTCAAGGAAATGGCTCTTTAGAATTATGAGAATTATCAAGTCTTTATGGTGTATTTTCCAGCCAAGTACTTTGTGGATAGAAAATTGCGTGTTTTACAAGTGAGCATTAGGCTCCTATTTATAGAGTTTAAGATACTTTTTGAATTTCAAAATTTGTCAACCCCATGACTGTTACCAATGTTTAATTAGATGTTTATGGAATTAAAATGGAGAATTTGGAGTTACTTAGATGTTAGAACTCTTCAAATTGGAAAAAACTGAAAAGTGGTATTGACTGTCAGCCTCACTAGCCGCAGCCAGGAGTATCAGCGATTGCGGCCACTGGCCTCTGTCACCCAGGTCGCAGCCGGTGAATGTCTGTGGTCGCGGCCACATGCTATTTTTAGCACAAAATGTCATTTTTCCAAAACAAATCAAAACATGGCAAATTCTTTCCTACATGATTTTGTAACATCCAAACACCTAATGAGAATTAAAAATGTCTCCAACTGCCATATTTCATAATGACTTTGTGAAATCTAATCTCAAATATGTAACATACAATCTACACATTATTAAGTAATATTTATGAGTTACAAATTTGTAACTGATTTTGTAACTCCAAAATATGTCACATTTGGGCACACACGTGTTCATGACTCTCAATAATATGTTACAAGATGTGACAAATCACATTTTATCACATTATTTAATCTAACGTTATATTATATGTAATAATATAACATTCATTTGCAAACTAAAGAACATGTACTTCTTTAAGCAAATTAAACAACAAAAAGTGCATCTTCTATTTAAGTAAATTGCCAGCCCATGTACACAATTAACTGACAACCTTTTTTTTCACCCTGTAGAACTTGGCAGGGAAGGGAAGATTTCTCTTTTTGAAATTGTGCTACCGACACCAAGTGCCATCGATGAAACAGACAGTGAAAAGGCAGAAGAAGCTCTCAAAACCATAGATGTCTGTCAAAGCACATATGACAAGTCTTTCACAATGGAAGCCAGTTTGAGAGAAGTGCTCTTGAGCAGTCTATCTTTTCAAAGTTGCGCAGAGGAGCTTTTTGATGTGAACACAAACAGCTCTAGCATGATCAGTAGCAGCATCATTGAAACAACTTGCATTGATGATTTTGAGGCTCCAACTCTGAGACTGCCTTTGGAATGTGCAAAAGAAATCATCGAACTCAAAAGCTTTCAAGATTCACAAACAGTCCATCCTTTGTTACCATACATAGGAAAGCCGAGAAGAAGCATATCCATAGAGATGTTGGTTGAGGAAGTCATGAAAGGGATTGAGGCCCTTGCCATTTACAGCAAGCCTGGTGAGGATCTTGCCGATTGTCTGTATGCAACGTTAGAGAGAGACTTAACGTGCAATGGTGTTGTGAATGGAATGTGGGATTCTGGTTGGAAGACTGGATTTTCTTTGGATGATGCTGAACAAGTTGTGAATGACGTAGAGAAACTTGTATTGACTGGGTTGATTGAAGAGGTATTTGCTTGATTTGTGCTTTACCACACCGCATTGTAACAAAATAACTTTTTTTGCTATTTTTTTGTTTTTTTGGGCAAGTTGTAAACAAGTTTTTTTTTAGTGTAATGTTAGTTATATTTGTATGTATATATGATATTAAGAAATGCTAAGATCATAAATGGGAAGAGCTAGACATCTTTGACTACCGCCTTTGTTATGATCACGGATTGATTTATCAGTAGGTATACATAAATTAACAATACAATTAGGATCACTTTTCCAGTTTTATTGTATTAATTTATGTCAACTAGAATAAAATGTGAAGGATGAAAGTATTTTTGAAAAATATTTCTAAGGAAGAATGCAGATAAATAACGTTAAGAAATTTTTAGAAAGAACAAAAAAATCAATAAAGTTGTATTAAAATTTTTATATTTATTATTATATATTTTTAAATAAATTGAAGAAAAAAAACATTAAAACTATTTATATTTCGAAATGAGGAGGTTTTACAAGCTTAAAAAAACAAAACATAACAAAAATTATCAAATGCAATTTAATAATTTAAAATCCACATCCAACTAATGAAAAGGTTTTTATTTTTATCCTTTATGTTACTAATTCCTCCATATCTCCCGTGTACCCGGTATCGATAGAAATATATGTACTATAGTTTTATGAAAATAATATTTTCAATGTCGATAATAATTTCAAAAAAATCATGAATATTATATATATTTATCTTAAAATATAAAGATTATTGATAAAAATTGTAGAAAGACAATAAAATTTGAACAATTACAACAATATATACAATATAATAATAAATAAAAGCCTTAATTATATATTATAACATTGTCTTAATTATATTGTCATTTAAATACAATAATATTTCACATTCATACTCAATAAAAAAACCTCAATACAATAATATTTTTTTTATTTAAAAAAAATAACTTTTAACAATAAAGCTTGAAAATCTGCATATTTAGAGTCTGACTTCAAGTAATACCTATTTTCTTCCAAAGTAGTACACAAAATTATCTTATATCATATTTATTATTAGGAAAAATAGGAACTTTTCCCCTTAACCATGATCTTTATAGAGTTCGCCCCCGAACTTCTTCTCTGGCAAAAATACTCTGGAATTATAGCAAACATTGCAAGCATGCCTCTTCTAATACATTCCATTCATTTTTTTTAAATAGTTTGTCGATGTAACACTGATGTGACACTAATGTGGTACAATTTGAGAGTACCAATATAGAAAATACATGCATTGATAGTGGTCTAATAACAAATTGTGAAAATATGTATGTGCATTCTTAGAGCAAATATTTATATGTTAATATCAATAAACTCAATTTCAACTAACTTCAGTTAGTTAAGTAAACTCTTATGCTGCAACTATGCCCGTGGCATGTGGTCGCATCAACAATCTGTTTAAAAAAAATGAACAAAATATAACAAAAGGAGCAAGTTTACAATGATTGCTAAGTTTCAGGGAGAATTTTTGTCATGCAAAAAAATTTCGTAAGCAAAACTCTACAAGGACTATACTGGAAAAATTGCTATTTGCTGTTATTTTTGTTGCATGACCCAAAAGTCATTCATTAATTAGTGTCCAATGGATCTAGCTAAGCCGCAAGCCTTATAGGCAAAAAATTTACTTTACATATTGTTTCCAAAAATGTAGTAATTGTAGCATAGAGGAGCGATTAGTAGAAACTCCACAAGGAGATAACTATAAACAAAAGGATTAGTATAAAAGTAAATACAAAAAGTTAGTAAAAAAGAATGGAGATGGATATTTGATGTTTGTTTCCAATGACTTAATAGTAAAATGATCAAATAAAAAGAAGATGTAATGTGAGAATAGAAATGTATCGAGAGTCATTCATATGCATTTAGTTATTTAGATTTTTTATTTACAAAATTACACAAATAAATATTTTACTTCCCAACTACTCATTTGAAAGATTTAACATTAAAGTACTTGCATGTTTCACAAAATACATTTGAGTACTTGTATTTTTACTTTGGAAATAATATATATTAATTTTATGAAAAATCTAAGAATGACACTATATCATTATGTCATAATACAATAAAAGATTGAATATAAAAATAAGCATCAATATTGTTTATACTAACTTTAAATACATAGAAAGAAAATGGCTAATTTTATATATAATATTAGCAAAAATAAATAAAGATAAAAAATATGATAAAACAACATAAATTACTCAAAT
Organism: Humulus lupulus; assembly: GCF_963169125.1. Lineage (NCBI taxonomy): Eukaryota > Viridiplantae > Streptophyta > Magnoliopsida > Rosales > Cannabaceae > Humulus > Humulus lupulus. The sequence goes on along the minus strand of NC_084800.1, from coordinate 45,682,184 downwards.
GTATAAATTTTAAAGATATATATATTGAATCAAATATATATGTATATATATATATATAACATCACTTTGCATGTGGTATCATCCTAATCTTCCAATAAATATTAGGTCTTTATGCACATCATTCTCATACAAATTTTATAGAGAAATATGAGAAGAAAAATTAGAGGACATCTTGCAAGAGCTTTGCTACACAATTTTTTTTTTACATTCAACAATGAATATGAGCACTTTTTAATAGAGTCTAGAAAATGAGTAAAAAGCAAAATAAAAATAAATTTGAGTTTGTAAATAAATAAAATATAAATAATTAATAAAATCTGATTATTTAAAAACCAAATTTTATTATCAATTTTTCTATTTATAGTGTCATCGGGACTATTTTTTGTCTTTTTTCTTTGTATGATGGTGAGTATCAGCAAAATAAGGGTCTAATGCAGATGTTGACTGGCAAGGAGATAAAATGAGCAGGAAAATTCTATTTTTTTTTACTAGGGAAATTTGACTTTTAATGCATGAAACGGTGTCCCATGACAAAATAATACAAAGTTTAAAAACATCATATTTTTGTCCTAGTATTCCCCTGAATTCCCAAAATGCTCTTGACATAAGTTTTCCTTCTCTTTTTCTCATAGTCTTCACTCTCTATCTCTTACGTTTTCCCTCTCTATCTCTCAAGCTCTCATAACAAAAAAAAAAAAAAAAAAAGCCAACCACCATTATCTTAATCTATACTAATTTTTTAGTTCATTTTGGATTTCAGATCTAGGGGCAAAAATTGTATGGGTAAGTATATATTTGTTATATTTAGTGAGAAAACTTGTTTGTCTACATTATTTGTGCTATTTCAAACAGATCTGTGTATGCCTTCATGTTTTATTACAATTTTTCATTGTCGCAACGAATTTTGGATACTTCCTACGATTATTTCTTTGTTTTTTGTCTACCTCGATGAGTTTCGATGAAACTCGATAGGCCTCGATGGGTTGCATGCATAGAGGCTCAATGGTCCTCGATGGACCTCAACGTGCCTCAATAGTGTTAGGATGTTAGTACCTCGATGATGCTCGATGGTCCTCGATGGACCTCGATAAACCCCCATTCGGTGATGTCCAATGGATACCTTGATATGCCTCGATTGTCCTCAATTAACCTTGATAGAGGCATAAAACTTAAAATATAGTATGTGCCTCAATGGGCCTCGATGGGTTCATAAGAATTATTTTGGGCAGTATGCCTCGATGTGCCTCGACTGTCCTCTATAAAACTCGATAGGTGTATAAGAATTTAATTGGATTGTTTGCCTCGTCGGTTTCCCTTGATATACCTCGATAATGTGACCTCAATAGGCCTCGATATATATCGATAGAAATCGATATTTTGCTGTTTTATGTTGTAGTTTAATTTTTTGACCTTTTTTTTTTGTTTTTTTTGATGCAGATTCTACCATTTCCATATTTGTTGCATTCAATGGTGTTTGGGAACTCGAAAATAGGGATTAGAGTTTCAGGGAAGCTGAAAATCAAGTTCTGCCTTTGGAGAAGGGTGTGACGTATGAGCAACTGCTTGACATTATGTACGATGAGCTTGAAGTGGATAAATGTGTGCATGACTTGAAAATTGAGGTCCCGTACACATGCCTATCATAATCCGTCAAACCTAATGCTATAAAAAATTATAGGCATGTGCGTGCATTCATTGGGTTAGCATCGAAATTTGTAGAGAAGCTAATTTCTCTATGTGTGACATTAGTTAAGAAGGGAGGTATAAGAAATGCATCGGGCTCTCCCAGCATTAATAAAGAAGTTTGATTTGAAGTGAACATTTCTCCCCCATGTCATAGTTTCAAAGGAACTCAAAGTGAGGTTGGAACATTTATTCCCGAGACAAATCCAGACGTTATAGTCCATGATGATATCCTTGTTAGAGTCCGCCATATTTGCATGACACAGCGAAGTACGACCCCTATGGCTACGATCCTTATGTCAACGACGATCCTGTTGTTGATGCAACAAATCTTGGTGGGCCAGATATTAGGGCAGATTTGCCAACACAGAGTTCAGATGTTATGGTAGCTGAAGAGCGCAGAATAGAAGATCGGCAAACACCTGGGAACAGCAGTAGTCGTCCAGGTCCAAGTAGAACCGATGATAGTTTTAGATGGAGTTCTCCATTGGACTTAGGTGAAGATCGTAGAACATGGAGTGCTCCCATGTTCACCAAAGAGGATATGGAGGCCTCACATCAACATCATTCCTCAACCAGCAAAGCTTCAAGAGAATTGCACATTAGTAAGTTCTTTAAGAAAAAGCTTGAATTGAAAACCAAAGCATCCATATTTGCGATGAAGAATAATTTTGAGTTTATAGTGAAGAAATCTGGGACTGATGTGTGGTATATTACCTGCAAGGATCCTGATTGTGGTTGGAGATTGAGGGGTAAGAAAAAAATGCGATCTGAAATATTTGAGATAAAGACCACCGTCAAAGATCACTATGGGTTGTTGGGCACCTAATCAAGAGGAAATTTGCTACCGATGGTACTCAGTACATGGCAAACAACATAAGGGAGGACATGAAGCACCATTTTGGGGTCAAAATGAGCTATGAGAAGGCGTGGAGATGCAGAGAAAAAGCTATTATGTATGTCAGAGGGACACCTGAGGAATCGTACTCCAAGTTACTGTTAGAGAATATATTTTATTGCTCAATGGAAATATGGAAAAACTAAAATACAACTCTATGCAAAAGAATACAATAGACAAGGTAATTAATTAAATAAATATTACAACTTAATTGCTCAAAATACAAATAAATAAAAATAAGAGAAGGAAGCGAATTATAAGAACTAAAACCCTAAAACAAAAGATACCAATAAATATGTAAATAGAAAGGAGAGAAGAGGATTACAAACTCAATACACTAATAATACAAGAAACACAACATAATGAAAAGATCAATGGAAAACAAACTCTCACACAACCAAAGTGTAGAGTAGTGGGGATCACCAACTTGAACAAGGTTCAAAACCTTTGTCCAAAAGCTTATTTCCCCCTATTCTCTAAACACTAAGGGATCTCTCTAGGAAATAACTCTCTGGAATTATCAAGCCTCTATGGTGTATTTTCTAGCCAAGTGCTTTGTGGATAGAAAATGGTGTCTTACAAGTGAGCATTAGGCTCCTATTTATAGAGTTTGAGATACTCCTTTGAATTTCAAATTCCACCAACCCCATGGCTGTTACCAATGTTTAATTTGATGTTTATGGAATTAAAATGGAGATTTGAGAGTTATTTGGGATGTTAGAACCGTTCAATTTGGAAAAAACTGAAAAATCATATAGGCTGTCAGCCTCACTGGTCGCAGCCAGGACTTTTCAGTGGCCGCAGCCACAGGCCATTTTCAGCACAAAAAAGTCATTTTTCCAAAACGTTCCAAAACGTCCCAAATCATTTCCCACATGATTTTGTAACCTCCAAACACCTATTGGGAGTTAAAAACATGTCTCCAACAGCCATATTTCATCATGGCTTTGTGAAATCCAATCTCAAATGTGTAACATATAATATACACATTATTGGGTAATATTTGGGAGTTACAAATTTGTAACTGATTTTGTAACTCCAAAATATGTCACATTTGGGCACACACATGTGTCCAATTTTTGTGACTCTCAATAATATGTTACAAGGTGTGACAAATCACATTTTGTCACATTATTTAATCTAACATTATATTATATGAAATAATATAACATTCCCCCACTAGATTAAATAATAACTTTTTGTAACACTTATTTAATCAATCAAACATTATATTAAAATATAATACTCCCCCACTTGATTACATAGTCACTCTCAATAGAAACCTTTGCATTTGTGCATAAAGTAAAATGTCTTTCGACTTGAATTTTACCTTAGTGTAATTACCACAAAGTTTGTCGAAATTTTGGTTGCCGAAGCATTGAACCACTATCCCTTGATAACAAACCGATGATAACACACACACCTTTGCTGTGTTCACTTGAGACCTCAATGTCCCGCTTTTGCACCGTTAATGGCCATGTGCACATTCCATTCATAGACTTTTCTTGAGAATGACTCCTAATTCTCATGAGGGGCGGCACCACCCCTAGGTCTATATAGGCAGAACTCTTCTAGTATTTTGTTACCCTAAAATACTTGTCTTTTCAAGACTGAGTTCTATTAAAAAACCTTTCGGTTTTAACCCTTATTTTGGTAACACACTAGTACTCATATCTCAGATGGGACAAAATTTGAGTACTACTATCTATTCACTTGATTGATTTGTTATTACCTATTGAACCTAATACTAGTTTGGTTACTAGTATTAAGATAGGTTACCATCAACCGTGAATCTCTTTAGGGAGTCTAAGTCCCACCCCTTGAGATGTAGAAATGATTCCATTTAAATCATTTATATTCTCATGTATGCATACTTTAAACACTCTTTATTTTATTCAAACTTTGTTGCTAGCCATAGTTTGATTAAAATAGTTACCTCTTTAAAATAGTAATTTTGACTATAGTTAACACCCCCACTATTTTATAGTTTAATATCCAAGATGAACATTTTCCTTGAATATTAATTCTAGAAACCTCTTTGTTTCTAAAATTCTCCTTTATGTTTTAAATTGATTCCTTCTTGAATCAAAATATTACAAACAATGACTTTAGACACCAAACATGTCTAGATTTGTCTGTTCTATACACATATAGCTAATGTGATTTAGAATGCAAAACTCCAAATCACCTATTTGATAGGATGACTAAATTAATCAATTATTATCAACAAAATAAATTGATTTAAATTTTGGAGCATCACCCTCACATTTCTCACATAGTGATAATAAAATATCACTTTAAAATATAAATCTCTTTATTTCTATTAAGTCGTTTATCCTCCAAGATAAATCTAGACCTATGATTCTCAAAGTTCATCATGAGTCCTCTAAGCCACATGATAAACTCTTAATAGATCAAGATAAAAACCTCAATGTTTATCTTGATTTATTTACTTGCTAAAGCAAGACACATTTCTTTCAAAGCAACTTTTACTTAGTTTCTTTCTTTTATGTTTTTCACGAAATAAAATGTAAACACAAATGTAATGTGAGAATTTCTCAAACAAATAATCACAAATTTTTCATTTTTTTTAGTTGTCTAAATAATCTCAAAATCACTTAAACAACTTTTGTGTATTTCTTAAGAGTCTCTTTGAGATTCTTTAGAAAACATCAATTTGACATCCATTGATTTTCTCATCAAAATGAAAATGAAAATGTCAATTTATTTAAACACTTTGATTTCTTATGTTTTGTTTAAAATTATCTCCTCATTGAGATTAATTTAAACATATCACCATCTTTAACCAAAATGAATAAAGTTCTATTTTATTCACCATTGGTGTAAAGATTCAAAATTGCTTCTCCAATTTTGTAATGTCTTTCTCATTGAGATATTCAATATTTAAGAATTATTGTCACTAAATAATTCTCAAATATTTTCTCTTTTGACCATTCTTTAGACTATGAGTCTATTGAGTCAATATGTCATCCCACAATTTTTTAATCCACTTTGATCCATTTTTCTTGCAATGGCAAGACACAACCATTAAAAGATGTAACCCCCTTAATTTCATCTTTTCTTATCTCATAAAATGAGATGCTCATCTTTTAAATGAGAAAATTTTAAATTCTCAAATAATTCTTTTATTCACAAATCACATACTAACAATAATATAGGATAAAACCTATTAAAATCTCACTAATGTTTGCATGATTATATTTCAATATTATTTCACATTGATGTCAACATACATGACTAATATCATACTAATATGGCTCTTTATTAATATGAGAACATGAATTATAAATATCATACACATATGATTTCACATTTCTATTGATTCACAAAATCAATATATTTATACATGTCATATAAAACTCATATAGTTGTCATTCTAATAATTTCCCATTAACACAAAATAAGACAATTCTATGACATGCTAGTATATTACCCAATAATCTGCTAGATTATTTACACATTGATCACATATAACAAAAGCTCAAGATATTATATTATCTTCTAATCTAACCACTAAAAAACAAAGGAGATTATAAAACAATGAACCTCGTTTATAAACTTTTCTTCTTCTCATTTCTATCACTATATGAAAACCATTAGATCTTCTAAGAACACCAAAGTAGAACATTACCTTATCTTACCATCTTTTCAAAGTTGGATCCTCATATGATCTCCATGGTTTCTCCTTTCATTGAAAATGATATAAGCTTTTGATTGTTAGAGAATATATTTTATTGCTCAATGGAAATATGGAAAAAAAAAATACAACTCTATGCAAAGAATACAATAGACAAGGTAATTGATTAAATAAATATTACAACTCAATTGCTCAAAATACAAGTAAATATAAATAAGAGAAGGAAGAGAATTATAAGAACTAAAACCCTAAAACAGAAGACACCAATAAATATGTAAATAGAAAGGAGAGAAGAGGATTACAAACTCAATACACTAATAATACAAGAAACACAACATAATGAAAAGATCAATGGAAAACAAACTCTCACACAACCAAAGTGTAGAGTAGTGGGGATCACCAACTTGAACAAGGTTCAAAACCTTTGTCCAAAAGCTTATTTCCCCCTATTCTCTAAGCATTAAGGGATCTCTATAAGAGATAGCTCTCTGGAATTATCAAGCATCTATGGTGTATTTTTCAGCCAAGTGCTTTGTGGATGGAAAATGGTGTCTTACAAGTGAGCATTAGGCTCCTATTTATAGAGTTTGAGATACCCATTTGAATTTCAAATTCCACCAACCTCCATGGCTGTTACCAATGTTTAATTGGATGTTTATGGAATTAAAATGGAGATTTGAGAGTTATTTGGGATGTTAGAACCGTTAAATTTGGAAAAAATTGAAAAATCATATAGGTCGTCAGCCTCACTGGCCGCGACCAGGACTTTTCAATGGCCGCGGCCACTGGCTTCTGTCCTCTAGGCCGCGGCTACTCAAAAAAGTCATTTTTCCAAAACGTCCCAAATCATTTCCTACATGATTTTGTAACCTCCAAACACCTATTGGGAGTTAAAAACATGTCTCCAACAACCATATTTCATCATGGCTTTGTGAAATCCAATCTCAAATGTGTAACATATAATATACACATTATTGGGTAATATTTGGGAGTTACAAATTTGTAACTGATTTTGTAACTCCAAAATATGTCACATTTGGGCACACACATGTGTCCAATTTTTGTGACTCTCAATATTATGTTACAAGGTGTGACAAATCACATTTTTCACATTATTTATTATAACATTATATTATATGAAATAATATAGCAGTTACCTGGATACCCGTGTCAGTTACAATTACTGATTTTGTAGCAGATGATGGTCATTTCTTGTATTGCTTCTTTTCCCTCAGTGTTTCTAGGCGTGGTTTCCAGTACTGTCGTCCTATAATTTGTGTGGACGGCACATTCTGTTAGGAAAAAATGTTTTGCCTCAATGGAATTTGATAATAATATTACAACTCTATGCAATAATATTACAAATAAATATAGATTGATTAAATAAGGTTACAAATCTATAACTGAAAATTACAAATAAACAAAGAAAAGGAAGAAGGTGATGATGAAGAAGAGAATAGTGAGAATACAACTCTAAGCAAAAGATTACAAGTAAAATAAAGTGTTTGGACCAAAAGAAAAGATTATAACTCTTAAACAAAATATACAAGTAAATAGAACAAGAGAATAAGAAGAAAAGACAATAGAATAAAATGAAGAATAGAAACACAAGTAAACTCTCACTTACACAACCTAAGTGAAGAGGGTTGGGGATCACCAACTTGAACAAGGTTTAAAATCTTTGTCCAAAAGCTTATTTCCCCCTAACTCAAGCACTAAGGGATCTCTCACAGATATTGGAAAAGCTTTCTGGAATTATCAAGCCTCAAGGTGTTTCTAGCCAAGTGTTATAATGGATAGAAATGTTGTATCTTACAAGTGAGCTATAGGCTCCTATTTATAGAGTTTAGAGACACCCTTTCAAATTCCATCAACCCCCATGGCTGTTACCAATGTTTAATTGGATTAATATGGAATTAAAAATGAGATTTGGGAGTTATTTGGGTTTTTTGAGCCGTTCAACAAATATTGAAAAAACTGAAAAATTGGTCAGTTTTGGCTTGTGGCCGCGGCCACTAGTCTCTGTCCTACAGGCCGCGACCACCGACCAATTTCAGCACAAAAAAATGTGTTGTTTTTCCAAACGGTTCTAAACCCTCCCAAATGATTTTGTAACTCCTAAAACACATTATTGGAGTTAAAATCATATCTCTAACAGCCATATCACATATGGCTTTATGAAATTCATCTCAATATTGTGTAACAGCAAATTACACAATAAAGGGTAATATTTGGAAGTTACAAATTTGTAACGCCAAATATGTTACATTATTTGGATATATCTCATATATCTAAATATTGTAACTCTCTATTATATGTTACAATATATGACACTCTTTGTCACATTTATTTAATCTAAAACATTATATTATAATATAATATAATATTACATTATATTATAAAATAATATAACACATTCTTCTCAGGCACTACTTCCTCTGCTACAGTCCCAGCCTCCCCCACAGTTGATTCCAACTCAGGGAATAACCTGGAATCAACGTCTAGGAGGCTATTGTAGTAGACTACCTCACCGGGACGTGGCTTCAGCATGGGAAAAGACCACTAACTGCATGGTTGAATAACATGTGTCAGAAAAACTTTAATAAAATAAATCGTTAATTAATTAAATTGTGACATTTAACAAGATAAAATGGAACTTACTCGACGGTTGGCGAATATAGGAACCAATTGAGCGGTCGAAATAGTGATATCGGTCTTCGTAGCCCAGCTAAGCATCCTCGGAATCTGGTTCCCACTGTTCTCACCGAACTTACTCTCGAGAGATGGCATGGCCTCAAAAACCCAGTAAAGAAGTGTGGGTGCATAGCCATAGAAAATATACTTCGACTCCTTCTGTTTTTTGCTAGAACCCTATTTCGTCTTCGCCTTGTATTGCTTCAATTGCTTTTGCATGTCCTTGTGAACTCCTCTAATAACCTTCTTGAAGGATAGCTTCACCCACAGATACTTGAAAAAGTAGTCAAGATCCTCAACCATCTTCAGGGAATCACCCCATATCATCGTTGTCTTCTTTGGGGCATTCAGTACCCCCTCTATCAAATAGCACAAACCCAGCTTAAATGCATCTTCTGGGTTTGTCGAGGCCTTCAAAGCATCTTTCAACTGGCCGAAACTAACCTTCGAATCACCATTAAAGTATTCATGGATGATTCGATCACTTGAAAGATGCTCTCAACTCGTCTGGGGACGGGGTGTTCCCAAAATTCAGCCAGGTGACTAAGGCAAACTCTGCAATCCCAAATTTGCAAAGAATGTTGCCCAAGTAGAAGTGGCATTTTTCAGCCTTCTTGCTTTCCACCTTCCGCAACATAAGCTGATGTACCAAAACCTCAGAAAAACTAAACGACTTAGCCTTGAAGAACTGTCCCAATGGGCATGCCTGTGCCCGTTCAATTAGCTCGTGCATCTTAAATTGCTCTATAACGGTTTCCAAGTAAGCACTACCCCTAGAGGTGACACGACCAGGAAAGCGCTTCTTTAGTGGCACAATCAATTCAGGCATCTAAGAAAGAAAAAAAAACAAAAAAAAAGGTTAAAAATACAATTTTAAACAATCTGGTAATTATCGAGGTCTATCAAGGCCTATCGAGGCAGTTGCTAAATTAGTCATAAGTATTATTCTATCAAGGCCTGTTGAGGTCTATTGAGGCAGGTGCTAAATCAACCATAAGTTAAATATCATTGAGGTCTATCGAGTCCTATCGAGGCAGATGCTAAAATCAGCCATATGACTAATATCATCCAGTCCTATCGAGGTAGGTGCTTGATTAGCCATAAGTCTAATATCATCGAGTCCTATCGAGGGAGATGCTAAAATCAACCATATGACTAATATCATCGAGTCCTATCGAGGCAGGTGCTTGATCAACCATAAGTCTAATATCATCGAGTCATATCGAGGCCTATCGAGGAAAATGTTAAAATCAGCCATATGCCTAATATCATCGAGGTCTATCGAGGTAGATGCTAAAATCAACCATATGCCTAATATCATTGAGTCATATCAAGGCACAATCAAACCCAGAACCTAACATATACTATCGAGTAATATCAAGGCCTATCGATTTCTATAGAGGTGCATAAAAAATCTCGAAAAAAAACCCAGATTTCTTCATTCCCCAGCCCCGATCTATCCTATGAACAAAAAATTAACAAATAAAGCAGACACAGACAATTTATTGTAGAATAAACAAGTAAATCACTCACATTTTTCTATTTCGGGGTTGTTTTGTTGATCTTTTGGGTTTTCTCGCCTACCCGCCTACTCCGGTCGAGATTTCTTGCCACTAATGTGCGGTCGTGATCGTGGAAGACAATGCCCAAGTATGTGTTTTATCAATTGCTCGTGGTCATGGTTGGTGATTTTGTGTTCGAGACCGAGAGAGTGAGGGATAGAATAGAGAGCGTCTAAGAGAGTGCAGAGAGAAAGTGGGAAATAGAAGACAAGGGTATTTTTTGAACTATGGAAAATAATAGGATCAAATGGACATGTACAGAGTAGTAGAGTATTTTTGTTATGGTACCATATTTAATGCATTAAAAGTCAAATTTCCCTTTGACTATTGATTGGCGCAACCAATAGAATTACGAAAAGTGGCGCGCGGCAGGGGAAGGCAGGCGCGGGTCGGGTGATGATCCCAAAAGAGGGTGTTTTAATATTTAAACTCGCAAGTGCACGAATCGTTTCGGAATATAATGTTCATGTAAGTACGAGGTCGAACCCATGGGAGTTGACTAACATCAAAAGAAACTATTTCAAACAAAGCAATAATATTCTAACCTAGTTCCAAATATTTGATGAGATTTTGTTTTAGAAAAATAAAAGACAAGTAATAAAAAGATTTAAGATCAACTAGAAAATTGGTTTTCAAATGATATATGTAAAATAAGATTATTAAGATGTTAGAATCCAAAAAATGCAAGTTCAATAGTATTTATAAGTATATTGATTCCCAAGTTTAGATATAGTTGAAATAAATCACACTATATGTTTTTCAAGATACATTTTCTATTCAAGCACAAGTTACTCTAAAAAAGGTAGGATTTTTCTTCACTTATAAAAGATATAATTTCTAAGCATTAGTTGTGTTACAACCTAATGAAATTACAATAAATCAAAGAGATTATGTTTAGGCAAAATATGATACTTATGCTCTAAGAATTAGATGTGAACAATTTAATGAAAAACATTTAATCAAAGAATATCATATTTTTGCATAATGAAGAACTAAGTGTAATATGTTTTAACACTCAATAATAGATGAAAAATGCATATCTTTGATAGAAAAATCCATAAACAATGTTGTAAAAATGGGAAATCAATATACAACAAAAAAAATACTATCTAGTTTCATTTTGCTTCATCATCATCTTAATAACCTTTGAAAAAGATTAGAAGCTCATAACTAGATAAAAATTACAAAATAACATACTTGACATGCTCTTCAAAAGATGAAAATGGTAGATAGAAAATAGTGAAAAGAAGAGAGAAATATGGAGTGTAGAAGAGGTTAAAAAAAATGAAGAAGAAACATGCTCTTACAAGACTCTATTTATAGGCAAAATGTGGAGATTAAATTAATCTAATTAAAATAAATAAATTGATTAATTTAATTGTGTTGGGAAGTGGTAGGATAAATAGAGTAAGTGTAAGAGTATTGGAAAGATGAAATGTTTGGTTGGGTAAATATTAGTGAAAAGCTAGGGTAAAAAAATGAATTAGGAATGTTTATTTAGGTAAGAAAAATAGGAAAGGGTAAATTGATATTTGAGTGAAAAATATTGGGAAGGAAAAAACATGATTTTTGGCATTTTTTTTTGTAGTTGTGTTGGCATTTGGGGACAGCTGAGATGGTGTTGGGCCTCGGTGGAATTGGGCCTTGGCTTCATGCGGCTGATGGAGAGAATTGCTGAAGGCTGGGTTAATGTTGGCGGACCCAGGAGGTGATGAGAGGCACGAAGAAGCATGGCCTTTGGTGGCTGAATTGGTCTTATTGATGGCTGAATTATTGATGGTCTTGGGACTTCAGGAAGTGTGCTGAAGGACAGCTGGCGTGGAGTGCTTGCTGAAGAGAAGGCAGGACATATGTGATGCTTGGACTTGCTGAATGTGACTCGGGCGTGAGGCATCAGGCATTGGGCCTGGGCTGGGCCGAAATGGGCTGAAGGCATGGCATTTTTAACAATGCCATTTTCTTCTTCCTTTCTTTCCTTAAAAATACCACAATTCCTTTATTTTTCTTTCTTTTTAAGAGCATACATTCCCTACAAAATAAATATAAAATAAATCATAATACAATATTTTCAATTATAAAATAAATCAATTTAATTCTTTGAAAATATTAATTATAACTTAATTTATATTTTACATTTAAGTTCAATAATACAACATTTTTTTACCACTAACTTAACAATAATAATTTTAAATAATTTAACTATAATATTTTACAATAATATAACTATAAAAATACACAAAAATCTATGAAATTAAAATAAACCTAATAAATTCAAAATTACTTAAAAACTTAATAAATCAATTAAAAACTCAAGAATTAAGCAACAATTAGCACATAAAAAATGGTAAAATAACTCTATTTTGTAGAGTTATCACACCCCCAAACTTAGAATTTTGTTAGTCCTCAAGCAAAAGAAAAATAAAAAAAACACACATTTTTTTTATTTGGTGATATCAAAAAAATTGTCCTCAAAGATTGCACATTGAAAATAATTTATAAAAAATATGAATCAAAATTAACCTTATGTAATTAATTCCATAGTCAATCTTGCTTTAAAAATATATTTTAAATTAGAAGTCCAAAACTATTTATCAAGTTATTATGTGAATTTTGGAAAAATTGTTGTAATAAACTATTTATTTCACATATTATGATGAATAATTTTTTTCAAAATTTCATTTTTTTAAGCAAAATTGACCCAAGAATTAAACACAAAGCTTAATAAAGATTAAAATATTTTTTTAAACTAAAATCAAACTCAATCAAGGGTATTATCATAGGAAAAATGGATATCACCAAAGGGGTTTTTTTTTTTTTAATTTTTTTTTATAGTTTTTGATAAAGTATAAAAGTACAAGACTATATATATATATTACTAGAAAGATAATATTTGTTTGTTTGTTTTTTTTTTTTTTAAAGAAATTCTACCATTTTCAAACATATGAAAGAAGTAACCATATAAACCCACTACCCCTAAACTTAATTTATGCATTGTCCTCAATGTATCAAAATACAAATATAAATTGAAGCGTGAAAGAGTTTAGAGTTTAGAATGGTCGTACCTCATCATGGAGCATGTCAAGAGTGCAACAAAAAGGGAAACAAAAAGCAAAACAAGAAGTTAACCTAAAACATAAATAAAACACACATTTACCAAAAATTGATGAGAGCAATCAAGGACCATGGTAAATAGGATCCTCAAGAAGGATTTCATCCACTTTAGCAATTTTCAATTCTAAAAATGGTTTCAACTTTTGTCCATTCACTTTGAATACATTACCATTATTAGGATTTTCAATTTCAATGGCTCCATGTGGAAAAACAGTGCGAACAATGTATGGACCTACCCACCTAGAGCGTAACTTCCCCGAGAAGAGATGCAAACGAGAATTGTATAAAAGGACTTTTTGACCGGGAGAGAAATCTTTTCGCAAAATGTTTTTGTCATGGTAAATCTTCATTCGATCCTTATATTTTTTGGAATAGTCATATGCATCATGCCTAAGCTCTTCTAACTCATTTAGTTGAAGCTTTCTTCTCTCACCCGCTTTATCTAAGGAAAAATTCAATTGCTTAATTGCCCAATAGGCTCTATGTTCTAGCTCAACGGGTACGTGACATGCCTTTCCATACACAAGTCTATAGGGAAACATTCCAATGGGTGTTGGTATGCAGTTCGATATGCCCATAATGCATCAATGAGTCTTAAGGACCAATCTTTCCTAGTTGGATTGACAGTTTTCTCTAAGATGTGCTTAATTTCCCTATTTGATATTTCGACTTGACCACTAGTTTGTGGGTGATAATGTGTAGTGACTTTATGTGTAATACCATATTGTTTCATTAAATGCTCAAAAGATCTATTACAAAAGTGTGTACCGTTATCACTAATGATAGCACGTGGTGAGCCAAAACGGGAGAAAATATTTTCTTTCAAAAACTTAAGCACAACTTTATGGTCATTTGTGTGGCATGCAATAGCTTCAACCCATTTAGACACATAATCAACACCAACAAGAATGTACAAGTTACCAAAAGAGTTAGGAAATGGACCCATAAAATCAATGCCCCAAACAACAAATATTTCAACAATAAGGATAGGATTCAAAGGCATCATGTTTCTTTTAGTTACACTTCCTAACATTTGACAACGTTCGCAAGATTTGCAATAAACATAAGTGTCATGAAAAATAGTAGGCCAATAAAATCCACATTGTAAAATTTTCAAAGCAGTTTTCTTACCACTAAAATGTCCACCACATGCATGATCATGACAAAAAAATATGATTTTAAGTTGATCACAGTTTGGAATGCATCTCCTTATTATTTGATCAGGGCAATATTTTAACAAATAAGGGTCATCCCACATGAAATTTTTCACTTCAGAATAAAATTTAGATTTGTCATGCTTAGACCAATGAGAAGGAATTTCACCAGTGACCAAATAATTCACAATGTCAGCATACCAAGGCAAAGAAGATATATGCATGAGTTGTTCATCAGGAAAAGTTTCAGTTATAGTGGCGGAGTCATTATTAGTCTCAACAACAATTCTAGACAAATGATCAGCAACAACATTTTCAGAACCTTTTTTATCTCGTATCTCTTAATCAAATTCTTGTAAAAGCAAGATCCAACGAATTAAGCGAGATTTAGCATCTTTTTTCGACAAGAGATATTTCAATGCAGCATGATCAGAATAGACAATTATTTTAGATCCTAACAAATAAGACCTAAATTTCTTCAATGCAAACACAACAGCAAACAATTCTTTTTCAGTTGTAGAATAATTTAATTGAGCATCGTTCAAAGTTTTGCTAGCATAGTAGATTACATGAGGTAATTTGTTAATTCTTTGTCCTAGAACAACACCAATAGCATAATTAGAAGCATCACACATTATTTCAAAAGGAATATTCCAATCAGGAGGGCGAATAATAGGTGCACTAGTCAAAAGGGATTTCAATCTTTCAAAGGCAACATGACAATCATTATCAAAGACAAAAGCATTTTCTTTTCCTAGCAAATGACATAATGGGCGTGAAATTTTGCTAAAGTCTTTTATGAATCTTCTATAAAAATCGGCATGGCCTAAGAATGATCTAATTTTTTTTACTGTTTTAGGTGGGGGAAGTTTTGAAATAAGATCAACTTTTGCTTTATCAACTTCTATTCCCTCAGATGAGATTACATGACCTAAAACAATTCCTTTTTTAACCATAAAATGACATTTTTCCCAATTAAGAACTAAATTCTTTTCTTTGCAACGAATTAAAACAAGAGAAAGATGGTGCAAACAGTCATCAAAAGAATTTCCAAACACAGAAAAATCATCCATAAACACTTCAAGATTTCTTTCAACCATATCAGAAAATATTGCAATCATACATCTTTGAAAAGTTGCAGGAGCATTACAAAGACCAAAAGGCATGCGACGATATGCAAAGGTTCCAAAAGGGCAAGTGAAGGTAGTCTTTTCTTGATCTTCAGGGGCAATGGGGATTTGGTTATATCCCGAATAGCCATCAAGAAAACAATAATATGCATGGCCAGCTAAACGTTCAAGCATTTGATCAATAAAGGGTAAAGGAAAGTGGTCTTTTCTAGTAACATTATTTAGCTTTCTATAGTCTATACACACTCTCCACCCCATTTGTACTCGAGTAGGGATTAATTCATTTTTCTCATTTTCAACAACTGTGATCCCAGACTTTTTAGGCACTACTTGAACTGGACTAACCCATTGACTATCAAAAATAGGGTAAATGATACCTACATCTAACAGTTTAAGTACTTCTTCCCTAACGACCTCTTTCATATTTGGATTTAACCTTCTTTGACATTCCCGAGAGGTTTTAGCATTTTCTTCTAGATGGTTTCTATGCATGCATATGGATGGGCTAATTCCCTTGATGTCTCCAATAGTCCAACCTATGGCTTCCTTATGTTTTCTAAGGACATTTAACAATTTATCTTCTTGTTGTTTATCTAAAGCAAATGCTATGATAACAGGCAAGGTTTCAGACTCTCCTAGAAAAGCATATTTTAGATCTTCTGGCAAAGGTTTAAGGTCTAACTTTGGAGACTCGGAAATTGATTGAACATGATCTAAGGGTGGAAAGGGTTCAACTTTGGTTTCATTTAAGGGTATAGACTCTAACAAAGAATTCACATCATCATTAAAATCATCAATATGCAAGTTCATACCAAAGTATTTTTCACAAAAATCAAGTAAGTCATTTCCATCATCTTCACACATACTCTCTATCATGTTAACTCTATGCATTTCCTCACACTCAACAGATTTAGCAACATTAAAAACATTTAATTCAACAGTCATGTTTCCAAAAGATAATTTCAATACACCATTACGACAGTTGATAATTGCATTAGATGTAGCTAAAAATGGTCTACCTAGAATGATGGGTATTTGAGCATGAACATTTTCAACAGGTTGAGTGTCAAGAACAATAAAGTCCACAGGGAAATAGAATTTATCCACTTTAATTAAAACATCTTCCACAATACCTCTAGGGATTTTCACTGAACAATCAGATAATTGAAGTGTTATAGAAGTTGGTTTTAATTCTCCTAGACTAAGTTGCTTATACACAGAATAAGGCAGTAAATTCACACTAGCTCCTAAATCAAGTAAAGCTTTGTTAATGAAATGATCGCCAATGATGCATGAAATTGTTGGACAATCGGGATCTTTATATTTCACAAGGTTTTTATATTGAATTATGGAGCTAACTTGTTCAGTTAAAAACACATTTTTTGGAACATTTGTGTTTCTTTTAACAGTGCAAAGGTCTTTTAAGAATTTAGAATAGGCATGAATTTGTTTAATGGCATCTAAGAAAGGAATGTTGATGGTTACTTGTTTGAAAACTTCTAAGATGTCACTATATTGGTTGCCTTTCTTGAGTGGAATTAATCTTTGTGGAAAAGGAGCTTTTGGGATGGAAGGAAGGATTTGAGCATCATCTTTTGAAAGGTCATTTGTGTTGGAACTTTGAGGTTGGCTTTGGTCTTTTTCAACTTGAGGTATGTAATCGGGTTTGACAATTTGTTTTCCGGACCTAAGAGTTGAGATAGACTTAGCTTCTTCTTTATGACTAGGAGTTCCTATTTCATATTGGCCTTTAGGATTTGGGATGGGTTGGCTGTGAAATCTTCCTTTTTCTCTCTCGGTTACAGCATTAGCAAGTTGACCCAATTGTGTCTCGAGTTTGGCAATGGATTGAGACTGATTTTGTAAGATTTGTTGGATGGATTGTGTTTACCGAGTTTTTCGGAAACGAATAAGAACGGAATAATAAAAAGATAAGAACTGTAAAAGTGCATAAATGTAAATAAACAAACAGTGTTTTTACGTGGTTCAGGCGTTAACGAGCCCTAGTCCACGAGTCGATGTTATTATACTTGTAGAGAATAACAGTCAAACAGCTGGTGTACAAGAAACTCACAACCTCACAGTGTTTCTCTCGGGTTCTCTTGGAGAAGATGAAGCTAGAGAGATTTTAGTAGAGTTCTTGCTATGTGATTTGTTGGCCGTCCCCCCTATCGTAAAATGAGGGGGTCTTTATAGCTAGGGTTTTGGATTAGGGTTTTTCTCTACTCACATGAGTCTTAATTACACCAGCCATAAATAGGGGATACAATTACCGTAGTCGCCTGGCTACCAGGCTCTATGTGGGTATATTTACGTGAAAGTATGGGGAATGCACAAAGGCAGCCGTCTTTTCCAAGTTGTCAGCGGAACAGTAGGCGAAATAGTACTTTTAGGCGTGCTGGGATGTGTGCGGCCTTGACCTGTCGGGCGTGTCAGGCGGGATTCTGTGTCAGGCGGATATCATTCCAACTATGCCTCCTCCATGACTCGACCGCTTGGTCTTGTTCCGTGCGAGGCACGGAACTGTTTCCGCGAAGACAACCTGAAGAGCTTCTCTTGGAAGGAGCTTCCCCGAAGGATATCCCTTCGGGAGTCCGGGAGAGTTGACGAGCCTCCGTGTCGCGTTTGCTTGAAAGAGTAAGCCGGACACTAAACGGGAGAGGCGAAGCCTTTCTGTCCATCCGCGAGCTCTGGTCATCTACCGTGAAAGACATTGATAATTCTGCTTCCCCGAGGATATCCATCTAAACGCTATCCGGAAATCTGGATAACATTTACCCCCCAAGGTCACGGAGCTTTGAGAGATCCGGGAGCTTGTACAGTCCTCCGGGTATTCCGGTTTCTTAGATTAGGCGAGGGGTCACCTCCTGTGTTCTTGGAAGGGTTCCTTTTTCCCGCCTGAGTGTTAGTATGAAAAAGAAAGGAAATTTCTTCTGTTTGACCTCAAGTACTCAAGTGTGGCAAGGGCCACGCGTCATGCCGGGAATGGCTCTGTGACCAAGACGTGTGCGTGAGGCGACTGGCTGAGTATGCGTGCGTCAGGCATCTGAGTAATGATTTGACGGTTTTTAATGGTACACCGGGCCCGAGGTGGTATAATGATGGGAAATAAATACTTTATTCCCATCCGAGGAGTCATAAATAGGATCGGCGCTTCATCTCCAGCCGTCGGATCTGATGCATGCGG
Source organism: Humulus lupulus (assembly GCF_963169125.1). Lineage (NCBI taxonomy): Eukaryota > Viridiplantae > Streptophyta > Magnoliopsida > Rosales > Cannabaceae > Humulus > Humulus lupulus. The sequence continues at coordinate 45,663,107 of NC_084800.1, read as the reverse complement.
TATGGGAAGATCAGGACCGTCCATTTCTAGGATTCGAAAGGACTTCACTCCTGCTATAAAAGCCAGGGAACGGACCTTTCTTCCTCTTTACCTTCTCAAATTCTCTATCTTTCGGATTTTCAGATTCCCAAACCTTCGAACTTTCAGGCTTCCAAGCTTCCATTCCTTCGAACTTGCCACTTCTTTTGGTAAGGAATTTAGAAACTTTTCTTGTGATTTGGCAGTGGGTTTGTTCGCCGAAGTTCAGGGTTTGAATCGCCGTTTGTCTTTGCAGCTTTTACTTCTCGCGATCGTGCTGTGCAGTGATCCGGTTACTCCTTCAATCTTCAACTACCCGAATACCAGTAAGTATTTCTACTTTGCTCTTTCCTCCCAAACCTTAGGTTGTTGGTAGTTGTTAGAGTTGAGTTTTCTGCCAGTATCGCCTATGTGCATGCGTGAATAGGGCTTTGATAGGCATGCGATTGATGTGAGTCGATAAGTAATCTCTTTGCATGCTTTGACGATTTTGCGTTTGGAAAGTCGTTCCTCGTCTTGCTTGTGCTGTTTTGGTTTGCTGTTTTAGGGCATAAGCGTGAGCGCCTTTAGGGTGTCTTCCTCTGGGAAAACACTTCTCTTGGCGGGCTTAGGCTCGGAGTTTGAGTTTGGCTCTTTGCTGTCCTTCGGGTGGCATGGTGTCAACCCCTCGGCAAGCTCGGTGGGAGCCTCTCCAAGCAGTTTTCGGGGAGGGTCTCCCCGACGCCTTTGATACCGTTAGGGTATGACAAGGGTGCTGACTGCTTAGAGTGTTTTCTTCTTTGTTTCTCTTGTTCAGTGACGAACATCTCAAAGGAACAAATCCTTGCCGCGGTAGAGGCTGAATCTGCCCAGGAGCAAAATTCCCCTGTCGCTGGCGCAACGGGGAAAGGAAAGACTAAAGTGGTCGCGGCTAGCCTCCCGACTATCAACAGTTCAATCTGGGAGATGGACCAGAAGCCGAACCTGCTCAGGAACTACGGCATGCTGGAGCTGTACTCCTCAGAAGCAGGCCTGAAGAACATCCCAGGCCTGATGTGGCACCGTCTGTCGGTGCTGGGTGAGTCTGCTAGCCAGAGTCATGAGGGCTTTGGTGCCTGGAGCTGGGCACACATAGTGTGTGGGGCGCACTTGCCCCTAAGAAGTTATTTTGCCAATTTCTGTGTGAAGGCGGGGATTGCCCCCTTCCAGTTGATTCCCCCCAGCTACAAGCTCCTAGCGGGGTGGTACATCTTTTGCAAGTCCCGGGACCTGGAGGCCCCTACCCCGGAGGAGGTGTTATACTTCTACGGGCTGAAGTCTCAACCCATGAGAGGTCATCCAGACAAGGTGGGGTTTTACAGGCTGGAGAGGTACCCGGACGTGATGTGTCCTACCTGCCATACCGCAAGGGTTCCAGACCTCCGGGAATATTGGTTCCTGACGACCGGCTTCCCATTGAAGAGGGTGCCAGCCCTATCTTTGGACTTCAAAGTCCCTGGTAAGTGCTCCTTCCTCTCCTTTTTAACTTTGTTTCTTTACGTTTGATTTGCCTTTCGGGAGGATCTCTAATGCTCGTATTTGGATTTTGCAGAAGTCGTTCCGCGGACACCTTGCTGTGCGGAGATGATAAGGAGGTCAAAGTTCTACGAAGGGCTCTCGGAGGAAGAGTTGAAAGTGGAGGGACTTGTGACCTCCGAATCTTTGAGGGAGTATGGGCTACTCGCCTCTTTCCAAAACATTGAGCCAGTGAGTGGCAGGGGGCAAAGTCAGGTGTCAGCTGACATCCGGGAGCAGATTGCCCTGGAGCTGTCCAAGGTGATCAGCCAAGCAGCCCGGGACGAGAATACTTTATCCCCTAGTTGGGCAGAGAGGTTCCCCGACCCCCAGCCGGAGGAAGAGGAGATCGAGGCTCGCCACGCCGCAGCTTACCCCAACGAAGGGACTCCGGGGGCTGGTACCTCCGGGAGAGGTAAGACTAGTTTTCGATTGATCCACACCCCCAGCCTGTCTGAGGTTTCTCGGACCTCTCAGATGGGGTTCGATCCCCGCTTCCTTAGGCTAGATCCGCGTAGGATACCCTTTGACAGATATTGCGATAGGGTAGATGAGCTCCTCGGGTGTCTGAGTGACGGTAGTCTGCCAGAAGGTGTTATCATGGTTGACCCTTCTTCCCTCAGCATGTCATTCCCGGACTTCAAGGAGTACGGGAGCTTCCTGGAGCAGGAAGCGGTGTTTTGTTTTGCTCGGGGAAGGCCATCCACGTTTCTCGTGCATGGTCGTCCCTTTCAAACTTTTCTTTTTCTTGTTCCTTGTTCCCTGCTGGCGGACTTGCTTGTGCTTTTATGTTGTTGATTGTCTTGTCTTCTGCTTATCTTCTTTCACATTGCTTGCTGGTTCGTTAACCTTGCTTCGTACGTTTCTTGCAGAATATCCCGAAGCCAAGATGTTGGGGAGAGTTACCTTACTCATCAAGAAAGCCGCCACCAGCCAAGATCCGTCCAAGGGGAAAGGACGAAAAGCCGGAGCCGGTAGGGGAGGTAAAGCTGCCACATCCAAGAAGACAGGTGGCGAGGCGCATGAGTCTTCGGCGGTGGAGAGATCTCCTGCCAAGGGGCTTTCCGAGTCCATGGCGAACTCGAGTAGTAGCAGCGACGGGGAAGGGCTTGTGTTCCCCATGAAGACGACTGGGGTGAGCAAGCGTCCCGGAGGAGATGCTGAGGGCGCCAAGAAGAAACGCCTTAGACACTCTTCTCCCGGTCGAAGGCAACAACAACAACAACAACAGCAACCACAACTACAACAACAGCAGCAACAAGAACAACAGAGACAATCACCAACGCCACAGCGGCAGCAACAACAACAGCCAAACCAGCAGCAACAACAAAGGCAATTACTTCCGCTGCCGCAGCAGCAAAAGCAACAACAACAACAAAGGCAGTCACCTCCGCCACCGCAGCAGCAAAAACAACAGCAACACCAGCAACAACAACAGACCGGGGCGGTAGTGTCTTCCCTTCCGTCCTTAATACCCCGTCTGCCTCCTCCTCCAGCCCAAAGGGAGTCCACCCTTTCGGGGTCTCCTTCTTCTCAGCAAACAAACCTTCCTCTGCCTGGCCTGAAGTTCCACTTCCCTCAGAAACCAACCCGTTTCCCCGCTGCCCTCCTGGAGGGTGTAAGACGGGCCGATAATTTTTTGAAGAGGCGGTTGGAGGCTGAGAAGGCTGTTACTAAGGGAAGGGCAGACAACTTGTCTGCCGTGAAGAGAGCTGAGCTGGCCGAGGGGGTGAGATCCCTTCACCCGGCTGGAGCGGTTTTGGATGGCCCAGCCTTGGAGAAGAGGCTGGTGCCTAGGCTCGGACGTGCATATCCTTCCGGTAACGCTTTGGACATCCTTATGCTTCCGGGGAGAAGGCATATCTATGAACGCCTTAATTTTCTCAGGGTTGGCCTCCACTCCGCGGGAGCTGACAATGAAACCGAGGAACTTCCCAGACGAGACCCCGAAAGTACATTTCATCGGATTCAATTTCATTCCATACTTTCGGATCACGGCGAAAGCTTCCTCAAGGTCGTCACTGTGGTCCCCGGAGGTCTTGGACTTTACCAACATGTCGTCTACGTTCACCTCCATGTTCCTCCCCAGCTGGTCCTTGAACATCTTGTTTACTAGACGCTGGTACGTCGCCCCAGCATTCTTCAAACCGAAAGGCATGACCACGTAACAGTAGACACCCTTGTCCGTGAGGAAGCTGGTGTGTTCCTGGTCCGCGACATGCATCTTGATCTGGTTGTATCCAGAGTACGCATCCATGAAGGACAAGAGTTCATACCCGGAAGTAGCGTCTACCATCTGATCGATTCGCGGAAGAGGGAAACAATCTTTCGGGCAGGCTTTGTTTAGGTCCGTGAAGTCAATGCACATTCTCCAGGACCCATTGGGTTTCGGGACCAGAACTGGGTTGGCCAACCACACGGGATAGTGTGACTCCTGGAGAAAGCCTATGGACATCAACTTGTCCACTTCAGCTTTGACTGCTTCGGCCCTCACTGTGTCTAACGGCCTCCTCTTTTGGCGAACCGGAGTTGCGGATGGGTCTATGTTGAGTGCGTGGCACGCAACATTAGGATTAATCCCCGTCATATCAGTGTGGGACCATGCCAGGATATCCTGATTATTCTTCACAGTGGCCACGATCTTTTCTCGAATGGCCGATGGAAGGTTTTTCCCTATCTGAATGACTTTGGTGGGATCTCCCGGGTTGAGGATCACCTCTTCGACTTCTTCCATCGGCTCTATCGCTCTCTCGACCCCCACTCTAGGGTCGAGTTCGTCAACGCACGCCCCTTGGGCGCCTCCAGTTTCTGGTAAATCTCCCGCTAAAGGGGCGGCAACAACCGCCTCCTGGACCGTGTAGACGGATCGGACGGAGACGTTATAACAGCTTCGTGCACTTCGTTGGTCTCCGCGGAGGGTGCCGACACGCCCGTCGTCGCATGGAAACTTCAGGCATAAGTGGTGTATCGAGGTTACGGCCCCGCAATCGATTAGGACTGGTCGGCCTAGGATAGCATTATATGCCGTGGGGCAGTCGACCACTACAAATGTGCAGTGCTTGAAGGCGCAAGCGTCGCTTTCTCCTCGGAGGGTGACTGGAAGTTGAATTTTGCCTAATGGCATGAGTGCATCCCCATTGAACCCCTGAAGCTGGATGGGGCATGGGGTCAGGTCTGTCTCGGTTAATCCGATAGCGTGGAAGGCAGCTTTGAAGAGGATATTTACGGAGCTTCCATTATCGACAAGGATCCGTGATACCTTCTTATTGGAAATATGAGCTTCTACCACGAGGGGATCGTTGTGGGGGAAGTGCACATGTCGGGCGTCATCTTCCGTGAAGGTGATGGGAAGATCCTTCATTCGGGGACGCTGAGCGGGTGACTGAACCAAGGCGCACATCTCTCCGGTGTGTTCTAACTCCCTCAAGTACCTTTTCTGGGAGTTGCGGGTGCTTCCGGCAAGGTGCGGTCCTCCGGAAATGGTGGCTACGTGTCCGTCAACGGGTGGCGGAGCAAGGCCGGGTGGATATGGGTTTCCGGGTCCTGGAGCCAATAAGGCAATGGGTGCCGGAGGGGTTGGAACAGGGAGCGCTGGGAACTGAGACCCAGGAGCTTGGGGGTGACCGGCTCCAGGAGCGCTAGCGGTCCCCCTCTGTCCCGGAGAATACGCAGCTCCGTGAACTACTCCCTGTCCGGGATAGATTATGGGTATCCTCACCCATTGACCGAGGTGTCCCGCTCTTGCCAGGGACTCGATCTCATCCTTCAGCTGAAGGCATTCGTTTGTGGTGTGCCCCACGTCTCCGTGGAACTCACACCTCTTATTGGAGTCTCGCGGACGCCTTCCTCCGTAAGACACTTTCGGGGGCTTCCTGTAGTTGACCATATTACAGGTCGCCCGATAGACATTCTCTCGCGAATCTATTAAACTGGTGTACTCTGTGAACTTGGGCTCATAGTCCTTCCGGGGTTTCTTTGAATGGTCTCCCCGGTTGGGGTTTCTTCCGCCTCGTTTATTCCTCGATTGGCTCAGATTTCGTTCTGGGTCTTCTGCTCGCAGTTGCGACGGTCTGGGAGCGATACTACATCCTGTCTGTACAGCTCTGTACCCAGAGAAATGGGTTTGACTCGGCGTCTGAGCAGACGCAGAAGGCCCATACACGCTTGGAGCGAACTGGGCTCCTGGAAGCGTGAGGGCTGGCGCGGGAGCTTGCGAAGCAAAGCTCGGCGTAGTCACGGAAGGCGTCGGAGCTGGGGGAACTCCAAAGGCCTGCTGGTAGGCATCCTCAAGGTTGATGATTCCCTGAGCTCTTGACATGAATTCGGACAGCGTTTCTGCCCGTCTCCTTTGCATTTCCCCCCATAGCAGGGAGCCGACAGTAAGGCCCGATTGAAGGGCGATCAGCTTCATGTCGTCGCTGACCTTGGTCTTAGCAGCAGCTTCCATCATTCTCTGAATGAAAGCTTTCAGGTTCTCATTGGGTAGCTGCTTGATGTTGGTTAAGGAACCAACTTCCATGTCGTGGTCTCGGGCAGCAATGAACTGCCTTCTGAATGCGGACTGTAGCTCCTTCCAACTGTGGATGGATCCGGGAGCTAATCTTTTCCACCAGTCCTCCGCGGACTTGGTAAGGGTGAGTGAGAAGCACATGCATTGGGCATCCTCACTGACGCGCGCCACTTGCATCATTTTGTTGTATTTAGCTAGATGGGTGCGCGGGTCTGTCCTCCCCTCATATAATTCTATGTGAGGCATTTTGAAGTTATCCGGGAGGGACGTTTCCGCGATCCTCCGAATACATGGCTCCGGGTCCTCCTCCTCGGAGTCTGACAGGGCCCCACTTTGCTTCCGGACCAGCTTGGTCAAGGCAGCGATCTGTTCCTCGAGCCTCTTTGTATCACTCTCCGGGAGGTCACGTCCCCGGACCTTGTCATTAAGATGATTTCGCAGGTCATCTCCGCGAGGCCGGGCCTTTTCTCCTTTGGCCTTTTCATACTTGGCCTCCAACCTTCTTCTTAGGTCCACCGTGGACCAGCTATCTTCGGAGTGCGTTTCCGCAGCCCGACCGTCTTGGTTGACGGAATCACTGGGGCGGTTGTTCCTTCCCCTAGGCCTGGGTGCCTTAGCACCGGGCCCTTTAGGCACAGAGTGCCCCCTTGGGGCTGAAGGACGTCTGGGCTTAGAAGCGCCAGAGACCTTCTGCGCGCGGGGGGGGGCAGTCGGCCTGGTGATCCACGCCTTTAGGAGGTGCAGGGGCATTAGTGCGTGAAGGCTCCCCAACCTTTTCTTTGTCCTTGTTAGGGGCGGTTTTGGCTGGTCCAGCAGCGGCTGGATCCGGCATGGTGGCATCAGCACCACCTGGAACAAAGGCATCCTCGTCCGAGTCGCCTAGGTCTCTGAACTTGCTCTGGAGGCGCTCCATCATGCGCTGCATTTTTTCGGAGACGCGCTCCTGCTCAGCAAGCTTGGCCTTAGTGACCACCAGTTCTTCGGCTACTTGGACCAGTTCTGGATCCTTCTCGTAGTAGTAGCCGTCTTTGTAGTAACCGTCTCGGACATACTCTTCCTCGCTTTCTAGGTATGTCGTATCTTCAGTGCTGACCCGATCCTGGCGGGATGTCGGGTCTTCACCGTGGTGGTCCGAGGGTTCGTTTTGTACCACATCTTCCATCATAGAATCGGGGTTGACCCTAGCATTTTTGTCAACCGCAGATTTTCTCGTAGTCACCATCTTTTCAGTACGCAGAAAAAGAGCTGACTAACAACTTCCTACAGCTCTCAATGAAAGCACCAAAATGTTTACCGAGTTTTTCGGAAACGAATAAGAACGGAATAATAAAAAGATAAGAACTGTAAAAGTGCATAAATGTAAATAAACAAACAGTGTTTTTACGTGGTTCAGGCGTTAACGAGCCCTAGTCCACGAGTCGATGTTATTATACTTGTAGAGAATAACAGTCAAACAGCTGGTGTACAAGAAACTCACAACCTCACAGTGTTTCTCTCGGGTTCTCTTGGAGAAGATGAAGCTAGAGAGATTTTAGTAGAGTTCTTGCTATGTGATTTGTTGGCCGTCCCCCCTATCGTAAAATGAGGGGGTCTTTATAGCTAGGGTTTTGGATTAGGGTTTTTCTCTACTCACATGAGTCTTAATTACACCAGCCATAAATAGGGGATACAATTACCGTAGTCGCCTGGCTACCAGGCTCTATGTGGGTATATTTACGTGAAAGTATGGGGAATGCACAAAGGCAGCCGTCTTTTCCAAGTTGTCAGCGGAACAGTAGGCGAAATAGTACTTTTAGGCGTGCTGGGATGTGTGCGGCCTTGACCTGTCGGGCGTGTCAGGCGGGATTCTGTGTCAGGCGGATATCATTCCAACTATGCCTCCTCCATGACTCGACCGCTTGGTCTTGTTCCGTGCGAGGCACGGAACTGTTTCCGCGAAGACAACCTGAAGAGCTTCTCCTGGAAGGAGCTTCCCCGAAGGATATCCCTTTGGGAGTCCGGGAGAGTTGACGAGCCTCCGTGTCGCGTTTGCTTGAAAGAGTAAGCAGGACACTAAACGGGAGAGGCGAAGCCTTTCTGTCCATCCGCGAGCTCTGGTCATCTACCGTGAAAGACATTGATAATTCTGCTTCCCCGAGGATATCCATCTAAACGCTATCCGAAAATCTGGATAACAGATTGCATTAATTGTTGTAAGGTGTCTTCTAAAGAAGGTTTTCTTTGTGGAGGGTAAGGTTGACTTGGTTGGGCATGATTTGGATTTGGCAGGTGGAATTGGTTTCCTTGATTCATTTGTGGTTGGTTTTGTCTCCATGAAAAATTAGGATGGTTTCTCCAATTTGGATTGTATGTGTTGGAAAATGGGCTATCAGAAGAAGGTTTTCCATATGTATGTAAAGCATTAGCCTCTTCAGAAAATGGTTCAATAAAAGAAGGACATGATTGAGCATTATGACATGAACTAGCACATAAAGAACAAACATCTTTTTTAGGTTGCACATGAGAATTCATAGATTGACTTATTACTAAGGCATCTACTTTTCTTACTAATTTATCAAATGATGTTCTTAAATCACTTTCTTCTTTTATTTCATATTTTCCTTCTCTTTTTGGTGAAGGGTTGGCTCTAGACCTAGGCTCAGATTAATTCCATTGTTGTGAATTAACAGACAATTCTTCAAGAGCGTCCCAAGCCTCTTGCCCTTGCAATTTTAAAAATTTTCCAGTATGCATAGATTGAATCATTTGTCGGTTTGAAGGGGTTAAACCATCATAAAAATATTTGACAAGTCTCCATTTTTCAAAACCATGGTGGGGACATTTTAATAATAAATCTTTAAATCTTTCCCAACATTCATAAAATTCTCCGTTATCTTTTTGATAAAATTTGGAGATTTCTCTTCTTAAACTATTAGTTTTAGACATGGGGAAAAATTTAGCAAGGAATTTATTAAAAAGTTGATCTCAAGTAGTTATGGTTCCAGTTGAAAGTGAGTTTAACCAAGCTTTGGCTCTATCTTTTAAGGAAAAAGGAAACAACCTAAGTTTAACCGACTCATCTGAAAAATTTTGAAAACGAAAGGTTGAGCAAATTTCCAAAAAGTCTTTTACATGCATGTATGGATCCTCTCTTTCTAAACCATAAAATGATGGTAACAATTGAATGATTGATGGTTTAATTTCAAAATGAGTGGCATTAGTAGTGGGCAAAACAACGCATGATGGGGCATTAGATGAAATAGGTGAAAAATATTCAAGAAGAGTTTTTTCTTGCACAACATTAGGTTCTTGTTCCATTATGCTTAAATTTTCAAAAACACTTTCAATTTCACGTAAAGACACTAATTTTTTCACCAAACGATTTTTTGAATTACGATGCCAATGATGCATACAATATCACAAATTTCACAAAGTAACACAAAAAATCACAAGAAAACAAATTTCTGATGTGGAAGATCAGTTAGAACCGCAACCACAGAGCATACTTATAACAAGAAAAAATTATAATATTTATATATATATATATTTTTTGTTATGATTTTTATGATTTTTTTATTTTTTTTAACTTGTTCCCAGGCCTATTTGATTCCACTTACTCACAACTTAATAACAACTCCCCGAGGTTAATTAATAAGCGTGGATGGGAACTTTGCCAAATTTCCTTTAAGCAAAAATTGCTTATGTTGAAAGAACAAGCTTTGTTTTTTAGTTTTTTTTTTCAAGTATTTTCTTAAACAATAAAATTACAACTAACTAAATGCGATAATTAAGAAAAAAAAAATGACAATAGCAATAGTAAATAGTTATATAAAAATTAGGAGGCACTTATGCCATCAACTAAATGATCAACAAAAATTAAAATTAGGAGGCACTAATGCCATAAACCAATACTAATAATAACAATGATAATAGTAATAAAACTTAGGAGGCACTAATGCCATCACTAGAAAAGATAGATTGCTCAAGTATGTAGGAGGCAAAAATTGCACTCAACTATCAAGTATTTAGGAGGCACAAATGCACTCAACTAAAAAAAAAACATAAATAGTAAAAGAAAAAGAAAAAGGGTTAGGAGGCACTAATGCACTCAACTAATAAGTAAGTAGGAGGCACTAAATGCCATCAACTACCAAGAAATATATATAATATAATATATAACAATATAAATAAATATATGTATAACTTTCTATTTTTTCTTTTTCGATTTTTACTCTCTTTTTTTTTTTAGATATATATATATTTTAGGCTATTTAGGTTTTTTACCCCCCGAACTATTACCTATGCATTATCGTGCCCCCCGAATTTTTCAGCCCGTTAAAAAATCCCCCCGATCTATTCACAGTCATGTAAATTAGGACTTCCGTCCAATTCCGTTCATTTTTTGTAACATTGGGATGATGTGGCCTTTTTTTTACATATTTGGGATGACACGTGGGACTTATAACCCGCTGACATGGAAGTTCAATTTTAAACCAAATAAGAATAATTTGTTATAAACCGAATTTTTTACAACAAACTTAGAACCCTAGTTTCAATTGCTGCCTATTTCTCCATGGATGGTGGTCGAAGGCTTGAAGAAGAATGGAGTAAACCCAATTGTGATTGTGGGTTTCAGTGTGTACTACGCACTACTTGGACATTGAACAATTCTACTAGAAGGTTCTATGGCTGCCCAAGATACAAGGTTTGTAAATTTATTGGTTTCCTTTGATTTGGATTATTGGTTCTGATTTTTGTTTTTATTTCAGAGGAATGAGGTTGATGGGTGTGGATTTATTAGATGGGTGGACCCTCCATTATTCCCTGTACATGGTGAAAGTTTTAAGGAGGAAATAGGAGGGTTTTTGAAAAGGTTGGAGGAGATGGAAGATAATGTTAAGCAACTACAGATTATGGCTGAAAAAAGAGAAGAAGAACTTGGTTCAATATTGAAGATGTTAAGAGATTTGAAATCTGGTGTTTGTTTTTGTGTTGGAATATTTTCGTGTGTTTTGTATATCTTAGTTTTGTATATCTTAAAGTGAAACAAATGGAACATCTTGTTGAATCTTGTTGAATCAAGATGTATTGGTCATATAGAATTAATGAATTAAACTGTGATGTGTTGTTTGAATTATATAGTTTTTTTTTTCTTGGTAAATCAGAGAATAGTATATTAAACCAAAAAATTTACATCCTACAGCACCATAAAAGGCCTGAATTCTTTACTGTTCTAATTACAAATGATCAATCCAAGACTTATCTCTAAGTGCTAATTCCCTGTACCTAATTCCAGTAAACCTATATTTGACCACATTCTTTGTAGTCTGTACCATTGAACCTGTTTGTTTACATCTAAATTGCCACAAAACTTCATTTATGTTGAGCCAAAGTTAATAGCATAAAGCAGCCAATGTGACAGTAAGCCATGATTCGAGATTTTAAGCCAATCTGTTGATAGCATAAAGCAGCCAATCTGTTGAGCCAAAGTTGATAGCATAAAGCAGCCAATCTGTTGAGACACATTTTAAGTCTACTATGCTTGTTGTGTCTTATATTACTCAGTAAGCCATGAATCGAGATACCCGGTGTCTTGTTGTGTCTTAACTTCTTGTAAAACTCAGCTGCTATACAAGCATTCAAAGAACAGAAGCTGAATATTTTCTAAACCAGATCCACACCAGATGATTAGCCAAACCAGAAATCTCTGAAGCCTTGTTTAATCTGGTAGCCAAACCATACCAGAAATCCACACCAGATGATTATCCAAAGAACAGATGCTGAATATTTTCTAAACCAGATCCACACCAGATGATTAGCCAAACCAGAAATCTCTGAAGCCTTGTTTAATCTGGTAGCCAAACCAAACCAGAAATCCACACCAGATGATTAGCCAAAGAATAGATGCTGAATATTTTCTAAACCAGATCCACACCAGATGATGCCAAGTAACTGCATTCTGTATTGGACATAACAGCAAATAACCTTGTTTAATCTGGTATTTCTCAGACACAGATTTCTGAGTGTCCAAAGTCTGTTTGAGTCTATTTTTAACTTTGACAATTTGTTTCCGAATTATATAGTTTTTACAATATATGGAGTAACATAAGAAGAATTCAACACAATAAAGCTATCTCAGATCTAATATTTTCATTGAATACTTATCATGTTTACAATCTGAGTGTAGATAAATAAAAAGGCAATTGTTCTTGCTGCAAATGTCTCAAAATAACTGACAAAAATTACATTTGATTATGTTGAGATGCTATACAGTACACTATACATCCAAAATGAGTCCAAGAATCCCATGTCTAAAAAAAAGGTCTTCTGTCATGTTTAGGCTCCTCGTCCTCCAAGTCTAGTACTCCTTCTTTGCGCCAGTTCCTTATACCTTGAACTTTTCTGCTGCAGTGGTTTAAACAACATGATTATCCATAGGTTTAAGCAGAATATATGAACAACACTAACTATCCAGCCTTATAACCACCTGCCCCACTTTATTTCAGTAGTAAACTGAATAAAATATAGCAATATGGATCTTTATTTCAGTAGCACAGACCAACAAAGTATAACAACATTGATTTTAGATTGGAATACCTGTGGTGGATTCATGACTTCTGAAGCAGCCTGTTGTGAAGAAGAGCTCACAGAACCATGAGGTAAAGGATCACTATTCCTCCCATCATTAAAAGGATCTTGTAGAGGAGCTTTGTTTGCCTAGGGAAGCATATTCAACCAAGTTATTAACCATTAAAAATAGCAAAACATACCCAACATCAAAATTAAAATGGCAATGTTTACATACCGATTTTTTGTTGTTTCCTGAACATGTTCTGAAGTTGTGTCCCTTTGCACCACAACCAGAACATCTAATGCTAATGTATCTTCTTTTCAACTTCATTCCGGCAGTTACTTCATCAAGTTGCAAAGTCCTGCTCTTCTTTGGCCTATCAGGCTGTTTTTTGTTAATTGGGCCAACCATTCCAAGCTTTCCACTTATAGGCCACTCATCTTGATTCCTAATTGGAAAAATCTGCACTGAGTAAGCCTTCATGTAGTACTCTTTGGTATACCATTTGCTGACATAGAGATCTGGATCTTGCCTTCTTTGCCAAATCGCATCTACCGCATGACTACAAGGAATGCCGGTCAATTCCCATCTTCTGCACGAACATACCCATGCTTTCAAATCAACTGAGTACATTCCCCCATACATGTTATGGACCTGGTAAATGTCATCTGAAGACTTTGTGGGTATGTGGGATGAAGCCTCAACCTTGTTCTTCTCAAGAATTGTGGCAATTTTTGGAGCAATGTTGGACTCCCATCTGACAACTGACTGTTTATTTTTGCTGATCCTTTGCATCAAATACATTCGGATACGCTCTAGCATAGACAAAATGGGTCTATCTCTTGCTGCCAATATTGCCGGTGTCCCATTGAAACCCTCACACATGTTATTCAATAAAATGTCACACTTAGGATTAGTCCTAAAGTGTGACCTAGCCCAGTGTTTTGGTCCTGCAGCCATCAACCACTCATAAGCTGCTTCATTGATCATTCTAATCTCATTCATCACAACTTCAAACCTTCTAACAGTCACTTCTCTAGCAGCCTTCCATAATAAGGCTTTAAGGATTTTATCCCTGAACACCTTAATGAAGTTCTTCTCCAAGTGTCGAGCATAATGTCGATGCTCGGCCTCAGGTATCCCTTCATCCCACATTCCCTTCAAAGCTTGCTCCAAGCCTTTTTGCTTGTCTGTTATGAAGGTCCAGTGATTAGAGTTCTCAATTATCAAGTCAACTCTAAGTAGATTAAGAAACCAACTCCATGAATCCTTATTCTCTATTTCAACCACGGCAATCGCAATAGAATACATCTAGTTGTTTCCATCTATTCCAATTGCTGTCAAAAGTTGGCCAGGATGAACCCCTTTAATATGAGCTCCATCTAAACCAATCACTGGTCTGCATCCTCCATTGAAACCTTCCCTCAACCCAGCAAAGCATAAATACATCCTCTTGAACCTTGGTTTTCCATTCTCACCTGGTTCAGTCAAAAATTCCACAGTTGAACCCTTATTGGTGTTTTTAATCTCCTCGGCATAGTCCCAAAGAGCATCATACTGCTCTTCATAGCTTCCTTCAATGGCTTTTGTTGCTAAAAGTCGAGCTCTGTATGCCTTGTCCCTTGTTATGTCTAGCACATGGTCTTTGTTAACTTTGTGCATGAAAGAGGAAACACCCAACTTCTCATTGATCTTAAACTCCTCTAAATACTTCTCACTCAACCATTTGGAAGTTGCGAATCGGTTAGTATTTGTCCTAGAACACCTGTGTTCATCATTCAATGTTTTAATGACAAAGGTAGGAGTGTCATCAATTTTCGAAGCAAAACATACCCAAGGACAGTTTACACCCTTACATTGTGCTCTAACCCTGTGCCGGTCATTCTTCTTAAAGAATATGTCCTTCCCGTTTTGTATTGAATACTCCTTTACTGCTTTCTTAAACACTGCACCAGATGGAAAGGATAATCCTAACTTGAATTTGGGTTTGGCCATGTCAATTGTAGTGTTAAACTTAGGAAACTCTGGCATCTTGACTTTTTTGGACCTCTTGTTTGGTTTGTGTGGCTCACTGTCCTCACCAACAGTTTCAGTAGTGTCCTCATCATCTGTGGAGCTATCATGTGCACCATATTCAATGTCAGAATCTTCTTGAAAAGTATCATTACCTACATCAATCTCTATAGGCCTTTTACCTTTCCTAATCAAATGTTTCTCAGCAATATCATTTACTTCCACTCCGTCATCCTCTTGTTCATATTCCGGGTCTGCCTCATATTCATCCTTATCATCACCACTGTCTTCACTAGTATCAACCCTTGCCTCACTTGTTCCTTGATCCAAACTAGCCCCTCCCTCACTTGTTCCACGATCCAAACCAGCCCCTCCTTCAGAAGTTTCATGAACTAAACCAACCCCTCCCTCACTTGTTTCATGAACCACAGTAGAACCATCCAAACCAGCCCTTATAACCTCAGTTTCTATGACATTTTCCTCACATATAGCAGACCCAAATACTTGATCCGGCCCAACTACACTACCCAAAGCAGGCCCAGATTCATTAGTATTTAAACTCATCCCACCTACTTGGTTCGGCCCAACTACACTTGAAGCTTGACTTTCATTGAAGACATGTTCACAGAAAAAACAATCAAGGACTCGATTATTCCTCACAGATGCCCCAACTTTCTCAAGCAAAGTATTGTCATTGGTTACACATTGCAAAGTCACACAATCTACCCACTTAAAATAATAACTAATAGAAGAAGGATCCGAGTACCCCAAGTCTTTTGCTATTCCATGCAATTCAAATATGCTCATATTATCCACATCTTGATAATGAACATTGGTAACAATCCCACCAAAGTAACTAGGACTGTTACCTATCATTTTTAATTGTCCCTTATGATGCACTTTCAGAGTGAAGATACTAGATGTTGGTTCTGCAAAAAAAGAAAAAAAAATAGCATATATTACTTATTCAAAGCCAAAACAATGGGTGGTCCCAACACATACACATTAATTTATTGAATGGAATCTAGTCAAAGTAAAACACAACATACACAAACCAATACATAACAGATGCCACAGACCCCACAAAGACCAAATAAACCAATACATAACAGATGCCACAGACCCCACAAAGACCAAATACCTATACCCACCAGTTAATTCAAAAGTTAAAATGCCCACCAGTTACTCCTTATATTTTTTCAATGCTTTGTCTATTAGGTTCCCCATATTCCGAGCAGCTATATAAAATCCTAACCAAAAACCCACATAAACAAGAAGAAAAAAAACCTTACCATAAAATGGAACCTCATTCACACTTTCATGGGGTTTTGGGTATCCTTTCCTCTTTGCTAAAGATTTACGATTCCTCCCCATGTTTCTCCACCACACGATCAGTCAGGCGTGGTTGTAGCAAACTCAGTCAGGCGTGGTTGTAGCAAACTCAGGCGAAACTCAGGCGTGGTTTGCTCGACGTTTAGCTCGTTTGGGTTGTAGCAAACTCAGGCGTGGTTTGCTCGACGTTTAGCTCGTTTGGCTTGTAGCAAACTCAGGCGGAAATCACCAATATCACCTCCCTAAACTAATGGTTCAAATCTGAAAGTAATCCCTAAAATCCCAAACTCGACCCCTGTTGAAATTTTATTTACTTTCTTTTCTATTTTCATAATACATTTGGTTTAAAATTGAACTTCCATGTCAGCAGGTTATAAGTCCCACGTGTCATCCCAAATATGTTAAAAAAAGGCCACATCATCCCAACGTTATAAAAAATGAACGGAATTAGATGAAAGTCCTAATTTACATGACTGTGAATAGATCGGGGGGATTTTTTAACGGGCTGAAAAATTCGGGGGGCACGATAATGCATAGGTAATAGTTCGGGGGGTAAAAAACCTAAATAGCCTATATTTTACTTACTTTACTTTACTTTTTTTTTAAGATGATAGTGCAAAATAAAAATAAAATAACTAGTAGAAGAATGTTACTTACCTTGTAGAAAGATCGTTTCTTTCTTGCAACTCCCCGGCAACGGCGCCAAAAACTTGTTGATCCCAAAAGAGGGTGTTTTAATATTTAAACTCGCAAGTGCACGAATCGTTTCGGAATATAATGTTCATGTAAGTACGAGGTCGAACCCATGGGAGTTGACTAACATCAAAAGAAACTATTTCAAACAAAGCAATAATATTCTAACCTAGTTCCAAATATTTGATGAGATTTTGTTTTAGAAAAATAAAAGACAAGTAATAAAAAGATTTAAGATCAACTAGAAAATTGGTTTTCAAATGATATATGTAAAATAAGATTATTAAGATGTTAGAATCCACAAAATGCAAGTTCAATAGTATTTATAAGTATATTGATTCCCAAGTTTAGATATAGTTGAAATAAATCACACTATATGTTTTTCAAGATACATTTTCTATTCAAGCACAAGTTACTCTAAAAAAGGTAGGATTTTTCTTCACTTATAAAAGATATAATTTCTAAGCATTAGTTGTGTTACAACCTAATGAAACTACAAGAAATCAAAGAGATTATGTTTACGCAAAATATGATACTTATGCTCTAAGAATTAGATGTGAACAATTTAATGAAAAACATTTAATCAAAGAATATCATATTTTTGCATAATGAAGAACTAAGTGTAATATGCTTTAACACTCAATAATAGATGAAAAATGCATATCTTTGATAGAAAAATCCATAAACAATGTTGTACAAATGGGAAATCAACATACAACAAAAAAATACTATCTAGTTACATTTTGCTTCATCATCATCTTAATAACATTTGAAAAAGATTAGAAGCTCATAACTAGATAAAAATTACAAAATAACATACTTGACATGCTCTTCAAGTAACTATGATTTTAGTAACATAGGTAACCAGTTACCATAGAGAACCCAGAAATATACACACACATCAGAACGTGAATGTAACCAGTTATCCCCATAAATATACACACAAAGAACGGGAAGGTAACCAGTTACCATAGATCCGAAGATAGGAAAAAAATAAGATCCACCCCCTTTCCCTTCTTTCCCATCTTCTTCATATAATTTTTTTTTCTAGATTTGATTGTTCCCATCAAGGTAATTGGTTACCCGTTCACGTTTTCATATTTTTATTAATTTTCTTTCCAAATTTTGGAGATCCTATAAGGGTTACAATAAAAAGAAAATGTTGAAAAAATTTATTGGAATTTTTTTTATATATAGTGGAAAAAACTATAAAAAAAAAAAATTATAATAGATAAAAAATAGTAAAATAATTATGCAATGTTAAAATATGTGTGAAAAAAAGAAAATGGAATGAGAAAAGAATAAGTACGAAAAATGAAGAAAAAATAAGGAAAAAAACTTAGGAAATAAAACTAAAAAAAAAGAAAAAAAAACAGATGAAGGAAAAAAACAGATGAATGAATAAAAATGAAAATAAGAAGAAGAAAAATATCGGAAAAATGGAAAGAAAAAAAATATGAAAGAAAAAATTGGTAGAAAAAAAATGGAAGAAAAAAAGCTCATATGTGTGAAAAAAGAAAAAATAATAAAATGAGAAAATAATAAATACAAAAATGAAGAAAAAATAGAAGGAAAAAAATGAAAACTGAAAAAATATTAAAAAAAACAAAACAATACAAATGAAAGAAAAAAAAAGATAAATGAATAAAAATGAGAAGAAGAAGAAGAATAATAAAAAAATGGAAAGAAAAAAAAGATGAAAAAAATTGGTAGAAAAAAAGAAAAGAGAAAATATGGAAGAAAAAATAAGTAAGGAAAAAAAGAAAGAAAAAAAATAAGTGAAAGAATAATTAAAAAATACCGGCATGAGACGATCTTTGAGCGCAAGTTAGCGGTTTGGTCATAACGGGATTAAGTTCGGGGCTCGGAGTAAGTCTCGGGGTAATTTGTTGATTAGAGCGTTGCCGGGAATTAAATGATAACAGGATATAAATTATTGGTATTTGAGAATAAATGGAATTTGAGGGTGTTAATTAAGATTAACGAAATAGGCGTAAAATAGCAATTTTACCCTTGGGAGCCTTTAGAAAACTTTATTTGACTTAGGGGCGAAAAGGTCTTTTCACCATATGATATATTTAAGCCATTGAAGGTTGTGGAACTTAGGCCATAACAGAGCATAAACATTTCCTCCCATACATCCTTTTCTTCTCCTTTTTCTTTTGGATTTTTTAGCTTCATTTGAGGATTCAAGCTAGGGAAGTGGATCTTGAGGGCTTAGGATTGTGTTCCACCACTGAAGAGGATCCTAAACTGAGCTTGAGGTAAGGTTCTAGCCATTAAAACTCTAGCTTTGCTCTGTTTTTGATTTGGAATTCAGCTTGGATTTCTAGGTTGGTTAAAGGGAATTGATGGGAGTTTTTGGCTAAGGTTACTGTAGGATCTTGGAATTTAAATCTAGATGCATGCTTCCTATTATTTTTCCAAACACATAATAGAAACATAGAATAACATGACATACATATGAACATTAGATTCGTAAATTAACATAAACGCAATGATGTAGAAACTTACGAATACGCAGCGGAACTGGAACAACTCCTTCCTTCAATCTCTCTAACCCTTGATTCCTTTCTGTAGCAGAGTATTATCAAGAGATTGAACCAGATCAGCAACAAAGTCTTCCTCACCAAGCCTTTGATCAACCTAGAACTAGTGTGGGCTGGTTCTCAACACATGAGATAAAGATCTAGAAAAGAAGAAAAGATAGTAGCTAAGAAAGGATTAGAGTGTCTAGGTTTTCACTTACCCAATGAATCAACTGAGACTTCTTTTCTATGAAAACCCTAGATATCATATTCCTTATATAGGCAACTTAATGGGATTTATTTAAATTTAAATTAATTAAAGATAATAAACAAAAATAAAAGCGTTGGGCAGTCATAAATGGACTTGGGCCCAATCTCTTTGTTTTGAATTTAAATCCCAACTGAGCCTAAATTCAAAACCTTTTATTTATTTTTAATTAATTAATTAAATCCTTATTCAAATTAACTAATTATAATTTAAAACTTGATTTAATATTATTTATTTATATTGATACCAATTTATCAATATTAATAAATTTACCCAAAGATTCTCTTTTATTCTCTAAATCTCATATCTCTATAAATTTTCCAAAATTGACCTAGTCAACTTTAAAAAATCCTAATTGATAATTAAATCAATTAATTGAGACATTCTAGATGATTTACTCAAAGGTGATGCGGGGACCATGGATCCATGAAATCAAGCTCCAATAAGTTACCGTGAATTTATTTACGAATAATTTCACTACCTTATTAATTCCTCGTGACTCCACTATAGACTTGGAATTAAACTCTTGAATTCATAGAATGTATTTTACAAACCATAAATACGTTATCCATTGTTATAACCATTACAGTTAGTCAATCCTCTATCGATGACTTACTAACAAGCTGGGTGCAAAATACCGTTTTACCCCTCATCAGTATTTTATCCTTAACTCCCACTAAGTTCCTTATAAATGATATTTCCATGAGCTTAATCACAGAAATGAGATATCAATCATTTAACCTTTTGAACAAAGCAATTAAGGAAATCATCTTTTCACTTCTCATACAGAAGTTATAGATTTCATATCTATGAATAATACTCCCACTCAATTACATTACTAAATCTCCAAGATGTAAGTATGGGCTAGACCGTAGGGTAAGCTGGTAACGAACAAGTCAAAAGATTTAAATAATATAATTAGCAGAATATTATCACTCCGAATTAAGATTGACTTAATATATGGTCAACGTTGTGACATTGATTAGATTTGATAACAACAATATTTATTTATCAATCAATAATCAATATCGGTTCTAGTCCGATGTAACTAAATACATCTGATCTTATCTACTTGGTTGATGCCTTGGACAAGACATCACACCCTGAATGTGTAAGTAGATCATATCGTAGATTGCCTAATCAGTGAAAATCCAATCCACTGATCTAATCTTAGGACTCATTCTTTTGAACATATAATTACAACTATAATCCACTGTGACCTAGTCACTATAATTGTAACTATCCATATGTTCGGGATTTTATAAATGTTTGTATTATTTCAATAATCATGTAATAAAACAAGCAAGCAACACGGTTTTCAAACTAAATGATTTCTACTACTTTTATTGATAATATGAAATCGTGCTACTTGTCCGACATGGTTTTATAAGGGCATAAAACCCAACAGTTACTTGGGTTATGATGCCCTAGGACTTATGTAGATGGTTTTTGGGTTCATTTGGGACTTAAAATGAGGTTTGGAAGCTTTTGGTTTAGGTTGGAAATGGTGGAGTCGAAGGGGAAAAATTTCAGGGCAAGTCTGGCTGGTTGTAGCGCTACAGCGCTACTCAGGGTGGATTCTTGTTTGTCTTGGGCGCTGGGGCGCTAGGGGGGTAGCGCTACAGTGCTACCTTGTTTCCTCAGATTCCTGTTTTGAACATTTTTAAGGGTTTTTGGCTCGGGGTTTCAATTCCTAAGGCTCGGGATCGAATCTTCCCACCGTTTGGGTACAATTTGGGGTCCTGGGAGTGAGGTTTAGGTCAAGACCATTTTGTTGTTGGTTTTCATTAATAGAGGTTATATTTTATTAATTCTCAAGGGTCATTCTTTTATTAATTCTCGCTCGAACCAGAGGTAAGAAAACTTCCCCCCATATATGACATGCATGATTATTATTGAGGCATGTTGAGTGTTTAAATGTGGACATTGATGGCATATCAAATGCTTAGCAATTCTTGCTCACTTGTGAATGGCACTGACTTATTAGTCAGAATCGGCAATGGTGTCGGTATTAATGTGAAGCTGTGACTTACTAGTAAAGTTCAATATTAATACCGAGTATTGGTCGTATGGCATTGACTTATGAGTCAAGGATGGTTTTAGCGTGTTTAGCGCAAGCCGATAAAGATTAGATCTAATCGACATCTGCATTGAATGAATCATCATGAGCATTAACGCCGGACCGACCCCAAGTTCGATGAAAAACTAAAAGCGCTTGCCTAGTTCCATGACTAGTCACTTAGAGCCAGGGCCAGAAGGCCCAGGTGACTCCATCGTCACATGGATAAGGGTACGGAACCCACGCTAGTGATTCCATGGTCACTAATTTGGTTTACACTAGTGACTCGCTCATCAGTCACTCACCTAGCTAAAGCTAGTGACTCCATGGTCACTCACTTACCAAGGGTGCGAAACCCACATTAGTGACTTACAACATCAATCACTCATTTGTTTGGGGATATAAGCTCTGAATGATTATCATGATCATCATTTGATATTATATACATGCAGTAATGAGTTTTCTTGCTGGGCTTTGGCTCATGGGTGCTATGTGGTGCAGGTAAAGGGAAAGAAAAGCTCGCCCAGCCTTGAGTGGAGAGCTTAGGTGGTGATGTGTACATATGCGGCCGCTTGACCACCACAGCCAAGGAGTTTCTCAGAGGGACTAGGGGTGTTGACCTACGATTTGGCCAACTGACACAGAGTCGAAACGTGATTGATATGAATGAGTGTATAGAAAAGAACGCAATGACAAAAGTAAAGAAAACACAGCAATTTATAGTGGTTCGGCCCCAAGATCTGGTAATTACCTACGTCCACTTAGACTGATATTGATATAAGAATCAGAAGGGTGATCGAAGAACCTGGGTTCAATGAGTTTCACTAACCTCTGAAGAACAATACAAGTTTACTTGGAAAATTACTATAGTTTTGAATGATTAAAAAGCGAAAGAAGGTCCCTTCCTTTGAGCTATCTCTTGCTATTTATAGGCTCAAGGAGGGTTACAAGAGATTGTTACAGATATTCTTCCCTGAACAATCGGATATCCAAAAGATTGTATGAGATAAATTCGAGATTCATAAAGATCTTCCCATAAAAGTTGCCTTGTACGCGAAACCATCAACCAGACTGGTCGCGGGTAAGCGGGCTTACCCTGCCTCTACTGTGTCTTCTGGTCGATGCTCTAGCAGGACGCTTCCAGGTGTCAGCCACGTGTCCAGAGATTATTTGCCACGTCATCAATGCTGATTTATTGGATAACATTTGCCCCCCAAAGTTTATTTACTACGAACAGCAAATAAACTTTGAATGAACGACTCTTCGGTAACCCTTCTTGACGTGTCAGAACCCTTCCTGTGTTCTTGAAAAAAGCAACCCACTTCTGTCTAATCATTTCTTTTCGGTTCCCCATAAACGATTTCGACGGCCATCCTGTTTCCCCATACTTAGAAAAAGGAAAACTAATGATTATACTTTTTTAATATCAGAGAATACTTATATAAGACCGTCGAAGCCTCTTCTTTCTTTTTACACACGCCATTATTTTTGCAGAAAACCCTAAAAACCAGAGCTTTAACCTCCTCCGGAGCCCGTTTTCCTGCACTTTCCAAGACTCAGACCGTGGGCTCTTTAATCTCCGAAGACCTTCCTTCCACCTTCACGATCAGTTTTCTTGGTAAGTTTTCGAAACTCCATGCTTCCAATTTCTCGCGGTGCATGCTTCTGATGGTGTACTGTTTAGGTCTTTTTGTTTCTGGTTTAAGATGCTTGTAGACAGGATGTTTTTGTAGGCAAAATAGATTTACGAGTTAGTTTAAAATCCAGGATCATGCTTTTTAGGACGTAAAACCGAAGTAACATTTCGATTTTTAAGCCAGTTGAAAAATATATTTTTCCCGCCCTAAGGGGAGTTGAAAAAGCTTTCTCAAAAAAACTTTTTACTTTCACCCTTTGATCCGTTTTTCAAACTATTCATGTAGAAAGATTTAGCTTTTTGTTAGAATGCTGTTGTATAAAAGCCTAACTTTTATACTCGACCAGCGTTATTCTAAAAAGCCCTTTAAATTTCTATATCCTCACCTCCCCATCCTTCTGTTTGCAGATTTTAATGCCAGATTTGCGGGGAGGTGAAAGACCCATCGACGACGACCTTCTCGCCCAGCTGCTCGAGGGAGAAGAACAACCAGCTGACCGTGTCCACGAGATTCCTTTCTCACGATCCTCTTCCAGACCTCATCCTTCCTCTCCCATGGCCCGCTCCAAGTCTACTGGCAAGAAAAGACCTGAGCCGGAAAGTAACCCAAATTCTCCTGCCCAGCCTGATTCGCAGGCTAGGGTTCCCTCGACCAGCGGTCGAGAAAATCTCGTTCCTGACCCTAACATCCAAACTAGGGCCCGCCCTCGACATCGGAATCTGCCTGATGTCGAGTGGTATACTTTCCCAGCCAGTTCAGTGACCCCTCGAATGGTCGCTAACTGCTTCAGAAAATTCCCCCTCACGGGGGTAACCATTATACGTCCTACCGTGGACCAGAGGGCTAACCGTCCAGGAGGGGCGAACTGCGCCTGGTCCTTTTATCACATTGAGGCGGGAGCTTATCTCCCTCTTCATCCCTTTTTTGTGGGGGTGGCCAATTATTTCGGCGTCGCCCCCTTCCAAATAACTCCAAACGGATATAGGATGCTGGTCGCACTCTATATCCTGTATAAACTTAACAAATGGCCAGAACCTTCACCCCACGAGGTCAACTATCTTTTTGACCTTAAGTCTAACCCACAGCACAACGGGACGGGCTTTTTCCACTTCTGCCACCAAGAGACCGGCCGGACGTTCTTGAGTGACCTTACCCATATATCAAACGTGGGTCACTACAATAAGGAGTATTTCCTTACTCCAAACATAACCAGCAACAACTTGGCCTTTGCCCGAGGAGGTAGGAGCTTGTCCTTGATTGGTCGATACTTTTAACCTAAAGTGTTTCCTTTCATTTTTCTCAGACTTAATCTGTCTTTTCAGGCCCTTGGTTACGTCCGACCCCAACACCAGACATGGTGTTGAGGTCTAACACCCTGGCCAGGATGTCTGATGCAGCAAAATGTGTCAAGACCCTGATAACTGAAAAGAACTTGAGGTCGTCTGGCCTCCTCGCTCCTCGCCATGAAAATAGAGGGTCCGTGGTGGACGAAGCCACTGCCGAGGGGGTTCCCGAGTAGCAACCTCTTGTGCCTCCTCCTAGGAGGAGGCCAACAGGAGTTACGATCAGAGAACCCACGGGTAGCCCTTCTGCAGAAAGGCCTTCTGCTCCCCAAGGCAAGGGGAAAGAAAAGGCCAAAGAGCCTATTGTTGACTTGGGAGAATCTTCCGATGACAATGGTAAAGTTATTTCGCTTTTAAATGGTTTGCCAATTCCCTGTCATATGTTTGACAGGGATGGTAACTTTACATATGCTCCAAATCTAGGGCCAGACTTCTTCATGCCAGATAATGAGTATATGACTAATAGAGTCAATAGTGTAGCGACCAGTAGTTGTAGCTCGGGTATTTACTTTATTACCTTCTTTTTGTTGTATAGCCTATTTCCACCTGCCTCTTTTTTCCTTAACTTCTTGTGTTTACTTGCATGCAGATATGTCGACTCCTAACATCTTCGACATGTATCAGGCTGAAGACGAAGAGGAAGTTCCTCAACTCCAACGGAAGCCTAAGAAGAGAACTGGTGAATCCAGTCGAGGCCCTCCAGCCAAGAAAGGTCGATCAAAAGACCCTCCTCAGGGCACGCCAACTGGGCAAAGTCCCGTGCCTACCGGGCGAACTCCTACCCCTCCTCCAGTTCCTTCCGAGCAGCAAAATGCTCCTGCTTCGTCGAACCCTCTAGCCGCACCTGCCAGAGAGCAGCTTTCTCGTGAAGAGGCTCATGGGGCCAGACTCATGAGCCGCGCCATTCGATCTGCTAGGGACCGCCTCGATCGCACCGGCAAAGGCGACCGTGTTAGGGCCGCAATGGTCCAAGCTGAAGAGCTGTCAGTCGACCAGATCCTGAATAGGGCTCTGAACGAAATCTCCAGCGTAAGCACTTTTTTACTCTTCAAGCTTTAGTTTTTTAGTCCTTATGATAAGCTCTAACTCTTTTTTCTTTTTACACAGGCCTTACTTTCTGCCACTACTGCTCGTACCCGAGCCCAGGCTTACCTTGAGCAGGCCGAGGCAAAAGCCATCGAGAGGTATCAGGTGAAGGCGGCCGAGGAGCTATCGGCTGCTGAGGCTAAGCATGCCAAGGAGTTGGAGGCAGTGGTCCGAGAGAGGGATGCGGCGGTGACAAAGCTGTCGGAGGCTGAAGCTGCGAAGGAAGCAGCGGTCAAGTTGAGGCAGGAGTACCGAGATTTCAACTAAGCTCATCTCCGCGAAATCAAACATTTGGGGGAGGTACTCAAGACTAAGGACGAGGCCATTCTCACTCTCGGGGGCAAGGTGAAGCAGTTGGAGCTTGACAACTCCAAAAATCTGGAAAAGTACAAGAGGACGACACTCCGATGTTTCTACAATTTCTGGAAACACAATCAGGGTGCTGACTTTAGTCACCTTTCAGAGGAAGTCAGAAATGCGGAGTTGGCTCAATGTGCTGCCCAACTGGCCAAAGAGGAGGCAAGAGCTGCAACCCCTGCCACTCCAAGCGTCGTTGGTGTAGAAGAAGAAGTTGTCGAGGACGCGACTAACCAGGATGCTGCCCAAGACCCTCCGGCCCCGAATGCCTCTTTAATTCTTCTCATTTATTTTTTCTTTCTCTTTGGGTATACGACCTACGGGTCATGATGTAAAGACAATAGTTTCTTTTTAAACTTTGCTGCACGGGCAGTAAATCCTTTTATCTGAACAGTTACATCCAAGCAGCGATGCTTGCGGTGTAAAATCTTGAATCTTGATGCTATAATATTTTTACTTCTTATAACATTTGTCCGTATGACCGAACTTAGCATAGTACTTTGCCATGATTTAACAAAACATAAATTTTGAAAAATACTCTAAGTACTGTAGCATGCTTTCACTTATTTTGTTCATGTGTTTACATACCTTGAGAGTATGCTTTGCTATCGATGTGCCTTATATGCCCCCCAAGTGATCGAGGAGCTTCAGGTCCTTGGTCACTTGCCCTGACCATGGCCTGTTTGAACATTTCTGTTCGTATGAAAATTGATACTTGTAATACAGTAAAACAACACACGTAATGAACAAATACTTGTAAATATAAATTCACAAAGGTTGGCAAGAATGACTGGCTGAGCACAGTCCCTTATAATCTCGTATTAAAAATGGACTAAACATGTCTTTACGAGTGATTCTTTAATAGAACCTTACATATACGAGCAGTTAGCCATACAGCGTGGCTAACCCTCTTTACAAAACTTGTTAAAAATTTGAAAATCTTTACACAAGCCAGTCCTTTAAAAAGGACTGTTTATTGATAATACTTGTGCAGGTGTTCTCCGTTCCAGTAACGTGGAACGAGACCTCTGTTTAAGCGTGCAAGTTTGTAGGTGCCTGGGTGAAGGACTTCTTAAATCTGATAAGGTCCTTCCCAGTTAGGTCCGAGCACTCCAGCAGTGGGGTCGCGGGTATTTAAGAAAACTCGTCGTAGCACCAAGTCACCGACGTTGAATTTTCTTTTTTTAACTTTGGAGTTAAAGTATCGGGCGACTTTTTGCTGGTAAGCAGCAACTCGAAGTTGAGATTTTTCTCGCATTTCGTCGATCGAGTCTAGGGACTCCATCATTAGCTGGGTGTTCTGATCCTGGTCGTAAGTCAAACGCCGATGTGAGGGGGGATCTAACTCGACAGGAAACATGGTCTCATATCCATAGGCCAAGGAAAATGGGGTATGGCCTGTTGCTGTTCGGTGAGATGTTCTATACGACCATAGGACTTCAGGCAGCTGCTCAGGCCACGCTCCTTTAGCTTCTTCAAGTCTTTTCTTCAGGGTGTCTTTGAGGGTTTTGTTCACGGCTTCAACTTGCCCGTTCGCTTGGGGGTGTGCGACAGAAGAAAAACTTTTAATAACGCCATGCCTTTCGCAGAAATCGGTGAATAAGTCGCTGTCAAACTGGGTCCCGTTGTCTGAAACTATCTTCCTGGGCAAACCATACCGGCATACAATGTTCTTGATGACGAAGTCAAGGACTTTCTTGGTCGTGATGGTTGCGAGTGGTTCAGCTTCGGCCCATTTGGTGAAGTAATCAACTGCCACAACTGCGTACTTTACACCGCCTTTCCCTGTGGGAAGGGATCCAATCAAATCTATCCCCCATACCGCGAAAGGCCACGGGCTCTGCATCTGTTTTAGTTCATTTGGAGCTACTCGTGGAATCTTGGAGAACCTTTGACATTTGTCGCATCTTCGTACATCTCCATCGAATCCTCGTTCATTGTTGGCCAGAAGTAGCCTTGCCTTAGAATCTTTTTTCCCAAACTCTGCCCCCTAGCGTGATCCCCGCAGAAGCCTTCATGCACCTCCCTCATGAGTTCCTTAGCTTTTTCTAGTGTAACGCACCTGAGTAGTGGCATGAATATCCTCTTCGGTACATAATGCCATCGACCAGAATGTACCTAGCGGCCCGCCTTTGCAGAGTTCTGGCTTTGTTTCTTTCTGTTGGCAGTGTGCCATTCATCAGATACTCCAAGTATGGCGCCATCCACGTATCTCCTATACGAATCTCCATATTGGCTTCGGTCGATTCAATGCTTGGCTTACTCAGTCTTTCTACTGGAACTATGTTCAAGGTATCAACATCCTTTGCGCTCGCAAGTTTAGCCAAGGCGTCTGCATTCGAATTCTGGTCTCGCGGAATTTGCTGGAGGGTGTACTTTGTAAACTGGGCTAGTAAATCCTTTGTTTTATTCAGATAGGCCATCATCTTTAAGCCCCGCGCTTGATATTATCCCAGGACTTGATTTACGACTAGCTGAGAGTCACTGTAAATATCAAGCGTCCTTATGCTCATATCTTTGGCCATTCTCAGTCCAGCGAGGAGTGCTTCGTATTCCGCTTCATTGTTTGATGCTGCGAAGTCGAACCTGATTGCGCAGTGAAATCGATGCCCTTCCGGCGTTATCAATATCACTCCCGCTCCAGCGTGGGATTCGTTGGATGAACCATCCGTGAATAGCTTCCACGAAGGAGTTATGTCTTGAGGTACGGGCGCGTCAGGCTGATCGCACTGCTCCCTGCCTGGGAGTTCGGTGAACTCCGCACCAAGATCGGCCAAGACTTGTCCCTTTATTGCTGCTCGCGGTGAATAAATTACATCGAACTGCCCTAGTTCAACTGCCCATTTTAACAATCTTCTAGCCGCCTCAGGTTTTTGGAGGACTTGCCGAAGGGGCTGGTCGGTTAAAACTGTGATAGGATGGGCTTGGAAGTAAGGACGCAACTTCCTGGAGGCTAGAATTAAGCAATATGCTAACCTCTCAATTGGCGGATATCTTAATTCTGCACCAATCAGCCGTTTGCTGATATAGTAGACTGCTTTCTGTATGCCTTCTTCTTCCCGTACTAGTACCGCACTAGCAGCAACTTCAGTAATCGCCAGGTAAATATACAAAGTTTCCCCTTCGATTGGCTTTGACAAGATGGGAGGTTGCGCCAAATGAGCTTTCAAGGCCTGGAATGCCTGCTCGCAGTCTCTTGTCCATTCAAACTTCTTATTGCCCCTGAGTAGATTGAAGAAAGGGACACACTTGTCAGTTGATTTGGAGATGAATCTACTCAGGGCAGCGATCCTCCCGGTCAAACTTTGTACATCTTTGATTTTCTCCAGCGACTTCATGTCAATCAGGGCCTTTATCTTGTCAGGGTTGGCTTCGATTCCTCTTGAGTTTACTATAAACCCTAAAAACTTCCCTAATCCGACTCCAAAGGAACATTTGAGGGGATTCAACTTCATCTGGTACTTATTTAACACATTAAAGCACCCTTGTAGATCCCTCACGTGCCCTTCTTCCTTCTTAGACTTTACCAGCATGTCATCCACATATACCTCCATGTTTACACCGATCA
The DNA here is from genome assembly GCF_963169125.1 of Humulus lupulus. NCBI lineage: Eukaryota > Viridiplantae > Streptophyta > Magnoliopsida > Rosales > Cannabaceae > Humulus > Humulus lupulus. The sequence goes on along the minus strand of NC_084800.1, from coordinate 45,633,612 downwards.
ACTCTTTAAACATGTGGTTGACTAGCCGTTGGTAAGTCGCACCTGCGTTTTTCAGTCCGAAAGACATGACTTTGTAACAATATAAGCCCGTATCGGTCCGAAAGCTGGTGTGATCCTCGTCAGGGGGATGCATGCTAATCTGGTTGTAGACTGAATATGCATCCATGAATGAGAGGATCTCGTGTCCTGCAGTTGCATCGACCAGCTGGTCGATCCTTGGGAGTGGGAAGCTGTCTTTTGGGCAAGCTTTATTGAGGTCCGTAAAATCCACACAGGTACGCCACTTGCCGTTAGGCTTGGGGACCAGTACCGAATTCGAGACCCACGAAGGATAAAACGCTACCCTAATGAATCCATTCTCCTTAAGTTTTTCGACTTCTTCCTTCAAGGCTCTTGATCTATCTCTATCGAGCAGCCTTCTCTTTTGTTGCACGGGTGGGAAAGTTTTGTCTATGTTCAAGACATGGCTGAATACTGTAGGATCTATCCCCACCATGTCTTGATGTGACCAGGCGAAAACTTCCTGGTTCCTACGCAAGAATTCCACCAGCGCATGCTTCGTGGTAGACTCTAAATTTTTCCCAACCTTCACGACTCTGGTCGGGTCTTTATTGTCGAGTTGGACCTCCTCCAGGTACTCGACGGGTCCAACATTTTCTTCAAAATCCCCAAAGCGAGGATCCAAATCTCTATCCTCCTTTGGGCTACACCCTATTTGTTGGCTTCACCACCTGATTGGGCTTGCGTGTCTACTGCCATCTGCAACTGGTCTGAGGTAGTGCTCCTTGGCGTTCCATTTTTTGCCTTTGTGATTGAGGCGTTGTAGCACTCCCTGGCTTCCCTTTGGTTTCCTAAGACGCGTCCTACCCCTGCGTCTGTTGGGAATTTCATGGCTAGGTGCCACATAGATATGACGGCCCGTAGACCTACCAGTATGGGTCTTCCGATAACGGCGTTGTACGCCGAAGGACAATCGACCACTACAAAGGTGGCGAGTAATGTCCTTGTTGCGGGCGCTGTACCCGTCGTTACCGGAAGCTTGATCATCCCGGCCGGGGCGAGTCCTTCTCCAGAGAAGCCATATATTGTTTGATTGCACAGCTCCAAGTCCTTTACGGACAGCTTCATGCGTTCCAGTGTTGACTTATACAGGATGTTCACTGAACTTCCTGTATCGACCAGTACTCTCTTTACCATCATATTGGCCATCTGGATGTCCACGACCAGCGGATCAGAATGTGGGAACCGGACGTATTGGGCATCGCCGTCAGAGAAGGTAATCTCATCCTCCTCTGACCGAGCCTTTTTTGGTGCACGGTCCTCCACAGTCATCATCTCGATGTCCTGGTCGTGGTACAGATTCCGAGCATATCGTTCTCTGGCCTTTCCGCTATTTCCCGCGAGGTACGGGCCTCCACAGATGGTTAAGAGTGTTCCGGCCAAGGGGGCAGGCTGTAAGGATGGCGAGCGTTGGCGTGTGGACGCTTGCTCGTTGCCACCTGGAGCTTCTCGTTGGGAACTTCCCGAGGCCCGTACGTACCTTCTCAAGTGTCCTTGTCTAATAAGGAACTCGATTTCGTCTTTTAACTGGTTGCATTCATTAGTGTCATGTCCGTATTCGTTATGGTAACGACAGAACTTGGTAGTGTCTCTTTTTGAAATATCCTTTCGAATGGGTCTGGGTTTCTTGTAAGGCACACTAGAGTTTGTGGCCTGGTAAACCTCTCCCCGAGACTCAACGAGGGCAGTGTAGTTAGTGAACCTAGGTTCATAACGATTACCCTTGGCTCGTTTGTTTTCGGAGGTGGAAGGCTCGTTATACGACCGTTTCCCACCATTCTTGCCATTACTGTTGCCATTTTCGTTACCTTTACCGTTGCCGTTAGGTTTAGAACTATTGGCGGCTTTGGCGGGTTCGGTGGCTTTCTTACCCTTGTTCGAGGGTTTTCCATCATCAGCAATGGCCTCTTCGAGCTTGATGTAACGATCAGCTCGGTCCAAGAATTCCTGGGTTATTTTAACTCCTTCCTTTTGGAGACTTTTCCAGAGGGGAGAGCAACGTTTTACCCCCGCGGTAATGGCCATCATCTTGCCTTCGTCTCCTACTGTTTTCGCTCCAGCTGCCGCTCGCATAAAACGTTCGACGTAATCCTTCACTGACTCTCCGTCCTGCTAGCGAATCTCGACTAGCTGGTTTGCTTCGGTTGGGTGCACACGACCCGCATAGAACTGTCCGTAGAACTCCCTTAAGAACATTTCCCAGGAAACTATGCTTGCAGGTGGAAACTTAAAGAACCACTCCTGGGCCGCTTCAAAAAGTGTTGCAGGGAAGATCCTGCACCGAGCGTCTTCGGACACTTTCTGAATGTCCATCTGAATCTCAAACTTATTCACATGTGAGACTGGGTCTCCATATCCATCAAAGTTTGGGAGCGTAGGCATCTTGAACTTGTTGGGAGTTTCAACATTAGCTATCCTTTGGACGAAAGGAGGGCATTTCCTCCTATCGTGGTCGATGTAAGAAGTCCTACCTCCGACCAGCTGTTGCACAGCCTGATTGAGTGCGTCTATCTGGGCTTGCACTGCTGTAGGAATTGCGGTGGCCTCTGTTGCTGGGGGAATGTTCTCGCCGTGCTTCTCGCGACGATCATTGAACACATCTCTCAGGTCCTCCTCTCTTCTTCGCTGCTCGCTACCACCGAGCCGGTTGAAGACATTATTTTGTCTGGGCTGCCCCCCAGCATTCCGTCTATTTGGCTGGTCGTCTTGAGGTACTTGGCTCCTGCTTTTTCCTCTTTCTCCATTCCTCCCGCCGGAATTTCCCTTGCCTGAATCAGCTTCATTGTATCCGTGGCCATCTTTGCATCTTGACTGGCTATGGTGAGATCGGTTGTTCCCTCGAGGCTCGTTCCTGGCTGAACCATCCCGAGCGTTAGAGGGTGGTCTGCGCTAGTCGTGGTGTCCCCGTGCATCAGCGTGCCGTGGGGGGCCCCGGACCGCAGAGCCTAACTCTGAGTCTCTCCTGTTGCCAGGAGGATACTGACCTCTGTTCGGCAGGTTCGGCCCATCATCCCCATGGCGTCTAGGGCTACGAGGCTGATGCTCGGCCCTATTCTGCCTCTGTTGCGGGGGATTACCCCGAGCAGCTTGGGATGGTGGCTGCGCCTCAGGATCTTGTGGGACATCATCATGAGGCATCTGAGGCTGCTCGGGCCTTTGCGGACTTGAAGGCTGAATCGGTGGGCTCGGATTAGGACCCCTCTGGGGTGGCCCATTCACCGGTTGGTCAGGCTGTGAAGCAGGTGCAGCTTGATTTCTTGCCAACAGCAAGGCTGCCACCAGGGCTGCCATAGCTTCGCTCTGGCGGCGATCCACCTCCGCCTGTCTTTCGCTCAATTCTGCGCGCTGCCTTTCTATCTCCTGCTGTTGCCGCGCCATAACTTCAGTGGCGGTCTCCTGACTGGCCCTCAGATTAGCCAGTTCTTCTTGCAACGCGCCTAGAGTACTCTTCAGGGTTGCATCGTCCATATCCTCCTCTTCAAAGTCCAGTTGAGGCTCATCCTCCGCCATGCTTGCAGGGGGAGGAGGAGGTGGCGGGTTAGATGGTGCAGCGGCGGTCGCCTGCCCAGTTTTCTTTCCTGCTTTCGCCATTGGTTTTCTTAACAGCAATAAGTCAATATCTCAATGAAAGCACCAGAATGTTGACCCACGATTGGCCAACTGACACGGAGTCGAAACGTGATTGATATGAACGAGTGTATAGAAAAAAACGTAATGACAAAAGTAAAGAAAACACAGCAATTTATAGTGGTTCGGCCCCAAGATCTGGTAATGACCTACGTCCACTTAGATTGATATTGATATAAGAATCAGAAGGGTGATCAAAGAACCTGGGTTCAATGAGTTTCACTAACCTCTGAAGAACAATACAAGTTTACTTGGAAAATTACTATAGTTTTGAATGATTAAAAAGTGAAAGAAGGTCCCTTCCTTTGAGCTATCTCTTGCTATTTATAGGCTCAAGGAAGGTTACAAGAGATTGTTACAGATATTCTTCCCTAAACAATCGGATATCCAAAAGATTGTATGAGATAAATTCGGGATTCATAAAGATCTTCCCATAAAAGTTGCCTTGTACACGAAACCATCGACCAGACTGGTCGCGGGTAAGCGGGCTTACCCTGCCTCTACTGTGTCTTCTGGTCGATGCTCTAGCAGACACTTCCAGGTGTCAGCCACGTGTCCAGAGATTATTTGCCACGTCACCAATGCTGATTTATTGGATAACAAGGGGTTAACCCTATTTTTGTCACTTAGGTCGGCGGGTTGTAAATTTTACACTGTAATGGCCATTTTGGAATGTAAATAACTTGTAAACGTTTTTATGGGCCCATGAACAATTTTATGTTTTAAATAAAATATATCATTTCATTTTTATTGGTTTTTCACTTTAACCTATCAATAACACCTAGATGCACGTTTATACCCAAAGAACTCTATTAGCGAGTTAAGCACGGTTCAAAGTTCATAGTAACGGTCTTGGAGTAACCAGAGCATTGCAATAACATTGAAAGTTGCATCATTGGTGCACAACTTAACCACACCCTCACAAGAGTACCCCTTTCCCAAAAATATATTGGATTTGGTAAGAATAAGTTTACCGGACTCAAAAATGGCTTTTGTTATCCCCATTTTCTGCATGGGCTCGGGGCCTTCATCCAGGCCCATTGTCAGGGGCCATGTAAGCACACGGGCCCAGCCCAAGGCCTCTTGGTATGAAGAGTATCCGAGGGGAAGGGTATGGACCGGGGATTCATGTCTGGGCCCGTTGGAGGGGTCCGAAATGTCCCTCCGGGTCCGTCCTCCACGACGATAGTCCGAGCGGTGTACAGAGCGTTCGGACCACCGCGGCCTATGCGTCCCGATCCCGGACCCTGCTACGGTCTGGGCCTATGGTAAACGAAGCGGGATGAAGGTAAACGGACCCGGATCACCTCACCCCCGGTTGAAGGGGCCAAGCGTCCAGGATCTTGAAGCCGCCTCACTCCACGTGGGCGTTGCCCCCACTTTTCACTTGCAGAAAAGGCCACCTCGGGATTGCACGCCGATGTGTCAGGTCTGCGCAGCCAAATACTCTGACTGGTCTTGTCTCCTGAATCTGCCTCGTGACTCGAAGTGATAAGACCAAAAGTGTCGTTTTGTCGAGCGAGGCGTAGCTCTAAGGTCAACCTATTGGGCCTTAGCTGGCTTGGAATTCATGTATTTTGTACCTTTTGTATTGGGCCTCCACTAGAAAGGCCACATATATCCATTTCTCCGATGGGCCTGGGTCGGACCCGGCCCAGACCCGGTGTTCCGATAAGCCTATAAATATAAGCTACAGAACACTGTAAAAGGGGTCTCCTTTCACCAAAAAGACAGGAACTCTGTCAAAATATAGAGGGAAAACTCCATTGTAAAAGGTTCTTAAAGCTCTAATAATATAGACTCGTGGACTAAGGCTAGTTAACGCCCCAACCACGTAAAAACTCCGTGTTAATCTTCTGCTTTCATTATACTTACCAGTAAATATTAGTTATTAATAAAGTTCCCGAAAATCTCGGTTAACAGCTTTAATGCCGGACTTGCCAAGAAAATCACCACTTACCAAGTTTCTACTCATTTCGGGAACATAAAGCACACTAATGTTACTTTCTTGCCGGATGTTAAAAATAATTCAAAGGTATTGTTTACCGAGTTTTTCGGCAACTAGAATTATGAAAGATAAGAGAGCTTAAAGAGAAAGGATTTAGAAAATGCAAGAAACGTTTTTACGTGGTTAGGGCGTTAATGAGCCTTAGTCCATGAGTCAATTGTATTAGAGCTTAGAGAGCTTTTGACAATGGAGTTTTCTGCAAGTTTGAGCAGAGTAACTGTATACAAGCCAAAAAGAGGTCATTTTCCCAGTGCTCTATCACCTGCATTTATAAGCTCACAGGAACACTAGGCTTGGGCCGGGCTGACCCGGGCCCAACAAAGATATAAATACCCCTGGCTTCTCTATCGGAAGCCCAATACAAAGGATAAAAATATAAAAGACAGAATGAATAGAACCCACTAGGGCTGCCCAAGGCCTATCTATCACCCGACAAAATGGGGCTTTTGGTCTGGGCATTCCGAGTTACGAGGCAGATTTAGGGGACAAGATCAGTCAGTGTAGTGGCGGCACAGGTCTGAACCAGCGGCGTGCAATCCCGAGGTGGTCTTTTCCGCAGGTGAAAAGTAGGGACAACTCCCACGCGTCATAGGGCGGCGTCAGGGTCTCGGATGCTTTATCCTGCCAACCCTGAGGACTTGACCCGGGTTCATTTACCTCTATCCCTCTTCGTTTACCATAGGCCCGGATCGTTCACACAGGTCCCGAATCTTACCAGGCTCCGGGAGCGTTTTGCATACATTTTGAGCGTAACCCCAAACAGCTGCACGTCTCCCAGATGATCGTCCCGGATCATCCTTCCTAGACACCGTCCGGGTCTAGACCCACACTTGGGCCGTCAACATTGGCCAGCTCCTACCAAACAGGTATGGGCTGGGCCCAACCCCAATTGCCCAGTTAGTGGGCCTAGACCACTGTCTCGGGCCCAACGCAGGAAATGGGGATAACAGGTACCTTTGCCAAGTACCTTGGATTTGCCCTCATTGCCCATTTGAATCTCATGGTTGCCATTTGACTCTTCAAAGGTCTTGAACAATGATTTGTCATAGGTGACATGGACGGTCTCATGTGTGTCATACCACCATCCCTTCACCTTGCCTTGGACCGCATTCACCTCATTAAGGGTAGCAACTATATTCTCCTCTTGAGTTGCATTTACCTTAGGTCCTTGTTGGTATTTTCTATGCCTACACTCCCTAGCATAGTGACCATTTTTCCAACACACAAAACAAAGACCTTTCTCGCCCTTAAACTTGTTTGGGTTGGTTTTTGGACCCAAATATGTCTCATTACCCTTCTTGTCCTTCCCTTTGTTTTTGGGATGTTTTGGTTGTGCCACCATATTTGCTTGAGAAGTCACTCCATTAGACCCATCCACCAGTTTGTCTCTACATATCGATTCCTCCTCGATTCGAATATGATTTTGGATTTCCTCCAAAGAATAATCCTCATTTTTATGAATGGTTCTTTTCCTATAGCTCCTCCAAGTTTGTGGTAATTTTGCCACTATAGCACCAACTTGAAAGGCCTCGGGAAGCTCAATCTTCAAAACTATGAATTTGTTAACAATTATTTGTAGCTCATGTATTTGAGGAAGAATAAGTTTATCACCAAAAAAACTTGAAATCAATATATTGGGAAATAAAAAACTTCTTGGTACCTTCCTCTTCCACCTTGAATTTTGTCTCAAGTGCATCCTATATCTCCTTTGCTGATTTGGTCTTGGTGTAGAGGTCATAGAGCCTATCGAAATGAGCGTTGAGGATATGACCCCTACAAAGGAGATTGTCCTCCTCCCTCTTCCTTCTTTTATCCACCACCTCAGGGGTGTCCTTGTCGGATGGCGTTGGGAGAAGTTCAAGTGTGAAATCTAGGATGTAGGCGATCTTGAGTGTAATGCCCTAAAATCTCTAATGCGGTTTAATGGTTGGATTAGAAGGCCGGGAGGGCCATAATGATTTATTATTCCATTAAATGATTACGTGCATGTTTATGTGAATTATATTATAATATGATGTTAAATGCATGCATGTGGGTCCACATTTCATTATAGGGACATTTTGGTAATTTGGTCCGTTGAGGGCATAGTTGTGTGTTTTCATGCATGTTGATGAACTATTGTTGAGGCCACATAATAATGTGGATTTTTTCGAGCCATTCGGCATGAGACGATCTTTGAGTAACAAGTTAGCGATTTGGTCATAATAGGTTTAAGTTCGGAGCTCGGGGTGAGTCTCGGGGTGGTTTGATGATTAGAGCATTACCGGGAATTAAAGGGTAATGGGATATGATTTTATTAGTATTTGAGAATAGCGGAATTGGAGAGCATTAATTGTGATTAACGAGATAGGCGGGAAATGACGATTTTACCCTTGGGGTTGTTAAGAAGTGATTTAAGCATGGAGGGTATTTTGTTCATTTTACCTAGCCTATATAAAGGCTGGAGGCTGTAGAAAAAGAACCAAAAACAAAGCCTTGTTGCCTTCCTCACGATCATCATCTTTCTCTTCTCCTTCCTTTGAATTTTGAAGCAAGTTTGGGGATTCAAGCTTGGAGATTGAAGCTTGAGGTCTTAGGCTAGTGTTCAACCATTGAAGAGGATTCAACTTAAGCTTAAGGTAAGGTTTTAGTTCCATTTTATAGTTCCTTGCCCTGTTTTTGTGCTGGTTTTGATCATTAAAATGGGGAATTTGATGAAGTTTTGATTGGTGTAAGGCTTAGGTTTTGATGCTTGTATGGTAGATAAGTTGTGGTAACAATTGGTGGTTTTGCTTGGTGATATTGGGAGAGTTTTAACGAGGTTTTGGAATGAGTTCGAAGGGGAAAAACAGGGGTTTTTTGGCTGAGTTTCAGGTGGGGTCGCGGCTCTGTTCTAGAGCGCCGCGGCCCAAGCTCATTGAAGAGGAAGGGAGAAGTTGCTGGGTCATTGGGCTGCGACATGGAGAAAGAGGGTCGCGGCCCGTGTTTGGGAAATGAAGTTCAGCCGCTTTTGGTTGAGGAAGTGGGCCGCGACATGGTGAGGTAGGGTCGCGGCCCTTAGTGGCATTTTGGCCAAAAGTGGGTTTTTGGCTTGGGGATTCAAACCTTAGGCCTCGGGATCGATCCTACCACCCGTTTTAGTAGGATTCAATGTCTTGGAGGCTAGGTTTTGGTCCGGGAACCTTTGTTATTCATTTTATTGATGGGATCCCGTAATTTGTTATGACTGGGTGACCGTCAAGGAACTAAAAGGGTGATCGTTCTCAAGGGTCGTTCTTTTATTAATTCTTGCTCGAACCAGAGGTAAGAAAACTGCACCCCATATGTGGCATGCATGGTTATTCTTGAGGCGCGTTGAATGTTTAAATATGGACATTGATTGCATATCGAACGCTTAGCAAATGTTGCTCACTTGTGCATGGCACTGACTAAATAGTTAGAATTGCCAATGGTGTCAGTATTAACTGTGAAGTTGTGACTCATTAGTCAAGTTCGGTAGTAGTATTGAGCACTGGTCACATGGTATTGACTGATAAGTCAAGAACGGTCTTAGCGTGTTTAACGCAAGCCGACAAAGATTAGATCGAATCGACATCTACATTGAATGACTCAAATGATTATTAATGCCGGACCGGCCTCAAGTTTGATGAAAACTAAAAGCGCTTGTCTAGCCTATGGCTAGTCACTTAGAGTCAGGGCCAGAGAGCCCAGGTGACTGCTTCGTCACATGGCTGTGGGTGCCGAGCTCGTAGTGGCTACCCATCAGTCACTCATTTGATTGGAGCCAGGGCCAGGAGGTCCAAGTGACTGAATTGTCACATGGCTATGGGTGTCGAACCCCGTAGTGACTGCCCATCAGTCACTCATTTGATTGGAGCCAAGGTCAGGAGGTCCAAGTGACTGAATTGTCACATGGCTATGGGTGCCGAGCCCCGTAGTGACTTGTTCGTCAGTCACTCATTATGGTTTACTAGAACCTCAAGTGTTAAATCACTCATCTGTTCAGGGCTATAAGCTATGTATGATTATAATGATAATCATTTGATAATATTTATATGCAGTATTGAGTTTTCTTGCTGGGCTTTGGCTCATGGGTGCTATGTGGTGCAGGTAAAGGGAAAGAAAAGCTCACCCAGCCTTGAGTGGAGAGCTTAGGTGGTGATGTGTACATATGCGACCGCTTGACCACCACGGCCAATGAGTTTCTCAGAGGAACTAGGGGGTTTGCCCTATTTTTGCCGCTTAGGTCGGCGAATTGTAAATTTTAAACTGTAATGACCATTCTGGATTGTAAATAACTTGTAAACGTTTTTACTGGCCCATGAACAATTTTATATTTATATAAAATATATCATTTCATTTTGATTGGTTTTTCACCTTAACCTATTAATGACACCTAGATGCACGTTTATAACCAAAGAACTCGATTAGCGAGTTAAGCACGGTTCAAAGTTCACAGTAACGGTCTTAGAGTAACCAAGGCGTTATATTGAGAGTGGTCAAGAGAAATCTCACCTTGTCTTTCCACCTAGTGAAATTGGGTCCATCAAACCTGTCCAACCTCACTAGGTCTTGGTTCATGATTTTGATAGTCTCACCTTCCATTGAAACAAACAAGGGATAATCTTTTGAATGTTAGGAAAAAATAAGTTGCCTCAATGGAAATGGTCAAAAGACCTTTACAACTCTAAGCAAAATATACAAATAAACAAGGATTGATTAAAGAATGTTACAACTCTATGTTTGAAAATTACAAATAGAATAAGAAGAAGTAGAAGAAGAGAATAGAAAATTACAACTCTAAATAAAAGATACAAATAAAGTAATAGTGTTTGAAACAAAAAGAAATAAAATATTACAACTCTTAAACAAGAAATACAAGTAAATAAGAACAAGAACAAAGAACAAGAAACTCTCACTCACACAACCAAAGTGAAGAATGTTGGGGATCACCAACTTGAACAAGGTTTGAAACCTTTATCCAAAAGCTTATTTCCCCCTAACTCAAGCACTAAGAGAACTCTCACAATTTTGGAAATAACTTTATGGAATTATCAAGCTTCTAGGTGTTTTCTAGCCAAGTGCTCTAATGGATAGAGAAATTGTGTCTTACAAGTGAGCAATAGGCTCCTCTTTATAGAGTTTAGAGACATCATTTGAATTTCAAATTCCACCAACCCCATGGTTGTTACCAATGATTAATTGGATGTGTTATGAAATTAAAAATGAGATTTGAGAGTTATTTGTGTTGTTAGAGCCGTTCAAAAAGGTTGGAAAAAACTAAAATTTGGCAACGAGCCCTCCTGGTTGCGGCGTGGCCATGGGCATTGCTGGCTACGGCCACTAGCCAATTTCAGCACACAAAATTGTGTTGTTTTTTTCAAACAGTTCCAAATCATTCTCAGTTGATTTTGTAATCTCCAAACACATTATTGGAGTTAAAACCAGGTCTCCAACAATCATTTCACTTATGTCTTTAAGAAATTCAACTTAAAATTGTGTAACAACAAATCTACACAATAATGTGCAATATTTGAGAGTTACAAATTTGTAACTGGATTTGTAACATCAAATATATTACATATTTGAATATTTACATATATCCAAATATTATAACTCCCTTTTATATATTACAATATGTGACAATCTGTGTCACATTTATTTAATCTAAAATAATAATATAACAATTAACCCACCCTTCCATTTTTTTGTTAATCTTATATGCACTCGTCGTATTCCCTTACAAGAACAACACAAAATAGTTAATCAACCCTTTCTATGGTAGTATCACCAATTTGAAGCACCACACGAGTACATAATTATTTACTTGTTTATTATGGAAAAATATATCCACTAATACTCTAAAAAGTTGTGTAGATTGAATGTAGTTTTAATTAGTCATTACTTGTCATGGCAGAGTTAAATTCTGGTTCTGAATTGGCATAGGAGTAGGAAGGCAGGAAAAAAAGTCAGAATTGTTTACCAATCAATAAACACATAGCCACGTGATTATACGTAATAATAGATATATCTATGAAACAAGGAAAGACATTATGACAGATCGACATTTGGTAACGAAAGTATTATTCTTTCTCTATTATTCCTCAGTATAAACCAGTTCATTTGTGAAAAGTAATAAATATATTTTTAGTGCTTTTATTTCTGACTTAGATGAAAAGAGCTTTTTTTTTTGTTCCCTCGTATTGAGAATAATCGCTATTTGTCTGTTCTTTTTTAGAAAGGTCTCCTGAACATTGCCATAATAAAAGTATTGCCACAAAAGCCGAACAGAAAGTCTCCTTGCAAGTAGAGAAAAATCATACTGCTGCTACTACACAACCAGTTGCTTACTCGTCCCTCTACTTAATAAGTTCACATGTACAAAATGGCTTTTGCCTAAAAGCATCAGATTCAGCATAATAAATAAATATTAACCAAAGGAATTTTAAAATGGAATTGCCTATTACAATCCTGTATCATCAACAAAACTATATTTCCAATCAAATATTTCTACATCCTAATAACTTGATAAACGATGTTACAGATGCCATCAGATCAGCCAGAATACAACAACCAAAAATTTGACAATTTGATCAAATCAATTCAGCGCAAACAACAAATTGGTTGCCAGGCCTTTCTGACCACTCAAAGAAAGAAATCATGAGATATATAAGCAAACAACCCTGCTACAGCTAACATCCTCACTCAGCTTCTGTTAGGTCTACTACTTCTATCTGCTGGCGAAATCTGTTGATCAACCGTTGACAGCATCTGGGGCATCGACATGCCTCCGGAAACTACAATTTCTGCATTTGAGAAAAAGAGAAGGGATATCTCTGTGAACGTGTATTAATTAATGGTAAACCAAGAGTTTGTTCACTTTTCCAGACAAAAAAAAAATTATTCACTTTTGAGGTCATATATAACTCCTCTGCTTTATGCAGAGCAGCTGAAGTAACAACCAAAAAACTGAAAACTAATAGTAATTTAAAGAACACGAATTTAACACACTATAAGACCAAGACCCACCCCTCAATGTTCTAAACAGGGGGGCAACATTGTCAAATCAGGAAAACTATACATGTCAAAGCCCCTTTGCACGGTGGCATCTAATGAGGGTACGGGTAACATAATGTCCTAAACTGGAGACCCTGAAAGGTTTGTATTTAGTAATGACGGACAATGTGCAATTTCCAGTTTTATCACAGTTAAAAGGTGAAATCAATTATACTCCAATAGTCTAGAAATAATAAAAGTATTAAAATCAAAGTACTGACCAATTCCTTCTCTAACTGATAAATTTGGCCTTATAACATCGTTGGCGTTCACAAGGAATATATCACCAATGTATAGATGGTTGGTTGGCACATAAACGCAGCATAGCTCCTCCTCTCCAGAATAATTCTGCATCAGGGGAAAAAAAACTCGAGCCATTATTACTTGCTAATGTTCAAACAAATGAATCCATGTAATCTATTTAACTTGTTAGCCACCAATATTCATTCTCAAACATCACAACCTCAATTTCCAACACATCATCAGAATGACATAGCCCAACTCTTTACACTAGACAGCATGTAGGAAGTAAAGTACTCTTCTTTTTAAGAAGAAAAAGAAATACACTCTTAGTGGCAAAATTTACACCGAGTTAATCAAACAAATTCAACAAATTATTCCTGTTAAATTGAAGAAGAGAGTCGAAGTAAGTTTCACAGATGTTCCACTGACATCAAAAGAACAGTAAAATAAAAAACAAATTAAGGATTGGCAATTTGGCAGCACATAGCACAAGCTTGCTATTCAACTAAAGGCAGTCTAGATATGATTAGTTCCAGAAATACAAAAAATGATAAACAAACCTGGAGAACAACAGATGAAGTGATGAACCCAAATGCATATTCACCAATACGTGGATGTCTTATGATGGCAACCTCCTTGAAAGCTTGTGTATTTTGATCTGAAATTATGAAGCCATAGATTTTATAGACTGCAGATTCCAGCTCACGTACCTCACTATGCTAATTCAATTAAAATAACAAGTTATAATAATATGGAGCAGACCTGGGGATATGGCAGCACTAATCTGCTTGGAAGCATTGTAGATATGACGAACAAAAGGCATCCGTTTGATAAACCACTCCCCAAGATTCAGGACTGAAGCACCCAACCACGATGACATGAACACCCCGACCAAGAAGATGAATGTTATGGAAGTTACAAATCCAAGACCTGATGCCAATGTGAACAAGTCAAAAAATAATTGACTAGGTAGACGTATACAAGATAACTACTCATTGCACAATCTAAAATCACATTCTTCTCGTAACAAATGGATTTGGAGCAAGCAACTAACCATCTGACTATGAAGTGAAACTCTAGACTTTAGAAATGCATTTAGTTCTAGAAACAAAAGAACTTCAATTTACCAAGGAAATTCTTGAATAGATATATCAAGTCAGATCCTATAGTACATTATCTTGAAAGAGCACTAATATGGGAATCGGGAAGCTCAGTTCCAAACCACAAAGAGGTGGTCCCCAAAAGCAAAGTGAGATAATTACTAAATCTTTGGTAAAGGCAGAAGAATTGCCAAGTGAAACTATAACAATGGTGACGATATAAGGTTCTACCAAGACATGAAGAGAGATGTTCTAGCTCAGGGAATTTGTTTGTAGGTGTATGAAGTAATATGGAGAGGTATAGGAAGACAGACACATCAAAGGCAGAGAGAGAATAAAATAAGAGGCTATAAAGATCTCACGAGAATATTTAGTTTCAATATCATAGAAGACATGTATAGTATGCCATTCTAACAATACGTGGCACATAATAATCCTAAGCATACAAAATTGTTCATTTACTATTTCTAATCCATGAGAGAACTCACTAACAACATTACAAGTCAACAGAAGTAGTTTAAACCAAAATATTGCTTCATCGAAATTGGTTCCAAATGTAATTGAATAATGTTTTTCATAATCATCAAATAAATAGAATGGAGAACACAACGTACTGCCAGATAGCAGATATGCTTACCAAAAATATCAATTCCAAGTTGAGCATAAATTGGTGAGAAAAAACCGTCCACAAAGTGAATAAACCACCACGTAATATAGAAAGTTATAGCTATTGGAAATAAGATCACACTGCAAACAAAGCAAAGAGTCAAAATATAATACAACAGCAAAGAGGAGAAAATCCATAACTATACAAATGAATTTGCTGTATAAAAAGAATCGCATAATTTGCCAACAAACTTTAATTGCACCCACCTCCATTACCATCCATAAAACATAAACACTACAAACTTTTTAAATCCAATGAGACAAACAAGAAGATGAAAATTAGATAGCTGGTGTTTGGTCATTGAAGAAATTAGCAATAACACCATAATTGTCTTTCTTTTTTTAGTGTAGAATCTCTAATTCCCATTAAGTACACAACTTTAGTGGCAGTAGCAGTTGCTGTTGGCTGTAGTATCAGTAGTAGCAATGGCGGTTGCTGAAAAGTTGTCTTCCTATTTTACATGCAGAGAGAACATCCTCGCCCAAATGTCTAAACCCTATTAAGTAAAAGAATTATAAATATAATTAAGAGGTGGAAGTAAGAAAAGCGCACCATCCTGTCATGAACTTTTTTGACGCCCAGCTTCTAACGACTTTGGTAAAAGTCTACAAGTGACATAACAAAGTTAAGCAAGAGTTAGGCATATAAGACAGACACACAAATGTATGTATAATCAGAACAAACCAGGTTACAAAGAGATTATAAAAAATGGGATATGCATAAATTATGTGTCATAGAGTTATATATAATTATACACATATCATATATGCATCATATTTCTCAAAATCGATCACTTGAATTAAGATAAAAAATTATCAGTGAAAAATTGCTCTCAGGGCATAACTTTGTTCGACCCATATTACACTTAACTTTCTAAACAAACTCTGAAATCCAGTTGAATGTAGTTTAAATCATCACACACCAATAAAAATGATAAATAACAATAAACCCTTTATTTC
The DNA here is from genome assembly GCF_963169125.1 of Humulus lupulus. NCBI lineage: Eukaryota > Viridiplantae > Streptophyta > Magnoliopsida > Rosales > Cannabaceae > Humulus > Humulus lupulus. The sequence goes on along the minus strand of NC_084800.1, from coordinate 45,617,913 downwards.
CTTGTATAAATCTTTCCATTAGAATCAAGTGTAAAATCCGAATGACCCTTCTAATTCCAGTACGCTTTAAATTTCAATCACAAATCATCATCATCAAAAGTAAACACAACTACAAAACAAGCAGCAAACCAAGCGAATCTGAGTTTTGCAAATCAATTCGCTACAAAAAAAGAAAATGAAATGTACTAGGTCAAGTCAAACACAACTAAGAGCTATGACTCTGACTCGGACTATCAGAGAAGCTTTACCATTCCCAAATCACGATAAAAAATAAAAATACATAAAAACTATAGAACTCTAATTTCCCCTGCAATTCTAAAGAATTTCCTGGCAACCAAACAGAAATGGAAAAAAAAAAATCAAAGCGATCAAGCGCCTAACTGAAATCCAAATGAGCGAAATATACCTCGCGACCGGGGTGATGAGTCGATGATGACGAGGAAGAAGGTTTGGAAGAAGCTTCGTCGTGAGCAGAGTCAGCGACGGGGATGAGAAGCTCGCGATCTCGCTCTCTGTCTCTGTTGGCCATTACAATCGACGACGTCTTATCATCGCCCATCGCCGGCAACCCCTAAGGAAACGTCGTCGTTTCAGCTCCGCAACTGTGTGCTTCAGTCACGAAATTTCCCCAAAGAGAAGCAAACAAACAGACACTCTTTAAGAATCCTCCCTTTCCCTTCCTTCCAAATCTCGGTCTTGTTTGCTTTTTTTTTCTTCTTTTTTTTCCCCAATTTGAAAAATATTATTATTTTTTATGTAATAACCTATGGGAATTAGGAAGGACTGATGGGGCTGCGGGATGGATACGGATTAAGGAATACTAATTAAAATAATTACATAATTAATTGGTTTAGGTAAACTATGTAGTTTTTTTTTGGCCGGAGGAGGTGGGGGTTTTCATGTGAGCAGTTTAAGAAAATGTGGATTATTTAATTATGAAATATAATTATTTATTTACATTGTAGACTAAGCTAAGCTGTATTTAAAACAAGGTGGTGTTGGATTTTTAAGGGTTTAAACTGTAATATGCTGTCAACAATTAGTGTTTGCGGAGCTGTCCCCAATGATTAGGTGCTAGAATTTTTGTGTGAGGGCATATTTGTCCTCTCAATCATCTTTTATTTACATCTGTGCACATACACTTTCTATTTTTATTAGAATAAATAATATTTTTGGCTCCCCAACTATTACAATTTTCTGATTCTGCATGATTCGCAATATTAATTTCAATTAAATATTTAAATTAAAAATTAATAATATTAAAATAATAAGATAAAAAAATGAAAATTAATTTAAAACTAAAAAAGAATACACAGCCTCTAATCCCCCCCCCCCCTCCCACCTTCTCTCTCTTTCCTTCATCTTCTTTCCTCACATGGAACCCTAGCCGCCGCCATACCCACCTCCGACCACCATTCTCCATCGCCATAACCACCAGAGCTCCAAGCCGAGCGTACTTGTAATAACTCAAAATCACTAATAAGGCTTAAGGACCTTGATTAGCATGTCGAGAGGACGTGATTGATATATGTGTGATTTAATGATTTAATACATAATTATGTGGCATGCATGAATAATATGATTATATGAGTATGTGGCATGCATGTTTGTGGATATTAGACATGCATGTGGGTTATTTATAGCTTATAAGGACATATTTGTAATTTTGGTCCGTAGAGGGCATAAATGTGATTATATGTGATAAATTGTTGAGACCACATTATTATGTGCATATATTTGCAGCGTATGGATCGAGACGGTCCTAGTGGGTGGATTGGTGAAATAGTCACGGCGGGGGTTAATACCCGGCTCGGGGGAGCCTAGGGGTATTTGGAAGGGAATTTAGTGGATATTTAGGGAATTATGGATATTGAATAAGTATTTGGTGATTAATTGGTTACGATTGGATTAATTGTTGAGGAATTAGCATAAATTAGGAGCAAAATGACTAATTTACCCTTAGAGCAATTAAAGGGCTAAGTAAACTATGAGAGGACATTTTAGTCATTTTATTGGCCAAGGGTATTGTCAGCTAAGTCCTAGAAGGAGTTGGAACCCACTATTCTCTACTGGAATCAAAGGAATGTTCAGCGCTCTCTCTCATCTCTCTCACGATTTCTCCCCCCTCTCTCTCATTCGGTGATTGAATTTGAGCTGCTGAAGGAATTGAAGGGTTGAGGAGCTTAGGCTTGAAGCTGGAATTTGGATGAATTGAGGCTTGGAAACCAGGAGGTTTAGCTAGGACATAAGCTTAGGCTTGGAGGTTCTAGCTTGTGGGAATCAACCATAATTGAGGTAAATTTTCATCACAGATCATGTTAAGGAATTCCGGTATTTGTGTGGGATTAGACTGAGTTTTGGGTATTAAAATAACTGAGTGTTGAGTGGTAATTTCTACTGAATTGGGGTATTGATTTTAGTATAATTGTTAGGAGATTAATGTATAAAGTATGTGATTTAATTCTGAACTCGTAGCTGGGTTTAGTTATGATTGAGAGGCTTTATTGGGCTTGAATTATGGGATAGTTGGCTGGGAGAAACATGAGGAAAACCCATAATTTCTAGGTTCGAAGGAGGCACACCGCGGCCCAGCCCTGGGGCACCGCAGCGCGTGTGGCCTGGTTGCTCTCTAACTTGGGGGTGCGACGCGACTCACTAGGCCAAGTCGCAACCCGCCTCCCATTTGGCTTGGGACCTTGCTCTCTAACTTGGGGGACCAAGTCGCAACCCGCCTGGGGATTTTAGCCTTAGAAAATTTTTTCTAGAATTGGCAAGGCTCGGGGGTTCGAACCTGGGCGCTCAGGATAATTTATACTACCCGGTTTAGTATAAATTGAGGTCCCGGAGGCTAGTTTCTGTCTCCTAAGTACTTATTTGGATTGGAAGTTAACAATTACCCATTGGACACTGTGATTAGGTTTATCGCCAAGGCTTAGGACTGAGGATCGTGCTCAAGACCATTCTATTATCTTCGTTCGGAATTAAAGGTAAGAAAACTTCACCCTTGTGTGGCTGTGTTGGGACTGAGATTCCCTGTATTTGAATACAAATGTTGTATTATTGTGATATGCCATGTGAGCATGAAATAAACGGCCTAAGAGAGCCGGGGTTGATAATTTGCACACAGGACGCGACTCGGCCACTGAGAGCTGGGGTCAGCTAGATAAACACTGGACTCGGACTAAGAGAGCCGGAGTCAGTGAGTTAAACAGAGGGTGCGGCCTAAGGGCGTCGACCTTGAATATTGTATGATGATTGTGATTAACTGTTGAATATAAATATGTTTTCTGTTGTTAATCTGAGGCTTATGGCTAGTTGAATATCTGGATGATTCATTGATTGTCATCACTGATTATGTGTCTGCTATGCTGTTATGGTTTTCTTGTTGGGCCTTGGCTCACGGGTGCTACGTGGTGTAGGTAAAGACAAGGGTAAGATGGACCAACCATGAGTTGGAAAGCTCTGGGGGCGAGGTGTACATTGTCAGCTGCTCGTCCACCACGACCGAGGGATGGTACAAGGACAGAAACCTAAATGTGTATCTTGCCATTATAGTGGCCTTTGATTGTATATGACTGTTTTTGGAAGTTTGTAAATTTGTCCTTTAAACCTTGTTTTTGGGATCCCGTGTGCTAAATATTTATTTTAATGAAAATTGTCCGTTTATGACCAAAAACTTTTAACCCTAACTTGATTATGACTTTAGGATCACATCTTTATTCAAATGACTTGATTAGCAAGTCTTGCACTATTTTAAACACACAGTGTAACAGTCTTGGTTATCCAGAGCGTTACAGTACTACCCCTTGCCTATTCCCCACGAGCCCAAGCTCCGAGAGAGCCCAGCCCAAAAATCATTGCCATCCCCAAACCCTCGCCTCCTCTTCAACTCGATCCCATCTCCACGAACTCCCAGACCCCCAGCTCCATCCGTGACTCCGTGCCCAGCCTTTCTCGCAGGTGCGCGAGCCTAGTCGAGACACCCATGTGATTCCAAGCGCACGCATCCCCGAGCCCATCTGTAAGAACCCAGTCGCAAGCCACTGCGAACCCAGATGCAAAGCACTGAGATGCGAACCCAGTCACCCATTTTGTGTTTGAAAAGTTGAAATCTTCTTGTGTTTGCTTGAATCCGAGTTTGAATTTGAATTTTTAGTTTGAATATGAGCTTGAAGATGAAGCATAGATTATTGGGCTTAGCTATGTCTGATTTGGTTTTTCAAAGTGAATGTTTGATTTTGTGATTTAATTTTAGAACTTAGGTTTAAGTATAATTAAAGAGTTTAGTTTTAGTTTTGGTTGATTCAAATTCAATTTAATTATCTTAAACAAAATATATAAATAAATAAATAATGTAATAAAGTTTTAATAAGAAAATTGATTTTCAATTAATTATTTAATTTAAATTAATTTTTTAAAATTTTAATTATACACGTGACAGTGACGTGGCAATGTCACGTCAATACTTAAAGTGTCAAATCAATACTTTGTTAGTCATGTATGATGAAAACTAATAGAAGGAACACAATAATGTAACGATAATAGTTTGAAGGGAATTTAAAACATCGCAAATCATTCATTGGCCACAATCATACAGTGGTAATAGTTCGATGGGCAAATATGTTATTTATTATTTTTACTATTATTGTTGTTGTTGATAAGTTGTTTTTTAACTACTGTTAAGAGTTATTTAGGTGTGTGGTACGTGTCATTTAACAATAACAACTTTAAACGTTTTTGTTTTTATGTTTTGTCTCATTACCTGTTTAGATTTTATGTTTTGACAAATTATTTTTTGGACATTGTGTTTTGTAAAATGATTCAAATAGATCTCTAAATCTTATTTCGATAAAAAAAAATTGAATATAACAACACATTTATTTGCATAATGATTGTGTTTTTGTTATAGTTGTATGCTTGGTGAATTATTTGTGATTTTAGTTAAAAAAAAACTTTGATTTAAATCATATTTAGAGATCTATTTGAACTATTTTACAAAACACATAGTTCAAAAAATAGTTTATCAAAACACATGGTCAAAACATGTACTTAAACAAAGCACATAATCCAAATAAGTATAAACTCAACAAAAAATAACAATCCATTTTAAAAAAAAAAAATCAAATTAAGACGGTTTATACTTTTTTTGACTTTATGTTTTGTCCCTTATTTGTTTGGACCTCGTATTACAAATTGTTCAAATCAACTCTTAAACACGCTTTTGATGTAAAAAATGAATATAACAATACAGCTGTTACGTAGAATAATCGTACTTTTATTGTGAATTGTTATTTTGGTTAATTATTTGTAATTTTAGTTCAAATTTTTTTTAATCAAAATCAAATTTAAGTAATTATTTGAACCATTTTATAAAACATAAGGTTAAAAAAAATAAAACCCAAATAATTTTTTTTTAATAAGAGCTATTTATTTTAATATAGGCTTTGTATTGAGCATAATGTCGAAGACATGCTACTTATACACAAAAATATGTTGTGTTTTGTGTTGGAACTTGAAAAGAAAAGAAATTGGGTTTGATTAGAAGAAAGAAAAATTAGGTAAGGTAATGAAGTGTGAGTGGGCGTGGGCTTTGACATTTTAAGGCAAAATAAGGGATGGTTGGTGGGGGGATAGTATATTTTCTATGGTTGAAATGAGCACGTTAATTTATGGGCAAGGCAATAATATGGTCATGGTCATGGTCAAATTTAAAAGACTATAACAAACAATTAACGGTGGAAAAAGTTTTCTTACGTAACCTATACTTTCTGTTCTGATATGAGACGACTCTCCATATTAACAAGATTTTATTTAAAGTATCCAATTTGTAACAAGAGAAAAAGGAAACAATTACGATGAATTTCACTCCTTAACTCAAAATGGGAAACTGAAATTTAAAAATATAACTTTTCTTGTCATTTATTACTAGTTTTTAGTGGCATAAATATATGTTCAAAAGACAATTAGTATTAATTAATTAAATGTAGTACAATTTGGTTAATATGATTAATAGGTCGAAAATATGGCATGTAAAAATCTGCCTAAGTAGACAAGTCAATAAATGTATAATAGTCTTCTGAATTTTAGTTAAATATCATATTTGACTTTTTATTTTCAAAATTTCTAATAATAATTGTCTATTTTATAGAATATATTAAAATTAGTCTTCTACGTAATTTTGTCAAGTTTTTTATGGATAAAACTATTTTAATTTCAGTTCATTTATATTATTTTTTATTTTAAAAAATTAAACTAGAATAACAAAAATATAAGTATTAAACAAAACGTCATGATTTTTTTTTTTAAAAAAAAGTTTTAGTTTCAAAAAATAATAATTAATATATTAATTAGAATAAATTTAAAAATAAAATGTATTATTTAATAGATCACTGAAATCAGGTAGAAAGTTAATTTTAATAATTTGCATGATAAAAATTATTAATTTTTTCAAAAAGAATTAAATATATTATTTAGTTAAAATTCATAAGGGGAATTACTGTATATGCGGTAATATATTTTTTTTTTCAAGTTTTACTACCTTATACTTTTCCTTTCATTTTATATATATATATATATATTTTTTTCCTTTTACGTTAAAATATATTTTAACATTTTAATTTTAAGATCTCTCTTTCTTCTCTCTTCTCTCTTCAATCTAATCCATTCTTCTCTCTTTTATCTTCGATCTAGTCCATTATTTCTCTTATTCTTCTGGTTTTATCTATCACGTTCTCACTTCTCTCTCTTGTTTTCTCTTTCTCACAAATCCTCTTCTCTTCCTATTTCCTTTGTCACACTCTCTATTCTCTTCCCGTTTCTCTGTATCATACACACTCTCATTTCTCATGTCCCCGCCCATCATCCACGACGTGTATAAGCTTAAAGTTGTAGTCATTAAACTTCGTCTCTGCAACAAGAAGTTCAGTTGGGTAAATTAAGTTGCATTTATGATACTTTTAAATCAATATTAGCAATCTGAAATATGATATGCAACTAAATACAACCATGACCGCTTAAAAATTGTACTTAACATTGAAACCCCATTCCATACTTGTTGACATCAATACTTGATTATCTTTAATTTGCTAATAAATTATTTGACCAGTTTTAAAGAGACTTAAAGAATGTACTTAACTTAGGAAGACAATATGATGAAATTAACATATGAATTTTTAAGTTGTCATGAGTTGTATAGGGTTGTATGGTCTTGCATTTGAGGTTGCAGTGAGTAGTATCAGTTGCATAAAGATGAAGTTAACATATGAGTTTTTAAGTTGTCATGGGTTGTATAAGGTTGCAGTGGGTTGCATAATGATAAAATTAGCATAAGAGTTTCTAAGTTATCATGGGTTGCATGAGCTTGCATTTGAGGTTGCAGTGGGTAGCATGAGTTGCATAAGAATGACATTAGCATATGAGTTTTTAAGTTGTCTTGGGTTGCATAGACTTGCATTTTAGGCTGCATGAGTTGCATAAGAATTAAAATAGCATATAAATTTTTAAGCTGTCATGAGTTGCATTGAGTTGCATGAACTTGTATTTGAGATTTCAGTAGGTTGCAAAATGATGAAATTAAAATATAAATTTTTAAGTTGTCATATGTTGCATTGGATTGCATGAGATTATATTATGGTTGCATGGGATTGCATGAGCTTAAAATGGTAAACTATAAACTATAAAATTGTGTTCGGAGAGAAAGAGAAAGAAACTCCCCTATCCTTCAAAATTTGTTCATTTTTATGATAAGTTGTCATTACTGATTATGAGAGCATTGATAAATATATATCTCGTGTAAATTAATGGTATGGATATGCTTAATAGTCGACGTATTTTATCCTTCATTTTATGTTTTGTTACACTTTATTTATATTTGAGACTGAAAAATATCTTACTAAATTTTTATTTGTACAATGATAGATATAAGTTTATTTCTGGCAACATATTGATAAATGTACATCCTTCTATTCTTGCTAAATGGACAATTTATACGTTTTTATACCAAATCCCAATTATCAATTATCAAGCTTTTCTTCCAAATTTATCAAATATAAAATAACAAGTTACACTTGTGAATGATCACAAAGAACAAAGAAGCAAAGTCATGCAAAAAAACATAAATGCATAATGATTTCTATGTAAACCGTAATTTTGAAAATATAAATTTTAATATATATATTAATGAAACAAATTTTAAATTATGGTATAAATGAAAGAAATTTTTTTCATAAATATATAAATGAAAAAATCCCAACACTAAATAATATTTTCTCATAAAATGTAACTAATAAGAAGATAAAAAAATATATTAAATGTCATACGTGCGCAGGTGTTGTGTAGTGCAATTATTACCTACTTTTACTCTATGTTTGGTATTAAAGAAAGAAAATAGAACAAAAAGAAAATACGAGGGATGGAGAATCATAAATAAATAAAAAATGAAATGTATTTCCTACTTGTTAGGAATAAAAAAAATAGTTACTAATATTATACTTAAAATTATTAATATAATATTTTTTGTAAAAATATTATATTTGTTAGAGAAGAAAAGTGGGAGGAAGGAATTTTTTTTAGAGAAAAGTGGAGAGAAGTAAAATGTGGAGTTGTTTGGTAGGAGAAAGGTGGAAAAGAAAATTGGAAAAAAAAATACGTAGGGCCGATGCCAAATATTTTTTCTCTAAATTGGAGAGAAAACTAAATAGAAAATATGGGACTTAGTTGTAGCGTCTCAAATTTGCTAATAAAGTTTAAGGCCTTGATTAGCGTGTCGGAAGACAATAATTGATTTTATTATGCTCATATGTGAATTTAATGATTATATGACTATAAATGTATGTTTAGGTGAATTAAATATGCATGTGGGCCCAATTTGGTTATTAGGGGCATATTTGTAATTTTAGTCTGTTTAGGACATAAATGTAATGTATGAGTGTATTGTGATTGATGCCACAAGAGTATGGTGTTATATTGGTGATGTACGATATGAGACGGTCCTAGGGAGCAGATTAGCTAAATAGTCACAACGTAATCGCATACCCAACTCAGGAGGAGCCTATGGGTATTTTGGGAGCACAGTTGATGTTCGGGATTTACTGGGTAACGGGTAATGATTTAGAGATTGTTTGAGTATGTTGGGGATTAAATAGGGATTTATAGGAATACTTGAGGATTTAGCGGGATGTGACAATTGACGGAATTGCCCTTGGTGGCATTAAAGAATTGAGGATGGACATAGAGGCGTTTTGGTCATTAGGCAGCTGAGATAGACGTAGGTAGCTGAGTGGCTTTGAGAAAACACTGGAACTAGGAAAATAGTATAAGGAAACATAACTCTCAGCACTCTCTCTCTTACTCAGTTCTCTCTCCCTCTCTATGGTGCTTGAAGGTTTTGATGAAACTTTGAGGATTCTAGGCTAAAGAATTGGAGGATTGGACTTGTCGTGCTTGGGGATTAGCTCAAGATTGAACATATCTTAGAGGAAAGGGCCTAAACTTAATATTTTATATATAATTCTGTTGAATTCTGTTAGAATTATAGGCTTGCATGTGAGAGGATTCCAATATTGGTTTTGGGTGTTTGATGAGTATATGGAATTGTTTATGGGATTGTTGAGATGTTTATGATGTGTGAATAAGAATAATAGGCTCAATTCTGATTTTGGCTGGTGTTTGGAGTATGAACTATTGATTTAGGCTCGGGAAAACATAAGAAACATGGCTGACTTCTGGGTTTTTGGGACTCGTGCCGCGGCACAGGGCTTAGCGCGGCCTGTGTCCTCCAGTAGAGAGGGCTTTTCCCTCTGACTTGTAGCGGGTTGCGACCCTAAGGGGCGAGCCACGACTAAAAATGGAAAGAAAGGGGAAATGGAGGTTTTAAGCTCGAGAACTCGATAAGGCTCGGGAAGGATTCTACTACCCGGTTTAGTAAAATTCAAAGTCCCGGAGGCTAGAGTGATATTTCGAAGCTATTATTTGGTTTACGGCTTGATGGATGGTTACTATGAATGCGTTGTGACTAGGTTTTCGCCAAAGCTCGAACTAGGGGACCGTGCTCGGGATCGCGGTAGTCACTCGACTCGGGACATAGGTAAGAAAATTGTTGTACCCATAGAGCAGTGCATGACCTTATTGCTTGTGTTTCAGGGCGTGACCATATTGTTTATGTTTAATAAATGTATGAATATCTGTGAATATTATGTTGTGTTATGCCTGTTTATGAATTACAGGTGAAGGCCAGGAACGGCAAAGGCCGGGAACGGCAAGAATCCGAGTACGACAAGGGGCCGAGGTCGACGTTGAGCACGCTAAGTGTGGGCCGTTAGGGAGAGACCCTCCAAGGGTGTTGTATCCACTTGCTTGGTGAAGATCGCGAACCAAAGGCCTGGTAAAGTGCATGGATCAGCGTAGACTGCTATACGTTTCGCATGTTGGTTGTTTTTCTGTATGTTGTGGATTGTTATGTTATATGTTGAGTTTTCTTGATAAGCTTCGACTCACGGGTGCTCTATGGTGCAGGTAAGGGCAAAGGAGGTCGACCAACCATGAGTACGGAGAGCATAGAACGATGGGTACATGTTCGACCTACCTGACTGTAACGCCCTAGTTACCCCAGAACAGTTACGGTGAACAGTGAACCGGAAATTTGACTCGCTACCCGAGTCCTTTGGTTAAAAACGTGATCTAAGTATCATTATCAGGTTGAGGTGAAAAACCAATAAAAAGGAAATGGTACATTTCATTAAGTAAATAAACTGCTCATGAGCCTTTTAAAATGTTTACAAGTAGTTCATAATACAAAAGAGTTGCTACAGTTTCAAATTTACAATCCCCGCCGGCCTAAGCGGCAAAAATAGGATAAACCCTTAGTCCCTCTGAGAACTCCTTGACCGTGGCAGTCAAGCGGCCCTGTATGTACATTACATCGCCCAAGCTCTCCACTCAAAGCTGGCCAAGCTTTTCCTTTCCTTTACCTGCACCACACAGCACCCATGAGCCAAGGCCCAACAAGAAAACATAATAAAACATGATATAATATCAACAACGATCATAATAATCATTCAGGACTATCAGTCCAACAAATAGGTGACAATAGCCAAAAGTCACAATAATGAGCATCGCTCCCTTTAGCCATGTGACGATAGAGTCACCAGGGCTTAACAGATAGGTGATTCTTTCATAAGCTTGTTCAGGACAGGTGCATGGTGATTGGTCACCAACATAACCTTCCTCACGACTCTAGAGTCGAAACTATGGACAACGTCCCTTAGCCTTGTGACAGACAGTCACCGGGGTCATATACCTTGGCTATAATCATCTGGTCGTAGACCAGGCAAGCGCTTGTAAGTTTCTCGACCCTAGGGTCGGTCTGGCATTAATGCTATAGAGCCATTCAATGCATGATTCTCGACTTTAGAGTCGGTCCCTGACTAGTCAGTGTCTCAAGCAGGTAATCAACGTTCAATGGCATTTAATATGCAATCCATGTCCACATATATCAACCAGCATGCCTCAAATATCAAACCATACATGCTATATATCTATACAGGGTGCAACTGTATTCATACACTGTTTTCTTACCTCTGGTTCGAGTGAGAATATTATATGAACGACCCCTGAGAACGATCAACCTTTAAAATCCTTGACTGTCACTTGGTCATAACCAAATTATAGAATTTATCAATAAAAATGATAACCGAGGGTTCCCAAACCAAAACCCAGCCCCCGAGACCTCAAACACTACCCAACCGGGTACTAGATCCAACCCCAAGGCCTATGGTTTGAATCCCCGAGCCAAAAACCTCATTTTAGCAAAATTGGCCTTAAGGGCCGCGGCCCCCCTCTGCTGCGCCGCGGCGCGCCTCCAAACAAAGAGGCTCCCTGCCTGCCAAACGCCAAGGGCCGCGGCGCTCCCCTGCTGCGCCGCGGCACTCAGCCCAGAATGGCTAAGTCGGCCACACGAACCAGTTTTTCTCCCTGTGTAATTTTCTCTCAAACCAGTCCTTCAAACCCTCATAGAACCTCTTCCTAACACACAATTAAACCCCCAAACAACTCCCTTAGCTCACTCACATCAAACCCCAATCAAACTAACATTAAAACCCCCTTTGATTCACACTTTCCACATCAAAACTCATGACTGAAAAGCTAAAACAAAAACAGAGCATAACTTAAGTTCAGTGATCAAAACTTACCTCAAAACCTGTTTTGAACTTCCCACACAAGCAGAACCAAGTCTACCAACTCAGCCTTGAAGTTCCTTAGCTTGATATCCCACCTAGAACTCAAAACTCTCAAAGAAGGCAATGGAGAAGATGAAGCTAGGAGAAGGTACGGGAAAAGAAGAAGCAAACCCCTGCTTTACTCTGTTTATTCCACAGCTTTCTAAGCCACTTAAGTCATATATATCCTTCCAAAAAGACCAAAATACCCCTTGTGTCATCTTAAGCCTCTAAGGCCACCCCAAGGGCAAAATTGGTACTTCCCGCTTAACTTGTTAATTATAATTAATGCTTCCCAATTCCCGCTAATCTCAATATCCTCAAACACCAATAGTTCATATCCCGTTTCCCTAAAATCCCCGGTAACGCTATAACCACCAATATCACCCCGAGACTCACCCCGAGCCCCGAGCCCAAACCTGTTATGACCAAACCGATAAATCATGTTTAAAGATCGTCTCATGTCGAAATACTCGAACCAATCCACATTATAATGTGGTCTCACAATATATCATTATCACGCAAACAAATATTCAAGTATACCCTCAATGGGCCAAATTACCAAAATACCCCTGTAAGCAAATGTGGACTCACATGCACGCATTTATCATCATATTATAATATAATTCTCATAAACATGCATAAACACATTTAATGGCATAATTAAACAGTTACGGCCCTCCCGGCCTACTAATCCGGCCATTAACCATAATAGGGAATCCGGGGCATTACACTGACTGCCACGACGAGAGTTATTTTCATAAATGTAATGTATTGAATTGCTTTGTCACTTAGGTCGACCGTAATTATTTTTTTGATTTGTAATACACTTTCTAAACAATATTTTGGGAACCTAACTGTATAACTTTTTATAATTTTAATGAATGTTCAAATTTTTATAATTAACGTTGTTAAATTATTTTAATTTAGTCACACTTTTAACATAAAACCTCAATTAGTGAGCTAATGACACTTTTATAACTCACATAGTAACAACTCTAAGGTAGTAGGGTGTTATATTAGTTGTTGATAATTATATGACCAAACTAACCCTAAAAAGTTGAGTAATATAAGGGTAAAAGTGTCAAAACAAAATATCATTTCTAAATTTTTATTAAAATAATAAATAAATAAAATTATTTTTTTTCTATTTTCTTTACCCTCCTTTTACCAAACACATAGGAGAGAAAATATAATTTTATTCTTTCTTTTACCTTTTCTTCCCCTTATATTTTTTCTCTTTCTATCCACTCTACCAAGCATAGGGTTAGTCTTTTTATTTTTAGGTGAAGTTTCGATGGGTGTATTGGAATGGAAATGAATCGATTTTCATTCCATTATTTTGTTTGGTTGCATTTTAGAGTACTAGAATGTCATTTTGTTTCAGGTATTTCTCGAGGGATAATCCCACATCAGCAATCCTAGACACCTCACCAGAAGCCTCATGTTCTCCTAAGAATCCTCGAAGAATGATGCCACATTAGTCGTCTTCGAGAGAGTCATCAGAAACCTCCCGAGTAACTACATCCTCGAGAAGAGAGCTCGAAAGAAGAAGCCAACACCTGAGGGCTCCCGGGATATAACTTCTCAGAAAGTCCCTCGAGGAAGTACCCAGGAAAATATGTTTATGTTGACCCCTTGGAGAGCTCGAGAAGCCTCATCGAGAAATGGATTAGCAAATTTCCCAAAAGGCCTAGGGACCATAGGACGTACGCTCAGTGCTGGCCTCACCTTCAAGGTGGTTCCCTGCACCTTTCCGTTAGGATTTTGGGGACCACACCTTTATCATAAAGAAACGATCTAGAGGTGATTGATGTCCAGTCGACCTCACTACTCGTCGACACATGTCAAGTGTCTTATGCATAACCTCCACTTAATTGGGATATTAATGTAGATGTTTCATTTTTAATTACTTTGTTTTAATCCCTCGATGACACCTATAAATAGGGCATGAAAGGGTCATTTGTAGGGATCTGAAACCTTAATTTTGGGCTCCTATATTCATCTTGGAGCAAGACTAACCTTTGCCTAAGCTATAAAATTCAAAAAGGCTTGTGATTCCGGTAAGCCTTCATTAATACAAGTGACTCGTGGACTAGGTCTTGTTAATTGTTGAACCACGTAAAAAACTTCTTGGCTCTTGTAATATTTTTCTACAAGCCTTCCTCTTAGTTTTATAGTTAATGGAAATTTGGGCCACACATTCCAATGGAATGATTTTTCCATCATTTGTGGTGGAATGACTATTACATTTGAAAATATGAGGAAATATCATTACAATGCGAGATTAAAAAAATTAATAATTTTTTTATCAAATTTTTTCATTCATATTAATTTTTATTCCATTCATTTTCATATTCCTCAATTTTCATTCCTCACAACCAAACATCACTTTATTTATTTGTTGGAGACTTTTCTCTCCGTATTTTTTTTTAAAAATTGGATAGGAAAAATTATGGTGGGTCCCACTCCATTTTTTTCTTATCACTTTTCTCTATTTTTCTTTCTTACCAAACAACTCAATTTTATATTTTCTTTTCACTTTTATGTTTTCTTTTCTCATAATAGATAAGTATAGATGACAAAATAATCAAATCCAAACATGAGGTATTTTTATTAAATAAGCAAACAAACAAATACAATTGTTTAAATTCATTTATCCTAATAATTTCTTATAATATTATTAAAGTTATTTTTAATTTTTAAAGAAATTATGTTGACTAGCTTTTTCGCTTATAACTAAATAAATTAAAGCTTAAAGAAAATAAGATTGAACACAAGATTTTTACGTGGTTCAGGTTGTGAATCAACCCTAGTCTACGAGTCACTTGTATAAGGATGTGAAGAACTTGCAAAGCTCAAGTTCTCTTAAGGGTTTTAGGTACTCTGAAACTAGAAAATGAGATCATTTACCATGTTTTCCCTAGCCCTATTTATAGGTTCTTGGGGGTAATTAAGCTCATTAATTGGAGTTGATTATAATTATTCTCCCTTAATGAGGATTTATTACATGATAAATGAACATTCTTGCAGTAAACGAGTTGGTGGGCTCTAGTGTATCTTAGTAAGCCCATTGTGAGGAATGCCAACCCACTATTTTGTTGGGGAAAATGTCTCTAACACTATCAGAGTGGTGGATGCACATTTTTCAATTTCCGGCGGCGTTGTTATATAGTCATTTTGTCTCTTTTACGGAGTCGACAACACGATCCATGTGATAGTGGGTGTCAGAAAATTATCTGAGGTCCAAGGTCATTGTGCTCGACACTTGGTTGCCCTTCTCCTGGGCCAAAGGAAGGTCCTAGTAGACTTGGAGGAAGTGAGTGGAGGAGACAGCCTTGTAGTGAGACTTGGATCACCATTCTTAGAATATGGTCCTCGGGAGGCGACGCTTCCAGGAGTGAAATACTTCTCCGGAGATGGTGAAATGTGGTTGAAGGATAGGCTTATCTCTCGTGGAGCCCGCAGTACGTTCCAAGAGACTTAATCAGTCTACGTGGAATCTTAATCCCCTTTAAAGTGTGTCATGTGTCACTAGGTAAAAACACGAACAACAAATTTGTTGACCCAAACTCTTAAGTCTCCTTGTTTTGATGATTAACAAATATTTGATTATTATTTGTTACTAATGATTTGTTGATTTTGTAGCAAAAACCAAAATGAATTAGCACTTCAAAGTCAAACTTATGACCAAGGGAAAAATGGTCATTTTACCAAGTTTTCCGGAAATGACCCGAAATGGACTTCAAGACTCAAGAAACTCAAGATAAAGGTTTAATTTCATTTCTTAGTCTTGTAAAGTGATTGCAAGTATACTTTAAGTCATAAGTATAAAATTTGGCTCACTCATGTACTAAAAAATGGTGATTTTTTAAAATGAGAAATAAATATTCTAAATTCACTTTTAAGAAAATACATCTCGATACGGTCGTAACGCAATTGGAATTTTTGAAATCGGATAAACGAGCTAAAAGTTATAAAGAATTGAAAAACGGGAAAATAGGCATAATTCGGTATTTGCTCTCTGTTTGCCATCCGGAATTCCGGATTGGCAACCGGAATTCCGGTTCCCCATCCAGACTTCCGGTTCGCGGCAGACAGCTTCGAAAATTGACCCCTAACGGCTATAAACGGCTAGTTTTTTCCCAAACTCTATATAAACTCGTTTTTCACTTCAAATTGGTGGTTGGCTGAGCATTTATTACATATACCAAACCAAATCCATTGATTTCAAAGAGCTTTCAAAGTTTACTCATCCAAACACATATTCACACACTTGAGCCAAAATTTGTATTTATTTCTTCTAAGTGTGCTTGCTAATCACTCTAGGTTTCTCATTGTATTATCATACTTCTAGAGTGATTTTTGCTTGTAATATCAAACACATTCCCATATTGAGATTGAGGTGAGGTTGGCACCGGTTTTGTAAACAACCCGGTTAGAGTGAGATTGGCACTTCAACAATCCGAAAATGAGGTTGATAGTCCTTGGTGGTGGAAAACTATTGTAAGAGGTTTGGAAATACCTTGGTGAAAAATTCTCGGTTGTAA
The DNA here is from genome assembly GCF_963169125.1 of Humulus lupulus. Classification (NCBI taxonomy): domain Eukaryota; kingdom Viridiplantae; phylum Streptophyta; class Magnoliopsida; order Rosales; family Cannabaceae; genus Humulus; species Humulus lupulus. Next base: position 45,601,148 of record NC_084800.1, on the reverse strand, counting down.
GGGTTAGTCAAGCCCGCTAACTTGGCTCGATAGTTGAACTCAAAGCTAGGTCCTTAGCTTTGAAGACCAAGGACGTAGGTGGCTTAGTTCTACCGAACCTTGTAAAATTCGAGAGTTTGCGATTTCTTAACCTTCAACTATTTACATTACAAGTTTAATTATTTGCTATATCTATTTGATTGCCATATTATTTGCTTTTTCTTGATAAATTTGATTTATTGCATAATTTGGCATATTAAGTTTTAAATTTCTGAAATTAGTTTAAATTTCCAATTCACCCCCCTTTTTGGAAACATATCTTGGGTTAACAAAATTAAATTACTATTTAATTTTAAAAAATATATATTAAAAATATTATTAAATTTGTTTAAAAATTAATTAAAATAAATTGAGTTGACTCAACACCTATGCCTAAAATTTTATCTCCTAAACGGTGAAGGAAGATTAAACTGGATCAAAGTAATATAAACAAATTTCACCTATGTTGTTAAATCCAGCTCAAATCATTAATCATTTGATATTTTTTTTTGTTATCTGTTGATCCCAAAAGAGGGTGTTTTAAAATTTAAACTCGCAAGTGCACGAATTGTTTCGGAATATAATGTTCATGTAAGTACGAGGTCGAACCCATCGGAGTTGACTAACATCAAAAGAAACTATTTCAAACAAAGCAATAATATTCTAACCTAGTTCCAAATATTTGATGAGATTTTGTTTTAGAAAAATAAAAGACAATTAATAAAAAAATTTAAGATTAAATAGAAAAATGGTCTTTAAAAGATATAAGTAAAATAAGATTATTAAGATATTAGAATCCACAAAATGCAAGTTCAATAGTATTCATAAGTATATTGATTCCCAAGTTTTGATATAGTTGAAATAAATCACACTATATATTTTTTTTCAAAATATATTTTCTATTCAAGCACAAGTTACTCTTTCAAAAAGGTAGGATTTTTCTTCACTTATATAAGATATAATTTCTAAGCATTAGTTGTGTTACAACCTAATGAAACTACAAAAAATCAAAGAGATTATGTTTAGGCAAAATATGATACTTATGCTCTAAGAATTAGATGTAAACAATTTAATGAAAAACATTTAATCAAAGAATATCATATTGTTGCATAATGAAGAACTAAGTGTAATATGCTTTAACAATCAATAATAGATGAAAAATGCATATTTTTGATAGAAAAATCCATAAACAATGTTGTACAAATGGGAAATCAACATACAACAAAAAATACTATCTAGTTACATTTTGCTTCATCATCATCTTAATAACCTTTGAAAAAGATTAGAAGCTCATAACTAGATAAAAATTACAAAATAACATACTTGACATGCTCTTCAAAAGATGAAAATGGTAGAGAGAAACTAGTGAAAAGAAGAGAGAAAAATGTCTAGAAGATGTTGAAAAGATGAAGAAGAAGAGCCCCCCAAATGGTATTACAAGACTCTATTTATAGGCAAAATGTGGAGATTAAATTAATCAAATTAAAATAAATAAATTGATTAATTTAATTGTGTTGGGAAGTGGTAGGATAAATAGAGTAAGTGTAAGAGTATTGGAAAAATGAAATGTTTGGTTGGGTAAAAGATTAGTGAAAAGCTAGGGTAAAAAAATAAATTAGGAATGTTTATTTAGGTAAGAAAAATAGAGAAAAGTGAATTGATATTTGAGTGAAAAATATTGGGAATGAAAATGTGATTTTTGGGTCTTTTTGGTGGTTGTTTGATGCTTGGTCTAGGCTGGCCGAAATGGACTTGGGCTGAATGCAATGGGCCCGTGTGGCTGGAAAAAGGCTTCGGGTGCCTTGGCTACATGTTGAATTGAGATGGCAGCATATGATTTATTTGGATAAATGTTGAAGAGGCATGCTGGCGTGAAGGCTGGAGGGATGCGTTCATTGCATGGGCTGGGCTGGCGCAGGCCCAAAGGCAGGGGGATGTGGGCCTTCTTTGCTGAAGTGAGATGGCAGCATGGAGAACTTGGGCCGTGACTGCTGCAAGTGCTGGACGTGGTGTGCCAGGCGTGGCTGGGAGTATATGCTTGCTGCTGGGAGGTGGTTTCGGTTGGAGAGCAAGAGGTGAAGGCTGGGGCAAGAGGCAAACGGGCCTGGCTGGGCTGCACCTGAAGAAGGCTGAATGGGCGTGGGCCTGCCTTGGGCTGGCTATGGCATTTCAAGAATGCCACTTTTTTCTTTCTTTCTTTACTTTAAAAATACCACATTTTCTTCACTTTTCTTTCTTTTCAAGAGCAAAAGTGTCATAAATTTCCCTACAAAATAAATATAAAATAAATCATAATAAAATATTTTCAACTATAAAATAAATCAATTTAATTCTTTGAAAATATTAATTATAACTTAATTTATATTTCGCATTTAAGTTCAACATTTTTTTACCACTAACTTAACAATAATAATTTAAATAATTAACTCCAAAAATATATAAAATCAAAATAAGACTAATAAATTCAAAATTACTTTAAAACTTAATAAATCAATTAAAATCTCAAGAATTAAGCAACAATTAACACATAAAAAGTGGTAAAATAACTCTATTTTGTAGAGTTATCATTATCTTATAAACAATACTCTTAGTGGAGTCACTTTATTTGTTTTATTTTATTATTCTAGAATATTTAGAATTACATAATCTTTGTTTGTATCTACTATTCAAACTTCCAACATTTTTTAGATGTCACCTTCTAGCCAAAATTGGTCATTGTAATAGCAAAATTTAGGGTTTTATGTTGTGAAAATTATGTACTACGCAAGTGCACGTAATCGTAACACAAGTAATAAAGTGATAAATAGAGTGTCGAACCCACAAGACTGATTATTAATTACCAAAAAATTCAATTCTAATTCTATTAAACGAATTTTTAACTTTAGAAAAATTAAGAAACAAAACAAAACAAGAAAATAAATAATGATCTAATTCAATGGATGAAAACTAGGGCATTTAATTTCATCAACTTTCCAATATATTATTTCATTGTTAAGCTTTTATAACTCTTCTTCCTAAACTGATAGCGGGTTTGCTAAAACAATTCATATTCTTTCTAGGACATGAGAATCTCAACCTATATGTGAATTTTCTACATCTCTGTGATAAATTATAACATATAACAAAAACCCTCAAATCTTCACAAACCATACAGGTACTCTCGTCCAATTTCAAAATTTGTGATTATTTAATTATAGCATATTCAATTCCCACTTATCAGATTTAATTATACCATATTCAATTATCACTTATTAGATTTCGAATCAAAATCATAAATCATGTAAATGGTGATCAAGCACTCACAAGCATTGAACACAAATTAAATAATTAAGAATAGAGATGAAGAAGAAATTATAAAATCCTCATAAAAAATAATAGATATTCAAGTGACTACATTAAAACCATATAAAAGAAAATTAGTTCATAATGATAAATGAAACCATAAACAAACTCATAAAAAAGAATAGAAAAAAAAAGTAAGAGAAGAAAGAGAGGTCCCTAAAATAATCTAAAATAAATCTTTTTATAGTGATAAGGCCGTGAAAATAATTTTCTAGATGTTTTCACTTGTTACTAGATGATGCTCTTAAATATCTTCATTTGAATTTCAAATCTGGTATCTCTAGGATGCATAATCTTGTAGGTCAAATATCACCTAGTAAACGTTTGAATTTGACTTTTCTTTTTTAAAAAACTTTTGTAGGGCTTTGAATAAGCTTTCTAACGCCACCAAGAATATGTAAATTTGATATGTGAGAAGGGAGATATGATCAAAATACCGAAACTATCTCACATTCAAAATATCTAAAAAAATTCCAACATTTTAAGTTTAAATTCTCCTTAATTTTCTCCAATCAATTCAAATAAATTTTTAAATATTTCTCAAAAAATTATTTATTGTAAGGAAACCTGGTGAATATAACAACCACACATAAAAAAAAAACTAAAACTATAAAAAAATAATAAAACTTAAAAAAACTAAGACTAAAAAGTAACATAAATCTATCCTATCATTAATAATTAATTTCATTGAGTAAAGAAAAATCTAAGCCGAAAAAGATAAGAAAAAATTATAGTTTTTATTTTTTATGTTTATATTTTACTTTTTTCATCTCCGTAGTCTTTAGAGTACTCTCATTGGGGGCTCTACTCCATCCTTTAAAATACCTCATCAAAACACACATTTTTCTATTTTACCTCTAAATTTTACATTATACCATACATCAGTTTCTCTATATATTTCTCTATATCATTTAAATATTATATCTTTAAACATATTTTATTACTTAAAGTAAAATAAAATAATTGAAAAATAAAAAAGAAATAATAAATATATACTAAATGGAGAGAGAAAGCTTATAAAGAAAAATAATAATATTAAAATATTATATAAAGGATATGTAAATGTAGAGATGGATTAATTGGAGTTTGTGCATAGCTATTATAAATATATGTATAAAGGAGCTGACAGAAGATATTTTTATGAGTTTTAGCTAAATATTATAAAGAAAATGTATTATAAAATATATCATAAAAAATACATTTTTATAATTTATCTCAAAACTTTTACATTATACCATACATCTGCTTCTTTACATTTTTTATATATTATATTTTTAAAAATATTTTATTCATTTTAAAAAAGAAAATAATTAAACATAATAGTATCACACTCATATATATATATATACAAAAGTTTATAAAAAATAATAAAATATTTATAGCTTGACTATTCATTTAGGTAAAAAAATATAACTTTACATCATCCAATGGAAGACTACTTAACTATTTTTTCTCTATATTATAAAGAATAACACATTTTAGCTCATCCAATGTAAGTGCTCTTAGTACATATATAATATAGGTAAATTCTTCAAGAATCTCCCCTAAGAAGGGATTATCAGTGTACCCCTTTTATGACTGTTCAGGTATCGAAAACACAAAGGGGCGCACCAATAATTCTTTTTTAGGAAGCACTCTACTTGAGAATTATCCTATAATATATAGTCGATATATGTTTAGTAACAAATATAAAAATCATATTTTTAATTTTTTTTTCCAAAATTTGCAAAAGCCATAAAGATTATTTAAAAAATTAATTATTTAAAACAATGATTTTAAACAATAGTATACCTAAAATAAGGTTTATTTACAAAAATCATATATTATTCCTACCTCACTTCAAAGGAAAAAAAAAACATAGAACTACCTTATTTAAAAATTAATCCGTACATGATTTTGAAGGAAAAAACATGAAAATTAGGTACACATCATACAAAAGTTGGATTTTTGCCACATCAGTGCGAAAAAAAAGGGAAGTCTAGTCGCAACCCATTTTTTTCCTTTTTTTTTGTTGAGTTTTTTAAAAACTACATGTTGGTTGCTTGATATATCGATATATTACCTTTTAAAAAATGACTTTATTTTAAAATTATATTATGGTATATTGTTATTTAATATACTTTTTTCTTATTTGCAATAATATTTTAGAAACTAATGAGTTATCATATAGTACAATAAATTGCTATATAGCTTATTATAATACAATGTAACTTTAAAATGAAAATTATAATATATTATTTAATCACCTATGTTATTTACATGTGAATTGTAGTATTTTTTTAGTAATCAAAGAGAAACGAACTTTAGAAGTTACTTTCAAATTATAACAAAAAATACACATTTTGGTGACACTTAAAATTAATTTTTGTCTGACCGAATTAAATAACAATTACAAAGTTATTTTTCAAATACAACATAAAAACAACCAATTTCATTCATTATCTCTGGCAACGACAACAAATTTATATTTTTTATATATTAAAATAACTCATTCAAAGAGTAAGTTGCGATGGTACTACTATTGAGCCTAAATCACCAACTTTGTTGGTGAAAAAAGAATCCAAACTCGTTGATATACTTGAACTCACCGAAAAATACAGATAATATACGGGGAGCGGGTGATTGAATTGTTTTCCTCTTGAGTAGCTCGTTCCAACGATACTACCCATAAGTCTCGAGATGGTTGGAGTTGGCCGAAACATGCAGTCAAAGTCACACCAGTGTTGACTTTGACTAACGAGTACGACATTTTCCAATGACATTTGGCAGTGAACTCGTCACCGTCTCCTCTTCCTTTTAATCTCGCTCGCGTAGCAGGTGGGTGGCAGGAAGTTGGTTGCTGGGTTTGGGAGAGAGTTTCCAAAGTTGTAAAGAAACAGTAGAGAATACTGAGATTATTGTAAATAAAAGTTTATTAGTGAATTTTGAAATAAAAGTAATAAAAAATAAGTGTACATGTAAATATTCCTTTTGAATTTCCCGAAACATAATTGACTCAAATTCAAATATAAATTTTCTAGGCCCATCACAGTCAAAGTCCAATTCAGAATCAGACAAGGTACCCAGCCCAACCTTCAAGCCCACCATATATGAAGATCCTAACCAATGAATGAGACTTCAAGATTTGAGATACTTAAATGTCTTTTCAAAGATAACACAGATTTGAGTTACTTAAATGTCTTTTCAAAGATAATAATTTTCTGTATTCTCTCTCTCATCAATTATTGTAAAATATATAATTTATTTATAGTATTAATATAGTTAGAAAAAATATATATAAAAAATATAAATATATATTAAATAAATAAATAATATATTTTAAAATAATTGGAAGGACATGAAAAGTTAATGAAAATTTCGAGACAGCAGAATTTTTTTCCTCACAACCAAAGTATTTACTAGTTAGCTGCTAAAAAAAAGTATTTACTAGTTACCGTGGGAAAAAAAGGTGCACACGTTGTGGTTGATGGGTTCTAGTAGCCAAGATGTTGTCATGGCACTATCCTATCAAAAGGTTGTGTTAATATTAACAAAAAGAATTTAGCATGTCCATTTGAAAAATAGTGCATCATATTATCAAACCCACGTGCCAATGTTGGTATAATTATTGGATTTCATATTGTATCTCGAGTGTCATATTCATGTGAAGTAAGAAAGTTTGTATGTATTATGGCTTATGCTAGACCAAGAGCTGGCTTTGGGTTAAAGTGGGCCAAGCTCAAGCCTATACTGCCTAAATCTAGAACCCCCAAAAAATTAAAAGTAAAATAATTAAAAATAAATAGTTTTGATAAATTCATAAAATTAGGAATCTATTAAATATAATTTTACGAGGGTCCAAAAAATGTCTTGGTTAGACCTAACATCGTAAAAGCAATGGAAGTGAGTAATAAATAGTATATTATTGATATAAGAGGAATGGGGGTATTAATCAAACCAATTTTTATGCTTATCGTACATCGTGATATTATATTATCAATAAAAAAAGTATAAATCATTTAGCTATTATGTTGCTTGCTTATTTTATTACATAATTATTAGAATAATACAAATATTTATAAAATCTCGAACATATAAATAATTACAATTATACTGATTAGGTCACAGGAGATTATAATTGTAATTATATGTTCAAAAGAATGAGTTCTAAGATTAAGTCACCGCATTGGATTTTCACTGATATGATAATCTACAATATGATACACTTACACATTCGGGGTGTGATGTCTTATCCAAGATATTGACCAAGTAGATAAGATCAAATGTATTTTGTTACATTGGACTAAACCGATATTGATTATTGATAAGATATATAAATATCATTATTATCTAATCTAATCTAATCATATCACAACGTTGATCACATGTCAATTCAATCTCAATTCTGAGTGATTAATATTCTGCTAATTGTATTATTCAAGTATTTTGATTTGTTCATTACCAGCTTACCCTACGAACTAGCTAATACTTACATATTGGAGATTCGGTAGTAATTGAGTGGGAGTATTTACCATAGACATGAAATCTATAACTTCTGTTTAAAAAGTGAAACGATGATTTCCTTATAAATTGGTTCAAGTGTTAAATGATAGAGTACTCATCTATGTAGTTAAGTTTACGAATATATCATTTATAATAAACTTAGTGGGAGTTAAAGATAAAATATCAATGAGGGGTAAAATAGTAATTTGCACTAATCTCATTAGTAGAGGAAAATTTCAATTTCTATGCATCATATTGGGTGCTAATTAAAAAATATACTAGGCATATTAAGTATTTCATAATAATACCACTTTTTGGCACTCTACCAAAAATACCCTCATCTCTCTTCCCCCTCTCTCTCTCTCTTTCAGTTCACTCTCTCTCACCTCACGGCACCACCAACACCACCACCACCACACTAAATACTGCATTTCAGACAGATCTGGGTATGGTTTTTGAATTTTTTTTTTCAGATCTAAAATTCTGAAATTTGCAGAAAATCGACATTGCTCGATGGTGCTTGATGGAGCCTTCAAAAGTAAGATTTTCATGAAAAAAATAACTTTGTTCGATGGTGGTTCGATGATGCTCGATGCCAACTCGATGCGATTCTTGCAAGAGATATAATTTTTCACTTGGGTGTCTGTTTAGGGTATTTTTTCAAGATCTACACGATTGACATGCTCATTCACACATTTGTGAAGTGTAACACTTGAAAAAAAAATACAAAAATCTAAACATACCTCATGTTTAAGATATGTCCTCCTAAAATCAAGTCTTTCCATCCAAATGATAACATTTCAATCTGCATATATAGTGCAGTCTAATAAATTAATAAAAAAATTATACTATCCGCACCACACCCTTAAAGAAGACTTGTGGCTACAAAGTTTGCACTGATGCAGAGAGTCACTCATATGGCAAGTGGCTAAAGCCCTTTTTTTTTATAAATTAATTTTTTGTAAATAATATATAAAATATTTATAATATTACCTTATAAAAATTTAGAATTTTTAATTTAAGCCTTACTAAAATTATAAAATTAGAATTAGTCCATCTCATAAAAAAAGTTTGGCTCCATCCCCTATTTGGTGACATGGGCCTCTGCAATTTGGAGTATTTTCTTTAATGAGAGAAACGTTGTCTTCAAGTAAGAGATAGTTCGTAGTTGGCATACAACTTGTAGTTGTCTTTGTGTGTTGCTAGTGAAAATCTCATCCCAACAGTTCGAATTTTTGTGAAGTCCTCCTTTTGTTAGATAAAAAATCCTAGTAATGCTACTTTTCCTTATCTTATAGTTTCACTTGGATTCTATTTCTATCTATACTATTACTTAAAAGCGAATAACACAGAGTACTACGCCATGTTTATTAAACTGACATTTGAAATCTTATACTTGTTATGTTGTTTATTTAAAATGATTATAAAAAGAAAAGAAAAAATCAGAATCAGTTTATGTTTTTATATAACCAAGAAATGTAATTGTGGTATTTTAAATTGATTAAATTATTTCATTGCATAAAAGAATAATAAAAGTTGGTGTTTTATGGTAGGATACAAAAAAATGTCCTTTAGTTTTTAATTATATAAATATAAAAAAGTCTTTAATTGTGGGGAAATATTCCTCTTATTCTTTATCTAATTTATGTAGTACCCACTAAAATTTTCTATTCTTAAATTATAATGTATGCTATTAGAATGTCACATGATAAAATATGTATAAATATTAATTGATTTTTTTTGACGGAACAAATATTAATACATTTATAATAATATTAATTATTTCCCCCATCATTAATAATTAATTTAAGCTTATAATTCTTAAATAAATGACTTTTTAATACTAAAACTCTCTGGGGTCAAAGTGACTGGTATTTCAAATAATATACTATACATTTTTTTATTAAATTAACTAAAATACTCAAATCATATTTATTTGAAAAACTTTTTACAAATCAAATAATTGTAAAATAAGTCCTAAAATATTTTAAATTTTGCACTGACAAAAAAATTAGTAGGAATTTCATTGAATAATATATATAATAAAAGCTAAATAAAAGTTATATGTTTATTTCTTTAAATATGTTAATATTTTTTTAATTTAAAATATATATAATTTAATTCAATGCAACAAGAAAATGAAATAATGGCGAGTGGTAGTAAGCTTGTAACGTGGAAAATGTGGATGGAATTTTTTTAAATATTTTTTAGTTGTTTCCCTAACCGATTCATTGATTAAGTCATATGACAATTAATTCATGTAGGTTTTACCCTTCTCCAAATTTAATTTTGTCTAGCGCCTGGCGTTTAGCTCCGGCACTCCTTAATATATGTGGCTGCAAACTTTTTTTTTTTTTTTTTTGAGAAAGAGAGATTGATATTATGTATGGCTACAAACTTCAAATTGTTGAAAGAAATCAAAAAGCAAAAAATGACCCTTTTCTTGGTTGGGTCAGTGGACTAAGCATAATGGAATAAAGTAAAGCCTTTTTTAAGGAGAGAACCCAAAGCACCTATTATTGAGATGTTGTCTTGTCTTGTCTTGTTCAAATGACCTCATTATATAACTAATGGCGTCTTATTATATATACTTAAAAAGGTTTTATTTTGTTAATCATCTCATCTTCACAAAGTAAATGAAGTTAGGTTCTCTTTTAATAGTTCTACCACTTTTCCCACTCGGACAAGGACAGTTTTCTGAAAGTAATTAAATCACTTGTTGGTAACGGATACAGACAGACCGGGACATCTCCCGTCGGTCACCATTTGACCTAACAATATCATCCCACATCAAAGCAAAACGACACCGTTTTATGAGCATTGAGCCTCGTCAAAGACGAATAAAACATGTACTAACATAACGGAAGGCTGAAACTGAATGCTACCGACACTTGGCTCCCGAATCTACAGCTTCGGATTCTCCCGAGCCTAAGCTGTGTCCTCTGACAAGTGACAATCACTCACTCACTCTCTCTCTCTCTCTATCCTTCTACTAAGCATGAAACCAAACTCTTTGGTTAGTGCTCTGCTATTTCTGTTTGGCTGGCATCACTCCCAGACTCGGTCACTGCGAAAACCGCTTTCTTTTTTGCCTTTTTTCTGTCACTGACTAACTTTCTCGATCTTCTCTTTCCATCTCTAAGTTTCCCAGTTTCGGGTTTCTTCCGTTTCATGCGTTGTTTGCACTTTTCCGTTTCGTGAATTAGCTTCTGGTTTTTTGTTCTTTCTCTCGATAAGCTCGCTTTTTCTTCCCGGCCCATTAAACTAAATCACGAGAAGAAAAAAGAAATTTCGCCTTTTCAACCTGAATTATGTACAAGATTTAGTAACGCTAAATTGGGTGTCACTGATTTCATCTTTTCTATCGTAACTTTTATCTCAATTACGGAAAACGACAACGAAATATGATCCACGCTAAATCCGACTCCGACGTGACGAGTCTAGACCCGTCGTCGCCGAGATCACCAAAACGACCGGTTTACTACGTACAGAGCCCATCGAGGGATTCCCACGATGGCGATAAATCGTCTTCGATGCAAGCCACGCCGGCCTTTAACAGCCCCATGGAGAGTCCTTCCCACCCCTCCTACGGTCGCCACTCGAGAACGTCCTCCGCTAGTCGATTTTCCGGAAACTTCCGGTCGTCTTCCGACCGGAAAGTGGGCCGGAAGAGAAACGAGAAGGGCTGGCCCGAGTGTGATGTGATCGAAGAAGAAGGGAACTACGACGAGTTTTATCGGGACAAAGGAGTGACCAGGCGGTGCCAGATTCTGCTTGCTTTGCTTGGCTTTGTTCTGATATTCTCTATTTTCTGTTTAATTCTCTGGGGAGCTAGCAGGCCTTATAAGGCTAGGATCACTCTCAAGGTAAATGTTGCTGAATTCAGTGTTAATTTATAATATTATTACTAATAATTGGATAATAGCTCATGTCTTTATTGTCTTATTTCCAAACATATGGTGTATTTCAACTTCACTTTGGTCTCAGATCTTAAATTTATTATGCAATTAAAACCAATAGACTATATACAAGTAAGTCAAAGGGAGTGAGAAAGATTGAATTTTTTTAGTACTTGATTTATGGAATGTAAGGAAGAAGCTCGTCACTGTATTAATTAGAGACGCAAAATAAATATTAATTATTTGACATCTCTTGCCAAAAAAAAGGGAACTTTTTAAGAATTTTTTAGGAGACGAGCTAACTGTTGTATTTTCCAACTTCTCAAAGGTAAATTTACTTTTCGATGAACAGAATATGAAAGGGGCAGTAGTGCTGTACTGTAGTTTTTGCTTAGTTTGAAGCAGAGAATTTTGGTATGGACTCCTGCCATAGTTTCATCTTTAACTTGCTGTCCTTTCTCATAACTATATCCTAAAAAGTTTCATTTGTTGGAATAGTTTGCACTGCTAGTCCTTTAATCTCTTTTTTATTATTATTGCAGTCATTGACTGTGCATAATTTTTACTTTGGGGAGGGATCAGACATGACTGGAGTCCCAACAAAGTTGCTGACAATGAACTGTTCGGTAAGAATGAGTGTGTACAATCCTGCTACATTCTTCGGCATCCATGTGACCTCCTCTCCTGTTATCCTTATGTATTCGGAGATCGCAATTGCTAAAGGCCAGGTAATAAGACTAATTATCTGCCTACGTACCTAGCTAGGTCATACAAAATGACTAGAGTGAGAGAGTGTGTAACTTTAAATGAATCATGTTATTCTAAAGCTTTGAACAACAAAGAAGAATACTATACTTACTACTACAGGGACATGAGAAGATTTTACGTAAATTAAACTCGGTTGGTTTTTGCCTGTGATGTAATAAAATTAATTAAAATCTGGTATGGATTGTATTTGCAGTTGAAGAAGTACTATCAGCCAAGGAAGAGCCACCGGACGGTGTCTGTGAATCTTCAAGGAATAAAGGTGCCTCTATACGGGGCAGGAGGGAGCTTGGCAGTCTCAGACAGCGACAGTGAAGTTCCGATGACGCTGTTGTTTGAAGTACGGTCAAAGGGTCATGTGGTGGGGAAGTTGGTAAAGTCAACTCACCGAAGACGCATAACTTGTTCTCTTCACATTGATTCTCACAAATCCAAGCCCATCAAGTTTAAGCACGATTCTTGTATGTTTGAGTAATTAATTATTATGACAGCACTTCGTTTCTTTAGAGAGACAATTAATCTTTCTAGAGTTTTGTGTTCCCCTCATAGTAGTTGGTCGAATTGCTGAGATTAAATTCATTGATATATTGATACGAAAGAGAGACAGAGATTGGCAATTAGTGATTTTGAGTCGTGTATTGTCACCTGCGTTGAGAAGATTCTTGTCTCAATCTTTGTAGTAATAAGCTGATACAATCTTTGTAGTAATAGGCTTTATTTTTATTTTTTTTAGATTATTACACGTTACATTAATATTACTAATAGAATGGAATTTAATTATTTCACAAAAGTAATCTCCAAACCCAAACCCCGACACATCCCACTAATAAATATACTTAAAGTGATTGCATATTTAATTTGTTCTTTACTCTTTGACAGCATATTCTTTGACGCATGTTTGAAGAAACTAGTATCAAACAACTCTCGAGGAGAAGATCAGATACACCATTACAGCAGAAGACAAATACAACCCAACAACAACATAAGCCATACAATACAAATTATAATATATATATATTATTATTTAATATATATATATTATTTACAAATCAATGAAGATTTTGAAACCCAAATCTAATAAGTGTCGAATTTGTAATTTTTTAATTTATTATTCTTCTATAATTATGGACTTGATTATTTGTTTATATATTTAATTAATTTATTTTGTGTTTTTAAGATTTTTAAGACATTTTGGTAAAAATTAATGAATTTGGGATGTTTTACCGACAATGGTTAAGATCGACATTACAAATATGAAACTTCACATTTAATCTTGACAACGTTCCAATAATCTTTTGGGAATTTTTCTAGAAATATAAGTTTTAGATCTTTTTTTTAGATTTCCATAGCTTTTTGAATTGTCCGATTCCAAGTTATATCGAGAAAGTTATTGTTAAAATACAGTTTTCTCAATTGATTAGGAAATTGAAGAGAATAAGGCAGCGACTCCATGCTACGGTGGAGAAAAGCCTAGCTGTATCATAGCCTGTGTTACTGTTTGAATTCCAATTTTAGGTTGCGTAAAAATAAAAATTAGAGGAAATTCAAAAATAACTTTTAATTGCATTTTTTAGCAAACTTTTAATTGCATTTTTTAGAAACTTAAACTCAGTGAGAACTTTAGAGAGAAGGAGAATTGATCACCATCAACATCAACATTCTAGTTTTTGTTTCTTCTTAAACTCTATTATTTAGAATTATGATTTTGATTATATTTAAGATTATGGATTAGTACATGATTTCTTGATTTTAATTATTATTATTATTATTATTATTTGATATTGAATTGTTTGTATTCTTCTATGCTTAATTTTATGATTAATGTAAAATCTTGCTTAGATGACCACTAATTAAAGTTTTGTATTGTTCTATTATCATCTTAAGGTTTCTATTCACCTAATCGTTTAGAACTCTAAGTTTTGTGATAATTTGCAATTAAGGGTAATGTCAAAGATGCTTTTAATTGTGGTGAATAATATAAGCCGGGTTAAATAAATCACACGCTTGTTGTATTTATTGCTTAGATTAACTCATCTCTATAGAAATTAATTAAGATATTTTTTCCATTAAATTGTTTAGTAAAACGAATTTATTAAGAGTGCTTCACTTTAATAAAGTGCATAAGAGAGATTTGGGATAATGACTACTTATGTATTTTCTGCATGATTAATAATTTAATTTGGAATAAATAATTGTTGAAGTTGGAGAATTTACTCCTATCTGTTCTTTAAAATAGTCTTTATCAATACAATTGTTTTATTCATAATTTTATATTATTTTTAATTTTCAAACTTAAAAAAAAAAATTCTACAATTATTTCTAATTTTGAATAATAATTTGAATATTAAAATTCTTGGGTTCTACCTACATTTACTGCTATACTAAAATGGTTAGTAAAATTTAAAAATATATATAATTAAATTTAGTGGCAGCTCCGATAGGCTTTAATTAAAGTCGCGGTACAAATAAAAAAGACAAAATCTAACTTCATTTAAGCAAGCTAATGGTCAAAGACTCAATTTGTTATACAATTGTGCAAGAAGGCAATGTATTTTAAATGCACTAAATGAGGTCAACAAATTTTAAGGTTGACTTTGTATTTCATCAATTAAGAATTAAGATCCAACACAAGGGCCGTTCCAAAAGGAAATAATAAAAACAAGGGCCCGTCTAATCAAATAGACTTTTTCAGTTTCCATTTGTAGCAAGATCACAAAAACAATGGTGAAATTACAAGTTATAATGAGAGTAATCACTGAGTTGCTGGAGCACTCTCCTGCTTATCCACAGCACAACCAGTCTCCAGAACTGTGCCACCAATTCTCTGTGGAGGCCAATAGCGAAATACGGATCTTCCTAGTATATTCTTGGCTGGTAGAGGACCCCTAAATCATTACAATATTTGTTGAAAATCAGAAAAAGAGGAAGGAAGCGGGAAACAAATTTAAGGTTCTTCCATAATTATGAAGCTCCCTAAAGTGAACTTATGAGGGTATGAGTTTAAAATGCATTACCAAACGTGTGAATCATAGCTGTTATTGCGGTTGTCGCCCATCACGAAGACTGAGTTTTCTGGTACACGCTGTATAGGTCAACCAAGTTGCTTTCAGGTCAGCAAGATTTTCAGACATAAAATCACTGTCGACACTTTTTGATCAGTTTATTCCAATTTTTTAAGTCTAATGGTTCAGCAATTTCTTTGGAAAGAAAAAAACGAAAAAACCAGAATAAATCAATAAATATGATACGCACTACGGGTGACATGTTGTAAGAAGGTGATTCAAGGATGAACTTCTCATTTCTTTCTACTCCATTAACTACTAGCTTCCCGTTACGAACCTGCAACCAGACAGTGTCCTAAAGTTAGATTCTAGTTACCAAAAACGGTCAAAGCAATCATATTAGACAACACATCCATACATGAAAAAGGAGAAACAAAAGAGAAAAGTGAAAGAGGCTTAGCTCATCATAAATGTTTAAATGCATGAAGACGCAAAACACAAAAAACAATAATCGTACGAGTTAGAGATCTAGCCAGAGACATTCTCTGCAATGGCTCACTTTTTTGATACCTTTTTCTATTTCAATAAATTACACATACAACATGTCACTCATCTAAGCTAAAGAAAATTATCAGTAACAGAGGAACGAGTAATGCTAACAAGAGATGATGAAAAGAAAGTATAAAGTAAGCTATTCCTTCTTTAGACTATTTCCCACCTCTACAATATCTCCTTCCTTAGCAACAATTCTTTTGATGAAGACATCATCGTCAGTATAGCCTACTTCTTGAAGAGCAGGTGGACTTTTAAATATCACAATATCATTAGCACATGGCTTTCTGAAATAGTAAGATACCTGACAAAAATAACAGAAACAACTTTTAGACAATGACTTAAACTATATGTAAAAGAAAGCATTTTATTCAAAAGTTTCAATTACATAGTAATTCAAGCAATAGTATAATACAGAAATTCCCTTCTGTTTTAAAATTTTACAAATGCTCATAACAGTCGTACATCTTCATTTTATACTTAGGAAGGCGCAGCGGATGGAGTAATGAACTGGAATTTGCACTTGTTAATGAACTGGAGTTTGCACTTGTTCTAAAAGTCAAATTGTAGGCAGATGGGACAAATAACTCCACTAAATACTTAACTGGTTCAGTGACGTTATGTGATAGTTTAGAAGAAAGACGAATATGTAAGCAAAAAAAATCAGAGAGACCAAGTTGTAAATCTCATATGAATCATTTTTTTAAATAAACCATTCGCCTAACCCTACAATATTTAGAGTTAAAAACTATAGCAATTGTTATACAGGAACCAAGATTTTTATTAATTTTTTGAAAGAAAAAGTTAGCCCTTTCTTAGCAATCGTCAACATTTTTAACTCCAGAACAGATTACTGAAACCAAGAGCTCATTATTCATCATAACACCCAATTGCAGATAACAGAGTATATGAACAGAATGAATTTATGATAAAATTACCTTCTCTGCAATAACATGGTCTCCGACATCAAATGTAGGATACATCGACAAGGAAGGAATGTACCTCGGTTCAGCCACAAACGTCCTGAAGGCAATCGAAACCGCTATCGCAGCAAAGACAGTCTTGGCATCATCGGAAGTAAAATTGACCCAGTCTGACAAACCCCCACCCTTTTGCTCCAGCTGCTCATCACCCTCACCCCCACCGTCGCCGCCACTTCCTCCTCCTCCGCCATCATCGACCCCTCCACTGTCCACGGCCGCCTTGGTTTCGTCCCCAGAGCCTTTGAGAGCATTGCAACGAAGAATATGAAAGTGGGTTCTCGGATTGACGAGCTTAGAGCCAAGAAAAGCAGGAGCTTTATATGTGGAATAGGATGAAGTTAAAGGTTGGTGGAGATGGCGTGGTGGTGTGATTGTGAAACTAGGGTAGAGGGTGAGGGGTTTGGAGAAGTGGGTGTGAATTGAAATAGAGAGTTTGAGAGAGGGTAGAGGAGAAAGTGAATGCAGAGAGTACATATTCTCTTCTCTCAAAAGTGAAAACTGAGCGGAACTCAATCCTCAAAATCCAAGCTCTGGAATATTTGATTTTAATTACACTGCAAAATCAAATGGAGACGGTGGAGTGTACTGGTGATAGACCCATTTTTAATGTTTTGTGGTACCCGTCCGTTTCCCAACCCAACCCAACCCAACCCAATTGATTTGTTTTAATAGTTAATTAATTATGAGATTATACAATCTACTATTACTATGGTTTTTTTTAATCCAATTGTTTATTTCATTAGCTGTTTATATTCTTAATCACTATAAAAAAGACAAAAGAATCAATACTATTTATCTAGAACCAACCTACCACTGTTATTTAATTAAAACAAAAAAAAAAGTACGGCTTAAAAAAAAGTTTCTACTATAAATGTTTTTTCAAAGGTGAAATTATGTCAGTAACTATATCAAATATATTATGATAAATTTAATTTTTTTTGACCGAAATATTTTTAATATTCAAACACTTATTTTATTTTTGAGTCTGAATTCTTCCTTTTTCTGAAATCTCTCATTTTCTCACTCTTTCTCGTTCTAATATTGTATCTAAAAAAAATACCAAAATTTAAAAAAGAAAAAATAATCTGAAATAGACATTTGAGTGAAAAAATATGAACATTTAAAGTTTTCGTCAAATTTCAGTATAAAGCATCAAAATTACATCGATTTTGTATCGAAAAAACATCGTTTTGACCAAAAAATAAATTTTCATAATTGCATCACAAAATCATTGAAACATCATCGATTTTGCATCGAAAAAATATCATTTTCGCCAAAAATCAAGTTTTATGATTGCATCGCAAGAACATCGAAACACCATCGATGCATGCAATCATGAAAACTTGATTTTTGCCCAAAACGATGTTTTTTCGATGCAATTTAGATGCTCTGCACTAAAATTTGACGAAAACTTTGGAAGTTCATATTTTTTTAACTCAAATGTCCGTTTGATATTTTTTTTAAATTTTGGTATTTTTTCGAGATCTATAATATTGGAATGAGAGAAAGAATGAAAAAGTAAGAGAATGAGAGACGTTAAAGAGAGAGAATTCAGATTGTGAGAGAAAATGAGTGTTTGAATGTTATGACTATTTTTGTCTAAAAAATTGAAATTATCATATATTTGAGATAATAACTTATGTTATCATATTAAAAAAATTTATTAAGTTATGCACAGAACATGAAAATTCCCTTTCTAAATTGGTAATTTAGTTCTAACACTAAAGAAAAATTGACAGTCAAATTCTTAACAATAGCAATTAAGTTCTTTTAGTTAATTTTTTAAACAAAATTTTAATTTTTTTATAGATAATTTTGACATTCGGCTAAATATTGTACACTCTCAAATATTTTTATACGTTATATTGTATAGAAAAATAAAATAAAAATAAGAATTTTATGAAGAAAAAAAAATAAACAATAAGAATTGCTACTATTTGTAGAATTCAAGTTCTTGATTGCTATTTTTTTTAAAGAACTGAATCGGCAAACCTGAAGAAACTCAATGCGCATTTATATTAAAATCACTTTTTTAATACCAGTTTGAGCCTTTGGTTTCATATAATTACAAATAGATGCATTTATTTTGTAAAAATAAATAAATAATAATATCAACTTAATTTTGGTCAATATATTTTTTTTTAAAAGACACAACTACCTCTAACTTAAATCCTTAATTAATATTAATGAATAATTATTTGTTATCGCCAATTTTCAATGATGATGTGTCACAAAAGAAAAGTGCTAGTGTGGAATATTAACTTCGATCTGGTCGGATTAGTGGCGAGGTTCATGTAATTAGGTGATTCTTCGAGTAAAGTTTACGTACGAGAGACCTGCTCGAGTAAGGTTATGCACCATAGACTAGCTTGAGTAACAATTGTCCTGATGCACAAAAGGCAGACTTAGCTGAGACTTATTCAAACTGAATTGTTTTAATCATTTATTAAATTAATAATTGATATATTATCTTATTAAGATGGAAGCTTCCTACATATTTTAGGGGGTGGTTATTTATTCAAATTCAATTGTAACAAAAGTTAGTCTATAAATAGGTGTTTGTGTATTTTTCACATGATACTGAAAAACTGACATTTTGAACTGAGAGCTTATTGTTTTAAGTAGGGCTGTGCAAAAAATTTTACAACCCGAATAAACCACCAAAATCAACCCGAAAAAATCGCCAAAAAATGCAACCCGAATAAACGGACCAAAATTTAAACCGCCCAATATAACTCAACCCGCCCAATTAAGAATTTATTATTTTTAATATATTCAAATAAATATATAAATTAATTAAGTTTTGTTTTAATTTTTTTACTATGAATTTAAAATATTGTTTTAAGCTTAAAAATATAAACTTCACACTATTAGTACTAGTATTTAAAAGAAAAAAAATTACAAAAATGTAAAAAAAAAAATATCACTTTTGTTTGGGCGGGTTGACCCGCCCAACCCGCCAAAAAAAAATACTATTTTGGTTTGGGCGGGTTAACCCGACCAACCCGCCCAAATTATTGGACGGGTTAAATTTTTTTTTTCTTAATTGGGCAAGTTACGGGTCACTTTTGCTAACTCAATTATGACATTTGACGGGTAAAAATGCATTGTAACCCGACCAACCCGCCCAATGCTCAACCCTAGTTTTAAGAAAACATAGTTTATTCAAGTGCAGTATCTCGTGAATACAAATCAAGTCTTTGTACCGAACAATATAAAAGTCTTCTTCTTCTTGTGCTTTTTTCTTGAGTTCTAGATTTTTCCCACTATTCCTATCATACTCAAACACAAATTTGTAGTTTTCTCATTTCATTCACCAAACCTTGGGTAAATGTTATTGTTGGAACTTATCTATACAAGTGTGAATTGTTAAAAAAATAGAAAATGTGCTTTAATGACTCCCTAGAGGAAGAGTCTCACATTGTTTTAGAATACTCATTTGTAAGGGTATATAGATAGTGGACTTGAGCATTAGGGTTGTGCCCCAAGGGGTACCCACTTTTGTGGAAGAGGGATGAGTCACACAAAGGCTCACTTGACCACCACACGCGCGCGCTCCGCCGCCGTCTGACCGACCGAGCTGAGCTGGTTGGTGTGCACCTTATTTTTAATAAAACGTTTCACTCTCAATATTTTTCGATCTGAAAAAATTGCAATGAGTTTTATCGATTCCGAGTAGTAGCATTATTAAGGGTGTGGTAAACGACAGTGCAGTGGAGGTCCGATACAGTATTGACTGGGCTGTTTTATCCTGGGGACGACAGGGCTGATAGTCTGCTTGCACATTTCTGGGCAGTGCCACGAACGTCTTAAAGAGAGTGACCTAGTCCGCGACTCAACCCAGATTATTATTCGGTAATTTCGTTCCTTTTTTATTTCTGCAGCAACTATCTCAACAATTTTAAGACGTTTAAGTTTCTGCCATGACTACCGATGATAACTCTGGTGTTGTTGACATAATTAAACCATTTCGTTTTGAGGGTAACAATTTTAAAAAGATGGAAACAGAAGATTTTATTTTTTCTCACAATGAAAAATGTTAACACTGCTCTGACTACTGATAAGCCTATTGTCTCTGAAAAAGATGACAACGATGAAAAGGACAAACAAACTAAGGCATTAGAGGCTTGGGTCGAAAATTATTTTTTATGCAAAAATTTCATTCTCAATGGTTTATCTGATGACTTGTATGATTATTATAATTCTGACAAAAATGCAAAGGAAATCTGGGACGCACTGCAAAAGAAGTATGACACTGAGGAGGCTGGAACCAAGAAGTACGCTGTTAGTCGCTACCTCAAATTTCAGATGACCGATGACAAGTCAGTGGAAGCCCAATCTCATGAACTTCAGAAAATCGCTCATGAAATAATTTCTGAAGGTATGTCTTTAGATGAACAATTTCAAGTTGCTGTGATTATTGACAAACTGCCCCTTGCGTGGAAAGATTTTAAAAAATTTCTCAGGCACAAAACAAAAGAATTTTCACTAGAAAGTCTGATCACTCGCCTTTGTATTGAGGAGGAAGCTCGTAAACAAGACCAGAAAGAAGAAGTGCTTGTTGTATCCAGCAACAACAACACTAACAAAAAGTCCACTGCGGTTCTGAAACCCAATGGGAAAAATTTCAAGAATCAGAATCGAAAGCAGAACTCAAACCGCAATAATCAACCTCGGAACAATAATCAGAATTGGAACCATCAAAGGAACCAAAACAGGCAGCAACAACACCCCCCTAATAATAATACTAATAACAATAAGAATGAACCTGCTCCATTTCTGTGCTTTGTTTGCAACAGACCAGGTCATATTGTACGCAAGTGCAGGAACAGGCCAAGCTCTGCTCTGCAGGCTAACCTGACAACTGAAGAGCCTTTCACAGCTATGATAACTGAGATCAACCTTGTTGGTGGATCAGAAGAGTGGTGGGTAGACACTGGCGCTTCTCGCCATGTTTGTTATGATCGAAATATGTTTAAGACATATACTGCTGCTACTGAAGATAAGAAAGTGTTGCTGGGAGATTCACACACTACGATTGTTGCTAGTATTAGAGATGTGGAATTAAAGTTTACCTCTGGAAGAACTGTGATTCTTAAGGAAGTCATGCACACTCCAGATATAATGCCCTGAATTTCCTAATAAGGGTTAGGACCTTGATTAGGAGGCCGGGAGGGCCATAATTGATTTATCATGGCATTAAATGATCATATGCGTGTTAATGTGAATTATATTATTATATGATGATAAATGCATGCATATGGGTGTATTTATAATCATAAGGGCATTTTGGTAATTTGGACTGTTGAGGGCATATTTGTAAATTGGGTGCATATTGTAATTTGTGATTGAGATTTCATTATTATGGAGATATATTTGAGCTATTCGGCATAAGACGATCCTAGATTATGAGTTAGCTGTTTTGTCATAACGAGGTCAAGTATTGGGTAATAAGAATGTTTATTTGATGATAAATTGAGAATATTTGAGATCAGGATGGAATTCTGAAAGTTTTGACTATAATGTCCCCGGGGGTGTTTTCAGGACCCCGCACTACAAGAAAAAACAGCATTCATAACACTTAAAAACTGCTAACCGGGAGTATTAATAACGCTTCTGAAAACGCTAACATAGCCCCTGTTATTAAAAGTCCTGTCTTTTCTATAACAGTATTCGAATATTATGTTCGGTGTTATCTTAAACTATTCAATAATACATTTTTAGTTGCTATAATATTCAAATAATAACATTTAGTTAGAGTATTTGGTTATAAATTTGAAGTTTAATCTTATACTATTTGCATAACACTTTTAAACTGTTACATTTGATTATTTTGATAACGTTTTTTGTTTGTTATATTATATAAATCATAACAATTTGTTACGCATATAATATGTTTCTAAATCATAACATATTAAGGTTTTTTTATTGTGATAAGGATACTTATAAGTTTTTTTTTAATTAAAAGATTTTCATTATTGTACTTTGATAAAAAAAATTTAAAATTAATCATAAAATGTAATTCTCAATAGATTGATAAACCATAAGTATTACATTAAACAATAACTAATTCAAACCATGAATGTGTCTACTTCATGAGATCTTAGTTCTAACTTAAGTTTGAAAGCATTACATAATAAAATTCTATAATCTTGAACATTTTTTTCTTCAAAAATGAAAATCAGAAACATTACAAGATACACAAAAAAGTAAACCATGCATGAAACTTGCTCCATCCTTCAATTCATCATCCTTTGTGCACTTGTCTTTGTTGTGAGTCCATTTGCTTAGCTACAGCAAAATTTAAATGAGAAAATTGAGAAAAGCAACTTGTCATGTTGAACAAAGGAAGCTTGGTCCAAAACATTGAGTGATTTTTCTTCTGGTTTTTGACCATCCATTTGCTCTGAAACAGAGTGCCCATCTGGAATTCGTATACCATTATAAAAGAAAAGCATAAAAAAATTATAATTTACACAACATTTACGATGGTAATTTGCAATAACAGGAATTCATATACCTGTTTCCATTTCTTCCACAGGTCCATGCGTAATCCCCTTTGCAATAAAATCAGTTATAGTCCACAAAATGTCTATTGCCGTCAAGTTTATGTTAAGCTGTCTTTTGAGCACTTTGAGCACTGTAAGCTTTAGTCACATCTACACACCTATAATATTCGAGTGTAATAATGGAATCACATCAGCAATTACTTAAAGTGGTAATTCTAGGGCTTTTAAAAAAAAAAAAAAAAAGAACCAAATTTCCTTGTATTAATTAAAAATGCATGAAAGTGGTACTTCTAGGTTTCTATGTTGCAAGTAATGAAATTATCAGTTTTTATCAGTCAATCCAAGTATATGTGTCAATGTGTGCCTATACATGTGTGTAATCGGTCACTTGATATATTATGTCACTGCACAATACAGTATCTGGTAAAACTTGAAGATTAGAACTTATTAAAGTTGTAGCTATAGTCATCCATGTTGCATGAATGAAATTATTAGCTATTATTAAATATATATGTATTATACTTGCAAAAGCATCAATCAAGCAATTAAAAAATATGTACTATTATCTGATAGAAGTGTCAAACGTAAGCATGAAAAATCATAGACAACCTATGACTTTAATAAAGTAATGTGTATAAAAAAGAAGAATGAAAAGGGTCATCAAAGTGAGATCCTCCAACTCCAAGAACATGTCCTGATTTTTATAATGTTCAATTGGATTTCGAAAGAATGAAATTGTAATGAAACTCTGCTTTAATGGCCATTTAAATAAATAAATAAAAACCCCACAATGAATCATGCACTATATAACCTATGAGTAATGTTAGAGACACTCCCAATTTGCATACTTAAATTACACACTATAATGTGTAATTAATCTCAACCATACAATTAAATATATTGTGGTCCCTGCTTAAAATATTAATGGTTGAGATTAATTACACATCATAGTGTGTAATTTGAGTATTCAAATTGAACTCTATAAGAATGCTGCAAGAAAATCCCAAACAAAAATACTAGTTTCTAGTTACCAAATAGCAACCAAAATCAACTTTTCCTACCCTCTTCATGTTTCTTTTCCACTTCTCATTGATAAGTTCTAACAAGACAAATCTATTATTCCTCCCTTTTTCTCTCTACTTGATCAATAATCATGTTCTTTTTTTACTGAACCTTGGAAGACATTTCTTATGCAGCCTAGGATTTGATTTTGAGACCAAAAGACAAACAATCATTCATTTATAAGCACTTTCAAAGCCTAGAAAACTGTAGACGTCTAGAACATCCTAAAAATTACTCAGACGTGTTAAGGAATCCAATGTATAAATTTTAAATTTAATTTCCCTTAAAACCAAATAGATTATTACATAGATATGCATGAACCTCATATGAGTTTTACCTTGCTTGTTATTATTAAACTAAATCTTTAAATTCCAACCACTGTTCATGCAATTTAAATCTATGTGACATTGGCCAACTGCCTAATGTTTTTCTATTTGGTGTTTTTAATAGTTTGGGATTGGGACCCCATTAGTTTTCTATTAAATCACTCCTTATAAGCCATCTTACAAGCATTCTTATGTAATAGAAAATATAATGAACCCACAAAAATATATAATAATAATTACAAAGGAATCAATGCAACCAAGAACCATACCACTAGCTATTTTGCACAACTTAATGATTATATGTGCTAAAGACAAAAACAAATGGAGATGATTAAAACTTATCAAAGATCTGTAAAAGATTTCATTAACCCACTTGGAATCCAAAGTAACATGTATTTAGCCTAGGTTAGAGAAATTGCCTAGTTATATTTCTCCAAATAGATAACACAGCTCTGTTACAGCATATATGCTGCAACTCTGAGCTACATGATATTGCATTAGTCTTTTCAAGATTACATGTGTGCTGGCATGCGGTGAGTGGATTGCTCGGTCTAGAGCTGCCAGGGTTTCCAAGACCTGCCATTTTTCAGTGTAAAGAATTAAGACAAGAATTCCAGGTTTTTAGACAGATATAAAAAATCAAATGACATACCAAGACCCAAGATGGACCTAACACATTATGCAAGTGATGAGAAATGTTGAAGAGGGTTCCTTCTATCTGTTTTTTTTAATGCAAACATGTTGTTAAAAAAAATTTATAGGTAAAGAGAAAAAAATTAAAACATTAAGGAGGTGAAACTCATGCAAGCAACATCTATAAAAAATAATTTTTTTAAAAAAAATAAGATGAGAAAATTAAAGTCCCAAATGATACAATAATACAAGATCACCATAGTACTTCAAAAAATAAATCTGACCATTGTTCATCATAAAGATAGTTGACCATGAACATAAGAATTTCAATGACATTAAACTTGCAAAATAATTCAGTACCTCCTTTTCTCTGCTTCATTTGGAAAATTTATAGTAAACTTGCAAAGTGATGCTAAAAAGGAGTTTAAAGGTTCAATGGCGTGAAGAACCCCACATGCCTGGATGTTAGAAAGAGGAAATAGTTTAAGCCGAAAAAATCTTGCAACAACTTATATGGCCAGACATATATAGCACAGAAAATATATTATGTGGCATGATAGAACCCATTTATTATCCGGCTGCAATTGCATCCAAGACCTATATATGTATATATTTTTCTAATAACAAATAGACATTTACAGAAAATAATTCCACACCAAGAACCTATACTGAGATGAAATGTCTAACAATGATTACCTGTGTGAATGCCTGATATCCCTTTAGTATTTCCAACACAATAGCCTCTCCTTGTGACCTACGAAAGTGACTCAAAGCCAATTAAAAAAAGAAAAAAAAAGCACTACTAAAATACTATTTTTACTTTTTAAAAAAAAAATACTATTTTTATAATCCTACTACAAATGCATTGGTACAAAGTTAACCAAACCTTGACAAAATAAGAGACAATGCATCAAGTATGGTCAACCAAAATGAATCAACCATTGAGAGACAGAGATGTGATGTTATCCCGGTAGACTTAATAATAGTTGGATTAGAATCACATCTCGGAGATTGAAGCTGGTACATAAGACAAGCTAGTCAGCCCTTAGATGAACTGCTTGCTTTATTATATAGAAGAAATCTTATAGCAAAAAAAATGAATACCTCACCAACATCCATTGCTTCATCTGTTAATGCAGCCACTGTAAAGACAACTCCTAACGAACCCTCAACAACCAGAGTTATATCTTTCTGTAATGCACTTTCAGCTATGCCCTTAAGACGTGAAAATTTATAGAAAATATTTGTGTGATATTGAAAATGTAACACCGGACACATAGTGAAGATGTGTTTTGGCTTTGCCATAAACATAAAATGAGATCAAATCCAATCAAAGTAACTTTGCTTTCCCAAATTATAAAAGCTATAACTATAGTGGATGGTTATCTAACAAGTGATTGTCAATACCACCCAAAGATATAAACCATGTTTGATTTTCTTTGTATTCTATATCATGATATCTTTTGTCTATATTCAAGGAAGTCCACAAATTTGTATAAGGTGTTGTCTAGCTAGAGTACTGGCGTTGCAGGTAAAGGAATAATGTTGTTGAAGCAGCCACCGCATAAGGAAATATAGTCCAAATTCCCTGTGTGATTACACAACACAAGTCAGATCCACATAATTGAAACTTTTAACAACATGGTTTTTAGCTTTTAAGAGATAAATTATATTTGCATACCACAACCGTTGCGACAGTAGCAAGGGCAAACAATGGGCGCTCTCTCATCAAGAATCCTATCCCCAGCTGTGCTCAGAAAGAGAATAAATGATTGTTGGTTCTCCATTCATGACAAATATGTACAACAGAACATTAGAAAAAACTACCTGAAATTGAAATTTCAATGATCCCTCGGTTTTGAAATTCTTTATTGAAGGTGTTAAACATAAATTAGTCATAGCCTTCATTTAATTGACCCGCCAGATAGTGTATTAGTACTCAACAAAATTTCATATATTCAATCTGATGCAATGAGATTTTAATAAGAGTTGAACTGACCTGAATTGGAAGAGTGACCAAACCACCACCACAAACTCCAGCAAAGAAACACTCAATAGATATTCCCTGCTTACCCAAAAAACACATCAATCCCAGGGCATGAGCATAAATATTAGACCAGACGAAATAGGACAACAGCTTCTCATTTTTTTTTTTGTGTAAACTAATTTATTGATTGTAAAACTATATAAAAAAACAAGCTCAGATGGTAAATTAGTCATTGAAAACTAACAGCTAGAAATGTAATATACTAAAAACTCAAGAACCCAAAATCAAATTCATGCTGTCAATACAATTCAATACAAGAGGTCACATTGAAAATCTCAAAAAAAAAAAAACGCATCTTTAGCAAAAAAAATATATCAAAACTTCATATCCAATTATCTATTTTGTTATGTTGAAAATGGAAATAGTTTCTTACCCTGACTGTTAGTAAAAAAGAAAAAAAATCAAAATTCAAAAAATGATAATAAATACAGAGATAGAGCAATAAGGTTGAACTGCGGTCTCTAAACATTTCTTGTGAGGAAGCAATTCCTTTTTAGAATAAAGAATGTAAATGCATTGTGAAACCTATTGTATTATAACAGAAATGTGCGAGCATTCAGCAACAATAAGCGAACAAACATAAAACAGTATCAGGCAAAGTTCCTAGATTTACCTTAAATTAGCAGAGAAAGATGGTTTGAAGTCAGGAGTAGAATCAACGTGCAAGAGATTGCTCGGCATGAAAATGCAATAGGCAAAGCTGAATTTAATTCAAAAATGCATTAATGCATCAACTCATAGTTTCGAATACACATATATATATGCATATACATTGATGATCTGTATATATATATACAGATCAGAAATGGCGTTTTCGAAATGCACATCATTATCAAAAATTAAATGCAATAAAGGAAATAACATCATATCAAACACCTGACATGTTTTTCAAAGTTAGGCCATAATTTGCCCACAAATTATTTTCATCAGTTTTACCTTTTATCATTGAGGAAACATGGTGCCCAATAAGTCCATCATATTTAAGGTCTTACGGCCAAAAAAAAAAAACAAGAAACTTCATACATTGATTATTGGTTGAGAAAAGATTATCAATATACAATATAGACTATTAACTTGGAACTAACCTGGTACAAGACCACCTTGCTGACTAATACCACATTTCACATCTTTAAGCTGCAAAGGAAGCACTTGATACTCCAACTTTGGTAGCCAAGACCCAATTTTCTGTCATTTCAACCCATGAATCTCAACCCCACCGACAAAAACATCTCCTTCAGAAAACTCTGTCATCATGCCTTGAGCATCACATGACCGACTCAAAACCATATATGTATTACTTTTCCTCAAACTCAATCTCAAATTAAATCAATACAAAACTCAAAACAATTATCAAACCCATAAATGTTGTAGAATAACCTCACTAAAGTCAAACCCGTCGAATAAACCACCCTTGCAAGCACCGTCGCACCCACGAGCGAGCCACGCCGTAAACCCACGAGTCAAGCCTCCCTGTCACACGACCCAAGCCGTGGGCCTCCACCACCTTGTTACACACCTGCAACAAACAGAGAGAAAGAAAGAAAGATTGAACGATAGAGTAGCTCAGAGAGAAAGATAGAGCGAGAGAGAGTTACCGTTGAAGAATGATGTCGTCGCACTGTCCCTCTCCAAAGCTAGTTTCCGAGAGAAGCCCCTGCACACTTCCATTCACCCATCGACCATGTGAAAGAAATAGAGGGAGAAGAACATAGAGAAAAGAGATCGAGAGAGAGACTGGACATAAGAGAGAGGCGGAACGGTTAGGGCAGAGAGGTTCCATTTCAGAAAGAGAGCTTTTTGTTTTCTGATTTTATAGAATCAGAATGTGAATTAAAAGGAGGGGATGAAGTAAAGGCGCGATATTACTAATTTATTTGGCGCCTGAATTTCATTTGTTGTTTTACTCCGTGTTTTTATTTACTTATTCAACAATAGCGTTTTAAAAATTATGTAATATTTTACCATAATATTTAGTCATATTTGTTGTAGTGTCGAGCCCTAGGTTTTATTTAAGGTTACTTAAGCTTGAAGTAGCTTGTCAGATAAGAATGTACGTTAGAAAATCTCTCTCTCCTTTCCCGATAGCCTATTTTACCGTTCGAAGCTTTCTTAAAGGAATTTCAAGTTCTAGGAGTCGGAATCAAGCGAGGATCGAGGCATAGCGATCCTAGGAAATATTAGAAGCTTCTTAACCGAAGGATTTAATGGAAAACAACCCAATCAAAGGTAATCTAAGTTTGAAGTTTTGAGTTTCTAAAGTTTTTAAGCTTAGAATTGGACTTTGTGAATTGTTGAGTTTTTGGTTGGTTTGAACATTGGGTTTTGAGGGTTATGAAGCTTTGGGAAGCTTGGGAACTTTGTTTTGATGATTGGGATATGTTGGGTATGATTTTGGAAGCTTTGGAGTGTTAAAAACACGTTTGGGAATGGCCTAGAGTTGGGGGCCGCAGCCTTGTTCTTGGGTGCCGCGGCCCTGCTTTGAAGAAGCAGGTGGGAGTGTTGTACCTGTTGGGCGCCGCGGCCCTTGCTTTAGGAAATTCTGGGGGCCGCGGCCCAAGGTGCTAGGGCCACAGCCCTTGCCCTGTTTTCACCCCGTTTGCTCGTTTTGACCCCGGGAATTTAGCTATAGGCCTTGGGAGTGTTCCTACTACTTGGATTAGTTTGGATTGTTGTCCCAGAGGCTAGATTTTGGTTTGGTAACCTATGTTGATCATTTTATTGATGGTGTCCCATATTTGGTTATGATTAGGTGACCGCTAAGGGCTTAAAGGTTGATCGTTCTCAAGGGTCGTTCTTATATTGGTTCTAGCTCGAATCTGAGGTAAGAAAACTGCACCCTATGTATATGTGACATGCATGGTTATTCTTGATGCATGTTGGTTGACTATTAAGTATGACATGCATGGTTGTTATTGATGCATGTTGGATTGTTAAATATAATGCATATGATGCACGAGAAACATGTGATTAGGACATGCTTTATATATTGAGTATGATATTGTTCAGAGCTTGAGCCTCTGTGTTTGTGCATAGTCCTAATTGTACTAGTACATGTTAAGCAAGCATGCTGAATACCTTGTTTATGGATATTGGATATGTGATATATGTTTGGTGGCATGGCTTACTTGTGTGTGGCACTGACTTACTAGTCAGAATCGGCAATGGTGTTAGATCCATCTGTGAAGCTGTGATTTACTAGTCAAGTTCACAATGAGTTGAACATTGGTCGTGTTTTACTGACCTAAGAGTCAAAAATGGCATAGCATCATGAACGCCAAGCCAAATGAAGATTAGATCTAATCGATATCAGCAAAGAATGACTCATATGGGGTATTAACGCTTGACCGACCCAAAGGTCGATGAACTTATAAGCACTTGGCTAGTCTGAGACTAGTTATTCAGAGCCAGGGCATATGGCCCCGGTGACTGTTTGTCACATGGCTAGGGAACGCTGTTCCAAGGTTATGACTCTATGGTCATGGGGAAGGTTATGTTGGTGACTATTCACCATACACCTATCCTGTTCAAACTTATGAAAGGTTCTCTTATCAGTTAAGCCCGAGTGACCCTAACGTCATATGGCTAGAGGGGGTTGTACCCACGTTTTTGTCATGAGGAGAAGCTGCTTTGAGCTTCTTCTTTGAAGAGCAAGAGAGGAATAAATTCATACAAAAAGAACAAGAAGTCAACTGGCAAGGCACCAAATGCTGCAAAGCATCTTGGAGCAAGGCCTAATTATGAGTACACAAAAAGGGGAGTGTTTCCAACTGCAAAGAGACTAGGAATTGGAACAAGATTGCCCAGAACTCAAGGCATATGGAACCCAAAATAATTAAATTTGTCTTGGATGCATGTGATTTTAGAGGATGATACTTCGGTTTTGGATCGCTGAATCATAATCTACTAAACATGCATGTACCTTTTTACACTTTTAGCATTGGGAAAGCCATGAAGGATAAAAAGCCACGGCTTGGTATCCATCAAGGGCTGTTCGTATCAAACAAGGCAAAAGGATAAGCTTGAATGAATTTTGGAAATAAATATATTGTTTTAAGACAATGTTTATTTTATTCCGATTTTCAATGGAAATTTTAATTTAAGTTTTTCTTATTACATCAACAACAGTTTGTAGTTACTTTCACAGGTAATAAAATCTTATTTCTTTAAATGGATGTGAATTGTGGGGTGGATGTATGAAAAACAGGCTATACCTATTGCAACTAAACGAACCGGATGTTATAAATAATGAGTTGTTTAAGACAGCTAATTCTAGGACTGTTAAACGACAAAAGGTCAATAACGTTAGAAATGACGTACCTTTGGCATTTTCGCTTTGGTCATATTTGTTATGATAAGATTCAAAGACTAACAAAGGCTGGGCCTTTGAGGGAACTCACCTAGGGTGACCTACCTGTTTGTGAATCTAGTCTCGAGGGCAAAATGACAAAGCGTCCATTCTCTATGATAGGAGAAAGGGCCAAAGAACCACTAGGGCTAGTATGTTCAAATGTCTGGGGACATATGAATGTTCAAGCGAGGGGTGGTTATGAGTATTTCGTCACCTTCATCGACAATTGCTCTAGAGACTCATGTAAGTACCTAAAGCATAGGAATTCTGCGAATTTGTTAAGAAGTTCAAAGAATTCATTGCTATGGATTTAAAACCAAATTAGGTAAAATGTTAAAGATCTTGTGATCTGATAGGGTGGAGGATATTTGGATAATCAGAACCAAGATCATTTAATAGAACTTGAAGATTTGTCTAAAACAATTGTCCCAAGGACTCCGCAACAGAACAGTGTTGCAGAGTGGTGTGAATCGCACGTTTATGAAAATGTGTGTTCTATGATAAGCTATTAAGCTCTACCAACTTCTTACCCAGATCTTTTATGGAGACATACTACCAAGACCGCATGTGATATATTTTTTTAAATGTTGTGTCGTCTCAAAAGTTGTCTCCAAGACACCACTAGAATTATGAAATGGTCGTGAACTTGGTTTACGTCATTATGAGATTTGGTGGTGTCATGTTTTTGTCATGAGGAAAAAGGTAGAAAGCTAGAACAGTGAGCTGAGGGTTTGCTTGTTTGATGGCTATTCTAAAGGTACTCAGAGTGGTTTGTTTCATAGTCCAGTAGACAAGAAAGTGTTTGGCTCTACAAATGCCACTTTTCTGGATAACGACTACATAATGAATTTCAAGTCTCATAAAAAAATAGTATTAGATGGAAAAATGATAAACTATTGTTCCATCCTTACTGACGCAAGTCGATGATAACAAGGTACATTCAGAAACCACTAATCCAAGTCAGAAAGTTATGATGCCTCGTCATAGTGGGAGGATTTCTTGGAACCCGGTACCTATGATATGGATAGTGAAACCCACAAGTTGGTTGGGGACACAAGTAACAATGATTCGTTGGCCTTTAAATAGGAAATGGGTAGGTCTGAAAGGGATTTTTGACTCAAAGCCAAGTACCAGGTAATAAATTCTAAGTACTCTTAATTTGTCTGAGATCTTGTAGATGTGTCATTGGACTTTAGGCCCATGGGGTGCAAGAGAATCTATAAGAAGAAGAGAGGAGCTGATAGAAAGGTCGAGACATTAAAGGCTCGACTCGTGGCAGAGAGAGAAATTCGACTTAAAGAAAACTTTTTCTCCAGTAGCCATGTTAAAATTCATTAAGTATACTCTTATCCATAGCCACAGCTCTTGATTAAGAGATAAGGAAAATGGACATCAAAGAAGCATTTTTAATGGCTATCTTGATGAGACAATTAACATGTATCAATCAGAAGGATTTAAAGTAGTTGGACAAGAAATTCGGCAAGCTGAGTAAGTCAATCTATGGACTTAAACAAGCTTCGCGCTCCTGGAACTTAAGGTTAAATGGAGACATTAAGACCCGAGTTTTTGAACAAAATGTAGTTGATCCTTGTGTTTGACAACTTAGGGAAAAAGACATTGTGGTGTTTTGAATCCTTTATGTAGATGTTCCAAGCTTGGTTTGCTCATAAACCTACTAACCAAACCAATTCCATATGCTAAATCAGGTCTTGTTGATACCATAGCATACATAATGCTACCAACAACATTAGCATAAGGAACTCCCTTCATCTTTTTGTTGGGTTTTATGCCCTTATAAAACCATGTCGGACATGTAGCACGATTTCATATTATCAATAAAAGTAGTAGAAATCATTTAGTTTGACAATTGTGTTGCTTGCTTGTTTTATTACATGATTATTGAAATAATACAAACATTTATAAAATCCCGAACATATGGATAGTTACAATTATAGTGACTAGGTCACAGTGGATTATAGTTGTAATTATATGTTCAAAAGAACAAGTCCTAAGATTAGATCAGTGCATTGGATTTTCACTGATTAGGCAATCTACGATATGATCTACTTACACATTCAGGGTGTGATGTCTTGTCCAAGGCCTCGACCAAGTAGATAAGATTGGATATATTTAGTTACATCGGACTAGGACCGATATTGATTATTGATTGATAAATAAGTATCGTTGTTATCAAATCTAATCAATGTCACAACGTTGACCATATATTAAGTTGATCTTAATTCTGAGTGATAATATTTTGCTAATTATATTATTTAAATCTTTTGACTTGTTCGTTACCAGCTTACCCTACGGTCTAGCCCATACTTACATCTTGGAGATTTATTAGTGTAATTTAGTGGGAGTATTATTCATAGATATGAAATCTATAACTTCTGTATGAGAAGTGAAAATATGATTTCCTTAATTGCTTTGTTCAAAAGGTTAAATGATTGAGATCTCATTTCTGTGATTAAGTTCACGGAAATATCATTTATAAGGAACTTAGTGGGAGTTAAGGATAAAATACTGATGAGGGGTAAAATGGTAATTTGCACCCAGCTCGTTAGTAAGTCATCGATAGATGATTGACTGATTGTAATGGTTATAACAATGGATAACGTATTTATGGTTTTGAAAATACGTTCTATGAATTCAATAGTTCAATTCCGAGTCTATAGTGGAGTCACGAGGAATTAATAAGGTAGTGAAATTATTCGTAAATAAATTAACGGTAACTTGTTGGAGCTTGATTTCATGGATCCATGGTCCCCGCATCACCTTTGAGTAAATCATTAAGAATGTCTCAATTAATTGATTTAATTATCAATTAGGATTTTTAAAGTTGACTATGTCAATTTTGGAAAATTTACAGAGATATGAGATTTAGAGAATAAAAGAGAATCTTTGGGTAAATTTATTAATATTGATAAATTGGTATCAATATAAATAAATAATATTAAATCAAGTTTCAAATTATAATTAGTTAATTTGAATAAGGATTTAATTAATTAATTAAAAAATAAATAAATAAAAGGTTTTGAATTTAGGCCCAGTTGGGATTTAAATTCAAAACAAAGAGATTGGGCCCAAGTCCATTTATGGCAGCCCAAGGCATTTATTTTTGTTTATTTTTTTAATTAATTTAAATTTAAATAAATTCCATTAAGTTGCCTATATAAGGAATATGATATCTAGGGTTTTCATAAGGAAGCAAGTCAGTCTCAGTTGATTTGGGTAAGTGAAAACCTAGACACTCTAATCCTTTCTTAGCCACAATCTCTTCTTCTTTTCTAGATCTCTATCTCATGTGTTGAGAACCAGCCCACACTAGTTCTAGGTTGATCAAAGGCTTGGTGAGGAAGACTGTATTGCTAATCTTGTTCAATCTCTTGATAATACTCTGCTACAAAAAGGGATCAAGGGTTAGAGAGATTGAAGGATGGAGTTGTTCCAGTTCCGCTGCGTATTCGTAAGTTTCTACATCATTGTGTTTATATTAATTTACGAATCTAATGTTCATATGTATGTCATGTTATTCTATGTTTCTATTATGTGTTTGGAAAAATAATAGGAAGCATGCATCTAGATTTAAATTCCAAGATCCTACACTTTTCTTCTTCAAAAGACGCTTCTTCTTCTGTAAGAGACTTGAGCTTGAAGTGGGCTCCAATGGGAGTGTTGACAGATCTGGCTTCGTTTTGATCAAACATTCCCACTACCTTCTTGACATATCCTTCTTGAGACAATCTCAACATGCCCTTATTTTTGTCTCTAGATATCTCTATTCCCAAAATCTTGACAGCTGCCCCCAAATACTTCATATCAAATTCTTGACTTAGCATCTCCTTGAGCCTTTCCATTTCTGATCTGTGTTTACATGCTATAAGCATATCATCCACATAGATTAACAAGTAGATGTAGCTTCCATCTTCAAGAACTTTGAAGTAAACACAACTATTAAACTTTGATCTTTGAAATTTCTGACTCAGCATAAAATCATCAAATCTGAAGTACCATTGTCTCGGTGACTGTTTCAAACCATATAGAGATTTCTTCAGCAAGCACACTTTCTCTTCCATCCCTGGCTGTATGAATCCTTCAGGTTGTTGCATGTGTATTTCTTTATCAAGATTACCATGAAGAAATGCTGTCTTCACATCAAGTTGATCCAATTCTAAATTCTGAATTGCAGTGATAGCCAATATAATTCTTATAGAAGTGTGTTTGACAACAGGAGAAAACACTTCATGATAGTCTATCCCTTCAACTTGAGAAAATCCTTTTGCCACCAACCTTGCCTTGAATCGAGGTAGCTCAACTCCTTCAATCCCTGGTTTTCTCTTGTAAACCCATTTGCACCCTATTACTCTTTTTGTCTTAGGTTTATCCATTAGAATACATGTCTCATTCTTGGATAAAGACTCAATCTCTTATTTCATAGCCTTATTCCATTTATTCCATTCAGCACTATTCTTGGCTTCCTTGTAGCAAAATAGGCTCATGTAGCTATAGTAAATCAGCTACACTAAGGGCAAAAATAGTAATATCAGCATGTGCAAATCTCTTAGGAGGTCTGATCTGTCTCCTTGCTCTATCTCTAGCCAAGAGATAATCTAAAGCTTGAGTATCTCTGCCATCAGCTTCAGTGCCATCTGCATCACTTCTAGATGCATCTCCAAGTTCACTCTCCTGAACTCCACCTTAATTCTCATTCTATGATGTTTCTCTCAATTCAATCTGCATAGTATCTTTCTACTCAGCTTGTTTAGAGCTGGCTTGATCACTAAATTTCATGTTAGTTTTATAAAATCAGTGCTCATTGAATATAACATCACGACTGATAATGCATTTTTTCTCATCTATTAACCAAAGTTTATAATCTTTGACACCACTTGGATAACCAAGAAACACACCCTTCATAGACCTAGGATTCAACTTCCCCTGACTAATATGAACATAACCTGTACAACCAAAAGGTTTCAGGTGAATGTAACTTGGTTTATGACCGGACCAAACATGTTCAGGAACCTTAAAATCTAATGCAGATGAAGGTGACCTATTAATGAGGTAGCAAGCAGTAGCAGCTACCTCTGCCCAAAATGTTTTTGGCAAACCTGAATCAGCTAGCATGCATCTAACCTTATTCATGATTGTTCTGTTCATTCTCTCAGCAAGACCATTTTGCTGAGGGGTGTTCCTAACCGTAATGTGCCTAACAATGCCATTTTCAGTGCAATAAGAATCAAACCCAGCATTACAGAATTCCAAACCATTGTCAGTTCTAAGTTTCTTAACTTTCTTCATGGTTTGATTTTCTACCATAATTTTCCATTCTCTAAACCTTCCAAAAGCCTAATCCTTAGTTCTAAGAAAATAGATCCACACTTTCCTAGAATAGTCATCAATAATAGAAAGGAAATATTGAGCTTTACCGAGAGATAATGGAACTTGGGATGAACCCCATAAGTCAGAATGAATGTATTCCAATATTCCTTTGGTTTTATGAGTTGAACTTGCAAATTTCAACCTGTGAGCATTTCCTACAACACAAGTTTCACAAAATTGTAAGTCTGAAATATATTTAGAGTTCAAGAAACCTTGCTTACCAAGTTCTACCATTCCCTTGTGACTCATGTGCCCAAGTCGTTTGTGCCATAATTCTGTGGTATTAGGTTCTGTAGTTGAATCTCCAGCAGACCCAGTTGAAACTCCAGCAGACCCAATTATGGTCTCTCCTTGTAGTATGTAAAGTCCTTGTCTTAGCTCACCTCTCATAAACATCATTGTTGTGACAGTCAGAATCTCGTGATCCGTAAGGGGAAAGACCGGGTAAGCTGTGAAATCCCACACCGCCTGGGGAAGGTCAAGTGTGATGATTCTAAGACTGTGTAGGTATGGGACTACACAGTTGAAGATGGCTTAAATGGATTGATGGGTACTACCTATATCAACAAGATGCATCTTCTTTTCGGTAGCCCATCACTTGAGAACTCCAAAGTTAAGCGTGCTTGACCTGGGGTAATCTAGGGATGGGTGACCTCTTGGGAAGTTTTCCTAGGAAGCATGTGAGTGAGGACAAAGCACGCTGAAAAGACTCGTGTTGGTTTGTAGGGCCAGTCGTCATTCCAGAAAGCAGCCATAGTGACGTGGGGCGTCACAATTGTACCTTTGGATACTCTCAAGACTCCACCTTCAGCTTTGTAGCTATAGCCTTTGGAATCTAAAACACCAAGAGAAAACAAATTTATTTTTAGTTCAGGTATAAATCTAACATTAGAAAGTACCTTTATGGTGCCATCTCTCAATTTGATCTTGATAGAACCAATTCTTTGAATTCTGCATGTGTTGT
The DNA here is from genome assembly GCF_963169125.1 of Humulus lupulus. Taxonomy (NCBI): domain Eukaryota; kingdom Viridiplantae; phylum Streptophyta; class Magnoliopsida; order Rosales; family Cannabaceae; genus Humulus; species Humulus lupulus. The sequence continues at coordinate 45,562,831 of NC_084800.1, read as the reverse complement.
TATTTCCCATCAACACTTGCCCTGTACTTTCTTCTTTTAGATCAAAGAACCAATCTTTTCTTGGTGACATGTGAAATGTACACCCAAAATCCATAACCCATTCATCCTTAGGATCACTGGTTGACACAGTCAGAACATCAGCTTCCATAGATCCATCTGTGACATGAGCTTCATCTTTGTTGTCTTGCTTTTGTCCTTCATGTCTTCTCTGTGGGCAGTTTCGTCTAAAGTGACCTTCTTGGTTACAAATCCAGCAAGTTTTCCTTGGTTTTGACTTGGATCTTGATCTCCCTCTGCTTTTTCCATTTCTATGGTTGTTTCCATCTTTTCTTTAAGATCTTCCTCTCACATTTAGACCTTCGGCTTGAGATCTTGACACCTTAACATTAGCTTTTAGATCTAATTCCTTTGAGTATGCAGCACCAATCACATCTTGCAGTGACAATGTATCTTTACCATACTTCAAAGTGTCCCTCAGATTATCATAGGCCTTTGGGAGTGAGTTCAATAGAAAGATTGCTTGATCCTCTTCTTCAATCTTTACTTCAATTGACTCCAAATCTGAAACTAGCTTGGTGAAGTCGTCTATATTATCATCAATAAACTTGGATTCCTCCATCTTGAATCCATAGAATCTTTGTTTGAGATAGATTCGATTTGGTAATGCCTTGGTCATGTATAACTATTCTAACTTCTTCCACATATCATGAGCTATTTCTTCTTTGATTACTTTCCTCAAAACTTGATCATTCAAACTCAGAATGATTGTGTTCTTTGCCTTTTTCAGCACCTCTGCCTTGTTTTCCAACTTAGCCATCTTACTTTCTTCTTGTAGGGCTTCTTCACATCCAAGATTACCCATATGAGCCATCATCTTTGCACGCCATAGACTGAAATCATTCTTGCCATCAAATTTCTCCACCTCAAACTTGGAAGTCGACATATTGAAGAAAATTGCTCCTAGCCAGCGAACAAGTTCTCAATTGCGGAAGTACTTCGAAGTTCTTGATCTTTCTTGGAGAAAATCACAATTAAAGATGGTGAAGAATGCAACCACTCTAAACCTGGCTCTGATACCAGTTGTTGGGGGGATTAGGACCTGCACAACACAGCCAATACAGTGCACAAAGAATAGCAACAAAGAAGAACAAGTAATAGACAATTAAACAAACCAAAAAGTAATCAAAAGTAAAACACAAAAGAAAGAACACCAAGAATACTTAGTTCAGATACAACCAATTTGGTTGATCCTACATTCAAGGCTATGCAGCAATGCCTAAGTCAAATCCACTATATCTGAAACTAGATTACACCCTCCAAGCTCTCAAGATTACAACAACACTCATCCAACTTCTCTTGAAACACTCTCTCACTAAAGTATTACAACACAGTTCTTGCTCTCAGAAATTGAATACACTTAGGTTGATCAGGCCTAAAACTATATATAGGGTCGAGATACAAGAGCTAAAGAGACAAACAGAAACTAACTATAACTAACAACAATTAGTTAGTCTGTTACAACTTACTGGTGTCCACGCAGATGCAACTAGAGAAAACGTAGATGCAACTGAAAACAGCAGATTACTGTGAGCTGTCATTTTACTAATCTTTTGATTGGTTGAGGAAAGAAGTCACAATCTTCACAATATGTTTATATGTGGATGACTTGCTTATTTTTTGTTCGAACTTGCATGTCATAAATGATGTGAAATCTGTGCTATGTGAAAACTTTGACATGAAAGATCTAGGAGAAGCGAATGTGATCCTTGGTATAAAGATCACTAGGTCTGAAAATGGAATTTCTTTGGATCAATCTCATTACATTGAGAAGATTTTAAAGAAATACAATTACTTTAACTGTAAACCTGTGTGTACACCCTATGATCCCAGTGTAAAGCTATTTAAGAACAATGGTGATGGTGTAAGACAAACAGAGTATGTGAGCATCATTGGTAGTCTTAGGTATGCCACTGATTGTACTAGACCCGACATTGCCTATGTTGTGGGACTACTGTGCAGGTTTACTAGTAGACCTAGTGTTGAGCATTGGCATGCTATAGAAAGGGTCATGAGGTACCTTAAGAGAACTATGTACCTTGGATTGCATTATCATAAGTTTCCCGCTGTCCTTGAAGGATACAGCGATGCTGACTGGAACACCTTGTCAGATGACTCCAAGGCAACCAGCGGCTATATTTTTAGCATAGCTGGTGGAACTGTTTCATGGAAGTCTAAAAAATAGACTATTCTGGCTCAATCTACAATGGAATCAGAAATGATAGCACTAGCTACTGCTAGTGAAGAAACAGGATGGTTGAGAGGCCTGCTAACTAAGATCCTTTTATGGGAAAAACCGATACCAGCTGTGTTGATCCATTGTGATAGTATCGCGGCCATTGCAAAAATTCAGAACCGTTATTACAACGGTAAAAGACGTCAGATACAACGTAAGCACAGTACTGTTAGAGAGTTCCTCTCTACTGGAGCTGTAAGAGTGGATCATATACGCACTGATGAAAATTTAGCTGATCCTTTGACGAAAAGATTAGCTAGAGAGAAAGTCCTTAAAACATCAAAAGGAATGAGACTATTACCCTTAGAATGATGAATCACACGTGATGGTAACCCGACCTATAGACTGGAGATCCCAAGAAATAGGTTCAATGGTTAATAACAAGTTATGATGTGACATGAGATAGATCATGCTATTACTTAAAGTTAACTTGAAGCATGAATTCCTGAAGCGACATAAGGATGAGTTAATAGAAAATCTTAATGAGATCTATACTCTATGTGGAGTGGAGTACCGAGCTATAGGAGTACTCCTGATAGACTCACATACATGAATGTGGAAGTGGGGCCGCTTCCTATGAAATTTTGGGCAAATTTCTAAAGCGTTTACTATACTGGGATAGACGTGCATGGCCATTAAAGCACGGGCTTTTGGACTACACCCTAGAAAGATTGTGCGTGGTGCAATGTTAGAGATAGAGTTCAAGACTACGTGTCACTCTAGTATATTCTAAATTGTATTCACTATGCAAAGGTTCAAGTCGAAAGATACCTTTGTTTATGCTCAATCTTATTGTTCTTAGGTTACTGCTCGATGAAAAATATTTTTTAAATAATTCAAATGGGGGATTGTTGGAACTTATCTATACAAGTGTGAATTGTTAAAAAAGTAGAAAAAGTGCTTTAATGACTCCCTAGAGGAAGAGTCCCACATTATTTTAGAATACTCATTTGTAAGGGTATATAGATAGTGGACTTGAGCATTGGGGTTGTGCCCCAAGGGGTACCCACTTTTGTGGAAGAGGTCCAGTCACACAAAGGCTCACCTGACCACCACACACGCGTGCGCCGCCGTCCGACCGAGCTGAGCTGGCTGGTTGGTTGGTTGGTGTGGTGTGCACCTTATTATTTTTTGAAAAAAATTATTTATTAAGTATTATTTTATTTAATAAAAACGTGATTAATTTTTGGTACTGAAGACTTTTTCTCTTCAACTTTTTTCAGGATTCCAACTTCATCTCCCACGTTTTAATAAAACGGTTTTTTTTTCCCGTTAATAAAGATCCACATTTTCTTTAAAATAGGGAGACTACTTTTCAGAAAGAAACACTCTCAATATTTTTCGATCTGAAAAAATTGCAATGAGTTTTATCGATTCCGAGCAGTAGCATTATTAAGGGTGTGGTAAACGACGGTTCTCTACGGTGCAGTGGAGGTCCGATACAGTATTGACTGGACTGTTTTATCCTGGGGACGACGGGACTAATAGTCTGCTTGCACATTTCAAGGCAGTGCCGCGAACGTCTTAAAGAGAGCAACCTAGTCCGCGACTCAACCCAGATTATTATTCGGTAATTTCGTTCCTTTTTTATTTCTGCAGCAACTATCTAAACAGTTATTCATTTAAGAAGTTTTAATATAATTAAAAATTAAAATAAAATAATTTTTTGTTTCTCGCTATAAAATTATCTATATATATATATATATTAAGATATGTAGATCTAATTTTGTTAAATCCTTTTAACTCCAATATTGGTCAATCACCTAAAGATTTTCAAATCATTTTAGCTCCAATATTGGAGCCACCAATCTCTTTAGAGTAACAACAATGTGAGCAACTCTAATGGTGGCTTAACTGACTATACTTTAGTTTTCTTAATAAATCTAACCAATAAAAAAAAATAAAGCATTGTTGCCCTTTGTTTGTCTTCTTCTAATAAAATCCCCTCCACCTCAAGCTTCCCCACCATTTGACACTCTCCTATTGGAATTGCTCTTAGGGGCACTCTTAGCATAAATGCCACCAAGCTTCAACCGATATGGATGTTGATTGAAAAATGTTTTAATATAGTGTACTTATATTATTATAGTTGTTTGAAAAAATTTGTAGACATATTATTACTCTTTAAAAAAATATAGCAATCCAAAATGGTAATATATAACTACATAAATACACTTAAAAAATTAAAAAGTATACACTTTATTTATATATGACTAAAAAAATTCCAAAAATAAAATATAATACTGGACCCTAATTTCATATTTTCTCTTTACTTTCAAAATGTCGCATTTATCAAAAGTATAGGTAATGTTATGTCGTTATGGCATTTAGCCTATATTTGGTAAAAGAAAAAAAGAAGGAAAACTAAAAAATGGGATCGAAGAAGAAAATTTATTTATTTGCTATTTGGTTGAAAAGAAAAGACAATAGAAGAAAAAACTGTGAAAAAAAAAATAGTGAGTCCCACCAAAAATTTGTCTAGAGAATTGTGTAGGACATTTTTTTGGAATATACATTTAAACCAAATTACTTATTTATCTTCTATCTTTCTTACCTCTGTACCAAATAAACATAGGGTTATAGAAATTTCTTTTCATTTAAACTGGGTGTCCAAAATTCCAGCTGGGCCGAAGATGTTACAACGAACTAGGCCAATTCTTGGGCCAACCCACTGTATTTTACATAGGCTTAAGGCTTACTATATATACACTGATATAAAACCTAACCTATCTCAAGCACTCAACCCAGCCATCTCTCATCCCCGCCGTCACTCTCCTCGCCGGCAAGGCAGCGCGCAGCTCACAGAAAAATGGTAATTCTCTCACAGATTGATCGATATATCTATGTGTATGTATACATGTTTATGTTTTTTTCGTAAGTTATTATCTCGAATCTGACCATCGTTGCTATTATGCAGCCTCCAAAGAAAACCGGAAAGTCCTCGGCCCTCTCGAAGAAGAAACCTGTAATTTTCAGTATCCATTTTTGTTTTTAATTTATGTATATAATCCTTTAGCTCTAAAAGCTTGGGAGAGACAGTGTGTATTTGCACATCTTAATTCTGTGTTTGGGTAACAGGAGAAGATTGTGAACCCACTGTTTGAGAAGCGTCCCAAACAGTTTGGTATTGGAGGAGCTTTGCCACCGAAGAGGGATTTGCACAGATATGTCAAATGGCCAAAGGCTGTTCAGCTTCAGAGGAAGAAGAGAATCCTTAAGCAGCGGTTGAAGGTTCCACCACAGTTGAATCAGTTCACGAAGACTTTGGACAAAAACCTTGGTATAACCCAGAACAACCCTATTGTTGATTTTCTTAGTTATGGCTTGGATATGGTTATTTATTCATTATTGGATTGGAATTGAGTAGAATGATAAATAGAATCAGGTAATTGGATTTGTGTAGGCTGGAACTGGAAATGAGTTATTGTTAGTGCACGAGAATAAAATTAGTCTGGATATCCTCATTCCAATATTAATGATTATCACTGATAAAACATAAGTGTGTGCGACAATGTAGCGGTTTTTACTGTTTTTAGGAATTAGACCCGGTTTTTGGTGAAATAACCCTTGTTTTTCCCTACATTCTAGAGCACCTTTTTATGATTTAGGCTGGTTTCATTGTTGTAATTACGTATGTGAAAATTCTATGCTGATATGTACGGACAACTTGATGGACTAGACTTCCTATTATAATCAGTGTTTTCCTTAATCTTGAATATATTGTACATGAAAGAGATATGTATCTGGTGATTGTCGTCCCAGATCGCTAGAATTAATCAAGTTACTAGAGAAAGTGAAATATTTTTAATATTACTTACACTTTTTCTTTTCTTTGTTGAAGTGTTTAATTTTTCTTATTTGTACCGTATCAATTGAAATTTTACTTGTTAAATCTGATCCTAGTTTTTTTGCAATACTCTTATGATTTACATTTCTCACAATATTGTACAGCAACAAGTCTGTTCAAGTTGCTCCTCAAGTACAGGCCAGAGGACAAAGCTGAAAAGAAGGAACGTCTTGTGAAACGTGCTCAGGCTGAGACTGAAGGAAAAACTGCCGAGACCAAGAAGCCCATTGTTGTGAAATACGGGCTCAACCACGTTACATACCTTATTGAGCAGGTGGATAAGCTAGCTGTTATAGTTTATTAATTATTTTCTGAAATAAATTTTGTTGTGCATCCATATTCATTAGTAAAGTCTCACGCCTTTTATCCCCTTTTCAGAACAAGGCACAATTGGTAGTGATTGCTCATGATGTGGACCCGATTGAATTGGTTGTTTGGCTTCCTGCCTTGTGCAGAAAGATGGAGATCCCTTACTGCATTGTGAAGGGGAAATCCCGTTTGGGATCGGTATGGATCTACTTAGTCTGTATGCTTGATGAAATAAGGCTTTGTTTGTGATGGAAATATCTAACTTCTCTGGTTTTTCTTTCTGGTTTTGACAGATTGTACACCAGAAGACAGCAGCTGCATTGTGTTTGACCACTGTGAAGAACGAGGATAAGATGGAATTCAGCAAAATCCTCGAGGCTATTAAGGTAAATGCAGAAAACATGTTCTTATAAAATATGCTCTTAAGTTGCTATTTTCTTTGCCAATCTTAACGCCAAATCTAATTTTCTTTTTCAGGCCAACTTTAATGACAAATTTGACGAGTTCCGAAAGAAGTGGGGAGGTGGTATCATGGGCAGTAAGTCACAAGCTAAGACAAAAGCTAAGGAAAGAGTTTTGGCCAAGGAAGCCGCACAGAGAATGAATTAGAGAGCATTTGGTCTTGTTGTGACATTTTTCCTCAACTATATTGTTAGCAGTTTTTGATTTCTTTGTGAAAAGGACCATGGAGCTGTTTGAAGTACTTAGTGCGGGTAGTCTTTTTTCGTATTCTTCATTTGAGGAAGGAACCTTTGCGGTAATTGCTTTTAATATCAAGTATTTACCTAATGAATTTTGGTTAAATGATCTGCCGTTTTTTTTCACATAATTGTCATAGCCATCACTGATCGATCATTAGAGTTCAAGTGTCATTACTTCTCCGATATCTATTTTATAGATATTGCATATTCAATAATCAATACCTGAAAAATGCCTTGCTTCACCCTTGCAAAAGAAGCAGATTCGTATTACAAATGATTATCATTGAAAACGGTTTTGAAACGAGAGGAAACCTTTACCTTTCATTGAATTCGAGAAAGACATCAATCTTTATCGTACTTCCTACTTGGAGCGGAGGAAACAACTGGCCTTAGCATAGAAAGTTCCCTTGACTTCATGCATACATTACAGATGCTCGTGTCGTGTCTAATTGAACATTTTGTGTGTCTATAAACTGGCTTAAACTTTCCCCAAGTTGGGAAATAGATGTCACAATGTCTAAACTTTAAGAACATTCGATTTAATTCCGCTAATGTGTTGTTCGGTCATGTTGAACTAGACTATGCTATGTCACGTGATGATTAATTAATGCAAATATGTTGTTCAAATTGATATCCTAAAGCATGCAAGAGGAATCTTAACTATAGTGCCACACAAATAACATTTGCCAAACCTCCGAATTCTTCTATACTTGAGCTAGATGCAAACTTGAGCTTGAAGTAAACCGAAGTAGATTGCCTGTTTCCCATATCACCAGCATCAATGCTTCTATATTTAGATAGTTGGTGGTTTTAGCGAATTGTTGAGTTCTTATACCTGGTAGTGTTTAATACAAATATAAAATAAGAAGAGTTTGGTGACAGTAAAAAAACAAATTGACAAGAAACTTATATTATATTTGTAGTGTTTTTTGCGGACTCATTTGTCCTACTATTTTAGGCCAACTTAGTGGCATGAAAGTCTCTCGACGAACATTAACAAAGGCAATGACATACTAAAATTATAGCTAATTGTCTTTATAATTAATTCAAACATAAAAAAACCAAATGGGGTCAGAGTTTTTGATTCCAAAGCGGAAAAAAAAAAGTATCTCGTTAATTGTATAAAGACATCGACAAAACTGTCATGTTGTCTTGAATTAACACCATATACATTTCAGGAAGCAAATTACATGATTACGTAGAAGACTTAACTGGCAACTGAATTGAATGCATATTTTGACATCCTGCATGTCAAATATTCAACTTTAGTAAAGAATCATCAAGATTTCTGAATTTGAGAGAATCAATGAAATCGACTCCGGCAGGACAGAGTTTCATCTTGGATCAAAGATGGGATCACTCCATTCACCTGTGTTTCCTTTCCCCCATCAGTTTATAAAGACCAATCTACATGTATTTACAAAGTTCCCTTGTAGTCCAGCCAGACCCTGCAGTTGCCTTCTACAAATAATCAAAGCTTGCACTCTAAATGAACTTGAATGAGAAAGAAAAATGGATTTAGCAGCACTTTGCCTGCTTTCAGATGAAAACTCAAAACCCTTCGAAACCATCTGGCTTCTGACGTTAGCAGCATTTGGTTTTTCAGCAACTAGTCCAGGAACCTGCAAAATATTAGAACCAGAAGCCCTCAGATGTTGCTTCTTATAACTTGCCTCCATACTCTCCATAGGTATATCTTCACTTGGATTTTGTGGAACAACTTCCCTATCTTCTTCTGCTTCATTTAGAATTCTCTTGGCTTCAGCGAGTAAACCGATAGAGCGCCAACCCTCAGCAACAAGCCGGACAGTGCTCTTTCCTGGGCGAACACCCTTTTCTTCCATAACTTGGAGCAATTCTTCTGCTTTCCATGGTTGTTTTGCTTCTCCATATCCCCATATTAGAGTCTCAAAAGTTATCAGATTGGGAGAAATATCCATTTCACACATTATCTCATAAACTCTTGTGGCACGCTCCATTCTGCCTGCATTGCACCAACCACTTATAATGGTCGTGAAGATTACCACATTTGGATGCACGCCAGATTTGCTCATCAAAGACATAAGCGACTCGGCCTTCCCAGGCTCACCAGCACGCACGTAGCCTTTTGCAAGAATGCTGAATGCATGGATGTCAGGTTCTATGCCGGCTTTCATCATGTCGTTGAAGATTTCCTGGCATTTGTCCATGCGCCCTGCAGAGCTCCATGCATTCATGATGGTGCTAAATGTGATAACATCTGGTTTGACCCCAAATTCTTCCATCAATGACAATGCCTGTACATTTTATGCTTATAGTAAGTGATTATGTCATAAGCATATACCGGGAAAGTGTGTGTTCAAAATGGGAACTATTGACTGTCAGGAACAACATAAAATACTAATACTCTCTCTAATGATAGAAGTTAGTCTTGTTATTATCGTGGACTTGCGGAGGTAAATAGAAACCAAAAAATATGGATAGCAGAAACGTAGACTGCTTCTTAGTGAGTTATCACTTTTGAGCTCTTTGTAAAAGTTCCATTTGACAGGAGATAATGGGAGAGAGTAGGCAAAAAAGAAAAAAAAAGTATTAAGAGTTTAAAACTGACCTCATCAATTCCATCTGTGTCTGTAACATCTAGAAAGCCTTTGATAAGAGAGTTGAAAATGACAAGATTTGGATGCACCCCAAGCTCCTTCATTCTGTACATAAAACTTAAGGCATCTTCCATATTTCCTTCTTTACAGTATCCATTTATTATTATGCCACAAGTTCGTTCATTGGGGCGAACTCTGTTGTTCTGCATCTCCACGATCATCCTTTCAGCCATAAATGTTTCCCCATTCTCAGCATAAGCTCTTGCTAAAGTGTTATAAGTGACAACATCTGGTTGTATTCCAGATGCAACCATTTTATACACCACATTCCATGCTTCATCTATATTATTCTTGTTACACCATGCTCTAATAATAATATTATAGGTTCTATCATTGGGCTTTACATTTCCATACTTTGACATAATCTCTAGCAATTTTAGAGATTCTTCAGGCTTACCAGCTATACCATATCCTTTAATCAGGGTGTTAAAAGTGCTAGCTGTTGGCTTACATCCATTCATCTCCATTTTCTGAAAGATTTTCATGGCTTCGTCTACCTTCCCAGATTCTATAAAAGCATTTATCATTGCATTGAAAAGTATTATGTCTGGCTTCATACCATTTTCTTTGAGTCTAGAAAGGATTCGAGGAATGGACTTGAATCGTTTCAGGCGGGTCAACGCTCCTATAAGTGTTGTGTATGTTATTACGGTTGGCCTGTGTCCTTCTTCTATTAAACTGTTGAAAATGGATTGGACTTCATGGGGCCTTTTCTTTTCGATCAAAACACTCATTAGTTTTGTTCTTGAACGAACAGTTCGGCAACTGTTGTTCCCCAAACAGATGAGGCAGCATGATTGAATATGTGAATCTACAGAATTCGCAAACACTTGTACTTGGTCCTTCTTGTGCAAACTTGGTTCCTACAAAGTTCAGAATTTAACCATTTGCAGCATCTAGGCATGCGATAATGATGTTATTATGTAAATAAGAAATCTTAAAGGGACAAAATCTAACACCATTAATTTTGCTGTTTTAGTTGACTATTGAAAACTCAATTTATATTAATTTTTCTCCAGAGTTTGCTTCAGAAAACCATATTTCTGGATTTAATGCTCAAGCCTAGTAAAAGGCAGCATATTGACAACATATGTCAATACATTTTATACAAAATAACTTGAGGTAATAGCGTGTAGTGTTACCAAAATATCCCATATAGATAGTCAAGCAAAACAGTGTCCTATGAACATAGTATTTGAAGTTATGTCAAAATTAAAGAAAGCTAAAGCAATGATCAGCAAAGTAGAAAAACTGGTGGATTTAGATAAGCTCTCATAATTCAAAGAAAAGCTAGTTTACATATGCCAACGGATATTATAACAATTTAGTTGCTGTAATCTTACCATAATTGGAGATGTTTGAACCAGTTCCTTGCTTGTAATTGTTCCATCTTGGTGTCTACCCATGTTAATTCACTAACCCTTTCAGAGAATTCCTGCCACTCCTCCTCCCACCAGCACCCGAGTCTCAGTCAACCACCTTCTTCCCTTGAAAAATGTCAAAGTTAACTGCCAGACCACAACAGAGAATTCTTCTGCAAAAAAGACCATACCAGGGAATTCTTTTTCACCCAACCTTTAGATTTTGCAGAGATAATTAGAGAGACATATTCTTCAAAATGGACCTATGAAGAACATATGAACATGCCACATGTAGTTGGAACAATGAATAAGCTAAATGTACTAATATAGTTTGTTTTGGCAAGCTGCTGATTTATGGCACAATTGCAGTAACAACTCACCAAGTATTTTAACAAAACCACAGACAAAGATAAACTCGTACAATTTTTACGTATCTAAAACCACACACAAAGATAAAATTGTGGAATCCATCTAAATTCCTAAAGGATAATTAGTGAAGGTGCTAATAGAATGCCATTTGGCATTTCAGAAGGTATTTGAGCTCTGGAAGTTAGCTAAGACCAGAACTAAGTCAAATTAGACCAGCACCCCAATTCACCAATCCTATATTATAGGCTTGAAAAGGCCACTCCCAAATTCCAGAGGGAATATACTCATTTGGTACCTATGTTTTTGCAAAGTATCATTTTGGTACCTCTGTTTTCAATAATGCTCATATGGTACTTTTATTTTAAAATCGTACATATTTGGTACCCTAAACTCAGATTTGATAGATAAAATTTTGTCAATTTAATCAAATTGCTGTCAATTATGTAAGTTATAAATTTAAATTTAATTACATAATTACATATAACTGATGACAGTTTGATCATATTGACAAAATTTTATATATCAAATCTGAGTTTAGGGTAACATTTATGTACGATTTTAAAATACAGGTTACCATATGAGCATTATTGAAAACAGAGGGTACCAAAATGATATTTTGCAAAAACATATATTCCCAATTCCAGATAGCTATAATACTATGTGCCCAATTGTTTGACCAAAAAAGGGGCTAACAGAACAAAAGGCATTTAACACCCCAACTCCCATAATCTGACTATTAGCTTGAGATCAGAATCGTAATCTCAACTCAAAATCCTTTCTGGGTTGTTCAGAACTTTCACTTTGATCAGCATCAATGCATGAAAAAGAAGGCTTAATCATGATAAAATACTCTAAAGCAATATGTTTGACCCAAACAAAGATAAAAAATAAGAGATTTGTTTGGTACCTGTTAAACTGTGGCGTACTAGAGCTTAGAAGGAGCAATGGAGTTGCATGGTTGGTGGCCGAGTTATGGACGAGGACCATGAAGCTGAAGCGAGTAGTAATATTGTAGTGTAGTGCCATATGTTTGTGTTGTGACAATCCTCCGGATACTCTTATCCACATATATTTATCAAATAGAGATTTTAAGATAATTTTTTAGGCTCTTAAAAGAACCTGACAAAGTTACAAGTGGAGCCATTCAGTGGAGTACATTTCGCCAAGACAGCTTTTATACTTAAAGTTCAATAATTTAAAGAAAAATAAATAATATCAAAGAAATGAGAATAGAACGGTGTCGTTTTAGCGTTTTAAGTTTGTGGGGGGATTGTTTTGGTCTACAAATATTATTATTATTATTATTAAATTTTATTTGTGGGATCTAAGATTTCCAGATAGTTTGGTACAATTCTCAATATTTTATTCTCTATTTTCTCATGGATGAACTTGGAAAATAAATATCTCAGAAACGTGGAACTTTTTTCCACACTGAATTGAAATTGATACCATTGATGTGAATTTTTAAGTGCAAATAAGTTAAAATCATTTTAAGATCTTTCTCATGTATCATTTTTGGTTTTGGAGATCCCAAATAGGGGCAAATTTTAGTTTGATCTAGAAAAAGGGATTAGGATTTTTGGCGGTAAAAATTCGCAATATTTTCGCAATGTCTTACTTTTACATCCAATTTTTTTTAGGGGTGAAAATACTCAAACCCACATAAATTGTCTCTCCGTTATTACCTACTCATTAATACTCTTAAATAGTACTTACATGGTATTGATGTGGCAGGACATAAATGTGGTGTCATTGCCACCTTATTGTCACATAATTATTTTTAATAAAAAAATCATTTAAGAATTAAAAAAATAAAATAAAAATTACATTTCACTAATTAAAATTAAATAAAATATATTTAATTATAAAACAAAATTTTGAAATAATTTATCAATTAAATAAAATTTTATAAAACAACTTTAAAATTTTCCCACACTCTTTTATTTTCTCCTTTTCCCACCAACCAAACATAATTTATTTTTTCTCTTCAAATATGAAAATAAAAAACAAACAAAGAAAAATCAAATCATCACAATGTATTCAACTTAAAATTTCAATCTCTCATTCAAAACCTTGAACATTCAGTCCTTCAAATCTAATTTTTAGATTTTTTCTTTCATTCTTTTGCTTTTATCACCAAACAAACATAGAAAACCCAAAAACCCATACAAACACAGATCTGTCCCCTTTGAATCCACCCATTACCGGCACCCTCACCCATTGTCGGCACCCCAGCCCCTTGGCAGCCCTGACGCCATCCTTCGACACAGTCAAGCTAGAGAAGCCTACTTGCGCAGCCTAGTCCCTCGCCAGCCCCGATGCCTACCTTCAATGTAGTCAACCCAATGCATCCCAGCCCCTTGTGTAGTCATCCCTTTGCCTCTTGAGCTCCGACACAACCAGCATAGTGAAGCTCCCCCTCCGACCTTTGACTATGGAGGAAAAAGAAGACCTCTCATTGTGCAAGAAGAGGTAGAATAAGAAGAGAAGAAAGTGATTTAGGGTTAGCTTTTTTTATTAGTTAAAAAATTATTTTAGATTAGATAATATAAATTTTTTATCTAATTTTAATTATAAATTTTTAGTTATTTTTTAATATTTAAATTAATTTTTATTTAAAATTAAATATATTTTATTTTAATTATTTTTAAAATTTTAGATAAATTTTTTATTAAAAATAATTATGTGGGAATAAGGTGGCAATAACACCTCATTTATGTCAGGCCACGTCAATGTCACGTAACTACCATTTAACAGTGTAAATGTGTGGGTAGTAACAGAGAGACAATTGTATTGAGTTTGAGTATTTTCACTGCTAAAAAAAATTGGATGTAAAAATATGACAATATTGATTATTTTCGCCGCCAAATACCCTAAAAATTAATTAATTATACAAATTAATCACCATAGTTTTACACTCCTATTCAAAATTGGTTTCTCCTTGACCAAATAAGCAGATAGATATATGAGAACTTCTGAACTAGAGAGCAATTTTGACTATCACAAATAAAAAAACTATTGAATAAAAAAATAGTAAGATATTTCGATTATTTTATTTAAAAAAGAACTAGTTTATTTATATTATTTACACAAAGTAAGGAAAGAAATATTAGATATTTTGGTTGAAATCAATAAATATTGGATTCATCTTTCAATTTCAGCATACGCCTACCCTAGCGAAATAAAGTCAGTCAGCAAAAACAATATAATGAGATTAGATGAATTGATACATTTTCTGACAAAAGGGTCATAAAAATAGGAATTGCCTCCCAAACTCTGAAGTTTTTTTTATCAAACCCTCGAATTTAGTATTTCTTTTCCTAAATTTCTCTTACCATTTTTTTTGGAAAGATCTTACCATTTTATTCTTTTATTATACCTGTCATTTTTCTCTCTTTCGTCAAGATAGACACAAAATGATGCTAAGGCTGTGGAAATGGTACCAGAACTGCCTGGCTTTTCATCCGGTGAAGACCCAGGTCATCAGCTCCGGCTTCCTCTGGGGTGCCGGTGACATTGCTGCTCAATACATCACCCACACTTCCGCAAAAAGGCGCCTTAAAATTTCAGTGAGTACCCATTTCAAAAACCTAAAACCCAATTCATTATTTCGCCTTTCTTGTTCTTTTATGTGTTTCCCTTATTGCATACGGCCTTTAATCTCATCTGGATGTTGTTGTTTTGATCTTTTCTGTTCTTTACTCGTATAATTTGTGTATTGGGTAGTTGTAAGTAGCCCATTTAGGTAGGGATTCTTTGCCCACATCCCCCGAGATTGGTTGGGATATATAGCTTGTAGTTGAGGTATTTCAGATGGGTTGAGGTATTTCACATATCTTGGGGAGGTTCTGTAAGTAACCTATCAAGAAACCTACAATACCTTTTACTCGCAATAATTCTTGATCAATTTCTTGGAAAGTTGTATGCAGAAATGATGTTCTGGAAACCAATATTTCATACACTCTTGCCACAGAATGTGAAGGTATCGGGTATTATATGAGGGAGAAGTCTTTAAATATTGATGCTTAGCTAAAAGAAAAAATTTCAGTACCATAAAATATAAGACAGTTACAGTTTTATGTGATGATGATGCTCCTCTGTCTATGGCAATAGTGGCTCCTTTAACATACAAGCTGATAGTCTCATGAAGGTTTGCTGTTGACGCTCGCTATCAGTTAGTATGGGGACTTTTGTATGCTGCAATATGACAATCTCAACTTGTGTTTTTGTGTTCATTTGTTCATCCTTTGTTTCTCTACAAGTAAACTACTGTCTACTATTGTAAATTTATTTTCCTAACTTTGGAACAGGTTGAGGACATTGTTTTTTGTTGAGGCCAGGCCAGTCTCATTGCCTATGAATTATTTTCTTTGCAAAAGTTAGATTACAACATGTGTTTAATGTTTCAGGATGCAGATGCAGATTTTAAAGTCAATTGGAAACGAGTAGCAATCACAAGTTCGTTTGGTTTTTGTTTTGTTGGACCTGTTGGCCACTTCTGGTTCGTGTTTCCTATCTTTTCACTTGGGGTCAGTTATTTTGGTCTTTGTTTACTAACCGCAGCTACCGTCATCCCATAACCTCAAAAAGCATCTATAGATGTGATTTTTGCTCCATAAATTAAGTATCAGTTCAGATATGTAGTTTCTATTTTCTTGCTAAATTATTTTGAATTGCAAAATTATTCTCTACATTGCATTTTCTTGCTCTTTACAAGCAGGGGGGAAATGCAGTCAAGTTTGCAGGGTGTGTAATAGTATACCCGTACGCCATAAATATGTGAAAAAAGAGAGCTTTTAGTTTAAGATGAGTCCTTTTTATTACTGAAGTTCCTAAGGGTGTTACATAATTAAACCTTGTAGGTATGAAGGCTTAGACAAGTTTTTAAGGTTTAAGCTTCTTCAACAGCCAAAGTCATTGCGGTTTGTGGCCACTAAAGTTGCAATGGATGGCATCATCTTTGGCCCGCTTGATCTGTTTGTATTTTTCACATACATGGGCTTTTCTATGGGAAAAAATGTTCAACAGGTGAAGGAAGATGTGAAGAGGGATTTCATCCCAGCCTTGATTTTGGAGGGTGGTATATGGCCAATTGTTCAGGTGGTGAATTTCCGGTACGTCCCAGTAAGGTATCAGCTACTCTATGTTAATATCTTCTGCCTGATGGATAGTGCTTTTCTGTCATGGGTTGAGCAGCAAAAGGATGCTGCTTGGAAGCAATGGTTGTCTTTTAACTCTTTCAAGGAACGAGGAGGTCCGGGAAGGTTATGATTTTCCTTCCTATCCTCTTGCACTATTACCCCTTTTTCGTGTGTCGCACCAAAAAGATTGTAACAGAGTGTTTGATCGAGGGTGAAAGAATTGGTCTCTCCTAAAATTACTGGCTTCGATTTTTCAAGTCAGCATCTCGGGAATGATTCTTTTTTTCGTTCTTTCCTTTTTTTTTTTCTTTGTTCCCAACTTGTAAACAGACTTCATATCTAATACATAAAAAAACAGAGCAAAATTTTCTATTTGGCAAAAAAGATTCGGGCTTTTATTTAGTGTTATTAGCATCTTTGTATAATGGTTGGTTAGATGATAGAGAGAATAAGTTGTACAGAAAATGTGGTTTCGAAACAATGAGCTTGGTATCTAGTTAATTATGTATGTCACGTGCAATATTACACCAGCAGCAGAATAAAATGCAAAATCGGACTTTGCTGAACACCATTATTTGTGAAAATTAGCCGCTGTTGATGAAGACTGGAGGGATGATAAGAGCCAGTATCAATAGGACTGTGCTGCTCACTTACAAGAACATTTTTATTTTTAAGAACCTCTCTCTCCGTTATCATCATTTCTTATTATCATAACTGTAGATTTTTCAATTTAATTATAATTAGTTTTATATATATATATATATAAAGTTTCTGTGAAGCAGGTGGCTCGTTTTTTTTTTAATTACATAGGAATGGGGGAGGAATTGAAAAACCTTGACTTCCCAACAAAAGGAGAGGTGTGGAACTACTTAGCCTAAGTCTAAGATCACCAGTTGGCTCATATTGTATATAATCCTACTTAGGTTAAGTCTAAGGCTACCAGGTGGCTCGTATTGTATAATCCAAAAAAAAAGTACACTTTGGAAATATGTATTAATATGAGAATCAGACATAATCTATTACAAAAATATCAAAATCACTAACATAAGTATACTTGCTTACCAAACTGTTTACAATAATCAATAGAAAGAGAATTTAACACAAACTTCAACTAAAAGTCTAACACAATTGTTTCCCACAAAGCTTCGAGTCTAGCTCTTAGGAAAGATTTAGTTTATTTTTTCTGCATGGGCAACCATATATTATGATCTTTATTAATGAAATGTTTTTTGTAAAATATTTTGATAATCAATAATAAAAAAGAAATTGGAAGTAATTTAGTAATTATGAAAACTATTTTAATTTAGAAATGAGCTTCTCAAAAACCTTTTAATCTTTTAAATTAAAAAAATAATTTTTTATTATTTACCCAAACACTTCCAAAAATACTTTTTTTTTATTCTACAAGCTAAAAAAAATAGCTTAAAAAAAGCATAGCCAAAACAATAACTGAGATTATGAAATTTACTGCTCGATGAGCTATGTTACTGATAAGTGAATTTTAGATTCACGTATTAGTGTCATTTTATATTTAATTTGTAGGTGTCTAGGTTGTTTTGTTTGGTTTTACGCTTGTGTTGTGTATGTGTAGGGTCCAAGGAGAAGTGGTGCGAAGTTCATACAAAATGAGAGTGAAACTGAGAAAAAATGTGAAATAGGGCTGCAACCCCTTGTTCTAGCGCTGCAGCCTTGTCCTGAAAAATCAGCATTCCAGGAATTCGCCCAGGTGCTGCAGCACCACCACCAGGGGACGCAGCGCAATTTCTGACTTGAATTAGGGATGTAGCGCCTGATTGTTACAGAGAGCATGTATTTGGCCTTCCAGTAGCATAGCAGCGCCCGTTCGAGGGACAACAATGCCTACATCCGTACAAAAAGTTTAAGTGATGAATTTTGAAGGGCAAATAAGGTCTTTTTGAGGGAATATAAAAAGAAAAACATAATTAGGGTTCTAATGACATTTTGGAGGAGATTAGACCTGGTATTACACGCTTGGAAAGGAAAACGAAGGCTAGAATTCATCAACATCACCATCATTACATCTACTTTCTTTCTTCTTCTTTATATTTTAGTTTTTAATTATGAACAATTACTCTGCTATTGTGTTTAAGTTTGTAATGGAGAATTAAACTCATTTTGTGCTAGAGTACTAGATGGATCTATTTTGATTATTGAATTAAGGTTTCTATTATTGGACAATCTTCTATAGGGGCTTCACTTTAAGCTCTAACGGTGGGACTCTCAGTGTTTCTCGACCTGTGAACAGTTTTCGGCATGATTTTTTTTATGACCGTGTATATTGAAGTTATTTAGAGCATCTTGCAAATTTTTAGAAAATTCCGAATAGTTTATGGTAACGAAAACTAAGATCAAACATGTTCTTGCACGCGTGACTAATTTTTTTTATACGTGTGGAAAGCAACATGTTTGAACCTAGTTTTCGATATTGTAAACTATTCGGAAATTTCTGAAAATTTGCAAGATGCTTTAAATAGCTATAATATACACAGTTATAAAAAAAATTGCGCCAAAAACTGTTCACGGGTCGAGAAACACTAAGAGCCCCACCGATAGGGCTTAAAGTGAAGCCCCTATAAGAGAATTGTCCTTCTATTATTATCTTTATGAAATTCTTTTTGTTTGTTCATATCTTCTTGATTTAATTTTCTCATATTAATGTTTGGCCATCATTATTATGAATTGAGATTTAGGGTTTATGCTTGAGAAAGATAAACTTAGATTGGACATAGAAAGATTTGACATAGTGATTGTGAGATTGAGAGATTCCTTGGTGTAACGACCCACTAATCTAGACTACTTGGACCATTAACGAATCTATACATAAAACTTACATTTTTGCGGAAATACCATAATTATATTGAAAACTTATGGAAACAAAGGTTACTTTCATAAAATAAGTAGGATATGGGTACCCATTGTCTTTAAAACAAAAATAACTTAAAAACTAAAAAGATTTACATAGAAAATGCGGAAAATACATTTAAAACCATAAAAACATAAACATGACTACATCCTCGAATCGAATAACGCTCGGCCCCTTGACTCCATTCACCATCGATACACATCCTCTAAGCGTCACGAATCTTTCCGCCTCTAAAGCTTATTTCCTGCACATAAACAGAAAGGAATGAGCCTAATGCCCAGCAAGGAAAAATCTAACACATAGTCATAAACATAAACATAATTTCATAATAACGTAAAGACATATCATAACACATAATTCACTTATTATAATGGCCATTATTACTTGGGGTCCCATAGACTAAACAAGCATATGCCCATGGGATTAGTGGGGTCCTACTAGCTAAGTAGGTCATATGCCCATAACCCATTTGGGGTCTTGTTAGCCATATGGGTCATATGCCCAAGCCTACAAACATACACATATACATATCATAACACTTTTAATAACATAAAACATATAGATAACATAAGCACATAACATATAGATTCTAGCCTATTTTCCTTACCAAAGTTACCGAGATTATGGACTGAGTTGGGACTTTTGGAACACTCCTAAAACCATAAGAAAGAGTGAGTCTAAAGAAAGGAGATGAAATGAAAGAGATGGAAAGACTAAACCATAGAAAACATGCTTACCGACTTATATGCTTAAAAGCTTGGATTCCCTAACCAAAATAAGAATAAGGTTAGGGGACTGAGTAGAAGGTTTTGAGGAAGGAAATAACATAAAATACAGAAAGGAACTAGAGTTTTGGGTTTACCTCAAAGATTGCAAGATCACTCTAACCTTCACCGAAATACTATAGAACTCACTTCCCAAAGTGTTTGATAAGCTTATGATGTTTAAGCTTATAGTTTTTCCCCAAACCAAGTGTTTACACTCTCACACTCACTTAACACTAGCAGCCTCTGAACTTAGAGCAAATGGTGAATAATGGCTGGGTACTAGGTCCTATTTATAGAGTTTGGGAATGAAAATATCTTGATTTTACTTGAATAAAAATAATGGCTTTTTAGGTGAAAATCATTTGAATAATCGTTCAGCAGAGGCTGAAGACTCGTTCACAAGATGCTGGACTGTTGAAGGAGTTTGAATGGCTGAAAGGAAATGAATTCAAAAGAGTTTGAATCCATGCTGAAGGAGGCGATATATCGCCCCCTGTAGGCGATATATCGCCTGGGCCAGTATGCCCGAGGCGACCGTGCATCGTTTCGTGTTTTCCGTATCTACGTGCTGCGACATATCGCCCCCTATAGCTGCGATATATCGGCATACGCTGAATATTTAAACACGAAATTACACATTTTTAGCTAGGTTTGAATGGATTAAACAGCCTTGACTAAGCCCTCAACGTACTCAAAGCTGCTGACTGACCCTATAACATTCAAACTTTACTCCTTATTATATTTAATCCTAAAAAATCTTAATCCTTAATTACCATTCAAAACATGTGCTTAAAATCCTATTGGTTGATGTCTAAACCTTATAATATAATAATATAATCCTTAATATCAGTCACATTAATCAAATCTTAGGTTATACTTAATATTCTTAAACTATAGGTTAAACTTAGAAAATCTATAAGTACTACTATGAGTGTCCAAATAATTCCCGGTCTGAACCAAAATCCACAGTAACAAAGATAATGCTATAAATACTATCATACTATTATCTATCTTAGCTAAGTAAAGTTCTTGGACTCTACAATTCTCCCCTACTAAAAAGAATTTCGTCCTCGAAATTTACTTATCACATAACTCCGGATACCAGCCTTGCATGTCCTCCCCTAACTCCCACGTTGCCTCGCGTTCAGAACTATTGCTCCATAGGACTTTGACTATAGGAAGGCTCTTAAATCGTAACTACTTCATCCCTCTATCTAGGATGCTAACCGGTTGTTCCTCATAACTTAAGTCTTTCTGGAGTGCTATCGTATCGTACTTGAGGACGTGAGATGGGTCTGACACATACTTGCGTAACATCGAGATGTGGAAGACGTTGTGACTATCGGCTAGTGCTGGCGGTAGGGCTAGTCTATACGCAACTGGTCCCACTTTGTCCAATATCTAAAAGGACCTATGAATCGGGGACTAAGCTTGCCTTTCTTCCCGAACCGCTTGACGCCTTTCATAGGAGATATCTTCAAGAAGACTTGATCTCCAACTTGGAATTCCACATCGCATCGCTTGGTATCCGCATAGCTTTTCTGTCGGCTTTGAGCTGCAAGCATACGCTGTCTAATAAGCGCTACTGCTTCTTAAGCTTGTCTAACAGCTTCGGGCCTTAGAAGCTGCCTTTCTCCTACCTCGTCCTAGTGCAACGGTGATCGGTACCTTCGTCCATATAGCAACTCATAAGATGCCATTCCGATCGCTGACTGGTAGCTGTTGTTGTACGAGAACTCGATCAGCGGTAAGTACTTGTTCCACGATCCTTCGAAATCAAGTATACACGCGCGTAGCATACCTCTAAGATCTGAATTGTACGCTTAAACTGCCCATCTGTCTGAGGATGGAAAGTTGTACTAAGGCTTAACTTAGTACCCATATCTATCTGTAAGTTTCTCCAAAATTTTGACGTAAATACTGATCCTCTATCTGACATTATCGTCTTGGGGATTCCATGCAATCGTACAATCTCTTGGATGTAGATGTCTGCATATTGGTCTGCCGTATAAGAAGTCTTAACAGGCAGAAAATGAGCCGACTTGGTTAGTCTATCTATGACTATCCAAGCAGAATCATGCTGCTTATTTGTCTTTGGCAGACCCGTCACGAAGTCCATGGCTATATCGTCCCACTTCCACTCCGGTATGCTAAGCGGTTGCAATAATCCTGCAGGCCGCTGATGCTCCGCCTTCACTTGCTGGCATACCAGACACTTAGATACATATTCCGCTATGTCCTTCTTCATCCCTGGCCACCAATAGACTGCCTTGATGTCATGAGTCATCTTGGTAGACCCTGGATGAACCGAGTATGGGGTGTTGTGCGCTTCTTCTAGGATCGTCTTCTTAATACTTTGATTGTCTGGCACGCATACCCGATCCTTATATCTCAATAATCCTTGTCTGGATATTGAGAAATCTGTAGTCTTGCCTTCTCTGACTGCATCCATATGTGGTGCTAGCGATTTCTCATGTCTCTGACCAATCCGTATGTCCTATTTGATTGGATAGACAAGTAAGCCAGCTTGCCTATAATCACATCTATTCCGGCACTGATAAGCTCCTGCTATAGAGGCTTTTCAATTCCGGATAAGGCTGCTAAGTTCCCATAGCTTTTCCTTACTAAGCGCATCGGCAACTACGTTCGCCTTCCCTGGGTGGTATAGGATTTCGTAGTTGTAATCCTTGACTAATTCTATCCACCTGCGCTGCCTTATGTTGAGCTCCTTCTGTGTAAAGAAGTATTTTAAACTCTTGTGGTCCGTATAAATCTCGCACCGTTCTCCGTAAAGATAATGGTGCCAGATTTGCATCGACCATCGCTGCCAACTCCATATCGTGAGTTGGGTAGCGTTGTTCATACTCCTTCAACTGACGTGAGGCGAAGGCTATTACTTTGTCGTTTTTGCATCAACACGCTTCCCAATCCTAGCTTTGATGCATCGCATTAGACAACGAACTTATCGTCGGGTGTCGGTACACTAAGTACTGGTGTTGAGCAAGGCTTATCTTTAAGCAACTGGAAGCTTTCTTCACACTTATCGTTCCAGTTAAACTTTTGTTGCTTCCGGGTCAGGTTGGTGTGTGGAGTGGCTATCTTAGAAAAAGCCCTCTACAACTTTCTATAGTAACCTGCTAGCCCTAAGAAGCTTCTTATTTCTGACGCGTTCTTTGGTCTAGGCCAATCCTTCACGGCCTCTACCTTCGATGGATCTACTGCAACTCCGTCTTTCGATAAGATGTGCCCGAGGAACGCCACTTGTGAGAGCCAAAACTCGCATTTCTTGAACTTCGCGTAGAGTTGATGCTCCTTCAATCGCATCAAAATCATCCTCAAATGTTCCTCGTGCTCTACTTCATCCTTGGAGTATACTAAGATATCGTCGATGAATACAACGACGAATTTATCTAAGTAATCCTTGAAGACCTTATTCATTAAGTCCATAACGCAGCTGGTGTGTTAGCAAGACCAAAAGACATAACCAACTCGTAATGTCCATAACGAGTCCTAAAGGCTATCTTAGGAATATCTTCTCCTTTTACCTTGAGCTGATGATACCCGGACCTTAAAATACAGTCGCGCCTCGGAGTTGATCGAATAAATCGTCAATCCGAGGTAGCGGGTATTTGTTCACTTTATTCAGCTCACGGTAGTCTATGCACATGCGCATACTTCCGTCCTTCTTCTTCACGAATAGTACCGGAGCTCCCCATGGTGAATGGCTTGGCCTAATGAAACCCAAGTCTAGGAGTTCTTATAGCTGTGTCTTTAACTCCTTGAGTTCCGTAGGTGCCATCCGGTATGGTGCCTTAGAGATAGGCTCGGTGCCGGGTACTAATTCTATCGTGAAGTCTATTTCTCGATTTGGCGGCAATCCTGGCAAGTCATCGGGGAAAACTTCTGGAAATTCTTGTATAACCCGAACATCTCCAACTTTGAGTGATGTCTCCTTCTCCACATTCGTGATGCTGGCTAAGAATGCTTGGCATCCTTTCTCCATCATTCTCTGAGCTTTGAGAGATGACACTAACGGTGTGCGTAGTCCTGAAGCTTGTCCCATGAAGCATCGTCTCTGGCCGTCAGGAGTCTCGAACATCACCTTCTTGCGTTTGCTGTCGATCGTTGCGCCATGCCGTGCTAGCCAATCCATGCTTAGTATTACGTCGAAGTCCTTGATCACTAGCTCTATCAGGTCTCCTTCTAGTTCTATGTCCTCAATCTTGATCGGTACGCCTCGTACTATTCGTGATGATAGAACTACTTTGCCCGAAGGCAACTCGGTTACAAACCTAGTTCTAAATCTTTCACTAGGTTTGTCTAGTTTTTCTATCATTCCTAACGAGATCTACGAGTATACAGCTACCAATCTAGCGATACATATACTATTGAGGATATGATCTGACCTATAAATGCTTGTTACTAGCATGGGTTCCTCCTTGGGTCAATGCAAAGACTTTGGTCTGGAACCATCGTTTAATCCCTCTTAGCATTCCTCTGAATCCTTTTTGTTGTAGTTCCCAGGTTTGCTAGCTTAACCCCTAATTCCATCTTTGGTCTAAGTCCTCTGACGAACTTGGTCAACCTCGTAAAGTCGGTTGGGACCAACTCTGGTGCAAACTTGACTAATCTGTTGAACTGACGAGCATATTCTTCTACCATTAGCGATGACTGCCGAGGTGTAATACTTCTTGTGGAACGGCTCCACAAATCTTGTTCATATCATGGTGGTGACATCGTTAGTCTGCTGAACTAAGTCCCACCATATTCTGGCATCCTTCCTTAGTAATGACGAGACGCAGGATATGCGGTCCGTATTACTGAGGTTCATGCGTAAGAATTGGCTTCACATTCCTTAGCCACTCTTCTGCCTCAAAGGGGTCTATAGTCCCTTCGAAGTTTGGAGCGAGCTGCTTGCGGAACCTCTCATACACTGACTCCATATTCGGTACTGGATGTGGCGCGTAGTTCGTCACTGGCCATCCCCCATATGGACCAACTTGTTGGGGTGCTAGGGCCATTTGTTGTAGCTGCGACTGCGGTTGTGGCGGAGGCTGAGGCTGAGTCTGCGCCTGTTGACGTTGTTGCTGCAAGAGTTCCTCGACTTGTTGTCGCCGTCTAGCGATTTCCGCGGTGTTGTCAGCTGACGGTGTCGGCGCGTTGCGGCTAGTAGTAGTACGCACTCCTCTTCTGCGAACTGGAGGGCATCATTGATCGTTGGAACAACGTTGGAGGCGTTTCCGTTGGTGCGTGCAGATCTTCGGAGCGACATCTTCACCAAAAGTTCTAACAGTCGAGAATTTGTTAGAACTTTACCCTAATAGGCTCTAAGGCAAAAACTTATTCTAAAACAAACATATCTCGGACCTATTTATTATGACTTCTTATGAAAAATTATATAGGTCTTTATTTATTATTAGAGTGGGTTTCTATACTTAGAAAAACAAGTCATCTTTATTTTCTAGGTGTGTTTCTAATCATCCTATATGACTTAATTCTCAGGCTCGAAACTTATCTTTGTTCCAAAGTTAACCATATTGAGGAAGGGCTGGGATCAGTAAAATCGTTCCCACTACTAAGGCCCCCTAACTCTCAATAAGGAAACTTGGTTCATTGATTTGTATCCACCTTCACTGAACTTAGTCATTATTCATTTTATTTATTACTTATTATGATTGCGAAAAAAATCAAACTCATACATGAAAATAAAATAACATGAACTTAATTTGGAAAAAAAAAAATAATAATAATTTTCACTTATTACAATCATAAAATAAAGAAATAAACAAAACAAACATTGAAAAAACTAGCTATTCTTAAAAATCGGGATCTTCTACATCCGATCCTTCATCTAGCATATCATTATCTATCTCCTTATAATCATCATTGTCTTGAGCCTCAAAATTTCCTCGGGGAAGATTTAAGAAGATCCTATGTTGTTGCTCATTAGTGAATTGAAACTCTAAATCATAGGTGAACTTAAGTATGAGAGAATAATATCTTAGGGCTGCTTGTAAGTCATCGTCATTATTTATATTCTCCCATATTTCTTCTAAAGTTAAAATTGCTGACGGAAAATCTTTTAAAAGCCTAATTACTAGGACATATTGTTCTGCAGCTCTCATCATGATTTGCTTAGACTCTTGAAGGTGACCTATCTCTTTGTGGAACAAAATCAATCTTTGAGTGATCTTTTCTAGTGCTCCTATGGTGTTTCTTGGCTCCCTTATTCTTTTTAAAGCCTTAATGGCTCGGATATCCTCATTGCTTAAAGCTCCATTCATTCTTAACTGAAACATAAACACTAAAGTCGTTAGCTATACACATAGACAAAGTAACTTGTAACTTGTAACTTAAACACTTACTTGGCGGTCCGATTCGGAGCTTTGAGCATGTGTATCGAGGAGAACTTCATGCGAAGGAACCGTTTGCTCTGATACCAACTGTAACGACCCACTAATCTAGACTACTTGGACCATTAACGAATCTATACATAAAACTTACATTTTTGCGGAAATACCATAATTATATTGAAAACTTATGGAAACAAAGGTTACTTTCATAAAATAAGTAGGATATGGGTACCCATTGTCTTTAAAACAAAAATAACTTAAAAACTAAAAAGATTTACATAGAAAATGCGGAAAATACATTTAAAACCATAAAAACATAAACATGACTACATCCTCGAATCGAATAACGCTCGGCCCCTTGACTCCATTCACCATCGATACACATCCTCTAAGCGTCACGAATCTTTCCGCCTCTAAAGCTTATTTCCTGCACATAAACAGAAAGGAATGAGCCTAATGCCCAGCAAGGAAAAATCTAACACATAGTCATAAACATAAACATAATTTCATAATAACGTAAAGACATATCATAACACATAATTCACTTATTATAATGGCCATTATTACTTGGGGTCCCATAGACTAAACAAGCATATGCCCATGGGATTAGTGGGGTCCTACTAGCTAAGTAGGTCATATGCCCATAACCCATTTGGGGTCTTGTTAGCCATATGGGTCATATGCCCAAGCCTACAAACATACACATATACATATCATAACACTTTTAATAACATAAAACATATAGATAACATAAGCACATAACATATAGATTCTAGCCTATTTTCCTTACCAAAGTTACCGAGATTATGGACTGAGTTGGGACTTTTGGAACACTCCTAAAACCATAAGAAAGAGTGAGTCTAAAGAAAGGAGATGAAATGAAAGAGATGGAAAGACTAAACCATAGAAAACATGCTTACCGACTTATATGCTTAAAAGCTTGGATTCCCTAACCAAAATAAGAATAAGGTTAGGGGACTGAGTAGAAGGTTTTGAGGAAGGAAATAACATAAAATACAGAAAGGAACTAGAGTTTTGGGTTTACCTCAAAGATTGCAAGATCACTCTAACCTTCACCGAAATACTATAGAACTCACTTCCCAAAGTGTTTGATAAGCTTATGATGTTTAAGCTTATAGTTTTTCCCCAAACCAAGTGTTTACACTCTCACACTCACTTAACACTAGCAGCCTCTGAACTTAGAGCAAATGGTGAATAATGGCTGGGTACTAGGTCCTATTTATAGAGTTTGGGAATGAAAATATCTTGATTTTACTTGAATAAAAATAATGGCTTTTTAGGTGAAAATCATTTGAATAATCGTTCAGCAGAGGCTGAAGACTCGTTCACAAGATGCTGGACTGTTGAAGGAGTTTGAATGGCTGAAAGGAAATGAATTCAAAAGAGTTTGAATCCATGCTGAAGGAGGCGATATATCGCCCCCTGTAGGCGATATATCGCCTGGGCCAGTATGCCCGAGGCGACCGTGCATCGTTTCGTGTTTTCCGTATCTACGTGCTGCGACATATCGCCCCCTATAGCTGCGATATATCGGCATACGCTGAATATTTAAACACGAAATTACACATTTTTAGCTAGGTTTGAATGGATTAAACAGCCTTGACTAAGCCCTCAACGTACTCAAAGCTGCTGACTGACCCTATAACATTCAAACTTTACTCCTTATTATATTTAATCCTCAAAAATCTTAATCCTTAATTACCATTCAAAACATGTGCTTAAAATCCTATTGGTTGATGTCTAAACCTTATAATATAATAATATAATCCTTAATATCAGTCACATTAATCAAATCTTAGGTTATACTTAATATTCTTAAACTATAGGTTAAACTTAGAAAATCTATAAGTACTACTATGAGTGTCCAAATAATTCCCGGTCTGAACCAAAATCCACAGTAACAAAGATAATGCTATAAATACTATCATACTATTATCTATCTTAGCTAAGTAAAGTTCTTGGACTCTACACTTGGACTCTATGAATTTAACTTAAAAAAATTACTTGCTTAATGAATTCTTGATTAATTAATAGCGAATAGAGATATCGCATGTATGCTTGAGAGAGATGGATACATTACATTTAGAATTCTAGAGATTACAAATGAAGAAAACTAATTAGGATAATAAAGAAACCATGGTTCATAATTTAAGATAGTAAAATCGTTATGCTAGTGCATTCCTCATTCATCTAAACATATTCCAAAATCATTATCTTCTATTATTTTGTTATTTCATTTTGTTATTTTCTTGTTTAATTTATTTGCTGAATTTTCTAATTAAAATTATAAACTTAAAAAATTATAACAATTGGTGAAATTAAATATTTAATCCCTGTGGTTCGACATCATTTAAATTAAAACTATATTGCAATACACCCTACACTTGCGATAGAAAAATCTGTATTAGTTAAAAAATAATTTACAGAACGGGAATATGTTAAAAGAAAAAAGAAAAAAAGTTACTCTGCCAATGTGACAAAGTGAGAGACGGGTTGGGGCTTGCAGCGTGACTGGGAACCAGTCATGTCTATCATACCAGCAAACCGCTGTTGGTAATGATTGTCTTAATAATTATAGTCTGATTGCCAATTCATGATCTTGTTTTGAAGCAATGTAACTAACTTCTACCACAGGAAAGTGGTCTGTTGGCGAAGAAGCTGCTCATGCAAATTACTTCCCGAGTGCTACTGTTCATTCTGTGGTTGGTTCATAACCCTGTCTGAATTTACAGTTACTATACGAACAAACTATGACCTCCGCCGAGGGGAACTCTTGGCTTGAATACTGCAGCTACATCTAGGCGAGGGCAGTATTTGAAGCCAATGCTCTGTCAAGAAATTAGGTCTTGTTAGAGTTTTAATAACATTGCAAAAGACAGTCCAAATCCCAGCCAAAAAGTTTTTTTTTTTCTTTTTTTAGACAATCAATAGCATCTGAATACATTAAATAACATGTGGCTGGTTTTGAGGCCAAAAAAATACAAGGACAATGCGAAAGGATTAGATATAATACCGGGATGCTTAGTAGAAGTCCTTGATCATTGACTAGGACAGGTAAGCCTCTCCTGGCAGCAGCTGGGATAGATTTTAGGATCAAAAGAGCTCGTTGTGCTGAAACCCTTGCGTGATCCAAACATATGTTAGTCCTATCTGTTGAAACTATATTTTTCTGTTGAGAATTTTCTGAAATGGGACTCTTCAACAAGTCAGCAAGATATAGCCAGTCAGATTCGCACATGTGGCGCACCTCAGGTACCATGTCCTTCCCAACCACACAAGCATTGCAATGACAGCACAAAGTTCCCCCTCCCATATCATCATGGCAATCAGCTTTCTCAGATATTGCACTGACAGGAATTTCTTTGCTCGGTTTCCATGTGACAAAGAATCGGTTCATGAAGGAACAAATTTGCCCAGGGCAAAGTGGTTCAGAATACATACTAATAGATTTTACTTTGTCTTTTGATTCACTTTCTGGTACTACTTTCTTTTTCGACCTGAAATGTTTGACCTCTTCACTTTGCAATAAAATTATGTTCTTGTATGTTGACTCACTAAGCATATTGAGCCTTCTAGCTTTAGTTAGAACTGATTCAGAGGCAGTGTCCAAAAAATGCACTTCTGATGCATCTGGAACCAAACGGCTAAAATGCGATTTGCTATCAGCTAAAATTTGCTCTATATCATCTGCAGTATGGTGTTGATGATTTGTATATGACTGTGCATCGAGGAACTCAATTGATTGAGGCAGAGGACAGTCAGCAGAACAGCAAACCAGGGCTTTGGTGCCTCTAGATGCAGGAGCTGGACAAAGGTAGCAACCAGCTGCTGTAAGGGAAGTCTGTGTATAGCCAAAGCAGAATTATAAAACCAAATAAAAAATGAAATGGAAAAGGAAAAGACAGAAAAAATTAGAGTAATATCTGGTTCAGATGTTTGCACATCAAAAGCTAACATGACAACATAAAATTTCAGCATTAACCAAGCAAGAACTGAAAACTAAGAATCATAATTAATATTCCAGAAACAGCTCTTTCAGTAATGCGCAAAGAAAAAACTAGAATGACAGAACAAGCAGTACCCTGCATGGAAAAGTACGCATGTAGTCCAGCAGCAATTTTGAAGTACTGCCTCTAATTGGCCTGTTCCTTTGCGAGATGAACTGCAGATTCAGAGAACAGAACCAAAAAGTGAATTGGTATCACCAAAATCTTTATTTTTTAAAAAAAGAAAGTAGATGAGATGTGATAAAACTCATAAAGATAAGATTTAAAGTACCTGCAAAATCAATGCAATGAACTTTGAGAGGCATATGACTTCAATTTTTGAAGGATTTAAGATCTCTAAATCAATGACAGCATAGCCAAACTGAAACAGTAAGGCCAAATGAATCTTCTTCAAAGTGTTTTAAAATATTAAAGTCTCAAAATAAGCCATCATACTTTATCAGTATGCATAAATGGTTTTCAGGTATGCACAGTTAAAGGACGCTTACATCTGTTACTGTTACTGCTTTATTTATCAAGTAGGAGCAAACATTATCAACATATGACCGTGTTTGTTGACAAGCAGATATAACTGCTTGCAGCTCAGAATTAAATCTATCTGAAAAATAAAAAGATTAGTTATCCAACCAACATTGACAAGCTTGTATTAGGTAAACAGAAAAATCCATACATTATTACTGATTAGGGAGATATCATTTATAACATTAACAGAGAGCTTGGATTAGAAATTAACGTGAGGCAGAGATCATTTTTAAGATGAAGTCTTCATTAATCTGATACTTAGAAATTTTTAAGCTAAAGCCTTCATTAATCTGAAACTTGGAAACACACCTAGTAAAACTCACATGATGAATAGTCTCTTAATGACATTCGAATCCTATTACGGGCATATAGAAGGCTTTGATTTGTAGGGTCCTCCACCCAAGTCTGTTGACCTCCTTGACATATCTGCAACAGAAATCAAATAAAATGATAGCATGGTAATTTTAATCCCAAAATCAATAACAGTCCTTAAAAAAATACAAGTAAGAAAGAAGGATGGAAACACTCTTCTGTACAAACCTTGTACATGTCCTCCTTGGAAAAATCCAGGAGTGGTCGCACAAGAAGGATGCCATAATCTTTTGAATCAGAAGAATGAGTGTACGAGGAGAAAATTTGAGACATAAATGGCATTCCAGCGAGTCCAAGCACACTACTGTTGTGGGATAGTCTAAGAACAAATAATTCAGCCTGCAGTGTGTCTCAGAAATCATTAATTCTAACATTTTTAAGCCTTCAAAATAAATAAAAATAGGCCGAAAATGAAAACTATTTAATTACATGTTATCACTTTCAAATATCAATGTCAAAATTAAAACAATGTAACCCCTAAAATTAAGGGATAAATTACTGTTTATACCAGAAGGTAGATTTACTTTTTTCAAAGGTATCTAGACAAAGATTTAACTAAAATGATGCTGAACAAAACCTGGTCATCCACATGATGTGCTAAAAGTAAAGCGCTGATCTGGTTCTGGATGCAAACTTTCTGAAAATGTTGATACCTGAAATCCAAACCCCCTTCAAAAGAATCATAATTTACTCTTCATCATAACACAGAAAAGTATTCTACTACAATCGGATGCTTAGTAAAACTTTTGTTTTCAAAAGGAAATAAGGTGGAAGTCTTTACAAAATACTGCCTTGAAAAAAATTTCCACCATATTTTCACTTACAAAAACAAAAACAAGCTCTTCAATTAACCTCAGAGAGTAAAAGGAATCACCTCATGTCACGAGCTGCTTCCTGTAAGTGACCTTGTTTAGGCCGACCATCCGACCACTCACACTGGACAATCTCACATCTGATTCCTACACAAAGTGCATGTAAGCCATCTATATTCTAGCAATTTATAACCAAATAAAGCACATTATCCGTAAGAACCAAAACAACAGATCAACAAAATTGAATATACCCATTGTAGAGACTCGACTAGAAACAATGTTTGCCTCCTCTTTGCTCTCAGCACGCAGGCTGTGGTCGATAATTATAGCCAAAAGCCCGTTTACAAAGCCATCAGAATCGCGGTTTGTATTAAGGCCATTGGTCTTCCAATGGGCAGACAAAACACATAATGCCATACTATCAGGTCCTCCAGAGACTCCCAGAGCTATATACCAAATAAAAAAGCGTCAATATAAGCTAAATTTGTGGTTTAGACACATTACGTAATCAGTAATTTCACAGATATCGATCAAAGTGGCCTACTTGAAAGAACAATAACAAAGAAAAACAAACGACATGAATAAAGCTTCAGTATTTTTCATAGAATAACAAGCTGCGTAGATAATTATCAGACACCAAAATATTTAAACTTTTATGGTAACAAAAATAAGCTCAAATAAACCCGATATCGTCCCATGACTAAAAATAAATTAGCAAAATTTTGCCTTAACCAAATATGAAAAATGATTTACCGACCGATACTATGGTGGGGTTTGAGGCCGGCCATGGTTATTCGTCTAGAGAAAGCTTCCTGATACTTGTTCATGTCGATAGCGTCTTGGGTGGTCAAAGAAGAAGAAGCAGAGAGGGAGTAGCAGCGGAGAGAAGGAAGGGAGTGAGAGAGAGGAAGATGAGAAAGAAATGGGATAGTGCGTACTGAGAGTGGTATTCTGGTGATGGAAGAGAATTGTGGAGTGGCGGCAAATGCCATGGTTTCCATTCGCAACGGGAGAATCAGCCCTCGCGCCATTTAGTGCTGCAGCACAGCAGAATGCTCTGGATTTCACACCCTCACCCTCATCCTATATTTGTGTCGTTTTGTCAGTCCCACAACAATGAGATGCGTTGTCGTTTCCTTCCATGTTAATGCCGTTTATTTATTATTATAATGTCATTCGTATTTCTAACATTATATATATATATTCAAATAGTTCAAGAGATCAAGAGAACATTACCGTTGAATCCAACATTTGAACATGGTTCTTCTAGTCAACCAGAATGCTCATCTAAAAAGACAACATAAATATTTCCTTTCCTAGTTGGTTAGATATTGCCTTTCTTCTTCGTTTAGAACAATACTAATAATTTATTAAGTTCATCCATTTTGTCACATAAATAACTAATTATTAAAAATGTAAACCAATTACAGAAAATAATAAAGTCAATCAAATTTTAGGTTCAACAATTACCGTGGTTATGGTGTTATCCTTTGCAATATAGATAGTATTTTTCATCCTTGCTACTTTATCACTCAATAAACCTTTCACCATATAAAAAACTTCCCCCCTCCCTTTAGAAAACTACACCTTCTCTTTTTTGGGCTAGTGCACGGGGAGGGAGAAATTTGATTCATGGGATTCTTTTTAGGGAGGCCAAGTACAAGATTTTTTAAAGAAAAAAAATAGGTATTATTTTAAAAAATAGTATGTAAAAAAAAAATTTGAATGGGGCAAGTAAGGTTCGACATCTAATTTAATCTATAACTACCAAATCAAATTCAATTAAAAATTGGAAGTCATTATTCAATCCAATTAGTATTTGGATTGATTTAATTATTTTAATTGGATTGTAATTTATATAAAGTCGTCAATATTATAAGTTTTACACTGAAATATAATATTAAAGCTGAAAGTTTGAAGTAGCTAACACAAATACACAACTATTGAAACTAAATGTAAGTCTCAAAAAAGAAAAATAAGACGAGTGTTGAAAGATGGAAGTGGCTGACTAAATTAAATGGGTGTATTTTTTAGTCTCTTTAGGGGTTTTAGAAAAATGGTGTTGAAGGGTCCATTATAAGACAACCAATAAAATTTATTAAAATAAATATATTTATATAAAATATAAATATTTATATAAAGATTGGATTGGATCAGTCAATAATTGGATTTTGATAGTTCAATTTGTCAACTCATACAATCCAATTAACATATAATTTTTCAAACCTAATACAATCAAATTGTAATTAAATTGGTTTGATTTGGATTAGTTAGGCCTAATTGAATTGGTTTAGATCCCCATTGCTAGGGGCAATGCCCCCTCTTTGTCAACATCTCTAAGTCCACATTTCACGTTTATGTTTGTGTGTTGGTCGTGCTCTTGCTAAGAAGGAAATGCTTTGCATGTGGGTGTTGGTAATGAGCTTCTCTGGTGGTAGCTGTCTAGTTGACCCTTTTCTCTCTTAGCTTCAAACTTTGTTTTTGTCTCAAGTGTGTAGGTTTTCCTTTCGGCGACAACATGGGATCTCAACTCGAGTTTTGGCTTTGCTCCTATGGTGACAATCCAAGAACTTGATGTTAGTTCTTTTGCTAAGATTAGTTTTTAGATTTACTATTTTGGGCGTGTTTTTGTTGTATTTATTTCCTTTTTGGTATTTTTTTCTTATGAAGGAATTAATAGTAATTTCCTTTGGCATTTTCTATTGCCTACTATCTCGAATAGTTTGGATTTTTTTAACGACCATAACTTTGATTTGTATATCATATTATGTCGATCTTATTGACATTTGTTGTCGTTTGCTAAAAGATAATTTGATTTGTCATTATGACTTTTCAAAGATCTATTGTATTGGATTTGATTTGTGTTACTTGTTGAATGAATTCCTTGATTTTTTTTTAAAAAAGGTTCCACCATATAATTCACGTACCTAATATAATTTCTTAAAAAATTTGTAACTTACTAAAATATAGTTGATAGATAATTATAAGAGAATTTGAGAAATTATAATGCATTATTTTTAGATATTTTTTTCCTAAGAGTATTTAAAAATATATTTAATTAAATCATGTTGGAAATGAGGATAAATTTCCCAATTCAAGAACCTCAGATGAATCTCAGAAAATCAGAGATGAATCTAAGAATACAAATAAGTAAGACTAATTATCAAACAATTAGAAAACGAAAAATATGAAAGCATAAATCAACACAAGTATATATACTGGTTCAGAATAAGATCAATGTGATCTTGAACCTAATCCAGTTTTAGGAACCACTATCTCTTCTTTATTCAATCAATAAAATGAGTACAAGACTTCAATGGAGCTTCTTGGAACAATCTTGGATCAAACTCTCTAAACACTCAATCTCACAGGTGTTTTCCTCTCAATCCCTGAGCAAGCACTTTTCCAACAGTTGTGCTTCTCAATACAGTTCCCCAAACACAGCTCTCACAACCTTTCTCAATACTCAATCTTGATTTCCACACTTGAGCTCTCTCGTCTAATCTGGCTTTTCTGTAGTTTCATCTGTGTAGTGCTCTTCACTGTGTTCTTCTCTTTACATTTTTCTCTCTCTGTTTTGTTGTGTCTTTTAACAAGTGAAACCCACAAGTCCTTTTATAGACCAAGGACTGAAAGCTAATGATGTTTGTTATGATTGTTGAGAACCAAACAACTCATTAACAGAATTAGTTGGGATTTGGAGAAACTATTCCCACAAATCACTATAGATTAAATTGAAGAACACAAACATCTAGATGGATCATTTCCATTCAAATAGTTTATTGTCTATATTGGAACAAAAATGATTTTTATTTTGATTTGGGAAGGGAGAATCCAACTTGGAACATCAAGGAGAAATGTAGTGATAGGTTATGCATGGATGGCCATTAAATTTGATTACTAATACTTTTTACATTTATTCATGTTTATTTCCTTTAACCATGATTGGAATAGATCGATTGGAATGGATCAAATAATAAATTGACGAGGATAAGAAGATGAGTTTATACTTTTTTGGATCCTGTTTAAATTTTATGTTTTGATAAATTATTTTATGGATCCTGTATTTTATAAAATTGCTCAAATACACTTATAAATTTGATTGTGATTAATTTTTTTTGAACTAAAATCATAAATAATTCACCAGACTAACAACTCATAATAAAAACATAATTATTCTGTCTAATAATTGTATTGTTACATTCAATTTTTTGTTCATTAAAATCGGATTTAGTGTTAAATTTAAATCATTTTACAAACACATTTAGTCTAAATAGGTAATGAGATAAAACACAAAATCTACAAAATTATAAATCCTAAAAAGATAGAAGAAATATAAGGTTCATTTTCATAGATTTTATATCAGACACCTTAATGTAAAATGAGAATTAAAATGTGATGAAACTAGTAAACCTTTATATAATTAGAAAACAAAAAAAAAGCAAAAGAAAATGTAAGGGTCAGAATATTATGTTAAGAATTCAATAACAAAAACGAAAATAATCGATTTAATATCATTCCTTTTCTTAGAATCGTAGATAGTGTAGAAAAAAATAAATTAGATAAAAACTTTGAACGATTTTAATTAATAAATATTATGATATTTATTATGAGTGATGTTTTTTTAAAAAAAAAAATTCATCCACTCAGTTTTAACTTCAAGATTATGATCATTTTAAAATTGTCAAGTTCTTTTAATCTTCGGCTCTTGCTTACCAGATAGAATTGATTGATTACCATTAAGAATAATAATAATAATCACTACAAATAAAGGTAACCTTTAGTGACAACTTTTTAGTCACAACATATATTTTGTGTGACTAAATGCCACTTTTAATAACAACAAAAAATTACTTGTGACTAAAAAGTCATACTTAATCACAAGTTGTCACTAATGTAGTTTTAGTCACAACCTATTATTTTTAGTGATAAAGTTTGTTGTGACTAAAAATACATTTAGTGACAACAAATTGTGATCTTTGTGACTAATACTTTTAGCCACGGACTTTTTAGTGATGACATAGATATAATGATTTTTCCTTAGTCACAAATTTTTTGTTTTTAGTCACAAAATTTGTTGTGACTAAAACTAAGATTTTTTGTAGTGAATAATGCGTGTGCCATATTGTAATAATTTATTTGATATGTTATTACACTCTTTAAAGAGTATATTACATGGTAAATCTGAAACTAGTGAAGTTAGCCGGTTTGGATTTAGCATAAAGTCAAAATAAGTTAAATATGATTAGACAAGTCAAAATTATGTCAATATGCACTATTATAAAATATGTTATTTGCGTCAGTTTATAACTGTCACAATTGAGTTTTTGTGTCAATTTGATATGTGATGCAATTGTCCATGACGCAAACTAGAGTGACATTTGCGTCAGTGGGGCATTGTCACAACTGACATTTGTGGCAGTGCTCCACTGACGCAAATGCCACTCTGGTTTGCATCAGTGGGACACTGCCAAAATGTTAAAAATGAGTATTTTTTGCGTCAGTTGGGTACTGTCATATAAAATATTAATCAGGAAAATTGCAAATGTTTATGCCAATTTCTCTGGCCTATTTTGATAAAAAAAAAATCAGTACTAGAAACAGAAAAACAGCAGCAGTAACAGAAAAACAGCAGTATGAACAGAAAAATAGCAGTATAAAGAGTTAACATTTATGATCAAAACTATAAAAGTAATTCAGATATCAAAGTTAATATATGTACTCTTGTGTTCTAAATTTCTAAGTATTAAACCTACTTAAACTAAAATTTCCTCACCAATTTGCTCATTTGCTAATTGAGATACGCTGTAATTGATTCAGTCCACTCATCCCATATCTCGTTGATTTCGTCAGCCGAATATAGACTTGTATTCGTAAACTAATTAGAAAATATTTAAAATAATAAGTTAGAATTCATCCAAATAAAATCATGAACGATAGTTTAAATGAAAATTAAAAAGTAAAACAATACCTCATTTTTCAAGTAGGCCTTCGGTCTAGGTTGTGAAATCAAGTCTCTAGCAAATTTCATAATGTAAAAGCCACACTTGGTTGGCCCAGTCTAGTTTCGATACTTTTACAACATAGTTATCCAAATTTAAGTATTATATTTAGAAAGTTATTATAATAGAAATATGTCAAAAAGTTGAATACGATAAGTAATATAATTTACTTACTTTAGGAACACAAACTTTTAGATTGATTGACTCTTTTAGTCTTCGGTGTGTATCATATTGATCCAACTCCCTGCATACAATATTAATATTTACCCATATATGAGTTTGAAATAAAAACATAAATTAAATAAGTAATATGAAAAACTTACATGATAATTATCTTCTTGATTTCCGGACGAAAATGTGAGTTTACAGGATAAAAAAAAAGCCACCGAATAACTGTGTGGCTAAATTAATGCTAACATCTAATGAAAGCTACAATAAAAAGACTTGTGTAATATATTTATCAATAAACAAAATATATGAATATAAAATTAAGTTGACTTACTTGTTATTCCAATGACAAATTAGAAACTGTGTCTCTAGCTCCATCTGTAGAAACTGATCGAAGAGATTTTTAGCACGTATTTCATTGGTTCCTGCATTAGTGGACACTAAAGCGGGATGCATGAAAGTGTACATGTGGTTCAATCCCATGTGGTTAAATAAACCTATATTCATCATATAAATACAACAAACCAATTAATCAATCAAACATGCATAATTCTCAAATTACTAAATCTTAAAAAAAATTGGGCAACATTTCCCCTAATTCTATCATATTTCCCAAAATTTAAATAAACTTATATTCATCACATAAATACAACAAACCAATTAATCAATCAAACATGCATAATTATCAAATTACTAAATCTTAAAAAAAAATTGGATAGCATTTCCCCTATTTCTATCATATTTCTCAAAATTTAAATAAACTTATATTCATCACATAAATACAACAAACAAATTAATCAATCAAACATGCATAATTACAACATTATATTACCACAACACACAGTCTCAGAACCTATCTCTACTATTTTATAATTCGTACATTCCACTAAGTTCAATATCTTAATTATACATTAAGGTTTAAAATATTACCTCTAATATAAAATCCTCCAAAGCTTGATCTCACCAACAAAGTTGTCAAAAAAATACCTCCTCAAATATAACAATAAACAAAAAAATAATTAAAAAGTTGACAAAATATAAAGAAAAATATATTAAAGTTATATTGTAACTAAATAAACAATATAAAGTGTCTAAAGAAAACAAATAATTTGTTATATGTACTAATTTATATACTTGACAAATCACATAAAGAAAAATCGACTATAAATATCATAACTAAATCAATAATAAAATATAACTTAAAAAAACAAACAATTTTAATATATACATATTTAACCAATTAAACCAAAAATTTAAAAAGTTAACAAAATATAAATAAAATTTTACTAATAATAATAAAACTAAACAATTAATAAAATGAAACTTATACAAAATATATACATTAATATATATATATACTCACTTACATAAGTATTTATCCAAAAAACAGCTGTGGATGACGCGACAATGATTTTCGACACGTGGCCGACACGTGGCAGAGATGCTGCTCGCCTATCGACCAGGGATACTTCCATATGCGGAGTTCAAGTTTTATATACAACCAGCCCAGTCGTATACTCCATTTATTTATATATAAATTTGTATAGTTGTAATGATATCCGAGAATATCTCTTCATTATAACTTGAATATCTGTTTATTAAGGAAAGATATGATTAATTGACTCATGTAACCCTCATTGAGCCTATAAATATACAAGAAATAGCTCAAGGGGGGATCTTTGGATCTTTTTCCGAATTGTATTGCTATTATCCATCGTCTGCATTGTTTCTCCTTCTAAGGTCTGTGAAACTTAGGAACCCTAGTTCTTTGATCACACCTTTGAAGCACAATATTAATAATAGCATCAAGTGGACGTAGGTCATTACCAATCACTGGGGCCGAACCACTATAATTCTTAGTGTTCTTTACTTTCCATTAGATTGTATTCTCAAGCATCGTATTATTTTTTTTTCGTTTATTTGACTCCGCGTCGTTGGCTAATTTGAGGGTCAAAATAAGTAAATTCGAAATTAAATTAAATTTAAAAAAAGAAAAAGTTAATAAAAAATAAAGAAATTATAATAAAAAATTATAAAATATTAAAATGCAAAGTTTAAATCTAAAACAATTACATAATCATTAATATAAAACTATCCAAAAATTAAAAAATCCGAAGTATAGTCAATTTATAAAAAAAATCACAAAAATTAAATTTAAATCATAAAAATTAATAAAAATTGCACTTACTTGTGGTAATTGAGCAATGTTGGTTCTTGAAGTAGAAAACCCCAAAAAACCAATAAATTTTATGAGTTTTCAAACAATAATTTTAAAAATACAAAATCTATACAAAAAAAATTAAAAAAAAACTATATATATAAGTTTCATAAACATATATAAATCATTATTTTTACATTAAAATTGAAAAAAAATAGATAAAAACGTACCAAATAGAGTAAAAGTCGAAGGGGGCGCCGCTGGTTTCTTGCTTTTTCGTTTTTGAAACTTTAGGTAAAATGGGGTCTGTTGGGGATTGATGGACCCAAAACGGGTATGTTTTAAAAATTTATACTCGCAAGCGCACGAATCGTATTTATAGAATAGTGTTCGTGTAAGCACGAGGTCGAACCCAAATGAGTTGTCTAAAATAAAAAAAAAAATTATTTTAAATCAAAAGTAATAAATTCTAACCTAGTTCCAAAGATTGATGAGTTTTAATATTATGAACATAAAATAAAAGATTGAAAAATAAAGCTATTTAAGAGAATAAAAATAAAACAATAATGAGTTGAAAATAAGTGTTAAAAGAAAAGATTATTAAGATACTAGAATCCACAAAATGTAAGTTTAATAATATTTATTAGTATATTGATTCCCAAGTTTTAGTGATAGTTAAAATAATTTAAACTATCATTTTCAAAAAGATTTATAATTTTAAACACAAATTTCTTATAAAAAGATAGGATTTTTCTTCACTTTTCAAAGTTATAATTTCAAAGCATTTAGTGTAAATCAATCTAATGAAATAACAAATAAATCAATGAACATTATTTATAAGGCAGAACATAATATTTTTGTTCTAAGCATGGATGTGTACAATTTAATGACACATCTTACACAAAGAATATTATGTTTATGCACTAATGAAGAACAAAGTGTAAATATGTTCTAACAATCTAAAATACAAGATATTTAAGATGAAAGAAATATATGAAGAAGAAAAATCCATAGACTTTGTTGCATTACAAGGGAAATCAACATACAACATAAATATTATCTAGTTACAAGTTGCTTCATCATGATCTTAATAATCTTATGAAAAAGATTAGAAGCACATAACTAGAATAGAAATTACAAAATAAAAGACATACATACTTGCAAAATGCTCTTGAAAAACCCAAATGGAAGAGAGAATGGAAGAGAGAAAATGAGAGAAAAAGATGGTAACCAAAATCTTAAGCACCCCAAAATGGTCTTCAAAACCCTTATTTATAGCCAAAATGAGATTATTAAAATAATCAATTTAAATTAAGTAAATTGATTAAATTAATAATAATATGGTAAATAGGAGTAAATTGTAGGAGTGATAATGATTTTGGGGTAAAAAGTGTGTAGAAAATGGGTAAAAATGTGACATTTTAGACAAGGGGACAATAACCAAATTTATGGGCTCAAGAGGTGTTTGTGGGCTTTGGTGGCTGAGTGTGGCTGGGAAGGAGGCAAGGCAGGCGTGTAGGTGCTGAAGGTGTACGGCTGGCGTGAAGGAGGCAGCTGGGCCGTACGGACGGGCTGGGCAGGAGGAGAGGCCCACGGTTTGGGCTGGGTGCTTTGCTGCATGGGCCTAGGAGTGAAGGCTGATGGAAATGCAAGGGAAGTGGCAAGTGATGTGGCTGGGCGTTAGTGTATATATGCTGAGGAGGAATAGATGACTTTGGTGGGCAGCTGGCAAGCCCGTACGGCTGGGAAGGAGAAGGTTGATGGCTGAAGCAAGGGGAAGTGGGCCAGGCGTGGGCCTTGGGCAGGCGGGCCTGGACTGGGCCGAAGGTGGCAGTGGGCCTGGCGGGCCTGCTGAAGGATATGGCTGCCATAATTTGCTACTTTCTCTACATAAATGCCACTTTTGTTTTCTTTTCTCTTCTTTCTTTCAAGCATGCAATATAATTCCTACAAGATAAAAATAAATTAAATAACAATCAAATATTTTCAATTATAAATAAATCATATTGATTATTTGAAAATATTGATTATAACTTAATTTAATAAAGCATTTAAGTTCAAAAGAATTACATTTTTAACTTATAACTTAACAATACAAATTTCATATAATTAAATTACAACATATTATAATAAAATATCTATAAAAACATATAAAAATCTATAAAACTACACTAAGACTAATAAATTAAAAATTACATAAAAACTTAATAAGTTAATTAAAAACTCAAGAACTAAGCAACAATTAGCACATAAAAAGTGGTAAAATAACTCTATTTTGTAGAGTTATCAGGGATGAAGGGCTGTTTATTTTTGCAACAGGGTCGTTTGCGTTAGTGGACCACTAACGCAAATGGTCCCATTAAACACCGTCAGTGTTTGTAATGACGCAATTGCCCCCTCATTTGTGGCAGTGCCCAACTGTCACAAATGCTAATTTTTGGTCAACAGCGTCAGTCAACTGCGTTGACTGACGCGTTTGACTGACACAATTGCCTTTTTTTGTAGT
The DNA here is from genome assembly GCF_963169125.1 of Humulus lupulus. NCBI lineage: Eukaryota > Viridiplantae > Streptophyta > Magnoliopsida > Rosales > Cannabaceae > Humulus > Humulus lupulus. The sequence goes on along the minus strand of NC_084800.1, from coordinate 45,519,599 downwards.
AGTGATGTTAAATCTGAAATCGACATGTTTAACACGATTAGGTACAAATTAATAACCAGGTCATATGACTATATAATATTTTATGCTGGTATGTAATTCTTTATATTTTTAATATTTGTGGCGGTACCCAACTGTCATAAATGCTAATTTTTGGTCAACAGCGTCAGTCAATTGCGTTGACTGACGCGTTTGACTGACACAATTGCCTTTTTTTGTAGTAGTGATGTTAAATCCGAAATTGACATGTTTAACACGACTAAGTACAAATAACCAGGTCATATGACTATATAATATTTTTATGGTGGTATGTAATTCCTTATAATATTACATAAGTTAATTGCGTAACATATTCATCTTAGTAAGTAGGTATTATATAAGTTGAAACTTGTTTATTTATTTGTAGAGGTTAAATAGATTAAAAATATAAATGTGTTGTGTAAGGTTAATATGACTTGAATATGACATAATTAAATATCATGTTAAATGTGTCGTGTCATGAGTTTACTTGTTTATAATTATGTTGTGTTTGTGTATATATTTTATGACACATTATTTAATTGTATCGTGTTCATGTTACGCATAATCATGTTGACTCGAATTACGACACAATAAATTTAATTGCCAACCTTATATGAGGCTTTATGCACCCTAACATATCTTATTTATAAAGTATGCCAAGTATAATAATAGTTGTTGAAGTATGCCTTTTATGAATATTTGGACCATATTGCCCCTGTCATTCAAACTTGTCTCCTCTCCTTCTCATTCCACTTCTCTCTCCTAGTCTTATTTTTCACTCTCTCTCTAAACCACCATTACTACTCTTTCCCTCAAATCCACTCAAAAAAACAAAAGGAAATCAGAGCCACTCTCACTCATTCGATGCACATTAATGTCAATTATGCTATTATTCTTGATAAATTTTCATCCTACATGGTTTTGAAGTAATAAAAGCATGGGTTATTTTCTTCTCATTCTATCTAATGATGTATACATGTATAAAGCTCCTAGATATATCTTTTGAGCAGTTTTGGGTATGATTTTGTGATTTTTTATACTGTTCTTCTAATCTAGAATTGTAGATATGGGTAGGCTAATGATGCTAAGCTCAACATGTGTTTTTTATGCATTAAGTATTCAAATCCATGTTTTAACAATACATTTGTGATGGTTTATCGATGCTTAGAGTATCTCCAACCCATTACCCCATTATGGTGTTGCACCAACACCAAAACTAAAGAATTTTAGCACCATATTTTTTTTCCATTCCAACCACAACACCAAAAGTTACACCAAAAAATATATTATTTATTATATTATTTTTTAATAAAATAAAATATTCTTTTTATTATTATATTATTTTATAGTTTATTTATTTAATTAATCAATTAAGTAAAAATGTCATTATTAATTACATGAAACATATTTCATAAATATTAAAACTTGAAAATTATAATAACACATTATATTTTCCTATTTAAATATTACACTACTAAAATAAAATACATTCAATTAACTCTAAAACATAACACACCCATGAAATATTAATTAAATTAAACTAATTTTCCGATACTATATTCGTCCCACAAGTGTTCAATTAATGCATTTCGAAGTGCAATGTGAGCATCTTTATCTTTGATTTAATTGAGCATTCTATATCCGATCAAGAGTTTCGCCAATTTATTCAAAGCGAAAAGAGAAAAATTTACAGATCAAGAGCACAAACATCCGAACATGGAGAACAAAGAGAAGGATCTCAATATCGAGCATCCCAGTTCCAAAGATCTTAATATGAAGAAGAACACAGAGAATGAGCTGAAGATGAACATCAACGATCTCAAAATCCTTCACAAAATTATAGTCAATATTATGACTATCTTGGCGGAACTGAGAATAATTTTTAAAATTATTAGAAGTATGTCTTAGTTTGTCTTGTGTTCTATATATATATTGTTTTCCATTTTATGTTTGGTGTATTTGATTTTAATATTAGAATGTAAGTTTGTAATATTTTAATTATCTTTTGTATATTTAATCAATTTCAATGTTAATTTTATTTTCTTATAGTGTAGAGTAAGAATTTTCATACAAATTAAAATAAATTATATAAAAAATTAATTATGAAATATTTGAAATTTTATTTAAAAAATTAAATTATGTGTATTTATAATTTAAAAAACCCAACATAAAATATATACCAAAATAATACTCATATGTTTATATATATAAATATATATATAAGATATAAATATATTTATCTTTTTTTAAAAAAAAAAAAATTACCGTGAATAATACAGGGCATATATGCCGTGGCACTACTCATAAATAGGTAAATGCGGGTATTTTTAGAGTTGGGTTGGAGCTGGATATATGCTCTCCACGGCATATATTGCCGTATTGGCGTGTGATTGCAGTTGGCCTTAGCAAGTTGAAGAAGATATCATTAGACTATCGCTATGCATCACCGAAGCTTCAATTTGAATTTGAAAATAAGTGTCTGAGCAAAGCATTGTTAGACCATCACATATATTTGGCATCGTTAGATACTTTAGTCATTAAGCATCGTTAGACCATCGCATTCGTTGTATGTAAATTGTTAGACCATCATTAAACTATTGCATTATATAGCATAACAAGCATTGCATATATTAACCATAGATTGAATGACCTAAACTGTAACAAATTAAACAAGTATCGCAATGCATCGTTAAAAGAGTAAATTAAACTAGCATCATAAAACATACAAAACGACCATCGCCATAACATCACAAATCATCGTGATAAAAACCTTATCTTAATCACAGAAAAATACAAAAAAAAGCATCACACTTCATCATTAAGCATCATTAAGGACTTAAACTCATTAAATTCAACAAAAATAAACAACATCACACTAGCATTCCAGTGCATCGTTTAGCATCAAATTCATCCAAAATCCCATACAAAAAATCTATTCCTGTCAAATCAAAACCACCATTTTCCCAGGTTTTAATTAATATATTTACTCTAAACATATTCAAATCCCTATTATAGACTCCCATGTATCTTAGTTTTAATTATAGCAAATAAAGATTTTAATTTTAAAAATAAAATTAACAACTAACCTTTAAATCGATTGTCTGGAATCTGGATAGAAAGATAACAATGTGTTAGAGAAAGAGTGGGAGATTCAAATGAGAGCAGTACTTTGGTCCTAAAATTGGTTGGGGACATAGTTTTCTAATATTAATTATGTTGGTATATTTTTAAATTATGGTACACTAAGAGCACTCATATATTGGGTGAGTTATATTACTAAAATATGTAAAAAATAGCTAAAACTAACAAAAATGGGTATACATTGGATGATGTATTTTACAAATATTTTTACATAAAGCTACAGTACCAAGCCATATTTAATGTATACTATTCATCCTTTAACTCAATATTATAATATTAAAATATATTAGGATATTATTGATAGTTATAAAAAATATTTGAAATGAATAAAAAATGTTTAAAAATATAATATTTAAATGATATAGAGAAAAAAATAGAGAATCTGATGTATGGTAAAATGTAAAACTTAGAGATAAAATAGAAAAATGTATGTTTTAGAAGGTATTTTAAAAGTTGAAGTAGAATACCGGACGAGAGTGCTATAAGAACCTAAAGCCTCCAATTTCCCTATTACATTTATGCAGTAAAATCAAAGTAAAAAAAAAAAACTAAAAACCCTTAAAGAAAAATAGAACACGCCTCCGATTACAAGTTCATGTCTTCTTTCAAATCATGATATGGATTTGATGTCTCTTTCGTAATTATGACATATTAGACACATAATTTTTTGAGTTAAAAACTAGGAGGCTAGGAGACATAAATATACTAACTAAATAATAATTATAATAGTCCAAAGGATACGGTAATGGTTTATAAGACATAAATATATTAAATTGATATTAGGTAGCAGTCCAATAAAAAAAATCACTACTTATTATTTGTTTTTGACAAAAAAAAAAGTCATTTTTTGATTTGCTCTAATCTAAAAATATTATTATTATTATAAAAATTGATAAATAGAAAATAAACAAAAATTTAAGTAAATAAATAAAAAATTAGAACTTACGGAAGAAGAAGAAGAATGAATGAGAGAACTCTGCAATTAACACATTTGACCTCAACCTCACTTCCGTTTCTACTTTCTTCTTCTTTCTCTCTTTTCTCTTCTATGCTTAGGAATTTTCCCGCCAAATGAGAGAAGGCTTAGCATATCACCACCACCAACACCGTCATGAACGCTCTCTCTCCTCGAACATTCCTATTCTTCTCCATCTCACTCCCTCTCATCGTCTCCTTCTCTCTCCTCCATTTCTCATCTCCTAATTCTCATAACCATACTGTAACCCTTAATTCCACTCACTCCCTGATCAATAAGCGCAACAACTACATCGTACGTTTCCTCGAGTACAAACGGGCTGAAGCCCACCGTGACTACCTGCAACTAGGCCTCCGATCGCCGGGATGGGGTTGGATCGAGCGCCGGAATCCGGCGTCTCAGTATCCGACCGATTTCGGATTGGTTTGGATCGAGGAGTCTGCCAGGGAAGGGGTGATTGGGGAACTTGAGAGGCTGGGGATGGTTAAGGATGTGAATGTGGATGCCAGTTACACAAGGGGTTTGCTCAAGGAAGAGAGTAGAGATGGGGCTTTCGTTGATGGAAAGAAGCGGCCTGGGAAGATTTTTACGTCGATGTCGTTTTGCGAAGCTGAGAACGAACATGGCGCAAGGATGAGTAATTCTTCGTTTAGCTGGCGAAGGGAGCTGTTATCGGAGGTAAGGATATTTTTTAACTATCTATGATTCTGCATTTTGTTTGGTGGGGTTAGAAAATTCTCTGATTTTTTTTTCTATTCTTTTGATGATTTTTTTTAACCGTATGCTGTGATTTATCTTTTAATTCTCATAGATTTTTCATTCATTTATAAAAAATGAGGAAGCCAAAGTGTTTTTTCGGTTGTTTTCTTCTGGTTTATCAATAATCGTAGAAGCTTGTAATGCGAGTGTAATCTTTTATTTGCACACGAGTACAGTCCGGTACTCTAGAGTTAGTAAAACGAAAATTCAAATACAAGTTCTTGTATAACCTTAAAAAAAAGTTTATAAATCATAAATTGGACATTACGATTGTAAGTTGGCTTAAATAAGTAATTGGATATTACGAAATTTCTAATACAGGTTGGTATAATAAACACGATTGCACCTCGCTTTGTTATAACTAATTTTTTTTCCTAGATGAAGATGTTAGGCATAAAACGTGATAAAAGGGGAACTAGGCCAAAGGAATTTATTAATTTGATTTAACTCACTCACTCAAACACTAGCTCCATCAATTCTTGCAGAGATCTCAGGTTACTTCATTATTTGGAGCTGATGCTCTTTGGGCAAAAGGGTACACCGGTTCAAAAGTCAAAATGGCTGTATTTGATACTGGCATTCGAGCTAATCACCCTCATTTTCGGAACATCAAGGTATTCTTTGGTAGCAATGCAGCTCATAGTTTAAGCTTCTCTTTTAAAAATTTATTTAGTCTTTACTTTAGCTTATTCTATTTGTATTTTAAGTTGTTATGCAATAAAGCATAATAAGGATACCGAGATTTGACTTTTAATTGTGTAAACATGTTAAGGGACACAACGGTTAATTACAAAATTAAGTAGTCATCTTATTAAGGTGATGAAAATCAGTATTTTGTGGCATGAGATGATGGAGTCCATTTGTGCTTGTGATGGCTGTGCTTAGTGTGTAGCATCAGTCATATTTCACTTGAACAAATGTTGTTTTACTGTGTGTTACTGTCAGTAGTGTTGGTTTTAAATTTCGAGCTTTTTCAGGAGCGAACGAACTGGACCAATGAGAATACCCTAAATGACAATCTTGGACATGGGACATTTGTTGCCGGTGTTGTTGCTGGTAGAGATGCAGAGTGTCTTGGCTTTGCTCCTGATACTGAGATCTATGCTTTCCGTGTGTTTACAGATGCTCAGGTAATGTATATTGGGCACTGGAGGAAAATTTGTATACAATATTGTGGCTAACAATTGCTTTTTGTACTTGAAAGTGGAATGAAGCGCTTCTTTGTTTCACTTTCTAGATTCTACCTAATAGCTGGTTTCTGGTTGAAATGTTTGATTTGCAACGTGCATCGTTGCATTATAGGTTTTCCCCTTTGTATTGTTTGATTTACAACTGCTATGCAAATATCGTTATCCTTTTTTCTCTATCTAGTATTTGGTAGTCCATCAACAAAAGTAGACGTTTTAAAACTCAGAGAAATTTTTTTTTGGGGCAATTGGCAACCTTTGAAGAAGTTTGTATTCTTCTCATGACTTTAGTTTGAATAACTTTTTTCTTAAATGATATCTGATTTAGTCAATTGAGTTTAGTAAGATTATGAGAGTTTGTATTCAGCTAATTGCAGGTATCATACACGTCTTGGTTCCTTGATGCATTCAACTATGCCATTGCAACCAATATGGATGTGTTAAATTTGAGTATAGGTGGACCTGATTATTTGGATCTCCCATTCGTAGAGAAGGTACTGCTTCCCTTTATCTTCTGATTATTGTTTAGTAGTCTTCATTCAAAATTGCATTTAATTTATTTCTTTACTAGGTTTGGGAAATAACAGCAAATAATATAATTATGGTTTCGGCAATTGGAAACGATGGACCACTTTATGGAACTCTCAACAATCCAGCAGACCAGAGTGATGTCATTGGTGTTGGTGGCATTGACTACAGTGATCACATTGCTTCTTTTTCTTCAAGAGGAATGAGCACATGGGAACTTCCTCATGGGTAGTTATCATCCTTTTCACACAGCTAAATTTTTCTGCAATTTTATTCTTTCATATTTATGTGTCTTTATGGACTTATGTAAAATTAACTCTTGTACGTACAAGATAGATTGTTATTTTACTTACTGAAGTGTTTACTATGTATAGTTATGGCCGGGTGAAGCCAGATGTGGTTGCATATGGACGAGACATTATGGGATCAAAGATCAGTACAGGCTGTAAAAGCTTGTCTGGTACTAGTGTGGCAAGTCCTGTGGTTGCTGGTATGGTTTGTTTGCTTGTTAGTGTCATACCCGAAAGCAGTCGGAAGGACATTTTAAACCCAGCAAGCATGAAGCAAGCACTTGTCGAGGGAGCTGCAAAGCTTGCTGGTCCAAATATGTATGAACAGGGTGCAGGCAGAGTTGATTTGTAAGTTCTCCTTGTTAATTACTTAATTAGACTCTTCAGTTTGTATGCTAATCTTTTTCTTGATTGACACTGTTAACTTTATTGGCATCCTGGCCTTGTATTGTTAGTATCAGAATCTCTCATCTATCTTGTCTTGGTCTTAATACTCTGATTTCCTCACCAGGTTAGCATCCTATGAAATTCTTAAGAGCTACCAACCCCGGGCAAGCATCTTTCCTAGTGTGCTTGATTATACAGACTGCCCTTATTCATGGCCATTTTGTCGCCAACCCCTTTATGCTGGTGCCATGCCTGTTATTTTTAACACTACCATTCTCAATGGAATGGGTGTGACTGGATACATAGAAAGCTCACCAACATGGCATCCTTATGACGAAGAAGGTAATCTTCTAAGTATCCATTTTACTTATTCAGAAGTAATCTGGCCTTGGACTGGTTATTTAGCACTTCACATTCAAATTAAGGAAGAGGGCACACAATTTTCTGGAGATATTGAGGGAAATGTGACATTTAGAGTGTTTAGTCCTCCGGCTCAAGGAGAGAAGGAGCTCCGTAGTAGTACCTGTGTGCTTCAACTGAAATTAAAAGTAGTTCCAACACCACCAAGATCAAAACGTATTTTGTGGGATCAATTTCACAATATTAAATATCCTCCTGGTTATATTCCAAGAGACTCTTTGGATGTCCGTAATGATATTCTTGATTGGCATGGAGATCACCTACATACAAATTTCCACATTATGTTCAACATGTTAAGGGATGCTGGTTACTATGTAGAAACCCTTGGTTCACCGCTTACATGCTTTGATGCTCAGCAGTATGGGACGCTTCTTTTGGTAGATCTTGAGGATGAGTACTTCCCAGAGGAGATTGAAAAGCTAAGAGATGACGTTATTAATACAGGATTGGGATTGGCTGTATTTGGTGAGTGGTATAACGTTGATACAATGGTGAAGATGAGATTTTTTGATGATAACACTCGAAGCTGGTGGACTCCTATTACTGGAGGCGCTAATATTCCAGCATTGAATGACCTTTTGGCCCCGTTTGGGATTGCTTTCGGTGATAAAATTTTGAATGGTGACTTCTCTATTGACGGTGAACAGAGTAGATATGCATCTGGAACAGACATTGTGAGATTTCCCAGAGGTGGCCATGTGCACAGCTTTTCCTTCTTGGACAGCTCAGAGAGTGGGGCCACTCAAAATGTTTTGCGGACTTCTGACATGGCCACGGTAAGTAGACATTTCACTTATGCAAACACACATAAAGTTAAACATAGACAATGAAGGGTTAGGCAAGTGATGTTCGAATTATATATTTATTTATTCAAAATTTGAAAGATGATGCGAAGGATTATTAACTTACCTGCTACTGAGGAAATTCATCAATGAAATAAATCAATCTTAAAATCTCAAGGTGAACTAACAATGAAGAAGCACCAGGAGTAATCATTCTAACTTTTTATCTTCGGTTCTTAACTTGTCAAAGAAAATAAAAAACCCAACACTGTGACATCTTAATTTGAATTAAGTCTAACCTTTGATTACGCTAATTAAGAGCTTGTGAGCAACAGAATGTAAACATCGACCAAAATTTTCATGAGTATGCATATGATGAATGCAGGTTGACTTTCCCATCCTTGGTCTCATAGAGGCAAATGAAGGTCGTATTGCTGTCTATGGAGACTCCAACTGTTTGGACAGCAGTCATATGGTAACCAATTGTTATTGGCTCCTGAGAAAAATTTTAGAATTCACTAGTGGAAACATCAGAGATCCTGTGCTTTTCTCAAACTCAGCTAAACAGGATTCTGCCTTATATGAGGAGGACAACCAATTACCATCTCGTAGAACTGATGTGAATTTCTCCGCCTACTCCGCAGTGGTAGGAAAGGAATTAATCTGTGGGATTGATTCCAGATTCGAAATATGGGGAACCAAGGGATACAATTTGCAGGTTAGGGGAAGAAACAGAAGATTACCAGGTTATCCTGTTATTGACTTGGGGAGAGGTCTAAATTCTTCCATCCACAGTTCTACTTCAAGGCGTCGAAAAGTGAATGTAAAAAGTAAAACCGATTCTTTAGGAAATAAGTACTTGGGCTTGTTTTACGGAGAAGAGGTAAATAAAAGAAAATTTCATTAAAGATCGGTTCCTCTGAGATATTTTTTTGCCATTATTTCATAGTGAATGATGCTTAGACTTTCTCTAATTTTTGCAGCGTGATATGCCTGTGTTAGCTGCTACTCATTGGATTGTTCCTGCACTAATTGCAGTAATTGGTTAGTCATTGATGACTTTCTACTTCTAATTTTGGTAAGGAAAATATATGCTGTAGATGCTCGTTTGATCATTAGTTCTCTTGTCAATGTAGGTCTTCTGTTATTCTTGAGCTTATGGAGAATTCGGCAGAAGCGACGGCGGCGGAGGAAAGGTTCTGGCTCTGGTCGATATTCTAATCTCTAGTCCTAATCTTGAATCAATTTTCTCTTCCCTTACTTTTTTTAGTTGCCTTCAAGTTCCTTTAGTCATCCTCTTGTAATCTTGTTTATGTACCAGAGAACATAGGAGCTTCAATTTAACAAATCAATAGTAAAGTCTGTCAAAGCATCACCACAGAAATTTTTGTTTGAGTTTATAAGTTATACGTATTATACTTGTACTAAATTTTGAATGCAAAGGTCTTGCATAACAGAGCTAATTGGATTGGACACCTTGTCAGCAATACCCACAAGAAGAGTACTGGGGGTATTCTGTTTCCCATTCTCTTTTGTACTTTTTGGCACAAGAATTTAATAATAATTTTAAAATATAAAATATTCACATAATGTTCACTTGTCAATCATTTAAAAAAAAAAGTGCATTTGAGTGTTTGAAAGGGTTTTTTTAGCACTTCTCATACCAACAAATATATTTATTTTCCTTTCTTAAAATAATACAAGGTATAGCTTAGTAGCTACATTTATGGTAAGTTTGCATAGAAGTTTCGTAAGCATTATGTAATATATTTTATATTTAAAAGAGCATATTAGTCCATACTCACATGCATTAGCAGCATGTTTTCCACTATAATGGGCATGCATGAGAGTCAAAAGGCATACAAGATGCACGCTATTTTTATCATGGCAGAAGTAGTATTTGAACCAATCGCTTTAGCATAAATATCTAGATTGAGTTAATATTGGATTTGATTTGAGTTTCACCATTATATTCGTTCCTTTTGTTTGCAGATAGATGATGTATTAACCAACATGTTAATATTGATAAATTAAAATAATATATGAAATTGTGATCATAGAAATAGGAATAGCCTAAAGGTACAGCACTGTTGGAATGTAAAAATTATATAAATACTATACACAAATAACGTATAATACACATTTGCTTAGTTTTATTTATAGAATTTATTAATTATTATTATTATAAAAAATTAAACAAAAATATTGTTTATAATTTTTTTAAATATATATAATATGATAATTTTTTTAAACATAAATGATAATTTTTTTAATAAAAATTAAGATTTTGCATTATATATTATTTTATAATATTTCAATTTATATTAATATAAGTATTAAATATTGAATATTATTATAATAATAATATTGTATAATATTTAAATACATATTAATATAATTAGTAAAAAATTAATTTATCATAATAATAGTTTATAACATTTAAATTTATATTAATATAATTATTAAATATCTACTTTTATTATATATTATTATAATAATGATATTTTATAACACTTAAATTTAAATTTAAATTTATATTAATATAATTATTATATATGTAATCTTATATTAAATATTATTATAATAATGCTATTTTATAATATTTGAATTTATATTAATATAATTGATAAATATCTATTTTTAAATTAGTTTTAAAGGTATATCACGTTAAATATTTATAATATTTCGTTAAAGTTAACAAAAAAAAAAAAACCGTTAAAACCAAGAATTTATGCTATCTACACACTTTTTATATTCTAAATAAGAGTGTGTAGATAACAGAAATTTTAAATAAGAATGTGTAGGTAACGCAAATTTTTTGTTTTAACGGTTTGTTTTGTTACCTTTAATAGAATATTATAAATATTTAACGAGATATACCTTTAAAACTAACTTGAAAATAGATATTTATCAATTATATTAATATAAATTTAAATATTATAAAATATCATTATTATAATAATATTTAATATAAGACTACATATATAATAATTATATTAATTCAAATATAAAATATCATTATTATATAATACAAAATATTTAATAACTATATTAATATAAATTTGAATGTTATAAAATATTATTATGATAACAATATGCATTCCTAATTTCTTAATTTCTTACTAATTATATTAATATGAATTCAAATATTATTATTATATAATAATATTTAATACTTATATCAATATAAATTTAAATATTATAAAATATCATTATAATAATAATATATAATACATAATCTTAATTTTTATTAAAAAATTAATAATTTATGTTTAAAAAAATTATCATATTATATATATTTTATAAAAAAAATCATAAATAATGTTTTGGTTTAATTTTTTATTTAATATATTTATGTAATTCTTTTATATATAATATTGTTTATTTATTTAAAATTTAATAGATATAATTGATAAATTCTATAATTAAAACTAATCAATTGTGTATTGCATGTTTTTTGTATCTAATATATATATATATATATATAAAACTTCTCAGTGGTTACTACCCATAAATGAGTGAGTACTAACAATTATGATAATGTAGTAATATAGTGACTTGGTATAGCAAGTCACCAATTGGTAAATATTTTTTTTCTACGTTAATTTCGAGTTTTCATATATAATGCTTAAATAAGATTTTTTTTAATTATTTAATTTAATAAATATGTGATCGACATGTAATCAGGTAGTCTTTCCAAAAATTAAAAAAAAAATCAAAATTTATTTTTTGAAATATTAATTAATAATTATAAATATGTATCATTGATCTTAATCTAATGATTAATATTAAAGTAATTATCCATAAGTAGTAACTATTAAGAGTGACCCCATATATATTTATAGGATTGAAAGAAATGTAGAAAATATGGAGAAGAAGCAGTGACCTTTCCTAGTAAACCTTTTTAATTAGTATTTTTTTTAATTATTTATATGTTATTTTGTAAACTTCTAGAGGACGAAAACAATTTAGAAATTTTTTTTAAAACTTTTTCTTGTTTTTCTCAACATTTTCTATCCACTTTTTTTTTTTCTTTCTTCTCTGTAAACATACTGAGTCAAAGTACTACTATAAAAAAATAATTCAGGAACACTTGATAAAAAAAATGTTGCTACTTTATTTATTTTTATAATTAGACAATTACTTAATTCAAAATTTAGGCTTTTTATTAATATTGAGTAATTAATTAGGAAATTACAAAGAATTTAGAATTTTTTGTTAATATTTAATAAATAATTAAGAAATTATAAAGAATTAATTAATTTTTTGTTGTTGGGTACTCCTAAAAAGTGAGAGACGCTATAGACGATAAATCCTAATTTTGTTTTCTCATATTCATATTTTATATCAACAAAATATATCTTCTATATAATAGGTGTGTAGATAACGGAAATTTTTGGTTTTAACGGTTTTCTATTTTTTTAGTATTAACTTTAACGGAATATTCTTATATTTAACAGAATATTCTTATATTTAACGGTAGTTTGTGAACACTTAAACTTAAATAAAATAAAATAAATAATTAAAAAAATAAATTATGATATTTTTGAGATATTTTACAATAATAATTATTTAAAAATAATAAATAATAAAACAAATTAAAATAGGATATTTTTGAGATATTTTACAATGATAATTACTTAAAAATAATAAATAATTAAACAAATTAAAATATGATATTTTTTAGATATTTTACAATGATAATTATTTAAAAATAATAAAATCATATGTTTTATAACTTAAATAAAATTTAATTAAACTTAAACTCACTTATTAAAATAATATCATATTAAATATATAATATAATCTACTGTAAATTAGCAACAAATTGTTTTTTTTTAAACTAGCAAGAAACTTATTAAATTTAAAATTCATGTATAATATTTAATATTACATTAAACATATAATATATAATTTCTTGTTTTCACTCCCAAATTAAAAAATTAGAACAAACATAAACTTAAACAAAAATAAATAAATTATTCAATTAAAATATGATATTTATTTAAAATTTATATGATATTAATATAAATTTAATAAAAATAATTAATAAATTCTATAAATAAAACTAAACAAACGTGCCTATTGCGCGTTACTTGTACCTTGTATAGTATAATACATGAACATTGTGGATATACTTTTATTATTAAAAATATAAATAAAAAAATGAAGGGAGAAATACTAGGAGGATTTCACCTACTTCTAAATCAATTCTCTTTGCTTCTTAGAACATCAAATCAAATATTCCAAATACTAATGTTTTTTAACTGATAATTAGTATCTTTATTACATTAGCTAAAATTTATTTGTTTTTGTTCATTCCTATCACAACAAGATGAAATTCACATTTGTAGTTTTTTGTGATTTGATTTTATTACATGATTAATGTTATTCTAAGTCATAACAAATGTTCACTTAAAATTACTCTTAATCTTATTTGGATTTGGTTAGTGTAATTTTATATTACTGTAGTTACTATCCATTTTGAGTAATGATTTTTTCTTTTTTTCACACTTTTTCTCTATCCAACGAAAGAATAAATTTTATTATATAAATTGACAAAGTGTAATTTTTTTACATTTAATGTAACTTGGAATATCATTCCTTTATAAAATATCAAAATGTAAAAATTGGTATATCGTCAATTTAATTTAAATATTTGTTGTGTATAATTTTTTTTGTTATTTTCTATTATATTTAACAATACATCTATTCATCAAAAGAGTACCCTATTAATCTTTTGTTCACTTTATATTATAAATGAAATTGTTGGATGTATAAAATTCCACCCACTTGGAGTCTAACTCTTGCTTGTAGTTTTAATAAATCAATTTATACATACACATATATTTTATACTCTGTAAATATATTTATTTTTCTTAAACATATAACAGAAAAGTAAAAAATACAAATAAAATTTATAATTTTGCTAAAACTTTAAGACCCTGGAACTAATTTGTTGTAAAAAAAAATACAATTAACTTTAATAGCCGCCAAAAGAATTGTCTTGTATCTGCTGTGCCAAAATAAAGGAAGAAAATTTAGGACATTTTTTATTCTTTATATTTATTATTTGATGCAGAAATGGCTAGGAAACAACGTGACACGTGAAAGACTTTGATTGGTTGTTTGACTACAATGCAATTGTGATGAGAAACATGTGTGTTTTTAAGCCATTAAATGCTTGAGCCAAATTAAATGAAAGAGAGAGAAAAGATTAGTTGTAGATTGTTTGAGAATGAATATATTGACATTGGACTTTTGAGTTTTTATTTTATTTTTATTTGGGGTCTTATCCATTTCATTTGCAAATGTACTAACTACAAACTATATTGTTCTTCAATATTAACAATTTTTAGACCACTGTTGCACTAATATCACAAAAATAAATTGAAATAATAACAATTATAAAATTGATCAAATAATAGGATCACTTTAGAGGCATGTAATATTAATTTAAAACCTTATATATCAATTAATTATATTTACAAAGTATATGAATATGGGATCAAACTTGTTTGGTCATTTTTGTACTTGAGCTATAATAGACTAATAAATGTCTTGTTTGACATAGATTTTGATTTTGTGCTTATTAAAAGCTCTTTTACAACAAACTATTATTTTTTGCTTTTTGTTGTAGAAGTGTTTTTTTTAAGTAAAAATCACTTTTGACTAATACACCCAAACACATCTTTCAAAAGTACAAAAAGTACTAATAAGTATTTTTGGGAAGTGTTCCCAACTAAGTCCAAAGTTTATATTTTGTACTTTGTCTTAATTTGTATGATGCAATTTGTGTTAAAATTTTGCAGTGATACAGTACAAAAATTAAATGATCTAAATTCTTGCAATATATATTTTTTCCTAACTAAAAGAGCATTGAATTCATTAAACTAAAACAAAGCAGCCACAAAGGGGGACAGCTCCCTAGATAGAAAACATAATCAACTAGACCATTAGAGCATCTAGGAATGAAATTCAAACTAAAATGTGAAAGTAAATAAACTATATAAACATATAACATCCCATATATATAGAACAACCTGAATATTCAGAAATTCCATTCTCATAGAGTGTTCAGGCAGACTTTTCTTTCTTGGTCTTCCTCTTTTTTTTTGGGTTTTTTACTTGTTTTTTTTGGGGTTTTTTTTTTCTTAAGGGTGGGAGGGAGATTAAAATAAAGATTTGCTACTCTCAAATTTCACTTTCTGCCTTAATTACCTTTAGGAAGAGAGCCTAAGATCCAAGCAGCGTACCTTCAAAAATACTCTTTGAAGCCTCTCTCTTCGCTACAGTTAACCTCTACAAGCTTATAAACCATCATGAAAAGATTTGGAAATAGTCTTGCAAAGTACCCATCAAACAAGTCATCACGGTCCTTCACTCCAATCAGGTTCTGAAATAAGAACAATAATTGTTAAAATGAAACATAATAACGACCAAATTTTATTTATGTTTATGATTAAAATAATGGAATTTAGTACGTAGACTTACCATAATATGTGGGGAAAGTTGTTTATAATGAATGGACATATTTCGTATAAATCGCAATAAGGATCGAACACTCGCAAAATCATATCGATGATAATTACGCATGTGAGTGATTATATCCTCATGAATATTTTGGTTCCAACACGTGTTTGAAACCCCTTCGATTATACTTGCTTCTAGTGAATCTGAAAGAAGAGAGTTGTTTTTTCCTAGGTCACTGGTGTCACATAAAAATGCTTGCTTCTTCCTTGATTTCCACATTAATGGTTGCTTTAACACCTTCATTGCGGATGGCCTGTAATAAATTAAGTAGTTCAAATATTAACAAAGTAAAAATTTAATTAGTACAGGTTAAGTAATCTTATCTCTAAATTCTAGGGTTATGTTAATGAATGTGTTAAGAAATATATACAATATGTGTACCTGTAGTTAAGTAAGGGGCTTAACATATGAGAAAGAAGATGAAAAGCTTCAGGAAAATCCTTCAAAAGAGAGAGGTTGACAATGTTGTTTTGTTTAATGTTGTGTTCACGAAGAGAAGGGTCATCACCAAATGGATGCCTACCATTTGTGATGAGAAAAAAAATCACACAACCTAAACCAAATATGTCACTCTCTGCTTTCTTAACCCTACCTTCTGCTCCTTCCCAACCAAATTTGCCACAATCTATATACATAGACCACACAAATAATACACACATCAGTTGAGTTGAGGTACGTAAAGAATCACTGAAAAAAATAAACTTTCTTTTTAATACCACTTTACAAAATGATTAATTTCAACAAGATTGTCTGTTGACTGTGTATAGAATATTCATTTTTCACAAAAAAAATGATCAAAATAATATGTTACTTTACATAATAACATTGAAATATTTTGTCAAGAATTTTATGATCGATATAAATATTAGAGATTAAGGAGTAATTACCAGTAGAATGATATGAACTCGATGAAATGAAACTATTGTTGGCAAGTTCTGCACGAAAACCTTTGATTTCTTTTTTTATTAACACATTTCCAGGATTCAAATTCCCATGAATTTTTCCCGATTTGTGTAAACCAACAAGCGCACCACACAAATTCCTGTACATCAATGTATTTATCATTTATAAAAATAATAAAAAAACTGAAATAATAAGAGAGTTATATATGTGTCAAAAATGATTATATAGATTACATGTCTTAATTACTCTCTTGACTCATCACCCAGTAGAAAAAGAAAAAGAAAAGGAAAAAGAAAAAGAAAACCGTCTCATTCCAAAATTATGAGTTTGTTTTCAGGCCAAATCAATATATATATATATATATATAGCACTCTATTCAAAAGACAACAATATTTACCTCACAAACTTCAAACAGATGGATGTTGGACGACCATTTTGATTGGTGAGTTTAATTTGTTTCAATTCATTAGTAGCAGTTCCACTATGTTGCTTTTGGATCAATTCTCCCAAATTACAAAGGTAGAGAATTTGGTGGTCATACTCCGAAATCACTAGAATCTCATTCTGTACAAATGAGAAACGATGGGTCAACGATGAGTCAAATTTTTCATGACAATAATAATATAGAAACAAAATAATAATAATAATAATAATAATAATAATAATAATAACTTTTAATTAAATTATGTATTATGGCCTTTTTACTGTTAAAGAAATAATACTATACATTCTTACACATTTCCAACAGCGAACCCTTCTCCAAAACTTATTCCACAAAATATACCATATGGATTGAGCTTCATAATTCTTCTTGGCAGTCTATATAAAAAATTAAAATGAATATTAATTAAAAAATAATATACATAATAAATAAGGATTTCTTAAGTAAAAAATACTACACATATAAAAAAATAACATATATAAGTTGTGGAATCAAACGTAAATTGATTAGCAAAGTGAATAATAATGATTAGCAATAAACTAGTTAATAATTAAAGCAGATCTGTATATTAAAAGAAAAACCTTTGTTGAAGTGGTGGAGGTAGCGATCACCGTTTGATCATGATAATCTGTAGAGTTGGTCATCTCCATTACTGAAGAAGAAGAAGAAGAAGAAGAAGAAGAAGAAGCTCTCGACTCTTGACCAAAATAAACCTCATGGATTTGAGACATATAGATGATGATGATAATGAACTCATTAAAATTCTGAAAAGAAAGACTCAATTTTTGGAGAGAGACAGAATTAGCTAGGTTTAGAAATATCATGCGCATCTATGATATTTGTTTACCCTCGTATAAATATATATATATATATTTATATAAGTCGGTGGATAATAATCCAAGACTTCTGGGTTATTAGTAGAGTTAAAATTAATGTTAGGTGAGTAAACTATACCTATGGTTTGTTTTCTCTATCTTAATGCAGTTGGTAGTAGTTTTAGTTTTGCCAACTCAGTATTTGGAAAAAGAAAGTTTTAATGGTGGAAAATTCAAACTTGTATATTTTTTTAATCGAAAAAAGATAAGATGGGTTGGTCACACTCACACCTCAGTCTCTTTAGTAACAATTTTAAGTGTGCCAACGATTATTACTATCTTAACTACTCTTTAGTTAGTTAGTTATAATTATTTGCTGTAATCGGATTTTATTTTCAAATTAGAAATTTTAAAATACTAGATTATAATAACTATTTTAAAAAAAACCAAGATTTTTGTAATTTTAATTGGTAAAATATTGTCTTTAATTAATCTAAAAGGACTTTTTTTTTTGGTATTATTCTTCTCCATTCTATTTGACAGTTTTCATTCTTATTAGTGTTCTTTGTACTTCTCCTTGCCCTTTGCTTAATATTCCATTAATTCTTGTTGTTTGTAATTTATTGTCGTTTACATTAATTTTCCTCGTTTTCAAACAATTGTTTTTAATTATGGTCTTTATCGAATAATCACTGTCGTTTTCTTAGATATTAATTACTTAATTTTCAACCATTTGTGTAACTGTCTAAACCTATTTGTTAAGCTATTGCGCCATTAATTACTTGTCTTTATTGTATAGTTTGAAATTGTTGGTGGGTCTTCTTAAAAATGTCGTCTGATGATTATTATGGATTTTGTCAATTATGGGGTCTTCTTAAACAATATTTGTTGCTATTTTCAGCAAGATTTTTGTATAATTTTCTCTTTCGATTAAATTTGATTTCTTTATATACTACATTCTTATTTCAAAATTTATTTTAGTTTTATTTGATCCATAATATAAGAGTTCGTCCTTAGCGTACTTTAAATAATAATAATTTAGTAGATATTATAACACTAATTCTTTAATTGAAATCATTCGATATATTCACACTTTCTTTTTTAGATTTGGGTAGGGAGAGTTTAACAATATATATACATATACATAATTTGACAATGTTACGTTATTAATTATCTCATTAAAAATGAATTGTGGACTTGATGAAAATGATAAGTAGATTAAAATATAATATAATATTTGTATAAATGTGTATCAAATATAACAAGTAGAGACAAATATATATAAATATATTTATATATCGAATTTTTTTAGTTTTAACAGTTTTTTATTTTTTTCTATTAACTTTAGCATAATATTTTTATATTTAATAAAATATTATTATATTTAATGGTAGATTATAAACATGACTTAAACTTAAATAAAATAAAAATAAATAAATAATTAAAAAAAATTAAAATAGTATATTTTTAAGATATTTTACAATGATAATTATTTAAAAATAATAAAATCATATAGTTTGTAAATTAAATAAAATTTGATTAAACTTGTTGATTTGTTTTTTAGCCAATTAACGCGGAGTCAAATAATTAATTAGAGAGCTAATTAGTGGTGAAAAGTGCATTTTAATTGTCAAAATAAATTAAGTTTTAATTAATATTTTCATGGAATTGATGTTATATATTCTTACATTGGAAATATTTGATCTTAATTTAATTTATTTATATTTTGTAGAAAATAAAGTGTATTTTGGCACTTGGAAACAAAGAAAAAAAAAGAAAGCAAGAAGGAAAGAAGTAGAACTGAAAATATAGTGGAATTGTGGCATTTTTGAAGTAATATTGTCCAGGCCCGTTTGGCCCAAGCCCAACGAGCTCCCACTGCCAGCGCGCCAAATGGCGCCTCCTCCGCGCGCCAGCTGTCCGCGAGCTCCTCCTTCAGCTCCCAGCCTCCAGCGGCCCAGCGTAGCCCTCCAAGCCCAACGCAGCAGCCCAATCCGAAGTCTCCTTTTCCCTCAACCCAGCCCACGTTGACTTGGTCAAACAAGGTATTTCCTACCATTTTTGAGTGCACACGTGGCATGTTTCTATTGGCCATGGGTGGGTCAATGGACCAGCTGCCACCAGCCACCTTTGGCCCAATTTTTTGTGCACTTTGGGCCTTGCACTTTTCCTCTTTGAGCTTTAAAGCTCATATTTTGTGGTATTTTAGAAAAAGACATATTGATCATGCACCAAAATAACTAGGTTAATATTTATAATAAGATTTGATTTTTCAAAATCATATTTTATTATTAATATTTCAGACTTATTTTGTAAACCCCAAATTATTGTTTAATTTCTTTTTAGTCATTTTCTCCCTCTATAAATATGGACTCTTCTTTCACATTTAGAATGTAATTTTTAGGTAGCAAAACTCTATCAAATTTTAGTCTCATTTCTCATCTTTTCTCTCTAGAATTTCATGAGAATGTCTAGCATAATAGGCTAACTTTCTTAGGAAGGTTAGGATAATCCTATATGCACTATGACTTTGTTTGGTATTTTTGACTCACCATGGGCTTAAAGTTTATATATTTGAGTGATTTATTTTATTTCATCTCTACTTCTTCATCTCTATTTCTTCATCTTGTTATCTATATTGTTTACTAATAGTATATAGATTTTGTCAAACAATTTCTATGTATTATCAAATTAGTGAAAATAATATAGATAATATCTTTATCATTTTCTCTATCTCATTCATATATATTTACTTTTGCTAAAATCTATATAGAATTAGTCATGCTCTTTCTATGTATTTTATAAATAGTAAAAGAAATATTTGTGTTAGGTTTTATGTCCAATATTTTATTGCATTATTGTTAATGGTATAGTGTCATTTTTAGATTTCTCTTAAGATTTATCTCATCCTTCCATGGTAAAAAATAATAATCACTTGAATACATTTTTGTGAAATATATATATTTGTGTTTTAATGTTAAATCTTTTAAATGAATAGTTATGATATGAACTACTCATTTGTGTAATTTTTATGAATAAAAGATCTAAATAAATAAGTATGCATATTGGTGACTCTTGATCCTTCTTACTCATTACCTATTGTTACATCACACTTTAGTCTATCTTTATTTCTAATCTTTAAATCTCAAAAACAACAAAATTATCACTTGTTCTATTTGCTTCATATTATTTATCTCGAAACTTTATTTATTAATTAACTTTATTTCTTTGCCTCTTTGTGGAATCGACCGCCTGATCTATACTATAACCACCGCTTAGTGGATGCACACTTTGGGCGTTAATCAAATTTTGGCGCCGTTGCCGGGGAGGTAAAAGAAAAAAATAGTTTTTCAATAAATTTTGCAAAAGAGGTAAGCAATTCTATCATTTTTTTTAATTGTTCATTTTTAGTTAGTTTTTCATTTTTTTTACATTGTTGTACTATAAGGAAAAAAAAAACATTGTCATCATTTCTTTTCTAGGATTTGTTAGTTTTATTCTTAGTTTATTTTGTTGTTATTTTTCTTTTTCTTTCTTTTTATTTATTATTGTTGTAAAAAAAATTTAAAAAATAAAAATAAAAAGCTTGTTGTGAGTGTATTTAGTTTTTTTTTTCTTGTTAATTTATTTTTAATAGCTTATATTATTTTATTTCTTTTTTTTATTTTTAGAAAAAAACTTTAAAAAATAAATAAATTGATTGTTATCTTTTGCTAGTTTAATTTTCATTTATTTTTATTTAAAAGTATTTGTGTTTAGGATTTGTTACATTTTTTATCTTACTTTTGTGCTTTTTTTTATGTGGTTGTATGATTAATTTAGTTTTGTTGTTTACTTAGATAGTTTTTCCTCATCTTTAAAAAAAAATGTTACTTTCTTAGAATTTTTTTTAGCCCTTTTATGTATTAGTGTTTCCCTTTTCCTATTATTTGTTAGGTTTAGTGAGCATCTTATTTCTTTTGTTTAAATAATTTTTGTTTTTCTATTGTTAGATTTGTATCTTTATTTTTCATTTTTTTTGTTATTAGTTTTTTTTTTTAATTTTTAGGTTTTAAATCTTTTTAAAAAAAAAATCATAAAATACAAAAAAAAATAATAATAAAAAAAACAAAGCTTGTTTTGTCAACATAAGTAATTTTTGCTTAAATGCCAATTTAAGTAACGTTCCATCCATGCTTACTTAGTAACCTCGGGGAGTTCGAGTAAGTGTTGGTTGTAAGATGACCGTTTTTATGAATTGTGACCCCTCCACAATTATCTAGCAACCTCGAGGAGTTCTAGATAAAGTGTGGGTCTTAAGTGGGACCGTTCTAAAAACCTCAAATCGACCTGGAAACAAGAAAAACAAAAAAATTAAAATAAAAATCATAAAAACAAAATTAAAAAAAAAAGAATGATGAAGAGAAGAAACGTTTCGAGCTGTATTTTCCATTGTATTATCCTTCAGTTAGAAACAATCGTAATTCTAGTACTACTGAGGGTACTAGCCATTTTAGGAGTGCATGCAAACTTAGCGTAAGAGAATACCGAGAACTCGAGGTCTTAGAAACTAAGTTTGAGAGAGAAAATTATGAGGTTCCCGAGGTAGATTATGATCAACATTATTGTGACTTTGCAAGAGTCGACCATAGGAATCATAATTCTAGTTCGACCAACCCCGTAAATTTTAGTTGGAAGCCTGAGTACAACTACCATGCACCGCCTCACATGAATTTTGAGCAAAATTTTCCTAACTTCCCACATGAGCCTCCATATAATGTATGCACTAATACAAATTCCTTAGATGACACTTTACACACATCTATAGAGGAGCAAAGAGAATTCAATAGAAAATTTGTGGAAGATTTTAGGGAAACTAGTACTTAACTTTCAGAATTGACCAACGCTATTATTTCACATAATTTAAGTAAATTCCCACCCCAATCTGAGGCCAGAACACCATCCCCTACTCCCAATTCTAAACCCGATGAGGACGATGCTATTACCATTTGGAGTGAAACTCTTTCCCATACTAAAATTCTTCCAACCACTCCAAAGAAAAATGGAAGCTATCATACTGATGTGATAGACTTAATCATTGAGGAAAATATACACATATTTGCAATGAAACATTCACCCAATTTCCTCCACGATTTTGAATCCAAACATTTTCTTTATCCTGAAAATGTTACTAACGCTTCTATTTTTGAGACGCAGGATAAACGAAAATTCATTTTTGATACAGGATAGTACGAAAACATGCAGTTGGTAGACTTACCAGAGAGCGATGCTTTTCAGGTTTTATCTTTCTTTTTAGTGTGCTTTATTGTTGTGAAAATTCTAACGATTAAAATATGCGCAAGTATACACAGTCGAAAACAGGTAATACAGTGATAGAGTATCAAAGTTCGTCTCCACAGGGACTTTTAAACTAAATAAATGAAATATCAACAAAAAATAGTTTACAATTCAGTGACCAAATCAAGAGAAAATTTGAGTGATTAATTATGAAAATAAATGTAAATGAGCAATTTAATTAAACTAAAATTCAGAGATCAAAATGAAGGAAGTCTGTGTAGATTTCAGATGTGAGGAAATAGATCTGGGTGGTTAATTCCCCTCTGTTTCGTTCCAGTTGTTACAGCAATGGTTCAGCAATTATATCACAGTTAACATATTTCATAAATGCCCAGCAAGTTTTTCCCAAAACTTACACTCTATTATCTATAACCCCCTCAACACATTCCTGCATTAAATCAGGCTACAAACAATCCATCAAGCACCAAATCTTCAGTTATACAAGGCAGCAAAATATTCCTATTCCACTACTCAAAATGACCTAAAACTAGGTAGTTCTTGCATCAATTGAATGGGTTCAGCTAGATATCCCTTTTCCAAGTTAGATCCAGCTCAATGAATGCTAAATATGGCCAGTAATTAACATTCAATTAACATTCCAGCACATTCAATTGAACAGTGATATCAAAACCTTAACCATGCATTCAAAATATTAATTCATACAAAGGGTTCATAACCACCCAAATCCTCAAAAGCTTAGTTCATAACTGAAATTATAAAAGCATAACTAGAACTTAGAAGTTCCATAGAGTATGAGCAGAAAAATTAGATATGAAATTAATACAAAATGAGAGGTGAAGATTAGAGAGAAAGATGAGTGATGAGCTCAAGTCCCCCTTTAGAGCGTCTGCCTTCTTCTCCTCTGTTTGGTACTTTTTCTTCTATTTCTTTTCTTTCTTCTCTCTGTACTTCTCTCTAGAAAAATATGCAGAATCCTCCCATGATAATTCTCCCTTCTATTTCGGCTGCCTCCTTTTTAGGGTACTTGGTTTACCCTAATTAGTAAGTCAAAGTCAATTGTGCCCTCTTGCCCTTTGCCACACCATCCAGCTGACTCATTGTACAACATTCTCGCCACCTGGGCGTCACTTATTCTTCATTAAGTCCAGCTGGAATCTGTCACGCCACCTTCCTGATCCCCTGCATTGCTGTGTGGTGATGCTACAGCATTGAAGTAGCAACACGCAGCCTTCAGAATTTGTTTTCCCCTTGCTTCCAGCATTGATAGAACAGCAACAAGCTAATTCCAGATATGTTCTCCTTCTTGATCCAAAGTTCCCGATCACCTATTCCAGCCTCCTTTCCTGCTTAACACATACACTAAACTACATAAATCACTCAAAACTATGACAATGCAAACACGAGGACCCTAGCTACACAGACACACTAAATTATACACAATTACACAAAATACAAACACATTACTCTTTTGTTTGGTTTGAAAATTAAGTTTAAAGATATAAAAATAACTCTAAATCTTAGAGTTATCATTTATTTTAGTTTGTGTCTTTATTTTATGTTGCGAATTTTACTTTTTGGGGTTTTGTTGGTTATCATATTCCATTTTTCTCTCACAATGGGCTTAATGTCAGACATTGAGGACACTGTCTCATTTAAAGTTGGGGGTAGTAGGCATATTCATGCGTTGAAATATATTTTGATTACTGTTGACCCAGATTTTGGCCAACTGACACAGAGTCAGAATATGCTTGACGTGAATGAATATGTTGAAAAGAACGTGATGACGAAAATAATAAGAACACAAGAGTTTATAGTGGTTCGGCCCCAAGATCTGGTAATAACCTACGTCCACTTGAATTGTTATTGAAATAAGATCCAAAGGGGTGATCAAAGAACTAGGGTTCAATGAGTTTCACTAACCTTTGAAGAAGAAAATACAATTATTCTAGTGTAATCTCTCTTTTATCTTAAATCACATTTTTTGCTCAAAAGAAAAGGATTGGATCCTCTTCCCTGAGCCCTCTTCTTCTATTTATAAGCTTAGGGAAGATTTACATTGGTTGGTTACAGATATTCTTTTCTAAATAGTCGGATACTCAGGAAATCATGGGAGATAATTTCGGAGTCCATCATAACTGCCTAAGACTTCCTCTGTGTAAAATGTGAGTACGACCAGGTTGGTCGTATGAAGAAACCGATGGCATGACACTGGGTACCTTCCTGGTCGATAGTTGAACACATACTCTGCCAGGTGTCAGCCACGTGTGATTAATGCCTGCCATGTCATTCACTTCTGATTTTTGGGATAACATTTGCCTCCCAAGTTTGTTTATTGCGACCAACAATAAAGAAACTTAAAGGAACAACCGTTCACATCCCCACCATGTCTGTCAGAATCCCCGTGCATTTTCGAAAACCGTGACATAGTTATGTCTAATCAAGCCTTTTCAGTTTCCAAAAAGACACTTTTGACGGCTTATACACTCCCCCACGTTTTGAAAGTGGGAAGTGATGATTACTGCCTTTTGGCTATCCCTTCGATCCTTATAAGTAGGCCTTCCTTCCCCTTTAAGAAAATTTTAGTCACCATCTTTGGCAAAACTTTCAAGAACTTGCACCAAAGTTCAGAGCTTTGAATACCAGTCCGACGCCTAGCCAAAGGTCTTCCAGTTCGAGTTTTCATTTGCTTCCGAATCTCCATCTTCTCTCAGGTAAGGATTCCATCCTTTAAGCTCTCTATTACGCCATGCATGCCGTTTTTATGCTATGATATTTCTGCATTCTTGAATAGGGTTTTTAGGGTTTTTTGTATGAACCGCCTACTGTTTGGTAAAAGTTCGTCTTTATGCCTTGTATAGGTTAGTTCGATACTTTAATATATGGAATCTCTGATTTAGGACGTTAGGTTGATGAAAGATTCAACCTTTAAGCTAGGTGAAAAAACTGAAATTTTTTCCCGCCCTTCAGGAGTCGAAAAAGTTCTTTTCAGAAAACATTTTTCTTTCCTTTTTGTTTTTATCCGTCTTTTAAACTACCCACGTTGAAGTTAGTGTATGACTAGGATGCTGTTGGTTATTTAGGCACGAGCAACGTTATCCCAACTCCTCCCACTACTTCGCGAATTGTGTCTTATCTCCTCCATTGTCTGTTTGTAGTTCATATGCAAGACCCTTGGGGGGGAGAAAGACCTATCGAAGACGAACTTTTGGCCCAACTGCTCGAGGGCGAAGAGAATCCATCCACGATGATTCCAGAAATTCCATTTTCACATTCTAACCCAAATCCTCCACTAGCTTTTACTCAGAAAATGGCCAGAACAAAAACCAAAGCTAGAAAAGACGCAACCCTTACTCTCCAAGTCAGCCTCCTGCTGATGCTCCCTTGACCAGTGGTCGAGGTGAATTCCCTCCTGAAACCGAAGTTCAGAGGCGTGCCCGTCCTCGACATGCTGACCAGCCGGATGTCTAGTGACACGTGGTATCCCCAAGTACGGTGACAATTCGCATGATCAGCAACTATTTAAATAAATATAATCTGACGGGGGTAACCCTAGTCAGACCTTCCATCGACCAGCGAGCCAACCTGCCAGGGGGGGCTTATAGCGCCTGGTCAAGATACCATATCGAGGCGGGTGCCACCCTGCCTCTTCATTCATTTTTCCAAGGGGTGGCAAACTACTTTGGGGTGGCCCCTTTTCAAATTACCCCAAACGGGTATAGGATGCTGGCCGTGCTCTATATCCTTTATAAACTCAAGAAATGGCCAGCTCCTTCCCCTCACGAGGTCAATTATCTGTTTGACCTCAAGTCCAACCCCAACCAAGACGGTACGAGGTTTTTCCATTTTTGCCACCAGGAGACCGGACGCACCTTTCTGTCCGTGACCACTCATATCTCCAACGTGGGGAAGTATCATATGGAGTACTTCCTTACGCCCGACATCTCCGCGGACAACCTGGCCTTCACTCGAGGAGGTAAGGAAAATAATGATCCTTAAAACAGTAGTTCCTGCACTTTAAATCTTTCTTGTCGTAATACTTCACTGTTCCATTGTGTTCCAGGTCCATGGTTACGCCCGACCCCCACTCCAGGAATGGAGTCGAGGGCAGCACTCTTAGCCAGTATGTCAAATGCTGCTAAGAGTGAAAAAAACTTGATCAATGAGGCTAACCTTAGGTTGGCTGGCCTTAAGGGCTCCCAACCTGCGACCAGCGAACCCGCGGCGGGTGGTGTTCATGCTGATGTGGGACCTGAGCAGGGACCCGAGCAGAAACCTCAGGCGCCTCCTCCTAGTAGGAGGCCAACTGGGGTTACAATCAGGGAGCCTGCTGTTCCCCACCGAGCAGCAGAACTGTCGGTCCCCAAGGGCAAGGGGAAACAAAAGGCTGCTGAGCCTGCCGAACAGTCTGACGACTCGTTGGATGTATACGGTACACCATTCTCGTTTTTAAATAATTTTCCAATTCCCCTCCATCTATTTGATGGGGATGGCAATTTTAAGAACGCCCCTTCTTTAAATTTAGATTTCTTCCAGGAGCTAGGTAGTTCAGTAGATAATGTTACGACCAGTTGGTGTAGCTTGGGTACCTTACTTTTGTAATCCTTCTACTCTAATCTTTGTTTTCTCGCAACCCTTTAATCTCATTGTTTGAACTATTTCTCTTTGTGCAGGTATGGACTCCGGGGACTTCTTCGACCACTACCAAGCTGCTGCTGATTCTTCTGTCCCGAAGAAGGACAGTAAAAGGGCTCGAGGGGAAAGTAGCAAAACCCCTTCAAAGAAGGCCCGGACAGAATATACTCCTGCCACAATCCCTTCCAAGGAGGACCTACCACATCCGCCTGCCCCCGAGCAGCAGACTCCCGCGCCTGTCAATCCTCGGTCTTCCTCAAAGGCCACAGACAAAGAGACCTTGGACCATTTGTCCGAAGGCCCCTTGTCCAGCCACATAGTTGGCATGGCCAGGGAGAGAATATATCGACTCTTGAAGCAAAAACGCAGCTAGACCGCCATCAATGACATTGCCACAATGGACATCAGCGAAATCATTAATAGAGGGTTGAATGAGACAGCCAGTGTAAGTCGTCTTTTGCTGCTTTGTCATTTATGCTAAACTTCCTTTCCTAACTCATTTTTTCTTCAGGGGTTTTTGTCTTTGACCGCTAGCTGGCGCCGTGCTGGGGCAATGGTCTCTCGAGAGAAGAATTTTGACTCCAGGCTTGCCCAGGCTAAGTAAGCGCTTGAGGCTGAGAACACCAAGCTGTTCGAGGAGAACCAGGAGTTGTCTAAGCTGAACGAGCAACTATGCGAGGACCAAGCCACTCTTACCTAGGAGCTTTAGGAAAGTCAAGGGGCCCTGAAGAAAGCCAACGAGGAGCGGAATAAATGGAAGGAGAGTGTTGTCCTCAATACCCAAGAGTGTAAGCAGCTCAGTCTTGATCTGATCGCTAGCAGAGATGAGGCGAAGAGGCTCGAGGAACGGGTGCAGGAACTTGAGGGGCGCATTCAGGAGCTTGAGGGGTGCATTCAGGAGCTCGAGGAGGATGGGGCCAGAAATCTGAAGAAGTACAAGGAAGCCACCTTCCTCAGCTTCTATGATTTCTGGAAGCACAACCGAGGGGCCAACATTAACTATCTCTCCGAGCGGCTGCAAAGAACGCTGATGGCGCAGTGCACTGCTCGGTTGGAGGCAAAGGAGAGAACTAAGGCCAAGACCCCTGCTGCTGATGCTAAGGCTGATCCTCCGACTGACAAGAGCGCTCCTAACCCAGAAGACCCTCCTGCTCCATAGTAATTTTCTTTTTATCTCTCAGTTTTTATGGCCCACGGGCCTACTTGTAAAGACAATTTATTTTTCATTGCTGCGAGGGCAGCTTTTTACTTATACTTGAACAATTACATCTGAGCAGTACTGCTCGCGGTGTAAAATCTTTTTTCTTTTAATCACATATTTACATCCGAGCACTAATGCTCGCGGTGTAAACGATTGCCTTGCTGATATCACAATGTTTATTATAATACCTGTTCACATGACCGAACTTAGCATAGTACTTTGGTTTGATTTTTTCAAAAAATGCTCTAAGTACCGTAGCATGCTTTCACTTATTTTGTTCATGTGTTTACATACCTCACGGTATGCTTTGCTATCGATGTACCTTATATGCCCCCCAAGTGATCGAGGAGCTTTAGGTCCTTGGTCACTTGCCTTGACCACGACCTATGCGAACATTACTGCTCGATAGTAATTATAACACTTACAATACAGCAAAACAACACACGTAATGAACAAATACTTGTAAAAATAAATTTACAAAGGTTTGCAAGAATGACTGGCTGCGCACAGTCCCTTATAATCTCGTATTAAAATGGACTAAACATGTCTTTACGAGTGATCTTAAAAAAGATCTTACACTTATTAAGCGATTAGCCATACAACGTGGCTAATCCCTTTTTCGAAACTTGTAAAAAATAAAAATTAATACAAGCCACTCTTTTAAGAAGGACTGTTCTTTGGTAATACTTGCGCAGGTGTTCTCCATTCCAGTAGCATGGAACGAGATCTCCATTCAAGCGTGCAAGTTTGTAGGTGCCTAGAGGAAGGACTTCTTCGATCTGATACGGTCCTTCCTAGTTTGGTCCGAGTACTCCAGCAGTGGGGTCACGGGTATTCAAGAAAACTCGTCGTAGCACTAGATCTCCGACATTGAATTTTCTTTCTTTTACTTTTGAATTAAAGTACCGGGCGACTTTTTGCTGGTACGCAGCTACTCGGAGTTGGGCTTTTTCTCGTTTTTCATTTATTGAGTCCAGGGACTCCATCATCAATTGGCTGTTTTGATCTTGGTCGTATGTAACCCGTTGGTGAGAGGGCAAATCCAACTGGACTGGCAACATGGCTTCATACCCGTAGGCTAACGAGAACGGAGTGTGCCCTGTCGCTGTTCGGTGAGAAGTCCTATACGACCATAAGACTTCAGGCAGCTGCTCTGGCCACGCTCCTTTAGCGTCTTCAAGTCTTTTTTTCAGGGTGTCTTTAAGCGTTTTATTCACTGCTTCGACTTGCCCATTCGCTTGTGGATGAGCAACTGAAGAAAAGCTTTTGATAATTCTGTGTCTTTTGCAGAAGTCTGTGAACAGATCATTGTCAAATTGGGTGCCGTTGTCTGAGACGATCTTTCGGGGCAGACCATATCGGCAAATAATGTTCTTGATGACGAAGTCAAGAGCTTTCTTGGTTGTTATGGTAGTGAGTGGTTCAGCTTCGGCCCATTTGGTGAAGTAGGTGATTGCTACAATCATGTATTTTACCCCACCTTTTCCTGTTGGTAGCGATCCGATCAAATCTATGCCCCATACTGTGAAAGGCCACAGAATCTGCATCTGTTTTAATTCATTTGGAGCTACTCGTGGGATTTTGGAAAATCTTTGACACTTATCGCATTTCCGCACGTACTCCGCAGAGTCTTCGTTCATAGTTGGCCAGAAATAGCCCTGCCTTAAGATCTTTTTCGCTAAACTTTGCCCCCCAGCATGATCTCCGCAAAAGTCCTCATGTACTTCCTTCATCAGTTCCTTAGCTTTCTCGGGCGTAATACATCTGAGCAGCGGCATGGAATATCCCCTTCGATATAAAACACCATCGACCAATATATATATCGCGACCTGCCTTTGAAAAGTTCTGGCTTTGTTCCTATCTGTCGGTAGTGTACCGCTGGTCAGGTATTCCAAGTATGGTGCCATCCATGTGTCTTCCATCCGGATTTCCATGCTAGACACATCTGCCCGTATGCTTGGCTCGCTCAATCTTTCTACTGGCACAATATTCAAAGTGTCAGCATCTTTCGCGCTTGCTAGTTTGGCTAAGGCATCTGCATTCGTATTCTGGTCTCGAGGTATCTGCTGGAGGGTATACTTCTGGAACTATGCCAATAGATCTCTAGTTTTGTTTAGGTAGGCTCCCATTTTGAGGCCCCGTGCTTGATATTCCCCTAGAACTTGATTCACCACCAGCTGTGAATCACTGTAAATATCGAGCACTTTTATATCCATGTCTTTTGCCAATCGTAATCCAGCGAGGAGGTCCTCGTATTCGGCTTCGTTGTTCGAGGCTACGAAGTCAAACCTAATGGCGCAGTGAAATCGATGCCCTTCTAGCGTTATCAATATCACTCCTGCTCCCACATGAGATTCGTTTGACGACCCATCCGTAAACAACTTCCATGAGTGAGCTTGATCATGAGGTTCAGGCGCATTAGATTTTTCGCACTGCTCGTCGTCTGGGAGTTCAGTAAACTCTGCAATGAGATCGGCCAAGACTTGTCCCTTTACTGCTGCTCGCGGTAAATACGTAATATCGAACTGCCCTAATTCGACTGCCCATTTTGGAGGACTTGCCGAAGGGGCTGGTCGGTTAAAACTGTGATAGGATGGGCCTGTAAGTAAGGACATAGCTTTCTAGAGGCCAAGATTAAGCAATATGCTAACCTTTCGATGGGCGAATACTTCAGTTCTGCTCCGATTAGCCTCTTGCTTACATAGTAAACCGCCTTTTGTACGTCTTCTTCTTCTCGTACTAGTACCGCACTAGCAGCAACTTCAGTGATCGCCAGGTAAATGAACAAAGTTTCTCCTTCGATTAGCTTTGAAAAAACGGGAGGCTGTGCCATATGGGCCTTCAAGGCCTGAAAAGCTTGCTCGCAGTCTCCTGTCCATTCAAATTTCTTGTTGCCCCTAAGTAGATTAAAGAAAGGGACGCATTTGTCTGTTGATTTTGAAATAAATCTACTTAGGGCTGCGATTCTCCCAGTCAAACTTTGTACATCCTTGATCTTTTCTGGTGATTTCATATCGATCAGGGCTTTTATCTTGTTGGGGTTGGCCTCAATTCCTCTTGAATTAACAATAAACCCCAAAAACTTCCCTGATCCGACTCCGAAGGAACATTTGAGAGGATTTAGTTTCATCTGGTACTTGTTCAATACATCGAAACACTCTTGCAAATCCCTCACATGTCCTTCCGCCTGTTTTGACTTTACCAGCATGTCGTCCACGTATACCTCCATGTTTACGCCGATCAAGTCTTTGAACATGTGATTAACTAGTCGCTGGTAAGTCGCACCTGTGTTTTTCAGTCCGAAGGGCATTACTTTATAACAGTATAATCCCGTATCGGTCCGAAAGCTGGTGTGATCCTCATCAGGGGGATGCATACTGATCTGATTGTAGCCTGAGTATGCATCCATGAAAGAGAGGATCTTGTGTCCTGTAGTAGCATCGACCAACTGGTCGATTCTTTGGAGTGGGAAGCAATCTTTCGGGTAGGCTTTATTGAGGTCTGTAAAATCCACATAGGTTCTCCACTTGCCGTTAGGCTTGGAAACTAGTACTGGATTGGAGACCCATGATAGATAGAATGCTACCCGGATGAATCCATTCTTCTTCAGTCTTTTGACTTCCTCCTTTAAGGCTTTCGATCTATCCTTATCGAGCAGCCTTCTCTTTTACTGCACGGGTGAAAAACTTTTGTCTATGTTCAGGACATGGCTGATAATCGCAGGGTCTATCCCAACCATGTATTTATGCGACCAGGTGAAGACTTCCTGGTTTTGCCGCAAAAATTCCACCAGTGCACGCTTCGTGATTGCTTCCAAATTTTTCCCGACCTTTACTACTCTGGTCGGGTCTTTTTCGTTGAGTTGGACCTCTTCCAGGTCCTCAACGGGTCCAACAGTATCTTCAAAATCCCAAAGCGAGGATCTAAATCTCTATCCTCACTTTGGGCAACACCCTATTTGGTGACTCCTTCACTGGATTGGGCTTGTGTATCAATTTCCATCTGCAACCTCTCAGAGGGAGTGCTTTTTGACGTTCCCTTCTTCGCCTTCGTGACCGAGGCATTGTAGCACTCCCGGGCCTCCCTCTGGTTTCCCAACACGCGTCCTACCCCTGTGTGTGTCGGTAATTTCATGGCTAGGTGCCATATGGAGGTGACGGCTCGTAGGTCTACCAGTATAGGTCTTCCAATGACGGCATTGTACGCCGAGGGACAATCTACCACTATGAAAGTAGCAAGTAATATCCTGGTAGCAGGCGCTGTACCTACTGTCACTGGAAGTCTGATTGACCCTGCAGGGGCGAGTCCCTCACCAGAGAAGCCGTATATTGTTTGGTTGCAAGGCTCTAAGTCCTTAACGAACAACTTTATGCGTTCCAGAGAAGACTTATACAGGATGTTTACTGAACTTCCTGTATCGACTAACACTCTCTTCACCATCATATTGGCCATTTGGATGTCCACGACCAGCGGATCAGAGTGTGGGAACCAGACATGTTGGGCATCGCTTTCAGAGAAGGCTATCTCGCCTTCTTCTGATCGAGCCTTTTTTGGCGCGCGGTCCTCCACAGCCATCATCTCGATGTCCTAGTCGTGGCGAAGGGTCCGAGTATATCGTTCCCTGGCCTTACCGCTGTTTCCCGCGAGATGCGGGCCTCCGCAGATGGTTAACAGGGTGTCGGCTACGGGATCAGGCTGCAAAGGTGGCGAGCGTTGGCGTGTGGGCACTTGCTCGTTGCCACCTGGAGCTTCTCATTGGGAATTTCCCGAGGCCCATACATATCTTTTCAAGTGTCCTTGTCTGATAAGGAACTCGATCTCATCCTTCAACTGGTTGCACTCATTGGTGTCGTGCCCGTAGTCGTTATGATAACGACAAAACTTGGTGGTGTCTCTCCTTGAAATGTCCTTTCGAATGGGGGGAGGCTTCTTGTAAGGCACACTGGAACTCATGGCCTGATATACCTCTCCCCGAGACTCAATAAGGGCAGTATAGTTAGTGAACCGAGGTTCATAACGATTACCCTTGGTCCTCTTGTTGTCAGAGGTGGAAGGCTCGTTGTGTGGCCGTTTTCCACCATTCTTGCCATTGTCGTTGCCGTTCCCGTTGCCCTTGCCGTTGGGTTTCGACCCATTGGTGGCTTTGGCGGGTTCGACTGCCTCCTTATCTTTGCCTAGGGGTTTCCCTTCATTGGCAATGGCGTCTTCGAGCTTGATATAACGATCTGCACGATCTAGAAATTCCTGGGTCGTCCTAACCCCATGCTTTCTGAGGCTCTCCTAGAGAGGGGTACGACGTTTAACCCCTGCGGTTATGGCCATCATTTTGCCTTCATCACCCACCGTTTTGGCTTCGGCGGCTGCTCGCATAAAACGCTGAACGTAGTCTTTCAGCGATTCTCCATTTTGCTGGCGTATCTCGACCAGCTGATTTGCCTCGGTAGGGTGCACGCGTCCCGCATAGAACTGTCCGTAAAAATCCTTCACGAACATTTCCCAGGAAATTATACTTGCAGGAGGGAATTTAAAAAACCACTCCTGTGCAGCATCGGAAAGTGTTGTAGGGAAGATCCTGCACCGTGGGTCTTCGGACACCTTCTGAATGTCCATTTGTATCTCAAATTTGTTGACATGAGATACCGGGTCACCATACCTGTCAAAGTTTGGTAGCATAGGCATCTTAAACTTGCTAGGATTTTCAGCCATGGCTATCCTCTGGATGAAAGGAGTATCTTTTCTCCTATTGTGGTCGATGTAAGACGTTCTTCCCCCGACCAGCTGCTGCATTGCCTGGTTGAGGGCATCTATCTGGGCCTGCACAGCGCAAGGGATCGTCGTAACCTCTGGTACTGGGGGGAGGTACTCGCCGTGCCGCTCGCGGCGATCATTGAGTATATCTCTTAAGTCCTCATCTCGTCTCCGCTGCTCGCTAGTTCCGAGCCGGTTGAAGACATTATTTTGTCTGGGCTGCCCCCCAGCGTCCCGTCTGTCGGGTTGGTCATCTTGAGGTGGCTGGCTTCTGCCTCCACCTCTTTCTTCATCCCTCCGACCAGCATTCCCCCTGCCTGAGTCGGCTTCGTTATAACCATGGCCATCTCTGAATCTTGATTGGCTATGGTGGGATCGGCTGTTCCCTCGATGGCCCTCCCGAGCTGGAACCTCTCGAGCGTTAGAGGGTGGTCTGCGTTGGTCGTTAGGTCCCCGTGCATTATCATGTCGTAGGGGGCCTTAGACCGCAGAGCCTAACTTTGAATTCATCCTGTTACCAGGAGGATGCTGTCCTCTGTTAAGAAGATTTGGCCCATCACCCCTATGGCGTCTAGGACTTCGAGGCTGCTTCTCGTTCCTATTCTGCCTATGTTGCGGGGGATGGCTGCGATCAGCTTGGGATGGAGGCTGCTCCTCAGGGTCCATCAGTGGGACATCGTCATGTGGCACCTGTGGCTGTTCGGGCCTTTGTGGGTTTGAGGGTTGGACAGGCGGGCTAGGATTGGGACCCTTGTGGGGTGGCCCACTGGCGGGTTGATCAGGCTGCGATGCAGGTGCAGCCTGATTCTTAGCCAATTGCAAGGCTGCCTCGAGGGCTGCCATTGCTTCCCTCTGGCGATGGTCCATCTCCGCCTGCCTTTCACTCAACTCCAGATGCTGCCGCTCAATTTCCTGCTGCTGCCGCGCCATGATTTCGGCAGCACCTGCCTGGCTGGCCCTCAGATTGGCCAGCTCTTCATGTAGCGCCCCTAGGGTACTCTTCAGCGTCGCGTCGTCCATTTCTTCCTCATCAAAGTCCAAATGTGGCTCATCCTCAGCCACACTTGCAGGAGGAGGAGGAGGCGGGTTTGATGGTGCAGCGGCGGCCGCCTGCCCAGTTTTCCTTGTAGTTTTCGCCATTGGTTTTCTCAACGATGCTATATCAAGCTCTCAATGAAAGCACCAGAATGTTGACCCAGATTTTGGCCAACTGACACGAAGTCAGAATATGCTTGACGTGAATGAATACGTTGAAAAGAACGTGATGACAAAAATAATAAGAACACAAGAGTTTATAGTGGTTCGGCCCCAAGATCTGGTAATAACCTACGTCTACTTGAATTGTTATTGAAATAAGATCCAAAGGGGTGATCAAAGAACTAGGGTTCAATGAGTTTCACTAACCTTTGAAGAAGAAAATACAATTATTCTAGCGTAATCTCTCTTTTATCTTAAATCACCTTTTTTGCTCAAAAGAAAAGGATCGGATCCTCTTCCCTGAGCCCTCTTCTTCTATTTATAAGCTCGGGGAAGATTTACATTGGTTTGTTACAGATATTCTTTCCTAAATAGTCGGATACTCAGGAAATCATGGGAGATAATTTCGGAGTCCATCATAACTGCCTAAGACTTCCTCCGTGTAAAATGTGAGTACGACCAGGTTGGTCGTATGAAGAAACCGATGGCATGACACTAGGTACCTTCCTGGTCGATAGTCGAACACAGACTCTGCCAGGTGTCAGCCACGTGTAATTAATGCCTGCCATGTCATTCACTTCTGATTTTTGGGATAACAATTACCATTTTGAAATTTTGAATTAAATGTTTGCAAAACTCATGACAACATAATTTTTGTGAGATAATTTTTGCTAATTTTACTATTAGGAAGTAAATTTTGAGAGTAATTTCATGCACAATCAAACATTGAAAAAAATTGTTAACATATTCAATTGAGAAAAATCCTAAAGTTTAAAGCTTTTATTTTTTTGTGAGTTGTGAGAATGAGAAAACAACTTCGAAAACTTTTATTGATAATTTGAGTTGGTAAAATTAATTTTTGGGATTTAAAACATGACATTTACTAGAGGGATAATTTTTGTTTTAAAGAGCCTTTGTTGTATTTTATTGTAATTTTCCTTTTAATTTCTTGTTATTCTTATGTTGTCTCTTGTCAAAAAAAAAATTATATAAAAAAAAGAAAGAAAAAAAAAAGAACAAGAGCAACATTTTTCATCTTCATCTTTTGTAGTTTTGTTGAAAAAAAAATTTGTAAAATAAAAAAAAATCAACATTAATACAATTGTTTTCAATTTATGTCATCAAAAACAGAAAAAAAAGAGTTTGTGTATTTTATTTTTGCTTTGTTCTTTATTTTGGCTCTTAATATCATTTTGTAAAATCCCGAAGGTTCTTATGTCATTTAGATTATAATTAATTGATTAGTCTATCTTTTGATCAATATTTGTTAACATTGTTTGTCCTAAAACGATAACATCTATTTTTGAGTGTTAATTGATAAATTTCCAACTCCAAGAGTGTCAACCATCTCCCATAAAAATACTTTCAATACATTTGTAAGGATTTGGAGTTGAGACTTTATTCTTTGGTGATTTTTCAATACTATTTGTGTTATAAATTTTGGAAATAACGATATGGTTTGGTGCACACATACAAAGCTCTTGAATTACAACTTTGATAGTCTTAAATAGCATTTTCTAAATTCTCACTAAACATTTTGTTAAATGATTTTGTTTATTTAGTTCACTCATTCATCTTGGTAATAATTTTATTTTTCGCTTGAATTGCTAGGAACTAGCAATAAAATAGTTGGGGGTTGTAATTAATGGTGAAAAATGCACATTTGTTGATTTTAATTGTCAAAATAAATTAAGTTTTAATTAATATTTTCATGGAATTAATGTTATATATTCTTACATTGGAAATATTTGATCTTCATTTAATTTATTTATATTTTGTAGAAAATAAAGTGTATTTTGGCACTTGGAAACAAAGAAAAAAAAAGAAAGCAAGAAGGGAAGAAGTAAAACTGAAAATATAGTGGAATTGTGGCATTTTTGAAGTAATATTTGTAAGGAAAATATGTATTGCCTCAATGGAAATAGGTAAGAATATTACAACTCTAGGAAATATATTACAAATAAATATAGATTGATTAAAAATGTTACAACTCTATAACTGAAAGTACAAATAAACAAAAGAAGAAGAAG
The DNA here is from genome assembly GCF_963169125.1 of Humulus lupulus. Taxonomy (NCBI): domain Eukaryota; kingdom Viridiplantae; phylum Streptophyta; class Magnoliopsida; order Rosales; family Cannabaceae; genus Humulus; species Humulus lupulus. The sequence continues at coordinate 45,481,312 of NC_084800.1, read as the reverse complement.
AAGAGAAGAAGAATAGAATAGTGAAAGTGTTTGGAACAAAAGAAAAGAAGATTACAACTCTAAACAAAATTACAAGTAAATAAAACAAGAGGAGTGAGAAGAAATTGTAAGAACAAAACAAATAAAACTCTCACTTACACAACCTAAGTGAAGAGTGTTGGGGATCACAAACTTGAACAAGGTTTAAAACCTTTGTCCAAAAGCTTATTTCCCCCTAACTCAAGCATTAAGGGATCTCTCTCAAATTAAAGGAAATGCTTTCTAGAATTATCAAGCCTCAAGGTGTTTCTAGCCAAGTGCTCTAATAGATGAAAATGTTGTGTCTTTCAAGTGAGTTATATGCTCCTATTTATAGAGTTTAGAGACACCCTTTGAATTTCAAATTCCACCAACCCCCATGGCTGTTACCAATGTTTAATTGGATTAATATGGAATTAAAAATGAGATTTGGGAGTTATTTGGGTTTTATGAGTCGTTCAACAAAGATTGAAAAAATTGAAAAAAATGGTCAGTTTTGGCTTGTGGCCGCGGCCAGAGACATTAGTGGTCGCGGCCACTACTCTCTGTCCCACAGGCTGCGACCATTGACCATTTTCAGCACAAAATTTTGTGTTGTTTTTCCAAACGGTTCCAAACCCTCCCAAATGATTTTGTAACCCCAAAAACATATTATTGGGGTTAAAATCATATCTCTAACATGCATTTCTCAAATGGCTTTATGAAATTCATCTTAATATTGTGTAACACCAAATTTACACAATAAAGGGTAATATTTGGAAGTTACAAATTTGTAACACAAAATATGTTACATTATTTGGATATATCTCATATATCTAAATATTGTAACTCTCTATTATATGTTACAATATGTGACACTCTTTGTCAGATTTATTTAATCTAAAACATTATAATATAATATAATATTACATTATATTATAAAATAATATAACAATATTGCCACGGCCCCTATAGGGTTGTGTCGCGGCGCTAGGCCAATTTATGGGCAGGGGAAAATGCGTTTTTGGGGTTTTGGCTCAAGGGACTCGGGGGATGCTCTGCTACCTTGTGGGGGGAAGCGGGAGGTCCCGAGAGCACGAGATTGGTTCCGGGAGATGATTATGAATTGGTTAGAAATGAGAGTGTTATGTATGTGTTGTGACTAGGTTTTCAGTGAGGCTTGGGTTAGAGGACCGTGCTCGAGATTTCGGTGCTCAAGAAGCTCGGGACACTGGTAAGAAAACCGTTGTATCCATAGAGCAGGGCGAGGCCCCATAGTTGAGTTGCAGGGAACGACCCTATATGATTAAGTGCAGGGCATAGCCCATTGATTATGTTAATATATGTTTAAGTGTTTGTTAGTTATGCTATGTATACATATATGTGAATCGTTCACGCAGTCCACCGAATTGTTCGTGCAGTCCACCGAATCCATTCTTCCTCAATACACAATCCCAAGCTGCCAAGAATATTTCTGCCACCGTAACTATTTTCCTGCACATATAAAAATAAAGGAATGAGCCTAATGCCTAGCAAGGAAAATCTACTAAAAACATAAAACATACATATAAACATAAACTATAAACATATGACTATAAAAACGTATACCATATAGGACTACAATATTAATGGCCATTATGACATGTGATAAACCATCTACGTCCCCTGTCTAATGTTTGACGTAGGTTAGATCACATGATAGTATATGATAACCCATCTAGGTCCTCTGTCTAATATTTGAGGTAGGGTAAATCATAACTTTAAACATGAAAAAAATAAATACTAAGGCTTGCTAACTAAGCAACTATGAGCCCTAGATAAAAACATAAGATAACATAAAATTATCATAACATATTATACATAAACATAACATATAAACATATAGAATCTATCATATTTTCCTTACCAATACCGGGATGTGAGAACAAGGACGGGATTTTGAACACTCCTAAAACCAACAATGAGAAGGCGAGTATTTCTAAAAGAAGGAAATGAAAAAGAAATGAGTCTAAACCACCGAGAAGAAGAGCTTACCGAAAAGAAACCTCAAGTTCAAAGAACTTAAATGCCTAACCAAGAATGGAAAATATTGAGTTAGGATTTGAGTAAAGAAAACTATAAGAAACTAATGAAACATACAGAAATGAACTAGGAATAGGAATACCTTTGAATGCACTAGAACCGAACTACACCTTGATATCGAAAAACACACTATTAACCTTACTTCCCAAGTGTTTAATAAGCTTATAACCCCAACCTTAGTGTTTAACACTCTAAAGTAAACTTAGTAGGTTGAAGACTCTGAACTCAGCTTGAAGAATGAAAGAAATGGCTGGGTACTAGGTCCTATATATAGAGTTCAATGATGAAAAGATCTTCTTTTAGCTTGAATAAAAATAATGAATTTTAATTGAAAAACATTTGAATATTCGTTCAGCAGAGGCTTAAGACTCGGTCAAAAGATTCAGAGGCTTGCTAAGAGGTTGAGGGTTGAATTGAGCTCGATTTCAAAACCATTTAAAAATCTTTCCCTAGAGTCGATATATCGCCTAGGCTTATATCCCCGAGGCTCGTCGAAGCGTTCGTGCGAAGTTACGTGTTTTTGTATTCCCCGTGTGGCGATATATCGCCCCTAGAGCTGCGATGTATCGGCATACGGTGAAATATTATACACGTAATTGCACTTTTTCAGCCTAATTTGAATTGAGTAAACAACTTTGACTAAGTCATATAACGATTTTAAAGCTGCTGGCAAATTCTGGGGTTTTCAAATATTTCTCTTATAAAACTATTCCTCAAAAATACTTAATTTCTCAATACACATGCACATGACAAGTGTCATGATCTTATTAGTTCTATCTAAACCTTATAGTATAATAAATATCATCTTCATAATCAACTATATTAATCAAACCTTATGTTATAATTAATATTCTTAAACTATATGTTAATCTTATAAAATTTGCAAATGTTGCTACGAGTGTTCAACTATGTCCCGACTTGAACCAAAATCCACAGTAATAAACATACTCTAACTACTACTACTATTATTATATAACTAGCTAAGTAAAATTCTTGGACTTCTACAATTTGTAATGCCCCAAAATCCCTAATAAGGTTTAGGACCTTGATTGGGAGGCCGGGAGGGCCATAATTAATTTATTATGCCATTAAATGATTATATGCATGTTTAAGTGAATTATATTATAATATGATGATAAATGCATGCATATGGGTTCATTTTTAATTATAAGGGCATTTTGGTAATTTGGTCCGTTGAGGGCGTAATTGTGTATTTTCATGCATGTGGGTGAATTATTAATAATAACACATTATATGTGGATTTTTTTGAGCCATTCGGCATGAGACGATCATGGAATGCAAGTTATCGGTCTGGTCATAACGGGGTTGGTTTCAGGGCTCGGGGTGAGTCTCGGGGTAATTTGGTGATTAGAACATTGCCGGGAATTAAAGGGTAATGGGATGTGATTTATTAGCATTTGAGAATAATGAGAATTGGAGGACGTTAATTTTGATTAGCGGGATTAGATGGGAAAGGACAATTTTTCCCTTGGGGTTGTTAAGGAAAGAAGATAAGCCTAGGGGCATTTAGGTCTTTTCACCTAAGGATATATATAACTTGAGAAGGTTGTGGAAAGTTAAGCAAAAACAGAGCATCTCCTTCACCTTCTTCCTCTTCATCCGTTCATCATTTTCTTCTTCTTTTCTTCTTAAATTTTGAAGCTAAGTTTGAGGATTCAAGTGTGGGAATCAAGGCTTAAGGTTCTAGGCTTGTGTTCAACCATTGAAGAAGGTTTAATTTTGAGCTTGAGGTAAGATTCAGCCATGAATTTTTTGGTTTTTACTCTGTTTTGAAGTTAGTTTTGAGTTAGAACTTTTGATTATAGAATTGAGGAATTGGTGTGGTTTTTGGTGGTTCAAAGATTGGGTTTTGTTGTGGGAATGTTGATTGTGTTGTGGGAATGCTTGGTTTTGATTTGGAGATGTTTGAGTAAGTTTTGGAAGGATTAAAAGAGGGGAAAAACGAGGTTTTGATGGGAGAAAACATGGGTTTTTGGCTGATGGCCAGGCAATGTCGCGGCGCTTGGGAGGCAATGTCGTGGCATAGGGTGCAGGAGCTTGAGGCTGGCGCCTCTGTTTGGGAGGCGGGCCGCGGCATGGTGGATGTAGGGTCGCGACCCTTAAGAGCATTTTTGGCCAAAATTGGGTTTTTGGCTTGGGGACTCAAACCTTAGGCCTTAGGATCGTTCCTACTACCCGGTTTAGTGGGATTTGATGTCCCGGAGGCTAGGTCTTGGTCCGGGAACCTTTATTATTGATGGAATCCCATATTTGGTTATGACTAGGTGACTGCTAAGGGATTAAAGGATTGATCGTTCTCAAAGGTCATTCAATTATTATTTCTCGCTCGAACCAGAGGTAAGAATACTGCACCCAGTATGTGATGCATGTGATGCATGAGAAACATGTGATCAGGGCATGCCATGAATGTTGAATATGAGATTGATCAGAGCTTGAGTCTCTGTGTTGGTGCATGATCATAATTATGCTAGCAACTATTAAGTAAGCATGTTGAATGCCCTACATTTGGATATTTGACATATGATATATGCCTGGTAGCATTGCTTACTTATGCATGGCACTGACTAACTAGTTAGAATTGGCAATAGTGTCAATATTAACTGTGAAGCTGTGACCTACTTGTCAAGTTTGGTAGTAATACTGAGCACTGATCACATGGTATTGACTAAAAAGTCAAGAACAGTCTTAGCGTGTTTAACGCAAGCTGACAAAGATTAGATCTAATCGACATCTGCATTGAATGACTCAAATGAGCATTAATGTCGGACCGACCTCAAGTTCGATGAAAACTAAAAGCGCTTGTCTAGTCTAAGGCTAGTCACTTAGATCCAGGGCCAGAGAGCCCCAGTGACTGTTTAGTCACATGGCTATGGGTGTTGAGCCCGAGTGACTTACCCAGCAGTCACTCATTTGATTAGAGCCAGGGCCAGAAGGTCCAAGTGACTATTTAGTCACATGGATATGGGTGCTGAGCCCAGGTGACTACTTCGTCACATGATTGTGGGTGCCGAGCCTCGTAGTGACTTGCTTGTCAGTCACTCATTATGGTTAAATAGAACCTCAAAGTGATATTCACTCATTTGTTTTGGGCCTATAAGCTTTGTATGATTATAATGATCATCATTCGCATGGCTATGGGTGCTGAGCCCCGTGGTGACTTGCTTGTCAGTCACTCATTATGGTTAATGGAACCACCAGTGTTAAATCACTCATCTGATTAGGATTGACTTGATAGTCATCCAATCAGGAGGGCAGGATTTCTTATCTTAGATTCCCCAGCATTGTCTGAACTTATTTGCATGCTTGAATAGGCTATAAACTGCTAGGCATGCACATTATGATTTGATGACATGTTATTACTGTTCATGTGCATATTGAGTTTTCTTGCTGGGCTTCGGCTCACGGGTGCTATGTGGTGCAGGTAAAGGCAAAAGAAAGCTAGACCATCCTTGAGTTGGAGAGCTTAGGTGACGATGTGTACATATGCGGCTGCTCGACCGCCACGGCCGAGGGTTGAAAGAAGAACTAGGGTTAAACCCTGTTTTGCCGCTTAGATCAACTGGTTGTATATATTTTCTTGTAATTAACCTTTAAATTATATTTTTGGGATCCCAATGTATACAGTAAACATTTTAGTGAAACGTTATATCTTAACCAAAAATTTTAATCCCAAACTGCTAATCATACTTAGTGACACAATTATGGCCAAATGACTCGGTTAGCGAGTTTAGCACTGTTCAAATTGCACACCGTAATGGTCCCGGGAGTTTAAGGTGTTACAGTATTTGGGTTCATTTGGGAGTTTGAATGAAGTTTGGAATCATGTTTTTAAGGTTGGAAAGTGGAGAACTCGAAGGAGGAAAAACTAAGGCTGATCAGCCTGGTCCTAGCTCTATAGCGCCCAAGGGAGGGTGCTACAGCGCTGTCCAGGGCCAGTTAGCTCTGGTTGTAGCACTAAGGCGCTAGGGTGGCAGCGCTACCTTGTTTTTCCAAGGTCCTATTTTGGGCACTTTTGAGAGTTTTTGGATCGGGGTTTCAATTCCGGGAGTGAGGTTTAGGTCAAGAACCTTTTTATTATTGATTTCATTAATTGGAGTTCCATATTTGGTTATGACTAGGTGACAGCTTAGGAATCAAAGGATCGATCGCTCTCAAGGGTCGTTCATTTGTTATTTCTCGCTCGAACCAAAGGTAAGAAAACTGCACCCAGTATGTGATGCATGAGATACATGTGATTAGGGCATGACATGAATATTGAATATGAGATTGATTAGAGCTTGAATCTCTGTAAATGTGCATGATCATCATTATACTAGTGATTGTTAAGTAAGCATGCTGAATGCCCTACATTGGGATATTTGACATATGATATATGCCTGGTTGCATTGCTTACTTGTGAATGGAGCTGGCCTATGAGTCAGAAATCGGCAAGGGTGTCAGTATTGATTGTGAAGCTGTGAATTATTAGTCAAGTTCGGAAGTAGTACTGAGCACTGGTCGTATGGAATTGACCTATGAGTCAATAACGGTATTGGCGTGTTTAACGCAAGCTGAAAAGATTAGATTTAATCGACATAAGCATTGAATGAATCATCAGGAGCATTAATGCTTGACCGACCTCAAGTTCGATGAAAACTAAAAGCGCCTGTCTTGCCTAAATGCTAGTTACTGAGAGCCAGAGCCAAAAGGCTCAGGTGACTGCATCGTCACATGGCTATGTGTGCTGAGCCCAAGTTCGTGACTCACTCATTAGTCATTTATCTGATTACGGTGCAGAGCCCAAAGAGTGACTCTTTAGTCACCTATCTAAGGTGCGAAGCCCAAGTTTGTGACTCACTCATTAGTCACTTATCTGATAGGGTGCAGAGCCCAAGGTGTGACTCTTAAGTCACCCATTTGATTAGGGTGCGGAGCCCAAAGTGTGACTCACTCATCTGATTAGGGCTACAAGCCCCAGTATGATTACCAAAATCATGAAGTGATATTCACTCATCTGATTAGGGTATGGACCCCCAGTACGTGACTTAATTGTAACGCCCCACATCATTATGGCTGCTTTCTGGAATGACAACTGGCCCTATAAACCAACACAAGTCTTTCCAGCGTGCTTTGTCCTCACTCGCACACTTCATGGGAAAACTTCCAGGTCAAGCACGCTTAACTTTGGAGTTCTCAAGTGATGGGCTATCGAAAAGAAGATGCATCTTGTTGATATAGGTAGTACCCATCAATCCATTTAAGCCCTCTTCAATTGTGTAGTCCCATACCTACACAGTCTTAGAATCATCACACTTGACCTTCCCCAGGCGGTGTGGGATTGCACAGCTTTACCCAGTCTTTCCCCTTACGGATCACAGGATTCTGACTGTCACATTAATTGTCACTTATTTGAGTCACTTAGCTTAGATGGACACATTGGCCATCTACTTTCATTATGACTTGATAGTCATCAATACAAAGGGCAGGGCCCACAACCATTATTTGGACTTAATTGCATGCATGAATAGGGTTATTATTGCTAGGCATGCCTATTATGACTTAGTAACATGTTACTACTGTTCATGAGCATATTGAGTTTTCTTACTTAGCTTCGGCTCACTGGTGCTATGTGGTGCAGATAAAGGCAAAAGAAAGCTGGACCATCCTTGAGTTGGACAGCTTAGGTGATGATGTGTACATTTGCGGTTGCTCGACTGCCACGGCCGAGGGTTTAAAGAGGAACTAGGGTTAAACCCTATTTTGCTGCTTAAGTTGGCTGGTTGTAAATATTTTATTATAATTAACCTTTAAAAATCTATTTTTGGTATCCCAATGTATATGGTAAATGTTTTGGTGAAACATCTTAACCAAAAATTTTAATCCTAAACTGTTAAACATACTTAGTTACACAATTAAGGCCAAATGACTCGATTAACGAGTTTAGCACTGTTTAAAATGAACTCCGTAACAGTCCTTGGGTAGTAGGGCATTACAGTGACCACCGAGCTGTGTTGTTAGACATCATTTGAAACGATCAATGGCCCACATGAAACACATTAAGCGAGGTACCAAAGAAGAAGACCCCCACGTGGCACGTCGTGCCACCACTGTGGCCAAGCAGGGGTCCCATCCGTTGAGGAAGAGCCAAGCTCTTCTGGGCAAGAGGGGGAATATGCCATGGAGATCCACACCAAGGCCATCCTTAACCCAGCCTCAAAGGTAGAAGACGCCCCTCTGTATGTAGCTCCTAAGAGCACAATTTCTGACAAGCAGTTGCAAAATATCAGGGAGCACTTCCATCTCGGAGATGTTTCCATCTTCCATCTTCAAACCTGCAGCTGTACAAACTGCTGAACACCCTGGGGCTCAATTCTGTGGCTAGAGCAGATACCATATGAACACGGGCGCCACATTTCCTTTTCTGTAATACTTTTGCAGTGTGGCAGATTACTTCGGGCTTTGCCCTACCCAGATTAGCCCTAAAGACATCAGATTTCTCTCAGTCCTTTATGTTTTGTATCAATCTTTAGACTGGCCGATACCTACCGCACATGAGATCAATTATCTCTTTGATCTCAAATCCAGCCCTCGCCAAGGTAGGTCATAGTATATCTATTTTAGCCATCGGGACTCCAATATTTACCTGTCGAATACTGAAGGCATCTCCAAAGTTGGGAAGTACGTTAATCAATACTTTTTCATGGATAATATTGCTGCCAATCACTTGTCAATCCGTCGCAACAATCCTTTTAATTAGCCGACCCTCACTAAGGAAATGGAGACAAGGGCTAGAAAACTAGCTGCTATGGTGGATCCTAGCGATAAGGATTTGGTGGCCCTGACTACTGCGGAAAAACTTACATCCGATGGGCTTTATCTTGACCCCAAGACAAGGGCCAAGGATGCCACCCCTGACAAGAAATCGCCCAAGAAACCTTCATCCATTTCTAAACCACCTAATTCATCACCCACTAAGAAGCAAACTAGAGTGTCAATCCCCCTAGCATGGCTCACCGAACCAGGAGTTCGACTGGAGTTGTCATCAAGGAGCCTACCGAGCATGGAATTTCCAAAGCTGCCACCACCCCTAGCCTGACAAAGGCAAGGAGGTTGAAATAGAGCATATAGACTTGGACTTGTCAAATAGTGATGGGGGTCTTCTGCTCGAGGCAATTGACTACTCGGGGGGAGCTGAAGAGGGTGATCTGACTCTCTTTCCATACTTACTTTTATTCTTTGCCCAATTATGATGATATTTTGTTTGTCTATTTTGACTCTGCTCGGCACATTTGCTAATACTTTTATTTCATTTTGCAGATATGTCATCCGTATTTTTCAAGAAGCTTGCTCATAAACACCAGTGGTCCTAGCAGTGAGGTTCCCCCAGCCAAGAGTCAAAAAGCCAATCTTCCTGTAGGAACTGCCGAGCAGGCTGAGAAGACCCCTGACAAGGCCTATTCTTGGAAAAAGGCACCCACACCATCGCGCAAATCGGGCAAAGGCAAAGGATTATCTGTTGAGGATGGTACCCATATGGCCATTGCATCAGAGTTGACCAGCCTGAGCAAAGCCCCTGATGGCACTGTTGAGAATCCTGCCAAGGAGGTCCACGGGTCCCTGAAGAAAGCCTTGGGCATCCAGCAAGGACACATAAAAAGGGTGTCTACCTCCCAGACTGAATTCATGGATACTCTTAGTAGCAAATCTCTGGACTTCATTGGACCTTTCGTGTATTTCTTCAATCTGATCTAAGGACTCGACCAGCAGTTGGGGATTACAACCTTGGTCATATGTTGTACGTCGTTGAGATAGTGGAGTCACCTCAACTGGCAGCATTGCATCATACCCATATGTGAGTGCAAATGGGGTATCACCAGTAGCTGTTCATTGGTGGTCCTGTATGACCAGAGTACATCAGGCAATTTCTCAGGCCAGTTTCGTCTGGCCTCTTCCAAACGCTTTTTCAAGGTGTCTTTGAGAGTTTTGGTAACTGCTTTGACCTGCCCGTTTGCTTGAGGGTGCGAGACTGCTGAGAAACTTTTTGTGATGTCGTGTCTGGCACAAAAATCAGTGAACAGTTGGCTGTCAAACTAGGTGCCATTGTCATATACTATTTTCTGGGGTAGACCAAACCTAAAAATTATATTTTTACCACAAAATCCAGTACTTTTTTGGAAGTGATGGTTGCCAGTGGCTCGGCCTCTGTCCACTTGGTGAAGTAATCAACTGCCACGACTGCATATTGAACTCCTCATTTTCCTTTTGGTAACCGACCGATGAGGTCAATTCCCCAAATGGCGAAGGGCCACAGGCTCTGCATTTGAGTAAGTTTGTTTGGTGCTGCTCGGGGTATCTTGGAAAATCTTTGACACTTGTCACATCTTCGAACATACATAAAGGCATCTTCGTTCATAGTTGGCTAGTAGTAGCCTTGCCTTAAAATCTTCTCAGACATACTTTGCCCCTGCATGGTTCCCACAGAAACCCTCATGTATTTCCTCCAGCAGCCATCTTGATTCATTTTGGTTGACACACCTGAGTAATGGCATGGAGAATCCTCTTCTGTACATAACCCCATCCAGAATTATATGCCGAACGATTTTCCTCATGAATTTTCTTGATTCATTGTGAGTATTTGGTAGGATGCCATGTTCCAGATATGCTGCTATTGGGGTCATCCAGGATGGAGTGTTATCTATAAGAAAGACTAGGTTGGCCTTGTCCATGACAACACTGCTAGCTAGTCTAGCCATGGCATTTTGCTCTCTTGGTATCTGTTGGATATTGTACTTCTTAAGCTGAGCAAGCAAGTCTTTGATCTTATCAATAAAGGCCATCATTTTTCCCCCTGAGTTGTATACTCTCCGAGGATTTTATTGACAACTAATTACGAATCATTGTATATATCTAGGATTTCAGCCTTTACTTCTATGGCTAGCCTCAACACCGCAATTAATGCTTCGTATTTTGCTTCATTATTGGATGCTTTAAATCCAAAACGAAATGCACAATGGGTGTGTTTCCCTTCAGGAGTGATTAATGTTAGACCTGCCTCAGACAGTTGATCGGTAGCTGAGCCATCAACGTGCAACTTCCATGCTCGGGGTTCTTTCTCGGAATGAACAGTACTGGTTGCTGGGTTCTCGGTGCTTTGCCCAACGTTCGTATAGTTTGGTGGTCTAGACTCCGATGATTGCTCGGCCATTTCTTCATCTGTTCCTGGCTGCTCGATATATTCAGCTACAAAATCTGCAAGAGCCTGGCCTCTAATGGCTGTCCGAGGCTGGTAAGTGATTTCATACTGTCTGAGCTCTATAGACCATTTTAGTAACTGACCAGAGGTGTCTGGTTTTAGCAGGACTTGGCGCAATGGTTGGTCGGTAAGAACCTTTATGGGATGCGCTTGGAAGTATGGGCGAAGTTTTTTGGGCGACAAGAGCAGGCAGCAAGTTAATTTTTCAATTAGACGATACCTTCTTTTGGCTTCGACCAACCTTTTACTGACATAGTAGACTGGATGTTGGATCTTGTTTTCTTCTCTGACCAGGACTGCACTGACGGCGTGTTGAGTTACTGCCAGGTATATGCATAGTTCTTCACCCTCCAGAGGTTTTGAGAGGATGAGGGTTATGCCAGCTGCTGCTTTAGAGCTTGGAAGGCTTGTTCACACTCTTCAGTCCATTCAAATTTCTTTGTGCCTCTGAGGATATTAAAAAACGATATACACTTATAAGTGGATTTGGACACAAATCTGCTAAGTGCTGCTATGCATTCTGTTAGACTCTGCACGTCCTTGATTCTAGTTGGAGATGGCATGTCCAGCAGTGTCTTTATCTTTTCGAGGTTCGCTTCAATTCCACGAGAGTTTACTATAAACCCTAAAAAATTTCTCGACCCCACACCAAATGAGCATTTTAAGGGGTTCAATTTCATTCTATACTGCCTCAGGATGTTGAAGTATTCCTCCAAGTCCTCAATGTGCATCCCAGTCTTTTTGGATTTTACAACCTCATATCACCCACGTAAACCTCCATGTTATTTCATATTTGGTCTATGAACATACGGTTTACCAACCGCTGATATGTGGCTCCAGCATTTTTCAGGTCGAACGACATAACTTTGTAACAGTACAACCCCACATCCGTGCGGAAGCTGGTGTGCTCCTGGTCGGGTGGATGCATACTTATTTGGTTGTACCTTGAATAGGCATCCCTTAAAGTTAGAATCTCGTGGCCGACTGTAGCGTCCATCAATTGTTCAATTCTCAGAAGTGGGAAACAATCCTTTGTGCATGGCTTATTTAAATCGGTGAAATCTATGCACACTCTCCACTTATCATTAGGTTTCGGCACCAATACAAGATTGGACACCCATACTGGGTAGAAGGCTTCCCTAATGAAGTCGTTATTTCAGAGCTTCTCCACTTCTTCCTTCAATGCCTTTGCCCTCGTTGGATCTAGTAACCTCCTTTTTTATTGTACGGGCATGAAGTGTTCGGTATCAATGTTGAGGGCAATGCTTATAATGGTTGGGAAAATCCCCACCATATCATCATGAGACCAGGAAAACACATCTTGGTTGTTCCATAAAAACTGGATCAAAGCGGATCTTATGTCCCCGGAAAACCCTTTCCCTACTTTGACTACCCTGGTCGGGTTCTTTGGGTCAAGCAGGACCTCTTCCAATTCTTCGAATGAGCCCACCCCCGTATCAATATCCCGAAAATGAGGGTGTATGTTCTCCCCCTGTAACGCCCTGGTTACTCCAAGACCGTTGCTATGGACTTTAAATAGTGCTTAACTTGCTAAACGAGTCATTAGGTTATAAACATGCATCTAGGTGTTATTAACAGGCCAGGGTGAAAATCTTGATCAAAAGGAAATAATATATTTTATTTAAAATGTTAAACCGAACATGGGCCCATAAAAGTGCTTACAAAGTTATTTACAATCCAAAATGGTCATTACAGTATAAAAGTTACTACCCGTCGACCTAAGCGAAAAAAATAGGGTTAAACCCTAGTTCCTCTGAGAAACACCTTGGCCGTGGTGGTCAAGCGGCCACATATGTACACATCACATCCTAAGCTCTCCACTCAAGGCTGTGTGAGCTTTTATTTTCCTTACATACACCACATAGCACCCGTGAGCCAAGGCTCAGCAAGAAAACTTATTACAGCATGTATGTAATATCAATAAATGATCATGAAATCATTCTGGAGCTTGCAACCCTACTTAGATTGGTGACTAATGAGTCACACTCTGGATAGGTGACTAATGGGTCACACTTTGGGGCTCTACACCCTAAGCCATGTGATGTTTCAGTCACCTAAGCCTTCTGGCCCTGTCTCTAAGTGGCTAGCCTTTAGACTAGACAAACGTTTTAGTTTTCTTCGACCTTAAGGTCGGTCAAGCATTTCATGCTCATGTTGATTATATCTAATCATTTCGGCCAATACCATATGAACAATGCTCAGTACTGCCGTTGATATTGACTGATAAGTCATAGCTTCACGACCAATACTAAACACCAATGTCGTTCCTTGACTAATAAGTCAGTGCCATTCACAAGTAAGCAAAGTTGTTATGCATTTACAATGCAATCAATGTCCATATATAGAGCACTCAACATGCCTCATCAATAACCACACATGTCACATATTGGGTGCAATTTTTTTAACTTAGGCTCAAGCGTAAAATAATTTAAGAATGACCCTTGAGCGTGATCCTGACCTCAGGCCCTTAGCGGTAACCTAATCATAACCAAATACAATAATCTCATAAGATTCAATCCTTAAAAACAAACTCCGAGACCACTCCCGTGCTCTCAGGACTTCCAATCCACCCAACGGGGTGGTGGAACCATCCCCCGAGCCCCCAAAGTCCTCCCAAGCCCTAAAAATGGGTCTTTCTGAAACAGACATAGCGATGGGGCGCCCATGGGTAGCGCTGGGGCGCTTCCCCAAGTCAGAGAGCACCCATGCCCTCCCCTGCCTAGCGCTGGGGCGCCAGTTCGATAGACTAGAATTTTCTGGTTCTTTCCCCTCAGCTCTAAACTTCCAAACCAACCTAAACATCATCCAAACTTATAATTTAACCCCCAAAACTTCATCAATACTTCAACCTCATCAAAACCCAAGTTCAAACACAATCAAAAAACCATTAAAACACAAAATCAATACTTGAGTTCTTAAAACTCAAGAACACCAAGAACACAATTAAAACCCATAAACTCAGTAGATTAAAGCCTAAAAACGTTACCTTAATCACCTGAAATAGACTCCTAGTTGCACCCAATCAGTTTCCTAGCTTCAATTCTCCCAAAAATCCAAGCTTTTAATCAAAGTCTTCAAGTGAAAGAGAGAGGGTATAAACCGAGAGAGAGAAAAAAGAAATACTCTGTTTTGTGATGTGTAATGCCCCGGATTCCCTATTATGGTTAATGGCTGGATTAGTAGGCCGGGAGGGCCATAACTGTTTAATTATGCCATTAAATGTGTTTATGCATGTTTATGAGAATTATATTATGATATAATGTTAAATGCATGCATGTGAGTCCATATTTGTTTACAGGGGTGTTTTGGTAATTTGGCCCGTTGAGGGTATAATTGAATATTTATTTGCATGTTAATGATATATATTGTGAGACCACATTATAATGTGGATTGGTTCGAGTATTTCGACATGAGACGATCTCTAAACATGATTTATCAGTTTGGTCATAACGGATTTGAGCTCGGGGCTCGGGGTGAGTCTCGGGGTGATATTTATGGTTATGGTGTTACCGGGGATTTTAGGGTAACGGGATATGAATTATTGGTGTTTGAGGATATTGAGATTAGCGGGAATTGGGAAGCGTTAATTATGATTAACGAGTTAAGCTAAAAGTACCAACTTTACCCCTAGAGTAGCTTGGAAGGCTTTAGATGACACAAGGGAAATTTGGTCATTTTAGGGGTGGATATATGAGACTTTTATGACTGTAGAAGGTGGTAGAATAAACAGAACAAAAATAGGGGTTTGCTTCCTCCATTCCCGTACATCATCTTCTTCACTTCTCCTTTGAGGGTTTTGAGTTCTCGGTGGAGATTCAAGCTAGGGAAACTTAAGGGCTGGATTGGAGACCTGATTAAGCTTGTGAGGGAGGTCCAAAACTGGTTCCAAGGTGAGCTTTAGCCACTGGTTTTTATACATGCTCTGTTTTGATTGTTAGTTTCAGCCTTAGAGTGTTGATGTGGGAAGTGTGAATCGAAGGGGGTTTTAGTGTTAGTTTGATTGGGGTTTGATGTGAGTGAGCTAAGGGTGTTGTTTGGGGGTTTAATTGTGGGTTAGGAAGAGGTTTTATGAAGGTTTGAAGGACTGGTTTGAGAGGGAATCGCACAAGGGAAAAATCTGGTGCGTGCGTGGGCGTTCTAGTTGGTCTGGGCTAGGCGCCACGGCGCAGCAGGGGTGCGCCGCGGCCCTTGGCGTCTGGCAGAGGGAGCACCCTCTCTGTTTGAGGGCGCGTCGCGGCGCAACAGAGGAGGGCCACGGCCCTTAAGGCCAATTTTGTTAAAATGTGGTTTTTAGCTCGGGGATTCAAACCATAGGCCTCGGGGTTGGACCTAGTGCCCGGTTGGGTAGTATTTGAGGTCTTGGGGGCTGGGATTTGGTTTGGGAACCCTCAGTTATCATTTTTATTGATGAATTCTATAATTTGGTTATGACCAGGTGACCGTCGAGGAATTTAAAGGTTGGTTGTTCTTAGGGGTCGTTCATATAATAATTCTCACTCGAACCAGAGGTAAGAAAACAGTGGATGAATACAGTTGCACCCTGTATAGGTATATGACATGCATGGTTTGATATTGGAGCATGTTGGTTAGCATATGTGGACGTGGATTACATATTAAATGTTGTTGTACGCTGGTTACCTGCTAAAGACACTGACTAGTCAGGGACCGACTCTAAAGTCGAGAATCACGCATTGAATGGCTCTATGGCATTAATGCTAGATCGACCCTAGGGTCGATGAACTTATAAGCGCTTGCCTGGTCTACGACCAGATGACTATAGCCAAGGTATATGACCCCAGTGACCGTTTGTCACATGGCTAGGGGACGTTGTCCATAGCTTCGACTCTAGAGTCGTGAGGAAGGTTATGTTGGTGACTAATCACCATGCACTTGTCCTGAACAAGCTTATGAATGAATCACTTATCAGTTAAGCCCTGGTGACCCTATCATCACACGGCTAGAGGGAGCGATGCTCATTATTGTGACTTTTGGCTATTGTCACCTATTTGTTGGATTGATAGTCCTGAATGGTTATTATGATCGTTGTTGATATTATATCATGCCTTATTGTGTTTTCTTGCTCGGCCTTGGCTCATGGGTGCTATGTGGTTCAGGTAAAGGGAAGGAAAAGCTTAACCAACCCTGAGTGGAGAGCTTGGGCGATGTGGTGTACATACAGGGCCGCTTGACCGCCACGGTCAAGGAGTTCTCAGAGGGACTAGGGGTTTACCCTATTTTTGCCGCTTAGGCCGGCGGGGATTGTAAATTTGAAACTATAGCAACTCTTTTGTATTACGAACTACTTGTAAACATTTTGAAAGGCTCATGAGCAGTTTATTTACTTAATGAAATGCACCATTTCCTTTTTATTGGTTTTTTCACCTTAACCTGATAATAGCACTTAGATCACGTTTTTAACCAAAGGACTCGGGTAGCGAGTCAAATTTCTGGTTCACCGTTCACCGTAACTGTTCTGGGGTAACCAGGGCGTTACATGATGTGTGAGGTCTCCTTCTATAGCCTACCTTGGCTTAAGCATATCTAATGATCAAAATGACCTAAATTCCCCTAGGCCATAACACTCTCCCAAAATACTCCAAGGGTAGTTTCGTCATTTGCCACTTATCCCGTTAATCATAATTAACTCAATTCCCCTTAATTCCAATATCCTAAAAATAATTATACAATAATTTCCCCCATTACCCGATCCCGGTAATGTACTAAATTACCAAATTACCCCTAGGCTCGCCTCGAGCCCGGTATTTGACACCGTTATGACCAAACCACTAACTAGCTTCCTAGGATCATCTCATGCCAAATAATCAAAATATATCCACATAATAATGTGGTCTCACCCATATATCACAAACATGCACATAAATATACAAATATGCTCTTAACGGGCCAAAATTACGAACATACCCTTCTAATAAGAAGTGGACCCACATGCATGCAATTATCATCATATAATAATATAATTCACATAATCATGCGTAAAATCACATAATTGCATATTAAATCAAATATGGCCCTCCTGGCCCCCAATCCAAGCATTAAGCCACATTAGGGAATTCGGGACATTATAACTATCCCCTCCTTATAGAAATTTCGTCCTCGAAATTTACCTGAACAACTTGGGATACTGACTCTGCATATCTGACTCCAGCTCCCAATTCGCTTCCTCTACCTTGTTGTTCCTCAACCTAGTATCTGGACTGGTTGTTCCTCATAGGAGAGATCTGCCTCAAGCTCTAGATCCTCGTAACTCAACACTTGAGTCACATCTGATACTTACCTCCGAAGAGTTGAGATATGAAATATGTTATGCAAGGTTGATAATGCCGGTGGTAAGGCCAACCCTTAGGCCACCTGACCAATTGTAACACCCTGGTTAACCAAGACCGTTACACTATGTACTTATAAAGGTGCAAGACTCGCTAATCAAGTCAACATTTTAAAAACGTGTCACTAAACATGTAAGAGCTAGGGTTAAAAAGGTTTTGGTCTCAAAAGACTCATTTCATATGTTTAAACTGTAATAAACACGGGATCCCATAAGAAAGTAGAGTTAAAATAAGTTTACAGACTCCCAAAAATACATGAGTAATCACCAGCCATACTAAGGCAAAAGAGACAGTCTTCAGGTTTCATGTCCTTGCCCAGACCTCAACCATGGCGGCCGATCACCTGGCTATGTACATTCCCCTCGCTGAGCTCTCCAATCAAGGCTGGTCTAATTTGCCCTTGCCTTTACCTGCACCACATAGCACCCGTGAGCCAATGCCCAGCAACAAAACATTTTAAACAACTCAATCAATGAAAACAGATAATTAATTTGTTATGCATGTATTCCCATCAGATAATCCCCAACGGATATTCAGCTCATATAATCCGATTCAAGATACATTCTATCACATATAACACTCATATCACATAATATTCAGGGCTGACGACTTAGGCCACACCCTCTGTTTAACCCACTAACTCCAGCCCGCTTAAACCGAGCTCAGTGCATAATAAGCTGTCCTCGGCTACCAGTGGCCGAGCCGCGCCCTGTGCGCTAGTGAAACCCTTGGCACCCTTAGGCCGTTGGTTCACTAAATGGCTTGCATGGCATAATACCATCTTTTCAAGCATTTACAATAGGGAGCCCTTAGTCTCGTCACATATATTCAACCAGGTGCAGTTTTCTTACCTTAAGTCTGTGCAGTTATTGAATTACGAGCAACGCCTCTCAAGCACGATCCGTTCCCGAGCCTAAGCCTTTATCACCTAGTCACAACCAAAGTATAGGGTTCCATTAATACTCCAATATAGGTTTCCAATTACAAAACTAACTCCCGGGATTCCAAATTCCACCAAGCATGGTGGTGAAACCAAACCCGAGCACACTAGACCACTTTCCCATGCCTAAAACCCTCAAAAACTCATGTGTGCAACCAAGGGCTGCGGCCCCCGAAGCCTAGCCACGACCCTAGCCTCAAAAAAGAACCACATCCATGCTAAACCACACACGTGCCGTGACCCTTGCTTTGGGCGCCGCAGCACCCTCCCATGGCCGAGCTTTCTTGGCTCTTTTTCAACCTAGGGTCGCAGCGCTCTAGAACAGAGCCGTGGCCCTCCCCTTCGTGCCCCGAAAACCCACCATTTCTAAGCCTGAAACCTCACCTTAAACCATCCCAAAACTCCCCAACTCCTAACCAATTAATCCCAACTCCTTTAGCATGATCTAAACAACATAATTCCACAGAAAACACAGCCTAACACACACTAATCTTCTCTTTTCAATTTCTGAAACTCAAGAGCTATAAACACTCAAACCAGCCATTCAAACCCAATTTAAGACCTCTAAACCATGAGTTGAAACTTACCTCTTCTGTTGAATCACCTCACCAAGCCAAAGCCAAGCTAAGTCTCCAAGTTTCCTCCTTAATTCTGCCTTAAGACATCAAAACCATGTTTGCTTCAAAACTTGACCAAAACCCAACTAGAACTCAGAATTCAACCACAGAAAAGAAGATTAGATGCTTACCTTAATCCTTGTTTTAGTTCTTGATTTACTCCTGAGCTAAACCTCCAAATCCTCACCACAAATCTCAGAAATTCCAGCTTGTTCCCCTTAAGTTCTCTGTGTTTTTCCTTCCCTTTGTTTTCCTTGAGAGTGAGAGAGAGCTGAGGTAAAAGTTTTAGTCGGTTTGTATTTTATAAAGGCTTCCTTATGTCTATCTCACTCATTAAGTTAATCCCAAGGCTCGGGGTGTCGGAACCGTCCCTGAGGCCAAAATGGTAAAATCCCCCAATATTCCTGCCTAGACATCCTAACCTCAAATATATCTCCATATATTTATTTCCATGACCCGATAGTCCAAATCGCTACCCGCTATCTAAAAATACCCCCGACTTATCCAAAGTCATATCTTAAGTCTCGTTGTGACTTTTCCCGCTATCTGACCCTAGAATCGTCTTGAGTCGTGCTCTGCGAACCTGTCCACATAACAATGTGGTTCTCACATATATCACATATTTATTTCATATCACATTAACACATAATATCATCAATTATTATATAAACATTACTAAACATATAATTACTCATTTAAGTCACAATTATTCCATTAATGCCCTCCTGGCACACTAATCAAGGCCCGCTTAAGCCTTATTAGCGATTTTGGGTCGTTACAACTATCCCCTCCTACTGAGAATTTCGTCCTTGAAATTTACCTGAATAACTCGGGATACTGATCCCGCATCGCCATCTCTATCTCCCAGGTCGCTTCTTCGACCTTGTTATTCCTCCATAACACTTTCACTAACAGAATTGTTTTATTCCGCAGAACTTTGTCCTTCCAGTCCAAAATCTGAACTGGTCTCTCCTCATAGGACAAGTCTGTCTGCAGCTCCAAGTCCTCATACCTCAACATATGTGTTGTATCAGAAACATACTTTTGCAACATAGAGACATGGAACATGTTATGAACTCCTGATAGAGACGGTGGCAAGGCCATCCTATAAGCCACCTGCCCAACCCTCTCTAGAATCTCAAAGGGTCCAACAAACCGAGGGCTCAGCTTTCCCTTCACTCCAAACCTCCTTACACCCCTCAACGGTGAAACTCGCAGAAACACGTGGTCCCCAACCTGGAACTCCACGTTCCTACGCTTAGGATCAGTGTAGCTTTTCTGTCTACTCTTCGAGGCAAGCATCCTAGCTCGAATCTTTTCAATGGCCTCATTAGTCTTCTGAACCATGTCTGGCCCCAAATATCTTCTCTCACCCATCTCATCCTAGTGAATGGGCGATCTGCACCTCCTTCCATATAACATTTCATAAGGAGCCACTCCAATTGTGGACTGATAACTGTTGTTATATGAAAACTCAATCAATAGGAGATACTTACTCCACGAACCCTCGAAGTCAATCACACATGCCCTAAGCATGTCCTCCAATACCTGAATCGTCCTCTCAGACTGTCCATCAGTCCGAGGATGAAAAGTTGTGCTAAACTTCAATTGAGTCCCCATGGCTCTCTGCAGAGCTTCCCAGAACTTAAAGGAAAAGATAGGGTCTCGATCAGATACAATATACTTTGGAACCCCATGGCGACGAACTATCTCCCTCACATATAGCTCTGCATACTGCTCCACGGAATAAGTTGACCTCACTGGTAGGAAATGAGCTGACTTGGTGTATCTATCCACTATCACCCATATCGAGTCATGAAGTCCAACTGTCCTGGGTAATCCTCCCACGAAATCCATCGTAATATCCTCCCACTTCCACTCTGGGATACCCAAAGGCTGAAGCAATCCCGCTGGTCACTGATGCTCAGCCTTAACCTGATGACATGTCAAACATCTAGATACATACTCAACTACATCATTCTTCATCCCGGGCCTCCAGTATAATGTCCGTAGATCTTGATACATCTTCGGTGTACCCGGATGAAGTGAGTATGGCGTAGTGTGAGACTCATCCAATATCTCACGCCTAACCCCCTCATCCATCGGAACACATATCCATCCCTGATATCGGAACAAACCTGTCTCTGAAACTGAGTAATCCTTAGCTGTAATGCCCCAAACTTCCTAATAAGGTTTAGGACCTTGATTAGGTTGCCGGGAGGGCCATAAATGATTTATTATGATATTTAATGATTATATGCATGTTTATGTGAATTATATTATTATATGATGGTGAATGCATGCATATGGGCTCATATTTATAATGCAAGGGCATTTTGGTAATTTGGCCACAGTGGGCGTAAATGTATATTTTGGGTGCATGGTTGAGATTAATTAATATAACCACATTATAGGGTGGATTGGTTCGAGCTTTTCGACATGAGACGATCATGAGATGTAAGTGTTCGGTCTAGTCATAACGGGTTTAAGTTCGGGGCTCGGGGTGAGTCTCGGGGTGAATTTATTGATTAGAGCATTACCGGGAATTAACGGGTAATGGGATGTGATTTATTGGTAATCGAAAATATGGAGATTAGTGGGAATTGGGAAGCGTTAATTATGATTAACGGGATAGGTGGAAAGTACCAATTTTACCCTTGAAATGGTTTAGAAGCTTTTATTGGCTTAAGGGCATTTCGGTCATTTTGGGGTTTGGATATATATGATTTAAAGGCTGCTGGCTGTGGAAAGTGGTAGATTAAAACAGAGATAAAATAGAGCCTATCCTCTCTTTCTCCCTTCCTTCCCGTACAAGTTCTCCTTCACCCTCTTCTTTAGGTTTTGAGGGCCTATCTTGAGGAAGCAAGCTAGGGAGTCAAGCTTGGGGAGGTTTAGCTTGAGTCCAGCCATTAAAGTGGATTCAATCGTGTTTGAGGTAAGCTTCAACCATTAGTTTCTGGTTCATACTCTGTTTTGAGTTTTAGTTTTTGACTTGTGAATCACTTGTAGAAAGTTTGAATTAATGGAGGTTTGGATGATGTTTCTTTTGGGTCTTGATGAAGGGGGGTTATGGGTGATGTCTAGGGGTTTGAATGAGTGTTTGGAGGAGGTTTTGGGCTAGTTTGAGGGGCTGGTTCTAAGGGAAAATGCAGGGGACATTCTGATGTGCGTGCTGGGTTTTTTTGGGCAAAATTGGGTGTTGCGCCGCGGCATGGTCAGGGAGAGCCGCGGCCCTTGGAGTAAGCTGGTGTACGCCCTGATTTTCCCACGGGCTGATTAGCAGGCCGAGCTTCGGACTCATCATGGTTAGTCCATAAGCATCCCCCAGGTCGGAGCTCCTGTCTTGAGGTCGTACCCCCCTTAGCTCGAAGAATCCTCAAGGACTCACCAAGACTCCCAAGACTGGAGCAAGGAATCGGAAGGCCGAAGGTCGGGTCAGATGCACAGCTCGTGGTACGAACTAGATATGGAGGCTATGACCCCTTGTAAAGTCAACACACGCAAGATAAACGTGCATATATCTGACATCACGTGCCCTTCTTCCCAAATCTTCTCACCCTTTTCCATGGCGAGACTCTAAGGAAAACATAGTCTCCACTTGGAACTCCACGTTCCTGCGTTTGGGATCTGCATAAATTTTCTTTCTACTTTGAGAAGCAAGCATCTGAGCTCTAATCTTCTCAATGGCCTCATTGGTCCTTTAAACTACTTCAGGACCCAAGTATCTCATTTCTCCTGTCTCATCCCAATGAATGGGAGGTATGCACTTCCTACCATACAGCATCTCATAAGGTTCCACTCCAATGGTTAACTGATAGATGTTGTTGTATGAAAACTCTATCAAATGTAGATACTTACTCCAGGACCCACCAAAGTCCAGCACACATGCTCATAGCATGTCTTCTAATATTTGGAGCGGATCACATCAACCCATCATTGTTCGAGACTATATGGATGAAGAAGAAGCGCTTCAAACATCAGAGTATCTTGAGTCAGGTAGTTTAGTACATTTTAATATTTATTTTAAGTGTGTGAATGCTTTTTTATAATCTAATATTTATCTTTTATATTAATAATATTTTTAGAGATGACCAATGATCCTACAAGTACTGGGCCTGGGCCAGCCTCATCTACTACATAACAATCTACAAATTAAAAGAATTGCAATTGCTTGTAAGAATTTATTTGTGCCTACCTGCATTTATGTTGTTATTTATTATCCTTGATTTCTTTTCGTTAATAATATTTTTTATTTGAATTTTGAAAGGAATGAAGGAAAGGAAGGAAGGAAAGAAAGGAAAGAAGGAAAGGGCATAAACTTTTCATGTATTTTGAATTTTTATAGACTTAATTTAATGTTTATGGTTGTAGACGACTTATGGACTTTATTTTGGTTTTGTGGTTAACTAGTTATGTATTTAAGTTTATGGACTTTATCTTTGTTTATTTATGGTTGTATTTTGGGACTTTGACATTTTTAATGTTTGTAATTGGTAATTTGAACTTTGTTTGTATTTTAAGTGTTTGATTTGGTTGACATTATATTTTAACTTCTTTTTTCTTTTCTTATTTTTTTTTTAAATTAAAGGATGTATTATAACATAGTTTAAATGATAAAACATTTTGAAAAGAAAAATTACATTATATAGACAAAGCATCCTTTCAATTGTAAAGTTTTGATTTTTGATACTTTTTTTTTAATGAATGAATGTTTCATACAAAGTCTTTCAAGTTCCAACAAATTAGAATTACATAAAAGTTTAAGTCATACATTCCTTTCTAATATAAAGAGAACACAACAATATTCTCTAAAATGTAGTGTTTGAAATGATGTATACTATAATCAAGACTTTGCCTTAATAATAAATAAATGTCTTTTTTATACTTTTTTTTTCTCTTCTTATTTTTTTAATATAAATTAAATTCTTTATGACTTTGTTTTTTTTTTCAAAAAAAAAAATCGCACTAATATAACTCGTACATTTCTAAATATATTTCATAAAGAAATATATTTCTACAATTCATTGTCTAAACCATTTAATATAACTCTTACATTAAAAAAATAATCACAACTTTTAAATGTTAAATAAAAATAAATATAAACTTAAATAATTTTAATCATGTATAAAAGTATGGACTATTATAACTCACAATGTTTTTTTTAGCAAATAAACAACCATATTTTTGGAAAAAGATGGTATTTTTGAAAAAAAAATGGCATTTTTGCAAATTTGGGCTTTTCGGCCCAAAATCACAAATGGCCCAGCCAACCCGAAATGAAACCCGAACCCAAACCCGAACCCGAACCCGAAAATTTCTGATTGGTTTCGGTAACGTTTTTCTTAACCTGAAACCCACAAAACCCGAACCCGATGAACCCGAAACCCAAAAATCCGACCCGTGTGCACCCCTAGTGCCAGGAATGAAGTCGGATTTAGGGCGCTGTTTTGTATGGCTCAGCATAGTTGTAAGAATTAAAGGTTCAGCTAGTGGGTAAGATGGTATTCTCTAAGGTGAATCTTGGATCTGGTTATTACCAGCTAGAGATCAGGGAGAAGGATATGTAGAAGACTGTTTTATATCAGATAAGGGCACTGGGAGTGCTGAGTATGTTTTGAGAATTTGTTTTATGCCAAGTTTTTATGAATTAGATGAACAGAGCATTCAAAGGTTTATTTGAATGGGATTTGTGATTGTCTTGGACGATGGTATTATGGTGTATTCTCTGCGGAAATTTGTCAAGGTCAAGGAACGCCTTAGGGGCAGGAGTTTCCTTGGGTGGTAAAGATATTTCAGGTGCCTTGGGAAATAGTTCGGAGTCTTCTTGCAGATCAGAACCAGTTAGTAGGTTGTTATGACACCTTAGTAGCAGGAGAAGTGATTGCCTATGCAATATGTTGGTTAATGTATCTGACCAGAACTAGAGTAGAGTTTCAGGTGGGCCAGGTGGCCAGTTTTATGTTTGAGATTATCATTTCGGAAAGGATTCAAAAGGAAAGATGATTAAGTGAACCACAGATAAGAAAAATTGAGTGGAAAGTCTTCGCTGGATTAGCTAAGGATTAAGCAGTGTCAGGTATGAATTTATTGAGGTATAAGGATCGGATTTGGGATCCGATGGACACTGGGATTAATTGGGAGATTCTGGATGAATCTCATGTTACTCTCTTATTCTCTTCATTCAGGCATCATATTAGTGTATCAGAGTTTGAAAGCTTTTTAGTGGTGGCCTGAGATGGAGAGGGATGTAATGGAATGTGTGATAAAGTTCTTAACTTGTTAGCAGGTCAAGACAGAGTATTGAAAGTCAGCAGGGCCATTGCAGCCTTTGACTATTTCGTAGTGGGAATAAGGAAACATCACAATGGGTTTCGCGGTGGGATTGTGATAAGCATACAAAATATACGCTTATTCATAACTTTTTAAGTTTGATTTGGTTGTTTTTCTCAAGTGAAAGTTTGTATTTGATCTGTTTGGTGAACTTGTGCAGTGTGTCGCTATAATTCTGATTAGTACGAGAATTTGGATAAATATCTGTTTAAGTAGTCAAAATTGGTTAATATTTGGAAATTTGGCACAGGCGATATATCGCTTGTCTTGGGCGATATATCGCCACTTGAGGAATTTCAATTTTGGCTGAAGCAGAAACGACAACAGATATTGTGTTTTTATCGAGTACATTCGACAGGCAATATATCGCAACATGATAGGCGATATATCGGCAAAAGGGTATTTTTGGAAATTTTTATGGAATTTAGTAGGTTTTGGTGGAAATAAAAGAAGATTTGGAGAGAGCAGAATGAGAGTTCTGACGGCAAGAGAAAAGAAAGAGAGAAGAATTCAATTTTATTTTCATTTCTTTATGCTTTTGAATTTTAGATTATGTGATGATGTTTAATATTATGAACTAAATTTTTATTTAGAGTATTTTAATGTAGTCACTGGATATTCTATTCATCTTTAATGCAATTTCTATGATTCTTTGAATTTATGTTTATCTATTGTTCTTATGTTTAATGCTTGTAATTGATTGGCCATCTTTTGCATGAATATTGGTTTTAATTCAATTTTTGAAAAGTGAGAATTGGAATAGCTTTAGGCAATAGACATAGATTTCAATTTAGAACGAAAGTATCAAATTGGTTTGCGTAGCAATTAGGTTTTTGTTCTTAACGCGGTTTATGTGTAGAATTTATCACAGACATGTAGAGAATTCACAGGTAACTGAATATTTTATATCTTGAGAAAGAATAGAATTGTCAATAGTAAACCTGCTATAGTCATAGGTTAAAGAATCATATTAGTAGTATTATTGTTTGAATAGAATTGAAGGTTGATGAAATTAGAATGCTCTAATATTTCTCTTATATTAAATTTCGTTAATTAAACTTTGTTTTTCTAGTTTATTGTTCGTTGTTAATTTGTCATTAGTCAAATAGAAATAAAATTTTGCTATTGGTAATTACTGGATCAATTCCCCGACGGAACGATACTGTACTTCCACTACTATTACTTATCTATTTGATTGCGTATACTTGAGCAGTAGAAAAATCGCAACAGATTGCCCAGGTTAGTGGGTCAACGTGAATTGGTTTGGGTCATTGTGGACTAGTGTTTCAAGTGAGTTTATTTTTGTCAGCAAGGACGAATAATACAGCTGATCAGTATTCAGATCTCTATGTGAGAGAGATAGTGTAACGCCCTGGTTACCCCAGAACCGTTACGGTGAACCGGAAATTTGACCCGCTACCCGAGTCCTTTGGTTAAAAACGTGTTCTAAGTGTTATTAACAGGCTAAGGTGAAAATCAATAAAAAAAAGGATATGTTTTATTTAATACATAAAACTGTTCATGGGCCCACAAGAACATTCACAAGATATTTACAACTCAAAAAGGTCATTACTGTTTCAAAATTACAAACCCGCCGACCTAAGCGGCAAAAATAGGGTAAACCCCCTAGTTCCCTTGAGAACTCCTTGGCCGTGGTGGTCAAGTGGTCGCATATGTACACATCACCACCTAAGCTATCCACTCAAGGTTGGGTGAGCTTTTCTTTTCCTTTACCTGCACCACATAGCACCCATGAGCCAAAGCCCAGCAAGAAAACACAATATTGGATATAAACAATATCAAATGATTATCATTATAACCATAAAGAGCTTATAACTCTTAAACAGATGAGTGAATATCACTTGAGGTTCTAGAAAACCATACTGAGTGACTGATAAGCAAGTCACTAATTTAAACAAATGAGTGGCTGCTGGGTAAACCACTAGCTTTAAACAGATGAGAGACTGATAGGTAAGTCTCTAACTTAACAGAATAGTGACAGATGGGTAAGCCACACAAGCGCTTATAATATTCATCGAACTTGAGGTCGGTCCGGCATTAATGCTCTTTGAGTCATCCAATGCAGATATCGATTAGATCTAATCTTTATTGACTTGCGTTAAACACGCTAAGGCCGTCCTGACTTATGAGTCAGCACCATGTGACCAGTGCCCAGTACCACTGCCGAACCTGACTAATGAGTCACAGCTTTACAGTTGATACCGGCACCTTTGCCAATTCTAACTAATGAGTCAGTGCCATACACAAGTGAGCAAGATTTGCTAAGCATTCGATAATAAATTCATGTCCACATTTACACAATCAACATGCCTCAAGAATAACCATGCATGTCACATATGGGGTGAAGTTTTCTTACCTCTGATTCGAGCTAGATTGAATAAAAGAACGACCCTTGAGAACGGTTTAGCTTTTAGTCCTTTAGCGGTTACCTAATCATAACACATTATAGGATACCATCAATAACATGATAATCAAGGGTTCTCAAACCAAGATCTAGCCTCCGAGACATCAATCCTCACTAATCCGGGTAGTAGGAGTGATCCTGAGGCCCAAAACCATGTTCCTGGGGTCAAAACATGCAAACGGGGTGAAAACTGGGCAAGGGCAGCGGCCCTAGCACCTTGGGCCGCGGCCCCCAAAACTTCCTGAAGCAAGGGCCGCAGCGCCCTTCATCAAGGGCCGCGGTGCCCAGCAGGCACAAAAAGCCCCACCTGCTTCTTCAAATCAAGGCTGCGGCACCCCAAGAACAGGGCTGCGGCCCCCAACTCTGGGCCATTCCAAAACACGTTTTTAACACTCCAAAGCCTCCAAAATCATACCTAAACATTCCCCAATCATCAAATCAAAGTTCTCAAGCTTCCCAATGCTCCAAAACCCTCAAAACCCAAGCTTCAAACGAACCGAAAACTCAACAATTTACAAAGCCCAATTCAAAGCTTAGAAACTCTAAAAACTCAAAAATTTAAACTTAGATTACCTTCGATTAGGTTGTTTCTCGTCAAATACTTCGGTCAAGAAGCTTCTAATCTTTCCTAGGATCGCTATGCCTCGATCCTCGCTTGATTCCGACTCCTAGAACACGAGATTTCTTCGAAAAGGCTCAAACGGTAAAACGAACTGACGAAAGGGAGAACGAGAGGTTTTCTAATGTATGTTCTATCTGATAAGCTACTTCAAGTTTAAGTAACCTCAAATAAAACCTAGTGCTCGGGGTCCCAAAAACACCCCCGGGGACATTATAGTCAAAACTTCCAGAATTTCACCCTGATCTCAATAACTTCCAATTTATCATTAAATAAACATTCTTATTACCCAATAATTGACCCCGTTATGAAAAAACCGCTAATCCACTAAATAGGACCATCTCATATCGAATAGCTCGAATATATCTCCATAATAATGGAATCTCATTCACAAATCACATTATGCACCCAAATACACAAATATACCCTCAATGGGCCAAATTATCAAAACATCATAATTATTCAAATGTGTACCCACATGCATGCATATAACATCATATTATAATATAATTCACATAAACATGCATATATTCATTTAATTGCACAATTAAACAGTTATGGCCCTCCCAGCCTACCAAACCGCCACTAAACCACATCGGAGAATTCGGGGCATTACAGATAGTGCGCCTTCATGGAATTCAAGGTCTATCTTATCAAATGAAGACTCTATTGTTACTTACAGGTTTTGGAAGGGTTAAGAAAGGCGATAAGTATATAAATGGGATTCATTACATTTTATTATTCTCAGACTGATGGTAAATCAGAGAGGGAAATAAAGAGTTATCTAGCGTTGAAAAGGAACCTTATGAGATTAGGTATGGTAGAGCGTGTTCATCACCCAATTCATTGGAATGAGATGGGTGAGATGTTATATCTGGATCCTGAGGTGGTTCAGGGGACTATTGAGACTATTAGAGGTTGGAGCTTCGATGCTCACTTCTCAGAGTAAATGGAAAAATGCTACTGAATTGAAAAGTAGGAACATGGAGTTCCAGGTAGAAGATTTTATCTTCCTTAAAAATATCACCATGGAAAAGGGTGAGGAGATGAGGGCAAGTTGAGCCCTAGATTGTTATGATAGTTTGAATCCTGGATATGATCGGTTAGGTTGACTTTGGATCGACCTTATCTTTGGCATTGTTAGTTGTACACAGTGTATTATGTATTTCCATGTTGAGGACATGGGTTAAAAGAAACTCATGAGTTGAGTAATGAGAATCTGGGGATTTGAGGCTAAGTTATCCTGTAAGGAATATCTAGTCTAGATATGGGACATAAAGAATAAGGTTCTGAAGAACAAAGTTATACCTTGGGTTAAGGTATGTTACAGAATCAGTGGGGTCAAGGGAACGACTTGGGAAACTGGAATCAGTTGTGCGGAATTTATATTCCGGGCAGTTCAGTTCAGTTTAGTTGTGGGGTCAAGGAGGGGATAGTTGTAATGCCCCAAATTTCCTAATAAGGTTTAGGACCTTTATTAGGAGGCCAGGAGGGCCATAATTGGTTTATTGTGTTACTAAATGATAATATGCATGTGTTAGGTGTATTGAATATGCATGTGAACCCATTCCTGAGTAATTGGGTGATTTTCTTATTTTGGCCATTTCGGGCATATTTAGCATATATGTAATATGTGTGTGGTGCTTTACTATTCTTTGGTTATGCCAGGGTTACCCAGCACGAGACGATCCTAGGAGGTAAGCTAGTGGGAAATTCACAACGGGATTTATTCTTGACTCGGAGTGAGTCAAGGGGTATTTAGCATTACCGGGTTATTGGTTAATGGGAATAAATATTTGGTGATATTAGTAAGATCAGGGGGAAATTCTGGAGGTTTTGACTATTTTTCCCTCGGGGATGTTTATGGAACCCCGAGTGTCAGGATTTGGTTGAGGTTACTTAAGCTTGAAGTAACATTTTAAAAGAATAAAAAGAACGTTCTGTACGTTCTCTCTCCCTTAAAGTTCCATTTTCGTCTCCCGATCGCATTTTCGAAGGAAACTTGAGTTTTAGGACCCGAATTCAAGCAAGGATTGAGGCATAGCGATCCTAGGAAAGATTAGAAGCTTATTAGCCGAAGGATTTAGTTGGAAACAACTCAATCGAAGGTAATTCAAGTTTTAAGTTCTAAGTTTTTTTAAAGTTTTTAAGCTTGAATTGGATTTTGTGTTTTGATGAGTTTTTGTTAGATTTGAAGCTTGGGTTTTATGGGTTTTGGATCATGGGGATGCTTGGGAACTTTGATTTTTGAGTTTGGAGATGTTTGGATATGTTTTTGGGAGGTTTTAAAAGGTTAAAGTCGGGGAAAAATGGCTGGTCTGAGGTTGGGCTGCGGCCCTGTTCTTGGGTGCTGTGACCCGGGCTCGAAGAAGCAGGTGGAAGACTTTGGGAGCTCTGGGGGCTGCGGCACTAGGTATAGGGCGCCGCGGTGCTTGCCCCTGGTGGTTCTATTTTGGCTAGGGGTCGCAGCTCAGTGAGTTGGGGCCGCGGCGCTTAAGGGTATTTATGGCCGAAATGATGTTTTAAGCTTGGGAATTCAAACCTTAGGCCTCTGGATCATTCCTACTACCTGGTTTAGTGGGATTGGATGTCCCGGACGCTAGGTCTTGGTTCCGGGATTAGTTTTAAAACTTGAACTCATTGGATCACCATTTGTGGTTGTGACTAGGTTATCACTAGAGGCTTGGAGTAAGTGTAACGCCTTGCTAATTAGGGTCCGTCACCAAGTGTGTTTAAAACCAGTGCTGGACTTGCTAAACAAGTCATTTGGACTAAACGTGTGATTAAGCCACTAAGGTTTAGGTACTAAAATTCTTTGATAAACTCAAGTGTATTTCCACTGGATTAAAAACATGTTCTTTACACGGGATCCCAAAAACATCAGTTCAAAAGTTAATTACAGTACTCAGGTTACACAATAAGCCGACCTAGGCGGCAAAAACTGGATTTAACCCTAGTTCCCCTGAGCATCTTGGCCGTGGTGGTCGAGTGGACCGCATATGTACATACCACTGCTAATGCCCTCCGACTCATGGCTGGTTGAGCTTATCTTTACCTTTACCTGCACCACAAAGCACCTGTGAGCCAGAAGACTCAGCAAGAAAACGTATTCAACAGTTCACAGAATAAAATGACTATCAAGCAGTAATAACTGAAACTGGTGACCAAGAGTCACACGAGTGCATGTCGCACTTTCTTTCAAATTGTTGGCATCCGAGCCAGTCAAGTGCATGTCGCACTCCCAGGGTAGCCCAGCCATGGTGGCCTGCACTCCACGTGCATTATGCCAATCTTACCTTATAAACTAAGTTCTTTAAGCCCTTGACTTATAAGTCAAGCCACCACGTGCCTCCAACTTATAAGGTGAAGCCTTGGGACTCTCAACTTATGAGGCGAGTCTCCTAGAGTCCAATATATTCTCAACTAATAAGTTTATCCCCGCCTAACACACTAATAACCCTCTAGTTTATAAACCAAGCTTCACAGTCATAACAGACATTCACATGTTTCATATAGAATACCTATCAACAATCACAATGCATTATAATACATTCACACAGCAGTCATAAGCATAATCATAATTATGCACATTATAGTGTACCTAAACATATAGTCGCAAACACAATCATAATCATGTTCATTAACAAAGTCAAAGCTTTATTCATCACCTTGACTAAGCTCTAATCATGCATTCACATAACAGGTGTAGTTTTCTTACCTTCTGTCTGTATGCAAGTTACTAGCAACGCCCCTTTGAGTACGATCCCCGATCCAAGCCCTTAGCGTAAACCTAGCCACAATCGTAATAAGGAAGTTCCATCAGAAACAGGTAAATAAAAGCTTCCAGAACAAAGCTTATCCTCCGAGACATCGAATTCCACTTAACAAGGAAGTAGAATCGATCCCGAGCCCAAATGGTTAAGTCCCCCAACTTAAAAAATCCCATTAAGGCCAAAATTCTCCTTAAGGGTCGTGGCCCCAAAAACCCGAGCCGCGGCCCGCCTCTAATTCCAGAGGCTCGGTGTAATGCCCCAACTCCAGGGACCGTTACGGTGTTCCTTGTAAACAGTGCTAAACTCGCTAATCGAGTCATTTGGCCAAAAACGTGTAACTAAGTATGATTAGCGGTTTGGGGATAAAAAAATTTGGTTAAGATATAACGTTTCACTAGAACGTTTACTGTATATATTGGGATCCCAAAAATATAATTTAAAGGTTTATTACAACAAAATATTTACAACCGGCCGATCTAAGCGGCAAAACAGGGTTTAACCCTAGTTCCTCTCCTTCAAACCTCGGCCGTGGCGGTCAAGCAGCTGCATATGTACACATCGTCACCTAAGCTCTCCAACTCAAGGATGGTCCAGCTTTCTTTTTCCTTTACCTGCACCACATAGCACCCGTGAGCCGAAGCCCAGCAAGAAAAACTCAGTATGCTCATGAACAGTCATATCATGATATCAAATCATATCTGGCATGCCTAGCAAACATAGCTTTATTCAAGCATGCAAACAATTCAAACAATGCTGGGGTATCTAGGATAAGAAATCCTGCCCTTCTGAATGGATGACTATCAAGTCAATCCTAATCAGATGAGTGTTTTAACACTTGAGGTTCTGGTAAACCATACTGAGAGACCAACAAGCAAGTCACTACGGGGCTCAGCACCCAAAGCCATGCATATGATGATCAAAATGATCATACAGAGCTTATAGCTTTGAACAGATGAGTGAATATCACTTTGAGGTTCTAGAAAACCATGCTGAGTGACTGACAAGCAAGTCACTAATTTAAACAGAAGAGTGGCTGCTGGGTAAGCCACTAGCCTTAAACAAATGAGAGACTGATGGGTAAGTCTCCAACTTAACAGATGAGTGACTGATGGGTAAGTCACACAAGCGCTTTTAGTTTTCATCGAACTTGAGGTTGGTCCAGCATTAATGCTCTTCTGAGTCATTTAATGCAGATGTCGATTAGATCTAATCTTTATTGGCTTGCGTTGAACACGCTAAGGCCGTCCTGACTTATGAGTCAGCACTGTGTGACCAGTGCCCAGTACCACTGCTGAACCTGACTAATGAGTCACAGCTTCACAGTTGATACAGACACCTTTGCCAATTCTGACTAATGAGTCAGTACCATGCACAAGTAAGCAATGCTACCAAACATATGTCATATGTCGAATATTCAAACGTAGGGCATTCAGCATGCTTACTTAACAGTTGCTAGCATAATTATGATCATGCACAAACACAGAGACTCAAGCTCTGATCAATCTCACAGTCAATATTCATGGCATGCCCTAATTACATGTTTCTCGTGCATCACATGCATCACACTTAATCATCCAACATGCCTCAATAATAACCATATTCCAATGAGCAAGATTGCTAAGCATTCAATATTCTATCAATGTTTACATTTAAACATCCAACATGCATCAAGAATAACCATGCATGTCACATATGGGGTGCAGTTTTCTTACCTTTGGTCCAAGCACAGGTTATCAGTAAACGAGCCACAAGCACGATCCTTACTCCAAGCCTCTAGTGATAACCTAGTCACAACCATAAACGATGATCCAATGAGTTCATGTTCTAAAACCAATCCCGGAACCAAGACCTAGCCTCTGAGACATCAAACACCACCAATCCGGGTAGTAGCAATGATCCCGAGGCCTAAGGTTTGAGTTCCCATGACTAAAAACCCATTTTGGTCACTTTTCCTCTTTTGAGCCACGACCCCAACCATTAGAGCCACAGTCCCACTCAAGTCAGGCCCAAAAATTCTCTCTGGCAGTAATTATAGCCTCAGCTCTACCCAATAGAGCCGCAGCTCAAATAGCCCTTCAGCACCAAACCACCAGCTTCTTCAAGCTTGAGCCGCAGCGCCCAAGAATAGAGCCGCGACTCAACCTCGAACCCAGCCAAAGAAACTCCATTTCTTCATCTAAAAACCTTTCAAAAACATATCCAAACATCTCCAAACTCAAAAATCAAAGTTCCCAAGCATCCCCATGATCCAAAACCCATAAAACCCAAGCTTCAAATCTAACAAAAACTCATCAAAACACAAAATCCAATTCAAGCTTAAAAACTTTAAAAAAACTTAGAACTTAAAACTTGAATTACCTTCGATTGAGTTGTTTCCAACTAAATCCTTCGGCTAATAAGCTTCCAATCTTTCCTAGGATCGCTATGCCTCAATCCTCGCTTGAATCCGGGTCCTAAAACTCAAGTTTCCTTCGAAAATGCGATCGGGAGACGAAAATGGAACTTTAAGGGAGAGAGAACGTACAGAACGTTCTTTTTATTCTTTTAACATGTTACTTCAAGCTTAAGTAACCTCAACCAAATCCTGACACTCGGGGTCCCAAAAACACTCCCGGGGGCAAAATAGTCAAAACCTCCAAAATTTCCCCCTGATCTTACTAACTCCCAATTTATCACCAAATATTTATTCCCATTACCCAATAACCCGGTAATGCTCTAAATACCCCTTGACTCACTCCGAGTCAAGAATAAATCCCGTTGTGACTTTCTCACTAGCTTACCTCCTAGGATCGTCTTGTGCTGAGTAACCCTAGCATAACCAAACAATAATAAAGCACCACACTCACATATCACATATATGCCAAATATGCCCGAAATTGCCAAAATATGAAAATCACCCAATTACACAGAAATGGGTTTACATGCATATTTAATACACCTATACATGCATATTATCATTTAATAGCATAATAAATCAATTATGGCCCTCCCGGCCTCCTAATCAAGGTCTTAAACCTTATTAGGAAATTTGAGGCATTACACTCGGCCTCCTTGGAAACCAACGTGCGCCGCGGCGCGCCCCTGAGGCGCCACAGCCTGCCCCTGCCTCCGAGCCCTGATGGCTCGAATTCTCTTTCGCAGGCCGCGGCTCAGCCCCATGAACCCAAAAATTTCTGGGTTTTTCTTCAACCGAACCCATCCAAAACTTTATCCAATTTCATCCCACTCCTCCAATTCAATTCCCACAGCCTATATATTCATTCTCACCAATCAAACCCAGTTAATTAGCATAGAAAAGCTCATCAAACTTCCTAAACCCAATCTCCCTATTATCAAGCATGCATGAACACCATAACTCTAAATATTCAGCATAACTAACCATACAATTTTCAGTTCAAAACTCTTACCTCAACTGAGATGAACCACCTAAGCTTAACCTCTGATTTTCCCCAAGCCCAACACCTTGATTCCTAGGCTTTAATCTTCAATTTCCCAAGAAAAAATCCTCAAACCTCTATGGCACATAGAGAAAACGAGGGAGAGAGAAAGGGAGCTGCTAAATTCCTTTTTCCTTTAATTTCTCAAACCTTCTGAGTTAATTCCCAGCCAGCTAAGTCTTAAACTTGAGTGGAAATGACTAAATTGCCCCTTGCCCTTAGCTTATTCCTCAAATGTTCACAAGGGCAATTTTGTCCTTTGCCTCAAATCCCGCTATCCACAATTTACATCCTATAATTCCTGCTACTTCCAATTTTCTCATACGGTTACCAATAAATTTTCCCATTACCCACTAATTATTGGTAATGTACTAATCACTAAAATACCCCTAAGCTTACCCTGAGCCGGGTATTAAAACACCGTTGTGACTTTTCCGCTAACTTGCCCATCGGGATTGCCTCTCATCGAGTAACCCAAATATATCCACATAATAATGTGGTCTCAATCACACAAACACAAATTTAATATCTCTAAAATTCAAACATAATTATATTATAATATAATAAACATAATAATTAATTATTGCCTCCCGGCCCTCTAATCCAGGCACTAAGCCACATTAGGAAATTTGGGATGTTACAACTATCCCCTCCTTATAGGAATTTTGTCCTTGAAATTTTACCTGAACAGCTCGGGATACTGATCCCGCATAGTTGACTCCAACTCCCAGGTCGCCTCCTTGAACTTGCTGTTCCTCCATAATACCTTCACTAAAGGTATAACTTTATTCCTCAGAACCTTGTCCTTCTTG
The DNA here is from genome assembly GCF_963169125.1 of Humulus lupulus. Taxonomy (NCBI): domain Eukaryota; kingdom Viridiplantae; phylum Streptophyta; class Magnoliopsida; order Rosales; family Cannabaceae; genus Humulus; species Humulus lupulus. The sequence goes on along the minus strand of NC_084800.1, from coordinate 45,444,662 downwards.
TCTAATATCTGGACTGGCTGCTCCTCGAAGGACAAATCCGTCTGCATCTCCAGATCTTCATAACTCAACACATGAGTCTCATCAGAAACATACTTCCGCAGCATCGAAATATGAAACACGTTGTGCACGGCCGACAACGCCGGAGGTAACGCCAACCTATAGGCCACTTGACAGATCCTTTCCAAAATCTCAAATGGTCCTACGAATCTAGGGCTCAGCTTGCCCTTCTTGCCAAATCTTCTCACCCCCTTGAACAGTGAGACTCTAAGGAAGACATAGTCTCCCACCTGGAACTCCACGTTCCTACGCTTCAGATTCGCATAACTTCTCTGTCTACTCTGCGATGCGAGCATCCGAGCTCTGATCTTTTCTATGGCTTCATTGGTCCTCTAAACTGCCTCGGGACCCAAGTATCTGCGCTCACCCAAATCATCCCAATGAATAGGTGATCTGCACTTCCTACCATACAACATCTCATAAGAAGCCATTCCTATGGTCGTTTGATAGCTGTTGTTGTAGGAAAACTCTATCAGAGGTAAATACTTACTCCAAGACCCCTCAAAATCCAGTACACATGCTCTCAGCATATCCTCCAATATCTGGATAGTCCTTTCAGACTAACCATCGGTCTGAGGATGATACGCTATTCTGAAGTTTAGTTGCGTGCCCATTGCCTTCTACAAACTTCCCCAGAACTTGGAGGTAAAGGTGGGGTCTCGATCTGACACAATAGACCTCGGAGATCCATGAATATGAACTATCCCTTTTACATAAAGATCTGCATACTGGTCAACGGTATAGGTTGTCCTCACTGGTAAAAAGTGAACTGATATAGCATATCTGTCCACTATCACCCATACTGAATCATGTTGACCCACTGTCTTAGGCAATCCCACCACAAAGTCCATTGCGATGTCTTCCTACTTCCATTCTTGAATGTCTAAGGGTTGCAATAATCCTGTAGGTCTCTGATGTTCAGCTTCGATCTGCTGACATGTCAGACACTTGGCTACATACTCAGTTACATCACCCTTCATCCCCGGCCACCAATACAAAGTTCTTAAGTCCTGATCCATCTTGGTGGTGCCGGGATGCAAGGAATACGAGGTGGTATGAGATTCATTCAGAATCTCTCATCTAATAATAGCATCCATCGGAACACAAATCCGGCCCTTATATCTTAGCAGGCCCATGTCAGATATAGAATAGTCCCTAGCTGCTCAAGCTAGAACATCCTTTCTAACCTTCACCAACTGTGGCTCTTGAAACTGACACTCCTTTATCATTTCTAGGAGAGTAGACTGCAGGGTAATGTTGGCCAACTGGCCCACCACTAACTCAATCCCTGCTCTGGTCATATCCTCTGCTAACTCCTTGGATATCTGTCTCACGTTATACAACTGTCCTGGACCTCTCCGACTTAGGGCATCAGCCACCACATTGGCTTTCCCTGGATGGTAAAGAATATCACAATCATAGTCTTTTACCAATTCCAACCAACGCCTCTGTCTCATATTCAAATCCTTTTGTGTAAAGAACTACTTAAGACTATTGTGGTCTGTATATATTTCACTCTTCTCTCCATAGAAGTAATGCCTCCATACCTTCAATGCAAAAACCACAGCTGCCAACTCCAAATCATGAGTTAGGTACCTCTGCTCATAATCCTTTAACTACCATGATGCATAGGCAATCACCTTCCATGCCTGCTTAAGAACACAGCCTAGCCCCTGCCTCGAGGCATCGCAGTAAACCATAAACTTCTCCTGACCAGTCGGAAGACTCAAGACTGGAGCGGTAATCAAACGCCGCTTCAACTCCTGGAAGTTATTCTCACATCTATCTAACCAAGTAAACTTCTGGTTCTTACGTGTTAATTCTGTCAGTGGGGATGATATTCTTGAGAATCCTTCCACAAATTTCCTGTAATAGCCTACCAACCCAAGGAAACTTCTAATCTCGAAGGCATTCCTTGGCCTTGGCCAGTTCTTAACAGCTTCAATCTTAGTTGGGTCTACCTTGATCCCATCTTTACTAACGATATAACCTAAGAATGTCACCTGTGGTAACCAGAACTCACACTTCTTAAACTTCACGAATAGCTTATGTTCTCTCAGTCTCTGCAAGCCAATCTGAGGTGTTGCTCATACTCCTCCTCTGATTGTGAATAAATCAAGATATCATCAATGAAGACAATCACAAACTGGTCCAGATAGTCCTTGAACACTCTATTCATTAGGTCCATAAAAGTTGTCGGGGGGTTAGTCAAACCAAATGACATAACGAGAAACTCATAGTGCCCATACCTAGTACGGAAAGCTGTCCTGGGTATGTCTTCGTCCTTAATTCTCAACTGGTGATAACCAGATCAAAGATCTATCTTGAGAATACCATTTTACCTTGAAGTTGATCAAATAAGTTATCTATCCTTGGTAGAGGATACTTGTTCTTGATGGTCAACTTATTCAGTTCTCTATAGTCTATACACATCCTTAGAGAACCGTCCTTCTTCTTCACAAATACCATTTAGGCTCATGCTCTCATTTCTTAAGGCTCAGGATCGAATATACTAACTGTTTTAGTAGGATTCGAGGTCCTGGGAGCGGGGTTTTAGACCATGAACCATTTATTAAATATTTTGTTGATGGGATTTCATATTTGGTTGTGACTAGGTAACCGCTAAGGGACTTAAGGACCGATCGCTCTCAAGGGTCGTTCTTTTATTATTTCACACTCGAATCAGAGGTAAGAAAACTGCACCCAGTATGTGACATGCATGGTTATTGATGAGGCATGTTGAGTGCTCTATATATGGACATTGATTGCATTGTAAATGCCTAGCAGCTTTGCTTATTTGTGAATGGCACTGACTTATTAGTCAGAAACGACATTTGTGCTAGTACTGGTCGTGAAAGACTTATCAGTCATGATCGGCAGTAGTACTGAGCATTGGTTGTATGGTATTGGCTTGTGAGTCAAGAATGGCATTAATGTGTTTAACGCAGGCCGAAATGATTAGTTCTAATCAACATGAGCATTAAATGCTTGACCGACCTATAGGTCGAAGAAAACTAAAGCACTAGTCTAGTCTAAAGGCTAGTTACTTAGAGTCAGGGTCAAAAGGCTCAGGTGACTGAAACGTCACATGGCTTAGGGTGCAGAGCCCCAAAGAGTGACTCATTAGTCACCTAGCCAGAGTGTGACTCGTTAGTCACCTACCCAGGGAGTGACTCATTAGTCACCATCTGATTAGGGCTGCAAGCCCCAGAATGATTTATTTATATTGTATACATGCAGTAATGAGTTTTCTTGCTGAGCCTTGGCTCATGGGTGCTATGTGATTCAGGTAAAGGGAATGAAAATCTCACCCAACCTAGAGTGAAGAGCTTAGGTGGCGATGTGTACATATGCGGCCGCTTAACCACCACGACCAAGGTGTTTCTCAGGGGAACTAGGGTTTAACCCTATTTTTGGCGCTTAGGTCGGCGGGTTGTAACTTTTACACTGCAATGACCATTTTGGATTGTAAATAACTTTGTAAACACTTTTATAGGCCCATGTACAGTTTAACGTTTTAAATAAAATATATCTATTCCTTTTGACCGAGATTTTCACCATGGCCTATTAATAACACCTAGAAGCATGTTTATAACCTAATGACTCATTTAGCAAGTTAAGCACTATTTAAAGTTCACAGTAACTGTAATGCTCCGAATCCTTAATGCGGTTAAATGGCTAGATTAGTAGGCTGGGAGTGCCATAACTGTTTAATTGTGCCATTAAATGAATATATGCATGTTTATGTAAATTATATTATAATATGATGTAATATGCATGCATGTGGGTCCATATTTGAATATTAGGGTGTTTTGATAATTTGGCCCGTTAATGGTATATTTGTATATTTGGGTGCATATTGTGATTTGTGAATGAGATCCCATTATTATGGAGATATATTCGAGCTATTCGGCATGAGACGGTCTTATATAATGGATTAGCGGTTTTGTCATAACAGGGTCAATTATTGGGTAATAAGAATGTTTATTTGATGATAAATTGGGAGTTATTGAGATCAGGATGAAATTCTGGAAGTTTTGACTATAATACCCCCAGGAGTGTTTTTGGGGTCCCGAGCACTAGGTTTTATTTGAGGTTACTTAAGCTTGAAGTAGATTGTCAGATAGAACGTACGTTAGAAAATCTCTCGTTCTTTCCCGTTAGTTCATTTTTACCGTTCGAAACCTTTTTGAAGAAATCTCGAGTTCTAGGAGTCGGAATCAAGCGAGGATAGAGGCATAGTGATCCTAGGAAAGATTAGAAGCTTCTTAACCGAAGGATTTGATGGAAAACAACCCAATCGAAGGTAATCTAAGTTTAAGTTTTGAGTTTTTAAAGTTTCTAAGCTTTGAATTGGATTTTGTGAATCGTTGAGTTTTTGGTTCGATTGAGCCTTGGGTTTTGATGGTTTTGGACCATTGGGAAGCTTGGGAACTTTGATTTGATGATTTGGAAGTGTTTAGGTATGATTTTGGAGGCTTTGGGATGTTGGAGAACGAGTTTGGGCATGTTCTGGGTTGGGGGTCGCGGCCTTTTTCTTGGGGTGCCGCGGCCCTAGCTCGAAGAAGCAGGTGGGAGGATTTGTGCTTGCTGGGTGCCGCGGCCCTATGTATAGGGCGTCGTGGCCCTTACTTCAGGAATGGCTGGGGGCCGTGGCACAAGGTTCCAGGGCCGCAGCCCTTGGGCAGGTTTGAGCCCGTTTGTGTATTTTGACCCCGAGAACATAGTTTTAGGCCTCGGGATTGTTTGGATTGATGTCCCGGAGGCTAGATATTGGTTTGGAAATCTATGTTTATCATTTTTATTGATGATGTTCCGTATTTGGTTACGACTAGGTGACCGCTAAAGGACTAAAAGTTGATCGTTCTCAAGGGTCGTTCTTTTATTCATTCTAGCTTGAATCTGAGGTAAGAAAACTGCACCATGTGTCTATATGACATGCGTGATTGTTATTGAGGCATGTTGATTGATAAATGTGGACATGGATTGCATATTAAATGCTAGTGAATGTTGTTTACTTGTATATGGTACTGACTAGTCAGGGACACTGACCTAAGAGTTAGAAACGGCATAAGCGTCCTGAGCGCAGGGCCGAATGAAGATTAGATCTAATCGCTATCAGCGTTGAATGGCCCTAAGGCATTAACGCTGGACCGACCCTAAGGTCAATGAACCTATAAGCGCTTGGCTAGTCTAAGACTAGTTACTCAGAGTCAGGGCCTAAGGCCCAGGTGACCGTTTGTCACATGGCTAGGGAACGATGTTCCAGGGTTATGACTCTATGGTCATGAGGAAGGTTATGTTGGTGACTAGTCACCATGCACCTATCCTGTTTTAAGCTAGTGAAAGGTTCACTTATATGTTAAGCCCCGGTGACCCTATCATCACAAGGCTAAAGGGAGCTATACCCAATTTAGTGACTTTTGTGACGGTCACTTATCTGTTTTGGACTAATAGTCCTGAATGATTATTATGATCATTCTTGACATTATATCATGCTATATTGTGTTTTCTTGATGGGCCTTGGCTCATGGGTGCTATGTGGTGCAGGTAAAGGGAAAGAAAAGCTCACCCAGCCTTGAGTGGAGAGCTTAGGTGGTGATGTGTACATATGCGGCCGCTTGACCACCACGACCAAGGAGTTCTCAGAGGAACTAGGGGGTTTACCCTATTTTGCTGCTTAGGTCGACGGGTTTGTAAATTTGAAACAGTAGTGACCATTTTGAGTTGTAAATATCTTGTAAATGTTTTGATAAGCTCATGAGCAGTTATATACTTAATAAAATATATCATTTCCTCTTTATTGGTTTTCCACCTTAACCTGTTAATAACACTTAGAAACGTTTTTAACCAAAGGACTCGGGTAGCGGGTCAAATTTCCCGTTCACCGTAACTGTTCTGGGGTAACCAGGGTGTTACAGTAACGATATTGGAGTAACCAGGGCGTTACAATAACTTTTTCCTTTTGCAACAATAAAATATGCAAATGTCACAATAAATGTTATTTTACCTAGCAAAATAACGTTTAAACATTTCTCTTTTTCATAAAACACACATGTTTCAAGTTAGGGCTAAATTCTCTGAGAATATAATTAAAATATATATATTTTAGAGACACTTTTATAATAAGTAGATATGGAGAAACTTCTATAATAAAGAAGATAAAATGATCATGAAATTATCAAGACCAAATGAATTATACACTTTTACAATAAGTAGAATTGCATAAAACATGCAATAAGTGATCTTCTAAGATCAACTCCAATGAGACTGCCAAATGTTATATTTTAGTGATTCTACACTAAACAACTTTAATGAGACTGCAAAATATCACTATATTTAGGTTTGTCTACATTTTTCCTGAAACTGTGGATCACGACATTTTTTTATATATAATATTAAAATAAGGGATATTTGCAGTGAAAGTACCTAATTTATTATGTTTGTAGCACTTAAGTACCGAAGTTATTTTTTTAGCAGCGAAAGTACCTTCCATCCATGTTTTGGTACAGTTTAGTACAATCATCAATTCTCACCGTTAAGTTCGATTGTAACACGTAAGTGAAAGTACCTAATTAAATGAATATTTGTGGCGAAAGTACCTAATTTAAGAGATATTTGCGGCGAAAGTACCAAAGTTATAAGTAAATTTCACACTATGTTGGCGGACTTAACGAAGAAACAAACAGATTCACTAAATTGCATCAAAACATAGACGGAAAGTACTTTCGCCACCAAAAAAATAACTTAGGTACTTAAGTGCTACAAACACAATAATTTAGCTATTTTCGCCGCAAATAATATGTATATTTAAATTATGTATTTTTTAAAATTTCATTACATCATGTAATATTCAACTGTATACATTATAGCTGAATACATGTCCCACTTGATGACTACACGATCTCCTTGCAAATTTTGAACTTTGAACTCCAAAATTGACACCACACCATTGGTATAATATGGGGGAAGGAGTGTCAAAACATCTTCAGGATGAGAGGGAGGACAAGATCATTAGTAACCACCACTAACTCATAGGACCAAAAAATAACACCTACCGAGTACAATTACACATATAAACTTGTGTTAGGCCCTCATCAGGCTGTGCGCGCGTAGGGGCGCGCAGACAAGTGTGTGCGCGTGGTAGCAGGCGCACGCGCATGGGCGCGGGGCTTGGGTTGAACGGACACGGTCGAGCCAAATTAACATTCCTTGGGCGGAGTGTGGTTGAAAAGTATCCTAAAGGGGTCTAGGATGTGAGGTTAAAAGGGCTTGAGGATTCTAGTTTGGGAAGGTTTCCAAAAATGGAAATATGTCTCCCAAGCAAAAATCATATAAGTTCTTGCCAGAGGGTTAAATCTCCAGAATGCTCCTTAGAGAGGGTGACCCTGGTGCCCCCAAGGAAGGTATTTGGCCATGGCCTAGGAATGGCGCCTAGGCTATGTTTAGAGGTGGTTGAGCTTAAGAATGAGTGGGAAATCAAGTGTTGGATATTTGGCGCCATATGGCGCCAAGTGGGGATGTGTGCACCAGTGCACCCATGTGTTGGCTGATGACGGTGCCTCATTGATGGATGTGATCAAGCGCATACATGACTGTTATTGGTAGTTATCAGTAGTATCCACGTGGAGCGTCTTCACATTTTGTAGGAGGAATCCAACGGTGGTTGTCCCATAAGCTTGGCCGAGCGACAAGTGTCTATCCAATTAGCAGGTGGCTTGCCTGGTGGACGTGTTGCTAGCTGGTTGGTCTAGCTAAGACCTAGAAGGTTGGGGTTGTCAACCGATGCCTCTGTTGGCATGTGATTTATATAGCCTAGGCGTCTGAGACATCAGGGTGTGATGTCCAGCGTAGGTACACTAGTATTCTTTGTATTTTGTGAGTAATATACAAAATTGGGAGGGGGCTCCCCTAATTGATGTGTGTCTTTACTTGTGTTCATGCTTGTTTATTTACTTGATACACGAGCGTGTGTGGTTTTGTGATCCGGTTACTGTTTGTGTGCGTATTAGCGTTGGGTTCGATAACTAAGTTGGTGAACTTAGGCCATCACAGGAAAAAAAATCAATAGTGTAGATTGATCCTATGACAACTGGTATTGGAGCCATGTTTCGTGTTGGGAAACTAGAAACAATGGTGACAATGGTAGAATTGAGAGAGAGGGTGGAAAGGCTTGAGGAAAGCTTTGGTGCTCCAGCGGATGATAACTCTGTCAGTTTGTTCATTCTCGGTGAAGAACATACTGAGCAGTTGACCGTCTTGAGGAATACTATCACAGACTTGCAGAAGGATGCCACTGAAAGGATCAGTGTAATCGACCAGGCTATGACTGAGATGGAGAGGGATTTGTCTGAGAAGATCAAGACGTTGTCTGAGGACGTCTTAGCTCTTTCACAGTCTCTGAAGGACCGAGCCATGGCGCTGGATGTGGATATGGTTTTGTTGAAGAGGGCTATGGCTAATCAGGGCTCTAAGTTTTCTGGTAGTTCCTCCATGATCAAGGTGCTCAAACCGAAAACCTTTAATGGAAGTTGTGATTCAAAGGAATTGGAGAATTTCCTTTGGGATGTCAAACAATATTTCAGGGCCGCAAGGATTCCTGATTTTGAAAAAGTATCGATTACCAGCATATATCTTCAAGGTGACACCAAGTTGTGGTGGCGTACCAGAATGGAAGATGATGCCAACACGGGTTGTCCTAAGATCTAGACATGGGATGTCTTGAAGAAGGAATTGAAGGATCAGTTCCTCCCTTGTAACACGACGTGGGTTGCAAGGGAGTCTCTCAAAAAGTTGAAGCACATCGGTACAGTACGAGATTACGTGAAGGAATTTAGTTCCTTATTGCTGGATATTAAAAATATGTCCGAGGAGGACAAATTGTTCAATTTTCTATCAGGTCTTCAGCCTTGGGCACAGGCTGAACTTAGAAGGCAGGCGGTGACAGATCTACCCACATCCATTGCTGCGGCTGAGAAACTGGTAGACTACAAATATACAGCCCAGACTTCGCAAGGTAATGCGAGTAAGAAGTCTAACAATGGGGGGAAGAAGAAGAAGAACAAAAAAACCCTCAGGTCCTCAGGGAGGACAAAGAAATGAAGGGAAAAAGAATGAGGGTTGGGCAGGGAACGAATGCAAGGGTTCCTCCAACGCCTCTAACACTCATGGCAAGGAAAGGAGTGGGGGCTGCTTTATTTGCCAGGGCCCTCATTTTGCACGGGAATGTCCTTTAAAAGGCAAGGTGAATGCAATGGTTACCCAGGAGAGAGAAGCCGCGAGCCAAGAGGGACCATCCCGTATGAACCCCTTACAGTTGTTGAACGCTTTGACAACGGGAACGACTACCCAATTTAAGGGATTGTTGTACGTCAAGGCTTTTGTCAACGGGAAGGAGGTAAGAGCCATGGTTGACTCTGGTGCAACGAATAACTTTGTAGCACACCGAGAGGGAGAGAGATTGGGTCTCAATGTTGTTCACAGTACCACAAAATTAAAGGTTGTTAATTCAGAGGCGAAGCTGATACAGGGTTCGGCTGGCATCACCTTGAAGGTTGGCTCGTGGGAAGTAGAGTGAAATCTGATGGTGGTACCTCTAGATGATTTCGATTTAATCCTTGGAAATGAGTTAAATCCTTGGAAATGAGTTCCTGAGTGCGGCTAAAGCCATGGTGGCACTGCATCTTCGAGGAGTGATGATATGTGATGAGACAATACCATGTTTCATCGAAGCTATCGTGGGAAACCAAAGTAAGGACAAAGGCATTGAATTGTAGTCGGCTAAGCAGTTCAAATCAGGCATGAAGAAGGGAAATGAAGCCTACGTCGCGGCACTGATAGAGATCAAACCTGACTAGGTGGTGGAAGTACCAAATTCTGTAGCGGAAGTGTTGGTAGAGTTTGCTGATCTGATGCTGCCTGAGTTGCCTAGGGAGTTGCCACCCAGGAGGGCTATTGACCACAAGATCAAATTAGAACCAGGAACCAGGCCACCGACCAAGGCTCCATACTAGGTGGGTCCGGTAGAATTGGTTGAGTTGAGGAAACAGTTGGATGACTTGCTTGACGCTGGGTTAATACAGCCATCCAAGGCCCCATATGGTGCTCCAGTTCTATTTCAGAATAAACAACATGGATCGTTGAGAATGTGTGTGGACTACATGGCATTGAACAAGGTGACGATGAAAAACAAATATCTTGTACCAAATGCTGCAGATTTGTTTGATCGATTGTCCAAGGCCACGTACTTCACCAAGCTAGACCTTAGATTGGGGTACTGGCAAGTCAGGATCGCTCCAAGGGACTAGTCTAAAACCACGTGTGTGACAAGGTATGGCTCTTATGAGTTTTTGGTCATGCCTTTTGGATTGACAAACGCCCCTGCAACGTTTTGTAATCTGATGAATGATGTTCTATACGAATTCTTGGATCGCTTTGTGATTGTTTATTTGGATGATATTGTTGTCTATAGTAATGCTTTGGTTGACCATGTGAGACATCTGAGGTAGGTTTTCTCAAAGCTAAGAGAGTTTAAGCTTTATGTGAAGAAGGAAAAATGTGAGTTTTGTCGCCAAGAAGTCAAGTTCTTGGGGCATTGGGTTAGTAAAGGCAAGTTGAGGATGGACGGAGACAAGATCAGGGCCATAGTAGATTGGCCTGCTCCAAGGAAGGTGGCGGACCTTTGATCATTTTTGGGATTGGCAATTACTATCGTAAGTTCATCAAAGGGTACTCCAAGAGAGTACCCTTTGATGTTCTATACGAATTCTTGGATCGCTTTGTGGTTGTTTATTTGGATGATATTGTTGTCTATAGTAATGCTTTGGTTGACCATGTGAGACATCTAAGGTAGGTTTTCTCAAAGCTAAGAGAGTTTAAGCTTTATGTGAAGAAGGAAAAATGTGAGTTTTGTCGCCAAGAAGTCAAGTTCTTGGGGCATTGGGTTAGTAAAGGCAAGCTGAGGATGGACGGAGACAAGATTAGGGCCATAGTAGATTGGCCTGCTCCAAGGAAGGTGGCGGACCTTCGATCATTTTACGGACTGGCAACTACTATCGTAAGTTCATCAAAGGGTACTCCAAGAGAGTGAGTCCCCTGACAGATCTACTGAAAAAGGATAAGCAATGGTGTTGGTCCGAGGGGTGCGCAGAAGCTTTCAAGAAATTAAAGGTGGCAGTGTCTTCGAAGCCTGTCCTAAGGCTTCCTGATTTTGAGTTGCCATTTGAGGTGCACACTGATGCCTCTGACAGAGCACTGGGTGGAGTACTAGTGCAGGAGGGACACCCGATTGCATTTGAAAGCCAGAAGCTCAAAGATGCAGAGCAAAGGTATTCTGCCCACGAGAAGGAAATGGCAGCAGCTGTGCATTGCCTGGATGTATGGAGACATTATTTTCTAGGGATGAGATTTACAGTGGTAACAGACAATGTGGCCAATACCTATTTCAAGTCGCAAAAGAAGCTAACCCCAAAACAGGCACGTTGGCAAGAGTATCTAGTCGAGTTTGACTTTTTGTAGGTTCATAGACCGGGAAGACAGAACCAGGTCGTTGATGCTCTTAGTCGAAAGGACGTGGAAGCTTATATAGCAGCGTTGTCTCAGGTTGAGACAACCTTTCTTAGCCGGGTGAGGGAGCAATCATTGCTTGATTCTGAGTATGTCAAGTTGAAAGCACAGGTCACTAAGGGGGTGGTGCGCATATATTGGCTAGAGAATGACTTGCTTTATTCCAAGGGTAGCAGGTTGTTCGTTCCAAAAAGTGGGGGTTTAAGGACTGAATTGTTACGGGAAACGCATGATCCACAATGGGCAGGTCACCCACGTGTGGAAAGAATGATGGATTTGCTGTCTAGGTCCTACAGTTGGCCTAGGATGGAAGAGGACGTGGAGGCATATCTCCAAACGTGTCTGGTCTGTCAACAGGACAAGATTGAAAGGAAAGGGAGGCAGGCTTGCTACAGCCTTTGCCTATTCCAAAGTATCTGTGGCAGAGCATTAGTATGGATTTTATTGTTGGTTTCCCGAATATAGGGGGATGAGATCGATTTTTGTTGTCGTTGATCATTTTTCAAAGTATGGAATATTCATTCCCGCACCACATGCGTGTCCAACAGAGGTGGCTATCGGGTTGATTATGAAACATGTGGTGAAGTATTTTGGTATTCCGGCTGACATCATTAGTGATAGAGATTCTTGGTTTACTGGAAGTTTTTGGACTACTTTGTTCAACATGTTGGGTTCAAATTTGAAGTTTTCTACTACGAATCACCCACAAACAGACGGTCAGAATGAGAGGATGAATCAGCTATTGGAAGAATACTTGAGGCACTATGTTACAGCTAGCCAGAGGAATTGAGTGGAGTTGCTTGATGTGGCACAATATTGCTACAATGTCCATCAGTCCTCAGCAACGGGGTTGAGTCCTGTTGAACTAGTGTTTGGAAGACAACCATTGACGCCGCAGGAAGTGGCGAAACAGAAGTCCCAGGGATATTGTCCAGCAGCCTATTGGTTTGCAAGGGATAGAATGGAGATGCTGGAACAAGCAAGGGATAGTCTGGCCAAAGTTTCTTAAAGAATGAAGAAGTATGCTGACCAGCGTAGGTGAGATGTAGAGTTCTCGATTAGGGATAAAGTGATGTTGAAACTGACACCCCAGATTTGGAAGAAGGTAACGGACAAACGTTATTACAAAGGGCTAGTGCAAAAGTATGACGGTCCTTTCGAGATTGTAAAGAAAGTGGGTATGGTGGCCTATAGACTGAAGTTGCCTGAGAGATTCAAGGTGCACCCAACATTTCATGTGAGTTTTTTAAAGAAATTTCACGATGATGGTTATGGGTTAAGGCAGTACGGGCTCCTCCTAATGTGAGGAAACAATTCAAGAAGGAGATCGAGAGGGTGCTCGATCATAGAATACTTGGTACCAGTAAAAAGAATCAGAGGACAGAATATCTCATTCAGTGGAAGGGCAAAGAAGTAGTTGATGCTACTTGGGAGAAAGCAGTATCCTTGTGGCAGTTTGAGGATCAGGTTTATGCGTATCTCCAAGGCATCTCGACGAGGATGTCGGGTTCATCTGGTGGGGGAGGTCTGTTAGGCCCTCATCAGACTGTGCGTGCGTAGGGGTGCACAGACAGGTGTGCGCGCGCGCATGGGCGCGGGGCTTGGGTCGAACGGACACGGCCGAGCCAAATTAACATTCCTTGGGCGGAGTGTAGTTGAAAAGTATCCTAAAGGGGTCTAGGATGTGAGGTTAAAAGAGCTTGAGGATTATATTTTGGGAAGGTTTCCAAAAATGAAAATATGTCTCCCAAACAAAAATCATATAAGTTCTTGCTAGAGGGTTAAATCTCCAGAATGCTCCTTAGAGGGGGTGACCCTGGTGCCCCCAGGGAGGGTCTTCGGCCATGGCCTAGGGATGGCGTCTAGGCTATGTTTAGAGGTGGTTGAGCTTAAGAATGAGTGGGAAATCAAGTGTTGGATATTTGGCGCCATATGGCGCCAAGTGGGGATGTGTGCGCGCACATGTACGCGCGCACGCTCGCTGGGTAGGTGCGCGCCAGTGCACCCACGTGTTGGCTGATGACGGTGCCTCATTGATGGATGTGATCAAGCGGGTACATGACTGTTATTGGTAGTTATCAGTAGTATCCACGTGGAGCATCTTCACATTTTGTAGGAGGAATCCAACGGTGGTTGTCCCATAAGCTTGGCCAGCGACAAGTGTCTATCCAATTAGCAGATGGCTTGCCTGGTGGACGTGTTGCTAGCTGGTTGGTCCAGCTAAGACCTAGACAGTTGGGGTTGTCAACAGATGCCTCTATTGGCATGTGATTTATATAGCCTAGGCGTTTGAGACATCGGGGTGTGATGTCCAGCGCATGTACACTAGTATTCTTTGTATTTTGTGAGTAATATACAAAGTTGGGAGGGGGCCCCCGTAATTGGTGTGTGGCTTTACTTGTGTTCATGCTTGTTTATTTACTTGATACATGAGCGTGTGTGGGTTTGTGATCTGGATATTATTTGTGTGCGTATTAGCGTTGGGTTGGTTGACTAAGTTGGTGAACTTAGGCCATCACAGCAAAAAAAAAAAAATCTATAGTGTAGATTAACCCTGTGACACTTGTATATATAGGTGTTTGGGAGGATTTGATGTTGGGCTAAACTATGTATTATTTATATTAAACTAATAATATATATATTTTAAATAATATAATAATAAAGAGTATATTTTTTTGTGTAACTTTTAGTATTTTTATTAGAATGAAAAAAATATTATAGTATTAAAATGATAAGGAACCACTTCACTGCAACCGTTTTATTGTTGTACCGATGTTGTCACTTTTTATTTTCTATATCTACACAGTTATAATTCAATTTTTTTTTATATGACAGTGTTCAATGTAGTAATTTAAGACATTCTACAAATTTTCAAAAAATTCAGAATAATTTAAAGTGCTTAAAACAAGGTTCAAACAGTTGAATTTTACATGCGTATACAAATAATTAGGTATGGGTGTAACAAACTGTTTGAACCTTGTTTTTGGCACTGTAAATTATTCAGAATTTCTTTAAAATTTACAGCATATCTTAAATGATTACAATGTAAATAGTCATATAAAAAAATTGAGATTATAACTACTTAGGTGCCGAAAATAACTTAAAAACGTTGCAACCAAAAAAGTGACTGCACCAAAATAGTTACTTTATATTATTTTTGTGTTGTTTCAATACAATTTTAGTGTTTATGGTTGGTTTTGCTCTAGCTCGGCTTTAAAAGGGCAATGTTGGGGTTGGGATACACATAATTTCAGATAAAAATAGACAATAGATAGATGATACTATAAATACAACCCACATTCACTGTTGAGCTGGTCCTCGCGTGGTTTTTGAAAACTAGGAACCTTTCTAAGGTTTGCATCTGACAGATTTTATGTGACATTCATTCCATTAGATTTATGTCAACTGGCTGTCTCAAGTTGCGAAAAGAAAAAGAAAAAACTAATCAACTAGTTCAATTTGACCAGTGAAAGAAAACTTCTTCTTGTCTTTTTTTTTTAATCTTCTTGAAGTTCCGCTAAGTCTAGCTGACCGTGACAATGTTATTTCCAAAGAACATATAATGAAATAGTGTGGAATTCATTCCAGTTAGTCGAACTTGAAGAGTTCCCAACTCAAGTCCAAATTGTCCAAAATGTTCACCAAGAAATAATCCAAAGTGGTCCCCTGCAGTGTATCCATACAAAATTCAATTAGAAATCATGAAGTGGCTTTACTTATTAACTTCTTTTTTTGCAACTTTTCTCAATGGGGTTCTTAGATAGGCCTGCAAAAATAGGAAAGTAGGCACGTGCATAAGTTTAAGAAGAGCATCATATCTCCAAAAAAAAGAATGAGCTGGTCTCCACTCCATTTTCTTCACCCAATGGCCAATCTCACAATGTGTATTGGATTGTGGTGGCCATATCTTTTTGTCACAAATAAATTTATTATTCTAATTATTGAACATTTGACCGTTTAAACTTTGTTTGACCCTTTTTTTTAATCAGATAAGCCTTTTTCTTTTGGCTTCTGCCATAATTGGCAGACAGCACCAATTGAATTGACTTTGAGAACGAACGCATCATTGAAAGAGTATTCGCAATCTACTACTTGCAAGTTCCCTTGATGTAACAACTTTAAATATAAGATTTCTATCGTTAGCCATATAAAAAATCAAATTATTGTTTTGCTTGAACAGAATTTAAAACAATGTAAGAAGACGTAAGCAATACCTTACATAGTTAAAAGGGGTAATATATACGGGAAGTATGCGTTGGTATAAACAAAAATAAGATGAAGCAACAAATAAAAGAATGAACAAGCTTTTCCTGTCAATCTGCCGTATAAGCACTAATAAGTACAATGGAAAACCAACAATTTCAAAGGGAGGAAAAAATTGTGTTAAAACTCCTATAAAACATGATATTCTTGGAATGAACCGAACGTGAGGGGATTTTACAGAAAAAATTACTCTGTTAAAGAGGCTTTCCGCTAAAACCTTGACCATTTCTTTTCATCTTTCCCATCTCCATTTCTCGAGTAGTTTGGCCTTCACCACTCGAACCAGATGGGTAGAGACCATATTCACTGGTCGGTCCACTGTACTCACTGCTGGCACCATACTCCTGGCTTCCTAACGCCATCTTCCTAAACTTTTTCATGTCCTCATTGTATTGACTCGTATCGTAATCAGAGCTTCCATGAGAACTGTAAATGTTGCTGTGGCCGGGCCTGATTCCTTCGTTGAGATCAGCTAGAGAAACATCTCCCTCCAATGCGCGAACAATCTGTTTGTATCATGTAATATAGTTGTGTAAATTTGTTGCCTTCCCAAAAGTAGCAATACATAATTGAAGCACCAAATTGATAAGGCATAAAATTCCAAGTATTTAGTCTTTTACTTTATTCGAGCTTGCAGTATCCCACCCTAACTTACCTCTTTGCAGAAGATATCATCAGGCAACAAATAAATTGACAATCTATGAGTTAACCTAGTCCAAACTCTAGCAAATGGTGAAAGAAGAATTTATTTGAATTTGATTACTAAGGAAAAATCACCTGGCTCATTTTTGGTCGACGCCTAGCAGAATGACGTACACAAGCTGCAGCACAAGCAACCATACGAACCATCTCATTTTCATCATAATTGTTTTGCAGCCTGGGATCAATCAGCTCATCGAAATTTCTGTCTTCAAAAGCTCGATTGAGCAACGGCCTTGCCTGCAATACCAAAACAGAGTTTACTTATCCAATAACACATCAATGATTCTGTCAGCCAGGACCAACAGAGTATCACAATCCTATAGAACAAAACAAGAACATGCACAGACTAAAAAACATGCTACTCACCCAATCTACCAAACTATCCTCCACATAAGAGTGAGTCATATCAACAGGTCGGCGTCCAGTAATTAACTCCAAAAGCATGATACCAAAGGAGAAAACGTCTGACTTTTCTGTGAGCTTCCCACTAGAAGCATATTCTGGAGCCAGATATCTGCAGGTGATTAAATACGAAGTATAGTTAACTAATATCATAACTCAATGCTTGTCAACATATAAATACTCATCAGGCAATGTAAAATGTATCCTGAAGTCAGAGAAAACCATGCCGACCAACATAACTTAACAGCATAGAATACAATGCAATGCCTAATGCAAAAGCTACTTCACAAGAATTACAACTTTCAGGATGTCAACGTCCAAGAATTCAAGATGACATTAGCTTACACACTCAAGGGCCTAGGCCAACCAGTTTTGGCCCATGCAAACTAACATTCATGTTGGGAAATTAAAAAATCAAAACAAAGTCCGAATTTCTATTTACCCAAAAGTTCCCATCACTCGGGTTGAAACATGAGTATTGAGATCAGAAGAAAACTTTGCTAGTCCAAAATCTGCAACCTGCAAAAAAAACCAAACAAAAGATTAGACATGTTGCAAACTTAATGATTATAGCCATTACATCCAAATAGAATTAATTGAATGCTAATGCATCATCTCGAAGAAGTGTGTAAAAATTTAAAAATCTAGGTGTACAGTTGATATCATGATGAATTACCTTGGCCTCAAATTTGAAATCCATAAGTATATTAGCTGATTTAATATCACGGTGAATGATTTTTGGATGACCTGCATACAAGATTTTATGAAGTTAATAAATGGAAGGAGAAATCAATGATAAATAGTTGTAAATTGATCCTTGTCTTATCAGCAATGCATAAGGCCAGTACCCATGAAAATTGAAAGAGAGAGAACTTACAGTCCTCGTGAAGATATGCAAGTCCTTTAGCAGATCCTAAAGCAATTTTAAGTCTGGTGGACCATTCCATGGTGGGTCGTCCCTTTCCTGCAACATAATAATCCACCAAACCCCAGAGTATTATTAGCTAACGTAAAATAAAACGGTGAATCATCTTATGTCAAATTTAAATAGCAATTCAACATACAAATGTTGCTATAATTTTTTGCTTGCAACAGGACACTGGAGAAGTCATTTTCAGAGATATTTTATTAAAAACTAATAAGAGCAGAAAAAAAAATGTACCATGTAAGTGGAACTCCATAGTGTTGTTTGGAACAAATTCGTAAACAAGCATTCTCTGGGCCCCAATCATGCAGTAACCAACTAGTGAAACAAGGTGCTTGTGATGAACTCGGCTAATAATATCAACTTCTGCCTGAAATTCACGTTCTCCTTGACCGCTTCCAGCTTTGAGCTGCTTCACTGCAACTTCCTTCCCATTTGGAAGGACTCCCTTGTGGACATATCCAAAACCACCTTGCCCAAGGAGATTAGCATCTGAGAAGCCATCTGTAGCCAATGCTAACTCCTCATATGTAAATGTGCTCTTTGAAAAGCCTAAAGAATAGCCAGGGGGAGGTGGTGGTGGATGAGGATTGTCAGATCCTGAATAATTAGAGGCTGAGCCTCCACTGCTGTTTGAAAAAGGTGGAGGTGGTGGTGGAGGTTTCAGGCTGTATCCCGGGGGTTGAGAAAGCCGTGATGCGACTGCCGGTGGAGGAGATGGTTTTTGCATATAGACATGGTCGGGAGGGGGAGGATTTTGCTGCCAGCGTTGATTGTTTTCTGAAAAATAGAAAAAAAAAACAGTAGGGAATTGACAGTGAGAATGACTTATTAGAAATTTAGAAGTAAGATTATTTAAGCAATACAATATATTCTACACGCATAAATCGCTTTGTTTTAAATAAATAAAACAAAATTGAAAATGAAGTTGCATCCATAAGACTCCAGAATTATTAAAAGTAAAACGCATTTTTATTTCTTCTTCCTTAAAAAAATAGAATTGAGAAATGTATCAAAACTACAGTTTCGAAAACCTATGATATTGACAGCCTCATTTGATGGTCCAATGATTCCCGGGAACATTTTCTTAGATAAAGGAGAAAAAACATGATTTTCCACGAGTAAAAGTTTGAGCAAAATTGATGATATTTAAATAGAAACAGGAATTAAAATATAATAATAACCCTGAATCAGCATTAGTCTTTTTTTTGACAAAAAAAATCAGTATTAGTATTGATCAAGTTAATTTACCAAAAAATATTTTCATTTAAAAACATTGATAGAAATGAAGGCTTTTTTAGCAATTTCAGGAATGGGTTAAAAACTTCAAATTCATAAGAATGCTCATCAATGACCAGATCTAAAGATGCATACCAACCCAAACAAATAAAGATCACATAAAATCTGAGATTCGAAAAATTCAAAAATCAGATTGCATGCCTCAATATTTTGAAATTTTTGGCAAATCCAATGAAGATAAAAATAAAATAATAATAATAATAAAAAAACTTACTTGTGTAAATTTAAAAAGTAAAATCATTACCTTTAGGCCCAGGAGGTGGCGGAGGAACGTAGTAACCTTCTTGGTCGCGTCTCCTTCTCTTCTTCTTGGTGCAACAAACGCATAGAATGCTCAGCACAACTAAGATAGCGACTGCGCCTATAGCTATCCCAACCACAACCCCGGTCGACATCGACGGCGAACTTGAGGGTCCCGGTGCTGACGAAGACCTAGAAGGAGGGGGCGGGCTCCGGCTCGGATTAGAAGGTGTTGTTGGCGTGTTGGTACGAGACGGGGGCGGAGGAGACCTCGACGGAGTAGATGGAGTCGCTGGAGTTGTGGACGGCGTCGATGGTGGCGGTGGAGAAGCCGATGAGTCCGGAGGTGGCGTTGTAGTCGAGGGAGGCGAGGGAACTGGTGTAGTAGGCGCTGGTGGCGAGGGAGTCGGAGGGGTAGCTGCTGGCGGCGAGGGAGTGGTAGAAGGAGGCGGAGATGTGGCAGCCGGAGGAGACGGAGTGGCTGGTGGAGGTGCGGGAGTTGATGGAGTAGTAGGCGGCGTTGCGGTTGGGGTCGGAGGGGGTGGTGAGGTCGAGTTAGTAGCCGGCGGCGAACTCGGCGCCGGTGAACCTCCCGGAGTTGACATCAGAATAACCAACAAAAAATTCTGCTACAAATTGGTGCGTAGTCAGTAGTCTTTAACCGGAGCTTCTTTCTCTCTCTATATAACTTTTCTTTAAGAGAGATAAAGCGTCCTTAGTTCGTAGCAGAGAGAGAATTGGGCAGTGAGTAGGAAAGAACCG
This sequence comes from Humulus lupulus, assembly GCF_963169125.1. Lineage (NCBI taxonomy): Eukaryota > Viridiplantae > Streptophyta > Magnoliopsida > Rosales > Cannabaceae > Humulus > Humulus lupulus. Next base: position 45,424,447 of record NC_084800.1, on the reverse strand, counting down.
AGTTTTTGAAAACTCAGTTTCTTTTTGTTTTACAGAAAGGGAAAGAGAGATATTAAGGGGAGGAAGAGGGGATTATCGTCTGCTACGGCGACTCAGGCTAAGCAGGTGTGGCCTACTACAGATAATAAGAGAAAGGGGTAAACCGGTAAAATAGTGGAGCCCACACGATTGGCCCGCGCATTTCTCCGTTTTATACTCGCTTTGGATATTTTTCTGCCGTGGGGTCGGCTTTATAATCTATGTTTATTTTTATTTTGACAAAATTATCTTATTTTATTTTTATTTTTTTGACAAAATTATCTAATTTTATTTTAATTTTTAAGGTGGGGGGCTTTGTCATGAGCTTATTATTTTAATTTTTTGAATTTTGTTTATTTATTTAAATTTTCCTCAATGCAATTTTGAGTAGGTGGTAGTAGTAGGAGTCTTGCATTGCATCCGCTTTAAGATATTCTCTAGTGGGGCCAAAAATATGGCCCATTTAAATATTGTATTGTGTGGGGTCCATAATAATACTTTTGTTATCACAAAAATTATTGGTTGCTTTTTCACATTACAATAATTCAAATAATATGCTTCTCTGTATTATTCATTTTTGGTTGTGATAATATTATATTTATTAATTATAATCCCAAGCCCCTTAGCCGTTACTCTACTCTCTCTCCTCCCCTCCCCCCAAAGCACTCCCCCCTAAGCACTCCTTGCGAAAGAGATGTAAAATAAAAATTATTAAATAGTCATTTAATGGTTGGTGTAAAGTTATATTTTTTTTCCTAAATGAATAATATTTTTTTATATATAGTAAAATACTATTCATCAAGCTATAAATATTTTTTTATTTTTTTATAAACTTTTGTATATATGAGTGATACTATTATATTTAATTATTTTATTTCTTAAAATAAATAAAATATTTTTTAAAAATATAATATTTAAATGATGTAGAGAAAAAATAGAGAAGTTGATATATGGTATAATGTAAAAATTTGAGGTAAATTATAAAAAAATATATATTTTGGTGATGTATTTTGTAATACACTTTCTCTATAATATTTAGCTAAAACTCACAAAAACACATTTTATCAGCTCATTTATACATATATTTGTAATAGCTATGCACAAACTCTAATTAATCTATATCTACATTTACATATCATTTATATAATATTTTAATATTATTATTTTTCTTTATAAACTTTTTTTCTCCTATTTAGTATATATATTTATTATTATTTTTTTTCAATTATTTTATTTTACTTTAATTAATAAAATATGTTTAAAGATATAATATTTAAATGATGTAGAGAAATATATAGAAAAATTGATATATGGTATAATATAAAACTTATAGATAAAATAGAAAAATGTGTATTTTTTAGAATTATTTTAAAGAATGTAGTAAATCATTTATTGGGAATGCACTTAACTACTAAAAATACATATAACATATTCTAAAATTCAATCATTATGAGTAAATAAAATAGTGTTTATTTTAAAATAAACACCAATACATATGTTGAGTAAATAAAATTCAATTCGAGACTTTCCTTTTCTTTTTTTTTTTGGTATGTGCGTTTTCATACCTACCAATACATATGTTCATATATCTTTGAAGTAATTGTCGTTTCACATTAAAGGAAAAACAACCTATATTGACCCTTATATAGGTTCCCATAAATCATGCTAACCAAATATATTATAGGAAAATTTTGGGGTGCACCCCTAAAACGGACCTGGTGTACTTATGGTGTTTTTAGCTCATGAAGTATTTTGCAAATTTTTAAAAAAATTCGAATTATATACAAGGACGAAAACAAGGTTCAAATATGTTTCATTCTACGCGCATAAAAAAATTAATCACACGTGTAATAACTTATTTTGAATATAATTTTCGGTACTGTAAATTATTCAAAATTTTCTAAAAATTTACAGAATGTTTTTAATAACTAAAATGTACACAATCATACAAAAAAAAATTTGCCGAAAATATTTCTCAAGCCAAAAACACTAAAGAATGTCCTGTGCCATTTTTTTAGGGTGAATAGAAGAATTCATATATTATATATACATATATTATATTGCGAGGCTGAATACATAGAATTAAATCATGTTATAAAAGGCAAAAAAAATACGAATAAGGATGTTATTATGTGTAGTGATAGTGAGGTGTCAAAATAATGGGATTTGATTGGAATCCTTTTTGTTAAAGAAAATGAGTTGGTGTGGTGATGGTTTGAGAGAATAAGATTCGAGACAAATTGATATGTTAGCAAAATACATTAATGGTTGTTAAGAATTTTCAGATTGTGCAACCTATATTTCCCGGTGTCAAGTGGGAACAAATTCAATTCTTTTAAGTTATCCAATCACATCTGTCGTTGCACATTTTTCATCTTTCTCTCTCTTTTTTTATTAAATTATTTATATATTTTATAACTCAAACAAAACATCCAACTTCCCGACAAAACACTGTGACAGCCTGAAACTTCCAAGGAGAAAAATAACAAAAGAAATAAGAGACAATATATATTTTTTTTGGTAATTTGGTATTTGCCCAAACAAACATGGAGCCACAAAAACTGCACTTAAATTTTAGAATGTGAAATATTTGATAAAAACAAAGGAAGAAGATATCCCATTTTTCACGCATACAAAAAAAAATATTAATCACTGGTATTTATTTGTATGTATATCATTCCTTTCTTAGTTTATCAAATCAAAATAATTTATATGACATCGTGTGAATCTTTATATATTTATGTAATTATGATATGAAATGTGTTTTTTTAAGTATATATTTGATGAAATAATGACCAAAAGTAGCGTATCATAACTTCAGTATCATCATAACCTTTCTAAATAATCAACAGATACCATGATGAATAGATTTATATTTTAATTAATCAAATTTCAATATACTATCTTTTTCTTTATCATTGCATAACATATCTTATATATATATTCAACCCACACTTGATCGTAGCAAAAAATAAAGAGTATAATAGTAACCTTTTCTTTCAATATTTATAGTAATCCTTGTTTAATTATTAGACTACATAATTTACGATTCTAAATTTTCATTTCCAGTACTGAAAAAATATATAGATTGAGAAATTTATTTATTTAAACAAATTTACTTCCCCATTTGCACTAGTTGCCTAGTTATATTCCCACAAAGGGGATAAAACAAAGGAAAGAAAATGAATATGTAAAAGTAAAAGATAGCAGTGTATAATATTATTATAGTATTTTCCAAGAAAGGAAGTCTAAGATTAGGTAATCCTAATTTATCTAATTTAATAATTTATGATATTTTTCATATATACAGAGTAGCTGTGGCTGTTACTCTAAGTAAAGGTCACCACCAGCTGGAAATAAATCACAGCTAACCAAACCAAAAGATTTTGGCGTGTTTCCTATCATTTAAACCCAAACTTATTGTAATATTTAAAACCCTAAACTACAACACTTAAAAATCTTAAAATCAATAGTCAATAATTTCATCAACCCATATACATAAATACTACTCTCACTTTCTGTAAATAATTTTATATCTCACACACTCCATAACTCACTTTACAATCCTTCAATCCAAGAATATCATGTCTACTAATTAACACCTCATTCTTCTTCTGACCATTTTTATTTAAATATTCCTCGTTACTTCGTGTCCTTTTTAAGTCTCAAACAAAATATCCACCTTTCTTTTGTACCTTTTTATATATATATATATAAAGATATTCATTTATCAAATAAATATAAAAGAGAAATTGACGTATTATATTAGTTTCCTTACAATAAAGCATGAACACAAATATTTATATAAAAAAGTAAGTTTATAATATGATAATGTTTGACGCAACATTTAATCCTTGCATATTCATTTTTAATAACTTATAAATTTACACGTAGGCTTCACATTTTCGTACTAGATCTAGTAGAACGATTAGAATTTTATTAATTTCTAAGACTTGTATATAAACAATATACATTGGAGTTGTATGATTTTTTTTTACGTACGGATCTGAATTATTTCCAACTGTCACACTGAATGACATAAATGATACGCAACCGAGAGTATTATTATTACACATTAGCTAATATTGACTAATAAAATAGTATTAATTAATGAAAAATTAGTAACAATAAAAGAGACATTATATTATATAGGTGTGTACTAAGATATGTTTATGAGATGACTGTTTCAATCTTCTTGGGCTCTTCAAAGGCGGCATAATATTACAAACTAATTTGGTCAAAGACATAATAATCAATGGTCTTCTTCAATAATGCTTTCGCCGGCGATGATTACCGAACAAAATCAGCACTATGTTAAAGATCTGACCTTCCTACTTTTACATTTTCAGATCTATATCTCAATTCTCACAACAACATCATTTCGAATCAAAAATTTTAACGCATAAGTTAGAATTTTACAAGGGATAACAACTAAAGTCAACTTTTTTTTAATCTTTTTCTAAAGACAAAAGGACAGCAAGAAAAATTTGAGGGATTAGAACTAAAATCTAATGTAAATTTAGAAAAGGTTTTTTTTATCTAGAGTTTTTATTATTTACACTTTGTAAGACTTATGTTCAAAAAATTGATTTTGTATTAATTAGGTCTTCGATATTTTCAAATAGTATCATTTGAGTATTTAAATGTTATTTTTATTTTTATTTTTTTTTCAAAATACATAAAAAATATAAAAAATGGTGAATCAATCTTAAAAAAATTTGAAACACTTAATTTATGACAATACCAAATATGATATTGAAAAAAAAATTATGACATTTTAAAAAATATTTAATAGTTTAATATTATAAATTAATTTTTCATTAAAAAAAATTCTTACGTATATTTTTAAATATTAATAACTAAACTATTACGAAATTATCAATATTTATCATGCGCAAATTTATTTTTATTTTGTAATTTTTTTTCTATAATTCTAATGGTGAATATTTGACCCGCAGACCCGTAACCCGGTTTTTGACAAAACCCGTTAGATTCTGGTTAAATCCAGTCTGAACCCGACATGGCTCGGGTCAGGTTCGGGTTTTGAATGTGTGGTGTCGCGGGTTTGGATTTAGACCTGAAACCCGAACAAATAAAAAAATTATTTTAATTTTAATTCAAATTTGAAGACAAAAAAACCCTAACCCCCTACCCTTTCAAAAAAGTTCACCAAGGCCCAATTTGTAAAAAATCAATTGAATCAAACTAACAACAAAATTAAAAAAACATGTGAAAAGTACAAAAAAATTAAACCCGAAATTACCCAAAAAACTGAAAAATTCGGAGTGGGTTCGGTACCCTATTTCCCAATCCGAAACCCACAAAACTCTAACCCGATGCACCCGAAACCCGAAAAACCGACCCATGTGCACCCCTATATAATACAACTTATAACTAATCAAATCTCTTCTATATAATAAGTGTGTTAATAATGGAGATTCTTAGTTTTAACGGATTTTATTTTTTTCTTTAACTTTAACGGAATATTTTTATACATAGCAGAATATTCTTATATTTAACGGTAGATTGCAAACATGATTTAAACTTAAATCAAATGAAATAAATAAACAAATTAAAAATAATATCATATTAAACATATAACATAATAATAAAATTATACGTTTTATAACTTAAATAAAATTTAATTAAACTTAAACTTCGCGTATTAGAATAATATCATATTAAACTACTTGAAGAAAGGGTAGAATTAAGACAGATATAGATTGGATTTAAAAAAGCGTAAGCCTCGGGCAATTTGGCGATGAAAAAACTACTTGAAGAAAGTCCAGAAATAAGACAGATACAGATATAACATAATATAATCTATTATCAGCAAGAAACAAATTTCTTTTTTTTTAAAAAAAAAAACTAGCAACAAACTTAAATTTAAAATTCATGTATAATATTAATATTATATTAAACATATAATATATAATCTCTTGTTGTCACTACCAAATTCAAAAAGTAGAACAAACATAAATTGATTAATTAAAATATGATATTTTTAAGATATTTTATGATAATTTAAATAATTAAATCATATTTATTTAAAAATAATAAAGTCATACATATCATTTTTTTTATCTTGTAAATTTGTGTGATAGTTTATTTTTTATCAAGTGATTGAAGCTTTTTTTCTTCATCAAATTCACCAAAGGACATTGCGAGATACATTAGAAACTAAAAATAGTTGATGCATGTATACTACAATACACTATAACTTTTTCTATTATTATTTTATCTATTATTATTTTCTTTTTAAATATTATTGTAATTTATATATATATATATGTTATGCAGCCATGTAAATATATATTTATGTCAATATTGTGTTTAGATGTCATATAGTAGAGATTATTGATATAAATATTTATATATATTATAGAATTGTCATTCATTCTATTATATATTGAAGAAAAATAAGTGAACCAATTTTTATTAAAATTATAGATAATGTTTTGCTTTAATTTTTTTTTAATACATTTATGTCATACATTATATTAAACATATTTTATTTATTTTTATGATATTTTTTATTTATTTAAAATTTACATGATAATTAAAAAATAATAAAAATAAATACATGTTTGAATAAGCATGTTATAATTTTAAAATTAAGCAAACGAGCATTGCGTATTATTTTTACCTAGTATATATATGCACTTAAATAACTTTATATATACTATTAAGTTGCATTATTTATAAAAAAAATGTATAAAACAAACAAGCATAGACATAATAAAAAATGATAATATTAAAATAATCGATATAATATAGTTATTAATATTAATTATAAAACAACAATGTAGGTAATAATATTTTTTTAATGAAAAATTAATTTAATTTATAAAACTATATTAAATCTTTTTTAAAATATCATGAAAATATTTTACTTTCAATGTCATGTTTGGTTTTGTCTTAAATTATGTAGTCTAATTTTTTTTTAAATTAATTCACCATTTTTTTATGTATTTTGAAATAAATAAAAATAATTTTTATGGATCTAAATGATAAGTTGATACAAAATAAATAGGACATAAGTATTACAAAGTCTAAAATAGGAGGAGTTTGGCTGAAAACAAAAAACTCAATAGAAAACATAAAGAATTCTCACACCAAACTTTGAAAAAGTAATGAACAGGGAAGTTAGTATTTTTTTCCTACAATTATTCTGACGGTTTTTTTACTCAGTAAAGTCCACAATCAAAATAGTGATTTCCTATCATTTTTATTTATTTTGTCCTTATATTTCAAAGGCATAAGTTACGGAGGAAATTTTCTAATTAAAATTATGAGTCAAAATCAAATGGAAAGTGGAATTGTATATTAATGTCAAAGACTGCCGTATTATTCTTATGATGAAGCGCGTGCGTACAAGCGTATTGGCCGGTAGCTTGTGAGTTGCGAGGGTGATTTTCATAATTAATACTAATCATGAATTAGATGAAAATAAGTATAGGATTTGTCGTTAGGGATGATAATATATATGTATTATATTTATTTAGTTAATTAGTAGTAAGTTATATAATATAGCAAATTAAGACGGTGAGTAGAGAATTCCTCTTTTTTTTTAGAAAAAAAAAAGACGGTGAGTAGAGAAAGAAGAGAAGTAGCTGGAAAATGAGTCTAGAAACAAAGGTGGATCATTGTGTTTGTGAGCTGTGGTGACTACTATAGTAAGACCTATTCAAGTTTTTGCATAGATTGGACCAAATAATCATTTGATTTGACAAATGTCATCCTTGTAATGCCACTACCTCTTCTCTTCTCCTCCACCATTGACAATCACTACTTCCATTATCGAATTATTAAAGAAAGAAAAGCAAATACCAGGAATGCCACGAACTATTATTATATATATTAAATAATTCTAAATATATATATCATTCATTTTCCTAGTAAAAATAATTTATTGAGTAGGTTTCATAAGAGAAATCGACTGAGTGTATATAGTAACCTTCCGGTCTTTTTAAAATTTAAAATACATATTATAATAGTTGTATGTTTCATAAAAATGAAGGGTCTTTGTTATAATAAATAAATAAATAAAAGGAAGATTTGGAACTTTCATGTAGCGAGAAGAAATATATTACCACGAAGTTAGCCACAGAACTAAGAAATTACCTTATTTTTTTACCGCAACACTCCATCTAGCCAGTGTAAATGGTATTCTTTTATATTTAAAGAGCATGTGACAAATATTATATCATATTAATTGTCACATCCTCCATGCACGTGACATATATATCTCTATCTATTATTATTATTATTTAATTTTTTTTTTAAAAAAGTAAGAAAGCCAAAATGGAAAACATCGAGGGAAGATGTCAAAATTGAAGTCCAAATAAAATTAGGATTTAAAGGAAAGAGTAGTTTTGAAATTATCTACTCCGGTTTTGATATTCATATTTAAAGCATGCAAAACACGAAAGCAAGCTTAATGGCCAAGTCATAGTCCAACTTGTGCTACTAGCAGTAGTAGTAGAGGTAGAGGTGGTAGTAATAGTAAGGGGCCTGCAGCCTCAGTCCCCACGCCATGGGATGTTGTGTTGGGATGGTGCGTTGGGGTGGGAGTTCTCATGTTTGACCCTGCAATGCATGCGTATCTCATCTCCAATTCCAATTCCAATTACAGACATTTCATTATAGGGTCCCACTCTCCATATTATTGTCGTTTTTTAGTTTATTATTATTTTATTTTTTCTAAAGAGAAAAATAAAAATTATTGTGAGTTTTTTTTAATAAACATATAATGAATGGATGGAGGAGATTGAGTGTCACATGCTTGTTAGTATTATTTTAATTCCCCTTCTCATAATTAGTGCCTTGACATTCGCTTTTTCCTCTGACTAAAGGCAAATATTCAGCTGTATACAGCTAATGCCGCTTTTGTATATATCTTTTATTTTTCATTAATTTATTACTTGACTAACAACTGCTGCTTTAACGGTCAACAACTCATTTCTACATGTAATAAAACACCCTATTAAACGACAAAGAGTTCATTTTTATATTTTATTTTATTCAGCCACAACTTAACTAACTCCTTTCAACCTTATTAAATTTTCAATTTATGAGAAAACCCAGAAAAACAAAGTGGACATCTATGAACCAAACTGTAGACTTTTTTTTTCTGTTCTTATGTAACTGAAAAAAATAATAATAAATGAAATTGAATTTTCATGACAAATCAATTACCAATTTACATGTTACAAGCATCTCTATGAAACATCTTTCATTGACAACATTAACAATACTGCTTCCTTTGATATTTTCTTCATTTCTTTGGTATAAATAACCCTTAAAAGCTACAACTACAAATGGGCATAGTCAAACATATTACTGGTGCTTAAGGATGCAGGAAAAAAAACTGCATTTTTTTGAGGGTCTTCTGTTACTTTGAAGTCATCCCATCAACCAAAGCTGCTCCTTTGAGAAAAGCCATCTTCCTAATATGTTCCTACTGTTTTCTGCTTCTGAGTAATTAGCCAAAACTCAAGTGCCAGGGAAGCTACTGTTTGTGCTGGAAAGAATTATGAAGGCACAGACGACAGAGAGTGAGAACACAGACAACCAAGTGCCCTCGGTGTACATCTCCATTGCATCAGTGAAAGAAAATCGAGTGCGGTTTTCAGCCCAGTTACGAATTCTGTCTGCCTCTGCAGCATACAATGCTCTTCCCTGAAAAGTATGATCCAATCAGTTCTTGCTTATTAGATAATTATACTATTTAATAACCATGTTGTTTATAAGGAGTAACCAAGCTCAAAACCGTCTAGCCAAAAAAGTACTCGACTCTCCTGAAAAAGCTACCAAAGTTTTAAGAACTCAACACGTGACTGCAGCACCCATACAGAACCTAGTTCTGTTATATTTGGTGAGCTGGTTTCTCAGTCTGTCATGAATCATTTGACAACAGGAAACTTTCACCAACTCAAATAACATGGAAATTAGCAGGCTACAAGCACATGATTTTAGTTATCCTCATTTAATAAGCGCCTATAAAATTGTACTGCATTGAAAATTGCACAACTTTTTGGCAGTGTACTATGAAGGTAACTGTAGGACATTCACAATGCATACCAGATACCTCAACAAGATAATTAAGTTTAATTTTATGTATGTGCACCAATGTGATGTTATGATACATATCTTAAACTTGAAGATACAAAACTTACCTGTTCATCAAACCAGCGCCCTTGTCGCAGCCATATGGTAACCAAAGCAAGTAAGATTCTAGGTGGGGTCAGGTAGTTTATGGCCTTCCCACTTCCCTTTACAACCCGCATCCGTGGAACTAAAGTTCTAGCGACAGTTTCGGGCAGCTCACATATGATGTTGAACATTTGCTTATTTTGTATGGTGGAACCACTGAAAACAACCAATAGTCGACATATCAGGCCTAAGCATGATCAGAGTACAAATACACAGCTTTTTTCACAGAAAGCAAACTGATCAGCCAGAGAAAACTCATTTTACTAAAGAATAAAAACCTTAACAAGTTTGCTTTCACTTTTGGAGAGAAAACAGTCACATCCTATAAATAGTGAGCCAAACAAATTGATACAAGTGAAATAATAAGTAATAGTAGGCAGCAGCTAACAGGGATTCATTTAAAGCACCTCAGAAGTAAATCTGTAAGAACCATTCCTGGAGATGCTGTGTGGACTCCTACTTTGGATCGCTTTGACTCCTTAAGGAGTGATGCTTGAAGCTGCCTTAGGCCACATTTTGTCGATCCATAGCTACATGGAAATGAGACAAACTAGCATAAGTATCATTATCGCCCACCATAAATTTGAATCACAATCTTAAATAATTAGTTGACATCTTCTGCAATTCCTGGAGCAAAAAGCTAATTTACATGGAACTTACACAGCAGTCAAAGGGGTACTTGATCCCCCAGAACCTGCCCCATCCATGTTAAATATGTGCCCTCCCTTCACTTGGTTTTCCATTAAACCCATGGCTTCTCGAGTGCAAAGAAGGGAACCAACCAGGTTTGTTGAGACAATCTAACGAAAAAGGATAAGTTCAAATAGTTTTCACCATATATATGAAAAATATTATATGGCTAGAAGATAAAGCAGATATCACAACAGAATGAAGTAGCTAGAAATAAACATCGATCATAGTGCATCAATGGGGAAAGGAATTCCAACAGAATTGCAAAACTTCATACAATGGCATCCTTGGATTCTTACTTGGGATACAAAGATGGTAAGGGAAAAAAATGTTTAGGAAAAACGAATAAAGTGCTGCAACAAATAACCCAAGTAAAGAGCCAGTCATCAAGTACCTGTTTAATGTCTTCATCAGTGAACTGCAGCAAGGGTCTAAATCCTTTGTTTGTGCCAGCATTATTAATCTGTCCAGGAGTTTAAATAATTAAATTACGAGCTTAACTTTCATGAGTTGGTAATGTAAATTCTGAAACACAAGAGAGCTAAAACTAAATTCATCTACATGATAAAATGAGTATGACCCTCACTTGCCACCTCCTCTCTCTGCCCCTCACAAGCAGATGAAAAAAAACTCTAACAAAGCAACGACAACAATTGCAATCAGATATGAGTGAGTTACTAAGTACAAAGAAAAACTCACCCAAATATCAATGCAACCAAGTTCTTTGGCAGCAAAATTGCCCAATTTCTGTACATCATCAGGATTACAAACATCGCATGCTATTCCGACGACTTTTGCATGTCTCAGGTCTGTCCTGGATGAGCCACCTGCAGAGAGTAGACCTTCCCTCAAGTTTTCCTCAAGCTCTCTCACAGTTGCGTCTACAGACTCGGGGCTGCCTTAACACAATTCCGTCATATGGTCAGGAGAGTAGATTATTTGTGTAACAAACAAAAAAAAAAACTATATACAAATACATTTAGAATTCAACAGTTGACATTTTCTGAAAATCACCTGCGAGAAGCAATAACCACTCTATCTCCAGAAAGAAGAAATTCACGAGCAAGAGCCTTCCCAAGTCCCCGTGTACTGTACAATGACAATCCAATCAAAACAAGCAACAATAACATTAAAATTACTATAAAAATCAGAGTATACATCGAACTGGATAAGCAACCATAGAAAAACAAGCACTGTTTTAGATCTCAAGTGCAAGCAAAAGACCAATAAACAAATATGGAGAGAGAAGAAAGAGATGGTACCTTCCGGTTATGACAACATTACGTGGACCAGCACGACAGTGTTCCTCTAAAACCATGTTAGCTCCTATCATAGTCCCAATGATAATCCCTCCAAGCCAGCTATACCAGATTAAGGTGTTCATTTGGCTGTCACCGCCTTCAAAACAGTTTTTGACACAGTATAAGTTAGTCATTATTGTTGTAAAAACATCAAAATGTATTTTTTTGGGTGAATTAAAAATGTATTTGAGAGTATTATGGTTTGATTACCTGATAACTGAAATCCAACGCCTAATATAACTCCAGTACTCATCATGGTCACAATATATCTTCCAATTTGGACGGCAATCTGGTTGGTTTTTTAGGACAAAAGAGAAACAGCTTAAATCAAATAGACTAACTATTATTTTTATGAGAATGTTCTTTAATGAATCCAAAAGTAGTAAAAAGTTGGTCAGTAGTCGAAAACCTTAGCAATATAAGATAAGTTAGATGACCATATCATGTCTAAAATTTAGATTTTGCTTAGCAAACTAGAAAAGTGAGGTCTTATACTAATTATGGCAGTTATATATAATAATATTTAATGAGAGAGGATTATATAACCAAATTAAGCAATTTAAAATTTATTCAACTGGCAAAGAAGCGAAATTCACTATAAAATAAAAACTCACCGAGGAAAAGACTTCCTCCAACTTGGCCACAGCTTTGGTATACTCGTCATCATTTCTTGAACCAGAGCCAAAACCGGCAGTGACCGCGTACTTCAAGCAACTCCAAAACCCATTTCCCTTGTTCAATTTCACACTTTCCTTCACTTTCCCACCGTTTCTCGCACTTTCTCTCTCTTTCTCTTTCACGTCCCCTCCATCGCTACTTTCACTCCTATAAGCCCTGCACTTTTTCAAGCGAAACCCATCACAGCCAGTGCGCAATGACCCACCTAAACCGGGTCCAACTCCAAGTATGATGGTCGGGCCGGTTCGGAAATGAGCTTTGGAATTGAACCGGTCTAAGTGTAACCCAAGTGGCCATATGTGAAGCCTTGTAACAGCAGCAGCCATTGAAGACAGAATTCAAAGCTCAAAACTTTATCGAAATGGTTCCAGTTTTGTTGGGAGTGCAGCTACTTTTGTACATTTGGGTTTTACTGTTCTTTCATTATTCTCCTTTTTATTTTCACAAATATATATATTTTTAGAGAAAGGTTGAGGATCAAAACAAACAATGTAGTCAATAAATATCTAAATCTAATGAGTTAGAGAGAGAAGGAATTGGGGAGATCTAGGAGAGTGAGGATTGTGATGACCACACGTTAAAGCAACCTAATCTACTAGCGATTAGATGCCACGTGTCTTTGTGGGTCTGTGGCTTCGTGTTAGATGTTGTTTGGTGGTTGTGGCACGTAACTGGAAGAAGAAGATGACTTTACTGTGTTAGCCCTTGGACTTCCCTATCTTTCTCAGCGAGGAAAGAAAATAAGAAAGAAGAAAAATATGAGATGGATAAAAAATTAGAAAGAAAGAAATGAAAATCATTTCCTTCCTAGTTGTTTGCTACGTAGGAAGGAAAGAAAATTTGTATATAGTCTTTTATTAATATTTCCTTCCTTATATTATCCTAAAGAATATTAATATTATGTTTTTTGTAAAAATATTTTATCATTTTTACTTTTATTTATTTGTAATAGATTTTTCTCTTCAGTTTTCTTTTCAGATTGGAGTGAAAAAAATTTATGAATCTCATTTATTTTCTTCCACTCATTTTTCTCTTTTTTTTATTTTTATTTTTTACCAAATAACTCAATTTTATCTTTTTTTTTACTTTTTTATGCTCTATTTTCTTTCCCTATGCTTTTCATCACTACTAAACATAGGTAGTAGGCCGTTAATATATATTATTATTATTTTCAATCTAAATCTTAGACTTAGGATAGGGGCTTATTTCATGCTATATGCACGATAATTTGGTGAAATTTTTTAATATGTTAATATAAATTATTATTCTAAATATATGACAATTTTAATTTTTTAGACAAAAATATCCCTAACATTTAAACATCATTTTTTTCTCTCAATCTGAATTCTCTCTCTCTAACATCTCTCATTCTCTCACTCTTTCTCATTCTAATTTTATAGATCTCAAAAAAATACTAAAATTTAAAAAAAAAAATCTGAAACAGATATTTGAATGAAAAAATATGAACTTTTAACATTTTCGTCAAATTTCATTGCAGAGCATCGAAAAAGCATCGTTTTGGCCAAAAATCAAATTTTCATGATTACATTGCAAAAGCATTATTTTGGCCAAAAAAAAAAAGTTTTCATGATTGCATCGCAAGAGCATCGAAACACCATCGATTTTGCATCAAAACACAATCGAAAAATATCGTTTTTGCCAAAAATCAAGTTTTTATAATTGCATCGCAACAACATCGAAACACTATTGATTTTGCATCGAAAAAGCATCGCTATGGCCAAAAAATAAGTTTTCATGATTGCATCGCAAGAGCATCAAAACATCATCAATTTTGCATCGAAAAAGCATTGTTTTGGCCAAAATCAAGTTTTCATGATTGCATCGCAACAACATCGAAACAGCATCGATTTTGCATCGAAACACCATTGATTTTGCATCGAAAAATCATCGTTTTGGCAAAAAAAAAAATCAAGTTTTCATGATTGCATCGAAACACCATCGATTTTGCATCGAAACACAATCGATTTTGCATCAAAATTGCATCAAAAAATCATCGTTTTTGCCAAAAATCAAGTTTCATTATTGCATCGCAAGAGCATCGAAATTGCATCGATTTTGCATTGAAAATGCATCATTTTGATGCAATTTAGATGCTTTTCTTTTTATGGTGTTTCGATGCAAAATCAATGATGTTTCGATGCTCTTGCAATGCAATCATGAAAACTTGTTTTTTTGGCCAAAACGATGTTGGTTCGATACAAAATCGATAGTGTTTCGATGCAAAATCGATTGTGTTTCGATGTTGTTGCAATGCAATCATGAAAACTTGATTTTTGGCCAAAACGATGATTTTTCGATGCAATTTAGATGCTCTGCAGTGAAATTTGATGAAAATTTTAGAGGTTCATATTTTTTCACTCAAATGTTGGTTTCAAATGATTTTTTGTTTTAATTTTGGTATTTTTTCGAGATTTACAAGATTAGAATGATAGAGAGAGTGAGATACTGAGAGATGTTAAAGAGAGAGAAAATGAGTGTTTGAATATTAGGGATATTTTGTAGAGTCCAAGAACTTTACTTAGCTAGTTAGATAGTAGTAACAATAGTAATAGTTGTAGTATTTTTATGACTGTAGATTTTGGTTCAGACCGGGATTTAGTTGGACACTCATAGTAACACTTGTAGATTTTCTAAGTTTAACCTATAGTTTAAGAATATTAATTTTAACCTAAGGTTTGATTAATATGACTAATATTGATTGTGATATTTATTATATTATAAGGTTTAGATAGACCCAATAAGATAATAACACTTGTCTTGTGTATGTTTAATGATAATTAAGTATTTTTTAGGAATAAACTTATTAAGAGTAATATTTGAATATCCTAGGGTTTGTCAGCAGCTTTGAAATCGTTAGAGGACTTAGTTAAGGTTGTTTACTCAATTCAAATTAGGCTGAAAAAGTGTAATTACGTGTTTAATATTTCAGTGTATGCCGATATATCGCAGCTATATGGGGCGATATATCGCCATACGAGGATACGAAAAACATGTAACTTCGCACGATCACCTTGACGAGCCCCGGGCATATTAGCCCAGGCGATATATCGGGTCCTTTGAATGATTTTTGAATGTTTTTTAAACCGAGCTCATTTTAATCTTTAACCTCTTGATAAGTCCAACATCTTTCTGACCGAGTGAACGATAATTCAAATATTTTTCATTTAAAAAGCCATTATTTTATTCAAGTTAAATAAAGATCTTTTCATTCTTGAACTCTATAAATAGGACTTAGTACCCAGCCATTTATTCATTCATCAAGCAAAGTTCAGAATCTGCAAGCTGCTAGGTTATTTTTGAGTGCTTAAACACTTGGGTTGGGGTTATAAGTTTTATCCTTATAAGCTTAATAAACACTCGGGAAGTAAGGTTCATAGTATATTTCTATTCGAGGTGTAGTTCGGTTATAGAAGCATTAAAGGTATTCCAAAATCTAGTTCATTTCTGTATTGTTTCCTTAAGTTCTTATAGTTTTCTACTCAAAATCCTAACTCTATTCTTTATTCTTGGTTAGGAAATCTAGGATCTTGAACATAAGATTCTTGGTAAGTATCTTTTCGATGATATAGTTCTTTCATTCTTTTCATCCCTTTTTCATTAGTATACTCACCTTTCTTTGATGGTTTTTAGGAGTGTTCCAAAGTCTCAATCATGTTTCAATGTCCCAGTATAGTTGGTAAGGAAAATAGGATAGGATTTTATATGTTATGTTATGATTTATGTGTTATGTTATATGTTATATTATGTATGTTTGTAGACTTGGGCATATGACTTGTATAACTAACAATCCCCAATAAATTTATGGGCATATGACTTGCTTAGCTAGCAAGCCCCACAAATCTAATGGGCATATGACTTGTTTAGTTTACGAGCCCCAAGTAATAATGGCCATTATAGTATATGTGACATGTGTTTATGATATGTTTTAGTATATGTTGCGATATGAATTTTATGTATATGATTTATGTGTTAGATTTTCCTTGTTGGGCATTAGGCTCATTCCTTTATATTTATATGTGCAGGAAAATAGCTATGGTGGCGGAAAGGTTCTTGGCAGCTTGGGGGTTGTGTATTGAGGCATAACGGAAATGGATGGATTGAGCGTTCGGTTCGAGGATGAAGTTGCTTCTTAGTATTTTAAAAATTATGCTTTATATGTATTTTCCGCACTTTATTTTGTAATCCATTTATTTAAAGTTATGTTATGTTTTTATTTTAAAAACAATGGGATTCCATATCCTACTTTAAATTTTATGTAGTTTAACATTTGTCTTACAAGTTTTAATGAAGTTATGATTATTTCACTAGTGAGTTTTATTAAAGATTAGTGTCTATGTATAGTAGTCATTAATGGTCCAAAGTCTAGAGTAGTTGGGTCCTTACATATTTTTGTCTAAAAAATTGAAATTGTCATATATTTATGATAGTAACTTATGTTGGCATATTAAATTTTTTTACTAAATTATCATGCATATAACATAAAATTTCTCCTACTTTATTTGTTGGATACGTTATTTGTTTTAGCCTCGTAAATTAATTGTAATTTTATTTTTTTATGATGTATGCAATAGATTTTTTAAACTTTCATTTTAGCAATATAAATTATGTGAAATTTTATAAAAATTTGCAGTAAAGTACATACTTTATTATAAAGTTTTCCAAAAGTTTTTTCAGCAACAGATGGTATAACCACTTAAGAAAGAAAAATTAATTGCTATATTTTTTTTTCTTTTGAAATGAAAGTTTTAGTATTTCAAATTATTTAATTTTAGTGAACTAAACTAAAAAATTTCCTTAATAATTATTTGATAATTTAAAATTATTAAGCCATTCATCAAGTAGATTAACTAATCAAGATATATAGTAATGAAATGGAAATTTTCTTTTTGGTCCTAGTCAATTTTTTTTTCTTTTTGATATAAGTCATATCCTAATTTTTGAGTTGATAAGTTTTTAGTAGACTTATCATTGAGACCTGTGCTATTGTTTTGGCCAAAAAAGCTAATTTTATTATTAATACTAAAATATTACATTCTATTTTGTTGTTCATAATTATTTTTAGTCATAAATCTATTTTTAGTCAAAATTATTTTTTTCAAATAACCTTTTACTCTCATCTATATATATTTTTTATAATTACTTTTATTTAAGTTTTATCATTATTTACATTATATTTAATTTACTAAAATAATTATAAACAAAATATATAAATGAAGGGTAAAAGTATCTTTTGAAAAATAACTTTGATCAAAAATAAGTTTACGCTGTCATTTTGGTATGAATAATAAAATAAAGAGTATCATTTGGTATTTATGATAATCGGAAGGCATATTTAGTATTTTGTATAAATTCAGGGAACCAAAATAGTATATTATCTTGAAAAAATATATATTATTAAGAAAATGGTATACTTGATTTGTGTTGGTATATATGAAAAAATAATGGTTAGAGGATTACTTAAAAAAGAAAAGAAAAAAACAATGGTATGATGATCATTTGTTTGATTTCGGATAGGAATAATAAAGCAATATTTGATGGGATAGGGTGATTTTATTGGGGATATTTCCATAGTAAGAAAAAGTAAATTGTTATTTTGTATCTATCCTTATTTAATAATCACCCATTCATTCTTCCATATTTTTTCTTTTATATTATTTAATCCAATTCAATTATATCCAAAAATAACCTAAGACAATAATGCTTAATTAATTAACATAAGTAACAGGCACACCTGAATTCTCTCTCTACGCCCTGATATTCAGCCCGGGTACTTTTTGCAGCTCGAGTACAGCTGGCCATCTAAGAATAACACTGAGGGACCCACAGATTGACATCTCCTTGGCAGAGGCAGTATAAGTATGACCCCCTAGATAATAACACGAGCTGAGGAGTACGAAGCGTTAAAGTACGAACTGGAGATGGATATAACTTACGGCCTCCGGGACACGGGCTGGCATTATGCTCAGGTCAGAGTCCTCTGACCACCTGCCATGCCCATGAGTTTATTAAGTTGGATACGTTATATATAAACGTGCGCGGTCAAGCATCACATGTCCATTTATCCCTGAATTCTCGGACACGTAATATAAACGTGCGTAATCAGACATCACGTGTCTGATTACGCCAGGCGACCCATGATCATTTCTACCTAATGATTAGATCTTACCTTAAGATATATTGTAATATTCACCATTAGTAGATGATAGGTCACAAGTGAGGGATGTATATTCACGTGACAACCCCAACACCTATCATGTGATGGTTCTTCTATAAATACCAAGACCTTAGATAGAAAATGGGTTGGGTTTTTTCTGTGTAATGCAAATACTCTGTCAATATATAGAGAGACATGCAGTAATAATATCGACTCGTGGACTAGGGAGATTTTAACCTCCGAACCACATAAAAAGGAACGAGTGTTATTACCATATCATCTTTAAATATATTTAAGAGGGATTATTATTCTTACGGTTTATCCTTAAGCACTAGTTTATTCCAGCTAAATTTCGTAATACACTGTTGGTAAAAAACAACGTCAACACTCTCCATTATGTTAGGGTCCCCATACTCATACTCAAAAATAAAATATATAAACGCTATATTTATAAAATAGTATATTATTAAAAATATATATATATCATTTTAGTACCTTTAATTTTGTCTTGGAACTAATTTAATACGTTATCATTTAATTAATACAATTTTAATATCGTGTTATTTGTCTTAGCATGAACTTAGTACTTTTTTATTAGGATACTAGATTATAAAAGATAAATTCCATGTTATATACATGATAATTTAGTGAAATTTTTTAATATGTCAACATAAGTTATTATTCAAAATATATGACAAGTTCAATTTTTTGGACAAAGATACCCCTAACATTCAAACACTTATTTTCTCTCTCAGTCCAAACTCTCTCTCTCTAACGTCTCTCATTGCATCACTCTCTCTCTCATTCTAATATTGTAGATCTAAAAAAAATACCAAAATTTAAAAAAAAAAATCATCTGAAATTGACATTTGAGTGAAAAAATATGAACCTCCAAATTTTTCGTCAAATTTCAGTGCAGAGCATCAAAATTGCATCGAAAAAGCATCGTTTTGCCCAAAAATAAGGTTTTCATGATTGCATCGCAACAACATCGAAACTCCATCGATTTTACATTGAAACAATATCGATTTTGCATCGATTTTGCATAAAAAAACATTGTTTTGGCCAAAAAGAAAGTTTTCATGATTGCATCGAAACATGTTGCGATCAATTTAATATTGATTTTGAATACGCAAGTGCACGTAATCACACAAGTAATATAATGATAAGTAAATCGTCTCCACACATGGATTGCAAATTAAAAAAGTAAGCAAAACAATTACTAAACAATTTTAGAAATTTAAAAATCAAGTGGGTTGTTTATAGGCTAAGCAAAATATTAAATTTAAAATGGAAATACTGAAATTAAAAACTGAACTGAACAAGAAAATTTAGAGAAATATATGGATTGCAAAATGGACTTGAATTATTGAATTCCCCTATATTATTTATCCTGAACAACTTGCGGACAGATTGCTGCAGCAATATTCTAGCAAAACTCCCATGTTAACAATAATTCATTTAAATACTCATAAAACTTTCCCAAATTTTATGACATTAATTCTTCTATCTAATTAAACATATTCCTATGCAAAATCAGATTTAAGAATGCAAATCAAAGTTTAATTCTCAAAAATTACACAAGGCAAATAACATATCCCTATGTTACTTACTAACATAACTTAACCTAGATTATGACTTGTGTCATCCAAGTTTTTCCCATTACATTTAATCTTTCCAGCATTAAACATAATTAAATAACTTGCCATTGCTGGCCAAACAACAACAAGAAATTAATGTAAGCACACTTGAATGGACAAAGGAGATTTTACTAGAATAAAGTGCAAGAAATTTATAGACTATAATATAGAGTTCATCAACAATTCAAGCCACCTAAAAATTAGTTCATGGCTGAGTTCATAGACATTAATTCACAATCAAAACAGCCCATAATATTCAGATGTAGAATCCAACTCAAAAATTAATAAAATAAAGTTTAGGAAAAGAAGAAAGAACAAATCCAAAATGATGCTTAAGCTTTCTATGCTTGTCCTCCTTCTTCCTTGTTGGTATTTTCAAGTTTTACCTCTCTAATTTTTCTGGTCTTCTTTGCCAAAAATGGTTGCCTCCACTTCTCTCCAGCTGAAACGTCTTTTAGTGTATGTTAGGTTTTTCTCCCCTCCCTTCCAAAAGTACCATAATGCCCATTTTTTCTCCCAAAGCATAAAGTCATCATTTCCTCTAATTTTTGTCTTTTTCTCCAACATGCTGAATAGTCTTTCTATCCTTTCCACCTCAGCCAAAAATGTCAGCTCACCCTTTGACTGCCACATGCACCATGTGCTCCAAAATATGCCTGATCAAAATGCTTCAGGTTTGCTGCAGCAAACCTGAATATTCAGCCATCAACACATAATTTCATCACAATGGATTCATATGCTAGCTCATTCCTTTGTGCAAATATTCATCCATGAAAACATTATCTTTAACCCAAGAGCTATTAAAAACTAAAAAATAATTACACTTAATTAAAATAATGAAAACATCAAAGTTAGCTACAAACACTAAAAATAAACTAACATCACCCATGATTTTTTTCACAATTATAAGTTCAAAAGCACATGAAATAACTCTTTATTCAAGAGTTATCACACCCCCAAACTTACAACATTACTCGTCCTCGAGTGATGACTCTAAAAACAACATACAACTAACAAGAGACACAAAAGGTACAAACTAAACACAAGAGACAAGAAAACACAAAGGCAAAACACCACAACAAAGGACAAACTTTGCTATGCCAATGGTAAAAAGGGGAAGGCTCTCAGGAAATTTTATTTTTGAAAAAGAGATGCTGAATTTCAATCTTTCACAAGCTTTAAACCAAATTCTTTAATCATGAATGTTGCTGCCAAAAATATGAATCAAGTGTTTCACCCTTTAGTGCATGCATGGCTTTTCCTAAACAATTTCAATCACCAAAAATCAAGCTAGACCTTGGTCCTCAAGCTTAAATAATGTCTCCATAAGTTACTTAGTGATTCCCTCTCCACTAATGTAGACAAACACCACACCAAAGATCAATAGGACTTTATCAAGCTTGTAATGATAGGCTAGGGTAAAGGTGGGATAAGAGAGATAATTTTTGGCTCAAATCACCCTAAACATCTCAATCTTTCTAGGACCTAAATACATAAATGCACACATTCATTTCCCCCAAAGAAAACCCCACAACACAATATAAATCTTTCCACTAGCCTTTATTACTAACATACAAAGACAAAACTAAAACAACTTTTCCTTTATTTGAAAAGTACACCCCCAAACTTATTTACAAACATACATACGCTTCTTTTCTTATTTGTTTCTTATTTTTTGTTTTTTTGTTTTTTTTAGATGCTTTGATGCAAGGGAGTGTACTCTTAAATTTTTTTTTCTTTTTGGATTCTCTATTTTTTTTTTATGAAAATAAACAACTAAATGGCAAGAGTACAAGAAGATTGAGAACACACTCCCCCCCCCCCCCCCCCCCACAACTTAAAATCAACATTGTCCCCAATGGTGAAAACAAGCAAAAGGAGAAAAGGAAAAACACTCACACAATTTTCTCATCCACTCACTCACAAAACACCCCAAAATGCATAACAAATAAATCCTATAAAGATCAAGGTGCTAAAAGGGTGTGGTGAAAATAGGTGAGTATATATATGTTAAGCTAAGCTAATGTGTGGCTAAGAAAGAAAAAAAAATTGACACTTAAGCTCAATGGGGTGACTATGGATAAAAATGCATACAAGGTAGGCTTCAAAGGCTCAAACGGTCCAAAGATGGCCTAAATCATTTCATCGCTGTGGTATTGTCTAGGATTTCGCCTCAAGTAAAATCACTAAGTAATTATAGAAACTTAAGCTCTCACAAAAAACTAGCTCTTTCTAGGGTCTCAAAATTGTTTAATCTAACTATGCACAAACTAAAAAAAGAAACATTTGCATCAATCAATGACTAGCAGCATTCACATCCAAAGCATTTAGTTGAAAACTCAAGAAAGAAAAACAGTCAGCTACAACTTAGATTGATTAAAGAAGTCGTCATTGAGCCCCCTAGTTACATATGAACAAAAGCAAAGAGTATCGCTACAAGATTAACTAAACAACAAAGCAGGAACATAACAAGCAGCAAAGCACACAGAAGTAAGACAAAATAATAGATAATAAAGGTAGACAACAAGAGAGTTCAAACACTTAATACAAAATCAAGCCATCACCAGGTCATACATGTACGGCCATGCCGTCCTAGGCGCTTTACCAGGCCCTGGGTTCGCGGTCTAAACCGTAAGGATATCCTAGGTATCCCTCGGGGTCTTACCCTGGCAACTCGCACTCCGCGTGCTAAACGCTGCTCCCGGCCCCTTGCCGTTCTCGGCCTTCGCCGTTCCCGGCCTTTGTCGTTCCATCGTCAATACATACACATAATATACTAAACAAGTTTCATAACACACATAAATTTAATCAAAGGGCCATGCCTCGCAACATAATCAAATAGGGCCGAGCCCTACAACACAAGCTCTATGGGAACAGTAGTTACTTACCTGTGTCCCGAGCTTTCTATGCACCGATATCCCGAGAACAGTTCCCTAGTCCGAGCCTCGTCGAAGCCCTAATCACAACATAATAACAATATTCACCCATTAAACTCTAATCCAATAAAAAAACTTCAAACCACAATTATAATATCTGAGACCTTGAATTCTATCAATCCGGGTGACAAAATCCATCCCGAGCCTTAACTAGTGAATTCCCGAGCCTAAAACCTCTTAAAAACCCAAAAGTACCTTAAGCGCCGCGGCCCTAGGGACTCAAGCCGCGACCCCCGGCTCAACCCGAGGCCTTGCCTCAAAACTGCCCACACGCGCCGCGGCCCTTCCTGAAGGGCGCCGCGGCGCGCCTCCAATTCCTGACGCCCCAGTTCAAAGGGGCTGCGGCACAGCAAGAACAGAGCCGCAACCCAACCCCTCGAACCCAGAAATAACACACTATTTTTACCTCAAAACCAGTCCAATTATCCCCAAAGTCAAGCCAACAATCCAAGCTAATTATCACAAAGGTTCTAACACAGTTTCAGCATCAAAACCTAACAAAGACTAACCCCAAAGCTCAACCAAACACTCAAGGCAATTCACCACCTTCCCACATGCAAACTCTGAAAAATAACAGTTGAAAAGCAATATAATTCCTTCAAGATAAAAGCTTACCTTTGCTTAACTAAGTTTTGAACTAATCTTCTAGGTTCTAAGCTTCAGTTCTCCAAAGCTCCAGCTTGAATCTCTGAATTTTCCTAGCTTATTTCCTCTAGGTTTCCCCCTTAGTGTGGTTTTGAAATAGAAAGAGAGAAAGGCAGAGGCCTAAGTCGGTTTCTCCAAGTTTCCAAATATTTCCTTTGTTTTGTTTTATTTAGCTTAAGCTTTAAGGTTACCTCAAGGCTTGGGGTACCAAAAACGTCCCCGAAGGAAAAATGGTAAAATTTCCCAATATTCCCTCCTAAACATTCTAACCTCAAATATATCTCAAAATATTTATTTTCATAACCCGATAACCCCGAAAAATATCTCATACCCAGTATACCCCTCGACTCACCCCGAGTCGAATTCTTAACCCCGTTGTGACTTTCTGACTAATGACTCCCTAGAACTGTCTCGGATCGTGCTACACAGATATATCACAAACATAACACATTTATCACGTAATTGCCCTCAACGGGCTAAAATTACAATCATACCCCTAATATCCAAATGGGGCCCACAAGCATATTTAATTCAACTAAACATGCATCTCTATCACATATGCACATAAATTCATATATTATAACAATAATTCACTTATTTCCCTCCAGACACACTAATCAAGGCCCTAAGCCTTATTAGCAAATTTGGGTCGTTACAAGAATACTTACAGGATATGCAGCAGAATGAAAAAGTCTTTCCTTCAGTTTCTCTAACTCTTGTATCCTTTATATCGCAGAGTACTATCAAGAAACTGAACCGTTCTTCTAATATCTTCACAGTCTTCCAATGTATCCTTAGAATCACCTAGACTAGAGTGGGCAATTCTCAACACATGAGATAGATACAGAGAGAAGAAGAGAAAATAACTAAGAGGGTTATAAAATGACTTGTGTTTAGAGAGAATCTAAAACCTATTAGAAAATCTGACTTCTAAACTTATGAACTTGTGTTTTGACTTCTCTCTAAGCACTCATTTTATAGACTCAATTATGCCATTTAATTTAATTAAAAAATCAATAAAATAATAGTCAATATGAAGCCCTAGGTCAAAAATATCATGGGATTTAGGCCCGTGAAATTTCTCATTTGATTATAAGCCCATTGGACTTAAAATCAAGGCATGTATTATTTTAATTAATTTATTTAATTAAATAATTATTTAAATCATTTTATCAAATTAACTATTTATAATTTGAACCTTGATTTAAACTTATTTATTAATTTATGTTCATCCATAAATCAGTTGCTGATGACGTGGCAAGGATTTTCGACACGTGGCGGACACGTAGCAGAGATACAGCTCGCCTATCGACCAGGATTATTTCTACACGAAGAGATCAAGTTCTATATACGACCAGCTTGGTCGTATATTTCGTTTATTTATGTAAAAGATCTGTACAGTTGTGATGATATCCGAGAATATCTCTTCATTATGACCTGCAGATCCGATCATTAAGGATAGATATTATTTCCTAATTCATGTAACTCTTCCTGAGCCTATAAATATACAAGAGATAGCTCAGGGAAGGGGATGGATCTTTTTCTGAGGGAATTATAGTACTATTATCCATCGTTGTATTGTTTTCTTCTTCTAAGGTCCGTGAAACTCAAGAACCCTAGTTCTTTGATCACACCTTGGGAGCTCAATATTAATTATAGTATCAAGTGGACGTAGGTCATTACCAATCACTGGGGCCGAACCACTATAAATCTCTGTGTTCTTTATCTTTCCATTAGGTTATTTTCAAGCTCTATATCATTTTCCTGTCATTTTCTAGAATCCGTGTCGTTGACCAAAATCAGGGTCAACATTCTGGTGCTTTCATTGAGAGTTGAACTCAAGAAAATCTAATGGCAAAGACTACCAAGAAAACTGGACAGGCTGCTGCCGCACCATCCCAGCCTCCTCCCCCAAATATGGCTGAAGACGAACCTCATTTGGAGTTCAATGAGGAGGAAGTGGACTCTGAGGCCCTGAAGACAACACTGGGGGTGTTGCAAGATGAATTGGCTGCTCTGAGGGCCAGTCAAGAGAGTGTTGCCGAGATAATGGCGTCACAACAGAGGGAGATAGAGCGCCAGCGCCAAGAGCTGAGCGAGAGACAGGCGGAGATGGACTGTCGTCAGAGGGATGCCATGGCAGCCCTTGAAGCAGCCCTCCAGTTGGCTAGGAATCAGGCTGTACCTGCCTCGCAGTCTGATCAACCCCCAAGTGGTCCACCTCAAAGAGGTCCCAATCCTAGCCCTTCGCTCCAGCCAACAAGCCCTTAAAGGCCGGAGCAGCCACCGATGCCTCAGGATGATATCCCACCTAGGGACCTTGAGACGCAGCCTCCATACCAGGCTGGTTGAGGCAATCCCCCACACCCAAGGCAGAATAGGGCCGGGCAACATCCCCGTAGCCCTATACGCCCAGGGGACGAAGAGTCGCACCCACCGAGCAAGGGGCAACGTCCTTCTGCCAACGGAAGGAACTCAGATACAAGTTCTGCGGTCATGGGCCCTCCACGGCATGACAATGCACGGGGACCCACCGACCAGCGCAGGCCTCCCCGTAACGCTCAGGAAGTTCCAGCCCAAAGAGGCAACAGAAGAAACAGTCGGTCCCACCATAGCTAGTCAAGGTTCAGAGATGGCCACGACTACAATGAGGCCGACTCAGGCAGAGGGAATGCTGGTCGGAGAAACGAGGAGAGAGGTGGAGGCAGAAGCCCCCCACCTAGAGAAGACCGACAAGCAGGACATAATGCTAGGGAGCAGCCCAGACAAAACAACGTCTTTAGCCGGCTCGGAGCTAGCGAGCATCGGCGAAGAGACGATGACCTGAGGGATGTACTTAACGACCGCTGAGAAAGGCACGATGAATACATCCCCCAGCACCAGAGGCCCCATCAATTCTTGAAGCTGTTCAAGCTCAAATCGATGCCTTGAACCAAGCTGTACAGCAGCTGGTTGGGGGGCGGACATTGCATATCGAGTACGATCGGAGGAGAGGCACCCATTTTATACAAATGATTGTTGTGGCAGAAACCCCCAACAAGTTCAAGATGTCGACCTTGCCAAACTTTGACAGGTATGGAGACCCGGTATCTCATGTAAACAAATTTGAAATACAAATGGACATTCAGAAAGTCTCTGAAGATGCTCGCTGCATGATCTTCCCAGTGACCCTTTCTGATGCCATTCAGGAGTGATTCTTTAAGTTCCCTCCTGCAAGAATAGTATCCTAGGAAATGTTCATGAAGGAGTTTTACAGACAATTCTATGCGGGTCGAGTGCACCCCACCGAGGCAGATCAACTAGTCGAGATACGCCAGAAAGAAGGGGAGCCTTTGAAGGAGTATGTTCAGCGCTTCATGCAAGCCACAGCAGGAGCTAAGACTGTGGGCGATGAAGGCAAGATGATGGCCCTAACTGCTGGGGTTAGGCGCCATTCTCCTCTCTGGAGTAGCCTTAGGAAGCATGGGGTCAACACTACTCAGGAGTTTTTAGGTCGAGCTGATCGGTACATCAAGCTCGAGGATGCGATTGCCAACGAAGGCAAATCGCAAGCAAAAGACAAGGGGCCCAAAGAAGAACCCGCCAAAGCCGCCAATGGGTCTAAGCCCAATGGCAACGGCAAAGGCAACGGGAATGGAAACGGGAATGGCAACGGTAAAAATGGTGGAAAACGGGCGAATGGCGAACCCTCGACCTCCGAGAGTAAGCGCCTTAAGAATAATCGGTATGAACCAAAATTCACCAATTACACCGCCCTTGTCGAAAGTCGAACCGAGGTTTTCCAAGCGACCAGCTCGAGCGTGCTTTATAAACGGCCCGCGCCTATAAGAAAAGATATCTCCAAGAGAGATTCGACAAAGTTCTGTCGTTATCATAATGACTACGAGCACAACACCAATGAGTGTAACCAGCTAAAGGACGAGATCGAGTTCCTGATAAGGCAGGGACACTTAAGACGATATGTACGAGTCGCGGGAGGTTCACAGCGAGAAGCTCAAGGTGGCAATGAGTCGGCACCTACACGCAAGCGCTCGCCACCTTTACAGCTAGCTCTCATGGCAGGTACCCTACTCACCATCTGCGGAGGCCCACATCTTGCAGGAGATAGTGGAAAAGCGAGGGAACGATACGCTCGAACCCTACGTCATGACTAGGACATCGAGATGATGAGTGTTGAGGATCGTGCACCCAAAAAAGCTCGAACAGAGGAGGAACCTGTTGACCCTAATTTTGGTCAACTGACACGGAGTCAAAATTGCTTGATGTGGACAGAAATGTTGAGATGAGAATAATGACAAAAACAATAAAACACACAGGAATTTATAGTGGTTCGGCCCCAGAATCTGGTAATAACCTACGTCCACTTGAGCTGTTATTGATATAAGATTCAAAGGAGTGATCAAAGAACTAGGGTTCAATGAGTTTCACAAACCTCTGAAGAACAAAACAATATCTCGAATGTGATAGCTCTAATACACTTGTAAAACTCTAATCTCCAATAATTAGAAAGCCAAAAGTCCAAAAGTCCCTTCCTTGAGCTATTTTTCTCTATTTATAGGCTCAAGGAAGATTACAGTAATTTGTTATAGATATTCTTTCCTAAATAATCGGATACTCAGGAAATCATGGAAGATAATTCCGGATATTGTTGACGGTGAAATCTCGTCAACGAAATTAGATCGGAAAACTCAAAGGTAAGTTAGGAGATATTTATATAAGAACTGAGAATAAACTTTAAGGAAAAGTAAACACAGATCAACAATGGAGCAAGCTTTGGTATATTTATCAATAGCCTCTGCATACAATGAATTTTCCAACCCCCTTTTAGGTGGAGTTAGAGTCCATTTTATAGTAGGCTCTAATGGCCTTGGGTACATGGTGGTCCAGGGGACCAGATGGTACACGAGTACACTGACCATGTCCAGGGGTAGTGTAACGCCCTACTTCCTTAGAGCCGTTACTAAGTGAGTTTTAAGACAAAACAGTGTGCAATGAGCTCGCTAACCGAGGTTTTTAAACAAAAGTGTGACTAAATAAAAGTTAAGGCTGTAATCTTAGAAAAATGCGTCGTTTCAATAAAACTTCTAGTATTAAACATTTGGGATCCCAAAAGAAGGTTTGAAAACTATTTACATCTTGAAATGAGTTTACAGTTGATTGATCATAAAAATCATAGATTATTACAGCCATTTTCGAATAAACCCCCAACCAAAGCAGTCGGGCAGGCCAAACATGTATGCGTCGCTTCACGCTCTCCGTACTCATGGTTGGTTGACTCAGTCTTTGCCCTACCTGCAACACGGAGCACCCGTGAGCCGAAGCCCAGCAAGAAAACTCATGCGGAACATAACATATGCAAATTATACAATTTATCATAACAGATAATCCACACATAAACAAGTCAACCATAAACTAAGCAAACACGGCCATGCCGTCCCCGAAGCCTTACCGAAGCCTAGGGTCTCGGTCTTCACCGCAGGATCTCACACATATCCTGTGGGTCCCGGGCCCTGCCCTGACCATAGCATCCCATGTGCTAGGTGTTACTTCCGGCCCCGCTGCCGTTCTCGGCCTTGCCGCCCTCGGCCATAGCCGTGCAATTCACTATAATCATATATAGCATGAATCAAACACATTCAAACAAATATCAATTCATTTAAATCTGCACCCTAACATGTAATGAAATAGAGGGCCATGCCCGGCAATCATTTCATCATGCAACATGCAATATAGGGCCGTGCCCCGCAATCACACTATGGGCCCACGCCCTATCCTACGGGTGTTATAGTTTTCTTACCTTAGTTCCAAATGCTTTAAATAGAAAATGACGGCCCCCGAGCACGATCCACTTCCCGAGCACTAGCTTAACACCTAGTCACAACCAAGATAATGGATACCAATAAGATTAATCTCCAATGAGTTTCTAAACCAAGTTCTAGTACTCGGAACGTTGAAATTCACCAAACATTGTAAAAGACTCAACCCCGAGCACCCTAGGTTAAATTCCCAAGCCCAAATTCTCAAAATCCCAAAATTCCTTAAGCGCCCCGGCATGGCCCAACCATGCCGCGGCATGGCCCCCAAACAGGGCCACAAAAACGCCCAGAAACAGGTAAGGGCCGCGGCCCTACAAGGACCATGCCGCGGCCCGCCCTCCATCCTCAGCACAACTTAGCCTTCAAGGGCCGCGGCCCTCCAAGAACTATGCCGCGGCCCGACCCTTCGAACCCAGAAAAACCCACCATTTTCAAGCTTAAAACCTCACCTAAAGCCATCCCAAAGCTCCCAATTCAAAACCAATTAATAATCACAACATTAGGATGGTTTAAACAACACAATTCCACCAAAAATCCAACCTAACACTCACCAAGATCCCAATTCCAAATTTCTGAAATTTCAAACCTAAAACTCAAAACCAACCATGGAAATTCTCAATTTCAACCATCAAACTTTAATTTAAACCTTACCTCAGTTGTAGAATCATTTCCCAAAGGATCCCATGACCTATCTTCAAAGTTTCAAGCCTCAAACTCCACCTTGAACATCAAAATCCATAAACATTCACAACCCAACAAAATCTCAGAAATTTAACTTGAGAAAAAGAATTAATTGCTTACCTTTACCCTGATTTGTTCTTGATTAACTCTTGAGCTAAACCTCCAAATCCCACAATCAATTTTCAGAAATTCAAGCTTGATTTCTCCTAAGATTTCTGTGGATTCATGAAAGAAAGAGGAAAGAAAGAAGAAGAAGAGAGGGTGGAGGCTGGGTCGGTTTCTCTAAGTCTCCAAATGGTTTATTTGTTTTGTTTTTATAACTTAAGCTGGTTACCTCAAGGTTCGGGGTACCAAAATATCCCCGAGGCAAAAATGGTAAAATCCCCCAGTATTCCCGCCTAGACATCCTAACCTCAAATATATCTCCAATTATTTATTTTCATAACCCAATATAAAAAATACTCCTTGACTTGCCCAAAGTAAATTATAATGCCCCGTTGTGACTTTCCTCGCTATTCAGCTCTAGGATCGCCTCGTGCCGAAAGTTACCAATCACGGAAATACCCACATACCACTGTGGTCTCAACAATCACCACATATTAATACAGTTATGCCCAACATGGCCAAAATTACAATTATGCCCTTCAAACACAATCCGGGCCTACATGCATACTAATATACATAGTCATGCATCTCAAATAATCAAATAATCGAATAGTCACATAACATGCTTTAAATCATAATCATGCATTTAATTCATAAAACCACACATAAATCCCAACCTGCCCTCCTGGCACACTAATCAAGGCCCTTAAGCCTTATTAGCGAATTTGGGTCGTTACAGGTAGTGGTGTCGGCTCTGGTACATGGTCAGTGTTCGTGGGAGCACCTCAGCTTTTGTACCCGGTCATGACTCCACTACTTGTCTTGTACGGGTGTCAGAGACATGGTGGTGGTGTAACCACTCCTCATACTATTCCCAACTGCCTCTATTTGTCGGGTACAGGTGTCAGGCCTGTCCCTTAATCCTTGCAGGCATGTACGTACCCCTTTAGAGGTACCTTGTTCGTACTCTTTTTGTGTCTTGTAAGCCACCTTGAACACTGGCATCATGCACGCGTGGCCCTTGGGACGAGGCCCTTTCGGGCGAGGCCACTGGGCATGCTTAGTCCTTGGGTGAGGTCCTTTGAGGCGAGGCCACTAGGCACACGTGGCCCTTGGGTCGAAGCCCTTTGGGGCGAGGCCACTAGGCACGCGTGGTCCTTGGGACGAGGCCCTTTGGGGTGAGTCCCCTGGGCATGCTTAGTCCTTGGGCGAGGCCACCCATGCTTGCATGCTACTTGGGCATGGCCCTTGAGGGCGAGGCCACCCTGCATGCAGATCAGGTGGTGTCGCGCGGAGCAGGGGCGTCGCGTGGTGAGTGCGCGCGGAGCAGGGGCGTCGCGAGGTGCGCGCGCGCGGAGCAGGGGCGTCGCGTGGTCAGGGCGCGCAGGTCCTTGGTGGCACATGAGGGGCTTTTGGAACTTGTTTTGGGTCTCCTACAAGTACCAAATTTTTAGCATTCACAGGGCCCAAGCGCGTGCTTTGGATCTTTTACAAGCTTGGAATATTGAGCATCCACAAAGGCCATACATCACAGCTCACAAGGTGTTGCTTCCCTTGGGACCATCTCCCTGTTTCACAAGACTTATAGGCCTGAGCCTGATAATGTAACTAAGTGTCCTTTAGCCTTGTACTTTAACCATGTACCGGGGATTTTTTTCTTGGTGGATTTTTGGCATCCACAGATATGATTATAACTGCATAAGATTTTCTCCAAATATAGCGAGTATACGACTAGGCTGGTCGTATATAAAGATTGAGCGTTGCGCCATAGACATCTCTTTGGTCGATGGTCGAACAAGACTCCTGCCAGATGTCAGCCACGTGTATTAAACATTTGCCATGTCATCCATGCCTGTTTTTTGGATAACATTTGCCCCCCAAGTTTGTTTAGTGCGACCAGCAATAAAAAAACTTTAGGGAAACAATCGTTCATATGCCCCACGAAATCTGTCAGAATCTTTATGCGTTTTTGAAAACTGTGACATAATTATGTCTAATCAAGCCCTTTCGGTTTTCAAGAAATCAATTTGATGGCTTATACACTCCCCCACGTTTTGAAAATGGGAAAGTCATGATTGCCACTTTTTGCCATACTTCAGCCTCTATAAGTAACCTCTTTATCTTTCTTATAATTTTTTACTCATCATTCCAATCAAGAACTTCAAGAACTTTGCTTCAGAGCCCAGAACTTCGAAACCATTCAGACGCCCTGCCGAAGGTCTTTCCGACTCGAAATTTCTATGTTTTCTGAATCTCCACCCTTTGCCCAGGTAATCACTTCGTCTTTTGAACTCTTCATTATGCCATGCATGCTGTTTACTGTGCTCTGCGATTTCCTGCGTTCTTGAGTAGAAATTATGAGGATTTTTGTATAAACCATATGATGCTTGGTAAGAGAGTGTATTCCTGCTTTATATAAGTTAGGAGCTAGTTCGATAGTAAGGATCATAGGTTTAGGGCGTAAGATCAATGTAAAAATTCAATCTTTAAGCTAGTTGAAAAAACTGGGTTTTTTCTCGCCCTTTAGGAGTTGAAAAAGTTCCTTTTCAGAAAACATTTTATTTCCTTTTTGATCCGTTTTTCAAACTACTAGCACCAAACTTAGTGTATGGGTAGGATGTTGTTGGTCAATAGACGCGAGCAACGTTATCCCAATCTCCCACGTAAATCCGCAGGCTATGTGTCTTATCTCCTCCTTTGTCTGTTTGCAATTCATATGCAAGACCCTTGGGGAGGAGAAAGACCCATTGAAGACGACCTCCTAGCCCAGCTGCTTGAAGGTGAAGAAAACCCCTCTACTTTGATACCAAATATCCCTTTCTCTCGCCCTAGCCCAAACCCTTCTACAGTCCCTACCCAGAGAATGGCTCGAACAAAAACAAAAGCTCAAAAAAGGAAAATCCCTAACTCCTCGTGCCAGTCTACTGCTGATGCCCCTCGAACAGTGGTCGAGGTGAAAATGTTCCTGATGCCAATGTACAAAGGCGTGCCCGTCCTCGACATGCTGCTCAGCCGGATGTCGGATGGCATGTTGTTCCCCAAAGTAGAGTGATGATGAAGATGATTGGCAACTACTTAAATAAGTATAAACTGACAGGGGTGACCCTGGTCAGACCTTCCATCGACCAGAGGGCCAACCTGCCAGGCGGGGCCTACAGCTAGGGGTGTTCATTGGATGACATCCAATGTTTTTAAGTCCGATCTGATCCAATTATCCAATTGGATGTTGGATTTTTGGAACCGATCCGATCCAATCATCTTGAACCAACTGATCCGATCCGATCCAATGGATGATTGGATCGGTTTGGTTCCATCCATTGGTTATTCGTTGGATCGGATCGGATCCATCTGATCTTTTAAAACCTTTATTTAGGCTGATTTTAAAAAAATATATATATATTATTTCAATTATAAAAACACTAATTACTCATCCAAATAATAAAAATATTTAATTGTAATGTTTAGTTTAGGGTTTTTTTAATCATCCCATGTGTGCAAGCCTATAGTAAGCTACAGTGAGGTATTGGATGTAATTGGATGGAAATTGGATCGGTTCAGTCAGTTTTTATTGGATGTCAGATGGTCATCCAACAACCGACCGATCCAATTTGGATTTTTAAAAATTACATCCGATCCGATCCAATAGTAATTGGACATCCAATTTTTGGCAGTCGATTTTTTTTGGATCGGTCGGTTTTTATTGGATCGGATATTTTCTACACACCCCTACCTACAGCGCCTAGTCGCGGTTTCACATTGAGGCAGGTGCCACTTTGCCTCTTCACTCGTTCTTTCAGGGGGTGGCAAATTACTTTGGAGTTACCCCCTTTCAAATCACCCCAAATGGATATAGAATGCTAGCCGCACTCTATATCCTTTACAAACTCAGAAAATGGCCAGAGCCCACTCCCCACGAGGTCAACTTTCTTTTTTACCTTAAGTCCAACCCTAACCAAGAAGGCACGAGGTTTTTCCATTTTTGTCACCAAGAAACCGGGCGCACTTTCTTGTCTGACACTACTCACATCTCCAACGTGGGGAGGTATCACCAAGAATACTTCCTTACTCCCGACTTAGCCGCTCATTAATTAAGTGCAAGAAAAAAAGAGTTTCTTTTTTTAATGATTTTTTATCAATTTTTTCTAATTTTTTTTTTTTTTGTTCAAATTCTAAAAAATTTATAATAAGGAGACTATGAATTTTATTTATCCAACCCCTTTCTATGTCATTTTTTTTGGCAATTTCATTTTGGATTGAAAGTGAAAACAATTTTTTAATTTGTCCACGGTAGGCTCCATTTAAAAAAGGATCATATATTTTCGGTAAGTATTTTTTTTTTGTATTATCATTGTACATTTTCGAGTCCATCAGACAACCTGGCCTTCACCCGAGGAGGTAAAAATTCTACGTCACTAGCTTCTTCACTTAGTGTTTTTCTGCCACAATGTCTTGACATTCCACTGTGTTCCAGGCCCATGGTTACGTCCAATCCCAACTCCAGGGATGGAGTCAAGGGCGGCACTCTTAGCCAGCATGCCAAATGCTGATAAGAGTGTCAAAAATTTAGTTAATGAGGCTAACCTTAGGCTGGTCGGCCTCTGGAATCCTCAACCAGTGACGAGCGAACCTTCGGTGGAGAATGCCCAAGTCGAAGTGGAACCCGAGCAGCAACCCCAAGCGTCTCCTCCGCGGAGGAGACCAACTGGGGTTACGATCAGGGAACCTGTCGTCCCTCGTCGAGCAGAGAAACCCTTGGCCCTCAAGGGCAAAGGAAAACAAATGGCTGCTGAGCCTACCGAACTTTCTGACGACTCGTCGGATGAAAACGGCATAATAATCTCGCTTTTAAATCATTTGCCAATTCCCTCTCATCTATTTGATGGGGATGGAAACTTTAGGAATGCTCCCTCCTTAAATTCAGATTTCTTCCAGGAACTAGGTAGTTCAGTAAATAATGTTACGACCAGTAGTTGTAGCGCGGGTACTTTACTTGTAATCCTTTTACTTTTATTCTTTAATCCTGCATGACCATTTAGTCTTACTGCTTGTGTTGCTTCCTTTTGTGCAGGTATGGACTCCGAGGATGTCTTTGAGCACTAGCAAGCTGTCGCTGCCTCTTCTGTCCTGAAGAAGGATAACAAGAGGGCTCGAGGGGAAAGCAGCAAGACCCCCTCAAAGAGGGTTCGAACAGATGATACTCTAGCCACCGCCCCCTCCAAGGAAAACTCACCACCTCCGCCCCCTTCCGAGCAGACGACTCCCACTCCTATTAATCCACAGCCTTCTTCTAAGGCTTCTGACAAGGAGGCAATGGACAACTTGCCCGAAGGCTCCCTGCCCAGGTTTGTGGTCGGCTCAGCCAGGGAGAGGATATACAAACTCTCGAAGCACAGACGCAGCCAGGCCGCCATTACTGAAACTGCCTCAATGGAGGCTGATCAAGTCGTCAACAGAGGGTTGAACAAGATAGTTAGCGTAAGTCATCTCTTGCTACTTTATCATTTATGTCTGATTTATTTTCCTTACTTGATCTTATTCTTTGTCTTCAGGGACTGCTAACTTTAACTGCTGGCTGGCGCCGTGTTGGGGCGTTGGTTTCTCAGGGAAAGAACTTCGACTCCAGGCTTGCCCAGACTAAGCAAGCACTTGAGGCTGACAACAATAAGCTGCTCGAGGAGAATAAAGAGCTGTCCAAGCAGAATGAACAACTGTGCGAGGACCAAGCCACTCTCACCCAGGAGCTTCTAGACGCCCAAAATGCCCTGAAGAAAGCCAACGAATCCAGAGAAAAATTCAGGGAGAGTGCCAAGCTCAACACTCAAGAATGTAAGCAGCTTGAGCTCGATTTGATCGCCAGCAGGCAGGAGACGAGGGAGCTTGAAAAGCGAGTGCAGGAGCTCGAGGAGGACGGGGCCAAGAATTTGAAGAAGTATGAGGAGGCCACTCACCTCTGCTTCTATGAATTCTGGAAGCACAACCGGGAGGCCAACTTCAACTACCTGTCCGAGCGGTTGAAGAGGACTCTGATGGCGCAGTACGCCGTTCGGCTAGAAATAGAGGAAAAGGCCAAAGTGCCTGCCGCTAAAGCTGAAGCTGGTCCTTCGGCGGACCAAGGCACTCCTCCCAATCCTCAAGACCCTCCTGCTCCTTAAAATTTTTTTTTCTTTTTATTTTGTTTTCATGGCCCACGGGTCGTTTTGTAAAGACAAGTTGTTTTTATTGCTGCGAGGGCAGCTTTTTACTTTGCTGCAAGGGCAGCTTTTTACTTTGCTGCAAGGGTAGCTTTTAACTTTTAATTAAACAATTACATCCGAGCAGTACTGCTCGCGGTGTAAAAGAATGCCTTTTGATATTATAATATTTTTGTCTATTATAACATCTATTCGCATGACCGAACTTAGCATAGTACTTTGGCTTGATTTAACAAAATATAAATTTTGAAAAATACTCTAAGTACCGTAGCATGCTTTCACTCATTTTGTTCGTGTGTTTACATACCTCTTGGTATGCTTTGCTATCGATGTACCTTATATGCCCCCCAAGTGATCGAGGAGCTTTAGGTCCTTAGTCACTTGCCTTGACCACGACCTGTGCAAACATTACTGCTCGGTAGGAAACGTAACACTTATAATACAGCAAAACAACACACGTAATGAACAAATACTTGTAAAAATAAATTTACAAAGGTTGGCAAGAATGACTGGCTGCGCACAGTCCCTTATAATCTCGTATTAAAAATGGACTAAACATGTCTTTACGAGTGATCTTAAAAAGATATTACACTTATAAGCGATTAGCCATACAACGTGGCTAACCTTTATTCGAAACTTGTAAAAAGTAAAAATTGATACAAGCCAGTCCTTTAAAAAGGATTGTTTATTGATAATACTTGCGCAGGTGTTCTCCGTTCCAATAGCGTGGAACGAGATCTCCATTTAAGTGTGCAAGCTTGTAGGTGCCTGGATGAAGGACTTCCTCAATCTGGTAAGGTCCTTCCTAGTTTGGTCCGAGCACTCCAGCAGTTGGGTCACGGGTGTTTAAGAAAACTCGTCGTAGTACTAGGTCTTCGACGTTGAATTTTCTTTCTTTCACTTTTGAGTTAAAATATCGGGCGACCTTTTGCTGGTATGCAGCTACTCGGAGTTGGGCTCTTTCCCGTTTCTCTTTAAGTGAGTCTAAGGAGTCCATCATTAGTTGGCTATTCTGGTCCTGGTCGTATGTAATTCTTCGTTGGGAGGGCGGATCTAACTCGACGGGCAACATAGCCTCATACCCGTATGCTAAGGAAAATGGGGTATGACCTGTCGCTATTCGGTGAGATGTTCTATACGACCAGAGTACTTCAGGTAGCTGTTCTGGCCATGCTCCTTTTGCGTTTTCAAGTCTTTTCTTCAGGGTGTCCTTAAGTGTTTTATTCACTGCTTATGGTAGCAAGCAGCTCATCTTCGGCCCATTTGGTGAAGTAGTCGACTGCTACGACTGCGTATTTCACTCCACCCTTTCCCGTTGGCAGCGATCCAATCAAATCTATCCCCCATACTGCGAAAGGCCAAGGACTCTGCATCTGCTTTAACTTGTTGGGAGCTGCGCGTGGGATCTTGGAAAATCTCTGACACTTATCGCATCTTCGCACAAACTCCATTGAGTCTTCGTTCATAGTCGACCAGAAATAGCCCTGCCTTAGAATCTTTTTTGCCAAACTTTGCCCCCCAGTGTGATCCCCGCAGAAGCCTTCATGTACCTCCTTCATCAGCTTTTTAGCCTTTTCCGGTGTAATACATCTGAGCAGTGGCATGGAATATCCTCTTCGGTAAAGAACACCATCGACCAGTATGTACCTAGCAGCCTGCCTTTGGAGGGTTCTGGCTTTATTTCTATCTGCTGGTAGTACACCATTCGCGAGATACTCCAAGTATGGTGCCATCCATGTATCCTCCATCCGGATTTCCATATTAGTTTCATCTGCTCGTATGCTCGGCTCGCACAATCTTTCTACTAGCACAATATTCAAAGTGTCAACGTCTTTCGCGCTTGCGAGTTTGGCTAAGGCATTTGCGTTCGAATTCTAATCCTGAGGTATTTGGTGGAGGGTATACTTCTCAAACTGAGCCAACAGATCTTTAGTTTTGTTTAAGTAGGCCACCATTTTGAGGCCTCGTACTTGATATTCCCCTAGGACCTGATTCACTACCAGCTGTGAATCACTGTAAATATCCAGCACCTTTATACTCATATCTTTTGCCAATCTTAACCCAGCGAGGAGTGCTTCATATTCGGCTTCATTATTTGACGCAGCGAAGTCGAACCTAATAGCACAGTGAAATCGATGCCCTTCTGGCGTTATCAATATCACTCCCGCTCCTGCGTGAGATTCGTTGGATGATCCATCCGTGAATAACTTCCACGAAGGAGCTTCATCCTGGGGCTCAGGCGCACTAGACTCTTCGCACTGTTCGTTGTCTTGGAACTCAGTGAACTCGGCAATAAGATCAGCCAAGACTTGTCCTTTTACTGCTGCTCGCGGTGAATATGTAATATCGAACTGCCCGAGTTCGACTGCCCATTTTAATAAACGCCCAGCCGCCTCTGGTTTTTGCAGGACTTGCCGAAGGGGCTGGTCAGTTAAGACTGTAATGGGATGGGCTTGGAAGTAAGGACGTAGCTTCCTTGAGGCCAAAATCAAGCAATAGGCTAACCTTTCGATTGGAGGATACCTCAATTTAGCTCCGATTAACCTCTTGCTTCCATAGTAAACCGCCTTTTGTACGCCTTCTTCCTCTCGCACTAGCGCACTGGCAGCAAATTCGGTGATCGCCAGGTAAATGAACAAAGTTTCTCCGTCCATGGGTTTTGATAAAACAGGAGACTGTGCCATGTGGGCCTTTAAGGCCTGGAAAGCCTGCTCGCTGTCTCTGGTCCATTCGAATTTCTTGTTGCCTCTAAGTAGATTGAAGAAAGGGACGCATTTGTATGTCGACTTGGAAATGAATCTACTTAGTTCGACAATTCTTCCAGTTAAACTTTGCACTTCCTTGATCTTTTCTGGCGATTTCATGTCGATCAGGGCTCTTATCTTGTCGGGGTTGGCCTCGATTCCTCTTGAATTAACAATGAACCCCAAGAATTTCTCTGATCCTACTCCGAAGGAACATTTGAGAGGATTTAACTTCATCTGATATTTTTTCAGAACGTTGAAACACTCTTGTAAATCCTTCACATGTCCTTCTGCTTTTTTCGACTTTACCAGCATGTCGTCCACGTACACCTCCATGTTCACTCCTATCAACTCCTTAAACATGTGGTTAACCAATCGCTGGTAAGTCGCACCTGTGTTTTTCTGTCCGAAGGGCATTACTTTATAACAGTATAACCCTGTATCGGTTCAAAAGCTAGTGTGATCCTCGTCAGGGGGATGCATACTGATCTGATTGTATCCTGAGTATGCATCCATGAAGGAGAGGATCTCATGTCCTACAGTTGCATCGACCAGCTGGTCGATCCTTGGGAGTGGAAAACAATCCTTTGGGCAGGCTTTATTAAGGTCTGTCAAATCCACACAGGTTCACCATTTTTCGTTAGGCTTGGAAACCAGTACTGGATTAGAGACCCACGATGGATAAAACGCCACCCTGATGAACCCATTCTCCTTTAATCTTTCAAGTTCTTCTTTTAAGGCTTTCGATCTATCCTTATCGAGCAACCTTTTTTTTTTTTGCACGGGTGGAAAACTCTTGTCTACGTTCAGGACATGGCTAATAACTGCAGGATCTATCCCAGCCATGTCTTTGTGTGACCAGGCAAAAACTTCCTGGTTCTTTCGCAAAAATTCCACCAGCGCATGCTTCATGGTTGCTTCTAAGTTTTTCCCGACCTTCACAACTCTGGTCGGGTCTTTTTCGTCAAGTTGGACCTCTTCCAGGTCCTCAACGAGTCCAACATTTTCCTCAAAATCCCCAAAGCGAGGATCTAAATCCCTATCCTCACTTTGGGAAACACCCTATTAAGTGACTCCATCACCGGATCGGGCTTGTGTATCAATAGCCATCTGCAACTTATCTGGGGGAGTGCTCTTTGACGTTCCCTTCTTCGCCTTTGTGACTGAGGCGTTGTAGCACTCCCTTGCTTCCCTCTGATTTCCCAACACGCGTTCTACCCCTGCGTCTGTCGGGAATTTCATGGCCAAGTGCCATACTGAGGTGACGGCCCGAAGATAAACCAGTATGGGCCTTCTAATGACAGCATTGTACGCCGAAGAACAATCGACTACTATAAAGTTAGCGAGTAATGTCCTGGTAGCGGGCGCTGTACCTGCTGTCACTAGAAGTCTGATTGACCCTGCTGGGGCGAGTCCCTCACTAGAGAAGCCGTAGATTGTTTGGTTGCAGGGCTCCAAGTCCTTGACGGAAAACTTCATGCGTTCCAGCGAAGATTTGTACAGGATGTTCACTAAACTTCCTGTATCTACTAGTACTATTTTCACCATCATGTTGGCGATTTGAACGTCCACGACCAGCAGATCGGAATGTGGGAACCGGACATGCTGGGCGTCGCCATCAGAGAAGGTTATCTCACCATCCTCTGATCGAGCCTTCTTCGATGCCCTGTCCTCCACAGTCATCATCTCGATGTCTTGGTCGTGATGTAGGGTCCGAGCATATCGTTCCCTCGCCTTTCCACTGCTTCCCGCGAGGTGTGGGCCTCCACAGATGGTGAGTAAAGTGCCAGCTATGGGGTCAGGCTACAAAGGTGGCAAGCGTTGGCGTGTGGGCGCATGCTTGTTGCCACCTGGAGCCTCTCGTTGGGAATTACCCGAGGCCCGTACATATCTTCTCAAGTGTCCTTGTCTAATAAGGAACTCGATTTCATCCTTTAGCTGTTTGCATGCATTTGTATCATGTCCGTAGTCGTTATGGTAACGACAGAACTTGGTAGTGTCTCTCTTCGAAATATCTTTTCGAATAGGAGCAGGTTTCTTATAAGGCACACCGGAACTCGTGGCCTGATACACCTCTCCCCGAGACTCAATAAGGGCAGTGTAGTTAGTGAACCAAGGTTCATAACAATTACCCTTGTCTCGTTTATTGTCAGAGGTGGAAGGCTCATTATGCGGCTGTTTCCCCCCGTTCTTGCCATTGCCATTGCCGTTCTCGTTGCCTTTGCCGTTGCCATTGGGTTTCGACCCATTGGCGGCTTTGGCGGGCTCGGCAGTCCCCTTATCTTTGCCTGGGGGCTTTCCTTCATTGGCTATGGCGTCTTCGAGCTTGATGTATCGATCAGCTCGATCTAAAAATTCCTGGGTAGTCCTGACCCCATGCTTTCTGAGGCTGTTTGTAACTCCCATTTCTTTTGACAAATACATTATAACAATTATGAAAGATAAGAGAATATATTTTTATTCATACTTTTGAGTGCATTACAATGTTAATCGAAGGCTAGAGCTATTAAGTAAAGTGGAAGAATAACTAATGAATACGCAACTATAATATTCATGGGCATTTCATTAGTATAATACCCATAGAATGATGCTAAATACAAGCAAACAATCACTAAAGTTATAAAAAATAAAGAGAAATTCATGATTTGATGATGAATGTTATCTAGAAGGTTAAGAAATGAAGAAGTTTGCAAGTAGATGGTTGAAAGAACAAGTATTTATAGGACAAAAAAACTAGCCGTTATGACCGTTGGTGAATAGTGATCCGACCGTTGGAAACAATAACTTGACCGTTGGGGATATAATTGTATTTCTATTGTAGGATTTTAACAATTCTAAGTTGTTGAAGTAACTAACACATGAGAATAATTAATTTATGGATGTTAGAGAAACTTTTTCAGAAAAGTTTGTGAGTAAAAAATGTTGGACTAGGTAATATAAGAAGATTGAGAAATTTTCATTTTTTTACTATTCACCGGGTACTATTCATAGCGGGTCCCACAATGGGGTCCGCATGGGTCCCACAGCGGGGTCCACCCCATGGTTCCCACATGATGATGCAGTAGTGATACAATGATGACTTTAGCAAACCACCATGCTTATATTTTGAATATTTTATTATTCCACTATGCTTGATATTTTAAATATTTTATTAGCATAGTAACCCAAAATTTTCCTATAAATAGCCCTTCCAAAACTCATCTTGAATCACAAAAACCTCATTTTCTTTCTCTTACTCTA
This sequence comes from Humulus lupulus, assembly GCF_963169125.1. Lineage (NCBI taxonomy): Eukaryota > Viridiplantae > Streptophyta > Magnoliopsida > Rosales > Cannabaceae > Humulus > Humulus lupulus. The sequence continues at coordinate 45,381,372 of NC_084800.1, read as the reverse complement.
CCCAAAAATATTCTTAACACCCTTCTAAAGTTCTAAACCTTGAAGATCTAGGCGAAGTTCTGTCCAAAACGATAGCCTACGAAAAACTTTTAGGTAAGCTCTTTCCCGAGCCTTTCATTTCAGTTATTTAGTTATTATATATGTATAGATTATTTTACTATGCCGTTATAATGCCAAAAGTTATATATAGATTATTTTACTATGCCGTTATAATGCCAAAATTTATATATAGATTATTTTACTATGTTGTTATAATGCCAAAATTTATATATAGATTAACTTACTATGCCGTTATAATGCCAAAAGTTATATATAGATTATTTTACTATGCCGTTATAATGCCAAAAGTTATATATAGATTATTTTACTATGCCGTTATAATGCCAAAAGTTATATATAGATTATTTTACTATAATGCCAAAATTTATATATGGATTATGTTACCATGCCATTATAATGCCAAAATTTATATAGATTACTTTGCCATGCCATTATAATGCTAAAATTTATATATAGATTATTTTACCATGTCGTCATAATTTACAATGCCAAAAAAAAAAATTGAAATATAAACTATTTTTTATGTATCGTTATAATACTAAACTTATATAGGCTATGGTCACACTTTGGACTATTTTGACTTTTATTATATGACCTTATTCCCTATTATTATGGACTGATACTATGACCTGGACATTTCCGTATGACCATGACCACGACTTTTAGACCGGGATCTTGCCATGGACAATTATAGTATGACCATATGCCTGGACATAAAATAAACAATAAAATAAGAAGAAAATAAAAAATAGAATAACAATAATTATAAACTAAAATTACATCATGTAGATTTTATGTAAGTTAATAGTTTGTGTTTTTTATCAGGAAGCTAACAATTTCAGTTGTTTTATCAAGACGCAAGGTAAGTAGAATCCTCATCTACAATACAAGTCATTTATGTGTCTTATGTGAATTTATATGCTTTATATGTTATCTTACCATGTTGTTATGCATAAGTTATTTTTAAGAATGTTATATTTCTTATGCATAAGCACGCTTAATGTTCACAAACAAGTTATTGAAAGCGTTAAAGTAGAGGTGCTGCTTGGGAGACCTACGTCCCAAAAATGTAAGGAGGGAGATGTATTTCCCTATATAATGAATGTTTATGAGGGAGAAATTCCCTATTATCATGTTTATGTTCAGGTGGGAATGTGATTCCCTATGTAATGCCGGCAGCAGCATCCTCTAGGGCCCAAAAGAAAGGAAAGTGAAAGAAAGAAAGAAAATACATAGCATGTTGCACGTTTATTTTAATGCATATGAGGTAGTTATTCTGCTTACTGAGCCTTAACTCATCAAATAATGTTTTGTATTGTAGGTAAGAGACCCCAAATATAAATTGTTGATGAGTATACGTGGAGCCAACATGATTGTACATATGGGGCTGACCTGAAGGGAGTGGAGTTCTGCTATGCTATTTTATAAATAAACGAGAAACTTGATTTTATATTTATATTTCATAAAAAGTATTTTGTGAACTTTATAATTTACATAAAGCTTTAAAAGTATTTCATAAACGTTGTAATTTACATAAAGCTTTTAAATTTATCAGTTTGATACATCTCTAATTCTACGTTAAGGTGTAGTAACGCCACGAAAAATTATTTATAAAAGTATTAAGATTTGTATGCAAGATAAAGTTTTTATTTAGTTTGTTGGTATTGTATGGTTTGAAGTTATGAACATTAATTTATGTATTGTTTAATAAAGTTTTTGTAAATTCAGAATTTCAGTATTGTCGTATTCAGGTTAAATTTTTTTTTACAATATATATGTATGTTAAGAAAGGAGGTCGTTAAACTGTTCCAGAGAGGCGTGCGACGCTTAACCCCTGCAGTTATGGCCATCATCTTGCCTTCATCTCCCACTGTTTTCGCTCCAGTAGCTGCTCGCATAAAACGCTGGACGTAATCTTTCAGTGGTTCTCCGTCTTGCTGGCGTATTTCGACCAGCTGATTTGCCTCAGTTGGGTGCACACGACCCGCATAGAATTGTCCGTAAAATTCCTTCACGAACATCTCCCAGAAAACTATACTTGCAGGAGGGAATTTAAAAAACCACTCATGTGCGGCATCTGAAAGTATTGCAGGGAAGACCCTGCACCGAGCATCTTCGGACACTTTCTGGATGCCCATTTGTATCTCAAACTTGTTGACATGAGATACAGGGTCATCATACCCGACAAAGTTCGGAAGTGTTGGCATTTTAAACTTGCTAGGAGTTTCTACCATAGCTATCATTTGAACGAAAGGAGTGCCCTTTCTCCTATCGTGATCGATATAAGACGTTCTTCCCCGACCAGCTGTTGCACTGCCTGGTTGAGGGCATCTATCTGGGCTTGCACGGCGTTAGGAATCGCCGGGGCCTCTGCTGCTGCTGAGGGAATATACTCATCGTGTCGTTCCCTGCGATCATTGAGTACATCTCTTAAATCCTCGTCTCTTCTCCACTGCTCGCTAGCTCCGAGCCGGTTAAAGACGTTATTATGTCTGGGCTGCCCCCCAGCATCACGTCTTTGGGGGTTGGTCATCCCTAGGTGGTGGGCTTTTGCCCCCACCTCTTTCTTCATTCCTCCGACCGACGTTTCCTCTGCCTGAGTCGGCCTCGTTATAATCATGGCCATCTTTGAATCTTGATTGGCTACGATGGGATCGACTGTTCCCTCAGTTGCCTTCCCAGGCTGAAACCTCCCGAGCGTTAGAGGGTGGCCTGCATTGGTCGGTAGGTCCCCATGCATTATCATGCCGTGGGGGGCCCCGGACCGCAGAGCTTGTCTCTGAGTTCCTTCTGTTGCTAGAAGGACGCTGTCCTCTGCTTGGAGGGTTTGGTTATTCGCCCCTATGGCGTCTAGGACTGCGGGGCGGCTGCCCGGCCCTATTCTGCCTTGGTTGCGGGGGATTACAGCGACCAGCCTGGGATGGAGGCTGTGCCTCAGGGTCCCTCAGCGGGACGTCTACCTAAGGCATTGGTGGCTGCTCGGGCCTTTGGGGGCTCGAGGGCTGGATAGGCGGGCTAGGATTGGGACCCCTTTGGGGCGACCCATTTGTAGGTTGATCAGGCTGCGATGCAGGTGCAGCCTGACTCCTAGCCAGCTGTAGGGCTGCTTCGAGGGCTGCCATGGCCTCCCTCTGACGGCGGTCCATCTCTGCCTGGCTTTCACTCAGTTCCAAGCGCTGCCGCTCAATTTCTTGTTGCTGCCGTGCCATAATCTCAGCAGCACTTTCTTGACTGGCCCTCAGATTGACCAGTTCGTCCTGCAATACCCCCAAGGTATTCTTCAGCATCTCGGAATCCAGTTCTTCCTCATCGAATTCCAAATGTGGCTCATCTTCGGTCACGTTTGGAGGAGGAGGAGGCGGCTGAGATGGTGCAGCGCTAGCCGCCTGTCCAGTCTTCTTGGTTGTTTTCGCCATTGATACTTCAACAATATTATATTAAGCTCTCAATGAAAGCACTAGAATGTTGACCCTGATTTTGGTCAACTGACACGGAGTCAAAATTGCTTGATGTGGACATAAATGTTGAGATGAGAATAATGACAAAAACAATAAAACACACAGGAATTTATAGTGGTTCGACCCCAAAATCTGGTAATAACCTACGTCCACTTGAGCTATTATTGATATAAGATTCAAAGGAATGATCAAAGAACTAGGGTTCAATGAGTTTCACAAACTTCTGAAGAACAAAACAATATCTCGAATGTGATAGCTCTAATACACTTGTAAAACTCTAATCTCCAATAATTAGAAAGCCAAAAGTCCAAAAGTCCCTTCCTTGAGCTATTTTTCTCTATTTATAGGCTCAAGGAAGATTACAGTAATTTGTTACAGATATTCTTTCCTAAATAATCGGATACTCAGGAAATCATGGGAGATAATTTCAGATATGATTATAACTGCATAAGATTTTCTCCAAATATAGCGAGTATACGACCAGGCTGGTCGTATATAAAGATTGAGCGTTGCGCCATAGACATCTCTCTGGTCGATGGTCGAGCAAGACTCCTGCCAGATGTCAGCCACGTGTATTAAACATTTGCCATGTCATCCATGCCTGTTTTTTGGATAACAAAACCGATTACCTTCTCTGACGACGATGCCCAGCATGTGCGATTCCCACACTCCGATCCACTGGTCGTGGATGTCCAAATCGCAAATATGATGGTGAAGAGGGTGTTGGTCGATATAGGAAGTTCGGTCAACATCCTATATAAGTCCTCGCTGGAAAGGATGAAATTGTCCATCAAGGACCTAGAGCCATGCAACCAAACCATTTACGGTTTTTCCGGAGAAGGGCTCGCCCCAGTAGGGTCAATTAGACTCCCAGTCACAGCAGGTACTGCGCCTGCTAACAAGACATTACTCACTACTTTTATAGTAGTTGATTGTCCTTCGGCGTATAACGCCATGATAGGGAGACCAATTCTAGTTGACCTTCGAGCTGTCACTTCTGTATGGCACCTCGCCATGAAATTCCCAACAGACGCAGGAGTAGGATGCGTGCTAGGAAACCAGCGGGAGGCGAGAGAATGCTACAACGCCTTGATCACCAAGGAAAAAAAGGGTGTATCGAGGGATGTCGCCGGAAAAGAGTTGCAAATGGCATCTGACGTTCAAGCCTGCTTAAGTGATAATCTCACCAAATAGGGCATTGCCCAAAGGGAGGATAGAGACTTAGATCCTCGCTTTGGGGATTTTGAAGAAGAAGTAGGCCCCATCGAGGACCTTGAAGAAGTCCAACTCGATGAGGGAAATCCGACCAGAGTTGTGAAAGTCGGTAAAAACTTAGAGACAACAACAAAACAAGCACTGTTGGAGTTCTTAAAGAGGAACCAGGACATCTTTGCCTGGTCGCATAAAGACATGGTTAGGATAGATCCTGCAATCATCAACCATGTCTTGAACATTGACAAAAGCTTTCCACCTGTGCAGCAGAAAAGAAGGCTACTCGACGAAGACCGATCGAAAGCTTTGGAGGAAGAAGTCGAGAAGATAAAGGAGAATGAGTTCATAAGGGTGGTGTTTTATCCATCGTGGGTCTCGAATCCTGTACTCGTGACCGAGCAGCTCCCAATGAGTTAAATCAGATGCAGAGTCCATGGCCCTTTGCGATTTGGGGAATAGATTTAATCGGATCTTTGCCTACGGAGAAAGGTGGTGTAAAGTACGCAGTGGTTTCCGTCGACTACTTTACCAAATGGGTCGAAGCTGAGCCACTTGCGACCATAATGACGAAGAAATTGCTTGACTTCGTAGTCAAAAACATCATCTGTCGCTATGGATTGCCAAAGAAGATAGTCTCAGATAATGGCACCCAGTTCGACAGTGATCTATTCACAGATTTCTGCAAACGTCACGACATTATTAAAAGCTTTTCTTCAGTCGCTCATCCCCAGGCGAATGGGCAAGTCGAGGCAGTTAATAAAACGCTGAAGGATACACTGAAGAAAGGACTCGAATAAGCTAAGGGAGCATGGCCAGAACAGTTGCCTGAAGTCCTCTGGTTGTACAGAACTTCCCACCGAACAGCAACAGGTCATACCCCGTTTTCCTTGGCATACGGGTATGAGGCCATGTTGCCTGTTGAGTTGGATCCACCCTCTCACCGAAGAATAACATACGACCAGGATTCTAACAGCCAGCTACTGATGGAATCCTTTTACTCAATTGATGAAAGGCGTGAACAAGCCCAGCTCCGAGTAGCTGCATACCTGCAGAAGGTCGCCTGGTATTTCAACTCCAAAGTTCAAGAAAAAAAATTCAATGTTGGAGACCTTGTGCTCCGAAGAGTTTTTCTTAACACCTGCGACAAAGCTGTTAGAGTACTCGGGTCAAATTGGGAGGGGCCCTACTAGATTGATGAAGTCCTTCACCCAGGCACTTATAAACTTGCACGCTTAAACGGAGATCTCGTTCCTCAATATTGGAATGGAGAACACTTGCGCAAGTATTATCAATGAACAATTCTTCTTAAAGAATTGGCTTGTATAAATTTTACTTTTTACAAGTTTTGTGTAAGATCTTATTGATCATTCGTAAAGACATGTTTAGTCCATTTACTATGAGAATAAAAGGGACTGTGCTCAGCCAGTCATTTCTTGCAAAATATTGTATTTATTACAAGTATTTGCTCATTACGTGTGTTGTTTTGCTGTATTATAATTCTAATCGCATTGCTACGAGCAGTAACGTTCGGGCAGGTTCTCGTCAAGGCAAGTGACCAAGGACCTAAAGCTCCCCGATCACTTGGGGGGCATACAAGGTACAAGTAAGCAAAGCATATCGTTGAAAGGTATGTAAACACATGAGCAAAATAAGTGAAAGCATGCTATGGCACTTAGAGTATTTTTCAAAATTTTGATATTTTGTTAAATCAAACCAAAGTGCTATGCTAAGTTCGGTCATGCGAACAATTAGATGTTATAATAACATGCAAATATATTGTAATATCAAAGCAATCCTTTTACACCGCAAGCAGTAGCTACTTGGATGTAATTGTTCAAAATGAAAGTAAAAGTTGCCCGTACAGCAAACCAAAAAATCATTGTCTTTACATCACGACCCATAGGTCGTGTAATTAAAAAAGAAATATAAAAAGAAAAAACTAAGGAGCTTGAGGAGCTCGAGGATCCTAGGGAGGATTCTGGTCGACAGCTTCGTTGTTTGCACCCTCCATCCCGGCGGCCAGCGAGATTTCGAGGGAAGCAGGGACCCTCGATCATTCTTCAGCCAGCTGAGCTGCGCAGCGAGCCAGCTCAGCTTCCCTCGCGTGCTCAGGAAGATAGTCAAAATTGGCACCCTGATTGTGCTTCCAGAAATCGTAGAAACACCTCAGGGTGGCAGTTTTGTACCTCTCCAAGTTGCTGGCATTGGTCTTCTCCAAGTCCTCGACCTAGCCCTCCAGAGCTCTGGTCTCATCCCTACTCGCTATCAAGTCCAGCTCAAGTTGTTTAGCCGCTTTGAAGTTAAAACGGTTAGACTCCTTGTATTGGTCCCTCTGCTCGCGGGCTTTTTCCAGAGATTTCAGCTTCTACTCCAACTCCTTAGCCAGTTGGGCCTTCTCCTCAGTCACCGCCACCAGCTGATCAGCATGTCTGGCCTCAATAGCTTTAAGTTCATCCTCATGCCGTTGCTCCGAGGTCCTGGCCTGCTCGGCGACAGCGCCCAGGCGGATGCGACTGGCAGTAAGGGTTAGCATGGCCTGCAGTCAGAACAAAAATTAGACAAATAGTAAACTAACGAAGACTTGATTTCACAAAAGGAGATAACTTACACTAGTGAACTCATTCAGAGCACGGTTCAGGATCGGGTCCACACCCATCGTCTCCGTAGCCGCCATTGCCTCTTGGCAGCGTTCGTGCTTCGCGATTTTGGTGACCCTTTCCTTGATCAGCTTAAAGGCGCGACCAACCATCAAGTTCCCAGTTGAGGTAGGATCCTCCTGCTGAGGTTGGTCAGATGGGGCAATGGGAGAAGGAGTCGACTCGGCTGCAGCAAATGAAGTCTGATTCTCGCGGGGAGAAGGCAGAGTCGCTGTGGCAGAGGGCCTGTGTTCCAGGCCTTCTTCGCCTGAGGCGCTTTGCTGCTCTCCCCAGTATGTCTCTTACTGGTTTTCTTCTTGCTTGGAGGGGCAGTAGCAGCCTTTGGGGTGCTGTAAAGGTCGAATACGTTGGTGGAGTCCATGCTTGAAAAACAAGAACAAAGTCAAACAATGAGATAACATGAATAGCCAAACACATTACATCAGAAAAGAAACAAAAAAGGATTGCAAAGTCCAATACCCGAGCTATTATTATTGGTCGCTACACTACAGACTCTACTAGTCTTACACTCATTCTTTGACACGAAGAAGTCTGGCCCTAAGTGTGAGCATATTTAAAATTGCCATCCCCGTCGAATAGATGACAGGGAATTGGCAAATTGTTTAAAAGCGAAATTACTATACCATTGTCATCCGACGAGCCGTCAGAGATGTCAGCAGGCTCGGTGGCCTTTTCCTTTCCTTTCCCTAAGGGGGCTGAGGGCCTCTTTGCTCGAGGAGTGCCAGCAGGTTCCCTGATCGTGACCCCAATCGGTCTCCTCCGTGGAGGAGACGCTTGAGGTTGCTGCTCGGGTTCCTCTTCGGTGCAAGCACTCCCTGCCGAAGGCCCCCTCATATCTGATTGAGGGGCCCAGAGACCAGCCAACCTAAGGTTAGCTTCTGTAACCAGATTCTTGACACTCTTCTCAGCATCTAACATGCTGGCTAAGAGTGCCGATCTTGACTCCATCCCCGGAGTTAGGTTTGGTCGCAGCCACGAGTCTGGAAGTCATCAAAAGTTTAAGACATTGTGGAGGAAAACACTAAGTCAAGAAGTCAGCCAGCGATACGAAAGTTTTACCTCCTCGCACGAAAGTTAGGTTGTCCGCGACCAGGTCAGTCATAAGGAAGTACTCTTGGTAGTACCTCCCCACGTTTGAGATGTCGGTCGTGTCAGTTAAGAAAGTGCGCCCAGTTTCCTAATGACAGAGGTGGAAGAACCCCGTGCCTTCATGGTTGGGGTTAGATTTGAGGTCGAACAAGTAGTTGACCTCATGAGGCGATGGCACGGGCCATTTTTTCTGGCTGTACAGGATATAGAGTGCAGCGAGCATCCTATATGCATTTGGGGTTATTTGAAATGGGGCAACTCCAAAATAGTTGGCCACCCCCTGAAAGAATGGGTGAAGAGGCAAGGTGGCCCCTGCCTCAATATGAAACCGCGACCAGGCGCTATAGACGCCCCTAGGCAGATTAGCCCTTTGGTCCGGGTTGGGCTTGACTAGGGTAACCCCTAGCAGGCTGTATTTCCTTAAGTAGTTGGCGATCATTCTGACCGCCACCCTACTTTCAGAGACTACATGCCACTCGACATCTGGCTGAATAGTGTGTCGAGGGCGGGCATGTCTTTGGATGTTTGGATCAGGAGCATTTTCATCTTGACCACTGGTCGAGGGAGCATGTTTTTTATGGGAAGTGTCGTGGTTTTTTCTTTTCTGGGCCTTGGTTTTGGTACGAGCCATGTTTCGGGTCAAGACTGGGGAAGTGTTTGGATTAATACGAGAAAAGGGAATATCGGGTATCAATTTCGAGGGTTGTTCTTCGTCCTCGAGCAGTTGAGCTAGCAGATCATTGTCGATGGGTCTTTCTCTTCCCCACGGGTCTTGCATATAAACTGCAAACAGACAAAGGAGGAGATAAGACGCATAGCCTGGGAGCTTATGTTGAAAATTGGAATAACGTTGCTCGCGTCTATCGACCAGCAGCATTCTAACCGAAACACTAAGTCTTATGCAAGCAGTTTGAAAAACGGATCAAAAGGTGAAAGTAAAAAGTTTTTCTACAAAAAAAAGGCTTTTTCAACTCCAAAGGGGCAGGAAAAACCTAGTTTTTCAGTTAGCCTAAAAATCGAATTTTTACTTCGATTTTACGCCCTAAACCCATGATCTTGACTATCAAACTGATTCCTAACTTATATAGAACAAAAGTACACTACCTTATCAAGCATCAAACGGTATATACAAAATCTTCACAAATTTATACTCAAGAACACAAAAAATTTCAGAGTACAGAAGCAGTATGCATGGCATCTCAGAGGGTTAAACGTCGAAGAAAATTTACCTGAATGAAGATTGGAGATCCTGAAAAGGAGAAACTTTGGGTTTGCAGGCGAGAGATCCTCGACAAAAGCGTCTGAAAACTTTAAAGTTCCGGGCTCTGGAATGTGGTTCTTGAGAGTTCTCGGCAAAAAGATAGCGTGTAAAGAGTTAAAAGAAGAATGTAGGGATTATTTATAGCTACTGAGGTGTGCCAAAAAAGGGTAATCATGAGTTACCTTTTTCAAGGCATGGGGGAGTGTAACAGCCGTCGGAATGGTTTCTTGAAAACTGAAAAGGCATGATTGGACGTGATTAGGTCACTGTTTTCAAGAACGCACGAGAGCTCTGATAGATTACGTGGGGCCTACGAAAAGTTATTTTCCTAAGTTTACTTATTGATGGTCGCAATAAATAAACTTGGGGGGCAAATGTTCATCCATAAATTAGTTGCTGATAATGCGGCAATGATTTTCGACACGTGGCGGACACGTAGCAGAGATACGGCTCGCCTATCGACTAACATTATTTCTACATGAAGAGATCAAGTTCTATATACGACCAACTTGGTCGTATATTTCGTTTATTTATGTAAAAGATCTATACAGTTGTGATGATATCTGAGAATATCTCTTCATTATGACCTGCAGATCCGATCATTAAGGATATATATTATTTCCTAATTCATGTAACTCTTCCCGAGCCTATAAATATACAAGAGATAGCTCAGGGAAGGGGATGGATCTTTTTCTGAGGGAATTATAGTACTATTATCCATCGTTGTATTGTTTTCTTCTTCTAAGGTCCGTGAATCTCAAGAACTCTAGTTCTTTGATCACACCTTGGGAGCTCAATATTAATAATAGTGTCAAGTGGACGTAGGCCATTACCAATCACAGGGGCCGAACCACTATAAATCTCTGTGTTCTTTATCTTTCCATTAGGTTATTTTCAAGCTCTATATCATTTTCCTGTCATTTTCTAGAATCCGTGTCGTTGACCAAAATCAGGGTCAACAATTTAGATACCAATTTATCTTAATTAATAAATCTGCCCTATTTTTTCTTTTCTTCTCAAAATTACATAACTCTGTGAAACTATAAAAAATTGACCTGATCAACTTTGATAATTCTAATTGATAATTAAATCAATTAATTAAGACGATCTAGATGATTTTATCCAAGGTACAATGGGGACCATGGACCTATGAAATCAAACTCCAATAAGTTATCATAAATCTAACAAATAAATTTACAAACTTATAAATTCCTCGTAACTCCACTATAGACTCGGAATTGCACTCTTGAATTCATAGAATGCTATATAACAAATATAGATTCGTTATTAATTATCTATTGTTACAACCATAATTGTCACTAAATCCTCTATAGACGGTCTACAACGAGATGAGACTAAAATACCGTTTTACCCCTCATTGTATTTTATTCTTAAAACAATTAGTTCCTTGTAAATGATATTTCAGTAAACTAATTTAATTACTGAAATGAGATCTGTATCATTTAACAACTTGAACCAAACTAAAAGAAAACCATCGTTTAACTTCTTCATCAGAAGCTATAGATGTTCATATCTATGATTAACACTCCCACTCAATTATACTACCAAGTTCCCAAGATGTAAGTATGGGCTAGTCCGTAGGGTAAGCTAGTAACGAACAAGTCAAAGAACTCAAATAATACAATTAGTCAGAATACTAACCACTCAGAATTGAGATTGAATTGACCTATGGTCAACTATATGATATGACTAGAATAGATAATAACAGTATGTTTACTTATCTTATCAACTGTCAATATCGGTCCTGTCCGATGTAACAAATACATCTGATCTTATCTACTTTGCTAATGTTCTGGAAAGAACATAACACTACAATGTGTAAGTAGATCATATCGTAGATTGACAAGTCAGTGTAACTCCTATGCACTGACTAATCTTAAGACTAACTTATTTTGAACATATAATCATATTTATATTCCACTGTGATTACGCCACTATAAATACGATTAGCTATATGCTCGGGATTTAATAGAAGTTTATATTAAACAAAAAATCATGAAAATAAAACATGTGAGCAAAGTGATTGACCAAGTCAAAAAATGATTTCTAATTTTTTTTTGATAATAAAATGAGATTACAAAGAATTTTTGTTTTAATTAGGGCATAGAACCCCAACATCAAAGCCCCAGCTACCACCAACCACTTTTCCAGCCCACTTTGTGTGCTCTTTGAGCATTAAACCTTCCATTTTGAGCTTTGAAGCTCATATTTTGTGGTGATTTAGAAAAATAGGTGAAATGACCATTCACTAAAATGGCTAGGTTAATATTAATAATAAGATTTTATTTTTCAAAATCATATTTTATTATTAATATTTCATATTTATTTTGTAAACCCCATTTGTAGTTTAATTTCTTTTTCTATAAATAGGGACTCTTCTTTCACATTTGGTATGTAATTTTTAGGTAGCAAAACTCTACCAAACTTTAGTCTCATTTCTCATATTTTTTTCTCTATAAGTTTATGAGAATGTCCAACGTAATAGACTAACATTCTTAGGAAGGTTAGGATGATCCTATATGCACTATGATTTTGTTTGGTATTATTTATTCACCATGTGCTTAAAGTTTATATATTTGAGTGATTTGTTTTTTTTATCTCTATTTCTTCATCTTGTTATCTTTATTTATGTTTACTAATATAGATTTTGTCAAACACTTTCTATTTATTATCAAATTAGTGAAAATAATAGAAATAATATCTTTATCATTTTTTCTATCTCATTCATATATATATATATATATTTACTTTTGCTAAATTTATATAAAATTAGTCATTCTCTTTCTATATATTTTATAAATGGTAAAAGTAATATTTGTGTTAGGTTTTATGTCCAATCATTTATTGCATTATTGCCAATAGTATAATGTCATTTTTAGATTTCTCATAAGGTTTATCTCATTCTTCCATGGTAAAAAATACTAATCATTGGAATGCATTTTTGTGAAATATATTTGTACTTCAATGTTAAATCTTCCAAATGAATAGTTGAGATGTGAACTATTCATTTGTGTATTTTTTGTGAATCAAAGATCCAAATAAATAAGTATGCATATTGGTGACTCTTAATCCTTCCCACTTGTTACCTATTTTTACATCACACTTTATTCTATATTTATTTCTAATCTCTAAATCTCAAAATAACAAAAATATCACTTGTTTTATTTTCCTCGTATTATTTATCTCTTAACTTTATTTATTGATTAACTTTATTTTTTTGCCTTCTTGTGGAATCGACCGCCCGATCTATACTACAACTACCGCTTAGTAGATGCACGTTTTGGGCGTTAAACAGACTGTAAACCTTTTTGTTTATAATTTTAGAATGCAACATGACAACCAAACCCATTAAAAAAAATTTATGAGCGATTTTTAAAAATTAACATACTGAAATAAACGAATTGGTTAGGTTATACTTAATGAATAAAATGAATATTTTGGTTGTTAAAAAAAACAAAATAAAATGTGAACGCGTCTTAGGGAAACATAGAGGTTTATTTTAGTGACAATTCAACTTACATTAAACTATATAGTTTATTTACTTGTTTAATTGAACAATAAAATCATATAATAAACTGGTTTTATTTAATTTATAACCAATTAGTTTGATGCACAAATAACAATATAAAACAATCTAATTGGTTAAATTTGATGTCTAAATTAAACTTGTTTGTATATATTTTTTTATTTACAATTAAAGTAAACATGATGATTTAACCAAAACAATATATATAACAAAATTTAAACAACGTGAGAAAATAAATGATTTAGTTTATTTTATTAAATTGTGCATAAGAAATAAACTTATTATGCATAGTTTAATTCATTGGAATTAAATAATCACTAAAATAAACTAATTAATTTTAATGTGTTTAGTTGGAGTTAAACGTACATATATGAAACTACTTATTTTCGTATATTTTCATGATAATTTATACATATTAAAAAAAATTGTTTATACATATTCAATAGAAGGCTTATAAATAAATATCAATAAAAATATATTTAAAAAATTGAATTTAAAGAATATAAAAAACCAATCGAAATGGGCAAAAAATTTTTTTGATTTCAATAGAAATGAGATTTTTTTTTTAACAAATGAGAGTAGTCTAAAAGTTTTTTTGAAATAGGTTGTTTAATGTGTATACCTAATATCAAGTTAAGTTGACAAAACTTACCTTTTCAATCACTTTTTTTTTTTTTTTAATAATCACTATAGTTGTGGAAAAAAATCAAATCATCATTAACTTACTATAATTAAACACAATCCAAATAAAACTATATACTCTAATATTTATGTAATTGCAGTATGGTATAAGTTTATAGGCTATTTATGATTTTTGCCCCTCGCACTATGACCAATAGTTATTGTGCACCCTGATTTTTTCGAGCTGTTAAAAATTACCACCGAATTATTCACAGTATTGTAAAGTAAAACTTCGTTTAAGTTTTATCCTATGTGGCTAATGAATTGCTGATTTGTTATTGTTATGTCATATAATTTAAAATAAAATAAAAAATTCAAAAACTCAAAAAAAAAATCTTTTAAATTCTCTAAAGAATAATTTTTTTGAATAAATTCTTAAAAGATTAATTAAATATTAAAAAAAAACGAAAAATGATATTTTTTTGACAAAACTTAAATCAATATAATTTAAACTTTATAACTTCCATCATTATTAAAAATAAATAATTTAATTTTGCCGAAAAATTTAGATGAGTTTCAATTTATTTATTTTTAATATTTAAAAGTTTTATTTAATTGATCTTTTACGAATTTATTAAAAAATGAATCTTTTAAGAATTAAAAATATTTTTTTTAATTATTTTTAATTTTAATATTTTATAAAAAATATATATATTTAATTTTAAATTATACACATGTTGCTGATGTGACAATGATATTTTATATATATTTAATTTTTAAAATGATTTTAGGGGGAAAAATGAGAGAATAGAAAGTAATTAGAAAAATTAATAAAAAAGAAGAAGGAGGGAATATATATTTTTTAATTGTACCAATTTAGTTTTTCTTTTAAAAAATATTTTTAAACTTAAATGCATTTAAAATGAATTTTAGTCTTTTATTGAATATTTTTAATAATTTTTCTTAAATTTTTTAAGAACTAATAGAAAAATAAATTAAAATTTTTTATGATTAAATAGGCACAATTTGGTAGTTGTCAAAATTTGAGGAGTAAAAATGCTAATTATTTTGTGCAAATCGTAACATGAGCACAATTTAATAGTATCAATAATTCATGAAGAAATTTTAATAGACTATATATTTTATGAGGCACAATTTGGTAGTGTCAAAAATTCAAGAGGCAAAATTGCTATTATTGACCGCGTTTTTGGCCAACGACGTGTGAACGTCAAAAACGATAAAGCCTTCAAGAGAAAATAAACGACACAGACGATTTTATAGTGGTTCAGCTCCAATATGATGGTAATAGCCTAATCCACTTAGAGTTGTGATTATAGACTGCACTCAAGATCAGATGAACCTGAGTCAACTGTGTTTCTTTAGTGCAGATTCCAAGAATACAAGAATTCTTTCAAATACAAGTACTCTCTGTCGATAGAAAATTCAGATCAAAAGTTCAAAAATCCAAAAGTCCTTTTTATGATGTCATAAGCCTTGTATTTATAGGTTCAGGATCGTACAGATGATATCCCCATAATCGGGATATTTTATTATTCTCATTATATTAAAATCACAATAATATTCAAAATATAACAATACACTTAATTTGTGTGATAAATTGAGAGATTCCCGCGTATGCCAAGACCGATTCTTGTTGAAGCCGTTTCTGGGAATCTTGATGTAGTCCTGCTCTATCTAGTCGATCCATATCACATTCAGTCTGTTCGGCCAAACCTTCACTGGGCAGACACGCACTTAACTGGGCAGACATGCACTTGGCTGGGCAGACATGCACTTGACTGGGCAGACACGCACTTAACTGGGCAGACATGCACTTAGCTTGGCAGACATGCACTTGACTGGGCAGACATCCACTTGGCTGGGTAGACAGGTCATGATTGGTCGGACATGGTCATGACTGGTCGGACATGGTCATGATTGGGCAGACAAGGTCATGCTTGGGCAGACAATCATATGACTGGTCGGACAAGGTCATGCCTGGTCGGTCATGACACTTGACTGGCCAGTCAAAACTCTTCATTGGTCTACCGGGTCACTCCTAAGCCAGATCACTTTATCACAACTCTGAGAAGCCAATATATTTATTGACTATTAACGTGTCGTTTACGGACCATGCACTGCCACTTGTCACCTCTATTGCCATGTTATCGATCTCCAATTTTTGGGGATAACATTTGCCCCCCAAGTTTATTATACGACTTTCGTATGATAAACTTTTCTTCTAGCAAAATGTTCTTGAGGTCATTCAAAAGCTCCTATCTGGTCGATAACTTTCACGTAAACCCACGACTGAACTTGCCTTTTGATTTCTTCAAATTCTATTTTTTGATCTTGTTGCAGTATGTGTTTTGGATGAGAAATGGTGTTTGTGCTAGATGGAATTTAGGGCCTTGCTTTTTTTGGCTTAGGATTTGGGTTGTGGTAAGGGACATGGTCGATTGGCCATTGCTATTTCTTTTCCTTTATAAAAATGAGATCCGATTGGACCATGGGTGAGCTCCTCGGTCCCAAGTGCATCCGATCGGACCTTTGGCTTTGGGCTCGGACATGCCATTTGAACCCCTCGGGCCTTAGGCTAACTCCTCGGACCACGTTGCCTCTCCTTGGCTCGGACGCACACGGGCATGCACCCTGGCTAAGCACTGTAACGCCCCAACTTCTGGGACCGTTACGGTGTGCCTTGTAAACAGTGCTAAACTCGCTAATCGAGTCATTTGGCCAAAACGTGATCTAAGTATGATTAGCGGTTTAGGGTTTTAAACACTTTGGTTATGATGTAACGTTTCACTAGAACGTTTAATATATATACATTGGGATCACGAAAATATAAATTTCAGAGTTTATTACATAAAATATTTACAACAGGCCGTTCTAAGCGGCAAAACAGGGTTCAACCCTAGTTCCACTTTAAACCTCGGCCGTGGCGGTCGAGCAGCTGCATATGTACACGTCATCACCTAAGCTCTCCAACTCAAAGATGGTCCAGCTTCCTCTTGCCTTTACCTGCACCACATAGCACCTGTGAGCCGAAGCCCAGCAAGAAAACATAACACTACACATAAGCATTATCAAATGATTATCATTATAATCACACGGAGCATAAAGCCTCCAAACCAATGAGTGAACATCACGTGATTCAAGAGGGAGAGTGGCTGTTAAGTAAGCCACTAGCCTCCAAGCTCTCTTTTCTAGCGAGAGAGTGGCTGTTAAGTAAGCCACTAGCCTCCAAGCTCTCTTTTCTAGCGAGAGAGTGGCTGATAGGTAAGCCACTAGCCTTCAAGCTATGTTTGTTCATCGACCCTCAGGGTCGGTCAGGAATTAATGCTCCTTGAGTCATTCAATGCTAGTAGTCGATTAGATCTAATCTCTGTTGGCTTGCGTGATTCACGCTAAGGCCGTTCTGACAAATAAATCAGCGCTACCTGACCTGTGTCCAGTATCACTGCCGAACCTGACAAGTAAGTCACAGCTTCACAGCTGATACTAACACTTTTGTCGATTCTGACTGAAGAGTCAGTGCATACACAAGTAAGCAATGCTTTCAACATATATCATATGCCAGTTATCCAAGAATAGGGCATTCAACATGCTTACTAAACAGTTGCTAGCATAATCGTGATCATGCACAAACTCAGAGACTCAAGCTCTGGCCAATCTCATAATCATCATTCACGGCATGCCCTAATCACATGTTTCTCGTGCATTACATGCATCACACTTAATCATCTAGCATGCCTCAACAACAGTCATATGCAAATGGGCAAAATCACCAAGCATTCACTATGCTATCAATGTTTACATTTAAACATCCAACATGCATCAATCATAGCCATGCATGACATACTCAATAGCCAACCAACATGCATCATAATAACCATGCATGTTATGCTCAATAATCAACCAACATGCATCCATAATAGCCACGCATGTCACATATACACAGGGTGCAGTTTTCTTACCTTGGGTTCGAGCGAGAATTAATAAAAGAAACGACCTTTGAGAATGATCAGCTTTTAGTCCTTTAGCGGTCACCTAGTCATAACCAAACATATGGGGTACCATTAATAAAATGTTCCCAAACCAAAACCTAACCTCCGGGACCTCAAATACTACTCAACCGGGTAGTAGGTTCAACCCCGAGGCCTAAGGCTTGAATCCCTAAGCTAAAAAACCCATTCTGGAAAAAATAACCTTAAGGGCCACGGCCCTCCTTGGCCATGCCGCGGCCCGCCCCTCAGACAGAGGCGCCCAAACCCAGTTTACTCCAAGGGCCGCGGCTCTCCCTGGCCATGCCGCGGCGCAACCCCCAGTTCAGTCAAAACCCTTGTTTTTCTTCCCCTACGATTTCTCTTGGAACCAATCCATCAAACCCATTTTAAACACCACTCAAACCTCCAATACAATCCATAAACTTGTTCTATACACACCCTTAGAAAAACCCAAAACAAACCCCAATTAAAACCTCCATCAATTCCAACAACCCTCCATAAAAACACAAGCTAAAATCTAACACTAAAACAGGGTATAACCAGCAAGTTAGTGGATAAAGCTCACCTTAAACCCAAGCTTGAACCTCCTTTAATGGCTGACACAAGTTCCCTAGCTGCCACCTTGATTATCTAGCTTGTTCCCTCAAGTTGGCTCTCAAAATTCCAAAGAAAAGGGTGAAGGAAGACTTGTACGGGAAGGAAGGGAGAAGGATGAAGATAAACTCTATTTTTATTCTGTTTCCACAGCCCTCCTATGTTATATATATCCAAAGCCCAAAATGACCAAAATACCCTTAAGCCCACAAAAGCCTCTAAACCATTTCAAGGGTAAAATTGGTACTTTCCGCCTATCCCGTTAATCATAATTAACGCTTCCCGATTCCCACTAATCTCCATATTCTCAAATACCAATAAATCACATCCCATTACCCTTTATTTCCCGGTAGTGCTCTAATCATTAATATCACCCCGAGACTCACCCCGAGCCCCGAACTTAAGCCCGTTATGACTAGACCGAACACTTACATCTCATGATCGTCTCATGTCGAAAAGCTCGAACCAATCCACATACAATGTGATAAAATTATAATTAATCTCAACCATTCACCCAAAATGTACAATTATGCCCACAGTGGCCAAATTACCAAAGTGCCCTTGCATTTAAAATATGAGCCCATATGCATGCATTCACCATCATATAATAATATAATTTACATAAACATGCATATAATCATTAAATATCATAATAAATCAATTATGGCCCTCCCGGCCTCCTAATCAAGGTCCTAAACCTTATGAGGAAATTTGGGGCATTACAAGCACGGTCCGCTCGGACCAGGCCCTTTGGCACTCCTCGGTCATCATGGCTCCTCGGATGGTGGCAGCTGCTCGGATGGCACCCAAGCACAGCTCCTCGGACTGGCACGGCTACTGGGACATTAAGTGCCCGGTCGGACACACATGAAGGCGCGCCAAGGCGCATTGGGCTCCTCGGACGCACGATTCCATGCACACATCTCCTTGGGTGTCTAGGCATCCGATCGGATGCACAGCCCAGCTCCTCGGCATTAGGCACACCTTTCGGACCAAGCATGGCATGCCCCATGCCATAGGCACTTGGCACACCACCTAGGCCAAAAAATTTCCCTTTGTCCAAAACTTTTAATGTTTTAAGCACTTTTTAGGCACACAATTTATTTTTTCTCCATGCATGCTAAATTTTCACTACTTAGACAAATTTTTTCTAAGTAGAAAAATAAATTTTGCTCTTGTTGAATTTTATCTGTATGGTTACTCACCTCCCCATTTTTTATTTTTTGTAGATGAATCGCTTTGACTGTAGGGGAGGTGACAACCACACGAATTCTGATACGTCCATCCCGCAATCGAGCGATACTCCTCCAAGTAGTGCCTCTTCGTTGTTAGTCATGCTCAACAATAGAGTTTCCTACTCGACCAGTGATACATGCTCGGCTGACCAGGGAAGTTGTATCCCTCCTGACCGAGAAAACGTTGCACCTGATCAGCTAGACTTTGTACCTTGCCAGTAGTTTACTCTTTTTTGTTGTGAAGACAATTGTTACTTAGCAGCTTTGATATTTTTCTCGTACAACCGAGCTGTTAGCATTTATACTTTACTTTTGTTTGTTAACTTAAAACATTCTAAGTCTTTTTAGACTTTAAAAGTTATAAGTTTTTTGTGAATAGTAAAGTCACTCTGATGTATGCCTTATATTTTCGCATGAGTACTTAGTTTTCTAACTTAGAAATTCTAGACATTTCATAAGTCCATACTAAGTATACTTTCTCACACTCTTATTGCTCTAACATTTTATGAGCATAATATTTATTGTCACACGAATATCTGCTCCTAACTTGAAATTTTAAAAAATTCCAAGTTACTTAAGCTTTGTCAAACAAGTTAGCTTAATAGTCTTTTTGGACTTCGAAAATTTACAAGTCAGCCTAAAAACAAATATATTAACTCGTGCTCTTATTTCCTGTGTTAAATTATATACCAATATACCCCATGTGCCCCCCAGGTGATCGAGGGTTGAAAGATCCTTAGTCACTCGCTACTTGACCGAATCTATTTGAGCAGTTAATTACTCGTGAAACACATAGAATATATGGAAAATATTCGAGCAGTTGAACACTGCTTGAACGTATCGACCAGTTGAACACTGTCCGATTTTACCAACCTGTTGAACACTGCTCGGATAACTAACACACATGCATATTTGTAGCAAGAATCGACCACGCTGCGTGCAGTCTCTTTTATTACTCGTAAATTAAAAGGGACAAAACATGTCTAATAACGAGTCTTAAACAACCAAAATTGTTCAAAAATAAAATGATTGGTTAGCAAATAACCAGCTCATAAACCAAACTTAAATAACAAGTCAAACAACTCGAAATCAAGCTACCACTCTGAAAGCGGTATTTAGAAATAATATATCCTCTGATGCTCACCACTCCAGTGGTTTCTGATCCTAGCACTCCCGCTTAGCATACTTCTCCTTTGCTTCGCTGCTTTCCTCAACCAAGTGTGGACCTCCACATATAGTGTCTAAGGTAAAGTCCACAGGTTCGGGCTGCAAGGGTGGAGATCTTTGTCGCTTGAAACCAGGATTGCTGCTGCCTCCTTCTCCCTGAGGTGTCTCTGCCCGGTACTTTCTCAACTTGCCCGACCGGAGAAGAAATTCTATCTCGTCCTTGAGGTGATTGCATTCATTCGTGTCATGACCATAATCTCCATGGAAACGACACAACTTATTCATGTCTCTCTTCCTCATCTCTTTCCTGATGGGTGGAGGTTTCTTGTAGGGAACCTCTTCATGACTAGCAAGATATATCTCCGCTCGGCTAGTTGAGAGAGTGGTGTAGTTAGTGAACTGAGGCTCATACTTGGTTGGATTTTCACTTGAATTCAACTTTGCTTTCTTTTCCTCATGGTGGTCAGACCCGTTATTTCCACGTTTCCTTCCCCCAGAGTCACTTGATCCGCCCGGATTGTTTATGCCATTCTCCTATTTCTCTATTGCATCATCCAATTTCATATACTTGTCCGCCCGGTCAAGAAATTGCTGAAGTGTTGAAATTGGATTTCTATGTATACTGTCCCACAAAGGGTTCCGATAAGTTATCCCAGCAGATATGGCAACCATCTTCCCCTCGTCTCCTACAACAGTTGCTCTATTGGCTTCTCTCATGAACCTCTGTATATAGTTCTTTAGAGACTCATCTTTTCCTTGTTTGATATCTGCCAAGTGGTTGGCATAAACTGGTGGAGTCCGGGCAGTGTTGAATTGCATACAAAACTCCTTCCTGAATGCTTCCCAAGAGGTAATGGAGCTTGGCTTAAACTTCCAATACCATTCCTGGGCAGTATCCGTCAATGTAGTCGGGAAAACTCTACACCGATAATCATCACTTACTCCGAGCAATTCCATCTAGTCCTCGAACTTCCCAATATGTCTGATGGGATCTGCCTTTTCTGTATAGACTAGCAGAACCGGTGCTTTATATTTTGCCATGTAGAGTCCAAGAACTTTACTTAGCTAATTATTTAGTAGTATTATAGTATGTATAGTATTATCTTTGTAACTGTGGATTTTTGGTTCAGATCGGGAATTATTTGGACACTCATAGTAGTACTTGTAGATTTTCTAAGTTTAACCTATAGTTTAAGAATATTAATGTTAACCTAAGGTTTGATTATATGACTGATATTAAGGATAATATTTATTATACTATAAGGTTTAGATAACAACCAATAGGATTTTAAGCACATGTTATGAATGGGTGATTAAGGATTAAGTATTTTGAGGATTAAAATTTAATAAGGAGTAAAGTTTGAATGCTTTAAGGTCAGTCAGGAGCTTTGAATACGTTGAGGGCTTAGTCAAGGCTATTTACTCCATTCAAACTTAGCTAAAAATGTGTAATTTCGTGTTTAAATAATCAGCGTGTGCCGATATATCGCAGCTATAGGGGGCGATATATCGCAGCACGTAGATACGGAAAACACGAGACGATGCACGACAGTCTCGGGCATACTGGCCCAGGCGATATATCGCCTACAGGGGGCGATATATCGCCTCCTTCAGTGTATTTTGAAACATTTTGAAATCGTTTTCCATTCAGCCATTCAACCTCTTGATAAGTCCAGCATCTTTTTGAACGAGTCTTCAGCCTCTGCTGAACGATTATTCAAATTATTTTCACCTAAAAAGCCATTATTTTTATTCAAGTTAAATTAAGATCCTTTCATTCCTAAACTCTATAAATAGGACCTAGTACCCAGCCATTATTCATCTTTTGCTCTAAGTTCAGAGGCTGCAAGTGCTAAGTGAGTGTGAGAGTGTAAACACCTGGGTTGGGGAATCATAAGCTTGATCATCATAAGCTTATCAAACACTTGGGGAAGTAAGGTTTCATAGTATTTCGGTTCGAGGTTTAGATTGGTCTACAAGTCTTCAAGGTATTTCTATACCCTAGTTCATTGGTATTATGTTATTTTCTTTCTCATAGTCTTCTGCTCAGTCTTCAAACCTTAATTTTTATTTTGGTTAGGAAATCTAAGCTCTTAAGCAAAAAGGTTTTGGTAAGTATGTTTCTCAATGGTTTAGTCTTCCCATTCCTTTTCATCTATTTTTCTTCATTAGACTCACTCTTTTTCATAATGGTTTTTAGGAGTGTTCCAAAAGTCCCAACGTTGTCCTCTTATCCCGGTAACTTTGGTAAGGAAAATAGGATAGAAATGCATATGTTATATGTTCTATATGTTATCTTATGTTTCTTATGTTATGATATGTATGTTTGTAGGCTTGGGCATATGACCCATATGACTAACAAGACCCCAAAAAGATTATGGGCATATGACCTACTTAGCTAGTAGGACCCCACTAATCTCATGGGCATATGACTTGTTTATTCTATGGGACCCCAAGTAATAATGGCCATTATAGTATGTGTATGTAATAAGTGTTATGATATGTCTTTATGTTTATTATGAAATTTATGTATGTGAAGTATGTGTTAGATTTTTCCTTGCTGGGCACTAGGCTCATTCCTTTTGTTTAAATGTGCAGGAAAATAACTATTAGTGGCGGTAAGGTTCGTGGATGCTTGGAGATTGTGTATTGATGATGAATGGAGTCAAGGAGTCGAGAGTTCGATTTCGAGGATGTAGTCATTTATTTATGGTCTTTATATGTATTTTCCGCACTTACTATGTAATCCCTTTATTTTATAAATCATGTTATGTTTTGTTTTTCAAACAATGGGATCCCATATCCTACTTATTTTATGAAAGTAACTCTTATTTCTACAAGTTTCCAATAAAGTTATGGTATTTTCGCAAATGTAAGTTTTATTTAGGATTTGTATGTATAGTTTCATTAATGGTCCAAAAGTCTAGAGTAGTTGGGTCATTACATGCCAGTGGCTGGGCTGCTCTAATCCGGGCACAAAATGGGCTGCCACTCCGGTGGTCTATCACATTTATCTCGGAAGGTCATTTTGACAAACTTTGCACTGTAGCTGTTAGCATGTCAAGCTGGGCTTGGATGGCTGGTGCAACTGATGAGGTTCCAAGGTCTTGACCGCCTGGTCGGGCATTACCATTTGTCGCGCCATCGTCAAGTATTTCTACTTGACTGGCAGGGCGGTCTAGATTTTGCCCTTCGACCGGGACGGTCCTCCTCTTGTTGGTGATAACATCCCTTAGATCCTTCCGGGAAGCATGCTCTCCTGCCCGATCGAACATCGTACTCTTCGATTTCCCAGAGGGCTTACTACGCGGGACTTGCTCTCTCCTACTACGCTGCTGGTCGGGGTGCATTGGAGGCCTTGCGGTACGTCCTGGGCAGTCTTTCCTTCCTTGTTGGTCATTGCCCTCCTTTTCCTTTGACTGGTTGGTGTGATGACTATCAGCCTCATCATGACCATGCCCATATTTGAATTGTGAAGTCATCTTCTCTCGAGGAGTCTTGGTTTGATCCTGCTTGGGTGGAGTCTTTTTACTTCCCGACCGGTGACTCCCTGATCTAGAAGTCTCTGATCGGTGGCTCCTGGAGGAGGTTCTAGAGTGCTCCCTTTCTGTCGAGGCAGTTCTGGATCGGTCCCCATCATCGTCCCGACCAGGGGGGTTACTCCTGGTTCTGACCGGTCCTCGAGAATCGGCTCTGTCAGTGGTCCTCCGACCAGCGTTATTATTTTTTGCTCCCTGGGTGGCTGCTTGTGCAGCGGCTTTGGCTTGGCCCAATTGGGTAGCTGCTTCTAGAGCAAGTGTTGCTTCACGATGTCTCCGGTTGACCTCCTCCTGTTGTTGTCTGAGCTCTTCGTGTTATCCCAAAAATCAGAAGTGAATGATATGGCAGGAATTAATTGCACGCGGCTGACACCTGGCAAAACCTGTGTTCAACTATCAACCAAGAAGATATTCGACATTATGCGATCGGTCTCTTCACACGACCAGTCTGGTCGTATGCACGTAACACACGGAGGAAATCTTAGGCAGTTATGTAACGACCCACTAATCTAGACTACTTGGACCATTAACGAATCTATACATAAAACTTATATTTTTGCGGAAATACCATAATTATATTGAAAACTTATGGAAACAAAGGTTACTTTCATAAAATAAGTAGGATATGGGTACCCATTGTCTTTAAAACAAAAGAAATACTTAAAGTAAAAAGGGTTACATAGAAAATGCGGAAAAATACATTTAAAAACCATAAAAACATAAATAAGACTACATCCTCGAATCGAATAACGCTCGGCCCCTTGACTCCATTCACCATCGATACACATCCTCTAAGCGTCACGAATCTTTCCGCCTCTAAAGCTTATTTCCTGCACATAAACAGAAAGGAATGAGCCTAATGCCCAGCAAGGAAAAATCTAACACATAGTCATAAACATAAACATAATTTCATAATAACGTAAAGACATATCATAACACATAATACACTTATTATAATGGCCATTATTACTTGGGGTCCCATAGACTAAACAAGCATATGCCCATGGGATTTATGGGGTCCTACTAGCTAAGTAGGTCATATGCCCATAACCCATTTGGGGTCTTGTTAGTCATATGGGTCATATGCCCAAGCCTACATACACATATACATATCATAACACTTTTAATAACATAAACATATAGATAACATAAGCACATAACATATTAATTCTAGCCTATTTTCCTTACCAAAGTTACCGGGATTATGGACTGAGTTGGGACTTTTGGAACACTCCTAAAACCATAAGAAAGAGTGAGTCTAAAGAAAGGAGATGAAATGAAAGAGATGGAAAGACTAAACCATAAAAACATACTTACCAACTTATATGCTTAAGAGCTTGGATTCCCTAACCAAAATAAGAATAAGGTTAGGGGACTGAGTAGAAGGTTTTGAGAAAAGAAATAACATAGAATACAGAAAGGACTAGAGTTTTGGGTTTACCTCAAAGATTGCAAGATCAATCTAACATCCACCGAAATACTATAACACTCACTTACTTCCCAAGTGTTTGATAAGCTTATGATGTTTAAGCTTATAGTTTTTCCCCAAACCAAGTGTTTACACTCTCTCACTCACTTAACACTAGCAGCCTCTGAACTTAGAGCAAATGGTGAATAATGGCTGGGTACTAGGTCCTATTTATAGAGTTTGGGAATGAAAATATCTTGATTTTACTTGAATAAAAATAATGGCTTTTTAGGTGAAAATCATTTGAATAATCGTTCAGCAGAGGCTGAAGACTCGTTCACAAGATGCTGGACTGTTGAAGGAGTTTGAATGGCTGAAAGGAAATGAATTCAAAAGAGTTTGAATCCATGCTGAAGGAGGCGATATATCGCCCCCTGTAGGCGATATATCGCCTGGGCCAGTATGCCCGAGGCGACCGTGCATCGTTTCGTGTTTTCCGTATCTACGTGCTGCGACATATCGCCCCCTATAGCTGCGATATATCGGCATACGCTGAATATTTAAACACGAAATTACACATTTTTAGCTAGGTTTGAATGGAGTAAACAGCCTTGACTAAGCCCTCAACGTACTCAAAGCTGCTGACTGACCCTATAACATTCAAACTTTACTCCTTATTATATTTAATCCTCAAAAATCTTAATCCTTAATTACCATTCAAAACATGTGCTTAAAATCCTATTGGTTGATGTCTAAACCTTATAATATAATAATATAATCCTTAATATCAGTCACTTTAATCAAACCTTAGGTTATACTTAATATTCTTAAACTATAGGTTAAACTTAGAAAATCTATAAGTACTACTATGAGTGTCCAAATAATTCCCGGTCTGAACCAAAAATCCATAGTAACAAAGATAACACTAAACATACTATAATACTACTAAACAATTAGCTAAGTAAAGTTCTTGGACTCTACAATTCTCCCCTACTAAAAAGAATTTCGTCCTCGAAATTTACTTATCACATAACTCCGGATACCGGCCTTGCATGTCCTCCTCCAACTCCCACGTTGCCTCGCATTCAGAACTGTTGCTCCATACGACTTTGACTATAGGAAGGCTCTTAGACCGTAACTACTTCATCCCTCTATCTAGGATGCTAACCGGTCGTTCCTCGTAACTTAAGTCTTTCTGGAGTGCTATCGTATCGTTCTTGAGGACGTGAGATGGGTCTGACACATATTTGCGTAACATCGAGATGTGGAAGACGTTGTGACTATCGGCTAGTGCTGGCGGTAGGGCTAGTCTATACGCAACTGTTCCCACTTTGTCCAATATCTAAAAGGACCTATGAATCGGGGACTAAGCTTGCTTTTCTTTCCGAACCGCTTGACACTTTCATAGGAGATATCTTCATGAAGACTTGATCTCCAACTTGGAATTCCACATCGCGTCGCTTGGTATCCGCATAGCTTTTCTGACGGCTTTGAGCAGCCAGCATACGCTGTCTAATAAGCGTTACTGCTTCTTGAGCTTGTCTAAGAGCTTCGGGCCTTAGAAGCTGCCTTTCTCCTACCTCGTCCTAGTGCAACGGTGATCGGTACCTTCGTCCATATAGCAACTCATAAGGTGCCATTCCGATCGTTGACTGGTAGCTGTTGTTGTACGAGAACTCGATCAGTGGTAAGTACTTGTTCCATGATCCTCCGAAATCAAGTATACACGCGCGTAGTATATCCTCTAAGATCTGAATCGTACGCTCAGACTGCCCATCTGTTTGAGGATGGAAAGTTGTACTAAGGCTTAACTTAGTACCCATATCTCTCTGTAAGTTTCTCCAAAATCTTGACGTAAACACTGATCCTCTATCTGATACTATCGTCTTGGGGATTCCATGCAATCGTACAATCTCTTAGATGTAGATGTCTGCATATTGGTCTGCCGTGCATGACGTTCTAACAGGCAGAAAATGAGCCGACTTGGTTAGTCTATTTATTACTATCCAAGCGGAATCATGCTGCTTGTTCGTCTTTGGTAGCCCTGTCACAAAATCCATGGCTATATCATTCCACTTCCATTCTAGTATGCTAAGCGGTTGCAATAAACCTGCAGGCCGCTGATGCTCCGCTTTCACTTGCTGGCATACCAAACACTTAGATACATGCTCTGCTATGTCCTTTTTCATCCCTGGCCACCAATAGATTGTCTTGATCATCTTGGTAGACCCTGGATGAACTGAGTATGGGGTGCTGTGCGCTTCTTCTAGGATCATCTTCTTAATACTCCGATCACTTGGCACGCATACCCGATCCTTATATCTCAATAATCCTTGGCTAGATATTGAGAAATTTGTATTCTTGCCTTCTCTGACTGCTTCCATATGTGATGCTAGTGTGTCGTCATGTCCTTGGCCAATTCGTATATCCTCTAACAAATTTGATTGGATAGACAGGTTAGCCAGCTTGCCTACAACCATTTCTATTCCAGCACTGATAAGCTCCTGCTGTAGTGGCTTTTCTATCCCGGATAAGGCTGCTAAATTCCCATAACTTTTCCTACTAAGTGCATCGGAAACTACGTTCGCTTTCCCTGGGTGGTATAGGATTTCACAGTTGTAATCCTTTACTAACTCTAACCACCTGCGCTGCCTCATGTTGAGCTCCTTCTGCGTAAAGAAGTATTTTAAACTTTTGTGGTCCGTGTAAATCTCGCACCGTTCTCCATAAAGATAATGGCGCCAGATTTTTAACGCAAAGACCACCGCTGCCAACTCCATATCGTGAGTTGGATAGTGTTGCTTATACTCCTTCAACTGACGTGAGGCGTAGGCTATCACCTTGTCAATTTTGCATCAACACGCATCCCAATCCTAGCTTTGATGCATCGCATTAGACAACGAACTTATCGTCGGGTATCGGTACACTAAGTACTGGTGTTGAGCAAAGCTTATCCTTAAGCAATTGGAAGCTTTCTTCACACTTATCGTTCCAGTTAAACTTTTGTTGCTTCCGGGTCAGGTTGGTGAGTGGAGTGGCTATCTTAGAAAAAGCCCTCTACAACTTTCTATAGTAACCTGCTAGCCCTAAGAAGTTTCTTACTTCTGACGCGTTCTTTGGTCTAGGCCAATCCTTCACGGCCTCTACCTTCGATGGATCTACTGCAACTCCATCTTTCGATATGATGTGCCCGAGGAACGCCACTTGTGAGAGTCAAAATTCGCATTTCTTGAACTTCGCGTAGAGTTGGTGCTCCTTCAATCGCGTCAAAATCATCCTCAAATGTTCCTCGTGCTCTACTTCATCCTTGGAGTATACTAAGATATCGTCGATGAATACAACGACGAATTTATCTAAGTAATCCTTGAAGACCTTATTCATTAAGTCCATAACGCGGCTGGTGTGTTAGCAAGACCAAAAGACATAACCAACTCGTAATGTCCATAACGAGTCCTAAAGGCTATCTTAGGAATATCTTCTCCTTTTACCTTGAGCTGATGATACCCGGACCTTAAATCGATCTTAGAGAATACAGTCGCGCCTCGGAGTTGATCGAACAAATCATCAATCCGAGGTAGCGGGTATTTGTTCTTAATTGTTACTTTATTCAGCTCACTGTAGTCTATGCACATGCGCATACTTTCATCCTTCTTCTTCACGAATAGTACCGGAGCTCCCCATGGTGAATGGCTTGGCCTAATGAAACCCAAGTCTAGGAGTTCTTGTAGCTGCGTCTATAACTCCTTGAGTTCCATAGGTGCCATCCGGTATGGTGCCTTAGAGATAGGCTCGGTGCCTGGTACTAATTCTATCGTGAAGTCTATCTCTCGAGTTGGCGGCAATCCTGGCAAGTCATCGGGAAAAACTTCTGGAAATTCTTGTATAACTTGAACATCTCTAACTTTAAGTGACGTCTCCTTCTCCACATTCGTGATGCTGGCTAAGAAAGCTTGGCATCCTTTCTCCATCATTCTCTGAGCTTTGAGAGGTGACACTAACGGTGTGCGTAGTCCTGAAGCTTGTCCTATGAAGCATCGTCTCTGGCCGTCCGGGGTCTCGAACATCACCTTCTTGCGTTTGCTGTCGATCGTTGCGCCATGCCGTGCTAGCCAATCCATGCTTAGTATTACGTCGAAGTCCTTGATTACTAGCTCTATCAGATCTCCTTCTAGTCCTATGTCCTCAATCTTGATCGGTAAGCCTCGTACTATTCGTGATGATAGAACTACTCTGCCCGAAGGCAACTCGGTTACAAACCTAGTTCTAAATCTTTCACTAGGTTTGTCTAGTTTTTCTATCATTCCTAACGAGATATACGAGTATACTGCTACCAATCTAGCGATACATATACTATTGAGGATATGATCTGACCTATAAATGCTTGTTACTAGCATGGGTTCCTCCTTGGGTCAATGCAAAGACTTTGGTCTGGAACCATCGTTTAATCCCTCTTAGCATTCCTCTGAATCCTTTTTGTTGTAGTTCCCAGGTCTGCTAGCTTAACCCCTAATTCCATCTTTGGTCTAAGTCCTCTGACGAACTTGGTCAACCTCGTAAAGTCGGTTGGGACCAACTCTGGTGCAAACTTGACTAATCTGTTGAACTGACGAGCATATTCTTCTATCATTAGTGATGACTGCCGAGGAGTAATACTTCTTGTGGAACGGCTCCACAAATCTTGTCCATATCATGGTGGTGACATCGTTAGTCTGCTGAACTAAGTCTCACCATATTCTGGCATCCTTCCTGAGTAATGACGAGACGCAGGATATGCGGTCTGCATTACTGAAATTCATGTGCGTAAGAATTGGCTTCACATCCTTAGCCACTCTTCTGCCTCAAAGGGGTCTATAGTCCCTTCGAAGTTTGGAGCGTGCTGCTTGCGGAACCTTTCATACACTGACTCCATATTCGGTATGGATGTGGCACGTAGTTCGTCACTGGCCATCCCCCATATGGACCAACTTGTTGGGGTGCTAAGGCCATTTGTTGTAGCTGCGGCTGCGGTTGCGGCGGAGGCTGAGGCTGCGCCTGTTGACGTTGTTGCTGCAAGAGTTCCTCGACTTGTTGTCGCCGTCTAGCGATTTCCGCGGTGTTGTCAGCTGACGGAGTCGGCGCGTTGCGGCTAGTAGTAGCACGCACTCCTCTTCTGCGAACTGGAGGGCATCATTGGTCGTTGGAATCAACGTTGGAGGCGTTTCCGTTGGTGCGTGCAGATCTTCGGAGCGACATCTTCACCAAAAGTTCTAACAGTCGAGAACTTGTTAGAACTTACCCTAATAGGCTCTAAGGCAAAAACTTATTCTAAAACAAACATATCTCGGACCTATTTATTATGACTTCTTATGAAAAATTATATAGGTCTTTATTTATATTTAGAGTGGGTTTCTATACTTAGAAAAATAAGTCATCTTTATTTTCTAAGTGTGTTTCTAATCATCCTATATGACTTAATTCTCAGGCTCGAAACTTATCTTTGTTCCAAAGTTAACCATATTGAGGGAGGGCTGGGATCAGTAAAATCGTTCCCACTACTAAGGCCCCCTAACTCTCAATAAGGAAACTTGGTTCATTGATTTGTATCCACCTTCACTGAACTTAGTCATTATTCATTTTATTTATTACTCATTATGATTGCGAAAAAAAATCAAACTCATACATGAAAATAAAATAACATGAACTTAATTTGGAAAAAAAATAATAATTTTCACTTATTACAATCATAAAATAAAGAAATAAACAAAACAAACATTGAAAAAAACTAGCTATTCTTAAAAATCGGGATCTTCTACATCCGATCCTTCATCTAGCATATCATTATCTATCTCCTTATAATCATCATTGTCTTGAGCCTCAAAATTTCCTCGGGGAAGATTTAAGAAGATCCTATGTTGTTGCTCATTAGTGAATTGAAACTCTAAGTCATAGGTGAACTTAAGTATGAGAGAATAATATCTTAGGGCTGCTTGTAAGTCATCATCATTATTTATATTCTCCCATATTTCTTCTAAAGTTAAAATTGCTGAAGGAAAATCTTTTAAAAGCCTAATTACTAGGACATATTGTTCTGCAGCTCTCATCATGATTTTCTTAGACTCTTGAAGGTGACCTATCTCTTTGTGGAACAAGATCAATCTTTGAGTGATCTTTTCTAGTGCTCCTACAGTGTTTCTTGGCTCCCTTATTCTTTTTAAAGCCTTAATGGCTCGGATATCCTCATTGCTTAAAGCTCCGTTCATTCTTAACTGAAAACATAAACACTAAAAGTGTTAGCTATACACATAGACAAAGTAACTTGTAACTTGTAACTTAAACACTTACTTGGCGGTCCGATTCGGAGCTTTGAGCATGTGTATCAAGGAGAACTTCATGCGAAGGAACCGTTGTCTCTGATACCAACTGTAACGACCCACTAATCTAGACTACTTGGACCATTAACGAATCTATACATAAAACTTATATTTTTGCGGAAATACCATAATTATATTGAAAACTTATGGAAACAAAGGTTACTTTCATAAAATAAGTAGGATATGGGTACCCATTGTCTTTAAAACAAAAGAAATACTTAAAGTAAAAAGGGTTACATAGAAAATGCGGAAAAATACATTTAAAAACCATAAAAACATAAATAAGACTACATCCTCGAATCGAATAACGCTCGGCCCCTTGACTCCATTCACCATCGATACACATCCTCTAAGCGTCACGAATCTTTCCGCCTCTAAAGCTTATTTCCTGCACATAAACAGAAAGGAATGAGCCTAATGCCCAGCAAGGAAAAATCTAACACATAGTCATAAACATAAACATAATTTCATAATAACGTAAAGACATATCATAACACATAATACACTTATTATAATGGCCATTATTACTTGGGGTCCCATAGACTAAACAAGCATATGCCCATGGGATTTATGGGGTCCTACTAGCTAAGTAGGTCATATGCCCATAACCCATTTGGGGTCTTGTTAGTCATATGGGTCATATGCCCAAGCCTACATACACATATACATATCATAACACTTTTAATAACATAAACATATAGATAACATAAGCACATAACATATTAATTCTAGCCTATTTTCCTTACCAAAGTTACCGGGATTATGGACTGAGTTGGGACTTTTGGAACACTCCTAAAACCATAAGAAAGAGTGAGTCTAAAGAAAGGAGATGAAATGAAAGAGATGGAAAGACTAAACCATAAAAACATACTTACCAACTTATATGCTTAAGAGCTTGGATTCCCTAACCAAAATAAGAATAAGGTTAGGGGACTGAGTAGAAGGTTTTGAGAAAAGAAATAACATAGAATACAGAAAGGACTAGAGTTTTGGGTTTACCTCAAAGATTGCAAGATCAATCTAACATCCACCGAAATACTATAACACTCACTTACTTCCCAAGTGTTTGATAAGCTTATGATGTTTAAGCTTATAGTTTTTCCCCAAACCAAGTGTTTACACTCTCTCACTCACTTAACACTAGCAGCCTCTGAACTTAGAGCAAATGGTGAATAATGGCTGGGTACTAGGTCCTATTTATAGAGTTTGGGAATGAAAATATCTTGATTTTACTTGAATAAAAATAATGGCTTTTTAGGTGAAAATCATTTGAATAATCGTTCAGCAGAGGCTGAAGACTCGTTCACAAGATGCTGGACTGTTGAAGGAGTTTGAATGGCTGAAAGGAAATGAATTCAAAAGAGTTTGAATCCATGCTGAAGGAGGCGATATATCGCCCCCTGTAGGCGATATATCGCCTGGGCCAGTATGCCCGAGGCGACCGTGCATCGTTTCGTGTTTTCCGTATCTACGTGCTGCGACATATCGCCCCCTATAGCTGCGATATATCGGCATACGCTGAATATTTAAACACGAAATTACACATTTTTAGCTAGGTTTGAATGGAGTAAACAACCTTGACTAAGCCCTCAACGTACTCAAAGCTGCTGACTGACCCTATAACATTCAAACTTTACTCCTTATTATATTTAATCCTCAAAAATCTTAATCCTTAATTACCATTCAAAACATGTGCTTAAAATCCTATTGGTTGATGTCTAAACCTTATAATATAATAATATAATCCTTAATATCAGTCACTTTAATCAAACCTTAGGTTATACTTAATATTCTTAAACTATAGGTTAAACTTAGAAAATCTATAAGTACTACTATGAGTGTCCAAATAATTCCCGGTCTGAACCAAAAATCCATAGTAACAAAGATAACACTAAACATACTATAATACTACTAAACAATTAGCTAAGTAAAGTTCTTGGACTCTACAAGTTATGATGGAATCCGAAATTCTCTCCCATGATTTCCTGAGTATCCGATTATTTAGGAAATAATATCTGTAACAAATCAATGTAAATCTTCCCTGAGCTTATAAATAGAAGAAGAGGGCTCAGGGAAGCGGATCCTTTTTCTTTTTCTGACTTCTAAATCGCTGGAGATTAGAGTTATCATATCGCTCATATTGTATTGTTCTGAAAAAGTTAGTGAAACTCATTGAACCCTAGTTCTTTGATCACTCCTTTGAATCTCACATCAATAACAATCTAAGTGGACGTACGTTATGACCAGATCCTGGGGCCGAACCACTATAAAATATCGTGTTCTTATTCTTTTCGTCATTACGTTCTTTTCAACGCATTCATCTACGTCAAGCATATTTTGACTCCGTGTCAGTTGCCCAAAATCAGGGTCAACACTTCGCTTCTGGCCTCCATATCGCGCCTTTGCTGCTCTAACGCAGCTCTCTGCCTGGCCATCTCTTCAGCGAACGCCTCCTGTCTGGTGTGGAATTGTGCCATCTCCTCCTCGAAGGCTCCCATGGCCTCCTGGAGTTCTTCAACCTTTGGAGTCACGTCCTCGAGCATGACCCTAGGCTCAGTTTCACAATCTTGAAGGCTAGGACTGTAATGCCCCGGATTCCCTAATGTGGTTTAATGGCCGGTTTAGTAGGCCGGGAGGGCCATAACTGTTTAATTATGCTATTAAATGTGTTTATGCATGCTCATGAGAATTATATTATAATATGATGTTAAATGCATGCATATGGGTCCACATTTTAATTACAGGGGTGTGATGGTCATTTGGCTCGTTGAGAGTATAATTGTATAGTTGTATGCATGTCGATGATATGTGTTGAGACCACATTATAATGTGGGTTTGTTTGAGCTATTCGGCATGAGACGATCTTAGAATATTGATTAGCGGTTTAGTCACAACAGGTTTAAGTGTCGGGGCTTGGGTTGAGTCTCGGGGTGATTTTAATGATTAGAGCGTTGCCGGGTATTAAAGGGTAACGGGTTGTGAATTATTGGTGTTTGAGATTATTGAGAATAGCGGGAATTGGAGAGCGTCAGTTATGGTTAACGAGATAGGAGGGAAGTACCAAATATGCCCTTGGGAGCCTTTAGAAACTATTAATTGACCTAGGGGTAAAATGGACATTTCACCCCTAGGATAGATATATCCTTTGATAGCTGAAGAAGATAGTGGAAAAACAGAGTATACTTTAGAGTTCTCCCGTACCTTCTTCTCTTCACCATTCTTTGTGGTTTTTGAACCAATTTTGAGGATTCAAGCTTAGGAAGCAAGCCTTGGAAGTTTAGGAGTGTAATGCCCCAAATTTCCTAATAAGGTTTAGGACCTTGATTAGGAGGCCGGGAGGGCCATAATTGATTTATTATGATATCTAATGGTCATATGCGTGTTAATGTGAATTATATTATTATATGATGATAGATGCATGCATATGGGTGTATTTATAATTATAAGGGCATTTTGGTAATTTGGCCTGTTGAGGGCATATTTGTAAATTGGGTGCATATTGTAATTTGTGAATGAGATTTCATTATTATGGAGATATATTCGAGCTATTCGACATGAGACGGTCATATATAATGGATTAGCGGTTTTGTCATAACGGGGTCAATTTTGGGGTAATAGAAATGTTTATTTGGTGATAGATTGGGAATATTTGAGATCAGGGTGAAATTCTGGAAGTTTTGACTATAGTGTCCCCGGGGGTGTTTTCGGGACCCCGAGCACTAGGTTTTATTTGAGGTTACTTAAGCTTGAAGTAGCTTGACAGATAAGAACGTACGTTAGAAACCTCTCGTTCTCTCTCAAAACAGACCGTTTTACCGTTTGAGCCTTTTTGAGGAAATCTTGAGTTCTGGGAGTCGGAATCAAGCGAGGGTCGAGGCATAGCGATCCTAGGAAAGATTAGAAGCTTCTTAACCGAAGGATTTTACGGGAAACAACTCAATCGAAGGTAATCTAAGTTTGAAGTTTTAAGTTTTTAAAGTTTTAAAGCTTAGAATTGGACTTTGTTAATCGTTGAGTTTTTGGTTGGTTTGAGCCTTGGGTTTTGGTGGTTTTGGACCATTGGGGAGTTTGGGAACTTTGATTTGATGATTGGGGAATGTTTGGGAATGTTTTTGGAAGATTTGGAGTGTTTAAAACGCGTTTGGGAATGGCCCAGGGTTGGGGGCCGCGGCCCTGTTCTTGTGCACCGCGGCCCTAGTTCGAAGAAGCAGGTGTCAGGAAGTGACCCTTGCTGGGCGCCGTGGCCCTTGATGGAGGGCGCCGCGGCCCTAGCCTCAGAGAACCCTGGGGGCCGCGGCCCAAGGTGCTAGGGCCGCAGCCCTTGCCCTGTTTTCACCCCGTTTGCTCGTTTTGACCCCGGGAACTTAGTTATGGGCCTCGGGAGTGTCCCTACTACTTGGATTAGTTTGGATTGACCTCTTGGGGGCTAGATATTGGTGTGGAACCTTTGATTATCATGTTATTGATGATGTTCCATATTTGGTTATGATTAGGTGACCGCTAAGGGCTTAAAGGTTGATCGTTCTCAAGGGTCGTTCTTATATTGGTTCTAGCTCGAATCTGAGGTAAGAAAACTGCACCCTGTGTATATGTGACATGCATGGCTATTATGATGCATGTCGGTTGATTAATGAGTATGACATGCGTGGTTATTATCTGATGCATGTCGGTTGATTATTATGTATGACATGCATGGCTATTCTTGATGCATGTTGGTTGACTATTAAACGTGACATGCATGGCTGTTATTGATGCATGTTAGATTGCTGGATATTGCATATGATGCATGTGAAACATGTGATTGGGACATGCTTTATATACTGAGTATGTTATCGTTCAGAGCTTGAGCCTCTGTGTCTATGCATGGTCCTAATTGTACTAATACATGTTTCGTAAGCATGCTAAGTACCTTGTTTATGGATGTGGAACATGTGATATATGATTGGTGGCATGACTTACTTGTGTATGACACTGACTAGTCAGGGACCGACTCTAAAGTCGAGAATCACGCATTGAATGGCTCTATGGCGTTAATGCTAGACCGACTCTAAGGTCGAGAATCACGCATTGAATGGCTTTATGGCGTTAATGCTAGACCGACTCTAAGGTCGAGAATCACGCATTGAATGGCTCTATGGCGTTAATGCTAGATCGACTCTAAGGTCGATGAATCATGCATTGAATGGCTCTATGGCATTAATGCTGGACCGACTCTAAAGTCGAGAATTGTGCATTGAGTGGCTCTAAGGCACTAATGCCAGACCGACCCTAAAGTCGATGATCACGTATTGAATAGCTCCATGGCATTGATGCGGGACCGACCCTAAAGTCGAAGAACTTATAAGCGCTTGCCTGGTCTACGACCAGATGACTATAGCCAAGGTATATGACCCCGGTGACCGTTCGTCACATGGCTAAGGGACGTTGTCCATAGTTTCGACTCTAGAGTCGTGAGGAAGGTTATGTTGGTGACTAATCACCTTGCACCTGTCCTAATCAAACTTAAGAAAGAATCACTTATCGGTTAAGCCCTGGTGACCCTATCGTCACATGGCTAGAAGGAGCGATGCTCATTATTGTGACTTTTGGCTATTGTCACCTATTTGCTTGGACTGATAGTCCTGAATGGTTATTATGATCGTTGTTGATATTATATCATGTTTTATTGTGTTTTCTTGCTGGGCTTTGGCTCACGGGTGCTACGTGGTGCAGGTAAAGGCAAGAGGAAGCTGGACCATCCTAGAGTTGAAGAGCTTAGGTGATGACGTGTACATATGCGGCTGCTCGACCGCCACGGCAGAGGTTTAAAGTGGAACTAGGGTTGAACCTTGTTTTGCCGCTTAGAACGGCCTGTTGTAAATGTTTTCTGTAATAGACTCAGAAACTTTATTTTCGGGATCCCAATGTATATATTAAACGTTTTAGTGAAACGTTACATCCTAACCACATTTTTAATCCTTAAACCGCTAATCATACTTAGTTTCACGATTTTGGCCAAATGACTCGATTAGCGAGTTTAGCACTGTTTACAAGGCACACCGTAACGGTCCCTGGAGTTTGGGGCGTTACAGGGAGTGTGTTCCACCATTCAAGAGCATCAAAAGCTGAGCTTTGGGTAAGTTTCTAACCATAGATTTCTCTGGTTTGCCATGTTTTGGTTTGGTTTTGCAGTTGAGATTTCTAGGGTGAATTCTTGGTTTTGTTGGGAGTTTTGGTTAGGGTTCCCATGCTTGTGATGTTTGGGGTGTGTTAGGATGGTTTTTGGGTTCATTTGGCATCAAGAATAGGATTTGGAAGCTTGGAAATCGAGTTGGAATCGAAGGAGTTGAAGAAGGTCGGTTCAGGGGAGTTTGGGTCTGGAGGTAGCGCCATAGCGCCCACCTTAGGGCGCTACAGTGCTCCTCAGGAGGCTTTTTGGCATATGGGTGGTTCTGAGTATAGCACTGGGGCGCTAGGGGTTGAGCGCTGTAGCGCTACCCTGTTCCTTCTAAGTCCCGTTTTGAGTGTTTTTAAGGGTTTTTGACTTCAGGTTTCAATCCTTAAGGCCCGGGATCAAATCTACTCACCGTGTGGGCATGTTTCGAGGCCCCGAGAGTGGTGCTTAGGTTAAGACCCTATTCATGTGAATTCTCATTAATGGAGGTTATATTTGGTTGTGACTAGGTAACTGCTAAGGAGCTAAAAGATTGATCGTTCTCAGGGGTCGTTCTTATAATAACTCTCACTCGAACCAGAGGTAAGAAAACAGTGTGTGGATACAGTTGCTCCCCGTATATGTATATGACATGCATGGCTTGTTGTTGAAGCATGTTGGTTGGTATATGTGGACATGGATTGCGTATTAAATGCTAGCGAATGTTGATTACTTGTTTATGGCACTGACTAGTCAGGGACCGACCCTAAAGTCGATGAACATGCATTGAATGGCTCTATGGCATTGATGCTGGACCGACCCTAAGGTCGAAGAACTTATAAGCGCTTGCCTGGTCTAAGACCAGATGTTCATAGCCAGGGCATATGGCCCCGGTGACTGTTGTCACATGGCTAGGGGACGCTGTCCATAGTTACGACTCTAGAGTCGGGAGGAAGGTTATGTTGGTAACCAATCACCATGCACCTATCCTGACTAAGCTTATGAAAGAACCACTTATCAGTTAAGCCCTGGTGACCCTATCGTCACATGGCTAAAGGGAGCTGTACCCACTTTTGTGACTTTTGTTACTGTCACCTATCTGTTATGGATTGGTAGTCCTGAATGGTTATTATGATCATTGTTGATATTATATCATGCTTTATTGTGTTTTCTTGCTGGGCATTGGCTCATGGGTGCTACGTGGTGCAGGTAAAGGGAAAGAGAAGCTCACCCAACCCTGAGTGGAGAGCTTGGGCGATGTTATGTACATATTGGGCCGCTTGACCACCACGGTCAGGGAGTTCTCAGAGGAACTAGGGGTTTACCCTATTTTTCCCGCTTAGGTCGGCGGGGATTGTAAATTTGAGACAATAGCGACCACTTTGTATTATGAACAACTTGTAAACGTTTTTAAAGACTCATGAGTAGTTTATTTACTTAATGAAATGTACCCTTTCCTTTTTACTGGTTTTTCACCTTAACCTAATAATAACACTTAGATCACGTTTAACCAAAGGATTCGGGTAGCAAGTCAAATTTCCGGTTCACTGTTCACCGTAACTGTTCTGGGGTAGCCAGGGCGTTACAAGGACCTTCTGATCTGGCAGGCTCTTTAGAGGAGCTTGTCTTCTTGGAGGCCGCATTGGTGTTCTTAGGCGCCATAATACTTCAGGGACCGTTTGTCTTTCTCTTCAGGCTCTCAATGAAAGCACCAAAATGTTGACTGCGTTTTTTGCCAACGACGTGTGAACGTCAAAAACGATAAAGCCTTCAAGAGAAAATAAATGACACAGACGATTTTATAGTGGTTCAGCCCCAATATGATGGTAATAGCCTAATTCACTTAGAGTTGTGATTATAGACTGCACTCAAGATCAGATGAACCTGAGTCAACTGAGTTTCTTTAGTGCAGATTCCAAAAATACAATAATTCTTTCAAATACAAGTACTCTCTCTCTCTAGAAAATTCAGATCAAAAGTTCAAAAATCCAAAAGTCCCTTTTATGATGCCATAAGCCTTGTATTTATAGGCTCAGGATCGTACAGATGATATCCCCATAATCGGGATATTTTATTATTCTCATTATATTAAAATCACAATAATATTCAAAATATAACAATACACTAAATTTGTGTGATAAATTGAGAGATTCCCGCGTATGCCAAGACCGATTCTTGCTGAAGCCGTTTATGAGAATCTTGACGTAGTCCTGCTCTATCTAGTCGATCCATATCACATTCAGTCTGGTCGCCCAAACCTTCACTGGGCAGACACGCACTTAACTAGGCAGACATGCACTTGACTGGGCACACAGGTCATGACTGGTCGGACATGGTCATGATTGGGCAGACAAGGTCATGCTTGGGCAGACAATCATATGACTGGTCGGACAAAGTCATGCCTGGTCGATCATGACACTTGACTGGCCAGTCAAAACTCTTCATTGGTCTACCGGGTCACTCCTAAGCCAGATCACTTTATCACAACTTTGAGGAGCCAATATATTTATTGACTATTAACGTGTCGTTTACGGACCATGCACTGCCACTTGTCACCTCTATTGTCACGTCATCGATCTCCAATTTTTGGGGATAACAGCTATTTATTATTTTGTAAATTATTTTGTTCTTATTATAACGTTTTTGTTTACTTTTATTGAATGTATAAATTTATGTAATACTTATGTTTAAGTTAAGTTGATTATTGTTTTTATTGTTACATAATGCGTTTGTTTTTATCCTAAAATACTGTAACATGAAGATATCTGGGTAATAAAAAATGTAAGTCAACATTCATGCCAAAAAAAGAACAATATTATATTATATAACCTTTTTAACCGATAACACTATTTAAATGCACTTTATATTTTAAAAGAGTCAAATAATACAATTATAGTATAAAAGGAAATAAAAACTTACCAAACATATCAAGTTATGTAAAATGTATATTATAGCGAAAATAAGTTTTACCCTTTTCATAAAATGTATATACATAATTATGTTTTATTATATATATTGTATTAAGCAAAATTAATGTAAAGAATACTGCAAATTTCCCTAAATTATAGGGATGGGAATTAAACAAAATATCCTTTAATAGGTAATTTTGTACTAAAATTTAGAATTTATGTGAGATTTAAAAATTGAAAATTTTATTCAAAGAATAATGGGAAAAGAAAAAAGAGAATTATATATATAGATCTATTTTTTTAAAGAAAAAAATTCCTATTCCAATTACGCTACTCATAATAAATAAGTAAATTAACTAATAAGAATCCTCCAATTTATTACAATTAGCTTTTAGGAAAGGATGAGGTAAAATCAATTCATTAATAACAATATCTACAATTGATTAGGATTAGGATAAAAAAAGATTATTTTTATTATTTAATTAGGGTTGTAATTTAACTCGGGAATTCGGGGTGGCAATATAGGGTATCCACCTGGTTTATATTTAATTTTTAATAAATATATTTCTTAATAAGATTATTCTACTTTTATTAAATTATTATAAAAAAATATTTAATTTTAAATTATTTTACAAATTTTAATTATTTTTATTAAATGAGTACTTGTTACCCCTAACCTCATTTAAACATGGACAAAGTGAGAATGGGGGACATCTTTGGAACAGA
Organism: Humulus lupulus; assembly: GCF_963169125.1. NCBI lineage: Eukaryota > Viridiplantae > Streptophyta > Magnoliopsida > Rosales > Cannabaceae > Humulus > Humulus lupulus. The sequence continues at coordinate 45,339,396 of NC_084800.1, read as the reverse complement.
AGCTCCCCAACCCCACCCTATTCCGTTTACATGCCTAGTTAGTTGTTGTTTTTTTTTTTTAGTAAATACATATTTCTATAACTTATATATTTTATTTGATTTTTAGGTATTTTATCGAGCATCCAAGCAAAAACTTATGCTCTATGGGTTGGACTCAATTGAGCTCAAATTTTTGGACTTTCAATGTATATATTTATATGATTTTAAGCTTAATTGTTTAATTTTTCATCTATTCATGAATCTTATGTAGAAACAAATCCATTAAAAATAATTAAAATATCAATACAAATAATTACAAAAGAAAAACAACATTAAAATTAAGAATAATAATATATGCATCCAAACATTACATTAACTGATGTGACATTATCTTGATACTATTTTTTTAAATATTAGATATCGTCTGAAATAAATTTGATTAGTTAAATGAAACAGATATGTCATTAGTGTAATATTTTTGTGTATAATTTTAATGCACATATTATTACTCTAAAACTAATTTCTAATCTATTTTTTGTAATAATCTTGTTAAACATGTAACTTTCTAACTTAATACAATTAGGATAAGGATGAGGTAATATCTCCACAGGTGGTACTGTTTATTCTGTTTTTAGAGTAAGAAAAAATGCATTGAAGATTTCTCAAATCGTAAAATATAATTCACAAATCATAATCATCTAAAACTAATTATATTTATAGCACATATCATTACTCTATATTATATTGTGTACAAATTATAAAGAGAAGAAATGTTTGCCATGTGGTTAACAGTTACCCGTGGCATATGAGCCCCAACGATACACATTGGATCGTGTGTGGACATATTCTATAGACCTAATTATATATATATATATATATGCCCTTTATAATCATTAATTTAACACATTTATAATTGATTTTTTTAATTATGTAAATTTTTTGAAGTGAGTGAGCTAGCTTAACACATTTTTAGTTATACACATATAAAAATATGTATTATTCAACAATACAATTAAACAGTTCTATCATGATTAAAATTACAAGGTTCAATTAGCCAAGCCAGCAAAGCATGACAATCCATGAAGATTTGGGGTGTGAAACAGCTTGTTTTCGTATAATATAAACCAAACATAAACATTTGCCGACCTTTACACGTACACATAAATAAATATACACTTTTTTCTTTTGTGAAATGAGAAAGGCCAGATAAATATACACTTTTGTATAGTAAGGAACACATTATTCACTTTTCAAAAATAAAAAAGAATACATTATTCACACAACATGCTATAAAATATAAAATTAAAAAAGTTTTTTAATAATTTGCAGTTTAGCCCCAAAATATACGTATACATGAAATTACAGTATTGACCTCGCAAGAAAGAGGAAGGAAGGTGGGAAGAAACTCGATAATGGCAGTTGGCTCCAGCTATAGCCCATAGGATCGAAGTGGAAAAACGCGGGGATATTTTGGTCTTTTCACAGACAATAAAAATAGATTTATAATATATAGGGAGAGGAAGCTAGTTTGTGTTTAGCGGAGTGTTGGATTCGGACGCAAGAGTCGGAAGCGGAGAGAGTCCCATTTTTTCCGGCGCCACCCATCGAAATCAATTACCTTCTTCCCGTTTTTTTTTTCTTTCTCAAAGGACGGATTTTGAGACCATTAGGATGCAGAGGTCTTGGGATCAGCGCTCAAGATCTACTAAACCCACCACCATTCATGGCTACGCCCAGTCCGGTGATCTTATTGGGTTTCAGAAGCTTCTTCGGGAGAATCCTTCTCTTCTCAATGAGAGAAATGCTGTTGTAAGATCCCCTTCTCTTATACCCATCTCCTTCTGGATGTTTTATGTTTCAGCAATACGTTTTGTGAACGTGTGTGTCGTTTAGCACACGACCACCTTCTTGGGTTATTTTTAAAGATTTCTTAAGTTCGATGTTTTGGGTTTTTTTTATTTGATTGATTTCGTCTTGTTTGACATAATCAAGTCATTTTATGAATTGGGTTTTGTAGTTTTGAAGAATTGGCATTGTTAGGTTTGTTTGCTTGACTTAAGAGATTATGTTTGGTTGGGATGCTGAATGAGATTTAGAAAAGCATCTTTTGACGTTTGGATGAATGTGATATGACATGGTGCTGGATCCAGACATCTACTCTGTACACAAATATGGCTACTGTTATACACACACGCACACACACATTGTACGGTGAAACACAATGATATAAAACACGCTACTATGCAAGTATTCATTTGTTAATGTGCTGGTCTTTGCCATCTGTGCTCCAAATCAAGACGAGTGCCAAAACCATTTACTGTGCCTGTATATGAATGCACTTATGAATTGTTTAGTTGGACTTATGCTCTAATTCTAAATGCAGATGGCACAAACTCCCCTCCATGTTGCTGCTGGTAACAACAGGGCCGAGATAGTTAAATTTCTTTTTGAGTTAACAGGGCCACATGAAGTTGAATTGGAAGCCAAGAATATGGTTCGTGATTTTTTTTTATATACCATTGTGTATTTCTCTTTATCTGCCACCGGATTGTCAGGGTTGAGTGCTATCTTAGTTTTTATGTGTTCGACTTCTAGCTGGGAGAGATCTTTTACTATTGGTCTTATGTTTACTGGGTGTCTGTATTTGCCCTTTGCAGTATGGTGAAACTCCTCTGCACATGGCTGCGAAGAATGGGTGCAATGATACTGCTCGGATGCTTCTTGCTCATGGTGCTTTTATTGAGGCCAAAGCAAATGTGTTTTTCTTTTTCACGAAGTTATTCAATTGTGATACATCTAGTTTTTGATAGGAATGTCAATATGCCAGTTTAGTTAGCTCATGAATTTCTATTTCCTTCTATGCAGAATGGCATGACTCCATTACACCTTGCTGTCTGGTACTCACTACTCTATGAAGATTGCTCTACTGTCAAAACATTGCTCGAGTCTAATGCTGATTGTAGTGCCGAGGACAATGTACAGTGCATTGCATTTATTTGCATATTCCACTTTTGAATGTCATGCTGTGTAAATGATAATAGTCTTTACTAACTTTAATTTCAGGAGGGAATAACTCCTATAAATCATCTCTCCAAAGGCTCTGCTAATAAAAAGTTGAGGGAATTATTATACTCGCACCTTGAAGAGCAGAGAAAGAGAAAGGCTATTGAAGCATGCAGTGAAACAAAGGCTAAGATGGATGAGCTAGAAAATGAATTGTCAAATATAGTTGGCTTGAATGATCTTAAAACACAATTACGAAAATGGGCAAAAGGAATGCTTTTGGATGAGAGGCGTAGGGCTCTTGGTCTGAAAGTTGGCACCCGAAGGCCCCCTCATATGGCCTTTCTGGGTAATCCTGGAACAGGTAAGTCGTTCCCTTGTTAAAAAATATGAATTCTTTACTGTTGTCATTATGCATTATTAATAGCCACCTTTCTACATTCTAGAACATGAACCACTCTAATAAATCTCAGCTATTACATTATGGGGGAAGGGTTTAGAAATACCAAAATTGTACATTCTTTTGTATTTCAATTGGGAAGTGTGAATAAAAATCTTCTCTCTATGTCTTTTATCATGCTTGGTTAGCTAGAAAGCTGAGATTAACATTACTAATCCAACAGGTAAGACCATGGTAGCTCGCATTCTTGGAAGATTACTTCATATGGTAGGAATTCTACCCACTGACAAAGTAACAGAAGTACAGCGAACAGATTTAGTAGGGGAATTTGTAGGTCATACTGGACCAAAGACTAGAAAGAAGGTACAATGTTAAGCCTTCATTTTCTTAATTTAGTTTTCTTTTCTTTATGGATAGAACTTGACTGTGAGATTCTTTTCTTGGACATCACACAGATAAAAGATGCAGAGGGAGGTATTCTATTTGTGGATGAGGCTTACCGACTGATACCCATGCAAAAGGCAGACGATAAGGACTATGGGTTAGAGGCATTAGAAGAAATCATGTCTGTCATGGACAGTGGAAAGATAGTGGTCATATTTGCTGGGTATAGTGAGCCGATGAAACGTGTAATTGCTTCAAATGAAGGTTTCTGCAGACGGGTGACCAAGTTTTTCCAGTTTAATGACTTCACTTCTGACGAATTGGCCACAATTCTTCATATTAAGATGAATAATCAAACAGAGGATAGCATATTGTATGGATTTAAGTTGCACTCTTTCTGCAGTGTAGAAGCTATATCAAGATTGATACAGAGAGAAACAACAGAGAAGCAGCGTCAGGGGATGAATGGAGGTATAATAGATCCAATGCTTGTAAATGCGAGAGAGAACTTGGACCTCAGGCTCAACTTTGACTGCATAGACACTGAAGAACTACGTACAATTACCTTAGAGGATTTAGAAGCTGGAATCCAGCTTTTGACACAATGAAATGGATATTTCATCATAAGTAGGCCTGGAGAAATGTTAATTCTTTTGGCAGCCAAGGCAATTAGAGAGATTCATTCATATTGAACAGAAGGGTTATTCTTTCCACAGGCTTCTCCTCATCAGATTTGATCAGTCTTTACTGCTGGAGATTCTGAGGCTGAGATGCTGTTGGTTGATAGTATACAGACATAGTATTATTTTATCTTTCTTATCATTGTCATTGATTATTCCTCTCCCGTAGATGATTCGTCTTTGGTCAATTACATTCATTTAATGTTTCAATTGCATGCTTATTTAGCATCAATAAAGTCGTTTTTAAATGTAAGATAGCTGTTTCGAACTGAATATTACGTGCCCGTGGTTCAACTCACTTGCTTAGCTAACTTTGGAGTGTGCTTATTGCTTAATATGCACTTGGCTAAATTTTGGTTTCAACCATTGTTCATCTACACGGGGAAATCTAAGAAGAAAAGAATCCGATACAATTTTGTCAACATTTTGAGAAGCCTGAAAATTTTGCAATATTTGACAAGAAAAAAAAAAGAAAAAGAAAGCTTTTTTAGTGGTTAACAATTACATGCTCCTTTTAAATTATTTAGTGAAAACAATTTTTGATGTATTTAAAAAAAAAAAACATTCAATTTTTAATATTTTTTTTATGGAAAAAAATAATGTCATTATTTTGTCACAATCAATTAATTTTTCTTGTCCGCATAATACAAAAAAATCTCAAGACTCCCAACTTTGCGTGCAAGCGATAGTGTGCATACATACAAGACATTAGAAAAAAAGGCCGAAAAATCAAGATAAAAATAAAATAAAAAGCGGGGAAGGGATAACTGAAATAACCAGAAGCAAAGAAAAAAAAGGGTCTGGTGTGTTGAATCTCCTATTTGGTTGGAGAAAGGGTGCAATTCAAGAATGGTCTCCGGCTCACTCTCATTACTCTATTCCACCTCCAGTGCTTTCTCCGATTCATCTTCTGCTTCCATACCCACCAGAAGAACTGGGTCCTTCCCCTTCTCCTCCAACTCAATCCGTACCCTGAGATATTCCAACCTTCTTAAATTAGCTCCGTTCAAGGTGAAGGCTATTGCTTCCTCCTCTGCTCCAGCACCACCGCCACTCGAGGATGGCTCTGCCGACCAGTTCTTGCAGAGTAGTTCGATTGCTGATTTTATGAGATTCAAACGCGGTGGTGGTGATGGCAGTAATGGTGAATTGCAGACTGCCGTTGTTTCTTACAGGAAGAAGTTTCCTTGGTCAATTTTGCAGCCTTTTCTTCAGGTTTTAGCTCCATCTTTAAACTTTTTCAATTGGGTTTCTTCGGTTCCTTCATGTGTTTTTTCAATTAATGGGTTTCGCTTTTTCAATTTTGTAGGTTGATTTGGTTTCCACCATTCACATCGCGGACAAAGAGTATGTCTACTTATCTTTCTTTTTTTATTCCCCTCCTATATAATGTTCTGAATATGAAATTAAGCAGTAGAGACTTATAGGTTTCAAACATATTGTACTGAAAGTTTGGCAGCGATGGAATTTTCAAGGCCAATTTTGGATTTGCTTTACTTCAAGATTTGGTAGTGGAGTACTGTCATACACAACACACACACACACACACACAAAAAAAATCTTTTTCGATTGGCTTGTGGGTATTAGAATGCTAATGATGTAAGACTAATATATGAACAAGGCACAACAATATTAAGAGGTCAATGAAGGTCTGAGTCTTACAGTGATTTAAGATGATGATTGTTAAAATTTATCACTAGGGAGTCAATTACTTTTACCAATAATAACTTTTTTTTGGGGTCCTAATTTCGTCAAAAGTTGATTTTTATGTATTTCAAATACCGTGTCAGGTACTTTAAAACCCTTCAGGAGAAACTTGAGTCCTATGATTGTGTCCTTTATGAGATGGTAGCCAGCAGGGAGAGTTTAGAGAATAGAAGAAATTCTGCTGTAACAAAGAAGCTGAAAAGTTCCCGGTCGCGAGGGTTTAACATTCTAGGATGCATTCAGAGACAAATGGCTCGAATTCTGACACTTGATTTCCAATTAGATTGCTTAGATTACGAGGCTGAAAATTGGTACCATGCTGATCTTGACTTTGAGACCTTCAAATTACTTCAGGTTAGTTTCTAAACTAACCCGTGATGGAGCATTAATATTATTTGTATAAATGCTGTCAGATTTTTGGAATATGAGATTTACTGACTGCAGAAATGTTTCCCCTCTTATTCATGCATTTTCTCATAATATCTGTGGATGAAGGTTATCTCTTTCCTTGCAGCGTTGAAAATTCTTGCACAATATGTAAAACTTATAGACATTGTTTTATCTGATGCTGTTCTATTGTATCTTTCAGACGGAAAAAGGTGAAAGCTTTTTCTCCTTTGCAAGAGATATGACTCTTAAATCCACGAAAGCTATGATTCAGTCTGCTTCAGTTCGAGAAGACCTTGGTCCTTGGAGATCAAAGCTTCTATGGGCGTCAAGGGTGCTTCCTATGCCACTAGTTGGCCTGCTCATCATTGGGGGTGTCTGTGCAGACGGTGGAAGTCAGTCATCAGAGTTTCCAGAGTTTGAAGCCTTGTCTAGGCTAGATTTTGGTGCCGCAATGAAAGTTTACCTAGCAAAAAGATTAACTTCTGAGTAAGTAACCATTGAGTTATAGTTCCCCTCTCTACAAGCTTAAACTCTTATGTTATTCTTTTTAGTGGGCTAAAGGTAGCATTGCAATCTTTCATCTTACTGGTTGGAATAGCATTACAATTAAATCCTCAACTTATCACTTTTGGTTTATGTTAATGCCCTTGAACTAAGTTCATATATATATTTAAAAGCCTTGAAAGGACGTGATAGAGTGATAACAATTGCCATAGATTGCAATTAGTATGACTGGAAAAGAAATAGTTGGAGTTAATCACTGGCTTTAAGCTCGACCTTTTTAATATTAATTTATACGGGAGCTGATGTAGAATACTATCTGTTGAAGATTCACACAGGTGACAGCTGATGTAGAAGAGAGTTCGGTCATAATTGGTGAAAGAAACAGAGCAGCAATTGAGGCGCTTAGCAAGTTGCTTGATGAGGGCCACAACAGGATTGCGATACTCTATGGGGGTGGCCACATGCCAGACTTGGGACGGCGGCTAAGAGAGGATTTTGACCTTGTTCCGTCTCGTGTGCGGTGGATAACGGCTTGGTCAATAAGGAACAAAGACTTAAAGAGTAGTTCCCTTCCCTTTCTGAAGAAAATGGCTGAAATTTCAGGTTGGCCATTGAACCGCTATCAGACTTTGGCATTACTTATGTTCTCTTCAGTTCTAGCATTGGATCTCTGGTTCTGGGAGATCTTTTTTGGTACTGCAGTGGACTATATCTCCCAATTTGCTTCAGATATTATGTACTATGTTGATAATGCACAGTTCTTATGATAGTTCCATGTTGCTGCAAAATTCTGAATTTTTTTATTTAGTATGAAGCACTCTATTTGTATACATACCTTTGTAAATACTTTAAACATATCCATTATATTTAGTCAATTATTTGGTCGAACCAAACTTCTTTTTTCTTCTAAAATGAAAAAAAGAAGAAGTTTGAAACAGATAAGAAGAGATTCTTCGCTGAGCAGTATTTGTTGGACATACTTGTTCTGGCCATCAGAAATTGGCATTGTCGATCTCTATTTTATTAGCATATATGTTAGTGTGTTTTACATAAAAGTGTGTGGGTATATTCAACATTATATAAATTTTCATGTGAGGATACATTCAACATTATATAAAAGCATAAATTATTCCGCTCATTATCAATTGATTTTGAGTTGGAACTTCATATTACTTAGATTTTTCACTCACATGAATTTGAAATTGGTGTTAAAATAAAAAACAGAAAGTAAACATTACACACGAATCTTGATTCATTCTTGGACTTCACTTATTGAGCACCCACCTAATTTATGCTCTTTGAAATCCCTTCAAAGTCTGAAATTCTTTCAAATCTGTCGAGAATAAGTCTCCTTAGAACAATTGCAGTGGAGGTTACTCTAAAAGTAGCTTAACTAACCCACCACAATTTTTTATATAAATATCACTAATAAAAAAAAGAGAGAAAAATTAAAAAAAAAATAACATAGCAACATTGCCCAAAAGAAACAACATTGCTTGTTTTATTCTAACAAATACTCCTCCACCTCATCACTTGACCTAACTACCTGACAAACTCATTTCTTAGCAATGCACATTAGAGTTACTCTTATGCTCAACGCACATTGGAGTTACTCTTATGCTCAGCTCACCACTGGCAAAACTTGAAATCCAAACTCCATCTTTCCAACTTGAGAAACATAGCACAATAAAAAAAACACACAAACACATAAAAAGGTGATATAAAATTTTTTGTCTGAAAAGTTAGTCTTTGATAATGCACGGCAGACTATTTAAGGTACAAGTTTAGCCTAATAGCAACCCACGTAGTTGTTACAGCTAACTAATAGAAAGTTAGTTGATTTATCCACTTGCCCAAACAACTTAACAGAATTTTTAAGATTTGTCTGCACATTTGACTACTTAATCATAAATTTGCCAAAACAACAGCTTAAAAAACTGCCACTTAAATGTGCAGGAATTTTTTATTTTTTATCTCACAAGATGAAACCCCCACGAACAATGATCTCTAATTTTATATACTAAGGTGATGTTTCAATTATGAATTTCTTTATCTCTTAAATCTGGATTTCAAAGATGTAAAAATGAATTTACTGTGTTATGCATCAAAAGAAGGTAGTAGGGGTTTTAGCATTAAAAAAGCTCTCATTTGTAATATTGATTAAGTATGTAATGCCAATGATTTTTGTTTTTGTGTTGTGTGATTCTAAAATCTACATTACATTCTCTGGGAATTTTGTTCTTCGACTCTTTTCCTAATAGAGAATTATCTAGGACAAGAATTTTTAAATATAGTCGTTAGAAAATTCATCTCTTCGCAATTAATAGTCTGTGAAATATATTTAGTATTAAAGATATCATTTCGTGGAAAAAGAAAAATCACTAAATTATTCATCCAATTATTAAAGTTTTCATGTGGATTTACACTGTCCACGTGATAAAATATAATTGAATGTTTATCACCAAATATTTAAATTTAGATTTAAATATAACACAAATGATCTCATTTCTAATGCAAGATGTAACTTTTGTGCTAAATTTAGCACAAAAAATGAGTTAATGTTATATGTGACCCAACATTTACAATTGTGTTCTAATGCACAAGATGCAAATGGTACTGGTGATTTCAAATCGTTTTAAAGGTTGAAAACCAAATGATAGACTAAATAGTGCATAAAACTTTGTTAAAAATATTTTTATTAAAAACATGCAGCATTCGGATATCCGTAATTTAAAATAAAACATTTATCTTAAATGCAAGTAACCAAACAAAACTATTTTCGGTCTCCATTCATAATAAAACACCTTTAAAATCACATGAACAAAAAAATGTTAAATAAAACTTTGGCGTTTACATGCCTTTGATCGTAATAAGGTTGAGAGACTTTCATGATATATATTTCCTTTAAAATCTCTTAAGGTTGTCTTGTCCTATAGATCTTGGTTTAGCAAGAAGCTTCTTAACAAACTTAAGAAACAATTGACAAGAATAGTTTGGAAAAACCTTAGTTGTAAAACTGAGGTGTTAGTCTTATTTATATATTGAGAGAATACAAACTGAATCAAGAAATGTTTTGTTACAAAAATACAAGCTGTTACAATAGATTATAACAGCTAACTGAATTATCTAGCACCTAATATAGCATCTGTATTATTATCCCTCCTCAAACGAAAAGGGGTGTGAACCACATTGAGTTTGGATTTTAGATAAGCAAAACGATCAATAGGCAGATATTTGGTGAGAATATCTGCAGTTTGGTCCAAGGAAGGTACATAGCGCACAGACAACTCTTTTGCAAGCAATTGATCTCGAACAAAATGCAAATCTATTTCAATGTGTTTACATCTAGCATGGAAGACTGGGTTGGCAGCTAAAGCAGCAGCTCCCTGATTGTCAACCCAAAGAATTGGAGGCTTAGGTAGAACAACATGAAGCTCCATAAGAAGAGAAACAAGCCATTGAATCTCAGCAACCGCATTAGCTAAAGCATGAAATTCACTCTCAATACTATTTCGTGCTACAGCTTGTTGTTTCTTGGCAGACCACGAAATTAAATTGCCACCTAGAAACATAGCATAACCACCAGTGGACCTTCTATCATCAAGGCAACTTGCCCAATCTGCATCAGAATATCCATGGAGACTTAGAGCAGTTGCTGGTTTAAGTAATAAACCCTCAGAAATGGTACCCTTTAAATATCTAAGTAATCTCTTGCAAGCCTCCCAATGAGTGACTGTTGGAGCGTGAACAAATTGACTTAGTTTGTTCACTATGAAAGCTACATCAGGGCGTGTCAATGTTAGATATTGAAAAGCTCCCCAAAGTACTTCTACAGAGAGTAACATCACCGAATGGTGCACCAGATGTGAGAGGCAATTTGTGAGAGGAACTAGTGGGACTAGGACAAGGTTTAGCTCCCTCAAGATGTAGCTTAACCAATAGGTCAGTAATGTATTTGGTCTGAGAAAGATACATTCCTACTGAATTTCGATGAACTTCAACACCAAGAAAATAATGTAAGGAGCCAAGATCTTTGAGCTGAAAACTGGCATTAAGATCATAAATGAGCTTTCCAATAAGAGTGGTGTTAGGCCCTGTAACAAGGATATAATCTACATAAACTAGTAAAAGGACTAGTGTAGATCCAGAACCATAGACATAAAGTGACGTATCAGACCTTGGTGCAGTGAAGCCCCAGTTAATCAATGTGGTCTTCAACTTCTCATTCCAAGCTCGTGGTGCTTGTTTAAGACCATACAATGCTTTATTCAATTTACATACATAGCTCGGTCTGTCTTGATCAACAAATCCTTGGGTTTGTTGCATATACACAACTTCATTTAAAGTGCCATTTAGGAAAGCATTAGTGACATCTAATTGATTGACATCCCACTGAGAAGAGACAGCTAGAGTAAGAACTGTTCGGACAGTTGCTGGCTTCACAACAGGACTGAAAGTTTCTTCATAATCTATGCCCGACTCTTGAAGATACCCTTTAGCCACAAGCCTCGATTTGAACTTCTCCAATGTGCCATCTGATTTGAGTTTCACTCTAAACACCCATTTGTTACCTATAAGATGCATACTGGGATCATAAGGAACCAAAGTCCATGTACCTTGATTGATGAGAGCATCAAACTCCTCTTGCATTGAAGCAACCCATTTTGGATTTTTTAAGGCAGCCCGAGTAGAAGAGGGTTCAGTGGGCAACAAAGCTTCAGGAAGAAGATGGTTAGTAGCAAGATATGCTTTTGGTTTGTAAATACCAAGTTGAGACCGAGTAACCATCTTGTGAACTCTAGGTGGAGAAGCAGGTGGTGGTGTAGAGGAGACAGCAGGAACAACTGGAGAATGAGAAGGTGGCTGAGTTGAAGGCAGTTCAGGTGACACCACAGTAGCTAAAGATGATGGTGCAGGAACAAGTGGAGATGCAGATTGTGCAGGAACAATCGGAGGTGTATCAACTCGGGTAGTTGGCATAACAGAAGAGATAATAGGAGTATGTGAAAGAGGAGCAGTAGAAAATTGAGCAGAAGGAAAAATGCTAGAAGCAGAATGGGGTACCTGATTATCAGTTGATGAAGATGGAACTGAAAATTGAGTCTTATTAAAGATGACATTTCTAGCAATAAAAATTCGTCTTGCTTTATTTTCACACAAATATCCCTTATGCATAGGAGAGTAGCCCAAAAAGATACACGGTTCAGATCTGAAGCTGAGCTTGTGAGTATTATACGGTGTCAAATGAGGGTAGCAAATGTAGCCAAATGTTTTCAAGAAATTGTAATCTGGTGCTTTACCAAAGAGACACTCATAGGGACTAAAATCATTAAGTACTGGAGTAGGCAACCTGTTGATAGAATATACAGCACATTGAAAAGCATGCCACCAATAAGACATGTCAAGACCAAATTTTGCAAGCAATGTCAAACCAGTTTCTGTGATATGCCTGTGTTTGCGCTTAGCTCTGCCATTTTGCTCATGAGTATGGGGACAAGGATGTTGAAAACGAATACCTTGATCCCTTAAATATCTCTCAAAAATTCTGTATTCTCCACCCCAATCTGACTGGACACACTTGATGGGTAGATTAAATTGCTTTTTAACTAAGCTCTTGAATCTTATGAACACTTCAAATGCCTGAGACTTAAGTGTTAGTGGGAAAATCCAAGTACATCTACTATAATCATCTATAAAGTGCACATAGTATTTATACCCATCCTTAGAAGTAATATGAGCTGGTCCCCAAAGATCAGTATGAATAAGTTCTAAGGGATGATTTGCTCGACTAGATGATATGGAAAAGGGCAGTTTATGACTCTTCCCTTTTTGACATGCTTCACAAAAAACAAGTGATTTGAGAGACCCTGAATGTGGAATTTTAAGTAAAATTTTACTTAGAACTCTAGATGAGGGATGACCATGTTTGCAATGCCACACATTAATATCAGTTGAAACAGTAGTAGTAAGGGTTTCAAGAGAAGAGTTAATTTGGAACTGAGAAACAGAATCTTTATTGATGAAATGTTGAGTATAAGAGGGAAATACAGAATCTGTATTACACGTAAGAGGACAACATTTTGTACTAGAAAGTTGAGTAAAAGAAGACTGGTTGTTGCGAAAATTATGGCTACGCAAGTATACGTAATCGCTTTTGTAGTTTATTTCGGTAAGACCGATATCGTTCCCACGGAGACTGATTATCAAGTACGAATAGTTTATTTTATTTTCTATTTGGTAATAAAAAATATGAATTTTTAAATCTAAAATAAAGAAATAACAGAATTAATTGAAAAACAACAAAGAACAATAATCTTGCAGCAAACTTGATTCAAATATAGATACGAAATTAGGGATTCTAATCTCCTCTACTATTCACTTTATTATTCATTAATGCAATCACATAGATAATTCTTCTCATTAAGATGAAAGACATGCAAAAGAGTTAAATATTCAGATTAAGAAATATAAAACTCGACCTAATGCAAATTCTCTATATTTCTATGAGAAATCTAAACAATAGGAAGCAATGAACTCAGCCCTAAATCACATAGACCAATTTGATACTCTCGTTCTAAATTGAAATCTATGTCTATTCAATTTTAGCATATCCAAATCTCATGTAACACCCTCACTTATTTTAGTTAAAAACCATATTTGAGGTGTTACGTTTTAAAACTATATCATATAATTTATTTCTGCGGAAGTCTGGACATATATATATATATATATATTTTTTTTTTTTAAAACTTGAAAACTTATTTCACCTTATTTACATTAAACATAAAGTGTGTCTCAAACATATTATACATAAGTATTAAATAACCCAATTTATTTTCAAAACATAACTTCACACTTTATTACAAACATCTCACTGATAACTGAAATAACCCACAAAAAGGTCGATGTGTTCATATGTACAAATCAGGGTCAGGACCATGCTTCAGTTCTCCTCATATCATTCACATATTTCTTTCTCTACCTGCAACACAAGACAACTGTGAGCCTAAAGCTCAGTAAGCAAAGTAATGCATGCAATGCTAATGATTACCCAATATCAATGGACATATACAACTTCTTTTTTTTTAAATTTTGGGCCCCTTAATATTGTGCACACTGTTTGAATTGGTCAATGCCTGCAGGGCTTGTTACACATATAATACAAAATCCCATGGGTTCTCCTCCGGCTAGCCTTCACCACAGTAGGGCACATTAAAAACCTTATTCCATCGTTGCCCCGTCAGGCTCAAGAGTTAAGGCGGCCACACACTGTGGTGTCAATACATATAACAATAACTCATATGGAGGAGAATAAAAACGGAAATATGGCAAACAATATAATTGGTTCACTAAACCTAGCCCAAATTATTGGGCAGCCACTATAAGCCTACTATAGGCATCCGTTTACACTTATTAACACTTTCATTTGCCTTTTCAAAACAGTGGCACTGAACTTAAACTTCTTATTACAACTTTCTTTTATGTTGCGCAAAACTTGCAAAGGCATTATATAATTAATCATCATAATATCATGCATGGTCTTATATCATATAATAATTTACCATATCACTATTATGCCATGCATACAAATTTATGATGAAGTGTCACTGTATGTTAATACCACTTACTCACAAAATATTCATATAATGCATACTTTCACATAACACATAATTCTTGTGTTGCAGTTGAGTACTTTACTTACCTTTTGTCCACAATATATTTCACCGTGTAACAAGTGATGTCTTAGGTATTGATGTGCTTATCCTGACAATAGCATGGATTTCTCATCATAATGATGGCAGTAATACATTGAACTCTCATTTAAAAAATACCCATAAGACTTCATATCAAATTTCATACCCAAAACATGCCTAAAATGCCTTAAACCACCTAGATCGAGCATTAGATTTATCTTAGACATTTGGGGAAATTTTGACAGAGTTTCCCCTTAATTTTAGCTATCCTCAAATATCAAAATACACCAATAATCAAAATCAATTAACCTGCCATAACCATATATCCCAAATACCAACATGATTCATCATAAAGTTATCATATACCGATTTTGATAAAATTCTTATCTCCTAGATCATCACCCAAATTAAATGAGTCTCCACATATATTCAAACATTTATAAACATATATACTCTCTTATAAACTCAATCAAATAACCAAAAATCATCTTGTACTCCAAGAACCCCAAAAACCTCATAAAACACAAAATTTCACTTACCGAGCAACTTTTCGGCGAAAACAATCTCTTCAAGCTTTTCTAAACCTCAAACCACTTGGAAACCCCAAGAAATATCTTAAAAATGATAAAACACCATATATAAGTTCTCAGAAAAATTCAAAAACATAGTTTAACTTCCAAGTACAAGAACTTACCATAAAAAGGCTAGAACTAAGCTTAATCTACTTCTTTGGCTTTGCTTTCACTTGGATCTCCTTAGAATTTCTTCAAACCAGCCAAGAAATGGTTTTTGGTTTTCTCTTCTCTCTGTTTTTCAGAATAATGGTCGTGCAAAGTGATAAGGTTTGATGAAAATTCCTTATTTTCAATGATTTAGCCTTATTGTCAAAAGTTGACACCTTTCATCTCATCATTTCACCTTTTGACTTATGAAAACCTTATCACTTCAATAATTTCGACTTAATCATCTGCTAGGCCTATTATCCTTATGTGTAAAACACTCACACCAAACCTTAGGTCCATATGACTTCATACCCAATAGTTATGCTTACCCGATCGAGCGTAGCGCACTTATGCTAAGCTCGTTTTGACTTTGCATCCATACCACTGATTATGTATACCTCCCATCAAGAATTGATCTAATGGTTCTAAAACCATTTTTACATCATCAATGAGACCTTAATCCTACCTCGATTACATTTGGTAAATCCATAAATACTCAATTTTACACCGAAATACTAGTAATCGACATTGTACTATTTTCCACTACTTAACCTATTTTGCCTTCTATATCTCACTTTCAACACTTAATTCCATGCCTTGTCCATATTTTTCATACTTTCTTATATCTTGAGCACATCAAACACCCATAAAAGACAACTCAAATGCCACAAGGTTAATAATATTGAGCATACATATAGACATCACATACACAACTTTTATACTTATACATGAAAACACTTATAAGAATATGCATAAGCTCAAATTATACATATTGTATGATATGTAATGCAATGCAATCATGTGATTATTGGCTATATATATCAAAATAATGTGGGTGCTACAATCCTCTACACCTTATAAAAATTTCGTCCTCGAAATTTCTCTTACCCAAATAGCTCTGGGTATTTAGATCTCATTTCATCTTCCCGTTCCCATGTCATTTCCTCAATGTTTGAACTTCTCCACAAGACCTTAACCAGTGAAATCTTCTTATTTCTCAACTCTTTCTCTTTTCTGTCAAGAATTTTCACTGGTTTTTCTTCATATGTTAGGTCTTGTTCAACTTCTATTGGCTCGTAGTTTAGCACATGTGAAGGATCTGGCACGTATTTTCTCAATAATGAGACATGAAAAACATCGTGGACATTTGACAGTGATGGCGGTAATGCCAGTCTATAGGCTACCTTTCCCACCTTTTCCAATACTTCAAAAGGTCCAATAAATCTTGGGCTTAATTTCCCTTTCTTTCCAAACCTCATTGCTCCTTTCATAGGGGCAATTTTCAGAAATACCTTGTCCCCAATGTTGAACTCCACATCTCTTCGCTTTCGATCAGCGTAACTCTTTTGCCTACTCTGAGCAGTTAACATTCTTTTTCTTATCTTCTCCACTGCTTCAGTTGTCCTTCTGACCAGATCTGGACCAAGATACTTTCTTTCTCCCATTTCATCCCAATGAATTGGTGATCTGCATTTTCTGCCATATAACATTTCATACGGTGCTACACCAATCGTTGCATGAAAGCTATTGTTATAAGAAAACTCTATCAGACACAAATACTTCTCCCATGATCCTTGAAAATCTAGGACACAAGCTCGAAGCATATCTTCAAGAGTTTGAATGGTCCTTTCAGATTGTCCATCAGATTGGGGGTGATATGCCGTAGTAAACTTCAATTTTGTGCCCAATGCTCTCTGCAAACTTTCCCAAAACAATGAAGTAAATCGAGCATCCCGGTCTGAAATTATAGATACTGGCACTCCATGAAGTCTAACAACCTCTTGAACATATAATTCAGCCCACTGATCCATAGTATAAGTCATGCGTACCGGAAGAAAGTGTGCTGATTTGGTATATCGGTCTACTATAACCCAGATAGCATCATATTGTTTAGAAGTCTTTGGCAATCCAACTACAAAATCCATAGTAATCTCTTCCCATTTCCACTCTGGTATCCGTATTGGTTGTAGTAAACCAGCAGGTTTCTGATGTTCAGCTTTCACTTGTTGACAGGTTAAACACTTGGCTACAAACTCGACCACATCCTTTCTCATGTTGGGCCACCAGTAGTGTCTTTTCAAGTCATTAAACATCTTGGTCGTCCCCGGATGTACTGAATACAAGGTATTGTGAGCTTCGGTAAGGATTTCTCTCTTCAACTCCTCATTATTAGGGACACAAACTCTTTCCTTGAACTTTAGCATCCCATTACATGACACACTAAACTCATTGACCTTCCCACTTTCCAATTCACCTTTTTGTTCCACCAAGTAAGGATCCTCACATTGACCTTGTTTGATTCTCTCTAACAAGGTAGACTGAATAGTCATCACTGATAATCTTCCTGTGATCACCTCAATCTCCGCTCTGCACATGTCCTCCTGAAGTGGTCTTGTCAGTTTCCTCAAAAATGACACATTACCATGAGACTTTCTACTCAGTGCGTCTGCAACTACATTTGCTTTTCCAGGATGATAAAGTATTTGACAGTCATAATCCTTCACTAGCTCCAACCATCTCCTTTGTCTCATATTTAATTCCTTCTGAGTGAAGAAATACTTGAGACTTTTATGGTCGGTATATATTTCGCACTTCTCACCATACAGATAATGTCTCCAAATCTTTAGTGCAAAAACAACTGCTGCCAACTCCAGATCATGTGTTGGATACTTCTGTTCATAGTCCTTCAATTGTCTAGAAGCATAAGCTATGACTTTGCCATTCTGCATCAACACACACCCTAAACCTTGCTTTGAAGCGTCACTATAAATCACAAGTCCTCCTGATCCAGATGGAATAGTAAGTACTGGAGCAGAAACCAATCTTTGCTTCAAATCTTGAAAACTTTTCTCACAAGCTTCAGTCCATTCAAACTTATGATTCTTCCTCGTGAGTTGTGTCAATGGCATTGCTATCTTGGAAAATCCTTCAACAAATCTTCGGTAATAGCCTGCTAATCCCAGAAAACTCCTTACTTCTGAAACATTTGTTGGTCTATTCCACTTACTAACAGCTTCAATCTTTGATGGATCCACCGCAATACCATCTTTTGAGACTATATGGCCCAAAAATGCCACCTTCTCTAGCCAAAATTCACATTTCTTAAATTTGGCATAGAGTTGTTTTTCTTTTAATTTCTCCAACGTCAACCTCAAATGTTCCTCATGTTCTTCTTGGGATCGAGAATACACCAAGATATCATCAATAAACACTATTACAAACTTATCAAGGTAGTCCTTAAACACCCTGTTCATCAAGTCCATGAATGCAGCTGGAGCATTAGTTAATCCAAATGGCATCACAAGGAACTCATAATGGCCATACCGAGTTCGAAATGCGGTCTTTGGTACATCCTCTTCTCTAATCTTTAATTGATGATACCCAGATCTCAAATCAATCTTTGAAAACACTCCTCTTCCTTGTAATTGATCAAAAAGATCATCAATTCTAGGAAGTGGATACTTATTCTTGATTGTCAACTTGTTCAATTCTCTATAATCAATACACATTCGCATCGTCCCATCCTTTTTCTTCACAAATAGCACCGGAGCTCCCCATGGTGAAAAACTAGGCCTGATAAACTTTTTATCCAGAAGTTCTTGCAACTGTATCTTTAATTCCTTTAGTTCTGCTGGTGCCATTCTATAAGGTGCCTTGGACACAGGGGCTGTACCAGGAAGTAGCTCAATCACAAATTCAATTTCTCTGTCTGGAGGCAATCCCGGTAAATCTTCTGGAAATACTTCTAAGAAATCTCTAACTACCGGTACATCTTCCGGTTTTAACTTTTGCTCCTTATACGTGTCAACCACACTGGCGAGATAACCCACACATCCACTTTCCAACAGTCGCCTGGCCTTCATAGCAGAAATTAATGGAATGCAACCTTTCGATGTCGCTCCAGTAAACATAAACTCATCTTCCTCCGAAGGCTTAAATATCACTGTTTTCCTTCTACAATCAATAGTGGCATTATACTTTGAAAGCCAATCCATACCCAAAATCACCTCATAATCGGCCATCTCTAACATTATTAGATCAGCATATAATTCCCTACCATCAATGCAAATAGGAACCCCCCTCAACCAATGAGTAGAATACAGAATCTCTCCAGATGGTAACATTGTACTAAAAACTTCTGACAATTTTTCACACGATCCACCCAACCTTTTTACATATGTCAATGATGCAAATGAATGCGTGGCACCTGAATCTATTAATGCATGAGTGAGAATACCAGATGCAAAAATATCACCTGACACAACAGAGTTGTTGGTATCAGCATCAGCCTGAGTAATCGTGAACACCCTAGCATTTGTCCTCTGAGGTTCATCCTTCATTTGTTGGTTCTTCATCAATGGACAATCTTTGATAAAATGATCCCCCTTGCCACATTTGAAGCAGCTCTTAGTTAGAAGCCTGCACTCCCCGAAATGATTCTTTCCACAAGTTTGACATCGTGGCATTTGTTGGAATCCAGGTTGCCTGTTTTGCTGACCTCCTTTAAATTTCTTATTCTGTCCTTGTCTAAATTGGAAATTCTGGGCCCCTCTTTTGTTGTCATTGTGAAAGCGGCTTTGTTCTTTGTTGAATGGAGTGTCTCTACGAGGCGTGCTAGTAGCAGCTTTAGCTTTTGTTATTTTTTCTTCTCTATGTTCAGCTCTCAAAGCTTTCTCCACAGCCTGAGCATAAGAAAGAGGCCCTGTACGTCCCATATCTACATCTCTAGCCAATTCTGGTTGTAGACCCTCCAGGAAGCGATTCACTCTACTAGTTTCAGTGTTAACCAAGTCTGGTGCAAACTTGGCTAACCGGTCAAATGTCCTGGCGTACTCAGCCACTGATAGATTCCCCTGTTGCAATCTAATGAACTCACTTACTTTGGCAGTCAACACAGCTTCATTATAAAACTTCTCATTGAAGACCAGTTCAAATTCTGCCCAAGTCATCTGATTCACTTCTCTAGTCTGCTTAACCACTTCCCACCAGATCTTAGCATCCTTTTTAAGTGTATGTGCAACACAAGAAACTTTTTCCCTGTCACTTAGTTGCATGAACTCAAAGATGTCTTCTAAAGAACTCTTCCAGTCTTGTGCGTCAAGTGGGTCAGTGCTACCTTCAAATACTGGTGGGCGTTGTTTTCGGAACCGTTCATATAATGGTTCCATGGGGTGCACTGCAGGTGGAGCTTGTGGAGGTGTTGGAGTTTCAGTAGGTGGTGTTGGTGCTTGCCTTTGTCGTTGTTCTGCTAACAACTTCTCAATTTGTTCAGCCTGTCTATTCACCACCGCTCGAAGTTGAGCCATTTCTTGTTCATATTTATTGCTGCAAGAGCCTTCAGTAGCCCCCATACCATGTTCATGATCCATCTGTGTTATTATATATCTTTTAAGACAAAATGTCCATAACTTATGTCATTTAGCCAATAAAGCACATGATGCATGCAACCAGCACATAATAAATGCACACATAAAACTTACAGATGAACTGAGCATTATCCTTTCCTCAATGTGTACATATGAACGGTCTACAAGAACATTTTAACCATGGCGCTCTGATACCAACTTGTAACACCCTCACTTATTTTAGTTAAAAACCATATTTGAGGTGTTACGTTTTAAAACTATATCATATAATTTATTTCTGCGGAAGTCTGGACATATATATATATATATATATATATTTTTTTTTTTAAAACTTGAAAACTTATTTCACCTTATTTACATTAAACATAAAGTGTGTCTCAAACATATTATACATAAGTATTAAATAACCCAATTTATTTTCAAAACATAACTTCACACTTTATTACAAACATCTCACTGATAACTGAAATAACCCACAAAAAGGTCGATGTGTTCATATGTACAAATCAGGGTCAGGACCATGCTTCAGTTCTCCTCATATCATTCACATATTTCTTTCTCTACCTGCAACACAAGACAACTGTGAGCCTAAAGCTCAGTAAGCAAAGTAATGCATGCAATGCTAATGATTACCCAATATCAATGGACATATACAACTTCTTTTTTTTTAAATTTTGGGCCCCTTAATATTGTGCACACTGTTTGAATTGGTCAATGCCTGCAGGGCTTGTTACACATATAATACAAAATCCCATGGGTTCTCCTCCGGCTAGCCTTCACCACAGTAGGGCACATTAAAAACCTTATTCCATCGTTGCCCCGTCAGGCTCAAGAGTTAAGGCGGCCACACACTGTGGTGTCAATACATATAACAATAACTCATATGGAGGAGAATAAAAACGGAAATATGGCAAACAATATAATTGGTTCACTAAACCTAGCCCAAATTATTGGGCAGCCACTATAAGCCTACTATAGGCATCCGTTTACACTTATTAACACTTTCATTTGCCTTTTCAAAACAGTGGCACTGAACTTAAACTTCTTATTACAACTTTCTTTTATGTTGCACAAAACTTGCAAAGGCATTATATAATTAATCATCATAATATCATGCATGGTCTTATATCATATAATAATTTACCATATCACTATTATGCCATGCATACAAATTTATGATGAAGTGTCACTGTATGTTAATACCACTTACTCACAAAATATTCATATAATGCATACTTTCACATAACACATAATTCTTGTGTTGCAGTTGAGTACTTTACTTACCTTTTGTCCACAATATATTTCACCGTGTAACAAGTGATGTCTTAGGTATTGATGTGCTTATCCTGACAATAGCATGGATTTCTCATCATAATGATGGCAGTAATACATTGAACTCTCATTTAAAAAATACCCATAAGACTTCATATCAAATTTCATACCCAAAACATGCCTAAAATGCCTTAAACCACCTAGATCGAGCATTAGATTTATCTTAGACATTTGGGGAAATTTTGACAGAGTTTCCCCTTAATTTTAGCTATCCTCAAATATCAAAATACACCAATAATCAAAATCAATTAACCTGCCATAACCATATATCCCAAATACCAACATGATTCATCATAAAGTTATCATATACCGATTTTGATAAAATTCTTATCTCCTAGATCATCACCCAAATTAAATGAGTCTCCACATATATTCAAACATTTATAAACATATATACTCTCTTATAAACTCAATCAAATAACCAAAAATCATCTTGTACTCCAAGAACCCCAAAAACCTCATAAAACACAAAATTTCACTTACCGAGCAACTTTTCGGCGAAAACAATCTCTTCAAGCTTTTCTAAACCTCAAACCACTTGGAAACCCCAAGAAATATCTTAAAAATGATAAAACACCATATATAAGTTCTCAGAAAAATTCAAAAACATAGTTTAACTTCCAAGTACAAGAACTTACCATAAAAAGGCTAGAACTAAGCTTAATCTACTTCTTTGGCTTTGCTTTCACTTGGATCTCCTTAGAATTTCTTCAAACCAGCCAAGAAATGGTTTTTGGTTTTCTCTTCTCTCTGTTTTTCAGAATAATGGTCGTGCAAAGTGATAAGGTTTGATGAAAATTCCTTATTTTCAATGATTTAGCCTTATTGTCAAAAGTTGACACCTTTCATCTCATCATTTCACCTTTTGACTTATGAAAACCTTATCACTTCAATAATTTCGACTTAATCATCTGCTAGGCCTATTATCCTTATGTGTAAAACACTCACACCAAACCTTAGGTCCATATGACTTCATACCCAATAGTTATGCTTACCCGATCGAGCGTAGCGCACTTATGCTAAGCTCGTTTTGACTTTGCATCCATACCACTGATTATGTATACCTCCCATCAAGAATTGATCTAATGGTTCTAAAACCATTTTTACATCATCAATGAGACCTTAATCCTACCTCGATTACATTTGGTAAATCCATAAATACTCAATTTTACACCGAAATACTAGTAATCGACATTGTACTATTTTCCACTACTTAACCTATTTTGCCTTCTATATCTCACTTTCAACACTTAATTCCATGCCTTGTCCATATTTTTCATACTTTCTTATATCTTGAGCACATCAAACACCCATAAAAGACAACTCAAATGCCACAAGGTTAATAATATTGAGCATACATATAGACATCACATACACAACTTTTATACTTATACATGAAAACACTTATAAGAATATGCATAAGCTCAAATTATACATATTGTATGATATGTAATGCAATGCAATCATGTGATTATTGGCTATATATATCAAAATAATGTGGGTGCTACATCTCACTTCTCAGATTTTGATTTGAATTCATAAATAACATGTAAAAGGTGCACAATCAATCACATACATAATCAACACAAATTGAATAGATCTTAAAAGAAGAATAAATTAAAAAACTTGCATTAACTCATAATAAAGTTTCAAGAGATTCAATTAAAAACCATAAATATAATTTAGTTCATGTTTATCATTAAGAAATCCATAAACATGAAATTAACATAAACTAAAACTAAAAAGAAAAGAAAAGAAAAGAACTCTAGATGATCAATCCAAAGCCTCCTAAGCCTCTTCTCCCAGTCCAGATATCAAAAAGTGCCTCCTTCCCTCTCATTTATCGTCATTTAAACCTAATTAGTGTTTTGTTAAACATGAAATGACTAAAACACCCTTAATTAAAATTTTGCGTTTTTCTCATTTGTAGACATATCCCGCGGTTGCAGAATGTCATTCCTACGGTCACAGGAATGCTCTAGAAATGCAAAAAATTCTCTAGAGTTGCGGCCGCAAGACACACTTCCTGCAGTCGCAGGAAGTGCTCCGAAACACATTTTCCACCAGTTTTTGTCATTTTGTCTATGTTTCCACCATGTTTCCACACCTAAGTCACCTAAGTCCTTCGACACCTGAAAAACATACAAAAACAAACGTAAAATAGAACAAAACAAAACAAACACCTAATATTTTTCCTAAAAACCCCATAGATAAATGAGTCTAAAACTCATTTATCAAACTTCCCCAAACTTAACCATTGCTCGCCCTCGAGCAAAGAAAACAAAACTTAAGAAAAACTAAACAAACAAATACAAACACTAAACAAATGAATCAAGATAACCACAATTTTTTAAAAGCCTCAAAATTAATGAATGACAAGCATATATAATTTTCGAACAATAACTGACAAGTAATCCAGATTTTTAATCCAACCACTTCTTCAACTTACCTTAACCCATTGATCATTTTTGTCTACTCAATCATGAACAGTAAATAAATCATATTTAAAATAATTTACACATGCTGAACTCTCACCATCAATCCATCAAATCCCAAATTTCCATATGCTTGCTAACTTATTATTCTCCACTAATATAAATCAATGCATGTTCAAGAATCAAAAGGTCTTTTAAAGCTTGTATTGAGAGGCTTAGGTAACAGTTGATAAGATAGTCATTTAGGCTCATCTATACCATAAGCACATAATCCAAACAACCCAAATCCGATATCCACATTGTAATCCAAACACCCCTAAATTTCCCTTTATTTTCCAAGATTGAGAAGAATTCACACTAATTGTATCTTTTTTTTTCTTCGGAATTTCTTTCTTTTTTCTTCTTTTTTTTTTTTTTTAAACTACACTTCCCCAAACTTGTGTTTTTCAATGTGAACAAACATAAGAAGTATAATTTATTTTCAATCCTTTTTTTTTCCTGAATTTTCCTCTCAATCTTTTATTTTTCTCTTGTCACAACCAAATCAAACAATAACACCCATTACAATTCAATCCCCATTTATATGCTCATGGTATAGATCAAGGGAATGCAAAATTTTTAATTAAGTGTTCAATTAGGCTCAACATAAGTGGTTAACAATAAAAAATTATACTTTTAGGCTCTAAAAAGAGTAACTAAGGATAAATTAATCAAGGATGGCTTGAAAGGCTCAAACGTTCCAAAAAAATCACCTAAATCATTTTCCTAAACAAGCATTGTCTATGATTTCGCCTCAAATAGTAAGCAAGCAAGTTCTAGAATTGTTCATACATTCTTTCCACATTCAAAATTCAGCAAGTGTAAATACATCTAAATGTAAAAATTTACCAATCATGATCAAATATTCAGTTTTACAATGAATTAAAGTAATCCAAAGAAGTGGTCAAACCAAGCACACGGATTGCTTTTACAATCAAGCATATTTTTCTCAAATTATATTACAATTCATTCATGTATTCTCATCGGCTAATTATTGTTATCTTGATTCGACAGACTCTCTAGACACCTTAACACACAACACAATTTAACAAAACATAAAACATCAAACGAAACAGCCACTTGACTCAACTAACTTAACACAAATAACTAAAAGAAAATTCCCCTTCCCCAAACTTACCAAAAACGTTGTCCCCAATGTTTAAATAATAGCTAAGGAAAGGAAACTTACCTAACTCGACTCACGATGAAGGACCTGCCTCGTCATCCCCCTCAGGTGGAGGATACGCAAAATTAGGTGGTTGTGGATATGGTGGAAATCCACTAGTGTCAATGCCAAAATGAGTGGTGAAGGCTTGGTTGTAGGCATATTGGTTCTACGTGTTTTTTTTTCGATTTTTTTTCATCATTTTTCGATTTTTTTTTCACGTATTTCACGATTTCAGAATCAACAATATTTACAAGAAAATTAAAATTAAACAAAAACTCTTAAAAACTAAAAAAAAACTTAAATGAACTTGGGATGCCTCCCAATGGCGCTGTCGTTAACGTCATTTAGCCGGACGCTGACCTCCTCTTCAGAGAGACTTCAACAAAATAATTCACTTGGCTTGATCAATAGGACCACCCAAATATGGCTTCACTCATTGACCATTCACCTTGAATGTTTCATTATTTCGATTTTTTAACTCCAACGATCCATAAGGAAACACTGTTACTACTGTATACGAACTCGACCATCTCGATTTCAATTTTCCTGGAAAAAGTTTCAACTGTGAATTGAACAATAATACCTGCTGACCGGGTTGAAATTCTTTTCAGGACAAGTTCTTATCATGCCATCTCTTGGTACGTTCCTTGTAAATTTTAGCATTCTCATAGGCTTCATTCCGAAACTCATCAAGTTCATTCAATTGCATTAGCCTATTTTCCCAGCTGCATTCCAATCCATATTCAACCTTCGCATTGCCTAGTATGCTCGATGTTCTAATTCCACCGGTAAATGGCAAGCCTTACCAAAAACCAATCGATAAGGAGACATGCCAATGGGAGTCTTAAATGTAATATCCAACATTTTCATAATACATTTATTTATTATAAATCAAAGTTTTAATACATAAAATGTACATGTTTACAAATTTAAGAAATAGTAATGGAAAAATAGTGTTTAAAATATGATTTTATGTTTTTAATGAGATTAAAGAGAGAGAAACTTGAGTAGTCAAGTATTGGACCCAAATGTCATATAATTTTAATTGGGGATTTTTATAAAATTAAGAAAGTTTTGCTAAAGGGCTTATTTGAAAAGAATTTTAGTATTTTGGGTCCAAGTGTAATTTTTTTTTAAAAAAAGAAAAGAAAAGGCTTCAGCCTTTCTTTTTTTACCCGAGCCCCTCTCTCTCTCTCTCTCCTCAGAAAATCTCTCTCTCTCTCTCTCTCTCTCTCTCTTTCTCTCGCGTGCGTGCGTCTGCCCGACCACCGAACGTCCACCGACGATCACCGTTTATAGCCACGCGCTGGACCGTTGGATTCAGAGGCCTCCGAACTATCGACTACGCGGGAATCTAGAGCTCACTCGCCGATTAAACACCTCAACTGGTCGATTTAAGTTCGGCCACCCCGCGACTTCAAAGTTGCGATTCGGCCACCTCGGGCATCCGTTTGCCGATCCGTCACCACCATCGTGTTCCTCGTGTTGTGGGCTTCAAAACCCAATAAATGGTTCCTACATCTACCATAGTTGGGTGGTGGGTCCACCACGAGTCACCGCGATCCACCGTAGACCGACGGTCGAAACTTAGTGTTCGAGGTTTTGAAGTACGTTTTGAGTCTCAGAAAATCATCTTTTGACTTGTTGTGGAACTCGATCACTTTGGTATAATTTCTTTGAGTATTTCGACATGAGACGATCTCTAAACATGATTTATCGGTTTGGTCATAACAGGTTTGAGCTCGGGGCTCGGGGTGAGTCTCGGGGTGATATTAATGATTATAGCGTTACCGGGGATTTTAGGGTAACGGGATATGAATTATTGGTGTTTGAGGATATTGAGATTAGCGGGAATTGGGAAGCGTTAATTATGATTAACGGGATAAGCAGAAAGTACCAATTTTATCCTTGAAGTGGTTTTAGAGGCTTTGGGTTGCTTAAGGGTATTTTGGTCATTTGAGGGGATTAATATTACCCTTTAGTTGGCTGTAGAAGGATAAAGATTAAACAGAACAAAAACAGGGGTTGTCTTCTCCCTTCCCGTACATCACCCTTCTCTATATTTCTCTTTGGTGTTCTTGAGCTCAAGGTGGGGTTTCAAGCTAGGAAACTTAAAGGCTGGGTTGGTGGACTTGGTTCAACCATTGAAGGAGGTTCAAATCTGAATTTGAGGTGAGTTTTAGTCATTGGTTTCAGGTGTTACTCTGTTTTCCTTTTAGTTTTCAATTCATGGTTTTGATGTGGAAAATGGGAATCAAAGGGAGTTTTTGTGTTGGTTTGATTGGGATTTGATGAGGGTATGGGTGTTGTCTAGAGGTTAAATTGAGTGTTTGGAGGAGGTTTGGAGTTGGTTCAAAGGGTTGGTTCCAAGGGAAAACGCAGGGGAGAGTTGGCTGATGCGTGCTGGTTTCTTGGCTGTTTTGCGAAATGAGCCGCGGCCTGTCTATGGTGTGCCGCGGTCTGTGTTGGCTTTAAAGGTGAAAATGGCTCTGTCAGGAGGGTGAGCCGCGGCCCATCAGGGAAAATTTAGCCAAAAACATGTTTTTAGCTTGGGGATTCAAACCTTAGGCCTCGGGGTTGAACCTAGTACCTAGTTGAGTTATGTTTGATGTCCCGGAGGCTAGATCTTGGTTTGGGAACCCTCAGTTATCATTTTTATTGATGAATCCTATATTTTGGTTATGACCAGGTAACCGTCAAGGAATTTAAAAGTTGATCGTTCTCAGGGGTCGTTCATATAATAATTCTCACTCAAACCAGAGGTAAGAAAACAGTGTATGAATACAGTTGCACCCTGTATAGATATATGACATGCATGGTTTGACATCGAGGCATGTTGGTTGTTATATGTGGACGTGGATTGCATATTAAATGCTAGTGAACGCTGATTACCTGTTTATGGCACTGACTAGTCAGGGACCGACTCTAAAGTTGATGATCACGCATTGAATAGCTCCATGACATTAATGCGGGACTGACCCTAAGGTCGAAGGAATTATAAGCGCTTGCCTGGTCTATGACCAGATGTTTATAGCCAAGGTATATGACCCCGGTGACTGTTTGTCACATGGCTAAGGGACGCTGTCCATAGCACGACTCTAGAGTCGGGAGGTAGGTTATGTTGGTGACCACTCACCATGCACCTGTCCTGATCAAACTTATGAAAGAATCACTTATCAGTTAAGCCCTGGTGACCCTATCGTCACATGGCTAGAGGTAGCTATGCTCATTATTGTGACTTTTGGCTATTGTCACCTATTTGCTTGGACTGATAGTCTTGAATGGTTATTATGACCGTTGCTGATATTATATCATGCTTTAGTGTGTTTTCTTGCTGGGCCTTGGCTCATGGGTGCTTTGTGGTGCAGGTAAAGGGAAAGAGAAGCTCACCCAACCCTGAGTGGAGAGCTTGGGCGATGTTGTGTACATACAGGGCCGCTTGACCGCCACGGTCAAGGAGTTCTCAGAGGGACTAGGGGTTTACCCTATTTTTGCCGCTTAGGCCGGCGGGGACTGTAAATTTGAAACAATAGCGACTCTTTTGTATTACGAACTACTTGTAAACATTTTGAAAGGCTCATGAGCAGTTTATTTACTTAATGGAATATATCCTTTCCTTTTTACTGGTTTTTCACCTTAACCTGATAGTAGCACTTAGATCACATTTTTAACCAAAGGACTCGGGTAAATTTTCGGTTCACTGTTCACCGTAACTGTTATGGGGTAACCAGGGCGTTACAGAATTGTCCACTTTATAGCCGTTGTGTTGTCCAATTTTCTAGAAAATATTAAATATTAAATAAATTATAAAAATACATATTTAATTGATTTTCCATTAATATGGAAATTATTATGATTAATTAATTTTAATTATTATTGTTATTGTTTTGTTAAGTAAATCAAGAATACAGATTCATATATATATATATATATGAAAAGTGTGATTTATAGTAAACCTATTATTTAACCATTATTATTGTATATTAATATTTTTATTAATATTTGAATATTAAAATAATATCAAATATTAGTTTCTTACATTTATTGATATTTGTAAGACCAGTGAATTTTGGAAAAAGTATATTTATTATATCACTGGAATTGATATTATGACTAATTAATAATAATATAAATATTTATATTTATATTATTATCATTATATTGATTATTACAATTTTATGTTAAAAATATGATTTCTTTTATAAAATGACTATTTGAATATATATATACATTCATATATGTATTGTTATTGATGTATTTTGTTATTATTATTGAAATAAGTTTATTTATAGATGATAATTATTATTGTTGTTGTTATAATAATAATTATTATTATTATTATTATTATTATTATTATTATTATCATGAGAGTACATTATTAAATGAGCAATGTTTTATATGAAGAGTTATTTGTATTATGTTGATAATAATTATTATTATCATTCATATAGTTTATGATATTATTAATATACACTATCAATAGTGTATATTTACGATTTTGATAGAATTTAATAAATGATGTGCCTTGAATATGATTTGTATGGATTTGATTGATTGACTCTTGCTGAGCAATTTTAAAATAAGCTAAGGACCTAAGGTAAGTAAATCTCACCTTTTGTGCTTAAGTGTAAGATGCATGACTACATTGATTGTGTACATCTGATGAGTTAAGTATGGTATGATGATGATGCATATGATAAGTATGTGAAGAACGGTTATATGAACACCATAAGGGTGTTGTGTGATATGTAATTGATGAATTCCGTGATATGTGAAAGATGTCTTACTTGGTTAAGAATGATATGAATTATGTGCAAGTATGTGTTCTTATGTTGATGGATATGTGGATTACTTTATGTTCATGATTTGTTATATGTTATGATATATGAAGCGTTTAAGTTTTTAGGCTGGAAACCTTAGACCTGAGCCATAGCTCTACGTTAAGGTATAACAACGCCACCAACCCAAAGCTTCATGTATTATGACTAAAGATGTTTTGAGTTATATGAGATGTGATACAATGCCTTGATTGAATACCATCAAACATGAACATTGACATTTCAGCATCAGCATGTATGCATGGCATGTACAGTTATGTGATACATTATTATGTGATATAAGACCATGCATATAAATATGAGGAAAATTGTGAAATGCCTTGAAATGTCTTATGTGAAGTGAACATTTTAATGACACAAGGCTTAAGCAAAGTGATAATAAGATGTTTAAAAAGGGTGCCACTGTTTTGATGAAGCAATCAAGTAAGTTCAGTAAAGAAGACGGAAGTCTATAAGACTTATAGTGGCTGCCCACTAGTGTGGGCTAGGTCAGAGTTGACCATTCAGATATGTTTGCCATGTTTCCGTCTTTCTCCTCCATATGTGTAATAAGTATGGCAGCTATGACAACGATGAAATGAGTGTTATGATAAGTCTAGCTGTGATGATGGCTAGCCGGAGGAGAACCCATGCGATTCTATATGATATGTGTAACAAGCCCTGCACGCATTGGCCGAATCAAACAGTGTGCACAAGTGATATTGGGCCCATAAAAATGTGAAACTAAAAGAAAGAGCATAAAAGTAAAGTTTGAAAGTGCATGAGCAATAAATGAAATGCATAAGTATATAAGTTAGCATATTAGTATATGTGTACTACAAACTCACGACATTCATGTGTATGTGTATGCATGAGATTTGCTTACTGAGCGTTAGCTCATTATGTTATTTTCCAGTATTTTTTTCCAGGTGTGGCTTTAGTTGTTGAGCAACTTGTGGAGTACGGACTCAGTAGCAATGCAATAATGGTTTAGAGTTTTCATATGGCTGCCTTAAATTTAAAGTATTCATACGTGTAATAATTTCTACTAATAAGTTTATATAAAAGTTTTAAATTTTTCTGTATTTCTTCGTATCATTTTATTTAATTATTTTGGTCAAGTGCCTAACATACTCGTAAACTCTAGAATTACGAGTATGTGGCGAACGTACCCTACCTTAGGGACGTTACATTAAATGCCGTTCTATAAGCCCATAAAGCATCATCAAGCTTTTTAGACCAATCCTTCCTTGAGCTATTAACTGTTTTTTTCAAGAATGCTCTGGACCTCCCTATTAGAAATTTCTGCTTGCTCGTTAGACTGTGGATGATAAGGCAAAGCAATTCTATGTCGTACTCCATACCGAGCAAGCAAAGCATCAAACCATTTATTACAAAAATGACTCCCTTCATTGCTTAAGATAGCTCGAGGAGTTCCAAACCGAGTAAAAATATTCTTGTGCAGAAAATTTAGAACTACTTTACCATCATTCGTAGGAGTCGCCGCTGCTTCCACCCATTTAGACACATAGTCCACAACGAGTAGTATATACTTGTTATTGTAGGAGGATGGAAATGGACCCATGAAATCTATCCCCCACACATCGAACAACTCAACTTCAAGAATAATATTCAGCGGCATCTCATCTCTTCGTGATATGTTACCGGTGCGTTGACATCTATCACAAGACTTAACAAAAGTATTTGCATCTTTAAATAAAGTAGGCCAAAAGAAACCACATTGCAATACCTTTGCTGCTGTCCTGGTAGCACCAAAATGACCCCCACAATGAAGAGTGTGACAGTGGGTGAGAATAGAGATCATTTCGTCTTCCGGTACACAACGACGAATTATTTGGTCAGCACAATGTTTATAGAGGATGGGCTCCTCCCAATAAAAACGTTTAATTTCATAATAGAATTTTTTCAACTGTGCTCTAGACATCTCAGGAGGCACAACCTTTGCCACTAGGAAATTGACATAATCTGCATACCATGGTGCTTTAGTGTTGTCACTCACCCCAAACAATTGCTCATCTGGAAAATAATCATTAATTTTCACTTTCTTGGTAATTTGATCTTCCTCAACTTCCAGCCTAGACAAATGATCCGCCACAAGATTCTTGGTACCCTTTTTATCTCGGATTTCCATATCGAATTCTTGAAGTAATAAAACCCACCGAATGAGACGGGGCTTAGCATCTTTCTTTGTCATTAGATATTTAATAGCGGAGTGGTCCGTGTACACAATCACCTTATTGCCAATTAAATACGGACGGAACTTATCGAAAGCATAAACTATAGCTAGAGGTTCTTTTTCTGTTGTTGCATAATTAAGTTGAGCATCGTTTAAAGTTCGACTAGCATAGTATATGGTTTTAAATACCTTGTCCACTCGCTGCCCAAGAACCACTCCAACTGCATAATCATTAGCGTCGCACATAAGCTCAAATGGAAGGTCCCAATTAGGCGCACACACTATAGGCACTGAAATGAGCTTCTCCTTTAGAGTCTTGAAAGCAGTCAAACATTCTTCATTAAAATCAAAAGGGACCCCATTCATTAGCAAGGTGGACAACGACTTTGAGACCTTGGAAAAATCTTTGATGAATCTCCGATAAAACCCCGCATGGCCCAAGAAACTCCTCACTCCTTTAACTGAAATTGGAGGTGGCAAATTCTCTATAGTAGAAATCTTGGCCCGATCCACTTCAATGCCTTTACTAGAAATTTTGTGTCCTAAGACAATCCCTTCTCTCACCATAAAGTGGCACTTCTCCCAATTAAGTACCAAATTTGATTCTTCACAGCGTTTAAGAACCGCTTCTAGGTGATCCAAGCATTCATCAAAATCAGACCCGAACACCGAGAAGTCATCCATAAAAATTTCGATACTTTTTTCTACCATTTCGGAGAAAATAACCATCATGCACCTTTGAAAAGTGGATGGTGCGTTACAGAGACCGAAAGGCATCCTTCGGAAAGCAAAGGTACCATATGGGCAGGTGAATGTTGTCTTTTCTTGATCCTCCGGAGCGATGGCAATTTGGTGGTAACCTAAATACCCGTCTAGGAAACAATAATAACTGTGGCCTGCAAGCCTATCAAGCATCTGATCCACAAATGGCAGCGGGAAATGGTCCTTCCTCGTCGCCTTATTCAACTTGCGGTAGTCAATACAAATCCTCCATCCCGTCACAGTACGCGTAGGGATGAGTTCATTATTCTCATTTTTTACCACATTTATTCCTCCTTTTTTAGGCACCACTTGAACAGGGCTCACCCAAGCACTGTCAGAAATAGAATAGACTACCCCCGCATCCAACCAGTTAAGTATTTGTTTTCGAACAACATCCTTCACAGAGGGATTTATCCTTCTTTGAGCTTCAATGGAAGGTTTGCTATCTTCTTCCATAAGAATTTTGTGCATAACTGTTGAAGGGCTAATTCCTCGAATATTAGCCAAAGTCCATCCAATAGCATGTTTATGAGCCCTCAACACCCTCAAAAGTTTTTCTACTTCACCTTTTGAAAGCAATGAAGATATAATAACCGACAGCGTTTCTTTCTCCCCCAAGTACACATAACAAAGATGCTCCGGTAAAGACTTCAACTCAAGGACTGGAGGCTTCTCAATAGATGGTATGGGGCGCTCAGGCACTTGCCCCAATTCTTCAAATTTCTTCTTATAATATGGACCATAAGAATTGATCCATTTCACATACTCATGAGTCTCCAAATCCTCTTCTTCATTATCAACACCCAATGCCAAAGCCAATTCAAGAGGATCATTAGTAATCCTCTTTTTTGAAACCACCTCATTAATCACATCAACATTAAAGCAACTATCACTTGCTCTTGGATAAGACATGGCCTTAAATACATTAAAGACCACTTCTTCCCCTTGAACTCTCAACCTCAACTCACCCCTTTGCACATCAATAAGGGCTTGCCTAGTAGCCAAGAATGGTCTCCCAAGAATAATGGGAACTGTTGTATCCTCCTCCATATCTAGAACAATGAAATCCGCTGGAAAAATAAACTTGTCAACCTTGACTAACACATCTTCAATAACCCCCCTTGGTGCTTGATTGATCGATTCGCGAGTTGAAGAGTAATAGTAGTAGGCTTTGCCTCACCAAGACCAAGCTTCCGAAAAACAGATAGAGGCATGAGATTGATACTTGCTCCTAGATCACAAAGAGCATGTTGGCATTCAAATTTCCCTATAGTACAAGGGATAGTAAAACTCCCCGGATCTTGAAGCTTTTGTCGGAGTTTCCTTTGTAGAATTGCACTGCACTCCTCAGTAAGTGCCACTGTCTCAAAGTCTTCCAACCTTCGCTTCTTCGATAAAATCTCTTTCATGAATTTCACATAACTCGGCATTTGCTCCAAAGCCTTAGCAAATGGGATGTTAATGTGAAGCTTTTTAAACACCTCAAGAAACTTTGAGAATTGTTTTTCAAGGGAATTCTTCCGGAGTCGTTGTGGATATGGGATTTTGACATTAGAATCAACAACTACCGGTTGAATCTTCTCCTTGGTTGCAAGGCCTTTAGTAACCTTTTCCTCCACTTGGGGCTCAACTTTTTCATAACTCTCCTCTTCTACAACCTTTTTTTCTTAAGTCCATTTTAGAGAAGGACCCTTAATTTCTTTCCCACTCCTCAGAGTGATAACTTGGCATTGCTCCTTAGGATTTACCACAGTATTGCTAGGCAAATTCTCTTGAGGCCTAGTATTCAACATATTGGCCAACTGCCCCACTTGCATCTCCAAATTTATGATGGAAGATCTAGTCTCAGTCATAAACTGAGTTTGAGTATTGGTGAGAGTCAATAGGGCAGCCTGTTATTCACTAGGCTATTCTGTAGGAGCGGGCGGCCTAGGTTGTTAAAAGGTTGATGCTTGTGGTGGAGCTTGAGTCATAGGCCGCTGATACTGTGGTTGAAACAGTTGTTGTTGTTGGCCTTGATTATTTCTCCAGGAAAATTTAGGATGGTTTCTCCACCCCGGATTATATGAGTTAGAGTAAGGATTGTTGTAGGGCCTCTGAAAACTACCCACTGCTTGAACTTGAGCTTGATCTAATGGAACATTGTTGGGATCTAAAACAGCTTGGCACTGGTCAAAAGAATGAGACCCCCCACACAATTCACACATTACTTGGGCTTGCACAATCTGAGCAGACATGGTATTTTGTTGCAACTGCTTAGTTAGAGACGCAACTTGAGCAGTTAAGGCTGTGATTGCATCTAATTCGTGAACCCCTACAACCTTGTTATTACTGCCCGCTCGTTCACTTGGCCATTGGTAATTATTAGTGGCCATTTCCTCTAAGAGTTCATAAGCTTCATTAGCACTTTTTCTCATAAACGCTCCTCCCGCTGCTGCATCAATGATTGTGCGAGTGGTACCGCACAAACCATTGTAAAAGTTGTGGACCAACATCCACTTCTCAATACCATGGTGGGGACATTTTCTGATTAAGTCCTTGAACCTCTCCCAAGCATCATACAGGGATTCTCCCTCAAATTGAGAGAAGTTATTGATCTCCCCTCTTAGTTTAGCAGCCTTAGCAGGAGGAAAGAACTTCGCTGAAAACTTTTGAGCTAGAGCATCCCAAGTGGTGATAGTATTGGCCTCAAGTGAATTCAGCCAACTTTTCGCTCTCTCCCGTAGTGAGAATGGGAACAAACACAATCTAATGGCATCATCACTCACCCTATTCATCTTGAAAGTAGCATACAACTCCAGGAAATTGGCTATGTGCATATTGGGGTCTTCAGTGGGGAGCCCACTAAATTGAACAGCAGTTTGGACCATCTGCAATATAGCAGGCTTGATCTCAAAATTGTTTGCCTCTACTGCTGGAGGACGGATGCATGAGTGTACCCCTGTGACAGTAGGGAGTACATAGTCCCGGAGAGCTCTTTGACGGACAGGATTATGATTTTGTGATGCTCCCCCGCTCATGTTTTCCACACTGTTGTTATTAATATCTGCTGTAACAACAGTGGAACTTTCAGCCCTCTTGTTTTTTCTGTTTTGCTTGCACTCTTTCTCAATCTCAAGATTAATTGGATTTGGACTGTCAACTCCCCTTCTACTGCGCATATAAGGAAAATACCTGAGATAAAGAACAACCGTAGCCAAACAAATTAGAAATTATGTACAAGAAAACAACCAAATTAGAAATAAAATTAACTATTTTAATATTGATAATTTTTCAGTCCCCGGCAACGGCGCCAAAAACTTGTTGCGAAAATTATGGCTACGCAAGTATACGTAATCGCTTTTGTAGTTTATTTCGGTAAGACCGTTATCGTTCCCACGGAGACTGATTATCAAGTACGAATAATTTATTTTATTTTCAATTTGGTAATCAAAAATATGAATTTTTAAATCTAAAATAAAGAAATAACAGAATTAATTGAAAAACAACAAAGAGCAATAATCTTGCAGCAAACTTGATTCAAATATAGATACGAAATTAGGGATTCTAATATCCTCTACTATTCACTTTATTATTCATTAATGCAATCACAGAGATAATTCTTCTCATTAAGATGAAAGACATGCATAAGTGTTGAATATTCAGATTAAGAAATATAAAACTCGACCTAATGCAAATTCTCTATATTTCTATGAGAAATCTAAACAATAGGAAGCAATGAACTCAGCCCTAGATCACATAGACCAATTTGATACTCTCGTTCTAAATTGAAATCTATGTCTATTCAATTTTAGCATATCCAAATCTCACTTCTCAGATTTTGATTTGAATTCATAAATAGCATGTAAAAGGTGCACAATCAATCACATACATAATCAACACAAATTGAATAGATCTTAAAAGAAGAATAAATTAAAAACTTGCATTAACTCATAATAAAGTTTCAAGAGATTCAATTAAAAACCCTAAATAGAATTTAGTTCATGTTTATCATTAAGAAATCCATAAACATGGAATTAACATAAACTAAAACTAAAAAGAAAAGAAAAGAAAAGAACTCTAGATGATCAATCCAAAGCCTCCTAAGCCTCTTCTCCCAGTCCAGATATCAAAAAGTGCCTCCTTCCCTCTCATTTATCGTCATTTAAACCTAATTAGTGTTTTGTTAAACATGAAATGACTAAAACACCCTTAATTAAAAATCTGCGTTTTTCTCATTTGTAGACATATCCTGCGGTCGCAGGAATGCTCTAGAAATGCAAAAAATTCTCTGGAGTTGCGGCCGCAAGACACACTTCCTACAGTCGCAGGAAGTGCTCCGAAACACATTTTCCACCAGTTTTTGTCATTTTGTCTATGTTTCCACCATGTTTCCACACCTAAGTCACCTAAGTCCTTCGACACCTGAAAAGCATACAAAAACAAACGTAAAATAGAACAAAAAAAAACAAACACCTAATATTTTTCCTAAAAAACCCATAGATAAATGAGTCTAAAACTCATTTATCACTGGTCCGAAGTGGTGGCTAAATGGCATTGCAGACTATTGGTTGAGCAACTTTGGGATTCATCACGAAGCATGTAGAGTCCATTTTTAACTCTCCCTTTGAGAAAGACACTCCATGTTTGCTTGTCCTTGACAAAACAACATTATTTATGAAATTCAAGAAACACATCATCATCCTTAGTCAATTTGGAAATACTAACAAGATTTTTGGTAATGGCAGAGACATGTAAAACATAATTTAAAAATAATGGGTTCTTGGAAGAGGAAGGAAGAGTAGCTTGACCAATGTGAGATATCAAGAGTTTCTTACCATTCCCCGCTGCTAGAGAGCTAGTACCAAAATAAGATTGAGCAGTATCCAAATTGTCCATTCCGAATGCCACATGATTCGTAGCCCCACTATCAGCATACCATATGGAGTCATCTCCAAAATCAGGAACTGTAGAAGTTGTGTAAGCTTGAGGATCATGATCAATATTATGTTCAACAATGTATGCACGAGGCTGAGAGGGTGGGGCCTTTGGTGTGATGAAAGTTTTGTCAAAACGATAATGACAAATAGCAGCTGTATGACCAATTTTCAAACAAACTTGACACACAGGTCGAAAAACAGAGGAAGATGGACCACAGTTGAACATTCTTGGACCATTTCTTGACAATGAGTCATAAGAGGAGCCACGATTGTTCAGAAAAGGAGGTCTGTAAGGAGCAGCAGAAGAGTTTCTTGAGGATCCAATAGTTAGGTGAGCAGACATCTTTGCTGTGATGTCGGATGTACTATGATGGCGCTCCAATATGCATTCATGAGCCATCAAGAGAGCCTGAATTTCCTCTAGAGTCTTTGACTGGCTATTAGAAGTGATCCCAGACACAACAGGATCATACTCAGGACCAAGGCCATTGAGTAATTGAAGCTCAATATCATCATCAGTAACAACATACCCAGCAATAGCCAAATTGTCACAAAGATTCTTGATTTTGTCAACATAATCAGAGATAGAAAGATTACCTTTCTGAATGTTAGACAATTGACCTTTAAGTTGGAGAAGTCGAGCTTTGGATTGGCTGGAGAAACTTTGCTCAAGTGAATGTCAGAGAGAGAAGGAAGTCAAGTGGGAAGCAACCGAAGCCAAAACAGCTTCGGACATTGACGAGCGAAGCCAGGACAACAGAAGTTGATCTTTGCGTTTCCATTGATTGTACGCAGTATTCAATTCACCAGAGACCAAGAACTGAGGAGGTTTAACATCAGAAAAGAGTAGATCATCAAGGTCATGACCTATAACAGTAGGAACAACTTGGGACTTCTATGCCAAGAAGTTGAGACGATCAAGCTTAATCGTAAGAGAAAAAGACAATGAATTTGAGAAAGGATTCCATGGTAATGTCGGAAAAGTCGCAGGAGCCGGAGCAGGGGTCACCAGAGCAGCAGGCATCGTCTGGGATGGGAGTGCAGGAGCATCAGTGTCAGAAGAAGGTTCAGAGGAAGAGTTCGCCATTGACGTTAGTCAGAAGCTCTAATACCATATAGATATTTGTTTAGCAAGAAGCTTCTTAACAAACTTAAGAAACAATTGACAAGAATAGTTTGGAAAAACCTTAGTTGTAAAACTGAGGTGTTAGTCTTATTTATATGCTGAGAGAATACAAACTGAAACAAGAAATGTTCTGTTACAACAGATTATAACAGCTAACTGAATTATAAAACACCTAATATAGCATATGTATTATTATGTCCTTATTGGTGAACTTATAGCAAGTAAACTTTTGTCGGTGTACTCACCAAATACAATCTTTAAAAAAAATCTAACTCCACATCCGTCGTTCTTTATAGATATCAACTTCTCCCTTGTTCTTATATCCTTTAACAATAGAGGTGTCCAATTCTCTTTCATACTTAATGTTGTTTTTCGTTGGTTGATCGTCTTGCTTCTCACTACGCAAAATCATTTAAAACAAAGAATTACAACTGTTATGAGATTCTCTCTACTGTCTCCCATCACACCTGATCCTTGATTGACAGAAAAAAAAACTTTCGAGTTGTCTTTGTTCTTATTATTTCCTATTGTAGCTCTTTAAAAGTGTATTCTCTATCCATTCCATCATTTCCTCAACATCCCAGTTTTCTGCTTCTCTTTTAAAGCCGAACTTAATTGGTAACTTTGTTCCTTATCGTTACCAAAATCCTTTATGATTCTCGGCTCACTTCTTATATGAAGTCAATTGACTCTGGCAGTCCAACTAGATGTGCTCATCCAAGTTATTCTTAGAAACCCTTCCAACTAATCTCCGAGCTCGCTAAATCATATGCTGAAACTTCGCATGAAAATACTTATACCAAGTACTTGTTGGCTTCCCATTTGCTTTCCGTATCGTATCCAAGTGTGTTCCATCATTTATTGAGAACATACAAAAATTAAATTTTTTATTATTTAAATTATGTACTTCAAGAAATTTGTCATAAAAAAATAAATAAAAAATTATATATGGTTGATCATTAATTGTCAACTACTCAATTATAGTAATTAGTGACAATATAGTAAATAAAAAAATAATATTTATTGATAGTCCAAATTTGACCACTGTTATATTTTGTGCTAAATTTGACACAACTTTTAACATGTACCAAATTTGACATACTTTTTGGAACACTATTAGAATCATATATTTTTTAAGATGGGCTAAATATAACATTGTTGAAGCTTTTTGACACTTCATTAAGAAAGGTAGGGTACTAGAAATATTATTATTATTTATTATGAATTTTAAGCAATTACAGCGTACCACATTAATATTTAAATTAAAATATTGAGGGCGTAGATTCCCTGTTATATATGAGAAAAAAATTAGATTACACAAATATATTAGAACTCTGGCACTGCGTAACAAAAACGTACTTTATAAGTTATAGCACGTGCTGAAAAAAAGAGCCAGGCAGTTAGAGAGTAAATAAAGATATATAGAGAGAAGTGTATGATGATACCATGATATATAAATACTTATATTGTACATAAATTGGTCTAGTTGCAAAATAATCTTATTGTCCTTGACACTTGTGTACATAAATTGGTCTAGTTGCAAAATAATTTTGTCAAATACATTTCTGTAACTTGAAGCTATAGATTACTTGAAAAATGAGGCACAATACAATATAATGACTCACATTGGCCAGCTTAGAAAAACTTAAAATCAATTTTTATTTTATATCTTATAAATAATAAATATATAATCTGTTGAGAATTTATATACGCAAATGATAAGAAGAAGAGGTCATAAAAACAAGCAACAGACAAACGAAATGGTGCCCAAAGGGGCAAAGGGAGGCATCTGGAGCTGTTCCAAGCACAAAACAGCAATGGAATGAGGTCATGAGGTCATGTATATAAGCTCACCAATCAGATCTCATCCAAATCCCCATCCATAGTTGTTATTTTATTGATAAGACCTGTATTCTTTTCTATTCAATTCTAGTCTTCACTTGGTACAGGGGAAATGGAATATTTTCTTCTCAAGCTGTGTTCACATTATGTTTTTACAACTCTATTTACTGTTACTCACGTGCCACGGAAATTGGAGGTACATGGTGCCTGTGGGGGCCTCATTGTCTCTTCGATAAATAGAAGAATATGCCTATTTTAGATCAATTCCAACCATCCAATCATGAACACTAATATAACATTGAACCAACAACGTCGATGAAATTTTAACATCATATATTTTTTTAATCTAACCATAATACTAAAAATTACACTAAAAAATATATTCAACATTATTATATTTTTCACAAAATACACATTATATTATTATATTATTTTATCTTACAAATTAAATAATATACATATATTTATATATATTAAATATTAATATAAAACACACAAAAAATAAAATAAAATTGCCGTGGTGATCAGTGCCACCTTAATAATGTCGTGAGTCTTATTAGAGTAATATATGTGTAGGATTAACATTTTGCCCTCCCATTAGAGTTACCCTTAGCTACTTTATGTTTTTAAAAAGTTGCCATAATTATTAACAATTAATTTCTCATTGTTTTTAATATAATCAGAATCTTTTATTGATAATAATAAAATTTATGATGGAAAATAAATTTGCTTACAACTCATTATTTTTTGTTATTAAAAAATAATAATGAAAGGCTTTTTTTTTTTTTTTTCAAGAGTCACAAATTCTCTAATTTTAAGATTAATATTTTTTGTAGTTCCATAAGATAAGGACCCAAAGATTAGCTGTTAGATGCTGATTCACGAAAGAAAGCACTCAATTTTAATATGAAATCTCTTGTTATGCAGAGTCAAAGATAGGAAGCTCTGTTATTAACCATATCTTATTGACATTAATGATGTGGATTTGTTATTGTTTTATTAGCACTTTTGGCTAGAAGCTACCTGAATGCAATGCAGGTTCCCGTGAATAAAAATTGGATCGATTAGCAATCATTATAGTATGCATATGTCGTACCTGTTATTGATTACTAGTTTTACTATCAGCTACAACTGCAAGTTATAAAGTGGTCCACTTATGATAGTGTCCATATAACCTTTTAACCAATGCCACCTGCATACCACTATGAAGAGGCTTAGGATTAGGGGCGTGTGTTCGAAGCGTGCTCAGTCCACTACCTTTGGAGAAAGTGACTTCGTAAAAAGAACTAGTCAAAACTCACAAAAAAAAAAAAAACACTCAATGGCAATGGCATTCTCTACTTCTCTTCTGGAGAAATGTAGAATACTTCTCATTATTTGACACCCTTTGTTATTAATTACTCTTCTCCCTAATAAGAAAAAAAGTGACCAATTTGTTAACAAGGTATTACATTATATTACATGAAAATATTATTTCACGCTACAAAATTAGTTTAAATAATCATACCCTTTTCTGAAAAAGAACAACAGAAAAATCAAAATAGGAAGCCTCTTATAGAAGATTACACTAAGATCAAAATAAATACATGATTACCTTAGATTTTTTCTCTATTATATACAATAAATAAGGGTGTGATTTGTAGTTGATTTGGAAATGATTTTATGATTTTGAAAACTTAAAATTTGTGAGACATACCAAAATATTTGATTGGTAGATTGTTTTTTAAAACTATATCCTAATCAGAATTCTAATTTTGTGTTGTAATTTAGAAAACAACAATTTTGCGTTTTATCTGTTTTGTGATTTTTTCTCCAAAAACTTAAAATCAAAATCAGGATTTGTTTGTTCTCTCTACTCTTATCCTTTGTATCATTGCTTGTATTTATTTATTTATTTTTGCCAAGTTTTATGACTTGAGTATGTTCCCACTAGTAATAAGGTGTTTATGGAACATTTTATGACATTTATGCACAATTCAAAAATAAACTGTGCTGGTATTTTTATAGATGACAATGCAATATTATTATGAATTTAATCAATAATTATTATTAAATTTTAATTTATCAATATAATTAAATTTTACTTAATTTTTATTGAAGAAAAGTGCACTGATATATTATTCCGAATCCATCAATAAAATGGCATACAACTCAATAGGAGTGGTCTCCCTATTAATACTACGATCAGGATTAGAACAGGAAGAACGTGCCAGCCAATGGGCCGCCTTGTTCCCGGATCGTCTAACAAACGAAATCGTTACATTTGACAAAGATTGAAGTAAAATTTTGCAATCAGAAATAAGTAAACCAGCAGGAGTCAACATATCAGAGTTACCAGTGATTGCCTGATATAATTGGAAACAATCCATTTCAACCACATAAGTAACATCTAGCATCTGCGGGGTCCTCAAAAGCTCCGCCTGTCTTCTTTTTATCCAACTAAGCACCTCTTTCAACCCAAAA
Organism: Humulus lupulus; assembly: GCF_963169125.1. Lineage (NCBI taxonomy): Eukaryota > Viridiplantae > Streptophyta > Magnoliopsida > Rosales > Cannabaceae > Humulus > Humulus lupulus. The sequence continues at coordinate 45,295,467 of NC_084800.1, read as the reverse complement.
GCTTCAGCCGTAAGAGGATTAACAACACCTCTTCTAGATCCCGAAGCCGCAACCAAGAGCTGACCCACATGATCTCTCGCCAGCCACCCAAACCCATACCTTCCATCTGAGTTAAAAATGGTAGCATCACAATTAACCTTGACTGTTCCTTGAACGGGTTTGCTCCAGTGCACAAGAGTTTCAGAAGAATCCCCTAGATCGGGTTGAGAGCTCCTTCCAGTAGCTTGTGCAGACATCCAGCTATCAAGGTAAGTAATTGCATTAAAAACTACCCTTTCACTCACGGCCTCTTTGGCCTTCCATACCCACTCATTCCTAGCTTTCCACACTGCCCAACAGGTTGTTGAAATTCTTGCAATTTCATCTGCAGTATGATGCGAGCAGAAATCGACGAACCAACTTGAAAAAGTCATGAAACCCCTCTGCGAAAACCCAGGGAAAACCTTGGACAGGCACTGTTTGGCGAATCGACACTCCACTAGACAATGAAAGATTGTTTCAAGGGCTCCACGGCAAATAGGGCAGATGTCCTCTAGAGGTACAAATTTCATCTTCAGATTATGTGAAGTTGGTAAACAATATGTGAGAGCTCTCCACATAAAATTTTTTATTTTGGGAGGGGTTTTGAGCTTCCAAAACTTCCTCCAAAAACTCAGATTATCACCGAGCTCCCAACGCCCATTGATTTCTTGAAGTATTCGATAGGCACTCTTAACAGAATACCTCCCGTTTGTCTCCTTGTCCCAATACCATTCATCTCTATCCTCAAATTCACTCAATGGAATACTGCTGATAAGCCCTCTATCTCTTTCAACAAATAAATCATCCAGAATCTCTTCATCCCACTCCTTAATATTCTCCTTCATCAACTGGGCAACCGTACTGTGATGAAGAACATGATGTACCGAATGTACATAAAGGTCATTAGAGTCAGGAAGCCACGACTGATGCAAAATAGGAATATCTTTCCCTGAACCAACTCTTCTTCTAGCCCCTCGCCTAATCAGATCTTGAGTCCCAATCACGCTTCGCCAAATAAAGCTTGGGTTCGACCCCAAGTCAGCCTCCAAAAATGATTTCTTAGGATAATAACGAGCTGAAAATACCTTGCCCACCAACGAATTTGGCATTGTAAGCAGTCTCCATCCCTGTTTGGCCAACATGGCCATATTAAAATCTTTCAAATTTCTAAACCCGAGCCCACCTTTGTGTTTATGTAAAGTAAGCTTGCCCCAATTCTTCCAGTGTATACTTTTCCTTGTTGTGCTCGAATTTTGCCACCAAAACTGACTCATAAAGCGTTCCAAATCCTTGCAAATTCCTTCAGGTAGCAGGAACACGCTCATGGCGTATGAAGGAAGAGATTGAACCACGGACTTAATTAGAATTTCCTTACCAGCCCGTGACAGTAGACTATTGTTCCAACTTTGTATTCTTTTCCGTATTCCCTCCTTGAGGAAACCAAATGCAACATTCTTCTGCCTTCCAACTATATTTGGTAATCCCAAGTACTGAGTATTCTCAGTGGCTTCCTTCATGTTCAGAATCGAAAGAACAACCTCTTTATCCTGCTGCATCGTATTTTTGCTAAAAAACACTGAGGATTTTTGAAGGTTGACTTTTTGACCCGAGGCTCTCTCAAAAGTCCCAAGTAACTCCATAACTTTAGCCGCCTCCAACCTATTTGCCAAATTTTACTTAATTAAATCTATTGATAAATCAAAATTTAATATTATACAACCTATGCATATAAAATTAAAATAATATTCAAATTCAGCTGTTCCAATCACATATTCAGTTTCTGTTATATTTTCAAATTTAATACCAATCACATATTCATTTTTTTAAAACTCAAAAATAGTTTACTGACATTGAAGCAATCATATTTTCAGAAACATAATTTTAGTTACTAAATTCAGATTTTCATTTTAGAATCTCACTTTTAAAAAATACAGTTTTTTAATCGCGAACCAATCAAACCCTAAAAGATTCCGTCTCTTAAAAGAAGTTGAATAAGGAAAAGCAAAGATTAAATGTGCAAAGATTAAATGGGTGTGTGACTCAACTAAAGAATAATTTTTTGTTTTTAAAACCTATAAAAACTATATTATGAAAATAAAAATAAGTAAGGGTGATTGATATTGTTTTTAGAAAATAACTTTTAAAAACAAAATTATAATAAACAAAAAAATTAATCATTATTATTTTACATCACTTTAACTCTCATTAATATATCTCCTCATTTTTTCTCCAATCATTCTCTAACATCATTTTTTATCTTTTTATTTTCTCTCTCATCACTTCTTATATCCTAATTTTTTCTCCTCATTTTTTTTATCTAGCCATTTTCTCTCTCATCACTTTTTATATTCTTATTTTCTCTCTCCTCAATTTTTTCTATCTAGTCATTTTCTTTCTCATCACTTTCTATCTCAATTTTTTTCTTGCATCAATTTCTCTATTCTTAATTTTTCTTCTTCAAAATTTATCTTCTTATTTTTTCTCTTTATTTTTTATAACTTTTTCTTTCACGTTACTTTAGCTCATTATTTATTACTAACTTAAAAATATATTTATTAATTTTTATTTAAAATTCTTTTAAAAAAAATAAAACTAAACAAATTACTTTTAGAAAAAATTAACCAAACATTGTTCTCATTTCTAAAAATACAATTTTGAAAACAAAAATCCGAATGCAACAGCCAAACCTAAGTAATTTCCTAAATGGATTACTGTAAGGTGCTTTTGTGGACGCTTTACAAATATTTCACAACATGGTTAACAAAAATATAAGGTAATAGATTTTTACTACCCTGCTGCTGATATTTACTCAAGTCAAACTAGGAAACTTCAGGAAAAGATCATCATTTTTCACGTTTTGTAGAGATAAGAAATTTATGGGAAAATAAGGATATGTAATAATTAACATTTTTGAAATATATTATAGAGTGCCGAAACATTAGAAACGTTGAGAAACATCACCACCAGAGAGGTCAGCGTGTTCTTGCCACACGTCAATAAAAGCTTTTGGCATTTTTCTCTTCCCTACAACCGAACCGATTATGTCATTCACCTCTTCTCTGGATCCAAACAAGGACAATCCTTATCACCCTCTTCCTCCTGATTCAGAATCACTTTTATCACCATCATCTGCTGCAGGAGCACTTCACCGAAAAGATGATAGCAGAGAAAAAGGAAGAAGTAAAACAACAAACCTGGAAGACATTGAAGATGAATCCCAAAAGCAGAAAAACATATCAGAAGGATCTTCTTCTCCTCACAGGAAAAATGCACCAATCAACAGATACGCTCTCGCTGGTGCCATTTTGGCCTCCACCAACTCTGTTCTACTAGGCTATGGTGAGTTTTCTGCTCCAAACAGAAATTGATAACAATTCATCCCAGAAAATCAACCTACTTTGTGTATATGAAGATAAAGTTTCCCACTTTCCAAACAAAAAAGATCAAATTATGAACTCTCGTATATTTTTGCAGATATTGGGGTAATGAGTGGAGCAGCGCTTTTCATCAAAGAAGACCTGAAAATCACATCAACCCAAGTTGAAATCTTGGTTGGTTCTCTAAATGTCTGTTCCTTAATCGGTTCTCTAGCTTCAGGCAAGACCTCAGATTGGATAGGGAGGCGCTACACCATAATCCTCGCCGCAGCCACTTTCCTAATCGGCGCTATCTTAATGGGACTTGCCCCATCATATTCATTCCTCCTCGCTGGGAGATTAATAGCCGGAATTGGCGTCGGCTACTCCCTAATGATCGCTCCGGTCTACGTTGCTGAGCTTTCCCCAACTCTAACCCGCGGATTCCTCACCTCCCTCCCTGAGGTCTTCATCAATATCGGAATCTTACTCGGTTATATCTCTAATTACGCTCTCTCGGGCCTCCCTGAAACTTTAAACTGGAGACTTATGCTAGGATTTGCGGCGATTCCGGCGGTGGTCGTCGCGATCGGGGTCTTGGCGATGCCGGAATCGCCTCGGTGGCTGGTAATGCGAGGACGGAGAGCCGAGGCGAGGCGGGTCCTAGTCAAAACCTCGGAGACGAAAGAAGAAGCCGAACTAAGATTGAGCGAAATCGTCGAAGCGGCGTCGTTTTGCGGTGGTGCTTCTTCGAGCAGTGCATGGCAAGGAGAAGGGGTTTGGAAAGAGATGATTTTCAGACCTTCGAGACAGCTTCGACGGATCCTGATAGCCGCAATTGGAGTCAATTTCTTCATGCAAGCCTCGGGAAACGACGCCGTTGTATACTACAGCCCTGAGGTGTTCAGAGACGCTGGCATCGAGAACAGGAGACAGCAAGTCGGAGTGACCGTCATAATGGGCCTTGCCAAGACCTCATTCGTTTTAATTTCGGCCTTTTACTTGGACAGGTTTGGGCGGCGGCCGCTTTTGTTATTGGGCTCAATTGGGATGGCCTTGTCGCTAGCTGGGCTGGGCCTGGGCTCTAAGTATCTCGAGTATTCAAATGAGAAGCCTGTTTGGGCTATAGCGCTTTGCGTTGTAGCTGTCTGTTCAGCGGTTTCGTTCTTCTCTATTGGGCTTGGGCCCATCACGTGGGTGTACTCATCGGAGATTTTTCCAATGAAGTTTCGAGCCCAAGGTTCTAGCTTGGCGATCTCAGTGAATAGATTGGTTAGTGGGGTTGTGTCCATGACATTTCTAAGCATCTCTAGGGAGATATCGTTTGGGGTAACTTTTTTTGCTCTGTCTGCAATAATGGTAGTTGGTACGGTTTTCTTTTACCTCTTTTTACCTGAAACCAAAGGGAAGAGCTTAGAAGAGATTGGGACTCTATTTGAGGATCAAGTAGAAAATGACAACTACAAGCCCCTTCTTTCTTGATTCAATATCTTGTTTAGAGAAATGTAAAGGGTCTTAGTCACACTGCAATATCTTGTTCATAAATTATCATAGTAATAGTCATAGTTTATTGTTTAAATTTTTTATTCAACATTGGTCTAGCCCAAGCTAGTGGTTGATGGAGGAATCAAGCAATGTTGGATTATTATTATTTTTTATGTAAGAATAATAACATTGTCATTTAAAAAAAATTATTCCATTAAATGTGATTTAATTTTAATCACGATCATATCACTTTTCGGACCACAGCCACTTGGACAATGTAACATCCTTATGTGGGTAAAATTATACATTGGGAGAAGATTATTTTGTAGTTGACTACTGTTTTGAACATTAACTTAAATGCCAAACTCAAAATTAAATTTACTTGTAGAATGTGTCTGTTGCTGAACGTTTTCTCCATGCCACGTCTTAGCACTTCATGGCAACAGCAGCTACCTCATTTACTTCTCTAGCGGCTACCTAATCCCCCACCATTTCTTTCATTTCATTCCTCGTGACCCCAAATTTTTAAAAATTTGTCTTCAGCTTTTACCAAAAAGAACATGGCTGAGGCCAGGAGAAGTACTACTACTTCATTTGATGCCCAGTTAAATCAGAATGCCATTGAGGATGGTAGAAGAAATGCCGGGATGAACAAGTATACTCTCCTTTGCGCACTTTTGGCCTCCACAAGCTCTATCTTGTTGGGTTATGGTTAGTTCACATGTTGTTTGTATCTATATCTTTTAATCCTTATTCTTCAACGAATGCATAATTCTACTAATATTAATCATTTCATATAAATATATGTAGATATAGGAGTGATGAGTGGGGCAGTGCTTTTCATCAAAGAGAATTTAAAAATCACATCAACCCAAGTGGAAATTTTAGTAGGAACCCTAAACGTATTCTCTCTAGTAGGATCACTTGCCTCTGGTAAGACTTCGGATTATATAGGCAGGCGTTACACCATAGTCTTGGCTGCAACAACATTTTTCATAGGTGCGCTTCTTATGAGCCTAGCACCCTCCTTCCCATTCATTCTGGCCGGTCGTGTAGTCGCTGGCATCGGCGTTGGCTACGCCCTCATGATCGCTCCCCTCTACACCGCCGAGCTATCTCCAGCCATGTCCCGGGGCTTCCTCACCTCCCTACCCGAAGTCTTCATCACTTTTGGGATCTTGCTAGGTTACATAATCAACTATGCCTTGTCAAGCCTACCGGGACACATAAATTGGAGACTAATGTTGGGCCTCGCGGCGGTGCCGGCGATCGGAATCTGTTTAGGTGTCATGGTTATGCCTGAGTCCCCACGTTGGCTCGCCATGAAAGGCAGACTAAGTGATGCAAAGCAGGTTCTTGGTAAGATATCATCGACCGAAGCTGAAGCTGAGTTGAGATACGAGGAAGTTGTCAAAGCAGCGGGTCCTGCTGCTGATGATGGTCGGAATTGTGGGCAATGGGTTTGGAAAGAGCTTGTGTTTAGCCCATCAAGGCCCATCCGTCGGATGCTTGTGGCTGCAATTGGGCTCAATTTTTTCATGCAGGCATCTGGAAACGACGCCGTTATATACTACTGCCCTGAAGTGTTTAAGGCAGCTGGCATCCACAGAAAAACGCATCTTTTCGGTGTGAATGTCATCATGGGGCTTGCGAAGACGTCTTTCGTGTTGTTCTCAGCTCTGTATTTGGATAAATTCGGAAGAAGGCCTCTTTTATTGCTGGGCTCCGTAGGAATGGCCATCTCACTAGCTGGACTTGGTTTGGGCTCTAAATTGATGGAGAGTTCCAACAGCAGGCCGACATGGGCCCTTGTATTGTGCATCATCGCTGTGTGCGCCGATGTTTCATTCTTCTCAATTGGGCTCGGCCCAATAACTTGGGTTTACTCATCGGAGATTTTTCCTACGAGGCTTCGGGCCCAAGCTACGAGTCTGGCCATATCGGTGAACCGGTTGGTGAGTGGGGCAGTGTCAATGACATTTTTGACTATTTCTAAGGAAATAACGTTTGGGGGAATGTTTTTTGTGCTTGGGGGAGTTATGGTGGTCGCCACAGTGTTCTTTTACTTGTTTTTGCCTGAGACAAAAGGCAAGACCTTGGAAGAGATGGAAACTATTTTTGAAGATAGAACTATGAGTACATGTAATTATAGGACAATGGAAATGAGGCCGATGTAGTATTATTTGGTGCAATAATAATGTCTTTGGAAGCTCAAAAGCTGAAATTAAAAGAAAGAAAGGACAGAATAACAAATTTTCACTTGTGTTTTCATTTTCAGCAAGAAAAGAATGTCTTCAAACTAAAAGTCCCAAGTAAAATATAATAATTTCATGTGTTGGCCGACATACTTGGAAAAGCCAATACTATTAGAATATTGTAATTAAAAGCTCGAGACTCAGAATTGAATCATTTTGGTTTGATGTTTACAACCATATATTATATTAATTGTTACACCAATCTTTTTTGTTAAATGCTAGCTCTAGTTCTTTTATAGGTAAGAGTTGGTGATACTTTCTTACCGGTACCAAAGATATACAAGAAAAAAGATAATGACATGATCAAGAGTAGGGAATTTTTAAAAAATATGACTTTTATATCATCAATAAATTATACTTTTCTTAATTTAAGAAAAAATTAAAGTATAAAAAAAATAATTAGTAGCTAACTAAAATGTGAAAATGTCACTTTTTTTTTTCATAGTTTTTAATTTATTTTGAAGGTAGTTTTATTTTATTTTTTTTCAACTTTTTATTTTTTTCTTCATTTTTAAATTATTTTTTCAGTTTTTTTTTCTTTTTTTTTTCCTTATTTATTTTTTTCTTTATCTATTTTTTCTTTCATTTGTATTGTTTTGTTTTTTTTGTTCATATTTTTTTTGTTCATATTTATTTTTATTTTTATATTTTTCCTTATATTTTTTATTCTTTTTTGCATTTATTATTATCTCTTTCCATTTTTTATTTTTTTACACATATGACCTTTTTTTCTTCTTCCATTTCCTCATTTTTTTCTACCAATTTTTTTATTCATATTTTTTTATTTTCATTATTTTTCTTCTTCTTCTTTTCATTTTTATTCATTCATCTGTTTTTTTTTCCTTCATCATTTCTTTTGTTTTTTTTTCTTCATATTTTTTTTAGTTTTCCTTCCTAAGTTTTTTTTCCTTCATTTTTTGTACTTATTATTTTCTCATTCCATTTTTTTCCTTTTTTTCACACATATTTTTTAACATTACATAATTATTTTACTATTTTTTTATTTGTTATATTTTATTATTGTAATTTTTTTTATAGTTTTTTCTATTATATGCAAAAAAAATTAAAATCAATTTTTTCAGTATTTTCTTTTTACTGTAACCCTTATAGGAACACCAAAATTTGGAAAGAAAACTAATAAAAAAATGAAAACGTGAATGAGTAACTAGTTTCCATGATGAAAACATTCAAATCTAGAAAAAAAATTATATGAAGAAGATGGGAGAGAAGAAAAAGGGGGTGGATCTTATTTTTTTTTCTATCTTCAGATTTGTGGCAACTGGTTACCGTCCCGTTCTTTGTGTGTATATTTCTGGGGTAACTGGTTACCTTCACGTTCTTTGTGTGTATATTTATGGGGTAACTGGTTATCTTCACGTTCTGATGTGTGTGTATCTTTCTAGGTTCTTTATGGTAACTGGTTACCTATGCTACTAAAATAATAGTTACTTCTTCTTCCTTTTATAATGAAATGTTCTTCCTCTTTTTCCATCAAATTTGATGTTTTTTTTCTTCATATTTAATATAGTAACACGTCACCCCTCTTATAGTAACTGGTTGCCCCTCTTATGGCAGAAAGTTACTCCTCTTAGGATAACTGGTTACCCCTCCCAGTACATGTTATTTAACTAGCTCTATGATTTTTTTTACATAACTGTCAAAGATCAATCAAGTAACTTGTTACCTTACCTATGATTTGAAAAAAGAAACTTACAATCTAAAACAAAGAAAAAAATGTTTATAATAAATAAAAATAATTTTAAACACAATTCATATTACAAAAAAAAAATTTGCAAAACAACCAAAGAAAAATTTAATATAAAATTAGTAATATAAAAATAATATTAAAAAAACAAGCTAAAAAAATAATAATCAAATTACAAACATACCCTTCAAAATTAATAAAACTTGATTAAGAGTAAGACTATGACATAAACCGACTTTTATAGAAAAATATGAGAAAATAAATCCATAAAAGTGAAAATTCTTTAAAAAAAGCCATAGATTAACTTTTTTTTTGAAAAAAAAACTATATTTTTGCACACTCTAATAAAAATCCCAGATAAAATGTAATTTCCTCTTAATATTAGCCAAAATGAGTTTCTTCTTCTTCTTCTTCCAGTCCAACAATAGTTCCTTTAAAATTCTAAGAAGTAAAAATTCACAAACACCTCCAATATTTTGGCTTTATTCTACGTTGGGCATTCTATTTGAAAAAATACATTTTCGAACTTTATGTTTTGTAAAAAAGTTAAAAATGATCATTTCAATCCAAATTTAGTCAAATTTGTTTTTAAATATAATTGCATAAAGATTGATGTCTGTTATGAATACGTACATTTTTCAAGACAATGACTCGTTAAATAAAGCCTGAAAGCAAAAATATTAACCGAATTTGGATTCAGATGACTATTTTTAATCATTTGACAAAATATAAGATCCAAAAATATATTTTTAAAAACAAATGGTCCATTGTGAAATTAGTGTGAAAAAAGAGACCCAAAATCATATAAATACATCTATTATTGATAGTAGCTGTTGTCATTTTATATTAAAAAGAGAGATCAAATTCTTATTTATGTACGTAGAAAGATCCAAAATATTGGTTCATAAAAGCTAGTCCACTTCTTCTCACTCTATCATACATTCTTGTTTATGATTTGACCTCTCATTCCATTCTTTTTCCTCTACCCTCTTCTCGGTCTTGCCAAATATAACCTTAGTATATGTCTCATGCATCTTTTTAAGCTCTATTATTCTTTGGGATAAGAGGCATTATTTCATGGAAAAAAACAACTCATCTTTGATCATAATATAGCATTCTCAACTCATGTGGAATTAACATGAAAATCAGGGCATTTATTTTCAATTTATGTTTTAGCAAGAGACATGGGCAATGCATTATTAATCAAACTTACACGGTAGTGTGAAATTTTAATAAAATTAACTGCAAAAAATTACTATTCTTATGTCAAGACTTGGTAAAAAGTCCCAAATTCAATAATGTGAGACAGAGACTTAAGCTATATTTGGGCACATGATCGAATGAAATATATATAGAATAGAAGACAAGCAAGCAAGGAAAACCACACACAGATCTACGTCTTTTCAGGCAGTGTTAAGACCATACTCAACGTACAAGACCCCATTGCAGGCTTTTTCTGTGTGAGAACTGATAAGAAGAAAATAATAATAGTATTAGGAAGAACAGCAAGCAGGTAGGTCCATTTATATAAAAGGTGAAACAAAATCAACCCAATTCAAAAAACACATAACATGTACATACATATATGTTAATGTTCCGGTAAAGTAATGTGCAGGGGTCAGGGGTGGTACACAAGTGGGGATCAGGGCAGAAAGGCAGGGGAGGGTAACCTAAGCTAAGTGTGTAGGATTTCAACTCTGTTGTACCACACATAAAACATCAAGATATGTATGTCTGGCATATTGGGGCCAGGCGATCTCATCATCATGGACAACATTTCTATAGTTCACTTGAGTAATTAAGTGGACAAGAGTACATTCTATATACAGTGCACATATATGAATAATATCAATATCAATATCAAATCTAAATTCAAACATTACTCAAACAAATTTATATTTATTTACGATGGAGTTTAGCGACTATCCATGAGCATGGAGTTTTTGTTTTGTTTTGTTTGAATCAACTGGTTCGAACCTGCTCCTCCAATTTTCAGAAAAAGTCATTCTACTATCTAAGTCCATGAACACGTTGAGTTTACTATACCTAAGTTATTTTTTTTTAAATACAGGGTAAAAGGAAAAAGAAGAATTTGGTTATTTAAACAGGGACAAGAGAGAGAAAACAAAAGAAATGTATTGAAGCTAATTGGAGCCAAAAATATTTGATCACGGGTCCTGATCTTATGGTGTTGTTATATTGAGGAGTACAATCACTTTTTGATATGGTAAACGACGAGTAGTCGGTAGGTACAATCAAATTTTTGTTTTTGGTAAACGACGAGTGCATTCACTCAATAGGCATATATAGACACATGTTGTATTTAGTGAAATTTCAAAGCATTTACCAGATGTAGGCCTGTAAATAAATGGTGGGCATCTATTTCTTTGCTTGAAAAGATCAGATTATTGTTATTGCCATTACTCATAAGCGGGAATATTTTGTTCTTATTTTTGTTTTTGGAAAACATGCAAATTCAAATGAAAGAAGAGAAAAGAAAATTATTATTAGAATGGATCTTGTTAGTGAGTATTCAAACGTAGAAAGCTTGCATGATGAATTACGTCAATAAAAATGAAGTGCTTTATATATATATATTTATATATTCATCATGATATTAATTTAATCATTGAGATATCATGATGATCAAATTTCAAATTAAGATGCATTTATGAAGAAAAAGGTTGACGAGTGACATCCAAGCTCGCCTCATACATTTTTGTACATAGCATTTGTCTTATTAGTACTCTAATATTATTCTTTTATTGTAGATTTACCCCTTTTTGAATCGATAAATAATTTGAAGGCTTGTGCCGAGTTACCATATGCTCACAGTCATTGTAAAGGACAACCCCACATGGATATTCAAAAGTGACATATATATATATATATACATATAAACTATAACATATTTGCCCAAAAGTCAAATAATCCAAAAAGTGACACTACAGTATATAGTATATTGCTATCTTATAATATAGATCCCATCTTTCAAAAGCGACTTAGAAATCCAAAACGGCCGGGTTTTGAAATTTTCAGAGCCTTTGTTTTCTCTTTCTTTCTATGAAGCTTATATAAAATTATATGATCAAAGCAATAATAAGGAGTAAAATGAGGAAATCCATGGCAAGGTAATGGCTTTTCTTCTTGTCATTGTTCTAAATTACACCTCGAAAATCCGAAACCAACTACTCTAAACTGTCTGATAGTTACTTGGCTTGGCATTTCAGTAAAGGCTAAGAGCTGCACTCTTTGGTTTGTATTCACATTATTTGGAAGCTTCTTAAGACTTGCAGATTCTCTTGGAAGCTAGAGAGATCATGATATTTGGGAGAGATGACTTGCAGATCGATGTGTATGCTATACAAATAACACTATACATATATATGTGTTCTCAAGGGTTTATGATCAGCCATTCAGCCCTCTTGGGAAAAGAAAAAATTGATCTTAGTAGTAAGTAGTATTGAGTAAAATTCAACTTCTCGGTTTTTGGCCAAAGAGTTTCGGTTCCTTCTGCTTTGTCTTATAATTAGCAGTGTACTATAGTTAGAGCCAGACATGAGAAAGTGGACAAGAAACTCTTATATAAGAATGGATACTTAGATTGGAACACGTATAAGTGTAAATATTGTTATTACATATTTGGTCGTATGGGACAAAAATATATATATATATATATATGAGAATATTACCTTTGTCCTCCACATGTCTGAGTCCTCATACATTTTAAATATCTCTATCTCCCTCCGGGTATTCAATGAGGGATTAATACTTGTTCTCCAAGGGTCCATAAATATATATATATATATATATATATATATCTATGCAGTATGAGGAAAAGAGATTTGATAAAACTGAATACTGATTCTCATTAACTTAGGCTGAACAATTTAGAGTAAATATATATACAAGGGAGAGTTAGACTAATAGCTGTACATGTAACAAACTCTAACAAACTAACTATGTATAGAGCATAACTAACTCCTAACACCCCATCAAACTTAGAGTGGAGAGATTCTCTATTCTTAGTTTGTCTCTAAGAAGCAAAAATCTAGCATTAGACAGGGCTTTAGTTAGGATATAAACAATTTGATCATGAGCTGGAAGATGTTGGACTGTGATTTCCTTTTGGGCAACCTTCTCTCGCACAAAATAGAGGTCCAACTCAATGTACTAATCAGGATTAGCCGACATTAGGACCATGCTCAAGTTGTCACACCACAAGATTGGAGGACTATGAAGATGAACTTGAAGATTAGAAAGTAAGGCCTGCAACCAAGTAATTTTAGCTGTAAGGACAGCTAGACTTTGGTACTCAGCCTCTGTCCTAGACCGAGAAAGAGTTGGTTGCTTCTTAGATGACCAGAAAATAAGATTTGTGCCAAGAAAAACACAAATGCCTAAAGTTGACCGCCTGTCATCCGGGTCCGAGACCTAATCGACATCTGAAAACCAGTAAGCACAAGAGAAGAAGACCGTCGAAGATGAAGGCCATGATCTAAGGTGCCCTTTAGATACCTAAGTATCCTCTTCACGGTGTGCCAATGAGATTCTAAAGGTGTATGCATGAACTAAGCAACTCTTTTGACAACATAAGTGATTTCGGGTCTTGTGATGGTAGCATATTGTAGTGCACCAACAAGACTTTTGTAAAGCTTGGGGTCCTGAATTGGGTCACTTCCAAACAAGGACAACATCTCACCACCAACCATAGGAGTAGTAAGTCTATTTGCAAACTTCATCTTGGCCTTGCAATTCAAACCAATGAGGTACTTATTTTGAGACAAATGGAAACCATCACCTGTGTGAGCAACTTGAATGCCAAGAAAGTAGTGAACTTCTCCAAGATCTTTTAGTGCAATTACTGAGTTCAAGTGATGGACAAGCTGCTGAATAGCACTGCCCGTAATCAAGATATCATCCACATATATAAGTATAAAAATTGTATGAGTAGAAGAAATGTGAATGAATAAAGATTGGTCAGCCCTTGATTCCTTAAAATGAAGAGATATAAGGGTTGCTCAGAGCTTATCAAACCAGACCCTTGGGCTTTTTTCAATCCATAAAGCGCCTTATGCAATTTGTAAACCATCTTAGGTGTCTCACCATTTTCATAACCCGGTGGTTGAGTCATATAGACCTCTTCCTGCAAATGACCATTCAAAAATGCATTATTCACATCCATTTGCCTAGCATTCCAGCCATTTGCTAGAGCAATAGTAAAAATGACCCTAATAGTTGTAGGCTTGACAACGGGACTAAAAGTCTCATTGAAAACAAACCCATATTGTTGGCTGAACCCTTTCGCAACCAACTGAGATTTATGCTTATTTATAGAGCCATCCGGATTTTCTTTGAGTTTGAAAATCCATTTACACCCAATTGGCTTTCTATTTTTGGGTAAAGGTACTAAAGACCATGTACCATTTCTGAGTAAAGCTTGATACTCTTCATCCATTGCTACCTTCCACAATGGATTCTACAAGGCATCAAAAATAGTTAGTGGCTCTTTGGAAGTGATAAAAACTTTTGGTTCATACACCCCAATCACAGAAGAGGTAATGCAGTAGAATCTGTTGGCACAACCACAGAAGAGGGATTAGAGATAGAAGCTGAAGCAGAAGGAAGGGAAGATAGGGGTACCCAACCTACAGAAGAGGAAGTAGTAGTCTCGGTGTAATGCCCTAAATTCTTCGGTATGGTTTAATGGCGGGAATAGTAGGCCAGGAGGGCCATACTTGCTTAATTATGCCATTAAATGATATTATTCATGTATACGTGAATTATATTATAATATGATGTTGAATGTATGCATGTGAGTCCACATTTTTAATTACAGGGGTGTGATGGTAACTTGGCCCGTTGATGGCATAATTGTATATTTGTATGCATGTTGGTGATATATGTTGAGACCACATTATAATGTGGGTTTGTTCGAGCCATTCGGCATGAGACTATCTTGGAATGTTGATTAGCAGTTTAGTCACAACAGGTTTAAGATCGGGGCTCAGGTTGAGTCTCGGGGTGATTTTAATGATTAGAGCGTTACCGGGTATTAAAGGGTAACGGGATGTGAGTTATTGGTGTTTGAGACTATCGAGAATAGCGGGAATTGCAGAGCGTTAATTATGATTAACGAGATAGGTGGAAAATACCAGATATGCCCTTGGGAGCCTTTAGAAACTTTAAATTGACCTAGGGGTAAAATGGTCATTTCACCCCTAGGATAGGTATAAGCCATTTTTGGCTGAGGTTGAGGTAGAAAAACAGAGCACGTTTGAGAGCTTTCCCGTATCATCTTCCCTTCAGAATTCTTTGTGATTTTTGAATCAATCTTGAGGATTCAAGCTTGGGAAGCAAGCCTTGGAAGTTTGGGAGTGTGTTCCTCCATTGAAGGGCTTCATAAGCTGAGCTTTGGGTAAGTTTCCGACCATAGAATTCCTTGGTTTGCTCTGTTTTAGCTTTGTTTTCCAGCTGTGATTTCTAGGTTGAGACTTTGGTATTGTTGGGAGTTTTGGCTAGGGTTCCTATGGTTGGGATGTTTGGGGTATGTTAGAATGGTTTTTGGGTTCATTTGCCATCAAAAATGGGTTTTGGAAGCTTTGGAATCAGGTGGGAATCGAAGGACGTGAAGAAGGGCGTTTCAGGGCATTTCAGTGCTGGAGGTAGCGCTATAGCGCCCACCTTAGGGCGCTACAGTGCTACTCAGGAGGCAGATGGGCAGGTTGGGGGTTCTGAGTATAGCGCTGGGGCGCTAGGGGTTGAGCGCTGTAGCGCTACTCTGTTCCTTCAAAGTCCCGTTTTGAGTGTTTTTAAGGGTTTTTGACTTGGGGTTTCAATCCTTAAGGCCCGGGATCGAATCTACTCACCGTGTGGGCATGTTTCAAGGTCCCGAGAGTGGTGCTTAGGTTAAAACCCTATCCATGTTGACTCTCATTAATTGAGGTTATAATTAGTTGTGATTAGGTGACTGCTAAGGAATCAAAGGTCGATCGTTCTTAGGAGTCGTTCTTGTTATTATTTCTCGCTCGAACCAGAGGTAAGAGAACTGCACCCCAAATGTGACATGCATGGTTATTCGTGAGGCATGTTGGTTGTATAAATGTGGACATAAATTTATTGTGGAATACTTAGCAAATGTTGCTCACTTGTGCATGGTACTGACTCATTAGTCAGATTTGGCAAAGGTGCTAGTATCAACTGTGAAGTTGTGACTCATTAGTCAGGTTCGACAGTGGTACTGGGCACTGGTCACATTGCGCTGAATCATTAGTCAGGACGGTCTTAGCGTGTTCAACGCAAACCAATAAAGATTAGATCTAATCGACTTTCCGCATTGAATGACTCAAAGAGCATTAATGTCGGACCGACCTCAAGTTCAATGAATATTATAAGCGCTTGTGTGGCTTACCCATCAGTCACTCACTTGATAGAGTAGAGACTTACCCATCAGTCTCTCATTTGTTGAAGGCTAGTGGCTTACACAGCAACCACTCTTCCACTTGAAATAGTGACTTGTTTGTCAGTCACTCAGTATGGTTTATCAGGACCTTAAGTGATTTTCACTCACTTGTTTGAAAGCTTTGAGCTCAGTGTGATTATAATGATAATCATTTGATGATGTTTACATATAACGCTATGTTTTCTTGCTGGGCTTTGGCTCATGGGTGCTATGTGGTGCAGGTAAAGGAAAAGAAAAGCTCACCCAACCTTGAGTGGAGAGCTTAGGTGGTGATGTGTACATATGCGGCCGCTTGACCACCACGACCAAGGAGTTCTCAGAGGAACTAGGGGGTTTACCCTATTTTTGCCGCTTAGGTCGGCAGGTTTATAATTTTGGAACAGTAGTGACCTTTTTGAGTTGTAAATAACTTGTAAATGTTCTTGTGGGCCCATGAACAGTTTTATGTATCAATAAAATATATCCTTTCCTTTTTATCGGTTTTCACCTTAACCTGTTAATAACACTTAGAACACGTTTTTAACCAAAGGACTCAGGCAATGAGTCAAATTTCCGGTTCATCGTTCACCGTAACTGTTTGTGGTAACCAGGGCGTTACACTTAGGCAGGGGATGAAAAGAGGAATGGAGAGGCTGAGTTGGAGCTGGTGGTTGGGATATTAACGTAGGTGAGATGGAGGAAGGTGGTGAATGAGAAATGGGATGTGGTGGTTGAGTTGAAGTGGAAGGTGGTAAATGATGCGTGTGATGAGAAAGGGGTGGAGTTGGAACATGTTTCAGCTTTCAAATAAGAGGTATAGACACAATAGAAGATTTGAAAAAACAAGAAGTATTTTGAGAAGAGTTTGCAGATGAATCTTTTGAAAAAGGAAAGAAATATTTATTAAAGAGAACATTCCTGGAGATGTAAACTCTACCTGACTTGGAAAGACATTTGTAGCCTTTGTGCTTGAAGCTATATCCGAGAAGAGTATACTCGTTAGACTTAATTTGAAGCTTATGAGCATTGTAAGGTCTAGTATTAGGATACCAAGCACAGCCAAATATTTCCAATTTAGTGTAATCAGGATGTTTTTTGAAAAGAAGATAAAGAGGAGTGTTACTAGCAATCATAGGAGAAGTCAAACGATTTATGAGATAAGTTGAAGTTCGAATAGCCTCAACCCAAATTTTAGAGGTATATGGGTGTTGGCAATCAATGTCAAGGCAGATTCAACAAGATGTCGATGTTTTCTTTCAGCCAAGCCATTTTGTTTATGAGTTGTGGGACAAGAGGCTCTATGATTAATGTCATTTTATAAAAGATATTTTGTAAAAGCTTGATATTCCCCTCCCCAATTATTTTGTAAAGCTTTTATTTTGAAACCAAGTTCATTTTCCACTTGAGTTTTAAAATTGATAAAAGGTTTGGACAACTTCAGATTTAGCTTTAAGAAGAAAAGCCCAAGTATATCTAGAAAATGAATCGATGAAATGAATATAGTACCTTGCTATAGCCATTTGAGGATAACACAGGAGCTGGTCCCCAAAAATCTGAATAGACTAATTGCAATGGTTGAGTATATTCAAATTGAGAGGAAAGGAAAGGTAGTTTGTGAATTTTTCCTTGACAGTAGGCAGAGCAAAAATAAAATTGTGTTTTATTCATATATGGAATATTACAGTAGTAAGCACATTCTTTATAATTTTGGCAGAAGGATGCCCCAACCTAACATGCCAAAGTAAGAAAGGAGAAGATTGCATAGAATGTGACATTGAAGAAGTAGTATTAGTAGTAAAACAACAATTATTTGCATTATTAGAATTGAAAACAGAATCTGAAGACTCGACATGAGTGGTAGAAATAGCCAATGAGGCTGGAACGAGAGTGAAGGAAGATGGCTGAAAGGCATAAAGATCATTATGGAGGTTGCCTTGCATCAAAACTGTTTGGTGTCCTAGTCTCGAACTAAACAAACATCAGCATAGAATTCACAAGAGACACGATTATCACAAGTAAGTTGGGAAGCACTGTTTAACGTCCAAAGTGTGCATCCACTAAGCGGTGGTTGTAGTATAGATCGGGCTCGGGCGGTCGATTCCACAAGGAGGCAAAAAAATAAAGTTAATCAATAAATAAAGTTTAGAGATAAATAATGTGAGAAAATTAGAACAAGTGATATTTTTGTGTTTTTGAGATTTAAAGATTATAAATAAAGATAGGATAAAAGTGTGATGTAACAAAAGGTAACAAGTAGGAAGGAGCAAGAGTCACATATATGCATACTTATTTATTTGGATATTTGATTCACAAAAATTACACAAATGAATAGTTCACATCCCAACTGTTCATTTGGAAGATTTAATATTAAAGAACAAATATATATCACAAAATGTATTTAAGTGATTAATATTCTTTACCATTGAAGGATGAGATAAATCTGATGAGAAATCTAAAAATGACACTATACTATTGGCAACAATGCAATAAAAGATTGGACATAAAACCTAACACAAATATTACTTTTATTATTTATAAAATACATAGAAAGAGCATGACTAATTAAATATAGATTTAGCAAAAGTAAATATATATGAATGGGATGGAGAAAATGATAAATACATTATCTATATTATTTTTACTAATTTGATAATACATAGAAGGTGCTTGACAAAATCAATATACTACTAGTAAACATATATAAAGATAACAAGATGAAGAAATAGAGATGAAAGAAAATAAATCACTCAAATATATAAACTTTAAGCACATGGTGAATAAAAAATACCAAATAAAGTCATAGTGCATATAGGATCATCCTAACCTTCCTAAGAAGGTTAGCCTATTATGCTAGACATTCTCATAAAATTCTAGAGAGAAAATATAAGAAATGAGACTAAAATCTGGTAGAGTTTTACTACCTAAAAATTACATATCAAATGTGAAAGAAGGGTCCCTATTTATAGAAGAAGAAAATTACTAAAAAGAAATTAAAATACAAATGGGGTTTACAAAATAAATTAGAGACATTAATAATAAAATATGATTTTGAAAAATCAAATCTTATTATTAATATTAACCTAGCTATTTTAGTGAATGATCATCACGCCCATTTTTCTAAATCAACACAAAATGTGAGCATTAAATCACAAAATGAAATGGTCCAAGGCCCAAAAAGCTATACATATGTTGCACAGATCACCCTATCGTGACCTACCAGCACCATACTGTCAAGAATGGAACTTATCATGCCCATCCATTGCTCATCTCCGAATGGATCTAGGCCTCCCTCGAAGACTGGAGGGTAATACTCATGGAATCTTCCACAGAGAAATTCCCATCTGCTCTCAACCCTAGACTGAGCCAAACCTGATGCCACCCCTGGCACAACATAGGAAGAGGTGCTCTCCAACAAATTCTGTTGTTGCCTCAAACACCTGATCTCTTCCTTATGCCTCTGCAATCTCGATTGCAAATCTATGACTATCTGTTGAAAACTCTGAGGGGCAGATGAAGAACTGAACACCTGGCTGAAACTCCCAGCCTCTGAATAACCACCACCAGGCCTCATTATTTGCCTTGGCTATAAACCTGCTCTGCAGTCAATAACTTGACCCATTAAACATGATGAGCATATCAAAATTTTTCCCCCACGAGATCAATCTTACCACACCACATTCATAAATCACTGTAGTGCTATAAACATTCCCATATCATTCATACATCAATCAGAATCCCTGCTCTTCCAACATTCACACCATGCCTAAACTCCAGCATGCAAATATCACAATTATGTAATCATGGGGTAGGTAATCAAATGATCATGTTCATAAATATATTCACGGAGCATATAATCAAATACTCAAGAGCCAAGCTCTATCAGAATCTGCTCCCTAATGCAATGCGCAGGTAAAGCATTCACAATCTATTTAAGAAGCTAAGCACATAACTACAAAAATAGTTACCATTCCTTGAGTGAAGCTATCTTCAGTGATGAGTGTACATGCCCAGCTTGTCTTAAGGAACACATAAACCTTGGCATGCTCTGATACCAAAATTGTAACGCTCCAACTCCAGGGTCCGCTACAGTGCACATTGCAAACAGTGCTAAACTCGCTAATCGAGTCGTTTGGCCATAGACGTGTAACTAAGTGTGATTAGCGGTTTAGGGATTAAAAATCCTGGCTAAGATATAACGTTTCACTAGAAAGTTTACTATATATATTGGGATCCCAAAAATATAATTTCAGAGTCTATTATAAGAAAATATTTACAACAGGCCGTTCTAGGCGGCAAAACAGGGTTAAACCCTAGTTCCACTTTCAAACCTCGCCCAAGTATTGGTCGAGCAGCTGCATATGTACACGTCATCACCTAAGCTCTCCTACTTAAGGATGGTCCAGCTTTCTTTCACAAAAACTTGTTGTGAAAATTCATATACGCAAGTATACGCAATCGTCAAACAAGTAATAAAGTGATAAGTAAGATCGTCTCCACAGGGATTGCAAGTCAAATTTAATGTAAAACCAATTATTTAATAATTTGGAATTTTAAGAAAATAAATAGATTGGATGTTGTGAACTAAAATAAAATGATTAAACTGGAATCAAGATTAAAATATTGCTACAAACGCTGGAAAATTAACTGCAAGAAAAAGTATCTATGGAATGATAGACTTGAATAGCTAAATCCCCCCTATGTTTTATCTGCCCAGTTGTTACAGCATTACTTCAGCAAAACGCACAGAGTTAACCAGAATTCCTTACAAGCCCATGAGATTTTTCCAAAACTCATGAAATAAGTTCTATCATCTAACCCAATATATTCCTATATTAAATCAGATTCAAGAACATAATTTAAGCATCAATTCTCAAAGTTATGCAAGGTAGTAAAATATTCCTATTCTACTTACTAAGAACAACCTAGAAAATGGGTGTTCTCTTGCATCATTCAAGTACCAACTACTAGATTTAACCTTTCCAGTATTAAATCCAGCTTAATAACCTGCCATTAATTTCCAAACAACAACAATAAATAAACATGAACCTCACTTGAATGAACAATGACAATTTAGCTTAAGTAATGCATTCAAATTTAAAATACATGACAAAAGGGGTTTTTAACCATTCAAGTCTCAAAAGTTTAGCTCATAACTAAAGTAGCAAACATAAACCAAAATAGAAAATTAATATCCATGAGTGCTAGAATAGCTATGCAAAATAAGAAAATACAAAATAGAGAAGAAAGGAAGAAATGAGAACAAAGCCTAGATTGATGGTGTTGTAGGTTGGATCTTCTTGTCCTTATCTTCCTCATTCAATTCCTTGTGTTTCCTTCTTTTTCTTCTTCTTCTTCATGCTCTTTTTTTTCTGCAACTTTTCTCCCCCCTGTTTCTTGCTGAGTAAAAAAACTGTGCTGGTTTTTCTTTCTCTGGGTGTATTATGGCTGTCCTTACCTCTCCTCTCTAGGGTACCATTCTCTCCTCTTTACCCTAATTAGAAAGCCCATTTTCTTCTCCTTGGTCCACTAGTCCACTCCACATCAGCCAGCTGACCTATCTTTTAAGTGACTGCCACATAAGCGCTGAGTTAAATGAAGAAAGGCCAGCTGGTATTTTATCCACGTCATTCCCCAGTACCCAGAAATGCTATAGCATTTCATTCTCCAGCATTTGAGCAACATTTCCAGCTTAGTGTTCCCTTTTTTCCTCGGATTCCTTTCTTTCCCTTAGTGATTCAAAAATTCCTTTCCTAAACCACAAAGCACACAAAATTAATTAATTAATTACATTTAATACTAACAACTTAAAAGACTCCTAAATTAGTGCACTAACTAGAAAAGAAAGATAAAAACTAATCAAACTTACAAATAACATCACATTCATTACTCTTTTCACCAAAATTCAGTTTAAAGTTAATAAAAATAACTCTATACCATAGAGTTATCAGATATGTACACGTCATCACCTAAGCTCTCCAACTTAAGGATGGTCCAGCTTTCTTTCGCCTTTACCTGCACCACAGAGCACCCATGAGCCGAAGCCCAGCAAGAAAACTCATATGCTCATAAACAGTCATATCATGATATCAAATCTTATATGGCATGCCTAGCAACCATAGCTTTATTCAAGCATGAAAATGAATTCAAACAATGCTGGGGTATCCAGGATCAAAAATCCTGCCCTTCTGATTGGAGGACTATCAAGTCAATCCTAATCAGATGAGTGTTTCAACACCTGAGGTTCTGGTAAACCATGCTGAGTGACTAACAACCAAGTCACTACGAGGCTCGGTACCCAAAGCCATGCGTGTGATGATCAAAATGATCATACAGAGCTCATAGCTTTGATCAAATGAGTAAATATCACTTTGAGGTCTTGTTAAACCATACTGAGTGACTGACAAGCAAGTCACTAATTCAAATGGAAGAGTGGCTGCTGGGTAAGCCACTAGCCTTCAACAGGTTCTGATAAACCATACTGAGTGATTGACAAGCAGGTCACTAATTCAAATGGAAGAGTGGCTGCTGGGTAAGCCAATAGCCTTCAAGCGCTTACAATATTCATTGAACTTGAGGTCGGTCCGGCATTAATGCTCTTTGAGTCATTCAATGCAGATGTCGATTAGATCTAATCTTTGTTGGCTTGCATGGAACATGCTAAGGCCGTCCTGACTAGTGAGTCAACACAATGTGACCAGTGCCCAGTACCACTGCCGAACCTGACTAGTGAGTCACAGCTTCACAGTTGATACTGACACCTTTGCCAAGTCTGACTAGTTAGTCAGAGCCATGCACAAGTAAGCAATGCTATCAATATGTATCACATGTCATTTATCCAAGAGTAGAACATTCATCATGCTTACCTAACAATTGCGAGCATAATAATGATCGTGCACAAACACAGAGGCTCAAGCTCTGACCAATCCCATATTCATCATTCATGGCATGCCTTAGTCACATGTTTCTCGTGCATCACATGCATCACACTTAATCATCCAGCATGCCTCAATAATAATCATATGCAAATGGGAAAAATTGCCAAGCATTCATTATGCTATCAATGTTTACATTTAAACATCCAACATGCATCAAACATAACCATGCATGTCACATATGGGGTGCAATTTTCTTACCTTGGGTTCGAGCAAGAATGATTAAAAGAACGACCCTTGAGAACGATCAACTTTTAGTCCTTTAGCGGTCACCTAGTCATAACCAAATACGGGACACCATTAATAAAAATAATCAACATAGGTTCCCAAACCAATATCTAGCCTCCGGGACATCAATCCACACTAAGCCGGGTGGTAGGATCGATCCCGAGGCCTAAAGCTAGCATCCCCAAGTCAAAAACCCATTTCTGGCCAAAAATGCTTCCCTGGGCCGCGGCCCTCCCTAGCCGTGCCATGGCTCACCTCTCTGACGGAGGCTCATCTCCCTCAGAAAACCACGCAGGCCGCAGCTCACCATAGCCAGGCCACGGATCATTATGCAAAATAGCAAGAACCAGATTTTTCTCCCCTGCGTTTCCCTCGAAACCAAACCTCAAACTTGATTTTGAATCCCCTTCAATGGCTGAATCACGTTCCTAAGCTCCCACCTTTGATCTCCTAACTTGTTACCTCAAGTTGGCTCACAAAATTCCAAAGAGAGAAAGAGGGAAAATGGTGTACGAGTGAGGAGAGAAGAACTGAAAATGAGGATGCTCTGTTTTCAACCATTCCACAGCCTTCTAAACTCAAAGGCTGATATATATCTTAGGGGTGAAAAGACCATTTTGCCCCTAGGTCAAATAAAGGCTTCTAAAGTCTCCCAAGGGTAAAACCGTCATTTCTCGCCTATCTCGTTAATTATAATTAACACCCACAAATTCCCGTTATTCCCAAAAATCTCAAATAACAATAAATCATATCCCATTACCCTTTTATTCTCGGTAATGTTCTAGTCATCAAAATGACCCCGAGACTCACCCCGAGCCTCAAACTTAAACCCGTTATGACTAGACCGAACACTTGCATTTCATGATCGTCTCATGTCGAATGGCTCGAGCCAATCCACATATCATGTGGTATTATTTATAATTCACCCCCATGCATAAAAATACACAATCACGCCCTCAACGACCAAATTACCAAAATGCCCTTATAATTAAAATATGAACCCATATGCATGCATTCACCATCATATAATAATATAATTCACATAAACATGCATATAATAATTAAATACCATAATAAATCAATTATGGCCCTCCCAGCCTCTTAATCAAGGTCCTAAACCTTATTAGGAAATTTGGGGCATTACATAAGTCATTGAAAATAGCTGAGATGTGATATTTGGCAGTTGTAGCATAGCCAATCGAGTTCAACTGATCGATGAGTAACCTAACTTTGAGGAGATAGGCATTGAGAGACAAGGATCCTTTCTTCAAATTCTGGAGTTGAGTGGGATATTGATATATTTTGGCTGAGGTGTGAGTGGTAAAATAAGTCTGAAGAATCGATCAGACTTGCGCAGCAGTAGGACAACTTACCACTCGAGCCATGTATAGAGAAACTGATCTTGTTGTTCCCAATCGGAGAAAAGAGGATTGACTTTCTTGGCTATCTGATGAGGTTCAGTGAGAAATTTTAGAGGAAGAGTGAAATCCAGATCTATATAATCTTGTAGCCTTATGACCTTTGATTGCTCCTAAGATCTGAGGATGCCATAGCAAGAAGTTGTCACTATCAAGCTTGATAGAGAGATTGTGAGTAAAAACCACCGGAGCAGTAGAAGAAGAAGAATCAACTATCAAAGGCAGGAAAATGCAAGAAAAGTCAAGAAAGGAATGAGAGGATCACAATGGCACTGTTACCATATTAGGAAAAAAGATTTGATAAAACCGAGTATTGATTCTCATTAAGTTAGGCTGAACAATACAAAGTAAATATATATATATATATACAAGAGAGAGATAGTGGACTAACAAATGTACTTGTAACAAACTCTAACAAACTAACTGTAACGACCCAAATTTCCTAATAAGGCTTAGGGCCTTGATTAGGGGGCCAGGATGACAAATTATGGAATTATATGATTATGTGATATTTATGTGTATTATTATGTGAATATGTGCGTTATATCATAATATGCCTAGATATGCATGTTTAGGTGTATTAAATATGCATGTGGACCAATTTCTGTTTAATTAGGCAATTTTCATATTTTGGCAATTTTGGGTATATTTGGCATATATGTGGTATGTGTGTGGTGCTTCATTATTATTTGGTTATGCTTGGGTTACTCATCACGAGGCGATCCTAGGAAGCAAGCTAGTGGGAAAGTCACAACGAGATTTATACTTGACTCGGAGTGAGTCAATGTAACGACTCAAATTTACTAATAAGGCTTAAGGGCCTTGATTAGTGTGCCGGGAGGGCATAACTGGATTACATGTGCTTTAATGATTAAAGCATGTTGTATGATTATTTGAATATCTATGATGCATGACTATGTGTACTAGTATGCATGTAGGCCCTGATTAGGTTAGAAGGGCATAATTGTAATTTTGGCCCGTTGAGGGCATAACTGTATATATATGTGATAAATTGTCGAGACCACATTATTATGTGGATATATTTGTAATCTGTGATTCAAGGCGATCCTAGTGAGCGGTTTAGCGAAAAAGTCACGGCGGGGATTTATACCCGGCTCGGGGCGAGCCTGGGGGTAATTATGGGAATTTAGAGAATATATTGGGGTCAATTTTGACATTGAGGAATATAATTGGTGATTAGTTAGGTGTCAGGAAGTAAGCGGTAGATATTTGAGACACTCGAGGAATTAGTGGGAATTAGGTGAAATGACCAAAATGCCCCTAGGTGGATTAAAAGGCTTAGGAATAATGGGAGGGTATTGTGGTCATTTGGCTTATAAAGGATAGTTGTTAAGTGCTGTTTTGGCTTTATGCTTTAGTGGATTGTGTAGAAAGGGCTGGAAGTCTGAAGGAAAGAAAGGAAAGAAGAGAAAGAAGAGAAGGAAAAAGGGAAAGAAAAACAGGGCAATTTCTAAGATCGGTTTGGGACTTCTTCATCATTTTCTTCTGGAGATTTGAGGCTAGAATCCAAAGGAGCTTAAGGCTGAGATTGTATACTTGGGGTCTTGATCAGGTTGGGGAAACTAGCTGAGGTTGTTCATCAGTTGAGGTAAGACTTTGAGGTTAATATTTCAGTTCCTGGTATTGGTGTTGAGCTGGTTTTTCTAAGCAAAGTTATGTGGGAATACGAGGGAGTTGAGGTTGAAGATTTGAGGAGGAGAAGGCTAAGCAAGAGTGGGAGACAACCTAGGCTAAGCTCATCCATGAAAGGTAAGAAACTCTAGCTTTAAGCTTTGTGATTTCTGTGGTTTTGCTGAGATTTTGAGCTTTAGGTTCAGCCATGGTGAATTTTGTGATTTGGAGTGCACGTTGTTGACCACAGATTTGGCCAACGACGTGTAGACGTCAAAACTATAATAAACATTCAAGAGAAAAAAATGACACTGATGATTTTTATAGTGGTTCAGCCCCAATGTGTTGGTAATAGCCTAGTCTACTTAGAGTTATGATTATAAATCTACACTCAAGATCAGATGAACCTGAGTCAACTGAGTTTCTTCAGTGCAGATGAAAAGAATACAATACTTCTCTCAAAATGCAAATACTCTCCTAGGAAAATCATAATCCAAATCCTTTCCATGATGCCATGCACTTTGTATTTATAGGCCCAGGATGGTACAACTCAAATCCCTCATAATCGGGATCTTTCTATTATTCTCACAATATTTAGTTAATAATAATATTTAAAATACAACAATACACGACTTCTTTGGGATAATTTGAGAGATTCCCGCATAGGCACGACTGATTCTAGTATAAGTCGTTGCTGGAATTTCGCTTGCATAACAATAATCTGTTCAATAAGTCGGCGTCACTTCTTGGAGAGAAACTGGTTGGCCAAAACACCTGACCGGTCAGCCATGCACTCCACCGGTCGGTCAAACACCTAACTGGTCGGCCAAGCACCTCACCGGTCGGCCAAACACCTGACTGGTCAGCTAAACACCTGACTGGTCAGCTAAACACCTGACTGGTCGGCCAAGCACCTCACCGGTCGGCCATGCACTCCACCGGTCAGTCAAACACCTCACTGATCGGCCACGTTCCTCACCGGTCGGCCAAACACCTGACTGGTCATCCAAGCACCTCACCGATCGACCAAACACCTGACTGGTCGGCCGGAGCAGGTAACTGATTAGTCAAGTATCTCTTGCCACTTGTCACCTTTATTGCCACGTCACCATTTTCAAATTTTGGGGATAACACACGTGATTGAGTTATGTGTGGTTGGGATGTTTGGGATGAGTGGAGGATGTTGATAGGCTTGTTTTTATGTTTGGTTGAAGTTTGGAAGAGTTTTGGTAAGGTTTGGCTCGGGGAAAATCGAAGGAGGAAAATGCAGGGTTTGCTGTGCTATGACTAGCGCTACAACGCTAGTCACTGGGCGCTGTAGCGCTACCTTGTTTCTAGAAAGGGGTTTTTGGGTTATTTTCAAGGGTTTTTTCCTGGGGGTTCGGGGTTTGATTCCACGACCCCGTTTGGTGGAATTAGGGCTTCCCGAGGGCTCGAGATTGGTCCCGAGGCTAGGATCTTGGACTTGAGGTTTGGTGATGATTCTGATCTATGGTTGTGACTAGGTGTACACTAGGGCTCAAGAGAGATCGTGCTTGAGGATCAAATTGAACAAAGCTAGCAAATCCAAAGGTAAGAAAACTGCACCCGGTTATGTGTTTGTGATGGGACTAAGAGCTCTCTATATCTGTATGATGTCATGGATGGTATTATGCCATGGGACATGTGATAAACGGCCTAAGGGTGTCGTAAATTATACTTGCGCATAGAGTGTGGCTCGGCCACTGGTAGCCGAGGACAGCTTAATATTCACTGAGCTCGGTTTAAGCGGGCCGGAGTCAGTGGGATAAATAGAGGGTGCGACCTAAGGGCATTAACCCTAGTTATCATATGTGAATTGATTATTGATATGAAATGATATACTTGGTATGTTGAATACTTGATTAACATAAATGCTTAAACTGTTGAGTACATGCTTATGCGGTATGAGTTATCTGATTGTCTGTTGAATGATTGTGCTCTGTTATTGTGTTTTCTTGCTGGGCCTTGGCTCACGGGTGCTACGTGGTGCATGTAAAGGCAAAGGAAAGTTGGACTAATCCTGAGATGGAGAGCTGCGGGGCTGAATGTACATAGTCAGCTGATCGGCCGCCACGGCCGAGGAGTGGAACAGGATGAAAAATGCTTAACTGTCTGTTTTGCCTTAGAGTGGCTAATCACTGTATTTAAATCTTGAATCTTTTGTAAACAATCTTTAACTTATTACTTTTGGGATCCCATGTAAAAAGAAAATTGTTTATTTATAAGAAATACAACTTTTGAGACCAAAATCTTTTAACCCTAGTTCAACTATAGTTTCAGTAACACGTTTTGAGTTAAATGACTTGATTAGCGAGTCTTGCACCTTTATCGTAACATCCCAAATTTCCTAATGTGGCTTAGTGCTTGGATTAGGGGCCCGAGAGACAATAGTTGAGTTATTATGTGAATTATATTATAATATAATAATGCTTGCAAGTTAGAGATATTAATATGTGTATGTGGGCCAGTTTCTTATAAGAAGGTTATTTTAGTAATTTGACCCGTTCGGGGTATAAATGCAATATTTGTGATATATTGGTGATATATTTGTGATGCGTGATCCGAGACGGTCCTAGGGAGCCAGTTAGCTAGAAAGTCACAACGAGGTCAGATACCCGGCTCAAGAAGAGCCTAGGGGTATTCCGAGAATGTAAAATGAGTTCGGATTTATGGAGTACGGGTAGTAGTTTGGTAAGGAATTGGATATGTCGAGATTAATGGGGATTTATAAGACTACTCGGGGACTTAACGGGGTATAGCAAATGACTAAATTGACCTTGGGTTACCCAAGAGGTTAGGTTAAGCTTAAGGGGCAATTGGTTCTTTTGGTGAGGATATACTTGGTTTAGGTAGGCTGAGGGGTCTAAGGAAGTCACTGGAAATTAAGGGATTGGAAAGAAAAAGAAGCAGAAACTCTCTCTCCCTCTCACTCTCTTGAGGCTTGAAAGGTTTTGGGGATTTTTGAGGAGAAAGCTTTAAAGTTAAGGCTGAGAGTTGGGGAATCAAAGCTAGGAGCAGGATTATAGACAGCTCAGGGTCGAAACCATTCTTGAGGTAAGGTTCTTTGTTCTGGTTTTAATGAATTCCTGCCATGTTTTAAGAGTTTTCTTCTAGGTTCAAGTTTAAGTTTTGATTTTGAGTTTGATGAAGTTGTGGAATAGTTCCTGGGGTTCTAGAGCTGCTTAAAGTATATTAGACTGGTTATGGGACTCAGTTCTGGTGTTGGGGTGTGTTTGAAATGATTTTCAGGGAGGTTAGCTTGTAAAAGTTGCATGGAATTTCTGGGTTTCGGGGTTGAGCCGCGGCCCTGTTCTTAGGCGCTGCGGCCCGCTTGAGTTTATAGGCTAGTGGGGCGTCAGGAAATTTCCTAGGCGCCGTGGCGCAAGGTTTGGGCGCCGCGACCCTAGGCTGGCAGATGCGAGGCAAGTTTGCCTCTGTTTTGGGGCGCGGCACGACGCTTAAGGGAGGCTGGGCCGCGGCCCAAATGTGGATTTTTGGCAAAATGAGGGTTTTTAGCTCAGGAACTTGAACGTTAAGGCTCGGGAAGGTTTCTACTAATCGGTTTGGTAGAAACCAAGGTCCCGGAGGTTAGAATTTTATCTCAAAGTTATTTAATGGATTAGTGTAATGCCCCAAATTTCCTAATAAGGTTTAGGACCTTGATTAGGAGGCTGGGAGGGCCATAATTGATTTATTATAGTATTTAATGATTATATGCATGTTTACGTGAATTATATTATTATATGATGGTGAATGCATGCATATGGGCTCATATGTTAATTATGAGGGTAATTTGGTAATTTGGCCACTGTGGGCGTAATTGTATATTTTGGGTGCATGATTGTGATTAATTAATATAGCCACACTATAAGGTGGATTGGTTCAAGCTATCGACATGAGACGATCATGAGATGTAAGTGTTCGGTCTAGTCATAACGGGTTTAAGTTCGGGGCTCGGGGTGAGTCTCAGGGTGAATTTAATGATTAGAGCATTACCAGGAATTAAAGGGTAATGAGATATGATTTATTGGTATTTGGGAATGTTGAGATTAGCGGGAATTGAAGAGCATTAATTATAATTAACGGTATAGGTTGGAAATGACGAATTTACCCTCGGGAGTGTTTAGAAGCTTTTAGGTTGGTCTAGGGGCATTATGGTCTTTTGACCTTAAGGATTTATATCAGTTTTTGGGGGTTTGGAAGGCTGTAGAAACAGAGCAAAACAGAGCCTAACCTCATCCTTTCTTCCTTTCTCTCCCGTACAAACTTTCCTTCATCCTTTTCTTTGAATTTTGAGAGCCACCTTGAGGAGTTAAGCTTGGAGATCAAAGGGGGAAGCTAGGGAACTTGTCATGGCCATTAAAGGGGATTCAAAACCGTGTTTGAGGTGAGTTCTAGTTATGAATTTAAGGTGTGCTCTGTTTTTTTGAGTTAAGTTTTGAGTTTCTTAAGTTTTTAAGCTTAGGATTGGACTTTGTGAATTGTTGAGTTTTTGGTTGGTTTGAGCTTCAGGTTTTGGTGGTTTTGGACCATTGAGAAGTTTGGTAACATTGATTTGATGATTTGGAGATGTTTAGATGGGTTCTTGGAAGGTTTTAAAGGTGGAAAAACGAAGAAAAATGGCTGGTGCGAAGTTGGGCCGCGGCCCTGTTCTTGGGCGCCGCGGCCCTAGCTTGAAGAAGGTGGTGGAGGCTCTGTCAGGGGGGCGCGCCGCGGCATGGTCCATGTAGGGCCGCGGCCCTTAAGGGAAAAAAAAATACTAAATGGTGGTTTTGTGATGGGAACTTAACTCTAAGGGCCTAGGATCGATCCTACTACCTAGTTGAGTGGGATTTGATATTCCGGAGGCTTGGGTTGGGTTTGGAAGTATTTAATTACTCATTTTGATGAGGTTTTATATTTTGGTTATGACTAGGTGACCGCTAATGGACTAGAAGTTGATCGTTCTCAAGGGTCGTTCTTTTAATCGTTCTAGCTCGACTTTGAGGTAAGAAAACTGCACCCCGTATGTGACATGCATGGCTATGGTTGATGCATGTTGGATGTTTAAATGTAAACATTAATAGCATAATGAATGCTTGATGATTGTGCCCATTTGCATGTGATTATTAATGAGGCATGCTGGGTGATTAAGTGTGATGCATGTGATGCACGAGAAACATGTGATTAGGGCATGCCATGAATAATGAATATGAGATTGGCCAGAGCTTGAGTCTCTGAGTTTGTGCATGATCATGATTGTGCTAGCAACTGTTTAGTAAGCATGCTAAATGCCCTATTCTTGGATAATTGGCATATGATACATATTGATAACATTGCTTACTTGTGCATGGCACTGACTAATTAGTCAGATTTGGCAAAGGTGCTAGTATCAACTGTGAAGTCGTGACTCACTAGTCAGGTTCGGCAGTGGTACTGGGCACTGGTCACGTTGCACAGAATCGTCAAACAGAATTGGCAAAGGTGTTAGCATCAGCTGTGAAGCTGTGCTGAATAGTCAAGTTCGGCAGTGATACTGGACACTGGTCACCCAGAATTGGCAAAGGTGTTAGTACCAGCTGTGAAGCTGTGACTGATTAGTCAAGTTCGGCAGTGATACTGGACACTGGTCACATAGCGCTGACTGATTAGTCAGAATGGTCTTAGCGTGGTTCACGCAAGCCAACGAAGATTAGATCTAATCGATTACTAGCATTGAATGACTCAAGGAGCATTAATTCCTGACCGACCCTGAGGGTCGATGAACAAACTGAGCTTGAAGGCTAGTGGCTTACCTATCAGCCACTCTCTTGCTAGAAAACAGAGCTTGGAGGCTAGTGACTTACTTAACAGCCACTCTCCCGCTGAAAAGAGAGCTTGGAGGCTAGTGGCTTACTTAACAGCAACTCTCCCTCTTGAATCATGCGATGTTCACTCATTGGTTTGAAAGCTTTATGTTCAGTGTGAATATAATGATAATCGTTTGATAATGTTTATGAAAAGTGTTATGTTTTCTTGCTGGGCTTCGGCTCACGGGTGCTATGTGGTGCAGGTAAAGGCAAGAGGAAGCTGGACCATCCTTGAGTTGGAGAGCTTAGGTGATGACGTGTACATATGCAGCTGCTCGACCGCCACGGCCGAGGTTTAAAGTGGAACTAGGGTTGAACCCTGTTTTGCCGCTTAGAACGGCCTGTTGTAAATATTTTCTGTAATAAACTCTGAAATTTATATTTTTGGGATCCCAATGTATATATTAAACGTTCTAATGAAACGTTACATCTTAACCAAAATGTTTAATCCCTAAACCGCTAATCATACTTAGATCACGATTTTGGCCAAATGACTCGATTAGCGAGTTTAGCACTGTTTACAAGGCACACCGTAACGGTCCCAGGAGTTGGGGCGTTACAATTAGAATGTGGTGGTTGATTATTATTCATGAGTTGTGACTAGGATTTCTTCAAGGCTCAGGTTAAAGGATTGTGCTCGTGATCGCGGTGCGTGGATAACTTGGGTCACAGGTAAGAAAACTGCACCTGTTATGTGAATGCATGATTGGAGCTTAGTCAAGGTGATGGATGAGGAGATGAATAAAGCTTGGACTTTGTTGATGAACATGATTATAATTATGTTTGTGAATATCTTATTAGGTACATTGTAATGTGCATAATTATGATTATGCCTATGACTGATGTGTGAATGTATTATAAAGCATTGTGATTGTTGATAAGTATGTTATATGAAACATGTGACCGTTTGTTATGACGGTGAAGCTTGGTTTATAAACTAGAGGGTTATTAGGGTGTTAAGTGGGAATCAGCTTATAAGTTGAGAATATGATGGACTCTGGGAGACTTGCCTCATAAGTTGAGAGTCCCATGGCTTCAACTTATAAGTTGGAGGCACGTGGTGGCTTGACTTATAAGTCAATGGCTTAAAGAACTTAGTTTATAAGCTAAGATTGGCATAATGCACGTGGAGTGTAGGCCACTATGGTTGGGCCACCCTGGGAGTGCGACATGCACTTGATTGGCTCAGATGCCAACAACTTGAAAGAAAGTGCAACATGCACTTGTGTGACTCTATGATCTCCAGTTTGGTTTTATGAATGCACCAGTTTCAGTTATTACTATTTGATAGTCATTTTATTCTGTGAACTATTGATTACGTTTTCTTGCTGAGTCTTCTGGCTCACAAGTGCTTTGTGGTGCAGGTAAAGGTAAAGAGAAGCTCAACCAGCCATGAGTCGGAGGGCATTAGCAGTGGTATGTACATATGCAGTCTGATCGACCACCACGGCCGAGATACTCAAGGGAACTAGGGTTAAATCCAACTGTTGCCGCCTAGGTCGGCTTATTATGTAACCTGAGTATTGTAATTAACTTTTAAATTGATGTTTTTGGGATCCCATATAAAGAACATGTTTTTAACTTAATGAAAATACTTATGAGTTGATCAAAAGTTTTAATACTTAAACCTGTAGTGGCTTAATCACATGTTTAGTCCAAATGACTTGTTTAGCAAGTCCATCACTAGTTTTAAACACACTTGGTATCAGTCCCTAATTAGCAGGGCGTTACATTTATAAACACACACAGTGTAACGGTCTTGGTTATCCAGGGCGTTACAGTCAAGGGGTATTTAGCACATTACTGGGATATTTGGTAATGGGAATAAATATTTGATGATAAATTGGGAGTTAGTGAGATCAGGGGGAAATTCTAGGAATTTTGACTATTTTACCCCCGATGGCATTTTCGGGACCCCGAGCATTAGGATTTGCTTGAGGTTACTTAAGCTTGAAGTAATCTTTCAGAATAATAAAAGAACATTAAGAACGTTCTCTCTCCTTCCCGTTTCCTTTTCGACACCCGATCACATTTTCGAAGGAAACTTGAGTTTTAGGACTCAAATTCAAGCAAGGATCGAGGCATAGCGATTCTAGGGAAGATTAAAAGCTTATTAGCCGAAGGATTTAGTTGGGAAACAACTCAATTGGAGGTAATCCAAGTTTTAAGTTCTATGTTTTTAAAGTTTTTAAGTTTTGATTGGATTTTGTGTTTTGATGAGTTTTTAAATAAATTGAAGATTGGGTTTTATTGATTTTGGATAATTAGGATGTTTGGGAACTTTGATTTTTGAATTTGAATATGTTTGGGTAGGTTTTTAGAAGGTTTTAAGTGGGAAAATCGAAGGAGATGGCTGATTTCGTGGTCAAGTCGCGATTTGGATAAAGTTAGATGTCAGAAAGGAGAAGCCTTGGGGGGGCGCCGCGACCCAGGAGGGGTCAAGTCGCAGCCCGCCCAAGCAAGGGAGCTCTCTCACTTGGGGCAAGTCGCGACTCACTAGGCTAAGTCGCGACTGGCTTGGCATTTTTGCCTAGATTTGGTTTTTAATCATGGGAACTTAACTCTAAAGGCCTGTGATCAATTCTACTACCCAGTTGACTAGGATTCGACGTCCCGGAGGCTAGGTTTGGATTTGGAAGTATTTATTTACTCATTTTGATGAGGTTTTATATTATGGTTATGACTAGGTTATCACTAGGGGCTTGGAAACAAGATTGTGCCTGTGACTCATTTATTGGTAACCTGTGCTTGGACCAAAGGTAAGAAAACTGTACCCAGTATGTGATGCATGTGATGCATAAGATACATGTGATTAGGGCATGGCATGAATGTTGAATATGAGATTCATCAGAGCTTGAGTCTCTGTAAATGTGCATGATCATAATTATGCTAGTGATTGTTGAGTAAGCATGCTAAATGCCTTATATTTGGATATTTGACATATGATATATGCATGGTTGCATTGCTTACTTGTGAGTGGAACTGACCTATGAGTCAGGAATCAGCAATGATGTCAGTATTGACTATGAAACTGTGACTTATTAGTCAAGCTCGGCAGTAGTACTGAGCACTGGTCGTATGGTATTGACTTATGAGTCAAGAACGGTATTAGCATGTTTAATGCAAGCTAAAAATATTATATCTAATCGACATAAGCATTATCATCATAAGCATGAATGCTTGACCGACCCTAAGTTCGATGAAAACAAAAGCGCTTGTCTAGTCTAAAGGCTACTTACATAGAGCCAGGGCTATAAGCTCAGGTGACTAAAACGTCACATGGCTAGGAGGGCATGAGACCTCAGAGATAGACTCATTAGTCACCCACACAGAGATAGACTCATTAGTCATTTATACAGAGTGTGACTCATTAGTCACCTATACATGGTGTGACTCATTAGTCACCCACACATAGATAGACTCATTAGTCATCTATTCAGGGAGCATATCGCTAGAGATTGACTTATTAGTCATCTATTCAAGAAGCAGGTCCCCAAAGATTGACTCATTAGTCATCTATTCAGACCCAGGACCTAATAATCATTTATTTGGACTTTCATGCATGCATGAATAGGGCTATTATTGATAGGCATGCTATTATGATTCAGTGACATGCTATTACCTGTTCATAAGCATATTGAGTTTTCTTGTTGAGCCTCGGCTCATAGGTGCTATGTGGTGCAGGTTAAGGCAAAAGAAAGCTATACCATCCTTGAGTTGGAGAGCTTAGGTGATGATGTGTACAAATGCGGCTGCTCGACCACCACGGGTGAGGGTTTAAAGAGGAACTAGGGTTAAACCATAATTTGCCGCTTAAGTCGACTGGTTGTAAATATTTTATTGTAATTAACCTTTAAAATATATTTTTGGGATCCCAATGTATATAGTAAATATTTTAGTGAAACGTTGTATCTTAACCAAAAAATTTAACCCTAAACTGTAATCGCACTTAGTTATACGATTATGACTAAATGACTCGGTTAGTGAGTTTAACACTGTTTAAAATGCACAACGTAACGGTCCATGGATAGTAAGGCATTAGACTAACTAACTATGTAGAGAGCATAACTAACTCCTAACATGCAGTTGTTGCTACTACATCATTAATATATAATTAGATCTCTTGCTATATAATCGATTGTTTTTTTATATTGCTGAACCATGCGCATATATATATTTTGTTTGATAAAATAAGAAAGTGTATTTATATATATGATAAATGATATTGTGTAGAGATTTTGATTTGGATAAAGACATATATAGAGCATGACAACAAAAATAGGTATCATGGCCGAAAAACACTCCCCATTTCCATGGTTTAGAAAATGTAATTAATTACAAAGCATATATTCGAACGGTGTTTGGTTGTTCTTGCAAACGGAGCCCACTTAAAGAAAAATAATGGACAAGTCCCATTGTCCCCCATTGCCTTTGTTATATTTTCGAAACAACATATATTATTCCTATTAATTTATTTAGACGTTTAACCAATATTATTCTTGTAGGCCATGATGAATTGCCACCATATACGTTTTCATGAATGTATATTATATGTGTGCATGTGTGTACAATACACATATTTAGTATAATGTGATCTGCTGGGAAATCCTCAGCCATTATTTAGTTTGATTTATTAATTATAGCTCCAGCAAGATCAGGATCAAACTGAATACACGATTACTATATATATATATGGCTTACTAATAAATAATATATATGTACATACGACGAAAATAATGAAATAATTAACTAGGAGTAAAAACCTAACGTGATTAATCTGACGTCGTATAATTAAAATTTGAAAAGTCAAAAGTTCCCGTGAGGGATCAATGTCTTTAAGAAATAATAAATAATAAATAATATATATGCGACGATGGTAGCTTCAGTACTAGTGCAGACATTTTATATATGTATTTTCCTTGTTACTCCAGCTAAAAATAATGTATTTTGTACTAGTGACCTTTTCATAGATAATAGAGAATGTTTTTTGTTTTTTATTCTTGTTTTCCTCTCTTTTTAATATACTAATTAGTACTTAAGATTCTAGTTGACCTCACAGTTGTAACATTAACTGCTGATTTTTTTCTTTCTTTTTCTTCTACCAATTAAAGGCTACTAATTGCTTCTATAAATGGTTTAGTTATTTAAACGTCTATATTTATTTCAGGTAATTTATAATTAATTATTTCCCGACATAGAGAAAAATTATTTGCACTCTGTCTGATTATTTAGTTCTCTTTGTACTTCCACATTTAATTTGGTTACGCCTACCCAAAGTGCCATAATTATAAGTGTTGCCTTTTTGTTCTACTAATAATCAAGGCAATCATTTTTTTTATTTGATTGAATTAAACAGCTCTAACGATTTCAATTCATATGCAAAATAAAAAAAAATTAAAAAATTTGACCAAGGAAAACAAATCTTGTTATTTAGCCTTCAGTTCAACGTGACATTATTATTTTCTATTGACGAGCAGTTGTACCTTACTACTTTATCACTGATCATATTCTGACTTTTATCTTCTGTAAAATGTTTAGTCTGTTATTATTATTATTATTATTACTAGGGCTTGATTGGGTAGAGTAATTATAAGGTAAAGGGATTAGATTTCTGTTACGAATTCAAATGGTTGGTAAGTGAATGAACTTTTAAAAGGATTAGTGTAATTTATAATTTATTTTTAAAATTGGTCATATAAACCAAAATAAATAAACTAAAACAAAATTAAAATTTGCTTGATGAGGACAAAGAAGACGACGAAAACCACCCAAAAAAAAGTTTTGTGAGACTAATTTTATAATATCATTAAAATGGCTTGCACTTTCGGTTTCTCATGCATTTATAGTAGCCTCTGCCCTACAAAAGTCCGCCATTATCTCGTCTTCAAAAACTTAAAAATACTTCCATCTCTCTCTCTTGATCTCTGTAATGGAAAGTCGATTCAAGCACAAGCTCTCTCGCATGTTCCGGGGATCATTCGGGTCGTGCCGGACTAGAAACTTGACAGATGTCATTGAAAAATCGGCATTGCCGCCGGAGGAAAATCATAGCTTCCACATGATGGAGCCCATTATTTCTCAAAAGCTTCGACCTTTTCCCTCCATTTGTCGACCCACCGAACAAATCGATAACAACTGTATTATGTCCACCATGGACGTGATGCTTCCGAGGGCCAAACTCTCCGAGAAAATCACGCCGTTCGTCAGGGTGGATTCTTTCAGTGGCCGGAGCTGTCCTCGGGCGTCCCCTGTCTTTCCACTGAATCCATTTTACGAGCTGAGAAATAGTAATATTAGGCAGAGGAAGAGTAAGAATAACTCTGGGAAGAAGCACAAGAAGGAAAAGAGCAAGAAGAAAACGACGACGGCGACAATGACGAAGAAGAAGAACCCAAAGAGCTTCAAGAACAAGGATTACTTTGCTCCCTTCAGTTCGTCTTCTCTGGACAGTAATCTCGGTGGGTGGTGGTTCAGTAGCGAAGACGAAGACCAAACCTACGACGAACGAGAGGACGAAACAGAAACTCTGTTTTTCTCTTCCAAGAGCCTATCTTCCGACTCGTCGGAGCAACGCCGGCGTCGGAGGAACCACCGGAGTGATAAAACTGGTCTCCGAAGAAAGGCAAGCTCTGATGTGGGCCTTGTCCCGTTACCAGGGAGAGTAAAGGATAGCTTTGCGGTGGTGAAGAAATCGAGTGATCCTCATCACGATTTCAGAACGTCAATGGTGGAGATGATCGTAGAGAAGCAGATCTTCGCGGCCAACGATCTCGAGCAGCTTTTGCAGTGCTTTCTCTCTTTGAATTCGGATCATCATCACAGGGTCATTGTTGAGGTCTTTACAGAGATTTTGGAAGCTCTGTTCTCAAACTGGGGATCTTAATTGAAGAAAAACGTTCTCTGTTTTCTTCTGTTGCGTATTAATCTTAGATAAATTCTAACTTTAATTAACTTAATTAGAGGCTGTATTATCCAACATTTTCTCCTTGTGTTCTTTCTGACGGTGGATCGCATCGTTTGTTTTAATGTAGAATGGACTATAAAGTGGCCTTTTTCTTCTTTTGTATTTACATGTGTGTGTTGTCTATGAATGAACAGTTGAAGAAACTGTGCTTTGAATAGAAAAGATATGGTAAAAAGAAGATATAGTTTGGCATGATATTTGATATTGAGGACGTTTCTTTTGATGATTTTGAAAAAGATTGTGAAAAGAGGAGTGGGTAAAAGTCTATGGATGTTTCACTTCAACTTTTTTTTATCAAGATGGGAGACTTTTTCAACTAGGAATTTGAAAGAGGCATAAAGCTAATCGTAATTTCTCGTGCGTGTGACTCAACTTTTGAATTGTCATTCCCACAATTGCTCTAAAAGAATACAAGAAAAGGATGTCCAATTTTCAAAATCCTCCAATGTGAACCACTTTTTAGGACTTCCTTTGATAGAAAAATGTAGAAGCAAAATAGTCACAATAAACAATTAGAAACCTTTCCAGGAAAAAAAGGAGAAACAATTAACACCCAAATTTTTTACTTTTTGATCTTCCGTTTTCGTTTAATAAATCCCAATCAATAGTTTAAGTAAAAGAAAAAAAGTAAATAGTGATCTATATACATGCTCCCTAGTGCCTCATTAAATAGTTGGGAGTCTAGGACCTTTGATTACATTGAATGATTACTGACAACTTAACTAACCACATCATAGCATGGTGATTGTAATAGCATTGACTAAATTCTAATATATATATTTTAAAATTTATCCAACTCTCTTTTCCGGTCAGGTATATCATTATTCTACAAAATCCTAATTTTTTTAGCAATTTAAGCTTAACAAATATCAATTCCTTTTTTTTTAGAAGGAAACAAATATCAATTCCTAATTGAAAAAAACTGAAAGACAAAAAGCTTTACATTTTCCAAATTGTACTTTGGTCAGTTGATGGCATTTGACCTATAGTTCTACACATTTCAAGAACAAAAAAAAAGGTGGGGGACATTATCTTTACCTCTTAAAAGAATCCAGTGAAGATATAGAACTGCCAAAAGACCTAAAAACAAACTTAATGTTTCCTACATTTGATTCAACTAATGGGATGCATGCATGTATATATTTTATTGCCTATAAATACAAATATGTGCATATATGCTTTGTATTCATCAAATCCATATAAAACTAAATAAATTAAAGTATATATATATATAAAAAAAACCTTGCATCGTAAGTTTGAACAACAAAATAATGCGTATCAATACCACTAAAGTTTTATTCTAATCCAAAACACAACAAAAATTGATGGTTATCAATATCAACCTATCAATTGTTCAGTACATAAAAAGCCAAAGGATCGTTCAAAATAATAACAACAACAAGGTGCCATAATTTTCTAATTATTTGAACACAGATTGGCATGATGGCTATGGACAAAAAAAAAAACCTATATTTTTGCATTGCATAAAAGAGACAAAAATATACCATATTTATGTTAGGTGTGTATTGTATTACAAAATTGATTTAACTAATACAAACTATATTGTTTCCATTGAATGAAAACATAAATATATCCTAACATCAAATAGAGAGTTTGGAGTTTATAGTATGTAACAACAATTTTTAAGTCTTATTCAGACCCAACTAGGGTGCCCTCAAGTATATTTAGCTAGAAAAGATAAGTATTAGTGATAACATGGTAATTTGCTAAGTCTAAATATACATAATATAGAAACATCTAGCACCTTTTCCTTTTGACCTCCCACTCCCAAAGCAATAAAAAAGGACCAAACAAATGGCACATTATTGCTGCAAGTCAGAAGGTAGCTGATAGAGTCTGATCAGAGACCATATTTTCTAGTATTGAAATTAACCAATTCCAATTGATTGGTCAATTTAAATTAGTATTGTGCATGGAATTGATACGTCAGTTTCAACTTTCAAGTCGAAAATTGTGGCCAACCCAGAATTGCAATTTTGGTTCAAAAACCGAAAATAAAAAAGAAAACACGACGGAATTGGAAAGAAAGAAATTTTAAAAAAGAGGGTTGTGTTGTATGTGAAGGTACACATACAGACAGAATATATTACCAAAATCCCTTTTGCATATTGGATTAGGATTAGACCTACTTAGGGGGACCGCGACTCAGTGGAATGTGGGCATTTATTATCTTCAGAAGATCAGAACTCTCTGGCTTGGACAGCTATATTTCATTGAAAATAGGTATAGGATTAGGAAGAAAAGAAGAGTGCGTGATGTGAAAGAGAGCCCTCTCACTCTCGTTTTTTCCTTTCTTTTTTTACAAGGGAAGGTGGGCAAGAGGC
Source organism: Humulus lupulus (assembly GCF_963169125.1). Taxonomy (NCBI): domain Eukaryota; kingdom Viridiplantae; phylum Streptophyta; class Magnoliopsida; order Rosales; family Cannabaceae; genus Humulus; species Humulus lupulus. The sequence continues at coordinate 45,253,836 of NC_084800.1, read as the reverse complement.
CATTATTTCGTAACAATCTAGGACGTCCCTTTTGGATTGATGACAAGTTTGGCAGTGAAAATTAATGAAGGCTTGTCTAGAGATGGGGTGGAATTTATTGGGGTTTTGCCATTTCAAAGAATGTCTGGGGTGAGCTAGTGCTTATACCAGTAGCCCAGTACTTGTATTGAATGGTATTTTACCCTTTTTCTCTGGTCCTAGGCCTTGCAGCCGGGCTAAACATCTTCATTTATGAACGCATTTTTTGGGTTCTTGAGCCCCAGGCCATCCTCATCTCTCCCTTTCTTTGAATGTTTTTTTCCGATAAAATTATATACAAGTTTACAAAATGTCTTTTTTTTTTTAAAAAAAAAAAACAGAAATTATTTTATGGCCTTTTAAAAAAATTTCAATCAATTTAATTTCTCATATTTTTGTATAAAAATTTGTTTATGCTATCGTTTTATTTTTAATTAAGTTTATTTGAATTAGGAGATTATTTTAGTTATTTATATGTTTTTCATTTGATTATTTTTATATTAGTTTAATTATACAATATTGATTTAGTGTTTTAAAAATGGAACTTAATCTATTTTACTATTTTTATATTGTTTAATATTTATTTTTCATAATTTAATGTTACAATTTAAAATCACAAATACATTTTCATTTTATTGTTTTTAGTTTTTATTTATTCAACTTCTTTTCTCATTGACGTTTTATTTCTCCTTCCTCTTTGTCAAACTTTTTTTGAGAAAACTTCTTATAAAGTCGCATCCCCTTCAATTCAAAATATTTTATTATTTATTATTGTACTTTTTTTTACTATACATAAAAAAAAAATCAAACCAATTTTTTTACATTTTTTTAAAGATCATGACTATTTTATTCTTTGTTTGGGTTAAGTAACTAATAACAATCACGTTATCATATCCGTTTTTTTTTTTTTTTCAAATTTGAATGTTTACATCAGAGTAACTGGTTACCTATTCATATTTTCTATATCTATTTTTTTCTTTCTAAATTTGAATATTTCTATCAGGGTTACTGATTACTTAACTGGTTACTCATTCACATTTTCATCATATATTTTTTTGTTCTTCAGATTTGAATGTTCCTATCAGGTAACTGGTTACTTATTCACGTTTTCATATCAATTTTTTTTCTTTCCGAATTTAGATGTTCCTATCAGGTTGCTAGTTACCCATTCAAGTTTTCATATATATATATATATATATATATTTCCAGATTTGGATGTTCCCACTAGGATAACGGATTACCCATTCACATTTTCATAAAACTGGTTACACATTCACGTTTTCATATTTTTATTGCTTTTCTTTCCAAATTTGGATATTCCTATAAGGGTTGCAATAAAAAGAAAATACTGAAGAAAAAAATTGAATTTTTTTTACATATAGTGGAAAAAACTATAAAAAAAAACAATTATAATAATAAATAGTAAAATAATTATGTAATGTTGGAATATATGTGTGAAAAAAAGAAAATGGAAGGAGAAAAGAATAAGTACAAAAAAGAAGAAAAAATAGAAAGAAAAAAATGAAGAAAAAAGAAGGAAAAAAAACAGAAGAAAGAAAACTAAAAAATATGAAGAAAAAAAACAAAACAAAAGAAATAATAAATGAATAAAAATGAAAAGAAATAGAAGAAGAAACATAATTGAAAAATGGAAAGAAAAAAATGAATGAAAAAATTGGTAGAAAAAAAGGAAAAAACAAGTAAGAAAAAAAGAACTGAAAAAAATAATTAAAAATAAAGGAAAAAATGAAAATTGAAAAATAAAATAAAATTATTTTCAAAATTAAAGAAAACATAAGTATGATAAAATATAGCATAATTATATATTTTTCAAATTTATGGGAAAAAAAATCCCATAAATATAAATTTTTAAATAAAAAACCATAAAAAAGTAGAAAAATTAAATCCATATTTTTATTAAGCAACCTTAAAAATCTTATAAAAATAAAAAAAAATTTACGAACTTAAATTAAATGGCCAAGAAGATTTCTTCTGAAGTGTTGTTGGGCTTGGTTCTTGTGCGAAGAAGGCCCATCAAATTTTTGGCTCATGTTTGGCTTCGGTGGGCTGATCCACCCATTAGATTACTGTTTAGAAGAAGCAAATTTTAATTTTATGAGGACCAGGAAAAAGATGCACATGCAAAGTACACATGAAATAAAATCTGATTATCTTGAGAAAGATGTCAAAGATTGCTCAAAAGTTATGTCAAATTGTCTATTTGTCTGTGCCATGGGGCATAAGCACACATAAGACATATCACCCATTGTATATGACAAAATTGAAATCTGAAGTTCAAAGAGAGGAGTTAAAGTGAAGTGGGGCCCATACCCACACTATATAGTGATGTATGCGTATAAGTTGGTTGATGTAGTTGCTAATTGCTGGCTTATTTTTGGCTGTCTTTTGATTATTGGAAACTTTTGATTGGCAAGAAGAGTAGTTGAGTGGAAAAGGGTACAACAAAACGAGGCCTAATATTAGTACATTTCTTAAAAATAAAGGGTCTTGAGCCGTGCAAGCGCCGGCTGGCTAGGCTTACATTACATATAGTAACGCTTTTCCTCTGAGAGAGACTGGTTCCAACCCTATAGGATGTGGCAACTGGCAACCCTATATCAAGTTTTGTCTCATATTATTATTATTTAAGTAGAAACTAGAGTTGTCTTATTCACCTAGGACTAGCCGTTCTGTAGTCATCTTCACTTGATTTCGCTTTGTATCTCAAACACTTTCTCAGCCGCCAACAACTATAAGGTCTATATCTACGGTGACCTAAAATAACCCCACTACCTAATCACCAACATATAACCTTGATTATATTTCTCTTAACAAAAAAAACACAATAATTTAGATTTTTGTGGGTCCATATCGTTCTCTTTAATCAAAATCATGGTGATTTTTCTAGTTGATACTGATCAAATTGGAGAGATGGTCACGTGTAAGTACAAGGGTAATGTGCACATTATGTTAATGAATAGAATGTTGTTAGTATAGTACTAGTTGTGTGCTTCTGATGTAAATTAATTAAGAACATTTAATGAATATAAACGGAAGTAGTTCTCTGCCCCCGCTCCAAACCCAACGTGGGTATCGTTTTCTATATCTATTCCGATTATGTTTGCCTATTAGACACTCCAAAGTTCAAACCCACCTTGTTAAGAATGGATACCCAAACATGTGGGGTTGGGTTGGTGTGTGATTCCATAAATGTAGTCTGAGATTTGTTTATTCGGGTACATTAGGTTTTGGAGTAACAAAATTAAAGGTATGAGAATCATTATGAAAATATATGGGGATGTGAGTAGAATATAATTTAATATAATTTTCTTTCAAGAAAAAAAGTTGTGCTACTTTATTATCTTTGTATTTGCTTTGTTGGTATGAGTTTATATCTTTTTCATTTAAAAAAAATACTAAAATACTAGATGTAATTTATAAATCTGTATAAAAACATGTATACTTTGATCAAATTTAGTTTTGATACTAAAAATTAAAATCCAAATTTAAAACCAGGAAATAGATAAAAAATAATTTTAGTTAGTTAGAAACCTAAATTTAAAAGTTAATTATAATTTTTTTCACTTTTTTTAAGGTTTTAATTAATCAATATTTGCTAATAATTTTTAATAACCTAAGAAGAAAAATATAAAAATTATTAATTGTTGTTGACAAAAAAAACTGAATTATGAGACATTAAAAATATTTTTTTTACAAAAAATTACAACATTTTTTATTATTATTTCAATGAATTAAAAATATAAAATAAAAAGTCACATTTTTTTTGTTTCTAAATAGCTAAAATGATTTACCTTTTTTTTTTTTTTAACTTTCAGACTTGGATTTTAATTTTTTAACAAATTGATATTAACAATTCATTTTTTTAATATGTTAGATATTTTATGTGATTAAATTGGGATATTTTAGTCTTATTGAAAATAAATTTGACTAAAATTGTATTCAATTTATGTTTTTATATTGCCTTTTAATAGTTAATAGTATTCATTTTTTTCTTATAAAAGTTAATAGTATTATTTTTGTATTAATTAAATGAGAGAGGTGAAACTAGTACTGAACCAAATGTAAAAGTAGTATAATTTCTTATTTAAATAAATAATATAATATATTCTCATTTATAAGACGAATAATGATTAATTCTATCAACATAGCAGAAAATATATTTTATTGAAATAACTAATCTAATATTAATATGTTTAGTAGTAACTAAATAAAAAAAAGTCTATTTTATTCGATTCTATAATTAAACATAATTTTTATAGTGTTTTTTTTACATTGAGGGGGGGGGGGGGGGGGGGGGGGGGAAATAAAAATAGTGGTGACGTTGACTATCACTATTTTGATAAATGTGTGACTATTTTATTCAAACTATAACTAGTATAAAATTTGAAAAAAATATAATTTGAATAAAATAATGAGAGATATATGCATAACATAATAAAAGAAAATGATTCAAAATGTAATCACTTCTACTTCTTGAGAAATGAGATTTAAACTTCCTAAAGAGATTCACGGTTGATGGTAACCTATCTTAATACTAGTTACTCAAACTAGTGTTAGGTTCAATAGGTAATAACAAGTCAACTAAGTGAATGTGTATAGTACTTAAAATTGTCTCATCTAAGATATAAGTACTAAGTGTTACTAATTGGAGGGTTAAAACCGAAATGTTTCTTAATGGAACTTAGTCTTGAGATGACAAGTATCTTAAGATTAACTAGATACTATAAAACTTCCACATATATGGACTTAGGGGTGGTGCCGACTCTCATGAGAATTGAGAGTTCATTCTCAAGAAAAGTCCATGAATGGATTTGTGCACATAGTCATTAATGGTGCAAAAGCAAGCCATGCGGTTCTCAAGTGAACATAGCAAAAGTGTGTGTATTATCACCGGTTTATTATCAAGTAATAGTTGTAACATCCTAAATCCGCTATTACATGGATTAAATGACTATGTGATTAGAAATGCATGTTTAGGTGAATTTAATATGCATGTGGACCCATTTTGGTTAATAGGAGCATATTTGTAATTTTGGCCCGTTGATGGCATAAATGTGATTATATGTGTGTTATGACTGAGGCCACAATATGGTGGAGATATAACTGTGGTGTGTGATTCGAGGCGGCTTTAGGGAGCAGAGTAGCAGAATAGTCACAACAGGGTCGAATGTTCGGCTCGGGGTGAGCCTAGGGGTATTTTGGGAATGTAGCACGTGTTCGGAATTACCAGTTAACAAGTAGTGACTTAGCGATTATTTTGGTATGTTGGGGGTTAAACGAGGATTTATAGGACTATTCGAGAAATTAGCGGGATGTGGAAAATGACGGGATTACCCTTGGAGGCCTTTTAAGGACAAAAGATTTACTTATGGGCGTTTTCGTCATTTTTAGAGGATAGACTTGAGTGAGATACTAGAACTAATTAGAAAGAAAACACACTCTCTCAAGCTCATCTCTCTCGCTCTCTCTCTCTCAAAAAGCTAAGGAAGTTTTGTTGCTGAAATTCAAGAAAGAAGGCTTGGAATTCAAAGTGGATTGAAGTTAGAAGTAATTGGGTTTAGCTTAGGGTTGGATCATAAGTAAAGGTAAGGATTTAGTCTAATTTCGGTTGAATTTTACTGCTGTGATTTAAGCTTTGTTTAGTTTCAAACCTTAAGTCTGATTTTGGTTATTGGTTGGACTAAGGGTTAGCTTTTGGGATGTTTAGACCAGTTAAGTTGCTTGGATATGAACTATAAATTGAATTCTACGTCTAAGCTTTGATTTGGGTGGATTCTGGAGAATTCAGCCCCTAAAAATGCATGGGGATTTCTGGGTTTTGGGCTCGAGTCGCAGCCCTGTTTTTCAGGTGCTGTGGCCCGTGTGTGCGAAGAGGCCTGGGAAGCCTCTGATTTTGCCCAGGCTCTTTTACTTGCAGCGGGCTGCGGCTCAAACTAGGGAAAATGACCAAAATAGGGTTTCAAGCCGGGGAACCCAAATCTTAAGGCTCGGGAAGGATCCTACTACCCGGTTTAGTAGAATTCGATGTCTCGGAGGCTAGAATACTATTCTAAAGCTCTTAATTGGTTTATGGATTGATGAATGTTATTATTATTGCGTTGTGACTAGGTTTTACCACCAAGGCTCGGGTTTAAAGGACCACGCTCGGGATCACACTAGACAGTCAGCTTGGGACATAGGTAAGAAAACTGTTTATGCCCGTAGAGTAGGGCATATCCCTATTATTTGTGTTTAATGTGTGTGCGAATATTTGTAGTTGCTTTGCATGATTATGAATGAACGGCGAAAGTCGGGAACGACGAAGGCCGGGAGCAGCGATGGCCAGGGACGGAAAAGGCCGGGATCGACACTAAGCATGTTGAATGCAGGCCACTAGGGAGAGATCCTCTAAGGGTGTTGTACTCACCCGCTCGGTGAAGATCATGAACCTAGTGCCTGGTAAAGCACCTGGGTCGGCATACGCCGCTATGTGTTTAATCTGCTATCTATTTAAGTTGTGTTTTACTAGATTAAGTTGTCATATGCTATGTGTTGAGTTTTCTTGCTGGGCCTTGGCTCACGGGTACTATATGGTACAAGTAAGGGCAAAGGAAAGGCCGACCAACCATTAGTTGGAGAGCGTGGAGCGGCGTATACATGATCGGCATACCTGGCTGCCACGACTGGGGTTGTTTTGAGGGACATTTTATAAACACTTAACTTTGTCGCTTAGGACGACTGTAAAGTAACTTTTGAATTGTAAATATATTTTGAAATAGTGTTTTGAGATTCCAGTGTATCACTTTTACAACTTTAATGGACGTCCACCCCTTATATACTTAACTTTCAGTAATGAGTCTTTATTCTGTTTTAGTCAAACTTTTTGTTTTAAAACATCGATTAGCGAACTAATGATACATTTTAAAATCACATGATAACGATTCTAAGGTAGTAGGGCGTTACAATAGTGGTATAATGCTTCGACAACTAAAATTTCAACAAACTTTGTGATAATTATACTAAGGTAAAATTCAAGTCGAAAGATATTTTACTTTATGCACTAATGCATTATTTTCTATAGAGAGTTGAATTATTTAATCAAGCTTGAGAATATTATATTATTCTATAATATAATGTTTGATTGATTATGTAAATGTTACAAATTATTTGTCATTAGAGAAGTGTCATTTAATCAAGTGAGAGAATGTTATATTATTTTATAAATAACACAATATTTTGATTAAATGAATTATGTGACAATTAATAGAGTGTGATAATTGTTATTTTGTCTAATGTAACATATATTGTGGGGTTACAATTCTTAAGAAAAGATGACCATAAGTTTTGTAGCTCTCACAAATATTCACCAATTTATGTGTAAAAGGAGTTACATATCTTAAATTTCATTTTCATTAAGTAAAATATTTTATAGTTGTTGTGTGTGTATTTCTAACTCTCAAGGGAGTTTGGTGGAATTAAAAAGAACAAATAGTGGATGAGAGTAACTCTATAAATAGAAATCGTTTTGCTCACTTTGATGTAATGTGTGAATGTGAAAAAACACACTATATATAGATTAGAACACTTGTGATGACATGCTCATCTTTAGAACACTATGATGAGTATGAGAGAAAGACTTGATGAATCCTTAGAAACATTTCTAGAGAATATTCTCAAAGTGTTTTTATGAGGGAGGAAATAACGTTTAGGAAAAATGTTTTGAACCTTATTTAAGTCTATTATTGTTCTTGAGAATTTCATCTTCTACCTTCTACTCTTGTGATAATTGTCATAAATTATATAAATCTTTTGTCACTATTATGTAATATCATTTGTTAATATTGTATATATTCCAACATATTCTTACATCGTTTAACAATCTAGCTAAAGTGATATCATAGTGGGACAGCCCTGAATGATTTTGTAATGTATTGTGATTAATTATATTTTACTTTCTTTGTATATTTTTTTTAATTTAATTTTTATTTGTAACTTTTTATATTTTGCTCATTTATTTTTATGTCTATAAGATTATGTACTAACTTTATATTTACAAATACACATATATTATAGATTAAATATAACTATTTATTTTCTACTCGTGTACTTTTTTTTTTTGGTTGGATATGTGAATTTCCACGATAATGAATATTTATATATATATATGAGCATTTTATGTATGGTAATTACTTTTGTCTCTATTGTAGGAATATTTTTTATTTTCGGTATTTGGAGAAATTATAACTAATTTTTTTATATGACAACATACATGATAATTATAGTAGCATCCTGCCAATTTTTCAGAAAATTCTGAATAATTTACAGTGCAAAAATCTAAGTTTAAATAGTCTATTTTCCACGTGTATAAAGTAAATCAAGTACACGTGCAACTAACAATGTAAACTCTGATTTCAGCACCGTAAATTATCTGAAATTTCTCAAAATTTGGCGGGATGTCTATTATAACTATAATGTACGTCATCATGCTTACAATTGGGACAACAGTAATGTATCTGCCTAAAAAAATTATATATAATCAATATATACTTTTTTTTCTTTTGGAGAAGCATCTATTGTGGCTGCCCTTTACTAGATCAATAAAATTAATTTTCCAATATACAAGTAAAAAGTAGTTATGACGAAAAAAAATCTATAAGTTTTTGTACATCCCTTTCGAATGATTGTGTCTTGATGACGGAAATTATGAAATTGTGGAGCAATAACAGTCCATCTTGAATTATATCTTGAGCAATGACTAATTTGTAAATATTTGTTAACATACATTATTTTACTGATGTTAATTTCTAACCTCAATATGCTAAATTAATCTCTTCCTAGTTAAACTAAATTACTATCTATATTTTATATTAGTTTTTGTGAATTTCTTCTGTTTCGAATGGTCTCAGCTGCCGAAGCTGGGATAATTAAAACAGAACAATACTACGTAGAGATTAGCTGATTTACTACCCGTGGTCTAAAACATGGAATATTTTCAAGAATCACACACCAAATTTTATGTTTACTTATTTCAATTTTCTTTATTTTTGTCACTCAAGATTCAAAGCCAATCAACTATTCATGAGTGATTTTAGGCCTAAAGGCAAAGGAGATAGAATCTATATTTGGAGTGAATGAAAATGATCTCAGCCCAATTAGAGACTGAGAATTTCTATTACATTTATGAAGAGTATGATTACAAAGGGTGAGTGTAACACTCTAGTTATCCCAAGATAGTTACGATGAACTTTGAATCGTGATTTAACTCGCTAACCGAGTTCTTTGGTTAAAAACGTGCTTCTAGGTGTTATTAATAGGTTAAAGTGGAAAACCAATCAAAAAGAAATTATATATTTTATTCAAAACAAAAAACTGTTTATGGGCCCATAAAACCGTTTACAAGTTATGTACAATGCAAAATGGTTATTACAGTATAAAATTTATAACCCACCGATCTAAGCGGCAAAAATAGGGTAAACCCCCTAGTTCCCCTAAGAACTCCTTGGCCGTGGTGATCAAGCGGCTGCATATGTACACATCACCACCTAAGCTCTCCACTCATGGTTGGGTGAACTTTTCTTTCCCTTTACCTGCACCACATAGCACCCATGAGCTAAAGTCCAGCAAGAAAACTCAATACTGCATGAATATAATATCAAACGATGATCATAATAACCATCCAGGACATTTGGTCCAAAAATAGAGGAGTGACAGTTGTAAAAGTCACTAAGGTGGGTTCCGTTCCCTTTACAGATAAGTGATCATTTCACTAGCTTAAACGAGATAGGTATCTGGTGAAATAGTCACCAGCATAAAACTTCCATTGATTCTCAACTAACACTTCAAATTCCTCAACTGAAAACCATTAGAAAAACAGAGTATAGCTAAGGTTTCATGGTTGAATTCTTACCTCAAGCTGGATTTAAATCCTCTTTAATGGATGAACTAAAGTCCTAAGCTTCAAACTTTGACTTCCTAGCTTGGTTCTTCAAATTGAGGTCCAAAAATTGAAAAGAAGAAGGAGGAGGAATGATGATCGGTTGAAGGAGAAGAGTGCTCTATTTTGGTAAGCTTCTACAGTCTACAAAGCTGATATATATCTTAGGGGTGAAAAGACTATTTTGGCCCTAGGTCAAATAAATGTTTCAAAAGACTCCCAAGGGTAAAACCATCATTTTCCACCCATTTTGTTAATCATAATTAACGCCCTCAAATTCTTGCTATTCTCAAATACCAATAAAATTATATCCCATTACCCTTTTATTCCCGGTAATGCTCTAATCATCAAACCACCTTGAGACTCACCCCGAGCCCGAGCTTAAACCTGTTATGACCAAACCGATAGTTTAAATTCAAAGATCGTCTCATGCCGAATAGCTCGAACAACTCCACATTTAAATGTGGTCTCAACAGCAGTTTACTGACATGCATACAAATATACAATTATGCCCTCAACGGGCCAAATTACCAAAATACCCCTGAAATTAACTGTGGACCGACACACATGCATTTAACATCATATTATAATATAATTCACATAAACATGCATATAATAGTTTAATGGCGTAATAAATCAATTATGGCTCTCCCGGCCTACTAATCCAACTATTAAACCACATTAGAGATTTTGAGGCATTACAGTGAGCAATGTGTTCATTACACATGTTAGTGGTCCATAAAAAAAACAAAATTGATAACAACTTTGCAAAACAATCATGAGGCAATAACGGTCAAGACCACATCAGGAATTCTGTTGTTGCAGCAGGTGACTCTGCTCTAATTTGGCACTCAAATGCTGACATAGCATTTGATCTCATTTCTTTACACCACCCTTCAAACGAAAGGGTGAGTCCTTCTCTCTGAGTTTGCCAATCATCATATGAAATCTTGCTAGTGACTTGCCTTTAGGAAGGCAATCTGCTACTTGATCTGAGGATGGTACATGTAACGCCCTGGATAGCCAAGACCGTTACACTGTGTGTTTATAAAGTGCCAGACTTGCTAATCAAGTCATTAAAGTAAAAGCGTGTTAATGAAACAGTAGAGGAACTAGGGTTAAAAGTGTTTTGGTCTCAAAAGTTACAATTTTCATTAAGAGACATTATCCGGTTACACGGGATCCCAATTTAAAAATCAGTTTAAAGATCGTTTATAGAAGTTGTAAGACTCAGATATAATAACCAGCCATACTAAGGCAAAACAAGCAATTAGGTAGTCCTTGTCCTGGTCCACTTCTCGATCGTGGTGATCGAACAGCTAGCTATGTACATTTCACCTTGGAGCTCTCCACCTCGGGCTTGGTCCAGCCTGCCCTTGCCTTAACCTGCACCACGTAGAACCCGTGAGCCAAGGCCCAGCAAGAAAGCATGATAACATAGTAAGATCAGCAACACTTAACAAATATTTCACAATGCTCAACCAAGAATTCAACATTTCATACATTTATCCAATCAGTAATAACAGTTGTCATCCAGACAGTCAATCAACTATATTCATAGCGCAATATTCACGTTCCTAACCAATAGATTGTCATACCCATCAAATAACATTCAGGGTTGGCGCCCTTAGTCGCACCCTCTATTTAGCACACTTTCTTCGGCTCAATAGGGCCGCCCCCAGTGTAATACTCACTGACTCCGGCCAGCTTAACCGAGATCAGTGATAAACAAGCTGCCTCAGCTCCCAGTGGCTGAGCCGCGCCCCAGTGTGCAAATAATGATTCCGACACCCTTAGGCCGGTAATCGCCTGTCCCATGGCGTAATAACACCATCTCACGACATGATAAACAAATATAGGGAGCTCTTAGTCCCATCGTGTCCACATGATTATTCATATTCACATAATAATGCATACAAACATAGGGAACACTTAGTCCCAACCTAACCACATACTCAGGTGCAGCTTTCTTACCTTTCAATTCACTGGTTTCCGATGCCACGTAGCCACAAGCACGGTCCTCTACCCTGAGCCTCTCCAAAGTCCTAATCAAAACACAAATATAATATTCTTTGTCATTAACCAATCCAAGACTACCTTCCCGGTACCTAATCCACACTCTCGGAACCCCCAAAACCTTAGAACAACACCCCGGAGACATCCCCCGAACCCCCGGAGGAAAGGTCAAAAATTGCAAAATATAACACCCTGAAATTTGCCTTGTGCCGCGGCACCCAACACCAGAGACCCCTAGGCCGCGGCAAGCAAAAGCTGTGCCGCGGCACACCATCGCAGACCCAGAATTCTGGGTTTTTCCCTCACCTTTTCCCGAGCTCCAACCTCTCCAAATCACCCCAAACTCCATCCTAAGTCCCAAAATCAACTCTAAACCCTTAATAAACCTCACAATAACCCAAAAACATCATGCCCAAGCTCATTCACACCTTCAATCCTAAAATCCACTCTTGAATTTCACACTTAACAACTCAAACCAAAAAATTAAGAACAGCTTGAACTCAAACACAAACCACACCCCAAACTCCCTATACCTTAACAGAAACAAGCCTAATAATCACACAGAAACCTTACCTTGAGTGGTGAGTCCAACCTCCAGCTCTAAACCTCCTTCCCCCTTGATTTCCCAATTCTGAGTTCATACAAAACCAGCCACCAATTTGTTTCAATTCACACTTATCAACCAAAAATCAGACTTGAAACTTAGATATACCATAACCAAAATCTTACCTCTGAGTATTCTTGGTCTAAACTTGCTTGACAACTTCAATCACTCCTTAATTCTCCTTCCAAGAGCTAAATTCAGCTTCTCCCTTCCATCTTAGTTTTGCTCCTCTAGGTCTCCAACATTCAGCATAAAGCCCCTTTCTCCAAGTGTTATACGTATTGTATTTTCCTTCAGCTCTTACTCATCTATTCCCTGCCAAAAGACTAATTTAACCCTCCATTTATATCCTTTACTAACTAAACCTCAAGGGCATACCTGTCCTTTCATCAGCTTTGCAATTCTACCACTTTCCCATAAAACCTGTTACTCTCTATGGTTACTAACAGTTACGCATGTTACCAAATCACCAGTTACCAATATCTAGTTTTCTAGGACCGTCCCGGCACGTGCATCACACTGGTATCACGGCACCCACGTGGTACGATTCACACATCATAATTATCACATAATATAATTCACATAGTCATATAACATGCTTAAAATCATAATCATGCATCTTAATCATAATCATCACACATAATTCTCATCATGCCCTCCCGGCACACTAATCAAGGCCCTTAAGCCTTATTAGTGAATTTGGGTCGTTACAGTACATATCTTACTTCAAGTTCATTCTTTAGTACTTTGTCTCGCACAAAATGCACGTTGATCTTGACGTGCTTTGTTCTTGCATGGCACACTGGATTGACTGCAAGGGCACTTGGACTCACATTATGACACCAAGTAATAGACTTAGTTGATAAAAGGAACTTCAGCTCACGCAAGAGAGACTCAATCCATGTTATTTCAGCAACAACATTGGATAAGGCTCTATATTCTGATTCAGTACTGGATCGCAACACCACAGCTTGTTTCTTCGATGATTATGACACAAGTGTATCCCCAAGGTAAACACAATAACTAGCTACTGATTTCCTATCATCCGGGCAACAAGCCAATCCGCATCAGAGTACCCCATAATAAACAACCTGTCATTGCAGCCAAGATGCAAGCGATAATTGATTGTGCCTTTGAGGTATCTCAAAACTTTCTTTGCTCCACTCTAATGGACTGTAGTTTGTAATGTTAGGAAAAATTAGATTGCCTCAATGGAAATGGTAAGATAGTACGACTCTATGCAATAATATTACAAATGAAAATTGATTGATTGAATAAGGTTACAACTCTATAACTGAAAAATACAAATAAACTAAAGAACAAGAAGAAGAATAGAATAGTGAAAAATACAGCTCAAAGCAAAATATTACAAGTAAAGTAAAAGTGTTTTGAAATAAAGAAAAGAATATTACAACTCAAAACAAGAAATACAAATAAACAAAAGAGAAGAATATGAAGATGAAGAGAAATATAATAGAAAGAAAGAACAAACAAACTAAATAGAAACAACTCTCACTCACACTACCAAAGTGAAGAGTGTTGGGGATCACCAACTTGAACAAGGTTTGAAACCTTTGTCCAAAAGGTTATTTCCCCCTAACTCAAGCACTAAGGGATCTCTCACAGATTATAGGAAATGCTTTATGGAATTATCAAGCCTCAAGGTGTTTCTAGCCAAGTGCTCTAATGGATAGAAATGTTGCGTCTTTCAAGTGAGCTATAGACTCCTATTTATAGAGTTTAGAGACACCCTTTGAATTTCAAATTCCACCAACCCCTATGACTGTTACCAATGTTTAATTAGATTAATATGGAATTAAAAATGAGATTTGAGAGTTATTTGGGTTTTTTGAGCAGTTCAACAAAGATTGAAAAAACTGAAAAATTGTCAGTTTTTGGCCTGTAGCCACGGCCAGAGACATTAATGGCCGCGGCCACTACTCTCTGTCCTACTGGCCGCGGCCACTGACCATTTTCAGCACAAAATTTTGTGCTGTTTTTCCAAACAGTTCCAAACCCTCCCAAATGATTTTGTAACCCCAAAAACATATTATTGAGGTTAAAATCATATCTCTAACAGCCATTTCTCAAATGGCTTTATGAAATTCATCTCAATATTGTGTAACACCAAATTTACACAATAAATGGTAATATTTGGAAGTTACAAATTTGTAACACCAAATATGTTACATTATTTGGATATATCTCATATATCTAAATATTGTATGTAACGACACAAAATCACTAATAACGCTTAAGAGCCTTAATTAGTGTGCCGGGAAGGCATAATTGGAGGTTAAGAGAATTAATGGTAAGAATTATGTGGGTAGATTGATAAATATATATATATATATATGCGTGTACAGGTGTGTGCATTTGTAACTATCGGCACGAGGCGATCCTAGGGAGCAAGTAGCGGGAAAGTCACAACGGGGTTTAATAGTTAACTTTGGATAAGTTAGGGATATTATAGGTATCGGGTAGTTAATTAGACTATTGGGTTATGAAAATAAATATATGAAGATATATTTGAGGTCAAGGTGTCTAGGTGGGAATAATGGGAGATTTTACCATTTTGGCCTCGGGGACGGTTCCGGCACCCCGAGCCTTGGGTTTGACTTAATAGATAAGTTAGACTTAAGGAAGTCTTTAGAAGGAAAATAGACCGAATAAACACTTAGGCTCTCTCTCTCTCTCTCACGCTCAAGGAAACACAAAGGAAACCAAGGGGAACTAGTTGGGATTTCTGAGTTTGGTAGTGAGAATTTGAAGGTCTAGCTCATGGATTGATCAAGCACTAAAACTGGGATAAGGTAAGCCTTTAATTCTCTTCTCTGTGGTTAGGATTCTGGTTTTGGTTAAGTGTTGAAACAAAGTTATTTTTGGTGTTTTAAGGCAGAATTAAAGAAGGGAACTTGGGGACCTAGCTTGGCTATAGCTTGGTGAAGTGATTCTACAGCAAAGGTGAGTCTCTACTCCTGGTTTAGAGGTTTTTCATTGAGTTTGATGCCTGGTTTGTGTGTGTTTTAGCACTTGGGTTTCAGAAATTGAAAGGAAGAGATTGGAGTGTGTTAGGCTGTGTTTTCTTCGGAGTTATGTTGTTTAGATTACGCTAAAAAGGTTGGAAATCAATTGGTTAAGAGTTGGGGAGTTTTGGGATGGTTTAAGGTAAGGTTTTGAGCTTTAAAATGGTGAAAAATCTGGGTTCGAAGGGGAGGGCCGAGCTCTGTTCTAGAGCGCTGCGGCCCTAGCATGCAAGGAAGCCAAGGGGGCTCGACCAAGGGGGCGCGGCGCGGCGCCCAAGGCAAGGGCCGCGGTGCGTGTGTGGTTCAGTGAGGGAGTAGGCTCTGTTTTGGGGAAGGGCCACGGCTAGGCTTTGGGGGCCGCAGCCCTTGGTTGCACACTTGAGATTTTTGAGGGTTTTAAGCATGGGGGAGTGGTCTAGTGTGCTCGGGTTTGGTTTCACCACCGTGCTTGGTGGAATTTGGAATCCCGGGGGTTAGTTTTGTCACTGGAAACCTATATTGGAGTATTAATGGAATCCATTATCTTGGTTGTGACTAGGTGATAAGCTAGGGCTCCGGAATGGATCGTGTTCGGGGGTCGTCCTCTCTAATTAAAGCACTTGGAATCAAAGTAAGAAAACTGCACCTGTGTATGTGGATAGGATGGGACTAAGTGTTCCCTATATTTGAATGTGCTGTTATATGGTTGCGATACACCATGTGGATATGTTGGGACTAAGAGTTCCCTATAATGATACGAATGTCATAAGGTGGTATTATGCCACGGGGACATGTGGTAGCGGCCTAAGGGTGCCAAAATCTACACTTGCGCGTAGGGCGCGGCTCGGACACTGGTATCCGAGAACAGCTTATTATGCACTGAGCTCGGTTAAGCTAGCCGGAGTCAGTGGGCATGTCACTGTAGTTGGCCTAAGCGAGCCAAAGGCAGTGAGTTAAACAGAGGGTGCGGCCTGCAGGCGTTAACCCTAGTTATTGCTTGATATGTGTTTCTTGTGGATTAATGTTTGTGACCTAATGAGTGTCTGGAGCTGGATTAATGGTTTTTGGTCAGTGTGTTGCTTTGAATAAATTTTATGGCCTGATGGTACTGAATAGTATTTTGTGGTTATTGGACTATGCTTTGTGAACTGCTAGCTGCTATAACTGTTATGTTATGATACTATGTTTTCTTGCTGGGCTTCGGCTCATGGGTGCTACATGGTGCAGGTAAGGCAAGTTGGCCATGGGTTGGAGAGCTCTGGGGGCAAGGTGTACATTGTCAGTTGCTCGGCCGCCACGGTCAAGGATTGTACAGAAACGGGAACCTAAAGTGTATATTTTGCCATTAGAGTGGCTTGGTCAACTATTTGTAATTAAGAATTTTGTATTTACGTTATTTAAACCCTGATTTGGGATCCCATACAATAAACGTCAGTTTTCAATAAAGTTTAACCGTTTATAATCAAATTCTGTTTAACCTAATCCCTTGTGTCAATAGATACACAGTTCAAACTAAATGACTTGACTAGCAAGTCTTACACTATTTCAAACATACAGTGTAACGGTCTTGGTTATCCAGGGCGTTACATTGTAACTCTTTATTATATGTTACAATATGTGACACTCTTTGTCACATTTATTTAATATAAAATATTATAATATAATATAATATTACATTATATTATAAAATAATATAACATGTAACGCCCTACTTTCTTAGAGTCATTACTAAGTGAGTTAAAAGCGTGTCATTAGCTCGCTAATTGAAGTTTTAGGTTAAAAGTGTAGCTAAACTATAATAAAAGTCATTTAAAGGCATTTAATTTTAAAATGTGGTCATCCATTGAAAACGTAAAGAGTTATACATTTGAGATCCCAAAATACTGTTCAGATTATACTTTACTTCTCAAAATACATTTAAGGTCGACCTAAGCGACAAATCAACCAAATACATTACATTATCCCAAAATAACCCTGGCTGTGGCGGCCAGGCAGGCCGAACATATACCCGTCGCTCCACGCTCTCCGTACTCATGGTTGGTCGACCCTTCCTTTACCCTTACCTGCACCATAGAGCACATGTGAGCTAAAGCCCAACAAGAAAACTCACATATAACATATTACATTATACAGCAAGACAACCAACATGCTAAACATATAACGGCCAACGCCGTCCCAGGCGCTTTACCAGGCCCTGGGTTCGCGGTCTTCACCGAAACGATGACTCAAGCATCCTAGGAGGGTCTCGCCCTAACGGCCTGCACTCTGCGTGCTCAACGCCGATCCCAACCCCTTACCATACTAATCTTTTTGCCGTTCTCGGCCTTTGCCATTTCCGGCCTTCGCCGTTCACTCACAAATATGCATCACATAACATAATATCAATAGAAATTTAAACATATACTAAACATAAACAACAGGGATATGCCCTGCAATTCAATCACTAGGGCTATGCCCCGCAATACAAACAATAGGGCCACACCCTGCTCTACAGATACAACATTTTTCTTACCTATGTCCCGAGCTATCTGAGCACCGCAATCCCAAGCACAGTCCTCTAATTCGAGCCTCGTTGAAAACCTAGTCACAACATATTCATAATAGCCATCCATCAAGTTCTAATCCAATATATAACTTCAATATATTAATCTAGCCTCCGGGACCTTGGATTCAACCAATTCGGGTAATAAAATCCTTCCCGAGCCTTAACATTTGAGTTCTCGAGCTAAAAACCTTCAAACAACCAATATTTGCATTTGAGCCGCGACGCGCTCTAGTCAGAGGCAAAATGCCTCTCTGCTGAGAAACATGAGTCGCGACGCGCTATACCTTGCGCCGCGGCACGCCTAGCTAGACAGAGGCTTCCAGCCTCTTCGACACACACGGGTCGCGGTGTGTCACGGGCCGGCTATTTGGGTATTCCAACTAGACGGAACGTGCGGCACTTGCAGACTCTTCAAGCTAGCAAGTCAGCCTACAACACACACCTACAGGCAAACAAACTCAGCGGTTAGCCACATACACATCTCGGACATGCAACGGGCGATAACGAAGTATGAGCAAGCACAAAGCAAGTCATTCCTAGGAACATCCACACAACACAAAGCACACAACAAGGCAAGTGGCACACAATGGCCCAACGAAGGTAACAAACAAGTAACACATAAGCAACAAGGAAGCACACAGGGGCAAGTATGGATAAATGTTATTTCATTAATATATAGCCTTGATAGGGCAAGGGAGTACACAGCTTTGGCCCCTATCTGCTGATGGCCATGGTGCTTCCCTAAGTCACCAGGTCACCTCCCCCTAAGGAGCCTTCTAGGGAAATAAAGTCTTCCCAGGAACATATATGATTTTTGTCTGGGAGACATGTGCAATATTACAAAACTGCCACTACCCTATCCCATGAGGTTGCTTGGTGCAAGACTTGACTAATGATCAAGCACCAAGGCATGCTCATTACAAAATGGCCCCATGTGGGTGTGCCAAAGGGGCAGCACGCCACACTCTCCCCCACTCAATCCTTCGGCGCCCTCGACGAAGTAGCTTGTAGATCTTCAATCTTCTGCGTGAGCTTCTTCAAGTCTTCCGCCCTTTCCCAGCAGATCTCGTCGTCAGCGAGCCCCTTCCATTTTACCAGATATTCTTTATGCTTTTTACGGTCAGTGGTGACCGTCCTTTCCACCAGGATTTCTTTAGGTTGACGCTTGCTCCTTGGCTGAACGATGACTCCTCCTCTGGTTGACTGGTTGCGCACTGGATTTGCTGGATCTTCGTGATACGGCTTCAAGTTGCTGACATGAAGGACCAGGTGTATCTTCATCCAGGCTGGTAGTTCGACTTTGTATGATGTTAGGCCAACTTTTGAGATGATTGAGACCGGACCCTCGTATTTGCGGACGAGTCTGATGTCTTTGTCCCCTCGGAATCTCAACTGTTCGGGCCTCAGCTTGATTAACACTAAGTCACCTGCTTTGAACTCCAGTGGTCTGCGCTTCTGATCAGCCCACTTCTTCATTCTTTTCGATGCTTTTTCTAAATAAGCTCGGGCAATCTCTGTCGTTTTCTTCCAGTCTTTTGTGAAGTGAAAGGCTCGCGGGTTTCGACCGCGATATTCATCCACTGTGTGGGGTAACAGTGGCTGCTGTCCATTAACAACTTCAAAAGGGCTCTTATTCGACAAAGAACTATTTTGAGAGTTGAAACAAAATTGAGCTACATCGAGTAGTTGCGGCCAATTCTTCTGATTGGCATTGACAAAGTGGCGCAAGTACTCTTCCAACATCCCGTTGAATCTTTCTGTCTGCCCATCTGTCTACGGATGGTAGCTCGAGGAAATATTCAGTTGTGACCCCAAGAGATTGAATAATTCGGACCAAAACGTCCCCGTGAATCTTCCATCTCGGTCACTGACTATGTTCTGGGGCACTCCCCAATATTTGACAATATGTTTGAAAAATTGTCTGGCTGTCTCTTCTGCCGAACAGTACTTCGACACTGGGATGAATGTTGCATACTTCGAGAATCTATCCACGACCACCAAGATCGCACTTAAATCTCCTGTCTTCGGAAGACTGGTGATAAAGTCAAGCGACACGCTCTCCCACGGTCGGCTTGGGACTCGCAAGGGCTCCAACAACCCAGGTGTCTTGTTCCTATCGACCTTGTCTTGCTGGCAGACCAGACAGGTCTTGGTGTACTCCACTACATCGTCCCGCATTTGTGGCCAGTAGTATCCCTGCTTCAAGAGGGCATGGGTTCTCTGCCACCCTGGATGGCCTGCCCACAGAGTGTCATGACACTCGCTTAGTAATGTCCTTCGCAAATCTCCAGCTTTTGGGACATACAAGCGCCCCCCCTTTAGCCCACAAAAGGTCATCCTCCACCCAGAACTGGCGAGTCTTGCCTTTTTTACGAGCTTCAGGATGGTCCTGACAACTGGGTCTTTCTCTAGGTTTTCTTTAATGCGTTCCTTGAGTGGAGTGTTCACCACGCTAGCCGATAAACTAGCCATGATCTTTAGAGTCGCCAACTCCGCTTTGTGACTCAAGGCGTCAGCTGCCTGGTTCAAGCGTCCTGCCCTGTGCTCAAAACGGAAGTCGAATTCCGCCACAAACTCCTGCCATCGAGCCTGCTTAGGGGTCAGCTTCGGCTGAGTAAGGAAATGACTCACAGCTGCATTATCCGTCTTCACCACAAACTTTGACCCCAGCAAGTAATGCCTCCATACTCACAAGCAATGTATAACTTCGAGGAGCTCCTTCTCCTGGGCAGTATACCTCCTCTCAGCTTCAGACAGCTTGCGACTTTCGTATGCAACCGGGTGGTCCTCTTGTACTAGTACCCCTCCCAGGGCATAATCTGATGCATCTGTCTGTACTTCGAAGGGCTTGCTAATAGTTGGCAAGGCAAGAACAGGATCCTTCATCATGGCTTCTTTCAAACTTCTGAACGCTTCAGCACATTTGTCAGTCCACGCCCAAATCACACCCTTTTTCAGAAGCTCGGTCAAGGGTGTCGCCCTTCTTGAGTAGCCATCCACAAATCGTCTATAGTAGTTGGCTAGGCCCAAGAAGGAGCGGAGTTCTTTCACGTTTGTGGGGGCTTTCCATTCCTGGATTGCCCTCACCTTATCCAGATCCATACGAATACGGCCACGTTCCACCATGTGGCCTAAGAACTTGATGCTCTCCTGTGCAAACGAGCATTTCTCTCGCTTCACATATAGCTGGTTCTCTCTCAACTTCTGAAACACTTGAGCCAAGTGTTCTTGATGCTCCTCTATCGTGGCGCTATAAACCACGATGTCATCCAAGTACACCACCACGAACTTATCTAGATACTCGTGGAATACTTGGTTCATTAGTGTACAGAAGGTAGCAGGTGCATTTGTCAACCCAAACGGCATTACTCGAAACTCAAATGCTCCATATCGAGTAACACACGTAGTCTTTGGTTCATCCCCATCTGCAATCCTCACCTGATAATAGCCCGATCTCAAGTCCAACTTCGTGAAGTATTTGGCTCCACTTAGCTGGTCGAACAAATCAGCGATTAGAGGAATGGGGTATGTGTTGCGAACTGTCACCTTATTGAGAGCCCTATAGTCGATGCACAGTCTCAAGCTCCCATCGTGCTTCTTCTGGAATAGCACCGGTGCGCCATATGGCGCCTTCGACGGTCTGATGAAGCCTGCCTCCAATTGCTCTTTTAATTGCTTCCTCAATTCTTCTAGCTCAGGGGGTGCCATTCTGTATGGCGCTTTTGTTGGAGGTTTCGCTCCAGGCACCAGCTCTATCTGGTGATCAATCACCCTCTTTGGTGGCAAGGCTTTGGGGAGTTTATCTGGCATCACATCCCCATACACCTTCAAGACCCTCGTAATTTCTAGTGGAACAATTTCTTCCACTACTTCTTCGAACACGGTGGGTACAGCTACATAAGTCGGCTCCTGCTTCCTCACACCCTTCTTGAACTGTAAAGCTGATAGAAGCTTCACAACAGGGGGTGGCTTCACCTTTGCAGGTACCATTGAAGGAGTCTCTCCCATTATGAGTAAGCTTCCAGTGGCAGGAATTGGAATGGCACCTTTCTCGGTTAGAAAGTCCATTCCCAAAACTACATCGAAGTCGTCCATATGGACGACCACCAAATCAGTCTGCCCTTCCCACGTGTCGATCTTCACTTTTACCCCTCTAGCCACGCCAGATGTGGCCAAGGCTTTGGAGTTGACCGCCTTCATGCGGCCTGCATCTTTCTCCAGCTTTAGTCCCAGTCGCTTTGCTTCGAGTTCAGAGATGAAGTTGTGGGTGGCGCCAGTATCAATCATCACGCTTTTGGCAGGTTTGCCATTGACAGCGGCATCCACGAACATTAGCCCTTTCCCCAGGGTCTTCTTCCTTTTCTCGCCATGCTTCTTGAGAGCGTTCAACAGGTGGACATCGCCCATGTGCGCGTACTCTTCTTCTTCCTCTTCTCCTTCACCCTGTTGTTCTTGGCCAATGAGGGCATTTATCTTGCCCCGGAATTGGCAAACTGCCGACTTGTGTGGGCCTTTGCAAATCCAACAAGCTAGCGGCTTCTTCCCTACAGCAGCATCTGTCCCACTGGAAGAATTGGACTCAGCTGTCCTCTTCTCTCCCCCACTCTTACCCTGCCAGGACTTCCCAGACTTCTTACTCCCGGCGCTACTTGAGCTGGCTGGAGGGGTAGCCCTTTTCGGCAGGCTACTCTCCGGAGTGTAGTCTGTTAAGCGTTCGGCAGCAGCTTGAGCGGTGGCTAGATCAGTCACCCGCTGTCTTTGAAGTTCTTGCTTGGCCCATGGTTTCAATCCCTCGAGGAAGCAGAAGAGCCTGTCCACTTCGGACATGTCTTTAATATCGAGCATCAGTCCCGAAAATCTCTTTACATACTCTCGGACTGTCCCGAATTGTTTAAGCTCTCGTAACTAGTGACGAGCTATGTAAGCTACATTTTCTGGCAGAAACTGCGTCTTTAATTCCCTCTTCAGGTCCGCCCAAGATGTGATGGTACACCTGCCATTCTCTATATCATCATATTTGGTCCTCCACCACACTTTGGCATCCCCCGACAAATACATGGTAGCCATGGCGACCTTTCCATCTTCCGAATCGGCCCGCACGACTCTAAAGTAATGTTCCATGTCAAAGAGGAAATTCTCCAAATCCTTTGCGTCTCTGGCCCCATTATAGGGCCTCGGCTCGGGTACTTTGGCTCGGCCATATTCCATACCTATCGGCCCTGTTGCAGGGGCATTCCCAACCGCTCGCATGGTCAGGTTTACCTTGGCAGACAGCTCAGCCATTTCTTCTCTGAGTACACTGACTGCCTCCCTGCAATCTTCCGTCGTGTCATTTATTGAAACTTCTTGTTCCTTTAGCATGCGCTCCACTGCCGCGATGCGCTCTTCCCACCGAGGGGAAACAGAAGTACTTGTTGGAGTGTTTCTTTTCTCCAACGCGATAATTCTGGATAGAAGAACATCATTCTCCTTCTCCAACGCAGCTATGCGATTGTTTGCATCAGACGAACCCGTGTCCTGACTTGCAGAGGAAAGATCCCTGACCCTCTCGTCCAGGCCATCCAGTTCCCCTACTCGCTTCTCAAGAGCTTCGATCCTCTGAGTGTGGCTCACCATAGTGTGTTTTTGCCAAGCGCTTTCTAACTTGGCTCTGATACCAACTGTCACGGGCCGGCTATTTGGGTATTCCAACTAGACGGAACGTGCGGCACTTGCAGACTCTTCAAGCTAGCAAGTCAGCCTACAACACACACCTACAGGCAAACAAACTCAGCGGTTAGCCACATACACATCTCGGACATGCAACGGGCGATAACGAAGTATGAGCAAGCACAAAGCAAGTCATTCCTAGGAACATCCACACAACACAAAGCACACAACAAGGCAAGTGGCACACAATGGCCCAACGAAGGTAACAAACAAGTAACACATAAGCAACAAGGAAGCACACAGGGGCAAGTATGGATAAATGTTATTTCATTAATATATAGCCTTGATAGGGCAAAGGAGTTCACAGCTTTGGCCCCTATCTGCTGATGGCCATGGTGCTTCCCTAAGTCACCAGGTCACCTCCCCCTAAGGAGCCTTCTAGGGAAATAAAGTCTTCCCAGGAACATATATGATTTTTGTCTGGGAGACATGTGCAATATTACAAAACTGCCACTACCCTATCCCATGAGGTTGCTTGGTGCAAGACTTGACTAATGATCAAGCACCAAGGCATGCTCATTACAAAATGGCCCCATGTGGGTGTGCCAAAGGGGCAGCACGCCACACGATGCCTAATGAACAGAGCTGCGACTCAAGCCTCCAAAACGAGAATTCCCATTCATTTTTACAAGCTAACCTCCTTGAAAATAATTCTAAACACATCCCAAGGGTAGAGTTGAGTCCCATAATCATTCTACTACACCTTAAGCAGTGCTAGTACCCCAGAAACTAACTAACTCACCCCAATTCAGACCAAATTCAATCTTAAGTTCAAAACTCAAATAAGTTCATTCTCAACAGAATTGATCCTCAAAACATGCAAGTAACCTTACCTCAATGAAGATTTCGAGCTTAGTCCAGCTCTCCAACACCCTAAGCTTATCTTCCCCAAGTTTCAAGCTTTAGTTTCTGATTTTCTCCTCCAAAATTCCAAAGATCATCTAAGTACCCAAGAGGATGAGAGAAAGAGCCAAGAGAGAGTGCAAGAGTTGAGATTCCTTCTGTTTTGTTTTCCTTCTAACTCCCTCTAGAGTCCTAACAGCCAAAAGAGTCTAAGCCTATCCATTGCCAAAAGTCTAAAATGCCCTTAAGCTTATCTAAATCTTCAAATGCCACCAAGGGCAATTCTGTCATTTGACATATCTCGCTAACTCCTTGAGTGTTCCTATAAATTCCCATTTAATCCTGACATGTCCAAATAATTACTAAATTACTACCCGTTACTCGGTAATTCATGAACATGTATAACATTCCCAAAATACCGCTAGGCTCCTCCCGAGCTGGGTATTTGACCCCGTTGTGACTTTCTAGCTAAACTGGTCCCTAGGACTGTCTCGGATCGTACATCACAAATATATCACTACTCACACGTGGTATCAATCACAATATATATACAAATATTACATTTATGTCATCAACGGGCTAAAATTACAAATATGCCCCTCATAGCCAAATGGAGCCCACATGCATATTTAATTCACCTAAACATGCATTTCTAATTACATAATCATCAAATTCATATATTAACGTAATTAAATCAATTATTGCTCTCCTGACATGCTAATCAAGGCCCTAAGCCTTATTAGCAAACTTGGGACACTACATAGTTGGTGTTTGAAGGAATTGGCTCAACTTGTTAACGACATAAGCAAAGTCAGGACGTGTGTGGCACAAATATTGCAAGGCACCAATAACACTTCTATACACTTTCAGATTAGCCAAATGTTCTCCATCAGCTAGTGACATTGGTCGGACAGCAACTATAGGTGTGGGACATGGCTTCAAGTTCTTCATATTATGTCTGTGAAGTAATTCTTCAATGTACTTGGACTGAGTCAAGTATAACTCTTGTCATCCCAAAAGACTTCTATACTGAGAAAAAATGTAAATGACCTAAGCCCTTCAGCGTCAACTTTCTGTTGAGTGCAACAATGAATTCTGTGATTTTTCCTGCCTTGTTCCCAGTAACAATGATGTCTTCTACATAGATTAGCACAAGTATAATTGTTTTGCCATCATTGTAAAAGAACAACGAATTATCCGCTTTCGAGTTGCTAAAATTCCATCTCAGGAGTGTATGTTTTAGCTGCTCAAACCAGGCCCGAGGTGCTTGCCGCAAGCCATATAATGACTTATGAAGTTTGCAAACATGATGAGGCTTTATTTTGTCTTCAAAGCCTTGTGGTTGAGACATATACACATCTTCTTCCATGTAACCATTCAGAAATTAATTATTAATATCTAGTTGTCGTATGATCCAATTTTTCGAGGCATCTATGGTGAGAATAATGCGATGTTGGAAAAATTATATTTTATATATAATAAATAGCCAATTTAGGCTAATGTGTTAATGGAAAATTGATGCCTTAAATGTGGTCCATTGATAGCTGCTTATAAATGCAGATTTGGTCAAGGATGTAATCACCGTAAAAATGGTGAATATTCTGATCGATATCAGAAATTATGGTAAAGATTGTGATTGATCAATATCACTAATTTTGTGGGATTTTTGGCATTAATTCCCTTGTGTTCACACTTGGTATTCCACCTCATATGAAGCCTATAAAAGGAGGCTTCACCTTTCATTCTAGACACACCAACAAAATAGAGTCACTCACTAAAAAGCTCTCTTGTCTTCTTCTTCTTTGTTTTTCGTAAGTCTTAAGGTGATAGAGTGAAGGTATCAATCCGAGTTCGCTGGAGTAGTGAAAGTGGTGTATTCCTCTACTCATTAGTCGTTGTATCCTGGGAAGTGGTTGCTCACGTATCCTCTAACACCAATCAGGTAGAGGTGGCAAATCTGCTTTAAGGAAAGCGTGTTTTACGTGCCTCGACTTTCTTTTCACTTATCAGTTTTATAATTTATTATTTTGTATTTATTTTTCATGTTCTTCAATTAATAATATATTATTATGTTTGTTAATTTTCTCCATTCTCTTTATTTAAACTTCTAACAATCTTAAAGCAGATTTTAACTCATTCGGAGAAGACGAACATATTGAAGGGCGGAAAATATTTCAGATTTTTTTTTTGTTTTGCCATTCAATCAGTGTTGATTAGATTTCTTAATATATGTTTTCATTGTCTTTTTACACTGCCAATTTTGTTTATGTATGTATATCTTGTCTACTATATATTTGCACCGTTTTCTGGCAAAGTTAATTATTTTAATTTTGATATTTACAATACATTGTATATATTCAGTTTATTTGCCACATTTATTAATCTTGCATATTTTGATTAACATGTACAGTATATATACATAATATATGTATTTTATTCATTTATTTCATTATTTTATGCATGTTAATTAAAAATATATATGGAAGCATGTATACTTAGTATGTTTAGTATTTGATTTTTTATATTGGTATGCATAAGTGTATTTATATTTTTTTGTCATTTATATATATATATATATGTATGGTATGTACTCGTTTTCTTTTATGGTATGTACTCATTTTCTTTTACACAGATATATTTCATGGGATAAATATATATACCTTATATATACACATAAAATTATATATATATAATGATATGCATAAATTATACTCATGCATATTAGGTTCACGTTTTTCTATGTATTTATTTATATTTATTTATAAGGTTAAATTACAATCAAGTATACATATAAATGGAAATTAATATATGCGTTTTATATGCCTGATGTTTATATTACTTTTACTGTCTATCTCATGTGTTTACTCACCACACATGTATAATTTTTTATTGATTGCTAAGATTATATACTTGATTTTAAAACATACTTGCTAAATGGTCAATTTAACACCAATCAGATATGGCTGAAAATATGGATGTCATTGCTACTGGAAGCATTGAAGGATCTCCCCGAACTCTAGCTTCAACCACCAAGGACCAATCTAAGGGTCAGGCTGTGCAAGTTTCGGTACCATTGGTACCAACGGTCTCAACGGTTCCTGTGAACCATAATGAGAAACCGGATAAGTTCACTGGGGTGAACTTCAAAACGTGGCAACAGAAAATACTTTTCTATCTGACAACATTGAATCTTGCGAGATTCTTAAAAGAGGATCCTCCCTTTATTGGAGAGGATGAGAGAGATGTGCAAACTCAGCAAGCAATTGACGCTTGGAAGCACGCTGAATTCCTGTGTAGGAATTATCTTCTGAATGGCTTATCTGACACTCTTTATGGTGTGTACAGTGTGAAGAAAACAGCCAAGGAATTGTGGAACTCTTTGGACCACAAATATAAGGCTAAAGATGCTGGCGCCAAGAAATTCTTGGTTGGTCAATTCTTGAACTTCAAGATGGTAGACTCCAAGAATGTGATAAGCCAAGTGCAAGAGCTTCAATTGATCATCCACGGGATCCATGCTGAAGGAATGGTTTTGAGTGAATCATTCCAAGTAGCTGAAATTATTGAGAAGCTACCCCCTGCATGGAAAGACTTCAAGAACTATTTGAAGCACAAGCGAAAGGAAACGAGTGTTGAAGATCTCATTCTCAGACTTCGCGTTGAAGAGGATAACCAAGGTAATGAGAAGCGAACCTTGAATCCCAATGTTGCCAAGGCAAACTTGATGGAGCATGATAGAGGCTCAAAGGGGAAGAATCCTAAGCACAAGCAAGGGCCCAAGTTGGGACCGAAAGGTGGAATTGCAAAGAAGCCAAAGTTCCAAGGGAAGTGCTTTAACTGTGGCAAGATGGGACATAAATCATCTGACTGCAAATTGCGCAAGAAGAAAGGCAATGAGACCTATATGGTGGACGCGATATCCCAAGAGGTCGCTGAATTAGACTTATGTGCCGTGGTCTCTGAAGTCAACCTGGTGGATGCGAATCCAAAGGAATGGTGGCTCGACACTGGAGCTACTCGTCATATATGTGCAAACAAGTCAGCATTCTCTGATCTGACTACACTGGAAAATGGAGAGAAGCTCTACATGGGCAACTCGGCAACCTCTGAGATAAAAGGGGAAGGAACTGTGTTCTTGAAGATAACGTCTGGAAAGAATGTCAAGCTGCAAAATGTACTGTATGTGCCTGACATTCGTAGGAATCTGATATCTGGAACTCTGCTGAGTGTACATGGGTTCAAGATGGTGTTTGAATCTCAGAAAATTGTACTCACTAAAGCGGGTGTTCCTATTGGGAAGGGTTATGTAAAAGAGGGCATGTGGAAGATGAATGTAATGGCTGTTAAGCCAAATGCTATTATTGATAATAATAAAGCTAGTACTTCTTCTGTTTACCTTCTTGAGTCTTCAAATTTATGGCATGGTAGACTAGGTCATGTTAATTATAATTCTTTGCGTAGATTAATTAACTTGGAAAAATTATATTTTATATATAATAAATAGCCAATTTAGGCTAATGTGTGAATGGAAAATTGATGCCTTAAATGTGGTCCATTGATAGCTGCTAATAAATGCAGATTTGGTCAAGGATGTAATCACCGTAAAAATGGTGAATATTCTGATCGATATCAGAAATTATGGTAAAGATTGTGATTGATCAATATCACTAATTTTGTGGAATTTTTGGCATTAATTCCCTTGTGTTCACACTTGGTATTCCACCCCATATGAAGCCTATAAAAGGAGGCTTCACCTTTCATTCTAGACACACCAACAAAATAGAGTCACTCACTAAAAAGCTCTCTTGTCTTCTTCTTCTTGTTGTTTTTCGTAAGTCTTAAGGTGATAGAGTGAAGGTATCAATCCGAGTTCGCTGGAGTAGTGAAAGTGGTGTATTCCTCTACTCGTTAGTCGTTGTATCCTGAGAAGTGGTTGCTCACGTATCCTCTAACACCAATCAGGTAGAGGGGGCAAATCTGCTTTAAGGAAAGCGTGTTTTACGTGCCTCGACTTTCTTTTCACTTATCAGTTTTATAATTTATTATTTTGTATTTATTTTTCCTGTTCTTCAATTAATAATATATTATTATGTTTGTTAATTTTCTCCATTCTCTTTATTTAAACTTCTAACATGCGAACCATGGATGGCTAAACCACGGGGCTGAAAGTCTCGCTAAAATCAATCCCAGGGTATTGATGAAACTTCTTAGCCACTAGGCGAGCTTTTAGTCGATGAGAAGAGCCATCTAAATTTTTCTTGACTTTGAACACCGATTTGTTCCCAACCAAATTGTAGTGAGGAGCATGTGGTACCAAGGACCATGTCTTGTTAGATTGGAGTGCATCAAATTCAGCTTGCATAGCTTGTTTCCACCCATCACTTTGGAGAGCATCTTCAACACAAGAAAGTTCCTCACTTACATAGTTCCATTGAGCTTGGCCCAAGTAAACTTTGGCTTTAAAAATGGTGGCCTTGGATCGTGTAGTCATGGGATGACTCGATTTCACAACAATGGGTATGGATGGAAGAGGAGATGATTCAGGTGAAGCTGGGGTTGTTACGGAAGTACCTAAATGAGCAAGTGAGGAACTAGAAGATGTACAATGATCAGGTGAGGGAGATGTCAAATTAAATTGATAACAACTTTGCAAAACACAATCATGAGGCAATAACGGTCAGGACCACATTAAGAATTCTGTTGTTGCAGTAGGTGACTCTGCTCTAATTTGGCACTCAAATGCTGACATAGCATTTGATCTCATTTCTTTACAAGAGGTGGTTGCATTATGCATATATTATAAACCATGTCTTGTAAAGGAAAAAAAAAATAGAATTAGAGAATATTTCTAAACATTCTTTTAGCAAACATCTCATTGGATTGAGTAGATTTCCTATCTTAACGAAAACTACTTAATTAATCTTTTTGAAAGCTGTACTAATTCTTTCTCATATTGTTATATGTGTATACAATAAGATTAGGTATGAATGCCGTTTACTTGCAAGAAATGTTATCCAAACGAATATTTATATAAATTTAGATAATCTAGATGATATATATATATATCCATGCATATCGTAATAGATATTTCTTTTTTTTTTTTTTTTGAAGAAAATCAAACAAATTTACATATTATTCGAGGCCCTTTGGTGTAGTAGAGAGTATATACTATATAGTAGTGCTACTTTCTTTTCTTTTTGTTTTATATAAATTGTCGTGGAATTTAGGTAGTTGATACGAAAAAAATGACACCTATAATTGAAATGTAGTCAATGCGTGATTAACGGGATAAAATTTGACCTATGTAGCAAAATGACTTATCAAACAATCAATGTCTAGCAATAGCCTGGCTGAAAGACATTATTATAATTATTCAGCTGTCGACTCCCTGATATCGATCAGAATACTTGTTCATTTTAATTTCTTGCAAAGGAAAACAGTGATTATTTATTTATTCAATATTAGATCTTCATGGACTGGACTTTGTTTTGAGAGAAATATCAATAAAAGAGAGACCACAAAGAATAATAATAATAAAAGACACTCCTAAATATATTCTTGACCATATGTATGGTCATACCACAGAGTTGAGTTTGTGTCGTTAAAAGATAAATGAAATCGTCATGTCAATAATAATGCATGTGATGTTTTCTGTGTTCTCTTACTTTGATATTTTTTGTGAATATTATTTCTAGTTTGTGTTCTATCTTTCAAATTATTTGATTGTAGTCTGTGTGGGATTTTATGCCTTTTTCCAGCTTCTTGTTTTGTTTGTAATAAATGTGGTTACTAATTTTGATTTTATTTGGTGGAATAATAGGATCAAGGTAACAACTGTTTGGACATTTATTTCTGATAGAGTGTGGGGCTATCTTTATCTTAGATTAGTTCTGAATTTAAAACGAGCGACACTTAACTAATATAAGAGTTTTTTTTTTTTTTTGAAAGGGCACTAATATAAGAGTTAAGTGAGTCATATTTAACAAAAGTTTAAAACTCAAAGAGCACAATAATGGTATTTTTCCTCATGAATTTCATCTTTAAGAGTAGATAATAAAAAAAATTCCACTGTTTATATTCTTAAATCAACATTTATGCATGTCTACATATACATATAGATAGTGACGGAGCCGTAAATTTTGTTTACCAAGGCAAAAAAAATGTATTTAAGGCATGAATGAGATAAAAAACTATTCAGGGGGTTCGCCAGTGCATATAGGCATAACATAAAATCAGATACCTATTTCCAGTATTTTAAATATATATATATATTAATGAATCTAAATTCGAAATCTTAGGTCCTTATGATTAATTATTATGATCATAAAAAGGGGCTTTAAATTACACATATTTTTAGCTTAAATACGTGCAATTCTCGTCTAATTATTGATCTCTCGTGATGAATAAATTGTAATTAATTAATTGAGTATATTCTACTTGTAGCAAATAATAAAATTTGTCTAGAGGCTCAAAGATGACAAAGAGTGAGTACCATACCGAACACACCGAGGCCAAAAGCAACCAAAATATTTATGTATTAATTGGCATTGGCTAACATAGAATCGATCGATAGAGAGTCCAAGCCTAACAACCAACCCAACCCAACCCGATCCTTTCATTCTCCTAAAGAGGCTACACACACCAACTTCAACCCTTCTAAAGTAAAAGCAACGAAACCTCATCTTATTACTACTTTTTTAAATCACACACACACACTCTCTCTCTATTATTACTATACATACTTAAACTATTCTCCTCTGGTTCCTTTATTATACCTTCTATTTCATAATGAAAAAGAGAAAAAGGGGAAGCAGAGATAGAAGAAGAAAGGAGCGTGTTAAGACAAAAGATAAGGTAATAATTATAAAGGGCAAATTATTAAAGCCAAAGAGAGGCCGGTACTTTCTTTCAATTTTCTTTTCCTTTCCACTACAAAAGTTTGATTAGTATAACCTTCCATATTTCCATAATTTTGGCTCCTCCATTCCCTTTTGGTCGCTATAATTAAAGTACTAATAATCCCATCACCAAAAAATTAAAAAGTATTCCAAATCCAAAATCCCACCCCAAATATATATTGCTTGTTTTGTCTCCTTATCAACACAAACAAAATAAGCCTACCTACTCCTCTATCTCTCTCTCTCTCTCCCTCTATTCCAATATGCTGTTCATGAGAAAGTCCCTTTCCTCCACCAAGAAGTTCTTCCACAGAACCTTTGGTAGTTTGAAGTGCCTCTTCACCGGAGGGTCCTACGAAAAGCTACCCAAATCCCCTCCCTGCAATCTATTCTCCGGCAATTCTACTGCCGCCACAACCGCCGCCGCTACCAGTGTCCTCCAATGGGATGCCGCCAGCTGTACCAAAAGGAGAGAGAAAAAATCAGACGGTGATGATCATCATATAATTAGTACTGCTACTACTACTACAAGGAGTGCTAATTGTCCAGTGGAGCAGAAGAAAAATGATCAAGCGTATCCTAGAAAGGTGATGATGATGAGTAATAACAAAAAGTTGGGAGATTATTGTAGTAAAAATAAATATTGTTTGGTGGAGGAGAAGCTGAAAGAGCTAGAGATGTTGGACGTGAGCAATGTGGACCATGTTTTGGACATAGAAGAGGTTCTTCATTACTATTCTCGTCTCACTTGCCCGGCTTACCTTGAAATCATTGACAAGTTTTTCGTTGACATGTTCGCCGAGTTGTTTGCCTCCTCCACGCCGGCCCACCGCCCCAACTCCAACTCCAACTCCAGGTTCCGATCACAATCCTCAATGATCAGATCCTAGAATACTCTCTACATTATTTTCCCAAAAAGGATAAATCTTGATTTAATTTGATTGTTTATTAATTAGTAACTTAATGTTTATGCTTATATATTTGAATTGAAGTGCTCTCTTCTTTTAATTTGATTCTTTCCCCTTATTCTTGGTTTGTAATTAGACTGTGAATGATTTTTTTTTTTCCGAATAAAAAAGTTACAGGCTTAGAGTCTTAGAGATTGGCCTAATTTGTTCATTCCATTATTGTCATTTAAAAAATAAAAGAAAAAAAAGGTTCAAAAGATGGTAAACATGTGGAAAATGTAGTTGGGATGACAATGATTATTGGTGCCAAATTCTGTCGTTTGCTCTGTTCTATGCGTTATAACTAGTTATTACTAGATTTGTTATTTTATTATTTGGTGTCAAATTATATTTCGATAAAAGAACTGGTTAAATAGATGTACTAATACAGAATATTAAGGGATATATTTATAATTGAATATCCTGATAATTTTTTGCGTATGACCAAAAATAATCCAGATATACTTTTGTGCTACAGTAAGTTGAATTCTATTTGTACTGATGCTCATCGATCCAAAATAGGATTACATAGCTAATCTTTCCCAGATGGCGTTGTTTAGGCTACCATTAACTCATTAAGAGATGAGGAAAATGCCTATGAGAAAAAAAAAACTCAGAAGAAAAAATAAAGTTTATTTGAATGATATTAGAATCCTTAAATTCTTTGGTATTATAATCCTAATTTTTTTTATACAAAGTTGTTGATGGTAGTTATTTAGGATATTATGTAAGTTTTAAATAAAATTTGAATTATTTAGAGTATAGAAATAAGAGTTCAAATAATTGTTATGCATGTAATTATAAAAATACTGACGCAATAAATTGTTTAATCTCTATTTTCAACACTTTAAATAATTTAAAATTTCTTAAATTTTTGCAAAATGGTCTAAAAAAAACTACAATAAATTTAATCTTATAAAAAAAATTAAGATAATAACTTCTCCATATACCTAAACGAAAAAAAAAAATGCACCAATACATCACTTTATAGGAGTTGCGGGAAGAATTTCTCTTAACTATTTTGTCCTTGAGCCATTATTCAAAAACTTGGTGTGCAATGTTGTTTAGTAATTTATCTTTCTCACTGAGCTTGCGATTTTTTTTCATTCATTAAATATACAATATAGGCCTAAAATAGCGCAAAACCCCAATCACAAAACTTCATGTTTTTGCATTCTCTAATGACCTTTTCTCTTTGCTTCATTTATTTTTCCTCTGTATTTAGCCCCCCATTTGGACAGCTTTTAAAAAGTTAAAAAATGTTTTCTGAAAAAGTTGTACAGTAATAATATTTGGTAGACAGTCAGAAAATAATTAATTAAAAAATTTATGCAGAAGGTACAGTTAGAAACTAAAGTTAACAAAACTCAACTTTTAACTTTTTCTAAAAATAGTTTTTTGAAATTTTTTTACAATAAACTTATTTATTATATATTACTCAATATAAAAATATTTGAAATAAATTAATATTATAATAAAATAAACAATATTTAATTCTTAAATATATTGTTTTGAAAAAATATTTTATAATTTAGATTTATTATATATTAAGTTAAATACTCTCATTTGGTACCATGTGTATCAAAATACACACTAGGTACCCTATATTTATAATAATGATAATTTGATATCCTTGTTTGCAATTCGTACTTGTTTGATACCCTCCGCAGAAATATGGTCAACTCAAATTTTAAATATGACCATATTGTCTCTCATTTTAATCATTTATTTGATTTTCTTTTGTTATTGTTATTTTAAAATGATTTAAAAATATTTGTTATGAAAAATTGATAACGCATGTATACGTATTGTTTCAAGTAATATAGTGCATGAGCACGAGTATCTTCCCATGAAGACTGAATTATTAAGTACCAATATTTAATTCATAATCTCTATTTGGCTAACAAAAATTTGTTTAAAAGAAAAAACTAAAACATAAACATAAAAACTAGGGACTAAAAACAATAGAAAACTATAAACTCTAAAGAAATAACGGTGAGATGATTAATTAATTGATGAAAATTAATGAATTTAATCTCGTTATCTTTCCACTCTCTATTTCCTTAATGCGTTATTCTCATAAGATTTTCTTCTAATTGAGATAGCAAGTTACAAAAGTATTCTATATTCGTGTTAAGATTTATAAAACTCGACCTATGTGTGAATTTTTTATATTTATATGATAAACTCAACATATAGAAAGTATTAGACATAAGAACTTATAAGCTACATAAATTATATTGATACTTTCGTTCAATATTAAAATCTATGTCTAATCAATTATAGCATGTTTGAATCTCACATTTCAGATTTGGAAACAAATTCATATATATCATATAATAAATGACCAATAAATCACAATCATTAATCATAAATTGAAAAGATCTTAAACAAGAAGAACAAAACATAAAATTACATGAATTCATTGAAAAGTTTCAAGAGACTCAATTAAAAACCCCAAAACTAGATTTAGTTTATATTCATACTATTCAAATCCATGAAACTAAAAATCAACACAAACTAAAGATGAAAGGAAATAAAGAAAAGATTAAGAAAAGAAAAACTCTAAGTGATTCAATGTTTCTCCAAAAGTCTCTTCTCTCTGTTCCAATTCTGAAGAAAAAAAAAAAAAAACTCTAGTATTATGATGAAAATCGCATTAAAATACAAAACCCTACGTTCTCTCCAAGTGAAATGACCAAATTGTCTTTCATTAAAAATCTGTAGAAATCCTCACTTTCCAGACACATAGTGCAATTGCGACACTGTGTAGCGTGGTCGCGCTACTTGCTTCAAATCACCATTTTTCGACAGATTTTTGTCTTTTTATCGATTTTGATATCTTTTCGTTCCAAAGCATGCAAAGTCCTCCAAAACCTAAAAACAAACCAAAACAAATATAAAATAGAACAAAATAACCCTAAACAACTAAAATTCTTCCTAAATAGACACACTAAAATTGGTTTATCAATATTTTTCTAAATTAATGAAACTAAAACAAAAAAAAAATGTTTTTATAAAGGAATCGATTAAAAATAGACAAAAATAAAATATAACCCCAGAATTTAGACCCAAAAATTAACATCAACACCCTAAACTTAAAAGTCAAATTTAAACTTGATTCAAACAAAATAGTTTAATTGAAACTTTAAAAAATTATTAGGCTTTTAGTTTGATTTAATTAATTTAAAAATATTGCTTTATTGTTTTTTTCAAACTTATATTTGGAATTTAAAAAAATTATTGTTTCTTTAACCAATTAAAATATTTTTATTTTATAATTAATTTACTCATTTTTATTTAAAAATTTATTTTCAATTACTTTTTCATTGATAAAGTTATAAAACAATTTTTTATTTTATTAATTCACAAAATATTTTTTAAATCATTTTAAAAGAACAAAAACAAAAGAATATCAAATAAATCATTAAAAGGAGGGGCAATATGATCATATTTGAAATTTGTGCTGACCAGATTCCACCCGATGGTACCAAATTAGTACGAATTGTAAATAGAGGGTACCGAATGATCATTATTATAAACATACGGTACCAAATATGTATTCGATAAAACACAAAATACGAAATGAGTAGTTAGCCTATAAATTATTTTATTTTAGTAAGTTTATATTAACAAACCACTTTAATATATAGTTTTATTATACACTATAACATTATTTTTTATTCTCGTAGTGTTTTTAAATTATAATTTATCAAAAATATATCAATTTTATGTTTTAGGAAAAAAATAAAAAAGAAAATAATTAAAGTCATAAAAAGTGTGAGTTTTGAGATAACTTAAGTTTTTCATATTTGATTATATCATGAACAAGATTATAATAATATATTCATTATAATTTGAATCTTAGATACATCAACCATTTATAATATATATTATATATAATATAACATTTTTGTTTATGATCACTTTTTTAGTCTCTTATAAAAAACATGTGTTAATTTAAACATGAAAATTTCTTTAAATTAAATATGACAACGTGATACAACTTTTTCTAACTCACAACACTTTAAAATTTGTAATTTAACAAACACTCAGCAATTTTTCCCTACAACACAACTGCAATTGCTCTTCTCTACAACACAGCTACAACTGATTTTCCTCATAGCACGACTGTACCAATCTGGCCCAAAGTACTCCTAATGGATACTCTACTCTATTTTTTCAAATACATCACTAAATCCTTACTTTTTCTATTTTACATCAAACATTTACATTAGACCATACATGAGTTTCCCTATATTTTCTCTACATCCTTTAAATATTTTTTTATTTTTTAAAATACTAAAAAAGAAAGGAGAAAGAAACAAAACAAAATAAAAATAATTAATATAGAAAGAGAAAGAAAGAAAAAATAATAAAATCATTTTAATTTATGAATAGTTGTTTTTACATGTGGAGTAGTACATTTGAATAGGTGTTTCTACATTAAGGTAAAAAATATTTAAACTAGCTCAGATTTAGCTCACCCATTAGAAACTCATTTTTACAAATTTTCTCTATATTTTAGAAAGTTAACTAGTTTACATTATCTATTGCGAGATAACCTCTTTTGTTTTTCTCTACCTAAACATTCTTCAACCTCATGTTTTCTCTTCTGCGGGTATGGGAAAGCCCTACTTTCTCAAACACGTTGGCCCGTGGCCTCAATCAAATGTTATTGGGCCCAATTAATGACATTTTTTTAGAAGCATACTACTAATCTAATCAAAATACAATAACAATACACATAATTCTATTTATATTATTAGTGTTAAATGACAAACTATTGAACAGCATTAAAGGTAATATAAAAATAATTTCTTCCCATACATAAAATATCATATTAATAATTAATATTCTTTTAATCTACCAATTGACACATTATTAATAATAGCAATATTATTTATATAAAAAAAAGTCATTACACAGAAATATTCCATGACTGCTGGAAGAGTATAATGCCCAGAGACTACATTTTATATTCTAGATATTTTATAAACTCATTAGTTTATAAACACAGTAGAATCGTAAAAAAAAAAATACCTATAGTATATAATCAAAATACATTTGGTAAAAGTATATAATTTCAATAAATGCTAAATATAAACTATCATAAAACAAGCTAGCATGTTTATAAACATTTGTTACAAAATATTGTTTGTTAAATAAACATTTGAGTTCTTTTAAGAAATATATACACGACTCAATATGACGAAATTTGCCTAAAAATATAAGAGTAATGCTATGAGCACCAAATATAAGAAAAATGCTATTGGTCTTAATTTAAATAAATGTGATTGGTTGACAAAAATCGCTACATTATTATGTAATGTTTATGTGCATATTTTGAGTACATATTATTACTCAAAATATAAGTTATATAGTTTAATTTAAGTATTGAAACATAATATGTTATCACAATGGTAAACCAAACATTCAAAAATTGTAAAAAAAAAAAAAAAACAGAAAAGGAATAAAAAAAATAATGAGTTTTGAAAATGAAGTACGGTCTTAAAAACAAAATATATGATAAAAAAATACTTGAGTCAATATTGAGAAATGAATCCTTATCACTAAGAACTACACAAAATAAACAATTTTTTTTTACTATATCAAACATCCCATATCCATATCCACATAAAACAAATTACAAAATAAACTATTTAGTAAATCTATTTGTTGACGCAGTTCTTCGGTAACAGATAATTAAGAGAATAAGAGAAAGAGATTAGTACTAAAAGTAGAACCGTCACAGATATGAAATCTTTGAGGAAAGAACTAGGTGACTCAAGACACGTTTTTAAGTGGTTCGAATGTTAAAATCATTCTACTCCACTAGTCAATATTATTGATATTCTCTGGATATTTGGTTTACAAAGTATATAGTTCTTAAAAGACTATTTTTCCAACCCCTATCAACTCCCAGGGTCTCCATATTTATAGGAGAAGGCACCTGGAAGTTGGTAGGGAGGTCATCTCGTGACCTTACCATTTGTCATATCAAGTCTGTGATATTCATGATTAATTCCTAAACCTGACACACAAGTGTGGTCTAATCAGTATGGAAGGAGATAATGGGCCGCACGGCCCAACTCGTCCGTGGGTGTCTGAATACGCACGTTCTTGCTGCGTGTCCGAGAAGTCAGGAGGATATCGGACACGTGATGGCAGGAATATGCACATTTATCTTGCGTGTTGACTTCCCATAGGGTCAGAGCTTTCTGAGAAGCTCGCTACCGGAGCAATCCATAACCTGAGCTTATCCGTCCGTGGTCGCTGGATGTTATTCCCAGCTCCTGGTGCAACAAGTGCGAGCTGGAAACAGGACCCCCTCGAGCTAGAAAGGGCCCGTCCTGGAAATAGAGCCTCTGGCCTGTGGGAGCCTCGGACTAAATCATGTTTAGTCCGAGGCTCGTCCTGCTAAACAGCCCGCGTGAAAACCAGGGCGTACACTATTCAACCAATAACAAGACATGCAACCCCTAAATCGTCATGTTAAAATAAAATATCCCAATCTCCCAAAAATAAACATTATCATGTATAACATCCTCAATTGCCAATGAAAGTGTTATATCAAAATACCTAACCAAAAATAAAATAAACATTATAGTGTATATTTGCTAGCTTATCATCATATAAAAATACTACGTATACGTTAATTTTTTTTATCAAGTCACATGTAAATACAATGACATATAATTAGTTGAATTATTATAGTTCAAGCATAAAGAGAACATACTAAAAATCTTGTAACTATTATGATAAGTTTAATACTAAACAAAAGTATTTTGTTAAACTATTTAGCTTATGAAATGTCTAATTTAATTTATTTTTATTTGAACTTTAAACTTAATATAATAAAAAATGATTACATTTACAAAAAGTTTTGTCTTCTCTACTCATATGATTAGAATTTCAAATCTAAAACGGTTTAGTAAATCAAAACTATTTTAAAGTTCAAAACTATTTGAAATTAGATTATTTACCTATTTTAAATGATCTACTTTAATTTTTACCCATTATTTTTAACTCTTATTTTAGTACCTAAATTTTTAATTAATGTACCCATTATACCCCTTCAATTACATATTTTTTTCCTCCTTAAACACACTACAATTAAGATGCATTTCTAATTTAACTATAATATGACACATATAATACACATTACAATAACACTTAGAATCATATACTAAAATAAGGATAATTTGGGAACTCTCATGATAATAATGGGTAAAGTTCAACTAAATATATTTAGTGTTTAATTTTAGTTAACTACTCTTAAAAATTGGTAGTTATCAACTTTTCTCGAGAATCAAAGCAATAAAACGTATAAACAAAAAATAAGTATACAAACAAATATGGTAAGTAAATAAATGGGATATGAGAAAAATGTGAATATAGTATAATTGATTATATAATTAATATATTATATAAATGTATGTAGTATAATAAATGGAAATAAAAAGACAAATGTACTTTATATTATAAAAAGAAAAAAAATACTATATTAGCGGAATATTAATATTTTTTGTAGTACAAAATGTGATTCTCCCCCAATTAAAGGGTATTTCGATTAATTGCTAGCACACTAATGCTAAGAGAAGATCCTAGTACTTCAGAAAACTGCAAATGACCAACCCTGGAAACTAAATGTATAATTGAACATACATCATATATCTTATTTGCTACTTTTTAATGCAAAAGTACATATATTAAATGAAAAAAAAAATTGAGATTTTTTCTTAAATATTTTTTTTTGTTTTTTTTTTTACTTTTTTACTATTCCTAATTTTTTTTTTCTTTAAAAATACACACTCAAATTTTCAAAAATAAAATTTTCAAAATTTATAATTACAAAAATATGGTCTTAGGAAAAATAACTAAAAAATAATGTTGTGAGATTTTAATGTTATGCAAGTATACGTAATTGCAATTCGTAATAAAACCGGTAAATCCGAGTATCGTCCCACAAAGACTGATTTATCAATTACCAGATAATGAATTTATGATTTGTATTTGGTTAATCGAATGTTTAATTTTTAAAATGTAGAAATTAATGCATGAACAATATAACTACAAGTAAATCTTAAAACAAAATTCAAAACTTAAACACAAATACTTCAAGAAATTAATTCAATGGAAGAATAAAATTAGGGAATTCAATCTCATTAACTATCCACTCTAATATTCATCAATGCAATAATTACAATCTTTCTTCTTATTAAGATGGCAAGTTAATAAAATATTTTTATATTCAAGTTATGAAATATAAAACTCAACCTAAAACAAAATTTTCTAT
Organism: Humulus lupulus; assembly: GCF_963169125.1. Classification (NCBI taxonomy): domain Eukaryota; kingdom Viridiplantae; phylum Streptophyta; class Magnoliopsida; order Rosales; family Cannabaceae; genus Humulus; species Humulus lupulus. Next base: position 45,212,018 of record NC_084800.1, on the reverse strand, counting down.
ATATCTATGACAAATTCAGCATTAGGAGGCAAAAAGAACTATAACTCAAAAACCACACAAATAATCATGATACTTTCGTTCAATGATCAATTTTATGTCCAGTCAATTATAGCATATCCAAATATCACTTTTCATGTTTTGATTCAAAATCATATAGGTTATAAAAATAAATGGCCAATCAATTCTCAAACAATAAACATAAATTGACAAGATCTCAATAGAGGAATAAAGAAAATAAAACTTTGCTTTAACTCATAAAAGAGTTTCCAATGATTCAATTAAAATGCCTAATACAGAAACTAGTTCATGTTCATCAATAAGAAATCCATAAACAAGAAATTAATCATAAAGTAAAGATAAGAAGAAGAGAAAAGAACTCTATGCTGATCCTAATTCTTCTCCAAACTGGTCCCAATCCTCTTCTCCCAGTCTAGGTTTGCAAAAAATGTCTCTTTACCTCTCCAAAATTGTGATTTAAACCCGATTAGTGTTTCTCCTAAACATGAAATGACCAAAACACTATTCATTAAAAATCTGCATTTTTCACTTTTCTGAACATATCCTACGGTCGTAAGATGTCATTCCTGCGGTCGCAGGAATGCCCTGGAAATGCCCAACTTTTCTGGAATTGCAGCCGCAGAATCCTCTTCCTGCAGTCGCAGAAAGTGCCCTGAAACACTGTTTTCCACCAACTTTTGTCCTTTTTTCGGTTTTTCCATCATGTTTCCACACCTAAGTCACTAAGCCCTTCGACACCTGAAAACACATAAGAACAAGCGTAAAATAGAACAAAACAAAACTAAACATCAAATATATATCAAATAACTTGAAAATAACACATTGCGTCAACCTAAAAAATACTAAAAAAATATATATCAGAACAACTAAACATCAAAAACAAAAAAAACCTAAAAAAAAAAAAAAGAGAAACGGTAAAAATGTAAAAATTTCCTTAAAACCGTAACATTGAAAAAAAAAATATTTGACCATAAAAATGTAATATTTAAGCGAAATGAAGTATTTTCCTATCAAAATCTTAAAAAAAAAAGAGTAAAATTAATATGTAATGGTACATGTTATCCCCAAAATTTCAGTTCGATGACGTGGCAATCAAAAGTGACAAGTGACAATGCATGGTCAGTAAATGACACATTAATAGTCAATAAATGTGTTGGCTCTTCGGAGTTGTGATAAAGTGATTTGACAGATCTGATAGAATTTCTGTCCGACCAGTCAATTGTTTTGGCCGACCAGTCAAATGTTTTGCTAGACCAGAGATGTGTCATGCTAGACCAGAGAAGTGTCATGCTAGACCAGAGATATGCCATGTTAGACCAGAGATGTGTCATGTTAGACCAGAGAAGTGTCATGCTAGACCAGAGATGTGCCATGTTAGACCAGAGATGTGCCATGTTAGACCAGAGATGTGTCATGTTAGACCAGAGAAGTGTCATGCTAGAACAGAGATGTGCCATGTTAGACCAGAGATGTGTCATGTTAGACCGGTGGAGTGCATGGCCGACCAGTGAGGTGCTTGGCCGACCCGTGGAGTGCATGGCCGACTGGTGAAGTTTTTGGCCGACCGGTGGAGTGCATGGCCGACCAGTTAGGTGTTTGGCCGACCGGTGGAGTGCATGGCTGACCAGTGAAGTATTTGGCCGACTAGAGGAGTGCATGGCCGACCAGTGAAGTATTTGGCCGACCAGTGGAGTGCATGGCTGACCGATGGAGTGCATGGCCGACTAGAGGAGTGCATGGGCGACCAGTGAAGTATTTGGCCGACCAGTGGAGTGCATGGCTGACCGATGGAGTGCATGGCCGACCAGTTAGGTGTTTGGCCGACCGGTGGAGTGCACGACCGACCAGTGAAGTATTTGGCCGACCGGTGGAGTGCATGGCCGACCAGCTAGGTGTTTGGCCGACCGATGGAGTGCATGGCCGACCAGTGAAGTAGTTGGCCGACCGGTGGAGTGCATGGCCGACCAGTGAAGTATTTGGCCAACCGGTGGAGTGCATGGCCGACCAGTGAAGTATTTGGCCGACCGGTGGAGTGCATGGCTGACCAGTGAAGTATTTGGCTGACTGGTGGAGTGCATGGCCGACCAGTGAGGTGTTTGGCCGATCGGTGGAGTGCATGGCTGACCAGTGAAGTATTTGGCCGACTAGTGGAGTGCATGGCCGACCAGTCAACTGTTTTGGTCGACCAGTCGAGTGTTTTGGCTGACCAGTCTTTCTTCAAGGAGTGAAGTTGGCCGACTAGACGGATCATTGTTATGCAAGCGAAGTTCTAGTAACGGCTTCGGCTAGAATTATTCGTACCTACGCGGGAATCTCTCAGCTTATCCCAAAGAAGTCGCATATTGTTGTATTTTAAATGTTATTATTAATTAAATATTGTGAGAGTAACAGAAATGACCCGGTCAAAGGGAATATCTGATGTACGATCCATGAGCCTATAAATAAATGGCTCATGGCATCATTTTGGGGATCTGATTTTTTTAGACTGAGAAAAACTCTCTAGTTTGGAGACTTTGGGACTGTTACTTGGGGTATTCTTGGGGCATTTTCTAAGAGAGTTTAGAGAGAGAAACTATGTATTTTTCTACTTACACTTAAGAAACTCAGTTGGCTCAAATTCATCTGATCTTAAGTGTAGGATATATATCACAACTCCAAGTGGATTAGGCTATTACCAATAAATTGGGGCTGAACCACTATAAAATTATTTGTGTCGTATTTTTCTCTTGAAGGTTCATTATAGTTTTGACGTCTACTCGTCGTTGGCCAAAATTGTGGTCAACAATACAAATTTTATTTTTAACCACAAAACAGTATGTTATCTCAAGAATAACATTTGTCTAAAGTACATCATTTGTGATTAATAGGGAAATTTGTCTTTAAATGCATATAAGGGGATTGTATTTAAAAAATAATCTATCACTATACGAGTCTTATTTTGGTCCTATTATTTACCTTAGTTCCCAAAATGCCCCTGCCATTTGTTCCGAGTCTCTCTCTCTTCTCTCTCGGTCTCTCTATATTCCCTCTCACTCTCGGTCCTGAACAAAAATAACTATCACAACCCACATTTGAATCTGTTGCAACCCAACAAAATTGGAGAATAAAAGCATTGTCGAATAAGGTCTTCGGAACCAGCACTTGAACATCAGATCGGAAGCACCCAGAGGCAACCAAACAACCTCGAGGTAGGCGAAACAACTCCTAAGTATGCGAAGGTGAGGGTTTTCTTTTTAATCTACAATGTCTGGTTTTTTGTTGATGTTTTTTTCATAGGATAGATCGGGGCTGGATAACTGAGAAATCTGGATTTTTTTCAAAAAATTTGACCCACCTCGTGTTATATTATTTTAAATAATATAATGTTAGATTAAATAATGTGACATAATGTGATTTGTCACACCTTGTAACATATTTTTGAGAGTCACAAAAATTGGACACATGTGTGTGGCAAATGTGACATATTTTAGAGTTATAAAAAAAAAAAAAAAAAAACTTGTAACTCCCATATATTACCCAATAATGTGTAGATTTGATATTACACATTTTGATTTGAATTTCTCAAAAACCATAAGAGATATGGTTGTTAGAGATGTGATTTTAACTCCCATAATGTGTATGGAAGTTACAAAATCAAGTGGGGGATGAATTTGGAACGTTTTGCCAAGTTTGGAAAATTGGTTGCTGAAAAAAGGACTTGGGCCGTTGCCTATATTTTTCAGGCCGCGGCCCAAGAGGCAGAAAACATCATGGGCCGCGGCTGACAACATTTTCCAAACTTCGATTTAATCCAATTTTGAACGTTTCCAACAGCCAAGTAACTCCCAAATTTCTATTTTAATTACATAAACATCCAATTAATCATTGGTAACAACCATGGGGGTTGGTGGAATTTGAAATTCAAAGGGTGTCTCAAAACTCTATAAATAAGAGCCTAATGCTCACTTGTAAGACACACCATTTTCCATCCACAAAGCACTTGGCTGGAAAATACACCATAGAGGCTTGATAATTCCAGAGAGTTATTTCCTAGAGAGATCCCTTAGTGCTTAGAGAATAGGGGGAAATAAGCTTTTGGACAAAGGTTCTGAACCTTGTTCAAGTTGGTGATCCCCACTACTCTACACTTTGGTTGTGTGAGTGTTTGTTCTTTTTATTGGTTTTATTTTCATTCTTTTGATCTTGTTGATCTTATTTACTTGTATTAATATTGTTTTAAGTTTGTAATCTTCTTTTTCTACATCTTTCTATTTACTTATATTTTGAGCAATTGAGTTGTAATATTTCTTTAATCAATATTATCTTGTCAATTGTATTTTTGCATAGAGTTGTATTTGGTTTTTCCATATTTCCATTGAGTATAAAATATATTCTCTAACACCTCGATAGGAATCGATATACCTCGATAGAACTCGATAGTATATGTAACGCTCTACTGCCTTAAAGTCGTTACTAAGTGAGTTTAAAACGTGCAATTAACTCGCTAATCAAGGATTTAGTTCAAAAGTGTAGCTAAACTATAATAAAAGTCATATAATTTGAAAGATGCAGACATTCATTATAAATTACAAAGCGTTTAACATTTGGGATCCCAAAATACTGTTTAGAAATATTTACAACTCAAAAATATGATTAAAGTCGACTAAACGACAAAACTAGGTTTAATACAAACATCCCCCAAAAAATATCCCTGGCCAGGGCTGCCAGGCAGGCCAAACATGTAGACATCGCTTCACGCTCTCTGTACTCATGGTTGGTCGAATTTCCCTTTGCCCTTACCTGCACCATAGAGCACCCTTGAGCAGAAGCCCAGCAAGAAAACTCCACACAAGAAAATAACATATGCATATCTATCATTCAGCACATAACAAAACTGCCATCAGGCTAAACACATAATGGCCATGCCGTCCCAGGCGCTTTACCAAGCCCCGGGTTCACGGTCTACACTGTGAGGATATCCCAGGTATCCAATAGGGTCTCACACTAGCAACTCGCACTCCGCGTGCTTAACGCTGCTCCCAGCCCCTTGCCGTACTCGGCCTTCGCCGTTCCCGGCCCTTACCGTTCTCGGCCCTTGTTGTTCATTCACAAATATGCACACATAGCATAGTTAAACAAATTCTTAAACATGTATAAACATAATCAATGGGGCTACGCCCTGCAACACAATCATACAAGGTCGTGCCCTGCAACACAAACTATAGGGCCTCGCCCTGCTCTACAGGTACAACAGTTTTCTTAAGTACGCAGTAGTCGTGGTCGATTATTTTACAAAGTGGAACGAGGCCAAACCTCTGGCAACGATTACCTCGAAAAAAGTCTTGGACTTTGTGGTAAAGAACATCATCTGTCGATATGGAATGCCAAGAAAAATAGTATCAGATAACGATACTCAATTAGACAGTGAATTGTTCACCAATTTTTGTGAGAAAAACGGGATAATAAAGAGCTTCTCCTCTGTTTCCCATCCCCAAGCAAATGGCCAAGTCGAAGATGTGAATAAGACTCTTAAGAGTTCTATGAAAAGGAAATTGGAAGAAGCTAAGGGAATATGGCCCGAGGAGTTGCACCAAGTTTTGTGGGCATATCGAACTACGACTCGCACTTCAACAGGGCATACCCATTTTTCTCTGGCATATGGATGCGAGGCCATGTTACTAATCGAGGTCGAAGTACCCACTATTCGTAGCCATGCTTATGATCAAGCCTCGAACCATTCCCAGCTCGAAGTAAGTCTAGACCTGATTGAAGAAACACGGGATAAAGCTCAATTGAAAAATGCAGCATATCAACAGCGAGCTACCAGATATTTCAATAAAAAGGTACGGGAAAGAAAATTCGGATTGGGAGACCTGATGTTAAGGCACGTGTTTTTATTATATTATTTTATAATATAATGTAATATTATATCATACTATAATGTAATGTTTTAGATTAAATAAAAGTGACAAAGAGTGTCACATATTGTAACATATAATAGAGAGTTACAATATTTAGATATATGAGATATATCAAAATATGTAACATATTTGGTGTTACAAATTTGTAACTTCCAAATATTACCCTTTATTGTGTAAATTTGGTGTTACACAATATTGAGATGAATTTCATAAAGCCATATGTGAAATGGCTATTAGAGATATGATTTTAACCCCAATAATGTGTTTTGAGGATTACAAAATCATTTGGGAGGGTTTGGAACCGTTTGAAAAACAACACGTTTTCAAGTGCTGAAAATGGTCAGTGGTCGCGGCCTGTGGGACAAAGAGTAGTGGTCACGGCCACAGGCCAAAACTGACCATTTTTTTTCTTCAGTTTTTTCAATCTTTGTTGAACGGCTCAAAAAACCCAAATAACTCCCAAATCTCATTTTTAATTCCATAATAATCCAATTAATCATTGGTAATAGCCATGGGGGTTGGTGGAATTTTAAATTCAAATGGTGTCTCTAAACTCTATAAATAGGAGCCTATTGCTCACTTGAAAGACACAACATTCATATCCATTATAGCACTTGGCTAGAAACACCTTGAGGCTTGATAATTCAAAAAAGCTTTTCCAATATCTGAGAGAGATCCCTTAGTGCTTGAGTTAGGGGAAATAAGCTTTTGGGCAAAGGTTTTAAACCTTGTTCAAGTTGGTGATCCCCAACACTTTTCACTTAGGTTGTGCAAGTGAGAGTTTCCTTTTGTTTTGTTCTTACATTTTTCTCTATTGCTTTTTTTCTTATTTTCTTATTCTATTTAATTGTAACTTTTGTTTAGAGTTGTAATCATCTTCTCTTTTGTTTCAAACACCTTTGTTGACCCTGATTTTGGTCAACTGACACGGAGTCAAAATTGTTTGATGTGGACAGATATGTTGGAATGAGAATAATGACAAAAACAATAAAGAACGCAAGATTTTATAGTGGTTCGGCTCCAGAATCTAGTAATAACCTACGTCCACTTGAGCTGTTATTGATATAAGATTCAAAGGAGTGATCAAAGAACTAGGGTTCAATGAGTTTCACAAACCTCTGAAGAACAAAGCAATCTCTCGAATGTGATAGCTCTAATACACTTGTAAAACTCTAATCTCAAATAATTAGAAAGCAAAAAGTCCCTTTCTTGAGCTATCTTTCTCTATTTATAGGCTCAAGGAAGATTACATTAATTTGTTACAGATATTCTGTAATGACCCACTAATCTAGACTCTTGGACCATTATCAAACTATACATACAAATCCCTGCTAAAACATACATTTGCGAAAATACCATAATTTATTATAAATTTGTAGAAACAAAGGTTACTTTCATAAAAATAAGTAAGATATGGGTACCCATTGTCTTTAAAACAAAAATAACTTAAAGTGAAAAGAGTTACATAGAAAATGCGGAAAATACATGTAAAACCATAAAAGATAAAATGAGACTACATCCTCGAATCGAATAACGCTCGGCCCCTTGACTCCATTCACCATCGATGCACATCCTCTAAGCGTCACGAATCTTACCGCCTCTAGAGCTATTTTCCTGCACATAAAACAAAAAGGAATGAGCCTAATGCCCAGCAAGGAAAATCTAACACATAGTCATACACATAAATTTCATAATAAACGTAAAGACATATCATAACACTTAATACATACACTAATTATAATGGTCATTATTACTTGGGGTCCCATAGACTAAACAAGCTTATGCCCATGAGATTAGTGGGGTCCTGCTAGCTAAGTAGGCATATGCCCAGAATCTTCTTGGGGTCTTGTTAGTCAAATAGGGCATAAGCCCAGGCCTACAAACATACACATTCATAGCATATCATATTTCATAACATAACACATAAGCAAAACACATATAGATTCTATCCTATTTTCCTTACCAAAGTTACCGGGATATGTGGACTGAGTTGGGACTTTTTGGAACACTCCTAATAACCATTAAAAAGAGTGAGTCTAAAGAAGAAAAGAGATGAAATGAAAGGGATGGAAAGACTAAACCATTGAAAGTTACATTTACCAAAACTTATGTGCTCAAGAGCTTAGATTTCCTAACCAAAATAAAATGGGGTTAGGAGACTGAGTAGAAGAGTAAGAGAAGGGAAAATAACTTAAAACAAATGAACTAAAGTTTTGGTTACCTCAAAGACTTGAAAGACCAATCTATACCACAACCGAAATACTATTGAACCTCACTTCCCAAAGTGTTTGATAAGCTTATGATGTTTAAGCTTATGATTTCCCAAACCAGGTGTTTACACTCTCACACTCACTTAGCACTAGCAGCTTCTGAACATAGAGCAAAAGGTGAATAATGGTTGGGTACTAGGTCCTATTTATAGAGTTTGGGAATGAAAGTATCTTGATTTTACTTGAATAAAAATAATGGCTTTTTAGGTGAAAATCATTTGAATAATCATTCAGCAGAGGCTGAAGACTCGTTCAAAAGATGCTGGACTTATGGAGAAGTTTGAATGGCTGAAAGGAAAAGAATTAAAAAATGTTTAAATTTATGCTGGAGGAGGCGATATATCGCCCCCTATAGGCGATATATCGCCTGGACCATTGTTCCCGAGGCGACCGTGCATCGATTCGTGTTTTCCGTATCTACGTGCTGCGATATATCGCCCCCTATAGCTGCGATATATCGGCACACGCTGAATATTTAAACACGAAATTACACATTTTTAGCTAAGTTTGAATGGAGTAAACAGCCTTGACTAAGCCTACAACGTATTCAAAGCTGCTGACTGACCCTATAATATTCAAACTTTACCCTTATTTAATTTAATCCTCAAAAATACTTAATCCTTAATTACCCATTCATAACATGTGCTTAAAATCCTATTGGTTGATATCTAAACCTTATAGTATAATAAATATAATCCTTAATTATCAGTCATATAATCAAACCTTAGGTTATACTTAATATTCTTAAACTATAGGTTAAACTTAGAAAATTTATAAGTACTACTATGAGTGTCCAAATAATTCCCGGTCTGAACCAAAAATCCACAGTTACAAAGATAATACTAAACATACTATAATACTACTAAACAATTAGCTAAGTAAAGTTCTTGGACTCTACATATTCTTTCCTAAATAATTGGATACTCAGGAAATCATGGGAGATAATTTCAGATATGATTATAACTGCATAAGATTTTCTCCAAATATAGCGAGTATACGACTAAGCTGGTCGTATATAAAGATTGAGCGTTGCGACATAGACATCTTTCTGCTCGATGGTCGAACAAGACTCCTGCTAGATGTCAGCCACGTGTACCAAACGCCTGCCATGTCATCCATGCCTGTTTTTTGGATAACATTTTCCCCCCAAGTTTGTTTAATGCGACCAGCAATAAAGAAAATTTAGGGAAACAACCATTCATATGCCCCACGAAATCTGTCAGAATCCTCGTGCGTTTTTTAAAACCGTGACATAATAATGTCTAATCAAGCCTTTTTAGTTTTCAAGAAATCAATTCAACGACTTATACACTCCCCCACGATTCAAAAATGGGAAAGTCATGATTGCCACTTTTTACCATACTTTAGCCTCTATAAGTAACCTCTTTATCTTTCTTATAATTCTTTACTCACTATTCTAATCAAGAACTTCAAGAACTTTGCTTCAGAGCCCAGAATTTCGAAACCATTCAAACGTCGTGCCGAAGGTTTTTCCGACTCAAAATTTCTTTCTTTTCTGAATCTCCACCCTTTGCCCAGGTAATCACTTCGCCTTTTAAACTCTTCATTATGCCATGCATGCTGTTTACTATGCTTTGCGATTTCCTGCATTCTTGAGTAGAAATTATGAGGATTTTTGTATAAACCGTCTGATGTTTGGTAAGAGAGTGTATTTCTGCTTTATATAAGTTAGGAGCTAGTTCGATAGTAAGGATCATTGGTTTAGGGCGAAAGATCAACGTAAAAATTAAATCTTTAAGCTAGTTGAAAAAACTGGGTTTTTTCCCGTCCTTTAGGAGTTGAAAAAGTTCATTTTCAGAAAAAATAAATTATTTCCTTTTTTGATCTGTTTTTCAAACTGCTAGCACCAAACTTAGTGTATGGGTAGGATGCTGCTGGTCAATAGACGCGAGCAACGTTATCCCAATCTCCCACGTAACTCCGCAAGCTATGTGTATTATCTCCTCCTTTGTCTGTTTGTAGTACATATGCAAGACCCTTGGGGAGGAGAAAGAACCATTGAAGATGACCTCCTAGCTCAGCTGCTTGAAGGCGAAGAAAATCCCTCTACTCTGATACCAGATATCCCTTTCTCTCGCCTTAGCCCAAACCCTTCTCCAGTTCCAACCCAAAGAATGGCTCGAATAAAAACAAAAACTCAAAAAAGGAAAACCCCTAACTCCTTAGGCCAGCCTACTGTTGATGCCCCCTCGACCAGTGGTCGAGGTGAAAATGTTCGTGATGCCAATGTTCAAAGGCATGCCCGTCCTCGACACGCTGCTCAGCCGGATGTTGAGTGGCATGTTGTTCCCCATAGTAGAGTGACGATGCAGATGATCACCAACTACTTAAATAAGTATAATCTGATAGGGGTGACCCTGGTCAGACCTTCCATCGACCAGAGGGCCAACCTGCAAGGCAGAGCCTGGTCGCGGTTTCACATTGAGGCAGGTGCCACTTTGCCTCTCCACTCATTCTTTCAAGGGGTGGCAAATTACTTTGGAGTTGCCCCTTTCCAAATTACTCCAAATGGGTATAGAATGCTGGTCGCACTCTATATCCTTTACAAACTCAAAAAATGGCCAGAGCCCACTCCCCACGAGGTCAACTGTCTTTTTGACCATAAGTCCAACCCTAACCAAGAAGGCGCGGGGTTCTTCCGTTTTTGTCATCAAGAAACCGGGCGCACTTTCTTGTCTGACACTACTCACATCTCCAACGTGGGGAGATACCACCAGGAATACTTTCTTACTCCCGACTTAGCTGCGGAAAACTTGGCCTTCACCCGAGGAGGTAAAAATTCTTACATCACTAGCTTCTTCGCTTAGTGTTTTTCTGCCACAATGTCTTGACATTCCCCTGTGTTCCAGGCCCATGGTTACGTCCAATCCCAACTCAAGGGATGGAGTCAAGGGCGACACTCTTAGCCAGCATGCCGAATGCTGATAAGAGTGTAAAAAAATTAGTTATTGAGGCTAACCTTAGGCTGGTCGGCCTATGGAATCCTCAACCAACGACAAGCGAACCTTCGGCGGAGAAAGCCCAAGCCGAAGTGGAACCTGAGCAGCAACCCCAAGCGTCTCCTCTGTGGAGGAGACCAACCAGGGTTACGATCAGGGAACCTGCCATCCCTCGTCGAGCAGAGAAACCCTTGGCCCTTGAGGGCAAAGGAAAACAAAAGGCTGCTGAGCCTACCGAACTTTCTGATGACTCGTTGGATGAAAATGGTATAACAATCTCTCTTTTAAATCTTTTGTCAATTCCCTCTCATCTATTTGATGGGGATGGCAACTTTAGGAATGCTCCATCCTTAAATTCAGATTTCTTCCAGGAACTAGGTAGTTCAGTAAATGATGTTACGACCAGTAGTTATAGTGCGGGTACTTTACTTATAATCCTTTTACTTTTACTCCTTTATTCTGCATGACCATTTAGTCTTACTGCTTGTGTTGCTTCCTTTTGTGCAGGTATGGACTCCGAGGATGTATTTGAGCACTATCGAGCTGCTGCTGCCTCTTCTGCCCCGAAGAAGGATAGCAAGAGGGCTCGAGGGGAAAGCAGCACGACCCCCTCGAAGAAGGCTCGAACAGACGATGCTCCAGCCATCGCCCCTTCCAAGGTGAACTCACCATCTCTGCCCCCTTCCGAGCAGACGACTCCCACTCCCACTCCCATTAATCCACAACCTTCTTCTAATGCTGCTGACAAGGAGGCATTGGACACTTCGCCCGAAGGCTCCCTGCCCGACTTCGTGGTTGGCTTAGCCAGGGAGAGGATATACAAGCTCTCAAAGCACAGATGCAGCCAGGCCTCCATCACTGAAACTACCTTAATGGAGGCTGATCAAGTCATCAACAGAGGGCTGAACGAGATAGTTAGCGTAAGTCATCTCCTGCTACTTTATCATTTATGTCTAATTTCTTTTCCTTACTTTATCTCATTCTTTGTCTTCAGGGCCTGCTAACTTTAACTGCTGGCTGGCGCCGTGTTGGGGCGTTGGTTTCTCGGGGAAAGAACTTCGAATCTAGGCTTGCCAAGACTAAGCAAGCACTTGAGGCTGACAACAAAAAGCTGCTCCAGGAGAATAAGGAGTTGTCCAAGCAGAACGAACAACTGTGCGAGGACCAAGCCACTCTCACCCAGGAGCTTCTGGACGCCCAAGATTCCTTGAAGAAAGCCAACGACTCCTGGGAAAAATTCAGGGAAAGTGTCGGGCTCATCACTCAAGAATGTAAGCAGCTTGGGCTTGATCTGACCGCCAGCAGGGAGGAGACGAGGGAGCTTGAAAAGCGAGTGCATGAGTTCGAGGAGGACGGGGCCAAGAATTTGAAGAAGTATAAGGAAGCCACTCACCTTTGCTTCTATGAGTTCTGGAAGCACAACAGGGAGGCCAACTTCGACTACCTGTCCGAGCAGTTGAAGAGGACTCTAATGACGCAGTTCGCATTCGACTATAAGAAGAGGAAAAGGTCAAAGTGCCTGCCGTGATGCTGAAGCTGGTCCTTCGGCTGACCAAGGCACTCCTCCCAATCCTCAGGACCCTCCTGCTCCTTAATAATTTTTCTCTTTTTATTTCGTTTTCATGGCCCACGGGTCGCTTTGTATAGACAATTTGTTTTTATTGCTGCAAGGGCAGCTTTTTACTTTGCTACAAGGGCAGCTTTTTTACTTTTAATTAAACAATTACATCTGAGCAGTGCTGCTCGTGGTGTAAAAGAATGCCTTTTGATATTATAATATTTTTGTCTATTATAACATCTGTTCGCATGACCGAACTTAGCATAGTACTTTGGCTTGATTTAACAAAATATAAAATTTGAAAAATACTCTAAGTACCGTAGCATGCTTTCACTCATTTTGTTCATGTGTTTACATACCTCTTGGTATGCTTTGCTATCGATGTACCTTATATGCCCCCCAAGTGATCGAGGAGCTTTAGGTCCTTGGTCACTTGCCTTGACCATGACCTGTGCGAACATTACTGCTCGGTAGGAAATTCAACACTTTATAATACAACAAAACAACACACGTAATGAACAAATACTTGTAATTTTTTTTTACAAAGGTTGGCAAGAATGACTGGCTGCGCACAGTCCCGTATAATTATCGTATTAAAATGGACGAAACATGTCTTTACGAGTGATCTTAAAAAGATCTTATACTTATAAGCGATTAGCCATACAATGTGGCTAACCCTTTTTCAAAACTTGTAAAAAGTAAAAATTAATACAAGCCAGTCCTTTAAAAATGACTGTTTATTGATAATACTTGCGCAGGTGTTCTCCATTCCAATAGGGTGGAACGAGATCTCCATTTAAGCGTGCAAGCTTGCATGTGCCTGGATGAAGGACTTTCTCAATCTGGTAAGGTCCTTCCTAGTTTTGTCCGAGTACTCCAGCATTTGGGTCGTGGGTGTTTAAGAAAATTCGTCGAAGTACTAGGTCTCCGACGTTGAACTTTCTTTCTTTCACTTTTGAGTTAAAATATCGGGCGACTTTTTTCTGGTACGCAGCTACTCGGAGTTGGGCTGCTTTTATCCTGTCGGGGTTGGCCTCGATTCCTCTCGAATTAACAATAAACCCCAAGAATCTCCTTGATCCTACTCCGAAGGAACATTTGAGAGGATTTAACTTCATCTGATATTTATTCAGAACGTTGACACACTTTTGTAAATCTCTCACATGTTCTTCTGCCTTTTTCGAATTTACCAACATGTCGTCTACAGACACGGTTTATTCCAATCAACTCCTTAAACATGTGGTTAATCAATCGCTGGTAAGTCGCACCTGCGATTTTCAGCCCGAATGGTATTACTTTATAACAGTATAACCCCGTATCGGTCCGAAAGCTGGTGTGATCCTCGTCCGGGGAATGCATACTGATCTGATTGTGTCCTGAGTATGCATCCATGAAGGAGAGGATCTCATGTCCTGCAGTTGCATCGACCAACTGGTCGATCCTTGGGAGTGGGAAGCAGTCCTTTGGGCAGGCTTTATTAAGGTTTGTGAAATCCACACAGGTTCGCCATTTGTCGTTAGGCCTGGGAACCATTACTGGATTAGAGACCCACGATGGATATAATGCTACCCTGATGAACCCATTCTCCTTTAGTCTTTCGACTTCTTCCTTTAAGGCTTTCGATCTATCCTTATCGAGCAGCCTTCTTTTTTGTTGCACGGGTGGAAAATTCTTGTCTACGTTCAGGACATGGCTGATAACTGCAGGATCTATCCCCGCCATGTCTTTGTGTGACCAGGCAAAAACTTCCTGGTTTTTTCATAAAAATTCCACCAGTGCGCGCTTCGTAGTTACTTCTAAATTTTTCCCGACCTTCACAACTCTGGTCGGGTCTTTTTCGTCGAGTTGGACCTCTTCCAGGTCCTCGACGGGTCCAACATCTTATTCAAAATCCCCAAAGCGAGTATCTAAATCCCTATCCTCACTTTGGGCAACACCCTATTTGGTGACTCCATCACCGGATTGGGCTTGTGTATCAATAGCCATTTACAACCTATCTGTGGGAGTGCTCTTCGACGTTCCCTTCTTCGCCTTTATGGCTGAGGCATTGTAGCACTCCTTTGCTTCTCTCTGATTATCCAACACACATCTTACCCCTACATCTATCGGGAATTTCATGGCCAAGTGCCATACTGAGGTGACAGCCCGAAGATCAACCAGTATGGGCCTTCCAATGACAGCATTGTACGTCGAAGGACAAATGACTACTATAAAAGTAGCGAGTAATGTCCTGGTAGCAGGCGCTGTACCTGCTGTCACTGGAAGTCTGATTGACCCTGCTCGGGCGAGTCCCTTGCCTGAGAAGTCGTAAATCGTCTGGTTGTAGGGCTCCAAGTCCTTAACGGACAACTTCATGCGTTCCAGCAAAGATTTGTACAGGATGTTCATTGAACTTCCTATATCAACTAGTACTCTTTTCACCATCAATTTGGCGATTTGAACGTCCACGACCAGCGGACCAGAATGTGGGAATTGGACATGCTGGGCATCGCTATCAGAGAAGGTTATTTCACCCTCTTCTGACCGAGCCTTCTTTGATGCCCTGTCCTCCATAGTCATCATCTCTATGTCCTGGTCATGGTGTAGGGTCCGAGCATATCGTTCCCTCACCTTTCCACTGCTTCCCGCGAGGTGCGGGCCTCCACAGATGGTGAGTAAAGTGCCAGCTACGGGGTCAGGCTACAAAGGTGGCGAGCGTTGGCGTGTGGGTGACCGCTCGTTGCCACCTGGAGCTTCTCGTTGGGAATTTTCCAAAGCCCGTACATATCTTCTCAAGTGTCCTTGTCTAATAAGGAACTCGATTTCATCCTTTAGCTGGTTGCATTCATTTGTATCATGTCCATAGTCGTTATGGTAACGCAGAACTTGGTAGTGTCTCTCTTCGAAATATCTTTTCGAATGGGGGCAGGTTTCTTATAAGGCACACTGGAACTCGCGTCCTGATACACCTCTCCCCAAGACTCAATTAGGGAATTGTAGTTAGTGAACCGAGGTTCATAATAATTACCCTCAGCTCGTTTATTGTCAGAGGTGGAAGGTTCATTATGCGGCTGTTTCCCCCCATTCTTACCATTGCCATTGTCGTTCCCGTTGCCTTTTCCGTTTCCATTGGGTTTCGACCCATTGGCGGCTTTGGCGGGCTCGACATTCCCCTTATCCTTGTCTGGGGGCTTTCCTTCACTGGCGATGGCATCATCGAGCTTGATGTAGCAATCAGCTCGATCCAAAAATTCCTGGGTAGTCCTAACCCCATGCTTTCTGAAGCTGTTCCAGAGAGGCGTGCGGCGCTTAACTCCTGCAGTTATGGCCATCATCTTGCCTACATCTCCCACTGTTTTCGCTCTAGCAGCTGCTCGCATAAAACACTGGACGTAATCTTTATGTGGTTCTCCGTCTTGCTGGCGTATTTCGACCAGTTGATTTGCCTCAGTTGGGTGCACACGACCCGCATAGAATTGTCCGTAAAATTCATTCACGAACATCTCCTAGGAAACTATACTTGCAGGAGGGAATTTGAAAAACCACTCCTGTGCTGCATCAGAAAGTGTTGCAGGAAAGATCCTGCACCGAGCGTCTTTGGATACTTTCTGAATGTCCATTTGTATCTCAAACTTGTTGACATGAGATACTGGGTCACCATACCCGTCAAAGTTTGGAAGCGTAGGCATCTTAAACTTGATAGGAGTTTCTGCCATAGCTATCCTCTGAACGAAAGGAATGCCCTTTCTCCTATCGTGATCAATATAGGACGTTCTTCCCCCGACCAGCTGTTGCACTGCCTGGTTGAGGGCGTCTATCTGGGCTTGCATGGCGCTAGTAATCGTCGAGGCCTCTGGTGCTGCTGGGGGAATGTACTCATCGAGTCGTTCCCTGCGATCGTTGAGTACATCTCTTAAATCCTCATCTCTTCTCTGCTGCTCCGAGCCGGTTAAAGACGTTATTATGTCTGGGCTGCCCCCCAGCGTCACATCTTTCGAGTTGGTCATCTCTAGGAGGTGGGCTTCTGCCCCCACCTCTTTCTTCATTCCTCCGACCGGCGTTTCCTCTACCTGAGTCGGCCTCGTTATAATCATGGCCATCTCTAAATCTTGATCGGCTACGATGGGATCGACTGTTCCCTCGGTTGCCTTCCCGGGCAGGAACCTCCCGAGCGTTTGAGGGTGGCTTGCGTTGGTCGGTAGGTCCCCGTGCATTATCATGCCGTGGGGGGCCCTGGACCGTAGAGCCTGTCCCTGAGTTCCTTCTGTTGCCAGAAGGATGTTGTCCTTTGCTCGGAGGGTTTGGCTCTTCTCCCCTATGGCGTCTAGGACTGCGGGGCGGCTGCCCGGTCCTATTCTGCCTTGGTTGCGGGGGATTGCCGCGACCAGCCTGGGATGGAGGCTGGACCTCAGGATCCCTCAGCGGGACGTCGTCTTGAGGCATCGGTGACTGCTCGGGCCTTTGGGGGCTCGAGGACTGGATCGGCGAGCTAGGATTAGGGGGGTGGCCCATTTGAAGGTTGATCAGGCTGGGATGCAGGTGCAGCCTGACTCCTAGCCAGCTGTAGGGCTGCTTCGAGGGCTTCCATGGGCTCCCTATGGCAACGGTCCATCTCCGCCTGCCTTTCACTCAGTTCCAAGCGCTGTCGCTCAATCTCTTGTTGCTGCCGTGCCATAATCTCGGCAACACTTTCTTGGCTGGCCCTCAGATTGGCCAGTTCGTCCTGCAATAACCCCCAGGGTATTCTTCAGCGTCTCAGAATCCAATTCTTCCTAATCGAATTCCAAATGTGGCTCATCTTCGGTCACGTTTGGAGGAGGAGGAGGCCGCTGAGATGGCGCAGTGCTAACCGCCTATCCAGTCTTCTTGGTAGTTTTCGCCATTGATACTTCAACAATATTATATCAAGCTCTCAATGAAAGCACCAGAATGTTGACCCTGATTTTGGTCAACTGACACGGAGTCAAAATTTCTTGATGTGGACAGATATGTTGGAATGAGAATAATGACAAAAACAATAAAGAACGCAAGAATTTATAGTGGTTCGGCCCCAGAATCTGGTAATAACCTACGTCCACTTGAGCTGTTATTGATATAAGATTCAAAGGAGTGATCAAAGAACTAGGGTTCAATGAGTTTCACAAACCTTTGAAGAACAAAGCAATCTCTTGAATGTGATAGCTCTAATACACTTGTAAAACTCTAATCTCAAATAATTAGAAAGCAAAAAGTCCCTTTCTTGAGCTAACTTTCTCTATTTATAGGCTCAAGGAAGATTACATTAATTTGTTACAGATATTCTTTCCTAAATAATCGGATACTCAGGAAATCATGGGAGATATTTCAGATATGATTATAACTGCATAAGATTTTCTCCAAATATAGCGAGTATACGACTAAGCTGGTCGTATATAAAGATTGAGCGTTGCGCCATAGACATCTTTCTAGTCGATGGTCGAACAAGACTCATGCCAGATGTCAACCACGTGTACCAAACGCCTGCCATGTCATCCATGCCTGTTTTTTGGATAACAACCATTACTTTACTAGTTATCTTTTGTTTAGAGTTGTATCCTTCACTATTCTCTTATTCTTCTTCTTCTTCTTCTTCTTCTTCTTCTTCTTCTTCTTCTTCTTTTCATTGTTTATTTGTATTTTCAGTTATAGAGTTGTAACACTTTATTTAATCAATCGATATTTATTTGTAATATATTGTCTAGAGTTGTATTTTCTCACCATTTCCATTGAGGCAAAAATATTTTTCCAAACAGTTTCTAGCTACAAGAGACCCAATTGTTGGCGTACTTGGACCTAATTGGGAAGGAACTTACTAGATCGAGTCAATCATTCGACCTGGGGTCTACAAATTGGCAAGATTAAATAGAGAGTTGGTACCACGAGCATGGAATGACGAACATCTACGAACTTACTATCAATAGTGTAGGAATGATGTCTCCTGTAACCATGCTTGTTTATCTTTACAAAGTTTTTGTTGATAAATTGGTCAATTTTGAATAAAGTTCATTTTTGTTTCAATATGTTGTATTTTTTGCAAACTCTCTTAATTTAATAACCTATGGTCACACTCATAGGATATTAAGGGGGTATCACTGGTATATATACCATAAATTTGAAAAAATAAATAAGGTAAAAGAAAAATGCCTGGACTATTAACCCGACATAGAAGTCATAAGTGTATGTTTAAAGTGTTTGGATATAACCAAATACGCGAGCTAAAATAATTTGGACGTAACCAAATTATTAAAAACAAAGTGTTTGGATATAACCAAATACGCGAGCAAAAATTTGGACATAACCAAATTATTAAAAATAAAGTGCTTGGATATGACTAGATACGCGAACCAGTACGATCTAAATATAACTAGATCAAAAATATATAAGTGTATGGATTACGAACCAAACACAACCTAAATAGGTTTGGAACAAACCAGCTAAAATTAATCGACACAAGTGGGAAAAAATTAACCTACTGCGAGCTAAGTCGATACCGAGGCTGGAGTATTTTGCAACAAAAATTTCAAACCTCACAACCTTGGGGAGTTACCTGAGGACGAGGAAAAGTAACTAGAAAAGCATAATACAACTAAACAACTTATATTACACGCCATATAAGTACTTTCGAGTGCATGGTAAAAGTAAGTTTCGACCTTGACAAATAACGAGATCGGATATGGATATATCGAGCAAACTATGCGAGAATGCATGGAAACTCGAGCCTAAATCCAACATGTGTTTGTATGGATAAAGAAGCATAAAATCAGACTCTTAATATAAAAATTGCATAAAATATTTCGATCAGAGAGATGTAAAGCAAAAATATTAAAGTGAAGACAAACATGGTGTTAAAAATATCAAAAAACTCTTTTACAAGCATGGTATTAAAAATATCAAAATCTCATTTACAAGCTGTAAATTTTGTTTGCCCCAATGGCATGACAAACAAAAGCTACAAACTATTACAAAAGATTTAGAGGGACGCAGCCCAGGATCGAGATTTAGGAGGCAGGAGCACCCTCCTTAGCCTTCTCAGCATCTGTTGACGGTGAAATCTTGTCAACGAAATTAGATCGGAAAACTCATAGATAAGTATGAAGATATTTAGATTTATATAAAAACTTAGAATAAGCTTAAGGAAAGGTAAAACACAAATCAACCATGGAATAAGCCTTTGTATATTGCTCAATAGCCTGAGTGTACAATGAGTTTTTCCAACCCCTTTTCTGTAGGGGTGATCATCTATTTATATTGGAGCTCTAATGGCTCCTCATACATTGTGGTCCCACGGGACAAGACTGTACATAGGTACATTGTCTGGGTAGTGGCACAGGTCGTGGTGGAGCAGAAAGTCATGGTGTCGGCCTGGCATGTGGTCAGAGGCATGCACATAGTGCTTCCACTCTTTGTACCAATCTGTACCTTCACCACGTGCGTGATATAGATGTCAGGGTCACACTTCTGTCCTCCTCATGGTCGTACGTCCTGCACCCGTACACGTACGGGTACTTTGTGTCAGATGAATATGTTGGTGCGTGGCCCCTTGGGGGACCGCGGGACCATGGTTGTGTGAGGCCCTTGCACATGGGTGCACGAGGCCCTTGGTGCATGGTCGACAGGTGTTTAGTGGAGGCCATGTCTCGCGAGGCCATTAAGGGGGGTGAGGCGCTTTAGGGGGCCACGTGACCATGAGTGCGCGAGGCCCTTGCGCATGGGTGCGCGAGGCCTAGATGCCCAGGTGTGTGAGGCTGGTGGTGCGAGGCACCTGGATGCGCATGGGCATGACATCTCGCGAGGCCCTTTGGTGCACGGGGGCGTGATGTCTCGCGAGGCACTTGGGTGCGTGAGGGCGTGGCGTCCCGCAAGGTGCTAGGTGTGTGGTAAGTAGACGAGGTTTGGTGAGGCATGGAGTGCCTCGCTGTGCGAGACTGGGCGTGCCTGGCCGAGGCATGGAGGGCCTCGCTACGCGAGGCTGGGTGAAGCGTAGGGCGCCTCGCTACGCGAGGCTAGGTGACACCTGGTCGAGGCACGGAGGGCCTCGCTACGCGAGGCTGGGTGAAGCATAGGGCGCCTTGCTATGTGAGGCTAGGTGACGCCTGGCCGAGGCACGAAGGGCCTTTAACCACGTAGCCTAACCAGGGACCAGAGGTTTTTTCCTTGGTCAATTTTTTGGCATCCACAACATCTTCTTTGGCCTTCTCAGCATCCTCTCGAGCAGCTTCCTCCGCATCAAGCCGAGCTTGCCATTTGGCCACAAGCCATTCCTCAAAAGAGCCCAAGAAGCTCATGTCGGGATCGGCGTTGCTGGCCCAAATCCTGTACATTGCCAAGTCAACCGCCCGATCCTTCCTCTGCTTGAACTCCTCGAGGAGACGAGCCTTTTTGTCCTCTATTATCTCAAAGGTGGCCTTTTTCTCCTCCTCAATCTTGGCATTTATCTTCTCAAGCTCCTCAAATTTGGAGCTCTTCTCTTTCAGCTCGGCCTTCACCTTCTCGATCTCAGCCTCTATCTTTGACCTTGCGGCCTTAAACTCGTTGGCGAGCTTGAGTTGGAGTTCCTTTGACTCCTGAGCATAGGACATGCTCGCATGAACTTCATTATTCAGCTTATACGAGATAGCCTAGAACATGTTTCTAAAATTGAATTCAAAGAGAAACAAATAATAGAATACTTACAGTATATGTAGCGGAATTAAGAGTCCTTCCTTCAGTTTCTCTAACTCTTATATCCTTTCTGTCGCAGAGTATTATCAAGAAACTGAACCGATCTTCTATTTTCTTCACAATCTTCCAATGTATCCTTAGAACCACCTAGACTAGTGTGGGCAATTCTCAACACATGAGATAGATATAGAGAGAAGAAGAGAAAATTACAAAGTGGCTTAGAAAATGACTTGTGTTTAGAGAGAATATAAAACTATCAGAAAATCTGACTTGTCACTTATCAAACTTCTGTTTTGGCTTCTCTCTAAGCACTCCTTTTATAGACTCAATTAAGCCATTTTATTTAATTAAAAAATCAATAAAATAACAGCCATTTTGAAGCACTGGGTCGAAATTATCATGGGTTATAGGCCCGTGAAATTTCCCATTTGATTATAAGCCCATTGGACTTAAAATCAAGGCCTGTATTATTTTCTATTGATTTAATTATTTAAATCCTTTATCAAATTAATTATTTATAATTTGAACCTTGATTTAAACTTATTTATTGTACGCCCTGGTTTTCCCACGGGCTGGTTAGCAAGCCGAGCTGCTGACTAATCGTAGTTATCTCATGAACTCTCCTAAGACCGGAGCTTCTGTCGTTAGCTCGAGGAAGCCCAAAGGGCTCCCCTCCATTGTCCAAGACTGGAGCAGGTCCCCTAAAGGCCGAAGGTTGAGTCCAGCATGCAGCTCGCGGTACGAGCTGGATATGGGGGTGTGACCCCTTGAGAAGTAAACACACGCAAGGTAAACGTGCATATATCAGGCATAACGTGTCTGATATCCCCGTGACTTCTCGGACACGCAGCAGGAACGTGCGTGTTCAGACACCCACGGTGGGGTTGGGCCGTGCGGCCCATTACTTCCTTACCTATTGATTTGACCACACTTATGTGTCAGGTTTAGGAATTAATCATGAATGTCACAGAATTGATACGACAAGTAAGAAGGTCACGGGATGACCTCCCTACCAACGTCCAGGTGCCTTCTCCTATAAATATGGAGACCCTGGGAGTTGATAGGGGTTGGAAAAATAATCTCTTGTAAGAAATACTTTGTAATCAAATACGCAGTATAGATCAATAATATTGACTAGTGGAGTAGAAGGACTTTAACCTTCGAACCACTCAAAAACCGTGTCTTGAGTCACCCCTTTCGTCCTCTAAGATCATATATCTATTTCGGTTCACATTTAGCACTAATCCTTTTCTCTCATTCTCTTAATTACCTGTTGACGAAGAACCGCGTCAACATTTATTAATTTAGATACCAATTTATCTTAATTAATAAATCTGCCATAATTTCTCTTTTCTTCTCAAAATTACACAACTCTGTGAAACTATCCAAAATTGACCTGGCCAACTTTGATAATTCTAATTGATGATTAAATCAATTAATTGAGACTATCTAGATGATTTTATCCAAGGTACAATGGGGACCATGGGCCTATGAAATCAAGCTCCAATAAGTTATCATAAATCTAACAAATAAATTTACTAACTTATTAATTCCTCGTGACTCCACTATAGACTTGGAATTGCACTCTTGAATTCATAGAACGCTCTATAACAAATATAGATACGCTATTAATTATCCATTGTTACAACCATAATTGTCACTCAATCCTCTATAGACGGTCTACAATGAGATAAGACTAAAATACTGTTTTACCCCTCATTGTATTTTATCCTTAAAACACTTAGTTCCTTGTAAATGATATTTCAGTAAACTAATTTAATTACTGAAATGAGATCTCTATCATTTAACACCTTGAACCAAACTAATAGGAAACCATCGTTTCACTTCTTCATCAGAAGCTATAGATGTTCATATCTATGATTAACACTCCCACTCAATTATACTACCGAGTTCCCAAGATGTAAGTATGGGCTAGTCCGTAGGGTAAGCTGGTAATGAACAAGTCAAAGAACTCAAATGATACAATTAGTTAGAATACTAACCACTCAGAATTGAGATTGAATTGACCTATGGTCAACTATATGATATGACTAGAATAGATAATAACGGTATGTTTACTTATCTTATCAACTGTCAATATCGGTCCAGTCCGATGTAACAAATACATCTGATCTTATCTACTTTGCTAATGTTCTGGAAAGAACATAACACTATAATGTGTAAGTAGTTCATATCGTAGATTGGCAAGTCAGTGTAAATCCGGTGCACTGACTAATCTCAGGACTAACTTATTTTGAACATATAATCATATTTATATTCCACTATGATTACGTCACTATAAATAAGATTAGCTATATGCTCGGGATTTAATGGAAGTTTATATTAAACAAATAATCATGAAAATAAAACATGTGAGCAAAGTGATTGACCAAGTCAAAAAATGATTTCTATTCTTTTATTGATAATAAAATGAGATTACAAAGAATTTGGGTATTAATTAGGGCATAAAACCCCAACAGTATCTAGGACACCTTATAGAATGGCTTCAGTGGAATTAAAGGAGTTGAAGATTCAGCTGCAGGAGTTACTTGATTTGGGGTTCATCAGACTGAGTTTCTCGCCATGGGGTCCTCCAGTGTTGTTCATTAAGAAGAAGGATGGGTCCCTCAGGATGTGTATCGATTACAGGGAGTTGAATAAGTTAACCATTAAGAATAAGTATCCATTGCCTAGGATCGACGATTTGTTTGATCAGCTACAGGGAAGAACAGTGTTTTCCAAGATAGATCTCCGATCAGGTTACCATCAGCTAAGGATTTAAGAGGAGGACATACCAAAGACCGCTTGCCGAACGAGGTATGGATACTATGAATTCCTGGTTATGTCCTTTGGATTAACCAATGCCCCAGCAGCTTTCATGGACATGATGAATAGAGTTTTCAAGGACTATCTGGACAAGTTTGTGATCGTATTCATCGACGACATCTTAGTATACTCCCAGTCAGAGATGGAGCATGAGCAGCATCTGCGGTTGGTACTACAGCGGTTAAGGGAGCATAAGTTGTATGCTAAGTTCAGTAAGTGTGAGTTTTGGTTGCCACAAGTTACATTTCTAGGCCACATCGTCAGTATGGATGGGATTCTGGTTGACCCAAGCAAGATTGAGGTGGTCAGAGATTGGCCTAGACCGAGCAATGTTCCTGAGGTGAGAAGCTTTCTGGGTTTAGCAGGGTATTATCGGCGATTTGTTGAGGGGTTCTCCAGAATAGCTACGCCATTGACAGAGTTGACAAAGAAGAAGACCATGTATGTCTGGACGGATAGATGTGAGAATAGTTTTAGGGAACTAAAGCGGCGGTTGATTACTGCGCCAGTACTTAGCTTGCCGACAGAGAATGAAAAGTTTGTGGTCTACTGTGATGCATCCAGGCAGGGTTTGGGGTGTGTGTTGATGCAAGCTGGCAAGGTGATTGCCTATGCATCAAGACAGTTGAAGGAGTATGAGCAGAGATATCCTACGCATGACCTGGAGTTAGCAGCGGTGGTGTTTGCACTTAAGATTTGGATGCATTATCTTTATGGTGGAAAGTGCGAGATATACACCGACCATAAAAGCCTAAAGTATTTCTTTACCCAGAATGACTTGAATATGCACCAGAGGCGGTGGCTGGAGTTGGTTAAGGATTATGATTGTGATATCCTTTACCATTCTGGGAAGGCTAATGTTGTGGCTGATGCATTGAGTTGGAAGGGCCCAAAACAGTTGTTTAGCTCGAGGAAGATATCTAATAAGTTAGCTGAGGAGATGACCAGAGCAGGTATAGAGTTGGTGGTTGGTCAGTTGGCCAACATCACTCTTCAGTCTACACTCCTTGAAAGAATCAAGGAAGCACAGGAAAATGATTCTCAATTGCGAGGTCATAGAGAGAATGCCTTAGTCGGAGCGACAAAGGACTTCTCCATTTCAGAGATGGGATTACTGAAGTATAAGGGTCGGATCTGTGTACCGAAGGATTCTAATCTTTGGTGAGAGATCTTGGATGAATCGCACACCACTCCCTATTCTTTGCACCCGGGTACGACAAAGATGTACCAGGACTTGAGAACTTTGTATTGGTGGTCGGGCATGAAAAGGGATGTGGTGGATTATGTGGCTAGGTGCTTAACTTGTCAGCAGGTTAAGGCTGAGCACCAGAGGCCAACGGGATTATTGCAGCCTTTGGGAATCCCAGAGTGGAAGTGGGAAGATGTTACTATGGATTTCGTAGTTGGTTTATCGAGAATTGTGGGACAGCATGACTCTGTGTGGGTGATTGTGGATAGGTATACCAAGTCCGCCCACTTTTTGCCTGTTAAGACAACTTATACTGTGGAGCAGTATGCTGAGTTGTTGATAACTCTACAAAATAGAGTTATTTTACCATGTTTTACATGCTAATTGTTGCTTAGTTCATGAGTTTTTAATTAACTTATTAAGTTTTTATGTAATTTTTAATTTATTAGTCTTATTGTAGTTTTCTAGATTTTTATATGTTTTTATAGATATGTTATTATAATATGTTGTAGTTTAATTATTTAAAATTAGTATTGTTAGTTTGAATGCTAAAAATATGATTTTATTGAAATTAAATGTTATGTAAATTAAATTTTAATTAATGTTTTCATGGGAGTTATATGATATATTTTATTAATGAAAATATTTAATTTTAATTTAGTTTATAATTTATTGTGTAGGAAAATTATTGCCCTTGAAAAGCAAGAAAATCAAAGGAAAGATGGTAATTTTGAAAGAAAGTAACAAGAAAAATGGTGTTTCTCCAAAAGCTCAACCACGTGAGGCCCACTCTAGGCCCAACCCGTGGCCCCCCCTCCAACACCCAACCACCACATTGCTGCCATTTCCCTTATTGAGCCCAACAAAAATGCATTTTGTCCCTTTGTCCCCTATGACAAAAATGCCAACTTTTTACCCTTTTTCCTACACATTTTCACCACAACATCATCATTACACCCTATAATTTACCTCTACATACCATATTTATTTTATTTAATTAATCTAATCAATTTAATTAATTTAAATTGATTATTTTAATAAACTCACTTTGGCTATAAATATGGACTTTCAAGACCATTTTTGGGGTGCTTAATTTTTTGGTTACCATCTTTTTCTCTCATTTTCTCTCTACCATTCTCTCTTCCATTTGGGTTTTTCAAGAGCATTTTGCAAGTATGTATGTCATTTATTTTGTAATTTCTATTCTAGTTATGTGCTTCTAATCTTTTTCATAAGATTATTAAGATCATGATGAAGCAACTTGTAACTAGGTAATATTTATGTTGTATGTTGATTTCCCTTGTAATGCAACAAAGTCTATGGATTTTTCTTCTTCATATATTTCTTTCATCTTAAATATCTTGTATTTTAGATTGTTAGAACATTTTTACACTTTGTTCTTCATTAGTGCATAAACATAATATTCTTTGTGTAAGATGTGTCATTAAATTGTACACATCCATGCTTAGAACAAAAATATTATGTTTTGCCTTATAAATAATGTTCATTGATTTATTTGTTATTTCATTAGATTGATTTACACTAAATGCTTTGAAATTATAATTTTGAAAAGTGAAGAAAAATCCTATCTTTTTATAAGAAAATTGTGCTTAAAATTATAAATATTTTTGGAAAATGATAGTTTAAATTATTTTAACTATCACTAAAACTTGGGAATCAATATACTAATAAATATTATTAAACTTACATTTTGTGGATTCTAGTATCTTAATAATCTTTTCTTTTAATACTTATTTTCAACTCATTATTGGTTTATTTTCATTATCTTAAAAAGCTTTATTTTTCAATATTTCATTTTATGTTCATACTATTAAAACTTATCAATCTTTGGAACTAGGTTAGAATTTATTACTTTTGATTTAAAATAGTTTCATTTTCGATTTTAGACAACTCCTTTGGGTTCGACATCCTTGCTTACGATCACTATTCTATATGGACGATTCGTGCGCTTGCGATATATAAATTTTTAAACATACCCGTTTAGGGTCCATCAAGTTTTTGGCGCCGTTGCCGGGGAGTTGCAAGAGAAAAGAAACGAAAATTATCTCAAGGTTAGTAAATTCTTCTACTAGTTATTTTAATTTTTGCACTTAAAAAAAAAACTAAAAAATATATATACTATAAAAAAAAAAAGATAAGAAGAAAATTTGGGACGGTTCAACCACCCATAAAAAAATATATACTTATATTTCTATATTTATTGTTTTTTTTTTTATTTAGTTGACGGCACTTGTGCCTCCTATCTATCCTTTTAAATTTTTATAGTTGACGGCACTTGTGCCTCCTATCTATCCTTTTAAATTTTTATAGTCGATGGCACTTGTGCCTCCTAATTTTGTTGTAATTTTATTTCTTTTATATCTTTGTTAGTTGACGGCAATTTTTGCCTCCTAACCTTTGTGTAATTTTCTTTATTTATTTTGTTGTATTTTTATTTTATTTAAATTCCGCAAATTACTAGTTGATGGCAATGTTGCCTCCTAGCTAGTTGATGGCAATTTTTGCCTCCTAGTCATCTATCTTATGTTTAAGTTGATGGCACTTGTGCCTCCTAGTTTTTACCTTAATTTTGTTATGGTTGATGGCATGCTATGCCTCCCTACTCTTGCTTAAATTTTAGTCTTATTTAATTTTTGCCTTATTTTTCTTTGTCTTCTTTAATATTTTAGCGTAATATTGTGAAAAATACTTGAAAAAAAAAAAAGAGAAACCTAAATCTTGTCCTTTCACCATAAGCAATTCTTGCTTAAAGGAAATTTGACCAAAATTCCCATCCGCCTCTACTAATTAACCTCGGGGAGTTGTTAGTAGTGCGCGAGTAAGTGGAATCAAATAGGCCTGGGGACAAGTAAACCATAAGAATTATTGTTGTGAAATCTCTAAAAATTCTAAGTATGCTCTGTGGTTGCGGTTTTAACTGATCTTCCACATCAGAAAATTGCTTGTTTGAGATTATCATTGTTGCCTTGTTTGTGAAAATTGTATGCATCATTGGGAACGTAACTCTAAAAAACGATTAGTAAAAAGACGTTTATCTTTGTTTGAAATTGAAAGTGTTAGTAAAAATTTGAGCATCATGGAACCTATTGCTAATATTGTTGATGAAAATGCTGTGCCTGAAAAAACTTTGCTTGAATACTTTGCACCTATTTCATCTAATGCTCCTTCATGCATTGTTTTACCTACAACTTCTGCTACTCATTTTGAGCTTAAACCAGCAATCATTCAATTGTTGCCATCTTTTTATGGGTTAGATAGAGAGGATCCTTACATGCATGTCAAAGATTTCTTAGAAATTTGCTCAACATTTAAATTTCAAAATTTTTCTGATGAGTCGGTCAAACTAAGATTGTTTCCTTTTTCATTAAAAGACAAATCAAAAGCTTGGTTAAATTCCCTTCCCACTGGGTCTATAACTACTTGGGATCAACTTTATAATAAATTCTTGTTGAAATTTTTTCCAATGTCTAAAACTGATAGTCTAAGGAGAGAAATCTCCGAGTTTTTTCAAAAAGATAATGAAGAGTTTTATGAATGTTGGGAAAGATTTAAAGATTTATTATTAAAATGTCCTCATCATGGTTTTGAAAAATGGAGACTTGTAAAATATTTTTATGATGGTTTGACTCCCTCTAATCGTCAAATGATTCAATCTATGCATACTGGAAAATTTTTAAAATTTCAAGGACAAGAGGCGTGGGACGCCCTTGAAGATTTATCTGTCAATTCACAACAATGGAATTATTTTGATCCTAGGTCTAGGTCAACTAATTCACCAAAAAGAGGAGGAAGGTATGAAGTAAAAGAAGAATTAGACTTAAGAACATCCTTAGATAAATTAGCGAGAAAAGTAGAAGCTTTAGCCATAAGCCAAACTATAAACTCTCCAATTCAACCTAGAAAAGATGTTTGTTCTATATGTTCTAGTCCTTGCCATAATGCCCAATCATGCCCTTCCTACCAAGAAGCCTTTTCTGAGGAGGCCAATGCACTTCATACTTATGGGAAACCAAATGATAGCCCATTTTCGTCCACCTACAATCCAAATTGGAGAAACCATCCGAACTTTTCATGGAGACAAAACCAACCCCAAATGAATCAAGGGCACCAATACAACACACAAAACCAAGCTCATGCCCCACAAAATCAACCATATCCGCAACAAAGAAAACCTTCCTTAGAAGATACTTTACAACAATTTATGCAATCCACCCAACAAATCCTACAAAATCAATCTCAATCTATTACCAAACTCGAGACACAAGTAGGACAACTCGCCACTGCTTTAGCTGATAGAGAAAAAGGAACATTCCCTAGTCAACCTATCCCTAATCCAAAAGGTCAATATGAGATAGGAAAGTCTAGTCATAATGGAGAAGTCAAATCAATTTCAACTCTTAGGTCTGGAAAGAAAATTGTCAAACCCGATTACATACCCGAGGTTGAAAATGAAAAAGAAAAAGAAAAAGAAAAGAGTCAGCCTCCTAGTTCTAATCTCAATGACTCATCAAACAAAGAAACTCCAATCCATCCTTTCATTCCAAAAGCCCCATTCCCACAAAGATTACTTCCAATTAAAAAAGGCAGCCAATATAATGACATCTTAGAAGTTTTTAAACAAGTTAGTATCAATATCCCTTTCTTAGATGCCATTAAACAAATTCCTGCCTACTCTAAATTTTTAAAGGATCTTTGTACTGTTAAAAGAAACACTAATGTTCCTAAAAAGGCGTTTTTAACTGAACAAGCTAGTTCCATTATTCAATATAAGAGTCTTGTTAAATATAAAGATCCTGGGTGTCCCACAATTTCATGCATTATTGGTGATCATTTTATTAACAAAGCTTTACTTGATTTGGGTGCTAGTGTAAATTTATTGCCTTATTCTGTTTATAAGCAACTTGGTCTTGGTGAGCTAAAACCTACCTCTATAACTCTTCAATTAGCCGATCGTTCTGTAAAAATTCCTAGAGGCATTATAGAGGATGTTTTGATAAAAGTTGATAAATTTTATTTTCCTGTTGACTTCATTGTTCTTGATACTCAACCTGTGGAAAATATGCATGCTCAAATTCCTATCATTTTAGGTAGACCATTCTTAGCTACATCTAATGCAATCATAAATTGTCGTAATGGTGTTTTGAAATTATCTTTTGGAAATATGACTGTTGAATTGAATGTTTTTAATGTGGTTAAATCTGTTGAGTGTGGAGAAGTGCATGAAGTTAACATGATAGATAGTATTTGTGAAAATGATGGAAATGACTTATTTGATTTTTGTGAAAAATACTTTGGTATGAACTTGCATGTTGATGACTCTAATGATGATGTGAATTCTTTGGTAGAGCCTATACCCTTAAATGAAACCAAAGTTGAACCTTTTTCACCCTTAGGTCATGTTCAATCAATTTCTGAGTCTCCAAAGTTAGACCTTAAACCTTTGCCAGAAAATTTAAAATATGCTTTTCTAGGAGAGTCTGAAACCTTACCTGTTATCATAGCATCCGCTTTAGATAAAGAACAAGAAGGTAAATTGTTAGATGTCCTTAGAAAACATAAAGAAGCCATAGGTTGGACCATTGGAGACATTAAAGGAATTAGCCCATCCATATGTATGCATAGAATCCATCTAGAAGAGAATGCTAAAACCTCTCGGGAATGTCAAAGAAGATTAAATCCAAATATGAAAGAAGTAGTTAGAGAAGAGGTCATAAAATTGTTAGACGTAGGTATCATTTACCCTATTTCTGATAGTCAATGGGTTAGTCCAGTTCAAGTTGTGCCTAAGAAGTCTGGGATCACAGTTGTTGAAAATGAGAAAAATGAATTAATCCCTACTAGAGTACAAACAGGGTGGAGAGTGTGCATAGATTATAGAAAGTTGAATAATGTTACTAGAAAAGACCATTTTCCATTGCCTTTTATTGATCAAATGCTTGAACGATTAGCTGGCCATGCATATTATTGTTTTCTTGATGGGTATTCGGGGTATAACCAAATCCCCATCGCCCCAGAAGATCAAGAAAAGACTACTTTTACATGCCCTTTTGGAACTTTTGCATATCGTCGCATGCCCTTTGGATTATGTAATGCACCTGCGACTTTTCAAAGATGTATGATTTCGATTTTTTCTGACATGGTTGAAAGATTTCTTGAAGTATTTATGGATGATTTTTCTATGTTTGGTTCCTCTTTTGATGAATGTTTGCACCATCTTTCACTTGTTTTAATTCGTTGCAAAGAGAAAAACCTTGTGCTTAACTGGGAAAAATGTCATTTTATGGTTAAAAAAGGAATTGTTTTAGGTCATGTAATCTCATCTGATGGAATAGAAGTTGATAAAGCTAAAGTTGACCTTATTTCAAAACTTCCCCCACCTAAAACTGTGAAAGAAATTAGATCATTCTTAGGCCATGCCGGTTTTTATAGAAGATTTATAAAAGACTTTAGCAAAATTTCTCGGCCTTTATGCCATTTACTTGGAAAAGAAAATGCTTTTGTCTTTGATAGTAATTGCCATGTTGCCTTTGAAAAATTAAAAAATTTGTTGACTACTGCACCCATTATTCGACCTCCTGATTGGAAAATACCTTTTGAAATAATGTGTGATGCTTCTGATTATGCTATAGGTGTTGTCTTAGGACAAAGACTTGAAAAAATACCTCATGTAATTTACTATGCTAGCAAAACTTTAAATGATGCTCAATTAAATTACTCCACAACCGAAAAAGAATTGCTTGCTGTTGTTTTTGCATTGGAGAAATTTAGATCTTATTTGTTAGGATCTAAAATTATTGTCTATTCTGATCATGCTGCATTAAAATATCTCTTATCGAAAAAAGATGCTAAGTCTCGTTTGATCCGTTGGATCCTGCTTTTACAAGAATTCGACTTAGAAATACGTGATAAAAAAGGATCTGAAAATGTTGTTGCTGATCATTTATCTAGACTAGTTGTTGAAACTATACATGATTCCACTCCTATCACTGAAACTTTTCCTGATGAACAATTAATGCATATTTCTTCATTACCTTGGTATGCTGATATTGTTAATTATTTGGTCACTAAAGAAATACCATCTCATTGGTCTAAGCATGATAAATCTAAATTTTATTCTGAGGTGAAAAACTTTATTTGGGATGATCCTTACTTGTTTAAATACTGCCCTGATCAAATAATTAGAAGATGCATTCCAAACTGTGATCAGTCTAAAATCATATCTTTTTGTCATGATCATGCATGTGGAGGACATTTTAGTGGTAAGAAAACAGCTGCTAAAGTTTTACAATGTGGTTTTTATTGGCCTACTATCTTTCATGATACATATGTTTATTGTAAAGCTTGTGAACGTTGTCAAAAGTTAGGAAGTTTAACTAAAAGAAACATGATGCCTTTAAATCCTATTCTTATTATTGACATATTTGATGTTTGGGGCATTGATTTTATGGGACCATTTCCTAACTCTTTTGGTAATCTTTATATTCTTGTTGGAGTCGATTATGTATCTAAATGGGTTGAAGCTATTGCATGCCACACTAATGACCACAAAGTTGTGCTTCGTTTTTTGAAAGAAAATATATTTTCCCGTTTTGGTTCACCACGTGCTATAATTAGTGATAACGGTACTCACTTTTGTAATAAGCCATTTGAACATTTGATGAAACAATATGGCATTACACATAAAGTCTCAACACCATATCACCCACAAACTAGTGGTCAAGTTGAAGTGTCTAATAGGGAAGTTAAGCACATTTTAGAAAAAACTGTGAATCCAACTAGGAAAGATTGGTCCTTAAGACTCATTGATGCATTATGGGCGTATCGTACCGCGTACAAAACGCCCATTGGCATGTCACCCTACAGACTTGTGTATGGGAAGGCGTGCCATTTACCTGTTGAGTTAGAACATAGAGCCTTCTGGGCAATTAAGCAGTTAAATTTTTCTTTAGACAAAGCAGGTGAGAAACGAAAGCTTCAACTCAATGAACTAGACGAAATTAGGAATGATGCATATGACTATTCAAAAAAGTATAAGGATCGCATGAAATTTTACCATGATAAAAATATTTTGAGAAAAGATTTTTATCCAGGTCAGAAAGTCCTTTTATACAACTCTCGTTTGCATTTATTCCCGGGAAAGTTACGCTCTAGGTGGTCTGGTCCTTACATTGTTCGTATTGTTTTTTCACATGGAGCTATTGAAATTGAAAATCCTAAAAATGGTGATATATTTAAAGTTAATGGACAAAAATTAAAACCATTTTTGGAATTAAAAACTGATGAAGTGGATGAGATACTCCTTGAGGACCCTGTTTACCATGCTCTTTGATTCCTGTGTGATCTTGATAACTTGTGTTTTATTTGTATTGTTGTTTTATGTGCGATTTAATTTTTGTTAGTTGTATCCTGTTCTATCTTGTTCTATCTTCGCAATGCACAATATCGAGGTACGACCATTCTAAACTTTACACTCTTGTCAATTTTAATTTATATTTATATTTTGACACATTGAGGACAATGCTTAAATTAAGTTTGGGGGTATCGAGTTTTATTGTGTTTGTTTTGTGTTTTATTTATGTTTGCTTTGCATTGTTTTTTATGTTTTGTGTTTTATTTTATGTATGCTTGTTTGAAAAGAAAAAAAATGTTTGTTTGAATTTTTATTTATTTATTTATATGTTGTGGTTTTGTTAATTTTTTTTTTATTTTATTTGTTCATTTTCATAAAAATTATAAAAAAAAAAATTAAAAAAATTATTTACAAAAAAAAAAAAAAAAATTTGGTGATATTTTTCATTTTCAATGATAAAAATTCTGATTGAGTTTGAAATTAATTCTCTTAAAAATATGAATAATTTTTAAGCTTTGTTTTTAATTATAGGGTCAATTTTGCTTGTAACAAAAATTACATTTTTCATAAAAACTCTTATTTCCTATAAGTTTAAGTGAAAAATAATTTTAATAAAAACATATTTTCTAAAAGCAAAATTGACAATTTAATTAATTATATAAGCTTAACTTTTATTCATAATAATTTCTGAGAGTTATTTTCATTGTGCAATTTTTGAGAAAATCATTTTTATATCACCAATAAAAAAAAAATATATATGTGTATTTTAATTTTTCTTTTGCTTGAGGACTAGCAAAACTTTAAGTTTGGGGGTGTGATAACTCTACAAAATAGAGTTATTTTACCATGTTTTACATGCTAATTGTTGCTTAGTTCATGAGTTTTTAATTAACTTATTAAGTTTTTATGTAATTTTTAATTTATTAGTCTTATTGTAGTTTTCTAGATTTTTATATGTTTTTATAGATATGTTATTATAATATGTTGTAGTTTAATTATTTAAAATTAGTATTGTTAGTTTGAATGCTAAAAATATGATTTTATTGAAATTAAATGTTATGTAAATTAAATTTTAATTAATGTTTTCATGGGAGTTATATGATATATTTTATTAATGAAAATATTTAATTTTAATTTAGTTTATAATTTATTGTGTAGGAAAATTATTGCCCTTGAAAAGCAAGAAAATCAAAGGAAAGATGGTAATTTTGAAAGAAAGTAACAAGAAAAATGGTGTTTCTCCAAAAGCTCAACCACGTGAGGCCCACTCTAGGCCTAACCCGTGGCCCCCCCTCCAACACCCAACCACCACATTGCTGCCATTTCCCTTATTGAGCCCAACAAAAATGCATTTTGTCCCTTTGTCCCCTATGACAAAAATGCCAACTTTTTACCCTTTTTCCTACACATTTTCACCACAACATCATCATTACACCCTATAATTTACCTCTACATACCATATTTATTTTATTTAATTAATCTAATCAATTTAATTAATTTAAATTGATTATTTTAATAAACTCACTTTGGCTATAAATATGGACTTTCAAGACCATTTTTGGGGTGCTTAATTTTTTGGTTACCATCTTTTTCTCTCATTTTCTCTCTACCATTCTCTCTTCCATTTGGGTTTTTCAAGAGCATTTTGCAAGTATGTATGTCATTTATTTTGTAATTTCTATTCTAGTTATGTGCTTCTAATCTTTTTCATAAGATTATTAAGATCATGATGAAGCAACTTGTAACTAGGTAATATTTATGTTGTATGTTGATTTCCCTTGTAATGCAACAAAGTCTATGGATTTTTCTTCTTCATATATTTCTTTCATCTTAAATATCTTGTATTTTAGATTGTTAGAACATTTTTACACTTTGTTCTTCATTAGTGCATAAACATAATATTCTTTGTGTAAGATGTGTCATTAAATTGTACACATCCATGCTTAGAACAAAAATATTATGTTTTGCCTTATAAATAATGTTCATTGATTTATTTGTTATTTCATTAGATTGATTTACACTAAATGCTTTGAAATTATAATTTTGAAAAGTGAAGAAAAATCCTATCTTTTTATAAGAAAATTGTGCTTAAAATTATAAATATTTTTGGAAAATGATAGTTTAAATTATTTTAACTATCACTAAAACTTGGGAATCAATATACTAATAAATATTATTAAACTTACATTTTGTGGATTCTAGTATCTTAATAATCTTTTCTTTTAATACTTATTTTCAACTCATTATTGGTTTATTTTCATTATCTTAAAAAGCTTTATTTTTCAATATTTCATTTTATGTTCATACTATTAAAACTTATCAATCTTTGGAACTAGGTTAGAATTTATTACTTTTGATTTAAAATAGTTTCATTTTCGATTTTAGACAACTCCTTTGGGTTCGACATCCTTGCTTACGATCACTATTCTATATGGACGATTCGTGCGCTTGCGATATATAAATTTTTAAACATACCCGTTTAGGGTCCATCAGTTGTATGTGAAGGAGATTGTTCGACTTCATGGGGCTCTGTGTTCGATAGTGTCGGATAGAGACCCCACCTTCACTTCCAAGTTCTGGGAGAGTTTGCAGAAGGCTATGGGCACGCAGTTACGGTTTAGTACCGCTTATCATCCTCAGACGGATGGGCAGTCTTAGAGGACGATTCAGATATTGGAGGATCTGCTGTGAGCCTGTGTGCTTGACTTTGGGGGATCGTGGAGTAAGTATCTTCCTTTGATCGAATCTCGTACAAAAATAGTTATCAGGCGACCATTGGTGTGGCTCCGTACGAGATGCTTTATGGAAGGAAGTGTAGATCACCTATTCATTGGGATGAGACAGGTGAGAAAAGGTATTTGGGTCCAGAGATGGTTCAGAGGACCAATGAGGCAGTTGAGAAGATTAGAGTGCGTATGCTCGCCTCCTAGAGTCGACAGAAAAGTTATTCAGACCTGAGATGTAGGAGCGTGGAGTTTCAGGTTGGTGATCATGTGTTCCTTAGGGTTTCACCCATGAGGGGTGTGAAACGATTTGGTGTTCGGAGTAAGTTGAGCCCCAGGTATGTTGGCCCCTTCAAGATTCTAGAACGAGTTGGAGAGGTAGCTTACAGATTAGTGATGCCTCCAGCTTTATCGGGGGTTCATGATGTATTCCATATATCCATGCTCCTGAAGTATATGTCAGATTCAACGCATGTCTTAAGTTTTGAGAATTTGGAGCTTGATCAGGATTTGTCCTATAAAGAGAAGCCGATTCAGATTCTTGACCGAAAAGATAAGGTCTTGAGGAGCAAGACCATCGCCTTAGTGAAAGTGCTGTGGAGGAACAGCAAGGTTGAGGAGGCGACGTGGGAACTTGAGTCAGAGATGAGGGAGCGGTACCCCGAGGAGTTCAGTTAATTTCGAGGATGAAATTTCTGTAAGGAGGGGATAGTTGTAAGGACCCGAATTTGCTAATCAGGCTTAGGGCCTTGATTAGTGTGCTTAGAGGGCAATAAGTGGTTTGATATGTTAATATGTGAGTTTATGTGTATATATGCCTATGATGCATGTTTAAATTGAGTTAAATGTGCATGTGGGCCTGTCTGGATATTAGGGGCATAAATGTGATAAATGAGATATATGTTGTATATGTGTGATATGTCTGTACAGCACGATCCGAGACAGTCCTGGGGAGCGGTTAGCCGAAGAGTCACAACGGGGTTGAGATTTGGACTCGGGGTGAGTCGAGGGGTAATTTGGGTATTAGATGAGTTGTGGGGTTATTGGGACATGAAAATAAATATCTGGAGATATATTTGAGGATAGAATGTCTAGGCGGGAATATTTGGGGAATTTTCCATTTTGCCCTCGGAGACGTTTTGGTACCCCGAGCCTTGAGGTAACCCTTTAGACTTAAGTTAAATAAAAAAAAAAGAGAATTGTTTAGAAACTTAGGGAACCGACACATATTTTCTTGAACTGAAGAATAGCTCTTGTCTCTCTCTCTCTTTCACTCTCTAAGGCTAAACTTGAAGGGAATTCAAGGGAATTTGCTGGGAATTAGGAGGATTTCAGCTGGGATACTCTAGGGACTTGAAGCTTGTGGATTGAGGATCTAACTCATGAATTAAGCTCTGCAAGGTAAGCTTTAATTACTAAGGTTTGGTTTTTAAATTTCTGCTGGTTATGGGAGATTGCATGTTAGCTAAGCTTGATTTGTCTTTGGGGGTTCTAGCTGAGTTTTGCTGCATATTTTAATGGGGTCTTGGTGTTGTTTCTGAGTTGGATTAACTGTGCTGGATATCTGGGAATATTAGTCAAGTCTTAGAATGAATTGGCTTGGAGAAAGGCTTAGGAAAATGGTGAAAAATCTGGGTTCTGTGTCGAGCGCCGCGGCCCGCGTGCGCGCGCGGCCATGGGAGGCCGAGAGATTCATGCGCGCTGCGGCGCCTGGTGGGCGCGCCGCGGCCCGTGTGGGGGTCAGTGAGGAGCTAGCCTCTATTTCGAGGCTAGCCACGGCTCTTGTGGGTTGGGCGCGGCCCTTAGTGTCAGTTTGGGTTTTAATGGTATTTTAGGCTTGGGAACTCAAGGGGTAAAGCTCGGGATGGATTTTATCACCCGGATTGATAGAATTCAAGGTCCCGGGAGTTGGGGTTATGACTCGAAGATATTTATTGAATTAGAATTTGATGGATGGACGTTGGTAATGGGTTGTGACTAGGTTTTTGGCGAGGCTCACGTTGGAGGACTGTGCTCGGGGCATCAGTGCTCAGGAAGCTCGGTATTCAGGTCAGAAAACCCCTGTTTCCATAGAGCTTGTGTGCAGGGCTGAGCCCAATGTGTTGAATGAAAATGATATGCAGGGCCGAGCCCTATATGTTAGAATTGCAGAGCGTAGCTCTTTATCTGTTTATGCTTGAATTCTGTATTTGTTATTATATCGTGTATGATATTAAGTGTGTGATCGGCAAGAGCCGGGAACGATGTAGACCGAGAACGGTGTGGGGCCGGGAACGGAGTTAGGCACGTTGAGTGCAAGGCCGAGAACGG
This sequence comes from Humulus lupulus, assembly GCF_963169125.1. Classification (NCBI taxonomy): domain Eukaryota; kingdom Viridiplantae; phylum Streptophyta; class Magnoliopsida; order Rosales; family Cannabaceae; genus Humulus; species Humulus lupulus. Next base: position 45,173,235 of record NC_084800.1, on the reverse strand, counting down.
CAAGGGGCCGGGAGCAGCGTTGAGCATGTGGGGTGCAAGTTGCCAGGGCGAGTCCCTAGAAGGATACCTAGGATATCCTCACGGTATGGTCCGCGAACCCAGGGCTTGGTAAACGCCTGGGACGGCTAGGCCGTATGTGTTTAGCCTTTGGTGGCCTATTTATATGCTTGACTTGTGTATTGCATATGTTATCGGTTTTGGATTTTCTTGCTGGGCTTCGGCTCACAGATGCTCTGTGGTGCAGGTAAGGGTAAAGAGAAGATCAACCAACCATGAGTACAGCAGGCGTGAGGCGGCGTGTACATGTTTGGCCAGCCTGGCTGCCACGGCTAGGGGAATTTGGGAGATGCTTGTAAATGAACTTAGATTTTGTCGTTTAGTCGACCCAGTACAGTTTTATGTTGTAAATATTTTCTGAATTGTATTTTGGGATCCCAAGTGTAAAACTTTTATGGTTTACTGTGAAAACTACTATTTCTAATGTTTTTCTTTTATTTATGGCTTAGTTACACGGTTTGATTTAAAACCTCGATTAGCGAGTTGAAAGCACGATTTTAAACTCACTTAGTAACGGCTCTAAGGAAGTAGGGCGTTACAAGCATATTCTTGAGGTCGAAGTACATATTACCTGCATGATCAAATCACATTAGAAAACGATCTCAAAACACTAAAATTAGTGTAAATCAGACAGTTAAAGGAATTAAAGACAAGTGACAAGGAACCTAACTGGAACTCTCCCCCAAGCTTGTGCTCAACGACCACGTAATTCCCCTATCTTTGGAGGAGGCTGGGGGAGTCCCTTCCCTATACGTGGAAGTCAACCTCGAAAGGTCTCTATAATCGTTTGTCCCATATTGGATGTCTATTCTATCCCAAACCTCATTCAGACTGTACATTGTGTCGTATTTCCCTAGCCAGCTATCAAACCTATGGACCCTATCATCTACCCAATACCATACATAAAAATTTCCCCTATCATCTGGCATAAGATCAGGGTGTCGGGTTTATGCTTAAGGAGGGAAAGAGACCACAAGGCCAAGTTGAGAATGACCTTACCTCTGTCACTCGAGCTCGAGGCCTCATCATTGGCGTCGTTCCCCTAGCATGGGCTCCTGCGACGGTGAGCTGGGGATCGTGCCTTTGAGCTTCGCCTCAGAGGAAGCTTGTCGGTTGGGAGAGGCACAAACTCCCACTTGGAATACTTCTTGTAGGCAGTGTCATCTATTGACTGGTCCTTCTCCAGGAGACCACACCCTCGAAGCTTATCTATATGAATAAGATAAGACAGGGAGTGCCTGCCACATGGAAGCTGGAACAAAATTCCCTTATGCTCCTTCATCTCGTCTGTGGGAGTAGGACGGTGATAGTTGGCTGGAGAATTGCATACATTATGAGTAATTTGAGCCTGAGCAAAAGTCGAGTATGAAAAGAAAAAGGATTGTAGATGTAACGCCCTAAACTCCAGGGCTAATCGAGTCATTTGGCCAAAATTGTGTAACTATGTATGATTAGCGGTTTAGGGATTAAAATTTTTGGTTAAGATATAACGTTTATTATATACATTGGGATCCCAAAAAAATATAATTTAGAGGTCTATTACAAGAAAATATTTACAACCAGCCGATCTAAGCGGCAAAATAGGGTTTAACCCTAGTTCCTCTTCAAACCTCAGCTGTGGTGGTCGAGCAGCTGCATATGTACACATCGTCACCTAAGCTCTCCAACTCAAGGATGGTCCAGCTTTCTTTTGCCTTTACCTGCACCACATAGCACCCGTGAGTCGAAGCCCAGCAAGAAAACTCTATATGCTCATGAACAGCAATAATATGTCATCAAATCATAAGGCGCACGCCTAGCAGATATAGCCCTAATCAAGCAGGCAAACAAATCCACGTAATGATGGGTATCCAGGATAAGGAATCCTGCCCTCCTGATGGGATGACTATCAAGTCAATCACAATCAGATAAGTGATTTATCACTGGTGGTTCCGGTAACCATACCGGGCTAATAGCCCTGAATAAAAGAGTGACAGTGGTACAAGTCACTAAGGTGGGTTCCGTTCCCTTTATAAATAAGTGATCCTTTCACTAGCTTAAACATGATAGGTGCATGATGATTAGTCACCAACATAACCTTCCTCATGACCCTAGAGTCATAACTATGGAACATTGTTCCCTAGCCATGTGACAAGCAGTCACCTAGGCCTTAGGCCCTGGCTTTGAGTAACTAGTCCTAGACTAGCCAAGCGCTTATAATTTTCATCGACCTTCGGGTCGGTCCAGCATTAATACCCCACATGAGTCATTCAATGCTGATATCGATTAGATCTAATCTTCATTCGGCCCTGCGTCCTTGACGCTTATGCCGTTTCTGACTCTCAGGTCAGTGATACGCGACCAGTACCGATCCTGAACAATTGATGCCACACACAAGCAAGCAATGCTACCAAACATATATCATATGTCAAATATCCGAATATAGGGCATTCATCCATCTTACTTAACAACTACCAGCATAATTAGGATATGCATAAACACAGAGGCTCAAGCTCTGAACAATCTCATATTCAATACTCAAAGCATGCCCTAGTCACATGTTAATCACTTGACATGCCTCAAAAATAACCATGCATGTCACATTTAAGCATCCAACATGCATCAAGAATAACCATGCATGTCACATATACACAGGGTGCAGTTTTCTTACCTCTGATTCGATTGAGAATTAATATAACAACGACCCTTGAGAATGATCAACCGTTAAGCCTTTAGCGGTTACCTAGTCATAACCCAATATGGGACACCATCAATAAAATGAACACCAAAGGTTCCCAAACCAATATCTAGCCTCCGGGACATCAATCCCCACTAATCCGGGTAGTAGGAACAATCCCGAGGCCTAAAACCAAGTTCCTAGGGCCAAAACACTCAAACAGGCTCAAACCTGAGCAAGGGCTGCGGCCCTAACACCTTGGGTCGTGGCCCCCAGCCACTCTAGGAGCAAGGGCCGCGCCGCCCTACACCCAGGGCCGTGGCGCCTAGCAAGGCAAAAACCTCCCCATCAGTTTCTTCGAGCTAGGGCCGCGGCGCCCAAGAACAGGGCCGCGGCCCCCAACCTAGAACCAGCCATAAACGTGTTTTCCATTATCCCAAACCCTCCAAAAACATACCTAAACACTTCCAAATCATCAAATCGAACTTCCCAAGCTTCCCAATTATCCAAAACCTTCAAATCTCGAGGCTCAAACAAACCAAAAACCCAACGATTCACAAAGTCCAATTCTAAGCTTAAAAACTTTACAAAATTAAAAACTTAAAACTTGAATTACCTCCAATTGATTTGTTTCCAACTAAATCCTTCGGCTAATAAGCTTCCAATCTTTCCTAGGATCACTATGCCTCGATCCTCGCTTGAATCCAATTCCTAGAACTCGAGATTTCTATGAAAATGCTTCAAACGGTAAAATGAACTATCGGGAAGAGAATAGAGGTTTTCTAACGTACGGTTCTATCTGACAAGATATTTCCAGCTTAAGTAACCTCAAATAAAACCTAGTGCTTGGGGTCCCAATAACACCCCCAGGGACATTATAGTCAAAACTCCCAGAATTTCCTCCTGATCTCAATAACTCCTAATTTTATCATCAAATAACATCCTCATAACTCAATATCCCAATAAAAGAACCCCATTATGACAAAACCACTAATCAATAATATAAGACCGTCTCATGCCGAATAGCTCGAATATATCTCCATAATAATGGAATCTCATTCACAAATCTCAATATGCACCCAAATATACAAATATGCCCTCTGTTATCCCAAAATTTTTAAAAGAATGATGTGGCAATAAAATTGACACATGGCATGAGTCAGTGGGGTGATCTGGCTTAATAATGACCCAATACGTCAGTCAAGGAATTGGACAGATAGTCAAGCCAAATACGCCCGATCAAAGAGAATATTTGGACTGGGGGTTGCTTGGCTCAGACCTCAGTTTGAAGACCCTTATAACAAAATTGGAGCCAAGTCCAAGGAGTCGAAGGGGAGGTTTGAATTTTGGGTCAAAGTATATAGGTGACCTCTTGTTAAGCTTGGTTCGAATGAGTTAAAAGGAAATGACCAAGGCTCAAGTTTTACTCAAGGGGAAAGCCACATAATGGCCGATCGGGTATAATGTGGAAGAGGTACACTTGGGCTTGAATGAGGTGAGGAGGAGAAGTATACCTCGGACCACCCGGACCACTTTGGTCCGAAGAGAAGGAAGTTGTGTCCGATTGGACATGATGCTTTTGGGTACCTTGGACCATTTTGGTCCAAGGAGATGACTATGCCCGATCGAGCCTTGGTTGAACAAAGGAAGGCTCGGACCATGTTGGTCCGAGGAGAAGAAGGATGTGTCCGATCGGACATGGTGCTTGTGAAGTACCTTGGACCATTTTGGTCCAAGGAGATGTAAGTGGTGGCTCGGACCACCTTGGGCCGAAGAGAAAGGACCAAGGTCTGATCGGACCTTGGTTGAACGAAGAAGGCTCAGACCATTTAGGTCCGAGGAGAGGGGCATTGTGCCCGATCGAACAAGACGTCTGAGGGAGTACCTTGAACCATCTTGCTCCAAGGAGATGGTAAGAAGAGATGGCTCGGACCACCTTGGTCCGAGGAGGAGAGTGCAAGGTCCGATCGGACCTTGACTGAAGGAGCCAAAGAGGGTGGTTTGAACCACCTTAAGCCAAAGAAGACAACCATTGTGTCCGATCGGACACAATGAAGGGGTATGCCTCGAATGTGCCCGAAGTAAGAAGCAAAGTACCCTCGGACGACCTTAGTCCGAGGAGAGCCATGCACATACCACCATTGACCTACGTAAAGCTTGAAGAGTAGTCAACATGCATGAGAAACTACGTCAAACTGCCCGAAACTACTTCAGTGAGAATTGGTCCAAGCATCCGGGAATCACTCAATCCTCACTTGAATTTAGGGATCAGTTATATTTTGAATGTTTATTTTGTAATATAAATATTAGGTAAATAATGGAATATCCCTATCTAAAGGGATATCAGTTGAGAATCCCAGGTCTATAAATAGAGACTTGGGAAGATCGTAAAGGGACTTTTTGCAAAATCAAGAGTGAACTTGTGTTCTAGAGAGAGAAAGTGTTTTCCCTGAGAAAACCCCTTTTTGTATTCTGGAATATTTCACCCTGAAGAAACTCAGTTGACACGGTTCATCTGATCTTGAGTGTGAATACATAATAAAATCTCTAAGTGGATTAGGCTATTACCGATCATCGGGGCTGAACCACTATAAAATCTTGTGTTATTTACTTTCATTGATAATAACTGTCTGTTGTCGTTTATAATTCTCTTGAAGGTTTGTCGTAGTTGACGTTCTTACGTCGTTGGCTAAATTTACAGTCAACACCCTCAATGGGCCAAATTACCAAAACACACTAATAATCAAATGTGGACCCACATGCATGCATATAACATCATATTATAATACAATTCACATAAACATGCATATTATCAATTAATGGCATAATTAAATAATTATGGCCCTCCCAGCCTACTAATCCAGCCATTAAACCGCATTAGGGATTCCGGGGCATTACATTAGACTTACGAATTCGTATGAATGAATAATATTTGGAGGGAGCCAGGCTGTCTGTCCAGAAGAAGGCCAACTTGAACTTAGGGGGATGGTTGGGTATGTTCTCGAAGATCTTCTTCTCCCTGGGACAGCTCGAAAGGTAGTAGAAGCCATTTCCTCCCCGAGCTCAGGAGGGGTTGCTTTTCAAACAAAAGAGATACAAAATCTCTCTTGGAGAAGGTCCTGCCCACTTCAGCTCGTGGTACAACGATCTCAGGGCTGACAAGACCTTGTATGAGTTGGTCTGGAGTTGGAAGGGCGCAAGCCCAACAAAATCCAGAAACTCCTTCAAAAAGGACTTCAACGGCAATAGAGCCCCTGCCTTCATATGCTTGCGACTCCAGGCCGCGAGTTTCAATTTATTGTCGGGAATGCCATCTCTCGGGGCGTAGCAGTTTCGTTCATTGGAGGTCGGGGCTCGACACCTTAGCGAGCCTGACAATCCTAGGCAATGGCGAGCTAGGATGTTGATTATTTGCTCCAATGAAGAAACCGAGCTCCAATAATGCTCAACCTCGAAAAATTATCCCCTCGAGGTGGGAATGGCGATCAACTGCGAGGTGGATGGCCGATTTGTTGATTCCTCCATCAGCAAGAATTTAGGATCGACCAGTTTGAAAACGACCATTACTTTAAGTGTATGGTCAAGAAGAATTAGTTTGGGCTCGAGGTCTGGGTCTGGATAGATCACGACCTGAAGTTTTTTCCTCTTTCTCTTTTCAACCTCTTCGATTTGGCGTTGAAAGTGAGCTCGAGTATCCTCTTGCTCACACCTCTATTCGTGCTCGCGAATCAGTCGCTGATTCCGAGTAAAGGGCGACTCTAGGCTCGGACTCATCAGTGAATAAGGAATCACGAGTAATGACCCCCACCGTTTTTCCAAATTCTGCGACATCTAGCAAGAAAGAAAAAGGGTGAGGGCTAGGCACACAAGAAATGAAGGATAAAAATTGAGATGGTTCGAGCTCGAGTGCTTGAGACCATGGAATAAGCTCGATCAAAAGAACGAGATCAGGTTCAGAAGAAACCAGAGTTATTGAAAGAGTCGAGCCCGTGCGTGTATTCGACGTGCAGTTTAAAAACCCTAATTCCAAAACCCTATTTCTTAAGCTACACGAAACCCTCCATTACCAGAAAAGCTCCATTTTTACACATTTCTACCCTAAATTTTTCAGTTCAAACCTTGATTCTCAACATGCCAAAATTACTCAAATAAGAAAACTTGCTTAATGCAAGAGCGAGGCCTTATAAATATGGTAGAAACCAGGAATGCCATTTTTACAAAAAGAAACATGTAAAAAGAAAAGAAAAAAAAATAGGTGAATAAGGATCTGTAACTTACACAATGTAGCTGGGGGATACAGAGAAATTGACGATCGAAGAAGTGGTTGCAGGAAAGCCTTCATGGAGTCGTAGACATTAAGAGATTTTTGTTTCTTCTATTTGGAAAACATGCAAGAATAGAGCCAACTTCAGTTCTGGTTTTTTCTTCTTATTTCTCTAAAAAACTCAAAGTGGGAAAGTAAAATGAGGAAGACGATGGGGATGTATTTATAGGCCCCAGGGAATGTCAAAGGTCGGATTAATCCGAGCCGTTAACCAAATTTCATATCTGATCCAACAACTAGGTACAAATGGAGTAGTGGCGGCAAAGGAATAGACGTGGGAAAGGTGAAAAGGCACTCGAGTACCCTGATTAATCAATCCCTGGCTGACACATGTCTATACTCAAGTACAATTAATAGTACAGTCTCCAAGGAGAACAGTTCAAAAGTTTCTTTCTCATAGGATTCGAACTATAGAGTCCCAGAATATTTACTTAACTAGCTAGATAGCAGCAGCAGGAGCAGCAGCAGCAGGAGCAGCAGGAGCAGCAGGAGCAGGAGCAGGAGCAGCAGCAGCAGCAGCAGCAGTAGCAGCACAGTAGCAGTAGCAGTAGTAGTAGTAGTAATAGTAGTAGTAGTAGCAGTAGCAGTAGTAGTAGTAGTAGTAGTAGTAGTTTGTAGTATGTTAGATTCCATGTATTTTGGTTCAAGTCAGGACTTAGTTGGAAACTCATAACAATAGTTATGAATTTTATAAGTAAACTCATAGCAATAGTTATGAATTTTATAAGTTTAACCTATAGTTTAAGAATATTAATTATAACCTATAGTTTGTAGTTATGAATCATAAGCATGATTATTAGAGAATAAGAGTTTGTTATTTTATGGTTAGTTAAGAAATTTGTAGATTAAGTTGTTATTTAGATAATTAAATAGATTTTCCAGTAACTTTAGGGTACTGTAACTTCCGACCTATTTTTGACCCAGTTATATTATGAATTTAAAAAAAATAGTATTTCTAGAAAGTTTTAGATAATTGAATTAGATTTTTAACGGTATGCCGATGCTGGCGCATATGAATCTCGGCAACGCGGACCGCATATCCCGCATTTCGTCTCTGCTTAAGAAGGATGGTAGAATATGGTGGGACTTAGTTCAACAGACTAACGATGTCGCTACCATGACATGGACAAGATTTGTGGAGCTATTCCACAAGAAGTATTACAACTCGGCAGTTATTGCTACAAGGGTCGAGGAGTTCGCTAATTTGAAGTAGGGCAACTTAATGGTAGTAGAATATGCTTGGCAGTTCAACAAATTAGCCAAGTTTGCACCAGAGTTGGTTCCAATTGACTTTATGAGGGAGACCAAGTTCGTTAGAGGACATAGGCCAAAGATTGAATTAGGGGTTAAGCTAGCAAACCCGGGAAATACTACCTATGCCGATGTTCTAGAAACGGCAATAGAAGTAGAAAGGCTTCAGGCGAATGTTAGTAAGGAGAAGGCTAGTAAGCCTGAACCTAAACAGCAGGGTCAACCTCAGAATGGTCGGGATAACCACAACAACAGCCGTCAGCATAGCAATAGTAATAGCAATGGTCAGAAGAGAAGGCATCTAGATGATAAGCAGGCCAATGGTGATAAAAGAGCACGTATGAACAATGGAGATAATAGGCCAGGTTATGTAGAATACCCGCAATGTGCTAAGTGCCAAAAGAAACATCTTGGTGAGTACTGTACAAACACCAAAGGATGCTTCAACTGTGGTCTGGAAGGTCACCGAATGAGGTAATTTCCCCAGCTTAAGCAAGAGGAGAAAATGGACAATACAATGGTTCCTGCCAGGGTATTTGCTTTAACCCAAGGAGAAGCTGATGCTAGCAATAAATTGGTTACAGGTTAGATTTCTATCCTCAATAATGTATGTTCTGTATTATTTTATTCGGGAGCAATATACTCGTATATCTCGTTAAAAATGATAGAGAAATTAGACAAACCTTGTAGAACTAGGTTTGTGACATAGTTTCCTTTGGGTAAAATAGTCCTATCATTACGGATAGTACAAGGCGTACCAATCAAAATTGAGGACGTAGAACTAGAAGGAGACCTAATAGAACTGGAGATTTAAGATTTTGACATGATATTAGGAATGGACTGGCTAGCAAGGCATGGCTTAACCATCGATAGTAGACGTAAGCAAGTGATGTTCGAGACTCCTGACGGCCTAAGACTATGCTATATGGGAAATTTTTTAGGACTATGTACATTGCTTATTTCATCTCTCAAAGCTCAGAGGATGATAGAAAAAGGATGTCACACATTCTTAGCCAACGTTACGGATGTGGTAAAGGAAACACCACTAAAAGTTGGAGACGTCCACATTGTAAAGGAATTCACAGATGTATTTCCTGGCAACTAGCAGGATTGCTGCCGACACAGGAGATAGACTTCACAATCGAACTAGTACCAGGCACCGAGCCATTCGCTATGGGGAGCACCAGTTTTATTTGTGAAGAAGAAGGACAGAAGTATGCATATGTGTATAGATTATCGCGAGCTGAATAAGGTGACAATTAACAATAAGTACTCACAACCGTGTTTTCAAAGATTGATCTACGGACTGGGTATCACAGCTCAAAGTACGGGAAGAGGATAATCCCAAGACAACTTTTAGAACTCGTTATGGACATTACGAGTTTCTAGCTATGTCTTTTTGGTCTTACCAACGCTCCAGACGCGTTTATGGATTTAATGAATAGGGCCTTTAAGGACCACTTGGATAAATTCGTCATAGTATTCATTGACGATATCTCGGTGTACTCAAAGGATAAAGTCGAGCATGAGAAACATTTAAGGTTGATCTTTCTGCGACTACAGGAGCATCAGCTTTACGCCAAGTTCAAGAAGTGTGAATTTTAGCTTTCACAAGTAGCATTTCAAGGCCACATAGTATCCAATGATGGGATTGCGGTAGACCCATCTAAGGTAGAGGCTATGAAGGATTGGCCAAGACCAAAGAATGCGTCTGAAGTAAGAATTTTCCTGGGACTAGCAGGTTATTATTGGAGGTTCGTAGAAAGGCTTTTATAAGATAGCCACTCCGTTTACCAACCTAACCCGGAAACCGCAAAGGTTCAACTGGACTGATAAGTGTTAAGAGAGTTTCCAGTTGCTTAAAGATAATCTATGCTCAGCGCCAGTACTTTGTGTACCGACACCCAACGACAAGTTTGTAGTCTATTGTGATGCATCAAAGCAAGGATTGGGTTGTGTGCTGATGCAGAATGATAAGGTGATAGCCTACTCCTCAAGGAAAATGTAGTTGCTGATGGGCTAAGTAGAAAGCATTACGGAAGTCTAGCATCATTAGCTGGAATAGAAAAGCCGCTACAGCAGGAGCTGATCAATGCTGGAATTGAAGTAGTCATTGGTAACCTGACTAACTTGCCATCTAGTCAAGCCTGTTAGAAGATATACAGATTGGGCAAGGACATGATGACACATTAGTAGCACATATGGATGCATTTAGAGAAAAGAAGGCCACAAATTTCCCAATATCTAGTTAGGGGTTATTAAGATACAAGGATCGGGTATGCGTGCCAAATGATCAAGGGATTAAGATGAAGACTTTAGAAGATGCGCACAATACCCCATACTTAGTTCACCCAAGGTCGACCAAGATGACTCACGACCTTAAAGTGTTATATTGGTGGCCATGAATGAAGAAAGATATAGCGGAGTATGTGTCTAAATGCTTAGTATGCCAGCAAGTGAAAGCAAAACATCAGCGGAACCACTTAGCATTCCAGAATGGAAATGGGATGATATAGCCATGGATTTCGTGACGGGTTTGCCACGAACAAGTAAGCAACATGATTCGTCTTGGATAGTAATAGATAGATTAACTAAGTCAGTTCATTTCCTGTTTGTTAAGACTTCATACACAGCAAATCAATACACAGACGTTTAAGTCCAAGAAATAGTATGACTGCATAGTGTAATGCCCCGAATTCTCCGATGTGTTTAACGGCATGAATAGTAGGCCAGGAGGGATATACTTGCTTAATTATGTTATTAATTGATAAAATGCATGTATATGTTAATTATATTATGATATGATGTGAAATGCATGCATGTGAGTCCATATTTCTAATTACAGGGGTGTGATGGTAATTTGGCCCGTTGAGGGTAAATTGATTATTTGTACGCATGTTGGTGATATATCTTGAGACCACATTATGATGTGGGTTTGTTCGAGCCATTTGGCATGAGACGATCAAGGAATGTTAATTATCGGTTTGGTCATAACAGGCTTAAGCTCGGGGCTCGGGGCTCGGGGTGAGTCTCGGGGTGTTTTAAGGATTAGAGTGTTATCGGGCATTAAAGGGTAACGTGATGTGAATTAATGGTGTTTGAGAATATTGAGATTAGCGGGAATTGGGAAGCGTTAATTATCATTAACGGTGTAGGTGGAAAGTACTAATTTTACCCTTGAAGTGGTTTTAGAGGCTTAAGGTGACTTAAGGGTATTTTGGTCATTTGGGGTTTGGATATATATGACTTAGGAGGGCTGTAGAAGAATAGAGCAAAAACAGAGTTGTCTTCCTCCTTCCCGTACGTTCATTTCCTCCACTTTCTTCTTTGGTGTTCTTGAGCTCAAAGTGTGGAATTAAGCTAGGAGATCAAAGGGCTGAGTTAGCGGACCTGGTTTGGCTATTGAGGAAGGTTCAAAGGAGGTTTAAGGTGAGTTTTATCCATTGAGTTTCTGGTTATACCCTGTTTTAGTGTTAGATTTCAGCTTGTGTTTTTATGGAGGATTGTTGGAATTGATGGAAGTTTTAATTGGGGTTTGTCTTGGGTTTTGCTAAGGGTATGATATAGAACAAGTTTAGGGATTGTATTGGAGGTTTGGGTGGTGTTTAAACTGGGTTTGAAGGGTTGGTTCCAAGAGAAAACGCAAGGGAAGAAAAACAGGGGTTTTGGCTGAATTGGAGGTTGCGCCGCGGCATGGCCAGGGGGAGCCGCTTCCCTTGAGGGATGCTGAGTTTGGGCGCCTCTGTTTGAGGGGCGGGCCGCGGCATGGCCAAGGAGGGCCGCGACCCTTAGTGGCTTTTTGGCCAGAAATGGCTTTTTGGCTCGGGGATTCAAACCTAAGGCCTCGGGGTTGAACCTACTACCCGGTTGAGTAGTGTTTGATGTCCCTGAGGTTAGGTTTTGGTTTGGGAACCTTTTATTATTCATTTTATTGATAGAATCCCATATTTGGTTATGACCAGGTAACCGCTAAAGGACCAAAAAGGTGATCGTTCTTAGGGTTGTTCTTGTATTCATTCTAGCTCGAATCAGAGGTAAGAAAACTGCACCCCAAGTGTGACATGCATGGATATTCGTGAGGCATGTTGGTTGTGTAATATGGGCATGGATTGAATATAGAATTCTTAGCATAAGTTGCTCACTTGTGCATGGTACTGACTCATTAGTCAGGTTTGACAAAGGTGCTAGTATCAACTGTGAAGTTGTGACTCATTAGTCAGGTTCGGCAGCGGTACTGGGCACTGGTCACGTTGCACTGACTCATCAGTCAGAATTGGCAAAGGTGTTAGCATCAACTGTGAAGCTGTGACTTATTAGTCAGGTTCGGCAGTGATACTGGACACTGGTCACATAACGCTGACTCATTAGTCAGAATGGCCTTAGCGTAGATCACGCAAGCCAACAGAGATTAGATCTAATCGACTATTAGCATTGAATGACTCAAAGAGCATTAATGCCAGACCGACCCCGAGGGTCGATGATTGAGATAAGCGCTTGGAGGCTAGTGGCTTACCTAGCAGCCACTCTCCCACTTAAATCACGTGATGTTCACTCATTTGTTTGAAAGCTTTATGCTATGTATGATTATAATGATAATCCCTTGATATTGTTTATATACAATGCTATGTTTTCTTGCTGGGCTTTGGCTCATGGGTGCTATGTGGTGCAGGTAAAGGGAAAGAAAAGCTCACCTAGCCTTGAGTGGAGAGCTGATGTGGTGATGTGTACATATGCGGTCGCTTGACCACCACGGCCAAGGAGTTCTCAGAGGACCTAGGGGGTTTACCCTATTTTTGCCGCTTAGGTCGGCGGGATTGTAAATTTAAAACAGTAGTGACCTTTTTGTACTGAGAATAACTTGTAAATGTTTTGATTAGCTCTGCAGAGCAGTTTGTAATGAAAATCTCCATTTCCTTTTATCGGTTTTATACCTTAACCTGTAAATTACACTTAGAGCACGTTTTTGACCAAAGGACTCGAGTAGCAAGTCAAATTTCCGGTCCACCGTTCACCGTAACTGTTCTGGGGTAGCCAGGGCGTTACACATAGAATCTCTAAGACAATAGTATTCGATAGAGGATCGGTGTTTACATCGAGATCTTGGAGTAAGTAATTGCCGCTGATAGAATTCTCCTACAACAATAGCTACCAGTCAATAATCAAGATGGCACCCTAGAAGCTACTTTATAGAAGAACGGGCGATCGCCGTTGCATTAGGACGAGGTATGAGAAAGGCAACTACTTGGACCTGAAGCTGTTAGAGGAGCTCAGGATGTAGTAGTGTTAATTAGAAAGCATATGCTCGTTGCTCAAAGCCGTTAGAAAAGTTATGCGGATGCCAAGCGGCGTGATGTGGAATTCAAAGTCGGAGATCAAGTCTTCTTAAGGATATCTCCTTTGAAAGGTATGAAGCAGTTCGGGAAGAAAGGCAATCTTAGTCCCAGGTTTATAGGTTCTTTTGAGATATTGGACAAAGTGGGAGCAGTTGCATATAGGTTAGCCCTACCGCTAGCTCTAGCAGATAGTCACAATGTGTTCCATATCTCGATGCTGCGTAGATATGTGTCAGACCCATCTCACGTCCTCAAATATGATATGATAGCACTCCAGAAAGACTTGAGTTACGAGAAACGACCGGCTAGCATCCTAGATAAAATGATGAAAGAATTACGGTCTAAGAGTTTTTCGATAGTCAAGGTCATATGGAGTAATAGTTCTGAACGAGAGGCAACGTGGAAGTTGGAGGAAGACATGTTAACCCGGTATCCGGAATTGTTTGATAAGTAAATGTCGGGGATGAAATTCTTTTTAGTGGGGGAGAATTGTAGAGTCCCAGAATATTTACTTAACTAGCTAGATAGTAGTAGCAGTAGTAGTTAGTATTAGTTTGTAGTATGTTAGATTCCGTGGATTTTGGTTCAAGTCAGGACTTAGTAGGAAACTCATAGCAATAGTTATGAATTTTATAAGTTTAACCTATAGTTTAAGAATATTAATTATAACATAAGGTTTGATTAATGTTGCTGGTCCTAGGTATATTATTTATTATAACATAAGGTTTAGATAGAGCCAATAAGAATATGACACTTGTCATAAGCATGATTATTAGAGAATTAGAGTTTGTTATTTTATGGTTAGTTAAGAAATTTGTGGATTAGGTTGTTATTTAGATAATTAAATAGATTTTCCCGTAACTTTAGGGTACTGTAACTTCCGACCTATTTTTGACCTAATTATATTATGAATTTCGAAAAATAGTATTTATAGAAAGTTGTAGATAATTGAATTATATTTCTAATGGTATAAAGATGGTCTAAATTAGAGTCCTAGAACTCCAGTTATGTTGATTTTAATACATGTGAGTTTAGAGTTACGAGATTTAGGAAGTTAAAAGTTAGGATTCTATTTTTTTTTAAGCAAGCTTTGACTCCTTAGACCTACCTCTGAATGATTTGACCGAGTCCTAAGCCTTTGACTGAAGAATATTTAAATATTTTCAATTAAATTCATTATTTTTATTCAAAGCCAAAAAGAAGATTTTTATTCCTAGAACTCTATAAATAGGACTTAGAACCCAGCCCTTCTCCTCACTCTTCAGCTGTGATCAGACTCCAAGGTGCTAGTACTACCATAAAGTGATAAACACTTGGGTTGGGAAAAAGCTTTGCCATTCTTAAGCTTTAAAAAATACTTGGGAAGTGAGGTTTAGTGTATTTTGGTATTGGAGTTAGACCAATCCATAAAGTCAACTAAGGTACTCCTATTCTTTAAATCTAATTCTTTAAAACTTTTTAGTTTTCTTTAGTTCCTTTTATTTAGATCCTAACTTTCTTTATTGGTTCTTAATTAGGTTCTTGAAACTTAAGTTCTTTCTTGGTAAGTTTCTTCTTGATGGTTTAGTTTCCTACATTCATTCTTTATTCTTTAGAAATACTCACCATTTTGTATTGTTGGTTTTAGGAGTGCTCCAAATCCCGTCCTTGTTCTCATATCCCGCTGTTGGTAAGGAAAATATGATAGATTTTATGTGCTTATATGTTATGTTATGTTTATGTTATGTTATGTTATGTTATATGTTTATGCTATGATATGTATATGTATGATATGTTTTAGTTCTTGGGTATATGTTTTGTTTAGATAACAATCATATAATTTGTTTAGATAACAAGTCCCAATAGTATATTCCTTGGGCATATGATTTGTTTAGATAACAAGCCCCATAAATTTATATGACTTGTTTAGATAACTAGCCCTGTAGAATTATGGGCATATGATTGCCTAGCTAGCAAGCCCCAAGATGTATGATGGCCATTGTAATTGATGTTTTTATAGCCATATGTTTTATAGTGTATGCTTATGATATATGATATATGTTTTAGATAGTCTTATGTTCTTTTATAGTATTTGACGTAGGCTTATGCTTATGTTTACGATGTGTGTTTTTTTTTAGTAGATTTTCCTTGCTGGGCGTATGATGGCCATTGTAATTGATGTTTTTATAGCCATATGTTTTATAGTGTATGCTCATGATATATGATATATGTTTTAGATAGTCTTATGTTCTTTTATAGTATTTGACGTAGTCTTATGCTTATGTTTACGATGTGTGTGTTTTTTTTTAGTAGATTTTCCTTGCTGGGCATTAGGCTCATTCCTTTATTTTAGTGTGATGCAGGAAAATGATTATGGAGGCGGAAGAATTCTTGGTAGCATGGCATGTGTGTTGAGGATGAATGGAATGGATGGGCTGCGTGTCGATCGAGGATGACGTTTATTTTAGTCTTTTGAAATATGTCTCTTTTGTAATTCTGCATTCAATTTTTTTGAACTTGTTTTTAAAGCTATGTTTTATGTTTTGTAAACAATGGGATCCCATACCATATCACATTTTATTTTACTTTTTAATAAAGACATGTTCTTTCTTATAGTTTGGATTTTCAATAAAGGCATGTTATTTCTTATGTTTGTATCGAAATAGTAGCTATGTCTAGTAGTTTTAATGGTTCAAGGTCTTAGAAATAGTTGGGTCATTACACGAACTGATATTTTTGAGGGGGCAAAATGTTACACCCAGATTTCGAGCATGAGATTGTGATCCCAAAATCTAGGCTCGTTAAGAGTAAGCTCGAAATAGACGCGGTCGCCGTGGGTTAAACCGTTTCTGTAAACAGCAACCTCGAAGGCTCAATGGATATGTAGCCTCGAAAATGCTCTGAGCTCGTAAATGGCATGGTGTGACACTTGTATATACCTCTGAACCATCTCTTTCCTTCCAGGCTGGTTCGAGCTCGGAATGTGTGAGTTTGAATGTGGAAACATCGTCAATGTTTACTTGTTCCGAGTGTAGGAAAATTTAGGCGACGAGCTCGTGATCGAATGATAGTCTCAACGGGTTCATGATCAACTACTGGTCTCGAAGATTTGATGAATCCCGTATCTGAGTTGTTCAATAATATGTGAACATATTTATTGTTGTACAATCCCGATATTTAAGGGATATTATTTAATTTGTTATCCGATCTCACATTTTGTGGGACGTTTCCATGTATATAGGAAATAATGCATTAAATAGCATTATATTAATTGATTCACATAATATCTTCCCGAGATATGTGGGAATGAATTCTGCAAACCTTCTCTATAAATATTGAAGGAAGCTCCATTCGTAGAAAACGATTTCTGATGGCTGGAGAGAAAACTCTGGGCAACTATTCTCTGAAAAGTTACCAGAAAACTCCCAAGTTCTAATAATAGGGACTCGTGGATGTAACGACCCAACTATTCTAGACCTTGGACCATTAATAACTACTATACTAATCCTAAGAAAACGTACATATGAAAACACCATAACTTTATTTAAAATTGTAAAGTGAAAGTTTAAATACATAAATATTTCACTTAGGATATGGGATCCCATTGTTTTGAAAATAAAGCAAAACATAACTTAAATAAATTGGTTACAAAATTAAGTGCAGAAAAATAATACATAGAAATCATAACAAAAAGACTTAAAAACTTCATCCTCGAATCGTATGCGCAATCCACTGATTCCATCCTGCCTCAATACACATTCCCAAGCTGCCAAGAACCTTTCCACCACCATACTATTTTCCTGCACATATAAAACATAAAGGAATGAGCCTAATGCCCAGCAAGGAAAATCTACTACAAGCATGAAACATATACATACACATAAACTATAAGCTATAAACTATAAACTATAAACTGTAAACTATAATCATATGACTATATAAATACAACATCTATTATAATGGCCATTATACTTCTTGGGACTTGCTAGCTAAGAAATCATATGCCCATAAATTTATGGGGCTAGTTATCTAGACAGGTCACATAAATTTATGGGGTTCGTTATCTAAACAATCATAAGCCCAATGAATCTACTATTGAGACTTGTTATCTAAACAAGTTTTATATTTGTTATCTAAACAAATTATGTGATTGTTATCTAAACAATTCATATACTAAAATAACTTACCACATAAACATATATCAACAACATAAAAGCATACAATTCTACCCTATTTTCCTTACCAACAACCGGAATGTGAGGACAAGATCGGGACTTTGGAACACTCCTAAAAACCATAATAAAGAGGTGAGTATACTAAAGAAAAGAGATGAAAAGAATGAACTACACCATCAAAAAGATACTTACCAACAAGAACCTCAAGTTCAAGATCTTAGATGCCTAACCAAGAATAAAGAATAGTTAGGATTTGAGTAGAGAAAAACTATTAAGAACAATACCAAAAGAAACTAGAATTAGGAATACCTTGAATGCTTCTACGACCGAACTACACCTCGAAATTGAAATACACTATAACCTTACTTCCCAAGTGTTTGATAAGCTTATAATGATAAAGCTTATAACCCCAACCCAAGTGATCCTAGCAGCTTGTAGGCTCTGAACTCAGCTTGATGAATGAAGAAATGGTTGGGTACTAGGTCCTATTTATAGAGTTCAATAATAAAAAGATCTTCATTTAGCTTGAATAAAATAATGGCTTTTTAATTGAAAAATATTTGAATAATCATTCAGCAGAGGCTGAAGATTCGGTCAAAAAGATTCTGGACTTATCAAGAGGTTAAGGATTAAAATGAGCTCGGTTTCAAAATCATTCAAAAAACATGCACCACAACCGATATATCGCCTGGACTGATGCTCCCGAGGCTCGTCGAGGTTATCGTGCGGAGCTACGTGTTTTTCGTATCCCCGTATGGCGATATATCACCCCCTAGAGTTGCGATATATCGGTATACGTTGAAATATTATACACGTAATTACACATTTTTAGCCTAGTTTGAATTGAGTAAACAGCCTTGACTAAGTCTTTTGACGATTTCAAAGCTGCTGGCAGACTCTAGGATTTTCAAATATTGTTCTTAATAAACTATTCCTCAAAAATACTTAATTTCTCATTGAACCTACACATGACAAGTGTTTATGTCTTATTGGGTCTATCTAAACCTTATAGTATACTAAATATCATCTTCATAATCAGTCATATTAATCAAACCTTAGGTTATAATTAATATTCTTAAACTATAGGTTAAACTTATAAAATCTACAAGTGTTACTATGAGTGTCCAACTAAGTCCCGGCTTGAACCAAAATTCACAGTAAAAAACATACTATAACTACTACTAGCTCTTATTATTACTACTACTATCTAACTAGCTAAGTAAAGTTCTTGGACTCTACAGTGGACTAGGCAGATTTAACTGCTGAACCACGTAAAAAACCTCTTGTGTTCATTATTGTTTATTTCCTCCAATATTTTCTTGTTTAATTGCTCTCCTATTTAAGTTGACGAAAAACGGCGTCAACACCTATAACTTTTAATAACGGTAGGTTTGACGGTTTATGATAGGCATGTGTACGGGACCTCAATTTTCAAGTCATGCACACATTTATCCACTTCAAGCTCATCGTACAGAAAGTCAAGCCGTTGCTCTTACGTCACACCCTTCTCCAAAGACAGAACTTGATTTTCAGCATCCCTAAAAATCCAATCCTTATTTTCCAATTCCCAAACACCATTGAATGCAACAAATATGGAAACATACTAACTTGTATCAAGAAAAAAAAAAAAAAAAAAAGGTCAAAAATAAAAACTATAACATCAAACAGCAAAAAATCAATTTATCTCGAGGTCAAACTATCGAGGTCTATCGATTACAATCGAGGTACAACGAGGCAGACTGCCCAACAAATTTCTTATGAACCCATCGAGTCCCATCGAGGCATATACTACATACATTAAGTTCTATGCCTCTATCGAGGTCCATCGAGGACCATCGAGTCTCATCGAGGTACCCATTTTCCTAAAAGTCTGAGGTTTTTATTGAGGTCCATCGAGTCTCATCGAGGTAGACAAAAACCCAAAAAAAAAAACCAAGAAAGGAACGAAAATCCATTCTGACAGTGAAAAATTAAAATAAAACATGAAGGCATACACAGATCTGTTCGAAATAGCAAAAACAATGTTGATAAACAAGTTTCCTCACTACATATAGAAAATATATACTTGTCCATATAATTTTTATCCAAAATGAAGTTCTTGCCTTGAAAGGATTCACAACTTGCCCCTGAAATCCAAGCTCGAAAATTTGTATAGATTAAGTTGCCTTGGTTTTTTTTTTTTTTTTTTTTTTTGTGCACGAGAGCTTGAGAGATAAAGAGGGAAAACGTGAGAGTAAGAGAGGGAGAAGACAATTGGTGAAAACGAGAGGGAAATTTATGATAGGGGAATTTTTGGGAATCCAAGGAATGCTAGAATAAAAATGTGATATTTTTTTACGTTGGTATTATTTTGTTATACAGTGCCACTTAATGCATTAAAAATCAAATTTCCCTATTAATATTGACAATTTCTTCTATCATGTATTCATAAAAGGATATTTGACCATTTTGCTGCAATTTTAAAAATAGACATTTTGTTATTATAACATTATTTTTGTGTTTCTCTCCTCCAAATTCATTTCAAATACATAAAGTTGTATTTAGAGTATCAATTCTACGCTTATTGCTCTTATTCCTAAAGTGGATGATTGTATTAAAGCTCTTGATTTATGCCCTAGAAGTCTTTGCAATGTGCTATATAAAATTATTGGTAAGGTTTTGACTAATAGACTGAGAGAGATTATAGGCCTTGTTCTTTCTGAGGAGCAGAGTGATTTCCTTCCTGGTCGATTGATCACCGATAATGCCATGATTGAGTTTTTGTGTATTAATCATCTCAAACGCAGAGTTAAAAGTAAAAAAAGAGCACCATCTATTAAATTGGACATGTCTAAGGCCTACGAGAGGGTGGAATGATCTTTTACTTGTAATATGATGAGGAAACTGGGTTTTAACGAGAGATGGATCCATCTCATTCACAAGTGTATTTCTACTGTTGACTATTCTGTTATTTTAAATGGAGAAATTCTTGGGCATATCTATCCTAATAGGGGGATGAGCCAATGTGACCCCTTATCCCCCATTTTTATTCTTGATTTGTGCTGAGGGTCTCTTTTCTCTTGTTCAGCGTGATTGTGACAATGGGTTGCTCTCTATTATTTCTTGTGGGCATGGATGGCCCTCTATTTCCCACCTATTTTTTGGTGATGGTAGTCTTTTCTTCCTCAAAGCCTCTCCTAATGTATGTGGGTGGTTCAAACAACTTTCATCTTGATATGGAATAGCTTCAGGGCAGCTTGTTATTTTTTTGATGTCAACTGTTTGTTTCAGTACCTATGTTTCTAATGAGGAGAAGATCTCTATGAATTCCTTGCGGGGTGTTGATATTGTAGCTTGTCATGAAAAGTATCTAGGTTTACCAAGTTTTTCTAGGAAGACTAAGAAAAGTTTATTTCAATCCATTCGTGATTGTATTTGGATAAACTTTTTAATTGAAAATCTTGGTTTTTCTCTTCAATTGGCCGAGAAATTCATATTAAATCAATGATTCAATCCATACCTACCTATTCTATGAATCTTTTTCATCTTCCTGCTGCCTTAGTTCATCAAATATATAGACTTTGTGCCCGCTTTTGGTGGGGTGGTGGTGGTGTTAATAAGAAAAAGTTGCATTGGTGCACTTGGGATCATCTTTGCTGGCATAAAAATAATAGGGGAATGGGGTTTCGTAACCTTTTTTCTCTTTAATCGAGCCCCCTTGGCGAAGCAAGCTCATTTCCTTTATTCTCTCCTGAGACTCTAATTGCCAAATTTATGAAGGCAATTTACCATCCTAATTCCTCATTTTTAGATGCCGCTGAATTTAAAAAATCTTCTTACATTTGGAAGTTGATTTTATGGGGTCGCGATCTCTTTGAGTCGGGGCTAGATGGTTAATCAGTAATGGTGCTTCGCTCCCGATCTACAAAGACAAATGGATGACGAGGTATGACAGTAATCGCTCTTACTATCCCCACATTCTCCCTTTGGATGCTAAAGTCGCTCACTTGCTCTTCCCAAACGGTGAGTGGAACACTCCCTTCATCTTTCATTATTTCTGAGAGGAAGAAGTTGAAGTTATCGTCTCTATTTCGAGAACCTCTATTCTATCTAGGGATGGCTTAGATTGGAGTCATGAATAGTTCAGTTTATATATTGTTCGAAGTGGTTATTGGTTTGCTGCTCGTCCTGATGGTATTGGCCAATCATTCGGTTCTCATAGTCACTCAGGTCGGTGGAACAAAATCTGGTCTCTTTGCATCCCCCCAAAAGTTAAACACTTTCTTTGGAAGGCATCTTATAATTGGCTCCCTAGATTTTCTAATTTGTATTAGCAAGGTATTTAGGTATTAAGTGACTTCTCGTTTTGTACTAAAGGCCCTGAGCGTGCTCCATGCTTTATGAGGCTATCATCGTTTAGGCAATATTCAGGACTCTATTACTGGTGCTTTAAATCTTCCAAGTTTCAAAGCTGCTCACTTCTACAAGTTTATGCTCTTTCTTGTGGATTCACTTCCCACTTCTACGTTTGAAAAGGTTGCGATTGTTTTCATCTTGTTTCAGGTTTTAATGGTCAATGACATAATATGGAGTGAAATGAGAAGAAACATGTTAAATATGATAAATAAGATGAATTTCGTGTTGATTGTGGAGTTTCAAGACATTAGGTGTGGCTACATTGAAGATGCTCAACACACGTCGTTTATGCTCTATAATGCAAGTCTGAGACTTCAAACTGCATTTTTACCATGATTTATTCACTTTCTGGAAACACTTCTAGAAATATAAGTTGTAGATATTTCTCTTGGCTTTCCATATATTTTTGAATCATTTAATTCGGAGTTATATCGAATGAATTATGATCAAAATACGATGAGATGATGTTGCAGGCTGTTCGAAATGAGTTTCTGTTCTATTCTAGAAGTAGCGCCCCAGCGCTATCAAGAACTGAAAGGCAGCACCCCAGCGCTAGTGAACAAAATTTTAGGCATTTCGGCTTTGACTTTAGCGCTACAGCGCTCAAAACACAGCGCTACTGCGCTGTATATGCGTTTTGCATATTTTAAACCACTTTTTGAAGGGCGAAATTGTCTATTCACTTGGGAATCTGGGAAGACTATTTAAGGAACATTATTATGCGATTTTGGAAAGTAGTCTCAGTTTTTAAAAACCCTAGATTAGAAAAGGCTGTTGTAATTAGTTTTCTGTTTTCATCTGAATTCTTTAGGTTGATTTTATGAATAATTATTTGCAGTTTATTTCCATCATGTTATTTATGAACTAATTTCTTTTATCTAGGAATTAATATAGTCGTTGGGATTTCTATTTAATTTTATTATGATTTTCTACTGATACTTCTTTTATTTTCTATTCTAATCTATATGATGTTTGTTTAATGCTAGTAAATACTTTATCACTATTTACTTGATTTAATGGTTTTGATTCAAAATTCGAAAGATGAGAATTGAATATGCTACCATTGTATAGACATAGGTTGCATATTGGATGAAAGTACCTGTATGACTTGTGTAGTAATTAGGTTTTCATGTTTAATGCCTTTTATATGTTCAAGTTTATCACAGAAATGTAGAAAACCTGCATATAGATTGAGATCTTATATCTTGAAAAAGAATAAGAATCGATTATATTAACATGCTATTAGAATAGAAATAAGAGATTTAGAATTGATTATTAAAATTAATAGAATGAATAGTTGATGAAATTAATTCCTAGGCTTTTTATTATTGATTTTTAATTAGTTGATTCATTGGTTTGTTTCAAGTTCTTTAATTTTTGTTCATAGTTTATAGTATTATTTTTACTTTTAATTATTCAATGAAATTTTAATTCACCAAATAGAATTTGAAAATCAATTAGTGGTATTTGGAAATCAGTCCTCGTGGGATCGACACTCTATTTATCATATATTACTTGATTCGGCCATGTATACTTGCATGTATAAATTTTCACGATCAGTGGACTAGATTGTGGAAATTTTGCAGTGCTTCCAAAAGGCTAATGATTTTTTTGTTCCTTCTTTTGACCAATGTCCTAGAGTGGCTACTAGTGTTGAGCACTCCTTGGCTAAACTAGATTTGACTATGGAAAATCATTATGTATGGTGATCTAGTTACCCCCATAGTATTCAATATTTTTTTGTTGAGGTTGATGATCTTTATCAATGATATCTTGTTGGCACTCTTTTCCCTTTTGAGATTTTCCCACTATGTTTGCTCTTGAGATTTTAATGAGGCCAATTTCTTCTTAAAAAAACAATAAACTCAAACAATCTTGAAATTCAACCAGTTTCAGCCCTTTGTCTATGGTGGGCTTTTATTGACGTTGGGCCCAAAAAACAAAAGGCTTTAATGGGGTGGCTCTCTTTGCAAACCCACGGGATATCTCCTTACTTCTCTCCTGTTGTACAACAAATTATTATAGAACATTCCAATATTCCAATAATGTCTATACATACATATAATTTTAAAGCTACCAAATTAGTCAATTTTTAACTTATTCAAGTACTTCATTAGATTTTTAAGCCGACACGACATTGTTCACTAATTGGAGAAAAAGTTGGATGAAAGTTCTCCTCCCCAAGCTAAGATAATATTGTTCACAATTGTACTTCAAAATGAGAACTACTGTATGTGAAGTAGAAAGGCACACTTGTCTGTTTGCTAAAAGAAAAGATGCCAGGATAAAAAAGAAAACATAGCCAATTTTGTAATATCACACAGTATTTTATCATAAAGTAGTATTTCTAAATTTTTGGCTTGAATAAAGTATTTTAATATACTTAGGTATATGATTGAGGAATGTTAGAAAATGACATCTAATAATATCTAATTTTTCTAATAATTATGAAAGATAAACAATAAGTAACAATTCGAATGAAAATATAAGAAAAGAAATGGTCACCTGTAACTATTAGCAGAGGCCTATTTTCGAACTCTATAACTGTTCAATACGTACGAGCTAATTAGGTTAAAATTAGGGTGGTCCAATTCTGAATTAAAACACATTTATATATATTTATATGAATGGGCATCTTTCAATTTGAATATAAAATCTAGTAATACATGTATATAACCTTATCGCTTTCTTTTCAACACCATGCCTTATTTATTGATTGATACATATAGCGACTGTGACTACTATGTTGTGTAATTATTAGTAATGTAATCAGTACCTGAAGAATAATATTTCAAAGATCTTTTGGTATTTTTCAAAGCCACACTTTTTTTTGTCAATTTTATTCAGCGACCCCTTTAATTAAAGCTCGACTCTTACAACTCTGATTGCTTTGAATTTGATGATCAAATCAAATTGAAAATGCTCTCCCAATCATATAAGATGATAAGATGTCAATAGCGATGTATATACATTTTTTTCTTCCGAGTGATTTTGATGGTAAATTAGTGGTTAACTATTTTGTCCTACATGGGAAAAATTGTACAAGGGGAAACTGAAAATGGCGGTGCACTAAAACTATATGTTAACACACTTGTTTTCTTATCTCTAAAGATCTATTGAGCTGTACCCACCATACTCAACATGGGTAAGATTCCCCATCTCATTTCTCAACTGTAAGAGATAAGTGACACTCTTAGAGATGAGTTGGAATCTTAGAGTCTTAGTAACATAAAAGGTAAAAGCAGTTTAGATAATTTGGTTTTGGGTGTCTTTTTGTACTAGTGCGCTGCTAGCTAGCTTGGTACTCATATTAGTATATCCTTGGTCATATTAGTATCTTGAATTGTAATTTGGGCAAGTTAATATAGTTAAATTAGCTAGGGAAAGATAAATATTAATTTGTCTTGAAAAGAGAAACTTTTTGGCTAAAAAAAGATGACTTTATATCAATATGTAAGTCAGAGCAAAGCATAAATATTTATATATGGTTAATTATTCTTTGTGGGGTTTATGGCCGGGGCATGTAGTAGTAATTTCACGAAGAATGGAAGAAGATATATATTCTCATGATATTTATTTAGATTAATTCCAAGAAGATAGGAAGAAATGAGTAAGTCACAAGAACAGTAAGGCATGATGAATAATTGAATGTGTTGCAGTCTCTCCTTTAACTAAATTTGGCTCCATTTACTTCTTTTATTTGTTATTGGAAGATAAAAGACTCTCAATATCAGACCACACATTGCATGCTTCTCACGAAATGAAAAAGAGTGATGATAAAAAGCCATATTTTACTTGCTGTCTTTGTCAAAAGTCTTTGGAGAATAAAAAGATGCATAAAATAGTTAAAGGGAATACACATATATATATATATATGTGTATATATTGCATATGTTATGTATAATATATAATGACTCATCATATGACTCACGATATATACACGTACATCTGAACATGCATCATTATGAGTGCTTTGAGTATAGTTCTATTGACTAGCTAGCTAGTGGTAATCCTAGAGAGTTTTATTAAGAAACTGACTAGTAACGAACAAATTTAGACAATTTTTTCAAAGCAGGCGGCTTTGATGGAACAAATATGTATGGTGAACCATGATGATATGATCAACTAACTTATGCAATTTTTGTTCATGGAATAGCTGTATACTGACACTCATTTTTGGCTTAATATATGAAAATATTTGTGAGTATATTGTACTATTTTTTTCTGTTTCTAAGTAGCTTAGTTATATATAGAGGGGAAAATGCATATATAAACCCTTAGTTATATTTGAAAGTAAGGGTTATTCCCCCGACGTGCTTGACAATAACTATAGATATATACTACAAATTAAGCTCCTGGAAAGAGAGGATTTGGCTTCATCAAATGAGAAAGTGAAAAGTTTCTTTTACTGATGAAGGTGTGTTGTAAAGGGCGATGATCGAGCAAGACAAATTGCTATAGTGCTATTGGGGTGGGATATGGGAAGTCGTAGTGGTCCTGCCAGCCATTTATACAAACAATTAATTAATTAATCAGCTGTTACATCGCTGATCAAGTTCCCTTACACTTATATATACTCTCTCTCTATATATATACATATATATACCACTATACATACAATAATAAACTGGTTGCATATGTAATGTTGCAATCTTAATAATACATAAATATTTATACCGGTCAGGCGAGAATATATAATAATGCAATAATAATTAGCTAGTAATGATTTTATCATTTATAATAATAACTAAAACTACTTTTCATGCTCATCAAATATTTATGCATAATTTCATGTGTGGTCTCACCAAATATTTGGATTAAAAAAATGTAAGGAAAAAACACACAGAAGAATACATGAGTAATTATTTGTCATCCAAAGAAAACAACAAGTTGGATACAAGAGATTATAAGTTTTTTTTCTTATAATTAAAATACATGAAAATGGGTGACTCTACAATAATATAATTATTATAAATGAGTGATTGGATAATATTATCTCATATACTGGAACGTGACCTCTGTATACAACAGTACACATAGTCTCTTGTATATGAATAGTGGTCGATGAAGTCCCTCCTAGCTATAGCTAATGCGATCTGACGAGACTCGTCGTCTTCTTTCGCACAAGCTCAAAGGCCTGCATGTCTTGCCCTTTTCATCTATACGTAATAAAGTCATGATACTGATCACGCAAAAAATCACATACAGCATATTTAGAATTTACACTACAGTAATATTGCCTCCACTTCTGGGTACATATTACTATATAATATAATATTATGTATATGTATATTTTTGCTAAGATAATATATATATATATTTATATTTATATATATAAGAAGCTAGTTGCGTAGCCGCGCCAGATTTTATAGCTAATGAACTAGTACTATACTAGTAATTAAATTTCTCTCGTTATTTAATTTTTTGTAGATTAATGCATGACCGTAGTACTGGATGCATGGTCGGTTTACGAATTAAAAGCTAGTTGTGACTATATATATTTATATTTATTGATAGATATATGTAGATGTAGAATGTGACTAGTGTCTATTTAAAGTTATTGATTAATATGGGTCCTTGATCGATGGATTTTATATATATGACGACCCCGCTATAATTAATGGGTAGAAATATATACAAAATTTAACAAGCAAGAAGTTAATTATTTTGATACTTTTTCTCTCAAACTTCCCAGCTTCCCAGTGTTTCTCGATCCGTGAACAGTTTTTAGTGTGATTTTTTTTATGACCGTGTATATTGTAGCTATTTAGAACATCCTGCAAATTTTCAGAAAATTCTGAATAGTTTACAGTACCGAAAACTAGGTTCAAACATGTTGTTTTCCACGCACATAAAAAAAATTAGTCACGCGTACAACATGTTTGAACCTAGTTTTCGGTACTGTAAACTATTCAAAATTTTCTGAAAATTTGCAGATGCTCTAAATAGCTACAATATACACGGTCATAAAAAAAATCGCGCCGAAAACTGTTCACATGTTGTAAATACTAAAAGTCCTACTAATAAAACTTAAGAGTGAATCTCAAAAGTGAAGCTCTTGTAGAAGAATTTTCTTAAAAACTTATATGTTTATTAAAGATTTACCTTATTAATCACTGTCATCGTCCTTTCCTCATGCGCCTAATAAACATTAATATATATTATTAATTATCTGCGTAGTTGAAATAATTCTCATAATTTTTCCGAATTTTTTTATACAATGATAAATAGAGATAAAAACATTTGTCAAATAATATATTTTGTATCATTATAGAAAATCAAATCGGGGCACATGCTTCAATTGGACCTTCTGTGGTCTCAGGGCAATACCTCTGTCACCGCCTGGCATCTCTTATTTTTAACATTACCCCTTTTTCCTTTTTTTTCCTATTACAATTCAATTAAGCTTATTACTAAGCAAACAAAAAAGTAATTTTATTTTAGAGTATGATTCAAAGAAAGTTTCTTTTTGAAATATGTCCCACTAATAAAGTGCTATCATTTCATAAAAAAGATCTTCGTATTTATTAAGAACAACGAATGATTGTTTGAATGATCTTCGTATTTATTAGTAAATTTTGTGTTGATGTACATATTTTACTTGCTGTAAGAAAAGAACTGATAGAAAATAAAAATAAAAAAGATTAATTTGAGTACTTCGATCATCATGCCTTGATTAAGTAGCAATATCTGCTCTGTATTATATAATATTTTCTGACCAAATTAAATACTTACAAGTTTGTACCAAATTTTTATGAAAAACACATCATTTGTATTTCATATTTGGTGATAATTTTTAAAAAAAAAAGATTGCATATTTTGGAGCCATCTACCGTAATTTAGTGGAATTTTCGATGAAGGCCTTATTCATGAGGTTTCTTTTAATTGTTATATTGTTTCATGGGTGAGGTTATGAAAAATAAAAGAAAGAGTGAGGAAATTGATATGTAATTTATAAATTATAGATTATTAGAAATGAAAAGGGTACAAATTAAGTATTAATCTTTGGTCGCACTTATACATAAACTAGATACAAGTGCAATATGCACGTTTGTTTATTTTTATTTATAGAATTTATTAATTATTTTTATTAAACTTGTATTAATGTCATATAAATTTTGAAATAAATATCTTATTTTAATTAAATAATTTATTTATTTTTGTTTAAATTTATGTTTGTTCTATTGTTTGAATTTATGAGTGACAACAATAAATTATATATTATATGTTTAATATAATATTAAATATTATATGTAAATTTTAAATTTAAGTTTCTTGCTAATTTTTTAAAAAAGCAATTTGTTGCTAATCACAGTAAATTATATTATATGTTTAATATGATATTATTCTAATAAGTGAGTTTAAGTTTAAGTTTAATTAAATTTTATTTAAGTTATAAAATGTATAACTTTATTATTTTTAAATAATTATTATTGTAAAATATCTAAAAAAATATTATATTTTAATTTGTTTAATGATTAATTATTTAAAAATAATTATAATTGTAAAATATCTCAAAAATATCATATTTTAATTAATTTATTTATTTATTTTATTGAAGTTTAAATGTTTACAAACTACCATTTAATATAAAAATATTCTGTAAAAGTTAAAATTAAAAAAAAAACCGTTAAAATAAAAAAAAAATAGTTATCTACACATTTATTATATAGAGAAATAAATTATTTATACGAAGGGTGTTAATATCTATGAATTTTCAACTCAAAGTCATTTAATAATTAATGGACAGGGGTAATTTATAACCTTATAAATATATAGATATCATGATATTTATATGATATTTATTCTGTGAGATACTTTTACTGTATTTCTCTTCTATATAATAAGTGTGTAGATAACAGAAATTTTTTGTTTTAACGGTTTTTTATTTTTTTAATGTTAATTTTAATGAAATATTTTTATATTTAACAGAATATTCTTATATTTAACGGTAGTTTGTAAATACTCAAACTTAAATAAAATAAAATAAATAATTAAAATAGGATATTTTTGAGATATTTTACAATGATCATTTTTTAAAAATAATAAATAATTAAACAAATTAACATATGATATTTTTTTTAGATATTTTACAATGATAATTATTTAAAAATAATAAATAATTAAACAAATTAAAATAAGATATTTTTGAGATATTTTACAATGATAATTATTTAAAAATAATAAAATTATTTTATAACTTAAATAAAATTTAATTAAACTTAAACTCACTTATTAGAATAATATCATATTAAATATATAATATAATATATTGTCAAATAGTAACAAATTGATTTTTTTTTAAAATAGCAAGAAACTTAAAATTAAAATACATGTATAATATTTAATGTTACATTAAACATATAATATATAATTGTCACTCCCAAATTCAAAAACTAGAACAAACATAAACTTAAACAAAAATAAATAAATTATTTAATTAAAATATGATATTTATTTGAAATTTATATGACATTAATATAAATTTAATAAAAATAATTAATAAATTTTAGAAATAAAACTAAGCAAACGTACATATTGCACGTTGCTTGTATCTAGTATATTGATAAGTTTTTATTCGAAAAAATATCTTCCTTATAAATAGATTCTTCACAATATGTTCTTAAATTTCATAACAAAAATAATGATCAAACCAATTCAATGCATGATATTCTCTAAATGAAAATATATTGTTTGTTATAAGTTGCAATGCGAGTAGAAAAATTTATGAATTTATATAAGATTATATATGTTATTATTGATTTTCATTATATCTTTTTTTAAATAATAAAAAAAATCTTTTTTTTCCTATATGAAAAAGAAGGAGAAAACTCTCAGCGCAGTAGTGTGTGATGTACTAATGTTGACACTTGATAACTAGAAACCAGCACGTAACTTTCCAAACACTAAGTTCCTCATTATCCTAACTAGTGCAAAGCTTCCATTTATATATATATTATATGTCTGTAGAGAGTACGAAAGTATATCTTTCTGGATCTCACTCCCTATCTTTCTTCGACAGCTAATCTCTTGCAATATTCTCAACAAATTATGGCTTTCTCAAAAGAAAAAGAAAAAGGACGATGTATATAATAATAAGTTCAACGCTATAGCTAACTTTTGTAGTTATACATTTCATCTTAAAACTAATGGCGAATGGTCCAACAAAGCTAGCTAGAAGAAGAAATAAAGGTAGAAGAAATCAATCAGAACAGTTATACATATATACTCTCTCTATAATAAATATATACATGGACCACGCTCATCATGAATAATTAAATTAAAAGCAGTATGGTAATTAAATCTATGGTCCAAATGATGGATCGGCATGCATGTGCCCTAACACACCCTTTATATTATTCTACTCGACCTCGACTATACACACACGCCGCAGCACACAGAGCTGGCTGCTAGCTAGCTCACGAGCCTCGCGCGGGCTGCGACATGTAAATGCCTCTCGGGCATGGCTTTCACGTGTCATCTGGACCAATTTACGTCTCATTTTCACAACGCCAAACTCAAGGTGGTTGAAGGGTCATGCAGTAATGTTACCATAATGTTGTATTTATATACATACAAACCCATTATTATTAAGCTTTTTCTATGATTTCATCAAGAATAGTATAATTAATAATCACGTTGTATTATTATCTTTGAACGATGCCCTAATTTAATATTTTGTTAGAATAAACTTAAAGATATAATTAAGGAGCTTGGGGAAAACAAAAAGATCAGGAAAGAGTAGTCGGCAGCTATAGCCAAAAGGAATTAATTAATAATTAGGAAGGCGTTAAGGATGATATATGTGGGATGTGATGGATCAGGGAAGCAATTATTAGTTGGAGGCCATCTTTATTCGATCGGTGGTCCTGAGATATCAAAGGGATTTTAGTCCAAGTTGATACAATAAAATTCTCAGATGTTGATTAGTCTCTCTCAGATAGTGTTATATATATCAAAGTTTGAAGGTTGGTCATTATAAAGATTCGCTTTATCATTAGTATATATATGTGTGTGTTTGTGTATATATATATATATGTGTGTGTGTGGGTGGTGTATATGTGTGTGTATGTATGTGTGCTTCATCTATACCATCCGGTCGGACTAAAACCCACATAAAACAAATCTTTAAACTTTTATAAATATCCCTCCTGATCATCATGATCAGTTGCATCAACATTAATGCTATTCTCCGGGAAATTTAAAATTAAAGAAACTGGATATATGTACAATGTATCTCCATTTTTCTAATTTTCTATAATGTATATTTCTAACTTTTCAGTACTACAACTATAATATGCTATTAATCCTTTTCGTTTCAAATTACTAAAATAAACACCCAAAAAACAAAAGATTTTTTTGGGATATTAATTAAATGGCACAGTTGGGGGTCCACACATTTCTCTCCTTTACTTTCAATATATAATCGATATCTTGCCTACTTTTTGGAATTTCTTTATTAAGGATAATTCATTTCATTATGAAAAACAATTTTTAGATTAAAATACTGTTAACTAACGAATTAAATTTCCATTTTGAACCAAACACCATTATATAGTTTTTTCGAACACTTTATATTTATATATATACACTCACACACGCTCCATATTTTTCTATGGTTAATTGTTTAATATTGAAATTATAATTAACGGATTGTAGAGTTGGACACTACTGATCGATGATGATAATAATATTTTGGGTGATATAATTAAGATTTTGTCCTTCATTATAACAAATAAATAAATAAACAAAAAAAATACTAAGAGGCCACGTTCGTACAAAGAAATGTAATAAAAAAATTTCCACGCACTATAATTCATTTTCCAAATATGATGTATGTATACATAATAAATAGTTTTATAATTCAAGTTTGATTTATATATGTAGTATATATATGACTTCATGCTTCACCCATAAAAATGTCATAAATGTTTTCAGACCCCATCCAAGAATTGACGGGGATCCTTACTAGATGTGGCGTAGATTGTATGGAGTGCCAAGAAAATAATGGTGGTCCGGACTAGTAAGAGATGAGGATAGAAAGGGATGAGTGGTGAGGCATTGAGATGTGAACAAATAATATGTATGTACATGCTGAAATATGTATATATATATATATAGCCTTATATCAGTGATCATTAAAAATATAAACTGCTCGAAGATATATACATATATATAATATATATATATATATATATAGAAATGAACCTGATCAGGGCCACTTTCACATTCATGGGACCTTACGATGCCATAAAGAATTTATATATATATATATATATATATATATATTTATATATTGCGTTTTTCTCCCAATATGTGTGTGTAAGATACAAAGGTGGTCCCTAACTATGCTATATTTTGAATGTTTCTGCATCTGATGTATACATAATATATAGTGAATAGTATGAACTTGTGCATTGATAAATTGACTACTCGTTTCATTCCAATATTACACATTATATGATTACTTGGGCAGTCTAACCATTTTTATTTTTTTATTTTAAAACGAAGTTTTCAGTAGTCCATTTCAAGCTTCAACTCTCAACGTAAGGGACAATTCAACATTTAATACATCAAGTCAAACTGAAGCAAAGAAAAAATAATTTTCATTTTATTTACTAATATATACAACAATATAAAATATCGAATACAATGTAGTTTGCTGGACTCCACGTACGCACCAACACTACTAGTAAATACACAAAGCTACTACCAAAATTCAAAAGCAACCAAAATAATATTAATAATTAAAACAAGAAGAGGAAAGAAGCCACTCACTAACCCTTTCCTATTAATATATATAGAAATATGACAATGTACAAGATAATCCAACTCACTAACTAAAACAATTAATCTACGTACCCAGCCAGTTAGTACATACCATATTTGAATATTACCCACTAAATAAATGTATTTTAACCTACTATTCATATTTTCTTTTTCTTTTTCTTTTTCTTCTTCTTTTTCAGCGGTACTCAGGGAAGATTAGCATCTTGTCAAAAGGGACCATATACATAATATAGGAAAATCTGGGGTGCACCCCCAAAAAGGGTACCCATCTCCAGTTTTTAGCTCAAGAAGTATTTTCGGTGCAAATTATTTTTCATGGCCGTGTAGATCAGGGAGTTATTTAGAGCATTCTGCAAATTTTCATGAAATTGTGAATAATTTACAATGCCGAAAAAAATGTTCAAATAGTTTATTGCACGCATGATTTTTTTATGCGCATGAAAATTAACTTATTTGAACATTGTTTTCGACACTATAAATTATTCAAAATTTTCAAAAAAAATTACATGCTGCTCTAAATAACTATAATATACAAAAACCATAAAATAAATTGGGCCAAAAATACTTTTGGAGTCAAAAACTTAAAAGGGTTGAAACGGTGTGCTTTTTCTTTTTTGAAGTGCACAAAACTACCTTAATATATATGCCTTAAAAAATGATAATATATATAAATTATTGTATAGCTGATATGGTAGCTGGCTGGCTGGCGCTATAGGTAGAGCTAGTTGATGTTGGCGGTGTCGGTGGTGTGGCATGAGTAGTAGAGTAGTATAGAATAGGGTTGCAATTAAAGGGCACGGAATTATGCGTAGCGGAGTGATCATCAGCTTTGCAGCTCTGATCATAGATGTCTTGTGCTATTCTGGTCGCATCCGCTGATGCCCCAAGCAGGCCACGCTGAGTAAACCCCACCGCATACAGTCCGCATTCCCCTTTCCACCCATTCGGGATACCTTTCCGAGGCATTCCATTTTTCTCACTGAACATTTTCGTCTCCTGTCCATGACAAATAATACACCAATATTACTTAATATATTACTCACCATACATACATACATATATGTTTAATATCCGGACGAATTAAAATAAGCAAAATCATGATTGGTAGTACATGACTGTGCAAGATCAACTTTTTAATTTTGTGGCAGTTTTATTTCGTTCTGTCTCTGTCTTTCTCTCTCTCTCACTCGCACATACATACATACATATATTTATGTGTAGTTTACTCGTGTAACAATATAATATTACATCGGAATTGTTGCATAATAACTAATTAAAACAGCACCACACCATATATATATGTGGTGAGGCAAATGATCATCGCTTGTAATGCGGTGTTTAATTATCAATTACATAGCTCTGTGGGGTCTATATCGCTTGATTTTTAACATGTGATAATATTTGTGATGATACATTACCACTGATCATTATGATATAGTACTATATTAATATACTGCTAAAAAATCTAGCTTTCTTTATTTTGTCTTAATATATAAACAACCTAGCATTACTTACATATCAAGCATGTTATTCATATATAATATATATATATAAGTGTATTTATACCTTCAGCCAAGTCATAACATTACTTTTGTAGCCTGTTGCTAAAATGATGGCATCGAAATTCTCTACTTTCCCATCTATAAACTCAGCAGCATGTAGTGATAATCGCTTTATGACCTTGCAAACCTACATTACATAGATCAAAACACAAAGAGAATGAACATGTTAAATACATTTACACATATGTTTTCTTTTATAATTATTCACATCATCATTACAAATTAAGAGTTAATTTAGCAACCTTAATTTCCCCAGTTTTGATCTTAGCGAGTGTTCCAACATCTAAAACGGGAGTTTTGCCGGAAATGGACTTGAGCTGAAGAGGGCCGACCTCTGGTCTAGTTAGTCCCAATTTGGATGTGTCGCCAAGCAACAAACGTGACATTAGAAGTAAAAATCGATCCACAAGGCAAACTGGTAACCACTTAAGTAACCACATGGATAGTCCAAAAGTTGAACTTCCTAACATCTCTTGCGGCAATACGTGCACCTGCACTCATTAGGACATTAAACATATAATTTATTAAAAGGGTATTCATCATCTTTTATTATTTTAATTAAAAAAAAAATCTATAACTAAAGTGGAGATGATTAGCAGGCCCCCACGCTGGAGGGTTTTTTTTTGTGTGTGTGTTTAAGTTGGATGGACATGAATGCCACCCATGTTATGTTTTGATGTTTTAGAATCTGTAACACTGACTATATATGATTCTTTACAGAAATTTTTTATTTTATCCAGAGAAAAAGTATGTATATACTGTGTGGTATAAGATTTTGAGCTGTTTGCGCATGCAAACGAATTTCGATAAAGCAAAATCACAAGAAGGACATCTTTCTTTTACGAGTCAGAGTACTATAGTAATTTTTATATTATACATATTATATGTAATAGCTGTGCTAGCTATATATACGAGTCTTCGCCTATTTTGGCTTATTACGCCAAATTAAAAAAGGTTATGCAACGCACCAATAAACCTAGCTTTAGCTAACTCTAGTTATAGCCGCAAATTACACCACGTTTGAAAAAGTTGTTGAGCTAAAACTAAGAACTTTTAAGCTGATGATATGGAATTGGATTTGTATTAATTTCAATTTGTAAAGGAATAAAACAAGCTAAATTCCACTAGCCTCCATTTAGTATTATAATGATTTTTAAGAGACATGACTAACTATTTACTATATAGTTCTTTGAAACAACAAGAGAATCACTACATAATTGAAAAATGGTTAATTTAAGATGTGGAGATATCTTTTAGTTATGATAGATATACGAAACAGCAGCAAGTTAAATTAGGGTTTTCATTTACTTGTACGAATAACATTAATATTATATATAATTGTGAAACGTATAATGATATTATTACATATAGTATATTACTATATATGATTGAGTTTTGAGTAAAATTAGCTCACCGAGTCTCTCACCACAAGCGAAGGACGAGCATTATAGTTACACAGATCCAAGCAAACCTCCATCCCCGAGTTGCCGCATCCAATCACCAAAACCTTTTTCCCGCTAAACTGCTCACCGCTCTTGTACGAGCTGGTGTGGACTACAGGGCCACCAAAGCTACGTATGCCTTCGATCTCCGGCAGGGTCTCCTCCGCATTCTCTCCCGTCGCCACAATAAGCCATTGGCTTACATACTCGTCGATGATGATCTCGGCATGACCATCATCGTGATAATCCTTTTGATGATGAGAACCGGGTGCCGTGGCGGTGGTGGAGCCCTTGACTTGCCAAAGCCCGCCTCTGTGGTCGAACCGAGCACTCTCCACCCTCATGTTAAAGATGGGTTTCAAATCGAAGTGGTTGGCATAAGCCTTGAGGTAGTCCAAGAAATGTTGTTTAGTAGGGTAAGTTGGAAAATTGGAAGGGAATGGCATCAGTGGAAGCTGACAGAATTGTTTGGGAAGATGAAGACGGAGGCGGTCGTACGTTTTTAGCTGCCATAATGATGCTATGCAATTTGCCCTCTCGAGGATCAAGCTTGGGATACCTTTCTCTTTCAGACAAGCCGCTGCCGCCAAACCCGAAGGA
This sequence comes from Humulus lupulus, assembly GCF_963169125.1. NCBI lineage: Eukaryota > Viridiplantae > Streptophyta > Magnoliopsida > Rosales > Cannabaceae > Humulus > Humulus lupulus. Next base: position 45,135,671 of record NC_084800.1, on the reverse strand, counting down.
CCTGCCCCGACTATGATGGGTCCTGGAACCCATATTCGCCTTCTTCTAGTAGCACCACCACCACCCGGCGCCGTCATCTTATCGTGGACTAGTTTCCCTTCAAATTCTTTTAAGTGGTCCATTAATGGCAAAACAAAGAAGAAAAGAAAACCAATCCAATTTTGGGTTGATGATGAGCAAATTACCTCACAGCTTTATATATATATATATAGGTGATAATATTGACTGGGATTCTCTAATGGATTCCGGGATATTTGGAAAGTTGGGATTGGAGGAGAAAGATTTGGAGTTTCTGAGCAAATATTGCAGTTTGGATTTTGTGTACCAGTGTTTGGAATTTTCTGGTGTGTTCAATGAATATGGAGATTGCTTGAACAGATAGCTAGAGGTAGCTACGCATATAGCAAACAAGGTAAGGCCAGAAATTAGCGAAGAAGATGAGATGACTTGTAAGGAGGAGTCAAAGGAGGATGACAGAAAAATACAACAAGTGTACAAGTTTATCATAATATTAATTAAAACTACTGAACTGGGATTCGAGATATATGTGTGTATGTATACTAATATATATACACCTACGTTGGAGCTGGAATAATGGTATGAGTGGTGAGGGTTGTAAAACTAAGTGGGGCATATCTCTCTAGCTATATCGTAGGCAATAACTACCGTTTTATAACAAACAACAACCAATTTTTTTTCTTCACCCACTTTTTAGCGAGAGGGGCAAGAAAACAAACATTCTGGTTCAGGACATTTATCATATAAATATATTCATATATATATATATCAAATAAAAAAGCACATAACAGCCAAAAAAAATAATGGTGGTGTGTCCTATGTACTACTATAATACTCTCTACTCTATCAATTACTATATATATAGTGTAGTTCTCGGTACAAAAAAAAAAAAAGAGTACATTTTGATTCTCTGAAAATATATTTTTGAAGCAAATTTTATTTATAACTGTGTATATTATAATTATTTAAAATATTTTGTAAATTTTTAAAAAATATCAAATAATTTAGTACTAAAAAATAGATATTCAAGCTACTTTACACGCGCGCGTAAAAATAAATTACACATGCAACAAAAAAAAAATTTTGCCAATGTAAATTATTCCATAAAAATCTAGAGATGAAGTGCACAAGTATGTTCCTTTTGGGGGTGCACCCGAAATTTTCCAATATATAAATATATGCTTTGTTTATCATTCTACTGGTCTGGGCCCAATTGTACGGTTGTATTGTAGAAGTTTTGACAACTAGGATGAGCAAAATTCTAGCGGCTAGTTTATTCACATGGGAGAATTATAGTAATAAATCATAGAACATGATTTACAAAAGAAATAAATATAAAATTTAGGTTTGTTTGTAATCTTTCACCCCTAAAGTCAAAATTAGACAATTGATAATTAAGAGTTATCCATAATCCTTCATAATTACACATAATTTGTATTAAATGGAAGAAAATGCTGAAATCTAGCTCATAATACAGAATATTAAGCATGACTTTCTCTAGGGCGCACTCTAGTACGTACTTAGGTATGTCGTTGACCACACAAGTTACTTTATATTTCCTTGAGGGCTGGTGAGTTAGAGAGCGACAAAGCTCGTGATCAACTAGTTTTAGCCGTTCGATATGGAGACTAATCTTTCAGATGATGAAACACTTGTGTTTCCTATATATTTGGCCATCCTATTCCTAGGCCTAGTTAAAGATCACTTTTTGGTTGGAGCAGTCCAAATAGATTCTCTATTCTATTTTTTAAAATACTTAAAAATAAAAAAAAATATTCATTTTTTTATTTTACTTTTAAGTTTTATATTATATGATATATCAGTTTCTCTATATATTTCTCAATATCATTTAAATATTATATATTTAAACATATTTTATTAATTAAAGTAAAATAAAATATTTAAAAAAATAATAATAAATATATATACTAAATGGGAGAGAAAAAGCTTATAGAGAAAATTAATAATATTAAAATATTATATAAATGTTATGTAAATATATATATGGATTAATTAGAGTTTGTGGATAGCTATTATAAATATATATATAAAGGAGCTGATAGAAGATGTTTTTGTGAGTTTTAGCTAAATATTACATAAAAAGGGTATTACAAAATACATCACCAAAACATATATTTTTTATAATTTACCTCAAACTTTTACATTATACCATACATTAACTTCTCTATTTTTTCTCTACATCATTTAAATATTATATTTTAAAAAAATATTTTATTCATTTTAAGAAATAAAATAATTAAATATAATAGTATCACACTCATATATATACAAAAGTTTATAAAAAATAATAAAATATTTATAGCTTGATGAATAGTGTTTCACTACATATAGAGAAATACTATTGATTTAGGTAAAAAAAAATATAATTTTACATTACCTATCGGAAGACCATTTAACAATTTTTTTCTCTATATTATAAATAATTAGACATTTTATCTCATTTATTGGGAGTGCTCTAAGGGGACACAATTTATGGAAGTTTTAGGATATTTACATTCTCCAACAAGTTCAAATTCTGAGTCATCATTCTAATGTCATAAATTTATGTCTAAGCAAAATTGATTTAAACAAGCTTAAATATGTATATAGTTTTAAAATTGATGTGATAATTCGTTAATTAGATAAAAGCGTAGACACCAAAATATGAGAGGGTTTTCAATTCTAAATGTATGTGTAATATGTTATCGTTAGGGAAGAATTGAGAAGATCTTATTATTAAACGTCAGCCACATAATTAGTAGAGGATTAATATTTTTACTAAATCTCTTTTGAAGATTGGAGAGAAAGTAATGTGTATAGTTTGTATTTTAAAATGTTCATTTTATATTGGGCTCGTTTGGTTAAATTTTTGTTTTTGAATTTTTTAAACATAAAAATAAAAATATTATTTTATTTTTGTTTTTTTATTTTAGAAAAATAAAAATATGTTTAGTAACTATTTTTGTTTTTTGTTTTTAAAAACAAAAAATAATAAATGTGTTTGATAATTTTTATTTTTATTTTTTGTTTAATAATATAATATGTTGATTTGAAGAAAAGAAGAAAAAAAAAATTAAAAACTATTTAAAAAAAAATTTTAAAGTGAAAAAATTCTATTTTTAAAATTTTAAAAAATAATAAATAAAAATATAGTTACCAAACATATTTTATATTTAATTATCAAATTTTTAATTAATTAAATAAAAAATTATTATTTTAATTGTTACCGAACATCACCGCTATATTCCTTTATTTGAAAAATTAACAAAAAAGTTATTAAGAACCAAAAACTTCAGATTTATGTCAAATCTTAACCCACTTTGACTTTTATAATTCCTCCTTCCTATTTTCAATTACTTTACTTGAAACTCTTTTTTTCGTAGGCTATATGTGCGCCCAGAAAAAGGTAGCTTTCATAAATCGTGTAATATTATATATATATATATATATATATATATTTATATATATATATGTATATTATGAGAACTCCGATCCTGTACTTTTTATTAACTATAATGTGAAAAGTAGTTGACTAGTACTACATGTCCTTTTGTAATTGGTAGAATTTATCATATTGTAACATTAATTTCAAGCTTTAACAGATCGAATCCAACTAATGTATTTATCAAAGCTGGTATATCACAGCATGCAGTAAGTCTTATATAAAAGTAATTAATTTGGTGACACGTACTATAGATTATAAGTTTTACAATAATAAATTTGTAATAATGCTTCATTCAAAAAATTTGTATTAATGCTTAGTTTAATCCCCTCATGTGAAAATCAAATATCTATTCCTTTTGTAATATATAATTATTACAAGATAACGGAGAATAGATATTTTAGCAACTGGCCGGATTTAGCAAATATATATTATATATACTTGCTTTAGAAATTATATTTTGGTAGTGAAATAATAAATCGTCTCCACTATTGATGATGATATCATATCATATTATATATGTATATATATATTATAGAATTCCCCAATCATTTCCAACTCTCCCAAACTTGTTTGGTGCATTTAGTGGGATCATAAATGAGACTCAAAGTAAGTCTATTTTTCTGAAAGCCCCTGCACAAGTTCCTTATATCACAGTGTCCACTTTCTTTGGGGGCAAAAACTTTGCAAAGTGGTAGCAAATGTACCCAAAAATAGTCGGCCCATTTTTTTGGAGAATCATATTAGTATTATTTTCCTACCTTATTGTTGGATTTTTCACAATTTGGCACATATATAACTATATATATAATCTTTATCCATCCAATTAATTCTTTGCTTCATTTTCTCCTATCTCACGCGTACGTACATGAAACAACATTATTTATCATTGTAAATTCCACTTCATCAATTACACTATTCACTAGGCTAGATCTTTTTCCTTTTCTTTAGTCGGTGAATGATCTTTCTCGAATAAGAGCTATTATTTGCACAAATGGAATACAGTTTGAATCATCTAGTATCTTTTCATTATTAAAAATAGTCACAATTTTGTGTTACAATCACTCTCTAGATCGAATGCTATCTATATAGCATAAGGATTCGAATTATAATAAATAAATAAATAAGAGAAATAAAAATATAAATTCTCATAGATATCACGCGTATAATCTCAACTGAAAGTTCACATAAAACTACACAACCTCACTCAATACTTATTAATAAAAGACTGAATAAAGGCTTTCACACCATTAATTCATATTCTGAAAGGCACATGGGTATTAAAACATTTGGACCCAAACGGAGAGTACTATTAATGTTCTCTATTATAGATATAAAAATAGAATTGTTAAGTGGCTGGTGCCCAACGACACAATAAAGTATCATACTATTACTTGTACAGTTCTATATTGGGTCTACTAATTAATTATAAGGTATCACCACATATAGTGTTGGACACATTAAAATGTCAAATATCACACTCATATAAAAAAGAAAATTTTAGTTTCTACACGTCATAGGGGCTATTAAAAAAATTAATTGATGTATTCACATAACATTTTAGTGTTATTATTTCCTTTATTTTCAAAAATTTCTCTATCATTATTTTTGCACTCAAAACTTCTTATTTTCTCTTCTCTCTCTCATTTGGTTTTCTCTGAAAAATGGCACCCACAACACTACCATCACCACACTCCATCCTTTCTCTTTATCTGAAAATGGCAGCCACACACCACCTCTCTACCCCTTTGACTCTCATATCTCTAGCTTTCTCTTAACTTTTCCATGGAAGTTACACAAAAGAGACACATAATAGTTTTGAATGATTGAGAATTTAACCTCACGACAAGTATCACTTAACACACTAAAAATTACACTTCGAACAGATTTGGACATGATTTTTTTTTTTTTGCGATTTTAATTAGATCTGAAATTCTGAAATATGCAGAAAATCGACTTTGTTCGATGGTGCAAAAAATCCCAAGATTTTCATGAAAATTTAACTTTACTTGATGGATGCTCGATGTGATTCTTCCAAGATGCATAATTTTTCACTCGGGTTTCCATTTTGGTTGATTTGTTTATTGAATTTGAATATATTTTTTTTCGAGATCTACATGTTTGAGATGTGTATATACACATTTGGTAAGTGTAAAACTTGAAAAAATTACAAAATTCAAAATATACCTCACGTTTAAGACATGTTTTGGTATGTTTTCAAGCTTTACACTTCTCAAATATATATAAACATATTTAAAACGTGTAGATCTAAAAAAAAATACACAAATTCATAAGAAAAAAAATCACCCCAAACGGACACCCGAGTAAAATTTTTTGCCTCTATCAGAATATCGTCGAGTACTATTGAGCATGTATCGAGCACCATCGAGAAAAAACTTTTTTTCATTAAAAAAATGTTTGTAGGCACATCGAGTAAAGTCGATTTTTTCATGAAAATTATCTTGATTTTTAAGGCTCCATCGAGCTGACATCAAGCACCATCGAGGAGCATCGTGTGGGGCATGAAAAACATGAGCTTTTATGGAAAAATTGATGAAGCAAGCTCGATGGTGCTCAATGCCTTGCTCAATAGTTTCTCGATAATACTCGATGGTGGCTCGATGCTGCTCAATGTGATTCTTGCAATAAACATAATTTTTCATTTGGGAGTCCGTTTGAGATGGTTTTTTTTTATTTTGGGTATTTTTTTAGATCTACACGTTTGAGATGTGAATATGCACATTTTCAAAGTTCAAAAATTGAAAACATACCAAAACATGTCTTTAACATGAGGTATGCTTTTCATTTTGTATTTTTTTTCAAGCTTTACACTTTGCAAATGTGTATATAAATATTTTAAATGTGTAGATCTCGAAAAACTACCTAAATTAAAGAAAATCACCACAAACGGACATCCGATTGAAAAATTAACCCTTTTGCAAGAATCGCATCGAGTATCATTGAGCAACCATCGAGAAAAGTCAATTTTTCATGAAAATTTTGATTTTGAAGGCCCCATAGAGCTGACATTAAGCATCATCGAGCAAAATCGATTTTCTCCAGATTTCAAAGTTTCCAATATGGAAAAAATCGTGAAAAAAATCTCTAAAATCATTCATAGATATGTTTGAAATGCAGTATTTAGAGTCTTAAGTGAAAGTAACATCACTATATTTGAGAAAAAATTACTTACCCATATATTTATACTCCAAAAATCCTCAAAATGTATGTTTCTTTGGGTATTGTATTGATTTCTATAAGATAGCTGAAGTTATGGAGGCGTAGTTGTGGGTGTCGTGGGAGAAAAATGGTGTGATGGTGGTTGTTGTGAGAGTGAACCGAGAGAGAGAAGAGAAGAGAGAAGAGGAAATAGAATGGGTATTTTGGGGAAGTTAGGAAAGTTTAGCATCATTTTTAATTAGCAACACCCACCAATCATAGAAAATGAAATTTCCTATAAAAATGACCAAACAATATTAAAAACAAAAACATTGTATGATCACATGTTAAACAAAACATGTGAATTGCTAAAAGTAAATGCCCTATTAAAATTTAGAGAATTGCTAAAAGATACTATTAATGTCCAACACCATAAGGATGTGATATATCACTATTGATGCAATCTATTATCAGATCACATACATTTGAATTTAATAAATATTATAGAATATCGATAATTAATTTTAAATTATCATATCATGTGGTGTTAATGACAATACTCTAAAATTTAACTTAGAAACATTTAAAACTTTTGTGATAAGGGAAATATCCCCCTAATCACAGTAGGACACGTATATCATAATGCATTTCACATTTTTTACCATTAACATTTACTTGACTCAACATTAATTAATTTGTTGATGATGTACTCCGTCGACAACTTCTTTTTGACGAGTACGATCAAACCATTATTATTCAAGAAAATCAAATTCTCCAAAAACAGAAAAAGAAGGAAAGCTAGCTATATATATATATATATCTTCTACCAAAAATTGACCCTAGCTATAGATGGGATTAGACGATCGATCGGATCGATTTACAATTGATTGGATGTTTCATCTGAAGGGAATAATGTTTTGTAGTCAACTTAAATGTCAATGAACAGCTCTTTATATAATATGCCGTACGGTGTTAATTACTACTCTTTATGCTACATGTTACATTTGAATTAATTTAGACCATTGTTCGTGCCCAATGTCATTATTAAATCTGACACGTCAAGACCAACCCAATTCCAGATTCCTGTGTTCTATGACCTGAGAAAAGAAAAAAAAAATCATTACTGGTGCTCTTGCCTCAATTATATAATAATCTCAGGCCACGGCCAGTTTAGAATCCCAATATATTAATTACACTATGTTCTATGTGTATTTATATTAATTTATTTATATGTGTATTTTTCTCATTCTAAATTTTTTCTTCGATTTAATATTAGTAATTGATCACCCTATGTAAAAATAAAAGAGACTTATTAAATGTTTGCAATGGTTGAATTTTTTTTCAAAAGCAAATGGTAACAATTACATGTAAAACTGTGGCCGACGTACGTGATGAACACTATTAATAAAGAAAAGATTTGATTCCTCTTTGTTAATGTCAGGACAACATGAAGTCATGAGCTATTTAGGATCGATGATCTTCCTCCATAAATGATGTGGACTCTCTCTTTTTATTCTGTTAAAACAGCAACCATAATTTATTACTCATTACTCTCTCTCTCTCTCTCTCTCTCGTTATAACACTTTATCTATTATATATCTATACATATAAATGTATATTATATATAAGGAGAATCTAGAGTAAAGTGGGCATTTTTAGTACACTGTAGTGGATGACTTTGTTCTAGGCATGCAAATTAATTATATTCTCATTATTTTTTACAATAGATTTCGATGTAATTATAATAAATCTCAGACAAATTTTTAAAAAATTCTGAATGATTTACGATATTGAAATTAGAGTTCAAAATGTCTACTTTTTACACATATAAAAAAAGTCATACATGGGTGCAACAAATAATTTGAACCATGATTTAAGCACAATAAATTATATGGAATTTTTTGAAAGTTTTAGGGGACCTGCTATGACTATTATGAACACTGTCATAAAAATATTAAAATTATAAATGATTTACGTGCTTAAAGCAAGGTCGTACTTGTTGTTTAGAGTCATTTTGTATAATTTTTATTTTTTATAACTCTTTATAAAACTATCCTCTAGACATATTTGATACTACTCTCTCGAAAATTCTCAACACTCTATCTAAAGATTATTTTTCAAAAAATTAAAAAAATTACTATTTTGCATAATTATATTAATTAAAGATTTATCTATTTTCATGAGTAACTCACCTTTTAATTATAACACATAATCCTTTACAACTAAATTCTATTTTAGTTAAATAAAGATTACAATTTTTTGTCACTAATTTTTCAATGAAAGAATGTAATATCTTATGCATAAAATTATTAAAGTAAGGGTAATTAGCTGCTAAAGTTTTTGTTATGTTACAAGTGTAACATTTAAGTCTCTTATCTTTTTTTTTTGCTAGCAAAAGTCTTAAACGTTACATAATTATTGCACATTTTTCCTAATCTGTTATCCATCTATTATAATAGGGACTAAGCAGGAATATTATGGAATATTGCCTTTAAAAAAGAAATATCAAAAACTTAAATGCTTCGATATTGAAAGAATAAGGATTTTAGCTGCCGATTTCCATATAATTACCTTTTTCGAGAAGATTAATAAAAAAAAATTGTTTCTTAGATTTTTTAAGGGCACTATTGACTACTCTAGACAAATTGTGGTTTATTATAAAACTGTATAATTCCATATCAATTTTTTTAATTACAAAATTACGACAAAATAATTTTTGTTTACATTACGTCATATATCAGTTTTTCAAAAAAAATTTCTTTACACTATTTAAATATTACATCTAAATATTTTTATTAATTAAAATAATAGAAAATAAAAAATTTGGAGAGAAAAAGAAAGAAAATTGAATAAAGGTTTTTTCAAAAAATGTTTACAGGAGCGCTAAAAAATCTATAAATGTAGATAAAGAAATTATTGATATTAATCTTTTACATCAATAATTTCCTTCTAGATTTTTAGGGCTCCTTTAAACATTTTTTTTTAATTTTAAATTTTCTTTCTTTCTCTCTCCAAATTTATTAGTTTTTATTTTTTTTATTTATTCTTTTCTACTATTTTAATTAATAAAAATATTTAAGTATATAATATTTAAATGATGTAAAGAAAATATAGAGAAAATGATATATCGTAAGAATAATTATTTTGTCTTAATTTTGTAATTAAAAAAAAGTAATATGAGATTATACAATGATGGAACCACAACTTGTCCAGGGTAGTCAATAGCCCCTTAAAAAATCTAAGAGATCATTTTGTTTATATCACTACTACAAAAACAACATTTTAGGAATACTTTTAGGACTAAAAAATTAAATGGTAGCCAAAGCTTCCGTCGGAGCTCCAACGATGACGGCAGCGCCACCACCCCACGGTGGTGGTTCGGCCCGATCCTTTAGTGGGTTTTGAAGCCCAAAACACAAGGAATGCAGTGGTGGTGGTCATTTGGCTCGGGGTGGCTCGAGGTGGTTGGAAAATGCCCAAAATGTTTCAGAAATCCACATGGTCGTCGAACTTTGGAGGCTCCGTCGACTAGGCTAGGGGCGCGTGAGGTTAAGGGCTCGCGGGGCTGGGGGCTTCGGGGGTCGGGGAACACCGTGGGCCAGGGCGTGTAGGCGGTGGGTGGCTAGAGAGCCGCCGTAAGTGGCTGGGCAGTGAGGTTTCGTGAGAGAAACCCACAAAAGTTTCCGAACTTAGAGGCTCTGTCGACTAGGCTTGGGGGCGCATGAGGCCATGGGCTCGCGGGGCTGGAGGTTTAGGGGGCCGGGGAGCGCCGTGGGCTGGCGTGTGTAGGCGGGGGGTGGCCGAAGTGCCGCAGTTCGTGGCTGGGCACTGGAGTTTGTGAGAGAGAGAGAGAGAGAGAGAGAGAGAGAGAGAGAGAGAGAGAAATGGGGAAGAGAGCAAGGAGAGAGAGAGAGAGAATGGGTTGTTGCTTCTTTTTCTTTGTGATTTAATACATTATAAAACTTTAGTTAAAAAAAATTGTTCAAACTTTTAGGACACACATTAGTTTTTAGGGCTCGCTTTGTGCGTTCTAAAGGAAATTCTTTAAGGACTCTCAATGAGTTTCCTAAAAAGTCCATGAACTTTTGTTAAAAAAAAATTCAAACTTTTAGGACACACATAAGTTTTTAGGACTCGTTTTGCGTGTCCTGAAAGAAATTCTTTAAGGACTCTCAATGAGTGTCCTAAAAAGTCTAGGAACTTTTGTTAAAAAAAATATTCAGACTTTTAGGACAAGCGTCACTTTTTAGGGCTCGAGTTGCGAGTCCTAAAAGAAATTTTTTAAGGACTTTGTAGACGCGGTTATTCGCCAACAGGTAATTAAGAAATGAAGAGAAAGGGATTAGTGCTAAATGTGAACCGAAACAGATATAAGATCTTAGAAAAGGAAAGAGGTGACACAAGACACGTTTTTTGAGTGGTTCAAAGGTTAAAATCCTTCTACTCCACTAGTCAGTATTATTGCTCTATACTGGATATTTGATTACATGACCTTTCTTTTTACAATAGAGAATCCAACCCTTATTAAGTCCCAGGGTCGCCATATTTATAGGAGAAAGCACCTGGGAGTTGGTAAGAAGGTCATCTCGCGACCCTCTTATCTATCACATCAACTCTGTGACATTCATGATTAATTCCTAAACTTGACACATTAGTATGGTCAAATCGATAGGTAAGGAGATAATGGGCCGCACGGCCCAACTCAGTCGTGGGTGTCTGAATACGCACGTTCCTGCTGCGTGTCCGAGAAGTCAGGGGCATATCAGACACGTGATGTCTGATATATGCACATTTACCTTGCGTGTGTTGACTTTACAAAGGGTCATAGCCTTCATACCCAGTTCGTACCGCGAGCTGGAGACTTAACTCGACCATAGGCCTTCAGAATCCGGGGTCAAGTCTTGTGCAATCTTGGCGAACCCTTGAGTTTCCTCGAGCTAAGTAGGTACGACCTAATGACAGAAGCTCTGGTCTGTGGGACGTCCACGAGATAACTATGATTAGGCCGCAGCTCGGCTCGCTAATCAGCCCGTGGGAAAACAGGGCGTACATCTGCCCCCCAATCCCCTGCCCGTGGTATGCCACATCGGGTAAGACCACAGTAGGGGCTTTTAGGCTTCCCCATGAACTCTTCATATTCCACCTCTCAGTCAAACACTGTAAGTTTCCTGACCATATGTGATTTGGAAATATATTTCACTGTAGCTGCATGCATGGTTTTACTGGGTTTTTTGAATATGAAAGGTGAAAGCCCCTTTTTAGGCAAGGGTATCTTTGCTGTAGGAAATCATTTAAAAGTATGGTTTATAGGATGTTTTTTCTGGGGAAAATTTCTGGGTAGGAGTTTTGGAACTTTTGGGTGCAAAACCGGGTATCTTAGGGAACACGCTTCACAGGCGGTTTTGCAATTTTTGCCTACTAAAACTTTCCCCCCAAGGCAAATTCTATCCTGACCCTCCTGACACACGAATTCCGAGTAATCGGGGATCTGTTGGGAGCACAGGCGTGTGTTCATCGAACCGCGTGGTCCCACTCTCCACGGGCTGGGCTTACCTCAGCTCGTGCAAATAACATTTGATTTTTCCTCACGCTTGGGTCGCCTTTTCTGAAATGTTTTCTTTTGTTCGTTAGGCGACCAGATGGCACCGAAAAGGAATGCTCCCAAGAAGACTGTCGGCAGCTCGTCCTCACAGCAGGACAAAGGAAAGGCAGTGATGTCGGACTCCCCCATCCCCAACTTTGGGCCGGCGGTGAAGTAAGAGGTCGAGGTCGCCTCCGATGCCTTCTTTGAGGCAGAGAGGATCATCTTAAAGGTCACCGACCAGACGAAGATCAACAAAATCTTTCTCTCCCACAACAACGCCTTAGGGAGAGCATCTGTGGTGGCCCGACCTGCCGCAGAGGGCGAGCGGAGCTGTGCGCCGCTCGACGAATCGTTCGCGGCCTGGAGCAGCGAGCATTTTAAGGCGGGGGCCTTCCTCCCGCTGGACCAGTATTTTGCTCATTTCCTTAATTATGTGGGGTTGGCCCCATTTCAGCTCCCCCCCAACTCCTATCACTTGCTGGCGGGGTTGAAATACTTGTTTCAGAAGCACGAGTGGGAGGTCCCCACTCCTGCGGACATCTTATACTTTTTCTGCCTCAAGGCCAGCCCGGATCAGCGGGGGCGAGGCAACGGGTTTTACTACTTAACCCGATTTCCCAATACGGCTGTGGTCATCGAGCTGCCCAGCCACCCCAACGACTTCAAGGATCAGTTCTTCATGTCGACGGGGTTCAGGAATTGCGAGCTCCACTACTTCAATAGTCCTCGTAAGTGTCTTTTCTCGTTAGCTCGTAAGTTAAGTGTCGTTTTAGCTCCTCCCGTACCCCTTTCTGACTTAGACTGTTTCTGCAGCCATCTTCGCGAGGACAGAGAAATCTGTGACCCTCGGGGCCAAATACGAGACGCTGGCGGGCTTGCCTCCCAGTGAGAAAGATTATCGCGCGCTCGTAACAGATGAGACGATGATAGCCTGCAAGCTGATTTTCCCGAATCAGACTTTAAACCTCAGGAGGCCCCGTGGGCTTCCCCCAGCTGGCGACACCAGACCCTTCATCGTGGAGGAGGTCGAGGAAGACGAAGATGAGGAGGACGAGGGCGACGAAGTTCCCCTTGTGAGGAATAGGAAGTGGACCCTGGAGGTCTCCCCGGGGACGAGAGAGGAGAGGATCCAATCCGGAGCAACCGCGGGTCCTTCTGGCCAAGGTAACCCTTACATGTTTAGGAGTCTAGATAGGGCCACAGCAGACCCCCGGCTGGCTAGGTTCATTCCTAGGCAGCTCGTCCATCGTCAACGAAGTGATCCGGACCTGAACACAACCCTGCTCCATTGTGTCGACCGGCTCGTGCTGGACTACCAAGATAGCCGGCCTAGGGGTACTGTAGTTGTATATAACACCCTAGCCTTTAGGTTGATCCTATTCGAGGAGTATGGGACCAACCTTCGCACATGGCCATCACTCCGGAGGGGTGTCGTAGCTCTGGGGATTAGGCAATATGTAGAGGAATCTAGCCCTGAGTCAGACCCGAACCCAGAACTTGCGCCAGCTCGGGAAGTATTCGACTTAGATTCTTCTACTAGCTCGAGGGGGTAGGGTTCCCTTAGTACACATACTTGAATTTTTCTTTACCCCTTCGCTTTTGTTTTTGCATGATCACTAATTCTCGTACTAACCATGTTTTTGCCTTGGCAGAAGATATGTCTTAACCCGAGGAGAGCCTGCGAGGTGCGGTCTTCGGAGGGAACGCCGCCGCGGGGCCAAGAGCGAAGAGGCTCCGGACGTCCAAGAACGCCGCCGGGGCCTCCACCAAGTCTCCTACGAAGGAGAAGGATCAAACCCCAGCTGCACAGGTCGCGGGAGCGGTCCTTCCTGCTGCAGGGGGAAGCAATATGCCTCCACCGGCTCCGCGAGCTCCACTCACTGCCTGGGATGCGGGAACGGAGGTCGGGACATCGGCCATCGTACCTTTCGGGGAACGGTGTATGAGTCGGCGAACTACACCGTCAGCCACATATACAAGTTCACTAAGAAGGAGCTCCGGGCCATCGAGACAATGAGCCCGGTGGGCGTGTTGGAGTCTTCACTAGGCATGGCCAGGACGGTAAGCTAACCTTAACCTTTTTTGTGGTTTTTTACATTGTTATATTTTGCCCTGCTTTTATTTTTTTTTCTAAGGCAATCGTCTTTCTGTCTTCGCAGAGTGTTGTCGCCCTTCATCGGAGCATCATCAGGACCAAAACTCAACTTGGGGACATGAGGGACGAGCATCAGACTACCCTACAGGCGGCCAAGGATGCCCTGGCGGCCTCGCAGGTCGAGCTGGAGAAAACTCGTTTAAAGGTCCAAGAGCTCGAGACCTCCCTTGCCACCTCGAGGACGGACCTAGACGCTGCGAAGACTGAGGTCCAGGCCACCCAGCCTGCCCTAGAGGCCGAGCGGACAACTTCGGAAAATTCCATGGAAGATTTGTTCTACCACTGCTGGGCCTACAATCCAGATACGGACTTCTCCTTCATGTCAACGAGCCTCTGGGAGCGCTTGCTGGTGAAGTTCCAAGCTCGCCTTGATAAAGAGGCCCCCTCGGAGACCGGGGATGGTTCTGGCACAGCTGAGCGAGGCGAGACGGCGACCTCCAAGGGCCCACCTGGCGGAGCTTAAGGCGTTTCTTTTCTTGTGCCTCCCAATATATTTTAAATATTTTTTATGTAACCTTTGCACAAGGTGCTTTCACCTCGAGACAATTTGCTTTAACGCTTTTAATTGATCTTTTCTTTTCTGCCTTTACGCACTTCGGCTACAGTTTCTTGAAAAACTTAGTTTATGCTGATCTTTTTTCCATATCTCGATCTCTTTAGGGAGAACAACGATCCATAGATTTAAGCCAACTTTTAAGTTTTATGACCCGGTTAAGACCAGGAACTTAATTCGAAAACTTAGTTTGCGTTAAATTTTATCTATATCTCGAGCTCTTTAAGAAGAACAACGATCAATAGATTTAAATCAACTTCTAAGTTTTATGACCCGGTTAAGACCGGGAACTTAATTTGAAAACTTAGTTTGCGTTAACTTTTATCCATATATCGAGCTCTTTCAGAAGAACAACGATCAATAGATTTAAATCAACTTCTAAGTTTTATGACCCGGTTAAGACCAGGAACTTAATTTGAAAACTTAGTTCGCGTTAACTTTTATCCATATCTCCAGCTCTTTCAGAAGAACAACGATCAATAGATTTAAATAAACTTCTAAGTTTTATGACCCGGTTAAGACCAGGAGCTTAATTTGAAAACTTAGTTCGCGTTAACTTTTATCCATATCTCGAGCTCTTTCAGAAGAACAACAATCAATAGATTTAAATCAACTTCTAAGTTTTATGACCCGATTAAGACCAGGAACTCAATTCGAAAACTTAGTTCGCGTTAACTTTTATCCATATCTCAAGCTCTTTCAGAAGAACAACGATCAATAGATTTAAATCAACTTCTAAGTTTTATGACCCGGTTAAGACCAGGAACTTAATTCGAAAACTTAGTTCGCGTTAACTTTTATCCATATCTCGAGCTCTTTAAGAAGAACAACGATCAATAGATTTAAATCAACTTCTAAGTTTTATGACCCGGTTAAGACCAGGAACTTAATTTGAAAACTTAGTTCGCGTTAACTTTTATCCATATCTCGAGCTCTTTTAGAAGAACAACGATCAATAGATTTAAATCAACTTCTAAGTTTTAAGGAGACCTGGTTATATCCAGGTACCATATGCCCCCCAAGTAACTGGGAAAGGGTCTTTCGTGGTTACTTTAGATTACACTTGAAAACATCTACAAATAGAAACAGAAAGCTGATTCTCATTAATACATAAAAAGTGGCCTTCCAAGCCTTACAAGTGAATCATTGATAATATTTCTTTAAGTGGATGGCGTTCCAAGTCTGCGAGACCGCCCTCCATTAAGTCGAGCTAACTTATAAGTTCCCTCCTTAATGATTTCGATGACCTAGTATGGTCCTTCCCAGTTTGGTCCCAAAACTCCATCTTTGGGGTCTTTCCCGGCCAGAAAAACTCTCCTCAGAACTAAGTCACCAACGCTAAAGGCGCGTTTTTTGACTTTGGTGTTGAAGTAGCGAGTGATTTTCTGCTGATAATGGGCGAGCTGGAGTTGCGAATCCTCTCGCCTTTCATCAACTAGATCGAGGGAATTGCAAAGGAGCCCGTGGTTTCGATCTTGGTAGTAAGATTGGACTCTATGCGAAAGCACCTTAATTTCCACGGGGAGGACTGCCTCGCTCCCAAAGGTTAGGGAAAAGGGAGTATGACCCGTAGGAGTCTGGTGCGAGGTTCGGTATGCCCATAGGACCTGTGGGAGCTGCTCTGGCCAGAACCCCTTTGCTTCATCCAATCTCTTCTTGAGGCTCGTCTTTAGAGTCTTGTTGACAACTTCGACCTGGCCATTAGCCTGAGGATTCTTGTTGACAACTTCGACCTGGCCATTAGCCTGAGGATAGGCCACGGAGGAGAAACTTTTTATGATTCCGTATCTTTCACAAAACTCGGTGAACAGGTCGCTATCATACTGGGTGCCGTTGTCGGAAACGATCTTTTTAGGCAGGCCGAACCGACAGATGATGCTTTTAACCACGAAGTCCAGCACCTTTTTGGACGTTATCGTTGCCAAAGGTTCTGCCTTTGCCCACTTGGTGAAGTAGTCGATGGCTACCACGGCGTAGCGGACCCCGCCTTTTCCAGTGGGGAGGGTGCCCACCAAGTCTATTCCCCAAACTGCAAACGGCCATGAGGATGAGATCATCTTCAGCTCGACTGGGGGAGCTCGGGCAACTACGGCGAATTGCTGGCACTTGTCGCACTTCTTCACATATGAGATCGAGTCCTTGGATAGAGTTGGCCAGTAGTACCCCTGCCTCAGGACTTTTAAGGCCAAGCTCTGTCCCCCAGTGTGGTCTCCGCAAAATCCTTCGTGCACTTCCTGCAGGATGGCCTTTGATTCGCCTGGAAGAGCACACCGGAGGAGAGGTAGGGAGTGCCCACGTCAGTACAACACCCCATCACTATCACATACCGAGGAGCTTGATACAGGACTCGCCGTGCATCGTTACGTCCCTCAGGAAGCTTGCCTTCGACGAGATATTCAATGATGGGGGTCATCCAGGTCGGCCTGGCATCGATCATCTCGACCTCCATCCTGACTTCTTCTATACTTGGTTTCTCCAAGAATTCGATTGGTACTAGCCCCAATGTCTCCGTTTCCCTAGAGGTGGCGAGCTTGGCAAGAGTATCTGCGTTAGCGTTCTGCTCCCAAGGTATCTGCTCGATCGAGCCTCGTTCAAACGCGGACAGCTCAGATTTCACCTTTGCCAGATAGGCGGCCATCTTGGGTCCCCGTGCTTGATATTCGCCCAGAACCTGATTCACCACGAGCTGGGAGTCACTGAAGCACTGGACGGAGCTCGCCTTCAACTCCTGGGCTATCCTCAGTCCCACCAGCAAAGCTTCGTATTCGGCCTCGTTGTTGGAGGCTTTGAATCCGAATCTCAGTGCCGAGTGGAATCTATGTCCCTTGGGGGATATCAAAATGATTCCAGCCCCGAAGCCATTTTCGTTGGACGAACTATCTACAAAGACCCTCCCCGAAGCCTGGGGCAAGCTGTTTTGGGTTGAGTTTCCTGCGGGATCTTCCTGGAATCCCGTGCACTCTGCCATGAAATCAGCCAGGGCCTGACTTTTTTATAGCAGTCCGCGGAGTGTATAGTATCTTGAACTGACTGAGTTCGATGGTCCACTTTAACAAACGCCCCGATGCTTCAGGTTTTTGCAAAACCTGCCTTAAAGGTTGATCGGTCATGACGCGAATCGAGTGGGACTGGAAGTACGGCCTGAGCTTTCGCGAGGCTGTGATAAGGCAGAACGCCAATTTCTCCATCAGCGGGTATCGGGATTCAGCCCCGAGAAGTCTCTTGCTGATGTAGTAGATTGGTTTTTGAACTTGGTCCTCTTCTCGTACCAGTACGGCACTAGCTGCGTCCTCAGTGACAGCCAGGTAGAGAAAAAGAGGGTCTCCTGCCTTGGGTTTGGATAGCACGGGCGGCTCAGCCAGATGTGCCTTCAGGTCGAGGAATGCGTTTTCGCATTCTACTGTCCATTTGAACTTCTTGTTCCCTCAGAGCAAGTTGTAAAATGGCAGGCATTTTTCGGTAGACTTCGAAATAAACCGGTTAAGGGTCGCCACTCTTCCCGTAAGGCCTTGGACATATTTTCGCGACCTGGGTGAGGGAAGCTCGAGCAATGATCTGATCTTGTCAGGGTTCGCCTCGATTCCTCGGGTATTAACTATGAACCCCAGGAATTTCCCTGACGCGACTCCAAAAGTGCATTTCTGTGGATTGAGCCTCATGCCATATTCCCGTAGTATCTTAAAACATTCTTCCAGGTCGGAGACATGGTTATCGGCAGTCTTCGACTTGACTAGCATGTCATCAACATACACTTCCATGTTTTTTCCGATCTGGTCCGCGAACATTCTATTTACTAGCCTTTGGTAGGTAGCTCCGGCGTTCTTCAGACAGAACGACATGACCTTGTAACAATAGACGTTCATTGGGGTCATGAAGCTGGTGTGTTCCTGGTCCGCCGGATTCATCGCGATCTGATTGTAGCCTGAGTACGCGTCCATAAAGGACATGAGTTTGTGCCCCGCCGTGGCATCCACCAACTGGTCGATCCTGGGCAATGGAAAGAAATCCTTAGGGCAGGCTTTATTCAGGTCGGAGAAATCGATACAGGTCCGCCATTTCCCGTTAGGCTTTGGGACCAGCACGGGGTTGGCAACCCATAAAGCCGCATTTCTTGAGCCGGGATACCTCTTCCTCTAGGGCTTCAGCTCGAGTTGTTCCTAAACGCCTTTGCTTCTGGGACTTGGCAGGAATGCTTTTATCCAGATGAAGTGTATGCATGATGACACTCGGGCTAATTCCCACCATGTCCTCGTGTGACCATGCGAATACATCCAAGTTATCCTGCAGAAACGTAGTCAGCTCCGCCTTCCTCTTGCCACAGAGGTTTTTCCCGAGCTTGACCTTCCGACAAGGGTTCTGCGGATCGATACTCACCTCCTCGAGCTCCTCAATAGCCTGGAGCTCAGATCTGTCCTCGCCTATTCGGGGGTCAATGTGCTCACTTAAGACGACATTTTCCCCCTCGGCGCTCTGAGGTTTTTCAATCTCAAGATCAGCTAAGAGCTCCTGA
This sequence comes from Humulus lupulus, assembly GCF_963169125.1. NCBI lineage: Eukaryota > Viridiplantae > Streptophyta > Magnoliopsida > Rosales > Cannabaceae > Humulus > Humulus lupulus. The sequence goes on along the minus strand of NC_084800.1, from coordinate 45,116,250 downwards.
GATTCCTCTTCACCTTGAATGGCCATCGCCAGCTGCATGGGTTTAGATTTTCCCTTCATGGAAATGCTGTAGCATTCCCTGGCAGTGAGCTGATCGCCCTGGACAGTGCAGATTCCCGTTGAAGTAGGGAACTTCATTGCGAGGTGGCGAATGGAAGTGACAGCCTCGAAGGCTATGAGCGTAGGTCGGCCCAAAATGGCGTTGTAGGCAGCGGAGCAGTCAATGACCATGAACTCGAGGAGTTTGGAGACTGTCTGAGACCCTTCACCTAGGGTGATCATTAACTCGATCGTCCCAATTGCTGCTGATCCTTCTCCCGAAAAACCATACAACATCATGGAGGTTGCCATCAGCTCGGCGACAGTCAAACCCATCTTCTCTAAGGTGGATCGGAATAGGAGGTTCACCGAACTCCCATTGTCTATCAGTACTCTCCTCACTCTCCGGGTTGGCGAGCTGGACTGCTACGACCAGAGGATCATTGTGAGGGAACTGGACATGGCCCGCATCTTCCTCCGTAAAAATGATTGGTTGCCTTTCCAATCGCTGTTGCTTTGACTGACGCTGTTTCGGAACGAACTCCACTCCGTTATGAGCCTTTAGTTCGTTCACGTATCTCTTCTGGGCGCCTCTGCTCGTGCCGACCATGTGCGGACCTCCAGAGATTTTGGATATCTCCCCCCCTACAACAGGGGGAGGGACATCCTGATCTAACTGAGACCCGGGCTGACTGGCCGGGACTTCCGGAGCAGGTCGGTTTGCTGGAACCCTTTTTCCGTGCGTATTGAGCCAAGGGGCCGGCTCGGATGAGAGTCTCAATCTCGTCTTTTAGATGTCTGCAATCGTCGGTATTATGGCCGACGTCGTTATGAAAACGGCAAAACTTAGAAGTGTCTCTCTTCCCCTTTTGGTGCTTTAATGACTCCGGCCTCTTCCAAGGGACTTCTTTTGGCCGTGCGGACTGTTTTCGCCATTTCCCTTTCTTTTGCCTCCACCAGGCTGGTTGTTCTGTGTGACGTTTTGGGTCGCTGCCACGACCTCCGTCCCCACTCCAGCGGGCTGCTCGGGGGCCTGGCTGGTTCCCGCAGCTGAAGCTTCAGCCTCCTCCAAGTTTATCCATTCTTGGGCCCAGTTAAGGAATTCGTTAACTGAGCCGACTCCCTTCATTTGTATATCCTTCCAGAGGTCTCCTCCCACGAGGATTCCAGTTCTCATGGCCATGAGCTTGGAGCTATCATCCGCGTCTCTGGCTCGAGCAGCAACGTTCGCGAATCTGCTCAGATAGGCCTTCAGAGTCTCACCGGGCTGCTGCCTCACGTTAGCCAGGGAGTCGGCCTGAACCTGGGCGGCCTGAGAGGCTCGGAATGCCCTTTTGAAGTCAGCTGAGAAGGTCTTCCAGGAACTGATTGACTGTCTTTTACTTTGCTTGAACCATTGCCTGGCAGGTCCCGTTAGTGTGGAAGGGAACATTAAACATCTCAGCTCGGGGCTGATGTTGTGGGCCATCATCAGGATGTTGAACATCCTTAGATGGTCCGATGGGTCTCCGTCCCCATTGAACTTTGACAAGTGAGGCATACGGAAACCAGATGGGTACGCCGTTGCTGCTATGCTGGGGGCGAAGAGCTCCATCTCATCCCCTGAATCATATTCATCTTTTTCTTTTTCTGATAGGAGCTTCCTCATTAGCTCCTCCATCTGAGTCAAGCGCTCGATGGTTTGGTCCTGATGTCCTTGGTTATTCCAGGGATGTTCAACAGCTCCGGACCCATTGTACATATTTGGTGGGTTATTGCCCCTCCTATCTTGAGATAGGTTATTTGGGACATTCCCTTCGTTACGTACTTTGGACAGAGCCCCCCTTGAGCGAGCATGGTCATCCCCTCCTGCTTGTTCGCCTCTATGAGAGTTGAGGCGATCTCGCAGGTCGCCTCCCTGGGTGGTTTGATGACTTTGCGCCGAACTCAGACGCTGGCACAGGTCTCCCCCAGAGAGATCACTCCGGCGACTGCCGGTCCAATGGCTCCTGCTAGATAGGCTTGTAGTCCGCCTATGGTGCTGAGGATCTGGGCTTTCCCTCGGCGCCCTGCTACGCCGGGAAGGTCCTGCCGATGGCGGATTTCTCCTACTACTCCCATAGGCTGGGATGTCTCGGACAGGCCGAGGAGGAGACGGATACCGGATTGGAGAAGGAGGATGCCTGACTGGAGAGGCTATCCTAGTTCCGTCAGGACGGATCAAGTTTGGTGGGGGCCTTTCGGCCCTGCCAACCTGCTGGTCCCGCGCCTGGCGATCTGGACGAGGTGCAGGATGGTTGTTGGGAACGGGCTGATGTCGTGAGCCCGCTCGGGATCTCCTTCGAGAATTTCCTGGATCTCCTCTGGGCGTCCTCGAGGATGGTTGGGAACTAGGAGTCGACGTCCTGACCGAACGGTTGTATTGCTGTTGTTCGGCTCTAGGCATTCCTCCGAAGTCTGCCTCTCGATGGTGTGACGAAGGGGTGGAGTTGGCTGCTGGAAGTCTGTCCGAATGGCTATGCCTGAACCGATTACCCCGGCGAGACTTAGGAGCCTCACCTTGCCTCTCTCCGACGTTAGCGTCGGTTGTGAGAGGGGGTAGTCGGGCCAGCATATCCTTAATTTGTTGGCTAGCTGTCGCTAACTGGCCTCTCAGCTGAGTGTTCTCCATCTCCACCGCAGTATAATAACATGGGTTTGGATTAGGCGGTCGAGGCGCCGAACTACCTGTATCATCTTGGCCTGCCGGCTGCTTTCCTGGCCGCTGCTGGACTTCGAAAACTTATTCACCAAGGATGGAAGTATGATGAGCCTCCTGCCCATCATGTTGTTCTGTTTCGTTACCGTGCCTGGATCGAGTTGTCACCATAGTCGGATGTTTGCGACAGCACTGAATCGGACTTGCTCTCAATGAAAGCACCAAACTGTTGACGCGGTTCTTCGCCAACAGGTAATTAAGAAATGAAGAGAAAGGGATTAGTGCTAAATGTGAACTAAAACAGATATAAGATCTTAGAAAAGGAAAGAGGTGACACAAGACATGTTTTTTGAGTGGTTCAAAGGTTAAAATCCTTCTACTCCACTAGTCAGTACTATTGCTCTATACTGGATATTTGATTAAAGGACCTTTCTTTTTACAATAGAGAATCCAACCCTTATTAAGTCACAGGGTCTCCATATTTATAGGAGAAGGCACCTGAGAGTTGGTAAGAAGGTCATCCCGTGACCCTCTTATCTATCACATCAACTCTGTGACATTCATGATTAATTCCTAAACCTGACACATTAGTATGGTCAAATCGATAGGTAAGGAGATAATGGGCCGCACGGCCCAACCCAGTCGTGGGTGTCTGAATACGCACGTTCCTGCTGCGTGTCCGAGAAGTCAGGGGCATATTAGACACGTGATGTCTGATATATGCACGTTTACCTTGCGTGTGTTGACTTTACAAAGGGTCATAGCCTTCATACCCAGTTCGTACCGCGAGCTGGATACTTAACTCGACCATAGGCCTTCAAAATCCGGGGTCAAGTCTTGTGCAATCTTGGCGAACCCTTGAGTTTCCTCGAGCTAAGTAGGTACGACCTAATGACAGAAGCTCCGGTCTGTGGGACGTCCACGAGATAACTATGATTAGGCCGCAGCTCGGCTCGCTAATGAGCCCGTGGGAAAACAGGGCGTACAGACTTCAATGAGTGTCCTAAATAGTCCATGAGATGTTTTTAGTTCTCGCATCTAAGGGAGTGCCCTAAAAAAGTGTCCTAAAAGCATGTGTTTGGTAGTAGTGTATGTTAATTATAGAGTATTTAATCTTCTTGAAAAAAAATAGTTATATGAAAATTGGTGGCTAAAGTCCTCATTCTTTCAAAATTGAAACATTTAAGTCCTCAATCTTTTCTTTTTAGCAGCAATAGTCCCTAACATTCATCCTTAGTCCCCATTTTAACGAGCAGATAACGATTTAAGAAAAATGTACAACAATTATATTACGATAAAGATTTTTGCCAACAAAAAATAAATAATGGACTTAAATGCTACACTTGTAAAGGAATAAGGACTTTTACAGCTAATTACTCTTAAAGTAATAATGTTAATTTCCCACTAAGAGCAATTACTAAAAATAAAAATAAAAATTGATATCATTTTACGAAATGGCCTCCAAATAGGTATCAAGAATTTACAACAAAACGCAAGTGTGTTAAACAAAGTGTCAAGTATATCTTAACATCATTTTGCAAAAAATGATTAGCAAATGACTATAATACCAAATTTTTTATATGCAGATATACATTGTAGTTATAGTAGACATCCCACTAATTTTTTTTAAAATCAAATAATTTACAGTATCGAAAACAAGGTTCAAAATAGTTAGTTGGACATGCATAAAAAAACATGTGTGCAACTGACAGTTTGAACTCTTTTATCGGCACCGTAAAAATTTTATAATTTCCTGAAAAATTGTGGGATGCCCTATATAATTACAATATACATTGTGATTAAAATAATTACCTTTTGATTTCTTCACGTGTCAAAAATAGAGACGCTCCTATCGATAGGTGCAAAAGAGGCATCCATACTATAGAATTTCTCTCTCTATATATATATATACTCTATCTCTCTCTCTATATATATGTATATAGGGAAATTCTATAGGAGTGATTGAGGAAATTTTATAGTATAGAATGTATTTTATAACTACAAAGTACATCGACATATCAAAAATTGTATTATGATTTCTCTATGTGCCAAAAATAAAGATATTGAGAAATCATAATCCAAATTTTTTTATATGACGATTACTTTTTAATTATAGAAAATATTTCACCAATTTTTAGAAAATTCTAAATAATTTACGGTGTAAAAAAACAGGGATCAAAATAGTCAATTATATGAGAATAAAAAAAATTTGGCACGTTTGAAACAAATTATTTGAACCATGTCTGCAATATTATAAATTATTCTGAATTTTCTAAAAACAAATAGGATGCATGCTATAAAAACAATGTACACCATAATATAAAAAATTTTAAATTAAAATTTTGCGCGTGCTGAAAATAGTGAAGGGAGTACAAAAATTGCTCCCCACGATAAAATTATCCTATATTTATATTTATATATATATGGTTAACAAAATTGTCATAATTTTTTTTTATCAATGCCGAGACAGCATGTCAGCATGGGGAGTAAACAAAAACTATAAAGGGGGGGCGCGCGGTGCGTTTACTTTAATTGAGTCAACTTTAAAGCTAATATTTCTTTCTTAATTTAAAATGAAAAGCAAGCACTTACTAAAATAATACACAAATAAAAACATCTCGTATATGTTATGTGTAGCATCATTGAGTTTTGTAAGAATCGTCTCTGCCTTTCTTTTATTCCTTCGCACATTAAATTAAATTTGGTATCGATTAATTCGAGACCGCGCTTATGCCCGCATTTTATAATTTGTAAATATTAAAATAATTGCCCAACTTGGAAAGCCGGCCTAAAAACCCTTCTTTTTCCTATGTGAAATATTGCCGGAAGCAATTTACTTTTTTTTTTATATATATATAATAAAATCTATCCAATTTCGACTTTTAGTATTATTGGAAACGTTCATTAGTGTGTTACAAGCTTAGAGTGGTATAATGCTCAGGCGACTAATTAATCTCAGATCGATATTAAATTATATATCCAAATATTGTTTAAATGTGGCCCCAACTTATCATGCTAATTAAGACTTATTATTTCATCTGATCCCCCATCTGTCTCTCTCTATAAATATATATAATTATACATATTAAATTAATTAGATTCTATCTCCTCTAGCCTTTACAAACTCTTAACACCCTATACATGGATATAGCTATATATATCACTTTCCAAACATATTATTGCGTTCTGATCATTTCTTAATTATTACTCTCACATTTCTGGCCTTAGTTTAATTTTAATCCACCATTTTTATATCTATATAAAAAGTTTATATAATAGAAATTCTTGTTTTTAATATATATATATTTTTTAATTTTAAGAAAATATTTTTATATTTAATGGTAGATTGTAAACATGACTTAAACTTAAATAAATAAATAATTAAATAAATTAAAATAAGATATTTTTTTAGATACTTTACCTTAATAATTATTTAAAAAATAATAAAACATACATTTTATAACTTAAATAAAATTTAATTAAACTTAAACTTAATATTATATTAAACGTATAATATATAATCTTTTGTTCTCACTGTCAAATTTAAAAACTAGAACAAAAATAAACTTAAATAAGAATAAATTAATTAATTGATTAAAATATAATATTTTTAAGATATTTTATGATAATTTAAATAATTAAATCATATTTATTTAAAAATAATAAAGACATACATATATATTTTTTATCTTATAAATTTGTGTGATAGTTGTTTTTTATCAAGTGATTGAAACTTTTTTTTCTTCACCAAATTCACTAAATGACATTGGGAGATACATTATAAATTAAAAATAGTTGATATATGCATACTACTATCTACACTATGACTTTTTTGTATTCTTATTCTTTTTTTTATTATTAATTTCTTTTTAAATACTATTGTATTATATATATATGTAACCATATAAATATATATATATTTATGTCAACGTTGTGTTTAGATTTCATATATGTAGAGATTATTAATACAAATATTCAGGGCCGACGTTGAGCTAAGGCGGGCTAGGCCCCCGCCTAGGGTACCCTTAGCCTAAGGGGCCATTTTTTTAAAATCATTTTGAAAAATACCATAAACGTTTAGAAAGTTCACACAAAAAGGACCCATAATCGTTAATATTGATAATTTTGCAAAATAGACAAAAGAAGATTTGAGAGGGAATAAATAAGGAGGCTAGGTTTTCATTATAACGAAAGAGATAAAAAAAAGAGTACAAGAGCAAAAAAAAATATAGCCAAAATAATGAGAGGCTAAAAGACTAAACTACCCTTACATATTAATAAAACTTATATTATTAACATCCCCCTCAAACTCACGATGCATTTGCGGAAAGCATCGAGAGTTTGCTAACTAAGAAACGAAAACGAGAAATAGTATGAGCCTTCGTAAACAAGTCGGCAATCTGCATAGCGGAAGTGACAAATGGTAAAGTGATGGTCTCATTCTGATAGTGGTGACGAGTAAGATGACAATCTATCTCAATATGTTTCGTGCGCTCATGAAAAACGGAGTTGCGAGTAATCTGAATAGCACTAACATTGTCACAATGCATCGGAGTGGGATCTGAGAGAATAACACCCATATCAGCAAGTAACCAACGCAACGAAACAATTTCAGCGGTAGTGGAGGCCATGGCACAATATTCTGCTTCTATAGACGATGGAGAGACAACAGTTTGTTTTTTACTCTTCCAAGAAATAAGAGAATCTCCCAAAAATATGCAAAAACCAGTGGTAGATTTGCGATCAGTACAATCACCACCCCCATTTGCATCTGAGTAGGCACGTAACTCTAAAGTAGACGTAGATGGAAAAAGCAGACTCTGAAATTGAGTTCCCCGAAGAAATCGAAGAATACGAAGCACAGCTTCCCAATGAACGATAGTGGGAGATGCAACAAACTGACTAACAATGTGAACTGCATAAGCGATGTCTGGCCTGGTGATAGTAAGGTACACTAAGCTACCAACCAGAGTGCGATATAGAGAGGGATCTGACAAGGCAACACCATCAGATGAAGAATACCTGAAATTAAGCTCAAGAGGGGTATCAACAGTGCGAGCATCAGAGAGACGAGCCTGATCGAGAATATGAGCAATGTACTTAGATTGAGAAAGAAGATAACCACGAGGAGAGTAAGCTACTTCTATCCCTAAAAAGTACCGTAGGGAACCCAAATCTTTCATCTCAAATTCACGAGTCAAGTGCGTTTTCAACTCCGTTATCCCATTCGCATCATCACCGGTGATAATCATATCATCAACATATAAAGAGAGTAAAGTGCGGCCAGAAGAAGTACACCTAATAAAGAGAGCTGAATCATTTGCACTGGGGTGGAAGCCGAGAGAAGTAATCACGATGGAGAATTTTTCAAACCAGGCTCGGGGAGCTTGTATAAGCCCATAAAGAGCCTTCTTCAATCTGCAAACTTCTCCTGAATTATGAGGAACACCTGGTGGAGGAACCATGTAAACTTCTTCTTGAAGAGTCTCGTTCAAGAAGGCGTTTTTAACGTCCATTTGAGAAATGGACCACTGTCGAGCAGACGCAATAGCAATGAGAGTACGAATAGTGGTATGTATGGAAACTGGAGCAAAAGTTTCCTCATAATCCATCCCATACTCCTGAGCAAAGCCTTTAGCAACCAAACGAGCTTTGTACCGCTCTACTGACCCATAAGACTTAGTCTTGATCTTGTAAACCCAACCCAATAGCACGCTTCCCCACAGAAAGAGGAACAATATCCTAAGTACCTGTCTTGTACAACGCAGAGAGTTCTTCAGTCATTGCCTGCTGCCAAAGAGGGTCAAGAATAGCCTCTTTATAGGAAGATGGCTCACAGAGTTGGTGAATAGAAGTCAAAAAAGAAGAGAAAGAATCAGAATAAGTGGAGTAGACAAAATCAGGTAACTGTGTGGACTTACGAATTCTTTGAGGGTAGCGAGGAGGAGGAGCAGGATCCACAATCTCAGAAGCATCTTGGGCAGTAGTAGGGACAGAAGGGACTTCGACAGGCTGAGAACCGACATCTGTAGAGTTAAGAGTATCAACAGTAAAAGAATCAAATGGATCAATACGAGTGAGATCATGTTTGTGTAGATTAGGGGTGTCCGATGGAATAGAGTAGAAAGGTATATGCTCAAGAAACACAACATGACGAGAAACATAGAGTTTTTGACTAACAGGATCATAACATCGACATCCTTTTTGACCTTCACCATAACCAAGAAATACACAAAGAGCATAACAAGAAGTAAGTTTACTACGTTCAACATGAGGACGGAGAACAAAACATGTGGAACCAAAGACTCTCAATGAAGAATAATAAGGAGTGTGACCATAAAGTTTTTCAAAGGGAGACAGACCTGAAGTGACAGATGACGGAATTTTATTGATTGAATGAACTGCAGTCAGAATGGCTTCCCCCAAGAACTCACTAGGAACATAAGCAGACAATAAGAGAGAACGAGCAGTTTCAACAATGTGTCTGTGTTTTCTTTCGGCAACCCCATTTTGCTCTGGTGTATCGGTACAAGAGGTTTGATGTAAGGTACCATCTAAAGTTAGCAATTCAGAGAAACGATTGGAGGTATATTCACCACCCAGATCACATCGAAAACATTTGATAACAGCATTATGTTGAGTTTTAACAAAAGCACGAAACATATGATAAATCGCGAGGAAAATATAACGATGTTTCATAAGATAGACCCAACAAAAATGAGTATAATCATCAATAAAAGAGACATAGTAACGTGATCCACCTTTTGTTAGAACGGGTGATGGTCCCCACACATCAGAGTGAATCAAATCAAAAGGTGCAAGAAAAACAGAAACACTCTTATAAAAAGGTAAAGCATAAAATTTTTCCAATTTGCAACCACAACAATCTGAAATATCATGGGTTTGTAACTTTCCTAATGCTCCTGTGGAAGCTAAGTACTTTAAACGTGAACCAGATACATGTCCAAGACGAGAATGCCATAAATAAAAACTAGACGAAGACGAACTTAAACGAAATGAAGACAAATCGACACTAGAAGCTGCAACATCAGGAACTCTCAACTCATCTAAAATGTAAAGCCCCCTGCCTACGGCCTGTCCCAATCAGCTTCTTGGAATGAGGATCCTGCACATAACAACAAGAATTAGAGAAAATAACTGAGAAACCAGAGTCACATAATTGACCAACAGAGACAAGATGCAAAGTAAGATTTGGAATATGATATACATCAGAGAATGACATTTTTGGAGTGCAAATCGAGCCAATCCCTGCTAATGGCATGGGAGTTGTAACGCCCCAAACTCCAAGGACCGTTACGGTGTGCCTTGTAAACAGTGCTAAACTCGCTAATCGAGTCATTTGGCCAAAATCGTGAACTAAGTATGATTAGCGGTTTAGGGATTAAACATTTTGGTTAAGACGTAACGTTTTACTAAAACATTTAATATATACATTGGGATCCTGAAAATAAAGTTTCAGAGTTTATTACAGAAAATATTTACAAAAGGCCGTTCTAAGTGGCAAAACAGGGTTCAACCCTAGTTCCACTTTAAACCTCGGCCGTGGAGGACGAGCAGCTGCATATGTACACATCATCACCTAAGCTCTTCAACTCAAGGATGGTCCAGCTTCCTCTTGCCTTTACCTGCACCACGTAGCACCCATGAGCCAAAGCCCAGCAAGAAAACACAATAAAGCATGATATAATATCAACAACGATCATAATAACCATTCAGGACTATCAGTCCAAGCAAATAGGTGACAATAGCCAAAAGTCACAATAATGAGCATCGCTCCTTCTAGCCATGTGATGATAGGGTCACCGGGGCTTAACCGTTAAGTGATTCTTTCTTAAGTTTGATTAGGACAGGTACAAGGTGATTAGTCACCAACATAACCTTCCTCACGACTCTAGAGTCAAAACTATGGACAACGTCCCTTAGCCATGTGACAAACGGTCACCGGGGTCATATACCTTGGCTATAGTCATCTGGTCGTAGACCAGGCAAGCGCTTATAAGTTCTTCGACCTTAGGGTCGGTCCCGCATTAATGCCATGGGGCTATTCAATACGTGATCATCGACTTTAGGGTCAGTCTGGCATTAGTGCCTTAGAGCTACTCAATGCACAATTCTCGACTTTAGAGTCAGTCCAGCATTAATGTCATAGAGCCATTCAATGCATGATTCATCGACCTTAGGGTCGGTCTAGCATTAATGCCATAGAGCCATTCAATGCATGATTCTCGACTTTAGAGTCGGTCCCTGACTAGTCAGTGTCATACACAAGTAAGTCATGCCGCCAATCATATATCACATGTTCCATATCCATAAACAAGGTATTCAGCATGCTTACTAAACAGGTATTAGAACAACTAGGACCATGCACAAACACAGAGGCTCAAGCTCTGAACGATATCATACCCAGTATATAAAGCATGTCCCAATCACATGTTTCTCATGCATCATATGCAATAAATCCAGCAATCTAACATGCATCAAGAATAGCCATGCATGTCATACATAATAATCAACCGACATGCATCAATAATAACCATGCATGTCATACATAATAATCAACCGACATGCATCAATAATAACCACGCATGTCTCATATACACAGGGTGCAGTTTTCTTACCTCAAAGTCGAGCTAGAACAATTTAAAGAACGACCCTTGAGAACGATCAATCTTTAGTCCTTTAGCGGTCACCTAGTCATAACCAAATATAAGGTATCATCAATAAAAATGATCACTGAGGGTTCCCAAACCAAATCCCAACCCCCGAGACATCAAATACTACTCAACCGGGTACTAGGTCCAACCCCGAGGCCTATGGTTTGAATCCCCAAGCTAAAAACCACATTTTAGAAAAATTGGCCTTAAGGGCCGCGGCCCTCCCCTGCTGCGCTGCGGCGCGCCTCCAAACAGAAAGGCTCCCCCCCTGCCAGACGCCAAGGGCCGCGGCGCACCCCTGCTGCGCCGCGGCGCCCAGCCCAGATCAGCTAAGTCGGCCACACGCACCAGAATCTTAACCCTGTGTTTTCCCTCTCAAACCAGTCCCTCAAACCATCTCTAAACCTCCTCCAAACATATAATTAAACCCCTACCATAACCTCCCTTCATCAAAACCCAATCTTATCATCCATCAAAACCCCTTTGAATCCAAACTTTTAGTAAGAAATCAAAGCTGAAAAACCAAAGAAGAAAACAGAGTATCACCTGGGTTCAAAGGCTAAAACTCACCTGAAACACAGCTTTGAATCCCCTTTGATGATTGTTACAGGTTCCCTAGCTGCCACCTTTAATCCCCTAGCTCAACACCTCCATTTGAGCTCTCAAAATAAAAAAAAAAAGTGAGGGAGGAAGCTTGCACGGGATGGAAGGGAGAAAGAGAGGATAAGCTCTGTTTTACTCTGTATTTCCACAGCTTTCTAAAACTTAAAAGCTGATATAAATCTTTAAGGTCAAAAGACCATATTGCCCCTAGGCCAAATAAACCCCTTTAAAAACTTCCAAGGGTAAAATCGTCATTTCCCGCCTATCTCGTTAATTATAATTAACGCTCTCTAATTCCCGCTATTCTCAATATTCCCAAACACCAATAAATCATATCCCATTACCCTTTAATTCCCGGTAATGCTCTAATCATTAAATTCACCCCGAGACTCACCCCGAGCCCCGAACTTAAACCCGTTATGACTAGACCGAGCACTTACATCTCATGATCGTCTCATGTCGAATAGCTCGAACCAATCCACCTTATAATGTGGCTATACTAATTAATCACAACCATGCACCCAAAATATACAATTACGCCCACAGTGGCCAAATTACCAAATTACCCTCATAATTAACATACGAGCCCACATGCATGCATTCACCATCATATAATAGTATAATTCACGTAAACATGCATATAGTCATTAAATACCATAATAAATCAATTATGGCCCTCCCGGCCTCCTAATCAAGGTTCTAAACCTTATTAGGAAATTTGGGGCATTACAGGATTGCCATTAGCGGTCATGATAGATGCATAGGGTGCTGATTTAATGGACATGAAGGAATTGGAATTAGGTGACATATGATGTGAAGCTCCAGAATCAAGGACCCATATAGAGGAAGATATACCTGGTGTACTACTAGAAAACAAACATATGTGTGAGGAGGCTGACATGGCGTGTGGCTGCGACGCAATGAACTTCTGAAACTGCTCTGTGAGTGTATCAATCGAGGTACTAGGAGTGCTTCCAGAATCTGCAGGTGGAACAATAGCTGCCATGTTCGAAGACATAGAATGAAGAGGTCAATGAGGTTGGTTGCCAGATTTCCAGTGAGGAGACTGATTCGGTGATTGCACCATGTTCAACATTTTGGGGCATTGAGCCTTCCAGTGTCCCTTTTGCTTGCAAAAACTGCATTCGTCGTAGCCAACCTTGGCTTGAGTCTTGTGTTGATTGTTGGAGGCTGGCCGATGAGGAACTGCAAAGACAGAGGGATTCGGAGAAGGAAGAATCCCCTTCCCCCCCTCCCCCCCCCCCTATCAACACGAGACTTCAAGCGAATCTCTTCTGCTAACAACTCATTAACCACCGAATCAACCGACGGAAGAGGACTGCAATGCAGGATTGTTCCACGAAGACCTTCAAACTCATCTCGAAGAGCCATCAAAAACTGAACCAGACGTTGTGCGTCTCTCCGAGCAATGTAAGGGGCAAATGCCCGTAACTCCGCTGATTCAGTCAAAGCAAGCTGATCCCACAGATTAGACATAGCGGAATAAAATTCCTGAACAGTCATGCTATTCTGTTGAAGGGCCCGAATGTCATAGCAGAATAAAATTCCTGAACAGTCATGCTATTCTGTTGAAGGGCCCGAATGTCAATCTCCAACTGATACTGTTTTGCGAAATTAGACTGTGTATACAGCCTTTCCAAGTGCTCCCAAACTTCCTTCGCCGTCTCATATTTCACCAATTGGATACCGATTGATTGTTGAACCGAGTTGTTGATCCAAGTGATGATTTTCGAATTGTTGGCATCCCAAAGATCCAACTGTTCTGCAAAGCTCTCATCCTTATCGTCCTTCGGTTTCGTGGAAGTTCCAGAAACATAACCCCACATACGTTTCCCTTTCAGAAAATTTTTCATAACATAATGCCAATACGAATAATTCTGCACATTCAATTGCACATTAATGGACTGAAGCGAATCATCTTTTGTGCCAGCCATGACGATCAATCGAAATCCAAACAGACAGAACAAAGTGCGAAATCCCCAAGATTGGTGCGAAAACCTCAAAATCAAAGCCAAAGACAGAGTTCGATCATCGAGATTGTAATCCTAGCGCAACCAAATTGAGGATACTCAAGAACATTGCTCTGATACCATGATAATTTTGCAAAATAGACAAAAGAAGATTTGAGAGGGAATAAAAAAGGAGGCTAGGTTTTCATTATAACGAAAGAGATAAAAAAAGAGTACAAGAGCAACAAAATATATAGCCAAAATAATGAGAGGCTAAAAGACTAAACTACCCTTACATATTAATAAAACTTATATTATTAACAAATATTTCATAGGGCTCAATCCTATTCAGGGCCGGCATTGATATTTATATATACTATAGACCTATAATTCATTATATTATATATATTTTTTAAAAACAGTAAATTAGTTTTTATTAAAATTATTGACAATGTTGACAACTTTAAAACTGTACGTTCCACCTAGTATATATATATATATAGGGGATTCACTTTAAGCCCCACCGGTGGGGCTCTCAACGTTCTCGACCCGTGAACAGTTTTCGGCACGATTTTTTTCATGACCGTGTATATTGTAGATATTTAGAGCATTCTGCAAATTTTCAGAAAATTCTGAATAGTTTACAGTACCGAAAACTAGGTTCAAACATGTTGTTGCACCCGTGACTAATTTTTTTATGCGAGTGGAAATCAACATATTTGAACCTAGTTTTCGATACTGTAAACTATTCTAAATTTTCTGAAAATTTGCAGGATGCTCTAAATAGCTACAATATACACGGTCATAAAAAAAAATTGCGCCGAAAACTGTTCACGGGTCAAGAAACACTGAGAGCCCTACTGGTAGGGCTTAAAGTGAAGCCCCTGTAGAAGAATTGTCATATATATATATATATATACTAGATACAAACAACGTGCAATATGCACATTTACTTAGTTTTATTTATAGAATTTATTAATTATTTTTATTAAATTTATATTAATGTCATATAAATTTTGAAATAAATATTTTATTTTAATTAAATCATTTATTTATTTTTGTTTAAGTTTATGTTTGTTCTAGTTTTTGAATTTGGGAGTGACAACAAGAAATTATATATTATATGTTTAATGTAATATTAAATACTATACGTATATTTTAAATTTAAGTTTCTAGCTAGTTTTAAAAAAAACAATTTGTTACTAATTCACATTAGATTATATTATATATTTAATATGATATTATTATAATAAGTGAGTTTAAGTTTAATTAAATTTTATTTAAGTTATAAAATGTATGATTTTATTATTTTTAAATAATTATCGTTGTAGAATATCTAAAAAAATATTATATATTAATTTGTTTAATCATTTATTATTTTTAAATAATTATTTTTGAAAATTATCTAAAAAATATCATATTTTAATTTGTTTAATTATTTATTATTTTTAAATAATTATCATTGTAAAATATCTAAAAAAATATCCTATCTTAATTTTTTTAATAATTATTTTTATTTTATTTAAGTTTAAAAAATGATTACAAACTATCGTTAAATATAAGAATATTTTGTTAAATATAAGAATATTCCGTTAAAGTTAACATTAAAAAAATAAAAAACCATTAAAACAAAGAATTTCCGTTATCTACACACTTTTTATATATAATAGATATATATATATATATATACTTGTATAATATCGTTGTTCGGAAAAAAAAAACTATCAAGATTAAATATTTTGGGTGGAGAGATGATTCGAAATTTTTATTTGAGTCTTTAAACTTTAAAGGTTATTATCACATTTCTCAGACATTTTAAAGATTTTTGAGAGAAAAAAAAAATCTAACTGAAAATATAGGTGAATCTAATTTTTCGATTTATATGTCCATTTTTTAATCCTTGCTTCTACGTACCTTGGCCCTTATAGTGATCATTTGTGTTGTGTGGATATATTCTTAATTAAAAAGGCATTTAATTATAGGGAGGCCTAATTAATCTCATTATATTTTTTTGTTGTCGGGCAATCTCATTATATTCAAATAAAACAATGTGGGGCACAATTTTATTAGGTCATTCTCATTTAATCAATTAAATTTCTAATGATCGGTGGTTGGTGTTTAATTTGTTGCTGGGAATTAATATAAAATGCAAATCCTAGCTCCTCTATTCTTTTACAAAATATGATTACATGTCAAAAAAAAACAACCCGCATTTATTACATAATTAATAAAAATGATCTGTATTATAGATTCCAATTATCATTAGAATCCTTTAAAAGGGATCGATTAACGGATTAAAACAGTAAAGTTCAGTAATTTGTTTTTTCAAATATGTTACTTATCGTTTATAGCATTCTTTTACCTTTAAAAAATTAATCTAAATCTAGATAAACAAATATATGACCACGTAAAACCTCTCTAAGTACGTACACACGAGATCAACAAAAATTACTCATCAATAATCTCCACAACTTGAAAGAAAAAAAAATCACACTAAAATATTGAAAGAAAATAAAACTTGAAAGAAAGACAAATTAAGCACCAAAATCTTAAAGCTGAAAAACTTTTAGTTTTCATAGGGTACAATAAAAATAAAAATAATAAGAAAAAAAACTAACATCTTGAATAAATGAGCCGTTATATAAACTAAACATGCCTTTCGGGTGACTAGACAAAGCATGTAAATTAATAGAAATATTATTAAAAAACTTGTTACATATTCTCTGCTTCAACATCAATCTTCTACACATCAGATACCACATTCTCCTGCTTTTTCTCACTCCTTTCCACACCCATTACCTTTTTCTGATCAGTTTTGGAACTCACAATTTAGGAAAGAAAGAAAAGAAAATGTAAATGTGATACTTAAATACAATTCGTTTTAAGAGTCTTAACAATTAGATTGAACAGGACAAAGTTTCAAACAAAATCTTATATTTTTATATAAACAGGTTTATGCATGCTCGACAAGTCAAAGAAGTAATTGAGAAACTCAATCGTAGAAGGAAGAATCCAATTGAGAGAATATTTATATATATAAAAAAAAAACAAAAAAAAATAATAGGTTTTGAAACTAAGTTTGGGGGTGTAGCATCTTTGAAAAAAAAAAACAAAAAAGTGAAGTTGTGTTGAAGTTTTCTTTATTTTCTAGTTGTGTGGAATTAAATAATGGCAAGAGAAATACAAAAATGTCAATATTGTGGGTGAATCTTTGGGGAATTGTTTGTGAGCTTGTAATTGATCCTAGATAAATTGAGATGTTTAGGGTATTGTGAGCCAAAAATACTACCTTTTATCCTACCCTAACCTAAGCCAAACATTATAAGCTAGTTAAAGTCCTATTGATCTTGGGTGTAGTGTTAGTCTACATTAGTGGAGAGGGTCTCACTAAGTCAACATATGGAAGCAAGCATTAAGCTTTAGGATCGAGGTGTAATTTTTTCTAGGGAATCAAGATTGTTTGGGAAGGTTTATGCACATTCTATTGGTGGGAACACTTGACATATGCATTTGTGGCATAATTAGCACTCGAGATTTGATTGAGAGCATTGGCAAGAGGCACACTCATCACTATCATCATCATATTCCACCATCATTTTAATAAATTTCTGAGAGCATTTCCTTTGCTAAGCTAAATCCTAAGAAAGCATATCCTCTTGAGTGTGTGTGTTGTTGATTGAGTCGGTTTTGTTGTGTGTTTTTTCTTTCTTTCTTTTTGAGTCATCACTCGAGGGCGAGCAATGTTTTAAGTTTGGGGGTGTGATAACTCTATGATATAGAGTTATTTATTTGACTTTTACACTTAATTATGCATAAAAAGAGTGATGACTTTGGTGTTTGTTTGTCAATTTTAAGTTGTTATCTATCTATATAATTAGTTGATCTAATATTGGAGTCTTACAATATTTTGGGTTTAAATTGGAATTAAATAACTAATCTTGTTCTATTTTTCTGTGTAAAAAGGGAATCAAGCTATCCATGGAAGGATTGAAGAAGAAAAATTGGAAGTTTGGTTTGGAAGCAAAAGCTGAAACTTTCCAGATTGCTAAAATTCATGCTGCAGCATGCTGGAGCTCACTTGCTGACGTGGAAATTAAAGGCAGCTGTGTCATTTCTTTTTAATTCGTGGCCAGGTGGCATGGGTCCATAACTGGTGCCAGCTGGAGTTATATTTGGGCAGAAAAGTGGTCCAATTAAGTGGGCCTAAGTGGAGGAAAAGAAGGGGGATTTCTAACTGGAGAGATGATTTTTTGTACCCTAATTTGGTAAATAGGGAGAACAAGACGTATCACCTTGGTGGGAGCCATTGAAGGACTATCATCAGAAGAAAAAGTACAGAAAAACAAAGAGAAAAATAGAGAGAAGTACAATTGTTGAAGGGGAACGAGAAGGACAAGGAGGATTCACACACCTACTATATCGGATTTGTCCCATTTACTCTTCTTCTTTGATTTTTGTATTTCCTAATTTTGAATAGCTATTTTAGAACTCATGGATATCAATTTTCCATTTCAGATTTTGGATACTAATTTAGCTATGAGCTAAGCTTTTTGAGACTTGAATGGTTAAAGAACCCTATGTCATAGTTATTAAAGTTTAAATGCATATTTACGTAAATTCACCATTGTTCATTCAAGTGTTGTTCATGATTATTGTTTGTTGTTGTTTGGCTAACAATGGCAGATTATTAAGCTAGATTTAATTCTGGAAAGGTTGAATGTAGTAGTTTGTACTTGAATGATGCAAGAGCATAACCATTGTTAGGTTGTTCTTAGTGAGTAGAATAGGAATATTTTACTTGCCTTGCATAACTTTTGAGAATTGGTGCTGTTATTTGTGTTCTTAAGTCTGATTTAATATAGGAATATATTTAATTGGATGGTAGAACTATATTCACGAGTTTTGGAAAAATCTGGTGAGCACATTGGGAATTCTAGTTAACTCTGGTGCGATTTGCTAAATTTAATGCTATAGCATTCTGGGCAGTTTCTGACATAGGGGGATTTAACTATTCAAGTCCAATTTTTCCATTGATAATTCTTCTTGATGTTATTTCTCTAGAACTTGTGGTTAATTTTAAGCATATTTTCATTTCTTTCATTTTATTTTATTTTAAACAACCACTCAATTCAGTTTCTTAAATTTCTAAATTGTAATTAATTGGTGTTTACATTGAACTTTTTAATACCAATCCCTGTGGAGACGATTCACTTATCATTATATTACTTGTGTGACTGCGTATACTTGCGTATATTTTAATCATTAGAAAATTCACAACAAACGGCAAGGGGCCGGAAGCAGCGTTTAGCACGCGGAGTGCGAGTTGCCAGTGCGAGACCCCTAGGGATACCTGGGATATCCTTACGGTATAGACCGCGAATCCAGGGCCTGGTAAAGCGTCTGGGACGGCATGGCCGTACGTGTATAGCCTGGTGATGGCTTGATTTTATGTTATGTGTTTGATATGCATATATTATCTGCTTGTGAGGGTTTTCTTGCTGGGCTTCGGCTCACGGGTGCTCTATGGTGCAGGTAAAGGCAAGGGGAAAGTCGATCAACCTTGAGTATGGTGAGCGTGACGGGTGGCACGTACATGTCTGGTCTGCCTGGCTGTTACGGCCAGGGGCGTTTTTGGGAGATGATTGTACTAAACTTGAATTTTGTCGTCTAGTCGACTATGGTTATATTTTGAGTTGTAAATATTTCTAAACAATGTTTTTGGGATCCCAAATGTTAAACGCTTTATAATTTTCAATGAAAGGTTTATTTTCTAATTTATGACTCTGATTATGATTTAATTACACTTTTGTCCTAAAATCTCGATTAGCGAGTTAATTGCACATTTTAAACTCACTTAGTAACGGCTCTAAGGCGGTAGGGCGTTACAGAGCACACCTCCATTTCTTTACTAATGCGATTCGCTGAGACATAAGCCAAACCTCCAATGTTCTCTTTCTATGCCGCATTGTAGAAAAGATGTGGACCACCTGTGGATTGATTCTCCTGTCTAAGTTTGTCTTCTTCTTAGGGATCATCGCCGCTGCATTGTCTTCCTTGGAAAGATTTAGTTCCTCATGTCTATGAATTACTTGTTGTAGTAAGCTTCGCAGTGGGGTCTAAGTACCTTAAATGAGTCTTCGGTTCCTTTCCCTCCATATTGCCTCGAACATGCAACCAGCAAACCCAAGGATATCTAGACTAAATTTCCCATTTTGGATCTTGGCAATGCTTTCAACAAACTCTTTGATAGTTGCAGCCTGTATATGTTGCATGATCTCACATTGAATGGATTAGCAAACCATAAGGACCTAGCCATTGAATATTCCTTGAAGATGTGAATTTGAGACTCATAAGCTTCATCACATAATAGACAGTGTTTATCATGAACAAAGTCCAGATTGCTTATGGTTGGTAGTGTTTCTGCTATAGGCCGCCACAGGACATACTTATTCTGATGTGGATGGCTGGATTCTAGATTGCTTCCTAGATATTTTGGGGGATTTGAATCGATACAATTGGTCTTGTAGATAGGTAGATTTTACTAAATTTTCTCCACTATTGTTTCCTTTCCAAATAATCGTATCATGTGAGCCACTAGGAAGCGGATCAATCAAGGCAAGTCTTCTCCCCATTGTTTCCCCAAAGACTTCACAAAGAAGTTGGACATTCCACCTATTTTGAACTAAAATATATGCTATTGTTTTAAGGTATGGGGCTCTAGTTCTGTGGGATTCCATGAATTCACAAAACTCATGATAAGATAGCCATGGAATTCATGGTTGTTTCCATATATCCACCTTGTTTCCATCACTAACCCAAGTGTGGCACCCTTTGAACAACACATTCCTAGCTTCCAAAATGCCCCTCCACATTGGGGAATCATTACTCTTCCCTTCAACGGACCAGAAAGATTTTTTACTACAATACTTCCTCCTTAGGCAGTTATTCCAAGGCTTGTTATCATTTGTGGCCAGCTCCCACGCTAGTTTCGCAAGCACGTACTACTACAAAAAAATGTTTTTTAGGGCTCACGAGTCATCTATTTGAGAGCCTTAAAAAGTGAGGTTTTTTAGGCTCGTATTGCGAGTCCTAAAATGTTTTATTTTTATTTTTTAAAAAATTAATCGGTAGCCAAAGCTCCCGTCGGAGCTCCGAAGATGACGACGGCGCCACCACCCCACGGTGGTGGTTCGATCCGATCCTTCAATGGGTTTTGAAGCCTAAAGCACAAGGAATGCAATGGTGGTGATCATTTGGCTCGAGGTGGTCAAAAAATGCCCAAAAAGTTTCAGAAACCCACATGGTTTCCAAACTTTTGAGGCTCCTTCAAGTGGACTAGGGGGCGCGTGAGGCTAAGGGCTCGCAGGGCTGGGGGTTTTGGGGGCTCAGGGAAGACAGTGGGCCAGCATGTGTAGGCGGGGGGTGGCCGGAGAGCCGCTATCGTGGCTGGGCAGCAAGCTTGCGAGAGAGAGAGAGAGAGAGAGAGAGAGAGAGAGAGAGAATACAAGGAAGAGAGAGAGAGAGAAATAATGGGAAATAATGGGCTGTTTTTTTTTCTTTTGTGATTTATATATAATAAAACTTTAGTGAAAAAAAAATATTCAAACTTTTAGGACACACATAAGTTTTTAGGGCTCGCATTGTGTGTCCTAAAAGAAATTCTTTAAGTACTCTCAATGAGTGTCCTAAAATGTCGAGGAACTTTAGTTAAAAGAAATTCAAACTTTTAGGACACACATCAGTTTTTAGGGCTCGCGCTGCATGTCCTACAAGAAATTTTGTAAGAAATCTCAATGAGTGTCCTAAAATTTCAAGAGATATTTTTAGGACTCGCATCTAGGTGAGTACCCTAAAAAAAGTGTCTTAAAAGCATGTTTTTGTGGTAGTGAGGGCTTTGTTCATGTCCTCAAAACATCTGAAACTCAATCCTCCTGAAGCCCTTGGTTGGCAGAGGATGTCCCAACTGCGATGACCCTTGAACCTGTCCTTATCTGCCTACCCTGTCCACCAAAATTTCCTTGTGGCATCATCCATATCTCTACAGATGGATAGAGGAAGTCTAAACTTTGTAATATTATAGATTGGAAGATTCATTGCCATAGATTTGACTAAGGTTGTGCGGCGTGAAAAAGACAGTAGTTTAACCTTCCACCCATCTAAACGCGTCATTAATTTTTCCTTCAACCTCATATAGTCTTGTTTTTTCCTTATTTTGAAGACAAAATGGTTCCCCAAATACTTTTCTTCTCCAGTAGTCGGATTTAACCTTAAAGCATTGAGAATGACATCTTTGTGACTTTTCAATACATTACTCGAGATCAAGGTGTTGGATTTATGCTTGCTACATTTTTTACCCGACTATCTCTCATACGACTTTATATATTCAATTAGGGCGAGTCCTTCTCTAACATTGTCCATAGAGAAAAGGATTGTGTCATCTGCAAATATTAGATGGTTGATTGGGGGGGCCATTCCTAGAAATGGTGATTCCATGGATTTCACCCGCTTCTTGCTTCCTTTGGATTAACTTAGATAACACATCATTGCAAAGGATAAATAGAAATGGGGATAAGGGATCACCTTGTCTAAAACCACATTGCGGGGCAAATTTCCTCAATGGGAAGCCGTTTAGAAGAATAGAATAGGACACAGATGGGATACTGCTCCAAACCAAGCTACATAAGGGTTCACCGAATCTATTTGCCTTTAGGACCCGTAAAATGAATGGCAATTCCATTCTGTTGTACGCCTTGTGCATATCTAATTTGATGGTCATCAAGACACCCTTTCTCTTCTTCTTACGGATTGAGTGAACCAACTCATTAGTGAACACCGACGATTCCGCAATCCATCTACCAGGGATGAATGCAAATTGGTTTGCAGATATAAGATTATCCATAAGTGGTCTTATCCTCTTAACTATCATCTTAGCCAAAATTTTATAGGCAAAGTTACAAAGGCCAATAGGTCTAAATTGGTCAACTTTGTCAGGACTCTCCACCATTAGAATTAGGTAGATGTAGGTGTAGTTAAATTGCCTATCAAACCGAGCAGTGGAGAAAAATTCTTGGACGAAATTGACCACTCCTTCTCGAAAATATCTCAATACTTCCTGTAGAAATAGTCTGACATCCCGTCAGGCCCAAGAGCTTTGAGGGGATGCATACTGGCCACTATACTGGCAGTCCTCTTTAAGGTCGAAGAATATCCCCCACAGACCTTCCTGCATGGTTTTGATCCTCTAGCTTCCTTTCAGTGATCACAATCTCTGGGTATAACTCTCTTCCCATACATCTTCACGAGTACACCTATATTTACTATTTCTTCATTTACTACAATGCTCACCTCAAGTTCCAAGGAAATGACTTCAATGAACCTTCCCCTTAGAGCTTCTATCTGGAGGTTTTGTTCTCCGCTTAGCTTTGCGTTAACTCCTATGTCTACCTCGTGTTCCTCTTCTATTATCTCGTCTGCCTTCTCATTACTACATAGTTCAACTGGTTCAGCAGACACTTCATTAAATGACTTCGTGTTGGACTGCTCAGATTGGACTATCTGCTCCTCCATTAGCTCCTAATCCTTTGACATTCTAGCCTCTTCACTGGGATTGGAATCCCTCATAAATGCTACCAACCAATGAAACAGTAACTTGGGAGAAAGAATAAACTTCAATAGGAAATAATCCTTTGACTATTTTCACTCTTGTTGGTCAGCCAACTTTTTCATCTTCTCGAGAGAAAATCACATATCAACTTTCTCACCTTCTCTCCCATTAGACATGCTTCCTTGTGTGCTCTTTCAGATATTATATTCCCATCTTGGATCCTCTCAGAGCAAAATATATTGACTTCAATTCCAACTAGGGAAGAGATTAAATGTACGCTATTTTCTATGGACTCTGAAGGTGATATACTACCTAAGAATCTATAAACTTGAAGAAGTCAAACAAGATCTAAAGAAATAACAAAGAACAAGTAAAAGATTCACACAAAGCAATTTTTACAAGGTTCACCACTGCACAAAGTAATGGCTAATCCTTGGGACCTAGTCCAGAAAAAGAATTCCACTAAGATATGAATTGCAAGTTTTACACAGTATCTCTGAATTTACAATCAAAATAGTAAATCATCTATACTTGTCTCTCTTGCAAAATTCCTTAGCTTGAACTAGTTGAATCTTCACACTTGAACTCTTGCAGATCTAACTTTCTTCCAATACTCAGCCTGACGAACAATCACAGCTAGCCATGGATGAACACACTCTCAAGATCAAGTTCTTCAACCTGTAAAAGAAAGATAACAAAAACAAACTATACGTAAAACCCACACCACAAGCTCACCGTTGAGAGAATCAATTAACCCATATATAGATCTAAGATCTAACCAACTCAAAATACCCAGCCATGCTCAAAACAGAAAATCGTTAGAAAAACTAATTAACTCAGCACACACTAAAAAACTCGAAACCTAACAATACAGTCACACAAAACAAAGCCACGTAAGCAAACAGTCAATTAAAACAATATCCAACTGACAGATGCAACTGGCAAAATAGGAGATGAACCGAAATACTGTCAAAATACAAAATACAGATGGAACTGAAAAACTAACAGATGAATCATAAAATTGCCAAAATACAGAATACACAAAGTAAGACACTTACAATCTCCCCCTTGGCAATTTTATGATCAGTGCAAAAATAAGAACAACAAAATAAATGAAACAACAAACAAACATAACACCCAAGAACTACCCAAATCTCCCCCTCAATGATCATAAACGAGCCGACCGACGAAGTCTTCCACACATAAGTTTTCGTGGAGGAGACGAGGATTGAGTAGGAACAGAGACAGAAGTGCCATCAGTAGCAGGAACAAACTCCCCCTGGACAGGATGCTGAACCTTATCTGAAGCATTAGGAGACAACTCCCCCTGGACAGTATTCGGAGCCTTATCAGAAGCATTAGGAGACAACTCCCCCTGGGAATGAGCCGGAGAATGAACAGTCTGAGGCACTGAACCAGCCCCCTGAACAACAGATGGAGAAAGAGATTGAACAACCTGTCGAAGACCAGCTAACTGAGCCAAAACCTCGCGTTCAAATGCCTTGGAACGCTGTTGAGATTGCAGCAAAGAACTCTGAAGACTGTCTAACTGAGATTGCTGAGAGTAAAGCATTTCAAACAACTTGTATTTCCAAGAGGCAGGAGGTAAACCTTTCAAAAGAGGATATTTCAGTGGCTGAGGAGGAGGAACAGGTTTAGAGGACTGAGGCTGAAACGATTTATCGAGAACCGGAAGAGGTAGGAAAACATCTTGTGAGGTAAACTTAGGATGAGCAGCCAAAGTAACCTTGTGAACCAAACAGGGATAAGGAAGAAACAACCGACGACTCTTGGTAAGAAAAGCTTGATACACCCTGTCAAACATAAGCACAGAAAAATATATGGAAACACCAGTGCCCACAACATATAGAAAACGCCCAATATCAGCAGTTACAGTTGAAGTATGTGAATTTGGAATCCAATTAGTTAGAGCAACCTTATGCATAACACGATAGAAACTAGTTAAAGAAGGAGTAGGAAAATCATTTGAAACCTCATTCCAGCAAAAATCAGATTGACCTGTCAGCTCACAACTCACTAGGTTTAAATCAGGGGCATACTCAGCATTATAAACAACATTAGTAACCAAAGGTATATTCATTAAAGCCCTAATAGTGGATGGAGCAAAAGAAATACGCTTACCCCTACAAAATACAGTAAAACGATTTGGATGCTGAGCATCAAGCAGAGATTTTTCAATGTTAGAATAAAATTCCCGGACCAGATTTTGTGAAGACATGACTAGACCAGAGATAGTGTTAACCCAATGACGAGACTCGAGAAGCTCAAGAAGCCTAGGGAAATCTTCTAACACGACAGAATTTTCAAAATGCAATCTACGAAATGACACAAAATCTTTAAACCTTTTTTCAGCAAAACGATTGACAAAAAAATAGACAGAGTTAGGATCAGACTCACCGCCAACCGAGGATGATTTGGATTGCTGAAGTTTCGATGAAAGACCAGTAGAAACCTTAGACTTCTTACGAGGAGGAGGAGAAGGTATATGGTCAGAAGAAGGCTGAGGGGGGTGAAGAGGAAGACCCAGCAAGATTAATGGAGGCTCGAGTAACTCATCGAGGAACCTGAGCAGACTGATGAGAGGTTTTTTTCTTGTGGGCAACAGACTTTACCCGAGTCCCACGAAACGAACCAGATGGAACAATGGAAGGAGAAGATGCAACAGGGGATAACACATCAGGAGGACAACCAGAGATAGGAGCATAGGGAATACCTGGCGAGGAAGAGGCTAACGGAGGCTGAAACACGGACGACTGAACTGGAGGAACAGACGAAGAGACGGGAAGAGCCTCGGCCATGATACCTGTAGAAACCTGAGACTGAACTTTGACACACGAAGAAGATATTAGCCACAATACGAGAAACAAAATAGGGCAGAATAGGAACAGACGGATGAACATTATGTATTTAAAGGAAAATCCCCTTGACCATGTTTGGCAAAAAAAATAAAAGAAGCCTGTGCAACAAGATACCACAAAACCAATATTGAAAACGTAAAAAAAAACTTGACAAAAATCCAAACAGATAAAAAAAAAACACAAATTTCCACAGAGCCAAAAAAAAAAATGATAAAGCCACACACAGAAAAAAAAAATAGAAAATGCAGGAGAAGAATGAACAAAAAAATAGTAAAGACCAGAGAGAACAGAGAAAAGAAAACAAGAATTTCAAGTTAGTGGCAATACAAAGAAAATCTCCAAACGAAGCAAGATGATTTCTAAAAAAAATTTCAACAGAATCTTGAGCTAGAATTCTTCCTTAGTGTGTGCAAGTGTCCTCATGTGAGCTAAAAAGCTCACTCCCTCAAAAGAATTTGATTCATTTCTCTTGAAATTTTTTTTTAGCAATATATTTTTTTTAAACACTCTGGGTTTTTTTTTTTTTTTTTTAAAAGAACCAGCAGATGCTTTCACTCTTTGTCAGAGATGTAGCCGTCATCTTTAGTCAGAAAAGCCAAATGAGAAGGAGCATACTACTAAATGACTAATGGACTACAAGATAACCCTTCCCATTGCATCCAACAAAGGTAGCCTTTTCTGCTGAGAAGAATGAAGAGCTCAACCAAACAAACTGGAAATCAAACAAGAGAAAAACAAACTTGCTTCAGAAGACAATGTAACCACCACACACAAAAAAAAAAAACTAAAAAAAAATGAGCTTCTCTGGACAGTACTAGATCAAATCATACAAACTCCAATGCATTTTCTAAGATGAGCAAAAGTCTGTGAACTCAGTGGCTTAGTAAATAAATCAGCTAATTGGGCCTCTGTGGAAACATGGGAGAAAACAAGAACTTTGGATTCAACCAAGTCTCTAATAAAGTGATAACGAATATCAATATGTTTTGTTCTGGAATGTTGCACAGGATTCTTAGAAATATTAATTGTACTTGTGCTATCACAATAGATAGTCAAAGTTTCTTGGGGAAAACCATAGTCACTAAGCATTTTGTTCATCCAAATTAATTGAGTACAGCAACTACCAACAACTATATATTCTGTCTCAGCAGTAGATAATGAAATAGAGTTTTGTTTTTTACTCAACCAAGACACAAGATTGTTCCCAAGATAAAAACACCCACCAGATGTGCTTTTTCTATCATCTAGACTCCCTGCCCAATCAGAATCACTATAACCAACAAGAGACATATTAGTGTCACACGTATACCAAAGACCAAACTCTAAGGTACCAGCAACATACTTCATGATTCGTTTAACAGCAGTGAAATGAGACTCAGTGGGATTAGAATGATACCTAGCACACAGACCAACACTGAAACAAATATCTGGGCGACTAGCAGTAAGATAGAGAAGACTACCTATCATACTATGGAACAGAGTTGGATCAACAGGTTTCCCAGATTCATCACGTGAGAGCTTTGTTGAGGTACCGATGGGTGTCTTAGCATGTTTAGAATTCTCCAGCCCAAATTTTTTCAACATGTTTAAAGCATACTTGCTCTGGGAAAGGAAAATGCCATTATCTAACTGGCGAATCTGTAATACTAGAAAGAAACTTAAATCTCCAATCATACTCATCTCAAACTCGTTTTTCATAATGTCAACAAATTTAGGGATTTCATTAGGACAGGTAGAACCAAAAATGATATCATCCACGTAAATCTGAGCAATGAATATACCTTTGGAAAGATGTTTGATAAAAAGAGTTTGATCAGCATTGCCCCTGATAAAACCATGTGTGAGAAGATAAGAGGTAAGTTTTTCATACCAGGCCCGTGGAGCTTGTTTTAGACCATACAAGGCCTTCTTAAGCTTGTAAACATGTTGAGGAAGATGAGGATCAATGAATCCCTGAGGTTGCTCAACATAGAATTCCTCTTGAAGTAATCCATTCAGAAAGGCACTCTTCACGTCCATTTGATGAAGTTTGATCTGTAACTGACAGGCTATAGCAAGAAGTAATCGAATTGATTCAAGGTGAGCAACAGGGGCAAAAGTTTCTTCAAAATCAATGCCTTCAACCTGTTTGTATCCTTGAGCAACAAGGCGAGCTTTGTTTCTAGTAACAGTTCCAAACTCATCCGATTTGTTCTTGAAAATCCATTTTGTGCCTACAATATTCTTCCCTTCTGGTCTGTCCACCAAATCCCATACTTCATTTCTTTGAAACTGTAAAAGTTCTTCTTGCATTGCTGCAACCTAATGCTCATCAGAAAGAGCTTGTTTGACATTCTTCGGCTCAATGTTAGACAGATAACACAAATGAGAAATTTCATTGGCAACCTTTCTTCTGGTAACCATAGAAGCTGAAGGATCACCAATGACAACAGTAGGAGGGTGTGCTTTTTGAATCCATGATGGAGGCCCCTTTTTGTACAACCTGACTGGTGAAATTTGATGAGAAGATTCAACTGACTGTTCAAACTATGGACTATCAACAACCACATCTTCAGATTCTCCAGATGGCTCTGTATGATCAGTAGAGGAAGACGATGAGGGTGAACTGGAAATATTAGGCATGAGAACTTGTGAATGAGGTACCAAGGCAGATATTGAACCATCCTCATCATTATCAAGATCATCTGACAAATCCTCTGTGTCATCAAAACGAACATTGACAGACTCCATGACAGTGTTAGTTCGTTTATTAAACACACGATATGCACGACTATTAGGAGAATATCCGAGAAACATACATTTGTCACTCTTGGAGTCAAATTTTCCAAGATAGTCTCTATCATTCAAAATATAGCAGGTACAACCAAAAATCTTCAAGTAATTCAGATTAGGAGTTTTACCTTTCCACAATTCATAAGCTGTTTGAGTAGTTCCAGTTCTGAGATGCACACGATTACTAATGTAGCATGCAGTGTTAACAGCTTCTGCCCAAAATCTTTGAGAAATCCCTTTGGCATTCAGCATAACTCTGGCCATTTCTTGAAGAGTTTTGTTCTTGCGTTCTACAACTCCATTTTGCTGATGAGTTTTTGGAGCAGAAAATTCATGTGCAATGCCCATGTGATCACAAAATTCAGCGAATAAAGCATTTTCAAACTCTTTGCCATGGTCACTCCTGAGTCTAAACACTTTAGCTATCTTTAAGACTTTTTCATTCTGAAGTCTTAAACACAAGGCAGAAAACACTCCGAAGGTATCTGACTTCTCTCGAATAAACTGAACCCAGGTATATCGAGTGTAGTCATCAACACACACCATCACATATCTTTTTCCATTGAGACTCTCTGTCTGCATAGGACCCATCAAATCAATGTGCAACAACTCAAGAGCTCTATTCGTGAGAAGCATCTTAATAGGAGGATGAGAAGCTCTCACTTGTTTGCCTTGCTGACAAGGACCACACACATGTTCTCTGCTAACTTTGAAATCAGGAACCCCTCTCACAGCCTTAAGTTTAACCAACTTCCTCAAATCTCTGTAATTCAGATGACCAAGTCTATAATGCCATAAGTCAGACTTATCTAATGAAACTCTAGAGCACACTTCAGTATTGTCCAGAATGTAGCAGTTATCATTAGACCTTGTTCTAGACAAGATAGAACATCCATCAGTAGACTTTACAAGACATGTGGACTATGGGCCTAGCAAAAGAAAAATTTGGATCACACAGCT
Source organism: Humulus lupulus (assembly GCF_963169125.1). Classification (NCBI taxonomy): domain Eukaryota; kingdom Viridiplantae; phylum Streptophyta; class Magnoliopsida; order Rosales; family Cannabaceae; genus Humulus; species Humulus lupulus. Next base: position 45,086,072 of record NC_084800.1, on the reverse strand, counting down.
GACTTATGCTTAAGAGATTTGCTTTCAGTCCCTTCACATAAAGCACATCTTTGACCACAGGAAGATTTTTAAGCACAAGATCGCCTCTCCCTAGAATTGCTCCCTTGTTGCCATCTCCAAAAGTGACCAGTCCTTCTGTCCCTTCTTTGTAGTTATTTAGCAACTGTTTGTTGCCAGTCATGTGCTTGGAGCATCCGCTATCAAAGTACCACTGATCATCCTTAAAAGAAGAAAGAGATGTATGAGCTACTAGAACAGAAACACCTTTATCTTCCAGAGAGCATCTCGTTAGCTTTGGTCTCCAAACCTCCTTATACTCTTTTCTTTCAGCAAGGGTTGATCGAGATGTACTAACTTGACTTCCTACAAGCTTTCTAAGATAAGATTGAAGCAGATAACATCTCGGTCTAATATGGCCACGACGATTACAGAAATGACAAATTGGAATGAACTTCTGCTTCTGTTCATTATGAGATTTTATGATATTAGATCCATTCCTCTGACTGCCAGAATCATCAATAACAGTGTGTGTTTTATCTGCAGCAGATGAACCAAGAGATTCACCAATGGTAAGGTTGTCTCCCTTTTTGTATAACAGCTTGTAACCAATAGATGTCCTGTCTCCATATGGTTTTTGAAGATGAAGCTGATGATTTAAGGCAGCTGTTCCTGGAGGTATTGATTCCAAAGATTGTTTGGCTCGAATGAGATCAGCTTGAACAGCATACAACTTCTCTTCCTTCTTTTCTAATTCTTCGGTCAAGTGTTTTATCTCAGCTTCAAGCTTGGAGTTGGTCATGTTAAGAGAGGAATTTCGTTCTTCAAGAAGTTTAACTTTTTGAACCATAGTCAGCCACTGTTGATACATTTGCTCATAAGCAGTTTGCTGATCAAGACTGTCAGCTTCAGAGCAGCTGCTCTCATTATCCCCAACTTCATTTTCAACTTCCTCTTCTTTGGCCAGAAAAGCAATGACATTTTTCTCATGATCTGAAAACTCACTGCAACTCCCATCTTTCTCTTCGTCACTGTCACTCCACGTTGTAACAAGGGCCTTCTTCTTCCTTTTCTGAGTGTTAGCAAATTCAGCCTGTATGTGTCCATACCCATCACATTCTCTACACTGAATCCCCCTATTCTTATTGTCTTGAATCTGACTCGTTTTCTGATTAGTAGGAAAATTCTTCTTGAAGATGTTCTCTTTGTTGTTAAAAGTATTCTTCCTCATATTCTTTCTTAAAAACTTCGCATAATTCCTAGTAAGGAGAGCAACTTTCTCTTCTGTTAAAGAATCAAACATTTCTCCTTCTTGGTCACGAGTTTCCTTTAAAACAAAAGCCAAGCTACCTCCAGTCTTCTCAGTTTCCTTGTCTTTCACTTTCTTTCCCTTACTCCATCTTTTTAGGGTTAATTCATAATTCTGCAGAGAACCAATCCGTTCATCCAGATCCATATCTTCAACATCATGAACTTCCTCAATAGATGTGAGTATGGCTTTGAATCTTCTTGGAAGAGACCCAAGAACCTTCCTTACAAGCTTATCGTTTGAGTAGGTCTCTCCTAGAGCATAGGACTCATTCGAAATATCACACAACTTCGCATGAAAATCAGCAATCGAATCTTCTTCATCCATGGTAAGATTTTCGAATTCTCTGGCTAAAGATCTCAGTCTTGACTTCTTGACAGCCGAAGTACCCTCATTCTTGATCTTCAACTTATCCCATGCTTCCTTAGCAATCTCACAATTTGCAACCACTTTCATCTGATTAGTGGAAACAACATTGAAAATGGCATTGAGAGCTTCAGAGTTAAAATTGGCCTTCTCAATTTCATCAGTCGTCCACTTGCTCGCAGCCTTAGCAATATCAACATCTCCAACAAGCTCAGCTGGGGGTGTCCAACCCTCAGAAACAGCCATCCAAACTCGTTCTTCTACAGATTTAAGATAAGCTCTCATCTTTGTTTTCCAATAAGGATAGTTAGCCCCTTCAAGCATGGGAGGTCTGGTGGTAGATCCTCCTTCTCTAAACATATCCATGACTGTCAACACAACAACAACAAAAAAACTCTCGAAGATGACACTAAGAGAGGGTAAGATGGATCAGCAGAATAAAAAGAATCAAAGGCAAACAAATCACCCAAACTGAAACACCGAGGAAACAGTAATCAAGAATTACGAATGCTCTGATACCAAAATGAAGGTGATATACTACCTAAGAATCTATAAACTTGAAGAAGTAAAACAAGATCTAAAGAAATAACAAAGAACAAGTAAAATATTCACACCAAGCAATTTTTACAAGGTTCACCACTACACAAAGTAATGGCTAATCATTGGGACCTAGTCCAGAAAAAGAATTCCACTAAGATATGAATTGCCAGTTTTACACAGTATCTCTGAAATTACAATCAAAATAGTAAATCATCTATACTTGTCTCTCTTGCAAAATTCCTTAGCTTGAACTAGTTGAATCTTCACACTTGAACTCTTGCAAATCTAACTTTCTTCCAATACTCAGCCTGACGAACAATCACAGCTAGCCATGGATGAACACACTCTCAAGATCAAGTTCTTCAACCTGTAAAAGAAAGATAACAAAAACAAACTATACGAAAAACCCACACCACAAGCTCACCGCTGAGAGCATCAATTAACCCATATATAGATCTAAGATCTAACCAACTCAAAATACCCAGCCATGCTCAAAACAGAAAATCGTTAGAAAAACTAATTAACTCAGCACACACTAGAAAACTCGAAACCTAACAATACAGTCACACAAAACAAAGCCACGTAAGCAAACAGTCAATTAAAACAATATCCAACTGCCAGATGCAACTGGCAAAATAGGAGATGAACCGAAATACTGTCAAAATACAAAATACAGATGGAACTGAAAAACTAACAAATGAATCATGAAATTGCCAAAATACAGAATACACAAAGTAAGACACTTACAGACTCTTTCAAAGCCCCGAGCTTGGGCAGTATGACAGTATCACGCTATTATCAAGTCTTATTGTTTTTAGTCAAGTGCTAAAATGGATGAAAAATATGTTTTCACAAGTGACTAAATAGTCTCTATTTATAGAATTTTGAGACATCATTTGAATTTCAAATTCCACCAACCCTTCGTTGTTACCAAAGTTAAAGTGGATGTTTATGGTATTAAATGATTTGGGAGTTACTTGAAGTGTTCCAAATGTTAAAATTAATGAAAATTCAAAAATGAGATTTGACTGTCAGCACCGCAGAGCTTGTAATCTCCCATTTTTTGCATTTTGCCACAAAAACGTCAATATTCTTCTCCTTTTGATTTTGTAACTTCCATACGCCTAATGAGAGTTAAAATCATATCTCCAACAACCATATAACTTAATGACTCATGAAATTCAATTTATAAATTTGTAACTCTCATTTCACATTATTGAGTGATCTTTCGAAAGTTAACAATAGTTACTGATTTTGTAAGATATGTAATTCCCAAAAGTATTTAACAAATTTGGACACACGCATTTATCCCACTTATTTGTAATTCTCAAATTATGTTTTAAAATGTGAGAAACTCATTTTTTCACACTTATTTAATATAATATTTTATTATTGATAAACAATATAACAATTTTTGCAGAATCATTGACTTACGAAATATGCGGAACTCCAAAAGGTATCAATGCAGTGGTGGTGATCATTTGAAAATATATTGTCTAAATTTGACATCAGTTGACTAGGGGTGAGCATCGGTCAGTTTGGGCGGTTTTTTCATAACATAAAATCCAGAATTCAGTTTTCGGTCCGGATTGGTGCAATCCAAAAACCGACCGACTAAACCAGTTAAAAGAAAAAACTGACCGTTTTGGACCGCGGTTTGGTCGGTTAAACTGACCAAACTGAATTTCTTATTTTATTTTAAATTAATTTTTTTTTTTGAAAGTTTTAGTTAAAAATCTAAATTTTTTGGATTGTTGGAATCCATTTTTGTGCATTTTTAAAACATAAATATATAGAACATAATTTCATTTATTTTTATTTTTATTTAATAATTTTAATAATGAATAATTATATAATATTATATTATTATATATTATATTGTTCGGTCAGTTTCGGTTCCGCCGGTCGGTCCGGAAAAAATTTTCAAACCGACCGAACAATGGCGGTTTTTTCGGTATTCGGTTTAATTGGTTTTGATTTTTTTCGTGTTCGAAAAGTCGGTGTATACGGTTTTTTCGGATTTTATACTCAGCCCTACAGTTAACCATTTTTAACCATATGATAAAACACATATACAAAAAAAAATTATTTTTTAAAACAAAGGGTACATCGTAAAAAAGGGACTAAAAATAGTATAGAATCTTAATATTATTATTATTATTATATAAGGAATATATTCCCTGAAATCTCAATTGAGTTGTACAAATATCAGCCACATGAAAATGGGTAAGGTAATATTCCTTCGTCTGAAATGGACATAAATACGTATCTTATTCAGGTGAAATATTGCTCATGATAAGGAAGCATCTCCGTACATAATTTCCAGAAAATAATTGAATAAACGGTTACATGATATCTTCCATGAAAGCCGACTATATACTTAAACAAAAGTCACTATAAAAAATTAAAAAAAAATTACAAATTTTTTTTAAAATTTTGAAAAACATGACAATTTTTTTTGATAAGTTTTTTATGACATATATATTTTTTTTACATTTTTAAGGGAGTTTTTTTTCCCATGCATGTGTATACCATATTTTATTTTAAGTAGCTAGTTTTAATATGTTTTGAATTTATTTTTATAATTTTAATTTATTTGTAATATATTTTATTATTCATATGTTATAAAACATTTTTTTTCTCATATTATTTAAAAAATAAAAAAACTGAGATCTTCATCATGCTTTTTATTCCCAATGATCTTCTTCTTTTTCATTTCTTTCATTTTTTATTATCTCCTTCAATGTTTTTTCCATAGTCAATTTTTTTTAGTGTTGTGTGGTAACTGGTATCAAAATCATTTTTAATTTTTAAGTGATGTGGTGGTAATTGGTTACAACTATAAAAATAATTTTGATTTTTAGTAATGTACTACTATCAAAATACAAATGAATCGTAATTGGTTACTTAGTCAGATCTAGAAAAGAAAAAAAAAACAAGTATGAAAAAAATAAATTAAATTGATTGTGATAGTGACTGGTTACAGCTAAGTTTGAAAAGAAAAAAAAAAACCAGTCGCAATGGTAACTGGTTACTTATCCAGACCTTGAAAAAAAAATTCAGAACCAAATAAAAAATATAAATTGATCATAATCGTAGCTGGTTACAACTAGGTTTGAAAAAAAAATTCAGAACTAAAAATATATATGATTCGTCATGGTACCTGGTTACTTAGTCATTTGTGAAAGAAAGAAAAAAATTCAAACAAAAAAAATATAAATTGATCGTTATCGTAACTTATTACAACTATGTCTGAAAAAAATTATATATGAATAAAAATAATCAGTCGTCAATTTACTTGGTACTTAAATAGTTTTAAAAAAAATCAGAACCGAACAAAAAAGCTAAACAAATCGTTATGGTAACTAGTTACAGTTAGGGTTGGAAGAAAAAAAAAACATCAAATCTAAGGTGCAAAATCATTTTTAAAATGCAAAATCAAATGTGAAAAAGAAGAAGAATAATAACATTAAAACCATATGTACGTCCTTAAATTCAGCACGAGCCTTCTGACGGCTCGGGTATAGCTGTCTAGCCAAGAACTATAATAGACGATCCACAAGTTCACATTTCCTCTGTAATGGCAGCGCGATTCCTCAAGTAAATAGCACGAGCTGATAAATACAAAGCAATAGACACGATCTGGAAACACTTATGAAGCAAAGCATCCGAGACGCGAGCTGATACTACGCTCAGCTCGGATACGTTAATGATCTGCCATGTCCATGGATCTTTATAAACCTGGATACGTTATATAAACGTGCGTGATCAGATACCACATGCCCGTTCATCCCTGATTCCCGGACACGTAATATAATCGTGCATGTTCAGACATCACATGTCCGATATTGTCAGATGACCCATGATCAGTTTTACCTAATGATTAGACCATACCTTAATATAAATTGTTATATTCATCATTAGCGCAAGACATGTTACATGAGAGATTTGTATTCACATGATGACCCCAATGTCTGCCCAATGATTGCTTTTTCTATAAATACCAAGACCTTGGATAGGGGAGGGAGTTGCTTGTTTTCTGTAATGCAAATACTCAGTAAAAATATAGAGAGATATACAGTAATAATACAGACTTGTGGACTAGGGGGATTTTAATCTCCGAACCACGTAAAAAGGAACGAGTGTTCTTGATTTTTCGTTTCTAGTATTCTTAAGTATCATTTTCTTATTACGGTTTATCCTTAAGCACTAATCCATCCCAGCTATATTTTCATAATTCACTGTTGGCGAAAAGCCGCGTCAACACCATATAAGAAGAAAATGATGACAACGAAGAAGAAGAAGAACTAGAGCTTTGCTAAGAGGACTTGCTCATAGATGGTATTTGGGTAACCGGAGCTCTACCGTTGCTGAGAGAGAAAAGTTGAAGAAAAGGTCTGAGTACGTGGGAGAGGAGAGAGAGTGAAAGATTTTTTTTTTAATTTTTATTTAGGGTAATCTAATTTTTATATTTTATGGAGTTACCACATTTAAAAAAAAATCCCAAAACCTACCATATTAAATGACATTTCTTTTCAATCCATAAATATAAAAACTAATTTAATTTTCTCATATTTATGCTAACTTCTCTAAAAAAAAATTAATAAAAACCCATTGTTCAAGCCTTAATTATATTTAATTACCACGCGATAACCTTTAAATTTCATAAAAGAAATCTTTTAACCCAATCAGTTGAATTATTTTAACTCAAATGTATTCGTATACAGGATAACTTTGCTAAAAAATATTACTAACTCTGTAACAATTATATACATTATAAACTTACGGGGCAGTTTTTTCTTTTCCCCATTATCGATTGATGATGAATAATCAGTTCCCAAAATGTAGAAATATTTATTCTATATTTCCTGTGGTACTATTTGCACTGTAAAATGTGTTATAAATATATATAGGGTATTTCTAAGTTGCATCTCACAATGTTTCCACCTTGTGAATAGTTTTTAGCATGAAATTTTTGTATGATAGTGTATATTATATTTATTTAAAGCATTTTACAAATTTTCAGAAAATTATGAATAATTTACAGTACCAAAAACAAGATTCAAATAGGTTATTGCACTCGTAACTATTTTTTTATGCGCGTAAAAAACAATGGTGTTGTTTGGTAACACTTAAAAAAATAATTTTTTTATTTAATTAATTAAAAGTTTGACAATAAAACATAAAATAGTGTTTGATAACTCTATTTTTATTTATTATTTTTAAAAACTTTAATTAAATTCATTAAATTTTAAAAATAGAATTATTTTTAAAAAACTTTAAAAGGTTTTCGACTTTCGGTTTTTTTTCTTCTATTCTTCAAATCATTTTATATTACTAAACAAAAAATAAAAATAAAAATTATCAAACGTATTTATTATTTTTCGTTTTTAAAAATAAAAATAGTTACCAAACAATTTTTTATTTTTTTAAAATACAGAAACAAAAATAAAAATAATATTTCCATTATGTTTGAACATAATATTTATGTTTAAAAAATTCAAAAATAAAAATTTATCAAACACAACTAATATGCTTGAATATTGTGTTTGATATTTTAAGTTATTCAAAATTTTATGAAAATTTACAAAATACTTTAAATAACTATAATATACACAATTATAAAAAAATCGTGTTGAAAATTGTTCATAGGATCCAAACAAAAAAAGGTATACCGATGCATCTCTTTTTGTTAGTTGCACAAAAAAATTCCTATAAAAAATTACCCTCTGTTTTCTTACTTTATTTTATATGATTTAGCACGAGAAAATATAGTTATCAAATATTAACAAATCAGTGATCAACTTATAATATATATATATATATATATATGCAAATTCAACATGTATAAGTACGACCTTCATTATCTTGGGGTTCTGCATGTTCATTATATTAATATCTTAATTAAGCACGTTCTGTTCTGATTATCTTATCCTCTAGTACTAGAGATTTATTAGTTCTTTAGATTTCCTTACATATCTGTAATTGTTAAGGTTTCATTAATTAATAATCAGAGTACTAGCATATATACTCTTTCATGGAAGTAGTCAAATTGTTATAGCACACCCTACGAAAATATTGCTCTTATAGTGTACTAAAAGTTGTGCTAAATTTGACACATGTTAAAAATTATATCGACTTTAGCATACTATATAGTATGATGCATATTTATTAGAGCACCATTATTTAAATTTTTTATTTACTTTTATGTCATTTTTAATATTTTATTATTACTTCTAGTATAAGGAAGACTTTTTTATATATTTGATTTTTAGATAAAAATTAAAATTAATGAAATATTCATATTTGTTAAATTATTTTAATATTATATTAAATAATGTAACAAATGTGATTTGTCACACTTTGTAATATAATATTGAGAGTTACAAAATTGGACATATGTATGTCCAAGTGTCACTACAAGAAAAAGTAGCTTTTGCGGCGCAACTAATTCGATACAAATAATACCCTTATTTGCGGCGAATTTAGTTATTCGCCACAAATACATGTCCCAATAAATGGCATGAAGTTGTGAATATTTTAACGGCGATTAAATACTATTTGCAGCGATATTATCACCTCAAAATAGTTGAATAGTCACAAAAATGTGGGTAAAAAGTTGGTTGGGAAAATTTCGCGGGCCTTATTTAGCTTGTTGGTATTTGTGTCGAAAATTTGTGCCGCAAATAATGATATTGGTTTAGGGTTTTAGTAGAATGATGTCGTTTTACTAATTACTTATCACTGTCCATATTTGCGGCGAAGTTCTAGGGTATTTGCAGTGAAAAGTTCTAGGGTATATGTTCCAGAGCCCCTTGTTCTTCCTCATTTTTGTGTCACACTCTCTCTCTCCTCTTCGCTTCTCTCTACAAATCCGACCATTCTCCGCCTGAAACCCCACCTCCGACCCTATCCCAACCCCATTCGCCGCACCCTCTTCCCCATCCGACTCTCCACATTACACTACAAGAAAAACCAGTTTAGAAGCAACAATATTAGGGGCGACTATACGTCACCCCTAATATTGGGATTATTAGAGGTGACATGCTGTCAGTCGCCTCTAATATTGGAAAACAATATCAGGGGCGACGTGTATGTTGGGAATTGTGCCCTGAAAGCATATGTAGTAGACAATTAATTAAATTTGTTATGCATATATTTTATGGACTATATTATTCTATGATAATATTAAGTAAATATCAGAAAAATTCATAAGTTCATATATGCGATCTCAACCATGAATTGGTATGAGAGGATTGTGTTTGAGATAAATGAATTTGAATAGTTCGCAGTAAAATAAAATTATGAAATATTTAGATTAATTACTCCAAGTATAGTCCACTAGTATTATAAATACATGTGATCTAGATCTGGATCACTAGTGTAGTAGGACACTTTAGTGGAGGTACTTTATATATTAGAGAATATATAAAACTGGACCAGATATGTTTATTAATACTTAGTTAAATACAATTTCGAAGTATTAAGTAAATATATCAACTGATGATCATATACACATAGATCTTAATCCTGAAGTTACTTTAAACTCTTGTTTATGTTATATGAGTTCTTTGATTCACTCGTTAGGGTTTGTCAGAATGATCAGGCTAGAAACTTTTGTTTTGGGAATCCATTAATGTAAATGGCTGGGGACATAATATACATATATGGAATCTATACATTCTCATAAGAGATTGAATAATGGTTCTCTTAAGGGTTGACTTTTGGGACTGAAAATGTTATTGAGCTCAAATTCATAATTTAGTTATGAATTAACCTTCACTAGTAAAGTCAATGGTACTTAAGGAGATAAGATATAATTAAAAGGGTAAAACGGTAATTTTATTCCCAATTAATTATGAACAATTATTAGATGGTTAATTTGTATGTAATGATTATATCAATGGACGCTTTATTTTATAAAGTACTCAGTAAATGAAATGTCTATAATTACAAGAGTGTAGTCTCATATTTATAGTGGAGTAATCATTAGATTAATAAATTAAGATTATTTAATTAAGTATTTTAATTAATAATCTCAAATTTATTAGAGCTTGGAATTATAGGCCCATAGGTCCCCACAGCGGTTCTATCAACACTATTCAAGGCAAGAGTTGATATAAAGAGAAAAATAGTTGAAAGACACATTTAAGAAGAAATTTGTTCTTCGAGCCAAATATGCAATTATCTGATAACAGTGATTAATTAATTAATTACAAATTAGTTGTAATTAACAAAATTAATTATTATGTAATTTTCGAAATTATATTAAATAGTTAAATTTATTTTCGAAATTATTATTTAATTTAAATTAGTTTTAATTAATTGGTAGAATTAATTAAATATCTTTATTTGAGTGGGCGATAATAATCTGATAAGTTCAAATTAGATTTGAATTTAAAAGATTGATATTTATTTAAATAATTAATTATATGTGATAATTAGTTGAAAAAATAATTAATTCAAATTTGAATTAATTATCAAGTTGTTAGTTTTTTATCTGACAAGGTACTTTGAATACATAATTAAATAATTATGGAAAAATTAAATATCTCTAAAATATAGGGTTGTACATGACCACACACAATCCATGGACTGTGTGTAACATGTACTATACAATTTTTCAGAGATAGATTTTTCAATTTTATTTATTTAATTAATTAATTAATAGAAAATACAAAAGTTAGTTTTTTGGATATTTTCATTAATGAGATAATTAATTAATTAAAAGATAAATTGTAAATTGGTTACATATTTTATTTTTTTAAATTAAATATTTTCTATTTAAGTTAGACTTATCCGAAAATATGAAGACACTCGGTTATTCGCTTTAAAAGAAAAGAGTGATAACTTTTTTATCTCTCTCTAAAAAAGATAAAGAACCATTCTCAGGCTTATTCTCTTGATCTCATGTGTTGAGTACATCAATTAGAATCAGAAATTAACCATCCTTTATTCTCTAAGTGCTCACACACTTCTTGAGGTGTAGAGAACGTTGTGGAAGATCTTGGTGTGAGTACCTGGGAGCAGCTTGGATAGGAAGTTCGTTCAAATTACGGAAATATAGCAAGGACACTTGATAGACATCAATAGGTATGTTTTCTATTATTTTCTTGCTTATGATTAATGTATGTATATTAATGGATCCGCATATTTAAAGGTAGTTTAAATATGTTACAAAATTTTTGTTGAACACTGGGCCAACCCACCACCATTCTGCTGTGTATTAGGAAACTCGTTCCTAACAGTGTCGCCCCTGATATCAAATATCGTCGCCCTTGATAGTTGACTAATTTTGAGCCCACCTCAGAGAGAAAATATGCGGGGTCTTATTTTGGGAAAATTTTTCCAAAACTGTGCATTTTAGTATTAGGAACGACATGTCGCCCCTAATATTCACACGTGTCGCCCCTGAAAATGTTATATAACCAAGCCCTACAATTTCTTCCTCATTTCTTCTTCTCTGCGCCAACACCCTCTTCCTCACACTCAAAAATCCCAGTCTTTCAAATCCATTTCTTTCTCACAAATCCCTCAAAATTATCCACTCTCTATCTCCTTACCATTATTCCCCCCCTTTCTCTATCTCCTCACCATTTCTTTCTCTCCCTCACAACTTCCGACCACCAACACGCCACACCGGGAGGAGCACAACCACACGACGATGCCTACGCCTCCACCACCACGTCAAGAGGACCACACCACTACCTCTACCTAAATGTATACAATTTTTTTTAACAGAAAGATTATATATATGTAGTTTTTTTTAGTTATATTTTTTTATCTCTTGATATGTATATGTATATATTTATATATATATGTTTAGTTTTTTTTTTTAGATTTATATGTGTGTGCCTATATATATATTTAATAAATATATATATATGTATTATTGTGTGTCGTGTATGTTATAAGTTTATGTTTAATTTTTTTATATAAATATATGTATATATAATGTGTGTGTCGAGAACATATATATTTATATGTATATATAATTTTTTATATAAATATATATTATATGTGTGCCAGGTGTATATATATAAATTTATATATATTTTTAGTTTTTTATTTATAACATTGTATATTATGTTTGTGTAGAAATTGAATGAGTATCTCTTGGAAATTTGGTGATTAGGTATCTCTAATTTTGTGGCATAAAGGTATTATTTTTTATTATGTTGTTTTAATTAATTTAATTAATATTTGAATGTGTGTAGAAAGTAAGATGTACTTAGTGATATTTATATATGTGTGTATAAAATTGTATAATGTGTTATTGTTTGAATTTGATTAATAATATGTATATTGTGAATACTCTGGAAATTTTCTAAGTATTATTTCCAGGGGTTTGAATTTTTGGGATAGGCGAGAATATAGCCGGTATGCTGCCGAAATTTTAGTAGAGTTAATTAGAAATTTTTTTAGTAGTGTTAGGATAAGTCATTATAAAATTAATTGATAATCAATAATTATTTAATTTTGAGTTTATCATTATTAATTAATTAAATTAAGAAATATATTAAGAATTAAATTAAGATTTAAAAAATATAAAATGATGAATAAATGTAATATTTAATTAAAGTTAAATTAAATTTGGTGATATTCAAAATAATTAATTTGATACTCATATTTATACTTAATTAGTATTATAACAAAGTAATATAAACTTAACAAATAATAAATAATTTTTAAAAAATAATTTAAAAATAAGTTTGATAATTAAAAAATAACTAATTATGAAAAATATTGACAAATTTGAAAACTAAGAATGGAAATAATTACCTATAATTAATTTAAATAGAAATTAATAATAATCATAACTATAATAACATTCTTACTAAATGCAATTTTAATTATTAAAGAACATTTAACCTTAAACATTATAAAATAAGACATTTTAAAACATCATATATATGATAGGATGGTTATTATCACACATTGATAATTGTTATTATTTCTAATAACAAAAAGCCATAGACATATATCTAGTGGATGCCTTGGGGATAGTAATCTGAGTCAATGTATTCATCTAGTATTACCCATTTTTTCAAATATCTTGAAAATGTTGGTAGTACTAGATGTCTACTTACTATCTCAAAGGGATCCACTAGGTAAGAATATGGTAAGTTGGAGTTCGGAATAAAATAATACAATATTAATGTAATAATTAATAAGAAAATTAAATAATAAAATATTAATTTAGTAATTAATAAGATAATTAAATATTAATCAATTAATTAAAATAATAATTAAAGCCATACACATACATCTAGTGGATGTCTTGGGAATAATAATTCGAGTTAGGAGACTAAATAAATAATTAAATAATAAATAAAAAAAATTAATAATTTAGTGGTATTATTAAATAGATTGTTGTGAGGATTTCTTAAAGTGTATAGATGGTATCGATCGAGAGATGAAAGACCGGTACCGTCATATGAAAACAATAAGACACAAACACTTTGAGAAACACTACAAAAGACCAGAGGATTGGGAAAAGGTTCTAAACAACCCAACTAAAGATGTTAACAAGGAGGAGTGGAAGCAGATCTGTCAGTTATTTACAAGTTCGAAATTTATTGCGCGCTCCATAAAGAACAAGAAAAATCGGAACAAACAAAAGTATTCTACAACGCATGGTACAAAATCGTTGGCGACCATCCGTCAAGAAAGAGTAAGTGAAAGTTAAAATGTTATCAAAATTATGTTTTTTTTAAATTATATGTTCTCTAACATTTGAGTTATATTTTTTAGTCGAACCTGGACCTTATTGAGTCATGGAAGGAATACTAGTGGAAGAAAACAACAAATGATTTAGTAAACAACGATGCTCGCCAAGATTATGTAAGTTTGAATTATGTTTTTAATATTCATATATTTATATTTATTGTTTGTAACGCCCTGGATAGCCAAGACCGCTACACTGTGTGTTTATAAAGTGCCAGACTTGCTAATCAAGTCATTAAAGTAAAAGCGTGTACTGAAATAGTAGAGGAACTAGGATTAAAAGTGTTTTGGTCTCAAAAGTACGTTTTCATTACTAAACATTGTTTACGAACATGGGATCCCAAAATTGACAGTTTAAAAGCCATTTACAAAAGTTACAAAGTTTAAATACATTAACAGCCATACTAAGGCAAAATGAGCAGTTAGGTGATCTCTGTCCTGACACACTCCTCGATCATGGTGATCGAACGACTGGCTATGTACATTTCACTTCGGAGCTCTCCACCTCAGGCCTAGTCAAGTATCTCATATACAAAGCATTTTAGCTCATATAACACAATGCTCAGATGATAACCAGGGCTAGCGCTCACAAGCTGCTCCCTCTGTTATCTTTTCGTTTCTGGCTCCCAGTGGCCAATTCGCGTCCCATGCGCTAAATTCATGTACGGTACTCTTAGACTGCTTACATGTGTCCCTTGGCATAATACCAACGATGACACAAAACAATTCTCGGGAGCACTTAGTCCCATCACATTCATACATTCGGGTGCAGTGTTCTTACCTTTCAATTCAATAGCTTTAATCCCTCGACACCTTGAGCACGATCCCACTCGAGCCCTAGCGCTCACCTAAACACAATCATGGCCAAAGTCAACATCAACCCTCAAGTTCAAAACCTAGCCCCGGGGCTAATCCCGAGCCCCCGGGATGTCCTAGTTCCACCAAACAAGGTGGTGGAACCAAACCCCAAACCTTAGGTCAAAAACCCTTGCAAAATACCCTAAAATCCCCTTCAGAAGGCAGGGTAGCGCTACAGCGCTCTTGGGAGGGCGCTATAGCGCTACAGACAGAAACCAAATCCCCTCAGCAAGATGGCCTAGCGCTACAGCGCCCAAAGGCTAGCGCTGTAGCGCTAGTCACAGACAGCCCAACACCAAAATTTCCCTTGTGCGATTTTCTCGAGCCAAACTCAACCAAACCTCTTCCAACTCTTACCCAAACTTAAAAACAACCTCATGACCACACTCCACTCATCCCAAGCACCCTAAACCTCTAAACTCCAAGCACATGCAATCACAAACTCAAAATTCACCATAGCCACCTCCAAACTTCAGAACCCAACATAAACCAGCTGAACATCAGAATTAGAGCTTAGAATTCATACCTTTGATAGAATTTCGGCCACAAGCTAACCCTAGGCTCCCTTGGATTGCTGCTCCTCAGCCCTAAGCCTGAATTCCCTAAAGTTCCATTCATTTCCATTCAATTCAACTCAAGTACCACAGCTTAAAAAAACCAGAAACAGAAATGGATGAACTCTAAAATCTTACCTCAAGTATTGGTGAAACCCTGTTAAACCTCTGTCAATTCCTTAGCCTTAGATCAAAGTCCTTGAGGTTTAGTTATCCCGGCTCTCCTCTAAGCTTTACTCCAGAAATTCACAAGAAACAGGTGAAGGAAAGTGTAAACCGACTTAGAGAAGCTCTCTCTGTTTTCCCTCCTTCTTTTCCCTTCTTTTTCAGACCCTTTTGATATTCTATAAATTCCACTATCTTAAAACCTCAGTAATACCCATCCTTAAAAGTCAAATGACCTTTATGCCCTCACAATTAACTCTAATCCTTTAGTCCACTTAAGGGTATTTTAGTCATTTTGCCTAATTTCCGCTACTTCCTCGAATGTCTCTATTATTTCCCGCTTAATTCCCGATACCTAACTAATCACCAATAGCATTCCTCAATGTTACAAAAATCTCCAGCTTATCCACTAAATTCCCATTTACACCCCTGAGCTCACCCCGAGCCGGGTATAAATCCCCGCTATGACTTTTACGCTACTTTGCTCACTAGGATCGTCTCGAGCCACAGATCACAGACATATCCACATAATAATGTGGTCTCAACAATTATCACATATATTAAAGCAGTTATGCCCATAATGGCTAAAATTACGATTATGCCCTTCTAACCTAATCTGGGCCTATATGCACACTAACACACATAGTCATGCATCTCAAGTACTCAAGTAATCATATAACATGCTTAAATCATAATCATGCATCTAAATCATAATAATCACACATAATTCCCATCATGCCCTCCTGGCACACTAACCAAGGCCCTTAAGCCTTATTAGTGAATTTGGGTCGTTACATTGTTAGTGTCTAACAATTTCTGAAAACAGGAAAAACTGAAGGCTGATTTTGAGTTACAACTCAGCAACATCTGCTGACGCTTCCAATAATGATGGTTCCACAATAGCTGATCAGATGGAGGTACTACAAAAAGTATTGATCCAAAGGCGTGGACACGAGCGAGGAGTGCGACAATATTTCTGGAGCTTCGTCTTCTCAACCTCCAGCTCCAACCTATCCTTCCATCTACGGGGCAGCACTGTCTCAACCTATGGTACCTCCATACATGTACGAAGCAACACCATCACCTTATCAGTGGCTAATTCCACCGTCGTCACAGTCGTCGTATCCCTACATGTATGGAGCAAGATTGTCCACATTACCTCCCCAATATCCTTGGTCGATGCCGCCGTCGTAGCTACCACAGCCACCACAACCGCTACAAGAAGACAATATGGAGGACAAGGCAACTGATTTAGGAGACTAGGTTTATATTATTGTTACATTATATGAACAATATGGATATTTGTTATCTTAATTAACTAATTTGTATATTTAATATATTAATTTATTTTTAATATATTTGTTTTCAATTATTTATATTTTAATTAATGATTTAAATTTTAATTAATTATTTTTAATTATTAAAATAATTTTATGATTTTTTATAAACAAAAAAATATTAGGAGTGACTGTTGACATATCAGAGGTGACACATCGACTAAAAGTTATGCCACATGTGAAAAAATTTGGGGCGACATCTCAACTTTTAGGGGTGACACAGTCGCCCCTGATATTGCAATATAAGGGGTGACCCATTAGTCGTCCCTAACATGCTCCATTAGGCGTATTTTATTAGGGGTAACTTTTATGGTTATTAGTGTCGCCCCTAAAAATGCTTTTTGTTGTAGTAAAGTCCTTCTCTCTAAAAAAATTCTCAAAACCTATTTTTTTAAAAATCCAAAAAAAATCTCACAGCACGACCACTGCTACCAGAAATAAACCACCACCATCACCACGCCAAAGCTGTTGCCAACACAAGTAAGATTTATTATCTCAAATTTATTTTATGTACTATCCTCCTAACTTCCATTGTATTGTGTTGCCGCCACCACCACCGCTATGTCGGGGAAAGTGCCACAATCGCTGTCAAAAGAAGTCACTGCTGCCTAGATAGCCCACTATCAAAAGGTATATATATGTATATATTTATATATTTTTTGTTATGTTAATATTTTTATTAAAAAAATTAATTAAGTTAGTCATAGGAAAAAAATGTTATTGTGTTTGGATTATTGATTTTATGTCAATCAATATTTATTTAAGTAGTTAAAATTAACTTTGAAAGTTTGATCTAAAATAATTTATAAGTTTGATTTGTTAGTATAAAAGTTTGATGTTATATTTAATTTAAAAGTTTGATTTTGGAGTTACAAAATCAGCTACAAAAAATTATTAACTTCCAAATATCACCAAATAATGTGTAGATTGAGGGATACATATTTTGAAATTGAATTTCATAAACCGTAATGTGATATGGTTGTTGAAGATATGATTTTAACACCCATTAGGTGTATGGATTTTACAAAATCATGTGAGAAATATATTGAGACGTTTTGAGAAAATGTGCAAAATAGGAGGTTACAACAGCCTCCAGGCTGCAGCCTAAGCATCAGAGGCTCACGGCCGCAGCCTGGGATGCTGGCAGCCAAATTTCATTTTGTCATTTCTTAAATTTGAACTTTTTTAAACATCCCAAGTAACTCTCAAGTTTTCATTTTTATACCTTAAACATCCAATTAAACATTGGTAACAGCCAACGGGGTTGGTGGATTTTGAAATTACTGAAAAAATGTGATCTGTGCCGGTGCAAAAATGTGCCAGTAGAAGTTAGCATTTACGCCACCAATTACCCAGAAATTTTTGTCGACGCAAACGTGGCGAGAATTTGGTCGCTAACACGACTTTTATTGACGCAAAATGAAACACGTCGACAAAAGTCCCCCCATTTAACTTATTTATCATGTGGATTTTTGTCTGCGCGTTAGACGTAACGCGCAGGAAAAAGTCCCAACAGCAATAAAGACGTTGGAGTTTTGTCAGCATGTTAGGGGGAATGCGCCGACAAAAGTTTTTTAACATGAGGCTTTTAAAATGGACATGCTGGAATTTTCCTGCCCACACTTCCCAGGAGGTCACCCATCATGAAACTACTCCAGGTCAAGCACGCTTAACTTTGGAGTTCTCAAGTGATGGGCTACCGAAAAGAAGATGCATCATGTTGGCATAGGTAGTACCCATCAATCCATTTAAGCCCCCTTCAACTGTGTAGTCCCATACCTACACAATTTTAGAATCATCACACTTGACCTTCCCCAGGCGATGTGGGATAACACAACCTTTACCCGGTCTTTCCCCCTACGGATCACGGGATTTTGACTCACATAAAAAATTACAACGACCCCAAAAAAATAATATTTAAAATGCTTAACGTATTAATACTTTCAGGTGTTATATCGACCAACAATGATACAAACAATATCAATGAACTAGGTTAACTTTCAGTAATGCTTAACATTTCAGATATTTTAACACTTAGAGTTTGATCGAACTATTTATAATTTCCATAATTACTAATAAATACTACATATATTTAAAAATTGGATGATATATAACAATAATTACAAATCATTAGAGTTTATCTACTTACACAATCAATTTAGCTACACTTTTGTTGACGTCGTTTTTCGTCAACAGATAAAAGAAGAGAGCACGTAAACAATTAAAGACAATAGCTAAAACAAACAAACGAATCAGACACACGGTTTTTACGTGGTTCAGCAGTTAAATCTGCCTAGTCCACGAGTCTCTGTTATTAATCTCAAGATTATCTCTGAACAATTCTTTAGCATGAATTCTCCAGAGTTTTCTCTCAAGGATCAGAATTTCGGTCCTCTACAATGGTGCATGACTTCTCTATTTATAGAGAAGGATGCAAAATACTATCCCACATATTTTGGGTAGTTACTCTTTTGTGAATAAAAATAAATGGCTTTAAATGCCAACAATCAGATATAAAAGGAAACGTTCCCCAAAGATCAGGAAACGCATAACTGACTAAATAATATCCCACGATTTTTGGGGATTTACATCAATAAATGAGGATTATATCCCATATATACAATACTTGTAGATATTCAAGGTAATCATAGCGTATCTCCAAGGCTTCAGCATCTAAGGTTTCACGTCATTGTGCGAGCCACTGACATTTCCCGAGCTGACATTGCTTTCGAGATAGCATATCGAGCTCGAGATCCCTGCTCCGAAGTTGTTCCTGAAGATGAGGGGCTCACAGAGCTATCCTTCGAGATCGAGATCATTTCGAGGTCACCATATTCGAGGTCTGTATCATACTTTGCAGGCTCCGATTTACAATCGTAGAGCATACCCTAACCCTCACGAGACCATTTAATGCGAACTCAGCTTTCGAGGTCATATTTGCTATGGCTCGAAATCTGGGTATAACATTTTGCCCCCTCAAAAGTATTTGTTCGAATCCTAAGAGAAGGAAACTTTTGAACTACTCTTTTCGGGAACCATACCGTCACACTCTTAAAAACGGACACGTGCCAGATGGGTATTGCTCACTTTAGGTACTTGAGTACCTTGGGAACATGCCCACGATCGTTCGTCTGACAGCTTTTCGGTGCCATCTTATCATCGACTCCCCTCCATTCGATCTGTTGAGGATTTTAATCAACGCTCCTGATTAATTCGGTTTTCCCACCTATTTATACAAGACCCCCTCTTCGTCTTCTTCACATTTGCTCATCACAGACCAGAAAAAAGAAAAACACTCCCTAAACCTCTTACCACAGTTTATGCTCATTGCATGTTTTCTAGGCCGAAGAAACAAAAGAATCCTAGTTTGTACGAGTCAGTGAGTTCTTTCCTGCAACCTCTTCTCCACTCGACGATTTCGCTGCACTCCCCATCACTGTGTAAGTACGCCATTTTTGTTGTTCCTTTTATACTGTGCTTGCTGTGTATGTTAGTTTACGTTCTTAGCATGATGCGATAGGAGGGTTTGAACCGATAGGTTTTTAGGCTTTCTGGATTTTCACTCTGGAAGTTCGTCTCTGGTTTATATCCAGATTCGACGTTTGAATGTGGTTTCAACTTTCTGGGTTTTGATT
The DNA here is from genome assembly GCF_963169125.1 of Humulus lupulus. Lineage (NCBI taxonomy): Eukaryota > Viridiplantae > Streptophyta > Magnoliopsida > Rosales > Cannabaceae > Humulus > Humulus lupulus. The sequence continues at coordinate 45,065,584 of NC_084800.1, read as the reverse complement.
CAACTTTCTGGGTTTTGAAAATTTTAGGCTATGTTTATTGTACACCAAGTTTTCGGGTAAAAACCCTTATTCTTGACAATTACACGAAACCTTAAAAAACCCTTTCCTGGCTAACCGCCACCTTTCTTTCCCTTGAACTTCGGGATTTTCAAAAAATCATCCACGTTCTTTTTCTTCCCTGTGGAATACGCGTTCTGACTCTTTAGTGAGGGTCTTAATATTTAGTTTCTTGCCCTTAGATGTCCGAGCTCATCCTATCGAGTTCGTGATCCTTGCATGCATGGCCCTCACCATTTTTTCTTTCTCGTTAGATGTCACAGAATCTGGAAAGGCGGTGGGGGTCATTACGAGCAATCCCTTACGAGCCCAAATCTCCGAGCCCGGAATCGATCTTTGTTCGGAACCAGCGTCGGATTAAAGAGTACGAGATCGCACGCGAGCAAGAAGACATTCGAGCCCACTATCGCCGCCAGATTGACGAGGTCATCGAAAAGAAGAGAAGGGTTCTTCGAGAAGCCATCTATCCGGAGCCTAACCCAGGACCTAGGCCAGTTCCCCTCGACCCTGCGTTAAAAGTCACAGTAGCATACCACCCGGGGGAACTCCAGTTTTCCCTAATGGCGGAGCCTTTGTCTTCGCAGCCTAGGAGGGAGATGTTTGAAGCCGAATTCTACCAGAGCTCGGTTACCACCTCCGACCAGATAACTGACATCCTGGCCATTCATGGCCTTAGCTCGCTAGACACACTGAAGTGTCGAGCTCCGACAAGGCATGAACGGAGCTGCTTCGCTCCTGGGGGCCGCGATTCCAGTGTGAAATACGCGGCCTGGAGCCAGGAACACCTAAAGGCAGGAGCTTTGCTGCCCCTAAAGTCCTTTTTCAGAGATTTCACCGATTTTGTTGGGTTGGCTCCATTCCAACTCAACACCAACTCATACAGGGTGCTGTCTGCCCTGAGGTCCTTATTCCATGAGCTGGGGTGGATAGGACCTTCACCCCAAGAGATTTTATATCTCTTTTGTTTGAAGAGTAATCCCTCCCGAACTCGGGGAGGAGATGGTTTCTACTATCTTTCGAGCTACCCCAAAGAGACAAAAATCTTTGAAGACCTTCCGAACCATCCCCCTGACTTCAAGAGGGCTTTTTTCTGGACAGACGGTCTGTTCCCGTCTCGACATCGTTCGTTTAGGCGGATTCGTAAGTATTCTCGTTACTTTCTATTTTTGAGCTCGAATCTTTAGCCCTTGAATCCATGTTTAGTTGAAGTGTATCTCGCCTTTCAGCTAACTTTCAGCGTCCCACCCCTGACGAGACAATGAAGGAGCACAGAGAGAGCCTGCTCCGACTCCCTTATGGCAGGAGGTCTCTCTCATTTCTGCTACATGAGGACAAGCTACGAGCTTGTGGGTTGTTAGGACAGGGCCAGTCAACCTCTGACTGGTCCAGTAACAAATATGAACGCTGGGAGGAAGTGCCTCTGCCCACAGGCATCCTTCCTCCGAGGAGGGAAAGGAAAGCATCTCTCCCAATTCGCTCGAGAAGTCCGCGGTCGGGGAACGAGGCAAATGATGAAGCCTCGGGTTCGGACTCCGATGGAGGTAAAACCCTTCCTACTTCGCGAATGTGGTCTCCCACTTTATTAAAGCACAGGCCCAATAGACTAGTCTCGTGCCCACAGGATAGATACCACTTCTACATATGGAGTTGGGTAGATGACTGTGTCCATAGGTTTGATAGTGGGCTCGGGAAATATGACACTATGTATACCACGGACGAGATGTGGAATGGGATAGCTGTGCAGTATGGGACCAATGATTATAGGGACCTTTCGAGGTTATCATCAACTTATAGGGAAGGCCCTCCCCCCGCCTCTTCTGAAGACGGGGGAATTTCATGGTCCCCAAGCTCAAGCTCGAGGGAAAGTTCCAGTTAGGTTTTTTCTTTCACCACTCTATATATAGTGTTGAAGTAACTTGTATTTCTTTTACTGACTCACTGTGATGACTTGTGCAGGCAATATGGACTCCGACCTCGACGCCCTCATCGACAATGCGGGTGCCAAGAGGAGCAAGCACCCCAGGGCAAGGGGACTGAAAACCAGTCAGCCTGGGAAAAGCTCCAAGAGATCTAGGAAAACGCCTCCTCCTCCCCCGCCGGCTTCGAGCTCTGCTGCTGCGTCGGCTGGCCAGACTAACGCCCCCACGACGATACCACCCTCGCAGGCCATCGTTTCTGTGGTGGCGCCGGCCTCGCAGGCTGGTGTCGCTGCCGTGGTCGAATCCCATCCTCCTGTGGCGGGTCAAATGCCTTTTACTCAGCTCGCCAAAAGACCTTCTACTTCCCGAGCTCAGAAGCTAACCATTTCCACCCATATGGATTCGTATGTGGTGGACAATGCTGCCGGTCCTCACGGATCTACGCTGATCTCGGATGTAATGTCCCGGATCGGCCAGAGCTACGGCAATTTTGGGGCTCCTCAGTGGCAGTGTCTAACTAGCACTCGGGACCGCACTGTCCTGTTCGAGAAGAGTATCGAGCACACTGCCGCGGTGAGTATCCTATATTCCCTTTGCTTACATTCATACTGTCTCGAGGCTAATGATGGTTTCTTCCTTTTTTCAGGCTCTTGCTTTCACTGCCCAGCTCAATTACGAGCTGAACAACGAGGTCCATTCGAGCAGGTCCCTCGCCCAGGAGGAGAGGGACCTCCACCTTAAAGCGAATGATGACCTGAAGGCAGCGAACATTAAGCTCAAGGCAGTGGTTAAGGAGCGTGAGGAAATGGCCAAGGAGCTTGGGAAGCTGAAAAATGAGCTCGAGGAGCAAAAGAGAGATAACATCCAGCTTCGGGAGACCAATAAGAAGCTCGAGGAAGACAAGGCCGTCACCCTCGACCTCATGGAGGATATCAAAACCCGCCTTACTACCGAGTTCAAAGAAAAGAAGGAAACGGCGGTCGATTCAGCCATGTACCGGATGTGGGCCTATAACGAAGAACTGGACACCAGTTTTTTGGGTCCCCTCGAGGCGTCCTTCCTTGAACGATGGAATGCTCGGCTCGAGAAGGAAGAGGCTGAGCAGCTCGAGAAGGATAAAGCTGCTCCGAGTACCGTTTCGGAGGGAGCTCAGGAGGATAGTCATGCTATTCGTCCTGAGGGGTCCGGTGCCACTGATGCTGAGAAGGCCAAGGAGACTCCTCTTCTTTGAATCTGACTTCGGGGAGATCAGTTTTCGGGGCTGCGTCCCATTATTTCTGTAATAATTTTAACTTATGCCCACGGGGCTAATACAATTCCCTTTACTATTTTTTTTATATGCTTACATTTCTTGGCTCGAAATATTTTGCATATTTTTATAATTGATGGACCGGTTATGTTTATTTATGCATACAAACATAGTTTGGATTTAGGCTCGAAATTCGATGCATTCATGCATAGTTTATTCGAATTATCCGTTTCCAACCTCGTTATTTATCAAGGTCGTACATTACTTTAACCATGAACTGAAAAGTACTTATATGGCATGTAATATGAATGATTTGGTTAATCTTATAGTCACTTTTCCTCATCCTTAGTATCTTAGCTCCGAAGTTATGAGTTCGAAACTATTTTAAGATGTTCCAGCCTCGATCTCGACATATTTCGTGATGGGTTTAGGCTCCCATTTATCATTGATCGATAATTTGGCTGGTTTGTTCCAAACCTGTTATGCTTGCACATCTGGTTAACTCCAAACGTTTTTGGTTTTTGGTAGTTCGGTAATGTCCGAACTATCTAAGCCCGTGTACTTGGTTATTTCCAAATACTTAATGTTTTTGATAACTCGGTTAAGTCCGAACTATCTAAGCTCGCTCGGTTAAGTCCGAACTATCTAAGCTCGCGTATTTGGTTATATCCAAATACTTTTTTATTTTTTTTTATTTTTTTTATTTTTAAGCTGGAGGTATGTATACCAATGATGCCCCCTTAATATCCTATGAGTGTGACCATAGGTTATTAAATTAAGAGAGATTGCAAAAATAAAAATAAATTACATGTGAAACAAAGTAGACCCTTTATTTGAAATTCAAAAACAAACTAAGTACAGAAAATCATGGTTACGGGCGACACTTCCTACACTATTGATAATATGGTCTAAGGTGTTCGCCATTCCATGCTCGTGGTATGAGGCTCCCATCTAATCTCGCAAGTTTGTATACGCCAGGGCGGATGACTGATTCTATCTGGTATGGTCCTTCCCAGTTTGGCCTGAGTACTCCTGCTGCTGAATCTCGGGTTGCTAAGAATACGCGTCTCAATACCAGATCTCCTACTCCGAACTTTCGACTTCGAACCCTTTTATTGAAATATCTTGTTGTTCGTTGCTGGTAAGCAGCATTTCTCAGCTGAGCCTCCTCCCTTTTTTCTTCGATCAAGTCTAGGGTTTCTTTGAGCTGAGTATGATTGGAACTTTGGTCGTAAATCTGAGTTCGAATCGTTGGAATTTCGACCTCAATGGGCAACATTGCCTCGCAGCCGTATGCTAGAGAAAATGGGGTATGTCCAGTTTATGTCCGAGCTGTAGTTCTATATCCCCAAAGGACTTGGGGTAATTCCTCAGGCCATCGTCCCTTCGCTTCTTCCAACTTTTTCTTCAAGGAACTCTTGAGAGTTTTATTAACGGCTTCGACCTGACCGTTCGCCTGAGGGTGAGCCACTGACGAAAAGCTCTTGATTATACCGTTCTTGTTACAAAAGTTGGTAAATAAGTCGCAGTCAAACTGGGTTCCGTTGTCAGACACAATCTTTCTTGGCACTCCATATCGGCATACGATGTTCTTTACCACGAAATCTAGGATCTTCTTTGAAGTTATGGTCGCTAGTGGTTCAGCCTCTGTCCATTTTGTGAAGTAATCAACCGCGACCGCAGCATACTTTACTCCTCCTTTGCCAGTTGGGAGTGAGCCTATGAGGTCGATGCCCCATACCGCAAAAGGCCATGGGGACGTCAACATGGTTAGTTCGGAAGGTGGAGCTCGGGGTATCGTGGCGAATCTTTGGCACTTGTCGCACTTTTTCACGAACTCGAAAGAATCCGTTTTAATGGTTGGCCAGAAATATCCTTGGCGTATAATTTTCTTGGATAGGCTATGCCCCCCGGTATGATCTCCGCAGAACCCTTCATGAACTTCTCTAATAATCTTCTTTGCCTCGGGGGGAGTCACACATCTGAGCAATGGCATGGAATACCCTCTTCTGTATAGCCTTCCATCCAGGATGGTGTAACGAGGAAGTTGATACATTAGTTTCCGAGCCTGACTTCGATCTTTCGGAAGAATTCCATTTTCGAGGTATTCAACGATCGGGCTCATCCAGGTCGGTTCTGTCTCGATCATGCACACATCTTCCTTGTCTGACTCAGTAATGCTGGGTGCTGACAAGTGTTCTACGGGTACAACATTCAGCTCCTCATTTTCAGTGGAAGTGGCGAGCCGAGCTAAGGCATCTGCATTTGAGTTTTGTTCTCGGGGAACCTGTTCGATTGCATAAAACTCAAAAAACTCCAATGCGTACTTTGCCTTCTCCAGATAAGCTGCCATTTTTGCGCCACGAGCCTGGTACTCTCCCAAGATTTGATTAACTACGAGCTGAGAGTCGCTGTAACAATGTATAGCTTTGGCCTTGAGTTCCTTTGCTATTCGTAGTCGCGCCAGTAAAGCCTCGTACTCAGCTTCATTATTAGATGCTTTAAAGCCGAACCTTAATGCAGAGTGAAATTTGCTCCCTGCAGGAGTGATCAAAATAACTCCTGCCCCCGCTCCATTTTCATTTGACGACCCGTCGACGTAAAGTTTCCACAGCTCGTGGGCCGTGGTTGTTACCTCGTCATCAGCGATGCCGGTGCACTCCACTATGAAATCCGCCAACGCTTGTGCCTTGATGGTCGTCCTCGGATGGTAGGTGATCTCGAATTGTCCGAGTTCAACAGCCCACTTTAGGAGTCGACCAGACGCCTCTGGTTTAGACAAGACTTGCCTTAGTGGTTGATCTGTTAATACATGGATAGGATGTGCCTGAAAGTAAGGGCGGAGCTTTCGAGATGAGTGGATCAGACTGAGGGCGAGCTTCTCCATCAGTGGATACCTTGACTCTGCCCCCAGTAATCTTTTACTGATATAGTAGACGGGTTTCTGTATTCTCTCTTCCTCTCGGACGAGCACCGCGCTTATCGCGTGTTCGGTAGTTGAGAGGTACAGGAACAGTACTTCTCCCGTCTCAGGCTTTGATAGGATGGGCGGTTCGGCTAGGTGCTTTTTGAGCTCCTGAAAGGCTAGCTCGCACTCATCTGTCCATTCGAACTTCTTACTTCCTTTCAATAAGTTGAAGAATGGGAGACCGCGGTCTGTTGACTTCAAGATGAACCTGCTCAGAGCTGCCATCCTGCCAGTCAGGCTTTGAACATCTTTATGCTTCCGAGGCAAAGGCATATCGATGAGGGCCTTTATCTTGTCGGGATTAGCCTCGATCCCACGAGAATTGACAATGAAACCCAGAAATTTTCCTGAAGACACCCCAAAAGTGCACTTCTGAGGATTCAACTTCATGTTGTACTTTCTGAGCACGCCAAAGCACTCTTCGAGGTCATCAACATGGTTCTTGTTAAGTTGAGACTTTACAAGCATGTCGTCAACATAAACTTCCATGTTGTTCCCTATTTGCTCTGAGAACATCATGTTTACGAGCCGCTGGTACGTGGCTCCGGCATTCTTGAGTCCGAATGGCATGACATTGTAGTAGTAGAGCCCTTTATCTGTAATGAAGCTCGTATGCTCTTGGTCGGGGGCATGCATGGGAATCTGGTTATATCCAGAATAGGCATCCATGAACGACATCAGACCATGCCCCGCCGTGGCATCCACGAGCTGATCAATTCTCGGCAGGGGGAAACAGTCTTTCGGGCAGGCCTTGTTGAGGTCCGAGTAGTCAATGCACGTCCTCCATGTCCCATTGGGTTTCGGGACCAACACTGGATTGGCCACCCAATCAGGGTAAAAAGCGTCCCTTATAAAATTATTTGCTTTCAGCCTGTCCACCTCCTCCTTTAGTGCTTTCTTTCTGTCTTCATCCAGCTGCCTTCGCTTTTGCTGCTTCGGGGGAAAGCTTTTGTCTATATTCAATGCGTGGCTCGCTACATTAGGGCTTATTCCCACCATGTCAGAGTGGGACCATGCGAAGACATCCTGGTTTTTCTTCAGAAAGCAAATTAATTGCTATTTTGATTCGTCTTGGAGGTGTTTCCCGACCTTCACCTTTTTTGAGGGATCAGATTCATCGAGCTGAACCTCTTCGAGCTCCTCCAAAGGTTGGAGGTCAACCTTCTCTTCAATCCTTGGATCGATCTCCTCATCAATTTCTAAAACTGTCCCATCTTTATTCTGTATGACAACAAGTGCTTGCGCGCTTGTTTGTTTCTTTCCCCTTAAGGAAATGCTGTAGCACTCCCTTCCTGCCAATTGATCTCCTTTCAATGTTCCGACCCCGCTTGGAGTTGGGAACTTAAGGGCTAGATGCCTTACAGATGAAACTGCCCCCAGCCCGACCAGGGCGGGTCTCCCGAGCAATACATTGTAGGCAGATGGTAACTCTACTACCACGAACTCCATCATCTTGGTCACTGAGACTGGATAGTCTCCCAAGGTCACAGGGAGTTCAATGGACCCCATACAGGCGGTTCCTTCTCCAGAAAAGCCGTACAAAGTGGTTGCACAAGCCTTCAGGTCGCGAAGGGAGAGTCCCATTTTTTCTAGGGTTGCTTTATAAAGAATGTTAACTGAGCTCCCATTGTCTATGAGAACTCGGCGCACTCTTTTGTTGGCAAGCTGTAGGGTGATGACGAGTGGATCATGATGAGGGAACTGGACGTGGGAGGCATCCTCCTCGGTGAAGGTTATAGGCTGAGTCTCAACCCTTTGGCTTTTTGGTGCCCTTGGTTCGGGTTCATATGGAGACCCGTCCCCTGTCTTCAGCTCATTCACATATCGTTTTTGAGCATTTCTGCCCCCTCCTGCGAGATGAGGACCTCCCGAGATGGTTATTACGTCCTCTCCATCTATCGGCGGAGGCCTGTCCTCATCCCGAGATCGGGAGTTATTATTCTGTGCTGCCGGAAGCGCGGCTACTCTCTGGCTAGCAGTAGCCTGTCCAGTATTCTGGTTTTTGACGTACTACCGGAAATAACCTCTCGAGATCAACCCTTCGATCTCGTCCTTCAGCTGTCGGCATTCATCAGTTGTGTGGCTGGTGTCCCTATGAAATCGACAGTATTTGTTGGAATCCCTCTTGGATTTTTGATTCCTCATAGGGTCCGGACAACTGAAGGGGACCTGGTTTTCATTAGCCAGGTATATGTTTTCCCGAGACTCGTTGAGCTCGGTGTGCACTTTATATACGGAGAAATACCTTTCTCCTTTTCTCTTCTTTCCTCCATCAACCTCGGGATTATTTCCCTCGCTATTTTTCCTCTTGGAGGGATTCTCTGAGGTAGGCTGTGTAACTGCTGGGTCAACCGAGGTTGAGGCGGAGTTAATGTTTATCGTTGTAGTTTCGGTCTGCGAGGTCACCTTGAGTGTTGACCTCGCCTCCTCTACATTGACAAATCTCTGCGCCCGTCTGTTAAACTCAGTTATCGACCTCACCGGTTTCCCTTGCATGTCATCCCAAAGGGCACTCCCGGGCAAAACACCAGCTCGAATGGCCATCAAATGCCCACTGTCATCCACGTCTCGAGCTCGGGCGACCTCTAGATTAAATCTTGTCAGGTAGCTCTTTAGTGTTTCGCCCGGTTGTTGTCGGACGTTAGTCAAAGTGGATGCTTCGGGTCTGACTCCCATCATAGCTCAGAACTGCTTCTTGAAGTCTCTAGACAATTGATCCCACGAAGTTATAGAATGTCTCTTGTACTTCTCGAACCAACTCTTGGCAGGCCCGGCCAATGATGTCGGAAACAACATACATCTGAGCTCGTAACCCACGTTACTAGCTCTCATGATAGTGTTGAATGTACTCAGATGGTTGCATGGGTCGGTTTTTCCTTCAAACGCTGGGACGTGAGGAATCCGGAACCCTTGGGGGAACTGAGTGTTAGAAATATTGGGAGCAAATGGCTCGAGCTCCTCATCAGAGTCCTCATATCGACCGTTCCCTTGTTCATTCTTCAAAAGCCTAAAGGCTTTTTCGAGCTGATCGATCCTTTCTTGTACTGGGTCCTTAGGCGGTGTTTGGAATTGATAGTCATTAATCGCGATCCCAGGCTCGCGTCTCCGTGAGGGATCTCTACGCCCATTCAGATGATTCCTAAGATCCGAGTTTGTCTGATCTCCCTTTCCCCTGCTCTGATTCAGGTGATTGCGCAGGTCGGGATGGCTCTTGTGATTTCCAGTATTTTTACGACCCCGGTCGTGTTTACTGACAGACCTAGTTTCTCCGGACTCATCTCTAGTGAAACTCATCGATCGGTCATTTCGTGGTGGATCCTTTCTACGTCGCCTTGTCCCTGCAGTGCGAGATCGGGACGTCTGACTTCTCTCGGATGGCGCGCCTTTCCGCCCCTGGAACGTCTCCCTGTTTTCTTGTCTTTCCCCTGTACGCCCTTGATCCTAATCTCGATCAGGTTGAGCGTTCCTGCGGGGAGGTGAAGGATATCTTATGGGAGACAGAGGAAACCGTATAGGTGACGGTGGTTGCCGTCCTTGCCTCGGCCTGGAGGGTCCAGAATTTGCCCGAGATGGGCCAGTTGCGTTTGGTGCACTACCAGGAACCTGAGTCCGAGCCTCGGCAGGAGCCCGGTTTTTCTCAGTTCCTGCAGGCACTTCCACAGGTGGATTAGGCGGGACCCGAGCTCAGGTACTCCTCTGAGGCCTAGAAGGAGCAGATGGCTCTGTTGGTGCTGGAGGTTGCGCTGGCCTCCTTGTGGTAGCATTTTTTCGTGGACGCCCACGGGGCCTCCGGGGAGGAACGTGCACGTCCCTTGGAGGAGGGACTTGGTCTTCGCGCGGAAGCGGGGGCTGAGCCACCTGCGCCTCCGCGGCTATCCTAGTCAACTCCTCGTTACGTTTGTTGGCATCTGCCAGCAGTTGTTTCAGCTGCCGATTCTCCAATTCTACAATAGGGACATAACGCTCAGGGTTATAATACATGTCCTCATCCCTTGGTTGTGGAGGTGGTCCCCGGGAATCGGAGGACCCACTCCTTTCTTCAGCGTCCGGGTTCTCCATCGGTTGTTTTCCAGGACGCCTTGGGTAATTTTCTTCAGGAGTGTTCTGATTGTTTGCAGCCATGAATCTCTCTGGGATGGATGCTTGAGGCTCTCAATGGAAGCACCAAACTGTTGACGCCGTTTTTCGTCAACAGATAAAAGAAGAGAGCACGTAAACAATTAAAGACAATAGCTAAAACAAACAAACCAATCAGACACACGGTTTTTACGTGGTTCAGCAGTTAAATCTGCCTAGTCCACGAGTCTCTGTTATTAATCTCAAGATTATCTCTGAACAATTCTTTAGCATGAATTCTCCAGAGTTTTCTCTTAAGGATCAGAATTTCGGTCCTTTACAATGGTGCATGACTTCTCTATTTATAGAGAAGGATGCAGAATACCATCCCACATATTTTGGGTAGTTAATCTTTTGTGAATATAAATAAATGGCTTTAAATGCCAACAATCAGATATAAAAGGAAACGTTCCCCAAAGATCAGGAAACGCATAACTGACTAAATAATATCCCACGATTTTTGGGGATTTACATCAATAAATGAGGATTATATCCCATATCTACAATACTTGTAGATATTCAAGGTAATCATAGCGTATCTCCAAGGCTTCAGCATCTAAGGTTTCACGTCATTGTGCGAGCCACTGACATTTCCCGAGCTGACATTGCTTTCGAGATAGCATATCGAGCTCGAGATCCCTGCTCCGAAGTTGTTCCTGAAGATGAGGGGCTCACAGAGCTATCCTTCGAGATCGAGATCATTTCGAGGTCACCATATTCGAGGTCTGTATCATACTTTGCAGGCTCCGATTTACAATCGTAGAGCATACCCTAACCCTCACGAGACCATTTAATGCGAACTCAGCTTTCGAGGTCATATTTGCTATGGCTCGAAATCTGGGTATAACAACTATAAATTCTTGTTAATTATAAAAAATATATATACCAGCAGTATGATTGACCATTTCTTTATTTGTCAAAAAATGAATAATTATTTAACCTTGCAGCAAACAGTTAACACAGTTTTATATAAACACTGAAAGATACATATATATCATAATAACAATACTCATGTTAAGCAACAATAATAATGCTCACTAGGAGCAAGATTATAGATATTCTTAAGCTTTGTGTGTAATCAAACTGTTTATTAGACATATGGTAACACATAAAACATTAAAAATAATAATTGTATGGTTAGATAACCATAATCGACAATAATCATAATACTTTAACCCTAATAGTTGATTAATATTGTTGTTATTCTTAGAACAATCTATTCGAAATTGTACCATTTATTAGATGTTAAATAGTCATTAATTTAAGTATGATACTATATAAAACTTAAATTACTTCACAAAATCTATAAAAAATTATGAATTTCTATTAAGTAATACTTTAGTCGACGTGTTTGTGACCTTTGCCAACGTGTTTGTGACCTTTGGGGTATTTAATTGATTTTTGTCAGCATTATTAAGTAATGTGTTGACAAAAATATCACTATTAAAAATGAATTCGGGTAAAACTACTTTTCCCATTGCAATAAAAACTAATGCTTCGGTAATTCGGAAATGCGCTCTTTTGTCGGAGCTTTATAGAATGATGCTGGCAAAAGTTAATAACAACGACACAAATTACTAAAAGAAAAAACAGTATCATGGGCGACGTATGTCGCCCCTAATAAAATGTGCTTAATGGTGTACATTACGGATGATTAATGTGTCGCCTCTAATATTGCAATATCAGGGGTGACACTGTCACCCTTAAAAGGTGAGATATCGCCTCAAATGTTTTCATATGTGGCATAACTTTTGGTCAATGTGTCGCCCCTGATATGTCACCAGTTGCCTTTGATAATAGATTATTAGGGGTGACAACGTCGCCCCTAATACTATTTCATTTAAGAAAAAATAATATAATTATTTTAATTTTTGAAAAATAATTAATTAAAATTTAAATCATTAAAACAAATATATTAAAAATAAAAATATTATATTAAATATTCAAATTAGTTCATTAAGATAACAAACATACATATTGTAAATATAATTAAACAATAACTAACAATAATATAAACCTAGTCTCCTAAATCAGTTGTTTCATCCTCCATATTGTCTTCCTATTGCGGTTGTGGTGGTTGTGGCGGCTGCGGTGGCATCGGCTATGGATATTAGGGAGGTAATGTGGATGATCCTGTTCCATACATGTAGGGATACGGCAGCTGCGACGATGATGAAATCGGTCACGAATAAGGTGATGGTGTTGGTCCATACATGTATGGAGGTGACATGGGTTGAGACGGCGCTGCCCCGTACATGGAAGGATAGGCTGGAGCTGGATGTTGCTAAGACGAAGCTCTAGAAATGTTGTCGCTATCAGGAATAGGCGGCACCTGAATGTGGTGGTCGAAATGAAGGTGGAAGAAATTGGGTCAAGTAATTGACTTGTTCAGTCAAAGACTTTACTACATTCTCCAAATTATCGTATTGTTCTGCTGAACGTTGAGGGGGGGCTTCAGACTCGCTAAATCTTGAGCAATGGGTAGATCATGACCCATACCCCTTCAATTTTCACCCCACTCCTTGTTCGTGTCCACGCCTATTACCCAGTACATTTTGTAACAACTCCACCTGATCAACTATTGTCGAACCATCTTCATTGGAAGCGGGTGCTTGTTGAGTTTGTAACTCATAATTAGTTATTAGTTTTCCAATTTTTTAGAAAACGTTAGGGACAATAATAATAAATATAACTCTATGAATATTAAAAAAGATAATTTAAACTTACATAACCTTGGCGAGCATCATCGTTCACAAAATCATTTGTTGCTTTCTTCCAATGGTACTCATTCCATGACTCAATAAGGTCCGGGTTTGCCTAAAAAATAAAACTCAAATGTTAGAGAACATGTAATTTTAAAGAAACTATTTTGATAACATTTTAACTTTAACTTACTCTTTCGTAGCGGATGGCTGCCAACGATTTAGTACCTTGCGTTATACAATACTTTTGTTGACTTTTGTGAGTACGCAAAAAAATTCGGATTTGTTATAACTCACAAATCTGCTTCCACTCCTCCTTGGAAACATCATTGGTTGGGCTGTTTAGAACCTTGTCCCAATCCTTTGTTCCTTTATAGTATTCATCAAAGTGTTTGCGTCTTAATGTTTTCCTATGACGGTATCGATATTTCATCTCTCACTCGATACCTTCTTTACACTTTGAGTAATCCTTGCGGCCCTCTAATTGATAATACCACTAAATTGAAATATTTTTTTTACCTGGATTGTTGAACAACCTACTCTCCGAGATCCACAATCAAAACAAAATTTGATGAGTTGGTGTCATATACAACATCAACATCAATAATCATATCTGAAGCGTCTGGAAAGTCCCAAACTCGAGATGATTCCCTTCTTGGACAACTTTCCAATCTGTCCTCTAACAGGATCATCGATGTAGAATACATGTTTCGCTTGGCTAGCTAGTATGAATTGTTCATCTTTGGTGAATACATTTTATCACCAAAGAAAAGCAACAAAAATGAAATATATTTTAACACTAGCAGTTTTAAGATGTCTTCTAAAGTCTTATGATACCATAAAAAAATTATGATGTTTTATAAGCTCTTATTTTATAATGTTTAAAAGCATTATTAATTCCTATTTTATTTTCTTAATTAGTTTTTTTTAATTATCAAACTTACTTTTTCAACTTACAAATTAATATTAAATTTACAAATAATATTATTTTTGAAAATTTGAATATATGAATGATTTATTTTTACATTAGTAAATTTGTTAATATTAAATTAAATTATTTATCTAATTTTTTAATTTATTTTAAAATTATTTATCTAATTTTTTAATTTATCTAAGCTTAGAGAATTGGTACATAAGCTTTTGGACAAAGGTATTGAAACCTTGTTCAAGTTGGTGATCCCCAATACTCTAAACTTTGGTTGTGTGAGAGTTCTTGTTCTTATTATTGTTCTTTTTCTTTTTTAATTCTTTCTTTAGTATGTATATATATGTATACTTTGAGTTGTTTTCTTCTTCTTCTTCTACATCTTTTCTATTTATTTGTACATTTAGCAATTCGGTTGTAACATTTATTTTAATCAAAGCTTTGTTGTATTTCTTGCTTAGAGTTGTATTTTGGTTTCACTATTTCCACTGAATAATAATTTTTAATGCCCTAATCTCCAGGGACCGTTACAATGTGCATTTTAAATAGTGCTAAACTCGCTAATCGAGTAATTTGGTCATAATCGTGTAACTAAGTATGATTAGCAGTTTATGGTTAAAATTTTTGGTTAAGATACAACGTTTTTTCACTAAAACGTTTACTGTATAAATTTACATCCCAAAAATATAATTTAAAGGTTAATTACAACCAAAGATTTACAACTAGCCGACCTATGCGAAAAAATAGGGTTTAACCCTAGTTCCTCTTTAAACCCTCGACTGTGGCGGTCGAGCAGCCGCATATGTACACATCGTCACCTAAGCTCTCCAACCCAAGGATGGTCTACTTTTCTTTTGCCTTTACCTGCACCACATAGCACCCATAAGCCAAAGCTTAGCAAGAAAACTTAATATGCTCATGAACAAGTAATAACATTTTACTAAATCATAATAGACATGCCTAGCAATAATAGCCCTATTCATGCATGAAAATAAGTTCAGATAATGATGGTGGATCCTGCCCTCCTGTATGGATTAATATCAAGTGAGTCCTAATCAGATAAGTGATTTACACTTTGAGATTCTGACGATCATGCTGGGACGTGTAGCCCTAATTAGATGAGTGACTGATGAGTGAGTCACTAATTTAAACTAGATGAGTGACTGATGAGTAAGTCACTAACTTAAACCAGATGAGTGACTATGGAGTCACAAACTTGAATCATATGAGTGACTGATGAGTGAGTCACTAAATTAAACTAGATGAGTGAATATGGAGTCACAAACTTGAATCGGATGAGTGACTGATGAGTGAGTCACTAACTTAAACCAGATGAGTGACTATAGAGTCACAAACTTGAATCTGATGAGTGAGTCACTAATTTGGGCTCCGCACCCTTAGCCATGTGATGATGCAGTCACCTGGGCCTTCTGGCCATGGCTCTAAGTAACTAGCCATTAGGCTAGACAAGCGCTTTTAGTTTTCATCGAACTTGAGGTCGGTCAAGCATTAATGCTCATGATGAGTCATTCAATGCTTATGTTGATTAGATCTAATCATTTCGGCTTGTGTTGAACACATCAATGCCATTCTTGACTCTTAAGCCAATACCATACGATTTGTGCCGATTTCTGACTCATGGGTCAGTGCCATACACAAGTAAGCAATGCAACCAGGCATATATCATATGTCAAATATCCAAATGTAGGGCATTCAACATGCTTACTTAATAATCAATAGCATAATTATGATCATGCACATTTACAGAGACTCAAGCTCTGATCAATCTCATATTCAATATTCATGTCATGCCCTAATCACATGTATCTCATGCATCACATACTGAGTGCAGTTTTCTTACCTCTGGTTCAAGCGAGAAATAACAAATGAACAACCCTTGAGAACGATCGATCATTTGATTCCCTTAGCGGTCACCTAGTCATAACCAAATAAAACTTCCAATTAATGAAATCAACAATAAAAGGTTATTGACCTAAACCTCACTCCCGGGACCTCAAATCGTACTCAAACGATTAGTAGATTTGATCTCGAGCCTTAGGAATTGAAACCCCAAGCCAAAAACCCTAAAAAAGGCCCAAAATAGGACCCTGGAAAAACAGGGTAGCGCTACAGCGCTGCCCCCCTAGCGCCCCAGCGCTACAATCAGAGTTGACTGGCCCTGGACAGCGCTGTAGCGCCCTCCCTTGGGCAGTATAGCGCTAGGACTAGCCTGAATCAGCCCTAATTCTTTGTCCTTCGAGTTTTACAATTCCAAGCTTCACAAACTGATCCTAAACTTCATTCAAACTCCCAAATGAACCCAAATATTCACTCTACAAGTCCTAGGCATCAAAACCTAATCAACCTTTGCCAAAAACTCCATTGAATTCTCACCATCCAACTCAAAATCCCAACTGAACATCAAAAGGAAAACAGAGCAAGAACCAGAGTTTCAATGGTTAAAAACTTACCTCAAGCTCAGTAGACCCTCAAGGCTTAACTCCCTAGCTTGAATCCTCAAAAGAAGCTCAAAAATTCAAAGAGAAAAGAAGAAGAAAAACAATCGGGAGAAGAAAGGAACTATGTTCTGTTTTGGTTAGCTTTCTACAACTTCTAATGGCTGATATATATCCTTAGGTCAAAAGACCAAAATTCCCCTAGGTCATTTAAAGTCCTCTTAAGGCTACCAAGGGTAAAACCGTCATTTCTCCTCTATCTCGTTAATCATAATTAACACCCTCCAATTCCCGTTACTCACAATATTCTCAAAAGCTAATAAATCATACCCCATTACCATTTAATTTCCGGTAATGTACTAATCCTCAAATTACCCCGAGCCCCGAAATTAACCTCGTTGTGACCAAACCGATAACTTACATTCAAAGATCTTCTCATGCCGAATGACTCTAACAAATCCACATTATGATGTGGTTTTACTCATAATTCACCAACATGCATGAAAATATACAAATGTGCCATCAACTGGCCAAATTACCAAAATGCCCTTATAATGAAAAGTTGACTCATAGGCATGCATTTATCATCATATAATAATATAATTTACATAATCATGTAATAACATAATAAATCAATTATGGCACTCCCGGCCTCCTAATCAAGGTCCTAAACCTTATTAAAAAATTTGGGTCATTACAAATATATATTCTCTAACAATATTTGCATCAACTTTTATTATTGTACATTAGATATCAGTTGTAAAAATTGTGTCAAATATATCAATTATTAATTTTTTGTACTAAATATAACACAATATTTATATCTTCTATTGAAGTGGGGTCTTATTATTCCAAAAAAGTCAAGCTTCACCTCTTTTATATATATTTATATACTAGGTAAAAGCGACGTACAATGCACGTTTGTTTAGTTTTAAAATTATAAACATTGTATATAATTTTAATAAAAACTGGTTCACTATCTTTTTGAAAATATATATATTTTTATAATCGAATGAATTATAGTTCTATATTATATATAAATATTTATATTAATAATCTTTACATATATGACATCTAAACATAACGTTGACATAGATATATATTTACATTATTACATGACATACATATAAAATAGAAGAATATTTAAAAAGAAATTGATAATAGAAATAAAATAAGAATAGAAAAAGTCATATATATATAAAATAAGAATATATCTCGCAATGTCCTTTAGTGAATTTGATGAAGAATAAAAGCTCCAATCACTTGATAAAAACAAACTATCATACAAATTTATAAGATAAAAAAATAATATGCATGTCTTTATTATTTTTTAATAAATATGATTTAATTATTTAAATTATCATAAAATATCTTAAAAATATCTTATTTTAATTAATTAATTTATTTATTTTTGTTTAAGTTTATGTTTGTTCTAATTTTTGAATTTGGCAGTGACAACAAATTATTATATATTATATGTTTAATATAATATTAAGTTTGATTAAATTTTATTTTAGTTATAAAATATATGGTTTTATTATTTTTAAATAATTATCATTGTAAAATATCTCAAAAATATCTTATTTTAATTTGTTTAATTATTTATTTATTTATTTAAGTTTAAGTTAGATTTACAATTTACTGTTAAATATAAGAATATTCTATTAAATATAAGAATATTCTGTTAAAGTTAACTGAAAAAAATTAAAAAACCGTTAAAACTAAGAATTTCCGTTATCTACACACTTTTTATATAGAATAGATATATTATATCTATTTATATATATTAGCTCTTCCAGATGAACACGATGATTCTCGTTATGTGGACAAAAGGTGAAGTTACTGAATTTGACTTATGCTTCTCAATAAAAATAAGAGGAGTTATGACAAAAAAATATATTTGTTTAAAAAAAAATTAATAATTCTTGGCAAAGTAAACACACTAGTTGAATACACTCTATATCTTATTATATATTCTCAATGCCTTATTAGAAAAGTTATTTTATGGCATTTGGGACTAGCTCAAGTAGTTGAGTGGGAGAAGGGAAAGTTTTAAATTCCATTACATAAAAAAAATTATAAAAAATTATCAAAAGAATCACCAATTAAAAAATATAATGCATATTTGAAGAAATTAACATATAAATAAATTACAAATAAAAAAAGAAAACCATAAATATAGCTAGTACTTATTAGTAAGTTCAAATTTATATAAAATTAATTGATAAGTCATATGATAGTTTATATTTAATATGTACTTCATGTTAAGTTAATTTTACTTTTCTTTTCTTTACCATGCATGACTATCGGTTATACTGATTTATCTTCTAAAAAGCTTGATCAATTTGTAGTCGTTTTTGCAAATGAGATGTAATTATAGTACTTTTACTTCATTAGCTATCTAATATGTGGGGATCTTATTATATATTTAGTACTTAATTGGTATACATATATATAATTATAATTATAATTGAAATGTGTCTTTTTTAATTGCCAAGTTTGGTCAGCCTAAGAGTCTTCCCATATAATATAATCAATCTTAATTTGCAATCTCCCTATCCAAAGAACATCAGAAGTATAGAATATTTGAAAGTGAGTCGACCATTTTCTTTGTTTGTTGTTGTTTTCAGCAGGTACTTTATCTAATTAAAAAAGCCATGAGGGCCATTTATTCAAATATAATCTAGTAAGCTTGCAATTATGATCTAATTGGATAATATATCTGTAATTAGTATATAGGTGCGTTCTCATCATTGGAAATATTTATATTTATATATTGCTTCGCAAATCACAAATATACTTAAATAGTTTATGTATGATAATTGATAAAGTTCTACTGGATGACTAATAAAAGTAACCAAATAAACTAGTGATACATTCACATTGTACGAGTTTTGAATGCCTGAGACAACGACATTTAAGGACAAAAATATGATTGGTATATCAGCACTATATGTATAAACTAAGTTTTACGATACTGTAAGCCAAATTTAATTGGTAAGATATAGTACTAATTCTAAAAAGCTTTCATTTTTCCTTTTTTTTTTATGCTAATTATACAAAATTTATTGGACCGACAATGTAGTACACATGGAGATCGCAATTCTCTTGGCTAAAATTCGATCTTGATCCCAAAGGTTAAATAATAAAACTCCTCTTTCTTTCTTTTTTATTTTTCATTTTCAGAAAGTACACAGACGAAGAATGCAATGACAAATATGTGTGATCCTCCGTTTGAACTTTGAAGATACATCTAATATAACGGCGCCGTAAGGTGTATTTAAGATAACACCTGATCAATGATAATAAATATATATATACTAGGAAGTTGCAACTTGAAACGTTTTTTTTGTTTTTAAAACTGTAAATATTATTTATAATTTTAATAAAAATTGATTTAGTATTATCATTTTTTTTAATATATATATATATATAATAGAATGAATTATAGTTGTATAATATATATAAATATTTATATTAATAATTTTTACATATATCACATCTAAAAACAAAGTCAACTTAAAGTGTTTCTTTAGTTTTAAAACTGTAAATATTATCTATAATTTTAATAAAAATTGGTTTAGTATTGTTTTTTAAAATATATATATAATAGAATTAATTATAGTTCTATGGTATATATAAATATTTATATCAATAATCTCTACATATATGACATCTAAAAACAAAGTTGACATAAATATATATATATATATATATATATTTACATGACATATATATAAAATATAATAATATTTAGAAAGAAATTAAAAATAAAAATAAAATAAGAATTGAAAAGTCACAGTGTAGACAGTAATTGAGAGAGAGATTTGAAAAATGTTGTAGCACACAAATTTCATTGAATAAAACAGTATATATATTACAAGAGATCAGCTCAAGAAGCTTCGAAGAATAAAAGTTTGTTACAACTGAATTTGCTATAACAGAAAACCAATTCGTACAACTTGACAGAATTAATTAACCTACTAAGTCATAATTAGAATAAATTATAGCTCTAATAGCCACCCTCGAGCTATATTTGGAGTATTCCAAATGAAGCTTTATTACATAAAAACTGAAACCGTGGTGATGAAATAGGCTTTGTAAAAAGATATGCAGGCTGTTCTTCAGAGGGAAGGTATCTAACATCAAGTTTCTTTTCTTGAATCTAAGTTCTAACATAGTGGACATCCAACTCGATATGCTTTGCTTTAGAGTTGAAAACAGGATTTAAGGCCAAGGCTTGAGCACCTTGATTATCACACCAAAGGATGGGAACAGCTGTAGAAACTTGAATGTCGAGTTCTTTGTGCAGAGAGTGTAGCCATATAAGTAGTGATGCACACGGGGTGGAGAATTGACGGGGAGTGCTCCCCCCATCCCCGTCCCCGCCCCATCCCCGCTTTTTCCCCGTCGAGGACGGGTGGGGAATCCCCTATTAGGGCGGGGAATCCCCACGGGAACCCATTTATATAAAAAAATAAATTTTAAAATAAAAATTGTAAATTATATGTAAATAAAAATATTGCACAATATTTATTATTTAAAATATTAAACAATATCCTAAATAAAATTTAAAATATTAAAAAATTTACTACTATACTACAAAAAACACATAAAGAAAATATAAAAAATTAAACAGGCAATCGTCGGGGCGGCGAGTGCTATCCCCGTCCCCGCCCCATTTGAGATTCGGGGATTGAAAGTTATCCCCGTCTCCGCCCCGTTCCCCATTTAGACAGGGATTCCCTGCCCCATTAGGGGTGGGTCCCCGCAGGGCCCCGTCCCCATGGGGAAAATGTTCATCCCTACATATAAGCTCAGTGGCAGTGGAAGCAAGAGCTCGATACTCTGACTCAAAACTAGATCTTGATACAGCCTGTTGTTTACGTGAAGCCCAGGCAATGAGATTGTCACCAAGAAAAAGACGATAACCAGTAGTTGATTTTGTATCATCAAGACTTGATGCCCAATCGGCATCAGAAATGGCTTCTAAGGTCAAGACTTTGGATGGTTTATGTAACGCCCTGGATACTCCAAGACCATTACTGTGAACTTTGAACCGTGCTTAACTTGCTAATCGAGTCATTTGGTTATAAACGTATCTAGGTGTTATTAATAGGTTAAGGTGAAAAAAACTTGATCAAAAGGAAATGATATATTTTATTTTAAAAATAAAATTGTTCATGGGCCCATAAAAACGTTTATAAGTTATTTACAATCCAAAATAGTCATTACAGTACAAAAGTTACAACCCACCGACCTAAGCGGAAAGAATAGGGTTAACCCCCTAGTTCCTCAGAGAAACTCCTTGGCCGTGGTGGTCAAGCGGTCACATATGTATACATCGCCACCTAAGCTCTCCACTCAAGGCTAGGTGAGCTTTTCTTTCCTTTTACCTGTACCACATAGCACCCATGAGCCAAGGTTCAGCATGAAAACTCATTACTGCACGTATATAACATCAAATGATGATCATGGTAATCATACAGAGCTTATAGCCCTAAACAGATGAGTGAATATCACTTCAAGGTTTTGGTAACATTGTTGGGGCTTGTAGCCCTACTCAGATGAGTGACTGATGAGCAAGTCACTAACTTAAACCAGATGAGTGACTGATAAGTAAGTCACTATCTTAAACCAGATGAGTGACTGATGAGTAAGTCACTAGCTTGAATCAGATGAGTGACTGATGAGTGAGTCACTAACTTGGGCTCCGCACCCTAGCCATGTGACGATGCAGTCACCTGGGCCTTCTGGCGCTAGCTCTAAGTGACTAGCCATTAGACTAGACAAGCACTTTTGTTTTTCATCGAATTTAAGGTCGGCCAAGCATTTCATGCTTAGGACGCTAATGCTTATGTCAATTAGATCTAATCTTTTCGGCTTGCATTAAATACGCTAAAACTGTTCTTGACTCTTAATCCAATACCATATGACCAGTGCTCAGTACTATTGCCGAACTTAACTATTAAGTCACAACTTCACAGCTAATATTGACACCATTGCCGATTCTGACTAATAAGTCAGTGCCATTCACAAGTAAGCAAGATTTGCTAAGCATTTGATATGCAATCAATGTCCATATTTAAACACTCAACATGCCTCAATAATAATTATGCATGTCACATATGGGGTGCAATTTTTGTTAGGAAAAAATAGATTGCCTCAATGGAAATAGGTAAGAATATTACAACTCTAGGCAATATATTACAAATAAATAAAGATCGATTAAATAAGGTTACAACTCTATAACTGAAAGTACAAATAAACAAAAGAAGAAGAAGAAAAGAAAAAGAATAGAATAGTGAAAATACAACTCTAAGCAAAAGATTACAAGTAAAGTAAAAGTGTTTGGAATAAAAGAAAAGAAGATTACAACTCTAAAAAAAATTACAAGTAAATAAAACAAGAGGAATGAGAAGAAAAGCAATAGAAGAAATTGTAAGAACAAAATAAAGAAAACCCTCACTTACACAACCTAAGTGAAGAATGTTGGGGATCACCAACTAGAACAAGGTTTACAACCTTTGTCCAAAAGCTTATTTCCCCCTAACTCAAGCATTAAGGGATCTCTCTCGGATTAAAGGAAATGCTTTATGGAATTATCAAGCCTCAAGGTGTTTCTAGCCAAGTGCTCTAATGGATATAAATGTTGTGTAACGACCCGAATTTGCTAATAGGGCTAAGGGCTTTGATTAGTGTGCCTGGAGGGCAATAAATGATTTAATATGTTGATATATGAATTGATGTGCATATATGATAATGATGCATGTTTAGTTGAGTTAAATGTGCATGTGGGCCCCGTCTGGATATTAGGGGTATAAATGTAATAAATGCTTTGTATATGTGATATGTTTGCGCAGCATGATCCGAGACAGTCCTGGGGAGCGGTTAGCCAGAAAGTCACAACGGGGCTGAGAATCCGACTCGGGGCGAGTCGAGGGGTAATTTGGGTATTAGTTATTATATGGGGTTATCGGGTTATAAAAATAAATATTTGGAGATATATTTGAGGTTAGAATGTCTAGGAGGGAATATTTGGGAAATTTACCGTTTTCCCCTCGGGGACGTTTTTGGTACTCCGAGCCTTGAGGTAGCCTTAAAGCTTAAGCTAAATAAAACAAAACTTAGAATTGTTTAGAATACTTAGAAACCGACTTACGTATTCCCTTCCCAACCGAGGATAGCTTCTAAACTCCCTCCTCTTTACTCTCTAAGATAAACTCAAGGAAATAGGCAAGGGAAGGAAGATAGCCAAGAACTAAGGATTGGAGCTGAGCTTAGGAGACTCTAACCAGAAAACCAGGGCTTGGAGGTTGAGGGATTGAAGCTGGAACTTGGGGGGAAATAACTCTGAATCTAAACTCAGCAAAAGGTAAGCTCTAATTATGGGAATTATGCTTGAATTTCAGTTGTGTTTCTAGGCTATGCATGTGGGTAGAATTTGATCTGTTCTTGAGTGTTTCAGTTGAGTTTTGGAGCAGGTTTTGCTAGGTTTTGATGTTGATATTGATCTGGAATGTTTGTGTTGATTATCTGGAACTGTTAGCTTGGTTATAGGATGAACTGGGTTGAGGAAAAATGCAGGAAAAGATGAAGATTTCTGGGTTTGGAGGCTAGGGTCGCGACCCTAGGAGGGGCACGTCGCGGCCCATGTGCGCGCGCGGCCATGGGAGGCCAAGATGCTTGAGGCGCGCCGTGGCGCTTGGTGATGCGCGCTGCGGCCCGTGTGTGCTCCAGGGAGATGCTAGCCTCTATTTCGAGGCTAGCCGCGGCGCTTGAGGATAGGGTCGCAGATCATAGTGTCAGTTTGTGTTTTTAAGGGTGTTTAGGCTTGGGAACTCAATGGTTAAGGCTCGGGATGGATTTTATCACCCGAAGTGATAGAATTCAAGGTCCCGGAGGTTAGGGTTATGGCTCAAAGTTATTTATTGGATTAGAACCTGATGGATGGTTATTGTTAATGTGTTGTGACTAGGGTTTCGGCGAGGCTCAAGTTAGAGGACTGTGCTCAGGACATCGGTGCTCGGAGAGCTCGGGACTTAGGTTAGAAAACCCTTGTTCCCATAGAGCTTGTATGCAGGGCTGGGCCCAATGTGTTTAAATTGCAGGGCGTAGCCCTTTGATTTAATTTGCTAGTATTTTGCACTTGTTTATTATGCTATGAATGCAATTATGTGAATGATCGGCAAGAGCCAGGAACGGTGTAGACCGAGGTCGGCAGGGGGCTGGGAACGGCGTTAGGCACGTTGAGTGCAAGGTCGAGTACAGCAAGGGGCCGGGAGCAGCGTTGAGCACATGGAGTGCGAGTTGCCAAGGTGGGTCCCTAATAGGATACCTGGGATACCCTCACGGTGTAGACCGCGAACCCAGGGCCTGGTGAAGCGCCTGGGACGGCTAGGTCGTATGTGTTTAGCCTATTGATGGCCAGTTTGTATACTTGGTGTATGTTTTGCATATGTTATTTGTTTTGGGTTTTCTTGCTGGGCTTCGGCTCACAGATGCTCTGTGGTGCAGGTAAGGGCAAGGATGAAAGCCAGCCAACCTTGAGTGTAGCAGGCATGAGCGGCGTGTACATGTTTGGCCAGCCTGGCTGCCACAGCCAGTGGATTTTGGGAGATGTTTGTAAATAAACCTAGATTTTGTCGTTTAGTCGACTTGGTTCAGTTTATGTGTTGTAAATGTTTCTAAACTGTATTTTGGGATCCCAAGTGTTAAACTTTTATGATTTTCAATTAAATGGAATTATTTCTAGAGTTTTTCTCCTGTTTACGGCTTAATTACACTATTTGACCTAAAACCTCGATTAGCGAGTTAAATGCACGTTTTAAACTCACTTGGTAACGGCTCTAAGGAAGTAGGGCGTTACAACTTGGTATCTGAGCGAGCCAAGGTTATTGGTTCTGGAGATTGACCGAACATGTACACTCACTGTCAGTGACAAGCTCGACTCAGGGTTGGTTGGTAAGATTGACTAGTATGCCTGAGTATGTGTTTGAATGCCCTGTTTGCCTGCTTATCTTATATAGAGCATGATGAATGAGTTAACATATGCATGATGATAGGGCATGGCCTGTTGTGTGTTATATGCTATATGAGTTATTGTTTGTGGATGACTAATGTGTTTGGGAGGTGGTTTGGAATGTTGTTATCATGCCTGTTGAGCGGCGTCGTTGGTTGCATGTATATTTGTTGAGATGCCTCGGCAATCAGCTAGACTCCGCAGCAGTAGGGCCGAGGATGACAACCAGGGTCAGGACCCTCCACCTGCCCCACAGAATTGGCAATAGATGTTTGCCGAGATGGAAGCGAGACTACAGCGAACAGAAGAAGAGTTGCAGTAGTTGAGGCAGCAGGCCCCACCTCAGGTCACTGGGCTGCCAGGTCAGCAGGTTGCAGCGCCAGTGCCGGTTCAATCTGTTATGGAGAATAAGTGGGAACCTTTGTATGAGAGGTTCAGGAAACAGCATCCTCCCACCTTTGAGGGTGGATCGGACCCACTGCGGGCAGAGCAATGGATGAATATGACTTTCTTAATTCTGGATTTTATGAGAGTTCAGGGGAATGAGAGGGTAGCATGTGCCAGCTACATGTTTAGAGAGGATGCCCGCATCTGGTGGGACGTGGTGGTTCATAGAAGGGATGTATCAGTTATGACTTGGGAAGAGTTCAGAAACTTGTTTAAATGAGAAGTATTACAGTGTGGCAGATCGAGCAGTGAAGGTTGATGAGTTTATCAACCTGACTCAGAACCGGTCGACGGTGACAGAGTATACTTTAAGGTTTGACAGATTGGCGAAGTCTGCGCCAGATTTAGTACCGACTAATGCGGCAAGAAGGGACAGGTTTGTGTGGGGGTTGAATGTTATGATTGCCCGCGATGCGAATGTTATCTTGGATCCAGAGATTACCACTTATGGTCAGGTAGTGGACAAGGCCCTTACAGCTAAGAGGGTCGAAGATTAGATTTGGAAGGAAAGCGCTGTTAGGCGCGATGCCAGGAGGACAGTGCCTCCTTTTGTTGGATTCAGTCGTGGTGGTGGTTCTAGTGAGTAGTAGAGGAAGGCCCCAGGTTCCTTTGTTCCTCCCAGTTTAGATAGGAGGGCACGGGGTGCTTCCACTGGACGTCAGGGTGGCAGTGACAACTGGAGGTCCAATGTGTCCGCGGTGCAGGCGATGACACCAGGGTGAGTGCAGGATCAGGGCCTGCTTTGTTTGTGGGAGTGCCAGTCATCTGAAGAGGGATTGCCCTCAAGTTAAGAAGGAGGAGAAGAAGAAGAGTGACAGTCTTGCTCCTGCCAGGGTATTCACTTTGACACAGACTGAGGCGGAGGCCAGCCCCTCAGTTGTGACAGGTCAGATCTCTAGTGTTGGTTCTCTGTATACTGCATTTTTTGATTCAAGGGATACTCATTCATTTGTATCTTCTAGAGTGATAGATCGGCTTTGTAGACCTAGTGGTGTGTATGCTAGGGGATTTCAGACTTTGTTGCCAACATGAGAATTGGTAGTCTCTAGGAAGTGGATTATAACGTTGCCAGTAGAGGTAGATGGTAGGGAACTGTCTGTTGATTTGATTGAGTTAGAGATGGATAATTTCGATATGATTTTAGGAATGGATTGGTTATCAAAGTATGGGGCAACGATTGACTGCAATCGCAGAATGGTGACTTTTGAACCAGAAGGGGAGGTACCCTTTGTGTTTGTGGGGACAGTTAGTGGATCGCGAGTTCCAATGATTTCAGCATTGAGGGCTAGAGACCTGATGCAGGAAGGTTGCATAGGATTCCTAGCGAGCATTATGGATACCTCTAGGGTGGTGTCGGTTGGACCGGGTGAGACTAGATTGGTGTGTGAGTTTCCGGATTTGTTCCCAGCAGATTTGCCAGGGTTGCCGCCGCAGCGGGAGATTGACTTTGTTATAGAATTGGTACCAGGAGTGGAGCCAGTATCTAGGACACCTTATAGAATGGCTCCAGTGGAGTTAAAGGAGTTGAAGATTCAGTTGCAGGAGTTACTTGATTTGGAGTTCATCAAACCGAGTTTCTCGCCATGGGGTGCTCCAGTGTTGTTCGTTAAGAAGAAGGATGGATCCCTTAGGATGTGTATTGATTATAGGGAGCTAAACAAGTTAATCATTAAGAACAAGTATCCACTGCCTAGGATCGACGATTTATTTGATCAGCTACAGGGAAGAACAGTGTTTTCCAAGATAGATCTCCGATCAGGTTACCATCAGTAAATGATTAAAGAGGAGGACATACCAAAGACTGCTTTCCGAACGAGATATGGACATTATGAATTCCTTGTTATGTCCTTTGGATAAACCAATGCCCCAGCAGCCTTCATGGATATGATGAATAGGGTTTCCAAGGATTATCTGGACAAGTTTGTGATTGTATTCATCGACGACATCCTAGTGTACTCTCAGTCAGACACAGAGCACGAGCAGCATCTACAGTTGGTTCTACAGTGGTTGAGGGAGCATAAGTTATATGCTAAGTTCAGTAAGTGTGAGTTCTGGTTGCCACAAGTTACATTTTTGGGCCATATTTTTAGTAACTAGGGGATTCTGGTTGACCCAAGCAAGATTGAGGTGGTTAGAGATTGGCCTAGACTGAGCAATGTTCCTGAAGTGAGAAGTTGTCTGAGTTTAGCAGGGTATTATCGGCGGTTTGTTGAAGGATTCTTCAGAATAGCTACGCCATTGACAGAACTGACAAAGAAGAAGACAAGGTATGTCTGGACGGACAGATGTGAGAACAGTTTTAAGGAGTTGAAGCGGCAACTGATCACCGCGCCAGTGTTAAGCTTGCCGACAGAGAATGAAAAGTTTGTGGTTTACTGTGATGCATCCAGACAGGGTTTGGGGTGCGTGCTGATGCAAGTTGGTAAGGTGATAGCCTATGCATCGAGACAGTTAAAGGAGTATGAGCAGAGATATCCTATGCATGATCTGGAATTGGCAGCGGTGGTTTTTGCACTTAAGATTTGGAGACATTATCTTTATGGTGAGAAGTGCGAGATATACACCGACCATAAGAGCCTAAAGTTTTGCTTTACTCAGAAGAACCTGAATATGCGCCAGAGGCGGTGGTTGGAGTTGGTTAAGGAGTATGATTGCGATGTCCCTTACCATCCTGGGAAGGATACTGTAGTGGCTGATGCATTGAGTCGGAAATGCCCAGGACAGTTGTTTAGTTCGAGGAAAATATCTGATAAGTTAGCTGAGGAGATGACCAGAGCAGGTATAGAGTTGGTGGTTGGTCAGTTGGACAACATCACTCTTCAGTCTACACTCCTTGATAGGATCAAGGAAGCGCAGGGGAAAGATTCCCGGTTGAGAGGTCATAGGGAGAGTGCCTTAGTCAGAGTGACTAAGGACTTTTCCATTTCAGAGATGGGGTTACTAAAGTACAAGGGTCGGATTTGCGTTCCGATGGATTCTGATATCCGGTGAGAGATCTTAGATGAATCGCATACCACTCCCTATTCGTTACACCCGGGTACGACGAAGATGTACCAGGACTTGAGAGCTCTGTATTGATGGTCGGGCATGAAGAGGGATGTGGTGGAGCATGTGGCCAAGTGCTTAACTTGCCAGCAGGTTAAGGCTGAGCGTCAGAGGCCAGCAGGGTTGCTGCAGCCTCTGGGGATCCCAGAATGGAAGTGGGAAGATATCACTATGGACTTTGTGGTTGGTTTGCCGAGGACTCTTGGATAGCATGACTCGGTGTGGGTGATTGTGGATAGGTATACCAAGTCCGCCCACTTTTTGCCTGTTATGACAACTTGTACTGTGGAGCAGTACGCTGAGTTGTATGTGAAAGAGATTGTTCGACTTCGTGGGGCTCCGAGGTCGATAGTATTCGACAGAGACCCCACCTTTACTTCCAAGTTTTGGGAGAGTCTGCAGAAGGCTATGGGCACGCAGTTACGGTTTAGTACCGCTTATCATCCTCAAACAGATGGGCAGTCTGAGAGGACGATTCAAATACTGGAGGATATGCTGCGAGCCTGTGTGCTAGGTTTTGGGGGATCGTGGAGTAAGTATCTCCCTTTGATCGAGTTCTTGTACAACAACAGTTATCAGGCGACCATCGGAGTGACTCCGTACGAGATGCTTTATGGAAGGAAGTGTAGATCACCTATTCATTGGGATGAGATAGGTGAGAGGAGTTATCTGGGTCCAGAGATGGTTCAGAGGAACAATGAGGCGATTGAGAAGATTAGAGCGCGTATGCTTGCCTCCCAGAGTCGACAGAAAAGTTATTCAGACTTGAAACGCAGGAGCGTGGAATTTCAGCATGCGTTCCTTTGGGTTTCACCCATGAGGGATGTGAAACGGTTTCGTGTTCGGGGCAAGTTGAGCCCTAGGTTTGTTGGCCATTTCGAGATTCTGGAACAGATTGGTGAGGTAGCTTACAGATTAGCGATGCCTCCAGCTTTATCCGGGGTCCATGATGTTTTCCATGTATCCATGATCTGGAAGTATATGTCAGATTCGACGCATGTTTTAAGTTTTGAGAATCTGGAGCTTGATCAGGATTTGTCCTATGAGGAGAAGCCGGTTCAGGTTCTTGACCGGAGATATAAAGTCTTGCGGAGCAAGACCATCGCCTTAGTGAAAGTGCTGTGGAGAAATAGCAAGGTTGAGGAGGCGATGTGGAAACTTGAGTCAGAGACGAGGGAGCGGTATCCCGAGTTGTTCAGGTAATTTCGAGGACGAAATTCCTGTAAGGAGGGGATAGTTGTAACGACCCGAATTTGTTAATAGGGCTTAAGGGCTTGATTAATGTGCCTGGAGGGCAATAAATGATTTAATATGTTGATATATGAATTAATGTGTATATATGATAATGATGCATGTTTAGTTGAGTTAAATGTGCATGTGGGCCCCGTCTGGATATTAGGGGTATAAATGTGATAAATGCTTTGTATATGTGATATGTTTGCGCAACATGATCCGAGACAGTCCTAGGGAGCGGTTAGCCAGAAAGTCACAACAGGGTTGAGAATCCGACTCGGGGCGAGTCGAGGGGTAATTTGGGTATTAGTTATTATATGGGGTTATCGGGTTATAAAAATAAATATTTGGAGATATATTTGAGGTTAGAATGTAAAGGAGGGAATATTTGGGAAATTTACCGTTTTCCCCTCGGGAAATTTAAAGCTTAAGCTGAATAAAACAAAACTTAGAATTGTTTAGAATACTTAGAAACCAACTTACGTATTCCCTTCCCAACCGAGGATAGCTTCTAAACTCCCTCCTCTTTACTCTCTAAGATAAACTCAAGGAAATAGGCAAGGGAAGGAAGATAGCCAAGAACTAAGGATTGGAGCTGAGCTTAGGAGACTCTAACCAGAAAACCAGGGCTTGGAGGTTGAGGAATTGAAGCTGGAACTTGGGGGAAATAACTCTGAATCTAAACTCAGCAAAAGGTAAGCTCTAATTATGGGAATTATGCTTGAATTTCAGTTGTGTTTCTAGGATATGCATGTGGGTAGAATTTGATCTGTTCTTGAGTGTTTGAGTTGAGTTTTGGAGTTTTGCTAGGTTTTGATGTTGATATTGAGCTGGAATGTTTGTGTTGATTATCTGGAACTGTTAGCTTGGTTATAGGATGAATTGGGTTGAGGAAAAATGCAGGAAAAGATGAAGATTTCTGGGTTTGGAGCCTAGGGCCGCGGCCCTAGGAGGGGCGCGTCGCGAC
Organism: Humulus lupulus; assembly: GCF_963169125.1. Classification (NCBI taxonomy): domain Eukaryota; kingdom Viridiplantae; phylum Streptophyta; class Magnoliopsida; order Rosales; family Cannabaceae; genus Humulus; species Humulus lupulus. The sequence continues at coordinate 45,034,478 of NC_084800.1, read as the reverse complement.
CCATGTGCACGCGCGGCCATGGGAGGCCAAGATGCTTGAGGCGCGCCGTGGTGCTTGGTGATGCTTGTGGGGTTGTTTCACGATTGCACAGTAAGTGTTTGATAAAAGTACTCAGTGAACGGTTTTTCCATATTTTGGAGATTATTGGGTGTTTCTGAGTTGATTTGGGGTTGTTAGTGTGTTCAACGACTGTTACTTGTGTTTTTGCAATTGAACTACTCCATGGCACCTAAGAAAGCGAAGACCATGTCCATAGTCCAACGAACCAATGTCACTATTCCTCATACCTTTGTTAACCCCACCGCTCAAAACAAATTTGAGGAATGGATTGTTAAAAATAAAACAGTGATTGTGGAGTCTCACTTTCAGCCAAGTGAAGATGGCATTCTCCCGTAGATGATTATTAATAGAAATTGGCAGCAGTTGTGTGAGCCCAAACTTTTAGCCAATATCAGTTTGGTCAGGGAATTTTATGCCAATGCTTTTGTGGAGAGGGATGATCCTACAGTCTTAGTTCGGGGTAAAAAGGTTTGTTATTCTCCTCAAGTAATAAACAGGTTCTACGGCCTCAATGATCCATGGGATGATGATTATCGCGCAGGAGCTGATGAAAAGGATTATGATTTGCTCTTAAAGGAAATGACTAAGCCCGACTCTACATACAAAATGGGGAGTGACATGGTTTCTCCACGATCAATCAAGGCCACATGTTTGAGTCTGTATGGGAGGCTTTGGAACAGGTTCGTTATTAGTACTCTTATGCCTTCCACTCAACAAATGGAGGTAACTATTGAACGTCTATACTTGCTATATTGTATTTGTTCGGGCATGTCAATCAATGTTGGGAGGCTTATCGCAGAGAGTAATAGTTATATTGCGCGAGGGGCCACATCTGGTGGTCATGGACATTCATGGAGTGCCCATGAACATTAATGAAGTCTGTGAACAATCTCCAATAATTAGTCATCAGTTAGTATTGCATCAAGATGAGAATTATGGGGGTGTTCCTCGACCCACTGGTTTGGGATACGAACCTGTAGACCCGAGTCTGCTGCCATTGCCACCTACCGATGAACAACCTGAGTCCACTCGGCCAAAGAGAAAGGGTAGAAAACCATCACCTTCTAGAGCTATTGAAGGCTCTAGTTCTCGGCAATATAGCACCATGGAACAAGATATTGAAGATTTGAAGAGACAACAACAGTTGTTGTTGCATGGTCAGGCGGATATTAGAGATCGTCAGTGTGCCGCCCCACATCACTATGGCTGCTTTCTGGAATGACGACTGGCCCTACAAACCAAGACAAGTCTTTCCAGCGTGCTTTGTCCTCACTCGCACACTTCCTGGGAAAACTTCCCAGGAGGTCACCCATCCCTAGATTACTCCAAGCCAAGCACACTTAACCATGGAGTTCTCAAGTGATGGGCTACCGAAAAGAAGATGCACCTTCCTGATATAGGTATTACCCATCAATCCATTTTAAGCCCTCTTCAACTATGTAGTCCCATACCTACACAGTCTTAGAATCATCACACTTGACCTTCCCCAGGCAGTGTGGGATTGCACAGCTTACCCAGTCTTTCCCCTTACGGATCCCGGGATTCTGACTGTCACAGTCAGTTTCACATGATGAACTACATGGCTGATTTTTGTGGGGCATTTGCGCGATACACATGATTTAATGATTTTCCACAATGTCCTCCAAAATTGCGCCAACCATATCAGCTGCCTCCAGATTCTGAAGATGACGAGTAACTGTTCTGTTGTCAGGTTTTTTTGTTTTAGTTTTTTTTATTTTATTTTATTTTTATTTTTATTTTATTTTTCTTTTAGTTAAGTTCCTTTGGATTTCATGCAATAGTGAGGACACTGTTTATTTTAAGTTTGGGGGACTATCTATTTTTCTTTTGATTTTTATTTCTATTTTTAATGTTGGATGACTGTACGAAACTATTATTGACTAAGACAGGTGGGGCTTCAATGATGAATTATGCTAATTTTGTGATGTTGTTAGACTGATGCTTTGGATATGTAGATTGTGTGCTTAACCTGTTGATAATTGATCTGAGTATTGTCATTTGTGTATTATGTGTTTTATTTAATTTATGCTTTACATTATATAAGTTTATAAGTATTGTGGGAATTGGTATGTTTGGTGGAATTTATGGGGAGAGGTTGAAAGGAAAGATCTATGGGGCTATGAAGGAGATGGGAGAGAGAACACGAAATGAGGAAAACAAAAAAAGTGGAAGGAATGAGGGAAAAATCGAAACCCCTCTGTTATTAAAAAAAATTCTGGTCATAGCGCTGTAGCGCTAATACCCGATCTGGGATTCTGGCCTCTGGAACCAACGTTGTAGCGCTAATAACCCTCGAAATTGTTTTTTCTTCTCTGAGAATAGCGCCATAGCGCTACGAATATAGCGCTGTAGCGCTATGGCACCTCCAATCACCACTTTTTTATTTTTTTTATTTTTTTTTAATTTATTTTCACGATTTTCACGGTTCAACCAATACATACAAATAAAAATAACAACTAAAAACAAATTTCCTTCATTGTTCAAAACCAAATAAAATAAAATAAAATGAATTGAAAACTGAGAACTGCCTCCTTAAAGCGCTGTCTTTAACGTCATTTAGCCGGACGCTGAATCCCTCTTCAAAGAGGCTTTAAAAGAAGGATCGACTTTGCCTGATCAACATGACCACCCAAGTAGGGTTTCAATCTCTGGCCATTGACCTTAAAGGAATCACCTGAGTTGCCCCGAACTTCTACAGAACCATATGGAAAGACCTGAACAACAGTGAATGGTCCTGACCATCTTGACTTCAATTTGCCAGGAAAAAGTCTCAATCTTGAATTAAAAAGAAGTACCTTCTGCCCTGGTTGGAACTCTTTCCTGACTAAGTTCTTGTCATGCCAAGCCTTTGTTCTCTCTTTATAAATCTTGGCATTTTCATAAGCCTCATTTCTGAACTCATCAAGTTCATTCAGTTGCAACGACCTTTGTTCACTGGCTGCACTCCAATCAAAATTTAACTTTTTCATAGCCCATAATGCCCTATGCTCCAACTCAACTGGTAAATGACACGCTTTACCAAACACCAATCTGTAAGGAGACATGCCTATTGGTGTTTTGAATGCGGTTCTGTAAGCCCAAATCGCATCATCTAACTTCTTCGACCAATTTTTCCTTGAACTATCAACGGTCTTCTCAAGGATACTTTTGATTTCTCTGTTTGAAATTTCAGCTTGCCCATTTGATTGAGGATGAAAGCTTTTCGATGATATACTCCATAATGAGCCAGTAATGCATCAAGTTGTTTATTCACAAAGTGTTTCCCTTCATCACTAATAAGAGCTCGGGGAGTGCCAAATCTAGTAAAAATATGTTTATGAAGAAAATTAAGCACAGTTTTACCGTCATTGGCTCTAGTTGCTACAGCCTCCACCCATTTAGATACATAATCTACTGCCAATAGAATATATTCATTGTTGTAAGATGGTGGAAAAGGCCCCATGAAATCAATGCCCCATACATCAAAAAGTTCCACTTCAAGAATTCCCTGTAAAGGCATCTTATTTCTCCTCGAGATATTACCAGTTCGCTGACATCTACCACAGGCCTTGACAAAAGCATTAGCATCCTTGAATAATGAAGGCCAATAGAAACCACTTTGTAATACCTTGGCTACCGTTCTGGATGCACCAAAGTGCCCACCACATTTTTGAGTGTGACAATGGTTGAGAATTGACTGCATCTCTTCTTCAGGAACACACTGTCTGATAATTTGATCGACACAGTGCCTATAGAGAATAGGCTCCTCCCAATAGTAATGTTTCACCTCAGAAAATAATTTCTTTAATTGCTGCTTCGACATCTCAGGAGGCACGATCTTGGCAACCAAGAAGTTCACTATGTCAGCAAACCAAGGGACAACTAAATTCTCACTTACCCCAAACAACTGCTCATCAGGAAAGTAATCATTGATTTGCACTGCTTTCTTATTTTCATTCTCTTCCACCTCAAGTCTAGAGAGTTGATCAGCTACCACATTCTCGCTGCCCTTCTTGTCACGAATTTCCATGTCAAATTCTTGAAGTAAAAGAATCCATCTAATCAGGCGGGGCTTGGCATCTTTCTTTGACATCAAGTATTTAATGGCAGAGTGATCAGTGTAGACAATCACTTTATTATCAATCAGATACGGTCTAAATTTATCACAGGCAAACACAATAGCTAGCAACTCTTTTTCTGTAGTAGCATAATTCAGTTGCGTGTCATTTAGAGTCCGACTAGCATAATAAATAGATCTGAATACCTTGTCAATTCGTTGTCCCAAAACTGCCCCCACTGCATAGTCACTGGCATCACACATCAACTCAAAAGGCAATTCCCAATTTGGAGCTATCACAATTGGAGCAGAATTAAGCTTTTCTTTCAAGAAATTGAAAGCCTTCAAACATTCATCATTAAAATCAAAGACAACTCCATTCATAAGCAGATTCGAGAGAGGCTTGGACACTTTAGAGAAATCTTTTATGAATCTTCGATAGAACCCAGCATGACCAAGAAAACTTCTAACACCTTTGACTGAAACTGGTGGAGGAAGCTTTTCAATGGTAGAAATTTTTGCTCTATCTACCTCAATTCCCTCACTCGAAATTTTATGGCCAAGAACAATCCCATCTTTTACCATAAAATGGCATTTCTCCCAATTCAACATCAGATTTTCCTTCTCACAACGATTCAACACGTTCTCCAAGTTACCCAAACAGAGGCCAAATGATGAGCCAAAAACAGAGAAATCATCCATGAATATCTCAATACACCTTTCTACCATATCTGAAAATATGGCCATCATGCACTGTTGAAATGTTGCAGGGGCATTACATAGTCCAAATGGCATTCTCCTGAAAGCAAATGTGCCATAAGGACATGTAAAAGTTGTTTTCTCTTGATCCTCTGGTGCAATGGCAATCTGGTGATACCCTGAATACCCATCCAAGAAACAGTAGTAGCTATGGCCTGCCAGTCTGTCAAGCATTTGATCAAGGAAAGGCAAAGGAAAATGATCCTTCCTTGTTGCCTTGTTGAGCTTGCGGTAATCTATACAAATCTGCCACCTCGTTACAGTTCTTGTTGGAATGAGTTCATTGTTTTCATTTTTTACCACTGTCATACCACCCTTTTTAGGTACCACTTGCACAGGGCTCACCCATGCGCTATCAGAAATTGGGTAGATCACCCCAACATCCAACCATTTAAGAATCTGCTCAAGTACGACTTCCTTCATGGCTGGATTGAGTCTTCTCTGGGCCTCTATGGATGGCTTGCTATTCTCCTCCAATAAGATTTTATGCATTACTGTCGATGGGCTTATTCCTCTAATATCCGCCAAGGTCCACCCAATGGCCAATTTATGCTCCCTTAAAACCCTCAACAATTTCTCCAATTCTATCTTTGACAGGTCAGCTGACACAATGACAAGTAAAGTTTCATTCTCTCCCAAATATGCATATCGCAAATGATATGGGAGGACCTTCAATTCCAGCTGCGGTGGCTGCTGAATGGATGTTAGCAGTTTATCAGGCGTGTCTGCTAATTCTTGAAACTTCTTCCAGTATGGCAGGAAAGAGTTGATCCAGTTTACACAATCTCTTATCTCAGCATCATCATCATCGACCTCATCACCCAATAATACTGCCTCTAAGGCATCACTATTCATCCTTCTCTTCGAGATTGCCTTCTCTATCACATCCACACTATAGCAACTGTCACTAGCCACCAGATACTTCATGGCCTTGAAGACATTAAAGACCACCTCATCTCCTTGAACTCTAAGCTTAAGATCTCCCTTTTGAACATCAATAAGAGCTTGACCTGTGGCTAGAAATGGTCTGCTGAGAATAATAGGTACATCAATATCCTCCTCCATGTCCAGAACGATAAAGTCAACTGGAAATATAAACTTATCCACTTTCACAAGAACATCTTCAATAATACCCCGTGGATGTGTCACTGATCGGTCTGCTAGTTGTAGAGTGACAGCTGTTGGTTTTGCCTCCCCCAAACCAAGTCTTCTAAACACAGATAAGGGCATCAGATTAATACTCGCCCCCAGATCACATAAAGCGTGTTTGCATTCAAATTTGCCAATGGTGCAAGGTATGGTGAAGCTCCCCGAATCTCTCAGCTTTTGGGGTAACTTCCTTTGTAATATCGCGCTGCACTCTTCAGTGAGTGCTACCGTCTCATAGTCTTCCATCCTCCTTTTCTTGGACAGAATCTCCTTCATGAATTTCACATAGCTGGGCATCTGCTCCAAGGCCTCAGCAAAAGGAATATTTATATGCAGCTTTTTAAACACCTCTAAAAACTTAGAAAACTGTTTATCTAGTGTAGTCTTTCTAAGCCTCTGAGGGTATGGAACTCGAACTGGCTGCTCATTAACAACTGGCGGACTCTTTTCTAAAAGCTGGTGGTCTTCAGTAACCTCTACTGGATCAGACTGTTCACCCATTTCTCCATTCTGAACCACTGCCTGTGGAGATCTAGGCTACTCATTTTGCTTCCCACTCCTCAGAGTAATTGCCTGAACTTGCTCCTTAGGGTTAAACTTCAGTATTACTGGGCAAATTTCCCTGTGGTCTGTTATTGAGCATATTAGCCAACTGCCCAACTTGTGTTTCCAGGTTTCTGATAGAAGATCTAGTCTCTGTTGTAAACTGAGTTTGAGTATTGGTGAGGGTCAATAATGCAGCTTGCAGTTCATTAGGCCTTTCAGGTGGAGCTTGATTCATTGATTGTTGAGGCCTAGGCTGTTGTGATGAAGAGGCTTGATGCATAGGTGGCTGAGGCATATTATTCTGAAATTGGCCCTGAAACTGAGGTTGTTGGCCCTGATTATTCTTCCAAGAAAAATTAGGATGATTTCGCCACCCAGGATTGTAAGTATTGGAGAATGGATTATTGAATGGCCTTTGAAAGTTTCCCACCGCTTGAACCTGAGCGTGATCCATCGGAGTGTTATTATTCATACTGATAGGGCACTGATCGAAAGAGTGAGCACCACCACAAATTTCACACCTAACTGCCATTTGAACCGCATTAGCATATACAATGCTCTGTTGTAACTGTTTTGTCAAGGAGGCTACTTGTGCTGTTAGGGCAGTGATTGCATCCAGCTCATGCACCCCAGCTACCTTTCTGACCCCCGATGATCTTTCCTCAGACCACTGATGATTATTTGTGGCCATGTCCTCCAGCAGCTCATAAGCACCAGTTGCACTCTTGCTCATAAAATTACCACCCGCTGCAGCATCAATAATGGTTCTAGTAGTAGGACATAAACCATTATAAAAATTCTGCACTAACATCCACTGTTCAATGCCATGATGAGGACATCTTCTCAAAAGTTCTTTGAACCATTCCCAAGCTTCATACAATGATTCTCCATTATTCTGGCAAAAATTATTGATTTCTCCCCTCAATTTAGCAGCTTTGGAAGGAGGGAAGAATTTTGATAAAAACTTCTGAGCCAAATCTTGCCAGGTAAATATAGAGTTCGGTTGCAAAGAGTTCAGCCAACTTTTAGCTCTATCCCTCAGAGAAAATGGGAAAAGCCTAAGTTTAATAGCGTCATCACTCACCCCATTGTATCTAAAAGTTCCACACAGCTCCAGAAAATTAGACAAATGGGTGTGAGGATCTTCAGAAGGCAACCCATTAAATTGAACAGAGGATTGCACCATTTGTAGAATAGCTGGCTTGATCTCAAAGTTGTTAGCCTCTACAGCTGGTGGGCATATACTGTTTTGTACTCCCATCAGAGTGGGCAATACATAGTCTCTCAGGCTCCTCTCAGCATTATTCTGAGCCTGACCCCCTTGTGCGATCCCAGGAATTAAAACATTCCTGTCATCCCCATCATTCTGTGCCATCTTCACAGACTTCTAGGCTTCCCTCTTGTTCTTTCTGTTTTGCTTGCAAGACTTTTCAATCTCAGGATTCAAAGGAACAAGACTGTCTGCTCCTCTTCTGCTACGCATATAACACAATTCACCTAAGATAGACAATTTAAGCAACTAAACAGATTAGAAACAAGAGAAATTAAAATCAAATTAGAATAAAAATTAATCAGACTGATATTGATAATTCTTTTCAGTCCCCGGCAACGGCGCCAAAAACTTGTTGCGATATTTTTAAGCTATGCAAGTGCACACACTCACAATTTGTAATAATATGGTAAAAACCAAGTATCGTCCTCAAGGACTGATTTATCAATTACCAATCAATCAATTTTTTTTTTAATTCTATTTGATCAAACAATTTCAGAGATTTCAAACAAAGAAGAATACTAACGAAGCACAATGAAAATTTTAACAAAATAACAGAGAGAATGAAATTAGGACAATTATGATCCTCTATTTTCCACCCTTTTACTTCCTAATGCAAGAATTATATCCCCTTCTCCCTATTCAAGAACAAGTTGCAAAAACAATTCATAATCTAGTTAAGATTTACAAATTCAATCTAAATGACAACTTCCTATATTTCTATGGAAAAGTTGAATCATGAAGAAGGCATTAAACACGCAACTCAGAAAAATAAGCAAACAACTTAGATACTTTCGTTCTAAATTGAGTTTGCATCCAAACAATCAAAGCATATCAAATTTCACTTTTCAGATTTCAATTTGATTCATGAAATAACAATTAGAGGTGATCAATCAATAATTGTACAAGTAACACAGATTGTAAGGAATTGAAAGAGATGAAGAAGAACATGAATTCTGCATTAATCCATAAAAAGGGTTTCCAAAAGATTCACATAATAGCCCTAAAGGAGAAATTAGCCCATAATATTCATTCTAGCAATCATAGAATTCAATTACAAGCATGAAAAATTGAAGATAAATGATGAAAAACACAAGAATGGATCCTCCAATGGTATTCTCCACTCTCAGCCGTCGTCTCCCTCTGTTCAGCATCCTCCAGTTGCAACATTATGTTTCTAAAATATCTCTACCAAGTTCTAAGTGAAAGGACCAAATTGCCCATCAAAAAGTGACCAGATATGTGAAAATCGCGTCACCAACACTGTAGCGCTATGTTCTTGGCGCTAAAGTCAGGAACACCTTGAAGAGAAATCTGGTCACCAGCGCTGTAGCGCCTTTATCGTAGCGTTATAGCGCTACTTCCATAACCGACCTCCTGAAAAACTGCATCCAAGCGCTGTAGCACTGTTGTTGTAGCGCTGTAGCGCTAAAGTTAGGAACCTCAATTCTTCAGAAATCCTTCCTAGCGCTACGGCGCTCCCTTAGTAGCGTTGTAGCGCTACTTACAGAACCCAAAAGTCCACAAATCCGTCCCAATTTTGTTCCACTTTCACTCATTTTCACTATTTGTATCACTTTAGCATTAATCACCCTGAAACAAGAACAAACGAACATAATTCCGAAATAAAATAATCCTAACTAACGAAAAATACCCTAAAATCTTAGACCATAAACGAGTCTAAAACTCGTTTATCAGCAGCGACCTGAGTTTTATGCGCAGCGGCCTGTCTGGAAGAAAAAATTATGAAACTGCAATTCCATTTAAAGTGCCACGGCCTGAGCTTTATGAGCCGCGACCTACCTCCAATTTCTTCAATTCTTGATCTTAGATAGCTTGCACGTCGCCACCACTTCCACATTTCAATTCTGAAAGCTTTGAATACTCCTAAAACTTTATTTTAACTACACTTGACATCAAAATGTCAGATTTATCATCATAAAACGCAACGTAGAAAATATGTTGTAGAATCACAAAACTTAGTTAAAACTATTAAAAATGCTATCATAACACCATCCAAGCATAGAAAAATTTAACAAATATTAATACAAAAATGACCTTATCAGATCGTCTCATGCCAAATAGCTTGAACAAATCCACATTATAATGCAGCATCATCAATATCTCACCAACATGCATACAAATATAAATTATGCCCTCAATAAGCCAAATTACCAAAATGCCCTTATAATGAGATGTGGACCCACATGCATGCCTTTAACATCATATTATAATATAATTAACATAATCATTTAATGGCATAATAAATCCATTATGGCCCTCCTAGCCTACAAGTCTGACCATTAAACCTCATTAAGGATTTTGGGGCATTAGAGTTTAAAATGAAGACCAAGATGAAGTGTCCATTTGATGTATCGAAGAACCCTTTTGCAAGCATTCCAGTGATTGGTTGTTGGTGCTTTGAGAAACTGACTAAGCTTGTTGACTAAAAAGGATAGATCTGGCCTTGTGCGAGTGAAGTACTGAAGAGCACCAACTACACTTCGATAGGTTTCAGGTTTGTCAATTAAGGGACTGTCACCTAAGCATAGTTTATTGCCAAGAACCATTGGTGTAAGAACCTCTTTTTCCTCAAAGCCTAGAAAGTAGTGAATAGAACCTAGAGATTTGAGATCAAACTTAGCATGAAGGTCTAAAATAAGCTTGGAAATTAGAGTATTGTTGGCATTAGGGATGAATCATCTACATAGACTAGAACAATGAGTGGAGAGTCCTTTGTAGATGTGTAAAAAAGTGATGTGTCTAAAGTAGAACACCGAAAACCCCAATCAAGTAGAGCACTTTTTAACTTTTCAAACCATGCTCTATGTGACAGTCAGAATCCTATGATCCGCTAAGGGAAAGACCGAGTAAAAGCTGTGCAATCCCACACCGCCTGGGGAAGGTCAAGTGTGATGATTCTAAGACTGTGTAGGTATGGGACTACACATTTGAAGAGGGCTTAAATGGATTGATGGGTACTACCTATGCCAACAAGATGCATATTCTTTTCGGTAGCCCATCACTTGAGAACTCCAAAGTTAAGCGTGCTTGACCTAGAGTAATCTCATGATGGGTGACCTCTTGGAAAGTTTTCCCAGGAAGTGTGCGAGTGAGGACAAAGCACACTGGAAAGACTCGTGTTGGTTTGCAGGGCCAGTCCTCATTCCAAGAAGTAGCCATAGTGATGTGGGGTGTTACACTCTAGGAGCTTGTTTCAAGACATAGATAACTTTGTGCAATATGCAAACATGATGAGGATGTTTGGAGTCAAGAAACCCAGTTGGCTGTTTCATATATACTTGTTCTTTTAAGTGACCATTTAAAAATGCATTTTTCACATCTATTTGTTGAATGTCCCAGCCATACTGAACAGCCAAAGAGAACACAACTCGGATTGTAGAAGCCTTTATAATAGGGTTGAACGTATCTGTAAAGTATAGACCATGTGTTTGTTGAAAACCCTTTGCTACAAGTCTGGCTTTGAACTTGTTTAGAGAGCCATCTACTTTGTATTTGGTAAGAAAAATCCACTTGCTACTGACTTTATTCATGTTGTCTTTGGCAGGGATTAAAATTCATGTATTATTTGTCATGAGTGCTTTAAATTCCTCTTCAATTGCTGCTTTCCATTGAGGTAATTGAAGTGTTTGCTTGACTGAGGTAGGCTCTTCATATAGCATTTGAGAGGATGTAGCAACCATGTAAACTTTAGGTTTGTATATACAAGATTTTGATCTGGTTTGCATTGGATGTCGTGATGGTAGTGGAGGTGGATTTGAAGGAATACCACTCATTCAAGTTGTGTCATCAGTAGAGAAAGCATTTGTAAGTGGTAATAAAATTTCAGTAGCATTTTCACTGACCTCAGTTTGTCTTTAATATGTTCTGAAGAAGGTTCAGCTTTAGAGGTTGGAGGAATATCAGCTGCAATGCTACCTTGATTTGAAGTTGAAACATGAGTTGGAATTGATGGCGTGTTGGAGTGTGTTTCAGAAGATGATAATAAAGAAGTGGTTGGTATTGGGGAGAAACTAGGTGGTGAGGTAGGTATAACAAAAGCATGTGAGGTCAGATTGCTTTTTAACTGATCTGAAGTGAGTGATTAAGAGCTAGAGAATAGGTTCGAGAAGGGAAATTATTTTTCATTGAAGTTAACACTTCGGGCAACATAAATTCTACCACTAGGATGAAGACATTGATACCATTTGTGGAATGGAATATATCCAAGAAAAAGACACTTAAAATTTTTGAACTCAAACTTGTGGGTATGATAAGGTTGTAGAACTGGGAAACATGCATGGCCAAAAATCTTTGGGAATTTGTAATCAGGGACAAGTTTATAGAAACATTCAAAAGGTGATTTGTATCGGAAAATAATAGTTGACAATATGTTGATTAAGTACACAGCTGATACAAAGGCATCCCACCAAAAAATTAAGGGTAGTTTGGCTTGAGCTAATAGGGTAAGGCCCATTTTTGTGACATGTCTATGTTTCCTTTCAACTCTTACTTGTTGTGGATGTGTATGAGGGCAGGGATGCCTAAAAATAATTTCTAATTATTGTAATAGAGGTTTTACTTTTTGAGACTCCCTACCCGAATCAGTTTGTAGGCCTTTTAAAGGTAAGTCTATTTGTTTTTCAACTAAGGTTCTAAACTGAATAAAAATCGAGTAGGCCTCAGATTTGAACTTCATAGGATATATCCAAGAAAACTTTGTAAAGTCATCCACAAAGAGTATGTAGTAATGATAGCCTTCAGGAGAAGGATGAGGTGAAGGACCCCATAAGTCTGCATGAACCATTTGTAAAGGAGCATTGGTTTTTATTTATGAACTTGAACAATGCATAAGATGATTTTTTTTCCATATTGACAAGCATCACAGAAATTATTCTCAGATTCGGTACAAGAAATTGACATTTTATTCAAGACTTTTGATAGAACAGTTGAGGCTGGATGACCAAGCCTTTGATGCCATAGATTAGCTACTGAACTGAAAGATCTACAAACAGTTGAAGGAATGGATTTATTACAGTTGATAGAGAATGATGAAGAATTAACAGAAGTCGGAAAGGGTAACGCCCTACCTCCTTAGAGTTGTTACTAAGTGAGTTTAAAATGTGTGCAACTAACTCGCTAATCAAGGTTTTAGGTTAAAAGTTGTTATACCCAGATTTCGAGCCATAGCAAATATGACCTCGAAAGCTGAGTTCGCATTAAATGGTCTCGTGAGGGTTAGGGTATGCTCTACGATTGTAAATCGGAGCCTGCAAAGTATGATACAGACCTCGAATATGGTGACCTCGAAATGATCTCGATCTCGAAGGATAGCTCTGTGAGCCCCTCATCTTCAGGAACAACTTCGGAGCAGGGATCTCGAGTTCGATATGCTATCTCGAAAGCAATGTCAGCTCGAGAAATGTCAGTGGCTCGCACAATGACGTGAAACCTTAGATGCTGAAGCCTTGGAGATACGCTATGATTACCTTGAATATCTACAAGTATTGTATATATGGGATATAATCCTCATTTATTGATGTAAATCCCCAAAAATCGTGGGATATTATTTAGTCAGTTATGCGTTTCCTGATCTTTGGGGAACGTTTCCTTTTATATCTGATTGTTGGCATTTAAAGCCATTTATTTTTATTCACAAAAGAGTAACTACCCAAAATATGTGGGATAGTATTCTGCATCCTTCTCTATAAATAGAGAAGTCATGCACCATGGTAGAGGACCGAAATTCTGATCCTTGAGAGAAAACTCTGGAGAATTCATGCTAAAGAATTGTTCAGAGATAATCTTGAGATTAATAATAGAGACTCGTGGACTAGGCAGATTTAACTGCTGAACCACGTAAAAACCGTGTGTCTGATTCGTTTGTTTGTTTTAGCTATTGTCTTTAATTGTTTACGTGCACTCTTCTTTTATCTGTTGACAAAAAACGGCGTCAACAGTTTGGTGCTTTCATTGAGAGCCTCAAGCATCCATCCCAGAGAGATTCATGGCTGCAAACAATCAGAACACTCCTGAAGAAAATTACCCAAGGCGTCCTGGAAAACAACCGATGGAGAACCCGGACGCTGAAGAAAGGAGTGGGTCCTCCGATTCCCGGGGACCACCTCCACAACCAAGGGATGAGGACATGTATTATAACCCTGAACGTTATGTCCCTATTGTAGAATTGGAGAATCGGCAGCTGAAACAACTGCTGGCAGATGCCAACAAACGTAACGAGGAGTTGACTAGAATAGCCGCGGAGGCGCAGGTGGCTCAGCCCCCGCTTCCGTGCGAAGACCAAGTCCCTCCTCCAAGGGACGTGCACGTTCCTCCCCGGAGGCCCCGTGGGCGTCCACGAAAAAATGCTACCACAAGGAGGCCAGCGCAACCTCCAGCACCAACAGAGCCATCTGCTCCTTCTAGGCCTCAGAGGAGTACCCGAGCTCGGGTCCCGCCTAATCCACCTGTGGAAGTGCCTGCAGGAACTGAGAACAACCGGGCTCCTGCCGAGGCTCGGACTCAGGTTCCTGGTAGTGCACCAAACGCAACTGGCCCATCTCGGGCAAATTCTGGACCCTCCAGGCCGAGGCAAGGACGGCAACCACCGTCACCTATACGGTTTCCTCCGTCTCCCATAAGATATCCTTCACCTCCCCGCAGGAACGCTCAACCTGATCGAGATCAGGATCAAGGGCGTACAGGGGAAAGACAAGAAAACAGGGAGACGTTCCAGGGGCGGAAAGGCGCGCCATCCGAGAGAAGTCAGACGTCCCGATCTCGCACTGCAGGGACAAGGCGACGTAGAAAGGATCCACCACGAAATGACCGATCGATGAGTTTCACTAGTGATGAGTCCGGAGAAACTAGGTCTGTCAGTAAACACGACCGGGGTCGTAAAAATACTGGAAATCACAAGAGCCATCCCGACCTGCGCAATCACCTAAATCAGAGCAGGGGAAAGGGAGATCAGACAAACCCGGATCTTAGGAATCATCTGAATGGGCGTAGAGATCCCTCACGGAGACGCGAGCCTGGGATCGCGATTAATGACTATCAATTCCAAACACCGCCTAAGGACCCAGTACAAGAAAGGATCGATCAGCTCGAAAAAGCCTTTAGGCTTTTGAAGAATGAACAAGGGAACGGTCGATATGAGGACTCTGATGAGGAGCTCGAGCCATTTGCTCCCAATATTTCTAACACTCAGTTCCCCCAAGGGTTCCGGATTCCTCACGTCCCAGCGTTTGGAGGAAAAACCGACCCATGCAGCCATCTGAGTTCATTCAACACTATCATGAGAGCTAGTAACGTGGGTTACGAGCTTAGATGTATGTTGTTTCCGACATCATTGGCCGGGCCTGCCAAGAGTTGGTTCGAGAAGTACAAGAGACATTCTATAACTTCGTGGGATCAATTGTCTAGAGACTTCAAGAAGCAGTTCCGAGCTATGATGGGAGTCAGACCCGAAGCATCCACTTTGACTAACGTCCGACAACAACCGGGCGAAACACTAAAGAGCTACCTGACAAGATTTAATCTAGAGGTCGCTCGAGCTCGAGACATGGATGACAGTGGGCATTTGATGGCCATTCGAGCTGGTGTTTTGCCCGGGAGTGCCCTTTGGGATGACATGCAAGGGAAACCGGTGAGGTCGATAACTGAGTTTAACAGACGGGCGCAGAGATTTGTCAATGTAGAGGAGGCGAGGTCAACACTCAAGGCGACCTCGCAGACCAAAACTACAACGATAAACATTAACTCCGCCTCAACCTCGGTTGACCCAGCAGTTACACAGCCTACCTCGGAGAATCCCTCCAAGAGGAAAAAGAGCGAGGGAAATAATCCCGAGGTTGATGGAGGAAAGAAGAGAAAAGGAGAAAGGTATTTCTCCGTATATAAAGTGCACACCGAGCTCAACGAGTCTCGTGAAAACATATACCTGGCTAATGAAAACCAGGTCCCCTTCAGGCGTCCGGACCCTATGAGGAATCAAAAATCCAAGAGGGATTCCAGCAAATACTGTCGATTTCATAGGGACACCGGCCACACAACTGATGAATGCCGACAGCTGAAGGACGAGATCGAAGGGTTGATCTCGAGAGGTTATTTCCGGCAGTACGTCAAAAACCAGAATACTGGACAGGCTACTGCTAGCCAGAGAGTAGCCGCGCTTCCGGCAGCACAGAATAATAACTCCCGATCTCGGGATGAGGACAGGCCTCCGCCGATAGATGGAGAGGACGTAATAACCATCTCGGGAGGTCCTCATCTCGCAGGAGGGGGCAGAAATGCTCAAAAATGATATGTGAATGAGCTGAAGACAGGGGACGGGTCTCCATATGAACCCGAACCAAGGGCACCAAAAAGCCAAAGGGTTGAGACTCAGCCTATAACCTTCACCGAGGAGGATGCCTCCCACGTCCAGTTCCCTCATCATGATCCACTCGTCATCACCCTACAGCTTGCCAACAAAAGAGTGCGCCGAGTTCTCATAGACAATGGGAGCTCAAATAACATTCTTTATAAAGTAACCCTAGAAAAAATGGGACTCTCCCTTCGCGACCTGAAGGCTTGTGCAACCACTTTGTACGGCTTTTCTGGAGAAGGAACTGCCTGTATGGGGTCCATTGAACTCCTTGTGACCTTGGGAGACTATCCAGTCTCAGTGACCAAGATGATGGAGTTCGTGGTAGTAGAGTTACCATCTGCCTACAATGTATTGCTCGGGAGACCCGCCCTGGTCGGGCTGGGGGCAGTTTCATCTGTAAGGCATCTAGCCCTTAAGTTCCCAACTCCAAGCGGGGTCGGAACATTGAAAGGAGATCAATTGGCAGGAAGGGAGTGCTACAGCATTTCCTTAAGGGGAAATAAACAAACAAGCGCGCAAGCACTTGTTGTCATACAGAATAAAGATGGGACAGTTTTAGAAATTGATGAGGAGATCGATCCAAGGATTGAAGAGAAGGTTGACCTCCAACCTTTGGAGGAGCTCGAAGAGGTTCAGCTCGATGAATCTGATCCCTCAAAAAAGGTGAAGGTCGGGAAACACCTCCAAGACGAATCAAAATAGCAATTAATTTGCTTTCTGAAGAAAAACCAGGATGTCTTCGCGTGGTCCCACTCTGACATGGTGGGAATAAGCCCTAATGTAGCGAGCCACGCATTGAATATAGACAAAAGCTTTCCCCCGAAGCAGCAAAAGCGAAGGCAGCTGGATGAAGACAGAAAGAAAGCACTAAAGGAGGAGGTGGACAGGCTGAAAGCAAATAATTTTATAAGGGACGCTTTTTACCCTGATTGGGTGGCCAATCCAGTGTTGGTCCCGAAACCCAATGGGACATGGAGGACGTGCATTGACTACTCGGACCTCAACAAGGCCTGCCCGAAAGACTGTTTTCCCCTGCCGAGAATTGATCAGCTCGTGGATGCCACGGCGGGGCATGGTCTGATGTCGTTCATGGATGCCTATTCTGGATATAACCAGATTCCCATGCATGCCCCCGACCAAGAGCATACGAGCTTCATTACAGATAAAGGGCTCTACTGCTACAATGTCATGCCATTCGGACTCAAGAATGCCGGAGCCACGTACCAGCGGCTCGTAAACATGATGTTCTCAGAGCAAATAGGGAACAACATGGAAGTTTATGTTGACGACATGCTTGTAAAGTCTCAACTTAACAAGAACCATGTTGATGACCTCGAAGAGTGCTTTGGCGTGCTCAGAAAGTACAACATGAAGTTGAATCCTCAGAAGTGCACTTTTGGGGTGTCTTCAGGAAAATTTCTGGGTTTCATTGTCAATTCTCGTGGGATCGAGGCTAATCCCGACAAGATAAAGGCCCTCATCGATATGCCTTTGCCTCGGAAGCATAAAGATGTTCAAAGCCTGACTGGCAGGATGGCAGCTCTGAGCAGGTTCATCTCGAAGTCAACAGACCGCGGTCTCCCATTCTTCAACTTATTGAAAGGAAGTAAGAAGTTCGAATGGACAGATGAGTGCGAGCTAGCCTTTCAGGAGCTCAAAAAGCACCTAGCCGAACCGCCCATCCTATCAAAGCCTGAGACGTGAGAAGTACTGTTCCTGTACCTCTCAACTACCGAACACGCGATAAGCGCGGTGCTCGTCCGAGAGGAAGAGAGAATACAGAAACCCGTCTACTATATCAGTAAAAGATTACTGGGGGCAGAGTCAAGGTATCCACTGATGGAGAAGCTCGCCCTCAGTCTGATCCACTCATCTCAAAAGCTCCGCCCTTACTTTCAGGCACATCCTATCCATGTATTAACAGATCAACCACTAAGGCAAGTCTTGTCTAAACCAGAGGCGTCTGGTCGACTCCTAAAGTGGGCTGTTGAACTCGGACAATTCAAGATCCCCTACCATCCGAGGACGACCATCAAGGCACAAGCGTTGGCGGATTTCATAGTGGAGTGCACCGGCATCGCTGATGACGAGGTAACAACCACGGCCCACGAGCTGTGGAAACTTTACGTCGACGGGTCGTCAAATGAAAATGGAGCGGGGGCAGGAGTTATTTTGATCACTCCTGCAGGGAGAAAATTTCACTCTGCATTAAGGTTCGGCTTTAAAGCATCTAATAATGAAGCTGAGTACGAGGCTTTACTGGCGGGACTACGAATAGCAAAGGAACTCAAGGCCAAAGCTATACATTGTTACAGCGACTCTCAGCTCGTAGTTAATCAAATCTTGGGAGAGTACCAGGCTCGTGGCGCAAAAATGGCAGCTTATCTGGAGAAGGCAAAGTACGCATTGGAGTTTTTTGAGTTTTATGCAATCGAGCAGGTTCCCCGAGAACAAAACTCAAATGCAGATGCCTTAGCTCGGCTCGCCACTTCCACTGAAAATGAGGAGCTGAATGTTGTACCCGTAGAACACTTGTCAGCACCCAGCATTACTGAGTCAGACAAGGAAGATGTGTGCATGATCGAGACAGAACCGACCTGGATGAGCCCGATCGTTGAATACCTCGAAAATGGAATTCTTCCGAAAGATCGAAGTCAGGCTCGGAAACTAATGTATCAACTTCCTCGTTACACCATCCTGGATGGAAGGCTATACAGAAGAGGGTATTCCATGCCATTGCTCAGATGTGTGACTCCCCCCGAGGCAAAGAAGATTATTAGAGAAGTTCATGAAGGGTTCTGCGGAGATCATACCGGGGGGCATAGCCTATCCAAGAAAATTATACGCCAAGGATATTTCTGGCCAACCATTAAAACAGATTCTTTCGAGTTCGTGAAAAAGTGCGACAAGTGCCAGAGATTCGCCACGATACCCCGAGCTCCACCTTCCGAACTAACCATGTTGACGTCCCCATGGCCTTTTGCGGTATGGGGCATCGACCTCATAGGCTCACACCCAACTGGCAAAGGAGGAGTAAAGTATGCTGCGGTCGCGGTTGATTACTTCACAAAATGGACAGAGGCTGAACCACTAGCGACCATAACTTCAAAGAAGATCCTAGATTTCGTGGTAAAGAACATCGTATGCCGATATGGAGTGCCAAGAAAGATTGTGTCTGACAACGGAACCCAGTTTGACTGCGACTTATTTACCAACTTTTGTAACAAGAACGGTATAATCAAGAGCTTTTCGTCAGTGGCTCACCCTCAGGCGAACGGTCAGGTCGAAGCCGTTAATAAAACTCTCAAGAGTTCCTTGAAGAAAAAGTTGGAAGAAGCGAAGGGACGATGGCCTGAGGAATTACCCCAAGTCCTTTGGGGATATAGAACTACAGCTCGGACATAAACTGGACATACCCCATTTTCTCTAGCATACGGCTGCGAGGCAATGTTGCCCATTGAGGTCGAAATTCCAACGATTCGAACTCAGATTTACGACCAAAGTTCCAATCATACTCAGCTCAAAGAAACCCTAGACTTGATCGAAGAAAAAAGGGAGGAGGCTCAGCTGAGAAATGCTGCTTACCAGCAACGAACAACAAGATATTTCAATAAAAGGGTTCGAAGTCGAAAGTTCGGAGTAGGAGATCTGGTATTGAGACGCGTATTCTTAGCAACCCGAGATTCAGCAGCAGGAGTACTCAGGCCAAACTGGGAAGGACCATACCAGATAGAATCAGTCATCCGCCCTGGCGTATACAAACTTGCGAGATTAGATGGGAGCCTCATACCACGAGCATGGAATGGCGAACACCTTAGACCATATTATCAATAGTGTAGGAAGTGTCGCCCGTAACCATGATTTTCTGTACTTAGTTTGTTTTTGAATTTCAAATAAAGGGTCTACTTTGTTTCACATGTAATTTATTTTTATTTTTGCAATCTCTCTTAATTTAATAACCTATGGTCACACTCATAGGATATTAAGGGGGCATCATTGGTATACATACCTCCAGCTTAAAAATAAAAAAAATAAAAAAAAATAAAAAAGTATTTGGATATAACCAAATACGCGAGCTTAGATAGTTCGGACTTAACCGAGCGAGCTTAGATAGTTCGGACTTAACCGAGTTATCAAAAACATTAAGTATTTGGAAATAACCAAGTACACGGGCTTAGATAGTTCGGACATTACCGAACTACCAAAAACCAAAAACGTTTGGAGTTAACCAGATGTGCAAGCATAACAGGTTTGGAACAAACCAGCCAAATTATCGATCAATGATAAATGGGAGCCTAAACCCATCACGAAATATGTCGAGATCGAGGCTGGAACATCTTAAAATAGTTTCGAACTCATAACTTCGGAGCTAAGATACTAAGGATGAGGAAAAGTGACTATAAGATTAACCAAATCATTCATATTACATGCCATATAAGTACTTTTCAGTTCATGGTTAAAGTAATGTACGACCTTGATAAATAACGAGGTTGGAAACGGATAATTCGAATAAACTATGCATGAATGCATCGAATTTCGAGCCTAAATCCAAACTATGTTTGTATGCATAAATAAACATAACCGGTCCATCAATTATAAAAATATGCAAAATATTTCGAGCCAAGAAATGTAAGCATATAAAAAAAATAGTAAAGGGAATTGTATTAGCCCCGTGGGCATAAGTTAAAATTATTACAGAAATAATGGGACGCAGCCCCGAAAACTGATCTCCCCGAAGTCAGATTCAAAGAAGAGGAGTCTCCTTGGCCTTCTCAGCATCAGTGGCACCGGACCCCTCAGGACGAATAGCATGACTATCCTCCTGAGCTCCCTCCGAAACGGTACTCGGAGCAGCTTTATCCTTCTCGAGCTGCTCAGCCTCTTCCTTCTCGAGCCGAGCATTCCATCGTTCAAGGAAGGACGCCTCGAGGGGACCCAAAAAACTGGTGTCCAGTTCTTCGTTATAGGCCCACATCCGGTACATGGCTGAATCGACCGCCGTTTCCTTCTTTTCTTTGAACTCGGTAGTAAGGCGGGTTTTGATATCCTCCATGAGGTCGAGGGTGACGGCCTTGTCTTCCTCGAGCTTCTTATTGGTCTCCCGAAGCTGGATGTTATCTCTCTTTTGCTCCTCGAGCTCATTTTTCAGCTTCCCAAGCTCCTTGGCCATTTCCTCACGCTCCTTAACCACTGCCTTGAGCTTAATGTTCGCTGCCTTCAGGTCATCATTCGCTTTAAGGTGGAGGTCCCTCTCCTCCTGGGCGAGGGACCTGCTCGAATGGACCTCGTTGTTCAGCTCGTAATTGAGCTGGGCAGTGAAAGCAAGAGCCTGAAAAAAGGAAGAAACCATCATTAGCCTCGAGACAGTATGAATGTAAGCAAAGGGAATATAGGATACTCACCGCGGCAGTGTGCTCGATACTCTTCTCGAACAGGACAGTGCGGTCCCGAGTGCTAGTTAGACACTGCCACTGAGGAGCCCCAAAATTGCCGTAGCTCTGGCCGATCCGGGACATTACATCCGAGATCAGCGTAGATCCGTGAGGACCGGCAGCATTGTCCACCACATACGAATCCATATGGGTGGAAATGGTTAGCTTCTGAGCTCGGGAAGTAGAAGGTCTTTTGGCGAGCTGAGTAAAAGGCATTTGACCCGCCACAGGAGGATGGGATTCGACCACGGCAGCGACACCAGCCTGCGAGGCCGGCGCCACCACAGAAACGATGGCCTGCGAGGGTGGTATCGTCGTGGGGGCGTTAGTCTGGCCAGCCGACGCAGCAGCAGAGCTCGAAGCCGGCGGGGGAGGAGGAGGCGTTTTCCTAGATCTCTTGGAGCTTTTCCCAGGCTGACTGGTTTTCAGTCCCCTTGCCCTGGGGCGCTTGCTCCTCTTGGCACCCGCATTGTCGATGAGGGCGTCGAGGTCGGAGTCCATATTGCCTGCACAAGTCATCACAGTGAGTCAGTAAAAGAAATACAAGTTACTTCAACACTATATATAGAGTGGTGAAAGAAAAAACCTAACTGGAACTTTCCCTCGAGCTTGAGCTTGGGGACCATGAAATTCCCCCGTCTTCAGAAGAGGCGGGGGGAGGGCCTTCCCTATAAGTTGATGATAACCTCGAAAGGTCCCTATAATCATTGGTCCCATACTGCACAGCTATCCCATTCCACATCTCGTCCGTGGTATACATAGTGTCATATTTCCCGAGCCCACTATCAAACCTATGGACACAGTCATCTACCCAACTCCATATGTAGAAGTGGTATCTATCCTGTGGGCACGAGACTAGTCTATTGGGCCTGTGCTTTAATAAAGTGGGAGACCACATTCGCGAAGTAGGAAGGGTTTTACCTCCATCGGAGTCCGAACCCGAGGCTTCATCATTTGCCTCGTTCCCCGACCGCGGACTTCTCGAGCGAATTGGGAGAGATGCTTTCCTTTCCCTCCTCGGAGGAAGGATGCCTGTGGGCAGAGGCACTTCCTCCCAGCGTTCATATTTGTTACTGGACCAGTCAGAGGTTGACTGGCCCTGTCCTAACAACCCACAAGCTCGTAGCTTGTCCTCATGTAGCAGAAATGAGAGAGACCTCCTGCCATAAGGGAGTCGGAGCAGGCTCTCTCTGTGCTCCTTCATTGTCTCGTCAGGGGTGGGACGCTGAAAGTTAGCTGAAAGGCGAGATACACTTCAACTAAACATGGATTCAAGGGCTAAAGATTCGAGCTCAAAAATAGAAAGTAACGAGAATACTTACGAATCCGCCTAAACGAACGATGTCGAGACGGGAACAGACCGTCTGTCCAGAAAAAAGCCCTCTTGAAGTCAGGGGGATGGTTCGGAAGGTCTTCAAAGATTTTTGTCTCTTTGGGGTAGCTCGAAAGATAGTAGAAACCATCTCCTCCCCGAGTTCGGGAGGGATTACTCTTCAAACAAAAGAGATATAAAATCTCTTGGGGTGAAGGTCCTATCCACCCCAGCTCATGGAATAAGGACCTCAGGGCAGACAGCACCCTGTATGAGTTGGTGTTGAGTTGGAATGGAGCCAACCCAACAAAATCGGTGAAATCTCTGAAAAAGGACTTTAGGGGCAGCAAAGCTCCTGCCTTTAGGTGTTCCTGGCTCCAGGCCGCGTATTTCACACTGGAATCGCGGCCCCCAGGAGCGAAGCAGCTCCGTTCATGCCTTGTCGGAGCTCGACACTTCAGTGTGTCTAGCGAGCTAAGGCCATGAATGGCCAGGATGTCAGTTATCTGGTCGGAGGTGGTAACCGAGCTCTGGTAGAATTCGGCTTCAAACATCTCCCTCCTAGGCTGCGAAGACGAAGGCTCCGCCATTAGGGAAAACTGGAGTTCCCCCGGGTGGTATGCTACTGTGACTTTTAACGCAGGGTCGAGGGGAACTGGCCTAGGTCCTGGGTTAGGCTCCGGATAGATGGCTTCTCGAAGAACCCTTCTCTTCTTTTCGATGACCTCGTCAATCTGGCGGCGATAGTGGGCTCGAATGTCTTCTTGCTCGCGTGCGATCTCGTACTCTTTAATCCGACGCTGGTTCCGAACAAAGATCGATTCCGGGCTCGGAGATTTGGGCTCGTAAGGGATTGCTCGTAATGACCCCCACCGCCTTTCCAGATTCTGTGACATCTAACGAGAAAGAAAAAATGGTGAGGGCCATGCATGCAAGGATCACGAACTCGATAGGATGAGCTCGGACATCTAAGGGCAAGAAACTAAATATTAAGACCCTCACTAAAGAGTCAGAGCGCGTATTCCACAGGGAAGAAAAAGAACGTGGATGATTTTTTGAAAATCCCGAAGTTCAAGGGAAAGAAAGGTGGCGGTTAGCCAGGAAAGGGTTTTTTCAGGTTTCGTGTAATTGTCAAGAATAAGGGTTTTTACCCGAAAACTTGGTGTACAATAAACATAGCCTAAAATTTTCAAAACCCAGAAAGTTGAATCAAAACCCAGAAAGTTGAAACCACATTCAAACGTCGAATCTGGATATAAACCAGAGACGAACTTCCAGAGTGAAAATCCAGAAAGCCTAAAAACCTATCGGTTCAAACCCTCCTATCGCATCATGCTAAGAACGTAAACTAACATACACAGCAAGCACAGTATAAAAGGAACAACAAAAATGGCGTACTTACACAGTGATGGGGAGTGCAGCGAAATCGTCGAGTGGAGAAGAGGTTGCAGGAAAGAACTCACTGACTCGTACAAACTAGGATTCTTTTGTTTCTTCGGCCTAGAAAACATGCAATGAGCATAAACTGTGGTAAGAGGTTTAGGGAGTGTTTTTCTTTTTTCTGGTCTGTGATGAGCAAATGTGAAGAAGACGAAGAGGGGGTCTTGTATAAATAGGTGGGAAAACCGAATTAATCAGGAGCGTTGATTAAAATCCTCAACAGATCGAATGGAGGGGAGTCGATGATAAGATGGCGCCGAAAAGCTGTCAGACGAACGATCGTGGGCATGTTCCCAAGGTACTCAAGTACCTAAAGTGAGCAATACCCATCTGGCACGTGTCCGTTTTTAAGAGTGTGACGGTATGGTTCCCGAAAAGAGTAGTTCAAAAGTTTCCTTCTCTTAGGATTCGAACAAATACTTTTGAGGGGGCAAAATGTTATACCCAGATTTCGAGCCATAGCAAATATGACCTCGAAAGCTGAGTTCGCATTAAATGGTCTCGTGAGGGTTAGGGTATGCTCTACGATTGTAAATCGGAGCCTGAAAAGTATGATACAGACCTTGAATATGGTGACCTCGAAATGATCTCGATCTCGAAGGATAGCTCTGTGAGCCCCTCATCTTCAGGAACAACTTCGGAGCAGGGATCTTGAGCTCGATATGCTATCTCGAAAGCAATGTCAGCTCGGGAAATGTCAGTGGCTCGCACAATGACGTGAAACCTTAGATGCTGAAGCCTTGGAGATACGCTATGATTACCTTGAATATCTACAAGTATTGTATATATGGGATATAATCCTCATTTATTGATGTAAATCCCCAAAAATCGTGGGATATTATTTAGTCAGTTATGCGTTTCCTGATCTTTGGGGAACGTTTCCTTTTATATCTGATTGTTGGCATTTAAAGCCATTTATTTTTATTCACAAAAGAGTAACTACCCAAAATATGTGGGATAGTATTTTGCATCCTTCTCTATAAATAGAGAAGTCATGCACCATTGTAGAGGACCGAAATTCTGATCCTTGAGAGAAAACTCTGGAGAATTCATGCTAAAGAATTGTTCAGAGATAATCTTGAGATTAATAACAGAGACTCGTGGACTAGGCAGATTTAACTGCTGAACCACGTAAAAACCGTGTGTCTGATTCGTTTGTTTGTTTTAGCTATTGTCTTTAATTGTTTACGTGCTCTCTTCTTTTATCTGTTGACGAAAAACGCCGTCAACAAAAGTGTAGCTAAACCGTAATAAAAGTCATACAATTTGAAAATATAAACATCCATTGAAAATTATAAAACGTTAAACATTTGGGATCCCAAAATACTGTTTAGAAATATTTACATCTTAAAAATATAATTAAAGTCGACTAAACGACAAAATTAGGTTTAATACAAACATCTCCCAAAAATACCCCTGGTCGTGGCAGCCAGGCAGGCCAAACATGTACGCGTCGCTTCACGCCCTCCGTACTCATGGTTGGTTGACTTTCCCCTTGCCCTTACCTGCACCATAGAGCACCCGTGAGCCGAAGCCTAGCAAGAAAACTCCACACAAGTAAATAACATATGCATATCTATCATTCAACATATAATAAAACCGCCAACAGGCTAAACACATACGACCATGTTGTCCCAGGCGCTTTACCAGGCCCTAGGTTCGCGGCCTACACTGTGAGGATATCCCAAGTATCCTATAGGGGTCTCACCCTGGCAACTCGCACTCCGCGTGCTTAACACTGCTCCCAGCCCCTTGCTGTACTCAGCCTTGCCGTTCTCAACCTTTACCGTTCCCGGCCCTCGTCGTTCTTGGCCTTGGCCATTCCCAGCTCTTGCCATTCATTCACATATATGCACACATAACATAATTAAACAAATACTTAAACACGTATAAACATAATCAATGGGGCTACACCCTGCAACATAATCATATAGGGTCATGCCCTGCAACACAAACTATAGGGCCTCGCCCTGCTCTACAGGTACAACCGTTTTCTTTCCTGTGTCCTGAGCTTTCCAAGCACCGATGTCCCACAGTCCCTAGTCCGAGTCTCGCTGAAAACCTAGTCACAACGCATCAACAACATCCATCCATCAAGTTCTATTCCACTAAATAACTTTGGGTCATAATTCTAGTCTCCAGGACCTTGAATTCTATCAATCCGGGTGATAAAATCCATCCAGAGCCTTAACTTTTGGATTCCCGAGCCTAAAACCTCCTTGGAGTAAAAAAAACACACTAAGCGTCGCGGCTCAAAGAACCCATGCCGCGGCCCACCTCAACCAGAAACCCCAACCCCCAAAACAGGGCATGTGCGCCGCGGCCCAAGCCATGGTGTGTCGTGGCCCGCCCTTCTTCCTGGCCTCCCAAGTGTTCTAGAGGGTCGCAGCTCAGCAAGAGCAATGTCGCGGCCCGACTCTTCGAACCCAGAAAAAATCCTCCATTTTCTCCACCAAATCCAAGCCAATTTGCCCCAAATTCAGGCCAACATTTTAAGTCAATCACCACAGAAGTTCTACTATAGTCACATCAACAAAATCTAACAAGAATTAACCCCAAACCTCATCTAAAACTCAAGAGTGATTCTCCACCTAGCTCACATGCACAACCTTGAAACACCAGCAGGAATTCAACATAATTCAGATAATTAGGTGCTAGAATCCTTACCTCAACTGATAACTTGGCCCTGAGCTAATCCTCAATCACAGCCAGCTTCAATTCCCTTGACAAGCAAGCCAAAATCCTCCTATAGATCAAAGTCTCCAAGTTTCCAAAGAGAGAGAGAACTCCAAGATAGAGAGAGGGTCGATTTCTCTAAGGTTCAAAATGTTTCTTGGTTTTGTTTTACTTATCCTAGGTCATTTAAGTTACCTCCAAGGCTTGAGGGACCAAAAACGTCCCCGAGGGAAAAATGGTAAATTTCCCCTATATTCCCTCCTAAACGTTCTAACTTCAAATATATCTACAAATATTTATTTTCATAACCTGATAACCCAATAAAACATCTAATGCCCGGAATACCCCTCGACTCGCCCCGAGTCGGCTATTCGACCCCGTTGTGACTTTCTATCTACACCGCTCCCTAGGACTGTCTCGGATCGTGCAACACATATATATCACAAATATACCACAATAATCACATTTATGCTCTTAGCGAGCTAAAATTACAAATATGCTCCTAATAACCAAACGGGGCCCACATGCATATTTAATTCATCTAAACATGCATTTCTAATCACATACTCATCAAATTCACACATTAACATAATAAACCACTTATTGCCCTCCAGACATGCTAATCAAAGCCCTAAGTCTTATTAGCAAATTTGGGATGCTACAGAAAGGCACTGTGATAGACTGATGCACATGGTTCTTGACTGGAAGATAAGTTTGAAGTAGGTAGCACCAGCTCATAGAGTCCATGTTTAAGCACTCCGTGAAGTAGAACCTGGTTCGTAACAATGTCCTTGACAAAACAATAGTCAGGTGTAAATTCTATAGAAACATTATTATCACAGGTTAGTTTATAAATGCTTATAAGATTTTTCTTTATGGCAGGAACATGAAGAACATTCTTAAGATGCATAGTTCTACTTGCAATAATGTGAGCATCACCAATATTCTTAATGAGAAGTTTAGAACCATTGCCAAAAACTAGCTTCTCCTTGCCTTTGTATGTTGTAGGAGCATTGAGAGCACTTGTGTTTGAAGCAACAAGGTGGGAAGCTCCACTGTCCATGTACCAATTTGTGTCAGCTACTGTGGTTGAGGAAGCAAGATTGGCTTGAGGAGCAGGCTTAGTAGATTCAACTTCAGTTCCACAAGAGTTGTTCTCTCCTTGATAGCACAAGTCAAATCGGTGATAACACTTCAAGGCTATGTGACCTTGTTTACCATAAACTTGGTAAATTGGGCGAGTGGTATTTGTATTACCACGACCACAGTTATAACAGCCATTGTGACCACGGTATCCACGACCACGAAATCCTTGGTTGTTGTTGTTGCGGCCACCTCTTCCATAATTGTTGGAAGTACCAAGGTTTGTTGATGGGTATTGCAGATCCACCATTGCAA
The DNA here is from genome assembly GCF_963169125.1 of Humulus lupulus. Taxonomy (NCBI): domain Eukaryota; kingdom Viridiplantae; phylum Streptophyta; class Magnoliopsida; order Rosales; family Cannabaceae; genus Humulus; species Humulus lupulus. The sequence continues at coordinate 45,006,008 of NC_084800.1, read as the reverse complement.
CATCATTTTATTGTTCAAGCCTCATCTCATGACTCTGAAGTGTGAATTGTGATTCAAGCAGAGTCCCATTCTGTCGCGAAGTAAGGTTGACCACCACTAAATCAAACTCTGGTCCAAGACCTCCAAGTATATACAGAATGAGTTCCCCATCGCAAATCATGTGTCCTGTAGACATTAAGTAATCATCAATACAACGCATTTTAAGAGCATATTCATCTACTAGAGTTGCTCTTTCTTCGTCATTTGAAGGTGTGTACGAAGTTGAAGATTCTTGGCCTTTGATGTATTGGAGAAGATCTGAGCAAGCTCACACCAGATCTAAGCTGAAGAAGTGCAGTGAGCGACATGTCCGAGCATGTTCTTAGAGATAGAGTTGAGAAGCCAGCTCATTAAGAACTGATCCAGGTGTAGCCAGGAGCTAAACTCCGGATTCAGAAAGAGACGAGTAGGATCAGTGGGATCAGCGATGGTTGTCGGAGGCCTGAGATGCTCACCAGTAAGAAAGCCTTCAAGAATGTGAGCACGAATAGTAGGTAGAACTTGTGAACGCTAGTAAGTGTAGTTCGTGAGATTGAGATGACGATGTGAGCAGGAATCACCACTGTTGGAGCTAGAAGAACCGAAGCAGAATTCACCGGAGCAGTAGGAGGCGGAGGAGGACGAACATTGGCAGAGTCATTCACATGAGGATCTGTGCTTGATGAGGACGCCATTGAAGATAATCAAGAAGCTTTGGAAAGAAGTTTGGGAGAAAGAAATGCTCTGGCTCGTGATACCAGTTGAGAGAAAGAGAGAGAGAGAGATTTGAAAAATGTTGTAGCACACAAATCTCATTGAATAAAATAGTATATATATTACAAGATCAGCTCAAGAAGCTTCGAAGAAGAAAATTTTGTTGCAACTGAATTGGTTATAACAAAAAATCAATTTGTACAACTTGACAGATTTAACTAACCTAATGAGTCATAACTAGAACAATTATAGCTCTAATAACAATAGTATACATGCATCAATTATTTTTAGTTTCTAATGTATTTTACAATGTCCTTTAGTGAATTTGATGAAGAAAAAAGAGTTTCAATCACTTGATAAAAAACAAACTATCACACAAATTTATAAGATAAAAATAATTATATGTATGTCTTTATTATTTTTAAATAAAATTGATTTAATTCTTTAAATTATTATAAAATGTCTTACAAATATACTATTTTAATTTTTTTTTTAAGTTTATGTTTGTTCTAGTTTTTGAATTTGGCAATGACAACAAAAGATTATATATTATATGTTTAATATAATATTAAATTTATGTTTAATGAAATTTTATTTAAGTTATAAAATATATGGTTTTATTATATTTAAATAATTATCATTGTAAAATATCTTAAAAATATCATATTTTAATTTGTTTAATTATTCATTTATTTAATTTTAATCAAGTTTAAGTCATGTTTACAATCTACTGTTAAATATAAGAATATTTTATTATAGTTAACGGGAAAAAAAAATAATAAATCATTAAAACCAAGAATTTATATTATCTACACACTTTTTATTTTCAAATAAATATGATTTAATTATTTAAATTATTCTAAAATATCTTTAAAATATCCTACTTTAATTATTATTTTTTGTTTAAGTTTATGTTTGTTGTAGTTTTTGAATTTTGGCAATGACAACAAAAGATTATATATTATATGTTTAATATAATATTAAGTTTAAGTTTAATTAAATTTTATTTAAGTTATAAAATATTTGATTTTATTATTTTTAAATAATTATCATTGTAAAATATGTAAAAAATATCCTATTTGAATTTGTTTAATTATTCATTTATTTAATTTTATTTAAGTTTAAGTCATGTTCACAATCTACCGTTAAATATAAGAATATTTTGTTATAGTTAACGGGAAAAAAAAATAAAAAACCGTTAAAACCGAAACTTTTCTTTATCTACACACTTTTTATATAGACTAGATAGAAGCAACATGCAATGCACGTTTGCTTAGTTTTAAAGTTGTAAACATGGTTTATAATTTCAATAAAAACTAGTTTACTGTTTTTTAAATATATATATATATATAATAGAATGAATTATAGTTCCGTAGTATATATAAATATTTATATCAATAATCTCTACATATATGACATCTATACATAACGTTGACATAGATATATATATATATTTATATGGCTACATAACATATATATAAAATACAATAATATTTTATAAAAATTAATGATAGAAATAAAATAGTATAGAAAAAATCATAGTGTAGACAATAGTATACATGCATCAACTATTTTTAGTTTCTAATGTATCTCACAATGTCTTTTGGTAAATTTGATGAAGAAAAAAAATTCCAATCACTTAATAAAAAATAAACTACCACGCAAATTTATTATATAAAAAATGATTTGTATGTATTTATTATTTTTAAATAAATATGATTTAATTATTTAAATTATCATAAAATATATTAAAAATATCTTATTTTAATTAATTAATTAATAAATTTTTGTTCTAGTTTTTGAATTTGGCAGTGACAACAAAAGATTTTATATTATATGTTTAATATAATATTAAGTTTAAGTTTAATTAAATTTTTATTTAGGTTATAAAATATATGGTTTTATTATTTTTAAATAATTATCATTTTAAAATATCTCAAAAATATTATATTTTAATTTTTTTAATTATTTATTTAATTTTATTTAAGTTTAGGTAATATTTATAATCTACTGTTAAATATAAAAATATTCTGTTAAATATAAGAATATTTCGTTAAAGTTAATGAAAAAAAAATAAAAAATTGTTAAAACCAAGAATTTCCATTATCTACATATTTTTTTATATAGAAGATATATATAAATAGAATGGGATATTATAGTGATATATAATATTCTTACTTGTAGATTCTACTCTAGTTTTTCTTAGATAACGATTTTTTTGTTTTGTTTTAATAGTTTGTTTTGTTAACTTTAATGGAATATTCTAAATATTTATCGAAATATATTTTTAAAACTAACTAAAAATAGATATTTATTAATATTTAATATAAGACTACATATATAATAATTATATTAATATAAATTCTAATTCTAATTCTAATTCTAATTCTAATGTTAAACAATATCATTATTATAATAATACATAATACACGACTAGATATTTCATAATTATATTAATATGAATTCAAATATTATAAAATATTATTACGATAATAATATATAATCTTAATTTTTTACTAATTATATTAATATGAATTCAAATATTATAAAATATTATTATTATAATAATATTTAATACAAGACTAGAAATTTAATACTTATATTAATATAAATTTAAATATTATAATTATTATTATAATAATATATAATACAAAATCTTAATTTTTATTAAAAAAATTACCATTTATGTTTAAAAATATTATCATATTATATATATATATAAAATCATAAATAACAATTTTTTGGTTTAATTTTTTATTTAATAAGTTTATGTCAATTTTTTTTATAAATAATATTATTTATTTATATGACAATGATATAAATTTAATAAATATAACTAATAAATTTTACAAATAAAACTAAGCAAATGTTCATTGTTCATTGTTTGTATCTAGTATGTTAGAAAAGTATGAAGAGATCATACTCGTATGTACTAATGTTAGCATTTTTTAGAAACATTTTCTCTTTAAATCTCTATGGAACCCACTTTTTAAGAAAAAGAAAAAAATTCCCGATTATGCTGAATATGTGATTAATTACGTGGCATGAAATGAACTTTCACGTAGTATTAAGGAGAGAGAGAGCTCATGCTTGTTATCTCTCTCACTTTTTTTCTTTTTTTTTTTTATAAAAGTAAAATAGTTAATTTGTTGACGCACAATTTTTTATGAAAGTACTTATTTTTTATTTAAATAAAAAATTATACATGCTTAAAAAACAATAAAATGTGATACAATACTCTTTAATTATGCACCATTTTTCTCTTTTCTTTTTTAGAAAAATAAAAAATTATTAGAAATATGTATATATTTATCGGAAAATTCTAGAATGCACCCCATGTTTTTTAGAGCACCGGTGCACCCCTTTCCTAATTTCGGTACTGGAATGATTTTCGGCGTAATTTATTTTATGATCATGTATATTGTAGTTATTTAGAGCATCCTGCAAATTTTCAGGAAATTCTGAATAATTTACAATATCGAAAATATGGTTCAAACAGGTTATCTTGCACGCGCATAAGAAAAAACAGTCACGCGTGCAACCGATTATTTGAACATTGTTTTTGGCACTATAAACTATTTAGAATTTCCCAAAAATTTAGAGGATGATCTAAATAATTATAATATACATAGTCATAAAAAAAATTTCATTGAAAATCATCTTGGTATCAAAAAACAGAAGAGGGTGCACCGATATGTCCATTTTTAGGGGTGCGCCCTTGACGTACCCTATTGTTACACCCAAATTTCGATAATGGAAATTATGGTCTCGAAAGACAGGCTTGTGAAATGTAAGCTCGAAATAAGCAAGTGTGCCACATCATCAGCATTTATGCAGAGTGGGTTTGGCAGTTTCGCCCGGCATTAAGATGACGACGATGGAATTGGTGAGCTCGGAACTACGTGCGGTCTCGAAGATGTTTCGAGGTTACAAGTCAAGCTCGAAGCTACAATTACAAGGGTTCAACACTTGTATAAATTTCTTAGTTTATTCTTATTGGCAATCGAGCACCAATCAGGAAGGTTCGAGCCTGAGCATTGCGAGCTCGAAGAGGATGATCTCGATAAAGCTACTTGCTAAGGACGAGGTTAACCAAAATGACAAACTCGTGATGTTGGTCGATCTCGAAAGTATATAAGTTATATGTTCAAGGTCGATAATCTAGTTTGAATACGGTTACTGTTTGAAAATCCCTATTTCTTGTATTGTGATAATAAAACCCGATTATCATGGGATATTATGTAATTAATGCATTTATTTGTATCTATTTAAAATTTGAATTATAACTTCCTGAAATAAGAGGGAATATATTTTGTAAACCAATCTATAAATTGACTGGGAAAATTCATTTGTAGGGGACGAAAATTTGAATTGGGAAGACTCTGCGGAAATTGCTTTCTAAAAGCTTTGAGAGAATTCCACCATTCAATAATATTGACTCGTGGACTAAGCAGATTTTAACTGTAGAACCACGTAAAATATTGTGTATTTTTCATTGATTTTCCCAATTTTGTGTTTAGTGCTCTTCTATTCTAAGTTGACGAAAAACGGCATCAACAGTTTGGTGCTTTCATTGAGAGCTGAACTCAAGACGTTAGACTGTTTAATTAGAAACCTCCTAAATTATCAATGGCTGTCGAGAACAACCCTAGCACTGGTGGGCGACCATTGCCCCAAATACCAGAGGAGCAAACTCCTCACACTAAAGACTACCTACGTCGACCTGGAAAGCAGCCCATGGCTGACCCAGGCCCTGAAGAAAGAAGTGATTCATCCGATTCCCAGGGGCCGCCTTCTCCCAGACCTGATAAGGATCTCTACTATAATCTAGATACATATGTTCCTATTGTGGAACTGGAGAATCGCCAACTAAGCAAACAATTGGCAGAAGCGATAAGGCGCAGCGAAGAACTGGCTAGACAGGCTACTGAGGCCCAGGCACCACCTCAGACACCTAGAGGATGTCCTCGAGGGAGCACGCGACTGCTAGGAGAGCTGAGTAAGGGACCCAGCAGGCTCAGTCGAGGCCCCAGAGAAACACTCGGGCTGAAGCTATTGACAACCCGACTGCGGAGCTGTCAACAGGGACCGAGAATAACCGAGCTCCTCCAGTAGCTCGGAATCAGAATCCTGAGACAGTAAGGAACAACCCGGAGCCTGTCCGGGCCAATTCTGGACCATCTAGGCCCAACAATGAGAGGCAGCTATCGACTCTCATAAGACATCCACCATCTCCCATAAGACACCCCTCACCAATCTGAGATGCCCCACGACCTGCACCACAATGGTCGTCTCGCAGTGGCAGTCGGGATGGAAACCGTCAGGCCAAACCCGGACAAAGGAATGATAGGGAGGCTACCCGAGAGCACAGAGTTCCCCAACCTTCGAGAAGCCAGGTTTCAAGATCACAAGCGGCTGGGGCGAGGAGGCCAGCGGGTGACCCACCTTGTCATCACCGGGCCTCGCAGCCGGAAATGACTGTAAGCTTCGTAAGCAGGAGCACAGATTACACCCGGTCCGTAAGTATATAAAATACCAAGCCTAGAAATACTGGGAATCGGGGGAATCACCTTGACCTTCGAGATCACCTGAACCATAACCGGAGGCAAGCTAATCCCATGAACCCGGATTTACGAGACCATTTGAATGGTCGAAATTGGTCGGCTTATGGAAATCAGAATAACCCTGTAACGCCCTGGATATCCAAGACCGCTATACTGTGTGTTTATAAAGTGCCAGACTTGCTAATCAAGTCATTTAAATAAAATCGTGTTTTGAAACTATAAAGGAACTAGGGTTAAAAGCGTTTTGGTCTCAAAAGCCACATTTTCATTAAAAAGCATCATCTGTTACATGGGATCCCAAAAATATTAAGTTCAAAGACCGTTTACAAAAGACACAAGGTTTATGTACAACAACCGGCCATATTAAGGCAAAACGAGCAGTTAGGTGATCCCTGTCCTGGTCCATTCCTCGATCGTGGCGGTCGAGCCGCTGGCTATGTATATTCCACCTCGGAGCTCTCCACCTCAGGCTTGGTCCAGCTTGCCCTTGCCTTTACCTGCACCACGTAGCACCCGTGAGCCAAGGCCCAGCAAGAAAACATAACAACAACAGAGCATAAACAATCAGCAGACAAGACAACATCTCACATTGCATCATATAAACTCAGCCATATCATCAATCAGTTTAATTAAGTAATCCACATACTAAGCATATCAATTCATAACATAAACAGTTCACAAATGATAACTAGGGCTAGCGCCCTCAGGCTGCTCCCTCAGTATCCCGTTGTCCGTGGCTACCAGTGGCCAATCCGCGCTCTGCGCACTAAAACCATATACGGTACTCTTAGACCGCTTTTACATGTCTCATGGCATAATACCAACATTGACACGATACAAATCTCGGGAGCACTTAGTCCCATCACAATCATACAACCGGGTGCAGTTTTCTTACCTTTCAATTTACTAGTTTCCGATGCCACGAAGCCGCGAGCATGGTCCTCTACCCCGAGCCTCTCCAAAGGCCTAGTCACAACACAAATGAAACATCCTTTGTCACTAATCAATCAGCGTAGCTCTTCTGCCTACTATGAGATGCGAGCATCCTAGCTCAGATCTTCTCTATGGCCTCACTTGTCTTCTGTACCATATCCGGCCCCAAATACCTCCTCTCTCCCATCTCATCCCAATGGATGGGTAATCTACACTTCCTCCCATATAACATCTCATAGGGAGCCACTCCAATCGTTGACTGATAACTATTGTTGTATGAGAATTCAATCAACGGAAGGTACTTACTCCATGAACCCTCAAAATCAATCACACATGCCCTGAGCATATCCTCCAATACCTGGATCGTCCTCTCAGACTGTCCATCAGTCTAAGGATGAAAGGTTGTACTAAACTTCAACTGAGTTCCCAAAGCTTTCTGTAAACCACCCCAAAACTTGGAGGTGAAAATAGGATCCCGGTCTGACACTATAGACTTAGGAACCCCATGGAGACGTACGATCTCCCTCACATACAACTCAGCATACTGATCCACAGTATATGTTGACCTCACTGGAAGGAAATGAGCCGACCTGGTGTATCTATCTACTATCACCCACACCGAGTCATGAAGTCCAACTGTCCTGGGTAAACCTCCTACAAAATCCATAGTAATGTCCTCCCATTTCCATTCAGGAATACCCAATGGCTGAAGCAACCCTGCTGGTCGCTGATGCTCAGCCTTCACCTGCTGACAGGTCAAACATCTGGCAACGTACTCTACCACATCCCTCTTCATCCCGGGCCACCAATACAAAGTTCGTAGATCCTGATACATCTTCGATGTACCCGGATGAAGTGAGTACGGCGTCGTATGAGACTCATCTATTATCTCTCGTCTGATCCCCTCATCAGCTGGAACACAAATCCGTCCCTGATACCGAAGTAAACCAACCTCAGAAACTGAATAGTCCTTAGCTATTCCCGCTAAGACATCCTCTCTAACCCTCTGTAACTGAGCGTCTACCAACTGTCCTTCTCTAATCCGCTCTAGCAGGGTCGACTGCGGAGTAATATTAGCCAACCGGCCCACCACCAATTCTATCCCTGCTCTAACCATCTCATCAGCCAACTCCCTCGAGATCTGAACAACACTATATAACTTACCTGGACCTCTGCGGCTCAATGCATCCGCCACCACATTGGCTTTCCCTGGATGGTAAAGAATATCACAATCATAATCCTTTACCAACTCCAGCCAACGCCTCTGTCTCATGTTCAAGTCCTTCTGTGTAAAGAAATACTTCAGGCCCTTATGGTCAGTGTACACCTCGCACTTCTCCCCATAGAGATAGTGCCGCCAAATCTTCAAGGCAAAAACCACTGCTGCCAGCTCCAAGTCATGAGTAGGATACCGCTGCTCATACTCCTTCAGCTGTCGTGATGCATAGGCTATAACCTTCTCATTCTGCATCAACACACTGCCTAAGCCCAACCTCGATGCATCGCAATAAACAACAAAATTCCCTTCCCCCGAAGGCAGACTCAACACTGGCGCTGTAATAAGTCGTTGCTTTAGCTCCTAAAAACTGACTTCACACTTGTTTGACCAGATAAACTTCAAATTATTTCTTGTCAATTCTGTCATGGGTGCTGCTATCTTCGAGAAGCCCTCTACAAACCGCCTATAGTACCCTGCTAATCCCAGAAAACTCCGCACCTCCGAGGCATTCCTTGGCCTCAGCCAATCTCTAACTGCCTCTATCTTAGACGGATCCACCTTAATCCCATCTGCACCTACAACGTGTCCAAGGAATGTCACTTCAGGTAACCAGAACTCACAATTCTTAAACTTAGCATACAACTGGTGCTCCCTCAACCTCTGAAGAACCTGCCGAAGATGAAACTCGTGCTCTGCCTCTGAACTGGAATACACCGAGACGTCATCAATGAAGACTATAACAAACTGATCCAGGAAATCCGTGAACACCCTGTTCATTAAATCCATAAAGGCTGCTGGGGCATTGGTCAAACCAAAAGACATGACCAAGAACTCGTAATGCCCATACCGTGTCCGGAAAGCCGTCTTAGGTATGTCTTCATCCTTGATCCTCAGCTGGTGATAACCAGATCGAAGATCAATCTTTGAGAACACCTTCTTACCCTGCAGCTGATCGAACAAGTCATCAATCCTTGGTAGGGGATACTTATTCTTAATTGTTAACTTGTTCAATTCTCGATAGTCAATACACATCCTCAGAGTCCCGTCTTTCTTCTTAACAAACAAAACTGGAGCACCCCACGGCGAGTAGCTAGGTCTGATAAACCCCAAATCCAGAAGCTCCTGCAACTGTATCTTTAACTCTTTCAACTCTGCCGGTGCCATCCTATATGGTGCCCTAGACACTGGCTCAGTCCCTGGTGCCAACTCAATAACAAACTCAATCTCTCTACGCGGCGGCAATCCAGGCAAATCTTCAGGGAACACATCCAAGAATTCGCACACCAATCTGGTCTCCTCCGATCCCACTGGAAAAACTCTGGTGGTATCCACCACACTAGCCAGGAAACCAATACAACCACCCTGCAACAAGTCTCTGGCTCTTAGTGCTGATATCCTGGGTACGCGGGGTCCATGCACCGCTCCCACAAAAACAAAGGGATCCTCGCCCTCTGGCTCAAAGGTTACCATCTTCTTCCTACAATCAATGGTAGCTCCATACCTAACCAGCCAATCCATACCTAAAATCATATCAAAGTCCTCCATACTCAACTCAATCAAGTCTACTGATAACTCCCTACCATCAACTAACACTGGCAGTGCTCTAATCCACCTCCTAGATACTACTAGTTCTCCTGTAGGCAATATAGTCCCAAACCCTGAAGCACAATACTCACTAGGCCTACACAGTCTATCAATCACCTTATCAGACACAAATGAATGCGTAGCACCAGAATCAATCAAAACAGTAAAGGGAGTGCCAGCACTAGAAAGCTGACCTGTCACTACCGAGGGACTAGCGTCGGCCTCCGCCTGCGCCAGGGTGAACACTCGTGCTGGAGTCAAGCTGTCCACCTTTCCTGTCTCTCCCTTATTCACTGTCGGGCAAGCTGTCCACCTCCCAGCCAGTAACTACAATGACAAACGTTAACTCAGCCTCGACCTCGGCGGCCCCATCTGTAATGCCCCGAATTCTCTGATATGGTTTAGTGGTGGTTTAGTAGGTTGGGAGGGTCATAACTGTTTAATTACGCCATTAAATGAATATATGCATGTTTATGTGAATTATATTATGATATGATGTTATATGCATGCATGTGGGTCCACATTCGAAATATTATGATGTTTTGATAATTTGGCCCATTGAGGGTAAATTTGTGTATTTGGGTGCATAATGTGATTTGTGAATGAGATTCCATTATTATGGAGTTATATTCGAGCTATTCGGCATGAGACGGTCCTATTTAGTGGATTAGCGATTTTTTCATAACAGGGTCAATTTTGGGGTAATAGAAATGTTTATTTGATGATAAATTAGGAGTTATTGAGATTAGGGTGAAATTCTAGAAGTTTTGACTATAATGTCCCCGGGGGTGTTTTCGGGACCCCGAACACTAGGTTTTATTTGAGGTTACTTAAGCAGGAAGTAGCTTGTCAGATAGAACGTACGATTAGAAAACCTCTCGTTCTCCCTCGTTAGTTCATTTTTGTCACCCAAAGCATATTCGAAGAAATCTTGAGTTCTAGGAGTCAGAATCGAGTGAGGATCGAGGCATAGCGATCCTAGGAAAGATTAGAAGCTTCTTAACCGAAGGATTTGACGGAAAACAACCCACTCAAAGGTAATCGAAGTTTAAAGTTTTGAGATTTTAGAGTTTCTAAGCTTAGAATTGGACTTTGTGAATTGTTGAGTTTTCGGTTTGTTTGAACCTTGGGTTTTGAGGGTTTTAGTGCATTAAGAAGCTTGGGAGCCTTGTTTTGATGATTGGGGAATGTTTAGGTATGATTTTGGAGGTTTTGAGAAGTTGAAAACACGTTTGGGAATGGCCCAGGGTTGGGGGCCGCGACCCTGTTCTTGGGCGTCGCGGCCCTAGCTCGATGAAGAAGGAGGGGGTTCTGTTTGCGCTGGGCACCGCGGCCCTTGGTGTTGGGTGCCGCGGCGCTTGCCTCTGGATTTTCTGGGGGCCGCGGCACAAGGTGCCAGGGCCGCGACTCTTGAGCAGGGTTGAGTCCATTTGCATGTTTTGACCCCGGGAACATGGTTTTAGGGCTCGGGATCACTCCTACTACCCGGATTAGTGAGGATTGATGTCTCAGAGGCTAGATCTTGGTTTGAGAACCCTTGATTATCATGTCATTGATGGTATCCTCCAATGTGTTATGATTAGGTAACCGCTAAAGGACTAAAAGCTAAACCGTTCTCAAGGATCGTTCTTTTGTTCATTCTAGCTTGAATCAGAGGTAAGAAAACTGCACCCCATTTGTGACATGCATGGTTATTCATGAGGCATGTTGGTTGTGTAAATGTGGACACGGATTGAATATTGAATGCTTAGCAAATGTTGCTCCCTTGTGCATGGTACTGACTCATTAGTCAGATTTAGAAAAGGTGCTAGTATCAACTGTGAAGCTGTGACTTATTAGTCAGGTTCGGCAGTGGTACTGGGCACTGGTCACATAGCGCTGACTCATTAGTCAGGACAGACTTCGCGTGTTCCACGCAAGCCAATAAAGATTAGATCTAATCGACTTTTTGCATTGGATGACTTAAAGAGCATTAATGCCGAACCGACCTTAAGTTCGATGAATATTATAAGCGCTTGTGTGGCTTACTCATCAGTCACTCATTTGTTAAGTTAGAGACTTACCCATCAGTCTCTCATTTTTGAAGGCTAGTGGCTTACCCAGCAGCCACTCTTCTGTTTAATTTAGTAACTTGCTTGTCAGTCTCTCAGTATGGTTTACCAGAACCTCAAGTGATATTCACTCATCTGTTTGAGAGCTATGAGCTATGTATGATTATAATGATAATCCCTTGATATTGTTTATATACAATGCTATGTTTTCTTGCTGGGCTTTGGCTCATGGGTGCTATGTGGTGCAGGTAAAGGGAAAGAAAAGCTCACCCAGCCTTGAGTGGAGAGCTTAGGTGGTGATGTGTACATATGCGGCCGCTTGACCACCACGGCCAAGGAGTTCTCAGAGGAACTAGGGGGTTTACCCTATTTTTGCGGCTTAGGTCGGCGGGTTTGTAATTTTGGAACAGTAATGACCTTTTTTAGTTGTAAATAACTTGTAAATGTTCTTGTGGGCCCATGAACAATTTTATGTATTAAATAAAACATATCTTTTCCTTTTTATTGGTTTCCACCTTAACTTGTTAATACCACTTAGAACACGTTTTAACCAAAGGACTTAGGCAATGAGTCAAATTTCCGCTTCACCGTTCACCATAACTGTTCTGGGGTAACCAGGGCGTTACACCATCAACGTCAAAACCCTCTGAGGATAACCCTTCTAAAAGGAAGAAAAATGAAGGGAATAACCCCGAGGTTGATGGTGGGAAAAAGAAGAATGGAGACAAGTACTTCTCCGTCTACACAGTGTATACTAAGCTCAATGAGACTCGGGAAAACATATTTCTTGCCAATGAGAATCAGGTCCCATTCAAGTGACCTGACCCAATGAGGAATCAGAAGGCAAAAAAGGACTCCAATAAATACTGTAGATTCCACAGAGACATCGGACACACAATTGATGAGTGCCGACAACTGAAGGACGAGATCGAAGGATTGATCTCAAGGGGATATTTCAGACAGTATGTGTAACGCCCTGGCTGCCCCAAAACAGTTATGGTGAACGGTGGACCAAAAATTTGACTCGCTACCCGAGTCCTTTGGTCAAAAATGTGCTCTAAGTCTAATTAACAGGTTAAGGCGTAAAACCAATAAAAAGGAAATGGAGATTTTCATTACAAACTGCTCTGCAGAGCTAAACAAAACGTTTACAAGTTGTTCTCAGTACAAAATGGTCACTACTGTTTCAAATTTACAATCCCGCCGACCTAAGAGGCAAAAATAGGGTAAACCCCCTAGTTCCTCTGAGAACTCCTTGGCCGTGGTGGTCAAGCGGCCGCATATGTACACATCACCACATCAACTCTCCACTCAAGGCTAGGCGAGCTTTTCTTTCCCTTTACCTGCACCACATAGCACCCATGAGCCAAAGCCCAGCAAGAAAACATAACACTTTGCACAAATATTATCAAATGATTATCATTATAATCACACTGAGCATAAAGTTTTCAAACAAATGAGTGAACATCACATGAGGTCCTGATAAACCATACTGAGTGACTGACAAGCAAGTCACTAATTCAAATGGAAGAGTGGCTGCTAGGTAAGCCACTAGCCTTCAACAGGTTCTGGTGAACCATACTGAGTGACTGACAAGCATGTCACTGTTTCAAGTGGGAGAGTGGCTGCTAGGTAAGCCACTAGCCTCCAAGCACTTATTTCATCCATCGACCCTCGGGGTCGGTCTGGCATTAATGCTCCTTGAGTCATTCAATGCTGCTAGTTGATTAGATCTAGTCTTTGTTGGCTTGCGTTACACGCTAAGGCCGTCCTGACTAATGAGTCAGCACAATGTGACCAGTGCCCAATACCACCGCCGAACCTGACTAATAAGTCACAGCTTCACAGTTGATACTAGCACCTTTGCCAAATCTGACTAATGAGTCAGTACCGTGCACAAGTGAGCAACATATGCTAAGAATTCTATATTCAATCCAAGTCCATCTGTACACAACCAACATGCCTCATGAATATCCATGCATGTCACACTTGGGGTGCAGTTTTCTTACCTCTGGTTCGAGCTAGAATGATTAAAAGAACGACCCCTGAGAACGATCAACCTTTAGACTTCTTAGCGGTTACCTAATCATAACCAATTATAATACATTATTAAAACAAATCAATGAATGGTTCACAAACTAAACCACACTCCCAGGACCAATCCCCCACTCTCGGGACTCTCAAACTACTCAAAAGGGGCAAAGGAACCAACCCCCGAACCTTAAAAACCATCCCGAACCCTAAAATCAACACCTCCTGAAACTGGCGTAGCACCTAGGTGCCACCCGCCAGCGCTGGGGCACTGTCCCAGAAACAGAGAGGGCTGCTCTCTGCCCTGAATAGCGCTGGGGCGCCAGCTTCAGACCAGCAGCTGCACTGAAACTCCCTCCTTGCGACTCCTCTTGAAACCAACCTGCCAAACACATCCCAAACCTTACCAAAACATCCAATTCAACCCCTAAACCTCACCTGCATCATCTCCTCACCAAAACCCAATCAACCATACACAAAAACTCCCCTTGATTCCAACCTTCCACATCAAAATCTAGAGCTGAAAACTATAAAAGAAAAACAGAGTAACACCTGAAATTCAAAGACAATTCCTTACCTCCAACTGGTTTTGAATCCTCTTTAGATGATGAACTAAGTCCACAACCTCCAAGCTTTGATTTCCTAGCTTGCTACCTCAACTTGGGACCAAAAACCTCAAAGAAAGATAGAGAGAAATGGATGTACGGGAAGGTGAAGAAGCTGCTCTGTTTTTGTTCTACATCCTTCTACAGCCACTTGAAACATATATAACCCAAGCAAAATGACCTTAATACCCCTAGGTCATTTAAAGCTTCTAATGTCCCCCCAAGGGTAAAATCATCATCTTTCACCTATTTCGTTAATCATAATTAACGCTCTCCAATTCCCGCTATTCACAAAATTCCCAAACACCAATAGTTCATATCCCGTTACCCTTTTTACTCCCGGCAACGTTCTAATCATTAAAACATCCCGAGACTCACCCCGAGCCACGAACTTAATCCCACTATGACTAAATCGCTACTTAAATACTTAAAGATCGTCTCATGCCAAATAGCTCGAACAAATCCACATTATAATGTGGCCTTAACAATATATCACCAACATGCATCCAAATAAACAATTTACCCTCAACGGGCCAAATTACCATCACACCACTGTAATTAAAAATATGGACTCACATGCATGCATTTCACATCATATCATAATATAATCAACATATACATGCATTTTATCAATTAATAACACAATTAAGCAAGTATGGCCCTCCCGGCCTACTATTCACGCCGTTAAACACATCGGAGAATTCGGGGCATTACAATATGTAAGAAACCGAAATTCCAATCATGCCTCAACAAGTCAAAGGGCAACAACTGAACAACCTACCCAACAGAATAACTCCCGAGCACGGGAGTGATTAGTGCCAAAAAATGCATATTTGTTGATTTTAATTGTCAAAATATATTAAGTTTTAATTAATATTTTCATGAAATTAATATGATTTATTTTATAAATGAAAATATTTGATTACAATTTAATTTATTGTTATTTTGTAGGAATTAAAGATGCATTTTGTCATAAAGAAAATAAAGAAGAAATAAAGAATAAAGTTGAACCGCGTCTTTTTTCTCTCTCGGTGTATTCATCGGCGCCATGGCAAGGGGATCAAAGGCTGGGGGAAAGGCAAATCGAAGGGCAAGATCAAGAAAATAGGGCCTACTTCCTCTGATAGAGTTATCAAAACGAGATCTATGGATGCTATTTTAGGGATTAAAGAACTGGAGATGTCAGAGGATGAACAAGGCGATGAAGTTTTGCGAGCTTGCGGTGGTACTACTCCAGTGTCGAACAATGGAATCTGTCAGAATGTGGATGATTGGTTATCGGCCTCTAAACAAATTATGCAAGATGTTAATATGGGTAAGGTTGCTTTGTCTCCGATTTTACAGACTAATCCTCTTAATGTTGGTTCTTCAGGGACTAAAGAGACGAGTGCTGTAAGATCGGGTTTTATAAGTCAGGGTAGGAGTTCAAGAGTTAAAATCGATGATGAGGACATTGCAGAAGAAGTGAATTACTGGCAATCCTCCATTGCTTGCTATGTGCTTGGTGCAAACCCACCAATTTGAATTCTGGAAGGCTTTGTGAGGAGACTATGGAAAGATCACGTAGACAAGGTTGGGATTCTCTCATCAGGTATTTTCATCATCCGTTTTCTGACTATCGAAATGAGGAACAGAATTTTGGATGGAGGATATTTGTTTTTTGGAAGGAAACCTCTGATAATGAAACCTTGGAACCCAGTCGATGACTTTTCTAAAGAAGATATTGACTCAATTCCGACCTGGGTTCAATTGGGTGGTCTTGATCTTAAGTATTGGGGTGAGAGGTCACTGTTTAAGATAGTGGGTCAAATTGGGAAACCAATTCAAGTTGATGCTATTACCAGGAACAGAGATCGGTTAGCCTATCCTAGGATTCTTATTGAAGTGACCATGAAACAGGAATTTCCAGATAGAATTAGTTTCTGGAATGAATTGGATCAGGAAGTGGATATTTTTGTGGAATATGAATGGAAACCAACTATATGCACGAATTGCTCTGGTTTAGGACATGAAGCTCACAGCTGTAGGAAGACTAAAGCAGTCAGGCAGGAGTGGGTTCCAAAACAGAGGGTCTCAGAACAAAAGGAAAATGGAGTTGTAGTAGATGAAGATGGCTTTCAGACAGTTACCAAAGGAGTTAAGATACAGGTATCTACACCTAATCAAATGATTGTGAATAACAAATTTGGTCTGTTGGATGGGGATTCTGAGATTGAAGGGTCACAAAGGAGTAATATAGGAAGAGGGGGGGGGGGGGGGGGGGGAGGACCCTCTACACAAAATGCATAGAATACTTACATGGAATATACGGGGGATTAACATCCAACAAAAACATAGGGAGATTAGGCAGTTGCTTAATTCAAAGAAGGTTGGCTTGGTTAGTCTGCTCGAAACAAAAGTGAAAAATAAGAATATGGGTTCTTTATATACAAGTCTGTTTTCTGGATGGTGTTTCACGAACAATAATTCTTGGACTGATAGAGGGAGGATAATAATTGCTTGGAATCCAAGAGTGTTTTCTTTGGATATCAAGTTATGTACTGCACAACTCATTCACTGTGTTGTACAAGTTCAAAATAAAATAGGTAGATTTCTGGTCACCTTTGTATATGGATATAATATTGAGTCTTTCAGGGAGCAATTATGGAAGGATTTGCAAGGCTTGGCTGGTTGTATCAATGAACCTTGGATGGTGATAGGTGATTTTAATGAAATCCTTTCCCTGCAAGATAGAATTGGCAAAAGGACTACCACTAAGTTGTCAAGTAGCTTTCTACAGTGTTTGCAATTCTGCCAGTTAGAAGACTTGAAATTCTCAGGTTGCTATTATACTTGGAATAATAAACAGAGAGCTGAGGAGAGAGTGTATTCAAAGATTGATAGAGCTGTAGTGAATTCACAATGGATTGACCAATTTCCTAACTCAGAGGCTGTGTTCTTACCCGAAGGAGTCTTTGACCATTGTCCGATTCTGATTCATTTTTCTTCTGAGATTCAGGGGGAGAAGAAGCCTTTTAGGTATTTTCGAATGTGGAAAGAGGCACCTGGTTTTGAGGAAAAAATTAGCAATAACTGGAATTCTTCAGTTGTGGGTTCACCAATGTTTCAGGTAGTCTCTAAATTAAAAAGATTGAAGCAAGTGCTTATGAGTATCAATAGAGATTGAAGCAAGTGCTTACACTCATTCCCAAAAACATATGCCCGGATACAGTGGGTGACTTTAGACCCATCTCTTGTCGCAATGTCATTTATAAAGTTGCCTCTAAGATGATATGCTCAAGAATTCGGCAAGTGTTACCAGAAATAATTGCAGAGAATCAAGGGGGATTTGTGCATGGAAGGTATATAGCTCATAACATCATGATATGTCAAGACTTAGTTCGATTTTATGGGAGGCAAAGTTGTAGGCCAAGTTGCATGATTAAATTGGATTTGAGGAAAGCATATGATACTATAGAGTGGGATTTTATTGAAGAAATGCTCATTGAATTCCAATTTCCTCAGAAATTTATACAACTTATCATGGTATGTGTCCGAACTCCAAGGTTTTCACTGATGATTAATGGCTCACTAAATGGTTTTTTTGAGGCCAAAAGAGGGTTAAGGCAAGGTGATCCATTATCTCCCCTATTATTTGTGCTTGGCATGGAGTACCTATCTAGAATTATGCTTAAAGTTAGTTCTTCTCCAGGTTATAAATTCCATGATAGATGTGCAAGTTTGAAATTGAACCACCTTTGGTTTGCTGATGATATTTTATTATTCAGCCATGGAGACTTTGTATCTATCTTATGGATGCTTAGGGGACTTAAAATTTTCTCTAAGACTTCGGGACTATTTCCAAATGAAGCTAAATCTTCCATCTATTGCAGTGGTATGTCTGAATTAGAGATTGATAGAGTGGTGCAGGCTTCGGGTTTCAGCCAAGCCTCCTTACCTTTCAAATATCTGGGCATTCCTATCTGCTCTAAGCGCATCACATATGCTGAATGTGGGATTATACTAGAAAAGATGGTGGCTAGAATTCAACAGTGGAGATCTAGGAACCTATCTTATAGTGCTAGAGCTATTCTGATCAACTCAGTCTTGCTGTCAATACACTCTTATTGGGCTCAAATTATGGTTTTGCCAAAAAAATTATTGAAGGATATTGAAGCCATTTGCAGGGCCTTTCTTTGGAAGGGAGTGGCTGATTCTCATAGTCCAGGAGCTGTTGCCTGGTCTACTGTATGCACACCAAAATCAGCAGGAGGACTAGGCTTCAGGAGAATATTGGAATGGAATTTGGCTGCCTTGGGAAAGTATGTATGGGCAATAGCATCTAAGAAGGATAATCTATGGGTAAGGTGGATTCATAGTATCTATCTGAAAAACATGGATTGGTGGACTTACCCAGTGCAACAAAATTGCAGCTGGTATTGGAGGAAAATCATAGAAATTAAGGAGTTGTTTAGAGCAAAAATGGACAGGGCATCATTTATTGCGCTGAGGTATAGTGTTCAAACTGGACACTCAATATTATATGATCAACAAACAAAGGTTCAATGTAGTAAATATGTCTGGCTAGCTATGCAACAGAGATTGAGAACCAGAGTGTATCTCAGTAGATTTTGGCACGAGATGGACAAGTTATGCTTGCTGTGTGGGGATCACAATGAAGAGATTTCTCATCTTTTCTTTCAATGTACTTACAGTAATCAATGTCTAATGAAGATGAAGGAATGGCTAGGCTGTCGAGCACAAACAGAGGACTTTTACAAGTTACTGCAATGGTTTTCCAAGGTGAAGCATTTCAGCAAACTCAGGAGGAAGTTCTGCATTGCAGCTGTCACTGCTTTAGCATACCATTTATGGAGAGTTCGGAAAGATGCCTTGTGGTCATGCAAGATTTGGCATGTTAATCATACTTTAGAATGTATCAAAACAGAGATGAAAATGCGACTTATTGTTTTAGTGTATAAGGGGAAAAAAGATAGAGATAATGATTGGATTCAAAAGTTGTACAGTTAGATACATGGATATAAGTTAGATATATGGGATGGAAGTCATATAGGGGTAAACTTCAACAGAAATCCAATAGTGTACATGATTGATTTTGAGCAATATAATGATTCTTATTCACCAAAAAAAAAAAAAGAATAAAGTTGAAGAAATGAGGAAAAGTTGGCATTTTTGCAAAATTGAAGCCCAGAAATTCAGCCCAAAGCATCACAGGCCCAAAGCTTTCCCTTCTCTCCAGCAGCCACTTGTCGCGCTCCCAGCCTGCCACGCGTCCAAGCCAACTCTCCACGCCTGCCACGTGTCCCAGGCAGCTGCTTCACCCCAACTTCTTGCCCCACATAGCTCCAGCAGTCACGCCTTCAGCTCCTCCTTCAGCTGCCCAACACTTCCAGGCCCAATCGAGTAGCCAGTGGCCCATCAGCATCTTACCTCTAGCAAGCCCATGGCATCAGCTCTCCTTCGGCCAAGCGGAAATCCTCAGCAACCCAACATACCCATCTGCCTTCAGCCCTCCAGCAGCCTCTCAAGCCCAAAGCCTTCACGCCCAGCCTCACTTCAGCATCCAAGCTCCAACGTGACAACCCAGCCAAATCCCAAACGCAACCCAACGGCTCAAGCAGTCTCCCAGCACCTACGTGGCGCGCTCCCATTGGCTGGGAGTGGGTCAAAACCCTCATTTTCCACATCCACTTTCAACCCATATTTTGTGGGTATTGGGCCTTACAAAATTTCCATTTTGAGCTTTAAAGCTTATCTTTTTTGGTGTTTTTGAAAAAGGGCATTTGATCATACACTAAAATAACTAGGTTAATATTTATAATAAGATTTGATTTTTTAAAATCATATTTTATTATTAATATTTCAGATTTATTTTGTAAACCCCAAATTGTTGTTTAATTTCTTTTTAGTCATTTTCTCCATCTATAAATAGGGACACTTTCTTCACATTTTCTATGTAATTTTTAGGTAGCAAAACTCTATCAATTTTTAGTCTCATCTCTCATATTTTCTCTCTAGAATTTTATGAGAATGTCTAGCATAATAGGCTAACCTTCTTAGGAAGGTTAGGATGATCCTATATGCAATATGACTTTATTTGGTATTTTTGATTCACCATGTGCTTAAAGTTTATATATTTTAGTGATTTATTTTCTTTCATCTCTACTTCTTCATCTTATTATCTATATTTATGTTTACTAATAGTATATAGATTTTGTCATGCACTTTCTATGTATTATCAAATTAGTGAAAATAATATAGATAATATCTTTATCATTTTCTCCATCTCACTCATATATATGTACTTTTTATAAATCTATATAGAATTAGTCATGCTCTTTCTATGTATTTTATAAATAGTAAAAGTAATATTTGTGTTAGATTTTATGTCCAATCTTTTATTGCATTATTGCCAATGGTATAATGTCATTTTTAAATTTCTCATAAGATTTATCTCATCTTTCCATGGTAAAGAATAATAATCAATTGAATACATTTTTGTGTAATATATTTGTGCTTCAATGTTAAATCTTCCAAATGAATAGTTGGGATGTAAACTATCCATTTGTGTAATTTTTGTGAATCAAAGATCCAAATAAATAAGTATGCATATTGGTGATTCTTGATCCTTCCTACTTGTTACCTATTGTTACATCACATTTTAATCTATCTTTATTTCTAATCTTTAAATCTAAAAAACAACAAAAAAAATATCACTCTTTCTACTTTCCTCACATTATTTATCTCTAACATTTATTTATTTATTAACTTATTTCCTTGCCTCCTTGTGGAATCGACCGCCCGATCTATACTACGACTACCGCTAAATGGAAGTCACGTTTGGGCGTTAAAAAATTTTGGCGCCATTGCCGGGGACCTGACCTGACCCAATGAGGAATCAGGTCCCATTCAAGTGACCTGACCCAATGAGGAACCAGAAGGAGAAAAAGGACTCCAATAAATATTGTAGATTCCACAGAGACATCAGACACACAATTGATGAGTGCCGACAATTGAAGGACGAGATAGAAGGATTGATCTCAAGGGTATATTTCAGACAGTATGTAAGAAACCGAAATTCCAATCATGCCTCAACAAGTCAAAGGGCAACAACTGAACAACCTGCCCAACAGAATAACTCCCGAGCACGGGAGGATGAGAAACCTCCTCCAATTGATGGAGAAGATGTAGTGACCATCTCGGGGGGACCTCATATTGCAGGATCGGGCAGAAACGCCCAAAATAGATATGTTAACAAGCTAAAGACGGGAGACGGTTCTCCCTACGAACCCGAACCACGAGCTCCAAAGCAGCAAAGGGTTGAAACTCAACCCATCATGTTTACCAAAGAGGACCCGTCACACGTCCAGTTTCCTCACAATGACCCATTGGTCATCACTATTCAGCTCGCTAAAAGAAGGGTATGCAGGGTCCTGATTGATAATGAGAGTTATGTGAATATCTTTTACAAGGCCACTCTTGAAAAGATGGGACTCACGCTTCGCGATTTGAAAGCATGTGCAATAACTTTGTATGGATTTTCAAGAGAAGGGATTGCCTGTACGGGATCCATTGAACTCCCCGTGACCTTGGGAGACTATCCAGTCTTGGTAACCAAGATGATGGAGTTCGTGGTGGCGGACACCCTGTAGGCCTACAACATACTGCTCGGGACACCCGCCCTGATTGGGCTGGGGGCAGTATCGTCTGTTAGGCATCTGGCCATCAAGTTCCCGACTTCTAGTGGCATCAGGACGTTGAAGGGAGACCAACTCGCAGGAAGGGAATGCTACAAAATTTCCATGAGAGGAAAGAATCAAACAAGTGCCCAGACCCTTGTGGTTATTCAGGAGATGGACGGATCCGTCTTTGAGATAGAAGAGGAGATCGACCCTAGAGTAGAAGAAAGGGCCGATCTCGAACCACTGGAGGAGCTCGATGAAAAGTATGCCACGAAGGTGGTAAAAATGGGTAAGAACCTTTCTGAAAGGGCAAGATAACAATTAATTTGCTTCTTGAAAAAAAACCAAGATGTGTTCGCATGGTCGCACTCAGACATGGTAGGAATTAGTCTGAATGTTATAAGCCATGCACTAAACATTGATAAGAGCTTTCCCCCGAAGCAACAAAAGCGAAGGCTCCTGGACGATGACAAAAAGAAGGCCCTTAAAGAAGAGATAGAGAGGTTAAAAGAAAATTGCTTCATACGAGATGCTTTTTATCCTAATTGGATCGCCAATCCAGTGTTGGTCCCAAAACCCAATGGCAAATGGTGAACTTGTATCAACTATTCAGATCTTAACAAGACATGCTCTAAAGACTGCTTCCCCTTACCTCGGATAGACCAACTTGTAGATGCCACTGCAGGTCACGGCATCATGTCGTTCATGGATGCTTATTCTGGATATAATCAAATTTCCATGCATGCCCCGTACCAAGAACATACGAGCTTTGTAACCGATAAAGGACTGTATTGCTACAACGTCATGCCTTTTGGGCTTAAAAATGTTGGAGCCACATACCAAAGGCTGGTAAATAGGATGTTTGCTAAACAAATAGGGAATAACATGAAAGTTTATGTGGACGATATGTTGGTCAAATCTAAACATAACAATAACCATGTGGATGATCTCGCTGAGTGTTTTGCTATACTTCGGAAATACAACATGAAACTTAACCCACAAAAATGCTTGTTCAGAGTATCTTCAAGTAAGTTCCTTGGATTTATAGTAAACGCACAGGGAATAGAGGTTAAAAAAGACAAGATTAAGGAATTGTTAGACATGCCCTCACCTAAAAAACATAAGGATGTCCAAAGCCTAACTGGACGAATGGCGACCTTAAGTAGGTTTATCTCGAAATCTACAGACCGGTGCCTCCCGTTCTTTAACCTTTTAAGAGGGGGCAAAAAGTTTGAATGGTCTGAAGATTGTGAGCTCGCGTTTCAAGACCTTACGAAACACCTCGCCGAACCACTGATCTTGTCTAAACCCATTACAGGAGAGATTTTGTACTTATACCTTGCTACAAACGAGCACGCCATTAGTATTACAGGAGGATAAGAAAATACAAAAACCTGTATACCACGTTGGCAAAAGATTATTGGGGGCAGAATCGAGATACCCATTAATGGAAAAACTGGCTCTGAGCCTGAAACACGCATCTCGAATGCTCTGACCCTACTTCCAAGCACATCCTATTCATGTGTTAACTGACCAGCCATTGCGACAAGTTTTGTCCTAACCAGAAGCGTCCGGAAGACTGTTGAAGTGGGTTGTCAAACTCGGACAGTTCGAGATCACTTATCACCCAAGAACGACGATCAAAGGATAGGCTCTGGAAGACCTTATTGTCCAATGCATTGGGATCTCCAACGACGAAGTTGTAACCCCAGTCCGCGAGCTATGGAAACTTTATGTCAATGGATCTTCTAACGAAAATGGATCGGGGGCAGGCATCATATTAATTACCCCAACAGGAAATCGCTTCCACTCAGCTCTGAGGTTTGGCTTTGAAGCGTCAAACAACGAGGCTGAATATGAGGCGTTACTAGTAGGAATTCAAATCGCCAATGAGATTAAAGCAAAGGCTATACATTGCTATAGCGACTCGCAGCTGGTTGTTAACCAAGTCTTGAGGGAGTATCAGGCTCATGGTATAAAAATGGTTGCGCACCTAGAGAAAGTAAAAGTAGCACTCAGACAGTTTGAGTTCTACGCTATAGAGCAAGTCCCCCGGGAGCAAAATTCGAATGCAGACGATTGGCCAGGCTCGCCACAACTAACGAGGTCGATACACTGAACGTGGCCCCAGTAGAATTTCTACCAACCCCGAGTATTAACAAGCCTGATGAAGCAGAAGTATGCATGATTTACTCACAACCAACCTGGATGACCCCAATAGTTAACTACCTTGAAACCGATGGTTTCCTAGTAGAACGAAACGAGGCTAGAAAGCTAATGTATCAAATTCCAAGATACACTATTATGGAAGGGAAGTTGTATAGAAGGGGGTACACTATGCCATTACTTCGATGTGTAACTCCACCCGAGGATAAAAAAAGATTTTGGAAGAAATCCATGAAGGGTTTTGTGGAGATCACACAGGGGGGAGCATATTTTATCAAAATAGGTAATAAGGCAGGTGTACTTCTGGCCCATAGTCAAGGCAGACTCATTCAAATACATCAAACGATGTGATAAATGTCAACAGTTTGCCTTAATTTCATGAGCTCCACCCACCGAGCTCACCATGATGAGCTCCCCATGGCCATTCGCAGTATGGGGAATTGACCTCATAGGCTCCTTGCCAACTGGAAAAGGTAAAGTAAGGTATGTTGTGATCGCGGTTGACTATTTTACAAAATGGACTGAAGCAGAACCCTTGGCCACTATTACCTCGAAGAAAGTCCTAGATTTTGTAGTAAAAAATATCATCTGCAGATATGGGATGCCCAGAAAGATAGTATCAGATAATGGGACCCAGTTCGTCAGTGATCTGTTTACACATTTTTGCGAAAAAAAAATTGGACAATAAAAAGTCTCTCCTCTGTGGCTCATCCCCAGTCAAACGGCCAGGTCGAAGCAGTCAATAAGACTTTAAAAAGCTCCATGAAGAAAAGGCTAGAAGAGGCGAAGGGGAAATGGCCCGAGGAGTTGTGTGACAGTCAGAATCTCGTGATCCGCAAGAGGAAAGACTGGGTAAAAACTGTGCAATCCCACATCACCTGGGGAAGGTCAAGTGTGGTGATTCTAAGACTATGTAGGTATGGGACTACACAGTCTAAGAGGTCTTAAATGGATTGATGGGTACTACCTATGCCAACAAGATGCATCTTCTTTTCGGTAGCCCATCACTTGAGAATTCCAAAGTTAAGCGCGCTTGACCGGGACTAATCTCATGATGGGTGACCTCCTGGGAAGTTTTCCCAGGAAGCGTGCGAGTGAGGAAAAAGCACGTTGGAAAGAGTCGTGTTGGTTTGCAAGGCCAGTCGTCATTCCAGGAAGCAGCCATAGTGACGTGGAGCATTACAAGTTGCCTCAAGTCTTGTGGGCTTATAGAACCATAGCACGGACTTCAACGGGGCATACTCCCTTCTCCCTAGCTTATGGATGCAAGGCCATGTTACCAATTGAGGTCGAAATCCCAACAATACGGCGTGATGCATACAATCAGGCCTCGAACCAATCTCATCTCGAAGAAAGTTCAGATCTCATTGAAGAAAGACGAGATGAAGCCCAATTCAAAAATGCTACATACCAGCAACGAGCTACTAGGTATTTTAACTAGAGGGTTTGAGATAGAAAATTGGGATTTGGAGACCTGGTGCTAAGGCACGTATTCTTAGCCACACGAGACCCGACTGCCGGGGTACTTGGACCAAACTGGGAAGGGCCTTACCAGATCGACTCTATTATTCGACCTGGAGTGTATAAGTTGGCGAGGTTAAACAGAGAACTGGTTCCACGAGCTTGGAATAGTGAACATCTACGACCTTATTATCAATAATGTAGGAATGGTGTTTTAATTGTAACCAAGCAAGTGCTTGATTTTCGAATTTTTTGTGAATTTCTTTCAAAGAGTTATATTTCCTTTTTAGTGTTGTACATTTTTGCAAACCCTCATAATTCAATAACCTACGATCACACTCATAAGATATTAAGGGGGCATAAATCGTATACAATCATACCATAGGTTTAAAAAAATATAACATAAAGAAAAAGAAAAGTAATGTTTGGATTATTAACTCGACATGAAAATTTATAAGTGTATGGATTATTAATCAAACATGCGAGCTAAAAATGTCTGGACTATTAACCCGACATGAAAAATTATAAGTGTATGGATCATTAACCAAACACGCGAGCTAAAAATGTCCGGATTATTAACCCGACATGAAAATTTATAAGTGTATGGATTATAAACCAAACACGCGAGCTAAATAAGTTTGGAATAAACCAGCAAAACCTAACCGATAGTAAAAGTTGGAATTCTAGATAAACCAACTGCATGCTTGAAAATTTTGGGGCTGGAAAATTTTGCAAATAAGTTTCGACCTCGCAACCTCGGGAACATACTCGAGGATGAGGAAAAGTGACTAGAAAAGCAAAGTATAACTAGACTACTAAAATTACATGCCAATTAAGTACTTTCAGGTAGATGGTAAAAGTAAGGTTCAAGCTTGACAATAACGAAGTTGAACATGGATACTTTGAATGAACTTTGCATGAATGCATTGAAATTCGAACCTAAATCCAATAGATGTATTTATACGAATAAATAAATATGAAAGTAAGTCCTTAATATTGGCAGGCTTGAAATATTTCGATCTAGAAATATAAGGCATAATATTAAGGCAAAGAGCTAAAGGAAAAATCAAGTGCATAGAGATTTTCGAGCTAGAATATTGTTTGCATAAAATTTGATATTGTTATAAATTGATAGCTCAAAACCGAGCTATAAAATTGTCTTTTCCCCAAGGTCACCAATATAATAAAAGTAATTACAAAAAATTGCAATGGGTCGCAACCCATAAATCTTGGCCTCAAGAATTGGATGTTTCTCCAACTGCAGCCCCTGAGGTCTCTATTGCTTCCTTGGCCTCGAGTATGGCCTCCTCCTCCTTGTACCGAGCATTCCACTTGGCGATAAAATCAGTCTCTAGATTGTCTAAGAAACTGGTGTCGAGGTCGAGATTTTTCACCCAAATTCGATACATTGCCATATCTACGACACGATCTTTTTTGGTTTTGAACTCCTCCAGAAGACTAGCCTTCTCATCCTCAATGACTTCGAAGGTCATTTTCTTTTCCTCCTCCAGCTTGGCATTTAGTTCTTGAATTTCCATGATCTTGGAGTCTTTCTTCTTAATCTTAAAATTTTTAGACTCGACCTCCTTCAGGGTCACCATCAACGTCGACTCGAGGTCAAGGACCTTCTGGACCTCTTTCAAAGAAGCCTCCAGCCTTGACTCAAGCTGAGAAACCTTCAGAATGGCCGCATCCCTTGCTGCCACTTCCAGCATCGCTGCTTTGAGTTCGTCTGCAAGCTTCAACTAGGCATCTCTGGATTCTTGTGCAAGTGTCGTGCTCGCGGTCACCTCGTTGTTCAGCATGAAGTTGTGCTAAACAAAAGGAGGAAAATGCATGAACACAAAAATAAACACAAGTTATTAAAGGACAATATAGGTTAGTACAATACAAGAGGATAAAAGTAAGAATGTCTAACCGAGGAGATGAGCTCGCCACCCTTGTCAAAGACGGTGTTGGCATCGCGACAGGAGGTTAGAAACTCCCATTGTGGGGCACCGAGGCTGCTGAGACTTTGACCCACGCGGGTCAAGACGTCCGAGTCCAGATTAACTCCATGCGACCTTGCTGCATTGTCGAGCACAAACTCCGAAGGGTGAGTTGAAATCTTCCAGAAACATTCCTGCGCAGGAGCTTGTTTCTTCTGGGACGCAAGGGCTTACTGGGGCGGTCGGACAACAGGAGGAGGCAGGGTAGTGGTAGGCACCACTAGCTTGATATTAGCATTCGCTCTGACCTCGAAAGTGGGTTCGTCAGCCTGACCCAAATTCTGAGTAATCGAGGCTAGAGGAGCCACCTCAAGCCTTTTTGGCATCTTGGAAAGGAGACCTCCCTTTTGGGACGCTCGTTGGCATTTTCTCGCCTTCGCGACCATGGGTTGGTTGAGCACGTTGTCTAATTCCAAGTCCATATCACCTGAAAAGCATAAAGATCATACTTTAGTGATCAAGCAAGAGTTACTAGAGGAAATAAGACTCAAGGATAACAGAAACCTAGCTGGTACTCTCAACTAAGCTTGAGCTCGAGGACTAGGAAATTCCCCCATCTTCTGAAGACACTGGGGGAGTCCCATATCTATAAGTGGGAGACAGCCTCGAAAGGTCTCTATAAATGTTAGTTTTGTATTGAACGGCTAACCCATCCTAAACCTTGTTCAGACTATACATTGTTTGATATTGACTTAGCCAGCTATCCCACCTATGAACCCTAAGATCTACCCATGACCATACTAAGAAATTATTCCTGGGGTCCTTGGTGAGGATCATAACCTCGTGTTTGTGCTTAAGTAAGGATGGAGACCACATGGATGAATCGATCACAACTTTACCTTTGTCAACCGAGCTCAGTGAGGCTTCATCATGAGCATCGTTGCCCAAGACAGGTCCATCGTGTCGGTGGAAAGCAAGGGCATGAAACCGTGACCTCGAAGAACTCCTCCTGGGGGAAAGTTTGTCAGTAAGGAGGGGCACGTGCTCCCACCTCGAATATATGCGATATGCCTAGTCGTCCATGGATTGGCCTTCTTCTAAAAGGCCGCAAGCCCAGAGATGGTCTTCGTGAAAGAGGTAGGACAAGGACCTTCGAGCAAAAGGAAGCTGAAGCATGGCTGCCCTATGCTCCACCATCATTTCTGATGGGGTGGGGCGGTGGTAATTGGCTGCAAGAACAACTAAGTATGAATATTTTGAGCCTAACTATTTAATGGGAAAAGGGACACGTATGATGAAATATTTATGGATGCGTTGGAAGGAATAAAATCTGGAAGGAGCGAGACCGTCCGTCCAGAAAAACGCGAGCTTGAAATTTGGAGGGTGATTTGGCATATCCTCAAAAAGTCATTTTTCCTTCGGATAACTCGATAGGTATTAAAAGCCATCCCCTCCACGAGCTCGATAAGGGTGGCTCTTGAGACAAAAGATATATAATATCTCTTGTGGCGAAGGCCCTTCCCACTTAAGCTCATGGTATAGCGACATGAGGGTTGACAAGACCCTAAAGGAGTTGGCCTGGAGCTGGAAAGGGGTGAGCCCAACAAAATCCAGGAAGTTCTTGAAATATGACTTCAGGGGTAGAAGATCCCCCGCCCTCATGTGCTCGCGGCTCCATGCAGCGAGCTTGATTTTACAGTCGGGATTGCCATCCCCCCGAGGCGAAGTAGCTTCGTTCGTTCAAGATCGCTGGCCGGCACTTCAGGGTGGCAGAGAGCCTGAGGTCATGATACGCCAGCAACTCGGATATCTGGCTGGTAGATGTGACTGAGCTCCAGTAGTGCTCAACCTCAAAGAACTCCTCCTTCAAGGTGGGGATTTAGAAAGCTTGGGAGGTGGAAGGACGTGTTGAAGAGGCTTCCATCAGAGAGAATGAAAGTACACCAGGTTTGAAGGCGACAGTGACTTTGAGCTTAGAATCTAATGGAACAGGCCTAATCTTGGGGTCTGGATCAGGCTAAACCTCCACTCGGAGTATCTTTCTCTTTTTCTCCCCGACCTCTTCTATTTGGCGTCAAAAGCGGTCTCGAATATCCTCTTGCTCACACCTTTCTTTGTGCTTGCTTGTTAGCCACTAGTTTTGGGTGAAGGGCGATTCAGGACTGAGAGTTAATAGGAGGTAAGGGATAGCAAACTCGGGTCCCCCTCGATTCTTAGAGTACTGCAACATCTAACAAGAAAGAAAAGGGTGATGTTCTAGTATATTGGAAATCATAAGGAAAGTATAATTTTGATAACTCGAGCTCGAAAGCTCAAAATAACGAGATTGCCTCAATCAAGATTAAAGCCACAAAAGAGCGAGATTAGCATGAATGTTGTTACACCCAAATTTCGAGCTATGTTAAATATGACCTCGAAAGTTGGACTCGCGAATAAGTGGATTCATAAGGTTGGAAGCATGCTCCAGGATTGAATGTCGAGCCTGCAGGACATAGACGACCTCAAGTATGGTAACCTCGATGTATTCATGATCTCGAAAGATAGCTCCGGGAACGCTCTCATCTTCAGGGACGATCTCAGATCAGGGGGTCCCGAGCTCGACGCACATACGATCTCGAAAGCCATGTGGCCTCGGGAGATGTTTCTAGCTCGATAGATGACGAGAAACCTGGGAAGCTAAAGCCTTAGAGATACGTGATAACCACCTTGGATATCTACAAGTGATATAAATACGAGATGTAATCCTCATTTATTATTGTAAATCCCCTAGAATCGTGGGATATTATTTGGTCAGTTATACGTCTCCTGGTCTTCAGGGGACGTTTCCTTTTATATCTGATTATAGGCATTTAAAGCCATTTATTTGATTTACACAAAAAGAGTAACCACCCAAAATATGTGGGATAGTATTCTACAGCCTTCTCTATAAATAGAAAGGCCATATACCATTGTAAAGGACCGAAAATCTGAGCCTTGAGAGAAAACTCTGAAGAATTCATTCCTGAAGAGTTCTCAGAGATAATCTTGAGTTTAATAACTGAGACTCGTGGACTAGGCAGATTTAACTGCTGAACCACGTAAAAATCGTGTGTTTATATTGTTTTATTTCAATTGGCCATTATCAAGTTTATGTGCTCTTCTTTCACTGTTTGACGAAAAGCGGCGTCAACAGTTTGGTGCTTTCATTGAGAGCCTTAAGCATTCATCCCTGAGAAAATCATGGCCACAAACAATCAGAACACCCCTGAGGAAAATTACCCAAGACGTCCTGAAAAACAACCAATGGAGAACCCGGATGCTGAAGAGAGAAGTGGGTCCTCTGATTCCCGGGGACCACCTCCTCCACCAAGGGATGAGGATATGTACTACAATCTTGAGCAGTACGTTCCTATTGTGGAACTTGAAAACTGACAACTAAAGCAACTGTTGGCAGAAGCCAACAAACAGAATGAGGAGTTGACAAGGATAGCCGCAGAGGCGCAGGTGGCTCAGCCCCTGCCTCCGCGCGAAAGCCAAGTCCCTCCTCCAAGGGACGTACATGTTCCTCCCCGGAGGCCCCGCGGGCGTCCGCGAAAGGATGCTGCCACAAGGAGGCCGACTCAACCTCCGGCACCAGCAGAGCCATCCGCTCCACCTAGGCCCCAGAGGAGTACTCGAGCTCGGGTCTCGGCTAACCCACCTGTGGAAGTGCCTGCAGGAGCTGAGAATAACCGAACCCCTGCAGAGGCTCAGACTCAGGTACCTGGGAGCGCATCGAATGCAACTGACCCATCTCGGGCAAATTCTGGACCCTCTAGGCCGCGACAGGGGTGGTAGCCACCGCCGCCTATACGGTTCCCTCCGTCACCCATAAGATATCCTTCGCCCCCACACAGAAACGCTCAACCTGTTCGAGATCAGGATCAAGGGCGTGCGGGGGAAAGACAAGGAAACAGGGAGACTTTCTAGGAGCGGAGAGCCGCTCCATCTGAGAGAAGTCAGACGTCTCGGTCTCGCACTGCGGAGACGAGGCGACGTGGAAAGAATCCATCGCGAAATAACCGAGCAATGAGTTTCACCAGTGATGAGTCCGGAGAAACCAGGTCCGTCAGTAAACACGACCGAGGTCGTAAGAATACTGGAAGTCGCAAAAATCATCCCGACCTGCGAAATCATCTAAATCAGAGTCAGGGGAATGGAGATCAAAAAAATCCGGACCTGAGAGATCGCTTGAATAAGCATAGAGATCCCTTGCGAAGAAGCGAGCCTGGAATCACTATCAATGACAGTTAATTCCAGACAGCACCTCCTACTGACCCAGTCCAAGAAAGAATCGATCAGCTCGAAAGAGCCTTTAGGCTTTTAAAGAATGAACGAGGGAATGGTCGATATGAGGACTCTGATGAGGAGATCGAGCCATTTGCTCCCCATATTTCTGACACTCAATTTCCTCAAAGGTTTCGGATTCCTCACGTCCCAACGTTTGAAGGAAAGACCGACCCGTGTAGTCACCTGAGCACGTTCAACACTATCATGAGAGCCAGTAACGTGGGTTACGAGCTCAGGTGCATGTTGTTTCCAACATCATTGGCAGGACCTGCTAAAAGTTGGTTCGAAAAGTATAAGAGACACTCAATTACCTCATGGGAGCAGTTGTCTAGAGACTTTAAGAAGCAGTTCAGAGCAATGGTAGGGGTCAGACCAGAAGCGTCCACCTTAACTAACGTCCGGCAGCAACCGGGCGAAACATTGAAGAGTTATTTAACAAGATTTAATCTGGAAGTAGCCCGAGCTCTGGATGTGGATGATAGTGGACACCTCATGGCTATCCGAGCTGGCGTATTACCGGGAAGTGCCCTTTGGGACGACATGCAAGGGAAACCGGCAAGGTCGATAACCGAGTTTAACAGACGAGCGCAGAGGTTTGTCAATGTAGAGGAAGCGAGGTCGACGCTCAAAGTGACCTCCCAGTCCGAAACTACAACGATAAACATCAACTCTGCCTCAACCTCGGCAGACCCGGCGACACCAAAGCCTGCCTTGGAGAACCCCTCCAAGAGGAAAAAGAACGAAGGAAGTAACCCCGAAGCTGAGGGAGGAAAGAAAAAGAAAGGGGAGAGGTATTTCTCCGTGTATAAGGTAGACACCGAGCTCAATGAGTCCCGGGAGAACATATACCTGGCTAATGAGAACCAGGTCCCCTTTAGGCACCCTGACCCGATGAGAAATCAAAAATCCAAGAGGGATTCCAGTAAATATTGTCGGTTCCACAGAGACACCGGACATACGACCGATGAATGTTGACAACTGAAGGACGAGATCGAAGGGTTGATCTCGAGAGGTTACTTCCGGCATTATGTCAAAAACCAGAGTACTAGTCAGGCGGCCGCGAGCCAGAGAATAGCCGCGCCTCCGACCACACAAAACAATAACTCCCGAGCTCGGGAAGAGGACAGGCCCCCGCCGATTGATGGAGAGGATGTAATAACCATCTCGGGAGGGCCTCACCTCGCAGGAGGGGGCAGGACTGCCCAAAAGAGGTATGTTAACGAGTTGAAGACAGAGGACGGGTCTCCTTATGTACCCGAACCTAGGGCACCAAAAAGCCAGAGGATTGAAACACAACCTATAACCTTCACCGAGGAAGACGCCTCCCATGTTCAATTCCCTCGTCATGATCCGCTGGTTATTACTCTTCAGTTGGCCAATAAAAGGGTCCGCCGAGTTCTCATAGATAATGGGAGCTCAGTCAACATCCTCTATAAAGCGACTCTCGAGAAGATGGGACTCTCTCTTCGCGACCTGAAAGCATGTGCAACTACTTTGTACGGCTTTTCAGGAGAAGGAACTGCCTGTATGGGATCCATTGAGCTCCCCATAACCTTGGGAGACTATCCAGTCTCGGTGACCAAGATAATGGAGTTCGTGGTAGTAGACTTACCATCTGCCTACAATGTACTGCTCGGGAGACTCGCCCTGGTCGGGCTGGGGGCAGTTTCATCAGTAAGGCATCTGGCCCTTAAGTTCCCAACCCCTAGCGGAGTCGGGACGCTGAAAGGAGACCAATTGGCCGGGAGGGAATGTTATAGCATCTCCATGAGAGGAAAGAAACAAACGAACGCTCAAGCACTCGTTATCATACAAAACAAAGACGGAACAGTTCTAGAAATTGACGAGGAGATTGATCCAAGGATTGAGGAGAAAGCTGACCTTGAACCCTTAGAGGAGCTCGAAGAGGTTCAGCTCGAGGAAGCTGATCCCTCGAAGAAGGTGAAGGTCGGGAAACACCTCCAAGATGAGGCCAAATAGCAATTAATTTGCTTTCTGAAGAAAAACCAGGATGTCTTCGCGTGGTCGCACTCAGACATGGTGGGAATAAGCCCGAATGTATCAAGCCACGCTCTAAACATAGACAAAAGCTTTCCCCCAAAGCAACAAAAGCAAAGACAGCTGGACGAAAACCGAAAGAAAGCACTGAAGGAGGAAGTAGACAGGTTAAAGGCAAACCATTTCATTTGGGACACCTTTTACCCTGACTGGGTAGCCAATCCGGTGTTGGTCCCAAAGCCCAATGAGACGTGGAGAACCTGTATTGACTACTCAGATCTCAACAAAGCTTGCCCAAAAGACTGTTTTCTGTTGCCAAGGATTGACCAGCTCGTAGACGCCACGGCGGGGCATGGCCTGATGTCATTCATGGATGCCTATTCTGGATATAACCAGATTCCCTTGCATGCCCCCGACCAAGAACACACGAGCTTCATCACAGATAAAGGGCTGTATTGCTATAATGTCATGCCATTCGGGCTCAAGAATGCTAGAGCCACATACCAGCGGCTCGTAAACATGATGTTTTCAGAGCAAATAGGGAACAACATGGAGATTTATGTTGATGACATGCTTGTGAAGTCTCAACTCAACAAGAACCATGTTGATGACCTCGAAGAGTGCTTCGGCGTGCTCAGGAAGTAAAACATGAAGCTAAATCCTCAGAAGTGCACTTTTGGGGTATCTTCAGGGAAATTTATGGGCTTTATTGTGAACTCCCGTGGAATCGAGGCTAACCCTGACAAGATCAAGGCCCTGATTGACATGCCCTCACCTCGAAGTCACAAGGATGTCCAAAGTCTGACTGGCAGGATGGCGGCCCTAAGCAGATTCATCTCGAAGTCGACAGATCGTGGTCTTCCATTTTTCAACTTGCTGAGAGGAGGTAAGAAGTTTGAATGGACATAGGAATGCGAGCTAGCCTTTCAGGAGCTCAAAAATCACCTTGCGGAACCACCCATCCTGTCAAAACCTGAAACGGGGGAAATACTGTACCTATACCTTTCAACTACCGAACACGCGATAAGTGCAGTGCTCGTCCGAGAAGAAGAAAGGGTGCAAAGACCCGTTTACTACATCAGTAAAAGATTACTGGGGGCAGAGTCAAGGTATCCACTGATGGAGAAACTCGCACTCAGCCTGATTCATTCATCCCGTAAGCTCCGCCCCTACTTTCAGGCACATCCCATTCATGTGCTGACTGATCAACCACTTAGACAAGTCCTATCTAAACCAGAGGCTTCAGGTCGACTCCTTAAATGGGCTGTTAAGCTTGGACAGTTCGAGATTACCTACCACCCAAGAACAACCATTAAGGCATAGGCATTGGCGGACTTTATAGTGGAATGTACGGGTATAGCCGACGACGAGGTAATAACCACAGCCCACGAGCTGTGGAAACTTTATGTCGACGGCTCGTCAAATGAAAATGGAGCAGGGGCAGGGGTCATTTTGGTTACCCCCGCAGGAAGTAGATTTCATTATGCCCTAAGATTTGACATTAAAGCATCGAATAACGAGGCCGAATACGAGGCTTTACTCGTGGGACTTCGTATAGCTAAGGAGCTCAAAGCTAAAGCTATACATTGCTACAGTGACTCTCAGCTCATGGTTAATCAAATCTTGGGTGAATATCAGGCTCGCAGCACGAGAATGGCAGCTTATTTGGAGAAGGCAAAATTCGCGCTAGAGTGTTTCGAATTCTATAAAATCGAACAGGTTCCCCACGAGCAGAATTCAAATGCAGATGCCTTAGCTCGACTCGCAACGTCCGCCGAAAATGAAGAGCTGAATGTCGTACCCATAGAACGCCTATCAGCGCCTAGCATTAACGAGCCAGAAGAGGAAGATGTGTGTATGATCGAAACAGAGCCGACCTGGATGACCCCGATAATTGATTATCTTGAAAATGGAGTTCTTCCAAAAGATCGAAACCAAGCTCGAAAGTTGATGTATCAACTTCCTCGTTACACAATCTTGGATGGAAGGCTGTACCGAAGGGGATATTCCATGTCGTTACTCAGATGCGTAACCCCTCCCGAAGCTAAGAAAATCATTGAAGAAATTCATGAAGGGTTCTGCGGAGATCACACTGGGGGGCACAGCCTGTCCAAGAAGATCATACGCCAGGGATATTTCTGGCCAACCATTAAAGCGGATTCTTTCGAGTATGTGAAGAAATGCGACAAATGCCAGAGATTCGCCACGATACCTCGAGCCCCACCATCCGAGCTGACCATGATGACATCCCCATGGCCTTTCGCGGTATGGGGCATCGACCTCATAGGCTCTCTCCCGACTGGAAAAGGCGGAGTGAAATATGATGTAGTCGCCGTGGATTACTTCACAAAATGGACGGAGGCTGAACCATTGGCAACTATAACCTCAAAGAAAATCCTTGATTTCGTTGTAAAGAGCATCGTTTGCCGATACGGAGTGCCGAGGAAGATCGTATCCGACAACGGAACCCAGTTCGATTGCGACCTATTCACCAATTTTTGTGAAAAGAATGGTATAATAAAGAGTTTTTCATCAGTGGCTCACCCTCAAGCGAATGGCCAGGTCAAAGCTGTGAACAAAACTCTGAAGAGTTCACTAAAGAAAAAGTTGGAGGAAGCAAAAGGACGGTGGCCCGAAGAATTGCCCCAAGTCCTTTGGGGATACAGGACAATGGCTCGAACCTTGACAGGACATACCCCGTTCTCTATAGCATACGGCTGCGAGGAAATGTTACCCATAGAAGTCAAAATCCCAACGATCCGAACTCAGATTTACGACCAAATTTCAAACCATACTCAGCTCGAGGAAACCTTAGACTTGATTGAAGAAAAAAGAGAAGAGGCCCAGCTGAGAAACGCTGCCTACCAGCAACGAAATACCAGATATTTCAACAAGAGGGTTCAAGATCGAAAATTCAGAATGGGAGATCTGGTGTTAAGACGCATATTCTTGGCTACTCGAGATCCGGCAGCTGGAGTGCTCGGGCCGAACTGGGAAGGACCATACCAGATAGAGTCAGTCATCCGACCTGGTGTGTACAAACGTGCGAGAATGGACGGGAGCCTAGTACCGCGAGCATGGAATGGCGAACACCTTAGACCTTACTATCAGTAGTGTAGGAAAAGTGTTGCCTATAACCATGAGTTTCTATTTGTATTAGCTTATTTGTTTTTGAATGTCATCAAATAAAAGTTCCATTTCGTTCAAATATGTTATCTCTTTTCATTTTTGCAATCTCTCTTAATTTAATAACCTATGGTCACACTCATAGGATATTAAGGGGGCATCATTGGTACAAATACCATCAGCTTAAAAAATAAAATAACATATACAAAAAAAAAACATATAAAGTATTTGGATGTAACCAAATACGCGAGCCTAGAGAGTTCGGATATAACCGAATTATCAAAAACATATAAAGTATTTGGATGTAACCAAATACGCGAGCCTAGATAGTTCAGATATAACCGAATTATCAAAAACATATAAAGTATTTGGATGTAACCAAATATGCGAGCCTAGATAGTTCGGATATAACCGAATTATCAAAAATATATAAAGTACTTGAATATAACCAATTACGCGAGCTGAGATAGTTCGGACATAACCGAATTATCAAAAAACAGAAAACGTTTGGAATTAACCAGATGTCCAAACTAAACAGGTTTGGAACAAACCAGCCAAAAAACTAATCAATGATAAGTAGGAACCTAAACCTACTTCGAGATAAGTCGAGATCGAGGCTGGAATATCTTAAAGAAAATAGTTTCGAACTCTTAACCTCGGAGCAAAAATTGAGGATGAGGAAAAGTGACTAAACAAAAAAGATATAACCAAATCATTCACATTACATACCATATAAGTACTTTTGGGTTCATGGTTAAAGTAATATCCGACTTTGGAAATTAACGAGGTCGGAAGCGGATACTTTGAACAAACTGTGCATGAATGCATTGAGCTTCGAACCAAAATCCACAATATGTTTGTATGACTAAATAAACATAACTGATTCATCAATATAAAATGTGCCAAATATTTCGAGCCAAGAAATGTAAAGCATATATAAGTAATATTTAAAGAAATTGTATCAGCCCCAAGGGCATAAATTAAAATAATTACAGAAATAAGGGGACGCAGCCCCAATAAATGGTTCCCCCAAGATCAAAGTCAAGGAAGAGGAGTCTCCTTGGCCTTCTCAGCATCTGCAGCACCGGATTCCTCAGGACGAATAGCATGACTATCCTCCTGAGCTCCCTCCGAAACGGCGTCCCGAGCAGCTTTTTCCTTCTCGAGCTGCTCAGCCTTCTCCGTCTCGAGCTATTCAGCCTCTTCCTTCTCAAGCCAAGCATTCCACCTTTCAAGAAGCGGCGCCTCGTGAGGACCTAAGAAGCTGGTGTCCAGATCTTCATTGTAGGCCCACATTCGGTACATAGCAGAGTCAACTGCTTGTTCCTTCTTCTCTTTGTATTCAGCAAAGAGGCGAGTTTTTTCATCCTCCATGATCTCGAAGGTGGCAGCCTTGTCCTCTTTAAGCTTCTTGTTGGTCTCCTGAAGCTGGGTGATCTCCTTCTTATGCTCGTCGAGCTCAGCTTTCAGCTTCCCGAGCTCGGTGGCCATGTCCTCACGTTCCTTGGCTCCTACCTCAAGCTTCGCATTCGCTGCCTTCAGATCATCGCATGCTTTGAGCTGGAGATCCTTCGCTTCCTGAGCATGAGACTTGCTCGAGTGGATCTCATTGTTCAACTTATAGTTGAGCTGGGCAGTGAAGGCAAGAGCCTGAAAAAGGAAGGAACCACCATTAGCTCCAGGTCAGTGTGATTATAAGTAGAAAAGGAAGGACTATAGAAGGATACTCACCGCGGCAGTATGCTCGATACTCTTCTCGTAGAGAAAAGTGCAGTCTCGAGTGTCATTTAAGCACTGCCATTGGGGAGCTTCGAGACTGCCATAGCTCTGGCCGATCCGGGACGTAACATCCGAGACCAGCGTAGATCCATGGGACCCAGCGGCATTATCAACCACATATGCACCCATGTGGGTGGAGACTGATAGCTTCTGTGCTCGAGAAGCAGAAGGCCTTCTAGAAGGCGGACCTAAAGAGGGTTGAACCGCCATGGGGGGTTGGGACTCAGCCATAGCGGAGGGACCGACCAGCGAGGTCGGCGCCACTGCCGAGGCGATGACCTGTGAGGACGGCGCCATTGTGGAAGCACCGGCCTGGGAAGTCGCCACAGAAATGGAGCTCGAAACCGGCGGAGCAAGGGGAGGTGTTTTCTTGGACCTCATGGGGCCTTTGCCCAGCTGGTCAGTCTTCTGCGCCCCCGCTCTGGGGCGCTTGCTCCTCTTGGCGCCGGCGTCGTCAATGGTGTTGTCAAGGTCGGAGTCCATCTTGCCTGCACAAGTCACAACACAGAGCGAGTTAATAAAAGAAAAGCATACAAGTTGTTTCAGTATCATAGACGTATAAAGTGATGATAGAAGAAACCTAACTGGAACTCTCCCCCGAGCTCGAACTTGGGGACCATGAAATTCCCCCATCTTCAGAGGAGGCGGGGGGAGTGCCTTCCCTATATGTGGGTGATAACCTCGAGAGGTCCCTATAATCGTTGGTCCCATACTGAACGACTATCCCGTTCCACATCTCGTCCGTGGTGTACATGGTGTCGTATTTCCTGAGCCCACTACCAAACCTATGGACACAGTCATCTACCCAACTCCATATGTAGAAGTGGTATCTATCCTGTGGGCACGAGACTAACCTATTGGGCCTGTGTTTTAGTAAGGTGGGGGACCACATTCTCGAGGTAGGAAGGACTTTACCTTCATCCGAATCCGATCTCGAGGCTTCATCATTAGCCTCATTCCCAGACAGCGGACTCCTCGGGCGAATTGGAAGTGGCGGCCTCGTTTCTCTCCTCGGAGGAAGGGCGCCTGTGGGCAGTGGCACATGCTCCCAGTGTTCATATTTTTTATTGGACCAGTCAAAGGTAGACTGGCCCTCCCCCAAAAGTCCGCACTTTCGGAGCTTATCCTCGTGTAGAAGGTATAAGAGGGACCTCCTGCCATGAGGAAGTTAGAGCAGGGTCTCCCTATGCTCCTTCATTGTATTGTCGGGAGTGGGACGCTGAAAATTGGCTGAAAGACAACATATTTCTACTAAGTACGGATCTAAGAACTAAAGTCACGAGCACAGAAATAAAGATAACAAGAATACTTACGAATCCGCCTGAACGAATAGTGTCCAGACGGGGACAGACCGTCTGTCCAGAAGAAGGCCCTTTTGAAATCGGGCGGATGATTAGGAAGATCTTCAAAGACCTTCTTCTCCTTGGGATAGCTTGAGAGGTAGTAGAAGCCATCCACTCCCCGAGCTCGGGAGGGGTTACTTTTCAGACAAAAGAGATACAAGATCTCTTGAGGCGAAGGTCCTTTCCACCCCATCTCGTGGTATAAGGACCTCTGGGCGGACAGTACCCTGTAAGAGTTGGTGTTGAGTTGGAACGGGGCCAACCCAATGAAATCCGTGAAGTCCTTGAAAAAAGACTTCAAGGGCAACAGAGCTCCTGCCCTCATATTTTCCTGGCTTCAGGCCGCGTATTTCACACTGGCGTCGCGGCCCCCAGGGGCGAAGCAGCTTCGTTCATGGTTGGCCGGAGGTCGACACTTCAAGGAGCCTGACAGGCTAAGGCCGTGGAAAGCCAGGATGTCAGTTATCTGACTAGTTGTGGTAACCAAGCTCCAGTAGTGCTCGGCCTTGAACATCTCTCTCCTCGGCTGCGAGGAAGAAGGTTCCCCCATTAGTGAAAATTTGAGCTCTCCCGGAGGGAACGCGACAGTAACCTTTAACGCAGGGTCGAGAGGAATCGGCCTAGGTCCTGAATTGGATTCCGAGTAGAGGGCCTCCCGAAGAACTCTCCTCTTCGCCTCTATGACCTCGTCTATCTGGCGGCGGTAGTGAGCTCGAATGTCCTCTTGCTCATGCGCGAGCTCGTATTCTCTTATCCGACGTTGATTCCGGGCGAATAGCGATTCTGGGCTCGGAGATTTTGGCTCGTAAGGGATTGCCAGCAACGACCCCCACCGTCTTTCCAGATTCTGTGACATCTAGCGAGAAAGAAAAAATGGTGAAGGCCATGCATGCAAGAGTTCCGAGCTCGAACTTATGAGCTCGGGGTTTTAGGAGCAAAACAAGCTAAATATCAAGACCCTTATTGAAGAGTCAGGGCGTGCGTTCCACGAAAAAGAAAGGAGCGTGGATAATTTTTTGAAAATCCCAAAAATCAAGGGAAAAGAAAGTGGCGGTTAACCAGGAAAGGCAACCTTGGGTTTCATGCATTTATCAAGGCCCATGTTTTTTACCCGAAAACTTAGTGTACAAGAAACGTCGCCTAAAAATTTCAAAACCCAGAAAATTGGAACCTCATTCAAACATGAAAACTGGGTATAAGCCAATGATGAAAATCCAGTATGGAAGTCTAAAAAGCATAAGAGCCTATCGGATCAAAACCTCCTATCATATTATGCTAAGGATGTAAACTAGTGTAAACTAGCATATACACATACACAGCAAGAACAGTATGAATAAAAACTGACAAAATGGGAAACAAAGATTGCATACTTACACAATAATGGCGATTGAAGAAGAGGTTGCAAATACGAACTCACGGACTCGAACAGACCGGGGTTTCTTTGCTTCTTTGGCCGAGAAAACATGCACAAAATAGAAACTTGATGAGGAGGTCTCTGGTTTCGTTTTTCTTCTTTTCTTGCTTTTGGTAAACGAAGGTAAAAGTGAAGATGAAGAATGGGGTCTCGTATATATAGGTGGAAAAAGGGGGATTAATCCGGGGCGTTGAATGAAATCCTTGCTAAATCGGACGGATGGGAATCAATGACAAGATGGCAGACGGATGATCGTGGGCATGTTCCCAAGGTACTCAAGTACCAAAAATAAGCAATACCCAGCTGATGCGTGTCCATTTTCAAAGGTGTGACGGTATAGTTCTCAAAGAAAGTAGTTCAAAAGTTTCCTTCTCTTAGGATTCGAACAAATACTTTTGAGGGGGCAAGATGTTACACCCAAATTTCAAGCTATGTTAAATATGACCTCGAAAGTTGGACTCGCGAATAAGTGGATTCATAAGGTTGGAAACATGCTCCAGGATTGAATGTCGAGCCTGCAGGACATAGACGACCTCAAGTATGGTAGCCTCGAAGTATTCATGATCTCGAAAGATAGCTTCGGGAACGCTCTCATCTTCAGGGACGATCTCGGATCAGGGGGTCCCGAG
Source organism: Humulus lupulus (assembly GCF_963169125.1). Lineage (NCBI taxonomy): Eukaryota > Viridiplantae > Streptophyta > Magnoliopsida > Rosales > Cannabaceae > Humulus > Humulus lupulus. Next base: position 44,963,455 of record NC_084800.1, on the reverse strand, counting down.
CTCGACGCACATACGATCTCGAAAGCCATGTGGCCTCGGGAGATGTTTCTAGCTCGATAGATGACGAGAAACCTGGGAAGCTAAAGCCTTAGAGATACGTGATAACCACCTTGGATATCTACAAGTGATATAAATACGAGATGTAATCCTTATTTATTATTGTAAATCCCCTAGAATCGTGGGATATTATTTGGTCAGTTATACGTCTCCGGGTCTTCAGGGGACGTTTCCTTTTATATCTGATTATAGGCATTTAAAGCCATTTATTTGATTTACACAAAAAGAGTAACTACCCAAAATATGTGGGATAGTATTCCACAACCTTCTCTATAAATAGAGAGGCCATATACCATTGTAAAGGACCGAAAATCTGAGCCTTGAGAGAAAACTCTGAAGAATTCATTCCTGAAGAGTTCTCAGAGATAATCTTGAGTTTAATAACAGAGACTCATGGACTAGGCAGATTTAACTGCTGAACCACGTAAAAATCGTGTGTTTATATTGTTTTATTTCAATTGGCCATTATCAATTATTGTTTATGTGCTCTTCTTTCACTGTTTGACGAAAAGCAGCGTCAACAAATGTGATCCCCAAAATATTGTAAAGTTTGGGCTTCGAGCGTGTACTCACGCGAGAGTGGGGAGGTTGATACCAGATTTTCAGGAAAATGCTGGCGTTTACCCAAAAAGGTGATATTTTTGGGATTTGTACATTTAAAACCTAAAATAAAAAAACTCCTATTTCTTAGGCTACACGAAACTCTCTCTGACCATAAATACCCCATTTTTACATTTTTACACTAGAGAATTTTGGTCTAAAACCGTGATTTTGATTACATTACAATAACTCGGATTAGAAGTTTGCCCAATATCGATCAAACAGCCTTATAACACCAGTAAATATACTCACAGTACAGAAGAAACACGTAAAAAATATATATATACCAAAGAAAGAAAATCAAGAACAGAAACTTACGCAAAGTTGTCTGCAAATATAATGAGATCGTCGACTGAAGGAGCGGTTGCAGGAAAGACTTCACAGAGTCGAAAGTGCTGGAGTTAATTTGTTTCTTTGGTTTGGAGAACATGCAAAGAAAGAAAAAAAGGCTCTGTTTCATTCTGGTTTGATTTTTCTTTTCTCTGGATAAAGAAATAAAAGTGAAGACGAAGAAGAAAAGGGGTATATATATCCCAGAGGGATGTCAAAGGTCGGACAAATCTGGGCCTTTGGTTTGATTTGGAATTTGATTCGACAGATGGGGTATCACTACACCAAATACCCCTTTCCATAACACATGAATATAATACTAATAAAAAAGTATTATGCTAGAGTATTATATTGGGCAACTTTATGAAAAAAGGGCGGTAATATATTACACGATCCCGCCACTTAGCTTTTTTTTTTCCATTTCTGAGACCTGAGAATTTGTGAGACCCGAGAGACCCATTTCCTTTCCTTCAACATTTCTGAGACCCGAGATGCATTTCCTTACCTTCAACATTTCTGAGACCCATCATTTCCTTCAACATTTCTGAGACCCATTTCATTTCCTTAGAAATTTCTGAGACCCATTTCCTTCAACATTTCGACACAAAGGAGAGACCCATTTCTTCGGCTTAGTACGGTCTCTGAACTCCTCACTCTCTCTCTCGTCTTTCTCTATCTCTCTGTCAACCTTCAATTTCCAGTCTTTGGGCTTCTCGGATTCGTTCTTCTCTTCGATCTTGGCAAGCCAAGTAAGTATTTAGTTGTAGATGTTAGATTTATCAACTTGAATCTCATAGAATCTATAAAATCTGTGGTTTTCAAAATTAATTTTCGATTTTGCATATTGCTGGGCTTTGACTTTAAAACGTTTTTGGTTGAGTTTTATGTGTTTTTTCTATCTGGGATATGATTATAGTGGAGTTTTATCTGGTATGATAGCTATGTAATGCTCACCTTGATAAAGCAGGGCTGAGTTCTAATACTTTTTTTTTAAAAAATAATCAATGTGCTCAAAGTTATGTTACAGGTTGCTCAATTAAGTTTCTTTTACAAGCTGGTTAATTGAAAATACAAGCAAGAGATTAACTTACATATCCTTTGCTGACATTTTTGTAAAACCAATTGCAAGAGCATGCTGCTTTCCTTCAGCCATTATGGCGTGAGATTAATCAGTTTTACAATAAGAAAAAACTTGAAAAGCCTAGACTTCAAGATTTATCAGTGATAAAACACAGAAATGTTCACTGAATGTAAACTTAACGGTGAGAGTTGCTATTCTTTTTTAGTTGATTATTTATTTATTCTTTTTTTTTTTAAAAAGGGTGAGGATAAATTTCTACTGGGCTTTGCTTAATACATATAAGAGTATGCTCAAGTGGGGTAGTAAATTGCATGTTTTTTTGGGATTCTACTGCCATTTACTGGTCCACTGGAGTCGGGACTTGATCATTAGTAGATGACTTGGTTTTTGTTTTTCTTTTTTCTGTTCTCTTCATGAAGTCCTTTCTGTAGTGTAGTTGGGCTGATGGTCCTCTGGAGTTGGAACTTGATCATAAGTAGATGACTTTGTTTTTGTTTTCTTTTCATAAAGTCTTTTTGTAATGTAGTTGGGCTGATCAATTAAGTTGCATTATTGAATTTTTTTTCTACCTCAGGTGCAGGATTTACATTCAATAACCCCTGATTATTTTCTAGAAGTTAGTGGCGCAGTAATACATCCTCTTTCGTATCAACAGGTTTATTAGTTGGATTTTGAACTCTACTTAAAATTACATTCTTCAGCTTCTTCCCCTCCCTTCCTCCAGATATTTTTTTCAGTATGACTGACTGAGTTTTCTTTATCACATGCTATGCCGATTGCAACGTTTGTAATTAATAAGATAATTTAGTTTTTGTTTTGTTGTGTTGCTAATTAAAAGATGCACAAAGATGGTTGTAATTGTGTAGGCGTACTTGACCAATATATTTTTTCATTGATACTCATGTTGTTGGCATTTTATCTTTTCTCTGTTTCTTCTGTTCAGTGTAGCCATCCCTTGTGTATCTAATCGTGACATTCTATGCAAGTGACAAACTCTTTCGTATATAATTTTCTTATTTTTTTCTAGCAAAAAAATATGATTTTTTTTAAGAATATTTCTAAAAAATTGATTTGGTGGTTGTTCAAGGAAATTTAAATTTTGCTTGGACCAAGCAGAACAAAATACTGTGTAATATTCTCTTTACTGGCTCATGTGTAGTTGGTGGTCTATGTGTTTGTTGACCCTCGTTTTGGTCAACTGACATGGAGTCAAATGCTTGATGTGACAGGAAGTATTCAAATAGATCTAATGGAAAGAACAGTAAATGACACAACAAATTATAGTGGTTCGGCCCCACGAATTGGTAATGACCTACGTCCACTTAAGCTATTATTGATATTGATTCTCAAAGGAGTGATCAAAGAACTAGGGTTCTTTGAGTTTCACAAGCCTTAGAGGGATAAATAATACAATTGAAAGGTAATAGCCCAAATTCTCTTGTAAAGCATAAAACAAAATCAGCCAAAAAGTCCCTTCCTTGAGTTATTTCTCTTTATTTATAGGCTCAAGGAGGATTATATGAATTTGTTACAGATATTCTTTCCTAATTAATCGGATAATCATGAATCATGGGAGATAATCTCAGATATGATTACAATTGCACAAGATCTTCTCAAAATATGCGGAGTATACGACCAATCTGGTATATAAAATCCAAATGTTATGTCAGGGGAATCCCCCTGGTCGATAGTCGAACATAACCTCTGCCAGGTGTCAGCCACGTGTTGAAAATGTTTGCCACGTCATCCACGCCTACTCTTTTGATAACATTTACCCCCCAATTTTATTTATTGCGACTAACAATAAGTAAACTTAGGAAAATAACCTTTCATATGCCCCACGAAATCTGTCAGATTCCCTCGTGCGTTCTCAGAAACTGTGAACCAACTACGTCCAATCGCACCTTTTTGGCATCCAAGAAACCATTCTGACGGCTGTTACACTCCCACATACCTCGAAAAAGGTAATTCATGATTACCCCTTTTTGGCACACCTCGGTTTCTATAAGTAACCCCCACCTTCTTCTTTCAACCTTTTACTTGCTATCTTTTTGCTAAGAGCTTTCAAGAACCATATTCCAGAGTCCAGAACTTCGAAGTTTTCAGATGCTTCAGGGATCTTTCACCTGCAAACCCAAAGCTTCTATTTTTCAGGATTTCCAATCTTCGTTCAGGTAAATCTTCTTTGACGTTTGACCTTTTGAGATGCCATGTATGATGCTTCTGTGCTCTGAAACTTTTTGCGTTCTTGGGTAGAAATTTGTGAAGATTTTGTATATACCGTTTGATGTTTGATAGGGTAGTGTGCTTTTGCTCTATATAAGTTAGGAATCAGTTTGATAGTCAGGATCATAGGTTTAGGGCGTAAAATCGACGTAAAAATTCGATTTTTAGGCTAGTTGAAAAACTGGGTTTTTCCCGCTCTTTCAGAGTTGAAAAAGATTCTTTTCAGAAAACTTTTTACTTTCACTTTTTGATCCATTTTTCAAACTGCTAGCATAAAACTTAGTGTTTCAGTTAGAATGTTGCTGGTCGATAGACACGAGCAACGTTATTCCAACTTTCAACATAAGCTCCCAGGCTGTGCGTCTTATCTCCTCCTTTGTTTGTTTGCAGTTCATATGCAAGACCCATGGGGGGGAGAAAGACCCATTGACGACGACCTCCTAGTTCAACTGCTTGAGGACGAAGAACAACCTTCGACATTGATATCGGATATTCCTTTTTCTTGCATTAACCTTAACACTTCCCCAGTTTTGACTCAAAATATGGCTCGCACCAAAACTAAGGCCCAGAAAAGAAAAACTTCCAACACTTCTCATCAGCCTACTACTGATGCTCCCTTGACCAGTGGTCGAGATGAAAATGCCCCCGATCCAAATGTCCAAAGGCATGCCCGCCCTTGACACGCTATTCAACCGGATGTCGAGTGGCATGTAGTTGCTAAGAGTAGGGTGAAGGTCAGAATGATTGCCAACTACTTAAGAAAATACAATCTAACGGGGGTGACCTTAGTGAAACCTAACCCATACCAAAGGGCTAATCTACCCGGAGGTGCTTACAGCGCCTGGTCGCGGTTTCATGTTGAGGCAGGAGCCACTTTTCCTCTTCATGCATTCTTTCAGGGGGTGGCCAACTATTTTGGAGTTGCCCCCTTCCAAATTACCCCAAACGGATATAGAATGCTTGCTGCACTCTATATCATGTATAGCCAGAAAAAATGGTCCGTGTCGTCGCCACATGAGGTCAACTACCTGTTCGACCTCAAGTCTAACCCCAACCAAGAAGGCACGGGGTTCTTCCATCTTTGTCATCAGGAAACCGGGCGCACTTTCCTGACTGACACAACCCACATCTCGAACGTGGGGAGGTACTACTAGGAATACTTCCTTACGCCTGACCTGGTCGCAGACAACTTGGCTTTCGGACGAGGAGGTAAAACTTTCACATCTCTGGCTGGCTTCTTCACTTAGTGTTTTTCCACCACAATGTCTTAAACCTTTAATGTGTTTCAGGCCCGTGGCTGCGACCAAACCCAACTTCGGGGATGGATTCAAGAGCGGCACTCTTAGCCAGCATGTCAGATGCTGAGAAAAGTGTCAAAAATCTAGTTACAGAGGCTAACCTTAAGTTAGCTGGCCTCTGGGACCCTCAGCCAAACATGAGTGGTCCTTCGACAGGGAGTGCTCGCGCCGAAGCGGAACCCGAGCAGCAACCCCAAGCGTCTCCTCTGTGGAGGAGACCAACTGGGGTTACGATCAGGGAACCTGCTAGCACTCATCGAGCAAAGAGGCCCTCGGCTCCCAAAGGAAAAGGAAAGCAAAAGGCCGCCGAGCCTACCGAACTCTCTGACGACTCGTGGGATGACAACAGTATAGTAATTTCACCTTTAAACAATTTGCCAATTCCCTGTCATCTGTTTGACGGGGATGGAAACTTTAAGAATGCTCCAATCTTAAATTTAGATTTCTTCCAGGCAGTAAGTAGTTCAGTAAATAATGTAGCGACCAATAATTGTAGCGCGGGTACTTTACTTGTAATCTCTTCACTTTCATTTTTTGGCCCTGTGTGACCATCTTGTCTTACTGCCCGCGTTGTTTCCTTTTGTGCAGATATGGACTCTGAGGACATGTTCGAGCATTACAGGGCTGCTGCCGCCTCTTCTGACCAGAAGAAGAACAGCAAGAGGGCTCGAGGGGAGAGCAGTAAAACTGCCTCAAAGAAGGCCTGAACTGACGAACCTCCGGCTACCGCCCCTTCGAAAGAGAACTCACCACCTCCATCGCCACTCGAGCAGCCGGCCTCAACTCCTTCGATCGATCAAACTTCAAATCTTACAACACCCGTCGACCAGCAGCCTTCTCCTAAGGCTCCTAGTAGCCAAACCTTGCGTACTCAACCTGAAGGCTCCCTGCCCAGTATCGTGGTCAGCTCTGCCAGGGAGAGAATATACAAGCTCTCGAAGCATAAACGCAGTCAGGCAACTATTACTGAAACTCCCTCTATGGAGACTGATCAAGTTATCAAAAGAGGGCTGAACGAGATTGTTAGCGTAAGTCAACTAGTGATGATGTAACATTTATTTTTGATTCCCTGCCTTTACTTTATCTTTTTCAATCTGACTTCAGGGACTACTGACCATAACCGCTGGCTGGCGCCGTGCTGGGGCGTTGGTGTCTCGGGGTAGGAATTTCGATACTAGGCTCGCCGAGGCTAAGAAAGCACTCAAAGATAAAAACAACGAGCTTTCTAAACAGATTGGCGAGTTGCTTGAGGAGAAAATGGAGCTGTCTAAGCAGAAAGAAGAACTGCTCGAGCAAAAAGCTACTCTGACCGAGGAGCTGCTGGAAACCCGGAACGCCCTGAAGAAATCCAACGAAGCCAGGGAAAAATTCAGGGAAAGCGCCACACTCAACTATCAACAAGCTGTTCAGCTCGAGCATGATTTGATCGCAAGCAGGCAGGAGGCGGAGGAACTCAGAAAACGAGTGAAAGAGCTTGAGGAAGCTGGAGCCAAGAACTTGGAGAAATAGAAGGAAGCCACTCATCTTTGCTTCTACGAGTTCTGGAAGCACAACAGGGAGGCTAACTTCAACTATCTGTCAGAACGCCTGAGGAGGAATTTAATGTCGCAGTGTGCCATTCGCCTGGAAGAAGAAGAGAGGGCTGAAGTGCCTGCCTCCCCAGAGATTTCCCTGGCAGCAGGGATAGATGGTGCAGACACTGAAGCTGGCACAGCCGTCGACCAAGACGTTCCTCAAGACCCTCCAGCTCCTTAACCTTTTTTTCCTGTTATTTCAACTACACGACCCACGGGTCGCGATGTAAAGACAATATTTTTTATTGCTGCAAGGGCAGCTTTTCCTTTTAATTTAACATTTACATCCGAGCAGTACTGCTCGCGGTGTAAAAGGATTTCTTTGACATTATAATATTTTTGCTTTATTATAACATCTGTTCGCATGACCAAACCTAGCATAGTACTTTGGCCTGATTTAACAAAATATAATTTTTGAAAAATACTCTAAGTACCGTAGCATGCTTTCACTTATTTTGGTCATGTGTTTACATACCTCTTGGTATGCTTTGCTTTCTATGTACCTTATATGCCCCCCAAGTGACTGAGGAGCTTTAGGTCATTGGTCACTTGCCTTGACCACAGCCTGTACGAACATTACTGCTCGATATAAAATGTAAATCTTATAATACAGCAAAACAACACACGTAATGAACAAATACTTGTAAAAAATTACAAAGCTTGGCAAGAATGACTGGCTGCACACAGTCCCTTTTAATTTTTGTATTTAAATGGACTAAACATGTCTTTACGAGTGATCTTTAAAAGATCTTACACTTATAAGCGATTAGCCATATAACATGACTAACCCTTTTTCAAAACTTGTAAAAAATAAAAATCAATACAAGCCAGTCCTTTAAGAAGGAATGTTTACTGATAATACTTGCGCAGGTGTTCTCCATTCCAATAACGCAGAACGAGATCTCCATTTAAGCGTGCAAGTTTGTAAGTGCCTGGATGAAGGACTTCTTCAATCTGGTAAGGTCCTTCCCAGTTTGGTCCGAGTACTCCAGCAGCTTGGTCGCGGGTGTTTAAGAAAACTCTTCGAAGTACTAAGTATCCGACGTTGAACTTTCTCTCTTTTACTTTGGAATTAAAATATCGAGCGACTTTTTGCTGGTACGCAGCTACTCGGAGTTGGGCTTTCTCTCGTTTCTCCTCAATCAGGTCTAGGGACTCCATCAACAGTTGGTTATTTTGGTCTTGGTCGTATGTGATTCTGCGATGCAAGGTCGGATCTAACTAGACAGGCAATATAGCTTCATACCCATATGCTAAGGAAAATGGGGTATGACCTGTTGTTGTTCGGTGAGAGGTTCTATACGACCAGAGGACTTCAGGCAGCTGTTCTAGCCATGCCCCTTTAGCTTCTTCAAGCCTTTTCTTTAGAGTATCCTTCAATGTCTTATTTACTACTTCGACTTGCCTATTCGCTTGTGAATGAGCAACTGACGAAAAACTCTTGATAATGCCATGCCTTTCGCAGAAGTCTGTGAACATGTCACTATCAAACTGGGTGCCATTGTCTGAGACAATCTTTCTTGGCAATCCATATCGACAAACAATGTTCTTGATGACAAAATCAAGTACCTTCTTTGTCGTTATGGTTGCGAGTGGTTCAGCCTCGACCCATTTGGTGAAGTAGTCGACTGCCACAACTGCGTATTTCACCCCACATTTTCCTGTTGGCAAGGACCCAATTAAATCAATACCCCATACTGCGAAGGGCCATGGACTTTGCATTTGATTTAACTCATTAGGAGGTGCCCGTGGGATCTTGGAAAATCTCTGACACTTATCACATTTTCGCACAAACTCCATCGAATCTTCGTTCATTGTTGGCCAGAAATAACGTTGCCTTAGAATTTTCTTTGATAATCTCTACCCCCAGCATGGTCTCCATAGAAGCCTTCATGTACTTCCTTCATCAGCTCTTTAGCCTTTTCTGGTGTAACACATCTGAGCAGTGGCATTGAGTATCCTCTTCGGTATAGAACACCATCGACCAGGATATACCTAACAGCATGTCTCTGAAGGGTCCTGGATTTGTTTCTACCTGCTAGTAGTATACCGCTCGTGAGATACTCCAAGTATGGTGCCATCCAGGTATCTGCTAACCAGACCTCCATATTTGTTTCGTCTGCTCGTATGCTTGGCGCATGTAGCCGCTCAACTGGCACTATATTCAAAGTGTCAGCATCTTTTGCACTCGCGAGTTTGGCTAAGGCATCTGCGTTTGAATTCTGATCTCGGGGTATTTGCTGAAGGGTATATTTTTCAAATTGCGCCAATAGGTCTTTTGTTTTGTTCAGATAGGCCACCATTTTTAGGCCTCATTCTTGATACTCCCTTAAGACCTGATTCACTACCAGCTGTGAATCACTGTAAATATCCAGCACTTTAATGTTCATGTCTTTGGCTAACCTTAACTCAGCGAGTAGGGCTTCATACTTAGCTTCGTTGTTCGAAGCGGCGAAATTAAACCTGATTGTGCAGTGAAATCGATGCCCTTCCGGCGTTATCAATATCACTCAAGCTCCTGCGTGAGATTCATTGGATGATCCATCTGTGAATAGCTTCCACGAAGAAGCTTCAACTTGAGGCTCAGGCGCACTAGGCTTTTTACCCTGCTCGCTATCTGGGAGTTCAGTAAATTCAGCAATGAAATCAGCCAAGTCTTGTCCTTTTATTGCTGCTCACGGTGAGTATGTTATATCGAACTTCCCGAGTTTGACTGCCCATTTCAACAAACGACCAACAGCCTCTGGCTTTTGCAAAACTTGCTGAAGGGGCTGGTCAGTCAAGACTATAATTGGATGGGCTTGAAAGTAAGGACGTAACTTCCTTGAGGCCAAAATTAGGCAATAGGCTAATCTTTCGATGGGAGGATATCTCAATTCGGCTCCGATTAACCTTTTGCTCACATAATATACTACCTTTTGTACGCCTTCTTCTTCTCTTACTAACACCGCGCTAGCAACATATTCGGTGATCGCCAGGTATATGAACAAAGTTTCTCCGTCTACAGGCTTTGATAAGACAAGAGGCTGTGCCATATGAGCTTTTAAGGCTTGGAAAGCCTGTTCGCAGTCTTCAGTCCACTCGAACTTCTTGTTGATTAAAGAAAGGGACGCACTTATCTGTTGATTTTGAAATAAATTTACTGAGCGCGGCAATTCTTCCAGTCAAAATTTGCACATCTTTGATCATTATTGGCGATTTCATATCGTTCAGGGCCTTAATCTTTTTGGGATTAGCCTCGATTCCCCTCGAATTTATGATGAACCCCAAGAACTTACCTGATGCTACTCCGAAAGAGCACTTGAGAGGATTTAGCTTCATTTGATATTTGTTCAGAACATTGAGAGGATTTTTTTTTTTTTGAAAAATAAATAAAATTAAAATTGTAGAAATTTATTATGTATAATCAAAACCTAAAATATCTTTTTTGTTATATCATTTAAATTTTTTTAAATAAGATATTTTGGTTAGTTGAGATTTAAATAATTAGATATTTTCTACAAAGATTCAAATTCAAATTTAAAATTAGACTAACAACTTAATTTTAAATCTTTTAATATATTAAAATATTAGAATTATGATATCAGATATTTAAGATATTTTCATTTAAATTCTTGATATTTTTATTAAATCTTTATTTGAAAATATAAATATCTTTTTATTCTATAGTTTTTAATATTTAAATTATTTGAAATTTAATATTGTTAGTTAGATATTTTTATGGATATTTGAATTTGTTTAACTATTTGAGATATTTTAGGCTTGTTATAACTATTTGTATTTTATTATTTTTAAATGGTTAAAATATTAGATAATAGTTGTAACAACACAAGATATTTTTTTAAAATAGTTTAGATATTGATTTTAAAATTTAAAATTGGTTAAATTTTGAAAAATATCATTTTTTTCAGCCAATTAATAAAATATTTTTTTTAATAAATTTGATTTAAATTAACATTGGTTAATTGTTGATAAATCCTATTTAAATTAAATTAATTTTTTTTTTCAAATTAACCTAAAACCAAGTTGATTGTTGATAAATGAAATTTAAATTAACTATTGTTAATTGTTGATAAATTTCATTTAAATTGACTTATATTTGTAAAAATTTAATTAATTTGAATTTTTTTTTTTATAAATTCTAGATAATTAATTGTGGTATTTTTGCAAATGAAATAAATTGTGGTATTTTTGCATAAATTCATAGAATTGCTCATATAGTAACATGATTAGGCCCATCCAATTATAACATGTCTGTTTGCACTATATATGGTATTTTTGCAATTGGGCTTAGATGCATATAGTGGCTCATATGTTTGTTAGATATATGGTATTTTGCCAAATAAAATATTCATAAAATGATAGGTTTTATTTGGGCCCATTAGAAAATGTAAAGTTTAAATTCCTCTCTTGTGGGTGATTCGACTTGTGAAGGCCCAATTACTTTGCATGTCTATAATGGGCCTAATCAATTAATAACAATTAATAAAACGAAGGTTTAAATTCCTGTCTTTTGGACCTTGTATGGAAGATAGGGGGCTTTTGTAGTGGGAACGACATACTGGACCCAGCCCTCCTCCATACAACCCCAATTGTTAAGGCCCATTTACCTGAGTTGGACTTAATTGTATAGGTTCATTATATTAGTTACACCTAAATATTGATTAGCAACAAATTAATTCTAAATTAATTGAATTTTTTTCAATGTGACACTTTAGAATTAATAAGAAATTATAGGACTTTGGTTTTAAAAATTTTAATCTGTTAAATTTTTTTGGGAAAACCATAGTCATTAATTTTCTAAAAATAAATAATAAAAATACTAATTTTAATTTTATAATGAGCTTATTTTAAGAATTTTATTCGATCTCCACCGTTGGTTTAACATAGTCAATAGCTTAATGGGGCCTCGAGGCGCTTTGATTCGTCCCCCTACGGAAGGTGTTCATTAGTTATTTTGACAAGGTTAGATTTCGAAAGATAGATAATTATAGGTCAAATTCTACTAGACTCACCCCTACGGTGACTACTAGGACTAAATCTATGATTATTGAAACCGTAGGTCTAGCTCATAAAATAAGAGATCTTGTTTTCTTATTTTGATCGAATAGTAGGTTGTTAATAATGGTGTCCATTATTAAATGAGTTTACAACTCTATTTAACTAGTGGTATTTTTGACTCTCGCCAACCGGGACAAGGATATCATAGATTAGTTAAAAACCTAAAGAAATAGAGATATGATTGTTTTTTGGTATTTTTTTCTCATATCTTACATATTTTTGGTATATGTTGTGCTATTTCTTGAAATTTGTGTGAATAGAAATTTTATTGAGCAAATGTGATTGATTTCTATTTTATTGATAATTTGTAGTTTTAAGTTAAGTAGTGTATGTGTCTACTTCCATCCTTTCTCAACTTTTGATGGAGAAACTCACTAGAGAAAACTTCCTTAATTGGAAGCAAAATATCAACATAGAGTTGATTGGTGACAACTCTAAATTCGTCATGATTGAGGAATCCCCAGAACGAGCACCATGTCTGCACGTTAGTGATGGCACCGTTAATGCTCGTGATGGTACCGTAAATGCTTGGATAGCACCGTGTCTGCACGTTCGTGATGGCACCATGTCTGCACGTTCGTGCTCAACTCAACTATGGTCTGACGCAGCTCATGAACGAGCTTCAAATTATTGAACCTGTCATGGGTGGACCTAGTAAAGGAGGTGAAAATAAGACTACTGATGTTGCTGCACATCTAGCTAAGGCTGAAGCTAACCAAGCTTCATCTTCGAAAGCTGGAAATAAGAGGAAATGTGGACAAATAAACAACCCCAAGCCTGCAAAGGCTGCAAATACGAGTGCACAACCAAGTGCACAGAGGCCTAAGGGGAAGAACAAGAAAAACAAGAAAGGTAAAGATAAGTGCTTTCACTACAAAGAGAAGGGGCATTGGAAACGAGATTGCCCTAAGTTTCTAGCAGCGAAAAACAAAGGTAATGATTATAGTTCATTTATCTTGGAAACATGTGTTTTAGAGAATGTTATACCCAGATTTTGAGCTATGTTAAATGTGACCTCGAAAGTTGGATTCGCAACGAATGGACTTGTAAAGTTTGAAGTATGCTCCAGGACTAAATATCGAGCCTGCAAGACTGAGACGACCTCGAATGTGGTGGCCTCGAAATATTCACGATCTCGAAGGATAGCTCCCGAGACGCATCTATCCTCAGAGAAAACCTCGAATCAAGGGTGTCGAGCCTGACACACGTGCGACCTCGAAGCCATGTGACCTCGGGAGATGTCATTAGCTCGAAAGCTGATGAAAAACCTGGGAGATTAAGGCCTTTGAGATATATGATAATGACTTTGAATATCTATAAGTGTTGTTTATAAGGGGCGTGTTCTGCATTTATTATTGTAAATCCCATAAAATTATGGGATATTATTCGATTAGTTATACGCCCCCTGGTCTTCAGGGGACGTTTCCTTTTATATCGGATCGCAGGCATTTAAAGCCATTTATTTTATTTACACCAAGAAGAGTAACTACCCAAAATATGTGGGATAGTATTATGTATCCTTCTCTATAAAAGGAGAAGTCGTGCACCATTGTAAAGGACCGAAATTCTGAACCTTGAGAGAAAACTCTGAAGAATTCATGCTTAAGAATTTTCAGAGATAATCTTGAGTTTAATAACAGAGACTCGTGGACTAGGCAGATTTAACTGCTGAACCACGTAAAAAATCGTGCTTTATATTGTCTTATTTTAATTGGCCATTACTAGTAATTGTTTACGTGCTCTTCTTTCACTGTTGACAAAAAACGGCGTCAACAGTTTGGTGCTTTCGTTGAGAGCCTTAAGCATTCATCCCTGAAAAGTCATGGCCACTAAAAATCAGAACACACCTGAAGAAAATTACCCAAGACGTCCTGGAAAACAGCCAATGGAGAACCCGGATGTTGAAGAGAGAAGTGGGTCTTCTGATTCCCGGGGACCACCTCCTCCACCAAGGGATGAGGATATGTATTACAATCCTGAGTGGTATGTTCCTATTGTAGAACTTGAAAACCGGCAATTGAAGCAGCTGTTAGCAGAGGCCAACAAACGGAATGAGGAGTTGACAAGGATAGCCGCAGAGGCGCAGGTGGCTCAGCCCCCGCCTCTGCGCGAAAACCAAGTCCCTCCTCCAAGGGACGTGCATGTTCCTCCCCGTAGACCCCGTGGGCGTCCACGAAAAGATGCTTCCACAAGGAGGCCGACTCAACCTCCGGCACCAGCAAAGCCATCCGCTCCACCTAGGCCCCAGAGGAGTACTCGGGCTCGGGCCCCGGCTAACCCGCCTGTGGAAGTGCTTGCAGAAACTGAGAATAACCGAACCCCTGCAGAGGCTTGGACTCAGATACCTGGGAGCACACCAAATGCGACCGAAATTCTGAACATTGAGAGAAAACTCTAAAGAATTCATGCTTAAGAATTTTCAGAGATAATCTTGAGTTCAATAACAGAGACTCGTGGACTAGGCAGATTTAACTGCTGAACCACGTAAAAAATCGTGCTTTATATTGTCTTATTTTAATTGGCCATTACTAGTAATTGTTTACGTGCTCTTCTTTCACTGTTGACGAAAAACGGCGTCAACAGAGAATGATAAATCTGTTTGGATTAATGATTCTAGAACTACCAACCATGTTTGTAACTCTTTACAACTTCTTGAATCATGGGAGGAAGTGAGCGAAGGCGGCTTAAAGCTTAGAGTTGGGAACGAAGCGTTCGTTAAGGTCCAAGCTAGAGGAATAGCTCGTCTGAAGTTCGGAAATAAATACTTAATTTTAAAAGATGTATTTTTTATTCCGGATTTTAGTAGAAATTTAATTTCAGTTTCCATGTTGCAATTAGAACGATTTGTTATGACTTTCACAAGTTTTAATATATCTATTTCTTTTAATGGATCACAATTGTGTATTGCATGTTTGGAAAACGAGCTTTATAATCTGCGACCTAACGAACCCCTCGCTCTTAATAATGATTTATTCAAAGTAGCTAAACCTAGGACCAATAAACGTCAAAAGACCTTTAACAATAATATGACGTATTTATGGCACTTGAGACTAGGTCACATTGGCTATGATAGGATTCAAAGACTTACAAATGATAGACTTTTGAGGGAACTCACCTTAGGTGAATTACATGTCTGTGAATCTTGTCTAGAAGGCAAACTGACCAAGCGTCCATTCTCTGCAAAGGGTGATAGGGCCAAAGAACCACTTGGTCTTGTGCATTAAGATGTTTGTGGACCTTTGAATATACAAGCCAGGGGTGGTTTTGAGTATTTCGTCACTTTCATTGACGATTACTCTAGATACTCATGTTTTTACCTAATGCATAGGAAATTAGAAACATTTTCAAAGTTTCAGGAATTCCTAGCAATGGCTCAGAACCAATTAGGTAAAAGGTTAAAGATCTTGCGATCTGATAGGGGTGGAGAATATTTGGATATGCAGTTCCAAGATCATTTAACTGAACTTGGGATTTTATCACAACTTACTGCCCCAGGTACTCCGCAACAAAATGGTGTAGCGGAACGCCGAAACAGAACTTTATTGGAAATGGTTAGATGCATGCTTAGTTACTCAACTCTACCAACTTTGTTCTGGGGACATGCAATTGAAACCGCAAATGACATTCTCAATGTCGTGCCGTCAAAATCAATCCCCAAAACACCTTTAGAACGCTGGAATGGTCGTGAACCTAGTTTACACCATTATAGAATCTGGGGGTGTCCCGCTCACGTCCTGAGGAAAAAGGAGGGAAAGCTAGAACCGCGAACTAAAGTTTGCATGTTTGTTGGCTATCCTAAAGGTACTCTGGGTGGACTTTTCTATAGTCATTCAGAAAAGAAAGTGTTTACTTCTACAAATGCTACTTTTCTGGAAAATGACTATGTCCAAAACTTTAAACCTCGCAGCAAAGTAGTTTTAGAGGAGATGGTTAAAGAATTGACTCCAACCAATGTTCCATCGTCATCAACGCGAGTTGATGATGAAATTCCCACTCTTCATGAACAACCGACGCAAGTCGATTTAAATGAAGAAAGTACCACTGTTCCTAAGCAAACAGTCACGAAGCCTCGTCGTAGTGGGAGGGTTTCAAAGAACCCAGTTCGATATGGTTTGGATGGTGACACCAATATGGTTGTTGGTGACACTAGTGATGATGATCCATTGTCTTTCAAACAGGCAATGGCTAGCCCTGAAAAGGAACTATGGCTCGAAGCCATGAAACAAGAAATGGAGTCCATGTACTCAAATTGCGTCTGGGATCTTGTGGAAGCACCTAGTGACTTTAGGGCCATTGGGTGCAAGTGGATCTACAAGAAGAAACGAGGTGTTGATGGAGATATCGAGACTTATAAATGTAACGCCCCTAAACTCCAGGGACCGTTACGGTGTGCCTTGTAAACAGTGCTAAACTCGCTAATCGAGTCATTTGGCCAAAATCGTGAACTAAGTATGATTAGCGGTTTAGGGATTAAAAACTTTGGTTAGGATGTAACGTTTCACTAGAACATTCAATATATACATTGGGATCCCAAAAATACAGTTTCAGAGTTTATTACAGAAAATATTTACAACAGGCCGTTCTAAGCGGCAAAACAAGGTTCACCCCTAGTTCCACTTTAAACCTCGGCCGTGGTGGTCGAGCAGCTGCATATGTACACGTCATCACCTAAGCTCTCCAACTCAAGGATGGTCCAGCTTCCTCTTGCCTTTACCTGCACCACGTAGCACCCGTGAGCCGAAGCCCAGCAAGAAAACACAATATAACATGATATAATATCAACAATGATCATAATAACCATTCGGGACTATCAGTCCAAGCAAATAGGTGACAATAGCCAAAAGTCACAATAATGAGCATAGCTCCCTCTAGCCATGTGACGATAGGGTCACCAAGGCTTAACTGATAAGTGATTCTTTCATAAGTTTGATCAGGACAGGTGCATGGTGAATGGTCACTAACATAACCTTCCTCCCGACTCTAGAGTCGTGCTATGGACAGCGTCCCTTAGCCATGTGACAAACAGTCATCGGGGTCATATACCTTGGCTATAAACATCTGGCCATAGACCAAGTAAGCGCTTATAAGTTCTTCGACCTTAGGGTCGGTCCCACTTTAATGCCATGGAGCTATTCAATGCGTGATCATCGACCTAAGGGTCGGTCTAGCATTAATGCCATGGAGCTATTCAATGCATGATTCTCGACTTTAGGGTCGATCCCTGACTAGTCAGTGCCATACACAAGTAAGTCATGCCACCAATTATATATCACATGCCCAATACTCATAAACAAGGTGTTCAGCATGCCTACTAAACAGATACTAGTACAATTAGGACCATGCACAACCACAGAGGCTCAAGCTTTGAACGATATCCTACTTAGTGTACAAAGCATGTCCTAATCACATGTTCCTCATGCATCATATGCATAATATTCCACAATCCAACATGCACCACTAATAACCATGCATGTCACGCCCAATAACCAGCCAACATGCATCAAGAATAGCCACGCATGTCATACTCAACAATCAACCAACATGCATTAACAACAGCCATGCATGTCATACTCAATAATCAACCAACATGCATCAATAATAACCATGCATGTCATACTCAATAATCAACCAACATGCATCAATAACAGCCATGCATGTCATACTCAATAATCAACCAACATGCATCAATAATAGCCATGCATGTCATACTCAATAATCAACCAACATGCATCAATAATAACAATGCATGTCATACTTATACACAGGGTGCAGTTTTCTTACCTCAGATTCGAGCTAGAATGATTTAAAGAACGATCAACTTTTAGTCCTTTAGCGGTCACCTAGTCACAACCAAATATAAGATACCATCAATAAAAATGGTCAACATAAGTTCCCGAACCAATATCTAACCTCCGAGACATCAATCCACACTTAACCAGGTAGTAAGATCAACCCCGAGGCCTATGGTAAACATCCCTAAGCTAAAAACACAATTTTAGCCAAAAATGCCCTGATGGGTCGCGGCTCACCACAGCCATGCCGCAGCTCATCTCCCTGACAGAGGCATATTTGCCTCAGGAGCCACCTTAGGTCGCGGCACACAAAAGCCAGGCCGCGGCTCATTACCCAGATCAGCCAAAAATCAACAACGCACCAGCTCGACCTCCCCTGCATATTCCCTTAGAACCAAGCCTCCAAACTAGTTCCAAACCCTCTCCAAACACTCAATTCAACCTCTAAACAACATCTATATCAAACCCTCATCAAAACCCAATTCAAACATCAACCTAACTCCCATTAATTCCAATTAACCACCAAGAATTCACAAGCTGAAATCTTAAACTAAAATAGAGTATAAACCAGGAACTAATGGTTGAAACTTACCTCAAATCCGAGTTTGAACCTCCTTCAATGGCTGAACCAAACTCCTAAGCTTCCACCTTTGATTTCCTAGCTTAACTCCTCAATTTGGGCTCTCAAAATCCAAAGGAAAAGTGAAGAGAAAAGCTTGTACAGGAGAGAAGGGAGAGATGAGAATAGGCTCTGTTTTATTATCATTCCACAGCCTTCTAAAATTCCCAAGGCTGATATAAATCCTTAAGGCTAAAAGACCATAATGCCCTTAAGCCAAATAAATCCCTCTAAAAGCATCCGAGGGTAAAACCGTCCTTTCCCACCTATCTCGTTAATTATAATTAACGCTCTCCAATTCCCGCTATTCTCAATATTCCCCAAATACCAATAAATCATATCCCATTACCCTTTAATTTTCGGTAATGCTCTAATCATTAAATTCACCCCGAGACTCGCCCCGAGCCCCGAACTTAAACCCGTTATGACTAGACCGAATACTTATATCTCATGATCGTCTCATGCCAAATAGCTCGAACCAATCCACCTTATAATGTGGCTATATTAATTAATCACAACCATGCACCCAAAATACACAATTACGCCCACAGTGGCCAAATTACCGAAATACCCTCACAATAATAAATTCTCCCATATGCATGCATTCACCATCATATAATAATATAATTCACGTAAACATGCATATAATCATTAAATACTATAATAAATCAATTATGGCCCTCCCAGCCTCCTAATCAAGGTCTTAAACCTTATTAGGAAATTTGGGGCATTACAATAAAGCTCGATTAGTGGCAAAGGGTTATACCCAAAGAGAAGGCGTGGACTATGAGGAAACTTTTAGTCCGGTAGCCATGCTCAAATCCATTCGCATCCTCCTATCCATAGCAGCCGCTCTCGACTATGAGATTTGGCAAATGGACATCAATACAGCTTTTCTTAATGGAAACTTGACGAAATCATTTATATGGATCAACCAGAAGGATTTAAAGTATCTGGACAGGAAGGAAAAGTTTGTAAGTTAAATAGGTCCATCTATGGACTTAAGCAAGCTTCTCGTTCCTAGAATCTTAGGTTTGATGAAATAATCAAAACCTATGGCTTTGAACAAAATATTGATGAGCCTTGTGTTTACCAACTGAAGGCAAATCAAATAGTGGTATTTCTGGTTCTTTATGTAGATGATATCTTACTCATTGGAAACAATGTTAAGAAATTATCAGATGTGAAGAATTGGCTGAGCACTCAATTCCAGATGAAGGATTTGGGTGAAGCAAGTTATGTTTAGGTATCCAAATCATCAGGTATAGAAAGAACAAAATTTTAGCTCTATCTCAAGCAGCTTACATTGATAAAGTGCTTGAACATTTCTCAATGACAAATTCCAAGAAAGGACGTCTACTGTCCCGCCATGGAATTCATCTTTCGAAGAAGCAGTCTCCCCAGACTCTTGAAGAGGAAGATGAAATGAGAAAAGTTCCTTACGCATCTGCAATTGGAAGTCTGATGTATGCCATGTTGTGTACTAGACCAGACATCTGCTATGCAGTGGGAATAGTGAGCAGGTATCAGTCAAACCCAGGACCGGAACATTGGATAGCAGTTAAGCATATCCTGAAGTATTTGAGACGGACTAGGAATTATATGTTAGTCTACAAGGGTGGTGTTCTGAACCCTGTAGGCTACACCGATTCAGATTTTCAGACTGATGTCGATGACAGAAAGTCTACTTCTGGAATGGTGTATACTCTTGGGGGTGGAGCTGTGATTTGGAGAAGCGTAAAGCAGTCTGCATTCTCAGATTCCACCATGGAGGCTGAGTACATAGCCGCGTCAAAAGAACCTAAGGAAATAGTCTGGTTAAAGAAGTTCTATTCGGATCTTGGTGTTATTCCAGAAATGGATAAACCGCTTGTGTTATTTTGTGACAATATAGGAGCGATAGCCAACTCAAAAGAACCTCGAAGTCACAAGAGGAGTAAGCATATAGAAAGGAAGTATCACATTATTCGAGAATATGTGGCCAGGGGAGATGTGAAGGTTATGAAGATTGCAACTGAAGACAATCTTGCGGATCCGTTTACAAAGACACTACCAGAAGCTACATTTGATAAGCATATCAAGGAGATGGGATTAGTAGAATTAAGGCATTAGTTTCAATTAGTGCAAGTGGGAGTTTGTTGGGGTTTTATGCCCTAATTAAAACCCAAATTCTTTATAATCTCATTTTATTATCAATAAAAGAATAGAAATCATTTTTTGACTTGGTCAATCACTTTGCTCACATGTTTTATTTTCATGATTATTTGTTTAATATAAACTTCTATTAAATCCTGAGCATATAGCTAATCTTATTTATAGTGACGTAATCACAGTGGAATATAAATATGATTATATGTTCAAAATAAGTTAGTCCTAAGATTAGTCAGTGCCCAGGATTTACACTGACTTGCCAATCTACGATATGATCTACTTACACATTACAGTGTTATGTACTTTCCAGAACATTAGCAAAGTAGATAAGATCAGATGTATTTGTTACATCGGACAGGACCGATATTGACAGTTGATAAGATAAGTAAACATACCGTTATTATCTATTCTAGTCGTATCATATAGTTGACCATAGGTCAATTCAATCTCAATTCTGAGTGGTTAGCATTCTAACTGATTTTATTATTTGAGTTCTTTGACTTGTTCGTTACCAGCTTACCCTACGGACTAGCCCGTACTTACATCTTGGGAACTCGGTAGTATAATTGAGTGGGAGTGTTAATCATAGATATGAACATCTATAGCTTCTGATGAAGAAGTGAAACGATGGTTTCCTTTTAGTTTGGTTCAAGGTGATAAATGATAGAGATCTCATTTCAGTAATTAAATTAGTTTACTGAAATATCATTTACAAGGAACTAAGTGTTTTAAGGATAAAATACAATGAGGGGTAAAACGGTATTTTAGTCCTATCTCATTGTAGACCGTCTATAGAGGATTGAGTGACAATTATGGTTGTAACAATGGATAATTAATAGCGTATCTATATTTTTTATAGAGCGTTCTATGAATTCAAGAGTGCAATTCCAAGTCTATAGTGGAGTCACGAGGAATTAATAAGTTAGTAAATTTATTTGTTAGATTTATGATAACTTATTGGAGCTTGATTTCATAGGCCCATGGTCCCCATTGTTCCTTGGATAAAATCATCTAGATAGTCTCAATTAATTGATTTAATTATCAATTAGAATTATCAAAGTTGACCAGGTCAATTTTAGATAGTTTCACAGAGTTGTGTAATTTTGAGAAGAAAAGAGAAATTATGGCAGATTTATTAATCAAGATAAATTGGTATCTAAATTAATAAATAAATTTAAATCAAGGTTCAAATTAGAAATAATTAATTTGATAAAGGATTTAAATAATTATTTAATTAATTAAATCAATAGAAAATAATACAGGCCTTGATTTTAAGTCCAATGGGCTTATAATCAAATGGGAAATTTCACGGGCCTATAGCCCATGGTAATTTCGACCTAGGGCTTCAAAATGGCTATTATTTTATTGATTTTTTTAATTAAATTAAATGGCCTGATTGAGTCTATAAAAGGAGTGCTTAGAGAGAGGTCAGTAGGAGAAGTTTGATAAGTCTCAAGTCAGATTTTCTCATAGTTTTAGATTCTCTCTAAACACAAGTCCTTTTCTAAGCCTCTTTGTTATTTTCTCTTCTTCTCTCTATATCTATCTCATGTGTTGAGAATTTCCCACACTAGTCTAGGTGGTTCTAAGGATACATTGGAAGATCGTGAAGAGAGTAGAAGATCGGTTCAGTTTCTTGATAATACTCTGCGACAGAGAGGATACAAGAGTTAGAGAAACTGAAAGAAGGACTCTTTAATTCCGCTGCGTATACTGTAAGTATTCTATTTTTGTTTCTCTTTGAATTCAATTTTAGAAACATGTTTTAGGCTATCTCATATTAATTTGTTTAATATTAGATATACATGAAAATAAATAAAGATCCTGTATAAGCTTTTCCAACAATTTTAACCCCATGCTTCCTGAGGCTACTCCAAAGAGGTGTACGACGCCTAATTCCTGCAGTTAAGGCCATCATTTTGCCTTCGTCTCCCACTGTTTTGGCCCTAGCCGCGGCTCGCATAAAACGTTGGACGTAGTCTTTCAGTGGTTCTCCTTCTTACTGGCGTATCTCGACCAGCAGGTTTGCCTCAGTTGGCTGCACACGACCCGCATAGAATTGTCCGTAAAACTCCTTTACGAACATCTCCCAAGATACAATACTTGCAGGAGGGAACTTAAAGAACCACTCATGTGCAGCATCAAAAAGTGTTGCAGGAAAGATCCTGCACCAAGCATCTTCGGACAACTTCTGAATGTCCATTTGTATCTCAAACTTGTTGACATGAGATACCGGCTCACCATACCCGTCAAATTTCATAAGTGTGGGCATTTTAAACTTACTGGGAGTCTCTGCCACATCAATCCTTTGGACGAAAGGAGTGCCCCTTCTCCTGTCGTACTCGATGTGAGACGTTCTTCCCCCGACCAGCTGTTGCACTGCTTGGTTCAGGGCATCTATTTGGGCCTGAACGGCTTCAGGAATTGACGGGGCCTCTGGTGCCGGGGGAATGTACTCGTTTTGCCGTTCTCGGCGCTCGTTGAGTACATTCTTAGACTGTCGTCTCTCCGCCGTTTCTCGCTGGATCCGAGCCGGCTAAAGATGTTGTTTTGTCTGGGCTACCCCCTAGCATTACGTCTTGCTTGTTGGTCTTCTCTAGGTGGTGGGCTTCTGCCTTCACCTTTTTCCTCGTTCCTCCGACTAGCATTCCCTCTGCCTGAGTCGGCCTCATTGTAGCCATGACCATCTCTGAACCTTGATTGGCTATGGTGGGACCGAATGTCTCCTTGGTTGCCTCCTTGGGCTGGAACTTCCCGAGCGTTAGGGGGAGGCCTGCGCTGGTCAGTAGGTCCCCATGCATTATCATGCCGTGGGGGGCCCCTGACCACAGAGCCTGTCTCTGAGTTCCTTCTGTTGCCAGAAGGACGCTGCCCCTTGCTCGGTGGGTGCAGCTCTTCACCCCTAGGGCGTCTAGGGCTGCGAGGCTACTGCCCGGCCCTATTCTGTCTTGGATGTGGGGGATTGCCTCGACCAGCCTGGGATGGAGGCTGCATCTCAGGGTCCCTAGGTGGGATATCATCCTGAGGCATTGGTGGGTGCTCCGGCCTTTAAGGGCTTGTTGGCTGGATTGGAGGGCTAGGATTGGGACCCCTTTGAGGTGGCCCATTTCAGGGATGATCAGGCTACGAGGCAGGTGCAGCCTGATTCCTAGCCAATTGGAAGCCTGCTTTGAGGGCTTCCATGGCCTCCCTCTGACGACGGTCCATCTCAGCATGTCTTTCACTAAGCTCTTGGCGCTGGCGCTCTATTTCTTGCTGCTGTCGCGCCATGGTCTCCGCGGCACTTTCTTGACTGGCCCTCAGATTGGCCAATTCATCTTGCAATACTCCCAGAGTATTTCTCAGCATTTCGGAGTCCAGTTCCTCCTCATCAAACTCCCAATCTTCCTGGTTGTCTTTGCCATTAGTACTTCAACCGCTTTGTCTCAAGCTCTCAATGAAAGCACTAGAATGTTGACCCTCGTTTTGGTCAACTGACACGGAGTCAAATGCTTGATGTGACATGAAGTATTGAAATAGATCTAATGGAAAGAACAGTAAACGACACAACAAATTATAGTGGTTTGGCCCCACGAATTGGTAATGACCTACGTCCACTTAAGCTATTATTGATATTGATTCTCAAAGGAGTGATCAAATAAATAGGGTTCTTCGAGTTTCACAAGCCTTAGAGGGATAAATAATACAATTGAAATGCAATAGCCCAAATTCTCTTGTAAAGCATAAAACAAAATCAGCCAAAAAGTCCCTTCCTTGAGCTATTTCTCTCTATTTATAGGCTCAAGGAGGATTACATGAATTTGTTACAGATATTCTTTCCTAATTAATCGGATAATCAGGAATCATGGGAGATAACCTCGGATACGATTACAATTGCACAAGATCTTCTCAAAATATACGGAGTATACGACCAATCTGGTCGTATATAAAATCCAAATGTTATGTCAGGGGAATCCCCCTGGTCGATAGTCGAACAGAACCTCTGCCAGGTGTCAGCCACGTGTTGAAAATGTTTGCCACGTCATCCACACCTACTCTTTGGATAACAGTGTTGTTTCTTTTCAGTAGCTGTCTTTATTTTATTTGGGCATATGTACTTATAAGAATTTTCATTATCACGAGTCAATTAACTTTATTATCATTTAATGTTCTTTTCCCCCACTGCAGGCTAGAAATTTATGTTTTAATTGTGGCCTTCTATATGTTACAAAACCAGGGTATGTTATTCTATTTCCATTTTGATGTTCATATGTTGATTTTGGTAGTTTTACTTGGCTAACTATTTGTATGATCGATAAAAATATGCTTTAGTTATAATTAATACTAACAAGCCAATTTCAAACATTGATGTATCTATCCCAACTTTTTTGTGAGGAGCCAAAGAGGAATTCTAGTAATAATTAATACTAGGGTTTTTAGCATGATTGTCCCAAGTTATTCGTTGTTTGACAATTTGGTCCTTGAGAATTTGTTGTTGTTGTTGTGGCAACCAGATCCTTGAATTAACAAAACAGTGCCAATTAGGGACTGTTACTTCTATCCAATACTTGAGGAAATTAGCCATGTGAGAACCACACGAGAATATTGACGGAAAAAAATGATTTTCCAGCATTCACTCTCCTATATTTTGTCACGTGGCTGTCACAAGGGTTAATTTCATCAATGAATGGACGGAAGTCATGTAATTGGCAATTCACACATAACTCATGTCATAATCATGATAATATGTTTAAACTAAGTTCCACATGATGAGTTGTTTCCGGAACTATCTCCCTTCCAAACCCTGCAATCTTCTAGCAGCCCATTGATTCTCACATTTCCCAATCTTTCTATAGGTTGCATTAACGATCTTCTTGGTGCCACTGTTCTTAAGAGTATTCTTCTCTTCTAAAACTGATTATTTTAAATATGGATGATCCAAAGCTTCCTAAATGGTTTTTGGAATAAAGGCTTTATAGTCATTAGAGTCTATGTTAGGATAGGTAGCTAGCAATAGGATGTTAAGTCCTTACCTAAGGGCTATAGGAATACCAAGATCTAAATGCTCATAAATAGGAAGCATAGGAGGAATAGGATTACCTTAGATTATCCAAAACGACCAATATTTGGAAGTGATGATTGGCTCTGCTCTAGAATTGTAGGAGGATCTCCACTATTTTGATTAATCCTTCTAGTATAAACACGAAGCTAAAAGAATGGTACTTTTGTATCATTTCACCCATGATTGTGTTACATTAGTTCATTGAAATGGTAAACTACTAGTTACTTTTTTCTCATTATTTAAAACTTCCTCTTCTTGAATTTGAGTTTTACTTTCTATAAAACTTTGAAAATAGGTATGGAATGCCAAAATTAATCTTCATTCTCCCCCTGAAGATAAGTTGGGCCAAAATATCCAAACTATGGTCTAATTTTCTATTTATTTTTTTCAAAAAGATCACATCCATACTAATATGAATGTTCTGGGTTTTTGTATTCAAACATTTGTCTGGTTTGGAGCATACCCAATGAAAATACATTTTCCTGTTAGGATCTAAGGTGGTCAGGAATGTGATTGAAAATAGTGCAACCAAATATCTTTAGAGGTAAATATTATATTGGCCTATTTTCAGGAAAATAAGGAACTTTTTAAGACATGCCATGGTTTAAAAAACTATATTAGGAATCGAGGCATTTTCCTATTTTGAATCACAGATTTCAAATCGGATTGAGGTGTAAGTTTTGAATGAAAATCACAAAAAATGTTACAAAATTATGAAAAATAAGGAAGCAATAAATTCATCCGTTATTCAAAAGGCCTTCAAGGACTACTTTACTTTATAGGCTAAACAAAGGAAACCTCCAGCTAGACATGAAATAATCACAGCTGTCACAATCACAATCGTTCAACACATTTATTTTTATTTATAGGCTATTTGATTACAGATAGCAAGTACACCAAGTATGTTGACCATATCCTCACAGATATAGTCTGAAACCTCTCAACAGTTTTATTTGAAAAGCCTAGACTGCATGTAGTAATTTTTAAACTCAACAAAAGGAAATCGTTGACTACTCATTTATTCTTATGTATGTACATTTGATGACCGCTGAAATAAACTTCAATAGTTTAACTAGCCTTGCATGAACCCTAATGAAAGCATTGCGAATTTCTTGCATGGAATCAGTTAACCTGCAAAGTGAAACCCAACCATATAGATCGCTTCCCTGATTTTTGATTTTTTTTCTTGTACCTTTCATTTGTTGATCATCAAGAGTAGAAACTAATAATGAAGGTTCTGACTTCCATTGGAGCAAGTTCCACAACTAGCTTTGTTGGATCAACTGGTCTTCCCCTTGACACCTTTGGCTCTTCATAAGAGCCTTCTACTTTCCAAACTAGTCTCTTTTTCTCCATTTCTACTCTTTTTTGGTTAGCAGAGAAAATGGTCTCTTCTAAGCTATTTATCTTCTTATTGTTGAACACCTTTTTCAATTCTACACTTTCCATAATGGAAAGATCTTTATCCTCTCCAACCTCGTACAAGTGCGCCAATCTAAGGAGGACTTCTCTACCTTCCAGCTCCTGAAGAGTCAGTTTTGCAACATTATCAGGTAAAGCATACTTTCATCTTAAAACAATTTATAATTATCTATTTAAGGTTAAATAGTATTTGCTATGATATTCTTTCTTCTACCAATGAGTTTGAATAATACAATTTGGCTTGCTAAATGAGTACTAGAAGGCTAGAAGTCAACATCTTTAGGTGTAGAGTTTTTAACCAATTTCATATGCTAGATAACTATTTATAATCAATATCTTTGAAGGTTTATGCAACTAAATTATTTGGCTACCATAATTTAGTAGAGCAGCATTGTTATTAGTATTAAGTTGCTGAAATAATGTTTATTTTAGTATTTTAGTAGCTGAATTTAAGATAGAATGAGCGGAAATGGTGGTGATTATGAAAATGATGATTTTTTGTTAAGTTGGAATATGTTTCTTTATGTTAAGTTTGTACCATTAATGAATATAGTTTATGATTTTAAGACTCGTAACAAGTAATTTCATGAATTTTATGGTTTTGTTTTATCATTTAATTTTAATTTTGTATTAATCTTTTAGGTATTGATTATATTCCTTTGGTTGTGGATCGAATTGGCAAGGAGCAAATGTAATTAACTTGATTATTAATAGCAAGAGGTACGGAAGTATGTTCTCTTAACTCTTTTATTAATATCATACAAATGTTAGAGGAGTTTGAATATCTTAAATATTCATCCATAGAGAAGTAGGTTCTGAGATTAAAATTGTGTGTTGCGGTGATAACGGAAGGTTGAAAACTTGTGTGTCTTAGAGAAGTAGGTTCTGGAAAATTTGTTTGTGTGTTACGGTGATATAAGGATGAAAACTTATTGTGTGTTGTTTGAATTTTTTTACTTGGTATTGATAGATAGTTAGGTAAGCTTTTAATTTTACTTAGTGGTTGGCATATTAATTTTATTTTTGTTAATAATCAATTGTTGACAATTATAAAGCTAAAAGTACTAGTAGACTATTCCCATAAGAATGATTACTTTAACAAATTTATAAGTGTTTTATTACTTTTAAGCTAGACAAAAGCTAAACAGATTTATCCATAAGAACTATATACTTTTAAGCTAGACAAAAGCTCAATGATTGAACAAAACACAAGAAGATCCAAAAGAACATTGCAAACCTTAGTAAATGGTAAAAAGAAAAAGATAGTTGCAACAAAGAACTAAACCAAGTAGTCTTGTGTTTCCATATTAGCTTAGACAAAATAGTGTTATAAAGAAAATTAAAAAAAAAATGCATGGCAAAGAAACAAGTAAAAAATTATCAAGTGGTACCATCTTAGTGCGCTTTAGAAGTAGACCCTACAGCAAAGTAACTAAAAATCAGTAAATTTGTTGCTTGTTATGAAAAATACTTTGGCCTCCCTTTGTTTTTTCTAGTAATAACACGTAACAAATCAAAGGAGGAAAAATAAAATAAAGTAGACATAATATTTCAAGCAATAATGGAAGAAAACATGGAACTAACAAACTAAAACTTGAAAGCATATTAAAATGGGCAAGACCTTAGATTTCTAAACAAGAATAATATAGTCAAAATATTAAAATGTTGCTATAATACTACTCATAATGAATATTCACATCTATGATAAAGAAGTAGCATAAAAGCCCAAATATATCATAATAAATCTAATATCATGATGTGGCATTACACTTGGTGGATACTTAAAACTGGTTTGCTGGACTTAAAATTGGATTCACAAACAATTAAGGAAAATGGAAAACTAAATAAGAAGATTTGAAGAACCGGACCTGTTTAATTGAAAGACATAACATATATGTAAAGCTAAAATCACCCAAGTATAACAATGCATTATTTGACAAAATCTTAAATACAAGGAAACAAATATATTATCTCTGCAAAAAAAAATTATAAAGAAAATCTAATAGAGTTTGAATAGAAGAACCCAACTTTTTTAAAAGAAAGAAAAAAAGAAGCTCAGGTTCAATATATATATTCCTTCAGTGATCATCATACATTCATAAGATTAAATTATTAATACTAACATATATCATTCCATAAATTAAACCACACAAAAAAGGTCAAACCAACCAAAATATAACCCAAAACTCACCAACATGCGTCTGGTCGTGAGAGAAGGTAGCATTGTGTTTAAGCATCAAGATGGGGTTTTTGGGAGATTTGATAATAACAGCAAGCACAGAAAAGTTGAAGGTAAAAAGTTCTTAAAGCTGTTTTTCCTTTGTAGAAAGGATATATCAACCGCTTGCTTTTACAGCACACTTAATTTGAAGAATCTTAGTAGTGACATTAATAAAATACAGCTAGATTGACTCTAGTCACTACTAGTCAGAGCTCTTTAGAGAGAAACATCTAAGTATTAGCTAATCTCATCACATTAAAATATAAATAAACAATAATGCAAAACTCAAAGGAATACTGGTAACTAAGTTTTCAAACTATTAAGTCAGTTTTTCATCTTACAATAGTTAGTTTTAACAGAGTTATTGCTCTCTTTATTTTGAACTAGAATTAAGGGCTTGAAAGATCAAATAAGTAATATCCCTTTGTTCCTCAATTTAAAATTGGAATAAAGAGCCTGAAATAAAACCACAAGCAAATCAATTTCACTCTCAACCAATGTCCAATGTAGCACACACCAATTATGGACATAAAATTCACACTTTGCATAATTGTAATAAACATATATGCGAAATTCTTCTACTGTCATACATATAAGTTGACATTGTGTATAATATATATTATTATCAATATTGTACTATAGTGAGTCATCACAAACCATTATGTTAATTTAATAGCAGTGTACAGTATGGTATTAATATACATAAAGTATTAATCATTTAATAATGGTGATGATAACTCTTCTGTCAAGCTCACCTACTAAAACCCAAGACCATTGTCTTTTACTGAATAGCTTTTATATATTATAGATTTTTAGATTGACATACATTAGGATCATTTTTGGACCCCCACACCAATACAGAGACCCACTGCATTCAGAAAAACAGAACATCCCACCACACATTCAGAAAAACAGAATATAGACCCAATGAACAACCAAAAGAGAAAAAGGGTCTTCTCATTTCATATTTTTTGTTACAAATGATCAAAAACTAGGTGAAAAACAGAGAAAAGAAATATAAAAAGGACACTATTTAAAAGTAAATAAAATCCACAAAGCTACTTAATGAGTAAGGAAATTAACACTGAACTGATACATGTATTGTGAAGAGTATCCATGTTTAGAAGCAATGGGTGAAAGGGAGAGATATGTGATCATTCCATAGAGCAAAGAACATATAATATGTCAATTAGATACATTTGAAAGACACCCACCAGCTTTAGCAGTCTGATCATTCCATGTTTAGAAGCAATGGGTGATAGCAATTTCTCTAAGTTCCTAAAGTTATTCCTTATGGGAAAGCCTTTGAAAGACACCCACTAGCTTTAGCAGTCTGAAAAATGTGATGGCAAATATTTTATGCAATCTGATATGGTCCTTTGATATTATCAGTGTACTGCAAAGCTGTATAAGAACTGATCTCAGCTTATATATCTCAGTTTTTTTATGCTACTAACTCATGAATCTACTTAAGCATTCTGGAAATCTTTGTTTTCATGACACAATAATCATAGACATGTGACTTCCCAATGTAGTAGTTGAAGAGAGTAATTACATTTATATAATATAATGATAAAAAAAATTTCCCCTCAACTTCACAGTTTAGTGGTTACAGTTTAACTAAAACCAACATTTTGATATTTTAGAAACAAAATCGTTTCTATTGCAGCAAAAAAAAAAGGCTTATCAGCAAACTGGAATGATGGTTTGAGAAGAAATTACAAGTAAAACAAGAGAGTGAAAGAGGTATTAACTGTAACGCCCTGGATAGCCAAGATCATTACACTGTGTATTTATAAAGTGCTAGACTTGCTAATAAATTCGTTTAATTAAAAACGTGTTATTGAATCCACAAAGGAACTAGGGTTAAAATGTTTTGGTCTCAAAAGTCACATTTTCATATAGAAACATTTCCTGTTTGTACGGGATCCCAAAAATGCTAAGTTTGAAAATGTTTACAAAAGACTCAAGGACTAAATACAGTGTTAGCCATATTAAGGCAAAACAGACAATTAGGTCATTTCTGTCCTGATCCACTCCTCGGTCATGGCGACGGAACAGCTGGCTATGTACATTCCACCCCGCAGCCCTCCATCTCAGGATTGGTCCAACTTGCCCTTGCCTTTACCTGCACCGTGTAGCACCGGTGAGTCAAGGCCCAGCAAGAAAACACAACAACAGAGCATAAGCAATCAATAGACAAATCAATATATCGTATTGCATCACATATTCTTAATCATATCAACATTCAGAATAGTCAAGTATTCAGCATACTAAACATATCAATTCATATCATACACCAAATCACATATGATAACTAGGGTTAGCGCCCTCAGGCCGCACCCTCCGCTATCCCACTGACTCCGGCCCGCTTAAACCAAGCTTAGTGAATATTAAGCTGTCCTCGGCTACCAGTGGCCAAGCCGCGCCCTGTGCGCAAATATTGTGTACGGCACCCTTAGACCGCTATCACATGTCCCATGGCATAATACCATCATTGACATAATACAAATATCGGGAGCACTTAGTCCCATCACAAACATATAACCGGGTGCAATTTTCTTACCTTTCGATTCGCTAGCTTTGATCACTTGACTCCTTGAGCTCGATCCCTCTCGAGCCCTAGCGCTCACTTAAACACAACCATAGGTCAAAGTCATCACCAAACCTCAAGTTTAAAATCTAGCCTCGGGACCAATCCCGAGCCCCCGGAAAGTCCTAGTTCCACCAAACAAGGTGGTGGAAACGAACCCCGAACCCTTGGTCAAAAACCCTTGAAAACAACCCTAAAATCCATTTCTGGAAACAGGGCAGCGCTACAGCGCTCTTAGGAGGGCGCTACAGCGCTACAAGTAGAAGCAAAATCCCCCCAGGAAGCATGGCCTAGCGCTATAGCGCCCAAAGGCTAGCGCTGTAGCGCTAGTCACAGACAGCCAACCTCCCAATTTTCCCTCCTGCGATTTCCTCGAACAAAACTCAACCAAAACTTCTCCAAACATTCACCAAACTCAAAAACAAGCTTATTAACACATTCCACTCTTCCCAAGCACCCCAAATACTCAAAACCCAAGCACATGCATCCCTAATCTTAAAATCCACCATAGCCACTTCTAGACCTCAAAACTCAGCAGAAACCAGTCAAAACATCAAAGTTAAAAGCTCAGAATTTATACCTTTGATGGAAATTCGACCTCAAGTTGCCTCTAGACCTCTTTAGCTTGCTCTTCCTCAACCCTTGGCTCCAACTTCCCTAGAATTCCCCATCAACACAGCTTAGATATCTTAGCTAAAAACCAAAACCAGAACTAAAGGAACTGCAAAATCTTACCTCAAGCAAATGGCCTATCCTTGCTAAACCCTTGCCAAATCTTCAAGCTTAGCTCAGAAACCTTATGGCTTAGTTGACCTAGCTCTCCTCTAAATTTTTCTCCAAGAAGAATGAAGAGAAATGATGAGAGAACCACAAACCGACTCTAGGAGAACTACTCTGTTTTTCCTTCCTTTCTTTTTTTTTTTCTTTCTTTTCCTTCTTTTCTTTTCAGACTTCTATTACTTTCTACAATTCCCACTAAGTATAAAGCCTTAACTTATCTATCTCTGAGAAGCCAATTGACCAAGATTCCCTCCCTATTAATTCTAAACCCTTTAATCCACTTAGGGGCATTTTAGTCATTTTACCCAATTCCCGCTAATTCCTCGAGTGTCTCTAATATTTTCCCGCTTACTTCCCAATACTTAATTATTCACCAATAATATTCCTCGATGTCAAAATAGACTCCAATATACTCACTAAATTCCCATTTATACCCCCAGGCTCACCCCGAGCCGGGTATAAATCCCCGCCATGACTTTTTCGCTAATCTGCTCACTAGGATCGTCTCGAGTCACAGATCATAGATATATCCACATAATAATGTGGTCTCAAAAATTATCACATATATGTATACAATTATGCCCATAATGGCCAAAATTACGATTATGCCCTTCTAACCTAATCGGGGCCTACATGCATACTAATACACATAGTCATGCATCTCGAATAGTCAAATAGTCATATAACATGCTTTAAATCATAATCATGCATCTTACTCATTAAATTCACACATAATTCCCATTATGCCCTCCAGGCACACTAATCAAGGCCATTAAGCCTTATTAGCGAATTTGGGTCGTTACATTAACAATAAAGACAACTTTTTCATTCATGAGGAATATAGTTTGAGAAAGTTAAAAGACTTCTTAAGAACATGGAATTGAGACTAGGAAAACAAAATCGTTTGATCTTAAAAACTTGAAAGAAGACATATAACCTTGCATAAGCATTTAAAATATTTTTATTGTATTTCAAAGTAATGATAAATTACTATTAAAAATATTAATCATAATATGTTTTTTGGCTTTTAAATCTGACCTTTTATTCTCTGCTGTGAGTACACTTGTATGAAATGTAAGATTCGGCATGAAGTTTACCAAATAATATACCATCAAAAAACCCTTAATAAAGAAAATGGTTCAGTTTTTCCCCAAAACAAAAAGGTCTCTTCATACAACCCTATCAAGAAAGTGATGCTGACTCAAGTCCAAAGGTCTAGACCTTGTCAAAAGTAATATTATATTTAATTAACTCCTATGATGAGCCACCAATTATATATAATATCATTCATTATTTATATTTATTACACTGATTATCCTAAATCTCAAGTTCTTCCTGCAAGAATTATAGAGCAATAAAGTTATTACATATTAAAACAATGTCAACTGTAACTTCTTAGCCACACCAATCAATGATTCAAATTCTATGTTCTCAGCTTTTCTAAGAGCCAGCATAAAAAAAGAAAACACATGATATAAGAGACAGAGATGCTATAATAAAATCAAAACATATGCAAAAGTAGTTCAAATCAATTAGAAAAATGTGATGCCTGCTTATGTTTCTCAAATATGGTAGTTCCCAGATAAACAAAAACAACGAATGCAAACAAAAAAGACACACCCATGCAAAATGTACTATCAAGATTCTCACCATGACTAGACAAAATATATAATGGTCTCCCAAAATTCTCACCAATCTCGATCAATACCAGTGCCTAAGAGTACCCCAAGCATTTAGTCACTCCCATGATCAGTAGAGATTCACTTGAAAGAAAAAACAAAAAACCCCAACTCCATAATCAGTATTATACACACTATAGCTTAAGGTATGGGATAAGTGAATAGAACATAAACCAATGCTAACAGTTTTTCTTTCAAACGAATAACTTAGAAGTGGCTAAGGATCACACCAATTCCTTAATTAGAAGACCAATGATCACAAAAGAATAATACTTTTTTTAAAAATCCCAAATTCGAATTCTTTTTCCTCAATGAAAAAAATAGCATAAAGTTACAAATCTTATATTTAACTTTAACGCCCTGGATAGCCAAGACCGTTACACTGTGTGTTTATAAAAGTGCTAGACTTGCTAATCAAGTCATGCAATTGAAAACGTGTTACTGAAACTATAGTGGAACTAGGGTTAAAATATTTTGGTCTCAAAAGCCACATTTCTCATAAATAATATTTTCTGTTTACACGGGATCCCAAAAATAATAAGATTAAAACCATTTACAAAGATTCAACATTTTAATGCTAGCCATTCTAAGGAAAAACAGACTGTTAAGCATTCCTTGTCCTGATCCACTCCTCGGCCATGGCGGCCGAACAGCTGGCTATGTACATTCAGCCCCGCAGCTTTCCGTCTCAAGGTTGGTCCAACTTTCCTTTGCCTTTGCCTGTACCTGCACCACGTAGCACCCGTGAGCTAAGGCCCAGCAAGAAAACACAATAACAGAGCATAATCAATCAACAGACAGTCAAATATCTCATATCCCATAAGCATGTACTTAATCAGTTTAAGCATTCTTGACAATCATGTGTTCATCATACCAAATATATCAATAATCCATTCACAAATGATAACTAGGGTTAGCGCCCTTAGGCCGCACCCTCTATTTATCCCACTGACTCCAGCCCGCTTAAACCGAGCTCAGTGAATATTAAGCTGTCCTTGGCTACCAGTGGCCAAGCCGCGCCCTGTGCGCAAATATTGTAACGCCCCAACTCCTGGGACCGTTACGGTGTGCCTTGTAAATAGTGCTAAACTCGCTAATCGAGACATTTGGCCAAAATCGTGATCTAAGTATGATTAGCGGTTTAGGGATTAAACATTTTGGTTAAGATATAACATTTCACTAGAACGTTTAACATATACATTGGGATCCCGAAAATACAATTCAGAGTTTATTACAGAAAATATTTACAACAGGTCATTCTAAGCGGCAAAACAGGGTTCAACCCTAGTTCCACTTTAAACCTCGACCGTGGCGGTCGAGCAGCCGCATATGTACACGTCATCACCTAAGCTCTCCAACTCAAGGGTGGTTCAACTTCCTCTTGCCTTTACCTGCACCACATAGCACCCGTGAGCCGAAGCCCAGCAAGAAAACGTAATGCTTTTCATAAATATTATCAAATGATTATCATTATAACCACACTGAACATAAAGCTTTCAAACCAATGGGTGCACATCACATGATTCTAGCGGGAGAGTGGCTGTTACATAAGCCACTAGCCTCCAAGCTCTCTTTTCTAGCGGGAGAGTGGCTGCTAGGTAAGCCACTAGCCTCCAAGCTCTACTTTCTAGCAGGAGAATGGCTGATAGGTAAGCCACTAGCCTTCAAGCTCTGTTTATTCATCGACCCTCAGGGTCGGTCAGGCATTAATGCTCCTTGAGTCATTCAATGCTAGTAATCGATTAGATCTAATCTCTGTTGGCTTGCGTGATTCACGCTAAGGCCGTTCTAACAAGTAAGTCAGCGCTTCCTGACCTGTGTCCAGTAACACTGCCGAGCCTGACAAATAAGTCACAGCCTCACAGCTGATACTAACACTTTTGTCGATTCTGTATTCAGTCCATACACAAGTAAGCAATGCTATCAATATGTATCATATGCCAGTTATCCAAGAATAGGGCATTCAGCATGCTTACTAAACAGTTTCTAGCACAGTCATGATCATGCACAAACTCAGAGACTCAAGCTCTGACCAATCTCATACTCATCGTTCATGGCATGCCCTATCACATGTTTCTCGTGCGTTTCATGCATCACACTTAATCATCCAGCACGCCTCAATAATAATCATATGCAAATGGACAAGATTTGCCAAGCATTCATTATGCTAACAATGTTTACATTTAATCACCTAACATGCATCAATCATAGCCATGCATGTCATATTCAGTAGCCAATCAACATGCATCATAATAGCTATGCACGTCATGCTCAATAGTCAACCAACATGCATCCATAATAACCATGCATGCCACATATAC
This sequence comes from Humulus lupulus, assembly GCF_963169125.1. Lineage (NCBI taxonomy): Eukaryota > Viridiplantae > Streptophyta > Magnoliopsida > Rosales > Cannabaceae > Humulus > Humulus lupulus. The sequence continues at coordinate 44,926,609 of NC_084800.1, read as the reverse complement.
ACAGGGTGCAGTTTTCTTACCTCAGATTCGAGCTAGTACCAATATAAGAACGATCCTTGAGAACGATCAACCTTTAAGTCCTTAGCGGTCACCTAATCATAACCAAGTATGAAACACCATCAATAACATGATAATAAAAGGTTCCACACCAAGATCTAGCCCCCAAGAGATCAATCCAAACTAATCCAAGTAGTAGGGACACTCCCGAGGCCCATAGCTAAGTTCCCGAGGTCAAAACGAGCAAACGGGGTGAAAACAGGGCAAGGGCTGCGGCCCTAGCACCTTGGGCCGCGGCCCCCAGGGTTCTCTGAGGCAAGGGCCGCGGCGCCCTCCATCAAGGGCCGTGGCGCCCAGCAAGCACAAATTCCTGACACCTGCTTCATCGAACTAGGGCCGCGGCGCACAAGAACAAGGCCGCGGCCCCCAACCCTGGGCCATTCCCAAACGCGTTTCAAGCACTCCAAATCTTCCAAAAACATACCCAAACATTCCCCAATCATCAAATCAAAGTTCCCAAGCTTCCCAATACTCCAAAACCCTCAAAACCCAAAGCTCAAACCAACCAAAAACTCAACAATTCACAAAGTCCAATTCTAAGCTTTAAAACTTTAAAAACTTAAAACTTCAAACTTAGATTACCTTCGATTGGGTTGTTTCTCGTCAAATCCTTCGGTTAAGAATCTTCTAATCCTTCCTAGGATCGCTATGCCTCGACCCTCGCTTGATTCCGACTCCCAGAACTCAAGATTCCCTCAAAAAGGCTCAAACGGTAAAAACGGACTGTTTTGAGAGAGAATGAGAAGTTTCTAACGTATGTTCTTATCTGTCAAGCTACTTCAAGCTTAAGTAACCTTAAATAGAACCTAGTGCTCGGGCTCCTGAAAACACCCCCGGGGACACTATAGTCAAAACTTCCAGAATTTCACCCTGATCTCAAATATTCCCAATCTATCACCAAATAAACATTTCTATTACCCCAAAATTGACCCCGTTATGACAAAACCGCTAACTCATAATCTAAGATCGTCTCATGCCACATAGCTCGAATATATCTCCAAAATAATGAAATCTCATTCACATATTACAATACGTACGCACCCAATAGGCCAAATTACCAAAATGCCCTTATCATTTTAAATACTCCCATAGGCATGCATTCATCATCATATAATAATATAGTTCACATTAACATGCATATATTCATTTTATAACATATTAAATCAATTATGGCCCTCCCGGCCTCCTAATCAAGGTCCTAAACCTTATTAGGAAATTTGGGGCATTACAAATATTGTATACGACACCCTTAGGTCTTTTATCTCATGTCCCATGGAATAATACCACCTTTGACATTATACAGATATCGGGGGCACTTAGTCCCATCACAAACACATAACCGGGTGCAGTTTTCTTACCTTTAGATTTGCTAGCTCTGTTCACTTTGATCCTTGAGCATGATCCCTCTTGAGCCCTAGTGCACACATAGTCACGACCATAGATCAGAATCATCACCAAACCTCAAGTCCAAAACCTAACCTAAGGGACCAATCCCGAGCCCTCGAGAAGCCCCAATTCCACCAAACGGGGTGGTGGAATTGAACCCCCAGGCAAAAACCCTTGAAAATAACTCAAAAACCCCTTTCTGGAAACAGGGTAGCGCTACAGCGCTCTAAGGAGGGTGCTACAGCGCTACAAACAGAGCCCAAAATCATCCCAGGGTAAATGGCCTAGTGCTACAGTGCCCAAAGGCTAGCGCTGTAGTGCTAGTCACAGAACAACAAATGTTGTTTTTCCCTCCTTCGATTTTCCCCGAGCCAAACCATACCAAAACTTCCTCCAAACTTAGAATCAAGCTTACTAACATGTTTAACTCATCCCAAGCATCCCAACCATACACAACTCAACCACATGCACCCAAAATCAAAGATTTCACCATGGCTGAACCTAGAATCAAAAACTCAGCAAAACAGCCACTGAAACCATAAAGTTCAAAGTAGAATCCCTTACCTTTGCTGGATGAGTTTAGCCTAGGTTGTCCTCCTCACAAGGTTGACCTTCTCCTCCTCAAATCCTCAGCCCAAACTCCCTAGGATTCCCACAAAACTTTGCTTAGAAAATCAACTCAAAACCAATACTAAAACTGATGAACTACCTTGAGTCTTACCTCAAATGGATGGTTTATTCTTGTTGAATCCCTGCTAATTCTTCCAGCCAGATCAAAGACCTTAAGCTCAAGCTTCTGTTCTGATTCTCCCTAAGTTTATGCCCCAAAATACCTTAAGAACTGATGGAGATATGCCTAAACTGACCTTGGAAATGGCCTGTTTCTTCTTTCCCTTTTCTTTCCCTTCTTTTCCTTTCTTTTCTTTTCTTTTCTTTTCCTTCAGACTCTAGACTTTCCCCACTAAGGCATAAAACCTGATAACACTTATCCTATAAAAGCTAAATGACCAATCTGCCCTCCCTTTAATTTTAAGCCTTTAAATGCACCTAGGGCATTTTGGTCATTTCACCCAATTCCCGCTAATTCCTCGAGTGACTATAATATTTATCGCTTACTTCCCGACACCTAACTAATCACCAATTATATTTCTCAATGTCAAAATTGACCCCAATATACTCTCCAAATTCCCATTTATACCCCCAGGCTCGCCCCGAGCCAGGTATAAATCCCCGTTGTGACTTTTTCGCTAACCCGCTCACTAGGATCGTCTCGAATCACAGATCACAAATATATCCACATAATAATGCGGTCTCAACAATTATCATGTATATATATAGTTATGCCCTCAACGGGCCAAAATTACAATTATGCCATTTTTAACCTAATCAGGGCCTACATGCATACTAATACACATAGTCATGCATCTCAGATATTCAAATAGTCATATAACATACTTTTAATCATTAAATCACATATATTCCAATTATGCCCTCCCGGCACACTAATCAAGGCCCTTAAGCCTTATTAGTAAATTTGGGTCGTTACATTAACTATATGATAACTAGAAAGTACAGATAACATTAAAAAAAAATCTAAGCAAATATATGCAAAAACCACTTTGCTCAAACTATAAACTACCAAAAAGAAACATTTTATATTTGTCAAAAACAAGAAGAAGAAACATTTTATTGATCCAATTCATAATAATAAGTGAATATATAGAAGTAGAACTAAACCAAAAATGAAACCAAAATTAGCGAATACCAAAGTTGATTAACTATCCATTTGAGTGGAGACTAATTTCTTCGCAATGCCAATTATAATATAGTCTGAGTCATGTTTAGATGAGTGTTCTAAATCGAGTTTCAGCTTGAAAAGCACAATATGCATATAGATAACCAAAAGATCTATCTAATCCTAAAACTACAGTGGGGTGATGCCCACTAAGTACTAAGCAAAATAATCCAGTAATCAATTCTTCAGCAAAGAACAAAATGTACAAATTAAGATGCCATATAAACAATCATTGCCCACTTGAAGACATATAGTAGATACATAATATGAAACATGAAGACATAAAAATTATTGCATCCAAAGCATAAGCTGCAAATTCCATAAAATTCAATAAATATAATAGAGTTTTACAATGTCAAAAATAAAAACCAACTCTAGAGAAAACATGCCCACTTGAAACAATGACCCATTCACTTTGTAATAAAACCATTCCAAGCAACAAACTACTTGAAAATGTACCTCACATTAACTATGAATTAAAATCTGAGTAAGATACTCCAACAAGTCATCTTTGGTTTATTCAATTCCACCAAGGCATGGAATGGAGAGACCTGAAATTCTCTTTTAAGATGACCTAAAATTCAACCAAGGCATGTTTTCTTTTAAAAGCATGTGTGTTAATGACCTTGTCATGACCCTGAAATTACAACCGTAAATAATGTGATTGTCTTGTCTAACAGTTGTTAAACCCAGACAAAAAACAAGATTTTATTAAGAGAACAACATCAAATTCAAATTCATTGGAGATGGATAAAAGTTGGATCCATCTTAACAGGTTAGTAAACAAAATTATATAGTTTATTTTGGGTATAAGTTTAAGTGTCAGTGCTTGATTATTGAAGTATGCTCTAAAATTGTAGAGGAACGGTGGAATATGAGCAAAAAGCTAGGGAGTTTGTTAAGACAGCCATGACGAATCTCAGATTTCCAGCTAAGATTCTTTGTCCATGCAACAAGTGTCACAATCTAAGACATCAACTTTCAGACGAAGTTGTCGAACGCTTAGTTTTGTGGGGCATGGACCAATCTTACAAAACATGGTTTCATCATGGGGAAGATCCAGTTCAAAGCAGCACGACAAACACAAGTTTTGAATATGATTTATTTCAGGCAGCGGGAGTATTTTCAAGTAACGCCAATGATTTTGGTGACGATAACAATGATGCTGATTTTCAGAGTCTATTAGCAGATGTTGAATCTCCATTGTATGAAGGTTGTTCAAAGTATACAAAAATTTCGTCTATCGTTGGGATTCTAGTGATCCAAAGATAACTGTACATGGAAAGCCTCTTAGACCAGACTTTATGCGAGTATGGGTTGATGTTGATATTGTACCAGAATCTTACTTATTTCGTCCTAATAATGCGATGCTTACAATACAAGAAGCAATTGGTTCCACAGTTGCATGGCCTTCTAAAAAAGTTATTCCAAGAGGTACATTTTCATACTAAAAAAAAAAACCAATGTCTTATAATTTAGTGTTTGGTTTCTTTGTTTGTTTTGGTGTAGTTGTGAATTTACTATTTTGTATGTGGTGTCCTCTCTTGGATATAATTTCCATAGTATTTTTCTTGAAGTAATTTGTGATACTAGATAATAACAATAAAATATTTCTTTGTTTATTTTGCAGATGTGACAAGCGAAATAGAAAAGGATACTTAATTTTGAAGGCTTTATGTTGGGCAGCTGTAGAATATTTTGTGTTGAAAGTAGTAACTTTTCAATATGTTGAATATTTAAGACTACTTGAATACTTAAAGAAAATTTTGTTGTTGATGACAGTGTTGAATGTTTTAAACTAATTTGTGGATTGTTAATACAATGTTGAATGTTTTTACTTTTTGTTGTTTGAAAATCAAGTTCATTTGATGATGCTAGTATATATTAGAAAGCTGATTTTAATTATATAAAAAAAATTAAAATATAATAGAATAAATTAGTGTTATATAAATGAATATATAATGAGAATTTAAACTTATCTAAATATTAAAATAATACAAAAATTGTGTTATAATATCTATTACAATAACACTTTTTATGCAAAGAATTTTGTTATGCAAACTTCATTATATAACAAAAATAATGTGTTATACTAAAGTGTAGTATAACACACATTTATAAGTATTGAAATGTGTTATATAATCGACTATAAATAATATAATTAAACACTTATCTATTTATTAAAATAACATAGAAAGTGTGTTATCGTTGACAGTATAATAACACGTCTGTATAACAATGATAAAGTGTTATGTAAAGTACCCTAACCTACGATAACATAGTCGGTCTTAACACATCAAAAAGTGTTATGGTATGTTTTGATAACACGTTTTTGGTGTTAATATAAGCATTTTTTCTTGTAGATATATGAATATGACATTGGCGACATAAAGTTGAGATATGAAAAGACAGGGGCAGAAGTAGGGAGTACTCAAGTACTCTGAGAGTGCAATCCTTAGCTGACGCGTGTCCATACTCGAGTATGGTAGGTGGCATGATTTTTTAGAGTAGAAGTTCAAAAGTTTCATTCTCATATGATTCGAACCAACACTTTTGAGGGGGAAAAATGTTACACCCAAATTTCGAGAATAGAAATTATGGTCTCGAAAGACAGGCTCGTAAAATATAAGCTCGAAATATGCAAGTGTGCCACATCATCAGCATTTATGCAGATTACGTTTGGCAGTTTCGCTCGGCATTAAGATGACGGTGATGGAATTGGTGAGCTTGGAACTACGTGCGGTCTCGAAGATGTTTCAAGGTTACAAGTCAAGCTCAAAGCTACAAATACAAGGGTTCAACACTTGTATAAATTTCTTGGTTTATTCTTATTGGCGGTTGAGCACCAATCAGAAAGGTTCGAGCCTGAGCATTGCGAGTTCGAAGAGGATGATCTCGATAAAGTTACTTGCTAGGGACGAGATTAACCAACATTACGAGCTCGTGATGTTGGTCGATCTCGAAAGTATATAAGTTATATGTTCGATGTCGATGATCTAGTTTGAATACGGTTATTGTTTGAAAATCCCTATTTCTTGGGGATTTGTTGTAATCTGATAATGAATCCCGATTATCATAGGATATTATGTAATTAATGCATTTATTTGTATTTATTTAAAATTTGAATTATAACTTCCCGAAATAAGAGGGAAGATATTTTGTAAACCAGTCTATAAATAGACAAGAGAAATTCATTTGTAGGGGGGCGGAATTTTGAATTGGGAAGACTCTGCCGAAATTGTTTTGTAAAAGCTTTGAGAGAATTCCACCATTCAATAATATTGACTCGTGGACTAGACAAATTTTAACTGCTGAACCACATAAAATATCCTGTATTTTTCATTGTTTTTCCAATTCTGCGTTTAATGCTCTTCTATTATAAGTTAACGAAAAACGGCGTCAACACCTATATTTATCTATATGATTTAAATCTAATATAAAAAAAAGTATTATCTTTGAAATGAACCTAAAGACCTGATAAAAAAAATTAATAAATATAAAAATATAAATGAAAAAAAGTATTAAAAAGAAGTTGAGAGAATAATTTAATTTAATATTTATCTATTTTAATTTTATAAAAGGTACTTTTTGGAATGCAATTAAATAGCATCACCTAATTGAAAAATATAACATTCCGGTTGCTGTATATATAGTGTCAATTAATCCGTCTAAACCATGGGATTTATAAGGAACTTATTTTGCTATAAATTAAATTATATGATTTTTTTTCTTTTTTTAATTTGTCTCCACTTGAAGCTCAAATAATCAACTCATAATATAAACATATATGGCATGAAAAGAAGCTTCGTCTATGCAATGCAATATGTCTTCCACTCGTTTATACATGTACTTTTTTATTTTATTTTAATGGAACTCTTTCTAAAGAAAAATTATTTAACTTCGTAAATGGCAGATTAGACGTATGTAGAATATAATATAACGTTAATGGGGTTTAGGGTATTCTTTCTGATGTCACCAACTTAAATCATGAACACTTTATTCATAACGTCAAGGCTGATGTAATGACACCCCAAAATTTAATTAATACACTCCACTTTTATTAAAAATTAATATATAACATATATTTTTATCAACTTATACGCCCACATTTTTTTTCATATTCTAAAAAATATATATATAAATAATATATTTTTTAAATATTTCAATAAAATAAAAATTAAAGAATGTCAAAAAAATATTAAGAAAAAATGTTAAAAATAATTTTTTTAATTAATGAGGTACCTATATATATTTGTGGGGAGTAAATATAATAATTATATATTTAATATATAAATATATTTGGTTTTTATTTAATGAGAATAAACAATACAACGAACTGGTTTTTTTCATTTTGTACAACGTACCATATATGGTTTAATATTTAAACTATATTGATAACGACTAATGATATGGTATATTAATAACCTCATCTTTTACCTTAGGAATAAATTGAATTAATGTAATTGTATTACTTTATCACTTTGAGTCTCTATTAATATTATATATATATCGTATAACAATTGGAATATTTTATAAAGCTCTAGCTAGTCTTGTTTGGTGGCATTTTTTTCTTTTATTTTTTATTTTTAAAAGTGAAATAAACAATAGAGATATTCTCAAGATGATACACAAGGAATCTTCCTTTCTCTTTTCTTTTTTTTTTTAAAAAAAATTATAAAAACAAATATGTTCCCGTACAAGAACTTAGAGAAGACACCTATGAGAACAAAAATAATCTTTATTAATTGGTGGGAGACAGACATAAGGTACCCACGAAAGGATTAAGGGCGTGAAAATTTCAAAGAAAAAATTAAGGGATATTATCACAAAATAATGAATTGAAGGTGCTCTAATAAAAAAAAAAGCAACCAATAATAAGGAAAAAGAAAGAGAAGAGTATCTCATGATTAATCACAAGATAATAGTGGGATTTCCATCCTTGTTCTCTTCTGCAATAATCTTTAAATAAATAAATAAATAAATAATATATGTATTTATAAAGTTAAATTCATGGTGACCCCACTCTTTTCCAGGTTGCTTCTTCAAATTTATTATTAGTTCCAAGTAATTAATCTCAAGTTATTGAGACAATGCCCGAAACGACGACGTTGATATTTCAATAGATGGCCTAGTTAATAGTTATTCATCAAGGCTTGTCTCCAAATTAATTATATAAAGTTATAGCTATTGCCTTAATTATACAGATCAAATCTAATACTACGTTCAATGGAAATTGAAATTGAAATAATAGTTAATGATTGATAGGGAAGTAGTTAAAGCTACTATTAATTGCAATATCCAACCATTGATTATGTGATAAACAACGAGATAATTGTGGCTAAATTCCATATGTAATTTCATTTATTGTAGTTATTGGTTATGTAAAAAAATTGACGACAAAATTAATAAGTAGTACCATGTAAAAACATTTCAACTCTAAAATTAATTAAAAATCTAAAGTGTCATAAGGAGTTATGGAGCAATATAAAATCTATTGCTTAAGTTATTTTTGCAGTTAATTTTTTTACATAGGTAGTTAAATACAACAAAATATAATATGTAGGTACTTTTGTTGTCAATCTTTTTACATAAATGAAACTGCATAAGGAGTATAATGACAATCATCCCAAAATCCCAAAATTACATATATGGTATATTTATATTGCCTATATAGGTGAGTATATTGCATTATCCAATATTAAAATGCTGGATTTGGGCAATTGTCCAAGCATTGCCACAATATTTTGATGGGCCTGAGAATTTGATTCAACAAAAAGTGTTATATAGGTATTTGCCTAAATTCCTAACAATGAATAGTGCTTCAACTTTCTCAGCACATCGAGTCCAGCTCAAATAAGTGACTCTCATTTATTGGGTGTTTAACATGCCCATTAAGTAAACACATATGTATTTCATGAGCATATAGCCACTCGGCTCTTCTTCGTTTTTATTCAATGGGTCACCATATGGTTCCCCATAGCCTCTATACTCTATATTCGATTGTAAATTTAGTTCAGATACCAGTAAATAGTTTTCTCAATGAATTGGTTTAGCTATTTCATGATCCCAAAGTAACCCATTGTAGGAAGAGCAATACATTTGTATATGAGTAGTAATGTTTTATGATTACCTGATTTTTAAGTAACATGCACTCATTTTTATTTTTATTTTATGGATTTAATAGTAATTGAAATATCTATTTTATTGTTTATTTTTCCCCAGTATGGTTTTAGATTTACTTAGTGAACGTCGTAGTGTACAACAAGTTATATAATAAAGAAATGGTGAAGGTTATTATCTTTAAGTTTAAACGTGGTAGTAAAACTTATAATTAAATGATTCAATTCATATTCGTGAAGTTATTTCATATTTGTTTACTTGATTTGTGCTACTTTTTTATATGGTTTATTAGTAAACACGCGTGGTTGTTTTGTAGTTAATTAGTAAATGTAGTAAAGATCTTTAATTCTAAATCAGGTGCTATTTTCATTGCTTAATTAAACTAAATGGTATTTGTGAAATTAACCCCAAATTCTGAACGAAGCCCGCTAAATCCATAGCTTATCAAGGCCCAAATTCTCTTGTCTTTTTCTTCTTCTTCTTCTTCAGTTCAGCGACCAGCCAGAATCACCATCCACATGATTACAGGCAGAGTAAAAATAATTCGCTTTCCTAGGGAATAACCTTCTGTGTTCACATCAGTTAAAACTAACTGATGACTTATCTGCTTTACATGTTTTTTTTAAATTGACTTCAACATTTAGATTATAATAGATAGAAAATGGCACTTAGCCTTACAATGTGGCTTTGTGATCACAATAAATGCTTATGGACTGGGCTAGCACAATAAATGTAGACCATAAGCCCATTTAAGTGGTTGTAGATAACGAAAATTCTTAGTTTTAACGATTTTTTATTTTTTTCGTTAACTTTAATAGAATATTATGATATATAACAGAATATTCTTATATTCAACCGTAGATTATAAAAATGAAATTAAATAATTAATTAATTAAATAAATTAAAATATAATATTTTTGAGATATTTTGCAATTACAATTATTTAAAAATAATAAAATCATATGTTTTATAACTTAAATAAAATTTAATTAAACTTAAACTTCACGTATTAGAACAATATCATATTAAACATATAATATAATACAATCTACTATCAACAAAAAATAAACTTCTTTAAAAAAAAAACTAGCAACAAACTTAAATTTAAAATCCATGTATAATATTAATATGATTTGAGCTTTTTTTCTTTATCAAATTCACCAAAGGACATTGCGAGTTACATTAAAAACTAAAAATAGTTAATGCATATATACTACTCTACACTATGACTTTTTCTATTCTAGTATTAATTTCTTTTTAAATATAATTATATTTTATATGTATGTCATCTAGGTATGTAAATATATATATATATATATATATAAATATCTATGTTAATGTTGTATTTAGATGTTATATATGTAGCATGTAAATATATATATCTATGTTAATATTGTATTTAGATGTTATATATGTAGAGATTATTGATATAAATATTTATATATACTATAGAACTGTAATTCATTCTATTATATATTGAAACAAAAAGTTAACTAGTTTTTATTAAAATTATAGACAATGTTTTGCCCTAATTTTTTAATACATTTATGTTATACATTATATTAAACATATTTTATTTATTTTTATGATATTGTTTATTTATTTAAAATTTATATGATAATTATTAAATAATAAAAATAAATACATGTTTATAACTTTAAAACTAAGCAAATGTGCATTGCAAGTTAATTTTACCTAGTATTTATATAAAAGATAATACTAAGGAGATGATGTAGCACTCTAAAATTACTCAAAAGTATTTTTTTCATATTTTTTATTAAAAAAATAAAAAAATCTTTCTAATTCATATATAATTTGAATAAAATTAATTCATTAATTAAAATGAGATATATTTAAATTCAATATATATAGTTACGATAACCTATTTTTATTTCTACATATATATAATGGAGAACTCCAAATAAGTGAAAAAAATTAATTCATTTATTAAAATGAGGGATATTGTAATGCCCCGAATCCCTAATGCGGTTTAATGGCTGGATTAGTAGGCTGGGAGGGTCATAATTGTTTAATTATGTCATTAAATGAATATATGCATGTTTATATGAATTATATTATAATATGATGTTATATGCATGCATGTGGGTCCACATTTGAGTATTATGATATTTTGATAATTTTGCCCGTTAAGGGTATATTGTATATTTTGGTGCATATTGTGATTTGTGAATGAGAATCCATTATTATGGAGATATATTCGAGCTATTCAGCATGAGACGATCCTATATAATGGATTAGCGGTTTTGTCATAACGGGATCAATTATTGGGTAATAGGAATCTTATTTGATGATAAATTTGGAGTATTTGAGATCAGGATGAAATTCTGGAAGTTTTGACTATAATGTCCCCGGGGAGGATTTTGGGACCCCGAACACTAGGTTTTATTTGAGGTCACTTAAGCTTAAAGTAGCTTGTCAGATAGAGCGTACGTTAGAAAACCTCTCGTTCTCTTCCCGTAGTTCATTTTTACCGTTCAAAGCCTTTTCGAAGAAATCTCGAGTTCTAGGAGTCAGAATCAAGCGAGGATCGAGGCATAGCGATCCTAGGAAAGATTAGAAGCTTCTTAACCGAAGGATTTGACGAGAAACAACTCAATCGAAGGTAATCTAAGTTTAAAATTTTGAGTTTTTAGAGTTTTTAAGCTTTGAATTGGATTTTGTAAACCGTTGAGTTTTTGGTTTGATTAAGCCTTGGGTTTTGATGGTTTTGGACCATTGGGAAGCTTGGGAACTTTGATTTGATGATTTGGTAATGTTTAGGCAGGTTTTTGGAGGGTTTGGGATGAAGGAGAACGAGTTTAGGCATGTTCTAGGTTGGGCGCCGCGGCCCTAGCTTGAAGAAGCAGGTGGCCAAGCTTGCCTTTGCTGGGCGTCGTGGCCCTTGATGTAGGGTGCTGCGGCCTTTGCTTCAGTGGTGGCTGGGGGCTGCGGCCCAAGGTGCCAGGGCCGCGGCCCTTGAGCAGGGTTGAGCCTGTTTGTGTGTTTTGACCCCGGGAACATAGTTTTAGGCCTCGGGATTGTTCCTACTACTTGGATTAGTTTGGATTGATGTCCCAGAGGCTAGATATTGGTTTGGGAACCTATGTTGATCATTTTTATTGATGATGTCCCGTGTTTGGTTATGACTAGGTGACCGCTAAATGACTAAAAGTTTATCGTTCTCAAGGGTCGTTCCTTTATTCATTCTAGCTCGAATCTGAGGTAAGAAAACTGCACCCTGTGTATATATGACGTGCGTGATTGTTATTGAGGCATGTTGATTGATAAATGTGGACATGGATTGCATATTAAATGCTAGTGAATGTTGCTTACTTGTATATGGCACTGACTAGTCAGTGACACTGACCTAAGAGTCAGAAACGGCATAAGCGTCCTGAACGCAGGGCCGAATGAAGATTAGATCTAATCGATATCATCGTTGAATGGCTCTAAAGCATTAATGCTGGACCGACCCTAAGGTCGATGAACTTATAAGCGCTTGGCTAGTCTATGACTAGTTACTCAGAGCTAGGGCCTAAGGCCCAGGTGACTGTTTGTCACATGGCTAGGGAACGATGTTCTAGGGTTATGACTCTATGGTCATGAGGAAGGTTATGTTGGTGACCAGTCACCGTGCACCTATCCTGTTTAAGCTAATGAAAGGTTCACTTACCTGTTAAGCCTCGGTGACCCTATCATCACAAGGCTGAAGGGAGCCATTCCCTATTTAGTGACTTTTGCGACTGTCACCTATCTGTTTTGGATTGATAGTCCTGAATGATTATTATGATCATTGTTGATATTATATCATGCTATATTGTGTTTTCTTGCTGGGCCTTGGCTCATGGGTGCTATGTGGTGCAGGTAAATGGAAAGAAAAGCTCACCCAGCCTTGAGTGGAGAGCTTAGGTGGTGATGTGTACATATGCAGCCGCTTGACCACCACAGCCAAGGAGTTCTCAGAGGAACTAGGGGGTTTACCCTATTTTGCCGCTTAGGTCGGCGGGTTTGTAAATTTGAAACAGTAATGACCATTTTGAATTGCAAATCACTTGTAATTGTTTTGATAAGCTCATGAGCGGTTACATACTTAATGAAATATATCCTTTCTTTTTTATTGTTTTTCCACCTTAACCTGTTAATAACACTTAGAGCACGTTTTTAACCAAAGGACTCGGGTAGCGGGTCAAATTTCTGGTTCACCGTTCACCGTAACTGTTATGGGGTAACCAGGGCGTTACAACTTGGTATCAGAGCATGCCAAGGTTAGGGTTCCTGCAGACTGGCTGGGCATGTACACACATCACTGAAGTCAAGCTCGACTCATGGTTTGGTAACTACTTATGTAATTATATGTATAACTGCTTAAATATAGTATGTATGATTTACCTGTATGCATGAGACACCATGTTAAACCTGTGCCCTGAAATATTATATCCTCAGCAACTGTGTGCTTATTAGTACTGGGATTGCTGGAACATACTTATTAGTATGGTTGTTATGAACTATTACGTGATACATGCTGAGTGCTAAATGCTATAAACATGTATTTGTTTGTATATTGTATGACTATGGAATATTATAATTGTCTGCTTGTTCTTGGACCGTAAGGCGGCAAGAGGTTTAGTTATTACTACCTGACTGGCCGTATTGATCAATATTTCAGCAAGGTATCAGATAAGAATGAATCAAGGGCAGACAGATACTTCAGCTGACCAGAGTGATCAGGGCCAGAATAATAATAATAGCCAAGGTCAGGAAAATGACCAGTCACAGATTCCACAGCCAGCCCCTGTAAACTGGCAGCAGATAGTGAGTGATCTGCAGGCTACAATATTAAAACAGGGAGAAGAGCTTCGTCTCCTGAAACAGCAGCAAGTGCCTGCAGTGGCTAGTGTATCAGAGGCACCTCCTGTGTCAGTGCCAACAGCTGGGCAGCTGCCTGAGGTTGGAAATAAATGGGAGCCTCTTTATGAAAGATTTAGGAAGCAACAACCTCCAGTATTTGAGGGCAGTGCAGACCCTGCCAAGGCAGAGCAATGGATGAGTATAATTACCACTATCCTTGACTTTATAATGGTATCTGGTAATGAGAGGGTGGCCTGTGCCACTTATATGTTTCGGGAGGATGCCCGAATTTGGTGAGAGGTTATTACCCAGACCAAGAATGTTAATGCTCTGACTTGGGAAGAGTTGCAGACTCTATTCAATGAAAAATATTATAATGATTCTATCAGGGCGGCGAAGGCCGAGGAGTTTATTAGGCTACTTCAGGGGAACTTATCAGTCACTGAGTATGCCTTGAAATTTGATTGTTTGGCAAAGTTTGCCATGGACCTGGTGCCCACTGATGGGACCAGGAGAGAGAGATTTTTGCAGGGGCTACAGCCCAGATTAGCACGTGATGTACGTATCACCACTGTGGCTAGGGTTACTACCTATGCACAGGTGGTTGAGAAGGCACTCACAGCTGAGAGTGCAGAGAACAGGATCTGGTGTGACAGTGCAACCAGAAAGGATTTCAGGAGGACAGGTCCTCCATTTGTGGGTTCAGGTAGGGGTGGAGGCCCCAGTGATCAGAAGAGGAAGGTTCCTGACACCTTCCCAGTTCCAGGTCCTGATAGGCGACCCAGTGGTATTTCTATGGGTCTTCCAAGTGGTAGTGAAGCCTGAAAGTCTTATCCTGAGTGCCTTAGATGCAAGAGGCATCACTTGGGAGAGTGTAGGACAAGGGTCTGCTGCTGTTGCCTGAAATGAAGCACTTTGTGATTGGCCGGTTGACATGATTGGCGTGTACCAAACCTGAACCTCTGATGCCAAGATAAAATGTATGTATTTTGTAATTGTGAAAATCTCAACTCATTTGAATGAGTATGAGGAACTTGTTTTTTTATTTATAATAGAAGAAGTTGGTTACAGAGAATACAAGAGCATGTTGTTCTATACACGTAGCACGTAACAATAGAAATAATAACAATAAACTAACTCTAACAAACTGATAACTCTACAAAATAGAGTTATTTTATCACTTTTTATGTGTTAATTGTTGCTTAATTATTGAATTTTTAAGTAATTTATTAAGTTTTTAAGTAATTTTGAATTTATTAGGTTTATTTTAATTTTATGGATTTTTGTGTATTTTTATTGTTATATTATTGTAAAATGTTATAGTTTAATTATTTAAAATTAATATTGTTAAGTTAGGAGTAAAAAGATGCAATGTTGAGCATAAATGTTAGGTAAATTAAGTTTTAATTAATATTTTCATGAAACTTTTATTATATAATTTATTATTGAAAATATTTGATTTTAATTTAATTTATGTTTGTTTTATGGGGAAGTGGTTGTATTTTATTTGCTATTGAGGAGAAAGAAAAATGAAAAAAAAAATGGCATTTCAAGGAAAAGAAAGTAAAAATGTGGCATTTTCTCCAAGGCCCAGCAGCAAGATAGCCACTAGCTGCCACTCCAGGCCCACGGATCAAGCCCATTCTCCTCCCAGCCGAAGCCCATTTCAGCTGCTCACGCCTGCTGCTTTCCAAAGCATTCTCCAGCCAGCCTTCCAAACCGTCCACCTGCCACCCTCTACTCACAGCCACACGCCAAGCACTCCAGCTGCCAACACAAAGCAGCCCCAATACCACCAATGGCCTTCACGCCCAAGCCTCTGCCTTACACGCTTGGCCCATCTGTCACAGCCACCAAACCCATGCATGCCCAATTTTCTTGAGCCCAACATTGTCCATTTTGTCTAAAAATACAACTTTTTACCCAAACTTTTCTACACATTTTACCCCAAAACATCATTATTACACCCTATAATTTACCCATATTTGCCATATTATAATTAATTTAATTAATTTAATCAATTTAATTAATTTAAATTGATTATTTTAATACCTCATTTTGGCTATAAATATAGAGTTTTGAAGACCATTTAGGGGGTCATTTTTTTAAGGAGGTTACCATACCAAAAATTCTACACATTTCAAAACATTTCTATTATCTTCATCTTCTTCTTCTTTTTGGTTATTTTTCTATGTATTTTTAGAGGAACAATTTGGGGGTTTCTCCTCCAAATTTTCCTGTGTGTATTTGTTATTCTAGTTATGAGTTTCTAATCTTTTTAAGATTATTAAGGTGATGATGAAACAATGTATAACTAAATAGTATTTATTTTGTATGTTGATTTCCCATTTTGTGCAACAAAGTTTATGGAATTTTCCTCTTCAAATATCTTCTTTCATCTTAAATATCATGTATTTTGGATTGTTAGCACATATTTACACTTTGTTCTTCATTAGTGCAAAAACATAATATTCTTTGTGTAAGATGTGTCATTAAATTGTACACATCCATGCTTAGAACAAAAATATTATGTTTTGTCTTATAAATAATGTTCATTGATTTATTTGTTATTTCATTAGGTTGATTTACATTAAATACTTTGAAATTATAACTTTTTGAAAAGTGAAGAAAAATCTTATTATTTTAGAAGTAATCTGTGCTTAAAATTATAAACCTATTTGGAAAATGATAGTTTGATTTATTTTAACTATCACTAAAATCTGGGAATCAATGTACTTATAAATATTATTGAACTTGTATTTTGTGGATTCTAATAATTAATAATCTTATTTTACTATCTTGATTTTTACTTTTAATTTATATCTATATATATTGTCTTTAATTTTTACATTATTGTCTTTTATTGTATTTTCTTTATTCAAAAATCTCTTCAATCTTTGTAGCTAGGTTAGAATTTGTTAATTTTGGTTTAAATAATTTCCTTTTCGATTTTAGACAACTATTTTGGGTTCGATCTCGTGCTTACACGAACACTATTCTATAAATACAATTTGTGTGCTTGCGAGTATAAATATTTAAAACATACTCATTTTGGATCCATCACAAACACCACTCAGCCACAACATGTAATAGAGGTAGTGGATGAATTACATAATTATAGTTTAACACTCACTACTTGATTGTACAACTTACATATAAGATGTGATATACATTTTGGTTTCCATTTTTTTTTGTGTTGAATGTGTTTTTAGCATACATATTGGTTCATATTGGTTGCTGAATGGTGTTGATGATATTATTATAGCTGTTGTTAATTTTGAGTTTTTTTAGATACTATTTAGTTTCTTCTCATTCTTTTGCATTTTAGCATACTATTGTTTGGTTGCTTATTTTTTTGAATAAATTTTGCTGGCTACTTTATAGATTTTTAATTGGCTGGTTATCAAAAAAAAATTCATAATCATTCGATAGGTTTATGGTCTCCCGTTGTTCAAATATATCAATAATTGACCTATTTTTATGTTAATTTGTTTAAATTATTAATTGCAATTTATTAGTTGACAGTGATTGGGTAAACTTATTTTAAGCTGTTTTTAGTTTCTATGATTAAAAAAATAATTTTGAGATTGTTTTGGTAAAAAAAATAGGTACGTGTGTAATAATTTTTTTTTTTGACAATGTAAATTATTCGAAATTTTTTAAAAATTTATAAAATATCTTAAAAAACTATAGCGTATACCATCATAAAAAAATTTTAAAAAAATTATTTAGATACCAAAATACCTAGTGCAGCCACAACCGAATGCTACCCAATAAAATTATATATCATGCTAAAACATTAATCTTTTTCAAAACCCCACATAAAAGATAAAAATATCTCATAATTTTCAATAACTCTTTTAGTCTTCTTTTAACAAAAATTAAGCGAGCCAAAATCCCATATTTTTCAATAAACGTAAATAAAAAAAATTAATTGATGTTTAAACCTCTACTTTACATAGCAGCATTCATTCACATTCCAACAAATAAAGATACACGAGGTTACTTGGCCAAATTTTGTAGATAACACGAAGTGCTGTTCAAAAGGAAGCATCTAATATTTATAATTATACTATAGAATACATAATATTTTTGCCCTGGACTTTTGACACTATCAAATTATGTCCCTAAAATATATTCTCAGTTAAAATTTCTATCTGAACTATTGGTACTATCAGATCGTGCCCCATGTTATAATTTGCATAAAATAATTAGCATTTTTGTTCCCTGAAATTTGACAACTACCAAATTGTGTCCCCTTTAATTATAAAAATTTATTTTCCTATTAGTTCTTTAAAAATTAAATAAAAATTATAAAAAAAATCAATAAACGACTAAAATTATTTTAAATTCATTTTAAATACATTTAAGTTTAAAAATATTTTTTAAAAGAAAAACAAAATTGTAACAAATAAAAAACATATTCCTGTCTTCTTCTTTATTCTTTTTTTATTAGATTTTCTTATTACTTTCTATTCTTCATTTTTGCCCCCTAAATTCATTTTAAAAATTAAATGTATATAAAATATTACAAATTTAAAATGTACTAATTTTAAAAGAAATATATAAAACTTAATTAATTAAAAATATTGGGAAAAAAATGAAAGAATAGAAAGTAATTTAAAAAGGAAAATTTCCGTTTTTATGCTTAATAAATGCTACTATTTAAAAAAAATGCTAGGCATATTAAAGATTTCAAAATAATGCTACTTTTTGGCACTTTACCCAAAATACTCTTACTATTTCCTCCCTCACTTTTCACTTTTCACTTCTCATTTCTCTCTTCTCTCTTCATTCTCTCTCTTAGTTCACTCTCTCTCACCTCAGAGCACCACCAACACCACCACCACACTAAATACGGTATTTCGAACAGATTTGGACATGGTTTTTGAGTTTTTTTGCGATTTTTTTCAGATCTAAAACTCTGAAATTTGCAGAAAATCAACCTTGCTCGATGGTGCTCGATGCCAGCTCGATGTGACCTTCAAAATCATAATTTTTCATGAAAAAATGACTTTGCTCGATGGTGGTTCGATGGTGCTCGATGCAATTCTTGCAAATGACATAATTTTTTACTCGGGTGTCCGTTTGGGGTGATTTTTTTTATTTTGGGTATTTTTTCAAGATCTACACGTTTGACATGTTCATATGCACATTTGTGAAGTGTAACACTTGTAAAAAATACAAAATTGCAAACATACCTCATGTTTAAGACATTTTTTGGTATATTTTCAAGTTTTTAACTTCCCAAATGTGCATATGAGTACGTCAACCATGTAGATCTTGAAAAAATACCCAAAATCATAAAAAAAAAATCACCACAAACGGACACCCGGGTGAAAAATTATGTCCCTTGCAAGAATCGCATCGAGTACTATCGAGCCATAATCGAACCACTATCGAGCAAAGTCATTTTTTCATCGAATGGTTGCTTGATAGTGCTCGATGCCAGCTTCATGGGGTCCTCAAAATCAAGATTGTTCATGAAAAAATGACTTTGCTCAATGGTGGTTGATGATGCTCGATGGTGCTCGATGCGATTATTGCAAGATACAAAAATTTTCACCCAAGTGTCCGTTTGGGGTGATTTTTTTATTTTAGGTATTTTTTCATGATCTACACATTTGACATGCTCATATGCACATTTGGAGAGTTTAAAACTTGAAAACATACCAAAAGATGTCTTAAACATGAGGTATGTTTACTTTTTTGTATTTTTTTCAAGTGTTACACTTCACAAATGTGCATATTAGTATGGAAACGTGTAGATCTTGAAAAAATGCCCAAAATAAAAAAAAATCACCTCAAGCGGACACCCGAGTGAAAAATTATGTCTCTTGCAAGAATTGCGTCGAGCACCATCGAACCACCATTGAGAAAAGTCATTTTTTTTTTTATGAAAATCATGATTTTGAAGGCCCCATCGAGTTGGCATTGAGCACCATCGAACCACCATCGAGCAAGGTCGATTTTCTGCAGATTTCAGAGTTTTAGATCTGAAAAAAATCGCAAAAAAACCCAAAAATCATGCACAGATATGTTCAAAATGCAGTATTTAGTGTCTTAAGTGAAAGAAACATCATTATATTTGAGAAAAAATTAATTACTCATAAATTTATACTCAAAGAATCATCAAAATGTATGTTTCTTTGGGTATATTGTGTTTATCTCTATAAGGTGGCTGAAGTTATGGAGTTTTTCTGGTGTTGGTGGTGGCGTCGTTGTCGTGGGTGGTGGTGTCGTGAGGTGAGAGAGAATGAACGGAGAGAGAGATGGAAGAGAGAAGAGAGAAGTGAGGGGAAAATGACAATGGTATTTTGAGTAAAGTGGCATTATTTTGAAATTTTTATTATGCCTGATATATTTTTTAATTAGAACCCTCTATGATGCATAGAATGTGAAATTTCCCATTAAAAAATATATTAAAAAAGAATAAAAAGAAGATAATATGTTTATTTTATTTGTAACAATTAGTTTTTCTTATACAAATTTCTTTTAAAACTTAAATGTATTTAAAAGGAATTTTAAATAATTTTACGATTTTATTGAATTTTTTTTAATTTTGTAAGAATTTATTAGAAAAATAGATTTTCAAATTTTTATAATTAAAAGATGCACAAATTGATATTTCTCAAAGTTTGGGGTAAAACTGTTATTATTTTATGCAAATCATAACAATGGGCATGATCTGATAATATCAATAGTTCATAAAGAAAGGAAAATTTCAATTTGTATGCTTGATAATTTTTATAATTACAAAAAAATGTTATGCATCTTAAATTTTTTAAAATAATGCTATTTTTGGCACTTTACCCAAAATGTCATTTTCATTTCCTCCTCACTTTTCACTTCTCATTTCTCTCTTCTCTCTTCCCCCCCCCCCCCCTCTCTCTCCTCACAACACCACCACCACACTAAATATTATATTTCGAACAGATTTGGACATGATTTTTGGGTTTTTTTTTTCAGATTTGAAACTCTGAAATTTGCAGAAAATCGACCTTGCTCGATGCCAGCTCGATGAAACCTTCAAAATCATGATTTTTCATGAAAAATTGACTTTGCTTGATGGTAGCTCGATAGTGGCTCGATGGTGCTCGATGCCAGCTCGATGAGACCTTCAAAATCATGATTTTTTATGAAAAAATGACTTTGCTCGATAGTGGCTCGATAGTGCTCGATACATTTCTTGCAAGAGACATAATTTTTCACTCAGGTGTCCGTTTGAGGTGATTTTTTTTTTATTTTGGGTATTTTTTCAAGATCTACATGTTTGACATATTCATATGCACATTTGTGAAGTGTAACACTTGTAAAAAATACAAAAGTGCAAACATACCTCATGTTTAAGACATCTTTTGGTATATTTTTAAGTTTTAAACTTCCCAAATGTGTATATAAGTATGTTAAACGTGTATATCTTGAAAAAATACCCAAAATAAAAAAATAAATCACCCCAAACGGACACCCGAGTGAAAAATTATGTTTCTTGCAATAATCACATCGAGCCATAATCGAACCACTATCGAGCAAAGTTGTTTTTTTCATGAAAATCTTGATCTTGAAGGCCCCAGCAAATGGTTTCTCGATAGTGCTCGATGGTGCTCGATGTGATTCTTGCAAGAGATATAATTTTTCACTCGGGTGTCCGTTTGGGGTGTTTTTTTTTTTATTTTGGGTATTTTTTCAAGGTCTACACGTTTAACATACTCATATACACATTTGGGAAGTATAAAACTTCAAAATATACCAAAAGATGTCTTAAACATGAGGTATGTTTGCACTTTTGTATTTTTTACGAGTGTTACACTTCACAAATGTGCATATGAGCATGTCAAACGTGTAGATCTTGAAAAAAAATACCCAAAATAAAAAAAAAATCACCCAAAACGGACACCCCAGTGAAAAATTATGTCTCTTGCAAGAATTGCATCGAGCACTATCGAGCATCATCGAGCCACTATCGAGCTACCATCGAACCACCATCGAGCAAAGTCATTTTTTCATGAAAAATCATGATTTTGAAGGTCTCATCGAGCACCATCAAACCACCATCGAGCAATGTTGATTTTCTGCAGATTTCAGAGTTTCAAATCTGAAAAAAATCGCAAAAAAATCTAAAACATCATGTTCAGATCCGTTCGAAATACAATATTTAGTGTGGTGGTGGTGTTGGTGGTGCTGTGAGGTGAGAGAGAGTGAAATAAGAGAGAGAGGGGGGAGAAGAGAAGAGAGAAATGAGAAGTGAAAAGTGAGGAGGAAATGGAAATGACATTTTGGGTAAAGTACCAAAAAATAACATTATTTTGAAATTTTTAATATGCCTAACATTTTTTTGTAATTATAGAAATTATCATGCATACAAATTGAAATTTCCCCTAAAGAAATTTTAATCGACCGTATATTTTAGGAGGCACAATCTTGTAGTGTTAAAAAATCAAAGGACAAAAAATCAAAGAGAAGAGAGAAATGAGAAGTGAAAAGTGAGGAGGAAATGGAAATGACATTTTGGGTAAAGTACCAAAAAATAGCATTATTTTGAAATTTTTAATATGTCTAACATTTTTTTGTAATTGTAGAAATTATCATGCATACAAATTGAAATTTCCCCTAAAAAATTTTTAATCGACCGTATATTTTAGGAGGCACAATCTTGTAGTGTTAAAAAATCAAAGGACAAAAATATTATTTATTCTATACTATATTATAAGTATAAAAGATATATTAAATCTTAAAAAATGACTCAATCGATTGATATAAGATTATGACCAATTCCCATCATGGTTATCACATGTATAATTAGATCATAGTCTTAATCCAAGACAGCAATTAAAAAATGGTTTAAATACTATTTGTTTAGTCCATAACGATACCTAATTAGACGTGGGTCTATGATTAACCACAACTTAATTTTCTGCCTTGTTTGGTATCTCTCAATATAAAATTCAGTAATTAGTATAGTTTTGGACAAATTAACCTAAATACATGGTCCGGATTTTCCCATACCAAGACTCAACAATATGACCTTCCTCGGATGACCTCGGGACAGGTGTCACATCCTTTTCCCCTGCTCTCCTATTTTTTCTCCACTATATTCATATTCTACTCATTTATTTCTATATAGATTTTTTATTAATTATTATAAGCAATAAAAAACTGTACGTTTATATTTTGGATTAAGACCTTAAATATCACAGGCCTTATTGGTCCATTTTTATTTTATTGGAAAAAGAAGAAAGTAAAAGCTCCTATTGGTCTTGGCATCCATAAAATCATGTGGTTAGTGAGTTTCAGATATGTCACGTGGTGGGGTCTACCTGGTCATGGGGGTTTCAACGCCCACGATGATAGTGTGTGCCAGTGCAGCACCAGATAATTGCTTTCCAAAAATCGTCAGCTTCTTCTCACGTGTGGGGATTTTTTTTAGGAGTAAGCTACGATCGCGGGTGAATAAGGAATCGACACGTGTCATTTCAAAGAAGTGTAGCCCCCACGTGGTTGCACGAGCCAAGAAACTGGTCCCCACGTAAAAAGCGAAAAGACTCAGAGATAAGAGATACCTTTTGTCTGCACACACGAGGTGTGGTCCCCATTTGTTTTTATTTTTATTTTTTATCTTTGCGCTTTCCATTATTTTAATTTGTCTGAACGACACGCGTCGCAGTAAAAGCCCATATACGTATTGGGCTGGGGCCCATTTGATCCATCCACCCACATTAATCTCACTCGTCAGCTTCGTCGACCTGACTCAGCTAATTTGAGAGGAAGGTAGTCTGTCGTATGAGTCTCTCACAAGGCTCTTTTCGCTTCAAATTATTAAAATGTCTACTTTGTTTTGACTTTAGTCTTAAATACCAATAAATAAATAAGCCTGAGTCACAACACTACAGTACTATTCTCTCTCGTATCTTATTCAATTAACTGCATTTTCTAATTAGTATTTTAACATAAAAGTTCAATTACCATTGGTGACAGAACATATACACTCATTGAGTATGAATCAATGTTGTCACGTGACAAAGATAGGATTATATACTGCATACTAACCCTAATGTTCAAACATCATATTATTTATTGTAAGAAATACTATACTTAGAAGTTACAAAGTCTTCATGTTGGATCAAAAACTTAGAAATACACCATCAAGCATTGACGGGATAGCCATTAATGTCCTTACCAAAACTTTTGTGATAAATCACACAAAAATATAATAATAATCGCTCAATTATATATGAAGGTATTATTAACAAAAAAACTAACCAATATTATATAACTCACAACTTGAAATTCGAGAGTTTTGTTCGTAGCCGCGTACTATGAACATATTCTGTATTAAATAAATAATAAATTTAAGGTTCTAATGTCTCCACTTATTTATAAATTAAAAACTATATATTAAAAGAAATTAAGAAGATATTTATCGGGCTCTGTGAGGACAAGGAGGGGAGGGAGGAAACAAATGCGCCATCTCAGGTAGGGCATGAGTACAGAGAGGCTAGTACGGCCCACCCATATTTATAAGAAGAAAATTGAATTTAATTTTAATTTTGTTGGATTTGATTTTTTTGTTTTTGCAGTTTCTACTTGCTGCAAAAAGATATGAGTTATTGAGCAAGTGTTTTTTTTGGGGTGAGCGAGTGTCCTCAAGGTGTCCCAAGGGCCATGCTCACGTGGGTTTGACATGGGCTTCCTCAGTTTTAGTTGTTGCCTGTGGACTTTCACCGCCCCAAAACTCTGGCTTTCTAACCCAATAGAATCGAAGGATTTGTGTTCTGACCAACGATTTGACTGTGGGGACCAATCTGCGCTGGCAATGTTTTCCTGCTACGTGGCATATGGTGTGGATAGAAAGAGTGAGAAAGAATAATCTAAACATTAATTTTAATGTCTCATAATCGTTACCTTTGTCTACACCTGAATAATCTCTGAACTTAGGATCAACCTTATATATAATAATACTATATCTATCTATAAGACCAAGCCAAGCTGTTACTTTGGTTACTGCTAGTCAGCTATATCTTTCCCAAAAGGGGAAACCAGAACTGAAAAAGAAAAAAAATTGTAAAACTTACAGAGATATATAGAACTACACGTGGACTATATACATATTCTCATTATTAACCAAAATAATTATTATCGTTTGTTGTCGTTAAGAAAATATATCGAAGTCGACATGAGTTATTTTTATATGAAACGCGTATTTTTTTTAGAAAAAAAAAAGAATTTTGGTGATGGATAATGTGATCCACATGAATCTCACCACCTTGAAATGGATAGAAGAATGATACTATCCTTCTATTTTATTTTTATTTTTCACTAACTAAAAATTAGAAGTTATATTTGAAAGTTTGGTTAGCAATTATTTTGTATTTTATAATTTAATTTTAAAAATATACTACATTTCTACTTAATTGCACGTATAGGCAGCGTCCACATATAAATAAATAATAAATATCGTTTAGCATGTTTATGTAGTCTATAAGGTTTATACTTTTTTAGATCTTGTGTTTTTTCTGATTACTTGTTTGAATTTTTTGTTTTAAAAAAATTATTTTTGGACCTTATATTTTGTAAAATAGTTCAAATAGACCCTTAAACTCAATTTTGATAAAGAAAAAATTGAATATAACAACACAATTTTTAAGTAGAATGATTTTATTTTTGTTCTAAATTGTTAGTTTGGTAAATTATTTGTGATTTCAGTTGAGAAAACTTTGATCAAAATCGGATTTAGGATTCTATTTGAACTGTTTTACAAAATATATGGTCCAAAAAGTAATTTGTTAAAACACAGAGTCCAAACAAGTATGAGACAAAACACACAGGGTCCAAAAATTTATAAACCCGGTCTATAAAACTTAAAATTTTGAAATCAATTCAAACAAATTATAATGACATATATGTGTTATAAATGTACTGATTACTAATTAGATTAGTTTAATTATCATTAATTAAACATCAAATATATATAAATGATCCGCAACTATCAAAATTAGAAGTAGATGGTAGGAGGTTGTAATCGTTAGAATTATAAATATTTTTTCTAATTAAGTTAATAGCTACAGGAATGGAACAAAGGGGATACAATTTTTGTTATTTAGCTCATTTGAACAAGTCTTAACTTACATTTAAGCTGGTAAACGTATTATTATACCATAAATAAATATATATTGATGTTTATATAATTGGGAAATGTAATATTATTAGTCATCTTTCGTTGACACCTAACTCCAAAGACATAACAAACCTTTCCTTATAAAAATTAAACATAATAAACATAACTCAATGATAAATATTTATCAAAATAAGACTATTGTGTTTCTCATGTTGAAAAATTTTAAACCCCCAAGAATAAAGAAAACTAAAAAAAAAATAGTATAATACTCCACAAAAGGAATGATCCAAATTGAAAAGAAAAGGGCAGAAATCTTTGTTACCAAACTAGGTGTGTTAAAATAAATAAATATATAAATAAGACAATCAGCTGATTTTCTTCCCGGAAAACAATTTTGTATACATTTCGATATAAGATCAGATGTTCAAAACATAGATATTCAAAATATTCATGCGATTGGTAGTTTCCTGGCGACAGATAATATTTGAACATATTATTAATCTTTGGTTTACAATAAAAAAAAAAAAAGCGAAAAGTAAGATAATGAAAGAAATACACAATAAAAAATAAAAATAAATAAAATAGAAATGAAAAAGATAGAAAATGAAAGAAAGAAGACAATATATGGTGAAGTAAGGAATTAAAAACCACCTCCAAACAATGAAAATGGATAAGGCGGTGGAGCTGGATCAGGATTACTGGATTCCATCCCAGCCACTACTCCTGTAAAGTAACCTATTTGCCCACTATTGCTATTGCTACTACTACCATTCCCATATCCAGAAACAAATCTCGCCGGCGCCGGCATTGATGATGACGTCATCACCGACATGGAGTCCGCTACCCGACCCGAAGAAACCGCTGACATCGAGTTTGGATTAATTGTGGGAAAACCATTATAATAACCGTCATGAGAAATAAACCGGTCAGCTCGCTGGTCCCCCCATCTCGACGGCGGATTCTCTGGTGATGACGAAGAAGACTGATTAAAATGGTAAAAACTCTCCAATTCAAAACCCGCTTCACTCGCAACGACCTCGTCTTCGTCCTCGGTCTTGAGCGAGTTATTAGTGCTCGTCCCGGCGGCAGTGGTGGGGGCGGTGCCACCGCCTCCGGAAGAATTAGAAGAAGTGGCAGAGGATATGGCGAGGCGTCTTTTCTTCTCGGTGAGGTGATGTTTGTTCTGGTTCATTATACGAGGGAGAATATCAGGGTCCTCAACGACCTTATAGAGGAAGGCCATCATCTGCTGCGGTCTCCTTTCAGTGGTTTCAAGCCGCTTTGTCATCCCCTGAAGCTCTTCCTCTAAAGTTCTCTGTTCTTGCTTAAGCCTAGCAATCTCCATCACTATCTCTTCATCGTCCAGCTCTGTCGAGTCCAGTTGTTTGGACGCCGAGAAAGTGTGGGGAGGTACTCCCCGGTTGCCGCTGCTGCTACTACTGCCACTGTTACAGTGCTTTTTTCTCGTGATATTCTTAAGTAAATGCTTTTGGCCTCGAAGAAAGCACTCGTTTGCGAATTCCCATCTATCTGGGTCGACCTTTCGAAACCCCTGTTCAAGTATTTGAGTAATTAATTATTAATTGTAACGAAATGGGTATATTTTGTGCATAAATTTATATTTATATATATATATGTATGTATATGTTATGCGTAGACGTACGTAAGTATTGAGCTGGCGAACGAAGCTGGAAAAATTGTTGTGCTTGAAAAAAGCAGGCAAAATTTTCTGAGAGAAATCTAAAGGCTCGACGACGATGAAGCTGTTATTGGCGTGACCCCATGAAATCAGACTGTCCGTCATCGGATCATTGACCATCTGATAAGTCTTCATAACGAACGGTGCGATGACGCTGTTGCTCGTCGTCGCCTCCATACCCATACACCCCTGATTCTCTGACTCTCTCTCTGTGAGAAAAAAAGGAGCAAAAAAAAGAAGTGTAAAGGACTCTCTTTTTTCTCTCAGCTATAGCTAAATGGAACGAGACTCGGAAAGAGGCAAAGTGATAAAGTGTGGGCGAGTACACGTTTGGGATTGTTGGGGATTCGTTAATTTAATTTATGAATGAGATAATAGCCTAATATATATAGACAAAGCATACAGTTACTCGAGCTAACGTGGCAACTCTTTTCATTTTATTTTTAATATTTTATTGTTTTTAATCGGGTTACGAGATGGGACCCGATATCGGCTCGTCTTTAATTATCTTTTTTAGCACACGTCATCGTCTCAAGGAGTTAGATATTTTGATGGATGAGGATTTGCGTACACGCGCCGGAAGGTGCGTGGGAATGTTCGTTCATTTTTCTAAATTAATATTAGGTGACGTGGTCCCTTTGCTTTCGGACAAGTCTTAGCTACGCGACAAAATGGGTATAGGTTTTGAGCTCTTTGCTTGGATAATGATTAGCGGAGATAAGAGAAATTGATGTATATCATAATCAGGAATTCAGGATCCTCTTGTCCAGTGATGTTTGTGCAGTTACATTTTTGACCTTTCTTTCCCCATGTGCTCTATTAGAGTAAAAATTTGGAGTTTGCAGGTTTGGAAAACAAGATATCAAGAAATCATTCATTAGTTGTCAGCTTTTTTATTATTGTTAGTGTTATAAATACGATTATTAATTACTACATATTTTTTTAAAAAATTACAAGGAATTAAACATTTCCATTTCAACTATATAATTTATTAGAATAGAAATGATACGATACTCTATTTTCTTATTCTTCATTTATGGTAATTAGTGAAAATTATAAGTGTTGATGCGGTTATTCGTCAACAGGTAATTAAGAAAATAAGAGAAAGAGATTAGTGTTTAATAATGAACCGAAACAGATTAATGACTTTTAAATGGACTAATGACACAATTACATTTTTAGGTGGTTCAAAGGTTAAAAATCATTCTACTCCACCAGCTAATATTATTGTTATATTTTGGTATTCTTTATAGGATACTTTTTTACATAATAGAATCCAACCCTTTCCAACTCCCATGGTCTCCCTTTTTATAGGAGAAGACACCTGAGAGTTGGTAAAAATGGGGGTCGTCCCGTAACCCTCTTACCCATCATGTCACTTCTGTGACATTCATGATTAATTTCTAAAACCTGACAAATGAAGTGTGATCTAATCAATAGGTAAAGGGGGATAACGAGCCGCAAGGCCCAACCCAGTCGTGGGTGCCTGAATACGCACATTCATGCTGCGTGTCCGATAAGTCAGGGATATATCAGACACGTGATGTCTGATATATGCACATTTACCTTGCGTGGCTGACTTTACAAAAGGTCATAGCTTCCAACTCCAGCTCGTTCCATGAGCTGGATGCCTCCTCGACCTGCGGCCTTCACAGTCCTGACTCGGTCCTTAAGTAATCTTGGTGAACCTTTGGATATCCCGAGTTAACGAGGTAGGACCTGACGACAACAACTCCGGTTATGGGGGGATCCATGTGGCTGATATAATTAGGTCATATCTCAGCTCGCTAATAGCCCATTGGAAAATTAGGGCGTACAATAAGCTTGTAGAAATTTATATTAACTAATGATCAATTAACATAATTATTAGTATAATAATTTTTTTATATAAATGTTAGAAATAATTATAAGAAATATATTATAGCTTTATATATTTAAAATAAAAAATTATTTTACTTAGCACTAATTAATTTTAAGTTAGAATTATGTCAATTTTATTCTATATTTATCTTCTAATTTGTAATATGAGTTAAATTTTTACATTTCTCCACTCCACTCCACTCTTGTCCTCAGATTCTTAAGTTGATACATGTCAATTTATCTTAGTTGTGCATTGTTTGACACTCCCATAGCAATTTTTGAAAATATTTATCCACCTAACAATATGAGAAGTTGACCATACGACTTGTCGTTGGTTTGTTCCTAGTGTTTGTTCCCCACAAAAAAAAAAAAAAAGCTTTGGGGACACGCGCTTGAAAGAGAGTTTACTTAAGATCAGAGAAGGAGATAGAAGATATTTATGAAAATGAATAAAGAAATGATATTTTGAGAAGCAGAAGCAAGCAAGGAGTAAGAGTAAGAGTAGGAGTAGGAGTGGAGTAAAATGGGAGAGCCAAACAGTGGAGTTAGATTCGAATCCATCGCTCCTAATTCGATTTGGTTTTGGCTTTTTTACTTTTGGGGCATAAAGGAGAGGTATGGGAGAGATGTGTCCCCTGCCTATAAGGCCACGTGTAAGGCCTACTTTTGTTGAACCTGTTTGGACGTAGTGTTAAGGACCTGGGGAGCAGATTTAGCGTCCCAAAATCCATGGTTGTCTCCATCTTATACGCTCTTATCTCACCCGGTCGCTTTACTCTCTAACCTTATTTTACCTCTTCTATTCTTTTATTCTTTTGATTGTGTATTATTTATTAATTAATTTATGTCCTTGTTACATTTGTGCTGCTGTGTTAATTGGCTTAATTTCCTCTCTTTATTAATTATATTGGTAAATGTGCCATTGAAAGAATACTCGCATATTTAAGTGGGAAACTAGAAGATCAGTAGACCAAAACTTTTAATTGGAGAATAATGACCTGGAAACATTTTATATAGGATGTAGCTATGTTCTCTCACGTTGCTCCAAGTATTATGTTATCCAATTATCAATTTGTACATTCTGTTAAGCTTTTTGCTTGAGATTCTTTGAGTACAACAGTACAAGGGTGACCCCAATAGATGAAATTTCTACAAAATAATAATAATATTGCCACTTGTTTTTTTTCCCCATTGCCATTAATAAGGAAAAATTCATAGAAGTAACATTAATTCTCATCCACTACTTTATTTTTATATGGGCCCGGTCCACTCTCCTAAATTATTTTCAATGCATTTCATCTAAAAGTTTTTCTGCTTTGATTAATTTCGGGATAATATAAAAATTAACCAGTTTAATAAATTTTTAATTAAAATTGCTTTTTAAATATTTTTAGTTTAGTTTTACTGATTTTTATCACAGATAATTTTAAAAATACTCTTAACCACATAGTTCTCTTCTAAAAATAGTATCCACAGATTATAAGGGTATAATAAGTATATTGATTAAAATAATGAGTATTATACTAAAACTTAAAAATTGTAGATAAAAAAGAAATGGCTTATCTAGAAGTAGCTACTAAATCTAATTTCTACCTTAATTTCATGTTAAATACTGTTTAATTCCCTTTTATAGTTTGTTTATAGTATATATATATATATAGTATTTGAGTTTGTTATCTTCATGTGTTTACCTCTTTTTATCTTAAATATTATTCTGTTTTGTTTCATTTCATAACTAGCCAGTGCATGGCAAGACAAATTATAGTTATTACACTCGTATAATAATGCTATAAACATGGATGTAGTTTTGTCTTTCTATATATAGATATTTTGGTAAGAAATAAAATAAATGAGTCATGTTAAGAGAATCAAACTTATGGATATAAGAAAATAAGAGCTGTCCAATAGAAAAAAATATATACAAAAGAAATAAGAAAGTCTATAAATGAAGATGAGTGCTATTAGATATTCCTATAATATGTGGGCACCACAAATTCCTTTGTTCAATAATACATGAGTTGCTATTTTTGAAGTTATTTACCTTATTAGGAAAGGAAGATGCCAAACCAATAAAGTGGGGTCACACCAAATTTGAGAAAGTATTCACATATAATTAAAGAGCATAATAACACCTGAACAAAAAAAAAAAAAAATAGAGCACAACAACCATTTGTCAAAAAAAAGCATAATAATAAAATCCCTCTCTTTTTCTCACTTAGTAAAAGTATAACATTCACATTCATTTTTTTTAAAATACAAAATTAATTATACTCTTAAATTCAATTTATATGATCTGACAAAAGAAATTCAATTTATATGAAATGAAAACCAAATTGAAAATGATGAAAATACCCTCACATAATCAAATTATTTTGTTAATTATATTGATAATTAATATTATTATCTTACAATAATATTAAATATAAAATAAATATTTTGTTTGTCTCTAGTGTTTTAATCATTTTATAAGGCTTGAGAATTAGGATGTCGAACCATTTAGACGGTATTTTTGCCATCCTCTGTTTCAATTTTGACCACGTTGTTGTATTTATTTATGGAAATGCAAATATTCGAGGAGAGAATCTTGTAAATTTAAAAACATGATAACTTTTTTTTGTTATTATCACTTAATAGATTGTTTAAGAGTAAATTTAAATTAAAAAAATTAATTAAATATTAGTAAAAAAACAAAAATTCATGTCGATATCCAGATTAGGTTAAGAAACACAATGAAGCCGCAAACTTTATTATATATATAGAGAGTACTATTATATAGCATACATTAAATTTTAAGATAATTCTACCTTAGGGATTATTAAGGTACGGTCATTTTCTATTTTTGGTATTTGAAAATATTATAACCTACTTATTTTTTTATGATAGTATAAATTATAGTTATAACAGACATCCCACCAATTTTTCAAAAAATATCGCATAATTTATAGTGCCCAAATAGGATTTTAAAAAGTCTGTTTTCCACGTGTACAAAAAAACTTAGTCACGCGTGTAATTGACTATCTGAACTCTGATTTGGGCACGACCAATTATTTGGAATTTCCAAAAAATTAATGAGATTTTTACTATAACTATAATTTTTCTAAATGCCAAAAATAAAAAACGCTCGTATGGTGGTGACATATTTTATGTCTCAACCAAAGAATTATCCTAAATTTTAATCCTACATTTACTCTCCAACTACTTAAGATATGATCTGATGTTGGTTGATTCAGCTTTAAATGAGTACATATTTATTATTCAACTTGCACCATAGGCTCGTGACAATATGTTTATATATCTGACACTACTATAATTAATGAAGCCTGATTTTTATATAAAGATATTTAATCATATGATACGCCAAAGCTGATTTAATTAGGAAGTAAGTAAAGACTAATTATGCAAGTTATTAGATTTCTACAATCGATCATTTTGTCAAAACTTTGAGAGCCTTCTTAGCATCGTTTTTGTCAAATCTAGAAATTTCAGCAAGCGATTGGTTGAATGTGAGGAGAGAGACTAGTGAGTGAGAGTAATATTTTCTTAAGTTTGATAAACAACTTTCAAAATCACACGTTCTAAATTGTGTATTGGTCGGAAATTAATAGAGGATTTATATCCTCCAATTACCTTGTCCAACTAGAACCAACTAATTAGATTAATTAGTTAATTAATCACAAACCCATGATCGCCATTAATGGTGAAAACGACTAGTACGTACCCCCCTCATCTAGTAATCTCTAGCTAACAATAATATTAGTAATTTTTAGCAATATATATAAGTGTCAAATGTCTAATTACCCGAGGTTTGGGTAACCATGCAGTGTTATATTATATGGTTGGATGATATTAATTAATTTCATATCAATATGAATTTGTATTATTCTCATGTGGTTTTTTGAGGTTTAACTGACTTGTTAATTAATTGAAAAAAGATAAAAATGAAAGATTACCGGGACCAACAAAATATTGAAATGAAAGCAGATGATTAAGGAGAGGTCAAAGGCTGAGTGTGAACACATTAGGTTTCGAGGGAAGCTAATATTTGAGATTAAAAAAAATTGTATAATAAGCTTGATTAATAGTAGTGGACATTATATAATTATTTCTTATCTTATTAACTCAAAGTGGAAAGCGGTTTTGGTTTTGAGCATATATGCTAACACATCTCATAATTATTAATTTGCCGACATCACAAAAATATTAATTAATAAATTGATATAACTGTGTAAATCAACGACAAAATAGATATTTTCTTTTTGTATATATTCACAAAATTCACTTCAACGGTGTAGCTCCACTGTTCATTGCAAGACTTTTTTGTTTAACAATGATAGAAGTAAAATTTTATAAATATATAATCTTAATTTATATATGTTCTATTTTAAATATTATAATTTAACATATACTCTTTATTTTTCTAATTTTTAATATATAAATAATCGGGGATCACTCTTGAAGTTTTTGGGGCCATACAAAATTTAATATTTATAAATGATACTAAAAATTAAAAATAATATTATAGAGATTTAAACAAAACAAAACAAAAATACTAAACATAAAATAAAATATAAAAGTACAACATAAAGCTAAAAACAAAAGCAATATAAATTAAAACTACAATTTAATAATCCGGAACACCATTTATTGTCTCTAAGGGATAATCATAATATTGACCAATTGTAATATTAATGTTGATCAAAATTATTTGTCAAAAAGAAAATGATTACTTTTCCAATAAAGTGTAATACTTATTTTGTAACAACATAATGTTTAATTTACGTAAAAAATATAATATTTCAGTTAATGAGTTTGTAATTTTTTTTAAGTATTATAAAATCAAAATAATCAGCAGAACATAATAATTGTTAGAATTTAATAATATAGTAGAGAATAAAGATTATATTTTTGTCAGAAACTATATCTTTTAGTGTAATATTTGGTTTAGTAAATGAGGATGAAAAATGAAATAGTGAAATCTTTTTCTATTTTTGTATAAATCTTTTATTTTTTTGGTCGGATATTTTTGTATAAATCTTACAAGTTAAGCTAAATATACATTTGTGGTTAGAGAGAGCCATTAAAAGGATTGGTGATAATTGATGATTGATTCACCAAAAAAGGAAAATAAAAGAAGATACAGTCAAGTCTGTCCAAAATAAAAAAATAAAAAAGTCTGTCAAAAGAAAAAAAAAAAAAGAAAAAAGTCTGCAAAAAACAAAGATGACGTAACCCTACGCGTGCATGGGTCAGCTGAAGACAAACGACAAATTAACAGTAAAAAGACAAAGACAAGTTGCGAATAAAAGAGCCAAAACACTGTAAGAGAGTCAAATAAAGCCAATAATATCATTGACACTCCAACTAATTAGTTTCATTTCTCACTTATTATGTCGTTAAATCTATCGTGTGTGCGTTCCAAACTCTAATTCTATATATTTTTTCTTAAGTATTACAACGGTTAAAGCTGAAGAATAACTCTAGGATTTTACCTATTTATAATAATCTAGATTTTGTCAAAGAAACTTGGAAGTAATAACGATCACTTAGAGCAATAATAAATAAATAGTGTCTAGTGTGTCATAATTAGTAAACTTTGTAAAAATAGATAAGTTTTTATAAAATAGTTTTCTCAAAAAAATTATCATCTTATCATTTATACATGTCTGTGACACAATACAATTGAAGGGTCTCAGATTTCCCTTCTTGTTTTTACTTGTCTTGTTACCATATATTAATGGGATATATATTCGTTACAATGTTTCATAATAATATCTTTGACCCATAAATAATTAGGGCTGAGCATAAAATTCGAAAAACCGAAAAAACTGTGTATACCGACCTTCTGAACACTGAAAAAATCAAAACCGTTTAAACCGAAAACCAAAAAAATCGCTGACGGTGCAAACCGCCACTGTTCGGTCGGTTTTGAAATTTTGGGTGAACCGATCGAACATAATAAAATAATAATATAATATTATATAATTATTAATTTTTAAAATTTGTACTTTTAATTATGTTTCAAACTTTAAAATTTGTAAATGTAATTATGTTCTATATATTTATGTTTTAAAAATACACAAAAATGAATTCCAACAATCCAAAATTTTTAATTTTTTAACTAAAACTTTCAAAAAAATAAAAATAAATAAATAATCAATTCGGTTTGGTCGGTTTAACTGACCAAATCGCGGTCCAAAATAGTCGGTTTTTTTTTAAATTGGTTTGGTTTGGTCGGTTTTTGAATTGCACTAATCCGGACCGAAAACCAAATTCTGAATTTTTTGTTGTGAAAAAACCGGCCAAACCGACCGATGCTCACCCCTATAAATAATGATATAAGAACAAGTAGGGTCATTAAAATTTTAGCATATTTATCTAAAACGTTGTACATTCACTCCAACGATTTGATGTGTCTACACAAATCTTTTTCAGTGAATTCATAATTTGAATTCTATGAAGGAAAGAATTTATGTGTTTTTTATTATTAAAAGAAAAAAAAACAATTAGGGATGTTTTAATTTTCTGTGGAAAGTGAGATACAATAATATGTGGGACAAAGTTTTATTTTATACATAAAAATTGGGAGTGCTTATGATCCAAACTAATCTAATTATAAAAAATTAAATATCTAATTATAATTGAATTTGATTAAAATTGTAAAGTTAAATGTTAATTGGATTTGATCGGATAATGTATGGAACTATAAAAATTCAATTAGGAACCGATCTAATGATAATTGACTTTTATATGATGAGTCCAAAAAAATTAACTTTGAAATATAGAATATCTTTCAATGATTAGAATGTTCTAGTTGTGGAGAGATCTAATTTTTTAACTTTCTATTTTTATCTATATTGGTTGGTTTAACTAATTATTAATGCGTTATGAAGAAGATGGAATGATGAAGAGAACTCTCTAGGATAATTGAAAGAAACTCTCATGCTTTAGTGAGTAGATGTTATCTCCAAAATAACAATATGTGAAAGTAGCAGCGGACTGTTTGGCGACTTGGTCCAAAGAATTCAATATCTTTGTCCAAGGAAGTCCAGGCAGGGAGGTAGCCCCCCATGTAGCCACCATAATCATATCTAATTCAATTTCGTGATGTTTATTCAACAACAAAAAAACAATATGTGAAAGTTTAAAGTAAATCAAAGTCATTTTTCAAGAAAATAAGTTAGTATTTATAGACAAAGGTAAGAGAATAAAATATTAGAAGACTTATTATTATTGGTCCATGTCATCGGACATTAAAATAAGCCTCTTCCGCGCCTTTAAACGTCATTTGCTTCTTCTACGTGTAGAAGCTAGTGCTCGTCTTTCCCATAATTAAGTTGCTAGCTCACTTAATAGAACGACGTATTTCATCTCTTAAACAATAAAATAATATTTAATTTTAAGCCCAAAAATTAGGCCCAATAGCTTAAACAATAAAATAATATAATATATTGTAAGCACACTTGATAGTTTTTCTATTTTATCTTTTATAATACATCACTAAAATTAAACTTATTTATTTTATATGTAATGTTTATATTACGTGGTACACTAGATTCTCTATTTTTCTTCTTTATATTATTTAAATAATATATATTTAAAAAAATATTTTCTACAAAAAAGTTGAAGTGTAGAATGAGATCAAGAGAAATTAATAAAATAAAATGTTTTGAATGATGAATAGTGTTTATATTGGAGCTTAACACAGTAGCAAATGATATATTTGATATCACCTGAGTGCTCTTACACGATTTCAATAATTATAATTGTACGTGTATATATAAGGGAATTTTTTTTTTTTTTACAGGGGTTTTACTTTAAAGTCTACTGATGGGATTCTTAGTGTTATCGACCTGTGAACAGTTTTCGGAACGATTTTTTTTATGATCTTGTATATTGTAGCTATTTAGAGCATTCTGCAAATTTTCATAAAATTCCAAATAGTTTACAGTACCAAAAACTAAGTTCAAACATGTTGTTGCACGCGTGACTACTTTTTTTATGCGCGTGTAAATCAACATGTATGAACCTAATTTTCGGTACTGTAAACTATTCGAAATTTTCTGAAAATTTACAGGATACTCTAAATAGCTACAATATATACGGTCATAAAAAAAATCGCGCCGAAAACTATTCACGAATCAAAGAATACTGAGAGCTCCACCGGCAGAGCTTAAAGTGAAGCCCTATAAAAGAATTTTCCTCAATTTTTGACAAGATCTCCCTTCTTAGATAAATGAAAGACAAAAAAAAAAAGATTAACGTTGACAAATAATATTAGTAACACAACTAATGATACTCACAAATTAATCACCTAAAAAGTTACTTCAAATATATGTGAAATTACATTCATATACAAATATGTAAATGCCTCACTTGAGATGTGCCTTTATAAATAAAAGTAAGAGACTAGTTCCATATATAAAAGGAATATTCTTCCATATTATAGTTTTACGGATTATACACTTTATTACCTTATTATTTATTTTAAGGGTTTATATTTTTTTGAATCCTGTATTTTTTTTCATTACCTGTTTGGACTCTGTATTTTGACAAATGACTTTTTAGACCCTATGTTTTGTAAAATAGTTAAAATATAACTCTAAACTCAATTTTGATGAAGAAAAAATTGAATATAACAACACAGTTTTTAAGCAGAATGATTTTATTTTGTTCTGAATTATTAGTTTAGTAAAGTATTTGTGATTTTAGTTGAAAAAACATTTACCAAAATCAAGTTTAGGGTTCTATTTTAACTATTTTACAAAACATAGGGTCCAAAAAATAATTTGTCAAAACACAAGTCCAAAAAAATAATGAGAAAAAATACAGGGCCCAAAAAAGTATAAACTCTTCTTTTAATACCAGTCTATACATCTTTATGGTTTAATTAATATAATAAAATATTGTTTTGTATTTGACAAATGTGTTGAAAAAAAATTCATAGAACGTAATTTTAATACTATTCAAATATTTATATCTTAATTACATAAATATATCCATGCCAACAGTGTTAAATTATGCCAATCTACTTGTAAAGTGATCAGGACTCTAAATCCCAAATTTGTGATGATACACAAAATATTATAATACTTAAAAAAAAACAAATAAAGTTGTATATATTTAATTAGTACTTGATAGAGCTCATGGAAGCTCTTACAAAATATTGAAGTAAAAGACATGTTATCACATACTCATTGTAACATTTTTGCTCTGAACTTTAAATATTGTGCTTTTGTTTTGCTTTTTGCTTTGAATTTTTTTCAAATAAATATTTATTATTATTATTATTAGTTAGTTTTGTAGGTGTTTGAGCTCACTCCATGCTAGTCCAAAAATCTTTATAAATTTGTTCGTGTCATTCTAAGTACATATTTATCAATCGTATTATATTTCATTCGATTTGTGTGACTGTATAAACGCGTTTTATCTAGTCCTAGATCCAACTTTTGAAACCTAGTACTAATTTATTATATACATGTAAAAAAATGCAATTTTTAAATAAAGGTTCCAAATTTCGAACACCTTTTTCTTCTTCTTCTTTTTTTTTTTTTTGTTTGACAGGATTACCCTCTTCCGGAAGCTTTTGAGAGAGGTCCACTCTATTTATTTATGGTTAGTTTAATTTATTTGACATTGGTCAGGTGTTAGTGACAATGCAGTGAGTCATTAACTCAGAAAAAGGTCTCAATAAGGCTGTCGTTTCATGCTCCTTAACTATATATAACTGCTCTATAAGGCCTCTAATTACTACCTTTTAATGAATGACGGGCAAACGCAAACAATAGCTTTTGCAATAACGAACTGAGTACTAGGTATGCCTTCGAGACAGACAGAAAAAAAAAAAGAAAGAAAGAAAAAGAAATCCTATTTTATGTGAACTAGTGCCTATGTGTCCAATTAGTTGCCTAGTGTTGTCCCAACTCTAAGCATTTGTATTCGTTGTTTATTCTTTGGATGCCAAAAACTGAATGATGGAACTGGGAACCAAGTGTCAAGCTCATTAGCCACTCACAAATTGTAACTAAAAGATAACTTTCTTTATGAAATTTATTTTAAGACAGTGACATATACAATTCAGAATATAACTCTCTCTCTCTCTCTCTCTAACACTTTGGCAGATAAAGAAACATTGAATTAGAAAATATATATATATATACATATAGCTGAATTATGACAGAACAGAGAAGTTGGGTAAGTTCAAATTGGAAATTTAGAAGTCAAGGTTCATACTCATCATGCAGAACAAAAATTGATGCAATGTCACTCTCACAAGCCCTTAAAAATTGGTCTAAATGCCACTCTCACAAACCCCCTTTATAAACAAAAAATAAATAAAAAAATGGAATGAGCCCCTCCACTTCTTTCTCATTCATTTTCTCATTGAAATTTGTTTTGGGTGGTGTCATATAAAATTGTACCGAACCAATGAGCTCAAAAGCACAAGGAGACCTGTCATGTTCCTCTCACATGATCAACAATGAAGCAAATACAAGTGGACGATGGTTAATTATCAGTTTAGACTTTGGATTATCATTTTGGACAACATTTGGACCCAAGTGCTTGTTATATCGGACATATAGTACTATATAGCCTTTTGATTTATTAGGGTTCAATCTTTTGTGCTTCCCATCTCCAATGAAGGATATCTTTCCTCTTCATTACTTACAAATGATTATGTGGGTGTGTGTATATGTTTATTATTCTATATTTTTTTGGGGAAATCTATAAAATTGCACTAAAAATTAAAAAAAATATGAAAAATATGGTGCATTCCAAAATTACAAAAAATTTGGATAAAAACATGGAAGGACAAAAATGTAAATACGAAATGGCAAAATCATAAATAAAAGTAAGTTTACAAACCTGTAAATATCTGTTACAAAATTGTAAACATATGTTACATGTTTGTAAATAATATTTACAAAAATCAATTTTAGAATTGTATTTTTTTTTTATATAAAACTTACGAAGAAATCCGTAACTAATTTTTTTTTTAATTTGTAACAATAGTTTACAAATCTAGTTTCATAACTAAAAAATATATTTTTGTAACTAACATTTACAAAAATAATTTATAGTTAAGAAATCGTAACCAAAATTTACATAAAAATATTATACTTTTTCATATGTTACAATATTATACCAAAAAATGACATGAATCATCAAATTTATACTATACAACTTAAAAATATAAATTTAAGATGTTTATTATTTATAAAACATTTTATTATATATATTTATATATAAATGCAGTTACAGAGTAGTAAATTACAATAATTTTATAAACAAGTTTTATATTTTTGTAACAACAATTTGCAAAACTAATTTCATAATCAAGAAGTTTATTTTTGTTACTAACATTTACATAAATATTTATAAATTTATTTAACATTATTGTTACAAAAATTTACAGAACTAATTTTTTAACTTTAAAATATATTTTTGCAACAAAGCTTGAAACTTGGATTAGATTAAGACTTTAGTTCAATATTGAATGTTGAGATTTGACTAACTATGATTTTTAAAAGTATATAATATTTTTTATCATTATGTTTCCTACTATTATTAATATATGTAACAGAAATTTATGAAAAATAATTAATATTATCAACCTATGTTGAAATTAAATCAATTAAATAAAGTTGGTAATAATTTTAAAATATTTAAATTGGTTTCACTTTTTTCAATACAAAAAGAATGATTTGACAAAAAATATTAAATAAATAATGTAGTATATTAGTAATTTGACAATAAATATATAGAGAATTATAGGAGCTTCACTTTAAGCCTTACCGGTAGGGCTCTCAGTGTTCTCAACCCGTAAACAGTTTTCGGCGCAATTTTTTATGACCGTGTATATTGTAGCTATTTAGATATCTTGCAAATTTTCAGAAAATTCTGAATAGTTTACAGTACCAAAAACTAGGTTCAAACATGTTGTTGCACGCGTGACTAATTTTTTTTATGCACATGGAAAACAACATATTTGAACCTAGTTTTCGGTACTGTAAACTATTCGAAATTTTTTGAAAATTTGTAGGATGCTCTAAATAGCTATAATATACATCGTCATAAAAAAAATCGCGCCGAAAACTGTTTACGAGTCAAGAAATACTGAGAATCTCACCGATAAAGTTTAAAATAAAGTCCCTGTAAAAAAAATTATCCTAAATATATATATATAAAAATTATTTTACAAAATTTATCTCACAAGAGGATATCATCTAGTTAACTAGGAGAACAAAACTCTCTATAAGGACAACTAGTGTAATTTTGTAATTTATTTAATTTACCGTATACAGCGAATATTTTTTTAACTTAGTGTTTTATGTAATTTTCTCTCTATTTTTTTTTTTTTTGACTGTTTTTGTAAATATGGGCAAAGATGTAAACCACGTGTATATCTGTTTTGCTAGGAAAGTAGGAGAGGTCCTTTTAATGACTCATTTGAAGCACCACTACAAATTTCCAAATCAGAAATTGGATTACTGGTTAGGTGGAAAATGCTGGAGAGGACTAGGTTCGTGAAATATCACATGGGTATAGCAAAAAAGCAACTGAAAATTGATGGATACTGTGGAAGACATTTTATGTCGACAAAGTAAGGGGCTGCTGAGTATTGTGCCATCTGTCCCCCGAAAACAAAGCTAATAAAAATGGTCACAATCGAATGAATGAAGTTTCAAGCACAAAGAGCAAAAAAGCACTGAATTTGATTGGGCTTTAGAGATCGCCTATAAGGCTATAAGCGCCACATACTTTTGACGTTGATATATATGAGGAGAAACCATGGAGAATGACACCTCCTGACAACTTTGGTGATACATGTCAGTTTGACATTGCATTGTCGTAACGCTATAATTTGATCATCATTATTATTATGCCCAATTTCCATTCTGGGGCACTACTACTACTAATGACAAATCAAAATATAGTGCCATTTACAAGATTGGCCTTCCACTTAGCCGGAACACCAAACTACGAAATACATGGCTTAGCCACACTGCGATAAAATATCTCTTACAAAATATCTTCTTGCTGTGTTCTTGTGTAGTAGAACCTCCTTGGCTTCTTAAATTGAAGGACGAATTTATTATATTGACAGATATTGCATAACGATTTCAAAACGACAAATAATGCATGATGAGTTACTTCACTCTAATTATGTGATGATTGCAAACTTAAGCCTAATGATAACCAGACTGATTTCCAATATTAGGGATGTGTATATAGCAACTTAAGAGGGGATAGTGTATTTGTTGGAAAATTTGTTAAAATGAATAAATGAAGATTGGCACAAGTGTATTGGCATAAAAATAATTTTTTGCAAGAAAAGTTAGTAGTGCCAGAGCGCCCAAAAATATGCCCAAGGGCGCTGCAGTACTCGGTTCCCAGCGCTGCATTGCTGGAAATCGAGGCAGCGCCACCACGCTGATGCACTTTGGGTCTGCCTAGCGTGTATATGGTTCTGAGAGATATGGCGCAAAAATTCGTGCTAATTCATGAGAAGTGATAATATTTTAGTGTTGTATTTTTTTATGAAAAGGACTTACTAAGAGATGCCAAACACGTTTATAAGTATGATTAGAGTCTGAAATTGGATAGACATTACAACCATTATTCATCTCTCTCTCTCTCTCAAAACCAAAAGTTCATATTGTTGACAAGCCCGAAAATTATTTCCTTAAACACCAATAAGCTAATGAGATGGTGGAAATATTGCTTTTTTGGAAAGTGTTTCCATAACATGTTTCAAGCCTCCAAAATTGTCTCAAGTTCATTCAGAGTGTTCTTGGTGTTCCTTCTGTTTAGGTGTTCTACTTTCATCCTCCATCTCCAAATTTTCTAACCGTATTAACAACCCTATTGGGAGTAGTCAATCCCCTAAAAAAATAGAAAAAAGGTGAGGGGAGAAATAAATTACCAAATCTAGGTTAATCCACATGACATCAGTAACCAAACTTTACAAGTA
This sequence comes from Humulus lupulus, assembly GCF_963169125.1. Classification (NCBI taxonomy): domain Eukaryota; kingdom Viridiplantae; phylum Streptophyta; class Magnoliopsida; order Rosales; family Cannabaceae; genus Humulus; species Humulus lupulus. Next base: position 44,882,757 of record NC_084800.1, on the reverse strand, counting down.
AAACAAGAGTTTGATATAATATATAAAAAAAAATCTACATCACTTTACAAACGATCCCAATAACCAAATGTGTATATATGTTATGTTTCCTAGAATTTATATACAATAATTTCAAACGACTCAGGATAGCAACAAGGAAATGGGAAAACTCAAACAAGAAGATTGAGAAATGAAATTAATTCCTGATATTGGAACCAAAATAATCTTAGCAACTCAAGCATGGCTCTCCTTTTCTTTCAGCATATTTTGCAAGATTTTTACAAATGAGCAGAATAAGCACCAAAGAATAAACAAGCCCAAAACCATTGATTCCCTGACGAAACATGACTCCCAACCAGAGGAAGTTGCCACATGAACAAACCAGACCTCTAAGCATTACCAAATTATATCAACTGACTGGCGAAAGGCACAAAACTCATGTTGTGCCAATCATAAATTACTTTTACACGCCTCTCCTCCAAATGAGATCAATTACCGAAAGACTGAAAAACATTATGCTCATTCAGATGCCTCTGAAATTGAGCCAACTGGGTCTGCAATTGAAGAATTTCAGCAGCCTTCTGTGAAAGTATGGAGTTTAACTTCAAGATATAGTCAGATAGCTGATTTCCTGGCTGTTCAGCTTCAACCAATAGATTCATTTCCTGAACAAGTATAGTCATAATTAGTCCAAGACATGTATCGAAGACAAAAAATGAATCTGAAAGAAAATGTCACCGACCTCCTTAACAATGTCTATGGTCTTCTCTACTTGTCTTCGATGAGCAGTCACAAGATCATCCTCTTCCTGGTTGCATTCACATAAGAATTTGTTAGAAATTTAGTGATTAATTCTAAAAGTAGTACTGGATTTGGAAGGTGTGGTTACCTTCAAGAGGGCCATAAGATCCTCATCAGAACTAGAGTTGCTAGCTTCAAAGTCTTGATCATTCCTCTGCTTCACCTGTGCACCAATCTTCCTCTTGTGTTCCAGAAGTGATTTTTGGTTCCTCTCGACCTTTTTATAATTTAATTGTGATGATTTATCTTTTTCATAGGCCTGATTGGTGTAATCAAAGTCATCTTCAGTAATGCCAATTGAACCACCATTCTCACCTTTATAATAATCTGAATAATCAGATGCAGCAAAATTTCCTTCTATCCTTCCACTAAGAACACGATCCACCATAAATGGTGGTGAGGGTTCTTTTTCAAATTGTTTCGACCAACCAAACCTGCTCTTTTCATTGGTAACATATGTTTTGTTATCCTCAAAGGTTGGTTCAGTTGGTAAAGTGGAAGATAAGGGCAGTGTGGTAGACTCTCGAAGGTTTGAAGATGAAGGCAACTGATCCCTTTTGGAGCTGTTCCCTTTTGATAAACTCTTTACCCTAAATTAAAAGGGAAAAAAAAAAGAGGATGACATATTATCCAAATCAACCATTTCTTTGCTCCAGCTACTGTTAAATTTGAGTAATGATATGTGCAACCAAAATATGCATTTAAACATTACACACAGTAACGTTACATTATTTTTTAAAACAATAGATCACAGTTTGAATAAATGTGATTGACTAGGTTAAACTACAATTCATTGTGTGTAAAGTTTAAATGCATATTTTGGGTGCACATATCTTTACTCTCAAAAAATTGAAAAAAAAAATACCTGTCTGCGTATCTTAGTGTATTGAGTGTGTGTTCACATGATCCCGAACTTGGTGAGATACATGATATCATAACAGTTCGTGAGTCACCAACAAATGAGTCTCTAAGCACTTCAGTCAACTTACTTCCTCTAAAAGGAATGTGGCCTTGGTCATTATCGAGAGCTCTAATGCATTCTTTCAAAGCCAGTAAACTTTTGTTGATTTCAGCACCTTCCATTCTGCACAAAATAAAATAAAAATATTTACTTGCAGTTTCTCACAATAATGGTTGTTGATACATAAGATAAACAAGCAGAACAGCAATTAATCATGCCCTTGGTCCTCTTTCTGACATGGAAGATTTCCTGATACCCATCTCCTTTACTCTGTAAGGGTTAGGCTATGCTGTAAAGGTCTAAGTTATAAAAGACTACTTAAATTTTGAGAAAAGAATACTCTACCTTGTCTGTTTGTCATTGTCAGTAGTATCTGCACCACGCTCACTTCCAGCAAGATCTATGAAGGATAGTTTGCCTACAACTCGAGCAGGCTTTAATTCAGTGCCATCAGTTGATCTCTTGATGCATAGCTGAAGTATAGCATGTGATCTTGAAGATTCCTCATTTGCACCGGTTGTACCTGTACTTCTTGTATTACTGCCCTTCTCAATAAGCTCCTTAATTGTCTCCACATTAGTCACCTTGTATTCTTGCAAGCCCACAATACAAACCTGTTGTTTACCATCCTCTCGCATACAAAGCTTTCTGCAAAAGAAGAACTCATTCAGAAAAAGGTAAATAAGATAGATGCATGTGTTTTCTGCGGACAGGCTGAAACAACTTACCTTCGATCATTTAAGAGATCAAAAAGCTTCCCTCCATATATCTCAAAGAAGCTTACAAATAACTGAAAACCTTGGTTCCTGTATGTTTGGTGCATTAATCGTAAAATATCTTGGGATGCTTTGAGTGGCAGTGGTTGCATAGTATAAGTCTTACCACTCCCTGAACAAACATAGAAGATTACTTCAAGCTCATGCGAAACAATGTACAATGAATGAACAGGAAATGGGAAAGAAAAACAAATTGAATATGGAAAAAATAAAATTGAAGTCTCTCCAGAGTATGGAACTTTACATAAACCCAGAGTTTTAGCAGAAAGACATGAAGTAGTTTAGTATACTACTACTTGGGGATGGATGATAATCAGCAGAAGTAAAAAGAGATAGACCTTGGAGGGTTAGAGGATTTTTTTTTTTTAAATGACAAACAGAATCTTAAGAGAAAAGTAGATGAAGCCTCTCCAGTAACAATGAAGGCTAAATTTTGTACCCCATTCTTTAGTATAAAAAATTAATCTTCGGTTTCTTAATGCGTGGGTGAGATATACGAGTTCTAATATGACTAGCACAAGAAAACCAAAGTGACCACCACTAGACTTGTTTTTCTAATGTGAAAGTTGTCAATAAGAATATGAAGAGTTATAAATTGGGGAGAGGTGCATTCATCTTTGGCAATTTTAACTTTACATATTGTGCAGTAAAACGATTTAGTAGCAGAAATTGGTAAAGATATTAGGATTTAATATGCCTAAGTTATAAAGCACTTGCCTGTTTGTCCATATGCAAAGCAGGTTGCTTTTGTTTTGTGGAAAATCAGTGGAACTACAGGCTCCACACTCTCAGAGTATACCTTGCAAGGCAAAATAAAACTCATCAAGCTACCAAAGCAGATTAGCCAACCATGTGCTATGAACTTAAGCTTTTTGATATACTCACTTCATCATTTGAAACATCCTCGTCAAGCACAGCATCAAAAACAAATTCATGCTTCTCAATATATTCCGTCAAGTCAACCTGAAGGGGTAGTGAATCATCAGACCTTTCCTTTCTTTTATATTTTTGCTTTTAGTTTAATCAAGAAGACAGATTTTGGAGAATATCATATAGCAGTTCCTCCATAGCATAGAAAATTTAAGGAAACACAGTACAAGCAAACTAAAATAATCACTTCTTACAGTTAGACTTAGATCCAAGACTTTCTCACTTTAAAATAAACAAATTCAATCAAAAGTCAATATTGCACTATTGTTAGATTTTTGAGAAAGAGAGAAATGGTATAATATAATGAGTATTAGAATTGATTCATGATGTTAAAACAAATAAAATCATCCAGACATAGATTCGTTTACCTTGAGTTTTGTTTCATGAACAGTAAGACAATTAGAATTCGGTGCTATTGTTATTATGTCTTGCTCCTTTTTCGACATTTCCCTTTTATTTAAAGGTCTCTTGCGCACCTGATAAGATTTGTCACCGAATAATTTATACCAAAAAGAAAAAGCCAGTAAACAGACAAAAATTTCACGGTTTACTTCTTTGCAGTGGTCATATGATTATAAAGGAGGGATAATAATGTTGCAACTGGAAGCTTTAAAATAAATATGGTGTTCCAAGTTGTCCAAAAAATCTCACAATCCACTGATTGTACATATGATGAAAGAACGAGTTTTTATTTTACATGGTATCAAAGAGACCTACCACAACTTTGATTTTTGCAACATTGTTGGCTCTTTCTTTATCAGCTGCGAAACTTTTAAGAAGAGCATTATCATTTTGACCTCGTGCTCTGCCTGTAAGCTTGTTGTTGGAGAGAAATGACTCGGAATCATCAAAACTTTTGCCACGACCGGGTTGGTGTCCATTATATAGGCTGGTACTCGCAGGTATCTAGCAATTCCATTCAAAGCAACAAATATCAACAGTTTGCACCCATATCTTACCCCCAAAAAATGTATAATTAAGTAGTATAAATATGCAATTAAAGCTCAAAATGGCTTTGTTCATGTTCATCCAGATTTCGGGTACCGAGAGTGAATTGGGGATCTATAAATTCTGGGTTTATCTCAAATAAAAAAATTAATATGTATAGGGGTTAAGTCTATTTTTTCTTTCTCTATCATATGATCACAGATAACACCCCAAAAAAATGCATATTTTGACGCATTTTTTACGTCCTGATATCTGGGTATCGCTCTAGCTACTTAAAACAAGTTAAATACATCTTAAATAATATTCATATATATACACACATATCAATCAATGCGCCAAAAATCATTAAAAAGATAGTATAGTTCATGAGCAGAAGCCGACGCTAGCGATTGTTTTAGACCTGTGAGCTACTCGAATTAAAGGTAAACACTTACTTCTTTTTTAAAATAATTATAATATAATGATAAAAAGCCTAAGATAAGGCTAACCTCAGGCAATAGCTCAGTATCAAAGGAATGCAGATCGAGCAAGCCAGGGCTGAGCTCACTCGGTGAGAGTTGATCCTCACCATACCTCCTCAAGCTAGAAGATCTCGTGGAAAGTGAAGACGCAAAAGCATCCGGCGGAGAAAGATCGCTGCCGCTCCGGCCAATTCTGCTGGTTCTGGAGCCATAGAGCCCAAAATCCTGTTTAAAAACAAAAAAACTCAGTTTCCGTCACCCAAACACATCAATCTAAGCAGTAGCTAGCCTGGGAGGTATAAAACAATAATAGGGTTTTTGAATGAAAATATGTACACATATATAAACGAAGAGAAAAAGAGAGGACCTGCGATAGATTGTTGGAGGAAGACTGGAACCACTTGGAGGAAGAGTCTAGGAAGTTGTCTGAGTACTGCCGCTGGTGATGCACCGCCGGATTAGATCTCGACAGCTGTCTCCCCACCGCATTCATCTTTTCCAATTAGTCTGTTTCCTTCCCCGACGGTCACCGTCCGTCGTTGAGCCAAAAGAAAGAGCTCAAAATAATCTATAATTCTTTAATTAGTATTGAAATATGTATAATTGGCCGGTGTGTAGATGTAAAAAATTATGAATGATAAAGAGAAATGAAGAGGAAAGCAAGCGTTAGCGGTGAAGTAATGATGATGATGGGTAGCTAGAAGAAAAGATTACAAAGAAGAAAAAAGACGATGATTTAGCTTGGAAACTTTTGATTGCAATTTTCTTGGTATTTTTCTCGTGAAACAAACAATGGGAGTTGAGAGATATTTTGATATTTGAAAGTTTGAAAATAAGGGAAAAAGATAATAATAATAAGGGCCGGAGGAGCGAGTCTCGAGTGTCGAGGAAAGGAATATAATATACAGTACTGGAAATGTCCGTACATGTATGTGCTCGGGACTCAGTAGGAGAATAGAATACTAAACCAGGACTACAGAACTAGAAGACCCGCGCGTGTGTTCACTGCTTAAAGGAAGAATTATACCACAACAAGTGGCTTGGGTCCCACCTGTTCTCGTAATTAAACCTAGACGTGGAGACAAAATGGATTGTGTTTTTTTTTTTTCTCTAATTATTATTAAGGTGATGGAATGGAATGGAGTATATTTGTTTGAATAAAAATAAAAGATAATTGCCAAGAGAGTGCCCAATATCATAAGTAGGTCACTATTGGTATTGGTTCAAGTGATTTCTGCACAACTCATTCTAATAATATTTTATATTATATTTTTAAATTGTAATTAAAAGATTTTTTTATTTTTTATTTTTTTTGAAATATAATTTATTATTAAAATTATGAAATTAGGGATTTGTAATCATAACTTCTCATTTTAGAAAATTTTCACATTAACATTTATTTTTTTAAAAAACACATATATATATATATATGTCAAAAACTAAATAAAAACCGTGATATTTTCACATTGGCATTCATTATTTTATGATGTTAGATTATTTCAAGATTGTATTTTTTATTGATCATTGATTATTGTTAATGTCACTGTTTATTTTTTTATAAACAAAATAGCATATTTTTAGTTTTATTTTAGAAAGAATAATAATAATTTTGTTTATTTTTGTGTTTATGCTCATGATGTCATATTTAATTTTTTGGATTGTTTTGTAACTTAATTTTTTTTCCTTTTATGAATATATAGTTATGTTTATATTTATTTTATGAATATTTCTTGCTATGAATATACAGTCAAGTTTATGTTTATTTTTTTTAAAACATTATTTATTTTGTCAATGTTGAATGAATATATTGTACTTTAAACAAATTTATTTATTTTTTTAATTGTTATTTTTTACTTTAAATTGGTAGATATACAAATGTACATTTGTCATATTTGTGTATCTTTTTTCATAAAATAAACAGTAAGATATATGTTAGACAATAACGCTTGTATTATTCACCGTTTTCAATTTTTTTTTCATGATATAGTAAAATAAACAAAAATATTTAATTTAGACGGGTATGTTATAATTATACATAGTTTTTTTTAAAAAAAAAACTTTATAAACAAATAAAAAAATAATACATAACAATAGCAATATCAGGTTATAGTTATATAAACATTTTTGTTAATTTTTTGCTCAATGAGTTCTTTTATACTGAAAAATTTTATGTTTATATTTGGAATAAAATTGTTCATTTTTTTTTCTATATAATAGTTTGTCAGATTAAACAATTTTATTTATACAATTTCTTTTGTGTTTTGTTAAATTGGTTATTTAAGTTCATATAATTATTTATAAAAATGCTTCAAAACACATAATCATTTTTTCATGTAAACGTTTTCCAAAATAAACATATTTGTTTAGTTTTTTTAACAATTTAAATTGAAAAATATATTTCAATGTGTTGATCGAACCAATAATTATCCAAAGATTTCAATTTTAAACTTAGTCAATTTCATTTCAAAAGCACGTAATCATATGTTATGCAGATCATCTTGATAAATCAAATATAGATATATATATATATTAAAACAAAATTGAGATATAAGCAATGAGAAAAGCTTACATTGCTAGAAAAAATTCAATAGCAGCTCTAATAGTAGACATTGTTAGGACTAGTTTTGGTATGTTTTTATGGCATGTTTTAAGATGCAATTTTAATCTTTTATTTGGTTTTGTGCGATATTATGCCGGTGTTTATTGTGTTTTCAGGATTAAGTGTGGTTATGAAGGAAATAGTTTGAAATTTGAGGAAAAGCCCTTAATTCTTGAAGAAACGGTGTTAAACAGGCTAAGGAATGGAAACTAGGCGAAACCGGGGGTCAAATTGATGATATGGTGAAAAGTTGGAATTAGAGCCGCAGCTCTATGGTGTAGAGCCGTAGCCCTAAGAGTTACAGAGAAGAGAAAAAAATTATGTCAGCATTAGAGCTGCAGCTCTATCAGACAGAGCTGAGACTCTATTAAAATCTGAATTAGAGTTGCGGCGCTACAAGAAGTCAGAGACGAATTCTGGATGGCAAAGTGGACTAAAGCTACGGCTCTATCAAGTGGAGTCGCGGCGCCAGTCCGTACGGAAGCCGAAGTTAGGGCATTTTTCAAGGGCAATTTTATCCTTTCGCACATAATTAATTAGGGATTATAAAAGCTTTCTTAATGACGTTTTTAAGAGAAGATTAACCCTAGGAGACGGCTAGAGGCACATTGTAGAGGATTGCAAGTGGAGTCGAAGAATTCCTCAAAGTTTTCTTCTTTTCTTCTAATCTACTTTGAATTTCTGTATTTTGGATGCTTTTTATTTCTTCTATGGCTATTATGAATTTGATCATGAACTAAACTATTTTTCTAGGGTGTTAATGGATTCTCCTGAACCTTTATTTTAAATTAATGCAAGTTTTATGATTTCAATTTTATCTTGTGATTTATTCAATTTGATTCTAATGCTTGTGAATGATTGATCACCATTGACATGAAATATATGATTTTGATTCGAAATCTGAGACGTGAGAATTGAATATGCTATAATTGAATAAACATAGAATTCATATTAGGACGAGAGTACCTGTGTGGTCTGTGTAGTTTTAGGGTTGTAAATCTTAATGCCTATCTTATGTTTATTTATCACAGAGATGTAGAAAATTTGCATAGGATTGAGACTTATATATCCTAGTACGAATATAAGTTATTATTGTTGACCTGCTATCACATGAGAAAAATTGAATAGTAAGATTTGTGTTAATGAGAATTAAAGAGGATGGTTGATGAAATTAATTGCCCTAGTTTTTAATCCATTAAATTTTCTTAACGTTGTTTATTTTCAGTTCTTGAAGTTAATTTCAGATTATTGTTTTATAATTTTAGTTAATTATTTTGACTCAATTATCGTTAGCCAAATAGAAATAGGAATTAAGTTTGGTACTTAATATACAGTCCTCGTGGGAACGATCTCACTTACTCTTTATTACTTGTTACGATTGCGTACACTTGCGTATCGATTTTACACAACAGTCTGTTACATCAATTTTAAAAGATGTATATTTCAGATCAACACACCTGGTTGCCCTTTAAAATAATAAACATATTTATTTTTCTTATAACTAAACCTGATTTTTTTTATTCTAGTCACCACGTTGCAAATAGTCTTAGGTTATTTGAAGATAGTGATTCAAATTTGTTAGAAATGGTGCATATTTGTTGTGTTTGCTCATTTAATTGAGATAATATTTTTGTATATTATATAGTTAATATTTGATTTATTCATTGAATTCATATAACATTGGTGAGAATGTATATTATATATAGGAAGTTACAAATAAATATACATATATATATAAAAAAAAAAAAAGGAAAAATGGCTAAATTAGTGAGATTGTATTTTTATAATTATGTTTATTAAAATGTTATATATTGTATATAATTTTATAAATAATATATGTGATATTATTATATTAATTATTTTACTTTTGTTGTATGTAACGCCCCAACTCCTGGGACCGTTACGGTGTGCCTTGTAAACAGTGCTAAACTCGTTAATCGAGTCATTTGGCCAAAATCGTGATCTAAGTATGATTAGCGGTTTAGGGGTTAAACATTTAGGTTAAGATGTAACGTTTCACTAGAACGTTTAATATATACATTGGGATCCCGAAAATATAAATTTCAGAGTTTATTACAGAAAATATTTACAACAGGCCGTTCTAAGCAGCAAAATAGGGTTCAACCCTAGTTCCACTTTAAACCTCGGCCGTGGCGGTCGAGCAGCTGCATATGTACACGTCATCACCTAAGCTCTCCAACTCAAGGATGGTCCAGCTTCCTCTTGCCTTTACCTGCACCACATAGCACTCGTGAGCCGAAGCCCAGCAAGAAAACATAACACTATACTTAAGCATTATTAAATGATTATCGTTATAATCAAACGGAGCATAAAGCTTCCAAACCAATGAGTAAACATCACATAATTCAAGAGGGGGAGTGGCTGTTAAGTAAGCCACTAGCCTCCAAGCTCTCTTTTCAGCGGGAGAGTGGCTGTTAAGTAAGCCACTAGCCTCCAAGCTCTATTTTCTAGCAAGAGAGTGGCTGATAGATAAGCCACTAGCCTTCAAGCTCTGTTTGTTCATCGACCCTCAGGGTCGGTCAGGCATTAATGCTCCTTGAGTCATTCAATGCTAGTAATCGATTAGATCTAATCTTCGTTGGCTTGCGTGAACCACGCTAAGACCATTCTGACTAATCAGTCAGCGCTATGTGACCAGTGTCCAGTATCACCGCCGAACTTGACAAATCAGTCACAGCTTCACAGCTGGTACTAACACCTTTGCCAATTCTGGGTGACCAGTGTCCAGTATCACTGCCGAACTTGACTATTCAGTCACAGCTTCACAGCTGATACTAACACCTTTGCCAATTCTGTCTGACGATTCAGTGCAACGTGACCAGTGCCCAGTATCACCGTCGAACCTGACTAGTGAGCCACGGCTTCACAGATGATACTAGCACCTTTGCCAAATCTGACTAATTAGTCAGTGCCATGCACAAATAAGCAATGCTATCAGTATGTATCATATGCCAATTATCCAAGAATAGGGCATTTAGCATGCTTACTAAACAGTTGCTAGCATATATCATGATCATGCACAAACTCAGAGACTCAAGCTCTGGCCAATCTCATATTCATCATTCATGGCATGCCCTAATCACATGTTTCTCGTGCATCACATGCATCACACTTAATCACCCAGCATGCCTCATTAATAATCATATGCAAATGGGCAAAATCATCAAGCATTCATTATGCTATTAATGTTTACATTTAAACATCCAACATGCATCAACCATAGCCATGCATGTCACATACGGGGTGCAGTTTTCTTACCTCGGGTTCGAGCGAGAACGATTAAAAGAAACGACCTTTGAGAACGATCAGCTTTTAATCCTTTAGCGGTCACCTAATCATAACCAAATATAAAACCTCATCAAAATGAGTAATTAAATACTTCCAAACCCAACCCAAGCCTCCGGAATATCAAATCCCACTCAACTAGGTAGTAGGATCGATCTTAGGTCCTTAGAGTTAAGTTCCCATCACAAAACCACCATTTAGTATTTTTTTTTTCCCTTAAGGGCCGCGGCCCTACATGGACCATGCTGCGGCGCGCCCCCCTGACAGAGCCTCCACCACCTTCTTCAAGCTAGGGCCGCGGCCCAACTTCGCACCAGCCATTTTTCTTCGTTTTTCCACTTCTAAAACCTTCCAAAAACTCATCTAAACATCTCCAAATCACCAAACCAAAGTTACCAAACTTCCCAATGGTCCTAAACCACCAAAACCTGAAGCTCAAACCAACCAAAAACTCAACAATTCACAAAGTCCAATTCTAAGCTTAAAAACTTAAGAAATTCAAAACTTAACTCAAAAACAGAGCACACCATTAAATTTATAACTAGAACTCACCTCAAACACGGTTTTGAATCCCCTTTAATGGCTGTGACAAGTTCCCTAGCTTCCCCCTTTGATCTCCAAGCTTAACTCCTCAAGGTGGCTCTCAAAATTCAAAGAAAAGGATGATGGAAAGTTTGTACGGGAGAGAAAGGAAGTAAGGATGAGGTTGGGCTCTGTTTTGCTCTGTTTCTACAGCCTACTAAACCTCATGTATATCCAAGCCAAATGACCTAAATGCCCCTAGGTCATTTAAAGGCTTCCAAGCACTCCCAAGGGTAAAATCGTCATTTTCAACCTATATCGTTAATCATAATTAACGCTCTCCAATTCCCGCTAATCTCAACATTCCCAAATACCAATAAATCATATCCCATTACCCTTTAATTTCCGGTAATGCTCTAATCATTAAATTCACCCCGAGACTCACCCCGAGCCTCGAACCTAAACCTATTATGACTAGACCGAACACTTACATCTCATGATCGTCTCATGCCGATAGCTCGAACCAATCCACATACAATGTGGTAAAATTATAATTAATCTCAACCATGCACCCAAATTACACAATTACGCCCACAGTGGCCAAATTACCAAAATGTCCTTGCATTTAAAATATGAGCCCATATGCATGCATTCACCATCATATAATAATATAATTCACATAAACATGCATATAATCATTACATATCATAATAAATCAATTATGGCCCTCCCGGCCTCCTAATCAAGGTCCTAAACCTTATTAGGAAATTTGGGACATTACATTGTATGTAAGTAAAAATTGTCTTTGGTTCAATTTAATATTGGGTTCCACATATTTGAATTTAATAAGTATTATGGAATATCGCTAATCAACCATAGGGTGTCACTTCACATGTTGTTGGGCACCTTAAGGTGTCAAATAACAATACTCAAAATAGAAAAAGAAAAATGATGGAGTAGGCGTTAATATAGTTTTCTTTTTTATATACATAAAATTAGATTTCAAAGTTTCTTTTTATTTGGTTTTCTTAATAGTTATATTTTTGATAGGTTGCTTATGCGTTATACAAAGAGAATGTGTGTGTGGCATTGAATTGAATTAATATGCTGGAACTTTTGGTGCACATTATTGAGATAGATTATCGAGCAACTATGTCTCCTTTTACTAAGAAAGTTACTTTATACAATGAACTTGGGTCTTTATTAGAAGATACAGCAAGTATGTTATCCAGATTTTCAAGAGTGTACTTAATACATGTTCATCATTTGGTCAATATGATTGCTCATGAATTAGTTGTACATACTTTTAGGGTGGATACACGACTTATTTGGTTTGATAATATCCCTTATTTTCTTTTGGATATTTATATTTTCTAGATTGTATGATATTATGATATTATCAATGAAATTATTGTTACTAAAAAAAATTATTATCTTTTATATAAAATAAACTGATAATAATAAATACAAAACATATTTTATTCCTTTATCAATAAATGACTACATGGTATGTCAAGTTGTTATATGAATATGAATGGGGAGATATAGAGTATTCTTCATAATAAAAAAAAGTAAGTTAATATATGAGTAACAAAAAAAATTAAAAATTGGATTGAGTAGTTGTTTGTTTTTAATAATATATATATATTATTTAGGGGTGTTTGCGCCATAAATACCTAATATTTACACTTATTAAAGTTAAATACTTAATCTTTTATTTTTCCGGTAAAAATACTCAATGTTCAATATGTGTTAAAGATAAATATATAATATTTTTTCTTTGCGGCAAAAATACCTAAAGTTGCTAAAACATTACTTTTGTTAGTACCTCATGTGTTGAAACTACTAAGCATATTGACTAACACAGACATTTGTCACTCTGTAATCAGTCAATTTCATATTTATTTTTTTTTTAAATATTTTAAATTAGAAAAATGAATTGAAAAGACATTTTAAATTAATACAAATTTAAAAAATATATATTTTTATAACAAAAATACCTAAATTACAGATTGATACATATCTGGTGAGTCAACACTTAACAGTTCAAACAGAGTCGGTATTGAAAAAAGTAATGTTTTAAAAACTTTAGGTATTTTTGTCGCAAATAAAAAATATTAGGTATTTATTTTTAACATATATTGAACATTGAGTATTTTTGCTGAAAAAATAAAAGATTAGGTATTTAATTGTAACGAGTGTAAAACATTAAGTATTTATGCCGCAAATATCCCTATTATTTTTAAGAAAATAAATAGCACTTTTTATTAAACATGAATCATAGGGAAAATCTCGGATGCACCTTCCAAAAAGGGGCACATCGGTGCAGCACTCTCTAGTTTTTGGCTTGGAAAGTATTTTCGGCGGAATTTTTTTTTACGATCGTGTATATTATAGTTATTTAGAGCATCTTGCAAATTTCAAGTAAGCTATAATTTAGCAATGCATCACTAATTTAGCACTCCATCAAAGATGCTCTAACTATCGAAGAAAAAAAATACCGCTGCAAAACTGCAGAGCATGCAATATTGTTTTTTTCATTTTTTTTTTAAAGGAAGTACTGTTTTTAAATATGTTCATTGATTTTTCACTCGTAAACGTTGATAAAATATGGTTGGCTTAAAGTTATTTAAGTTTCCATCTTTGTCTTCAATGTTACTTTATTACTATTTTTATTAAGTGAAAAAAAAAAAGTAAAAAGAATGTCACAATGGGTTGAACTTACTAGGTCACGTAATTGTGTAATTACTTGGTCGCGTAATTACAAGGGTAACAATTACTCTATATGTTAAAATTTAATTAATGTTTGAATGTCAAGTGATAATTACTTATAAATTCTTATTGTTATGTTTGACAAAAGAGTTAATAACTACACAGAAAAATAATATCATTTAATAAATATTATTCAAAATTAATAATTTTTAGTAATTACACCTAATTTCTCATGTGGGCTATGAGAATTTGAAAGTGTAATTGGAACTCCTCAATTACTTCCAATTACCTGGTTACTGTACAATTACATGGTCAGACAAACACGTCAAATCGAGCAATTACTCTGAATTACACTCAATTTCAATTACAAGCTGGCTTTCCAAACACACCCTTAAATACCAAAAAATAAAAATGGGAACAAGGAAACTATCCAAACATCCCATGTCAACATGGTGTTAAATTGGCTGGCTTTGACATTGAAACTAGACATTTGTCATATACTTATTGATCCAACTCAAAATTATATTCAAATATAATATAAATTGATTTGAAAAATAATATAAATAATTAAAGGGTATGATTTCGATGCAGCCACTTTTTTGGCTACATTGGTGTTGTCACTTTTTATTTTCGATACCTAGACAGTTATAATTCTATTATTTTATATGACGGTGTACATTGTAGTTATTTAAGACATCCTGTAAATTTTCAAGAAATTCTGAATAATCACCGTGTTGAAAACAAAGTTTAAACAGTCAAATTTTACATGCATATACAAAAAAATAGGCAAGTGTGCAACAAGTTATTTGAACATTGTTTTCGACACTGTAAATTATTTGGAATTTATTGAAAATTTGTAGGATATTGTACGCCCTAATTCTCCACGGGCTATTAGCGAGCTGAGGTATGGCATAATTATATCAGCCACATGGATGCCACATACCCGGAGCTTCTGTCGACCAGCTCCCACCTCTTTAGCTCGAGGTAACCAAAGGCTTACTAAGGTTACTAAGGAGTCGGGTCAGAAGTATGGACACCGCGGGTTAAGAAGACATCCAGCTCGAGGTACGAGCTTGAGTTGGAAGTTGTGACCCTTTATAAAGTCAACCACGCAATGTAAACATGCATATATCAGACATCACGTGTCTGATATATCCCTGAATTCTCGGACACGCAGCATAAACGTGCATGTTCAGGCACCCACGACTGGGTTGGGCCGTGCGACCCATTATCCCCCGTACCTATTGATTAGACCACACTTCATTTGTACGGTTTTAGGAATTAATCATGAATGTCACAAAAGTGACATGATGGGTAAGAAGGTCCACGGGATGACCCCCATTGCCAACCCCCAGGTGCCTTCTCCTATAAATAGGGAGACCCTGGGAGTTGCAAGGGGTTGGATTCTATTGTGTAAAGAAATACCCTGTAAAGAATATAAGAAAACTAGCAATAATATTGGCGGGTGGAGTAGAAGGATTTTAACCTTTGAACCACCTAAAAAAGTATTCGTATCACCATTTTATTTTAAGATCATTCATCTGTTACGGTTCGTTACTTAGCACTAATCTCATTCACTTATTCTATTAATTACCTGTTGGCGAAGAACCGCGTCAACAGTTTGGTGCTTTCATTGAGAGCTTGTTAGATTGGTGCTATCGCAAATACCCAACCATGGTGGTCACTCGCTCAAGACACGGTAACAAGGCGGACCAACGTGATGGGCAGGAGGCCCATCATGCCGCCATCTCCGATAATCAGAACCTTGAGGTTCAACAGCGGCCGGGCAAGCAGCCAATAGGCCAAGATGACACTGGAAGTTCGGCTCCTCGACCACCTAATCCGAACCCAGATTTCTACACGGCGGTAGAGATGGAGAATGCACAACTGAGGAGTCAGCTGGCGAAAGCTAACCAGCAGATTCAGGAGGTGTTGCCCCGACGAACCCCTCTTACAACCGACGTTAAAGTCGGAAATAGGCAAGGCGAGACTCATAAGTCCCGCCGTGGTAATCGGTCCAGGCCTAGCCGGTCGGTCAGACAGACCCCCGACATCAAACTCTACCCCTTCATCGCACCACCGAGAGACCACTTTCGAAGAGCTACCTAGGGCCGAGCAACAGCCGGTCGGTTCGAACTTCAACTCCTAGCTCGCTTCCACCTTCGAGTGTGCCCAGGAGGGCTCGAGGGAACTCGCGAAGGAGATCCGGGGAGGGCTCACAGCGACTGCCCATCCCAGCCAGCCGTCCTGCACCCCGCTCAGACCGCCGAGCGCAAGATCCGGAGGTTGGCAGAGCCGAACGGCCCCGACCTAACCTAATCCGCCCTGACGGGACCAGGATCGCATCTCCGGTCAAGCATCCTCCTTCACCCATAAGATATTCGTCTCCTCCTCAGCCAGTCCGAGATATTCCAGCTCATGGGAGCAGTAGGAGAAATCCACCTTCCGCAGGACCTTCCCATCGTAGCAGGGCGCCCAGAGAAGTCCCGGATCCTCACCCCCAGAGGCGGGCTCCAAGCTTCTCAAACGGGAGCTATTGGACCGGAAGTCGCCGAAGTGACCTTTCTAGCGGAGACCTGCGCCAACGCCTGAGCTCAGCGCAAAGTCCTCAAGCCACCCCGAGGGGCGACCTCCGAGATCGTCTTAACTCTCAGAGGGGAGACCCTGTGGGAAACAGCAGTCGTGCTCGCCAGTGGGAAGACCTGTCCGAGGTACGCGATAGCAGGAATGTCCCATATAACCTATCTCAAGATAGGAGGGACAATAACCCACCAAACGTGTACAATGGATCCGGAGCTGTTGAACAGCCCCGGAACAACCAAGGAAATCAGGACAAAACCCTTGAGCGCCTGGCTCAGATGGAGGAGTTGATGATGAAGCTCCTATCAGAAAAATAAAATGACGAATATGATTCCGGGGACGAACTCTTCGCCCCCAGCATAGCAGCAACGGCATATCCGCCCGGTTTCCGAATGCCGCACTTATCCAAATTCAACGGAGACGGAGATCCGTCAGATCACCTGGGTATGTTCAATACCCTGATGATGGCCCACAACATTGGCCCCGAGCTGAGGTGTTTAATATTTCCCTCCACCTTAACTGGGCCGGCCAGACAGTGGTTCAAATAGAGTAAGAAACAATCAATCAGCTAGTGGAAAACTTTCTCTATGGACTTCAAGAGAGCATTCCGAGCTTCCCAGGCTGCCCGCGTCAAGGTCAACACCCTGGCCAACGTAAGGCAACAACCCGACGAGCCTCTGAAGGCTTACCAGAGAAGATTCGCGAACGTCGCTGCTCGGGCCAGAGACACAGATGACAGCTCTAAGCTCATGGCTTTGAGGACTGGAATCCTCGTCAGAGGGGGACTCTGGAATGAGATACAAAGGAAGGGAGTCAGCTCCGTAAATGAATTCCTAAATAGGGCCCAGGGGTGGATCAACCTGGAGGAGGCACAAGCCTCATCTACAGGAACTAGCCAAGCCCCTGAGCAGCCCGCTGGAGTGGGAACGGAGGTCGTGACAGCGACCCAAACCGTTACACAGAATAACCAGTTTGGTGGATGCAAGAGAAAGGGGGGCAGCGAGGGCAACCAGGACGGCCCAAAGAAGAATAAGTCCGTAGAAAAATTTAAGCTGGTCTACGCGACTTATACGGAGCTCACCCACTCTAGGGAGAACATCTTCCTAGCAAATTCTGCTCGCCTCCCTTGGAAGAAGCCGGAGCCGTTAAAGCACTAGAAGGGAAAGCGAGACCCTTCCAAGTTTTGTCAGTTCCACAACGACATTGGCCACAATACCGATGACTGTAGACACCTGAAGGATGAGATCAAGACTCTCATCAGAGCCAGACCCTTGGCTCAGTACGCATGAAATAGGGTTTCCGCAAGCCGTCCAGCTCCGGAAGTCCCGGTCAGTCAACCCGGGTCTAGGATAGATCAGGACGTCCCTCCTCCAGTGATAGGAGGAGAGATCTCCACAATTTCTGGAGGTCCTCATTTGGCTGGCACGAGCAGAGGTGCCCAAAAGAGGTACGTCAACGAACTTAAGGCTCATAATGGAGTGGAGTTCGTCCCCGAGCAGCATCTGCCAAAGCAGCAACGATTGGAGAGGCAACCAATCATTTTTACTGAAGAAGATGCCAGCCACGTCCAGTTCCCTCATAACGACCCTCTGGTCGTGGCAGTGCAACTCGCCAATCGGAGGGTTAGGAGAGTGTTGGTCGATAATGGAAGCTCGGTAAACCTACTATTCCGGTCCACGCTGGAGAATATGGGTTTATCTGTCACCGAGCTGAAAGCAACCTCCATGATGCTTTATGGATTCTCTGGAGAAGGATCGGCGGCAATAGGAACGATCGAGCTGGTGATCACCTTGGGAGAGGGACCTCAGACAGTCTCAAAACTCCTCGAGTTTGTAGTCATCGATTGTCCCCCCGCATACAATGCCATTTTGGGTCGACCTACACTTATAACTTTTGAAGCCATTACCTCCATCCGCCACCTCACGCTGAAACTCCCCTCTTCCACGGGGATATGCACGGTCTGTGGCGATCAACTTGCTGCCAGGGAATGCTACAGCATTTCCATGAAGGGAAAGGTAAAACCCGGGCAGTTAACGATGACCGTCCAGGATGAAAATGAGGAATCTCAGGAACCTTTGCCTAATCCTGAGATTGAAAATCCTCAAAGTACCGAAGGGGAAAATGTCATCCTAAGTGATGATATTGACCCCAGAATAGGCGAGGATAAGTCCGAGCTCCAAGATATTGAAGAGCTCAAGGAGGTAAATATCGATCCACAGAATCCCTCGCAGATGGTTAAGCTCGGGAAAAACCTCTGTGGCAAGAGGAAGGCGAAACTGATCAAATTCCTGCAAGAGAACCTAGACGTGTTCGCATGGTCTCACGAAGACATGGTGGGAATCAGCCCGAGTGTCATCATGCACACCTTCCATTTGGATAAGAGCGTGCCAGCGAAATCCCAGAAACAGAGGCGCCTCGGAACAACTCAAGTTGAAGCCCTAGAAGAGGAAGTAGCCCGGCTCAAAAAGTGCAGCTTTATCCGCGAAGCTAAGTTCCTGGTCTAGGTCGCCAATCCTGTGTTGGTCCCGAAGCCCAACGGGAAATGGCGGACCTGCATCGACTTCTTCGATTTGAACAGAGCTTGCCCCAAAGACTGTTTCCCCTTGCCGAGGATTGACTAATTGGTAGACGCCACGGCGGGGCACGAGCTCATGTTCTTTATGGATGCGTACACGGGCTATAATCAGATTGCCATGAATCCAGTGGACCAGGAGCACACTAGCTTCATGATCCCAACTAACGTCTATTGTTACAGAGTCATGCCATTCGGGCTGAAGAACGCCGGTGCTACATACCAGAGATTGGTGAACAGGTTGTTTGCCAACCAGATCGGGAAGAACATGGAAGTGTACGTTGTCGACATGCTGGTCAAGTCGAAAATTGCCGATAACCATGTTTCCGACCTGGGAGAATGCTTCAAAATACTAAGAGAATACAGCATGAGGCTTAACCCGCAGAAGTACACTTTTGGGGTCGCGTCTGGAAAATTCCTGGGTTTCATTGTCAACACTAGAGGAATCGAGGCGAACCCCGATAAGAACAGGTCGTTGCTTGAGCTGCCCTCTCCTCAGTCGCAAAAGGACGTTCAAGGCCTGACAGCAAGGGTAGCAGCCCTTAATCGGTTTATTTCTAAATCCACCGACAAGTGCCTGCCATTCTAAAACTTGCACCGGGGGAATAAGAAGTTCGAATGGACAAAGGAGTGCAAACGTACCTTCCTCGACCTGAAAGCACATCTAGCCGAGCCGCCCGTATTGTCCAAACCAATGGCAGGAGAGCCTCTTTTCCTTTACCTAGTTGTCACAGAAGATGCAGCTAGTGCCGTATTGATCCGAGAAGAAGACCAGGTTCAAAAACCAGTCTATTACATCAGCAAAAGGCTTCTCGGAGCTGAGTCTCGATATCCGCTGATGGAAAAGATGACATTCTGTCTCATCACGGCCTCCTGAAAGCTCAGGCCATATTTCCAATCTCACTTAATACATGTCATGACCGATCAACCTTTAAGGCAAGTTTTGCAAAAAGCTGAAGCATTGAGACGTCTGTTGAAGTGGGCTATCGAGCTCAGCCAGTTTGAGATTTTGTACACTCCGCGAACTGCACTAAAAAGCCAGGCCCTGGCTGATTTTGTGGCGGAATGCACAGGATTCCAAGAAGATCCTGTGGAAGGTTCGCCCTAGGTCACCTCGGCCTAGGTGTCATGGAAGATCTTCGTAGATGACTCATCTAATGAGAACGGCTCCGGGGCTGGAATCATTTTGATATCCCCAAAAGGACATAGATTCCACTTGGTGCTGAGATTCGGATTCAAGGCATCCAACAATGAGGTCGAATACCAAGCTTTACAGGCCGGGCTAAGGGTCGCCCAAGAGCTGAAGGCCAGCTCCGTTCAGTGTTTCAGCGATTCCCAGCTCATGGTAAACCAGGTGCTAGGTGAATACCAAGCACGGGGACCAAGATGGCTGCTTACCTGGCCAAGGTAAAGGTCGAGCTATCCGCATTCGAACGGGGTTCAGTCGAACAGATACCTCGGGAGCAGAATGCCAACGCAGACGCCCTTGCAAAGCTCGCTACCTCCGGGGAGACGGAGACTTTGGGGTTAGTACCGGTAGAGTTCTTGGAAAAACCAAGCATAGAAGTCGCAGCGAAGGTCGAGATGATCGACGCCAGACCGACCTGGATGACCCCCATCTTCGAGTATCTCACCGAAGGAAAGTTACCTGAAGAGCGTAATGATGCACGGCGGGTACTTTACCAGGCTCCAAGGTATACAGTGGTAGATGGGATGATATACCGGTGTGGGCACTCTCTACCCCTCCTACGATGTGTTCTTCCAGGCGAAGCAAAGACCATTTTACAAGAAGTGCATGAGGGTTTTTGCGGAGATCACACTGGGGGGCAAAGCTTGGCCTTGAAGGTCTTGAGGCAAGGATATTACTGGCCCACTTTATCGAAGGACTCGATCTCGTACGTCAAGAAATGTGACAAGTGCCAACAATTTTCCACAGTTGCCCGAGCTCCCCCAGTCGAGCTAAAGATGATCTCGTCCCCGTGGCCATTCGCGGTCTAAGGAATCGACTTGGTTGGCGCCCTCCCTACTGGAAAAGGAGGAATCCGTTATGCAGTGGTGGCTATCGACTACTTCACCAAGTGGGCAGAGGCAGAACCTTTGGCAACAATCACTTCCAAGAGAGTCCTCGACTTCGTGGTCAAAAGCATTATCTATCGGTTCGGGCTGCCAAAGAAAATCGTATCAGACAATGGGACGCAGTTCAACAACGACCTCTTCACTGAATTCTGTGAAAGGTACGGCATTGTGAAAAGCTTCTCCTCCATGGCCTATCCCTAGGCAAATGGGCAGGTTGAGGCCATCAATAAGACACTAAAGGCGAGCCTTAAGAAGAGACTGGACGAAGCCAAGGGAGTCTGGCCAGAACAGCTCCCCCAGGTACTGTGGGTATACTGGACCTCGCATCGAACTCCTACGGGTCATACTCCTTTCTCCCTAGCTTTTGGGAGTGATGCAGTGCTTCCTGTCGAGATAAAGGTATCTTCGCATAGAGTCTAGGCGTATGACCAGGACCACAATCATGAACTGCTTTGCGCGTTCCTCGACCTGATTGATGAAAGACGAGAAGATTCGCAGCTCCAGCTCGCGTATTATCAGCAAAAAATCACTCGTTATTTCAACTCAAAGGTCAAAAAGCGTGCCTTTAGCATTGGCGATCTGGTCCTCAGGAAAGTCTTTTTAGCCAGTAAAGATCCCAAAGATGGAATATTGGGACCGAACTGGGAAGGGCCATATCAAATAACCGAGGTCATAAAGGAAGGAACCAACAAGTTAGCTCGGCTTAACGGAGAGGCAGTCCCACGAACTTGGAACGCCATCCATTTGAAGAAATATTATCAGTAATACCCTTGTAAGGCTTACTCAGAAAGGCCATTTTTTGTTTATTAAGCAATGAGAATTAAATATTTTTTCATTATTGTGTATATTTGCGAATGTAATCTCAAGTAACCATGAAAGACCCTTTCCTAATTACTTGGGGGGCATATGGTGCCTGGATACAACCAGGTTGCGCTAAAGACTTAGAAGTTGATTCAAATCGATTGATCGATGTTTTTCTTAAAAAGTACGAGATATTGATAAAGGATTAACGCGAACTAAGTCGTATCCTGGATATAACCAGGTCGTCCTAAAACTTAGAAGTTAATTCAAATTGATTGATCGGTGTTTTTCTTAAAAAGCACAAGATATTAATAAAGGATTAACGCGAACTAAGTTTTCAAATTAACGTCCTGGATGTAACCAAGTCCTAAAACTTAGAAGTTAACTCAAATTGATTGATCAGTGTTTTTCTTAAAAAGCACGAGATATTAATCAAGAATTAACGCAAACTAAGTTTTCAAATTAGCGTCCTGGATGTAACCAGGTCCTAAAACTTAGAAATTAATTCAAATTGATTGATCGTTATTTTTCTTGAAAAGCACGAGATATCAATCGCAAATTAACGCGAACTAAGTTTTTAAATTAATGTCCAGGATGCAACCAGGACTTATCTTAGAAGTTGGTTCAAAATTGATTAACATGTTTTTTCCTAGAAAAGCATAAAATATCAATCACAACACCAACAAAAACTAAGACTATTACCAAAATGCATAGAGGCAAAAGGATGTAAATCAATTAAAAACAAAAAGTTGATAAAGCCAATTGTCTCAAGGTTAGAAAACCTCATACAAAGTTACAAAAAAAAAAGTGTTCGAATGGTAAAAAGAAAAGAAGTCCTAGGCCCCGCCAGGCTGCTCCGATGAGGTCACCACCTCGCCCTCCTGCTCGGCGGCTGCGGAAGTCTCCCCGGTCTCGGAGGGCATCTCTTGCTGAAGGCAAGCTTTGAACTTCTCCAGGAAGCTATCCCATGCGTCCGCCCACAGAAAGGAGAAGTCACCATCTGGGTTGAAGACCCAGCAGTGGTACAGCATAGCCTCCATGGAGGAGCTGGAGGATGCCCTCTCCATCGCCAAAGCGGTCTTGGCCTACTCGGCCTCGGCTTTCGCGGTGTCCAGTGCGGCCCTGGCCTCCTCGAGCTTAGTCCTCGCAGCGGCTAGGGCGGCCTTGGTAGCCTCGGCCTCCTACAGCTTAGGTCGAGATGCGTCCAGCTCAGCCTGCACAGTCTCCAGGGCATCCTTGGCATCCTGCTCCTGCTTTTGGGCAGTCTTAAGGGCGGCCAGTACAGTTTGATGCTCGCCCCTCATATCATCGAGCCTGGCCCTTGATCGGGAGATGCTCCGGTGAAGAGCCAAAGCACCCTGCAAGACCAAAAGATAATAAGGCAACTGCCTTAGAGAAAAAAACAAACATGTGATGCATACGAGCAAGGAATACCAATGGCAAGGCCAACTTACCGTGAGAGCCATCCCCAGCGAAGACTCCATCACGTTCTCCGAGCTCCTTGTCTCGATCGCCCGCAGGTCCCTCTCGGCGGCATTGTAATAATGGTCCACTGTGTAGCTCGTCGTCTCGTAGACCGTCCCCCGAAAGACGTCGGGGATCTTCTCCAGAGCCCGGGGGTTCACCGGGACACGCACCTCAGGGGTTGTGGTTGACAAGGTCCCGAGGGGCACCTCCGTTTCCCGAACATGGGCGGGAGCACGCGGAGGAGGCGGAGGCATCTTCATTGCAGGAGGGGGTGGAGGCACTTTCTCCTGAGCTGCTGGAGCCTGGTTTTTCCCCTTCGCAGGGGACTTGGAGGTACTCCCGATGGCCTTCTTCGCCAGCTGGAGCTTTTTCACCATGGGCCCGGAGGCCCCAGAGGAAGGGTTCCCTCCAGGGAACATAGCTCGCAAATTGTTGCTCTCGGGCTGAGACATCTCCTCTGTAGAAGCAAAGACAAAGCATTAATACGTGTAAAAATATTTATGCAAGACAACAAAAATAAAAGGGAAAACATATCTCAAGTATATATTGAAAGGGATCCTACCTTCCGAGCTAGAGGAGGAATCTATGGTCACGACCACCGGCCCCGGAGCTGCAGCGGGGGAATCTAGGATAACGACTTCACGGGCTGGAAGAGGCTCTGGGTCTGAATCTGGCTCGGCACTAGACTCTTCTACGTACTACCTAAGACCCGGAGCTACTATGCCTTCCCAAAGGGAGGGCCATGACCGAAGATTGGTCCCATACTCCTCAAAAAAGAATGACCTAAAGGCTAGGGTATTATCTACGACTACAGTACCCCTAGGGCGGCTCATTTCATATCCCAGCACGAGTTGGTCAACGCATTGGAGTAAGGTTACGTCGTGGTCTGGGTCACTTCGATGGCGATGAACGGGCTGGCTGGGATTGAACCTAGCTAACCGAAGGTCTGCAGTGGCCCTATATAAGTCCCTAAACATATAAGGATTACCTTGTCCGGAGGGGCCGCCTGCTGCTCCGGACCGGGCCCTCTCTGCATCTGTTTCTTGGGCGACCTCCAGCACCCACTTCCGCCGCACGAGGGGCACCTCGTCCTCCTCGTCCTCTTCTTCTCCCGTGGCCTCCTCCTCGGGGATGGGCGCCATATAGCGAGGTGGAGGGAGGCCCTGCAGTCTCCTCAAGGCCAGATTCTGGCCTGGGGAGATAAGCTTGCACGCCAGCATTGTCTCGTCGAACACGAGCTGGCGATAGTCCTTTTCGCTGGGGGGCAGCCCCGCCAATGTCTCGTATTGACCCCCGAGGGTCACGGACTTGGCCGTCGTTGTGAAAATGGCTGCATGATGGTTTCTAAGTCAGGAACTAATAAAAGAAGCTAGTCAGTAATCAACTTACGAGCTAAGAGTAAAGGGTACTTACGAGGGCGGTTGAAATAGTGATGTTCGCAATTGCGAAACCCCTTGGACATGAAGAACTGGTCTTTAAAGTCGTTGGGGTGGCTGGGCAGCTCGATGACCGCAATCGTGTTTGGAAAACGGGTCAGATAGTAAAACCCGTCGCCTCGCCCCCTCTGCTCTGGGCTGGCCTTGAGGCAGAAAAAGTAAGGATGTCCGCCGGCGTAAGAACTCTCATTCCTGCTTGAGGAATAAGAATCTCAACCCCGCTAACAAACGATATGAGTTAGGGGGGAGCTGGAAAGGAGCCAGCTTCACGTAATTGAGAAAATCCGTGAAGTACTAGTCCAGCGGAAGGAAGGCCCCAGCCTTGAAGTGCTCGTCGCTCCAGGCCGCATATTCCTCATCGAGCAACGCGCAGCTTCGCTCGCCTTCTAGGGGAGGTCAGGCTTTTAGGGCGCCCCTCCCAATCTCAATTTTATGGGAAAGGAATATCTTATTCACTTTCCCCTGGCTGGTGATCTTCGAGATGATCCTCTCGGCCTCGAAGAAGGCGTCAGGCCCCACCTCGAGCTCTTGCTCCACGGCCAGACCGAAAACGGGGATTGGAGAATCCGTGACCACCTCTTTTCCTTTGGCTTGCTGAGAAGACAAGCTGCCAGCAGTCTTCTTAGGGGCGTTCTTCTTTGTTCCCATCTGGTCGCCTAACAAACAAAAGAAGAAAATTTAGAAAAGGCGACCTAAGCATAAGAAAGAATCTGACGCGAAGTGTTCCCTTTACACGGGCCGAGGTAATCTCAGCCCGTGGAGAGTGAGACCACGCGGTTCTATGAACACGCGCCTGTGCTCCCAACGGGTCCTCGATTACTCGAAATCCGTGTGTCAGGAGGGTCAAAATAAAAAAGTTTGCCTTGGAAGGAAAGTTTCAGTAGGCAAACAGTGCAAAACCGCCTATGAAGCGTGTCCCCTAAGCTACCCGGTTTTTGCACCCTAAAAGTTGGTTATTTCAAACAGGCATACAAAAATTCTACCCATAAAATTTCCCCAGAAAGTGTACCCTTTGAGTCGTACTCCTAAGTGGTTTTTTCTACTGTCGATGCCCTAGAATAAAAACCTACGCCTATCATACCCACAAAAACCAGCAGAATACTGCATGCGGCTGCAGAAACAATTTACCCAAGCAACAGTGAAGAGGAAATTTAAAGCATGCATAAGCGGAGAAATTATAGAATGTTTTGCTGTGAGGAGGCTGAAAGGGTCGTCTGGGTTAGAGTCCTGTTGAAATTGCTGGTGCCAAAGCCTCAAAGGAGCTCTCGCGCCTGAACTTCTGGAACGCTGGGAACAGTAACCAAAAGAAAGGGAGGGTTTTTTAAGATAGAGAAGAAATGAGAAAATAAGAAAATTTCCAAATGAACGGGTGGCCCATGCGTAAGGTGGCCACCCCTTTTATATACGTAAGAGGCCAAGTGAGGAGGGCCGTTGGATTGCCTTGATGTAGGATACGAGGATCACTACTCGAAAGGCGAAACGACGGCCGAGTATAGGCTAGGCCATTTAATGCGGTTCTCGGAAGATGTACCGTCACCAACCACGATGCTCCACGTGCTCGACGCTTGCGTAATGGGCGGAATGTGAAGAGTCCACAAGGAAGCCTGAAAGCCCCCACTGTGGCCCCAGGTGACGTTAGGTGCCACGAGCAGAGGCTTGGGGGCAAATGTACGCCCTAATTCTCCACGGGCTATTAGCGAGCTGAGGTATGACATAATTATATCAGCCACATGGATGCCACGTACCCGGAGCTGCTGTCGACCAGCTCCCACCTCTTTAGCTCGAGGTAACCAAAGGCTTACTAAGGTTACTAAGGAGTCGGGTCAGAAGTATGGACACTGCGGGTTAAGAAGACATCCAGCTCGAGGTACGAGCTTGAGTTGGAAGTTTTGACCCTTTATAAAGTCAACCACGCAATGTAAACGTGCATATATCAGACATCACGTGTCTGATATATCCCTGAATTCTCGGACACGCAGCATAAACGTGCGTGTTCAGGCACCCACGACTGGGTTGGGCCGTGCGACCCATTATCCCCCTTACCTATTGATTAGACCACACTTCATTTGTCAGGTTTTAGGAATTAATCATGAATGTAACAGAAGTGACATGATGGGTAAGAAGGTCACGGGATGACCCCCTTGCCAACCCCCTGGTGCCTTCTCCTATAAATAGGGAGACCCTGGGAGTTGCAAGGGGTTGGATTATATTGTGTAAAGAAATACCCTGTAAAGAATACCAGAAAACTAGCAATAATATTGGCTGGTGGAGTAGAAGGATTTTAACCTTTGAACCACCTAAAAAAGTATTCGTATCACCATTTTATTTTAAGATCATTCATCTTTTACGGTTCGTTACTTAGCACTAATCTCATTCTCTTATTCTATTAATTACCTGGTGGCGAAGAACCGCGTCAACAGATATCTTAAATGATTACAATGTATACAGTCATATAAAAAAGCAGAGATTATAACTATTTAGGTGTCAAAAATAACTGAAAAATAAAAAGTGATTACTCGGGTGCAGCCAAAACAATAGCTTCTATAATTAAAATTATTTGTAATAAAAAGAAATTAGATTAATATGATACTCAAACCAAAATCAGATATATATACAAATTAATTAAACATAATACAATCACAAATTTAAGAATTTTTTCATTAAATACTTTGTTTTATTTTATTTTAAATCTATGAATCATCATTTTTTGATATAAGAAAATCCCAAATCACAATTCAAAAAAATATTTGATGCCTAAATCATATATTCAACCCAATTCACAATTTCAATTAGTCTTTAACAAGATTCAATCAATCCAGATCATCACAACCATAAAAAAAAAAAAAACAAATGTAAACAAATTTTAAATCCAATAATATAAATAAAAAAAAAACATTATAACTCTATCGTCCCTCACCTCTTATTTTCAACCCAACATAATCACTCACCCTCCCATTTAATCTAACAATCTTTGGCCGCTAGCACTACCATCTCGTCTAAGGAACCTACTACCCATTTTTGAGCTTTGGCCACACCTACACTTCCTCACTCATTCTCAGCCATCATAATGCTTCAACCTCGTTTGTGCCTTCTTACCTATGCCTGCACCTCCTCACCCACTCTTAGCCATCACAGAGCTTCAATCTCACTCGTGCTTTCTTACCTACGCCCACACCCCCTCACCAACGCCCAACAATTGTGAATGACATTGACACCATTGTTGGTCGACCTAGATCTTGTTGCGCCATTTAGTTCATGGAGGTGTAACGCTCTACTATCTTAGAGTCGTTACCATGTTATTTATAAATGTGTCATTAGCTCGCTAATTGAAATTTTAGGATAAAAAGTGTGATTAAATTGAAATAAAAACTCACTTGATAACATTAATTATAAAATATTTGGACATTTATTAAAATTGTAAAAGATTATACATTTGGGATCCCAAAATACTGTTTGAAAATGTATTAC
This sequence comes from Humulus lupulus, assembly GCF_963169125.1. Taxonomy (NCBI): domain Eukaryota; kingdom Viridiplantae; phylum Streptophyta; class Magnoliopsida; order Rosales; family Cannabaceae; genus Humulus; species Humulus lupulus. Next base: position 44,854,362 of record NC_084800.1, on the reverse strand, counting down.
AACTAAAAAATGTGAATACAATCGACCTAAGCGACAAATTCAGCCATCTACAGTAAATTACTCAAACAACCCCGGCCGTGGCAGCCAGGTAGGTTGAACATGTACATGTCGCTCCACACTCTCCAACTCATGGTTGATTGACCTTTCCCTTGCCCTTATCAGCACCATAGAGCACCCATGAGCCGAGATCCAGCAAGAAAACTCAACGCATAACAAATCACAATTCAATCTAATAATATACAACATAAACAATCAAAAAATTAAACATATAGCGGCCTATGCCGACCCAGATGCTTTACCAGGCCCTGGGTTCGTGGTCTTCACCAAGTGGGTGGATACAACACCCTTAGACGGTCTCACCCTAGCAACCTGCACTCAGCGTGCTTTTGCCGTTCCCACCCTTTGTCGTTCTCGGCCCTTTACTGTTATCGACCTTCGTCGTTCATTTGTAATCATGCACAACATAACATAGTATTTACAAGTATTCACATAAACATTAAACACAAATATTAAGGTCATGCCTTGAAACACAAATAGTAAGGTCATGCTCTGCTCTACAGGTACCAACAGTTTTCTTACCTGTGTCCCGAGCTGGTAAACTAACGCGTTCCCGAGCACAATCCCCTAAACTCGAGCCTTAATGTAAAATCTAGTCACAATGCCATAATAAATGGATATCCATTAATCCCTAACCAATTAAAAACTTCATATTAAAATACTAGCCTTTGGGACCTCGAATTCTACTAAATCGGGTAGTAAAGTCCCTCCTGAGTCACGACCCATGTTGTTTTTAAAGATCAAATAAGAGATTATACGCAGCGGAACAACAAGCAAAATTGTTAATTTAACCCCACAAGATTTCTAGATCTACTTCTTCACATACATATATATATTGAATCAAAGATACGAATAGAAAATTATCTCAACTCATTCCTTGCTGCTATATTGTTGTATGACAAAAATCCTTGAGATCTCATACCAAGATCTTCCAAAATGTTCTCAACACTCAAAGGCAAAATCTATTTATCAGATGCTCTCAACACATGAGATATGATAAAGTTTGGACCTAAGTTTGTGAATAATAGTGATCTATGCTTGTACCACTGGTCTATTTCTCTCAGGGAGATTTCACGATATATTTTCTATCACTGAAAAGTAAAGTTCTGAAAAACTGATCTCCTATATTTTATATATCCAATATATTAAAAATAAAATAATAGTTATTTTAAACAATTTGAAAATAACTAATCAGTTATCAGATTTTGTTTAAATAATAATATTTTAATCATATTACAATATCTCATTATTTCTTTAATATTTAAATAACTAAAATTGTGGAACAAAGAAACTTCTAAAAGCTTCTTGTGTGTGTAGCACAGTGACTGTGCACTGTGCTACACGTGTACCACATGCCAAGGAATGCATGTGATTTTTCCCAATTTTTCTTATTATTTAAATACCAAAAATCCCAAAAATAAATTAATTCAAAATTAATTATATTTTTGTTAAATCAAATAATTAATTAATTACACATAATTATACAATAATTATGTTTAGTGCATAGAAAAATATTTTACTTAGCAAATAAGTCATTTTGCCCATTTTTGTATTTATCTTTGTCAGTGTTTGTTTGAGCCATTTCGAGGACCATGGACCTATAACATTAAGCTCCAATAAATTGAAACTAAATAATTAAACTCTTTAATTATAATAGTTAATTTATTAATTTTGATATTTCTCCACTATAAATTCAGAATTGCACTCTTTATGTTATAGATATACTTTTAGAGAAATCTTATTTTAAGTCGTCCATTGATATAACCATCTTTCAATAGTTCAACCCTCTAATTAATTAGTTCATAAATTAGAATGGAATAATTATCATTTTACCTTTCTAATTTACTTCTTATTCTATAAGTACCATTAATTCACTAGTGAATAATTAATCTATATCTAATTATAGATTTGAGCTCAAAATCATTCACTTCCAGAATTAACCCTTAAGGGAACTAATATACGATCCGTTAGGAAAGATTAGATTCTTTATTGTTGATACATGTTCCCAGCCATCCATTATATTAAATCTCCAAAACAAAAGTCATTAGCCTCATTCTATGAAGAGACATTAACGAATGAATCAAAAGATTTAATAAACATGAACAGGAGTTCATAAACACTTAGGATTAAGGTTGATCTATAAATGATCATCAGTTGTGATATGAATTACAAGTCTTTATTATTAAATAGTTTTTGGATAAAGACTTTTATTCATATCGGTCCATGTCATATATAATTATATTATATAAAGCACATTTACCAAGATGTCTTACCACATCAATAATCTGAATCTAGATTATTTGTATCAACATGATACTCAGCAAACCATACTTACAACCCCAATTAAAGAATTCCATAACTTCAATTTGTTGTTGTTGACTATTTTTATTCATTCATGTGATCTTAATTCTCTCGTACTAATACAAGATCACATCCTCAATAATGAATATGGAATTTTTCTGATATTTACAAAATTATTCAAACAATAATTTAATAATCTAAATATAACAATAACAAACCATTGTATTTATTTATTCATCGAAATAATAAATGTCTTTTACATGCTTTTAGGACATACTCCTAACAACCTCCAACTTGTACTTAAAGCAAGTAGGGCATTTCTCTCAATCTCATATTACGTACATGACCCTCGAATTGCTTTGCAAGAAGCGTCTTCGTAAACAGGTCTGCCAGGTTGTGTTCTGATGCGATTTTCAAAATGGACACATCTCTTCTATGTACGATTTATCTGACTAAGTGGTATTTGCGCTCTATATACTTTCACCTCTTGTGGCTTCTTGGTTCTTTAGAATTAGCCACTGCTCCACTGTTGTCACAGTAAAGAACAAGTGGTTTCTCCACTTCTGGAACCACTTCCAAATCCGTGGAGAACTTTTTCAGCCAAACTACTTCTTTAGCTGCTTCACAAGCTGCTATGTATTAAGCTTCCATGGTTGAATCAGCTATACTGGATTACTTAATGCTTATCCAGACAACTACTCCACCATCAAGAGTGAATACTAACCCAGAAGTAGACTTTCTACTATCCTTGTCAGATTGAAAATCTGAGTCAGTGTATCCAGTAGGTTCAAGGTCACTACCCGAATATATTAGCATATAGTTCCTTGTTCTCCTGAGATACTTGAGAATATGTTTCACTGCAATCCAGTGTTCCAAACCTGGATTAGACTGATAACGACTGACAATCCCTACTACATAGCATATGTCAGGTCTAGTACATAACATTGCATACATTAGGCTCCCTCAGCTGATGCATAGGGATAATTTCTCATGTCCTCTTGCTCTTGTGGTTCTTTGAACACTAATATTTGCAAAGAGTAATTCCATGTCTGGTCGGTAATTGACTCTTTTTGGAATTTTCCATAGAGAATCTTTCAAGCACTTTATCAATATAATTTGCTTGTGAAAGTGGCAAGAGCTTGTTCTTTCTATCTCTTAGAATTTTAATGCTTAGAACATAGCTCGCTTCTCCCAAATCTTTCATTTGGAATTTTTCAGCCAACCATTTCTTTACATTTGATAATGTCTCTACATCATTCCCAATGATTAGGATATCATCAACGTAAAGAACTAAGAAAACCACAACTTTCCCTTTGATGTATTTATAAACACATGCCTCGTCAACATTTTGTTCGAAGCCATATGTTTTGATAGTTTCATTAAATGTTAAGTTCTAAGATCTTGATGCTTGTTTCAATCCATAAATGGACTTCAACAACTTGCATACCTTTTGATCTTGATCCTTCTTAATAAACCCTTCTGGTTGTTCCATATATATAGTTTCATCAAGTTGGCCATTCAGAAAGGCCATCTTGACGTCCATTTGCCAAATCTCGTAATCATAGAAGGCAGCTATGGATAAAATTATGCGAATGGACTTAAGCATGACCACAGGAGAAAATCTTTCTTCATAGTCTAAACATTCCCTCTGTGTGTAGCCTTTGGCCACAAGTCTTGCTTTACAAGTCTCTACCTTTCCATCTACTCCATTTTTCTTCTTGTAGATCCATTTACATCCAATGGTATTAACATTGTCAGGCAGATCTACAAGTTCCCAGATTGAATTGGAATACATTGATTCCATTTCATGATTCATGGAAACTTGCCACTTATCAACATCAGGATCTTCCATTGCTTCTTTAAAAGTCAATGGATCATCCTTTTCAGTATTTGATACAAGAACGTGTGCCTCATGTTCATATCGAATAGGTTGTCTCACAATCCTCCCACTACGACGTTGCACTGGTTTTTCCTTTTCAGGAATTGTGGTTTCTTTGGTTGTTTTATCATTAACTGATGAAGAAGATGGAGATGAAATTTTATCTGTCATTAGTTCCTCTAAAACTACTTTGCTCCGAGGTTTAAAATCATTCATATAGTCGTGTTCTAAAAAGGTTGCATTCGTCGAAACAAATACATTTTGATCACTTGGACTATAGAAATATCCACCTCTTGTTTCTGGAGCATAGCCCACAAATATACACACTTCAGACCTTGAATCTAGTTTTCTAGATTTAGGTCTTAGAACATGAGCAGGACAACCCCAAATACGAATGATTGATTGAACGATGAACCCGGACGACTGGGAGAGAGGCGCATATGTCTGAATGATGAACGAGTAGTGGGCATTCCGGGCCTCTCACGAATGGCTTTCGGAGGGCAAGTGTGACCTTCGGAGTGGAGGAAACATTGTGTTGCCCAGGTCTCGGAAATAGCGGGGAGTTCTATGAATAGTTACGAAAGGTAATGAAGAGAGAAAGCCCTATTTTCATGTCAATGCGCATTGTATTCAAGGGAGATAGACACAGGCGGGAGAGAGGTCTCCCACTTCGATTCCCGCCCTGTTAGCATCTCTGATCCGAGATCAGGGATTAATTACTTAGTCTCGGTAGGGAAGAGTACAATCTTTTCCAGCACCGGTGCAATATGAAAGAGTCCTTTAGAATTCATTAGAATACGAATGAGATCACTTCTACTGCACTATATTTTAGCTAATTTTAGGCGAAAAACACGGGTTTTCAAAGCTTAATCCATGTTTTTTTTTCGATCGCTCTTCTTGTGCGCGAAGTACAGCAAGCTATAGCCACTTTGCTTCCAAGCGCGCTCATCAAGTTGAGAGATCGGTTCTGACGTCGAATAGGTTGCCTCCCTAGGCGCGTCGGTGCGCGCGAAGGTTTTGTGGGCCCACGACATCTTGATCCAATCTTGTTTGACTGCTTATATACAAAATTTGTTAACCCGGCCAAAGGTCTTTCTTTAGAGCAGTAGTTCGGCTTGCACATACATAACAGGGTGACCACGAAAGAAGCAGGCAAATCACTCTAGGTGAATAGAACCTACCTCAGAAAACTACATAGGCTGCTTCTAAAAACTATTACTGCAGATTGACATCGGAGGCGGCCCAAACCTAGGCTGTGACACTTCCTGTCGAGTACAATTAGGACTTGAAGTTCGTTTACACAGTAAGATAAAGACAATTATAGAGAATGGGACTCAGTCTTGAGCAACAACTATAGATTCTATTCTTTAATATAGTATAAACATGACAATAACATTACAAAGCGATATAGGCATTCATCCCATCCATCAACAGAGAAAGACACCTACGTTACACTAACTAGGAGCACGGTTCTTTATTCAAAAATATGGATTTGGAGTCCTTCCTAAAACCCCTTCTTGGATCCTAGGAGCAAGGGTCGCCTTCAAATTGAGTAGTGAGTCTTCTTTCTACTCTACTTTTTTGTAATCGAAAGTAGACTCAAGCCCTTTCCATTCTATAATTCTAGTGGTGTCTTTATCACAGCTTTGGACGAAACTACATTCAAAATGTAATTAGTTGTTTGAAGTGCGTATCCCCAAAACGATAAGAGTAACTTAACATAAACCTGACCATGTCCAACAAGGTTCGGTTTCTTCTCTCTGAAACTCTGTTTTGTTGTGGTGTTCCAAGTGCTGTGAGTTGGGATAGAATACCATGCTCCAGTAAGAAATATTTGAATTCAAAATCCAAATATTCACCACCACAGTCAAATCGGAGTGTCTTTAAAGATTTACCTAATTGATTCTCAGCTAAGGCTTTGAAGTCTTTGAACCTATCAAAAGTTTCTGACTTCTTAAGCATTAGGTAAGCATGACCGTATCTAGAATAGTCGTCAGTAAATGTGACAAAATATTCATAACCACCTCGAGTGTAATGCCCCAAATTTCCTAAGAAGGTTTAGGACCTTGAATAGGAGGTCGGGAGGGCCATAATTGATTTATTATTGTTGACTGTGAATTTAGCCAACGACGTAAGAACGTCAACTACGACAACCTTCAAGAGAATTATAAACGACAACAGACAGTTTTTTATGAACGAAAGTAAATAACACGAGGTTTTTATAGTGGTTCAGCCCCGATGATCGGTAACAGCCTAATCCACTTAGAGATTTTATTATTGTATTCACACTCAAGATCAGATGAATCAGAGTCAACTGAGTTTCTTCAGTGCAAATATTCCAGAATACAAAAAAGGGTTTCTCTCAAGAACAACACACTTTCTCTCTCTAGATACAGATTCACTCTCAAATTTCCCCCCAAAAAATTCCTTTCTTACGATCCTCCCAAGTCTCTATTTATAGACCTGGATTCCCAACGGATATCCCCTTTTGATAGGGATATTCCATTATTTACCTAATATTTATATTACAAAATAAACATTCAAAATATAACTGATCCCTAATTTCAAGTGAGGATTGAGTGATTCCCGGATGCTTGGACCAATTCTCACTGAAGTAGTTTTGGGCAGTTTGACGTAGCTTCTCATGCATGTTGACTATTCTTCAAGCTTTACGTAGGTCAAAGGTGGTATGTGCATGGCTCTCCTTGGACCAAAGGTCAGGTACATTCGAGGTATACTCCTCCATTGTGTCCGATCGGACACAATGGTTGTCTTCTTTGGCTTAAGGTGGTTCAAACCACCCTATTTGACTCCTTCAATCAAGGTCCGTTCGGACCTTGCACTTTGCTCCTCGGACCTAGGTGGTCCGAGCCATCTTCTTCCTAGCATCTCCTCGGACCAAAATGGTCCAAAGCACTCCTTCAGGCGTCTTGTGCGATCGGGGGAGGCGCCTTGTGCGATCGGGCACAATGCCCCTCTACTTGGACCTAAATGGTCCAAGCTTCCTTCGTTTAACCAAGGTCCGATCGGACCTTGGTCCTTTCTCTTCGGACCTAGGTGGTCTGAGCCACCACTTACCTCTCCTTGGATCAAAATGGTCCAAGGTACCTCATAAGTACCATGTCCGATCGGGCACACATTCCTTCTCCTCGGACCAACATGGTGCGAGCTTTCCCTCGTGCATCCAATGTTCGATTGGGCATTGGACTCTTCCTTCACATATCACCACTTTGGATCCAAACAACCCAAGGTCTCTCCCACGAACATGTCCGATCGGGTGCAGTTGTCTCCTTGGACCTAAATGGTCCAAGGTACCCAAAAGCACCATGTCTGATCGGACACAACTTCCTTCTCTTCGCACTAAAGTGGTCTGAGCCTCCTTCGTTCAACCCATGCTCGATCGGGCATTGGACTTCTCTCCTCGGACCAAGGTGGTCCGAGCCATCACTTACATCTCCTTGGACCAAAATGGTCCAAGGTACCTCCTCTATGAGCATGTCCAATTGGACATAGCTCTCTTTTTCAACCAAAGCTCGATCGAGCATAGTCATCTCCTTGGTCCGAAATGGTCCAAGGTAACTTTTCCTCACCTCATTCAAGCCCAAGTGCACTCCTTCCACATCATACCCGATCGGTCACTATGTGGCCTTTTCCTTTGAGTAAAACTTTAGTCTTGGTCATTCTCTTTGAACCCATTCGAACCAAGCTTAACAAGAGGTCCCCTAAGCTTAGGTCCGATCGGACCTACTGCTTTTATATCTTGAACCAAAATTCATACCTCCCCTTCAATTTCTTGGACTTGGCACCAATTGAATTCTAAGGATATTTAAACTGAGGTCTGAGCCAAGCAACCCCCAGTCCAAATACTCTCTTCGATCGGGCGTATTGTATTGACTATCTGTCCGATTCCTTAAGTGACATATTGGGCCATTATTAAGCCAGATCACCTCACTGAGTCATGCCATGTGTCAATTTTATTGCCACGTCATTCTTTTCAAATTTTTGGGATAACAATTATGGTATTTAATGGTTATATGCATGTTTACGTTAATTATATTATTATATGATGGTGAATGCATGCATATGGGAGAATTTATTATTGTGAGGGTATTTTGGTAATTTGGCCACTGTGGGCATAATTGTGTATTTTGGGTGCGTGATTGTAATTTATAAATATAGCCACATTATAAGGTGGATTGGCTCGAGCTTTTCGACATGAGACGATCATGGGATGTAAGTGTTCGGTCTAGTCATAACGAGTTTAAGTTCGGGGCTCGGGGTGAGTCTCGGGGTGAATTTAATGATTGGAGCATTACCGGGAATTAAAGGGTAATGGGATATGATTTATTGGTATTTGGGCATATTGAGAATAGCGGGAATTTGAGAGCGTTAATTATAATTAACGAGATAGGCGGGAAAGGACGGTTTTACCCTCGGAAGCCTTTAGAGGAATTTATTTGGCCTAGGGGCATTATGGTCTTTTGAACTTAAGGATTTATATCATCCTAAGGGAAATTTTAGAAGGCTGTGGAATGAAAATAAAACAGAGCCTATCTTTATCTTTCTCCCTTTCTTCCCGTACAATTTCTCCTTCACCCTTTTCTTTGAGTTTGGAGAGCCCATGTTGAGGAAGCAAGCTAGGGAGTCTAAGCTTGGGAATTCTAGACCTAGCTCAGCCATTGGGAAGGATTCAAAACCGTGTTTGAGGTGACCGTTAAAGGACCAAGGGACTAATCGTTCTCAAAGGTCGTTTCTTTTATTAATTCTCACTCGAACCCAAGGTAAGAAAACTGCACCCCATATGTGACATGCATGGCTATGTCTGATGCATGTTGGATGTTTAAATGTAAACATTGATAGCATAATGAATGCCTGGCAATCTTGCCCATTTGCATATGATTATTATTGAGGCGTGCTGGGTGATTAAGTGTGATGCATGTGATGCACGAGAAATATATGATTAGGGCATGCCATGAATGATGAATATGAGATTGGTCAGAGCTTGAGTCTCTGGGTTTGTGCATGATCATGATTATGCTAGCAACTGTTTAGTAAGCATGCTGAATGCCCTATTCTTGGATAGCTGGCATATGATACATATTGATAGCATTGCTTACTTGTGCATGGTACTGACTAATTAGTCAGATTTGGCAAAGGGGCTAGTATCAACTGTGAAGCTGTGACTCATTAGTCAGGTTCGGCAGTGGTACTGGGCACTGGTCATGTTGCACTGACTCATCAGTCAGAATTGGCAAAGGTGTTAGTATCAGCTGTGAAGCCGTGACTTATTAGTCAGGTTCGGCGGTGATACTGGACACTGGTCACATAGCGCTGACTCATAAGTCAGAACGGCCATAGCGTGGATCACGCTAGCCAAGAGAGATTAGATCTAATCGACCATCAGCATTGAATGACTCAAAGAGCATTAATGCCAGACCGACCTCGAGGGTCGATGAATGAAATATGTGCTTGGAGGCTAGTGGCTTACCTAGCAGTCACTCTCCCTCTTGAACCATGTGATGTTCACTCATTGGTTCGAAAGTTTTATGCTCAGTGTGATTATAATGATGATCACTTGATAATGTTTATGTATAGTGTTATGTTTTCTTGCTGGGCTTCGGCTCACGGGTGCTATGTGGTGCAGGTAAAGGCAAGAGGAAGCTAGACCATCCTTGAGTTGGAGAGCTTAGGTGATGACGTGTACATATGCAGCTGCTCGTCCGCCACGGCCGAGGTTTAAAGTGGAACTAGAGTTGAACCCTGTTTTGCCGCTTAGAACGGCCTGTTGTAAATATTTTCTATAATAAACTCTGAAATTATACTTTTGGGATCCCAATGTATATATTAAATGTTCTAGTGAAACGTTACATCTTAACCAAAGTTTTTAATCCCTAAACCGCTAATCATACTTAGTTCACGATTTTGGCCAAATGACTCGGTTAGCGAGTTTAGCATTGTTTACAAGGCACACCGTAACAGTCCCTGGAGTTTAGGGCGTTACAACTTGGTATCAGAGCGAGCCAAGGTTTATAGTTCCTGAAGACAAGCTGGGCATGTACACTCATCACTCAAGATAGCTTCACTCAAGGAATGGTAAATATTTCGGTAGTTGTGTGCATAATTGCTTAAATAAAATGTGAATGCTTTACCTGTACATTGTATTAGGGAGCATGAGATTATGATAGAGCCCCACTCTTGACTATATGATTATATGCTCCATGAATATATATGTATATATGACTGTGATCATATGGTTACCTGCTCTGCGAATATATATATATATATATAATTGTGTTATTTGCATGCTGGGGTCAGAAGCATGGTTTGAGTGTTGGAAGAGCAGGGATTATGAGTATGTATGAATGCCATGGGCATGTTTGTAGTACTGCAAATGGATTATGGTTGTGGTGTGGTAAGATTTATCCCGTGGGGGAAAGCCCTTGATATGCTTATTATGATTAATGGGTCAAGTTATTGACTGCAGATTGAATTAGCAAGTTTATATTCAAGGCAGATTATGAGGCCTGGTGATAGTTATACATGGGCTGGGAGTTACAGCCAGAGTATTAGTTCTTCATCTGCATCTCTGAATGTTCAGCAGACGCTTACAGATTTGCAATTAAGATTGCAAAGGCAGGAGGAGGATATCAGGTATTTGAAGAACCAACGAAGTCTGTTGGGGAGTACCTCTTCCTTTGCTATGCCAGGGGTGGCATCAGTTTCAGCTCAGCCTAGGGTTGAGAACAGATGGGAATTTCTCTGTGGAAGATTCCTGAAGTTTTATCCTCCAATCTTTGAGGGAGGCCTAGATCCATTTAGAGCTAAGCAATGGATGGGCATGATCAGCTCCATTCTTGACAGTATGGGACTGGTAGGTCACGATAGGGTGATCTGTGCTACATGTGTACTGCGGGATGATGCCCGGACATGGTGGGAGGTAGTATCCCAGACTCGAGACACAGCTGTGATGGACTGGAAAGAATTTAGACAGCTGTTTAATGAGAAGTATTACTGTGATGTAGCTAAGACTGCCAAGATGAATGAGTTTCTGAATCTTGTTCAGGGTAATGCGTCGGTGACCGAGTATGCTATTAAATTTGGTGAGTTGGCCAAGTTTTCCTTAGACATGGTACCCACAGATGTGGCTCAGAAGGAAAGATTTGTCCAGGGGTTGAATCCTGGAATAGCTCAGGGCATTAGAATTGCCCCAATGAATGAAGTCTCTACCTATGCTCAGGTGGTAGAGAAGGCTCTTGCTGTTGAGAGTATAGTAATTGGGTACCAGAGTGCTGGAGAGCATGGAGCCCAGATAGTGGTACCTCCACTTATTGGAACAAGGAAGAAAGAAAGCTGGAAAACTCGTCCAATATGCGCACGGTGTAGGAGGCGTCATGTGGGAGAATGTCGAGCAAGGTCATGCTTTGCTTGTGGCATGGTTGGACATTTCAAGAAGGATTGCCCAAGTCGAGGGATAGAGCGTGAGCTAAAGGGGATAGACAGCTCGATTCCAACTCGAGCGTTTATTCCAGGGCAATCAGAGTCTGAGACCGAGACCAGTTCCTCGGGGATGACAGATCAGTTTTCTAGTTCTGAGTTTTGAATTATGTTGTTTGGCTTTGGTGCCATGTTATTCTTTTGTTGGTAAGAGTATATGGAGAAGGGTATATTGAAGGTATATATAGATCACATGGCTACGTTGTGATGGGAAATGTAATACGGTACTGGCAACCTAAGAGATAAGCTGGGTTATGGCAAGGACTCATCAGGGATTCTGATAAAGCTGGTTATGACAGGCTTTGGTTTGATCCAGGGTTGGATTGGTTAAATATTAAAGAGCAGTTTTGAATGGCAAGGAAAGTGTAGTAATTCTTGAGCTTGTGAGCGGAAAGTCTTGTGACAATTGGCACTGTGCATGGATTTGATGTGTTTATGATACCGGATGAGAGAGCTAGAGTTTGTGCAAGGAGATGCATGGAACTCTTAGCTAGCGTGGTGAATATCACTTAGATTGTGTTAGTGAGATCAGGACAAACTGGACTAGTCTGTGAGTTCTGAATGTGTTCCCAAGTGGTCTGCCAGGGTTTTTTTTTTATGAAAAGAGACTAGAATGGTGATTGGTTTAGTACAAGAAATAGAATCAGATGTAAGTCTTGTTTTGAGTGGCTCAGTGGAATTATAAGAATTAAAGGTTTAGTTGCTGAGTAAGATGGAATCTTTTAAGGTGGATCTTGGATCTGGTTAAGACCAATTAAAGATCAGAGTGAGAAAATTATGTAAAGGATTGTACTGGTATCAGGTTAGAGCACTGCGAGTGCTGAGTATATCTTGAGAATTGGGTTGATGCTAAGTGTTTGTGAACCAGATTAATAGAGCATTCAAGGGTAGACTTGAATGGGATTTATCATCGTCTTGGACGATGGAATAGTGGTGTTTTCTCTGCGGAGAATTGCCAAGGGTGAAGGGTGCCTTGGGGACAGGAGTGTCCATGGATAGTAAAAATATTTCAGGTGCCTTGGGGAGAAAGTGCTGGGTCTTTATAGACCAGGATCAGTTAGTGGGTTGTTATAACATCCTAGTGATAGAGGAAAAGTGATTGCCTATGCAACGTGTTGATTAAAGAGTTTGACCAGGACTGGGTAGAGTTTCTGGTGGGCCAGGTGGCCAGGTTATTGTTTGAGATTATTATCTCGAGAAAGATTAAAGGAAAGATAGTTAAGTGAGCCTCAGACAGGCAAGGTTGAATGGAAAGCTTTAGCTGGATTACCTAAAGGTTGTATAGTGACAGGCATGAATCTATGGTGATATAGAGATCGGACTTGGGATCCGATGGACACTGAGATTAACTGAGAGATTCTGGATGAATCTCATGTCATTCTTTTATTACTTTCATTCAGGCATCGTGAAAGGGTAACATGATATGGAAATTTTATAGTGATGGCCTGAAATGAAGAGGCATATATCAAGGCATGTGTAAAGTTCTTACCTGTTAGCAGGTCGAGGCAGGATATCAGGAAACAGCAAGGCCATTACAGCCTTTGGGTATTTCATAGTGGGAATAAGAGAGCATCGCGGTGAGTTTTGCGGTGGGATTCCCAGGTTGATGGATCGGTATGAAATGGGTATTAAGTCATTGTGGACTGGTAGTCCAAGTGAGTTTATTACATCAGTAAGGATAGGTGAATAGAACAACTGATCAATATTTGAGTCTCCTTGTGAGAAGGATAGAGAGCCTTCGTGAACTCAAGGTCTATCTTATCAGATGAAGACTTTATTGTGACTTCCAAGTTTTGGAAGGGTTAGAAGGTGATGAATATATATAAATGGAACTCAGTACAGATTGTCACTCTCAGACTGGTGGTAAATCAGAGAGAGAGGGTTATCCAATTATTATTGGAGGAACATCTTATAAGATGAGTGAGGAAATATATATATATATATATATGTCTGGATCCTGAGGTGGTTCAGGGGAGTTATGAGATTGCTGGAGCTTGAATCTTGGATGAACACTTCTTGGAATAAATGGGAAAAATTATTGAACTGGACAGTAGGAATGTGGAATTCCAGGTAGCAGAATGTATTTTCTCTAAAGTATCACTATGGGGAAAGGAATGAGGAATTAAGACAAGTTAAGCTCTAGTATGTCTCAGCAGTTGGATTCTGGATAGGTTGGTTAGGTTGATTTTGGATCAGCCTCTTCTTTTGGCACTGGCAGTTGTATACAGTGAGTTATGTGCTTCCGTGCAGTGGGCATAGGCCGAAGGAACTTATGAGTTGAGTTATGAGAATCTGAAGGTTAGGTTAGGTATTCCGGTAAGGAATAGTCAGTTCAGATTGTGACATGAGTAATGAGGTTCTGTTAAACAGAAGATACCTTGGGTTAAAGTAAGGCTATAGAGATGGTGAGGTCGAGGAAGCGACCCAGAGAATTGAAAATTTATGTCAAGTGAGTGGAGTTCTAGTTCCGAGCTGTTGAGTAAATTTCGAGGACGAAATTTCTGTAAGGAGGGGATAGTTGTAATGCCCCAAATTTCCTAATAAGGTTTAGGACCTTAATTAGGAGGCCAGGAGGACCATAATTGATTTATTATGATATTTAATGGTTATATGCATGTTTACGTTAATTATATTATTATATGATGGCGAATGCATGCATATGGGAGAATTTATTATTGTGAGGGTATTTTGGTAATTTGGCCACTGTGGGCATAATTGTGTATTTTGGGTGCGTGATTGTAATTTATTAATATAGCCACATTATAAGGTGGATTGGCTCGAGCTTTTCGACATGAGACGATCATGGGATGTAAGTGTTCGGTCTAGTCATAACGAGTTTAAGTTCGGGGCTCGGGGTGAGTCTCGGGGTGAATTTAATGATTGGAGCATTACCGGGAATTAAAGGGTAATGGGATATGATTTATTGGTATTTGGGCATATTGAGAATAGCGGGAATTTGAGAGCGTTAATTATAATTAACGAGATAGGCGGGAAAGGACGGTTTTACCCTCGGAAGCCTTTAGAGGAATTTATTTGGCCTAGGGGCATTATGGTCTTTTGAACTTAAGGATTTATATCATCCTAAGGGAAATTTTAGAAGGCTGTGGAATGAAAATAAAACAGAGCCTATCTTTATCTTTCTCCCTTTCTTCCCGTACAATTTCTCCTTCACCCTTTTCTTTGAGTTTGGAGAGCCCATGTTGAGGAAGCAAGCTAGGGAGTCTAAGCTTGGGAATTCTAGACCTAGCTCAGCCATTGGGAAGGATTCAAAACCGTGTTTGAGGTGACCGTTAAAGGACCAAGGGACTAATCGTTCTCAAAGGTCGTTTCTTTTATTAATTCTCACTCGAACCCAAGGTAAGAAAACTGCACCCCATATGTGACATGCATGGCTATGTCTGATGCATGTTGGATGTTTAAATGTAAACATTGATAGCATAATGAATGCCTGGCAATCTTGCCCATTTGCATATGATTATTATTGAGGCGTGCTGGGTGATTAAGTGTGATGCATGTGATGCACGAGAAATATATGATTAGGGCATGCCATGAATGATGAATATGAGATTGGTCAGAGCTTGAGTCTCTGGGTTTGTGCATGATCATGATTATGCTAGCAACTGTTTAGTAAGCATGCTGAATGCCCTATTCTTGGATAGCTGGCATATGATACATATTGATAGCATTGCTTACTTGTGCATGGTACTGACTAATTAGTCAGATTTGGCAAAGGGGCTAGTATCAACTGTGAAGCTGTGACTCATTAGTCAGGTTCGGCAGTGGTACTGGGCACTGGTCATGTTGCACTGACTCATCAGTCAGAATTGGCAAAGGTGTTAGTATCAGCTGTGAAGCCGTGACTTATTAGTCAGGTTCGGCGGTGATACTGGACACTGGTCACATAGCGCTGACTCATAAGTCAGAACGGCCATAGCGTGGATCACGCTAGCCAAGAGAGATTAGATCTAATCGACCATCAGCATTGAATGACTCAAAGAGCATTAATGCCAGACCGACCTCGAGGGTCGATGAATGAAATATGTGCTTGGAGGCTAGTGGCTTACCTAGCAGTCACTCTCCCTCTTGAACCATGTGATGTTCACTCATTGGTTCGAAAGTTTTATGCTCAGTGTGATTATAATGATGATCACTTGATAATGTTTATGTATAGTGTTATGTTTTCTTGCTGGGCTTCGGCTCACGGGTGCTATGTGGTGCAGGTAAAGGCAAGAGGAAGCTAGACCATCCTTGAGTTGGAGAGCTTAGGTGATGACGTGTACATATGCAGCTGCTCGTCCGCCACGGCCGAGGTTTAAAGTGGAACTAGAGTTGAACCCTGTTTTGCCGCTTAGAACGGCCTGTTGTAAATATTTTCTATAATAAACTCTGAAATTATACTTTTGGGATCCCAATGTATATATTAAATGTTCTAGTGAAACGTTACATCTTAACCAAAGTTTTTAATCCCTAAACCGCTAATCATACTTAGTTCACGATTTTGGCCAAATGACTCGGTTAGCGAGTTTAGCATTGTTTACAAGGCACACCGTAACAGTCCCTGGAGTTTAGGGCGTTACAACTTGGTATCAGAGCGAGCCAAGGTTTATAGTTCCTGAAGACAAGCTGGGCATGTACACTCATCACTCAAGATAGCTTCACTCAAGGAATGGTAAATATTTCGGTAGTTGTGTGCATAATTGCTTAAATAAAATGTGAATGCTTTACCTGTACATTGTATTAGGGAGCATGAGATTATGATAGAGCCCCACTCTTGACTATATGATTATATGCTCCATGAATATATATGTATATATGACTGTGATCATATGGTTACCTGCTCTGCGAATATATATATATATATATAATTGTGTTATTTGCATGCTGGGGTCAGAAGCATGGTTTGAGTGTTGGAAGAGCAGGGATTATGAGTATGTATGAATGCCATGGGCATGTTTGTAGTACTGCAAATGGATTATGGTTGTGGTGTGGTAAGATTTATCCCGTGGGGGAAAGCCCTTGATATGCTTATTATGATTAATGGGTCAAGTTATTGACTGCAGATTGAATTAGCAAGTTTATATTCAAGGCAGATTATGAGGCCTGGTGATAGTTATACATGGGCTGGGAGTTACAGCCAGAGTATTAGTTCTTCATCTGCATCTCTGAATGTTCAGCAGACGCTTACAGATTTGCAATTAAGATTGCAAAGGCAGGAGGAGGATATCAGGTATTTGAAGAACCAACGAAGTCTGTTGGGGAGTACCTCTTCCTTTGCTATGCCAGGGGTGGCATCAGTTTCAGCTCAGCCTAGGGTTGAGAACAGATGGGAATTTCTCTGTGGAAGATTCCTGAAGTTTTATCCTCCAATCTTTGAGGGAGGCCTAGATCCATTTAGAGCTAAGCAATGGATGGGCATGATCAGCTCCATTCTTGACAGTATGGGACTGGTAGGTCACGATAGGGTGATCTGTGCTACATGTGTACTGCGGGATGATGCCCGGACATGGTGGGAGGTAGTATCCCAGACTCGAGACACAGCTGTGATGGACTGGAAAGAATTTAGACAGCTGTTTAATGAGAAGTATTACTGTGATGTAGCTAAGACTGCCAAGATGAATGAGTTTCTGAATCTTGTTCAGGGTAATGCGTCGGTGACCGAGTATGCTATTAAATTTGGTGAGTTGGCCAAGTTTTCCTTAGACATGGTACCCACAGATGTGGCTCAGAAGGAAAGATTTGTCCAGGGGTTGAATCCTGGAATAGCTCAGGGCATTAGAATTGCCCCAATGAATGAAGTCTCTACCTATGCTCAGGTGGTAGAGAAGGCTCTTGCTGTTGAGAGTATAGTAATTGGGTACCAGAGTGCTGGAGAGCATGGAGCCCAGATAGTGGTACCTCCACTTATTGGAACAAGGAAGAAAGAAAGCTGGAAAACTCGTCCAATATGCGCACGGTGTAGGAGGCGTCATGTGGGAGAATGTCGAGCAAGGTCATGCTTTGCTTGTGGCATGGTTGGACATTTCAAGAAGGATTGCCCAAGTCGAGGGATAGAGCGTGAGCTAAAGGGGATAGACAGCTCGATTCCAACTCGAGCGTTTATTCCAGGGCAATCAGAGTCTGAGACCGAGACCAGTTCCTCGGGGATGACAGATCAGTTTTCTAGTTCTGAGTTTTGAATTATGTTGTTTGGCTTTGGTGCCATGTTATTCTTTTGTTGGTAAGAGTATATGGAGAAGGGTATATTGAAGGTATATATAGATCACATGGCTACGTTGTGATGGGAAATGTAATACGGTACTGGCAACCTAAGAGATAAGCTGGGTTATGGCAAGGACTCATCAGGGATTCTGATAAAGCTGGTTATGACAGGCTTTGGTTTGATCCAGGGTTGGATTGGTTAAATATTAAAGAGCAGTTTTGAATGGCAAGGAAAGTGTAGTAATTCTTGAGCTTGTGAGCGGAAAGTCTTGTGACAATTGGCACTGTGCATGGATTTGATGTGTTTATGATACCGGATGAGAGAGCTAGAGTTTGTGCAAGGAGATGCATGGAACTCTTAGCTAGCGTGGTGAATATCACTTAGATTGTGTTAGTGAGATCAGGACAAACTGGACTAGTCTGTGAGTTCTGAATGTGTTCCCAAGTGGTCTGCCAGGGTTTTTTTTTTATGAAAAGAGACTAGAATGGTGATTGGTTTAGTACAAGAAATAGAATCAGATGTAAGTCTTGTTTTGAGTGGCTCAGTGGAATTATAAGAATTAAAGGTTTAGTTGCTGAGTAAGATGGAATCTTTTAAGGTGGATCTTGGATCTGGTTAAGACCAATTAAAGATCAGAGTGAGAAAATTATGTAAAGGATTGTACTGGTATCAGGTTAGAGCACTGCGAGTGCTGAGTATATCTTGAGAATTGGGTTGATGCTAAGTGTTTGTGAACCAGATTAATAGAGCATTCAAGGGTAGACTTGAATGGGATTTATGATCGTCTTGGACGATGGAATAGTGGTGTTTTCTCTGCGGAGAATTGCCAAGGGTGAAGGGTGCCTTGGGGACAGGAGTGTCCATGGATAGTAAAAATATTTCAGGTGCCTTGGGGAGAAAGTGCTGGGTCTTTATAGACCAGGATCAGTTAGTGGGTTGTTATAACATCCTAGTGATAGAGGAAAAGTGATTGCCTATGCAACGTGTTGATTAAAGAGTTTGACCAGGACTGGGTAGAGTTTCTGGTGGGCCAGGTGGCCAGGTTATTGTTTGAGATTATTATCTCGAGAAAGATTAAAGGAAAGATAGTTAAGTGAGCCTCAGACAGGCAAGGTTGAATGGAAAGCTTTAGCTGGATTACCTAAAGGTTGTATAGTGACAGGCATGAATCTATGGTGATATAGAGATCGGACTTGGGATCCGATGGACACTGAGATTAACTGAGAGATTCTGGATGAATCTCATGTCATTCTTTTATTACTTTCATTCAGGCATCGTGAAAGGGTAACATGATATGGAAATTTTATAGTGATGGCCTGAAATGAAGAGGCATATATCAAGGCATGTGTAAAGTTCTTACCTGTTAGCAGGTCGAGGCAGGATATCAGGAAACAGCAAGGCCATTACAGCCTTTGGGTATTTCATAGTGGGAATAAGAGAGCATCGCGGTGAGTTTTGCGGTGGGATTCCCAGGTTGATGGATCGGTATGAAATGGGTATTAAGTCATTGTGGACTGGTAGTCCAAGTGAGTTTATTACATCAGTAAGGATAGGTGAATAGAACAACTGATCAATATTTGAGTCTCCTTGTGAGAAGGATAGAGAGCCTTCGTGAACTCAAGGTCTATCTTATCAGATGAAGACTTTATTGTGACTTCCAAGTTTTGGAAGGGTTAGAAGGTGATGAATATATATAAATGGAACTCAGTACAGATTGTCACTCTCAGACTGGTGGTAAATCAGAGAGAGAGGGTTATCCAATTATTATTGGAGGAACATCTTATAAGATGAGTGAGGAAATATATATATATATATATGTCTGGATCCTGAGGTGGTTCAGGGGAGTTATGAGATTGCTGGAGCTTGAATCTTGGATGAACACTTCTTGGAATAAATGGGAAAAATTATTGAACTGGACAGTAGGAATGTGGAATTCCAGGTAGCAGAATGTATTTTCTCTAAAGTATCACTATGGGGAAAGGAATGAGGAATTAAGACAAGTTAAGCTCTAGTATGTCTCAGCAGTTGGATTCTGGATAGGTTGGTTAGGTTGATTTTGGATCAGCCTCTTCTTTTGGCACTGGCAGTTGTATACAGTGAGTTATGTGCTTCCGTGCAGTGGGCATAGGCCGAAGGAACTTATGAGTTGAGTTATGAGAATCTGAAGGTTAGGTTAGGTATTCCGGTAAGGAATAGTCAGTTCAGATTGTGACATGAGTAATGAGGTTCTGTTAAACAGAAGATACCTTGGGTTAAAGTAAGGCTATAGAGATGGTGAGGTCGAGGAAGCGACCCAGAGAATTGAAAATTTATGTCAAGTGAGTGGAGTTCTAGTTCCGAGCTGTTGAGTAAATTTCGAGGACGAAATTTCTGTAAGGAGGGGATAGTTGTAATGCCCCAAATTTCCTAATAAGGTTTAGGACCTTAATTAGGAGGCCAGGAGGACCATAATTGATTTATTATGATATTTAATGGTTATATGCATGTTTACGTTAATTATATTATTATATGATGGCGAATGCATGCATATGGGAGAATTTATTATTGTGAGGGTATTTTGGTAATTTGGCCACTGTGGGCATAATTGTGTATTTTGGGTGCGTGATTGTAATTTATTAATATAGCCACATTATAAGGTGGATTGGCTCGAGCTTTTCGACATGAGACGATCATGGGATGTAAGTGTTCGGTCTAGTCATAACGAGTTTAAGTTCGGGGCTCGGGGTGAGTCTCGGGGTGAATTTAATGATTGGAGCATTACCGGGAATTAAAGGGTAATGGGATATGATTTATTGGTATTTGGGCATATTGAGAATAGCGGGAATTTGAGAGCGTTAATTATAATTAACGAGATAGGCGGGAAAGGACGGTTTTACCCTCGGAAGCCTTTAGAGGAATTTATTTGGCCTAGGGGCATTATGGTCTTTTGAACTTAAGGATTTATATCATCCTAAGGGAAATTTTAGAAGGCTGTGGAATGAAAATAAAACAGAGCCTATCTTTATCTTTCTCCCTTTCTTCCCGTACAATTTCTCCTTCACCCTTTTCTTTGAGTTTGGAGAGCCCATGTTGAGGAAGCAAGCTAGGGAGTCTAAGCTTGGGAATTCTAGACCTAGCTCAGCCATTGGGAAGGATTCAAAACCGTGTTTGAGGTGACCGTTAAAGGACCAAGGGACTAATCGTTCTCAAAGGTCGTTTCTTTTATTAATTCTCACTCGAACCCAAGGTAAGAAAACTGCACCCCATATGTGACATGCATGGCTATGTCTGATGCATGTTGGATGTTTAAATGTAAACATTGATAGCATAATGAATGCCTGGCAATCTTGCCCATTTGCATATGATTATTATTGAGGCGTGCTGGGTGATTAAGTGTGATGCATGTGATGCACGAGAAATATATGATTAGGGCATGCCATGAATGATGAATATGAGATTGGTCAGAGCTTGAGTCTCTGGGTTTGTGCATGATCATGATTATGCTAGCAACTGTTTAGTAAGCATGCTGAATGCCCTATTCTTGGATAGCTGGCATATGATACATATTGATAGCATTGCTTACTTGTGCATGGTACTGACTAATTAGTCAGATTTGGCAAAGGGGCTAGTATCAACTGTGAAGCTGTGACTCATTAGTCAGGTTCGGCAGTGGTACTGGGCACTGGTCATGTTGCACTGACTCATCAGTCAGAATTGGCAAAGGTGTTAGTATCAGCTGTGAAGCCGTGACTTATTAGTCAGGTTCGGCGGTGATACTGGACACTGGTCACATAGCGCTGACTCATAAGTCAGAACGGCCATAGCGTGGATCACGCTAGCCAAGAGAGATTAGATCTAATCGACCATCAGCATTGAATGACTCAAAGAGCATTAATGCCAGACCGACCTCGAGGGTCGATGAATGAAATATGTGCTTGGAGGCTAGTGGCTTACCTAGCAGCCACTCTCCCTCTTGAACCATGTGATGTTCACTCATTGGTTCGAAAGTTTTATGCTCAGTGTGATTATAATGATGATCACTTGATAATGTTTATGTATAGTGTTATGTTTTCTTGCTGGGCTTCGGCTCACGGGTGCTATGTGGTGCAGGTAAAGGCAAGAGGAAGCTAGACCATCCTTGAGTTGGAGAGCTTAGGTGATGACGTGTACATATGCAGCTGCTCGTCCGCCACGGCCGAGGTTTAAAGTGGAACTAGGGTTGAACCCTGTTTTGCCGCTTAGAACGACCTGTTGTAAATATTTTCTGTAATAAACTCTGAAATTATACTTTCGGGATCCCAATGTATATATTAAACGTTCTAGTGAAACGTTACATCTTAACCAAAGTTTTTAATCCCTAAACCGCTAATCATACTTAGTTCACGATTTTGGCCAAATGACTCGGTTAGCGAGTTTAGCACTGTTTACAAGGCACACCGTAACAGTCCCTGGAGTTTAGGGCGTTACATCGAGCTTGAATGTTAATTGGACCACATACATCACTATGTATTAGCTCTAGTGGTTCTTTGGCTCTATTTCCATTCGAAGTGAAAGGTCGTTTTGTCAATTTTCCTTCTAAACAGGATTCACAAACCGGTAGGGTTCCAACTGTTAGTTCCCTCAAAGGTCCATCTTTAGTTAACCGATTTATCCTATCTAGACTAATATGACCTAATCTTAAGTGCCAAAGATACGTGTCATTTTCTTTAGAAACCTTTTGTCTTTTGTTACTTTGTGGAATAGCTACTTTAAATAATTCAGAATTATTGAGCGATTTTTCAATTGGATTAAGCATGTACAGTCTGTCCTTTTTTTTTGCATGAAAAATATTGTTCCTATTCCTTGAAATAAAAATCATATTATTATTAAAATAAATGCCAAATTCTTAGCCCATAACCCATCAAAACTCAAACAATCAAACCAAAGCTTACACCTAAGGAAAGCTTAAGAAATTACAACAAAACTTCACAATTCAATACCAGAGTTCTTACCTCACTTGATGATTCTAGTTTGAGCTAAACCTCAATCACTTCTAGCTTCAACCCTTTTTGAATTCTAAGCATTCTCCCTTGAGTCCAACAAAATTCCTTCTTAGCCTTGAGAGAGAGAAAAACATGAGGGAGAAAAAGAAGCCTGAGAAAAGTCTAAGGGCTTGTTTGGCATAGCTTTTACTTTTACTTTTAGACATAAGAAGAAGAGAAGTAAAAGTTTGAGCTTTTTAATTCCTGTTTGGATTTATATTTTAAAAGAGCTTTTTTCTTTGTTGAAGAGCTTTTCAGAGTGTTTGGTATATACTGCATAAAAGCACTGATATAATAAATATCAAATTTAACCATAAATATATGTTTATAATAATAATAATATATGTTATGTCTTAACTCATTTGAAAATTAATCGTTCTTTTGAAGAAAAAAAATCTAATTGCATCATATATGAATTAATATTAATTAAAAATAAAAAATCATAAAAATCTAAACGTAATTAACAAAAAATCTAAAATTTTAAATTAAATATTCAAATATAAAAATCTAAATGTAGTTAGAGAAAGAAATTCTATATATAAACAATAATAAGAAAAATAAAAACTAAAAAAAATCGTACGTAGATTTTTTTAGAAAAATTAGATAGAATACTTTTTAAGAAAAAAGAAATCGTATTATATAACTGTTATCTTAAAAATTTAGAATAAAGTTGTAATTTATTTTTTTGTTTTATAAAAAATAGGGGTAAAATAGGTATTATGAAAGATTCATTAAAACAAGAAAATAGCTTCCCCTGTTTTTTTAGAAGCCCTTCCTGAAAAAGCTGGTGAGTCACTGCTTCTCTTAAAAGCTCTTCTAAATTCAAAAAACTCTTTTTATATTTCATCCAAACACACCTAAAAGTAACTTTAAGTCTTCAAAAGCTCTTCCAAAGCCATGCCAAACAGGGCTTAAGTGTTTCTTCTATTCTTTTTTGATTAGTCTCTCACATATATCACATATACACACAAAAATATACAATTATGCCCGCAACGGGCCAAATTATCATAATTGCTCTTCTAACAAGAAACGGGCCCACATGTATATTTAATACCCCTAAACATGCACAACTAGTCATATTATCACATAATTACAATTAAATATAACAAATAAGCATATAACTCCATATATTGCCATCTTGGGCCCCTAATCAAGGCCCTAAGCCTTATTAGGTAATTTTGGGACGTTACAATTATGCTTGTGATTGCTTGATTAATTATGCTTAAATGCCTTGTATCTGGATAATTGCTAAATGATGTATGCATAATCACATTATTTGACTGAAAAGGGATTGACTTATAAGTCAAGGGTGGCAATAGCGCGGTGAGCGCTGGTTGAAATCATTAACTTATAAGTCAAGGGCAACAATATCGTGGTGAGTGCCAATCGAAAGCATTAACTTATAAGTCAAGGGTGGCAATAACGTTGAGCGCTGGTCGAAAGCATTGACTTATAAGTCAAAGGGCGACAATAGCACACTGGGAACTGGTCGATATAGTTAGGCCTAATCAGGAGCGTGATATACGCTTGACCGACCCTATGGTCATTGGAAAATTAAAGCTCCAGGTATGCTGGGCCAACTCTAAGGCTGGTTATACAGAGGATAGGGCAGTGAGGCCTGGGGTGACTCTATAGTCCCATATCATAGGGCAATGAGCCCTGATTTGACTTATTAGTCATTTAGTTTGGGCAGTGGCCCCAGGATGACTATATGGTCAAGTATTTAGGGCAATGGGCTCGGGTGTGACACTGTAGTTGTAACGCCCCAATCTCCAGGGACCGTTATAGTGTGCCTTGTAACCAGTGCTAAACTCGCTAATCAAGTCATTTGGCCAAAATCGTGTAACTAAGTGTGATTAGCGGTTTAGGGATTAAAATTTTGGTTAAGATATAACGTTTCATTAGAACGTTTACTGTATACATTGAGATCTCAAAAATATAATTTCAGAGTCTACTACCGGAAAATATTTACAACAAGCCGATCTAAGCGACAAAACAGGGTTTAACCCTAGTTCCTCTTTCAACCCTCGGTCGTGGCGGTCGAGCAGCCGCATATGTACATGTCATCACCTAAGCTCTCCAACTCAAGGATGGTCCATCTTTCTTTTGCCTTTACCTGCACCACATAGCACCCGTGAGCCGAAGCCCAGCAAGAAAACTTGATATGCTCATGAACAGTAATAACATGTCATCAAATCATAAGGCACACGCCTAGCAGATATAGCCATATTCCAGCAGGCAACAAATCCACATAATGTTGAGTATAACACATCAACCAATGACCATAATAATCATCCCGGACTTTTAGTCCAATATAGAATTGTAACGTTGAGTATAACACATCAACCAATGATCATAATAATCATTCAGGACTTTCAGTCCAAACAAATAGGTGACAGTCGCAAAAGTCACTGAGTTGGGTCTAGCGCCCTTTAGCCTTGTGACGATAGGGACACCGGGGCTTAACAAACAAGTGAACTTTTATTAGTTCAAACAGGATAGGTGCATGTTGACTAGTCACCAACATAACCTTTCTCATGACCATAGAGTCATAACCTTGGAACATCGTTCCCTAGCCATGTGACAAACAGTCACCTGGACCTTAGGCCCTGGCTCTAGTAACTAGTCTTAGACTAGCCAAGCGCTTATAAGTTCATCGACCTTAGGGTCGGTCCAACGTTAATGCCTTAGATCCATTCAACACTGATATCGATTAGATCTAATCTTCATTCGGTTCTGCGTTCAGGACGCTCATGCCATTTCTGACTCTTAGGTCAGTGTCCCTGACTAGTCAGTGTCATATACAAGTAAGCAATGCCACCAAACATATATCACATATCCAATATCCGAATACAGGGCATTCAGCATGCTTACTTAACAAATACTAGCACAATTAGGATCATGCATAAACACAGAGGCTCAAGCTCTGCACAATCTCATACTCAGTATATAAAGCATGTCCTAATCTCATGTTTCTCGTGCATTACATTTAAACATCCAACATGCATCAAGAATAACCATGCATATCACATATACACAGGGTGCAGTTTTCTTACCTCCAGTTCAAGCGAGAATTAGAACAAGAACGACCCTTGAGAACGATCGATTCTTAATCCTTTAGCGGTCACCTAGTCATAATCAAATACAATCTCCGATTAATAAAAATCATCAAAGATAGGGTCTTGACCTAAACCCCACTCTCGGGACCTCGAAACATGCCCACACGGTGAGTAGATTTGATCCCGGGCCTTAAGGATTGAAACCCCGAGCCAAAAACCCTTAAAAACACCCAAAACAGGGCTCTGAAGAAACAGAGTAGCGCTACAGCGCTACTCAATAGCGCCTCAGCGCTATACTCAGAACCAAACCGCCCTAACTGAAGCCCTTTGTAGTGCTATAGCGCCCTCTGATGGGCGCTGTAGCGCTACCCCCAGACTGAGCCACCCCTGAAACCTTCTTCTTCGACTCCTTCGATTCTAACTCGATTCCAATGCTTCCAAATCCCATTTTTGGTGCCAAATGAACCCAAAAACCATCCTCACATACCCCAAGCATCACAACCTCAAGAGCCCTAGCCAAAACTCCAATCAATTCCCCACTTTCCAACCCAAAAACCAGCTAGAACTTAATTAAGAACTCTCCTCAATCTCAACAACACACCCTCTTCAATGGTGGAGCATAACCCTAGCTTATCCCAGCTTAGTTCCTTGGCTTGATTCCTAAAACAAAGCTTGAAAATCCAAAGAGAAATGAAGGAGAAAACCTATCGGGAGAGAAGGAGAAAAGAGACTATGTTTTTTGTTACTCTTCTACAGCCTTAATGGCTGATATAAATCCTATAAGGGGAAAATACCTAAATACCCTTAGGTCTAAAATAAAACCTTAATAGCCACCAAGGGCAAAACCGTCCTTTCGCACCTATTTCGTTAATCATAATTAACACCCTCCAATTCCCACTATTCTTAATAACCTCAAACACCAATAATTCATATCCCATTACCCTTTAATTCCCGGTAATGCTCTAATCATTAAAATCACCCCGAGACTCACCCCGAGCCCCGAACTTAAACCTGTTTTGACTAGACCGAACACTTGCATTCCATGATCGTCTCATGCCGAAAGGCTTGAACAAATCCACATATAATGTGTTACCAATCATAACTCACCCACATGCACGAGAATACACAATTACGCCCTCAACGGGCCAATTACCAAAATGCCCTTGTAATTATAAATACACCCATATGGATGCATTTTATCATCATATTATAATATAATTCACATAAACATGCATATGATCATTAAATAGCATCATAATTCAATTATGGCCCTCCCGGCCTCCTAATCAAGGTCCTAACCCTTATTAGGAAATTCAGGGCATTACAGTAGTCACTTATCTGAATATAATGCATGCATGAGTAGGGTTATTACTGCTAGGCATGCTTATTATGATTCTTAATATGTTCTTAACTGCTTATGAGCATGTTTAAGTTTTCTTGCAGACCCTTGGCTCACAGATGCTTTGTGGTGCAGGTAAGGGGAAAGGGAAGCTGGACTAGCCATGAGTTGGAGAGTTTCGTTGGCGACGTGTACATATGCGGCTGCTCGACCACCTAGGCCGGGGTTTCTCAAAGAAACTAGGGTCAAACCCTATTTTACCGCTTAGGTTGGCTGATTGTATCTCTTGGATTGTAATTAGCCTTTTAAACGTTATTTTGGGATCCCATGTATGAACGCAAACATTTTAATGAAATGGTTATTCCTTTTGACCAAAATTGTTAAACTTAAACTGTTAATCACGTCTAGTTACACGTTTATGGCCAAGAGACTCGTTTAGAGAGTCTAACACTATTTAAAACACCCAGTGTGATGGTCTTGATATCCAGGGCGTTACAGTTACAGTCGTAAATGACATGCTCAAAGTTAGAGGTGTTCATTGGTTGGTTTGGGCGGGTTGAGTGAATTTTTGACAAACTCAAACTTATAATCGGGTTGGTACTTTTCAACTTGTAACCCACCTAATTAAAAAAATTGAATTTCAACCCGACCATCGGTTTGGGCAGGTTAACCCGCCCAAACCGCCGAAACTTTTTTTTTTTCTAAAAAAAATCATTTTTCACTAATATTTGTTATTATTTTCTCTATTTCTAGTTTTTTATTTGTAACTAAAATAATTGCTACTTTAAAATATAGGGTCTTTTATAAAAATAAAAATAAAGTTTTATATATGTATAATTAATAATTAAATAAATATAAAAAAAAAGACAAATCCTTAATTGGGCGGGTTGCCAAAAATTTCAACCCGCCCAATATAATAATTGGGCGGTTTGAAATGAAGGTCGGGTTTTTCGGATTACATTTTTTGTCAGTTTTTTCGGGTTGGTTTGGTCCGTTTATTCGGGTTTGGCGGGTTGCAAAATTTTTTGCACAACCCTACTCTTTGTAACAGTAATGACGAGAACTGGACTCGAGTTCCCAAGGAAGGTTAAACAACGTAGTAATTATGCCACGTGTCAAATGTTGAATGACGGACAACATAGTGCTTTTTAGGTACTTTCATATAGTTATTTAAATGTGACAAGTGTGTTGACACGACTACGGTAAATACGAACACGACACGATTATTAAATGTGTCGAAAACTCAAACACGAACACGGCACAATTATGAAATGTGTTACCCAAACTCATTTATTTCGTGTTGTTTTCGAGTCTTGTCAAAATTTGCCATCCTATGCCACACTCACATTGAGATTAATTAGGATGAATAATATAAAACATTTTCAAAATTAAAATTGTACATATAATATCTGAAAATAAAATTGTTTAGAGATGAGAAGGAAAATAAATTTCAGATCATACATGCATAATTCGTCACCAAATATTTTAATTAACTTAGCTTAACTTGCCATATGGAGAAAGTAATCAAAATTACATTTAAATTAAAAAAAAACATGAAAATAGAATAAGCTTATCTGGATTTACCTTTTTGACTTTTTCTTTCTATTGTTTTTTATTTTTCTTTTTGACTTGATGCTTTTTAAAGATTGAAACTCTAACCCAGGCGTGGGGTTCTAAAGTGTTGTCACGCGCGCATGGTCTATGCTGTGTCTAAGCAGTGGCGAATCCTGGAGCGGTCCAAGCTTGGCAGAGCTGGTCCTCACGTCGCTAAGTAGGTCTATCCAGTGGGTCGCGGGTCCATAGTATTAACGTGCTCTTTCAAGAGAAAATGAACATGAGTGGGTGCAGCCTAACAGCGTTTGAAAAATACGGCCTATTATTGGTCCAACGGGCAGTCCACTCCACAATACATAATCTATACTATTATAAAATGCTTAGATTCTTAAGAAATTATTCAAAGAACGTTTCAAAGATTTTGTTCAAGTGGAGAGGGAAAGTTGAATTTTGAATTGGGATTTTGTCGGTATTGCCTTTGATTTTCAAAGTTTTTAAAACATTAATTTTACTATAATAAACATTCTTTTGAAATTGTAGGCCAAATATTCACTCTTTAGAATTGGGTGGGACTTGTCTATTTTAGTTGTTAATTGACAACACAAAGCCAGAGTTTAATGCATCATAACATACACATCTATTCTATAATAATAATATATCTATGGAATTTATGTTTGTTTGTTACGGCGTCACTACTATGGCTTTGGCTCCCCTATATGCCATTTTTGGTATTGATAATTTGTGCTAATTTTAATCAAAATTCAAAACTCTAAAAAGATTTTCATTACAACCATGTAAAATTATATTAAATATGGGAAAAAATTAACTCAAGTAATTTTATCATCACTTATTAAATCTACTTTTAACGTCAAATAGTCATAATATAAAGTTTCATAAAAAAAATCAATTGTTACATCAATATTGTAATTACATTTTAAGAAAAATAATTCTATTTTTAATATTAAAATCTGATAATCAATTTGGTAACACACTATGTTAGATTGATTTTAAGTTAGTTTTAAAGAGTAATTTAAGATATTATTTGAGTATTTTAACTTCTTCTTTTTTGCTGGACATAGTTAAAGTACTCTATGGATTTTATTGAAATTGAAAGCAGATCAAGTCACATGCAATGACTCTAAATAGTAAAAAATCTCCACCCAAAGGATGAGATACTTAAACCATACTAACTCACTTAGAACTACATAAATGCCTACACATAGTCACTTTATCGAAGATAGTGACATTAGAAAAACACTCGTTATGAATATTACATACCACTCAGGGCTTTTCATAATAATCCCGCACAGGGAACATTCCCAAAGGATTCATTAAAATTGTTAGACCAAATCGTATTCATATTGGAAAATATGAATAACACCCTGACTATACTGTAAAGAAGTGTTGCTGCTGTGGGGTGAGGGCAGATGAGGAAGTGCCATCTTCGTGGATAGTAGAATCTATAGTCGCCATTGGAGAGAATGAACACAAGGGTAGGACCGTTGAGGCTTGATACCATGTAAATAATAGAACTGAAGAATAAAGTAAGAGAGATATTTAGGTGAAAAACCTTAGATTGAATGAATAGAGACCTAAGAGAGAAACCTCTTATTTATAACCAAACAATTACAAGAAAAAGAGAAACAGAAAGGTAGTTAGCCAAGAGGTCTGAACAGAAAATATAACAAAAAATATATCAAGGCCTAAAACTAACTAATAGACTATAAACAGAGGTTATTTAACATATACCAGTAATAACACAAACTAAACTCATAAAATCAAGACAAAACTTAATAATACATCATAAACAATATTGAAAACACCACACACAAGAGCTCCTAGCATTACAAAGGCACCCACCATCCATGTCTAAACCACAGCCAGAACATCACGAACCACGCCCTCCGGATCTCCACCACGATGCTGGAGGAGGAAACCCCACCACCCATAACCACCCTCAGATCTACAACCGACTCTCCCCAACCCACCGGATCTACAAGGAAAAAGCATCCCGTTGATCTCCTTGGGCAGATCCACTCCCACCACCTCCTGATCTGTGTAGAAGATGCCAATTTCACTCCGTGTACATCTTAAGGTTGACAATCTACTTATTTACTTTATTACTTATTACAGTTGTGTATTGAAATTCCACAACACTCAAATAATAGAAACCAAATTATATATAATCTTATTCATTGTACAACTTCTAATGTAATTAATTATAAGAATACCACTGAATCAAAACTTTAAAGTTTTGAAAATGAATTACCAATAGATAAAAAATAAAAATTGCCAACACCTTAGGGTCCGTTTGGTAAAATTTTTGTTTTTAAATTTTTTAAACACAAAAATAGAAATATTATTTTATTTTTAAAAAATAAAAATATGTTTGGTAACTATTTTTGTTTTTTGTTTTTAAAAACAAAAAATAATAAATGTGTTTGATAACTTTTATTTTTATTTTTTGTTTAACAATGTGATGTGTTAATTTGAAGAAGAGAAGGAAAAAATGAAAACTGTTTAAAAAAAATTTGAAAGTAAAAAATTTCTATTTTTCAAAATTTAATAAATTTTGTTTAAAATTTAAAAAAATAAAAATAGAGTTAGCAAACGCTATTTTATGTTTAATTGTCAAATTTTTAATTAATTAAATAAAAAACTGTTTTTTTAATGGTTACCAAACAATACCTTTGCTTTTATAATAACATTTTTTTTTTTAATTTTACTATGTTAGTTAATGATATTTTCAACAAATATTATTATTGTTTTATTTAGATTTATTGTTGAGGCTAAATCAACAATTAAATTTATTTGAGACATTAGTTGGATTAAAAGACCAACTAAGATGTACGAGAGTAGCCATTTGGGGCTAGACTGAAATGTTGGTCATAATGTCTTGGTTACGCTTTTTATGGCCTAATAACCTTTTCACACCTTTCTACTCTAATACCGTTATTTGAATGCTTCCTTATTCCTCAAACTTTGACACAAACCAACATTTTATGAAGAAAGGTTTCCTCGGATGATTATGATGTAGCATATGCAGTCTGACCCATCCTATAGAAAAGAAAATGGGTCATTTCCTTTGAAAACAAATGACCTAAGCAAAAGTCTATCATTTGGGCTTTTCATAACTGTTTATCATTTTGGCCCATTTATCATTATTCCATTTTTATCGAGGGAATTAATTTATCGTACTATGTGTTTTGTTGTTTTATTTTTTCAATAATACTAATATGGTGTTATGTATTTTAAAATCTTACATATTTGATACCCTAAATTCGAATTTGATAAATAAAATTTTATCAATATGATAAAAATGTCATCAATTATATGTAACTAAGTAATTAAATTTAAATTTATAATTTATATAATTGAAATCAGTTTGATTAAATTAGTAAAACTTTATTAATTAAATTTAAGTTTAGGGTACTAAAATAGTAGAAATTAGATCCAGTAGCCACTTTTAGGTAAGCCCTTTCTTTTTTATCTACAATTTTTAAGTTTTAGTATAATACCCACTATTTCAATTAATATACCTATTATACCCCTATAATATGTAGATATTATTTTTAGAAGAGAATCATGTGGTCAAGGGTATTTTTGGAATTGTCTCTGATAAAAATGGGTAGAACTAAACTAAGAATATTTAGGAGGTAAACTAATTTTCAACTTATCCCAACTAAATATGTACGATTTCAAAATATAGAGTATCAAATGGATATTATTATAAATACAATGTATCAAAATGATACTTTACAAAAATAGAAGATACCAAATGATTACGTACCTTTAAAATATTTTTTTAATAATATTATAATGTGAACTAACTATGTGGTGGTATGTGTACATTCAGTCAGCAATTAACGGTACTAACAGAGTTGGTAGGGCAAAAACTAAATTTTCGTGACATTAGGTTGTTATCACACACACACGCACAAAAAAAGTTCACAGTAAATCATAACAATCCAAATCATCGAGTATTTATGCCATATTTTCCCCTAATAAATGTTATAGATAAAAGGGTAGGTAACCAGTTATTTTAATTTTAATTTAAGATAGAAAAATATTGATTAAAACTATATTTACAATATAAAATCGTCTAAAGATAAATACTTTAATTATGAAAATTAAAAATTATAGCAAAAATTTATTAATATATAATTTTAATCTATACTCTGAATTATTCTTTTTTTTCAAATAAAATTATCACAATTAAACATAATCAATTCACTAATTATTAAAACTTTAAAAAACCAATTTATTTATAAAAAGAAAAATTAAATAAGAATCTTTCTCTCACTTTCTCACTTATTTTTCCCCGTTTTCTCACTAACCAAACACATCTCATCATCACCAAAATAGGAATAAATAAATAAAAAGCCATACATTTTGTTCTCTGTTCCCTAGCGTTGCACAATCCAAGCATCACCTCCAGAAGTCGTTGTCCAGCAGATCCGTTCATCTACAAGCATCGTCGACCAACGTGAACCTCCGTGTAAGTGGACCTCGACAGCTTTCGTGAACCTCCTGTGCAAGCAGACCTAGATGACCAATTAGGCAACTGCAATGGATTTTGGCAACCTTCCGTACGTCCATGTAAATATAAAAAACAAGAAGAAAAAGAAACGGGGAAGATGAATAAGGTGTTTGTCACCCTAACTAAAAAAATCTGTATTTTGTTTTTAAAACAAATTGCAAAATATAAAAATTCTGATAACAACATAAAATTATTTCATTTTTAGTTGTTTTTAATATTTTTTTTTTAAAATTTCACACACAATCTTTTCAATTATTATTATCTAATATTATTTTATCTCTCATTAATATATCTTTTTAATTTTTCTCTAACATCATTTTCTTTCTCATCATATTTTCTCTCTTATTATTTTTTATTTTTTTATTTTCTCTCTTATCACTTATTATCTTATTATTTTATCTCTCATCATTTTTTGTATCTTTATTTTCTCTCACCTTATTTTTTCTATCTCGCCGTTTTCTTTCTTGTCACTTTTTCTCTCATTTTTTTCTTGCATCAATTTATCTCTTCTAAATGTTGCTTCCTCAAAATTTCTCTATTTATTTTTCAATCACTTTTTATTTCACATTACTTATCTCATTATTTATTACAAATTTTTAAAATATTTTTCTATTTGTAGATATATTTATTAATTTTTTATTTTTTATTTTTTAAAATAAAACTAAAAAATTATTTTTAAAAAACATTAACCAAATATTTGTTGTTTTTTGAAAATTAAAAAAAATGTTTTTTATTCTCATTTTTTAAAATACAATTTTAAAAACAAAAAATAGAAAACTAGAGTCCAAAATATTGATACTTTCTTTACTAATTAATATAACTTTGGATGTTTCAATGCTTAAAAAACATGAGTTAGACTTAATTATTAAAGTTGTCATTCTTTTTCACACGTATAAGTTAGGCTTTAATTATTAAAGCTGTCATTATTATATGAGTATTTTCTATTAAACACCATACATTAATATAGTTAAATTCTGTAATAATAAATGCATCCTTTAATTATATTAGTGCAGTGCATATAAATCATTTTATTTATTTGATTTGAATAAACAAATATATTCCTTGTATTCCCAAGTTTGTCTAATCATTTTAGAATAATTATGGTAGACCTTACACTAAGATGTATGACTATATGAAATGCAAGATGTAAATTTTGTGTCAAATTTAACACAAAAAATAAGTCAATGTCATATTTGGCTCATTATTTGTAATTGTACTCTAATACACAATAAACAAATTAACTTTAAAAAGTCAACAATTCATTTAATGTTTATTGATAATATAGAAATTAATATTTTTTTTCATTTTATATTGTAAATAAGATGAATAAAAAAAGTAATATGGTTAGTCATTAAATGTTAATTAATAAATTAGTGACAATATGATAAATAAAAAAAATTAACATTTATTGTTGAGCCAAAGTTGGCCCATGCTATATTTTGTGCCAAATTTGGTACAACTTTTACCATGTGCCAAATTTGACAAACTTTTTAAAATACATCGGAGTGATACCTTTATTTATGAGAAATTGGTGAAAATGATATCTTTTTTTTAAGTGACTTTGCACTCTGACTTACTTTTGATATTTTATTTTGCAAAATGACATTTTCTAAAATTTGACCAGTTGTCTAAATTTTTTAACCAGTTTTCTAAAATTTTCGACCGACTATTTGAATTTTTCAACTAGCTGTCTAAATTATGCGAGACTATTTTGTAAATAATTATTAAAACTAGGCTATAATACAAAATAGCTATAAAAATAAGTCTACTTTTATTAAAATGTGTTAAATATAATAATGCACCACAATTTTTGCATTCCATTAGAGATGATCTAATAATGTTAACCATACACAAACAAATTAATAATGCGTAATTTCTAGGTATATTGATCACTACTAATGGCTATTGTAAAATACGTTTTTCTTCAAATATATAAAAATAGGGTTTAAAAGTGGATTTGATCACATCTTATATTTTACAAATATTTTGATTTTTGGTATATTGTTCTTTATAGATTTACATTATATTATTTATGGTTGTAATTTTTTAATTGATATATATCTTTACTCGTTATTCTTAATTTTACTCATTTTATCATATTTGAAATTAATAAAAAAAATTGTCACAAACAAATTTGAATAAAAAAAATAGTATCTAAATGAAAATAAGCAAAAATTGATAATTGGTGTTTGATATATAATATTGGGTATGTAACGTCCTCTTAATCTAAGACTGTTACACTATGTAATTTAAATATTGCTTAACACACTTAACAAGTCCTTTGAGTTAAAATCGTGTAATTAAAACTAACCACATGTTTAGGTACTAAAAATTTCGGTCAAAATTCAACTATTTTATTAAAAGAGTTTAACTTCCATACATGAGATCCCATCGTAGTTTAAAACTGTAATGCCCCGAATTCTCCGATGAGTTTAGCGGCATGAATAGTAGGCCGGGAGGGCCATACTTGTTTAATTATGTTATTAATCGATTAAATGCATGTATATGTTGATTATATTATGATATGATATGAAATGCATGCATATGAGTCCATATTTACCATTACAGGGGTATGATGATAATTTGGCCCGTTGAGGGTAATTTGTGTATTTGGGTGCATAACTTGATTTGTGAATGAGATTCTATTATTATGGAGATATATTCGAGCTAAGCAACATGAGACGGTTATTTTTAGTGGATTAGCGGTTTTACCATAATGTGGTCAATTTTGGGGTAATAGAAATGTTCATTTGATGATAAATTGGGAATATTTGAGATCAGGGTGGAATTTTGGAGGTTTTGACTATAATGTCCCCGGGGGTGTTTTCGGGACCCCGAGTATTAGGTTTTATTTGAGGTTACTTAAGGTTGAAGTAGCTTATCAGATAGAACATACGATAGAAAACCTTCCGTTCTCCCTTTTCAAAGTTCGTTTTACCGTTTGAGCCTTTTTGACGAAATCTTGAGTTCTAGGAGTCGGAATCGAGTGAGGATCGAGGCTTAGCGATCCTAGGAAAGATTAGAAGCTTCTTAACCGAAGGATTCGACGGAAAACAACCCAATTGAAGGTAATCGAAGTTTAAGTTTTGAGTTTTTCCGAGTTTCTAAGCTTTGAATTGATTTTGTGAATTGTTGAGTTTTCGGTTCGTTCGAGCCTTGGGTTTTGAGGGTTTTGATGCATGGGGAAGCTTGGGAACTTTGTCTTGATGATTGGGGAATGTTTAGGGATGATTTTGGAGGCTTTGGAGTGTTAGAAACGCGGTTGGGAATGGCCCAGGGTGGAGTGCCGCGGCCCTGTTCTTGAGGCGCCGCGGCCCTTCTTTGAAGAAGCAGGTGGAGGCCTTGTGCCTGCTGGGCGCCGCGGCCCTTGATGAAGGGCGCCGCGGCCCTAGCCTCTGGGAACCCTGGGGGCCGCGGCCCAAGGTGCTAGGGCCGCAGCCCTTGCCCTGTTCTCGCCCTGTTTGCTCGTTTTGACCCCGGAAACCTAGTTTTAGGCCTCGGGAGGGTCCTTGCTACTTGGATTAGCTTGGATTGATCTCTTGGAGGTTAAATAATGGTTTGAGACCCTTGATTATCTTGATTATTAATGGTATCCCAAATGTGTTGTGATTAGGTAACCGCTAAAGGACTAAAAGCTAAACTGTTCTCAGAGGTTGTTCTTTTGTTCATTCTAGCTCGAATCAAAGGTAAGAAAACTGCACCCAAAGTGTGACATGCATGGATATTTGTGAGGCATGTTGATTGTATAAATATGGACATGGATTGAATACAGAATCGACAAAAGTGTTAGTATCAGCTGTGAGGCTGTGACTTACTTGTCAGGCTCGGCAGTGTTACTGGACACAGGTCAGGAAGCGTTGACTTACTTGTCAGAACGGCCTTAGCGTGAATCACGCAAGCCAACAGAGATTAGATCTAATCGACCATTAGCATTGAATGACTCAAGGAGCATTAATGCCTGATCGACCCTGAGGGTCGATGAACAAACAGAGCCTGGAGGCTAGTGGCTTACCTATCAGCCACTCTCCCGCTACAAAACAGAGCTTGAAGGCTAGTGGCTTACCTATCAGCCACTCTCTTGCTAGAAAACAGAGCTTGAAGGCTAGTGGCTTACCTATCAGCCACTCTTTTGCTAGAAAACAGAGCTTGAAGGCTAGTGACTTACCCATCAGCCACTCTTCTGCTACAAAACAGAGCTTGGAGGCTGGTGGCTTACCCATCAGCCACTCTCCCGCTAGAAAAGAGAGCTTGGAGGCTAGTGGCTTACTCAACAGCCACTCTCCCGCTAAAATCATGTGATGTTCATTTGCTTGTTTGAAAGCTTTATGTTCAGTATGATTATAATGATAATCATTTGAAAATGTTTATGTGAAATGTTATGTTCTCTTGCTGGGCTTTGGCTCATGGGTGCTATGTGGTGCAGGTAAAGGGAAAGAAAAGCTCACATAGCCTTGAGTGGAGAGCTGATGTGGTGTTGTGTACGTATGCGGCCGCTTGACCACCACGGCCAAGGCGTTCTCAGAGGAACTAGGGGGTTTACCCTATTTTTGCCGCTTAGGTCGGCGGGTTTGTAAATTTCAAACACTAGTGACCATTTTGTACTGAGAACCTCTTGTAAATGTTTTGTTTAGCTCTGCAGAGCAGTTTGTAATAAAATCTCCATTTCCTTTTGATTGGTTTTGTACCTTAACCTGTTAATCATACTTAGAGCACGTTTTTGACCAAAGGACTCAGGCAATGAGTCAAATTTCCGGTCCACCGTTCACCGTAACTGTTCTGGGGTAGCCAGGGCGTTACAAAAACAGTTACAAACCAACAAATGAATACAAAAGTCGATCTAGGCGGCAAAATTAGGGTCCAAACCTAGTTTCAACCGACAGCCTCGGTCGTGGCGGACGAGCAGGCTGCATATGTACACTCTGCCCCTGAAGCTCTCCAACTCGTGGCTGGTCCAACTTTTCCTTTCCTTTACCAGCACCATTTAGCACCCATGAGCCAAGGCTCAGCAAGAAAACGTAAACATGCTTATAAGCATTACATTATCAGATCGCAAATTCATAACTAGCACGCCAACAATAATAACCTTACTCATGCATGCAATTAACTCAAATTATTGACTATAGAGTCACACTAGGGCTTAGTGCCCATCTTTCATATAACCAGCCTTAGAGTTGGGCAAGCAGGTCTGATGCTTAACATTCTAAATGACCCTAGAGCCGTTCAAGCATATATCTCGCTTCCGAGTTGGCTTAACCTTATCGGCCAGCGTTCAGCACGCTATTACCGCCCTTGACTTCTAAGCCGAGCCTTTAAACTCTCGACTCATAAGCCAAATTCTTTAACCTTCAACTAATAAGTTGAGTCTTTCAACCTTCGACTGATAAGTCGAGTCTTAAACATTCAACTGATAAGTCGAGTCTTAAACCTTCTACTGATAAGTCGAGTCTGTAACCTTCTATTGATAAGTTGATTATGAACCTTCGACTGATAATTTGAGTCTTTAACCTTCGACTGATAAGTCGAGTCCTTCTAGAACCGACTATACCCTTGACTATTAAGCCAAGCCCTTCATCATATAACATAGCTAAATCTTCAACTTATAAGCTGAGCTTCCCAATAAGATATATAAACCAACAGTTATTACATAACCCAGATAAACACAATGCATTTAATATGTTTAATAAAACATTATCAACATAACATTAATCTTGTACTATAATCAGGCCAAGCCCTAATCGCAGACCGGGTGCAGTTTTCTTACCTCAATTCCAAGTGTAGTGTGTATTAAGAACAACCTTCGAGCATGATCCCGGCTCCGAGTCTCCAGTGATAACCTAGCCACAATCATAATATAGAATCTCATTAATAAATAGCGAATAAAGGCTTTGGGACTGAGTCCTAGCCTCCGGGACGTCGAATTCTACTAAACTGGGTAGTAGAATTGATCCCGAGCCCTTAGGTTTGTGTTCCCGCACTCAAAACCTTCCCAAGGCTCAAAAGCCATTAAAGTGCCATGGCCCAAGGCCCAAGAGTCGCGGCCCACCTCAAGTCAGAGAGACCAAAGGCTATCCTCTGGACCACAAGCGCCGCAGTGCTCCCTGCAGGCGTTGCGACTCAAAATGGGGTTTTAGCACCTCCTTCTCCCATCGTTCATGAGAGTTGCAACGCCCCAAGAACAGGGTCGTGGCTCAACATAAAAACCCAGTTTTTTCCCCGTTTTCTTCAAGCCAAATCTCACCAAAATCCCATCTAAACATAGCCAAATCCCAAAAGTAATGCCCCCAATCGATTCAGCAGCTCAATATCATCAAAACCCAAGCCAAAGCTTGGCCAAAACCTCATCAAATTTCCAACTTAGAACTGAGTTTCTAAAACTCCAAAAACTAGAGAAACATATAGATTTAGGGCTAGAAATCATTACCTTTGTTGCCCCAATCGTTGCCAAGCTTTTCCCCAAGCAATCTTGAGCCTAAGCTAGCCTCGATTCTCCTTAGATCGCAATGAAATTCCCAAGATTTGAGAGAGGAAGTGTGTACACGAGAAAGAGAGAGAGAGAGAGAGAAATGAGGAACGTATTGCTGAGTGTTTTTCTGTTTATGAGGTTACTTAGAGTTCAAGTAACTCTAAGTAAATCCCAAGGGCTCAGGGTACCCAAAAACGTCCACGAGGGTAAAATGGTCAAAATCCACATAACTCTCTCCTAATCTCACTAACTCTGAATATATCATCGAATATTTACTCCTATTACCTGTTATCTCAGTAATGTACTAAATATCCAAAATTCCCCCTTGACTCACCCCGAGTTGGGTATTGGGTCCCGTTGTGACTTTCCCACTATCTTGCTCCCCAGGATCGCCTCATGCCCAGTAACCCAAATATATTCACATAATAATGTGATTTCACACATATATGCACATATATTATAAATATACACATAACAGGATAAATTATGAAAATTGTCATTCTAATAAGAGGCAAGCCTATATGCATATTTAATACACATAAACATGCAAATCTAATCATATTATAATATAAACTCACAATCATATAATGATCCACACATATATCACATAAACACATATTTATCACATAATTTCCATAATTTGTCACACTGGCCCCCTAATCAAGATCTTAAGCCTTATTATGTAATTTGAGACGTTACAGGGTAATTCTCCATTAGCCTCCAGAAAAATGAACTATCGGTGTACCACTTGTATTTTCACAGTGCTCAATAGTCTTATTGTACCATAATTATTTGAAATTTATGGAAAACTGGTGAGATGCACGCTATAACTACAATATATATAGTCATATAAAAAATTATTATAACTACTCACTGATTAGTGCTTGAAAATGTCAATTTATTAGTTTTAAAGTATAAAATAAATTAAGTTTTAATTAATATTTTCATGAATTTATTGTATTATATTTTATAATTGAAAATATTAATTTTAATTTAAATTGTGTTCAATTTTCACAAAATAAATTGCATTTAGATATTGATAAAAAGAAAGAAGAAAGAAATAATTAAAATTCAAGAAAATAATGAAAAGTTGGAATTTTTCTGGTCCAAGACCAGCAGGAATCAACCTAAGAGTTGCCTAGCCCGCCTTTTCTCTCTCATCTCTCCCGCGAGTCCTAGCGCCACCTGGCGCCTTCTACGCTCGCTATCTGTCCATGTCCCTAGACCTAGCTGACTAGCCCGCCCGCCTGACTCGACCCGCACCAAGATCCATGGGCCACAACACCTGTTCAGCCCGCCTGGGCCTTTCTCTTCCTCTTCCTTCGGCCCATTGCTCCACTAGCCCATTTGGCTTGTTTCAACAGTCATTCAAGCTGCCTATGTGACGTCTTCTTATTGGTTGTGCTTAAGTACTGCCATTTCTGATCATTTTGGGTCAAAATAATAGTCCATGAGCTTATCTTCCCTTGTTTTACTCACACTCAAGCTTCATGCAATGAAATAAGTCAAAAAATAGACTTGATAACACTATAAATAATAATATTAATAATATAATTTGGTTTTAAATAATCAAATTTTATTATTTATATTTTATTTAGTTGCAATCCCAATTGTATTTCTATTTTGTATTTTAATCATTTCCGAGACTCTATAAATATGAGCTCATTTGATTAGTTTCATATGTAATTTTTAGAGTAGAGAAACTATAGCAAAATTTCCTCACTTTTCTTCGCATATTTCTTTATAGATCTTTTGTGAGAATGATGTTCATAATGACCTAATCTTCTTTGAAAGGTTATGGATGATTCCATATGCAAAATGATGTTATTTATATTTTTGATTCAATATATGTGTCTTTAAAAGTTTATACATTTGAGTAATTTATCTTATTCTATTATCTTCTTCATATTTATTTATTGTTGCTGATAACTCTACAAAATAGAGTTATTTTACCAATTTTTATGTGCTAATTGTTGATTAATTCTTGAGTTTTTAAGTAATTTATTAAGTTTTTAAGTAATTTTGAATTTATTAGGCTTAATTTAATTTTATAGATTTTTGTGTGTTTTTATAAGTTATTTTGTTGTAAAATATTGTAGCTAATTATTTAAATTATTGTTGTTTAGTTTGGGGTAAAAAAATGTTGTTTTATTGAAACTAAATGTTAAATATAAATTAAGTTATAATTAATATTTTCAAAAAAAATTAAATTGATTTATTTTATAGTTGAAAATATTTTATTATGATTTAGTTTATGTTTATTTTGTAGGGAAGTTATTGCAATTTTTGACATTGAAAAGTAAGGAAAAGAATGAAGAAAAGTGGCATTTTTGAAGCTCACCAGCCCAGGCCCGCTCCTCACCAGCCCATGCAGCCAGCTGTTCTGCAGCTCCTGAAATGCCATTGGGCCTACCGATCCCATTGGGCCTCACGAAGTACCCTTCGGCCCAGCACAGAAGACTCAGCCTTCCTTCCAGCCGTGAGAAGTCCTTCCCAGCATCAACCACCTGAAGCACCTACAGCTACACCAGCGCCACAAGCCTCTACTTCCGCCAGCTGTCTTCTTCAGCACTACTCAGCAAAACATCATGGGCCCGCCAGCATTAACCCATTGCCCAGCAGCAAAATAAGAGCCAGCAGCCCCATTCGGCCCAATATGAATCAGGCTCCCTGGCCCAAATTAAAGCTTCCCAGCCGCATACACTTCAGCATTGCACCCATCTACCAGCCACGCCTGCCTCTTCAACTCAAAGCAGCCCCAAGCCAACATTTGGCCCAATCTAGCCTAGACCAAGTACCAAACAACCACCAAAAAGACCCAAAAATCACATTTTCATTCCCAATATTTTTCATTCAAATATCAATTCACTTTTCCCTATTTTTCTCACCTAAATAAACATTCCTAATTCATTTTTTTTACCCTAGCTTTTCACTAATCTTTTACCCAACCAAACATTTCATCTTTCCAATACTCTTACACTTACTCTATTTATCCTACCACTTCCCAACACAATTAAATTAATCAATTTATTTATTTTAATTTGATTAATTTAATTTCCATATTTTGCCTATAAATAGAGTATTGTAAGACCATTTGGAGAGCTCTTCTTCTTCATCTTTTCAACATCTTCTACACATTGTTCTCTCTTCTTTTCACTAGTTTCTCTCTACCATTTTCATTTTTTGAAGAGCATGTCAAGTATGTTATTTTGTAATTTTTATCTAGTTATGAGCTTCTAATCTTTTTCAAAGGTTATTAAGATGATGATGAAGCAAAATGTAACTAGATAGTATTTTTTGTTGTATGTTGATTTCCCATTTGTACAACATAGTTTATGGATTTTTCTATCAAATATATGCATTTTTCATCTATTATTGATTGTTAAAGCATATTACACTTAGTTCTTCATTATGCAAAAATATGATATTCTTTGATTAAATATTTTTTCATTAAATTGTTCACATCTAATTCTTAGAGCATAAGTATCATATTTTGCCTAAACATAATCTCTTTGATTTTTTGTAGTTTCATTAGGTTGTAACACAACTAATGCTTAGAAATTATATTTTATATAAGTGAGGAAAAATCCTACCTTTTTTAAAGAGTAACTTGTGCTTGAATAGAAAATATATTTTGAAAAAATATATAGTGTGATTTATTTCAACTATATTAAAACTTGGGAATCAATATACTTATAAATACTATTGAACTTGCATTTTGTGGATTCTAAAATCTTAATAATCTTATTTTACATATCTCATTTAAAAATCATTTTTATCATTAATATTTTTATTATTTGTCTTTTATTTTTCTAAAACAAAATCTCATCAAATATTTGGAACTAGGTTAGAATATTCTTGCTTTGTTTGAAATAGTTTCTTTTGATGTTAGTCAACTCCCATGGGTTCGACCTCGTACTTACATGAACATTATATTCTGAAACGATTCGTGCACTTGCGAGTTTAATTATTAAAACACCCTCTTTTGGGATCAACAGTTGCTAATATTATATATATAACTAATCATGCTTTTTCTATGTATTTAAAATTAGTATAAAAAATATTGATGCGTAGTTTTATGTTCAATCATTTATTGCATTATGGCTTAATAGTATAGTGTTATTTTTAGATTTTTCATAAGATTAACATATTACTTCCAAAGTAAGAACATATTTTCT
Organism: Humulus lupulus; assembly: GCF_963169125.1. Lineage (NCBI taxonomy): Eukaryota > Viridiplantae > Streptophyta > Magnoliopsida > Rosales > Cannabaceae > Humulus > Humulus lupulus. The sequence goes on along the minus strand of NC_084800.1, from coordinate 44,810,299 downwards.
CAAATATATTTTTGTGAAATATGCATGTACTTTAATGTTAAATCCTCCAAATAAGTAGTTGAGATGTGAACTATTTGTTTGTGTAAATTTTATGAATAAAATATCTAAATAGCTAAACAATGCATGTGAGTGGCTCTTGATACATTTCTATTATCTAATATTGGATTACATCTTAATTTTATTTGCTTTATCTTACCATCAATTTCTCAAACCAAAAATCATAAATCTATTGCCCTTTCATTACCTTTCATTAACTTTTTGTGTTTGTTTTTTCTTTAATATTTTTGTTCTTAGTTACCTTCTTGTGAAATCGACCGCCTGATTTCTACTACAACCACCACTTAATGGATGCATGTTTTTGGCGTTAAACACTCATGTACCAAAAACACAAGAAAAATACGCTGGTAGTTCCCTTTTAGGGCCTTACTAAATAATTATCCTATAATACTATTACGTAAAACATAAAAAGTATTTTGATGATTAAAAAAAAAGAATACAATTAAAGTAATATTTGGTTAGAGAGAATGAAAATAGAGGAATAAAAATAGAAAAAAAAAATGAAAAGGAAAAGGAAAACAAGTGGAATAGAAGATTTTTTTTTTTCAATTTTGCATTTGAATAGTATTTTTTCCTATTTATAAATGAAATAGTCATTACACTAAAATTATGGAAAGCCACTCCAAGCTCTAAAATATATAAGTGCAACCAAACAAAATAATAAAATGAAAATTGATTCATTTCTATTTAATTACCCGCAACTAAAAATAACTAAAAACTTTTATGACTGCTTTAATAGTGCTTATCTCATAGTTTACATTAAAATTTAGTGGCAAAATATTTAGTAAGCAAATAAATATCTAGTTTACTTTTATTCGGTTTCTTTCGAATGTTGTGAACAAATTCGTGTTTTCAGTGATTAATAGTCAGATCATACCTTTTACCAGTTTTTTTTCTTCAAGCATATTTCTCAAGCATGTTAACACCGATTTAGTCAGTTTAATTGTAATATCTTTATTTAATTTATTTGTACATCTTACAACATGAGGTTGAGATGGCCGAGTTGGTCTAAGGCGCCAGATTAAGGTTCTGGTCCGAAAGGGCGTGGGTTCAAATCCCACTCTCAACAAAACAATATTTTCATCCTCAAATATTTCGAATTCGCGCCTTTTATTTTTTTTATTCTTGTAGAATAAATTGGTAGAGCACAGGAAAAGAAGCGTGCTAAACAAAACACCAATGGCTCAAGCGGCGAGGCTCAACCTCCGAATGCAGAAGGAGCTCAAGCTTCTCCTCTCCGACCCTCCTCCCGGCGCCTCCTTCCCTTGTCTTTCCCCCGACTCCGGCCTCTCTTCCTTCTCTTTGTCTGTCATCGATGCTCGTATGTATTACTCCTTTCTTCTCCTATTTCCTGATTGGTTCTCGGGAAAATATTCATTATCCATGCTTTACAATTATAGTTTTCTTTATCTGGGTTTTGATTTTCTTGACAAGGATTTAAAACCCTTAGTTTTGTTTCAGAAATTAAAGGTCCCGAAGGAACTGTATATGAGAAGGGGGTCTTCAACATTAAGATCCAGATACCCGAAAGATACCCATTTCAGCCTCCAGCTGTGACTTTTGCAACTCAGATTTACCATCCCAATATCGACAATGGAGGCCGTATTTGCCTTGACATTCTTAATCTTCCCCCAAAGGTCAGTTTGTTCAAAAAGCAAGGCAAGTTTTTTATTTTAGTCACGAATTTGATTTAGGTCAGTGACCTTGTTCGTTTAATGCTATAAAACAATGGTTTTCCGGTAAATTAATGCCAAAGTCAGAATTCTAGCACTTGGTTGTTGTTTTATATCGTATACTGCATTCTTTTAGTTCTTATTGTCTATTGTGGGGCTCTTATCTCCCTTCCCTAAAGAAACAGCTGATTACTTGAACTATAATCTGTCTCTGATTTTATTCTCATTAGCTGGTTTCAACTTGCATTGTTTGTTTTATAACTTCAAGAACTTCAAGAAATAAAATTCTATGAAAGAGTACTGTACTATTGTGGGATTATGAGATTTATCCTACAAGCTTTGAGTTTATAACTGTAATAAGGCTTCAAGTTCTAATCTGAGCAGGGGGCATGGCAACCATCTCTAAATATATCAACTGTGCTTACAAGCATTGGGCTGTTACTGAGTGAACCCAATCCAGATGATGGCCTCATGTGTGAAGTGGTTAGTGGACGTGCTCATAAATGGTCGATTTGTGGCTGCTACTTGCTATTTGCTTTCCCCCTAATGTAGGTATTCATGGATGTGCAGAGTAAGGAGTACAAGTATAACAGACAAGCTTTTGACCAGAAAGCTCGATTAATGACTGAGAAATATGCCCATCCTGGTGCTAGTGGGAGCATCGGAGGGAGTGGGTGTGTTCAGTCCAACTCAGATTCAAGCGTGGTATTAGAATGACCTGTCAAGTCTTCACTTTCAAATTTTGAGCATTTTGAAATTTTAGCTTTGCTTCTTTTGTTTCTTGCTGTTGCAGATGGAAGTTGAGACAAAAGCGAATGAGCCAAAACACGAAGGTAACAAGTATGCCCTTAACCATAAGGAATGCGGGACTAGCAGGAAGCTAATGCTGGAGTCTTCAATCTCATCTCAGGAAAGGGTTTGTAATGGAGAAGCAAATGACAATGAGGCTTCTAACAAACACCTCTTTCTCAAAGACTCTAGGAACCAGATGGAAGTTGAAGGAACTAAACAAGAGTTACAACATATGGCGAAGTTGAATGGGAACAGGCGGAAGTTATCGTTGGAGACTTTCACTCAACACCAGAAGAGAAATGACAATGAACAGGAGAATGTGGTCCTAAATCAACATTCTTCATGTACATCTGGAGACTTTTCTGTGGCTTCTTTGAGGTCATCAATGCTGCAGGATGCAGATTGTAGCAGGGAAGGGCTTCATCTTATCCAGGATAGTAAGTCAGTAGATGAGAACATAAACATGAAATCAAAGAAGCTACGTGGATTATCTCAGAAGCAGCCACTAAAATCGTTGGAAATTGTAGATGTTACAAAGGAGAAAATATTTGCGAAACCTCAAGTATCCTCCAAGACCAATGTTAACTCATTAGATGAGGCTGCTTCAGTGACCCTTGCTCTAAATCTCGATAAACTACCTCCCCAAAAGGATTTAGGGGATAGAATTGAAAATGTGTCTTCTAATATGAGTCATAAAAGGTTCTGTTCCGTTGGAAAGAAGCTTTCTCTGGGATTAAGACGCTCATCAGGGACACACAAGGAAAATGTACATCCAATTCTAAAGAGACCAAGTAGTCCTACGGCTGTGTCTATATCTGCAGCAGTACTGCCATTGAAGGACAAGCAATGGGAAAGTGGACACGGAAACCATGAGAAACAAGGGAGAGGCCAGAATCTTTCACTTTGTTCTCTGTCTCAATTGCAAGAAAGCAATAACAATCACATCCATGAGCAGAACAATGAATTGGACAAGAATCATTTTTCTGATAAAGGTCAAAATGGTAAGCAGCAGGAAGAGGAAGACTCACTGATATCTGAAGCAGTAATTGTCATGGATAGTGAAGATAGTGAGGAGGAAAAAAGTGTTACTTTAAAGTCTAAGCCATTGCTAGCAAGAAAGAGACTAGGCAAGTGGAAACTTAGAGCCTGAAAATTATTGTTCTTCAACACTAATGTCAAATAAATCAAAGAGATATCATTTTGCCTTCAAATATCAGCATTTGATAGGGTCGTCATCAGTTAGTGGAATGAGCTTCACAAGCTGGAGCATATGTAAATTGTATGTTTCTGGCGAAATGTGCCATAAAACCAGTTGTGGTGCTGCAAATTCTTGATAAATGAACAAAAGCTTAGGTGTATACTTATTGTAACTAACATACTTTTGTTGACAAAAGTTATCAACTGTTTTCTCTGGAACATTACACTTTTGCATATTGATTGTTAATCTGCAAGAAACAAATAACATACTTAATGCATCTTGGGGTTTCAGGTATCCCTGCCATAAGAAAAGATAAAAAGCCACGAAAATAAGCACACTTCCAATTCTGGTTTTACTTTTCTTGTTGGTTTCAGCTGTGTGAACTTTCCTGTTTCGGAAAGCATATTCAAATACATTAGAAACAGAGTACTCTGTTTTAGCTGATGATTGTTAAAGGAGTTCGTCTTAAAGTTTTGTATTTGGTTTTAGTCCAAAACACTGTGCATACTTGATATAGACCTTCCCCTAGCTTGTTAGCAAGGTAGAAGTTGTCTGTTGCTCCTACCACTTGATGTAGAAGTCGTAGAGATATTTGGGACTGAACTATGAGCCATGACTTGTAAAATATGCTCAAACCAAAGGATTATGGTAAATTTGATAGAGCTGCTATCTGGGCTCCATAACGGTAATAGATACATTGTTTATTGATGCAGTATCCGAAATCCAATCACTTCCTGATGATCCGGCATTTTTTCCACTACCACAGTATGCAGGTTGTTTCGGCTCAGGCAATGAAACGACATCGTTTGAGAGCATAAAGATCACATCTGACATGGTTGGCCTCTCTGTTGCAAGCTCTTGTACACATAGAAGACCAATACGAACACATTTCATAAATTCTTCTTTGGGGTATGAAAGGTCAATTGATTCATCTACAAGGCCAAAGCTTTCTTCTTTGTTCCACAAATCCCAAGCCTTGTCATTTTCATTTTATATACCAACAAAACCAGAAGAAAAGTTCAAATCAGTCTAGGAAAAATATTGGGTTTTTAAGCATGATAGCTCCTTGAACTATATGTGATTTAGAAAATTGATTTCTATGCTATAAAATGTGGCAATTAAGTTCATAATTTAATTGAACAGTAGCAATTAAGTCCCTTGATGTTTTTGAATAATTGTTTATTGAAAAGATTGCATGGCATAGCCAAAGTGGCAATAGGAAAATCTCGAGTTCATCATTTTGTTCATGACACCATACTTTCATATGCACAAGTTTAGATTTTTATTTTTCATTATTTGCTTTTTAGAGAGTTTATAGAGAACAAAAAAAGAGATTGGGATGTTAGTTAATATGGGACAATGTATTTTATATTTTTGACCTTCTATGTTGCTACTTTGACAATGTCATGCTATTTTTTCCTTCAATAATTAGTAAAAAAAATCACATAGAAGACTTAATTGCTACTATTTATTGAGTTTAGGTACTTAATTACAACATGTTATAATTAAAAGACGAGCTTACTAACCACATATAATTCAAGGCTGTCATGCTAAAAAACCCATAAATATATCATAGCATGCTTGCTCACTGAGATTAAGTAGAATTGTAAACTTACAAGTTCAATTAGAGTGACAGTTCCTATGGTGTTCTTTTTGCCAGTCGCAATCTCTAGTAGTAGAACTCCAAAACTATACACATCAGACTTGACAGAGAAAATTCCATTCATGGCATATTCTGGAGACATATAGCCACTGCACAGAAGCAATTGGTTACAATCACAACTGTCTTAGTACTATAGACAAAACAGATTCTTTAACTCCTTATTCCTTACAAACACAAACCAACTCATGTATTATGTATAAATATTAACAATTATTGTTAGAAAGAGTAATTATTTATATATAAAAAATCACTTGTAACTTACTATGTCCCTACAACTCTCTCTGTATTTGCTGTCAACTCATTTCGCCCAAAAATTCTAGCCATGCCAAAATCTGATATTTTTGGATTCATATCTTCGTCAAGTAAAATATTGCTAGCTTTCAAGTCTCTATGTATGATTCTCAATCTGGAATACTTGTGAAGATAAAGAAGTCCTTGTGCTATCCCTTCAATAATGTTAACACGTTTTTCCCAATCTAAAATCTTCCTTCTAATAGGATCTGGAGTTGAATGTAATATTCTTCAAATAAAAGCAGACTTTCCAAAGAGAACAATAAAAGTGATAAATAAATTCCAAGGCAGTATCCATATATTGATAAGAAAAAAGAACAGTGACAAAAAAGATTCAAGTATAAGATTAACTAATTACGAACTAACCAAAGAGGAAGAAATCCAAGCTTTTATTTGGCATGTATTCATATATGAGCATCTTCTCTTCTGCATGAGTGCAACAACCCAAAAGACTAACTAGATTGGTATGTTGAAGCTCAGCTATTAGTGTTATCTCATTCATGAATTCTTCTAGTCCTTGTCCTGAATGCCTTGCAAGTCTCTTCACAGCAATTTCTTGCCCATCTGGTAATTTACCCTGCACAGTGCACTCTCAATTTTTTCATTGTTAGATAAGCTCACTTGGTTTGATTTTATATAATCTTGAAATTGTTACCTTGTAAACGGGTCCAAAACCTCCTTCTCCTAGCTTGTTGGCAAGTGAGAAATTATCAGTTGCAGCAATTATATCAGCAAAACTAAACAACTCATAATCCTGGCCTTTTCTGCCTCTTCTAAGCGTATCTGTACCACTCAATGGATTGATAGATGGAGCTTGAGACCTTAGCTGAAGAAACGCCTCATCTTTACTTGATTCCGAGTTTCCTGCTTAAAAACACATTAAATTTCTAGTTTACTTTTGTACATGAGAATCTTATTTTGTTAGTGACAAACCTGTCTGTTGCAAGAGTCTAAGTAGTCTTCTCCTCCGGTAAAACAAATAGCCAAAAAGTAGCACTGTGACACCAGTTATGGCTGCTATGATGAACCATAATATCCACCATATTTGTTTCTTGCCTTCTCTTGAATCTCTCTTTGTTCCTCCTACATTAGTTGCCCCTCCTAGACAACCACAAAAATTAGAATTTCTATCTTCAAATGGCTAAAAACTAGATTAAATATAGCACAACAATCACCCTAGTCTAAACCAACTCTCTAAAACATATTTTACAACACAATATTTACCTGATCTAAACCGAGATTCAAGGTAAAAACCAAAGTCAAAGCGCTCATCAAGAGATACGTCAGATATGTTTGTCATGTAAAAGCATCCAGTTCCATTCTGATGAAGAGTTACACAACCAATGCAAGAGCAATTTTTCCAGCAAGTAGCTTGACAATCAATGAGAGATATGTTTGTGTTATAATCCATGTAACTCGATTTAGTCGAATTAGCATAGCTTCTTATGGGCACAAAAATTTCAGAATTGTTACTACTGCATGTGGATGGATTATGCTTTACACACTCCACTAGACTTGGAAATTCCTTACCATGTTTGCATAGACTAACCAAAGTAGTGTTTTCCCAAGAAATTCCGTCTTTGGCAAGAACATACTGCACAATTTGTCCCCAAAAGTTCACTTCCAACCTTGAAACAGTAGAAGTATTTCTTGCTTTGTAAGAAAAGTACTTCTCCTCTTTATTTGAAACAAAACTGAACTCAAATAAATCAGCCCTCCTAGTAAGCTCAGGAGCATTCTGAAAACTCCCATTTTTCCACACCCCACTAGTCCAGTAAACATCCTCTCTTTTCCAGAGAACCAATTGGTTTGTTCCACCTGGATCAACACCAAGCCTGAAAGCTCCTGGTGTGAGGGCTAGCCAACTTAACCAAGAAGAAACTATCCAACTTTGTCCGTTTTCCAAGTTCATACCAAGTTTCATTCCAGGTAACAATGTGTTAATTGGGTAATCAAAACTTTGCCACAAAACTTTTCCTAGTGTTCCATTATCAGATACTTCATACAGCACAAAATTACCAGAATCCATTAAAGAGGCAGTGACATTACCAGACTTGTTCTGATTGGGGTTCAACACAATGAGTTGGCCTCTTTTGCTTGTGATCTTCAACTTTCCATCAAAATCCAAGGTGAAAACAGCAGAAGGGTCTGGAATTGGATACCGGTTTCCTAGCCAAATTACTTCTGGATTCTTTTCTATGTTTCTATACCATATTGACAAGTAAGAGCCAGGGCTGTAGAAGCCTAGTTTGAATACACCATTAGCTGAAACTACATCATCAGAACTATTCGAAGCTCTCAGCTGTTGACCTTGCTTAAACATAAAAGAAGAGGAGAAACAAGACTGCATCAAGATGAGACATGAGAATATTACACATCTTAGTCTAGCCATAGCTTGCTTACAGATTGGTAACCTTTTCTTGTGATAATAATCCAAACTAATCTACCATTTTTGTACACTTGAAGGTCCTGTTGTTTACATTACAGAGTCAAGTACTTCCTTCAGGTCAACTCCGGTGGCTACTAGTAGGCAGGCACATTGTACACGCTCATTATTATTTTCTTCTGTAGGAAGTTTTCGCAACCCAATCATGTAGGATAGAATCATCAAATATTTGACAGAGTCCCAGGGTTGTGAACTGGGATATTATTAGCATTTATGATATGTTGTTATTCTGGTCATTGGAGATCTGTTAATTTCAAACGAAACTAAAGCGTCAAATTATTTAGAGCAAGTACGAGTCATATTAGACAGTTAGAGTTGGACTTTTATCACTATCAATAAATATGGGACATGACTACTACTTCTAGAGCAAAATAACAAACATAATTATTCTTTCTACAATATATTCATCAAACATAATTATTCTTATTTTATGCTTTTTTTTAATTTCTTACTACAATATATTTTAATTGTTTTAAGCTAGTGCAATATTGGGCACTTTTTTTATACGCCGATATAGAAAAGATGCTACGAAGTCCACATAAATGACTAATTACAAATCATTTTATATAAAAAATGTGTATACAACGCACATTTTTTGTTTTAACAAATTTTTATTAACTTAATGAAATATATCTTTAAAATTAATTAAAAAAATATATTTATTAATTATATTAATATAAATTCAAATATTAGTAAAATATCATTATTATAATAATATTTAATATAAAACTACATATTTAATAATTATATTAATATAAATTTAAATTCAAATATTATAAAATATCATTATTATAATAATATATATTACAAAACTAAATATTTAATAATTATATTAATATAAATTCAAATGTTATAAAATATTATCATGATAATAATACTAATTTTTTACTAATTATATTAATATGAATTCAAATATTATAATAATATTTAATACAAAACTAAATATTTAATACTTATATTAATATAAATTTAAATATTATAAAATATCATTATAACAATAATATATAATACATAATCTTAATTTTTATTAAAAAAATTATCATTTATATTTAAAAAGGTTATCATATTATATATATTTTAAAAAAATATTATAAACAACGCTTTTGTTTAATTTTTCTTTTAATATGTTTATGTCATTATTTTATATATAATATTGTGTATTTATTTGAAATTTATACAACAAAGATACAAATTTAATAAAAATAATTAATGAATTTTATAAATAAAACTAAGCAAACGCCAATTGTACGTTGTTTGTATCTAGTAAAGAAAAAGTAGATAGAAAATTTAGAATAATAAAATAAATAAATAATAATCAAAACCCCTCTACTATTAGTATTTTGTAACAAATTTACAATAGTAATAATCTATTATGGTTGTCGAGGCTAAATGTGAAATATAATATTGATATAAGAATAAATAGCAATTTCACCCCCAAACTTTGACCACTATATGATCGTGCCCTCCCTAATGATTCGTGATGTTAAAATTTTTTTCCGAACTGTACACATTACTGAAATATGAGACTTATATTAGATTTCGTCTTAGGTAGCTAACAGATTTATGATGTGACATTTTGTATGTTGATGTGGCAGTGTCATGTGTAGAATAATTAACAATTTTGCCTCTCGAACTTTGACCACTATCAAATTGTGCATTTTTTATTAAAAAATCTATTTTTTTTCTTAAAAAATATTAATTAAATCCTTAAAATTTTTTAAAAAATCTAATCAAGAACAATAGATATTGGCAGCGATAATATTCAAATTTTTTCAAAAGTTACATTTTAATACCCAAATCTTTTTTTGGCTATAAAAATACATAAATCTACAATTTTTGTGCAACTGTTAGAACTCACTGTTAACTGTCCGTTAAGTATCCACGTGACACATTTTTATACTTGTAAATTTAGGTATTAAAGTGTAACTTTATAAATGATTTGGGTATTATCGTTGCCAATATTCCTAAATTCTTTAAATACTATAAAAATCATTTAAAATTTTAAAAAATCTATAAGAATATTAGAAACTAATTAATAAAACTAAAATATACAAATTCGAAACAACCCAAATAAAAATTGAAACTCAAAATCATCCCAAAATCTATATTATTAATTAGGTTTTAATAACCTTTTAGATTTTTTAAAATTTAAAATAATTTTTATAGTATTTAAGGAATTTAAATAATTTAGTCTAAAATCATCCCAAAATCCATATGTACCACGTGGATACTTAACACACAGTTAACAGTGAGTACTAACGGTTGCACTAAAATTGTAGATTTATGTATTACTGCAAAAAAAAATTGTGTATTAAAGTGTAACTTTTGCAAAGATTTGAGTATTATCGTCGCCAATTAGACTAATAAAAATGTGCCACGTGGATACTTAACGGACAGTTAATGGTGAGTACTAACAAATGCACCAAAATTGTAGATTTAGGCATTAGTACCGCAAAAAAAAACATTTGGGTATTAAAGTGTAACTTTTGAAAAATTTTGCCTATTATCGTCGCCAATATCCCTTAAGAACGCATAACTATATTTACTTTTTCCTTTTCTTTTACAATATAAAATAAATCTTTTCCAGAATGAAAATTTAAAATAAATACTAAAACAAAGAAAAAAAATTAATTAAAAAGGAGGACGAATGACTTGAACAAATTAAAAAACTTTTAATTTAAAAGGAGGGGGATGAAGGGAAAAAACTTTGTTTTATGATTTATTTTAAGATATATTTATTTTATATTGTAAAAGAAAAGAAAAAGTAAAAAAAAAGTTATTAATTAGATTTTTAATTTTTGAAAATTTATTTAATTAATATGAAAGTTTTAGTATTGTTTATTTTCTTAATCTATTAAAATGATTTATTTTTTATTTTTAAGGATTTAATTATTATTTTTAAGAAAAAAAAAATTAGATTTTTTAAAAAAAAATTAAATTCATTTTAATAAAAAAACACAATTTGATAGTGGTCAAAGTTTGAGGCAAAATTGCTAATTATTCTACACATGACATTGTCATATTAATAGTCAAAATGTCACATTATCAATCTGTTAGCTCCTCAGACGAAATATGACAGAAGTCCCATATTTCAATTACATGTATAGGTCCCCACGTCACTATGGCTGCTTTCTGGAATGACGACTGGCCCTACAAACCACCAAGACAAGTCTTTCCAGCGTGCTTTGTCTTCACTCGCACACTTCTTGGGAAAACTTCCCAGGAGGTCACCCATCCCTAGATTACTCTAGGCCAAGCACGCTTAACCATGGAGTTCTCAAGTGATGATGGGCTACCGAAAAGAAGATGCACCTTCCTGATATAGGTAGTACCCATCAATCCATTTAAGCCCTCTTCAACTGTGTAGTTCCATACCTACACAGTCTTAGAATCATTACACTTGACCTTCCCCAGGCAGTGTGGGATTGCACAGCTTACCCGGTCTTTCCCCTTACGGATCACGGGATTCTGACTGTCACAATGACATAGTGGTCATATAATTTGGGGGCAAAAATGTTATTTATTCTTGACCTAATTACTATATATATAAAATTACAATTTTCAAAATTTGAAAGTTTTCTGTACAGACAAAAAGGAATGGCTCCAAAAAAGATAGCATTTTCAAAATGGTCTGATAAATTGTTAATAATGCAAATTGAACCAGTCACGTTGTCTCTATCTAGCTTCCAGTACAGTGATGGATAAACCATTCAGCGAGGCAACACAGGAACTCCGATCATAAAAACCCGACCCGACATAAAACATTCCTGGTATGTATAACAAATGCGGGTTGTGTTTGGATCCGACAAAACTACGACGTCGTTTGAAAGCAAGGAGACGACTTGTGATACATGGTAGGTCTATCCTTTGCGTGCTCTTGCACACATAGCAAACCAACATTGACACACTTAATTATTATAACTCATATCAATTATCAAGTTATGCACGATACGCTAATAATATCTGAATTTCTTTCTAGTAATGTGATTCAAACTAATGCATATTAATTAGAGCCCTAATGATGTTAATATTCTATGAACTTGCGTAGTCGTTTACTATAATTGGAGTATCGACTACTTATAATCGACTTGCTCTGACCGATATTTCATGCTGACTTGAAAAGTATATATTGTGCATGTTGTTGTTTCGACCTAGTCCAACTTTTGATTTAATATATTAAAGGACATCAATGATCTGCCCAGTGTCGAAAATTTACTAAACATATCACCTATTACAGTGGCTGGTCAATTTTGTTTTATAATGTTAATACTAATAAAAAAAAACATTATGGTCTCACTTTGGGAGTGAGCAGTTATCCTAGAATGACCACTGTGGAGACTTGACGAGGTTGCTAGTCCAATTTCTTTCCATTTGCTGATATATATATAAAATAAATTCAAATAGAGCTTCATCCCACTTAGATACAAGAATGCATGAAATTGCATGGATTAAAATAACAAGGGAATGCTTATGAATAAAGACTTGAGGGGGCCCTTAGGGTTAGGGTAACAAAAAAATTCATAGTAATGAGTAATGACTGTCATATGAGCTGCAATGAGAAAAAAAATGGTAGAGAGATAAAAAAAAAACATATGAAAGCTAGTCAAAGTTTAGAAAAATTGAACCCATTATTTCTTCCATTTATATTAAAAAATGAATAGATTTTTGCGGGTTAGAGTTGGGAAAATTAAATGTGGATGGAAAACGTGTCGGATCCGTTTGATATGACATTTTTTTGGGTCAGGATATGAAACTGACACGAAATTGACCTGTTTATGTTTAGTATATTATTAAAATATTATTAATTTATAATTAAAATATTATTTATTTTCCATAAAAGATAAATATAAAGTAAAAAGAAAATTTCTTAAAATAATATAGTATAACTAATCTACACTTGAAAATTAAATGATATTAAAAATTTATTTATTGTGTTGATATTTTGTGATAAATTATTTAATTAATCAATTTTTTTATTAGAAATTTTATATATTATTATGTAGTGTATTAGTTAAATGAGTGAAACCGATGCAAAAATATAAAATAAATTAAATATGTGATACTAATTATGTCAATCTACAAATAATGTGAAATGTATTTGGTCTATACGTGAATATGACGGGTCGATACAAGAACATGAGTGGTTGAGTTTTGAGTGCTCTCTTATTTCTTTTAGTGCTCACACAAAATAAGATATTGACAAAACCCTTTGTCAACACTGTCTTATGTCTTCTACTCAAATTTCAATTAATAATCTCTTGACATCATACAATAAATGCAAATTGTCTTTTTTCCAAACAAAATATTGTGCACTATAGTAGTATTACTTTTAGAGTGATTTTGCATAGAATGTCTATTGGGCTACCTATTTTGGGCCTACACAGATAATGTTGTTCCAGGCCTATCCATAGTGGGAAGCTATTAAAGAAAGTGCAAATTTACACATTTTATTAATATGTTAGTTGAAAAATACCCATCCCACATTTTTAAACTAAAGATAACAGTTTTCTTTATTTGACTAATCCACGTCAACGTCAGTCGGTCACGAGTCGATTTTTGTTTTTTTTTTTATAAAAAAATAGTAACAACAATGTAACAACGAAAATAAATAAATAATCTAAAAACTCATACGTAAAGTTGTAAACAATATTTAAAAAAATACATTTTAAATATCAGTATTTTTTAGAAAAAAATGGATTTTTCTTTTTTTAATATACACACCAATAATAATATATGCCATTTATGTGTTGATGGACATCACTACACTAGTATCCCATGGCATTTCTCATTTCCAAAACTTCGATCACCTTTACTCACTCCCAACTTCTTTTTAACCACTGCCATTTTTAGTTATGCACATCATGTAGAGTTGTAGATAAATCATTTCACCTAATTTGTTCACAACGTGCCACTGATAACACCATAATTTTGCAAATTGTCTTTGTGATGAATAGATTTAATAACTCTAGATTTTTTTTTTTAACCAGATATTGATAATCACAAATCATCACAAGATATTGAATACGAAATTAAAGTTTGACCAGTTTAATTAATTTAACAGATATAAGATGGGCTCCAATCTAGATTGCAATTTGGAGTTAGATCAGAACTAGTAGAAAAGTTAGGTGGATCTGTAATTTTTAAACGTAAAAATATCAAGCTAAAAAAATGAATATATGAAGTACCGTGAATAGGTATACCTATTGTTCGTATGCGGACGGTTAGGTCTGAATGTCCGCTGAAGAGCATTGACACTTGCAAACCATTTTGAGTTGAGTCTATGTCTAATCCAATGGCTCTATCGATAAAAAAAAAAAGTCCTCTTCCTCTTTTTCTCTTCAACAATTCCTCTCTTCTCTCACCATAAAAACCATGGTAAGTAATATAAACCCATTAATTTCAACTTTTCTTTATGTTTGATATGTATATATAGCTTTAACAGTGATTGTTTTTTCTTTTAATTTGGTTGCAGTCTTTAATTACGCCATTGATGTTTAAGTCATTGGTGAGGTTTTTAACAACGCTGATTGTGGAGCCAGCAGCTTCGGTCTCGACCTTGCTCTTCTACAGCGAGCTTTTACCACAGAGCAACGTCTTAGAAAGACTGGTTCGTCATGAAATGCTTCGTCAAGATAATAATTATATGTTCCATTTCCTTGTTAACTTTTTGAGGTGTTTTTGGTAGCTAGCTAGGCGATGGTTGTTTATCAATTCACCACAGATATTTTATTCACCAATTTTATTTTATTTTATTTTATCTAGGTCGAAATCATGCATGAGAGATATGAGTGTTTTTTATTTTATTTTTAATATTTCTTTGATTAATGACCATTATATAAAGGATCCCAGCAGCTTCTTAATTTTGTAGCATCATTTTATTAAGTGCCATAATTACATGGTCACTAATATATGAATATATATATTTTTAAAATCAAAGTCAAAATTGGGGTGGTAGCGGCAAATATTATTATTAGGCATACAATATGCTTGCAGGCTCATTTATTTGAATTGAATAAGTTATTAATATGCAAATTACAAAATGTGTTGGTCTGCTTGTGAATAATAGATAACCGAATATCATAGTTTTAATTTGAGACAGTGGAATTAAATATGGGTCAGAATTAATATCTGGTCTAATAATCAATGCTAATTTTATTTATTTAATTATTTATTGATAAATTAGTATTATTAGTTATTATTGAATGATAGATGTGGTAGGTGTTTGAAATGTGAAATCCTGTATATATATATATATATATTTATAGAAGGTAAAACTTTGGTAGTGATTATAAGTAATTTTAGTATTTTTGATACATTGATAAATTGTAATTTTTTTTATACGACGATGTATAATGTAGTTACAATAGATATTTCACAAATTTTCAGAAAATTTCAAATAATTTAAGCTGTCGAAATTAGGATTTAAACAACCTGTGGCATACGCGTATAAAAATCGAAATAAGCACGCGTTCAACAAGTTATTTGAATCATAATTTTAGCATCTTAAATTATTCTAAATTTTCTTTAAATTTGTGGAAGATCTCATATAACTATATTATATACCGTCATATAAAAAAATAAAGTTATAATTTATACATATATCAAAAATATTAAAAGCATCTATAGATAGTAATTAAAAACAATTACTACCCAATAATTTTTCATATATATATAAGAATTTTCTAAGGTAGGGGCATCACTTTTGCCCCTATATTAGGAGAGTTTTCTATTTTCGGCACTTGGAGAAATTATAACCATTTTTTTACATGATGATGTATATTATAGTTATAACAGACTTCTTGCCAATTTCACTACAAGAAATTTCATTATTAACGGCGGGGGACTCCGCCGCTAATAATGGCCACATCCTCCGCTAATACATTATTAACGGCGGAGGCCCGCCGCTAATACCCTGCGCCTAAAAATGTGTCGCTAATAATGATTATTAGCGGCTGACTGACACACCCGCCGCTAATAACTATGTCCGAGGCATAGTATTAGCCGCGGGGTCCGCCGCTAATATTGTATTTATAATTTTTTTAAAATTAAATTTTAAATAAATTAATATTTATTAAATTTAACTATTTTTAAAAATAATTTATAATATAATTTAACAAAAATAAACATTTAATTAATTTAAACATAACTAACATTAAAATTAATATAAATAGTTTTAATATTTATCAACCTAGTAAATATCACTATAGTCATTAAAAATAAATAAAGTATTAATTCAGTCAAAATATATAAACTAGTAACTAAAGAAAGTCATTAAGATTAATATTGAAATTGTACTCATCTTCAACATTTTGATCTGGCTGTGAGGACGACGGCTGTGGCGGTGGCTGTGGCGGCGGTGGCGGTGAAGGAATATAAGGTGGTTGTGATGATCGTCCGAGCGTGAGGTCCCCAAACAGATCTCGAGGCTGTGGCTGTGGCGGAGGCAACATCGATCCTCCTGGAAAATCGGCAAAACTAAAATATTGTGGAGGAGACTGGGAAGGGGGTCCAAAAATGTATTGGTTTTGATACTGAGGAGGTTGTTGCGACGACATATGTGGCTGATACATTGGGTGAGGCTGGTATAGCTGCTGCGACGGATACTGTGAAGGAGGCTGGAACTGCTGCAGTGAAGGAGACTGATACTGCTGTGAAGGAGACTGAGAAGACGAACCACCTTTGGATTGTGGTGGCAAATGCTTCTGCAGAAAACTGTCAAACATTGGGTTATACAGTTTACTGGGATGCACAGTTGTCGAAGTCTCAAACGTCTCACGAATTGCCTTCATCAGCAAAGCCATAACTCTCATATCTTCATTAGGCGAAGCAGCAGTATTTGCTTGGGATTGACTTTGATCTGTAGAGCTAGAGGATGTCTTTTTTGCCTTCCCTTTCGCCCTATAACCCACTCCTCTTTGGTAGTCAGATCTCTCCCTGAGTACTTTACTTAGTATCTCGTATTGATCGACCGGGGACGAATCAACACCAGATACATTTAGAGATGCATCACTCTGCTGTTGGCTTTGCCTCTCATTCTGTGACCTCTCAACCTCAGCCGCCATTTTTTCCTGTATAAAGATAACATTATAAACAAAAATTAGAAACATTATAAACATTAGAAACAAGAAAATAATAATACTCACTTACATAATCTTATTGAGCTGCCTCATTGACAAAAGATTTTGTCGATTTTCTCATATGAGCATCCCTCCAAGTATCAACAACATGCGCATCCGGGTTCTCCTATACAAATGTAAACAAAATGTTTCAGAATGTGTTATTTTATAAAATTAAATTAACATCTTCACTTACATATTGGTGACGCTTAGCTGCCAACGACTTTGTGCCTTGTGTTGTTATATACTTCATTTGTCTTCTGTTTGCTTGATTTTTAGCGGAACGAGCCAAAAATCTTTCGCTAAAAAACATTTCACAAATAAGCTGCCAAGCCTCCTTAGTGTAATGGTTAGGTGGCTTAGAGAGGACATTCTCCAAATCTTCTGGTCCAGCATAATGATTTTTGAGGTGTCTATGTCTATAGTTCTTTCTCTCGCGATATCTTTCCCCCATCTCCTTGTTGAGAGTTGCCAGAACTGACTCACGTTGTGGATGACCGTCTATATTATAGTAATACTGCATTAAGAAAAAAAAATATTAGATAACTTGTAAATAATGGCATTAAATAATGAAAAGTACAAGATTTGTAATTTTTTTACCCTCATACGATCAAGCACTTGATCCTTAAACTGTTGAGGTACATCAGCAAAATCCAAATAATGCCCCGGACACAAAATGGAAACTAGAGTTCCCAACATGCGAATAAAAGCTTGATCCTCCTGCCCAACCACTTTGTTGGTCACAGGATCAAGCTCCAGATCCAATGGTTTCCCAGCTTTTTTCCTTCGTTCTTCAAGAACATTATTACTAGCAGGGCCACGACATTTTCTTCTCGTCGGCGGGGCTTTAAAATTTATTAACAATAATCAGTATTAGTATTAATGTTATATTTATCTAACAATATAATTTCTAAAAATAATTTTGACATGCAATATTTAACCTGACTCGCAAGATGTTGGTACCCTAGAAGGATTTGGCGGGTCTTGACCCCCACCATTTCCACTGTGATAAGTAGCTATATCAACTGACATTATACTTCAGTTTAAAATTTATTAGTTAGTAATTAGCATTAAATAGAAGTATATCACATTGAATTCATAATAATAATAATTACAAAAAAAAACTTCATTATATTTAAATATATAGTTCTGTTACACAAATAGAAAAAACTAAACAGAGTAATCACTATCATTTCCATCAGTAATCGGAGATACATTTTCATCTTCACAAAGCTCAAATATCTTATATTATAATTACAAAAAAACACTTCATTATATTTAAATACATAGATAATATTATATCAAACTTTTATTATTTAATTAATTAAATTAATAAAAAATAATTAAAAATAAATTATTATTTAATCATAATTTTATATAATTTTATTAAATATAATTATCAATTTTTATATTCATGTAATTTATAACTATTTAATATTAGATAATGTTATTCAATAAACAAATTAAATTAAATTATTTAGTTAGATAATATTATATCAAACTTTTATTATTTAATTAATTAAATTAATAAAAAATAATTAAAAATATATTTTTTGTTTATTCATAATTAAAAGAGTCATTGCCATATATAAATAATAAAATATTGAAATGAAAAAATGGGCTGCATATATGATATAAAAATAATGGCAAGCATATATGACAAACTACTTAAAAAAAATGATAGTACTGAAACAATATAAATGATTTATAATATCTAACAATTACATAAAAAGTTTATATCATATATAAAAAGAAAAGCAATTCGAACATTGTATCAAATTCAGTATCACTGTCACCTAATAACTATCAAACATAACCAATTATTAATTTATGTGTATCAATTTTTTTTTATAATTACATGCATATGTTGCATTTAAACAATAGTGACAGTTATTAAACAAAAATTATATATAAAAATATATGGACCAAATACTTAATACATAAATTTTTAACAATGAATAATGGTAATGCAAGTTTTAACGATTCGATTTTATTAATTATTCAATATTATGTATATGGTTGTGATCAATTTGGTAGTAAGTAAAATAAAGATTTATACAAAGTGCTGATTTCAACATTTAAAAATAAAGATAATACATCATATATATATATTTTTGAAATATATAGTCACTATACAAAATATAACTATTAAAAACTCTCCATATGTATATACATATCTGTTTGGATAATTCAAGTTTTATTATCTTTTGGTTTGAATAGTACTAACTATATATTTGTATTAGAAACAATAAGAAGTAAATGGTAGACATATTTTCGTTAAGGTACAAATTCAACTTGGAATAATTTCTTACTATACATCAATATATATTTATATATGCTTCCAATACTATATATATATACTATATAACTACACTTGTAAAGAGGTGGTACCTGGTTTGTGGCTGGCACAACCGTGTGTGGCCAAATGATGGAAACGACCAAAGAGAGAGAGATTGATTTGACGGGGTTCTAGACCAAAAGAAAAAAAAATTGGTTACATATAACACAGAAAATTAAAGAAAAAAAACAAAAATTAAATAACTACAATATAAATTGGATACTTACACATGCTACTTCTCTGTGCACCAAAGAGAATGATCGGAGAAGAAGAAATGGTGCGAATGACAGTCGGAGAAGACGAAGAAATCGGAGAAGAAGAAAGGAGAACAGACGCGAAGAGTTGGTGCCAATTTGATTTGTATTCATAAGCATTAGCGGCGGGACCCGCTGCTATTAGTTTCTCCCGTCGTCATTAATATTATTAGCGGCGGGATCCGCCTCTAATAAAAGGTGATTACTCGCCGCTGATACTATTAGCGGCGGATAGTTCGCCTCTAATATAAGTGATTATCCGCCGTTAATAAATTTTCAAAAACTGTTCCCGAGCATTTATTTTGGAATATTAGCGGCGGAGGATCCGCCGCTATTAGTGGTGCAGTCCGCCGCTAATATATTTTTAAATATTTTTTTAAATACTCCCTTGTTATTAGCGGCGGACCTCCAAGTCCGCCGCTAATATATTGAACATTACAGGCGGATTTAGTGCGCCGCTAATAATTACGCCGCTAATAGGCTTTATTCTTGTAGTATTTTTAGAAAATTTAGAATAATTTACAATGTCGAAATCAGAATTCAACAGTCAGTTGCACATGTGCCTGGTTTTTTTTATACGAGTGGAAAACATAATATTTGAATTTTGATTTCGGCACTGTAAGTTATTCAGAATTTCCTAAAAATTAGCGGGATGCCTATTATAACTATCACGTATGCTGTTATACAAAATATTGAGTTATAATTTATCAAAGTACCGAAAATAGAAAATACCCCTACGGTAGGAGCAAAAGTAATACCACCACCTAAGAAACTCTCTCTCTATATATGTACTTTTTATAACTTATTAAAGGACTTAAAAATTAGGTTTATTATTCACTGGAGTTCTTCTATTCAAATTAATTAGTCAATTTTGGACACTAATATTGTTTCATATAGTTTCAATAACATTGGGAGAAGTTTAATTAAGCATAATCTAAATTTTTATGCAAACTAATTAATAATTATGCTATGCCTTAACTAATGTGGATGTGTTGTTTTTCTCAAATTTTATAACACAAAATGAAGTTCCCTCAAATAAGTCATAATTACAATGACAATCATTGTCATAATTGCATTATTATTTTATTATCAGTAAAATGAATTATATATATAAATATCATTAATGCCATTTTTAATTTGAATAAGCTTGGTATAATAAAATTAAATAGAGAGAACTGGGTTGCTGATTTTTTTTAATATTGGTAACATCCAATAAATTAAACATTTTGTTCTCCCCAGTTTCATTGTAAATTTAGATGTGAATTTAATTCAGAACATTAAAATTATATTTAAGTAGCACATTACAAAGGGTTAATATTTGACATTTGTATTTATTCGAAGACCGTCAATAAAAACTTTCTTGGAATTTTGAATGGATAAATGGTAATGATTATAAAGAGCCCAATAATGAGGTAGGTAATAGTTATGCATAAATGTTTTTAAATCTTAGTGTCAAATTAATTATTAAAATATAACTCATTTTATAAAAAAATTATTGTGATAATTTGACACTCAATAAAACATAATACATATTTTGCATTATCATAAATAATATTTTTTTATTTATTTTTATGTCATTTGATTATTATCTTTATCTATCATTATTAAATGCTAGATATTTTATCTTATTATTTTTAAGCATTAACAATAAAATATAAAGTAAAATTATTAATTTTTGTATATTTTTAATAAATATCAAAAGAGCATTAATAAAATTGTATTGAAGTTTAGTGATAAAAATTATGCCAAATATAAGTGATTTTTTATTACAAATATAACACAGTATTTATCTCCCCATGATAACCAACCATGTGGTTAGTCAGTTAGAAAACTGTTAGTGTAGCTCAATGTTACTTAGCTATTTTCTTTGTAACTAATTCTGTTATAACAGATTTGTACTTGGTTGTATTGATTCTAAGTGCATATAAATAAAGAGCTACTCAATAAACAATGTTTAAGCTCTTCTAAGCATTTGTTCTGAGGTTTTTCATTCACTCTGTTTTCATTCTCTGCATTCTCTTTCACCCCATTAGAATTAGAATGATATTAAAAAAGTAGTGGATGTATAATGATCCAAAATCAAAAGCAAAAAGGAACAAGTGTATATATGATGAATCTAATTTAAATCCAAAACTTTCTCAAACATTATAAACATGAATCATATATAACGGTAACGCCAACGGAAGAAATATATCTTTCCCAAAAATCAAAGTGACTTTAGCTCTACTTTTTTTAAGAAAAACATTTCGTTCATTTTGTTTTTTTGGGTTAATCACGATCTCTTCGAACAATGCTAATGCCACTAGTCAAGTCAAGTCAACGTACTTCCCTTTTTGTTTTTCTGGGGTCAAGCTAATTATGGTAATTTATTCACTGGAAATTTTTTACAGTACTGCTGATTGGAAAGAATTTAAAAGAGTCTAGTCGTAATAAAACAAACTATATCGCAAAAAAAAAAAAAATTATATCATATTGAAACCGTGAGAAATAAGTCTTCTAACAATAAATTTTTATATAAATCGTATGCCCAGTATTTGTAATGGCATTTAATACTAGTAAAAAATTATAATAACAAAAATAAAAAGATTCCAATTAATTAGAATTGAAAGGAAAGGAAAAATGATATATACATAAATTTAGAGAAAGACGTGTCACTCAATTATGGATTATATATACATTAATAGAATAAAAGTAGGTCATAATAAATTAGATGACAAATATCATATAAATAGTGTTGTGTTGTGTTGCTCAAGTATGTCATTATGCTTGACTGATTGTCCCTAAAAAGAAAATTTATACATGAGTTGAGTTGAGCTCAGGTTCGAAAAGGATAACACTGTTCCAATTGTGTTTGTTAAAAAAATGTTATATACACACAATTTTATACATGTGTGCCGTGCTTGTTTTTCTCCACATGCTACCATTAATGTTTTATTTTTATTTTGTAAAAAAAGGAGAGAAGAATATTGCTGGTTGCACCCCAAAATTCTTATAAATATAGAGATAAGATTTAGCGTATGCAACATGAGCATAAGCTTTTTGGTCAGTACCAGGAAGATTGCTGAGTCATTCGACGTGCTTCCTTAGCCTAAAAAGGAACAAAGGATTTGGTACTTTGGCTTCTTTCTTAATCCAATTTTTTAACATTATAACATGGGTTCCTCATCTTATGTCCCCAGAAAAGGACAAATCAAATTAAGATTTATAACTAGACAATTTATTAAAAACTTAACAACCAATATTTTATGCTAATTGCTAGTGGAGCGGTGCCCTTTTTCTTAAGTCTATAGTAGTCTGCAACTGATCAATTATTAAATGTCCTATAACATAACATAACATGATTATTGATTAGTATCTTATTATAAAATTGCTATCAACTTTACTAATAACTCTTTTGGCAGAAGATAAGCTTACAAACCATGCTTTGTTTTGGATAAATACGAAAGAAAAAGAGAGAGAGAGAGAGAGAGGGTATTTTCCAAGTCTGCATATTTATCATATAAAACTAAAAATGTGGGTCTTTTTAATGTTACACGTCTTTCAATCTTGTATCGAAATTCCTTCGAATATAAAATTAAATAAAAAGATTAGAAGTGTTGGACTTAAATCTTTCAACAACCATTCTCCACTACTAGTAGTTTAAAAGTTTAAGCAAACTCTCTAAATTTGAGCCTTTACTCTTTTCTTGTGTCAATAACAACAAAATGGATAAATCACCAACTTACACCAATAATAATAATAATAAATATAGAAATAATAATGGCAATAAAGTCTTGACGAAAAGAACAATTAATATTTTTAATAATTTTCAACCCCACTATAGAAAGAAGCTTGATTGGCAAAGTCACAATAATCAACTGCGTAAATGCTATAAATACCCCAACCACATCTAAATCAAAACAACCCAATAGTAAAAAACTAAAGTCAATTTCTCCCACTTCATTCCAATTTTGAAACTTTATCAAACAAACAGTATATTATATTATATCCAAAGATAAACATAATTATTTTCCAGAAGAAACAAATAGAGAATAAACAAAAACATGAGCATCAAAGTTTTTTTTATATATATAGTTACCCAGTATCTCTCAGAATGTTATTTTCCAGGACAAAGTTCTGGTAAATTCAGTTGCAGTGATTGTTATATTCTCTTGTCCAACAGACAAAACAGTTCTGGGTCTTAATCTCTCCTTTGTCTAAGCTAGAAGCAAAATACATTTAATTGGATTATTTAATATTAATAATAATCTTTTGTTTTTCTTGATACAATAATAATTAATAATCATATTTAATGTGGTCAATAAAAGCAAAAATAAAAACAAATTAAAGATTAGAGCGGAGTAGATTAGATAGAGACCCAAAACAATTGATTTGTTATGGGCACTGAGATCCAGCTCAGCAGATTCTATTTATCTAACTCGCTCCAGATTTCACCCACTTTGACTTAAAACCCTCTCCCTCTCCCTCTCCCTCTCCCAGGTCCCAGCCCCACCTCACCACAATCACAACAATGACCATCCCACTCAACCCGTAGCTACTAAAAATAATAATAATAAATAAATAAAAATCATCATAAAAAATCCAACGGCTGAAATTGTGTCTACTAATTTTCCTAAAATACCCCTGGCAACGTTTAAAATACGAGGACCGCTCTGGACTCGAGGACCGTCAATCTCGTATTTGGAAAAGACAAGGGCATTGCCGTCAGAGAAATATTGTTCAGCTGCGCTCTCTCTCTCTCTCTCTGTTCAGTGGATTAGTGGAATTTTGCAAAATGTCGAAAGAACAGTAAAGTTTAAGTTTATTTTTCTTCTTCTTCCCGTTGAAGATTGTAGCTGGTTTTTATGGGTTTGGCATTGCGAGCTTCATTAATGGCAGGTCTTGCATTTTGAGTTTCTTATTTCTTGAGTGGTGGTGATAACGGTCCCTGAGTCCGACGAAGGCAAGGATCGGAGATGTTGGACGGGCTCCTCGGTCGGGGTTTTACTTCCAAATGGTTTGCGATTCGATATCAGATTGATTTCTGTTTCTGAATATTTGTATATGCTCGTGGATTTTGTAGGCGTATATGTATGTTTTTGTTAATTTTATGTGTTTTTATTTGTTTTGGCAGTAAATCGTTGATTAAATCAACAAAGACTCGGATCGATGTGATAAGGAGAAAGAGAAACGCAACTCAGAAATTTCTGAAGAAAGATGTTGCTGATCTACTTGCTAATGGCCTTGACATCAACGCTTATGGAAGGGTATTTTTATTCGTTTCCTCCCTTTGTGCTTTGCTTTTAGTTCACTTCTCTTACCGATTATTGAGTTGAACGAATTTTGGTGGAAATGTGATTTTCTATCTTCTGTTTGGTTTTTGTGAATATCTAAAGACATAGAAAGATATATTTGTAGTCTTTTGAAGAAACCAACTCAGTAGCTTGTTGATAAACGAAAAAAAAGAAACTAAGAAGCAAGTTTGTGTGTTTTGTTACACTTAGTATACTGAAAAACTATTGTGTTGTTGTTCTAAATGACCAGGCAGAGGGACTTCTGGTCGAGGTGATCCTATCTTGTTGCTACGAATTCGTTGAGCGATGCTGCGATGTGGTACTAAAACATCTTTCTACAATGCAGAAGCAGAGGTATGAAACAGTGTCTATGTTCTATTATTCATCACCTG
Organism: Humulus lupulus; assembly: GCF_963169125.1. Classification (NCBI taxonomy): domain Eukaryota; kingdom Viridiplantae; phylum Streptophyta; class Magnoliopsida; order Rosales; family Cannabaceae; genus Humulus; species Humulus lupulus. The sequence continues at coordinate 44,784,806 of NC_084800.1, read as the reverse complement.
ATTCTATTCAAGTCCAGTAGTAAGTAGTTGATGAGAAGCGTTACTAGCTATTAAATAGCCTAACAATATGACCCTAGACTACTTTTTTCATGCATTTTAATTTTTATTGTTGAGCTAAAACATTTTAACTTCTCAAAGACACATGTTACTACCATTCTAAATCTTTTGAAATCTTCATTAAAGTATTAATCCTCAAGGCAGTACGTTTGCAGGTGTAAGCACATTATGGATTTCCATTTTTTATTTCAACTAGTGTGAGTGTACGATTTTTCTTTCTCCAGGCAGTGGTCTTAATGCCATTTAATGAATGTAGAAAAAGCAAATAAATACCTACCGTACAATTCATAACTAATAAGTTATATCTCTAGGATACATATTTGACTAGTATTTGGACAAGGGTTGTTCTATTTGGGAATGCAAAATTGCTCGATATTATTCTAACAAATCCTGGTCAACAAGATATTCCACTTTTAAGGTGTCACCAGTGCTAGTTCTCAAGTAATTTAGTTGTCAGTATAATTTCAGTAGCTTATAGCCTGATCCTTTCCTATGTTTTGTTTTCTGTCTTGAATCAAGTCTACCGCCCATGCTGGGGATTTTTAAATGATTATGCCCTAGTGAGAATAATGGCTTTTGAATAATAATGATGCCATCATAAATATGAATGGTTTATGGGTTCTCCGAATCTATTCAATAACTACTCTCTAGGAAGGTTTAGTCTTGAATGCCCACCGTGATTAATTGATCATGTCTATTTATTGTTTTTTAGGTGACTAAGATATGATCTCATTTCAGCTGTTATTACTACTTTTTGGGTTTCCTGAAACCAGATATGTTAGACTAAAGCAATTAAACTGGTTTTTATTCTTCTTTTGCTATGCTGTCAATATAATTTCAGGGAATGCCCCGAGGAGTGTAGGGCGGCTGTGGCATCCTTGATGTTTGCTGCAGCAAGATTTTCTGATCTACCAGAGTTGCGTGATCTCAGGCAAATGTTTTATGAGAGATATGGAAATTCCCTTGAATTGTTTAGAAATGAAGAGGTAATTTGTATGAATGCACATTTGTTATCCGAATATTAATCCATGTATATTATAGTTTACTGACTTAATATCTTGTTCCTACTTACCAGTTTGTTGAGAATTTAGCATCAAAGCCATCCACATTGGATAATAAAGTTCGTTTAATGAAGGATATAGCATTAGAATTTTCAATAAAGTGGGATTCCAAAGCCTTTGAACAAAGAATGAATAAACCGCCTATGATTCCACAGGTATGCCTCATTGTATTCTGACTATATATCGTATCAGCTTTTGATAACTATGATAAAGTTCTCATCTAACAGCAGTTGAGACCAGTTATAAGATCTTAATATTTTGATTACTTAAAGCATTCTGTCTGTGAGAATTGCAGGACCCTCTTAAAGCTCGTGGACCTTTCCATCTTGGTGATGGTAAAAGCAATTTGACAAATGGGAAAGACAAGGCTCTCAAAGCAGATAGGCCTGGCATTTTGTTTAATGATAGGTTTGACCTTAATGGTGATCACAAATCAGGAAAGGAAAAAAATAGTTCTGTCTCAAAAATGGATGCAATTGACTTTCAGACCAGGCCCCCTAGGAATGGATATAATTCACACAATGGTTGTGAAGACAATGTCGTGAAAAAGGACAGTCAGGATAATTTGCTTCAAGGGAGGAGAGAACTTTGTTTTGATAGACAGGTGGCTTTGAATTTGGAGGATGCTACCCCAAAAACAGTTCGATCAGGCAGTTCATCCCAGAGAAAAAAATCAGAACCTATAGATGCCTCATCTAAGCAGCAATATGTCAGAGAGAAAAGCATTTTGATAACTGATTACCAGGACACTTCGTTAAATATAAAGCCAGTTATGGCCAGCCCACATGTGAAGATTAATGGTAAAGAAAAATTGTCTGATGATAATTTTGGTGGTCAACACATTAGTGAAAGTTATGCAGACAAGGATGAAGCTATTCCCAAGTCAAAGCCCTATTGCAATAATGCAATTCCACCTCCATATGTCAAACGTGGCGACAAAGCTAAAAATAGGAAACATGTATCCCATCTAGGACCTTCAGATGATGGTTTTGATGGTAACGGTGTCTTCAAGGATTCTTCAGCTCAGGATAGAGCCGACGCTGGTCATATGGCTGTGGTACAACAAGGATCTGATCGTTCTGATCATGAAAGGCATCACGGTGGATCCGAAAAGGCTAACCTGCATTATGATGAAAAGGGTCGTATTTATCCTGATGACGTAACTGGCAATCCCATACCAAAACCAAGATCATCAAGGAGAAAACACTCAAAATCACGATCAGGTCAAGGTGATGCTGGAAACTTTGAAGATGTTGGAGCTTTACCAACAAAATCAAGAAGCAGAAGAAGGGATGACTCGAGACGAGGCCTGCAAATATTGTTTGATGATGAACACCATCGAACTGATGAAGAGGAGAGAATAATTGACAAGTTACTAATTCATTACAGTAGAAAGCCTACTGCCTATGAACCGGGAAAACAGAGAAAGAAGTCTTCCAGGAGTCGACATGCACATCACAGTGTTAATGACATCGGTGAATCTCCTCAAAATGGAAGCAGGGTTGGGTCTGACAAGGAGTCGCCAGTGATTCCTCCTGCTGCACGATCAGTTTCACTCCCTCATGACCACTCAGGGTCATCAGCGGCAACCAAAGTGTTTGCTCGTGCAGCCTCATTTCAACCTGAGCGATCGGAAGGAGCCCACCATGTGCACCCCAAGTTGCCAGATTATGATGACTTGGCTGCCCGTTTTGCGGCCCTGAGAGGAAGGTAAAACATTCACGTCAGAATCTACATTGTAATCAGCAGCATGATTCTGACCTTTGTAATCTTGGTTTCTTTGAGTGGCTCTATGAGTGCCTTTTTTGATGAAAATCAGCAAAAGAAAACGTTTTAATTATTACGTTTAAGTGGCTCCACGAAGTTGATCTTCCACATAATTTTACCATAACATCTATATAGCTTAAGTACCCCATATAGATACCATTTTTAGACCTCGTCATTGTAAAAGTTATATATTAATGCGTGATAAAGGTTGTAATTCCTGAGAAGTTGAGTTTGAGGATTGAGATTGCATATTTTTTTTTTACCAAATATCTTTGACAAATAAAAAAATTGTTACTAGGGTTTTACTGTCCAAATGCGTTCTTGTTCCCTGATGATCAATGCCATTGATGAAGATGCTTTTATTTGTCTTAACTTTTTGCTTTGTAAAGGCAGTTTTATGTGGAAGCTAGAACAAGTAAAGAAACACAATGCGGTAAATAAAAGTGTACTTACTGATCTCTGTAAAATGACCAACTTGCCCTTGATTGTCAGAAAATCCCCTTGCCAGCTCATCATAATATATATAAGGCTTCACATTCCCCCGGCTTTCTTTTCTATATTTGAAGAAGTTCTTCCCATGACATTTCCTTGTCATAGGTGAAGTACTGTTTCCCGCCAAATTAAACATCTCCCTCCCTTATATTACCGAACTCCTTTCACTACCTACTACTTACATTCTATTCTACTGAGAGAGAGAGAGAGAGAGATGAAGGGGACCTCAAAGGTGATAATGGGGGCAACACTGGTAATGGTGGTTAGCCTTGCCCTGGTGTTGGGTCTAATTCTAGTTTTGCTTGCTGAGCTCTACTGCTCTCTTTTATTCCGCCGCCGTCAGCTCAGAATAACTACTAACACTACCGCTGTAACTGACCCCGCCACCACTGAAACCCCTAGTGTCGACTCCACATTGCAGCCTCAAGACCAGTCATCGCATCCTCCTCCTCCCCCAACAACTCCTCCTCTCAGTAGCTTCCACTCACAGGGCGTTCTTAAGGCTCCGAGAAGCCTACTCTTTCCCGCTATCTCTATCAAAGATGAAAGTAATACTCTTCAAACAAAAATACAACTTTCTCAGCTTCATCATAAAGTCATTGACATCCCAAAATGTGAACCAAACTCAAGCCCTTCCCCATCGATTTCCTTGGCAGTTTCACCGAAGCCAACTCAAGAAGACAAAACAGTAAGCGGGAATGGAACTACTTGCACTACTACTGATGCTTGTAATGACAAAGGCAGTGGTGTCGTTCGAGAGCATTTTGTGTACATTTCCAATCCCATTTACGACAATGGTGAAAGCAGAGAAAGTGGAGTGAATACCCCATTTGAAACACCGGACACGTCACCGTCGAGATTAGAAATGTCGGGTTCTGATTCTTCTTCAGGAGAAGAAGATGAGGTTGCTCAGCCATTACACTCTAGCCCACTAACCCCACCATTGACACCAATGAAAAAGCTTCCAGCTGCGGCTTGCTCTGTTTCGCTCAGAGACGCTAGATCTCTTGGCACTTCAGGAAGTGATTCCAATAGTAACAATGGTCGCTCGTCTTCATCCTCAGGCTCTCCGTGTACTTCTCCTTCATGGTGACTCATTCATCCATCTGCCATATTCCGAGACTGATAGGGGGCTTTTCTTCTTTCCTTTCATTATTATTATTATTATTATTTTGTTTTTTGGGGGTTTATTTTCTGCTCTTTTGTTAAGATTCGGATATGAATATTTTGTGAATATAGTAATGGAGAACTGGGTGTTTTTGAGAAAGTAAGTACTTTTTTAATGCATGCGTGGCCGTGGCCGTGCCTCGTCCATCCAAGCCTTTTCTTTAACCCTTCCTTCTTCATGCTTCATTACTGCATTTGTTTATTTCTTTTTTGTTTCATTTGCTTATATAAGTTCTACGTGGAATGATATAGCAGAGTTGCAATAGAGCAGTGTATATAAACTTTTATTTTTTATTTTTTTGGATAGTGAGTATGCATGTGATAACTGAGATGAATGGGAAGTAAACGACCCACAAAAGAACCAAAAAGAAAAAGTCTCCTCTGTTTTTGAGCCTGTAATGCTAAGTTCAATGCTCACTTCGACTTGCGAGGTCTTTGTCTAGTTTGAAAAAGACGAGTCTCTTGGTTTTCAAGAGCTCTATTAGGCAAGAAGCTTCAGTTCCTGCACAGCCACACTGACTGAAAATTCAACAATTGACGAGTTTTACCCAATATCACAAAACTGCCATTGCCACTAAGGATTTTTTTTATTAGAGATATGGGCACCATCTCTTTGGCTTGGCTAAGGAGTGCCCATAAAGCTAGGTGAAAGGAGTTTCAGAGACTCGGTTGTTCAGTGCCTTTTTTTCTTTCAACTTTTTGTTATTTTCATTTTAAGATATATTGCGTGGCTTCTGAATTTACAGACACACCTTGGTACTACTACTACAGCTTTTCTCTCTCTCTCTCTCTCTCTCTCTCTCTCTCTCTTGTACTCTGCTTAAAGAAGATTAGCTTTGTTGAAGGAAGGACCTCTTGCATAATTTCTCCAACTGTCAGAAATGATAAATTTATGCATAAATTATACATGTACTTGGCTATATAAAAATGTAAGTAAATCCAAAAGGAGATTAATTTAAGATTTTGTTGATGGAAACGACAAAAACAGTGTCCCTTTCTTTTACTCCTATGTAAGGATAGGATACTACATAATTTAGAAGAGAATCCAAGGTGTGTTATGGTATACTTGTTCCCCTCCAAAGCAAAACATTTAAACAGTAACACCATGGCGTGTTGGACAGAGTGAGTTTTTTAAAGTAAATTAATTCTGGGACTTGGACTTGGACTTGTTACAATACAAAAGGTATTCTTGTCTAAGCTTCTTTACAGATAAATTAAAAACAATAATAATAATAATAATAATAATAATAATAATAATAATAATAATACGATTTCAGCCATGACATGACACATATTATTGAGTTCCATAATAATTTCTTACCAGAGTTACATAGAGTGCCATGTTCATGAAATAGCCTATTAAAAGGGATTTTGTTTTCATTGGGTGTTCTTCATGATGTGCCTTAATATTTTTTGTCACATTTTGAATCATGCCCTTGAAATAATTCTGGGAAACCTGTTGACGCAGACAGTAGAAAAAGTACAATTAAGTTACTTGTATAATATATGACATATATGCATTTTCTGTATTGTATAAACTGTGTGATCCTTGGTAGTGAGCTAGCAATACAAAAAGTGATCAACTTATGGATGAAATATGTCAATAAACTCTCTGATCCTCGGCAGGTTATTCATTATCACTATAGTGCCTAATATCACATGAATTTTGTGTGTACAGTACTACTACTGAAAATGACAACATGTAATTGAACTGGACCAACCAAACCTTACACTATTTTAATTTAATTCATAAAAAGAAAAAAGGAGGGTTAAATAGTAAATACCCTCCAAAATCAAGTGAGCACATCAGACGGAGCAGCAAAACAGTCTTCTCCCCCTTTCTCTGGATCCTCTGTGCAATTTCATTCCACTAGGACGTGTAGGACTAGACTTGGCCAATCTCTTTGCTACTCCCACCACCAAAAATAATTAATAAATAATTGTATTGAAAATAAAACAGTTGTAGGTCATAAGATTGAAAAAAGAACAGTATTAATTTATACATTTGGAATCTTGATCAATAATAAGTTCATGGTAAAGGTAGAGATCTTTGTCCCTTTTTTTTATATCAATTCATGCCCACGTGGTTTTGTTCTTATCACAGGAATCAAAGGTTTAATTATTGCTCGATGGAATTTGATATTGATGTATAAATTTCTTATTTATAAATTCATGCAATATAATTTAGAATATTCCCTGAGCTCACGGTTCAATGATTTATTCAGGGTGTCCGAGGTAGCGAATGTTTCGATCAGAGACTTGTTAGTGGTTGATGGTGGTATTAGCTCTGAAGGTCTCGGCTGGGATTTCCGATTTAGAAGGAATTTATTCGCCAGGAAGATTCCTAGCTTGATTAAGATGTTGGATTTGATTAAGGATGTGCATCTGCCAGAAATTTTGGAAGATAAAAGGATCTGGAAACCAGACAGTAGCGGAGTTTTCAGTTGCCAATCGGCCTTTCACAGCTTAGCCTATGATCAGTTAGGGCCAGAGTGGCCGTGGGCGAGGAGGTTATGGAAAAGTGGTGTCCCCTACAAAATTAAAGTGTTTGGATAGTTATTATTCCTTGACAAGTTAAGTGTCCATGAGAATTTGCAGAGGAGGAGACCTTTCCATTCCTTGTCGCCAAATCGGTGTGCTAAGTGTAATAACAATAGCGAGTCAGTGGGCCATTTGTTTCTTCGGTGCTCGTTCGCCAGTATCGTTTGGAAAAAAGTTTTACAAGAATTCAGGGTCGATTGGTGTATGCCTTCCTCTTGTGCGCAATTGTTCCTCTCTCATTTGGAGGGAGGAAAGAGGGTGACGCGTTTATGGCAGTGTACCGTCCTCGCTACGTTTTGGGCTATTTGGTTGGAGAGAAATTCTAGGACTTTTGACGAGTCCTCTTCTTCAGTGGACAATCTTTGGGATAAAATCAGGTTCTGGGTTGCAACTTGGGTGTATAGAACGAGAGAATTTGAGGGTGTGTTCTTTTTGGATCTTCGTAGGGAGTGGGTGCATTTGTGGTCATAACTTTTGTTTTATTTTTCCTTATGTTACTACGGTATTCCTCCGCCATAAGTGAGAGTTTTCAATATTATTGAGAGGAGGTCACTTCGACCTCTAACTCATTTTAAAAAAAAAATGCAATATAATTTAGAAAAGAGGGTTTGTAAGAAAAATACCTATTTCGTAAAAGAGCTCATTTACATTCTGTGCAGTTTTGGCAGAAGTTTCAAGGAAAACCAAGCCATTTTCTTTAGCATATTGTTCACCTTCCTGTGGCAATAAGGGTTAAGAGACCATTTCATTTGTAAATAGAGAAAATCCAATACTATTATCGTTGAAAGGATTATATATATATTTATGAGAGTGTGTGTGTGTTTGATAGTGAATACCTCAAATTCCACTTCTCTCTTTCCTTGTAAGTCAACCTTGTTGCCAGCCAAAAACATTATCAAATTTGGATTACCTGTTTCAGTGGAATATTAAATCACATAAACTTCAGAATTGAAGTTGAGTTATTTTGATTTTGCCCTTGGACATTATTTACCCCAATCATATTCATGGTGGTTTTGTTGAATTAACTTACCTTGTCTTTGCAATTCTTGGACCCATTTTTTGGCCCGTACAAATGAATCCTAGAGTCAAAACAGACAAATATACGAACAAAATATTTAGATTGATTATTCTCCCAATTTTAAGCCACATTACTCATATTATACATCATATTTTTCAACAACCAACTCTACCTCTCTCTCACTAATTTGCACAAGAATTCTAATCTAACATTTCAACATGAATGAGTTATAAATTGAGATCACTCAAATTAAAATATTGATCAACAACACATATTCAAAAAAGGAACTTTAGTCCACCACAAGTCAAATCAATTGAGGAAAACAATATTCATTTGGCTAGATAGAGTTAGAGTTATTATGTTAAGGGCTAGTTTTTTTATGTTATTTTATTATCTTTTGTCTTTTATAAGGTTTGGCTGATTATTTTTCTTATAAGTGAACATTTGTTCTTTTTTTGAAATATATATAACTCATATTTTTGTTTTTTTGCTTTCTCCTTGAGTTCTATAGATTGTATAATTTTTGCATAATTATCATGGTATCAAAGTCAGGTTGTTGCAGTGGTGTTTCAACCCAAATCGTTGCAATATGAAGAAGACCCAAGTTGCCAGAAATTCAATTCTATAAACCATTCAAGCGAAAGCTCTACGCTTAAGAAATTTAACTTTATAAACTATTCTCTAATACCATGATAATTATACAAATATTGCATAATCTATAGAACTCAAAGAGAAAGCAAAAAACTAAAAGATGAAGAAAGAGAAGCTAGGTATATTACAAAATTATAAGAAAAATAATCAACTTATAAAAAACAAAAAATAATAAAATAACATAAAAAATTAAAAGACTAAAATAGCCTTAAGATAATAACTCTATAATATCATAAATGTTCCATATAAGCTCAAATCAACCACATATAGAGATGTATAGTTTAGAAAATCTAACATAGTAGATCATCCAAATTAAAATTGATAGCTCATGAGCACATATTCAACTCATAAATATAAGCACATATATATATATATAAATATCTAGACAGATTCGAATAAATAAGAGGTGTGGAAGAAAACCATTCGAAATATTTCATATATGGTTCAAGGGAAATGTTCCAAACAGATGGCAAAAATGGTAGACAGACCACCAAGTAGCTTAATTTGTATATAATTATATAGTTACCATTGCTGTGATGTCATATACGACAACTGCGGCAGCTGCACCACGATAGTACATGGGAGCCAAACTGTGGTAGCGTTCCTGCCCTGCAGTGTCCCATATATCGAACTTTATAGTTGCTTCATTCAATGATAACACCTGAGTAAAAAATGCTGCTCCAATTGTTGACTCCTGCATTTCCACATCATTTTCTTATTAATTAAACACACACCACTATATACATATCTATCCTATACAAGTGTTTTAAAGCTTTGTTTTACCTCTATTTTCACTTCATAACCAAGTATTCTATTACAGAATTATTATTATTATTTTTAATAGCCAAATATATTCTCAAGCAATAATAATAAACTGTCTAATAACCAAAATTTTAAAAGGTTTTGTGCCAAGTCTAGCTAGTATTAAAGAAGATTATATAATAATTGAACCTGGTAGTCATTAAACTGCCCTTTGATAAATCTCAATACTAAACTTGTTTTACCGGTTCCCATGTCCCCTAGAACAACCTGCCACAGGTAACATCGTCAGTTAATTAAACATGTAAATATATATATATATATCATCTTCTTTTTCTTTTTTACATTAGTTTCAAAAATCTAAACAGAACACATTATATGTATATTCAATATTGAACAACACGTACATATGATTTGATTTAAGATTATGAATATGTTATTTCAAATTTGTCAGCCAGAAAAAAAATCACGAAACGAAGATCCCATTAATTAAGTTTCAGCCCATTAGATCAACATTTATTAACATGATATATGCTATGCTATGATAAGGTAAGGATTGTTAACATGTAATTTACATTTAACACACCACAATTATAGTACAGCACAACAATAACTTCTTATTGGAAAATATAAATCTTCATATTAGCCCATTTTCAAATATGTAATCTTTTTAAAAAAATAAAGACATACCCACCAATTTGGCTTGTATATTCTTGTTGCTTGCCCTCGCCATGAATGGACTATATGATGAGCTATGAAACAAAGATAAAATAGCTTATTAATTTCTGAGCTTGAAAGCGAAAACTAAAGATAAAGGCAACTACCAAGGCTAGGAAGGAAGAGTAGAAAATAAATATATATGAAGCAAAAGTAGAAGGGTCCGTCTCAGGAAGGTTATTGTTATTGCCAGGACTCTTTTTGCTCTTTCCAATGAAAAGTGAAAGGTTTTTTGTTCGAGAGCTAGTAAAAACAACATTGGCATTTGGCAATAGTAGTAGTTGGGGATGGGGATGGACTGTTAGTTATGAATCTATGATATGGTCTAATGTTGGTTTGACTAGTAAGTTGGTTGCTCTTTCCTTGTTTTGTCCGGTAACCGGTTGCTTAAGTAGTATTAACTGAATCAACCCATATCATCCTTGTAGAAAATAAAATGTTTAAACTCACGTCTAACGTTAGAGTTTGACCTAATTAATAGTTTATATAATGGGTAACAGCACTAAATTTGAGTTTTCCTTTACTATATATAATATTCAAAATGATGAAGGTGGGGCATAAGATCCCATTTTTGTACACCATATCATATATATCACATTGAAGACAACGAAAATGATTAGTTATATATGTGCATCTATATCTGCCATGCCATGCCGTTCGGTTTAAGTTAAGTTGAAGATTAAATTTAAATTTTTATATGCAACTAACATTAGCAGAAGTATATATATATATTTTAAAAAGTCAGATAGTCTGACTTCTAACTCCGATACACCCAAATGAAAACCCCTCAGCTATAACATTAGTAGAAGCCTATTACCTTTTTTTCTCTTTTCTTTTTACCATAATAGTAGGCGAATCAACGAGTCACATTATGCCACTGAGGCTAGCTCAGTGGGCAATGGGGAAAGCGATTTGGGGGGCTGACCCAGGATCGAACAGGGCCTGGGGTATACACACTCACTAATACATCTGTGCTCTCAATTCAAAAAGAAAAAAAAAAACAAGTGACGTTTTCGGAAATTCCTATTGATGGAGCATGTTTAGGCTGCCCTACTGTCTGCTTACATTTTTTTTTCTCTTTTTCATTTTACCATATTAATAGCCTAAACTTTATTTTTCTCTATTTTCTTTTTACAATAATTACAGTCTCCACTTCTCCAGGGAGTGTGAGTATAAAGGAATTTACCATATATTAGGCTTTTTAAACATTTTTTTCCACTTTTACGATTTTTTTTGTTTTCCATTTTTATATTTTGTGTCTTTTTATAATTATATTAAAATTATTATTTTTTTGAATTCAATTTTACAGTTTCTTCTACCCTTCTTCCCTTCCTATGCAGCAGACCCTCTCTACTTGAGTCCAAACCCATTATTTTCTCCTCTAGAACCACACCTACTGTAACGTCCACCATTACACTATGTAGTTTAAATAGTGCTTAACTCGCTAATCAAGTCATTTGAGTTTAAATCATGTAATTAAACTAACTGCAGATTTAGGTACTAAAAATTTCGATCAAAGCAAACAATTTATTAAAAATGTTTTACTTCCATGCATGGAATTCCATTGTAATTAAAAACGGTTACAAACCCAAAAACAAATACAACACCCGACCTACGCGGCAAAATCAGGGTTCAATTCTAGTTCCAATTGACAACCTCGGCCGTGGCAGACGAGCAGGTCGCATATGTACACTCCATCCCTGAAGCTCTTCAACTCAGGACTGATCCAACCTTTCATTTTCTTTACCTGCACCAACTAGCACCCGTGAGCCGAGGCTCAACAAGAAAACATAATCATACTTATAACCAGTACATTAGCACATCATAGATTTACAACTAACATGCCCAGTAACAATAATCCTACTAACACACGCAATTAACTTAGCTGAGAGGCTACAAAGCCACACTAGAGCCAATCTCCATCTTTCGTACAATCGGCCTTAAAGCTGGCCAAGAGAGTGTGATGTTAACATTTTCGGCGACCTTAGAAGCATTCAGGCGTGTGTCTCGATTCTGGATTGGCTTATCCCTATCGGTCAACGTTTGGCACGTTACCGCCACCCTCAATTCCTAGGTCGAGCCTTTAAACTCTCGACTAATAAGCTGAGTGCATCAACCCTTTGACTAGTAAGTCAATTCCTTTAGAGTTCAACTGGTAAACTGAATCCTTTAACTTTCAACTGATAAATCGAGTACTTTACCTTTGACTAATAAGTCAAGTCTTTGTTTTTCGACTAATAAGCCGCATTTGCATCCTCAAACTAATGGGTCGGATCCGTAATCTTCGTCTGATAAGTCGAGTCCTTAAACTTTCGACTGATAAGTCAAATCCTTAAACCTTCGACTGATAAGTCGAATTCTTTAACCTTCGACTGATAAGTCAAGTCTGTAGAGCATGTTAAAACCTTGACTATTAAGCCATACCCTTTATCAGATAACACAAACAAATCTTCAGCTTATAAGCTGAACTTTCCTAACCCGATATACAAATTAACAACCACAGGGTTACATAAGTGCGTGTTGCACTCCTTCTTGTTTGTATGGCATCCGAGCCAGTCAAGTGCATGTCGCACTCCCTTTCCATTTGTTTGGCATCCGAGCCAGTCAAGTACATGTCGCACTCCCAGGGTGGCCCAACCATGGTGGCCCACACTCCATGTGTATGATGCCAATCTCAGCTCATAAGCCGAGCCTTACTGATCCTTGACTCATAAGCCGAGCCTTACAAGCCTTCGACTTATAAGTCCAAGCTTTAGGACCCTCGACTTATAAGACGAGTCTTTCGAAGTCCAGTGTGCCCTTGACTAATAAGTCGGTCCCCATTTAACATCCTAATAACCCTCTGGTTTATAAACCGAGCTTCCCAGTCACAACAAACAATCACATATCTCATATAACGTACATATCAACAATTACAATGCATTATGTTTACCGAGATTTTCGGAAACTATATTAATAAAAATTAAGCGAGATTAATGATAAGGGATTTAGAGGATATAAACAAGATTTTTACGTGGTTGGGGCGTTAATGAGCCTTAGTCCACAAGACAGTTGTATTAGAGCTTGGAAAGTCTATAGCAATGAAGTTTTTCTCTCTCTTTTTTAGCAGAGTAACTGTATACAAGCCAAGAAGAGATCCATTCTCCAGAGTTCTGTCACCTGTATTTATAGGCTCACAGGAGTACTGGGCTTGGGCCGGGCTGACCCGGGCCCAACAAAGATATAAATACCACTGGCTTCTCTATCGGAAGCCCAATACAAAGGATAAACATATAAAATACAAACAATGATTAGAGCCCACTGGGGCAGCCCAAGACCTATCTATCACCCGAAAAAATAGGGCTTTTGGTCTGGGCATTCCGAGTTATGAGGCAGATTCAGGGGACAAGATCAGTCAGGGTAGTGGTGGCACAGGTCTGAACCAACGGCGTGCAATCCTGAGGTGGCCTTTTCCGCAGGTGAAACGTGGGGACAACTCCCACGCGTCATGGGGCGGAGTCAGGGTCACGGATGCTTTATCCTGCCAACCTTGAGGACTTGATCCGGGTTCGTTTACCTCTGTCCCTCTTCGTTTACCGCAAGCCCGGATCATCTACACAGAGCCCGGATCGTTTACCAGGCTCCGGGACCGTTTGCATACATCTCGACCGCAACCCCAAACAGCTGCACGTCTCCCGGATGATCGTCCCGAATCATTCTTCTTGGACACCGTCCGGGTCTGGACCCATCTTGGGCCGTCGATGTCGGTCACTCCCTGCCAAACGGGCTTGGGCTGGGCCTAACCCCGATTGCCCAGTTAGTGGGCCTGGACCATCGTCCCGGGCCCAAGACAGGAAATGGGGATAACATTTACCCCCCAAGCCTTCACCTGGGTCTGCGAGGTGGAGGCTTGCCAGTTCCTGCTTAGAATCGTGGGTCCGTGGCAAAGGGCAGTGTGCGCTGGGCGCTCGTGGAGCCCGGACCATTTACCAATGTTCGGGTCCGTTTACCGAAGTCCCATTTCGTGATGAGGGACACACGTGTCGCCCAGCGACTGCTGCAACGATGGTACTTGACCTCGAAAGGTCACCTAACCACCTCAAGGGTCGCTAGGCCTAGGTTAGTGCGTCAGCACAGATTCCGAAGCGTCCCATTCGCATGAGGGTCCTTCATTAATGCTTTTGTGTTGAGGTGGACCATAGGATGGGACTACCTTTGAAATTCCCCTCTCCTGGGACGTTGGATTGAAATGGAAAGGATCCAGCACTCAAGTGGACTCATTAATGCCCCTGCACGATCTTGGACCGTCCGATGGGGGATTTCCTATCCGCTGGATCAGAGACCAGGATTTGGGTCTCTATAAATACTCCTCAGGCATTCATTTGAAACTTTTACACTCTCAAACCATTCTAAGAACTGAGGATATGTCCGATCTTGCCGATGACATCTTCCACCGCCTGCTTATTCTGCACCGTCACCTTTTTCCAACAGTTCCAGCATCTGCACCTTTGCCTGAGCGCACATCCTCGGCCTGTCCTATCGACGAGCTGCTGAACCGCCTTCGCCAGTTCAAGACCGAGATTCTGCCGACCTTATCGCCGGACAACCACCATCTTCCACGGCCAACCATTCACAGTAAGTCCTTCTGTCCTTTGCCCTAATAGATATATGAATGTAGGTTCTGTTCTTTTGCTTATATATTTAGGCTGCTAGAACTTGTTTATGCTTAGGACTAGTGCTAGGAAGGTTGCCTAGTCTGGGTCGCTCCGGGTCTGGATGCTTCCCGAACAGGCGGTGGAACCTATTTAGTAGCCCATTTTTCGTTCCCGATCTGGGTCTCGTGGTTCCCTGGTGAACCCGGACCTGATCCGGAGGGGACTCCAAGCAGTCCGTAGGAGGTCCCCAGTACCTTAACCGACTTTCTTGGGTTTCGGTATTGACTGCTTGGTTTGTCTTTTCTTTGCTCCCATATCATCATCCATGACTTCGGGTGTCACCCTTCATTCGGAGGAGGAAGTCAACAGGGCCCCCGTCCTCCTTCTCGGGTCTTGGACCCCTAAAGGCAACAGATGGGAGATGGACACGGTACCGAACCTGTTCCGGAACTACTGGATGATGTACGTCCTGGAGAAACGCCTGGGCGTAGAGTCCACTCCCGGGCTCTTCCACAACCGCCTGGCCAGGATAGAGGAGCCGGCGCACACCTCCGTGAACAGGTTCGGGGCTTGGAGAGCAGGCCACATCAGTGCGGGAGCCACACTCCTGCTTTACGATTACTTTGTGCGGTTCCTAACATACGTGGGGATTGCACCCTTCTGGCTCCTGCCCAAAGCCTACCGATTGCTTGCGGGATGGCGTGTCTTCTGCGTGGCGAAGGAGATCGCAGAGCCGACCCCTGCGGAAATCTTGTACTTTTACAAGATGGAACTGCAGGTCAATGCCAAGGACAAGACCTTGGACGACTTCTACAGGCTGAAGCTGCGGGGCAACTACCCTTCTCCTACAAGCGCTTGGAAGCATCCCCTGGACGTCCGACATTACTGGTTCATGACGTCCAGGTTCATCGTGGAGAAGAACCCCACGCTGCTGCTGGACTTCCAGCGAGTGGGTAAGTGCTTCCCCGACCCTACTTGGCCGATTTCTCTTTTTCTTTTCCATTTTTATTTCTTACTGCATTACTTTGGGTGGCAGGACCTTTTTCCCAGACTCCTCTCACCCAGTTCATCTTGGACCGGAAGAGGTTTTACTCCGGGCTGAGTGCGAAGGACCTGGACGTAGGAGGCTACGTTAATATCGACAACCTCCGACTGGTCGTACTACTCGCGGCCCACCAGACTATCGACGTCCCGAGCCTTTAGGGAATACAGTGCGAGAAGAATCCCACCATAAGGGAGCAACTGGCCTTGGAACACATCAGGGAAGTAGAGGTGGCGGCACGTAAGGACGCGGCCAAGCAGAAGAGGGACTTGGCCCAGTCGGAGGCGACCGCTTCTGAGGAGCTAGAAGCCCACTTCGAGGAGGCACTGCCGAACATGGGTACCCCCGGGGCTAGCGTATCAGGGTGAGGTAACTCACCTTTGATCTTAACTTATGCTCCCCAAGTTGGGGACTTAGCTAGGGATAGGCTAGCACTTCGAGGCCCCGCGTTCGGGGCTGACGGGGAGACGAGACCTTCGTCTCCCGTTCTCGTAGGCTTGGAAGTTCTCATGTTTTTGTCCGGGTTCCTTCAATACGGGAATTTCCTGAACCTGGAGGACATGGGGGATCGAGTCTACTTTTTCGTGTTAGATGAGTTGAGCCACGCTCGGGGATTAGATAAGGGTTCATCCCGGGTCCTTCTTAGTTTTGACTTCTATTTTCCTGTTAATCGTACTTACTCTTTTTCATTTGCGTTTTTTGCTGGAGACTCCGACATGTCCGATCTCGTGGATGACATGAGGCAGCTTCTTGAAGTCCGGGCTGCGAGGGCGGCCAGGGTTGCGGCAAAAAAGGCTGCCAAGAAAACACTCGAGGCGCCAAGCCCGGACCTCTCCCGCAACAAGGAGACGCCGGGGGCGGATCCTCGACCCAGCAAGGTCACAATTGCTGCGGTTCTTGTTACAGCCGTGGACCCGGCCGCCGTCCCCGGACTTCCTTAACCCCCGGTAATTGATCTGGAGCCAGAACCTGTGATAAGCCAGAGTTTCGGGAATAGGGCCGCAGACTTGGGCGCGGCGGAGGCCGAAACCGGGAACAAGAGGCCCTGGATGAGGCGGGCTGGCTCGGCTGGAGAGTCATTCGGGGAAAGTTGCCTCACCGCGAAGGAGATTCCGGCAACACCGGCCCTTCCCATTCATCCGGCCCTACCCGAGGAGGGGGAAGCCGTTTTGCGGGACGAGCAGTCCAGGCTCATTTCCCGGACTTGGGAGAGTGGCCGGGAAAGGAGGGACCAGACATACAAGGCCCTGACGATTCGTCGTCAGGTTAAGTTCGCTGAGCGCCCGACGGCCTTCAGTGTCCCACAGCCGATCGTGGATCGGCCAGCCGCCGAGACAGGCTTTTGTCCTAAGCTGGGGCAGGACACGACCCCATTCGCGACGGACTTGCTGGACCAGGTGGGGAACACCATGTCCAACCTTCAACTTAGACGGTATGCCACCATCGCCAACCCGGACATGCTGTTCATCTACCAGGCTCTCCGCCATCAGCCATCGTTGTAAGTTTGCTTCATGGCCTTTTCTTCCCTCTCTTTTTTTTTTTTTTGTTAAGGATTCTTCTAACTCTGCTTTGTTCCAAGACACTCTGCTGTCCCATCGGAATGCTGACCTGGTGGCTGAGGCGGCCATGAAGATGGAGACGCTCCAGCTGGAGCTGGAGGCAACCGTGAACCAAAGGGAGGCCGCCAAGGAGGCCCTGGCCAGGGAGACGGCATAGGCTCGGGAGTCCTTAAACAAGGCGGTTGCCCAGGCCGACGCAGACCGCACGGAGTTTGACCGAGTCAAGGTTAGGCTCGAAGAGGCCATGTCCTGGAAAGAAACCGGGGCTAATGAGATGGTATCCTTTCTGGAGGCGGAGCTTCTCAGAGCAAAGGCCGCACAGGAGGCGACTGCGACTCAGTCAGTCCGGGACCGGGAGAGGGTCCAAAGCCTGGAGGCCCGGGTCAATGAGCTGGACGGCTCTCTTCGCGAGGAGAAGGCGGTGCATGACGAGACCCGTCGCGGAAAGGAGCGGGCGGATGACATGCTGCGCGTCACCTTCAAGGAGACCATCTACATGGCCTGGCGCAAAGACAAAAGCATGAACCTCCTGATATTTCCCGACCCAGACTCGAAGAGGGCCGGATTCGAGGCCAAGAAGAAGGAAGATGCGGAGCTTTTGGAGGATGAAGCCTAGACCTGGATTCTCACCTCGCCCATTTTATTTTATTATTTTTGTAACTTTTACGGACGCGTACGCGTCCAAGACAATTTGTATTGCCTTATCCGGTTTATGTTATTTTGCTATTCTTTTTTTTTTATCACCGTGCATGACTGATTCTGAGGGTTTGGTCCCGGTTCCAACGGCCTGGACTAGACTATTCTTGGCTTTAGCTTGTCAAATTGTCTTAATCCTGTCATCCAGGGCCCAACGCCCTACCCGTCTAATCTTCAACTTCAAAAGCCTGATGGCCCGGGCCAACGAGGTTTGAATATTTTACTATGAAACCTAGTTCCCTCACTCTACCAGTCGTGGGCTACGACCTTACCCTGGGGCATACCAGATGCTTTTGTCTCCCGGACATCGTTCGTCCGGGGCGGGGCCAGCCTGAGGCTTGGTCCTCTTTTTTATTGTACCCCCGGACATCGTTCGTCAGGGGAGAAACCAGCCTGAGGCTTGGTCCTCTTTTAATCTATACCCTCGGACATCGTTCGTCCGGGGCCGGATCAGCCTGAGGCTTGGTCCTCTTTTAATCTATACCCCCGGATATCGTTCATCCGGGGCGGGACCAGCCTGAGGCTTGGTCCTCTTTTTATTATACCCCCGGACGTCGTTCGTCCGGGGCGGGACCAACCTGAGGCTTGCGCCCCGCTTGGTATTTGTTCATATCGGGGATACCCCCACAAGTGAGCGGAGACTGGTGTGGGGTCACTTGAGTAGAATTTTCATCGTCTGATAACATTTCTTTATGGCGTTTTGCACACGCCATTTTTATTATTCAAGGGATCGCCCTGAGGCGTCCATTATTTACAACGAAAATAAAAAAATGGAACACGTTCTCCTGAAGTATTTACGGAGATGTTCCGCGTTCCAGGCTCTTGGGACTTTCGTGCCATCGAGCCGCTTTAAAAAATATGTCCCGGGGCACACTTTGTGATGGATCTCTTATGGCCCTTCCCAATTCGGGCCTAGAACCCCTACTCCCGGATCTTGGGTAGCAGGGAAGACTCTTCGCAAGACTAGGTCGCCAGTTCCGAACCTTTAGCTTTTTACTTTTGAGTTGAAATGCCGAGCGATCTTGCCCTGGTACATCTTCAGCTGCACTTGTGACTCCTCCCGGATCTCCTCGATGAGATCTAGAGATTCCTGGAGTAAAGTGTGGTTCTGGGCAGGATCATACGTGTCTCTTCGGTGAGACAGGATGGTCGTTTCGACGGGGATGAAAACTTCGCATCCATAGACCATGGAGTAAGGAGTGTGCCCGGTGGATGTCCTCTCGGTGGTTCGGTAAGCCCATAACACGCGGGGCAGCTCTTTGGGTCACTTGCTCTTGCAGGCTTGGAGTTTTTTCTTCAACTTCCCTTTCAAGATTTTGTTGACGACTTCTGCCTGCCCGTTTGCTTGGGGCCTGGAGACCGCAGAGAAGCTTTTGACGATACCATGCCTTTCACAAAAATCTGTAAAGTGGACGCTGTCGAACTGCTTCCCTTTATCGGATACAATCTTGTAGGGGAGGCCGTACCGACATACTATATTGCTGATGAAAAAATCTAGAGCCTTCTTCAAAGTGATTGTGTTCATGGGCTCCACCTCAAACCACTTGGTATAGTAGTCGACGGCCACGATGGCGTACTTCGCTCCTCCTTTCCCGGTCAGGAGCGGTCCTACCAGATCGATCCCCCACACCACGAAAGGCCAGGGGCTAGTCATCAAGGTTATCTCTGTTGGCGGGGCTCGCAGGACCTTCGCGTATCTTTGGCACTGCTCGCACTTGCGGACGTAGTCAATACATTCTTTCTTCATGGTTGGCGAAAAATATCCTTGGCGCAGGATCTTTTTGGATAGACTGAGTCCAGCTGTATGGTCTCCGCAGAAGCCTTCGTGCACTTCGTGCATGATGGTGTTCAATTCTGTCCCGGACACGCATCTGACGAAGGGCATGGACAACCCCCGGCGATAGAGTTTTCCATCCATCATGACATATCTGTGGACCTGGTATTGGAGCTTCCTGGCTACGGCCCTGTCTGCTGGCACCTCGCCGGTTGTCAGATAGCGGATAAGGGGTCCCATCCAGGACGTGGAGTGGTCAATGGCGTTGATTGCGGAGACTCGAATGCTTGGGATGGGGAGATGGTTAACGGGGACCAGTTCGGACAGCTCTACTTCGGCATCAGTGGCCAGCTTTGCTAGCGTGTCCGCGAACACATTTTGCTCTCTGGGGATCTGGCGAATGGAGTGCTTCTTGAACGCCTGCAGCATCTCTCTCGACTGAGTCACATAAGCCGCCATTCTCTCCCCTTTGGTTTGATATTCCCCCGAGACCTGCCTGACAACTAGCTGGGAATTGTTATAGATCTCCAGGTTCGTGGCCCCTACCTCTCGGCCCAGACGCAACCCGGCCAGCATGGCCTCGTGCTCGGCTTTGTTGTTCGATGCCTTGAACTGGAAACGCAGGGTGTTTTGCAACTGGTGTCCTTGGGGTGATACCAGGATGACCCCGGCCCCGGCCCCGTTCTCATTCGAGGCCCCGTCCATGAACACCTTCCATACGGGCGCCGCTGGGGCCGCAGGATCGTCCCCGTGGGTGATCCCGGAACACTCCACGATGAATTCGGCTAGGGCTTGCTCCTTGATGGAGACCCTAGGAATGTAGGCTATATCGAACTGACTTAGCTCCATGGCCCACTTTAGGAGTCTTCTTGATGACTCGGGCTTCTGCATCACTTGCTGCAAGGGGTGGTTGGTCAGGACTTTTATGGCGTGGGCTTGGAAGTACGGCTGGAGTTTTCGGGATGCAACCAGCAGGCAAAAAGTCAGTTTTTCGATTAGCAAATATCGAGACTCAGCCCCCAATAATCTTTTACTCACATAGTATATCGGGAGCTGGGTCTTTTCCTCCTCCCGTACTAATGCGGCACTGATCGCGTGCTTGGTCACTGTCAGATAGAGGTACAGAGGCCCCCCGTCCACCGGTTTTGCCAGGATCGGCGCTCGGGTCAGGTGCTCTTTTAGCTTTTGAAAAGCTTCTTCGCATTCGACTGACCACTCGAAACGTTGGCTTCTCCAAAGAACATTGAAGAAATGGATGCACTTGTCCGTGGCCTTAGAGACGAAACGACTCAGGGCGGCTATCTGCCCAGTCAGACTTTGCACGTCTTTATGCTTCCGGGGAGAGGGCATATCAATCAGTGCCTTGATCTTATCCGGATTGACTTCTATTCCCTGGAAGCTCACTATGAACCTCAGGAACTTCCCGGAGGCCACGCCGAAAGTACATTTCTTGGGATTCAACTTCATCCCATATTTCTGAATAACCGGGAAGGCCTCGGCCAAGTCATCCGAATGTTTCTCGGATGTCTTGAACTTGACCAGCATATCGTCGATGTAGACTTCCATGTTTCGCCCCAGATGGGCCCGGAACATTCGGTTGACGAGCCTCTGATAGGTGGCCCCGGCGTTCTTCAGCCCGAAGGGCATGACGATGTAGCAGTATATTCCCTTGTCGGTTTGGAAGCTTGTATGCTCTTGGTCTGCTATATGCATGGAAATCTGATTGTAGCCGGAGTAAGCATCCATGAATCTTAAGATCTCATACCCGGATGTCGCATCCACCATCTGGTCGATTCGGGGAAGTGGGAAGCAATCCTTCGGGCAAGCCTTGTTGAGATCCGTGAAATCGATGCACGTCCTCCACGTCCCGTTCGGCTTCGGCACCAGAACGGGGTTGGCCAGCCACACGGGGTACACAACCTCGCGAATGAAGTTGATTGATGACAGCTTCTCTACCTCCAGCTTGAGGGCCTCGACCCTCTCCGTTCCCAAGGGCCTTCATTTTTGACGGACTGGGGTCGCGTTTGGGTCGATGTTCAACGCATGGCAGATGATGTTGTGGTCGATCCCCGTCATATCTGAGTGAGACTAGGCCAGAATATCCTGGTTCTCCTTAACTTGGGCGATTATGACGGCTCGGACCTCTGCCGACAGATTTTTCCCGACTTGGATTACCCTGGTCGGATCGGTGTCACTAATGCACACCTCCTCAATCTTGTCCATGGGCTCCAGGACGCGATCGTCTCCTATCCTCGGGTCTAGCTTATCCTCTTCCCAGATCTCTCTTCCAGCGGGGGGAGGAGGAACCAGGCCGATGACTTCTTCGAAGGGTTCGTCGCAGACCATTTATATTGGTCGGGCGGACACGTGGTAGCACTTCTGGACGCTATTCTGATCCCCCCGGACTGTCCCTACCCCTCCGTTGTCGCAAGGGAACTTCATGCAAAGATGACGGATGGAGGTGATCGACCCCAATTCGACTAGTGTGGGCCGGCCGAGAATGACATTGTAAGCAGTGGGGCAATCCACCACAACGAATGTGCAGAACTTGAACGAGTGCTGTAACTCGCTCCCCAATGTTACGGGCAACTGGATCTTTCCCATGGGGAGTAACGTGTATCTGTTGAAGCCGTAGATCCGGGTTGGACACGATGCCAGATCTGCTTCGGTCAGGCCAATCGCGGCAAAAGCAGGTTTGAACAAGATGTTGACGGAGCTTCCATCGTCCACCAGCACCCAGGACACCAGCTTGTTGGTGATCTGGGCGTCAATGACCAGCGGGTCATGGTGTGGGAAATGGATGTTGAGGGCGTCATCTTCCGTGAAGGTGATAGGGAGGTTCATCAGTTTCGGGCGCTGAGCCAGGGCCTAGACCAGAGCGCATACCTCCTGATCATGGTCGAGCTCGCTTAGGTAGCGCTTTTGATCATTCCTGGATGGGCCTCCCAGGTGAGGCCCGCCCGAAATGGTGGACACATGTCCGTCCACGCGAGGGGGTGTCATCCCGGGGCTGGCGTTTGCGCGACGGGGACCCCCTGTGCATATCCTCCCGGAGGCGGATATGCTCTGGGGGCACCCGGGACTCCCACGGGCATCCTGACCCACTGGTGGAGATGCCCTAGCTTGATCAGATTCTCGATCTCATCCTTGAGCTGCCAGCACTTTTCAGTCGTGTGGCCCACGTCCTTGTGGTAAGCGCACCGTTTGTTGGTATCTCTCGGATTCCTCCCTCCTTTGAACATGGGGGCAGGCTTCCGGTAGTGAACCACCCTTTCTGTGGCCAGGAAGATGTTCTCCCTGGTGTCCACCAGATTGGTGTATTATGAATATTGGGGCTCGTAGCCCCTTTTTCCTTTCTTAGCCGGCTCAGACCGATTTTGGCCTTAGCCAAATCTCTTCCCCCGGGAGGAATTTACACTTGCCTCCGTTCCCCCCACCTGCGATTGCTGAGCCCTGACGGGGGCAGTGCTGTGACCCGCTGGCGCGGATCCATATCCGGAAAAGGGGGCGGACTGGACCGAGGCATACCCTGAAGAGGGAGGACCGTACACCGTAGGGTTGTAGGTAACCCTGGGCGTAACCGCCGAACCTGGGACAATCGGGGGACTGACGTAGGGATGCGCCGGGAATTGCACCCCGTACCCCGGGAATGCGTGGGTACTGGGCTAAGGTGTCGAAGGCCATCCGAACGCCTGGATCTGAGCCTCATCCAAGTTGATAAAACCCTGGGCCCTCCTTATGAATTCTTCTAAAGTAGTCGCCTTGCTACGCTGCATATCATCCCAGAGGGGGGACCCGGCCCGGATTGTAATGCCACCAGGCGCTGCCTATCAACCACCTTGGTTTTGGAGGCAACGTTGGATGTAGGGCCTCAGTGTCTCCCCGGGGAGCTGTTTAAGGTTGGCGAGGGCACTGATTTGCATGTCCATCCTCATGGCGGCCACGAACTGTTTGCGAAACGCCGACTGTAGCCCTGACCAGGATTGGATGGATCCGGGCTTAAGTCTCTTCCACCATTCCTCGGCAGGACCGTCTAGGGTGATCGAAAAATAGAGGCACTTGCCGTCATCACTAACGTGGGCCACGGTCATAAGCCGGTTGTATCGGGACAGATGATCCTTAGGGTCGGTGTTCCCAGTATAGGCAGTGTGGCTCGACATCTTTAACCCCTTGGGGAGCACATCGTCTAGGATGTGCCTCGCACAGGGCTCTTTGTACTCTTCATCGGAGTCGGTATCCGCTCCTTCCTGCTTGCGGACCAAACGGTCCGTGATCTTTTTCAAAGCGGCCAGTTGCTCCATGAGCTGCCTGGCCATGCCATCCTCCAGGGGGGTTCTTTCGTTCCTCCTGTCGTTGATGTTGTTCCTAAGGTCGCCACCTTGGGGGAGGATATTTTCTTTACGGGCTCGTCGCGTAGGTCTACCCGGGATGTGTCGTCCCCAGAACTAAGGGCGTCATGCTCCTCGCTACGTGGGCGCTCCCGACGATTTTTGTTCATTGAAGCACTGGGGTGCAAAGACCTTTCCCGTCTGGCTTGCCCTGGGGCATGCCAGGGCCGAGCATCCCGCGGCCGCGTCCGTTGTGGATTTTTCGGGTGGCCCTGTCCTGGGACGGGGCACACCTTCTCTTTCCTAGGGAGCAGGCGGGGGCGGGTCCCGACTTTCAGGACTGGGGTATTTTTCTCTCGGGTTTTTCCCTCGACCTTCTTTTTCTTCCGGTCCGGGTTTCTAGGACTGGCTCGGGAAATTGCTCCGGGGGAGGGCCCGACCTCACATCTTCGGGGGCTCCGGTTCTGGCCTGCGGAGCGGGCTGTTGCGCTCTCGGAGGCGGGTCAGCTGGGAGATTGGTCGCCGGACCCTGCGCGTCTATGAATGCCTGCAGGGCTTGGAGGGACTCCTGCATCCGCCGAGATGCCTCTGCCTGCTCAGCAATCCTGGCCTCCTGGTCCAGGACTTGCTGCCTCAGCCTAGTCACCTTCAGATCCTCCTGGTTAGGGTCCGCTCCTGGGATCTCAGGATCCGCAGATTCGTCGTGGTACTCCCCCTCATTCCCCTCCTCTTCTTCGTAATAGTCCTCCTCGTACTCTGTTCCACCTTCGTAGTCTTGTGACTCGTCAGGGTGGGACGTCTGATGAGGAGCGTTCTCAGGTGGACTTTGAGGAAGCGGTTGGGAGGGCAGTGGCTCTCCATTGCCATGCTCTGGGTTAGTAGGGTCGAAAGTGGTGTGTCTTGTATTCACCATTGTGGTAGAGGTTTGATGTTAGCACTAGCTTTCTCAGGCTCTCAATGAAAGCACCAAAATATTTGCTGAGATTTTCGAAAACTATATTAATAAAAATTAAGCAAGATTAATGATAAGGAATTTAGAGGATATAAACAAGATTTTTACGTGGTTAGAGCGTTAATGAGCCTTAGTCCATGAGATAGTTGTATTAGAGCTTGGGCTTGGGCTGGGCCCAACCTCGATTGCCACTCCCTGCCAAACGGGCTTGGGCTGGGCCCAACCCCGATTGCCCAGTTAGTGGGCCTGGACCACCGTCTCGGGCCCAAGGCAGGAAATGGGGATAACACATTATAATACATTCAAATAGCAGTCATAGGCATAATCATAATTATGTGCATTTCAGTGTACTTAACCAGATATTCACAACATAATTATAATCATGTTCATTAACAGGGCCAAAGCCTTAATCATATCTATATTCAGCATTAACTAAGCTCTAATCACACATTCACATATTGGGTGAAGTTTTCTTACCTTCGATTCAAATGCAAGTTACTAGTGACGCACTTTGAGTACGATTCCTGATCCAAGCCCTTAGCGATGACCCAGTCACAACCATAATAAGGAACTCTGTCAACAACGAGTGATTAAAGGCATTTAGAGTGAGTCCTAGCCTCTGGGACATCGAATTCTACCCAACACAGAAGTAGAATCGATCCCGAGCCCAAAGGGTTAGGTTTCCGACCTAAAAACACCCCTAGGGCCAGAAATCCCCTTATGGGCCGCGACCCTAGTGATTAGTGTTCAAAAATGCAAATTCATTAGTTTTAAAGTGTAAAATAAATTAAGTTTTAATTAATATTTTCATGAATTTATTGTAATATTTGCTTTAATTGAAAATATTAATTTTTGATTTAATTTATGTTTAATTTTCAGGAAATAATTTGCATTTGGACAATAATAAAAAGATAGAAGAAAGAAATAGTTAAAATTGACAAAAAGATAAGATAAAATGGTATTCTTAAGACTAAAGCCCAACTAAAGGAGAAGCCCAGGCCCAATTTCCTCCTCAGCCACTGAAGCCGAGCTGATCCGAGTCGAGCCGCCGAGCCTGCAAGCCACCTGACTCTGCCAGCCTGCCAGCCACTCGTCTCGCGCCACGCGTCCGCACTTGTCCTCCATTTCCTTCAGCTTCACTCCAACGTGGCTAGCTTTTCATTCTCTTCCCTTCAGCACACATCAACCTTGCAATCACGCCAAGCCTTCAACAGCCCAAATGCATCCCAACATTTCTCTTCAGCCAGCCCAAACGCAGCTCCCAGGCCCAACAAAGTCTCCTCTAGCCCAACGCCTCACTCAAGCTTCTGCCAGCCTTCTCTTCAACCCAATGCCACGTGACACCTCCCCATTGGCTGGGAGTGGGTCAAAACCCTCTTGTACCATCAGCCGCCTTCAACCCATATTTTGTTGGTATTGGGCTTTGCAAAATTGCTATTTTGAGCTTTAAAGCTCATGTTTTTGTGGTATTTTAAAAAAAGAGTATTTTGACCATACACCAAAATAGCTAGGGTAATATTAATAATAAGATTTGATTTTTCAAAATCATATTTTATTATTAATATTTCAGATTTATTTTGTAAACCCCATTTTGTTGTTTAATTTCTTTTTAGTCATTTTCTCCTTCTATAAATAGGGACTTGTTGACGCCGTTTTTCGTGAAACAGTGAAAGAAGAGCACATAAACAATAACTGATAATGGCCAATTTAAATAAAACAATATAAACACACGATTTTTACGTGGTTCAGCAGTTAAATCTGCCTAGTCCACGAGTCTCTGTTATTAATACTCAAGATTATCTCTGAGAATTCTTCAGCATGAATTCTTCAGAGTTTTCTCTCAAAGATCCGAATTTCGGTCCATTACAATGGTGCTTAACCTCTCTATTTATAGAGAAGGCTGCAGAATACTATCCCACATATTTTGGGTAGTTACTCTTTTTGTGTATATAAAATAAATGGCTTTAAATACCCATAATCAGATATAAAAGGAAACGTGCCCTGAAGACCAGGGGATGTATAACTGACCAAATAATATCCAACGATTCTAGGAGATTTACAATAATAAATGAGGATTATATCTCGTATTTACAACACTTATAGATATTCAGGGTGGTTATCACGTATCTCTAAGGTTTTAGCCTCCCAGGTTTCCCATCATTTTTCGAGCCAGAGATATCTCCCGAGGTCACATGGCTTTCGAGATCGTCTGTGCGTTGAGCTTGGGACTCCAGATCCGGGGTCATCCCTGAGGATGGATGCATCTCCGAAGCTACCTTTCGAGATCATGATCACTCCGAGGTCACCATATTCGAGGTCGTCTATGTCTTGCAGGCTCGATATTTAATCCTGGAGCATATTTCCAACCTTATGAGTCCACTTGTTTGCGAATCCAACTTTTGAGATCATATTTAACATAGCTCGAAATCTGGGTGTAACATCTTGCCCCCTCAAAAGTATTTGTTCGAATCCTAAGAGAAGGAAACTTTTGAACTACTTTCTCTGAGAACTGTACCGTCACACTTTTGAAAATGGACACGCGTCAGCCGGGTATTGCTCATTTTTGGTACTTGAGTACCTTGGAAACATGCCCACGATCATCCGTCTGTCACCTTTTCGGCGCCATCTTGTCATTGATTCCCATCCGTCCGATCTAGCAAGGATTTCATTCAACGCCCCGGATTAATTCCCTTTTTCCATCTATATATACGAGACCCCACCCTTCGTCTTCATTTTTACCTTCGTTCACCAAAAGCAAGAAAAGAAGAAAAACGAAACCAAAGACCTCTTTGCAAAGTTTCTCATCTGTGCATGTTTTCTCGGCCAAAGAAACAAAGAAACCCCGGTCTGTTCGAGTCCGTGAGTTCTTATTTGGAACCTCTTCTTCAATCGACAATCTCTCTGCAATCGCCATTATTGTGTAAGTATGCAATCTTCGTTTTCCATTTTGTCAGTTTTTATTCATGCTGTTCTTGCTGTATATGTGTATATACTAGTTTACATCCTTAGCATAATATGATAGGAGGTTTTGATTTGATAAGCTCTCATGCTTTTTAGACTTTCATACTGGATTTACATTACTGGTTCATACCCAGTTTTCATGTTTGAGTGAGGTTCCTATTTTTTGGGTTTTGAAAATTCTTTTAGGCGACGTTTCTTGTACACTAAGTTTTCGGGTAAGAAACATGGGCCTTGATAAATGCACGAAACCCAAGGCTGCCTTTCTTGGTTAACCGCCACTCTCTTTTCCCTTGATTTTCGGGATTTTCAAAAAAATTTCCACTCTCCTTCCTTTCCCGTGGAACGCACGCCCTGACTCTTCAATAAGGGTCTTAATATTCAACTTGTTTTGCTCCTTAACCCCGAGCTCGTAAGTTCGAGCTCGAAACTCTTGCAAGCATGGCCCTCACCATTTTTTCTTTCTCGTTAGATGTCACAGAATCTGGAAAGACGGTGGGGGTCGTTGCTGGCGATCCCTTACGAGCCAAAATCTCCGAGCCCAGAATCGTTGTTCGCCCGGAATCAACGTCGGATAAGAGAATACGAGCTTTCACGCGAGCAAGAGGACATTTGAGCTCACTACCGCCGCCAGATAGACGAGGTCATAGAGGGGAAAATGAGAGTTCTTCGGGAGGCCCTTTATCCAGAATTCAATTCGGGACCTAGGCCGGTTCCTCTCGATCCTGCATTACAGGTTACTGTCGCATACCATCCAGGAGAGCTCAAATTTTCACTAATGGGGGAACCTTCTTCCTCGCAGCCGAGGAGAGAAATGTTCGAGGCCGAGCACTACTGGAGCTCGGTTACCACAACTAGCCAGATAACTGACATCCTGGCTTTCCACGGCCTTAGCCTGTCAGGCTCCTTGAAGTGTCGAGCTCCGGCCGACCATGAACAAAGTTGTTTCGCCCCTGGGGGCCGCGACGCCAGTGTGAAATACGCGGCCTGGAGCCAGGAACACATGAGGGCAGGAGCTCTGTTGCCCTTGAAGTCTTTTTTCAAATACTTCACTGATTTCGTTGGGTTGGCTCCATTCCAACTCAACACCAATTCTTACAGGGTGTTGTCTGCCCTGAGGTCTTTATACCACGAGATGGGGTGGACAGGACCTTCGCCTCAAGAGATCCTGTATCTATTTTGTCTGAAAAGTAACCCCTCCCGAGCTCGGGGAGGGGATGGCTTTTATTACCTATCGAGCTATCCCAAGGAGAAGAAGGTCTTTGAAGATCTTCCCAATCATCCGCCTGATTTCAAGAGGGCCTTCTTCTGGACAGACGGTCTGTCCCCATCTCGGCATTATTCGTTCAGGCGGATTCGTAAGTATTCTTGTTATCTTTATTTCCGTGTTCGAAATTTTAGCTCTTAGATTCGTACTTTGAAATATGTTATCTTTCAGCCAATTTTCAACGTCCCACTCCTGACGATACAATGAAGGAGCATAGAGAGACCCTGCTCTAACTCCCACATGGCAAGAGGTCTCTCTTATACCTTTTACACGAGGAGAGGCTCCGAAAGTGTGGACTTTTGGGAGAGGGCCAGTCCACCTTTGACTGGTCCAACAAAAAATATGAACACTGGGAGCAGGTCCCCCTGCCCACAGGCGCCCTTCCTCCGAGGAGAGAAACGAGGCCACCACTTCCAGTTCGCCTGAGGAGTCCGCAGTCGGGGAATGAGGCTAATGATGAAGCTTCGAGCTCGGATTCGGATGAAGGTAAAGTCCTCCCTACCTCGAGAATGTGGTCCCCCACCTTACTAAAACATAGGCCCAATAGGTTAATCTCGTGCCCACAGGATAGATACCACTTCTACATATGGAGTTAGGTAGATGACTGTGTCCATAGGTTTGATAGTGGGCTCGGGAAATACGACACCATGTATACCACGGACGAGGTGTTGAACGGGATAGCTGTTCAGTATGGGACCAACGATTATAGGGACCTTTCGAGGTTATCGCCCACATATAGGGAAGGCACTCCCCCCGCCTCCTCCGAAGACGGGGGAATTTCATCACTTTATGTCTGTGATACTGAAAAAACTTGTATGCTTCTCTTTTATTAACTCATTCTGTGTTGTGACTCGTGCAGGCAAGATGGACTCAGACCTCGACAACATCATTGATGGCGCTGGCGCCAAGAGGAGCAAGCGTCTCAGAGCGGGGTCGTTTAAGTCCGACCGGCCGGGTAAAGGTCCCAAGAGGTCCAAGCAAACCCCTCCTCCTGCTCCGCCGGCTTCGAGCTCCATTGCCGCGGCGACTTCTCAGGCCGACGCATCCACAACGGCGCCGTCCTCTCAGGTCGTCGCCTCTGCTATGGCGCCGACTTCACTGGTTGGTCCCTCCATTATGGCTGAGTCCCAACCTCCTGTGGTGGTTCAGTCATCCTTAGCTCTGCCTTCCAGAAGGCCTTTTGCTTCTCGAGCTCAAAAGCTATCAATTTCCACCCACATGGATGCATATGTGGTCGATAATGCCGCTGGGTCCCACGGATCTACGCTGGTCTCGGATGTCATGTCCCGGATCGGCCAGAGCTATGGTAGTCTCGAAGCTCCCCAATGGCAGTGCTTAAATGACACCCGAGACTGCACTGTTCTCTACGAGAAGAGCATCGAGCATACTGCCGCGGTGAGTATCTTTCTATAGTCTTTCCTTTTTTGCTTATAATCACACTGACCTGGAGTTAATGGTGGTTTTTTCCTTTTTTCAGGCTCTTGCCTTCACTGCTCAGCTCAATTATAAACTGAACAATGAGATCCACTTGAGCAAGTCTCATGCTCAGGAGGCGAAGGATCTCCAGCTCAAAGCATGTGATGATCTGAAGGCAGCGAATGCGAAGCTTGAGGCAGGAGCCAAGGAACGTGAGGACATGGCCATCGAGCTCGGGAAGCTGAAAGCTGAGGTCGAGGAGCATAAGAAGGAGATCACCCAGCTTCAGGAGACCACCAAGAAGCTTGAAGAGGAAAAGGCTGCCACCTTTGACATAATGGAGGATGCAAAAGCTCGTCTCCTTGCTGAGTACAAATAGAAGAAGGAACAAGCGGTTGACTCGGCCATGTACCGAATGTGGGCCTACAATGAAGATCTGGACACCAGCTTCTTGGGTCCTCACGAGGCAACATTTCTCGACAAGTGGAATGCTCGGCTCGAGAAGGAAGAGGCTGAGCAGCTCGAGAAGGAGAATGCTGCTCGGGATGCCGTTCCGGAGGGAGCCCAGGAGGATAGCCATGCTATTCGTCCTGAGGAATCTGGTGCTGCAGATGCTGAGAAGGCCAAGGAGACTCCTCTTCCTTGACTCTGATTTCGGGGGAACCATTTATTGGGGCTGCGTCCCCTTATTTCTGTAATTATTTTTATTTATGCCCTCGGGGCTGATACAATTTCTTTAGATATTACTTATATATGCTTTACATTTCTTGGCTCGAAATATTTGGCACATTTTATATTGATGAATCAGTTATGTTTATTTAGTCATATAAACATATTATGGATTTAGGTTCGAAGCTCAATGCATTCATGCACAGTTTGTTCAAATTATCCGCTTCCGACCTCGTTATTTTTCAAGGTCGGGTATTACTTTAACCATGAACCCGAAAGTACTTATATGGTATGTAATGTGAATGATTTGGTTATATCTTTTTTGTTTAGTCACTTTTCCTCATCCTCAGTTTTTGCTCCGAGGTTAAGAGTTCGAAACTATTTTCTTTAAGATATTCCAGCCTCTATTTCGAAATAGGTTTAGGTTCCTACTTACCATCAATTAGTTTTTATCTTTTGGCTGGTTTGTTCCAAACCTGTTAAGTTTGCACATCTGGTTAACTCCAAACCTTTTCGGTTTTTGATAATTCGGTTATGTCCGAACTATCTCAGCTCGCGTATTTGGTTATATCCAAGTACTTTATATATTTTTGATAATTCGGTTATGTCCGAACTATCTAAGCTCACGTATTTGGTTACATCCAAATACTTTATATGTTTTGATAATTCGGTTTTATCCGAACTATCTAGGCTCGCGTATTTGGTTACATCCAAATACTTTATGTATCTTTGATAATTCGGTTATGTCCGAACTATCTAAGCTCGCGTATTTGGTTACATCCAAATACTTTATGTATCTTGGATAATTCGGTTATGTCCGAACTATCTAAGTTCGTGTATTTGGTTACATCCAAATACTTTATATGTTTTCGTATATGTTATTTTATTTTTTAAGCTGATGGTATATATACCAATGATGCCCCCTTAATATCCTATGAGTGTGACCATAGGTTATTAAATTAAGAGAGATTGCAAAAATAAGAAGAAATAACATATTTGAACGAAATGGATCTTTTATTTGGTGACATTAAAAAAAAAAAAGCTAATACAAATAGAAACTCATGGTTATAGGCAACACTTTTCCTACACTACTGATAGTAAGGTCTAAGGTGTTCGCCATTCCATGCTCGCGGTACTAGGCTCCCGTCCAATCTTGCAAGTTTGTACACGCCAGGTCGGATGACTGACTCTATCTGGTATGGTCTTTCCCAGTTCGGCCCGAGCACTCCAACTGCCGGATCTCGAGTTGCCAAGAATACGCGTCTTAACACCAGATCTCTCATTCCGAATTTTCGATCTCGAACCCTCTTGTTGAAATATCTGGTAGTTCGTTGCTGGTAGGCAGCGTTTCTCAGCTGGGCCTCTTCTCTTTTTTCTTCAATCAAATCTAAGGTCTCCTCGAGCTGAGTGTGGTTTGAACTTTGGTCGTAAATCTGAGTTCGGATCGTTGGGATTTCGACTTCTATGGGTAACATTGCCTCGCAGCCGTATGCTAGAGAGAACGGAGTATGTCCTGTCGAGGTCCGAGCCGTTGTCCTGTATCCCCAAATGACTTGTGGCAATTCCTCGGGCCACCGTCCCTTTGCTTCCTCCAATTTTTTCTTTAGAGAACTCTTGAGAGTTTTGTTCACAGCTTCGACCTGGCCATTCGCTTGAGGGTGAGCCACTGATGAAAAACTCTTTATTATATCGTTCTTTTCACAAAAATTTGTGAATAGGTCGCAATCGAACTGGGTTCCGTTGTCGGATACGATCTTCCTCGGCACTCTATATCGGCCCACGATGCTTTTTATAACGAAATCAAGGATCTTCTTTGAGGTTATGGTTGCCAACGGTTCAACCTTCGTCCATTTTGTGAAGTAATCCACGACGTCTACAGCATATTTCACTCCGCCTTTGCCAGTCGGGAGAGAGCCTATGAGGTCGATGCCCCATACCGCGAAAGGCCATGGGGATGTCAACATGGTCAGCTCGGATGGTGGGGCTTGGGGTATCGTGGCGAATCTCTGGCATTTTTCGCACTTTTTCACATACTCGAAAGAATCCGTTTTAATGGTTGGCTAGAAATATCTCTGGCGTATTATCTTCTTGGATAGGCTATGTCCCCCGGTGTGATCTCTGCAGAACCCTTCATGGATTTCTTCAATGATTTTCTTAGCTTCGGGAGGGGTTACACACCTGAGTAACGGCATGGAATATCCCCTTCGGTATAGCCTTCCATCCATAATTGTGTAACGGGGAAGTTGATACATCAACTTTCGAGCTTGGCTCCGATCTTTTGGAAGAACTCCGTTTTCGAGATAATCAACTATGGGGGTCATCCAGGTCGGCTCTGTTTCGATCATACACACATCTTCCTCTTCTGGCTCGTTAATGCTAGGTGCTGATAGATGTTCTACGGGCACAACATTCAGCTCTTCGTTTTCGATGGACGTGGCGAGTCGAGCTAAGGCATCTGCATTCGAGTTCTGCTCGCGGGGAACTTGTTCGATTGTATAGAATTCGAAACACTCTAACGCAGATTTTGCCTTTTCCAAATAAGTTGCCATTCTCGTGCCGCGAGCCTGATATTCACCCAAGATTTGATTAACCACGAGCTGGGAGTCACTGTAGCAATGTATAGCTTTATCTTTGAGCTCCTTAGCTATACGAAGTCCTGCGAGTAAAGCCTCATATTCGGCCTCGTTATTCGATGCTTTAAAGTCAAATCTTAGGGCAGAATGAAATCTGCTTCCTGCGGGGGTAACCAAAATGACCCCTGCCCCTGTTCCATTTTCATTTGACGAGCCGTTGACGTAAAGTTTCCACAGCTCGTGGGCCGTGGTTATTACCTCGTCGTCGGCTATACCCGTACATTCCACTATAAAGTCCACCAATGCCTGTGCTTTAATGGTCGTTCTCGGGTGGTAGGTGATCTCGAACTGTCCGAGCTCAACATCCCATTTAAGAAGTCGACCTGAAGCCTCTGGTTTAGATAGGACTTGTCTAAGTGGTTGATCAGTCAGCACATGGATGGGATGTGCCTGAAAGTAGGGGCGGAGCTTACGGGATGAATGAATTAGACTGAGCGCAAGTTTCTCCATCAATGGGTACCTTGACTCTGCCCCCAGTAATCTTTTACTGATGTAATAAACGGGTCTTTGCACCCTCTCTTCTTCTCGGACGAGCACCGCACTTATTGCGTGTTCGGTGGTTGAAAGGTATAGGTACAGTATTTCTCCCGTTTCAGGTTTTGACAGGATGGGTGGTTCCGCAAGGTGCTTTTTGAGCTACTGAAAGGCCAGCTCACATTCCTCTATCCATTCAAACTTCTTACCCCCTCTCAGCAAGTTGAAAAATGGAAGACCATGATCTGTAGACTTCGAGATGAATCTTCTTAGGGCCGCCATCCGGCCAGTCAGACTTTGGACATCCTTGTGCCTTCGTGGTGAGGGCATGTCAATCAGGGCCTTGATTTTGTCAGGGTTAGCCTCGATTCCTCGAGAGTTCACAATAAAACCCAGGAATTTTCCTGAAGATACCCCAAAAGTGCACTTATGAGGATTTAGCTTCATGTTATACTTCCTGAGCACGCCGAAGCACTCTTCGAGATCATCAACATGGTTCTTGTTGAGTTGTGACTTTACAAGCATGTCATCAACATAAACCTCCATGTTGCTCCCTATTTGTTCTGAAAACATCATGTTTACGAGCCGCTGGTATGTGGCTCCAGCATTCTTGAGCCCGAATGGCATGACATTATAGCAATATAGCCCTTTATCTGTGATGAAGCTCGTGTGTTCTTGGTCGGGGGCATGCATGGGAATCTAGTTATATCCAGAATAGGCGTCCATGAACGACATCAGGCCATGCCCCGCCGTGGCATCTACGAGCTGGTCAATCCTTGGTAACGGAAAACAGTCTTTTGGGCAAGCTTTGTTGAGATATGAGTAGTCAATACAGGTTCTCCACGTCCCATTGGGCTTTGGGACCAACACCGGATTGGCTACCCAGTCAGGGTAAAAAGGCATCCCTAATGAAATGGTTTGCCTTTAACCTGTCAACCTCCTCCTTCAGTGCTTTCTTTCTGTTCTCGTCCAGCTGTCTTTGCTTTTGTTGCTTTGGGGGAAAGCTTTTGTCTATGTTTAGAGCGTGGCTTGCTACATTCGGGCTTATTCCTACCATGTCTAAGTGCGACCACGCGAAGACATCCTGGTTTTTCTTCAGAAAGCAAATTAATTGCTATTTTGCCTCATTCTGGAGGTGTTTTCTGACCTTCACTTTCTTCGAGGTATCAGTTTCTTCGAGCTGAATTTCTTCGAGCTCCTCTAAAGGTTCGAGGTCAGCTTTTTCCTCAACCCTCGGATCAATCTCCTCGTCAATTTCTGAAACTATTCCGTCTTTGTTTTGTATGATAACGAGTGCTTGAGCTTTCGTTTGTTTCTTTCCCCTCAAGGAGATGCTATAGCATTCTCTCCCTGCCAACTGGTCTCCTTTTAATGTCCTGACTCCGCTGGGGGTCGGGAACTTAAGGGCTAGATGCCGTACTGATGAAACTGCCCCCAGCTCGACCAGGGCGGGTCTCCCGAGCAGCACATTGTAGGCAGATGGTAAGTCTACTACTATGAACTCCATTATCTTGGTTACCGAGACTGGATAGTCTCCCAAGGTTATGGGGAGCTCAATAGATCCCATACAGGCAGTTCCTTCTCCTGAAAAGCCGTACAAAGTAGTTGCACACGCTTTCAGGTCGCGAAGGGAGAGTCCCATCTTCTCTAGGGTTGCTTTGTAAAGGATGTTGACTGAGCTCCCATTATCTATGAGAACTCGGTGAACCCTTTTATTGGCCAACTGAAGAGTAATAACCAGTGGATCATGATGAGGGAATTGAACATGGGAGGCGTCTTCCTCGGTGAAGGTTATAGGTTGTGTTTCAATTCTCTGGCTTTTTGGCGCCCTAGGTTCGGGTTCATAAGGAGACCTGTCCCCTGTCTTCAACTCGTTAACATACCTCTTTTGGGCATTCCTGCCCCCTCCTGCGAGATGAGGCCCTCCCGAGATGGTTATTACATCCTCTCCATCTATCGGCGGGGGCCTATCTTCTTCCCGAGATCGGGAGTTGTTGTTTTACGTGGTCGGAGGCGCGACTACTCTCTGGCTCGCGGCTGCCTGTCCAGTGCTCTGGTTTTTGACATAATGCCGGAAGTAACCTCTCGAGATCAACCCTTCGATCTCGTCCTTCAGTTGTCGACATTCATCGGTTGTATGTCCGGTGTCTCTGTGGAATCGACAATATTTACTGGAATCTCTTTTGGATTTTTGATTTCTCATCGGGTCAGGGCGCCTAAAGGGGACCTGGTTCTCATTAGCCAGGTATATGTTCTCTCGAGACTCATTGAGCTCGGTGTATACCTTATACACGGAGAAATACCTCTCCCCTTTCTTTTTCTTTCCTCCCTCAGCTTCGGGGTTACTTCCTTTGTTCTTTTTCCTCTTGGAGGGGTTCTCCGAGGCAGGCTTTGGTGCCGCTGGGTCCGCCGAGGTTGAGGCAGAGTTGATGTTTATCGTTGTAGTTTCGGACTGGGAGGTCGCTTTGAGCGTCGACCTCGCTTCCTCTACATTGACAAACCTCTGCGCTCGTCTGTTAAACTCGGTTATCGACCTTACCGGTTTCCCTTGCATGTCTTCCCAAAGGGCACTTCCCGGTAATACGCCAGCTTGGATAGCCATGAGGTGTCCACTATCATCCACATCCCGAGCTCGGGCTACTTCCAGATTAAATCTTGTCAAGTAACTCTTCAATGTTTCGCCCGGTTGCTGCCGGACGTTAGTTAAGGTGGATGTTTCTGGTCTGACCCCTACCATTGCTCTGAACTGCTTCTTAAAGTCTTTGGACAACTGCTCCCATGAGGTTATTGAGTGTCTCTTATACTTTTCGAACCAACTTTTGGCAGGTCCTGCCAATGATGTTGGAAACAACATGCACCTGAGCTCGTAACCCACGTTACTGGCTCTCATGATAGTGTTGAACGTGCTCAGGTGACTACACGGGTCGGTCTTTCCTTCAAACGTAGGGACGTGAGGAATCCGAAACCCTTGAGGAAATTGAGTGTCAGAAATATGTGGATCAAACGGCTCGAGCTCCTCATCAGAGTCCTCATATCGACCATTTCCTCGTTCATTCTTTAAAAGCCCAAAGGCTCTTTCGAGCTGATCGATTCTTTCTTGGACTGGGTCAGTAGGAGGTGCTGTCTGGAATTGACTGTCATTGATAGTAATTCCAGGCTCGCATCTTCGCAAGGGATCTCTACGCTTATTCAAGCGATCCCTTAGGTCCGGATTTGTTTGATCTCCATTCCCCCGACTCTGATTCAGATGATTTCGCAGGTCGGGATGATTCTTGCGACTTCCAGTATTCTTACGACCTCAGTCGTGTTTACTGACGGACCTAGTCTCTCCGGACTCATCACTGGTGAAACTCATTGCGCGGTTATTTCGAGATGGATTCTTTCCACGTCACCTCGTCTCCGTAGTGTGAGATTGAGACGTCTGACTTCTCTCAGATGGAGCGCCTCTCCGCTCCTGGAAAGTCTCTCTGTTTCCTTGTGTAACGTCCCTAAGGTAGGGTACGTCTGCCACATACTCGTAATTCTAGGGTTTACGAGTATGTAAGACACTTGACCAAAAGAATTAAATAAAATGATACGAAGAAGTACAGAAAAATTTAAAACTTTTATATAAACTTATTAGTAGAAATTATTACACGTATGAATACTTTAAATTTAAGGCAGCCATATGAAAACTCTAAACCATTATTGCATTGCTACTGAGTCCGTGCTCCACAAGTTGCTCAACAGCTAAAACCACACCTGGAAAAATGTTGGAAAATAACATAATGAGCTAACGCTCAGTAAGCAAATCTCATGCATACACATACACATGAATGTCGTGAGTTTGTAGTGCACATATACTAATATGCTGACTTATATACTTATGCATTTCATTTATTGCTCAAGCACTTTCAAACTTTACTTTTATGCTCTTTCTTTTAGTTTCACATTTTTATGGGCCCAATATCACTTGTGCACACTGTTTGATTCAGCCAATGCCTGCAGGGCTTGTTACACATATCATATAGAATCCCATGGGTTCTCCTCCGGCTAGCCATCATCTCAGCTAGGCTCATCATAACACTCATTTCATCGTTGCCATAGCTGCCATACTTATTACACATATGGAGGAGAAAGACGGAAACATGGCAAACATATCTGAATGGTCAACTCTGACCTAGCCCACACTAGTGGGCAGCCACTATAAGTCTTATAGACTTCCGTCTTCTTTACTGAACTTACTTGATTGCTTCATCAAAACAGTGGCACCCTTTTTAAACATCTTATTATCATTTTGCTTAAGCCTTGTGTCATTAAAATGTTTAACTTTACATAAGACTTTTCAAGGCATTTCATAACTTTTCTCATATTCATATGCATGGTCTTATATCACATAATAATGTATCACATAACTGTACATGCCATGCATATATGCTGATGCTGAAATGCCAATGTTCATGTTCATGATTCGTGTTGATGGTATTCAATCAAGGCATTGTATCACATCTCATATAACTCAAAACATCTTTAGTCATAATACATGAAGCTTTGGGTTGGTGGCGTTGTTATACCTTAACGTAGAGCTATGGCTCAGGTCTAAGGTTTCCAGCCTAAAAACTTAAACGCTTCATATATCATAACATATAACAAATCATGAACATAGAGTAATCCACATATCCATCAACATAAGAACACATACTTGCACATAATTCATATCATTCTTAACCAAGTAAGACATCTTTCACATATCACAGAATTCATCAATTACATATCACACAACACCCTTATGGTGTTCATATAACAATTTTTCACATACTTATCATATGCATCATCATCATACCATACTTAACTCATCAGATGTACACAATCAATGTAGTCATGCATCTTACACTTAAACACAAAAGGTGAGATTTACTTACCTTAGGTCCTTAGCTTATTTTAAAATTCCTCACCAAGAGTCAATCAATAAAATCCATACAAATCCTATTCAAGGCACATCATTTATTAAATTCTATCAAAATCATAAATATACACTATTGATAGTGTATATTAACAATACCAGAAACTATATAAATGATAATAATAATTATTATCAACGTAATGCAAATAACTCTTCATATAAAACAATGATTTAAACCTTGCTCATAAGATAATGTACTCTTATGATAATAATAATAATAATCCCAACAAAATAATAATTATCGTCTATAATTAAACTTATTTCGATATTAATAACAAAATACTTCAATAGCAATACGTATATGGATGTATATAGTCAAATAGTCATTTTATAAAAGAAATCATATTTTTAACATAAAGTTGTAATAATCAATATAATGATAATAATATAAATATAAATATTTATATTATTATTAATTAGTCATAATATCAATTCCAGTGATATAATAAATATACTTTCTCCAAAATTCACTGGTCTTACAAATATCAATAACTGTAAGAAACTAATATTTGATATTATTTTAATATTCAAATATTAATAAAATATTAATATACAATAATAATGGTTAGATAATAGGTTTACTATAAATCATACTTTTCATATATATATATATATATATATGAATCTGTATTCTTGATTTACTTAACAAAATAATAACAATAATAATTAAAATTACTTAATCATAATAATTTCCATATTAATATAAAATCAATTAAATATGTATTTTTATACTTTATTTAATATCTAATATTTTCTAGAAAATTGGACAGCACAACGGCTATAAAGTGGACAATTCCAAAATCAAAACCTGTATCAAAAATATATATAATCCCAGACAGCCAGTAAATTACAGAAAATATTCCATATATCAATAATATATAATTATATACTATAAATACACATAATAACAATTACTCTAATCAATCACAATTAAATCACAATATATAGGTTAAAGAAATTATACCAAAATGATCGGGTTCCACAACAAGTCAAACGATGATTTTCTGAAACTCAAAACATACTTCGAAACCTCGAACACTAAGTTTCGACCGTCGGTCTACGGTGGATCGCGGTGGCTCGTGGTGGGCCCACCACCCAACTATGGTAGATGTAGGAACAAGTTATTGGGTTTTGAAGCCCACAACACGAGGAGCACGATGGTGGTGACAGATCGGCAAACGGATGCCCGAGGTGGCCGAATCGCAACTTTGAAGTCGCGGGGTGGCCGAACTTAAATCGAGTGGTTGAGGCGTTTAATCGGCGAGTGAGCTCTAGATTCCCGCGTGGGTCGATAGTTCGGAGGCCTCTGAATCCAACGGTCCGGCGCGTGGCTAAAAGTGGTAGCCGGAAAGTACTCCTGCGTCGTCGGCAACAGTAACACGCAGAGAGAGAGAGAAAGAGAGAGAGAGAGAGAGAGAGAGAGAGAGAGAGAGGGAGAGAGTTTCTGAGGAGAGAGAGAGAGGGGCTCGGGTAAAAAGAAAGGCTGAAGCCTTTTATTTTATTTTATTTATTTATTTATTTATTTTTTTAATTTTTTTTTTAAAAATTACACTTGGACCCAAAATACTAAAATTCTTTTCAAATAAGCCCTTTAGCCAAACTTTCTTAATTTTATAAAAATCCCCAATTAAAATTATATGACATTTGGGTCCAATAATTGACTACTCAAGTTTCTCTTTCTTTAATCTCATTAAAAACATAAAAATCATATTTTAAACACTATTTTTCTATTACTATTTCTTAAATTTGTAAAGTTGTACATTTTATGTATTAAAACTTTGATTTATAATAAATAAATGTATTATGAAAATGTTGGATATCACACCTTGTCTTTCCCCCGCACACCCTTGATCCTGATCTCAAACAGGTTGAGCGTTTCTGTGTGGGGGCGAAGGATATCTTATGGGCGACGGAGGGAACCGTATAGGCGACGGTGGCTGCCATCCTTGTCGCCGCCTGGAGGGTCCAGAATTTGCCCGAGATGGGTTAGTCGCATTCGGTGCGCTCCCAGGTACCTGAGTCCGAGCCTCTGCAGGGGTTCGATTATTCTCAGCTCCTGTAGGCACTTCTACAGGCGGGTTAGCCGGAGCCCGAGCTCGAGTACTCCTCTGGGGCCTAGGTGGAGCGGATGGCTCTGCTGGTGCCGAAGGTTGAGTTGGCCTCCTTGTGGCAGCATCCCTTCGTGGACGCTCGCGGGGCCTCCGAGGAGGAACATGTACGTCCCTTGGAGGAGGGACTTGGTTTTCGCGCGGAGGCGGGGGCTGAGCCACCTGCGCTTCTACAGCTATCCTTGTCAACTCCTCATTCCGTTTGTTGGCCTCTGCCAACAGCTGCTTCAGTTGCCGGTTTTCAAGTTCCACAATAGGAACGTATCACTCAGGATTGTAGTACATATCCTCATCTCTTGGTGGAGGAGGTGGTCCTCGGGAATCAGAGGACCCACTTCTCTCCTCAACATCCGGGTTCTCCATTGGTTGTTTTCCAGGACGTCTTGGGTAATTTTCATCAGGGGTGTTCTGATTGTTTGTGGCCATGACTTTTTTAGGGATGAATGCTTAAGGCTCTCAATGAAAGCACCAAACTGTTGACGCCGCTTTTCGTCAACAGTGAAAGAAGAGCACATAAACAATAACTGATAATGACCAATTTAAATAAAACAATATAAACACACGATTTTTACGTGGTTCAGCAGTAAAATCTGCCTAGTCCACGAGTCTCTGTTATTAATACTCAAGATTATCTCTGAGAATTCTTCAGCATGAATTCTTCAGAGTTTTCTCTCAAAGATCCGAATTTCGGTCCATTACAATGGTGCTTAACCTCTCTATTTATAGAGAAGGCTGCAGAATACTATCCCACATATTTTGGGTAGTTACTCTTTTTGTGTATATAAAATAAATGGCTTTAAATGCCCATAATCAGATATAAAAGGAAACGTCCCCTGAAGACCAGGGGACATATAACTGACCAAATAATATCCCACGATTCTAGGAGATTTACAATAATAAATGAGGATTATATCTCGTATTTACAACACTTATAGATATTCAGGGTGGTTATCACGTATCTCTAAGGTTTTAGCCTCCCAGGTTTCCCGTCATTTTTCGAGCCAGAGATATCTCCCGAGGTCACATGGCTTTCGAGATCGTTTGTGAGTTGAGCTCGGGACTCCAGATCCGGGGTCATCCCTGAGGATGGATGCGTCTCCGGAGCTACCTTTCGAGAACATGATCACTCCGAGGTCACCATATTCGAGGTCGTCTATGTCCTGCACGCTCGATATTTAATCCTGGAGCATATTTCCAACCTTATGAGTCCACTTGTTTGCGAATCCAACTTTCGAGATCATATTTAACATAGCTCGAAATCTGGGTGTAACAGGACTCTTTCGTCACAATAGGTATGTAATTTTTAGAGTAAAGAAACGATAGCAAAATTTCTACTCACTTTCTTCTTAGAATTTTGTGAGAATCACGAGCATAATGGTCTAATCTTCATAGGAAGGTTAGGGATGATTTCATATGCTAGTGATGTTATTTTGCTACTTTGATTTACTATGTTCTTAATGTAAATTTTTTGAGTTATTTATGTTCTTTCATCTCTATCTTTATTTTGTTATCTTTATTTACTTATGCTAATAGTATATAGGATTAGTCATGCTTTTTCTATGTACTTCTAATTAGTAAAAGTAATATTGATACCTAATTTTATGTCTAATCTTCTATTGCATTATTGCCTTTGGGTATTTTATCATTTTTAGATTTTTTATAAGATTAACATTGTGCTTTTAAAGTAAAGAACTTTATAACTTAGATGAACTTTTGTTAGAAAAGAATATGGACTTTAATATTAGA
This sequence comes from Humulus lupulus, assembly GCF_963169125.1. NCBI lineage: Eukaryota > Viridiplantae > Streptophyta > Magnoliopsida > Rosales > Cannabaceae > Humulus > Humulus lupulus. The sequence continues at coordinate 44,741,378 of NC_084800.1, read as the reverse complement.
TTTTTCAAGTAAATGTTGGGAAGTGAACTATTTACATGTGTATTTTTGAAAATCAAGTAACCAAGTAACTAAACAAGCATATGGATGATTCTTGAAACCTTTTATTTTCTCAACTCTTGATTACATCTTACATTTATTTCACTTATCTCATTTGATCACTTTATCAAAAAGACAATACCAAAATATCAAACATCTTTTCACTTACAATTTTATTTATTTCTTGTTACTAACTTTTGTGTTATTTTCTACTAATCTTTTGATTTTAGGTTACCTCCTTGTGGATCGACCGCCCGATTATACTACAACCACCGCTTAGTGGTTGTCACAGTTTGGGCGTTAAACACCTAGGGACCCATGCCGTGGCCCGCCTCTAAATCAGAGGCTCGGCCTCCTTGGAAAACCAACATGCGCCGCGACCCGCCTCTGCCTCCGAGCCCACCTGGCTCCTTCTTGCTCCATAGGGCCGTGGCACTCCAAGAACAGAGCTGCGGGCCATCCCTTCGAACCCAGATTTTCTGGGCTTTTCCCTTAGCCAAACCCAACTAGAAACCATGTAATTATACCCCAATCTTCCAATTAAATCCCCAAAGTCAATACACTTCTTTCCAGCAGCAAAACCTAGCAATTACTAGACTAAAAACTCATCAACACCTTAGAATTCACCCTTCAAACTACTAGGCATACAAACACTTAAACTTCAAACAAAACTATAGAATTTCCAAGAACCAAACCAAGTTTTAAGCTCTTACCTCAAATATAAAATCACCCTGAATTGAATCCCCAACTCAGCCAATCACCCCCTTCAATTTCCTAAGCTTGGCCCTCCAATTTTCCTCGAAAATTCTTCCCAAGCTCCGTGAAACAGAGAGAAAACGAGAGAGAGAAAGAATGATGCTGCTAAGAGCTTCCTTTTGGTTTCCTAAGTCCTCTCAAAGGTTCCCAGCCAACTAAGACACATATGTGGCCAGAAATGACCAAACTGCCCCTTGCCCTTTGCCTATTCTTCACGTGCTCCCAAGGGCAATTTTGTCCTTTGTCTCATACCCGCTACTCACAATTTACATCCTATAATTCTCGTTACTTCCCATGTTCCCACATGTTTACCAATAATTTCCCATTACCTGCTAATTCCTGGTAATGTACTAAATTACTAAAATACCCCCAAGCTCACCCCGAGTCTAGTATTAAACCCTGTTGTGACTCTTCCGCTAACTTGCTCATCAGGATCGCCTCACGTCGAGTAACCCAAATATATCCACATAATAATGTGGTCTCAATCACACAAACACATATTTGCGTTTATACCCTGAACGAGTCAAATTACTAAAATACCCTTCTTATAAGAAACGGACCACATACACATTTAATATTCCTAACATGCTAGCATGATTATATTATAATATTATTCACATAATAATACAATTATTGCCTCCCGACCCCCTAATCCAGGCACTAAGCCACATTATGAAATTTGGGATGTTACACCCACCACCGTCACCCAAACTCTCCTCTTCATCATACTCACACACTCAGTCCAAGCATAGAAGGTTGGCCCTAAATGGTATTGGGCATTAGGAAAACATTAGTATTAGGGGCCATTTTATAGTAAATATCTAAAAGATTATAGGTATTTTTCAAAAGATTTTTTTAAAAAATGTGCCCTTGGGCTAAGGGGGCCTAGGCATGGGCTAGAGATGGCAAAATAGGGTGGTGAGTTGGGGCAGGTCGGAGCCCCGACTCGATGGGGTGGCTTTGCCCCGGTTTTTTTAGGGCGGAATTCAGGACGGGGCGACTATTGATTCAAGCGGGTCATTTACCGACCTAACCTGTAATGCCCCGAATTTCCTAATAAGGGTTAGGACCTTGATTAGGAGGCCGGGAGGGCCATAATTGATTTATCATGGCATTAAATGATCATATGCGTGTTAATGTGATTTATATTATTATATGATGATAAATGTATGCATATGGGTGTATTTATAATGATAAGGGCATTTTGGTAATTTGGCCTGTTGAGGGCATATTTGTAAATTGGGTGCATGTTGTAATTTGTGAATGATATTTTATTATTATGGAGATATATTCGAGCTATTCGGCATGAGACGATCATAGATTATGAGTTAGCGGTTTTGTCATAACGGGGTCAAGTTTGGGGTAATAGAAATATTTATTTGATGATAAATTGGGAGTATTTGGGATCAGGATGGAATTCTGGCAGTTTTGACTATAATGTCCCCGGGGGTGTTTTCGGGACCCCGAGCCTAGGTTTTATTCGAGGTTACTTAAGCTTGAAGTAGCTTGTCAAATAAGAACGTACGTTAGAAAATCTCTCTCTCTCTTCTCGATAGCCTATTTTACCGTTCGAAGCTTTCTTAAAGGAATTTCGAGTTCTAGGAGTCGGAATCAAGCGAGGGTCAAGGCATAGCGATCTTAGGAAATATTAGAAGCTTCTTAACCGAAGGATTTGACGGAAAACAACCCAATCAAAGGTAATCGAAGTTTAAGTTTTGATTTTTCCGAGTTTCTAAGCTTTAAGCTGACTTTGTGAATTATTGAGTTTTTGGTTGGTTTAAACCTTGGGTTTTGAAACTTTGGGAAGCTTGGTAACTTTGATTTGATGATTGGGGAATGTTTAGGTATGCTTTTGGAGGCTTTGGAGTGTTAAAAACACGTTTGGGAATGACCCAGAGTTAGGGGCCGTGACCCTGTTCTTGGGGTGCCGCGGCCCTGCTTTGAAGAAGCAGGTGGGAGTGTTGTACCTGCTGGGCGGCGCGGCCCATGATGAAGGGCGCCGCGGCCCTTGCTTCAGGAAATTCTGGGGGTTGCGGCCCAAGGTGCTAGGGCCGCAGCCCTTGCCGTGTTTTCACCCCGTTTGCTCGTTTTGACCCCGGGAACTTAGCTATAGGCCTCGGGAGTGTTCCTACTACTTGGATTAGTTTGGATTGTTGTCCTGGAGGCTAGATTTTGGTTTGGTAACCTATGTTGATCATTTTATTGATGGTGTCCCATATTTGGTTATGATTAGGTGACCGCTAAGGGCTTAAAGGTTGATCGTTCTCAAGGGTCGTTCTTATATTGGTTCTAGCTCGAATCTGAGGTAAGAAAACTGCACCCTGTGTATATGTGACATGCATGCCTATTATTGGTGCATGTTGAATTGTTGAATATAATGCATATGATGCACAAGAAACATGTGAATAGGACATGCTTTACACATTGAGTATGATGTTGTTCAGAGCTTAAGCCTCTGTGTTCGTGCATAGTCCTAATTGTACTAGTACTTGTTAGATAAGCATGCTGAATTCTATATATGTATTAATAATATATATAATGGCAAATAATCAAGTGGGTTTGTCTTTTTTTTTTTTTTTTTCCTTTCTTCCTTTTCTATATATGTATTAATAATATATATAAAAAAAACCTTAATATAACACTCTCTAATTATCATAAAAAAAAAAAAAGTAAAACCTTATTATGTCAGAAGCATAATAAAAAAATTCACTTAATTTATTTTAAATATCCTCAAATTTATTTTAAATAGTTTTTACTAAATTTTATTTTATGGTGTAATTACTAATCATCTTACTAAAAATGATAATACAAATTTAAATATAATTAACATTTCACATCCAAATATAATAATATGTATATAAGGGATGAATTTTTAAGATTTAGATTTTTTTTTTCTGTTTTTATATTTAATTTTTTTGGTATATTTTTCTTGTAATTTTAGGGTTTATAAGGAATTAAGTCTCTATATAAAAATAGTAGTAATAATAATAAAGGATTTCGAGGGTATGTTTTGAATTAGAAGATCGATGTTATTTTATAGGTTTTCGATAATAATTATTTTTTATTTATATAGAATTTCGATGTATTTTAATACTTCGACATCAACATATAATATTAGATCAATAAGAGATTTCATTATTATTTGAGAGATTCAATATGTACTAATAAAAAAAATTAAGTAATTTTGCCGAGATACCCTATATATATTATTTTCAATACTTTATTTATCAAGTTTTAATGAAATTTGAAATAATATTTGTAATGCCCTGGATAATGTCATTTACAATTCAAAAGAATACAACAGGCTGACCTAAGCGGCAAAATTAGGGTTGACCCTAGTTTCTCTGTGAACCACCGACCGTGGTGGTCGAGCAAGCTGCATATGTACATGTCGCTACTGAAGCTCTCCAATTCATAGTTGGTCCAGCTTCCCTTTTCCCTTACCTGCACAACATAGCACCCGTGAACCAAGGCTCAGCAAGAAAACTTAAACATGCTCATAAGCAGTTAATAACATATTACAGAATCATAATTAGCATTCCTAGAAGTAATAACCCTACTCGTGCATGCATTCAATCAAGATAAATGACTATAAAGTCACACCAGGGCCCGCTGCCCTAGATAAGTGATTGTAGAGTCACCCCGGGGCCCGTTGCCCAATTCTCTATATAACCAGCCTTAGGGCTGGCCAAGCGTACCTGAAGCTTTATTTTCCAAGCAACCATATGGTCGGTCAAGCGTATACCACGCTCTTGGATAGACCTAACCATATTATGCAGCGCTCAGCGTGCTATTGCAGCCCTTGACTTATAGTTCAAGCCTTTCGGGCGGCGCTCAGCGCGCCATTGATGCATTCAAGCATGCTTAATCAAACAATAACATACACAATCATAATCATGATCATTCACAGGGGTTTGAGCCCTAATCATAACCTAGGGTGCAGTTTTCTTACCTCTGGTCCAAACACTGAATAAATAAAAACGACCATTGAGCACGATTCCCTTTCAAGCCCTAGCGGTACCCTAGTCACAACAATAATAAAGGATATCCATCAATATCGAGTAAATAAAGGCTTCTGAGCCAAGTCCTAGCCTCCGGGACCTCGAATTCTACTTAATCGAGTAGTATAATCCTTCATGAGCCCTTAGGTTTGAGTCCCCACAACTTGAAACCTCACTTGGCTATTCTTCCCAATTAGCGCCGCAGAGCACCTGTGAAGAGCCACGACACGCCCCAAAGAAAAAAGCCTTGGACCTATTTTTACTGGACACACACTGCGGCACAACCCACCAGGCATCGCGGCGCTATGGTGGTTCAGAAGAACCCCAATGCCCCTGAGTTCATACGGGCTGCGGCACTCCAAGAACAGTGCCACAGCGCAACCCTGCGAACCCAGATTTCCAACATTTTCCAAATTTCTAAACTCCCCAAAAATCATCCCAAAACACGATTTTAATACAATTTGACCACAAAAATGGTCTCAGTAGCTCACAAACATCAAAACCCACCCTTTAAACTAAACAAAATATCAACCAAACTCAAAATTCAAAGAAAACTCAAAAACCAAAACTCGGAACTTAAAACTTGAATTTACCTCTGATCAAATCATTTCCTAGCTGCTTCCTTAAGTTTATAAGCTTCCAATTTCAACTAAACTTCATTCCCCAACAAGCCTTGCCCTGAAACTCAAGGAATCAAGAGCTTCAATCCAAACTAGGAGAAAGATAGGGCGCTAACGAGAGAGAGAGAGAGAAAGTTGAAGGAGGTGTGTTATGTGTCCTCTTTGGTTTGCCTATTTTTGAAGGCTTCTAGTGACTAAGTTCATCCATGGGCATAAAAGACTAAAATGCCCATTGCCCAAAAGCTTTCTCTTTAATGCCCCCAAGGGAAAAATCGTCTTTTGCCACAATTTTCCACTAATCTACAATTAACACCATACTTCCCAATTAATTATAATATCTCCAAATAATTACCAAATAAATTCCCATTACTCGACAATCCCCGGTAATGTACTAAATTACCAAAATACTCCTAGGCTCACCACGAGCCGGGTACTTGACCCCGTTGTGACTAAACTACTAATTTGCTCACTGTGATCGTCTCGTGCCGAGTAACTCAAATATATCAACATAATAATGCGGTCTCAATCACAAATCACATATATTTACAAATACACCATCAACATGCCAAATTATGAAAATATCATTCTAATAAGAAACGGGCCCACATGCATGCTTAATACACCTAAACATGCAAACATAATCTTATCATGATATAACTCACATACTCACATAATAATGTACACATATCACATAAACACCTAATTAATCCAATTATTGTCCTCGTGGCCCCCTAATCAAGACGCTAAGTCTTATTAGGGGATTTGGAACATTGCAATATTGATAAATTAAGATCCACAATCTTATAGTCTATACATAATATATATATATATATTTTGACAAGTAGTACACAATACATATTAGTTGTTTTAGAGTTTCCTTCTTTTTATATGTATAAATATATATATATATAAATATCATATTCAATTGTGCAAGTCATTGACAAAAATGAATATTTAGTCCAGTTTGAGTAGTGGAGGAGAAGTGTTTGTTTATTTTTAAATTTTGAGAATTCTTACACTTTTTAATCAGTTCTTATCGAATCCATTGAATGAAATCTCTTATCCATTAAAAATCTAAATCTATATATATATATAAACTAGATACAAACAACGTGAAATATGCACGTTTTGTTAGTTTTATTTATAAAATTTATTAATTATTTTTATTAAATTTATATTAATGTCATAAATTTTGAAATAAATATCTTATTTTAATTAAATAACTTATTTATTTTTGTTTAAGTTTATGTTTGTTGTAGTTTTTGAATTTGATAGTAGCAACAAGAGATTATATATTATATGTTTAATATAGTATTAAATATTATACGTGGATTTTAAATTTATGTTTATTCCTAGTTTAAAAAAAAAAGTAATTTGTTGTTAATTCACAGTAAATTATTTATATGTTTAATATGATATTATTGTAATAAGTGAGTTTAAGTTTAATTAAATTTTATTTAAGTTATAAAATGTATGATTTTATTATTTTTAAATAATAATTATTAAAATATCTAAAATATATTATATTTTAATTTGTTTAATTATTTATCATTTTAAAATAATTATCATTGTAAAATATCTTAAAAATATCATATTTTAATTTTTTTAATTATTTATTATTTTTAAATAATTATCATTATAAAATATCTCAAAAATATCCTATTTGAATTTTTTTAATTATTTATTTTATTTGATTTAAGTTTAAGGATTTACAAACTACCGTTAAATATAAAAATATTGTGTTAAATATTATAATATTCCGTTAAAGTTAACATTAAAAAAATAAAAAACCGTTAAAACCAAGAATTTTCGTTATGTACACATTTATTATATAGAATAGATATTTATACCATTTTATACTTTTGAGTTTTAGCTAAACACCATATATATAATATTGTATTAATTTGTAACAATTCCAAACAAAAACCATGTCAATGTCAAAATGAACTTAAGATAATCTTAGATCTAATTATATTGAGTAAGTATTATATAAATAATAAAATGTTTTGTGAGTATTTAACTTTATTCATATTGTAATTCTTTGAAGGTGGCTAGATCTGGAATTAATTTTAAACGACTAAGTTAAGTACCTTTAATAAAATACATAGATATATTCCATCATTTATAATGTTTTAAGTTTTGTTAAACTATTTTTCTCTAAAACAAATGTTAGACTGCATTTTTTTTTATAATAATGATTTATTGATCATAACATATATATATATATATTTGAATGGGATGCTAAAAGGTTCATTGATATACGGTTAAATTAATAGTGTGGAGTTTCCAGTAAAATGATATGGTACCACGAGGCATGAGCAGCTAGCGAATAACTTAATGGGATCTAATAATTATAACCATATTGTGATCGAAACGAGGAAAAAAACATACCACTGATGATCAGACACAGTCATATTTTGGATATAAATAAATAAATTAAACGCATTGTGAACTAGTCTCGTGATGATTAATATAAGCATAAAAGAACAAAATGCTCTCCACCATGTTCGATTTAACTCTCTTGGATCTACACCGAATATATTTTCTTTTTAGTAGCTGAGAAATGGGACTTTTTTTTTCAGGGAATAAAAAATGAATAAATAAATAATGAGAAAAGGACATATAATGAATTTAGAGAATCTGATACGTGTTGTACATTCAGCTTCACCCAGTAGTACTCCACTCTTATATATCCAAAACCAAACCAACAAAAGCCTTCCTCAGTTACGTCCCTATACCATACCTATAATAATATATATAATCTTTCAGTCTCACATATATATAAATGTGATAATAAGTGAATTATATGCTAACAAAATTCAATTATAATAACTAGTACTATTGCTCTTAATCTTAATAAGAATATATATTAAAATGTATCGGTTATGATTCTTTAACTTTATTCTTGCTGTTTCAATCATGGTCTAAAAAATTTCACTTTCCAAGTTGGAAAGTCTTGATATATTATCCGGAGAGAGACTATAATTTTTTTTATACATATATAAGAATCTAATAATAATAATAAGTACCATACATTGGGAAGATAACCAAACCAAAACCATGTTTTCGCAGCTTCAAATGGGGACACAGATAGAGAGATCCATATGGGTAGTTACTAGTGTGGACAAAAAACAAAGACTAAATTTGATGGCAAAGGTTATACCAATACCACTTTGATTGGATTACCTGGTCTGCTCTCTTCTGACCTCACACACTCCATCAAGATAAAATTTCTAAATGGTGCTAATTAGTATAGATATTTGGTTTAATAATAATAATATATCGAACCATGTTGGTGTGGCCTAGCTAATAATAATAATATATATATTTTGTTCTCTTATAAAAAGCTTTATTAATGCCCTCATTATTCCCATTTGTGGGTTGAATAGTTTTACAAGTACTAGAACACATAATAATGGCATCCAATAATGGTGCTAATAATATCAAAGTCTCAATTACATCATCTTCACCAAAAAGTGGCACTGGAGAAGCTCCGGCAAGTTCACCTAAAGGCCAATACTGCTTGTGCTCACCAACGGCGCACCAGGGCTCATTCCGGTGCCGATTTCACCGGTCACCGGCTTGGATGAAGCGTTCCAACTCCATGCCTACCAATAACTCTGTCACGTCTCTCTCTCCCAAGTCAGTTGAGTCCGCCACTTGAAAACTAAACCTCTAATCATCAATCCATATATATATATTTATATCTATCTATATAAATATATATGTACTACTACCTTTTGTTTTGGTGCCAAAAAATAAATATATATGGTTTAAGTCAATCCATTTTGGCATTGATCCCCTTCAATATCACTTGGATTATTTGTAAAAACATGTGTTTGTGTATGTGCAAGTAAAAGGTGTGGGTTTTGATATCTCTTTACTTGGATATTCTTCTTACTCTTTCTGATTATGTTGTACTTTTTTTTGGATTGTACCTCATAATAATTACATATATATATATATATATGTGTGTGTTTATCATCATATAGTTTTCTCATCCTTCTCCATCTAGATCTGAATAGGTTTTTTTTGGAAGAAAAATCTGAATAGTTATTTAAGAACAAATACAAGGCATTACCCAATATTTTTCATAATCTTATGTATGATATTATGTTAATCATTACCCAATATTCGAGCTATGAATTTCCTTTAAAATCATATAATTTAATTTTATGTTGCCTGTGATTTATATGTACTTCTGGCAAAATAAAATCAGCACATCCCAAATTTCCAGTAAGTCTCGATATATGTCAAATATCACTCATTGCATATCAGAAAAATTTGTAGATAAAACAAAGTTAATAATTTATTTTTTTTCTGGACAATATTGAAAATGGTTGGATGAGTTTTAAAAGGTCTAAATTATTTAAGCAATTTTTTTTAAATTTAACTGTTTCAGTTATTTATTTATTTGAATTATTATTGATGACTAAATTGAAAAGGTTAATTGTAGTCTGGATCTCAAAATATAATAGGAGGGGAATATATAACTAACTATGTAACAGTCTGGATGGCAACATTAAGAGTAAAATAATAATATCTTTATATATTATAAATTTAAGTTTAACCAAAATTGTTGATTTTTATTAGGTTTAATAATTTTTATTGTTTTTTAATACCGTTAGTTTTAAAGTTATCTAAATAAGATAAATAAATTTAAAAAAAAAAATAAATAAAGTCATCTAAATAAAGTGAATAAATTGAAAATAAAAATAATAAATAATAAATTAGCCATAATAATTTCTTAGCACATATTTTAAAATTTTATATTAAAGTATTTAAATTATTCTATTAATTATGTTTTTAAAACTATAATAAAAAAATATTATGTGTTTAAAATTTGATCAAATAAACTTTTTTAAATTCATAGTTTTAATTTAGAATTTTTGAATATTTTATTATATTTCTATAAGAAAATTAGAAAAAAATATTTAATTTTAAAATTAGAATCACTATGTATAATATATAAATCAAAAAAGAAAAAATATCAAACTTTAAATTATTATGAACATTAAATTTCAAACTAATAAACAAAATTAAATAATTTACTTTAAAACTAGAATGCATCTTATCTTTATATGTAAAGAGTGTGAATTTAACAGATTCTTGGTTTAAAGATCTAAAAAAAATCATATTTTAAAGAAAAAACTATGGATAATGTTTTGGTTTATTTTTTTTTATATATTTTTATGTCATTCTTTTATAGTATATGACATTGTTTTTTTTTATTTAAAGATAAATGACAATTAAAAAATATAATAAAAATAAATTAATATATTTTCTAAATAAAATTACGCAAACGTGTATTGCACATTGTTTTTACCTAGTTATACTATAAATATGACTTTTTAGGTGCACTATATTTATTTTTGCTAAGATTCTGTGTTTGTTTTTGCTAAAAGTAAAGATAAGCAAAATATTTAACTTATTTTTTTTGTTTGGATAACTATTATACAAAGATTATTTTTTAATAAAATGTTCTTTTTAAAGTGTTTGAATATTAATTAAAATAGATTTTTTATGAGTAAATTAAGAATAATAAAATTATTTTAATTTAAAAAACAACTTGCCAAAAGAGTCTTTTAAAAAAAGATAGGAATCCTAACTTTTCTAAAAATACATTTTAAATTAATTTTTTTATCTTATTTTTTACCAAAAGTAGCTCAAAAGTGTTTTTTTTTCCTAGAAGCTAAAAATAGCTTAAAATAAGCTTAGTCAAAACGGGCTCCATAGATTTTTCAACAAAAACAAATAAATATATAAATAAAAGTCTGTTTTGATAGAGATACAGATATACACGAAAACCATTGAAACTTTTCCACCAATTTGAAAATGGAATTCGCATCTTTGTGAGAAAGATAAAACAAAACAAGCCACTCTCTCAAACGGTTTCGTAAGGAAATGGTCATTTAGAAACCAAAAACAACACTTACCTAATAAAAATAAAATTAAAATTAAAGTTCACGAGGCAATTTCAAGTCTATCCTTCTTCTTTTTTAAATAATAATAAAAGTCTTTTTCTAATTCTCAAGAAAATTTGGTATCTTAAGTTTGAAATGCCAATATATAAAGTAAATGTGAACATTTGACCCGAAAAACCCGCAAACTCACCCGACCTGCAATTTGAAAACCCAATTTTTTGCAAAACCCGTCGAATTCGGGTGAAATCCGGTCCGAACCCGACCTAGTTCGGGTCTGGTTCAAGTTTTGAAATTAAGGACACATAGGTTCGGGTTACACCCGAACATAATTAAAAAAATAATAATTTTCGAAAAAAATAATGTTTTTTTTTAAATTACTAAGGCCCAATTTGTAAAAAATCAACATTACCATACTAACAAAAAAGTAAAAAAAAAACATGTGAAAAGTAAAAAAAAAATTAAAAAGTGTAAAAAAAATGGTATTTTTGAATTTTTTTTTACCAATGCCGATTTTCGGCCCAAAGTCTATTTTTTAACCAATCCCACCCGAAACCCGACAAAACCCGAAATCACCCCAAAACCCGAAAATTTCGGACCAGATTCGGTATCACTTTCCTCCACTCGAAACCCGCAAAACCCAAACCCGATGCACTAGAAACCCGAAAACCTGACTCGTGTGTACCCCTAATATAAATGACTATGATTGAATGTTGAATCAAGAGGTTTTTGTTTTTGTTTTTTTTTTTAAAAAAGGACTATCTTTTATCTTTTCAAAATTAAGTCTTTTCATTCTCAATCCCAGATAGAGCGAAAAAGTTAAGAGATTTATCGATTTGTGATTGAAAAATCATAATTGAGGAGGAATATTTTGAGAGTTTCTCAAATAATTGACTAGGATAGCATTAAAAAATACAGATAATAACAAAAAAATAATATAAAATTTGTGTTTCATTTTTGGCTTAAATCTGAAATACAAATTAAGATATAATTTTTATTTTGTAACCTAAAACAATCACTCTAAAGCTCTTTGTAATTTTTTTTCTTACCATCCAAACTAATCTCTACAAACCTAACATATAAGAGTATGGTTATAAAGTTCTTTATGGCGCCCAACCATATTTGAGATGATATCTTCTTATGAAGGTTTTTTTTTGTAAGAACTAGTAGTTCATTAAACAAGGAAAATATCGATGGGAACTACACATGGAACCCTTACTCAGATTATATCTAGCATATTGGCTATCATCTCTAGCCTTTTTAGCCAGACCATCGACTACTACATTATTTTCTTTGTTAATATAGAAAAGACTATAACTACTCAGATTGTTCAACAAGTCAAGTACATTAGCAAAAACATGCCACACTTTCCAATTAGGGGGTGACTTCCTCCTGTTTAGCGCAGCTACAACTTCTTGTGAATCGCAAAGAAAGGAAACCTTACCCCAACTTCTTGAAATTTCCCATTCTACTGCCAACTTAATTCCTAATAACTCACCTCCCATTGCTGAAGCGAATTTGGATATTTGTAATTGATATTATGATTCATTCGTAGTTGCGTTTAAAGCAGCCAATGCTTGCCTTGCTTGTCGATCCTTCCAAGAGGTGTTAGTGAATAACACCATTTCAATAACTGAGGGAATTGAGGCTCTCCTTCTCTGCTACATTCTCATTCTCAGATCAACTGACTGCTCGTTGTTGTCCGTGCTTAGTTCCTTCCACCTATTAATGATATAACTATTCAAAATGTCGATGAGAGTGTAATTTTCTTAAATAAGTAATTCATTTCGATTCCTCCCGATTGTTTCAAACAAACATCTTGTATATGGAAGAAACTCTTCCACTTCCGACTTATTAAGGATGCCTGCCATGTATTAAACGTACTCACAGATGGACCCTAAGTCCACATTCGTGGATAAAATGCCATAAGGACTAGCAAACCACAAGGCTTTGGCAAGTGGACATTCTTTGAAAACATGAATACGCGATTCCAAATCCTCCTCACAGGCTAGACATTGCTTATCTCTCACAAATTGTAACTTGTGTCTGGTGGGCAGAACATCAGCGAGACATCTCCAAAGCATCATGCTAATTCTCATGTGTATCTTGGGAAACCATACTTTGTCCCAAATCTACTTCCTCTCTTTGAATCTATAGCCTTGGTTCTCCATGTAGGCTGACTTGACAGAGAAAATTCCCTATGTCAGAGGGTTTTCAAACCACATAATCCATTCTGCTTAGTTGTAGTCTTTGTATGTCTAGGATTCTTTTCCCAATGTTGTCACCAAAAAAATCCTTGACCAAATGCTCATTCCACTTGTTGTCATTAATCATGAGTTCATTAACTGTTTGCAGATTTGGGGTTCTTGGTCTGCAATGTTCCATTAGGTCCCGAAACTCCTCATACTGTAGCCAGAGGACCCAAGGTTGCTTCCAAACGTCTATGTCACAATCATTGCTAATTAGAGAGCAAGTACCTATCCTTAATATAGGTCTGGCCTCCAGAATTCCCCACCACATAGAAGAGTCATTTACTCCCACCACCACTGCCCAAAAGGGTTTGTTTCAACAATACTTCTTAGTTAGGCACTCAATCCATGGTTTGTCCTCTTTGACAGCCAAACTCCATGCTAACTTTGACAACAACACTGTGTTTATATTTTCAAATCTTCTGAAGCCTAGTCCTCCTGACTTCTTTGGATAACACAAGCTATCCTGATCCTTGGTGGCCTTGTATCTATCTTTATCAATCTTCCCCGTCCACCAAAAATTCCTTACAATTTCATCCATTTCACGAGAGATGGTAAGAAGAATTTTATTGGTTGACATTGAGTAGATTGGAATATTCAGTGCCACTGATTTCACCAAAGATGTTCTACCCTCATAAGAGAGTAGTTTTAGCTTCCATCCCTCAAGCTTGTTTGAGTCTGAGGAAGTCCTCCCGCTTCATGCACTTTAAAATGAAAGGGTTTCCCATGTAATGCTCGTTTAGTGACGTATTTTTCACTTCCAGTATCCTTTGTATGTCCTCCACCCTTTTTGGAGTGAAATTTGTTGACATCATGACACTAGACTTATGTTTGTTGCACCTCTTTTCCCGACCATTCTTCAAAGGTTCTTATAAACTTCATCAAGAAAAGTGTTTCACTTTCATTAGTTATGGAGAACAGAATAGTATTGTCAGCAAACATCAAATGGGTGATGGGAAAATCATCCTTTGATATTGTGATTCCATGCACACTTCCTCCATCTTGTTCTTTCTAAATGATTTTTGATATTGTGATTCCATGCACACTTCCCCCATGCCTCAATCCGCATTTTGGCCAAAATCTCTTCATTGGGAGCCCATTCAATAGGAGTTAGTAAGATACTGAGGTCACACAAGACATAATGAGGGCACATATGTGGTCTCCAAATCCATTTGCTTTAAGGACTCTGAGCAAGAAGTCTCACTCAACTCGAACATACGCCTTATGAACATCTACTTTGAGGGTCATTAGTCCTTCTTGTCCTCTTTTCTTCTTTATGGTGTGAATTAGTTCATGCATGAGGATAGATGTCGTTTGAACTTCTCCACCTTGTCCGCATTTTCCTCCTTAGGAATTAGGCAGATGTAAGTGTAATTGATGCTTGGATCTAGCCTTTTTGTTTAAAAAAACTCCTGCACATAATTGGACACTGCTGCTTGCAGTATATCCCAATATTTCCCGTAGAAACCACCTGTGATTCCATTCAGGCCTGGAGCCTTTAGCGGGTGCATACCAACACAACATCCTCAATCTCTGACTTGGACGGGCACCACAACATTTGGTTCTCCTTCCCTGAGATTGGATTCTGAAACAAACATTCAAAATCATATGGGATCGTGTGATGCTCAATGTCATACAACTGGTTGAAGTAGTCATTTATGATTGAGGACATCTTGTTGCGCTTGTCATGGAGCCTTCCTTGACTATCTCTGATTGCCCAAATTTGATATCTTCTTCTCTGAACCATGACTGACGCACGGAAAAACTGTGTATCGGTCTCCCTTCCGCAACCAAACTTCGTGGGATCTTTGACGCCACATGTTTTCTTTCCTAAGCCAAAGCTCTTCAATTTGGAGTTGGAGGCTGGCTTCTCTTTGAGGTTCTCCTGGGTAGTTAGCTATTGTTGGAACTAACCCAGTTGCTTTTCTATTATCTTTATTCTCTCATCAACATTTCCAAATACCTCATTGTTACACTTATGAAAAGCTTTTTTGGTTTGGTCCAGGTTCTGAATTAACTTCTTTCCACTGCTCCCCACTCTGCTAACCAATTAGCTGCAACAGTCTATTTACATGAATCTTCTATAGCCCAAGCTTTAAAGAACCTAAACATTCTATAGCCTTTTGAATCGTCCATACGAGAATCTAAGATGATTAGACCATGGTCAGCTACCATAATAGGAAGGATGACCCCTTCCTTAGGAAATTCCACAACCCAATTAGTGGAAGCTAGAGCCCGATCCAACCTTAATTTCACGAAAAGATCTGCATTAAACCTTTTATTTTTCTAGGTGTAGCAACAGCTCTTGAAGCCCAAGTCAACACTACTTGTTTCATTCAAAATCTCTCTAAAAATGTTGATGTCATTCTCATTAACAACACGACCTCCCATTTTTTTTCCGAAGTAGAACAAATAGCGTTGAGATCTTCCAATAACAACCACGATAAATCACACCGCAGTTGTGACAGTCAGAATCCCGTGATCCGTAAGGGGAAAGACCGGGTAAAGCTGTGCAATCCCACACCGCCTGGGGAAGGTCAAGTGTGATGATTCTAAGACTGTGTAGGTATGGGACTACACAGTTGAAGATGACTTAAATAGATTGATGGGTATTACCTATGCCAACAAGATGCATCTTCTTTTCGGTAGCCCATCACTTGAGAACTCCAAAGTTAAGTGTGCTTAACCTGGAGTAATCTCAAGATGGGTGACCTCCTGGGAAGTTTTCCCAGGAAGCGTGCGAGTGAGGTCAAAGCATCCCAGGAAGCGTGCGAGTGTGGACAAAGCACGCTGGAAAGACTCGTGTTGGTTGGTAGGGCCAGTCGTCATTACAGGAAGCAGTCATAGTGACGTGGGGCGTTATAGCAGTACTCTCCCTTTCATCTCTATCCATATGTCTTTTTTTCCATTATCATATGGAGGGCACATACAACAAATAAACTCCAAGTTATTTCACTTTTGTATAAAAAATAATTGCCTTAATGGTTAAATTTAAATATTTTAAGATTTAAACTATAATATCCTTTAATTTTAAACTTAACCATTCATAACATTTCAACTCATGTAGCATGTTGAGGACCATAAGGTGCCTTATAGCATTAGTTAAAAAATGATGACTAAAAGATTTGCATGAAAACTCCATATTCATTATGTGATATATTTTAGGATTCTTACAATATAAATATATATATTTGTTCTAGACTTTATTCTTTGTACACTTTGTAAAACTGAAGTCACAAAAGCCAATTTTATGTTTATATCGTCCTCAAGTGAGGACAAAGGGACTCTTAGTTAGAGAGGCGCCTTCCACCATTAAAAAAAATAAAAGGAAAAATTGAATGGAAAAAAATACTATGTTTTTACAAAAATTGTTGTGTTTTTAAAAAAAATATTGATTTGTCTCTCTAAAATATTACTGATATGGCTCTCTCAAATTTGTTTTTTTACAGTTTGGCCCCCCTAAACATTTATTATCCTACTGCCATTGTCCCTGACTATTTCAAATTGTTTAACTGTTTAGTGGCTATCTAAGCACTTAACAGTGGAAATCGGTCTCCAAATTAGAAGGGAAACTCTAGAAAATATCCCTCACACACCCAACAATACTAATAACATATCCCTTTCAATGTTTCTTACCAAACTATCCTCAACCCACATAAAATGACTTAATTATCCATAAATAAATATAACTTAACACCAAAAATATGAAAAAACTCTATGGAATTTGAAATACACAATTATTCTCTTCTTTCTCTGTCACTGTCCCTGACTTTTTCAAATTGTCTAACTATTTAGTGGCTATCCAAGAACTTAAGCCTTAACAATGGATATTGGCCTCCAAACTGACTAGGAAACTCCACAAAATATCTCTCATATATACACCCAACAATACTAATCATTAGGGATGTTCATCAAACTGCCTACACCACACCAAAATATGCAGTTTGGAACCCTTCACAGTGAGGTTGTGGATTGTATTTTTTCCAAACCTTTCGGTGTAGTGGGTTTGAGGTTTTAAATTTAATAAATGTGGTTCAAACAGCACCATAGTGCATTGCTACAAAATAAAAGTATATATATGTTTTGTTGGGGGAGAATGAGATTACACCACCAATAAAATATGAATCTACACAAAATTCGGCTTGATAGAGTCTAATAAAAGATAAGAGAAGAAAATTGCAAACCCTAGTGGTAGAATAAATCTTTGATCTTTTTGAAAGCTTCAAACCCTAGAAGAACACCACTAGAATCTTATTTGTTGATGGAGAATCAAAACCAAAGCCAATACACGAGATGTATCATTGTCCAAATTCTCCATTTCATGACCCTTCATGGATGTCTGATGGTTTTTCTAGTATGAAAAGGAATTGAGATTGAACAAACCTTGAAATTCAAATGACAACAATTTCTTTATGAGTTTGTTGGAGAAAACTTGTGATCTTTGAGAGTTGGAGAGAGAATTGAAAAGTGTGATAAATACTTAGCAACTCTAAATGACCCATTAAATAGGTTAGGAGTTGTCATTAGTTCTAACCAATAATATTAGAGCATTTGAAATTTAGTATTAGAGCAACAAAAAAAACCACATTTGTATTGATGTCCCAGGCGATGTGTCGCCTATTTCAGGCCTTGGAGCTTTTCACATTTAGGCAATGTTGCTTGAATGACTGCCCAAAGTCTCCAAAATGTGTCATAAACACCTCCAAATGCTCCCAAATTTTTTAAGCACCCTTAGATACGTTATTGAACCATTTTAGACCCAAAGTTACAATTTTTAAATGTCTACACAAAAAGTCAAATTATGTGAAATTGTTAAGACTATTACAACAACTTGTGTAATACTAGTTTAAGATTACTCATCAGGGTTTGGGTTGTGTTCTGATGCAATCAGAGAAGGTAATTGCTTATGCTTCTCATCAGTTGAAGGAGTATGAAAAGAGGTATCCCACTCATGATTTAGAGTTGGTGGCTATGGTCTTTGCTTTAAATATATGGAGGCATTATCTTTATGGAGAGAAGTGTGAGATCTATACATACCACAAGAGCTTGAAATACTTCTTCACTAAGAAAGACTTGAATATGAGACAAAGGCGTTGGCTGGAGTTAGTAAAAGATTATGATTGGGAGATTTTGTATCATCCAGGGAAAGCCAGCGTGGTAGCTGACGCTTTAAACCAGAAGGGTCCGGGACAGATTTATGGTATGAGGCTGATAGCTAGAGAGTTGGCTGATGATATGACCAGAGCTAGTATAAAGTTGATGGTAGGCCAGTTGGCTAATATTACGCTACAGTCTACGCTGTTGGAGAGAATCAAGGAGGGTCAGTTGAATAATCCACAACTGATCAAGATCAGAGAGGATGTTTTGGCTGGAGCATCTAGAGATTATACAGTGTCATATTTAGGCTTGTTAAGATACAAGGAGCAGATATGTGTTCTGTTAGACACTGCTTTGAGGCGAGAGATTCTGGATGAATCTCATACTACACCTTACTCTTTGCATCCAGGCACCACGAAGATGTATCAGGATATGAGGTCGTTGTATTGGTGGCTAAGGATGAAGATAGATGTATTAGAGTATGTGGCTAAGTGCTTGACATGTCAACAGGTCAAGGCTGAGCATCAGAGGCTGTTGCGAAAATTATAGCAATTAAAATACGCAAGTATACGTAGTCGCACAAGTAATATAATGTAAAGTGAGATCGTCTCCACAGGGATTTTAAACTAAATTATTGTAAAATCATCTAAAAACAATTCAAAAAGACAATAACCAATTCAAGGGAATGATGGGTAAATGAATCTGTAATTAAAAGTATATATGCAGAATTAATTAAACTAAAATAATGGAACCAAGAGAAATCAAGTCTGTGAGGAAATTCTATGTGAACACGTGATCTGGGTGGTTAATCCCCCTATAATTTCTTTCCAGTTGTTATAGCATAAGTTCAGCAATGGCTCAGCAATTACATCCAGAGTTAACAGATTTCAAAAACTCCCAGTAAGTCTTTTCCAAAACCCACTGTATAATGCTTACAACCCTCTCAACACACTCCTGTATTAAACCAGATTGCAAACAGTCTATTAAGCATCAAATCTTGTGTTATACAAGGCAACAAAATATCCCTATTTCACCACTAAAATTTACCTACAAATAGGCAAGTTTCTTGCATCAATTAAATGGGTTCAGCTAGCTTAAGTTTTTCCAAACTTAGATCTAGCTCAGTAATTGTTAATTATGGCCAGTAAATAACAATCAATAGCAGTAGTCACACTTAATTGAACAAGGATACAATTACTTTAACCATGCATCAAAACATTAATTCATATTGTACGGGTCATAACCACCCAAACCTCTAAGGATTAGTTCATGTTTAATAATAGAAATACAAAACCAGTAGCCATTAGCAAATCCATGGAGTTTGTTCACAAATTAGATGGAGAGAAAATGCAATACACAATTAAAAGGAAGAAAGAAAGAGTAGAATGAGTTGATGAGCTGAAATCCCCCTTGGCGTCAGCCGTGGTCCTCTTTCCTTTTTGTATTTTCTCTTGGTTTTCTTAAGCTTTTCTCCCTGTACTTGTTTTCTCTAAAAAATGGTGATATTTTTTTTTTAGAAAAATATCGGTCCCATCTGTTGCGGCTGCCCCCCTCCCCCTCCCCTTTTTAGGGTACTTTGCTTTACCCTAATAGGAAAGTCAATTCCCACCTTGTCCTCCACGTGCCACATCACCCAGCTGACTTAAGTTTTTTTTTTAAATTCTCGCCACATAGGCGCTGATATCACTCATTAAGTCCAGCTGGCCTCTTGCCCCGTCAACTGCCTGATCTCTTGAATAGTTGTGTGGTGATCTTGCAGCATTGAAGTAGCAACACGCCCCTTTCAGAATTTGTTTTCCCCTTGCTTCCAGCATTTTCCCTTTCATATATTTTCTTAAGCTTCCTTTCCTGTTAACACAACACAGTAATTTACATAAAAACACTGAAAAATATTACAATATTAAACTAATTCTTACATGGACTCACTACCTAGAATAATACACTAAAACTAACAAATTTACAATAAACAAGGACTCATTACTCTTTTTAATTTGAAAAGCAAGTTCAAAGATTATAAGAATAACTCTAAAGAGGCCGGCAGGGTTATTACAGCCTCTGGATATCTCAGAGTGGAAGTGGTAGGACATCACGATGGATTTCCTGGTGGGCTTACCCAGGACTGTTGGCAAGCATGATTCTATTTGGGTGATAGTGGATCGCTACACCAAGTCAGTTCACTTCTTGCCAATGAGGACTACTTATACAGTTGATCAGTATGCAGATCTCTATGTGAGAGAGATCGTGCGCCTCCATGGAGCGCCAAGGTCGATCGTGTCGGATCGGGATCCCATTTTTACTTCCAAGTTCTGGGGGAGCTTACAGAAGGCCATGGGAACACAGTTGAAGTTCAGTACTGCTTATCATCCTCAGACAGATGGCCAATCTGAGAGGACGATCCAGATATTGGAAGACATGCTGCGGGCATGTGTGCTGCACTTTGGTGGATCTTGGGGTAAGTATCTACCTTTGATATAGTTCTCCTACAATAATAGTTATCAGTCTACCATTGGAGTTGCACCTTATGAGATGTTGTATGGTAGAAAGTGTAGATCTCACATTCATTGGGATGAGACAGATGAAAGGAGATACTTAGGGCCTGAGGCAGTTCAGAGGACCAGTGAGGCCATTGAGAAACTTAGAGCTCGGATGCTCGCTTCTCAGAGTAGACATAAAAGCTATGCAGATCCCAAGCGTAGGAACGTGGAGTTCCAGGTGGGAGACTATGTCTTCCTTAGAGTCTCGCCATGGAAATGGGTGAGAAGGTTTGGGAAGAAAGGCGAGTTGAGCCATAGATTTGTAGGTCCATTTGAAATCCTAGAAAGGATTGGTCAAGTGGCTTACAGGTTGGCCTTGCCACCGGCGTTTTCGGCCGTGCATAATGTATTTCATGTTTCAGCTCTTCGGAGGTATGTATCTGATGTGAATCATATTTTAAGTTATGAAGATCTGGAGCTTGAGGCAGATCTCTCCTTTGAGGAACAACCAGTCTGGATACTTGACAGAAAGGATAAGGTCCTCAGGAATAAGACGATACCTTTGGTTAAGGTATTGTGAAGGAACAGCAAGGTCGAGGAAGCGACCTGGGAGCTGGAGTCAGATATGCAGAGTCAGTATCCCGAGTTGTTCAGGTAAATTTCGAGGACGAAATTTCTGTAAGGAGGGGATAGTTGTAATGCCTCGAAATCCCTAATGCGGTTTAATGGCTAGATTAGTAAGTCGGGAAGGCCATAATTGTTTAATTATGCCATTAAATGATTATGTGCATGTTTATGTGAATTATATTATAATATGATGTTATATGCATGCATGTGGGTTCACATTTGATTATTAGGGTGTTTTGGTAATTTGGTCCGTTGAGGGCATATTTGTGTATTTTGGTGCATATCGTGATTTATGTATGAGAATCCATTATTATGGGGATATATTCGAGCTATTCGGCATGAGACGGTCTTATATTATTAATTAGTGGTTTTTGTCATAACGGGGTCTTTTATTGGGATATTGAGTAATAGGAAAGTTTATTTGATGATAAATTGGGAGTTATTGAGATCAGGAGGAAATTCTGGAAATTTTGACTATAATGTCCCCGGGGGTGTTTTCGAGACCCCAAGCACTAGGTTTTATTTGAGGTTACTTAAGCTTGAAGTAGCTTGTCAGATAGAACCGTACGTTAGAAAACCTCTTTTCTCTCTTCCCGTTAGTTCATTTTACCGTTCGAAGCATTTTCAAAGAAATCTTGAGTTCTAGGAGTCAGAATCAAGCGTGGATCGAGGAATAGCGATCCTAGAAAATATTAGAAGCTTCTTGACCAAAGGATTTGACAATAAACAACCCAATCAAAGGTAATCTAAGTTTTAAGTTTTGAGTTTTCAGAGTTTCTAAGCTTAGAATTGGATTTTGTGAATTGTTGAGTTTTTGGTTCGTTTGAGCCTTGGGATTTGATGGTTTTGGATCATTGGGAAGTTTGGATACTTTGATTTTTGGATTTTGAAGTGTTTAGGTATGTTTTTGGAGGGTTTGGGATGAAGGAGACCGAGTTTTGGCTGGTTCTGGGTTGGGCGTCGCGACCTTGTTCTTGGGCACCGTTCGAAGAAGCAGTTGGAGCATTTTGGCCTTGTTGGGCGCCACGGCCCTGGGTATGGGGCGTTGTGGCCCTTGCTCCTGATGTGGCTGGGGGTCGTGGCTCAAGGTGTTAGGGTCGCAACTCTTGGGTGGTTTTGAGCCCGTTTGAGCGTTTTGACCTCGGGAACTTGGTTTTAGGCCTCAGAATTGTTCCTACTACCCGGATTAGTGGGGATTGATGTCCCGGAGGCTAGAAATTGGTTTGGGAACCTTTGTTATCCATTTTATTGATGGTGTCCCATATTTGGTTATGACTAGGTGACCGCTAAAGGGCTAAAAGTCAGATCATTCTCAAGGGTCGTTCTTTTATTCATTCTCGCTTGAATCAGAGGTAAGAAAACTGCACCCTGTGTATATGCCATGCATGATTGTTGTTGAGGAATTTTGGTTGATAAATGTGGACATTGATTGCATATTATATGCTTAGCAGAGCCTGCTTACTTGTCTATGGCACTGATTAGTCAGGGACGGCACTAGTCGCACTGACCTGTGAGTTAGAAACGGCATAAGCGTCCTAAACGCAGGGCCGATTAAAGATTAGATCTAATCGATATCAGCGTTGACTCTGGGGCATTAATGTTGGACCGACCCTAAGGTCGATGAAACTTATAAGTGCTAGACTAGTCTAAGACTAGTTACTCAGAGCCAAGGCCAAATGCCTAGGTGACAGATTGTCATATGGCTAGGGAGCGGAATCCCATGGTTATGACTCTATGGTCATGAGGTAGGTTATGTTGGTGACTACTCATCATGCACCTATCCTGTTTAAGCTATTGAAAGGATCACTTATTTGTAAAGCCCGGTGACCCTATCGTCACATGGCTAGAGGGAACGGAATCCCACCTTAGTGACTTTTGCGACTATCACTCATCTGTTTTGGACTGAAAGTCCTGAATGATTATTATGATCATTGTTGATATTATATTCATGTTATATTGTGTTTTCTTGCTAGGCTTTGGCTCATGGGTGCTATGTGGTGCAGGTAAAGGGAAAGAAAAGCTCACCCAGCCTTGAGTGGAGAGCTTAGGTGGTGTTGTGTACATATGCGGCCGCTTGACCACCACAGCCAAGGAGTTCTCAGAGGAACTAGGGGGTTTACCCTATTTTTTCCGCTTAGGTCGGTGGGTTTGTAAATTTGAAACAGTAATGACCATTTTGAGTTGTAAATAACTTGTAAAAAATTTTATGGGCCCATGAATAGTTTTATGCATTAAGTAAAATATATCATTCCATTTAGATTGGTTTTCCACCTTAGCCTGTTAATAACACTAGAAGCACGTTTTTAACCAAATGACTCGGGTAGCGAGTTAAATTTCCAGTTCAACGTTCTCCGTAACTGTTCTTGGGTAACCAGGGCGTTACAGTGAGTACGAGGATAAAGATGGGCAAGCCTAATGTCAGGGATACTAAATTTGGGGTAGGCTAACATCGGGGTCGTTTCATGGCTTTAAGGACGACAATTCTTGGCTTCATGGACGAGAACAGAGCGTTGGTGATAGAGTAGTTTTTATAGTGTTTTATAGAGTTGTTTTAGGGAATTTTTAAGCTTATTTAGCTATGTATGTGCAGTGTGATGCTTTTATTTCCTGTGTTTGATAATATTTCAGGATTTATGGAAAAGTGATCGTGTTTGGCCTCGAAAAGATGTGATTTGGTGAAAAAAGGCATTTGAGCCGCGACGCTGAGCATTAGAGTCGCGATGCTGCGATTAGACAGAGAAGCTTAATCCTAGGAAAACGAGGGTCGTGACGCAACCTTTTGGAGTCGTGAAGCTATTAATTGAGGAATAGTAAGGCCGGGGCGCTGGTTAAGTCAGAGACGAGATGATTACAAATCATGGACACGGGTCGCAGCGCCTGAGGCGGCCAATGTGTATATTAGGGAATTTTAAGTAAGGACAAAAGTGGAATTTCACGTTCAAAGCACAAACTACTATTTATGCAACATTATGATGATTTATGAAGGATGGAACCCTAAGGAGAGGCTCATGGAACACTCTGTGGAGGCAAAAGCTTGGAGATCAACTAGTTTTATCATTCTTTTTCTTCTTCTTCTTTTAGTTTCTCTTGTCGTGACATGAACTAATTTTCTTATCTAGGGTGTTAATTGATTCTCTTGAAACCTTATGATTATCTAATGCAGTTTTTGTGAATTTCCTATCAATGTTGTGAATTGTTTGACTTGTGTTTAATACTTGTGAATGCTTGATCACCATTTACAAGTATTAAACACAAGTCATATAAATTAACTAAATTTATAAAACTATAGACGTTTTAGTCATATAAAAAAAGGTTTGACCAAATTCAGGATTAGAGTATTATTTTGTTCCATTTTGTAAAACGTAGGTTTCAAATTGTCATTTAACAAAATAGATGGTCCGATCAGTAATTTTTGCACAACACATGGTCAAAAATAGTATTTACCCAATGTTTAATTACTAAATTATTTGGTGATATGTTTAAAATGCCCACATCACATTGCATTTTTGTGGTGCAGTTTTGTGTGGTTTGAGGTCTATGCGATGCGGGTGCGGTTTGAAAAATTGATCAAATAGTATGTGTTGTGCAGTCCAATAAATTGGCCAAAATTCGCATGGCCTGTACTACAAACACCCCTACTAATCATATCCCCTTTTAATGTTTCTCACAAAACTATCCCATGAAATAATTATCCCTAAAATTATAACTTAACATCAAACTATATGAATTTACTCTGGAATTTGAAATACACAATTTCTCTCATCCTTCAAATCATCAAACTCTAATTTATAGGCTGTGAGTGTGTCATAAAATATTTTGTATGTATTTTTTGAATTATTATAGACTAAAAAACCAATAAAAATAATAATTTTGTGTTAAGATGACAAACTTTCACACCAACTCTAACTTTTCTATTATTTGCTCTTATTGGTTGTCCTTGTTTATTTGTACAATGTGGTTAGTGCTATTTTATACCACCAAATTTTTGCTAAATTACACATATGACTTTATGTTTTTGAAAATTCCACAATAGATTTTATGATTACTAAAATATATCATTGATAACTTTTAAAATAAATAATAAATTGAAATTTTCAAATGTAAATGCATGAAATTATTTTTAGTTTAGCTTTCTTTATTAATTATGCATATAGAAATTTCTTAATTAAATATTTTTAAATTATTATTTTGTTATATATATATATATGATACTGTGACACTGTTAAACAGTGAATAAGACAGTATGTTACAATTTATACATTACCAAATTTGATTATCAATCTCCATTTCAAAACCCTCACCTCGGATCGTAAAACTAGAACAAGTTCAAGATTGATCGCAATTCGCAACCTTTTCAACCACAATCAAACCCTAATAATGGCAGATTCCAAACTTAAATCGATCCACCCTCCATTAAGTTAAGATTAAAAGTATGTGGCAGTTTCTTTAATTATTATGATATGTTATCCATCTTTCTATTTATTTCTTTATTTTTTTAACGATTTTAAATTTTATTATTTCATAATAATATATGTTATCCAAAAAACAGGCACGGCTGATGTGACAGGAGATTTTTGAACACGTGGCTGACACCTGGCAGAGTTCTGTTAGAGTATCGACCAGTAAGA
The DNA here is from genome assembly GCF_963169125.1 of Humulus lupulus. NCBI lineage: Eukaryota > Viridiplantae > Streptophyta > Magnoliopsida > Rosales > Cannabaceae > Humulus > Humulus lupulus. Next base: position 44,714,969 of record NC_084800.1, on the reverse strand, counting down.
CATTACAGGAGCGGCAGCTGAGTTTTTATCACGACCAGCATGGTCGTACATTTCAGATATTTCAAGATAATCTTGTAGAGATCATAATCAATTCCGAGATCATCCTAAATGATTCCTGATTATCCGAGTAATTAGGAGAGAATATCTATAACAAATTCATGTAATCCTCTTTGAGCCTATAAATAGAGAAAGATAGCTCAAGGGAGGGACTTTTGGCTTTTGCTAAATTAAAATTACATATTTACGAGAGAATTAGAGCTATTGTATTAGGATTGTACTATTATCTCTCTCAGGTTTGTGAAAATCGGAGAACCCTAGTTCTTTGATCACCCCTTTGAGATCTCACATCAATAATAGCTTAAGTGGACGTAGGTCATTACCAGTTCTTGGGGCCGAACCACTATAATTTCTTGTGTCCTTTACTGTTTTTGTTATTATATTCATTCCAACACATCTATCAACATCAAGCTTTTTGACTCTGTGTCAGTTGACCAAAACAAGGGTCAACATTCTGGTGCTTTCATTGAGAGCTTGATACGAAATCGTTGATATAGTAATGGCGAAAACAACAAAGAAGACTAGACAGGCGGCTAGCGCGACACCATCTCAACCGCCTCCTCCTCCTTCTCCAAACATGGCTGAAAATGAGCCACATTTGGAATTTGATGAGGAAGAATTGGATTCTGAGACGCTGAGAAATACCCTGGGGGTATTGCAGGATGAACTGGCCAATCTGAGGGCCAGCCAAGAAAGTACTGCTGAGATTATGGCGCGGCAGCAACAAGAGATTGAGCGACAGCGCCAGGAACTGAGTGAAAGACAGGCGGAGATGGACCGTCGTCAGAGGGAGGCCATGGCAGCCCTGCAGTTGGCTAGGAATTAGGTTGCACCTGCCTCATAGCCTGATCAACCTGCAAATGGGCCACCCCAAAGGGGTCCCAATCCTAGCCCGTCGATCCAACCCTCAAGCCGCAAAGGCCCGAGCAACCACCAATGCCTCAGGATGATGTCCCACCAAGGGATCCTGAAGCACAGCCTCCATCCAAGGCTGGTCGGGGTAATCCCTCGCAGCCAAGGCAGAATAGGGCCGGGTAGCAGCCCTGTAGTCCTAGACGTCACAGAGGCGAAGAGCCGAACCCACCGAGCAGGGGGCAACGTCCTTCTGGCAACAGAAGGAACTCAGAGATAAGCTCTGCGGTCCGGGGCCCCCCATGGCATGATAATGCACGGGGACCTACTGACCATCGTAGGCCACCCTCTAACGCTCGGGAAGTTCCCGCCCGAGGAGGAACCGAGGGGACAGTCGATCCCACCATAGCTAGTCAAGGTTTAGAGATGGACATGGTTACAATGAGGCCGACTCAGGCAGAGGAAATGGCGGTCGGAGAAATGGAGAGAGAGGTGGGGGTAGAATCCCACCACCTAGGGAAGACCAACCCGAGAGACGTGATGCTGGGGGGCAGCCCAGGAAAAATAACGTCTTTAACTGGCTTGGAGCAAGCGAGCAGCGGCGAAGAGATGAAGATTTAAGAGATGTACTCAACGATCGCCGGGAATGGCATGATGAGTACATTCCCCCAGCAACAGAGGCCACAACGATTCGTGACGTCGTGCAAGCACAAATAGATGTCCTGAACCCGGCAGTACAACAACTGGTCGGGGGAAGAACGTCTCATATCGAGTACGACAGGAGAAGGGGCACTCCTTTCGTTCAAAGGATAGCTGTGGCAGAAACTCCCAGCAAGTTTAAGATGCCCACGCTTCCAAAATTTGACAGGTATGGTGACCCGGTATCTCATGTCAACAAGTATTAGATACAGATGGACATTCAAAAAGTGTCTGAAGACGCTTGGTGCAGGATCTTTCCTGCAACACTTTCTGATGCTACACAGGAGTGGTTCTTCAAATTCCCTCCTGCAAGTATTGTTTCTTGGGAGATGTTCGTAAAAGAATTTTACGGGCAATTCTATGTGGGTCGTGTGCACCCAACTGAGGCGAATCAGCTGGTGGAGATACGCCAGCAAGAGAGAGAGCCACTGAAGGATTACGTCCAGCGCTTCATGCGAGCAACGGCTGGAGCCAAAACAGTGGGTGATGAGGGCAAGATGATGGCCCTAACTGCGGGAGTTAGGCGCCGCACGCCTTTGTGGAGTAGCCTCAAAAAGCATGGAGTTAAGACTACTCAAGAATTTTTGGATAGAGCTAATCGATACATCAAGCTCGAGGATGCCATCGCCAGCGAAGGGAAATTCCCAGGCAAGGATAAGGGGACTGCTGTGCCCACCAAAGCCGCCAATGGGTCAAAACCCAATGGCAATGGCAAAGGCAACGGGAACGGCAATGGCAATGGCAAGAATGGGGGGAAACGGCCGCACAATGAGCCTTCCACCTCTGAAAATAAACGCGCCAAGGGCAATCGTTATGAACCGCGGTTCACTAACTACACTGCCCTTGTCGAGTCTCGGGGAGAGGTGTATCAGGCCATGAGTTCTAGTGTGCCTTACAAAAGACCTGCTCCCATTCGAAAAGATATTTCGAAGAGAGATACTACCAAGTTCTATCTTTATCATAACGACTACGGACATGATACAAACGAGTGCAACCAGCTGAAGGATGAAATCAAGTTCCTTATTAGACAAGGACACTTGAGGAGATACATACGGGCCTTGGGAACTTCCCAACGAGAGGCTCCAGGTGGCAATGAGCATGTGCCTGCATGCCAATGCTCGCCCCCTTTGTAGCCTGACCCCGTAGCTGGCACTTTACTTACCATCTGTGGTGGCCCGCACCTCGCGGGAAGCAGCGGAAAGGCAAGGGAACGATATGCTTGGACCCTACGCCACGACCAGGACATCGAGATGATGACTGTGAAGGACAGGGCATCAAAGAAGGCTCGATCAGAAGGTGGTGAAATAACCTTCTCTGATAGCGACACCCAGCATGTCCGATTCCCACATTCCGATCCGCTGGTCGTGGATGTTCAAATCGCCAACATGATGGTGAAGAGAGTACTAGTCGATACAGGAAGTTCAGTAAACATCCTGTACAAATCTTCGCTGGAACGCATGAAGTTGTCCGTCAAGGACTTAGAGCCCTGCAACCAAACAGTTTATGGCTTCTCTAGTGAGGGACTCGCCCCAACGGGGTTAATCAGACTTTCGCTTACAGCAGGTATAGCGCCTACTACCAGGACATTACTCGCTACTTTCATAGTAGTCGATTGTGCTTCGGCATACAATGCTGTAATCGGAAGGCCCATACTGGTTGATCTACGGGCCGTCACCTCAGTATGGCATCTGGCCATGAAATTCCCAACAGACGCAGGGGTAGAACGCGTGTTGGGAAATCAGAGAGAAACAAGGGAGTGCTACAACACCTTGATCACAAAGGCAAAGAAAGGAACGGTGAAGAGCACTCCCCCAGAGAGGTTGCAGATGACCATTGATATACAAGCCCAATCCGGTGATGGAGTCACCTAATAGGGTGTTGCCCAAAGTGAGGATAGAGATTTAGATCCTTGCTTTGGGGATCTTGAGGAAGATGTTGGACCCGTCAAGGACCTTGAAGAGGTCCAACTTGACGAAAAAGACCCGACCAGAGTTGTAAAGGATGGAAAAAATTTAGAAGCAACAACGAAGCACGCACTGGTGGAATTTTTGAGAAAGAACCAGGAAGTTTTTGCCTGGTCACATAAAGACATGGATGGGATAGATCCTGCAGTTATTAGCCATGTCCTAAACGTCGACAAGAGTTTTCCACCCATGCAAAAAAAAAGAAGGTTGCTCGATAAAGATAGATCGAAAGCCTTAAAAGAGGAAGTTGAAAGACTGAAGGAGAATGGGTTCATCAGGGTGGCGTTTTATCCATCGTGGGTCTCTAATCCAGTACTGGTTCCCAAGCCTAACGACAAATGGCGAACCTATGTGGATTTCACAGACCTTAATAAAGCCTGCACAAAAGATTGCTTCCCACTCCTAAGGATCGACCAGTTGGTCGATGCAACTGCAGGACATGAGATCCTCTCTTCCATGGATGCATACTCAGGATATAATCAGATTAGTATGCATCCCCCTGAAGAGGATCACACTAGCTTTCAGACCGATACAGGGTTATACTGTTATAAATTAATGCCCTTCGGACTGAAAAACGCTGGTGCGACTTACCAGCGATTGGTTAACCACATGTTTAAGAAGTTGATCGGAGTAAACATGGAGGTGTACGTGGACGACATGCTGGTAAAGTCAATGTTGACGCGGTTCTTCGGCAACAGATAATTAATATAATAAAGAGTGGGATTAGTGCTGAATAATGAACCGTAATAGATGAATGATCTCAAAGTGAAATGATAACACGAATGCTTTTTAGGTGGTTCAAAGGTTAAAATCCTTCTAGTCCACCAGCCAATATTATTGATATCTCTCTGATATTCTTTACAGGGTATTTCCTTACCAATTAGAATCCAACCCCTTCCAACTCCCAGGGTCTCCACATTTATAGGGAGAGGGCACCTGGGGGTTGGCAAGGGAGGCCATCCCGTGACCTTCTTACCTATCATGTCACTTCTGTGACATTCATGATTAATTCCTAAAACCTGAAAATGAAGTGTGGTCTAATCAATAGGTAAGGGGGATAATGGACCGCACGGCCCAACCCAGTCGTGGGTGTCTGAACACGCACGTTTATACTGCGTGTCCGAGAATTCAGGGATGGATCAGACACGTGATGTCTGATATATGCATGTTTACATTGTGTGGTTGACTTTATAAAGGGTCAGAGGTGCCAACTCAAGCTCGTACCCCGAGCTTTACGTAGCCTTAGCCCGTGGTGCCCATACTTCTAACCCGACTCCTTAGTAATCTCGTTAAGCTTTTGGTTACCTCGAGCTAAAGAGATAGGATCTTGTAACAGCAGCTCCGGGTACATGGTATCCACATGGCTGATATAACTATTCCCTTTCTCAGCTCGCTAATAGCCCGTGGATAATTAGGGCGTACATTTGCCTCCAAGCCCCTGCTCGTGGCACATGACGTCACCTGGGGCCACAGTGGGGGCTTTTAGGCTTCTTTGTGGACTCTTCGCATTCCGCCCATTACGCTGGTATCGAATACGTGGAGCATCGTGGTTGGTGACGGTCCGTCTTCCAAGAACCGCATTAAATGGCCTAGCCTATCTTCGGTCGTCGTTTCATCTTTCGAGTAGTGATCCTCGTATCCTAAATCAAGGCGATCGAACGACCCTCATCCTTTGGCCTTTTAGGTATATAAAAGGGCTGGCCACCTTTCGCATGGGCAACCCTCTCATTTGAAAATTTTCTCATTTTCTTCTTTCTTCTCAGTCTCAAAATCCTTATTTTCTTCCGGTCACTGTTCCCAGCGTCCTAGAAGTTCAGACATAAGAGCTCCTTTGAGACTCCGTTACCAGCGATCTCAACAGGATTTCAACCCAGACGACCCTTTCAACCTCTTCACAGCAAAACATTTCTGTAAGTCCTTCGTTGGTGCATGTTTTAATGTTTTCCTTCATTGTTCCTTAGGTAAAATTTCTCTTTAATCGCATGCGGTAGGTTGCTTGTTTTTTGCTGGTATTTTTTGTATAGGTTTTTATCCTAGGGGTGTCGACCGTAGGAAAAAACCGCTTATGAGCATGACTCGTAAGATACAATTTCTAGGGTGATTTTCTTGATAAAATTTTTATGCCTGTTTGGAATAACCAGTTCTTAGGATGCAAAAATCGGGTAGCTTAGGGGACACGCTTCACAGGTGGTTTTGCCTACTGTTGCCTACTGAAACTTTCCTTCCAAGGAAAACTTTTACCTTGACCCTCTTGACACAAATTTCGAGTAATCGGGGACCCGTTGGGAGCACAGGCGCGTGCTCATAGAACCGTGTGGTCTCACTCGCCACGGGCTGAGATTGCCTCAGCTCATGTAAAGAAAACACCTCGCGCTAGATTCTTTCTAATGCTTAGGTCGCCCTTTCTAAATTTTCTTCTTTGTTCGTTAGGCGACCAGATGGGACCAAAGAAGAGTGCACCCAAGAAGAGTGATTGCGGCTCGTCTTCCCAACAAACCAACAAAGGAAAAGAGGTGGCCATGGACTCCCCGATCCCCGACTTCGGTCCAACTGTGGAGAAGGAGGTAGAGGTGGGGCCCGACGCTTTTTTCGAGGCCGAGAGGATCGCCTCGAAGGTCACCACCCAGGTGAAAGTGAATAAAATCTTGCTTTCCCATAACATTGAGATAGGGAGGGGCGCCCTGGACACCTGACCTCCCCTTGAAGGTGAGCGGAGCTGTGCGCCACTCGATGAGGAGTGTGCCGCCTGGAGCGACGAGCATCTCAAGGCCAGGGCCTTCCTCCCACTAGACCAGTACTTCGCGGATTTTTTAAATTACGTGAAGCTGGCTCCCTTCCAGCTCCCCTCTAACTCATATCGTCTGTTAGCGGGGTTGAAGTATCTATTCCTGAAGCAGGAATGGGAGGCCCCCACGCCGGCATACATCCTCTACTTCTTCTACCTCAAAGCCAGCCCGGAGCAGCGGGGGCGAGGCGACGGGTTCTACTACCTGACCCGTTTTCCAAATTCGGCTGCGATCATCAAGCTGCCCAGCCACCCCCAACGACTTTAAGGACCAGTTCTTTATGTCAAAGGGATTTCACAACTGCGAGCACCATTATTTCAACCATCCTCATTAGTACCTCCTACTTTCAGCTCGTAAGTTGACTGCTGACTTGCCTCTTTTTATTCGTTTATGACTTAGAAACTATCATGAAACTATTTTTGCGAGGGCGGTCAAGTCAATGACCCTTGCGGGTCAATATGAGACCTTGGCGGGGCTTCCCCCAAGTGAAAAGGATTATCGCCAGCTGGTGTCCGACGAGACGATGTTGGCGTGCAATTTAATCTCTCCGGGTCAGACTTTGGTCTTGAGGAGACCGCGGACCCTCCCCCCTGCTCGTGAGATGGCGCCCATCCTCGAGGAGGAGGTCGTGGGTGAGGATGAGGACGAGGTGCCCTTCGTGCGGCAGAAGCGGGCTCTGGAGGTCGCCCAAGAAGTAAATGTGGAGAAGGCCCAATCCGGGGCAGTAGTCGGCCCCTTCGGCCAAGGTAATCCTTATTTATTTAGGGATTTAGATAGGGCCACTGCAGACTTAAGGCTTGCTAGGTTTAATCCCAGCCAACTCGTTCACCGCCACCGAACAGACCCAGACCGCAACATCACTTTACTCCAGTGTGTTGACCAGCTCGTGTTGCGTAATGACATGGGCCGCCCTAGGGGAATTGTAGTATTAGACAACACCCTAGCCTTTAGTTCGGCCTTCTTTGAGGAGTATGAGACCAATCTTAGGTCATGGTCCTCCCTTCTGGAGGGTGTAGTAGCTCCGGGTATTAGGTAGTACGTAGAGGAGTCTAGCCCTGAGGTGGATCCAGATCCGGAACCTATCCTCACCCACGAGGTCATTACCTTAGACTCTCCCGTAGAAGCTCCGAGGCCAGAGGTCGTGATAATAGATTCCTCCTCTAGCTCGGAGGTAGGACCTTTACTGTCTTTGTTTCAGCCGAGTAGATGTCGCAGGCCGGGGATGACAACTTGCGGGCCACGTTCCAGGGGGGAAATCCTCCCTCCGAGCCCTTGGTGAAGAGGCTCCGATTGATGAAGAAGGTTGTTGGGACATCCTCCAAGTCCCCAGCCAAGGGGAAAAACCCAGGCCCTTCTGCCGCTGAAAAGGTGCCTCCACCCCCTCCTATCGCAGAGAAGATGGCTCCACCTCCCCCGCGACCTCCCGTTTCTTCTTGGGAAAAGGAGGCGTCAACCGGGGCCTTGGCAACCCCAGCTCCCCTAGTGCGCATCCCAGTCAACACCCAGGCCTTAGAGAAAATCCCCGAGGTCTTTCGGGGGACGGTCTACGAAACTGCGAGCTACACAGTGGACCACTATTACAACGCCACCCCGAGGGACCTACGGGAGATCGAGATGAGGAGTCCTGAGAACGTGATGGAGTCTACAATGGGAATGACCCTCACGGTAAGTAAGCTCTACCATTTGTTTCCTTTCATTTGCTTTATTTCTAAGGCACCTGCCTTACACATTTTTTCTTTCTTGCAGGCAGTTTTGGCTCTTCACCGGAGCATATCCCAATCCAGGGCCAGGCTCGAGGAGATGAGGAATGAGCATCAGACTGCCCTGGCCGCCCTTGCGTCTGCCCGGAAACAGGAGCAGGACGCCAAAGACGCCCTGGCGATCGTGCAGGCTGAGCTGGACGCATCTCGACCTAAGCTGTTGGAGGCCGAGTCCACCAAGGTCGCCCTTGTGGCGAAGAAGGCGACCTTCAGCACCTCCATGGAGACCATGCTGTACCATTGTTGGGCCTTCAACCCGGATGGTGACTTTTCCTTCTTGGGGACGGAAGCGTGGGAGTCCTTCCTGGGGAAGTTCAAAGCTCGCCTCCAACAAGAGGTGCCCTCTGAGACCGGGGAAACTCCGACCGCAACCAAGCAGGATGGCGAGGGGGTGACTTCAACAGAGTGGCCTGGCGGGGCATAGGAATTTTCTCCTCCTCTATCGCTTATTTTTTTTTTTTGTAACTTTATGTTATGAGGTTTTTTAACCTCGAGACAATTGATTTCTTCAACTTTATTTTAATTGATTTACATATTTTTGCCTCTATCTTATTTCTCTTCTATGCATTTGGTAATAATCTTAGTTTCTGTTGGTGTTGTGATTGACATCTTATGCTTTTCTAAGAAAAACATCTGTTAACCAATCTTGAACCAACTTCTAAGAGTTAAGTCCTGGTTATATCCAGGACATTAATTTGAAAACTTAGTTTGCGTCAATCCTTTATTAATATCTTGTGCTTTTTAAGAAAAACATCGATCAATCAATTTGAATTAACTTCTAAGTTTTAGGACCTGGTTATATCTAGGACTTTAATTTGAAAACTTAGTTCGCGTTAATCCTTTATTAATATCTCGTGCTTTTGAAGAAAAACATCGATCAATCAATTTGAATTAACTTCTAAGTTTTAGGACCTAGTTATATCCAGGATGTTAATTTGAAAACTTAGTTCGCGTTAATCCTTTATTAATATCTCGTGCTTTTTAAGAAAAACATCGATCAATCAATTTGAATTAACTTCTAAGTTTTAGGACCTGGTTATATCCAGGATGTTAATTTGAAAACTAAGTTCGTGCTAATCCTTTATCAATATCTCGTGTTTTTTAAGAAAAACATCGATTAACCAATTTGAATTAACTTCTAAGTTTTTAGAACAACCTGGTTATATCCAGGATACAACTTAGTTCGCGTTAATCCTTTATCGATATCTCGTGCTTTTTAAGAAAAACATCGATCAATCAATTTGAATTAACTTCTAAGTTTTAGGACCTGGTTATATCCAGGACGTTAATTTGAAAACTTAGTTCGCGTTAATCCTTTATCGATATCTCGTGCTTTTTAAGAAAAACATCAATCAACCAATTTGAATTAACTTCTAAGTTTTTAGAACGATCTGGTTATATCCAGGATACAACTTAGTTTGTGTTAATCCTTTATCGATATCTCGTGCTTTTTAAGAAAAACATCGATCAATCAATTTGAATTAACTTCTAAATTTTAGGAACGAACTCGTTATATCCTGGATACAACTTAGTTCACGTTAATCCTTTATCGATATCTCGTGCTTTTTAAGAAAAACATCAATCAACCAATTTGAATTAACTTCTAAGTTTTTAGAACGACCTGGTTATATCTAGGATACAACTTAGTTCGCGCTAATCCTTTATCGATATCTCGTGCTTTTTAAGAAAAACATCGATCAATCAATTTGAATTAACTTCTAAGTTTTAGGAACGACCTGGCTATATCCAGGATATAACTTAGTTCGCGTTAATCCTTTATATATATCTCGTGCTTTTTAAGAAAAACATCGATCAATCAATTTGAATTAACTTCTAAGTTTTTAGAACGACCTGGTTATATCCAGGATACATATGCCCCCCCAAGTAATTAGGAAAGGGTCTTTCATGGTTACTTGACATTACATCCACAAATATACACCCTAATGTAAAAAGATTTAATTCTCATTACTTTATAAACAAAAGACGACCTTTCTGATTAAGCCTTACAAATGTATCATTGATAATATTTCTTCAAATGGATAGCGCTCCAAGTTCGTGGGACTGCTTTTCCATTAAGCCGAGCTAACTTGTAGGTTCCTTCCTTTATGACCTCGGTTATTTGGTATGGCCCTTCCCAGTTTGATCCCAATACTCCGTCTTTGGGATCCTTACTGGCTAAGAAGACTCTTCTGAGGACCAGGTCGCCAACGCTAAAGGTGCATTTTCTGATTTTTGAGTTGAAGTAACGAGTGATCTTTTGTTGATAGTGCGCAAGCTGTAGCTGTGAATCTTCTCGTCTTTCATCGATCAGGTCGAGGGACGCGCAGAGCAATTCGTGATTGTGGTCCTGGTCAAATTCCTGGACTCTATGCGAGGATACCTTTACTTCGACAGGAAGGATTGCTTCACTCCCGAAAGCCAGGGCGAAAGGAGTATGACCCGTCAGCGTTCGATGTGAGGTCCGGTATGCCCATAGAACCTGGGGGAGCTATTCCGGCCAGACTCCCTTGGCTTCGTCCAATCTTTTCTTAAGGCTTGCCTTTAGCGTCTTATTGATGGCCTCGACCTGCCCATTTGCCTAGGGATAGGCCACGGAAGAGAAACTTTTTACAATGCCGTGCCTTTCACAAAATTCGGTGAAGAGGTCGCTGTCGAACTGTGTTCCATTATCTGATACGATCTTCTTTGGCAGCCCGAATCAGTAGACAATGCTCTTGACCACGAAGTCAAGGACCCTTTTTGAAGTGATTGTTGCCAAGGACTCTGCTTCTGCCCACTTGGTGAAGTAGTCGATAGCCACCACCGCATAACAGACTCCTCCCTTTCCAGTAGGGAGGGCGCCAACTAAGTCGATTCCCCAGACCGCGAAGGGCCACGGGGACGAGATCATCTTCAGCTCGACTGGGGGAGCTCGGGCAACTGTGGCGAATCTCTGGCACTTGTCACATTTTTTGACGTAGGAGATCGAGTCCTTTGACAGAGTGGGCCAGTAATATCCTTGCCTTAAGATCTTCAGGGCCAAGCTTTGCCCCCCAGTGTGATCTCCACAAAAACCCTCGTGCACTTCCTGCAAAATGGTCTTCACCTCGCTTGGCAGGACACATCGTAGGAGAGGTAAGGAGTGTCCAAGCCGGTATAATATCCCACCTACCAATGTGTATCTTGGAGCTTGGTAAAGTACCCGCCTTGAGTCATTTTGCTCTTTAGGTAACTTTCCCACTGTGAGATATTCGAGGATGAGGGTCATCCAGGTCGGTTTGGCGTCGATCATCTCGACCTCCACTCCGACCCCCTATATGCTTGGTTTTTCCAAGAACTCTACCAGCACTAACCCCAAAGTCTCCGCCTCCCCGGAGGTAGCGAGCTTTACAAGGGCGTCCACGTTGGCATTATGCTCCCGCGGTATCTGCTCGATTGAGCCATGCTCAAATGCAGACAGCTCGATTTTTACCTTGGCCAGATAAGCAGCCATCTTGGTTCCCCATGCTTGGTATTCACCTAGTACTTGGTTTACCACGTGCTGGGAATCACTGTAACACTGAACGGAGTTGGCCTTTAGCTACTGGGCCATCCTTAGCCTGACCAGTAAAACTTCGTATTCAGCCTCGTTGTTGGACGCTTTGAATCCGAATCTCAATGCCAAATGGAATCGATGTCCTTCTGGGGATATCAAAATGATTCCAGCTCCAGAGCCGTTCTCGTTAGACGAACCATCTATGAAGACCTTCCATGAGGCCTGGACTAAGGAGGCCTGGGCCATGGCAGTCTGGGTTAAATCTTCCACTGGATCTTCTCGGAATCCTGTGCATTCTGCCACAAAATCAGCCAGGGCCTGGATTTTTATTGCAGTTCGTGGTGTGTACAAAATCTCGAACTGGCTGAGCTCAATAGCCTACTTGAGCAGACGTCCCGATGCTTCAGGTTTTTGCAAAACCTGCCTTAAAGGCTGATCGGTTATGACGTGTATTGAGTGGGACTGGAAATATGGCCTGAGCTTTTAGGAGGCCGTAATGAGACAGAAAGCCATATTTTCCATCAACGGATACTGGGACTCAACTCCGAGAAGCCTCTTGCTGATGTAATAGACTGGCTTCTGAGACTGGTCTTCTTCTCGGACTAATACGGCACTAGATACATCTTTCGTGACAGCTAGGTAAAGGAAAAAAGGTTCTCCTACCGTTGGTTTGGACAATATGGGCGGCTTGACTAAATGTGCTTTCAGGTCGAGGAAGGCACGTTTGCTCTCCTTGGTCCACTCGAACTTCTTATTCCCCCGGAACAGGTTGTAGAATGGCTGGTCGGGGCGGGCTGTCGTTGAGAGCCCTCCCCGAATCTCCTTCGTGAGCTTCCTCGAGCCCTCCCGGCGGGACTTATGAGTCCCGCCTCGCCTCTTTCCGACATTAGCATCGATTGTAAGAGGGGGTAGTTGGGCCAAAACCTCTTGAATCTGCTGGTTAGCTTTCACCAGCTGACTCCTCAGTTGAGCATTTTCCATTTCTACCGCCGTGTAAAAATCTGGGTTCGGATTGGGCGGCCGGGGAGCCGAACTTCCAGTGTCATCTTGGCCTATTGGCTACTTGACCGGCCACTGCTGAACCTCAAGGTTCTGATCATCGGACATGGCGACATGATGGGCCTCCTGCCCATCACGTTGGTCCGCTTCGTTACCATGTCTTGAGCGAGTGACTACCATGGTTGGGTATTTGCGATAGCACCAATCTAACAGCCTCACAACGAATGCACCAAATTGTTGACGCGATTCTTCGGCAACAGATAATTAATAGAATAAAGAGTGAGATTAGTGCTGAATAATGAACCGTAATAGATGAATGATCTCAAAGTGAAATGATAACACGAATGCTTTTTAGGTGGTTCAAAGGTTAAAATCATTCTAGTCCACCAGCCAATATTATTGATATCTCTCTGATATTCTTTACAGGGTATTTCCTTACCAATTAGAATCCAACCCCTTCCAACTCCCAGGGTCTCCATATTTATAGGGAGAGGGCACCTGGGGGTTGGCAAGGGAGGTCATCCCGTGACGTTCATACCTATCATGTCACTTCTGTGACATTCATGATTAATTCCTAAAACCTAAAAATGAAGTGTGGTCTAATCAATAGGTAAGGGGGATAATGGGCCACACGGCCCAACCCAGTCGTGGGTGTCTGAACACGCACGTTTATGCTGCGTGTCCGAGAATTCAGGGATGGATCAGACACGTGATGTCTGATATATGCATGTTTACATTGCGTGGTTGACTTTATAAAAGGTCAGAGGTGCCAACTCAAGCTCGTACCCCGAGCTTTACGTAGCCTTAGCCCGTGGTGCCCATACTTCTAACCCGACTCCTTAGTAATCTCGTTAAGCCTTTGGTTACCTCGAGCTAAAGAGGTAGGATCTTGTAACAGCAACTCCGGGTACATGGCATCCACGTGGCTGATATAACTATGCCTTTTCTCAGCTCGCTAATAGCCCGTGGATAATTAGGGCGTATAGTCCAAAAAGGCAGAAGGACATGTGAAGGATTTACAAGAGTGTTTCAATGTTTTGAACAAATATCAGATGAAGTTAAATCCTCTCAAATGTTCCTTCGGAGTAGGATCAGGAAATTTTTTGGGGTTCATTGTTAATTCAAGAGGAATCGAGGCCAACCCCGAAAAGATCAAAGCCTTGATCGACATGAAATCGCCAGTGAAAATCAAGGATGTGCGAAGTTTAACTGGAAGGATTACCGCACTCAGTAGATTCATTTCCAAGTCGACGGATAAATGCGTCCCTTTCTTTAATCTACTTAGAGGCAACAAGAAGTTCGAATGGACTAGAGACTGCGAACAGGCTTTCCGAGCCTTAAAAGCCCACATGGCACAGCCTCTTGTTTTATCAAAACCTATAGATGGAGAAACTTTGTTCATTTATCTGGCGATCACCGAATTTGCTGCTAGTGCGGTGCTAGTACGAGAAGAAGAAGGCATACAAAAGGCAGTTTATTATGTTAGCAAGAGGTTAATCGGTGTCGAATTGAGGTATCCTCCCATAGAGAGATTAGGCTATTGCTTAATCTTGGCCTCAAGGAAGTTACGTCCTTACTTCCAAGCCCATCCCATCACAGTCTTAACTGACCAGCCCTTTCGGCAAGTTCTGCAAAAATCGGAAGCGGCTGGACGCTTGTTAAAATGGGCAGTCGAACTCGGGCAGTTCGATATCACATATTCACCGCGAGCAGCAGTAAAAGGACAAGTCTTGGCTGATCTTATCGCTGAATTCACTGAGCTCACAGATAACGACGAGCAGTGCGAAAAACCTAATGCGCCTGAGCCCCAAGTTGAAGCTCCTTCGTGGAAGTTATTCACGGACGGATCATCCAACGAATCTCACGCAGGAGCAGGAGTGATATTGATAATGCCAGAAGGGCATCAATTTCACTGCACTATTAGGTTCAATTTCACCGCATCAAACAATGAGGCTGAATATGAAGCACTACTCGCTGGACTAAGGTTGGCCAAAGATATGAGTATAAAAGTGCTTGATATTTACAGTGATTCATAGCTGGTAGTGAATCAGGTCCTAGGGGAGTATCAAGCACGGGGCCTGAAAATGGTGGCCTACCTGAACAAAACCAAAGATGTGTTGGCGCAATTCGAGAAGTATACCCTCCAGCAAATACCTCGGAATCAGAATTCAAACGCAGATGCCTTAGCCAAAATCGCAAGTGCAAAAGACGCTGACACTTTAAACATAGTGCCAGTGGAAAGATTATGCGAGCCGAGCATACGAGCAGATGAAACCAATATGGAAATTCGGATAGAAGATACATGGATGACACTGTACTTGGAGTATTTCACGAATGGTGTACTACCAGTAGATAGAAACAAAGCCAGGACTCTTAAGAGACAGGCTGCTAGGTATATACTGGTCGATGGTGTTCTTTACTGAAGAGGATACTCCATGCCACTGCTCAGATGTATTACACCAGAAAAGGCTAAAGAGCTGATGAGGGAAGTACATGAAGGCTTCTGTGGGGATCACGCTGGGGGGCAGAGCTTGTCGAAAAAGATTTTGAGGTAGGGTTATTTCTGGCCAACTATGAACGAAGACTCAATGGAGTTTTTGCGAAAATGCGATAAGTGTCAGAGATTTTCCAAGATCCCACGCGCAGCTCCCAACGAATTAAAGCAAATGCAAAGTCCATGGCCCTTCGCAGTATGGGGTATCGATTTAATTGGAACCTTGCCAACGAACGGGAAAGGGTGGAGTAAAATACGCAGTTGTAGCAGTCGACTACTTCACCAAATGGGCCGAAGCTGAGCCACTTGCTACCATAATGACAAAGAAAGTTCTTGACTTTGTCATCAAGAACATTGTTTGCCGATATGGTTTGCCTCAAAAAATTGTCTCAGACAACGGCACCCAGTTTGACAGTGACTTATTCACAGACTTCTGCGAAAGACATGGAATCATCAAAATCTTTTCTTCGTTTGCACATCCACAAGAAAATGGGCAAGTCGAAGCAGTGAATAAAACACTTAAGGATACCCTGAAGAAAAGGCTCGAAGAAGCTAAAGGAGCATGGCCGGAACAGCTGCCCGAGGTACTCCGGTCATATAGAACTTCTCATCGAACAGCAACAGGTCATACCCTGTTTTCCTTAGCATACGGGTATGAAGCCATTTTTCCAGTCGATTTAGATCCGCCCTCACATCGAAGAATCACATACGACCAAGACCAGAATAGCCAACTATTGATGGAGACCCTAGACTCGCTTGAAGAGAAAAGAGAAAAGGCCTAACTCCGAGTGGCTGCGTACTAGCAGAAAGTCGCCCGGTATTTTAACTCAAAAGTAAAAGAAAGAAAGTTCAGTATCGGAGACCTAGTACTTCAACGGGTTTTCTTAAACACCCGCGACCCAGCTGCTGGAGTACTCGGACCAAACTGGGAAGGACCTTACCAGATTGAAGAAGTCCTTCACCTAGGCACATACAAACTTGCACGCTTACATGGAGATCTCATTCCGCACTATTGAAATGGAGAACACCTGTGCAAGTATTATCAATAAACAGTCCTTCTTAAAGGACTGGCTTGTATTAATTTTTACTTTTTACAAGTTTTGAAAAAGGGTCAGTCACGTTGTATGACTGATCGCTTATAAGTGTAAGATCTTTTTACAAGATCACTCGTAAAGACACGTTTAGTCCATTTTAATACGAGAATTATAAGGGACTGTGCGCAGCCAGTCATTCTTGCCAACCCTTGTAAATTTTATTTACAAGTATTTGTTCATTACGTGTGTTGTTTTGTTGTATTATAAGTGTTACATTTTATACCGGGTAGTAATGTTCGCACAGGTCATGGTCAAGGCAAGTGACCAATAAAGCTCCTCAGTCACTTGGGGGGCATATAAGGTACATCAATAGCAAAGCATACCAAGAGGTATGTAAACACATGAACCAAATAAGTGAAAGCATGCTACGGTACTTAGAGTATTTTTCAAAATTTATATTTTGTTAAATCAAGCCAAAGTACTATGCTAAGTTCGGTCATGCGAACAGATGTTATAATAAGCAGAAATATTATAATATCAAAAGGAATTCTTTTACACCGCAAGCAGTACTGCTTGGATGTAATTGTTCAAAATAAAAGGAAAATATGCTGCCCATGTAGCAAAATTAAAAAGAAAAAAATTTTAGTCTTTACATCACGATCTGTAGAAAACTCTACGGAGCTTGAGGAGCAGGAGGATCTGTTGGAACATTTTGGTCGACTACGTCTCCTCCAGCTTCTCCTCCCTCCACTTCGGCGGTTGGCTAAATGCTTGGGGAAGCAGGGACCCTAGCTCTCTCTTCGGCAGCTAACCGAGCAGAACAGCAGGCTTGCTCGGCCTTCCTAGCGTCTTCTGGGAGGTAACTGAAATCGCCACTCTGGTTGTGTTTCCAAAAATCATAGAAACACCAAAGTGTCGTGTTCTTAGACCTCTCTAGGTCCTTGGCATTGGTCAGCTTAAGCTGTTCCACCTGGCTTTTGAGAACAGCAATGGTCGCGTCCTTAGCGAGATGCTCCTCCGTAAGTTTCTTGACTTCACGCCATTGGATTCGGCTGGACTCCAAGTAGTCATCCCTCTGCTTCCTCAGAGTTTTCTGAGAAGCTTGCTTCTCCGCCAGTTCTGCCACCAAAGCATCCTTCTGCTGGGTGACCACCTCCAACTCCCCAGCATGCCTAGCCTCTGCAGCCTGAAGCTCCTCGATGACCTTCGTTCGAGACTGCTCGATGCTAGTGCTAGCACGAGTACGAGCCGCGGTCATTTTCAGCATGGCCTGCAGTCAAAGAATAAAAGTTAGGCTATATTGCAAGAAGGACAGATAAAAGCCAAGAGAAAGAGTACTTACACTGACTACTTCGATAAGAGCCCTGTTGAGGATCTGATCGACCCCCATGTTCTCAGCCTCAGCCATTGCCTCCCTGCAATGGTCATACTTCAGGATGTGAGCAAGGCGATCTTTAGCTGATCGCAAGGAACGGCTCGAGAGTCTGGTCCCAGGAAGTTTGGCTTGTTGAGCCTGTTCTTTTTTAGCCGCAGGCGGAGGGTTGGTGGCAGAATTTGGAGCCTCCTAGGTGTTTGAGCAGAAGGTTGGCCAGAGAGTCCATCCTTGGGAGGATCAGCTACTCGACCCTTCTTGACTGAGGGTGCTTTGCCAGATTCGCCGTCGTGTCTCCTGGCCGATTTCTTCCGTCGGACCAGGGGGACCTCCTCCTCCTCCTGAGTCTGGTATAAGTCAAAAACATTGGGGGAGGCCATTTCTGAAAAAAAAAAAAAAGATAAGCATGCAGATAGTAAGACAAAATTAGATGACAAATGACGGTACATCATAAATGAAATAAGGAAAATCACAAAGTCCAATACCCGAGCTACTATTACTTGTCGCTACACTACTGACTCTACTAGTCATACACACACTCTCTGGCATGAAGAAGTCTGGCCCTAGATTTGGAGTATACATAAAATTTCTGTCCCCGTCAAATAAGTGACAGGGAATTGGCAAGCTATTTAAAAGCGAAATAACAAAACCGTTTTCGTCTGAAGACTCATCCAAGTCAACGACAACTTCTGCTGCCTTTTGTTTCCCCTTCCCTTGGGGGGCAGAAGGCCTTTCTGCTTGGGGGGCACCAGTTGGTTCCCTGATCGTAACCCCAGTTGGTCTCCTTCGAGGAGGAGACACTGGGGGTTGCTGCTCGGGATGCCCCTCGGCAGTGGCGTCTGCCACCACGGGTTCCTTCGTTTCCTGACGAGGAGCCAGGAGGCCAGACAGCCTCAGGTTTTCATCGGTGACCAGAGACTTAACGCTTTTTTCAGCGTCAGCCATCCTGGCCAATGTGTTGGACCTCAACACCCTGTCAGGTGTTGGGTTCGGGCGTAACCATGGTCCTGAAAGGCACAAGATACTTTAGAGAAATGCAAAGGAATTTGTTAAGAAAAGTAGCGACCAGTGGAAAAGGACATTTACCTCCTCGAGCGAAGGCCAAGTTTTTCGTAGTCATGTCTGGCGTGAGGAAATACTCCTGATTGTATTTCCCCACGTTGGAGATGTGAGTAGTTTCACTCAGGAACATGCGGTTTGTTTCCTGGTGACAAAAGTGAAAAAAGCCCGTCCCGTACTGTTGAGGGTTGGACTTAAGGTCAAAATGGAAGTTGACCTCATGGGGAGTGGGCTCTGGCCATTTTTTGAGTTTGTAAAGGATATAGAGTGTAGCGAGCATTCTATATCCGTTTGGGGTAATTTGAAAGGGGGCAACACCAAAGTAGTTTGCCACCCTTTGGTAAAATGGATGTAGAGGAAGGGTAGCCCCCACCTCTATGTGGTATCTTGACCAAGCGTTGTAGACGCCCTGTAACATCCAAAATTTCCTAATAAGGCTTAGTGCCTGGATTAGGGGGCGGGAGGCAATAATTGAGTTAATATGTGAATTATATTATAATATAATTATGCTTGTATTTTAAAGATATTAAACATGTGTATGTGGGCCCATTTCTTATAAGAAGGGTATATTAGTAATTTGACCCATTTGGGGTATAAATACGAATATGTGCTTGTGTGATTGAGACCACATTATTATGTGGATATATTTGGGTTACTCAACAAGAGGCGGTCCCGATGAGCAAGTTAGCGAAAAAGTCACAACGGGGTCTAAATACCCGGTTCAAGGTATTCTAGTAATTTAGTACATTACCGGGAATTAGTGGGCAATGGGAATTTATTGGTAATTGTGTGAGAATATTGGGAGTATCAGGAATTATAGGATGTAAATCGTGGTTAGCGGGATTTGAGGTAGAGGACAAAATTTCCCTTGTGAACATTTTGGGAATATGCTAAGGGCAAGGGGCAATTTAGTCATAACCATGCAATTTAGGATTTAGATGGCTGGGAATTTATCAGAAGGTTGGAGAAATTAAAGGAAAGAGGTTCAGCAGCTCACTCTTGCTCTCTATCACGTTCTACATTTTTCTCTTGGAGCTTTGGTGATTTTGATCAAATTGAAGGATTTTGCTTGGAGGGAAGGCTTGAAACCAGGGAATTGTTGGGATTCATTATCATTGGAGTCTTATAGCTGAGGTAAGGTTCTGAACTGAAAGATTTCATGTTAGTTTAGTTGGGTTATTTAAAGCTATGGTGTCCGTGCGTGTTTGATAGATGGTTGGTTGGGTTTGGGAATTTTGATGAGTTTGATTATGGTAATTAGCTGGCTTTTGTTGGTAAGAATGGGTATATAAGTTGTGGGAATTGAATTGGAGGTGTGGGACGAATTTGGTTAAGTTTTGGCTGGGTTCGGTTGAAGAGAAACCTAGAAATTTCTGGGTTCGTGGTGGTGAGCTGCGACTCTTTTATGGTGAGTCGCAGCCTGCGAAGGAATTTTTGAGCCAGCAGGGCTCGGAGGCAGGGGCGGGCAGCGGCGCGCGTTGGATTCCAGGGAGGCCGAGCCTCTGGAATTAGGGGTGGCAATTCGTGTTATCGTGTCATAATCGTGTCGACACGATTATGACACGACACGATTAGAGTAAACCCATACACGACACGATTATTATTCGTGTCAGAAATCCAAACCCATACACGACACGATTATCTTAGTAGGTCACACGACACGACATGATAACACGTTTAATAAATTTGTCATTTGACACAAATCTAAAACTGACACGATTAATACACAATTAAACGTGTAATGACACAACATGAAATTGACACGATTAACATAATATAAATAAATTAAATGTTTATATCATCTTAAACGTGTTAAACGTGTCGACACGATTATGACACGAAAATTAAATGTGTCACCCAAACCAATTTATTTCGTGTCGTTTTCGAGTCGTGTCATCGTGTCGTATCAAAAATTTCCAGCCCTATCTGGAATTAGAGGCGGGCCGCGGCCCGACTGTGAGGGGCCGCGGCTCTTAAGGGGAAATTTGACCTTAATGGGATTTTTAGATTTGGAACTTAACCATTTGGGCTCGGGATCGATTTTACTTCCTTGTTAAGTGGAATTTGATGTCCCGAAGGCTAGGAGTTGGTCTGGAAGTTGTTATTTACATGTTATTGATGGGAACTTCTTTATCGCGGTTGTGACTAGGTTTTCGCTAAGGGCTTGAATCAGGGATCGTACTCGGAGGGTTGTCGTTAGTAACCTGTATACGGACCAAAGGTAAGAAAACTGCACCTGTTATGTGAATGCATGATTAGAGCTTAGTTAAGGTGATGAACATGATTATAATTATGTTGCGAATGTTTGATTAGGTTCGCTGTAACGTGCACAATTATGATTATGCTTATGACTGTTGAGTGAATGTATTATAATGCATTGTGCGACTATTTGTTAAGTATGCTATATGAAACATGTGACTATCTGTTATGATTGTGAGGCTTAGTTTATATGCTAGGGTATCATTAGGATGTTAAGTGGAGATTAACTTATTAGTTGAGAATTCCAAGGCTTCAACTTATAAGTTGAAGGCACGTGGTGGCTTGACTTATAAGTCAAGGGCATAAGGACTTGGTTTATAAGCTAAGATTGGCATATTACACGTGGAGTGCAGGCCACTATGGCTGGGCCACCTTGGGAGTGCAACATGCACTTGACTGGCTCAGATGCCAACAACTTGAAAGAAAGTGTGACATGCACTTGTGTGACTCTATGGTCTCCAATTGGGTTTAATGAATGCACTGGATTCAGTTATTACTGTTTGATGGTTGTTTTATTCGCTGAACTGTTGATTAAGTTTTCTTGCTGAGTCTTCTGGCTCACGGGTGCTTTGTGGTGCAGGTAAAGGTAAAGAGAAGCCCAACCAGCCATGAGTCGGAGGGCATTAGCAGTGGTATGTACATATGCAGTCCGCTCGACCACCATGGCCGAGATGCTCAGAGGAACTAGGGTTAAACCCAGCTTTTGCCGCTTAGGACGACTTAGTGTGTAATCTGACTTCTGTAACAAACTTTTAAACTAATGTTTTTGGGATCCCATGTACAGAACTGGTTATTAACCTAAATGAAATGTTTATGAAATGATCAAAAGTTTTTAATACCCAAACTTTAGTGTCTTAATCACATGTTTAGTTCAAATGACTTGTTAGTAAGTCCAGCACTGGTTTCAAAACACACTTGGTAATGGACCCTAATTAGCAGGGCGTTACACGCCCCCAGGAAGATTAGCTCTCTGGTCAACAGTGCGGATCTTGAGATTGACCCCGGTAAGAGGATACTTCCTAAGGTAATTGGCAAGCATTCAGGGAGTCACCTGGCTGGTGGGAGAAAGATACCACTCGACATCAGGAAGGTTTGAATGTCGAGGGTGAGCCCTGACCTGAATGCGAGGGTCAGGGGCAATGTTTTCTCGACCACTAGTCGAGGGAACCCTAGCCTGCGAATCAGGCTGGGTAGGAGGATTTGGATTGTTTTCAGGGTTTAGTTTCTTTTTGCCTGGAGATTTAGAGCGGGCCATTTGAGGTGGTGACGGTTGAGGTCTGGAAGAAGAAACTCTTGAAAATGGAATCTCGTGAGCGCGATGGGCCGGCTGTTCTTCGCCTTCAAGCTGCTGTGCAAGAAGATCGTCGTCGATTGGCTGCTCACCTCCCCACAAATCTGGCATTAAAATCTGCGAGCAGAAGAATGGGGAGGTGAGGATGAAGAATCTAGAAAGTTTTTTAGAATAACGTTGGTCGTGTACAAAAGTCAAACTTTTATACAACAACATTCTAGCAAAAAACTAATTTTTTCGCACGAACAGTTTGAAAAGAAGATCAAAAAGTGAAAGTAAAAAGTTTTTGAAAAAGCTTTTTCAACTCCTTTAAGGGCGGGAAAAACTCAGTTTTTCAACTAGCATAAAAATCGAATTTTTACTTCAGTTTTAAGTCCTAAATCCATGATCTCGGCTATCAAACTAACTCGTAACTTCTAAATGGCAAAGAAATATCATCCTATCTACTATCACCTGATAAATCCCCTACCTCCATGCATCTCAACCCAGAAACATAGACAACACCAGAACTTAATAGTTAACCCACAGAGGCATGCGTGGCAAAGATAAAAGAAGCATAAAGGTTCTCAAACTTACCAAAGCAAAGGTCGTGGAGATTTGGAAGAGCTTCAAGCGAAGTAGAACGGATGGCTGGTTCTTGAAACACTGAAATATGGTCTGCGGAGAGATTGAAGGTTCTGGTTTTAGGGTTTCTTGAAGGAGAAATAACTTGCGTAAAAAGGAAAATAAGACTATGAGAAGGCTATATATATTTTTTGTCCGTGGCATGAAAGAGGAAGTAATCATCAGTTTCCTCTTTCCGGAGCATGGGGAAGGGTGATAGCCGTCAATAGGTTACTTGGGAACCAAAAAGCCGTGATTGGACAGGGGTAGGTTACTTTTCCCAAGGATGCACGAACTCCTCTGACAGATTTGGTGGGGTAATCGAAGGGTCGTTTCCTTAAAGTTTATTTATTGTTGGTCGTTGTACGCCCTAAATATCCACGGGCTATTAGCGAACTGAGAGATGGCATAATTATATCAGCCACGTGGATATCACGTGCCCGGAGCTACTGTCACCAGGTCCTACCTCTTTAGCTCGAGGTAGCCAAAGGCTTAAGGAGATAACTGAGTTGGATCAGAGGCGAGGACTCCACGGGCTAAGGATACAATAAGCTCGAGGCACGAGCTTGAGTTAGCTCCTCTGACCCCTTATAAAGTCAACCACGCAATGTAAACGTGCATATATCAGACATCACGTGTTTGATATATCCTTGACTTCTCGGACACGCAGCATAAACATGCGTGTTCAGGCACCCACGATTGGGTTGGGCCGTGCAGCCCATTACCCCCCTTACCTATTGATTAAACCACACTTCATTTGTCAGGTTTTAGGAATTAATTATGAATGTTAGAGAAGTGACATGATGGGTAAGAAGGTCACGGGATGACCCCCCTTGCCAACCCCCAGGTGCCCTTTCCCTATAAATATGGAGACCCTGGGAGTTGCAAGGGGTTGGATTCTATTGTGTAAAGAAACACCCTGTAAAGAATACCAGAGAAATAGCAATAATATTAGCTGGTGGACTAGAAGGATTTTAACCTTTGAACCACCTAAAAAAGTATTCGTGTCACCCTTTTATTTTAAGATCATTCATCTATTACCGTTCATTACTTAGCACTAATCCCACTCTTTATTCTGTTAATTATCTGTTGGCGAAGAACCGCGTCAACAATTTGGTGCTTTCATTAAGAGGTTGTTAGATTGGTGCTATCGCAAATACTCAACCATGGTGGTCACTCGCTCAAGACATGGTAACGAGGTGGACCAACGTGATGGACACGAGGCCCATCATGCCGCCATTTCCGATGATCAGAAATCTGAGGTTCAGTAGCGGCCAGGTAAGTAGCCAATAGGCCAAGACGACACTGGAAGTTCGGCTCCCCAGCCATCCAATCTGAACCCAGATTTCTACACAGCGGTGGAAATGGAGAATGCACAGCTGAGGAGCCAGTTGGCGAAAGCTAACCAGTAGATTCAAGAGGTTTTGGCCCAACTACCCCCTCTTACAACCGACGCTAACGTCGGAAAGAGGCAAGGCGAGACTCATAAGTCCCGCCAGGGTAATCGGTCCAGGCCTAGCCGGTCGGTCAGACCCTCGACGTTAAACTCTACTCCCACATCGCACAACCGGGAGACCACTTTTGAAGAACTACCTAGGGTCGAGCAACAGTACAGGCGATCGGTCCGGACCTCAACTCCCAGCTCACTTCCACCCTCGAGCGCGCCCAGGAGGGCTCGAGGAAACCCGTGAAGGAGATCTGAGGAGGGCTCACAGCGATAGCCTGCCCCGGCCAGCTGTCCTGCACCCCGCTCAGACCGCCGAGCGGCCCCAACCTAACCTGATCCGCCCTGACGGGACCAAGATTGCATCTCTGGTCAGGCATCCTCCTTCACCGATAAGATACCCGTCTCCTCCTCGGCAAGTACGAGATATTCCAGCTCATGGGAGCAATAGGAGAAATCCTCCTTCTGTCGGACCGTCAAATCGTAGCAGAGCGCCCAGAGAAGTCCCGGATCCTCATCCCCAGGGGCAAGCTCCAAGCTCTTCTAATGGGAGCTATTGGACCGGGAGCCGTCGAAGTGACCTCTCCAGCGGAGACCTACGCCAACGTTTAAGGTCGGCGCAAAGTCCTCAGGCCGCCCCGAGGGGTGACCTCCGAGATCGCCTAAACTCTCCAAGGGGAGAACCGGTGGGAAATGGCAGCCGCGCTCGCCAAAGGGAAGACCTGTCCGAGGTAAACGACAGCGGGAACGTCCCATATAACCTATCTCAAGATAGGAGGGACAATAACCAGCCAAACGCATACAATGGATCCGGAGCTATTGAATAGTCCCGGAACAACCAAGGAAATCAGGACAAAACCCTTGAGAGTCTAGCTCAAATGGAAGAGCTGATGAGGAAGCTCCTATCGGAAAAAGAAAAGGATGAATATGATTCAGGGGACGAACTTGAGCTCTTCGCCCCCAGCATAGCAGCAACGACATATCCGCCTGGTCTCCGTATGCCGCACTTGTCCAAGTTCAACGGAGACGGGGATCCGTCAGATCACCTGGGTATGTTCAATACCTTGATGATGGCCCACAACATTGGTCCCGAGCTGAGGTGTCTAATATTTCCGTCCACCTTGATTGGGCCGGCCAGACAATGGTTCAAGCAGAGTAAGAAACAGTCAATCAGCTCGTGGAAAACCTTCTTTACTGACTTCAAGAGAGCATTCTGAGCTTCCCAGACTGCCCGCGTCAAGGCCGGCACCCTGGAAAATGTAAGGCAGACGAGCCTCTGAAGGCTTACTTGAGCAGATTCGCGAATGTCGCTGCTTGGGCCAAAGACGCAGATGACAGCTCCAAGCTCATGGCTTTGAGAACGGGAATCCTCGTCGGGGGGGGGGGGGGGGGGACTCTAGAATGAGATACAAAGGAAGGGAGTCAGCATCATAAATGAATTCCTAAATAGCGCCCAGAGATGGATCAACCTGGAGGAGGAGCAAGCCTCAGCCACAGGAACCTACCAGGTCCCTGAACAGCCCGCTGGAGTGGGAACGGAGGTCACAACAGCAACCCAGACCATTACACAGAATAACCAGTTTGGTGGAGGCAAGAGAAAGGGGAACGGCGAGGGCAACTAGCATGGACCAAAGAAGAACAAATCTGCAAAAAAATTTAAGCCGGTATATGCGACTTATACCGAGCTCACCCACTCTAGGGAGAACATCTTCCTAGCAAATTCTGCTCGCCTCCCTTGGAAGAAGCTAGAGCCGTTAAAGCACCAGAAGGGAAAGCGAGACCCTTCCAAGTTTTGTCGGTTCCACAACGACATTGGACACAATACCGATGACTATAAACACCTAAAGGATGAGATCGAAACTCTCATCTCCACGATCTCTGGAAGTCCCCATCTGGCTGGCACGAGCAGAGGTGCCCAAAAGAGGTATGTCAATAAACTTAAGGCCCATAACGAAGTGGAGTTCGTACCTGAGCAGCATCTCCCAAAGCAGCAACGATTGGAGAGGCAACCAATCATATTTACTGAAGAAGATGCCAGCCACGTCCAGTTCCCTCATAATGAACCCCTGGTCGTAGCAGTGCAGCTCGCTAATCGGAGGGTTAGGAGAGTGCTGGTCGATAATTGAAGCTTGGTAAACCTACTGTTCCGGTTCACGCTGGAGAAGATGGGTTTGTCTATCACCAAGCTGAAAGCCACCTCCATGATGCTTTACAGATTCTCTGGAGAAAGATCGGCGGCAATAGGAACGATAGAGCTGGTGATCACCTTAGGAGAGGGACCTCGGACAGTCTCGAAACTCCTCGAGTTTGTGGTCATCGATTGTCCCGCCGCATACAATGCCATTTTGGATCGACCTACACTTATAGCGTTTGAAGTCGTTACCTCCATCCGCCACCTCGCACTAAAATTCCCCTCTTCCACGGGGATATGTACGGTCCGTGGCGATCAACTTGCTGCCAGTGAATGCTACAGCATTTCTATGAAGGGAAAGTTAAAACCCGGGCAGTTAACGATGACCGTCCAAGAGGGAAATGAGGAATCTCAGGAACCTTTACCTAACCCTGAGATTCAAAAACCTCGAAGTGCCGAAGGGGAAAATATCATCTTAAGTGATGATATTCACCCCAGAATAGGCGAGGATAAATCCGAGCTCCAAGCTATCGAAGAGCTCGAGGAGGTAAATATCAATCCACAGAATCCGTCACGGATGGTAAAGCTCGGGAAAAACCTATGTTGCGAGAGGAAGGCGGAGCTGATTAAGTTCCTGCAGGAGAGCCTGGACGTGTTCGCATGGCCTCATGAGGACATGGTGGGAATCAGTCCGAGCATCATCATGCACACCCTCCATTTGGATAAGAGCGTGCCTGCAAAGTCCCAGAAACAGAGGCGCCTAGGAACAACTCGAGCTGAAGCCCTAGAAGAGGAAGTAGCCCGGCTCAAAAAGTGTGGCTTTATCCACGAAGCTAAGTTCCCGGTTTGGGTCGCCAATCCTGTGTTGGTCCCGAAGCCCAACGGGAAATGGCGGACTTGCATTGACTTCTCCGATCTGAACAAAGCTTGCCCCAAAGACTGTTTCCCCTTGTCGAGGATCGACCAATTGGTAGAAGCCACGGCGGGGCACGAGCTCATGTCCTTTATGGATGCGTACTCGGGCTATAATCAGATCGCCATGAATCCAGCAGACTAGGAGCACACTAGCTTCATGACCCCAACCAACGTTTATTGTTACAAGGTCATGCCGTTCGGGCTGAAGAACGCCGGAGCTACATACCAAAGATTGGTAAACAAGATGTTTGCTGACCAGATCAGAAAGAACATGGAAGTGTACATTGACGACATGCTGTTCAAGTCGAAAACCGCCGATAACCATGTTTCCGACCTGGGAGAGTGCTTCAAGATACTTAGAGAATACGGCATGAGGCTTAACCCACAAAAGTGCACTTTCGGGGTCGCATCTGGAAAATTCTTGGGTTTCATTGTCAATACCAGAGGAATCAAGGCAAACCCCAATAAGATCAGGTCGTTTCTCGAGCTGCCCTCACCTCGGTCGTGAAAAGATGTTCAAGGCCTGACAGGAAGGGTGACAGCCCTTAATCGGTTTATCTCTAAGTCTACCGACAAGTGTCTGCCATTCTACAAATTGCTCTAGGGGAATAAGAAGTTCAAATGGACCGAGGAGTGCGAACGTGCCTTCCTCGACCTAAAAGCACATTTAGCCGAGTCGCCCGTATTGTCCAAACCAATAGCAGGAGAGCCTCTTTTCCTTTACCTAGCTGTCACAGAAGACGCAGCTAGTGTCGTATTGGTCCGAGAAGAAGACTGGTTCAGAAGCCAGTCTATTACATCAGCAAGAGGCTTCTCGGAGCTGAGTCTCGATATCTGTTGATGGAGAAGATGGCTTTCTGTCTCATTACGGCCTCCCGAAAGCTCAGGCCATATTTCCAGTCCCACTCAATACATGTCATAACCGATCAACCTTTAAGGCAGGTTTTGCAAAAACCTGAAGCATCGGGACGTCTGTTGAGATGGGCTATTGAGCTCAGGCAGTTCGAGATTTTGTACACTTCGCGAACTGCAATAAAAAGCCAGGCCTTGGCTGATTTTGTGGCAGAATGCATAGGATTCCGAAAAGATCCTGTGGAAGGTTCACCCCGGGCCACCTCGGTCCCGGTCTCATGGAGGGTCTTCGTAGATGGCTCTTCTAACGAGAACGGATCCGGGGCTGGAATCATTTTGATATCCCCAAAAGTCCATAGATTCCACTCGGCGTTGAGATTCGGATTTAAGGCATCCAACAACGAGGCTGAATACGAAGCTTTATTGGCCGGGCTAAGTGTGGTCCAGGAGCTGAAGGCCAGCTCCGTTCAGTGTTACAGTGATTCCCAGCTCGTGGTAAACCAGGTGCTAGGTGAATACCAAGCATGGGGAACCCAGATGGCTGCTTACCTAGCCAAGGTAAAAGTTGAGTTGTCTGCATTTGAACGGGGCTCAATGAACAGATACCTCGGGAGCAGAATGTCAACGCAGACGCCCTCGCAAAGCTCGCCACCTTCGGGGAGACGGAGACTTTGGGGTTAGTACTGGTAAAGCTCTTGGAGAAGCCAAGTATAGAAGAAGTCGGGGCGGAGGTCGAGATGATTGACGCCAGGCCGACCTGGATGACCCCCATCCTCGAATATCTCACAGCAGGGAAGTTACCTGAAGAGCGTAATGACGCAAGGCGGATACTTTACCAGGCTCCAAGGTATACGGTGGTAGATGGGATGCTATACCGGCGTGGGCACTCTCTACCCCTCCTACGATGTGTTTTGCTAGGCGAAGCGAAGACCATTTTGCAAGAAGTGCATGAGGGTTTTTGCGGAGATCACACTGGGGGGCAAAGCTTGGCCTTGAAGATCTTAAGGCAAGGATATTACTGGCCCACTCTGTCAAAGGACTCGATCTCTTACATCAGGAAATGTGACAAGTGCCAGCGATTCGCCACAATTGCCCGAGCTCCCCCCATCGAGCTGAAGATGATTTCGTCCCCGTGGCCATTCGCAGAGTGGTGGCTATCGACTACTTCACCAAGTGGGCAGAGGCAGAACCCTTGGCAACAATCACTTCAAAGAGAGTCCTCGACTTCATGGTCAAAAGCATTATCTGCCGGTTTGGGCTGCCAAAGAAGATCGTATCCAACAATGGAACGCAGTTCGACAGCGACCTCTTCACTGAATTTTGTGAGAGGCACGGCATTGTAAAAATATTCTCCTCCGTGGCCTATCCCTAGGAAAATGGGCAGGTCGAGGCCGTCAATAAGACGCTAAAGGCGAGCCTTAAGAAAAGAATGGACAAAGCAAAGGGGATTCGGCCAGAACAGCTTCCCCAGGTATTGTGGGCATACCGGACCTCGCATCGAACACCGACAGGTCATACTCCTTTCTCCTTAGCTTTTGGGAGTGAGGAGGTCCTTCCTGTCAAAGTAAAGGTAGCCTCGCATAGAGTCCAGGCCTATGACCAGGACCGCAATCACGAATTTCTTTGCGCATCCCTTGATCTGATTGACGAAAGACGATAAGATTCACTGCTCCAGCTCGCGCACTATCAGCAAAAGATCACTCGTTATTTCAACTCAAAGGTCAGAAAACATGCCTTTAACATTGGCGACCTGGTCCTCAGGAAAGTCTTCTTAGCCAGTAAAGATCCCAAAGACGGAGTATTGGGACCGAACTGGGAAGGGCCATATCAAATAACCGAGGTCATAAAGGAAGGAACCTACAAGTTAGCTCGGCTTAATGGAGAAGCAGTCCCGCGATCTTGGAACACTATCCACTTGAAGAAATATTATCAGTGATACCTTTGTAAGGCTTAATCAGAAGGGCCATCTTTTGTTTATTAAGCAATGAAAATTAAATCTTTTTCCATTATTGTGTATATTTGTGGATGTAATCTTAAGTAACCACGAAATACCCTTTTCTAATTACTTGGGGGGGGGGGGGGGCGCATACGGTGCCTGGATACAACCAGGTCATCTTAAAGACTTAGAAGTTAATTCAAATCGATTGATCAATGTTTTTCTTAAAAAGCACGAGATATTGATAAAGGATTAACGCGAACTAAGTCGCATCCTGGATGTAACCAGGTCCTAAAAAACTTAGAAGTTAATTCAAATTGATTGATCGATGTTTTTCTTAAAAAGCACGAGATATTGATAAAGGATTAACGCGAACTAAGTTTTCAAATTCACGTCCTGGATGTAACCAGGTCCTAAAAAACTTAGAAGTTAATTCAAATTGATTGATCGATGTTTTTCTTAAAAAGCACGAGATATTGATAAAGGATTAACGCGAACTAAGTTTTCAAATTAACGTCCTGGATGTAACTATGTCCTAAAACTTAGAAGTTAATCCAAATTGATTGATTGGTGTTTTTCTTAAAAAGCACGAGATATTAATAAAGGATTAACGCGAACTAAGTTTTCAAATTAACGTCCTAGATGTAACCAGATCCTAAAACTTAGAAGTTAATCCAAATTGATTGAACGGTGTTTTTCTTAAAAAGCACGAGATATTAATCAAGGATTAACGCGAACTAAGTTTTCAAATTAACGTCCTGGATGTAACCAGGTCCGAAAACTTAGGTTAATTCAAATTGATTGATCGTTGTTTTTCTTAAAAAGCACGAGATATGGATAAAGTATTAATGCGAACTAAGTTTTCAAATTAACGTCCTGGGTATAACCAGGACTTAACTCTTAGAAGTTGGTTCAAGTTGATTAGCATGCTTTTCCCTAGAAAAGCATAAGGTGCCAATCACAACACCAACAAAAACTAAGACTATTACCAAAATGCATAAAAGAGAAATGAGATAGAGGTAAAGGGATGTAAATCAATTAAAAATAAAGTTGATAAAACCAATTGTCTCGAGGTTAGAAAACCTCACAATGTAAAGTTGCAAAAAAAAAAAATTGTTGTGTAAATGGTAAAAAGAAAAGAGAAGTCATATGCCCCGCCAGGCTGCTCCGATGAGGTCACCACCTTGCCCTCTTGCTCGGCGGCTGTGGAGGTCTCCCCGGTCTCGGAGGGCGCCTCTTGCTGAAGGAGAGCTTTGAACTTCTCCAGGAAAGACTCCCACGCGTCAGACCCCAGAAAGGAGAAGTCACCATCTGGGTTGAAGACCCAGCAATGGTACAATATAGCTTCCATGGAGGAGCTGGAAGCTGTCTTCTCCGCCGCCAGGGCGGCCTTGGCTTCCTCTACCTTAGCTTTCACGACGTCCAGTGCGGCCCAAGCAGCCCTGGCCTCCTCGAGCTCAGTTCTCACAGCGTCTAGGGCGGCCTTGGTAGCCTCGGCCTCCTGCAGCTTAGGTCGAGATGCGTCCAGCTCAGCCTGCACGGTCGCCAGGGCATCCTTGGCTTCCTGCTTTTGGGCAGTCTTAAGGGCAGCCAAAGCAGTCTGATGCTCGCCCCTCATATCCTCGAGCCTGGCCCTAGATCGGGATATGCTCCGGTGGAGAGCCAAAGCACCCTGCAAGACCAAAAGATAATAAGGCAACTACCTTAGATAAAAAAAAAAATGTGATGCACACGAGCAAGGAATACCAATGGCAAGACCAACTTATCATGAGAGCCATCCCCAGAGAAGACTCCATCACATTCTCCGGGCTCCTTGCTCAATCGCCCGCAGGTCCTTCTCGGCGGCATTATAATAGTGGTCCACGGTGTAGCTCGCCGTCTCGTAGACCGTCCCCCAAAAGACATCGGGGATCTTCTCCAAGGCCCGGGGATTCACCGGGACGCGTACCTCGGGGGTTGTGGTCGACAAGGTCTCGGAGGGCACCTCCATTTCCCGAACCAAGGCGGGAGCTCGCGGAGGAGGTGGGGGCATCTTCATTGCAGGAGGGGGTGGAGGCACTTTCTCCTGGGCAGCTGGGGCTTGGTTTTTCCCCTTTGCAGGGGACTTGGAGGTAGTCCCAAGGGCTTTCTTCGCCAGCTGGAGCTTTTTCACCATAGGCCTGGAAGCCTCGGAAGAAGGGTTCCCTCCAGGGAACATAGCTCGCAAATCGTTGTTCCCGGCCTGGGACATCTCCTTTGTTGAAGCAAAAACAACAAAGCATTAGAATACATGTAAAAATGTTTGTTTAAAGCAATGAAAATAAAAGGGAAAACAGAACTCATGTATTGAAAAGGATCCTTCCCTTCGAGCTAGAGGAGGAATCTATGGTCACGACCACCGGCCCCGGAGCTGCAGCAAAGGAGTCTAAGATAACGACCTCGCGGGCT
The DNA here is from genome assembly GCF_963169125.1 of Humulus lupulus. NCBI lineage: Eukaryota > Viridiplantae > Streptophyta > Magnoliopsida > Rosales > Cannabaceae > Humulus > Humulus lupulus. The sequence goes on along the minus strand of NC_084800.1, from coordinate 44,682,521 downwards.
GGAAGAGGCTCTGGGTCCGAATCTGGCTCGGGACTAGACTCTTCTACGTACTGCCTAATACCCGAAGCTACTACACCCTCCAGGAGGGAGGGCCACGACCTAAGATTGGTCCCATACTTTTCAAAAAATACCGACCTAAAGGCTAGGGTATTATCTACGACTATAATACCCCTAGGGCAGCTACTGTCATAACCCAGCACGAGCTGGTCGACGTATTGGAGTAGGGTTATGTCGCGGTCTGGGTCATTTCGATGGCGATGAACCGGCTGGCTGGGATTGAACCTAGCTAGCCGAAGGTCTATAGTGGCCCTATCTAAATCCCTAAACAGATAAGGATTACCTTGTCTGGAAGGGCCGGCTGCTGCCCCGGACTGGGCCCTCTCCACGTTTGCTTCTTACGCGACCTCCAGCACCCGCTTACGCCGCACGAGGGGCACCTCATCCTCCTCGTCCTCTTCCTCTCCCGCGGCCTCCTCCTCGGGGATGGGCGCCATCTCGCGAGCTAGAGGAAGGCCCCATGGTCTCCTCAAGGCCAAATTCTGGCCTGGAGAGATTAGCTTGCACGCCAGCATCGTCTCGTTGGACACGAGCTGGCGATAGTCCTTTTCGCTTGGGGGCAGCTCCGCCAATGTCTCGTATTGACCCTCGAGGGTCACGGACTTAGCCGTCCTCGCGAAAATGGCTGCATGATTTTTTCTAAGTCAGGAACTAATAAAAGAAGCTAATCAGTAATCAACTTACGAGTTAAGGGTGGAAGGTACTTACGAGGACTGTTGAAATAGTGGTGTTCGGAGTTGCGAAACCCCTTGGACATGAAGAACTGGTCTTTAAAGTCGTTGGGGTGGCTGGGGAGCTCGATGACCGCAGCCGTGTTTGGAAAACGGGTCAGATAATAGAACCCGTCGCCTCGCCCCCACTGATCCAGGCTGGCCTTGAGGCAGAAAAAGTAGAGGATGTCCGCCGGCGTGGGGACCTCCCATTCCTGCTTGAGGAATACATATTTCAACCCCGCTAACAAACGGTATGAGTTAGGGGGGAGCTGGAAAGGAGCCAACTTCATGTAATTTAGAAAATTAGCAAAGTACTGATCTAGCGGGAGGAAGGCCCCAGCCTTAAGGTGCTCGTCGCTCTAAGCGGCGTACTCCTCATCGAGCGGCGCGCAGCTCCGCTCACTTTCAAGGGGAGGTCGGGCATCTAGGGAGCCCCTCCTTAGTTCAATGTTGTGGGAAAGGAATATTTTATTCACTTTCCCCTGGCTAGTGACCTTCGAGACGATCCTCTCGGGCTCGAAGAAAGCATCGGGCCCCACCTCGAGCTCCTACTCCACGGTTGGGCTGAAGGTGGGGATTGGGGAGTCTATGACCACCTCCTTCCCTTTGTTGGCTTGCTGGGAAGACGAGCTGCCAGCACTCTTCTTGGATGCGGTTTTCTTTGGTCCCATCTGGTCGCCTAACGAACAAAAGAAGAAAATTTAGAAAGGGAGACCTGAGCATAAGAATGAATCTAACGCGAAGTGTTTCCTTTACACGGGCTGAGGTAATCTCAGCCCGTGGAGAGTAAGACCACGCAGTTTTATGAACATGCACCTGTGCTCCCAACGGGTCCCCGATTACTCAGAATCCGTGTGTCAGGAGGGTCAGAGTAAAAGTTTGCCTTGGAAGGAAAGTTTCAGTAGGCAAACAGTACAAAACCGCTTGTGAAGCGTGTCTCCTAAGCTACCCGATTTTTGCACCCTAAAAACTGGTTATTTCAAACAGGCATAAAAGAATTCTACCCAGAAAATTTCCCCAGAAAGTGTACCCTATGAGTCGTGCTCCTAAATGGTTTTTTCTACAATCGATGCCCTAGGATAAAAACCTACATATATTGTACCAGCAAAAAACCAGCAAAATACTGCATGTGACTATAGAAGCATTTTACCTAAGCAACAATGAAGAAAAAAAAAATTAAGCATGCACAAACGAAGGACTTATAGAATGTTTTGCTGTGGTGAGGCTGAAAGGGTCGTCTGGGTTTGAATCCTGTAGGGATTGCTGATGCTGGAGTCTCGAAGGAGTTCTCGTGCCTGAATTTCTGGAACGCTGGGAACGGTAGCCGGAAGAAAGAGAGGGTTTTTTGAGACTGAGAAGAAAGAAGAAGATGAAGACAATGTGAAAGTTTTCAAATGAACGGGTAGCCCATGCGAAAGGTGGCCAGCCCTTTTATATACGTAAAAAGCCAAATGAGGAGGGTCGTTGGATTGCCTTGATGTAGGATACGAGGATCACTACTCGAAAGGCGGAACGACAGCCGAGTATAGGCTAGGCCATTTAATGCGGTTCTCAGAAGATGTACCGTCACCAACCACGATGCTCCACGTATTCGGTACCAGCGTAATAAGCGGAATACGAAGAGTCCACAAAGAAGCCTAAAAGCCCCCACTATGGCCCTAGATGATGTCATATGCCACGAGCAAGAGCTTGGAAGAAAAATGTACGCCCTAAATATCCACAGGCTATTAGCGAGCTGAGAGATGGCATAATTATATCAGCCACGTGGATATCATGTGCCTGGAGCTACTGTCACCAGGTCCTACCTCTTTAGCTCGAGGTAGCCAAAGGCTTAAGGAGATAACTGAGTTGGATCAGAGGCGTGGACTCCACGGGCTAAGGATACAACAAGCTCGAGGCACGAGCTTGAGTTGGCGCCTCTGACCCCTTATAAAGTCAACCACGCAATGTAAACGTGCATATATCAGACATCACATGTCTGATATATCCCTGACTTCTCGGACACGCAGCATAAACGTGCGTGTTCAGGCACCCACGACTGGGTTGGGCCGTGCGGCCCATTACCCCCCTTACCTATTGATTAGACCACACTTCATTTGTCAGGTTTTAGGAATTAATCATGAATGTCACAGAAGTGACATGATGGGTAAGAAGGTCACGGGATGACCCCCCTTGCCAACCCCCAGGTGCCCTTTCCCTATAAATATGGAGACCTTGGGAGTTGCAAGGGGTTGGATTCTATTGTGTAAAGAAACACCCTGTAAAGAATACCAGAGAAATAGCAATAATATTGGCTAGTGGACTAGAAGGACTTTAACCTTTGAACCACCTAAAAAAGTATTCGTGTCACCCTTTTATTTTAAGATCATTCATCTATTACAGTTCATTACTTAGCACTAATCCCACTCTTTATTCTGTTAATTATCTGTTGGCGAAGAACCGCGTCAACAGTCATATTAAATAAACTTGGGGGGCAAATGTTCTAAAAAAAAAACAGGCACGGATGACATGGCAGGCGATTTTTGAACACGTGGCTGACACCTGACAAAATTCTGTTAGAGTATCGACCAGTAAGACATTACAGGCGCGGGAGCTGAGTTTTTATCACGACCAGCATGGTCGTACGTTCCAGATATTTCAAGATAATCTTGTAGAGATCATAATCAATTCCGAGATTATCTCAAATGATTCCTAATTATCGAGTAATTAGGAGAGAATATCTGTAACAAATTCATGTAATCCTCCTTGAGCCTATAAATAGAGAAAGATAGCTCAAGGGAGGGACTTTTGGCTTTTGCTGAATTAAAATTACATATTTACGAGAGAATTAGAGTTATTGTATTAGGATTGTACTGTTTATCTTTCTTAGGTTTGTGAAACTCGGAGAACCCTAGTTCTTTGATCACCCCTTTGAGATCTCACATCAATAATAGCTTAAGTGGACGTAGGTCATTACCAGTTCTTGGGGCCGAACCACTATAATTTCTTGTGTCCTTTACTGTTTTTGTCATTATATTCATTCCAACACATCTATCCACATCAAGCTTTTTGACTCCGTGTCAGTTGACCAAAACAAGGGTCAACAATATCAATTTAATATTTTCAAGTTGTTAAAAGTAAAAGCAGATTGCGGAATAAGAAGCAAAACTTGATGCAGAAAAAGTTTTGGAACAAATATTTACAATATTTCGAGTGTATTGAGGATCCTCCCTCTTCTTCTTCTTTATCCTATTTGTTCAACTCTAAGTATTTGGTTTTGTTTAATTAAAGTTTTATTTTGTTAAGTTTTGTTATATGGAGTGGCTGAAAAATTGGACATTTGAATGATTCATACTATAATTGACAAAATAAGTATTTTTTTCATCTCAATATAATTTTTCAATTTAGTGTATAATTTTTTATTTGATGATAATTTTTATTATTATATTTTTTGTTCGAAATTTATCATCCCTACCATATTTTTCCGGAAAATTTTTCCACTTATCTTCTTAAATTTTTTTATTTGATTTTATTTGAATTTATATTTGATTCAATTTTTTTTGAAGGTATGTCTCTTTTTGTTTTTTAGATAATTGATAACCAGGTCAAAACTACTAGTTATTTTTAATTTAGGAAATTTCTATAGTTGGGGCTTCAAAAAGAGCCCGACCGGTGGGGCTCTTTTGTGTTCTCAACCCGTAAACAGTGTTCGGTGCGATTTTTTTTATGACCGTATATATTGTAGTTATTTAGAGCATCCTACAAATTTTCATAAAATTCCAAATAATTTACAGTGCCAAAAAATAGTTTAAAAATAGGTTGTTTCACGGGTGACTAATTTTTTTATGCGCGTGGAAAATAACATGTTGGAACCTAATTTTTGGTAAATTATTCGAAATTTTCTGAAAAATTTGTAAGATGTTCTAAAAAACTACAATATACACGATTATAAAAATTATTCACGGGTCGAACATACAAAAGAACCACTCTTTTTGAAGCCTCTACCATAAAATACTCCTTTAATTTACTATGTTATACTTTTACTAATTATTATATTATATTTTTACTAATTATTTTTTAACAACTTTTTATTTATTAAACATTTTGTAGTCAAAATTTCTTCTTTTTTTTTTCGCAAAATATACATATGCTTAATAATAGTTTTTTATTTTTTATTTTGTAGGCTGATTTTTTCTTCTCCATACACATTTAATGCTGGTGGATCTATCTACTTTTAGCCGTTAACTTCTTATATGATCATTTATTCAATATCTTTGTCTTTATGTTAATGATTTAAGATTTTTAAGTTTGATGTATGATTTTCTAAACTATATTTCTCATAATTGGGTGCACATATGGTGGGTGTATAGAAAACTTATTTAGTTTAAGAATGTTTTTTTTTCTCAATGATGTATTGAACTTTATATATTTTTTCAATAAATTGTTTTTTGTTAAGAAAAATAGTATAGGAAATTTGACTTTTAATGAATTAAGTGACACTGTATTTAAAAAATACACTATCACTATATAACTCTCATTTTGGTCCTACTAATGACCTTACTACCCAAAATACCCCTGGCATTTTTTCTCACAGACTCTCCGTATTCTCTCCCAAAGTCTCGAAGCCAGCAAACTTTGTAACACTTAAACCCGATTGAATCCATCAGAACCCAACCATTGTCTTCCACTACCACGAACAAGGGTTCCCAAAGTCTCGGAGTTAACGATCGGAGAAGGGGAAGGAGAAAACGTCGAGCAAATAGACCAAACTTTTAGGAAACAACCCCAAAGAAAGCGAAGGTGAGGGATTTCGTTTTTAATATGCAATATCTGTATGTGCCTGATTTTTTTGTTGATTTTTGTTCATAAGATAGATCGGGGCTGGGGAATGAAGAAATCTAGGTTTTTTTCGAGATTTTTTATGCACCTCGATAGAACTCGATAGGAATCGATAGTATATGTTAGGGTCTGGATTTGACTGTGCCTCGATAGGCCTCGTGATAACTCTGCAAAATAGAGTTATTTTACCACTTTTTATGTGATAATTGTTGCTTAATTCTTTAATTTTTAATTGATTTATTAAGTTTTAAAGTAATTTTGATTTTATTGGGTTTATTTTGATTTTATATATTTTTGTGTTTTTTTATAGTTATTTTATTATAATATGTTGTAGTTTAATTATTTGAAGTTAGTAGTGTTAAGATTAGAAGTAAAAAGTTGAACTTTTGAGCTTAAATGTTAGGTAAATTAAGTTTTAATTAATATTTCCATGAAACTTTTGTTGTATATTTTATTATTGAAAATATCTAGTTTTAATTTCATTTATGTTTATTTTTGTAGAGAATTTATTGCATGTTTTTGCTCTTGAAAAAGCAAGAAAAATGAAGGAATTATGGCTATTTTGAAGAGGAAAGAAAAAATGGCATTTTTCTAAGTGCAAAGCAGCCCAAGCACCTCCATTAGGCCCAGCCCGCCTCCTGCCAGCAGCTTCCTTCTCCAGCTTCAGCATTAATCTCCTTCACGTGGCCTACCCCTTTCAGTTCTGCCCAACCGAGGCCCAAATCAAGTTCAGCCGAAACCATTTCCCAGCTAAGCAGCTGCCGCCTGCCTTTCCTTCCAGCCAGCGGGTGCCCAAGCCTTCAGCCTCCACGCCAAGCCCAGCCCAGCAAGGCCCAAAGCCAACATCACCTGGCCAGCCGACTGCCACACCCACCAAGCCACCACTCCTTGAGCCCATAAATTGCCTAAGTGTACCATTTGTCCCCTATGTCCAAAATGCCAACTTTTTACCTATTTTTCTACACATTTTCACCACAATATCATCATTACACCCTATAATTTACCTCTACATGCCATATTTATTTTATTTAATTAATCTAATTAATTTAAATTGATTATTTTAATAATCTCACTTTGGCTATAAATATGGAATTTCAAAACCATTTTTGGGGTGCTTAATTTTGGGTTACCATCTTCTTTTCTCTCATTTTCTCTCCACCATTCTCTCTTCCATTTTGGGTATTTCAAGAGCATTTTCAAGTATGTATTTAATTTATTTTGTAATTTCTACTCTAATTATGTGCTTCTAATCTTTTTCATAAGATTATTAAGATCATGATGAAGCAACTTGTAACTAGGTAATATTTATGTTATATGTTGATTTCCCTTGTAATGCAACAAAGTTTATGGATTTTTCTTCTTCATATATGTCTTTCATCTTTAATATCTCATATTTTGGATTGTTAGATAATATGCACTTTGTTCTTCATTTTGCAAAAAACATAATATTCTTTGTGTAAGATGTGTCACTTTCCTGACCGTGTCACTTATAGGGGTAGTGCTTACTTGGATACCCTTATAGAGCAGTTTGAGAGGTATGGTCTTATTGAAAGGGCATAAGCATCCCCGTTGGGACAGTTCTTTAAGGCGAAGCCGTTTAGTTTTTCTGGGGTTCTACTGCATCAGCTAATGTTGTGTAAGGTAGAAAGCAAGAAGCCTGAAGAGGGTCAATTCTACATGGGCAACACTCTGTGTAGATTTGGTATTGTAGAGTTTGCCTAGTTATTGGGCTAAATTTTGGGAAATCACCGTCCCCAGATGAGTTGAAAGAGCATCTTTCAAGTGATCGGATCATCCAGGAATATTTTAATGGTGATTCGAAGGTTAGTTTTGGTCAGTTGGAAGATGCTTTGAAGGCCTCGACAAACCTAGAAGATGCATTTAAGCTGGGTTTGTGCTATTTGATAAAGGGGGTACTGAATGCCCCAGAGAAGACAACGACGATATGGGGAGATTCCCTGAGGATGGTTGAGGATCTTGATTACTTTTTCAAGTATCCATGGGGGAAGTTGTCATTTAAGAAGGTTAGTAGAGGAGTTCAGAAGGAAATGAAGAAGCAATTGAAACACTACGAGGAGAAGAAGAAAGAGGGTTCAAGCAAAAAACAGAAGGAGGCAAAGTATAGTTTCTATGACTATGCACCCACACTTCTTTACTGGGATTTTGAGGCCGTGCCATCTCTCGGGAGTAAGTTCGGTGTGAACAGTGGGAACCAGATTCCGAGGATGCTTAGCTGGGCTACGAAGACTGATATCACTATTTCGACAGCTTAGTTGGTTCCTATATTCGCCAACCATCGAGTAAGTTCCATTTTATCTTGTTAAATGTCACAAATTAATTGATTAACGATTTATTTTATTAAAGTTTTCCTGACACATGTTATTCAACCATGTAGTTAGTGGTATTTTCCATGCTGAAGCCACGTCCCGATGAGGTAGTCTAGTACAATAGGCTCCCAGAAGTTGATTCCAAGTTATTCCCTGAGTTGGAATCAACTATGGGGGAGGTTGGGACTGCAGCGGAGGAAGTAGTAGTACCTGAGAAGGAGGCAAAGAAGCTGGCAAAAGTTGCAAAGGAAGCCTCCATTTTTTACGAGGATGTCCCGAGGGTTGAGGAGGGCACTTCACAGGCCTGTGCATCTTCCTCTAGTCAGGTTGCCCAACTTGATTATGAGCAATTGATGCAGAGGCTCAAGAGGGTTAAGGAGGGCCAGGCAACCTTACTTCAGAATCAGACTACGAACATGGCTCAGTTGGCGCAGCTGCTTTCAGTGGTCTCAGGTCGATCCACCGACACAAAATCAGATACAGAGTCTGATATCTTGCCTGCAGACTACGAACCCAGTGATCAACCCTCCACTCCACAAGCCTAAACATCTGTAGTTACCAGTGATGCCGACAATCCCAGTGTACGAGTACTATAGCCTGGGGAGGTAGCTGGCCTTGAAGTTGTCAGGAAGAAACACAGGCCCAAGCGTTTTGATGACTTCACCGACCAACAAAAAAGATCAGACAAGATAAACAGGGGCTAGTTGCTGAACCTTTGAGGAAGTGTGACCCACAGCAGGAGAAAAGCTTCCATAAGTGGATCATCGGGAAGATCGACAACAAGAGAGACTGGAACGTCTATACTTGGACACACGGTGTGGCATGGTTCTTACAGTTGCACACAGTCCAGACTTGGCTTTGGGATTCTGTATGTAAATTACATTTATGTTTTCAATTCAATCTTAAAATATATTGATGGTACTAATGAATTTTCATGTTTTTTCAGCATATTGATGCTGCTTTGCACATGCTACGCCGCCGACGCCACTTTTATCATGCTACATTTCGGCAAGATGCTGCGATCATGAACACCACCTTCCCTCAGGTGTGCCTAGGTTGTTGGAATCATTTCAGAGAGACTGGCACTAAGTATACATGGGACGACAATGTGCTGAAAATGTTGAAGGGCGATGATAATCAATTCCTTGTATCATGGCAAAATGTGAGTGAAGTATATTTTGCCTTGCACGTCGAGAAAGCCGAACATTGGATCGCCATTGAAGTCTCCATTCCAACTTGGTGCATCAACATTTATGATTCTAACCATAGCGTGCTCAGTCCCACTCTGATGGAGGAAGTGATCAAACCTTGGTGCTTATTGTTGCCTTCGTTGTTATGGTGTTCTGGCATGTTTGACGACCATGAGGACCTCTAGGTATCTCTTGGGCAGAACGCAAAGCCTTTTTCATATTGTCGTATTCCTCTGGAGGAGTGTCCCCAAACTAAGACAAGGTATTCCCCTATTTAATTAGTGTATTTTGAAATCTGAAAATTAAAGTTATTTTATCTTCTATTGACACAAAATCGATTATATGCAATGGGGATTGTGGTATGTTTGCCATCAAACATATCGAGCATTTGGTTGCCAAGCTACCACTCGATACCATTATCGATGAGAACATCCATCATTTCAGGACCAAGTGGTGTGTGGATTTATTCTATCAAAATTTGTCCCTGTGATGCTCTTTACATTTTCTTCATACACATCTTGTATAGTATAGCATATAGTTAGTTTTGTATATTATTTTTTATCAAACAATATTTTTTGAAAAAGTCATTAAATAAAAAAGTACTAAATTCACATAATGTGTCTACCTCGACATCCAAACCAACAATGTATTAGAAGAAGTACTCCATATAATAAATGCAGCAAAATCAATTGAATAATTACATAACACAAATTTTTAAATCCTAGCCTTACATGACTTCCTATTGTGCCCACTACCACCACATCGGCTACACTTACGTGGCTTGACAATCTTTTCCCCGCGTGAAGCATAGCGATTTGTCTTTCGCCTACCCACTTTCTGCTTCCTAGGTCTTCCAACAGGGGTTTTCTCAACGGGGACACCGACAACCGTATCTCTGATGTGATCAAGGATTACCCATTCATCCTCGTTCCCAATAGGGTAAATAGTATCTTTATAAGTGTCCTTCAATGCCTCGATTCTATAGTAAGGGGAGCACAATGAGTAAATGTTTATGCTTCTTTTTCTGGCTGCTGCAAAAGCATGTACACAGGGTATCCCAATGGTTTGGAACATGCCACAAGAGCATGATTTTGTGGCCAAGTTCACCTCACCATCACCATTACCATCGACCACAAGAAATTCGTGATGACCAAGGACTTGGACATCCAAAAAAATTGCTTTATCACCTATTTGCTTCAAATCATTTTCCATCTCAACTGATAACACAGTTGTTGCTTTTGCAGCTCTTTCACGTCTATCTGCAAACCAAGACTGAAGAGAGAATCTTATGAATTCAAGAAAAGTGGCGACTGGAAAGCTCCTTGCCTCCTTGGTTTTATTGTTAAAGCTTTCTGCGTAGTTACTCATCATGATATTGTATCAGTTACCAGGAAAATAAGCGCTACTCCACCTTTCAAAGCCAATTCCCTCTAAATATTGAGCAATGGGCGGATCAATTACCTTAATCTTGTCAAAGAACTTGTGAAATTCCGTTCTTCGAAATGTGTATGTTGCACACCCCATGATGTCTTGCACGTGGTCAATTTTGAATTTTGCCACCACATTCATACATATGTGATGGTAACATGCACCGTGATAGGCATCTGGGAACACAAGCTCCAAAGCATGATTAATGCTTTTATGCCTGTCCGATACAAAAGCAAGGTTCTCAACGTCCCCTATGGCTTCCTTCAATTTTCTCATGAAATAAGTCCAAGAGTTATGGTTCTCACTGTCCAACAATGCAAACGTAATTGGAAACAACTGGTTGTTTGCATCCAACGCAACAACACAGAGCATGTGGCCACCATACTTATTCTTCAAGAATGTGCCATCCACACAAATTACAAGACAACAGTACTGGAAACCACGCCTAGAAACACCGAGGGAAAAGAAGCAATACAAGAAACGACCATCTTCTGCTACAAAATCAGTAATTGTACCTGGGTTCTTATGCTCCAACTGACACAGGTATCCATGTAACTTGGAGTATGATTCCTTAGGTGTCCCTCTGACATACATAAGAGCATTTTCTCTGCATCTCCACGTCTTCTCATAGCTCATTTCGACCCCAAAATGGTGCTTCACGTCCTCCCTTATGTTGTTTTCCATGTACCGAGTACCATTGGTAGCAAATTTCCTCTTGAGTAGGTGCCCAACAACCCACGGTGATGCTTGACGGTGATTCGTATCTCGAATTTCTTGTGAGCAAGTGTGTACTTCGTTGTATACAGTAATCTCGAACATTTCAGATCGCATTTTTTTCTTACCCCTCAATCTCCAACCACAATCAGGATCCTTGCAAGTAATGTACCACACATCAGTCCCAGATTTCTTCACCATAAACTCAAAATTATTCTTTATCACAAATATGGATGCTTTGGTTTTCAATTCAAGCTTGTTCTGAAAGAACCTCCCAAGGTGCAATTCTCCTAAAGCTTTGTTGGTTGAAGAATGATGTTGATGTGAGGCCTCTATATCCTCTTTGGTGAACATGGGAGCACTCCATCTAAAACTATCATCAGTTCTACTTGGACCTATACGACTACTGCTGGTCCCAGGTCTTTGCTAATCTTCTATTCTGCGCTCCTCATCTACCATAACATCTAAACTCTGTGTTAGCAAATCTGCCCTAACGTCTGGACCACAAAGATCTGTTGCATCAGCAACAGGATCGTCGTTGACATAAGGATCGAAGCCATAGAGATCGTACTCCACCATGTCATGCAAATATGGCGGATCTCTAACCAGGATACCATCATGGACTATGACGTCTGGATTTGTCTTGGGAACACATGTTCCAAAGTCACCTTGAGTTCCTTTGAAACCATGGCATGGAGGAGAAATGTTCTCTTCAAATCGAACTTCTTTATTAACGTTGGCAGATGCCGATGCATTTCTTATACCTCCCTTCTTAATCAATGTCACACATAGAGGAATGAGCTTCTCTACAGATTTCGATGCTAACCCAATGAATGCACGCACATGCCTATCATTTTTTATAATGGTAGGTTTGACGGATTGTGATAGGCATGTGTACGGGACCTCAATTTTCAAGTCATGCACACATTTATCCACTTCAAGCTCATCGTACAGAAGTTCAAGTATTTGCTCATACGTTAAACCCTTCTCCACGGGCATAACTTGATTTTCAGTGTTTACCGAGATTTTCGGAAACTATACTAATGAATATTAGATAAGACTACGGATATGGAATTTAGAAGATAAAAACTGGATTTTTACGTGGTTGGGGCGTTAATGAGCCTTAGTCCACGAGTCAGTTGTATTAGAGCTTGAAAAGTCTTTTACAATGGAGTTTCTCTCTATGTTTTGACAGAGTAACTGTATACAAGTCGAAGAGATATCCTTTTTCCAGTGCTCTATCGCCTGTATTTATAGGCTCACAGGAACACTAGGTCTGGCCGGGTATGACCCGGGCCCATCAAAGGTGTGGATACTCTTGGCTTCTCTGGCGGAAGCCCAATACAAAAGATAAAAATGCATAGGTCCAAGAAGAATTAAAGCCCAATGGGGCAGCCCAAGAACTATATTTCGCCTGACAAAATGGCGCTTTTGGTTTGGGCACTCCGAGTTACGAGGCAGATTCAGGGGACAAAGCCAGTCAGTGTACTTGGTAGCGCAGGTCTGAAACAACGGCGTGCTATCCCGAGGTGGCCTTTTCTGCAGGTGAAAAGTGGGGACAGCTCCCACGCATCGTGGGGCGGCTTCAGGGTCATGGATGCTTTTTCCTGCTAACCTGGAGGATATGACCCGGGTTCGTTTACCTTTGTCCCTCTTCATTTACCAGAGGCCCGGACCGTTTACCAGGCTCCGAGATCGTTTCGCGTACTCTTCGGCCATAATCCCAGTTGACCATACGTCTCCTAGGAGACTGTCCTGGATCACCTTCCCAGACACCATCCGGGTCCGGAACCACACTTGGGTCGTAGCCCTTGGTTACTCCCGTACTAAGCGGGCCTGGGCTGGGCCCATATCCAAACGCCCAGACCATGGGCCTGGACCATCGTCCCTGGCCCACGATAGGAAATGGGGATAGCATTCAGCATCCCTGAAAATCCAATCCCTATTTTCGAGTTCCCAAACACCATTGAATGCAAAAAGTATGGAAACAGTCGAATCTGCAACAACAAAAAAAAACAAAAAGGTCAAAAAGTTAAATTACAACATAAAACAGCAAAATATCGATTCATATCGAGGTCAAACTATTACACTATCGAGGTCAACCCATCGAGGCCCATCGATTCCAATCGAGTCCCATCGAGGAAAATACTACATAATTAAGTTTTATGCCTCTATCGAGGTCCATTGAGGCATATCGAGGTAGCCATTTCCCCCTTATGTGAAGATTTTATCGAATCCCATCAAGGTTCATCGAGGCATATCGAGGTAGTCATTTCCCCCTTATGTGAGGATGTTATCGAGGCTCATCGAGACATATCAAGGTAGCCATTTCCCCCCTTATGTGAGGGTTTTATCGAGGTCCATCAAGGCTCATCGAGGCATATCAAGGTATACAAATAATATAATACATGAGGGTTTATCAAGGACCATCGACTCCTATCGAGGCAGACAAAAAACCCAGAAAAAAAACCAAGAAAGGAACGAAAATTCGTTCCGACAGTGAAAAATTATAATAAAACATGAAGGCATATACAAATCTGTTCGAAATAGCAAAAGCAATGTTAATAAACAAGTTTCCTCACTACATATAACAAATATATACTTACCCATACGATTTTTGATCCGAAATCCAAAATGAAGTTCTTGTCTTGAAATGATTCACAACTTGCCCTGAAATAAGCTCAAAATTTTGTATAGATTAAGCTGCCTTATTTTTTTTGTGTACAAGAGCTTGAGAGATAGAGAGAAAAAGCGTGAGAGATAGAAAATGAGAAGACAATGAGAGAAAAAGAGGAAAATTTATGATAGGGACATTTTTGGTAATCTAAAAAATATTAAAATAAAAATGTGAAATTTTGTTCCATTGGTATAATTTTATCATCACTAAATGCATTAAAAGTCAAATTTACCAATGCTATTTCACGCATAGGATCGTTTTCTCTTTTTTGTTTTTTAAATAAAAAATTGCCACGTATCTTGTACTTGACTTCAATGTGACGTATATATTATTATCTGCTACGATCCAGCAAAACTGATACACAGGGGAGAAGAGAAACATGACTTCCAAAAACGACTACGTTTCGTACGGTCCTATCCCCTCGAATCCTTACCCCGCCATCCCCCAAAACGTCGTCGTTCTCCCATATTACCGCCCTCCTCCGCGTAACCGGACTAACCACCTTCTCCGCCAATGTCTCTGCTACGCCGCCGCGTTCCTCTTTTTTTCCGCCGTCGTCTACTTCTTCTACCCCTCCGATCCAAAGCTCCAACTCGCCCGAGTCCACCTTAATCGCGTCCGAGTCAACTCGTCCCCTTATCTCACTCTCGATCTCTCGTTTTCACTCACAGTGAAGGTCTACAATAGGGATTTCTTCTCCCTCAATTATGACTCTCTCGTGGTCTCCGTAGGTTACCGAGGGAGAGTGCTAGGCTTTGTGAAGTCGGCAGGTGGGCGAATTAGGGCTAGAGGATCATCGTACGTGAACGCCACGCTTGATCTCAACGGATTCGAGGTCATTCAAGACGTGTTTTACTTGATCGAAGATTTGGCGAGAGGTGTCATCCCCTTCGATACTGTTACCGAGGTCGATGGAAATCTTGGGCTTTTTTTCTTCAACATTCCTTTGAAGGTAAGTTTGATTCCTTTTCTTCTTCAATTATTTCTGAGAATAAAGTTGTGAATATTTTGAGGTATCAGAAACCAATTCGGGTCATGTGCTGGACATTTTGCTGATCCTCTGTGAAATAGTGGTAATGTTAGAATTAGAGCTTTCTCAAGGGGTTTAGAAAGAAAAAAAAAGTGCACGAAATTGGGAATTTACATCAAATCGTGAGTAATGAATTGAAATGGGTGCTGCTTAATTAGATATTAGATGAGAAGGAGGTCTTATATGAATGACTGCAGTGCAGATTATATAGGTTTACGATATGAAGCTTGTGATCAGTGCCCGTGTGGATGGAATTATGGGTTTAGGTTTTAAAAGGATTAAGAGAGATTTTATCTTTATGGAATCTTCATTCTCTGATATGGAAGCTACACTAATCACATGGGGTGGTAAATTTATGAGATATTAGTCTTGGGTTTAATTATTGAAAAGTATGTGAGTTTTCAATGCTAGTGAATGTCTGTAGATCCATGCCTGATGCTTTTTTAAGTTTAATCATAATCATCCAGTTCTAGGAATATCTCAACGAAGAACTAAATTGTGGGAATTTTATTGGAATTTCGGTTTATAATTATTTGGTACTTCTATTTTGTTCCTGTACAGAATTTACAGTTTGAAACACAGCTCATTTGCTTGTTATAGGATTTTTCAAACTGTGTTATTTTTTTTCCCAGGCTCGAGTATCTTGCGAAGTCTTTGTAAATACTAGCAACCAAACTGTAGTTCGTCAAGATTGCTACCCTGAGGTAAGGATTTCCTTTCTTTCTTTTTCAGTATTTTTCTTTTTTCTTTTGATTCTGTAAGTTGGTGTTCTGTGTGAATATCACTGGTCTAGATGCAATGCAAAAGATCTGTTTTTGTGATATCATATTAAGGTCTTGTACTCCATTCCATTCACAGATACAGAAAAAATGATTTTGTTCTGAGTGCCAATTGATTAGCTTCATATCTTCCCATGTTTTTGTCAATATTTAATTGCTTGAAATTAAGTTGGAATTTCTTTGGCTATAACCAATTAATAGTATATGTATGTACAGTTCCATTTATAGGAAGTTATTTGCCGCTAGTTTTCCATTTTACACACTTGTTTTTTAATTGTGGGGCACAACCGATCTTTTCCCCAAATGTAGGGATCTTCCTTAAGCAGATATCTTCTCTTGCCTTAACTCTGAAACACTAGATGCTCTGAAGTACTTTTTTTTTATCTGACACTTGTTTTCCTTTAAAATTACACTTTTGGCTGGATTATTACAAAGTTTATGCTGCCTCTCCTTATCCCTGGATGGATGTGCCTTACGATTTTTCTTTTATTTGCCTCTTGTACAAACTCATGATTAAATAATGAGCTAACAATGAGTTATCCTAATTCAATCTATCTAGTTTCATTGCTAATTCACCAACTGGCCTTTTGTTTTCACAGTGATGATTTAGAGAAACCAATAACTTCAATGGAACATCTTAAATACAAGTTGGACGCACAGCTTATAGAGTCTGGAGGTGACTGCTGTATGCATATGATGGCTACAGTTAGTCCAAGGGCTATTCTTCAACTAGTCAGTTTGTTAGATTGATCATTTATACCACAAATTCAGAAGTAAAGAAGGGTTTTATTATTAATATTTGTTTCAGTTGTAAATTTGTTTTCTTCTGAATTATTGCGCATTAAATCGGTGATATTTCTAACTACACAAAGTTTATCTCTGCCCTGTACCTAAACAGTTTGTTAAAATTTCTATAAGATAAAGTAAATGCTTGTTAATACAAAGTGGAAATGTCCAGTAGGAGACTTCTTTTTCTCATTTGCTGACAAGTTTTTGGGATATAACTTTAGTTGAATCCGTATGCATCTCATTTTAGAAAGGTACTCTATGATCTGGTTGAAGCTCCGCTCTTCTAGTTCTCTTTACGCTCGTTAGTGAGTGAATGATTTATCCACATTTGGGTGGACTTGCTACATTGGTAACATGATCTTTAATGATTATTGGTGGTATTGAGTGCCGTGTGTGATATAGATTTTATTATAGGAAAATGTTCGGTTTAAGTCTTTTTTGGTTGGGTATTTTGTAATATTTTCATTGTTTACGATGTGGATATTGCGGATTTACGATGTGAATTGTCGGTTCGAGTTTGATAGTGTTAGTAGTAAATTTGTTTGAAATGCTAGTAGTGCGTGTTATGGTATCAAGAAAAGTTAGAGCGTTACAGGCCTCCTTTCTTTTCAAAAGTAGAGTACTTGATGTGCCCACAAAGAAAGTGATAAACATGTCTAGGTACAAACCCACTTCGCTGCTGGCTTATGTATCACCATTAAATACACTGACTATTGGTTTTCGTCATTTATTTTCAATATAATATCTCTCTTTGGCTTTGTTCGTTTTAAACGTGTTATTTATAGCAGCATAAGCTGCGTGATCTACCGGTTTGCATAACGTGACGATTTCTGAATCTAGTAGTCGAGGCATACAAGTCTACTGATAAAAGATTATTATACCTCAAAATAACCACTTCGGAAAATTTCCATACTCCTTTTTTAAAAGAAGAAAATTTCCATGCTAAAGGGGAAAATAACACCAAATATCGCGTGGTGTAGCCGTAAAAACTTATGAGACATTGTTTTTTATTCTGTCTCACAATTCACAAACCATCGCGGTAGGAAAGGAAATTAAATAGAATTTTTTTGAAATACGAGAAAAATATAAGAATATTTAAGTGAATGATCCACTCTTGGCCTTAAAATATTCAGGTTATTTTACTATGTTGATATTTATAAATAATTTGATAAACTGTGTGACAATCCAGGTTTAATTTTTTTTCTCATAAACTACAAAACGACCAATTTCCTTAGAACATCTTTAATTCGAAATATGAAATAAAATAAATAAAGCATTAACGAGTATGCGTAATTTATATAGCAGCTTAACTTCCATTTCATTTCATTTCATAATAAAAGATGGAAAACAGAGAAAGCAGATCATGTAACATGAATCTTTTCTTTTCCTTCGATCCCTTCTATTTCTTTGATTTAATTTAATTTCATATGAAGACTTTTGTACACGAGAACTTACGAACAATATACCTAATTAGTTAACCTTTTTCTAAGAGTTCGACCAGCCCAGGCATACTCAGCCTGATGTTGCCTACACCGAAACGACCCCGGATGCTGCGTTGGCGAACACAAGCAGTACTGCTTTACGGCGGCGCCACCGCCGCCTCCTGCTACCTCGGCAGCCACATAACTCGGTTCATGCACATAATTCGCCGCCTCTGCCGTGGCCACAGCCACCATGCTCGCCTGCAAAGCATGCCATCTCCGGCGCACTGCCAAGTCCCTAAGGTTAACCAAAGCCACCCCCGAATAACACATGTTAAGAACAGTGACCTCTCCTTATGCCCTTGCTCTAGCTATTACGTCTCTTGTTGAGGTCTTTAAAAGGAAAGGAATCAAAGCAAAAACAATATATATAAGCAAAAGAAAGGATAGGTGAGTAAGTAAAGTTAAAAATATGATTAGTATAAAATAACAATCTCCTTTTCTATAAATATGTGTGGATTGATTCCTTCTCGTAAAGGGTTTGCTTTAACCGAAGAGCATTTATACGATGGTAACGATGCGATGGCTCTTTTGTGTGCTTATGTTTTCGTTAAGCTGACGAGACTTGTCTCGGCAAGGAGATATATAGCCAAGCGAACCAGGCTCTTCTACACTTGTCCAAAACAAGGCCTCATAAAGTCGAGTTAATATGGATCGATATATGTTACTACCATTTGCTCCTATCACGTTTCCCAATCAAGATTAGATGCTACTTGGCTCTGCCACGTCAGGTGGGCTCCTCCACGTGGCTTCATGAGGGTGGTTCCCGCTCTTCGTTTTGGTGCCCACTTGTCCACGACTTGGTGGAGAAAAAGAAAACAGCCTGGTTTATCTGGATATATATGGAAATTTTGAAAAACGGTGTCGCAAATTACCAAGGAGTCCTCATCTTTAGTACAGAAAAAACTAGTTCTAGTTGTGCTGTGATAATAGTAGAGAGTTCGTGACATTTTAGTTCTTCAATTATAAATGTGAGTCAGATTTCATAATTAAGAAAATTAAGTAATAAAGGTGAAGTTAACCCAATTAAAACTTCTAATAACTGGTTCAATATCAGAAGAAAATACTATTTTTGGATATTATGTATATATATATATATTTTTTTTCTAATATGAAAGTTTCTATTTGTTCTGCATGATTACCAGTGTTTGGGTCTTGTAATAAAAATCAGGCAGCCTTGCCCTTAGTGGGGTATAGGAAATTGATGAGGTTTAAAAAAAAAAACCATTCAAAGTATGAAAATGGATACTTTAATTGTTTGGATTTTAGTTCAATAACTAATATTATAAACTAAATAAATTGATGGTGCTAGGTTAGAAGGTGAAAAAGTAGACACTTAAGAGTCTAAGAGAATGAACTTTTTTTCCTTTAACACAAAAAAAGAGGAACTTCTCCGGTAAGAGATTCTAATTATTAACTCGGTTGATTTAGCTCAATAAGAAGGTGAGCTAGGCTGAATAGGGTAGAAGAATTGAGTACGGTAATGCTTATCCTAGTCAGATTTTTGACCAAATAAGTTTGTTCGTTTTGGAGTCTATAGCAGACAGCTTAGGTGGTGACACGTCTTCGTTACATGTGATCAAACACATAGCGCACCCATCAAATACATATATACGATATAACTAACTACGCAAAAGTGATAATATTCCAATTTGGTGAAAAGTGACCATCAGAACCTAGTAAAGTGAAGATAAATTAAAATAAGAAAACGACACTCTCGTTTATACAACTTTACCCGCATTATTCCTATAAATATATATTATTGCATAAAATCAAGCATGTAAATATTATAGAGATATATAAATATAAGAGAATTTACTCATTTGATATTTTATATTTTTGCAAAGTATCATTTTGGTACTTTCTGTTTTTAATAATGTTTATATGGTACCCTGTATTTTAAAATTATACATATTTGATACCCTAAACTCAGATTTGATAGATAAAATTTTGTCAAGGTATCATATGAGCATTATTAAAAATAGATGGTACTAAAATGATACTTTGCAAAAACATAAGATATCAAATGGTTACCTATCATACTTACAAAATGCGTAACAAAACAATAACTATATCATTTGAATTCTCTAATATTTTATCTTTGTTGAATGCTAATTATTGCAAGAAATTCAAATTACTTTGAAATAAGACCAGCAAGTCTCATCACATGAGAAGAGAATTCCTAGATAGATAATTAAAAAAAGAATAGGTGGCTTGCTATAGAATATTAAGAATGAACTTTTACTTTGTCAAATTCATGTGACTTAATGCCTTCTATAATAATATTATATATAAGCAATTAGTTATGACATAAAATAAGTTTTAGTTTCTCATTTTATTTTAATTATTTAATAATTATAATTAATTAAATACCTGTCAAAATTAACAATTTATAATTTTGACTTTTATTTAATTCATTTTATTAATATTAATACAAATTTATCAATATTAACAGAACTGTCATAATTGGCTATAATACTCTATTTTTGAGACTTTGCAATAAAATCCTCAAAGTTTCTTTTATTTCTTTTCTCACAAAATAATAATTTAACATTATTTATTTTCATTGACCTAGTCAATATGATATTTTTATAATTGATAATTAAATTAATTATTCAAGACTATTATGTTCATTTTTATAAGAGATGATATGGGGGCCATGGATTCATGATCTCAAGCTCCAATAAGTTACCGTGTGTTTATTTATAACAAATAAACTCGGTACCTTATTAATTCATCATGACTCCACTAAAGACTTAGAATTGCACTCTTGAATTCATAGAATGTTTTACACCAAATGTAAATACGTTATCTATTGTTATAACTATAATCGCGTCATTCAATCATCTGTAGATGATATACTAATGTGATGGGTGCAAATTACAGTTTTACTCCTAATTGGTATTTTATCATTAACTTTCACTAAGTTCTTTGTAAATGATATTTCTGTAAACTTAATTACAGAAATGAATACTCTATCAACTAACACTTGAACCAAGCCATAAGGAAATCATTGTTTAACTTCTTAAATAGAAATTATAGATTTCATATCTATGATAAATACCCCACTTAATTATACTACAAAATCATTAATATGTAAGTATGAGCTAATCTGTAGAGTAAGCTAGTAATGAACAAATCAAAAGACTTTAATAATAAAATTAGCAGAATATTAATCACTCATAATTAAGATTGAATTGATCTATATTCAATGTTGTAATATGATTAGATTAAATATTAACGATACTTGCTTGTCTTGTCAATAATCAATATCGGTCCAGTCCAATGTAACAAAATACATCCGATCTTATCTATTTGGTCAATGTTTTGGATATGACATCACACCAGATGTGTAAATAGATCTAATCATAGATTAACCAATCAATAAAAATCTAGTGTACTGATTTAATCTTAGGAAAAAATATTTTTGAACATATAATTACAATTATGAGTCACTATATTTGTAACTATACATATGTTCAGGATTTTATAAATTTTTGTATTAATAATAATTAATCATGTAATAAAATATGTAAACTGCACAATTTGATTGAACAAAATGATTTCTACTACTTTATTGATAATTAATTAATTACATAAAAAATCTGATTTTATAAAAGCATAAAACCCAAATACCTTCTCACCAAATAACAATTTTATTAAGTATTTCCTTGTCACAGATGGAGACTAAATCATATATTTTTTGTTGTGTTTATTTTTATGTATCCACTTCATACTTTTCCATAACAATGTCATTTTTTTATCACAGTCGTCGTTTCTTAGTTCATGTTTGTACTTTTTTTAGAGTAGTCTTAAGTTGTTGTTTATTACTTTTGTTTTTGTTTATCAACTTTACCCAAGGGTTTTATTAAGTCATTGTTCCTAGTGTTCAGGGATTTTTTTATGAGAAATTTACATTTGGTACCATTTTTAGTATCTTAATTCCAAAAAATTCTTGACCAAACTTAATTATAATTTTACCTTTTTTTTTCCGTCATTATTGTATAACTTTCTCTCTTCTCCGCAACTTTAAAAAAAATTATACCCATATCTCCAGTCGTTTAAGCTAGTATCATCGTAACCTACTCTTTAAAGTTGTCATTTTGATATGTGGGAAACATATGTTTTCGTTGTCATTTGAGGAAATGACGGAAATTTGTTATATTCTATGGCTACTCATTAGTTTTTAAAATAAGCTTGATTGTTACCAAAATATATCTTAAATAATAAGATACCATAATATACCTTAAAAATGATTAATTAGTACATTAAGATGTCTACAAATAAGTTTTGGAGTTAACCAAAAGGTAATTAAAATAATATGATCTAAAAATAAAAAATTTTATGAGAAATTAATCAATCAGTATTTTATCGATATCGCAAACAACAAAATGTAACTTTTTACAATCTAGAAAACATAACATTTCGAGAAGTGGGAATTTTTTTTTCAAATTCTGATATACCAAGTGTTGAAGTGACATGGTATATGTGTAAATAAGTTGTTTTAAGGTAATTTTGGAATTCTTTTATATGTAAATTTCTCCTTTTTTTTGGCAGTTGTTTATTTTTTTTAAATACAATAATTCTCTTTTATTTTTCATTGTCGTTCTCCAAATTCTTAGATTCATTGATGTCAACTTTTGTGATTAACCTCTTTGTTGTGTGATCATGGCTAAAGCCTAGTTTTTAATGGGCTTTTGAGCTAGCTTTCAATGGACAAGACTTTTGAATATGAATGGGCCTTCAAATATTTTTATCTTGGGCTTTCCTTATTATGCTGCTTGGGTGGTTGTGAAAAGAGAAGTTTACATCAATAAGAGAAAAATATATATGGTTTCTAAATTTATGGGAAAAAAAATAATTTTATAAAATATAGAAAATTTTGGAAAAAAAGTTTAAAATATGATAAATAAATTATTATAAACTTAATTCTCTTATTTTTTCTTCTCTCCTCACGATCTCTCTCTCTTCTCATTTCTTTCTTTCTCCTCCCCCACCCATTCAGTGTCCATCTCAGATGCTACCTCCGCCGCTGCCGACGACGACGAACAGGTTTTTCTTCTTCTTCTTCTTCTTCTTCTTCTTCTTTCTTTCTTTCTTTTTTTTCTTCTTCTTCTTCTTCTTTCTTTCTTCTTATTCTTCTTCTTATTTGGTCTTTCTTATTCTTCTTCTTATTTGGTCTTTCTTATTCTTCTTTTTCTTTATTCAAATCTAGTTTTATTCTTTTTTACATCTAATTTTGAACTTCATATTTGAATTTTCTGGGTTTTTTTTTCTAAATATGTTTAAGTAACTAGGTACTTGACGTCATATTTGATTTTTCAGGATTTTTTTTTTCTTTCTAAATCTGTTTAAGTAACCAGGTTCTTGACTTCATATTTGATTTGATTTAAGAAATGTACTTAAGAAAAGTTGACTTCTATTATTTAGTATAGATTAGGGTAGTATAAGAAGCTAGGTAGTTGAATATTTTATGGTACATTTAACATATGAAAGCTTAGGTTAGCTGATTAGTTTTTTTTGTTGAAAATGGCAAAAGTTGTCAAAAGGTTCTTCCCTGTGATGTTTAGATCAAGTGGATGTAGGTTTAGCAACCAAATGTTCATCAAATAAGGTTCTAACATAAATATTTATGTGTTTATTAATTATTTAAAAAAATAGAACTAGAACGTTTGCTCAAAAAATTTATCGATAGGTTTACAAAATTTATTCAGAATACAAGTACAAGAAATAAAAAAACAAGCAAACAAAACTTTTGATTTTTCTGGGTTTTTTTTTCCAAATCTGTTTAAGTAACCATGTACCATGACGCATGATTCATTTTATTCATATCAGATTTTTTTTAGACCTAGGTGTAACCAGTTAATTACAATAACGATTAATTTAGATTCTTTTGTTTAGATTTGATTTTGTTTTCACACCTGACTAAGCAACCAGGTACCATAGCAATTGGTTATTTTTTTTAGATTTGATTTTTTTTTTCAAACCTCGCTGTAACCAGTTACGATTATGATTAGTTTAGATTTTTTGTTTGAATCTTATTTTTTTCCAAGTCTGGCTAAGTAACCGGTTACCATCGCAATTGTCTCTGATTTTTTTGATTTTTTTTTTCAGACCTAGTTGTAACCGGTTACCTTCACCATCAATTTAGTTTATTTTTTTCATATAATTTTTTTTCTTCCAAATCTCACTAAGAAACCGATTACAATTCAATTAATATTTTAATAATGGTACATTACTTAAAAAAATAAAAATTATTTTTATAGTTGTAACCAGTTACTACAACACCTCTCAAATGATAAAACTGATTTTTATAGTTGTAACCGGCAGTGGAGCTAAAATTCCCAGCCGATGGACTTACACCAAGTGCATTTCCATGTGAATATTGAACAATCCTCTGTCTAGCATCGGGACTACTTCCAAGTACTGACACATTTCCTGGTACATGCATGTTCATGCCAGATGGACCAACAGGTGAACAATATGCAAACATACTACTTGTATCTCCATAACTCCCATAGCTGCTTCCTAATCCTGTACAATCATTGTAGCTACCATAGCTTCCCATACTGCCATAACTATTAGTTGTGTACGGTGGTACCATT
This sequence comes from Humulus lupulus, assembly GCF_963169125.1. NCBI lineage: Eukaryota > Viridiplantae > Streptophyta > Magnoliopsida > Rosales > Cannabaceae > Humulus > Humulus lupulus. Next base: position 44,657,913 of record NC_084800.1, on the reverse strand, counting down.
TGGAAATGTGGGCTACCATGTACAGGAACTCTGTTCCCAGTTGTAATCTGAAAAGATGCAACAGTAACTCATGGAGGAGAATCAAATATATTACAGTGACAATGATAAACGAGAGGGTGGGAAGCCAACCTAATAGAAAAAGTGGATTATATTAAAACATGGAACATTTCAAGAAGGAAGTTTGCTCACATTGGGAGAGAGACCGGCACCAAACCAATGCCCTCCACCAGGATGATGGTCTACCCGCATATTTTGAGAAACAGGTTGAAAGAGAGATGATAAAAGTAAAGCACATCAAGAACAACGAAAATGTCAGTATTTTTCCAGCCAAGTCCTGCTTTACTTCTATGCAAGTTGAAACAGCGCATGGATGAATGAAGTACATTACAATTTACAAATAATGTAATGATGAATACTGAATGGCTATCTTAATTACACAGATAACAGAAAAAGAAAAAAAAAATTTGTCCACAAGTTTTTGTATGTTTCTTTTAGGAGTTACTATCCTCGAGCTGAACTCTACACCACCTTTGGAAGGTAGAAAAAACTAACGTATTGGTAGGTAGGTCCCCAAGAGGCCTGACCACTCAACCTAATCATGGGTGGAACGGTGGAAGTATAATTTTACAGAAGAAAAGTGCTCCAACAGAAAAATTCAAGAGTTAAACAACCTAAACATATTTTAGCAACTAAAATTATAAAAAATAATCTCAAAATAATAAAAAATAGGCACTAAAAAAAGTATAAAAGATAAAATATAATCTACAAATGAAGTTTTACAAATATATGGGAAAAAAACTCCCATAAAAATGTAAATAAAAAAAATATGCCATAAAAAACTTTAAAAAAAAAAATTGCCATATTTTTCAAAGTTTATAAAAAAATCACATATTTGGTATAATTTCCTCTTGTGAAAATTATACCCTAAACCCATTATTAGAATGCACATTCAGATTTTACCCAAATGTTAAAATATTTAAATTTATACCCATTTTTATAATCAAACTACCCACTTTACCCTTTGTCAATTTTCACCAGCTTTGGCATAGACGTCTGCAACGGCTCTTATCTACAAGTGTAGTTTGAGAAATCACATCATAAAAATTGGTAAAAACCAACTAAATATGTTTTATGGCTAGTTTTGGTTAATTAATACAAAAAATGGGCAACTATCAACTTATCCCGCTTGGGTTTGCCAGATTAAGAGAGAAAGAAACTATGTTATTTCAAAACTGAAAAATATTAGGTTTTTTTAATAAATTATTTTGAGTACACTTTGAGATATTTTTTTGGTAAGGGTCTACTCCTCATATAACCTCATATAAGTAAGAGAAGTTTACATAAATATGGGAAAAATAAACATTGTTTCTATATTTATTGGAAAAAAAATAATTATATAAAATATGGTAAGTTTTGAAAAAAAAAAATTTAAATATCGTTATTGCATATAATATAAAAAATAGATTACCATAATCATAAATACACAAAATTCTTTATTTTCTCCATTCTTTCTTTCTCCTCCCCCATTTGGTTATCTCATCTCAGCCATCCGACAGCGATGGTACCTTCGCCTCGGCCCCCGGCCCCGACGACGCACCTCCATCCCTTACGACGATGTACCTCCCCCTCTAGTTCTTCTTCTTCTTCTTTTTCTTTGTCAAATCTAGCTTTCTTTTTATTTTCTTTGTTCTCCTTCTTCTTTTTCACATCTGGTTTCGCCATTTAAAATTTGTTTTTGCACTTCGTATTTATTTATTTTTCCTTCTAATTGTAACTATAACCGATTACAGTCATGATCTGTTCTGATTTCTAGGTTTTTTTCCCATATCTGTTTAAGTAACCGGGTATAATGGCGTCTAATTCTTTTTATTCATATCTGATTTTTTTTAGATCTAGTTGCAACTAGTTACAATAACGATTAATTGAGATTTGTTTGTTTATATCTGATTTTGTTTTCCCACCTGACTAAGTAACCAGGTATCATGGCGATTGAGTTTTTTTTTAGATCTGAATATGTAACCAGTTACAATTACGACTAGTTTAGCTTTTTTGTTTGTGATCCTATTTGTTTCCAAGTTTGGAAAAGTAACCGGTTACCATCACAATTGGTTTTTTTTTTTCATATCTATTTTGTTTTTCAAACCTAGATGTAACCAATTACCTTCACAATCAATTTAGTTTGTTTTTTTCATATCAACTTTTTTTTTTTTCAAATATCATTAATTAACCAGTTACAATTTAGTTGATATTTTGATAATGGCACATTACTAAAAAAATGAAAAGTATTTTTATAGTTGTAACTAGTTACTACAATACCACTTAAAAAATAAAACTGATTTTTATTGTTATAACTAGTTACCACACATCACTACAAAAAATTAACAGTAACACAGGATTACTACCACAAAAAAAAAAATCAAAATTGTTTTGATAGTGGTAACCAGTTACTACAGATAAAATATTGATTGAAGAAGATAAAAAACGGAAGAAAAGAAGAAGAAATGGGAATAAAAAGTATGGTGATGAAGGTCTCAGATTTTTTTCTTCAAAAAATTATGTAAAAAAAATATTTTATAAAATATGAATGATAAAAAATAATAGAAATAGATTAAAATTATAAAAATAATCTCAAAACATATCAAAACTAACTACTAAAAATGTATAAAAGATAAAATATGGTATACAAATAAAATTTTACAAATGTATGGGAAACAAACTCCCATAAAAATGTAAAGAAAAAAATATGCCATAAAAAAATTAAGGAAAAAAAACTGTATATTTTTCAAAGTTTAAGAAAAAATCTCATATTTTGTGTAATTTATTCTATAAGTAATGTCGCTTTGTTAAATTTATTTTTATTTGGGTAGGTAACCATTTGGTACCCTATGTTTTTGTAAAGTATCATTTTAGTACTATGTGTTTACAATAATGCTCATTTGGTACCCTGTATTTTGAAATCAAACATATTTGGTACCCTAAACTCAAATTTAATTGATAAAATTTTGCCAATTTAATCAAACTGCTATCAATTATATGAGTTCCAAATTCAAATTTAATTACTTAATTACATATAATTGATGTATGTTTGGTCATATTGATAAAATTTTATTTATCAAATCTAAGTCTATGATAGCAAATATGTTATATGTATGATTTTAAAATTCAGGATATCATATGAGCATTATTAAAAATAAAGACTACCAAAACGATAATTTACAAAAAAAAAAAAAAAACCAAATAAGTAAATTCTCTTTTTATTTTAAAAAATACATGCCGTACAAATAATTAAGCTGTTATTGCTTATTAGTAAATATTTTTTTACTGAAATATATAAATCGATATTCTAACCATCCTATCCTCGATACAGTAGTATTACGTGCTTCCTCATTTTTTTTCTCCTCCCTTCCAAAATAATCACTCAAAAATACTTTAAATTTGAAAATAAAATCTTTTTTACAAAACTATACTTTATTAAATTAATAAATTGGTATACCTCATTCTCAAGAAAAATAAATCAGCTCGAGATTTTTCTCTAGGTCAAGAAATTAGTTCGGGGAATGATTATTATATAACTTTTGAAGAATTATTTGTCTTACAATATATTACATTGAAATTAAAAGACAAGTGTAGAAGTTCAACATGCGGGTCATGGTGACTAAACAACTCAATTAAGGCATTATGAAAGCCCGCTGACATCTGTTAGTATTTGTCATTTTGTCAACGGATATTCAGCTCGAAGTGTTTCTATTACTTCAGCTTGGATGGATTTCATGTGTATAAATCAGCTCGAATATGCATAACATGATAACAAAATTTGAATAAATATATAAGTTTGAATTGTAAATCGATTCAACTTTTCAAGGGATTAGAATGCACATTTTTTTCCATGGGGACGGCCCCGCATGTACCTGCCCAAGGGTGGGAATTCCCCGTCAAAATGGGAAACGAAGTGGGGATGGAGGTGGGGATTATAACGTCCTAGTTACCTCATAACAGTTACTGTGAACGTTGAACTGTGAATTTAACTCGCTAACCGAGTTCTTTGGTTAAAAACGTACTTCTAGGTGTTATTAATAAGTTAAGGTGGAAAAATCAATCAAAAGAAAATGAAATATTTTATTTAAAACATAAAACTGTTCATGGGCCCATAAAAAAAATGTTTACAAGTTGTTTACGATACAAAACGGTCATTACTGTGTAAAATTTACAACTCGCCGATCTAAGCAGCAACAATAGGGTAAACCCTCTAGTTCCCCTGAGAACTCCTTGGCCTTGGTGGTCAAGCGGTCGCATATGTAAACAGCACCACCTAAGCTCTCCACTCAAGGCTGGGTGAGTTTTTCTTTCCCTTTACCTGCACCACATAGCACCCATGAGCCAAAGTCAAGCAAGAAAACACAATATTACATGAATATAATATCAACAATGATCGTAATGATCATTCAGGACTTTCAGTCCAAAATCAAGGAGTGACAATTGTAAGTCACTAAGGTGGGTTCCGTTCCCATTAGCCATGTGACGATAGGGTCACCTGGGCTTTACAAATAAGTGATCATTTCACTAGCTTATCAAGATAGGTGTTTGATGAACTAGTCACCAGTATAACCTAACGCATGACCATAGAGTCACAACCATGGGATTCCGCTCCCTGGCCACGTGACAAACAGTCACCTAGGCCTTAGGCCCTGGCTCTGAGTAACTACTCTTAAACTAGTCAAGTGCTTATAATTTTCATCGACCTTAGGGCCGGTCCAGCATTGTACCTAAATATCCACGGACTACTAACGGGCTGAGAAATGGCATAATTATATCGGCCACGTGGATGTCACGTCCCAGAGCTGCTGTTACCAGGTCCTACCTCTTTAGCTCGAGGTAACCAAAGGCTTAATGAGATTACTAAGGAGTCGGGTTAGGAGCATGGGCACCACGACCTGAGAGTACATCAAGCTCGAGGTGCGAGCTTGACTTGGCACCTCTGACCCCTTATAAAGTCAACCACGCAATGTAAACGTGCATATATCAGACATCACGTGTCTGATGCATCCCTGAATTCTCTGACACGCAGCATAAACGTGCGTGTTCAGGCACCCGCGACTGGGTTGGGTCGTGCGGCCCATTATCCCCCTTTACCTATTGATTAGACCACACTTCATTTGTCAGGTTTTAGGAATTAATCATGAATGTCACATAAGTGACATGATGGGTAAGAAGGTCACAGGATGACCTCCCTTGCCAACTCCTAGGTGCCCTCTCCCTATAAATAGGGAGACCCTGAGAGTTGCAAGGGGTTGGATTCTTTGGTCTAAAAAAAAAAAGACCCTATAAAGAATATCATAAAGATAGCAATAATATTGGCTGGTGGACTAGAATGATTTTAACTTTTGAACCACTTAAAAAAGTATTTGTGTCACCATTTTACTTTGAGATCATTCATCTATTACGGTTCATTACTTAGCACTAATCCCACTCTTTATTCTATTAATTATCTGTTGCTGAAGAACCGCGTCAACAGTTTGGTGCTTTCATTGAGAGCTGTTAGATTGGTGCTATCGCAAATACCCAACCATGGTAATCACTCGCTCAAGACATGGTAACAAGGCGGACCAATGTGATGGACAGGAGGCCCATCATGCCGCCATTTCCGATGATCAGAACCCTGAGGTTCAGCAGCGGCCAGACAAGCAGCCAATAGGCCAAGACGACACTGGAAGTTTGGCTCCCCGGCCACCCAATCCGAACCCAGATTTCTACACGGCGGTGGAAATGGAGAATGCATAGCTGAGGAGTAAACTGGTAAACTGGCGAAAGCTAACCAGCAGATTCAAGAGGTTTTGGCCCAACTACCCCTCTTACAACCGACGCTAATGTCGGAAAGAGGCAAGGCGAGACTCATAAGTCCCGCCGGGGTAATCGGTCCAGGCCTAACCTGTAACTCCCATTTCTTTTTACAAATACATTATAACAATTATGAAAAATAAGAGAAGATATTTTTATTCATACTTTTGAGTGCATTACAATGCTGACCGAATGCTAGAGCTATTAAGTAAAGTGGAAGAATAACTAATGAATATGTAACTATAACATTCATGAGCATTTCATTAGTATAATACCCATAGAATGATGCTAAATACAAGCAAACAATCACTAAAGTTATGAAAAATAAAGAGAAATTCATGATTAGATGATGAATTTTATCTAGAAGGTTAAGAGATGAAGAAGTTGTGCAAGTAAATGGTTGAAATAACAAGTATTTATAGGACAAAAACTAGCCGTTTATGACCGTTGGTGAATAGTGATCCTGACTGTTGGGGATATAGTTGTTTTCTATTATGGGATTTTAACAATTCTAAGTTATTGGAGTAACTAACAGGTGGGAATAAATAATTTATGGGTGTTAGATAATCATTTTCAGAAAGTTTGTGAGTCAAAAATGTTAAACTAAGTAATATAAGAAGATTGGGAAATTTTCATTTTTTTACTATTCACCGGGTACTATTCGTAGTGGGTCTCACAGTGGGGTCCGCAAGGGTCCCACAGTAGGGTCCACATGGGTCCCACAGCGGGGTCCACCCCATGGTTCCCACATGATGATGCAGTAGTGATATAATGATGACTTTAACAAACCACCATGTTTATATTTTGAATATTTTATTATTCCACTATGCTTTATATTTTAAATATTTTATTAGCATAGTAACCCAAAATTTTCTTATAAATAGCCCTTCCAAAACTCATCTTGAAATCACAAAAAACCTCATTTTCCTTTCTCTTACTCTACCCAAAAATCTTCTTAACACCCTTCTAAAGTTCTAAACCTCGGCGAAGTTCTGTCCGAAATGCTAGCCTACGAAAACCTTTTAGGTAAGCTCTTTCCCGAGCCTTTCTTTTCAGTTATTTAGTTATTATATATGTGTAGATTATTTTACTATGCCGTTATAATGCAAAAAGTTATATATAGATTATTTTACTATGCCGTTATAATGCCAAAATTTATATATAGATTATTTTACTATGTCGTTATAATGCCAAAAGTTATATATAGATTATTTTACTATGCCGTTATAATACCAAAAGTTATATATAGATTATTTTACTATGCCGTTATAATGCCAAAAAAAATTTATATATAGATTATTTTACTATAATGCCAAAATTTATATATGGATTATGTTACCATGCCATTATAATGCCAAAATTTATATAGATTACTTTACTATGCCATTAAAATGCTAAAATTTATATATGGATTATTTTACCATGTCGTCATATTTTACAATGCCAAAAATTGAAATATAAACTATTTTTTTTATGTATCGTTATAATACTAAACTTATATAGGCTATGGTCACACTTTGGATTATTTTGACTTTTATTATATGACCTTATTCCCTATTATTATGGACTGATACTATGACCTGGACATTTCCATATGACCATAATCACGACTTTTAGACCGGGATCTTGCCATGGACAAATTATAGTATGACCATATGCCTGGACATAAAATAAACAATGAAATAAGAAGAAAAGAAAAAAAAAATAGAATAACAACAACTATAAACTAAAATTACATCAAGTAGATTTTATGTAAGTTAATAGTTTGTGTTTTTATCAGGAAGCTAACAATTTCGGTTGTTTTATCAAGACGCAAGGTAAGTAGAATCCTCATCTACAATACAAGTCTTTTATGTGTCCTATGTGCATTTATATGCTTTATATGATATCCTTCCATGTTCTTATGCATAAGTTATTTTCAAGAATGTTATATTTATTATGCATAAGCACGCTTAATGTTCACAAACAAGTTATTGAAAGTATTAAAGTAGAGGTGCTGCTTGGGAGACCTAAGTCCCAAATAAGTAAGGAGGGAGATGTACTTCCCTATATATGATGAATGTTTATGAGGGAGAAATTCCCTCTTATCATGTTTATGTTTAGGTGGGAATGTGATTCCCTATGTAATGCCAGCAGCAGCATCCTCTAGGGCCCAAAAGAAAGGAAAGTGAAAGAAAGAAAGAAAATACATAACATATTGCACGTTTATTTTAATGCATATGAGGTAGTTATTCTATTTACTGAGCCTTAGCTCATCAGATAATGTTTTGTATTGTAGGTAAGAGGCCCCAAATATAAATTGTTGATGAGTATACGTGGAGCCAACATGACTGTACATATGGGGCTGACCTGAAGGGAGTGGAGTTCTGCTATGCTATTTTATAAATAAACGAGAAACTTGATTTTATAACTATATTTCATTAAAAGTATTTTGTGAACTTTATAATTTACTTAAATTTTTAAAAGTATTTCATGAACGTTGTAATTTATATAAAGCTTTTCAATTTATTGGTTTGATACATCTTCATTTCTACGTTAAGGTGTAGTAACGCCACGAAAATTATTTATAAAAGTATTAAGATTTGTATGTAAGATAAAGTTTTTATTTAGTTGTGAGTATTGTACGGTTTGAAGTTATGAACATTAGTTTATGTATTGTTTAATAAAGTATTTTGTAAATTCAGAATTTCAGTAGTGTTATATTCAGGTAAAACTTTGTTTTTACACTATATATATGTATGTTAAGAAAGGATGTCATTACATAACCGGTCGGTCAGACCCCCGACATCAAACTCTACTCCCACATCGCACCACCGGGAGACCACTTTTGAGGAACTACCTAGAGTCGAGCAACAGTACAGCCAATCGGTCTGGACCACAACTCCCAGCTCACTTCCGCCCTCGAGCGCGTCCAGGAGGGCTCGAGGGAGCTCGCGAAGGAGATCCGGGGAGGGCTCACAGCAACAGCTCACCCCGGCCAGCCGTCCTGCGCCCCGCTCAGACCGCCGAGCATAGGACCTAGAGGTTGGTAGAGCCGAGCGGGCCCGACCTAACCTGATCCGCCCTGACGGGACCAGAATTGCATCTCCAGTCAGGCATCCTCCTTCACCGATAAGATACCAGTCTCCTCCCCAGCCAGTCCGAGACATTCCGGCTCATGGGAGCAGTAGGAGAAATCCTCCTTCCGTCGGACCTTCCCATCGTAGCCGAGCGTCCAGAGAAGTCCCGGATCCTCATCCCCAGAGGCAGGCTCTGAGCTTCTCAAATGGGAGCTATTGGACCGGAAACCGTCGAAGTGATCTTTCCGGCGGAGACCTGCACCAACGTTTGAGCTCGGCGCAAAGTCCTCAGGCTGCCCCGAGGGGCGACCTCCGAGATCGTCTAAACTCTTAAAGGGGAGACCCGGTGGGAAACGGCAGCCGCGCTCGCCAAAGGGAAGACCTGTCCGAAGTACGCGCAGCGGGAACGTCCCATATAACCTATCTCAAGATAGGAGGGACAATAACCCGCCAAACGCGTACAATGGATCCGGAGCTGTTGAACAGCCCTGGAACAACCAAGGAAATCAAGACAAAACCCTTGAGCGTCTGGCTCATATCGAGGAGCTGATGAGGAAGCTCCTATCAGAAAAAGAAAAAGATGAATATGATTCAGGGGATGAACTTGAGCTCTTCGCCCCCAGCATAGCAGCAACGGCATATCCGCCTGGTTTCTGTATGCCTCACTTGTCCAAGTTCAACGGAGACGGGGACCCGTCAGATCATCTGGGTATGTTCAATACCTTGATGATGGCCCACAACATTGGTCCCGAGCTGAGGTGCCTAATATTTCCATCCACCTTGACTGGGGCAACCAGACAATGGTTCAAACAGAGTAAGAAGCAGTCAATCAGCTCGTGGAAAACTTTCTCTACTGACTTCAAGAGAGCATTCCGAGCCTCCCAGGCTGCCCGCGTCAAGGCCAACACCCTGGAAAACGTAAGGCAGCAACCCGACGAGCCTCTGAAGGCTTACCTGAGCAGATTCGCAAACGTCGCTGCTCGGGCCAGAGACACAGATGACAGCTCCAAGCTCATGGCTTTGAGAACAGGAATCCTCGTCGGGGGAGGACTCTGGAAAGAAATACAAAGGAAGGGAGTCAACATCGTAAATGAATTCCTAAATAGGGCCCAGGGATGGATCAACCTGGAGGAGCAGCAAGCCTCAACCGCAGGAACCTGCCAGGTTCCTAAACAGCCCGCTGGAGTGGGAACGGAGGTCGCGACAGCGACCCAGACCGTTACACAGAATAACCAGTTTGGTGGAGGCAAGAGAAAGGGGAACGGCAAGGGCAACCAGCATGGACCAAAGAAGAACAAGTCCGGAGAAAAATTTAAGCCGGTATACGCGACTTATACCGAGCTCACCCACTCTAGGGAGAACATCTTCCTAGCAAATTCTGCTCGCCTCCCCTGGAAGAAGCCGGAGCCGTTAAAGCACCAGAAGGGAAAGCGAGACCCTTCCAAGTTTTGTCGGTTCCACAACGACATTGGCCATAATACCGATGACTATAAACACCTGAAGGATGAGATCGAAACTCTCATCAGAGCCGAACCCTTGGCTCAGTATGCGCAGAATAGAGTTCCCGCAGGACATCAAGCTCCGGAAGTCCCGGTCAGTCAGCCCGGGTCTCGGGTAGATCAGGACGTCCCTCCTCCCGTGATAGGATGAGAGATCTCCACGATCTCTGGAGGTCCCTATCTGGCTGGTACGAGCAGAGGTGCCCAGAAGAGATACATCAACGAACTTAAGGCTCATAATGCAGTAGAGTTCATCCCGGAGCAGCATCTACCAAAGCAACAATGATTGGAGAGGCAACCAATCATATTTACTGAAGAAGATGCCATCCACGTCCAGTTCCCTCATAACGACCCTCTGGTCGTAGCTGTGTAGCTCGCTAATCGGAGGGTTAGGAGAGTGCTGGTTGACAATGGGAGCTCGGTAAACCTACTGTTCCGGTCCACGCTGGAAAAGATGGGTTTGTTTGTCACCGAGCTGAAAGCCACCTCCATGATGCTTTACATATTCTATGGAGAAGGATCAGCGGCAATAGGAACGATCGAGCTGGTGTTCACCTTGGGAGAGGGACCTCGGACAGTCTCGAAACTCCTTGAGTTTGTGGTCATCGATTGTCCCGCCGCGTACAATGCCATTTTGGGTCGACCTACGCTAATAGCGTTTGAAGCCGTTACCTCCATCTGCCACCTCATGCTAAAATTCCCCTCTTCCACGGGGATATCCACGGTCCGTGGCGATCAACTTGCTGCCAAGGAATGCTACAGCATTTCTATGAAGGGAAAATTAAAACCCGGGCAGTTAACGATGACCGTCCAAGGTGAAAATGAGGAATCTCAGGAACCTTTGCCTGATCCTGAGACTGAAAAACCTTAGAGTGCCGAAGGGGAAAATATTGTCTTAAGTGATGATATTGACCCCAGAATAGGCGAGGATAAATCCGAGCTCCAAGCTATCGAAGAGCTCGAGGAGGTAAATATCGATCCACAGAATCCCTCATGGATGGTAAAGCTCGGGAAAAATCTATGTGGCAAGAGGAAGGCGGAGCTGATTGAGTTCCTGCAGGAGAACCTGGACGTGTTCGCATGGTCTCATGAGGACATGATGGGGATCAGTCCGAGCATCATCATGCACACCCCCCATTTGGATAAGAGCGTGCCTGCGAAATCTCAAAAACAGAGGCGCCTAGGAACGACCCGAGCTAAGGCCCTAGAAGAGGAAGTAGCCCGGCTAGAAAAGTGCGGCTTTATCCGTGAGGCTAAGTTCCCGGTCTGGGTCGTCAATCTTGTGTTGGTCCCAAAGCCCAACGGGAAATGGCGGACCTGCATCGACTTCTCCGATCTGAACAAAGCTTGCCCCAAAGACTGTTTTCCCTTGCCAAGGATCGACCAATTGGTGGATGCCACGGCGGGACACGAGCTCATGTCCTTTATGGATGCATACTCGGGATATAATCAGATCGCCATGAATCCAGCGGACCAGGAGCACACTAGCTTCATGACCCCAACTAACGTTTATTGTTACAAGGTCATGCCGTTCGGGCTGAAGAACGCCGGAGCTACATACCAGAGATTAGTAAACAGGATGTTTGCCAACCAGATCGGGAAGAATATGGAAGTGTACGTTGACGACATGCTGGTCAAGTCGAAAACTGCCGATAACCATGTTTCCGACCTAGAAGAATGTTTTAAGATACGGAGAGAATACGGCATGAGGCTTAACTCGCAGAAGTGCACTTTCGGAGTCGCCTCAGGAAATTTCCTGGGTTTCATTGTCAATACCAGAGGAATCGAGGCAAACCTCGATAAGATCAGGTCATTGCTCAAGCTGCCCTCACCTCGGTCGCGAAAAGACGTTCAAGGCCTGACAGGAAGGGTGGTGGCCCTTAATCGGTTTATTTCTAAGTCTACCGACAAGTGTCTGCCATTCTACAACCTGCTCCGGGGGAATAAGAATTTCGAGTGGACCGAGGAGTGCGAACGTGCCTTCCTCGACTTGAAAGCACATTTACCCGAACCACCCGTACTGTCCAAACCAACGGCAGGAGAGCCTCTTTTCCTTTACCTAGCCGTCACAGAAGATGCAGCTAGTGCCGTGTTAGTCCGAGAAGAAGACCGGTCTCAGAAACCAGTCTATTACATTAGCAAGAGGCTTCTCGGAGCTGAGTCCCGGTATCCGTTGATGGAGAAGATGGCTTTCTGTAACGCCCTGGCTACCCCAGAACAGTTACGGTGAACGGTGGACCGGAAATTTGACTCATTACCTGAGTCCTTTGGTAAAAAACGTGCTCTAAGTGTAATTAGCAGGTTAAGGTACAAAACCAATAAAAAGGAAATGGAGATTTTATTACAAACTGCTCTGCAGAGCTAAACAAAACATTTACAAGTGGTTCTCAGTACAAAATGGTCACTAGTGTCTGAAATTTACAATCCCGCCGACCTAAGCGGCAAAAATAGGGTAAACCCCCTATTTCCTCTGAGAACGCCTTGGCCGTGGTGGTCAAGCGGCCGCATATGTACACAACACCACATCAGCTTTCCACTCAAGGCTAGGTGAGCTTTTCTTTCCCTTTACCTGCACCGCATAGCACCCATGAGCCAAAGCCCAGCAAGAAAACATAACACTTTCCATAACATCATCAAATGATTATCATTATAATCACACTGAGCATAAAGCTTTCAAACAAATGAATAACACATGATTTTAGCGGGAGAGTGGCTGTTGAGTAAGCCACTAGCCTCCAAGATCTCTTTTCTAGCGAGAGAGTGGCTTCTAGGTAAGCCACTAGCCTCTAAGCTCTGTTTTGTAGCGGAAGAGTGGCTGATGGGTAAGCCACTAGCCTTCAAGCTCTGTTTGTTCATCGACCCTCAGGGTCGGTCAGGCATTAATGCTCCTTGAGTCATTCAATGCTAGTAGTCGATTAGATCTAATCTCTGTTGGCTTGCGTGATTCACGCTAAGGCCGTTCTGACAAGTAAGTCAGCGTTTCTGACCTGTGTCCAGTAACACTGCCGAGCCTGACAAATAAGTCACAGCCTCACAGCTGATACTAACACTTTTGTCGATTCTGTATTCAATCCATGTCCATATTTATACAATCAACATGCCTCACAAATATCCATGCATGTCACACTTGGGGCGCAGTTTTCTTACCTTTGATTCGAGCTAGAATGAGCAAAAGAACAACCTTTGAGAACGGTTTAGCTTTTAGTCCTTTAGCGGTTACCTAATCACAACACATTTGGGATACCATTAATAATCAAGATAATAAAGGGTCTCAAACCATTATCTAACCTCCAAGAGATCAATCCAAACTAATCCAAGTAGCAAGGACACTCCCGAGGCCTAAAACTAGGTTTCCGGGGTCAAAACGAGCAAACGGGGCGAAAACAGGGCAAGGGCTGCGGCCCTAGCACCTTGGGCCGCGACCCCCAGGGTTCCCAGAGGTTAGGGCCGCGGTGCCCCTCATCAAGGGCCGTGGCGCCCAGCGAGCACAAGCTCCCCACCTGCTTCTTCAAAGAAGGGCCGCGACGCCTCAAGAACAGGGCCGCGGCGCTCCACCCTGGGCCATTCCCAACCGCGTTTCTAACACTCCAAAGCCTCCAAAATCATCCCTAAACATTCCCCAATCATCAAGACAAAGTTCCCAAGCTTCCCCATGCATCAAAACCCTCAAAACCCAAGGCTCGAACAAACCGAAAACTCAACAATTCACAAAATCAATTCAAAGCTTAGAAACTCGAAAAAAACTCAAAACCTAAACTTCGATTACCTTCAATTGGGTTGTTTTCCATCGAATCCTTCGCTTAAGAAGCTTCCAATCTTCCCTAGGATCGCTATGCCTCGATCCTCACTCGATTCCGACTCCTAGAACTCAAGATTTCGTCAAAAAGGCTTAAACGGTAAAACGAACTTTGAAAAGGGAGAACGGGAGGTTTTCTTATCGTATGTTCTATCTGATAAGCTACTTCAACCTTAAGTAACCTCAAATAAAACCTAATGCTCGGGGTCATGAAAACACCCCCGGGGACATTATAGTCAAAACCTCCAGAATTTCACCCTGATCTCAAATATTCCCAATTTATCATCAAATGAACATTTCTGTTACCCCAAAATTGACCCCATTATGGTAAAACCGCTAATCCACTAAAAATAACCGTCTCATGTTGCTTAGCTCGAATATATCTCCACAATAATGAAATCTCATTCACAAATCACATCATGCACCCAAATACACAAATTACCCTCAACGGGCCAAATTATCACCATACCCCTGTAATTGTAAATATGGACTCATATGCATGCATTTCACATCATATCATAATATAATCAACATATACATGCATTTAATCAATTAACAACATATTTAAGCAAGTATGGCCCTCCCGGCCAACTCTTCATGCCGTTAAACACATTGGAGAATTTGGGGCATTACACTTTCTGTCTCATTACGGCCTCCTGAAAGCTCAGGCCGTATTTCCAGTCCCACTCAATACATGTCATAAGCGATCAACCTTTAAGGTAGGTTTTGCAAAAACCTGAAGCATCGGGACGTCTATTGAGGTGGGCTATTGAGCTCAGCCAGTTCGAGATTTTGTACACTCCGCAAACTGCAATAAAAAGCCAGGCCCTGGCTAATTTTGTAGCAGAGTGCACAGGATTCCAAGAAGATCCTGTGGAAGATACACCCCAGGCCTCCTTAGTCCAGGCCTCATGGAAGGTCTTCGTAGATGGCTCATCTAACGAGAATGGATCCGGGGCTGGAATCATTTTGATATCCCCAGAAGGACATAGATTCCACTCAGCGTTGAGATTCAGATTCAAGGCATCCAACAACGTGGCTGAATATGAAGCTTTACTAGTCGGGCTAAGGGTGGCCCAGGAGCTGAAGGCCAGCTTCGTTCAGTGTTAGAGCGATTCCCAGCTCGTGGTAAACCAGGTGCTAGGTGAATACCAAGCACGGGGAACCAAGATGGATGCTTACCTGGCCAAGGTAAAAATCGAGCTGTCCGCATTTGAACGGGGCTCAATCAAGCAGATACCTCGGGAGCAGAACGCCAACGCAGACGCCCTCGCAAAGCTTGCTACCTCCGGGGAGACGAAGACTTTAGGGTTAGTACCGGTAGAATTCTTGGAGAAACCAAGCATAGAAGAAGTCGGGGCAGAGGTCGAGATGATCGACGCCAGACCAACCTGGATGACCCCCATCCTCGAGCATCTCACAGCAGGAAAGTTACCTGAAGAGCGTAATGAAGAGAGTAAAGTAATGTTGCGGTCTGGGCCTGTTCGGTGGCGGTGGACGATTTGGTCGGGATTAAACCTAGCAAGCCTTAAGTCTGCAATGGCCCTATCTAAATCCCTAAACAGATAAGGATTACCTTGGCCAGAGGGGCCGGCTGTTGCCCCGGACTGGGCCCTCTCCACGTTTGCTTCTTGGGCGACCTCCAAAGCTCGCCTCCGCCGCACGAGGGGCACCTCGTCCTCCTCATCCTCATCATCTCTCGCGGCCCCCTCCTTGGGGATGGGCGCCATCTCGCGAGCAGGAGGGAGACCCCGCAGTCTCCTCAAGGCCAAAGTCTGGCCCAGAGAGATTAGCTTGCACGCCTGCATCGTCTCGTTGGACACGAGCTGGCGATAATCCTTTTCGCTTGGGGGCAGCCCCGCCAAGGTCTCGTATTGACCCCCAAGGGTCACGGACTTGGCCGTCCTCGCGAAAATAGCTGCATGATTGTTTCTAAGTCAAGAACGTATAAAAGAGGCTAATCGACAAATTAACTTACGAGCTGAGAATGGAAGGTACTTACGAGGGCGGTTGAAATAGTGGTGTTCACAGTTGCGAAACCCCTTGTACATAAAGAACTGGTCTTTAAAGTCGTTGGGGTGGCTGGGCAGCTCGATGACCGCAACTGAATTTGGAAAAAGGGTCAGGTAGTAGAACCCATCGCCTCACCCCCGCTGCTCCGGGCTGGTCTTGAGGCAGAAGAAGTAGAGGATGTCCGTTGGCGTGGGGACCTCCCATTCCTGCTTCAGGTATAAATATTTCAGCCCCGCTAACAAACGATATGAGTTAGGGGGGAGCTGGAAAGGATCTAGCTTCGCATAATTTAGAAAATCCGCGAAGTACTGGTCCAATGGAAGGAAGGCCCTAGCCTTGAAATGCTCATCGCTCCAGGCGGCGTATTCCTCGTCGAGCGACGTGCAGCTCCGCTCACCTTCAAGGGGAGGTCGGGCGTCCAGGGTGCCCCTCCAAATCTCGATGTTGTGGGAAAGGAAGATCTTATTCACTTTCCCCTGGGTGGTGACCTTCGAGGCGATCCTCTCGGCCTCGAAGAAAGCGTCGGGCCCCACCTCGACCTCCTTCTCCACAGCTGGACCGAAGACGGGGATTAAGGAGTCTGTGGCCACTTCCTTTCCCTTGTTGGCTTGCTGGGAAGATGAGCTGCCAGCACTCTTCTTGGGCGCGCTCTTCTTTGGTCCCATCTGGTCGCCTAGCGAATAAAAGAAGAAAATTTTGAAAAGGGCGACCTAAGCATAAAAAAGAATCTAGCGCGAAGTGTTTCCTTTACACGGGCTGAGGTAATCTCAGCCCGTGGAGAGTGAGACCACGCGGTTCTATGAACACGCGCCTGCGCTCCCAACGGGTCCCCGATTACTCGGAATCCGTGTGTCAGGAGGGTCAGAGTAAAAGTTTGCCTTGGATGGGTCATGCTCCTAAATGGTTTTTTTTTCTACGGTCGGTGCCCTAGGATAAAAACCTACGCGTATCATACCAACAAAAAACCAGCAAAATAATGCATGCTATTACAGAGATAACTTACCTAAGCAATAGTGAGGAAAAAATTTAAAGCATGCACAAACGGAGGACTCATAAGAATGTTTTGCTGTAGTAAGACGGAAAGGGTCATCTGGGTTGGAATCCTGCTGGGATTGCTGGTGCCGAAGTCTCGAAGGAGTTCTCGTGCCTGAATTTTTGGAACGCTGAGAACAGTGACCAGAAGAAAGAGAGGGTTTTTGAGACTGAGAAGAAAGAAGAAGATGAGAAAATGAGAAAATTTTCAAATGAACGGGTAGCCCATGCGAAAGGTGGCCACCCCTTTTATATACGTAAAAGGCCAAAGGAGGAGGGCCATTGGATTGCCTTGATGTAGGATACGAGGATCACTACTCGAAAGGCGAAACGACGGCCGAATATAGGCTAGGCCATATAATGCGGTTCTCGGAAGACGTACCGTCACCAACCATGATGCTCCACGTATTTGATACCAGCATAATGGGCGGAATGTGAAGAGTCCACAAAGAAGCCTAAAAGCCCCCACTGTGGCCCCAGGTGATGTCATATGCCACGAGCAGGGGCTTGGGGGGCAAATGTACACCCTAAATATCCACAGAATATTAACGGGTTGAGAAATGGCATAATTATATCGGCCACGTGGATGTCACGTCCCGGAGCTGCTGTTACCAGGTCCTACCTCTTTAGCTCGAGGTAACCAAAGGCTTAATGAGATTACTAAGGAGTCGGGTTAGGAGCATGGGCACCACGACCTGAGAGTACATCAAGCTCGAGGTGCGAGCTTGAGTTGGCACCTCTGACCCCTTATAAAGTCAACCACGTAATGTAAACGTGCATATATCAGACATCACGTGTCTGATGCATCCCTGAATTCTCAGACACGCAGCATAAACGTGCGTGTTCAGGCACCCGCGACTGGGTTGGGCTGTGCGGCCCATTATCCCCCTTTACCTATTGATTAGACCACACTTCATTTGTCAGGTTTTAGGAATTAATCATGAATGTCACAGAAGTGACATGATGGGTAAGAAGGTCACGGGATGACCTCCCTTGCCAACCCCCAGGTGCCCTCTCCCTATAAATAAGGAGACCCTGGGAGTTGCAAGGGGTTGGATTTTATGGTCTAAAAAAAAAAGACCCTGTAAAGAATATCAAAAAGATAGCAATAATATTGGCTGGTGGACTAGAAGGATTTTAACCTTTGAACCACCTAAAAAAGTATTCATGTCACCATTTTACTTTGAGATCATTCATCTATTACGGTTCATTACTTAGCACTAATCCCACTCTTTATTCTATTAATTATCTGTCGCCGAAGAACTGCATCAACAAGCATTAATGCTCCTAGAGTCATTCAACGCTGATATCAATTAGATTTAATCTTTTATCGGCTCTGCGTTCATGACGCTTATGCCATTCCTGACTCCCAGGTCAGTAATACACGACCAGTGCCGATTCTGAATAGTTAGTGCCATACACAAGTAAGCAAGATTCGCTAAGCATTTAATATGCAATCAATGTCCACATTTAATAACCAACATGCCTCTATAACAATCACGCATGCCATATACACAGGGTGCAGTTTTCTTACCTCAGGCTCGAGCAAGAAATAATATAAGAACGACCCTTGAGAACGATCGACATTTTAGTTCCTTAGCGGTCACCTAGTCATAACCAATTGGAATCCATTAATAAAGTAAATCAATAAGAGGTTCATAATCTAAAAACCACGCTTCTGGGATCAATCCCGCACTCTCGGAAATCTCAATCTACCAAAACGGGGTAAAGGAACCAACCCTCGAGCCCTAAAAATAAGACTTGCTGAAATTGGCCTAGCGCTGGGGCGCTGACCCAAGGCAGAGAGGCCCTAGTCCCTGCCCTGCAAGTGCTGGGGCGCCAGGATTGGCACTGGGGCGCCAGCTTCAGACCAGAGAAATTTCTGACTTTCCCTCCTTGCGATTTCCCTTGAAACCAACCCTCAAAACCTTACCAAAACATCTAATTCAACCCCCAAACTTCATCTACATCACACCCACATCAAAACCCAAGCAATCTTACTCAAAAACCTCCACTAATTCCCAACTATCCACATCAAAATCTATAAGCTGAAAACTATAAGAAAAACAGAGCAAAGCTTATATTCATGGATGATTTCTTACCTCAAGTTGGTTTTGAGTCCTCTTCAATGGATGAACCAAGATCCTAAGCTCAAACCTTTAATTTCCTAGCTTATTTCTTCAATTTGGGCTTCAAAAATCAGAAGGAAGAAGGAGGAAAAATGGTGTACGGGTGAGGGAAAAATCTTGCTCTGTTTTGATTATGCTAATGACTTTCTACAACTTACCAAGGTCATACATATCTTTTTCCAAATAACCGAATTGCCATCCCTAGTCATTTAAAAGTTTCTAAAAACTCCCAAGGGTAAAATCCTCATCTTCCACTTATTTCGGTAATCATAATTAACACCCTCCAATTCCCGCTATTCTCGATATTCCCAAGTACCAAAAATTCATATCCCGTTACCCTTTAATTCCCAGCAACGTTCTAATCATTAAAACACTCCGAGACTCACCCCGAGCCTCGAACTTAATCCTGTTATGACTAAACCGCTAATTTATTCTCAAAGATCGTCTCATGCCGAATAGCTCGAACAAATCCACATTATAATGTGGCATTAACAATATATCACCGACATGCATACAAATATACAATTACACCCTCAACGGGCCAAATTACTAAAATATCCATGTCATGAAATGTGGACCCACATGCATGCATTTAACATCATATTATAATATAACTCACATAAACATGCATATAATAGTTTAATGGCATAATAAATCAATTATGGCCCTCCCGACCTACTAATCCAACCATTAAACCGCATTAAATGGAGGAGGGCAGAGATGGCACTCTCCGACCCGACAGGGACCCATTTAAATTTTTATTTATTTTTTAATTTTATGTATTTCATATATTTCTTTATGTGTTATTGTAGTATAGTAGTAATTTTTCAAAGAGTTTAAATTTTATTTGGGATAATATTTAGTATTTTAAATTATAATTATTATGTAATATTTTAAATTTTATGGAATTCACCTTTTTCTTTTAAAATTTATTTTATAAATAAATATGGCACCGTGGAGATTCCCCGTCCCACCCATTATGGTGAATAGACGAGGACGCGACAAGGACATGAATTAGAATTGTTTATGGGGGCGGGGATGGAGGACCACTTCCTGCCAATTTCCCGCCCCGTGTGCATCCCTAGATCAAATATTTAGTCTAAAATTATTTATTTGTATTTATAACAAATATCTTCTAATTTCTACCTGAAATCGTGGAAGAAAAATATAGGTCAATCCAATTATAAAAATGACTGGTTCATCTTCATTATTTTCCATGCACAAATTATTGTATTGAAAAAAAAATATTCGTAATAGGTAGATTAACCACGTAAAAATCTCGGTTTTCAAATTACTTATTTTTTATCTTTATAATTTTCATTGCTTAATTTCTCTTAAACTACATCAACATAAGCAAAATTAAAGTATAATTTGGTACTTTTTCGCAACTTTTTTTATTAAAACTCCAATTTTTATTTTTATTTCTAATTCTCTTTTTCCCCAACCGATTTTTCTTCATAATTAATATCTCATAATTTTTGTACAAGATTAATGCCACATTATTATTAATTAAAAATACACATGTTTAATTACCAAATTATTATAAAGTAAAACCTCTATATATTAATAATGTTGTGAGCAACATATTTTATTACTCTGAGGAGGTTATAACTCAATAAAATTATATATATAAAATATTGGAAATATACACATTTATATCTAAATTAAATAATAGTTAATAAAACATGTTAAATTTAATGTAAAACATTGATAAATAACAAAAATAACATAAATATATGGCTATAATATTTGAAATATACAAAGTTATTTTACAAAACTAAATTGATAACTAATTTTATCATGAATGTTTAGTATGTATAATATATAAATATATTTAATATTAAGTCAATTATTATTATGTGGAGGCATATTTACTAAACGCGAGACCAAGAAATATTATAACTTATTACAATGTAGATTTTATTTTTATTTATAACTGGTCACAAATTGTGGCTAAAGATTTTCATGACTATATAAGAGTTTTCCAATGTAGAGTAACATTTTATAGAGGTTTTCCTGCATTGTCATTATTTATGATTGTACGCCCTGATTTCCCACGGGCTATTAGCAAGCTGAGATATGGCCTAATTATATCAGCCACGTAGATACCACATGACCTGTAACGACCCGAATTTGCTAATCGGGCTAAGGGCCCTGATTAGTGTGCCTGGAGGGCAATAAATGATTTAATATGCTTTAATGTGTTAATGGGTGAATTAATGTGGATATATGATAGTGATGCATGTTTAGTGAGTTAAATGTGCATGTGGGCCCCGTCTGGATATTAGGGGCATGAATGTGATATATGTCATATGTGTGATATGTCTGTGCAGCACGATCCGAGACAGTCCTAGGGAGCGCTTAGCCAGAGGGTCACAACCGGGTTGAGATTCGAACTCGGGGTGAGTCGAGGGGTAATTTGGGTACTAGGTGTGTTATGGGATTATCGGGACATGAAAATAAATATTTGGAGATATATTTGAGGATAGAATGTCTAGGCGGGAATATTGGGAAAATTTACCATTTTGCCCTCGGGGACGTTTTGGTACCCCGAGCCTTGAGGTAACCATATAGACTTAAGCTAAATAAAACAAAAAGGAGGATTTACTTAGAAGCTTTGGGAAACCGACCTCTATACTTCTCCTTCTGAACTAAGCTTTGATGGGGTTTTAGTGTTGATATTGAGTTGGTATGTATGTGTTAAATATCTGGGTTTGATAGGTGAGTTTTGGGTGAATTAGCTTGAGGAAAGGTGTGGAAAAATGGTGGAAATCTGGGTTCGGAGGTGAGAGTCGCGACCCTAGGAGGGGTGCGCCGCAGCCCGTGTGCGCGCGCGGCCATGGGAGGCCGAGAAGCTCATGCGCGCGCTGCGGCCCGTGTGGGGGTCAGTGAGGTGCTAGCCTCTATTTCGAGGCTAGCCGCGGCTCTTGTGGGTGGGGCCGCGGCCCTTTGTGCCAGTTTGAGTTTTAAGGGTATTTTAGGCTTGGGAACTCAAGGGGTAAAGCTCGGGATGGATTATATCACCCGGATTGATAGAATTCAAGGACCCGGAGGTTAGGGTTATGGCTCTAAGTTATTTGTTGGATTAGAATTTGATGGATGGACATTGTTAATGTGTTATGACTAGGGTTTCAGCGAGGCTCACGTTGGAGGATTGTGCTCGGGGCATCGGTGCTCAGAAAGCTCGAAACTCAGGTAAGAGAACCTTTGTTCCCATAGAGCTTGTGTGCAGGGCTGAGCCCAATGTGTTTGAATGGACTGATATGCAGGGTTGAGCCCAGTGTGTTTGAATGGATTGATATGCAGGGCCGAGCCCAATATGCTAGGACTGCGGGGCATAGCCCTTTATCTGATTATGCTAGAATTCTATACTTGCTTGTTATGCTATGTGTATTATGATGTGAACGAATGATTTGAGCCGGGAACGGTGAAGACCGAGAACGGAGAAGGGCCGGAAACGGCAAGGGGCCGGGAGCAGCGTTAAGCACGTGGAGTGCGAGTTGCCAGGGCGAGTCCCTAGAAGGATACCTGGGATATCCTCACGGCGTGGTCCGCAAATCCAGGGCTTGGTAAACGCCTAGGACGGCTAGGCCGTATGTGTTTAGCCAATTGGTGGCCTATTTATATGCGTGATATGTGTTGCATATGTTATCTATGTGTGGGTTCTCTTGCTGGGCTTCGGCTCACAGATGCTCTATGGTCCAGGTAAGGGTAAAGAGAAGATCAACCAACCATGAGTATAGCAGGCGTGGGGCGGCATGTACATGTTTGGCCAGCCTGGCTGCCATGGCCAGAGAATTTTGGGAGATGTTTGTAAATAAACTTTGATTTTGTCGTCTAGTCGACTTGGTTTAGTTAATATGTTGTAAACATTTCTAAACTGTATTTTGGGATCCCAAGTGTAAACCTTTTATGATTTTCTATGGAAGCTACTATTTCTAAGGTTTTTCCTCTGTTTATAGCTTAATTACACTGTTTGATCTAAAACCTCGATTAGCGAGATGAGAGCATGTTTTTAAACTCACTTAGTAATGGCTCTAAGGAAGTAGGGCGTTACATGACCGGAGTTGTTGTCGTCAGGTCCTACCTCTTTAGCTTGAAGTAACCAAAGGTTCACCAAGATTATTTAAGGGCCGAGTCAGGAAAATAAAGACCACAGGTCAGGAAGGCGTCTAGCTCGGGAGCACGAGCTGGAGGTGGAAAGTCGTGACTCCTAATATAGTCAACCACGCAATGTAAACGTGCATATATCAGATATCACGTGTCTGATATATCCCTGAATTCTCAGACACGCAGCATGAACGTGCGTATTCAGGCACCCACGACTGGGTTGGGCCGTGCGGCCCATTACCCCCTTACCTGTTGATTAGACCGCACTTCATTTGTCAGGTTTTAGGAATTAATCATGAATGTCACAGAAGTGACATGATGTGTTAGAAGGTCACGGGATGACCCCCCCTTAACAACTCCCAGGTGCCCTCTCCTATAAATATGGAGACCCTGATAATTGCAAAGGGTTGGATTCGATTACATAACAAAATACCTTGTCATAAAAATACCAGAAATATAGCAATAATATTGGCTGGTGGAGTAGAAGGATTTTAACCTCTGAACCACCTAAAAATGTAGTTGTGTCACCAGTCCTTTTTAAGATCATTTATCTGTTTCGGTTCAGGATTAAGCACTAATCTCTTTCTCTTATTTTCTTAATCACCTGTTGGCGAAGGACTGCGTCAACAGTTTGGTGCTTTCATTGAGAGCTAGTCAGATTGGTGCTATCGTAAACATCCAACTATGGTGACCACTTGATCAAGACACGGTAACGAGGCGGAACAACATGATGGGCCGGAGGCTCATCATGCCGCCATCTCCGGTGAGCAAAACCTTGAAGTTTAGCAGTGGCCGGGCAAGCAGCCAATAGGCCAGGATGACACTGGAAGTTCGGCACCCCGGCCACCTAATCCAAACCCGGACTTTTACACGGCAGTAGAGATGGAGAACCTCAGCTGAGGAGTCAACTAGCGAAAGCTAATCAGCAGATTAAGGAGGTGTTGGCCCGACTACCCCCTCTTACAATCGATGCTAATGTCGGAAAGAGGCAAGGCGAGACTCGTAAGTCCCACCGGGGTAATCGTTACAAGCCTAGCCACTCGGTCAGACCTCCAATGTCCAACTCTACTCCCTCATCGCATCGCCGAGAAGCAAACTTCGAAGAAATACGCAGAGCCGAGTAACAATATAGCCGCTCGGTCCGAACTTCAACTCCCAGCTCACTGCCAGCCTCGAGCGCGCCCAAGACGGCTCGAGGGAATTCTAGAAGGAGATCCGGGGGGGGGGGGGGGCTCACAGCACCAGCCCATCCCGCCCGGCCATCCTGCGCCTCGTCCAGATCGCCAGGCACAAGGCCCGCAAGGTGGCAGGGCTGAAAGGCCCCCACCTAACCTGATCCGCCTTGATGGAACCAGGATTGCATCCCCGGTCAGACATCCTCCATCACCAATAAGATATCCGTCTCCTCGGTCTATTCGAGATATTCTAGCTTATGGAAGCAGCAAGAGAAACCCGCTAACCGCAGGACCTTCCCATCGTAGCAGGGCGCCCAGAGGAAGCCCAGACCCTCACCCCTAGAGGCGGGCTCCGAGCTTCTCTAACGGGAGCTACTGGACCAGAAGCTGCCAGAGTGACCTTTCTGGCGGAGACCTGCGTCAACGCCTAAGCTCGACGCAAAGTCCTCACGCCACCCCGAGGGGCGACCTACGAGATCGCCTTAACTCTCACAGGGGGGACCCGGTAGGAGGTGGCAGCCATGCTCGCTCAGGGGGAGACCTGTCCGAGGTACGTAACGGCGGGAATGTCCCAAATAACCTATCTCAAGATAGGAGGGGCAATGACCCAACAAACGTATACAACGGATCCGGAGCTGTTGAACAACCTTGAATAACCAAGGAGATCAGGACAAAACCCTTGAGCGCCTGGCTCAGATGGAGGAGCTGATGAGGAAGCTCCTGTCAGAGAAAGAAAAAGACGAATATGATTCGGAGGACGAGCTTGAGCTCTTCGCCCCCAGCATAGCAGCAACGGCATACCCGCTCGGTTTTCGTATGCCGCACCTGTCCAAATTCAACGGAGACGGAGATCCGTCAGATCATCTGGGTATGTTAAATACCCTGATGATGGCCCACAACATTGGCCCCGAGTTGAGGTGTCTGATATTTCCCTCCACACTGACTGGGCCAGCCAGACAGTGGTTCAAACAAAGCAAGAAGCAATCAATCAGCTCCTGGAACACTTTCTCGACTGACTTCAAAAGGGCATTCCGAGCCTCCCAGGCTGCCCGCATCAAGGCCGACTCCCTGGCTAGCATGAGGCAACAACCCGACGAGCCTCTTAAGGCTTACCTGAGCAGGTTCGCGAACGTTGCCGCTCGGGCCAGGGATGTAGATGACAGCTCCAAGCTCATGGCTTTGAGGACTGGAATCCTCGTCAGAGGGGGACTCTGGAATGAAATACAAAGGAAGGGAGTCAGCTCAGTAAATGAATTCCTAAACAGGGCCCAAGGGTGGATCAACTTAGAGGAGGCCCAAGCCTCAGCTGCAGGAACCAGCCAGGTCCCTAAGCAGCCCACTGGAGTGGAAACGGAGGTCGTGACCGCAACCCAGAACGTTACACAGAATAACTAGTTCGGTGGAGGCAAGAGAAAGGGGAACGGCGAAGGCAACCAGCACGGCCCAAAGAAGAATAAATCCGTAGAAAAATTTAAGCCGGTCTACGCGACTTATACAGAGCTCACCCACTCTAGGGAGAACATCTTCCTAGCAAACTCTGCTCGCCTCCCCTGGAAGAAGCCGGAGCCGTTAAAGCACCAAAACGGGAAGAGAGACACCTCCAAGTTTTTCCGTTTCCACAATGACGTTGGCCACAATACCGATGATTGTAGACACTTGAAAGATGAGATCGAGACTCTCATCAGAGCTGGCCTCTTAGCTCAGTATGCGCGGAACAGGGTACCAACAAGCTGACCTGTTCCAGAAGTCCCGGTCAGTCAGCCCGGGTCTCGGGTAGATCAAGACGTCCCTCCTCCAGTGACAGGAGGAGAGATATCCACAATCTCGGGAGGTCCGCATCTGGTTGGCACGAGCAGGGGTGCCCAAAAGAGGTACGTAAACGAACTCAAGGCTCATAATGGAGTAGAGTTCATCCCCGAGCAGCCTCTACCAAAGCATCAGCGATTGGAGAGGCAACCAATCATTTTTACTGAAGAAGATGCTAGCCACGTCCAGTTCCCTCATAATGAACCCCTGGTCGTAGCAGTGCAGCTCGCTAATCGGAGGGTTAGGAGAGTGTTGATGGATAATAGGAGCTCAGTAAACCTTCTATTCCGGTCCACGCTGGAGAAGATGGGTTTGACTGTCGCCGAGCTGAAGGCGACCTCCATGATGCTGTATGGTTTTTCGGGAGAAGGATCAGCGGCTATAGGGATGATCGAGCTGGTGATCACCTTAGGGGAGGAACCTCGGACAGTCTCAAAACTCCTCGAGTTCGTGGTCATCGACTGCCCCGCTGCATACAATGTCATTTTGGGCCGACCCATACTTATAGCTTTTGAAGCCATCACCTCTGTTCGCCACCTCGCGCTGAAATTCCCTTCTTCCACGGGGATATGTACGGTCCATGGCGATCATCTTGCTGCCAGGGAATGCTACAGCATTTCCATGCAGGGAAAATCGAAACCCGGGCAGCTAACGATGGCCGTCCAAGGTGGAGGAGAGGAATCTCAGGAGCCTTTGACTAATCCTGAGATTGAAAAACCTCATAGCGCCAAGGGGGAAAGTATCATCCTAAGTGAGGATATTGACCCCCGAATAGGTGAGGACAAGTCCGAGCTCCAAGCTATTGAAGAGCTCGAGGAAGTAAACATCGTTCCACAAAATCCTTCACGGATGGTCAAGCTCGGGAAAAACCTCTGTGGCAAAAGAAAGGCGGAGCTGATCAAATTTCTGCAGGATAACCTGGATGCGTTTGCATGGTCACACGAGGACATGGTGGGAATCAGTCCAAATGTCATCATGCACACCCTTCATTTGGATAAGAGCATTCCTGCAAAGTCCCAGAAGCAGAGGCGCCTGGGAACAACTCGGGCTGAGGCCGTAGAAGAAGAAGTAGCCCAGCTCAAGAAATGCAGCTTTATCTGTGAGGCCAAGTTTCCGGTTTGGGTCGCCAACCTCGTGCTGGTCCCGAAGCCCAACGGGAAATGGCGGACCTGCATCGACTTCTCCGACCTTTATAAAGCTTGCCCCAAAGATTGTTTTCCCTTGCCAAGGATCGACCAATTGGTGGATGCCACGGCGGGGAACGAGCTCATGTCCTTTATGGATGCGTACTCAGGCTATAATCAGATCGCCATGAACCCGGCGGACTAGGAGCACACCAGCTTCATGACCCCAACTAACGTCTATTGTTACAAGGTCATGTCGTTCGAGCTGAAAAACGCCGGTGCTACATACCAGAGATTAGTGAATAGAATGTTTGCCAACCAGATCGGAATGAGCATGGAAGTTTATGTTGATGACAAGCTGGTCAAATCAAGGACTTCTGATAACCATGTCTCCGACCTGGAAGAATGCTTCAAGGTACTAAGAGAATACGGCATGAGGCTTAACCCTCAGAAGTGCACTTTCGGGGTCGCGTCTGGAAAATTCTTGGGTTTCATTGTCAACACTAGAGGAATCGGGGCGAATCCCGATAAGATCAGGTCATTGCTCGAGCTTCCCTCACCAAGGTCACGAAAATACGTCCAAGGCCTGACAAGAAGGGTGGCAGCCCTAAATCGGTTTATTTCAAAATCCACCGACAAGTGCCTGCCATTCTACAACCTGCTCCGAGGAAATAAGAAGTTTGAGTGGACCAAGGAGTGCGAGGGTGCTTTCCTCGACCTGAAGGCACATCTGGTCGAGCCACCCGTACTGTCCAAACCAAAGGCAGGAGAGCCCATTTTCCTCTACCTAGCTATCACAGGGGATGCAGCTAGTGCCGTATTGGTTCGTGAAGAAGACCGGGTTCAGAAACCGGTCTACTACATCAGCAAGAGACTTCTCGGGGCCGAATCCCGATACCCGTTGATGGAAAAATTGGCGTTCTGTCTTATCAAGGCCTCCCGAAAGCTTAGGCCGTATTTTCAGTCCCACTCAATACACGTTATGACCGATCAGCCTTTAAGGCAGGTTTTGCAAAAACCTGAAGCATTGGGATGCCTATTAAAGTGGGCTATCGAACTCAGTCAGTTCGAAATTTTGTACACCCCCTGAACTGCCATAAAGAGTCAGGCCCTGGCCGATTTTGTGGCAGAGTGCACAGGATTTAGGGAGGATCCTATGGAGGAGTCACCCCAGGTTACCTCGCCCCAGGCGTCATGGAAGATCTTCGTGGATGGCTCATCTAATGAGAACGGGTCTGGGGCTGGAATCATTTTGATATCCCCTGAAGGGCATAGATTCCACTCAGCGTTGAGATTCAGATTCAAGGCCTCCAACAACGAGGCCGAATACGAAGCTTTGCTGGCTGGACTGAGGGTAGCCCAGGAGCTGAAGGCCAGATCCGTTCAGTGCTTCAGCGATTCCCAGCTAATGGTAAACCAGGTGCTAGGTGAATATCAAGCGCGGGGTGCCAGGATGGCTGCTTACCTGGCCAAGGTAAAATTCTAAATGTCCACATTTGAACGAGGCTCAATCGAGCAGATACCTTGAGAGCAGAACGCTAACGCAGACGCCCTCGCCAAGCTCGCTACCTCCGGGGAGACGGAGACGCTGAGGTTAGTACCGGTGGAATTCCTGGAGAAACCAAGTATAGAAGAGGTCGGGGCGGAGGTCGAAATGATCGACGCCAGACCGGCCTGGATGACCCCCATCCTCGAGTACCTTACCAAATGAAAGTTACCCGAGGGGCATAATGACGCACGGCGGGTACTGTACCAAGCCCCAAGATATGCGGTGATAGATGGGATGTTGTATCAACATGGGCATTCCCTACCTCTCCTACGATGTGTTCTGCCAGGCGAAGCAAAGGCCATCTTGCAGGAGGTGCATGAGGGTTTTTGCAGGGATCACACTGGGGGGCAAAGCTTGGCCCTAAAAGTTTTAAGGCAAGGGTATTACTGGCCCACTCTATCAAAGGACTCGATCTCGTGTGTCAAGAAATGCGACAAGTGCCAGCGATTCGCCACAGTTGCCCGAGCTCCACCAGTCGAGCTGAAGATGATCTCCTCCCCATGGCCATTTGCAGTCTGGGGAATCGACTTGGTTGGCGCCCTCCCTACTGGAAAGGGCGGGGTCCGCTACGCCGTAGTGTCCATCGACTACTTCACAAAGTGGGTCAAGGCAGAGCCTTTGGCAATGATCACCTCCAAGAAAGTTCTCGACTTCGTAGTCAAGAGCATTATCTGCTGGTTTGGGCTGCCGAAGAAAATCATATCCGATAATGAGAC
The DNA here is from genome assembly GCF_963169125.1 of Humulus lupulus. NCBI lineage: Eukaryota > Viridiplantae > Streptophyta > Magnoliopsida > Rosales > Cannabaceae > Humulus > Humulus lupulus. The sequence goes on along the minus strand of NC_084800.1, from coordinate 44,628,070 downwards.
TCAGTTCGACAGCGACCTCTTCACCGAATTTTGTGAAAGGTACGACATCATGAAAAGCTTCTTGTAACGCCCTGGCTACCCCAGAACCATTACGGTGAACGATGGACCGGAAATTTTGACTCACTACCGGAGTCCTTTGGTCAAAAATGTGCTCTAAGTGTAATTAACAGGTTAAGGTATAAAACCATTAAAAAGGAAATGGAGATTTTATTACTAACTGCTCTGCAGAGCTAAACAAAACGTTTACAAGCTGTTCTCAGTACAAAATGGTCACTACTGTTGTAAAGTTACAATCCCGCCGACCTAAGCGGCAAAAATAGGGTAAACCCCCTAGTTCCTCTGAGAACACCTTGACCGTGGTGGTCAAGCGGCTGCATATGTACACACCACCACATCAGCTCTCCACTCAAGGCTAGGTGAGCTTTTCTTTTCCTTTACCTGCACCACATAGCACCCATGAGCCAAGGCCTAGCAAGAAAACATAACACTTAATGTAAACATTATCAAATGGTTATCATGATAATCACACTGAGCATAAAGCTTTCAAGCAAATGAGTGAACACCACATGAGGTCCTGATAAACCACACTGAGTGACTGACAAGCGAGTCACTAATTCAGATGGAAGAGTGGCTGATGGGTAAGCCACTAGCCTTCAACGGGTTCTAGTAAACCGCACTGAGTGACTGCCATGCATGTCACTAATTCAAGTGGGAGAGTGGCTGCTGAGTAAGCCACTAGCCTCCAAGCGCTTATTTCATTCATCGACCCTCGGGGTCGGTCTGGCATTAATGCTCTTTGAGTCATTCAATGCTAATAATCGATTAGATCCAATCTTACTGGCCTGCGTGACACACGCCAAGGCCGTCCTGACTAATAAGTCAGTTCATCGTGATCAATGCCCAATACCACTGCCGAACCTGACTAATAAGTCACAGCTTCACAGTGATACTAGCACCCTTGCCAAACCTGACTAATAAGTCAGTGCCATGCACAAATGAGCAACATATGCTAAGCATTCTATGTTCAATCCATGTCCATATTCTCACATTCAACATGCCTCAGGAATATCCATGCATGTTACACTTGGGGTGCAGTTTTCTTACCTCTGGTTCGAGCAAGAACGAACAAAAGAACAACCCTGAGAACGATCGACTTTTTGGTCCTTTAGCGGTTACCAGGTCATAACCAAAATGTAGGATTCATCAATAAAAAGTGATAACTGAGGATTCCCAAACCAAAACCCAGCCCCCGAGACCTCAAATACTACCCAACCGGGTACTAGGTCCAACCCCGAGGCCCATGGTTTGAATCCCTAAGCTAAAAACCATTTTTAACAAAATTTGGCCTATGGGCCGCGGCCCCAAAAATCCGTGCCGCGGCACGCCTCTAAGCTCCATCTGCCAGACGCGCGTGGGCCGCGGCACGCAAAAGCTGTGCCGCGGCACCCAGCCCAGTTTAGCCCAAAACCAGCATGCGAACTCAGAATTGCCCCTGCGTTTTTCCCTCAAAACCAGCCTCTCAAACCAACTTTAAACCTCTTCCAAACACCCAATTCAACCCCCTATCAACACCCTTAACTCACTCTCATCAAACCCCAATCAAGCTAACACAAAAACCTCCTTTGATTCATGTTTCCCACATCCAAAAACATGAATTGAAAGCTATAAACAAAAACAGAGTATAACCTGAAATTCAAAGACAATTCCTTACCTCCAACTGGTTTTGAACCCTCTTAAGATGATGAACTAAGACCACAACCTCCAAGCTTTGATTCCCTAACTTGCCACCTCAACTTGGGACCAAAAACCTCAAAGAATGATAGAGAGGAAATGATGTACGGGAAGGAAGAAGAAGACTCTCTGTTTTTGCTCTGTTTTGAACGGTTTCCACAGCCTTCTAAAACCACATATATCCTAGCCAAATGACCTAAATGCCCCTAGGTCATTTAAGGCTCTAAAACCAACTTAAGGGCAATTTTGACATTTTCCACCTACACCGTTAATCATAATTAACGCTTCCCTTTTCCCGCTAATCTCAATATTCTCAAACTCCAATATTTCACATCCCGTTACCTTTTAATACCCGGTAACACTCTAACCATTAAAACACCCCGAGACTCACCCCGAGCCCCGAGCTTAAGCCTGTTATGACCAAACCGACGTTTAACATTTCTTTGATCGTCTCATACCAAATGGCTCGAACAAACCCACATCATAATGTGGTCTCAAATTATATCACCGACATGCGAACAAATAATCAATTTACCCTCAACGGCCCAAATTACCATCACACCCCTGTATAAAGAAGTATGGACTCACATGCATGCATTTCACATCATATCATAATATAATCAACATATACATGCATTTAATCAATTAATAATACAATTAAGCAAGTATGGCCCTCCCGGCCTACTGTTCACACCGTTAAATGCATCGAAGAATTTGGGGCTTTACACTTCTCCTCTGTGGCCTATCCTCAGGCGAATGGCCAGGTCGAGGCTATCAATAAGACGCTAAAGGAGAGCCTTAAGAAGAGGCTGGACGAAGCCAAAGGGGTCTGGCCAGAACAACTCCCTCAGGTACTGTGGGCATACCGGACCTCACATCGGACATCTACGGGGCATACTCCTTTCTCCCTGGCTTTTGGGAGCGAGGCGGTCCTTCCTGTTGAGTTAAAGGTGTATTCTCATAGGGTCCAGGCATATGACCAGGATCACAATCATGAACTACTTTGCTCATCCCTCGACCTGATTGATGAAAGGCAAGAAAAGTCACAGCTCCAGCTCGCGCATTACCAGCAAAAAATTACGCGTTATTTCAACTCAAGGGTCCGAAAACGCGCTTTTAGCATTGGCGACCTGGTCCTCAGGAGAGTCTTCTTAGCCAGCAAGGATCCCAAAGATGGAGTACTGGGACTGAACTGGGAAGGGCCTTATCAAATAGCCGAGGTCATAAAGGAAGGAACCTACAAGTTAGCCTGGCTTAATGGAGAAGCGGTCCTACGAGCTTAGAACGCCATCCACTTGAAGAAGTATTATCAGTGACACCCTTGTAAGGCTTACTCAGAAAGGACATTTCTTATGTATTAAGCAATGAGAATTAAATCTTCTTTCATTATTGTGTATATTTGCGAATGTAATCTCAAGTAACCACGAAAGACCCTTTCATAATTACTTGGGGGGGGGGGGGGGGATATGGTACCTGGATAATATAACCAGGTCACCTTAAAGACTTAGAAGTTGATTCAAATCGATTGGTCGATGATTTTCTTAAAAAACACAACATATTGATAATGGATTAACACAAACTAAGCCTTATCCTGGATATAACCAGGTCCAAAAACTTAGAAGTTGATTCAAATTGATTAATCAGTGTTTTTCTTAAAAAGCACAAGATATTAGTCAAGGAATTAACGCGAACTAAGTTTTCAAAATAACGTCCTGGACATAACCAGGTCCTAAAACTTAGAAGTTAATTCAAATTGATTAATCAGTGTTTTTCTTAAAAAGCACAAGATATTAGTCAAAGAATTAACGCGAACTAAGTTTTCAAAATAACGTCCTGGACATAAACAGGTCCTAAAACTTAGAAGTTGATTCAAATTGATTAATCAGTGTTTTTCTTAAAAGCACAAGGTATTAGTCAAAGAATTAACGCGAACTAAGTTTTCAAAATAACGTCCTGGACATAACCAGGTCCTTAAACTTAGATGTTGATTCAAATTGATTAATCAGTGTTTTTCTTAAAAAGCACAAGATATTAGTCAAAGAATTAACGTGAACTAAGCTTTTAAAGCAAGGTCTGGATTCAACCAGGATTTGTGTTAAAAATTGGATCAAGATTGGTCAATATGTTTTTCCTAGAAAAATATAAGAGTATCAGTCATGGCAAAACACAAACTAAGGTGTATAGAATCAAAAAATGGACTAAAACCAATTGTCTCGAGGTGAAAAAACCTCATACAATGTTACAAATATATATATATAAATGTAAAAAGAAAATGAAAGGCCCTAGGCTCCACCGGGCTGCTCCGTTGAGGTCGCCGTCTCGCCCTCCTGCTCAGCCACTGTGGAGGCCTCCCCAGTCTCAGAAGGCGCCTCTTGCTGGAGGCGAGCTTTGAACCCTTCCCGGAAGTCCTCCCAGTCCGCTCCTAAAAAGGAGAAGTCGTCGTCCGAGTTGAAGACCCAACAATGGTAGAGCATGTCCTCCATGGCGGAGCTGGAAGCTGCCTTCTCCGTTGTCAGGGCGGCCTTAGCCTCCTTGGCTCCAGCCTTCGCAGAGTCGACCTCGGTCATCGCGGCAGCAAGGGCGACCTTGGTAGCCTCGGCCTCTTGAAGCTTAGGGCGGGCTGCCTCCAGCTCAGCTCGCACGGCCGCCAAGGCATCCTTGGCCTCTTTTTCCTACTATTGGGCCGCCTGCAGGGCGGCCAAGGTCGTTTGATGGATGGCCAAAACCGCCTGGTGCTTGCCCCTCATATCCTCGAGCCGAGCCTTAGACTGGGATATGCTCCGGTGAAGAGCCAGAGCGCCCTACAAAACAAAGAGGCAACTGCCTTAGAAAAAAAAAAGAGAAACAAGGCAAAGCATGGTAGCCAAAGTATAAAAGGGCAAGGCCAGCTTACCATTAGAGCCATTCCCAGTGAAGACTCCATCACACTCTCCGGGCTTGATGTACCCAAAACGGGTATGTTTTAAAAATTTATACTCGCAAGCGCACGAATCGTATATGGAATATAGTGTTCGTGTAAGCACGAGATCGGACCCAAAGGAGTTATCTAAAATCAAAAAGTAAACTATTTTAAACCAAAATTAATAAATTCTAACCTAGTCCCAAAGATTGATGAAATTTTTGTATAATGAAAATAAACTAAAAGATAATAATAAAGAAATTAAAGACAATATATAAACATAAATTAATAATAGAAATTAAGATAGTAAAATAAAGATTATTAAGATAATAGAATCCAAAAAATATAAGTTCAATAATATTTATAAATACATTGATTCCCAAGTTTTAGTGATAGTTAAAATAAATCAAACTATCCTTTTCAAAATAGATTTATAATTTTAAGCACAAATTAATTCTAAAAGATAGGATATTTCTTCACTTTTCTAAATTATAATTTCAAAGCATTTAGTGTAAATCAATCTAATGAAATAACAAATAAATCAATGAACATTATTTATAAGGCAAAACATAATATTTTTGTTCTAAGCATGGATGTGTACAATTTAATGACACATCTTACACAAAGAATATTATGTATTTGCACTAATGAAGAACAAAGTTTAAATATGTGCTAACAATCCAAAATACATGATATTTAAGATGAAAGAAGATATTTGAAGAAGAAAATTCCATAAACTTTGTTGCACAAAATGGGAAATCAACATACAAAATAAATACTATCTAGTTACATATTGTTTCATCATCACCTTAATAATCTTAAAAAGATTATAAACACATAACTAGAATAGCAAATACAAACTAAAAATTACAAACATAAATAGGAAAATTTGTAGGATAAACCCCCAAATTTTTCCTCTAAAAATACATAGAAAATAACCAAAAAGAAGAAAAAGATGAAGAGAATTGAGAGGTTTTGAATGTGTAGAAATTATGGTATGGTAACCTCTCCCTTTTAAATGGACATCCCAAATCCCTTATTTATAGCCAAAAATGATGATTAAAATAATCAATTTAAATTAATTAAATTGATTAAATTAATTTAATTTAATTAATTATAATATGGCAAATAGGGGTAAAATATAGGGTGTAATAATGATGTTTTGGGGTAAAATGTGTAGAAAGTGGGGTAAAAATGTGGTATTTTAAGACACAAAGACAAATAGACATTGTTGGGCTCAAGAAAATTGGGCATGCATGGTGGCAGGTGGCATCTGGGATGGCTGGATTGGGCCTGCTGCGTGATGGGCCTTGGGGCTGGCTGATGGAAGGAAGTGTATTGCCGTGAAGTTTAGGGACAGCTGGCGAAGAATAAGAGCAGGAGGCGTGACTTGAGCATGTGCAGGGGCTGATTGGTCTTGCTGGTTGATGGCTGGAGATAGCCAGGCGTGGGAGTGAAGGCTGGGCCTGGTGCTTGGCTGAAGAAGGAAGTGCTGAAGGCTGAGGAAGGGATGCTTCAGATTGGGCCAGGCGCAGAGGCAGGTGGGAGCTGGGCTCGGGTCGTGGACCTGGCAGGAGAGGCAGGTGTGTGGGCCTGGAAAAATGGCACTTTTAACTCTTTTCTTTTCAGATTTGCCACTTTTTTCCTTTATTTTCTTTACTTTTCAAGAGCATAAATTCCCTACAAAATAAATATAAAATAAACCATAATACAATATTTTCAACTATAAAATAAATCAATTTAATTCTTTGAAAATATTAATTATAACTTAATTTATATTTTACATTTAAGTTCAATAATACAACATTTTTTTTACCACTAACTTAACAATAATAATTCAAATAATTAACTACAACATTTTACAACAAAATAACTATAAAAACACACAAAAGTATATAAATTCATGATAAGACTAATAAATTCAAAATTACTTAAAAACTTAATAAATTACTTAAAAACTCAAGAATTAAGCAACAATTAGCACATAAACAGTGGTAAAATAACTCTATTTTGTAGAGTTATCAGGGCTCCTTGTCTCGATTGCCTGCAGGTCCCTTTCGGTGGCCCCATAGTAGTGGAGGGTCAGGATAAAAGTTTGCCTTGGAAGGAAAGTTTCAGTAGGCAAGAGGTGCAAAACCGCCTGTGAAGCGTGTCCCCTAAGCTACCCGGTTTTGCACCCGAAATGCTGGATATTTTGAACAAGCATACCCCCAAAAATCTACCCAGAGGGTTTCCCCAGAAAACGCACCCTGTGAGCCATGCTCCTAAATGGTTTTCTTCTACAATCGATGCCCTAACCCAAAATCCTACACCCTTTATACCCACAAAAAACCAACAAAACCTTGCATGCAGCTACCGGAACTATTTACCTAAGCTACAGTAAAAAGAAAAATTAAAGCATGCACAGTCAGAAAACTTACGAAGTGTTTTGCTGTGGGGGGGATGAAGGAGTCGTCTGGGTTGGGCCCTCAAAGGAGCCCTTGCGCCTGTTCTTCTGGAGTGCTGGGAACAGTAACCGAGAAAAAAAGAGGGTTTTTTTTAGGATGAGAAGAGAAAAGAGGATGGGAAATTCAGAAAATTTTCAAATAAACGGGTGGCCCATGCGTATGGTGGCCACCCCTTTTTATATACGTGAAAGGTCATGAGAGGAGGGCCGTTGGATCGCCCTGATGTGGGATCCGAGGCTCTCCACTCGAAAGGCAAAACGACGGCTGAGTATAGGCTAGGCCATTTAATGCAGTTCTAGGAAGACGTACCGTCACCAACCATGATGCTCCACGTATTCGGCACCTGCGTGATAGGTGGAATATGGAGAGTCCATGGAGAAGCCTAAAAGCCCTTACTGTGGCCCCAAATGATGTCGTGTGCCACGAGCAGAGGCTTGGGGGGCAAATGTACGCCCTGATTTCCCACGGGCTATTAGCAAGCTGAGATATGGCCTAATTATATCAGCCACGTGGATACCACATGACCGGAGCTGCTGTCGTCAGGTCCTACCTCTTTAGCTCGAGGTAACCAAAGGTTCACCAAGATTATTTAAGGGCCGAGTCAGGAAAATAAAGACCACAGGTCAGGAAGGCATCCAGCTCGGGGCACAAGCTGGAGGTGGAAAGCTGTGACTCCTTATAAAGTCAACCACGCAATGTAAACGTGCATATATCAGACATCACATGTCTGATATATCCCTGAATTCTCGGACACGCAGCATGAACGTGCGTATTCAGGCACCCACGACTGGGTTGGGCCGTGCGGCCCATTACCCCCTTACCTGTTGATTAGACCACACTTCATTTGTCAAGTTTTAGAAATTAATCATGAATGTCACAGGAGTGACATGATGTGTAAGAAGGTCACGGGATGACCCCCCTTACCAACTCCCAGGTACCCTCTCCTATAAATTTGGAGACCCTGGGAATTGCAAAGGGTTGGATTTGATTACATAACAAAATACCTTGTAATAAAAATACCAGAAATATAGCAATAATATTGGCTGGTGGAGTATAAGGATTTTAACCTTTGAACCACCTAAAAATGTAGTTGTGTCACCAGTCCATTTTAAGATCATTTATCTATTTCAGTTCAGGATTAAGCACTAATCTCTTTCTCTTATTTTCTTAATTACCTGTTGGCGAAGGACCGCGTCAACAATGATATTTAAACTTATAAGGAAAAAAATAACTCTATTAAATTAAAATAATTATTAAATATTATTACACACATATTTTGACATGCTTAATGAGCAGAATGTTTAGCATAAAATCTTCTGGACATTCGAAAGTTCTTCTAACAGTATATTTTGGGCCTAACAGTATATTTGGTAAAGAGGAAAGAAGATTAGATTATATTGTAATTACTTTTATACTAAGAAATTATTATTTTAAAGTTAAAAAAAGGACATATAGGCTAAAATTGGACTGAGCGAAAAGCTAACTTGGTAGGAATCAAGCAAGAAGTTCAGCTTGTTCATCATCAAGTAAGACACCCATGCAAAGACAAAGGATCATGTGTGCGAGATGAGAGTTCATGAGACAAACCAATCTGACTAGAAATGATCGCTATATATAGGAATAGCTAGGTATGTCATGAGAATGTAGTATCGTAACTCGTAAGAAAGGATTGTTAGAAGTCACGAGATAAAGTCTCACAAAAATAGCGAGCTAGCTAGATTCAACAAGTAAAGTTCTCATTTGGTGAACTCTTTGAACCCAATTAGTATGAGGAAAAGAGCTATTGTCAAACTCGACCACCTCTGCCTAGTAGTTGTACAATCCTGAGCTGACAGTCAACCAAGGTTGCAGCCACTATGTAATTTTTAGTCTTATTGACTGTGTAAAAGAGTCACTTTACTCTAATGACATTTATGTAATATAAAAAGTGTATTCATCTATTAACAGGAAAGGCATACCTCTAAAGGTGTGTTTGGTATGGGGTAAAGTAAATGTGAGAATGAGAATCTAAATCACATCCTATATTTGGTTCAAATTTTAAGAGGATAAAGTTAATAATTCGTGTGAACCACACATGTATTTTAAGAGTAAAATAAACTCTTTTGTACACAAGAGTTTAATATTACATTCATCCTAAGTCTGTTGATGCGGTTATTCGGCAACAGATAATTATATGAATAAACGGGAAGGATTAGTGCTTAATGATGAACCGTAATACGTAAATATTTATGTGTTAAATTGGCGAGAATAGTTTAGGGGGAAGGTTATAACTCCTTTCCTTTTAGGTGGTTCGAAGGTTAAAATCTATCTAGTCCACCAGTCAATATTATTGATATATCTCTGGTATTCCTTACAGGGTGTTTCTTTTCAAATTAGAAGCCAACCCTTTGCAATGCCAGGGTCTCCATATTTATAGGGAGAAGACACCTGGGTGTTGGCAAAGGGGGTCATCCCGTGACTTTCTTACCCATCATGTCACTTCTGTGACACTTCTGATTAATTCCTAAAACCTGACAATGAAGTGTTGTCTAATCAATAGATAAGGGGGATAATGGGCCGCATGGCCCAAACCAGTCGTGGGGTGCCTGAACACGCACGTTTATGGTGCGTGTCCGAGAATTCAGGAATGGAGTAGACACGTGATGTCTAATATGCGCATGTTTACATTGCGTGGTTGACTTTATAAAGGGTTAGAGGTGTCAGCTCCAGGTCGTACCTCGAGCTTGATGTAGTCCCAGCTCGTGGTGCCCACACTGCTGACCCGATGCCTTCGAATATTCTTACTAAACCTTTGACTATCTCTAGCTAAAGAGGTAGAGACTCGTAACAGCAGCTCCAGGTAGGTGGCTTCCACGTGGCTGATAGGATTATACCCTTTTCCAGCTCGCTAATAACCCATGGATGTTTAGGGCGTACATTTTCCCCCTAAGCCCCTACTCGTGGCATATTGCGTCATCTGCAGCCACAGTGGGGGCTTTTAGGCTTCCTTGTCGACTCTTCATGTCCCACCCATTGTGCTGGTATCGGACACGTGGGGCATCGTTGTAACGCCCTGGTTACCCCAGAACAGTTACGGTGAACGATGAACCGGAAATTTGACCCGCTACCCGAGTCCTTTGGTTAAAAACGTGATCTAAGTGTTAATATCAGGTTTAGGTGAAAAAAATCAGCAAAAAGGAAATGGTACATTTCATTAAGTAAACAAACTGCTCATGAGCCTTTCAAAACGTTTACAAGTAGTTCGTCATACAAAAGAGAGTTGCTACAGTTCCAAATTTACAATCCCCGCCGGCCTAAGCGCAAAAATAGGGTAAACCCCTAGTCCCTCTGAGAACTCCTTGACCGTAGCGGTCAAGCGACCCTGTATGTACATCACATCTCCCAAGGTCTCCACTTAAGGTTGGCTAAGCTTTTCCTTTCCTTTACCTGCACCACATAGCACCCATGAGCCAAGGCCCAGCAAGAAAACATAATAAAACATGATATAATACCAACAACGATCATAATAACCGTTAAGGACTATCAGTCCAACAAATAGGTGACAATAGCCAAAAGTCACAATAATGAGCATCGCTCCCTCTAGCCATGTGACGATAGGGTCACCAGGGCTTAACTGATAGGTGATCTCTTTCATAAGCCTGCTCAGGACAGGTGCATGGTGATTGGTCACCAACATAACCTTCCTCACGACTCTAGGGTCAAAACTATGGACAACGTCCCTTAGCCACGTGACAAACGGTCACCGGGGTCATACACCTTGGCTATAGTCATCTGGTCATAGACCAAGCAAGCGCTTATAAGTTCTTCGACCTTAGGGTCGGTCCCACATTAATGCCATAGAGCCATTCAATGCGTGATCATCGACTTTAGAGTCGGTCCCTGACTAGTCAGTGTCTCAGGCAGGTAATCAGCATTCACTAGCATTTAATATGCAATCCATGTCCACATATATCAACCAACATGCCTCAATATCAAACCATGCATGTCATATACCTATACATGGTGCAACTGTATTCATACACCGTTTTCTTACCTCAGAGTCGAGCTAGAAAGATTAAAAGAACGACCCGTGAGAACGATCAACCTTTAGTCCTTTAGCGGTCACCTAATTAAACCAAACATGAGACATCATTAATAATAATGATCAACATAGGTTCCCACACCAAAATCTAGCCTCCGGAAGATCAATCCCAACTAATCAAAGTGGTAGGAACACTCCCGAGGCCTATAACTAAGTTCCCGGGGTCAAAACGAGCAAACGGGGCGAAAACAGGGCAAGGGCTGCGGCCCTAGAACCTTGGGCCGCGGCCCCCAGGGTTCCCAGAGGCAAGGGCCGCAGAGCCCTCCATCAACGGCCGCGGCGCCCAGCAAGCACAAAGCCTCCACCTGCTTCTTCAAAGAAGGGCCGCGGCGCCTCAAGAACAGGGTCGCGGCTCTCCACCCTGGGCCATTCCCAAACGTGATTTTATCGCTCCAAAGCCTCCAAAATCATACCTAAACATTCCCCAATCATCAAAACAAAGTTTCCAAGCTTCCCCATGCATCAAAACCCTCAAAACCCGAGGTTCAAACGAATCGGAAACTCAACAATTCACAAAATCAATTCAAAGCTTAGAAACTCGGAAAACTTAAAACTTAAACCTCGATTACCTTTGATTGGGTTGTTTTCCGTCAAATCCTTCAGTTAAGAGGCTTCTAATCTTTCCTAGGATCGCTATGCCTCAATCCTTGCTTGATTCCGACTTCTAGAACTCGAGATATCTTCGAAATTGCTCAAACGGTAAAACAGGCTATCAAAAGGAAAAACGAGAGGTTTTCTTATCGTACGATCTATCTGACAGCTACCTCAAGCTTAAGTAACCTCAAATAAAACCTAGTGCTCGGGGTCCCAAAAACACCCCCGGGGACATTATAGTCAAAACCTCCGAAATTTCACCCTGATCTCAAATATTCCCAATTTTTCATCAAATAAGCATTTCTATTACCCCAAAATTGACCCCGTTATAACAAAACCGCTAATCCATCATATATGACCGTCTCATGCCGAATAGCTCGAATATATCTCCATAATAATGGGATCTCATTCACAAATCAGGTTATGCACCCAAATACACAAATTCACCCTCAATGGGCCAAATTATCAGAATAGCATAATTATTTAAATGTGGACCCACATGCACGCATATAACATCATATCATAGTATAATTCACATATACAAGCATAAACACATTTAATGGCATAATTAAACAGTTATGGCCCTCCCGGCCTACTAATCCAGCCATTAACCATAATAGGGAATCTGGGGCATTACAATCGTGGTTGGTGACGGTTCGTCTTCCGAGAACCGCATTAAATGGCCTAGCCTATCTTCGGCCGTCGTTTCGTCTTTCGAGTTATGACCCTCGTATCCCACATCAAGACGATCGAACGACCCTCATTCTTTTGCCTTTTACGTATATATAAGGTTGGCCACCTTTCGCATGAGCCATCTTTTATTTGAAATTTTTTCTCATCTTCTCTCTTCTCACTTTCAAAACCCTTTCTCCTTCCGGTCATTGTTCCAGACGTTCCTGAGTTCCAGACACGAGGGTTTCTCCGTGACTCCGGCTCCAAAAATTCCACCAGGATTCCAACTCCTACGCTCTTTTCAGTTTTACGCAATAAAAAGCTTCTGTAAGTTCACTGTCTGATGTGTGCTTTAAATGTCTCCATTTTTCTTTGCTTAGGTAAACTCCCTTCTTAGCCGCATACAGTAGGTTGTTTTTCTTTTTGGCTGGTATTTTGTGCATAGGTTTTTATCCTAGGGGTATCGACCATAGGAAAGAGAATGCTTTGGAACATGACGCATAGAACAAAATTCTGGGGTGATGTTTCTGGGTAATCTTTTTAAATGCCTGTTTGGAGAGAGGAAGGCAACAAGTTTCTGGGGTGCAAAAACCGGGTAGCTTAGGGGCCACACTTTCCAGGCGGTTTTGCCTTCTGAAACTTTCCCTCCAAGGCAAACATTATCCTTACCCTCCTGACACACGGATCCTAAGCAATCGGGGACCCGTTGGGAGCATAGGCGCGTGTTCATAGAACCGCGTGGTCTCACTCGACGCGGGTTGAGATTACCTCAGTCCGTGTAAAGGAAACCATTCTTCGCGCTAGATTCTTTCTTATGCTTAGGTCGCCTTTTCTAAACTTTCTTCGTCTTTGTTTGCTAGGCGACCAGATGGGACCCAGGAAGAGTATGCCCAAGAAGAGTGCCGCCAGCTCGTCATCCTAGCAGGCCATCAAGGGGAAAGAGGTGCCAACAGACTCCCCCATCCCCCACTCCAGTCCCACCATGGAGAAGGAGGTCGAGGTGGGACCTGACGCCTTCTTCGAGGCCGAGAAGATTGCCTCAAAGGTTAAAACTCAGGGGAAAGTCAATAAGATCATGCTTTCCCACAACATCGAGATAGGGAAGGGTGCTCTGGTCGCCAACTTGACCAAGGTTTGAAACCTTTGTCCAAAAGCTTATTTCCCCCTAACTCAAGCACTAAGGGATCTATCACAGATTTTGGAAATGCTTTCTGGAATAATCAAGCCTCAAGGTGTTTCTAGCCAAGTGCTCTAGTGGATAGAAATGGTGTGTCTTACAAGTGAGCATTAGGCTCTTATTTATAGAGTTTAGAGACACCTTTTGAATTTTAAATTCCACCAACCCCCATGGCTGTTACCAATGATTAATTGGGTGTTTTATGGAATTAAAATAGAGATTTGGGAGTTGCTTGGCTATTTGAATCATTCAAAATTGGATAAAAACTGAAATTGTATGAAGCTGTTAGCCACAAGGGTCGCGACGCTTGTTTCAAGCGCCGCGGCCCTTGGTCATTTTCAGCAACCAATTTTTAAAGTTTTTTCCAAAACGTTCCAATTTATTCCCACTTGATTTTGTAACTTCCATACAAAATATGGGAGTTAAAATCACATCTCTATCAGCCATTTCTCATATGGCTTTAAGAAATTCATCTCAATATTGTGTAACAACAAATCTACACAATAATGGGTGATATTTAGGAGTTAGAAATTTGTGATGAATTTGTAACACCAAATATGTTACATGTTTGGATATTTCACATATATCCAAATAATGTAACTCTCTATTATATGTTACAATATGTGACACTCTATGTCACATTTATTTAATCTAAAACATTATATTATAAAATAATATAATATTACATTATATTATAAAATAATATAATATTACATTATATTATAAAATAATATAACATGTACATATGCAGTCCGCTCGACCACCACGGCCGAGATGCTCAGAGGACCTAGGGTTAAACCCAACTTTTGCCGCTTAGGACGGCTTAATGTGTAACTTGAGTTTTGTAACAGGCTTTTAAACTAATGTTTTTGGGATCCCATGTAAAGAACTGGTTGTTAACTTAATGGAAATGTTTATGAAATGATCAAAAGTTTTTAATATCCAAACCTTAGTGGCTTGAACACATGTTTAGTCCAAATGACTTGTTAGTAAGTCCAGCATTAGTTTCAAAACACACCTGGTAATGGACCCTAATTAGCAGGGCGTTACAAAGACAAGGTGCCCCTCGTGCGCCGGAAGCGGGCTCTTGAGGGCGCCTAGGAGGCCAACACGGAGCGGACCCAGTCCGGGGCAGTAGCCGGCCCCTCCGGCCAAGGTAACCCTTACTTGTTTAGGGGTTTAGACAGGGCCGCCGCAGACCTACGACTTGCTAGGTTTAACCCCAGCCAACTCATTCACCGCCACCGAAACGACCCAGACCGTAACATAACTCTACTCCAGTGCGTTGACCAGCTAGTGTTGCGTTATAAAATCGGCCGCCCTAGGGGAACTGTAGTAGTAGATAACACCCTGGCCTTTAGGTTGGCCTTTTTTGAGGAGTACGGGACCAACCTTAGGTCGTGGCCCTCCCTTCTAGAGGGTGTAGTAGCTCCTAGGCTTAGGCAGTATGTAGAGGAGTCCAGTCCTGAGGCGGATCCAGACCTAGAGCCTCCTCTCATTCATGAAGTCATTATCTTAGACTCCCCCGTAGAAGCTCCAGGGCCGGAGGTCGTGACAATAGATTCCTCCTCTAGCTCGGAGGGAAGGACATTTTTCAATACATTCTTTAGATTTTTTTTTCTTTTGCAATCAAATATTTTTACATGCATACTGACGCTTTGTTCTTTGTTTCAGGCGAGGAGATGTCGCAGCCCGGGGACAACGTTCTGCGCTCTATGTTTTAGGGGGGAAATCCTACCTCCGGGTCGTCTGGTCCCTTGGTGAAGAGGCTCCAGCTGACCAAGAAAACTCCTCCCCCCGGGACCAGCTCCAAGTCTCCTGCCAAGGGGAAGGGCCAGGGTCCTTCCGCCATAGAGAAGGTGCCTCCGCCCCCTCTTGCCACAGAGAAGATGGCTCCACCTCCCCCACGTCCTCCTATCTCCAGCAGGGAACTGGAGGTACCAACTGGGACCTTGCCAGCTCCGACTTCCACCGTGCACGTCCCGGTTAACGCTCAGGCCTTGGAGAAAATCCCCGAGGCCTTTCGAGGGATGGTTTACGAAACCGCGACCTACATGGTGGACCATTGCTACAATGCCACCCCGAGGGACTTGCGGGAGATTGAGACGAGGAGCCCCGAGAATGTTATGGAGTCTTCACTGGGGATGACCCTCACGGTAAGTTTGCTTTACCACTGGTTCTCTTTGCTTTTTCTAAAGCACTTGCCTTATTATCTTTTTATCTTGCAGGCGGCTTTGGCTCTCCATCAGAGCATATCTCGGTCCAAGGCCAGGATTAATGAGATCAGGGGCGAGCACCAGGCTTCCTAGGCCGCCCTTGCGTCCGCTCAACTACAGAAGCAGGATGCCAAAGCTGCCCTGGCGACTGCCCGAGAAAGCGAGAAGGTCTCGCAGGCCGCCATGGTTGCTGTGCAGGCCAACCTGGAGGCATTCCGGGCCAAGTTGCTGGAGGCCGAGGCTACCAAGGTCGCCCTAGATGCCACAAAGGTCGAACTTGAAGAGGCCAAGGCCGCCCTTGTGGTGGAGAGGGAATCTTCCAGCTCCTCCATGGAGGCCATGCTGTATCATTGCTGGGCCTTCAACCAGGATGGTGACTTTTCCTTCCTGGGGCTAGAGGTGTGGGAGTCCTTTTTGGAGAAGTTCAAAGCTCGCCTTCAACAAGAGGTGCCCTCTGAGACCGAGGAGACTTCCACTGCAACCGAGCAGGACACTGAGGGGGTGTCTTCGTCGGAGTAGCCTGGCGGGGCTTAGGATTTTTTGCTCCTTTTTCTCTTGTTATTTTATTTGTAACTTTACATTACAATGTTTTTTATCCTCGAGACAATTGATTTCCTTAGATTTATTTTAATCTATTTATATATATTTGGTTTGACCTTATTGTTACACCTTTTTAATGCATTTGGTTAGAACTTAGTTTCTGTTGGTGTTATGATTGACATTTCATGCTTTTTGGGAAAAACATATGTTAATCAATTTGAACCAACTTCTAAGTCTTAGGACCTGGTTGTACCCAGGACATTAATTTTAAAAACTTAGTTCGTGTTAATCCTTTATCGATATCTCGCGCTTTTTAAGAAAAGCGTCGATCAATCAATTTGAACTAACTTCTAAGTTTTAGGACCTGGTTGTATCCAGGGAATTAATTTTAAAAACTTAGTTCATGTTAATCCTTTATTGATATCTCGTGCTTTTTAAGAAAAACGTCGATCAATCAATTTGAGCTAACTTCTAAGTTTTAGGACCTAGTTATATCCAGGACATTAATTTTAAAAACTTAGTTCGTGTTAATCCTTAATTGATATCTCGCGCTTTTTAAGAAAAACGTCGATCAATCAATTTGAACTAACTTCTAAGTTTTAGGACCTGGTTGTACCCAGGACATTAATTTTAAAACATTAGTTCGTGTTAATCCTTTATCGATATCTCGTGTTTTTTGAGAAAAACGTCAATCAATCAATTTGAACTAACTTCTAAGTTTTAGGACCTAGTTGTATCCAGGATATTAGTTTTAAAAACTTAGTTCGTGTTAATCCTTAATTGATATCTCGCGCTTTTTAAGAAAAATGTCGATCAATCAATTGGAACTAACTTCTAAGTTTTAGGACCTGGTTATATCCAGGATATATGCCCCCCAAGTAATCAGAAAAGGGTATTTCGTGGTTACTTGACGTTACATCCACATATACGATAATGCAAAAAGATTAATTCTTATTACTTAATAAAAAAAGGTGGCTTTTCTAACTAAGCCTTACAAAGATATTACTGGTAATATTTCTTTAGGTGTACAGCGTTCCAAGTCCGTGGGACCGCTTCTCCATTAAGCCAAGCTAGCCTGAAGGTTCCATCTTTCACGACCTCTGTTATTTGATAGGGCCCTTCCCAGTTTGGTCCTAACACTCCGTCCTTGGGGTCCTTACTGGCTAGGAAGACTCTTCTGAGTACCAGGTCGCCAACACTAAAGACGCATTTCTTGACCTTTGAGTTGAAATAACGAGTGATCTTTTGTTGATAATGCGCGAGCTGCAGCTGTGAAGCTTCTCTTTTTTCATCAATTAGGTAGAGGGACGCGCAGAGCAATTCGTCGTTCCATTCTTGGTCAAATGTCTGGACTCTATGCGAGGCTACCTTTACTTCGGCAGGAAGGACTTCCTCACTCCTGAAAGCCAGGGAGAAAGAAGTATGACCCGTCAAAGTTCGGTGCGACGTCCGGTATGCCCACAGTACCTGGGGGAGCTGTTTGGGCCAAACTCCCTTGGCTTCATCCAGTCTTTTCATAAGGCTTGCCTTTAGCGTCTTATTGACAGCCTCGACCTACCCATTGGCCTGGGGATAGCCCACGGAGGAGAAGCTTTTAACAATGTCGTGCCTCTCGCAGCATTCGGTGAAGAGGTCGCTATCGAACTGCGTCCCATTATCCGACACGATCTTCTTTGGCAGCCCGAACTGGCAGACAATACTCTTGACCACAAAGTCGAGGACTCTCTTTGAAGTGATCGTCGCCAGGGGCTCTGCTTCTGCCCACTTCGTGAAGTAGTCGATAGCCACCACCACATAGCGAACTCCTCCCTTTCCAGTAGGGAGGGCACCAACCAGGTCAATACCCTAGATCGCAAACGGCCATGGGGACGAGATCATCTTCAGCTCGGCCAGAGGAGCCCGGGCAATTGTGGCGAATCGCTGGCACTTGTAACACTTTCGGACGTAGGAGATCGAGTCCTTTGACAGAGTGGGCCAATAATACCCTTGCCTTAGTATCTTCAGGGACAGGCTTTGCCCCCCAGTGTGATCTCCGTAAAAACCCTCGTGCACCTCCTGCAAAATGGTCTTCGCCTCGCTTGGCAGAACACACCGTAGGAGAGGTAAAGAGTGTCCACGCCGGTATAATATCCCATCTATCACTGTATACCTTGAAGCCTGGTAAAGTATCCTCCTAGCATCATTTTGCCCCTCGATAACTTTCCTGCTGTGAGATACTCGAGGAGGGGAGTCATCCAGGCCAGTCTGGTGTCGATCATCTCGACCTCCGCCCCGAATTCCTCTATGTTTGGCCTTTCCAAGAATTCTATCGGCACCAGCCCCAAAGTCTTCGCCTCCCCAGAGGTAGCGAGTTTTACCAGGGTGTCTACGTTGGCATTCTGCTCCCGAGGTATCTACTCGATTGATCCACGCTAAAATGCGGATAGCTCTTTCTTTACCTTGGCCAGGTAAGCAGCCATCTTAGCTCCCCTTGCTTGGTATTCTCCTAACACTTGGTTTACTACGAGCTGGGAATCACTGTAACATTGGATGGAGTTGGCCCTCAGCTCCTGAGCCACCCTTAGCCCCGCCAATAAAGCTTCGTATTTGACCTCGTTGTTGGACGCTTTGAATCTGAATTGTAACGCTGAGTGGAATTGATGTCCCTCTAGGGATATCAATATGATTCCAGCCCCGGAGACGTTCTCGTTAGACGAGCCGTCTCCGAAGACCTTCCATGAGGCCTGAGCTGACTCTTCTATAAGATCTTCTCGGAACCCTGTGCACTCTGCCACAAAATCAACAAGGGCCTGGCTTTTTATTGCAGTTCGCGGTATGTACAATATCTCAAATTGGCTGAGTTCGATAGCCCACTTCAACAGACGCCCCGATGCTTCAGGTTTCTGCAAAACCTGCCTTAAAGGCTGATCGGTTATGACGTGTATTGAGTGGGACTGGAAATACGGCCTGAGCTTTCAGGAGACCATAATAAGGCAGAAAGCCATATTTTCCATCAACGGATACCGGGATTATGCTCCGAGAAGCTTCTTGCTGATGTAATAGACTAGCTTTTGAGATCGGTCTTCTTCTCGGACTAATACGGCGCTAGCTGCATCTTCTGTGACAGCTAGGTAAAGGAAAAGTGGCTCTCCTGCTGTTGGTTTGGATAATATGGGCGGCTCGGCTAAGTGTACTTTCAGGTCGAGGAAGGCACGTTCGCATTCTTCGGTCCACTCGAATTTTTTATTTCCCCGGAGCAGGTTGTAGAATGGCAAACACTTGTCGGTAGACTTAGAAATAAACCGATTAAGGGCCGCCACCCTTCCTGTCAAAATTTGAACGTCTTTTTGCGACCGGGGCGAGGGCATCTCGAATAGCGACCTAATCTTATCGGGGTTCGCTTCTATTCCTCTGGTATTGACAATGAAACCCAGGAATTTTCCTGACGCAACCCCGAAAGTACACTTTTGGGGGTTTAGCCTCATGTCGTATTCTCTCAAAATCTTAAAGCACTCCTCCAGATCGGAGACATGGTTAACGACAGTTTTTGACATGACTAACATGTCGTCAACATACACTTCCATGTTTTTCCCGATCTGATTGGTAAATATCTTGTTTACCAAGCTCTGGTACGTAGCTCCTGGGTTTTTCAGCCCGAAAGGCATGACCTTGTAACAATAAACGTTAGTTGGGGTCATGAAGCTAGTGTGTTCCTGGTCTGCTGGATTCATGGTGATCTGGTTATGACCTTACAAATGTACGCATCCATAAAAGACATGAGCTTGTGCCCCGCCGTGGCATCTACCAGTTGGTCAATCCTTGGCAAAGGGAAGCAATCTTCAGGGCAGGCTTTGTTCAGATCGGAATAGTCGATGCAGGTCCGCCATTTCCCGTTGGGCTTCGGGACCAACACAGGATTAGCGACCCAGACCAGGAACTTTGCTTCGCGGATAAAGCCGCACTTTAAGAGCCGGGCTACTTCCTCCTCCAGGGCCTCAGCTCAGGTCGTTCTGAGGCGCCTTTATTTTTGGGACTTTGCAGGCATGCTTTTATCCAAGTGGAGGGTGTGCATGATGATGCTCGGGCTGATCCCTATCATGTCTCCATGGGACCAGGCAAACACATCTAGATTTTCTTGCAGAAACCTAATCAGCTCTGCCTTCCTTTCGCTACATAGATTTTTCCCGAGCTTCACCACCTTCGAGGGGTCTTGTGGGTCGATATTTACCTCCTCGAGCTCTTCGATGGCCTGGAGCTCGGATCTATCCTCGCCTACTCTGGGGTCGATATCATTATTTAAGATGATATCTTCCCTTCTGGCATTATGAGGTTTTTCAATCTCAGGACTAGGCACAACTTCCTGAGACTCCTCACTCCCGCCCTGGATGGTCATCATCTGCTGCCCGGGTTTTGATTTTCCCTTCATAGAAATGCTATAGCATTCCCTGGCAGCGAGCTGATCACCTCGGACCGTGCATATCCCTGTGGAAGAGGAAAATTTTAGCGCGAGGTGGCGGATGGAGGTTATGGCTTCAAACGCTATCAATGTGGGTCGGCCCAAAATATCATTGTACGTGGCGGGACAATCGATGACCACAAACTCGAGGAGTTTTGAGACAGTCCGGGGTCCCTCTCCCAAGGTGATCACCAGCTCGATTGTTCCTATTGCTGCCGACCCTTCTCCATAAAATCTATATAGCATCATGGAGGTGGCTTTCAACTCGGTGACAAATAAACCCATCTTTTCTAGCGTAGACCGAAACAGCAGATTCACTGAGCTCCCATTATCAACCAGTATCCTCCTAACTCTCCGGTTGGCGAACTGGGCGGCTATGACTAGAAGGTCGTTATGAGGGAACTGGACGTGACTTGCATTTTCCTCGGTGAATATGATTGGTTGCCTCTCCAGTCGTTGTTGTTTAGGTAAATGCTACTCTGGGACGAACTCCACTCCATTATGAGCTTTCAGTTCGTTGACATATCTCTTATGGGCACCTCTGCTCGTGCTGGCCAGATGGGGACCTCCGGAGATCGTGGAGATCTCTCCCCCTATCACAAGAGGAGGGGTGTCTTGATTTATCCGAGACCCGGGCGACTTACCGGAGCTTCTGGAGCGGGTTGACCAGCGAGAACTCTTTTCCGCGCATACTGAGCCAAGGGTCCAGCTCTGATGAGAGTCTCGATTTCATCCTTCAGATGCCTACAATCCTCAGTGTTGTGGCCAATGTCGTTGTGGAATCGACAAAACTTGGAGGGGTCTCGTTTAGCCTTATGGTGCTTCAAAGGCTTCGGCTTCTTTCAGGGGAGGTGAGCAGAGTTCGCTAGGAAAATGTTCTCCCTAGTGTTTGTGAGCTTGGTATAAGTTGTGTAGACAGGCTTAAACTTTTCTCCGGGCTTGTTCTTCTTTGGGTCGTGCTGGCCGCCCTCACTGCTCCCTTTTCTCTTGCCTCCACCAAATTGGTTATTCTGTGTAACGGTTTGGGTCGCTGTCACGACGTCCGTTCCCACTCCAGCGGGCTGGTCAGAGGCTTGGCTGGTTCCCGCAGCCGATGCTCGCGCCTCCTCCAGGTTTATCCATCCCTGGGCCCTATTTAGGAATTCGTTCACGATGCTGACACCTTTTCTCTGTATCTCTTCCCAGAGTCCGCCTCCAACGAGGATCCCAGTCCTCAAGGCCATAAGCTTGGAACTATCATCTGCGTCCCTGGCTCGAGCCGCGACGTTTACGAATCTACTCAAGTAAGCTTTCAAAGGTTCATCGGGCTGTTGTCTTACGTTTGCCAGGGTGTCGGCTTTGACGTGGGCAGCCTGAGAAGCTCGGAATGCCCTCTTGAAGTCGGCAGAAAAGGTTTTCCACGAGCTAATGGACTACTTTTTATTCTGTTTGAACCATTGCCCGGCCGGCCCAGTCAAGGTGGAAGGAAATATTAAACACCTCAGCTCGGGACCGATGTTGTGGGCCATCATCAGGGTATTGAACATACCCAAATGATCTGATGGGTCCCCGTCTCCATTGAACTCGGACAAGTGAGGTATACGGAAACTAGGTGGATACGCCATGGCTGCTATGCTGGGGGCGAAGAGCTTGAGTTCGTCCCCCGAGTCGTACTCATCTTTTTCTTTTTTTGATAAGAGCTTCCTCATCAGCTCCTCCATCTGAGCTAGACGCTCTAGGGTTTGGTCCTTACTTCCTTGGTTGTTATGGGGCTGTTCAACAGCTCCAGTTCCATCGTACGCGTTAGGTGGGTTATTGTCCCTCCTATCTTGAGATAGGTTATATGGGACATTCCCGCTGTCACATACTTTCGACGGACCCTCCCCTTGGTGAGCACGACTACCATTTCTAGCTGGGTCTTCCCTCTGAGAGTTGAGGCAATCTCGGAGGTCGGCCCTCGGGGTCGCCCGAGGGGTTTGGGCTGAGCTCAAACGATGGCGCAGGTCTTCACTAGACATGCCACTTCGATGACTCCCGGTCCAGTAACTTCCATTTGAAAAGCTCGGAGCCCGCCGCTGAGGGTGAGGATCCGGGATTTCCCCACACGCTCGGCTGCGATGGGAAGGTCCGACGGAAGGGGGATTTCTCCTGCTCCCATGAGTCAGAATGTCTCGGACTGGGCGGGGAGGAGATGGGTATCTTATTGCTGACAGGGGATGCCTAACCGGTGATGTGATCCTAGTCCCGTCAGGGCGGATTACGCTAGGTCGCGGCTGCTCCGCTCTACCATCCCTCGCGTCCTGCGCTCGACAGTCTGATCGTGGTGCAGGACCGCTGGCCGGGGCGGGCTGTCGTCGTGAGCCCTCCCCAGATCTCCTTCGCGAGCTACCTTGGGACCTCCTGGGCGCACTCGAGGATGGAATCGAGCTAGGAGTTGAGGTTCGGACCGATCTGCTGAATTACGAATTGGCCCTAGGAAGTTCCTCAAATATAGTTTCCTGGTGGTGTGACGTGGGAGTAGAATTCGATGTCGAGGGTCTGACCGACCGACCAGGCCTGGACCAGTTACCCTGGCGGGACTTATGAGTTCCACCATGCCTCTTTCTGACGTTAGCGTCGGTTATAAGAGGGGGTAATCGGGCCAGAACTTCTTCGATCTGTTTATTTGCTTTCGCCAGTTGACTCCTCAACTGTGCATTTTCCATTTCTACCGCCGTTTAGAAATCCAGGTTCGGATTGGGCGGCCGGGGAGCCGAACTTCCAGTGTCGTCTTGGCCCATTGGCTGCTTTCCCGGTCGCTGCTGAACCTCAGGGTTTCGCTCATCGGATACGGTGGCATGGTGGGCCTCCTGCCCATCACGTTGATATGCTTCGTTACCATGCCTTGAGCGAGTAACCACCATGGTTGGGTTTCTGAAATAGCACCAATCAAAATGCTCTCAATGAAAGCACCAAACTGTTGACGCGGTTCTTCGGCAATAGATAATTATATGAATAAATGGGAAGGATTAGTGCTTAATGATGAACTGTAATACGTAAATATTTATGTGTTAAACTGGCGAGAATAGTTTAGGGGGAAGGTTATAACTCCTTTCCTTTTAGGTGGTTCGAAGGTTAAAATCTGTCTACTCCACCATTCAATATTATTGATATATCTCTGGTATTCCTTACAGGGTGTTTCTTTTCAAATTAGAAGCCAACCATTTGCAATGCCTAGGGTCTCCATATTTATAGGGAAAGGACACCTGGGTGTTGGAAAAGGGGGTCATCCCGTGACCTTCTTACCCATTGTAACGCCCTACTACCTTAGAGTCGTTACTAAGTGAGTTTAGAACGTGCAATTAACTCGCTAAGCAAGGATTTTATAACAAAAGTGTGATTAAACAGCAAGTCAAGGCTGTAATCTTTAAAAAATACTCTATTTCATTAAAAGTTCAAGAGTTTAACATTCGGGATCCCAAAGTAAGGTTTGTAAAATATTTACAATTCAGAATAGGTTTACAGATGACTAATTATCAAAAACATAGTTTAATACAGCCATTTCTCAAAATTCCCCCAACCAAAGCAGTCGGGCAGGCCAAACATATATGTGTCGCCCCCACGCTCTCCGTACCCATGGTTGGTTGACTTTCTCTTTGCCTTTACCTGCAACACAGAGCACCCGTGAGCCGAAGCCCATCAAGAAAACTCGTACAGAGCATAACATAAGCATATTATATAATCAACATGTTAGGCAATCCACAGATTAAACAGACAGCCCTTAAGATTTTAACACATATACGGCCAGCCGTCCCAGAAGCATTACCAAAACCTGGGTTCTCGGTCCATACCGTAAGGATATCCCATGTATCCATTAGGGTCTCACCCTAACCTCAAGCACTCCATGTGCTAAGTGATATTCCCGGCCCCACTGCTCTTCCCGGCTCCTTTGCCGTTCATTCTACTATAACCACATATATCATTCGCAAACAACAATCAAACATATAATAATTCATTTAGAGCTACATCCTAGCAATAATACAATCTAGGGCCATGCCCTGCAACAACACTATGGGCCCATGCCCTGCTCTACGGGTGTTACAGTTTTCTTACCTGTATCTCGAGCTTTCCGATGCACCAAGGTCACAAGCACGGTCCTCTATCACGAGCCTCTCCGAAATCCTAGTCACAACACATATAAAAAACTTTTAATACTAACCAATCCCAAAACCACTTCCCGGAACCAATCCCGTACTCTTGGGACCTCTAATTCCCTAAAACAATGTATTGGAACCATCTCCCCAGCCCCCGGGCAAAAGCCCTAAAAATGCAATATTTGGCTGCCAAAAATAGCCTAGGGCCGCAACACTCCCATTAAGGGTCGCGGCGCCCAGAGGCTTTTCCCTCATCCTGATGCAAGCTTGCGCCGCGGCGCCCCTACACGAACCCAGATTTCTGGGTTTTCCCCTACATTTTTCCCGAGCCAAAACAACTCCAATTCAACCCAACACAAGTACCTAAGCCCCAAAATCAATTTAAAACTCCAAATGAACCCTTTAACAACCTATAAACATAAAAAACAAAGTCAATTGCACAATCACACTCAAAATCCACTCTTGAGTTTCAAATTTCAGAAACTCAAACCATGGCTTCTAAGACCTAAACCAGAGCTTGAAACATATAATCCATGCCTCTAAAATCTCAAACCATACCAAATACGAAAATTCAAAGGTGACAAAAACTCTTACCTCAATTAATAACTCAGCTTGAACTTCCTCCAATCCCAGCTTTAAACCAACTCCTCTTGATTATCAAGCTGAATTCTCATAACAAACCATCCATAACTATCCTTCAATTTTCATTCTTACTTTCTAAAATCAAGCTTAAAACTCAGTAAAACAGGGACAATTCTTACCTCAGAACAATCTTGATTCTTGTTTGGCTTCAATTGCTTCAAACCACCTTGATTCCTCTCCTAAATCTCCCAACTTCAGCCTTCCTCTTCTTCCCTTTTCTTCTGGCTTTTTCCTCAAATTTTAGCATAAACCCAATTGTGACTAAGTATAAAACGTGAATCCTTTTTCTCCCAGCTGAACCTTATCTAACCCTTGCCTAATGACCACTTTACCCTTCCATCTATTTCCCCTTCTAACTAAACCTCAAAGCCCTTTTTGTCATTCCTACTTTCTTACAATTCTACCACTTCTTTCATCTAAACTTGTTACTCTCAGCAGTTGCTTATGGTTACTCAATCTTCGATAACCATTAACCACTAATTCTCAACTCAACTTACAAAATTCCCAAAGTACCCTTAGGCTCCTCCCGAGCCGGGTATAACATCCTGTTGTGACTTTTAAGCTAACTATCTCTCTAGGACCGTCTCGGCACGAGCATCACATTAATATCACCACACTCACGTGGTGCAAATCACATAATACAATTATCGCATTTATGCCCTCAACGGGCTAAAATTACCAATTTACCCCTAAAATACAAACGGGGTCCACATGCATATTTATACCACCTAAACATGCATTCTAATCACATATTCATTCAAATTCATATATTAGCATATTAATTCACTTATTGCCCTCCAGGCATGCTAATCAAGGTCCTAAACCTTATTAGCAACTTGGGGTGCTAAAATTATCCCCTCCTTACAAGAATTTCGTCCTCGAAATTACCTGAACAACTTGGGATGCCGCACCCGCATATCAGACTCAAGCTCCCACGTCGCCTCTTAAACCTTGTTATTCCTCCACAGCACTTTAACCAAGGCGATGTTCTTGCTTCTCAGGACTTTTTCCTTCCTATCGAGAATCTGAACAAGCTTCTCCTCGTATGATAAATCCTGATCCAACTCCAAGTTCTCATAACTCAGCACATGAGTAGTATCTGATACATATTTCCGAAGCATGGACACATGAAACACATCATGAACCCCTGATAAAGCTGGAGGCATCGCTAGTCTGTAAGCTACCTCACCAACCCATTCCAGAACCTCAAAGGGGCCATCAAACCTGGGACTCAGCTTGCCCTGAACACCAAATCGCTTCACTCCTCTCAGAGGTGAAACCCTGAGGAATACATGATCGCCGACCTGAAACTCTACACTCCTACGTCTCAGATCAGAGTAACTCTTCTGGCGACTCTGGGAGGCGAGCATACGAGCTCTAATCTTCTCAATTGCCTCATTGGTCCTTTGTACCATCTTTGGACCTAGATATCTTCTCTCACCTGTCTCATCCCAATGTATCGGTGATCTTCACCTTCTTCTATACAACATCTCATATGGAGCCACTCCGATAGTCACCTGATAGCTATTATTGTATGAGAACTCAATCAATGGGAGATATTTACTCCAAGATCCCCCAAAGTCCAACACACAGGCTCGTAACATATCCTCCAATATCTGAATCGTCCTCTCAGACTGCCCATCTGTCTAAGGATGATAAGCGGTACTAAACCGTAACTATGTGCCCATTGCCTTCTGTAGGCTCTCCCAAAACTTGGAGGTGAAGGTGGGGTCTCTGTCGGATACTATCGACCTCGAAGCCCCATGAAGTCAGACAATTTCCTTCACATAAAGCTCATCATACTGCTCCACAGTATAAGTTGCTCTCACAGGTAAAAAGTGGGCGGACTTAGTATACCTGTCTACAATCACCCACACCGAATCATGCTGACCCACGGTCTTCGGCAATCCAACCACAAAGTCCATCGCAATATCCTCCCATTTCCACTTAGGAATCCCTAGAGGCTGCAGTAACCCCGCTGGCCTCTGATGTTCAGCCTTAATCTGCTGACAAGTTAGGCACCTTGCCACATAGTCTACCACATCCCTCTTCATACCTGTCCACCAATACAACACTTTCAAATCTTGGTACATCTTCGTAGTACCTGGGTGTAAAGAGTAGGGAGTGGTATGAGACTCATCTAGAATCTCCCGTCGAATATCTGGATCAATCGGAACAAAAATCTGTCCTTTGTACTTCAATAAACCCATCTATGAAATAGAGAAGTCCTTAATCGTTCTAGCTAGGGCATTCTCTCTACGTTCAACTAGCTGGGGATCCCTTCCCTCCTTCTGCGTCCTTAATCCTCTCTAGGAGTGTTGGCTGAAGAGTTATGTTGGCTAACCTACCAACCACTAACTCTATACCTGCTCTGGTCATCTCCTCGGCTAGTATGTCTGATACCTGCCTCGAACTATACAACTGACCTGGGCCCTTTCGGCTCAATGCATCAGCCACTACATTAGCCTTCCCAGGATGGTATAAGATGTCACAATTGTAATCCTTTACCAACTCTAGCCACTGCCTTTGGCGCATATTCAAATCTTTTTGAGTAAAGAAATACTTTAAACTCTTGTGATCTGTATATATCTCGCACCTTTCGCCATATAGGTAATGTCTCCAAACCTTAAGTGCGAACACCACTGCAGCCAACTCCAGATCATGCGTGGGATACCTCTGCTCATATTCTTTTAGTTGTCTTGATGCATAAGCTATCACTTTCCCAGCTTGCATCAACGCACATACCAAACCCTGTCTAGAAGCGTCACAATAAACCACAAACTTTTCATTGCATGTCAGCAGGCTCAACACTGGTGCAGTAATCAACCACCGCTTCAATTCCTTGAAACTGTTCTCACACCGATCTGTCCACACATACTTGGTCTTCTTTCTTGTCAACTTTGTCAATGGAGTAGCAATTCTGGAGAACCCCTCTACAAATCGCCGGTAGTACCCTGCCAACCCAAGAAAACTTCTGACCTCAGGAACACTGCTCGGTCTAGACCAATCTCTCACTGCCTCTATCTTACTTGGGTCAACCAATATCCCCTCCTTACTAACGATATGGCCCAGAAATGTAACTTGCGGTAACCAGAACTCGCACTTGCTAAACTTAGCATATAACTTATGCTCCCTCAATCGCTGCAATGCCAAGCGCAGATGATGCTCATGCTCTGTCTCTGACTAGGAGTACAGCAGGATGTCGTCGATGAATACAATCACAAACTTATCTAGATAATCTTTGAAAATCCTGTTCATCATATCCATAAAAGTTGCTGAGGCATTGGTTAATCCAAAGGACATAACCAGAAATTCATAGTGCCCGTACCTTGTCCGAAAAGCGGTCTTTGGTATGTCCTCCTCCTTAATCCTCAACTGATGATAGCCTGACCGGAGATCAATCTTCGAAAACACCGTACTCCCCTGTAGCTGATCAAATAAATCATCAATCCTAGGCAGTGGATACTTATTCTTAATGGTCATCTTATTCAACTCCTTGTAATCAATGCACATCCTAAGCGACCCATCCTTCTTCTTAACAAATAGCACTGGAGCACCCCATGGTGAGAAGCTCGGTCTAATGAACCCCAAGTCCAGTAGCTCCTGTAACTGAATCTTCAATTCTTTTAACTCTGTCGGAGCCATTCTATAGGGTGCCCTGGAGACTGGCTCCACCCCCGGTGCTAACTCTATGACGAACTCAATCTCCCACTGTGGCGGCAACCCCGGAAAATCTGCTGGGAATAAGTCTGGAAACTCACATACCAATCTGGTTTCATTTGGTCCCACTGTCACCACCTTAGAAGTATCTACAACACTCGCTAAAAATCCTATGCAACCTTCCTGCATCAGGTCTATAGCCTTCAATGCTGAGATCATAGGCACTCGCGGTCCATTCACCGTCCCCACAAACACAAAAGGCACCTCGCCTCCTGGTTCAAAAGTCACCATACGCCGCTTGCAATCAATCGTTGCTCCATACCTCGTTAACCAATCCATCCCTAATATCATATCAAAGTCATCCATGTCTAATTCAACCAGATCAACAAACAATTATCTACCATCTATCTCTACTGGTAATGCTCTAACCCATCTCCTAGAGTCTACTAGTTCTCCTGTTGGCAACAAAGTCTGAAAACCCCTAGCATACACAATACTAGGTCTACAAAGCTGGTCTACCACCCTAGCAGATACAAATGAGTGGGTAGCCCCGAATCAATCAATGCAGTATACAAAGAACCAGCGCTAGAGATCTGACCTGTCACAACTGAGGGACTAGCCTCCGCCTCAGTCTGAGTCAAAGCGAATACCCTGGCAGGAGGGAGACTGTCTCCCTGCTTTGGCTCCTCTTTCTTAGCTTGTGGGCAGTCTTTCTTCAGATGGTTGGCACTCCCACAGATAAAACATGCCCTAATCCAGCACTCACCCTGATGTCGTCGCCGGCACTGAGGACACACTGGAAAGCTCCTCCAGCTGTCACCTCTACCCTGACGGCCACCAATGAAACCCCGCACCCTCCTATCAGAACTAGGAGGAATAAATGAATCTGGAACCCTTCTTTTCTGCTCACTGGGGCCACTGCCCCGACTAGACCCAACAAAAGGAGGCACCGTCCTCCTGGCATCGCGCCTAACAGCGTTGTCCTTCCATATCTGATCCTCAGCCCTCTCTGCAGTAAGGGCCTTATCCACCGCTTGAGCATAAGTAGTAGTCTCCGGAATCAATGTAATATTCACATCACGAGCGATCATCACATTCAATCCCCGTATAAATCTATCTCTCCTGGCTGCATCCGTCGACACTAAGTCTAGTGAAAACTTCGCCAGTCTGTCGAATCTCAGGGCATACTCAGTAACTAACAACCTGTTCTGAGTCAGGTTGATAAACTCATCAACCTTCGCAGCTCGAACTGCTATGCTATAGTATTTCTCATTAAAGATACTCTTAAATTCCTCCCATGTCATAACTGTAATATTCCTCCGCTGGCTCACCACATCCCACCAGATGCGGGCATCCTCCCTAAGCATATAACTAGCACAGGCCACCCTTTCATTTCCTTCGACCCTCATAAAGTCTAAGATCAAGGAAATCATATTCATCCACTTCTCTGCCCGTAGTTGGTCCGATCCACCCTCAAAGGTAAGAGGTTGTTGCTTCCTAAATCTTTCGTACAAGGGTTCCCACCTGTTCTCAACCATAGGCTGAACCAGCACTGGCGCTACATTCTGCTGAATTGGTAACCCTGCGACCTGTGAAGGGGCCTATTGCCTCATCTGATGAAGTTCTTCCTCTATTCTCTGCAATCTAGCCTCCATTTCGGCTAATATCTTTTGCCAGTTCTGTGGGGTAGGTGGAGGGTCCTGACCCTGATTGTCATCCTCGGCCCGACTGCCGCGGAGTCTAGATGATTGCCGAGGCATTACAACTATGTGCCTGCAATCAGTGACACCACTCATCAGGCATGATAACAAGATCCAATTCCACCTCTCAATCTCAACAACAAACCAAGATCAACAATCCAAATAACACACAGATAGCATATAGCACACAACGGGCCTTGCCCTGGAATCATGCATATGTTATCTCATTCATCATGATCTTTATAAACTAAGCATGCAAACAAGGCATTCAAACACATATTCAAGTATATTAATCAACCATACCAATCAACCCTGAGTCAAGCTTTGCAATGGCAGCGTGCGTACATGTTCGGTCAATCTCCAGAACCAATAAACCTTGACTCGCTCTGATACCAAGTTGTAACACCCTACTACCTTAGAGTCGTTACTAAGTGAGTTTAGAATGTGCAATTAACTCGCTAAGCGAGGTTTTTAGAACAAAAGTGTGATTAAACAGCAAGTCAAGGCTGTAATCTTTAAAAAATACTCTATTTCATTAAAAGTTTAAGAGTTTAACATTCGGGATCCCAAAGGTTTGTAAAATATTTACAATTCAAAATAGCTTTATAGATGACTAATTATCAAAAACATAGTTTAATACAGCCATTTCTCAAAATGCCCCCAACCAAAGCAGTCGGGCAGGCCAAACATGTACGCGCCGCCCCCACGCTCTCCGTACTCATGGTTGGTTGACTTTTTCTTTGCCTTTACCTGCAACACAGAGCACCCGTGAGCCAAAGCCCATCAAGAAAACTCGTACAGAGTATAACATAAGCATATTATATAATCAACATGTTAGGCAATCCACAGATTAAACAGACAACCCTTAAGATTTTAACACATATACGGCCATGCCGTCCCAGAAGCATTACCAAAGCCTGGGTTCTCGGTCCATACCGTAAGGATATCCCATGTATCCATTGGGGTCTCACCCTAACCTCAAGCACTCCATGTGCTAAGTGATATTCCCGGCCCCACTGCCGTTCTCGGCCCTTCGCCGTTCCCGGCTCCTTTGCCGTTCATTCTGCTATAACCACATATAGCATTCGCAAACAACAATCAAACATATAATAATTCATTTAGAGCTACATCCTAGCAATAATACAATCTAGGGCCATGCCCTGCAACAACATTATGGGCCCATGCCCTGCTCTACGGGTGTTACAGTTTTCTTACCTGTATCCCGAGCTTTCCGATGCACCAAGGTCACAAGCACGGTCCTCTATCACGAGCCTCTCCGAAATCCTAGTCACAACACATATAAAACACTTTTAATACTAACCAATCCCAAAACCACTTCCCGGAACCAATCCCGTACTCTTGGGACCTCTAATCCCCTAAAACAATGTATTGGAACCATCTCCCGAGCCCCCAGGCAAAAGCCCTAAAAATGCAATATTTGGCTGCCAAAAATAGCCTAGGGCCGCGGCACTCCCATCAAGGGTCGAGGCGCCTAGAGGCTTTCCCCTCATCCTGATACAAGCTTGCGCCGTGGCACCAAAGAACAGGGCCGCGGCGCCCCTACGCGAACCCAGATTTCTGGGTTTTCCCCTACATTTTTCCCAAGCCAAAACAACTCCAATTCAACCCAAACAAGTACCTAAGCCCCAAAATCAATTTAAAACCCCAAATGAACCCTTTAACAACCTATAAACATAAAAAACAAACTCAATTGCACAATCACACTCAAAATCCACTCTTGAGTTTCAAATTTCAGAAACTCAAACCATGGCTTCTAAGACCTAAACCAGAGCTTGAAAAATATAATCCATGCCTCTAAAATCTCAAACCATACCAAATACGAAAATTCAAAGGTGACAAAAACTCTTACCTCAATCAATAACTCAGCTTGAACTTCCTCCAATCCCAGCTTTAAACCAACTCCTCTTGATTATCAAGCTGAATTCTCATAACAAACCATCCATAACTATCCTTCAATTTTCATTCTTACTTTCTAAAATCAAGCTTAAAACTCAATAAAACAGGGACAATTCTTACCTCAGAACAATCTTGATTCTTGTTTGGCTTCAATTGCTTCAAACCACCTTGATTCCTCTCCTAAATCTCCCAACCTCAGCCTTCCTCTTCTTCCCTTTTCTTCTGGCTTTTTCCTCAAATTTCAGCATAAACCCAATTGTGACTAAGTATAAAACGTGAATCCTTTTTCCCCCAACTGAACCTTATCTAACCCTTGCCTAATGACCACTTTACCCTTCCATCTATTTCCCCTTCTAACTAAACCTCAAGGCCCTTTTTGTCATTCCTACTTTCTTACAATTCTACCACTTCTTTCATCTAAACTTGTTACTCTCAGCAGTTACTTATGGTTACTCAATCTCTGATAACCATTAACCACTAATTCTCAACTCAACTTACAAAATTCCCAAAGTACCCCTAGGCTCCTCCCGAGCCGGGTATAACATCCCGTTGTGACTTTTAAGCTAACTATCTCTCTAGGACCGTCTCGGCACGTGCATCACATTAATATCACCACACTCATGTGGTGCAAATCACATAATACAATTATCACATTTATGCCTTCAACGGGCTAAAATTACCAATTTACCCCTAACATACAAACGGGGTCCACATGCATATTTATACCACCTAAACATGCATTCTAATCACATATTCATTCAAATTCATATATTAGCATATTAACTCACTTATTGCCCTCCAGGCATGTTAATCAAAGTCCTAAACCTTATTAGCAACTTGGGATGTTACACCCATCATGTCACTTCTGTGACACTTACCATTAATTCCTAAAACGTGACAATGAAGTGTTGTCTAATCAATAAGTAATGGGGATAATGGGCCACATGGCCTAAACCAGTCGTGGGGTGCCTGAACACGCACGTTTATGCTGCGTGTCCGAGAATTCAGGAATGGAGTAGACACGTGATGTCTGATATGCGCACGTTTACATTGCGTGGTTGACTTTATAAAGGGTCGAAGGTGTCAGCTCCAGGTCGTACCTCGAGCTTGATGTAGTCCCAGCTCGTGGTGCCCACACTGCTAACTCGATGCCTTCGAGTATTGATGGACCCAAAACGGGTATGTTTAAAAATTTATACTCGCAAGCGCACGAATCGTATTTATAGAATAGTTTTCGTGTAAGCACGAGGTCGAACCCAAAGGAGTTGTCTAAAATAAAAAAGAAAACTATTTTAAATCAAAAGTAATAAATTCTAACCTAGTTCCAAAGATTGATGAGTTTTAACATTATGAACATAAAATAAAAGATTGAAAAATAAAGCTATTTAAGATAATGAAAATAAACCAATAATGATTTGACAATAAGTGTTAAAAGAAAAGATTATTAAGATACTAGAATCCACAAAATGTAAGTTTAATAATATTTATTAGTATATTGATTCCCAAGTTTTAGTGATAGTTAAAATAAATCAAACTATCATTTTCAAAATAGATTTATAATTTTAAGCACAAATTACTTCTAAAAATATAGGATTTTTCTTCACTTTTCAAAATTATAATTTCAAAGTATTTAGTGTAAATCAATCTAATGAAATAACAAATAAATCAATGAACATTATTTATAAGGCAAAACATAATATTTTTGTTCTAAGCATGGATGTGTACAATTTAATGACACATCTTACACAAAGAATATTATGTTTATGCACTAATGAAGAACAAATTGTAAATATGTTCTAACAATCTAAAATACAAGATATTTAAGATGAAAGAAATATATGAAGAAGAAAAACCCATAAACTTTGTTGCATTACAAGGGAAATCAACATACACATAAACATTACCTAATTACAAGTTGCTTCATCATGATCTTAATAATCTTATGAAAAAGATTAGAAGCACATAACTAGAGTAAAAATTACAAAATAAATGACATACATACTTGCAAAATGCTCTTGAAAAACCCAAATGGAAGAGAGAATGGTAGAGAGAAAATGGGAGAAAAAAGATGGTAACCAAAATTAAGCACCCTAAAATGGTCTTGAAATACCATATTTATAGCCAAAATGAGATTATTAAAATAATCAATTTAAATTAGTTAAATTGATTAAATTAATTAAATAAAATAAATATGGTATGTAGAGGTAAAATATAGGGTGTAATGATGATGTTGTGGTGAAAATGTGTAGACAAAAGGGTAAAAAGTTGGCAATTTTGTCATAGGGGACGAAATGCAAAATGATGGGCTCAAGAGGTGGCTGATGGTGTTGGTGGCAGGTGGTTTCGGCTGGGCTGTGACTGGGCCGAATGGGCCTGGCAGATGGCTGCTTGGTGACTTGTTGGTGCATGGTCTTCGGGGGTTCTGATGGAAATGCATAAGGAGAAGACTTTGGTGGGCAACTGGCATGTGAAGGAGAGGCTTGGGCGTGGGAAGTCTTCAGCTGGAGGAGTTGATGGAAGGCTTGGACGTGGGCCTGGGCTCTAGCGTGGGCCTGGTGGTCATTTGAAAAAAAGACCATTTTTCTTGTTACTTTCTACAAAAATATCACTTTTATTTCTTTTTCTCTTCTTTTTCAAGCATAAAAAAAATTGCAAAGTACAACCTACAAAATAAGTAAATATTAAATTAGAATCAAATATTTTCAATTATAAAATAACTCATATTAATTCCATGAAAATACTAATTGAAATTTAATTTACTTTGACAATTAAGCTCAATAAAATCACATTTTTTAACTTATAATCTAACAAAACAAATTTCAAATAATTAAACTACAACATATTATAATAAAATATATATAAAAACATATAAAAATCTAGAAAACTACAATAAGACTAATAAATTAAAAATTACATAAAAACTTTAATAAGTTAATTAAAAACTCAAGAACTAAGCAACAACTAGCATATAAAATATGGTAAAATAACTCTATTTTGTAGAGTTATCAAGTATTCTTACTAAACCTTTGACTATCTCGAGCTAAAGAGGTGGAGACCCGTAACAGTAACTCCGGGTAGGTGGCCTCCACGTGGCTGATAGGATTATGCCTTTTTCCAGCTCGCTAATAACTCGTGGATGTTTAGGGCGTACAAAGTCCATCTACACTTTCCAAGACAACTCAACTACTCAAAACAACCACCGCTAATAAAGGTTGGTTGCTTGTAAGGAAAATTAACAAAAGAGAATTACTATGCCAAAATCATATTCTTTTTTTTTTTTTTATCAAAAGGAAAAATTTTATTGATCAACAACCTGCTACAATTCACAAAGGCTGGAATAAACCACCTCAAAAAACTCACAAGTTACAGATTACTAACAAAGTTTAGCATTTGTCTTTCTCTAGGAGAACAATTACAGCCAATTAAATTCAGCACTCTAGCTTTGATTGAAAATCTTATCAATTGATCAATCTTATGCACAGGCAAGCAACTCTTCTCAAGCCAACACTGGTTCCTATTGAGCCCGATGAGATACACAGTAGCAGCACAAGCTGCATGAGCCACCATCGAATACCAACCTATCCGAGGCAAGGACAACCAATGGATCCAATTCATGTACTGAACTGGCCAAGATATCCCTCGCAGCCACCCTTGGACAGATTGCAGAATTTTCCTGGAGAAAACACACTAAAAAAAAGATGAGAATGACTTTCATCTTCTTGATAACAAATCGGGCAGCTTAAGGAGATAAGAGGAACATGACAATGATGAAGCCAGTCCTTAGTGAACAGTTTCTGGTTCACAGCAGCCAAAGAATAAACTGATGCTTAGGAGCCGAGAGCCTGCACCAAACAACTTTCTCATAATGCACCAAAGTGCCAGGAAACACAGTCGAATAAAGAGTGCCCAGCTGAAGTTTTCCATTCCTAACAGCAGCCTCCAACTCAGCTCTAGACACAACATGACAGAATTTGATGATTTTCCTCCAATACCAACTGGTATCATGTTTTAACAGATAATCCCAAATAGAGTCTCCTTCTAAGTAAACACAATTGACCCATTTAACCCAAAGCATGTCCTGCTTGGAAGAAACAGCCCAAATGAACTTAGCCAACATTATTTTGTTCCAAGAAGAACTCTCCCTGCAACCCAAACCACCAAAGCACTTTGGTTTACAGACATGCTCCCAAGAGATCATGTGAAGTTTGCTTCTATTATCCTTCTCACCCCAAAGAAACTTTCTACAAAGACAATCTATAGCTCTGACTACTTTTTGAGGTAACTGAAAAATATTCATCCAATAAGAGCGAATCCCCAACAAAACAGAGTTAATTAATTGGACCCGACCAACATAAGATAAATGGCGACTAGCCCAACCATTCAATCGAGTTCTCATTTTCTCAAGGATAACTTCACAGTCACTTGCCCTCCATTTAGTTGGTCTCAACGGAACACCCAAATAACTCAAGGGGAAATGCCCTTCAATCAAATTAGAACACTGAAGCAGAGTAATTTTATCCTCAGCAACAAGCCCACCAATATATATTCTAGATTTGCTTTGATTAATTGAAAGACCCGAGGACTTGGTGAAAGTTTTGAACACTTGCTGAATTATCTTGACTGAGCTCGGGTTAGCTTTGCAAAACAAGAGGAGGTCATCAGCGAAACAAAGACTAACAAGTTTTAAATACTTACATAAAGGATGAAATATGAACTCTTTCTCCATAGTAGCCTTTAACAACAAACGAGTGAGATAACCATCACCATGACAAACAATAAAGGCGATATTGGGTCTCCTTGTCTGAGACCTTTAGCTCCTTGGAACTGACCTTAAATGCTGCCATTCATCACTAAGGAATAGGAAGACCCCCTAAGGAAAACCATGACCCATCTAATAAATCTCATCGGAAAACAAAAAGCATTAAGGAGGTTTTCCAAAAAATCCTATTCAATTGAGTCATACGCCTTGCTAATATCAATCTTCATAAGACAACGAGGGGAAATATTTTTCCTATTATAACCTTTAAGTAAGTCTTGAAGAATAAGCACATTATGGGCAAGCAAGCGATGCTTAATAAAGGTCCCCTGATTCTGATTGATCAAAGAAGGAAGAACAGGTTTTAGCCTATTGCACAACATTTTGGATATGCATTTGTATATAGTATTGCAACAAGCAATAGGTCTAAAATCAGAAGCATTTACTGGCTGGTCCACTTTCAAGATTAGAGATAAGAGAGTATTATTTAAAGACTGAGGAATGCAAGCTGACTCAAAAAATTCAAGAATAGCAAAAGCAATTTCCTTACCAATATTCTTCCATAATGCTTTAAAAAATCCCGCCCCATACCCATCCGGACCTGGGATTTTGAGAGAATGTATGCTAAACATCGCTGCTTTAACCTCTAGGATAGTGAACGGCTTGATCAAACTCAGTTGGGCTTCACTGCTCAAAACCGAGCCATAACCTATTGCTTGAGCATAAAAAAAAACCCGTAGCTTGGCTAGCTGTACCCAGAAAGCTTTTAAAATGATGCAGAAAATTATTAGTAACTTTAGAGTAATCATCAATGATCAGCCCTTCATCAGAAACATAGGATACAATCCTATTAGATAACTTCCTTTTCTTTAAACTAGTATGAAAAAAAGGAAGAGTTGTCATCCCCAAATCGTAACCAATCTATTTTACTCTTTTGATAGAGATAACTAGCATACAATTTCTCTTGCTTCTTAAACTCAAGAAAAGCTTCACGATCCTCATTACGTAACATACTATTGGACGGATCAGCAAAGCATTTAGAATGAGCTTGCTGATATAAGCTTTTGCTTCTCTCATAGTTACAAGCTACATCCCCCATTACCTTCCAGTTAAACTCCTTCAAGACATGCTTAAGACGGGTAAGTTTCCAGCTGATTTGCTCTAAACCTCTGCCATTAAACCTTAATGTTTTCAACCAGTTAGATAATATCGTTACTCTAAATTGAGGGTGAGAGATCCACATGTTATAAAATCGAAAAGGCTTCACCCCAACCCTTAGAGCAGAAAGATTTTTTATCAGAATAAGAGAATGATCTGATCCAATCTCCCATTGAGAACAAGCCGAAACTAAAGGGTATTCATCTAGCCAAGATTCATTAACAAAAACCCTATCCAACTTGGAAAAAATACGAGCCTCTCCTTCTTGATTATTAGACCAAGTGTAAAAAGGACCCATAATCTTCATTTCTTCAACTAAACCAAGATCAAACCACTGTCTAGCATCCTCCATTTCTTTCATTGTGATAGGCCTGCCACCCAATCTATCATTCGGAGCAAAAACAACATTAAAATCCCCAAGAATCATCCAAGCTTTACTAGGCCAATGCAAATGGGACAAATCATGCCATAAGGATCTCCTCGTCTCCAAACTATTAGAGCCATAAACAAATGTAAGACAGAAACCAGGTTTATTGTATAATCTCACTTGACAGTGTAAGAATTGGTCACTTTCCTGGATCACATCAAGATGCACCAACTTAGATTTCCAAATCACTAAAATTCGACCCTCCACTGATTCACTACTGTAATACTCCCAACCAAAAAAGGTAGAACTCCTAACTTCTTTTATTTTTGCTCCCTTGATTTTTGTTTCAAGAAGAGCCCCAATCCCAATTTTATTCAGTCTACAAACATCCAGAACTATCTTCTATTTATTCAACTTATTCAGCCCTCTAACATTCCAACTCATTATGTTGCTGCAATCCATACTTATATGATGTGGATGGGACTGTAGTTGCTGGTTTCTGATATTCCTGAAGGACACTAAACTGGTTTATGGCCAGTTTAACTGGTTTATGAACTCCCTGCCTCTTGTCTCTTGTAGTTTTCGGAGAAATCCAATGAGTTTCTACCGGATTAGTAGAAGCCTGGACAGTAGCTAACTGAGAAGAATTTGCTTGAGGAATTAAGTCACCAGCAATCGGACTTACAGTTTTCTCAATCTCAGCAATCACATCATTTGGGTGTATTGTCTTCTCTGCCTCAATTTGGCAATCATATTCTTTTTTCTTATCATTAAAATTTATTTTCTTAAAAAGAAAGAATATACATATTTTTTGTACAATTTGTTGGAGGAAAAGTGAATTTTAAATCTGACATCCCCAAACAACTATCGAGGGGTTTTCCCTCTCTTTGAATTTAGCTTTTTGCTTCAAGTTCGCCAGCGATGGAAATCTTTCTCGACTCACAGATAAGGGATGTATGATTCCCGAACCTTAACAAAAAGGATTGAGCTCCGCGCATCCCTTGATCTCCGCCTAACCGGGGCTAGGCTAGTTTCAGTGTTTGGTTCCTGACTTGATGGGATGGGAGTCACAAGGCTTTAAAGAAGGCCGAGGAACGGGAATGAACGAGATTCGTTTTGGTTTTTATGCTTTGACCTTGCTTATATATCAAGGCTGAGTTGCTGCTATTGCCAATGCTTTCAACACATGTAAGACCATTTTAAAATGTTGATGCCACAATAGTCTAATCCAACACTAATGGTCTCTTTCCAATACCACAAATTAATCACATGAGTCCATTTTGAGCATCCAATTTGACAAGTGCAGGACACCTCTATCTGAAATGGAGTTAATACATTTACACATGAGCCCTGAGAAAATACCTACCCTTGACAAAGACACCCTTTTTCTCTCTTCTAGGACTAAGAAACCCTATTTTCCCGTCAAGAGTTTGAACTTTCTTCATAATTTATTATTTCAAGGCAATTGTTTGAAAGGAAAATAAAGGAACTTTGACAAATACAATATCTAGAAGCTGAAACAATAATGATTGTATGTCTCAATTCTCAAAAGTTACGAAAAATATAATTTCATAAATGAGAAAGTCTTTCTATTAGGTTCATATTCTTTCATTACCTTATTGATTGAACAATTAATATTTGGTGACCATTACATGCACCACCAAACACACCCATATGTTAATATGGACTATGTTGGTTGTGGTTCCTTGCTCTACTAGTACGCCTTTTTTAATATATATATATATAATTAATTAATTAATAACGATTGACATAAGTTATGGACAAAGGGAATAATTTTATATGGATGGAATCATGTTGTGATGACCTGCCACAAATGCTTTAAAAATCAAAAGTATATGTCTTGAATTGTCCGAAAAAATTTAGTTAAAAAGCCAGGTTTTTTGCTTTTTTAGACAAAAATATAGGTTAATTATATCCTATATATACTGCCAATGACCTTTTGTGGGGTGGTTGGAGCTTAAGCTTTGTAACTCAAGGTGGGAGTTGAACCTCATACCACCAATTTGTGTATATTACATAATATGTATAAATTTGTATGATGTTGCAAGATTGGTAGGTCTTTCATGTGGTGGTAATTATGGTGCTGATATTCATTTTTTGTGATGAAGTTCGACACTAATTCTCCAAAAATATAACTAGTGGATTGTGTCGGGTTGGACTTTGTACATGTTAGTGAGGAATCATTACCATTTGAGTTATTATGTACATATTATTTGTAAGATGTAATGAATTTTAAAAAAAAATATTATATCCTATATATACCAACTTAAAAATGACAAGAAATTATTTTCTCATTTTATAAATAATACGTGTCATTTCTCATAGTCTAATGGCAATTTAAATATTCAATATACTTTTTCACTTTATAATAAAAAACAAAAATTAATGTACTTTTTCTTAAAACAAAATCTCTTATTCTTCTTTGAAAAGATTAAATTTTGTACTCAATTTTTTCCCCGATTTTTTTTCCTTCTAATATATTTTATCCAAGTACCTCATCTTCGATTATTTCGACGGTTTTATTTTTTCCATTAGCATTTAACATGTATAAGCCCAACATTTTTCTTATTTAAAGAGTGATATAATTTTCAAGCATACATAATTTGAATTAATGTAATTGATAGTCTCATCTCATTTTTTGTCGGACTCTCGGGTCAAATAAGCCGCCAACCCAGTCAATTAAATAATTTTTAAAAAAATCAGGTGTCAACGACGCGTGCATCTTTTCTTACCTTAGAGCCCACTCCCTCTCCATCTCACTTTCTCTTTCATTTTATCGCGTCTTCACTTTCCGGGAAAATTCTCTTCTCTCTCTCCCCCATATAAATACAGCACACTAACTCCAATTTCACCATCCTCTATCTCGCTCCAGTTTTCAACTAAACAGGTCTCTGGTTCCTCTCCTCTCTCATACATACCCAAACCAAACCCACCTCAACTTGTTCTGTTTACACAGATTATTTTTCTTTTTTCTTTAATCCGAAATTATCTTAATTAATTAGGAAATGAATTCAGCCAAACCACTTGCTCTTCCAATAATTGGGTTTTTTTTGTTGATTCTGATGAAACTGAGTTATGGACAGAGCACAACAGCTCCTTCTCCGGTAGCACAGGGTCCATCCAGCGATGGTTAGTTTCTTATTTTCTTCTTCTTTCTTTTTATTTAAAATTTTTATAAATATATATATGTGCATATTTCGGAAATGGATTTTGGCTAATCTGATTAAACAAAAATATGCTAATCTTATCCATTTTATTTGTTGATTCAGGACAAGCTATTGATCAAGGAATCGCTTATGTTCTTTTAGCTTTGGCTCTGGCAATCACATACTTAATACACTGAGTTTTGGTCTTAATTCTATAATCAGATGAATTTATATTGTATATTGTATATTAATTCATATTCTTTTATGATTTTTTTCTCTCTCTCCTTTTATTTAGTTTGGAGGAATATAAGCAGTACTTTTGTGATATGTAAGCAAAATGAGACAATAAAACAAAGTATTTATTCTTTATTTAAAAAAAATATTTTTTTTGGGTGATCTCATGATAATTTACATGAAAATGCATTCAGAGAAGTAACCAAAAAAAATTTGTGCAGTGGCTTATTTTAATAATAATGTAATTCTTAAATCAATGTGGGGTTAGATAAATCAGTGTTCAATAAAATAATTTGGTAGTGAAAAAAGCTAGATTTTCCACTTGCACTTACATCTTTCCTTTTTTTTTTCCTCTTTTGAAACAAGTTGTATCTTTGTTTTAGATTGTTGTTATTA
This sequence comes from Humulus lupulus, assembly GCF_963169125.1. Taxonomy (NCBI): domain Eukaryota; kingdom Viridiplantae; phylum Streptophyta; class Magnoliopsida; order Rosales; family Cannabaceae; genus Humulus; species Humulus lupulus. The sequence goes on along the minus strand of NC_084800.1, from coordinate 44,585,169 downwards.
TTTGAGTAGAGCACATATATTGATGAATTCGGTTTGTTAATTTTCATTATTGGAGACAAATTTTTGGCTCATTAATTATTTTGTTCTAGCCATTTTTAAGCTACTTTTAAGTGATAAAGAGTATATTCTATTCCTAATCAAAAGATGACTCCATTAAAAACAATTGAGTAGTAATAATAATACTGGAGAAAAATTAATTCCAATATCTTTTTTTCTACTCATTGAAATTTTGTTGTAGTCTGCATATAATTTTTTAAGAGCCCACCTAACAAAATGATATGGACTGAAACCAAGGTTATATTTAGAAAAAGAAAAATATATATATATATATATATATATGATTCTTAATATTCTAATATTTTGTTGACGTGAATATATATTTTTCAACAATTTTTCAAAAATATGGTTTTTATACAATTAGTGTGCAAAAATATGGTAATTATACTTTTTTTAATTTGTATGAAAAAATTTATTAAACAAGAAGTTGAAGTATGGAAAATACAATTATTAGCTAACTAAAATATGGAAATGCCACATTTTTTTATTATAATCATATATTTTTTATTATGAAGGTAATTTTATTTTATTTTTTTATTTTTTTATTTTTTCTTTCATTTTTTATTATTTTTTCAGTTATTTTTTCTTTCTTTTTTTTCCTTACTTATTTTTTCTTTCATTTTTTCCTTACTTATTTTTTCTTTTTTTTTTCTACTAATTTTTTCTTTCATCATTTTTTTCTTTCAATTTTTCCATTCTTCTTCTTCTTATTTTCATTTATTAATTTTTTTCCTTTCATTTATATTATTTTGTTTTTTTTTCATATTTTTTCAGTTTTTTTTCTTCTTTTTTTTCATTCTATTTTTTCTTCATTTTTGTATTTATTATTTTCTCCTTCTATTTTTTTTTCTTTTTTCACACATATGAGATTTTTTTTCTTTCTTTTTTTCTTCTTCCATTTTTTCTTTTTTTTTCAATTTTTTCTACCAATTTTTTCATTCATTTTTTTCTTTACATTTTTCTATTATTTTTCTTCTTCTTTTCAATCTTATTTATTCATCTATTTTTTTTTTCATTCATCGTTTCTTTTGTTTTTTTTTTTCATTTTTGTACTTATTCTTTTCTCATTCCATTTATTTATTTTTCATTTTTTTCACACATATATTTTAACATTACATAATTATTTTACTATTTTTTTATTATTATCTTCTATTATTGTAATTTTTTATAGTTTTTTCCACTATATGTAAAAAAAATTCAAATCAATTTTTTCAGCATTTTCTTTTTACTGTAACACTTATAGAAATACCAAAATTTGGAAAGAAAACTAATAAAAATATGAAAACGTGAATGGGTAACTGGTTACCTTCATGTTCTTTGTGTGTATATTTCTGGGGGTAACTGGTTACCTTCACATTCTGGTGTGTGTATATTTATGGTTTCTTTATGGTAACTGGTTACACATGTTACTAAAATCATAGTTACTTCTTCTTCCTTTTTTAATGAAGTGTTCTTCCACTTTTTCCTTCAAATTTGATGTTTCTTTTCATATTTAATATGAGTAACTCGTCACCCCTCTTAGGTAACTGGTTACCCATCTTATGACAGAAAGTTACTCATCTCAGGATAATTGGTTACCACTGGGTACCCCTCCTGGTGCATGTTATTTAACCTAGTTCTAAGATTTTTTTTACATAACTGTCAAAGATCAATAAAGTAACTGGTTACCTTACCCAGAATTTGAAAAAAAAAGACGTACAATCTAAAAAAAACGTGTTTATAATAAATAAAAAATAATTTTAAAAACAATTCATATTACAAAAAAAAAAATTGCAAAACAACTAAAGAAAATTTTAATATAAAATTAGTAATATAAAAACAATATAAAAAAACAAATAAGCTAAAAAAAATAATAATCAAATTTCAAACTTACCCTTCCAAATTAATAAAACTTGATTAAGAGTAAAACTATGGCATAAACCAACTTTTATACAAAAATATGGGAAAATAAACCCATAAAAGTGAAAATTATTAAAAAAAGCCATAGATTAACTTTTTTTGAAAAAAATCCATAAACCCATAAAAGTGAAAATTATTAAAAAAAGCCATAGATTAACTTTTTTTGAAAAAAAAAAGCCATATTTTTGCACACTCTAATAAAAATCTCATATAAAATGTAATTTACTCCTTAATTAACATTTCTTGTAGCAATCAGATTTCTAACAAGGCCAAACCTTTCAGCAATTAATTTCAATTTAAAAAAAAAAAAAAAGAGAGATTATATATTTGATGTGGCAATGAAATAATGTCAAAAAAAAAATTTAATGGGCTTTCCCGTGGGCTTTGATTGGGCTCCACAAGACTGTAATCTGAAATGTTTGCATACCTTCATGGTACTTTACTACTAAAATTTAAAGTTAAGGAATTATACAAAATCAGTTTTAGTTTCATTTTAAACAATAAAATAAATCAACTAAAAAAGTAGTTGAAGTCAGAAGTGACATAAAGTCATTAATTAAAATTTAAAAATAACACAAAGTGTAATAAATTCTAACATTTACACTACATTACAAATAGAAAATTTGGTTTGGATCCTTTATGGTGCAAGCTCAACTCTGTACAGGAGGAGCATAAAAGAATAGAAAGTAGTTCATTGATGATGACACCACTCAATTGACATGAAAAAAAAAAGAGGACCGAATTAGGGTATTACCATTTCATGTTACCAAATAACTATTACTATTTACTAATATTACTTTCAGCTTTTTAAAAAAAAAATATAATAATACTTTTAGCTACCATACCTAAATTGAAAAAACAAAAAACAAAATTTTATTTACTTTTAGTGGGAGCGGATTGTAAGTTGCAATAATGCTTCCATATTCATGCCCATTTCTAATATTATTTTATGATATGTTGTGTATGTATTTAGAACTTCAAATCTAGTAATACATCATTATGGGCATCTTTCAATATATAATATTAAAACCAAGAGGAATCTTAGTGACAGGACTTTCAACCATTTTTACAGCTCTCCAAATGCAAAAATAAACCCATTTACAAGTTTTCATATTTCTATCTAGAAACCAGAGCACAACCATTGCCAAAAGTCAAAATTGAGAGAAAATTAAAAAAGAAGTCTTGTGTTACATGTAATGATTAAATTAATGAATGGTTCAAGACATCTTGAGTAGTTTACGGGCCTTTTTGACATAACTTTGGAATTATTTTAGTCTTAGAATTACTTTGAAAAGTATTTTGGCTAAATTTTTTTAAGTGAATTTCATGTATGGAAGTTGTTCCTTGAGAAGTAAATATCTATTAGCTTTTCTTCTTTTGATTTCTTTTTTTAAAAAAAACAATAAATAAGTTGGTTTAAGTTCAAATTAATTATTTTAAAATTTGTAATTTTTTTTCTTAAAATTTAATTACAAATTAAAATATATTTTTATGATTTAAAAATGTTTTTTAAAATATATTATGGGCTCGATTGTCATTATTTTTAGACAATAAAAGAAGAGAAAGTTAAAAAAAAAAGTTACTATTTTGATATTATAATTGAAAAAAATATATTTTATTATACTAGGTGCAAGCAATGTGCAATGCATGTTTACTTAATTTTATTTAAAAAAACTATTACGTTTTTATGATTTTCATATAAATTTTAAATAAATAAACAATATTATATATATAAAAGAATGACATAAACATATTAAAATAAAAATTAAACCTAAATATTATTTATGGTTTTTTTAAAATAAAAATATATGATAACGTTTTAGATCATAAACTACACTATTTAGTATATAAAATATTCATGATATTATTTAAATCACACATTTATAATTGGAGAAAAATTTGTTTATTATTAATAGAAGATAAATGTTATTCTATTTTTTTATGTCGTTACTACCACCTATATATAATGTATTTATAAAGTTTGTTGTTATTTAATATGAATATATATTTAGTTAAGTTACGTTAAGCAATAAAAAAAACATGTTTTCTTTATAAATATAAATGATAAAATTTTTAATAAAAATTAAGATTATGTATTATATATTATTATAATAATGATATTTTATAATATTTGAGTTCATATTATTATAATTATTAAATATCTAGTCGTGTATTAAATATTATTATAATAATAATCTTTTATAATATTTGAATTTATATTAATATAATTAATAAATATCTATTTTTAATAACTTTTTCAAATCACATATTTATGATTGAAGAAAAAACTTATTTATTCTTGATAGAAGATAAATGTTTTTATAATTTTTTATATAGTTACACAGTCATAATATTTATACACACATGTCACCTATATATAATGTATTTATAATTGAAGAATTTTCAATGGTTACGTCTCCATGAGTGGTTAATTTTTAGTGGCCTGCTATAAAAAATTTAACATATTTTAAATATATAAATTTCTATATTTAGATTACAATTTTGGAACTAAAATTGTATTTTTAAATATATAAATTAATAATTAATTATTTTTAGAATAATAAATAATTTTTAAAAAAATAATAATAATTAATTGATACTTTTATTATTTTCTTCCGTTTTTTAACTTTTGAAAATAAGTATTATATTTGTCTCCATTTTTTTAAAGTTTTTTATACGTTTTACTCACTAAAAGTAATTTTATAAAACAAAAAAAAAAAGAAAGGGAAAACTTTAAAACCATGACTCTCAAAATAATAGAGCTATATTTGAATGATAAAGTTCATTATATTTATACATTCCAAAAAAATATAAAGTCATCCTATTAGTTAAAAAATATATATTTTTAACACTTTTTCTGAATGTTTTTTTTAGCATTCTCTAATTTCTCTTTTTTGTTAATTTTATTTTATCTTATTTTCATATATATATTTTAAATCATGTATATTTTTTTAGGAAAAAACTTTTAGTTTTTATATATATTTTTTTGTTTTAATTTATTCTATCTAAATATATAATATATATTATTTATATGTATTTTCTAGAACATCAAAAAAATGTTTAAATTAGCTAGAAAAGTAAGATTTCCAATGAACAAAAGCAAAAAAAAAAAAAAAAACAATAAATATATAGATGGATTATCTTGACAAATCAAAGTCTTTTTTTCTTTTTTGAGCCGTGTAGTGGTTGGTCAGATATGGGGCTACAATCGACTGTAAGAAGAAGATGGTTACTTTTGAGCCTGAGGGCAAGGACCCTTTTGTTTTTGTGGGTGCGGTATGTGGACCCCGCGTATCCATGATTTCAGCGTTGAGAGCCAGAGACTTGTTGCGGGGAGGATGCAGAGGTTTTCTGGCCAATGTAGTGGATACTACTAGGGTTATGTCAGCAGGGCCGGGAGAGACCAGATTGATGTGTGAGTTTTTAGATGTATTTCCTGAGGATGTACCAGGGTTGCCGCCGCGCAGGGAGATTCAGTTTGAGATTGAGTTAGCACCGGGGACAGAACCAGTATTGAGGGCACCATATAGGATGACTCCAGCTGAGTTGAAGGAACTAAAGATACAGTTGCAAGAACTTCTGGATTTGGGGTTCATCAGGCCTAGTTATTCTCCATGGGGCGCTCCGGTGCTGTTTGTTAAGAAAAAGGACGGGACTCTGAGGATGTGTATAGACTACAGAGAATTGAACAAGTTGACTATCAAGAATAAGTACCCTCTACCAAGGATTGATGACTTGTTCGATCAGCTGCAGGGAAAGATGGTGTTCTCAAAGATTGATCTTCGATCTGGTTATCACCAACTGAGGATCAAAGATGAGGATATACCGAAGACGGCCTTACGGACACAGTATGGGCATTATGAGTTCTTGGTCATGTCTTTTGGTTTGACCAACGCCCCAGCAGCTTTCATAGACCTAATGATCAGAGTGTTCAAGGAATTTCTGGATCAATTCGTTATCGTTTTCATCAACGCCATTCTAGTGTACTCCAATTCAGAGGCAGAGCATGAGCTTCATCTCCGACAGGTTTTGCAGAGGTTGAGGGAGCATCAGTTGTATGACAAGTTTAAGAAGTGTGAGTTTTGGTTGCCAGAGGTGACTTTTCTTGGGCATGTAGTTGGAGCAGAAGGGATTAAGGTAGATCCATCCAAGGTGGAAGCAGTAAGGGATTGGCCGAGGCCAAGAAACGCCTCAGAGGTGTGGAGTTTCCTTGGATTGGTAGGTTATTACAGACGGTTCGTAGAGGGGTTCTCAAAGATTTCTTCACCAATGACAGAATTGACGAGGAAGAATCAGGAGTTTGTTTGGTCAGAGAAGTGTGAGAATAGCTTTCAAGAGTTGAAGCGACGGCTTATTTCTGCACCTGTGCTGAGTCTTCCTTCGGAGGAAGGAAATTTTGTAGTCTATTGTGATGCATCGAGGATGGGTTTAGGCTGTGTGTTGATGCAGAATGGGAAAGTTATAGCTTATGCATCGCGGCAGCTGAAGGAGTATGAGCAGCGGTATCCAACTCATGATTTGGAACTAGCAGCAGTGGTATTCGCACTGAAGGTGTGGCATCATTACTTGTACGGGGAGAAGTGCGAGATATACACTGACCATAAGAGTTTGAAGTATTTATTTACTCAGAAGGATCTGAACATGAGGCAGAGACGTTGATTGGAGCTGGTTAAGGATTATGATTGTGATATCCTTTACCATCCTGGGAAGGCCAATGTGGTGGCAGATGCGTTGAGCTGGAGGAGCCCAGGGCAGTTGTATAGTTCCACCCAGATCTCGAGAGAATTAGCTGATGAGATGGCTAGGGTAGAGATATGGTGGTAGGCCAGTTAGCTAATATTACCTTGCAGTCGACCCTGTTAGAGCGGGTCAAGGAGGGTCATTTGGTGGATGCACAGTTGCAGGAAGTTAGGCAACATGTTTTAGCAGGGACAACTAAGGATTATTCTGTTTCCGAGACAGGTATGCTTCGATATCAAGGGCGGATTTGTGTTCCAGCAGATGAGGGGATCAGACGGGAGATACTGGATGAGTCTCACACTACACCGTACTCACTTCATCCGGGTACCACGAAGATGTATCAGGATCTACGGACATTATATTGGCGGCCCGGGATGAAGAAGGATGTGGTAGAGTATGTGTCTAGATGTTTGACATGTCAGCAGGTTAAGGCTGAGCATCAGCGACCAGCGGGATTGCTTCAGCCTTTGGGTATCCCAGAATGGAAGTGGGAGGACATTACGATGGATTTCGTGGGAGGATTACCCAGGACAGTTGGACTTCATGACTCGGTGTGGGTGATAGTGGACAGATACACCAAGTCAGCTCATTTTCTTCCAGTAAGGTCGACATACACTGTAGAACAGTATGCAGAGTTGTATGTGAGGGAGATAGTTCGTCTCCATGGGGTTCCAAAGTCTATTGTGTCAGACCGAGATCCCATCTTTACCTCCAAGTTTTGGGGAGCTTTGCAGAGAGCTATGGGGACTCAGTTGAATTTTAGCACAACTTTTCATCCTCAGACTGATGAACAGTCTAAGAGAACATTCAAGTATTGGAGGACATGCTTAGGGCGTGTGTGATTGATTTCGAGGGGTCTTGGAGTAAGTATTTACCGTTGATTGAATTCTCATATAACAACAACTATCAGTCCACGATTGGGGTGGCCCCTTATGAGATGTTATATGAGAGAAAGTGTAGGTCACCCATACACTGGGATGAAATGGGTGAGAGAAGGTACTTAGGACCAGATATGGTTCAGAGGACTAATGAGGCTATTGAGAAGATTCGAGCTAGAATGCTTGCTTCGCAGAGTAGACAGAAAAGCTACGCTGATCCTAAGCGTAGGAACGTGGAGTTCCAGGTTGGGGACCACGTGTTTTTGCGAGTTTCACCATTAAGAGGGGTGAGGAGGTTTGGAGTGAAGGGCAAGATGAGCCCTCAGTTTGTTGGACCTTTTGAGATCCTTGAGAGGATTGGACAGGTGGCTTATAGGTTGGCCTTGCCACCGTCGCTGTCAGGAGTTCATGATGCATTCCATGTCTCCATGTTGTGAAAGTATGTTTCTGATACAACACATCTATTAAAGTATGAGTACTTAGAGCTACAAATAGATTTGTCCTATGAAGAGCGACCAGTTCAGATTTTGGATCGGAAGGACAAAGTTTTACGGAATAAGGCAATCCCGTTAGTTAAGGTGTTGTGGAGAAATAGCAAGGTCGAGGAAGCGACCTGGGAGTTAGAGACAGCGATGCGGGATCAGTATCCTGAGTTATTCAGGAAAATTTCGAGGACGAAATTCTCAGTAGGAGGGGATAGTTGTAACGACCCCAAATTCACTAATGAGGCTTAAGGGCCTTGATTAGTGTCCCGGGAGGGCATCATTGGGTTAAATGTGATTTGAATGATTTTATTGATTTAAATGCATAATTGTATGATTAAAATGCTTGTATGATTATATTGGTGTTAATAAGATATATATGGTATTTGTGAGAACCACATTATTATGTGGGTAGGTTTGCAGAGCACGACTTGAGGCGATCCTAGGGCTAGATAGCGGGAAAAGTCACAATGGGGCTTAGCAGTTGACTTTGGATAAATCAAGGGTATTTTAGGTACCAGGTAGTTATTTAGATTATTGGGTTATGAAAATAAATATATGGAGATATATTTGAGATTAGGGAGTCTAGGCGGGAATATTGGGGAATTTTACCGTTTTGCCCTCGGGGACGTTTCCGGCACCCCGAGCCTCGGGATTGACTTAACGGGATAAGGTTAGGCTAAAGTTTAAGGAAAACAGTAGAACAGAAAATTAGACCGACCCTTTATTCTCAGCCTTATCTCTCTATTCTCTCTCAAGGAAAACACAAGGAAAAACACTGAAAATCTTAGGGGAAATTCAGTTAGAATTCAGTGGATTGAAGGAGTGATTTAGAGGCTTAGCTCAAGAATCAACCAGGGAACTTAATCAGTACTAAGGTAAGCATTGAATTCCCTTATTTGTGGTTAGAAGTTCTGAGTTTTGGCTGGGTATTGAGATAATTGTAATTTTGATGTTAAGGGCAGAATTAAGGTGGAAAAGCTTGGGAATTGACTTGGATTCTCCTTAGAGAAGTGGTTCAGCAGAAGAGGTAAGCTCTAATTCATGATTTAGAGGTTTCAATCTGAGTTTGTATGGCTGGTTTTAGTGTTTGAAGTTCTTGAGTTTCAGAAATTGAAAATGAGATTCTAGTAGGTTTTTGGGCTAGATTTCTGTTGGGATGTGTTGTTAGAGTCATGATAAAAGTGTTGTGATTGATGGGTTTTGAATTAGGGAGCTTTGGAATGGCTTTGGATGAGCTTTAGATGTTGGAAATTGTGGGTTTTCTGGGCACGAAGGGAAGGGTCGCGACTCTGTTCTAGAACGTTGCGACCCTAAGATGAAGATGAGCCAGGAGGGCTCGACCAGGGGTGAGCGCCGTGGCGCCCAAAGCAAGGGCCGCTGTGCGTGTCTTCTTCCAAGGATGCCTTAGGTTCTGTTTTGGGCCAGGGTCGCGACTAGGCTTCAAGGGTCGCAGCCCTTAGGTGTGTACTTGAACGTTTAAGGTTTTAAAGCACGGGAATCTAGCCTAGAGTGCTCGGGATCGATTTCACCACCGTGCTTGGTGGAATTTGGATTTCTCGAAGTTAGTTTTGTATCCGGAAACCCTTATTTGAATATTAATGGAACCCTACACCTTGGTTATGACTAGGTGCTAAAAGCTAGGGCTCAAGAACGGATCGTGCTTAAGGAGCGTTGCTCGTAATCAGTAACTACAAAGATCAAAGGTAAGAAAACTGCACCTGGTTGTATATCTGTAATGGGACTAAGGGTTCCTTATTGTGTATGCTATAAAGGATGGTATTATTCCATGCAAGCTAATCAGTGAACCAACGGCCTAAGAGTGACAAGGGTTACACTAGCGCACAGGGCGCGGCTTGGCCACTGGTAGCCAAGGACAGCTTAATATGCACTGAGCTCGGTTTAAGCGGGCCGGAGTCAGTGGGATAAACAGAGGGTGCGGCCTAAGTTGTCGGCCCCGATTATTATGTGATATGAATGTTATAAGTAATTAATTGCATCCTTGATTCTGAATATATGCTGAATGGTTAATGTGGATTACTTGATGAGAGTTCATGCTTGGTGAATTTACTATCTGTTATTATTGTTTGTATTGCACATCATGTTTTCTTGTTGGGCCTTGGCTCACGGATGCTACGTGGTGCAGGTAAAGGCAAGGGAAAACTTGATCAGCCTTGATTTGGAGAGCTCCGCGAGCGGAATGTACATGGCCAGCTGCTCAGCCGCCACGGTTGAGGTTTAGGCGGGAACGCAAGACCCATAAATTGTTCATTTTGCCTTAGTATGGCTGACAGTTGTTTGTATTATTTTGGGAGTCTGTAATCCAACTTTTAAACTCTGTTTCTTTTGGGATCCCGTGTATATAACTGCTTAATTATATAAAATGAAACTTTTGGAACCAAAACCATTTTTAACCCTAGCTCATACATGTTTAGTGACACATTTTTACATTAATGGCTTGATTAGCAAGTCTTGCACCTTTATAAGTACACAGTGTAGCGGTCTTGGCTATCCAGGGCGTTACATTTCATATGTGGCGACAAAGGACATTATGCCAAGCAATGCCCCAAAAGGAAAACTGCCATACTGATCTCCCACATTCAACAAACAACGGGCATATCTCTCGAAGAGAATGACCTAGAATCCATCTTCTCTACTAATGACGAGATAAATCCAGAATCCCTCTGTGCATTCGAACAACAGAAGGCTTCAGTGAATTCTACCACATGGAAACTATCAATACAATACAACCATCGCCAATCATCTCCATGCAGATCCTCTCAACAAAGTATGCTCGGCCAGTCAAAGTCACCCAGGCATGAACCCAGAATATCAGAAAATGGCAACTGAGGAATGCAAAGAACTACAGCAACAAGGATTAATCTAACCAACCACCTCTTCATGGGCATGCCATGCTTTCTACGTCAATAAGAGATCGAAGCAAGCTCGAGGAAAACAAAGGCTAGTCATCAATTATAAGCCCTTGAATGAATTTTTGGCAGATGATAAATTCCCCTTACCAAACAAGAATTCCCTATTTGCAAGCCTGTCAAAGGCTAAAATATTTTCAAAATTTGATCTAAAGGCGGGATTTTCGCAGTTGTGTATCAAAGAATAAGATAGGCCCAAAACGGCCTTCTACATTCCAAATCACCACTATCAATGGACTGTCTTTCCCTTTGGTCTCAAAACAGCCACGTCACTGTTCCAAAAGGCCATGACTAAAATCTATGGCCCTATTCTAGATAAGGCCCTAATCTACATTGATGATATATTGCTCTTCTCACAAGATGAACAAGCCCATCACAATCTTCTGGCCCAGTTCATCTCTCTCACAGAAGCCCATGGGGTCATGTTATTCAAAAGAAGATGATCATTGGACAAGCCCAAATTGACTTTCTGGGGATGAAGCTTATTAAAGGCCAATATGAAGCCCAACCACACATAGCCCAAGAGTTGTTAAAGTTTCCCGAAAAGGACTTCACAAAGGTCCAAATCCAACAGTTCCTAGGAATTGTAAACTATTTACGGGATTTTGTCCCGCGACTTTCGGAAATGACAAGACCACTCAGTGACATGCTTAAAAAGAAAACTCCACCATGGTCACAAGAGCAAACTGTAGCAGTAAAAAAACTAAAGGAGATAATGCAGACATTACCACCTTTGCAGATTCCTTCTGCTGGAAAAAGAATCTTGCGAACAGACGCTAGTGATCGATATTGGGGAGCTGTCCTACTTGAACAAGACAAGACAGGGAAAAGAAAAATATGTGGATACAAGAGTGGCCACTTCAAAGACTCTCAGCTCCACTATCATTCTACCCTAAAAGAATAATTGGCGATAAAGATGGGTATTACAAAATTTGAATTCCATCTGATAGGTCACAATTTCTTGGTAGAATCGGACTTTGCCGCGTCAAAAGGAATGATTGGTCTAAAAAAGAGCAAAACGACAAAGGCCTAGCTTTTGAGATTGGCAGTCTGGTTTGACAACTACTCTTTTGACATTAAACACATTCAAGGCAAAGACAATATTGTGGCTGATTTCTTATCCATATCACCCCTGCTATAAATCTAGCCTCAGGATACTCACCAAGAATAATCCCCATTGTCATCCAAAAATCATCACATACCATCCCAATCATATTCATGATGGCCTCTTCCTCTTCTATCACACACAACCAATATTTCCCCCGGGATGCAAAAAATATCCTTTTGAAAACATCCAACAAATCAGCCAGAGAAAGAGCAACCCACAGAGCAATCTTTCTTCAGAATTTTATGATTTCCAAACTTGGACCTTCTATACAAAATGACTTTGGAATCCATCCAAAGTATCCATTTGCCCAAATCCTACCTCTTCGATATGCTATTTTCACACCAAAACCAGTAGCTCACCTTTTCTGGTATTTGGCCAGTGTTTTTACCATAGCTGTCGAGGTACAAACTATGGCCTTGCACACATCCATAAAATCCTTCTTGGACCAAGAAAGGTTCAAACCAGCTTACCAAGTCCAAATGGACATTCTGTCCTGGTTCGCCCCATTGGAAAAATAGAAAAAGGTCCTATTGGCTGAATGGAAAAAGGTCCAAAATAACAGATCTACTTTTATCTACCCACTAGGCCCAAATGTTGCCAACCTAATGAATTGTTATACTGTTCTCTTTATTAGTCTTAATGCCAAGCTTGATGAAGAACAAAATATAGTTATCAATCCGGCATTCAAAGTCTACGGGTCAAAAGAAGAGCCATTATGTGGTCTTGGGGGCCAAGAATACATGGACATCCAAAAAAATCTGTTTGAGAAGAATCAGATTATACCTCCTGAATTATGGCCCAAGCCAAAAGAAGACGCTCCTTGGGAGACGTTCCCTTCCGACTATACTTGCAAAATAACGAGGGCCCTTGAAGCCTTCCATACTTCAAAAAATGAAACAAATCAAGCCACCGAACTCGAAGAAACATTAGAGCAAAAATATCTGTCACTATACAAATTGACCGACACTGAAGGGGTAATTTTGCGAAAAAATACTTACTTTGAAGATTCTCAAGACCCATATGCTAACACTGCAGATATGCAATATCTTTATCTCTTCCAGTACACAGGAAAAGAATGGAACATGGGGTATACATACTACGACGCTTGCCCTCCAACTGGCAGTGATCAGGATGAAGAAGAACCAACAGGATGTAACCCACTTCATGATGACCCATCATATGACTCTGACTATGAGACCAGCCATGAAACAATCTTTAAATAAATATTGTGTCTTTTAGTCTTTGGTCAGGGAATCTTATCCCTGATCTTTATGTTTTACTTTATGCTTTTGTCGATTAGCCATTATGCTTCTGTCAAGGAATCTTATCCCTTATCTTTATGTTTTACTTTATGCTTTTGTCAGGAAATCTTATCCCTTATCTTGTCTAGGGGAATCTTATCCCTTATCCTATCCCAACCTTGGTTGGTTTTGACTAGGGTGGGTTAGGTTTGTATGTTTGAGTACATGGCTATATAAAGCCATCATCTATCTTTGTGTAAGGCAGAGAATTACGAAGTAATAAAATATCAGAGTGTTTGTTATAAAAAATGTTATTCTAAATCCTTCCTTCAGAGATTTCTGAAGTAGAGATAGTATACAATATGGATCATATCTGAAGGCAACTATTGTTATAAGTTTTTAGATTAACCTTCGAGTTAATTGATATAGCAATCTATCATTTATGATCGTAAGTCGCGCAATTTAGTGATCAAGTACCGTTAAGGTGTTCTTGCTATAAGTTAGTTAGACAAACTAACAGATTAATAGACCCAGTAATTTCTCACACGGATTTGCACGATTTACTCATTCTGCTTAAAAACTGTGTTGTTATATTCAATTTTTTCTTCATCGAAATTAAGCTTAGGGGCCTATTTGAACTATTTTACAAAATATTGGGTCCAAAAATAAATTTTTTAAAACACACGGTCCAAATAGGTAATCAGAAAAAAAATAGGGTCCAAAAATATATACACCTTAAAAATAATTAATAAAATTTATAAATAATCAATGCATGTTACTTGGATAATAAGAATAAACTTTATTAGACTTTTAAATTATAAATCTATATACATTCCAAACCAACTGTATTAATGTATATATATATTATAAATCAGAGTCGATAGTGATACTAATTATTTATACTTAGTTTTCAATTTTTTTGGAATATTTATTTTTTAATTAATAAGATTAATTAAAACCAAAGAGAATCAAATTCATTCATACGGTAAAAGAAGACTATTATTTTGTCAAATAATAATAATTGGAAAATTATCAACTACTATTTTTTTCGACAAAAAAATGTTATTTGCGGCAAAAATACCTAAGTTATTACGTTTGTAGCAATGAAGTACCCAAGTTATTTTTTTGGAGGCGAAAGTACATCCCGTCCATGTTTTGGTGCAGTTTAACCGTCAATTCTCACTATTAAGTTCATCAGTAAAATGTAGGCAAAAGTACCCAATAAAAGTGATATTTGCGGCGAAAGTACCCAATTTAAAAGATGTTGTAGCGAAAATACCAAATTTAAGAGATGTTTACGGTGAAAGTACCCAAGTTATAAGCAAATTTCACACCATGTAAGTAGACTTAACGACGAAACAGACAGCTGCACTAAACTGCACAAAAACATGGACGGAAGGTACTTTTGCTGCCAAAAAAATAACTTGGGTACTTAAGTGCTACAAACATAATAATTTAAGTATTTTCGCTGCAAATGTCTCGACAAATATCAACAACTCAATTTAACAGTTTCTAAAACATCTAAAAATAAAATCACAAGTTTTTAAAAAAGATTGGGAAATAGGGGAATTCATTTTTTTCTCTCGTTTTGAAGAACCTCCCATTTTAGGGTTAAGCAGCGAGGGCTTCTACATCACCATGGATGATCTCCTTCACCGAACTCAGAATCTGTGTATGGATGATGATGATGACGAGTGGGAATCGAGCGATAGTGCTTCTATTGCAACCACTCAAGCTCTTCTTCTGGGTTGGTTATGTACTGTCAAGAAATGTACTCATGGGTTCTTGAAATCAATTTTGAGCATGATTTGGGGTTATCTTGAGAAAGATTTGGATGTTAAGATCAAAGAGAAGAATGAGACGGAGGTCATCCTAGTGTTTTCTTTTACCAAAGTTGGCCTTTGGGAATTGGTTTTAACCAAGATGGCATGGTTTCTGACCCAAGGTGTGTTAACTATTGCTTCAATGAAGGGTAAAAAATCAAATGGGGGAGGATACTTGTAACGCCCTGGGTAACCAAGGCCGTTACACTG
Source organism: Humulus lupulus (assembly GCF_963169125.1). NCBI lineage: Eukaryota > Viridiplantae > Streptophyta > Magnoliopsida > Rosales > Cannabaceae > Humulus > Humulus lupulus. Next base: position 44,569,801 of record NC_084800.1, on the reverse strand, counting down.
TGTGTTTAAAATAGTGCAAGACTTTCTTATCAAGTCATTTAAGCAAAGTGTGAATTCAATGTCGTCAACAGATTAGGAATAAAAGATTTTGGTCACAAACAGGCTATTTTCATTAAAAATGACAGTTTAATACATGGAAACTCAAAACAGGATTTAGACGTCTTAGTTACAACAAATTCCAAGAGTTACAAATAATTCAAGCCACTATAATGGCAAAATATACATTTTAGGTTTCTGTCCCTGTACAATTCCTCGACCGTGGCGGCCGAGCAGCTAACAATGTACACCTCGCCCCCAGAGCTCTCCAACTCATGGTTGATTCAGCCTACCCTTGCCTTTACCTGCACCACGTAGCACCCGTGAGCCGAGGCCCAGCAAGAAAGCATGATAACATAGCAAGATCAACATCAATTATCAAATATTTCACAATGCACAACCAGAAATTCAGCATTTCATAACATTTATCCAATCAGTGATAACACACAACAAATTAACAGTTTGTCATCCAAACAGCCAACAAATCACGTTCATAACACAATATTCACGATCATAATCAACAATTTATCACATCATCAAATGATACTCAGGGTCAGCGCCCTTAGTCACACCCTTTATTTAATACACTGTCTTCGACCCTCTTGGGCCGCCCCCAGTGTAATACTCACTGACTCCGGCCAGCTTAACCGAGCTCAATGATAGATAAGTTGCCTCTGCTACCAGTGGCCGAGCCGCGCCCTGTGCGCAAATATTGATTCCGACACTCTTAGGCCGGTTATCGCATGTCCCATGGCATAATAATACCACCTCATGACATGATATACAAGTGTAGGGAGCTCTTAGTCCCATCGTGTCCACATGGTTAAACACATTCACATAACAATGCATACAAACATAGGGAACACTTAGTCCCAACCTAGCCACATAATCAGGTGCAGCTTTCTTACCTTTGGCTTTCAAACGAGCTAGTTATAAGCGATGTTCCTTGAGCGCGATCCGATCCCCGAGCCCTAGCTTAGCACCTATTCACAACCAAGATAAAGGATACCATTAACAATCTTAAATGAGCTTATAAACCAAGTTCTAGTCCTCGGAACATTGAACTTCACCAAATATGGTAAAAGACTCAACCCCGAGCACCCTAGGTTAAATTCCCAAGCCTAAAATCTCAAAATCCCAAAATCCCTTAAGCGTCGCGGCATGGCCCCTGACAGAACCCTCCATGGGCACAAAAACAGGTAAGGACCGCGGCATTGCTTGGACCATGCCGCAGCCCGCCCTCCTTCCTCAGCGTGCAACAACTTCGAAGGGCCGCGGCTCACCAAAAACCATGCCGTGGCCCGACCCTTCGAACCCAGAAAAAACCACCATTTTCAATCTCTAAACCTCACCTTAAGCCATCCCAAAGCCCCCAACTCAAAACCAATTAATAATAACAACATTAGAATGATTTAGACAACACAACCCAACCTAAAATCCAGTCTAAGACTCACCAAAATCCCAATTCCAACCTCTGAAATTTCAAACCCACAGAACTCAAAACCAGCCATGAAAACTCTCAAATTCAACCATAAAACTTCAAATTAATCCTTACCTAGGCTGTAGAATCGTTTCTCCAAGAGTCCCCTGACCTATCTTCAAAGTTTCAAGCCTCAATTTCCACCTTAAACACCAAAATCACAGATATTTAAAACTCAGCCATTTCTCTAAATTCCTAACCTCAGAAACGAAAATTCAATGCTTACCTTGGCTCTATCTCAGTCCTTGATTAGTTCTTGAGCTAATCCTCTAGCTTATCCCCTTCAATTCCCAGAAATTAGCTGGTTTCCCTTTACAAAATCAGAGTTTTTTCTTCCTTAAGAGGGAGAGGAAAGAGAGAGAAGGGAGAGAAGGCTGAGAGGTCGGTTTACATTTTCTATCTAGTATTTTCTAAGTCTTTCCAAGTATATCCTTAGGTTGTTAGACTGATCCCAAAGCTTGGGTACCGGAAACGTCCCCGAGGGCAAAATAGTAAAATTCCCCAATACTCCCGCCTAAACATTCTAACCTCAAATATATCTCCATATATTTATTTTCATCACCCGATAGTCCAAATCACTACACGATACCTAAAGTACCCCTGACTTGCCCAAAGTCAAGCATTAAGCCCCGTTGTGACTTTCCTGCTATCTAGCTCCCTAGGATCGCCTCATGTCACCGGCTGCATATTTATCCACATAATAATGTGGTTCTCACATATTCCACATATATATATCTACCTATCCACATAATAATGTGGTCTCAACAATTTATCACACACAATTACGTTTATCCCCTAACGGGCCAAAATTACGATTAAGCCCTTACCAGTCGAACAGGGCTCGCATGCTCACCCAATACTCATAATCATGCATTCTCACACTATTGATTCACATAACCTCCAATTATGCCCTCCCGGCACACTAATCAAGGTCCTTAAGCCTTATTAGTAATTTTGGGTCGTTACAATACTTATTGCTTTCAGAGTACCATCAGAGCCTATAATCTCCCTTTGAAGATGTAATCTATGTCGAACTATGAAAGAATTGCATAGAAGGCAGAAGAAGTCATTGCTATTGATAAAGATTCATCGTCAAGGGTTTTCATGAAAGGGTATATGAGGTTTAAAGTGTGAATGGATATAAGAAAACCTTTGTGCCCTGGATTGTTTATTCCTTTTGAATCAAAGAAGGCTTGGACTGTGCTTAAATACGAGAAGCTTCCTCTCATGTGTTTCTGATGCGGATTTATTGGACATGATAAAAAAGAATGTAAATCGGCCCTATGTGTTATCCCTAATTCAGAGGGTACCCAAATTCCAGCCTTTGGTTCTTGGTTGAAGGTTGATAATCCTATTATTGATGGTTTTGATTGGTTCCAGCAGAAACTTGAAGTGCCACTCCTGAGCAGAGTCAGAAAAAGTAGCAGGAAAAATCCTGCACTGAGGATCTTCAGACACCTTCTGGATGTCCATTTGTATCTCAAACTTGTTTACGCGAGATACCAGATCTTCTCTTCCAGTGAAGTTAGGAAGATCTGGCATTTTGAATTTGCTTGGGATTTCTGCTAACGAATGAGGTGCCCTTTCTTCGATCATACTCTATGTGGGACATTTTATTTCTGACCAGCTTCTGCACGGCTTGGTTCAGGGCATGTATCTAAGCCTGAACAACATCTGGTATTGCAGGAGCGGCTAGAGCCTGTTGGGGTTTTATGCCCTAATTAAAACTCAAATTCTTTGTAATCTCATTTTATTATCAATAAAAGAATATAAATCATTTTTTGACTTGGTCAATCACTTTTCTCACATGTTTTATTTTCATGATTATTTTTTTAATATGAACTTCTATTAAATCCCGAGCATATAGCTAATCTTATTTATAGTGACGTAATCACAGTGGAATATAAATATAATTATATGTTCAAAAAAAGTTAGTCCTAAGATTAGTCAGTGCACATGATTTACACTGACTTGCCAATCTACGATATGATCGACTTACACATTACAGTGTTATGCTCTTTCCAGAACATTAGCAAAGTAGATAAGATCAGATGTATTTGTTACATCGGACAGGACCGATATTGGCAGTTGATAAGATAAGTAAACATACTTACCTATTCTAGTCATATCATATAGTTGACCATAGGTCAATTCAATCTCAATTTTGAGTGGTTAGTATTCTAACTGATTGTATTATTTGAGTTCTTTGACTTGTTCGTTACCAGCTTACCCTACGGACTAGCCCATACTTACATCTTGGGAACTCGGTAGTATAATTGAGTAGGAGTGTTAATCATGGATATGAACATCTATAGCTTCTGATGAAGAAGTGAAACGATGGTTTCCTTTTAGTTTGGTTCAAGGTGTTAAATGATAAAGATCTCATTTCAGTAATTAAATTACTTTACTGAAATATCATTTACAAGGAACCGAGTGTTTTAAGGATAAAATACAATGATGGGTAAAACAGTATTTTAGTCCTATCTCATTGTAGACCATCTATAGAGGATTGAGTGACAATTGTGGTTGTAACAATGGATAATTATTAGCATATCTATATTTGTTATAGAGCGTTCTATGAATTCAATAGTGCAATTCCAAGTCTATAGTGGAGTCACGAGGAATTAATAAGTTAGTAAATTTATTTGTTAGATTTATGATAACTTATTGGAGCTTGATTTCATAGGCCCATGGTCCCCATTGTACCTTGGATAAAATCATCTAGATAGTCTCAATTAATTGATTTAATTATCAAAGTTGATCAGGTCAATTTTGGATAGTTTCACAGAGTTATGTAATTTAGAGAAGAAAAGAGAAATTACGATAGATTTATTAATTAAGATAAACTTGTATCTAAATCAATAAATAATTTTAAATCAAGGTTCAAATTATAAATAATTAATTTGATAAATGATTTAAATAATTATTTAATCAATTAAATCAATAGAAAATAATATAGGCCTTGATTTTAAGTCCAATGGGCATATAATCAAATGGGAAATTTCACGGGCCTAAAGCTCATGATAATTTCGACCTAGAGTTTCAAATTGACTATTATTTTATTGATTTTCTAAAAATTAAATTAAATAGCCTAATTGAGTCTATAAAAGGAGTGCTTGGAGAGAAGTAAAAAAAAAGACGATAGATAAATTTAATCACTGGTTTTTTGATAGTGTTAGATTCTTTCTAAACACAAGTCCTTTTCTAAGCCTCCTATTATTCCTTTCTCTTCTTCTCTCTATATCTATCTCATGTGTTGATAATTGCCCACTCTAGTCTAGGTGATTCCAATGATACTTTCGAAGACTGTGAAGAAATTAGAAGAACGGTTCAGTTTCTTGATAATACTTTGCGATAGAAAGGATACAAAGGCTAGAGAAACTGAAGGAATGACTCATTCATTCCACTGCGTATACTATAAGTATTCTTATCGTTGTTTCTCTTTGAATTCAATTTTTGAATCATGTTCTAGGTTATCTCATATTAATTTGTTTAATATTAGATGTACATGAAAATAAATAAAGATCATGTATAAGTTTTCCTAACAGAGCCTGGGGGAAATACTCGTCGTGTCTTTCCCTTTGGTCATGGAGTACATCCCTCAGATCTTCATCCCTACATCTCTTCTCACTTGCACCTAGTCGGTCAAAGACCTTGGGTTGTCTAGGCTACCCCCCAACATTTTGGCTTGTTGGTCAGTTATCCATTGGGGGAGGATTTCGCTGTCTGTCCATTTCCTCCTATTGCCGACCATTGTTCCTCATACTGGAGTCCGCCTCATTATAGTCATGGTCGTCTCTGAATTGTGACATGTGAGTGTGCGACCTGCTATACGCACTATTCCCCTCTCTTATCCCTAGTCCGTCCCGGTAAATAGGCGAGGGCCTGCGCTGGTTGTTGGGTCCCCTGACATTACTATGTCATGGGGGGTCCTGGACTGCAGAGCTTGAGTCTACTTGTCTCCTGCTTCCTGAGGGACGTTGTCCCTTTCCAGGAGGGTTCTGTTCTTCAACTGTCTGACGTCTAAGGCTCCTGGGACACTGATCGTCCCTGTTCTATCTGTGCTGCTGAGTGTTATCTCAACCAGCAAGAGGGGGTTGCTGCTGCTCGTTGTTTCTGTCAGGATTCTGGGCTGGCCTTTTGTAACGCCCCACGTCACTATGGCTACTTTCTGGAATGACGACTGGCCCTACAGACCAACACGAGTCTTTTCAACATGCTTTGTTCTCACTCACATGCTTCCTAGGAAAACTTCCCAGGAGGTCACCCATCCCTAGATTACCCCAGGTCAAGCATGCTTAACTTTGGAGTTCTCAAGTGATGGCCTACCGAAAAGAAGATGCATCTTGTTGATATAGGTAGTACCCATCAATCCATTTAAGCCGTCTTCAACTGTGTAGTCCCATACCTACACAGTCTTAGAATCATCACACTTGACCTTCCCCAAGCGGTGTGGGATTGCACAGCTTACCCGGTCTTTCCCCTTACGGATCACGGGATTCTGACTGTCACACCTTTCCTACTGAGTAGCCGGAGGTTGTTCTGGTCTTTGCGGACTCCTTGGGTGTGGTGGATTTTGATAACACTGGGGTGATCTGACTGGGGATTTTGAGGATGGTGAGAGTTTGGTGGCTGATTTGGCTGAGAGATTGGTGTAGTTGGAACAGGCCATCCTCAAGCCAACTGAATGGTTGCCTCTAAAGCTGCTATAGCCTCTCTCTGCTGACAATCCATGTCATTCTGCCGCTCGCTCAGCTCTCGGCATTGTCGATCGATCTTCATTTGTTGCATCACCATAGTTTCAGCCACATTCTCCTGGTTAGCTTTCAAAGTAGCTAACTCTTCTTGCAACACTATCAAAGTTGTTCGCATCCATGTCTTCCTCTTCCAATTCTGGTTATGGCTCATCCTTTGCTACATCTTGTGGAGGAGGCGGATTTGGTATACTTTTAGATGTCGGCACAGTTGGACCCGCTCTCCTGGAGTTCTTTGCCATTGTTATCTTGAAGTTCCTGAGCTCTTGTGTTCTTGAGTTCGGTTCTCAACAAAAGCACCAAAATGTTGACCCATGATTTAGTCAATGACACAGAGTCACTAAATACGAAAGAATTAATAAACCAAATGCAAGAACTAAAACGACACAAATATTTTATAGTGGTTCGGCCCCAAAAATTGGTAATAACCTATGTCAATTTAGTAATTTTATTGATGTAAATCTTGAAATCTCCAATCAACAAACTAGGGTTCACTAAGTTTCACAAGCTCCAAAGTGGAATACAAAATCGTGTATAAAAGTTGTAACATCTCAAATTCCCTAATATGGCTTAGTGCCTAGATTAGGGGGCCAGGAGGGAAATAATTGGTTTAATGTGTTATTATGTGATTATATACATGATTATGTGAGTTGTCTTATTATATAATTGTATTTGCATATATATATATATATGGGGTCATTTCTTATAAGAAGGACATTTTTTCATAATTTTGGCCCATTTAAGCTTATCAATTTTTGTTCAAATCACACTCCCCCAAACTTAATATTTTCCATATATATGTGGATATATATATTTTTTGAAGGAGTGTGACAATCATAAGCATAATAAAATATATTTTTTTATAAACTCATAAACTTCTCTCTCTCTTATTTTTGTACAATCATACTACATCCAAATCACACCAAAACTTCACCATTTTCCATTCTTCTTTCCCACAATTTATATGCTCATGGTAACAAAGGAAAAGGAAAAAGATGATAAATTTAGGCTCAACATAGTACAATCAAGAAGAAAAACCAAAGTGTTAGGCTCAAAAAGGGTAACTACGGACAAATTTTTTACCGGTTAGCTAGAAAGGCTCAAACGTAAAAAAAAAATTGCCTAAATCATCTCTACATAACACTTCATTCAGAATTTCGTCTCAACAAATTAACTGAGCAAGTTCTAGCTTATTTCAATATCCACCAAACATACCAATTCCCACAATACTTGTAAACTTATATCATGTAAAGCAAAAATTAAATGAAACACAAATAATACAACAAATGACAATATTCAGATCAATTATCAACAGGTTAAGCACATAGTATACATATCCAAAGCATCAATCCAACAACATCAAAGAGTTAGCATAATTCATCATCGAAGCTCCACCTGTCTTAGTTAATTATAATTTCGTACAGTCATCCAACATTAAAAACTAAAAGAAACCCAAGAAAAATAAAATAAACAAAAAATCAAAAGAAAAATAAATGGCCCCTAAACTAAAATAAACACTGTGCTCACTGTTGCATGAAATTCAAAAGAACTTGACTAAAAGAAAAAAATAAAAACTTGACAACAAAAACGTTACTCGTCTTCTTCTGAATCTTGAGGCGGTTGATATGGTTGGCACAATTTTGGAGGACATTGTGGAAAATCATGAAATTTTGTGTATCGCGCAAATGCCCCACAAAAATTTGTCATGTAGTTGGTCATGTGGAACTGACGATCTCTAATATCAGCCTGACCATGCAACAACAGCTGCTGTTGTTGTCTGTTTAAATCTTCAATGTCTTGTTGCATGCTGCTATATTGCCGAGAACTAGAGCCTTCAGTAACTCTAGAAGCATATGGTTTTCTACCATTTCTCTTTGGCCTAATGGAATTAGGTTTTTCAGTTGTAGGTGGCAATCGCAACAAACTCGGGTCTGCAGGCTCATATCCCAAACCAGTTGGCTTAAGAAAACCCCCATAATTTTTATCTTGACGCAACACGGACTGATGACTAATTATAGGAGATTGTTCACAGACCTCAATGATATTCATAGGCACCCCTTAATCTTTACATAAACTCGTAATCAACGAACGATGGACATGGCCACCAGATGTGGCTCCTCGAGCAATATAACTAATACTCTCAATGATAAGCCTCCCGACATTGATGGACTTCCCCGAACAAATACAATATAACAAATATAAGCGTTCAACAGTGACCTCCATTTGTTGAGTTGAAGGCATAAGAGTACTTATGACAAACCTGTTCCAAAGCCACCCATATGGACTTAAACATGTGGCCTTGATAGATCGTGGAGTGACCATGTCACTACCCATTTTGTAGGTGATACCTAGTTTAGTCATTTCTCTTAAAATCAAATCATAATCCTTTTCATTTATTTCCGCTCGATACTCATCATCCCATGGATCATTAAGGCCATAGAAACTATTTATAATCTCAGGAGAATAACAAACTTTTTTACCACAGTATGATTCTCCCTATCCACATAAGCCTTTGCATAAAATTCCCTTACCAAACTGATATTGGCCAAAAGTTTGGGCTCACACAACTGCTGCCAATTCCTACTAATAATCATTTGCGGAAGGATGCCATCCAATTCACTACGGCGAAAATGAGACTCTACAATCATTGTTTTATTCTTAACAATCCATTCCTCAAACTTGTATTGGGCAGTGGGGTTGACAAACGTATGAGGAATATTCACATTCGCTCATTGGACATTGGACATAATCTTCGCTTTCTTAGGTGCCATTGATTTTTTCAATCACAAAAACACAAACAAAATTCGCTGAACACGCTCACAACCCCAAATCAACTCAGAAACAAATCTCCAAAATATTGCAAAACCGTTCACTGAGTACTTTTATCAAACACGTAGTGTGTAATCTTGAAAAAGTGTCCAAATATACTCAAATAACCCCACAATTTCTCCTAACACATACAAAATAATCTCACAATATTTCAATAGCAAGAACCATAAACCAATCTCACAATAACTCCCAAAATCCGTCCATTACCCAAAAGAAAACCAAATTTCCTCAATATTTCAATAAAAACATCAAAACTCAACAATGTACCTTGAAAAACTTGACAAGGATGCGGCACAAGTTCTTGAATCACAACAACATTCTGAACCTTGATGCTTGATGCAGGTGATTTGAGGAAGAAATGAGGAAATTGTTGACAATAAAATGGGAGAAAATGATGAGCTTATCGATTCTGAAACGTTTGGGTCGAAATGGGGTCACATGGTGAGAAAATAACTGATATATGGCAATCACGCGACGAATTAATTTCAAAATATTCAACAGGCGATATATCGCCATAGGCCATATGTCCTAGTGTCGTCTCTGCCTAGAATGGCGATATTTTTCCATGACCACCATCGATATAGCGCCGCCTTAGTCACATGTGCCGATATATCGCCATTGGTAGGTGAAATATCTCCTGGGCACCTGAAAAAAAATGTTAGAAAAATGCACAAATCCCATTTGAATCTGTTGTCCATGCAATATATCTCCTAGTTTAGGCGATATATCGCCTAAATGCAGTTTTAAAATACTTATTTATGTTTTTTTTTAACGTTTTTCACAGTTTAATTACATTAAAAAATACTAAAAAATAAAAATATAATGTGAAACAAAAACTTAAAAATAAAAACTAAGAATTATTCATAAACTTTAAAACTTAAAATAAATGAAAAGTAAAAATATTGAGATGCCTCTCAAATGCACTGTCATTAACGTCATTTAGCCGGACGCTTCTTTACTTTTATACTCAACTCGGATTAAGTCCTCCCCTCACATCCTTTAGAGCCACAGTAGCATGAGTTGGCCCTTGCTTCTTATGCTTAGAAATTATCGAAACTTTCCCTCGATCATATAACATTCGAAGTCTTTCATTAAAATACTTTTCTTTTCGGTTTCCCCCCTTTCTCATACCATTTTCCTTATGGAGCTTTTCTTAGAGACTTCTAACTTGTTCCCTTCTTGGTTTTCCACTTCAACTCTACAACAAGTTGGAATTTTTATTGCTGCAAAAACTTTAAATATAACTTCTTCTTTTTGCACTTGCAGCTTTAACTCACCATTTTGTACATCAATTAAAGCCCTACCAGTCGCCAAGAATGGTCTTCCAAGTATTATTGGAATATTTTCATCTTCCTCCATATCTAATACAATAAAGTCCGCAGGAAAGATGAATTTATCCACTTTTACCAATACATCCTCAATCACTCCATGAGGATGATTAACTGATCTATCTGCCATCTGCAAAGATACCGTAGTCGGTCGAGCTTCTCTCAAATTCAGCTTCTGAAAGATTGATAGAGGCATTAAATTCACACTGGTCCCTAAATCACATAAAGCCTTTATTCCTACTAAACCCCCTATAGAACATGAGATATTGAAACTACCAGGATCTTTAAGCTTTGGAAGTAGTTTCTTCTGCAGTGTTGCGATGCACTCTTCAGTTAGTGCAACTGTAACGCCCCAGACCCCAGGGACCGTTACGGTGTGCCTTGTAAACAGTGCTAAACTCGCTAACCGAGTCATTTGGCCAAAATCGTGAACTAAGTATGATTAGCGGTTTAGGGATTAAAACTTTGGTTAAGATGTAACGTTTCACTAGAACGTTTATTTTATACATTGGGGTCCCGAAAATAGAGTTTCAGAGTTTATTACAGAAAATATTTACAACAGGCTGTTCTAAGCGGCAAAACAGGGTTCAACCCTAGTTCCACTTTAAACCTCGGCCGTGGCGGACGAGCAGCTGCATATGTACACATCATCACCTAAGCTCTTCAACTCAAGGATGGTCCAGCTTCCTCCTGCCTTTACCTGCACCACGTAGCACCCGTGAGCCGAAGCCCAGCAAGAAAACACAATATAACATGATATAATATCAACTATAACCATAGTGACCATTTGGAACCAATGATCCATCCAGATAGGTGACAGTAGCCAAAAGTCACAATAATGAGCATCGCTCCCTCTAGCCACGTGACGATAGGGTCACCATGGCTCAACTGATAAGTGTTCCCTTTATAAGATTGGTTAGGATAGGTGCATGGTGATTAGTCACCAACATAACCTTCCTCACGACTCTAGAGTCGAAACTATGGACAACGTCCCTTAGCCATGTGACAAACAGTCACCGGGGTTCTATACCTTGGCTATAGTCATCTGGTTGTAAACCAGGCAAGCGCTTATAGTTCCCATTGACCTTCCGGTCGGTCTAGCATTAATACCCCATATGAGTCATTCAATGCCAACCTTGATTAGATCCAATCTTTAATCGGCCCGGCGCTCACAACGCATTGTCATTTCTGACCCTTGGGTCGGTAAAACACGACCAGTGCTCAGCCCGTGGTGAACTTAACTAATAAGTCACAGCTTCACAGACGGACCTGACACCATTGTCGATTCTGACTAATAAGTCAGCGCCACACACAGGCAATCCATGCCACCAAACATATATCACATGTCCAATGTCCATAAGCAAAGTGTTTAGCATGCTTACTAATAGATACCAGTACAATTAGGACCATGCACAACCACAAAGACTTAAGCTTTGAACAATATCATGCCCAGTATACAAAGCATGTCCTAATCACATGTTTCTCATGCATCACATGCATCATACTTAACAATCCAACATGCATCAATAGCAGCCATGCATGTCACGTTTAACAGTCAACCAACATGCATCAAGAATAGCCATGCATGTCATACTCAATAATCAACCATCATGCATCAATGATGGCCATGCATGTCACATATACACAGGGTGCAGTTTTCTTACCTCCGGTTCGAGTGAGAGTTAGAGTAAGAACGACCCTTGAGAACGATCGATCCTTAATCCTTTAACGGTCACCTAGTCATAACCAAAACAACCTCCAATTAATGAAAATTACCAAAGATAGGGTCTTAACCTAAACCCCACTCTCGGGACCTCGAAACACGCCCACACAGTGAGTAGATTCGATCCCGGGCCTCAAAGATTGAAACCCCAAGTCAAAAACCCTTAAAAACACCCAAAACAGGGTTTTGAAGGAGCAGGGGAGCGCTACAGCGCTGCCCTACTAGCGCCCCAGCGCTCAAGATAGAAACACAAACCGCCCAACTGAGCCTTGTGTAGCGCTATAGTGCCCTCTGATGGGCGCTGTAGCGCTACCCCCAGACAGCACCACCCCTGAAACTTCCTTCTTCGACTTCCTCAATTCTAACTCGATTCCACTGCTTCCAAATCCCATTTTTGGTGCCAAATGAACCCAAAAACCATCCCCACATGTCCTAGGGACCACAACCCTAAGAACCCTAGCCAAAACTCCAACCAATTCCCAAGTTTCCAACCCAAAAACCAGCTGAAACTTAACTAAGAAAACAGAGCAAAACCAAGAGTTCTAGTGGCTAGAAACTCACCTTAATCTTGGCTACACACCCTCTTCAATGGTGGAGCGCAACCCTGGCTTGGCTAAGCTTGGTTCCTTGGCTCGATTCCTCAAACTGGGCTCGAAAATTCAAAGAGAAAAGAGGAAGAAAATCTATCGGGAGAGAAGGAGGAAAAACTCTGTTTTTGTTACTCTTCTACAGCCCCAATGGCTGATATATATCTCTTAAGGTAAAAAGACCTAAATACCCTTAGGTCTAAAATAAAACCTTAATATCCACCAAGGGCAAAACCGTCCTTTCGCACCTATTTCATTAATCACATTTAACACCCTCCAATTCCCGTTATTCTCAATAACCTCAAACACCAATAATCCATATCCCATTACCCTTTAATTCCCGGTAACGCTCTAATCATTAAATTCACCCCAAGACTCACCCCGAGCCCCGAACTTATACCTGTTATGACTAGACCAAACTCTCGCATCTCACGATCGTCTCATGTCGACTAGCTCGAACCAATCCACCTTATAATGTGGCTATATTAATTAATCACAATCATGCACCCAAATTATGCAATTACGCCCACAACGGCCAAATTACCAGAATACCCTCACAATAATAAATTCTCCCATATGCATGCATCCACCATCATATAATAATATAATTCACGTAAACATGCATATAATCATTAAATACTATAATAAATCAATTATGGCCCTCCCGGCCTCCTAATCAAGGTCTTAAACCTTATTAGAAAATTTGGGGCATTACAGCAACCGTCTCATAATCCTCTAATGTCCTCTTTTTTTACAAGATTTCTTTCAAAAACTTCACATAGCTGGGCATCTGTTCTAATGCTTCTGCGAATGGTATACTAATATGTAGCTTCTTGAACACCTCTAAAAACTTTGCAAACTGCTTATCCAGATTATGCTTGCGAAGCCTTTGAGGATATGGAATTCTAACATGATGGTCAATGCTCACTGGTGGTACCACTTCTTTCTTGTTAAGGTCTTCAGTAACCTTTTCTTCATTAGACTTCTCTTTCTTTGGAAGGTCTTCAGTAACCTCCTCTTGTGCTGGACTAGTGACATGTTGATCCTCTATCTTTTTGCCCTTGTTTTCTACTGTAAACCCCTCATACTTAGTCCCACCCCTCAAGGATATTGCATTACACTGCTCTTTAGGATTAATTTCTGTAGTGTTAGGCAACTTTCCTTGAGCTCTGTTATTAAGCATGTTGGCCAACTGACCCACTTATGTCTCAAGGTTTCAAATAGAGGATCTGGTCTCAGTCATGAATTGAGTTTGAGTATTAGTGAGACTCAACAAAGCTGCTTGCAATTCATTGGGCTTTTCTGGTTGCTCCTGTGGCCTTGGCTGGTGTGACAATGAGGCTTGATTAATAGGCTGTTGTGACATATTCTGCTGGTATTGGCCTTGAAACTATGATTGTTGGCCCTGATTGTTTCTCCATGAGAAATTTGGGTGATTTCTCCACCCAGGATTGTAAGTGTTGGAGAATGGGTTGTGATATGGCCTCTGAAAATTACCAATTGCCTGTACCTGAGCCTGACCAACTAGCATATTACCATACATGTTGGCCACTGTACACCGTTCATACAAATGAGGTGTAATGACCCACTAATCTAGACTCTTGGACCATTATCGAACTATACATACAAATTCTTACTAAAACATACATTTGCGAAAATACCATAATTTATTATAAACTTGTAGAAACAAAGGTTACTTTCATAAAAATAAGTAGGATATGGGTACCCATTGTCTTTAAAACAAAAATAACTTAAAGTGAAAAGAGAGTTACATAGAAAATGCGGAAAATACATGTAAAACCATAAAAAGTAAAATGAGACTACATCCTCGAATCGAATAACGCTCGGCCCCTTGACTCCATTCACCATCGATACACATCCTCTAAGCGTCACGAATCTTACCGCCTCTAAAGCTATTTTCCTGCACATAAAACAAAAAGGAATGAGCCTAATGCCCAGCAAGGAAAATCTAACACATAGTCATAAACATAAATTTCATGATAAACGTAAAGACATATCATAACACTTAATACATACACTTATTATAATGGCCATTATTACTTGGGGTCCCATAGACTAAACAAGCTTATGCCCATGAGATTAGTGGGGTCCTACTAGCTAAGTAGGCATATGCCCATAATCTTTTTGGGGTCTTGTTAGTCAAATAGGGCATAAGCCCAAGCCTACAAACATACATATTCATAACACATTTAATAACATAAAGCATAAGATAACATAAGCATATAACATATTGATTCTAGCCTATTTTCCTTACCAAAGTTACCGGGATATGTGGACTGAGTTGGGACTTTTTGGAACACTCCTAATAACCATTAAAAAGAGTGAGTCTAAAGAAGAAAAGAGATGAAATGAAAGGGATGGAAAGACTAAACCATTGAAAAACATACTTACCGAAACTTATGTGCTTAAGAACTTGGATTCCCTAACCAAAATAAGAATGAGGTTAGGGGACTGAGTAGAAGGTTATGAAAGAGGAAATAACATAAAGCAAATGAACTAAAGTTTTGGTTTACCTCAAAGACTTGAAAGACCAATCTATACCACAACCGAAATACTATAGAACCTCACTTCCCAAAGTGTTTGATAAGCTTATGATGTTTAAGCTTATGATTTCCCAAACCAGGTGTTTACACTCTCACACTCACTTAGCACTAGCAGCTTCTGAACTTAGAGCAAAAGGTGATTAATGGCTGGGTACTAGGTCCTATTTATAGAGTTTGGGAATGAAAGTATCTTGATTTTACTTGAATAAAAATAATGGCTTTTTAGGTGAAAATCATTTGAATAATCGTTCAGCAGAGGCTGAAGACTCGTTCAAAAGATGCTGGACTTTTGAAGAAGTTGGAATGGCTGAAAGGAAAAGAATTCAAAAATGTTTAAATTCATGTTGGAGGAGGCGATATATCGCCCCCTGTAGGCGATATATCGCCTGGGCCAGTATGCCCGAGGCGACCGTGCATCGTCTCGTGTTTTCCGTATCTACGTGCTGCGATATATCGCCCCCTATAGCTGCGATATATCGGCACACGCTGAATATTTAAACACGAAATTTCACATTTTTAGCTAAGTTTGAATGGAGTAAACAGCCTTGACTAAGCCTTCAACGTATTCAAAGCTGCTGACTGACCCTATAACATTCAAACTTTACCCTTATTTAATTTAATCCTCAAAAATACTTAATCCTTAATTACCCATTCATAACATGTGCTTAAAATCCTATTGGTTGATATCTAAACCTTATAGTATAATAAATATAATCCTTAATTATCAGTCATATAATCAAACCTTAGGTTATACTTAATATTCTTAAACTATAGGTTAAACTTAGAAAATCTATAAGTACTACTATGAGTGTCCAAATAATTCCCGGTCTGAACCAAAAATCCACAGTAACAAAGATAATACTAAACATACTATAATACTACTAAATAATTAGTTAAGTAAAGTTCTTGGACTCTACATGAGGCCCTCCACATAATTCACACCTTGATTGCATCTGTATAGTCTGGGCTTGAGCTGAGATCTTGTTTTGTTGCAACTGCTTTGTCAATGAAGCAACCTGAGCAGTTAAAGCAGAAATAACATCTAATTCATTAACCCAGCTACTTTTCTCTGTGAGGTGTCTCGTTTAGCAGGCCACTAATAATTGTTCATAGCCATCTCCTCTAACAATTCATAGACCTCATCAGCCCCTTTACTCATGAAAACACCACCTGCTGCTGCATCTATTATCGTGCGAGTAGTACCGCACAACCCATTATAGAAATTGTGGACTAACATCCACTTCTTAATACCGTGATGAGGGCATTTCCTGAGCAGGTCTTTGAATCTTTCCCAAGCATCGTACAATGACTCTCCCTCATTCTGATAGAAGTTATTGATTTCCCCCCTCAACTTGGCAGCTTTTGCAGGAGGAAATAACTTGGAGAGAAACTTCTGAGCTAGTTCCTCCCATGTATTAATTGAGTTGTCCTGTAGAGAAATAAGCCAACTTTTTGCCCTGTCCCTTAGTGAGAAAGGGAACAGTCTCAATCTTATTGCATCATCGCTCACCCCATTAAACTTGAACGTTGCACATGGCTCAAGGAAGTTCACTATGTGCAAGTTAGGATCCTCATTGGGGAGACCACCAAACTGGACAGAAGTCTGGACCATTTGTATCATCGCCGACTTAATCTCAAAGTTATTGGTAGTAACAGTCAGCGGTCTAATGCACGGATGCATTACTGTGACAACAGGAAGCACATAATCTCTTAATGCTCACACATTTTGATCCTGACGATGTGATTTTGACCATCATTGTTGTTAGCCCCGTCTCTTTGGTTGGCAGCCATTGATGCTTCTAACCTCTTATTCCTTCTGTTTTGTCTGCAAGATCTTTTAATTTCAGGATTAATAGGCAAAAGGTTTGTAGACCCTTCATGTCGCATACAAAAGATTCACCTAAAATAGCAAAGTGTGACAACTTAGATTAGTACAAATAAATAAAAACAGCCAACTTAGAATAAAAATTAACTATTTTGATATTAATAGAATATCAATTCCCCAGCAATGGCGCCAAAAACTTGTTGTGATTTTTCTGCTGCGCAAGTATACGCAATCAAATAAACAAGTAATAGTAGTGGAAGTACAGTATCGTTCCGTCAGGGAATTGATCCACTAATTACCAAAAGCAAACTTTTATTTCTATTTGACTAATGAAAATCGAATGACAAATTAACAACTAACAATAAACTAGAAAAGCAAAGTTTAATTAACGAAATTTAGTATAAGAGAAATATTAGAGCATTTTAATTTCATCAACCTTCAATTCTATTCAAACAATAATACCACTAATATGATTCTTAAACCTATGATTATAGCAGGTTTACTATTGACAATTCTATTCTTTCTCAAGATATAAAATATTCAGTTTACCTGTGAATTCTCTACATGTCTGTGATAAATTCTACACATAAACCACATTAAGAACTAAAACCTAATTGCTACACAAACCAATTTGATACTTTTGTTCTAAATTGAAATCTATGTCTATTGCCTAAAGCTATTCCAATTCTCACTTTCAGATATTGAATTAAAACCAATAATCATGCAAAAGATGCCTAATCAATTACAAGCATTAAACTTAAGAACAATAGATAAACATAAATTCAAAGAATCATAGAAATTGCATTAAAGATGAATAGAATATCCAGTGACTACATTAAAATACTCTAAATAAAAATTTAGTTCATAATATTAAACATCATTGCATAATCTAAAATTCAAAAGCATAAAGAAATGAAAATAAAACTAATGAATTCTTCTCTGTTTCTCTCCTCTGCCAACCAGAACTCCCCCAATCTATATCTCCAATCCTCCTTTATTTCCACCAAAACAAAACCTACGAAATTCCATGAAGATATCCAAAAATACCCTTGTGCCGATATATCGCCTCCAATGTTGCGATATATCACATGCCAAATAATCTCGATGAAAACACATAATATCTGTTGTCGTTTCTGTATCAGCCAAAGTCCATATTCCTCATGTAGCGATATATCGCTCAAGACAGGCGATATATCGCCTGTGCCAGATTTCCGAATATTAACCAATTTTGACTAATTCAACAGATATTTAATTTTAAAACCCTGAATTCTCATACTAATTAGAATTATAACGACACACTGCACAAGTTCACCAAACAGATCAAATACATAATTTCACTTGAGAAAAACAACCAAATCAAACCGTAAAAGGTATGAATAAGCGTATATTTTGTACGCTTATCAGCAAGCGAGCAGAGACGTAGGGATGAAGATCTGAGGGATGTACTCAGTGACCGAAGGGAAAGACATGACAAGTATTTCCCCCGGCACCAGCCACTCCTACAATACCAAATGTTGTTCAGGCTCAGATAGATGCCCTGAACCAAGCCTTGCAGCAGCTGGTCGGGAATAAAATGTCCCACATAGAGTATGATCGGAGAAATGGCACCCTATTCGTTAACAGAATTGTTGTGGCAGAAATCCTAAGCAAATTAAAAATGTCAGTTCTGCCTAACTTCACTAAAAGAAAAGATCTGGTATCTCACGTAAACAAATTAAGATACAAAGGGACATCCAGAAGGTGTCCAAAGATGCTCGGTGCAGGATTTTTCCTGCTACTTTGTCTGACTTTGCTCAGGAGTGGTACTTATTAGTTACTTATCTGATTCAACTTATTACTGTTTGTCTTCAGTGGCGAGCCCTATCTAGTCTACAGGAACCCTAAACCTTGGCACGCACTGATACCAAGTTATAACATCCTGGTTACTCCAAGACCGTTACTGTGAATTTTAAACAATGCTTAACTCACTAAACGAGTCATTTGGTTATAAACGTGCATCTAGGTGTTATTAATAGGCTAAGGTGAAAAATCTCGATTCAAAAGGAATGGATATATTTTATTTAAAACATAAAACTGTACATGGGCCCATAAAAATGTTTACAAGTTATTTACAATCCAAAATGGTAATTATAGTGTAAAAATTACAACCCGCCGACCTAAGCGGCAAAAATAGGGTTAACCCCTAGTTCCTCTGAGAAACACATTTGCTGTGGCGGTCAAGCGGCCGCATATGTACACATCGCTACCTAAGCTCTCCACTCAAGGCTAGGTGAGCTTTTCTTTCCCTTTACCTACACCACATAGCACCTGTGAACCAAGGCTCAGCAAGAAAACTTATTACTGCATGTACACAATATCAATAAATGATTCGGATAATCATACTAGGGCTTGCAGCCCAATCAGATAAATGAATATCACTTTAAGATTCTAGTAACCATGTTGGGGCTTATAGCCCAATTGGATAAGTGACTATTAAGTCATACTCTGAATAGATGACTAATAAGTCTATCTATAGGGCTCTGCACCCTAATCAGATAAGTGACTATTGAGTTACACACTGTGCAGGTGACTCAATAAGTGAACCTCTAAGGATATGTTCCCTGTATAGATGACTAATAAGTCAACCTCTAGGGTTCTACTCCTTAAATAGATGGCTAATAAGTCCATCTCTGGGGATTTGCTCCCTAAGCCATGTGACATGTCGGTCACCTTAGCCTTTTGGCTCTGACTCTAAGTAACTAGCCTTTAGACTAGACAAGTGCTTCTGTTTTCATCGAACTTAAGGTCGGTCAAGCATTTCATGCTTATGATGACAATGCTTATGTCGATTAGATCTAATCTTTTCAGCTTGCGTTAAACATGCTAATACCATTCTTGACTCATAAGCCAATACCATATGACCAGTGCTCAGTACTACTGCTGAACTTGACCAATAAGTCACGGCTTCACAATCAATACCGACACCATTGCTGTTGTTGAATAATAAGTCAGTACCACTCACAAGTAAGCAAGATTGCTAAGTATTTAATGTGCAATCAATGTCCACATATAGAGCACTCAACATGCCCCATCAATAACCATGCATGTCACATACTGGGTGCAGTTTTCTTACCTCTGGTTTGAGCGTGAAATATTAAAAGAACGACCCTTGAGAACGATCGATCCTTTGATCCCTTAGCATTTACCTAGTCATAACCAAATATGGAATTCCATTAATAAAATAAATGATAAAAGGTTCATGATCTAAAACCCCGCTCCCGGGACAACTCCCGAGCTCCGGGACTTCCAATCCACCCAAATGGGGTAGTGGAACCATCCCCCGAGCCCCCAAAGTCCTCCCAAACCCCAAAATTGGGTCTTGCTGAAAGTGACCTAGCGCTGGGGCGCTCCTGGGTAGCGCTGAGGCACTGCCCCAAGTCAGAGAAAACTCCATTCTCTCATCTGCCTAGCGCTGGGGCGCCACTGACAGACCAGAAAAATTCTGGTTTTTCTCCCTGCGATTTCCCTTGAATACCAAGCTTCAAAACCAATCCAAAAACCATCCAAACTTGTAATTTAATCCCAAAAATTCATCTACACCTTAACCTCATCAAAACCCAAACAAACTTTCCCAAAAACCTCATTGATTTCCCACAACTAGCATCAAATTATAAATTATGTAAAAGCTGAAGAAAAAAAAAACAGAGGAAAACTTAAAATCAAAGCTTGGAGAATCATTACCTCAAGAACTCAAGAGCTTCCTAGCAATCCCCAGAGAAATTCCCTAGCTTAAACTTCTCAAATCCTAGCTTTCCACCAAAGAAATTCAAAGAAAAGAGAGGGAGAGAGATGATCGAGTGAGTGAAGGAACCAACCCCTGTTTTTGCCTTAATCTTCTACAGCTTTCTGATTTTAAATATAACCCATGTTCAAAAGACCAAAATGCCCCTAGGTCAATCTAATTTCCTTAACAGCCCCCAAGGGAAAAATCGTCCTTTCCCGACTATCTTGTTAATTATAATTAACGTCCTCCAATTCTCGCTATTCACAATATTCTCAAATGCTAATAAATCATATCCCATTACCCTTTAATTCCCGGTAATGTACTAATCATCAAATTACCCCGAGCCTGAAAATAACCCCGTTATAACCAAACCGCTAACTTGCATTCAAGGGTCGTCTCATGCCAAATAGTTCGAACAAATCCACATTATAATGTGGCCTCATCATAAATCACCAACATGCATGAAAATATACAAATATGCCCTCAACGGACCAAATTACCAAAATGCCCTTATAATGAAAAGTGGACCCACATGCATGTATTTATCATCATATAATAATATAATTAACATAATCATGCATATAATCATTTAATGACATAATAAATCAATTATGGCCCTCCCGGCCTCCTAATCCAGGCAATAAACCTCATTAAGGATTTTGGAGCATTACAAGGGTTCACTAAGTTTCACATGCTCCAAAGTGGAATACAAAATCGTGTATAAAAGCACGTGTTCTCTCTTAATACAAACTATTGTGTATCTCTCAAATGAATCCCACGAGTCATATTTATAGGCTCTAGGATGTACATATGGGCCTATGGGCCGTCTTATGCTTGTGCTACAAGCATATTTAAATAATAACAAAAATAATAATATTTACATATGAAGAAAGTCAAATATCCTAGAAATATCTAACTCATAACCATATTTGAATTCTGGCTTCGTCCTACGAGCAAATCTGGTCGCATATTTCAACACATCAGCTTCCTTGTTACTCATCATGTCCCTCGCGCCTATCGGGCAGCTTAATTTCCTGGTCGTTGGTCGACCGGAATTTCATCAATAAACAGTCACGTGTTGCTCACATGCGCCTTGATCGTGCCATGTCATCAAGCAAATATTTTTGGGTAAACAGGTTGCATCACAGTGGTTGCTAAAGGTAAAAGGGGAGGGTTAATACATCAGTGGATGGCATATGTTGAAGTTACATTATTGTCTTTCTCTATTTCCCATATAGATGTAGCAGTTAAGGTAGAGAAGGGTCATTGTTGGAGATTTTCAGGTTTCTATGGGTGTCCTATAGCTTCTCAACGCATTCATTCTTGGGATCTCTTATAGAAACTTTGTTTTGTTGATTCGATTCCATGGATTTGTGGCGGTGATTTCAATGAAATCTTATCTCATTTCGAGAAATCAAGAGGTTCGGCTGGAATTAGTGAAGGATTATGATTGTGAGATTCTGTATCACCCAGGGAAAGCCAACGTGGTAGCTGATGCTTTAAGCCGGAAGGGTCTGGGACAGATTCATGGTGTTAGGCTGATAGCCAGAGAGTTAGCTGATGATATGACCAGAGCTGGTATAGAGTTGCTGGTGGGCCAGTTGGCCAATGTTACGCTACAGTCTACGCTGCTAGAGAGGATTAAAGAGGGTTAGTTGAGTGATCCACATCTGATCAAGATTAGAGAGGATGTCTTGGCTGGAGCATCCAAGGATTATACAGTGTCTGATTTGGGGTTATTGAGATACAAGGGACGGATATGTGTTCCGTTAGACACTGCGTTGAGGCGGGAGATTCTGGACGAATCTCATACTACACCTTACTCTTTGCATCCAGGCACCACGAAGATGTACCAGGATGTAAGATCATTGTACTGGTGGCCAGGGATGAAGAGAGATGTAGTGGAATATGTGACTAAGTGCTTGACATGTCAGCAGGTCAAGGCTGAGCATCAGAGGCCGGCAGGGTTACTGCAGCCTCTGGATATCCCAGAGTGGAAATGGGAAGACATCACAATGGACTTTGTGGTGGGCTTGCCCAGGACAGTTGGTCAGCACGATTCCATTTGGGTGATAGTGGATCGCTATACCAAGTCAGCTCACTTTCTACCAGTGAGGACTACTTATACTGTTGACCAGCATGCAGATCTCTATGTGAGAGAGATCGTGCTCCTCCATGGAGCTCCTAGGTCGATCGTGTCGGATCGGGACCCTACGTTTACTTCCAAGTTTTGGAAGAGTTTACAGACAGCCATGGGTACACGACTGAAGTTCAGTACAGCTTATCATCCTCAGACAGATGGGCAGTCTGAGAGGACGATCCAGATATTGGAAGACATGCTGCGGGCATGTGTGCTGGACTTTGGTGGATCATGGAGTAAGTATCTGCCTTTGATAGAGTTCTCCTATAATAACAGTTACCAGTCTACCATTGGTGTTGCACCTTATGAGATGCTATATGGTAGGAAGTGTAGGTCTCCCATTCATTGGGATGAGACAGGTGAAAGGAGATACTTAGGTCCTGAGGCGGTTCAGAGGACCAGTGAGGCTATTGATAAGATTAGAGCTCGGATGCTTACTTCTCAGAGTAGACAGAAGAGCTATGCAGATCCCAAACGCAGGAACATGGAGTTCCAGGTGGGAGACTATGTCTTCCTTAGAGTCTCGCCATGGAAAGGGGTGAGAAGGTTTGGGAAGAAAGGCAAGCTGAGTCCCAGGTTTGTAGGTCCATTTGAGATCCTGGAGAGGATTGGTCAAGTGGCCTACAGGCTAGCTTTGCCTCCGGCGTTGTCAGCTGTGCATAATGTATTCCATGTATCCGCTCTTCGGAGGTATGTATCTGATGAGAGTCATGTTTTGAGTTATGAGGATCTGGAGCTTGAGCCAGATCTCTCCTTTGAGGAGCAGCCTGTTCAGATACTTGATCAGAAGGATAAAGTCCTCAGGAATAAGACAATACCTTTGGTTAAGGTGTTGTGGAGGAACAACAAGGTCGAGGAGGCGACCTGGGAGCTGGAGTCTGATATGCAGAGTCAGTATCCCGAGCTGTTCAGGTAAATTTCGAGGACGAAATTTCTGTAAGGAGGGGATAGTTGTAATGCCCCGGATTCCATATTATGGTTAATGGCTGGATTAGTAGGCCGGGAGGGCCATAACTGCTTAATTATGCCATTTAAATGTGTTTATGCATGTTTATGAGAATTATATTATCATATGATGTTAAATGCATGCATGTGAGTCCACATGTGTTTACAGGGGTATTCTGGTAATTTGGCCCGTTGAGGGTATAATTGAATACTTGTTTGTATGATAATGATATATTGTGAGACCACATTATAACGTGGATTGGTTCGAGTATTTCGACATGAAACGATCTTTGAACATGATTTATCGGTTTGGTCATAATAGGTTTGAGCTCGGGGCTCGGGGTGAGTCTCGGGGTGATATTAAAGGTTATAGCGTTACCGGGGATTTTAGGGTAACGGGTTATGAAATATTGGTGGTTGAGGATATTGAGATTAGCGGGAATTGGGAAGCGTTAATTGTGATTAACGGGTTAAGCTAGAAGTACCAATTTTGCCCTTGGGTTGGTTTAAGAGGCTTGAAATGGTATAAGGGCATTTTGGTCATTTTAGGGGTGGATATACTTGTTTTAAATAGCTGAAGGTTGTAGAACAAAACAGAGTAAAACAGGGGTTAGTTTCTTTTCTCTTCCCGTACAAATTCCTCCATTTCCTTCTTTGGCGTTTTGAGCTCTAGGTGTGGATTCAACCAAGGGGAAAACTTGAGGGCTGGATTGGAGACTTGTGTTAGCTTGTGTGGAAGGTTCAAGACAAGTTTCAAGGTGAGTTTTGCCATTAATCACAGCTGGTACTCTGTTTTTGTTTATAGTTTTCAAATCATGTTCTTGATGTGGGAAGTATGAATCAAAGGAGGTTTTTGGTGTTAGTTGATTGGGGTTTGGTGTGAGTGAGATAAGGATGTTGTAAGGGGGTTTAATTACATGTTTGGAGGAGGTTTTATGATGGTTTGAGAGGCTGGCTTGAGAGAAAAACGCACAGGGGGAAAATCTGGTTCGTGCGTGGGCTAGTTGCTAAACTGGGCTGGGTGCCGCGGCACAGCTTTTGTGTGCCGCGGCCCATGCGCGTCTGGCAGATGGGGCCTGGGGGTGTGCCGCGACACGGCTTTTGGGGGCCGCGGCCCATAAGGCCAAATTTGCTAGAAAGAGGTTTTTAGCTTAGGGATTCAAACCATAGGCCTCGGGGTTGGACCTAGTACCCGGTTGGGTAGTATTTGAGGTCTCGGGGGCTAGGATTTGGTTTGGGAACCCTCGGTTATCATTTTTATTGATAAATTCTATAATTTGGTTATGACCAGGTGACCGTCAAGGATTTTAAAGGTTGATCGTTCTCAGGGGTCGTTCATATTATAATTCTCACTCGAACCAGAGGTAAGAAAATGGTGTTTGAATACAGTTGCACCCTGTATAGGTATATGACATGCATGGTTTGATACTTGAGGCATGTTGGTTGATATATGTGGACATGGATTGCATATTAAATGCTGTTGAACGTTGTTTACCTGTTTGGGACACTGACTAGTCAGGGACCGACTCTAAAGTCGAGAATCATGCATTGAATGGCTCTATAGCATTAATGCCAGACCGACCCTAGGGTCGAGAAACTTACAAGCGCTTGCCTGGTCTACGACCAGATGATTATAGCCAAGGTATATGACCCCGGTGACTGTTTGTCACAAGGCTAAGGGACGTTGTCCATAGTTTCGACTCTAGAGTCGTGAGGAAGGTTATGTTGGTGACCAATCACCATGCACCTGTCCTGAACAAGCTTATGAAAGAATCACCTATCAGTTAAGCCCTGGTGACCCTATCGTCACATGGCTAGAGGGAGCGATGCTCATTACTGTGACTTTTGGCTATTGTCACCTATTTGTGGGACTGATAGTCCTGAATGGTTATTATGATCGTTGTTGATATTATATCATGTTTTATTATGTCTTCTTGCTGGGCCTTGGCTCATGGGTGCTATGTGGTGCAGGTAAAGGGAAGGAAAAGCTTGGCCAGCCTTGAGTGGAGAGCTTGGGCGATGTAATGTACATACAGGACCGCTTGACTGCCACGGTCAAGGAGTTCTCAGAGGGACTAGGGGTTTACCCTAATTTTTGCCGCTTAGGCCGGCGGGGATTGTATATTTGGAACTGTAGCAACTCTTTTGTATTACGAACATCTTGTAAATATTTTAAAAGGCTCATGAGCAGTTTATTTACTTAATGAAAAGTGCCATTTCCTTTTTACTGGTTTTACACCTTAACCTGTTAATGACACTTAGATCACGTTTTTAACCAAATGACTCGGGTAGCGGGTCAAATTTCCAGTTCACCGTTCACCATAACTGTTCTGGGGTAACCAGGGCGTTACATTTTTGGTAGCACTCAAGGTTGTTATGGGAAGAAAATCAAATGGCGATCTAGGTTCCACTTTGTAGCGTTCTGGAATTTTACTTAGTTAGCTAGCTAGTAATTGTTGTAGTATTTTTTTAAATTTCGTGGATTTTGGTTCAAACCGGGACTTAGTTGGAAACTCCTAGCAATAGTTATGGATTTTATAAGTTTAACCTATAGTTTAAGAATATTAACTATAACATAAGGTTTGATTAATATTGCTGGTTATAAATATGATAATTATTATAACCTAAGGTTTAGATAGAGCCAATAGGATTATGACACTTGTCATAAGCATGATTATAAAGGAATGATTATTTTAATGATAAAATAAGGGAATATAAGACTTAGTCTTCACCAGAAACTGTTAGGGTCGTAGTTTGACTCAGTCAAAGTAGTTATCCAACCTTAATTATGATGAAAAAGTGCAATTACGTGTTTAAAATAATCACATATGCCGATATATCGCAGCATTGGAGTCAGATATATTGCCTGACGCTGAATACGGAAAACACGTTGACGTTGCACGATCGTACGAACGGAGGCTCGGAACTAGGGGCAGCCGATATATCGCCCATATTTATGTATATATTTTTTTAATTTTTAAAAAACCACCTTTGACTCCTTAGACCTAACTCTGTTAGTTTTGACCGAGTCTTCAGCCTCTAATTGATGAATATTCAATTATCCTAAACTAAATTCATTATTTTTATTCAAATCAAAATGGGGTTAGTTTCACTCCTTACCTCTATAAATAGGACCTAGTACCCAGCCCTTTCACTTACTCTTTAGCTATGATCAGACTCCAAGGTGCTAGTGAGACCATAAGAGTGAGACACTTGGGTTGGGAAAGAAAAAGCTTTACCATTCTCAAGCTTTATGAAACACTTGAGAAGTAAGGATTAGAGTATTTCGACATTGGAGTTAGGCCAATCCATAAGGTCAACAAATGTACCCTTATTCTTAAGTTTAATTCTGTTTGATTCTTTAGTCTTCATTCAGGTTCTAACTTTTGTTATGGTTTATGGTTAGGTTTTTAAGTTCTTTGAACTTAAGGTGTGTCTTCGGTAAGTTTTCTCTTGGTGGTTTAGTTATATTATTTTCATCTCTTTCCTTTAGAAATACTCACTATTCTATTGCTGGTTTTAGGAGTGTTCCAAGTCCCGCATCTGTTCTCAATTATCCCGGTGTTGGTAAGGAAAATTAGATAGTTTAGTATTATGATCTAGTTTATGTAAGGTATGATATAGTTTATGTTTGTATGACCTAACATTTCAGGTACAATAAAGGGGTAAGTGTGTCTGGACCTAAGGTGTCCAATGATGTATGACAGACTATGTCCGGTAGGCTCGGTTGCCAAAACTTTATGACGGACCTATGTCCGGTGTATGACAGACTTTTATCCGGGGCTTAATTGTCACCCTTGTATAAACACTTATCTTTTTATTATATCTGACTTATTGTTTTAGTTATGATTATGGTATATGACCTATAGTTATGATTTATGACCTATGACATATGACTTAGAGTATGACCTATGATCTATGACTTAGATTTATGATTTAGAATTATGACTTAAGATATGATATGATCTAGATGTTTGTGTTTGTATGACTCATGTGAATTTATGTTATGTTGATTATATGACTAACCCTTTTGTTTGTATTTTCCTTACTGGGCTTAGAAGCTCACTCCTTATGATGTTGTTATTTCAGGAAATTAAGGATACTAAGGTCGATGGCGAGTGGGACCTAAGAGCTTCGTGATGTATTTGTTGGGGACCATATAGTCGAGCAAGATCAAGCGGGCCAAATTATTTATTTATTTATTTATTTTTAAGTTTATTTTAAAGTTTTATTTGAATGTTGCTCATTTTTATGTTAAAGACAAGTATTTTATTTTTATAAAACCATGGATCCGTATAATTATTTTTAAGATTTTGTTAAATAAAAGAGCAATATTTACGCTTATGACCCAACGCTGTGTTCTCGGTAATCTATGAGAAATTAGAGCGTTACACACTTTGAATAAGCTTGGATGGAAGATAATGGGTGTGAGAAGTTGATTAGAGATGCTTGGATGGGGTGTGAAGTTCAGAACTCAGCAGTTAATTTATGGCATGAGTTAAGACATTGTAGCTCTCGTTTATTAGTGTGGAACTCCCAAAAGAAGCTGGATAATAATAAGAAGATGAACTGGCTGCAATCCCGCATTGATTATCTTTTCGCTTCTAATAACTTAGCTGATTGGTGTGAAGCTAGGCGTTTAGAAAATGAACTTAATACGGTGCTTGAAAAGAAAGAAGTTTATTGGAGACAAAGAAGTTAGGCTATTTGGTTGGCAAAAGGAGATCGCAATACACGATTTTTTCATCAAAAGGCTACTCAATAGAGGAAAGAAAACATGATTCAGGGGCTGTTAGATTCTAACTTGGCTTGGAAAATGCATGTTTCAGATTTGGAGGACATTACTAGTGATTATTTTGCACTTTATTCACTTCTAGTCGCTCGTCTCAAAAGGAGCTGCAACAATTCCTTGAGTTAGTCCCTTACAAAATGAGCGGAGAGGTGAATGAAATATTGTTGGATGATTTTATGAAGGAAGACGTCCGAAGAGCGATTTTTGATATTGGGTCTTCAAAGACTTTGGGGTTAGATGGAATTTCTGGGTTGTTTTTTCAAAAAATTCTGGCATATTGTGAGGCATGATGTTACAAAGGTGTGTCTTTCATTGTTGAATGGGAATGATGATTTGGGAAGACTAAACGATACCCTCATTTGTCTCATCCCCAAAATTGCCCAGCTCACTAGAGTTTCAGAGTTCCGTCCCATTAGCCTTTGTAATGTGGTTTATAAAGCTATATCTAAGTGTCTAGCTAACCGAATGAAAAAGAGCTTGCACTTAGTGATTTTCGAAGAACAAAGTGCATTTGCGGGAATCTTATGAAACCAATAATGATATCCAAGATAATATCATTATTGGTTTTAAGGCTATTCATAGTATGAAAAAGGCTTGTTTTGGGAATGGAAAAAAGCTAGCTCTCAAATTAGACATGTCCAAATCTTATGACCGAGTTGAATTGGATTTTTTGTCTACTATGATGATAGACTCGGTGTAGCGTCTCAAATTTGCTAATAAGGCTTGGTGTCTTGATTAGTGGGCCAAGATGATATAATTGAGTTTCTATGTATTAATATGATTTAATTGTGATTATGTGAATTATATGAGTTACATTGTGATATGACTAGTTATGCATGTTTATGTGTATTAAATATGCATGTGAACTCGCTTTTGTTAAAGATGACATTTTTGTAATTTTGACCCGTTGAATGTATAATTGTAATTATACGTGTTATGTGATTAAGACCACATTATTATGTGGATATATTTACGACATTCGGCTTAAGTTGACCCTTTGGAGCAATTTGGCGGAAAAGTTACAATGAGGTCAAATACCCAGCTCGGGGTGAGTCAAGTTGTATTTTGGTAATTTGCATATGTTGGGAATTATTGGAGGAAGTATTAATATTTGAAGGATTAGTAAATTAATTGGGAATTTAGGGTGTTAATTGAGGTTTAGTGGAGTTTTGGGCAAATTGAGGAGAGATTTTGGGGTGTGGTAGAATTGTCTTTTGACCTATTTGGTAGAGGAGTTAACTGAGTTTAGGCAGTTCAAGTTTTGGCATTTGACACTCCCAAAATACAAAATAGGCCAAAAGACAATTCCACCCTCACCCCAAAATCTCTCTTCAATTTGCCCAAAACTCCACCAAACCTCAATTAATACCCTAAAGTCCCAATTAATTTACTAATACTTTATATATTAATATTTCCTCCAATAATGTTCCAATAATTCCCAATATATGAAAAATTACCAAAATACCCCTAGGCTCACCCTGAGATAGGTATTTGACTCCGTTGTGACTAAATCGCCAACTTTCTCACTAGGATCACCTCGTGCCCAATAACTCAAATATATTCACATAATAATGTGGTCTAAATCACGAAACATATATATTTACAAATATACGTACCCTCAACGGGTCAAAATTACGAAAATAACATTCTAATAAGAAAAGGACCCGCATGCATATTTAATATACTTAAACATGCAAACATAGTCATATCATAATATAACTCATATGATAATATACATACATCACATAAACACATAATTAATCTAATTATTACCTCCTGACTCCTAATCATGACACTAGGCCTTATAAAGAAATTTGAGACGTTCCAATGTTCACTGGCTGTGTTAAAGTGGTTAACACCCTTCATAGTATGAATAAATGCTAGAAAGATTTGGGAACAGTCATAGATGAGATTAAACATCATGCTAACTTTCACAATTGTATTTCTATTTTCCATTCGCATTCACATAGGAATAATAATACTGTAGCTGATTGTTTAGCTCATTACAGCTTAGATCATGGATTATGTTATGTTTGGAAACATAAGGGGCTGATTGGTTCGTGATTACAAAACTGAGTTTTATAAAATTGTGATTCTGAAATGAAAATCTTGTTGATCCCAAAAAAGGGTGTTTTAATATTTAAACTCGCAAGTGCACGAATCGTTTCGGAATATAATGTTCATGTAAGTACGAGGTCGAACCCATGGGTTGACTAACATCAAAAGAAACTATTTCAAACAAAGCAAGAATATTCTAACCTAGTTCCAAATATTTGATGAGATTTTGTTTTAGAAAAATAAAAGACAAGTAATAAAAATATTTAAGATTAAATAGAAAAATGGTTTTCAAATAAGATATGTAAAATAAGATTATTAAGATATTAGAATCCACAAAATGCAAGTTCAATAGTATTTATAAGTATATTGATTCCCAAGTTTAGATATAGTTGAAATAAATCACACTATATTTTTTTCAAAATACATTTTCTATTCAAGCACAAGTTACTTTAAAAAAGGTAGGATTTTTCTTCACTTATATAAGATATAATTTCTAAGCATTAGTTGTGTTACAACCTAATGAAACTACAAAAAATCAAAGAGATTATGTTTAGGCAAAATATGATACTTATGCTCTAAGAATTAGATGTGAACAATTTAATGAAAAACATTTAATCAAAGAATATCATATTTTTGCATAATGAAGAACTAAGTGTAATATGCTTTAACAATCAATAATAGATGAAAAATGCATATCTTTGATAGAAAAATCCATAAACAATGTTGCACAAATAGGAAATCAACATACAATAAAAAATACTATCTAGTTACATTTTGCTTCATCATCATCTTAATAACCTTTGAAAAAGATTAGAAGCTCATAACTAGATTGAAATAAAAATTACAAAATAACATACTTGACATGCTCTTCAAAAGATGAAAATGGTAGAGAAAATAGTGAAAAGAAGAGAGAAAAATATGAAGTGTGGAAGAGGTTGAAAAGATGAAGAAGAGCTCCCCAAATGGTCTTACAAGACTCTATTTATAGGCAAAATATGGAGATTAAATTAATCAAATTAAAATAAATAAATTGATTAATTTAATTGTGTTGGGAAGTGGTAGGATAAATAGAGTAAGTGTAAGAGTATTGGAAAGATGAAATGTTTGGTTGGGTAAAAGATTAGTGAAAAGTTAGGGTAAAAAAAATGAATTAGGAATGTTTATTTAGGTAAGAAAAATAGGGAAGAGTGAATTGATATTTGAGTGAAAAATATTGGGAATAAAAACATGATTTTTGGGTCTTATTTTTGTGGCTTTGGCAGGGTTGACTTGGGCTAGGCAGATGGTGCTTTGGTATGGTTGAGCTGAAGTGAGGACTTGCTGAAGTTGAGGAGCATGCGGCTGGGAAGCTTCAGATTGGGCCAGGGAGCAGGATGATGGGCCGTGGCAGCTGATGCTGAAGGAATGCTGGGCCGAAGCTGGCAAATTGGGCCACGGCTGGCAAGCAGCTGCTTGGGCGCTGGGCCTTCTTTGCTGAAGGAAGGAAGTGCACGGTTGAGGCGTGATGTGCTGAGTGTTGAGGAGAGCTGGGAGTCAAGGTGATGCTGCCACGTGGCTTGCTTGGTGCGTGAAGGGCTGGAGCTTCAGGGAGGCTGGGTGGTTGAACGTGGCTAGTGACTTCGGGCCTGGCTGGTGGTGGGCCGAATGGGTTACAAAAATGCCACATTTTTCTTCTCTTTTTCAGTTTTAATTCTTTTCAAGCACAAAAATGCAACATATTACCTACACAAAATAATATAAATTAAGTCATGATAAAATATTTTCAATTGTAAGATAAACCATATTAATTATTTGAAAATATTAATTACAACTTAATTTAATTTAACATTTAATTTCAATAAAACACACATTTTTTTACTTCTCTAAACACAACAACTTAAATAATTAACTACAACAAAATAACTATAAAAACACACAAAAATATATAAAATCAAAATAATCCTAATAAATTCAAAATTACTTAAAAACTTAATAAATCAATTAAAAACTCAAGAATTAAGCAACAATTAACACATAAAAAGTGGTAAAATAACTCTATTTTGTAGAGTTATCAAATCTGAATTTAGTTATTGAAAACATGTGTTCTGAAAATGTGTTTAGTTCACTGTCTGTAAATTGTTTTTGAATTTTAAAAAACTGAATTTGTGATTGGTAATAAATTTGAAAATATAACAGAAACAGAATATATATAATTTTATATATATAGGTTGTATTATATTAAATTTTGATTTTTTAAATAAACTTGATTAAGTAAAAATTAATAATATTGATAAATCAAAATTAAAATTTAATAATAGTACATTGATTATATTCATAATAATATTGCATGGTTACTAATTTTGGTTTTTTTATAAATTAAAGTTACATTTTTTTTCAATTATTTAAGTATTGTTGTTATAACTAAGCCACATTTGTCCAGTAATGTCATCTCTAACATTTTCCATCTGGGCCATATGAGCTTGAATGAAATTCAACTTTGGTGGAAATTCCTGCTCCATCTCCTTCTTGTTGGTTTTCAGTTGTTGTATTAGATGGGCTTTCAGTTCCTTCAATATCTTCTACAGTTCTGGCATCAACTGAATATTGTTCAAACATTTCATCATTAATAAAATGCATTCTAATCCAGTTATGGATAGCACAACATGATATTGGTATTCGACGTTGCTTTCCAAGCAAGTATGGAGGCATTGACTTCAAAATTGGAAACCTAGCTTTTAGAAGTCCAAAACAACGTTCAATCACATTACGCAATGATGAGTGTCTATAATTGAATAACTCCATCGCACCTCTAGGATGGTTCCCTCTTCCTCTAAAACGACGCAAGTGATAACGTTCACCACGATATGGTGCTAGAAACCCAGACATATTTGGATAACCAGAATCAACAACATAGTATTTTCCTATATTAAAAGAAATTATTAATATATAAGAACATTTGAAAGAAAATTATAATGTATCAAAATTAGTTTATTTTAATACCTTGTGGTGGCATAGGGAAGTTATCATCTTTTCTCATTGCATCAAGAAGCACTCGGGAATCATTGGCTGTTCCTTCCCATCCAGCGTAGACATAAGTAAACATCATATTATAGGAGCATGCAGCCATTACATTTTGTGTTACATCTACTTTTCTTCCTCTAAATGCAAGTTGTTTTAGAGTTGGTGCAACTGCACTTACATGAGTACCATTAATTGCTTCAACACAATCCTGCAGAACAAATTAGATAAATCATTACCAACATCAATTAAATTGATATGAATTATAATTGGTATATTATTAAAATTAACAAATAAAATTTACCTTAAATCATGGGAAATACTTTGAATTATTTTGAATTTCTGCTTGCACAGTGTTAAAGTCAAGAGGCCTTATTACTTCATTTCCTAAATACCACAATGCATCTAGCACTTTACCAAACTGACAACAAACAGTTTCTCCTGAATGTTGATATCTTTCAGCCACAGTTCTAACTCGTTGGTTGTGTGTAACTATCCATAGAAACATGACAACAACTTCTTCAACACTAATTACCTTATCATGTTCTATGACTTCCATTTCAACTAATCGACGACATAAAGATCTAAAAGTATTAATGTCCATTCTAATTGTGTAAAACAATCTATCAGGGTGTCCATTTAACAGCTCAAGTAAATATTGACGTCTAGACATATCTGAAGTGTGTAGTGGTCGTCTAATCTGTTGAGATTTTTGCATCTCTTGTAATCGATTAAGCATGATAACTTGACCAATTAATTCCTCGCTTGATGAAGAAGAAGTATCACCAAATAATATTTCAAACTCCTCATCTGAATCATCCATCTTAGGTACCTAATTATGACAATAATAAAAGTTTAATTCGAAAATTCACAAAGGTTAAAGAAATAACAAGGACCCACATAAGATAGTTCAATCATGACAATAAATACCAAGTTAAGTTCATTACACATTATTTAAGAAAATGTAAACTTCATGGTTTAGTAGTTCATGACAGACAAACTCATAATAAATAAACAATATTAAATCACCCCATCAATGAATCAAGATAAGCACGACGACGCTTCTCATTCATTCTCATGAATATTCCACGCCATTCTGGGGTTGCTACAAACTCTTGCAACACTTTGAGGTATATTTTGTTATCTAGATTTGGAATTCCATCTAGAATGTTTTGACAATCTTCCACGTTGTAAGAGTTAGTGACATTGCTGGTTTCCTCGCTAATTCTCCTTTCTCTCAATTCATAATACTTACGCATAGTCTCACTCCGTACTAGTGATGCCTCAGTCTTAGCAGAAATACTTTTTGCAAGTTCTTCCATCACATGGTCGATAGATGGATTGGCCCCTTTGTTCTTTTTCTCTTTGGTTTTGGTGCATCTGGTGGAGCAGAAGTAGCTCGACGACGTACACTAGTAACTTCTTCCTCCTCTCCATAATTATCACCATCAAATTCAAAACCAACATCAACATGTGCTCCAGTTCCAACAAAATGACGCTCTTGTTGGCGTTCTTCAACTGAAGAAGGCGGAAGTTGAGTGGAGGCATAACTCATCCCACAAGTGGCTGTTGTATTATTGAATATTTCTCCAAGCATCTCATAATGTTGCAATCATTTTTTTCGAAATCTTTTCACATTTGGATATTTCTACAAAAATCCAAAAACACATAACGTTACAATGTAACATGAATTTAGAATAATCAAGTAATCAACAATACAAATATAATATAAGTATATTACCTTTAGATAAGTGTCCCATACTTCATCATTTGCTATAACAGTATTTGTTTGAGGATCTCATCCCATACCAATTTGTTCCAAAAGATGAGAAAATTCACGATGTGCCTTTCTTAACCGATTGAATTTGGATTTCAATTGAGACATTTTATATCTCTTTCCAAAAGAATGTAATATGTCATTTTCTATTTTCAGCCATCCTTTTTTGTCCAAGGTTGTTGTTTGTAATCCTTTTTTGGCTTCTTCGTATAGAAGACTAATAAAATGTGATTCAATAGCCTCAGACCAAGAAGCATGATCGTCAATGTCTACATTCTTCTCATCCATCTAATTATAATTTTAACTATCACAATCTATGTCTTCATAAATAATGCTTCTTTTAAAATTAATAGCCCAAGTTTTCAAAATCAAACATTCAAATCAAAGAATTCCAGAGATGTAAAGAAAGTAGAGAGAGGGAGAGAAAGAGCTCACTTTAGATGATGCAGGTTGAGCGTAAAGGGACTACAATGGTGTGATGGTGTTGTGGTCAGCTGTTGCTTCAAACAAAAGATAAAAAAAAAAAGAATGCAAAACTTTTAGATTGGTATTCATTAAGAAGTCGAATATATGCTAATATACTAAACTCAACACAAAACAGAACACTATAAAGATTAAGCAAAACAAGAGAACTAAACTTATGAATCAAAACAAAAAGTAAAAATAAAAGGCAAGAAATTTTATTTTGTTTCGGCCTCAACATTAATGACCTACTTCCAGCTGTTTCACTCCAAACTAGAAATCAAAATGTCAACTAATTAATATCGTTGGCTGCCAATCTGTCAACTTAAGATTGTCACCAATATTTTTCATAAGGTTTTCCATTCTCTTTTTTAGTTTTGATCCAGTTATAGATTTATTTCACAGTCAAATTCCTAAAAGAAAACAATTAATATAACAATACTTTTATCGGCACCACCCATTTTAATATTTCCTGATAACAAATTAAAAAATGGTTTACACACCATACATGACAACGTGTCTATTATTCCTTATATTCCTTTCTTAAATTGAAAAGTTTGTCTTTCAATAAATTAAACAGAATTCATCACAAAATAAAAATAAAAAATTAACTCATCATCTCGTTCAAATAAAGTACAAACTTCATTCTCTTTTTTTTTTTTTCCAATGAAACCCGTCACAAAGGAACAAACCAGTAAAACACAAAGGCAAAACAAAACCAGGAAACACAAATTCAAAGTACTGCAAAATTGAAAACAAAATATAAACCACAAAAAATGAAGTTGCAAACATATAAATCGAACATGCTTATACAAAGAAACCTCAATCCACTTAGTCAGACTATACCTCAACCCGACTGTTGCACTTAGTCCGGCAATTGTGTCTCTCCGTCAACCCGCAATCTTAGGTCGAAAATGCTTCTCCCCTGCCTGCCGCCGGCAACGGCGTCCCTCTGCTGCAAATCAGCCAGCTGCACATGAGAAACCCCTCTCTCTCTCTATATATATATATATTCGAAACTATACTTAAATATATATATATATACCTGTGACCTTCACTACTCAAAGCTATACGAGCTTTACTTAAATCTTTTTTTTTATACACATATATATATATACTCAGACCTTTACTACTCAGAGATACTTAAATGTATATATATATATACTTAAATGTATTACATATGTATTATGAGAAGATTTTACCTTGTGTTAAATGGAGAGGAAAAGTAGATCTAGAGCACGAGAAGACTTGTTAATCTGATTAATGACAGAGGAGAAGAGAAGTTTCAATGGTATGGTTTTGTTGAGAGAAGAAGAAGAACTCTGCTTTTGACAAGAGAGGAGGCGCAGAAAGAAAATGAGAAGAAGAAAGTTTACAAAATGATTTTAGGGTTCTTAGATTGGAATTTTACAAAACTCAGAAAACGTGATTTTATTGTTTTCTCTTTTTCTTTATAAAGTTGGGATACTGATTTCAATTTAGTTTTCAAAAATAAACTTCCAATCAGAAATTTTAAAGGGTCCCACTAAGTTTTAGTATTTGAAAACATTAAATTGTATCCCAATAACATACCAATCATACCCTAAGATTCCTAATTATATTTCTTCTCTTGTTGAAAGAAATTCTCTGTTTGCTGTGTAGTTGTTTCCTCTGCTTGGTAATAAAAGTTTTTTCTTAAAAAAAAAAAAGTTAAAAATGATCATATATTAATATAACCTGTAAAATTGTTAAAAAAATCTAAAATTTAAATTAAATCTAAAGCTAAAGCTAAAACTAAAACAAATAAAAATTATATTTGTTATTTTTTGCATTAATATATTAATAATATTTTGTAAATAATATATAAAATTAATTAATAAAATCTAAAATTAAGTAAAAAAATTCAAAACTAAAAAAAAATATAATATGTATTTGTTAAGTTTTGGATTTAATTTATTTTAAATTTAATGTTTATCAATCAATTTTATTGATTATTTAGGTAATTTTTTTAAATATTAATGTATTTTATATGTGATAATATTTTTATGTTAGATTTTTTTAATACTAAATACTGTGAGTGATGACCATTTCTACTATTTAAAGTTAATAGATGGTTACTTTACTTTTTTTTAATAGAAATTTAGAGTTAAAACTCAGTAATGAATTTAAACTGGGAAAGTCAATGTGAATATTTTCCTTAATAGCATAGGTTAATTCTACAATTGTCAACGAAGAACTTGGCTTCATTTTAATAAAGAGACATAGTAAGAAAGATCGTGATATCTTGTTATTTTCCATTAGAGATCAAGAGATCTTTCGCATTTGAGTTAATAGTTTATAAAAGGTAAAACTTTATAACTTTGTTGATAAATTAATAGTTATTACATTGTGATATTAAATAGTTAATGTTGTTGGGTTAAAATGTTAATCTTACATAAAAAAGAAAAATTAAAAATTAAAATAAAAATTGTTACTTACTTCACAAACAAACATGTTTGCGTTTTCACTGCACTATTTTTTTATTTGGAAAATGTTTCCTACTTTTTATTAAGTTTATTTGGATTAATTTTCATTTGTTTATTCAAAATAGATTAAAAGTTCATTTGATACTTTTTATTTTATCGAAATACAAATTTAATATCATTTGTTTTCGATAATTATCAATCAATACTTTCTATTTACAAAAATTACATAGTTTGATACCTTTCAGTGTTTACATTTTTAATATTCTAAGATTACCTATCATTTTAGTGATTTATTTGATTTTTTTAAATAATTTAAATATATTTTCAGAATTCATAAAATAAAATAAAATAAATGTTTAGTTAAAACTTTAAAATTATTTTAATAAACAAAATTATTTTAAAATAAATTTATTCAATTAAAAAAATTAGATTTAAAATTTTTAAAAACTAGTTAAAATCTTATTAATTAATTTTAAATAAACCTAAATTTTAATTTAATTAATAAAAATTAACCCATATTTCACCCAAGATCACCCTTACAATCTAAGTTCCCACCCTCCCAATCTCACTCACATTTTCTTGTTTCAATGTTGGAATGATTTGTTAATTAAATTAAAGTTTACGTTTATTTAATGTTAATTAATAAGATTTTAATTAGTTTTAAATTTTTTTTAATTCCATTTTTTAATTGATTAAATTTTTTTAAAGATAATTTTCATTATTAAAATTATTTTAAAGTTTTAATTAAACATTTATTTTATTTTGTGAATTTTAAAAATATATTTAAATCATTTAAAACTAATAAAACAATTGAAATATAATAAATCATTAAAATGAAGGGTAATACGAGAATATTAAAAATTTAAACGTACTGAGGGTAACAAATTATGTAGTTTTTGCAAATAAAAGGTATCAAATGATAATTATAAAAAACAAATGGTATTAAGTTTGTCTTTTGATAAAACACAAAATATCATAGGAGCATTTACCCTTCTAAATATTTGATTTAATTAAATGTGTTAGGATTTTTATTTGACTGAAAAGATATTTATAATTTTCTTAAGTTTTTATTTAAATTTAAAAAACAATATTCTTTTTAGAACAATTTAGACCTAAAAATTATAGATTTAAAATAGATGGTTATTTTAGATTTTAATTCATGTTATTTTTTCAGATAGTTAGAAATTCATTTTGAGGATTTTTTAATTATTATTTATATTTATGCTATCTCGTATTAGAATTAAGATCATCTCCAATGTAATATGTAAATTTTGTGCTAAATTTAGCAAAAAAATGAGTTAATGTTATTTGGCTCAATATTAGTAATGGTGCTCCAATGCACATGATACAAATTAACTAAAAAAAATCAATAATTTATTTAATATTTATTACTAATATACAAAAATTAATATTTTTTATTTCAATTTTTATTGTAAAAAAAAAATGAATAAAAAAATAATATGATTAGTTATTAATTATTAATTAATAAATTATAATAATTAGTGATAATAATATTTTTACTAAACTTTTTTTGGCAATATATTTGAGATACTATATGATTAATAATTAATAAGGTTCGAACATTAACGTTTAATATTATTGTCTTAAAAATATAAATGCAACAAATATTAAAAAAAAAAAACAAGAAAGTTTATTGGCTAGAGAAAGTGTAAGGAAAATTAACAAAATATTTATTGACAAATATTAATTTATCAAGCAGGAGTGTTTTTATTTAATTTTGTTTAAAACTATTCTATAATATTTTTGCAGCCTTTAAATTAAAAATCAATCTCACTGCTTATCTTGTTTTCAAAAATTATATTATATCAATAGAATTTGTCATTTGTAATTTTTTTTAATAAAATCATCGTACCACACATAATTAATAATGAATCGTAAAAAAAAAAAGAAAATATATGTGCAATTTTAAAAAGAAGATATATTTTGAACAAAAATATACCAATTGAAATTAATAATTTAGCACCAAAATTGAATAATTTTGTTTTCCTAATAATAAATATATTTGCAATTTAAAGCTTAAAGCTCTTTGTAATTCATTTATTTATAATAATGAAACGGTGCCAGAACAGTCGTGGAGTATCTCGAGTCTTAGAAAACGCTTGGAATAGGCGAATGGCAACGAAATCAATTCCAAATATTGGTAAACGATTAACTCAAGAAAAGAGAGTAAATTATTCCAACCAATGGTTGAGAGACACGTGGAAAAATGAGAAGTGGGCCCATGAGAAGCGTACGGGTATTGGCTGATAAGAATTTTATGCATTCCGACGTAACACTCGAAAAGAGCAGAGGTGGTGGGGTCCAGTGTGTATCTAGTACGAGAAAACGCAGGATAAGAATAGTGTACCTCTAATCCAACTACTACATGTCACTACACCATGGTATTCCCTACACCGTCCTTAACCATGTCTATGTCCTCTCCCCTCACACACACTCACGCCACCCAAGTCACCGACCGTCAATTCCTTCATAATCTCTCTGCCTGCCTCATACAATCTCTTATTTAAGTTTAATTCTTTTTTCTTTTCAATAATTCATTTGGCCTTTTATCAATATCAAATGTTCATAGTTTCATAACAAAGGTATTTTTTTTAATAACAATAATAAAGTTTTTATCTGTTTTGTA
The DNA here is from genome assembly GCF_963169125.1 of Humulus lupulus. Lineage (NCBI taxonomy): Eukaryota > Viridiplantae > Streptophyta > Magnoliopsida > Rosales > Cannabaceae > Humulus > Humulus lupulus. The sequence continues at coordinate 44,528,650 of NC_084800.1, read as the reverse complement.
AATCACCATCTACTTTTTTCTTTTTCTTTTATTATGTCAATTTTTTATGTTTTTGTGATTGTGGTGCATTGGTTTCAATGAATCTGCAGGTGGGTCTTGATCTTTCTTGGAGGTTTTTATCGAATTCGTACTCTTTTGCGTTTTATGGCCTTTCGGATGATTTTTTTATTTTTTTCATTATCTGGGGTGTGGATTGACGAGTTGGGTTGTCTTGAAAATCTTCATTTTGTGTGGTTTCTATTCTGAAGATTTGAACTTTCGTCTCCGATTGTCATGTTTTAATTGGTTTAGTTGTTTTCTGATTCGATTTTACGTTTTTACTTTTTTGGTATGTCTCTTTTGATGTTGTGGGTAGTTGAGTTTCTTGATCAGCTGAAAATCAATTATAATTACGGGGAAATGGCGAAGGACTTGGGCATAGGTTATAGAGTTGATGTAATTAGATAAAAGTCTAGTTTTGCAAAAGTTTCCTTTTACGATGATCGTAGAATGTAATATATTTGCAGGGAATCTAGTGGGGTTTTTTTTCTTTGATACAAGTGACTGAACTATGTATGTAAACCGTGGGTGACAACTAAATCTGCATTTCATGTAGAATGGTCATCATAAGCGTCTGTTTGCCATATCTGAATAATATTGAAATCATCTAGCAATTTAAGTGTGTTTCATGGTTTTGCTCAATAGGTACAAAAGGTCTTAACTTCAGCCCGAATTTGTGATCATCAAGTGTTTGTTTTCTGATTTATGCTGGTGTGATATCCTGTGTTTGAAGTTTAAGTCATAAAGGGTCTTGCCGATCATGACCTTATTGTCTCTTTTGGAAAGCTTGTATTGTGAAATGACATTTTGGTTTTGCGTGTTAGGCAGAAGTCTTCGGATTTTGATTCTTCAAAAAAATTTGTGGTGGAGTAGGAAAGGAGAGAGGTTTTGTGTATGAAATAGAATGGCTGATCCCAGAAGTGGAGTTCGACGATCAAAGAGGGTTAATAATGTGCAAGACAATCCTGCTGTTTTAGTTCCACCTGCTTGCCCAGGTACCAGAATAGGTAAAGGCTCTAACAATCATAGTCTTCATATTTTATCTGTAAAATTCAGCTAATTCATCATCGTCTTATTTTGAAAATGCAGTGCCAGCCAGCAGAGGAAGAGGGAGAGGCTCTAGAGCTATGAATCAAGGTAAAAATGTTAAGCTGACTGGTGCTGGAATCGGCGCTCATGGAAATACTGGTTTAGACTTGCCAGTAGGAAATTTAATTTCCGTTCGTGAGCTAGGAGTTCAGAAAAGTGCAGAAAAACTAGCTGTTGCTGACGATGAAGGAAGCACAAGTCCGCTTCCTGAGAGGGTACTCTTTTGTTTTTCTGTTCTCAACCTATTTTTAGAACTTGGCAATACTGCGTTCAAAAAATCAATTGAGTAAAAGAAACCTTATGGTTTAACTGAACAACCGTCAACAACTGGCTGCGTTTATCACTTCTTGGAATTTTTTTCCCTTGCTGGTTTGAAATGGCACCATTGTAGTTGTTGCATACACCTCTTTCATGTTGCAGAAGTTTTCTGTTTTCATTTGCTTAGAGTATTTTGTAGTAACTATGTATTGTTGCTAAGTGAACCTTTAAACCTTTGCAGCTATTTGATTGACAATGTGCAATTGTTTCTTTTTACACTACATGATTTCTGTTTCACATTTATGTGTTTTAGATATGTAGGAATTTTGTGGTTTCCAAAAAAAGGCTACTTCTCCATGTAGTTTCTGGACTGAGCTTGTTGTGTAATACTAATAATGTTTTTTAAATATATCTTCAGGTGCAGATTGGCAATTCTCCACTGTACAAGTTAGATAGAAAGCTGGGGAAGGGGGGTTTTGGACAAGTATTCGTGGGAAGAAGAGTGGCTGGTGGTATCGCTGGAACTGGACCTGATGCCTTTGAGGTTTTGCCCCCTCCCGCATGTTTCACTCTTGTACAGTTATTAAGGAAGTTTGTTATGTTGCTAATGGCAATCCCATTAACCTTTTGTAGGTTGCTTTGAAGTTAGAGCATAAAAATAGTAAAGGCTGCAGTCACGGTCCTCCATATGAGTGGCAAGTGTACAGGTAACTTTTTTTTTGCACTTTTATTGTTATTAGTTATTAATCACCAAGTTTTATTACCTAACTGGTGTTTTTGTTAAAAAAAACATAACAGTTCTCTCAATGGTTGTTATGGAATTCCCTCTGTCCATTATAGAGGCCAGCAAGGAGACTACTATATCTTAGTCAGTTTCCATTCTATCTGTAGTGATTCTTTTAGTTGTTTTGAAATTGCTTTTGCCAGTAAATATTCATGACTAACGATTTCCTGATTCTGAAAATAGGTCATGGACATGCTTGGCCCAAGTTTATGGGATCTTTGGAACACTAATAATCAAATGTAAGAAATTGTGTGTTCTTTCTTCCTCCTCCCAAGTTACTCTTTGCAATGTTTCAGATTTTATTATCTATTCTTAATATACACATATATTTCCCAACTAAAAAGATATTTGAATAATTACCTTTTGGTATTTACATTGATTATTTCTAAATATCTACTCTTTTTAAAGGTTGTCTGAAGATACAGTTGCTTGTATAGCAGTGGAGGCTATATCAATTCTAGAACAGCTTCATATCAAAGGGTACATTGTTAATCATTCTTACTTCTTATCTTTTCTTTTACTTTATCATACTCTAATTATTTTTGTGTTTCCTAATTGGACTCCAGTTTTGTGCATGGAGATGTTAAACCTGAAAACTTTTTGCTTGGTCTGCCCGGAACACCTAATGAGAAGAAGTTGTATCTTATTGATCTTGGTTTGGGTAAGTGTTTGCTGGTGAACATGTATAGGATCAATAGGACAACAGAAAAACCATGACAATCTGCTTTTGTACCTATCATAATTATTGTACCAAACTAATCTTACTTTTCTTCTTCAGCATCAAAATGGAGAGATTCATCATCTGGTCGTCATGTTGAATATGACCAAAAGCCGGATGTTTTCAGGTACTACTTCCTTTTTGTAAGGCTATGCATGGTCAATGGTTAGGCTGTAAGATGGTTCTCAGAAAGAAAGAAAGCTAAACCACTTGTCTGTTTCACTTAACATGATTTTTTTTGGAAGCCTGATTTAATTTCTGACTTTTGATAGGGGAACTGTACGTTATGCGAGTGTACATGCTCATTTAGGTAGAACAGGGAGCCGTCGGGATGATCTTGAGTCGCTAGCTTATACCTTGGTATTTCTTCTTAAAGGAAAACTTCCCTGGCAGGGCTACGTTGTGAGTTAATTTCAGTTTCCATTTTACATTTCCAGTTGAAACATCTTATTTTGCCGACCTTTTTTGTTTTTTGTTTTTAATGCTTTGGTAAATTCTTGAGATGCAGGGTGACAATAAAGGGTTCCTTGTCTGTAAGAGAAAGATGGCAACTTCCTCTGAGACATTATGCTGCTTGTGTCCTCCTCCTTTTCAAAAATTCCTTGAGATGGTGACCAACATGAGATTCGATGAAGAACCCAATTATTCAAAGCTTATTTCTCTTTTTGATGGCAGCATAGCTCTTAATGCGTCTCTGCGACCAATCAGAACTGATGGGGTAGCTAAGGTGGTTGCCTTATGTCATAGCTTATGATTAGCTTTTAGTAATATGATTTTTTTTTCAACTAAATGTTGAATATTTAAATGTAGTTTGGTCAAAAAAGAGGAAGATCACTTGTGGAGTTAGAAGATGGTGGGCAGCCTAGGAAGAAAGTTCGATCAGGTAGTCCAGTCTCTCAGTGGATCTCAGTATATAATTACAGATCAGCAATGAAGCAGAGGTAGTTGATGCAGCTCTCCGTCTCTTTTTCTATTTTTCATTATCTTGTTCTTTGCCTCCTTTCATATTTTATGTTTTTAAGATATTGGCATGCTAGAAATACACTCTGTCTGGTCTTTATGGTTCTGCTAAATGCTTTTACAAGTAGTTCTTTTGGTGATTTGAATAATTTTCATCATTCTTATATAAAAAAAGGAGAAAGAAGTGTCATCGGAGGTCCCCCGTTTTTTTTTAAATACTCCCATATAGTTTATGGGATTTGTCTGTCTTTTTATATGGGATTTTCTCCTTGGACACTTTTTGTTGGCAATTGGAGGGTGTTTGGTAGGAGGGAGAAGTGAGAGGAAATAAACAGGGTAAAGTAAGTAAATGAATTTGGGTTATGGTTGTTATTTGGCTGGATGAGCTTTAGGAGGGAGTATATTAGACAATGTATCTCAAATCATCAATTTTAGCCAGTTTTTTACACCCTCTAATTTGGAGAGATTCTGTTATTTCTCTCATACGAGACAAACAATGGAAGAATGCTTTCCTTCCTACCAAATATAGCATTAATAAGGTAAAGGGCTGAATCTGATACACTTAATTACTGGAGGCCAAATATTACTCAATGTTATTGTTTACATGTTGTTTGTTATCTCCAGCAACTATAGTTTTCTGCCCTTTCCTTTATTTATCAGCAACTAAAGGAAGTCTATGCTGCAGGTATCACTACAATGTTTTGGATGCAAGACTTCAACAGCATGTTGATAAAGGGAAGGAGGATGGTTTGTACATTAGCTGCGTATCTTCTTCCTCGAATACGTGGGCTGTTGTTTTGGATGCAGGAACAGGTTTCTCATCCCAGGTTTTTGAACTATCACAAATTTTCCTGCATAAGGTTGGTATTCCTGAATTTTTCTTTCCATAGCTTCTTCTTTTGGTTTTGAAGTTTCATTTTCAATGATGCAGTTGTGGCTTCACAAGTTTTAATCTTTCATTTTTACTTCATCAGGAGTGGATAGTGGAACAGTGGGAGAAGAATTACTATATCACTGCAGTTGCTGGTGCATGCAATGGCAGTGCCTTGGTGGTAATGTCTCAAGGTAAATGGGGTTTTATTTTTGAATTCTTATAATTTGTTCCTTTAATAATTGCTTTCGCATGTAAGACATCTTTATTTTCACGTGAGACAGACCTTTGTACTCTGCACTTTGTTTTCGTGAAAGGCCACGTTGGCTATGGTTTGGGTAATTTGGGCCTTTAAAAGAAACTTGGGTTAGGTGAATGAATGATAATAAAGTAGTTTTAGCTGTTATTTGTTGGAGTCTCATTGAGTTCGAGTAATCTGACTTATGTGTATGTTGTTACTTGTACTAATTAGGAAAGCGTGAAATATGACATTATAAGATTCTCAAGGATTGCAAATATTTTGATATATATATATATATATATATATATAGGCAGGGGATGGGTTTATATACAGCTATCCTTTGATAGCAAATGGTTTATCTAATATACCCCAATAAAGTGTCTCTCTATATTATATTTTGTTCACTGGTTTTGCTGGATGTTAGTAAATATGCTAGATTTTGCTAAAAATCTTGATATTGTGAATTGCGCTGAATAATCTTACGAGTAGATTATAGTGACTTTTTTGTCACTTTACAGCAATAAAGACCAAACCAATGCATATAATAATTTGTTTATTTTTATTCTTTTTCTTTTACTGTCGTTAGGTGTGCCTTACACTCAGCAGTCTTACAAAGTCAGCGATGTTTTTCCTTTCAAATGGATCAATAGGAAGTGGAAAGAGGGCTTCTTTGTTACCTGCATGACCACTGCAGGTAGCAAATGGGGTATTGTCATGTCCCGCAATGCAGGTTTTTCGAATCAGGTATTCCAATATGGACTTCAATTTTAATACTATTTTATTGGAAATACTGCAGAAGTCTTATGTGCTGTAATTTTAGGTTGTGGAACTTGATTTTCTATATCCAAGTGAAGGGATCCATAGAAGGTGGGAAGATGGATACCGGATTACTTCAACTGCTGCAACATCAGATCAAGCTGCATTCATACTTAGTGTGCCCAAGAGAAAATTGCCCGATGTGGCACAAGAAACGCTTCGGACATCTGCTTTTCCAGCTACCCATGTCAAGGTACAAGTAATTACATAATTAAAATCTTGGTAGGGACTGAAGGATTCTAATCATGAATGTTGTTTATCTCTGAGTTTGCTTCTAAATCTTTATTTGTGTTGCCCTTTTCTCTGGCTTCAAGTCATTAACTAAGCTTGTGCATGACAGCATGAGATTGCTACTAAAAGTGAGAACTCATTTTTAGGTCATCAATCTCCTTGAAACCTCTTTATGAGGCATTAGAAATTAGGCATCGTGGTGTCATGACTCATTTTGGGTTTGAGAACATTGTGTCATATTCTGAAAAGAAACAACAATTAATTTAGTTTAGTTCTTAAATAAAATGGCTTTAAATTATCTACTAGGTTTCCATGTGAAACACTCTTGGAATTGCTGCAGTACGTCATAGCTGGATACTTTTATTAATAAAAAAATAATAAAATGTTTATCAAATGTTTGGTGCTTTTTTTTTTCTCTCAATAATTATGTACTAATATATATATTTTAAATAACAACCTCACAGGAGAAATGGTCAAAGAACTTGTATATTGCTGCTATTTGCTATGGAAGAACAGCCTCTTGAAATTTGGTATTGGAAGAAGACATTGCACTTGGACTTTTAGGGCAGGTAGAATATTAATCCTTATCTCACGTGGTATCTATTCTTATTTTTCTCTTCTTACCATGCCTTCGATATTGGACTAGATAATGAGTTTATATATATATATATATCTTTTTATATAAATATATACAGTATTTTTTTATGTTTCTTTTTTTAAAATTTAGGTGATCGGGTTCAGCGAAATCTACTGCCTGCCCCTGCCAGGCGCTCTGGGTGAGAGATTATTATGGAGAGGCACAATAAAAAGATGGTTTTCTTCATGTATATGGATCACCTAACTGGAGGAGTACTTATATATAGTAAAGAATCTTTAATTGTAAAGGGGTCATCGTTTCTGGTTACCTTTGATGATAGAAGCTGCAGCTCAAAACCCCCTAAAAGAAGTTTGTATAGTTCTTTAGAGAGAGACGTTTCAATCGTTTTTATATGATCTCTTTGAGATCAGTCAGCATTCCATGACAAAAATATGTACCCTTTTTAGATGTGGCCAAGTTTGAAAGATGAATACAGGAAAATAACATTTTTTTTTTCTTCTGTATACAATAGGCCACTGCCAAGAGGAATGTAATGTGACCTTTTGACATGAAAATATTATATTTGTTGTTAGAAACTGTCAGAGTGGTAATATAGAAACAGCTCAAAAGCACTTGGTTTCAAGAGATCAGTTTCTGTCTTTTCTTTAATTTGCAGTTAGTTAGTCATACCTCATTTCCATTTTATCACTTTCTTTTCCTCAAATTCTGTCAATAGGTGCACTAGAAGACACACAGTAACCAATAAAAAAAAGAAAAGGGAAAATGCCACTGAGTATTTTGACTAAACAAAGAAGCCTTGACTCAAACTCAAAGCTCCCACTTCTCACTTCTCAGTCCTCACATGGTGTTGGCTTGAAACATCTTCAAGACAGTCACGTGCATCACGTGATGCAAAATGGGATCCACTTTATCCGGATTAAGATTTTGTGAATAGTGTGAAAAACCCAATTAGGTTCTTGGCGGAATGTAGATGGATTATCAATTTTAGTCCTGGAACTATTCAATTCATAGCTAGCTGCGGCTGAACTGAATTGACTTCATATTCCTACTCATAATAGAATAATAATAATTATATTAATTAATAATAGATAAAAAAAAAGATTCTAGTTCAAAATTTGCAGGCCATTCTCACACAAGTCCAACACCATGTGCTTTACTTAAACATTGTCCTTCACTTGTATGCATTTATTTAATATTCTCACCTTCCCTACTTAGCTGGCCTCTCAGGTGTGAAAGCACAAGCCAAAAGGGCAATATATCCAAAGCTCTCTGGCTTCCAAAGGCCAAGCATTATATCATTCAAGGCTTTATCTTCCAAAGGCCAAAAGAGCCTATTGGGCATCTTAATAAGCTCTTAATGGATATAAGAAATTGGTGCAGTTCAGGCAGCAAAAAAAGAACCATCAGATTAGGAAGCTGCCACAAAGAGACAGCTAAGTCTTCCTCAACTACACAAGCACTTAATCCATATAAGCAGATATGGAAAGTTCTTTGGATGAAGTTCAAGAAAGAAAAGAAGAAGCTTTCTGAGTCTTTGGAGTCCTGTGCAGCCCCTCAACAACGTCGTCTCGTCCCCTATGATCCTCACAGTTACTCTCAGAATTTTGATATAAGCTTTGCATGGGATGACATACACCATGATGACGACGACGACGGTGATAGCTTGATCTCTCGTTCCTTCTCTTTCCGGTTTGCAGATCCTTCTAAGATTTTCTTAGAGAAAGCAATAGTGTAATGATATAATTACAGAGAGAAAAAGGATTGATCTTTGTATGTATGTATGATTTTGTTTGTTATATGCCATTTCTTGTTGGTGTAGACTCAGTAGATTTTCTTGATCAACCTTTCTCTCCATCTTAATTGTCATTCCACACTATTGTCTTGTCTTAATATCAAAATTCAGAGATCTTTAAAAGGAAAAAAGTTGACCCAGATGAAGATCATAGGTTTAGTTTCATAATCACAAAACTTTCAAACAATCTGTATATTGTTTTCTCACTTAAAGTGGCATGGCTTATAGAATCTTTGAGGCTTTTTATTAAAATGAAGGTCAGAAGGTTGGTTGATTGGTTTTTATTTCTTTAAAGAAAAAGGAATATTACTTTGTCAGAGTCCAACATTTTTTTTCTTATTCTTTTGATTAAACAGATTCTATCAAATAATTATAGACAGAGCCACCAATCATTTATTTGTTGCATACATAAGTTATGACCATTTGATATATAATTGTAAATTGTGCTGTTTAAATCTTGATTATTACATTACTCAGTCATACCATTTGATATATATATATATATAAATATATCTATATATATATATATACGATGTCACTTATCATTATAGCTCACGAACCGAAGTCCCCCCCCCCCCCCCCCCCCCCGTCTTTTTTATTAAAATAAACAGAAAAGGAAATGGTCTCGTTTACGTAAAATATCATAAAAGTTAATGATACAGTAACACTGCACATATATTATATAACCATTAGCATGTTAATTAATTAATTAGGGAATACTTACACATATCACTGTAAATTTAAAAAATTGAAAAAAACGGAATTTTATAAAAATTACTAAAATACGGACCTTGTAGCAGTTCTACAATCATTTATTATAATATTTTATTTACTCTATAAATATTGTTTATAAAATTGTAACACATAGTTACAAATTTATAAATTTTTGTTATAAATTTTTTTTATTGTTACAATTATAAAAAAAAAAGTTTCGTATTTATGATTGTGCTCCTTGGTAATTTTTTTTCAAATTCTGTATTTTTAGTTTTTATTTTAAATCTTAAGTATTTTTATGAATTTCCCATTAATTAGTTTTATTAGAATATATCGATCATGTATGAATTTAAATGAGTTTTTTAGTTAAATGTATACAAAAACTATCTTTTTCACGCCAAATAATTGATATAACTATCAGTTTAATTTTTTTTTCTAATAATATATATAAAAATTATTAAAATTAACTTACACTTGATTTTTATAAAATATTTTTTTGAATATAATTATTTTATTTTTTTAATATGAGGCGCATATACAAAATAATATAATCATATTAAAAAACAGTTTAATCAAATTTATGAAAATGATGTATTTATAGAGTATGCCTAATATTAGTATTTCTTTTTCTTTTTTCTTTTATAAAATTGTATTCACGCAGGCTAATATATAGTGCATGTTTTTTGGTTGAATTACCATTTGACACGTCAATTAACCACAATAGGTCAAGTAATAGAAATTCATATATTTGTGTAATTGGGTTTGAGAAAATCTGTACCACCAACAAATACTATCCAGTGAAACTAATTCCAACATTAAAAAAAAACTGAAACTAATTAACAAAAGAGAAATTTGCAGTAAAAAGATCTTATTTATGTGTTATTGTACTAAAAAATATCTTATTCTAAAAAATATCTTATTTATCTCATTCACTTTTTTTTACAATAAAAATACATTCCATCAATTCCGTTTAACAATTGTTAAAAATATTCTATTATTGGCAGCAAAAAGACTTTATTTATGCTTTATTTTACTCAAAAAAACCTTAATCTAATATATTGTACTAAAAAAGACCTTCCGTCTATTTTTAACTTTTTAAAAAAAAATTAAATTAAGATTTAATCTTAATTATGTTTAAAAAAAAGATTCTTTTAAATATATATGTTATAACAAAAGTGCTAAAAAAATTTTGGATGATGATATTTACATCTAAGAATATATCAAGAATATATATAGGCATTCCATTTATTTAAAATGAAATTATTTTTTAATTTGTTCTTAATAATTTTTTTCAATTTTCATGAAATTCATCAATTTCTTTTTTGTGTTAATTTCAATTATTTTTTTTATCTCGTCTTTATAATTTTCTTAAAAAATAATATATAATTTTTTAAAAATAAATGTGTTATTTTTTTAAGTCTTAATTATACTTTAAAAAGAATTAAATCCTAATTTAAATTAAAAAAAATAAAAGTAGACAAAAAGTATTTTTTAGTACAATATATTAGATTAAGATCTTTTTGAGAAAAATAATACATAGATAAAGTCTTTTTACTGCAAATAATAAAAGATTTTTAACGATTTTCAAAAGAAATGAACGGAAAGTACTTTTATTGTAAAAAAAAAGTGGACGAAATATTTTTCAACGTCAAAATTTGAATTAAAATATTTTTGAGTGTATTAATGCATAAATAAAATCTTTTCGCACACACAAAATATTCATATGTCTCTGTTATAAAGTTATAAACCCTCTCCCCAAATTCTCCACCTGTACGTAATACCATGCCGCATCATATTCGTTTGATAAATCTAAAAATTACATAAAAACTTTGGGTCCAAAACTAATAAATAAATAAAACAATACAGAGGGACCTCTTAATGAAAAGAAAATAACCTAACTGCATTTAATTACAACAACAATTCTCCTCTCACTGTCAATTTTTCGAACTTGTCTATTCATATCGAAGGTGTTAGAATATTATTTCAATTAATTAGAGTTACCAAAAATTATAATTTTAATTAAAATTAATATTGTGATTAATGGTTAAATATTCTCAATATGGTCAGCATTAATTCCGTTATTTAATTTTATTGAGTTATCTAATATTTCATTTTATATTAATTGTCAAATATTCTGACATCAATTGTAGCAAAGACCTTGATAAAATGTCTCATCTATATAAATATAGGATTCTGGTATCCAATCTCACTATTCATTCTCATATTTTATCTAAAGAACTAATAAGAGTTTGAAAGTCTTTTACCCTCACTAATACTATTTTATTTTCTTTTTGTAGATTCAAAACTATTAGATCAAGACTATCAAAATCATGGAAATATACTCTAACGATCATTTTTAATTTTATGACAATTCTAGCCTATTAAGATTATCATGCAATTAGATAAATTTCTTACTGAAGGTGTCTCAAAAACCACACAGAGATTTTTTTTTTATTAATCCAAATCAATTGTCACTAGGAGAAGATGAGTTCAAGACCACATAAATTCAACAATATGTAGATATATTGAAATTGAAATAATAAAACAAATATATATATATATATATACACATTATTCATGATGTAACAAAAGGTAGTGACTAGTGATCAAGTACTGGTCCTGTGCTACCTAAAACTTTGGCCTTGTGTTATTATGATTTATGAGAGTGAGATGACATGTATACTCATTTATAAATTAATTAATGTTAAGGCAGAGATCAGCCAGCATGCTCTAAAATTAGATGTAAAGAGAATGGTGATATCAGTATTATTATTCTTATTGCCCACATAGATGCTCGAAAAAACTGGTGACTTTTTATTTTATTTTTATATACATACATATATAATAAATAAATGAAGAAATAATGCAGTACAATCTGTTAATAAGTGTACTGTGTAAGTAGTAGAGTGATAGATTGAGAAGTAAATGTCTAGATATAAAGATATTAGGATAGCCATCTAGTTTAGCATCATTCATATTAGGACATGTAGTCAACATTCCTTAATTAATTTGCATAATGCATATGCAATTATTCATTTATTTTTATGATAGTATAGTAGGAGAGAGTTGGAAATAAATATACTTGACAGTCAGGAATGCAATTATTTCTAAATTCAATAGAAATTAATTAATATATATATATATATATAAAAATGGGCACTGCTACAATTGTGCAAGATTTTGTGCACTATTATAGTAAATTGTACAATTGTACATTTTTACATACGTAAACTTCGATTTTTTTACACGATAGTATTTATTATAATTACAACGGTAAATTTTTAAAAAAATTTGAATAATTTAGTGTACTGAAAATAGGATCTAAAACGATATTTGCATGTGTGACGATACTAAAAGTTTTGAACTATTTTTCGACATCTTAAATTATTCAAAATTTTTTAAAAATTTGTAAGAAGTTTAATGTGACTACAATAATAAATACCGTCGTATAACAAAATTGGAATCATAAAAAATAATTAATCTCATACACGATTATGAAAAACGTACACTTTTATAATCGTGCCTTGTAAAAATATACATTTGTCAACTACAAGTATACATCTATCATAATAATAAATGATCTCATATATAAACTCATATATTAAAGTAAAAAAACCAAACATTTAATACAAGTAAAATAGCTATCTCATAAGCCGCAATGATAAATCATTACTTTCAAGGGTGAGCCAAGGATAACAAAAGGCTAATAAAACCGGCATATAATAACATACAAGATCGTTAAAAAATTATACTATCTAAAATACTAAGTAATGAAAAACGCTATAAAAAAAAATTATCATCAAATCTCATGAAAAAATTCTAAAAGAGTAGAAAAACCAAACTAAGAACACAACAGCAATAAAAGATGAGAAAGAAAAAAAATTCCAAAAAAATGACAGAATAATGTCAATATTAATATGCAGACCAACTTCCAAAAAATCAAATGGAGCCCCATTCGAACTAAGCATCCCACCACAACTGTGGTGTTCCTTCCGGCAACCAAGAACACTTAAAATAAATTATATATAAAATGATATTTTTAAAATTTTTGAGGTCTTTGCCCATGTAAAAAATAATATTGTTTTAAAAAAAATTGAGCTTCATTATATAAGGACCCTAGGTACAGATCTAGCCCATGTGTCCAAGGCCAGGCCTGGCACAACTCCCAAAGTCAAGAACAGTTGGATGGAACTAAAATTTAGTTGCCATTTAAGAAAAAACCCACATTATCAAATCTTTACTTTGAGATAGTGAAGAATCAAAGAAACTCAACCTCAGAAGTGCAAAAAATGAACAAGCTCTCATAAAACAACGCTAGAGAAGAGAAGGTTATTATTTATAGGGAAAATTACAAATAATACGGTAATTTAAAAAAAAGTTTGATTTATACGGTAATCCAAAATAATTACTAAAATACGGTTGATTTATATGCAAACAGTGGTACTAGTTTTCCAATCAACTATAAATCTTTTATTCTATTTTGTTGACGCCGTTTTTCGTCAATCAGTGAAAGGAGAGCACGTAAACAATAACTGATTATGGCCAATTAAGATGTCACGATACAAACACACGATTTTTACGTGGTTCAGCAGTTAAATCTGCCTAGTCTACGAGTCTCTGTTATTAAACTCAAGATTATCTCTGAAAATTCTTCAAGGATGAATTCTTCAGAGTTTTCTCTCAAGCTTCAGAACTTCGATCCTTTACAATGGTGCACGGCCTCTCTATTTATAGAGAAGGCCGCGGAGTACTATCCCACATATTTTGGGTAGTTACTCTTTTTGTGAATAAAATTAATGGCTTTAAATGCCTATAATCAGATATAAAAGGAAACATCCCCTGAAGACCAGGGGACGTATAACTGACCAACTAATATCCCACGATTCTAGGGGATTTACAGTAATAAATGAGGATTACATCTCGTATTTACAACACTTACAGATATTCAAGGTGGTTATCATATATCTCCAAGGCCTTAGCTTCCCAGGTTTCTCGTCAGCTCCTGAGCTAGAGACATCTCCCGAGGTCACATGGCTTGCGAGATCATATGTGCGTCGAGCTTGGGACTCCTGATCCGAGGTCATCCCTGAAGATGGATGCGTCCTCGGAGCTACCTTTCGAGATCATGAACACTCCGTGGTCACCATACTCGAGGTCGTCTATGTCTTGCAGGCTCGATACTTAATCCTGGAACATACTTCCAACTATACGAGTTCATTTGCTGCGAATCCAACTTTCGAGGTCATATTTAACATAGCTCGAAATCTGGGTATAACATCTTGCCCCCTCAAAAGTATTTGTTCGAATCCTAAGAGAATGAAACTTTTGAACTACTTTCTTTGAGAACTGTATCGTCATACACTTTTGAAAATGGACACACGTTAGCTGGGTATTGCTCATTTTTGGTACTTGAGTACCTTGGAAACATACCCACGATCATCCGTCTGCCACCTTTTCGGCGCCATCTTGTCATTGACCCCTGACCGTTGGATCTGGGAAGGATTTTGTTCAACGCCCTGGATTAATCCCCCTTTTTTCATCTATATATACGAGACCCCACTCTTCATCTTCTTTTTTATATCTTCGTTCCCCAGAAGCAAGAAAAGAAGGAAAATCAAAACCAGAGACCTTCCTACACAGTTTCTGTCCCGTGCATGTTTTCTCGGCCAAAGAAACCCTGGTTTTTTTGAGTCCGTGAGTTCTTACTTGCAACCTCTCCTTCAATCAACGATCTCTCTCCAAACTCTATTATTGTGTAAGTGTGCAATCTTTGTTTTCCATTTTGTTATTTTTTGTTCATACTGTTCTTGCTGCGTATGTGTTTATGCTAGTTTACACCCTTAGCATAATATGATAGGAGGTTTTGATCGGATAGGCTCTTATGCTTTTTAGACTTCCATACTCAATTTACATCATTGGCTTATACCCAGTTTTCATGTTTGAGTGAGGTTCCTATTTTCTGGGTTTTGAAAATTTTTTAGGCGACGTTTCTTGTACACTAAGTTTTTGGGTAAAAAACCTTGTCTCTGATAAATGCACGAAACCCAAGACTGCCTTTTCTGGTTAACCGCCACTCTTTTTTTTTCTTGATTTTCGGGATTTTAAAAAAAAATTCCACTCTCCTTCCTTTCCCGTGGAACGCACGTCCTGACTCTTCAATACGGGCCCTAATACATAGCTTGTTTTGTTCCTTAACCCCGAGCTCGTAACTTCGAGCTCGCAATTCTTGCATGCATGGTGTAACGCCCTGGATAACCAAGACCGTTACACTGTGTGTTTAAATTAGTGCAAGACTTGCTAACCAAGTCATTCAGACAAAGTGTAAACTCTATACCATTATCAGAGTAAGAATAAAAGATTTTGGTCACAAACAGACTATTTCCATGGAAAAATGACGGTTTAATACATGGAGACTCAAAACAGGGTTTAGGTGTCTTAGATACAACAAATTCTAGAAGTTACAAATAGTTCAAGCCACTATAATGGCAAAATATACATTTTAGGTTTCCGTTCCTGTACAATTTCTCGACCGTGGCGGCCGAGCAGCTGACGATGTACACCTCGCCCCCAGAGCTCTCCAACTCATGGTTGATTCAGCCTACCCTTGCCTTTACCTGCACCACGTAGCACCCGTGAGCCAAGGCCCAGCAAGAAAGCATATTAACATAGCAAGATCAGCAACACTTATCTAATATTTCACAATGCTCAACTAAGAATCCGATATTTCATAACATTTATTCAAGCAGTAATAACAGTTTGTCATCCAAACAGTCAACCAACTATATTCATAACACAATATTCACATTCATAGCCAATAGATTGTCACAACCATCAAATAACATTCAGGGTTGGCGCCCCTAGTCGCACCCTCTATTTAACACACTGTCTTCGGCTCATTAGGGCCGCCCCCAGTGTAATACTCACTGACTCCGGCCAGCTTAACCGAGCTCAGTGATAAATAAGCTGCCTCAGCTACCAGTGGCCGAGCCGCGCCCCAGTGCGCAAATATTGATTCCGACACCCTTAGGCCGGTAATCGCATGTCCCATGGTATAATAACACCATCTCACGACATGATATACAAGTGGAGGGAGCTCTTAGTCCCATCGTGTTCACATGGTTAATCACATTCACATAACAATGTATACAAGTATAGGGAACACTTAGTCCCAACCTAACCACATAATCGGGTGCAACTTTCTTACCTTTCAATTCACTAGCTTTGATCACTTGACTCCTTGAGCACGATCCCCCTCGAGCCCTAGCGCTTACCTAATCACAATCATGGCCAAAGTCATTATAAATCCCCAAGTTCAAAACCTAGCCCCGGGGCCAATCCCGAGCCCCCGGGAAGTCCTAGTTCCACCAAACAAGGTGGTGGAACCAAACCCCAAACCTTAGGTCAAAAACCCTTGCAAACAACCCTAAAATCCACTTCAGGAAGCAGGGTAGCGCTACAGCGCTCATGGGAGGGTGCTACAGTGCTACAAACAGAAGCCAAAATCCCTCAGCAAACTTGGCCTAGCGCTACAGCGCCCAAAGGCTAGCGCTGTAGCGCTAGTCACAGACAGATTTACACCAATTTTCCTCCTCTGCGATTTTCTCGAACCAACTCGAACCAAAACTCTTCCAACTCTTTCCCAATCTCAAAAACAACCTCATGACCATATTCCACTCATCCCAAGCACCCCAAACATCTAGAACTCAAGCACATGCATCCACAAACTCAGAATTCACCATAGCCACTCCTAAGCTCCAAAACTCAATCAAAACCAGCTGAACAACAAAGTTAGAGTTTAGGCTTTATACCTTTGATAGAATTTCGACCACAAGCTGTCTCTAAACCTTCTTGGCTTGCTTCTCCTCAGTCTTAAGCCTGAATTCCTAAAGTTCCATCCAATTCAACTTAAGCACCATAGCTTAAAAACCAGAAACAAAACCAAACCAGCAACTGAAGAGATTACAGAACCTTACCTCAAGTGATGGCCTAATCCTGCTAACCCTTGCCAAATCCTCAATCTTTGCTCAGTAACCTTGTGGCTTAATTGGACTAACTTCCCTCTGAGTTTTACTCCAGAAATCCTCAAGAAATTGGTGAAGAAAACATAAACCGACTTAGAGAACTCTCTTTGTTTTCCCTTCTCTCTTTTCCCTTCCTTTTCTTTCTTTTTCAGACTTCTCCAATATTCTACAAATCCCACTAACATAAAGCCCTGGTATTATCTAACTTCTGTAAGCTAAATGACTAGTATGCCCTCCCCATTAAGTCTAAACCCTTTAATCCACTTAAGGGCATTTTAGTCATTTTACCCAATTCCCGCTAATTCCTCGAGTGTCTCTAATATTTCCCGCTTAATTCCCAATACCTAATTAGTTATCAATATTATTCCTCAATGTCATAATAGACTCCAGTATATTCGCTAAATTCCCATTTATACCCCTAAGCTCACCCCGAGCCAGGTATAAATCCCCGCCATGACTTTTCGCCACTTTGCTCGCTAGGATCGTCTCGAGTCACAGATCACAAATATATCCACATAATAATGTGGTCTCAACATTAACCTACCAATATACACACAAATACACAATTACGCTCTCAATGAGCCAAATTACCATAATGCCCTCACAGCAGAGTATATAGTCCCATGCATGCCTTTATCATCATATAATAATATGACCCACACAATCATGCATATAATCACATAATAGTACAGTAAACCAATTATGGCCCTCCCGGCCTCCTAATCAAGGTCCTAAACCTTATTAGGAAATTTGGGTCGTTACACATGGCCCTCACCATTTTTTCTTTCTCGCTAGATGTCACAGAATCTGGAAAGACGGTGGGGGTCGTTGCTGGCAATCCCTTATGAGCCAAAACCTCCGAGCCCAGAATCGCTGTTCGCCCGGAATCAACGTCGGATAAGAGAATACGAGTTTGCGCGCGAGCAAGAGGATATTCGAGCTCACTACCGCCGCCAGATAGACGAGGTCATAGAGCAGAAGAGGAGAGTTCTTCGGGAGGCCCTCTATCCGGAATCCAATTCAGGACCTAGGCCGATTCCTCTCGATCCTGCATTAAAGGTTATTGTCGCCTACCATCTAGGAGAGCTCAAATTTTCACTAATGGGGGAACCTTCTTCCTCGCAGCCGAGGAGAGAAATGTTTGAGGCCAAGCACTATTGGAGCTCGGTTACCACAACTAGTCAGATAACTGACATCCTGGCTTTCCACGGTCTTAGCCTGTCAGGCTCCTTGAAGTGTCGAGCTCCGGCCGAGCATGAACGAAGCTGCTTCGCCCCTGGGGGCCGCGACGCCAATGTGAAATACGTGGCCTGGAGCCAGGAACATATGAGGGCGGGAGCACTGTTGCCCTTGAAGTCTTTTTTCAAAGACTTCACTGATTTCGTTGGGTTGGCTCCATTCCAACTCAACACCAATTCTTACAGGGTTTTGTCTGCCCTGAGGTCCTTATACCACGAGATGGGGTGGAAAGGACCTTCGCCTCAAGAGATCTTGTATCTCTTTTTTCTGAAAAGTAACCCCTCCCGAGCTCGGGGAGGGGATGGCTTTTATTATCTCTCGAGCTATCCCAAGGAGAAGAAGGTCTTTGAAGATCTTCCCAATCATCCGCCTGATTTCAAGAGGGCCTTCTTCTGGACAGACGGTCTGTCCCCGTCTCGGCACTACTCGTTCAGGCGGATTCGTAAGTAATCTTGTTATCTTTATTTCTGTGCTCGAGATTTTAGCTCTTAGATTCGTACTTAGTAGAAATATGTCTTGTCTTTCAGCCAATTTTCAGCATCCCACTCCTGACGAGACAATGAAGGAGCATAGAGAGACCCTGCTCCAACTCCCCCATGGAAAGAGGTCTCTCTTATACCTTCTACACGAGGATAGGCTCCGAAAGTACGGACTTTTGGGGGAGGGCCAGTCCACCTTTGACTGGTCCAATAAAAAATATGAACACTGAGAGCAGGTGCCTCTGCCCACAGGCGCCCTTCCTCCGAGGAGAGAAACGAGGCCGCCACTTCCAGTTCGGCTGAGGAGTCCGCTGTCGGGGAATGAGGCTTATGATGAGGCCTCGAGCTCAGATTCGGATGAAGGTAAAGTCCTTCCTACCTCGAGAATGTGGTCCCCCACCTTACTAAAACATAGGCCCAATAGGTTAGTCTCATGCCCACATGATAGATACCACTTCTACATATGGAGTTGGGTAGATGACTGTGTCCATAGGTTTGATGGTGGGCTCGGGAAATACGACACCAAGTATACCACGGACGAAGTGTGGAACGGGATAGCTGTTCAGTACGGGACCAACGACTATAGGGACCTTTCGAGGTTATCACCCACATATAGGGAAGGCACTCCCCCCGCCTCCTCTGAAGACGGGGGAATTTCATGGTCCCCAAGCTCGAGCTCGGGGGAGAGTTCCAGTTAGGTTTCTCCTATCATCACTTTATATGTCTGTGATACTGCAACAACTTGTATGCTTCTCTTTTATTAAGTCACTCTGTGTTGTGACATGTGCAGGCAAGATGGACTTCGACCTCGACAACATCATCGATGGTGCTGGCGCCAAGAGGAGCAAGCGTCCCAGAGCGGGGTCACTGAAGACCGATCGGCCGGGCAAGGGTCCCAAGAGGTCCAAGAAAACACCTCATCCCGCTCCGCCGGTTTCGAGCTCCACCGTTGTGGCGACTTCCCAGGCCGGCGCTTCCACAATGGCGCCGTCCCCGCAGGTCGTTGGCTCTGCAGTGGCGCCGACCTCGCTGGTCGGTCCCTCCGCTATGGTTGAGTCCCAACCTCCCGCGGTGGTCCAGTCATCCTCAGGTCCGTCTTCTAGAAGGCCTTCTGCTTCCCGAGCTCAGAAGCTATCAGTTTCCACCCACATGGATGCCTATGTGGTTGACAATGCTGCTGGGTCCCATGGATCTACGCTGGTCTCGGATGTCATGTCCCGGATCGGCCAGAGCTTTGGCAGTCTCGAAGCTCCCCAATGGAAATGTTTGAACGATACTCAAGACTGCACTGTCCTCTATGAGAAGAGTATCGAGCTCGCTGCCGTGGTAAGTATCCTTTTATAGTCCTTCTTGGTTATAATCACACAGACTTGGTGTTAATGGTGACTTTTTTCTTTTTCAGTCTCTTGCCTTTACCGCCCAGCTCAATTATAAGTTGAACAATGAGATTCATTCGAGCAAATCTCATGCTCAAGAGGCGAAGAATCTCCACCTCAAGGCGAGCGATGATCTGAAGGCAGCGAATGCGAAGCTTGAGGCAGGAGCCAAGGAGCGTGAGGGCATGGCCACCGAGCTCGGGAAGCTGAAGGTTGAGCTTGAGGAGCATAAGAAGGAGATCACCCAGCTCCAGGAGGCCAACAAGAAGCTTGAAGAGGAGAAGGCCGCCACCTTTGACATCATGGAGGATGAAAAAGCTCGTCTCCTTGTCGAGTATAAAGAGAAGAAGGATCAAGCGGTTGATTCGGCCATGTATCGAATGTGGGCCTACAATGAAGACCTGGACACCAGTTTCTTGGGTCCTCACGAGGCGACACTTCTTGATAGGTGGAATGCTCGGCTTGAGAAGGAGGAGGCTGCCCAGCTCGAGAAAGAAAAGGCTGCTCAGGAGGCCATTTCGGAGGGAGCTCAGGAGGACAGCCATGTTATTCGTCCTGAGGGATCCGGCGCTGCTGATGCTGAGAAGGCCAAGGAAAATCCTCTTCCTTAGATCTGATCTCGGGGAGATCATCTACTGGGGCTGCGTCCCCTTATTTTTGTACTTATTTTTAATTTATGCCCACGGGGCTGATACAATTTCTTTAAATATTATTTATATATGCTTTACATTTCTTGGCTCGAAATATTTTGCACATTTTTTTATGGATGAGTCACTTATGTTTATTTACTCATACAAACATATTGTGGATTTAAGTTTGAAGCTCAATGCATTCATGCACAGTTTGTTCAAATTATCCGCTTCCGACCTCGTTATTTTTCAAGGTCGGATATTACTTTAACCATGAACCCGAAAGTACTTATATGGTATGTCATGTAAATGATTTGGTTATATCTTTTTTGTTTAGTCACTTTTCCTCATCCTCAGTTTTTTGCTCCGAGGTTAAGAGTTCGAAACTATTTTCTTTAAGATATTCCAGCCTCGATCTCGACTTATCTCGAAGTAGGTTTAGGTTCCTACTTATCTTCGATTAGTTTTTTGGCTGGTTTGTTCCAAACCTGTTAAGTTTGCACATCTGGTTAACTCCAAACGTTTTCGGTTTTTGATAATTCGGTTATGTCCGAACTATCTAAGCTTGCGTATTTGGTTATATCCAAATACTTTATATTTGTGATAATTCGGTTATGTCCGAACTGTCTAAGCTCGCGTATTTGGTTATATCCAAATACTTTGTATGTTTTTGTATATGTTATTTTATTTTTTAAGCTGATGGTATATGTACCAATGATGCCCCCTTAATATCCTATGAGTGTGACCATAGGTTATTAAATTAAGAGAGATTGCAAAAATAAAAAGAAATAACATATTTGGACGAAATGGATCTTTTATTTGATGAAATTCACAGACAGACGAGCTAATACAAATAGAAAATCATGGTTACAGGCAACACTTTTCCTACACTACTGATAGTAAGGTCTAAGGTGTTCGCCATTCCATGCTCGCGGTACCATGCTCCCATCTAATCTCGCAAGTTTGTATACACCAGGTCGGATGATTGACTCTATCTAGTATGGTCCTTCCCAGTTCAGCCCGAGCACTCCAGCTGCTGGATCTCGAGTTGCCAAGAATACGCGTCTCAACACCAGGTCTCCCATTCCGAATTTTCGATCTTGAACCCTTTTGTTGAAAGATCTGGTAGTTCGTTGCTAGTAGGCAGCATTTCTCAGCTGAGCCTCTTCTCTTTTTTCTTCAATCAAGTCTAAGGTTTCTTCGAGCTGAGTATGGTTTGAACTTTGGTCGTAAATCTGAGTTCGAATCGTTGGGATTTCGACTTCTATGGGCAACATTGCCTCGCAGCCGTATGCTAGAGAGAACGGGGTATGTCTTGTCGAGGTTCGAGCCGTTGTCCTGTATCCCCAAAGGACTTGGGGCAATTCTTCGGGCCACCGTCCCTTTGCTTCCTCCAACTTTTTCTTTAGAGAACTCTTGAGAGTTTTGTTCACAGCTTCGACCTGGCCATTCGCTTGAGGGTGAGCCACTGATGAAAAACTCTTTATTATACCGTTCTTTTTACAAAAGTTGGTGAATAGGTCGCAATCGAACTGGGTTCCATTGTCGGATACGATCTTTCTCGGTACTCCGTATCGGCACACGATGCTCTTTACAACGAAATCAAGGATCTTCTTTGAGGTTATGGTTGCCAACGGTTCAGCCTCCGTCCATTTTGTGAAGTAATCCACTGCGACTACAACATATTTCACTCCGCCTTTGCCAGTCGGGAGAGAGCCTATGAGGTCGATGCCCCATACCGCGAAAGGCCATGGGGATGTCAACATGGTCAGCTCGGATGGTGGGGCTCGGGGTATCGTGGCGAATCTCTGGCATTTGTCGCATTTCTTCACATACTCGAAAGAATCCGTTTTAATGGTTAGCCAGAAATATCCCTGGCGTATTATCTTCTTGGATAGGCTATGCCCCCCGGTGTGATCTCCACTTCGGGAGGGGTTACGCACCTGAGTAACGGCATGGAATATCCCCTTCGGTATAGCCTTCCATCCAAAATTGTGTAACAGGGAAGTTGATACATCAACTTTCGAGCTTGGCTCCGATCTTTTGGAAGAACTCCGTTTTCGAGATAATCAACTATGGGGCTCATCTAGGTCGGCTCTATTTCGATCATACACACATCTTCCTCTTCTGGCTCGTTAATGCTAGGTGCTGATAGGTGTTCTATGGGTACAACATTCAGCTCTTCGTTTTCGTTGGACGTGGCAAGTCGAGCTAAGGCATCTGCATTCGAGTTATGCTCGCGGGGAACCTGCTCGATTGTATAGAATTCGAAACACTCTAACGTGGATTTTGCCTTCTCCAAATAAGCTGCCATTCTTGTGTCGCGAGCCTGGTATTCACCCAAGATTTGATTAACCACGAGCTGGGAGTCACTGTAGCAATGTATAGCTTTAGCTTTGAGCTCCTTAGCTATACGAAGTCCCGCGAGTAGAGCCTCATATTCGGCCTCATTATTCGATGCTTTAAAGCCAAATCTTAGGGCAGAATGAAATCTGCTTCCTGCGGGGGTAACCAAAATGACCCCTGCCCCTGCTCCATTTTCATTTGACGAGCCATCGACGTAAAGTTTCCACAGCTCGTGGGCCGTGGTTATTACCTCGTCATCGGCTATACCTGTACATTCCACTATAAAGTCCGCCAATGCCTGTGTCTTAATGGTCGTTCTTGGGTGGTAGGTGATCTCGAACTGTCCAAGCTCAACATCCCATTTAAGAAGTCGACCTGAAGCTTCTGGTTTAGACAGGACTTGTCTAAGTGGTTGATCAGTCAGCACATGAATGGGATGTGCCTGAAAATAGGGGCGGAGCTTACGGGATGAATGAATCAGGCTGAGCGCGAGTTTCTCCATCAGTGGATATCTTGACTCTGCCCCCAGTAATCTTTTACTGATGTAGTAAACGGGTCTTTGCACCCTCTCTTCTTCTCGGACGAGCACTGCACTTATCGCGTGTTCGGTAGTTGAAAGGTACAGGTACAGTATTTCCCCCGTTTCAGGTTTTGACAGGATGGGTGGTTCCGCAAGATGCTTTTTGAGCTCCTGAAAGGCCAGCTCTCACTCTTCTGTCCATTCAAACTTCTTACCTCCCCTCAGTAAGTTGAAAAATGGAAGACCACGATCCGTAGATTTCGAGATGAATCTACTTAGGGCTGCCATCCTGCCCGTCAGACTTTGGACATCTTTGTGCCTTCGAGGCGAGGGCATATCAATCAGGGCCCTGATCTTGTCGGGGTTAGCCTCGATTCCACAAGAGTTCACAATGAAGCCTAGAAATTTTCCTGAAGATACCCCGAAAGTGCACTTCTGAGGATTTAGCTTCATGTTGTACTTCCTGAGTACGCCGAAGCACTCTTCGAGGTCATCAACATGGTTCTTGTTGAGTTGAGACTTTACAAGCATGTCATCAACATAAACCTCCATATTGTTCCCTATTTGTTCTGAAAACATCATGTTTACGAGCCGCTGGTATGTGGCTCCAGCATTCTTAAGCCCGAATGGCATGACATTGTAGCAGTATAGCCCTTTATCCGTGATGAAGCTCGTATGTTCTTGGTCTGGGGCATGCATGGGAATCTGGTTATATCCAGAATAAGCATCCATGAACGACATCAGGCCATGCCCCGCCGTGGCATCTACGAGCTGATCAATCCTTGGTAACGAAAAACAGTCTTTTGGGCAAGCTTTGTTGAGATCTAAGTAGTCAATACAGGTTCTCCATGTCCCATTGGGCTTCGGGACCAACACTGGATTGGCTACCCAGTCAGGGTAAAAGGCATCCCTAATGAAATGGTTTGCCTTTAACCTGTCAACTTCCTCCTTCAGTGCTTTCTTTCTGTTTTCGTCCAGCTGTCTTTGCTTTTGTTGCTTTGGGGGAAAGCTTTTGTCTATGTTTAGAGTGTGGCTTGCTACATTCGGGCTTATCCCTACCATGTCTGAGTGCGACCACGCGAAGACATCCTGGTTTTTCTTCAGAAAGCAAATTAATTGCTATTTTGCCTCATCTTGGAGGTGTTTTCCGACCTTCACTTTCTTCGAGGTATCAGTTTCTTCGAGCTGAATTTCTTCGAGCTCCTCTAAAGGTTCGAGGTCAGCTTTCTCCTCAATCCTCGGATCAATCTCCTCGTCAATTTCTAAAACTGTTCCGTCTTTATTTTGTATGATAACGAGTGCTTGAGCGTTCGTTTGTTTCTTTCCCCTCAAGGAGATGCTATAGCACTCCCTCCCTGCCAATTGGTCTCCTTTTAATGTCCCGACTCCACTAGGGGTCGGGAACTTAAGGGCCAGATGCCTTACAGATGAAACTGCCCCCAGCCCGACCAGGGCGGGTCTCCCGAGCAGCACATTGTAGGCAGATGGTAAGTCTACTACCACGAACTCCATTATCTTGGTCACCGAGACTGGATAGTCTCCCAAGGTCACGGGGAGCTCAATGGATCCCATACAGGCAGTTCCTTCTCCTGAAAAGTCGTACAAAGTAGTTGCACATGCTTTCAGGTCGCGAAGGGAGAGTCCCATCTTTTCGAGGGTTGCTTTATAAAGGATGTTGACTGAGCTCCCATTATCTATGAGAACTCGGTGGACCCTTTTATTGGCCAACTGAAGAGTGATGACCAGCGGATCATGATGAGGGAACTGAACATGAGAGGCGTCTTCCTTGGTGAAGGTTATTGGCTGTGTTTCAATCCTCTGACTTTTTGGTGCTCTAGGTTCGGGTTCATAAGGAGACCCGTCCCCTGTCTTCAACTCGTTAACATACCTCTTTTGGGCATTCCTGCCCCCTCCTACGAGGTGAGGCCCTCCCGAGATGGTTATTACATCCTCTCCATCAATCGGCGGGGGCCTGTCCTCTTCCCGAGCTCGGGAGTTACTATTTTGTGTCGTCGGGGGCGCGGCTACTCTCTGGCTTGCGGCCGTCTGACCAGTACTCTGGTTTTTGACATATTGCCGGAAGTAACCTCTCGAGATCAACCCTTCGATCCCGTCCTTCAATTGTCTACATTCATCTGTTGTATGCCCGGTGTCTCTGTGGAACCGACAATATTTACTGGAATCCCTCTTGGATTTTTGATTTCTCATCGGGTCCGGACGCCTAAAGGGGACCTGGTTTTCATTAGCCAGGTATATGCTCTCCCGAGACTCATTGAGCTCGGTGTATACTCTATACACGGAGAAATATCTTTCCCCTTTCTTCTTTTTTCCTCCCTCGGCTTCGGGGTTATGATAAGCGTACAAAATATACGCTTATTAATAACATTTTCACATTGATTTGGTTGTTTTTCTCAAGAGAAAGTTTCTATTTAATCTGTTTGGTGAACTTATGCAGTTTGTTGATGGACCCAAAACGGGTATGTTTAAAAATTTATATATCGCAAGCGCACGAATCGTCCATAAAGAATAGTGATCGTGTAAGCAAGGATGTCGAACCCAAGGGAGTTGTCTAAAATCGAAAATGAAACTATTTTAAATCAAAAATAATAAATTCTAACCTAGCTCCAAAGATTGATGAGTTTTAATATTATGAACATAAAATAAAAGATTGAAAAATAAAGCTATTTAAGAGAATAAAAATAAAGCAATAATGAGTAGAAAATAAGTGTTAAAAGAAAAGATTATTAAGATACTAGAATCCACAAAATGTAAGTTTAATAATATTTATTAGTATATTGATTCCCAAGTTTTAGTGATAGTTAAAATATTTTAAACTATCATTTTCCAAAAAGATTTATAATTTTAAGCACAAATTTCTTATAAAAAGATAGGATTTTTCTTCACTTTTCAAAATTATAATTTCAAAACATTTAGTGTAAATCAATCTAATGAAATAACAAATAAACCAATGAACATTATTTATAAGGCAAAACATAATATTTTTGTTCTAAGCATGGATGTGTACAATTTAATGACACATCTTACACAAAGAATATTATGTTTATGCACTAATGAAGAACAAAGTGTAAATATGTTCTAACAATCTAAAATACAAGATATTTAAGATGAAAGAAGTATATGAAGAAGAAAAATCCATAGACTTTGTTGCATTACAAGGGAAATCAACATACAACATAAATATTACCTAGTTACAAGTTGCTTCATCATGATCTTAATAATCTTATGAAAAGATTAGAAGCACATAGCTAGAGTAGAAATTACAAAATAAAAGACATACATACTTGCAAAATGCTCTTGAAAAACCCAAATGGAAGATCGAATGGTAGAGAGAAAATGAGAGAAAAATATGGTAACCAAAACATTAAGCACACCAAAATGGTCTTCAAAACCCTTATTTATAGCCAAAATGAGATTATTAAAATAGTCAATTTAAATTAAGTAAATTGATTAAATTAATAATAATATTGTAAATAGGGGTAAATTGTAGGAGTGATGATGATTTTGGGGTAAAAAGTGTGTAGAAAATGAGTAAAAATGTGGCATTTTAGACAAGGGGACAATAAGCAAATTTGTGGGCTCAAGAGGTGTTTGTACGGCAATGACAGGCGGCTGGGAGGTTTGGGGCCTGCTGGGCGAGTTGGGGACCTGGGCCAGTTGGGCTGCTGAAGGAGAAAGGCCCACGTTGGGCTTGCTGAAGGAGAAAGGCCCATGTTGGGCTTGCTGGGAATTGCTGAATGGTGAAGAGCTTGAGTGCTGGGAGGTGGAGAATTGTTGCTGCTGGGTCACGTGAAGGCTGAAGGAGACTTTGGTGACTTGGAAGCATGCAACCTTGGTGGAGAAAAGCTTCAGCTATGAGGTTTGAGAGTCCCACGGCTGGCAGGAGGATGCAAGGCTGAATGTGGGCCTGGGCTCTAGCATGGGCCTGGAAAGAAAACATTTTTCTTGTTACTTTCTACAAAAATATCACTTTTAATTCCTTTTCTCTTCAAAACTAACATTTTTTTTTCTCTTTTCAAGAGCATTAAAATGCAACAATTTATCTACAAAATAAGTAAATATTAAATTAGAATCAAATATTTTCAATTGTAAAATAACTCAAATTAAGTCCATGAAAATACTAATTGAAATTTAATCTACTTTAGAAACTAAGATCAATAAAATAACATTTTTTAAACTTATAATCTAACAACACAAATTTTAAATAATTAAATTACAACATATTATGATAAAATATCTATAAAAACATATAAAAAATCAAGAAAACTACAACAAGACTAATAAATTAAAAATTACATAAAAACTTAATAAGTTAATTAAAAACTCAAGAACTAAGCAACAATTAGCATATAAAATTTAAATATATCACCATTTTTAGGATTTTCAATTTCAATAACTCCATGTGGAAAAACAATACGAACAATGTAAGGACCGGACCACCTAGAGCGTAACTTTCCCGGGAATAAATGCAAACGAGAGTTGTATAAAAGGACTTTCTGACCTGGATAAAAATCTTTTCTCAAAATATTTTTATCATGGTAAAATTTCATGCGATCCTTATACTTTTTTGAATAGTCATATGCATCATTCCTAATTTCGTCTAGTTCATTTAGTTGAAGTTTTCGTTTTTCACCTGCCTTGTCTAAAGAAAAGTTTAACTGCTTAATTGCCCAAAAGGCTCTATGTTCTAACTCAACAGGTAAGTGGCACGCCTTCCCATACACAAGTCTGTAGGGTGACATGCCAATGGGTGTTTTGTACGCGGTACGATACGCCCATAATGCATCAGTGAGTCTTAAGGACCAATCTTTCCTAGTTGGATTCACAGTTTTTTCTAAAATGTGCTTAACTTCCCTATTAGACACTTCAACTTGACCACTAGTTTGTGGGTGATATGGTGTTGAGACTTTATGTGTAATGCCATATTGTTTTATCAAATGTTCAAATGGCCTATTACAAAAGTGTGTACCGTTATCACTAATTATAGCACGTGGTGAACCAAAACGGGAAAATATATTTTCTTTTAAAAACCGAAGCACAACTTTGTGGTCATTAGTGTGGCATGCAATAGCTTCAACCCATTTAGACACATAATCAACTCCAACAAGTATATAAAGATTACCAAAAGAGTTAGGAAATGGTCCCATAAAATCAATGCCCCAAACATTAAATATGTCAATAATAAGAATAGGATTTAAAGGCATCATGTTTCTTTTAGTTAAACTTCCTAACTTTTGGCAACGTTCACAAGCTTTACAATAAACATATGTATCATGAAAGATAGTAGGCCAATAAAAACCACATTGTAAAACTTTAGCAGCTGTTTTCTTACCACTAAAATGTCCTCCACATGCATGATCATGACAAAAAGATATGATTTTAGATTGATCACAGTTTGGAATGCATCTTCTAATTATTTGATCAGGGCAGTATTTAAACAAGTAAGGATCATCCCAAATAAAGTTTTTCACCTCAGAATAAAATTTAGATTTATCATGCTTAGACCAATGAGATGGTATTTCATTAGTGACCAAATAATTAACAATATCAGCATACCAAGGCAATGAAGAAATATACATCAATTGTTCATCAGGAAAAGTTTCAGTGATAGGAGTGGAATCATGCATAGTTTCAACAACTAGTCTAGATAAATGATCAGCAACAACATTTTCAGATCCTTTTTTATCACGTATTTCTAAGTCGAATTCTTGTAAAAGCAGGATCCAACGGATCAAACGAGACTTAGCATCTTTTTTCGATAAGAGATATTTTAATGCAGCATGATCAGAATAAACAATAATTTTAGATCCTAACAAATAAGATCTAAATTTCTCCAATGCAAAAACAACAGCAAGCAATTCTTTTTCGGTTGTGGAATAATTTAATTGAGCATCATTTAAAGTTTTGCTAGCATAGTAAATTACATGAGGTATTTTTTCAAGTCTTTGTCCTAAGACAGCACCTATAGCATAATCAGAAGCATCACACATTATTTCAAAAGGTAATTTCCAATCAGGAGGTCGAATAATGGGTGCCGTAGTCAACAAATTTTTTAATTTTTCAAAGGCAACATGGCAATTATTATCAAAGACAAAAGCATTTTCTTTTCCAAGTAAATGGCATAAAGGCCGAGAAATTTTGCTAAAGTCTTTTATAAATCTTCTATAAAAACCGGCATGGCCTAAAAATGATCTAATTTCTTTCACAGTTTTAGGTGGGGGAAGTTTTGAAATAAGATCAACTTTAGCTTTATCAACTTCTATTCCATCAGATGAGATTACATGACCTAAAACAATTCCCTTTTTAACCATAAAATGACATTTTTCCCAGTTAAGCACAAGGTTTTTCTCTTTGCAACGAATTAAAACAAGTGAAAGATGATGCAGACATTCATCAAAGGAAGAACCAAACACAGAAAAATCATCCATAAATACTTCAAGAAATCTTTCAACCATGTCAGAAAAAATCGAAATCATACACCTTTGAAAAGTCGCAGGTGCATTACATAATCCAAAAGGCATGCGACGATAAGCAAAAGTCCCAAAAAGGCATGTAAATGTAGTCTTTTCTTGATCTTCTGGGGCAATGGGGATTTGGTTATATCCCGAATACCCATCAAGAAAACAATAATATGCATGGCCAGCTAATCGTTCAAGCATTTGATCAATGAAAGGTAATGGAAAATGGTCTTTTCTAGTAGCATTATTCAGCTTTCTATAGTCTATGCACACTCTCCACCCCGTTTGTACTCTAGTAGGGATTAATTCATTTTTCTCATTTTCAACAACCGTGATCCCAGACTTCTTAGGCACAACTTGAACAGGACTAACCCATTGACTATCAGAAATAGGGTAAATGATACCTACGTCTAACAATTTTATGACCTCTTCTCTAACTACTTCTTTCATATTTGGATTTAACCTTCTTTGACATTCCCGAGAGGTTTTAGCATTCTCTTCTAGATGGATTCTATGCATACATATGGATGGGCTAATTCCTTTAATGTCTCCAATGGTCCAACCTATGGCTTCTTTATGTTTTCTAAGGACATTTAACAACTTATCTTCTTGTTCTTTATCTAAAGCGGATGCTATGATAACAGGTAAAGTTTCAGATTCTCCTAGAAAAACATATTTTAAATTTTCTGGTAAAGGTTTAAGGTCTAACTTTGGAGACTCAGAAATTGATTGAACATGATCTAAGGGTGAAAAAGGTTCAACTTTGGTTTCATTTAAGGGTATAGACTCTACCAAAGAATTCACATCATCATTAGAGTCATCAACATGCAAGTTCATACCAAAGTATTTTTCACAAAAATCAAGTAAGTCATTTCCATCATCTTCACATATGCTATCTATCATGTTAACTTCATGCATTTCCTCACACTCAACAGATTTAGCAACATTAAAAACATTCAATTCAACAGTCATATTTCCAAAAGATAATTTCAAAACACCATTACGACAATTTATGATTGCGTTAAATGTAGCTAAGAATGGTCTACCTAAAATGATAGGAATTTGAGCATGCATATTTTCCACAGGTTGAGTATCAAGAACAATGAAGTCAACAGGAAAATAAAATTTATCAACTTTTATCAAAACATCCTCTATAATGCCTCTAGGAATTTTTACAGAACGATCGGCTAATTGAAGAGTTATAGAGGTAGGTTTTAGCTCACCAAGACCAAGTTGCTTATAAACAGAATAAGGCAATAAATTTACACTAGCACCCAAATCAAGTAAAGCTTTGTTAATAAAATGATCACCAATAATGCATGAAATTGTGGGACACCCAGGATCTTTATATTTAACAAGACTCTTATATTGAATAATGGAACTAGCTTGTTCAGTTAAAAACGCCTTTTTAGGAACATTAGTGTTTCTTTTAACAGTACAAAGATCCTTTAAAAATTTGGAGTAGGCAGGAATTTGTTTAATGGCATCTAAGAAAGGGATATTGATACTAACTTGTTTAAAAACTTCTAAGATGTCATTATATTGGCCGCCTTTTTTAATTGGAAGTAATCTTTGTGGGAATGGGGCTTTTGAAATGAAAGGATGGATTGGAATTTCTTTGTTTGATGAGTCATTGAGATTAGAACTAGAAGGCTGACTCTTTTCTTTTTCTTTTTCGTTTTCAACCTCGGGTATGTAATCGGGTTTGACAATTTTCTTTCCAGACCTAAGAGTTGAAATTGATTTGACTTCTCCATTATGACTAGACTTTCCTATCTCATATTGACCTTTCGGATTAGGGATAGGTTGACTAGGGAATGTTCCTTTCTCTCTATCAGCTAAAGCAGTGGCGAGTTGTCCTACTTGTGTCTCGAGTTTGGTAATAGATTGAGATTGATTTTGTAGGATTTGTTGGGTGGATTGCATAAATTGTTGTAAAGTATCTTCTAAGGAAGGTTTTCTTTGTTGCGGATATGGTTGATTTTGTGGGGCATGAGCTTGGTTTTGTGTGTTGTATTGGTGCCCTTGATTCATTTGGGGTTAGTTTTGTCTCCATGAAAAGTTCGGATGGTTTCTCCAATTTGGATTGTAGGTGGACGAAAATGGGCTATCATTTGGTTTCCCATAAGAATGAAGAGCATTGGCCTCCTCAGAAAAGGCTTCTTGGTAGGAAGGGCATGATTGGGCATTATGGCAAGGACTAGAACATATAGAACAAACATCTTTTCTAGGTTGAATTGGAGAGTTTATAGTTTGGCTTATGGCTAAAGCTTCTACTTTTCTCGCTAATTTGTCTAAGGATGTTCTTAAGTCTAATTCTTCTTTTACTTCATACCTTCCTCCTCTTTTTGGTGAATTAGTTGACCTAGACCTAGGATCAAAATAATTCCATTGCTGTGAATTGACAGATAAATCTTCAAGGGCGTCCCACACCTCTTGTCCTTGAAATTTTAAAAAATTTCCAGTATGCATAGATTGAATCATTTGACAATTAGAGGGAGTCAAACCATCATAAAAATATTTTACAAGTCTCCATTTTTCAAAACCATGATGAGGACATTTTAATAATAAATCTTTAAATCTTTCCCAACATTCATAAAACTCTTCATTATCTTTTTGAAAAAACTCAGAGATTTCTCTCCTTAGACTATCAGTTTTAGACATAGGAAAAAATTTCAGTAAGAATTTATTATAAAGTTGATCCCAGGTAGTTATAGACCCCATGGGAAGGGAATTTAACCAGGCTTTTGATTTGTCTTTTAATGAAAAAGGGAACAATCTTAGTTTGACCGACTCATCAGAAAAATTTTGAAATTTAAATGTTGAGCAAATTTCTAAGAAATCTTTGACATGCATGTAAGGATCCTCTCTATCTAACCCATAAAAAGATGGCAATAATTGAATGATTGCGGGTTTAAGCTCAAAATGAGTAGCAGAAGTAGTAGGTAAAACAATGCATGAAGGAGCGTTAGATGAAATAGGTGCAAAATATTCAAGCAAAGTTTTTTCAGGCACAACATTTTCATCAACAATATTAGCAATAGGTTCCATGATGCTCAAATTTTTACTAACACTTTCAATTTCAAATAAAGATAAACGTCTTTTTACTAATCGTTTTTTAGAATTACGTTCCCAATGATGCATACAATTTTTACAAACAAGGCAACAAGGATAATCTCAAACAAGCAATTTTCTGATGTGGAAGATCAGTTAAAACCGCAACCACAGAGCATACTTATAATTTTTAGAGATTTCACAACAATATAATTCTTATGGTTTATTTGTCCCCAGGCCTATTTGATTCCACTTACTCGCGCACTACTAACAACTCCCCGAGGTTAATTAGTAGAGGCGGATGAGAATTTTGTTCAAATTTCCTTTAAGCGAAAATTGCTTATGGTGGAAGGACAAGATTTAGGTTTTTTTTTTTTTTTTTTTTCAAGTATTTTTCACAAAATTACACTAAAATATTATAGAAGACAAAGAAAAATAAGGCAAAAATTAAAAAAGACTAAAATTTAGGCAAGAGTAGGGAGGCATAGCATGCCATCAACCATAACAAATTTAAGGTAAAAATTAGGAGGCACAAGTGCCATCAACTAAAACATAAGATAGAGGACTAGGAGGCAAAATTGCCATCAACTAGCTAGGAGGCAAAATTGCCATCAACTAGTAATTTGCGGAAATTAAATAAAATAAAAATTACAACAATATAAATAAAGAAAATTACAACAAATGTTAGGAGGCACAAGTGCCGTCAACTAACAAAGATATAAAAGAAATGAAATTACAACAAAATTATAACAAAATTAGGAGGCACAAGTGCCATCGACTATAAAAATTAAAATGATAGATAGGAGGCACAAGTGCCGTCAACTAAAAAAAAAAACAATAAATATAGAAATATAAGTATTTTTTTTTATGGGTGGTAGAACCGTCCCAAATTTTCTTTTTATCTTTTTTTTTTAGCTTTTATAGATATATATATATATATTTTTAGATTTTTTTTTTTTAAGTGCAAAAAATTAAAATAACTAGTAGAAGAATTTACTAACCTTGAGATAATTTTCGTTTCTTTTCTCTTGCAACTCCCCGGCAACGGCGCCAAAAACTTGATGGACCCAAAACGGGTATGTTTAAAAATTTATATATCGCAAGCGCACGAATCGTCCATAAAGAATAGTGATCGTGTAAGCAAGGATGTCGAACCCAAGGGAGTTGTCTAAAATCGAAAAATGAAACTATTTTAAATCAAAAGTAATAAATTCTAACCTAGTTCCAAAGATTGATAAGTTTTAATATTATGAACATAAAATAAAAGATTGAAAAATAAAGCTATTTAAGATAATGAAAATAAACCAATAATGAGTTGAAAATAAGTGTTAAAAGAAAAGATTATTAAGATACTAGAATCCACAAAATGTAAGTTTAATAATATTTATTAGTATATTGATTCCCAAGTGTTAGTGATAGTTAAAATAATTTAAACTATCCTTTTTCAATAAGATTTATAATTTCAAACACAAATTTCTTATAAAAAGATAGGATTTTTCTTCACTTTTCAAAATTATAATTTCAAAACATTTAGTGTAAATCAATCTAATGAAATAACAAATAAATCAATGAACATTATTTATAAGGAAAAACATAATATTTTTGTTCTAAGCATGGATGTGTACAATTTAATGACACATCTTACACAAAGAATATTATGTTTATGCACTAATGAAGAACAAAGTGTAAATATGTTCTAACAATCTAAAATACAAGATATTTAAGATGAAAGAAGTATATGAAGAAGAAAAATCCATAGACTTTGTTGCATTACAAGGGAAATCAACATACAACATAAATATTACCTAGTTACAAGTTGCTTCATCATGATCTTAATAATCTTATGAAAAGATTAGAAGCACATAGCTAGAGTAGAAATTACAAAATAAAAGACATACATACTTGCAAAATGCTCTTGAAAAACCCAAATGGTAGATAGAATGGTAGAGAGAAAATGAGAGAAAAATATGGTAACCAAAACATTAAGCACACCAAAATGGTCTTCAAAACCCTTATTTATAGCCAAAATGAGATTATTAAAATAGTCAATTTAAATTAAGTAAATTGATTAAATTAATAATAATATTGTAAATAGGGGTAAATTGTAGGAGTGATGATGATTTTGGGGTAAAAAGTGTGTAGAAAATGAGTAAAAATGTGGCATTTTAGACAAGGGGACAATAAGCAAATTTGTGGGCTCAAGAGGTGTTTGTACGGCAATGACAGGCGGCTGGGAGGTTTGGGGCCTGCTGGGCGAGTTGGGGACCTGGGCCAGTTGGGCTGCTGAAGGAGAAAGGCCCACGTTGGGCTTGCTGAAGGAGAAAGGCCCATGTTGGGCTTGCTGGGAATTGCTGAATGGTGAAGAGCTTGAGTGCTGGGAGGTGGAGAATTGTTGCTGCTGGGTCACGTGAAGGCTGAAGGAGACTTTGGTGACTTGGAAGCATGCAACCTTGGTGGAGAAAAGCTTCAGCTATGAGGTTTGAGAGTCCCACGGCTGGCAGGAGGATGCAAGGCTGAATGTGGGCCTGGGCTCTAGCATGGGCCTGGAAAGAAAACATTTTTCTTGTTACTTTCTACAAAAATATCACTTTTAATTCCTTTTCTCTTCAAAACTAACATTTTTTTCTCTCTTTTCAAGAGCATTAAAATGCAACAATTTATCTACAAAATAAGTAAATATTAAGTTAGAATCAAATATTTTCAATTGTAAAATAACTCAAATTAAGTCCATGAAAATACTAATTGAAATTTAATCTACTTTAGAAACTAAGATCAATAAAATAACATTTTTTAAACTTATAATCTAACAACACAAATTTTAAATAATTAAATTACAACATATTATGATAAAATATCTATAAAAACATATAAAAAATCAAGAAAACTACAACAAGACTAATAAATTAAAAATTACATAAAAACTTAATAAGTTAATTAAAAACTCAAGAACTAAGCAACAATTAGCATATAAAATATGGTAAAATAACTCTATTTTGCAGAGTTATCATTTGTCGTTATAATTCTGATTTGTTCGAGAATTTGGATAAATGTTGGTTTTAGTAGCCGAAAATTGGCCAATATGTGGAAATATGGTACAGGCGATATATCGCCTGCCTTGGGCGATATATCGACATAAGAAGGAATTCCAAATTTTGGCTTTGCAGAAACGACATCAGAAACTTGCGTTTTTATCGAGAACATTCGCCATGCGATATATCGCAGCATCATAGGCGATATATCGGCACGAGGACATTTTTGGAAATTTTCATGGAAATTCGTAGGTTTTTGGAGATTTTTGTAAAAAGAATAAAAGGAAGATCGAAAAGGACAGAAGGGTGGAAGCATTCTGACGGCAAAGGGAAAGAAACAGAGAAGAATCCGCGTTTATTTTGTTTGTGTTTATTTATGCTTTTGAATTTTAGATTGTGTGATGAAGTTTAATATTATGAACTAAATTCGTATTTAGAGTATTTTAATGTAGTCACTGGATATTCTATTATTCTTTAATGCAATTTCTATGAATTTTTGAATTTATGGTTATCTATTGTTCTTATGTTTAATGCTTGTAATTGATTGGCCATCTGTTGCATGATTATTGGTTTTAATTCAATATCTGAAAAGTGAGAATTGGAATAGCTTTAGACAATAGACATAGATTTCAATTTAGAACGAAAGTATCAAATTGGTTTGTGTAGCAATTAGGTTTTTGTTCTTAATGCGGTTTATGTGCAGAATTTATCACAGACATGTAGAGAATTCACAGGTAAACTGAATATTTTATATCTTGAGAAAGAATAGAATTGTCATTAGTAAACTTGCTATAACCATAGATCAAAGAAACATATTAGTTGTACTATTGATTGAATAGAATTGAAGGTTGATGAAATTAGAATACTCTAATCTTTCGCTTATATTAAACTTCGTTAATTAAATTGTGCTTTCTTAGTTTATTGTTCATTGTTAATTGTCATTAAAATTTCATTAGTCAAATAGAAATAAAAGTTTGCTATTGGTAATTATTAGATCAATTCCCTGACGGAACGATAATATATTTCCACTACTATTACTTGTTTATTCGATTGCGTATACTTGCGCAGTAGTAAAAATCCGCAACAGGTTACTTCCTTCGTTCTTTTTCCTCTTGGAGGGATTCTCCGTGGCAGGTTTTGGAGCTGTTGGGTCCGCCGAGGTTGAGGCAGAGTTAATGTTTATGGTTGTAGTTTCGGACTGGGAAGTCGCTTTGAGCGTCGACCTCACTTCCTCTACATTGACAAACCTCTGCGCTCGTCTGTTAAACTCGGTTATTGACCTTACCGGTTTCCCTTGCATGTCGTCCCAAAGAGCACTTCTCGGTAATACACCAGCTCGGATAGCCATTAGGTGCCCACTGTCATCCACGTCCCGAGCTCGGGAGACTTCCAGATTAAATCTTGTTAGGTAACATTTTAGTGTTTCGCCTGGCTGTTGTCGGACGTTAGTTAAGGTGGATGCCTCTGGTCTGACCCCCATCATTGCTCTGAACTGCTTCTTAAAGTCTTTGGACAACTGCTCCCAAGAAGTTATTGAGTGTCTCTTATATTTCTCGAACCAACTTTTAGCAGGTCCTGCCAATGATGTTGGAAACAACATGCACCTGAGCTCGTAACCCACGTTGCTGGCTCTCATGATAGTATTGAACGTGCTCAGGTGACTACTCGGGTCGGTTTTTCCTTCAAACGTTTGGACGTGAGGAATCTGAAACCCCTGAGGAAATTGAGTGTTGGAAATATGAGGAGCAAACGGCTCGAGCTCCTCATCAGAGTCCTCATATCGACCATTTCCTCGTTCATTCTTTAAAAGCCTAAAGGCTTTTTCGAGCTGATCGATTCTTTCTTGGACTGGGTCAGTAGAAGGTGCTGTCTTGAATTGATTGTCATCGATCGTGATTCCAGGCTCGCGTCTCCGCAAGGGATCTCTACGCCTATTCAAGCGATCCCTCAGGTCCGGATTTGTTTGATCTCCATTCCCCCGACTCTGATTCAGATGATTTCGCAGGTCGGGACGATTCTTGCGACTTCCAGTATTCTTATGACCTCGGTCGTGTTTACTGACGGACCTGGTCTCTCCGGACTCATCACTGGTGAAACTCATTGCTCGGTTATTCCGCGATGGATTCTTTCCACGTCGCCTCGTCTCCGCAGTGCGAGACCGAGACGTCTGACTCCTCTCAGATGGAGCGCCTCTCCGCTCCTGGAAAGTCTCCCTGTTTCCTTGTCTTTCCCCCGCACGCCCTTGATCCTGATCTCGAACAGGTTGAGCGTTTCTGTGTGGGGGCGAAGGATATCTTATGGGTGACGGAGGGAACCGTATAGGCGATGGTGGCTGCCACCCTTGTCGCGGCCTAGAGGGTCCAGAATTTGCCCGAGATGGGTCAGTCGCATTCGGTGCGCTCCCAGGTACCTGAGTCCGAGCCTCCGCAGGGGTTCGGTTATTCTCAGCTCCTGCAGGCACTTCCACAGGCGGGTTAGGCGGGACCCGAGCTCGAGTATTCCCCTGGGGCCTAGGAGGAGCGGATGGCTTTGCTGGTGCCGGAGGTTGAGTCGGCCTCCTTGAGGCAGCATCCTTTCGTGGACGCCCGCGGGGTCTCCGGGGAGGAACATGCACGTCCCTTGGAGGAGGGACTTGGTTTTCGCGCGGAGGCGGGGGCTGAGCCACCTGCGCCTCTGCGGCTATCCTTGTCAACTCCTCATTCCGTTTGTTGGCCTCTGCCAACAGCTGCTTCAATTGCCGGTTTTCAAGTTCTACAATAGGAACGTACCGCTCCGGATTGTAGTACATGTCCTCATCCCTTGGTGGAGGAGGTGGTCCCCGGGAATCAGAAGACCCACTTCTCTCCTCAACGTCCGGGTTCTCCATTGGTTGTTTTCTAGGACGTCTTGGGTAATTTTCCTCAGGTGTGTTCTGATTGTTAGTGGCCATGACTTCTTCAGGGATGAATGCTTAAGGCTCTCAATGAAAGCACCAAACTGTTGACGCCGTTTTTCGTCAATCAGTCAAAGGAGAGCACGTAAACAATAGCTGATTATGGCCAATTAAGATATCACGATACAAACACACGATTTTTACGTGGTTCAGCAGTTAAATCTGCCTAGTCCACGAGTCTCTGTTATTAAACTCAAGATTATCTCTGAAAATTCTTCAAGGATGAATTCTTCAGAGTTTTCTCTCAAGCTTCAGAATTTCGGTCCTTTACAATGGTGCACGACCTCTCTATTTATAGAGAAGGCTGCGGAGTACTATCCCACATATTTTGGGTAGTTACTCTTTTTGTGAATAAAATTAATGGCTTTAAATGCCTATAATCAGATATAAAAGGAAACGTCCCCTGAAGACCAGGGGACGTATAACTGACCAAATAATATCCCACGATTCTAGGGGATTTACAGTAGTAAATGAGGATTACATCTCGTATTTACAACACTTATAGATATTCAAGGTGGTTATCATAAATCTCCAAGGCCTTAGCTTCCCAGGTTTCTCGTCAGCTCCTGAGCTAGAGACATCTCCCGAGGTCACATGGCTTGCGAGATCATATGTGCGTCGAGCTCGGGACTCCTGATCCGAGGTCATCCCTGAAGATGGATGCGTCCTCGGAGCTACCTTTCGAGATCATGAACACTCCGTGGTCACCATACTCGAGGTCGTCTATGTCTTGCAGGCTTGATACTTAATCCTGGAACATACTTCCAACTATACGAGTTCATTTGCTGCGAATCCAACTTTCGAGGTCATATTTAACATAGCTCGAAATCTGGATATAACATATTTTATTTTATATTGTGATAGAATTAAATTATTTATATGAGATATATTAATTGAATATAAACACATCTTGATGGGGTTTTTATTGATTTTCAATATTTGAATATTGGTATATATATATAAATATATAATATTCTTAATTAAACAAATGACATATTTCTTTTTTATTTTATAACTTTCATATTATATATACAACATAAATTTATTTATTAATATTAAAAAATATATTTATATATATAAATTATTATAGTTTATACGATACAATATATAGTTAATTGAAATTAATATTAATAAGTATATGTTACAATATGCAATTAAAGATAATCATAATATCATTATTCTTTGAATATTTTTAAAAATGTTAGCTACAAAATAAATTTCTTACTTTCTAGTTTTAAAAATTTTTATCACAAAAATGATTTTGTTTAGTTATAAAGTAGTCTATAATATTTTTTGTTGACAAAAAGACATTACTTTTCTATTGATTTTTCTATAAATTGTTCACAAAAATGTAAAAGTTATTTTACTAAAATGTAACATATGTTTACTTGTTATAATGTAGTAACATTAGTTATTGGTTTAATAATTGTGTGTTACAATATAGTTGTTAATAGTCACCATTTTAAATTTTGAATATTTTTATATTAGATTTGTAAATCTTTGTTACTATCATTTTGATGTTAAAATTATAAATTATTTTTGTAAGTGTTAGTTACAAAAATATACTTTTTAGTTATAAAACTAGTTTTGTTAAATTTTGTTAATAAGTGATTTTTGTAACATATATTTACAAAAATATAACATCTAATTACAATTGTAACAAATGTTTACAAGTTTGTAAACGTTGTTCACAAAAACACTACATATAGATAGTTTTTGTTTACAGTTTTGCCACTCCGTATTTACACCTTTGCCCCTTCGTATTTTTGTACAAAAGCTCCGTATTTTTGTAATATACCGTATTTTTCATATATTTTTTAAGTTTTAGTGTATTTTTTGTAGATTTCCCTTATTTATACGCCTCAGTAAACAGGCTAACATATTCTAACAATATCCCACACCTTTAGGTGAGTGGTTCTAACAATCTAACTGCCTAACTAACTTCTAGCAACTCAGTGTACATCTAGAAGATTCTCTAACTGATTCTCAACAGAGATACACCCACTGTTGGAAGGAGAGGCCAAGAGACTGCCAACAATTGCAAGGAACACGACCCTCTCAATTAGAGTTCGGTCGAAGCACGGGCAAACACTAGCAACTCTCTAGCCGAGAGAAATGGCATAAAAGCTCTAGGTTTTCTAAAAAAAGGAGTTACATGATGATTTGTCTTACCTTTGTATATGATTAATTTGATCTAATATTATACACAAATATATTTATACCTTTTTGGACCCTGTATTTTTTCCCATTACCTGTTTAGACCCTGTGTTTTGATAAATTACTTTTTGGACCTTGTGTTTTGTAAAATAGAACCCTAAACTCAATTTTGATGAAGAAAAAATTGAATATAACAACACAGTTTTTAAGCATAATGATTTTATTTTTGTTCTGAATTGTTAGTTTGGTAAATTATTTGTGATTTTAGTTGAGAAAACATTAACCAACATCAGATTTAGGTTCTATTTTAACCATTTTACAAAACATAGGGTCCAAAAAATAATTTGTCAAAACACAGGGTCCAAACAGGTAATGGAAAAAAACACAGGGTCCAAAAATGTATAAACTCATATATATATCCATAATTAATATCTAATAAAAAGTTTATATCTCAAATTGTCATCTCCGATCTATTTCACAATTTTAAATATTTTTATTTTGATATTATATTAATAATAAAACTA
Organism: Humulus lupulus; assembly: GCF_963169125.1. NCBI lineage: Eukaryota > Viridiplantae > Streptophyta > Magnoliopsida > Rosales > Cannabaceae > Humulus > Humulus lupulus. Next base: position 44,486,757 of record NC_084800.1, on the reverse strand, counting down.
AAAACAAGTGGATGACCACACGAATTACATAATAATAGATATAAACAACGTACAATGTATGTTTGATTAGTTTTATTTATAGAATTTATATGTTAATTATTTTTATTAAATTTGTATCATTTTCATATAAATTTCAAATAAATAAATAATATTATATATAAAAAAATGAGATAAATATATTAAATGAAAAATTAAACCAAAAAATTATTTATGCTTATTTTAAATATATATATATATAATATGATAACATTTTTAAACATAAATGATAATTTTTTTAATAAAAATTAAGATTATATATTACATATTATTATAATGATATTTTATAATATTTAAATTTATATTAATATAAGTATTAAATGTCTAATCTTGTATTAAATATTATTATAATAATAATATTTAAATTCATATTATTATAATTAGTAAAAAATTAGGATTATATAATATTATCATAATAATATTTAAATTTATATTAATATAATTATTAAATATTTTTTCTTGTATTATATATTATTATAATAATTATATTTTATAACATTTGAATTTGAATTTATATCAATATAATTATTATATTTGTAGTCTTATATTAAATATTATTATAATAATGATATTTTAAAATATTTAAATTTGTATTAATATAATTGATAAATATCTATTTTTAAGTTAGTTTTAAATGTATATTCCGTTAAATATTTAGAATATTCGTTAACATAACAAACTGTTAAAACAAAAAAATTTCCTTATCTACTCACTTTTTATATAGAAGAGATATTTTTGACATTCTCAAGTACGAAAAATAATAATATATTTAAGAATAGAAAACTTAAACACAATTTTTATTTTTATTTTTTAACTCAAAATAAGAATAAATATAATTAAAAAATTATCTTATTAGAATCAAAATCATTTATTTTTATATTTGTAAAATTATAATATTAAAAGTAGTTATTTTAAAATTAATTAATTTTTTTATTTTTATTTATGAAGGACTAATAAACATATGTTTTCTAGGCAATACCACACTGTTTTTAACTTAAGAGAGTTGCGTGTCTTATTCTTTATTATTGGTGGTCAGTATGCACCTCAACACTACAGCTTTTTGGGTTTAAGTTTGCATGGTAAAGGACATCATGGGATCGTGTGGAATCTTGGAGAGGTTTGTGCCATTTTTAGCATATCCTGTGCCTGTATAGATTTGTTTTTTTGCCTGTTTGTAGGTTTTTTTGTGTCTGTTTGTAGGCTTGGTTTCTTCATATTTGTAGGCTTGGTTTGTATTTATTTGTAGGCTTAGCTTTGTGCGCGTGGTGATCGTGCAATCTGGGCTGTTAATGACGGTAACTGATCGACATTTCAAAGAGAGGCAATTGTTCTTTTAATTGATATTTCTAACATCTAGCTTAAGGAAATTTTACAAGTTCTTCACCAGAATAGTTAATAATTAGATTTATGTATATTTATATAAAGTATGTCATAGTAACTTATAAATCATATTTGACTTTCAAATTGAAAATATTGCTTCTTCGGGGAGTTTCAGACGCGATCAAGTTTGTGGGCTTTCAGAATTTGATTTTAATCTTTTATTGTCTAATTTCCCGAAACATCTTTGTATGATTTTTGGCTAGACAATAAGATTAGATTGTAATCTTGTGCCATTTTTCAATTTGAATAGTAATAAAGTCTATTCCTGGAAAAAAAAAAGAATTAATTAATTAATATAAGTGATATATAATTTTAGAGAGATGCTAAATAATTGATTTTTTTAGAAAATTGATTTTATTTCTTATAAATAGGATATTTATGCCAATTTATCAAAATAATATATTTAATAATAATTAAATAATTAAGAGGGTGAAGAGAACAAAATAGGGCTACCAATAGCATTACCTTAAAATATAGTAGTAATATATGTATACTAAGATCATCTCCAATGCAACATGTAAATTTTGTGTCAAATTTGGCACAAAAAATGAATCAATGTTATATTTAACTCAATATTTGTAATTGTGCTCCAATGCACAAGATGCAAACTAACTAAAAAAGTAACAATTTATTTAATATTTATTGATAATATGCAAAAATTAATATTTTTTTTCATTTTTTATTGTAAAAAAATTATTATGACTAACCATTAATTGATAATTAATTAATAAATTAGTGGCAATATAAACAAAAAAGTCATATTTATTTTTGTACGAAATTTAACCTATGTTATATCTTGTGCCAAAGTTGACTCTACTTTTAACACGTGTCAAATTTGACACACTTTTTAGAATACAATTGGAGTGATATTTTTGCTAAAATATGTTAAATATAACAATACACTATATCTTTGCACTACGTTAAAGAAGCTTAGCATAATAGTTTTAGTATATTATAAAAAAAGCTTTAGCATAAGTAAAAAAAGTTTTAGCATAAGTGTCTATTGATTTTTTTGTTTGTTTGATAATTTAGGTCCTAATTATTTTGTTTACAATTATGTACTCAACAATTATGTTCTCATGTGTTTAAATATAGTTGTAATTTTTATGGACATTTTTTTTTGTTAGGTTTATATTTTTTTGGACTTTGTGTTTTGTATTATTGTCTATTTGAATCTTATGTTTTGACAATTTTTTTGACTATATGTTTAGTAAAATAGTTCAAATAGACTCCTAAATCCAATTTTGATAAAGTAAAAATTGAATATAACATTAAAGTTGTTAGACAAAATGTTTTACCGTTGTTAAGCTAAATGATTTTATTTTTGTTTTGAATTGTTAGTTTGATGAATTATTTTTAATTTTAGTTTAGAAAATTTTGACAAAAATAGAGTTTATGGTTTTATTTGAACTATTTTACAAAACACAAGATCCAAAAAGTCATTTTGTCATAATACATAGTTCAAACAAGTAATTAGATAAAACACGAGATTTTTTTTTAGTTTATTATACACTCCTTTTTTTTTTCTTTTCAAAAACTAAACTAAAACACGTAGGGCTGAGCATAAAATCCGAAAAACAAAAAAAACCGAGTACACCGACCTTTCGAACACCGAAAAAACTAAAAACAATTAAACCGAACATCGAAAAAATCGTTAACGGCATAAACTGCCACTGTTCTGTCGGTTTGAAAAATCCATGTGAACCGACCGGTTTGAACCGAAACCGACCGAACTTATAATATATATAGGTTATGTTATGCATATGGACTTTTAATTATGTTTTCAAACTTTCAAATTTGTGAATGTAACTATGTTCTATGTATTTATGTTTTAAAAAAAGCACCAAAATAGATTCCAACAATCCAAAAATTTTAGTTTTTTTTTTTACTAAAACTTTCTAAAAAATTATGGATTACCGACCAAACCGCGGTCCAAAACGGTCGGTTTTTTTCTTTAATTGATTTGGTCGGTCAGTTTTTGGATTGCACCAATCCGGACCGAAAACCGAATTCTAGATTTAATAATATAAAAAAACCGCCTAAACCGACCAATGCTCAGCCTAAAAGCACTTAATTCCAATTTTTTCCTCAAATTACCAAACACAAAAATCTCAACAATTATTTACGCTAAAACCACTATTATAAACCCTAATTTCATTTCTTTCCTATTTTTTTTCTTCATTTCTAATTTTTTTTATTTGATATTACAACGTTTGTCTCATTTGTAAGGAAGGATATTTGATCATGTAAAAAATGAGCAAAATCACCATCAAACAATTTGTTTAGAGACTATTCATGATAAATAGTAAATATACTACAAAGTAAATAATAACATGTTAGGACAATTCGTTTCCTTTCACGAAAAACGACGCCGTTCGTATCGTCATTTAGTGAAAACGAAATCGGAACAAAAAGGGAAAAAATCCGGCACCAATTCTCTCTTCTCAGAATCTTTTTATCTTCTTCTTCATCATCCGGAAAACTAGGGTTTGGGGTTTCATATACAAAAGTTCCGCAATTAAGTGACCTTTAAACACCACCGTTTTGCATTCTCCTTCTTCATCAATGGCGACCGAATTGGTTGTCAACACGGAGAGAGTCCAGAAATTCTTCAACGACCTCGAGGAGCAAAAGACCATCCTGTCAACCTGCACTCAGCTATTCACAACCATATCCACCCACTTCAATTCTCTCCAACACTCCCTTTCCCAAAAGAACCAATCCCTCGAATCAAGAATCCAAGCTCTTGAATCCCATTCCCGCGACACCCTCGAGTCCCTCGACAACCGCGAGGCTTCCATTCCCGAACGAGAATCCGCCTCCATCGCCCGCATCGAGGAGCAGAGGGACGCCGCCTTGGCCGAGTTCGAAAAAAAATTTCCCGAAAACTTGGAGCTCTCCCAGGCACTTAAATCATTTTCCCGGAAAATGGATTCGGCGGGATTGGTGAAATTTATCGTTTCCAGGAGGAAAGAGTCCGTGTCTTTGAGGGCGGAGATCGTTCAGGCCTTGGCGGAGGCGGTGGACCCGCCTAGACTGGTTCTTGATTCGTTGGAGGAGTTTCTGAATTCCAAGTCGGCCAAAGCTGGGGTTACGGATAAGCGATGGGCTTGTGGATTGCTTGTTCAGGCTCTGTTTCCGGTCAACAATTCGGAGAAGATAGGGCCTCAGTTTGCGAAAAGTGTTGTGGAGAGAGCGGTCAAAATTTTGGAGCAGTGGAAGGGGCAGGTGGATGGTGGTGAATCAGAAGGCTTGGCTTTGGGGGCCGCCGAAGCTGTAATGTTTGTGCAGATGGTAGTCGGGTTCAGGTTGAATGCAAAGTTCGATAAGGCTTTCTTGAGAAAGCTAATGATGGAGCATGCTTCGAGGAGGGATATGACAAAGCTGGCAGTTGCTTTAGAAGATAAAGAGAAAATGCGAGGTTGGTGTTTATTTAGGAAAATTCATGCCAAATACATTAAGTAGCTTAATAAACATTTTGTCTCAAATTTTTGCTTCATTAATTCGCGGTGATAGTAGATAGGTGTAATTGAATTTGATCGACTCCTAGCATGTTGAAATTGTACAAGTTAGCAGCATTACATGAGAATTCAAAATCAAACGTTTGGATAATGGATAGATGCCATTGAGTCCTGTATATATTACAATACAAAGGTGAGAACAGTATCATTACAGTGACATAGTATATAGCCGAATTTTTTTTGATGATTTAGCTGATATCTCAAGACTAAGATTATCGGAGCCTTTGATTGTTGAATGAGGCTTTACATTTACAGAGCTTAGGATTGAGTTGAAAGTATTATGCTGTCCATTTAATGTCTACATTATTCATGTTAGTACTTTTTTCCTTGAAACCTGTCTATTTTCTAGTGCAATGAAGTATAATATGGAGAATGAGGAAAATCTCAAAACATTGGAAAGTAGAATCATAGTCAAAGAAAAGTTTGAACTGTCTTAGCGGTTGAATTATGGGATGAGAGATTATGACGAAATTACTTAGTGAAAAAAGAAAATTAGTAAAGCTCTTATATATGCAAAAGCTGGCATTGCTCAAATTTAAACTTGTGTGTTTGAATAAAAGCTTTAGAAAGTTCCAGATGTTAAGTTTGAATGCATTTCATCCAAACATGTTTTCTGATTTTTGCAGAGATTATTGATGAGTTGGTGAAGAATAGCAAAGAAATAGAAGCTGTCTATTTTGCTTGTGAATCTGGGTTGACTGAAATATTCTCTCCTGTTACATTACTCAAGTCCCATCTCAGGAACTCCAAAAAGAACGTTGCCAACATATTAAAGAATGGAAACAATAGCTTGGTTGCAACGGTTTGTCTGATATTCTGACACCTCTTACAAATGTCTTTTCTGTATGTGGTCACACGACTGCACTTTTTAAGATTTCCTAATCCATCCAAGTCATATCATCCACAGGAGGAATCTAGTAATGTGGAGTTGAATTCTATCAGAGCAATAATCAAATGTGTAGAAGACCACAAACTAGAATCAGAATTTTCCGTTGACACTTTGAGAAAGCGAGCTACTCATCTGGAGAAAGCCAAGGCAGAGAGAAAGAAGAGTTCAGCTGCCTCCAGTAAACCTCAAAATAAACGAGGGTACAGTGCCAGCAGTGGCCGAGGTGGTGGTGGATCATCTTTTCGCCAATCCAAGGCTGCCAAGTATTCCAACACTTACTCCTCCTTTAGCCGGAGGAATGCAAATCCTCCTCCACCAGTGCATCACAGCCCTGCTGCAAGATATTCTGGAGCATACAACTACCCTGTTCCAGCTGTATACGACACACCAGCTCCAGCCCCATATCACAGCCCTGCTGCAAGATATTCCGGAGCATACAACTACCCTGTTCCAGCTGTATACGACACACCAGCTCCAGTCCCATATCCATCCTCATATGGGGTTCCTCATGCTCAAAGCCCTGTTGCGATTCCTCAACACTATCTCTCTGCCGACAACTTGAGTAGTACTACATTTCGGAGCAGTGGTTCTTACAGTGGTCAGACCAACTACGGACCATATGATTATGCCAATGCGGCTCAACAAACTTACCAACCGCCCTCATATCCAAAATAGTTTAGAAGTGGAAATGGCCAAACGATAAGAGCCTTGTAATCTTACTTTTTTTCTCTTTTTTGGCCAAGAGATGAGAGAATTTTGCCGAAAATAGCCTACTTTTCAAGTTTAAGCCCGGAAGGTGATCAAAGGCCCATATTTTTATGTCAGATAAGGCTTGCAATTTTTAATTCCATTTTCAAATGATGTATATGATTATTAGATTACGATTATTGAACAGTAAATTAGCATAAAATTCTTTATTTTTTAATTTTTTGATCAGACAAGGCATTTGTCTGACAGATTATTAGAATACGTTTTAAAAAAAAACCAAATCTGGTCTAATTTTTCAAAACCTAAAAGTATAAGGTAATATATATTATGAAAAATCTTGGCTGCACTCTTAAAAAGGAGTACACCGGTACACCACTTCTCTAGTTATTGGCTCGCGAAGTATTTTTGGCTATGTATATTGTAGTTATTTAGAACATCTTGTAAATTTTTAGAAAATTCATAATGATTTACAGTATCAAAAAATAAGGTTCAAATAGTTTGTTACACGTATAACTGTTTTTTATGCTCGAGAAAAATAGTTTATATAAACATTGTTTTTGACACTGTAAATTATTTGTAATTTTCTAAAAATTTGCAGGATTATCTAAATAACTACAATAAATATTGCCATAAAAAAATTGCGTCAAAAATACTTCTCGAATAAAAAACTAAAGAGAGGGTGCACCGGAGAATTACCTTATATATTATATCTATAATTATTTTATAAAAGATGTTTGGAAGTGTAACTATAACGATTTTGGTGATTCAAATATTAAGGCTACCGCTCAGCAAAGCAGCTGTGATGTGGAGCTGCTCTATTGGAGAATCATTGGGTTGGCAGGTGGTTTTATGTTGAAACCATTCTTAGCAAAATGATTGGTTGAGCTGCAAAGGTCTTGTACGACTCAATAGTGGTAAGGATAAGGATGGTTGTTAAAAGATTTTATTCTTTTTGTCCTTGTCTAAAAAGGAGGGCATCTACTGAGGCATAACAACATGAAAAAGAGGAGAGAAAAATAGAGTGTATTTTTCTGTAATGAGAGAGTGAGCTGAAAGAAAGGAAAAACAAAGCCCCATTGTTTTAAGCTTGATTTCTTGTATGATAGCTGCTGTGAAAACTCTTTGTACTTGAATACTCTACTCTATAGTGGATTTAGCATGGCAAAGCCAGCAAGCTGGACGTAGGGGATACATTGTCCCTGAACTAGGATAAACTTCTATGTCTTTTACTATTTTATTACTCTGTTGCCTCTGTTCCTACTGCTGCTTATTGTGTTTTTGTTTTCTGCTGTTTTTTGCTTGTTTGTATGTGTGGCGAAGCTACCATTTGTGCATAACAAACTAGTATCAGAGCCAGGTTGGTTGTGCTCTCCACAGTGGTGGTTTTTCGGACTGTTAAGGAAGCTCAGAACATGCTCGAAGATAGATTCAGATGGTTACTTCGACCTCAACGACGACTAAACAGAAGGTAGAAAAGTTCGATGGTACCCATGATTTTTGTAATGACCCAAATTTCCTAATAAGGCTAAGGACCTTAATTAGGGGGCCAGGATGGAAAATTTTGGAATTATATGATTATGTGTATCATTATGTGAATTACATAATAATATGACTTAATATGCATGTTTAGGTGTATTAAATATGCATGTGGAGTCATTTCTGTTTAATTGGGAAATTTTCATAATTTGGCCCGTTTTGGGTATATTTGACATATATGTGGTATGTGTGTGGTACTTCATTATTATTTGGTTATGCTAGGGTTACTCATCATGAGACGATCCTAGGAGACAAGTGTAACGACCCAAATTTACTAATGAGGCTTAAGGGCCTAGATTAGTGTGCCGGGAGGGCATAATTGGAATATATGTGATTTAATGATTTAAAGCATGTTATATGACTATTTGAATATTTGAGATGCATGACTATGTGTATTAGTATGTATGTAGGCCCTGATTAGGTTAGAAGGGCATAATCGTAATTTTGGCCCGTTGTAGGCATAACTGTTTATATATGCGATAATTGTTGAGACCACATTATCATGTGGATATATCTGTGATCTGTGATTCGAGACGATCCTAGTGAGCAGATTAGCGAAAAAGTCACGGCAGAGATTTATACCCGGCTCGGGGCGAGCCTGGGGGTATAAATGGGATTTTAGAGAATATATTGATGTTAATTTTGATAATGAGGAATATAATTGGTGATTAATTAGGTATCGGGAAGTAAGCAGAAAATGTTAGAGACACTCGATGAATTAGCGGGAATTGGGTAAAATGACTAAAATGCCCCTAAGTGGATTAAAGGATTTAGAATTAAAGGGGAGGGCATTATGGTCATTTGCTTTTTTTAGAGATAGGTATTACTGAGGCTTTATGCTCAGTGGAGTTTGTAGAATATAATAGAAGTCTGAAAAGAAAGAAAAGAAGGAAAGAAAAGAAAGAGAAAGAAGGCAGGGTCGGTTTAGGCTTTTTCCACCATTTTCTTGAGGGTTCTTGGAGCAAAGTTCAGAGAAGAGCTAGATCAAGTTGAGCCATAAGGTTTCTGAGTTAGGCTTGAAGGTTTGGCAAGGGTTTAGCAGGAACAAACCTTCCACTTGAGGTAAGACTTTGAAGTTTCTTCAGTTCTGGTTTTGATTTTTAACTAAGGTATCTAAGCTGAATTGATGGGGAATTCTAGGGAAGTTGGAGCTAAGGATTGAGGAAGAGCAAGCTAAGGAGGTCTAGAGGCAACTTAAGGTCGAATTTCCATCAAAGGTATAAAATTCTAAGCTTTAAACTTTGAAGGTTTGATTGTCTTTGCTGAGTTTCTGAAGTCTAGGAGCAACTATGGTGAATTTTGAGATTAGGGATGCATGTGATTGGGTTTTGAGTATTTGGGATGCTTGGGATGAGTGGAGTGTGTTAATAAGCTTGTTTTTAAGTTTGGTTGAGAATTGGAAGAGTTTTGGTAAGGGTTGGCTCGGGGAAATCGCAGGAAGGAAAAGAGCAGCATTGGCTATCTGTGACAAGCGCTACAGCGCTAGGCCAAGCATTCTGGGGGATGTTGGTTCTGCTTGTAGCGCTGTAGCGCCCTCCTTAGAGCCCTGTAGCACTACCCTATTTCGAGAAAGGGGTTTTTGAGTTATTTTCAAGGGTTTTTGCCCGGGGGTTCGGGGTTCGATTCCACCACCCCGTTTGGTGGAATTGGGGCTTCCCGAGGGCTCGGGATTGGTCCCGAGGTTAGGTTTTGGACTTGAGGTTTGGTGATGATTCTGATCTATGGCTGTGGCTAGGTGTACGCTAGGGCTCGAGAGAGATCGTGCTCAGGGATCTAAGTGATCAAAGCAAGCGAATTTAAAGGTAAGAAAACTACACCCGGTTATATGTTTGTGATGGGACTAAGAGCTCCCAATATTTGTATAATGTCAATGATGGTATTACGCTATGGGACATGTGATAGCGGCCTAAGGGTGCCGTATACAGTAATTGCGCACAGGGCGCGACTTGGCCACTGGTAGCCGAGGACAGCTTAATATTCACTGAGCTCGGTTTAAGCGGGCCAGAGTCAGTGGGATAACGGAGGATGCGGCCTGAGGGCGCTAACCCTAGTTGTCATTTGTGAATTGATATGTTTGGTATACTGAATACTTGGTTATTCTAAATGTTTAAATGGTTGAGAACATGTTTATGGAATATGTGATATTGAATTGTCTGTTGATTGCTTATGCTCTGTTATTGTGTTTTCTTCCTGGGCCTTGGCTCACGGGTGCTACGTGGTGCAGGTAAAGGCAAAGGCAAAGGCAAGTTAGACCAGTCCTGAGATTGAGAGCTGCGGGGCTGAATGTACATAGCCAGCTGTTCGGTCGCCTTGGCCGAGGAGTGGATCAAGACAGGGATCGCTAAACTGTCTATTTTGCCTTAGTATGGCTAATATTGTATTTAGATCGTAAATCTTTTGTAAATGGTTTTAATTCTATTGTTTTTGGGATCCTGTGTAAACAGGAAATATTATTTAAAAGAAATGCGACTTTTAAGACCAAAATATTTTAACCCTAGTTCTATTATAGTTTCAATAACACGTTTTTAATTAAATGACTTGATTAGCAAGTCTAGAACTTTTATAAACACACAGTGTAACAGTCTTGGCTATCCAGAGCGTTACAACAAGCCAGTGGGAAAGTCACAACGAGATCCATACTTGACTCAGAGTGAGTCAAGGGGTATTTAGCACATTACTGGGATATTGGGTAATGTGAATAAATATTTGATGATAAATTGGGAGTTAGTGAGATCAGAGGGAAATTATGAGAATTTTGACTATTTTACCCCTGGGGGGGGGGGGGGGGGCGTTTTTGGGACCCCGAGCATTAGGATTTGCTTGAGGTTACTTAAGCTTGAAGTAACCTGTCAGAATTATAAAATAACGTTCAGAACGTTCTCTCTCCCTCCTGTTCCCTTTTCGACACCCGATCACATTTTCGAAGGAAACTCGAGTTTTAGGACTCAGATTCAAGCAAGGATCGAGACATAGAGATTTTAGGAAAGATTAGAAGCTTATTAGCCGGAGGATTTAGTTGGGAAACGACTTAATCAGAGGTAATCCAAGTTTTAAGTTCTAAGTTTTTAAGCTTTGATTGGATTTTATGTTTTGATGAGTTTTTGGATGGATTGAAGCTTGGGTTTTATTGGTGTTGAATAATTAGGATGTTTGAGAACTTTGATTTTGGGATTTGGATAGGTTTTTGGAGGATTTTAAGTGGGGAAAACCGTAGGAAATGTCTAGTTTCGTGGTCAAGTCGCGACCTTGTTCTAGCAAGTCGCGACTTGGATGAAGCCAAAAGCCAGGAGGAGGAAGCCTGGGGGGGGGCGCCGCGACCCAAGAGGGGTCAAGTCGCGGCCCGCCCCAGAGCCCAGGCAAGGGGCTCTCTGACTTGGGGCAAGTCGCGACTCCCTAGGCCAAGTCGCGACCGGCTTGGGCATTTTTGCCTAGATTTGGTTTTTAATCGTGGGAACTTAATTCTAAGGGCATAGGATCGATCCTACTACCCAGTTAAGTAGGATTCGATGTCCCGGGGGCTAAGTTTGGGTTTGGAAGTATTTATTTACTCTTTTTTTTTTATGAGGTTTTATATTATGGTTGTGATTAGGTTATCGCTAGGGGCTTGGAAACAAGATCGTGCTTAAGGATCGTTTATTGGTAACCTGTGCTTGGATCAAAGGTAAGAAAACTGCATCCAGTATGTGATGCATGTGATGCATAAGATACATGTGATTAAGGCATGACATGAATGTTGAATATGAGATTGATCAGAACTTGAGTCTTTGTAAATGTGCATGATCATAATTATGCTAGCGAATGTTGAGTAAGCATGCTGAATGCCTTATATTTGGATATTTGACATATGATATATGCCTGAGTGCATTGCTTACTTGTGAGTGGTACTGACTTATTAGTCAGAAACGGCACGAGTCGTATGGAATTGACCTATGAGTCAAGAGCGACATAAGCATATTGAACGCAGAGTCGAAATGATTAGATCTAATCAACATAAGCATTAAATGCTTGATCGACCCCAAGTTCGATGAAAAATAAAAGCGCTTGTCTAGTCTAAAAGCTAGTTACTTAGAGCCAGGGCCAAAAGGCTCAGGTGACTGTAACGTCACATGGCTTAGGGTGCAGAGACCAAGTGCATGACTTATTTGTCACTTATCTGATTAGGGTGCGGAGCCCAAGTACGTGACTTATTTGTCACTTATTTGATTAGGGTGCAGAGTCCAAGTGCGTGACTCATTAGTCACTTATCTGATTAGGGTGCAGAGCCCAAGTATGTGAGTCATTGGTCACCTATTCAAAGATGGACACATTAGCCATCTATTCCCAGATTGACTTGATAGTCATTTATATAGGGGGCATGACCCATAATCATTTATTTGGACTTGCTTTCATGCATGAATAGGGCTATTATTGCTAGGCATGCCTATTATGATTCAGTGACATGTTATTACATGTTCATGAGCATATTGAGTTTTTTTGCCGAGTTTCGGCTCACGGGTGCTATGTGGTGCAGGTAAAGGCAAAAGAAAGCTAGACCATCCTTGAGTTGGAGAGCTTAGGTGACGATGTGTACATATGCGGTTGCTCGACCACCACGGCCGAGGGTTTAAAGAGGAACTAGGGTTAAACCCTATTTTGCCGCTTAGGTCGACTAGTTGTAAAATTTTTATTGTAATTAACTTTTAAAATATATTTTGGAATCCCAATGTATACAGTACAACGCTTTAGTGAAACATTGTATTTTTTACCAAAAATTTTAACCATAAACCGTTAATCATACTTAGTTACACGATTATAACCAAATGAATCGGTTAGCGAGTTTATCACTGTTTAAAATGCACAACGTAACAATCCTTGGGTAGTAGGGCGTTACAACTTTGTATCAAAGCGAGCCAAGGTTAAGAGTTCCTGTAGACAAGCTGGGCATTATTTTAATTATTTTTAAAATTTTAAAATCAATTAAAATTAACTTCTTAAAATATTATTGAGCTGGACCAATCACGAAGTGACACGTGTTGGTCCAGTCATCACGTAACGGAAACCTAACAGAGGAGCCTGATAGAATTACAGTTTTACTGACTTTGGGTACTTTACTCACTAAAAAAAAAGATTGAGTCCATGCCGGGTATTTTCCCCAAACATTGGGTACTTATGCTGTAAATATCTCTATTTTAAATTTCTATGTTGTTGGTAGTAAGATGAAGTAATTTGTTTGGATAAATTTTTATCATTATTTTCATATACTTTTGGTTATTAAGTAGTAATTTGCTTTAGAATCAAACCCACTCTTAATTATAAAAGCAAAGGAACAAGCACAAGTGGTGGTTCATATAATGACATAGCTCTTTGCTTTCTATTTCATTATTGAGAGCTTATCACAAAATAATTATATTTTGCTATTTTTGTGGAAAACATTGTCTATTTGCATACGTGTTTCTCATTTTTTAAGGTATAATTTGATAGTAATTTATTAGGTATATATATATATATAAATATTGTATGGTTTCTTTTTGACCATCATTTGGATGTATGGAATTTTTTTTCCTTGGAAGATTTGACAAGCTAGTAGTAGATTTTATGTTCATTAATTTATTTACTTCTGTACCATAATGGCTAGATAGCTTTGTCCACATTAAGCAACGTTGCCAAATTTTGGCCATAGACAGTGTGATGAAGATCTTTGTCCACATTAATTTATTCTTGAAGATCTTTCTAGTAGATTTCTTACTCTCTCGCTCAGAAAATACAAATGCAGCATTGATTGCGATTTGGTTGCTCATGACTAAGTTGTTGTAAAACATTAAATTTTTTTTTGAATATATGAGAGTTGGGACCCATTTTAAATTACATTGATAATTATTTGCCGTATTATGATATATTAATATTAGTTATTTAAAAATATTTTGAGATGATATATAACAACACTTGAAACTGTATAACTATTACTTCGATTATATTTCTCGATCTCTAATTAATAAATACATATTTATTCTATATAAAAGTGTGTTGATAACGAATTTTTTTTATTTTAACAGTTTTTTCGTATCTTTAACGGAATATTTTTATATTTAATAAAATATTCTTATATTTATATTATTGGTTTTAATGGTTTTTTTTCGTTAACTTTAACGAAATATTCTTATATTTAACAGTAGATTGTAAACATGACTTAAACTTAAATAAATAAATAATTAAACAAATTGAAATATGATATTTTTTTACATATTTTACAATGATAATTATTAAAAATAATAAAAACATACATTTTATAACTTAAATAAAATTTAATTAAACTTAATATTATATTAAACATATAATATATAATCTTTTGTTGTCACGTCCAATTCAAAAAATAGAACAAACATAAACTTAAATAAAGATTAATAATTAATTAAAACATGATATTTTAAAGATATTTTATGATAATTTAAATAATTAAATCATATTTATTTAAAATAATAAAGACATATATATCATTTTTTATCTAATAAATTTGTGTGATAGTTTGTTTTTTACCAAGTGATTGAAGCTATTTTTCTTCAATCAAATTCACCAAAGGACTTTGCGAGATATATTATAAAGTAAAAGTAGTTTATGCATATATACTACTTTCTACAGTATGATTTTTTATATTCTTATTTTATTTCTATTATCAATTTCTTTTTAAATATTATTATAATTTATATATAAGTCATGTAGTCATGTGTATATATATATATGTCAACGTTGTATTTACATGTCATATATGTAGAGATTATTGATATAAATATTTATATATACTATAAAACTATAATTCATTCTCTATTATATATATTTAAAAAAAATGAACTAGTTTTTATTAAAATTAGGGATAATTGCGGCATAAGTACCCAATGTTTGGGTTTTGTACGCGGCATAGACCCAATGTTTATTTTTAGTGGCAAAAGTACCCAAAGTCAGTAAAACTGTAATTCCATCAGTCTCCTCCGTTAAGCAGACACGTGTCACGTTTTTATTGGTCCAAATCATAATTATTTTTAAAATATTATTGAGTTGGACCAATCACGAAGTGACACGTGTTGGTCCAGTCATCACGAAACGGAACCTAACGGAGGAGGCTGACGGAATTACAGTTTTACTGACTTTGGGTACTTTTGCCACTAAAAATAAACATTGGGTCTATGCCGCGTACAAAACCCAAACATTGGGTACTTATGCCGCAAATATCCCTTAAAATTATAGACAATGTATACAACTTTAAAACTAAGCAAACATGCATTGCACGTTGCTTCTACCTAATATTTATATATATAAATATATTATATATAAAAAGCTAGAAAACATAAACGTGCTTCACACACTGTTTTGTAATAATTAAAAATATATATTTTTATTTTTTTTGGAGATTGTATAGTAGAGATTCCTTTTTATCCTACTCATACAATATGTTTCTTTCATGGACACGTGATGATGTCTTGACCATAGTTTTTTAATGATGTTGTTCAGTATAGCAAATCTCCTGTAGGTCTTCGAATTTTTTTGAATAATAAGGGTTATTTTGGCTGATTACCCATTTGGATCATTTATTTTTAAAAATGTGACAGTCAGAATCCTGTGATCCGCAGAGGGAAAGATTGGGTAAAAAGCTTTGCAATCCCACATCACTCGGGGAATGTCAAGTGTAGTGATTCTAAGATTGTGTAGGTATGGGACTACACAGTTGAAGATGACTTAAATGGATTGATGGGTACTACCTATGCCAACAAGATGCATCTTCTTTTCAGTAGTGCATCACTTGAGAACTCCAAAGTTAAGCGTGCTTGACTTGGAGCAATCTTATGATTGGTGACCTCCTGGGAAGTTTTTCCAAGAAGCGTGTGAGTGAGGACAAGACACGCTGGAAAGACTTGTATTGGTTTGCAGGGTCAGTCGTCATTCCAGGAAGCAGCCATAGTGAAGTTGGGTGTTACAAAAAATTTACTTTTAGACCTCGTTTTTTTTAAATGTTAAAAATAAGAGTAGAAAGATCGATTATTTGAAAATTATATATTGGCCGATTACCCATTTTGACACTTTATTTTTAAAAATTAACCTTTGGACCATGTATTTATTCAAAAAATTAAAAAAAAATTATAAAAAGCAAATTATATAAAATTATATAATTTATATTTTCTGTAAGGGTTCTCACAATTTGAACCTTGCATTTTAGTCATTACCCGTTTGGACCATTTACTTTTAAAAATTAACTTGCGGACCTCGTGTTTTGTCAAAAGGTTAAAAATAGAAATAAATAGATAGCTTATTTGAACCATATGTTTTATCAAAATGCTAAAAATAAAAATAGATAGAATTAATATTATTATATATATATATTTTAAATTGACATATATTATAATTATTATTAAAATAAAAAAGAGAAAATAGATAGAGGTTTTTTGTTGATTAATTAATAGTCATAAATTAGAAAAGTAGAACAAAAATGAGGAAAAATGACAACATATATTTTTATAAAACTATTTATGTTTAAATAAATAGCATAAATAATATGATAAATTATTTGTTTATGAGAGTGTTTTCTCCATCAATTTGGTCTTGGTGGTTATGAATTGTCCATCAATTTATTAAGTTTGTTATGAAGTTGTTTCATTTTATTTCATTCAAAAGATTTCTTTTAAATGAAAATGATTAAAAAATTTCAAGAAATCAATAAATTATATATCTCTTCAAAAATAAATTATTATAATAATACCAATTTGAATATAACTATTCAGAATTTGAATAATTTGGTTATGACTCTATTAATTATTTTTATATTTTTTTATTATTTATCCATAAATATTATTAAAAAGAATAACATGTGAAGAGTTTTTAATCTTAGATATTTATATATATTTAGATAGTTTAGATATTATAGTTAACAACCATAAATCAGAAAAGTAGAGCAAAAAATGAGGAAAAATGACATTTATTATCATAATTTTATATATGTTGTTAACATATATTTTTATAAAACTATTTACGTTTAAATAAAAAGCATAAATAATATAAATAAACAAATTTTTTATGACAGTGTTTTCTCCATCAATTTGGTCTTGGTGGTTATGAATTGTCCATCAATTTATTAAGTTTATTATGAAGTTGTTTCATTTTAGATAGTTTATAGATATTTAGATAGTTTAGATATAATAATTTTTTCTTTTTTAATAATTATAAATTTGAAAAAAAAGAATTAAAAAATGTGAAAAATTTAGAAAAAAATTACATTTATTATCATAAGGTGTATGGTAATTTATTAGTGTAACTACATTTAAAAAAATAACGTGCGAAAAGTTTTTAATTTTAGATATTTATAGATATTTAGATGGTTTAGATATTATAGTTTTTTCTTTTTTAATTATTAACCAATGATCATAATTTTGAAAAAGAAGAATTAAAAAATATGAAAAATTTAGAAAATAGAAGAGTGCATTGAAGCAATTTTAGAGTGCTACGACATCTCTTTGATGCTCTCCTTTATATAAATATATAGATGTGAAAATAACATAAATTTTTTATTTTAACAGTTGTTTTTGTTAACTTTAACAGATTATTACAAATATTTCACATAATATACCTTTAAATGTTATTAAAAATAGATATTTATTAATTATATTAATATAGATTCAAATATTATAGAATATCTGATGGACCCAAAACGGGTATGTTTTAAATATTTATATCGCAAGCGCACGAATCGTTCATATAGAATATTGATCGTGTAAGCAAGGATGTCGAACCCAAATGAGTTGTCTAAAATCGAAAAGAAAACTATTTTAAATCAAAATTAACAAATTCTAACCTAGCTCCAAAGATTGAAGAGATTTTTTAATGTTATGAACATAAAATAAAAGACAATAATATATAAATTAAAGACAATATATATTACTAAATTAATAATTGTAAACAAGATGGTAAAATAAGATTATTAAGGATTAGAATCCACAAAATATAAGTTCAATAATATTTATAAGTATATTGATTCCCAAGTTTTAGTGATAGTTAAACTAAATCAAACTATCATTTTCCAAATAGATTTATAATTTTAAGCACAAATCACTTCTAAAAAGATAAGATTTTTCTTCACTTTTCAAAATTATAATCTCAAAGCATTTAGTGTAAATCAATCTAATGAAATAACAAATAAATCAATGAACATTATTTATAAGGCAAAACATAATATTTTTGTTCTAAGCATGGATGTGTACAATTTAATGACACATCTTACACAAAGAATATTATGTTTTTGCACTAATGAAGAACAAAGTATAAATATGTGCTAACAATCGAAAATACATGATATTTAAGATGAAATAAGATATTTGAAGAAGAAAATTCCATAAACTTTGTTACACAAAATGGGAAATCAATATACAAAATAAACACTATCTAGTTACATATTGTTTCATCATCACCTTAATAATCTTAAAAAGATTAGAAACACATAACTAGAATAGTAAATACAAACTAAAAATTACAAATATAAATAGGAAAATTTGGAGGATGAACCCCCAAATTTTTCCTCTAAAACACATAGAAAATTTACAACAAAGAAGAAGAAGAAGAAAATGGAGAGGTCTTGAAAGTGTAGAATATGTAGTATGGTAACCTCCTCTTTAAAATTGACATCCTAAATGGTCTTCAAAACTCCATATTTATAGCCAAAATGAGGTATTAAAATAATCAATTTAAAGTAATTAAATTGATTAAATTAATTTAATTAATTATAATATGGTAAATAGGGGTAAAATATAGAGTGTAATAATGATGTTTTGGGGTAAAATGTGTAGAAAGTGGGGTAAAAAGTGGTATTTTGAGACAAAGGGACAATTTGGTTTGTTGGGCTCAAAAATGGGAAAAGGAGGTTGCTTTGTGGCAGGGAAGCAGGCTGGATGCTTTTGTGCTCGGTTGGGCCTGGCTGGGCCGAAGGGCTTCAGGACTAGCAGGTGGCTTGGCCTTTGGTGGCTGGTGCTGGGAAGGAAGCAGCAGCTGGGAGAGGAAGGTAGGCGTGAGGTTGACTTCGGTTGGAGAGAAGGGCACGTGGACCTGGCTGAAGCCTGGAGCTGGGTGCTTCGGTGGGGCACGGATTGGCTTGGGGAGAGCTACTGGCTGGAGTGCTTCAATGAGACCTGCCTGGGGGAGTCACGCTGGGAGGAGTTTGGGGGAGGCCGAATGCTGTTGGGCCTGGGCTAGGAGACGGGCCCAGGTGGCTGAAAGTGGGCCGGTTGGGCAGGCCTCCTTGGGCCTAAGAAAAATGCCATGTTTTCTTGTTATTTTCTTTCAAAACTACCACCTTTCTTTTCTTTTCTCTTTTTTTCAAGAGCAAAAGTGCCATAAATTCCCTACAAAATAAATCATAATAAAATATTTTCAACTATAAAATAAATCAATTTAATTCTTTGAAAATATTAATTATAACTTAATTTATATTTCACATTTAAGTTCAATAATACAATATTTTTTTACCTCAAATTAAACAACAATAATTCAAATAATTAACTACAATATTTTACAACAAAATAACTATAAAAACACCAAAAATCTATAAAATTAAAATAAACCT
This sequence comes from Humulus lupulus, assembly GCF_963169125.1. Lineage (NCBI taxonomy): Eukaryota > Viridiplantae > Streptophyta > Magnoliopsida > Rosales > Cannabaceae > Humulus > Humulus lupulus. The sequence continues at coordinate 44,467,112 of NC_084800.1, read as the reverse complement.
AATAAATTCAAAATTACTTAAAAAATTAATAAATCAATTAAAAACTCAAGAATCAAGCAACAATTAGCACATAAAAAGTGGTAAAATAACTTTATTTTGTAGAGTTATCAATATCATTATTATTATAATATTTAATACAAAACTAGATATTTAATAATTATATTAATATACTCTTCTGTTAAAACCCTTTTCAATCAAGGAAATCCGAAGTGCTTTATTTGGTATTCCCCCTACCAAATCGCCGGGTCCAAATGGGTATGGCTCTGGATTTTTCAAGGCTGCCTGGCAGGTTGTTGGGAATGAAGTTTGTTCTGCTATCAGTCATAGTTTTGAAACAGGGAGCTTTCCTTCAGATCTTCATGAAACTTCATTGTCCTTAGTCCCTAAGGTGGCCAATCCTTCTCGAGCTATCGATTATAGGCCAATTGCTTGCGGCACTACGTTATATAAATGTATAGCTAAGCTCTTATGTTCTAGATTGGCGTTGGTTCTTCCTACTATTGTTCAGCCGAACCAGGGGGCGTTTATTAGGGGTCGTTCAATAGCTCATAATATCATGATCTTTCAGGATCGTATTAAAAACTATGGTCGGGCTATTACTTCCCCTAGATTTGCTATAAAGATTGATTTGAGCAAGGCTTATGACACGGTAGATTGGCAATTCCTAGAGGATCTTTTAAAAGCTCTCTGTTTTCCTATGAAGTTTATAGGATGGATTATGGTGTGTTTAAGGAATACTTCTTATTCTTTACTCATGAATGGTCGTGTTCAAGGTAAATTCAAGGGTAAGAAGGGGTTGCGTCAGGGAGATCCAATGTCTCCTCTATTGTTTGTTCTTATCATGGAATATATGACTCGGAGACTTTAACTTGCTGCTCTTGAACCTTCTTTCAGATTTCACCCGATGTGCAAGAGTTTAAAGCTTATAAATCTCTGTTTTGCTGATGACTTGATCCTTTTTTGTAAGGGTACTCATTCAGCTATTCTTTCTCTTAAAAATGCTCTTGATGATTTCAGTTCGGCTACTGGTTTGACTATTAATTCTTCTAAATCTCAAATATTTTTTGGAGAAGTTTCTTCTGCTGTGAGAAACATTATAACTCAGGAGATGAATCTCATGGAAGGCTCCTTTCCTCTTAAGTACCTTGGGGTACCTATGAGGCCAACTAAGTAGCGTCATGAGGACTGTGATATAATTTTGCAAAAAATCAGATTAAGACTTCACTCTTGGTCCAGTAGACACCTCTCCTATGCAGGCTGAATGCAGCTCATCCACTCAGTTTTATTTGGTCTCCGAAATTATTGGATGAGCATCTTTATTTTACCTCAGAGTGTTGTTAAGGAAATAGAGATATTATGCTGTAGCTTTTTGTGGGGTAGTGCTGGTCTGAGAAGTAAGCCTCATCTGGCTTCTTGGCAGAAGGTTTGCCTTCCTAAAGCGTATGGTGATCTTGGTTTCAGAGATGGTGCTCTTTGGAATAGAGCAATTCTTGCCAAGTATATTTGGGCTTTATCTGAGCAGCCTGAGATTTTATGGGTTAAATGGGTTAGCTCTATATATTTGAAAGGCCTCAATTTCTGGAGTTACACTCTGAAATCTGACTGTAGTTGGTATTGGAGGAAGTTATGTCACATAAGGGAGAAATTTGGTTTTACTGAGATTCAGGCAGCGGGTAGTTTTGGGAGGTTTCAGCCATCCAAATTGTATAATTTTGCTCTAAACCAGCAGCTTGTAGGCTACTATTCGACAGTCTGGTGCAGGCTTACTTTACCTAAGCATAGATTCCTTCTTTGGCAAGTGGTTAATGAGCAGCTTCTTACTAGGGATAACCTGTTAAAGCTGCATATTCAGGTGCCTGTTCAGCTATGTCCGGTGTATGGGTGCTATCCTGAGAGTCACCATCATCTTTTCTTTACCTGCTGTCTATCAAAGTAAGTGCTTCAAATTTTGTTTAATTGGTTTGGTTTCATTGCTTGGCCGAGTGACTTCACTAGTTGGAGTGTTTGGCTTGCTAGACCTCGGCATGGTTTGATGGCAGCTATCCTGAATTTATCTGTTGCTGCCACTGCTTACAGTATTTGGAGGAATAGGAACAGAAGCTTGTTTGATAATTATTCTTTGGCAGCTGATTGTCTTGCTAATGAGATTAAAAATGTAGTTAAATACAGACTTTACTTGGTTAATTTTAGGAAATTTACAGTCCAAGAGCAGTCCTTTTTAAGGAAATTACAATGTAATTAGTGTAGGGGTTGCTGGTTGTGTACAGGTTCGATTTTGAGTGCTTAGCACTGTTTTGTACAGCGTGTTTGTTCAATGAAGTTCCTTTTTCTTCTTGATAAAAAAAAAAATTATATTAATATAAATTATAATATTACAAATATTAATTTGAATTCAAATATTATAAAATATCATTATTATTGTAATGTCTCAAATTCCCTAATGTGGCTTAGTGCCTTGATTATGGGGTCAGAAGGGCAATACTTGGTTAGTTGTGTTAATATGTGATTATATGCATGATTATGTAAGTTATATTATTATATGGATGTATTTGCATACATGTGGGCCTGTTTCTTAATAGAATGACATTTTCGTAATTTTGGCCGTTGAGAGCATATTTGTATATTTGTGCATATATTTGAGTTACTCGGCACGAGGTGATCCTAAGGAGCAAGTTAGTGGTTTAGTCATAACGGGGTCAAATGTCGGGCTTGGGGTGAGCCTAGGGCTGAATTGGTACTTAGTACATTATCGGGATTGAGTAGGTAATGAGAAATTATTTGGTAATTATTTGAGGATATTGGTAGTAACGGGAATTGATAGGCGTTAATTATGATTAGCGGGGTGTGAGACAAATGACCACTATGCCCTTGAGGGCATTAGAGGATCTAGGCTTGACTAAGGGGTATAATGGTCATTCCCTAACCTAAGGGAGGATATACTCAGAACTTAGGGGAATGAAACACTCATAATTCTCAGATGTTCATTCTCTCTCTTGATCATTCTTTCCCTTTCTCTCGCTCGACTTGATTTTGGGGCAAGGCTAGAGGAATTCTTAAGATTTAAAGCTTGAGGTTTAAGATTGAATTGCTGCATCTAATAGGCTTCAATTCATAATTGAGGTATGGATTGTAACCATGTTTTTAAATATATTTTTGTTGTGGTTTTAGTTGTTTTGGAACTTGAAAGTTCAAGGTTGTGGATTGAGTTTTTGGTGGTGTTTTGAGTGTGTTATAGCTTGGGTTTTGCTGCTGGATTAGTGTTGATGTTGTGCTGGGATTGAGGTGTGATGTTTGAGATTGTTTGGTATTGATTTTTGGTGAGTTTTGGGCTAAGGAAAACAGGGATGGCTGGGTTCGCGGCCCGTGCGAACCCACGGCCTAGGTGGGGGCTTTGTCTTAGTGGCATGCCGCGGCCCTCAAGGGCATGCCGCGGCCTGTGCCCTGGACCCAGACAGGAGGGCTTTCTGTCTGGGAGGCGCGCCGCGACCCTTAAGGGCAAGTCGCGGCCTGTTTGGCCATTTTGGCGACCTTAGGTTTTAATGACGGGATTTCAAACCTAAAGGCTCGGGATCGAATCTACTACTTGGTTTGGTAGAATTCGAGGTCCCAGAGGCTAGGATTTGGTCTGGAAGCCTTTATTTGCTCGCTATTGACGAGATTCTATATTTGGTTATGACTAGGTTGCCGCTAGGGGCTCAGGATAAGGATCATGCTCGAGGGTCGTTCTTTTTTTATATTGCACTCGGACCTGAGGTGAAAAAACTACACCCATTATGTAATGTAAATGATTAGGTCTTGGTCGAATGTTGAATATAGTTTTGACTGGGCGTTGGCCCCTGTAAATGTGCATGATTATTATTATGCATGTGAATGAATGATTAAAGCATCATGAATGCTTTATATATGGACATTTTCTATATAATGAATGCTTGTTAGCATTATATACTTGAGCAAAGCAATGACTTATCAGTCAAGGATGGCAATAGCATTGAGCATTGGTCGTAAAGTATTGACTTATGAGTCAAGGGCGACAATAGTGCGCTTAGTGCTGGTCAATATGATTAGACCTAATCATGAGCGCATTATACGCTTGTTCGACCCAATGGTCGTAGAAAACTAAAGTGTTAGGTACGTTGGCCCAACTCCAAGGATGGTTATATATAGGATAGAGCAATGGGCCCCATGGTGACTTATTAGTCCCAAATTCTAGGGCACTGAGCTCTAGTATGATTTATTAGTCATGTACTTAGGCAACGAGCCACAATACGATTCTGTTAATTATTTAATTAGGGCATTTGGTTCCGTATGACACTGTAGTCATTTATATGAATGGTATGCATGCATGAGTAGGGTTATTACTGGTGGGCATGTCTATTATGATTTAGAAATGTGTTAATCACTGCTTATGAGCATGTTAAAGTTTTCTTGTTGGGCATTGGCTTATAGGTGTTTTGTGGTGCAGGCAAAGGGAAAGATAATTTGGACCAACCATGAGTTGGAGAGCTTAGGTGGTGATGTGTACATACGCGGCCGCTTGACCACCATGACCAAGGTTTCTCAGTTGAACTAGGGTTTAACCCTATTTTTGCCGCTTAGGTCAGTGGACTGTAATTTTTGAATTGTAATGATCATTTTGGAACTGTAAACAACTTTGTAAGCGTTTATTATGGGATCCCATGTACAGTTTAACATTTTAATGAACACATACATTCCTTTTAACCAAAAATTTTAACCCTGGACCATTAATAACATTTAGATGCATGTTTATGGCCTAATAACTCATTTAGCAGGTTAAGCATTATTTAAAATACACAGTGTAACAATCTTGGCTAACCAGGGTGTTACAACTTGGTATCAGAGCATGCCAAGGTTAAGGGTTCCTGAAGACAGGATGAGCATGTACACTTGCCACTAAAGACAAGCTCGACTCAGGGTTCAGTAACTATTTATGTGGTTATGTGCTTAACTGTTTAAATAGGATATAAACGCCTTATCTGCATGTCTTATTAGGTAGCATGAGATATACCAATAGGACCTGGCCCTTGATTGCTACATGATGAATAAGGATGTGCTTATTAGCACTAATATTGCTTGTGAATGCAAAAGAAAACACTCATCAGCGTTGTTATATAGACATGTAGGTCAGGACACACTCATTAGCGCTGTCATGGATACATGTATGCCATAAATTGTTTATTAACATTGTTATTTGGTTATAAATGCTAGTAATTGCTTATAAGCAATGTTGAATGTTAAAGAAATGCTTATTAGCATCGCCATTGGTTATAAATATCAGGAAGTGCTTATTAGCATGACTGTTGAATGTGAATGATTATACTTGATCTTGGACTATGAGGCGGCAAGATGTTTAGTTATTACTACCTAACTAGCCGAATTGATTATTGCATCAAGGTATAAGCTTGGAAGTATGCTTCCAAGGCAGATAGAGTCACCAGCTGGCCAGGAAGATCAAGGCTAGAATGACAGATAGGGTTAGGATAATGACCAGGGACAGATCCCTCCGCCAGCTCCTGAGAATTGGCAGCAGGTGCTTGCTGATTTGCAAGCCAGGTTATTGAGGCAGGAAGAAGAAATCTGCCTCCTGAGGCAACAACAGGTTCTTGCAGGAACCATCTTGTAAGAAGCACCACTTGTGATGGTGCAAATAGTTGAGCAGCCTTCAGAGGTTGGGAATAAGTGGGAACCTCTTTATGAAAGGTTCAGGAAGCAGCACCTTCCAGTCTTTGAGGGTAGTGCAGATCCGGCCACGGCCGAACAATGGATGAGTATGGTTACCACCAACCTAGACTTTATGAGGGTGGCCTGTGCCACATATATGTTTCGGGAGGATGCCCGAAGTTGGTGGGGGTGATATCCCAGACAAGAGATGTTAATGCCCTGGATTGGGAATAGTTTTGGACTCTGTTTAATGAAAAGTACTATAATGATGCCAACAGGGCAGCGAAGGCTGAAGAGTTCAGCAGATTACTTAAGGGCAACTCATCAGTGACTGAATAAGCCTTAAAATTCAATAGATTGGCAAAGTTTGTCGGGGAACTGGTGCCCACTGATGGAATCAGAAGGGAGAGGTTTCTCCAGGGATGTTCGCATTAGTGACTGAATATGCCTTAAAATTCAATGATAGCCTGGGATGTTCGCATTACTACTATGCCAGGAGTAACTACCTATGCACATGTTGTTGAGAAGGCGCTCACAGCCGAGAGTGCAGAGAACAAAATTTGGCGTGAGAACGCAACTAGGAGAGAAACTAGGAGGGTGGGACCTCCATTTGTGAGTTCAGGTAGGGGTGGGGGCCCCAATGATTAGAAAAGGAAGGCTCCTGATGCCTTCCCAGCTCCAGGCCCTGATAGGAGACCACATGGAATATCTCTACATTATCTTATTAATATTTTTATTAAATAATTAAGAAATAATCTAACCATCAAACTACCTCTAACTACCTTCTCTTTCTCTCTCTCTCTCTCTATCTCTCTCTCTCTCTCTCTCTATCTCTTCTACGTCATCTCCCCCTCTCTTTAAAATTATAGAAATAGAAAATTACATTTCCTATAAATCTCATAACTTTTGACCCACATGTAATAAAATCAACATATCTGGAGCTATAGGAGTCCGATTTAGATAATCTTTGTACCTTTGGAAAGCTAATTCATTTATATACAACTTTCTAGAAATAATAGTTTTCCAAAATCATAATATAACTGGGTCAAAAATAGGTAAGAATTTACAGTACCCTAAAGTTACGAAAATTCCATTTAATTATCTAATTCACAATAAATAACAACTTAATCCACAAATATCTTAACCAACCATAAAATAACATCTTAATCTACAACCAACCATAACTAATAACCATAGAGATAAAATAACAACTTAATCTATAAATATCTTAACAAACCATAACTAATGACAAACTCTAATTCTTTAGGCCGATTTCGAATTTACTAAGCCCAAAATCTTATTGGGCTTTATGTAGACTCGATTCATTATCATAACAAATTTTAATAATACTATAATTAATTTATTCTTATGCAATCACCTCTTTTTCCACTAACAAGGCTACTAAAAAAATAACAGAATAGTAGCTAAAAACTCGGGTTTTACACTTCTCCAATTATAAATGTGTGGTTTGAATAATATCATAAATATTTTATACATTAAATAGTGTAGTATATAATCTAAAATGTTATCGTATATTTAAAAAAAAAACATAAACAATGTTTAGGTTTAATTTTTCTTTTAATATGTTTATGTCATTATTTTATATATATGACAATCATAAAAACTTAATAAATATATTTAATAAATTCTATAAAAAAAATCAAGAAAATGTGCATTGCACGTTATTTTATTTATAGAATTTATTAAGCTTTTATGATTGTCATGCAAATTTTAAATAAATAAAAAATATTATATACATAAAAAAAATGACATAAACATATTAAGTGGATAATTAAACCAAAACATTATTTATGACTTATTTTAAATATATATATATATAATATGATTGATCTTTTTAAACCTAAATGATAATTTTTTTTAATAGAATGTTAAGATTTTGTAATATATATTATTATTACAATGATATTTTATAATATTTAAATTTATATTAATATAAAGATTAAATATTATTATCATAATAATATTTTATAATATTTGAATTCATATTAATATAATTAATAAAAAATTATGATTATATATTATTATCAAAATAATATTTTATAACATTTAAATTTATATTAATATAATTACTAAATAGCTAGTGTGTATATGTTGACGCCGTTTTTCGTCAAACAGTGAAAGAAGAGCACAAAAACAATAATAAATAATGGCCAAATAAAATAAAACAAATCAAACACGCGATTTTTACGTGGTTCAGCAGTTAAATCTGCCTAGTCCACGAGTCTCTGTTATTAAACTCAAGATTATTTCTGAAAATTCTTAAGCATGAATTCTTCAGAGTTTTCTCTCAAGGATCAGAATTTTGGTCCTTTACAGTGGTGCATGGCTTCTCTATTTATAGAGAAGGATGCAGAATACTATCCCACATATTTTGGGTAGTTACTCTTTTTGTGTAAATTAAATAAATGGCTTTAAATGCCTATAATCAGATATAAAAGGAAACGTCCCTAAAGACCAGGAAACGTATAACTGATCAAATAATATCTCACGATTCTAGGGGATTTATATTAATAAATGAGGATTATATCTCATATTTATAATACTTGTAAATATTCAAAGTGATTATTGCATATCTCCTAGGCTTTAGTCTCCTAGGTTTCTTGTCACCTTTCGAGCTGGAGACATCTTCTGAGGTCACTCAACCTGTTCGAGATCGTATGCGCGTCGAGCTCGGGGAACCCTGATCCGAAGTTGTCTCCGAAGATGAATGTGTTCCCGGGGCTATCTTTCGAGATCATGAACTCTTCGCGGTCACCATACTCGAGATCGTCCATATCCTGCAAGCTCGGCATATGATCCTGGAGCTTGCTTCCAACCTTATGAGTCCACTTATTTGCGAATCCAACTTTCGAGGTCATAATTAACATGGCTCGAAATCTGGGTATAACATTTTGCCCCCTCAAAAGTATTTGTTCGAATCCTAAGAGAAGGAAACTTTTGAACTACTTTCCTTGAGAACTGTACCGTCACTCCTTTGAAAATGGACACGCGTCAGCTGGGTATTGCTCACTTTTGGTACTCGAGTGCCTTGGAAACACGCCCACGATCGTCCGTCTGACAACTTTTCGGCGCCTTCTTGTCATTGATCCCCATTCGTTCGATTTAGTGAGGATTTCACTCGACGCTCCTGATTAATTCCTTTTCCCCACTTATATATACAAGACCCCACTCTTCATCTTCTTCTTCACTTTTACATTCATTCGCCATAAGCAAAAAAAGAAAAAGAAAAACAAACTCAGAGACCTCTCTGCAAAATTCCTATTCTGTGCATGTTTTCTCGACCAAAGAAGCAAAGGAATCCTGGTCTGTTCGAGTCAGTGAGCTCTTTTCTGCAACCTCTTCTTCAATCGACGATCTCTCTGCAATCGCCATTACTGTGTAAGTATGCCATTTTTTTATTTAAACTGTTCTTGTTGTGTATCTGTTTATACTGGTTTGCATCCATGATAGGAAGTTTTAACACGATAGGCTTTCATGCCTTTTAGACTTTCATTCTGGATTTTCGTCTCTGGTTTATACCCAGTTTTGACGTTTGAATGTGGTTCCCATTTTCTGGGTTTTGAAATTTTTAGGCAACGTTTCTTGTGCTCTAAGCTTTCAGATAAAAACGTGGGTCTTGATAAATGCACGAAACCCAAAGATGCCTTTCCTGGTTAACCGCCACTCTTCTTTCCCTTGAATTTTGGGATTTTCAAAAAATCATCCACGCTCCTTGTCTTTTTCGTGGAATACACGCCCCTGACTCTTCAATAAGGGTCTTAGTATTTAGTCTCGTTCCTAAATTTCCGAGCTCAACCCATCGAGCTCGTGATTCTTGCATGCATGGCCCTTACCATTTTTTCTTTCTCGTTAGATGTCACAGAATTAAGAAAGACGGTGGGGGTCATTGCTGGCAATCCCTTACGAGCCGAAATCTCCAAGCCCAGAATCGTTCTTCGCCCGGAACCAACGTCGGATAAGAGAATACGAGCTTGCACGCCAGCAAGAAGACATTCGAGCTCACTATCGCCGCCAGATAGACGAGGTCATTGAAAAGAAGAGAGGAGTTCTTCGGGAGGCCCTCTATCCGGAGCCCAATTCAGGACCTAGGCCCATTCCCCTCAACCCTGCGCTAAAAATCACTGTTGCATATCATCCAGGGGAACTCCAGTTTTCATTAATGGGGGAAACTTCATCCTCGCAGCCGAGGAAGGAGATGTTTGAGGCCGAGCTCTACTGGAGCACAGTTACCATAACCAGCCAAATATCTGAAATCCTGACCTTCCATGGCCTTAGCTTGTCAGATGCCTTTAAGTGTCGAGTTCCGACCAGCCATGAAAGGAGCTGTTTCGCTCCTGGCAGCCGCGACGCAACAGTGAGATACGCGGCATGGAGCCAGGAGCACATGAGGGCAGGAGCTTTGCTGCCCTTGAAGTCTTTTTTCAAAGACTTTACTGATTTTGTTGGGTTGGCACCGTTCCAACTCAACACCAATTCGTACAGGGTGTTGTCTGCCCTAAGGTCCTTGTACCACGAGCTGAGGTGGGAAGGACCTTCACCTCGAGAGATTTTATATCTCTTTTGTTTGAAAAGTAACCCCTCCCGAGCTCGGGGAGGGGATGGTTTTTACTATCTCTCGAGCTATCCCAAAGAGACGAAGGTTTTTGGGGATCTCCCCAATCACCTGCCTGATTTCAAGAAGGCCTTCTTCTGGACAGATGGTCTGTCCCCGTCTCGACATTACTCGTTCAGGCGGATTCGTAAGTATTCTCGTTACTTTTATTCCTGAGCTCGAGACTTTAGTTCTTAAATCCATATTTAGACGAAATGTGTTTCGCTTTTCAGCTAATTTTAAGCGTCCCACCCCCAATGAAGCAATGATGAGGCACAGAGAGGCCTTGCTCCAACTTCCTTATGGCAGGAGGTCTCTCTCGTATCTATTACACGAGGACAAGCTCCGAGCTTGCGGGTTGTTGGGAGAGGGCCAGTTAACCTCTGACTGGTCCAGCAAAAAATATGAACGCTGGGAGGAGGTGCCACTGCCCACAGGCGCCCTTCCTCCGAGGAGAGAAAGGAGGCCATCACTCCCATTTCGTCTGAGGAGTCCGCGGTCCGGGAATGAGGCCAATGATGAAGCCTCGAGCTCGGACTCAAATGAAGGTAAAGTCCTCCCTACCTCGAGGATGTGGTCCCCCACACTACTAGAACACAGGCCCAATAGGTTAGTCTCGTGCCCACAGGATAGATACCACTTCTACATATGGAGTTGGGTAGATGACTGTGTCCATAGGTTCGATAGTGGGCTCGGGAAATATGATACCATGTACACCACGGACGAGGTGTGGAATGGGATAGCTGTGCAGTACGGGACCAATGATTAAAGGGACCTCTCGAGGTTATCACCTACTTATAGGGAAGGCACTCCCCCCGCCTCCTCTGAAGACGGGGGAATTTCATGGTCCCCAAGCTCGAGCTCGGGGGAGAGTTCCAGTTAGGTTTCTTCTATCATCACTCTATATGTCTGATACCGAAATTACTTGATGTACATTTCTCTTTTACTGACTCACTGTGTTGTGACTTGTGCAGGCGAGATGGACTCCGACCTTGACGCCCTTATCGACAATGCAGGCGCCAAGAGGAGCAAATGCCCTAGGGCGGGGTCACTGAAGACCGGTCAGCCGGGCAAAGGCTCCAAGAGGTCCAAAAAGACACCTCCCCTTGCCCCGCCGGTTTCGAGCTCTATTGCTGCGTCGACTATCCAGGCTAGCGCCTCCACGAAAATGCCATCCTCGCAGGCCGTCGTCTCCGCGGTTGCACCGACTTCGCTGGTTGGTGCCCCTGCCATTGAGTCCCAACCTCCTGTGGTGGGCGAAACGTCTTCAGCTCAGCTTTCCAGAAGGCCTTCTGCTTCTCGAGTTCAGAAGCTAACAATCTCCACCCATATGGACTCGTATGTGGTGGATAATGCTACTGGACCTCACGGATCTACGCTGATCTCGGATGTTATGTCCCAGATCGGCCAAAGCTATGGCAGTTTCGAAGCTCCTCAGTGGCAGTGCCTAACTGGCACCCGAGACCGCACTGTCCTTTACGAGAAGAGTATCGAGCACACTACTGTGGTAAGTATCCTTCTATATTCCTTTTGCTTACATTCATACTGACCTAAGGCTAATGGCAGTTTCTTCCTCTTTTAAGGCTCTTGCCTTCACTGCCCAGCTCAATTACGAGCTGAACAACGAGATCCATTCGAGCAGGACTCATGCTCAAGAGGTGAAGGACCTCCACCTTAGAGAGAATGACGATCTGAAGGCGGCGAATGCTAAGTTCGAGGCAGTTGTTAAGGAGCGTGAGGACATGGTCAAGGAGCTCGGAAAGCTGAGAGCTGAACTCGAGGAGCAAAAGAAAGATAATAGCCAGCTTCGGGAGACCAATAAGAAGCTCGAAGAGGACAAGGCCGCCACCTTCGACATCATAGAGGATGCCAAAACTCGCCTTCTTGCCGAGTACAAAGAAAAGAAGGAAAAGGCGGTCGACTCAGCCATGTACCGGATGTGGTCTTATAATGAAGATCTGGACACCAGCTTCTTAGGTCCCCACAAGGCGCCGCTTCTTGAACGATGGAATGCTCGGCTCAAGAAGGAAGAGGCTGAACAGCTCGAGAAAGAGAAGGATGCTCCGGACACCGTTTCGGAGGGAGCTCAGGAGGATAGTCATGCTATTCGTCCTGGGGGGTCCGGTGCCACCGACGCTGAGAAGGTCAAGGAGACTCCTCTTCCTTGAATCTTACCTCGGGGAGATCAGTTATCGGGGTTGCGTCCCCTTATTTCTGTAATTATTTTAATATATGCCCACGGGGCTGATACAATTTCTTTTACCATTCTTTTATATGCTTTACATTTCTTGGCTCGAAATATTTTGCATATTTTTATATTGATGAACCGGTTATGTTTATTTAATTCGTACAAACATAGTTTGGATTTAGGCTCGAAATTTGATGCATTCATGCATAGTTTATTCGAATTATCCGCTTCCGACCTCGTTACTTATCAAGGTCGGATATTACTTTAACCATGAACTCAAGAGTACTTATATGGTATGTAATGTGAATGATCTGGTTATATCTTTTTTTGTTTAGTCACTTTTCCTCATCCTCATTTTTTGTTCCGAGGTTAAGAGTTTGAAACTATTTTTCTCTTAAGATATTCCAGCCTCGGTCTCGACTTGTCTCGTGATAGGTTTAGGCTCCTACTTATCATCGATCAATTTTTTGGCTGGTTTGTTCCAGACCCGTTAAGTTTGCACATCTGGTTAACTCCAAACGTTTTAGATTTTTGGTAGTTCGGTTTTGTCCGAACTATCTAAGCTCGCGTATTTGGTTATATTCAAATACTTCATATGTTTTTGACAACTCGGTTATCTAGGCTCGCGTACTTGGTTATCTCCAAATACTTTTATCTTTTTGATAAGTTGGTTATGTCCGAACTATCTAAGCTCGCGTACTTGGTTATCTCCAAATACTTCATATATATATATTTTATTTTTTAATCTGATGGTACATATACCAATGATGCCCCCTTAATATCCTATGAGTGTGACCATAGGTTATTAAATTAAGAGAGATTGCAAAAATAAAAAGAGATTACATATGGAACAAAATAGACCTTTTATTTGATGAAATTCAAAAACAAACAAACAAACAAACTAGTACAGATAGAAAGTCATGGTTACAGGCAACACTTCCTACACTATTGGTAGTAAGGTCTAAGGTGTTCGCCATTCCATGCTCGCGGTATCAGGCTCCTATCCAATCTCGCAAGTTTGTATACACCAGGTCGGATGACTGACTCTATCTGGTATGGTCCTTCCCAGTTCGACCCGAGCACCCCAGCTGCTGGATGTCGGGTTGCTAAGAACACGCGTCTTAATACCAGATCTCCCATTCCGAACTTTCGATCTCGAACCCTCTTATTGAAATATCGTGTAGTTCGTTGCTGGTAAGCAGCGTTTCTCAGCTGAGCCTCTTCTCTTTTTTCATCAATCAAGTCTAGGGTTTCTTCGAGCTGAGTGTGATTGGAACTTTGATCGTAAACCTGAGTTCGAATCGTTGGGATTTCGACCTCGATGGGCAACATTGCCTCGCAGCCATATGCTAGAGAGAACAGGGTATGCCCTGTTGAGTTCCGAGCCGTGGTCCTATACCCCCAAAGGACTTGAGGTAATTCCTCGGGCCATCATCCCTTGGCTTCTTCCAACTTTTTCTTCAGAGAACTCTTGAGAGTTTTGTTAACGGCCTCGACCTGACCATTCGCCTGAGGGTGAGCCACAGATGAAAAACTCTTTATTATGCCATTCTTTTTGCAAAAGCTGGTGAACAAGTCGCAATCGAACTGAGTTCCGTTATCGGATACGATTTTTCTCGGTACTCCGTATCGGCATACGATGTTCTTTACCATGAAATCAAGGATCTTTTTCGAAGTTATGGTTACCAATGGTTCAGCCTCCGTCCATTTCGTGAAGTAATCAACAGCGACTACAACATATTTTACTCCGCCTTTTCCGGTTGGGAGAGAGCCTATGAGGTCGATGCCCCATACTGCGAAAGGCCATGGGGATGTCAACATGGTCAGTTCGGATGGTGGAGCTCGGGGTATCGTGGCGAATCTCTGACATTTGTCGCATTTCTTCACATACTCAAAAGAGTATGTTTTAATGGTTGGCCAGAAATATCCTTGGCGTATGATCTTCTTGGATAGGCTATGCCCCCCGGTGTGGTCTCCGCAGAACCCTTCATGAATTTCTTCAATGATTTTCTTAGCTTCGGGAGGGGTTACACATCTAAGCAGCGGCATGGAATACCCTCTTCTGTATAGCTTTCCGTCCAGAATGGTGTAACGAGGAATTTGATACATCAATTTTCGAGCTTGATTTCGATCTTTTGGAAGAATTCCATTTTCGAGATAGTCAACTATTGGACTCATCCAGTTCGGCTCTGTTTCAATCATACACACATCTTCCTCGTCTGGCTCAGTAATGCTGGGTGTTGATAGGTGTTCTACGGGTACAACATTCAGTTCTTCATTTTCGGCGGAAGTGGCGATTCGAGCTAAAGCATCTGCATTTGAGTTTTGTTCTCGGGGAACCTGTTCGATTGTGTAAAATTCGAAATACTCCAATGCGGATTTTGCCTTCTCCAGATAAGCTGCCATTCTTGTGCCACGAGCCTGGTATTCTCCCAAGATTTGATTAACCACGAGCTGGGAGTCACTGTAGCAATGTATAGCTTTGGCTTTGAGCTCTTTTGATATTCGTAGTCCCGCGAGTAGAGCCTCGTACTCAGCTTCATTATTAGATGCTTTAAAGCCAAATCTTAAAGCAGAGTGAAATTTTCTCCCTGCAAGAGTGATCAGGATAACTCCTGCCCCCGCTCCATTTTCATTTGACGAGCCATCGACGTAAAGTTTCCATAGCTCGTGGGCCGTGGTTATTACCTCGTCGTCGGCTATCCCAGTACATTCCACTATAAAGTCCGCCAATGCTTGTGCCTTAATGGTCGTTCTTGGATGGTAGGTGATCTCGAACTGTCCGAGCTCAACAGCCCATTTAAGGAGTCGACCTGACGCCTCTGGTTTAGACAGGACCTGCCTAAGTGGTTGATCTGTCAGTACATGGATGGGATGTGCCTGAAAATAGGGGCGGAGCTTACGAGACGAATGAATTAAACTGAGGGCGAGTTTCTCCATCAATGGATATCTTGACTCTGCCCCCAGTAATCTCTTACTGATGTAATAGACGGGTTTCTGCACCCTCTCTTCCTCTCGAATGAGCACCGCGCTTATCGCGTGTTCGGTGGTTGAGAGGTATAGGTACAATACTTCTCCCGTTTCGGGTTTTGATAGGATGGGTGGTTCAGCGAGGTGTCTTTTGAGCTCCTGAAAAGCCAGCTCGCACTCCTCTGTCCATTCAAACTTCTTACTTCCTCTCAATAAGTTGAAGAATGGAATGCCACGATCCGTTGACTTCGAGATGAATCTGCTCAGGGCGGCCATCCTGCCAGTCAAGCTTTGGACATCTTTATGCTTCCAAGGTGAAGGCATATCAATCAGGGCCTTTATTTTGTTGCGATTAGCCTCGATTCCACGAGAGTTGACAATGAAACCCAGAAATTTTCCCGAAGATACCCCAAAAGTGCAATTCTGAGGATTTAGCTTCATGTTGTATTTTCTGAGCACGCCAAAGCACTCTTCGAGGTCATCAACATGGTTCTTGTTAAGTTGAGACTTTACAAGCATGTCATCAACATAAACTTCCATGTTGTTCCCTATTTGCTCTGAAAACATCATGTTTACGAGTCACTGATATGTAGCTCCAGCGTTCTTGAGCCCAAACGGCATAACATTATAACAGTATAGCCCTTTATCTGTGATGAAGCTCGTATGTTCTTGGTCGGGGGCATGCATGGGAATCTGGTTGTATTCAGAATATGCATCCATGAATGACATCAAGCCATGCCCCGCCGTGGCATCCACGAGCTGATCAATTCTTGGCAGCGGAAAGCAGTCTTTTGGACAAGCTTTGTTGAGATCCGAGTAGTCAATACAGGTTCTCCATGTCCCATTGGGCTTTGGGACCAACACTGGATTGGCTACCCAGTCAGGGTAAAAGGCATCCCTAATGAAATGGTTTGCTTTTAACCTGTCAACTTCCTCCTTTAATGCTTTCTTTCTGTCCTCGTCCAGCTGTCTTCGCTTTTGTTGCTTCGGGGGAAAGCTTTTGTCTATGTTTAATGCGTGGCTCGCAACATTCGGGCTTATCCCCACCATGTCTGAGTGTGACCATGCGAAGAGATCCTGGTTTTTCTTTAGAAAGCAAATTAATTGCTATTTTGCCTCGTCTCGGAGGTGTTTTCCAACCTTCACCTTCTTCGAGGGATCAGCTTCCTCGAGCTGAATTTCTTCGAGCTCCTCTAAAGGTTCGAGGTCAACTTTCTCCTCAATCCTCGGGTCAATCTCTTCGTCAATTTCTAAGACTGTTCCATCTTTATTTTGTATGATAGCGAGTGTTTGAGCGCTCGTTTGTTTCTTTCCCCTCAGAGAAATGCTATAACACTCCCTTCCTGCCAATTGATCTCCTTTTAATGTTCCGACTCTGCTTGGAGTTGGGAACTTAAGGGCCAGATGCCTCACAGATGAAACGACCCCTGCCCGACCAGGGCGGGTCTCCCGAGCAGTACATTGTAGGCAGATGGTAACTCTACTACCACGAACTCCATTATCTTGGTCACCGAGACCGGATAGTCTCTCAAGGTCACAGGGAGCTCAATGGATCCCATACAGGCAGTTCCTTCTCCTGAAAAGCCGTACAAAGTAGTTGCACACGCCTTCAGGTCGCGAAGGGAGAGTCCCATTTTCTCGAGGGTCGCCTTATAAAGAATGTTGACCGAGCTCCCATTATCTATGAGAACTCGGAGGACTCTTTTGTTGGCAAGCTGAAGAGTAATAACCAATGGATCATGATGAAGGAACTGAACATGGGAAGCATCCTCCTCAGTGAAGGTTATCGGTTGTGTTTCAATCCTTTGGCTTTTCGGTGCCCTAGGTTCGGGTTCATAAGGAGACCCGTCCCCTGTCTTCAGCTCGTTTACATATCTCTTTTGAGCATTTCTGCCCCCTCCCGCGAGATGAGGCCCTCCCGAGATGGTTATTACGTCATCTCCATCTATCGGCGGGGGCCTGTCTTCTTCCCGAGATCGGGAGTTATTATTTTGTGCCGTCGAAGGCGCGGCTACTCTCTGGCTCGCAGTAGTCTGTCCAGTACTCTGGTTTTTGACGTACTGCCGAAAGTAACCTCTCGAGATCAACCCTTCGATCTCATCCTTCAGCTGTCGACATTCATCAGTTGTGTGTCCGGTGTCTCTGTGGAACTGGCAATACTTACTGGAATCCCTTTTGGACTTTTGATTTCTCATTGGGTCCGGACGCCTGAAGGGGACCTGGTTTTCATTAACCAGGTATATGTTTTCCCGAGACTCGTTGAGTTCGGTGTGTACTTTATATACGGAGAAATACCTTTCTCCTTTCTTTTTCTTTCCTCCTTCAGCCTCGGGGTTATTTCCCTCGCTCTTTTTCCTCTTGGAGGGATTCTCCGAGGTAGGCTGTGGAGCTGCTGGGTCAGCCGAGGTTGAGGCGGAGTTAATGTTTATCATTGTAGTTTCGGTCTGCGAGGTCGCCTTGAGCGTTGACCTCGCCTCCTCTACATTGAAAAATCTCTGCGCTCGTCTATTAAACTTGGTTATTGACCTCACCGGTTTCCCTTGCATGTCGTCCCAAAGGGCCCTGCCAATGATGTTGGAAACAACATGCACCTGAGCTTGTAACCCACGTTACTAGCTCTCATAATAGTGTTGAATGTACTCAGGTGACTACATGGGTCGGTTTTTCCTTCAAACGCTGGGACGTGAGGAATTCGGAACCCTTGAGGAAATTGAGTGTTAGAAATGTGTGGAGCAAATGGCTCGAGCTCTTCATCAGAATCCTCGTATCGACCATTCCCCCGTTCATTCTTTAAAAGCCTAAAGGCTTTTTCGAGCTGATCGATCCTTTCTTGGACTGGGTCCGTGGGAGGTGCTGTCTGGAATTGACAGTCATTGATCAGGATTCCAGGCTCGCGTCTCCGTGAGGGATCTCTACACCCATTCAGGTGATTCCTCAGGTCCGGATTTGTCTGATCTTCCTTCCTCCTACTCTGATTCAGATGATTTCGCAGGTCAGGACGATTCTTGTGGCTTCCAGTGTTCTTACGACCTCGGTCGTGTTTACTGACAGACCTGGTCTCTCCGGACTCGTCACTGGTGAAACTCATTGATCGGTCATTTCGCGATGGGTTCTTCCCATGTCGCCTCGTCTCCGCAGTGCGAGACCGGGACGTCTGACTTTTCTCAGATTGAGCGCCTCTCCGCTCCTGGAAAGTCTCCCTGTGTCCTTGTCTATCCCCCGTACGCCCTTGATCCTGATCTCGAACAGGTTGAGCGTTTTTGCGGGGAGGTGAAGGATATCTTATGGGAGATGGAGGGAACCGTATAGGCGACGGTGGCTGTCGCCCTTGTCGCGGCCTAGAGGGGCCAGAGTTTGCCCGAGATGGGTCAGTTGCATTCGGTGCACTCCCAGGTACCTGAGTCCGAGCCTCAGCAGGGGTTCGGTTATTCTCAGTTCCTGGAGGCACTTCCATAGGTGGGTTAGGCGGGACCCGAGCTCGGGTACTCCTCTGTGGCCTAGGAGGAGCAGATGGCTCCGCTAGTGCCGGAGGTTGAGTCGGCCTCCTTGTGGCAGCATTTTTTCGTGGACGTCCACGGGGCCTCCGGGGAGGAACATGCACGTCCCTTGGAGGAGGGACTTGGTTTTCGCGCGGAGGCGGGGGCTGAGCCACCCGCGCCTCTGTGGCCATCCTAGTCAACTCCTCATTCCGTTTGTTGGCCTCTGCCAACAGCTGTTTCAACTGCCGGTTTTCCAGTTCTACAATAGGAACGTAGCGCTCTGGATTGTAGTACATGTCCTCATCCCTTGGTTGTGGAGGTGGTCCCCGGGAATCAGAGGACCCACTTCTCTCATCAACATCCGGGTTCTCCATTGGTTGTTTTCCAGGACGCCTTGGGTAATTTTCTTCAAGAGTGTTCTGATTGTTTGCGGCCATGAATCTCTCGGGGATGAATGCTTAAGGCTCTCAATGAAAGCACCAAACTGTTGACGCCGTTTTTCGTCAAACAGTGAAAGAAGAGCACAAAAATAATAATAAATAATGGCCAAATACAATAAAACAAATCAAACACGCTATTTTTACGTGGTTCAACAGTTAAATCTGCCTAGTCCACGAGTCTCTGTTATTAAACTCAAGATTATCTCTGAAAATTCTTAAGCATGAATTCTTCAGAGTTTTCTCTCAAGGATCAGAATTTCGGTCATTTACAGTGGTGCATGGCTTCTCTATTTATAGAGAAGGATGCAGAATACTATCCCACATATTTTGGGTAGTTACTCTTTTTGTGTAAATTAAATAAATGGCTTTAAATGCCTATAATCAGATATAAAAGGAAACGTCCCTGAAGACCAGGAAACGCATAACTGATCAAATAATATCCCACGATTCTAGGGGATTTATATTAATAAATGAGGATTATATCTCATATTTATAATACTTGTAAATATTCAAAGTGATTATTGCATATCTCCTAGGCTTTAGTCTCCCAGGTTTCTTGTCACCTTTCGAGCTGGAGACATCTTCTGAGGTCACTCAACCTGTTCGAGATCGTATGCGCGTCGAGCTCGGGGAACCCTGATCCGAAGTTGTCTCCGAAGATGAATGTGTTCCCGGGGCTATCTTTCGAGATCATGAACTCTTCGCGGTCACCATACTCGAGATCGTCCATATCCTGCAAGCTCGGCATATGATCCTGGAGCTTGCTTCCAACCTTATGAGTCCACTTATTTGCGAATCCAACTTTTGAGGTCATAATTAACATGGCTCGAAATCTGGGTATAACAGTATATATATATATACTAGGTGCAAATAATGTGCAATGCGCATTTGCTTAGTTTTATTTAAAAAAATTGTTACACCCAAATTTCGAGAATGAATGAATAAGCCTTGAAATGTAGGCTCGAAAAGAGTAAGCTCGAAAATGACAAGTGTTGATTGTACACTTGTATAGTTTGATATGATTCCAGGCTTGTTCAATTATTTACACCCGAACATGAGTTATATTGTTCGAGCTTAAGTTGCAGGCTCGAAAGCACCGCCCTTCTCTGAGGAATGAGTTTGGTAAAATCGCTAGATGAGGAGGAGGTTATAACCAAAATGACGAACTCGAAGTCTGGATCAGTCTCGAAAGCACATCAACCCAACAATCGAGCTCAACGACGCGTTTTGCACACGGAAAGACTGTTAAGAAATTCCTATTTGTTAGAGATTTGTTGTTATGAGATATTAAATCCCTATTATCATGAGATATTATGTAATTAATGCATTATTTGTAATTATTTCAAATTTAAATGCTTGATTGTAACTTCTTGAAATAATGGGAATATATTCTTTGAACCAGGCCTATAAATAGCGTGGAGAATTTCATTTGTACTCACACTCAATTGTATTGGAGAATACTCTGTTGAATTGCTTTCTGAAAAAGCTTTGAGAGAGAGTATTGAGAGAAATAATATCGACTCATGGACTAAGCAGATTTTAAATGTTGAACCATGTTAAAAGTTTTTGAGTTCTTATATTTTTTCAAAAAAATTGTTTAGTGCTCTTCATAATTAAGTTGGCGAAAAATGACGTCAACAGTTTGGTGCTTTCGTTGAGAACATTAAGAAAATCTCTGTATTGTTTAATCTCAAACCTCTTGCATAGCATCAATGGCCGCCACAAACAATCCAAGAACCAGTGGATGACAATTGTTAAAATCCCTGAGGAACGGACTCCTTAGACTGAGAACTACCTGCGAAGGCCTGGGAAGCAACCTATGGTAGATTAGGGCCTGGATGAAGGAAGCGCATCATCCGACTCCAGGGAGCCACCTGCTCAAACCCCTAGTCCTGATGAAGATCTTTATTATAATTCCAAGAGGTACGTGCCCATTGTGGAATTGGAGAATCACCAAATGCGCCAACAGCTGGCCGAAGCCACACGGTGTAATGAAGAATTGGCTAGGCATGCCGCTGAGGCCCAGGCACCTCCTCGGAGGAACAGGGGGCGTCTCCGTGGGAGTGCAGCTGCCAGAATGGCCAAACAAAGAGCCTAGCAGCCCAGCCAAGGCCCAGGGCATTTGCCAGCAATGGTTGCCCTGGGAGGAATACTCAAACTACTATTGCTGGAAATCCTATGGTGAGTGTAATTGCGGGAATGGGGAATAACCGAGCTCCCTCAGCAGCTCAAAACACTAACACCAAGCCTGTCAGAAATAACACAGAGCCAGTCCAAGCAAATTCTAGAGCTTCTAGACCCAACAATGGAAGCCCCTGCCGTCATCTATAAGGCATCCTTCGTCTCCAATAAGACACCCATCTCCAGTTCGAGAGGCACCCTAGCCGGCTCCCAATAGGAACCAGACAGGGGAGCGGGCACCTGAAAGACCTTCTCGGAGTGGCAGTTGAGATAGGAACCACAGAGCTAGACCCAGACACGGGGGCAAGCGAGTGGCTTCCTAAGGACATAAGGCATCCCAGCCAGCAGGAAGTCACATGTCGAGGTCACAAATGACTGGAGCGAGAGGGCCAGTGGAAGATCCACCTCGCAACCATCGAGCCACACAACCATAGATAAATGTTAGTTTCATGAGTGGAAGTTTGTACCTCAGTAGGTTGATGATTGTATATATTATCGAACCCAAGAATACTGGGAATTACAAGAACAACAACCCTGATCTTCGAGATTGTTTGAATCAAAATCAGGGGTAGGCTAACCCTTCAAACCCGGATTTACGAGCATATTTGAATATTCGAAAAGAGCCCATGCAGCCAGTATATGGGAATCAGTATAACCCTGTACTAGTGCAAGGAACTGGAGTTTTCACAAACAATAACTAGCTGCCCCAAGTGCAAGCTCAACCTTCAGTGGACTTGGTCCAAGAAAGAATTAATCATCTTGAAAGAGCATTCTGACTTCTTCAAGATGAATGGAATAAGGATAAGGCAAACGACTCCGACGAGGAGCTCGAGCCTTTTGCTCATCCCATATCGAATACTCCATTTCCTTATGGATTCAAGATACCCCCATGGATCCTTTTGATGGGAACTCAGACCCGTGCAGCCATCTGAGCACATTTAACACAATCATGCATGCTAGCAACATTGGTTACGAGCTCAGATGCATGCTATTTCCAACCACTCTAGCGCAACCAACAAGAAATTGGTTCAACAGGTTCCGAAGGCATTTGATCTCGTTTTGGGAACAATTAGCAAAATAGTTCAAAAAATAATTCAAGGCCATGGTAGGCGTCAGACCCGAAGCCTCAACCTTGACTAATGTTAGGAAACAGCCGGGAGAGTCATTAAAAAGCTACTTGGCAACGTTTAACATTGAGGTGGCATGAGCCCGTAATGTCGATGATAGTGGTCATCTTATGGTAGTACAAGCTGGGATATTGCCCAAAAGTTCCCTTTGGGACGATATGCAAAGGAAATCGATAAGGACAATAACCGAGTTGAAAAAATGGGCTCAGTGATTCGTCAATGTAGAGGAGGCAAGGTCAGCATTAAAATTGACCCCTCAGCCTATTATGACAACAACGACGAATGTTAGCTTAGCCTCGACCTCGGCTACCCCGTCAACGTCTCGATCCTCAGGAGACAACCCTTCAAAGAGAAAGAAAAATGAAGGGAAAACTTAGAGGCAGATGGGGGGAAAAAGAAAAAAGGAGATAAGCATTTCTCATTTACACGGTTTATACCGAGCTTACTACAATTTGGGAAAATATCTTTATTGGAAATGAAAATTTGGTCCCGTTTAGACTACCTGACCCAATGCAAAATAAAAAATAAAAAAGTATCACCAATAAGTACTGCAGATTCCATAGAAACATCAGACATACCACCGATGAATGCAAATAACTGAAGGACGAGATCTAAGGTCTGATCTCAAGAGGATATTTTGGACAATATGTAATAAACAGGAATTCGGCTCAAGCAACGACTGGATAGAAGGCAGCTCCTACGCAGCCTGCCGAGTAGAATACAACCTCACGAGCGAGGAAGGATGATCGACCTCCCCCAATAGATGGGAGGATGTGCTAACCATTTTCGGAGGACCACACCTCGTTGGGTCGAGTAAAAATGCCCAGAAAAGATATGTAAACGAGCTCAAGACAGGGGACAGATCTCCTTATGAACCTGAACCGCGACCTCCAAAACAACAAAGGGTCGAAACTCAACCCATTACTTTTATAGAAAAGGATGCATCGCACGTCTAGTTTCCCCATAAAGATCCTTTCGTCATCACACTCTAGCTCGCCAACAAAAGGGTGCGCCGGGTCCTGATAGATAATAGGAGCTCGGTTATCATCCTTTATAAGGCCACTTTAGAAAAGATGGGACTCACGCTTCGAGATTTGAAAGCCTGTGCAACGATGTTGTACGAATTTTCAAGAGAAGGGATAGCCAGCGCGAGAAATTTCGAGCTCCTCGTAGCCTTGGGAGACTATCTAGTCTCGATGACCAAGATAATGGAGTTTATAGTGGTGGACACCTCTTCTGCCTATAACATACTGCTGGGGAGACCAGCTCTGATTGGGCTAGGGGCAGTGTCATCCATTAGGCATTTGGCCTTCAAGTTCTCGACATCTAGTGGCATTGGGATGCTAAAGGGAGACCAGCTCGCCGCTTAGGAATGTTATAACATTTCCATGAGAGGGAAGAACCAAACAAGTGCACAAGCACTTGTTGTTATCTGGGAAATAAGTGGGTATGTCTTTCAAATCGAAGAAGAAATCGACCCTAGAGTAGAAGAGGATGGGCCAATCTCGGACCAATAGAGGAGCTTGAGGACGTAGAGCTCGATGAAAAGGATTCCACTAGTGTAATGCCCCGAATTCTCCGATGTGTTTAACGGCGTGAATAGTAGGCCAGGAGGGCCATACTTGCTTAATTATGTTATTAATTGATAAAATGCATGCATGTGAGTCCATATTCTTAATTACAGGGGTGTGATGGTAATTTGGTCCGTTGAGGGTAAATTGTTTATTTGGATGCATGTTGGTGATATATTTTGAGACCACATTATGATGTGGGTTTGTTCGAGCCATTTGGCATGAGACGATCATGGTGAATTTAATATCAGTTTGGTCATAACGGGCTTAAGCTCGGGGCTCGGGGTGAGTCTCGGGGTGCTTTTAATGGTTAGAGTGTTACCGGGCATTAAAGGGTAACGGGATATGAAATATTGGAGTTTGAGATTATTGAGATTAGCGGGAATCGGGAAGCGTTAATTATGATTAACGGGATAAGTGGAAAGTACCAATTTTACCCTTGAAGTTGTTTTATAAGCTTAAGATGACTTAAGGGTATTTTGGTCATTTGGGGTTTGGATATATATGACTTAGGAGGGCTGTAGAAGAAACAGAGCAAAAACAGAGTTGTCTTCTTCCTTCCCGTACGTTCATCTTCTCCATTTTCTTCTTTGGTGTTCTTGAGCTCAAAATGTGGAATTAAGCTAGGAGATCAAAGGGATGAGTTAGTGGACTTAGTTCAGCTGTTGAGGAAGGTTCAAAGGAGGTTTAAGGTGAGTTTTATTCATTGAGTTTCTGGTTATACCCTGTTCTAGTGTTAGATTTCAGCTTATGTTTTTATGGAGGGTTGTTGGAATTTATGGAAGTTTTAATTGGGGTTTGTCTTGGGTTTTGCTAAGGGTGTGATATAGAACAAGTTTAGGGATTGTATTAGAGGTTTGGGTGGTGTTTAAACTGGGTTTGAAGGGTTGGTTCCAAGAGAAAACGCAAGGGAAGAAAAACAGGGGTTTTGGCTGAACTGGAGGTTGCGCCGCGGCATGGCCAGGGGGAGCCGCGGCCCTTGGGGGATGCTGAGTTTGGGCGCCTCTGTTTGAGGGGCGGGCCGCGGCATAGCCAAGGACGGCCGTGACCCTTAGTGGCTTTTTTGCCAGGAATGGCTTTTTGGCTCGGGGATGCAAGCCTAAGGCCTCGGGGTTGAACCTACTACCTAGTTGAGTAGTGTTTGATGTCCCGGAGGTTAGGTTTTGGGTTGGGAACATTTTATTATTCATTTTATTGATGGAATCCCATGATTGGTTATGACCAGGTAACCGCTAAAGGACCAAAAGGTTGATCGTTCTCAGGGTTGTTCTTTTATTCATTCTAGCTCGAACCAGAGGTAAGAAAAATGCACCCCAAGTGTGACATGCATGGGTATTCATGAGGCATGCTGGTTATGTAAATATGGACTTGGATTGAATATCGAATGTTTAGCATATGTTGCTCACTTGTGCATGGTACTGACTTGTTAGTCAGATTTGGCAAAGGTGCTAGTATCAACTGTGAGGCTGTGACTTATTAGTCAGGTTCGGCAGTGGTACTGGGCACTGGTCACGTTGAGCTGACTCATTAGTCAGGACAGCCTTAGCGTGTTAACGCAAGCCAACAAGATTAGATCTAATCGACTATCAGCATTGAATGACTCAAAGAGCATTAATGCCAGGCCGACCCCGAGGGTCGATGAATGAAACAAGCGCTTGGAGGCTAGTGGCTTACCTAGCAGCCACTCTCCCACTTGAAACAGTGACATGCTTGACAGTCACTCAGTATGGTTTATCAGGACCTTGTGTGATGCTCACTCATTTGTTCGAAAGCTTTATGCTCAGTGTGATTATAATGATAATCATTTGATAATGTTATTGAATAGTATTATGTTTTCTTGCTGGGCTTTGGCTCATGGGTGCTATGTGGTGCAGGTAAAGGGAAAGAAAAGCTCACCTAGCCTTGAGTGGAGAGCTGATGTGGTGATGTGTACATATGTGGCCGCTTGACCACCATGGCCAAGGAGTTCTCAGAGGAATTAGGGGGTTTACCCTATTTTTGCCGCTTATGTCGGCGGGATTGTAAATTTGAAACAGTAGTGACCATGTTGTACTGAGAACATCTTGTAAACGTTTTGTTTAGCTCTGCAGAGCAGTTTGTAATGAAAATATCCATTTCCTTTTTATTGGTTTTATACCTTAACCTGTTAATTACACTTAGAGCACGTTTTTGACCAAAGGACTCGGGTAGCGAGTCAAATTTCCGATCCACCGTTCACCGTAACTGTTCTGGGGTAACCAGGGCGTTACAACTAGGGTGGTAAAAATAGGGAAGAAACTCTCGAAGGATGCAAGATAACAATTAATTCGCTTCTTGAGAGAAAATCAAGATGTGTTTGCATGGTTGACTCGGATACGATTAGGATTAGCCCAAGCATTATATGCCATGCACTCAACATAGACAAAAGCTTCCCTCCGAAGCAACAAAAAAGAAGGCTCTTGGACGATGATAAGAAGAAAGCCCTGAAAGAGGAGGTCGAAAGACTGAAGGCAAATCAGTTTATCCGAGATGCTTTCTACCCTGATTGGATAGTCAATCTATGTTAGTTCCGAAGCCCAATGGCAAGTGGCGAACTTGCATTGATTATTTGGACTTCAATAAGGCATATCCAAAGGATTACTTTCCCTTGGCTCGAATCGATCAGCTCGTAGATGCCACTGTAGGTCATGACATCATGTCATTCATGGATGCGTGCTATGGATATAACCAGATAGCCATGCATGCATAGCATGCACTTGACCAAGAAAATACGAGTTTCATGACCGATAAATGTTTGTATTGCTACACTGTAATGCCTTTTGGGCTCAAGAATGCAGGAGCCACATACCAAAGATTGGTGAATAGGAAGTTTTGCTGAACAAATAGGGAATAGCATGGAGGTTTATGTGGACGATATGCTAGTCAAATCCAAGCACAACTGTAATCATGTGGACAACCTCGCTAAATGTTCACTGTGCTCCAGAAGTACAATATGAGACTTAACCCGCAGAAATGATTGGGAGTATCCTCGGGAAAGTTTCTCGGATTCATAGTAAATGCTTGGGGCATAGAGGCAAATCCTGATAATCGATATGCCCTCACCTCAAAAACATAAAGATGTCCAGAGCCTAACTATACGAATGGCAACCCTAAGTGGGTTCATATCAAAATCTACAGATCGGTGCCTCCCATGCCCTCATGTGCTCACAACTCCAGGTCGTGATCTTGACTTTCCTATTGGGATTATTGTCGCCAGGAGCATAGCAACTCCTTTCATTGGAGGCGGCAGGCCGACACATCAATTTTCCGGATAGCATCAACCAGTGGTAGGCTAGCAGCTCGGAGATATGGCCGGTGGAGGTGACTGAGCTCCGGTAATGCTCAGCGTCGAAAAAATCCTCCTTTGAGGTGGGGATTGAAAAGGCTTGGGAGGTGGTTGGCTGGTTCGAAATATTCTCCATGAGGGTGATAGATAGCTCGCCTGGAGGAAAGGCTATGTGTTTACCGAGTTTTTTGAAAACTAGAAATATATTATGAAATAAGAGTTGGAAAGAAAGGATTAGAGATGAACAATCACAATTTTTACGTGGTTGGAACTTTAATGAGCCTTAGTCCACAAGTCACTAGTATTAGACTTTAGAGAGTTTTGACAATGGAGTTTTTCTACAAGTTTTAGCAGAGTTTTTGCTTCCAAGAGAAATTATGGGATCCCCGCTATAGTGCACAACAAATCCTATTTATAGGTAGTCAAGCAGCTTGTGTAATGCCCTGGTTACTCCAAGACTGTTACTGTGAACTTTAAACCGTGCTTAACTCGCTAAACGAGCCATTTGGTTATAAACGTGCATCTAGGTGTTATTAATAGGCTAAGGTGAAAAATCTTGATCAAAAGGAAATGATATATTTTATTTAAAACATAAAACTGTACATGGGCCCATAAAAACGTTTACAAGTTATTTACAATCCAAAATGATCATTACAGTATAAAAATTACAACCCGCCGACCTAAGCGGCAAAAATAGGGTTAACCCCTAGTTCCTCTGAGAAATACCTTGGTCATGGTGGTCAAGCGGCCGCATATGTACACATCGCCACCTAAGCTCTCCACTCAAGGTTGGGTGAGCTTTTCTTTTCCTTTACCAGCACCACATAGCACCCATGAGCCAAGGCTCGGTAAGAAAACTCATTACTGCATGTATACAATATCAAATGGTGATTATGATAATCATACTGGGCTTGTAGCCCAAATCAGATAAGTGAAGATCAATAAAGATTCTGATAATCATGCTGGGGCGTGTAGCCCTAATCAGATGGTATCGAGATTCTAATAATCATGCTGGGGCGTGTAGCCCTAATCAGATAAGTGACTAATGAGTAAGTCACAAACTTAAACCAGATAAGTGACTATGGGGTCACGAACTTGAATCAGATAAGTGAATAATGAGTAAGTCACAAACTTAAACTAGATAAATGACTGAGTCACGAACTTAAATCAGATAAGTGGCTAATGAGTAAATCACGAACTTAGGCTTTGCACCCTTAGCCATGTGACGATGCAGTCACCTGGGCCTTTTGGCTCTGGCTCTAAGTGTTAGGAAAAAATAGATTGCCTCAATGAAAATGGTAAGAAAATACAAATCTATGCAATATATTACAAATAAATAATGATTGATTAAAAGGAGTGTTACAACTCTATAACTGAATATACAAATAAAAGGAGAAGGAGATGTAAGATGATAGAAATAAAAAGTACAACTCTATTACAAAAGATACAAATAAACTAGAAGTGTTTGAATAAAGGAAATAAAAGGATTACAACTCTTAAACAAAAGTACAAGTAAATAGAACAAGAAGAAAGAGAAGAAAAGTAATAGAAGAAAATAAAAACAAGAACAAAAACAATAAACTCTCACTCACACAATCAAAGTGAAGAGTGTTAGGGATCACCAACTTGAACAAGGTTTGAAACCTTTGTCCAAAAGCTTATTTCACCCTAACTCAAGCACTAAGGGATCTCACACAGATATTGGAAATGCTTTCTGGAATTATCAAGCCTCAAAGTGTTTCTAGCCAAGTGCTCTAATGGATAGAAAAGTTGTGTCTTTCAAGTGAGCTATAGGCTCCTATTTATAGAGTTTAGAGACACCCTTCGAATTTCAAATTCCATCAACCCCCATGGCTGTTACCAATGTTTAATTGGATTAATATGGAATTAAAAATGAGATTTGTGAGTTATTTGAGTTTTTTGAGTTGTTCAACAAAGATTGAAAAAACTGAAAAATTGGTCAATTTTTGGCCTGTGGCCGCGGCCACTACTTTCTGTCCCACAGGCCGTGGCCACTGACAATTTTCAGCACTTAAAAATGTGCTACTTTTCCAAACGGTTCCAAACCCTCCCAAATGATTTTGTAACTCCCAAAACACATTATTGGGGTTAAAATCATATCTCTAACAGTCATTTCACATATGGCTTTATGAAATTCATCTCAATATTGTGTAACACCAAATTTACACAATAAAGGGCAATATTTGGAAGTTACAAATTTGTAACACCAAATATGTTACATTATCTGGATATATCTCATATATCTAAATATTGTAACTCTCTATTATATGCTACAATATATGACACTCTTTGTCACATTTATTTAATCTAAAACACTATATTATAATATAATATTACATTTTATTATAAAATAATATAACACTAAGTAACTAGCCTTTAGACTAGACAAGCGCTTTTGTTTTCATCGAACTTAAGGTCGGTCAAGCCTTTCATGCTTATAACGATAATGCTTATGTCGATTAGATCCAATCTTTTCAGCTTGCGTTAAACACGCTAATACTATTCTTGACTCATAAGCCAATACCATATGACCAGTGCTTAGTACTACTGCCGAACTTGACTCATGAGCCACAACTTCACAATCAATACTGACACCATTGCAGATTCTGACTAATAAGTTAGTACCATTCACAGATAAGCAAGACTGCTAAGAATTTAATATGTAATCAATGTCCACATATAGAGCACTCAACATGCCTCATTAATAACCATGCATGTCACAAACTAGGTGCAGTTTTCTTACCTCCAGTTCAAGCGTGAAACAATAAAAGAACGACCCTTAAGAATGATCGATCCTTTGGTCCCTTAGCGGTCACCTAGTCATAACCAAATATGGAACTCCATCAATAAAATCAATAATAAAAGGTTTATGATCTAAAACCTCGCTCCCAGAACCTCGAATCGTACTAAAACGGTTAGTAGATTTGATCCAGAGCCTTAGGAATTGAAACCCCGAGCCAAAAACCCTAAAAAGTACCCAAAATAGTTCCCTGGAAAAATAGGGTAGCGCTGCCCCCTAGGCGCCATGGCGCTACAAGCAGGGCTGCCATGCCCTCGACAGCGTTGTAGCACCCATCCTTGGGAGCTATAGCGCTAGAACCAGGGTGATTCAGCCCTGGTTTTTCCCCTTCGATTTCTCAAATTTCCAAACTTTAAAAACTGATTCCAAATCTCATCCAAACTCACAAATGAACCAAAAAAAAACCCATTCTACAAGTCCTAGGCATCAAAACCCAATCAAACTTTGCCAAAAACTTCGATGAATTCTCAACTGTCCAATCCAAAATTCCAGCTGAAAACTAATAGAAAAACATGGCAAAAATTAGAGTTTCCATGGCTAAAATCTTACCTTAAGCTCAAGATTAAACCCTCTTCAATGGTAGAACACAATCCTAGACCCTCAAGGCTTGATTCCCTAGCTTGAATCCTTAATTGGAGCTTCAAAAATTCAAAGAGAAAAGAGAAGGAAAGATGATCGTGAGGAGGAAGAAAGAGTCTCTGTTTTTGGTTTAGTTTTTTACAAATTTCTAGTTTTAAGTATAACCCATGGTCAAAAGACCAAAATGCCCCTTGGTCATATTTATTTCCTTAACAGCCCCAAGGGAAAAAATTTCATTTCCTGTCTGTCTCGTTAATTATAATTAACGCCCTTCAATTCCCGTTATTCCCAATATTCTCAAATGCTAATAAATCATATCCCATTACCCTTTAATTCCTGGTAATGTACTTATCATCAAATTACCTCGAGACTCACCCCAAGCCCCGAAATGAACCCCGTTATGACCAAACCGCTAACTTGCATTCAAAGATCGTCTCATGTCGAATAGCTCGAACAAATCCACATTATAATGTGGCCTCATCGTAAATCATCAACATGCACGAAAATATACAAATATGCCCTCAACGGTTGAAATTACCAAAATACCCTTATAATGAAAAGTGGACCCACATGCATGCATTTATCATCATCTAAACAGAGATCTTCAAGGCTTGATTTCATAGCTTGAATCCTTAATTGGAGTTTCAAAAATTCAAAGAGAAAAGAGAAGGAAAGATGATAGTGAGGAGGAAGAAAGAGTCTCTGTTTTTGGTTCAGTTTTCTATAGCTTTCTAGTACCCATGGTCAAAAGACCAACATGCCCCTAGGTCATATTTATTTCCTTAACAGCCCCAAGGGAAAAATCGTCATTTCCTGTCTGTCTCGTTAATTATAATTAACGCCCTTCAATTCCCGTTATTCCCAATATTCTCAAATGCTAATAAATCATATCCCATTACCCTTTAATTCCTGGTAATGTATTTATCATCAAATTACCTCGAGACTCACCCCAAGCCCCGAAATGAACCCAGTTATGACCAAACCGCTAACTTGCATTCAAAGATCGTCTCATGCCGAATAGCTCGAACAAATCCACATTATAATGTGGCCTCATCATAAATCATCAACATGCACGAAAATATACAAATATGCCCTCAACGGTTGAAATTACCAAAATACCCTTATAATGAAAAGTGGACCCACATGCATGCATTTATCATCATATAAACAGAGACCCTCAAGGCTTGAATCCTTAATTGGAGTTTCAAAAATTCAAAGAGAAAAGAGAAGGAAGGATGATCGTGAGGAGGAAGAAAGAGTCTCTGTTTTTGGTTCAGTTTTCTACAACTTTCTAGTTTTAAGTATAACCCATGGTCAAAAGACCAAAATGCCCCTAGGTCATATTTATTTCCTTAACAGCCCCAAGGGAAAAATCGTCATTTCCCGTCTATCTCGTTAATTATAATTAACGCCCTCCAATTCTCGTTATTCTCAATATTCTCAAATGCTAATAAATCATATCCCATTACCCTTTAATTCCCGGTAACGTACTAATCATCAAATTACCCCGAGACTCACGCCAAGCCCCGAAATGAGCTCTGTTATGACCAAACCGCTAACTTGCATTCAAAGATCGTCTCATGCCGAATAGCTCAAAAAAATCCACATTATAATGTGGCCTCATCATAAATCATCAACATGCACGAAAATATACAAATATGCCCTCAATGGTCCAAATTACCAAAATACCCTTATAATGAAAAGTGGACCCATATGCATGCATTTATCATCATATAATAATATAATTCACATAAACATCCATATAATCATTTAATGGCATAATAAATCAATTATGACCCTCCCGACCTTCTAATCCAACCATTAAACCTCATTAGAGATTTTGAGGCATTACAACTTGGGCCCAACTAATCTTGGCCCAATAAGGATGTCATTACAATTTTCGTGCTAATGGAGCCATAATCAAAGAATGTAACGTAATTAGATGTTGTTAATCTGGGCCCATTAGGCCAGCTTAGGTGTGGCCAAGCCTTACAGCTGCCCATTATACATTAGCACAGATTGGTCCACGTGGGCTACTAAGGGGATCCTTGGGACAGAATCTGTCAGAGTAGTGGCAGTACTTTTCCTAGGAATAATGTACGTTCTGTGCGTACCCTCTTTTGCATGTTAGTTGAGGAGACCAACTGTTGGGTTTCGTGGGGACAAGTCAGCATCAGGGAAAACTAGGCTTGCCCTATCTAGACGTCTGGTCCAGGTACGTTTACTAATCTCCCCGTTCATTTACTGGAGTCCTGGTTCGTTCACCTGGACCCGAGTTCATTTGCCAAGGTGGACATCGTGGTGGTGGTGGAGATCTACCCTGGATCCTAGATAAGGTCCGTCTCCAGTGAACAATTAGTCTGCCACCTTAATTAGCATCTCGGAAGATGTAGGTTGGTCGTGGCCGGGGAAATGAGTTGGGCCTACATCTCTGTCCTGGTTCCTTCATTATGCTCGCACCCATTGAATGTTGTTGGGCTCGACAGTGTTTGGGCTATCAGGATTTCCTTCTTCCCCCTTCATTGGGCTCAGGATGGGCCCGCACCTCTTAAGAGGGCCCACGGAACCATTGGGTCATGCTATGTGTTACAGGTGGAAAACAGGGATAACATTTACCCCCAAGTATTCATCCGTGTTTGCATGGTGGAGACTTGCCTCACTCTTCTGGATCAATCCCAAATATCCCGGTTCGTTTACCAAAAGTCGGGTTCATTTACTTGGGGGCCATTTGGGCGATCCCCGTCCTTTCAAAATCTCAACGCCTAAGACACATGTCTCCAGGTTGATTGTGTGTCTATACCACTTGCGCCCTAAAAATCTGAAAAGAGTCTTTTGATTACCTAGGTGACTGATGGGTGTTAGCGCAATTCTCGAAACATCCCATCTGTACGAAAAAGGTTTATTGGGTACTCGAGTGGGCTGTTTAATGCTTTCTGCATTATCCGGAACCATTGGATGGGGATAATCTTGAGATTTTTAACATGGGTTGTTGGATGAGGTAGGTGCGGATCGTGGATTAACGAGTCCGCGATTTAGTATTCGATTGGGCCAATTAATGCCCCTGCATCATTCGGGACTGTCAGATGAGGATAATCTTGGGATCCCCACTGTGGACCGTTAGATCAAATAGTGGATTTTTACCCTATAAATACCTCGACAGGATCCTTTCCACACTTTACTCATCCCATATATTCAAACTAGAGAGTAAAGGACAAAACTTTATATGTCCAATACTGCCGACGAGATTCTCTAGACCAATTACCAATACCCAGTAGATAATTATATCCCGGTTCACACGTCTGGGAGTGCTGACGACCTACTGCATCGTCTTCTCAGGTTCAAGACTAAGATTCTGCCGACATTGTCGCCTGAGACTCTACGAATCTCAAATCAAATACCCCATAGTAAGTTTTCTGGTCATTTTCTCCTCTTTTTATTATTTTTTGGTTGTTTTTATTGTCACGCTATTTCTGCAACCAAAAAATTTGTTAGGGTCGTGACCACTGTGTAGGGCGGTTCTAGGCAGAATAGTGGTAGACATGAACCGTAGAGTTTCTGGGTGACAACTCATACTAGTCTAGTTGTCCTGGAACAATTCAGAGCCCCAAGACTATTTGGGATGAATTAGAAAAACCTTTGGCCTTTAGTTCCCGACTTAAGATCCTAGGATCTCTTTTGGTCTCGGATCTGGGTCCAGAGAGGACCTCTCTAAGAAATTTTAGGAGAATCCCAGTACCTTAACCATTTTTCTTCGATTTTGGTGCTAACTTCTTGGTTCTCGTTTTCCTTGTCGCTTCCAAGTCCCTGATCATGAGTCACGACATTACTTTGTACGCGGAGGACGTTTTCCAAGCAGGCCTTGTAGTCCTGGAGGGGACCAAAATTCCCACTGGCAACACATGGGAAATGGACGGGGAAAAGAATGAGTTCCGGAATTACCAGATGCTGCATCAACTGGAGAAGGCCCTTGGAGAAGAGTCGACTCCAGGGTTTTTTTATAACCGAATGGTCCGGAAGGAGGAGAAGGTCCATCTCAGAGCATGCATGTTCGGGGCTTGAAGCATAGGCCACATCAGTGCGGGAGATACTCTTCTGCTCCACAATTATTTTGCGCGGTTCCTCAAGATCATGTGGATCGCGCCTTTTCAGCTTCTGCCCCATGCATATAAATTGCTCGGGGGATGGCGCATATTCTGCACGTCGAAGGAGATCTCGGTGCCCACCCCTGCGGAGGTGCTGTACTTTTACAAGTTGGAGTCGTAGCTCATCTCTAAGGACAAGACGCTGGATGGATTTTATATACTGAAGGCCCGCGGCATTAGTCCGACTCCATTCAGTACGTGGAAGCACGCATTACTGGTTCATGAAATCCGGGTTCTGTTAGGAACGAGTTTCCTAATACGTAGCGGAATGGTGGTGGGTTGGCCCAGTGTACAACAAAATTTTTTGTAACATATTTAAACTACCTTTAAATATGCGGATCCATTAATATACATACATTAATCATAAGCAAGAAAGGAATATAAAACATACGTCTTGATGCCTATCAAGTGTCCTTGCTATCTTTTCGTAATTTGAACGGACTTCCTATCCAAGCTACTCCCAGGTACTCACACCAAGATCTTCCACAACGTTCTCTACACCTCAAGAAGTGTGTGGGCACTTAGAGAATAAATGATTGTAAATTTCTGATTCAACTTGATGTACTCAACACATGAGATCAAGAAAGTAGGCCTGAGATTGGTTCTGTATCTTTTTCAGTGAGAGATAGAAAAATATCGTTCTTTTATTTTTAGAGCGAATAATAAAAGGGTATCTTTTATTTTCTGATAAGTCTAACTTAAATAGAAAATATTTGAATTTCAAAAATAAATCTGTAACCAATTATAATTTATCTTTTAATTAATTAATTATCTCATTAATGAAAATATAAAAAAACTGACTTTTGAATTTTCCATTAATTAATTAATTAATTAAATAAAAGTGAAAAATCTATCCCTGAAAAATATGTGGCTCACGCCACACACAGTCCAGGGACTCTGTGTGTCATGTAGCACCCTATATTTTAGAGATATTTGATTTTTCCACAATTATTTAATTATTTATTCAAACTACCTTATCAGATAAAATCCAACAACCTAATAATTAATTCAAATTTGAATTAATTATCTTTTAAACTAATAATCAAATATAATTAATTATTTGAATAAATATCAATCTTTTAAATTCAAATCCAATTTGAACTTATCAGATTATTATCTCCCACTCAAATAAAGATATTTAATTAATTCTACTAATTAATTAATACTAATTTCGAAAACTAAATATTAATTTTATTATAATTTAAAAAATTATAATTAATTAATTATTTAATATAATTTTGAAAATTAATTATTAATTAATTTTTTTAATTACAACTAATTTGTAATTAATTAATTAATCACTATTATCACATAATTGCATATTTGGTTCGAAAAACAAATTTATTCTTAAATATGTCTTTTCATCATTTTTCCCTTTATATCAACTCTTGCCTTGAATACTGTTGATAGAGCCGTTGTGGGACCTATGGATCTATAATTCCAAGCTCCAATAAATTTGAGATTATTAATTAAAATCTTTAATTAAATAATCTTAATTTATTAATCTCACGATTACTCCATTATAAATATGAGATTGCGCTATTGTAATTATAGACATTTCATTTACTGAGTACTTTATAATAATAAAACGTCCATTGATATAATCATTACATACAAATTAACCCTCTAATAATGGTTCATAATTAACTAGGAATAAAATTACCGTTTTACCCTTTTAATTATATCTTGTTTCCTTAAGTACCATTGACTTTACTAGTGAAGGTTAATTCATAACTAAATTATGATTTTGAGCTCAATAACATTTTCAATCCCAAAAGTCAACCCTTAAGAGAACTATTATGCAATCTCTTACGATAAGGTATAGATTCCATATCTGTATACTATGTCCCCAGCCATTTACATTAATGAGTTCCCAAAACAAAAGTTTCTAGCTTGATCATTTTGACAGACCCTAACGAGTGAATCAAAGAACTTATATAACATAAACAGGAGTTCATAGTAACTTCAAGATTAAGATCTATTTGTATATGATCATCAGATGATATATTTAATTAATACTTTGAAACGGTATTTAACTAAGTATTAATAAACATAATTGGTCCAGTTCTATATATTCTCTAATATATAAAGTACCTCCACTAAAGTGTTCTACTACACTAGTGATCCGGATCTAAATCACATGTATTCATAATACTAGTGGACCGTACTTGTAGTAATTAATCTAAAGATTCCATAACTTTATTTTATTGCGAACTATTCAAGTTCATTTATCTAAAACACAATCCTCCCGTACCAATACGTGGTTGAGATCACATATATGAACTTGGGAATTTTTCGAATATTTACTTAATATTATCACAGATTAATATAGTCCATAAAATATATGCATCACGAATTCAATTTATTTATTTATTTTCTAAAACAATGTCTACTACATATGCTTTCAGGGCACAATTCCCAACATGTTCCTCCTAGAGAAGAACCCCACCTTGGTGCTGGACTTCCAGCGCGTGGGTAAGTTGTCCTTCTTCATTTTTTATCTAGCCTTTAGTTTTGTTTACTAGACACTCACAATCCTGGAAAATAGGTCCATATGCTCAGACTCGGCTCAGTAAATCGATCCTAGATCGAAAAAAGTTCTATGCCACTCTTAGTGCTGAAGAGCTGGATGTGGGGGGCTTCATGACTACGGAGAACCTTCGGCTGGTCAAGATAATTACCGCGAACCAATCAATAGATGCCCATAGCTTCCGGAAGTTGCAATAAGAGAGGGATCCTGCCCTGAGGGAGGAGCTGGCCCTTATCCACATTGAGGTAGTGGAGGCCGCAACCAAGGCATTTAGGAATTTAATTCTTTCTATTCGAGTTTTTTAATTCTTTTTAAGTACTTATCTATATATTTAATTTAAAATTTAGATTTAACTTATATAACTGAAGAAAAAAATAAGATTATGTATAAAGTATTATTATAATTGTTGACTGATGATTTAGCCAACGACACTGAGTCACCAAAACGATAAAGATTTATAAGTTGAATGCAATAACTAAACAAAACAAAGATTTATAGTAGTTCGACCCCAGATATTGGTAATGACCTACGTCCACTTAGTGTTTTTATTGATGTACTCTGAAACCTGCGATAAAAAAACTAGGGTTCACTGAGTTTCACAAGCTCCAAAAAAGGATACAAAAATCGTGTATAAAAAACACTAGTTCTCTCTGAACACAAATTATTACTTATCCTCCAAAATGAATCTCATGAGTCCTATTTATAGGCTCAAGGATGTACATATGGGTGATGTGCCGTGTTTAAACTTTGTTACAATCGCATTTTAATAATAACAGAAATCATAATCTTTACACATAAATAGGGTTAAATATCTTTAAAATATATGACTTATAACTGTATTTGAATTCTAGCTGTGTACTACGATCAGACTTGGTCGCATATGTCAGTATATCTTCTGTCGTACTTTTCAACATTTTTCTTGAATCCATCGAGCAACTTATACTCTAATCATTAGTCGACCAGACTGTCAACACTAAACAGTCATGTGCTATCCACGTGCACACCGATTGTGCCACATCAGCAAGTAAGTATTTTTCAGGGTAAACAATAATAATTATAATATTTAAATTTATATTAATATAATTATTAATATATTTAGTTTACTGTATATTATTAATTGGGTTTAAAGACATATAAATATAGTAGTAAGATTTTGATAAAGTTGAATGAAAAAAAAAATTGTTAAACCAAAACTATTAGATATACACTTTTAATATAAAGTAAATTGAGGCTAAAATATCTAATATTTTCAAAATGTTGCACTTTTATGCCTAATCTTTTTTTCGACGATAAGTATACTCAATGTTTTCAAAATTTGCACTTTTATACCCAATTTTTTTGCTGTAAATATATTCAATGTTTTTGCCGTAAATATATTCAATGTTTTAAAAATGTTTCACTTTTATGCTTATTTTTTTTATATTATTTTGAGAAATAATAGGAAAGTGAAATACAAATATAGAATTTTAATTATATTGTAAATTTAAATTATTTTCACTTCCTTATTCTTTCTCAAACTAATTAAAAAATCATTTAAGATTTTAAAATTGAACAAAATAATTAAAACTTATATTATTCTTTCACTTTTTTAAAAAACTTATTTTTTTAATTGATGGAAAAATATTTTTTAAATATTTTAAATCAAATTTTATTAATTTTAATAAAATGTTTATTGATTTTTAATTTAAAATAGTTATTTTGATGAATAATAAGAAAGAAAAAATAATTTAAAATTAAAAACTAAAAATTTTCATTAACTTTCTTATTATTTCTCAAAATAAGTATAAAAGTGCAACATTTTAAAAACATTGAATATATTTACCACAAAAAAAAAGTCTTAGTATAAAAGTGCAACATTTTGAAGACATTAAGTATATTTTCTACCGAAAAAAAATTGAGTATAAAAGTGCAACATTTTGAAATCATTTGGTATTTTAGTCGTAATTTACTCTTTATTTTATAAAAATATGTGTTTCATGTTTATTATTATTTGAGATTTTTTAAAATAATATATTCATTAAGTAATTTTTATATAATTTCTAGTTTTCATTGTTTTTCAAAGATATGCTAAAAATACGATATTTTTTTAATTTTAAAAATAACTTTCTATATTAGATACTAAATATACATAGTACATACTGTTACATCAATTTTTGGCACAATGACGGAACCGAGAGCTTGGCTAATGACGTGTACAAGATATAGCCAACACCCATCATTAAAGTTAGGGTCCTCACCACCATCAAAGAGTGGTACCCTCGCCACTTCCATAGGAGTGATCCTCATCACTTTCGTGATACACTCTCGTCTAGTACACTAAACTTTGTAAGCAAAAGGAACAGACGAAATTCATTACTTGATTTAGTGGGCAGAGAACCTGCAACATTTTCACCCAATCTGAGAATTTGCTAGATCACGAAAAACTTTTGTATCATCAACCTCATTGCTTTTGTTCTCCTATAAATACTACAATATAAACCACAGACGCGTCACGCTGCTCATGATATTTACTCTGTGTATTCAACCTCCCAACTACTTGAACAACAAAAATTAAATAGTAATTGTTCTTGCACGATCGTAAATACAGATCTCAATAATATTAATTATAGTGGATATGAGTCTCATTAACAACCGAATCACTATAATCTGTGTCTTTTTAATTTATTACACGTATTTAGTTTTTCAAGTCTTTATTTTTGCATTATAATCAATACATTATTTTAAATTTACCCATAAAAATTTCATTGTCTTTATTTTGTTAGTTGAGGAAAAATGCAGTGAACATATATTCCAAATATATGTTTATTATATATTTCTTTAAAAATAGGTATTTTTTAATTAAAAAAATAATAATAAATGCAACTTCTTATTACTCCAAAGAATTTTTCGGCGTACTTTCCACATAATTTATTTTTCTAAAATAGTAAGTGAGGTGGAAAAACTAGTAATGTGATAAAATTTTAAATCGACAAACTAATAAATAGCTCTACTCACTCACCTCATACTCACTCATCCATGGTCGGCCCTAGGCATAGGTGGGACAGGCATGTGTCTAAGGATCCCACCTTAAAAAATATTATTTTTTATACAAAATGTTCTAAAACTTTACAAATATACAATTTTATATATAATTATTATAAAATTACTAAAAATTTATTGGGCCCAATCCTCATGAGCCGGCGGCCCTGCACTCACCTCACCTGTATTTAATATTAATGTTCCAAAATTCAAATCAATAATTTGTATCTGACAAAAAAAAAAATCAATAATTTGTAGAAAGAGATATGTTGGTATGTTATGATGGCCCATGCGCATTATGTGAGATGAATTGTATTAATTAATATGTATATATATATCCGGGACAATTCTTCTATTGAAAAATTCTCGTATATATTTATAGGGGAATTTTTTTATAGGGGCTTTACTTTAAGCCTTACTGGTAGGACTCTCAATATTATCGACTTGTAAACAGTTTTCGGCATAATTTTTTTTATGACTGTGTATATTGTAGCTATTTAGAGCATCCATCAAATTTTCAAAAAATTATGAATAATTTACGATACCGAAAACTAAGTTCAAACATGTTGTTGCACGCGTGACTAATTTTTTTTATGCGCATGGAAATCAACATATTTGAACATAGTTTTCGGTATTGTAAACTATTCGGAATTTTTTGAAAACTTGCAGGATGCTCTAAATAGCTACAATATACACAGTTATAAAAAAAATCGCGCTGAAAACTGTTCACAAGTCGAGAAACACTGAGAGCCCCACCGATAAAACTTAAAGTGAAGCCCCTGTAAAAAAATTCACCTATATTTATATATATAAAAAGAGATTATGAGAAATGCTACGTAGAATAATTGAGCTCATGTATATATTGAAAAATTAATATTTTTATTTTATTTGTGTTGTCTGATATTATCATTAATAAATAGTAAAATTATATTATAATGTGGTACACAATTAAGTTATATATATTTATATATTTCAAAAAAGGAATTTATATAATATATTATACTAAAAAGATTATTCAATTTCAATTTCATGATCCAAATCACATTATTTAGTTGGCGTTGGTGGCTTGGAAATTTGGAATAACGTCATAGACATATGGCATCTTTCGTATTATAATAATATGACCATGCCTTGCCTGCAAAGGCACGTATATAAATATAGAATTAAATTAGTAGATGAGTGTCACCGTAAATATTAATAGCTACACAAGTTTTTTTTTTGTGTGTGTATTGTTAAATAATATAATTAGACAATCTAATAATTATTAGAAAAAAATGAATGATTAATTAAAATTATAAGAAAGATAAGTGAGATGGCCACTAAAATGGGACATCATTCATGCCCCAACTAGTAATCAATATATATAATATAGGGATTTTTTTTCTTCTGTAATAACTAAAATCTATTAAAAAATAATGTTTTTTTTACTGTAGCACAATATTGATAACTTTTGTATGGAGCAAAAGTTTTATTTTCTCTTTCACAGGTGACAAGACCACTCCTTCTCAGGCGACCCACCACGCCGTTTACAGCGAATCTCGACCTGAAACAACACGACAACTACAGACGATCTTGATCTAGTTTCGCTTATATTTTTTTGTTGATGTGCAGTCAACGTAAGCTCACTACAAAAAGCAATGATGAATCAATAGTGGTCTCTGATGTTGTGCTGTTTATGTGTTGCGGTCTCTGATGTCGTGTTGTTTATATGTTGCAGTCTCTGATGTCGTGTTGTTTTTGTGTTGCGGTCTTTGATGTCGTAATGTTTTGTGTCACGGTCTTTGATGTCGTGTCATTTTTGTGTTAGTCTTTGATGTCGAGTTGTTTTTGTATTGCGATCTCTAATGTTGTGTTATTTTTTGTGTTGCAAAATTACCACAAAATCAATTGTTGTCTTGGAAGGTGGTGTTGCTTATAAAATCTGAAGAAGAAGGAGGAAAAAAAAAAGAATGAAAGGAAGAGATGGAGAAAATAAAAATAATGAGTAATAAGCATAAAAAAGAAAAAAGGAAAGATAAGAAGGAAAAAAGTTAAAAAAAGAATATCACAAGATGTCAAAAACCACCCATCTTCCACTTTTTTATTTTTTGAAATAGAACTTTTATCTCTCTTTATTTGTATCATGCACTTCTATTTTCTCAATATTATATTATTATTTTACAATCATTTACAGTTGTTTGCAAGTGCTCATCGAGACTTACAATTAGTTTTTAAATTTTTAAATATTTTGTCATACAGTTTATGCCCTGTTGTTGCACCGGTTCTGTCACTTATAAACATCACTTACAGTTCGTTCTATTCTATTGCTCTTAAGATGCTTTGGTGTTGTTTTTATATAAAAAAACGTAACTCAATTTTTTTTTAAAATAACTTAACATTGATAATAAAACTTGTCTAGAATTACATATGCATTACCTAACTACAAGATTAAAAAATTTATATATTCTTAGATAATCCAGAATTTAAAAAATAAAGGGTAGGTAACCATTTGGTACCCTTTGTTTTTGTAAAGTATCATTTTGGTACCCTCTGTTTTCAATAATGCTTATATGGTACCCTGTATTTTAAAATCGTACATATTTGATACCCTAAACTCAAATTTAATTAATAAAATTTTACAAATTTAATCAAACTGCTGTCAATTATGTAAGTTACAAATTTAAATTTAATTACATAATTACATATAACTGATGACAGTTTGATCATATTGACAAAATTTTATCTACATATAAAAATGCATTCATATGATGTACATCTCTGATAAATAAATTAAAAATTAAAAATACACACACACAATAAAACAAAACTCAACAAATATCATAACAACAACTACACTACAACAACAGACAAACTACAAAACAACTCCAACATCTGAAGATCCACAGTCATTCTTGAAAATGTGACTTCAAAGCTACTCTAGACTTGACACTCCTATTTTGTATATCAGAAGTGTAATGCCCCAAATTTCCTAATAAGGTTTAGGACCTTGATTAGGAGGCCGGGAGGGCCATAATTGATTTATTATGTCATTAAATGACTATATGCATGTTTATGTGAATTATATTATTATATGATAATAAATGCATGCATATGGGTTCACATTTTATTATAAGGGCATTTTGGTAATTTGGCCCATTGAGGGCGTGATTGTGTATTTTCATGCATGTGGGTGAATTATAAATAATACCGCATTATATGTGGATTGGTTCGAGCCATTCGGCATGAGACGATCATGGAATGCAAGTTATTGGTCTAGTCATAACGGGGCTAGTTTCGGGGCTCGGGGTGAGTCTCGGGGTAATTTTGTGATTAGAACGTTGCCGGGAATTAAAGGGTAACGGGATATGAATTATTGGTTTTTGAGAATATTGAGAATAACAGGAATTGGAGGTTGTTAATTATAATTAACGAAATAGGCGGGAAATGACAGTTTTACCCTTGGAAGTCTTTAGAGGGATTTAATTGACCTAGGGGTATTATGGTCATTTGACCAAGGGATTATATCACACTAGAAGGCAGTGGAATTGTAAAAACAGAGCATCCTCATCTCTCTCTCCCGTACCTATACTTCTCTCCTTCTTCCTTTCAATTTTTGAGAGCCAATTTGAAGAAACAAGTTAGGAAATCAAGGTTTGAGGCTTAGAACTTTGATTCTTCCATTGAAGAGGATCTAAATCCCGCTTGAGGTAAGATTTTATCCATGAATATAAGCTATACTCTGTATTTCCTTATGGTTTTTCAGTTGGGGATTTTGAGGTGTTAAGTTGTGAGAATTAATGAAAGTTTTTTAGTAAGATTGATTGGGTTTTGATGAGGTTGTGATATGTATGAAGTTTAGGGGTTGAATGGGATGTTTGGGGTGATGTTTGGGGCTGGTTTGAAGGGTTGTTTTTCAGGTGAATTCGCAAGGAAGGAGACCAGAAGGATTCTGGTCTGTAGTTGGCGCAGCAGCGTTAGGCAGGGCAGAGAGTTGGGCCTCTCTAATTTAATAGGGCTGCAGCG
Organism: Humulus lupulus; assembly: GCF_963169125.1. Taxonomy (NCBI): domain Eukaryota; kingdom Viridiplantae; phylum Streptophyta; class Magnoliopsida; order Rosales; family Cannabaceae; genus Humulus; species Humulus lupulus. The sequence continues at coordinate 44,422,469 of NC_084800.1, read as the reverse complement.
CTGGTCCATTTTTCAGCAAGCCTATTTTAGGGCTCGAGATGACTTTTAAGGCTCGGGGATGGGTTCCTATACCTTGTTTGGGTAGATTGAGATTCCCGAGAGTGCGGGATTGATCTCGGAAGCGTGGGTTTAGATTGTGAACCTCTTATTGATTTACTTTATTAATGGATTCCAATTGGTTATGACTAGGTGACCGCTAAGGGACTAAAAGGTCAATCGTTCTCAAGGGTCGTTCTTATATTATTTCTCGCTCTAACCCGAGGTAAGAAAACTGCACCCTATGTATATGACATGCATGGTTATTCTTGATGCATGTTGGATGTTTAAATGTGACATGCATGGTTATTGTTGAGGCATGTCAAGTGATTAAATGTGATGCATGTGTTGCACGAGAAACATGTGATTAAGGCATGCTATGAATATTAAATATGAGATTGTTTAGAGATTGAGCCTCTGTGTTTATGCATGATCCTAATTATGCTATCAAATGTTAAGTAAGCATGATGAATATCTTATATTCGGATATTTGACATATGATATATGTTTGGTAGCATTGCTTACTTGTGTATGGCACTAACTAGTCAGGGTCGGCACTGGTCGCGTATCACTGACCTAAGAGCCGAAAACGGCATAAGCATCATCAACGCAGGGCCGATAAAAGATTAGATCTAATCGATATCAACGTTGAATGACTCTAGGGGCATTAATGCTGGACTGACCCGAAGGTCGATGAAAATTATAAGCGCTTGACTAGTCTAGGACTAGTTACTCAAAGCCAGGGCCAAAGGCCTAGGTAACTGTTTGTCACATGGCTAGGGAGCGGAATCCCATGGTTGCGACTCTATGGTCATGCGGTAGGTTATCTTGGTGACTAGTTCATCAAACACCTACCTTGTTTAAGCTAGTGAAATGATCACTTATCTACAAAGCCCCGGTGACCCTATCGTCACATGGCTAATGGGAACGGAACCCACCTTAGTGACGATTACAACTGTCACTCTTCTATTTGGGGCTAAAAGCCCTGGATGATTATTATGATCATCGGTTGATGTTGTATATTCATCATTACATGAACTCATTTGCTTGCTTGAATAGGGCTATATTTGCTAGGCGTGTGCCTTATGATTTCATGACATGTTATTACTGTTCATGAGCATATTGATTTTTCTTGCTGGGCTTCGACTCACGGGTGCTATGTGGTGCAGGTAAAGGCAAAGGAAAGCTAGACCATCATTGAGTTGGAGAGCTTAGGCGACGATGTGTACATATGCGGCTGCTCGACCACCACGGGCGAGGGTTGAAAGAGGAACTAGGGTTAAACCCTGTTTTGCCGCTTAGATCGGCTGGTTGTAAATATTTTCTTGTAATAGACCTTTAAATTATATTTTTGGGATCCCAATGTATACAGTTAACGTTCTAATGAAATGTTATATCTTAACCAAAATTTTTAATCCCTAAACCGCTAATCATACTTAGTTACACGATTTTTGCCAAATGACTCGATTAGCGAGTTTAGCACTGTTTATAATGCGCACCGTAACGATCCCTGGAGTTTAGGGCGTTACAAGAAGTAACTTTAATCTCAGGTACTAATTGGACAACATCTAACTCAAGAACATCAATACCCATCGCAACCTGACTGCAACATCAAAACAACTAATTAATAAAAACACCACAATCACTGTCAACATTACCACTTGCTTCTTCGACAAAAGTACTCAGCAATGAACAATACAAAAACACTGCAATCACTACTTAACAACATAGAAACAACTTATAACTAATAAAAAAAGAATACAAAAACCAACAAACCAGAATAAAACTTGAAACATAAACAAAATTTAATAGATACTTGCTTATCTTCTTGCTCTGAAAAATCCTAAAACAACACCTCAGCACAACCTAAACATTGAAAGAGCCCAACACAAACCCTAAATAAAATAAAAAATAAATATACCAAAATAATTATAAAATCTAACACTAAACAACATATCTCAATCACTCAAGCATTACATCAAACACATTGCAAGCATAATTAAAAATAATACTAATATATACAAAAATAGAACAAGCAAACCAAAAAACAAAGGTAACATAAACATAAAAAATATCAAAACAACAAAATACACTTACAACTAAGGTAATAAAAAAATCAAATTAACAAAAAATCAACAAAATGAAAAAACGTGGTGATCAGAATTGAGGATGACGAGCTTGGGCATGGAGGTGATGTAGGAAGAAGAAGAAGAAGTAACGGAGGAAGAAAGAAGAAGAAGAAGAAGAAGAAGAGAGAAAAAGTGATGGAGGAAAAAGAAGAAAGAGATTGAGTGATGTGATAGGAAAGATAGTATAAATGTAATATTAAAATATATAAAACAGTATAAAAGATAAACATGAACAATAAAAATGTAAAAAATATCGTGTGGCAGTAAAATTGTAAAATAGAGTCATTTTTAACACTTTATGTAAAATACTCTATAATATACTGCTGCCATTTTTTTGTAAATCAGTTTCTCAATTTTTTTTATAAAATCATTTTCTCAAATTTGAAACAATAATTTTAAATAAATATCAAATCTACATTAGTTTCAAATAAAAATAATTCAACTTACATATTGTACGCCCTAAATATCCGCGAGCTATTGGCGAGCTGGAAAAGAGCCTAATTCGATCCGCCACGAGTAAATCGTCCACCCGGAGCTTTTATTACGGGTTTCCATCTGTCCAGCCCGAGCTGATTAAAGAGTTAGCAGTTCACTCGAAGGCAGCAGGTCAACGGTATGGATATCACGAGCTGGCTCTACATCAAGCTCGTAATGCGGCATAGGTCTGACACCCGAACCCTTGTAAAGACAACCACGAAATGTAAACGTGCATATATCAAACATCACGTGTTTATTCCATTCCTGAATTCTCGGGCACGCAGTATAAACGTGCGTATTCAGGCATCCCACGACTGGTTTGGGCCATGCGGCCCATTATCCCTCCTTACCTATTGATTAGACCACACTTCACTGTCAGGTTTTAAGAATTAATCATCAGTGTCACAGAGATGACGTGAAGGGTAAAGAGGTCACGGGATGACCCCCTTTGCCAACCCAGGTATCCTCTCCCTATAAATACCAAGACCCTAGGCGTTGCAGGGGGTCGACATATTTTTGTAAAGAAACACTCTGTAAGAAATGGTCAAGAGATATCAATAATATCGACTGGTGGACTAGAGGGATTTTAACCTTCGAACCACCTAAAAAGAAAGGAGGGATCACCTCCCCGTGTTATTAAACTCTCAAGTCTAGAATCAAGTGATTTTCATATTACGGTTCACCAGTTAGCACTAATACATCCTATTTATTCGTATAATTATCTGTTGGCAAAGAACCAGGTTAACACATATAGAATTCATTAATTTCGATACAAATAATTTTTATTATGACAAAATATCTCAAATTTATTTAATAAAAATTTGTATTATATTTCAAATATATTTATATTTTTTATTAAAATATTATTAATTAAATATAATATTAAAAATATTATTAATTAAACAATAAAATACTAAGTGTAATTTTTTTTAGTTTTTTTATGTTATGAACATTTTGAAACACTCTAGTTTCAATATAAATTTAAATAATGTTAATTTGATATCATTAAATAGTTATGTGAATTAAGTTGTAGAAAAATACAAAATCTTATTTATATATTAAAATTATCTTAAATTTTTAGTTGCAATGCTATGTGATATCAGAATAAAATAAATATATATATGAGAATATACTTATTTGGTTCTCTGTGTTTTAATGATATATAGAGTTGGTACCTTATGTTCTCAAAATGACTATTGAATATCCTGTAATTTAAAAAAGTGGATAAAATGTATCCTGTACGCCCTGATTTTCCCACGGGCTGATTAGCGAGCTGAGATATGGCCTAATCATGACTACCATGTGGACGTCCCCAAGACCGGAGCTGCCGTCATAAGGTCCTGCCTCCTTAGCTCGAGGTAACCCAAGGGTTCGCCAAGATTGCTTAAGGACCGAGTGGACTCGGAAGACCACAGGTCGAGGGAATCATCCGGCTCGTGGTACGGGCTGGAGTTGGAGGCTGTGACCCTTTATGAAGTCAACCACGCAAGGTAAACGTGCATATATCAGACATCACGTGTCTGGTATACCCCTGACTTCTCGGACACGCAGCAGGAACGTGCGTATTCAGACACCCACGATTGGGTTGGGCCGTGTGGCCCATTATCCCCTTACCTATTGATTTGACCATACTTATGTGTCAGGTTTAGGAATTAATCATGAATGTCACAGAGTTGACATGATAGGTAAGAAGGTCACGGGATGACCTTCTTACCAACTCCCAGGTGCCTTCTCCTATAAATATGGAGACCTTGGGAGTTAATAGGGGTTGGTTTCAAGATTGTAAGAAATACCCTGTAATCAAATATCCAGTATATAGCAATAATACTGACTAGTGGAGTAGAAGGATTTTAACCTTTGAAGCACTTAAAAAACGTATTTTGAGTCACCATTTCATTTCTAAGATCATTTATCTATTTCGGTTCAACCTAAGCACTAATCCATTTCTCTTCTTTTCTTAATTACCTGTTGGCGAAGAACCGCGTCAACATATCCTATACTCAAAATTTAGTCAATAAATTTTATTAATATATGTTGTCTGTGTTTTCACCAAGTGACACGTGGCAATCATTAAGGAGTAATTAAGCTTTACAGAAGATAATGAAGCCCTTGTGAGCTCACCTAGAGCTCCTCGGGAGGAAAGTCTCTCCCTGTGTTGACCGTGCGTCGCCTCTGGAGAAGTATGTCCTCCAGGAGGACTACATCTTGAGGACTACAATTAGGACGTCCTCCATGCCCTCTCCATTCAAGCCCTCAAAGCCTGCGAGAACCGTCCTTCAGGCCTAGAGTAGAGTGTCAGGTGTCAAGCGCAGCGACCCTGGACCAGAAGCAGTTGTCTGACATTTCACTGTTACCCAAGTCTTGGTGTTGAGTCTGTGCAAGCGACAAGCAGGATGTCTCCCGACACCGCCTGACATGAGAAAACGTGCAGCTACCCCCTGACACTATCAATGATCTGCTACCCCAAAAAGTTGTGGGCTGTAACTGTAACGCCCTGGTTACCCCAGAACAGTTACGGTGAACCAGAAATTTAACTCGCTACTCGAGTCCTTTGGTTAAAAACGTGCTTCTAAGTGTTATTAACAGGCTAAGGTGTAAAACCAATCAAAAGGAAAATATATATTTTATTTAATACATAAAACTGTTTATGGGCCCATCAAAAACATTTACAAGTTATTTACAACTCAAAATGGTCATTACTATTTAAATTTATAAACTCGCCGACCTAAGCAGCAAAAATAGAGTAAACCCCCTAGTTCCTCTGAGAACTCCTTGGCCGTGGTGGTCAAGCGGCCGCATATCTACACAACACCACCTAAGCTATTCACTCAAGGCTGGGTGAGCTTTTCTTTCCCTTTACCTGCACCACATAGCACCCATGAGCCAAAGCCCAGCAAGAAAACACAATAACGCATGAATATAATATCAACAATGATCATAATAATTATTCAGGACTTTTAGTCCAAAACAGATGAGTGACAGTTGCAAAAGTCACTAAGGTGGGTTCTGTTCCCATTAGCCATGTGACCATAGGGTCACCGGGATTTACAAATAAGTGAACCTTTCACTAGCTTAAACAGGATAGGTGCTTGATGACTAGTCACCAACATAACCTACTTCATGACCATAGAGTCATAACCATGGGATTCCGCTCCCTAGCCATGTGACAAGCTGCCACCTAGGCCTTTGGCCCTGGCTCTGAGCAACTAGTCCTAGACTAGTCAAGCACTTATAACAAACTCAATCTCCCTGTGTGGTGGCAACCCTGGCAAATCCTCTGGAAACACATCCAGAAACTCACAAACAAGTCTAGTATCCTCTGGTCTCACTGGCATGACCTGGGTGGTATCAACCATACTGGCTAAGAATCCAATGCATCCTCTCTGCAAAAGATCCCTGGCCCTCAACACAGAAATCATAGGAACACGAGGTCCATGCACAGTACCAACAAATACAAAAGGGTCCTCACCCTCAGGCTCAAAGGTGACCATCTTCCTTCTGTAGTCAATAGTTGCCCCATACTTTGCCAACCAATCCATACCTAGTATCATATCAAAGTCATTCATAACTAACTCTATCAGGTCCACTGACAACTCTCTGCCCTCTACTGTCACTGGCAAAGATCTGACCCATCTTCTGGACACCACTATCTCTCTAGTGGGTAACAAAGTACCAAACCCCACAGCATAAAAATCACAAGGTCTACACAACCTATCAATAACGCTACTAGCAACAAAGGAATGTGTAACACCAGAATCAATTAGCACATGGTAAGGGGTCCCTGCACTAAGAAGCTGACCTGTAACAACTGAGGGGGAAGCCTCAGCTTCTGCTTGAGTCAACGTGAACACTCGAGCTAGGGCCGAGCTGTCCACCTTTCTGGGTTCTTCTTTCCCTATCTGAGGGCAATCATTCTTAAGGTGACTCACTACTCCACACAAATAGCAGGCCTTTGCTCTACACTCCCCCAGATGGCGCCTCTTGCACCTAGGACATTCAGGACGAGCCTTCCAAGCTTCATTGCTCCCAGGATGACCTATTGTAATACCACGAGGTCTCCTGTCAGAACTTGGAACTGGGAAGGTATCAGGAACCTTCCTCTTCTGATCACTGGGGCCAACACCCCTACCAGAACCAACAAATGGAGGACCTGGCCTCCTGAAATCCCTTCTGGCTGCATTGTCACGCCAGATCTTAATCTCTGCACTCTCAGCTGTGAGTGCCTTCTCCACCACCTGTGCATAAGTAGTGACTCCTGCCACAGTGGTGATGCGAACGTCACGAGCTAACCTGGGCTGTAGCCCCTGGAGGAATCTCTCTCTCCTGGTCCCATCAGTGGGCACCAGCTCTTTGGCAAACTTTGCCAAACGGTCAAACTTTAAGGCATATTCAGTAACTGATAAGCTTCCCTGCAATAGCCTCATAAACTCATCGGCCTTCGCCGCTCTTATAGCATCGTTATAATACTTCTCATTAAACAAGGTCTGAAACTCCTCCCAGCTCAGGAGATTAACATCTTTGGTCTGACCAACCACTTCCCACCATATCCGGGCATCCTCCCGAAACATATAGGCAGCACAGGCCACCCTCTCACTACCAACTACCTTCATAAAATCAAGAATAGTGTTAAGCATGCTCATCCATTGTTCAACTTTGATAGGATCAGCGCTGCCTTCAAAAACTGGAGGTTGCTGTTTCCTGAACCGCTCATAAAGAGGTTCCAATCTATTCTCAACCCCAGATAGCTGCCCAACAACTGGCACTGACACAGAGGTGCCTCTGACACATTAACCATTGTAGGCACTTGCTGCTGCCTCAGGAGACGAAGCTCCTCTCCCTGTTTCAACACTATAGCCTGCAAATCATTAAACAACTGCTGCCAGTTTGCAGGTGCTGGCTGTGGAATCTGGGAATGGTCATTCTCTTGACCCTGGCTGTTGTCATTATTCTGACCCTGACCACTCTGGCCAGCTGTAGTGTCTGTCTGTTCTGGGTTCATTCTGTCACTGATACCTTACTGAAACAACAATCAATACTGCCAGTCAGGTAGTAATAACTAAACCTCTTGCCGCCTCACGGTCCAAGAACAAACAGACAGATATCATATTCCACAGTCATTCAATATGCACAAGCAGATACATGTTTATGGCACTCAGCACTCAGCATGTATCACATAACAGCTCATAACATTTCAGGGGCACAAGGCCAACACAGTGACTCATGCATACAGGTAAAGCATTTGCACCATATTTAGGCAGTTATACACATAACTACATAAAGAGTTACCAAACCAAGAGTCGAGCTTGACTTCAGTGATGTGTGTACATGCCCAGCCAGTCTACAGGAACCTTAACCTTGGCATTGCTCTGATACCAAGTTGTAACGCCTTGGCTACCCCAGAACAGTTACGGTGAACGGTGGACCGGAAATTTGACTCGTTACCTGAGTCCTTTGGTCAAAAACGTGCTCTAAGTGTAATTAACAGGTTAAGGTACAAAACCAATAAAAAGGAAATGGAGATTTTATTACAAACTGCTCTGCAGAGCTAAACAAAACATTTACAAGTGGTTCTCAGTTCAAAATGGTCATTACAATTTTAAATTTACAATCCCGCCGACCTAAGCGGCAAAAATAGGGTAAACTCCCTAGTTCCTCTGAGAACACCTTGACCGTGGTGGTCAAGCGGCCGCATATGTACACACCACCACATCAGCTCTCCACTCAAGGCTAGGTGAGCTTTTCTTTCCCTTTACCTGCACCACATAGCACCCATGAGCCAAAGCCCAGCAAGAAAACATAATAATTTTCATAACATTATCAAATGATTATCATTATAATCATACTGAGCATAAAGCTTTCAAACAAGCGAATGAACATCACATGATTTTAGCGGGAGAGTGGCTGTTAAGTAAGCCACTAGTCTCCAAGCTCTCTTTTCTAGCAGGAGAGTGGCTGCTAGGTAAGCCACTAGCCTCCAAGCTCTGTTTATTCATCGACCCTCAGGGTCGGTCAGGCATTAACGCTCCTTGAGACATTCAATGCTAATGGTCGATTAGATCTAATCTCTGTTGGCTTGCGTGAACCACGCTAAGTCCATCCTTGACTAATAAGTCAGCGCTAAGTGACCAGTGTCCAGTATCACCGCCGAACTTGACTAATAAGTCAAAGCTTCACAGCTGACACTAACACCTTTGCCAATTCTGACTGACAAGTCAGTGCAACGTGACCAGTGCCCAGTACCACTGCCGAACCTGACTAATCAGTCACAGCTTCATAGTTGATACTAGCACCTTTGCCAAACCTGACTAATTAGTCAGTGCTATGCACAAACGAACAACATATGCTAAGCATTCCATGTTCAATCCATGTCCATATTACACAATCAACATGCCTTACAAATATCCATGCATGTCACACTTGGGGTGCAGTTTTCTTACCTCCGGTCTGAGCAGGAACAAATAAAAGAGTGACCCTGAGAACGATCAACCTTTTGGTCCTTTAGCGGTTACCTGGTCATAACCAAATTATGGGATTCCATCAATAAAATGAATAATAAAAGGTTCCCAAACCAAAACCTAACCTCCGGGACCTCAAACACTACTCAACCGGGTAGTAGGTTCATTCCCGAGGCCTTAGGGTTGAATCCCCATGCTAAAAAGCTCACTTTGGCCAAAAATGTCTTAAGGGCCACGGCCCTCCTTGGCCATGCCACGGCCCGCCCCTCAAATAGAGGCGCCCAAACTCTGATTTCACCAAGGGCCGCGACTCTCCCTGGCCATGCCGCGGCGCAACACCCAGTTCAGCCAAAACCCCTGTTTTTCTTCCTCTACGATTTCTCTTAGAACCAACCCTTCAAACCCAGTTTAAACACCACCCAAACCTCTTTCAAACACCCATTTAAACCTCCAAACATCACCCATAACTCTCCCCCATCATAACCCAAGTAAAACCCCACAAGAACTCCCCTTGATTCCAACTTTCCACACCAAATTCTAAAGCTGAAATCCTAAAACGAAAACAGAGCATACATGGAAATTAATGGCTAAAATCTTACCTCAAGTTCAGGTTATGGTGCTCTTCCACAGTGGAACACTCTCCCAAAGTATCAAGGCTTAGCTCCTAAGCTCAAATCCTCAACAAGACCTCAAAACTCACAAGGAAGATGGTGGAAGGTGAAGGTACGGGAAGGAGAAGATGGGAACTCTGTTTTGGGTTCTGTTTCACATCCATCTATACATCATATATATCCAAATCACAAATGACCATAATACCCCTAGGTCTTTAAAAGTTTCTAAGGCCAACTCAAGGGTAATTTTGACACTTTCCACCTACACCGTTAATGATAATTAACGTTTCCCAATTCCCGCTAATCTCAATATTCTCAAACACCAATACTTCACATCCCGTTACCCTTTAATCCCCGGTAACACTCTAAACATTAAAAGCACCCCGAGACTCACCCCGAGCCCCGAGCTTAAGCCCGTTATGACCAAACTGATGTTTAACATTCCTTGATCGTCTCATGCCAAATAGCTCGAACAAACCCACATCATAATGTGGTCTCAAGATATATCACCAACATGCGTACAAATAATTAATTTACCCTCAACGGGCCAAATTACCATCACACCCCTGTAATAAGAAATATGGACACATATGCATGCATTTCACATCATATCATATTATAATCAATATATACATGCATTTAATCAATTAATAACTTAATTAAGCAAGTATGGCCCTCCCGGCCTACTGTTCACGTCGTTAAACACAACGGAGAATTCGGGGCATTACACGTGTCATATACACAGGGTGCAGTTTTCTTACCTCTGGTTCGAGTAAGAATTAATATAAGAACGAACCTTGAGAACGATCTGTCTTTTTTGTCCCTTAGGAGTTACCTAGTCATAACCAATTATGGGATTCCGTCAATAAAATAAATAATAAAATGTTCCCGGACTAAGACCTAGCCTCCGGAACATCGAATCCCACTAAACCGGGTAGTAGGATCGATCCTGAGGCCTAAGGTTTGAATCCCTAAGGCAAAAACACACTTTTGGCCAAGATGGCCCTCAAGCGCCGTGGCCCTTCCCTAAGCGCCGCGGCCCTTAGGCCTCTTCAGCACCACTTTCTTCTTCAACAAGCTTGGGCCGCGACGCTCTAGAACAGAGCCGCGGCCCCACCCAAAACTCATCCAAAAACCTCTATTTTTTTCTCCTTCAAACATATTTCAAAACCTTATAAAAACTCTCCCAATATCACTAAGCAATGCCACCAATTATTACCACAACTTATCCACCATATAACCATCAAAACCCAAGTGAACTTCTTCCAAAAACTTCCATTGATTCCAACTATTTATATCAAAATCCATAGGCTGTAAACTATAAGAAAACAGAGCATAACCAAGGTTTCATGGATAAAATCTTACCTCAAACTGGTTTTGAATCCCTTTCAATGAATGAACTAAGTCTACAACCTCCAAGCTTTGATTTCTTAGCTTGATTCTTCAATTTGGGATCACAAACTTCAAAGGAAGCAAGAGGAAAATGATGAACGTGAGGGAGGAAGCTTGGCTCTGTTTTGTTCTATTCTTTCTACAGGTTTCTACAACCAATAAATCATATATATCCATGCCAAATGACCTTAATGCCCCTAGGTCATTTAAAAGCTTCTAAAAACTCCCAAGGGTAAAACCGTCCTTTTCAACCTATCTCGTTAATCATAATTAACACCCTCCAATTCCCGCTATTCTTAAATACCAAAAATTCATATCCCGTTACCCTTTAATTCCCGGTAACACTTTAATCATCAAAATACCCCGAGACTCACCCTGAGCCCCGAGCTTAAGCCTGTTATGACCAAACCGATAATTCATATTCAAGATCGTCTCATGCCAAATAGCATGAAGAAATACACATTATAATGTGGCCTCAACAGTTAATCACAAACATGCACCAAAACATACAATTATGTCATCAACTAGCCAAATTACCAAAATACCCTTGTAATTAAATGTGCACCCACATGCATGCATTTAACATCATATTATAATATAATTTACATAAACATGCTTATAATTATTTAATGGCATAATAAAACAATTATGGCCCTCCCGGCCTACTAATTCAGCAATTAAACCACATTAGGGATTTCGGGGCATTACAGTAACCTCGTGAATGGGTCCACGGTGATACGCTTGGACCCAACAACTCCTTAACTAAGGGAATGTATATTTATCATTTATTAATACCCCATTGAGGGAGAATGTTTGTAATAAATCCACATTAAGGAAATTAATTATTCTCAACCATCTATAAATAGAGCTAGGACACACATTGTAAAGAATCTTATCTTCACTTTTTGTATTCAGAGCATTGCTAAAATGCTGCCTGAACTCCATAGAAACTTGAGACCCCAAGCTTCTCAAATCCTAATACAATTGACTAGTGGACTATATAGGGTTAACTATTAACCTGAACCACGTAAAAATCTGTGTTCTCTCCTACATTTTCTTTAAGCCTCTGGTTAATTAGTTGATAGCAAAAAATACCGTCAACAAATATAAACTAAATTGATATATGTTATATATAATTAAATAACTAAAATTTATTTGATACCAATAACATTAAAACAATATAGTTGATTTTGAAGGAAATATATTAATAAAAGTTTATACATATGTAATATTTTTTGGAACAATCTTACTAAAAAATTGTACCATGATAATATTATAATTGTATATGCATGAATAAAGATACCAAAGATTAGATGATTTTTTTTGTTGTTGTAAAAGGGTATATGTTGTTTGCTGAAATTTAGTCAACAAATATATATAATTAAAAAAAGAATTCAAAAGGAATTAGAGTAATAGATGATACGAATTTACATAAAGTAATTATAGCCTTAGAGCACTCACAATGTAAGAGTCAAATTAGTTAATTCTTTAAAAATATAACTAAGAAATCCTCTATTGGTTGCTTTATTTTTTATTTATTTTACCTTAAAGTAGCTCATCAATATGGTCCATTTATAGAATACTATTCATTATGTAAACTATATTTTATTATTATTATTTTTTTTTTTTTTATAATGTTATAGGTAAATTCAGCTAATGCTCTATTATAATAATATATTTATATTGTTTATATTAGTTTAAGTTAATATATGGTTGAATAAAGAAATAATAAAATTAGAGAGAATCTGATGTATGGTGTAATGTAAAAGTATGAGATAAAATAAAAAAAGTAGGATTTTGGTGAGATTTTTTGAAAAATAGGGTAGAGCATCCATTTAGTATGCTCTTATTAGATTATTTTATCTTATCAACATGTATTGTAGTGTATAAATATGATTAATATTCTACTTATATGTATGTTTAAATGTTTTGAATGGAAGAGGTAAACTTTTACTTCAATCACTTATATTATTGTAAAGGATGGGGTGACGTACTTATAAATTTTAGGTGAGTACATTCTTACAACAAATAATACGATTAAAAGAAGACTTTATTATTGTTTGTCATGCAATTATAATTAAAATAATTATTTAATAAATTAATTTCTTAAAAATTACTTTCCTTGTTCTCCTCCAGGGTTGCCAATTCATATTATCATATCATGTTTCGGGTAACCATGATTTCGACATGGCACAATTACACTCGACGCAAACACGACATGATTAAATAACATGTTATAGAATGTAAACCCAAACACAACAAGTTTTTAAACATGTTAACCTATAACACGACACATTTAATACGATATTTAAACATGTTATGTTAACCTTACATGACACATGTATATTTTGGACCTATTTATAACCTATTTAACCCACACAAATAAAATAAAAATGACTACAGGTTCTCACAAGTCATTTTAACATATATAATACCTATTTATATGTTACATAGGTTAATTTTTACCTATGTAATCAACTCAAAACTAAAACATAATTTAATATTCAAAATATAAGATATCATACACTAAAATACAACATTATATAATCATAAAATTTCTAAAATAAAGTATTATTTTATTCTTTTAAATTTTATAATTTTTAAATGAATGTAGTAAACATATCATAATTATATTAATAAATAGGTTAAGTTTAAGTTAACCTATTTATGAACTGTTTAGTAATCTATACCTAATTGTGTTAAACGGGTCAATTTCGGGTTTAGCGAGTTAACGTGGTTTTAACTTAAAATTTAATTGTGTCTAATCGAGTTTAACCTATTTTGACCCGTACCTATTTACACTTAACTTAAAAACGCTAATTTCGTGTCATTTTCGAGTCGTGTTATTATGTCCATATATTGCCAGTCTTATCCTGCCCCTGATTTACCAACTACACTGAAAAATAAAACATTTAATAATTTTAATACATAATATTTTTTTTAATATTGCAAAATAAAAAATATTTTTTATTGATTTTATATTGTATTTTATGCTCTATGTTTTCGCTAAATGCCAAATATAATCTTATATTTTAAAAAAATTCCTAACAAATTTTATAATTATAAAAATTGAGAGAGAACTTTTGTAGTAATTCTGCTATTATTATAGTCAAACTTATCAAGGAGATTTCTTAAAAAAATATATAAAATATATTTTTGTGGATTATAACTAAATGATATTGTGGAATTATATTTGAATATTTTATTTCATTTAATTAAAAAATTAATAAATATCTAGGCTGATTGAACTGCTCCCGGTTCTGGTTCAGGTGGTCTCGAAGATCAGGATGATCATTTTGATAGTTCTCGTAATATCTAGGTTCGGTGTTATAGACACTCATCGACTTTATATAATCATGGCTTCCCTCAGGGAAGCTGACAATTCTTTGTGGTTGTTGTTTGATGGATCCAAAACGGGTATGTTTTAAATATTTATACTCGCAAGCACACGAATCGTATATGGAATATAGTGTTCGTGTAAGCACGAGATCGAATCCAAATGAGTTGTCTAACATCAAAAAGAAAACTATTTTAAATCAAAAGTAATAAATTCTAACCTAACTCCAAATATTGATGAGTTTTAATATTATGAACATAAAAAAAAATTGAAAAATAAAGCTATTTAAGAGAATAAAAATAAAGCAATAATGATTTGAAAATAAGTGTTAAAATGAAAGATTATTAAGATACTGTAATCCACAAAATGTAAGTTTAATAATATTTATTAGTATATTGATTCCCAAGTTTTAATGATAGTTAAAATAAATCAAACTATCATTTTCAAAATAGATTTATAATTTTAAGCACAAATTACTTCTAAAAAGATAGGATTTTTCTTCACTTTTCAAAATTATAATTTCAAAGCATTTAGTGTAAATCAATCTAATGAAATAACAAATAAATCAATGAACCTTATTTGTAAGGCAAAACATAATATTTTTGTTCTAAGCATGGATGTGTACAATTTAATGACACATCTTACACAAAGAATATTATGTTTTTGCACTTATGAAGAACAAAGTGTAAATATATGCTAACAATCCAAAATACATGATATTTAAGATGAAAGAAGATATTTAAAGAAGAAAATTCCATAAACTTTGTTGCAC
The DNA here is from genome assembly GCF_963169125.1 of Humulus lupulus. Lineage (NCBI taxonomy): Eukaryota > Viridiplantae > Streptophyta > Magnoliopsida > Rosales > Cannabaceae > Humulus > Humulus lupulus. The sequence continues at coordinate 44,407,260 of NC_084800.1, read as the reverse complement.
TACAAAGAAAATCAACATACAACATAAATATTACCTAGTTACAAGTTGCTTCATCATGATCTTAATAATCTTATGAAAAAGATTAGAAGCACATAACTAGAGTAGAAAATACAAACTAAAAATTACAAACATCAATAGGAAAATTTGGAGGATGAACCTCCAAATTTTTCCTCTAAAAATACATAGAAAATAACCAAAAAGAAGAAAAAGATGAAGAGAATAGAGAGGTTTTTGAAAGTGTAGAAACTTTGTGTAGTGTAACCTCCTCCTCCAAAAATGGACCCCCTAAATGGTCTTCAAAACTCCATATTTATAGCCAAAATGAGGTATTAAAATAATCAATTTAAATTAATTAAATTAATTTAATTAATTATAATATGGTAAATATGGGTAAATTATAGGGTGTAATAATGATTTTTGGGTAAAATGTATAGAGAAGTTTGGGTAAAAATGTGGCATTTTTAAAGAAATGACAAATGAACATTGTTGGGCTCAAGATAAAATGGCTTTGTGGCTGTGACAGATGGGAATTTGGGGGCTTGGGCTGTGCGTGGTGCAGCTGCTTTGGTTTCTGGCGTGGGGAGCTTCAGGTTGGCAAGTGGACAGCTGGCTGGAGTGTGAGTGCATTGGCTGAAGGAAGGAATCAGCAGCTGGTTGGTGAGTTTGGGTCACACTTGGAGCATGATGGAGTTGCTTCAAGAGGGACACGGCTGGGCTTCAAGGCATTGGGCCTTGGGCCTGCCGAAGACTTCCTTTGTTTTACTTCTTTTCTTTTATTTCTTTTCAAATCTACCATTTTTCTTGCTTTCAAGAACTAAAAATTCCACATAATTCCTATAAAATAAATATAAATTAAGTGATGATAAAATATTTTCAATTATAAAATAAATCATATTAATTCATTGAAAATATTAATTAAAACTCAATTTAATTTAACATTTAGTTTCAATAAAACACACATTTTTTTACCCCAAACTAAACAACAATAATTTAAATAAATAGCTACAATAAAATAACTATAAAAACACACAAAAACATATAAAATCATGATAAGACTAATAAATTCAAAATCACTTAAAAACTTAATAAATCAATTAAAACTCAAGAATTAAGCAACAATTAGCACATAAAAAGTGGTAAAATAACTCTATTTTGTAGAGTTATCACTGTTGTTGTTGTGGGGCATGATTTCGAGGTGGATTATTCATGTACACCCTAACTCCGGTAGTACGTGACCTCGACATATAACTCCTCGATGGCTGGGGTTGTCTAGCATGTCTATGTCCTTGATGTGCTCCCAGTGGGACCTCACGATCACCTCTATGCTTGGGTCGATCTTGATGGCTTCGGTCTCGGCTTCCACTCCTAGTACTCTAGGCAGGACTCTGAGGTGCCCTTTCCCCAACTCGATTTCACTAGGAGTTTGGTGGGGTATATCTCGAGCTGGAGATGGATGTCTAATGGGTGATGGAGGATGCCTGATAGGAGATGGTGGCAGCCTCTCATTATTTGGCCTTGTAGGTTCAGGGTTATTACTCCTGGCAGGTTCCGAGTTATCATTCTGAGCTGCTTACGGGGGAGCTCGATTATTCCTGTTGCAAATAGTGCCCTTAAAGAAATTATAGTTGACAAATATTTTAAAAGAAATAAATAATTGAATTGAATTATTATATATATAGACTATGTCTAATATTATGTTGATAATATTAAGTAAATATCATAAAATTCAAAAGTTTATCTATGTGGTCTTAATCTCATATTGGTATGAGATGATCGAGATTAAGATAATAAACTTAAAGCAGTAAAATAAAGTTATGGAATCTTTAGAGTAATTACTGCTAGTACTAGGGTTGTAAATGGGGCGGGTCGTCCCCACCCCGCTAAAGATCCGCTCCGACCCGCTAAGGCCCCGCCCCGCCCCGTTAAGGCTTTTGATGCAGGTCGTGTCAGACCCGCCCTGGATGTGATGGAGCGGGTCAGATCCGACTCAACAAGGTTTTTTTTTTTTTTTTCTTTAATAAAAGAAAAATTAGTTTATTTTTTTAAATGTTACAATATAAAAATAAATGGCAAAAAAATTTGTCATACTACACAGAAATGAGTTGTCCAATTTTTTTTATAAATGGTCTTGCATACTAAAATAAAATTTAATATACTTCAAAACAAAACATTAACTTTCTCTTCTATCTCTCTTAAATATACTTTGTCTTATTATATAAATATATTTGGATTGTGGATCACCCTAAGTAATAGTAGTAATTTTTTTTTTTTTTAAATTCTTTAATTACAAAAAAACAACAACAATCGGGTTGGGTCGGATCAGATCTCACCCCGCTCCATTTTAGCCCTGCTTATATTCGGATCGGGGGTTGCCCCGTCGGGTCGGGGCTCAGACCTGCCCTAATCCACTGGATTTTTTTGCCATATTTAGCTAGTACGATTCGCTAGTATTATGAATACAATTGACCTAGATTCGGGTCACTAGTGTAGTAGGACACTTTAGTGAATGTACTTTATATATAGTGATATATTTAACTGGACCAGATGTGATTTGTTAATACTTGTTTAAACACCGTTTCTTAGTATCATAGTATTAATCAAACACATCAAACGATGATCATATACATAATGATCTTAATCCTGAGGTTGCTATGAACTCCTATATATGTCGTCTGATCGTTTAATTCATGCATTAAGGTTTGTCAAAATGATCAGGCTAAGAACAATTATTTTGGGGACTCAATGATATATATGGCTGGGGACATAGTTTATCAGATATGGAATCTATACCTTCTTACAGATTGAATAATAGATTCCTATTGACTTGACTTTTGGAATTGAAAAGGTTATGAGCGCTCACGTCACAAACTTATTGTGACACAACCTTCACTAGTAAAGTCAATGGTACTTTAGGAACAAGATATAGCTAAATGGGTAAAACAGTAATTTTATTTCCTTTTAATTATGAACCATTAATAGATGATTAACATTGTATGTAATGATTATATCAATGGACATTTTATTCTTTAATAAAGTACTCTGTAAATATATGTCTATAACTATTAAGAGTTCAATCTCATATTTATAGTGGAGTAATCACGAGATTGATAAATATGATTATTTAATCAAATATCTTTGATTAATAATATAATATTTATTGGATCTTGATATTATAAGTACATAGGTCCCCAGAGTGACTCTATCAACATCATATCAAGGTAAGAGTTGATACAATGGTAAAAATGTAATTTGGAAATTGGAGAAGAATTTTATACTATTATATGATAATTGAGATTGAATAATTAATTATAAATTTTTTTGAAAATATGTTTATTAATTTAAATATATAATTTTCGAAATTCATATATGTAAATAAATAAATAATTTTTTTTTATTTGAGTGGGAGAAAATAAAATTGGTAAGTCAAAAATAATTTTTTTTTTATTTATTGAATTTTAAAAGATGATGATAATGATGATCATCATTTGAATTTTGAATTATGAATTTAGAATTTAAATTTTGAAATATGGTTGTCATCTTTTTCCTTAAGAAGACAATACCATATTTTGTGGAATAATTGATTTTAGTTAAATAGATAAATAAATAAAATTAAAATGAAATATCCCTGAAAAGGGAATACACTGTTGTTCACGCATGACACAGTCCAGGGACTGTGCCGACTGTGCCATGCGTGTAACAGTGTACAGATATTGTATCTGTGTAGTTTTTATTTTATTTATTTAATTAATTAATAATTTGAAAATATATATTTTTGGAATTTGGTAAGTTATATATTTTCCAAAATCAATTTCTATCATTGTTGACCCTGATTTTAGTCAAATGACACGGAGTCAAAAATGCTTGATGTGGACAGATATGTTGGAATGAAAATAATGACAAAAACAATAAAGCACACAAGAATTTATAGTGGTTCGGCCCCAGAAACTGGTAATAACCTACGTCCACTTGAGCTATTATTGATATGGGATTCAAATGTGTGATCAAAGAATTAGGGTTCTATGAGTTTCACCAACTTCTGAAGAATAAACAATATATCGTAATGTATTAGCTCTAATTCTCTCGTAAATCTATACTCTTAAGTAATCAAAAAGCCAAAAGTCCCCTCCTTGAACTATCTTTCTCTATTTATAGGCTCAAGAAGGATTACAGTAATTTGTTACAGATATTCTCTCCTAATTAATCGGATCATCAAGAATTATTGGAGACAATCTCGGGATTGACTATGATTTTTACAAAATTATCTTGAAATATGCGGAGTGTACGACCATGCTAGTCGTAAGAAGAACTCAACCGTTATGCTTGCAATATCTTACTGGTTGATACTCTAATAGAACTCTGCCAGGTGTCAGCCACGTGTTCAGAAATCTCTTGCCACGTCATCTGTGTCTGTTTTTTGGATAACATTTGCCCCCAAGTTTATTAATTACGACCAACAATAAATAAAATTTAAGGAAACGACCCTTCGATTACCCCACCAGACCTGTCAGAGTAGTTCGTGCTACCTTGGGAAAAGTAACCTACCCTTGTCTAATCACGGCTTTTCGGTTCCCAAGTAACCTTTCGACGGCTATCACCCTTCCCCATGCTTCGAAAAAGAGGAACTGATGATTAATTCCTCTTTCATGCCTCAGACAAAATATATATATAGGCTTCCCAGAGTCTTCTTTTCCTTTTTACGCAAGTCATTCCTCCTTCAAGAAACCCTAAAATCAAAATTTCCATTCTCGTCTGGAGACCATCTTCTAGTGTCTTCAAGATCCAGTCCGTCAGTTCGTCGACGCTCGAAACTCTCTTAAATCTCCACAATCTTCTCTCTGGTAAGTCTCAGAACTTCTATGCTCTTTATTTTTGTCGTGCATGTCTCTATGGATTGACTGCTAAGCTTTTACGTTTCTAGGTTGAGATGCATGACAGTAGGGGGTTTAATGGGTGATGTTGTACAGGATGATATTTCTTCGCCATTAAGGGGTTATGAGTGTTGACCCAGATTTTGGTCAACTGACACGGAGTCGGAATATGCTTGATGTGAATGAATATGTTGACAAGAATCAAATGACGAAAAGTAATAAGAACACGATATTTTATAGTGGTTCGGCCCCATGATTTGGTAATGACCTACGTCCACTTAGACTGTTATTGATATAAGAATCAAAGGAGTGATCAAAGAACAAGGGTTCAATGAGTTTCACTAACCTCTGAAGAACAATACAATATTCCAAGGAGAATTACTCTAATCTCAAATAATTCAAAAGCCAAGAGTCCTTTCCTTGAGCTATCCTTTTCTATTTATAGGCTCAAGGGGGATTACATAAGATCGTTACAGATATTCTCTCCTGAATAATCGGATACTCAGGAGATTGTGTGAGTTAAATTCGGGATTTACAAAAATCTTCACAGTAATGTTACTTTGCATGCGGAACCATCGACCAGACTGGTCGCAGGTAAGACTGGGCCGCTTACTGCTTCTAATACGTCCTCTGGTCGATATCCTAGCAGAGCTCTACCAGGTGTCATCCACGTGTCCAGGGTTCACTTGCCACGTCATCAATGCCAATTTTTTGGATAACATTTGCCCCCCAAGTTTATTTATTACGAGCAACAAATAAACTTTTTGAGCGAACGACCCTTTGGTAACCCCGCCATGCGTGTCAGAACCCTTCGTGTGTTCTTGGAAAAAGTAACCTACTCCTGTCTAATCATGACCTTTCGGTTCCCCAGTAATAATTCGACGGCCATTCCGTTTCCCCATATTTCGAAAAAGGGAAACTGATGATTACACATTTTTAATGCCACAGACAAACTTATCTAATATCTTCAAAATCTTCCTTTTCTTTTTACGCACGCCACTACTCTCTCCAGAAACCCTAAAACCAGAGCTCTCGTCTTCTCCCAAAAACCGTTCTTCTGCACTTTCCAAGTTCATCTTGAAAGCTCCTCGACTTCCGAAGACTCTTTACCCTTCTCAACGATCTTTTTTCTGGTAAGTCTTCGAATCTTTATGTTTTGTATTTTCGCAATGCATGTTTCTGTATGTCGACTGTTTGAGTTCATCTGTTTCTGGTTTGAGATGCTTGTGGGTAAAAATATTTACGAGTTAGTTTGATAGTTAGGATCGTACTTTTAGGACGTAAAATCGAAGTAAAAATTCGATCTTTAGGCTAGTTGGAAAATAGGTTTTTCCCGCCCTAAGGGGAGTTGAAAAAGCTTTTTTGAAAAAACTTTTTACTTTCACCCTTTGATCCGTTTTTCAAACTGTTCGTGTAGAAATATTTAGCTTTTTGTTAGAATGTCATCGTATAAAAGCTTGACTTTTATACTCGACCAGCGTTATTCTAAAAAGCCTTTAAAAGCTCTCCATCCTCACCTCCCCATTCTTCTGTTTACAGACATTGATGCCAGATTTGTGGGGAGGTGAACGGCCCATCGACGACGATCTTCTTGCCCAGCTGCTTGAAGGCGAAGAACAACCATTCGATTGAATCCACGAGATTCCTTTCTCACGATCCTCTTCCAGACCTCGTCCTTCTCCTCCTTAAATGGCTCATTCCAAATCCTCAGGCAAGAGAAGACCTGACTCCGACGATAGTCCAAACCTTCCTGCCCAGCCTGATTCTCAGGCTAGGGTTCCCTCGACCAGCGGTCGAAACAATCTTGTTCCTGACCTTAATATCCAAATTAGAGCCCGCCCTCGCCATTAGAATCTGCCTGATGTCGAGTGGTATATTTCCCCGACCAGCGTAGTGACCCTTCGGATGGTTGCTAACTATTTCAGGAAGTACCCTCTCACAGGGGTTTCCATCAAAATTCATGCCGCAGACCAAAGGGCTAACCTCCTTGGAGGTATATATAGTGCCTGGTCTCGGTATCACATAGAGGCAGGGGATTTCCTCCCTTTACATCCTTTTTATCAGGGGGTGGCTAATTATTTCGATGTTGCTCCCTTCCAAATTACTCCAAACGGATATAGAATGCTGGCCGCACTCTATATCCTGTACAAACTTAAAAAATGGCTAGAACCTACTCCCCACGAGGTCAATTATCTTTTCGACCTTAAATCCAACCCGCAACAATATGGGACGAGTTTCTTCCACTTCTGTCACCAAAAGACAAACCGGACGTTCCTGAGTGACACTACGCACATATCTAACGTGGGGCAGTACAGTAAGGAGTACTTCCTTACTCCGGACATAACCAGCAACAACCTGGCCTTCGCTCGAGAAGGTAAGTGCCGTCTTTTTCTGGTCGATAATTTTAATCAAGGAGTCTCCTTTCATTTTTCTCAAACTGTACTTTGTCTTTCAAGCCCATGGTTACGTCCGACCCCAACACCAGACATGGTGTTGAGGTCCAATAGACTGGCCAGGATGACAGACGCAGAAAAAAGCGTCAAGTCCCTGGTTACTGATGAAAACCTGAGGCTGTCTGGCCTCCTGGCTCCTCGCCATGAAACAAGAGGATCCGTGGTAGCTGATGCCACTACTGAGGGGGTTCCCGAGCAGCAACCTCCCGCGTCCCCTCCTCGAAGGAGGCCAACGAGGGTTACAATTAGGGAGCCCATGGGCAATCCTTCCGCAGAAAGGCCTTCTGCTCCCCAAGGCAAGGGGAAACAAAAGGCCAAAAAGCCGGTTGTGGACTTGGGGGAATCCTCTGATGAGAACGGTAAAATTATTTTGCTTTTAAATAGCTTGCCAATTCCCTGTCACTTGTTTGACGGGGAGGACAACTTTACATATGCTCCAAATCTAGGGCCAGACTTCTTCGTGCCAGATAGTGAGTGTGTCACTAATAGACTCAATAGTATAGCGACCAGTAGTTGTAGCTCGGGTATTAACTTTGTGACCTTCTTTTCCGTTGAATAAAGAGTTTTCATCTGCCTTTATGTTTACCCTTTGCATGTTTTACTTGTGTGCAGATATGGCCACTCCCAACGTCTTCGACTTATATCAGGTTGAGGAGGAAGAGGAAGTTCCTTAGCTTCGGCGGAAGTCGTCAAGGAGACACACCGGCGAAACAAGCCAGGGGCCTGCCAAAAAGAGTCTAACAGAAGACCCTCCTAGGGACGTGCCAGCTGGGCAAACTTCTGCTCATCCCCCGGCCCCTGCTGAGAAGCAGACTCCTCCTGCCCCGCCAAACCCACCGGCTGCGCCCACCAAGGAACAAAACAAGCGGGAAGAAGCTCTTGGGGCCAAACTCTCGAGCCATGCCTTACGAGCAGCCAAAGACTGCCTCGCGCACATCGCGAAGAACGACCGCGTCAAAAATGCGCTGGTTGAGGCAGAGAGCATGGCGGTCGACCAAATCTTGAACAGGACCCTGAACGAAATAGCCAGCGTAAGTGCTTCTTTATTTCTTAGGCCTTAATCTTTTATTCTTTGCAACAGGTTCTAACTTTATCTTTTGTCCTCAGGCTTTGCTGTCTGCTACTGCTGCTCATACCCGCACCCAGGCCACCATCGAACAAGCTCGGGCAAAGGCTATCGAGAGGCACCAGGTGAAAGCAGCCGAGGAACTTTCGGCTGCAGAGGCCAGGCATGCAAAGGAGTTGAAGGCGATGGTTTAGCAGAGGGATGCCGCGGTGACAAAACTGTCAGAGGCTGAAGCTACGAAGGCTGCTATAATAAAGTAGAGGGAGGAGTATCAGGAGGCCAGCCGAGTCCAGTATCGCGAACGCAAGAGACTGGAAGAGGAGAATAAGTCCAAGGACGAGGCCATTGCTACTCTTGAGGGCAAAGTAAAGCAGCTGGAGCTCGACAACTCCAAGAATCTGGAAAGATATAAGAGGACGACGCTCCGGTGTTTTTACAACTTCTGGAAACACAATCAGGGTGCTGACTTCAGCTATCTTTCAGAAGATGTCAGGACTGCCGAGCTGGCTCGCTGCACCGCTCAACTAGCTGAAGAGGAGGCAAGAGCCAGGGTCCTTGCTTCCCCAAGCATTGCTGGCGTAGAGGAAGAAGGAGCTGCTGAAAATGCTGCCAACCAGAATGCTGATAAAGACCCTCCGACTCCCAATGCCTCTTGAGCTTTATTATTTTTTCCTTTTTGATTATACGACCCACGGGTCGTGATGTAAATACAATACTTTTTTGAATTTGCTGCATGGGCAGCAAACCTTTTCTTTTATTTGAACAGTTACATCCAAGCAGTGATGCTTGCGGTGTAAAAGATTACATCATGATGCTATAACATTTTCATTTATTATAACATTTGTTCGTATGACCGAACTTAGCATAGTACTTTGGCTTGATTTAACAAAATATAAATTTTGAAAAATACTCTAAGTACCTTAGCATGCTTTCACTCATTTTGTTCATGTGTTTACATACCTCATGGTACGCTTTGCTATCGATGTGCCTTATATGCCCCCCAAGTGATCGAGGAGCTTTAGGTTCTTGGTCACTTGCCTTGACCATGACCTTGTCGAACATTTCTGCTCGGGTGAAAAAATAATACTTGTAATACAGCAAAACAACACACGTAATGAACAAATACTTGTAAATATAAATTTACAAAAGTTGGCAAGAATGACTGGCTGCGCACAGTCCCTTATAATCTCGTATTAAAAATGGACTAAACATGTCTTTACGAGTGATTCTAAGATAGAATCTTACATATACGAGCGATTAGCCATACAGCGTGGCTAACCCTCTTTGCAAAACTTGTAAAAAGTAAAATTTTAATACAAGCCAGTCCTTTAAAAAGGACTGTTCACTGATAGTACTTGTGCAGGTGTTCTCCATTCCAATAACGTGGAACGAGATCTCCGTTTAAGCGTGCAAGTTTGTAGGTGCCCGGATGAAGGACTTCTTCAATCTGGTAAGGTCCTTCCCAATTAGGTCCGAGTACTCCAGCAGTGGGGTCGCGGGTGTTTAAGAAAACTAGTAGTAGCACCAAGACACCGACGTTGAATTTTCTTTCTTTAACTTTGGAGTTAAAGTACCGGGCGAATTTTTGCTAGTAAGCAGCAACTCGGAGTTGGGCCTTCTCCCGTATCTCGTCAATCGAGTCTAGGGATTCCATCATCAGTTGGCTGTTCTGGTCTTGGTCGTATGTTAATCGTCGATGTGAGGGGGGATCTAATTCGACAGGCAACATCGCCTCATATCCGTAGGCTAAGGAAAATGGGGTATGTCCTGTCGTTGTTTGGTGAGACGTTCTATACGACCAGAGGACTTCAGGCAGCTGCTCTGGCCACGCTCCCTTAGCTTCTTCAAGTCTCTTCTTCAGGGTATCTTTAAGAGTTTTATTCACAGCTTCGACCTGCCCATTCGCTTGGGGGTGTGCAACTAAAGAAAAGCTTTTGATAACTCCATGTCTTTCGCAAAAATCGGTGAATAAGTTGCTGTCAAATTGGGTTCCGTTGTCTGAAACTATTTTTCTAGGCAAACCATATCGACAGACAATGTTCTTGATAACAAAGTCAAGAACTTTCTTGGTCGTGATGGTAGCGAGCGGTTCAGCTTCGGCCCATTTGGTGAAGTAATCGACTGCTACGACTGCGTACTTTACTCCACCTTTCCCTGTAGGTAGGGATACAATCAAATCTATCCCCCATACTGCAAAAGGCCACGGACTTTGCATCTGTATAATTCGTTTGGAGCTGCTCGTGGAATCTTGGAGAACCTTTGACATTTATCGTATCTTCGTACAAACTCCATCGAATCCTCGTTCATAGTTGGCCAGAAGTAGCCTTGCCTTAGAATCTTCTTTGCCAAACTCTGCCCCCCAGCGTGATCCCCATAGAAGCCTTCATGCACCTCTTTCATGAGTTCCTTAGCTTTTTTTGGTGTAACGCATCTGAGTAGTGGCAAGGAATATCCTCTTCGGTACATAACACCATCGACCAGTATGTACCTAGCAGCTCGCCTTTGTAGAGTTCTGGCTTTGTTTCTATCTGTTGGTAGCGTATCGTTTGTTAGATACTCCAAATAAGGTGCCATCCATGTATCCTCCATACTGGATTCGACCGCTTGTATGCTTGGCTTACTTAGTCTTTCCACTGGCACGATGTTCAAAGTGTCAGCATCCTTCGCGCTCACGACTTTGGCTAAGGCATCTGCGTTTGAATTCTGATCCCGCGGAATTTGCTGAAGGGTGTACTCCGTGAATTGGGCTAGCAAGTCTTTTGTTTTATTCAAGTAGGCCACCATTTTTAAGCCACGCGCTTGATATTCTCCTAGAACTTGATTCACCACCAGCTGTGAATCACTATAAATATCAAGCGTCTTTATGCTCATATCTTTCGCCATCCTCAATCCAGCGAGAAGTGCTTCGTATTCGGCTTCATTATTTGACGCGATGAAGTCGAACCTAATAGCGGAGTGAAATCGATGCCCTTCTGGCATTATCAATATCACTCCCGCTCCTGCGTGGGATTCATTAGACGACCCGTCCGTGAATAACTTCCACGAAGGAGCTTTCTCTTGAGGCTCAGGCGCACTAGGGTATTTGCACTGCTCGCTGTCTGGGAGTTCGGTGAACTCTGCAATAAGGCCGGCCAAGACTTGTCCCTTGACTGCTGCTCGCGGTGAATAAGTTATATCGAACTGCCCCAGTTCGACTGCCCATTTTAATAATCATCCAGCCGCTTCTGGTTTTTGGAGGACTTGCCGAAGGGGCTGGTCAGTTAGAACTGTGATAGGATGGGCTTGAAAGTAGGGGCGTAACTTTCTAGAGGCCAGGATTAGGAAATATGCTAACCTCTCGATTGGTGGATATCTCAATTCTGCCCCGATCAATCTCTTGCTGACATAGTAGACTGCTTTCTGTACGCCTTTTTCCTCTCGCACTAGTACCGCGCTAGCAGCAACTTCAGTAATCGCCAGGTAAATAAACAAAGTTTCTCCTTCGATCGGCTTTGATAAGATGGGAGGTTGTGCCATATGGGCTTTCAGGGCCTGGAATGCTTGCTCGCAATCTCCTGTCCATTCAAACTTCTTATTTCCCCTAAGTAGATTGAAAAAAGGGACGCACTTGTCTGTTGATTTCGAAATAAATCTACTTAGGGCTGCGATTCTCCCGGTTAAACTTTGTACATCTTTGATCCTTTCTGGCGACTTCATGTCGATCAGGGCTTTTATCTTGTCGGGGTCTCGATTCCTCTTGAATTTACAATAAACCCCAAAAACTTCCCTGATACAACTCCGAAGGAACATTTCAGGGGATTTAACTTCATTTGGTATTTGTTCAATACATCAAAGCACTCTTGTAAATCCCTTCCATGTCCTTCTGCCCTTTTAGACTTTACCAGCATGTCGTCCACGTATACCTCCATGTTTACTCCGATCAGCTCCTTAAACATGTGGTTGGCTAGCCGCTGGTAAGTCGCACCTGCGTTTTTCAGTCCGAAGGGCATTACTTTGTAACAGTATAAGCCTGTATCGGTCCGAAAGCTGGTGTGATCCTCGTCGGGGGGATGCATGCTAATCTGGTTGTAGCCCGAATATGCATCCAAGAACGAGAGGATCTCGTGCCCTGCAGTTGCATCGACCAGCTGGTCGATTCTTGGGAGTGGGAAGCAGTCCTTTGGGCAGGCTTTATTGAGGTCTGTAAAATCCACGTAGGTTTTCCATTTTCCATTTGGCTTGGGAACCAGCACTGGATTGGAGACCCACGATGGATAAAATGCCACCCTGATGAACCCATTCTCCTTTAATCTTTCAACTTCTTCTTTTAAGGCTCTCAATCTATCCTTATCGAGCAGCCTTCTCTTTTGTTGCACGGGTGGAAAAGTTTTGTCTATATTTAGGACATGGCTGATAACTGCAGGATCTATCCCAGACCAGGCGAAAACCTCTTGGTTCTTTCGCAAAAATTCCACCAGTGCGTGCTTCGTGGTAGGCTCTAAGTTTTTCCCAACCTTCACGACTCTGGTCGGGTCTTTTTCGTCGAGTTGGACCTCCTCCAGGTCCTCGACGGGTCCAACGTTTTCTTCAAAATCCCCAAAGCGAGGATCTAAGTCTCTATCCTCACTTTGGGCAACACCCTATTTGGTGACTTCATCACCGGATTGGGCTTGTGTATCAACTGCCATCTGCAACTTATCTGAGGTAGTACTCTTCGGCGCTCCATTCTTCGCCTTTGTGATTGAGGCGTTGTAGCACTCCCTGGCTTCTCTCTGGTTCCCCAACACGCGTCCTACCCCTGTGTCTATTGGGAACTTCATGGCCAAGTGCCACATAGAGATGACGGCCCGTAGATCAACCAGTATAAGCCTTCCAATGACGGCATTGTACGCCGAAGGACAATTGACCACTACAAAAGTGGCGAGTAATGTCCTTTTTGCAGGCGCTGTACCCGTCGTCACTGGTAGTTTGATCAATCCGGCGAGGGCGAGTCCTTCTCCAGAGAAGTCGTATATCGTTTGGTTGCAGGGCTCCAAGTCCTTACCGGACAATTTCATGCGTTCCAGTGTAGACTTACACAGGATATTCACTGAACTTCCTATATCGACCAGCACTCTCTTTACCATCACGTTGGCCATCTGGATGTCCACGACCAGCGGATCGGAATGTGGGAAACGGACATGTTGGGCATCGCTATCAGAGAAGGTTATTTCACCTTCCTCTGACCGAGCCTTTTTTGGTGCACGGTCCTCCACAGTCATCATCTCGATGTCCTGGTCGTGGCGCAGAGTCCGAGCATATCATTCCCTGGCCTTTCCACTATTTCCCGCGAGCTGCGGGCCTCCACAAATGGTCAAAAGTGTGCTAGTCACGGGGGCAGGCTCTAAGGGTGGCGAGCGTTGGCGTGTGGACGCCTGCTCGTTGCTACCCGGAGCTTCTCGTTGGGAATTTCCCGAGGCCCGTACGTATCTTTTCAAGTGTCCTTGTCTAATAAGGAAATCGATTTCTTCTTTCAACTGGTTGCATTCATTGGTGTCATGTCCGTAGTCGTTATGATAACGACAGAACTTGGTAGTGTCTCTCTTCGAAATATCCTTTCGAATGGGGCCAGGTTTTTTGTAAGGCACACTAGAACTTGTGGCCTGATAAACCTCTCCCCGAGTTTCAACGAGGGCAGTGTAGTTAGTGAACCGAGGTTCATAACGATTACCCTTGGCTCGTTTATTGTCGAAGGTGGAAGGCTCGTTATACGGTCGTTTTCCACCATTCTTGCCATTGCCGTTGCCGTTGCCGTTGCCTTTGCCGTTGCCACTAGGTTTGGACCCTTTGGCGGGTTTGGAAGCCTTCTTATCCTTGCCTGAGGGCTTTCCATCGTCAGCAATGGCTTCTTCGAGCTTGATGTAGCGATCAGCCCGGTCCAAAAATTCCTGGGTAGTTCTTACTCCTTCCTTTCGGAGACTTTTCCAGAGGGGAGAACGACGTTTAACCCCTGCGGTTATGGCCATCATTTTGCCTTCATCCCCCACCATTTTCGCTCCAGCCACCGCTCGCATAAAGCGCTGGATGTAGTCCTTCACTGATTCTCCATCCTGTTGGCGAATTTCAACCAGCTGGTTTGCTTCGGTCGGATGCACACGACCTGCATAGAACTGTCCGTAAAACTCCCTTACGAACATTTCCCATGAAACTATGCTTGCGGGAGGGAACTTAAAAAACCATTCCCGCGCGGCTTCAGAAAGTGTTGCAGGGAAGATCCTGCACCGAGCGTCTTCGGACACTTTCTGAATGTCCATTTGTATCTCAAATTTATTGCATGAGATACTGGGTCTCTGTACCCATCAAAATTTGGAAGTGTAGGCATTTTGAATTTTCTTGGAGTTTATGCATTAGCTATCCTCTGTACGAAAGGAGTGCCTTTCCTCCTATCGTGGTCGATATACGACGTCCTTCCCCCGACCAGCTGCTGCACTGCTTGGTTGAGGGCATCTATTTGGGCCTGTACAGCGGCAGGAATCGCTGTGGCCTCTGTTGCTGGGGGGACGTTCTCGCCATGCCACTCGCGGCGATCATTGAGTACGTCACGCAAATCCTCGTCTCTTCTCCGCTGCTCGCTACCCCCGAGTCGGTTGAAGACATTATTTTGCTTGGGCTGCCCCCCAGCGTCCCGTCTATTGGGTTGGTCATCTTGAGGTACCTGGCTCCTGCCTTTACCTCTTTCTTCGTTCCTTCGTCCAGCGTTTCCCTTGCCTGAGTCGGCCTCATTATATCCATGGCCATCTCTGAACCTTGATTGGCTATGGTGGGATTGACTGTTCCCTCGATTTCCGTTCCTGGCTGAAACGTCCCGAACGTTAGAGGGCGGCCTGCGCTGGTCGTGGTGTCCCCGTGCATTATCATGCCGTGGGGGACCCCGGACCGCAGAGCCTAACTCTGAGTCCCTCCTGTTACCAGGGGATATTGACCTCTGTTCGATAGGTTTAGCTCATCACCCCTACGGCGTCTAGGACTACGAGGCTGATGCTCGACCCTATTCTGCCTCTGCTGCGGGGGATTGCCGCGATCAGCTTTGGATGGTGGCTGCACCTCAGGGTCCAGTGGGACATCGTCATGGGGCACCTGAGGCTGCTCGGGCCTTTGCGGACTCGAAGACTGGATTGGTGGGCTAGGATTAGGACCCCTCTGGAGTGGCCCATTGATAGGTTGGTCAGGCTGCGAAACAGGTGCGGCCTGATTCCTTGCCAGTTGCAAGGTCGCCTCGAGGGCTGCCATGGCTTCGCTCTGGTGGCGGTCCATCTCTGCCTGCCTTTCGCTTAATTCCGCGCGCTGCCGTTCAATCTCTTGCTGCTGCCGCGCCACAACTTCGGCAGCAGTCTCTTGACTGGCTTTCAGTCTAGCTAGCTCTTCCTGCAACGCCACCAGGGTTCTCTTCAGCGTTGCATCTTCCATCTCTTCCTCCTCAAAGTCCAGATGTGGCTCATCCTCTGCCACGCTCGCAGGGGGAGGAGGAGGTGGGTTTGAAGGTGCAGCAGCGGCCGCCTGTCCAGCTTTCCTTCCAGTTTTCGCCATTAGTTTTCTCAACAATGATAAATCAAGCTCTCAATGAAAGCACCAGAATGTTGACCCAGATTTTGGTCAAATGACACGGAGTCGGAATATGCTTGATGTGAATGAATATGTTGACAAGAATCAAATGACGAAAAGTAATAAGAACACGATATTTTATAGTGGTTCGGCCCCAGGATTTGGTAATGACCTACGTCCACTTAGACTGTTATTGATATAAGAATCAAAGGAGTGATCAAAGAACAAGGGTTCAATGAGTTTCACTAACCTCTGAAGAACAATACAATATTCCGAGGAGAATTACTCTAATCTCAAATAATTCAAAAGCCAAGAGTCCTTTCCTTGAGCTATTCTTTTCTATTTATAGGCTCAAGGGGGATTACATAAGATTGTTACAGATATTCTCTCCTGAATAATCGGATACTCAGGAGATTGTGTGAGTTAAATTCGAGATTTACAAAAATCTTCACAGTAATGTTACTTTGCATGCGGAACCATCGACCAGACTGGTCGCAGGTAAGACTGGGCCGCTTACTGCTTCTAATACGTCCTCTGGTCGATATCCTAGCAGAGCTCTTCCAGGTGTCAGCCACGTGTCCAGGGTTCACTTGCCACGTCATCAATGCCAATTTTTTGGATAACAATGAGTTAGTTTGATTGTTGAGATCACGACTTTAGGACGTAAAACCGAAGCAAAAATTTGATTTTTATGCCAGTTGAAAAACCAAGTTTTTCCCGCCCTAAAAGGAGTTGAAAAAGTTTTTTCAAAAAACTTTTTGCTTTCACTTTTTGATCTGTTTTTCAAACTGTTCGTGTGAAAAAATTAGCTTTTTGTTAGAATGTTGTTGTATAAAAGCTTAACTTTTATACTCGACCAGCGCTATTCTAAAAAAATTTCTAAATTCTTCACCCTCACCTCCCCATTCTTCTGTTCGCAGATTTTGATGCCAGATTTGTGGGGAGGTGAGCGGCCAATCGACGACGATCTTCTTGCACAACTGCTTGAAGATGAAGAACAGTCGGCCCAGTGTGTTAGCAAGATTCCGTTTTCAAGAACTTCCTCTAGGCCTCAACCATCACCACCTAAAATGGCCCGTTCTAAATCTCCAGGCAAGAAAAAACCAAACCCCGAAAACAACTCAAATTCACCTGCCCGGCCTGATTCGCAGGCTAGGGTTCCCTCGACCAGTGGTCGAGAAGATGCTGCCCCAGACCCTCCCATTCAAGTCAGGGCTCGCCCTCGCCCTCGGCATCAAAACCTTCCTGATGTCGAGTGGTATCTTTCTCCTACCAGCCAGGTGACTCCCCGGATGCTTGCCAATTACCTTAAGAGGTATCCCCTTACTGGAGTTAATCTCAAAATCCCGGCTGCTGACCAAAGAGCTAACCTGCCTGGGGGCGTCTACAGCGCTTGGTCAAGGTATCACATAGATGCGGGAGCTATCCTCCCTCTACATCCATTCTACCAGGGGGTGGCCAACTACTTCGATGTTGCCCCCTTTCAAATGACCCCAAACGGATATAGAATGCTGGCTGCACTCTATATCCTTTATAAACTCAAAAAATGGACAGAACCCACTCCTCACGAGGTCAACTTCCTTTTTGACCTTAAGTCCAACCCTCAACAATACGGAATGGGCTTTTTTCATCTTTGTCACCAGGAAACAAACCGAACGTTCCTGAGTGACACTACTCATATCTCCAACGTGGGGAAGTACAATCAAGAGTATTTCCTCATGCCAGACATGACTACGAACAACCTGGCCTTCGCTCGAGGAGGTAAATGTCACTTTTCACTGGTCGCTACTTTTCCTTCGCAAGTTCTTCTACACTTCTCTAAAGTATATTGTGCCTTTCAGGACCATGGTTACGCCTAATAACTCTACAAAATAGAGTTATTTTACCATGTTTTACATGCTAATTGTTGCTTAGTTCTTGAGTTTTTAATTAATTTATTAAGTTTTAAAGTAATTTTGAATTTATTGGGTTTATTTTGATTTTTTATATTTTTGTGTATTTTTATAGTTGTATTATTGTAAAATGTTATAGTTTAATTATTTAAAATTAATATTGTTGAGTTATGAGTAAAAAGATGCAATTGTTAAACTTAAATGTTAAATATAAATTAAGTTATAATTAATATTTTCAAAGAATTAACTTGATTTATTTTATATTTGAAAATGTTTAGTTGTAATTTAATTTATGCTTATTTTTGTAGATAATTTGTTGCAACTTTGTCTTGAAAAGCAATAAAAAGGGAGAAAAATAAATGCATTATCAAGGAAAAGAATGGAAAAAGTGGTATTTATCAAAAGGGCCACCTTCAACAGCCGGCCCACCATTTCAGCCAGGCCCAACCACCTGATGCCACCATGTCCCAGCCGTGTACCATCTTCAACACTTTCTCTTCCAGCAATTAATCCTCCAGCCGCCACCTATCCTTTTTTTCTCTCAACATTCAACCTTCATCACCCAGCCATGAAGCCAAGACCCACAATGAAGCTCATGCCACTTCACGCCCCATTCAGCTGAACAATGCCCAGCCAAAGCAATGCCCAGCACTCACCACTTGGGCCGAAGACTCCTCCAGGTCCATGCCACCCATTTCCTGCTCAGCCGCCTGGTGTGTCGTACACCATTCCCTTGAGCCCATCAACTTGCTCATGTGTCCCCTATGACAAAAATGCCAACTTTTTACCCTTTTGTCTACACATTTTCACCACAACATCATCATTACACCCTATAATTTACCTCTACATACCATATTTATTTTATTTAATTAATCTAATCAATTTAATTAATTTAAATTGATTATTTTAATAATCTCACTTTGGCTATAAATATGGACTTTCAAGACCATTTTAGGGTGCTTAATTTTTGGTTACCATCTTTTTTTTCTCCCATTTTCTCTCTGCCATTCTCTCTTCCATTTGGGTTTTTCAAGAGCATTTTGCAAGTATGTATGTCATTTATTTTGTAATTTCTACTCTAGTTATGTGCTTCTAATCTTTTTCATAAGATTATTAAGATCATGATGAAGCAACTTGTAACTAGGTAATATTTATGTTGTATGTTGATTTCGCTTGTAATACAACAAAGTTTATGGATTTTTCTTCTTCATATATTTCTTTCATCTTAAATATCTTGTATTTTAGATTGTTAGAACATATTTACACTTTGTTCTTCATTAGTGCATAAACATAATATTCTTTGTCTAAGATGTGTCATTAAATTGTACACATCCATGCTTAGAACAAAAATATTATGTTTTGTCTTATAAATAATGTTCATTGATTTATTTGTTATTTCATTAGATTGATTTACACTAAATGCTTTGAAATTATAATTTTGAAAAGTGAAGAAAAATCTTATCTTTTTATAAGAAATTTGTGCTTAAAATTATAAATCTTTTTGAAAAATGATAGTTTGAATTATTTTAACTATCACTAAAACTTGGGAATCAATATACTAATAAATATTATTAAACTTACATTTTGTGGATTCTAGTATCTTAATAATCTTTTCTTTTAACACTTATTGTCAAATCATTATTGGTTTATTTTCATTCTCTTAAATAGCTTTATTTTTCAATCTTTTATTTTATGTTCATAATATTAAAACTCATCAATCTTTGGAACTAGGTTAGAATTTATTACTTTTGATTTAAAATAGTTTTCTTTTTTATTTTAGACAACTCCTTTGGGTTCGACCTCGTGCTTACACGAAAACTATTCTATAAATATGATTCGTGCGCTTGCGAGTATAAATATTTAAAACATACCTGTTTTGGGTCCAACAACGCTCGAACCCAACACCAGACATGGTGTTGAGGTCCAACACACTGGCCAGGATGGCAGACGCTGAAAAAAGCGTTAAGTCCCTGGTCAGTGATGAAAACTTGAGGCTATCTGGCCTCCTGGCTCCTCGCCATGAAACGAGAGGACCTGTGGTGGCAGACGCCACTGTCGAGGGGGATCCCGAGCAGCAACCCCCAGCGTCTCCTCCGCGAAGGAGGCCAAAGGGGGTCATGATCAGGGAACCCACTGGTGACCCTTCAGCAGAGAGGCCTTCTGCGCCCCAAGGGAAGGGGAAACAAAAGGCAACAGACCCCGTCATAGACTTGGATGAGTCTTCTGACGAAAACGGTACTGTGATTCTGCTTTTAAATAACTTGCCAATTCCCTGTCACTTGTCTGATGGGGACAACAATTTTACGTATACTCCAAATCTAGGGCTAGACTTCTTCGTGCCAGATAGTGAGTGTATGACTAATAGAGTCAGTAGTGTAGCGATAAGTAGTTGTAGCTCGGGTATTAAACTTTGTGACCTCTTTTCTGATTTGCCATGATTTTTTATCTACCTTTGTCTTATTGTCTGCATGTTTTTTTTTATCTGCAGAGATGGCTTCCCCCAATGTTTTCAATCTGTACCAGACCCAGGAGGAAGAGGAGGCCCCCCTGGTCCGATGGAGGAAATCAGCTAGGAGACACGATGGCGAATCAAGCCAAGCACCCTCGGCCAAGAAGGGTCGAACAGCTGATCCTTCCAAGGACAGGCCTACTGGCCAACCTTCTGCCCAACCTCCTGCTTTGGCTGAAAAGGAGACTACCCCTGCTGCCAACCCTTCGCTTGCGACCCAAAAAGAACAGGCCCCGCAAGCAGAACTTCCCGGGGCTAAACTCTCGAGTCGTTCCCTGCGATCAGCTAAAGATCACCTTGCTCATATTCTGAAGCATGACCGTTGCAAGGAAGCAATGGCTGAAGCTGAGAGCATGGGGGTCGATCAGATCCTTAACAGGGCTCTTAACGAAGTGGCCAGTGTAAGTATTCTTTCTCTTGGCCTTTATCTTTCCTTCTTGTAATATAGCCTAACTTTTATTCTTTGACTGTAGGCCATGCTGACAATGACTGCTGCTCGCACCCGCGCCATCGTTAGCATCGAGCAGTCCTGGGAGAAGGTTGCCGAGGAGCTTAAGGCCGCGGAGGCTAGGCATGCTAGGGAGTTGGAGGTGGTCACCCAGCAGAGGGATGCATCGGTAGCAAAACTGGCTGAGAAGCAAGCTTCTCAGGAAACTTTGAGGAAGCAAAGGGATGACTACCTAGAGTCCAGCCAAATCCAATGGTGTGAAGTTAAGAAACTTAGGGAGGAGCATCTCGCTAAGGACGCGACCATTGCTGTTCTCAAAAGCCAGGTGGATCAGCTCAAGCTCACTAATGCCAAGGACCTGGAGAGGTACAAGAATGCGACACTTCGGTGTTTCTACGATTTTTGGAAACACAACTAAGGTGCCAACTTCAGCTACCTCCCAGATGACGCCAGGAATGCCGAGTTAGCTCGCTGTGCTGCTCGGTTGGCTACCGAAGAAGAAAGGGCCAGAGTTCTTGCTTCCCCAAGCAATCAGCCAGTTGCCGGAGCGGAGGGAGAAGAAGCCACTGGGGACGTAGTCAACCAGAATGTTGACCAAGATCCTCCTGCTCCTAATGCTCCTTGAAGTTTTTATTCTTTTTCTTTTCTTTGATTATACGACCCACGGGTCGTGATGTAAAGACTATATTTTATTTTTAATTTTGATGCATGGGCAGCATACTTTCCTTTTACTTAAAACAATTACATCCAAGCAGTACTGCTTGCGATGTAAGAGAATTCTTTTTGACATTATAATATTTTTGCTTATTATAACATCTGTTCGCATGACCGAACTTAGCATGGTACTTTGGCTTGATTTAACAAAATATAAATTTTAAAAATACTCTAAGTACCGTAGCATGCTTTCACTCATTTTGTTCATGTGTTTACATACCTCTTGGTATGCTTTGCTATCGATGTACCTTGTATGCCCCCCAAGTGATTGAGGAGCTTTAGGTCCTTGGTCACTTTCCTTGACCACGACATGTACGAACATTACTGCTCGGTAGGAAATACAACACTTATAATACAGCAAAACAACACACGTAATGAACAAATACTTGTAAATTTTTTTTTACAAAGGTTGGCAAGAATGACTGGCTGCGCACAGTCTCTTATAATTCTCGTATTAAAAATGGACTAAACATGTCTTTATGAGTGATCTTAAAAAGATCTTACACTTATAAGCGATTAGCCATATAACATGGCTAACCCTTTTTCAAAACTTGTAAAAAGTAAAAATTAATACAAGCCAGTCCTTTAAAAAGGACTGCTTATTGATAATACTTGCGCAGGTGTTCTCCGTTCCAGTAGCGTGGAACGAGATCTCCATTTAAGCGTGCAAGCTTGTAAGTGCCTGGATGAAGGAATTCTTCAATCTGGTAAGGTCCTTCCCAGTTTGGTCCGAGTACTCCAGCAGTTGGGTCGCGGGTGTTTAAGAAAACTCGTCGAAGTACTAGATCTTCGGCGTTAAACTTTCTTTCTTTCACTTTTGAGTTAAAATACCAGGCGACTTTTTGCTGGTACGCAGCTACTCGGAGTTGGGCACTTCCCCGCTTCTCCTCAAGCGAGTCTAGGGACTCCATCATCAGTTGACTATTCTGGTCTTGGTCGTATGTGATTTGTCGATGTGAGGGCGGATCTAACTCTGCTGGCAACATAGCTTCATACCCGTACGCCAAGGAAAACGACCAGAGTAGTTCAGGCAGCTGTTCTGGCCATGCTCCTTTGGCGTCTTCGAGTCTTTTCTTCAGGGTATCTTTAAGTGTTTTTTTCACTGCTTCGACTTACCCATTTGCTTGTGAATGTGCGATTGAAAAAAAGCTCTTGAAGATTCCATGTCTTTCGTAGAAGTCTGTGAATAAGTCGCTGTCAAACTGGGTGCCGTTGTCTGAGACAATTTTTCGAGGAAAACCATATCGGCAAACAATGTTCTTGGTGACAAAGTCAAGAACTTTATTGGTCGCTATGGTAGCGAGTGGCTCAGCTTCGGCCCACTTGGTGAAGTAGTCGGCTGCTAGGACTGCGTATTTTACTCCACCCTTTCCTGTTGGCAAGGATCCAATTAAATCTATACCCCATACTGCCAAGGGCCACGGACTCTGCATCTGCTTTAACTCGTTGGGAGCTGCGCACGGGATCTTTGAAAATCTTTGACACTTATTGCATTTTCGCACAAACTCCATTGAGTCTTCATTCATAGTCGGCCAGAAATAACCCTGCCTCATAATCTTTTTTGATAAGCTCTGCCCCCCAGCGTGGTCCCCACAGAAGCCTTCATGTACTTCCCTCATTAGTTCTTTAGACTTTTCTGGTGTAATGCATCTGAGCAGTGGCATGGAGTATCCTCTTCGGTAAAGAACACCATCGACCAGTATATACCTAGCAACCTGTCTTTGAAGAGTTCTGACTTTGTTTCTATCTATTGGTAGTACACCATTTGTGAGATACTCCAAGTACGGTGCCATCCATGTATCCTCCATCTGGATTTCCATAATGGTTTCGTCTGCTCGTATGCTCGGCTCGCATAATCTCTCTACCAACACTATATTTAAAGTGTCAGCGTCTTTTGCACTCGCGAGTTTGGCTAAGGCATTTGCATTTGAATTCTGATCTTGTGGAATTTGCTGGAGGGTATACTTCTTGAATTGCGCCAACAAATCTCTAGTTTTGTTTACGTAGGCCACCATCTTGAGGCCCCGTGCTTGATACTCCCCTAAGACCTGATTCACTACCAGCTGTGAATCACTGTAGATATTAAGCACTTTTATACTCATGTCTTTGGCTAACCTTAGTCCTGCAAGGAGTGCTTCATACTCAGCCTCATTGTTTGATGCGGTGAGATCGAACCTAATAGCACAGTGAAATCGATGCCCTTCTGGCGTTATCAATATCACTCCTGCTCTTGCATGAGATTCGTTGGACGATCCGTCCGTGAATAACTTCCACGAAGGAACTTGAACTTGGGGCTCAGGCGCACTAGGTTCTTCGCGCTGTTCGTCGTCTGGGAGCTCAGTGAATTCAGCGATAAGGTCAGCCAAGACTTGTCCTTTTACTGCGGCTCGCGGTGAATATGTGATATCGAACTGTCCGAGTTCGACTGCCCATTTTAATAAGCGCCCAGCCGCCTCTGGCTTTTGCAGAACTTGCTGAAGGGGCTGGTCAGTTAAGATTGTGATGGGATGGGCTTGGAAGTAAGGACGTAACTTCCTTGAGGCCAAGATTAAGCATTAGGCTAATCTTTTGATTGGAGGATACCTCAACTCGGCCCCGATTAACCTCTTGCTTACATAGTAAACCGCCTTTTGTACGCCTTCTTCTTCTCATACTAGTACCGTACTAGCAGCAAATTCGGTGATCGCCAGGTAAATGAACAAAGTTTCTCCGTCCATGGGTTTTGATAAAACAGGAGGCTGTGTCATGTGGGCTTTTAAGGCTTGGAAAGCCTATTCACAGTCTCCGGTCCATTCGAACTTCTTGTTGCCTCTAAGTAGATTAAAGAAAGGGACGCATTTATCCGTCGACTTGGAAATGAATCTACTTAGTGTGGCAATTCTTCCGGTTAAACTTTGCACATCCTTGATTTTCATCGGCGATTTCATGTCGATCAAGGCTTTGATCTTGTCGGGGTTGGCCTCGATTCCTCTTGAATTAACAATGAACCCCAAAAATTTCCCTGATCCTACTCCGAAGGAACATTTGAGAGGATTTAACTTCATCTTATATTTGTTCAGAACATTGAAACACTCTTGTAAATCCTTTACATGTCCTTCTGCCTTTTTTGACTTTACCAGCATGTCGTCCATGTACACCTCCATATTTACTCCGATTAACTCCTTAAACATGTGGTTAACCAATCGCTAGTAAGTCGCACCAGCGTTTTTCAGTCCGAAGGGCATTACTTTATAACAGTACAACCCTGTATCAGTCCGAAAGCTAGTGTGATCCTCATCAAGGGGATGCATACTGATCTGATTGTATCCTGAGTATGCATCCATGAATGAGAGGATCTCGTGTCCTGCAGTTGCATCGACCAGCTGGTCGATCCTTGGGAGTGGGAAGCAATCTTTTGGGCAGCCTTTATTAAGGTCTGTGAAATCCACACAGGTTCGCCATTTTCCATTAGGCTTGGGAACCAAAACTGGATTAGAGACCCACGATGGATAAAACACCACTCTGATGAACCCATTCTCCTTCAGTCTTTCGACTTCCTCCTTTAAGGCTTTCGATCTATCCTTATCGAGCAGCCTTCTTTTTTCTATTGCACGGGTGGAAAAATCTTGTCAACGTTCAAGACATGGCCGATAACTGCAGGATCTATCCCAGCCATGTCTTTGTGTGACCAGGCAAAAACTTCCTGGTTCTTTCGCAAGAATTCCACCAGTGCTTGCTTCGTTGTTGCTTCTAAATTTGTCCTGACCGTTACAACTTTGGTCGGGTCTTTTTCATCAAGTTGGACCTCTTCCAGGTCCTCGACGGGTCCAACATCTTCCACAAAATCCCCAAAGCAAGGATCCAAATCCCTATCCTCCTTTGGGCAACACCCTATTTCGTGACTCCATCACCGGATTGGGCTTGTGTATCAATTGCCATCTGCAACCTATCTGGGGGAGTACTCTTCGATGTTCCCTTCTTTGCCTTTGTGACTGAGGCGTTGTAGCACTCCCTTGCTTCCCTCTGATTACCCAACACGCGTCCTACCCCTGCGTCTGTCGGGAATTTCATGGCCAAGTGCCATACTGAGGTGACGGCCCGAAGATCAACCAGTACGGGCCTTCCAATGACAACATTGTACACCGAAGGACAATCGACTACTATAAAAGTAGTGAGTAATGTCCTGGTAGCAGGCGCTGTACCTGCTGTCACTGAAAGTCTGATTGACCCTGCCGGGGCGAGTCCCTCACCGGAGAAGTCGTAAATCATTTGGTTGCAGGGCTCCAAGTCCTTAACAGACAACTTCATGCGTTCCGGCGAAGATTTGTACAGGATGTTTACTGAACTTCCTGTATCAACTAGTACTCTCTTCACCATCATGTTGGCAATTTGAACGTCCATGACCAGCGGATCGGAATATGGAAACCGGACAAGCTGGGCGTTGCTATCAGAGAAGGTTATCTCACCATCCTCCGACCGAGCCTTCTTTGATGCCTTGTCCTCCACAGTCATCATCTCGATGTCCTGGTCGTGACGTAGGGTCCGAGCATATCGTTCCCTCGCCTTTCCACTGCTTCCCGCGAGGTGTGGGCCTCCGCAGATGGTGAGTAAAGTGCCAGCTACGGGGTCAGGCTGCAAAGGTGGTGAGCGTTGGCGTGCGGGCGCATGCTCGTTGCCACCTGGAGCCTCTCATTGGGAATTTCCCGAGGCCCGTACATATCTTATCAAGTGTCCTTGTCTAATAAGGAACTCGATTTCATCCTTCAGCTGGTTGCATTCATTTGTATCATGTCCGTAGTCGTTATGATAACGACAGAACTTGGTAGTGTCTCTCTTCAAAATATCTTTTCGAATGGGAGCAGGTTTTTTATAAGGCACATTAGAACTCGTGGCCTAGTACACCTCTCCCCGAGACTCAATAAGTGCAGTGTAGTTAGTGAACCGCGGTTCATAACGATTGCCCTTGGCTCGTTTATTGTCAGAGGTGGAAGGCTCATTATGCAGCTGTTTCCCCCCATTCTTGCCATTTCCATTATCGTTCCCGTTGGGCTTTGACCCATTGGCGGCTTTGGCGGGCTCGACAGTCCTCTATCCTTGCCTGGGGGCTTTCCTTCACTGGCGATGGCATCTTCGAGCTTGATGTAGCGATCAGCTCGATCCAAAAACTCTTGAGTAGTCTTAACTCCATGCTTTCTAAGGCTACTCCACAAAGGCGTGCGGCGCCTAACTCCCGCAGTTAGGGCCATCATCTTGCCCTCATCTCCCACCATTTTGGCTCCAGCCGCTGCTCGCATGAAGCGCTGGACGTAATCCTTCAGTGGCTCTCCTTCTTGCTGGCGTATCTCGACCAGCTGATTTGCCTCAGTTGGGTGCACACGACTTGCATAGAATTGTCCGTAAAATTCTTTCACGAACATCTCCCAAGAAACAATACTTGCAGGAGGGAATTTTGAAAAACCACTCCTGTGCAGCATCAGAAAGTGTTGCAGGAAAGATCCTACACCGAGCGTCTTCAGACACTTTCTGAATGTCCATCTGTATCTCAAACTTGTTGACATGAGATACCGGGTCACCATACTCGTCAAAGTTTGGAAGCGTGGGCATCTTAAACTTGCTAGGAGTTTCTGCCATAGCTATCCTTTGAACGAAAGGAGTGCCTCTTCTCCTGTCGTACTCGATATGAGACGTTCTTCCCCCGACTAGCTGTTGTACTGCCTGGTTCAGGGCATCTATTTGGGCTTGCACGGCTTCGGGAATTGATGGGGCCTCTGGTGCTGGGGGAACGTACTCGTCGTGCCGTTCCTGGCGATCGTTGAGTACGTCTCTTAAATCCTCGTCTCTTCGCCGCTGCTCGCTAGCTCCGAGCCGGTTAACGACGTTATTTTGCCTGGGTTGCCCCCCAACATCACGTCTCTCGGGTTGGCCTTCTCTAGGTGGTGGGCTTCTGCCCCCACCTCTATCTTCATTTCTCCGAATGGCGTTTCCTCTGCCTGAGTCGGTCTCATTGTAACCATGGCCATCTCTGAACCTCAACTGGCTATGGTGGGATCGAATGTTCCCTCGGTTGCCTCCTCGGGCTGGAACTTCCCGAGCGTTAGAGGGTGGCCGGCGTTGGTTGGTAGGTCCCCGAGCATTATCATGCCGTGGGGGGCCCCGGACCGCAGAGCTTATCTCCGAGTTCCTTCTGTTACCAGAAGGACGCTGCCCTCTGCTCGGTGGGTTCGGCTCTTCGCCCCTATGGTGTCTAGGACTGCGGGGCTGTTGTCCGGCCCTATTTTTCCTTGGCTGCGGGGGAATGTCACAACCAGCCTGGGATGGAGGCTTCGCTTCAGGATCCCTTAGCGGGACATCGTCCTGAGGCATTGGTGGTTGCTCGGGCCTCTAGGGGCTCGAGGGCTGGATCGGCGGGCTAGGATTGGGACCCCTTTGGGGTGGCCCATTTGTAGGTTGATCAGGCTGTGAGGCAGGTGCAGCCTGATTCCTAGCTAACTGTAGGGCTGCTTCGAGGGCTGCCATGGCCTCCCTTTGACGGCGGTCCATCTCCGCCTGTCTCTCACTCAGTTCCTGGCGCTGTCGCTCAATCTCTTGTTGCTGCCGCGCCATAATCTCAGCAGAACTTTCCTGGCTGGCCCTCAGATTGGCCAGCTCATCCTGCAATGCCCCCAGGGTATTCCTCAGTGTCTCGGAATCCAGTTCTTCCTCATTGAATTCCAAATGTGGCTCATCTTCAGTCACGTTTGGAGGAGGAGGCGGTTGAGATGGTGCAGCGCCAGTCGCCTGCCCAATCTTCTTTGTGGTTTTCGCCATTAGTGTTTTAACAATATCGTATCAAGCTCTCAATGAAAGCACCAGAATGTTGACCCTGATTTTAGTCAACTGACACGGAGTCAAAAACGTTTGATGTGGATAGATATGTTGGAATGAAAATAATGACAAAAACAATAAAGCACGCAAGAATTTATAGTGGTTCGGCCCCAGAAACTGGTAATAACCTACGTCCACTTGAGCTATTATTGATATGGGATTCAAAGGAGTGATCAAAGAACTAGGGTTCTATGAGTTTCACCAACCTCTGAAGAATAAATAATATATCGTAATGTATTAGCTCTAATTCTCTCGTAAATCTATACTCTTAAGTAATCAAAAAGCCAAAAGTCCCCTCCTTGAACTATCTTTCTCTATTTATAGGCTCAAGGAGGATTACAGTAATTTGTTACAGATATTCTCTCCTAATTAATCGGATCATCACGAATTATTGGAGACAATCTCGGGATTGACTATGATTTTTACAAAATTATCTTGAAATATGCGGAGTGTACGACCAGGCTGGTCGTAAGAAGAACTCAACCGTTATGCTTGCAATATCTTACTGGTCGATACTCTAACATAACTCTGCCAGGTGTCAGCCACGTGTTCAGAAATCTCCTGCCACGTCATCCGTGTCTATTTTTTGGATAACAATCATCATTATGATATTATTATTATTATATTACTATTATTACGAGGAACAATAATGTAATACAATAATCTCTATTTATATATGCTATAGAATAACAAGAACAAAAAGAAAAAGCCATACACAAGTTAGTAAGAATTCAAAAAGTTTCAGAATTTTTGTCAGACAAAAATTGTCTTCTTCTTCTTTTATTTTAACCATGCTCAAGCCATAATCCAAGTTCTTATGTGTTGAGATATACTTGTGATTCCTAAAGTACAACACATGTTCTCTATGTGCCCATACATATCTTAAGGTGTAGAGAACACTCCAAAAGATAGTAATTTGAGTGTTCAAAGCATTAGATAGGAGGATCGATATATATTTTATATATATATATATAAACGAAAAGACTCAAGGACACTTGATAGGCTTCAAGAGGTAAATACTCATGTTCTTGAATATTTTTGTGTATGTTTATATGATATATAAATATATTGTATATTTATATATATGTTGCATGATTAATAATATTGTATGTTAATGTTTCTGTTTGGATATTTTTCTTGATCATATAAATTGTTTATATGAGAGATGGAAATTTTTTGGTGTTATGTAAACTAGGCTCACCACGCCAATTTCCCTGCGCGCTCTGATTGTTTTTCCAACAATTCCCTGTGTCTGCAGAATTATCCCTGGTTGGGTTGGTTCTCGCAAGGTTTTGAGATGACACCGTGGGCCGTTTATCTGCAGCATTTGTCCTGGGCCTTGTTTGAGCTTGTTGGGTCCTTTCTTTAGCCATTTTGGCTGCCGTAATTCCTCGTGGTTCACCCCCTGGTCCTCCGCGGGGGTGTCTGGGCTTCAACTGCCCGTCTTGCCATCTCTTCATTTAGCTGAGTAACTTCGACTAATCTTTCACGCAATCTCTGATTTTTGAGCTCAACCGCTGGTACATACCTTTCAGGATTATAATAATCTTGCTTAGTAGGTTTGGAACTTTGACCAGGATCCCGAGGGGCATTTCGCTCTCTGGGTGACGATGAGGTACTCCCCTCATCAGGACTCTGATCGACGACTGACTGTTTGCCAGGCCTTCGAGGATGCTCCTTAGTGCGTGAAGTATTCAACTCAGGGATTTGTGGAAGTGGTCGCCCACTGGTTCCAGGGATATTCAAAGCCGCCATTGTTGTCAAATGAAAGGTTTGTAAAGAATTGCTTAATGCTCTCAATGAAAGCACCAAACTATTGATATCGTTTTTCGTCAACTAAATTAATTAGAGCAATTAAACAATTGATATAGGAAGAAAATAAAAGAAAGAGAATTTTACGTGGTTTAATAGTTAAAATCTACCTATGTCCATGAGTCACTTTTATTAAGGTATACGTTAAAGCTTTGAGAGAAATTTCACAGAGCGTTCTCAGTACAAGATTGTGCGTGAGTACAAAAGACTGAATTCAGGCTATTTATAGACCCTGTTACAAGAATAGTCTTTCCTTAATTCTAGGGAAGTTACAACATAATATTCAAATTCAAAATCAAATGAATATTTGAACAATACAACTTAAATGCATTATTTAAATAAGGATCTCATAAAAATAGGGATGTTATACACGGTTTATCCTAATCCAATATAAATAGAGATTTTCTAACAACATCTCTGTGTATTTGTTTAACGCGTATTCGAGCTGGTACGCTGCTTCAATACGCTTTCGAGATCATACGTAGCTTCGAGCATCGTTCTAGTTACTGTCACCTCCTTGCTTGATTAGTTTGTCAAACTCATCTTTCGGAGGAAACTCCTGCTTTGGAGCCTGCAACTCATGCTCGAGTGCCTCTGACATAGCACCTTGGAACTTTATGATCATTTGCCTAAGTATCATGTTGAATATTATTAATTTCGAGTTTATTTCCTTGGAACCTACATTTTGAGGTTGTTTATTTATTATCGAAATTTGGGTATAACACCATTGGAGTTGCTCTTAAAAACAATTTTCTTAAAACAACAATAATATGTGTTCCAAAGATTCAATTTTTCTTTAATTTAAATTAATATTATTTCAGTGAAATTTGAATGTTTGTTAGTTTTTTTTACTGGGTTAGTATTAAGTTTAAGTTTAGTGTTTTCAATTTTTTTAATTATAGGATTTTGTTTAAAATTTTTATTTTTTATCAATAAAAATATATATTTTTAATAGTTTAAAAGTTTTTTTTAATTGATTTTAATTGATTTTTTTTATTATTTTTAAGATTTAATTTCATTTTTTAAAGAATTTAGTTAAAAATAATTAGTTTAGATTAATTGTCACATACATTTTTTTTTTGTATTTTTTGGCTAGGGAATACACTTTCATTTGCTACACACTGGCTTAAGCGGTTAGATAAATGAGTGGTATTCAAATTCAATCGTTGAAGAGTGTTAGCAACAGCCTCTTCTTTCAACTTTTGTCCCTAAAAAAAAATATATACATATATATATCAGAGTATTTTTTTTTCCAATTTTTTTTATGATAGTATTCGTTGTAGTTACTACATCATTCTTGTAAATTTTTGAAAAATTCTGAATAATTTACAGTGCTAAAGATAGAGTTCTTGGTATTCTGGTTCACCATGCTTGTTCGAAAAAAATACAAACATGTTTTCGACATTGTAAACTATTCAGAATTTTTTCAAAAATTTGCAAAGATGAAGTTGAAACTACAACGAAACTACCATGAAAAAAAATTGGAAAAAAAAACTTTAGTATGTGTTTTTGGAGTGGGGTTATAGGAGTTATTTTTAGTGAAAATAGAAAGAAAACTTACAAATATTTGATAATAAGTATTTTTACTCAAATTTTGTTTAATTGATAGATACTTTTGTACATTGAAAATAGGGTAAATATCATTTTGGACCTTGTGTTTTACAAAAGTTACCGATCGGATCCCGTATTTTGTTAAATGACAATTCAGACCTTGTGTTTTGCAAAATAGAACAAAATGGTACCATAGACCTGATTTTGGTCAAACTTTTTTTTAAATATGACTAAAATGCCCCCATATTTTATAAATTAGCCAACTTAATAATATTAATATAATGGTATTAAATTAAAAATTTATAAAATATAAATAAAATAATTAAATTCAATTGATTTTAAAATATAAACTAATTAAAAAATAAAATAAAACTTAAAACAAAATCAAAATTAAAATTAACCCCTCTCTCTTCTCTTCCTATAAGCCCTAGCCGCCCCTCCATGTATTCAGGGTAAGATAGCGTTAGCTCCAATCTCCGTCCACCAGACCAGCCGCCCACAAAAGCGATTGCCCAGACCCATCATCGAGCAATTGCCTAGACCAACGATTGCCCAAACCCACTATTGTGTAGCCGCCTAGACCAGCGAGTCTCAGCCACCATCCCCGCCATTCAATAGTCACTACTTGATCGGATGATACCATATTAAGTTCTGCAAAATCATTAAGGAGTTTCCTGATCTAGTTCCAAAAACAAAATGAACATTGACTCTTTTGTTTCCACTATGCTTGCTCTGGATTCTACTTGATTCAGGGGCTTCATTTTTTGTTCTGGTGTATTGTTATGGTTTTTTTGTTTTGATAGACAGTTAGGGATGCACATTTTCCCCAGGGCCCCGTCCCTAATGGGGCGGGAAATCCCCTTCTAAATGGGAACGGGGCAGGGACAGTGATAATTTTCAATCACTGAATGTCAAATGGGGCAAGGATGGCACTCCTCGCCCCAACGGGCATCGTTTAAATTATTATATATTTTTATAATATTTTATATGCATTTTATATCTTTCTTTATGCGTTATTGTATTATATTAGTAATTTTTTAAATATTTTTAATTTTATTTGGGATCATGTTTAGTATTTTAAATCATAATTATTGTGCAGTATTTTAATTTAAATATAATTTACTATTTTTATATTAAAATTTCAATCTAAAATTAATTTTTTAAATAAATGGGTTCTCTTAGGGATTCCCCGCCCCAATAGGGAATTCCCCACTACATTCCCAACGGGGAATAAGCGGGGATGGGGAGAGGACGATGATAAAAAGTATAAATGGGGATGGGGATAGAGAAGCACTCCCTGCCAATTCTCTACCCCATGTGCATCACTATAAACAGTGGTGTTGTTTCCTTTGGCGTTGGGGCCTGGTATTTCAATGAAGTTCTTTGCCCCTTCGGTTGAAGGGGTTCTTCCAACAAAAAAGTACCCTGTCTTTGCTTAAATATTTCTAAAACTATTTGACCAATTTGTTGTAGATTGTGATGAATTTTTGGGTTCAACTTATTGTTTAATTTAAGACATTTTTGTGTTCGAGGTCGTGTTGGGATGCATCTCTAGGTTTGGGATCATGTTAAGATGCATTTTTGGGTTCTGGGTCTTGTTAAGATGCATTTATGGGTTCAAGCTTCAGGGTCTTACGGGATATTATGATCAAGAAAACTTAAATTTTAAAGGAAATGTAGAACAAATCCCATCAAAGCCCAAAACCGTGGTCGAATCAGAGAGACCCAGCTCGAACTCACGACGACCCAGAGACCACCTCCACCTTTATTCGATGACGAAAACCTCCACCTCCATATGTAGCCTAGATTCACACTGGCCCAACCCCACCTCCATTCGAAGTAGAATCAAGAAGGAGGAAGCCTAGTTCCACAAAAATAAAAAGCCTAGATCTAAGAGTGAGAAAGCATCGATAAATGAAGAAGAGGAATATTGTGGAAATTTAAGGTTAGGGTTTGTTCATGGAAGAAGAAAGAGTAGGAGAGTAGTTTCGGATTAGTGATTTCTTAAAAACAAGTATTTCATAAATTTGAATATTGATTTTTAAATGCATTTTATTCTTTATTTAATTTTTAATTCAATAACATTTTATTAACATTATTAAATCAACTCATTTATAAAACTGAAGATATTTTAGTCATATTCAAAAAGATTTGACCAAAATTAAATTTAAAGTATTATTTTATTCTATTTTATAAAGTTCAAAATCTAAATTATTATTTAACAAAATATAATATCTAATTAATAACTTGCACAAAAGAAAGGTCCACAGAACTCATTTGCAAAATCGATCCTAGAGTTTTAGGATAATTTATTTAAAAGCAGCTGTGCATTATTTAATTACGTACGAACGCCGCCGCTAGTCTAGTCAATTGGATTCATTTAAAGGAAAATGTTGGACCAATCACAAAGGAACTTTCTCTTTCAAAAGTCTACAAGTAGTAATTAACCCGTGGATTTTTTTTTAAGACCCAACTTCAGGATTAAAAATGCCTTGTTTTGACAAGTCATTAGGTTAGTAGAGGTAACTAGGTATCGATCTGTCAGAAGATAAAAATAAAATAATTTAATAAAATTCGGTAGTTTTTTTAATATATATTCCAGGATATTAATTAGACTTCGTTGATTTTTTTAATTATTTTTTAATATATTTCAGGATATATTAAAGTTTAGTATTTTTTTGTATTTTCTTAGTTAATATTTGATTTAAATTGAAATAAAACATGAAGATGGATTTTTTTTAAGTCATTCTAAATTTCTAAGCGATTTTGTCCATTTAAAATGAATGGAGTATTTTTGTATTTGTTATCACTACAAGAAGAAGCATTTACACCGATGACTTTTGTCGTCGCTGTAGATCAAGAAAACGTCGCTGTAGGTCCGTATGTGTAGTAATCTACAGCAACGGCAAAACACAGTCGTCGCAGAAATGATTTACTACAGCGACGATATGTTAGTCACAGTAGGAAATCTTTTTTTTATTGGACTGGGATATTGCGACGACATGTCGTTGCTGTTGGTGATGCAAAATTTGAATTTAAAAAACTCCTACAGCGACGACATGTGGTCATTGTAGGTCCGTCGACCGCCCCATCTACAGCGACGATATGTCGTCGTTGAAGAGTGTGTGAGTTTATATGCCTTCAGCGACGCCATATCGTCGCTGTAGTGTCACGAAAACTCAGATTTTCGTGTTCAGCGTGCACCCTATGGCGATGACATGTCGTAGGTACAATTTAATTTTTTTTTTTAAATATATTGATTAAATTTTATTTAATAAAATATTAAATATTAATTAAATAAATAAATAAAACCAACTTATTTAATTAAATAATAAAACCAATTTATTAATTAAATAATAAAACTAATTTAACAATATTCATAGTCTCCAAAATATAAGATAACAAAACATAAGTAGTATTGTCACCAAAATAAAAAAAATAACACAAAATATTAATAATTTAAAAATAGTATTATAATAAAACTAAATGTCATCAAAATCAATTCCAAAGCCATTATCGCTGGGCTGTTGTGGTGGCTGTGGTGATTGTTGTTGTGGCTGCTGTGGTTGAAAGCTTCCCATCATGGACTGTATCATATTCATGTCCAAGTTGACAGAATGAAATTGTGGAGCTTGGATGTTTGGATTCGTTGCTTGCAAAAAATGTTGCATTTGTTGGAAGTTGTTGTTTTGGGTCATAAATGCTTGACTGAAGTGTTGAATCATGGGCTGGAAAGCCTCAGGTGGTATCGTTGGAGGGCCAATTGAGGTGGACGGAAACGGTGATGCCTCTGATTGTGAAGATGATTCGGTGGGGCTTGAGGCAAAGGTACTAGTTCCCTTCAATTTGCATCCAATACCTCGATTGTGGCCATGACGTTGACCAAGTACCTTTGAGATGACTTGTATCTCATTGACAGTGGCACTTCCTACTTCAGATTCAGATTGAGATTATGTCTGGAGTTCTTGCTACAAGGCATCCTGCAGTTTAGAAACAAGACAATTACTACATAATATAATTGGATAATATACATATATACAAAACTTAAAAATTTACTTACACATGCATCCTTAGCATTTGTATTCACCCATCTACGTGTCAGATGATTGTGCATATCATGGAACGTATCAATAATGTTGGGCAATTCCTTAATATGAAATCATCATCGTCATTGATGAAATCATCATCCACATCCGGAACAAATTGAGACGTTTCCCCAATTATGCTAGTGTGACCAGGTCGATCTAAATACATAATCTTCAACTCTCCTAATTCCATAGTGGGTACAAAATTTGATGAAGTGCTATTCTGGGTCATAAAGGCTTGACTGAAGTGTTGAATCATGGGCTGGAAAGCCTCAGGTGGTATCGTTGGAGGGCCAACTGAGGTGGACGGAAACGGTGATGCCTCTGATTGTGAAGATGATTCGATGGGGCTTGAGGCAAAGGTACTAGTGCCCTTCAATTTGCATCCAATACCTCGGTTGTGGCCATGACGTTGACCAAGTACCTTTGAGATAACTTGTATCTCATTGACAATGGCACTTCCTACTTCAGATTCAGATTTAGATTCAGATTGAGATTGAGATTATGTCTGGACTTCTTGCTGCAAGGCATCCTGCAGTTTAGAAACAAGACAATTATTACATAATATACATATATACAAAACTTAGAAATTTACTTACACATGCAACCTTAGCATTCGTGTTCACCCATCCACGTGTCAGATGATTGTGCATATCATGGAACGTATCGATAATGTTGGGCAATTCCTTAGTATGAAATCATCATCGTCATTGATGAAATCATCATCCACATCCGGAACAAATTGAGACGTTTCCCCAATTATGCTAGTGTGACCAGGTCGATCCAAATACATAATCTTCAACTCTTCTAATTCCATAGTGGGTACAAAATTTGATGAAGTGCTACTATGCACAACATCAACCTCGTTATCATCATCAATACTTGGATGATCCCAGATCTTTCGATGATTGACTTCTTCTACTACCTTCTAATTTTTGTTTCTTGAAGGATCTTCCAAGTAGAAAGCTTGTTTTGCTTGAGTGGCGAGAATAAACTGATCATTTTTGTACCATTCAGAATTAATCATGATACTAGTTATGTTATTCTCACTCACATTTCGACCCTTGCTTGCATCCGTGTTGAACCATTTGCATCAAAACAATACTACTGAGTAACCATGGGAATATCATAACTCTACAATCTCCTCAAGTTGGCCATAGAAAGTGAAACCATTGGTTCCTGATACCGAAACTCCACTATTTTGAGTGGTACATCTTTCGTCACGAGTATGGACAAAAAACTTCACACTGTTAACAATGCAAGCCGTGTAGGAGTATGCATTCTGATTGGACCCGTTTGCTAAAGCAAATAATTCATTAGTACACTCAGTTGACTGTACTTGTCACAAACGACCCATCTATAGAGTATAACACAAAAAAAGAAAACACAATGAAATGAGTATTAATCAATACGAATTTCGTAAGAATTCTACAATTTTGATAATTTACCTTCAATTTAAACCAGATAGGGAAATCTTTTTAAAGATTTATGTTTGAATTTTCTCGAAGGCATTCACTGTATAGTACAAGGATAAGGTAAGATAACTGTTTTCCATGAATTAAATTTAATGAATTCATATATGTGTTGAGCTACTTACTCCATATATGGTTGGATTTAAGAGCAATTGTTGAGTACAAACCACTCCGCTTCTTTTTGATGAAGATAGTCAAGTGATATGATTTTCTTTTTGCTACTTGGATGGCATTGTGATTCAAAAACTGACAATTGTCTTTTAGGAATAACAACATCCGCTTTTCTTTCTGAACGATTAAATTTAGTCTGTACGCCCTGAAGATATTACGAACAAAAAGTCAAAGTTTATCGGCAACACAACCTGTAACGCCCTAAACTCCAGGGACTGTTACAGTGCACATTGCAAACAGTGCTAAACTCGCTATTCGAGTCATTTGGCCATAAACATGTAACTAAGTATGATTAGCAGTTTAGGGATTAAATTTTTTGGTTAAGACATAACGTTTCACTAGAACGTTTATTATATACATTGGGATCCCAAAAATATAATTTAAAGGTTTATTACAACAAAATATTTACAACTAGCCGATCTAAGTGGCAAAACAGGGTTTAACCCTAGTTCCTCTCCTTCAAACCTCGGTCGTGGCAGTCGAGCAGCTGCATATGTACACATCGTCACCTAAGCTCTCCAACTCAAGGATGGTCCAGCTTTCTTTTGCCTTTACCTGCACCATATAGCACCCATGAGCTGAAGCCCAGTAAGAAAACTCAATATGCTCATGAACAGTCATATCATGATATCAAATCATATCTGGCATGCCTAGCAACATAGCTTTATTCAAGCATGCAAATAAGTTTAAAAAATGCTGGGGTATCAAGGATAAGAAATCTTGCCCTTCTGATTGGATGATTATCAAGTCAATCCTAATCAGATGAGTGTTTCAACACTTGAGGTTATGGTAAACCATACTGAGTGACCAACAAGCAAGTCACTACGGTGCTTAATACCCAAAGCCATGCACATGATGATCAAAATGATCATACAGAGCTTATAGCTCTGAACAAATGAGTGAATATCACTTAGAGGTTCTGTTAACCATACTGAGTGTCTGACAAGCAAGTCACTATGGGGCTCAGTTCCCATAGCCGTGTAGCGAAACCGTTACCTGGTCTTTCCTGCAATGGCTCTAATCAGATGAGTGACTGATGGGTAGTCACTAGCTTAAACAGATGAGTGACTGATGGGTAGTCACTAGCTTAAACAGATGAGAGACTGATGGGTAAGTCTCTAACTTAACAGATGAATGACTGATGGGTAAGTCACACAAGCGCTTTTAGTTTTCATCGAACTTGAGGTCGATCCGCCATTGTAATGCCCCAAATTTCCTAATAAGGTTTAGGACCTTGATTAGGAGGCCGTGAGGACCATAATTGATTTATTATGCTATTTGATGATAATATGCATGTTTAGGTGTATTAAATATGCATGTGAACCCATTTGTGATTAATTGGGTGATTTTCATATTTTGGCCATTTCGGGCATTTTTGGCATATATGTGAAATGGGCGTGGTGCTTTATTATTATTTGGTTATGCCAGGGTTACCTAGCACAAGACGATCCTAGGAGGTAAGCTAGTGGGAAAGTCACAACGGGGTTTAAGCTTGACTTAGAGTAAGTCAAGGGGTATTTAGAGCATTACCGGGTTATTGGGTAATAAGAATTAATATTTGGTGATAAATTGGGAGTTAGTAAGACCAGGGGGAAATTTTGGAAGTTTTGACTATAATGTCCCCGGGGGTGTTTTCGGGACCCCGAGCATTAGGTTTTATTGGAAGCTACTTAAGCTTGAAGTAACCTTTTAAGAAAGAAAAGAAACGTTATGTACGTTCTCTCTCCCTAAAGTTCCCTTTTCGTTCCCGATCACATTTTCGAAGATAACTTGAGTTCTAGGACTCGGAATCAAGCGAGGATCGAGGCATAGCAATCCTAAGGAGAATTAGAAGCTTATTAGCCGGAGGATTTAGTTGGAAACAACTCAATCAGAGGTAATTCAAGTTTTAAGTTTTAAGTTTTTAAAGTTTCTAAGCTTAGAATCGGACCTTGTGAATTGTTGAGTTTTTGGTTGGTTTGAACCTTGGGTTTTGGTGGTTTTGGACCATTGGGGAGTTTGGCAACTTTGATTTAATGATTTTGGAATGTTTAGACATGTTTTAGGGAGGTTTTAAAAGGTTAAAACGAAGGAAAAATGGCTGCCCCGAAGTTGGGCCGCGACCCTGTTCTCGAGCGCCACGGCCCTTGATGGAGGGCGTCGCGGCCCTTGCCTCAGAGAACCCTAGGGGCCGCGGCCCAAGGTGCTAGGGCCGCAGCCCTTGCCCTGTTTTCACCCCGTTTGCTCGTTTTGACCCCGGGAACATGGTTTTAGGCCTCGGGATCATTCCTACTATCCGGATTAGTGGGGATTGATGTCTTGGAGGCTAAGTTTTAGTTCAAGGGTTGATTTTAGAACTTGAACTCATTGGATCACCATTTGTGGTTGTGACTAGGTTAACACTAGAGGCTTGGATCAGGATCGTGCTTGTGGCTC
Source organism: Humulus lupulus (assembly GCF_963169125.1). NCBI lineage: Eukaryota > Viridiplantae > Streptophyta > Magnoliopsida > Rosales > Cannabaceae > Humulus > Humulus lupulus. The sequence goes on along the minus strand of NC_084800.1, from coordinate 44,367,401 downwards.
ATTTGTTGGTAACCTGTGCTTGGACCCAAGGTAAGAAAACTGCACCCCATGTGTGACATGCATGGTTATGATTGATGCATGTTGGATGTTTAAATGTAAACATGGATAGCATAATGAATGCTTGGCAATCTTGCCCATTCGCATATGATTATTGTTGAGGCATGCTGGATGATTAAGTGTGATGCATGTGATGCACGAGAAACATGTGATTATGGCATGCCATGAACGATGAATATGAGATTGGTCAGAGCTTGAGTCTCTGTGTTTGTGCATGATCATAATTATGCTAGCAACTGTTTAGTAAGCATGCTGAATGCCCTGTTCTTGGATAATTGGCATATGATACACATTGATAGCATTGCTTACTCGTGCATGGTACTGACAAATTAGTCAGATTTGGCAAAGGTGCTAGTATCAACTGTGAAGCTGTGACTCATTAGTCAGGTTCGGCAGTGGTACTGGGCACTGGTCACACAGGGCTGACTCATTAGTCAGAATTGACAAAGGTGTTGGTATCAACTGTGAAGCCGTGACTCACTAGTCAGGTTCGGCAGTGGTACTGGGCACTGGTCACATCGTGCTAACTCACTAGTCATGACAACCCTAGTGTGTTTAGTGCAAGCTATGTCGATTGGACCAAATCGACCCTCTGCATTGAATGACTCAAAGAGCATTAATGCAGGACCGACCTCAAGTTCGATGAACATAAACAAGCGTCTATCTAGCCAAAGGCTAGTCATTTAGAGCCAGAGCCAGAGCCAGCGAGCCCCATGACTGTTAGGTCACATGGCTATGGGTACTGGCCCCTTAGTGACATGCTTGTCTGTCACTCATTTGATAAGAGCCATTGCGAGAAAGCCTAGGTAACGGTGTTGTTACACGGCTATGGGCACTGGGCCTCTAGTGACTTGGTTGTTAGTCACTCAGTATGGTTTACCAGGACCTCAAAGTGATATTCACTCATCTGATCAGAGCTATGAGCTCTGTATGATCATTTTGATCATCATATGCATGGCTTTGGGCACTGGAGCCCCAGTGATTTGCTTGTTGGTCACTCAGCATGGTTTACCAGAACCTGTTGAAGGTTAGAGGCTTACCCAACAGCCAGCCTTCCATTTGAATTAGTGACTTGCTTGTCAGTCACTCACTCAGTATGGTTTACCAGAACCTGTTGAAGGTTAGAGGCTTACCCAACAGCCACCCTTCCACTAGAATTAGTGACTCGCTTGTTGGTCACTCAGTATGGTTTACCAGAACCTTAAGTGTTGCGACACTCATCTTATTAGGATTGACTTGATAGTCCTTCAATCAGAAGGGCAGGATTTCTTATCCTGGATACCCCAACATCTGTTTGAATTCATTTGCATGCTGAATAGAGCTATGAATGCTAGGCATGCCAGATATGATTTGATATCATGATATGACTGTTTATGAGCATATGAGTTTTCTTGCTGGGCTTCGGCTCACGGGTGCTTTGTGGTGCAGGTAAAGGCAAAAGAAAGCTGGACCATCCTTGAGTTTGAGAGCTTAGGTGATGACGTGTACATATGCAGCTGCTCGACCAATACTTGGGCGAGGTTTGAAAGTGGAACTAGGGTTGAACCCTGTTTTGCCGCTTAGAACGGCCTGTTGTAAACACTTTCTTGTAATAAACTCTGAAATTATATTTTTGGGACCCCAATGTATACAGTAAACGTTCTAGTGAAACGTTAAACCTTAACCAAAGTTTTTAACCCCTAAACCACTAGTCACGCTTAGTTACACGTTTATGGCCAAACGACTCGATTAGTGAGTTTAGCACTGCTTGCAATGTGCACTGTAGCGGTCCCTGGAGTTGAGGCGTTACAGCCATTAATGCTCTTGTTGAGTCATCTAATGCAGAATGTCGATTAGATCTAATCTTTTATCGGCCCTGCGTTCATGACGCTTATGCCGTTACTGGCTCCCAGGTCGGTAACACACGACCAATGCCAAATCTGAGTGATCAGGGCCATGCACAAGTAAGCAATGCTACCAAACATATATCATATATCTAATATCCAAATACAGGGCATCCAACATACATACAGAGGCTCAAGCTCTGAACAATCTCATATTCAATATTCATGGCATGCCCTAATCACATGTTTCTCGTGCATCACATGCATCATATTTAAACATCCAACATGCATCCAGAATAGCCATGCATGTCACATATAGGGTGCAGTTTTCTTACCTTTGGTTCAAGCACAGGTTACCAACAAACGAGCCACAAGCACAATCCTGATTCCAAGCCTCTAGTGATAACCTAGTCACAACAAAAAATGGTGATCCAATAAGTTCAAGTTCTAAAACCAATCCCAGAACCAAAACCTAGCCTCCAAGACATCAAACCCCACCAATCCGGGTAGTAGGAATGATCCCGAGGCCTAAAACCAAGTTCCCGAGGTCAAAACACTCAAACGGGCTCAAACCTGCCCAAGGGCTGCGGCCCTAGAACCTTGAGTCGCGGCCCCCAGCCTCACCAGGAGAAAGGGCCGCGGCGCCCAGCAAGGCCAAAGCCCTCCTCCTGCTTCTTCGAGCTAGGGCCGCGACCCAACTTCGGGCCAGCCATTTTTCTCCGTTTTCAACCTTTTAAAACCTCCCAAAAACATACCTAAACACCCCCAAATCCAAAAATCAAAGTTTTTAAACATCCCCATGATCCAAAACCCATAAAACCTAAGCTTCAATTCAATAAAAAACTCATCAAAACACAAAGTCCAATTCAAGCTTAAAACTTTTAAAAAAACTTAAAATTAAAACTTGAATTACTTTCAATTGAGTTGTCCCCCACTAAATCCTTCAGCTAAAAAGCTTCTAATCTTCCCTAGGATCGCTATGCCTCGATTCTCGCTTGAATCCGAGTCCTAGAACTCAAGTTACCTTTGAAAACACAATCAGGAGACGAAAATGAAACTTTGAGGGAGAGAGAACGTACAAAACGTTCTTTTATTCTTTTAAAAGGTTACTTCAAGCTTAAGTAATTTCAAATAAAACCTAGTGCTCGGGGTCCCGAAAACACCCCTGGGAACATTATAGTCAAAACCTTCGCAATTTCCCCCTGATCTTACTAACTCCCAATTTATCACCAAATATTAATTCCCATTACCCAATAACCCGGTAATACTCTAAATACCCCTTGACTTATTCCAAGTCAAGCTTAAATCCCATTGTGACTTTCCCACTAGCTTACCTCCTAGGATCGTCTTGTGCTGAGTAACCCTAGCATAACCAAGCAATAATAAAGTACCACACACATATCACATATATGCCAAATATGCCCGAAATGGCCAAAATATGAAAATCACCCAATTACTCAAAAATGAGTTCACATGCATATTTAATTCACCTAAACATGCATATCATCATTTAATAACACAATAAATCAATTATGGCCCTCCCGACCTCCTAATCAAGGTCCTAAACCTTATTAGGAAATTTGGGGCATTACAACTATCTAACCTATCCCAAAATTTAAAATCTTCTATGACCAACATTAGCCGTCTTCCCAATTACCCGACATGAAGGAGTGTCTTCGTTGCATGAAGGGCATGCCATATATCCTTGGCCACTCCAACCACTACGAGCTGGAAAATCATTGATAGTCTATAATAGTGCTGCACGCATTCTGAATACACTGTTCGTTGCAGCATCTCTGGTTTGAACTCCTTCATCTCACAACTCCTTCAATTTGTCTACCACAAGCTTCAAAAAGACATCCATGTCCTTCCCAGGTGATTTTAGACCGGGAATCAATAAGGTCAACATGAATGATGACTCTTTCATGCACAACCAATGAGGCATATTGTAAGTGCAAAATATTACCAGCCACATGCTGTAAGATAGACTCATGTTACCAAATGGATTAAAACCATCACCTGCCAAACTCAATCAAACGTTTCTGGGTTCTTTGGAAAAATCAGGATATCTGGAATCAAATTGTTTCCAAGCACCCTCATCAAAAGGATGGTGCATCACACCATCTTCTTTCGACTGTCCCGTACTATGCCAGGTCATATCATTTGCTGTATGCCTTGAACCATAAAGCGCTTTAGCATAGGAGTCAAAGGGAAGTACTGCAACACTTTGTGGGAGACTTTTTTCCCCTTAGTGTCTTTGTCAACCCATCGGCTTTCACCACATACAAGAAAACTCTGTTTTTGGGAATTCTCCTTCTAGAACAAACAACAGTCATACTTGCAAGCATGAATTGATTGATAACCTAACCCTAACTTCCTCATTTTTTTCTTAAACTCATAAAATGAAGCCGGAATCTTATTCTCCTTCAGGAATGCAAATTTCATAAACTTCAAAAGTTCATCAAATGAACTATTTGTCCATTTATTCATAACCTTCATGTGCATCATCTTCCCCAAGTAGTTCAAGGAAGACAACCAAGTACAACCAGGGTATAACTCAGCTTCGACCTCTTGAAGCAGGTCATCAAATTGATTCTCCACACTATTGCCACCACCATATAAAATTCCTTCATTTACGCCTTCTTCATTAGTGTCTTGTTCACCAATAACATCATTGATGATGTCAATCATCTCATCAGTCACTGGACCCCGTCGTCCACTATTGAAGGCATATCAACTTCACCGTGGTAGGTCCACTTCACGTATCGCTGCAGAAACTCATATCTGTGTATGTGAGCCTCCACCACACCCAGTTTTTGATTCAGCATATTGACACACTGAGCGCATGAGCATTTGACTTCTCCCGAAGCATTCACATGATTCTTGACCATTTGTGTAAATCGTCTATTAGTTATCCAACTCTTGTCAATCGTCATAACTGATTCAATTGGAAAATAAATTTTCACAATGTGATAATCATAAATAACTACCTTTATTTGCTAATAATTTTTTTTTATCGCAAGACACTAATTTTTTCAAATAAATTGTGAAATCTTATTGAATCTTATGAATAAATTATTAAATTTTATGAATATATATTATAAAATTTAATAATTTATTATAAAATTAATTAAATATACAAATATTTAATAATAAATTTATAAACTTACCATTAATGATTATTATTAATGTCCAATTAAAATAACAATAAAGTTTTATAATTGTAAAATTATTTTTTTAATTTCCAATTTATGATTTTTTTTTATAAATTTGTATTAGTTGCTTTAAAATTAATTAAAAAATTTAATCACACTAACTTTAAAATTGTTTTGTAATGTTTAATATTTCTAAATTTACTAAAATTTCGGCAGCATAACAGTTGTAATCCAACCTATCCCAAAATTTAAAATCTGCATAAAAACTACAAAACCAGTCCCAAAACATACATATACTAATTATAAAACATCTAATTATATTAATATAACCTACCTTACAATTTAAAAATACACTTCACATTCACATTTATATAAATCAACATATTCAACTAATATCTAACATAACATTTACTTAAATTAAATTAAAATAACATATCAACATTATATATCTAAAATAACAAATTACACAACTAACATATTAACATTTAATGACATTAACATATTTAATATTATCTATAATACCCAATTACACAATTTACATATTAATCAATTACACAATTAAATTAACATATTAACATATTTACCACTGTCTAAAATATACAAATCTAAAATGAAAAACAAAATTCAACACTATAGAAACAAATCAGTCACACACTTAAAAACATAATTTAAACATTAATCAAACACAAAAAAAATTAAAAGTAATAACAATACCCAAGACTTGGGGATTATCCAAAGGCGTCTCTAGCTAAGGATGATGCTCCACTACTCCAATCTAAAAAGAAAACAAAAAAAAAAACATTTCAAAAACACATTTCTACTAAATACTAAATACATAAATATTTAACAAAAAATACATTTTAAAGACTAAAATAGATAGAGATTGGGTTTAGATTACCTAACCTTGGAAGAAATGGGCAAGAATTAGACTAGGGGGCGTTGGATCGGCGAGGGGCGGTGATTCGTCTCTGGTTTGGCAGAGAAATTTTCCAGAAAATGAAGAAGGCTCGGACTAGGAGGTTATATCGTTGTGACCTATAGCGACGAAACCAATCGTCGCTGATATCAAACGCACCGTTTCACTCAAACGGTGAGACCCTACAGCGACGACATGTCATCGCTGTAGGATAGTGAATAGTACACGAATCCCCTCGTGTGCTACGCGTCTACCCTACCGTTTTTGGCGGTTCACTTTCCCACCGTTTCACTTAAATTTTTTGGCGGTTCACTTTCCCACGTTTTTTTGGTCCTATAGCGACGACATGTCGTCGCTATAGAGTACAAAATAACTTATCAGTGGATTAAATTGGACCCTATAGCAACGACATGTCGTCGCTATAGGGAGAGAAAAATAGGCAAGCAACTCTTGGCGGTTAAGTTCCCTCCCTATCCTATAGGGACGACATGTCGTTGCTCTAGAATAACATATTTATCTCTTTTTTTTTCCACAATGACTCTATCGCGACGACAAGTCGTCGCTATAGGGGGTGCAAATAGGCAACCAACTCTGGGTAGTTAAGTTCCCTGAGCATCCAACAATGATGACAGGTCGTTGCTATAAACAAAAATATTTTCCTCTTTTTTTTTTTATGAAGACCCTACAACGACGATATGTCGTTGCCATAGAGTCAGTCCCCGCCTCATGTTCCCTCCAAATTCTTGGTACCCTACAGTGACAACGCATCATCGCTGTAGGGTATCAGGAATTTGGATGGCCTGATCGTGTGTTGTTGACGACCCACAACTTATTTTTTTATAATTTAAGAAAAAATAATTTTTCGTGGATTTTGCCTACATATAGCGACGACTTTGGATTCGTCGCAATAGATGTCGTCGCTGTAGAGTCTTTTTCTTGTAGTGTATGAGTATTTTGATATTGTGTTGATTATGATTTTAGTCATTATAAAAAAGATGTTTTTATGGTTAAAATGATGTTAAAATTTTGTTTTGTGTGAGTGTTTAGATTTGAGTATTTAATATAAATTATAATTTAAATTTATATAATTTTTTTTTCTTATATAATAGTTGTGATAATAAAATTAAGGGTTTGTCCATGGTGCCCTATTTTTTTTAGTTTTCCACTGAATAGTTATAATTCTAATTTTTTATGGCGATTTATATTATATTTATTTATAATTTTCCACAAAATTTTGAGGAATTTTGAATATTTTATTATGTTAAAAACAGAGTTAAAGTATCATGTTTCACATACGTAAATATATGTATATAAAAAGACACGTATGCATCAAGCTAGTTGAACCCTATTTTCAGCCTACTAAATTATTTAAAATATTCTGAAAGATGTTCTATAAAACTAATGAAAGTGTATATCGTCATTTAAAAAAATTAAGATTATAACTATCACGTGCCTAAAATAGAAGGAAACAAACCCTAACGGTTTGAATTCCAAAAATTGAGATTATAAATATTTTCCCTTTTAGATTTTGGATGAGTTTGAATTCTAAAAAAAATGAATTTATTAAATATTATTTTTTATTTAAAATTTTGAATATAAAAAGAAAAAGAAAACTATAAACAAATATTAATATATTTTTAGAACAAATGTTTTCCATTGAATACTATGAAAAATTGGCAAGCAAAACAATCCATCACATGTTTGATGCATAGCAAGAGTCGATATTTTAATTTGAAAGATATATACTTTTTATTATTTTATTTATGGAGTTAATATGAGTGTTTTTATGTTTACAAAACATCCTGTATAAGAGAAATATATTGTAGTACATACAATAATGTTTTTTTTTGTGGGAAGTACATACAATAATGTTGTTAGTGTATTTTACTTATTCTGAAATATTTTTATTTATAGTCTTATATTTATTTATTAAAAATTAAAATTAAATGTTTTTTTAGGGAAAAAATAAAAGTAAATGTTCTTTTAGGGAAAAAAAATAAATGTGAATGTTATTCCTTATTATTATTTTTTCGTTGAGATTTGAATTACAAATGTTATGTTTTATTACTTGTATAACTTGTAATGTTCTAAATTCTGATGATATTTTCTAATAATTTCCAAAGTTTGTCTTTTGTCAACACGGGGAAGGGAAATGTCTTATGGTGCATTTATTTTGGTTTTTGTTGCTTATAAATAATTGAACACATCATAACATCTCCTTTACAAAGAGAGAGAGAGAGAGATATGGGAAGTGATTACAAGGGCAGCAGTAATGGAAGCACTTTGGAGAAGGTGCCTGCTATAAAGTTCACAAAGCTTTTCATTAATGGAGAATTTGTTGATTCAGTTTCAGGTTCTCTCGATCAATCCCTCTTTAGATCTCTACCTATATAATTAGTTTTATTACCATTTTTATTTGTTATATAGTTAAAGATTCAGTACTCCTTGTCATCATTATTATTATGGTTATGATCTGTTTCTCTAGTAAATCTATACAGTATAATCAAACTTAAATATTGGAATTAATAAATCCCATAAATCTTCATTTAAACTAAACATGTCTCAAAATTCTCTCATGTTAAAGTTTTTAAAAATAAAAACAGGGAAATCATTCGAGACAATAGATCCCAGAAACGGGGAGGTACTAGCGAGAATCGCTGAAGGAGACCAAAACGACGTCGACTTAGCCGTGAAAGCCGCCCGTGCCGCTTTCGACCATGGCCCATGGCCTCGCCTCTCGGGCTGTGTATGTCTTCTTCAGTCTCTTTTACTCTATCTGACTCTCACCTTAATCAATTAATTAAATTTTTTTTTGCTAGAATCGTCTTAATTTAATTCAGATAACTATTTGCTGCAAAAAAAAAAAAAAAAAAAGTTAACTATATCCATCACTATATCTAGTATCTAATTATAAAACAATGCCTCTTCCTTTTTTTTAATCTTTAATTCGTGTTAGAAGGGCCACCACACATGCACCTTGAATCCCGTTAATAAAAAACTGTATATGCATCTCTGTCTATAGTTGTATATATTTTTTCTTCTTCACCGTTTGAATTTTCAATGGTTTGAAATATTATCTTTAGTCTCCTTTTCCAAATAAAATAAAATAAAATAACAAATAAAAAGTTTATCTTCATTCTCTCCATTCAATTCATTTTTAGAAGAGATATTGATGATATCGTTTGGCTTTGCATTGGGGACCGGGTTGTGTCATCATCGATGGAAAAGTTGGTGTTACCTTACCTACACACATATAGTTGGTCCCATCCCAGGCAGTTTTTATTTATTTATTTATTTTTTTTATATTTTTATATTTAAGGGTATTTTTGGCTTAAATAGCTGTATAATGTGGCAGCAGCCAATGTTTATTTCATGCACATATAATAATAATAATACCTAAAATTCTTAAGGATTAGAATAATGCTAGCTGCCATCCTGAAAAATATGATTACCTTAAAATATCTATAATTATAATTATAATGAGTAACAATACGTGGCCTGTACCTAAATATAAATTCTAATTTTGATAAACGTGATAGGTTATGCTATATTATCAGGAAACTATGAGTAATATTTATATTTTAAATACAAATTTCATTACTTAATTATAAAATAATTTTTAACGATTTAGATTAGTACATACGTTTCATCAACAATATAATAAAAGTAGTAAACTTTTTTCTTTTTTATTTGTTTTTTATGTATAAGATAAGCATACTGAGTAAACAAAAATATATCAAACAATTATGCATATAAGTAATTTATATGCACTAATGAGTAATTAATTTCAATCTTGAAAATATTAATAGTTAAAGTTAATTATATATTATACTATGTAATTTTTGTATATAATATGTATGTGAGTATTTCTTACATTAATTACTATTATACAATATACAAATTTGTGATGCAGTCAATAAATCACATTTAAAAAATATGATTTTTATGTTATTAATAATTATTATTTTGAAGGTTATTTATATTGCTTAATTATGTACTATGTTTCCAAATTTATTTATTCTCCTATTAATAAATAAATTAGTTTATTTAATTACAAATATAAATTTAAAAGAAATCAATATTTTATTTCTTTTTCTTCTTAAATTTTTAATTAAATAAAATAATGTATCTATTATTTTTAGGTTCTATTGAATTAAAATTATTTTTTAACTTTAATTTTAATTGTTAAAAAAATAATATTAAAATTCTATTTTTCTAATATATAGATATATTATGTAATTAAAATAAAAACATTTTAGTCCTGTTAAAAGTAAATTTAATTAAAATTTATATGTTTATATACTGCTTTTATCATATATAAGATATTATTTTGATATTAATTAAAAGTAGTATCCTATTTGAGACTAGTTTAAGTGATTAGGTAAGTGACTATGTAGTGGGTAGAAAAATTCTAATGCAAGTTGCATTAAAAAACAATTAAAATGAAACTAAAAGTAGTTTAAATTAAAGTTATGTGGAGTAGATAAGAAGATTGTAAAGTAGTGTATTCTTTAGTACTTAAAGGTGGCAAACGTGGCATGTCGGCTGGTTTTTGCTTTTAGTATGCAATATGATTTTAGGTATTGCTCTGGTCCATACCTTCATACTTTTTGTAACTTTTAGTATATTTTAGCTCGTAAACAGTTTTCGGCGCGAGTTTTTTTTTTATGACTGTGTTTATTGTAGTTATTTAGAGCGCCCTGTAAATTTTCAGGAAATTCCGAATAATTTACAATGCCGAAAACTAGGTTCAAACAGGTTGTTGCACGCGTGATTAATTTTTTTTATACGCGTGGAAAACAGTATGTTTGAACATAGTTTTTGGTATTGTAAATTATTCAGAATTTTATGAAAATTTGCAGGATGCTCTAAATAACTACAATAAACACAATCATAAAAAAAATCGCACCAAAAACTGTTCACGAGCCGAAAAATAAAAAAAGTTACAAAAAGTATGCACCACATAATTACCCTATGATTTTATATCATTGATGTTATTTTGGTTTTTGCTTGTCTAATGTTGACCATTTCCATTGATGTTATTTTGGGTTTTGCTTGTCTAAAGTTGACCATCCATTTCAAGATATAAAGTTTTTTGCTAAATTTAATAATAATAAAAAGAGTTAATGATATATTTGACCTACTATTTATAATTGTGTTCTAATGTACAAAATATAAATTAAGACCAAAAAATCAATAATTCATTTAATATTTATTGAGAATATCTATAAGTTAATTTTTTTTTTATTATTCAAATTATATATTTAAAAAAATTTATCACTAAAAAATTATATATAATTGGTCATTAATTGTCAATTATTCAATTATAATAATTAATAATAATATAATAAATAAAAAATAGTATTTATTTATGTCAAATTTGATACAATTTTTATTATGGGTCAAATTTAATATATTTTTTTTGGAAGACTGTTGAAGTTATAAATATTTTTTTTTAAAATACGCTAAATATAACGTTGCGTCATCGTTTTAGCATTCTGTTAGAGATGTTTTACTGGTTTGACTAAATTACTTACCTACATAGGCTTCAGATCTAGATACACGTTGCACGGTCCCTTTTATGCAAAATAACAAGATAAGTAACTTTAAATCATCAACTTGTGTATGATGTGATATATTATTTGACTTTCCATTAATCATATAACAAAGTCTGAATTTTCTCTTTGTACTTTATTGGCAACAATTTAATGTTATGGGAGTGCCAACCTTACTCTATGGCGAGCGATAGGCTTCGATCAACATACAAGATCTATATATTTTATAATCTCTTTATTTATTTTTTTAATATAAGGTTTTGGTTTTTAATTAAAATGTGATATCTTCAAATACAAGAACTCCATATATAAGTATTAGTTTTTCATTAAAATAATATTTTCTGAAGATTTTCTTCTAATATCAAAATTTTTCATATCATTTATTTTGTAGAATTTTTTTTTGTCTAAATCAGGAGTCATCTTTTTATTTGTTGGTTGACTTTCTTATTAAGCTGCTAATATATTAGTTTGCATAATCTTTATTTAGATAATAAGCTGCTTAAATGGAATTGATCCTTCATGTTTCTTCTTTCCGTCATTTCTTTTTTGGTCATTCATCAAATTTTCATAATAAATAAATAAATAAGGTTTTGGAAACTTCTACAGTGATTACTTGAGGAGTATCGTGTTCCCTCTCCCGAATGTACTATCTCTGTCTTTTTGTTCCTCAAGATTATTTTTAGAAGCTCTTTTTCAAGATTTGAACAAGAGAGAGGAGAAAAAAAATGAGGAAGCGCACTGAGAGAGTTCGGGGTGAAAACATAATGCTACTGAGATGATTGCTGGATTTCTTGCTTTTTTTTTTCAACCTCAAATAAAAAACAGGGAAATATTTGAATGACTCGGCTTAAAAAAAGCAGTTTAAAGTAGAAACGTGGGGAGAGTAAACTTTTTCTCTGTAGTTATTATTAACTATGTTTTGAAAAAAAAAATGGTGATGATCAGGAGAGGGGAAAGATTATGATGAAATTCGCGGACTTAATTGAGCAAAACGTGGAGGAACTAGCCACACTGGAAAGCCTGGATGCCGGAAAATTGTTTAACCGGAACAAGTCGATCGACATACCTGGGGTGGCGGCCACTCTCCGGTACTACGCCGGCGCGGCCGACAAAATCCACGGAAAAGTTTTGAAAATGTCACGTGAGTTTCAAGCTTACACTTTGCTTGAACCTATTGGGGTTGTGGGCCACATCATTCCATGGAATTTCCCTTCCACCATGTTCTTTGCCAAGGTCAGCCCTGCCTTGGCTGCAGGCTGCACCATCATCCTCAAACCCGCTGAGCAAACTCCTCTCACGGCTCTGTTTTATGCCCATCTCGCTAAGCAGGTTTATGTTTATACATGCTTATATGATTTCAGCAAATTACTATAATCAACAATTACTTAAGTTCAAAATTTTAAAGTTTTAAATGTGGTTTAGCGAGCTGATCGAAGCTGATAAGATTTCTGCGTTTGCATGATGGTTAATTAGGCTGTGATAGCCAATAAAAAGCTAGTTTGACTTTGTTGGTCAGACTTACGTTTCAGTTTAATTTCTTGTAACTAATTCTGTTATAACAGAATTATTGTTTGTGTAATTGTATTACTAATCACTATAAATAAAACGTTTCTCTCCTCAGAATGATAAGGAAGCATTCTTGATTCTGAGGCTTTCTTTCTCCTTGCTCTGTTTTCTTTTCTTTTACTCTGTTTTCTGTTTACTCATTCATGGTATCACAGCCATTCTGACTCACGTCCATGGCTTCCTCCGGCGACAACTCGTCTCCAGTTGGTGTCACTGATCCTCGGCCTCAGGCTCCACCACATGCTGCTGCACTTTCCCAATGGAATCCTTTCTCGAATTCCCTGACATCTTTTCTCACCATCAAGCTCGATCGAGCTAATTTTCTTGCTTGGAAATCCCAAGTTGTTCCCACGGTCATTGGCCATGACCTTGATGAAATATTGTTCAGCAATATTAGTCCTCCACAAAAGCTCGTCAATGGTGACAACAATCCTGCGTATCTTCAATGGCGAAAGAAAGATCAGTTGTTACTATCGTGGCTTCGATCCTCCATGACTGAAGCGATTCTTGGAACAGTTTCTAACTACAATTCGTCCTATGCTGTTTGGCAAGCCCTTGAGCAAAAATTTTCCAGTCAGTCCAAAGCAAGGTTACTCCAGCTAAAAGGTCAATTATCCAACATTCATAAAGGTAACCTTAGCATTTCTGACTATGTTGACAAGATCAAGTCAATTTGTGATTCTTTAGCTATTGCTGGTCACTCCGTTACTGATCTTGACTTGATTCTTCACTTGCTTAATGGATTGGGACCGGAGTTTGACCCTGTGGTTTCTGGTATTACCTCTCGAAGCGATGCTCTCACGCTTGAAGAAGTTCAAGCCCTTCTCATGTCTCATGAGTCTCGACTTGAAAGACACACGTCTGTGATGGATCTTTCCACAAAGATAGCTGCCAATCTTACCTTTGGTTCAAGAAATGTTCCTTATCGTCACCCTTTTGCCTCTGGCAGAGGCACTAATGCAGAGAACCAATCAAGATTACCTCCTCGCAACTATGGTCGCCCTCCTACCAACAGCAGACCTCTGTGTCAATTATGCATGAAATATGGCCACACTGCACCAATTTGCCATTACAGATTCGACAAAAACTGGGTGACACCAAAGCAGACCTCCTCTCAACCACAAGTGAACCTGACAGAACAGAATTCTGCTTTTGATCCTCAAGTTCATGTCACTCAAACTCTCCCAGATTTTGGTGATGATGCAGGCTGGTATGTGGACACTGGGGCAACAAATCATGTTGCTTTTGCTATGGAAAATCTTGATTCTCCCACTCCTTACAATGGACAAGAATCTGTTGCTGTAGGAGATGGTAAGAAATTGCTTATCTCTCATGTTGGTAAAGCCACTCTCCCTTCTTTAACATCCAAGCCTTTAAAACTTCAATCTGTTTTACATGTTCCCTCAATCACAAAAAATCTTGTTAGTGTTTCCAAATTAACTAGAGATAATGATGTCTTTCTTGAATTTCATAAATCTTGTTGTTTTGTTAAGGACAAACAAACTGGTGCTGTCCTACTCAAAGGGAAGCTCAAGAATGATCTGTACCTGTTAGGAGATGAACACTCAAAGTCGTCCCACCACTCACTAGAATGTCATCTTGCCACCTCAGTAACATCTTCCTGCAATAGCAATTGTAATGTTTGCTGTAAAATCACTGCTACTGCAGTTCCTCCTTGTACTCATTTGTCAATCAATAAAGATGACTTTTCTTCTCACATTGATTCTTTATCTCCTACTGTTTTTACCACTACTTTGCATAATGACATAAACTTGTGGCACTGCAAATTAGGACATCCAGCTCCTGCAACTTTAAGCAAAATACTGTCCACATCCAATATATCTCACTCTCTGAAAAGTCTGAAGTTTTGTAATTCCTGTCAATTAGGAAAAAGCCACAAACTTCCTTTTTCTTTGTCATCCAGTAGAGCCTCTCAACCTCTTGAGCTCATTCACACTGATCTTTGGGGACCCTCCCATGTTGTGTCCAAAGACAACTATAAGTACTACATTCTATTTCTTGATGATTATAGCAGATTTTCTTGGATTTTTCCACTAACATTAAAATCTCAGGCTTTTGAAATATTCATCAGATTTAAAAGTTTAGTTGAGAAGCAATTTAACTTACCAATTAAGAGAGTGCAAGCTGATGAAGGAGGTGAATATAGACCCTTTGAGAAGTTCCTCACTGATCAAGGAATCAAATTTCAACTATCTTGTCCACATACTCATGAGCAAAATGGGAGAGTGGAAAGGAAACACAGACATGTAACAGAAACTGGCTTAACATTGCTTGCTCATTCAGGTCTTGGCATGAGCTATTGGTGGCATGCCTTTCAATGTGCTGTTTACTCTATAAACAGGATGCCAACTCCAGTTATTGGCAACATAAGTCCCTATGAATGCCTGTTTCAGCAACAACCTGATTACACAATTCAGAAACCTTTTGGTTGTGCTTGCTTCCCTCATTTGAGGCCTTACTCTCATCACAAGCTGGAATACAGATCTGAGGAATGCATATTTCTTGGTTACTCTCCCAAACACAAGGGTTATCTCTGTGAAAACAATACTGGCAGAATTTTTGTTGCTCGAAATGTGGTGTTCAATGAGTCTTATTTCCCTGCATTCTCCAACAACAATTCTTCACAGGTACCTTCTCATGACTACACTTCTGTTCCAACAGCTCAGTTTTTTACTCATTTTGATAAGAATAATACTCATGATATTTTACATCCTGCTGTTGTACGTGAGCTGCGTCCACTTGATGATGTTTCTGCTTCCTCAAATTCACGCTCTAATGGCCTCCCTTTAGCACCATCTCAGACATTATCTACTTCAGATGCCTCCAGCACTACCCCTAATATGTCTCCGCAGATTCAAACTCCTCACAGTAGTGCTTCATCTGCTTCCCTTCACACTGCCAACAGCAACTCTACTTCATCTTCAGCATCTGAGATTCCTCCTGTTGCTGCACCACAGCGAACACATGCCATGACTACAAGGTCTCAACATGGCATTTATAAACCCAAAGCCTATCTTGCAACAAAACATAAACTTCCAGAGTCTCTTCTACCTCGAGAGCCCAAATCTGTAAAAGCTGCTCTTAGTGATCCTGCCTGGAATGCAGCAATGCATAAGGAATTTACAGCCCTCAAATCAAATGGTACATGGACACTTGTACCCTATGAGCCTCATATGCATCTTATAGGTAATAAATGGGTTCATAGAATTAAATTAAACTCTGATGGCAGTGTTGATCGATTCAAATCAAGACTAGTTGCTAAGGGTTATCTTCAAGCTCCTGGGATTGATTATGCTGAAACATTTAGTCCTGTGGTTAAACCAGTAACAGTACGAATGGTGCTCACTTTAGCAGTCACTTTCAAATGGGAAGTTAAGCAGCTCGATGTATCAAATGCATTTCTAAATGGTGTTCTTCAAGAAACTGTTTACATGGTGCAACCTCAAGGATTTGAAGATCCTTCCAAGCCAAATCATGTTTGTCACTTACATAAAGCTATATATGGATTAAAGCAGGCTCCAAGGGCTTGGAATGACAAGCTAAAAGAAACTTTGGTTGGCTGGGGTTTTATTGCTTCTAAGGCAGATTCCTCACTCTTTGTTTTTGGCTCTGGACAGAATTTGATCATCTTCCTGGTGTATGTAGATGATATTCTTATTACTGGACCAAACTCTTCACTCATTACAAAACTAATAACTGATCTGAACCACTCTTTTCAGTTAAAGGACCTTGGTGCCATTCATTACTTCCTTGGAGTTGAAGTTCACAGAAGCTCAGAGGGTATGTATTTGTCACAAAGCAAATATATCACAGATTTGCTTGTCAAAGTTCACCTTGAGGGAGCTAAACCTTGTTCAAATCCCACCAGCAGTGCTCACAAGCTTTCTCTCTCTGTAGGGACACCTTTTGAGGATCAAACTCTTTATAGAAGTACCTTAGGTGCATTACAGTATTTGACACTTACAAGGCCTGATGTTGCCTTTATTATCAATAAACTATCTCAGTTTATTCATGCACCTACAAGTGTGCATTGGGAAGCTTGCAAACGTCTCTTAAGGTACTTAAAAGGGACTTTCACTGAAGGACTATTGCTTAGACCAGTCCCTAGACTATCTGTACAAGTCTACTCTGATGCAGATTGGGCAAGTTGCCTAGATGATAGGCGATCTACAGGTGGCTATGCAGTATTCCTTGGTCCGAATCTCATCTCCTGGTCTGCCAAAAAGCAACAAGTGGTTGCCAGATCCTCTACAGAATCTGAATTTCGAGCTCTTGCAAATGCTGCAGCAGAGGTTAAGTGGATTCTCTCCCTGCTATCTGAGCTTCATATTCAACTCCAAGACACTCCAGTTATTTGGGTAGATAATCAAGGTGCGGTAGCTCTTGCTGCTAATCCAATTTTCCATGCTCGTTGCAAACATATAGAGATTGATTTACATTTTGTGCGTGATCAAATACTGCGGAATGAAATCTCTGTTCGACATGTACCAAGCATTGACCAGGTTGCTGATATCCTCACAAAGCCTCTACCAAAGGAACGTTTTCATTATCTCAAGAGCAAACTCAAAGTGATTAGTACCCCTTTTCGTTTGAGGGGGGATGATAGCCAATAAAAAGCTAGTTTGACTTTGTTGGTCAGACTTACGTTTCAGTTTAATTTCTTGTAACTAATTCTGTTATAACAGAATTATTGTTTGTGTAATTGTATTACTAATCACTATAAATAAAACGTTTCTCTCCTCAGAATGATAAGGAAGCATTCTTGATTCTGAGGCTTTCTTTCTCCTTGCTCTGTTTTCTTTTCTTTTACTCTGTTTTCTGTTTACTCATTCAGGCTGGTATACCTGATGGAGTGCTTAATGTCGTAACTGGGTTCGGACCAACTGCTGGTGCTGCTATTAGCTCTCACATGGACATTGACATGGTAATGCAAGCTAGTACTACTACTACTACTATAGTTTGAGCTAGCTAGAAAATGTTAATTAATGTCCAACCGAGTTGTAATTTCTAATTTATTAATTACAGTTCAGTGAGTATATGTGCACTAACAAATTCTGTGTATGTATTGGCTAATTAATAGTTGTCTTGGTTTGATCATGTCTTGTTGTAGGTGTGCTTTACTGGCTCCACCGAGGTAGGGAGAGAGATAATGAAGGCAGCGGCAATGAGCAACTTGAAACCAGTTTCGCTAGAATTAGGAGGCAAGTCACCCTTAATCATTTTTGATGATGCTGATATAGAAATGGCTTCTGATCTTGCTCTTATTGGAATCCTCTTTAACAAGGTATTTAACTTTTTTCCATCGACAATTTAGTTGATCTTTGGTATTGATATGTAAATTTAGCATTTTGGGATTGTAGCTAGTTAATTAATTAACCTATTAGCTCATTCCCTTGTTAATTTTACGTTTTATAACTCTGTTCACTCAGGGGGAAATATGCGTGGCAAGTTCTCGTGTTTATGTTCAAGGAGGGATTTATGATGAATTTGTAAAGAAGTTAGTGGAGAAGGCAAAAGCTTGGGTTGTTGGAGACCCTTTTGATCCTCAAGTTCGTCAAGGACCCCAGGTAAGTAAGATAGACCAAAATTAGTCAGTAGTTTTACTAATTACTTCGAACACTACTACTTTTAATACGTAGTTAAATATTTCCAAAATAGCTAGTAGCCACATTAATATTTTGAGTTGATATGCATTGCAGGTTGACAAGGCCCAGTTCGATAAAATCCTAAGCTACATTGAGCACGGTAAGAGAGAAGGAGGGACCTTGTTAACTGGGGGTAAACGTGTAGGAGATAAGGGATATTACATTGAGCCCACCATATTCGCCGATGTTAAGGTGCAATTTTAATTTTCTTTGTTCCTTACAAGTGTTAGAGAGTTATTTTGTATCACTAACCATTTGGTTAGTTTTTTATTTCCTAACTTATTTATATTTGTTTCTTAAGTTAGTTAGGATTAGCTACTTCATATACTCTGTATTTATATTTACTGTATACTGTTTTTCATTAACGAGGATTGATTCCATTCATACAACATTGAGTTTCCTAACATGGTTGTGGTGCCTGAAAACACCAAATAAGAAACCATAAAACTTAACAAGAACAAAGATAATGGCAGCCAAAACAAAGAACACAAATGAACACAACACAACAATTACGTGGTTCAGCACGATGATTGTCCCTACATCCACGGGAGAGAATAACCAGTTGGCTCTGATCTTTATTAATGAAGCTTTAAGTGCAGATTACACAAGATAACAAGCTTAGCCTTAGATCAACAATGGTGTCATGCACCGAAAACAAAACAGTAGACTAAAAATAGAAGAAAGGTTTAGAACTTAGGTTCTCTCCTCTGAACTTTCTTCTCTTCTAATCTCCTCTGAATTCTCTTCTCTTCTAATCTCTTGCTGTAAAATTCTTTTTTGTACTAGAAATGATTTCAGCCTTCCTTTTATAACTAAGTAATGCTGACTTGGACCAATCAGTAAGAAAACAGTTTTAACTACCAAATAATAGAACTTAAGTGAGCTGAACCCAACAAATTCCACCTGGTTTAGATCACTTAAAGAATTTGATTGAGCAACTAGAAACTGAGCTGACTATTCTCTCATTCCAATAAATAAGTCTCAGTAAGAGACTTAACAATTTTCAACACATAGCAAGTTTAGACAATGTCTAAACTTTTCTGTAGTGACACTTTTAGTAAAGATATCAGCTGGATTGTCATAAGTGCTAATTTTCTTGACAAAAACTTATTTAGACTGAATGATATCTCTAATAAAATGTAGTTTGATGTCTATGTGTTTAGACCTCTCATGAAACATAGGATTCTTCATTAGATGTAGGGCACTCTGATTATCACAATGAACTGTGATATCATCCGATTTAAATCCTAGTTCTTCAATTAATCCTCTGAGCCAAATTGCCTCTTTGATAGCTTCTGTAGCTGCCATATATTCAGCCTCTGTAGATGATAGTGCAACAACCTTTTGTAAGTTCGATTTCCAGCTAATACAACTTCCAAGAGCTGTGAAGACATAACCTGTTAGAGACCTTCGAGTGTCAATGTTTCCAACAAAATCTGAGTCAACAAAACCTGTTACTTCTTCATTAAATTGACTTTCATTTCTGAACACCAAGCTTGTATTCAATGTTCCCTTAATGTATCTCATAACCCATTTGACAGCATCCCAATGCTCAGCTCCTGGATTGGTAATGTATCGGCTAACAACACTCATAGAGTGTGCCAAATCTGGTCTTGTGCAAACCATAGAGTACATTAAGCTACCAACACAGCTAGCATAGGGAACCTTGTTCATGTACTCTCTCTCAGCATCTGTATTTGGTGACTGTTTCATTGACAGCTTGAAGTGTTGGGAAATGGGTGTAGAAACAGCTTTGGAATTGATCATTCCAAACTTCTCTAAAACTTTCTGTAAGTACCCTCTTTGAGACAAGGTAATGACATGTGGTTGAGGCCTTTTAATGTCAATACCAAAAATTTCTTGGCTGTCCCGAGATCCTTCATCTCAAATTTTTGCTTAAGCTTTTCTTTAAGCTTATTAATTCATGTTCTTTCCTTTCCAATAATCAAGATATCGTCAACATATAACAGCAAGTAAATCTGATTATTAAAATATATACATGGATCAAATTTACTCTTCTCATAACCAATCTTAGTCATATAATCATCAAATTTAAGATTCCACTGTCTTGGGGCTTGTTTAAGTCCATAAAGAGATTTCTTAAGTAAGCACACCTTATTTGGGTCTTTACTTTCAAATTCCTCGAGTTGATGCATGTATATTTCTTCATCTAGACTTCCATTTAGGAAAGCTGTTCTAACATCCATTTGGTCCACCTCTAGATTGTACTTTGCAGCGTTTGACATCATTATTCTAATTGAAGTTTGCTTGACCATTAGTGAGAATATCTCATTGAAATCTATGCCTTCTTGCTGTGTGAAACCCTTAGCTACTAATCTTGCTTTGAACATTGTACTTTCAACTCCTGGAATGCCCTCATTTTTCTTGAAAATCCCCTTGCAGCCTACAAGCCTTTTCTTTTCTGGTTTGTCTACTACACTCAGGTGTTGTTCTTTTGCAAGGACAACATTTCTTCTTGTATGACTTTAAGCCATTCTGCAGCATCTTTACTGTTAGTAGCTTCATGATATGTTGTTGGTTCTGCATTATCAATCTCTTCAGCAACAGACAGAGCAAAAGCAATAAATTCAGCATAGCCAAGTCAATCTGGAGGTCTTGTCTCTCTTCTTTCTCTATCTCGAGCTAGCTGGTATGACCTTAGATCTTTATGTGTAGTGTTTATTTCATCTGTTTTATCTGCATTGTCTTCATCAGTTTTATCCCTAAGTTATTGTTCCACCTCAAACTGTACACTGTCAGATTTTTTAGATTTACAAGCTGTCACTTGAGGCTTTGGTTTCATAGCCATTTCATTCTCTCTAAACACCACATCTCGACTGATAATACACTTATTGTGCCCTGGGTCTAAGCACCATAGCTTGTAGCCTTTGACACCATCAGGATAGCCTAAGAGCATGCACTTAAGTGCTCTTGAATCAAGTTTGTCTTGTTTGATATGCACATAGGTTGTGCAACCAAATACCTTAAAGTGATCAAACTTTGGTGGCTGTCCTGTCCACAATTCTTGAGGGGTTTTGAAATTATTGGCAACTGAGGGGCATCTGTTTATAAGATAGCATGCTGTTTTCAAGGCTTCTCCCCATAAATGTTTCTCTAAACATGCACTCTTCATCATACACCTAACCCTCTCAAGTAGTGTCCTGTTCATGCGCTCTGCCAACCCATTCTGTTGAGGTGTTCTTGTCACTGTAAGATGTCTTCTTATCCCTTCTTTGTTGCAGAATTCTTTGAATTCATTTGAGCAATACTCAAGGTCATTATCTGTCCTCAGCACTTTGATTCTCTTACTAGTTTGGTTTTCAATTAGTTGCCTCCAATTAACAAAGGTTTCAAAAGCTTGATCCTTACTTTTCAACAAGAAAACCCATACCTTTCTACTGTAGTCATCAATGATGCTCATGAAGTAGTTTGCTCCACCTAAAGTCTGAACTCTTGAAGTACCCCAGAGATCCGAGTGTATGTATGCAAGCTTATCAGTAGTTGTGTGCTCACCCTTACTAAATTTGACTGGGCTACTCTTACCATAAACACACTCTTCACAGAACTCAAGTTTGTCTTTCAAACCTCCCTTGAATAGTCCCTGTTTATTGAGCTCGCGCATACCTCTTTCACTCACATGTCCTAACCTCATGTGCCACAATCTGGTTGTTTCTTCTGAGTTGTTGCTGATGACAGTAGCAACATTTCCAGTTACAGTTTTCCCATCCAAGAAATACAAGCCATTTGTCAATTTACCTTTCATAACCTCCAATGAGCTCTTTGTAATTTTCAAAATTCCATTATCAATTTTAACTGTAAATCCATTCTTGTCAAACATACCAATTGATAACAGATTTCTCTTTAACTCTGGAACATATCTCACATTCTGTATTGTTCTTGAAATGCCATCATGCATTTTTACCAATATTGATCCAATTCCTTTGACTTCACAAGCTTTATTGTTCCCAAGCAACACAGTTCCACCATGTTCTTCTATTATGGAGCTGAACAAATCTTTGCTTTGACTCATATGAAATGAGCAACCTGAATCCAAGATCCATTCTCCACCTGAAACAGAATTTGAAACCACCAGCACATCTGCAGAATCATAACCATCAGTAGCTACACTTGCCTCACCATTATTTATGTTCTTGTGATTACCTTCCCTTTTCAATTTAGCCTTCAAAGCCAAACATTCACCTCTGAAATGGCCTTCCTTTTTGCAATAATAGCATTATTTTCCTGTTGCATTGTTTCTTGTCTTTGATTTGGATCTGTGATAACTTTGGCCTCGAGAGAATTTTCTTCCTCTGTACTCTTTCTTTTTTGACCTTCCTCTTACAAACAACCCTTCTCCACCTGTTTAACTTCTGTCATCTCCTCATTTCTGTATCTCCTTAGAACTCAAAGTAGACTTGACTTCGGACATGGTCAAGGTATCTTTGCCATAAAGAATTGTATCCACAAAGTGTTCATACATCTTTGGTAATGAACTTAAGAGAATTATAGCCTGATCTTCTTCATCAAATTTGACCCCAAGATTGTTCAAATCAAGTATAATTTTGTTGAAATCATCCAAATGCTTCCTTAGTTCTTTAGATTCATCCATCCGAAGAGTGTATAATTTCTTCTTGAGATACAATTTATTTGCTAAGGATTTCTTCATGTAGATTGAACTCAGTTTGTTCCATAATCCAATAATCGTATCTTCGTTAGACACTTCCCTCAAAACTTCATCTCCAAGACTCAAAAGGATAGCACTATAAGCCTTTGATTCGGTTTCCTTCTTAACCTTCTCATCTTTTACATCCTTTAATAAATATGCATTTATAGCTTCGGATATGCCTTGATGCACTAAGAGTGCTTTCATCTTGATTCTCCACAAGTTGAAGTCATTGGCTCCAGTGAATTTGTCCACCTCGAACTTGGCTGTCCCCATTTCTTGGTCAGTTCTTGAACCCCAAACCGGTTTCTTGAATCAACTTAATACAACCTGTGCTCTTGATACCAATTGTGGTGCCTGAAAACACCAAACAAGAAACCATAAAACTTAACAAGAACAAAGATAATGGCAGCCAAAACAAAGAACACAAATGAACACAACACAACAATTACGTGGTTCAGCACAATGATTGTGCCTACATCCACGAGAGAGAATAGCCAGTTGGCTCTGATCTATATTAATGAAGCTTTAAGTACAGATTACACAAGATAACAAGCTTAGCCTTAGATCAACAATGGTGTCATGCACCGCAAACAAAACAATAGACATAAAATAGAAGAAAGGTTTAGAACTTAGGTTCTCTCCTCTGAACTTTCTTCTCTTCTAATCTCCTCTGAATTCTCTTCTCTTCTAATCTCTTGCTGTAAAATTCTTCTCTGTATTAGAAATGATTTCAGCCTTCCTTTTATAACTAAGTAATGCTGACTTGGACCAATCAATAAGAAAACGGTTTTAACTACCAAACAATAGAACTTAAGTGAGCTGAACCCAACAATGGTATTAGAGCATTCCTTGCTCTGCTAGGGTTTCTTCATCGTCCCCCCCCCCCCATTTTCTTTCTCTTGATCGTTTCTTCATCCTTCTCCATGGCATCCTCGACTACTGCTTCTACCTCCTTCGCTCTTGTTGTCTTTTCTCATAAACTCCCAGTGAAGCTTTGTAACGCCCTGGTTACCCCAGAACAGTTACGGTGAACCAGAAATTTGACCCACTACCTGAGTCCTTTGGTTAAAAACGTGCTCTAAATGTGATTAACAGGTTAAGGCGGAAAAACCAATAAAAAGGAAAGGATATTTTTCATTACAAACTGCTCTGCAAAGCTAATCAAAACATTTACCAGTTGTTCTCAGTACAAAATAGTCATTACTATTTCAAATATACAATCCCACCGACCTAAGCGGCAAAATAGGGTAAGCCCCCTAGTTCCCCTGAGAACTCCTTGGCCATGGTGGTCAAGCGGCTGCATATGTACACATCACCACCTAAGCTCTCCACTCAAGGCTGGGTGAGCTTTTCTTTCCCTTTACCTGCACCACATAGCACCCATGAGCCAAGGCCCAGCAAGAAAACTCAATATAGCATGATATAATATCAACAATGATCATAATAATCATTCAGGACTATCAATCCAAAATAGATAGGTGACAGTCGCAAAACTCACAAAAGTGGGTACAGCCCCCTCTAGCCATGTGACGATAGGGTCACTAGGGCTTAACGAATAAGTGAACCTTTCATAGCTTAAACAGGATAGGTGCATGGTAATTAGTCACCAACATAACCTTCCTCATGACTCTAGAGTCATAACTATGGAACATCGTTCCCTAGCCATGTGACAATAGTCACCGGGGACTTATGCCCTGGCTCTGAGTAACTAGTCTTAGACTAGCCAAGTGTTTATAAGTTCATCGACCTTAGGGTCGGTCCAGCATTAATGCCAAAGAGCCATTCAATGCTGATATCGATTGGATCTAATCTTCATTTGGCCTTGCGTTCATGTCGCTATGCCATTCCTGACTCTTAGGTCAATATCCCTGACTAGTCAGTACATATTCAAGTATACAACATTCCCTAGCATATGATATGCAATCCATGTCCACATTTATCAATCAACATGCCTCAATAACAAATACGCATGTCATATATACACAGGGTGCAATTTTCTTACCTCAGATTCGAGCTAGAATGATTAAAAGAACGACCCTTGACAACAACCAACCTTTAGTCCTTTAGCGGTCACCTAATCATAACCAAACATGGGACATCATTAATAATAATGATCAACATAGGTTTCCAAACCAATATCTAGCCTCCGAGAGATCAATCCAAACTAATCCAAGTAGTAGGAATACTCCCGAGGCCTATAACTAAGTTCCCGAGGTCAAAACATGCAAACAGGGTGAAAACTGGGCAAGGGCTGCGGCCCTGGCACCTTGGACCGCGGCCCCCATAATTTCCTGAAGCAAGGGCCGCGGTGCCCAGCAGGTTCATAACTCCCACCTGCTTCTTCAAAGAAGGGCTGCGGCACCCGAAGAACAGGGTCGCGGCCCTCAACTCTGGGCCATTCCCAAACGTGTTTTTAACACTCCAAAGCCTCCAAAATCATACCTAAACATTTCCCAATCATCAAAACAAAGTTCCCAAGCTTCCCAATCTCCAAAACCCTCAAAACCCAAGGTTCAAACCAACCAAAAACTCAACAATTTACAAAATCTAATTCAAAGCTTAGAAACCCGAAAAACTCAAAACTTAAACTTCGATTGGGATGTTTTCCATCAAATCCTTCGGTTAAGAAGCTTCTACTCTTTCCTAGGATCACTATGCCTCGATCCTCACTTGATTCCGACTCCTAAAACTCGAGATTTCTTCAAAAATGCTCAAACGGTAAAATGAACTAACAAAAGGGAGAACGAGAGGTTTTCTAACGTACGTTCTATCTGATAAGCTACTTCATGCTTAAGTAACCTCAAATAAAACCTAGTGCTCGGGGTCCCGAAAATACCCCCGGGGACATTATAGTCAAAACTTCCAGAATTCCACCCTGATCTCAAATACTCCCAATTTATCATCAAATAAACATTCCTAATACCCCAAAATTGACCCCGTTATGACAAAACCGCTAATCCACTATATATGACTGTCTCATGCCGAATAGCTCGAATATATCTCCATAATAATGGAATCTCATTCACAAATCACAATACGCACCCAAATATATTATTATACCCTTAACGGGCCAAATTATCAAAATATCATAATATTCAAATGTGGACCCACATGCACGCATATAACATCATATCATAATATAATTCACATATACATGCATATTATCAATTAATGGCATAATTAAGCAAGTATGGCCCTCTCGGCCTACTAATCCCGCCATTAAACCAAATCGGAGAATTCGGGGCATTACAAGCTTGATCAAAAAAAATTCCATCTCTGGCGTCCTCAGGTGCTCTCCACCATTAAAGGCCATTAACTCCAACAATACATCGACTCCTCTGTTACTCCGCCAAAGCAGTATCTCACAGAGCTCAATCAAACTTCAGGTACTGCTAACCCTAAGTTTTTTGATTGGGAACATCAAGATAATCTTCTCTACTCCTGGCTTTTATCTTCTATGTATGAAAGCATGCTAACTCATGTTGTTGGGAGCGATACATTTGCTCAAGTCTGGGAGACTCTTCACACCTATTTCTCTACTCAAACCGCTGTTAAGATCGATCAATTCACTACACAACTGCGCAATTTCAAGAAAGGCTCTTGGTCCATCAATGAGTATTTACTTCGTCTCAAATCAATTGTCGATACACTCACCTCTATTGGTCACAAGATCTCAGTTAAAGAACATGTTGCATCTATCTTCAATGGTCTTCCTTTCGATTACGATACCTTTGTGATTTCACTCAACTCTAGATCTCAGCCATATAATGTGGCTGAGATTGAGTATCTCCTTCTTGCAACTGAACATCGGATCGATAAACACTCTAAAGAACTTGACTTTGCTTCTGCTAATGTGGCTCATCGTGGTCTTCGTACTACCAATTCCTCCTCGTCGGTTCAAACAGATCCAACTTCTCTTTTCCTTCACTGAATTCAGTTGGTAGAGGTTTCGATCAATTCTCTTCGCCTTCATCCCGAGGCTTTTGGAATCCATATGCTGTTAGTCGTGGTGGCAACTCCTTTAGTCCCTCCTCTTCTGGTTGTGGTGTGCCTGGTTCTCATGCTCCTTCCACTAATCGACCAAGTTTCCAACTATGCTCCA
Organism: Humulus lupulus; assembly: GCF_963169125.1. Classification (NCBI taxonomy): domain Eukaryota; kingdom Viridiplantae; phylum Streptophyta; class Magnoliopsida; order Rosales; family Cannabaceae; genus Humulus; species Humulus lupulus. Next base: position 44,339,895 of record NC_084800.1, on the reverse strand, counting down.
GAACTAGTCATGTTGCTTCTAGGTGCTATCAAAGGTTAAACATTGAGTTCCCTAGGGTAGGAGCTACTAATGTTTACAAGCTTTCTGTAAATATTTCTATTGTTGATACAGTTTCTGATTTGGCTTGGTATCCCAATTCCGGTGCTACAAGTCATTGCATAGATGATGAAGGTAATCTTGGTCAGAAAGCACCCTTTCTTGGTTCTGAACAATTACATATGGGTGATGGTGTTGGTCTTGCTATACAGAATGTTGGTAAGTCTCTCTTTACCTCATCTTCCTCTAACTAGTGTCTTGTCCTTAGTCATTTACTTCATGTTCCTACTCTTACCAAAAACTTAATAAGTGTCTTTCAATTTGCTAGAGATAATGCTATCTTTTTTTTAATTCTATCCTGATTTATGCCTTGTTAAGGATCTGTTTTCCAAGGAAACCTTAATGGAGGGCACTCTTGATCGAGGTCTCTACGTGTTCCACCCTTCTCAAATTCAATTCCTTCATCAGCCCAAACACTCTTCAGCCTCACATTCATTAGCTTCTAATTCTCTTACTGTAAATAATGCTCAGATGAGCAGTAATGTTGTCTCTACTTGTTCTCCTTTTTCTTTGTGGCACAGTAGATTGGGCTACCCATATGCTAAAGTAGTTAAAAAAATAATGTCTTCTTGTAATATTCATCTTAATAATAAAACCATTTCTGATTTATGCAATGCTTGTTGCAGAGGAAAAATTCATTAATTTCCTTTTCCTACTTCCAATTTTCAATATACTCAACCTTTACAATTGATTCATCCTGATCTTTGAGGACCATCTCCAACCTTGTCATCCAATGGATACAAATATTACATTCATTTCATTGACTCCTTCTCAAGATACACTTGGGTTTACATACACAAATCCAAATCAAAAGCCTTCCAAATGTTTATCCATTTTAGAACCCAAGTTGAAAAGGAATTTGAATGCCAAATTAAATTTATTCAAAGTGACTGGGGAGGGGAATATCAAGCCTTCAAAACTTACCTTCTAGAAAACGACATTCAACATAGGGTTTCCTGTCCTACAACACACCAGCAAAATGGTTTACATGAGAAAAAGCATAGACACTTAATTGAAACTGCCCTTACCTTACTAGCTCATGCATCTATGTCTCTTACTTACTGGGATGAGGCTGTAAGAGCCTCTGCTTTCCTAATAAACAGACTTCCCACAGTTGTCCTTGTTTCCCTAATATCAGACCTTACAATAAAAATAAATTAGAGTTTAGGAGTGTTGAGTGTACTTTTTTGGGGTATAGCTTAAAACATAAAGGTTACAAGTGTCTTGCACCAAATGGTAGAGTCTATATATCAAGAGGTGTCATTTTCAATGAAATTTAATTTCCTTTTTCCAAAATTCTGAACACTTCAGCCACCCCTACTATACCCTCTACTGTTCCCACTGTAACTTATACTATTCTTCTCATGGTCCCCACAATTCCCTCTTTGTCCTCTACTGCACAACATCCTTCTTGTCCACTCTAATCCTCCTCCCTTGTAAACTTCAATCTCTAATACTATCCCTACACTGTCAACTACAATCATTATTCCTTATTCAAATGCATTACCTCAGGCCACTTTATCATCTGAACCTATTCCCCCCTCCACCAGAGCTCCAACGTCTATGTTACCACCCACTACCACAACCATTTTACCTCAGACTTCTCTTCCATATCAACCTCTTCTCTCTTCCTCCATACATCATAATATCATATCTTCTTCTACTCCTCTTGTTTTTATTTCTGAACCTGTAAAGATTTCTCTTTCATCTTTGTCTCATTCAGAAGTACCAACATTAGGTACTAGTATAGGTCACACCAACACTCATGCAATGATTACCAGGGGTAAGGCAGATGTGTATAAAGCAAAAGCTCTTATTGCTTCAAAGGAACCACTCACTTACAAGGAGGCTCTTCTTAATCCTTTGTGGAAATTGGCTATGCAGGCAGAGTTTGATGCCTTGCAACATAATGCCACATGGTCTTTGGTTCCTTTACCTATTGGTAGGAAATCTATAGGATGTAGATGGGTTTTTAAACTCAAAGAACATCCTGACGGCACTATAGCCAAGCATAAAGCTAGGCTTGTAGCTAAGGGATTTCACCAACAGTTTGGCTTTGACTTCACTGAGACATTTAGCCCTGTCATTAAACCCACAACCATTCAGATTGTTCTTACAGTTGCATTATCCAAGGGATGGTCTATACGAAAACTTGATATTAACAATGCATTTTTAAATGGAACTCTTAGTGAAGAAGTCTATATGGCACAACCTCCTGGCTTTGAAGATTCAGGTTCACCAACAATGGCTTGTAAGCTGCATAAGGAAATTAATGGCTTTAAACAAGCTCCTCGAGCTTGGTTTGACAAGCTCAAGTCTGCTCTCAACTCATTTGGTTTTCACTGTTCAAAAGTTGATCATTCTCTCTTCATCTGATTTACCTGTCATCACATTACCTTTGTTTTGGTTTATATTGACGATATCTTGGTGATAGGTGTAACGCCCTGGTTACCCCAGAACAATTACGGTGAACCAGAAATTTGACCCGCTACCCGAGTCCTTTGGTTAAAAATGTGTTCTAAGTATTATTAACAGGCTAAGGTGGAAAATCAGTAAAAAGGAAAGGATATATTTTATTAAATATATAAACTGTTCATGAGCTCATCAAAAAATTTACAGGTTGTTTGTAACACAAAAAGGTCACTACTGTTTCAAATTTACAAACCCGTCGACCTAGTCGGCAAAATTTGGGTAAACCCCTTAGTTCCTCTGAGAACTCCTTGGCCGTGATGGTCAAGCGGCCGCAGATGTACACATCACCACCTAAGCTCTCCACTCAAGGATGGGTGAGCTTTTCTTTCCCTTTACCTGCACCACATAGCACCCATGAGCCAAAGCCCAGCAAGAAAACACAGTATTGCGTATAAACATTATCAAATGATTATCATTATAATCACACAAAGCTTATAGCTCTTAAACAGATGAGTGAATATCACTTGAGGTTCTAGTAAACCATACTGAGTGATTGAAAAGCAAATCACTAATTTAAACAGAAGAGTGACTGCTGGGTAAGCCACTAGCCTTAAACAGATGAGAGACTGATGGGTAAGTCTCTAACTTAATAGATGAGTGACTGATGGGTAAGTCACACAAGCGCTTATAATAATATTCATCGAACTTGAGGTCGGTCCGGCAATAATGCTCTTTGAGTCATCCAATGCAGATATCGATTAGATCTGATCTTTATTGGCTTGCGTTGAACACGCTAAGGCCATCCTGACTTATGAGTCAGCACTGTGTGACCAGTGCCCAGTACCACTGTCGAACCTGACTAATGAGTCACAGCTTCACAGTTGATACTGGCACCTTTGCCAATTCTGACTAATGAGCCAGTACCATGCACAAGTGAGCAAGATTTGCTAAGAATTCTATAATCAATCCATGTCCAAATTTACACAATCAACATGCTTCATGGACAACCATGCATATTACATATGGGGTGCAGTTCTCTTACTTTTGGTTCGAGCAAGAATTATGGTAAGAACGACCCTTGAGAACGACCTGTCTTTTGCCCATTAGCAGTTACCTGGTCATAACCAATTTATGGGATTCCATCAATAAAATGAATAACAAAGGGTTCCCAAACCAAAACCTAGCCTCCGAGACATTGACTACTACTAAACCGGGTAGTAGGATCGATCCCGAGGCCTAAGGCTAGAATCTCCAAGCCAAAAACTCATTTCTGGCCAAAATGCCACTAAGGGTCACGTCCCTCCTTGGCAATGCCGCGGCCCGCCCCTCAAACAGAGGCGGCCTCCTTCAGCACTCCTCAAGAGCCGCGGCCCTCCTTGGCCATGCCGCGGCCCAACCCCCAGTTCAGCCAAAACCCTGGTTTTTTCTTCCCTTGCGATTTTCCTTGGAACCAACCTTTCAAACCAAGCTCAAAAACCACTCAAACATCCAATACAACCCCTAAACTTGATCTATAACACTCCCTCATAAAAACCCAAGTTATACCCCAACCAAATCTTCCATTAATTCCAACTATCCACAACAAAATCACAAGCTGAATCTAAACATCAAAACATAGCATACCAGAAAACTAGTGGCTAGAAACTTACCTCAAAATCAGGTTGTGATGCTCTTCAATGGTAGACCACTCTCCCAAACTCCCAAGGCCTACTTCCCAAGCTTAAATCCTCAACAAGTGTTCAAAAATCACAAAGAAGATGAAGGAGGAGGAAGGTACGGGTAAGCTTCAAGACTTGCTCTATTTTCCCTTCAATTCCACAGCCTAAATCAGTTTATATCTATCCTAGGGGTAATAAGACCATTATAACCCTAGGTCAATTAAGGGTTTCTAAAGGCTCCCAAGGGCAAATTTGTCCTTTCCAACCTATCTCGTTAATTATAATTAACGCTCTTCAATTCCCGTTATTCTCGATAATCACAAACACCAATAATTTATATCTCATTACCCTTTAACTCCCGGTAACGCTCTAATCATTAAAAACACCCCGAGAATCATCCCGAGTCTCGAACTTAAACCTGTTATGACTAGACTGCTAATCAATATACCATGGTTGTCTCATGCCGAATGGCTCGAACAAACCCACATTATAATGTGGTCTCAACAGCATATCATTGACATGCATACAATTATACCCTCAACGGGCCGAATTATCATCACACCCCTGTAATTAAAATGTGGACCCACATGCATGCATTTAATATCATATTATAATATAATTCACATAAACATGCATATACTCATTTAGTGGCATAATTAAACAATTATGGCCCTCTCGGCCTACTAATCCTGCCATTAAACCACATCAGAGAATTCCGGGCATTACAACAGGTATTTCAAACATGGAGGTTGATAGTCTTTTAACACAGCTGCATAAGGAATTATCTCTCAAAGATCTTGGTTCAATGAATTATTTTCTTGGCATCCAAGTGACTCATTCTACTGCAGACATTTATCTTTGTCAAAAGAAATACCTTATTAATCTCCTTTGCAAAGCTAAACTTCAGTGTGCCAATCCACTCCCCACGCTTATGGTTGCTGGTGAAAAGCTTTCCTTTACTGGAAGTGATCCTATTATGGACCCTCACTTCTATAGGAGTATTGTAGGAGCCTTACAATATGCCATTGTCACAAGACCTGAGATTAGTTATGTTGTTAACCGTCTTTCTTAGTTTATGTAGACCCCATTGGACTCTCATTGGAAAACTGTGAAACACATTCTTAGATATCTCAATGGTTCTTTAGAACATGGCCTGCTTCTTAAACGATGTACTCAGCTGCCTTTAACCGTATTTTGTGATGTTGATTGGGCATCTGACCCTGATGATAGGCGTTCAACTTCGGGCTTTTGCATATTTCTTGGGTCTAATATGGTTTCCTGGTCTTCTAAGAAGCAAATAACTATTTCTTGATCTAGTACTGAAGCAGAATATCGAAGTCTTGCAAGTGCAACAACTAAAATTGTCTGGATCCAAAGTCTTCTTGCTGATCTTCAGATTTCTGCAGCCCGAGCATCCGTCATGTGGTGTGACAATCTCAGTACTGTGCATCTTTCAGCCAATCCCATCCAACATGCTTGGACCAAACACATAGAGTTAGACTTGTATTTTGCCGAGTCTCTCTCCAGCCCTAGATTTTTGTATTTAAGAGACAAACTAAGTGTTGGTCCTTCTCCCACCACTTAGTGCAGCCCGAGCATCCGTCATGTGGTGTGACAATCTCAGTACTGTGCATCTTTCAGCCAATCCCATCCAACATGCTCGGACCAAACACATAGAGTTAGACTTGTATTTTGCCGAGTCTCTCTCCAGCCCTAGATTTTTGTATTTAAGAGACAAACTAAGTGTTGGTCCTTCTCCCACCACTTAGTTTAGGGGGGGGGGGGGTTAGAGAGTTTGTTTGTATCACTAACCATTTGGTTAGGATTAGTTACAACATATACTCTGTGTATATATATATTGTATACTATTTTTCATTAATGAGGATTGATTTTATTCATACAACAATTGAGTTTCCTAACAATAAGCACTTGTCTTTGGGAGGTGACTAGACATATGCAGCTGATAATTTCTTATTGTATTATTATTTTGTAATTAACTTTGTTCAAATATTTCACAACGTCACAGGAGGATATGCTCATTGTTAAAGATGAAATATTTGGGCCTGTTATGGCGCTCATGAAGTTTAAGTAAGTATACTAAATAAATAAACCTTTGTCATTATTTAACAGTTAATTAATTGCTAATCGGTGATCTTATTACTAATATTGTTGTGAGGAAATTTTGTTAGGACAATTGAGGAGGGAATAGCTAGAGCCAACAACACTAAATATGGGCTAGCAGCAGGCATTGTTACAAAGGACTTGAATGTGGCTAACACTGTTTCAAGATCAATCAGAGCAGGGATTATTTGGATCAATTGTTACTTTGCTTTCGATCGAGACTGTCCCTACGGTGGATACAAAATGAGTGGATTTGGAAGAGAGTTTGGCTTAGAGGCACTTCATAAGTATCTCCAAGTTAAATCAGTGGTCACTCCTATTTACAATTCTCCTTGGCTTTAGTTTGGGATTTTTTTTGTTTATTTATTTTATATATTCGTGACACAAAGAAATATAAATATATTGACTTAAATGATAGTTTGTTTGATTGTTTTTGAATAGGTATGTAATAGCATCTCCAATAGAGTGTCAAATTGGTGATGTATTGCTAAAAGTATAATTCACTTTATAAAAGAGTTGCTCCAATATTGTGCCAAAAGTTGTGCCAAATTTGGCACACAATATAGTATGATGTATATTTTGCATCACCATAAATGCTACATTTTTTTTATTTACTTTTATTATTTTAGTATTATGTGTATCTATCAGCATTAAATGTTACATTTTTTTTACCTTTTTACAATTGTGCATTAGAGCATAATACTAAAAATTATGCTAAATATATCACATATTGATTTTTTGTGCCAAATATAATACAATATTTACATCTCCCATTAGAGATGTTCTAAGACAACAAAGTGGTGAAAAATGGAAATACATGATCAATTTATTAGTGTTTTTATTTTTAAATCACTAAACAGAATATTGAAAATGATAGGTAACCATTTGGTACCCTGTGTTTTTGCAAAGTATCATCTTGGTACCCTATGTTTACAAATAATGCTCATTTGGTACCCTGCATTTTGAAATCGTACATATTTGATACCCTGCATTTTAAAATCGTACATATTTGATACCCTGTATTTTAAAATTGTTCATATTTGGTACCCATAATGAGCAACTATATAACTCTAAGGATCGTGTCATACTGCCTTTCGCTGTGGCCCCTGTTTTATTTATTCCAGAAGAAGACTTTATATGCCCTAGAAAGTAAACTATCAAGCATAAAGGGAAAATCAAAAGCAGTTTTGAGAATCGGTAGTTTTTTAGTGAATGTAGCGGTAGGTGTAGGAGTGGCTGCTTTCAAGAATTAGCCCTAATATGGATAGATTTATGTCAGGTCGTAGACAGATAGAAAAATACGTAATGCCACATCTAAAAAAAGAGGAAGCTCAATATTAATTAATAAAATTTTACCAATTTAATCAAATTATTCTCAATCATACGAGCTACAAATTATATATAATTGTTGGCAGTTTGGTCATATTGACAAAATTTTATCAATTAAGATACCAAATATCTATGTTTTCAAAATACGGGATACCATATGAGCATTATTGAAAACAAATGGTACCAGAATAATACTTTGCAAAAACAAAGGGTACCAAATGAGTAAATTCCCTATTGAAAATGAAATATCTTATTAAATAATTAACAAGGGAAGGGAACAATATTTTTTTCTTTTTTCATTCTCTTTTTAAATTACTCTATTATGAAATTTAAAAATTGATCCCACCCGAAACCCGACCCCAACCCACCCGACCCAACCAAACTCGATACCCGAAACCTGAAATCACCCCAAAAATTGAAAACTTTAGAGTGGGTTCGGTACACTATTTTCCTACCCGAAACCTGCAAAATCTGAAACCGATGCATCCGATACCCGAAAACCCGACACATGTGCACCTAAGAATAAAGCTACTCATATAAAAAGTATACATTAATTTTTTTTCTGACTCCTCACTATTATTATTTATGCTTATTCTAACTAATTTCATTACATTGTCTTCAATATTCATAGTTTACTCATTCATACTTCTAATCTATCGTGATGTCTTCCCATTTCCACTATGGGATATCCAGAAGCTGCAATATCCCTGCTGGCCTCTGATGCTCAGCCTTGACCTGTTGACATGTCAAGCATTTAGCCACATACTCTACTACATCCTTCTTTATCCCAGGCCGCCAATACAGTGATCTCACATCCTGATACATCTTCGTGGTGCTTGGATGCAAAAAGTAAGGAGTAGTATGAGATTCATCCAAAATCTTTCGCCTTAAAGCAGTGTCTAACGAAACACATATCCGACCTTTGTATCTCAACAAACTCATGTCTGACACTGAATAATATTTGGACACTCCAGCCAAAACATCCTCTCTAATCTTGGTCAGTTGTGGATCACCCGACTGACCTTCCTTGATTCTCTCCAATAGCGTAGACTGCTGTAGCGTAATGTTGGCTAACTGGCCCACCAGCAATTTTATATCAGCTCTGGTCCTATCCTTTGCTAATTCTCTGGATATCAGTCTCGCACTGAAAATTTTGTCCCGGACCCTTCCAGCTTAAAGTATCTGCTACCATGTTGGCCTTTCCTGGATGATATAAAATCTCACAATCATAATCTTTTACTAACTCCAGCCAATGCCTTTGTCTCATTTTCAGGTCTTTCTGTGTGAAGAAGTACTTTAGGCTACCCTAGCGGCCCATTGAAATACCACTTGGTTGCCTATTAGGACCTGGAGCTGGGAAGGTATCATGCGCCTTCCTCTTCTGATCACTGGGCCTCCACCCCTACTGGACCCTACAAATGGAGGACCTGTCCTCCGCAACTCTTTTCTGGCTGCATTGTCCTGCCAGATCTTGTTCTCTGCACTCTCAGATGTGAGCGCCTTTTCAACCACCTGTGCACAAGTAGTTACTCCAGCCACAGTCGTGATACAAACATCACGGGCTATTCTAGGTTGTAGCCCCTGGAGAAACCTCTCCCTCCTAGTCCCATCAGTGGGCACCAGCTCCATGGAAAACTTAGCTAATCTGTCAAACTTCAGAGCATATTCAGTCACTGACAAACTCCCCTGAAGTAATCTACTAGACTCTTCAGCCTTTGCAGCCCTGATGGCATTGTTATAGTACTTCTTATTGAACAGAGTCTGAAACTCTTCCCAACTTAGGGTATTGATATTTCTAGTCTGGGATATCACCTCCCACCAAATTCGGGCATCCTCTCGAAACATGTATGTGGCACAGGCCACCCTCTCATTACCAGACACCCTCATAAAGTCAAGGATGGTGGTAATCATGCTCATCCATTGTTCAGTCTTAGCTGGATCTGCACTACCCTAAAAAACTGGAGGTTACTATTTTCTGAACCTTTCATAAAGAGGTTCCCATTTGCTTCCAGCCTCTAGAAACTGCTCAACTGTTGGCACCGCTGCAGGTGGTGCCTGAGGTAAAACGTTCCCTGCAGGAACCTGTTGTTGTCTCAGGAGGCAAATTTCTTCTTACTGCCTCATAACTCTTGCCTGTAAATCAGCAAACAACTGCTTCCAGTTATCTAGAACTGGCTAAGGAATCTGATTCTAGTCATTCTCTTGACCCTGTCTGTCATTCCGGCCTTGCTCGTCTTGGCCAGCTGACGAACCTGTCTGCCTTGGAATCATATTATAAACTTAAACCTTGCTGCAATAGTCAATGCGGCCAGTTAGGCAGTAATAACTAAACCTCTTGCTACCTCACGGTCCAAGATCAAGTAGATATTCATCCATGTTCCACAATCATACAGATAAACATGTTGAGACATAATCATAACATTTAACATTTAGAATTTAGCAATTAACCATTATTAGTTAACAATGCAAATAAACATGTTCTAGCAATATCAGTACTAATAAGCACATTCTTGCTTATGATGCAGCAGTCAAGGCCTGGCCTTATTAATGTATTTTGTAATGCCCTGAAATCCCTAATGCAGTTTAATGGCTGGATTAGTAGGTCGGGAGGGCCATAATTGTTTAATTATGTCATTAAATGATAATATGCATGTTTATGTGAATTATATTATAATATAATGTTAAATGCATGCATGTGGGTCCACATTTGATTATTAGGGTGTTTTGGTAATTTGGCCCGTTGAGGGCATATTTGTGTATTTTGGTGCATATTGTGAGTTATGGATGAGATCCCATTATTATGGAGATATATTCAAGCTAATCGGCATGAAACGATCTTATATTATAAATTAGCAGTTTTGTCATAACGGGGTCTTTTATTGGGATATTGAGTAATGGGAATGTCTATTTGATGATAAATTAGGAGTTATGGAGGTCAGGAGGAAATTTTGGGAGTTTTGACTATAATGTCCCCGGGGGTGTTTTCGGGACCCCGAGCACTAGGTTTTATATGAGGATACTTAAGTTTGAAGTAGCTCGTCAGATAGAACTGCACGTTGAAAACACTTTCTCTTCCCGTTAGTTCCTTTTACCGTTCAAGGTAATTCCAAAGAAATCTCGAGTTCTAGGAGTCCAAATCAAGCGAGGATCGAGGCATAGCGATCCTAGGAAAGATTAGAAGCTTCTTGACCGAAGGATTTGACGAGAAACAACCCAATCTAAAGGTAATATAAGTTTTAATTTTTGAGTTTCTAGAGTTTCTAAGCTTCGAATAGGATTTTGTGAATCGTTGAGTTTTTGGTTCGTTTGAGCCTTGAGATTTGATGGTTTTGGATCATTAGGAAGTTTGGGAACTTTGATTTTTGGATTTGGAAGTGTTTAGGTTTGTTTTGGAAGGTTTGGGATGAAGAAAATTGGGTTCATGGCTGATTCTGGGTAGGGGGTCGCAGTCCTGTTCTTGGGCGCCGCGACCCAAGCTCGAAGAAGCAGGTTGAGGCTTTTAGGCGTGCTAGGTGCCGCGGCCCTGGGTAGTGGGCACCGCGGCCCTTGCTCCTGGTGTGGCTAGGGGCCACGGCTCAGGCAAGGTTTTGAGGCCGTTTGAGTGTTTTGACCTTGGGAACTTGGTTTTGGGTCTCGGGATCGCTCCTACTACCCAGATTAGTGGGATTCAATGTCCCGGAGGCTAGATCTTGGTTCATGAACCTTTGTTATTCATTTTATTAATGGTGTCCCATATTTGGTTATGACTAGGTGACCGCTAAAGGCTTAAAGGTTTATCGTTCTCAAGGGTCGTTCTTTTATTCATTCTCGCTCGAATCAGAGGTAAGAAAACTGCACCCTGTGTATATGACATGCATGATTGTTGTTGAGGAATTTTGGTAGTTAAATGTGGACAATGATTGCATATTAAATGCTTAGCAGATCATGCTTACTTGTGTATGGCACTGATTAGTCAGGGACGACACTGGTCGCATATTATTGACTTGAGAGTCAGAAACGGCATAAGCATCCTGAACGCAGGACCGATAAAAGATTAGATCTAATCGATATCAGTGTTGAATGACTCTAGGGGCATTAATGTTGGACCGACCCTAAGGTCGATGAAACTTATAAGCGTTTGACTAGTCTAAGACTAGTTACTTAGAGCCAGGGCCAAAGGCCTACGTGACTGCTTGTCACATGGCTAGGGAGTGGAATCCCACGGTTGTGACTCTATGATCACGAGGTAGGTTATGTTGGTGACTAGTTCATCAAGCACCTATTATGTTTAAGCTAGTGAAAGGATCACTTATTTGTAAAGCCCGGTGACCCTATCGTCACATGGATAGAGGGAACGGAACCCACCTTAGTGACTTTTGCGACTGTCACTCATCTGTTTTGGACTGAAAGTCCTGAATGTATATTATGATCATTGTTGATATTATATTCATGCTATATTGTGTTTTCTTGCTGGGCTTTGGCTCATGGGTGCTATGTGGTGCAGGTAAAGGGAAAGAAAAGCTCACCCAGCCTTGAATGGAGAGCTTAGGTGGTGTTGTGTACTTATGCGGCCGCTTGACCACCACGACCAAGGAGTTCTTAGAGGAACTAGGGGGTTTACCCTATTTTTGCCGCTTAGGTCGGCGGGTTTGTAAACTTGAAACTGTAATGACCATTTTGAGTTGTAAATAACTTGTAAATGTTTTGATTGGCCCATGAACAATTTTATTTATTAAATAAAATATATCCTTTCTTTTTTATTGGTTTTTCCACCTTAGCCTGTTAATAATACCTAGAAGCACGTTTTTAACCAAAGAACTCGGGTAGCGAGTTAAAGTTTTGGTTCACAGTTCACTGTAACTATTCTAGGGTAACCATGGCGTTACAACTTGGTACCAGAGCATGCCAAGGATAGGGTTCCTGTAGACTGGCTGGGCATGTACACGCATCACTGAAGTCAAGTTCGACTCATGGTTTGGTAACTATTTATGTAGTTATATGTATAACTGCTTAAATATAGTATATATGCTTTACCTGTTTGCATGAGACACCATGTTAATGTTAGGAAAATATTTATTTGCCTCAATGAAAATGGTAAGAAATTACAACTCTATGCAATATATTACAAATAAATAATGATTGATTTAAAAAGAGTTACAACTCTATAACTGAAAATTACAAATAAAAGGAGAAGGAGATGTAAGATGATAGAAATAGAAAATACAACTCTATTACAAAAGATATAAAAACAAGAACAAGAAGAAATAGTAGAAAAGCAAATAGAAGAAAATAAGAACAAGAACAAAAACAATAAACTCTCACTCACACAACCAAAGTGAAGAGTGTTGGGGATCACCAACTTGAATAAGGTTTGAAACCTTTGTCCAAAAGCTTATTTCCCCCTACTCAAGCACTAAGGGATCTCTCACAGATTATAGGAAATGCTTTATGGAATTATCAAGTCTCAAGATGTTTCTAGCCAAGTGCTCTAATGGATAGAAAAATGGTGTATCTTACAAGTGAGCTATAGGCTCCTATTTATAGAGTTTAAAGACACCCTTTGAATTTCAAATTCCACCAACCCCCATGGCTGTTACCAATGTTTAATTGGATTAATATGGAATTAAAAATGAGATTTGGGAGTTATTTGGGTTTTTTGAGCCGTTCAACAAAGATTGAAAAAACTGAAGAAAAAAAATGGTCAGTTTTTAGCCTGTGGCCGCGGCCACTGACCATTTTCAGCACTAAAAAATGTGTTGTTTTTCCAAACGGTTCCAAACCCTCCCAAATGATTTGGTAACTCCCAAAATACATTATTGGGGTTTAAATCATATCTCTAACAGTCATATCACATATGGCTTTATGAAATTCATCTCAATATTGTGTAACAACAAATTTACACAATAAAGGGTAATATTTGGAAGTTACAAATTTGTAACACCAAATATGTTACATTATTTGGATATATCTCATATATCTAAATATTGTAACTCTCTATTATATGTTACAATATGTGACACTCTTTGTCACATTTATTTAATTTAAAACATTATATTATAATATAATATAATATTACATTATATTATAAAATAATATAACAGTTAAACCTGTGCCCTGAATATTATATAATCAGCAACCGTGTGCTAAATAGTACTGAAGTTGCTGGAACATACTTATTAGTATTGTTGATTGTGAATTATTATGTGATACATGTTGAGTGCTAAATGCTATAATCATGTATCTATCAGTGTATATTTGTATGACTATGGAATATGATAATTGTCTGCTTTTTCTTGGACCGTAAGGCGGCAAGAGGTTTAGTTATCACTACTTGACTGGTCGTATTGATTATTGTTTCAGCAAGGTATAAGCTAATAAGAATGAATCCAGGGCAGACAGATATGTCAGCTGGCAAGAGTGATCAAGGCCAGAATAATAACAATCAGGGTCAAGAAAATGACCAAGGACAGATTCCACAGCCAGCTCCTGTAAACTGGCAGCAGATAATTAGCGATCTGCAGGCTACAATGTTGAGACAGGGGGAAGAACTTCATCTCCTGAGACAACAGCAAGCACCTGCAGTGGCTAGTGTATCAGAGACACCTCCTATGTCGGTGCCAGCAACTGAGCAGCTGCTTAAGGTTGGAAATAAATGGGAGCCTCTTTATGAAAGGTTCAGGAAGCAACAACCTCCAGTTTTTTATGGCAGTGCAGATGCTGTCAAGTCAGAACAGTGGATGAGTATGATTACCACCATCCTGGATTTCATGAGGGTGACTAGTAATGAGAGGGTGGCTTGTGCCACTTATATGTGTTATATTATTTTATAATATAATGTAAAATTATATTATATTATAATATAATGTTTTAGATTAAATAAATGTGACAAAGTGTGTCACATATTGTAACATATAATAGAGAGTTACAATATTTAGATATATGAGATATATCCAAATAATGTAACATATTTGGTGTTACAAATTTGTAACCTCCAAATATTACCCTTTATTGTGTAAATTGTTGTTACACAATATTAAGATGAATTTCATAAAGCCATATGTGATATGGCTGTTAGAGATATGATTTTAGCCCCAATAATGTGTTTTGGGAGTTACAAAATCATTTGGGAGGGTTTGGAACCGTTTGGAAAAAAAGCACATTTTTTGTGCTGAATTTGGTCAGTGGCCGCGGCCACTAACATTCAGTGGCCGCGACCTGTGGGTCAGAGACCAGTGGCTGCGGCCACTAATGTCTTTGGCCGCGGCCACAGGCCAAAACTGACCAAATTTTCAGTTTTTTCAATCTTTGTTGAACGGCTCAAAAAACCCAAATAACTCCCAAATCTCATTTTTAATTCCATATTAATCCGATTAAACATTGGTAACAGCCATGGGAGTTGGTGGAATTTGAAATTCAAAGGGTGTCTCTAAACTCTATAAATAGGAGCCTATAGCTCACTTGTAAGACACAACATTTCTATCCATTAGAGCACTTGGCTAGAAACACCTTGAGGCTTGATAATTCCAGAAAGCTTTTCCAATATCTGAGAGAGATCCCTTAGTGCTTGAGTTAGGGGGAAATAAGCTTTTGGACAAAGGTTTCAAACCTTGTTCAAGTTGGTGATCCCCAACACTCTTCACTTTGGTTGTGTGAGTGAGAGTTTATTGTTATTGTTCTTGTTCTTGTTCTTATTTTCTTCTATTTGCTTTTCTACTATTTCTTCTTGTTCTATTTACTTGTTCTTGTTTTTGTATCTTTTGTAATAGAGTTGTATTTTCTATTTCTATCATCTTACATCTCCTTCTCCTTTTATTTGTAATTTTCAGTTATAGAGTTGTAACTCTTTTTAAATCAATCATTATTTATTTGTAATATATTGCATAGAGTTGTAATATTATTATCAATTTCCATTGAGGCAATTTATATTTTCCTAACAATATGTTTCGGGAGGGTGCCCGAATTTGGTGGGAGGTTATTACCCAGACCAGAAATATTAATGCCCTAAGTTGGGAAGAGTTTCAAACTCTGTTTAACGAGAAATATTATAATGATGCCATCAGGGTGGCAAAGGCTGAGGAGTTCATTAGGCTACTTCAGGGAGGTTTGTCAGTCACTGAGTATGCCTTGAAGTTTGATCGTTTGGAAAAATTTGCCATGGAGCTGGTGCCCACTGATGGGACCAGGAGGGAGAGATTTCTCCAGGGGCTACAACCCAGACTAGCCCGTGATGTTCATATTACCACTGTGGCTGGGGTTACTACCTATGCACATGTGGTTGAGAAGGCATTCACAGCTGAGAGTGCAGAGAACAAGATCTGGTGAGACAATGCAGCCAGAAAGGAGTTCAGGAGGACAGGTCCTCCATTTGTGGGTTCAAGTAGGGGTGGAGGCCCCAATGATCTGAAGTGGAAGGTTCCTGACACCTTCCCAGTTCCAGGTCCTGACAGGCGACCCCGTGGTATTTCAATGGGTCGTCCAGGTGGTAATGAAGCCTGGAAGTCTTATCCTGAATGCCCTAGATGCAAGATGCGTCATTTGGGAGAGTGCAGGGCAAGGGCCTGCTTCTCATGTGGTGCAGTGGGTCATCTTAGAAAGGATTGCCCTAAGGCTAGAAAAGAAGAACCCAGAAAAGCGGATAGCTCAGCCCCAGCTCGAGTGTTCGCATTGACACAAGCAGAAGTTGAGGCGTCTCCCTCAGTAGTTACAGGTCAGCTTCTTTGTGCTGGAAACCCTTATAATGTTTTGATTGATTCTGGTGCTACACATTCTTTTGTTGCTAGTAGTATTATTGATAGACTGTGTAGACCCTGTGATTTTTATGCTGTGGGGTTTGGAACTTTGCTACCCACTGGAGAGTTGGTGGTATCCAAGAGATGGGTCAGATCTTTGCCAGTGACAGTGGAGGGCAGAGAGTTGTCAATGGATTTGATAGAGTTGGTTATGACTGACTACGATATGATATTGGGTATGGATTGGTTGGAAAAGTATGGGGCAACCATTGATTGCAGAAGGAAGATGGTCACCTTTGAGCCTGAAGGTGAGGATCCTTTTGTGTTTGTTGGTACTGTGCATGGACCTCGCATACCTATGATTTCTGTTTTGAGGATTAGGGATCTATTGCAAGAAGGTTGCATTGGATTTTTAGCCGGTGTGGTTGACACAACTCAGGTCGTGCCAGTGAGACCAGAAGAGACCCGACTTGTTTGTGAATTCCTGGATGTGTTTCCAGAAGATTTGCCAGGACTCCCACCGCACAGAGAAATAGAGTTTGTGATAGAACTGGCACTAGGGGCGGAGCCAGTGTCTAGAGCACCTTACAGAATGGCCCTAGCTGAGTTGAAAGAATTAAAAGTACAGTTGCAAGAGCTGTTAGATTTGGGTTTTATCAAACCTAGTTTCTCACCTTGAGGTGCACCAGTTCTGTTTGTAAAGAAGAAGGATGGTTATCTGAGGATGTGTATTGATTACAGATAACTGAATAAGTTAACAATCAAGAACAAGTATCCTTTGCCAAGGATAGATGATTTGTTCGATCAATTGCAAGGTAAGAAGGTATTCTCAAAGATCGACCTTCGTTCTGGTTATCATCAGTTGAGGGTCAAAGAGGGAGACATACCAAAGACTATTTTTCGTACTAGGTATGGGCATTATGAGTTCTTAGTCATGTCCTTTGGATTGACTAATGCCCCTGTTGCTTTTATGGATCTGATGAACAAAGTGTTCAAGGATTATCTGGACCAGTTTGTGATTGTCTTTATCGATGATATTCTAGTATATTCTCAGTCTAAGTCAGAGCATGAGCAACATCTGAGGTTAATTCTACAGAGATTGAGGGAACACAGATTGTTTGCAAAGTTCAAGAAATGTGAGTTCTTGTTATCTCAGGTATCCTTTCTTGGGCACATTGTCAGTAAGGAGGGGATTAAGGTAGATCCAGCAAAGATTGAAGCAGTCAAAGACTGGCCAAGGCCAAAGAATGCTTCTGAGGTTAGAAGTTTCCTTGAATTGGCAGGTTATTATAGGCGTTTAATGGAAGGGTTCTCAAAGATTGCTACTTCGTTAACTGAGCTGACACGCAAGAGTCAGAAATTTGTGTGGTTAGATAAATGTGAGGACAGCTTCCGAGAATTGAAGCAGAGATTGATTACAGCTCCGATTCTGAGTCTCCCGACAGATCAGGAGAAGTTTGTGATTTATTGTGATTCTTCTCATCAATATTTAGGCTGTGTTCTGAGGCAATCAGAGAAGGTAATTGCTTATGCTTCACATCAGTTGAAGGAATATGAAAAGAGATATCCCACTCATGATCTAGAGTTGGTGGTTGTGGTCTTTGCTTTAAAGATATGGAGGCATTATCTTTATGGAGACAAGTGTGAGATCTATACAAACCACAAGAGCCTGAAATACTTTTTCACTTAGAAAGATTTGAATATGAGACAAAAGCGTTGGCTGAAGTTAGTAAAAGATTATGATTGTGAGATTTTGTATCATCCAGGAAAAGCCAACGTGGTAGCTGATGCTTTAAGTCGGAAGGGTCCGGGACAGATTTATGGTGCGAGGTTGATAGCCAGAGAGTTAGTAGATGATATGACCAGAGCTGGTATAGAGTTGCTGGTGGGCCAATTGGCTAATATTACGCTATAGTCTACACTGTTGGAGAGAATAAAGGAGGGTCAGTTGAGTGATACACAGCTGATCAAGATTAGAGAGGATGTTTTGGCTGGAGGATCCAGAGATTATACAGTGTCTGAGTTAGGCTTGTTGAGATACAAGGGGCGGATATGTGTTCCGTTAGACACTGCTATGAGGCAAGAGATTCTGGATGAATCTCATACTACACCTTACTATTTGCATCCAGGCACCACGAAGATGTATCAGGATGTGAGATCATTGTATTGGTGGCCGGGGATGAAGAGGGATGTAGTAGAGTATGTAGCTAAGTGCTTGACATGTCAACAGGTCAAGGCTGAGCATCAGAGGCCGGCAGGGTTATTGCAGCCTCTGGATATTCCAAAGTGGAAGTGGGAAGACATCACGATGGATTTCGTGGTGGGCTTACCCAGGAATGTTGGTCAGCATGATTCTATTTGGGTGATAGTGGATCGCTACACCAAGTCAACTCACTTCTTGCTAGTGAGGACTACTTATACAGTCGATCAGTATGCAAATCTCTATGTGAGAGAGATCGCGCGCCTTCATGGAGCGCCTAGGTCAATCGTGTTAGATCGGGACCCCACTTTTACTTCCAAGTTCTGGGGGAGTTTATAGAAGGCCATGGGTACACAATTGAAGTTCAGTACTACTTATCATCCTCAGACAGATGGGAAATCTGAGAGGACGATCCAGATATTGGAAGACATGCTGCAGGCATGTGTGCTGGACTTTGGTAGATCTTGGAATAAGTATCTACCTTTGATAGAGTTCTCCTACAACAACAATTATCAGTCTACCATTGGAGTTGCACCTTATAAGATGATGTATGGTGGGAAATGCAGATCTCACATTCATTGGGATAAGACAAGTGAAAGGAGATACTTGGGTCCTGAGGTAGTTCAGAGGACCAGTGAGGCCATTGAGAAGATTAGAGCTCGGATGCTCGCTTCTCAAAGTAGGTAGAAGAGCTATGCAGATCCCAAGCGTAGGAATGTGGAGTTCCAAGTGGGAGACTATGTCTTCCTTAGAGTTTCGCCATGGAAAGGGGTGAGAAGGTTTGGGAAGAAGGGCAAGCTGAGCCCTAGGTACGTAGGTCCATTTGAGATCCTGGAGAGGATTGGTCAGGTGGCTTATAGACTAGCTTTGCCTCCAGCGTTGTCAGTCGTGCATAATGTATTTCATGTTTTAGCACTTCGGAGGTATGTATCTGATGTGAATCATATTTTGAGTTATGAAGATCTGGAGCTTGAGCCAGTCCAAATATTTGACAGAAATGATAATGTCCTCAAGAACAAGACGATACCTTTGGTTAAGGTATTGTGGAGGAACATCAAAGTCGAGGAAGCGACTTGGGAGTTGGAGTCAGATATGCAGAGTCACTATCTCGATCCGTTCAAGTAAATTTCGAGGACGAAATTTCTGTAAGGAAGGGATAGTTGTAATGCCCTGAAATCCATAATGCAGTTTAATGGCTGGATTAGTAGGCCGGGAGGGCTATAATTGTTTAATTATGCCATTAAATGATAATATGCATGTTTATGTGAATTATATTATAATATAATGTTAAATGCATGCATGTGGGTCCACATTTGATTATTAGGGTGTTTTGGTAATTTGGCCCGTTGAGGGCATATTTGTGTGTTTTGGTGCATATTGTGAGTTATGGATGAGATCCCATTATTATGGAGATATATTCAAGCTAATCGGCATGAGACGATCTTATATTATAAATTAGCAGTTTTGTCATAACGGGGTCTTTTATTGGGATATTGAGTAATGGGAATGTCTATTTGATGATAAATTAAGAGTTATTGAGATTAGGAGGAAATTCTGGGAGTTTTGACTATAATGTCCCCGGGGGTGTTTTCGGGACCCCGAGCACTAGGTTTTATTTGAGGTTACTTAAGTTTGAAGTAGCTCGTCAGATAGAACCGTACGTTGAAAACACTTTCTCTCTTCCCATTAGTTCCTTTTACCGTTCGAGACAATTCCGAAGAAATCTCGAGTTCTAGGAGTCGGAATCAAGCGAGGATCGAGGCATAGCGATCCTAGGAAAGATTATAAGCTTCTTGACCGAAGGATTTGATGGGAAACAACACAATCAAAGGTAATCTAAGTTTTAAGTTTTGAGTTTTTAGAGAATCTAAGCTTCGAATTTGATTTTGTGAATCGTTGAGTTTTTGGTTTGTTTGAGCTATCGGATTTGATGGTTTTGGATCATTGGGAAGTTTGGGAACTTTGATTTTTGGATTTGGAAGTGTTTAGGTTTGTTTTGGAAGGTTTGGGATGAAGAAAATCGAGTTCATGGCTGGTTCTGGGTGGGGGGTTGCGGCCCTGTTCTTGGGCGCCGCTACTCAAGCTCGAAGAAGCAGCTAGAGGCTTTTGGGCGTATGGGGCGCCGCGGCCCTGGGTAGTGGGCGCCGGGCCCTTGCTCCTGGTGTGGCTGGGGGCCTCGGCTTAGGCAAGGTTTTAAGGCCGTTTGAGTGTTTTGACCTCGGAAACTTGGTTTTAGGCCTCAGGATCGCTCCTACTACCCAGATTAGTGGGATTCGATGTCCCGGAGGCTAGATCTTGGTTCGGGAACCTTTGTTATTCATTTTATTAATGGTGTCCCATATTTGGTTATGACTAGGTGACCGCTAAAGGCTTAAAGGTTTATCGTTCTCAAGGGTCGTTCTTTTATTCATTCTCGCTCGAATCAGAGGTAAGAAAACTGCACCCTGTGTATATGACATGCATGATTGTTGTTGAGGAATTTTGGTAGTTAAATGTGGACAATGATTGCATATTAAATGCTTAGCAGATCATGCTTACTTGTGTATGGCACTGATTAGTCAGGGACGACACTGGTCGCATATTATTGACTTGAGAGTCAGAAACGGCATAAGCGTCTTGAACGCAGGACCGATAAAAGATTAGATCTAATCGATATCAGCGTTGAATGACTCTAGGGGGATTAATGCTGGACCGACCCTAAGGTCAATGAAAATTATAAGCGCTTGACTAGTCTAAGACTAGTTACTTAGAGCCAGGGCCAAAGGCCTACGTGACTGCTTGTCACATGGCTAGGGAGCGGAATCCCACGGTTGTGACTCTATGATCACGAGGTAGGTTATGTTGGTGACTAGTTCATCAAGCACCTATTATGTTTAAGCTAGTGAAAGGATCACTTATTTGTAAAGCCCGGTGACCCTATCGTCACATGGATAGAGGGAACGGAACCCACCTTAGTGACTTTTGCGACTGTCACTCATCTTTTTTGGACTGAAAGTCCTGAATGTATATTATGATCATTGTTGATATTATATTCATGCTATATTGTGTTTTCTTGCTAGGCTTTGGCTCATGGGTGCTATGTGGTGCAAGTAAAGGGAAAGAAAAGCTCACCCAGCCTTGAATGGAGAGCTTAGGTGGTGCTGTGTACTTATGCGGCCGCTTGACCAACACGGCCAAGGAGTTCTTAGAGGAACTAGGGGGTTTACCCTATTTTTGCCGCTTAGGTCGGCGGGTTTGTAAACTTGAAACTGTAATGACCATTTTGAGTTGTAAATAACTTGTAAATGTTTTGATGGGCCCATGAACAGTTTTATTTATTAAATAAAATATATCATTTCTTTTTTATTGGTTTTTCCACCTTAGCCTGTTAATAATACCTAGAAGCACGTTTTTAACCAAAGAACTCGGGTAGCGAGTTAAATTTCTGGTTCACTGTTTACCGTAACTGTGCTGGGGTAACCAGGGCGTTGCATATTTCATGTAGACAGGTAAAGCAGTTATATTCTATTTTAGCAGTTAAACATATAACCACATAAATAGTTACCAAACCATGAATCGAGCTTGTCTTCAGTGGCGAGTGTACATGCCCAACCAGTCTACAGGAACCCTAAACCTTGACACACTTTGATACCAAGTTGTAACGCCCTGGTTACTCCAAGACCGTTATTGTGGACTTTAAACAGTGCTTAACACGCTAAACGAGTAATTTGGTTATAAACGTGCATCTAGGTGTTATTAATAGGCTAAGGTGAAAATCTTGATTAAAAGGAATTGATATATTTTATTTAATACATGAAACTATACATGGGCCCATACAAGTGTTTACAAAGTTATTTACAATCCAAAATGGTCATTACAGTGTAAAAATTACAACCCGTCGACCTAAGCGGAAAAAATAGGGTTAACCCCTAGTTCCTCTGAGAAACACCTTGGTTGTGGTGGTCAAGCGGCCGCCTATGTACACATTGCCACCTAAGTTCTCCATTCAAGGCTGGGTGAGCTTTTCTTTCCTTTTACCTGCACCACATAGCACCCGTGAGCCAAGGCTCAGCAAGAAAACTTATTACTGCATGTATGTAATATCAATAAATGATTCTGGTAATCATTCTGGGGCTTGCAATCCTAATCAGATAGCGAGTCACATCTTGGGCTCAACACCCTAATCAGATAAGTGAATATTAAGTCTTTCTCTGGATAGATGACTAATAAGTATATCTCTAGGGCTCTGTACCCTGAGCCATGTGACGTTCAGTCACCTGAGCCTTTTGGCTCTGGCTCTATGTAACTAGCCTTTAGACTAGACATGCGCTTTTAGATTTCATCAAACTTAGGGTCGGTCAAGCATTTCATGCTCATGGTGATTAGATCTAATCATTTCGGCCTATGTTAAACACATTAATGCCATTCTTGACTCTTAAGCCAATACCATACAACCAGTGCTCATATCATCGCTGAACTTGACTGATAAGTCAGAACTCAATACTAAACACCATTGCTGTTCTCTGACTAATAAGTCAATGCCATACACAAATAAGCAAAGCTACTATGCATTTACTATGCAATCAATGCCAATATATAGAGCACTCAACATGCTTCATCAATAACCATGCATGTCACATACTGGGTGCAATTTTCTTACCTTTGGTTCGAGCGTGAAATAATAAAAGAACGACATTTGAGAACGATCGGTCCTGAAGTTCCTTAACGGTCACCTAGTCATAACAAAATATGGAATTCCATTAATAAAAATAAATAATAAAAGGTTCATAATCTAAAACCTCGCTCCCGGGGCCTCGAATCGTACTAAAACGGTTTGTAGATTCAGTCTCGTGCCTTAGGAAATGAAACCTCCAGCCTAAACCCTTGAAAAACGTCTCCCTGACACAAAAGGAAGGGGCGGGCCACAACTTGGCCTAATGAGTTGCGGCGTGCCCCCAAGATAGAGAGCAGTCTATCAGGGGTACCAGGGGCGGGCCGCGACTTGGCCTTATGGGTCGCAGTGCGCCTGCCTATCAGAGCCTAGGGGAGGCTCTGGCTTGGGCCCAAGTCACGACTTGCATGAACTCGGTTGCGACTTGACCCAGCGAACCCAGCTCCCCTGCCCATTTTCTCAATTCAAACTAGCCAAAATCTTCACCAATTAAATCCCAAAATCACACCCAAGCATTACCACAACATATCCATCATTCAACCAACAAAACCTAAGCTTTAAACCATTCTAAACCAGATCAAACAACCACTTCTAAGATCAAAACTCTCAAGCTCAAGAACTAACTCAAAAACAGAGCAAAAACTAGAAACTTGGACTGAAATCTTACCTTAAACTCATAATTGAATCCCCTTCAATGGTTGAACTAAGGTCCTAAGTCTCCAAGCCTTGATCTCCTAGCTTGAATCCTTAGGTTAAGCTTCAAAATTCCAAAGGAAATGAGAGAAATAGAGATGATCGAGAGGTAGAAGGAAAGAGTCTCTATTTTGGCTGCTGAAATCTTCTACAACCTGCCACTTAAATCTATCCTATGGTCAAAAGACCAAAATGCCCCTAAGCCCATTTAACTCCTAAACAGCCACCCAAGGGCAAAGCAGTCATTTCCCACTTATCCCGCTAATTATAATTAACGTCTTCCAATTCCCGTTATTCCCAATATTCTCAAATAATAATTAAATCATTACCCATTACCCATACATTCTCAGTAATGTACTAAGCATCAAATTACCCCCAGACTTACCCTGAGGCTGGAAATTAATCCCGTTATGACCAAACTGCTAACTTGCATTCTAGGATCGTCTCATGCTGAATAGCTCGAACCTATCCTCATTATAATGTGGTCTCATCAATAAATCATCAACATGCACATAAATATACATATATGCAATTATCAACATATAATCAACATAATAATGCATTTAATCACATAATTGCAAAATAAATCAATTGTAGCCCTCCTTGCCCCTTAATCCAAGCATTAAACCTCATTAGGAATTTTCGGACATTACAAGAAGGTTTTGACGATGTACCTTCATTAACTTGTAGAAATTGAGGAGGTCGAAGCCTTGATCCAAGGAGAAAACCTTCAAGATCATAGGCACACACAGTAGTAAGAATATGAGATCTCCAAAACGCATAAATTCCTCGATCAAGCTTGAGTACAAGAGGCACACAGAAGCTGATATTGTTGAGCCACTGCAGCAACCGGAATCAAAGCATGTATCGACGTTGTCGAGACCGATGCCGGAGAAGTAGAAGAAGAAGTCGCCATGGATCGAACTTGAAAGACGTGAGTCAAAAGTGGCGTCTCATACCAACTTGAGCTAAGACATACAGAGGCAAAAAACAGAGAAACAAACAAGACTTTGATAAGAATGAATAAGCTAAAAAAAAAACAACTTTGAGCTGCGAGCCTTTTATATATATATATATATATATATATAATCAAATTACAATCAAGCAAAGTGTCAGTTACAACTAACTGTTGTCAACAGCTGTTAACAGCTAAGATAAAACTAATAACATAAGTGATGGACTAACGAACTTCCTCAAGAAGGATAATTAACAGGTTTATACATTTATCCCATTTGTAAGAATGTTTAGCCACACGTTTAAGATAGGAAAAGTCTCGCATATGCTTCAGCTTTGGAAGGAGAAATATCAGAGCTAGCTATATCCATCATTGTACGTGTAGGGCGTTGGAGCTGGGCTGCCAAGAGATAGCAATTTTTCCATACTCTAATATTGCTATTAATGCTTTTCGGAAGAAAGCGTGTCCCCCATATTGGATATTTTGGGGTTGTTCTCTATCTTTTTTTAAAGCTTTGTTCTAAGTTTAGAATAATTTATCATTTCACTGAAAATATTGTGGCGATCATGGGGGTTATTAGCAAATGGAGCTAGGTTATTGTCTAGGCTCAATGCCCTATGACTCCCACCCCATGCATATATAGACTTTGCTGCTTAACACAACATATCTTTCCATAAAAAAAATATTAATTTTGACAAATTATTGACGATTAGATGATTTAAGACAAATTACAAATACAAAATTAAAGGGAAATTTCATGTTATATGCATAATAACTTAGTGAAATTTTTTAATATGCTACCATAACTTATTATCTCAAATATATGACAATTTCAAATTTTTAGACAAAAATACCACTAACATCGAAATTGCATCGAAAAAGCATCGTTTGGGATAATAATCAAGTTTTCATGATTGCATCGAAATAGCATTGATGTACTGTCGATTTGGCATCGAAACACCGTCGGCATCGATGTACCATCGATTTTGCATCGAAAACCATCGATTTTGTATCGAAACACCATCGATGTACCATCGATTTTACATCGAAACACCATCGATTTTGCATCGAAAAAACCTCGTTTTGGCAAAAAAAAAACAAATGATTGCATCGAAAGAACATCAAAACACCATCGATTTTGCATCGAAAAATCGATGGTACATTGATGATGTTTCGATGCAATCATGAAAACTTGATTTTTATCCCAAAATGATATTTTTTTCGATGCAAAATCGATGGTGTTTCAATACAAAATCGATGGTACATCGATGATGTTTCGATGCAAAATCGATGATGTTTCGATGCAAAATCAATGGTGTTTCGATGCAAAATCAATGATACATCAATGGTATTTCGATGCAAAATCGATGGTACATCGATGCCGATGGTGTTTCGATGCAAAATCGATGGTACATCGATGGTGTTTCGATGGTACATCGATGATGTTTCGATTCAAAATCGATAGTATTTCGATGCAAAATCGATGGTACATCGATGCTATTTCGATGCAATCATGAAAACTTGATTATTATCTCAAACGATGCTTTTTCGATGCAATTTCGATGTTAGGGAAATTTTTGTCTAAAAAATTGAAAGTGTCATATATTTGGGATAGTAAATTATGGTGACATATTAAAAAAATTTACTAAGTTATTATGCATATAATATGAAATTTCCCAAATTGAATGTGATATATTCTTCAATCAAGGTATATAACGTTTTTCTTAGAAAAATCACACTAGTGATATATATATATATTAGGTAGAAATAGCGTGCATTGCATGCCTACTTAGTTTTAAAGTTGTAAATAATATCTATAATTTTAATAAAAACTGGTTCACTATTTTTAATATATATATAATAGAATGCATTATAGTTCTATAGTATATATAAATATTTGTATCAATAATCTTTAGATATATGACATCTAAACACAACGTTGACATATATATATATGTACATATATATATTTACATGACTAAATGACATATATATAAAATACAATAATATTTAAAAAGTTTTCAATAATAGAAATAAAATAATAATAGAATAAGTCATAGTGTAGACAATAGTATGCATGCATCAACTATTTTTAGTTTCTATTTATTGTATCTCACAATGTCCTTTGGTGAATTTGATGAAGAAAAAAATCTCTAATCACTTGATAGAAAATAAACCAGTACACAAATTTATAAATTTAAAAAATGATATGTATGATTTTATTATTTTTAAATAAATATGATTTAATTATTTAAATTATCATAAAATATTTTTAAAATATCCTATTTTAATCATTTTTTTTGTTTAAGTTTATGTTTGTTCTAGTTTGTGAATTTGGCAGTGACAACAAGAGATTATATATTATATGTTTAATATAATATTAATATTATACGTGGATTTTAAATTTAAGTTTATCGCTAGTTGATAGTTAATTATATTATATTATATATTTAATATGATATTAATTTAATACGTGAAGCTTAAGTTTAATTAAATTTTATTAATTTATAAAATGTAAGGTTTTATTATATTTAAATATTTATCATGGTAAAATATCTAAAAAATATCTTATTTTAATTATTTATTTATTTAATTTTATCTAAATTTACGCCATGTTTACAATTTACCGTTAAATATAAAAATATTTTGTTAAATATAAGAATATTTTATTAAAGTTAACGGAAAAAAATTTGTTAAAACAAAAAATTCTCGTTATCTACACACTTATTATATAAAATAGATATGTATTTTTTTATATAGTAATATTTATAGTAGTATATATAAAAGAGGCGATGTAGGAGAAGGGTGCTACTTTTTTAATTGGGAAATTTACACATATACGACAAATTTGTAAAAAAATTATAAAATTACGGTATCTTAAACTGATTATGTAATTACGTTAACATATGCCTATTATAAGATAACCCACAACCCATTATTATCAACCTTTACCCAATTACCCATATTACCCATCCCATTATATGTTAAATATCACACTCCAAATCAGTACCATTGTAGGCGGCGAGCCAATCGGAAAGCCTATTACAAACTCCAAATTTGTATCAAACCATTACAAACATTATCCTGAACAACATATATATATATAAATACTAACATTTTTAAATCAATTTTGAATTACTTATTTTGTAAAATTGCAAAATTGTAATCAAAGTTAACACTAGAGAAAATCATATTGTTGAAAGGTCATAATCATAAAATTATTTAAAAATTTAGCAATAAACTTGTAACCAAGTTTTACAAACAACATTAGGGATGCTCATCCGATCCGATAACATTTTTACTACTAACCAATCTAATCTAATTAAATGTTGGATGTTGGAAATCATCATCCAATCCAATTCAATTTGTTTTGGCCTACAAATCCAATCTAATTCAATTGTAATTGGATTGGGTCGAATTTTTTTTATTTTTATTTTTTATCTTTGAACTTAAATTTTGATATTAAAGAAATTAGCATGTAAAACAAAAAACAAAAAATACAAAAAACTAGACACTATGTAGTAATAGTACCAATTTAAGTTTTTACAATTGTCACATTATAGTCCTTTAAATATTAAGTTTACAACATTAAGTCCATTAAACATCATGATAGAGAAATGCTAAGTTTACAAATCCAATCCAATCAAATCCAATTGTAATTTGATATCCAATTTTTTATTATTGGATTGGTTCGGGGTAATTGGGCTGGTTTGGATATTGAGCACCCCTAAACAACATGATAGAGAACTTACGTGTTACAAACCTGTAACAAACTTTTACAGACAACGATGAATTTACATGTTACAAACCTGTAGCAAGCTTTTACAGACAACGACAACTATGAATTTACATGTTACAAACATGTAACATGCTTTTACAGACAACATAATACATAGGTTAGTAACATGCTTTTACAGACAACATAATACATAGTAGCAAACTAAACAAACTTGTACCAGAGAATCACAAAACCAACATGAGAACAAAAAAGACCAAAAATTCTATGAAATTTAGTTTTACTAGAAGTTTAAAACAAAGGAATGTATATATTCTAAAACATAATATCCAAAACTGAACTGAAACCAAACTTATTATCATCAATAAGCATACTTTACAAATATGTAATAGATTATTACAGAAATAATATAGTTAAATGAAAAATTTATAAAAATGTAAATATATCAAATTGAACTTTAGATTAAAACAAGAAATATCAATAGAATATGAAAAATACTCATCATTGTAAATCCATAAAACACATCTAATACAATGGCTTAGCAATTTTTTTTAAAAAAATAAAAAACATAAACAAATACTTTAGGTTTAGCTACATTCCTCTTCAAAGAGTTATAGCAATGTACTTGACATTTTACCCACCACTCCAT
The DNA here is from genome assembly GCF_963169125.1 of Humulus lupulus. Taxonomy (NCBI): domain Eukaryota; kingdom Viridiplantae; phylum Streptophyta; class Magnoliopsida; order Rosales; family Cannabaceae; genus Humulus; species Humulus lupulus. The sequence goes on along the minus strand of NC_084800.1, from coordinate 44,310,687 downwards.
TAGAATTTCCTTCAGCAGTAGGTATGTTTGCATTCTTTGGGATCGTTTTTTCCATCGACAACAAAGAAGGTAATCACTTTAAATTTTATTAGACCCTTCCCCCCTCCTTCGCAACTGGAAAACTAGAAGCCAGCAAGTCACTGAGAGCAAATTGAAAGAGAAAAAAAACAAAAATGAAGAAAAAAAAAAGATTGAAACCCAAATTAATAGAGCAATATCCAACAAAAATGACACCAAATAGTAGAAAATACAGTCGTATCAAGGGAAAAATTGGAGAAAAAGAATGAGAAAGAGAAAGATGAAAAGAATGAGAGAGAATAGTCAAGAGAGAATAAAGGGGAAAATGTCTGACTAATAAACTTTTAAAATTTTCTTTTTCTAAATTTAATTTAAAATAGAAACCGCATAAAAAAAAATCTTAAAATACCGTATATTTGAAATATGGAACAGTATAAATATAACATACCGTATATTTCAAAAAAATTTGCCACATCCGGTGATGCAAGTAATTTATCCTTTTTAATTTTGGTGGAAATCATAATTGTATTTCCATTTGAGTTCAATTTTTGTTTAATTTTTATATGTAAAACAGTAAAAGTGGCTTGGTCAGATGAGTATCTCTCAATCCTTTCATTTTTGTGTTTTTTTTAATGGGAATTTACTCATTTGGTACTCTGTATTTTTTCAAAATATCGTTTTGGTACCTTCTTTTTTCAATAATGCTCATATGATACCATGTATTTTAAAACCATACATATTTGGTACCCTAGACCCAAATTTGATAAATAAAATTTAATCAATATGACCAAAGTGTCATAAGTTATATGTAATTAAGTAATTAAAATTGAATATTGAACTCTTATAATTGAGAACAGTTTTATTAAATTGGTAAAAAATTATTAATTAAATTTGAGTTTAGAGTACCAAATATGTACGATTTCAAAATAAAAGCATTAAATATGTACGATTTCAAAATACAGGGTACCAAATAAGCATTATTGTAAACATATGGTACCAAAATGATACTTTACAAAAACACAGAGTATCAAATGGTTACCTACCTTTTTTTATTAGCACTAGTTATTTATAAAATTTAAAAAGTTACACTGAAATTCTCATTTCTCAAGTGCATTGCACGTATCATATATGCTAGGTCTACTAAGGTCCACTAGGGTGGTGCATATTATTTTTCAACAACCTCAACCTAAATAAAACATGTTTTAAAAGTACAACCCAAAAGGTTCGATGAAAATTTAACATGTCCAATGTAATAATATGGCAGTTTGGAAATCAGTCCCAACTCTGACCCGCCCAATTAACAATATTTTTATTTTCAAAATTTTATATTTATATTATATATGCATAATTTATATGTAAAAATAAATTAAAAATTGTATTTGGACTTTGGTTTGGAGATGAACTTTAGACTATATTAATAGTTTCTTTTTATTTTAAGAATGAATTTTTATTTAATACTTTAATGTGATTCAATTAATATTTTACAAATTTATTTAAATATATAAATAAATAAATGGGGTTTTGTTTCATTTTTTTAACAATGAATTTAAAATATTGTTTTTAAGTTTGAAGGTTAAGTTTTAATTTATACTTGTATTGAAAGGAAAAGACTAAAAAAAATTGAATGTAATTTAATTTGGGCGAGTTATCTCGACCAATCTGCTAAAACCATTGGACGGTTTAATTTTTTATTTTTTTTATTTGGACAGGTTATAGGCTAGTTGTCCCCAATCCGATTAAGAGATTATACAGATAAAAATATCATGCAACCTGGCCAACATGCCCAATGAACAACCCTATAGTCATTAACATTTCACATTTTACTACAATAAAATTAGACTAGTTTTTTTAATTTCAAATAGGAAAAATATCATTTTGGCCCCTGTGTTTTTCTCGATACGCGATCAGCCCCTGTATTTTGTTAAATGAGAATTCAGACCATATGTTTTACAAAAATTGTACCATATACCCGATTTTGATCAACATATATTTTCAAGGGAATTTACTCATTTGGTATTCTTTGTTTTTGCAAAGTATCGTTCTGGTACCCTCTATTTTCAATAATACTCGTATGATACCCGTATTTTGAAAACATAGATATTTGATATCCTAATTGATAAAATTTTGTTAATATGACTAAACTGTCAGTAGTTACATATAATTTGTAGCTCGTATGATTGTGAGTAATTTGATTAGATTGGTAAAATTTTATTAATTAAATTTGAGTTTAGGGTACCAAATATGTACAATTTTAAAATATAGGGTATCAAATATGTATGATTTTAAAATGCAGGATACCAAATATGTACGATTTCAAAATGCAGAGTACCAAATGAGTATTATTTGTAAACACAGGGTACCTGATACAAGGGCCCATTTGACAAGCCCAATTAACTTGGACCATGGAGCCATTCACGAGAGAGTGGGCAGCTGGGAAAGAGAGAAGACCCAACCCATTGAAGAATCACCACCAACAATAGAGGAGGGCACTAGCAGTAGCAGAGGTGAAGCCAACAAGGGAAGAGGGGAAAACAGAGCAAATAATACAAGGGAGCACACTAAGCCACGTTGGCTGAAGGATTATGTAATGAAGCTTGAGAATTAGAGAGAGTCTAGCTTAGTCAATTACTGTTATTTTCAGTCTTTTTTTAATACATATAAAAGGTAAGATGTAACCATTTTGATAGTTTTTTATGCTGAATGAAATTGCAAGCTATTGCTAAGGAGATTTGTCCTGTCTCGAAGAGGACTCTTTCTAACACTGGTGCTTTCATTGCCTTCTTCCTCCTTTCAGGATGAAGAATGAGGAGATTGCACAATTGTTCCAGAACATGAGCAAGGAGTTCGATCTCAAATTGGAACAACACGTTGCATCACAGATGGAGGAGCTCAGAGCCATGCTCGATGAGCGTCTCTCTCACTTATCACCTCCACCTTCACCTGGTCATGGTGGTGAGAATAGCGCAGCTCCGATAACTGCTCGAGCACCCAGTCGATGTTCCGATGTTGAGACGAATTGCCGAGATGTTAATTCCCTTCTCAAGACTCTCCGCGTTAAGGTGCCCAGATTCGATGGAACCGAGGTAGATGATTGGATTTACAAGATTAATAAGTTTTTTGATCTTCATCGGGTCGAACCTAAGATTCGATTATCTGTTGTTGCCTTTCATCTAGATGGTGCTCCATCTACCTGGTTTCAATGGATGGAAAAGGGTGGTGGTTTTGTGGACTGGGATTCCTTTCTTCAAGCGTTGCAAGCACGATTTGGAGCTTCCGTTTATGACGATCCTCCGGGTCATATTGCTAAGCTCATGCAAATAGGAAAGGTTTCTCAATTCAGAGCAGAATTTGAAGACTTAATGACACGAATTACTAGTGTCCCTGAGCAGATGTTCCTGCATTTTTTTGTGTGGGGATTGAAGGTGGAAATTCGCAGGGAACTCTTGATTGCTACCCCTTCAAATTTGGCAGATGCCATGGCTAAGGCACAACTGTAAGAAGATCGTAATGATGATATGCTTCTGCATTCTCGGGGTTCAAATCAACGAGCAGGCTGGGGTACCAAATCGATTCAAAATTCTTCTCCAATGCTTCAGGAGGTGAGTACTACTAGTGGTGTTGGCTCTCCTTCGATTCATTCCAGTCCCAACTCTACTAAAACGGTTAATTATCTGCCTGTTAAACGTCTCTCACCTACTGAACTTCGTGAAAAGCGAGACAAGGGCCTTTGCTTCACTTGTGATGAGAAATATAGCTTTGGGCATAAATGCAAAAATCGGGTTCTGGTTTTGTGTGGAACTGAGGAGGAAGAGGATGGACTAATCTCTTCAGATGGTGGGGAGTCCAACGACTTAGAGGATAATGTGGTCGATGAGGTTAGTCTGAATGCTCTGTCCAATTCCGCTAATCCTCGAATTTTTCGTATTTTGGCTAAACATGGTGCAGAATCATTGGAAGTCTTGATTGACACGGGCAACAACAACAACTTTATTCAAGAATCACTTGCGGGTCAATTGAATTTACCTTGGGAAGAAACTAAAAGGTTCAAGGTTTATATGGGTAATGGAAATTCTCTCCTATGTTCGAAAATTTGCAAAGGGGTTGAGTTGATTTTACAGGGCCACCATTTTGTGGTGGATTTGTATATGCTTCCTATTTTTGGTGTGGATGTGGTACTAGGAATGCAGTGGCTTCAAACCTTGGGCCCTTGCATTCATGATCATAAAGCATTGACAATGGAGTTTTCTTGGCGGGGCAGTATAGTCAAATTGGAGGCCTCTAAGGATGTTTCCGCACGTCAGCTTTCTTACACTCAGTTTGCGACACTGTTGCGAGAAGGTGGGGTTCGTTGTTTGTTTCGTTTAACGGCAGTCATGGATGGTTCTGAGTTGCCTACGGTTACATTAACTCAGAGGGAAGTTAATTTTCGTAAAGGTATTTTGGATGAATATTCTGATGTGTTTGAAGAACCAAAGGGTCTTCCACCATACCGAGAAGTTGATCATCGCATCCATTTGCAACCCGGTTCAGCGCCTGTTAATGTGCGACCCTACAGGTACCCCTATTTTCAGAAGGATATTATTGAGCAGATGGTCAAAGAAATGAGGGAGTGTGGTATTATTCAAACGAGTAATAGCCCTTATTCTTCCCCGGTGCTATTGGTAAGAAAAAAAGATGGAACATGGCATTTTTGTGTTGACTACAGGGCACTAAATGGGATCACCATCAAGGATCGATTCCTTATTCCAACTATTGATACAAGGGCCCATTTGACAAGCCCAATTAACTTGGACCATGGAGCCATTCACGAGAGAGTGGGCAGCTGGGAAAGAGAGAAGACCCAACCCATTGAAGAATCACCACCAACAATAGAGGAGGGCACCAGCAATAGCAGAGGTGAAGCCAATAAGGGAAGAGGGAAAAACAGAGCAAATAATACAAGGGAGCACACTAAGCCACGTTGGCTGAAGGATTATGTAATGAAGCTTGAGAATTAGAGAGAGTCTGGCTTAGTCAATTACTGTTATTTTCAGTCTTTTTTTAATACATATAAAAGGTAAGCTGTAACCATTTTGACAGTTTTTTATGCTGAATGAAATTGCAAGCTATTGCTAAGGATATTTGTCCTATCTCGAAGAGGACTCTTTCTAACAGTACCAAGATGATACTTTACAAAAACACAGGGTAAAAATCAATTCTCAGGTCGTTAGTGATGCAATGAGTTTAGAGAAGCGAAGAAAATGGTCGATGACGTGAGAATGAAATATTATATTTGAATTTTTTTTTACCAAAATTGGGTATATAAGATACTATTTTAATCTATTTTGTAAAACACATGGTCCGAATTGTCATTTAACAAAACATAAAGACCGATCGTGTATTTGAGAAAAACATAAGGGCCAAACTGATATTTTCCCTTTAAATATAGGTGTAATTCGTCCATCTCTGATCCACCTGTCATCAGTGGTGACTATTTTGTTCTATACATATATGTTTATAAAGAAAAAAAAACTTTCCAGAGTTTTGTGTTATTTCTATGAACACTTTACAGGTTGTATGTATGAAGAAAGTGATGGTTTCATAGTTTGAATTAATCTAGTATATTTATATTTTTGGTTAGGCCACTCGACAGCGAGGGATCAGATCCACACGTATATTCCATTTGTTTATCCAATCAATAACCAAATGCGGTGCTCTAATACATGGGTGAGTGTTAATCGATGATTGTTTAATTAAAAATTAAAGAAAACTTATCAAAATGAGGAGAAGCTGACAGTTCTGGTGGGAAGCATTTGTCTTAACCATAATGGTAAAAAAAAAAAAATTACCCAACTATCTCTTTTATTTTGAAATTTTATTTCACAATATTCACCTTGCGATCTGTGTAGTTTTTAAAATTATAGGCTTGTCAGTAACAGTTTTTAATCAACTTCTTGCAAGGGAAAAAGAAAATAAAAAAAGTAAGAATATTGCATAAATAATGTGTTAGGGAATTCACCTTCCTCCAACCAGCTTCATCTACAATCACAAAATCAACAAACCAGTAGACACAACATGCACAAATTATATAGGAAAATCAGCAAGAAAAACACAATAAAATCAACACCAAGAATTATAGAGGTTCAGCCCAAATAACTTGAGCCTACATCCTCTTTGAACTCCCCTTGGGATGTTCTTCTCTGCACTATGAAACAGCAATGAAGATTACACTTTGTCACCACTAGAGAACTTCTACACTTGATGGATTACAATGCCTTGAACCCAAGAAAAGCCCCAAGTACACTTGACCATGTACAAAGAAATCTCTCACCCAAGACCCAAGTGTTTCTCTCTCAAGTTCTCTCTCTTCCTCTCTCTGAAAATAGCTCCTATTGTTACAAATGAAAACTGTACTCTTATCACTCCTAAACAACTGAGATAATAAGACTTATTTATAGGGGGTTTTACAATTGTCATCTAACTTAAAAAAATACCAGAAATAAACGCAGACACATCTGGTGAAATGGTAGACAAGACTGGAAGAAAAAAACGTAACTTTGCTGATGTGTTCTGATGTTTAATGCAGACCAAATATTCTAACAAATTTCCACATTGGTCTTCATTAAACATGGATTGCAGAGATAAACATAACTTCCCAAGGATCCCAGTTCAGCCATCAAATATCATCCATGATCAATTCCGAGCAAGCTTAGGCAGTAGTTAAACTTGCTCAATGGCAATATCTTAGTTCCAGCATCAGCGGGGTTCTCTTCTGTGGGGACTTTTTCGACATTGATTACACCTTCAGTGACCTTGTCACGAATGAAGTGATACTTGATCTCCACATGCTTAGTCCGATCATGAAATACTGGATTATTACACAAATGTATGGCACTTTGACTATCTGAAAAAAATTGTAGCTTTTCCTTTGAACACTTGTAGCTCTTTTAGAAGGCCTTGAATCCAAATACCTTCTTTGATTGCTTCAGTAGCAGCCATGTACTCAGCTTCAGTAGTTGAAAGTGCAACTACAGATTGTAGTTGAGACTTCCAACTCACACAATTCCCACTTACTAGAAAGTAATAGGCTGTAGTAGACTTTCTAGTGTCTCGATCTCCAGCATAATCTGAGTCTACAAACCCACTGATTTCCACCTGATTATGATGCCGCTTGTACACCAACCCATGTTTAGTAGTATTAATCAAATTACGCAGCAACCACTTCATAGCATCCCAATGAATTCTTCCAGGATTCGCCATGTATCTACTTAGAGCACTAATCGAGTGTGATAAAGCAAGCCTAGTGCAAATCATTAGATACATTATAGCTCCAACAACATTAGAATAAGGTACCTTGGCCATATCTTCCCTTTCAAACTCAGTTTTAGGACAATCAGCATTTGTAAGCTGATATTGACTTGTCAATGGCTGTTTGACAGCTTTAGCACCCTTCATAGAAAACCTTTTTAAAACCTTTTCAACATAAGAATTTTGACTAATGAAGATGGTATGTTGATCCATATTTCTCTTGATCTCCATACCTAAAATCTTTGTAGCCATGCCCAAATCCTTCATTTCAAATTCTGTTTTGAGAAGAGCCTTCAATTTATTCAGCTTGTCCCTTTTGTCACTAATCAGCAACATATCATCCACATACAACAGTAGATACTCAACATCTTTGAATTGTTGTCCTTTGAAGTAGAGGCAAGGATCACAGTAGCTTCTTTGAAAACCATGCTTTATCATGAACCCATCAAAACGTTTATACCACTGCCGAGGTGATTGCTTGAGGCCATACAATGATCTCTTGAGTAAACAAACTTTATCTTGGCCTTTGAACATCTCAAACCCAATTGGTTGCTCCATGTAAATAGTCTCTTCTAAGTCACCATGTAAAAAAGCAGTTTTTACATCCATCTGGTCAAGTTCCAGATTGAACTGGGCAACCAAAGATAACATGATTCTTATGGTTTTATATTTAATGACTGGTGAGAAAATCTCTGTAAAATCCACTCCTTCCTTTTGAGTGAAGACCTTAGCAACCAACCTTGCTTTGTATCTCACTGGTTCTTGATCATTCATGCCTTCTTTTACTTTGAACAACCATCTACATGCTACTACATTCTTGTCTTTGGGTCTATTAACCAGCGTCCAAGTATCATTCTTGTACAAAGACCTCATTTCCTCCTTCATAGCATCAATCCAATGCTTTGAATCTGAACCTTTTACTGCCTCTTCATATGAGTTGGGTTCTGAATTAGCTAACTCAAGTGCAGACATCAGTGCATAAGCTATCATGTCATCCCAAGCTGTAAGTGTAAGCTTCTGGACTGGTTTTGGTTCTCTCCTGACTCTGTCTCTTGCAAGATGATATGATGCAGTCGGATCTGCATGAATTTCAGATGCATCTACACTTTGTTCTGGTTTCATTTCAGCTGGAGTTTGAGTGGGGTTCTGAATCTTATTTTCTTCCACCTGATTTGTGTTGGGTGCTCTTGTTTCCATCTGAACTAAAGTCTCTATTGTACCTGCATTGTTAGTACTATTTTGTTCTTGACCTGCAGGAATGTTAGTTTGAGATAAACAAGGAAAACAATCTTCTTTAAATATAACATCACGACTGATTATAAGTTTGTAACCTTTGTTTTCTTTAACCCATAATTTATAACCTTTAGTTCCCTGTGGGTAACCCAAAAATACACACTTAACTGCTCTAGGATCTAATTTACCCTCTCTTTGATGTGCATAAGCAACACACCCAAATACTCTTAAGTGAGACAAGTTTGGTGGTTTATTGGACCATTTTTCTTCAGGTGTCTTAAACTCTATAGTTGTATTAGGACATCTATTTACTAGATATGCAGCTGTCATTATAGCTTCCCCCAAAAATCCATTGGGTATACCTAAACTAATCATCATACATCTAGTTTTATCAAGTAGTGTTCGGTTCATTCTTTCAGCCACCTCATTTTGTTGAGGAGCTAATCTCACAGTCCTATGTCTTTGAATACCATTCTCTCTACAATATGAATCAAAAATCTCATTGCAAAATTCTAATCCATTATCAGTCCTAAATATTTTAATCTTCCTATTTGTTTGATTTTCCATAAGAATTTTCCAATTTTTAAAAGCCTCAAATGCATCATTTTTATGTTTCAATAAATGCACCCATACTTTTCTAGAAAAATCATCTACAATAGAAAGAAAGTAATTGTTACCTCCAATTGTTGAAGTTTTTTCTGGACCCCATAAGTCTACATGTAGGTATTCAAGTATGTCCCTTGAATTGTGTTGCCCAACTTTGAAAGCCAATCTATGATGTTTGCCCAAGACACAATTCTCACAAAAATCTACCTTGCTCACCTTATCCTTTCCAAGTAAGCTTTGTTGCTTTAACACTTGCAAGCCTTTATCACTTATGTGACCAAGCCTCCTATGCCATAGGATTGCCTTGTGATCTTCTGGTGCCTCAGCTAAAGTGTTGCTGCCAGTTACTGTTTCACCAATTAGGTAGTATAGAGAGTCCTTCTTAATTCCCTTAAGAACTACCATTGAACCTCTACAAATCTTCATGGTTCCACGCTCTATTTTTACTATATAATCTGCATCATCAAGCAGGCTTAGTGAAACCAAATTTCTAGACAGATTAGGAACATACCTGACATTCTTCAATGTTCGAATGACACCATCAAACATTTTGATGTTGATTGAGCCTATTCCAGTTACTTGGCAAGATTGATTATTCCCCATAATAACCTTACCACCATTCAACTCTCTGAAATCTTGAAGCCATTCCTTATTGAAAGTCATATGATATAAACACCCAGAGTCCAAGATCCAATCTCTTTCATTTTCTCCTGTTGCTGCAATTAAAGCTTCAACATCATTGTAAGCTTTTCCAATATTTGCTGAATCCGTATGTTCAGATTTTCCCTCGTAGATGGATCTAGCGCTTTCACTGACGAAACTCCTACCCTTTTGTTTTTTGAGCCAGAGATAACAATCTCTCTTCATGTGACCAAGCTTGCCACAATGAAAACACGCCCTTGAATTGTTTGGACCTCTGGAACCAGATCTTCCTCTGCTCTTGCTGTGCCTTTTACCATGATAGCCATTTGAGTTCTTGTGTGGTAATCGACCCCTTGCGTAGTTGCTTTCTCCAAGGTTTGGTGAAGAATATTTTTCTGATTTTAACTCTAAATCCTTTGATTTCAATGCTGAAATTACTTCTTCTAAAGTAATTGATGTACGACCATACTTGATAGCACTTTTGACCTCCTTAAACGATTCAGGCAGAGAATTTAAAATGATAATTGCTTGGTTTTCATTACTTAAAGCTTCTCCTTCTCCTGAGTTAGCCAACTCAATGTTCATCCTTAGGAACTCATCCAAATTCTGCTCCAAACTCTTGCTACTGCTCATCTTAAATCCAAAGATTCTTTCCTTAAGAAAGATTTTGTTGGTGAGAGTCTTTTGCTGAAATAACTCATCTAGTTTCTTCCAAATCTTGGATGGAGTGTCTTCTTTATCAACCATTCGAATGATGGAGTCCGACAAATGAAAAATCATAATCCCAATGGCTGATTCGAGCGTTTCTTCTTTTTTGATCTTTTGTAGTACCTTCAGGCCATGAAATGGGATCTTCAAGAACACGCAATAACTTTTGAGAAGCCAACATTCCTTTAATCTTCCTTCTCCAAATTCTAAAATCTCCATTACCATCAAACCTCTCTATTTCAAGCTTCATATTACTCATATTGTTGCAATAACTCCAATCCAAGAGACTTTGAACAGTTTCTTGAACCTTCGAACTCGATTCTTGGACTTCTTTCTTGACTGAAACTTTTTCTGTGTCACTTTCTGATGAAGAACTTGATTCAGCCAGTTCTTCCCTTCTTTGTCAACTTTGATCTTGAAGCTGAATTTTGCCAATCAACCTGGCTCTGATACCACTGTTAGGGAATTCACCTTCCTCACACCAGCTTCATCTACAATCATAAAATCAACAAACTAGTAGACACAACATGCACAAATTCTATAGGAAAATCAGCAAGAAAAACACAATAAAATCAACACCAAGAATTATAGAGGTTCAGCCCAAATAACTTGAACCTACATCCTCTTTGAACTCCCCTTGGAATGTTCTTCTCTGCACTATGAAACAGCAATGAAGATTATACTTTGTCACCACTAGAAAAACTTCTACACTTGATGGATTACAATGCTTTGAACCCAAGAAAAACCCCAAGTACACTTGACCATGTACAAAGAAATCTCTCACCCAAGACCCAAGTGTTTCTCTCTCAAGTTCTCTCTCTTTCTCTCTCTGAAAATAGCTCCTATTGTTACAAATGAAAACTGTACTCTTATCACTCCTAAACAACTGAGATAATAAGACTTATTTATAGGGGGTTTTACAACTGTCATCTAACTTAAAAAAATACCAAAAATAAACGCAGACACATCTGGCGAAATAGTAGACAAGACTGGAAGAAAAAAACGTAACTTTGCTGATGTGTTCTGATGTTTAATGCAGATCAAATATTCTAACATAATGTATTGAGTTTTTCTACAATGAGATTGAGATCCCAGACTCAATAATTGAATATTACACTACTACAAAAAATGCTTTTCTCTGCGGTTTTTTTACTCAATACACTGCGGTTTTCGAGAGTATTGAAAAGCGCAGTGTATTCGACCGCAGAGAAAAGTGTTACACAAACCGCGGAGAAAAGCTACACTTTTCTCTGCGGTTGTAGTAAGCCAACCGCGGAGAAAAGAGACTTTTCTCTGCGGTTGTAATAAACAAACCACGGAGAAAAGAGACCTTTCTCTGCAGTTTGTTTATTACAACCACAGAGAAAAGTCTATTTTCTCCGCGGTTTGCTTACTACAACCGCAGAGAAAAGAGCTTCTCATTAAAAAAAAAATTCAATTTCGGTTGATAACCCAGCATTTTTAATAAAAAAAATTAATTTTCAATTTTAATTATACATAATTATTTTCAATAGTATAACTAATTTTTTAAATTGTTATATATACATTTCATATCTAATACAAAATAATTGGCTAGTAATGAATCAAAGACTTTAATCATTCTAACCAATATAAGTTAGCACTTTAATCTTACATGCATACAAAAATTTAGATTTCATAAACAAATGGCATTAATCTAGCTAACCAATCACTTTGTAGTGGTAGTAGATCCTCTTTGACATTGAATTGCTTTTTGTCAAACCACTGCAAAATTGAAAAGTTAATATAGATTAGATAATTAAATACTATATCTAGTTTTTCTTAAGCAAAAAAGAGTTTAAAATATAACATACTTTCTTCTTGATAACTTCTGCCGGATTCGGTGCATTTACAAGATCATAAATGTATCTTAGTACATAATAACCACATTCATGACTTTCAGGTTGTTTTGGACAAGAACCTCTCACCAATTTTGTAAATGTGCTGATGTATTCATTTTCCAAACATTGTGCGTATGCTCTACAAAAATTAAAATTAATTAAATACATATTATGCTCTCAACTTTTAAAAATTAATAATGCATACATTACAATTGAAGAACTTACTTTCCCATAACCTCCGTAATTATTGGTGGAGATTTATGATTTTTTAAAGGGTCCAAAATTATGGTCATCCCCCGCATCATCACGAGCACCAACATCCAATGTCGACTAAAATAATAATAAAATATGATTATTATAAAATTAAAATTCAACCATAGTAGTGATAATGTTTAAGTAGTTCATTCTTACTCAACAATCCAAGGAATGAAATATATTTGGCCTCGTCTATCCATAGTCATCATCCATTTGGCTATAAGATCCACCGTATAGTTTTTACTTTCATCATTGCCAATAGAAAGATGTTCGGTGTCAAAAAATTTATATAATTGTCGTGAATTTGGGTGCATGCTTTCCCAAATGCATCTGTAGAGAATCAATCATTCATATTACATTTTCAATTAATAAATTAATATCGTCATAAAAAAAATTGGGCAGAGTTTCCTCTGTTTCTATAGCATATCCAAAATTATTAGAACCTATAAATTCAATTCAGACAAAACATACAACAAACAACATGCATGTTCTCAACCATAAGCCACCGCAGCACACAAAATTCGCAGAACCTACTTCACTAAGAAACACATGTTCTCAACCTTCTGTTATCTCTGCAGCACACAATTTCATCTCAGAACTTACTTCACTACGGATGAATATCTAATATATTCAAACTCCTCTAATAGTTTGTAATGACATAACGGATTGACAAAATTCCACTGCCTCTTCCGATATATAACATTCAACCATACTAGCTTCAGGACGATAATGATTACACACATAACTTTTCAACACCTTCATACTTCTTTCAAATGGATACATCCATCTCGCCCAAACTGGTCCACACAACTTGGCTTCCCTTACTAGATGAACCATTAAATGAATCATAATGTCAAAGAAGGATGGCGGAAAAAACATTTCAAGGTTGCATAGAGTTTCCACTATCTTACAATGCAATGCATCCAATTTTTTCATTTCTAATTATTTTCCGCATAAATGATTGAAGAATATGCAAACATTCATTAAACAATCTCGAACTTTTTTCGGTAATACTAACCGAATAGCAATCGGAAGTAATTGTTGCATCAACATATGACAGTCATGTGATTTCATACCCATCAGCCTCAAATCTCCCATGGATACCAAGTTTCGAATGTTGGATGAATAGCCATCAGGCACTTTCATCTCTGCAAATGATTTACATACAAATTTTTTCTCTTCTCTGGACAACGTGAAACAAGCAGGAGGTAAATATGTGCGTTTACCTTTCTGTTCAGGTGCTAAATCAGTTCGTATACCTATTTCAACAAGATCTAAACGACTAGTTAAACCATCCTTAGTTTTACCGGGAATATCAAGTAATGTACCTATAATACTTTCGCACACATTTTTTTCTATATGCATGACATCCAAACAATGTTGAACAAGTAAATCTTTCCAGTAAGGGAGACGAAAAAATTTTGATTTCCTTTGGAAACATCCACTTACTTTCTTATTTTTCCGCATTTTTCCATACTTGAAGTCAATTTTCTCTACTTCTTTAAGAATTTGTTTCCCCGAAAGTGGCAAAGGAGCAACACCTTGTTCTTTATCACCATCAAATGCTTTTTTTTTGTCCCTATAATGATGATTTAGGGGCAAATATCGTCTATGACCCATATAACAAATTTTGTGCCCATTAGACAGACGAATAGCCTTTGTGTTAGTGCAACATATTGGACATCCCTGGTAACCTTTTGTGCTTAACCCTGATAGATTACCATAAGTTGGGAAATCATTAACAGTCCACAACAAAACAACTTTTAATTTAAAGACTTCTTTCTTAAAACCGTCATATGCCTCAACACCATTTTCATACAAATCTTTCAAATCATCAATTAATGGTGCCAAATAAACATCTATATCGTGTCTCGGTTGTTTTGGGCCTGAAATCATTAACGTGAGCATCAAAAACTTTCTTCTCATCATTAACCACAGAGGAAGATTGTACATAACAAGGAAGACAAGCCACGAACTATGCCTACTACTTAGAGATTTATGTGGATTTATACCATCGGCAACTAGACCTAGACGAAGATGTCTTGCTTCAGTTTTAAATTATGGATTTAAGTTATTAACTTTTTTCCAAGCCTGCGAATCTGCAGGATGTCGAAGTTTACCATCTTTCACTCGCCTAGTCTCATGCCATATTAAGTTTTCAGAGTGTTCTGCACTTTGATATAATCGCTTAAGCCGCGGAATCAAAGGCAAGTACCACATCACTTTCTGAGGAATAAGTTTCCTAATCTCCTTAATCTTGTTAGGTTTGTAGCGGGGTGAATCACATTCTGGCAAGTGTCCATGTCTGCATACTCTTTACGATATAACACACAATCGTTTGGACATGCATGGATCTTCTCATACTTCAAGCCTATGCAATTTAAAGTTTTATTCACTTCATACGTAGACTCAGGGAAGCAATTATCTGACGACAAAATCTCTTTAAAAGCAGCTAAAAATTGACTAAAACATTTATCACTAACTCCATTTTCTGCTTTTATGTTGTAAAATTTTGCCATCGTTGGTAATCTTTGTTTCAGACAACCATTGAATAATGGTTTATCTGCATCTCTAACCAATTTATCAAATTTTGAAGGATCATCAACAAACTCTTCTTGTGCTTTATTGAGCAATTCCATAGGATGATCGTCAAAATCACTATAACCCAAATCAGCAACCCCTCGCCTCCCGAATGGATATGGATTATTATTTTTCAATGATTCCTCATGCCAATACCATGTACGATAACTTGTATCAAATCCCCGACAAAATACATGATTTTTTATCATGGTAATATTTCCTTTTGTTCCATTACCACAATCTATACATGGATAATGAATTCTTTCCGGATCACTACAATTTGTTTGGCAAAATTCTAAAAATTGGTTGAATCCGTCTTGAAATTGTTGTGTTTCTCTATCCTCAAGAATCCATGACTTATCCATAATGATAATATCTACCTAATTCCTAAGTTGATAATGAAAAGAAAATTAGTATAGTAATACTCTAAAATTATAAAATGAAATGGGCAGAGTTTCATTTATTTCTATAACATATCCAAAATTCATATGTATTTAAAATTTCAACAAAAACAAAAACATTATTATTATATATAGTAACTTATAAAACATGTTCAACTAATATCATCAAAAAAAAAATTGGGCAGAGTTTCCTCTATATTTATAGCATATCCCTATAAATTCACATCAAACAAAACATATAACAAACAACATGCATGTTCTCAACCATAAGTCACCGCAGCACACAGAAAATTCACAGATCCTACTTCACTAAGACACACATGTTCTCAACCTTCTGTTATCTCCGCATCACACAATTTTATCTCAGAACCTACTTCACTATGGATGAATATCTAATATATTCAAACTCCTCTAACAATAGTTTGTAAATATAAAAAATAAAAATAAAAAATTAAGTAGTAATTACTACTTACCTTAAAAATTAAGATTCAACAATTTCAACCTCACACTCAAACAAATATTTCCTACAATAAAAAGTTAAACATTAGTAAATATATGGTAATTGAATTGATCCTAAAATAATATAATTAACAAAAATATACTTTAAAAAAATCATTACCTAAATAATATACAAAATTATGCAAGCACTAATTTTTAATATAAAAAATTATGTAAACAACATTATTATAAATAAAATAATACAAAAATACCCTAAAACCGAAATATACATTAAAGAAATCAAGTTTTAGTGATCAATACACATTTTAAACAATGAAAATGTTTTTCAATCCTATATAAAATTTCAAAACTATTAAAAAAAATAACCATATAAACATACATAGAAACCACCATTAAACCCACACAATATTTCTTCATTTTTACCCTAAAACTTCAAAATAACTCAAGATTAAGTATATATACATGATTTCAAGCTTTAATATGCAAGGAAATGGAAGAAAAAAAAAGGACAATGTGGGGCTTACCCGTGGGTAGGGACGGTGGTGGGAGAGCTTTGGCCGTGTCTCTGTGAAGGGGAAGAAGATGTGCAAATGAGATGGGAAAATAGGTTAATGTGCTAAAGTAGGTGGAGACCACTTTTCTCCGCGGTTCTATACCCAAAACCGCAGAGAAAAGTCCACTTTTCTCTGCGGTTTTTGGTATAGAACCGCGGAGAAAAGTGGGGAAAAGTTCTACACTTTTCTCTGCGGTTTTAGACCCAAAACTGCGGAGAAAAGTGAGTCATTCAAACATTTCACTACGTTTTTTTTAAAACCGCAATAAAATAGGGTGCGGACATTAAATATAATTTTTTTTACTCTTTCAAACATTTTCTCTGCTTTTTTTATTTATTGTTTAAAAAAAACCGCAGAGAAAGTCTATATTTGTAGTAGTGTTACTACTTATATAATTTATATATAAATATATTTAGGTTGTGTCATTGATTTTTACTTTATTTGATATTATTGTATTATATATATCGACAACCACTACTTCACCTTTGTTATGTGCGTGGGTGTGTATATAAATTAAAAAGAGGTTGTCTATATAGAGATAAATAGGAATAGACTGAGACTCGATCGGAGGCTGATATAATAAAATCAGAAAGAAAGAGATGGGAAGTAGTGAAAACGAAAGCAGCAAAAGTTTTGTGAAGATGCCAACGATCCAATTCACAAAGCTGTTCATCGACGGAGAATTCGTAGATTCAGTTTCAGGTGTCTCTCTACTCTAAATTGCCTATATTATATCTCGATCGATCTTCCTCTTCCATCTGTATATTCTAAAACCTTCATTAATCTCATCTAGCTAGCTCAATCATTATTATTTATTTCTAGCTACATGTAATTATATCATTTTAATTAATTGTATCTTAAAATTATAATTATGCGTTCTATTAATCATAGGGATCCATATTTTATTTTAAATTAATCATTTAGTAGTGATCATTTGGTAAAGATCAATCGTCACCAAGACATTTTAATATACTACTATCTTATTGTATAGTAAAATGTATTCTTTTATTATTGTATGGTAAACTTTTATTGTCTTTGTTGATCATGCAAGTTAAAATACTGTAACTAGAAGTCTTACCCTCTTATTAAAGAATTTGACCAAAAGCTTATTATTATTATTATTAAAAATTTGTTGTGTTTGAACCAATAAAAAAGGGAAAAGATTCGAGACAATAGATCCTAGAAATGGAGAGGTAATAGCAAGGGTTAGCGAAGGAGACAAGGAAGACGTTGATTTGGCCGTGAAAGCTGCCCGTGTTGCTTTAGACCATGGTCCTTGGCCTCGTTTACCTGGTTCTGTATGTTCTTCTTTCATTTTGAAGTTCAATCATTATATTTCGTGCTTTACCATATCATCATTGACCCACGTGGTGCTTCTTTCATGTGGTGCTTCCTGTCGTGTCAAACACAATTTTAGACTCGTTTTATTATTAGAAAAAAAGTGATAATGAGAATTGAACCCATCTCATCTTTAACAATAATGTACTCACAATCAATCTAAATACATTTCTTTATTTAAATTATAATTGTAGATATTTTTATATATATTTCAGCAATACTTTACACAAAATTATATCAAAGATAATTATTAGAATTTGACTCACAAATCTTAAAATAAATTAATATAATTATAAAATTATAAACATTAAGAAAAATAATAGACTTTTATTATCATTTTAATTTATAGATAATTGACAAATAAAAATTTATTATCATTATTAATGTCAAAATATTGGACTTTTTATCGTATCGTACTTTCAGATTAATTTGTTCGTGCTTTCGTGTCGTGTCTTCGAGCTTATCGTGTCATAGCGTGCTTAGATCCATGTCGTGTTGTGCCTGAGCCAAGCCCATATTTTTTCATACAGTGTCATGCTCGTGTCGATTTCGTATCGTGCTATATTTATAGCTCATAAGACCATGTGTTTGGTATGTATATATATTTATATAATACTGTCACACACTATTTTTAAGAAAAAAATTGAAACATCAAGAAACCTTTATTAAAGGATTATTTATCAGTTTTCAAAAAGAGTTTTTTTATGTTTTATAAAATAAGTATACTAATATTTTTTGTGGCAGCTTTTACTTTTTAAATTCAAAAAATGATAAAATTATTTTCAAATTCATTATCAATCAACTCCTAATTTTCCTCGTTTTTTATTTATTTATTAGAAAAAAGAATTTAAAATTTACATCAACAATATATGCCGTGCCCATGTATCTTTTTACCTACTACTATATATTAATTAAGTATTGTGGAGGTGCTAGCTATTGTTAAACAACTAATTAGTGTTCTATGACTGGCACCACTAATTAAATTTTAAATGATTGTAGACATCATTATTTTCTGACCACTTTGTTTTTATTTTTTTCTGTTTGAATACTCTACCAAATAAAATTCCACTATATACAAATAAATAATAAAAAAAATCTTTCTACTCTATGTTTGGTAAAATTAATAATAGGATTGTAAGAAAGAAAGCTAGTTTACCGGAGGACAAAAAGAGAAGTGCAAGAAATATGAGATTTTTGTACAATAACCACTTGAGTGAGTGGCTATTGTTTAGTACCATTCCATTAGCATATTTATAAAAAAAAAATTATCAGAAAAAATATTTACTAAAATTTGTACAAATATTTAATTTTGAAATAATTTAACACATATATAAAATATTAAAATGATATTGATTAAACCATAAGATGCTAAGTTAAATTTTTACCATACAATTGCCTACCCGGCCATTAATTATTATGCTTATAGTATTTCCAGCTCTCTTATTTAGTATATTTGTCCCTATTACTAAACGCTCCGAACATCTTCAGCTTTTTCTTTTTTTAATTGAGTTTTCCTAACATCCAGACTTGGTAATGCATACATTATATTAAATTAATTTTATAATCAAGAAAAGAATAAGTGAACGTATCTAAAACAAACAGCATATACTTCACTGTACAATAGTAAGTCTCCAATAATTCATACTCTCACAGGCCAAGTGTTCCATGTACATGTAAAATTTGATTCTCACTACAATACAAATCCCACTCTCAGATGACAATCTCATGTTGATATGTGGAATTATGATGATGATGATCAGGAGAGGGGAAAGATTATGATATAGTTGGCAGACTTAATTGACCAAAACGTAGAAGAGTTAGCCACTCTGGACAGCCTTGATGCTGGGAAATTGTTTAGTTCGGGCAAGTCCGGAGACATACCTAGAGCCGCAACACTTGTTCGGTACTATGCTGGATCAGCCGATAAAATCCATGGACAGATGCTAAAAATGTCAAGGCCACTTCAAGCTTACACATTGCTTGAACCTATTGGGGCTGTGGGACTCATCATTCCCTGGAATTTCCCTACTTCCTTGTTTTTCTCTAAGGTCAGCCCTGCCTTAGCAGCAGGCTGCACCATGGTGGTCAAACCCGCCGAGCAGACTCTACTCTCAGCTCTATACTATGCTCATCTTGCTAAGCTGGTAACTTAATTCCTTCGATCATAAACCGAAATTTAGGATGTTTCATGGTATATATATATACTCTAAAATAGCATTTTCATTCTAATAATAATAGGAGGAATGTTTGTTATTGTAATCATTTATCAACTAGGCTGGTGTCCCTGATGGAGTACTTAATGTGGTAACTGGATTTGGACATACTGCTGGCGCTGCCATTAGCTCTCATATGGATATTGACATGGTATTAATTAAATTAAATTAAACTTCTCTCTATTAGTTTGAAGAATGGGGATTGATATACAATTAATAAATTCTACTAATACTAATTCTTCTTCTAAATATTTATTGATGTAGGTGAGTTTTACTGGCTCCACAGAGACAGGGAGAGAGATAATGAAGGCAGCAGCAATGAGCAACTTGAAACCGGTTTCACTAGAATTAGGAGGCAAGTCACCCCTCATCATTTTTAATGATGCTGATATTGAAATGGCTACTGATCTTGCTCTTATTGGAATCCTCAATAACAAGGTAATTAAGTAGCTTCTTTCAGTGATAATTCAGTTGATCTTCCAGTGTTAAATTTATATGTAAATTTAGCATTTTGGAATTCTAGTTAGCTAGTTAATTAATTAACCTATATAGCTCATTCCCTAGTTAATTTCACGTTGCGTACGTATTTGTATCACTCAGGGGGAAGTATGCGTTGCAAGCTCTCGTGTTTATGTTCAAGAAGAAATTTATGATGAATTTGCTAACAAGTTAGTGGAGAAGGCTAAAGCTTGGGTAGTTGGAGACCCTTTTGATCCTCAAGTTCGTCAAGGACCCCAGGTAAGTAAGATGCAAGTAAGGATGGCAAAATGGGGCGGCGGGGCGGGGCGGGGCATCTTTGCCCCGGTAAAAACGGGGCGGAATTCGGGGCGGGGTTAAGCGGGGCGGGGCAGCCCCGATCCGCTAGGAATTTAAACGGGGCGGGGCCGCCCCGCCTCAATTTTTTTTTTTTTTATATTCTAACTCAATTCTCTCATACTACTTATATACATAGTACGTAAAATTGACATTTTATATGTGCTTTAGAATATTTTTAATTCTATATAGACTAGAAAGAATTATAAATATTGACAAATATGTTTTATATAATTCATCATTATTCTTGTATTTATTTTGTAAATGTTAAAATAAAAAAACAAAATATAATATTTGATGGTGTAGTTGATACCAAGTGTAAAATATAAAGATTACAATAAAAAATAATATTTAGGCTTGGGGAAAATTCTAAAATTATAATTTAATGTTTCTTAAAAAAAAAAAGTTAAATGGGACAAATGGGGCGGGGCAGACCCGCCCCGATTAAGCCGGGGCGGGGCGACCCGCCCCGCTCCAAGAAACTAATCGGGGCGGGGTGGGGCAAAATTTTCGCGGGGCGGGGCGGAAGCGGGGCGTGGCAGACCCGCCCCATTTACATCCCTGGATGCAAGTGTGGGTTACTTGATAAATTTTTAACTCTTGGTTTTTGAACCAATTAACCCAAAACCATTGCAGAAATTTATTATTAATGTTACTTATTAATTGCTTCAAAGTCTTCTACTTTTTTAGTAATTATATTTTCACTTGATGCATATGACAGGTTGACAAGGCCCAGTTCGATAAAATTCTAAGCTACATAGAGCATGGCAAGAAAGAAGGAGCCACTTTGTTAACCGGAGGTAACCCAATAGGGAGCAAGGGATATTACATTGAGCCAACTATATTCACTGACGTTAAGGTACTGATACTATTTTCACCTGATCTGTATGCATGCAACAAGTTTGCTGGTGTATAAAAACATAATAAATCTCTGTTCCATTTTTCATTACATTACATTTTTCTTTTGAGTATAATTGATTAAAATAGACATTTCTTCAGAGTCTATTTTGCATTTTGACTTTGATTTTGTAAGTTTTTGCAAAATGACATTTCCATAATAGTGTAGGTGTTAATTTTGTAAAGAGTAATATGTGCACTTAAAATATGCACTATAACATTACACATAACGTGATACTATTTTTTAAAATAGTTGATCCCAATTTAGATAAATGTAATTGATTAAAATTGAGATCAATTCTTTTATAAAATAATGTCATATCACTGTGTAACGTTTACGTATATATTTTGATTACGCTTATTATTACTCTTTTTTGCAAATCATCAAAATTAGACCAAATTGGAAAATAACTTCAATAAAGTTGCCATTTTGCCGAGGCTCAACTTTCTTTTTCGTAAATGTATGGTGCACAGTTTTTTTCTATTAAAAATACTAGTCATCTCACTACCTCAGGAGGACATGCTCATTGTGAAGGACGAAATATTTGGACCTGTAATGGCGCTCATGAAGTTCAAGTAAGTATTCATATTTATACTAGACTTCGCTAAACAGAAAGCTTATTTCTTCAATATATAATTGAGAAAATGTCATATAAATATATAGGACAACCGAAGAGGCAATAGAGAGAGCAAACAACACTAAATATGGGCTAGCAGCAGGCATTGTGACAAAGGACTTGAATGTGGCTCACACTGTTTCAAGATCAATTCGAGAAGGAATTATATGGATCAATTGTTACCTTGCTTTCGATGCGGGTTGTCCATTTGGCGGATACAAGATGAGTGGATTTGGAAGAGATTATGGGTTGGAGGGACTTCGTAAGTATCTCCAAGTCAAATCAGTGGTCACTCCCATTTTCAATTCTCCATGGCTTTAATTTGAGATTTTGTTACTAAGAACTTAGGCTTTGCACCCTCATATAAAAAGAGTATTATTGTATGTGCTATATATAACAGTAATAAATGTGCAAATATTAACTAATATAAGTATATGTAGTTTGGGGTGATGTACTGGTGAAGACTTTATGATCGGATGCTGCGGTATGGATTATTATTCATTTTGTGTGTTTGATTTGTTTGATGTTGTTTCATTGTATAACTAGTTAAAACATATATTCAACTATTTATAATAGCTACTCTATTCATTACCAATTAGTATTGATTTTGAGATAGAACTTTATACTTCTTAACATGCACTTCATTCTACTTCTAAATTTAAATTACACATTCTAACTAAAAGAAAATCTTATCAATACAAATCTTATCTAGATCAATTTCTTGAACTGAATCTCAAAGAATTGTAAAAGAGTTATAGATTCTTGAGCTGAGCTTTTATTTATATATGAAGGAGATACAAAGAGGAGCTGTTGAAAAAACAGCTTGAACAAACTAACTAACTCTGTCAAAACAGAGGAGACGTGGCAAGAAAACTAACAGTAAAACAAAAACTAACTAAACTGAATTAGCTACAGTATATTGTTTATCATCTCCCCTCAAGCGAAAAGGTGAAGAACACACTTTGAGCTTGGATTTTAGATACAAGAATCGATCTGTTGTAAGAGCCTTTGTGAGGATATCAGCTGCTTGATCCATTGATGGAACATATCTAACTTCGACTTCCTTAGCTAGGATTTGATCCCGAATGAAATGAAGATCAATCTCTATATGTTTCGAACGAGCATGGAAAACTGGATTGGCGGCTAAGGAGGCTGCACCTTGGTTATCAACCCAGATAATGGGAGGAGCTGGAAGCATGAGCTGAAGCTCTGTTAACACAGATGAAAGCCACTTAACCTCTGCAGCAGTGTTAGCTAAAGCACGAAATTCACTTTCAGTGCTGGAACGAGCAACTACTTGTTGCTTCTTGGCTGACCAAGAGATTAAATTGCCTCCCAAAAACACTGCAAAACCCCCTGTAGATCGTCTATCATCTGGACAGCTTGCCCAATCAGCATCTGAGTATGCTTGTAGACATAATCTAGGTGCAGGTCTGATGAATAATCCCTCATGAATGGTACCTTTAAGATATCTGAACAACCATTTGCATGCATCCCAGTGTATACTGGTAGGAGCATGAATGAATTGGCTCAACTTATTCACAATAAATGCCACATCTGGCCGAGTCAAAGTAAGATATTGCAGAACGCCCAAGGTACTTCTGTAAAGTGTCTGATCAGAAAATGGGTCGCCATTGGTAAGGGAGAGAACATGAGATGAGCTTGTTGGACTAGGACAGGGTTTTACACCATCCAATTTGAGCTTGG
This sequence comes from Humulus lupulus, assembly GCF_963169125.1. Classification (NCBI taxonomy): domain Eukaryota; kingdom Viridiplantae; phylum Streptophyta; class Magnoliopsida; order Rosales; family Cannabaceae; genus Humulus; species Humulus lupulus. Next base: position 44,286,500 of record NC_084800.1, on the reverse strand, counting down.
TGAGCAAATCGGCAATGTATTTGGATTGAGACAAATGCATACCAGATGGTGTTCTTCTTATTTCAACGCCCAGAAAGTAATGGAGAGGACCTAGATCTTTGACTTCAAATTCCTTGTTCAAGTCAATAATAATCCTGGAAATGGCAGCTTGATTTGGTCCTGTAATTAGTATATCATCCACATATACTAATAACACAATTAAGTGCTTTCCAGTGCCACTAATAAACAAAGAATTGTCAGATTTGGATAAACTGAAACCCTTGCTGTATAGTGTTGCTTTAAGCTTATTATTCCAGGCTCGGGGAGACTGCTTAAGGCCATAAAGGGCCTTGTTCAACCTACAAACATAATGGGGATATGTTGGATCAACAAATCCTAGTGGCTGAGGCATATAAACTGTTTCTTCTAAGGTACCATTTAGAAAAGCATTTGAGACATCAAGTTGAGTAATTTGCCAGTTGAATGAGACAGCAAGAGTGAGTAATATTCGAACAGTTGCAGGTTTAACCACTGGACTAAAAGTCTCTTTGTAATCAATACCAGGGGTTTGAGAATAGCCTTTTGCAACTAGTCTTGATTTGAACTTGTCAACAGAGCCATCAGCTTTGAGCTTTATTCTATGTACCCATTTATTTCCCACCAAACTCATAGATGTGTCATAAGGGACAAGGTTCCAGGTCTGGTTTTTAAGTAATGCATTATTCTCTTCTTGCATAGAAGCAAACCACTTAGGATCAGCAAGTGCCTGCTTTAGAGTTTGCGGTTCTTTAGGTGATAGAGATTCTGGAAGAGGATAGGAAGTGGCAGTATAAGCTTTTGGTTTTGATATTCCAGATTTGGATCTGGTTTGCATGGGATGAGAATTCATGGTGGATACAGAATTTGGTGATGTAAGTGTGGTTATTTGTGGTTGCGGAGGTTGAATGTGTGATTGAGTGGAGGGTAATATAGATTGTTGGGGATTTGTGGGACATATGGGCAATACTGGAAAGGAAGTGGTGTGAGGCGCAGACCTGGAACATGAACCAACATATGGGATGCTTAGATTAGAAGAGGTAGTGCCAACTGGCACAATACGTGAAGCATCTGATATTGGTGGCTCTGGAGCAACAGTCATTGAGAGAGTGGCAGCTCCTATGTGGTCTTGATTTAAGATCTCTGGTACAAGTTGGGCCGCACCAGTAGATGTATTTGGTACCTCAGTAGCACGTGGCTCAACATTATTATATATTGGTGGAGTAACAAAGGTAGTTGAAGGAATTGGGAAGAAGTCAGATTTAGGTACATGCGTAGGAGATTCTGAGGAAAGAGCAGGGAATTCTTCTTCATTAAAAGCCACATTCCTTGCAATGTACACCATGCCTTCTTTATTTTCATATAAGTAGCCTTTGTGACTCATAGAGTATCCAACAAAGAGACATTTTTGAGACCTGAAAGTGAGCTTGTGAGTATTGTAAAGCCTGAGATGAGGGAAGCAGGCACACCCAAATGGCTTGAGAAAGTCATATTCTGGAACTTTATGAAACAGACATTCATATGGAGAAATGTCCCCAATGATAGGTGTAGGCAATCTGTTAATGAGATATAGTGCATTTTGAAATGCAAGCCACCAATAAGACATATCTAGTCCAGCTTGAGCAAGTAAGGTTAACCCAGTCTCAGTTATATGTCTGTGCTTCCTCTCTGCACGGGCATTTTGCTCATGATCATGTGGACAAGGATGCTGAAAGTGAATCCCATGTTGGTTTAAAAATGGAGCCAGAGACCTATACTCCCCTCCCCAATCCGGCTGGACACTCTTAATAGGAAAATTGAATTGTTTTTCAGCAAGTAATTTAAATTGCAGAAATGTAGGATAAGCTTGAGATTTGAGTGTGAGAGGAAAAATCCAAGTATACCTGCTAAAATCATCTAAGAAATGAATGTAATATCTATATCCTTCCTTAGAGGGGGTGTGAGAGGGACCCCACAGATCAGTGTGAACCAATTGAAGAGGCTGAAAAGCTCTAGACTCAGAAAGAGAATAAGGTAATTTATGACTTTTTCCCTGTTTACATGCCTCACAGAATTTTAAAGCCTTTAAATTGGTTGGAATATTCAGATGTAAAATCTTTGCAAGGATGTTGGGAGCTGGATGACCGAGTTTAACATGCCACAAGTTAACATCAGATTTTTGAATAGTGAAAACTTCAGGGGAAACAAGAAAATCAGACTCAGAAATAGATTCTTTATTTATTGAAAAATCATTACAATGATTAATAGCTGAAGTATCAGCAACAGAATTACAATCAATGTTTATTGATGAACTAGAGTCAGATACAGAAGCTATGGCTGAACTAGGAACTGATGTGGCAACATGACACTGAAGTTGAACATTTGAAGTGGAAAAAGAACGATGAGACAGTGTATACAATCCATTTTTAACTCTCCCATTGAGCAAAACAGTCCCTGTGGCCTTGTCCTTGACAAAACAACAAGTGGAATGAAATTCCAAAAAGACATTGTTATCATTTGTGAGCTGTAAGACACTAACAAGATTCTTAGTTATACCAGGGACTTTTAAGATTGTATTTAATTTTAAAGGAGTTGGAGAGGAGGGTAGAGAGGCATTACCAACATGGGTGATTGGGAGCTTCTTGCCATTGCCAACTGCTAGAGATTCAAAGCCAGAATAAGGAATCTCAGATTCAAGATGTTCCATCCCTTGAGCAACGTGGTTTGTAGCCCCTGTGTCTGCATACCAGTCATAGTCATCTGAAAATTCTGGAATCGAACTGGATGAGTATACCTGAGGGGAATCTTGGTCATGGACTTCAGTGAGAAAGGCTTTCGAATCACCAACGCTGGGGGTGACAAAGGTTTTATCAAACTTGTAATGACACACAGCAGCAGTATGACCAGATTTATGACAAACTTGGCATAATAACCGAGGAATGGAGGGAGGACCACGATTAGGAAATCTGCCAGAAGATCGATTATTGTAACCATAAGAACCTCTATTCTGTTGTCCATAGAATCTGTTGGGAACACCAGAACCAGTTCTTGATGTATTGATGCTGAGATTGGCAGAGATCTTGGAGGCAAGATCATTAACATTGTAATGTCGTTCGATCCTGCTTTCATGAGTTAGTAACAACGATTGAATAGATTCTAAAGAGAGATCATCAACAAGACTAGTTACATGAACAACAACAGGATCATATTCAGGACCCAATCCATTCAGTAAATGCATGATCAAGTCACTTTCTTCCATCGGATGACCAGCAGTGGAAAGAGAGTCAGCTAACATCTTTACCTTATCATAGAAATCAGAAATTGAGAGATTGCCCTTCTGAATGGTTGAAAGCTGTGATTTGATTTGAAGCAAGCGAGCTTGGACTGACTGGAAAATCTTTGTTCAAGAGCGCGCCAAGCATCAAAGGATGAATTGTGATGAGCCAGGGAACCAAGAACAGTCTCTGTCATTAACGAGCGAAGCCAACTGAGGAGCAATTGGTCTTTCCTTTTCCATGTAGTGAATTCAGGGTTGAGTTCTCCAGTGACAAGTCGCTGAACATGGGCAATACCAGTGAGAAGAATATCATCAAGGCCATGACCAATGACAGTGGGAATCACTTGGGATTTCCACGCAAGATAGTTCATTCGATCAAGACGAACTGTGAGAGAAGAATTCAGAGAATTTTGAAACGGATTCCATTGCTGCATCGGAGCAATCGGAGCAAGCGGTGGTGTTTGAGTAGCCGTGGTGTGTTCTGGGTGTCTAGGATCCATAGTCGACGTGAGTCAGAGGCTCGGATACCATAAAAGAAAAGCTTATCAATACAAATATTATCTGGATCAATTTCTTGAACTGAATCTCAAAGAACTGTAAAAGCGTTACAGATTCTTGAGCTGAGCTTTTATTTATATATGAAGGAGATACAAAGAGGAGCTGTTGAAAAAACAGCTTGAACAAACTAACTAACTCTGTCAAAACAGAGGAGACGTGGCAAGAAAACTAACAGTAAAACAAAAACTAACTAAACTGAATTAGCTACAGTATATTGTTTATCACTAACAAAACATAGATATTGTAAGTGGGCTCATGGCTCAATAGAAATGTCAGTCATCATCAACTGCATGCTTTGACCAAGTCCGACACGAGAATTTGAAGCTCTGAAATGTACACTACTACAAAAAAGGTTATTTTAGTGAGCCCTAAAAAAGTTTTTAGGACTCGCAGGACGCGAGTCTTCTATTTGAGAGCCTTAAAAATTGAGATTTTTTTTATGACTCGTATTGCGAGTCTTAAAAGAATGTTTTTAGGACTTGCGCTGTGAGCCCTATAAGAATGGCCGGAGCAAGTAGTGGCACCACCACTCCTCGGTGGCCATTGGGTCTAAATTTTTAGTTGGCTTTGAAGCCCAAGATGCAAAGAGTATGGTGGTGGTGGTTCAGCTCGTGGTGGCTCGAGGTGGCCGGAAAGTGGTCGGAAAGTTTGGGAAAACTCAAAATTGCATAAACTTCGACGAGGGACACACATAGATTTTAGGGCTCGTAGGAAATTCTTTTAGGACTCGCATCGCGAGTCTCAAAAAGTCTAGGAAGTGTTTGTTAAAAGAAATATTCAAATTTTTTAAGACACACATAATTTTTAGGATCCTAAAAGAAATTATAGTCCTAAAAAGTCCATGAGCTATTTTTATGACTCGCATCTAGGTGAGTGTTCTAAAAAATATAATTTTATTTTTGTAGTAGTGGTAATTTACTAATTTACCTCTAATTTTTTAAACTCGACTTAAAACTCTTATATTAAATGTTACTATCGTGAATGTTTCAATAAGGTTTTGAGCGTGTCTAGGAGGCATTATATAGTGCTCAAGTGGTGTTCACCAACTTCGTAAAAAAACTATTTCGATGAGGAAAAAAAAAGATATTTTTATTTTATTACATTCTTTATTTTATTTGTTTTCTAATAATAAAATGTTCCTTTTAATCAATTTTTTTTTTGTGAGGAAAATAGTCTTAATGCTCACCATCAAAATATCAAAAACAGGGGAAGTTTGTTTTGTAATTATATAAATATATATATTTTTATGAATTTTGCTTCATAAAGTAGTATGAGTTTATGCTTGAACCATTAAGAATAGGAGCTTTACAAAATACCGTTATTTTTTATCTCACAGAAAATGTTTAATTTACAACGACTTATGATGGAAGTATCATAAACTAATGATATTTAAAACCAAATTTTGCTGGAGTTCCATCATTATCTTATTTCACCTCTCCGCACATATTTCATTGATTAATCAATGGTAGGTTCGTGCCACATTTCAGTGATCATAATTTGGGAAACTTTTAAGGGAAAATATTTTATAAATATTATAAATATATTATTGAAAAATAAGTAAAAAAAATAATATTTTATTGATAAAATATTAATATACTTTACAGTGAAATGTACTAAGAAAATAAAAAATTATTAAATAGTATACATTAAGAAGCAATATAATACTCCTTTTAAATAAATGTTTTTTTAATATATTAATAATTACTTCTTCTTTATAAAACTAATATTGATAATATTTCAAAATCAATTACTCTTTTAGTTTAAACTTTAAAATAACATTAAAACGTTTTGTCAAAAAAAAAATATACTAGCCAATTTTGTATCTTTTTTTATCAAAATAAAATATTCCAACTAATAGACCTATTTTTTTTTCTATAAAAAAATTAAACCATATTTGGCCAAAATATTTTTGTCCTTAGACTTTATTTACGGCATTATCAATTTAGAAAATGTGTAGATTATGACTGAAAGACATCGATCTTTTTAGGATTATATTTGAAATTTTTTTAACTGAATTTGGTTTTGAAAACCATAACTAATTTTAACCATCAACAAAGCATAAGATCTAAAAGTGTATTTTTAAAAATAGATAATCAATAATATAAGTAAGCTAAAACACGGTAACCCAAAATTATACAAACCCATAATTTTATAATATTTTAGTTGAAGTGAAAAATTATAAATATACTTAATACATGTGTATTTATTTTAATTAGGTAATATTATTATAATTTCTGATTGCACTTTTATTGTCTTTTGTATAATAGCAGTCCCAACGGCCGAGGTAAAGTAGTCAAAATAAAGTACTCACTACAAAAAACAAGGCCTATACCGAGAACAAATATCCTCGATATAAGCCCAAATGTCCTTGGTATAGCCTCTACCGAGACAATGTCGTCGGTAGAAAGTTATCGGTACATCCGCATCGGTAAAACAAAACTTCTACCGACGACATTAAAAATGTTCTCGGTATAGGTTTTACCGAGGACAATGTCCTCGGTAGAAAGTGACAAAAGTCATCGGTACAACCAACTCCAATTTGTCATCGTACTGGTATATACCGACATCTTACTGGTATATACCGAGGACAATGTCCTCGGTATAGACTTTTCCCCAATTTTTTTTTTATATTTGTTATTCCCTTATTTATTTATTTTGAATTAAATATAAAAAAATAGAATAAAATTAAAACACTTATATTAAACATATAAATAAAAACATAAGAGTATGTTCGCTGAATCAAAATAAATAGTTGTCTTAAACATGATAATGTAATAGTCAATTGTAATAAAATTCATACATAAGTCCTACTGAGTCGGTGCTCCAACATCGGGATCATCGGGTGGTGGTGGGGCACATTGAGATCCCGGGGTGATACAATGAGTCCGGACATGCTCCTCTAACTGTCGAAGACGCTCTCTCATCTCAGACAACTCTTCATCTCTAGTTTGTGAATGACGAAAATCAAATGGAGTTCGGTCCCTTATGTTAAGGATACGTCCATATCCTTTCTGGTGGCCCTGTCGTTTTCCGAAGACAGTTTGTACCAAAGATATGTCTTCATCTTCAGGCGCACTCGAAACTGGTGTGGAACTCTCAGTATCAGTTGCCTGTGTCTGCTGTGTGTCGCGGTATGCACGCAATTCCTCCTATGATACAATGTATAATGTAATTAAAATTTTGAAACAATTAAAATTTTGAAAAATGTTTAAAAAAACTTAACGTACCCAAGTATTTTTGGCTGTCTCTGTCACCCACCCTGTGCCTGATTTATGGTGAGTATCCATCCAGCTATCCGGGATTGACTCAAGTTGCCCAGTCTCTAAATTGCGCTGTCACGTACATATATTTTTATAAAATTATTAATTAAACGTAAATAAGAAAAATAAACTAAAAAATAATTAATTAACTAACTTTTTTATAGCGCAGGGTTGGGATTGACTGAGAACCTCCATAGCTAAGCTCTTTCAGTTTCCTCCTATTTTCCTTGTTGACCACAGAACGTTTCTGCAAAAAGTTATCGTTAGTAATATATTTAATTAAGATAGTTAAGTTTAGCAAGAAATTAATACCGTAATTTCTGGGCGTCGGAAAAATTCAATGGCTTTTTGCCACTGCGTATCCGTGCAACCACCATAACGATTTTGTGGCCCATTAATCGTTAAATGCTCTTTAATATCGTACTTCCAGTCAGAATACTTTTTAGCACACGAAGTATCAATGCCTCTCAAGATCCCAGGCATATGCCGTTCTCCATATCTAGTACGCCCAATATCAAACAAATCATCATAATTTACAAACATTTATTAGTAAATATGATATATAACATAAAATGAGAATTAACATAAAAATAAATAAACTACTTACTTCCAAATGTGCAAGTATTCTTTCTTTCGAGGCATTTGGTACTTTTGACCATTGAGGACAGTCCGGATATGTGTACTGTCGAACAAGTAATCCGAGCTCTCTTGAGAAATTTGAGTTGTACTCTCCGATCTCTTTATATGTTCTCCCCCGCACATCCCACTCGAGAGGGAGAGGACGCCCCAACTGTTCCCTCTTTTCCCGCGTGTTCAATCCTTTATGGCGTCCACGTTTATTTGGAGGCGCTATTGTATGCAAATTCAATATTTTAAAATTAATATGGATTAATTGTTAAATTTTAAGGAGTATATCAATGTGTAAAGTATTACCTCGTTCACAATCAGCTGGGATATCTGACAGTCCACGTGGAGGATCGCATCCTCTACCATCACCCCCGTGAGATTGAGCAATAACATCAGCCATATCTGTCAAATTAATCGATATTAAAATTACATTTATCGGTTCAAAATGACTATATAAAATTATTTATTGTTAAAAATAATTACTTCAACATATTATAAAATTACCACTTAATTATCACTATAATAATCTTCACTATCATCATCGGTTTCTATGTGTTCATCTTCCTCTTCATCATCTTCATATTCAACCTCCTCCTCCTTCTCCTCCTCCTCCACTTCCTCTTCCTCCTCCTCTTCTTCTTCCATTTCCTCCTCCCTCTCCTCCTCAATTGCAACATTATCTATCTCAACAAATTGTAATGGAGCCCCCGTACTTTCAAAGCTGATTTGTGGCAACGGCCCAAGATCAACGAATAATTGGAAATTAGAGGAACTAGTGTCGTGCATAACATCTACTTCTACATCCTCCGCTTGTTCTTCAACTAGTGGGATGTCCCACACATTTCTGTGATGCACTTCTTGGACGACTTTCCAATGAGATTTATTTTTAAGGTCTTCAATGTAGAAAACTTGGTTAGCCTGAGTTGCTAAGATAAATTTATCATCTTTGAAGGCCTCCGAACTGGTTTTGATACTCGTTATGTTTTGCCAAGCTTTCCCATCAGCAGGATGACGCAATACACCATCTTCTTTTATACGTTGCTCGTAATGCCATCTCATATGTTGAGCAATGTGCCTCGATGCATATTTTCGCATTAACTTAGGGGTTAAAATAACGCATCACTTTATGAGGCACTTTCTTTCCCTTGGTGTTCTTGTCCACCCATCGATCCTCCCCACAAACAGAACATTTGCTTTTTCTAGCATGTTCTTTCCAAAACAGTGCGCAATCATGCTTGCAGACATGGATTGACTCGTAGCCCAATCCAAGTTTCCGCAACAACCTTTTCATTGCATAATGCGATTTTGGAAGCTTATTTGGGGCTGGAAATGCATCATATAACAACTCCAGCATTCCATCAAATATTTTGTTGGGAATTTTCCCCAACACTTTGAAATGCATTAACTTCACTAGGAAATTCAATGATGTGTAATTTTGACACCCGGGGAATAATGGAGCCTCGATCTCAGCAAACAAATCGTTATAATGTTGCCCACCCCTGTAGTCTGTTGTAGGTATCTCTTGACCGCGCTCATTCTCCGCTTATTCGTCATTGTCATTTTGCATAAGATCATTGAGAACATCCATCATTTCATCTTCATCATTTTGATCTATCTGAGCTCTCATTGGTATTATTTCATCCTCTCCATGCCAATGCCAATTGGTATATTTCCGTAGAAAACTATTTACAAATATATGGTTTTCTAATACATCAATCGTCTGAAATTCAACGTTGACACACCTCCTACACGGACATTTCACCAATCCCCTTGAGTCAACGCACTGCCGAGCTCTCTGGAGAAAATCCATCAGACCAGCCTCATACTCATCGGATAATCGATCTGTCAAATTAATCCAGCTCTTGTCGATCGACATTGTATGAATGTAGCACTGCACGGAACACTAATCATCAAACTTACAATCAATTTATGTGTGTGTCCTAATTCAGAGAGAGGCAAATGTAAGAGTCTTTAATGACTCACCCTCTCTGAACGGGTCTAAGGCTTCTTGTGATGAACACTAAAAAAATATAATATTATCACTAGGTGATAATAATACTATCATATCTTTGGTAATAATTTCTTATTACCAAAGAAAAAAGCAAATAAAATTAAATATGTTTTTTTTAATGTCTTATGCTCTTTGAAGTTAATTATGTTGTTTTATGATATCTAACTATAATATATTTCAGTGTAAATATTATTAAAATTATTTAAATTTGACTTATTTTTTTCTAACTTCAAAAATTAATTTTAATTTTAATAATGATTAACATTGTGTTTAAAATTGGTTTTCTAATAATATAATTGTTAATTTTATTTTTACATATTAATTCAGTATTTATTAAATAACATATTTTACTTATGTTTTATTGAATAGTTTTTAAGATTTGTTTAAATCGTTATAATTACTTTAAGATTTATTACTTATTTAAATAAAATTTCAAGATTAATGTTTATTTTTATTAAAATTTGGTTGCATAATGTTATTATTAATTTTATTTAATCATAATTAAAAATATATTATACTACTTATCAATTCACTATTTCTTAAATTAGAAATTTTATTGAGTACTTTTAATTCTATAAAAAATTGGGCAGCATAACGACTGTATTTTCATATATCCCAAAATTTAAAAACCTGCAAATAACACATAAAAAAATATCCAGTCGCAGAACATACACAAAGCAATACAAATACATTGTAAATGACTATATAATTTATAATTATTACTCTAAATTTGATTAATTATTCAATTTTCTATTTAAAATATCATAATTCTACTAAAAATTAACAACAAAAACAAAGCATCAATATTCATCAACACTAAGAATAAAAAAAATTAACAACAACAAAAAAATTCAAATTAAATAAACAAAACTCACTCTAATAATCAAAATTTATTAACCAAAGCTAATAATCTAAAACTAAAATTATTTAACCCAATCTAAAAAACAAACACTCAAATATTATATTTTCATACAAACATATTTTTATAACTAAAAGTCAAATTATATACCTAAAAAATAAACTATTATAAATTAATAAATTTTCATACTAATAAATTAATTATTTATCCATATATTTAAACTAACTAAATCCTAAAATTATATATGTATTTTACTAAAATACTACACAACATTATTTCCTCTAAATTGGATATCACTAAACTTTTAACTAATTTTCATTACTAATTATTATTCTTACCTATTTTAAATACATAATCAGAAATTATATATATAATATAAAAAATAACAATATATTAACAATATTAAACAAATTATACAAAAAACCCTAAATATATTTATGCAAAAAATATAAAAAAAAACCAAAAAATTACAAATAAAATGCGAAATACCTGTAAAATCGCTTGTAAACAATGCAAAATCTGAAAATAATACCACAAAAATCTCATTATAGAAGACCAAAACAGAAAAAAAATTGAAAAATTTATACAAAAAAAAAACTGAAATATATGTAAATGCTTACCTTAATAGACCTTATAGCAACCTAAATCCTCTTTGGAAGGGAAGCTTTGACCAAAACCAAAGCTTTTGGGGGCCGAAATACCGAAAAAATGAAAAAGGGGGCGGAGAAAACGGTGGTTTTTTTCTGCCGTTTCAGAGAGAATGAGCTCTCTGTTTGGGGAAGATGAAGATTATAAAGACCCTATACCAAGAACATGTTCTCGGTATATGGTCCTCGGTACAGAAACTAAAATGAAAAAATCGCGTAAATATGGCGCGGTACCAAATTAACTATACCGAGAACGTGTTCTCGGTATAGTGTTAACGGTAAATCTTCTTTTTTTTGTAGTGACTTAATATCTTCTCCAGTTTTAATGGACTATGTAAACAATTTTTTAATCTTTTTTTTCCATTCACTCTCCTTTATTAGCTATTCTTTTATTTTATTTTTTTAATGACTTTAATTATTAAATAATATTTAAATGATGTAAAGAAAATATTGAGAATGTGATGTATGGTGTAATATAAAAGTGTAAGGTAAAATAAAAAAAATATAGAGTTTTGATGAGATATTTTGATAAATAAAGTAAAGCAGAATGCAATAATAAAAAAAATTCAAAACATTATTTATCTTTAAACATTTTTAATTAATTTCTCTAGTTTTACATTCTTTTATATTTTGTTTATATTTGAAATTAATAAAAAAGATTAAAACTAATATATTATTTAAATGATACAAACGTGTATTATAAAAATTAATAAGTAAAATTAAAAAAAAGTCAGTTAATGTAAAATTAAAATAATATATATTATAAAGTAATTGGCGGCAAAATCCTCTTATTTTTATAATTTCTTAACCCTTCAATCTTTATTTTGGTGGTAATACCTCCCAAATCACCATCCTGTTGGCAAATTGATAGTTCATTTAGTTTTACTCTGTAATCTGCCAACATAGACATACGTGATCATATAAAACAAATAAATTATGAACAAAGCTTAGGGGTTAAGTGTAAAAAATTGAAAATATATGGGAGTATTTGTCGTCAATTTCTCTTTAAGAGTAATTAATGAATTATAACGTGACATTTGTTTTAGATGCTCACGTGTGTCCATGCTGGCAAATAACAAAATGAAACTAATGAGACTGTCAATTTGCCAACATAATAGTAGTTTGAGAGGTTTACCTACTAAAAATAAAAGTTAAAATGTAAAAATTATGGGATTTTGCTGCCAATCACTCAATATTTTATAGTTTAATTATTAAAGCTTCGTACTATTAAGACTTTTCTTCATCACAATAAATAGGTTTTCTTCAAGTCTTTGATAGATGATTTTAATCAAACAATAATATTTCTAATTTCACCACGGAAAAATGTGACACATATACGGTCTCATTTTTTATTTTGTTTTACTCCTTTGTTTTTACATATAATTTTCGCGTTGCTTAAGTAAGCTAATTCGTCGATTACATATATAATAATGTCATATTTATATATATACATTGCGGTCTTGTATATATCGACTATATCTATTATATAATATATATATATATATATTTAGTTAGTTAGAGCTAAGGGTATAATTAAAAGAGATCATCATAGCAGCAGATAAGCATTTCTAGTTTCTTCTCTGTATATTTTGGCAGTGAGACTGATAAAAACGAGAGATGGGGAGTCAAAGTGATAGTAGCACTACTTTTGCCAAGATGCCGACCATAAAATTCACGAAGCTGTTCATCGATGGAGAATTTGTTCACGCACTTTCAGGTTAATTTCTTCAATATATATATTGATTATTTTATATAAATTCCCCATCTCTTTCTCTCTCTCTCTCTCTCATACATATAGAACTTATCTCAAAGAAATATATATCTTGCTAGTTATAATTTTGAGATATTCTTTCTTCCTTTTTTCTTTCTTTTCATTTCTTTTCTTCTTTAGACAAAACAAAATCTTTGGAAGACCTACCGAGACATATATATATATTAGAGAATTTTTAAAATCATTGCTTGGAATAATTTTTCATAGAAGAAAAGTTTTTATTTTTTATTTTTGTCAGGCATAGAAGAAATTTTGTATATGCATGTTTGATTTACCGCAAAATTAGTCATTGATGCATGAACATACTCAGTTCCAAAAATAAATCTTTATTATTACAGTTCGATCACTTGCTTAATTTCTAAAATTCCTATTGATAGATATGCCTACGTAAAATTTTCTCTTCTATTTGATATATCATCATGACGGTGTCTGTAAATTTTAGGGATAAGTACTTTTTTCATTGAGTTAAAAGAGATGCCAATTTTTAGAGCAGATGCAAAAAAGGAAAAATGATAAGACAGAGAGATAACTTGGTTCAGTTTCAAAAAATGGTAAAAAAAAAATCCCTTTGGCTGATTACACTTCTTTTTACCATCTACAGTCTTATTTGGACTTTAAAAAAAAAAAAAAAAAGTACTCTCTACGACTTTTTTTGTTGTTGTCATATTTTATGAAATATAGGTTTATTATGATTTTTTTTCCCACTAATTATTATTATTATTAAATTTGGTTAAAAATTTCTCATGAACTAGTTAAATGTGGGATATTTGTCCAATTTTACTAACAAATTATGATGTGACATCCATAAATTCTTAATGAACATTGGGTCGACACAGTGATCAGTTTCTTAACCATTATTATAAGTGAATTAAAAAAATTGAATTCACAAGAAAATCCGTGGATCACCGATCATATTAATGGCATATGTATTTTTGTTGGACGTAAATAATATTAGTAATTCCCTCTCTCATGTGAAATTCTTGAATCTTTAACTACACACTTGGACAATTTTTATTTTTATTTTTTGGTTTCTTTTCTTTTTATCAAATAAAAATAATAATTTAGAAAAAAAAAACAGGGAAAACATTCGAGACGATAGATCCGAGAAATGGAGAGGTAATAGCAAAGGTTGCAAAGGGAGACAAAGAAGATGTTGATTTGGCAGTGAAAGCTGCCCGTGTTGCTTTTGACCATGGTCCTTGGCCTCGTTTGCCTGGTTCTGTATGTATTGCTAATTCCTTTTTCTCTAATATCATTAACATTATACTCAAACTCAAATACTATACTATTTATATATAAATATATATATGTTCTTTGGGTAATTGATAATTAAAATAATTCTTATAGGTACGTTTTGCATAATAGACTTTGAAAGGCTTTTTGTATAGAATGACAGTAAAAAAAAATATTTTACCCATCATTGATGTGTTTTATGCGTATAATAAAGAGGATCGTATATTTGTTTGCATGTAGTGTATCCAATTTTTAGGTTAAATATCCTAGCTTAGTGATATTATTATGCAAATTTTATCATAATTAAGATGTCTGTGTATATGGCTGTCCTAACCTGTTTAATTGTCTTCGGTAATTCTTTTCTTAAATTTATGAATATTATTAAGTATATCTTAATTTCATAATTGTAAATATTGAAGAATTTAATATTACTTGTAATCCCATCTATTGTTGTTGCACCTAAGTTCTAATTTGGATTTAAATGGGTAAGGTGGAGTCAAGAGACATAAAAAAGAACATATAACTATCATAAAAATATTTAAACAATAAAGATCATAAATTCAAATAACAAATACTACAAATTCATTATATTATGCATATACGTTATAATTAATTAAAAAAAAATGTAATTATATACATATACGTTTTAATTATTTAATAAAAAAATTGTTTATTTAATTAATTACATAAATTTTAATTACATTTTAATGTAATTATATACGCAACAATAGGTGTATATGCGTATATGCATAATATAAACTATTTTTTAATTAATTATATACGTATATGCATAATATAATGAATTTGTAGTATTTGTTATTAGAATTTATGATCTTTTATTGTTTAAATATTCTTATGATAGTTATATGTAATTATCCCAAAGTTTTGGTTACCGAATGGCTCTATGTTTTCAAAATTTCATAAATTTTAACTAAAATTTTAAAAAATTAAAAATAAAATTAACTTACCGAACAAATTTTCAGTGATTGTTCCCAAAGTTTTAATTATTTAATAAAGAAAATGGTTTATTTAAGAATTACCAAACGGGCCCATAGTGCATGCATTTTTCCCGACGCCTTAACCCCACTCCCATTTACAATATTTTAAACTATTACAAAGTTCTATTTATTAAACTTTAAAAAGTAAAACCTCAACAAGAATTGACAAATAAAGAACACGTAATAAGTGCATGAATACAACTACTAACTTATTAAATAAATTATATAGTCACCAACTCCTCACACCAATAACGCGGACCATATAAATATATATTAAGTTATTTATTTATATTATATATTGTGGGAATTTTTTTTTTTTTGACAAAATATATGGGATGTTGATACAATACATTTGTTTTTCCTATTTATTGTTCATATAAATTACGTTTACTAGTTAGTTTTTTTTAAAGGACGTTTGTTAGTTAGTTGTCATAAATAGTAGGTACTTTCTTCTGTGAAGATTTGTTTACTTAGTATAAGACATGATATGTCATAATTATTTATAAAGTAATGTTATAATTAAGAGCACTCACACTAGAAGATGGATAATAGTCAAATTTTAAAATTTAGCTCAAAAGTATTAAAGAAACCTCTATATTAGGTGATGTATTTTACACAAATTTTACATAGAACACTATAAATGTGTTAAACTTATGATATACTATTCATTATTGTAAACATATTTTATTATTTTTTCTCTCTCCATCAGTTTTTTTTTCTTATAGGCTTTCTCCTATAATATATATATATATAAATAAATGTAAATGTGTTCGTGAGTTTTATTGTGTTATTCCATACATATATATTTATAGTGTGTGTATATATATAAATATATATAATAGTAATTTAATATTATATTATTTTAGGTATTTTATATTATTCCTTATGATTTATTAATTAGTTGTTTTTTTGCTCAAATTAGTTAGTTGTTTTATTATTTAGGTATTTGTTAAATTTTACAATGTATGTATTATTTTTTATATTTTTTTATTTTGTTTTGTTATTACAATATTTATAATGAGCATTTTTATATTTTTTTAGTTAATTTTAGAAACTTGGTTAATTTAAAATAAAGTATAATTATTATTTTTAATTGTAGAGTATAATTATATTTGACAACATATAGATAAATATTACAAATATTAAAATATGATAGAGATATTATTAAAAGTAAGATAGAATATTTAAAATGAATAAAAAATATTAAAGTTGAGCTTTGATGATGTAAAATAGAGAAGTCGATGTGTAGTAGTATGCGGTATAACAGAAAAAGTATAGTTTTGGTGATTTAAAATAAGAAAAATATGGCACATCTAGTAGGGGTGCACACGGGTTGGATTTTCGGGTTGAGAAAAATGGTACCGAAACCGATCCGAAATTTTCGGGGTTTTTCGAGTTTTATTCGGGTTGGGCTGGGGCCATTTGTGTGTTTGGGCTGAAAAGCATAATTTTGTAAAAATACTATTTTTTATACTTTTTTCAAGAATACCATTTTTTTTTCAAAATAACATTTTTTTCGGATTTTGGGTTGGGTTGGGCTGGGCCAATTGGGTTTTGGCCCAAAAAGTCAAATTTTGCAAAAATACCATTTTTCAGAATTTGCGTTTGAACCCGAACCCGAGTTTTAACAAATTTCAAACCCGAACCCAACCCGAATTTTGTCGGGTTCGGGTCGGATTTAACCCGAATCCGACGGGTTTTCCCAAAAAACGAGTTTTCGGGTTGTGGGTCGGGTGGGTTTTGCGAGTCAAATGTTCACCCCTAACACCTAGTGTGAGTGCTCTAACTACACCTTCATTAACCGATGCTTTATGTGTGATTAAATTTTTAATTGAGTTTTATTTATGAAGTGTTACCTAATGTAATTAGGATGTTTGACAGTTTAAAGTGTAGTATTGTGATAACATTCTCAATTATATATCTTCGATATAAAAATTGTGATAACGGAAATTCTTAGTTTAACGGTTTGTTTTGTTAACTTTAACAGAATATTCTAAATATTTAACAGAATATACTTTTAAAACTAATTTAAAATAAATATTTATTAATTATATTAATATAATTCAAATTCAAATGTTATAAAATATCATTATTATAATAATATATAATACAATTTTTCAAAATATATATAATACAAGACTAGATATTTAATAATCATATTAATAAAATTTTAAATGTTATAAAATATTATTATGATAATAATATATAATCCTATTTATTTTTACTAATTATATTAATATGAATTTAAATATTATAAAATATTATTATTATAACAATACTTAATACAAAACTATATATTTAATTCTTATATTAATATAAATTTAAATATTATAAAATATCATTATAATATATATAATACAAATCTAAATTTTTATAAAATTTATTAATTATTTTTATTAAATTTATATTATTATCATAAAAATTTCAAATAAATAAAAAATATTATATATAAAAGAATAACATATCAAAACAATAAAATTTATAAGTAACAATAAAATTCAATATAACATTTATATATGTAGTAGAGAGTTGTTCTATAACTAAATACCCCATTAAAAAAAAACTAATCTTCCACTTTTTAAAAATAAATTATATATAATTCCCCGTTTATAATCAAAGTTAAAAAATGATGCTGCTCTGGAAGATTAAAAATAAAAACGATTCATACCACCTTTCAGACACGAGAATACAGATTGCCACTACACAATCTGTTACTAAATCTTATATAATTATAATTTGATTAACGATGATCAGGAGAGAGGAAAGATTATTATGAAGTTCGCAGACTTAATTGACCAAAACACAGAAGAACTAGCCATTCTGGACAGCCTTGATGCTGGGAAATTGTTAAGTGAGGGCAAGTCCATGGGCATACCTGGGGCCGCAGAACTTCTCCGGTACTATGCTGGCGCAGCCGATAAAGTCCATGGACAAGTGCTAAAAATGTCAAGCCCACTTCAAGCTTACACATTGCTTGAACCCATTGGGGTTGTGGGACACATCATTCCCTGGAATTTCCCTACTTCCTTGTTTTTCACAAAGGTCAGCCCTGCCTTAGCCGCAGGCTGCACCATGGTGGTCAAACCCGCTGAGCAAACTCCACTCTCAGCTCTCTATTATGCTCATCTTGCTAAGCTGGTACTTAAATCATAAACGTTTTCATATTTACTTTCCCATATTCGATCGATTGCGGTTAGTTTATGTGGTACTTATGTATTGATCATCATGACTCATAGGCTGGTGTTCCTGATGGAGTGCTTAATGTGGTAACTGGATTTGGACATACTGCAGGCGCTGCCATTAGCCACCATATGGACGTTGACATGGTATTATTGTTATTATTAATTGTTCTCTAGCTAATATGGCATATGATTTGTACTAGCTAATGTATAGTGAACATTGGCCTTATTGTTCATTTGTTATACACAGGTGAGTTTTACTGGCTCAGCAGAAGTGGGTCGTGAGATAATGAAAGCTGCAGCATCAAGCAATTTGAAACATGTCTCGCTAGAATTAGGAGGCAAGTCACCTCTCATAGTTTTTGATGATGCTGATGTAGATTTGGCTTCTGACCTTGCCCTTCTCGGCTTCTGTTTTAACAAGGTGATCGATAAAGTGACTTAAATTTCACCACATAATTATTCTACCTATTATTATATATAAAACCTTTTTTTTACTTAATTTCTAACTTTGTCTGAATATGCATGCATGTCTAGATATATTGGTATATACTTTTAAAGGGGTGATTTCCTTTTCTATGTTTTAGGGAGAAGTATGCGCGGCAAGTACTCGTTTGTATGTTCAAGAAGGTATATATGATGAATTTGAGAAAAAGTTGGTGGAAAAGGCAAAAGCTTTGGTAATTGGAGATCCTTTTGATCCTCAAGTTCGTTATGGACCCCAGGTAACTAGGATAATTTTTTTAATGCCTAGATTGGAAACCCTCTCGGAATTTGAATTCTAACCTTCATTAATTTTTAGACCAATTATAACGTGGAATAAATGAACCGATAATGATACAAAAGACCACAAAATACTAATTAGTCAACTTGAAGCACTACAGGTTGACAAAGTGCAGTTTGATAAAATCCTGAGCTATATTGAGCATGGCAAGAGAGAAGGAGCCACTTTATTAACTGGTGGTAAGCCAATAGGGGAGAAGGGATATTACATTGAGCCTACCATTTTCACTAACGTTAAGGTATATATTTATATATTCTTATATTATATGTAAGGGTAGGTAATTATTTGGTACCTGTGTTTTTGTAAAGTATCTTCTTGATACTGTGTATTTACAAATAATGCTCATTTGGTACCTTGTATTTTAAAATCGTACATATTTGGTATCCAGCATTTTAAAATCGTACATATTTGGTACCCTGTATTTTAAAATTGTACATATTTAGTACCCTAAACTCAAATTTAATTCATAAAATTTTACCAATTTAATCAAATTACTCTCGATCATACAAGTTATAAATTATATATAACTGCTAACAGTTTAGTCATATTGAAAAAAATTTATCAATTAGAATACAAAATATCTATATTTTCAAAATACAGGGTACCATATGAGCATTTTTGAAAACATAGGGTACCAGAAAATATTTTGCAAAAACAAAGATACCAAAAGAGTAAATTCCCTATATATATATATATATACATGATAATTCTTCTATAGAACTTTACTTTAAGTCTTACCGGTGAGACTCTCAATGTTTCTCAATCTATGAATAGTTTTTGGTGTAATTTTTTTCTATAGCCGTGTATATTATAGCTATTTAAAGCATCCTGCAAATTTTCAGAAAATTCCGAATAATTTACAGTTCAAACATGTTGTTTTCAAGGGGTATACAAAAATTATTCGCACCTGCAACGTATTATATGAACATATAATATATACACTACAAAAAATATGTCATTTAGCTACAAAATTATTAGCAGCTAATAATATATTTTTGGTAGCTAATGGATTTTTTGCTACCAAAATTTTTGGTTGCTAGTTCGTAGTTAAATCTCCGTCGCTAAAAGTTTTTTGTTACCAAAAATTTTGGTAGCAAATGTTTTTTATTGGCTACTAAATATTTAGTAGCAAAAAATATAATATTTGACAGAAAAATAATTAACTTTTGTGTCTACTAAATTTTTTTTGCTACTATACTTTGGTAGCAAATTAATTTATTTTTATTAATAAAACGATCAGTAGTAATGTTATTTTGCAAGTAAAATTTGATAGCTACATATTTTAAATTATTAGCTAATAAAATAACTTCCACTAGTTTTTTGTTTGATAATTTGTATTCAGAAACTCACAGATTATATTTGTTTAAACATTATAATATATAAAAATAATAAATGCTCATGGAAAATATTAAAACAAAATATAAATTTAAGATAAATATATATTGCACACATAGAAGATGCGAGCTAATGAGAGTCCTTTGATTATTGATACAAAAATTACAAGATACAAATTTTATATAGGTTGAAGATGCAAGCTAACATTGTTTAATTTATACAAAATTACAAGATGGTATTTAGTGGGGTTTGCTCCAGAGTGTAGAACAAATCTCTTCTAGTCTTCAATCCTTCAAGTTTTGTATAAAATCAGTAAAAGAGAAAAACAAAATGTAATTATTAGTTATCTAATGGATTTATATTCATATATATATATATATATATATATATATATGAGAGATTGAGAAATAAAGACGTTGCTGGCTGAGAATAATAATTGTGAGAGACGTTCTTGGCCCGGAGTGATGATTGAGAGAGAGAGAGAGAGCGTTGAAGAAAAATGATATCTATATATGAGAGAAAGATGCTATGTATGTCTGAGACAGAATTATATATAACTAAGAGAAGTATGAGAAATATATATTTTCTACTCAAAGGAAAATGATAACATTGTGATTCCTTTTATCTGTATAATATATATATATATATATATATATGCGAGAAGGTAAATATTGTGTAGAGAAGCTAGCAGTTTATGGAGAAAGTGGTAGGATAGTGGTGAGATAAATGTGAGAGAGTGTGTGCATGTAATAGATTTTATAAGTGGTGGTTGGTTATGTTATATTAATATATATTTATTATATGATTTATCTTATATAAACGCAAATACTTTATTTTATAAGTATGTGTGTATAAATGTATTATTGTATATAATTATTATAAATATGTGAAAAGATAAGTATGATTTATTAAGTCCTATCAGCTATCAATATTTTAGTAGTATAATTGAAATACTTATATTGCTACAAGATATTAGTAGCAAAATTTTCTAAACTTTATAATTTAAAATTTTTGTTTTTGCTACTAAAAAAATTAGTAGCTAAAAATTTCAGTTTTTGCTACAAAAATAAATTGGTAGCAAATAATATATAAAGTAGCCAATTTTATATTTTGGCCCCAATAAATTTAGCTACCAAAAACAATTGGTAGCTAAAATTATAAATTAGCTACTAAGAAGTTTGGTAGTAGAAATATTTGGTCTTTTATTAATGGATTTTGCCACTAAACTATTTTGCTACCATAATTTAGTAGCAAAATATAATTAATTGTTACCAATAATATTTGGGAGCTAAAAACTTAGTAGCTAAAAATTATTTTTCTTGTAGTGATATATTATTTGTGTCTATATTTATATAATGTATTAATCATGAATAAGATGTCCAATTAATGCTGTTACCTTGTTCTGTGACAATATTTGATCATCAGGAGGACATGATGATAGTAAAGGACGAAATATTTGGGCCTGTTGTGGGCCTCATGAAGTTCAAGTAAGCACATGATCTGAATAATTGATACCCAACCAATTTCTATTTCTATATAAATAATAATTCGTAGTGTTTATAACTTCTATATGTACTTTATATACAGGACTGTAGAGGAGGCGATACAGAGAGCAAACGACTCTAAATATGGGTTAGCAGCAGGCATAATGACCAAGGACCTGAACGTTGCCAACACTGTTTCAAGATCAGTCCGAGCTGGCTCTGTATGGATCAACTGTTACTTTGCAATTGACAAGGATTGCCCATTCGGTGGATATAAGATGAGTGGGTTTGGCAGAGATTTTGGCCTGGATGCCCTTCACAAGTATATGCAACTTAAATCGGTTGTTACTCCCATTTACAATTCTCCTTGGCTCTAAATTATCGTATATATTTAGGCCAATACTCATGCCCTCTCTGGCTACCTCTTTTCTTCTGATAAGACCAAAAAGCATGACGATTATTGTGTATACGGCTGCATATGCATATATAATATATTTTACTAAAATAATGATGTTATTTGTTTTTGGTTTTTTATATTTAATTGAACAAAATTTATACTATCCACTAATATATGCTTTTTAACATCGCTTTTCTTTTTTGTTAGACCCCATTTGAAAAATCTTCTATTTACTTGTATCTAAAAGTAGAAGATAAACAAAAAAATTAGTTTATTTTTTGTGTTTAAATTTAACTATAATATAAAGATTTTTTTTATGATGATTTTTTTGTAGAGTATTTGGATAACTAATAAAATAAATTTTAGAAATTATGATTAATATTATTCTAATATAAAAATTAACTACTCAATATGTCTTTTTTTAATTAAGAAAAATGATTTTTTTATTTTTTACTCAAATATTTTTAAAAGTACTTTTTTAATTCTAAAATTTTTTAAAAATAATTTGACTTTTTCAGCAAAACAAGGCTTCAGTCTCCAACAATAGATGTTTAGAGTCGTGCATAAAAATTGGGTGAATAGGTAATTTTCCCCACCCATGTAGAGTTAAAGAGTTTTACCCTTCAGATTTTTTTTGTGTGGAAAAAAAACTCTTGAATTGTAGCAATTATTGCAAACATGCCCCCTTTATTGTACTCCTTTCATTTTTTTTTTAAATAGATTATTGTTGTAGCACTCATGTACGACGCGATTCAAGAGTTCACGTGAAAAATACATGTATGCATAGTAGTCTGTACGCCCTGGATTTCCCACGGGCTGTTTAGCAGGACGATCCTCGGACTAAACATGATTTAGCCCGAGGCTCCCACAGGCCAGAGGCTTTATCTTCAGGACGGGCCCTTTCTAGCTCGAGGGTATGGAGTTTCCTGCTCCTTCTTGTTGTTCCAGGAGCTGGGAACAACATCCGACGACCACTGAAGGATCAGCTCGGGTTATGGATTGCTCCGGTAGCGAGCTTCTCAGGAAGCTCTGACCCTATGGGAGGTCAACACGCAAGATAAACGTGCATAATCCTGCCATCACGTGTCCGATATCCCCCTGACTTCTCGGACACGCCGCAGGAACGTGCGTATTCAGACACCCACGGATGGGTTGGGCCGTGCGGCCCATTATCTCCTTCCATACTGATTAGACCACACTTGTGTGTCAGGTTTAGGAAGTAATCATGAATATCACAGACTTGATATGACAAATGGGAAGGTCACGGGATGACCTCCCTACCAATTTCCAGGTGCCTTCTCCTATAAATATGGAGACCCTGGGAATTGATAGGGGTTGGAAAAAATAGTCTTGTAAGAACTATATATTTTGTAAACCAATTACCCAGAAAAGATCAATAATATTGACTAGTGGAGTAGAAGGATTTTAACCTTCGAACCACTTAAAAAGCGTGTTTAGGGTCACCTAGTTCTTCTCACAAAGATTTCATATCTGCGGCGGTTCTACTTTTAAGTACTAATCTCTTTCTCTTCTTCTCTTAATTACCTGTTGCCGAAGAACCGCGTCAACAGTTTGGTGCTTTCATTGAGAGCGAATCTAATTAGTACTACCACAAACATACAACTATGGTGACCACTCGATCCAAACATGGCAACGAGACAGAACAGCATGATGGGCAGGAGGCCCGCCATGTTGCCCTCCCCGAGGAGCAAGTTCCTGAAGTCCAGCAAAGGCCAGGAAAGCAGCCGGCCGGCCAAGACGATACTGGTAGTTCGACGCCCCGGCCGCCTAATCCGAATCCAGGTTATTATACTGCGGTGGAGATGGAGAATGCTCAACTGAGGAGCCAGCTAGCAGCAGCTGGTCAGCAAATCCAGGATATTCTGAGTCGACTACCCCCTCTCACAACCAACGGTAACGTTGGAGAGAGGCAAGGCGAGGCTCCTAAGTCTCGCCGGAGTAATCGATCCAGGTATAGCCGTTCGGGTAGACTCCCTGCAGCCAACTCCACCCCTTCATCACGCCATCAAGAGGCGAACTTCAGGGAAATGCCTCAGACCGAACCGCAGCAGTACAGCCGTTCGGTTAGGACATCAACCCCTAGCTCTCAGCCTTCCTCGAGGACACCCGGAAGAGATAGGGGAAATTCCCAAAGGAGGGCCGAGGAGATCCGGAGACGTCAGCCCGTCCCCGAAGAGCGTCCAGTTCCTCGTCCAGATCGCCCAGCGCGAAACCATCAAGCTGGCAGGGCCGAGAGGCCCCCACCAAATTTAGTCCGTCCAGACGGCACTAGGATCGCCTCTCCGGTCAGGCATCCTCCTTCTCCCATCAGATATCCGTCTCCTCAGACCATCCGAGACATCCCGACCTACGGGAATAGTAGGAGAGACCCGCCATCGGCCGAGCCTTCCCGGCGTAGCAGGGTGCCGGGGGAAGGATCAGGTCGGAGCCGCCAAAGACGCACATCGAGCCTGTCTAGCAGGAGTCACTGGACCGGTAGTGCACGGAGTGATCTTTCGGGAGGAGACCTGCGACAGCGACTAAGTTCAGCACAAAGTCACCATAATACCCAGGGAGGCGATCTTCGAGATCGCCTCAACTCTCACAGAGAGGATCGAGTTAGGGATGGTAGCCAGGCCCGCTCAGTTGGGGTCCGATCCGAAGTACGTAATGGCGGGAATGCCCCAAATGACCTATCTCCAGATAGGAGGGGCAATAACCCGCCTAATATGTACAACGGGTCCGGAGCTGTTGAACAGCCCCGGAATAACCCAGGATCTCAGGACAAAACCTTAGAGCGCTTAACTCAAATGGAGGAGCTGATGAAGAAGCTCCTGTCAGAGTAAGAAAAAGACGAATATGATTCAGGGGATGAGATGGAGCTCTTCGCCCCCAACATAGCAGCAACGGCATACCCTTCTGGCTTTCGTATGCCTCACTTGTCAAAGTTCAACGGGGATGGAGACCCATCTGATCACTTAGGGATGTTCAACACCCTAATGATGGCTCATAACATCGGGCCAGAGCTTCGTTGCTTGATCTTTCCTTCCACCCTAACTGGACCTGCCAGGCAGTGGTTCAAACAAAGTAAAAGGCAGTCAATCAGCTCCTGGAAGACCTTTTTGGCTGACTTCAAGAGGGCATTCCGCGCCTCTCAGGCCGCCAGGGTCCAGGCCGACTCCCTAGCTAACGTGAGACAGCAACCTGGAGAAACGCTAAAAGCCTACTTGAGCAGATTTGCAAATGTCGCTGCTCGAGCCAGAGATGCCGACGACAGCTCCAAACTCATGGCTATGAGGACCGGGATCCTAGTAGGCGGAGATCTGTGGAAGGATATTCAAAGGAGGGGGGTCAGCTCAGTTAGTGAATTCCTTAACAGAGCCCAAGAATGGATAAACTTGGAGGAAGCTGAAGCTTCAGCCGCGGGGACCAGCCAGGTCCTCGAGAAGCCCGCTGGGGCGGGAACAGAGATCGTAGTAGCGACTCCCGACGTCACGCAGAGCAACCAGCCCGGTGGCGGCAAAAGAAAAGGAAATGGTGAAAACGTCCAGCACGGTCAAAAGAAGAATAAGTCTGTGGATAAATTCAAGCCCGTGTTCACAGCGTATACCGAGCTCACCCAAACCAGAGAGAATATTTTCCTGGCCAACGCTACGCGAGTCCCCTGGAAAAGACCGGAGCCAATAAAGCACCCTAAGGGAAAGAGAGACGCTTCCAAATTCTGCCGTTTTCATAACGACGTCGGGCACAATACCGACGACTGCAGGCACCTCAAAGATGAAATCGAGACTCTCATCCGAGCAGGTCCGTTGGCGCAATACTCGCGGAACAGGGTCCCCACAGGTCGACCCGCTCCGGAGATCCCAGCCAGTCAACCTAGACCTCGAGTAGATCAGGACGTCCCTCCCCCCGTGGTCGAGGGAGAGATTTCCACCATCTCTGGAGGGCCACACATGGCTGGCACGAGCAGAGGCGCCCAGAAGAGGTACATAAATGAGTTGAAGGCCCACAATGGAGGGGAGTTCGTCCCGGAACAGCGTCAATCAAAACAACAAAGGTTAGAGAAACAACCAGTCACTTTCACGGAGGAGGACGCGGGCCATGTCCAATTCCCTCATAACGATCCCTTGGTCGTAGCAGTCCAGCTCGCCAACCGGAGAGTAAGGAGGGTGTTAGTGGACAATGGGAGCTCGGTGAATCTCCTATTCCGTTCAACCTTAGAAAAAATGGGTCTGACCGTCTCCGAGCTAAAGGCAACCTCGATGATGCTATATGGTTTTTCAGGCGAAGGGTCAGCAGCGATAGGAACGATCGAGCTGGTGATCACCCTAGGCGACGAGTCCCGAACAATGTCCAAACTGCTCGAATTCGTAGTCATTGACTGCTCCGCTGCCTACAATGCAATTTTGGGCCGACCCACGCTCGTTGCTTTCGAAGCCATCACATCCGTCCGGCACCTCGCCATGAAGTTCCCTACTTCGACAGGGGTCTGCACTATCAAGGGCGATCAGCTCGCTGCCAGGGAATGCTACAGCATTTCCATGAAGGGAAAATCTAAACCCGGGCAGGTGGCGATGGCCATTCAGGATGAAGAGGAATCGCAGGGACCCAAGGCGGCCCCTGAGATTGAAAAACCTCGGGTTTCCGAAGACGAAAAGCTCGCCTTAAGCGAGGACATTGACCCCCGAGTAGGCGAGGACAGGTCCGAGCTCCAAGCTATTGAAGATCTCGAGGAGGTAGGCATCGATGAACAAAACCCTTCACGGACGGTGAAGCTCGGAAAGAACCTCTGCGATAGAAGAAAGGCGGATCTGACCGCGTTTCTGAAAAAGAACCTAGACGTATTCGCATGGTCGCACGAGGACATGATAGGGATCAGTCCGAGCGTAATCATGCACACGCTCCACCTAGACAAAAGCGTCCCTGCAAAGTCTCAAAAGCAGAGGCATTTAAGGACAACCCGAGCCGAGGCCCTTGAAGAAGAAGTGGCCCGGCTCAAGAAATGTGGCTTTATCCGCGAAGCCAGATTTCCCGTTTGGGTTGCCAATCCCGTGTTAGTTCCAAAGCCCAATGGCAAGTGGCGGACCTGTATTGATTTTTCCGACCTGAATAAAGCCTGCCCCAAGGATTGCTTTCCGTTGCCGAGGATCGATCAACTGGTGGATGCCACGGCGGGGCACGAGCTCATGTCCTTCATGGACGCGTACTCGGGCTACAATCAGATCGCGATGAATCCAGCAGACCAGGATCACACCAGCTTCATGACCCCGACTAATGTCTATTGCTATAAGGTCATGCCGTTCGGTCTAAAGAACGCCGGAGCTACCTACCAAAGGCTGGTAAATAGAATGTTCGCGGATCAGATCGGGAAGAACATGGAAGTGTACGTCGATGATATGCTTGTCAAGTCAAAGACTGCCACCAACCACGTTGCCGACCTGGAAGAATGTTTTAACATACTGCGAGAATATGGCATGAAGCTCAATCCTCAGAAATGCACTTTCGGTGTCGCATCGGGGAAGTTCTTGGGTTTCATAGTCAATACCCGAGGAATCGAGGCAAATCCCGACAAGATCAGGTCACTGCTCGAGCTTCCATCCCCCAGGTCGCGGAAAGATGTCCAAGGACTCACAGGAAGGGTGGCGGCACTGAACCGGTTCATTTCCAAATCGACCGACAAGTGCCTGCCTTTCTACAACCTGCTCCGCGGAAACAAGAAGTTCGAATGGACAGTAGAGTGCGAGGGCGCATTCCTCGACCTAAAAACGCACCTGGCTGAGCCACCTGTGCTATCAAAGCCCAGGGTAGGAGAACCTCTTTTCCTCTACATGGCCGTGACTGAGGACGCAGCTAGTGCCGTTCTGGTGCGAGAAGAGGACCGGGCTCAGAAACCGGTTTATTACATCAGCAAGAGACTCCTCGGAGCTGAGTCAAGGTACCCGTTGATGGAAAAGCTGGCGTTCTGCCTAATCACGGCCTCGCGAAAACTCAGGCCATACTTCCAGTCCCACTCTGTACACGTCATGACCGATCAGCCTCTA
The DNA here is from genome assembly GCF_963169125.1 of Humulus lupulus. Classification (NCBI taxonomy): domain Eukaryota; kingdom Viridiplantae; phylum Streptophyta; class Magnoliopsida; order Rosales; family Cannabaceae; genus Humulus; species Humulus lupulus. The sequence goes on along the minus strand of NC_084800.1, from coordinate 44,258,045 downwards.
AGGCAGGTTTTGCAAAAGCCTGAAGCCTCGGGACGCTTGCTAAAGTGGGCGGTCGAACTCAGTCAGTTCGAGATTTTCTATACTCCCCGAACTACCATAAAAAGTCAAGCCTTGGCCGACTTCGTGGCAGAATGCGCGGGATTCCGTGAGATCCCATCAGAAGATTCACAGCAGCTCACATCCTCAGGCTCATCGTGGAGGATCTTCGTTGATGGCTCGTCTAACGAGAACGGCTCCGGGGCCGGAATTATTCTGATATCCCCAGAAGGACATAGATTCCATTCGGCGCTGAGATTCGGGTTCAAGGCGTCCAACAACGAGGCAGAGTACGAGGCCTTGTTAGCCGGACTTAGGATAGCTAGCGAGCTAAAGGCAAGCTCTGTCCAGTGCTTCAGCGACTCCCAGCTCGTGGTGAATCAGGTCTTAGGCGAGTATCAGGCGCGGGGTCCCAAGATGGCCTCTTATTTGGCTAAGGTAAAATCCGAATTATCTACGTTTGGGCAAGGGTCGATCGAGCAGATACCTCGGGAGCAGAACGCCAACGCAGATGCTCTCGCCAAGCTCGCCACCTCGGGGGAGGCAGAAACCCTGGGGTTGGTGCCAATTGAGTTCTTGGACAAACCAAGCATAGACGGAGATCGAGCGGATATTGAGATGATTGACATCAGGCCGACCTGGATGACTCCCATTGTTGAGTACCTCGTCGGGGGCAAGTTACCCGAAGGGCGCAACGACGTACGGCGAGTCCTTTATCAAGCTCCGAGATATACGCTAGTCGAGGGGGTGTTGTACCGACGTGGGCATTCATTACCTCTCCTCCGGTGTGTTCTTCCAAGTGAGGCGAAGGCCATCCTGCAGGAAGTTCATGACGGATTCTGCGGAGATCACACTGGGGGGCAAAGCCTGGCCTTGAAGATCCTTCGGCAGGGTTTTTACTGGCCGACTCTGTCCAAAGACTCGATCTCATACGTAAAAAAGTGCGACAAATGTCAGCGGTTCGCCGCGGTTGCACGAGCACCCCCGACCGAGCTAAAAATGATATCGTCTCCCTGGCCCTTCGCCATCTGGGGCATAGATCTAATAGGCGCCCTGCCCACCGGAAAGGGCGGGGTCCGTTACGCCGTGGTAGCCATTGACTACTTCACAAAGTGGGCCGAAGCAGAGCCGTTGGCGACAATAACATCGAAAAAGGTGCTAGACTTCGTGGTTAAAAGCATCATTTGTCGCTTCGGCCTACCCAAAAAGATCGTTTCCGACAATGGCACTCAATTTGACAGCGACCTGTTCACCAAATTTTGCGAAAAGAACGGAATTGTGAAAAGTTTCTCATCCGTGGCCTATCCCCAGGCGAACGTCCAGGTCGAAGCTGTCAATAAAACTCTGAAGGCAAGCCTCAAGAAGAGGCTAGATGAGGCAAAGGGGATCTGGCCAGAACAGCTCCCCCAAGTTCTGTGGGCCTATAGGACCTCACATCGGACTCCCACGGGTCACACTCCTTTCTCCCTAACCTTTGGAAGTGAAGCAGTCCTCCCCGTGGAGGTAAAGGTCCTATCGTACAGGGTCCGGTCCTACGAACAGAACAAGAACCACGAGCTCCTATGCCACTCCTTAGACTTGATGGATGAGAGGCGAGAGGATTCACAACTCCAGCTCGCCCATTATCAACAGAAAATCACTCGCTACTTCAACGCTAAGGTCAAAAGACGTGCCTTTAGCGTCGGCGATTTGGTCTTGAGGAGAGTTTTCCTGGCCGGGAAAGATCCCAAAGATGGGGTTCTGGGACCAAGCTGGGAAGGACCATACCAGGTCATCGAAGTCATCAAACAAGGGACGTATAAATTAGCTCGACTTGGTGGAGGGGCGGTCCCGCGGACTTGGAATGCAATCCACCTAAAGAAATATTATCAATAAACATGTGTAAGACCTAGAAGGTCACCTCCCATGTATAAATAAAAATCAAATGTTTCTCGTTATTTGCAAGGGTAATTTTAAAGTAACAACGAAAGACCCTTTCCCAGTTACTTGGGGGGCATATGGTACCCGGATATATCCGGGTCTCCTTAACGACTTAGGTGTTAATTTTTATCTATGGATAAGAGTTATCACAAACTAAGTCCTATCCTGGTCTTAACCAGGTCATAAAACATAGAAGTTAGCTAAAATTTGTTGACCGAGGTTCTTCTTTAAAGATCCCGGGATACGGATAAAAGTTGACGCGATCTGAGTTTTTTCAAAATAAGCTCCTGGTCTTAACCAGGTCATAAAACTTAGAAGTTAGCTAAAATTTGTTGACCGAGGTTCTTCTTTAAAGAGCCCGGGATACGGATAAAAGTTGACACGAACTAAGTTTTTTCAAAATAAGTTCCTGGTCTTAACCAGGTCATAAAACATAGAAGTTAGCTAAAATTTGTTGACCGAGGTTCTTCTTTAAAGATCCCGGGATACGGATAAAAGTTGACGCGATCTGAGTTTTTTCAAAATAAGCTCCTGGTCTTAACCAGGTCATAAAACTTAGAAGTTAGCTAAAATTTGTTGACCGAGGTTCTTCTTTAAAGAGCCCGGGATACGGATAAAAGTTGACACGAACTAAGTTTTTTCAAAATAAGTTCCTGGTCTTAACCAGGTCATAAAACTTAGAAGTTAGCTAAAATTTGTTGACCGAGGTTCTTCTTTAAAGAGCCCGGGATACGGATAAAAGTTGACACGAACTAAGTTTTTTCAAAATAAGTTCCTGGTCTTAACCAGGTCATAAAACTTAGAAGTTAGCTAAAATTTGTTGACCGAGGTTCTTCTTTAAAGAGTCCGGGATACGGATAAAAGTTGACACGAACTAAGTTTTTTCAAAATAAGTTCCTGGTCTTAACCAGGTCATAAAACTTAGAAGTTAGCTAAAATTTGTTGACCGAGGTTCTTCTTTAAAGATCCCGGGATACGGATAAAAGTTGACGCGATCTGAGTTTTTTCAAAATAAGCTCCTGGTCTTAACCAGGTCAGAAAACTTAGGAGTGAACTAGAAAATTGTTGAACGCGGATCTTATTTAAAGAGCCCGGGATACGGATGAAGTTAACTCGAACTACGTTCATAAAAATAAAGAGATAAATTATGACCAAATACATGAAAATATATATGTAAAACTGGTTGAGCAAATTGTCTCGAGGCGGAAACGCCTCACATAAAAAAGAGAATTACAATAAAAAAAAAAGAGTTCAAAATACGAAAACAAGAAGCATCCTAAGCCCCATCAGCTGGCCCTTTGGAGGTCGCGGTCTCACCCTGCTCCGCCACGGCAGAGGCCTCTCCAGTCTCCGATGGAGGAGCCTCCTTATTCAGGCGGGCTTGAAGCCGCGGCAACAGGAATGCCCAGAGGTCCGGCGGCATGAAGGAGAAGTCCGCGTCCGGATTGTGGGACCAGCAGTGATAGAATAGGTCCTGTAAGGACTGCTCCGACACGACCCGCTCGTCTTTCAGGGCGGTCTGGGAGGTCTGGACTTCGGCCTTCGCCACCTCAAGGTCTGCCCGCGATGCGGCCAGGGATTTTTTAAGCTCTAGGTTCTCGGAGCGAAGCTTCTCTAGCTCGGATGCGGCCAAGGAGCGTTTAAGCTCTTGGTTCTCCGAGCGGACCTTCTCTAGCTCGGCTTTTGAGGCCGCCAAGGCGTCTCTCGCCTCCTGAGACTCCTGGAGGGCAGTCTGGCGATCTGCTTCCAAACCCTCGAGCTGGGCCTTGGTCCTAACGATGCCTCTATAGGCGGCAGCCATGCCCTGCAAGAAAAGAGTGATAAATTAGCAAACTGGAAGGAGAAAGGCGGCGTGTGAGTGTCAAAGCCTTAAAAGAATGGGGCACTTTACCGTTAAAGTCATGTCCATAGCAGACTCTATAACTCGGACCGGGCTCGTTGTTTCGATGGCCCGGAGCTCCTTCTCCCTGATATTGTAATAGTGGCTGACGGCGTAGCTGGCCGACTAGTACACCGTACCCCGGAATGCTTCGGGCATCTTCTCCAGAGCCCGGGGGTCGACCGGGATACGCACGTCCGGGGCTACCGCGGCCAGATTCCCGACCTCTATTACCCCGTCCTGGGCGGCCAGTGGAGATCGTTGGGGTGGCGGATGCATGAGTCCTGTCCTGGCGACAGGGAGGTTCGCCCCCGCGACCTGGGATGACGGGTCTCTCCCCTTCTCCGTAGCTGGGGATTTGGTGGAGACCCCGGTCGAGCTCTTGGACTCGCGAAGCCTCTTTAACCTCGGCCCCGCTGGGGGATTCCCACCAAACACAACGCCCCGCAGACTATTCCCGGGCTGAGACATCTCTTCTGCCAAAGAGCAAAAAACACGGTTATCAGCAATCATACAGAAATAAAGGCAATAAGAAAGAAAATACCAAGGGAGCCCTACCCCCCGAGCTGGAAGAGCCTAGGACGATTATCTCACGAACTGGCGAAGGTTCTAGGTCCGGTTCTGAATCGGGGCTGGACTCTTCTACGTACTGCCTAATCCCCGGAGCGTAGACGCCCCTCTGGAGCGCAGGCCACGTGCGTAAATTGGTCCCGTACTCCTCAAAAATGGCCGACCTAAAGGCTAGGGTATTATCTACTACTACGGTACCCTTGGGCCGACTCTCTTGGTTGTCCAGCACGAGCTGGTCAACGCAGTGGAGCAGAAGCGTGTCCAGGTCCGGATTCCTTGGGTGACGATGGACGAGCTGCCTAGGGTTGAACCTAACCAGCCGGGGGTCTGCAGTGGCCCTATCTACGTTCTTAAATAAGTAAAAGTTACCTTGACCGGAAGGACCCGCGGCTGCTCCGGATTGGGCCCTCTCCTCGATCATCCCCTGGGCGACCTCCAAGCTCCGCTTCCTGTTCCTCACCAGAGGAACTTCCTCACCTTCTTCCTCGCCTTCGTCATCTGCGACCTCCTCCGCGACGATCGGCCTGTTGTCGCGGGCTGGGGGAGGCCCCCGGGGCCTTTTCAAATTCAAAGTCTGATTTGGGAAAATCAGCTTGCAGAATACCATCGTCTCGTCCGTCACGAGCGCGCGGTAGTCTTTCTCACTGGGGGGCAGGTTCGCCAGTGTGTCGTATTGACCCCTGAGGGTCACGGACTTTTCGGTCCTCGAGTAGATGGCTGCAAGGTTGGTCGAAATCAGAATTGGAATAAGGGACGGGCTAAAATAAGATAACCGTTAAAAGGCGAGCTAAATGGAGGATTACTTACGAGGGCGGTTGAAATAATGATGATCGCAGTTTCGGAACCCAGTAGACATAAAAAACTGGTCTTTGAAGTCGTTTGGATGGCTCGGCAGCTCGATCACTGCTGCTGTGTTAGGGAAGCGGGTTAAGTAATAGAACCCGTCGCCTCGCCCCCGCTGGTCCGGGCTGGCTTTGAGGCAGAAGAAATACAAGATATCAGCAGGAGTGGGGACCTCCAACTCATGCTTTTGGAACAAATACCTCAGTCCCGCCAGCAGACGGTAGGAATTGGGGGGGAGCTGAAATGGGGCCAACCCCACGTAGTTCAGAAAATCAGCAAAATACTGATCCAGGGGGAGGAAGGCCCCTGCCTTGAAGTGTTCCCCGCTCCAGGCCGCGAACGACTCGTCGAGCGGTGTGCAGCTCCTCTCCCCATCCGCAGCAGGTCGGGCGATCACGGAGGTCTTCCCCAGAGGAATGTTGTGGTTAAGGAAGATTTTGGTGATCTTTGCCTGGCTGGTTATCTTCGAGACGATTCTCTCCGCCTCGAAAAACGCGTCAGGAGCCACCTCGGCCTGCTTCTCCACCGCCGGTCCAAAGTGAGGAATTGGCGAGCTGGTCACCACCGCCTTTCCTTTATCCTTCTGGGAGGCCAAACTTCCCACATTCTTCTGTGGCAGATTTCTCTTTGGAGCCATCTGGTCGCCTATCGAACAAAAGAAAACACTTTAGAAAAGGCGACCCAAGCAGGAGAGTGAGGCAAGCATTAAGTACACGAGCTGGGGTAAGCCCAACCCGTGGAGAGTGGTGCCACGCGTTCCAAGGAACACGCGCCTATGCCCTCAACAGATCCCAGATTACTCGGAATTCGTGTGTCAGATGGCTCAGAGTAAGAAAAAAAAAATTTTGCCTTGGGGGGAAAGTTTCAACAAGCAAGGCGTGGCAAAACCGCTTTTAAGGCGTATTCCCTAAGCTACCCGGTTTTTGCACCCAAAGTTCCTACGGATCCTACCAGAAATTGTTCCTAAGAAAGAATCATGGAACCCATGTTCTAAGGCGATGTCCCATGGCGAATGTGCCCTAATCAAAGAAGGGCCATCACCCTCCATATCCGCGCGACCTAGAAAACCTCTGCATGTGGCTACAGTAAAAAATTTTACCTATGCTACAGTGGCATGCTTTCAAAAATAAATGGGGACAGAAGACTTACAGTATAGGGTTGGATGGTGAGCGAGGTTGCTGCGCGGGTAGGGGCTTCGTTGGCACAGTAGTCTCCAAGGCCTTGAAGGAACTCGCACGCTTAAGCTTCGTGAACGGAGAAGATGAGAGCAATAGAAATGAGGGTTTTGCTCTTCGGAAGGTCAGAGAGAAAAGAAGGAAATTTGAGAGGTTCTGAATGGTAAGGTGGTCCGTGCGTGGGATGACCACCCCCTTTTTATACAAGGGGGGATCACGTGTAAAAGGCTCCTAGGAGACCCTCCACTCGAAATGTGAAACGACGGCTGGACAGTAGGCTAGGCCATTTAATGCGGTTCTCGTAGAATGTACCGTCGCCACCCGCGGCGTTCCACGTATCAGACGCATGCGAAAAGCATGGAATGCGAAGGGTTGTGGGAGAAGTCGAAAAGCTCCAACTGTGGTCTCCCATGTCTGACGTCATGGACCACGAGCAGGAGCTTGGGGGGCAGATGTACGCCCTGGATTTCCCACGGGCTGTTTAGCAGGACGATCCTCGGACTAAACATGATTTAGCCCGAGGCTCCCACAGGCCAGAGGCTTTATCTTCAGGACGGGCCCTTTCTAGCTCGAGGGTATGGAGTTTCCTGCTCCTTCTTGTTGTTCCAGGAGCTGGGAACAACATCCGACGACCACTGAAGGATCAGCTCGGGTTATGGATTGCTCCGGTAGCGAGCTTCTCAGGAAGCTCTGACCCTATGGGAGGTCAACACGCAAGATAAACGTGCATAATCCTGCCATCACGTATCCGATATCCCCCTGACTTCTCGGACACGCCGCAGGAACGTGCGTATTCAGACACCCACGGATGGGTTGGGCCGTGCGACCCATTATCTCCTTCCATACTGATTAGACCACACTTGTGTGTCAGGTTTAGGAAGTAATCATGAATATCACAGACTTGATATGACAAATGGGAAGGTCACGGGATGACCTCCCTACCAATTTCCAGGTGCCTTCTCCTATAAATATGGAGACCCTGGGAATTGATAGGGGTTGGAAAAAATAGTCTTGTAAGAACTATATATTTTGTAAACCAATTACCCAGAAAAGATCAATAATATTGACTAGTGGAGTAGAAGGATTTTAACCTTCGAACCACTTAAAAAGCGTGTTTAGGGTCACCTAGTTCTTCTCACAAAGATTTCATATCTGCGGCGGTTCTACTTTTAAGTACTAATCTCTTTCTCTTCTTCTCTTAATTACCTGTTGCCGAAGAACCGCGTCAACATAGTCTAATGACAAATTCTAAAAATATATATTTACATTCTTAGAACTAATGTTTATATGTTTAGCGTCAATAAATATATATCCACACGCCACAAGCATTGTTGCAGAATTTAGCGTCAATATTTACTGACACAATGAACGTCTGTTACTACCCACCCATTAACACCATTAATAGTGCTTGCGTGGCTATTGATGTGGCATGGTCTGGCATAGCTGGTGTGTCATTGCTACGTAATTATTTTTTTTTAAAAATAAAATAAATTTTTTATTTTTATAATTAAAATCAATTCATTTTTTAATTATAAATTCAAATAAAAATTAATGAATATAATTAAAAAAAAAACAACAACCTTAAAACAAATTCTCTTTTGCCCCTTCTTCTTCTTTATTCTTCTTCTTCTTTTTCTTTTTCTTCTTCTTGCTGCACAGTCAATGGCAGTCAGACGTAGCTTAAGCGCAGCAGGTCCAACCAGAGTCCAAACCCTTGCCGACCTCTCCTTTAGATTGTCGAGTCCTGCCAGAAAGAGCACAACCTTTCGTTCCTCGCCTAAAAGAGCCAACCCTATAGATCTATTTCTTTTAATAATTAAAAAAAGTGCAGATTTGGGTTTGGTTTGATTTTTTTTTCTGAAGAGTGATGATGATCTCCTCCAGATTTTTGAATCTCATAGGAAAGAGCACAACCTGTCGAGCCTCGTCAAAAAGAGCCAACTTGCAGATCTATTTTCTTAAAAAAAAAAGTGCAGAATTAAGTTTTATTTGAATTTTTTTTCTAAAGAGTGATGATGGGTTTTAAATTTTGATCAGTTTGGTTTGTTTGATTTGTGACATGATGATTATGATGGGTTTTAAGTTTTGAGTTTGCACTACAAAAAAAATAGGCATAATCTGTCGTACCAATTTTGGCGGGCCCGTGTGTGTACACCGAGATTGGTAAGTATTTTAAAAAAAAAATTTGAAATTCAGCCCAGAATTGGTCTTGGTGGGCCCATGGGGTACCACCAAGAAGAGCCACCACAGCCACTATTTTTCCCATCTTTTCTTTCTTCTTCTTCTCCATGCGGTACCATTGAAACCAGCCACCATTTTTTAGTTTTTTGTTGTTGTTGAAATTGAAGGTTTTTGGGTCTTTTTCATCACCATAGTCATCTAATATCAAGAGGAACTTTATGACACGCTCCGAACCCACCGAGGTTAGGGAGTGCGGCACTTCACCAGTCCGTCGGCAAAGTCAGCCTATGAGAGTGGTTAGTAATAACCACTTAGAAAGAGTGTAAGCAACTAAATGAAAAGGAACAAGGCAACAAGGTACAAAGAATCCGTGCTTTGTATTGATAAAAATGTAGTTTACAAGTATAGAGAAATGTAATGGCAGCCCCTAAACAAGTGTGGGCATTGCCCTTTATATAGGAAACTAGAGAACACCCTAGGCCGACAAGTGGCAAGCTCCCCACCATCCATTTCCCTTAAAATATCTACATAAAGCATAAAGCATATGGAAAGGCCCATAAACTAAATGGCCGGCCCATTTAAGGGAGTAAACCCTCTATGTTAAGTTACTTAAGAAGGAGGAATACATCCATGCTAAGTAATCCCAAACCGCCCAAGCCACGGGATCCTTCATGGGCCGCGCGGCCCATCCATCCGTACGAGTCCATGCGCAGGACGTGCGCCCATTGGTTGGGACCTAACACCCTCCCCCACTTAAGTCCGCGACGTCCCCGTCGCATCACCATCCTTGTAACGCAGGATGTGATCTCTTAATTGCCAAAGAAGAGATTTTGGTTCCCAACTAGCCTCTTCGTCTGGCAAATTCTTCCACTTAATCAAGTATTCAGTGTATCTGGGGATCCTCTTTTTCCGAACTTCTCTATCGGCCAGTACACACTCGACTTCCTTATCATAAGAAGTGGTCATTGCCGTAGGGGCTCTTTTGGACACTCCCCGCTCGGGGTTTTCTTCTTCACCATGATAAGGCTTCAGCATACTCACGTGGAACACTGGATGAATCTTCAACTATGGAGGCAGCTGAAGTTTGTAGGCAACTTGGCCTATCCTCCGGAGCACCAGGAATGGGCCTTCATATTTCCGAACCAAAGCTTTGTGGAATCTCCGCAAGGCTTTGAACTGTTGACGCAACATCTTCACCAAGACAAGATCACCTTCTTGGAATTCGACTTGCCTTCTCTTCTTATCCGCCCACTTCTTCATCTGCTTTTGGGCTCTCATTAGGTGAGCCCTAGCCAACTCGGCTTGTTCGCTCCAATTTTTCGCAAACCTAAACGCCGCGGGACTCTGCCTGTCATATCTCGCGACCAGGGCGTGAGGCGTTTGAGGTTGCATTCCCACAACCAGCTCAAAGGGGCTTTTGTTCGTGGACTCACTTCGCTGCAGGTTGTATGAAAACTGGGCAACATCGAGCAGACTTGCCCAATTTTTCTAATTGGCACTAACATAGTGCCTTAGATATAACTCGACCAGCGCATTCACCCTCTCAGTCTGTCCGTCGGTTTGAGGGTGAAACGAAGTAGAGAAGTTTAACTTCGTACCAAGGAGTTTAAACAACTCGGTCCAAAAGCGACCAATGAAACGAGGATCTCTATCACTTATGATACTTGAGGGTATCCCCCAAAACTTCACAACGTGCTTTAGAAATAGTCTCGCCGTCACTTCTGCCGTACAGTCGGTCGGGGCCGGGATAAAGGTTGCATACTTGCTGAATCGATCAACAATCACCATTATGCTCACACAACCATCTGACTTTGGAAATCCAGTAATGAAATCCATAGATAAACTTTCCCAGGGTTTATCCGGAATGGGCAAAGGGACCAGCAACCCGCCTGGTGCGAGTTGTTCTGGTTTGTCTTGTTGGCAGACAAGACAGGTGCGAACATAGGCTTCAACATCGTCTCGAAGTTGAGGCCAGTAGTAAATCGCCTTTATGAGCGCCAAAGTGAGCTTCATTCCCGGATGCCTAGCCCACAAGGAATTGTGGCATTCCTTAATGAGCTCCCTTCGAAGACTAGCAAATTTAGGCACGTATATTCGGTTACTCTTAGCATAGAGTAACCAATCGATCAGCCAGAATTTCCGAGTCTTCCCTTCCTCGACCATAGTAATCAAACTTTTGGCCAAAGGATCATGTGCCAAGCCTTCTTTAATTCTAACCACAAGAGTACTCAGTGGTCGACTAAGTGCAGCAAGAGATGACTTCCTACTTAGAGCATCCGCGACCACGTTTACTTTCCCTGGTCGATACTCTAGCGAGTAGTGAAACTCGGCAAGGAAGTCTTGCCATCGATCTTGCTTCAGGCTCAACTTCTTCTGAGTCTGAAAGTAACTTGTGGCTATGTTGTCAGTCATGACAACAAAGAAGGATCCGAGGAGATAATGACGCCATACTCTCAAACAATGAATCACATTCGTCATCTCCTTTTGTTGGACCGTGTACCGCCGCTCGGTCTCGTTGAGCTTGCGGCTCTCAAAGGCAACCGGCCTGTCGTTTTGCATTAGGACTCCTCCTATGGCAAAGTCGGATGCATCAGTGTGCACCTCAAAGGGCTTTGCGCAGTCAGGCAGGACCAGCAAAGGTTCAACAGCCACCGCTTCCTTCAAATCATCGAACGCGCTTTGGCAAGCAGCGTCCCATACCCAAGGTTTGTTTTTCTTGAGCATATCGGTCAGGCTAGCTGCTCGTGCAGAGTAGCTTTTAATGAACCGCCGATAGTAGTTCACCAAACCTAGGAAGGACCTTAGCTCGGGGACTTTCTTCGGGGGTTCCCAATCTTGGATAGCCACCACCTTGGCCCCATCCATCATCAGAAGTCCGTCTCTGATTTTGTGACCCAAGAACATTACTTCGTTGCTTGCAAAGGTGCACTTCTCTCTTTTGACAAAGAGCTGATTTTCCCTCAACAAGGTAAAAGCTAGCTTCAAGTGGTCGATGTGCTCTTCCAGACTGTTGCTATATATGACTATATCGTCCAAATAGACAAAAATGAACTTATCAAGGTAATCCCGGAATACCTTGTTCATCAATGTGCAGAACGTCGCTGGGGCATTGGTAAGACCGAAGGGCATCACCAAGTATTCGTACGAGCCATACCGAGTCACGCAAGTGGTGTTCGGCTCGTCGCCCTCTTTAATCCTCACTTGATAGTAGCCGGAGCGAAGATCGAGTTTGGTAAAGTATCGAGCAGTCCCTAACTGGTCGAACAAATCCGCGATCAGCGGTATCGGGTACTTATTTTTTATAGTAATCTTGTTTAGTGCCCGATAGTCAATGCACATCCGAAGGCTCCCGTCCTTCTTCTTCTGGAACAACACAGGCGCCCCAAAGGGTGCCTTAGAGGGTCTGATTAAGCCAGCATCGAGCAACTCTCTCAACTGACTACGCAGCTCGGCTAACTCCGGCGGAGCCATCCGATAAGGACACATCGTAGGAGGCTTGGCACCAGCTTCTAGCTCAATCTCGTGGTCCACACCACGTCGAGGGGGTAGCTGCGTAGGCAAGGCATCCGGCATCACATCCTCAAACTCATTCAGTACTCTTTCTACTTCATCGAGTTCCACCGTCGGGGCTGATAACACCTCATCATCAAACTCCTTCAGTATAGCAAGGTAACTCACACCCTCCTGGTGCATTCCTCGCTTGAATTGAAGGGCGGAAAACGCTCACTCTTCAATTTCCATGGCTGTTCGGGTAGAAACAACACACGGACCGGCATCATCAGAGATGCAAACCTGATTGGCGTAGGGAATGAGGATGGCCTTCGTCTGATCGAAGAATTCCATCCCTAGGACAACGTCATAGTCGTCCATGTACACTACCGACCAATTAGTCTGAACAGTCCATTCGCCAAGACTGGTCTCAACGCCATTGGCAACGCCAATTATTGGGATAGGCCCTGAATTTACCGTCTTCAGTGCCCCGCCTTCATGAGTAGGCTTTACCCCAACGCTCCCCGCTCCATGGGTTAACAAGAAATTGTGAGATGCCCCTGTATCGACCAATGTCGTCATCTTCGTTCCGTTGAGGATGAGGTCCACGAACATCTGGCCATCTGCTCTTGTTCGTGGGCTGGCCTTCAAGGCTTTCAACAATTTCATCGAGCCGCATCTGGCTCCTTGCTCCTCGAGCCTTCTCTTTTCCTCGAGCTTCTTTTGCATAACGACTGCCTGAGCATTCAGCAGCCGTTTTTGTGGGCATTCCCGCGCCCAATGTGGCCCAGCACAGACAAAGCATTTCACAGTGTCTCGTGTGGCCATTTCCTTAGACTTCCCCTTCTGGCTCGCACTAGCATCGGTTGTCCCTCGGCTTTCCACCGTTCTCCTCCTCCACTCTTCGGGCCTGCAAACGTCTTTGCTTCCTTCGGTCTGGAGGGTTCTCTAGAAGTATAGTCGGTTAAGCTCTCGGCCACAGCAATGGCCGATGAAAGATCTTGAACCTTCCTCCACCTTAACTCAATTTTGGCCCACTGTTGTAATCCATCAATGAAGTTAAATAGTGAGTCTTCTTCGGTGATGTTTGGGACTTCGAGAATCAAAGTTGTAAAATCTCTTATGTACTCTTGGATCCCGCCAGTTTGTTTAAGCCGTCTCAACTGGCCCTTCGCATCATCTAGTGCGTTTTCGGGGTAGAACTGTTTCTTTAGCTCTCTTTTGAAATCTTCAAAAGAGTCCATCACGCAGAGTTGTCTTCCAATCTCGCCATGCCTCCGGCGCCACCATAACATGGTAGTATCGGATAAGTACATCGCCGAGGTTCGGATTTTTACTGCTTCGTCAGTGATGTTAGTAGCTTCGAAATACTGGGAAAGACCCCAAAGAAAGTTATCTACTTCCTTGGCATTCCTCAACCCGCCAAAAGACTTCAGCTTTGGTATTTCGATTTTGTGAACCGAGGGGGTGGAAACTCCACCTCCTGACGCGACTCTTCTACACATGGCCCAATCGGCTTGGATTTCCTCAATCTTGGCCATGGTGGCGGAACTCGCCTCTTCCTGCCGGTTGAGCATCTCACGATGCTCTACGTCTCTCTCTCTTTCATTCACCTCCATGATATCGAGCCGGGCTCGTATTGAATTCATTTCCGTAAGTAACAAATCCCTCATGGTTCCGACTTCATCACACAGACCTTCGGCCTGTATATGAAGTGCATCCAAAATGGAGTCGTGTATAGCAGCATCTTCTGCTTCTAAATCCTTGCATTTTTCTTCAAGGCCTCCAATTCGAGAATCCATGGCATGGACAAGGTAAACATTAGTTTCGAGGCGTTTTTCTAGTTCGTTTATCATTTCTCTTGGATCGGCCTTCTTTTTAGTCACTTGCTTCGTGGCTTCCGCCATTGGTTGATCCGTCATTAGTTCTACTCTTTCTCCTTTCAATTAGCTCTGATACCACCTGACACGCTCCGAACCCACCGAGGTTAGGGAGTGCGGCACTTCACCAGTCTGTCGGCAAAGTCAGCCTATTAGAGTGGTTAGTAATAACCACTTAGAAAGAGTGTAAGCAACTAAATGAAAAGGAACAAGGCAACAAGGTACAAAGAATCCGTGCTTTGTATTGATAAAAATGTGGTTTACAAGTATAGAGAAATGTAATGGCAGCCCCTAAACAAGTGTGGGCATTGCCCTTTATATAGGAAACTAGAGAACACACTAAGCTGACAAGTGGCAAGCTCCCCACCATCCATTTCCCTTAAAATATCTACATAAAGCATAAAGCATATGGACAAGCCCATAAACTAAATGACCTGCCCATTTAAGGGAGTAAATCATCTATGCTAAGTTACTTAAGAAGGAGGAATACATCCATACTAAGTAATCCCAAACCACCCAAGCCACGTGGATCCTTCATGGGCCGCGGGGCCCATCCGTCCGTACGAGTCCGTGCGCAGGACGTGCGCCCACTGGTCGGGACCTAACACTTTAGGTGCTTGGTGTTGGTAAGTATTTTGCCCTAATTTTCATTTTTTAAAAGTTTGAAAATTTTGATAAATGTATGTTGTTTTATGATTGTTTTAGGTTCAAAATAGGGTGGGTTTATCTTCATAGAAGACTAAATGACCTTGAGTCATTGATTTGGAGCTATTTTGGGTAAGGTTTGAATTTTTTTATTTTATTTTTTATATTTGGCGAAAATAATATTATGATTTATTTAGTTTGTGTTTTTTTTTTATATATATGTAGTTAAATATATTGGTAATGTTAGTAGTTATAACTAAATTATTGTAAATTAGTTTAGATGAATTTTGTCATTTTAATATATATATATTTTTTATTTTGGCCGAAAATTAATATTATAATTTATTATTTCAAGTTTTTTAATATTATATTGTGTTAAATAAAATCTTGTTGTAGAAATATATATGTTAAATTTGTTATTTTGACATAATATTCATTTTGAAAGTTTGTATAATTATATTTTCTTAGTTTATTAGTTTAATGAGATATGATTTTAGAATTTATATTTTGTTTATTGTTAATATCTTCACATAATATTATTAACATTGTAAATGGATTTGGAAGGACTTAAAACTGCTAATATTTAACAAAGAAACAATCTCAGCGCTCAGATTTTCAGTGGACCCGACCTTTCGAGAAAGACTAATTTTTTTGTAGTGTTGATTTGTGAGAAAGTGAAAGAAAAGAAGATAAAATGAGAGATGTAGATGTTTGGCAGGCTTGAAAATAAGAGATTTCTTTTTTTTTTTTTAATTTTATGTTTAGTATGCTAGAAATCCAAGTGAAGTGTAAGAAAATGAGAAAGAGCACGAAGGATAAGACTTTTTTTAATATATAAATAATTTGATTTTTATAAATTAATTTTTATGTATCATTAACGTGAAAATAATACATTAGTTATGTCAGCCCATATCAATAGTCACGTAAGCACCTTTAATACGAGTGAATAATGATGGAGAGACGTAAAAAAAAATATTGAATGTAAAATTAGAACAATGTAAAAATATTGACTATTTTTGCGGGAAACATTATGAAAATGTTGACTAATTTTCTCTTACAATTATGGTTGTCAAACTCGTTTTTCTTACAACTTTACAAAAACACATTATGGCTCCTATTATTCGCTTTTTATTACAACTCGTTTTTCTTTTTTAAAAAAAGATAAATAATTGAAATGGTTGTTGACCACTCGGTTGCTATATGGTGTTTTAATTAAAGTATATTATGTATATATAAGTAATAACGCCATCAATTTCAGTCATTAACAAGAGATTCTATTGACTACTAGTAACAGTAACATATTGGTATATATTAATTTGGGAGAATTTTCGATTACGTGTACGTAGCTTTGCTCTACTTTGTTTATTGGCAACGCTAATCTATTACTTATTTTTTGGGTATGCTGGCCACTTGATTACTAACAGTAACTTATTTAGGTACTTAATTTGGTTTCCACGGTCACGTACTTAATTAATTAGTTACCCACTTGATTATCATAAACAGTAGTAACTTATTGGATTACTGTTTAACATATTTGGTAATTAGTTACTATGATTACTCAATATGTTTATGTACGAACAATTTTATCTATACATATATACGTTATTTGTTCGTACACATTTTTTTTTTTTTGAAAGGGACTTATAGACTAACATTCGAACAAGTATATATAGTATATTGTAAAGAAAAGAAATTGAGCTTGATCGATCGATGGACCGACCACATCAATAACAATATCATCAATTATTTTGGAATAATCGCCAATCACCTATAGATTAGTTGGCCTTACGCTCTTGATGTCAAAGTCAGAGGTTCGAGTAGAGGGGAATTTTTGTACAGGGCTTTCACTTTAAGTTTTAACAGTAGGACTTTCATTGTTTACAATCCGTTAATAGTTTTTGGCGCAATTTTTTTTTATGACCGTGTATATTGTAGCTATTTAGAGCATCCTGCAAATTTTCAGAAAATTTTGAATAGTTTACAGTACCGAAAACTAAATTCAAACATGTTGTTACACACGTGCATAAAAAATATCACACTGAAAACTGTTCACAGGTCGAGAAACACTAAGAACTCTACCAACAAGACTTAATGGAAAATTTCTATAGAAAAATTGTCAATATATAAAGAGGGTATGTATATATCTTCAGTTAGAAGAGATGTTTTGGTTGCGTGGGAAAGGATGAAGACAAATAAGTCTTTGTTAGGATGCAAAATAATACTACTCCACAATGCCGTCCCCCTTAGCCAATTCAAAAAGTTGACCACGGAAAATATAATGTCACTTTGTCAACTATATTTTTTTTATTATCTACATCTGTCCCTGTTAGCTAACAGCTCTATTATTTTTTTGTCTCTACCTTTACTTTATGTATTATCTATACACATGGATTATACAAAATTGTCTTTCAATTTTCGTAAATATCAAAATAGTACTTTTGTTTTGTTGTTTAAAATAGTACCTAAAATTATTTTTAATAAAAATTTTTTTTCAAAAGCCCTTTTACCCTCACCTACATATTTGTCTATAATTCAAATTATTTTTAATTCTTTTAATAAATTTATAATAGTTAAACTTTATTTTTAAAAACATTTAATAATAAATAAAAAATGAGAATAAAATATTACTTAAAATAAATAAAATCAAGTATTACATTTTACAATTTTTTAATATTTGATTTTAACTTAAATAAACTTATAGAATAAGTATATAAACTCATTTAAGTTTTATTATTATTTATATTTTATTTAATTTATTTAAATAATTATGAATAACTTTAATTATAAACAAAATATATAAGTAAGGGTTAAAGTGTCTTTGAAAAAATAACTTTGACTAAAAATAGGCTTAGTACCATTTTGGTATTTATGAAAATTGAGAGACATATCTATTATTTTGCATAATTAAAAATAGGGACCAAATAGTATATTCCATTTATATTTATTTTAATATAACTATATTGTTATATAAATGTGTGTTGTATATATATAGAGACCAAAACGAGCACCAATCACTAATCAGGAGAGGCAGAGGCAGAGGCTAGTCATTCTCTTATATATCATTACTGGAGTTGGAGAGAATTAAATTAGAAAAGTTAAAGAGAGAGAAAGAGATGGGAAGTCATGGTGATATCGGTGGCACCAATGAGTCTCTTGTGAAGATGCCAACCATCAAATTTACGAAGCTCTTCATTAATGGAGAATTTGTTGAGTCAATTTCTGGTAATTTCTTCTATATCATGCATAGCTTAATCCCTCTTTTTCATGTGTAAATTCAATATAATCTCTTATGCATATATATATATGTGTGTGTGTGTGTGTGTGTATACCGGTGTATTTTTCGAAATATCTGTACTTTTCTTTTGTGTGTGCTCTTCATATATAGTATATACAGATTATTAGCACCATATCATGAAGAAGATCATAAATTTTTATCATTTTATCAACACTGTCTAATTGAAAGGGGGATATAGTTTGTATTTATGTATAGATACACATGCACTAGTCTATACATGGACATAGTTGTGATGATGATCTGGGAAACAAATTTAGGAGAGGAGGAATTAATCAAACTGGGTTTTGGTCGAAGAAAACTTGAGAATATTCCTCAACCTTTTTTATTATTATTATCATTTATAAAAAAAAAATTACACACATAGTCACATACAGTATAGTGATACAATAATAGATGGAAAGATATCTTTTTCTTTAAGATAATTTGCAAGGCTATCATGTACATCGTCCCCATTTCTTGTTTGGAACCATGCATGAAAGGACTCGTTTAACGGAGTTCCGTATTTTGAATCTGTTAACCATAAACTGTGATCATTATCCACCACACCGTCCTTTTCCTAATTTCCTTTAATTATTATGGCTACACTTATTATTTAGAAGATCATGCCAAACTTTTTTTTTTGTGGTCCTCTTTCTCTTTCTCTTTATCAACTCATCCCTTTATTAATTAATTGATTGATTAAAATATATGTTAAATACTAAAAATAAATTGGTCACGGCTCTAAAATTAGTATAACACTTATATATTAATTAGTTTATAATTTTTATTAAATAATAAAATTGAATATTGTGATTTTATAAATAATTTTGATTTTAATAAGATAAATTTTTAGTCAGAAAATATATTTGAATTTAGTTATTAAGTTTTTTATTTTTATTATTTAAAATTTAGAATGCCTAATTTTTTATTTTTCATACAATAAATTATAGAGTGTTAAGAAAATCAAAAGCTTGTGAATTTTTTTTATAAAAAAATATATATGAGATTTTATAGCTAGTCTTGGCACATGATATAGTTAGATATAATATAATATAATATAACATATAGAGAGATTGCTTAGTATTTGTATTACAGCTGGAAATTTGAAGTTTTTTTTTAATTATGTACAAAGAATTTGAAATTAGATGAATAATAATAATGGGATTAAAAAATATTTTTAAAATAAAATAACTGCATAGAACTGAAACAATATCATATTTAAAGTTATAAATTATGATGAATATTAAAATAATATAATTAACACACCAATTCTTTATTTAATTAGTACTAAATTAACATAAAACTTCCCGACAAAAAAAAACATAAAACTTAAAATTTAATGCTCACAAAATAATTATATTATTACTTTTTATACTTTATTACTTCATTAATGATAAAATATTGAAAGTTATGTTATTAATTTCAATGAGTTTAATTATTACTGACGAAACAATAATAATGTATTCTAATTAGTAGTAGGAGTAGAACTTGAAATTTAGACCATGTGGATGGTCCTTAATTAGGTATATATTATCTTATAACTCTTTTATTTGTTGTCATAATAACTACAAAAAAAAAAAAAAAGGGAAAACGTTCGAGACAATAGATCCTAGAAACGGAGAGGTAATAGCAAGAGTTGCAGAAGGAGACAAGGAAGATGTTGACTTGGCTGTCGAAGCAGCACGAGCTGCTTTCGACCATGGTCCGTGGCCTCGCATGTCTGGCGCTGTATGTATATAAATATATATATAGATGTTCTCATCTTTACTTGTGATAGAAGTTTGTGCACTGCTGTATGAAATGAAATATTTTCTTGGTTGATATGTATAGGAAAGAGGAAGGATTATGATGAAGTTTGCAGACTTAATTAACCAAAACGTGGAAGAACTAGCGGCCTTGGACAGCCTTGATGCTGGGAAATTATTTAGTCTAGGCAAGACCATAGACATTCCTGGGGCCGCAGAGACCATCCGCTACTACGCTGGCGCTGCTGACAAAATCCACGGCGAGGTTCTGAAAATGTCGCGCCCACTTCATGGATACACATTGCTTGAACCCATTGGTGTTGTTGGGCACATCATTCCCTGGAATTTCCCAAGCACCATGTTTTCTCTCAAGGTCAGCCCTTGCTTAGCCGCCGGTTGTACCATGATCGTCAAACCCGCCGAGCAAACTCCCCTCTCCGCTCTCTATTATGCTCATCTTGCAAAGCTGGTAATAAAGAAAGTATTTCTCGTTAATTACTTTTAATATTTATATGTTATCTTATTGTGATTAATATATCTACTAATGGTAATTACTATAGGCTGGTATACCTGATGGAGTGCTCAATGTGGTAAATGGATATGGACCAACTGCAGGTGCTGCCATTAGCTCTCATATGGACATCGACAAGGTATAAGATCTCTACATGTTTGGGAAAAAGAAAAGAATTATAGAGCTATATATATATATATATTTATCTATAGAATATTTTGTAGCCTCGTTGGTTTTCATGAGTTATTTATTTATCAAATGTTCAGGTAAGTTTTACTGGGTCTGGAGAGGTAGGACGTGAAGTAATGAAAGCAGCAGCAGCAAGCAATTTGAAACCAGTATCACTAGAATTAGGAGGCAAGTCACCTATCATCATTTTTGATGATGCTGATTTAGATATGGCTTCTGAGCTTGCTCTCATGGGAATCTTATTTAACAAGGTGCAGTACTAGTGCTGTATTTTTTTTAGTTTTTTTTGGAAATAATTTTCTATTCATATAGTAGCTAGTTTTCTATTCATATAATTTTCTTATACATAACAACTTTTATTCTATCTTTTATATTTTTCAGGGGGAAGTTTGCGTGGCAACATCTCGTTTGTACATTCAAGAAGGAATATACGATGAACTTGTGAAGAAGTTGGTTGAGAAGGCAAAAGCTTGGGCTGTTGGAGACCCTTTTAATCCTGAAGTCCGTCAAGGACCCCAGGTAATATTATTAGTTATCTATCTTAATTATATCTTATTAATTAATAGAATATTAGAATATATATATATATATGGCATTTCGATCGATCTGATGAGAAGTCTTCAACCACATACAATGGCAGGTTGACAAGAGACAGTTTGAAAAAATTCTAAGCTACATTGAGCAAGGAAAGAAAGAAGGAGCAACTTTGTTAACTGGGGGTAACCGTGTAGGAAACACAGGATATTACATTGAGCCAACCATATTCGCCGATACTAAAGTAATAAGCCCTTAATTAGTTCATTTCATTTTTATTTGATCTATTAAAAAAATATAGAATATGTAAAGAGAGAAAGATATATATAGAGATTGGAGAGATGAACAGAAAGAGTCTTAAAAAATAACGAGGGAAATTACTATAACGACTTGAAGTTCAAGCATTATATATATGGTGTTTTGATATTCTTCTAAATTCCATTATTATTATTAGGAGGACATGCAAATTGTAAAGGAAGAAATATTTGGTCCTGTTTTGGCGCTCATGAAGTTCAAGTAAGCATAATAAATAATTACTATATAATTTAACTTGGCTCTGCCTAGCTAGCTTACAACTTTGAACAAATCATATAAATGTATATGTGTGTGTGTGTATACAGGACAACTGAGGAGGCGATACAAAGGGCTAACAACACTAAATATGGGCTAGCCGCAGTGGTTGTGACAAATAACTTAAATGTGGCGAACACGGTTTCAAGATCGGTCAGGGCTGGGTCAGTATGGATCAATTGCTACCTCGCAATCGACAATGATTGCCCGTTCGGAGGATACAAAATGAGCGGCTTTGGTAAAGATTTCGGCATGGACGCCGTCCACAAGTATCTTCAAGTGAAGGCAGTTGTTACTCCTCTTCATAACTCTCCTTGGCTCTGAAAGCCCAATCTTTATCTTGTTATTTGTAGTATTGCTTTAAAACAGAGGCCTCCACCAAAGTTCTATATTGTAATATTTTTATGTAATCTTTTAAACATCCAATAAAAGCGCATACGTATCCGTCTCTGTTTTATTGATGCTTTGTTAAAATGTAATAATTACAGGAGTAATATATGTACACACAAAATATATATGCAAACATTATACATGATATATACATGATATAGCAGTTTAGCATAATCAATCACATTTATTAAAATAGAGACCCACTGTTTTAAAAAACAGAGACTACTATTTTAACAAACAGTGCCACGTCAAGTAATGTTTGGATGCGTATTTTGAAGTGCACGTATCGTTACTCTAATTATAAATTCAACATCTAATAATCCTCCACTAGTATTAATGAAGTAAAATTGTTTCTTATATAATTGGAGTGGATTCTGGGTATATATATGCGTCATTTTCTAATATTATTATCATTATAGTAATATACTAGCTATAAACTTAATTTTAAAGTGTTTGTATTTTTTTAATTATCATATAAATTTTAAATAAATAAATAATATTATAAAAATAAATAAAATATATTTAATACAATGTATGACATAAATGTATTAATGAAATTAGGGCAAAACATTGTCTATAATTTTAATAAAAATTAGTTCACTATTTTAAAAAATATATATATAATATAATGAATTACAATTCTATAGTATATATATTTATATCAATAATATTTACATATATGACACCTAAACAAAACATTGACATAGATATATATTTACATGGCAATATAACATATATATAAATTACAATAATATTTAAAAATTAATTAATAATAGAATAAAATAATAATAAAAAGAGTCATAGTGTAGTGCAGTATTACATGCATCAACTATTTTTAGTTTCTAATAAAGAAAAAAAAAGTTTCAATCACTTCATAAACAATAAACTATCACACAAATTTATAAGATAAAAAAATAATATATATGGCTTTATTATTTTTAGATAAATATAATTTAATTATTTAAATTATCATAAAATATCTTTAAAATATCTTATATTAATTAATTAATTTATTTATTTTTGTATAAGTTTGTGTTTGTTCTAGTTTTTTAATTTGGCAGTGAAAACAAGAGATTATATAATATATGTTTAATATAATATTAATGTTATACATTGATTTTAAATTTAAGTTTATTGCTAAGTTTTTTTATTTTTTTTTAAAGAAGTTTGTTGCTAGTTGATAGTAGATTATATTATATTATATGTTTAATATGATATTTGTTACATCCAAATTTCGAGAATATAAATTTTCCGTCTCGAAAGTCAGGCTCGTAAAGTGTAAGCTCGAAATATGCAAACTGGCCATGAGATCAACATTAATGAGAATCGAGTTTGACAGTGTCGTTCAATTTTAAATGACGACATTGTAGGTGGTAAGCTCAGAACCACATGATCTCGAAGGTTCGAGCCAAGCTCGAAGTTACAACGACAGGGATTCCACACTTGTTTAATTTTCCTGGTTTGTTTGTATTAGCATCAGTCAAAAGGGTTCGAGCCTGGGCATTGCAAGCTCGGAGGAGACAACTTCGATAAAGTTACTTAATAAGACTGAGGGAAGCTGAGATAGCAAGCTCGTGATGATTTGCTGATCTCGAAGGTATGTAAGTCGAATGTTCGAGATCGATAGCCAAATCAGGACGCAGTTACTGTTTACGAATCCCTATATCTAACGTATTGATTGTAATCTGTTAATAAATCCCGAATATCAGGGGATTTATACGTGTGTAATATATTTATATACATTTAATTGTATTTATTTTGAGATTTGAATCATAAATGTGAGGGGATATATTCTGTAAATCAGTCTATAAATAGATTGGAGAAATTCATTTGTAAACACACACTGAAATTGACACTGGGAATACTTTGCCGAATTGCTCCCAAAAAAGCTTTGAGAGAATTCCATATGTTGACGTCGTTTTTCATCAACTTAAATAGTAGAGCGATTAAACAAAAAGATATTGGAGCAAATGAACAAAAAAGAACACATGAGGGTTTTTACGTGGTTCAGCAGTTAACTCTGCCTAGTCCATGAGTCTATATTATTAAGATTTGGAGATTTTTTGGAAACTTTTCAGAAGAAAGTTGCCCAGAGTTTCTCCTCCAGAATCAGTTTATCCGTCCTATACAAATGGTGCTTCCTTCTCTATTTATAGATAAGGTTGCAGAATTCATTCCCACATATATCGAGAAGATATTCTGTAAATCAATTAATATAATACCATTTACTGCATTATTTCCTACATACACGGAAACGTCCCATGAAATGTGGGAACGGATAACAGTTTAAATGAGATCCCTCAAATATTGGGATTGTACAACAATAAACATATAATTCACACGTAACCGATTAACTCGGATACGGGACTCATCAAATTTTTGAGATTAGCAGTTGATATTGAACTCGCCGAGACTATCGGTAGATCTCGCCACCTAGTTCCGCCTATGCTCGGAACAAGTAGATGTGGACGATGTTGTCACATTCGAGCTTACACTTCCCGAGCTCAACCCATCTCGCCTAAAGACAATCAGGGAGAAATATATACAAGTGTCAAACTATTCTTTGCGAGCTCAGAGCATACTCGAGGCTTCACAACATCGAGGTCGTTGTTTACTTCAAAGAGGTCCGACTGTAGGATCATATGATGACCGCATATATTTCGAGCTCACACCTGACAAGCCCAGCTTTCGGGGCCATAACTTCCCATCTCGAAATCTGGGTGTAACATTTTGCCCCCTCAAGAGTATCAGTTTGAATCCCATGTGTTGACGCCGTTTTTCGTCAACAGATAAAAGAAGAGAGCACGTAAACAATTAAAGACAATAGCTAAAACAAACAAACGAATCAGACACACGGTTTTTACGTGGTTCAGCAGTTAAATCTGCCTAGTCCACGAGTCTCTGTTATTAATCTCAAGATTATCTCTGAACAATTCTTTAGCATGAATTCTCCAGAGTTTTCTCTCAAGGATCAGAATTTCGGTCCTCTACAATGGTGCATGACTTCTCTATTTATAGAGAAGGATGCAGAATACTATCCCACATATTTTGGGTAGTTACTCTTTTGTGAATAAAAATAAATGGCTTTAAATGCCAACAATCAGATATAAAAGGAAACGTTCCCCAAAGATCAGGAAACGCATAACTGACTAAATAATATCTCACGATTTTTTGGGATTTACATCAATAAATGAGGATTATATCCCATATCTACAATACTTGTAGATATTCAAGGTAATCATAGCGTATCTCCAAGGCTTCAGCATCTAAGGTTTCACGTCATTGTGCGAGCCACTGACATTTCCCGAGCTGACATTGCTTTCGAGATAGCATATCGAGCTCGAGATCCCTGCTCCGAAGTTGTTCCTGAAGATGAGGGGCTCACAGAGCTATCCTTCGAGATCGAGATCATTTCGAGGTCACCATATTCGAGGTCTGTATCATACTTTGCAGGCTCCGATTTACAATCGTAGAGCATACCCTAACCCTCACGAGACCATTTAATGCGAACTCAGCTTTCGAGGTCATATTTGCTATGGCTCGAAATCTGGGTATAACACCATGAGAAGGAAACTTTTGAACTGCCCTTCTTGGAAACTGTACCATCAATTGCACTTGAGTGTGGACACATGTCAGCCAGGTACTGGATGATCAGAGTACTTGAGTATGTTTGCACCATGCCCACGTCTTCTCATCTGCCACCTTTTTGCCGCCATTGCCACGCCTGTACTCGTTCATTCGATCAAATGCCAAACTTAGCCAACGGCCCGAATTAATTCGACGTTTGACATTCTTTTGTGGCCTATAAATATGCCAATGCCATCTTCTTCCCTTACTTTTGCATTCAGAGATTTCGGAGAGAAGAGAAGAACAAAAAACCAGGACCCAAAACTCGTTCTGCTCTTGCATGTTTTCCAAGCTGAGAAAGCAAAACAACGCTGGCTTGTTCGACTCCGTGAAATTGTTCTTGCAACCAATCCTTCGATCATTGATCTCTCTGTATCCACCAACTGCATTGTATAAGTATTTGTTCCTGATGTCATATGCTCATATATGTACTCTGTTTTTTCCATGCATGTTCGTGTTGTTGTTGCACTTTGGGTAATAGTTTAGTACTAGAATGCTTTAGTTAATATCGTGTAGTTTTTAGGCTCATCTAATGTTATGGATTCCCAAACCCAGATTTTGCATAAATGATGCAAATATGGCTCTTTTACTGGGCTATTTTGACTTTGGATATCATATCGTGTAGACCAAGAAACAGGGAATAGGATTAGGGTTTTCAAATTGCATGTTTCCCAAAATATCACTTTTTGAGTAACTGCCAACTTTTTCTCTAAAAATCTGGGATCTTCAAAAAATAAACCCATTTTCCTCTCTTCGCGTCAAATACACGCTCGGGGCTCGATTCTTTTGATAGCTCAAGTTCCTTCGGAGCCTGATTTCATTCTTTTGATCGAGCTTGTTCCTTGGTCCCGAGCATTCGAACTCAGACCATCTCGATTTTTATCCTTAATTTCTTGTACGCCTAACCCTCACTCTTTTTCTTTCTTGCTAGATGCCGCAGAATTTGGAAAAGCAGTGGGGGTCAATACTTGGGATTTCTTACTCACCGACAACTCCGAGCCCAGAGTCACCCTTTACTCGGAACCAGCGGCTGATTCGGGAGCACGAATTGAAGTGTGAGCAAGAGGATACTCGAGCTCATTTTCGACGCCAGATTGACTCAATCGAAGAGAGAAAGAGGAAGAAACTTAGGGTCGCAATCTATCCAGACCCGGACCCCGAGCCCAAACCAATCCCTCTCGACCTTACTCTTAAAGTGACAGTCGCTTTCAAATCGGGCGACCTTTCATTGATGGAAGAATCAGCAAATTGTCCATCCACCTCGTAGCCGACCGCCATTCCCACCTCGAGGGGAGAGTTTTTCGAGGCCGAGCATTATTGGAAACCAACATCCTAGCTCACCATGGCCTAGGACTGTCAGGCTCGCTAAGGTGTCGAGCTCCGACCTCCAACGAACGTAGTTGTTACGCCCTGGGAGATGGCAATCCCAAAAATAAGTTGAAGCTCACGGCCTGGAGTCACGAGCATATGAGGGCAGGGGCCTTATTTCCCTTGAAGTCCTTCTTTAAGGACTTTCTGGACTTTGTTGGGCTCGCGCCCTTCCAACTCCAGACCAACTCATATAGGGTCTTGTCAACCCTGAGGTCACTTTACTACGAACTGAAGTGGGAAGGACCTTCACCAAAAGAGATTTTGTATCTCTTTTGCTTGAAAAGCAACTCCTCCCAAGCTCGGGGAGGAGATGGCTTCTACTACCTCTCGAGCTATCCCAGGGAGAAGAAGATCTTCGAGGACCTGCCCAACCATCCTCCTAACTTCAAGCTGGCGTTCTTTTGGACGGACGGCCTGGCTCCTTCCAGATATTATTCGTTTAGACGAATCTGTAATTGTGTGATTTCAAATATATATATATATATTTGTACCACCTTATATGAATCAATTCTGTATATTATTTTGATTGCTTCCCATATTGATTCTAAATTATCGAAACAAATGTTGGTGGGTTGTTTCCTTTTTAATTATAAGTCTGTCAAGGTACATGCTAAGTTGTTTGATTGCCTAACTAGCTGGGCAATCTGGGAATTCGACAGACTTTCCATTCAGGGATATTCTCTTCCCTAGTTTTGTGGGTTGCGAAAGGTGGACTTCTGCTTGCTACAAATAGAAGTTTTTGTAGTCAAAGAAAACAACTCTCTACACAGATTATGAATGTAATTTGTATTTGAAGAGTAAAGTTTGTATTTTGTGAGTTTAAGAGTAAAAATACTCAGTCTTGTATTTGAGTGCTTGTTGCACTGTTTGTTAAACCTTTTAGTCTTTAGAATTCAAGGTATTATTTCCATTGTGATTACTTCTACAATTTTTGGGAGAAGAGTTGTTCAAAGACTTTCTTCGAGAGGAAGAAAGCATCACAATCTTCAGGAGAAGAGTCATTCAAGTCTTTCTTTAGGGGGAATGAAGCAATCAGTCATCATCAAAGGGAGCTCGATTGAAGAGCTGACTATTGCAGAAATAAGATTGGTATTGGAATACAAAAGAGTGAGACAATAATATAGAGGGAGTCTAATTTTGTTTAAGTCAATGCTTTTGTATTTGTGATCATTATTAATAAGTTTTCTTCTCTTAGTGTGGCTCCACGGACTAGGGTAACCGAACCATGTAAAAATCTCATGTGTTTATTTTTATATTCTTGTGATTATCCTGTTTAAGTTTGATACATCACCATTCAGTTGTGATTAATCAGATTGTGTGTTTGACCCATCTGCTTATTACATTCAGGAATTAAAATAAGCTTAAAATTATTTGGTAATTAATTAAGAAAAATAGAATTTCAAATATATATCCTCATCTTTTGTTAATGTTCATCAAATGTTATTTCATTACTTCAAGACAAGATGCTGATTGTAAAAAATGAGATATTTAGGCTTGTTATGGCTCAGGTGAGAATTTTTTCTACTTCAAATTCCATTAATTCTTTGATTAATTAATACTTAATTGCAAAATTAAAACACTACTAGAAATATAGGCTTTGACTTCGGTTTTTACATATGCAACTATTTGGAAATACATGAAAACTGGAGTTAAAGCCTATTATAGGCTTTAACTTCGGTTTTTATACATAATTTTTTTTTTTTGAGAAATACATGAAAACTGAAGTTAAATCATTTAATGGGCTTTTAACTTCGATTTTAGGTTTAGTGCTCAAAGGAAGAAATACCTCTTTGTAATAAAAAAGGCGGAGACTTTTAACTTCGCTTATTACCAAAAAACCGAAGTTAAAAGGTAAAGCCATATATATTCTACTATTCCACTTCTTTCATTCATTAGTCTGAAACGAAACCCTAAAGAAAACTTCCATAGCCACCGTACGGGAGAAGAGGGTTTCACTCATTTCTCCATTTTTTTTCTTGTTTTGTACCAATTTTTACCACTATTCCTGCTAAAACAAATGAAATACATCTTAGATTTTGGATTATTTTCGATTTTGAGGGGTAAAATAGATTCTTTGGCCGTGGGTATGAGTGTGGTCGGAATTAGCAATTTCTTTCCATATTTTGAATGGATTTTGAGCATTCAAACATGTTCTTGAGCTTGAAAATAGGTATGGATCACTAAATCTATGTTTGCAATATTTTTTTTTTAATTTTCTTTATTTTTTGGATTTATTTTATTTTTTAATTTGATATATTTTGATAATGTATAGGTTTTAAAAATTGCTAACCTTGATTCAAATGGGTATTTGGGCATTGAAGAAGGTATGAATCTTTAAATGTTTGTCTATGTTAATTTTTTCTAAATTTTTTATTAATCCGTTGATTAGTGGTGAAAAATGCACATTTGTTGATTTTAATTGTCAAAATAAATTAAGTTTTAATTAATATTTTCATAGAATTAATATGATTTATTTTATAAATGAAAATATTTGATTAGAATGTAATTTATTGTTGTTTTGTAGGAATTAAAGTGCATTTTGGCATAGAGAAAAAGAAAGAAGAAATAAATAAATAAAACTGAAGAAATGATGAAAAGTTGGTATTTTTGTAACTTAAGGCCCAAACGAAAGCCCAGGCCCGCTGGCCTTTTTCTCCAACTTCAGCACCATGTGGCGCCTTGTCCTCGCGCCACGTGTCCCAGCATCACTCCTGCCAGCCAGTCCACATGCGCCACGTAGCAATGCCCATCAATTCCCATCTTTAGCAATGCCCATCAATTCAACTTCTTTCAGGAAGACCAGGCCAACGTGACCATCACATATGCACATATGCATTGACCCACATATCAGCCCTACATTGACCCACATATATGCATATATGCATATTATGTACAACGTGACCATCCATCCCAGCGGCCCAAACAAAGCCCAGCACCATGCATCAATTCTCCAACAGCCTCTCACGCCCAAACCCCAAAATGAAGGCCCAATTCACCCCAGCCAGCTGCCTACGTGTCGCACTCCCATTGGCTGGAAATTGGTCAATGGACCAGCTGCCACCAGCCACTTTCAACCCATATTTTGTGGGTATTGGGCCTTGCAAAATTACCATTTTGAGCTTTAAAGCTCATCTTTTTTAGTGTTTTTGAAAAATGGCATTTGACCATACACCAAAATAGCTAGGGTAATATTAATAATAAGATTTAATTTTTTAAAATCATATTTTATTATTAATATTTCAGATTTATTTTGTAAACCCCAAATTGTTGTTTAATTTCTTTTTAGTCATTTTCTCCATCTATAAATAGGGACACTTTCTTCACATTTTTTAATGTAATTTTTAGGTAGCAAAACTCTACCAAATTTTAGTCTCATTTCTCATATTTTCTCTCTAGAATTTTATGAGAATGTCTAGCATAATAGGCTAACCTTCTTGGGAAGGTTAGGATGATCATATATGCACTATGACTTTGTTTGGTATTTTTGATTCACCATGTGCTTAAAGTCTATATATTTGAGTGATTTATTTTTTTTCATCTCTATTTCTTCATCTTGTTATCTATAATTATGTTTACTAAGAGTATATAGATTTTGTCAATCACTTTCTATGTATTATCAAATTAGTGAAAATAATATAGATAATATCTTTATCGTTTTCTCTATCTCATCCATATATATTTACTTTTGCTAAAATCTATATAGAATTAGTCATGCTATTTCTATGTATTTTATAAATGGTAAAAGTCTATATATTTTAAAGTCTATATATTTGAGTGATTTATTTTTTTTCATCTCTATTTCTTCATCTTGTTATCTATAATTATGTTTACTAAGAGTATATAGATTTTTTCAATCACTTTCTATGTATTATCAAATTAGTGAAAATAATATAGATAATATCTTTATCGTTTTCTCTATCTCATCCATATATATTTACTTTTGCTAAAATCTATATAGAATTAGTCATGCTATTTCTATGTATTTTATAAATGGTAAAAGTAATATTTGTGTTAGGTTTTATGTCCAATCTTGTATTGCATTATTGTCAATAGTATAATGTCACTTTTAGATTTCTGATAAGATTTATCTCATCTTTCCATGGTAAAGAATAATAATCACTTGAATACATTTTTGTAAAATATATTTGTGCTTTAATGTTAAATCTTCCAAATGAATAGTTGGGATGTGAACTATTCATTTGTGTAATTTTTGTGAATCAAATATCCAAATAAATGAGTATGCATATTGGTGATTCTTGATCCTTTCTACTTGTTACCTATTGTTACATCACATTTTAATCTATCTTTATTTCTAATCTTTAAATCTCTAAAACAACAAAAATATCACTTGTTCTATTTTCCTCACATTATTTTATCTCTAACATTTATTTATTGATTAACTTGTTCTTTTACCTCCTTGTGGAATCGACCGCCCATCTATACTACGACTACCGCTAAGTGGAAGTCACGTTTGAGCGTTAAACATCCGCATTTAATAAAAATTTATTTGTAATTTTTTTAATTTTTATTTATTTTTGAATGTTTGTTTTTAGTTATTATAAGCTCAATAATTATAATAATTTATTTTTATTTAAAATTTTTAGGAAATTGTTTTTTTTTTTTTTTTGTGGTATTTGGATTGAAAATTGGATTAAAAATTTTAGTTATTTTGGTTAAAAATTCGGCCAAATATTGGTTTCTTTTTAGAAAAAAAAAAGGATAGACTTCGGTTATTTGGTAAAATACGAAGTCTATTCTAGACTTTTAACTTCGGTATTTACCAAAAACTTTTAACTTCGGTTATTTGGTAAACACCAAGTTAAAAGTCTATAATAGACTTCGATTTTTTATAAATAAACGAAGTTAAAATTCATCTTTTATCTTCCGTATTTTTAAGACTTTTAATTTTGCATTGATTGACTTTGAATTGCATTTATGCGAAAATTGGAGTCTATCCCTTAAAAACCAAAGTTAAAACTTCTTTTTAGAGTAGTGAAACAAAAAACATTATACATAGGACGATTGAAGAAGCTATAAAGAGTGCCAACAATAGTAGATATGGGCTGGCAGCAGGAATTTTGACCAAAAACTTGGACGTGGCGAATACTGTTTGAGATCAATCAGGGCCGGTGTGATATGGATCTCTATTGCTACTTTGATTTCAGTACCGATTGCCCATTTGGTGGATACAAACTGTGGGTTCGGAAAGGACTTGGGCATGGAGGCTCTTCACAAGTATCTTCAGGTTAAGTCGATAGTCACACCCCTTTATAACTCTCCTTGCTGGCTCTGAGATTAAAAAGGCTAGCTGTGACAAAGTTCATAATTGGCTCACAGAACAATATAGAAAGTACATTTTGGTAAAGGGCAGTTAATGAGTTGCTTGTTTACTTCTTTTACATTATTTTCCTTTTTTAGCTTGACAAGAAATAAACTCAGCTAGTATTATAGTTGTGTGGTTTGAAGTGTGCCCAAAACAAAAAAGGAACCTTGTAAATTGCTTGAAACTAATAATAAAAGAGTAATAGGTGAAAATATAAAAAAAAAAAAAAACAAATTGATATTATTTTGCAAAATGACCTTTTTTTTTTAGCCTCGTGTCTGAGTGTGGAGAAATGGCTCTATGACATATATTTATTTATATATGTATATATGTATGATCAGCAAAGGAAAATAACACCAGCTATTGGAACGGTACTTTTGAAATGGAAAGGATTAATACATAAATTACGGTATAAATTTTGTAGAAGGAATTAAAATTTGAAAGCATATGTGTGGATAATTGAAATATTTAATATTACAAGTCTAAAGAGGATTAAAAATACTCAGGAAATGGGAAGTTGATAAAGTCAATTTGTATATATGTTGTGACTTTACGTACCTAATAGTCAGCCATGTGGCTACCTATTAGGTAGCACTATATGGAGCTATAGCCTTCACATGAATGCGTAGGTGTGTAATTATTCCTAAAACAAAGTCAAGGATTAGTTTAAGCATCAGTAATTTAGTTGGAAAGAATTGATGAAGATTTGCGTGAGAAAAGTGGAAAGAGACAAACTAAATATATACATAAAACAAATTTAACTGAGGATGTCACTTTTGCTATTGGATCACTCTTAGAAATTGATTGACCAAATATTAAATGAAGTGCCCAATCACCAATCGCCTGTATATTGCCAATAATTAAGTACCCGTTAAAGTAAAATAGTTGATAAATGGTGGCCCGGCCCGGCAGGCCGCCGAGACAAAAGCATTATATTTCTTCGATATAAAAAATACGTAGATAATAAAAAGTGTTAGTTTTAATAATTTGTTTCGTTAATTTTAATAGGATATTCTAAATATTTAATTAAATATATATTTATTAATTATATTAATATAAATTTAAAAATTATAAAATATCATTATTATATTAATATTTAATATAAGACTCCATATATAATAATTATATTAATATAAATTTAAATATTATAAAATATTATTATTATAATAATATATAATCTTAATTTTTTACTAATTATATTTATATGAATTCAAATTTTATAAAGTATTATTATGATAAAAATATATAATTCTAATTTTTTACTAATTATATTAATATAAATTCAAATATTATAAAATATTCTTATTATAATAATATTTAATGCAAAACTAGATATTTAATACTTGTATTAATATACATTTAAATATTATAAAATATAATTATAATAATATATAATACATAATCTTATTTTTTATTAAAAAAATTGTCATTTATGTTTAAAAAGGTTGTCATATTATATATATTGTACGCCCTAAATATCGGCGCACTTCGGCGAGCTAAGAAAGCGCTTAACTCGGTCTGCCACGTGTCAACCATCCACCCGGAGCTGTTTGTTGCCATCCCCTAATTTAACCAGCCCGAGCTGGTTAATCATTTAGCTGCTCCTTGGAGCCATTGTGTCGACATGTTGAAAGCTACGAGCTAGCACCACATTAAGCTCGTAGTGCGTCAGAGGCCTAACACCCCCGAACCCTTGTAAAGTCAACCACGCAATATAAACGTGCATATCCCAGGCGTCACGTGTCGATTCTATTCCTGAATTCTCGAACACGCAGTATAAACGTGCGTGTTCAGACATCCCACGCCTGATTTGGGTCATGCAGCCCATTATCCCTCCTTACCTATTGATTAGACCACACTTCACTGCAAGGTTTAAGAATTAATCATCGATGTCACGTAAATGATTTGATGGATGAAGAGGTTACGGGATGACCTTAGTACTTACCCAGATATCATCTTCCTATAAATACCAAGACCCTAGATAGTGCAAGGGGTTGGGATATTTTTTGTAAAGAAGCACTCTGTAAGAAATAGTCAAGAGATATCAATAATATCGACTAGTGGACTAGATGGATTTTAACCTTCGAACCACCTAAAAAGAAAGGGAGTGACCATCTTTCTATTGCTATTAGTTTCCCAAAGCCTAGATTATAATTCTTTTCATATTACGGTTTACCAATTTGCACTAATCCATCTTACTTATTCGTATAATTACCTGTTGGCGAAAAACCCCGTCAATAGTTTGGTGCTTTCATTGAGAGGATTCAGATTGGTGCTATCACAATAACTTAATCATGGTGGTCACTCGGTCGAGGCAGGGTAACGAGGCGGATCAACGTGATGGGCAGGAGGCCCACCATGCCGCCATATCCAACGAACCAAACCCCGAGGTCCAGCAGCGATCGGGAAAGCAGCCAATGGGCCAGGACGACACCGGGAGTTCGGCGCCCTGACCACCAAATCTGAACCCGGGTTACCTGACGGCGACAGAAATGGAGAACATACAGTTGAGGAGTCAGCTATCCAGAGCAAGTAGCCCAATTGAGGAAGTCTTGGCCCGACTACCCCCTCTTGCAACCGACGTTAACGACGGAAAGAGGCAAAGTGGGACTCACAAGTCCCGCCGGGATAGTTGGCCCAGACCCAGTCGATCAGTCAGAACCTCAACTCCAAGTTCTGCACCCATGTCACACCATAACCAGGGAGCTATGTTTGAGGAGTTTCCCAGGGCCAATCAGCAATTCAGCCGATCAGTCAGAACCTCAACTCCTAGTTCGGCACCACCATCAGACGCACCCAGAAGGGCTCGTGGCAGCTCGCGGAGGAGGCCCGGGGAAAGCTCGCGCAGACAACCTGCTCCGGCCAGCCCTCCCATGCCGCGATCAGACTGCTGGGCACAGGAAGCTGGAGACGGCAAAGCAGAACGACCGCGAGCTAGTTTAATCTGGTCGGATGGGACGAGGATCGCTTCACCAATTAGGCATCCCCCTTCGCCGATAAGATACCCATCTCCCCCCCCCCCCCCCCGCGTCCTGCTCGAGATATCTGGCGCACGGGAGTAGCAGAAGGAATCCTCCTCTCGCCGGTCCTTCCCATCGCCCATAAGCACACGGGGAGGTCCCGGATCCTCACCCCTGGCAGTAGGCTCCAAGCTTTTCCAACAGAAGCTACTGGACCAAGAGCCACCGAAGTGGCAGATCCGG
This sequence comes from Humulus lupulus, assembly GCF_963169125.1. Taxonomy (NCBI): domain Eukaryota; kingdom Viridiplantae; phylum Streptophyta; class Magnoliopsida; order Rosales; family Cannabaceae; genus Humulus; species Humulus lupulus. The sequence continues at coordinate 44,222,690 of NC_084800.1, read as the reverse complement.
TGGAGACCTGCATAATCGCTTAAGTTCGGCGCAAAGCCCTCAGGCCGCCTCAAGGGTCAACCTTCGAGATTGCCTCAACTCGCAGAGAGGGGATCCAGCCAGAAATGAAAGTCATGCTCGCCAAGAGGATGGTCTTTCCGAATTACGTGGCAGTGGGAATGTCCCACCTAACCAAGCTCAAGCCTTGAGGGAAAATAACCCGCCTAACGCGTACAATGGAACTGGAGATGTTGAACAGCCCCAGAACAACTAAGGGACTAAGGACCTGACCCTAGAACGGTTAGCTCAGATGGAGGAGCTAATGAAGAAACTCTTGTAAGAAAAGGACAAGGCCAAGTATGACTCAGGGATGAGCTCGAGCTTTTTGCCTCCAACATAGCAGCCACAATGTACCCACTAGGTTTCCGGATGCCCCACCTGTCCACATTCGATGGAGACAAGGACCCGTCAGATCATTTGGGTATGTTCAATACCCTGATGATGGCCCATAATATCGGCCCCGAGCTGAGGTGCTTGATATTACCTTCCACCTTGATCGGGCCAACTAGGCAGTGGTTCAAGCAGTGTAAAAAGTATTACATTAGCTCGTGGAAGAATTTTTCTGCTGATTTCAAGAGGGCATTCCGAGCTTCTCTAGCTGCCCGTGTCAAAGCTGACACCCTGGCGAACATGAAGCAACAGCCCGGGGAACCTTTAAAAGCTTACCTAAGTAGGTTCGCAAACGTCGCGGCTCGAGCCAGGGACGCGGACGATAGTTCCAAGCTTATGGCCTTGAGGACTATGACAATTGAAGGATTACGAGAAGAACTACCCCACACATGATCTAGAGTTAGCTGCGGTAGTTTTTGCCTTGAAAAATTGGAGACATTATCTCTATGGAGTAAGATGTAAAAATTTTACTGATCACAAGAGTTTGAAGTACTTCTTTACCCAGAAGGAACTTAATATGAGACAAAGAAGGTGGTTAGAATTAGTCAAAGACTACGACTGTGAAATTTTATACCACCCTAGTAAAGCTAACAAAGTAGCGGATGCATTAAGTAGAAAGACGTCGACAAGCTTAATGTTCCTTCAAGCCTTGTCCAAACTGCTACAAGAGGAAGTAGTAAGATCGGGCATAGAAGTAGTAATCGGAGGATTGTCCAATCTGACGTTGCAGTCGACTCTGCTGGAGGAAATAAAAGAAGGTCAAGAATCAGATCCTCACCTAACCGAGTTCAAAGCAGAAGTCAAAGAAGAAAAAATGAAGAATTTTAATGTTTCTGACTCAGGAATATTAAAATTTAATGGAAGAGTTTGCGTACCTGCAAGAGAGGACATTAAGAATAAGATTATGAATGAAGCTCATAACACTCCATACACGGTACACCCAGGCTCAACAAAGATGTATAGAAGTTTGAAGGAACACTTTTGGTGGCCTGGCATGAAGAAAGACGTAGCCCAATATGTAACTCGATGCCTTACTTGCCAAAGGATTAAGGCAGAACATCAACGACCTGGAGGAGAACTGCAGCCTTTGGAAATACCAGAATGGAAATGGGAGCAGATTGCAATGGACTTCATTATTGGACTTCCACGAACAAGTAAAGGATATGATTCAATATGGGTCATCATCGACCGATTAACAAAGTCTGCTCATTTCCTTCCGGTAAAGGTGACGTACACAAGGGACCAGTTAGCAGAAGCTTATGTGCAAGAGATAGTACGATTGCATGGAATTCCAATTTCCATAGTGTCAGATAGAGACTCAAAATTTACTTCAAAGTTCTGTCAAAGCTTGCATAAGGCTATGGGGACAAGATTGAAATTTAGTACAGCTTTCCACCCACAAACAGATGGTCAAACAGAAAGGACTATACAGACTCTTGAAGATATGCTAAGAGCGTGTGTCCTGGACTTTGAAGGATCGTGGAGTAAATATTTACCGCTGATTGAATTTGCTTATAACAACAGTTATCAGGAAACCATAGGGATGGCACCCTATGAAGCATTATATGGGCGGAAGTGTCGATCTCCTATCCATTGGCATAAAGTGGGTGAAAGAAAGTACATAGAGCAACAAACTGGACCAGATATTGTGACATCGACAACGGAAGTCGTTCGAAAAATTCAACAGAGGATAGCAACAGCCCAAAGTCGACAAAAGTGTTATGCAGACAAACAAAGAAGACCATTAGAGTTCCAAGTCGGAGAAAAAGTATTTATGCGGATAACACCAATGAAAGGTGTTATAAGATTTGGACAAAAAGGGAAATTGAATCCAAGGTTCATTGGACCTTTTGAAATATTAGACCGAATTGGAAAAGTGGCCTATAAATTGGCACTGCCACCAGAGTTGTCGGATGTACATGATGTATTCCATGTGTCTATGTTGAAGAAATACATTCCTAATTCCAGTCACGTGTTGAAACATGAAGTTATCCAGGTGGACAAAGACCTTACTTATGAGGAAAAGCCTGTCCAAATTTTGGATCGAAAGAATAAGGTCTTAAGAAATAAAGAAATACCTTTGGTCAAAGTATTGTGGAGAAGCCACACAATAGAAGAGGCTACGTGGGAGCGAAAGGATGAGATGAAAGCTAAATATCCCGATTTATTCTAGATTTTCGAGGACGAAAATTTATAAGGATGGTAGATTGTAACTCCCATTTCTTTTTACAAATACATTACAACAATTATGAAAAATAAGAGAAGATATTTTTATTCATACTTTTGAGTGCATTACAATGCTAACCGAATACTAGAGCTATTAAGTAAAGTGGAAGAATAACTAATGAATATGCAACTATAATATTCATGGGCATTTCATTAGTATAATACCCATAGAATGATGCTAAATACAAGCAAACAATCGCTAAAGTTATGAAAAATAAAGAGAAATTCATGATTTGATGATGAATTTTATCTAGAAGGTTAAGAGATGAAGAAGTTGTGCAAGTAAATGGTTGAAGGAACAAGTATTTATAGGACAAAAACTAGCTGTTTATGACCGTTGGTGAATAGTGATCCTGACCGTTGGGGATATAGTTGTTTTCTATTATGGGATTTTAACAATTCTAAGTTGTTGAAGTAACCTACAGGTGGGAATAATTAATTTATGGGTGTTAGAGAAACATTTTCAGAAATTTTTGTGAGTAAAAAATGTTAAACTAAGTAATATAAGAAGATTGGGAAATTTTCATTTTTTTACTATTCACCGGGTATTATTCATAGTGGGTCCCACAGTGGGGTCCGCAAGGGTCCGACAGTAGAGTCCACATGGGTCCCACAGCGGATTCCACCCCATGGGTCCCACATGTTGATGCAGTAGTGATATAGTGATGACTTAAGCAAATTACTATGCTTGATATTTTGAATATTTTATTATTTTACTATGCTTGATATTTTGAATATTTTATTATTTTACTATGCTTGATATTTTTAATATTTTATTATTTTACTATACAGCATAGTAACCCAATGTTTTCCTGTAAATAGAGCCTTCCAGAATTCATTTTTGAATTACGAAAAATCTTTCTTTCTCTCACTCTGCCTAAAACTCTTTTTAACACTCTTTTAAAGTTTTAAATCTCTAAAATCTAGGCGAAGTTCTATTTATAACGCTAGCCTACGAAGACCTTTTTGGGTAAGCTATTTCCCGAGTCTTTCAGTTCAGTTATTTAGCTATTATTTATAGATTATTTTAATATGCCTTTATAATGTCAAAATTTATATATAGATTATGCTACTATGTCTAAAAATTTTATACATAGATTATTTTATCATGCCATTATAATGCCGAAATTTATATATAGATTATTTTACTATGTCGTTATAATGCCAAAATTTATATATAGATTACTTTACCATGTCGTTATAATTTACAATGCCAAAATTGAAATATAAACTATTTTTTTATGTATCTTCATAATATCAAATTTATATAGGCTATGGTCACACTTTTGACTATTATTATGGACTCTTATGACCTTATTCCCTATTATTATGGACAAGTATTATGACCTGGACTTTTCCGTATGACCATGAACACGACTTTTAGATCAGGACCTTGCCATGGACAACTATAGTATGACCATACGCCTGGACATAAAATAAGCAATAAAACAGGAAAAAAATGGAATAATAACAATTATAAGCTAACATTTCATAATGTAGATTTAATGTAAGTTAATAGTTTGTGTTTTTATCAGGAAGCTAACAATTTCGGTTGATTTATCAAGACGCAAGGTAAGTAGAATCCTCATCTACAATACAAGTCTTTTATGTGTCTTATGTGCATTTATATGCTTTATCCTGCCATGTTGTTATGCATAAGTTATTTTTAAGAATGTTATATTTCTTATGCATAAGCACGCTTAATGTTCACAAACAAGTTATTGAAAGCGTTAAAGTAGAGGTGCTGCTTGGGAGACCTACGTCCCAAATGTAAGGAGGGAGATGTATTTCCCTATATAATGAATGCTTATGAGGGAGAAATTCCCTATTATCATGTTTATGTTCATGTGGGAATGTGATTTCCTATGTAATGTCGGCAGCAGCATCCTCTAGGGTCCAAAAGAAAGGAAAGTGAAAGAAAGAAAGAAAATACATAGCATGTTGCACGTTTATTTTAATGCATATGAGGTAGTTATTCTGCTTACTGAGCCTTAGCTCATCAGATAATGTTTTGTATTGTAGGTAAGAGGCCCCAAATATAAATTGTTGATGAGTATACGTGAAGCCAACATGACTGTACATATGGGGCTGACCTGAAGGGAGTGGAGTTCTGCTATGCTCTTTTATAAATAAACAAGAAACTTGATTTTATATTTATATTTCATAAAAAGTACTTTGTGAACTTTATAATTTACATAAAGCTTTAAAAGTATTTCATAAACGTTGTAATTTACATAAAGCTTTTCAATTTATCTATTGGATACATTTCTAATTCTACATTAAGGTGTAGTAACGCCACAGAAATTATTTATAAAAGTATTGAGATTTGTATGTAAGATAAAAATTTTATTTAGTTTGTGGATATTGTATGATTTGAAGTTAGGAACATTAGTTTATGTATTGTTTAATAAAGTTTTTGTAAATTCAGAATTTCAGTATTGTTGTATTTAGGTTAAAATTTGTTTTATACTATATATGTATGTTAAGAAAGGAGGTTGTTACAGGTCCGTTACCAGGTGTGTTTAGAAACCAGTGCTGGACTTACTAACAAGTCATTTGGACTAAACATGTGCTTAAGCCACTAAGGTTTAGGTATTAAAAACTTTTGATTATCTCATAAACATTTCCATTAAGTTAGTAACCAATTCTCTACATGGGATCCCAAAAACATTAGTTTAAAAGCCTGTTACAAAACTCAGATTACATGTTAAGCCGTCCTAAATGGCAAAAGCTGGGTTTAACCCTAGTTCCTCTAAGCATCTCGGCCGTGGTGGTCGAGCGGACTGCATATGTACATACCACTGCTAATGCCCTCCGACTCATGGCTGGTTGAGCTTCTCTTTACCTTTACTTGCACCACAAAGCACCTGTGAGCCAGAAGACTCAGCAAGAAAACTCAATCAACAGTTCAGTGAATAAAACAACCATCAAACAGTAATAACTGAATCCAGTGCACTCATTAAACCCAATTAGAGACCATAGAGTCACACAAGTGCATGTCGCACTTCCTTTCATGTTTTTGGCATCTGAGCCAGTCAAGTGCATGTTGCACTCCCAGGGTGGCCCAGCCATGGTGGTCTGCACTCCATGTGCTTTATGCCAATCTTAGCTTATAAACTAAGTTCCTGATGCCCTTGACTTATAAGTCAAGCCACCACGTGCCTCCAACTTATAAGTTGAAGCCTTGGGATTTTCAACCATTGAGAATCTCCCAGAGCCCATCATATTCTCAACTAGTAAGTCAATCCCCATTTAGCATTCTAATGATACTCTAGTTTATAAACTAAGCCTCACAATCATAACAGACAGCCACATGTTTCATATAACATACTTAACAGATAATCACACAATGCATTATAATACATTCACTCAATAGTCATAAGCATAATCATAATTATGCAAGTTACAGCATACCTAATCAGACATTTGCAACATAATTATAATCATGTTAATTACCTTAACTAAGCTCTAATCATGCATTCACATAACAGGTGCAGTTTTCTTACCTTTGGTCCGTATGCGGGTTACTAGCAACAACCCTCCGAGCACGATCCCCGATTAAAGCCCTTAGCAAAAACCTAGTCACAACCGCGATAAAGAAGCTCCCATCAATAACAGTTAAATAACAACTTCCAGACCAACTCTTAGCCTCCGGGACATCGAATTCCACTTAACAAGGAAGTAGGATCGATCCCGAGCCCAAACGGTTAAGTTCCCATTCTAAAAATCTCACTTAAGCCAAAATTCCCCTTAAGAGCCGCGGCCCCTCCCAACTGAGCCGCGGCCCGCCTCTAAATCCATAGGCAGCCTCCCTGGAAACCAACGCTCACCGCGGCGCGCCCCTGAGGCGCTGCGGCCCACCCCTGCATCCGAGCCTTGCTGGGTCAAAATCTCCTTCGCAGGCCGCGGCTCATCACCACGAACCCAGAATTTTCTGGGTTTTTCTTCAACTGAATCCAACTAAAACTTATCCAATTCCATCCCACTCCTCCAATTCAATTCCCCAAACTCATATAATCATTCTCACCAATCAAACCCAACCAATTATCATAGTGATACACATCAAATTTACCCAAACCTATCCCTTCAATTATCAAGCATGCATAAACATATTTTCTCTAAATATTCAGCAAAGCTAACCAAGAAATTTCAGTTCAGAACCCTTACCTTAACTGTGATGAAACCTTTGAACCTAGCCCCTGATTTTCCCCCAAGCCTAACACCTTGCTTTCCCAAGCTTTACTCCTCAATTTTCCAAAAAAACCTCCTCAAGCTTCTATGGCACCTAGAGAACGTGAGAGAGAGAAAGGACAGCTGCTGAGTTCTTTGTTTCCCTTTTTGTTCCTTAACCCTCTCAACAATCCCAGCCCACTCAAACACTAAACTTAGCCCAAAATGACCACTCTACCCGTTGCCCTTGTCTTATTCATCAAGTGTTCACAAGGGCAATTTTGTCCTTTGCTTTAAATCCCGCTATCCACAATTTGCATTCTATAATTCCCGCTACTCCCAATATTCTCACACAATTACCAATAAATTCCCATTACCCACTAATTCCCGGTAATGTACTAAATTACTAGAATACCCCTAAGCTCACCCCGAGCCGGGTATCAAGACCCCGTTGTGAATTTTTCGCTAACTTGCTCATCAGGACCGCCTCTTGTCGAGTAACCCAGATATATCCACATAATAATGTGGTCTCAATCACACAAGCACATATTCACATTTATACCCCTAACGGGTCAGATTACCAATATACCCTTCTTATAAGAAGTGGACCCACATACACATAGTTAATATCTTTAAAATACAAACATGATTATATTATAATATAATTCACATATTAACTCAATTATTGTCTCCCGGCCCCCTAATCCAGGCACTAAGCCCAATTAGGAAATTTGGGATGTTACATCCATGATGCTGTATGGATTTTCCGGAGAAGGGTCAGCAGCGTTAGGAACAATCGAGCTAGTAATAACCTTGGGAGAGGGACCCCGAACTGTCTCAAAGCTCCTCGAGTTCATGGTGATCGATTGTCCCGCCGCGTACAATGTTATTCTGGGTCGGCCTATGTTGATGGCATTTGAGGCCATAACTTCTATCCGCCATCTTGCAGTCAAATTCCCCTCCTCTACGGGGATATGTATGGTCCGAGGTGATCAGCTCGTTGCCAAGGAATGCTATAGCATTTCCATGAAGGGAAAGTCACAACCCGGGCAGTAGACGATGACCATTCAAGGCAGAAGTGAGGAACCTTAGGAAGTAGGATCTATTCCTGAGATAGAAAAACCTCAGGAATCCAATGGGGAAGGTATCACCTTGAATGATGATATCGACCCCAGGATAGGCGAAGATAGACCCGAGCTCCAGACCATCCAAGAGCTTGAAGAGATGAACATCGATCCGAGAGACCCCTCGAGGGTGGTGAAGCTCGGGAAAAACCTGTGTAATGAGAGAAAGGCGGAGCTGTTGAGATTTCTGCAAGAGAATCTAGATGTGTTCGCCTGGTCTCATGAAGACATGACGGGGATTAGCCCAAGCGTCATCATGCACACCCTTAACTTGGACAAAAACGTGCATGTGAAGTCCCAGAAACAAAGGCGCCTAGGCACGACCCAAGCTGAGGCCTTAGAAGAGGAAGTAGCTCGACTCTTAAGGTGCAGCTTTATTCGCGAGGCAAAATACCCGATTTGGGTCGCCAATCTTGTTTTGGTCCCGAAGCCCAACAGGAAGTGGCAGACCTGCATCGACTTTTCTGATCTAAATAAAGCTTTCCCCAAATATTGCTTCCCCTTGCCGAGAATTGACCAATTGGTGGACGCCACTGCGGGGCACGAGCTCATGTCCTTCATGGATGCATACTCGGGTTATAACCATATCGCCATGAATCCTGCGGACCAGGAACACACTAGCTTCATGACTCCAACTAACGTTTATTATTACAAGGTCATGCCCTTCGGGCTGAAGAATGCAGGAGCTACATATCATAGATCGGTCAACAAGATGTTTGCTAATCAGATCGAGAAAAACATGGAAGTGTATGCTGACGACATGTTGGTCAAGTTGAAAATTGTCGATAACCATGTCCCCGATCTCAAGGAATGTTTTAAGATTTTAAGACAGTACGACATGATGCTAAATCCCCAAAAATGTACCTTCGGGGTTGCGTCAGGAAAATTTCTAGGTTTCATAGTCAACACTAGAGGAATAGAGGCGAACCCCGATAAAATTAGGTAGCTACTCGAAATGCCATCACCCCGATCGCGAAAAGACATCCAAAGTCTAACAGGAAGGGTGGCAGCCCTTAATCGGTTTATTTCCAAATCAACCGACAAGTGTTTCCCATTCTATAACCTGCTCCGGGGTAATAAAAAATTTGAGTGGACCGATGAGTGTGAGCGTGCTTTCCTCGACCTAAAAGCACATTTAGCTGAGCCGCTCGTGTTATCTAAACCAACGACAGGAGAGCCTCTTTTTCTTTACCTAGCTGTAACGAAAGATGCAGCCAGCGCTGTGCTGGTTCGTGAAAAAGACCGATCTCAGAAGCCGGTCTACTACATTAGCAAAAGGCTCCTCAGAGCCGAATTGAGATATTCGATGATGGAAAAGATGGCGTTCTGCCTTTTCACGACCTCCAGAAAGCTCGGGCCATATTTCCAGTCCCATTCAATCCACGTCATAACTGATCAACCTTTAAGGTAGGTTTTGCAGAAAGTCTTTTGAAGTGGGCTATTGAGCTCAGCCAATTCAAGATACTATACGTGCCGCGAACTGTGATCAAAATCCAAGCTCTAGCTGATTTTGTGGCAGAGTGCACAGGATTCCAAGAGGAACCAGTGGAAGAACCAGTGCGGGCCTTGTGGAAAGTCTTTGTGGACGGTTCATCTAATGAGAACGGGTCTGGAGCTGGAGTCATTTTGATATCCCCTGAGGGACATCAGTTCCACTCCGCGTTACGGTTCAGATTCAAAGCGTCCAACAACGAGGTCGAGTACGAAGCCTTATTGGCTGGGCTAAGGGTGGCCCAAGAGCTGAAGGCAAACTCCATCCAGTGCTATAGCGATTCCCAGCTCATGGTAAAACAGGTATCAGGAGAATACCAAGCGCGGGGAACCAAGATGGCGGCCTACCTGGCCAAGGTAAAGAAGGAGATGTCCGCATTTGAGTACAACCTAGTTGAGCAGATACCTCGGGAGCAGAACGCCAATGCTGACGCCTTAGCAAAGCTCGCCACCTCAGGGGAGACCAAAACCTTGGGCCTAGTACCGGTGGAATTCTTGGAAAGGCCAAGCATAGAGGAAACCGCGAGAGAGGTCGAAATGGTCGACGCCAGGCCAACCTGGATGACTCCCGTAGTCGAGTACCTCACAATAGGAAAGCTACCTGAAGAGCGAAACGACGCGAGGAGGATACTTTACCAAGCTCCAAGGTATACAATGGTAGACGGGACATTGTACCGGCGTGGCCTTTCTTTACCTCTTCTGCGGTGTGTTCTGCCAAGCGAAGCCAAAACTATTCTGCAGGAGGTGCATGAGGGATTTTGTGGGGGTCACGCTGGGGGGCAAAACCTGGCCTTGAAGATATTGAGGCAAGGATACTATTGGCCCACTCTATCAAAGGACTCGATTTCTTACGTCCAAAAGTGCGACAAGTGCCAGCGGTTCGCCATGTTAGCCCGAGCTCCACCCGCTGAGCTGAAGATGATCTCGTCCCCGTGGTCGTTTGTGGTCTGGGGAATTGACTTAGTTGGTGTCCTGCCCACGGGAAAAGGGGGAGTTCGCTATGCAGTGGTGGTTATTGACTACTTCACGAAATGGGCATAAGCAGAGCCCCTGGCGACAATTACGTCAAAGAGGGTCCTCGACTTTGTGGTCAAGAATATTGTCTGCCGATTCGAGCTGCCAAAGAAGATCGTGTCGGATAACGGAACCCAGTTCGATAGCGACCTCTTCACCAAATTCTACGAAAGGCACGACACAGTTAAAAAAATTTCCTCCGTGGCCTACCCCCAAGATAATGGGCAGGTCGAGGCTGTGAACAAGACACTCAAAGCGAGCCTTAAGAAGAGGCTGGATGAAGCCAAGGGAGTTTGGCCTGAACAATTCCCCCAGGTTCTGTGGGCATATCGGACCTCACACCGAACTTTGACGGGGCACACTCCTTTCTCCCTGACTTTCAGAAGCGAGGTCATCCTTCCTATCGAAACAAAAATAGCCTCGCATAGAGTCCAGGCGTTTGACCAAGACCAGAACGATAAATTGCTCAGCGCGTCCCTCGACCTAATTGATGAAAAACAAGAAGATTCGCAGCTGCAGCTCGCGCATTATCAACAAAAAATCACTCGGTATTTCAACTCAAGGGTCAAGAAACGCATCTTTAACTTAGGCGACCTGGTGCTTCGAAGGCTCTTTTTAGCCGGTAAGGATCCCAAGGACGGAGTTTTGGGACCAAACTGGGAAGGACCCTATCAAATAATAGAGGTTATGAAGGAAAGAACCTTTAAGCTCGCTCGGCTTAGCGGGGAAACAGTCCCACGAACATGGAACGATGTGCACCTAAAGAAATATTATCAATAGTCGTGCTTTTATAAGGCTTAATTATAAAAGCCACCCTGTTTTATTAAAAAATGAGTATATTTCTTGTGTCATATGTTTCCATGTGCGTATAGGCTTAAAAGAGCGTGTTCAAAGTAACCAAGAAATATCTCTTTCTGCTTACTTGGGGTACATATATCCTGGATACGACCAGGTCCTAAAACTTATAAGTTAGTTAAATTGATTAACCAGTGTTTTTCCTAAAAAGCACAAGGTGTCGATAAAACTAATGCGAACTAAGTTTTAAAATTGATATGACCAGGTCCTAAAACTTAGAAGTTAGTTAAATTGATTAACCAGTGTTTTTCCTAAAGAGCACGAGGTGTCGATAAAACTAACACGAACTAAGTTTTTAAATTAAATGTCTTGGACACAACCAGGTCCTAAAACTTAGAAGTTAGTTAAATTGATTAATCAGTGTTTTTCCTAAAAGGCACGAGGTATCAATAAAATTAACGCAAACTAAGTTTTAAAATTGATGTCCTGGATACAACCAGGTCCCAAAACTTAGAAGTTGGTTAAATTGATTAATCAGTGTTTTTCCTAAAAGACACGAGGTATCAATAAAATTAACGCGAACTAAGTTTTTAAATTAAATGTCCTGGATACAACCAGGTCCTAAAACTTAGAAGTTAGTTAAATTGATTAATCAGTGTTTTTCCTAAAAGGAACGAGGTATCAATAAAATTAACGCGAACTAAGTTTTTTAATTAAATGTCCTGGATACAACCAGGTCCTAAAACTTAGAAGTTAGTTAAATTGATTAATCAATGTTTTTCCTAAAAGGCACGAGGTATCAATAAAATTAACGCGAACTAAGTTTTTAAATTAAATGTCCTGGATACAACCAGGTCCCAAAACTTAGAAGTTGGTTAAATTGATTAATCAGTGTTTTTCCTAAAAGACACGAGATATCAATAAAATTAACGCGAACTAAGTTTTTAAATTAAATGTCCTGGATATGACCAAGTCTTAAAACTTAGAAGTTGGTTAAAATTGACTGGCAGTGCTTTGCAGTCTCAAAGAAAAAGTCAATAAACTAACACGAACTAAGTTTTTACCAAACACATCATATTAAAAAGAAAAATAAATGATGAAATAACTAAAATCATAAAATTGTCTCGAGGAGAAAAACCTCGTAATAAATAATTACAAAAGATAAAAAAAAAAAAAGGAAAAATCCTAGGCCCCCCCAGGTCACTCCGAGGACGTCACCTCCTCAGCATCCTACTCGCCAGCAACAGAGGTCTCCCCGGTCTCAGTCGTCGCTGGCAACTCCGATTGTAGTCGAGCCTTGAACTTCTCCAAGTAGTGTCCCCAGGCCTCGGGGGCCATGAAGGAGAAGTTGCCATCCTGGTTGAAGGCCCAGCAGTGGTACAACATACTCTCCATGGAGAATGCTGACGCCTCCTTCTCCTCCCGGACGGCCGCCTCAGCTTCCACCAGCTTTGCCTTGGCCACCTCAAGCTCGACCTAGAGAGCTGCCAAAGTAGCTCTCGCCTCCTGCTCACCTGCCTGATTTGCGGTGAGGGTAGCTTTTGCTTCCTGCTCGGCTACTTGGGCAGTAGTGAAGGCAGACTTCGCTTCCAACTCACTCGCTTGGGCCACCGTCAGGGCAGCCCTAGCAGTTTGCTCATTCTGCTCCGATGCGGCGAAAGCAGCTTGGGCCGCGGTCAGCTCGGCCTTAATCTCCTCATTCCTGGACCTGGCCCGGGAGATGTTGCGGTGGAGAGCCAAGACCGCTTGTAAAAAGCAAAGGAACAGTTAGACGCATTCTCGAAAAGTAAGATGTAAAAAGTGGTCGGTATAAGTACTTACTGTGAGGTTCGTCCCGAGAGAAGATTCCATCACGTTCTCAGGGCTCCTCTCCTTGATTGCCCTCAGATCGGTGGGCTTGGCTTTGTAGAAGTGCTCCACCGAGTAGTTTTTCGTCTCGTAGACGGTCCCCCAGAAAGTGTCTAGAATCAGCCCCAGATCCTGAGAGTTGACGGGGATGCGAACTGTGGCAGCAAGCACCACCAGAGCTTGGGGACCAACCGGTGCTACCGGTTCCCGAGCAGGAGGAGGAGGAGGGGGAGGAAGGCAAGGAAATGTCGCGGTAACTCCGGCAGCAAGAGCAGCTCCTAGGCCTGAGCTTTTTCCCTTAGCCGGGGATTGAGAGGTGGTTACAGCCAGGGGCGGCGTTTTCTTAGAAGAAGGCCGAAGCCTCTTGACGAGGGGACCCTCGATTGGCTTCCCTCTTGGGAACATCGATTGGATGTCAGGTCCTCCCCTCTCTGCCATCTCCTCGCCTGAAAAGAAGAATAAAAAATACGTTAAGGATACATGCACATTCTTCAAAAGAAAATTATTAACAATAACAGTAAAGAAATTTTTTTCCTACCCTCCGAGCTAGAGGAAGAGTCTACTTCCACGACCTACGGCCTCGGAGGTTCTACAGGGGAAGAAGAATCTAAAACAACCACTTCTTGGATTTTGGGAGGTGTCGGCTCAGGCTCTACCTCGAGGCTAGATTCCTCCACGTATTGCCTAAGTCCAGGGGAAACTATACCCTCTAGGAGGGAAGGCCACGACCTAAGGTTGGTCCTGTATTCCTCAAAGAAGGCCGACCTAAAGTACAACGTATTGTCTACTACTACGGTAACCCTAGGACGGCCCACGTCATTACGCAGTACTAACTGGTCTACGCATTGGAGCAGGGTTACATTGAGGTCCGGGTCATTTCGGTGGCGGTGCACGAGCTGGTGTGGGTTAAACCTAACTAACCTAAGGTTCGCGGCTGCCCTATCTAGGTCCCGAAAGAGATAGGGGTTACCTTGGCCAGAGGGGCCGGCTGCTGCCCCTGATTGAGCTCAATCCAAATCTGGATCCCGGGCAGCCTCCGGAGCTCTCCTCTTCCGCACAAGGGGCACCTCGGGCTCATCTTCCTGCTCGTCGCCGTCGCCAGCCACGACCTCGACCTCAGGAATGGTCTTCATCACACAGGCTGCTGGTTAATTGGCCCGCGTCTTCCTCAAGGCCAGAGTCTGGCCTGCAGAAATCAGCTTACACGGCCAGCATTGTCTCATCAGTCACAAGCTGGCGGTAGTCCTTATCACTCGACGGAAGACTCCCCAAGGTGTCATAGTGACCCCCGAGGGTCACTGATTTGGCCGTCCTCGCAAAGATTTATGCACGACGTTGTTCTAGTCAGTATACATGCAAGAAAAAAAAAAAGAAAAAGGAAATAATATTTTTTTTTAACCACGGGCTGAGAATGGAAAGCTTACGAGGATGGTTGAAGTAGTGGTGCTCGCAGTTGCAAAACCCCGTCGACATGAAGAACTGGTCCTTTAAGCCGTTGGGGTGGCTGGGTAGCTCGATGACTGCAGGAGAGTTTGGGAAACGGGTCAAGTAATAGAACCCGTCGCCTCATCCCCGTTGATCCGGGCTAGCTTTGAGGCAGAAGAAGTAAATGATGTCCGCTGGAGTAGGGATGTAATGACCCAAATTTACTAATAAGGCTTAAGGGCCTTGATTAGTGTGCCAGGAGGGCATAATTGGATTATATGTGATTTAATGATTTAAAATCATGTTATATGACTATTTGAATATTTGTGATGCATGATTATGTGTATTAGTATGCATGTAGGCCCTGATTAGGTTAGAAGGGCATAATCGTAATTTTGGCCCGTTGAGGGCATAAGTGTATATATTTGTGATAAATTGTCGAGACCACATTATTATGTGGATATATTTGTAATCTGTGACTTGAGACAATCCCAGTGAGCGGTTTAGCGAAAAATTCACGGCGGAGATTTATACCCGGCTCGGGGCGAGCCTGGGGGTATTTCTGGGAATTTAGAGAATATATTGGGGTCAATTTTGGCATTTAGGACTATAATTGGTGATTAGTTAGGTGCTGGGAGGTAAGCAGTAAATATTAGAGACACTCGAGGAATTAGCAGGAATAGGGTGAAATGACCAAAATGCCTCTAGGTGGATTAAAAGGCTTAGGATTTATGGGAGGGTATTGTGGTCATTTGGATTATAAGGGATAAATATTATTAGGCTTTATACTTAGTGGATTGTGTAGAAAGGGCTGGAATTCTTAAGGAAAGAAAAGAAAGAAGAGAAGGAGAAAGGGAAATAGGAAGTCTATTTTCTCTCTCTCGGTTTAAGCTTTTCTCCATCAGTTCTTGAGGTCTTTTGGGGCAGAAACTCAGGGAAAGTCAGAGTAGAAGCTTGAGACTAGAGTCCTGGTCTAGCTTGAAGAATTGGCAAGGATTTAGCAAGGGCAATCCATTCACTTAAGGTAAGGTCTAAGGTTGTTTTTCTTCAGTTTTTGGTTTTATGTAAACAAGGATTTTGAGCTGAGCTTTGGTGGGAATTCTAGGGAAATTGAGGCTGAGCTTTGAGGAAGTGAAGGTTGAGCTAGGTTAAGCTCATCCAGCAAAGGTAAGGAATTCTAGTTTAAGTTCTATGGTTTCAGTTGTTGTTTTGTTGAGTTTCTGAACTATAGGTTCAGCCATGGTGATTTCCTTGATTTGGGGTGCATGTGTTTGAGTTATGTGTGGTTGGGATGTTTGGGGTGAGTGGAGGATGTTTGAAGGCTTGCTTTGAAGTTTGGTTGGGTTTTGAGTAGGTTTGGCTTGGGAAAATTCGAAGGAGAAAATGTTGTGCAGGGCTGTGCTGTGACTAGCACTACAGCGCTAGTCACTGGGCACTGTAGCGCTAGGCCCTGAAGTTTCTGAGCCTTTTGGCTCTGTTTGTAGCGCTGTAGCGCTACCCTGTTTCCAGAAAGGGATTTTTAGGTTATTTTCAAGGGTTTTTTCCCGGGGGTTCGGGGTTCGATTCCACCACCCCGTTTGGTGGAATTGGGGCTTCCCGAGGGCTCGGCATTGGTCCCGAGGCTAGGTTTTGGACTTGAGGTTTGGTGATGATTCTAATCTATGGCTATGACTAGGTGTACGCTAGGGCTCAAGAGGGATCGTGCTTGAGGATCAATCGAACAAAGCTAGCAAATCTAAAGGTAAGAAAACTACAACTGGTTATATGTTTGTGATGGGACTAAGTGCTCCCGATATCTGTATAATGTCATAGATGGTATTACGCCATGAGACATGTGATAAACAACCTAAGGGTGTCGTAAATAATACTTGCGCACAAGGCGCAGCTCGGCCACTGGTAGCTAAGGACAGCTTAACATTCACTGAGCTCGATTTAAGCGGGCCGGAGTCAGTGGGATAAATAGAGGGTGCGGCCTAAGGTCATTAACCCTAGCTATTATATGTGGATTGATTGTTGATATGAAGTGATATAATTGGTATGATGAATACTTGATTATTATGAATGCTTAAACTATTGAGTACATGCTTATGCGATATGAGTTATCTGATTGTCTGTTGAATGATTGTGCTCTGTTATTTTGTTTTCTTGTTGGGACTTGGCTCACGGGTGCTTCGTGGTGCAGGTAAAGGCAAAGGCAAGTTGGACCAATCCTGAGGTGGAGGGCTGCGGGGTTGAATGTACATGGTCAATTGTTCGGCCGCCACGACCGAGGAGTGGAACAGGACGGGATATGCTTAACTGTCTGTTTTTCCTTAGTATGGCTAGTCACTGTATTTAAATCTTGAGTCTTTTGTAGACAGTCTTAAACTTATTACTTTTGGGATCCCATGTAAATAGAAAATGTTTATTTATAAGAAATGCAGCTTTTGAGACCAAAATCTTTTAACCTTAGTTCAACTATAGTCTGGTAACACGTTTTGATTAAATGACTTGATTAACAAGTCTTGCACCTTTATAAACACACAGTGTAACAGTCTTGGCTATCCAGGGCGTTACAAGGGACCTCCCACTCCTGCTTCAGGAAGAGGTACCTCAGCCCCGCCAGCAGACGGTAGGAGTTAGGGGCAGTTGGAAGGGGGCCAGCTTCGCGTAGTTCAGGAAATCTGCGAAGTACTGGTCCAGAGGTAGGAAGGCCCCGACCGTGAGGAGTTTGTCACTCCAGGCCGCGAACTCCTCATCAAGAGGCGCGCAGCTCCTCTCGCCCTCGAGGGGAGGATGGGCTACAAGAGTGCCTGTCCCAACTTCGATGTTATGGGACAGCAGAATCTTGTTGACCCTCCCCTGGGTCGTAATCTTCGAAACTATCCTCTCTGCCTCGAAGAAAGCGTCTGGTCCCATCTCGACCTCCTCCTCCACCGTGGGACCGAATTGGGGGATGGGAGACTCCACTTCAACCTCTTTCCCCTTGCGGGACTGCTGGGACAACGAGCCAGCCATGCTTTTCTTGGGCGCATTCTTTTTGGGTCCCATCTGGTCGCCTAATGAACAAGAACGAGGAAAAGCTTAAATAGGCGACCTAAAAATAGAAAAGGGAAAACAGTGCGAGAAGAAATGATTTTCATACACGGGCTAAAGTATTCTCAGCCCGTGGTGTGTGAAGTTACGCGTTGCCTTAGTCACGCGCCCACGTTCCCAACGAATCCTTGATCTCCAGGGATCTTTGTGTCAGGAAGGGCAGATTATTGCTTGCCTTGGAAAGGAAGTTTTGGGAGCAAAACCACCTAGGAAGCGTGACCCCTAAGCTACCCAGTTTTGCACCCTAAAAACCTCTCACCTTCCATGCTCCAAATAGGCATTTCAAAATTTTACCCAAAAAGTAACCCAGAAAATTACCCAGAAGTCCCCTAGTTATGAACATCACATTCCTAGACATATTTCTAAGTGTAATCAATATGCCTAGAATAGGAACCTACACACCAAAAGACCAGCCAAAAACAACCTATTGTTTACGGCTAAGAAATAAATTTGCCTATCAAAGAAATAGGGGAATCGAAACATGCAAACTGACAGGAAACTCACAGTGTATTTTTCTGGATGAAAGTTGCAGAAAACGTAAGGGTAGGAGTACTGGTTGAATCCTTAAAGCTGGACTTCTGAGAGACTCTTGTGGCGAGAGCGTGGGGATCTCTGGGATTATGATCAGAAGAAGAACTTCTGAAACTAAAAAAGAGAAAATGAGGAAAAAAATTCAAGCGAAGAGTGACTAGTACTGAAGATTGCCCTCCTTATATATACGTAAGAGGCATGAGGAAACAAGGACCGTCCAATCAAATTAACGTGAGATACGAGGATCATAACTCGAGAGGCGAAACGACAGCAGAAAGGTGGCTAGGCCATTTAATGCAATTCTCGGAATCCAAACGGTCGCCAACCACAACATTCCACGTGTCCGGCACCAATATAGTGGGCAGGACATGAAGAGTCTAAAGGGAAGTTTAAAAATCCCCCGCTGTGAAGATTAGAGGTGACGTCATAAGTCACGAGCAGGGGCTTGGGGGGCAAATGTACGCCCTAAATATTTGCGCACTTCGGCGAGCTAAGAAAGGGCTTAACTCGGTCTGCTACGTGTCAACCGTCCACCCGGAGCTGTTTGTTGCCATCCCCTAATTTAACCAACCCGAGCTGGTTAATCATTTAACTGCTCCCTGGAGCCATTGTGTCGACATGTTGAAAGCTACAAGCTAGCACCACATTAAGCTTGTAGTGCGCCAAAGGCCTGACACTCCCGAATCCTTGTAAAGTCGACCACGCAATATAAACGTGCATATCCCAGGCGTCACATGTCTATTCTATTCCTGAATTCTTAGACACGCAGTATAAACGTGCGTGTTTAGACATCCCACGCCTGATTTGGGCCATGCGACCCATTATCCCTCCTTACCTATTGATTAGACCACACTTTACTGCAAGGTTTAAGAATTAATCATCGACGTCACGTAAATGATTTGATGGATGAAGAGGTCACGGAATGACCTCAGTACCTACCCAGATATCATCTTCCTATAAATACCAAGACCCTAGATAATGCAAGGGGTTGGGATATTTTTTGTAAAGAAGCACTCTGTAAGAAATAGTCAAGAGATATCAATAATATCGACTGGTGGACTAGAGGGATTTTAACATTCGAACCACCTAAAAAGAAAGGGAGTGACCATCTTTCTATTGCTATTAGTTTCCCAAAGCCTAGATTATAATTCTTTTCATATTACGGTTTACTAATTTGCACTAATTCATCCTACTTATTCGTATAATTACATGTTAGCGAAAAACCGCGTCAACATATATATAAACCAAATCATAAAGAATAATGTTTTGGTTTAATTTTTTCATTTAATATGTTTATATCATTCGTTTTTAATAAATATAATTATTAGATTCTATAAATAAAATTAAACAAACGTTCATTGCATTATTGCTTGTATCTAATATAGAAACATGTGTGTATATGTGACAATTATCTAATTTCTATATATATATATATTAGTTGATAATATTTCAACTAACTAATAATTTGGAACAAAATTTATAACAACCAATATAATATAACACTACTCCACACAATTTGATATATCTGTTAACAATAATAATAATAATAAAATACATATTAAATTGTTAATAAAAGCATATCATATATAGATATATTATAATAGCAACACTCTAACATTATATATATTATGACCAACAGGGGAACAAATTTATTTTTGACGGGGTGTGTTTGGAAGTCATGGTTGTAACGCCCCACGTCACTATGGCTACTTCCTCGAATGATGACTAGTCCTACAAACCAACATAAGTCTTTCTAGTGTGTTTTGTCTTCACTTGCACGCTTCCTGGGAAAAATTCCTGGGAAGTCACCCATCATGAGAATATTCTAGGTCAAGCACGCTTAACTTTGGAGTTCTTAAGGGATGGTCTACCGAAAAGAAGATGTATCTTGTTGGCAAGGTAGTACCCATCAATCCATTTAAGTCATCTTCAACTGTGTAGTCTCATACCTACACAGTCTTAGAATTATTACACTTGACCTTCCTCAGACGGTGTGAGATTTCACAACTTTTACCTGGTCTTCCCCCTGTGGATCACGAGATTCTGACTGTCACAATCACCCGTTCTTAGGGGTCCGACGTTCCTGTCGGCCACACTTCCGGTTGGGTCAAGACTTTGATACCATTTGTAACGCCACACGTCATTATGGCTGCTTCCTAGAATGATGACTGACCCTGCAAACCAATACGAGTCTTTCCAGCGTGCTTTGTCCTCACTCGCACGCTTCCTGGGAAAACTTCCCATGAGGTCACCCATCATGAGACTACACAAGGTCAAGCACGCTTAACTTCGGAGTTCTCAAGTGATGGGTTACCGAAAAGAAGATGCATCTTGTTGGCATAGGTAGTACCCATCAATCCATTTAAGTCCTCTTCAATTGTGTAGTCACATACCTACACAATCTTAGAATCATTACACTTGGCCTTCCCCAGGCGGTGTGGGATTGCACAGCTTTTACCTAGTCTTTCCCCCTGCGGATCACAAGATTATGACTGTCACAATGGTATAATTATTTAGTCGTGTAATTTCTATAGTAATAATTACACTCTATTTTAAAAATATAATGTGTGTTTGGATGTTAAGTGGTAATTATATATGAATTCAAATTGTCATGTTTCACAATAGAGATAATAATTGTTTACTAAAATATTATTATGTAATAATTACTATTTAAAACTGATAGTATTAAGGGTGTGTTTGGAAACAACTGTGTAATTACTAAGTCGTGTGATGACTAGGGTAGTAATTACATTTATGAGTAATTATAATATATTTTAAAATACAAAATGTGTTTGGATGTCAAGTAGTAATTACTTATGAATTCTTATTGTCATGTTTGGCAAAATAGTTAGTAATTACACAGGAAAATAATACTGTACACGCAAAATCGGGTGATTACTCTGAATTACACAAAATTTCAATTACAATATGACTTTTCAAACACACCCTTAGCAATTACATAGTATAATTACACCTAATTCTCATGGGATTACGAGAATTTGATACTATAATTGGGACACTTCAATTACCTTTAATTACATAATTATTGTGTAATTACTTAATTAGATAAATATGTCAAAATCTAGTAATTTTTTGAAATTACATTCTATTCTAATTACAACGTGGCTTTCCAAAAACACCATATGTTTTGTTTACATATATTTTATGTTCTCAGTTTCGAACCCAGAAGGGCTCAATCTCTCAAAAGCTGACATATAACATTGGTGGAATTGGAAAAAAGAAGAACGGTTATTAATCAAGACTCTAATTAATTCACTATTGGCATGTTTACTAATCATCAATGGGAATCATATATATTGTAATTGTTCTTATTTATTTGCTTGCTTTTATTTAGTAATAAGAATACTAGTAAGTAACGACATTACTAGTATTTAATTTTTATTTATTTTAATTATTAAAAATTAAAAGACAAATTTACTCTTAAAAATATATTCTCTTTAAAAAAATATACATTTTTATAAAGTACAATTTTAGTTAAATTAAACCATTCCATTTATCTTTTCCAGTTATATAAACAAAATAAAATATTCTAATTTTCTTTCTTATTAGTTTTAGTAAACAAAATAATAAAATAATAATTTTGATTTTTTAATGTTTTATTTGATTAATTTCTCTTAGGATAGTTTAGTAAACTTGTTATGTATATATAGAGTAAATATGTTACATTCTAACGAGTCAACGCGACACGTATGCATGATAGCTAATACCGCGTGGCCTATTTTACGATGTTTGCCTATCCAATGATGTACTTAGTGAACAAGTCTAATTAGAAAACGTACCATACAAAAGAACACACCCATATTGACCGCCATCACTAGCTAAAACAAAAAAGGTAATTATTGTAGAGAAAGATTAATTAATTTGTTGTAGGTACAAAAATATGAATATAAAATTGAGCACGCTAGGTGAATAAATTTATGTTTTTCGGTGCAGGAGTCTTTCCCAAATTAATTCCAAAATTGACCGTGCCAAAAGGATACCATATAATATTAAATAAATCTTTTCATTTGTAATTTTTTTTCTTCTCAAAGTATTATACAAATTAATATCTCATCACTACTTACGTAATAAGCTAGGTCACTTGTGCGTATATATACAGTATACTACATATGTATAGAGAGAGAGAGACCAATCTTTAAAGGAAGACAGAGAAGATTTTTGTGTTTGAAGAAAAAAGAGAGAGATGGGGAGCAATACTGATAATTGTAATGGCAACAAATCCGAGTCGTTTGATGTGAAGATGCCCACAATAAAATTCACTAAGCTGTTCATTAATGGAGAATTTGTCGACTCAGTTTCAGGTTTTCCCTTTCTCCATAACATATATAAATATATATATAGTATTTAGTATTATATCTTCGAGCTTATAATTAATGTAAGAGATGTCCTTTTTAATAGTTATTTGCACTCTAAGAGATGTTCTTAAAGTACAAAAAGTAATGTAAATAATCTCTTGTATAACTTTGATGACTTCTTCATTTTTCTTTTTTGAACTTTTCCTCAATTTTCTTGTATTACATAAACCCACTTCTACTACTAGATTCTATTTTCTTTTGCTTTCAATAATTTATTGGCTTCTGAGAGGAAGAATAGCCTTGTGAATATAGTTACATTACAATATGAATTCTAATGCAGCCCTATGATCACCGCCGTGCACATCAAACAAATATACAATTTTATTTATAGATGATATAGCCAACATATCCAAGCAAACAAAAAAAATACCCGTAGGCTAGCTAGTGATTGCCATGCCAGTACCTTTTTCCCATATTACTTTTTTTTTCTTCCTCGTGTATATAAAAGCATAATGTTTAGCCATACATATAAAGTTAAAAAATAACGTTACTTATATAATTAATTCGAGAACTTTGCTTTGTCTTATATATTCCAAAAAGGAAAAACATTTGAGACGATAGATCCAAGGAACGGGGAGGTGATAGCAAGAGTTGCCGAAGGAGATAAGGAAGACATCGATTTGGCTGTGAAAGCCGCCCGTGCCGCCTTCGATCGTGGCCCTTGGCCTCGCATGTCTGGCTCAGTATGCATATTATATATAATCTGTATATTTATATTTCTCCAATTAGTTTGTTCTACTTAATTTCACATTTTTATTTTACTCTCTATATATATACTATATACTAGGTTCAAGTAATATACGTTAAATTTATTAATTATTTTTATTAAATTTTTATGATTGTCGTAATATAAATTTTAAATAAATAAATAATATTAAATATGAAAGAATAACATAAACATATTAAAATAAAAATTAAACCAAAATATTTTTTATGATTTTTTTAAAAAAAATATAACCCGATAATTTTTTAGATCACAAACTACCATATTTAAGGTACAAAACATTCATAATAATATTATTTAAATCAATGATTGGAGATTAAACTTATCTATTCTCGATAGAATATAAATGTTATTCTGATTTTTTATTTAGTTACACAGTCATATTATTTGTACACACACGATACTTATGTATTATATATATTATTGTAAAAACAAATATCTAGTTTTATAACATGTGAATTTATATTAATATAATTATTAAATATCTAATTTTGTAATAAATATTATTATAATAATATTTTTTATAATATTTAAATTTATATTAATATAATTACTAAATATTTATTATAGCAAAATTTAATAAAAGTTAAGATTATATATTATATGTTATATATATCTAATCTTGTATTAATAAATATTTTATAACATTTGAATTTATATGGATATAATTAATAAATATCTAATCTAGTATTAAATATTATTATAATAATATTTTATAACTTTTGAATTTATATTAATATAATTAGTAAATATCTAATGATATTTTATAATATTTGAATTTATATAATATAATAAATAAAATTTTATTTTTATTTGTTTTTAAAAGTATATTTTGTATATAAATAGTAAATATTTATTCAAGAAAATTTTTATAAAAATTAAATTTGTATGGGTATAATTAATAAATATCTAATCTAGTATTAAATATTATTATAATAATGATATTTTATAACATTTGAATTTATATTAATATAATAAATAAAATTTTTATTTTTATTTTTTTCAAAAATATATTCCATTAAATAATTTGAATATTCCGTTAAAGTTAACAAAACAAATCGTTAAAACTAATAATTTTCGTTATCTACACATTTTTTATATAGAATATTTCTATGGTGCAACACACAAAAAGAGGTGCACCCTCTTTTTGTTTGCACCTCGTGAGTATTTTTTTACTCGAATTTTTTTTATGACCGTGCATACTGTAGTTATTTAGAACATCTTGCAAATTTTCAGAAAATTCTAAGTAATTTACATTACCGAAAATAAAATTCAAACGACTTGTTGCACTCATGACTATTTTTTTATGCGCGTAAAAAACAATATATTTTAACATTATTTTCGTTACTCTAAATTATTCGAAATTTTCTGAAAATTATTTTTAAATAATTATCATTGTAAAATATCTAAAAAAACTTATTTTAATTTGTTTAATTATTTATTTATTTTATTTTATTTAAGTTTAAGTCATGTTTATAATCTACTATTAAATATAAAAATATTCCGTTAAAGTTAACGAAAAAAAATAAAGAACAATTAAAATCAAGAATTTATGTTATATACACACTTTTTATATAGAAGAGATATATTTTTAACCAATCATGCATGTTTAGTAAATAGTTTTTTTGATTGACAAAATGTTTAGTAGTATATATAAGTAATTAATTAATTTAATAAGTTGTAGTGTATAGTTTTTAATACCAATACAATTGGTTGAGTCAAGTAGTAGTGGTTACATTAATTGTTGCATACATAAAGTAATAATATATAAGAATATATTTATTAAATAGTAAACTAATTTAGTCAATATATATATATAATATACGAATGGCGTAGTCATCAATTACTAAAATTAATTTAGTATAAATCTAATACATATCTACAGTATTAATTATTTAAGTTTGTACCGTGTGATGCTGGATTTTTCTATTTTGTTTTTTCCTCCTTTGTGAAAGGGATGTCTTCGTTTTGCTGATGTCTGACCTTGATAAATACTTATCAATTTACTGCTTAAAATACTTAAACGTCGCTGCTTTAGAATCAACTCTACCTCTTTTTTCTTTTCTTTTTTTTTTAATAGCTCAAGAGTCAACAACTCTAGTTTATAGCTACTTATAAGCTATTAAATATTTTTAATTTTGTAGAAAAAAAACTGCAAGGTTTTCTAAATGATGAGATTGAGATCTAAAATCAAATGATGAAATATGTTAAGTATGACCGCCCGTTATCGATGGGCTATATCTCGTATGCATGTCATGTATATATATAGAAGATATTTACGTATCACCTTCACTATACGTATATTGATTACAAGAGCATAAAATTATAACAATTTTAAAGCTCGGGTATTTTATTTCCTAGTTAATTTGAAATAAATAAATAAAACTTTTAGTCTATTCAAAAGTGAAATGCATCACCTATATAAAGCAAAACCTCTATAAATATTACTTTATATTAGAATAACTTTTATATAGTTTAAAAAAAAATTAGTTGGGTATTTATAAATCAAAATAAATTTTCTATTGTAATAAATTGTAATTCTTAAGTCTCAAATTAAGAAATTATCTCCACGTAATAATAATAATAATCTGAATAATATAAATATATGTGATATATTATCTTAAAGTTTAAAATAAATGATTATAACAATTTATCAAAATTATTCTAAACAATAAATTAGTATCTAGAGTTGTTATTAAAAATTTTAAATTTAAGTAATTAAAAACTCGCCAACATATAATACGACCTTGAATTCAAAAATATTTTTAATTATATCTCTATTAAATTATAATTTACTGTTTATAATAATAAAATTTGTATGATCTCTATGATTAAATATAGTTTTTTAATATATAGATTAATTTTCATCCCTCGCAAATTCAAATAATATTTATTATTGTTTATAAAATTATAATATTAATTATGAAAAAAATATATCTACTCTTTTATATATATATATATTATAATTCTTATTAGATTGTCTTAATTACTAATGTGGCGTTCCACTTCACATATATACAAACCAATTGGATATGTAAAATATACATATATAAATTTATATGTTACCGTCTTTTGTTTCTACTGACCTCTTTTTCTTTTTGAAAGGGAGTTTGTAAATTGTATGATCTTCATTAGTTATAAAATAACGCACACATTGATGTCACCCGGCCTCTCATAACCACCTATATAGCTCATAAATTTGGTTTTGGAGATATAAAATTATGTTTTCTTTGACAATATATATATATATATATATATTCCCAATTCTCCAACCCCTCCTTCAAATTAAACAAACTCATTAAATAAGCATACATATATATATAAATAGTATATATAATAATGTTGATTTATCCTTTTTATTTCTAAGTGTCCTTTTCTCATGTCTTCAATTTTTCAAATAATAATAAGTTCATAACAATTTTCTTGCCCTCTATCCGTATGTATTTGGTGTATATTTTCAAAGAATCATTTTCAACATTATTAGTTTAGATTTGATCTTAAAAGTAGCTTTTCTCTGCCAAATTTGTTCATCTTGTACGTAATAATGAAGTAGTATTCTCTCCATATAATGTAGGCCCCATTTTGTTAATTATTATGATCATTACTTGCAATTTATACTTATTGAGCGGCTTACAACTTACACATGTGCTTATAAATGTATACTATATAGAAACAATCTACAATGCATTTAAAGTTGTAAACATTTAAAAAATTGTTAATTATTTTCTTAAAAATATATATATAATAGAATAAATTATAATTGTATAGTATATATAAATATTTATACCAATAATTTTTATATAAATAAAATAAGAATAGAAAAAGTTATAGTGTAGACACTAGTATACAAGCATCGACTATTTTTAGTTTCTTATATATTTCGCAATGTCCTTTGGTGAATTTGATGAAGAAAAATAGTTTCAATCACTTGATAAAAAACAAACTATCACACAAATTTATAAGATAAAAAAATGATATGTATGCCCTTTATTATTTTTTACATAAATATGATTTAATTATTTAAATTATCATAAAATATATTTAAAATATTCTCTTTTGATTAATTAATTTTTGTTTAAGTTTATGTTTATTCGAGTTTTTAATTTCGCAGTGACAATAAGAGATTATATATTATATGTTTAATATAATATTAATATTATACGTGGATTTTAAATTTAAGTTTGTCGCTAGTTGATAGTAGATTATATTATATATTTAATATGATATTATTTTGATACGTGAAGTTTAAGTTTAATTAAATTTTATTTAAGTTATAAAAGGTATGGTTTTATTATTTTTAAATAATTATCATTGTAAAATATCTTATTAGTTATTTATTTATTTAATTTTATCCAAATTTAAGTCAGGTTTATATTCTACGGTTAAATATAATAATATTCCGTTAAAATTAATGGAAAAATAAATAAAAAATCGTTAAAACAAAAAATTTCTATTATTTATACACTTTTTAGAGTTATTTTCGGCTGTAGTCCTTATTCTTTACACTTTGTAACATTTAGGTCCCAAAAGTTAATTTTGTATTTGTTAGGATCCCAACTTTTTCAAATTGTATCATTTAGGTCCCCAAATGCTATTTTTGTTTATTTTTTCTTTGAATATACATAAAAAAATATAAAATAAATGGTGGATCATTCTTAAAATGTTTGGATATTTAATTTATGACAATAACAAACATGACATATTTTCAAGGCATTTTTAAAAATATTTAATATTTTTAACAAAATCAAATTTAAAGACCAAAGTATAAAAAATAAATACTGTAGCTGAAAAAAACCCCACTTTTTATATAAGAGATGTGAAAGACCTCTTCCAATTCTTTTCCACCATTCACATAAGTAGGTTTAATTGATCGTCAATAAATTAAAAGTGTACCATAAATGTGTGTGTACATATATATAGTCCATCAATTAGTGTTAACAAAAAAAAATATACTTTATATCTTTGGCGGACTTTGTTAATAAGTGTAGAATTTGATACGTTTATAGGTCATAGGGATAGGGTATAGTACGTACACGTTCTGCTAAAAAATAATGCATGATTAATCTAAGTCATAAATATGAAACTTTTATACAGTGTCGCAATAAATTTTTATATGACAAGGTATATTATTTTGTTTATGATATTAGTGTTAATTTATAGATATTTTTAGTATTTTTTTATATAAATAAATTGCAACTATAATTATTTTATATGAGTATTAATAAATATTTTAAAAAAAATTAAATTTAAGAGGATCGTTTGTTACAGTAAAATTATTTAAATTATAATTTCAACATTTTAGGTTATCTAAACTATTTTAAATTTATTTTACGAAAAATCTCCTATGATTATATTATATAAAAAATAGAGTTAAAACTTATATATATATATATATATATTTATAGCAAAATTACTAAAAATATGTATGGGTATCACTAGCTAAAAAATTTCCATTTTCTTATATTTAATATATTGTAAGTAAATGCATATAATAAATTTTAACTAAATCTTTTTTCTTTTTTTCTTTTGTTCAAATAATTAGGAGAGGGCAAAGATTATGATGAAGTTTGCAGATTTGATAGAGGAAAACATTGAGGAACTAGCTAGTCTGGACTCCCGTGATGCAGGGAAATTGTTTAGCATGGGAAAAGCCATAGACATACCTGAAGTGGCAAACACCCTCCGGTACTACGCCGGTGCCGCCGATAAAATTCACGGAGAGGTGCTCAAAATGTCACGTCCATTTCATGCCTACACATTGCTTGAGCCCATTGGAGTTGTGGGACACATCATCCCTTGGAATTTTCCAAGCACCATGTTTTTTATTAAGGTCAGCCCTGCCTTAGCCGCTGGCTGCACCATGCTCATCAAACCCGCCGAGCAAACTCCACTCTCAGCTCTCTTTTACGCTCATCTAGCCAAGCTTGTACGTATTTATGTATTGCTATAAAATATACAGGAGAATTCTTCTTTTACGCACTTCACTTTAAATCTTACAGGTGAAACTCTTCGGTGTGTGTTCTCGACTCTGCGTGATTTTTTTTTTTTATGATTGTATATATTGTAATTGTTTAGAACATGCTGAAAATTTTCAGAAAATTTCGAATAGTTTACGATACCGAAAACTAGTTTCAAACATGTTGTTTTCCGTACGTAAAAAAAATTAGTCACGCTGCAACAACATATTTGTAACTAGATTTCGGTACGGTAAACTATTCAGAATTTTATAAAAACGCGTCGATGCTCTAAATAGATACAATATACACGGTTATACAAAAAATTGCCCAAAAAATTATGAGAATACTGAAAACCCCACCGATAAGACTTAAAGTGAAATCCTTATCCGAGAATTATCCTAAATATACATGCATCAAACTTAATCCAATTTACCAACAATAATAATAATACCTCGGGCACCCTTTATTATGTAGGCTGGTATCCCAGATGGAGTGCTCAATGTGGTACCTGGGTATGGACCAACTGCGGGTGCTGCCATTAGCTCTCATATGGACATTGACAAGGTAATTAAGCTATATAACTATTTGATATAGCTCTATATATATAAATATAAAGAATTCTCTGTGTTCGTTATAGGTAAGTTTTACTGGGTCTGGGGAGATTGGACGTGAAGTAATGAAGGCAGCTGCAGCAAGCAACTTGAAACCAGTATCACTAGAATTAGGAGGCAAGTCACCGCTCATTATTTTTGACGATGCTGATATAGATATGGCTTCTGAGCTTGCTCTTATGGGAATCCTACTTAACAAGGTGAGTTTTGTTTTTTGCTACATATAAACTAAAATTAAACATCTTGTATCTTCACTTACATGCATATAATAATATTGTATGATTGTTAGTTGGCTTTAATATTAATTTTTATTAAAGGGAGAAATATGCGTGGCAAGTTCTCGTGTTTATGTTCAAGAAGGGATTTACGATGAATTGGTGAACAAATTAGTAGAGAAGGCTAAAGCTTGGTCAGTGGGCGACCCCTTTGATCCTCAAGTTCGTCAAGGACCCCAGGTATATACATATATACACTAATCATGGGACAAATATTTCACACCTCATGAGCTTCACGGTTTGAGCGAACTAAAATATAATTAGTTAGTACTGGCAAGTGGATTTTGACAGATTATATAAATATAGAAGAAAAGATTTTGAAAATTGTCAAAAGATAATTTTGTTTCTTTTTTATACACGTGTTATGTGTACTCCACTTTCACTGCTATTTGTAAATATTGTAGCCGAAAATACCAAAAAAAAAAAAGGGTTAACCATTAATTAAATTCACAAAATCACAATTGGATTCAGGTTGACAAGGCGCAGTTTGATAAAATCCTGAGCTACATTGAGCATGGCAAGAGAGAAGGAGCCACACTGTTAACTGGTGGTAAGCCAATTGGGGAGAAGGGATATTACATTGAGCCTACCATTTTCACCGATGTTACGGTATATTTTGCAGCTTTGTCTAAAACTTTTGTCCACAAATAAACTAACTTATTAAATTACAATGGATATCATTATATAAATAATGGCCCAATATATAACCTCATCGTTTGTTAATTTTCAATATTAAATTTTGTTTCATTACTTCTCAGGAAGAAATGATGATTGTAAAAGACGAGATATTTGGGCCTGTTATGGCGCTCATGAAGTTCAAGTAAGACTCTTGTTATACTTTTCAAATAATTCCATTAATGTATTAATTACAAATAAATAATATTATATATAGGACCATGGAGGAGGCTATAAAGAGCGCCAACAATAGTAGATATGGGCTGGCCGCAGGAATTTTGACCAAAAACTTGGATGTGGCCAATACTGTTTCGAGATCAATTAGGGCGGGTACCATATGGATCAATTGCTACCTTGCTTTCGGTAACGATTGCCCTTTTGGTGGATACAAAATGAGTGGGTTCGGAAGGGACTTGGGCTTGGAGGCTCTTCATAAGTATGTCCAAATTAAGTCCGTAGTCACACCCCTTTATAACTCTCCTTGGCTCTGAGACTAAAAAGGCTTAGCTACGACAAAGTTGAAGACTTGATGAGCTTCATAAAAGGCTCACACACTGCAAAAGAACAAATAAAAATACTTGAATAAAGGACAATTAATGAGTTACTGTAGAACTTCTTTTGTATTTCCCTGTTTAGCTTGATAAGAAATAAACTCGGCTAGTTATAGTTTGAGTACAGTTCTGTGGTTTGTAATGCACCCAAAACGAGAAGGAAACGCGCGTGTAAAATGCTTGAAACTAATAATAAAATGCTTGGCATGGGATTGGTGAAATGGCTTGCTTTATATATTGTCTTGGTTAGGACTTATTGTACTATAACTTTATGTGGATACTTATCTCGCAAATTATATCAGCAAACGAAATTACTACTAACCGATCGAACGGTTTTAAATGGAAAGACTTGTGGCTTTTGAAAAGTTAATTATTGGTATAACAAGTCCAATATTAACAAATAAAAATAAAAAAAGTTAATTGTATAAAAAAATGATCAGAATCGTATTCAAATTGATGCAAAGTCATAATTGGAGAGTAAATTTAATATACATATATATTTTTTTCCTAGGATCATTTGTTTTTTAATATTAAAGGTTGCGTGGACCTGAATGTCGTTTT
Organism: Humulus lupulus; assembly: GCF_963169125.1. Lineage (NCBI taxonomy): Eukaryota > Viridiplantae > Streptophyta > Magnoliopsida > Rosales > Cannabaceae > Humulus > Humulus lupulus. Next base: position 44,190,832 of record NC_084800.1, on the reverse strand, counting down.
AGCAATTGGAGCAAATAAAACATGCCTATGTCTAACAAAAATTTCTATCTAACATTTACACTCTAACTACAAAAATTAGAGCAATAAAAACTTATCTCATTTAGGACATGTTTGGTATTAGAGTTTGATTTGTTAGAAATGAAAATGTCATCTCTTTTGGAAAATTTAATTTTAATGATTTAGGGATTTGGTTTCATATTTCCTCGCTACAATCCTCGTACCAAACACACTATTCTTGTAGTGTTAGTATGCTCACTATAACCTTATCAAAACTGAAAAGAATTACAGTCGTATCGAATTTGTTTTGTCCCGAAACTTCATAATCACCAGTTAGGAAAAGATGAAAAAATTATTCTATTATAGGAAAATTATTCTATTATATCCAAAGAAGGGAAAATTATTCTATTTTATCCAAATCAAATATCAAACACAACAAAAAGATTTTCGTTAAAGATTCCGGCAAGATTGAGATTTATTCTATTATATCCAAATATTTTTACAATCTAATTACTTTCATGATCAGAATCTTAGATCCGCAGCCAAACTTATTACAAAGAAACACTACAGTATGTACTATCAAAACAAAGATCGCAGCTATCAATTAAAATAAATTCACAATTGTTTTTTTACCACGGTGATTGATCGTACTCATTTTCCGATCTTTCCCCTGAGCTTGACGCCAAGAACCTTTTCCATCTTCGCCAACACGGCCTGGTTCGGCACGGCCTTGCCGTTCTCATATTCCTGTACCACCTGAGGACGCTCGTTGATCTGCTTGGCCAAGTCGCCCTGGCTCATATTCTTCCCCATCCGCGCCTTCTGAATCGCCTGCCTCACCTCGGTCGCTACCCGATTCAGAGCCGCCGGCTCGGTCCCTTCATCGAGCTTCCTCACGTTGACTACCGGTGCGGTGGCGGCCTTCTTGTTTGCCCCGGCGTCGGACTTCTTGATGGTCTGAACAGCGGCGCCGGACCGGAGTGCCCGGTTCACAGCCTTCGGGTCCCGTAGGTCCTGAGCCTTGGGCTTAGACTTGTGGAGAACAACCGGTTCCCAGTCCTGAGTTAGGACTCCTGGGTTTCTGCTCGGCATTTTTGTTGGGCTTGATAGTTTAGAGAAGAAAGCTTCTTGAATTTTACAAAGGTAAGCGAAAGTGGCTAATGATGATGAAGACGTTATGGAAATGAAAGGGATTTATATAGCGGACGGAGAATCTGGAAGCTTCTTTGGTCTGAACTGTATCTCTCTCTCTCTCTCTGGAACCTTCTCTATAAATGTTTTTTTTTTTTTTTACGAAAAGAAAAGGCCCCTAAGAGTATTTATCGAATGTTTGCAACGTGGCCAATTGTTATTGGTTGATTGCTCGTGCAATATTATAATTATCTCAATTTATTTAGTTTTTTAAGACAAAAATCACATAGCTAAAAACAACAACAAATTCCCATAGAAAAAAAAAACTTGGACACCAAGTTTGATTCTTGGATCCCAAGCTTCCTCAAAGAAAAATAAGAAATTATACCAAAACAATAGTGTGAAAAAGCTAATCTCATCATTTTTTAAATTATAAGAAAATGACATTTTACATTATTGATTACTTAAATTATTTTTTTTATATAATTTATTTATTTAGGATAAATTATTTTTTTTATATAATTTATTTATTTAGGAGTATATGACTTTAATATAGTTGTGTATGTATATTAATTGTGTTTAATTAGTTATTATTCTAAAGTTATTTTAATTTTTAAGTTTTTTTATGAGTTGTTAGTATATTATTTTCCAACTAGCACAAATGTTTTGTGTAGTTTGGTATATTATTATTTTTTAGAGAACTTTATAAAAATATGGGAAAAAATAAATTACTTTTTATATTTATGGGCATAAAACTTATGCCACAAAATATGGTAATTCTAGAAAAAAAAAATTAATTTGGAAATCCCACAAAATAATATAAACAAAATGCCATAAACAAAAATACATACACTCTCTCTCTTACTTTCCTCTTTCTCTCCATCTCTCACGTATTCGTCACTTGCTCTCTCTATTTTTCTCACAACAATCGCAGCCAACCATTTTCTCTCACAACAATAGGAGCTCTCTCACACCGGCAAATAGACAACGTATCTCCGGTTACCACCGACACCATTTCTGATTCGTATTCTTCTTCGTTTTCACGTTCTTCTTCTTCTTCTTCTTCTTCTTCTTTATGTTCTTCTGCGTATTCTTTGTTGTTTCATATCTGTTTTTTCTTTTCAGATCTGATTTTATTTTACAAATCTGTTTTTTTTTTCTAAATCTGTCTAAGGAACCAGTTACTATCACGATTCTATTTTGTTTTCAGATCTGAGTTTTTTGTATACTTAGCTGTAACTAGTTACCTTATTTAATTTCATTCTTCATGGTTGTTTTTAAATCTTATTTAATTTTTTAGATCTAGTTTTCTTAATAAAACTACCTAAGTAACTAGTTACTGTCACGATTATACTTTATTTTCAGATCTGAGTTTTTTTGTGGACCTATACCTTATTTAATCTCCTTTCTCATGTGTTATTTTTAAATCTGATTTTATTTTTCAGATTTGATTTTCTTTGTAAAACTACTTATGTAACTAGTTACCTTCTTCGATCTTCTTTTTCTTCTTGGTTATTTTTATATGTGATTTTGTTTTTCAGATGTAGTTCTTTTTTTTTTTTTAAAGATGTGGCTAAGTAACTAGCTACCAATTAATTGTTATTTTGATAGGGGTAACCAGTTACCACCTTCTTCTTCTTCTATTCCTCAGATTAATTTTTTATTTTCTAAGTTTTTTTTTCTAGGTTTGGTTCAGTAACTAATTATCAATTAGTTATTTTAATAGGGGTAACCGATTACCTCCTTCTTCTTCTTCTTCTTCTTTACTAGCTGTATTCGGATCTGTTTTTTTTTCTTCCAAATTTGCCAGTAACCAGTTACAATTCACTCGAGTACTTGCCATGACAGTCAAAATTGATAGTAGTTGTATGCCCTGATTTTCCACGGGCTATTAGCGAGCTGAGATATGGCCTAATTATATCAACCACGTGGATACCACATGGCCAGAGCTGCTGTCGTCAGGTCCTACCTCTTTAGCTCGAGGTAACCAAAGGTTTACCAGGATTATTTAAGGGCCGAGTCAGGAAAATAAAGACCGCAGGTCAAGAAGGCGTCCAGCTCGAGGCACGAGCTGAAGTTGGAAGCTGTGACCATTTATAAAGTCAACCACGCAATATAAACGTGCATATATCAGACATCACGTGTCTGATATATCCCTGAATTCTCGGACACGCCGCATGAACGTGCGTGTTCAGGCACCCACGGTTGGGTTGGGCCGTGCGGCCCATTATCTCTGTTACCTATTGATTAGATCACACTTCATTTGTCAGGTTTTAGGAATTAATCATGAATGTCACAGAAGTGACATGATGGGTCAGAAGGTCACGGGATGACCCCCCTTACCAACTCCCAGGTGCCCTCTCCTATAAATATGGAGACCCTGGGAGTTGCAAAAGGTTGGATTCTATTGTGTAACGAAATACCCTGTAAAGAATACCAGAAATATAGCAATAATATTGGCTGGTGGAGTAGAAGGATTTTAACCTTTGAACCACCTAAAAACGTAATTGTGTCATCAGTCCATTTAAAGATCATTCACGTGTTTCGGTTCATTATTAAGCACTAATCTCTTTCTCTTATTTTCTTAATTACCTGTTCGCGAAGAACCGCGTCAACAGTTTGGTGCTTTCGTTGAGAGCTAGTTAGATTGGTGCTATCGCAAACATCCAACTATGGTGACCACTCGATCAAGGCACGGTAACGAGGCGGAACAACATGATGGGCAGGAGGCTCATCATGCCGCCATCTCCGGTGAGCAAAACCTTGAAGTTCAGCAGTGACCGGGCAAGCAGCCAATAGCCCAGGATGACACTGGAAGTTCGGCACCCCGACCACCTAATCCAAACCCAGACTTTTACACGGCGGTAGAGATGGAGAATGCTTAGCTAAGGAGTCAACTGGCGAAAGCTAATTAGCAGATTAAGGAGGTGTTGGCCCGACTACCCCTCTTACAACCGACGCTAACGTCGGAAAGAGGCAAGGTGAGACTTGTAAGTCCCGCTGGGGTAATTGGTCCAGGCCTAGCCGCTTGGTCAGACCTCCGACGTCCAACTCTACTCCCTCATCGCACCGCCGAGAGGCAAACTTCGAAGAAATGCCCAGAGCCGAACAACAGTATAGCCGCTCGGTTCGAACTTCAACTCCCAGCTCATTACCAACCTCGAGCGCGCCCAGGAGGGCTCGAGGGAATTCTAGAATGAGATCCGAGGAGGACTCACAGCACCAGCCGTCCTGCGCCTCGTCCAGATCGCCAGGCGCAAGGCCCGCAAGTTGGCAGGGCCGAAAGGCCCCCACCTAACCTGATCCGCCCTGACGGAACCAGGATTGCATCCCCGGTCAGACATCCTCCTTCACCAATAAGATATCTGTCTCCTCCTCGACCTATCCGAGATATTCCAGCTTATGGAAGCAGCAGGAGAAACCCGCCATCCACAGGACCTTCCCATCGTAGCAAGGCACCCAGAGGAAGCCCAGATCCTCACCCCCAGAGGCGGGCTCCGAGCTTCTCTAACGGGAGCTACTAGAACGGAAGTCGCCGAAGTGACCTTTCTGGCGGAGATCTGCGTCAACGCCTAAGCTCGGCGCAAAGTCCTCAAGCCACCCCGAGGGGTGACCTACGAGATCGCCTTAACTCTCATAGGGGAGACCCAATAGGAGGTGGCAGCCATGCCCCCTCAGGGGGAGACCTGTCCAAGGTACGTAACAGCGGGAATGTCCCAAATAACCTTTCTCAAGATAGAAGGGGCAATAACCCACCAATGTCGAACAGCCCCGGAATAACCAAGGAAATCAGGACAAAACCCTTGAGCGCCTGACTCAGATGGAGGAGCTAATGAGGAAGCTCCTATCGGAGAAAGAGAAAGACGAATATGATTCGGGGGACGAGCTTGAGCTCTTCGCCCCCAGCATAGCAGCAATGGCATACCCGCCCGGTTTCCGTATGCCGCACTTGTCCAAATTCAATGGAGACGGAGATCCGTCAGATCATATGGGTATGTTCAATACACTAATGATGGCCCACAACATTGGCCCCGAGCTGAGGTGTTTGATATTTCCCTCCACACTGATTGGGCCGGCCAGACCGTGGTTCAAACAGAACAAGAAGCAGTCAATCAGCTCCTGGAAAACTTTCTCTGCTGACTTCAAAAGAGCATTCCGAGCCTCCCAGGCTGCTCGTGTCAAGGCCGACTCCCTGGCTAACGTGAGGCAACAACCTGACGAGCCTTTGAAGGCTTACCTGAGCAGGTTCGCGAACGTCGCTGCTCGGGCCAGAGACGCAGATGACAGCTCCAAGCTCATGGCTTTGAGGACTGGAATCCTCGTCGAAGGGGAACTCTGGAACGAAATACAAAGGAAGGGAGTCAGCTCAGTAAACGAATTCCTAAATAGGGCCCAGGGGTGGATCAACTTGGAGGAGGCCCAAGCCTCAGCTGCAGGAACCAGCCAGGTCCCTGAGCAGCCCGCTGGTGTGGGAACGAAGGTCGTGACAGCGACCCAGAACGTTACACAAAATAACCAGTTCGGTGGAGGCAAAAGAAAGGGGAACGACGAGGGCAACCAGCACGGCCCAAAGAAGAATAAGTCCGTAGAAAAATTTAAGACGGTCTACGTGACTTATACGGAGCTCACCCACTCTAGGGAGAACATCTTCCTAGCAAAATCTGCTTGCCTCCCCTGGAAGAAGCCGGAGCCATTAAAGCACCAGAATGGGAAGAGAGACACCTCCAAGTTTTGTCGTTTCCACAACGACGTTGGCCACAATACCGATGATTGTAGACACCTGAAAGATGAGATCGAGACTCTCATCAGAGCCGGCCCCTTGGCTCAGTATGCACGGAACAGGGTTCCAACAAGCCGACCTACTCTGGAAGTACCGGTCAGTCAGCTCGGGTCTCGGGTAGATCAAGACGTCCCTCCTCCAGTGATAGGAGGAGAGATATCCACAATCTCGGGAGGTCCGCATTTGGCTGGCACGAGCAGGGGTGCCCAAAAGAGGTACGTCAACGAACTCAAGGCTCATAATGGAGTAGAGTTCATCCCCGAGCAACGTCTGCCAAAGCAGCAGCGATTGGAAAGGCAACCAATCATTTTTACTGAAGAAGATGCTAGCCACGTTCAGTTCCCTCATAACGACCCTCTGGTCGTAGCAGTGCAGCTCGCTAATCGGAGGGTTAGGAGAGTGTTGATCGATAATGGGAGCTCGGTAAACCTTCTATTCCGGTCCACGCTGAAGAAGATGGGTTTGACTGTCGCTGAGCTGAAGGCGACCTCCATGATGCTGTATGGTTTCTCGGGAGAAGGATCAGCGGCTATAAGGACGATCGAGCTGGTGATCACCTTAGGAGAGGGACCTCGGACAGTCTCAAAACTCCTTGAGTTCGTGGTCATCGACTGCCCCACTGCATACAATGTCATTTTGGGCCGACCTACACTTATAGCTTTTGAAGCCATCACCTCCGTTCGCCACCTCGCGTTGAAATTCCCTTCTTCCACGGGGATAGGCATGGTCGTGGCGATCAGCTTGCTGCCAGGGAATGCTACAGCATTTCCATGAAGGGAAAATCGAAACCCGGGCAGCTAACCATGGCCATCCAAGGTGGAGAAGAGGAATCTCAGGAACCTTTGCCTAATCTTGAGATTGAAATACCTCAGAGCGCCGAGGGGGAAAGTATCGTCCTAAGTGAGGATATTGACCCCCGAATAGGTGAGGACAAGTCCGAGCTCCAAGCTATTGAAGAGCTCGAGGAAGTAAATATCGATCCACAAAATCCTTCACGGATGGTTAAGCTCGGGAAAAACCTCTATGGCAAGAGGAAGGCGAAGTTGATCAAATTTCTGCAGAATAACCTGGATGCTTCAAGATACTAAGAGAATACGGCATGAGGCTTAACCCTCAAAAGTGCACTTTCAGGGTCGCGTCTAGAAAATTCCTGGCTTTCATTGTCAACACTAGAGGAATCGAGGCAAACCCCGATAAGATCAGGTCATTGCTCGAGCTTCCCTCACCCAGGTCGCGTAAGGACGTTCAAGGCCTGACAGGAAGGGTGGCAGCCCTTAATCAGTTTATTTCAAAATCTACCGACAAGTGCCTGCCGTTCTACAACCTGCTCCGAGGAAATAAGAAATTCGAATGGACAGAGGAGTGCGAAAGTGCTTTCCTCGACCTGAAGGCACATCTGGCCGAGCCACCCATATTGTCCATACCAAAGGTAGGAGAGCCTCTTTTCCTCTACCTAGCTGTCATAGAGGATGCAGCTAGTGCCGTATTGGTCCGTGAGGAAGACCGGGTTCAGAAACTGGTCTACTACATCAGCAAGAGACTTCTTGGGGCCGAATCCTGATACCTGTTGATGGAAAAGTTGGCGTTCTGTCTTATCACGGCCTCCCAAAAGCTCAGGCCGTATTTCCAGTCCCACTCAATACACCTCATGACCGATCAACCTTTAAGGAAGGTTTTGCAAAAACCTGAAGCATCGGGACGCCTGTTGAAATGGGCCATCGAACTCAGTCAGTTCGAGATTTTGTACACCCCACAAACTGCTATAAAGAGTCAGGCCTTGGCCAATTTTGTGGCAGAGTGCGCAGGATTCAAGGAGGATACTGTGGAAGGGTCACCCCAGGTCACCTCGACCTAGGCGTCATGGAAGATCTTCGTGGATGGCTCATACAATGAGAACGGCTCCAGGGCTGGAATCATTTTGATATCCCCAGAAGGGCATAGATTCCACTCGGCTTTGAGATTCAGATTCAAAGCCTCCAACAACGAGGCCAAATATAAAGCTTTGCTGGCCGGGCTAAGGATAGCCCAGGAGCTGAAGGCCAGCTCCGTTCAGTGCTTCAGCGATTCCTAGCTCGTGGTAAACCATGTGCTAGGTGAGTATCAAGCACGGGGAGCCAAGATGGCTGCTTACCTGGCCAAGGTAAAAGTCTAACTGTCCGCGTTTAAACGAGGCTCAATCGAGCAGATACCTCGAGAGCAAAACGCTAACGCAGACGCCCTCGCCAAGCTCGCTACCTCCGGGGAGACGGAGGATTTGGGGTTAGTACCGGTAGAGTTCCTGGAGAAACCAAGTGTAGAAGAGGTCGGGGTAGAGGTCGAGATGATTGACGCCAGACCGACCTGGATAACCCCCCTCCTCGAGTATCTCACCAATGGAAAGTTACCCGAGGGGCGTAATGACGCACGATAGGTACTGTATCAAGCTCCAAGGTATACGATAATAGATGGGGTGTTGTACCGGCATGGGCATTCCCTACCTCTCCTACGATGTGTTATGCCAGGCGAAGCAAAAGCCATCCTGCAGGAAGTGCATGAGGGTTTTTGCGGGGATCACACTCGGGGGCAAAGCTTGGCCCTAAAAGTCTTAAGGCAAAAGTATTACTGGCCCACTCTATCAAAGGACTCGATCTCATACGTCAAGAAATGTGACAAGTACCAGCGATTCGCCACAGTTGCCTGAGCTCCCCCAGTCGAGCTGAAGATGATCTCGTCCCCATGGCCATTTGCGGTTTGGGGAATCGACTTGGTTGGTGCCCTCCCTACTGGAAAGGGTGGGGTCCGCTACGCTGTGGTGGCCATCGACTACTTCACGAAGTGGGTTGAGGCAGAACCTTTGGCAACAATAACTTCCAAGAAAGTCCTTGACTTCATGGTCAAGAGCATTATCTGCCGATTCGGGCTGCCCAAGAAAATCGTATCCGACAATGGGACTCAATTCGACAGCGACCTCTTCACCGAATTTTGCAAAAGGTACGGAATTGTGAAAAGCTTCTCATCCGTGGCCTATCCCCAGGAAAATGGCCAGGTCGAAGCTGTCAATAAGACGCTAAAGGCGAGCCTTAAGAAGAGACTAGACGAAGCCAAGGGGGTGTGGCCAGAACAACTCCCCCAGATTCTGTGGGCATACCAGACCTCGCATCGGACTCCTACGGGTCATACTCCTTTCTCCTTGATTTTTGGGAGTGAGGCAGTCCTCCCTGTCGAGATTAAGGTATCTTCGCATAGAGTCCAGGCATATGACCAGGACCGCAACCACAAACTACTTTGCGCCTCCCTTGACCTGGTTGATGAAAGACGAAAAGATTCGCTGTAACGCCCTGGCTACCCCAGAACAGTTACGGTGAACGGTGGACCGAAAATTTGACTCATTGCCTGAGTCCTTTGGTCAAAAACGTGCTTTAAGTGTAATTAACAGGTTAAGGTATTAAACCAATAAAAAGGAAATGGAGATTTTATTACAAACTGCTCTGCAGAGCTAAACAAAACATTTACAAGTGGTTCTCAGTACAAAATGGTCACTACTATTTTAAATTTATAATCCCGCCGACCTAAGCGGGAAAAATAGGGTAAACCCCCTAGTTCCTCTGAGAACTCCTTGGCCGTGGTGGTCAAGCGGCCGCATATGTACACAACACCACATCAGCTCTCCACTCAAGGCTAGGTGAGCTTTTCTTTCCCTTTACCTGCACCACATAGCACCCATGAGCCAAAGCCAAGCAAGAAAACATAATACTTTTCATAAACGTTATCAAATGATTATCATTATAATCATACTGAACATAAAGCTTTCAACAAGCAAATGAACATCACATGATTTTAGCGGGAGAGTGGCTGCTAGGTAAGCCACTAGCCTCCAGGCTCTCTTTTCTAGCGGGAGAGTGGCTGCTAGGTAAGCCACCAGCCTCCAAGCTCTGTTTGTTCATCGACCCTCAGGGTCGATCAGGCATTAATGCTCCTTGAGTCATTCAATGCTAATAATCGATTAGATCTAATCTCTATTGGCTAGCGTGAACCACGCTAAGTCCATCCTTGACTAATAAGTCAGCGCTAAGTGACCAGTGTCCAGTATCACCGCCGAACCTGACTAATAAGTCACAGCTTCACAGCTGACACTAACACCTTTGCCAATTCTGACTGACAAGTCAGTGCATCGTGACCAGTGCCCAGTACCACTGCCGAACCTGACTAATCAGTCACAGCTTCACAGTTGATACTAGCCCCTTTGCCAAACCTGACTAATTAGTCAGTGCTATGCTCACGTGAACAACATATGCTAAGCATTCCATGTTCAATCCATGTCCATATTACATAACCAACATGCCTCACAAATATCCATGCATGTCACACTTGGGGTGCAGTTTTCTTACCTCCGGTTCGAGCAAGAACAAATAAAAGAGTGACCCTGAGAACGATCGACCTTTTGGTCCCTTAGCGGTTACCTGGTCATAACCAAATTATGGGATTCCATCAATAAAATGAATAATAAAAGGTTCCCAAACCAAAACCTAACCTCCGGGACCTCAAACACTACTCAACTGGGTAGTAGGTTCAATTCCGAGGCCTTAGGCTTGAATCCCCATGCTAAAAAGCTCACTTTGGCCAAAAATGCCTTAAGGGCCGCGGCCCTCCTTGGCCATGCCGTGGCCCGCCCCTCAAACAGAGGCGCTCAAACTCAGATTTCACCAAGGGTCGCGGCTCACCCTGGCCATGCCGCGGCCCAACACCTAGTTCAGCCAAAACCCTTGTTTTTCTTCCTCTACGATTTCTCTTAGAACCAACCCTTCAAACCCAGTTTAAACACCATCCAAACCTCTTTCAAACACCCATTTAAACCTCCAAACATCACCCATAACTCTCCCCCATCATAACCCAAGTAAAACCCCACAAGAACTCCCCTTGATTCCAACTTTCCACACCAAATTCTAAAGCTGAAATCCTAAAACGAAAACAGAGCATACATGGAAATTAATGGCTAAAATCTTACCTCAAGTTCAGGTTATGGTGCTCTTCCACTGTGGAACACTCTCCCAAAGTGTCAAGACCTAGCTCCCAAGCTCAAATCCTCAACAAGATCACAAAAACTCACAAGGGAAATGAAGGAAGGTGAAGGTACGGGAAGGATGAAGCAAACTCTGTTTTGGGTTATGTTTTACAGCCATCTATACATCATATATATCCAAATCACAAATGACTATTATACTCCTAGGTCTAATAAAGCTCCTATAACCACTTCAAGGGTAATTTTGGTACTTTCCACCTACACCGTTAATCATAATTAACGCTTCCCTTTTCCCGCTAATCTCAATATCCTCAAACACCAATATTTCACATCCCGTTACCCTTTAATGCCCGGTAACACTCTAACCATTAAAACACCCCGAGACTCACCCCGAGCCCCGAGCTTAAGCCCGTTATGACCAAACCGACATTAAACATTCCTTGATCGTCTCATGCCCAAATAGCTCGAACAAACCCACATCATAATGTGGTCTCAATCTATATTACCAACATGCGTACAAATAATTAATTTACCCTCAACGGGCCAAATTACCATCGCACCCCTGTGGATAGAAATATGGACTCACATGCATGCATTTCACATCATATCATAATATAATCAACATATACATGCATTTAATAAATTAATGACATAATTAAGCAAGTATGGCCCTCCCGGCCTACTGTTCACGCCGTTAAACACAACGGAGAATTCGGGGCATTACATTCGCAGCTTCAGCTCACACATTACCAGCAAAAAATCACTCGTTATTTCAACTCAAATGTCAAAAAACGCGCCTTTAGCATTGGCGACCTGGTCCTCAGGAGAGTCTTCTTAGCCGGTAAGGATCCCAAAGATGGAGTATTGGGACCGAACTGGGAAGGGCCATATCAAATCACCGAGGTCATTAAGGAAGGAACTTACAAATTAGCTCAGCTCAATGGAGAAGTAGTCCCACGAACCTGGAACGTTATTCATTTGAAGAAATATTATCAGTAGCACCCTTGTAAGGCTTAAAGGCCACTTTTTTTTTAAGCAATGAGAATTAAATCTTTGTTTATTATTGTGTATATTTGTGGGTGTAATCTCAAGTAACCACGAAAGACCCTTTCCTAGTTACTTGGGAGGCATATGGTGCCTGGATATAACCAAGACGCCTTAAAGGCTTAGAAGTTGATTCAAATTGATTGATCGTTGTTTTTCTTAAAAAAAACACGAGATATTGATAAAGGATTAACGCGAACTAAGTCCTATCCTGGATATAACCAGGTTGGTCCAAAACTTAGAAGTTGATTCAAATTATTAATCGGTGTTTTTCTTAAAAAGCACAAGATATTAGTCAAGAATTAACACGAACTAAGTTTTCAAACTAACGTCCTGGACATAACCAGGTCATAAAACTTAGAAGTTAATTCAAATTGATTGATCGTTGTTTTTTTTTTTTTAAAAAGCACGAGATATTGATAAAAATTAACGCGAACTAAGTTTTCAAACTAACGTCCTGGACATAACCAGCTCATAAAACTTAGAAGTTAATTTAAATTGATTGATCATTGTTTTTCTTAAAAAGCACGAGATATCAATAAGAGGTTATCGCGAACTAAGTTTTTAATGCTATGTCCGGAGTGCAACCAGGACTTATCTTAGAAGTTGGGTTAAGCTTGGTTAACATGTTTTTTCTAAGAAAAGTATAAAAGCATCAATCGTAGCACCAACAAAAAGAAAAACCTCGAGGCAAAAAAAAAGAAAAAAAAGAAAAGTGTATAGAAGCAAAAATGGATAAAGCCAATTGTCTCGAGGTGGAAAAACCTCATACAAAAGTTACAAAAAAAAAATATAATAATAAAAGTGTTCGAAAAAGAAATGCCCTAGGCCCCACCGGGCTGCTCCGTTGAGGTCGCCGTCTCGCCCTCCTGCTCGGCCGCTGTGGAGGTCTCCCCAGTCTCAGAGAGCGCCTCTTGCTGAAGACGAGCTCTAAACCCCTCGAGGAGGGCTCCCAAACATTCGCTCCTAGAAAGGAGAAGTCGCCATCCGGGTTGAAAACCCAGCAGTGGTGTAGCATGTCCTCCATGGCGGAGATGGAAGCTGCCTTCTCCGTTGCCAAGGCGGCCTTGGCCTCCGCGGCCTCGGTTTTCGCAGAGTCTAGTGCGGCCCGGGTAGCCTTGGCCCCCTCGAGTTCGGCCATTACAGCAGCTAGGGCGGCCTTGTTAGCCTCGGCCTCTTGCAGCTTGGGGCGGGACGCGTCCAGCTCGGCCCGCGCGCCTGCCAAGGCATCCTTAGCCTCCTGTTCCTGCTTTTGGGCAGTCTTCAGGGAGGCCAAGGTAGTCTGATGGGCGGCCAAAACAGCCTGATGCTCGCCCCTCATGTCCTCGAGCCGAGCCTTGGACTTGGAAATGCTCCGGTGAAGAGCCAAGGCACCCTACAAAGCAAAGAGGCAACTGCCTTAGGAAAAAAAAGAAAAATAGAAAGAACGTGCGATGCATGATAACCAAAAGAGTACAAAATGTAAAGCCAGCTTACCGTTAGAGCCATTCCCAGTGAAGACTCCATCACGCTCTCCGGGCTCCTTGTATCGATCGCCCGCAGGTCCCTTTCAGTGGCGCTGTAGTAGTGGTCGACGGTGTAGGTTGCCGTCTCGTACACCGTCCCCCGAAAGACGTCAGAAATTTTCTCCAGGGCCTGGGGGTCCACCAGAATGCGCACCTCGGGGGTTGCGGTTGCCAAAATCCCGGGCTCCGCCCCCATATCCCGAACAAAGGCCGGAGCTCGTGGAGGGGACGGGGGCATCTTCTCCACTGCGGCAGGAGGCGGAGGTACCTTGGCCTGGGCAGCTGGGGTCTGGTCTTTCCCCTTTGCAGGGGACTTGGTTGGGGTCCCAGCGGCTTCCTTCACCACCCGGAGCTTCTTCATTTTGGGCCCAGAGGCTCCAGCAGAAGAGTTCCCTCCGGTGAACATAGCTCGCAGGTCTCTGTTCCCGAGCTGAGACATTTCCTCTGGCAAAACAAAGACAACATTAGTATACAAGTAAGCATTTATGCAAGAATAAAAATAAGGAGGAAAAAGCGGAACTCAAGTATATATATTGAAATGGATCCTACCCCTCGAGCTAGAAGAGGAATCTATGGTCACGACCATCGGCCCCGGAGCTCCTGCGGGGGAATCTAAGACAATGACTTCGCGAGCTGGAACAGGTTCTGGGTTCGGATATGGTTCGGGACTAGACTCTTCTACATACTGCCTAAGACCCGGAGCTACAGTACCCTCCCAAAGAGAGGGCCACGATCAGAGATTAGTCCCATACTCCTCAAAGAGGGCCGACCTAAAGCTAAGGTTTTGCCTACGACTATAGTACCCCTAGGGCGGCTACTTTCGTAATCCAGCACGAGCCGGTCGACACACTGGAGTAGGGTCACGTTGAGGTCGGGGTTGTTTCGATGGCGTTGGACGGGCTGGTTGGGATTAAACCTAGCTAACCGAGGATCGGCGGTGGCCCTATCTAAGCCCCTAAACATGTAAGGATTACCTTGCCCAGAGGGACTTGCGGCTGCTCCGGACCGGATCCTCTCCTCGTCCGTTCTTTGGGCAACCTCCAGCGCCCGCTTCTTCCTCGTCCTTACGAAGGGCACCTCGTCCTCCTCGTCCTCATCCTCTCCTTCCCCTGCGGCCTCCTCCTCGAGGATGGGCCTCATCTCGCGAGCTGAGGGAAGCCCCCGGGGTCTCCTCAGGGCCAAAGTCTGGCCCGAAGAGATCAGTTTGCACGCAAACATCGTCTCGTCTGTCCCGAGCTGGCGATAGTCCTTTTCACTGGGGGCAAACCCGCCAGTGTCTCGTACTAACTCCCGAGGATCACAGACTTGTCTGTCCTCGCGAAAATGGTTGCAGAATTGTTCTAAGTCAGAAACTGATAAAGGGGAGCTAACCAATACTTAACTTACGAGCTAAGAGTAAAAGGCACTTACGAGGACGGTTGAAGTAATGAAGTTCGCAATTGCGAAACCCCTTGGACATAAAGAACTGGTCTTTGAAGTCATTGGGGTGGCTAGGCAGCTCGATGACTGCAGCCGTGTTTGGGAAGCGGGTCAGGTAGTAGAACCCATCGCCTCGCCCCCGCTGCTCCGGGCTGGCCTTGAGGCAGAAAAAATATAAGATGTCCACCGGAGTGTGGACCTCCCATTCCTGTTTCAGGAACATATATCTCAACCTCGCCAACAAACGGTAAGAGTTGGGGGGGGGGGGGAGCTGGAAAGGAGCCAACTTCACGTAGTTGAGGAAGTCGGCGAAGTATTGGTCCAGCGGGAGGAAGGCCCCAGCCTTGAAGTGCTCATCACTCCAAGTCGCGTATTCCTCGTCGAGCGGCGCGTAGCTCCGCTCACCTTCTAGGGGAGGTCGGGCGATCAGGACGCCCCTCCCCAGCTCAATGTTGTGGGAGAGGAATATTTTATTCACTCTCCCCTGGTCGGTGATCTTCGAGACAATCCTCTCGACCTCGAAAAAAGCATCGGGCGCCACCTCGAGCTCATGCTCCACGGTCGGCCCAAAGACGGGGATTGGGGAGTCTGTCATCGCCTCCTTTCCTTTAGACTGTTGGGAGGACGAGCTGCCTGCAGTCTTCTTAGGAGCGTTCTTCTTGGGTCCCATCTGGTCACCTAGCGAACAAAAGAAGAAATTTTAGAAAGGGCGACCTAAACATAAGAAAGAATCTGAAGAGAAGTGTTTCCTTTGCACGGGCTGAGGTAAGCTCAACCCGTGGAGAGTGAGACCACGTGGTTCTATGAACACGCGCCTGTGCTCCCAACAGATCCCTGATTACTCGGAATTCGTGTGTTAGGAGGGCCAGGATAAAAGTTTGTCTTGGAAGGAAAGTTTCAGTAAGCAAGAAGTGCAGAACCGCCTGTGAAGCTTGTCCCCTAAGCTACCCGGTTTTGCACCCAAAATGTTGGATATTTTAAATAAGCATACCAAAAAAAATCCTACCCAGAAAATTTCCCCAGAAAAACGCACCCTATGAACCATGCTCCTAAATGGTTTTCTTCTACAATCGATGCCCTAAAATAAAAACCTACACCCTCCATACACACAAAAACCAGCAGAATATTGCATGCAGCTACAATACTACTATTTACCTAGGCTACAGTGAAAAGAAAATTTAAAGCATGCACAATCAGAAAACTTACGAAATGTTTTGCTATGGGGGAGATGAAGGGGTCGTCTGAGTTGGGGCCTCGACGGGATAACTGGTACCAAAGCCTCGAAGGAGCCCTTGCACCCGATCTTCTGGAATGCTGGGAACGGTAAACGGGAGAAAAAGAGGATTTTTTGAGGGTGAGAAGAGAGAAGAAGATGGGAAATTTAGAAAATTTTCAAATAAACGGGTGGCCCATGCGTAAGGTGGCCACCATTTTTATATACGTGAAAGGCCACATGAGGAGGGCTGTTGGATTGCCCTGATGTGGGATCCATGGCTCTCCACTCGAAAGGCGAAACGACGGCTGAGTATAGGCTAGGCCATTTAATGCGGTTCTTGGAAGACGTACCGTCACCAACCACGATGCTCCACGTATTCGGCACCTGCGTAATAAGTGGAATATGGAGAGTCCATGGAGAAGCCTAAAAGCCCTCACTGGGCCCCAGATGATGTCGTGTGCCACGAGCAGAGGCTTGGGGGGCACATGTACACCCTGATTTTCCACGGGCTATTAGCGAGCTGAGATATGGCCTAATTTTATCAGCCACGTGGATACCACATGGCCGGAGCTGCTGTCGTCAGGTCCTACCTCTTTACCTCGAGGTAACCAAAGGTTTACCAGGATTATTTAAGGGCCGAGTCAGGAAAATAAAGACCGCAGGTCAAGAAGGCATCCAACTCGAGGCACGAGCTGGAGTTGGAAGCTGTGACCCTTTATAAAGTCAACCACACAATATAAACGTGCATATATCAGACATCACGTGTCTGATATATACCTGAATTCTCGGACACGCCGCATGAACGTGCGTGTTCAGGCACCCACGGTTGGGTTGGGCCGTGCAGCCCATTATCCCCCTTACCTATTGATTAGACCACACTTCATTTGTCAGGTTTTAGGAATTAATCATGAATGTCACAGAAGTGACATGATGGGTCAGAAGGTCACGGGATGACCCCCCTTACCAACTCCCAAGTGCCCTCTCCTATAAATATGGAGACCCTGGGAGTTGCAAAGGGTTGGATTCTATTGTGTAACGAAATACCTTGTAAAGAATACCAGAAATATAGCAATAATATTGGCTGGTGGAGTAGAAGGATTTTAACCTTTGAACCACCTAAAAACGTAATTGTGTCATCAATCCATTTAAATATCATTCACCTGTTTCGGTTCATTATTAATCACTAATTTCTTTCTCTTATTTTCTTAATTACCTGTTGGCGAAGAACTGTGTCAATAGAAGTAATCGGTTACTACCAC
Source organism: Humulus lupulus (assembly GCF_963169125.1). Classification (NCBI taxonomy): domain Eukaryota; kingdom Viridiplantae; phylum Streptophyta; class Magnoliopsida; order Rosales; family Cannabaceae; genus Humulus; species Humulus lupulus. The sequence continues at coordinate 44,173,482 of NC_084800.1, read as the reverse complement.
ATTACTAAAAAATCTAAATTTATTTGTATAGTGGTAATCGATTATTATTTAAAATGAAATTAAATGACATATATACATCTCCAACAATATCCAAAACATACATATGTATAATGACATAACCCAAACATCATCATCACCACAATTAGTGAAAGTCATTCTCATTACCTCATATTTGAATGTATAAATAAAATTAATATAATAACAATAATAATACATCCATATATATATATAAATGTGTACTATTTTATAATCTTATATATATGTATATACATATAAAAATAATAATAGCAATAATATATGTATATATATAATGGAAGAAATTATATAGTTATATGTATACGATTAATTGTATATATATGTGTACATATATTTGTTATCCCAAAATTTGAAAAGGATGATGTGGCAGTAAAATTGACACGTGGCATGGATTAGTTGGGTGATCTGGCTTAGCAGTAGCCCAATGCATCAGTGAAGAATTTGGACTGCTTGAGAGATGCCATAGTCAAGTCAAATACACCCGAGGAGAATACTTGGGCTAAAGTGTGCTTGGCTCGGACCCTTGTCCGAGAAGCCTAAGTGTTTGGTTCAAACCCAAGTCTAAGGAGCTTAAAGGATGGGTTTGGACTTTGGCTCGAGGGACAGAAGTAGCAGGTCCGATCGGACCTTAGCTTGAGGAGCCCCTAGATGCTTGGCTCGGACCTATCCGAGGTGAGTTTCCAAGTGCTTGGCTCGGACCTGTCCGAGGTAAGCTTCCAAGATGTTTGGCTCGAACATGTCCGAGGTGAGCTTCCAAGATGGTTGGCTCGGACCAAGTCCGAGGAGAGGTCCCATGCATGCCAAGGGATGGACTTAGATTTTGGCCAAGGAGAGGCCACAAAAGGTTCGATCGGACCTTAGTTGGAGGAACCAAGTGCTTGGCTCGGACCTATCCGAGGTGAGCTTCCAAGATGTTTGGCTCGGACATGTCCGAGGTGAGATTCCAAGATGGTTGGCTCGGACCAAGTCCGAGGAGAGGCAAGGGTGATTGCCTCGGACCCTAGTCCGAGGAGAAGGCAAAAATAGGTCCGATCGGACCCTAGTCCGAGGAGCCAAATTACTTGGCTCGGACCTTAGTCTGAGGTATGCTCAAAGAGGTTGGCTCGAACCATGTCCGAGGAGAGCCAATGCATGTGGCTCAGACCTTGGTCAGAAGACGATCTTCATCAACAGACAAACTAGACTACGTCAAATTCCCGGAAACTACTTCAGTAAGAATCGGTCTGGGCACCGCGGGAATCTCTCATTCCTCACTCAAATTGAGGAATATGTTGTATTTTAATTATTTCTTGTAATTTAAATATAATATGAATAATAAAATATCCTTATCTGAAGGGGATATCAGTTGAGGATCCCAAGCCTATAAATAGAGGGTTGGTGGGATCGTAAAAGGACTTTTGGCAAATTGAGAATTGGTCTGAGTTCTAGAGAGAGAAAATATGTTTTTCTTAAGAGAATCCCTTTTTGTATTCTTGAATATTTACACTTAAGAAACTCAGTTGACACTGGTTCATCTGATATTGAGTGTGAATAGAGTAATAAAATCTCCAAGTGGATTAGGCCATTACCGACTGATCGGGGCTGAACCACTATAAAATTTCTTGTGTTATTTACTTTCATTGATTAAACTGTCTGTTGTCGTTTACATTCTCTTGAAGACTTGTTGTTATTGACGTTCTCACGTCGTTGACTAAAAACACAGTCAACAATATTATTAACCTAAATATAATTAAAAAAATATAATAATAAAAATATCCCGTAATTAAAAAAAAACCAATATTGAAATTTTATATCAAGTATATGGTATATTTTAATAAAATTAGAAAAACATGGGAAAAAAATTCCATAAAAATGTAAATAAATAAATAAATTATGTCAGGGAAAAAAAGCCATATTTATTAAAGTTTTACAAAAAATCCCATATTTCATGTAATTTCATTTATTTTTATTATATTTGGTTTCTATCTTATTATACACATTGATGGTATCTAATTTTGTACCGTTATATATACATTTTAATAATAGTATATAATTTTGTTAGCATAGTGTATACATTTTTTAGTAATAATTTTGTAAGTTTTGTTGGTATATTATTTTTCAACTCAATATATATTTTGGTATGATATATTATTCAACAACTCATAAAAAACGAAAAAAATTCAAAATAACTTTAAAATAAAAACTAATTAAACAAAACTAAGGGAACTCTCACAAATGGAAACAACTTTATGGAATAAACAGACATCCAGGTAATTTTCTAGCCAAGCGATCTATTGGATAAAAAATGGTATATTACAAGTGAACAATATGCTCTTATTTATAGAGTTTTAAGACATCATTTGAATTTCAAATTCCACTAACCCCATGACTCTTACCAATGTTTAATTGGATGTTTATGGAATTAAAATGAACATTTAGGAGTTACTTGGGATGTTAGAATCATTCAAATTGTACAAAATTGAAAAAAAATCAGCTGTCAGCACCCCTAGCGGCGTTCAGGAGTATCAGTGGCCGCGACCACTAACCTCTGTCCCCCAGGCTGCGGCCAGGGATAATTAATGGGCGCGACCATAGTGCAAATTTCAACCTTCAAATTTCAGTTTAAAAAAAAAAATGTCACAATCTCTTCCCACGTAATTTTGTAAACTCCATACACCTAATGAGAGTTAAAAATATGTCTGACTAGTGGTGAAAAATGCACATTTGTTGATTTTAATTGTCAAAATAAATTAAGTTTTAATTAATAGTTTCATGGAATTAATATGATTTATTTTATAAATGAAAATATTTTATTAGAATTTAATTTATTGTTATTTTGTAGGAATTAAACTGCATTTTGGGAAAATATTGTAGGAATTAAACTGATTTATTGTTATTGTTATTGTTATTTTATAGGGAAAAAGAAAGAAGAAATAAATAAATAAAATTGAAGAAATTATGAAAAGTTGGTATTTTTGCAAAATTGAAGCCCAAAATTAGGCCCAAATCAGCCCAGGCCCACCTGGTTTCTTTCTCCACATCCAGCGCCACGTGGCGCCTTGCTCGCGCGCCACTTGTCTTCTACATCCCTTGACTCCTTCACGTTGAAGCTTCACTCCCAGCCTCCAAGGTCCAAATACAACCCAACTTCTCCAGCCGTTGACCCGGTCAACCTTCAGCATCACCAAGGCCCATCTGCCTTCAATCCTCCTTCAGCCACACGCACACCCAAGCTTCTCACACACGAAGGCCCAAGCAGTCCCAGCCAGCGCCTACGTGGCGCCTTCCCATTGGCTGGGAGTGGGTCAAAACCCCCATCTGCCACCAGCCACTTTCAACCAATATTTTGTGGGTATTGGACTTTGCAAAATTACCATTTTGAGCTTTAAAGCTCATATTTTTTTTGTGCTTTTGAAAAAGGGTATTTTGACCATACACTAAAATAACTAGGATAATATTAATAATAAGATTTGATTTTTCAAAATCATATTTTATTATTAATATTTCAGATTTATTTTGTAAACCTCAAATTGTTGTTTAATTTCTTTTTAGTCATTTTCTCCCTCTATAAATAGGGACTCATTCTCTACATCTTGTATGTAATTTTTAGGTAGCAAAACTCTACCAAATTTTAGTCTCATCTCTCATATTTTCTCTCTAGAATTTTATGAGAATGTCTAGCATAATAGGCTAACCTTCTTGGGAAGGTTAGGATGATCCTATATGCACTATAACTTTGTTTGGTATTTTTGATTCACGATGTAGTTAAAGTTTATATATTTGAGTGATTTATTTTCTTTCATCTCTATTTCTTCATCTTGTTATCTATATTTATGTTTACTAATAGTATATAGATTTTGTCAAGCACTTTCTATGTATTATCAAATTAGTGAAAATAATATAGATAATATATTTATCATTTTCTCCATCTCATCCATATATATTTACTTTTGCTAAAATCTATATAAAATTAGTCATGCTCTTTCTATGTATTTTATAAATGGTAAAAATAATATTTGTGTTAGGTTTTATGTCCAATCTTTTATTGCATTATTGTCAATGGTATAATGTCATTTTTAGATTTCTCATAAGATTTATCTCATCTTTCCACGGTAAAGAATAATAATCACTTGAATACATTTTTATAAAACATATTTGTGCTTTAATATTAAATATTCCAAATGAATAGTTGGGATGTGAACTTCTCATTTGTGTAACTTTTTGTAAATCAAATATCCAAATAAGTAAGTATGCATATTGGTGACTCTTGATCCTTCCTATTTGTTACCTATTATTGCATCACACTTTATTCTATCTTTATTTCTAATCTTTAAATTTCAAAAACAACAAAAATATCACTTGTTCTATTTTCTTCATATTATTTATCTCTAAATTTTATTTATTGATTAACTTTATTTCTTTGCCTCATTGTGGAATCGACTGCCCGATCTATACTACAACCACCGCTAAGTGGAAGTCACATTTTGGGTGTTAAACAATGTCTCTAACAATCATATTATATAATGACTTTGTGAAATCCAAACTCAAATGTGTAATATAAATCTAAACTCAAATGTGTAACATATAATCTACACATTATTGGTTCAGAATCTGTAAACTATTTTTGAATTTTAAAAAACTGAATATGTGATTAATAGAGAATCTGAAAATATAAAAAAGTAATAAATTTGTAGAATTTTATAATATAATAATTTAAATTTGAAAAAAATATAAAAATAATTTTTTTTATTTTATAACTAAAATTAAAATTAATATTTAGATTGAGAATTTAAAAATAAATAACTAATCAAATATACATGTCTTCTACCCATATTTAATGGTATGTTAAGTATGTTAGAATTGTACAAAACTGAAAAAAAAAAAAGGGACAACTTTTCTTTAGTTTATGTTTGGCCATGTAGTTACTTGCAGTCAGCAAGAAAATAATGGAATTGTAAATTTACGAGAAAGGAAGCGAAAAATTATGAAGGGAGGAAAAGATCAGTCGGGGCATTTTCGGCATTGAAGTGCTCGGGAACCCCAAATTATTTGGCGCCAATTTCTCAGCTCACTATATAAAATAAATATTACATTTCCGCCTTGGCCACAGGTTTCTTTTCTCAACTTCTGGAAAAATGCAGCGTCAGAAGACGATCCTCTCTTTCTTCCAGAAACCCGCGCCGGCCAACCTAAGCTCCGGCAGACAGCTTGTCTCTCAAGTTCCGGTGACGGAATCGGCTTTGGAAATCATAGGAACCGACACTCCGCCGGAGAAGGTGCCTCGTCAGATTTTTCCAGCCAGTTATGTCGCAAATGAGAGCAAAACCGATTCTTCATTGTTCTCGAGTATTATGCATAAGTTTGTGAAGCCCAATGAGAGGGAGAAGTTCCCCCAAAGGTAAACATTTTAGGATAACGGATGTATTTAGGGTTTTACTGTGATTTTTCCACCTTTGCTGGTCTATTTGTTATTGTTGATTCTTGCTTTCTGTTTATAGTCAGTATAGAAATGAGAATAATACGCCGGAATGAAACTTATGTTGAATACAGAATAATACGAGTGATAATATGGGCATAAAACTCCGAGTCTGGGAACTCAGTAACAAACCATCCAGAGTCCGAATTCGTTATTGGATACGGAATCGTTTCCAATGCCTTTTTTTCTTTTTCTTTTTTTTTTTAAACTCTATCTGTTGGTCACGAGAGTTCTGCTGTTTACTGTATGATTGATCTTGGTAAATGACATTTACGTGGTCCTGGGATGTTTAAGTAGATGTGCCTCTGGTACAGTACTCTATCCGTGTATATGAGTTTGCATTTTGAATGTAATTTTATTTATGTGATATTTCCAGGAACAAGCCACATGGCAGCTGCGTGGACATTTGTATGGGCTCTGAACAGTCTAATGAACCCAAACAATTGTCTAAACCGGGATTGGCTACTCAGCCTTCAGGAGAGATAGGTGTTGTGAAATCCAATGGGAACGCTGATCAAAGTTGCATCGTTCATGTTGGAAGTGATGACGATATCCTTGGACCAGAAACGCCAGGAACACAACGTTTTGTTCCACGATTGAAGCGAATTCAAGATGATGATCCTGCATCCAAGGATAAGTATGACAGATTGCTGGGTTCTAGCAAAAAGCTAAAACTCTCAGAGGAATCAACAGGTTTGAATAAGAATCATTGGGAAATATCTGACACGGCCAGCAAGTTTGAGTGGCTTGATCCATCTCGAATCAAAGATGCTAACGGGAGGAAGCGTGATGACCCTCTTTATGATAGCACAACACTTTATATACCTGCTGACGCATTGAAGAAAATGTCTGCATCACAAAAACAATATTGGAATGTCAAATGCCAATATATGGATGTCATGCTTTTCTTTAAAGTGGTCAGTTAATCCTGCCTTTTTTTTCGTGCGAGTATTGCTATATGTTTATTTGGCTGATTTTATACTCATGCATTAAACAAAGGCATAAATCATACTATCAAATGCAGGGAAAATTTTATGAACTATACGAACTAGATGCTGAAATAGGTCATAAAGAGCTTGATTGGAAAATAACATTAAGTGGAGTTGGAAAATGCCGGCAGGTATCAAACATTAACTTCTCTTGCTTTAAACTACCTAAATTTATTAGCTTATGGATATTACCTGAATGTAATTTGCATGCATTGAATATTTTGTTTTGTTTGTTTAGGTTGGTGTCCCTGAAAGTGGTATTGATGATGCTGTTCAGAAGCTGGTTGCACGTGGGTAAGATAATGATCCATTAGTTTCTAAAATAATTGCAATTACTTTGAGACAAGTACAAGATTAACAAGTTACTTTATGCGATTGCATGTAGACTAAGCACTATTTGGTTGGTGCCATTTTGATGTTTGAGTTATAATCTTATCATAAGACGTCTTATAAGAGAGCAAAAGCTGTTGGTGGAAGCACAATCTTTGATTGTTAATGTGTTTTACACTGCTTTTACATGTAATATGATGATTTTTAAAAAAAAAAAAAGAAAATAGAAAAAAGAAAAAATAATTTTGCTTTTACTTTTACTTTTTGAAGGCATAAAGTTGGCCGAATTGAGCAGTTGGAAACATCTGGAGAATCGAAGGCTAGAGGTTCAAATTCTGTAAGTTTAATAGGCCGAATAAGAGGCAGATCCCTGTGTCCAAAGCTTCTGTTTATTTGGTTTTATAATTCTAATAACTTGCTTTTTCATAGTTTGCACTTGTAATTATGATCTTGCGTTCTGGTCGTGGTCAAAGCCAGTTCCTGTACTACAAACTTTTCAACTAAAATATAATAATAGATAAAAACTATGTAAACTTCGAAAGATAGCTAGTTAATTGCTCTGCATTCTCTTGTATCATGTTTCTTACATAACTGCTAAGTATTACTTTCTAATATATACTTTCAGGTAATATCAAGAAAACTAATTCAGGTGGTCTCACCATCAACTGCAAGTGATTGTAATTTAGGTCCTGATGCTGTTCATCTTCTTGCGATAAAAGAGGTTTGTTACCTCAGTTTTCTTCATCTATGAATGACCACAGGTGAACTCAAATCTGGAATTGTTTTGTCATATTATGTTATACAGACAGGTCACTTCTTAGAAAGCTTCTTTGCATTACTATCCATGTCCTTTCAATTTTGTTGTTTGAATCTATATTTGTGATAATTAGTGGCAAGTTAACAGGTAATATCAAAAGGTTATTTTTGAACAGATAGACATATGTGTTTTATATTTATCTTCCCCATAAAAGTTGCGAGGCTGAAAATTCTAGCATATTGCTAGCTCATAAAGAATCAAATTGAAATCTCATAGGAGCTAACCATGGGATGATCACTTGACCTACTCCTGTAGAAGTTGAACAATTTGGACTCCTAGATAAAATAGTCAAAGCAATGGTTTAAGGGACATTAAACCAACTGTGTCTGAAGCAGAAAAGATATTTAAGAACTCTTTTCATAGTACTTTTGCAACTTTGACACGTGGGAAGAAAAGCTAGAAATTCTATGAATTTTCCTATAAAGTTAGTCCTGATTAAAAAATGCTTTTCATCTTATGGGTGTTAAATAAGTAATTTATATTAAAACTTCTTGTAAGTTATAACTTTGTTCCATATTCTCTTCGATGTGACATGAAAGCAGCTGACAACTATTAACAGTATGTGTATGAATTGAATTGCATCTTCAGGGTAACTCCGAGCTGGAAAATGGGTCAACTGTGTACGGTTTTGCTTTTGTAGACTGTGCTGCTTTAAAATTTTGGGTTGGTTCCATCAAAGATGATGCATCCTTTGCTGGTTTGGGGGCTTTAATGATGCAAGTATGTTCTGCTACCATTCTGCATACTGTCTACATTGTCAGTCAAAGTTTCAAAAATTGAATTAATTCTCTCTTTTGGATTTGACTGTAGGTGTCACCTAAAGAAGTTTTGTATGAAAGCAGAGGTGAAACTTTTGCCCCCCACCCCCAACAATCATCAATCCCTTAACTCTTTTTTCCTTATTTTGGTTGTTTTAAGTCATTTTTGAAGTTTTAATGAAAGTTTAAATGTATAATTGAGAATATAGAATTTGAATTTCTGCAGGGTTGTCCAAAGAAGTTCAGAAAGCGCTCAGAAAGTACTCTTTAACAGGTCATTAATCACCTCTCTTCTAATTTTACAGATGTTGTGCTTATACATGGACATATCCATATTGTAAAGTTCAAATATTTCACTAAACAAATATTTTTCTCGTTTAAATTTGTCTTCTAGCACTCAGTTCAGTGTGTTATATAAGACATATATCTTCTTGTACGTACAGATATGTTCATTACCTAGCAGTACTTGTACTTGTGTGCTAATACATTAAAATAAATTTAGTGTAATTAGTTAATTTATATCTAAAGCACATGTTTTGAAAATATAAGAATGTTGTCCTTCTATTTTGAAACTTGTAATTAAGATCAATAGAATTTTGTCTTGCAGGTTCTTCAGCTCCACAATTGACTCCAATGCAGTCAGCTACTGATTTTGCAGATGCTTCTGAAGTAAGAAGCTTAATTCAGTTGAAAGGTTACTTCAAGGGGTCTTCAAATATGTGGGATCATTCTCTTGGCAATGTGATGCATCATGATATAACCTTATCTGCTCTTGGTGGACTTATCAATCATCTATCTAGATTGATGGTGAGTTTTGCCTTTTTTGCTTTTATGTGTAGTTGCTTAATGCAACCAGACCAATACCTTTCGCTGGCATTGAATAATTTGTATTCAATGATGTATCTGTTGTCGTTTTCATACAGTTAGATGATGTTTTACAAAATGGGGATGTATTACCATACCAAGTGTATAGGGGTTGCCTCAAAATGGATGGACAGACACTGTTAAATCTTGAGATTTTCAATAACAATGCCGATGGTGGTACTTCTGGCAAGTGCTTCTTATACTCTTTATTTTTTAGCATAATCTTCATTTGACATAATTCCTATTTCTTTGATTCAGGGCTATACATTGCTGAAATTTATATGATAATTGAATTTTCAGGTACATTATACAAATATCTTGATAATTGTGTGACATCATCTGGCAAGAGGCTTTTAAGGAGGTGGATCTGCCATCCACTGAAAGATATTGACAGAATAAATTATAGGCTTAATGCTGTTGAAGCTCTAATGCAACATTCAGAAATTATGCTAGTTATTGCTCAGTATTTTCGCAAGCTTCCAGACTTGGAAAGGTTGCTTGGACGGATTAGGGCTAGTGTTAAGTCATCAGCTACTCTGTCAGTGCCTGTATATGGAAAAAAAGTGCTGAAACAGAAAGTAAGTCTTCTCTAATTTGAGAAGGTTTTTCTTGATAGATAAGTGTGTTAACTTTCTTGTGCAAGAAGATTTCACCCCAGATATCCATTTAAGTTTATTAAAATCATTTTAACCCCACTCTCCCTAGCTAGCCACCCCCAAAACTCCATTTTTCTGTTGGATTTTCAATAAATGAATATATGGTAACTCTAATTTCAATTTTACTTTGTTTTTTCTTATTTTTTATTAAATGGTAACTCCAATTTTAGTAGGGTTTGGAAAATGCTTTGGATTAAGTGTATCTTGTATTATAGTTTTGGTGATCTTGTTAGTTATGGTACAAGTAAAGTTTTCTTGCTCGAGTGTAATGTGTATTCATTAAAATCTCACCACATTAAATCACAAGTATGTCTTCTTGTTTATATTTCTGTTCGATTTTTACTTTTCTTCTTGTTCAAATATTGTTAATTCATTTCATGTTTTAACTGATGCATAGTGCAGTAACTGAGTTTTTATGACGTATGATAAATGATATCTTCTTTTTTCTAATAGGTAATGCTATCATTTATATTTTCATAATAAAATCTTTTTGTGTGGTGCAGGTTAAAGTATTTGGGACTCTAGTGAAAGGTCTCCGGGTTGGCTTTGATTTGTTACTGTTATTAGAGAAGGAAAGACATGAGTTTTCTCTTTTGTCAAAAAATTTTAGTCTTCCTCTTTTGAGTGGAAGTGGTGGGCTTGATCAATTTCTTTCCCAATTTGAAGCAGCTGTAGATAGTGACTTCCCTAATTACCAGGTCTTTTTTTTTTCTGATTAATTCTTTGTTTTTATGTTGTTCAAACTAAGATTTCCAATTGTCTTTTTTGATTAGCAGCTGAATACGCTATTTGTAAGTCGCTGTTTCTCTACTTTTGTACTGCATGTAACTTCTCTTGATGTCTATTAAAATGGAGTTGGTAGCATTAAGTAATATTAAGTTTTACTTCTGGCAGAATTCACCCAATATTTTCTAAAAATACCAATTTGTTGAAAATCATATTTCTACACCTCAATGACTTGTCTTTCTCATGAACTGGTTCCTTTTCTATTTGAAATTATAGTAAGGATTCATTAAGCCTGTGTTTTTGTACTTACTATTGTTACCTTAGCTACTGCAGATGTTATTTTGTATGTTCAATTTCATAAATGCATATTTTAGCATTAACAACTGGGTGACTCTCTGTACAAGTTACTGACACTGTCTTTGGTTTTGACACCAGAATCATGATGTAACAGATAGAGATGCGGAAATTATCTCTATTCTGATTGAGCTATTCATTGAGAAAGCGAGTGAATGGTCCCAAATTATTCATGCTATCAACTGCATTGATGTGCTAAGATCCTTTGCAGTTACAGCTAGCTTTTCTAGTGGGACAATGTCAAGACCTGTCATTTTGCCTCCAACAAAAAATGCGACTTCAAATGAAGAAGCCAGACATCCTATACTTAAAATTAAAGGGTTGTGGCATCCATTTGCCTTTGGAGATAATGGACGAGTGCCTGTCCCAAATGATGTAGTCCTTGGTGAGGATGCAAATGGCTATTGCCCACGCACTTTGTTATTAACCGGACCTAATATGGGTGGTAAATCAACTCTCTTGCGTTCCACCTGTCTAGCTGTTATACTGGCTCAGGTTTTCTTTCTTGACTTTTCTTTGTCCATATTTCTTATATCTAACCTGGTCTCTGTTTGTCTTGTTTAGAAAGGTTGACCATTGGCATGAGCTAATATTTAGTTATTCCTCGTACTAAAATTTTGATTCTTTGATGTTTTGCAGCTGGGCTGCTACGTGCCTGGTGAAATGTGTGTTCTCTCACTTGTGGATACTGTATTTACACGGCTTGGTGCAACTGATCGAATCATGACAGGCGAGAGTAAGTTCTTGTTTTGTAAAATTGAGTTCATTGTTTAGGTGGTGGACCCCCAGACCTCCCCTTTACGATTTATATTTCATACCTGTCCTAGTCTTTATTACATTCTCTTGTTTATGGGGTTTATTTTGAAAACAATGACAACTTTTGTTAGGTACCTTCTTTATTGAGTGCACAGAAACAGCATCGATACTTCACCATGCAACTCAAGATTCTTTGGTTATTCTTGATGAGTTGGGCCGAGGAACAAGCACCTTTGATGGATATGCCATTGCCTATGCTGTAAGATTACTTTCTTCTAACCATTGCATGAGGTTATATAATTTTCAAAATTCATCTAGGTCTTGTACATCTTTTGCTTTACATAACGTATTATGTAAGCTACTGATTTATTCTCCTATTAAATGGAACATGCATATGCACACGGACAAATACATTCAATGTAAGCATAGATCATGATTTTTGCTCAATGGGAAAAGAGCACGTCTTCTACCATCGTTTGATGAAATTTAAGCAATTAATTAACACCAGTTTGGACAATGATATGGCAGTCACTGAAAATATAAGCCCACATTTGTTTCAGGTATTTCGACATCTCATTGAAAAAGTCAATTGCCGATTACTCTTTGCAACTCACTACCACCCACTGACAAAGGAATTTGCTTCTCACCCACATGTCCTCCTCCAACACATGGCCTGCTCTTTCAAGCCCAAATCTGAATCATTTTCCCAGAATGAGGAGCTTGTTTTTCTATACCAGCTCACCTCAGGAGCCTGTCCAGAGAGCTATGGCTTGCAAGTGGCAACTATGGCCGGAATCCCGGAGAAGGTGGTCAATGCTGCTTCAAAGGCTGGCCGAGAAATGAAGAAATCAATAGTTGGAGATAGCTTTAAGTCTAGTGAAGGGAGAGCAGAGTTCTCAACTCTCCACGAGGAGTGGTTAAAGAGTCTAATGACTGTCTCACTGATTGGAAATTCTGGTTCTCCTGATGAAGAAGATGATATTTTTGACACGTTGCTTTGCTTGTGGCATGAGCTAAAGAGCTCGTATAGGTCGGGGCAAATAAAGTGAAAAGGCACGTGTCTTGTCTCTTTTTTTAAAAAAATGTAAATTTGTAGATCTGATTAATTACGAGTATTATGTAAGTTAGCTTTGATATGGGAATCATAATCCTACTACCATGCCTTTGTCTTGTTCGTGAGAGATGAATTCGTATCTGTGGGAGGGTTTGGAAAGAAAAAAAAATCATTTGCAAAAGACTTAAGCTCCTTCCTGCTTTCCCCACATCATCCGATTCCCAGGCGAACACCTGAATCATGCTTTATTTTCCCTCTAATTGATCCTAAATTCGGAAGTCGTTAAGCTTTTGGTACGATCAGCCGTTTCTCACGTTTTCCATCATTAGAAAGAATGGAAGAATCTCGTTCCCTTGGTGTAAAGTGAATATGAGCGAAATCTCTCAAGACTATCGAACAACGCTGAATTGAAAACATATAAAGCAAGACTTCAATTGCATGATGATGCTTTAATCAAACTTGGGCGTTATTTAATTTTCTCAGCTGCTGGGATAGGGCGAATGTTTAGGGCATCAGTTGAGGAAGAAGAAACGGTTGGCTTCTGTTGGGATCTAATAATGGCCATTACTTTGGCCAATCTGCATAGGTTTCAAATTAATCAGCTCTCCACTTGTTATCAGAAGACATCCCGAAACTAATGAACAAGGAGTTGAGACTTTAATCATCTTGATATCTGCTTTTAGTTTTCTTGCTCTCAGAAAGTCCATTGGCAAGCACAGTAAGTCATCTAGTCCTGTGGCACAGAAGGAACTGCTCAGAGATAACAAGTAACAATTTCAGCATGATAATCAATGCAGTAAATCTTCATTCAACAACTTGATAGGTACTAGCTCGTTGAACTTAATGAGTTTGTTCATCAAACTAGGCAAAGCCCTTAGAAAAACTAGTTTGACTCGGAGAGAAGAGATAAGAAACGCTGCGGTTATGGCTCTACAGAAGAGTTTTATGCTTGGTCAGGAGCTTGAATTCATGTCAAACAACTGTATATTGCTTCAACCTTGTGATCTTTGCCATGGTAGATGATTTGCATGAGAAGATGTTCGAGTACTCGAGAAGAAAAAATGCAGTGGGAACTAGAAGCATGGAAGGGACTCTATTTGTTGCAATTGAGCTTTTAACTGAAGTCTTTTTGGAGTAGATGACACAGATTTCGAACAGCACTGGGGTTCAACCGTTTTTGGTTGGTAGTTTCGAGAAGAATAGATTCTTATACGAAGGCTGATTTGGGCTAGAGTTGCCTAGCTAGAGTTGTTCTGGACTTGTAAGAAAGATGATTACATAGATGGAGACAGGGATTTTGGTTCGGAGGGTAGATGATGATCTATGGGAGATAACTTGTACTCAGATGCAATTGATAGCTACTTGGATTAAAGATGAGTTATTTCCTGAAGAAAGTCTTTAATAGAAATTTTTGCTATGAAAAAAAAGCCAGTTTGAATAGTGGTTTCTCTTTTCCTTTGCTTGAGCATACCACCCAGAAAAAAAAAAGAATCAACGTTAATAATACCGATCAATCACAATTAAGTTAATTATTATTATTTTTACTTCAGATCAACTTTACTTAATCTTTTTCTTTAATCAAACTCAAAATTCATTAAAGGGTGGCCTAAATTATTTTATAGGCGCCCAAACACAATCATTAAAATGGTTTCAAGTTACTTTTGCAGACACATGTATATGTATGTTTTCGGAATTTTCTTTTTTCATTCCGTATGTATGTTTCGTATGGATATTATAATGTTATTTTGTCCCTTCTTGTCTTGCAAATTAATCCAACATGTCATTTAGACAAGCTCCTTTTAAGTAGCTAAATTACAATATTTAACTCACGGGAAACATACTTGCTTTTGCTTTTGATTATGGTGACATTTCTTTGTTACCCATTCACTTTTTTTTTCCCTAATATATATCTATATAGAGAGAGAGAGAACAGAAAACCTAGCAGCTTAGCATTTCACGGCCTAATTATTATTATTATTATTATTTTATTATGTCCACTAGAGTAGTTACAACAAACATAATTACCATTTCCGAGGACCGTAATTTTCTTTTGCTAAAAAAATCAAAAGAAGGTAGAGATAGATAAATAGGATTAACACAGTTTCATGTAGAAGCAGTGTATACTTTAATTATCGAGAAAATTCTGCATTGACTTGTGCCTGGAATTTTGAACTTTTTCAACATATTTCCACGCTCCTCATGATTGTTAGATTTATAATTTAACTAACAGAAATAATAGTGATTTGTAAGAATATTATATCAGAGTGAAACTGTGATCATGATGTGACCACTTCTAAACAAACTCCTTCAATCATGATATATTATAGTGCAAGCAACCCAAATGCCAGATTTAATCTTAATCTGAAGCTTTGATTTCTTCTTAAGAAAACCTCATATAGTCTCTCAAATTCTCAATCACATTCTCTATGATATCCCATTTTCGCATATCATGGCAAGAAGAACAACACGAGTCCTTGATCCAATGTATCTGATGAACACAGCTGAGATATTCAAAGAGTCTATCAGAGTCATACTTCTCCATCCAACTCAGTTTCATTCCATATCCATCTTCCTCTTTTCTCCTCTACCCATCTCACTTTTCATCTCACACTTTCTCATCCACCATTTTCCCAAAATACCTTCATCAACAGTTACTATAACCCATAATTTGTCTGGTCCTCTGCCTACGCTGCTCTCCAAAACCATGGTTCACATCATTATATGCTTCCCTTCATCTATCACTTTCTCTCTTCTGGGCAGAGCCGCAACAGTTCAAGCAGTCTCTGACATTTACAGTAGAACAACTATTGATGGAAGAAGATTGTTTATGAGAAGTGGATCCGCATGGATTAAGCTTCTTCATACAACTTTCTGGGAACTTCTCATAGTTTTTGGCCTACTTGGAATTTTCATTCTCAGTCTTGCAATAATGCCAAAGATATTTCATACATTTGGTATTTGTTCAGAAATATTTGGATTCTGGGGTGTCCTTGGAGTCTTAGGGATACCCTGCTGCGTGGCATTTGCACATGTTATGGCTGTGGGGAATCTAGCAAGAGTTCTATCAGTACTAGAGGGAGAGTGTTATGGATTTGAGTCACTGTTGAAGGCCAAGACTCTCATGGAAGGAAGGCGACAAACAGCTCTGGTCATGGCTTTGTTGAGTAATGTAGGTTTTAGACTAGTTGAGTGTGTGTTCGAGTTTAGACTGTGTAAGGGGATTAATTTATGGGAAGGTCCTATGTTGGTTTCGATGTATTCTTCAGTGCTTGTTTTTGACACGGTCATGAATGTCGTATTCTATTATTCATGTAAATCTTTTGATGATCAATAATATTGGTCCGATGATTTTACATGTCTTTACTTCATCTATCTATGAATTTTGCTTATGAAAATGTGGTAGGTGAAATGAGTGTAAATACTACAATTTAACTATGTATCTCTTAGGAATGAAATCATTGAACGCATTAAAGAACAAAAATGAAGAAAATGGTACAGAGCATAAACTTACCCTCTCTTTAAAGTTGTACGCTAATGAAGATAATAAAAAGTAAAAAAAAAAAAAAACCTATAGTGAAGGGAAGGAATACATCATAAGACACGATATAAGATTACAGTAGAGTGTACTTCATATTTTACAGTAGGGTTATCACCGTTTTGGCAAGTACCATGGTTTCGCTACGCAAAGCCTTTTCTTGAGCACAGTGCAGATGCTTTTTTCTCCACAGCAGTTGAACCGAATACAGATCACCATATTTCTCTAGGCTCAATCTCCTGGGAAGAGTAAGGAAAGAAGAGAAAATTAATTCAAAATAAGATTGTAATAATCAAATAGATTACAATTTCAACCCGAAGGAGTAGTCTGTATAAAATGGAACAAGAAAAAGTAGACAAAGATTTCATATTGTGCATAAAATTCAGTTAAGCGCAAATAAAGGAAGACAATAACTAAAAGCATCTTAGGCTCTACAGTTCCCGCTAAACCAATAATAAGTGAAGAAGCTTCAGGCTGAGCAATTCAAGCCTTTTGAACATGACCACGCTTGTATTGTTGGTGGCTACCGCATGTCCAAGAAACAAAAGCCTACCGCCTAAAGATCTAGCTAGACTTTATTATAACATGTAGTAGCAAAAGTTAGCAGAACTCGCTTAAATGTAGCTGAGCAGGACGTTTTGACTCTACGAGATTATATATGCAGTTTAAAGTTTTGGACCAAAAGTATAACTTCAGGTGAAAAAAGGGCTTGAATTACATAAGGATTATAAACCATCTGTTTCAAAAAAAAAAAAAAAAATCACACTAGTAGTAGGTGGATAGTACTAGCTAAATAGATCAATTAAAGAAACAATGCCCAGTAAAGCAAGCACTAAACCAAAGGGTGTTGGGGCATAATCACTTAAATAACAATAAAGGTATTAGAGTTTTTCTTTCTGTTACTACCTATAAATGTAAAATCTCGAAACATAAGCACAGCTTCAACAATCAGATTCAAGGCTCGAACTCCACGAGTGAATGTCCGAACACCTGCAAGTATAATCTCCTCTAAGATGGCTAGCTTCATTGCTATAAGAAGTTTGGTACCCCGTACGGCATTAACACGAAGAAAAACAAACTAACAAACAAACAACTCGACGTTTCCAATCAGAGCTTCATAAGCAACAGACACCATAGTCAAGAAACACAACGAACCTAAATGTTCCCATGTGTAGATAGATAAGACCTGACGAGTGATCAAAATTCAGAACTATGTAATTTCAGCAAAACTAGTATAACCACCCATATCACATCACATGACAAAAAGGAAAAAATTGTTGTAAACAATAAATTTATAGTTTTATACATAATACACACCCGTATCACTCGCTAAGGTCCACGGCAGAAGCGCTGGTATCCTCCTCCACCTCCACCTCAACCTCAACCTCATCTTCTTCTTCATCATCATCATCATCATCATCATCTTCATCATCATCATCATCATCGTCATCATCATCTTCTTCTTCCCGGATTTTTGCAATCTCGGCTTCAGTCCTCTCCATAATCTGCTTCTTCTGCAGCTCCAGTTCTTTAGAAAAATCTTTCCTCATCTTCTCCAACTCCATCATTTGGTGCCTCTTGCTACTCTCAATCTTCCCATAAATTTCATCAAACTTATGAATTGAATCCGTTAACACCCTAAACGATGAGGACGAGGAAGACCCTTTATCCCAATCTCTCCCACCGTTCCCATCCTCAGTTTCCTCCTCAGACGCCTCCGACTCCATAGGACTATCCTTCATCTCATCAAACCCATCTGACCTATCCAAATAAACCCTTGTATTCATAAACACAAATTCACCCGAATCAACCCCACAAGCAAGCCCATAGTCCTGCCTCGGAGAAGAAGCCATTAACATATCTATCTTCTTAAAGAAACCCCATTTGCTAGATTTCAATCCCATTTGCTCCATTTTCAACTTCTCCTTCTTGTACTTTTTCTTCAATGATTCCAACATATTTCGGCACTGGCTCTCCTTTCTCTCAATCTTCGAAGTCTCAGAAACTTTCTCCGCCACCTCTTCCCAATCCTCCGACCTCAAACTCTTTCGCCCCAGCTGAAGAAACCTGTTTCCCCAAACCTCCAACAGCACAAACATTCCATGCTCAGTCCAATCATCTTCGTCGGCTCGAGAAGTAGTTCGGCCAGATTCCGACTGTTTGACCCAAGGAGCGAACTCGTATGCCGAAACCAAATTCTTCATCTTTCTCTTCTTCGGATACTTCAGGAAATCTTCCTCCTCATCGAAATTACGACTAGATCCATTTATGTTCCCGTTTTTGTGGTCAATTTCTTCGTTGAACTCATCCATTTCGTCGTCGTCGTTAAAGTTGGGGATTGGGCGAGTAAATGGGGTGTCTCGAGTACGAGTCTTTTGCTTTTGGGGGTTAGAGGAACCATATGGAATTGGAGTATAGGATTTTCGAGGGTACCTTGGATCGTCGCCAATGGCTTCCATCTCCGAACAAACAATCAACGTTGGACTAACTGAGAGGCTTTATCGAACTAAGAATTCTGTAAAAGACTTCAGTCTTTTTCCCATAGAAAATATTCTTCAAAAGAAAAAAAGAAATAAATACAAAACGACACGTCGTTTCTTTTGACTTGGTTCCGCTATTCCGAACTTCAGTAAGTACAAAACTACACGTCGTCTGATGTTTCGCCTCTTTATTGCGATTATTAATGTAATTATGATTCTCTTCAACATTGAACTTGAATTCAAGCTTGTTGATACCTGTGTGGTGTGCATGCGGATTGTGGTCTGAGTAGTTTGAGTACCATTAATGTCGTTCGGTTATCAAGGAAAGAAATAATAATGATAGTAACGAGGGTAAAAGAGGGGCTAGTGTGTGTGTGTGTGAGGGAGAGAGAGAGAGAGAGAGGTACTTACATGAGAAAGTCATGGAGACCATGAATGCTTACGCATGCAATGCAATTGACCCAATCACGTAAACCGGCATGTGATTAAATCGACCTAGATTGCATGGAAAAAAAAGCTGAAAGCTGTAATTGTCCATGGTGGTGATGGCGGTAGCAATTACAATACTTGTTCCTTCTTCCAACTTCCAACAATATCATTTAACTTACCACTTGAATAATTGTCTCATTTATTTACTTTATTTTGGATCCATACATGCTATATATAAAGTCACGGTACATCAAAGAGTTCAAGCTTCAACATTAGAGCTTAGAAATATATCATTATAATTCATACAAGTAATGGCGGGGACGGGGAAGTTGGTGAATTTATGGGTTGTTTTGGTTATAGTAGCTTGGGTGGGTGTTGAAGGAAGGAGGCTGGAGGAAGTGAAGAAGCCAGAGTGGTTTTTTGATGGTTTTCCGAGTTGGGGTGGCGGTGGTGGTAGCGGGAAAGGATTGGGCTTTGGGCATTCTTTTAGTTTTGGCAAAGGTTACGGGTTCAATTTTGGTTTTGGAAAGCCCGGTTGTTTTGGGAAAGGCAGTGGTGTAGCTGGTGGCATTGGCGGCGGCGGCGGTGGGGGGGTTGGTGGCATTGGAGGCGGAGGCGGCATAGGCGGTGGGGGGAAGCAGCATAAGAAAAATGATAACCAGAATCATCAAGGTGGCATTGGAAAAGGGGCTGGCGGTGGACTTGGAGGAGGCATTGGCAAAGGAGTGGGAGGAGGGGGTGCTAGCGGTGGTGCAGGAGGCGGCATTGGCAAAGGGGTGGGTGGTAATGGAGGTGGCCGAGGAATTGGAGGCGGATTTGGTGGAGGAATTGGCAAAGGCAACGGTGGTAGTTCTGGAGGAGGGATTGGTGGTGGCACTGGCGGTGGTTCTGGTGGGGGGATTGGTGGCGGCACTGGCGGTGGGTTTGGAGGTAGTTATGGTGGAGGGGGTGGCGTTGGATTTGGTGGAGGAATGGGGAAAGGGATAGGCGGAGGAATGGGGGGAGGTTTTGGCGGTGGCAGAGGATTTGGTGGAGGTGTTGGGGGCGGCTTTGGTGGAGGCGGCGGTTTTGTTGGTGGCAAGAATTAGTACAACTGACGCTAACATTAGTATTAGTACTACAGAGTTTTTTTTATCTGCTTTATCCAAAGAAAAAGCTCAAATGTAGTTTCTGATTTTGTTGTCTTAGTACTCTGCTCTTCAATTGTTTTCACATCAGTGTAATGCTATGCTAATGTTATCCAAAAGTGAACTTTACATATAATATTTTCATAAGATGATAAGAGCATTACAAAATTAATACTCCCTGAAAATTAAAAATAAAGAGTACATGAAAAATGTGTTTATCTACAACAACGATGCAAAAGCAGTAGTAGTGGACCAGTGGTTTATTAGCGGCCCTGCTTTTCTCTGCTTTTCATTCATAAACGGTAAGTACATATACATTGTCGTTTGATTGATCCATATAAATATATATACTATTTTCTAACCTGTAGCTGTAACTGGGTGTGTTTGTGAATTGTGACTAAGTATACATATGTGCACAGATATTCTTTCCTATTAAGCTCTCAATCGCTTTTGGTACTCTGCTGAAGTCATTAAGCAGAACCCCATTTCCACGTACTTGTTTGTGAAATTGTGGTGAAGTTATATCCTGATTAATTACGATTCACATCCCATTTATGGTAAAGGTTCCCATGACGATGATATGTCACTCACAGCTTCTTCTACTGTCAAATATAGTCCCTTGGATTCAAATGAATCCACTATCTTTGAACGGTGGAGCTTCTCCATTACACTTGCCACAGGGTTCACCAAAACCAACTACAAAGCCCAAATACATATTAAAACAAGCTAAGTACTCAGATAATATTTAAGTGCGTTTCTCAATCTTACCTGGAGAGATTTTTTGTCTAGAGTCATTTTAAGTTCCGATATAAGATCAAGACCATTGGTATCTATAGCTGTCACCGCTGAAAAATGGATAAGCGAAAATGAATCAATCTAAAGACTTTTTCATTTCTAAAAATCCTTTTAGATGTCAACTGATTCAATTCAATGGTCTAGCTTTGTTTCTATAAACAGTTTAATAGCAAAGAATTATGTATGTATATAATGGCATTACCAGTCATATCAAAGATTACACATTTCAAAGGTAACTCATTGTCTCTTAGAATCCTTTCTTCCTCATCCCGTATCCATCTTAATATCCTGAAATAAAGAAAACGAGTCAAGCGTCAAATACAATTTCAAAACTCATTATGTGTACAAAACTACTTTGTTGACAGCAGATTATATGTAATATAATAATAAAAAAAATCACTAGTATATAAGTAGATTCTGAGTAAATTACGATAGTTTGGGAAAGTTGGAAGTAAGGGAAGAGATTGCTATTACTAAATACTAACCTCTCTTGGAGGTAAGTTGAGTTAAGAAAGTAGATGGGAGATTCAATCCCCAAAATGAGGAAGGAAGGAACTCTTCTTGTATCTTTGTAACGATAAAGACTGTGGTATATTTGGGTGCCTGGAATATTTCCCAAAATCATAGTGTTTGGCCTTGTCAAATGTAGAATTACTTTGAACACAGAAACTCCAATCTTCAAATAAAAAAACAGAAGAGTCATCAGCTCCTATAAAAATAATTAATACAGATTGTGTTGTTATGAACTCCTTTATGCTCATCATTAGTATAACAAATCTTATTACACATTTTCATCATTATATTTCATTTGATTGCTATAATAATTAAGGGAAAAAAAGCAAATGAAAGTAAGATATGTAGTATTACAGCAATAAGCAGGCCAGTCTGCACAGAGACGAATAGAACACCAAAAAAGGAACAAGAACAAGCCAAGAAATCAAGCTTGTCAAGCCTCCAAAGATTGACCATAGCCTTAACATCGATTAATCCAAGGACAGCCGTTATGATAATTGCTGCTAATGTTACATCTGGTGTGTAAATAAACAGTGGCATGAGAAATAGCAGGGTCACAAGCACAACTATTCCCATTATTGTATTTGAAAGTGGTGTTCTTCCTCCTGCGTTGAAATTCACCGCGGACCTCGAAAATGAACCTGATGTTTGTGATTTTTCAATATCATAACCGGTTGATTGTAAAGATTTTTAAAAATTAGAAAAACTTTTATATATCTTTATAATTATATTTTACCTGATGTTACAAAGCATGAGCAGCAAGAACCAGCTACATTCATTACACCAATTGCCATCATTTCTTTGTTCCCATCAAGTTGACAGTTTTGCACTGAAGCAAATGTTCTTCCAACCGCAATTCCTTCCTATTGAGTGCAATCCAAGAAGCCAACAAAATAAAAAATTTAAAGTTTATACCACTAAGAGCTTACAACAAGATAAAATACTTGTACAAGGTTTTATTTCTTGATATCTCATAATTAAGTATCTTGACCGAAAAACTACTATTATAGTGCTATAATAATTTTGTGTAAATTTCAATTTTAATGTTTTTTGATCTCATCAAAAGAATATACCAAACAGAACCTCACTTGGAACTGCGATTGAACATACTTTAATATGCATTAATTAAGTACCTACTCTAGAATACAAAAAGATAATTTAGAAACAAAAGAGTGGAAACGTACGGTGAGAGCTAAGATGCCGGTTACAATGCCTGTTTGGATAGCACGACCCAGGTAAGGATCAATTTCAAAGTATAACAAGTTTGCTGAAGGAGGGTTGATACCATTTGGAAGCTCACCAATCTGCTTTTGACAGTAGTGAATATAAACTAAATAGGGTCAAAAGTTGATCATTTTAGTATACATAATACAAGTATCTAATAATGTTTCAATTTAGTCTTTCGAATATACATATATGTATAATGATGAATATAAGGGTATTTGAGAATGATCTTGTTAGTTCAGTCTTTTTATCTGTAAAGTGATGAGCAAGGTTAAGTACTGGAGTATCGTATTGTTACTTACCTTGGGAACATGTTTGAATTTCGTTTTAAGGGCAAATACTATGACACTTGCAAAAATAACAGAAGTCAATGGAGCAGCTGCTGAAACCCAGAAGAACTTTGGCTTTTTTGAGCTCTGGTGTATAAGATGTTCAAATACATAATGAGTGTTACACTTGGTCTGAGAAATATAAAAGCTAGTTATGAATAGTAATTAGTACTCCAAAAAAAAAAAAGTAATTAGTATAAAATAGAGGAAATTATATTTTATATGAGATTTTTAATAGAGTGTGCAAAAATATGACTTTTTAAAAAAAAAAAAGTTAATTTATGGCTTTTTTTTTTTTTAAGAATTTTCACTTTTATGAGTTTATTTTCCCATATTTTTGTATAAAAGTTGGTTTATGCCATAGTTTTACTCTTAATCAAATTTGGAAGGGTATGTTTGTAATTTGATTATTATTTTTTTAGGTTATTTGTTTTTTTATATTACTAATTTTATATTAAATTTTTCTTTGGTTGTTTTGCAAATTTTTTTTGTAATATGAATTGTTTTTAAAATTATTATTTATTTATTATAAACATGTTTTTTTTTAAGATTGTACGTTTTTTTTTTCAAATCCTGGGTAGGGTAACCAGTTACTTGATTGATCTTAAAAAAAAAATCCTAGAGCTAGGTTAAATAACATACACCAGGAGGGGTAACCAGTTATCCTGAGATGAGTAACTTTCTTTCATAAGAGAGGTAACTAGTTACCTAAGAGGGGTGAGGAGTTACTCATATTAAATATGAAAAGAAACATCAAATTTGAAGGAAAAAATGGAAGAACACTTCATTAAAAATGGAAGAAGAAGTAACTATGATTTTAGTAACATAAGTAACTAGTTACCATAAAGAAACCATAAATATACACACACCAGAACGTGAAAGTAACTAGTTACCTTCAGAAATATACACACAAAGAATGTGAAGGTAACCAGTTACCCATTCACGTTTTCATATTTTTATTAGTTTTCTTTCCAAATTTTGGTATTCCTATAAGTGTTACAATAAAAAGAAAATGCTGAAAATTTGATTTGAATTTTTTTTACATATAGTGGAAAAAACTATAAAAAAAATTACAATAATAAAAGATAATAAATAAAAAAAATAGTAGAATAATTATGTAATGTTAAAATATATGTGTGAAAAAAAGAAAAAAAAAAGAAATAGAATGAGAAAAGAATAAGTACAAAAATGAAAAAAAAAACAAAAGAAATGATGAATGAAAAAAAAATAGATGAATAAATAAGAATGAAAAGAAGAAGAAGAAAAATAATGGAAAAATGAATAGAAAAAAAATATGAATGAAAACATTGGTAGAAAAATATGAAAAAAAAATGGAAGAAGAAAAAAAAAAGAAAAAAAAGCTCATATGTGTGAAAAAAGAAAAAAAATGGAAAGGGAAAATAATAAATATAAAAATGAAAAAAAAATAGCATGAAAAAAAAACTGAAAAAATATGAAAAAAAACAATACAAATGAAAGAAAAAAAATAGATAAATGAAAAAAAAAATGAAGGAAAAAATTGGTAGAAAAAAAAAAGAAAAAGGAAAAAAATAGAAGAAAAAACAAGTAAGGAAAAAAAAATGGAAAATTAAAAAAAAAAAAATTACCTTCAAAATAAAAAAAAAACATAACTATGATAAAAAAAAATGTGATATTTTTATATTTTAGTTAGCTACTAATTGTGTTTTTCATACTTTAACTTTTTCTTTAATAAATTTCCCATACAAATTAAGAACAGTATAATTCTCATATTTTTGTACAATAATAATAATATAAAAGCCCTATTTTTTAAAAATTCCCTATAAAATATGTACTGATAGGCCATTACTCACAAATCGTTTTGCTCCTAGAAGAAATGCCAGGAAACAGAAGCCCATTATAATGATTGTGCCCGACCACTGAAAGTTGACAATTTTAAGGCCCAATAAGAATATTTAATTAAACAAAATTAAAAATAAAAGCCCATTAAATTTGGTGGCATCTCTTAATTTATGTTTGGTTGTCCAACCTTATTAACTATAATAAATGTGGATTTGATAGCTTTATAGCAATAATATATGAGTACCTCATTTCTATATTTGAATAGAGAAGACATAACAGGAACCAGCTGCATCTTATTAGTGATATTATGAGATACCCCAAGCAATCCTTTAAGCTGCTGGAGGGACACAAGGATGGCTACTCCAGCCATAAATCCAATCAGAGTTGCCTTTGATAGAAAATCAAGAATGAAGCCTAACCTAAAACAGTGAACCTCAATAGAATAAGAGTTATTTTATTATTTTTATATACATGCAATTTCAGTTCTAGGTTTTCATATATATATTTATGCTCAACTAAAACTCCTTATAAATTATTAGTCTTATATATCATGGTAATTAATAACTAGCATATTATGTATATAAAGATTAATTCGATGGATTTTGTTACCTAAAAAGCCCCAAAGAAGCCTGAAACAAGCCAGCAAAAAAGGTAGCGGTGAAGGCAAGTCTGAGATGGAGTTCTGGTTCACTATTAGTGGAAACCATATCGCTTAGCATTGTCCCCATCACCAATGCTGCTGTGGAGGTTGGACCTACGGCCAAATGTCTTGAACTCCCTAGAAACGAATAAATCACCGGTGGCACAAAGCTTGAATCTGATCAACATATATAATATTATTACTAATTAAGTTATATCAGATAATATATATACATATACACGAAAACTAAAAACATAACTCACATAACCCAATTATTGGAGGCAAATTCGCTAGTTTAGCATAGTTAATACCCTGAAATGATCAAAGAAAACACACACATATATTTAATGTTTCTAAAATAATTAGTCTATATATGTATATAACTAAAAAGATAAAGCAAAACAGATGATTATTGATCATCAAATGTATTATATATAAATAGTCGCTATATAATATATATATATATATATGTGTGTACCTGTGGAATGGCCAAACTAGAAATGGTGATCCCAGCTATGAGATCAGATCTAAAGAGCCTGAAATTGTAATGAGGCAACCAATGGCAGATATGGAAGAGGCTCCGAGCTCCTCTACACACTTTCTCCCAAACCGTACGGTTTTTGAAACTCGAAAGGGGATCATCCGGGAAGAATATCTCAAACAACTTGTGCTTAAGTTTCTCAACACTTGAAAAGAAAGGTGGTATAATCACTGGGTGGATTGCATGCGAATAATGCGAGTGCTCGCTGCTATTACAACGACGTCGTTCTCTTCTACCTGCAGCTGCCATTTCTTCGCCGTTGATACTTATCGTTATCGAATCATCACGGTGTTCATAATCACAATCACGATCGTCCTTTCTAATTTTTGACGATTCTATTTGACCTACTACTTGCTTCTTATTGTTGGAGCTCTCATCGTGATCATCATCAGTTCCGGCCGGCATTTTCATTCTCCTCTCTTTTTGTTTATTTATTTATTAATAATCAGTTCGAACAAGTGGTACGATTGTTAGAAAAGGAAAGTGTAATAATGAGAGAAGAGAGGAACTTGACTTAGTACTTGGTTGAGAATAAGGAGAGAGATGAGAAAGATGTGGTAGCTATAGACAGTAATATACTTGGTTATATATATAAGGATTAATTAGTTATTTGGGAAAAAGCTTCATGCATGGTTTTCATATATTTACGTACAGAAGACACGTGCATGGAAAATATTACACCATTGTTGTGTGTACGTACTGTACTTATATGGTAACGTGGCGTGCATCCATTGGTTGAGTAAGGAATCATACGAGAATATTCATTAAATATATGAGTAGCCTGCTGTGGTAATATTTTTTTTTTGTTATTTGAAATTAATTGATTTCATTTTTTTTTATTATTATTATGTACGGTTGGGGAAGAGAATATAATAATGTGCTAATTTTAGACCAGAGAAATAAATGCCTGATTTTGTTATAAGGCTTTCAAGTGTTTTATAAAACGTCCGATTATTTAGAAAAAGCAGCAGCTTCTCCTCATTACCTGCATGTAGCAATGTACTTTAGGCATACGGAGTTTAAGGTTTTTTTAATTTTCGAAATTAATTAATTAAGGCGAGTTTAAGTTTTGATGCCTTGACGAATATTCTAAAATGATTAAGCTAGTGATCCTCCTTTCTTCTTTGACGGTGCTATGGAAAAGGTCAAAGTACTTCGCTTTTTTTTTTGTAGAAGTAATTTACTTTTAAAATAACAGTATTACTCTTTAGCATCAATTAAAGATCAAAGTCATTTTTGGAAAATTGATTATTATTATTATGTAAAATCAAATATGAAACTACACAAAATGGGCTTTATAACGTGATGGGCCTATATACTATGAAAGATCGGGACTAAAAGCAAAATAGTCTTGTACCTGAGTTTATCATCTTCTTATTCATGATTTAAATTATTACAATAAAATAAATAATTTTTTTTACACATATACATATACATTATTTTTTTCTTCAAAATTTAAGTGTGGGCTAGGTCCTATCTCAGCCCCGCATGGCTCTGTCTGGGCAGGTGGGATGCTCGCACTTTACTTTTTTTTTAATAGTGATATTCATTGTAATTATAACAATCTTCTACAAATTTTTAAATTTTTTTAAATAATTTACTGTATTAAAAACAAAATTTAAACAACTATTTTTATACAAATATAAAAAAAAATACAAGCGCAATAAACTATTTAAATTTTATTTTTAACACTAAATTACTCAAAATTTATTAAAACCTTGCAGAGGTTCACATACTCAATACTTTAAAAAAAAATTGCCAGCTTCAATACTTTTAATTTAGATAATCAAAGATTGATACATTGTGGAATACACTCGATACCTTATCTAAAATACTAATTTGTAAAAATTATGAAAAATAAAGACAGTAAACAGTAAAAGTGACATTAAAAAATATTTTTTTATTAATTACTTTATATTATATAAAAACACAAATATCTCAAACTTAACAAGTACTTATAACTAGGCAATCAAGGAAACTACCAACTAGTTAATAATTTATACGTTTTCCTTCATATTATTTATCTCAATTTTAATTTAAACTCATATTTTAGGATGAAGAAGAACAACTTGCTACTTTTTTGGATTGTAAATGTATTGAAGAGTCGAAGTCCAGAACTGCTTTCTTTATTTTTTGTAAACCAAAATTTTCATTGTACGTACTGAGTGAATGAATGTATATATATTAAGATTTTTTTTCTAATTTTGGTGTGGGAATTCCTGTTGTTATCTTCAATTGCGTTTATCCTATTAGCTACAAAAGTAATTTTTTACATGCAAGGTACATTATATTACTAATAAGTACATATATATTTTTATGGAAGTTTTTTACCGTTATTAAAAGTTTTAATTGAACCGCGCCATGAGCTTATTTAGTTGTCGAGATACACAGTTCAGCAACTTAAGAATTATCCTATAATACATAGGATGGTCTTGACTCAACGGTTCATTGGGAATCGCCGACAAAAGAGTGTCGATTTCTTAATTAATTGAGGGAAAATGAGGTACATTAACTACGACGATTTATAAATTAGATTAAGCTGAATTGTTTTAGACCGACTAATAGTTAAAAGAGTTTCCTGCGAATAATTATTGTCCTTTCCACAAATCTTCATTCAAATTACTAATTAGTTGAATGTAGACATAACGATCTTTTACCCATTTCTTTCTATTAGTACGTAGTTCACATTGTAGTGGCATATACTATTTTAAGCACGTGCGTAGGTCATTGTTATGAGTTGGGAAATGATCGTGATTTTAATTGGAGGGGCGTGTGCGTGTGAAACGTTTTTGTCTATATCTATAGACGGGTGAGTTGCCTAGCTTGAATAAACGCCAACTAAGCACTCTATGTCAATTTTGGAAAGACCACATAATTAAGCATATTAGATATGTGATTAAAACAACTTTGAATTAGTTGTTTTTCCACATTTTATTAACATTTCTTGATCCAAAAATTTGCTCCAAAAACACCCAAATTATGCATATATCCCTATCGTTCCTCATTTGAGGAAATACGTATTGAACTATGTATGTGTGAAACAAGGTGAGAAACACTATATCATATTAAGTGCTCTTAGATATTTGAGTCACTACTGATCAAGCTACTAAACAAAGAGGTGATTTAATAGTGCCTCGATCGTAATTATTAAACTGTATATTATATATAGATATGGGTTTAACCCTTGCTGACTGCACTGTAGCTACTTTTATTGGGTGCACATTATCAACGAGACAAGGAGCTAGCTAGTATCTATTTATAAATATACATATAGATTTAATTAATTACTGTTAACACTAAAATAATTATATCATTTATTGATAACTTTTTATTTTTGTGTGATTAAATGTAACTTTTAGTCATAATAAAAAGTTGCAAGTGAATTAAAAAGTAATTTTTGATTACAAGTTACCATTATAATTTTAGGCACAATATATTATATA
This sequence comes from Humulus lupulus, assembly GCF_963169125.1. NCBI lineage: Eukaryota > Viridiplantae > Streptophyta > Magnoliopsida > Rosales > Cannabaceae > Humulus > Humulus lupulus. The sequence goes on along the minus strand of NC_084800.1, from coordinate 44,143,810 downwards.
TAATGACTAGAAATACATTTAGTAATAACATTATATTTTTTGTGACTAACATTTTTAACCACGAACTTTTTAGTGATAACACAAGTATGATAATAATTTTTTAGTTACAATTTTTTTTTTTATTTTTAGTGATTAAAAGTAATATTTTTGTTTAGTATATATATGTTGACTAATGCATATAATTAAACATAAGATTAGGAGTATTGCTATAGGATACTATTATGTAACTAAAACTGCTTAATGTTGATTGAAATCAGATACTACATATTATACATTAAATAAAAATATATAACTTAATACTAAATTGCACTAATAATAATATCACATATGAAATGGTGGTGTTGTACAATATTGGTGACTTTTCACAATACTCTAACTATTGGTGATTTCATGCTGATTGGGTTTTAGTTGTGATCTCTATTAGTAAGCATTATTTATTAGGCCGACTGATCCTTGTTGACTTAGCTGGGCATGGGCATCATAATTAATAAATTGATTGAGCTTGAATTGCAACTCCCATAATTCGAATTAATTAATATAATAGTTAGTAGGTCATGGATCGAGTGTCCATTTATCCAGTGTGGCACAGTACATGTGTTAGATGGTGAAAATTTAATGTGCATTAGAGTGGCAAATTGGTGATGCATTGCTAAAATATAACTCACTTTACAAACAAAAAAAATTGCTCAAATAGTATGCCAAATTTGGCATATGCTAAAAATTATGTCAAATTTGACACATAATATAACATGCTGCATATTTTGCATTACCATAAATACTACACTTTTTATTTATTATATTTATGTCATTTTTATTATTTTAGTATTATTTTAATAATTACTATTAAATACTAGAATTTTTAACTCATTATTTTATTATTATATTTAACTATCAACAATAAAAAAAATTAAATAATTTTTTTTTTGTATATTTTCAATAAATATCAAATAAATATTAATGAAAGATTTATTTTTACATCAATTTTTACAATTATGCATTGGAGTATAATACTTAAAATTATGCAAAATATACCGCATATTAATTTTTTGAGATGGTTTAAAAACTACTATATATATTTCTACATGGAAACTAATTAATAGCAAAGATTTGGGCTCTGCCGATCGATCTGCTCTTCTCGGACACCATATATATATATATATATACTTCCTCTTGCTTGCATACTTGTCTACGTATACTCTTTAATCCTCTTGACGACCCAAGATTCTATAATATAATTATATATACATCATGTTATTTCTAATAACAACACTTATTTTTATATAGAGTAACGCTAACTTACGCCTAACAACACTTTGTTTTGGTAAGAGATATGAAATTGCATACGTCAATTAATGACGTAATGAATAGCATTTTATTTTAAAAGGTGATCAGACCATATATTGCATCAAATGTGATTTGTCAACTTTAGTACCAAAAAAAATAACACTGTCGACCCTGATATATTCTTGTGATCCAAACACCTCACAACAACGTGTAAAACTTGTTTATACAGATATCTTTGTTGCGCACTAAGTGTAACAACTATAACAACCATATATATTCGAGTCAGTTTGGAAATAATTACAGGAAAATAATGATCATTAAAGGGCAAAGGCTAATGGGAACTACTGTACTAGGTTTTTTTTTTGCAGGCCATAATTTATATGTTGACAATCTTTCATTTCATGTATAATACTATGAGATAAGATGTTAATTATATTACGAGTAATTAAGTACTATATAGTTCTTCTACTTCAAATATATATTAAAAATACAAGGTGGCATCCTAATCTAGCTGATTCAGTTTTTAGGACTTTCAGAGCCCATGTTTGAATTCCTAGAGTTCTAATTCCTAAAAGCTAATTATTAGATACAAATATGTATACGTCTAGGCCAGCTGCATTTTGAAAATTTAGTTAAAATTTTTCTTAATTGCCGACTTATTAATATGTATAGAGGTCACCATAAAAGAATCATTTACTATCGACATAGAAAAACACGTATTTATATATATTTCGTACGTAGGTACATTATTTTAGTTTTGACATTTTTTTTTAATAATTATAAATTGAACCTTACATTAACGAATACCTACAGTAGTATAGTACGCATATACAACCGAACAAAGATTCGTAAAAGATAATGTGGTGTTTCAACAAATAATAAAGAAGAAGATCAAGGGTAATTATTATGTACGTATTTATTATATATACCAGCACATGTTTAAAGCGATGGCCATTAGAGATTTTATTGATATACGTATATAAGGATCCTCTTTCGTCACCGGACACTACCATATATAATGGCGACTTGCCAAAAAAGAACTATAATTATATTGGACTTTCCGAGTTACCAAAGGTCAAGCGCCAAGACTCAATGGCAGATTTTATCAAGCTGTTCGCCAAAGGTCAAGCGCCAAGACTCAATGGCAGATTTTATCAAGCTGTTCGCCAAAGGGTCAACAAATTAAACCCCACGTGTACATATCTATGGGGTACTGCATTCTTCTTCTTCTTCTTCTTTTTTGTTTTTTTATGGGTGAGTGAATGATATCACCATTAAATTAGAAAGAAGACAATATAAATAAGGAAAATGGAAAAGATTTCACCCATCTAAATTTATTATTTAACTCTAAAGGCATGCTTGACATTTTTATATGCTCTTAAAAATCTATCCACTATCTCCTCTTTATAAAAAGTGCGCAGATAATAAAAATTTTTAGTTTTAACATTATTTTTTTTATTAATTTTAACTAAATATTTTTATATTTAATATAATATTTTTATATTTAATGGTAGACTTCAAACATGATTTAAACTTACGTAAAATTGATTAAATAAATTAAAATAAGTTATTTTTTAGACATTTTACAATAATAAATATTTAAAAATAATAAAATCATACTTTTTATAACTTAAATAAAATTTAATTAAACTTTACATATTAGAATAATAGCATATTAAACATATAGTATAATCTACTATTAACTAACAACAAACTTATTTTAAAAAAAAACTAGCAACAAACTTTAATTTAATTAAAATTCATGTATCATATATATTCTATTAGCACCATATTAATATGATTAAAATATATAATAAAATCCAAACAGCAAACTTAACAACAACGTTAAGTTTATTAATTATAATATATAATTTTAGTGTCGTATGTATATACATGTTTTAATATTAAAATGCGTTTTATAACTTAAATAAAATTTAATTAAATTTAAACTTCACATGTTAGAATAATATCATATTAAACATATAATATAATATAATCTATTATCAACTAGCAACAATTTTTTTTCTTTCAAAAATAAAATAAAATAAAAAATAGCAACAAACATAAATTTAATATCAATATTATATTAAATTTGTAATATATAATATCTTGTTGTCACTGCCAAATTAAAAAATTAGAACAAACATTAACTTAACAAAACTAAATTAATTAAAAATATGACATTTTAAAGATATTTTATGATAATTTAAATAATTAAATCATATTTATTTAAAAATAATAAACCATACATATCATTTTTTTATTTTATAAATTTGTGTAATAGTTTATTTTTTATCAAGTGATTGGAGCTATTTTTATTCATAATCAAATTCACTAAAGATATTATGAGATACATTAGAAACTAAAAATAGTTGATGCATACATGTATACTACTCTACATTATGAGTTTTTCTTTTATTAATTTATTTTTCAATATTATTGTAATTTATATATATGTCATGTAGTCATGTAAATATATATATATATACTAGGTAAGCGCAACGTGCAATATGCACGTTTACTTAGTTTTATTTATAGAATTTATTAATTATTTTTATTAAATTTATATTAATGTCATATAAATTTTGAAATAAATATCCTATTTTAATTAAATTATTTATTTATTTTTGTTTAACTTTATGTTTGTTCTAGTTTTTGAATTTGGGAGTGAAAAGAATATATTATATATTTAATATAATATTAAATATTATACGTGGATTTTAAATTTAAGTTTTTTGCTAGTTTTTTAAAAAATAAAAAATTTGTTGCTAATTCACAGTAGATTAAATTATATGTTTAATATGATATTATTCTAATAAGTGAGTTTAGATTTAATTAAATTTTATTTAAGTTATAAATGTATGATTTTATTATTTTTAAATAATTATCATTCTAAAATATCTCAAAAATATCATATTTTAATTTGTTTAATTATTTATTATTTTAAAATAATTAACATTGTAAAATATATGAAAAATATCATATTTTAATTTTTTTAATTATTTATTATTTTTAAATAATTGTCATTGTAAAATATCTCAAAAATATCCTATTTCAATTTTTTTTAATTATTTATTTTATATATCATATTTTAATTTGTTTAATTATTTATTATTTTAAAATAATTAACATTGTAAAATATATGAAAAATATCATATTTTAATTTGTTTAATTATTTATTATTTTTAAATAATTGTCATTGTAAAATATCTCAAAAATATCCTATTTCAATTTTTTTAATTATTTATTTTATTTTATTTTATTTTAAGTGTTTACAAACTACCGTTAATTATAAGAATATTCTGTTAAATATAAGAATATTCCGTTAAAGTTAACATTCAAAAATTAAAAAACCGTTAAAACCAAGAATTTCCGTTATCTACACACTTATTATATAGAATAGATATTTATGTTAATGTTGTATTTAGATGTTATATATGTATAGATTATTCATATATACTATAAAACTGTAATTCATTATATTATATTTATATATTAAAAAAGTGAACCAGCAGTTTTTATTAAAATTATAGTCAATGTTTTGCCCTAATATTTTTAATACATTTATGCCATACATTATACATCTTTTATTTATTTTTATAATATTTTGTATTTATTTAAAATTTATATGATAATTAAAAAATATATAATAAAAATAAATACATGTTTGAATAAACATGTTTATAATTTTAAAACTAAGCAAATATGTATTGCACGTTAGTTCTACCTAGTAAGACAGAAATGACCTTAAAATTCAGACAATAAAACAACGAAGAAAAAAAATCATCAAATTAACTAATTAAGAAGAAGTTCAAGAGTTTTGACCTTAAAAAGTTCTGCCATTGCTTGAAAAATAAAAAACACATGTAAATCAATCAAAGAAATAAAATAGACCAAAAGAAGAAGAAGAAGAATCGACAGAGAGAGTGAAAGGTGCTTTTTACGTATAAATTTTTTTGAAAAATGAATTGTACAGTTGGTTACAGGGGTATTTATAGTACAAGTATACCCAAAATATCAATAACAATAAAATATTCCTTCACAATCTTATTGGCTGAGAGAAAAGGAATCCAAAGAATAAAGGAAATCTAAAAAGGTCTGACGCCAGCTCAGAATTGGTAAATAATATTGATAAAGGAAATTTGATATTTTTAACACGCTCCCTCAAGCTTGGCTTGGTTGAGTCACCACGACAAGCTTGTCTTTTAAGTAGGTGAATTGATTAATGGAGACTGCCTTGGTGAAGATGTCTGCAGTTTGCTCGGAAGTGGGAATATGTCTAACTTCGATCAGCCCCCTCTTAATCAGGTCTCTAATGTAATGTACGTCAACTTCAATGTATTTAGTGCGACTGTGAAATACTGGATTTGAAGCGAGTTGTTTGGCACCAGCATTGTCGCACCATATGACAGCAGGTGTATTATGCTTAATGCCAAGTTCAGCAAACAAAGAGAAGAGCCATGCGACTTCAGTGGCAGTCTGCGAAAGGGCTCTATACTCGGCCTCTGTTGAAGACCTTGCCACAACCTTCTGTTTTTTGGAGCACCAAGTGACGAGACTGCCTCCCAAGTATACACAATATCTCGTTGTTGGCTTTCGATCATCAATGGACCCTGCCCAATCTGCATCGCTGAAGCATTCAACACCCCTGTCTTTCGATGGCTTGAAAACGAGTCCTTGTCCAACAGTGCCCTTTAGATAGCGTAATAACCGCTTGCAAGCATTCCAATGACATTGTGTGGGATTATGCATAAATTGACTGAGTTTATTTACTGTGAACGCAATGTCTGGCCTGCTAAAAGTCAAGTATTGTAACCCTCCCATAACACTGCGAAAGAACGTTGGTTGATCGAAAGGTTTACTGTCATGAGAGCTGAGTTTGTCTCCTTGGCTAATGGGAGTAGGACTTGATTTGCAATGCATCATGTTGGCTCTGTTGAGGAGATCAAGAGTATATTTGCCTTGCGAGAGATGAATGCCATATGTGCCTCGAGTAATTTCAAACCCGAGAAAGTAATTCATGGATCCGAGTTTCTTAAGAGAGAAAACTTGCTGCATTTTGTTGATAATACTTTGGACAACAAAATCATTGCTCCCTGCTAGCAAGATGTCATCGACATAAACAAGGAGATACAATTCGACCCCTCTTTGTTTATAAAAAAATAAGGATGAGTCTGAGACAGAGTTGATAAAGCCAAGGGAAGACAGAACCTGTTTGAGACGATCAAACCACGCATGAGGTGCTTGGCGGAGGCCATAAAGAGCCTTGTGTAATTTACACACATAGGTGGGGTGAGTGGTACTAACATAGCCAACAGGTTGACTCATGTATACGGTTTCGGTGAGGACACCGTTCAAAAATGCATTATCAATATCCACTTGTTGGATGTCCCAGTTATTGGACGCAGCAAGAGCAAGAATGACACGGATGGTGGAGCTTTTCACAACTGGACTGAATGTCTCAAAGAAATCGACACCGAGTTGTTGTTGAAAACCCTTTGCAACGAGACGTGCTTTGTAGCGATTAACACTACCATCAGAGTTGCGTTTGATACGAATGATCCACCTGTTGTTGACTACCCGCATATTAGCAGTGCGGGGTACAAGAACCCAAGTCCTGTTCTTCAATAAGGCAAATAATTCAATGTCCATGGCTCGTTTCCAATGAGGAATAGCTTTAAGGCAGTAAGGGCACAATCAGGTTCAGTTTCGGCAAGAAAGGCCAGAGGAGAGGGGGAGAAAGCATGAAAGACACGAGGCTTGTAAATCCCGGCTTTAGCCCAAGTGATCATGGGGTGAGAAGGGACTGGAGCACGGATATTCGAGGGTCCAGAGAGTGGTGTTGGTGATGACGGAGAGGGCAGGGGAGATATAGGTAATGTAATATGCAGAGGTATGGTAGAATAAGAAGATGCTGAGCCAGGAGAAGGTGTAGTATGGGAAGGAGATAAAGAAGATGGGGAGGCCACTGTTGGTCGTGGTTGTGAAGCAGGGGAGTTCGAAGCTGAATCATCTTTAGGGGAGGGTGAGCAGCCGGCCACATCATCAATCATAGCACCAGAAGTAGGTTCTGAAGTCACACTAGGAATATATGGGAGCCATTGAGGATATTGAGTGGAAGTGAGAGAGGTGTATGTGTGGGCAGTAGGATAGGTAAAGCCATTGGCAAATGGAAAATCTGTTTCATCGAATGAAACACTACTGGCAATATAAACACGACCCGAAGAGTGAAGACACAGATATCCTTTATGGCTTGGACTATACCTGATGAACACACATTTAGCTGACCGAACCTGAAGTTTGTTAGAATTATATGGATGAAGATATGGGTAGCAAGCACACCCGAAGGCTCGCAGAAATTTATAATTAGGCGTGAGGCCAAAAAGTTTCTGGATAGGACATTTGTAGTTAAGGACAGGTGTGCATAAATGATTGATGAGGAAGGTAGTTGTTTGAAAAGCTTCCAACCAGAAACGTGGAGGCATACTCGAGTGTGCTAAAAGTGTTAGGCCGGTTTCGACGATATGTCAGTGTTTACGCTCAGCTTTGCCGTTTTGTTGATGAGTGTGGGAGCAAGGATGCCGGAATTTGACTCCTATGTATTTAAGATATGGTTCGAACTTTCGATATTCACCACCCCAATCCGTTTGGACAGTTTTAATGGTGTTGTTGAGTTGTTTTTTGACTTGGAGTTGGAATATTTTAAAGACAGAGAGGGCTTCATCTTTGGTTTTGAGAGGAAAAATCCATGTGTAACGACTGAAATTATCGAGGAAGTGTATGTAGTAACAATAGCCGTGTCGAGATATATTGGGGGATGGACCCCATATATCGGAGTGCACCAGTTCTAAGGGTTGTTTTGATTCCTTAAGGGTGGATGGATAGGTTTTGTGATGAGCTTTACCAAGTTGACAACTAGAGCAGAAATGCATATTAGAAGGTAAAGATTTCTTTTCATTAATTAGAACATGTTTGAGTACATTCAAGGAAGGATGGCCTAGCCTAAGATGCCACAAACTTGATTCATTAACAGAAACTTGAAAACATGACTTGACAGACTCGAAATTGGGACAAACACTACGACTATTGTTGGTTGATGACTGACTGAAAAAGCTAGATGGTGTGTGACGCAAAGAACATGCTGCTGGTGCTGTGAGTTGATATAGCCCGTTGCTAACCTTCCCTTGAAGAAGAACCTTCTTCGAATCCATATCCTTCAAAACACAAGAGTCAGCATAAACTGTGGCATAAGCATTGTTATCTTTGGTAAGCTGTGAAACACTCAAAAGATTATTAGCAATATTGGGGACACATAGGACAATATTTAACTTGACAGGTTTAGAGTTGCCAAGAGGTTTAATAAATGATGTACCAATGTGAGAAATTGATAGAGATTGACCATTACCGACTGTGAGCTTTGTCTTACCACTGTATTCTGCTGGATTTTGCAGGTTGTGGGTATTGTCTATTATGTGATTCGAGGCTCCACTATCCACATACCAGTTGGTCTCATCAAGACGTGACTGCGAATTGGAGTTGGCAAGAAAGGCTTGCTGTCTGGTGCCTTGAGTAGGAGCTGATGGAGAACCTTGAGTAAGGTTTTGATTGTTGTTAATTGGATTGAAGGCAGCATCAAATCGATAGTAACATTTAGCAACATGGTGACCAGGTTTGTTGCATAGTTGGCAGACCACACGTCCTTGATTTCCTCTGCCTCTGCCACATCCATGACCGCGGAAGTTAGAGGATCTGCCCGAGTTGGATGGAACAAAGGGTTTTCTATTTCGTGCTGCAAAATGTGCAGTAGGTGGAGCAAGAACTGCATTAGGGGCAGAGTTAGCTTGGTCGATGCGCATCTCCTGACTTTGGAGAATGTACTGAACTTCAGAGAGGGTGAGTTGATCAGCCCTGGAGGTAAGGTTGATGAAAACCGAGTCGTATTCCGATCCTAGGCCTCCAAGAATGTATAGGATGAGATCATCATCACTAAAAGTTTGTCCTGCATAGTTGAGACCATCTGCTATGGCCTTCATTTTCAGGATGTAATCGTGGATAGACAGGGATCCCTTTTTAAGGGATTGAAGCTGAAATCGCAGCTAAAGTGTGCGTGCTCGAGATTGAGTGGTAAAAAGGTTCTCTAAGAGAGACCACAGCTCATGAGAAAACCGGCACCGCAAAACATGACCTAACATAGCCTCAGATATAGAGTTGAGACGCCAACTTAATATGGCCTGATCAGTTCAAATTCAAATAGTATATAAAGGGTTTACCTGCCTTTGTATTTCGTGGTTATGACCAGGTGGTATGTCGACGAACTGAGGGGGACACGGTCTTGTGCCAAACAGAAAACCATCGAGGTCACGGGCACGCACCGCTGGAACTACTTGTGATCGCCAGTAAGGATAGTTGTCCCTGTCGAGACGAATGGCGATTGGAGCTAGAGGCTGATGCAGGGGAGCTGGCAGGGCAGGTGCAGCAACAGGAACTGGTGCAATCGGAGCCGGAGCTGGAGGAGGAGCGTCGACGTCTTGAGGTCTGTCATTGTTGATTGAAGAGTCTCCCTGTGAGGTTGTTGAAGCCATTGGCGCTGATACCAAATTAAAGAAATAAAATAGACCAAAAGAAGAAGAAGAAGAATCGACAGAGAGAGTGAAAGGTGCTTTTTACGTATAATTTTTTTTGAAAAATGAATTGTACAGTTGGTTACAGGGGTATTTATAGTACAAGTATACCCAAAATATCTATAACAATAAAATATTCCTTCACAATCTTATTGGTTGAGAGAAAAAGAATTCAAAGAATAAAGGAAATCTAGAAAGGTATGACGCCAGCTCAGAATTGGTAAATAATATTGATAAAAGAAATTTGATATTTTTAACAAAATCAAATGTTATAAGTAATAAAATCATTTGTTTGTAGAGAAAACAAACAATTCAAGTGAAATGATGAGTTATAAAATTGAAGTAAGTTGTCTACAATACTTGAAAAAACGTAATAATTAAGGTGTTGTTTGGTAACTATTAAAAAAACAACTTTTTTATTTAATTAATTAAAAATTTGATAATTAAATATAAAATAGTGTTTGGTAACTCTATTTTTATTTTTTATTTTTTTAAATTTTAAACAAAATTTATTAAATTTTGAAAATAAAAAATTCTCACTTTCAAATTTTTTTTAAATTGTTTTCAACTTTTAGTTTTTTTTTTCTTCTCTTTTTCAAATCACCACCTTATTTTATATTGCTAAACAAAACATAAAAATAAAAGTTATCAAACACATTTATTATTTTTTATTTTTTAAAAATAAAAATAAAAAACAAAAATAAAAATAATATTTCTATTTTTGTGTTTAAAAAATTTAAAAACAAAATTTTTACCAAACACAACCTAAATTACTACCAACTCTATCTCATTTTTCTCTCACTCACAATAGAGAGTCATAATATTTGCACACCAAATATTTACAGAGACGTGAGTAATTAAAATTAAAATTAATAATACACATTAATTTAACAATAATAATGTATATATGTATAGTATCATTTTGTACGATATCATACACTCCAAATTTAATTATATGGGAAACTAAAATATATATCTAAAAAAAATCTAGAAAGAATAAGTTAAATAGTTTCTGCTATATTAGGCGGCTTACGCGGAAACACACTTGTTCGTGATCGATCTTCAATTATTGTGTCCAAGTCAATTTTTGTTTGCTATTATAATTTTTATACTCATTATGATTATTCTAGTTTTGTGACGTATATGCTAATGTTTCATGCGCGTTGGTGGGTATATATAATTCTAATTAATATATATGGTATGGTAGCAAATAAATATATGTAGTTGAGAGCACAAGCAATGGACTCCACGTGTAATTCCATTTATAGTATTAAATATTACCTCAAATTCGTTTATTATATACTGTATATATATATTGGTCCATTTAATTAGTCGTTTTGAGGCTTGACTCGATCGAAGCATATGTTGAAATTAATATTTGCTATAATGTAATTTAATTATGTCACAAAGCAACGAACAACATGTAGGGAAAAGGAGTTGAAAGTGGTCTAACAAGATTGGTAGATCGTCTCTTTACTCATATAAAAATATAAGAAGAAGAAGAAAAATAGTATCCGTTATCCATATTTATTGGGGTCCAATAAATTGGAACAAAGATTATCTTTTGTAGATTAATTAATTAACCAGCATTCTTTTTCATATATTATATAGTTAAGAATCTATATATATATATATATATATAAATAGATCAACTCACTGGCGGATATATAAGTGAGTAATAATACGTGCATTCAATGCATTTAAACATTACACATTATAATTATGTGGTACTGTTTTTTTAAATAATAAGTTCTAATTTTGATAAATATAATTAATAGGTTAAATTAATATATTACTGTACATAATATTTATGTATATATCACACCTCTATATAAATATACTAAGAAACACGGAGTCTTGATCTTAATAAAATATAATTCTTATTATATTATATTATATATATGAACTCACTTGTGTTGTTGATTTTTTTTTATTTTCATCATTATCCTTTATTTATTAAAATTAAAGGTTGCTTTAGTTTCAAAACATGCTCGATCGCCGGAGAAGCTTGACTGCCCTTAACACAACTTACCATTTTAATAAACTAACTTTCCCACAAATTATTGATCCCTAAATAATAATTGCTTAAAATACTAATTATTAACTATGCATTATTGATCTATAAAGTATTCACAATCATAATTACTTAAAATATTAACTATATATGTGAACTCTTAATAGTTACTTTAATATTAACTATTAGATTAAAATTAATGGTTTATATTGATCTCTAATAATTGATATTAAATAAATATATATGCTATTGATTTCATAAATTTAGCTTAGTAAGTATGAGTTATATAACTATAAGTACCTTAATTAATCTAATGTTGTGGTATATAATTCAAATCTACTCAATTTTATAATATTGATTTCATGTACTTAAACCATGCATATGCATATTCAATTAGAAGTGATGTAGCCAACATTTTTAGAAGTTTAAAGAACAAAAATAAAACTCTTAATAATATATAGAGGCTATATTCGATCAATTATAGAGCTTTTTTATATAGGGGGGGCAAAAACTTAACTATAAGCAAGTAATGATTGAGTGAGGGGGAGGCTGCCAAAAAGGATGGCTAGACCCTACACATATCAATAATTAATAAGAGCACAAGATTAAAGATACAAAAATATTTAATGAATAAATGTGTATATATTCTCTGTACCAAGTAAGTAATTCCATTTCAAACTAAATATATAATTATTATATATGTAGGGTTTCGCTTTTGATGTGCTGCTCACAATCATACATTTCAATTTCAAGTAGTAGTAGTCGTTGGTGAGGTGTAACCTTTTGTATGTTCATTATTCTTAACTGAGGAAGGTTTATTTGGTGTTTTTATGTGGCACAACACAACACTCCTCCACTTATTATTTGACTTCCATTCTTATCAAACATGCATATTTAGCCATATATAAAACTGGCCAAAGGCCATGTTAATTCTCAAAAAGCTACCTTGTAGGACCTCTTATATATAGAATTGTATATATTTAACTTATTACAAGTGTATTTTTCGTAGCTTGATATCGTAGTTTTGTTTGAATACCTTCATTAATTCTTATCTTTTCGAGTCAATCATTTCGAAATTCTATTATTTTTATTAATTTGTTGGAATATTTAAATGGTCTCTTATCTTATCTGTACATGTTTGTACGCTGTTATACACAGTCAAAACTATTTGGCTCGAGATGGCACCTGCCCCAGGCATTATATTTACATTTATAATAAATTACATTTACTATAGGGTAATTGAGTTGTTGTATTTAATTATTTTCATATTTTAAATTATAATAAATAAGACTCAGTTGTACGTTTAATTATACATAAAAATATCACTTTATGTTGTGCGCCATCTTATATATTAATATGCTTTTTTCATATTCATTCTTTAAATATTATTGTTTTAATAAAAAATTTATTTCAAATAATAAGACCTTATGATCTAATCTATATTTATATACTAGGTAGAAGCAACATCTAATGCACGTTAATTTAGTTTTAAAGTTGTAAAATTGTCTATAATTTTAATAAAAATTGGTTCACTGTTTTAAAATATAGGATTTATACATTTTTGGACCATGTGTTTTGTCTCATTACTTGTTTGGACCTTGTGTTTTGATAAATTACTTTTTGGACCATATGTTTTGTAAAATGGTTCAAATAGAACCCTAAACCTGATTTTGGTCAAAGTTTTCTCAACCGAAATCACAAATAATTCACCAAACTAACAATTCAAAACAAAAATAAAATCATTCTGCTTAAAAACTGTGTTGTTACATTTTAGTTTTTTCTTCATCGAAATTGAGTTTATGGGTCTATTTGAATCATTTTACAAAATATAGGGTCCACAAATAAATTTTTTAAAACACAGGGTCCAAACATGTAATCAGAAAAAACACAGGGTCCAAAAATGTATAAACCCTAATATATATATAATAGAATGAATCACAGTTCTATAATATATATAAATATTTATATCAATAATCTCTACATATATTACATCTAAAAACATCGTTGATATAGATATATATTTACATGGTTACATGACATATATATAAAATACAATAATATTTAAAAAGAAATTAATAACAGAAATAAAATAAGAATAGAAAAAGTCATAGTGTAGACAGTAGTATACATGCATCAACTATTTTTAGTTTCTAATGTATCTCATACTGTTCTTTGGTGAATTTGATGAATAAAAAGAGCTCTAATCACTTGATAAAAAACAAACTATCACACAAATTTATAAGATAAAAAAATGATATGTATTTCATTATTATTTTTAAATAAATATGATTTAATTATTTAAATTATCATAAAATATCTTTAAAACATCATATTTTAATTTATTTATTTATTTATTTTCGTTTAAGTTTATGTTTGTTCTAGTTTTTGAATTTGGCAGTGACAACAAAAGATTATATATTATATTTTTAATATAATAGTAAGTTTAAGTTTAATTAAATTTTGTTTAAGTTATAAAATATATGATTTTATTATTTTTAAATAATTATCATTGTAAAATATCTCAAAAATATCCTATTTTAATTTATTTAATTAATTATTTATTTAAGTTTAAGTCATGTTTACAATTTATCGTTAAATATAAAAATATTTTATTAAATATAAGAATTTTTTATTAAAATTAACGAAAAAAAATAAAAAACTATTAAAACAAAAAAAATTCATTATCTACAAACTTTTTACGTAGAAGCGAAATGCATTATTGTATCTCTCGAAAGCGAGGGCACAAGTTACGTATTGAAATGAAAATGTTTGACAAAGTATGATAAACTGTAGAGCCATGTTATATGTACTATATATTAAGAATCTAAGCTCTGTAATAGGTCGATATACGACCTACATATATAGATATATACTATATATAATTGGCAGCCACATTATTTTTGAGTGAAATAAAAGCAAAAAAACTGATCTAATAAATCAAAATATCTCCATCATCCTCTTGCTGTAGATATATATATTTATAGATATGCGTGTGTGGTTTCGATCGATACTATCACTTCGAATTCACATTGATTTCACATTGATTTTGAAGTTTGAAGGTGTAATAACTTGTCGGAGCTAGTCACTTCTAATTGTTTTCAAGTAACGAATTAATAAGAACCGTTGGTGACTACTCTTCAAAAAGATGCATTTTTATATGTAACACTGAAAACAAAAAAAGTATATATATATATATATATATGAAAATGACACATTTTTCTTTCATTGGTGACTGGTTGACATAGGTACGTTCGTAGCTATGCAATGTCATATTAACTAGTTTACATCAATTATAATGAACTATGTATGGATATAGTAATAATTGGCACAATTATTTTAGATTATACTAAAAAATATGCTAAATATAGTATGCAGACCAAATACTAAAATTTAACTTTAATTTAGCATGATATGTAATATGCAATTGAAAAAGTTGTAATATTTTCCCAGATGTAAAGTGATTTATATATACTAGGTAGAAGCAGTAGAAGCAATGTGTAATACATGTTTGCTTAGTTTTAAAATTATAAATATTGCCTATAATTTTAATAAAAACTGGTTCGTTGTTTTTTTTAAATATATATATAATAGAATAAATTATAGTTCTATAATATATATAAATATTTATATCAATAATTTCTACATATATGACATCTAAAGACAATGTTGATATAAATATATATTTACATGGCTACATGACATATATATAAAATACAATAATATTTTAAAAAAATTATTAATAGAAATAAAATAATAATAGAAAAAGTCATAGTGTAGATAGTAGTATATATGCATCAACTATTTTTAGTTTTTACTATATCTCCTAATATCCTTTGGTGAATTTGATGAAGAAAAATAGCTTTAATCACTTGATAAAAAATAAACTATCACACAAAATTTATAAGATAAAAAAATGATATGTATGCCTTTATTATTTTTTAATAAATATAATTTAATTATTTAAATTATCATAAAATATCTTAAAAATATAATATTTTAATTAATTAATTAATTTATTTTTGTTTAAGTTTATGTTTGTTTTAGTTTTTGAATTTGGCAATGCCAAGAAAATATTATATATTATATGTTTAATATAATATTAAGTTTAATTAAATTTTATTTAAGTTATAAAATGAATGGTTTTATTATTTTTAAATAATTATCATTATAAAATATCTCAAAAATATCATATTTTAATTTGTTTAATTATTTATTAATTTTAATTTAAGTTATGTTTACAATCTACTATTAAATAAAAAAATATTCTGTTAAATATAAGAATATTCCGTTAAAGTTAACGGAAAAAAATAAAAAACCATTTGTTACACCAAATTTCGAGAATAGAAATTATGGTCTCGAAAGATAGACTCGTAAAATGTAAGCTCAAAATAAGCAAGTATCTATATAATACTTGTACAATTCATCATAAAGTGTCAGAAGCCACGTCATACGACGATGGAATTGGCGAGCTCGAAGCTACACACTGTCTCAAAGGTGTTCCGAGGTTACAAGTCAAGCTCGAAGTCAGGACTGATCAACTACAAGGGTTCAACACTTGTATGAATTTCTTGATTTGTATTTATTGGCGACCAAGCAACAGTCAGGAAGGTTCGAGCCTAGGCATTGCAGGCTCGAAGAGGATAATCTCGATAAATTTACCGGCTAAGGATGAGGTTAACCATAATGATGAGCTCGTGATATTGGTCGATCTCGAAAGTGTGTAAATTATATGTTCGAGGTTGGTGATCTAGTTTGAATACGGTTACTATTTGAAAATCCCTATTTCTTGGGGATTTGTTGTAATTTGATAATAAATTCTGAATATCATGGGATATTATGTAATTAATGTATTTATTTGTATTTATTTCAAATTAGAATTGTAACTTCCCAAAATAAGAAGGAATATATTTTGTAAACCAGTCTATAAATAGACTGAAGAATTTCATTTGTGGGGACAAAAAATTTGGAATTGAGAATATTCTGCGAAAATTGTTTTCTAAAAGCTTTGAGAAAATTTCACCACTCTATAATATTGACTCGTGGACTAGACAGATTTTAATTGTTGAACCACATAAGATCTCGTGTGTTTTTTATTAATTTTCTTAATTCAGTGTGCAGTGCTCTTCTTATTTAAGTTGACGAAAAATGGCGTCAACAGTTTGGTGCTCTCATTGAGAGCATTAAGCAAGTCGTTAGACTGTTTAATCAGAAGCCTCCTGAATTATCAATGGCCGCCACAAACAAACCCAGTACTGGTGGGCGACCATTGCCCCAAATACCAGAGGAACAAACTCCTCGCACTGACGACTACCTACGTCAACCTGGGAAGCAGCCCATGGCTGTCTAGGGCCCTGAGGAGAGAAGTGATTCATCTAATTCCCAGGGGCCGCTTACTCCCAAGCCTGATGAGGATCTCTACTATAATATAGAGAGATACATTTCTATTGTTGAATTAGAGAATCGCCAACTGCGCCAACAATTGGCAAAAGCGACAAGGCGCAATGAAGAGTTGGCCAAATAGGCTGTTGAGGCCCAAGCACCACCCCGGAGGCCAATAAGACATCCCCGAGGGAGCACGACCCCCAGGAGAGCTGAGCAAGGAGCTCAGCAGGCTCAGCCGAGGCCCATAACAAATCCTGGTGATGAACGCCCCAGAAGAAACACTCAGGTGGAGGCTACTAACAAGCCAACTGCAGAACTGTCTACAGGAACGGGGAATAACCGATCTCTTCTAGTAGCTCGGAACCCAAACACTGAAATAGTAAGAAATAACCCAGAACCTGTCCGGGCCCATTCTTTACCATTTAGGCCCAACAATGGGAGGCTGCCACCATCACCATTAAGACATCCACCCTCTCTAATAAGACACCCCTCACCAGTCCGAGAGGCCCCAGAACCTGCAACATAGAGGCCCTCTCACAGTGGCAGTTGAAATGGAAACCGTTCAGGCCAGACTCGAACATAGGAGCGAAAGAGAGGCTACTCAAGAACACAGGGCTCCCCAACTGTCGAGAAGCCATGTGTCGAGATCACAAACGACTGGGGTAAGGAGGCCAGTTAATGATCCCCCTCGTAACCACCGAGCCTCTCAGCCGGAGAGAACTGTTAGCTTCATAAGCGGGAGCTCAGATTACACCCCATCTGTAAGCATATATAATACCGAGCCTAGGAATGCTGGGAATCGGGGGAATCATCCTGACCTTCGGGATCACCTAAACCATAACCGGGGATAGGCTAATCCCACAAACCTCGACTTACGCGACCATTTGAACGGTCGAAAACAATCGGCATATGGAAACCAAAATAACCCTATGCCAGGACAAGGACTTGGAGTTTTATAAACAATAACCAGCTCCCTCAAGCTCAAGCTCGACCCCTAGTGGATTCGGTCCAGGAGAGAATTAACCAGCTGGAAAGGGCATTCAGGCTCTTACTGTTAGAGAATATATATTATTGCTCAATGGAAATATGGAAAAACCAATATACAACTCAATGCAAAAAATACAATAGACAAGGTAATTGAGTAAATAAATATTACAACTCAATTGCTCAAAATACAAGCAAATAGAAATAAGAGAAGGAAGAGAATTATAAGAACAAAAACCCTAAAACAAAAGACACCAATAAATATGTAAATGGGAATAAAAGAAGAGGATTACAAAATCAATACACTAATAATACAAGAAGAACAACGGAATGAAAATATCAATGGAAAACACAAACTCTCACACAACCAAAGTGTAGAGTAGTGGGGATCACCAACTTGAACAAGGTTCAAAACCTTTGTCCAAAAGCTTATTTCCCCAATTCTCTAAGCACTAAGGGATCTCTCTAGGAAATAGCTCTATGGAATTATCAAGCCTCTATGGTGTATTTTCCAGCCAAGTGCTTTGTGGATGGAAAATGGTGTGTCTTACAAGTGAGCATTAGGCCCCTATTTATAGAGTTTTGAGACACCCTTTGAATTTCAAATTCCACCAACCCCCATGGCTATTACCAATGATTAATTATATGTTTATGGAATTAAAATAGAGATTTAGGAGTTATTTGGCTGTTGGAAACGTTCAAAATTGGATAAAACCGAAAATTGGAATATGCTGTCAGCCACTTGGGTCGTGGGCTAACAAGCAGGCGCTGCGGCCCACAGAGTGTTTCTGCCTCTTCGGCCACGGCTTGACAAACAGGCGCCGCATCCCTAGACCTTTTCCAGCAACCAATTTTTTCAAAATTTTCAAAACGTTCCAAATTCATTCCCACTTGATTTTGTAACTTCCATACACATTATGGGAGTTAAAATCACATCTCTATCAACCATTTCACATATGGATTTATGAAATCCAATCTCAAATGTGTAACATATAATATACACATTATTGGGTAATATTTGGGAGTTACAAATTTGTAACTGATTTTGTAACTCCAAAATATGTCACATTTGGGCACACACATGTGTCTAATTTTTGTGATTCTCAATAATATGTTACAAGGTGTGAAAAATCACATTTGTGTGACAAATCACATTATTTAATCTAACATTATATTATATGAAATAATATAACACTTACAAGATGAGCGTCGTAGAGAGAAGGCTGAAGACTCCGATCAGGAGCTCGAGTCTTTTGCCCCATATATCTCTAACACTCCATATTCGCAAGAGTTTAGGATACCCCATGTAGCACCATTTTATGGGAACTCAGACCCGTACAGTCATCTGAGCACATTCAATAACATCATGCGAGCCAACAATGTTGGTTATGAGCTCTGATGTATGTTGTTCCCAACTACTCTTATAGGACCAGCAAAAAATTAGTTCGAGAAGTTTAGAAGACATTTGATCTCGTCTTTGGATCAGTTAGCAAGTTTAAGAAACAGTTCAAAGCCATAGTGTGCGTCAGGCCTAAAGCCTCAGACAACAGCAGAGAGAATCACCGAAGAGTTACCTTACGAGGTTTAATATAGAAGTGGCTCGAGCCCGTAATGTCGATGATAGTGGCCACCTGATGGCTGTCAGAGCTGGTATATTACGAGGGAGTCCCCTTTGGAAAGATATGCAAATAAAACCCATAAGGTCATTAACCAAGTTCAACTGGAGGGTCCAGAGATTTGTCAATGTAGAAGAGGCGAGGTCAACATTAAACCTGGCCTCTCAGCCCGTAACTACAATGACAAATATCAACTCAGCCTCGACCTCGGTGGCCCCATAAACGTCAAGGCCCTTTTGGGATAACCCTTCAAAAAGGAAGAAAAATGAAGGGAATAACCCCGAGGCTGACGGAGGGAAAAGAAGAAGGGAGACAAGTATTTCTCCATTTACACAGTGTACACTGAGCTTAATGAGACTCGGGAGAATATATTTATTGCCAACGAGAATTAGGTCCCATTTAGACGACCTGACCCAATGCGGAATAAGAAGGCAAAGAGGGACTCCAATATATATTGTAGATTCCACTGAGACGTCGGACACACAGCTGATGAGTGTCGACAGTTGAAGGACGAGATTGAAGGCTTGATCTCGAAGGAATATTTCAGACAGTATGTGAGAAACCGGAATCCCAACCAAGCCTCGACAGGACAAAGGGCAACGTCTGCGCAACATTCCCAACATAAAAGCTCTCGGGCATGGGAGGATGATTGACCTCCCCCTATAGATAGGGAGGATGTGGTAACCATCGCTGGGGGACCACATCTTGCAAGATCGGGCAGAAAGGCCCAAAAGAGATACGTAAACGAACTCAAAACTAGGGACGGGTCTCCCTACGAGCCCGAAACACGAGCTCCGAAACAGCAGAGGGTTGAAACTCAACCCATCACTTTTATAGAAGATGATGCGTCACACGTCACGTTTCCTCACAACAACTGTTGGACCCAAAAGAGGGTGTTTTAAAATTTAAACTCGCAAGTGCACGAATCGTTTCGGAATATAATGTTCATGTAAGTACGAGGTCGAACCCATGGGAGTTGACTAACATCAAAAGAAACTATTTCAAACAAAGCAATAATATTCTAACCTAGTTCCAAATATTTGATGAGATTTTGTTTTAGAAAAATAAAAGATAAGTAATAAAAGTATTAATGATAAAAATGGTTTTCAAATGAGATATGTAAAATAAGATTATTAAGATTTTAGAATCCACAAAATGCAAGTTCAATAGTATTTATAAGTATATTGATTCCCAAGTTTTAATATAGTTGAAATAAATCACACTATATATTTTTTTTAAAATATATTTTCTATTCAAGCACAAGTTACTCTTTAAAAAATGTAGGATTTTTCTTCACTTATATAAGATATAATTTCTAAGCATTAGCTGTGTTACAACCTAATGAAACTACAAAAAATCAAAGAGATTATGTTTAGGCAAAATATGATACTTATGCTCTAAGAATTAGATGTGAACAATTTAATGAAAAACATTTAATCAAAGAATATCATATTTTTTTGCATAATGAAGAACTAAGTGTAATATGCTTTAACACTCAATAATAGATGAAAAATGCATATCATTGATAGAAAAATCCATAAACAATGTTACACAAATGGGAAATCAACATACAATAAAAAATACTATCTAGTTACATTTTGCTTCATCATCATCTTAATAACCTTTGAAAAAGATTAGAAGCTCATAACTAGATAAAAATTACAAAATAACATACTTGACATGCTCTTCAAAAGATGAAAATGGTAGAGAGAAACTAGTGAAAAGAAGAGAGAAAAATGTGTAGAAGAGGATGAAAAATATGAAGAAGAAGAGCTCCCCAAATGGTCTTACAAGACTCTATTTATAGGCAAAATATGGATATTAAATTAATCAAATTAAAATAAATAAATTGATTAATTTAATTGTGTTGGGAAGTGGTAGGATAAATAGAGTAAGTGTAAGAGTATTGGAAAAATGAAATGTTTGGTTGGGTAAAAGATTGGTGAAAAGCTAGGGTAAAAAAATAAATTAGGAATGTTTATTTAGGTAAGAAAAATAGGGAAGAGTGAATTGATATTTGAGTGAAAAATATTGGGAATGAAAAATGTGAGTTTTTGGTCTTATTTTTGTGGCTTTGGCATGGTTGACTTGGGCTAAGCAGATGGTGCTTGAGCCGAAGTGGACTGAAGGCATGGATTGATGCTGAGCCAGGCGTTGGGTTCATTGATTGGAGCTGGTGGCGTGGAGGAAGGCTTCATTATTGGGCCTTGGATGAAAGGCTGGCCGAATGAAGATGCACATGCTGGGTGCATATGTGAGGTGATGGTCACGGCTGGGGAAGTTGGAGTGCTGAGTGATGTGGTGATGCTTGGTGTGATGTTGGCAGCTGGAGCTTCAGGTGGTGGAGTTGTTGGGCTTGGGCCCAAATGAGCTGAAGGCATGGCATTTTCAACAATGTCATTTTCTTCAAAACTAACATTTTTTTCTCTTTATTTCTCACTCTTTCTTGGCTCTTCAAGAACAAGAAAATAAAACAATTTCCTACAAAATAAATATAAATTAAGTCATGATAAAATATTTTCAATTATAAATAATTCATATAAACTCTTTGAAAATATTCATTATAACTTAATTTAACATTTAAGTTCAACAATACTCATTTTTTTATTTATATAAATTTTTACAACAAAATAATTATAAAAATACATAAAAATCTATAAAAATTAAAATGAAACTAATAAATTCAAAAAGTAATTAAAACTTAATAATTTAATTAAAAACTCAAGAATTAAGCAACAATTAGCACATAAAAAGTAGTAAAATAACTCTATTTTGTAGAGTTATCAACAACCCCCTGGTCATCACGCTTCAGCTGGCGAACAAGAGGGTACGCATGGTCCTAATTGATAACGAGAGATCTGTGAATATTTTTTACAAGGCCACTCTAGAAAAGATGGGACTCACGCTTCGAGATTTGAAAGCCTATGCAACCACATTGTATGGATTTTCAGGAGAAGGGATTTCCTGTACGGGATCCATTGAACTCCCCGTAACCATGGGAGACTATTCAGTCTCGGTAACCAAGATGATGTAGTTCGTGGTGGCAGATGCACCGTCGGCCTACAACGTACTGCTCGGGAGACCAACCCTGATTGGGCTAGGGGCAGTATCGTCTGTTAGGCACTTGGCCATCAAGTTCCCGACGTTTTTGACGCAGTTTTTCGCCAACAGTGTATTAAGAAATAATAAGGAAGATTAGTGCTTTATAGTAAACCGTAATGAATAATAATATGAATTCACTCAAGAACACAGAACTTTTACGTGGTTCAATGGTTAAAATTCACCTAGTCCACGAGTCAATATTATTGTTGTTTCTCTCTCTATTTTGGCAGAGTTTTGGTATTACAGAATAATGGTCCATTTCCTGTCTAATATTCCAAATATTTATAAGGGAATTCCATGGACAGGTTTGGGTAACCACGTGAGTCAATCACGCATTTACATAAATATTACATTTAACACAAATAATCCACATTTATATTGAGATATGATTTGATAATTGAATAAATAGGTTCCCGCTATCTCGGATAATAAATATGACAGCCTGGTCATAAATAAGCGTATAAAGGGATCCCGAGTCTCTGGGGATCCGCGGGGATGCAATATACTAGAATTACCACAAGCTGGATATCCCCTCCAAGCTGGTAAAAAGGATGTTTGTTGAACAAATAGGGAATAACATGGAAGTTCATATGGACGATATGTTGGTCAAATGTAAACATAACAATAATCATGTGGAAGATCTCACTGAGTGTTTTGTTGTACTTCGAAAATACAACATGAAACTTAACCTACAAAAAAGCTCATTAGGAGTATCTTCGGGTAAGTTCCTTGGATTCATAGTAAATTATTGGGGAATAGAGGTTAATCCCGACAAGATCAAGGCGTTAATAGACATGCCCTCACCTCGAAAACATAAAGATGTCCAGAGCCTAACTGGACGAATGGCGACCTTAAGTAGGTTTCTCTCGAAATCTACAGACAGATGCCTTCCAATCTTTAATCTTTTAAGATGGGACAAAAAGTTCGAGTGGTCGGAGGAGTGTGAACTCGCATTTCAAAATCTCAAGAACCACCTCGCCGAACCACTGATCTTGTCTAAACCTAATACATGAGAAATTTTGTACTTATACCTCGCCATGACCGAGCATGCCATTAGTGCAATATTGGTACGGGAGGATAAGAAAATACGAAAACTTTTATACTACATCAGCAAGAGATTACTGGTGGCAGAATCAAGATATCCATTAATGGAGAAACTGGCTCTGTGCCTAATGCACGCATCTCAAAAGCTTCGACCATATTTCCAAGCACACCCTATCCATGTGTTAACTAACCAGCCACTGAGGCAGGTTTTATCCAAGCCTGAAGCTGTCAAGCTCAAACGGTTCGAGATCACTTATCACCCAAGAACGGAAATCAAAGGACATGCTCTGGCATATTTTATTGTCAAATGTACTAGGATCTCCAACGATGAAGTCATAACCCTAGCCCGCAAGCTGTGGAAACTTTATGTCGATGGATCCTCTAATGAAAATGGATTGGGGGCAAGCATTATACTAATTACCCCAACAGGAAATCGCTTCCACTCGACACTAAGGTTTGGCTTCGAGGCGTCAAACAACGAGGCTGAATATGAGGCGTTATTAGCAGGACTTCGAATAGTCACCGAGCTCAAAGCAAAGACTATACATTGCTATAACGACTCGTAGTTGGTGGTTAACCAAGTCATGGGGGAGTATAAGGCTCGTGGTATAAAAATGGTCATGTACCTAGAAAAGATAAAGACAGCACTCGGAAGGTTTGAGTTCTACGCAATAGAACAAGTCCTTTGAGAACAAAATTCAAATGCAGACGCATTGGCCAGGCTCGCCATAACTAACGAAGCTGACACACTGAACGTGGTCCCAGTAGAATTTCTACCGACCCCGTGTATTAATGAGCCTGATGAAGAAGATGTATGTATGATCGACTCACAACCAACCTGGATGACCCCAATAGTTGACTTCCTCGAAACCGGAAGTCTCCCAGCAGACCAGAATGAGGCTAGAAAGCGGATGTACCAAATTCCAAGGTACACTATTATGGAAGGGAAATTGTATAGAAGGGGGTATTCTATGCCATTACTTCGGTGGGTAACTACTCCCGAGGCGAAAAATATTTTGGAAGAGATCCATGAAGGATTTTGTGGAGATCACACTAGGGGGCATAGTTTGTCGAAAAAGGTGATTAGGCAGGGGTACTTCTGGCCCACAGTTAAGGCAGACTCATTCGAGTATGTAAAATATTGTGATAAATGTCAACGGTTTGCCTCAACTCCACGAGCTCCACCCACCGACCTCGCCATGATGAGTTCCCCATGGGCATTCGCAGTATGGGGGATTGACCTCATAGGCTCCTTGCCAACTGGAAAAGGTGGAGTGAGGTATGTTGTGGTCGTAGTATATTATTTTACAAAATGGACCGAAGTTGAACCCTTGGCCACTATTAACTCAAAGAAATCCCTAGATTTCGTAGTAAAGAATATCATCTGCAAATATGGGATGCCCAGGAAGATAGTATCAGATAATGGGACCCAGTTCAACAGCAATTTATTTACACATTTCTGGGAAAAAAATGGGATAATAAAAAGTTTCTCCTCTGTCGCCCATCCCCAGTCAAAAGGCTAGGTCGAAGCAGTCAATAAAACCTTAAAGAGCTCCGTGAAGAAAAGGTTAGAAGAGGCAAAGGGGAAATGGCAAGAGAAGTTTCCTCAAGTCTTGTGGGCTTATGAATCCACAGCCCGGACGTCAACAAGGCATACCCCCTTCTCGCTGACTTATGGATGCGAGGCCATGTTGCCTATCAAGGTCAAAATCCCCACAATAAGGTGTGATGCATACAGTCAGGCCTCGAACCAATCTTAGCTCGAAGAAAGTCTGGACCTCATTAAAGAGAGACGAGATGAAGCCCAATTAAAAAATGTTGCATACAAGCAATGAGCTAATAGATATTTTAACAAGAAGGTCTTAGATAGAAAATTCGGATTAGGAGACCTGGTGCTAAGGTGCATATTCTTAGCCACACGAGACCCGTCTGCCAGGGTACTTGGACCTTACCAGATCGACTCCATTATTTGACCTGGAGTGTATAAGCTAGTGAGGTTAAACGAAGAATTGGTTCTGCGACCTTGGAATGGTGAACATCTATGACCTTATTATCAGTAATGTAGGAATGATGCTTTCATTGTAACCAAGCATGTGCTTGATTTTTTACTTTTTATCAATAAAATTCTGAATTTAGTTCAAAAATTATATTTTTTATTGTTATACTTTTTTTTTTTTGCAAACCCTCGTAATTCAATAACCTAAGATCACAATCATAGGATATTAAGGGGGCATAAGTGGTATACAATCATACCATAGGTTTGAAAAAATATGACATAAAAAAATAAAAAACAACAATGTCTGGAATATTAACCCGACATGAAAATAAGTGTATGGATCGCGAATTAAAAATGTCTGAATTATTAACCCGACATGTCAATAAGGGTATGGATTATAAACCAAACATGCGAGCTAAATAAGTTTGGAACAAACCAGCAAAACCTAACCGATGGTAAAAAATTATAATTCTAGATAAACCAACTGTAAACTAAGTCGACAATAAGGATAGAAAATTTTGCAAACAAATTTCGACCTCGCAACCTTGAGGCCATACTCGAGGATGAGGAAAAGTGACTGGAAAAGCAAAATATGACTAGACTACTAAAATTACATGCCAATTAAGTACCTTCAAGTATATGGTAAAAGTAAGGTTCGACCTTGACAATAATGAAGTTGAACATGGATATTTTGAATAAACTATGCATGAATGCATTGAAATTCGAACCTAAATCCAATAGATATATTTGCACGAATAAACAAGTATAAAAGCAAGTCCTTAATAGTGGTAGGCTCGAAATATTTCGATCAAGAAATGCAAAGCATAATATTAAGGCAAAAAGCTAAAGGTAAAATCGAATGCATAAAGATTTTTGAGCTAGAAAATTGTGTGCATAAAAATTACTATTGTTATAAATTGGTAATTAAGATAGCTCAAAATCGAGCTATAAATTGTCTTTACCCCAAGGGTAAGAAAAATATAATTACAAGAAATCCTAAGGGATACAACTCTATTTGAAGCAGTTTATTTGTTGACCATATTGGACTCAGCCTCCTCGCCTTTCTCTGCCCCATTCCGCCATCTTGAGTGGTGGTCGTGATCTCCTCCTCGGCCAACTGAGCCTTCCATTTAGACACGAACTCCTCTTCTTTGTCCTGGAAGAATGAGGTGTCAATGTCGGGATTGAGAGACCACATCATGCACATGTCTCGGTCAATAGCCCAATCCTTCCTGGCCTTAAACTCCTAGAGCATGCATTTGTTCTCTTCTTCAAGAATTTCGAAGGAGGAATTCTTTTCTTCCATCAGGCGCTCGACATTGGCCTTGGCAGCACTTTAGGTCATTGACCAACACCTCGGAGGAGGTATCTCGGCCCTAGCAGCATCAAATTCTGCTATCTTGGTGTCAAGCTCCGGCTTTAGGTCGTTGACCAACGCCTCAGAGGAGCTAAGCTTGGCTTGAAGAGGTTTGAGGGCATCCTCTGCTTTGGCACGGGCCTCTTCAGCTTTTGACTAGGCTCCCTTGGCCTCTTTCAGATTATCCTCAGCTTGAATACGAGCATGGTTTGCCTCATAAACCAGGTTCTCTGCCGTTGTCATCTTGGAGGAAAACACTAAGCTCTGACGGAGTACACCAAGAAGGGCCTGGAGCAAAAAATTTGGAAGGGTTAGGAACTAGACGGATGATAAAGGAAGTTAAAAGACAATAAAAAATAGAACTCACCAATATCGAAAGCTCCACTGTTTGGTCAGTGAGGTGTATGGGATTGTCACCTCTCAGGAACCGCCAAACGTCAGCATCGAGGTTGCTGCATGCTTGGCCAGCCCAAAACAACATGTTCGAGCACAGATCGACTTTTAGAGCCCCCGCCCCATTCTCCAGAGGGTACTCCCGCATGCGGGTGGAGGCCATGAACTTGCGGACCACAGTCGGGGCACTCGTGGCCTTAGGGGCCGAAGGAGGCATGATCTTTTTGCCTTTGTTCGCGACAGGAGTTTGAACGGGAGGAGCCTTCTTCAACTGGGGAGGTGGCATGGTCTCCAAAGGCTTGGCAGTGGCGGCAATTGAGGTTGCAAGAGTGATGCCAAGAACCATTGGTGGAGGCTGGAGCTTGGGCCTTAGGCTCGGTAGAGACGGGTTTTAAGGGAGATGAGCCCTCAGCGATCTTGACCAACTTTGAGGCGAGCCCTTTCTTCGAGGTTACACGACCTCATTTGGATCCACGGGGTTTGGGGGGCTGTCCTAAGAGGCTGTCAAGATCCGACTCCATATCACCTGAAGAATATTTCTCATTAATGATATTCTTGAATTCTTCCCTGGTCATGACTGCCACATTCCTTCTCTGAACCACAACATCCCACCAAATGTGGGCATCCTCTCTAAACATATAACTGGCATAGGCTACTCTCTTGTTTCCCTCAACCCTCATGAAATCCATGATAGAGGAAACCATATTCATCCACTGCTCTGCCTGCAGTGGGTCTGGTCCACCATCAAAGGTGGGAGGATGCTGCTTCCTGAACCTCTCATACAGAGGTTCCCACCTGTTCTCTACCACAGGCTGAACCGGCACTGGCGCCACACCCTGCTGAATTGGCAGCCCAGTGACTTGTGGAGGGGCCTATTGCCTCAACTGACGAAGTTCTTCTTATGTTCTCTACAACCTTGCTTCCATTTCCGCAAACATCTCTTGCCAATTCTGTTGGGCAGGTGGAGGGTCCTGACCCTGATTGTCATCCTCGGCCCGACTGTCGCGAAGTCTAGATGATTGTCGAGGCATCACGACTATATGCCTGCAACCAATGACGCCGCTCATCAGGCATGATAAAAAAATCCAATACCACCTCCCAATCACAACAGCCAACCATGAACAACAATCCAGATAACATTCAGATATCATATAACACACAACGGGCCATGCCCTGGCATCATGCATATGTTAACCCATTCATCATGCTCTATATGAAACAAGCAGGCAAACAGGGCATTCAAGCACATATTCAAGCATATTAATCAACCATACCAACCAACCCCGACCAACCCCGAGTCGAGCTTGTCACTGGCAGTGAGCGTACATGTTTGGTCAATCTTCAGAACCAATAAACCTTGGCTCACTCTGATACCAAGTTGTAACACCCTACTTCCTTAGAGTCATTACTAAGTGAGTTTTAAACGTGCTTTTAGCTCGCTAATCGAGGTTTTAAGGCAAATGTGTAATCAAACCATAAACAGAGTCTTAAACTTTGAAAATAATTCCATATACTGAAAATCATAAAATGCTTAACATTTGGGATCCCAAAACACTGTTTATAAATATTTACAACTCAAAATATATTTAAAGTCGATTAAACGAAAAAATAGGGTTATTTACAAACAACTCCCAATAATACCCTTGGCCGTGGCAGCCAGGCAGACCAGACATGTACGCGTCGCATCACGCTCTCCATACTCATGGTTGGTTGACTTTCTCATTGCCCTTACCTGCACCACAGAGCACCCGTGAGCCGAAGCCCAGCAAGAAAACTCCACATAAACAGATAACATACACATACGAACCATTTATCATATAACCAATTTGTCTACATGCTAAACACATACGACCATGCCATCACAAGCGCTTTACCAGACCCTGAGTTGCGGTCTACACCGTAAGGATATCCCAGGTATCCTTCAGGGTCTTACCCTGGCAACTCGCACTCCGCGTGCTAAACGCTGCTCCCGGACCCTTGCCGTTCTCGGCCTTCGCCTTTCCCGGCCTTCGCCGTTCCTGGCTCTTGCCGATCATTCACATATATGCATACACAACATAATTAAAACATAACTTAAGCATATACTAACATAATCGATGGGCTATACCCAACACATAATCATATAGGGTCGTGCCCTGCAACACAACTATGGGGCCTCGCCCTGCTCTATGGGTACAACAACTTTCTTACCTGTGTCTCGAGCTTCTTGAGCACCGAACCCTTGAGCACGGTCCCCTAATCTGAGCCTCACTGAGAAACTAGTCACAACACATAAATAGCACTCCCATTACTACCAATTCAAAGCATCTCCCGGAACCAATCCCGAGCCCTCGGGACCTCCCGGATCCCCACACAAAGTGGCGGAAGCGTCCCCCAAGCCCCCTGGGCAAAAGCCTAAAGACTGAATTTTCCCCTGCCCAGAAATGGCCTAGCGTTGCGGTGCTAGCCCTTAAGGGCCGCGGCGCCCAGCGTGGCCCCCTTCCCTGATGCAACCTAGCGCCGCAGCGCAAAAGAACAGGGTCGCGGCACCCCTTCACAAACCCAGAAATCTGGGTTTCTCCCAACATTTTCCCCGAGCCAAAACACTCCCAATCCAATACCAATGCAAACCTAAGTCACAAATTCAATTCAAAACCCCATATAAACCATCTAACAACTCAGAAACACGAACAACAAGCCTAGATACACAATCAAACCCAAGAATCACTTAGTGGTTCAAAATTCTCAAAACTTAAACCAGCCCTTGCAAAGTTTAAACCAGCCTTCAGAATCCTTAAACTAAACCATAAATAAACTTCAAATATGCATGGAATTCTTACCTCAAGATGGAATTCGACCTTGAGCTTCTTCCTACTCCAACTCCAAGCTAAATCCCTTTGATTCCCAGCTGAATTCTCACAAACAACAAGCTGCAAATTCAGCATCAACCCTCATTCTCAAATCCTCAAAACAAGCTTAAACTTTAGAGAAACACCATGGATGAATTTCTTACCTCTGTGATTAACACACCATTGAGCTAAAGCTTGAATTCAATTGCTCTAATCTCAGCTCTAAACCCCTTTCTTGATCCCAAGAGATTTGCCCTTCCTTCATTTCCTTCTTGCTTCTTAACTTTTCCTTAACTTTCAGCAAGAGTTGAATTTGTCTAAGTGTAGAAAACGTGAATAGCTTTCCCACTCAGCCATAGTTATCTAAATCCCAGCCAAAAGACCCATTTGCCTTTCCATCTAACCCATATTCTAATTAACCCTCAAGGCCAACTTAGACCTTTCTTATCCTCTTACAAACATACCATTTTCTCACTTAGAGTAACTATCCTCAATGGTTGCCTATGGTTACCCAAGCTACTAAAATACCATTAATCATTAATTAAAAGTCCCCAACTAAATTTATAATATTCTCGAAATACCCTTAGACTCCTCCCAAGCCGGGTATTTAATCTCGTTGTGACTTTTAGCGAAATAGCTCTCTAAGACCGTCTCGGAACGTGCATCACAAATATATCACCATTATATCGAAATTATCACATATATTACATTTATGCCCTCAACGGGCAAAAATTACCATTATGCCCCTAACAACCAAATGGGGCCCACATGCATATTTAATCACCTAAACATGCATTCTAACCACATATTCATTAAATTCACATATATTAATACAGTATAACAATTATTGCCCTCCAGGCACACTAATCAAGGCTTCAGGCCTTATTAGCAAATTTGGGTCGCTACAAGATAGGAGAGGGATCGTCGACCATAGGGGATCTTGAGGATGGATTCTCTTAATTCTCTCATGGCTTCCGTGGGCTGAGGGCGATGATAATTGGATATATAAAAGACTAAAGTCAACTGGACACACAAGTCTAAAAGAGAATTTAGTTAAGGAATGATGAAATCGTTGATTGAAGGAACGGTTGCAGTAAAGCTTTCACGAAGTCGGAAGTACTGGGGTACATTTTTTCTTTGATTTAGAGAACATGCACAGAAAAAACTCTAGGTTTTTCTTCTTTCTCTGGTTTGAGTTTTCTGAAGAATAAGGATTAGAATGAGAGTGATGAAGGAGAAGAGAGGGCTTATATATGACCCAGTGGGATATAAAAGGTCGAATGAATCTGGACCTTTGGTTTGGATTGGGACTTGATCTGATGGATGGAGTTTTGGTTATAACATTGGCAGCAAAAAGAATCGGGATGGACGTGCACGAAAAAATAGGGTACTCAAGTACTCTGAATGTGCAATCTCTGAGTGACGTGTGTCCATACTTGAGTATGGTAGGTGGCATGTTTTTCGAAAGGATAAGTTCAAAAGTTTCCTTCTAATAGGATTCGAACCAACACTTTTGAGGGGGCAAAATGTTACACCCAAATTTCGAGAATAAAAATTATGGCCTCGAAAGATAGGCTCGTAAAATGTAAGCTCAAAATAAGCAAGTATGTAATGACCCAAATTTCTTCATAAGGTTTAGGACCTTCATTAAGAGGCCAGGAGGGTCATAATTGATTTATTATGTCATTAAATGATTATATGCGTGTTTATGTGAATTATATTATTATATGATGATAAATGCATGCATTTGGGTCCATTTTTCATTATAAGGGCATTTTGGAAATTTGGCCCATTGAGGGCGTAATTGTGTATTTTCATGCATGTTGATGAATTATGAATAATACCACATCATAATGTGGATTTTTTCGAGCCATTCAGCATGAGATGATCTCAGAATACAAGTTATCGGTTTGGTCATAAAGGAGTTAATTTCGGGGCTCGGGGTGAGTCTCGGGGTAATTTGAGGATTAGTACATTACCGGGAATTAAAGGGTAATGGGATATTGTAATGTCCCGAAATCCCTAATGCGGTTTAATGGCTGGATTAGTATGTCGAGAGGTCCATAATTGTTTAATTATGCCATTAATTGATAATATGCATGTGTTATGTGAATTATATTATAAAATGATGTTATATGCATGCATGTGGGTCCACATTTGATTATTAGGGTGTTTTGGTAATTTGGCCCGTTGAAGGCATATTTGTGTATTTTGGTGCATATTGTGAGTTATGGATGAGATCCCATTATTATGGAGATATATTCAAGCTATTCGGCATGAGACGGTCTTATATTGTGAATTAGCGGCTTTGTCATAACGGGATCATTTATTGGGGATATTGAGTAATGAGAATGTTTATTTGATGATAAATTGGGAGTTATTGAGATCAGGAGGAAATTTTGGGAATTTTGACTATAATGTCCCCGAAGGTGTTTTCGGGACCCCGAGCACTAGATTTTATTTGAGGTTACTTAAGCTTGAAGTAGCTTGTCAGATAGAACCGTACGTTAGAAAACACTTTTTCTATTCCTGTTAGTTCATTTTACTGTTCGAGGTAATTTCGAAGAAATCTTGAGTTCTAGGAGTCGGAATGAAGCGAGGATCGAGGCATAGCGATCCTAGGAAAGATTAGAAGCTTCTTGACCGAAGGATTTGACGGAAAACAACCCAATCATAGGTAATCTAAGTCTTAAGTTTTGAGTTTTTAGAGTTTCTAAGCGTTGAATTGGATTTTGTGAATCGCTGAGTTTTTGGTTTGTTTGAGCCTCGGGATTTGATGGTTTTGGATCATTGGGGAGTTTGGGAACTTTGATTTTTGGATTTGGAAGTGTTTAGGTATGTTTTTGGAGGGTTTGGGATGAAGGAAATCGAGTTCTTGGCTGGTTCTTGGTGGGGGGGCGCGACCCTGTTCTTTGTAGGACTGGGCATTTTTGAGATTGGGCCGACCAAACCGGCCAACCCAACCCAAAAATGGGCCGACCAATCCCAACAATTGCAGGCCGAAGCCCATTCGGTCAATTAATGTAACAACCCGATTTTAATTGGGTCGGCCATGGCCCAATACAATCCTAACCCATACTACCCAACCCAGCCCGACCACCTACCGTAAACCCTAAATATAATACATATTACATACATATAAAAGATAAACACATTAGACACCCCTGCCTCCCTTGCCTTCTCTTCTCTTTGGCTGCTCCACCAGCACTCCAGTCCAGACCAAAGTTCACACATTGGTCCACTCCTCGGCAAACCTCCACCAGCAGGTGAAGCTCACGTCGCCGGTCCACTGGTTCTCCAGTCCAGCAGGCGAGCTCACGTCGTCATCGATCAGTCCACTGGTTCTCCATTCCAGCAGCAAGCAAGCTCACGTCGTCGTCGTCGGTTAAGGTGACACGGTGAAGCTCCTCGGCGAAGCTTTAGCTCCAGCTCCAGGCGAAGCTCCAGCTCCAGCTCCAGGCGAAGCTCCTCGGCGGCACGAAGCTCTAGCTCCAACTCTCCAGGTATATATTATATATATAATGTAATATATTATCTAAATATATATATGTATATTTTGTATATGTATATGTATTATCTGTAATATAAGTATATATATATAAACTAATGTATTATAAGTATATATATATATATAAACTAACTGTTAAATGTCACTATCGTTTATCTGTATATATAGAGACATTTTATTTCTTTTTGAATATTAATATCTCAGTGTACGCGCCTTAGTAATATAAACGTGTATAGTATTGGTTTCTTTTTTCTTTGAATCAATGATTGAGAAGGACATATATATATAGAGAGAGACATTTTTGCTTTGATCAACATATAAATTTTCAGTGTTTGTTTTTTGGTTGCACCACCAATATCAGCTGCATATATATATTTCCACTTAAATTTATAGTATAAATAAGAAGAAAATATAGCTATAGACTCATTGTTTCCACCACTAGTATAAGTAGTGAAATTTAAATAATGTTCTTACTTTATTGTTTTTTATTTTCAATAAGTGTTTAAATTTGGTTTTTGAATTGTAGATAACAAACTTAAGGACAAAGTGATAACAAAGGAGAAGACCAATGCACCCATCGCCATTGTTTACTGATGGATTCAAGCTTTTTTTTACTCTATTTAAATTTCTATGAACTATCTACTTACTTTTATGGATGATTGTAATGATTTTAAGACTTGTATTTCGAATTTGGATGACCGTAATATTTAAGTTGTTAAGTACTAACTAGTAGTAGAAACTACTAAGACATATTTTCTTCATTTAGATTTTAATTTGATCATTTTTTCTACATTATTGTTTGCATTTTGAATAGATTTTTTTAAATGGGTTATAACCCAACTCAATCCAAACCTTAATGTAATTAGTAGGGTTGGGTTACATATTAAAAATGTTTTAAATGGGTTAGAATTTTCTAGGCCGATGTAATTGGGTTGGCTCATTCAAACACCCCCAACCCGGCCAACCCAACCCATGCCTAACCCTAGTTCTTGGGCATCGCGGCCCAAGCTCAAAGAAGCAGCTGGTGGAGTTTGGCCTTGATGGGCGCCGCGGCACTGGGTAGTGGGTGCTACGGCCCTTGCTCCTGATGTGGCTGGGGGCCGTGGCTCAAG
The DNA here is from genome assembly GCF_963169125.1 of Humulus lupulus. Taxonomy (NCBI): domain Eukaryota; kingdom Viridiplantae; phylum Streptophyta; class Magnoliopsida; order Rosales; family Cannabaceae; genus Humulus; species Humulus lupulus. The sequence continues at coordinate 44,108,569 of NC_084800.1, read as the reverse complement.
GTGCTAGGGTCGCGGATCTTAGGTGGTGTTGAGGTCGTTTGAGTGTTTTGACCTCTGGAACTTGGTTTTAGGCCTCAGGATTGTTCCTATTACCCGGATTAGTGGGGATTGATGTCCTGGAGGCTAGATCTTGGTTTGGGAACTTTTGTTATTCATTTTATTGATGGTGTCCCATATTTGGTTATGACTAGGTGACCGCTAAATGGCTAAAAGTGAGATCGTTCTCAAGGGTCGTTCTTTTATTCATTCTCGCTCGAATCAGAGGTAAGAAAATCGCACCCCATATGTGACATGCATGGTTATTCATGAGGCATGTTGAATGTGTAAATGTGGACATGGATTGATTATTGAATGCTTAGCAAATCTTTCTCACTTGTGCGTTGCACTGACTAATTAGTCAGAATTGGCAAAGGTGTCAGTATCAACTGTGACGTTGTGACTCATTAGTCAAGTTCGGCAGTGGTACTGGGCATTGGTCACATAGTGCTGACTCATAATTCAGGAACGTCCTTAGCGTATTCAACGCAAGCCAACAAAGATTAGATCTAATCGACATCTGCATTAAATGACTCAGAAGAGCATTAATGCCGGACCGACCTCAAGTTCGATGAATACTATAAGCGCTTGTCTAGCCAAAGGCTAGTTACTTAGAGCCATAGTGACTATTTGGTCACATGGCTATGGGTGTTGAGCCCGTGTGACTTACCCAGCAGTCACTCATCTGTTTAAGTTAGTGACTTACCCAGTAGTCACTCATCTGTTTAAGCAAGTGACTTACCCAGCAGTCACTCATCTGTTTAAGCTAGTGACTTGCTTGTCAATCACTCATTATGGTTTACTAGAACCTCAAGTGATATTCTCTCATCTGTTCAAAGCTATAAGCTTCGTGTGATTATAATAATAATCATTTGTTAATATCTATATGCATTATTATGTTTTCTTGTTGGGCTTTGGCTCATGGGTGCTATGTGGTGCAGGTAAAGGAAAAGAAAAGCTCACCCAGCCTTGAGTGGAGAACTTAGGTGGTGATGTGTACATATGCGGCTGCTTGACCACCATGGCCAAGGAGTTCTCAGAGGAAATAGGGGGTTTACCCTATTTTTGCCGCTTAGGTCAGCGGGTTGTAAATTTAAACAGTAATGCCATTTTGAGTTGCAAATAACTTGTAAATGTTTTTGATGGGCCCATGAACAGTTTTTTGTATTAAATAAAATATATCCTTTCTATTTTATTGGTTTTCCACCTTAGCCTGTTAATAATACCTAGAAGCACATTTTTAACCAAAGAACTCGGGTAGCGAGTTAAATTTCCAGTTCACCGTAACTGTTCTGGGTTAACCAGGGCATTACAGATATGATTTAGTAGCATTTGGGAATAACGGGAATTGGAGGGTGTTAATTATGATTAACGAGATAGGCGGGAAAGGACGGTTTTACCCTTGGTGGCCTTAAGAGGATTTTAAATGACCTAGGGGCATTTTGGTCTTTTGACCTAAAGGATATATATTACTTGTGAAAGCTGTAGAAAATAGAAACTGTTGACCATCGATTTTGCCAACGACACGGAGTCAAATATATGACAAAAGATAGAACGACAATTGAAAAAGATAATCTAACAGAAAGGAAGAAAACGCCAAGGAATTATAGTGGTTCAGCCCCAAAGAATGGTAAGGACCTACGTCCACTTAGTGCTATTTTTATTATTGAATCTCAAAGCAGTGATCAAAGAACTAGGGTTCTTGAGTTTCACAAACTTTGGAAGAAATACAATAAAGCGATGAACAATTCACTATAGCTCTCTTTCTCTCAGTATTTAGCAAAAAGATTTCGGGATCAAAAGTCCCTTCCTTGAGCTATTGCATGTATATTTATAGGCTCATGGAGGGTTACATATGCCAACGTGCCCTATCTTTCCTTAATAATCGCGTACCAAGATAATAATGAAGAAATATTCAATGCAATTATTATAAGATTACAGTTTTAGAAGGAAATAAATCAGGTTATACGACCAGCCTGGTTGTATCTAAAAATTAACCATGACGAAGCGATGTGCTTCTGGTCGATAGCCGAACAACACTTCCGCCACGTGTGAGAAATCCTCGACACATCATCAGCAACCATTTTTTGGGTAAACATTTGCCCCGCAAGTATATTTATTGCGACCAGCAATAAGTAAACTTAGGAAAATGACTCTTCGAATACCCCACGAAATTTGTCAGAGTCACCCATGCTTTCTCGAAAAAAGGTGATCAATCATGTCTAATCAAGTTTCTTTGGTTTCCCAATAACTTTTCTGATGGCTATCACACTTCCCCATGCCTTGGAAAGTTACCCTTTATGATTACCTCTTTTAACGTGTCGCAGTCACTATATATAATACCCCAAATCCATATTTTTACTTTTTACTTTTCACTCGCCATTTTCTTGTCAAGAACTCCTAAGAACCTCGACCTTCAGAGCCCAAAAAATTTGAGGAGTTTTCATCGCTGTTCTGAGGATCCTCCGTTCGGAAGCTCAAAGCTTTCGTTTCAGACCCCTCTTTCCATCCAAGTAAGTTTTACGAACCCCTTGGACGTTTGAGATGCCATGCAAAACTGTTTTTTATGTATTCAAATCTGTGTTCTTGACTGTTCTTGACCGAAACTGTTTTGGGGTAATGGGCATATTGATCGATGCTTGATAGGATAGCGAAGCAACGTTTCGTAGGATTTAGGAGCCAGTTTGGTAGTCGAGATTGTAGATTTAGGGCGTAAAATCACTTTGATTTTTAGGCTAGTTGAAAAATTGGGTTTTTCCCGCCCCTTCGGAGTCGAAAAAGATTTTTTCCAAAAAACTTTTTACTTCGGCTTTTCAATCTGTTTTTGAAACTGCTCGTATAGAACTTAGTGTTTTTGTTAGAATGCTGCTGGCCGTATAAAACTTAATTTTCATACACGAGCAACGTTATTCTAACTCTCAACACATATTTTTAGGCTTTACGTTCTCACCTCCCCCTTTCTCTATTCGCAGCTTTTCATGCAAGATCCGTGGGGAGGTGAAAGACCCATCGATGATGACTTGCTAGCTCAATTGCTCGAGGACGAGGAGCAACCGTTGTTACTAATACCTGAAATTGCCTTTTCTCGCGCAACTTCAAACACTCCATCGACCCTTGTAATGCCCCGGATTCCCTATTCTGGTTAACGGCCGGGTTGGTAGGCCGGGAGGGCCATAACTGTTTAATTATGCCATTAAATGTGTTTGTGCATGTTTATAAGAATTATATTATAATATAATGTTAATTGTATGCATGTCAGTGATATATGCTGAGACCACATTATGATGTGGGTTTGTTCGAGTTATTCGACATGAGACGATCGTAGAATATTGATTAGCGGTTTAGTCACAACAGGTTTAAGTGTCGGGACTTGGGTTGAGTCTCGGGGTGATTTTGATGATTAGGGCGTTACCGGGAGATAAAGGGTAACAGGATGTGAATTATTGGTGTTCGAGATTGTTGTGAATAGCGGGGTTGGAGAGCGTTAATTATGATTATCGAGTTAAGGGGAAAGTACCAAAAATGCCCTTGGGAGCCTTTAGAAAGTATTAATTGACCTAGGGGTAAAATGGACATTTCACCCCTAGGATAGATATAACACTTGATAGCTGAGAAAGGTGATGGAAAACAGAGTACACTTTAGAGTTCTCCCGTACCTTCTTCTCCTCACTGTTCTTTGTGGTTTTTAAACCAATTTTGAGGATTCAAGCTTGGGAAGCAAGCCTTGGGAGTTTGGGAGTGTGTTCCACCATTGAAGACCATCACAAGCCAAGCTTTGAGTAAGTTTCTAACCATGGTTTTCTCTGGTTTGCTCTGTTTTGGTTCTGGTTTGCAGCTGAGTTTTCTAGGGTGAATTCATGGTTTTTTTGTTGGGAGTTTTGGCTAGGGTTCCCATGCTTGTGATGTTTGGGGTGTGTTGGGATGGTTTTTGGGTTTATTTGGCATCAAGAATAGGCTTTGGAAGCTTGGAAATCAAGTTAGAATCGAAGGAGATGAAGAAGGTCGGTTCAGGGGTGTTTGGGCCTGGAGGTAGCGCTACAGCGCCCACCCTAGGGCGCTATAGCGCTCCTCAGGAGGCTTTTTGGTGCTTGGGAGGCTCTGTGTAGAGCGCTGTGGCGCTAGGGGTTGAGCGCTGTAGCGCTACCCTGTTCCTTCCAAACCCCGTTTTGAGTGTTTTTTAAGGGTTTTTGACTTGGGGTTTCAATCCCTAAGGCCCGTGATCGAATCTACTCACCGTGTGGGCATGTTTCGAGGTCCCGAGGGTGGTGCTTAGGTTAAGACCCTATTATTGTGGATTCTCATTAATGGAGGTTATAATTGGTTGTGATTAGGTAACTGCTAAGGAACTAAAAGATCGATCGTTCTCAGGGGTCGTCTTTATTATACTTCTCGCTCGAACCTGAGGTGAGAAAACAGTGTATGGATACAGTTGCACCCTGTACATGTATATGACATGCATGGTTTGATATTGAGGCATGCTGGTTGATAAATGTGAGTGTGGGTTGCATATTAAATGCTAATGAATGCTGATTACCTGTTTAAGACACCGACTAGTCAGGGACTGACTCTAAAGTCGATGATCACGCATTGAATGGCTCTATGGCATTAGTGTGGGACCGACCCTAAGGTCGAAGAACTTATAAGCGCTTGCCTGGTCTACGACCAGAAGACTATAGCCAAGGTATATGACCCCGGTGACTGTTTGTCACGTGGTTAAGGGACGTTGTCCATAGTTACGACTCCAGAGTCGTGAGGAAGGTTATGTTGGTGACTAGTCACCATACACCTATCCTGACCAATTTATGAGAGAATCACTTATCAGTTAAGCCCTGGTGACTCTATCATCACATGGCTAGAGGGAGCGATGCTCATTATTGTGACTTTTGGCTATTGTCACGTATTTGTTGGACTGATAGTCCTGAATGGTTATTATGATCCTTGTTGATATTATATCATGTTTAATTATGTTTTCTTGCTGGGCCTTGGCTCATGGGTGCTATGTGGTGCAGGTAAAGGAAAAGAAAAGCTTGGCCAGCCTTGAGTGGAGAGCTTGGGCGGTGTGATGTACATACAAGGCCGCTTGACCGCCACGGTCAAGGAGTTCTTAGAGGGACTAGGGGTTTACCCTATTTTTGCCGCTTAGGCCGGCGGAGTTTGTAAATTTGGAACTGTAGCGACTCTTTTGTATTATGAACTACTTGTAAACATTTTGAAAGGCTCATGAGCAGTTTATTTACTTAATGAAATGTACCCTTTCCTTTTTACCGGTTTTACACCTTAACCTGATAACAACACTTAGATCACGTTTTTAACCAAAGGACTCGGGTAACGGGTCAAATTTCCGGTTCACCGTTCACCGTAACTGTTCTGGGGTAACCAGGGCGTTACAACTTGGTATCAGAGCAATGCCAATGTTAGGGTTCCTGTAGACTGGCTGGGTATGTACACACATCACCGAAGACAAGCTCGACTCATGGTTTGGTAACTATCTAAGTGGTTACATGTATAATTGTTTAAATGTGTTATGTATGCTTTATCTGTGTGCATGAGATATTATGTTGAGCTTATGCCCTGAGATATTATATCTTCAGCAAATGTGTACTGATTAGTACTGAGATTGCTGGCGCCTGCTTATTAGTATGGTTGTTTATGAGTTATTATGTGATACATGCTGAGTGCTGAGTGCCATAAACATGTATCTGCTTGTGAATACTGAGTGACTGTGGAATGTGATAGTTGTCTGTTGTTCTTGGACCGTGAGGCGGCAAGAGGTTTAGTTATTACTACCTGACTGGCCGTATTGGTTATTGTTTCAGTAAGGTATCAGTGACAGAATGAACTCAGGACAGACAGACATGTCAGCTGGCCAGAGTGATCCAGGCCAGAATAATAACAGTCAGGGTCAAGAGAATGACCAATCTCAAGTTCCACAGCCAGCACCTGCAAACTCGCAACAGTTGTTTGATGATTTGCAGGCTACAGTGTTAAAACAGGGAGAGGAGCTTCGTCTCCTAAGACAGCAGCAAGTGCCTGTAGTTGCCAGTGTTGCAGAGGCACCTTCTGTGTCGGTGCCAATTATTGGGCCACTACCTGGGGTTGAAAATAGATTGGAACCTCTTTATGAGCGGTTCAGGAAACAACAACCTCCTGTATTTGAAGGCAGTGCTGATCCCACCAAAGCTGAGCAATGGATGAGCATGATTACCACTGTTCTGGATTTTATGAAGGTTGTTGGTACTGAGAGGGTGGCCTGTGCTGCCTATATGTTTCGGGAAGATGCCCGGATTTGGTGGGAAGTGGTTGGTCAGACCAAGGATGTTAATCTCCTGAGTTGGGAGGAATTTCAGATTTTGTTCAATGAAAAGTACTATAATGACGCCATTAGAGCGGCGAAGGCTGATGAATTTATGAGGCTACTTCAGGGAAACTTATCAGTAACCGAGTATGCCTTAAGGTTTGACTGTTTGGCAAAGTTTGCCAAGGATTTGGTGCCCACTGATGGGACCAGGAGAGAGCGGTTCTTACAGGGGCTACAGCCCAGGTTAGCCCGAGATGTGCGCATCACCACTGTGGCAGGAGTGACTAATTATTCACAGGTGGTGGAGACTACGCTTACAGCTGAAACTGCAGAGATTAAGATCTGGCGTGAAAGTGCAGCCAGAAGGGATTTCAGGAGGCCAGGTCCTTCATTTGTGGGTTCTGGTAGGGGTGTTGGCCCCAGCGATCAGAAGAGGAAGGTTCCTGATACCTTCCCAGTTCCAGGTCCTGACAAGAGACCTCGTGGTGTTACAACAGGTCATCCTGGGGGCAGTGAAGCCTGGAGGTCTTATCCCGAGTGTCCTAGATGCAAGAGGCATCACTTGGGAGAGTGTAAAGCAAGGGCCTGCTTCTCTTGTGGAGCAGTGGGTCATCTGAAAAAGGATTGCCCTAAGGCAAGAAAGGAAGAGCCCAGGAAGGCAGACAGCTCGGCCCCAGCGCGAGTGTTTGCTTTGACTCAAGCAGAAGCTGAGGCTTCCCCCTCAGTTCTTCAATTTTTTCCTGCACTTTTCTTAGATTTTTAGTGCCTTTTGTTAGAGAATATGTATTATTGCGCAATGGAAATATGGAAAAACCAAAATACAACTCTATGCAAAAATACAATGGACAAGATAATTGATTAAATAAATATTACAACTCAATTGCTCAAAATACAAGTAAATAGAAAGATGTAGAATAAGAAGATTACAAACTCAATACTATAATAATACAAGTAAATAAGAAGAACAAAAGAATGAAAATACAAACAAACTCTCACACAACCAAAGTGTAGAGTAGTGGGGATCACCAACTTGAACAAGGTCCAAGACCATTGTCCAAAAGCTTATTTCCCCTATTCTCTAAGCACTAAGGGATCTCTCTAGGAATTAGCTCTCTGGAATTATCAAGTCTTTTGGTGTATTTTCCAGCCAAGTGCTTTGTGGATGGAAAATGGTGTGTCTTACAAGTGAGCATTAGACTCTTATTTATAGAGTTTAAGATACCCCTTTGAATTTCAAATTCCACCAACCCCCATGGTTGTTACCAATGTTTAATTGGATGTTTATGGAATCAAAATGGAGATTTAGGAGTTATTTGACCGTTCAATTTGGAAAAAACTGAAAATCCTCATAGGCTGTCAGCCTCACTGGCCGCGGCCAGGATCATCAGTGGCCGCGACCACTAGCCTTTGTCCCCCAGGCCGCGGCCACAACCTTTTTTCAGCCAAAAATGTGATTTTTCCAAAACGTTCCAAAACGTCCCAAATCCTTTCCCACATGATTTTGTAACCTCCAAACACCTATTGGGAGTTAAAAACATGTCTCCAACAATCATATATCATCATGACTTTGTGAAATCCAATCTCAAATGTGTAACATATAATATACACATTATTGGGTAATATTTGGGAGTTACAAATTTGTAAATGATTTTGTAACTCCAAAATATGTCACATTTGGGCACACACATGTGTCCAATTTTGTGACTCTCAATAATATGTTACAAGGTGTGACAAATCACATTTTGTCACATTATTTAATCTAATATTATATTATATGAAATAATATAAAACCTTTCAGGCCCATGGTTGCGACCAAACCCAACTCTAGACATGGAGGTTCGATCAGCCCTCTTGGCCAGTATGACTGACGTGGAGAAGAGCATCAAGCATTTAGTCATAGAGGCTAACCTAAGGATGGTCAGGCTTTTGGCTCCTCACCAGGATAAGAGGGAGTCAACAGCGGGAAATGCCAGTAGCGAGGAGATTCCCGAACAGCACCCAGACGTGTCGCAACCTCAAAGGTGGAGGACGACTAGAGTGACAATCAGGGAACCCTCTAGCATCCTGCGAGCTTCCGCTCCCCCCGCCCCATTGGGAAAGGGTAAAATAAAAGCCACCGAACCTCCCACTCCCATAGATGAATCTTCAAATGAGAACGGTACTGATCTCTCGCTCTTAGATAGTTTGCCAATTCCCTGTCACTTATTTGACGGGGACTGCAACTTTAAGTATTCTCCAAACTTAAGTTCAGATTTCTTCCAGGCAGAAAGTAGTTCTGTAAGTAATGTAGCGACCAGTAGTTGTAGCACGGGTACTTTACTTATAATCTCTTTACAATCATTTTTAGTTCAGTTTATATATCTTGTCTCACTGCTCGTGTTGTTTCTTTTAATGCAGATATGTCATTTGAAGATGTGTTCGAGCATTACAAGGCTACCGCTGCATCTTCAGGAAGGAAGAAGGACAACAAGAGGACTCGGGGGGAGAGCAGTAAAACCGCCTCAAAGAAGGCCCGAACTGAAGACCCTTTAGCCACTGTCTCTATGAAGGAGAACACACCACCTCCATCGCCACTCGAGCAGCCGGCCTCAACTCCTCCGGTTGACCAGCATTCCACTCCTCCAACACCTGTCGACCAGCACCTTACTCCTCAGGACCCTACCAGCCAAACACAGCGCACTCAGCCCGAAGGCTCCCTGTACAGCTCAGCCAGGGAGAGGATATACAAGCTCTCTAAACACAAACACAGTCAAGAGGCCATTGACGGAACCATTTCCATGGAAATTGACCAAATACTCAACCGAGGGCTGAATGAGATAGTTAGCGTAAGTTACTTCCTGATGCTGAATAATTTGCTTTTGATTTTCTACCATCGCCTTACCCTTTTCATCTGATTGCAGGGATTGTTGACCATGACCGCTGGCTGCACCGTGCGGGTGCAATGGTGTCCCAGACCAAAATTTTAGACACCAGGCTTGCTGAGGCTAAGAAAGCGCTTGAAGGGAAAAATGCTGACTTGCTCGATAAGAACAATGAGCTAACTAAGGAGAACGACGAGTTGCTTGAGAAGAGTGCGGAACTGTCTAAGCAAAAAGAGGAACTGCTCCAGCAAAAAGCCACTCTGACCGAGGAGCTGCTGGAGAGTCGGGATGCCCTGAAGAAATCTAATGAAGATAGAGAAAAATTCAGGGAAAGTGCCAAAATCAATTACCAAGAATACAAACAGTTCGAGCTTGATTTGATTGCGAATAGGCAGGAGACGAAGGAGCTGGAAAAGCGCGTGAAGGAGCTTGAGGAACTCGAAGCCAAGAACTTGGAGAAGTTTTGGAAGCACAACCGAAAGGCTAACTTTATCTACCTGTCAGAATGCCTGAGGCGGACTCTAATGTCTCAGTGTGCCATTCGCCTAGAGGAAGAAGAGAGGGCTAATATTCCTGCATCCCCAGAGATCTCTTTGGCAACAAGGATATATGGTGCAGATAATGAAGCTGGCACAGCTGTCGACCAGGACGCTCCTCAAGACCCTCCAGCCTTTTAGTCTTTTCCCTTCCTATCTTTTAATCTTTTAATTACACAACCTATGGGTCGTGATGTAAAGTCAATTTAATTTTCTAGTTAAAATTTTATTGCTGCATGGGCAGCTTTTACTTTTAATTGAACAATTACATCCGAGTAACAGCTGCTCAAGGTGTAAAAGGTTTCCTTAAGATATTATAATATTTGCATTTTATTATAACATCTGTTCGCATGACCGAACTTAGCATAACACTTTGGTTTGATTTAACAAAATACAAAATTTTGAAAAATACTCTAAGTACCCTAGCATGCTTTCACTTATTTTGCTCATGTGTTTACATACCTTTCGATATGCTTTGCTTACTAGTACCTTATATGCCCCCCCAAGTGATCGAGGAGCTTTAGGTCCTTGGTCACTTGCCTTGACCAAAACCTGTTCGAACATTACTGCTCGGAGCAAAATAATTATAATTATAATACAGCAAAACAACATACGTAATCAGCAAATACTTGTAATAAATACAATAATTGGCAAGAATGACTGGCTGCGCACAGTCCCTTATATTTCTCGTAATAAATGGACGAAACATGTATGTACGAGTGATCAATAAGATCTTACACTTATAAGAGATTAGTCACATAAAATGACCTATCCTTTATGAAAACTTGTAAAAAGTAAAATTAATACAAGCCAACTCTTTAAGAAGAATTGTTTATTGATAGTACTTGCGCAGGTGTTCTCCATTCCAATAGCGAGGAACGAGATCTCCGTTTAAGCGAGCAAGTTTATAGGTGCTTGGGTGAAGGACTTCTTCAATCTGGTATGACCCTTCCCAATTAGGTCTGAGCACTCCAGCAGCTTGGTCGCGGGTGTTTAGAAAAACACTTCGGATTACAAGATCTACAACGCTAAACATTCTTTCTCGTACTTTAGAGTTGAAATACTGGGCGACTTTTTGCTGGTACGCAGCTACTCGGAGTTAGGCTTGCTCACGTTTCTCATCGATCAAGTCGAGGGATTCCATCAATAGTTGGCTATTCGAGCCTTGATCGTACGTTATTTTGCGATGCGAAGGCGGATCTAACTCAATAGGGAACATAGCCTCATATCCATAAGCTAAAGAGAATGGAGTGTGGCCCGTTGTTGTTCGATGGGAAGTTCTGTACGACCAAATGACTTTAGGAAATTGTTCTGGCCACGTCCCCTTAGCTTCTTCTAGTCTTTTCTTCAGTGTATCCTTTAGCATTTTATTGATTGCTTCAACTTGTCCATTTGCTTGGGGATGAGCGACTGAAGAAAAGCTCTTGATAATGCCATACCGTTCACAAAAATCTGTGAATAAATCACTATCAAATTGGGTGTCATTATCTGAGACGATCTTCTTTGGCAATCCATAGCGACAAACGATGTTTTTTATCACAAAATCCAACACCTTCTTGGTCGTTATGGTTGCGAGTGGCTCGGCTTCGGCCCATTTAGTGAAGTAGTCGACGGCAACCATGACATACTTGGCGCCGCACTTTCCTGTGGGCAAAGATCCAATTAGATCTATGCCCCAAACTGAAAATGGCCACGGACTTTGCATCTGTTTAAGCTCATTAGGGGCTGCTCGTGGGATTTTGGAGAACCTCTGGCATTTGTCGCACCTCCGTACAAACTCCATCGAATCTTCATTCATCGTGGGCCAAAAGTATCCTTGCCTCAGTATCTCTTTTGCCAAGCTTTGCCCCTGAGCGTGGTCTCAAGAAAAGCCTTCGTGTACCTCTTTCATCAATTCTTTGGCCTTCTCTTTCGAAATATACCTGAGGAGTGGCATTGAGTATCCTCTTCGGTACAAGATTCCATCGACCAGGATATACCTAGCAGCCTGTCGCTGAAGGGTCCTGGCTTTGTTTCTGTCCGTTGGTAATATGCCTTGCGTCAGATACTCTATATATGGTGTCATCCATGCATCCATCATCTGGATCACCATAGCGGTCTCCTCTGCTTGGATGCTTGGCATTATTAGCCGCTCAACCGGCACTATATTTAGAGTATGAGCATCCTTTGCACTTACTAATTTGGCCAAAGCATCAACATTGGAATTCTGGTCGCGAGGTACTTGCTCGAGGCTGTATTTGTCGAATTGAGCCAGTAGATCTTTTATTTTGTTCAGATAGGCAACCATCTTTAAACCTCTCGCCTGGTATTCTCCCTTGACTTGATTCACCACCAGCTGAGAATCACTATAGATGTCAAGCACTTTTATATTCATGTCCCTGGCTAACCGCAACCCAGCGAGTAATGCTTCATACTCGACCTCGTTGTTGGAAGCAGTGAAGTCAAACCTGATTGCGCAGTGAAATCGATGCACTTCTGGCATTATCAAGATTACTCCTTCTCCAGCGTGGCACTCGTTAGAAGAACCATCTGTAAATAATTTCCACGTGGGAGCTTGGTTCTGACACTCAGGCTCATTAGGCTCTTCAACCTGCTCGTTATCTGTAAGCTCAGTGAATTCTGCAATGAAGTCAGCCAGGGCTTGCCCTTTTATCGCTGCTCGCGACAAGTAAGATATATCGAACTGCCCAAGTTCAACTGCCCATTTCAACAATCTACCTGCAGCCTCTGGTTTTTGCAAGACTTGTCGTAGAGGCTGGTCAGTCAAAATCGTAATTGGGTGTGCTTGAAAGTAAGGCCGCAGCTTCCTGGAGGCCAAAACTAGGCAATAGGCTAGCTTCTTGATGGGCGGGTACTGTTGTTCTGCTCCAATTAGCCTTTTGCTCACATAGTAAACAACCTTCTGCACGCCTTCTTCCTCCCTTACTAAAACGGCACTTGCAACGTATTCCGTGATCGCCAAGTAGATGAACAAAGTTTCTTTATCGACTGGCTTTGACAGGATGGGTGGTTACGCCATGTGAGCTTTTAGTGCTTGAAAAGCCTGCTCGCACTCCTCCGTCCATTCAAACTTTCGAAGTCTACGGACCGTTGTCTCCTATTTTTTAACCTTTTGAGAGGTGGAAAGAAGTTTGAATGGACAAAGGAGTGCGAGCTGGCATTCCAGAAACTTAAAAAGCACCTCGCCGAACCCCCTATCTTGTCAAAACCTGAAACGGGAGAAGTACTGTACCTATACCTTTCCACCACCGAACACGCAATAAGTGCAGTACTAGTTCGAGAAGAAGATAAGGTACAAAGACCCGTTTACTACATCAGTAAAAGATTACTGGGGGCAGAGTCGAGATACCCCCTGATGGAGAAGCTAGCGCTTAGTCTAATTCATTCATCTCGTAAACTCCGCCCCTACTTCCAAGCACATCCCATTCATGTGTTGACTGATCAACCACTTAGGCAAGTCTTGTCTAAACCAGAAGCTTCAGGTCGACTTCTTAAATGGGCTGTTGAGCTCGGACAGTTCGAGATCACCTACCACCCGAGAACAACCATCAAGGCGCAGGCGTTGGCGGACTTTATAGTGGAATGTACTGGTATGACCAACGACGAAGTCATAACCCCGGCCCACGAGCTGTGGAAACTATACGTCGATGGCTCGTCCAATGAAAATGGATCGGGGGCAGGAATCATTTTGATTACCCCCGCAGGAAGCAAATTTCATTCTGCCTTGAGATTCGACTTCAAAGCGTCTACGAGGCTTTACTCGCGGGACTTCGTGTAGCAAAAGAGCTCAAAGCCAAAGCTATACATTGCTACAGTGACTCCCAGCTCGTGGTTAATCAAATATTGGGAGAATACCAGGCTCAGGGCACGAGGATGGCAGCTTACTTAGAGAAGGCAAAATCCGCATTAGAATGTTTCGAATTTTATACGATCGAACAGGTTCCCCAAGACTGGAACTCAAATGCAGATGCTTTAGCTTGGCTTGCTACCTCCGCTGAGAATGATGAACTAAACGTTGTCCCCATAGAACACCTCTCGGCACCTAGCATTAACGAGCCGAAGGAGGAGGACGTATGTATGACCGAGTCCGAGCCAACATGGATGACCCCGATAGTGGAATATCTCGAGACCGGTGTCCTTCCAAAAGACCAGAATCAGGCTCGAAAGTTAATGTATCAACTTCCCAGATACACCATGATGGACGAAAAGCTATATAGAAGGGGGTATTCCATGCCATTACTATGGTGCGTAACTCCACCCGAAGCCATGAGGATCATCGAAGAAATTCACGAAGGGTTCTGTGGAGACCATACTGGGGGGCATAGCTTGTCCAAGAAAATCATACGCCAAGAATATTTTTGGCCCACTATTAAGTTAGATTCTTTCGAATATGTAAAGAAATGCGACAAATGCCAGAGATTTGCCACGATTCCTCGAGCTCCACCATCCGAGCTGACCATGTTGACATCCCCATGGCCATTCGCAGTATGGGGAATCGACCTCATTGGCTCTCTCCCAACTGGCAAAGGTGGAGTAAAATATGTTGTAGTCGCGGTGGATTACTTCACAAAGTGGACGGAAGCTGAACCATTGGCAACAATAACTTCCAAAAAAGTCCTTGACTTCGTGGTAAAGAACATTGTATGCCGATATGGGGTGCCGAGGAAGATTGTGTCCGACAACGGAACCCAGTTCGATAGCGACTTGTTTACCAACTTTTGTGAAAAGAATGGAATAATAAAGAGTTTTTCGTCAGTGGCTCATCCTCAGGAAAATGGCCAGGTCAAGGCCGTAAACAAAACTCTCAAGAATTCATTAAAGAAAAAGTTGGAGGAAGCGAAGGGACGTTGGCCCGAAGAATTGCCCCAAGTCCTATGGGGTTACAGGACCACTGCTCGAACTTCAACGGGACATACCCCGTTCTATCTAGCATACAGATGTGAGGCTATGTTGCCTATTGAGGTCGAAATTCCAACAGTCCGAACTCAAATTTATGACCAAGACTCAAACCACACTCATCTCGAAGAAACCTTAGACTTGATCGAAGAAAAAAGAAACGAGGCTCAGCTAAGGAACGCTGCCTACCAACAACGAGCTACCAGGTATTTCAACAAGAGGGTTCGAGATCGAAGATTCGGTGTGGGAGATCTGGTGTTAAGACGCGTATTCTTGGCGACACGAGATCCAGCAGCTGGTGTGCTCCGGTCCGGTGTGTACAAACTTGCGAGATTGGACGGGAGCCTAGTACCGCGAGCATGGAATGGCGAACACCTTAGACCTTACTATCAGTAGTATAGGAAGTGTGTTGCTTGTAACCATGATTGATTTTCTGTACTAATTTGTCTATTTTCGAATTCCATTAAATAAGGATCTATTTCGTTCAATATGTTATCTCTTTTTATTTTTGCAATCTCTCTTAATTTAATAACCTATGGTCACACTCATAGGATATTAAGGGGGCATCATTGGTACATATACCATCAGCTTAAAAAATAAAATAACATACACGAAAAACATAAAAGTATCTGGATATAACCAGACACGCGAGCTTAGATAGTTTGGACATAACCGAACTATCAAAAACATAAAAGTATTTGGATATAACCAGATACACGAGCTTAGATAGTTTGGACATAACCGAACTATCAAAAACATAAAAGTATTTGGATGTAACCAGATACGCGAGCTTAAATAGTTTGGACAACCAAATTATCAAAAGATAATAATGTTTGGATTTAACCAGATGTGCAAACTTAACAGGTTTGGAGCAAACCAGCCAAAACTAATCGACGATAAGTAGGGACCTAAACCTACTTCGAGATAAGTAGAGATCGAGGCTAGAATATCTTAAAGGAAAATAGTTTCGAACTCTTAACCTTGGAGTAAAAACCAAGGACGAGAAAAAGTAACTAAGCAAAAAGATATAACTAAACCATTCACATTACATACCATACAAGTACTTTCGGGTTCATGGTTAAAGTAATATCCGACCTTGATGAATAACGAGATCGGAAGTGGATAATTCGAGCAAGCGATGCATGAATGCATCGAGTCTCGAGCCTAAATCCAAACTATGTTTATATGAATAAATAAACATAAATGATTCATCAATATAAAATGTGAAAAATATTTCGAGCCAAGAAGTGTAAAGCATATATAAGTCAATATAAAAAGAAATTGTATCAGCCATGTGGGCATAAATTAAAGTAATTACAAAAATAAGGGGACGCATCCCCAAGATAAGATTTCCCCGAGATCAGATTCAAGAAGAAGGAGTCTCCTTGGCCTTCTCATCATTAGCAACACTGGACCCCTCAGGACGAATAGCATGACTATCCTCCTGAGCACCTTCGGAGGCGGCCTCCCGAGCAGCCTCTTCCGCCTCGAGCCGAGCATTCCACTTATCCAGAAGCTTCGCCTCAAGAGGACCTAAGAAGCTGGTGTCCAGGTCTTCGTTGTTGGCCCACATTCTGTACATGGCTGAGTCAACCGCCTGATCCTTCTTCTCCTTATATTCAGCAAGGAGACGAGCCTTCTCGCCCTCAATTATGTCAAAGGTAGTGGCCTGATCTTCTTTGAGCTTTTTGTTAGCCTCTTGGAGCCGAGCGTTCTCCTTCTCAAGCTCCGCGAGCCTGGCATTCTCTTTCTCGAGCCCCGTGAGTCTAGTATTCAGCCTCTCAAGCTCAGACGCTTTGGCCTTAAGCTCCTCGGCTCCTGCCTCAAGCTTGTCGTTTGCTGCCTTCAGGTCGTCACTCGCCTTGAGTTGAAGATCCTTTGCCTCTTGAGCATAAGACTTGCTCGAGTGGATCTCGTTGTTCAACCTGTAGTTGAGCTGGGCAGTGAAGGCAAGAGACTAAAAAAAAAAAAACACGAAACGTCATTAATGTCAGGACTGTGTAAATATAACTAAGAAGTAGAAGAAAACTAACCGCGGCAGCGAGCTCGATACTCTTCTCATAGAGGGCAGTGCAATCTCGAGCGTTGTTCAGGTATTGCCATTGAGGAGCTTCGAGACTGCTAAAGCTCTGTCCGATTTGGGACATAACATTCGAGCCCAGCGTAGACCCATGGGACCCAGCTGCATTGTCAATTACATACTCCTCCATGTGGGTAGAAACTGACAGCTTCTGAGTTCAAGAAGCAGAAGGCTTTCTAGGAAGTGGACCGAGTGTCGGCCGAACTACTACAGGAAGTTGGGGCCCGGTCATGATAGAGGCATCGACTTGCGAAGTCGGTGCCACGGTTGAGGCACCGACCTGCGAAGACAGCGCCGTGATGGAACTGGTAACAAGCGGAGCTGGGGGAGGAGGTGTCTTCTCGGTCCTCTTGGGGACTTTGGCAGGCCAGTCCACCTTTCGCGACCCCGCCCGGGGACGCTTACTCCTTTTGGCGCCACCACTCTCGATTATGTTGTCGAGGTCGGAGTCCATCTTGCCTGCACAGTCACACCACAATGTGAATCATAACAAAAAGTGGGAATAGTATATAAGGTGATTCAAGATCGCATAGATATACAAAGCAGTGATAGAAGAAACCTAACTGGAACTCCCCCCCGAGCTCGAGCTCGGGGACCATGAAATTCCCCCATCTTCAGAGGAGGCGGGGGGAGTACCTTCCCTATAGGTGGGCGTCAACCTCGAAAGGTCCCTATAATCATTGGTCCCGAATTGGACGGCTATCCCGTTCCACACCTCGTTTAGACTGTACATGGTGTCATACTTCCCGAGCCAACTATCAAACCTATGAACTCGATCGTCTACCCGAGTCCATATGTAGAAGTGGTATCTATCATACGGGCATGAAACTAACCTATCAGTTTTATGCTTTAATAAGGTGGAGGAACACATTCTCGAGGTAAGGATGACTTTACCTTCTTCATCTGAGTCTGAGCTCGAGGCTTCATCATTAGCCTCATTCCCCGACGGTGGACTCCTTCGGCAAGCTGGAGGTGGAGGCCTCACCTCTCTCCTCGGGGGAAGGATGCCTGTGGGCAAAGGCACCTGCTCCCAATGATCATACTTCTTGTTGGACCAGTCCGAGGTGGACTGGCCATCTCCCAAAAGCCCGCAAGCTCGGAGCTTACTCTCATGTAAGAGGTACGAGAGAGACCTCCAGCCATAAGGGAGTTGGGGCAGGGTCTCTCTATGCTCCTTCATCGTGATGTCGGGGGTAGGACGGTGAAAATTGGCTGGAAAATAAGACATTTTAACTAAGTACAAACCTAAAAACTAAAGCCCGAGCACAGAGATAAAGAAAGCTGGAATACTTACGAATCCGTCTGAATGAGTAGTATCGAGACGGGGACAAGCCATCTGTCCAGAAGAAGGCTTTCTTAAAGTCTGGCGGATGGTTAGGGAGATCCTCGAAGACCTTTTTTTCTTTGGGATAGCTCGAGAGATAGTAGAAGTCGTCTCCTCCCCGAGCTCGGGAGGGGTTGCTTTTTAGACAAAAGAGATATAAAATCTCCTGTGGTGAAGTTCCTTCCCACTTCAGCTCGTGGTATAACGACCTTAGGGCTGACAGGACCCTGTAAGAATTGGTGTTGAGCTGGAACAGGGCCAACCCAACAAAGTCCGTGAAGTCCTTGAAGAAAGACTTCAAAGGCAGTAGCGCTTCCGCCTTCATGTGTTCCTGGCTCCATGCCGCATACCTCAGCCTACTGTCAGGGTTTCCAGTCCCTGGAGCATGGCAGCTGTAACGTCCTACGTTTTTGGGTACCTTTAAAAGACTCGAGTCAGGCTTTTTTCCCCCGGGTTAAGAATATTATTTTAAATAATATTATATTTTGTTTTTAAGTATTCCATGAGTTATTTCTAGCCAAAATATGAATTTTGTGATTTTAAAAGTCAAGATAAGACTTTCGGTCCTGGACCGACACAAAAACCCTGATCAGGTAAAAATCTCGGAAAATAAAACGAAAAATCATGGCAATTATATTTTAGGCATAAATTAATTCATAAAAGTTAAAGTTTGGTAAAAAATAATAAACCTAAAAGAAAATGGAAATTTTAGGGCATTTTGTGTTAAATGCCTAATTTTACCGAAATGGAGAATTTTATTCCATGAATGGACCTTAGGTTAAATTTTATTATGTGATTAATTAAATTAAATATGAGAGACATTTAATTTAATTAATTAATGTTAAGTTTGGTGATTAAAACTTAATAAGAGTGAAAAAATGTGTCAAAAGCCAATTTGGACTTTTCTTCTTATGAAACCTTTATTAACATTTATAAAAAATATATATATATATATATATATGAAATGATCATATATATAGCAAGGGTGGCCGGCCATGTGGTCTTTTAGAGTTGTGTGAACCCAATTTTATAAAATTCAAATCTCATTTAATTAAGAAGTCAAGTGGGCAAGTGGGTAGAAAAGCACTCAAGTGTTTTGTGATATTTTGAAGAGTATTGTGAGCTATTCTAACCCCCAAACCGATCCCCATACTCTCTCATTCACTCTCATCTGATTTTTGAAGACCTCTCAAAGTGTTCTCTCCATTTTTCAACCCCAAGAACACCAAGGAAACTTTGAGGCTAAGTCTTGGTCTAGGAAGTATTTTCCCTAAGGTAAAGCTTCACTAATCTAGGCTTTTGTAAAGTTTTAAGCATAGATTTTCAAATAGCTAATTAACTATGTTGTTGGTAAGTTGGTTAGGGTTTTTGAAAGGTTTTGGAGGAGCCAAAGCTAATAGGAAGGTCAAAACCTTAAGCAAGAACACCAAAGAGGTAAAAAGTTTACTTTTGATGATTTTGTTGTAGGGTTTTTAGTTTTAAGCATTATTTTGTATATTTAATGCTTAAAGTTTCTTGTTGGTGATGTAATAAGGTTATGGTAGTTGTTTAATAATTTTTATGATTCATGTGTATTGATTTTTGAAAATGGGAACCAAAACCCCCAAGGGTTTTGTAGGATACCCTAAAACAAAACATGTTTTAAGCTGTGACTTCCAAGAGGTCAAGCAGCCACTGTATATTTTTTTTTGTAAAATTTAAATTGTAATGTGATGTTGTTGAGATTGAGTACATAAAATTGAGCTTTTGAAACACTAAAAAATGTTTAGAAATGAGTAAGTTATGCTATTTCAAAGTTTAGGTAAAAAACTGTTTTTTCGTATTCTTATTTTCGGAACCAAGTTTGGACAGCCACTGTATAGGGCAAATGAACCCAGTTTTTTCTACAATTTTGTGGACATATTGCTGGCATAACCTATTATTCCACTGTAAAATTTGGTAAGAAAATATTGAACGGTTTGAAAGTTATTAACTGTCAAAGTTTGGAAAAAATAAGGACTTAAAAATAATGTCATTTTTACCTCATTGTTGGAAAATGATTTCACCGATCAAAAATGCTCATTTTGACCTAAGATTTTACAAAGACTAAATGGCATAACAAAAATGGAATTGGGAAATTTTGGTAACAATTGAGTAAGTAAATTTCAAGTTATGAACTAACGAAGTATGTAGTTAATAATGTGAAAAATAGGTTTTTCACACTTAGTGTAAAAATGAGATTTTGGAACATAAGGTAAAAAGTAAAATTTTGTTTATTTCAAGATATAAAATGGTAAGTCTTAAAATCATATTTTTACTAAAATTACCCCTTTGAGTTTAAATGAATTATTTTTATTAAGGAGCTTTTAATTCTTTTTAAAAATAAGAGATTTAATTTATTATTAGTTAATAAATTAAAAGAGGGTTTAAAACCCTATATTTTGATAAAATAATTAAATGAATTATTTTTCTAGTAAGTAAAATTGATAAATTGCTTTTGGAAAATTAATTAGTCAAGATGAGAAATTTATAACGGTTTTCCTAATTAAGACAAATTAGGCAATTTTCTTAAAACGGTTTTTAGATATTAAAACCTTAAGAAAAATAAAGGAAAATTTAAAGAGTTTATTTTCTTTAAAAATAATTAAAGAATTTATTTGTATTTTCTGGATATAATACCGGCTAAAATCTTACATATTTTAACCGACTAGTCGAAAGTGCGGGTTAATAGCGATACCTTGAAAGAATAAGATTTTTAGCGGGTTGTGGGGAAATACCATTGTGATACCCCAGCCTAGGTATCGAGACCTTAGGATAGGTCTCCCGGAGACTTAGGGTTTAGTCTCGAATATTTTGTATGACTTTCCTTAATAGGTTTAAAACCAAATAAGGATTATAAATCCTTACAAATGACTTTTATTAAAATGACCAAACTGCCCAAAATAATAATAATGAATTATGAGTGCCATAATTAATCCGAGTATACTGTATGAATAACTATAGTATTGGCTAAGCGTAACTGGACTGAACGTTGGAGGGTGAAAACCTGCTGAGCGCTAAGGACTCCAAGTAAGTCAACTTATATTGTATGGCTGCAACATGAAATTATTATTGTCTTGTATGTTAGTATAGGGATACATGCACATATATAGGCTGTCATAGAAAGTTGCTTAGAGCCGTTAGTCTAGTGAGTGCTGATTTAGAAAATATGAACGGTAGATGTCCGTCATATCCTAGACGGTTGATCCCTGTCACACTGCTTGATTTTATTTATGTCCGGTTCATTACCGCGACGAGTGGCCATGAGATGAGGATAAGCTGGTTAAACCTAGGGGCGCCAAGATAAATAGGACCTAGGGGCCCTCATGCTTACTTAATCATTGGACGGTTAGAATCCGAGCAAGTGATCTGATAAGTTATTCCCGGATAGCAGCCGTGAATATTGGCCATGCAGTGAGAGTGCCTAGAGATACTAGGGGTTGCCAAGATTGAGTGAGGCTGAACACCCTAGGGGCAACTGCTCACCAGCACCACTGATTAACTTAGAAGTCTCTATAAAACCGTGTAAATTGGATTACACTCTTGTATAAGTAGCGATGCCCTAGGTAACACGATAGTTACCATTGATGAGAGTATTTATTGGCTAGATCTTAGTGTGGGGACTCGGTTCTCTTTTACAGATTAGCAATTATGTTGGAGGGCGCGTTACGCATGAATTGTTGGAAATTGTCGAGCGTTGGTCTTGAATTATGTTGTGATATAATATATCTGCTTGCTCTGGGATTTTCTGAGTGCAGGGATATATTTGTTGATAAGATATAGTTGTGATATAATATATCTGCTTGCTCTGGGATTTTCTGAGTGCAGGGATATAATTGTTGATAAGATATAGTTGTGATATAATATATCTGCTTGTTCTAGGATTTTTCTGAGTGCAGGATTTTTATCTAGATATGAATTAATTTATCCTTGGTTATCAGGCATGACCATAAGTTTGCCAGGACGCTTTAGCGTTCTTGAAATTGATTGTGTAGGGTCCGGATGGGTCCGGATCCCTATTTCTCTATCTGCTTTGTTTGAAAGTTGATCTTACTAAGCGTTTTCGCTTACCTAGTTGTTTCATGTTCTAGGTAAGGGCAAGGGCAGGGCAGAGCAGTGAGCGCTGGAGTCTTCCTTGCAAATGTACATGTGGACCGACCTTTTGGGAAGCCGTTTTATTTTTGGAAATGTTGTGTAATTTTCCTAAACAAGGCTCGCTCTACTCTTTATAAAACATGTTTGTAACTAAATGTTAAGTATGGCCATACGACTTTTTAAAAAGTTTTTTTATCTGTGGGTTTTTGAGGCATTTTGTTAAATGAAAACATTTATATTTCCGATTATCGAGTCTTGAAAATCCGGGTCGTTACAGCAACTTCGTTCACTAGAGGTTGGAGCTCGACATCTCAAGGAGCTTAACAACCTAAGGCCATGTAATGCCAGGATGTCTGTTACCTAAATTATTGAGGTGACCGAGCTCCAGTAGTGCTCGGCCTCAAAAAATTCTCTCCTCAACTGCGAGGAAGAAGGCTCCCCCATCAATGAAAATTGGAGTTCTCCTGGACTATACACGATGGTGACCTTTAATGCGGGGTCGAGGGGGATCGGCCTAGGCCCTGAATTGGACTCTGGATAAAGGGCCTCCCGAAGAGTTTTCCTCTTCTTTTCTATGACCTCATCAATTTGGCGGCGATAATGAGCTCTGATATCCTCCTGCTCGCGCTCGAGATCGTACTCGCGAATCAGACGTTGATTCCGAGCAAATAGCGACTCCGGGCTTGGGGTTTTGGGAGAGTAAGGGATTTCCAGCAACGACCCCCACCGTCTTTCCAGATTCTGTGACATCTAGCGAGAAAGAAAAAATGGTGAGGGCCATGCATGCAAGAGTCCAAGAATTACGAGCTTGACAGAACAAGCTCGGAGTTTAAGAACAAAGCGAGCTCGATATTAAGACCCTATTAAAGAGTCAGAACGTGTATTCTATGGGGAAAAGGAGGAGAGTGGACATAACTTTTTGAAAATCCTGAAATATCAGGGAAAAAAGGTGGCGATTATTCAGAAAAGGTAACATTGGGTATCGTGCATTATTTAAAACCAAGGTTTTACACCCGATATCTTGGTGTACAAGAAATGTCTTTTAAAATTTTAAAACCCAGAAAGAAGAGATCTTGCTCAACACCAAAATTGGGCATGGGACCAGTGATGTAAACCCAGTATGGAGACTTAAACATGAAAGCCTATTGGTCAAAAATTCCCTAACGTATCGTACTAAGAAAATAAACTAGTACATTCACAGAAATAACAAGAACAATATGAACAGAAACGGGTATAAGGGAAAATAAAAATTGGACACTTACACAATAATGGCGATTGCAGAGAAATCGTTGACTGAAGGAGAGGCTGCAGATATGAGCTCACGATCTCGAGCAGACTGGCAGTCCTCTGTTTCTTCGGCTGAGAAAACATGCACAAGCAAGAAGTTCCCAGGGAGAGTTTTCTGGTTTTGTTTTTTTTCTTTCCTTTGATGAACGAAAAATAGAAGGAAGACGAAGAATGAGGTCTTATATATAGACGGTAAAAGGGGATTAATCTGGGGCGTTGAATAAAATCCTTGCAAGATCCAACGGATAGGGATTACAGACATGATGGTACCATAAAGGTGGCAGACGAATGATCGTGGGCAGATTTCCAAGGTACTCGAGTACCCTGAATAAGCAATACCCAATTGACACGTGCCCATTCTCAAGTATGTGACGGTACGGTTCCCGAAGAAAGTAGTTCAAAATTTTCCTTCTCATAGGATTCGAACGAATACTTTTGAGGGGGCAAGATGTTATACCCAGATTTCGAGCCATGAAAATTGTGACCTCGAAATTTTGGTTCATAATGGATGAACTCGTAAGGTCTGGAATATGATTCGAAATATAAACATCGAGCTGGCGAAGCCGAGACGACTTCGAAGATGGTAGCCTTAAAATCCTCACAAGTTCGAAAGGTAGACCCCGAGGTCCATCTGTTCTCGAGGAAGACCTCGGATCAGGGGATCCGAGCCTGATGCGCGTACGAGCTCGAAGCAATGTGACTTCGGGATGTGTTATGGCTCGAAAGCCAGTAAGAAACCTGGGAGAATATGGCATTGATAATATGGGATAATAACTTGGAATATCCTAATGAGTCATCTATAAAGAGACGCGGTCTACATTTATTGCTGAAAATCCCCTACAATCAGGGGATATTATTTGATTAGTTATACGCCCCCTGGTCTTCAGGGGACGTTTCCTTTTACATCGGATTGCAGGCATTTAATGCCATTTAATCTATTTGCAAATATAGAGTAACTACTCGAAATATGTGGGATAGTATTCTGCAATCTTCTCTATAAATAGAAAGGTCATGCACTACTATAAGGGACCGAACTTTTGTGAGCCTAAGGAAAACTCTGGAGAATTCATCCTTGAAGGATTTTCAGAGATATTCTTAAGTCTTAATAAGAAAGACTCGTGGACTAGGCAGATTTAACTGCTGAACCACGTAAAAAAATGTTTGTATTGTCATATTTTTATTGGCCATTACTGATTATTGTTTGCGTGCTCTCCTTTCACTGTTGGCGAAAAACGGCGTCAACACATTTATTTGTAT
This sequence comes from Humulus lupulus, assembly GCF_963169125.1. Taxonomy (NCBI): domain Eukaryota; kingdom Viridiplantae; phylum Streptophyta; class Magnoliopsida; order Rosales; family Cannabaceae; genus Humulus; species Humulus lupulus. Next base: position 44,083,881 of record NC_084800.1, on the reverse strand, counting down.
TTATTTCAAATCAAAATTGTAACTTCCTGAAATAAGAGGGAAGATATTTTATAAACCAGTCTATAAATAGACTGAAGAATTTTATTTGTGGGGACATGCAATTTGGTACTGAGAATACTCTGCGAAAATTGTTTTCTAAAAGCTTTGAGAGAATTCCACCATTCAATAATATTAACTCGTGGACTAGGCAGATTTTAACTGTCGAACCACGTAAAATCTCGTATGTTTTTTATTAGTTTTCTTAATTCAATGTGTAGTGCTCTTCTTATCTAATAAGTTGATGAAAAACGGCGTCAACACCGTTAAAACCAATAATTTCCATTATCTACACATTTTTTAGATACACTAGATACAAATAACGTGCAATATACACGCTTGCTTAGTTTTATTTATAGAATTTATTAATTATTTTTATTAAATTTATATAAATATCATATAAATTTCAAATAAATATTCCTACTTTAATTAAATAATTTATTTATTTTTGTTTATGTTTATTCTAGTTTTTGAATTTGGGAGTGACAACAAGATATTATATATTATATGTTTAATGTAATATTAAATATTATATGTGGATTTTAAATTTAAGTTCCTTGATATTTTTTTTAAAAAGTAATTTGTTGTTAATTGACAATAAATTATATTATATGTTTAATATGATATTATTCTAATAAGTGAGTTTAAGTTTAATTAAATTTTATTTAAGTTATAAAACCTTAGACCTGATTGAGGAAAGAAGAAACGAAGCTCAGCTAAGAAACGCTGCCTACCAACAGCGAGCTACCAGGTACTTCAACAAGAGGGTTCGAGATCGAAAATTCGGTGTGGGAGATTTGGTGCTAAGGCGTGTATTTTTGGCAACGCGAGATCCGGCAGCTGGCATGCTCGGACCGAATTGGGAAGGACCCTACCAGATAGAGTCAGTCATCCGATCCGGTGTCTACAAGCTAGCAAGATTGGATGGGAGCCTAATACCGCGAGCATGGAATGGCAAACACCTAAGACCTTACTATCAATAGTGTAGGAAGGATTTTGCATGTAACCATGCTTGTCTATTTGTACTGTTTTGCCTACTTTTGGATTTGATCAAATAAAGAGTCATTTCGTCTGATATGATTTATTTTTGCAATCTCTCTTAATCTAATAACCTATGGTCACATTCATAGGATATTAAGGGGGCATCATTGGTATATATATAAATACCACCAGCTTGAAAAATAAATTAAGATATACGAAATACATATAAGTGTTTGGATGTAACCAAATGCGCGAACTAAGGTAATTTGGATATAACCGAATTATTAAAAACATAAGTGTTTGGATGTAACCAAATGCGCGAGCTAAGGTAATTTGGATAAAACCAAATTATCAAAAAACATATAAGTGTGGATTAAAAACCAATCACGACCTTAAAATGTTTGGAGCAAACCAGCTAAAACTAATTGACGATAAGTTGGAACACAAGTCCACTTCGAGTTAAGTTAAGATCGAGGCTGGAGTATATTATAAAAAATAGTTTCGAACTCATAACCTCGGAGAGATAACCGAGGACGAGAAAAAAGTAACTAAAAAATAAGATATAACTAAACCATTCGCATTACACACCATACAAGTACTTTCGGGTTCATGGTTAAAGTAATATCCGACCTTGACGAATAACGAGATCGGAAGCGGATAATTCGAGCAAACTGTGCATGAATGCATTGAACCTCGAGCCTAAATCCAAACTATGTTTGTGCGAATAAACAAACATACGCGATTCTTTAATATAAAATGTGCAAAATATTTCGAACCAAGAAATGTAAAGCATAAGTATTAAAAGAAAAGAAAAAGGAATTGTATCAGCCCTACGGGCATAGAATAAAGCAGTTACAAAAATAAAGGGACGCAGCCCCGAGGTGAGATTCAAGAAGGAGCAGTCTCCTTGGCCTTCTCAGCACCAGCAGCACTAGAATCCTCAGGACGAATAGCATGACTATCCTTCTGAGCAGCCTCCTGAGCAACCTCTCGAGCAGCCTCCTCCACCTCAAGTCGAGCATTCCACTGATCTACGAGCTTCGCCTCGAGAGGACCTAGGAAGCTGGTATCGAGGTCAGCATTGTTATCCCAAATCTTGTACATGGCTTGATCGACCGCTTTGTCTTTCTTCTCTTTGAACTCGTTAAGGAGGCAGGCCTTTTCATTTTCGATTATCTTGAAAGTGGCAACTTTCTCCTCCTCAAGCTTGGCATTAGCTTTCTCTAGCTCCGCAAGACGAGCCTTCACCTTTTCAAGCTCTGTCTTCGAGTCCTTGAGTTCATCAGTCGTTTTAAGCTAGAGATCCCTCAACTCCTGGGCCAGAGACATGCTCGTATGCACCTCATTGGTCAGCTTATAATTAAGCTGTGCCGAGACGACGAGGGCCTGAAACACAAAGAGATTGAATTAGAACATAAGGCCAAGACATAAGCAATTAAAAGTAGAGTGCAAAAATTACCGCGGCAGTAAGTTCAATACTCTTATCATAAAGAGTATTGTTGTCTCGGGCCTTGTTCATAATCTCCCAATGACTAGTGTCGAATCCCGTAAGACTCTGACCCACTCGAGAGAGGATATCCGAGCCAAGTATAGCTCCGTGGGCCCCAGCGGTACTATCGAGCACGAACTCATCAACATGAGGTCGGGCCGACGGTAGGAGTGACTTGGAGGTTGAGGGTTTCTTCGGAGGTTGGCCGAGTGTTGGAGGAATTGTAGCTGGAGGAAGCGTGGCAGGTGCGGTCGAGACGGATGTGTAGACCTGGGCATCGGGTCCCAAGCTGTGCTCGCATTAGTTGGAGCTAGTGGAGTCTTCTCGGTGCGCTTGGGGATTTTAGAGGGTCGGTCTAACCTCCACGAGCCTCTCAGGCGCTTACTTTTTTGAGCTCCCTCGCCACTGAAGAGCACGGCATCAAGGTTGGAGTCCATAGCACCTGCACAGTTGCAATCAAGGTTTAGCATGGTGCTAACAAACTTAGAAGATATAAAAAAAAAAAAAAAACAAGTGGAGAAAAACCTAACTGGAACTCTCCTCCGAGCTTGAGCTCGGAGACCATGAAATTCCCCCATCTTCAGAAGAGGCGGGGGGAGTACCTTCCCTATATGTGGACGTTAACCTCGAAAGGTCCCTATAGTCATTGGTCCCGTATTGGACAGCTATTCCGTTCCATACCTCATCCAGGATGTACATAGTATCGTATTGCCCAAGCCAGCTATCGAACCTTTGAACCCGTTCATCTACCCAAGTCCACACATAAAAGTGGTTCCTATCGTCTTTGCACAGGACTAGCCTATCGGGTTTGTGCTTTAACAGAGTGGGGGACCACATTTACGAGCTTAGGATGACTATACCTTGATCATCCGAGCCCGAACTCGAGGCTTCATCGTTGGCCCCGTTCCCTGATTGCGGGCTCCTTCGGCGAACTGGCAGCGGGGCCCTCACCTCTCTCCTCGGGGTGAGGATGCCTGTTGGCTGGGGCACGAGCTCCCAGCGGTCGTATTTTTAGTTGGACCATTCCGAGGTGGACTGGCCATTTCCCAAGAGCCCGCAAGCTCAAAGTTTACCTTCGTCCAAAAGGTATGAGAGTGATCTCCTGCCATAAGGGAGTCGGAGCAGGGTCTCCCTACGCTCCTTCATCTCGGCAGAGGGAGTGGGATGACGATAGTTGGCTGGAAAAAAAAATACATTTCAACTAAGTACAAGACTATAAACAAAAGTTCGAGCACAGAGATAAAGGAGGTGGGGTACTTACGGATCCGTCTGAACAAATAGCATCGTGATGGAGACAGGCCATCCGTCCAGAAGAAGGCCTTCTTAAAATCAGGAGGATGATTGGGAAGATCCTCGAACATCTTTTTCTCCTTCGGGTAGCTTGAGAGGTAATAGAAGTCGTCTCCTCCCCGAGCTCGGGAGGGATTGCTTTTCAAACATAAGAGATATAGGATCTCCGCTTGCGTCGGTCCTTCCTACTTCAGCTTGTGGTATATCGACCTCAGGGCAGACAAAACCCTGTATGAATTGGTGTTGAGCTGGAATGGAGCCAACCCAACGAAGTCCGTGAAGTCCTTGAAGAAAGACTCCAAAGGCAGTATCGCTCCTGCCTTCATATGTTCCTGGCTCCAAGTCACATACCTCAGCTTGTTGTCACGATTTCCATCTCCTGGGGCGTAGCAGCTTCGCTCGCTGGAAGTAGGGGCTCGGCACCTTAATGAGCCTGACAATCTGATACCATGAAAGGCCAAGATATGGTTTATCTGACCTAGTGAGGTAACCGAGCTCCAATAGTGCTCGGCCTCGAAAAACTCCCTCCTTGGCTGCAAGGTAGAGGGCTCCCCCATCAGTGAGAATTGAAGCTCTCTCGGGTTGTATGCCATTGTCACTTTTAACCTAGGATCAAGGGGGATCGGTCTGGGCCCTGAACCAGATTCCGGACAAAGAGCCTCTCGAAGGATTCTTCTCTTCTTTTCTATGACCTCGACGATTTGGCGGCGATAATGAGCTCGGGTTTCTTCCTGTTCGCGCGCGAGATCATATTCACGAATCAGACGTTGGTTCCAAGCAAACAGTGATTCTGGGCTCAGAGTTTTTGGCGAATACGGGATGGCAAGCAATGACCCCCACTGTCTTTCCAGATTCTGTGACATCTAGCGAGAAAGAAAAAATGGTGAGGGCCATGCATGCAAGGAGTCAAGAATAACGAGCTTGGTGAAACAAGCTCGGAAAGTGCTTGGGTACGAGACGAGCTCGATCCTGGAAACCCGATTAAGGGTCAGAACGTGTATTCTATGAAAAAAAGGAGGGAAGTGGGTCTAATCTTTGAGAATCCTGAAATATCAGGGAAAAAGGTGGCGGTTGTTCAAAAATGGAAATCTTGGATATCGTGCACTCTTTAAAATCGAGATTTTGTACCCAATGTCTTGGTGTGCAAGATACGTATTTTAAATTTTGAAAACCTAGAAAAAAGAGACCATGTTTGGGTTTGTTCTACATATAAACTGAATTCAGAACCAGTAATGGGGAAACCTAAACCTAGACACCTATTGGTCAAAGCGTCCTAGTATGTCAAAACTACAAAGTGAACCAGTGCATTCCCAGGAACTAAAAAACAGCAAAGCCAGAGACTGATAAAGAAAATATATATATATATACATCAGATACTTACGCAATGAAGACAACGGTTGCAGAGAAATCATTGATTGAAGAAGAGGCTGCAAGTATAGTCCCACGGTCTCGAGCAAGCTGGCGGGATTTTGCTTCTTTGGCTGGGAAAACATGCAAAAGCAAGGGTTTTCTGGGATATCCTCTAGTTTTTCTTTTTCTTTTCTTTCTTTCGTCTGATGAACGTAAAAGTAAAATGAGGAAGATGACTAGAGCCTTATATATAGACAGTCAGAGGTGGATAAAAGGGATTAATCCGAGCCATTGGTTAGGATTCTTATCAAATCTGACGGTCAGGGACAAAAGACAAGATGGCGCCGAAAAGGTGGCAGGCGAACGATCGTGGGCAGGTTTCCAAGGTACTCGAGTACCTTGAATGAGCAATACCCAACTGGCACGTGTCCATACTCGAACATGTGTGACGGTACAGTTCCCGATGAAAGTAGTTCAAAAGTTTCCTTCTCATAGGATTCGAACAAATACTCTTGAGGGGGCAAAATGTTACACCCAGATTTCGAGCCTTGAGAATTGTGATATCGAAAGCTGGATTCGTCAGGTGTGAGCTCGCAATATCTAGAATACGTGTTCGCAACCTAGGCGTCGATCCTACAAGGCAGGTGGCAACCTCGAATATGGGTGGCCTCGAAGTCCTACAAATTCGAAAGACATACATCGGGGTACGTCTATTCTCGGGTGGCCTCGGATCAAAAGTCCCGAGCCTGACATAAGTATGAGCTCGAAACTATGTGGTCTTGGAGAAAATAATACAACTCGAAAGTCAATCAGAGAGTTGGGCTGGTACGATGCTGGCGATGTTGATTGCTGACTTCGAACATCTTAGTGAGTCACTTGGAGAGACGCAGTCTACATTTATTGTTGTAACTTCCCTATAATAAAGGGATATTTATTAGTCAGTTATACGCCCCCTAGTCTTCAGAGGACGTTTCCTTGTATATAGGAGTTACAGGCTTTTAAAGCCATTAAATTTATTAATGTAACGGATAACCTCTCAGAAACGTGTGGGATAGTATCCTAAGACTTCCTCTATGAATAGAGAAGTCTTGTACCTTTGTAAAGGACCGAAATTTTGTGATCTTGAGAGAAACTCTGGAGAATTCATCTCTGAAGAATTTCCAGAAATTTCCTAAGTTCTAATAAAAAATACTTATGGACTAGGAAGAGTTAACTGCTGAGCCACGTAAAAATCCTCCTTGTTTTATCGTATTTTTCTAGCCATAACTATTTACTGTTTACGTGCTCTACATTTCAAGTTGACGAAAAACGACGTCAACAAGTTAATAATACACATACAATAGAGACATATCTAGCAAAAGTTAATACTCATACTGTAATGCCCCAAATTTCCTAATAAGGTTTAAGACCTTGATTAGGAGGCCGGGAGGGCCATAATTGATTTATTATAGTATTTAATGAATATATGCATGTTTACGTGAATTATATTATTATATGATGGTGGATGCATGCATATGGGAGAATTTATTATTGTGAGGGTATTCTGGTAATTTGGCCGCTGTGGGAGTAATTGCATAATTTGGGTGCATGATTGTGATTAATTAATATAGCCACATTATAAGGTGGATTGGTTCGAGCTAGTCGACATGAGACGATCATGAGATGCGAGAGTTCGGTCTAGTCATAACGGGTATAAGTTCGGGGCTCGGGGTGAGTCTCGGGGTGAATTTAATGATTAGAGCATTACCGGGAATTAAAGGGTAATGGGATATGGATTTTTGGTGTTTGTGGTTATTGAGAATAGTGGGAATTGGAGGGTGTTAAATGTGATTAATGAAATAGGTGCAAAAGGACGGTTTTGCCCTTGGTGGCTATCAAGGTTTTATTTTAGACCTAAGGGTATTTAGGTCTTTTTACCTTAAGAGATATATATCAGCCATTGAGGCTGTTGAAGAGTATAAAAAAACAGAGTTTTCTTTTCCTTCTCTCCCGATGGATTTTCTTCCTCTTTTCTCTTTGGATCTTCAAGCTCAGTTTGTGGGATTAAGCCAAGGAACCAAGCTTAGCCAAGCTAGGGCTGTGCTCCACCATTGAAGAGGGTGTGTTGCCAAGATTAAGGTGAGTTTCTAGCCATTAGAACTCTTGGTCTTACTCTGTTTTCTAAGTTAAGTTTCAGCTGGTTTTTGAGTTGGAAACTTGGGAATTGGTTGGAGTTTTGGCTAGGGTTCTTGGGGTTGTGGTCCCTAGGACATGTGGGGATGGTTTTTGGGTTCATTTGGCACCAAAAATGGGATTTGGAAGCTTTGGAATCGAGTTAGAATTGAGGAAATCGAAGAAGGAAGTTTCAGGGGTGGTGCTGTCTGGGGGTAGCGCTACAGCGCCCATCAGAGGGCGCTATAGCGCTACACAGGGTTTCAGCAGGGCGGTTGTGGTTCTGTCTTGAGCGCTGGGGCGCTAGAAGGGCAGCGCTGTAGCGCTACCCTGTTTCCTCATAACCCTGTTTTGGGTGTTTTTAAGGGCTTTTGGCTTGGGGTTTCAATCCTTAAGGCCCGGGATCGAATCTACTCACTGTGTGGGCGTGTTTTGAGGTCCCGAGAGTGGGGTTTAGGTTAAGACCCTGTTTTTGGTAATTTTCATTAATTGGAGATTGTTTTGGTTATGACTAGGTGACCGTTAAAGGATTAAGGATCGATCGTTCTCAGGGGTCGTTCTTACTCTAACTCTCACTCGAACCGGAGGTAAGAAAGTTGCACCCTGTGTATATGTGACATGCGTGGTTATTATTGATGCATGTCGGTTGATTATTATGTATGACGTGCATGGCTATTCTTGATGCATGTTGGCGGGTTATTAAACGTGACATGCATGGCTGTTATTGGTGCATGTTAGATTGCTGGATGTATTGTATATGATGCATGAGAAACAGGTGATTAGGACATGCTTTGTATATTGGGTATGATATTGTTCAGAGCTTGAGTCTCTGTGTTGTTGCATAGTCCTAATTGTACTGGTATCTGTTAGTAAGCATGCTAAATACCTTGTTTATGGACATTGGACATGTGATATATGTTTGGTGGCATGGCTTACCTGTGTATGGCGCTGACTTATTAGTCAGAATCGACAATGGTGTCAGATCCGTCTGTGAAGCTGTGACTTATCAGTTAAGTTCACCACGGGCTGTGCACTGGTCGCATTTTACCGACCCAAGGGTCAGAAGTGGCAGTGCATTGTGAACACCGAGCCGATAAAAGATTGGAGCTAATCGAGGTCGGCATTGAATGACTCATATGGGGTATTAATGCTAGACCGACCGGAAGGTCAATGAGAACTATAAGCGCTTGTCTGGTCTACGACCAGATGACTATAGCCAAGGTATATGACCCCGGTGACCGTTTGTCACATGGCTAAGGGACGTTGTCCATAGTTTCGACTCTAGAGTCGTGAGGAAGGTTATGTTGGTGACTAATCACCATGCACCTATCCTAACCAATCTTATGAAAGAAACACTTATCAGTTGAGCCATGGTGACCCTATTGTCACGTGGCTAGAGGGAGCGATGCTCGTTATTGTGACTTTTGGCTATTGTCACCTATCTGGATGGACCATTGGTTCCAAATGGTTACTATGGTTATAGTTGATATTATATCATGCTATATTGTGTTTTCTTGTTGGGCTTCGGCTCACGGGTGCTACGTGGTGCAGGTAAAGGCAAGAGGAAGCTGGACCACCCTTGAGTTGGAGAGCTTAGGTGATGACGTGTACATATGCAGCTGCTCGTCCGCCACGGCCGAGGTTTAAAGTGGAACTAGGGTTGAACCCTGTTTTGCCGCTTAGAACGGCCTGTTGTAAATATTTTCTGTAATAAACTCTGAAACTTTATTTTCGGGATCCCAATGTATATGCTAAACGTTCTAGTGAAACGTTTCCTCTTAACCAAAATGTTTAATCCCTAAACTGCTAATCATACTTAGTTCACGATTTTGGCAAAATGACTCGGTTAGCGAGTTTAGCACTGTTTACAAGGCACACCGTAACGGTCCCTGGAGTTTGGGGCGTTACACATACATAGTTTTAATAATGTAAAAATAATTAAATTAAAAGAAAAAGAAAACAATAACATATAAATAAAATGAATAATCACATTTGTCTTAAAAAAAATAATCATAAAATACTATTTCTTCTTTATTATTTAGAAAATAATTCTATAAAGTTGTAATATATTTGTTTATAATTAATATGAAACTAATATTTTTTTTTGTACAAATAGTATGATTTTATTTACAATAATCTTAAACAAAATTATGTTTGGTGGATATCTTTTGAGAATTTTGCTAGATATTGTAATATGATATTTTTAAAAATATAAAATATGATAGTAAATAATTAAATAACATATATCACTTCATAATGTTAATATGTTTTTTTTTTTAAATATGACATAAAGAGTACATATTTTATTTATTAAATTTAAAAAGAAAATGTTGACCCACGATTTGGCCAACTGACACGGAGTCAAAATATGAATGATATAGACGAATGTATAGAGAATAACGTAATGAAAAAAGTAAAGAAAACACAGTGATTTATAGTGGTTCGGCCCCAGGATCTGGTAATGACCTACGTCCCCTTAGAATGATATTGATAACGAACCAAAAATGTGATCAGAGAACTTGAGTTCAATGAGTTTCAACACTTCCAACAAACAATACAAATTTACTAGGAGAAATTCTATATCTCTCTGATTCAGAAGCCAAAAAGTCCAAAAAAAAGGTCCCCTTCCCTTGAGTTATCTCTTGTTATTTATAGGCTCAAGGAGGGTTACAAAATATTGTTACAGATATTACTCCCTGAATAAATCGGATATCCAGAAGATTGCATGAGATAAATTCGGGATTCACAAAGATCTTCCATAATTGTTGCCTTGGCTGCGGAACCACCGACCAGACTGGTCGTGGGTAAGATAGGTTGGTTCTGCTTCTGCTGTGCATACTAGTCGATACTCTAGCAGACGCCTTCCAGGTATCAGCCACGTGTCAAGAGAATTATCTGCCACGTCACAAATGCTAATTTATTGGATAACATTTGCCCCCCAAAGTTTATTTACTACGAACAGTAAATAAACTTTGAACGAGCGACTCTTCGGTTACCCCTCCTGATGTGTCAAAACCCTTCGTGTGTTTTTGAAAAAAGCAACCCACTTCTGTCTAATCAGGACTTTTCAGTTCCCCAGAGATGATTTTCGACGGCTATCACGTTCCCCCATACTTCGAAAAAGGAAAAAAAATGATTACACCTTTTTAGTATCAGAGACAAACTTATATAAGACCATCAAAACCATCTCTTTTATTTTTCACACACGCCATTATTCTGCCAAAAACCCTAAAAACCAGAGCTTTAACTTCTCCGGCGAACGTTCTCTTGCGCCTTTCACGACTCAGACGGTGGGCTCCTTAACCTCCGAAGACCTCTCTTCCACCTTCACGACCACTATTCTTGGTGAGTTCCTGAAACCCCATTCTTCTAATTTCTCATGGTGCATGTTTTTCATGGCGTACTGTTTAAGTCTCTCGGCTTCTGGTTTTAGGTGCTTGTAGATAGAACGTTTTGTAGGCAGAGTAGGTTCACGAGTTAGTTTGAAACCCAGGATCATGCTTTTTAGGACATAAAACCGAAGTAACATTTCGATTTTTAAGCTAGGCGAAAAAATAATTTTTCCCGCCCTAAGGGGAGTTGAAAAAAGTTTTTCAGGAAAACTTTTCACTTTCACTCTTTAATCCGTTTTTCAAACTGTTCGCATAGAAAGATTTAGTTTCTTCTTAGAATGCTGTTGTATAAAAGCTTAACTTTTATACTCGACCAGCGTTATTCCAAAAAACCTTCTAAAGTTCTATAACCTTACCTCCCCATTCTTCTGTTTGCAGATTTTAATGCCAGATTTGTGGGGAGGTGAGAGACCCATCGACGACGACCTCCTCGCTCAGTTGCTCGAGGGAGAAGAACAACCAGTTGATCGTATCCATCAGATACCTTTCTCGCTATCCTCTTTCATAACACACCCTTCCCCTCCAATGGCCCACTCCAAATCTTCTGGCAAGAAAAGGCCCGAGTCTGAAAGTAACACTACTTCCCTTGGCCAGCCTGATTCGCAGGCTAGGGCTCCCTCGACCAGTGGTCGAGAAGATCTTGTTCATGACCCTAATATCCAAACTAGGGCTCGCCCTCGTCATCGCAATCCGCCTGATGTTGAGTGGTATACTCCTCCACCCAGTTCAGTGACCATCCGAATGGTTGCTAACTGCTTCAGGAAATTCCCCCTCACGGGGGTAACCATTACACGTCCCGTCGCGGACCAGAGGGCTAACCGTCCAGGAGGGGCGAACAGCGCCTGGTCCCGGTATCACATTGAGGCAGGAGCTTATCTCCCTCTTCATCCTTTCTTTGTGGGGGTGGCCAATTATTTCGGCGTCGCTCCCTTTCAAATAACTCCCAACGGATATAGGATGCTGGCCGCACTCTATGTTCTGTACAAACTTAACAAATGGCCAGAACCTTCACCCCATGAGGTCAACTATCTTTTTGACCTCAAGTCCAACCCTCAGCACAACGGGACAGGCTTTTTCCACTTCTGCCACCAGGAAACCGGCCGGACGTTCTTGAGTGGTACAACCCATATATCAAACGTGGGGAATTACAACAAGGAGTACTTCTTTACTCCGGACATAACCAGTGACAACTTGGCCTTTGCGAGAGGAGGTACAAACTTGTCTTTGCCTTGGTAGACACTTTAACATGGAGTATTTCCTTTTATTTTCTCTCAAACTTGATCTGTTTTTCAGGCCCTTGGTTACATCCGACCCAAACCAAGCATGGTGTCGAGGTCTAATACTCTGGCCAGGATGTCTGATGCAGAAAAATGTGTCAAGACCCTGACACTTGAAAAGAACTTGAGGTCGTCTGGCCTCCTGGCTCCTCGCCATGAAAATAGAGGGCCCGTGGTGGGCGATGCCACTGCCGAGGGGGTTCCCGAGTAGCAACCTCCTGTGCCTCTTCCTAGGAGGAGGCCAACAGGAGTTACGATCAGGGAACCCACGGGTAGCCCTTCTGCCGAAAGGCCTTCAGCTCCCCAAGGAAAGGGGAAAGAAAAGGCCACAGAGCCTGTTGTTGACTTGGGAGAATCTTCTGATGACAATGGTAACGTTATTTCTCTTTTAAATGGTTTGCCGATTCCCTATCATATGTTTGATGGGGATGGTAACTTTACATATGCTCCAAATCTAGGGCCAGACTTCTTCATGCCAGAAAATGAGTATATGACTAATAGAGTCAATAGTGTAGCGACCAGTAGTTGTAGCTCGGGTATTTACTTTGTTATCTTCTTTCTGTTGTATTACTTACTTTCACCTTTCTCTTTTCTGTTTAACCTCTTGTGTTTACTATCATGCAGATATGTCGACTCCCAACATCTTCGACATGTATCAGGCCGAGGAAGAAGAAGAAACCCCCCAACTCACACGGAAGCCAAAAAAGAGAACTGGTGAATCCAGTCGGGGCCCTCCAGCCAAGAAAAGTCGACCAGAAGACCCTCCTCAGGGCACGCCAACTGGGCAAAGTCCTGCACCAACTGGGCGAACTCCTACTCCTCCTCCAGCTCCTTCTGAACAGCAAACTACTCCTGTTCGGCCGAATCCTCCAGCTGCGCCTGCGAGGGAGCATCTTTCTCGTGAAGAAGCTCATGGGGCCAGACTTATGAGCCATGCTATCCGATCCGCCCGGGACCGCCTCGATCGCATTGGTAAAGGCGAGCGTGTTAGGGCCGCAATGGTTCAAGCTGAAGAGCTGTCAGTCGATCAGCTCATGAACAGGGCTTTGAACGAAATCTCCAGCGTAAGTGCTTCTTTATTCTTTGAGTCTTTAGTTTTTTAATCTTCGTGATAAGTTTTGACTCCTTTTTCCTTGTGCACAGGCCTTACGTTCTGCCATTACTGCCCGTACCCGAGCCCAGGCTTATATCGAGCAGGTCGAGGCAACAGCCATCGAGAGGTTCCAGGTGAAAGCGACCGAGGAGCTTTCGGCTGCTGAGGCTAAGTATGATAAGGAGTTGGAGGCGGTGATCCGAGAGAGGGATGCAGCAGTGACTAAGTTGTCCGAGGCTGAAGCTGCGAAGGAAGCAGCGGTCAAGTTGAGGCAAGAGTACCGGGAGATCAGCAGAACCCAGCTCTGCGAAATCAAGCATCTGGGGGAGGTAGCCAAGACCAAGAATAAGGCTATTCTCTCCCTCGAGGGCAAAGTGAAGCAGTTGGAGCTCGACAACTCCAAGAATCTGGAAAAGTATAAGAGGACAACACTCCGATGTTTCTACAATTTCTGGAAACACAATCAGGGTGCTGACTTTAGTTACCTTTCAGAGGAAGTCAGAACTGCGGAGCTGGCCCGATGTGCTGCCCAACTGGCCGAAGAGGAGGCAAGAGTCGCGACCCCTGCCACTCCAAGCGTCGCTGGTTTGGAAGAAGAAGATGCTGTTGAGGACGTGACTAACCAGGATGCTGCTCAGGATCCTCCAGCCCCGAATGCCTCTTGAATTCTTATTTGTTTTTTTTTTTATTTTTTATTATTTGAACAGTTACATCCAAGCAGCGACGCTTGCGGTGTAAAAGCTTAACTCTTGGTGCTATAATATTTTATTATAACATTTATCCGTATGACCGGACTTAGCATAGTACTTTGGCATGATTTAACAAAACATAAATTTTGAAAAATACTCTAAGTACTGTAGCATGCTTTCACTTATTTTGTTCATGTGTTTACATACCTTAAGAGTATGCTTTGCTATCGATGTGTCTTATATGCCCTGCAAGTGATCGAGGAGCTTTAGGTCCTTGGTCACTTGCCTTGACCATAACCTGTTCGAACGTTCCAGTTCGTAGTAAAACTGATACTTGTAATACAGCAAAATAACACACGTAATGAACAAATACTTGTAAATATAAATTCACAAAGGTTGGCAAGAATGACTGGCTGAGCTCAGTCCCTTATAATCTCGTATTAAAAATGGACTAAACATGTCTTTACGAGTGATTCTGAAATAGAATCTTACATATACGAGCAGTCAGCCATACATCGTGGCTAACCCTCTTTGCAAAACTTGTAAAAATTAAAAGAGAAATTTAGACAAGCCAGTCCTTTAAAAAGGGTTGTTCATTGATAATACTTGCGCAGGTGTTCTCCATTCCAAAAGCGCGGAACGAGATCTCCGTTTAAGCATGCAAGTTTGTAGGTGCCTGGGTGAAGGACTTCTTCAATCTGGTAAGGCCCTTCCCAGTTAGGTCCGAGCACTCCAGCAGTGGGGTCGCGGGTATTTAAGAAAACTCGTCGTAGCACCAAATCTCCGACGTTGAATTTTCTTTCTTTAACTTTGGAGTTAAAGTACCGGGCGACTTTTTGCTGGTAAGCAGCAATTCGGAGTTGAGATTTTTCTCTTATCTCATCGATCGAGTCTAGGGACTCCATCATCAACTGGCTGTTCACGTCCTGGTCGTAGGTCAAACGCCGATGTGAGGGGGGATCTAACTCGACAGGTAACATTGCCTCATATCCGTAAGCTAGAGAAAATGGGGTATGCCCTGTCACTGTTCGATGAGATGTTCTATACGACCAGAGGACTTCAGGCAGCTGTTCTGGCCATGCTCCTTTAGCTTCTTCAAGTCGTTTTTTCAGGGTGTCCTTGAGAGTTTTGTTTACACCTTCGACTTGCCCATTTTCTTGGGGGTGTGCGACTAAAGAAAAGCTCTTAATAACTCCGTGCCTCTCGCAGAAATCGGTGAACAGGTCGCTGTCAAATTGGGTCCTGTTGTCTGAAACTATCTTCCTGAGCAATCCATACCGGCATACAATGTTCTTGATGACGAAGTCAAGAACTTTTTTGGTTGTGATGGTTGCGAGTGGTTCAGCTTCGGCCCATTTTGTGAAATAATCGACTGCCACGACTGCGTACTTTACTCCTCCTTTTCCTGTTGGCAGTGATCCAAACAAGTCTATTCCCCATATTGCGAAAGGCCATGGGCTCTGCTTCTGCTTTAGCTCGTTTGGAGCTGCTCGTGGGATCTTGGAGAACCTTTGACATTTATCGCATCTTCGTACGTACTCCATTGAATCCTCGTTCATTGTTGGCCAGAAGTAGCCTTGTCTTAGAACTTTTTTCGCCAAACTCTGCCCTCCAGCGTGATCTCCGCAGAAGCCTTCATTCACCTCTTTCATGAGTTCCTTAGCTTTTTCTGACGTAATGCATCTGAGTAGTGGCATTGAATATCCTCTTCGGTACATAACACCGTCGAGCAGTATGTACCTAGCAGCCCGCCTTTGCAGATTTCTGGCCTTGTTTCTATCTGCTGGCAATGTTCCATTTGTCAGATACTCCAGGTAAGGCGTCATCCACGTATTTTCCGCACGAATCTCCATGTTGGCTTCGGCCACTTCAATGCTTGGCTTACTCAATCTTTCTACCGGGACTATGTTCAAGGTGTCAGCATCCTTCGCACTTGCGAGTTTAGCTAAGGCGTCTGCATTCGAATTTTGGTCTCGCGAAATTTGCTGGAGGGTGTACTTTGTGAACTGGGCTAGCAAATCTTTCGCTTTATTAAGGTAGGCCATCATCTTCAATCCTCGCGCTTGATATTCTCCCAGGACTTGATTCACGACCAACTGAGAGTCACTGTAAATATCAAGCGTTTTTATGCTCATATCTTTGGCCATTCTCAGTCCAGCGAGGAGCGCTTCGTATTTTGCTTCATTGTTTGATGCTGCGAAGTCAAACCTGATTGCGCAGTGAAATCGATGCCCTTCGGGCGTTATCAATATCACTCCTGCTCTAGCGTGGGATTCATTGGATGAACCATCCGTGAATAGTTTCCACGAAGGAGTTTTGTCTTGAGGCATGGGCGCTTCAGGCTGTTTGCCCAGCTCACTGCTGGGCAGTTCGGTGAACTCCGCAATAAAATCGGCCAAGACTTGTCCTTTTATTGCTGCTCGCGATGAATAAGTTACATCGAACTGTCCTAATTCGACTGCCCATTTTAACAGTCGTCCAGCCGCCTCAGGTTTTTGGAGGACTTGCCGAAGGGGCTGATCGGTCAGAACTGTGATAGGATGGGCTTGGAAGTATGGACGCAACTTTCTGGAGGCTAGAATTAAGCAATATGCTAATCTCTCGATTGGTGGATATTTCAATTCTGCACCGATAAGCCTTTTGCTGACATAGTAAACAGCTTTCTGTACGCCTTCTTCCTCCCGTATTAGTACCGCACTAGCCGCAACTTCGGTAATCGCCAGATAAATATACAAAGTTTCTCCTTCGATTGGTTTTGATAGGATGGGAGGTTGCGACATATGTGTTTTTATGGCCTGGAATGCTTGTTCGCAGTCTTCCGTCCATTCAAATTTCTTATTCCCCCTGAGTAGATTAAAGAATGGAACGCACTTGTCAGTTGATTTTGAGATGAATCTACTTAGGGCAGCGATCCTTCCGGTCAGGCTTTGTACGTCCTTGATTCTCTCTGGCGACTTCATGTCGATCAGGGCTTTTATCTTGTCAGGGTTGGCCTCGATTCCTCTTGAATTTACTATAAACCCCAAAAACTTCCCTGATCCGACTCCAAAGGAACATTAGAGGGGGTTCAATTTCATCTGATACTTGTTTAACACACCAAAGCATCCTTGCAAATCCCTCACATGTCCTTCTGCCTTCTTGGACTTTACTAGCATGTCATCCACATATACCTCCATGCTTACCCCGATCAGCTCCTTGAACATGTGGTTGACCAGTCGTTGGTAAGTCGCACCTACGTTTTTCAGCCCGAAGGGCATTACTTTGTAACAATATAAGCCCGTATCGGTCCGAAAGCTGGTATGATCCTCGTCAGGGGGATGCATGCTGATCTGGTTGTAACCTGAATACGCGTCCATGAACGAGAGGATCTCATGTCCTGCAGTAGCATCGACCAGCTGGTCGATCCTTGGGAGTGGGAAACAGTCTTTTGGGCAGGCTTTATTGAGATCTGTAAAATCCACGCAGGTCCGCCATTTGCCGTTAGGCTTGGGGACTAGCACCAGATTGGAGACCCACGATGGATAAAATGCCACCCTGATGAACCCATTCTCTTTAAGTCTTTCGACTTCTTCTTTTAAGGCTTTTGATCTGTCTTTATCGAGCAGCCTTCTTTTTTGTTGCACAGGTGGAAAGGCTTTGTTTATGTTCAGGACATGGCTGATCACTGCTGGATCTATCCCAACCATGTCTTTATGCGACCAGGCGAACACTTCCTGGTTTTCTTGTAAGAATTCCATCAGTGCCTGCTTTGCGGTAGGCTCTAAATTCTTCCTAACCTTCACGACTCTGGTCGGGTCTTTTTCATCGAGTTGGACCTCTTCTAGGTCCTCGACGGGTCCAACATTTTCTTCAAAATCCCCAAAGCGAGGATCCAAATCTATATCCTCACTTTGGGCAACACCCTATTTGGTGACGTTACCACCTGATTGGGCTTGTCTGTCTTCTGTCATCTGCAATCGGTCTGGGGTAGCGCTCTTCGATGTTCCGCTTTTTGCCTTTGTGATCGAGGCGTTGTAGCACTCCCTAGCTTCCCTTTGGTTTCCTAAGACGCACCCTACCCCTGCGTCCGTTGGAAACTTCATGGCTAGGTGCCACATGGAGATGATGGCCCTTTGATCAACCAGTATGGGCCTTCCAATAACGGCGTTATATGCTGAAGGACAATCAACCACTACAAAAGTGGTGAGTAATGTCCTTGAGGCAGGCACTGTACCTGTGGTTACTGGGAGTTTGATCATTCCGGCTGGGGCGAGTCCTTCTCCAAAGAAGCCGTATATGGTTTGATTGCAGGGCTCCAGGTCTTTTACGGACAACTTCATGCGTTCCAGTGTTGACTTATACAGGATGTTCACTGAACTTCCTGTATCGACCAGTACCCTTTTTACCATCATATTAGCCATCTGGATGTCCACGACCAGCGGATCGGAATGTGGGAACCGGACGTGCTGGGCATCGCCTTCGGAGAAGGTTATCCCATATTCCTCTGAGCGAGCCTTTTTCTGTGCACGGTCCTCCACAGTCATCATCTCGATGTCCTGGTCGTGACGTAGAGTCCGAGCATATCGTTCTCTAGCCTTTCCGCTATTTCCCGCTAGGTGCGGGCCTCCACAGATGGTTAAGAGTGTTCCGGCTACAGGGGCAGGCTGTAATGGTGGCGAGCGTTGGCGTGTGGACGTCTGCTCGTTGCCACTTGGAGCTTCTCATTGGGAAGTTCCCGAGGCCCGTACGTACCTTCTCAAGTGTCCTTGTCTAATAAGGAACTCGATTTCGTCTTTTAACTGGTTGCATTCATTAGTGTCATGTCCGTAGTCGTTAAGGTAACGACAGAACTTGGTAGTGTCTCTTTTCGAAATGTATTTTCGAATGGGTCCAGGTTTCTTGTAAGGCACTCTAGAGCTTGTGGCCTGGTAAACCTCTCCCCGAGACTCGATGAGGGCGGTATAGTTAGTGAATCTAGGTTCAAAACGATTACCCTTGGCTCGTTTATTGTCGGAGGTGGAAGGCTCATTGTGCGGCCGTTTTCCACCGTTCTTGCCATTACCGTTGCTGCGCTTGTCGCCTTTGCCGTTGCCATCAGGTTTGGAACCATTGGCGGCTTTGGCGGGTTCAGCGGCCTTCTTCCCCTTGTTCGAGGATTTTCCATCATCAGCAATGGCCTCTTCGAGCTTGATATATCGATCAGCTCGGTCCAAGAACTCCTGGGTGGTTCTAACCCCGTCCTTACGGAGTATCTTCCATAGAGGAGAACGGCGTCTCACTCCTACGGTTATAGCCATCATTTTTCCTTCGTCTCCGACTATCTTTGCTCCAGCTGCTGCTCGCATAAAGCGCTGGATGTAATCCTTCAGGGATTCTCCATCCTGCTGGCGGATTTTAACCAGCTGGTTTGCTTCGGTTGGGTGCACACGACCCGCATAGAATTGTCCGTAGAACTCCCTTACGAACATTTCCCAAGAAACTATGCTTGCAGGGGGGAACTTAAAGAACCACTCCTGTGCTGCTTCAGAAAGTGTTGCAAGAAAGATCCTGCACCGAGCGCCTTCGGACACTTTCTGAATGTCCATTTGAATCTCAAATTTATTCACATGCGAGATTGGGTCCCCATATCCATCAAAGTTCGAGAGCGTAGGCATTTTGAACTTGCTGGGAGTTTCGGCGTTAGCTATCCTCTGGACGAAAGGAGTACCTTTCCTCCTGTCGTGGTCGATGTAAGAAGTCCTTCCTCCGACCAACTGCTGCACAGCCTAATTAAGTGCGTCTATCTGGGCCTGCACTGCGGCAGGAATTGTGGTGGCCTCTGTGGCTGGGGGGATGTTCTCGCCGTGCTTCTCGCGACGATCATTGAGTACATCTCTCAGGTCTTCTTCTCTTCTTTGTTGCTCGCTACCTCCGAGTCGGTTGAAGACATTATTTTGCTTGGGCTGCCCCCCAGCATCTTGTCCATTCGGTTGGTCACCTTGAGGTACTTGGCTCCTGCTTTTTCCTCTATTTCCGTTCCTCCCATCAGCATTGCCCTTGCCTGAGTCGGCCTCATTGTACCCATGACCATCTCTGAACCTTGAATGGCTGTGGTGAGACTGACTGTTCCCTCTGTTGCCGTCTCTGGCAGAAACGCCCCGAGCGTTAGAGGGTGGCCTGCGCTGGTCGCGGTGTCCCCGTGCATCGTTATATCGCGGGGGTCCACGGACCGCAGAGCCTAGCTCCGAGTCCCTCCTGTTACCAGGAGGGTAGTGACCTCTGTTTGCTTGGTTTGGCCCATCATTCTCATGGCGCCTAGGACTACGAGGCTGACGCTCGGCCCTATTCTGCCTTTGCTGTGGAGGATTACCCCGAGCAGCTTGGGATGGTGGATTTGCCTCGGGGTCCAGTGGGACATCGTCATGGGGCGTCTGGGGCTGTTCAGGCCTTTGCGGACTTGAAGGCTGAACTGGTGGGCTAGGATTGGGACCCTTCTGAGGTGGCCCATTTTCAGGTTGGTTAGGCTGCGAGGCAGGTGCGGCCTAATTTCTTGCCAACAGCAAGGCTGCTTCGAGGGCTGCCATGGCCTCAGTCTGGCAGCGGTCCACCTCTGCTTGTCTCTCGCTCAACTCCGCCCGCTGACGATCAAGCTCCTGCTGCTGTCGCGCCATAACTTCTGCGGCAGTCTCTTGATTAGCCCTCCGACTAGCCAATTCTTCTTGCAACGCGCCCAGGGTGCTCTTCAGCGTTGCATCGTCCATTTCCTCCTCTTCAAAATCTAGTTGCGGCTCATCTTCCGCCATGCTTGCAGGTGGAGGAGGAGGTGGTGGATTCGACGGTGCAGCGGCGGCAGTCTGGCCAACTTTCCTTCCTGCTTTCGCCATCAGTTTTTTATAGCAATGAATCGTCCTCTCAATGAAAGCACCAGAATGTTGACCCACGATTTGGCCAACTGACACGGAGTCAAAATATGAATGATATAGACGAATGTATAGAGAATAACGTAATGACAAAAGTAAAGAAAACACAGTGATTTATAGTGGTTCGGCCCCAGGATCTGGTAATGACCTACGTCCACTTCGAATGATATTAATAACGAACCAAAAATATGATCAGAGAACTTGAGTTCAATGAGTTTCAACACTTCCAACAAACAATACAAATTTACTAGGAGAAATTCTATATCTCTCTGATTCAGAAGCCAAAAAGTCCAAAAAAAAGGTTCCCTTCCCTTGAGCTATCTCTTGCTATTTATAGGCTCAAGGAGGGTTACAAAATATTGTTACAGATATTACTCCCTGAATAAATCGGATATCCAGAAGATTGCATGAGATAAATTCGGGATTCACAAAGATCTTCCATAATTGTTGCCTTGGCTGCGGAACCACCGACCAGACTGGTCGTGGGTAAGATAGGCTGGTTCTGCTTCTGCTGTGCATACTAGTCGATACTCTAGCAGACGCCTTCCAGGTATCAGCCACGTGTCAAGAGAATTATCTGCCACGTCACAAATGCTAATTTATTGGATAACAGAAAATATTATAAAAAAAATAATATGATATTTTGAAAAATATTTAATATGATATTAAATAATTAACTAATATATATCATATTATAATGTTAATATTTATTTAAATGATGACAAGATAACACATTTTAATTATTTAATTCTAAAAAATACTATTAAAAAATAAACCTCAATATAAAATAAGGGAAGAAAGGGAATAAAAATAATAATGAAAAATAGAAATATTTGAGTAAATTTTACTAAGTAATTAATTTAAGAAAAAACAAAAGTATACAATGATAGTATAAAACAAATACATGGTGGATGATGGTTCTTCAGGAAAAAAAACTTGACAAAACAAAAATAAGGTAACAACAAATATAATAAGTAAATAACATTAACGATAAAAGATAAGTGTCAAATATTTATTTATTCAGTAAAAAGATAAAATAATGTAATACATAATATGTAGACGTGTGATGATTTTTAGGATTAAAGAAATATAAAAAAAAATTGAAAAAAAAAAACAAAATAAGAATAAAACAAAAAAGAAGGATGACCAAAGTCATCCGTGCATATATATATATATATATATATATATATATTCAGGTTACCTAATTTCAAATCCTTATTGACATGGAAAGTCTCACCAATTTAAATATATAGTATCAGTCTAAGCTATCTAAAAAAGTTATGAGAGTTTATAAGTATATTTATTCTTAGAATTTCTCTTTTATTTTATTTTGCAAATTTAAAGTGAGTAGATCAAAATTACCAATATAAAATCAATAACTGCAGGTACACAATCTTGATCCTCCACTTATTTTATGCAACAATCTTATTCACTTTATTAGAGATCATTATCTTTTTTCTCATTATTTCAATTTTTGCTAAGCTTAGTTTCTATTTTAAGTAATATATGATCAGATTTTAAATTTATTCTATTTCAATTTTATTATGTATTATATATATATATATATATATATTAGAATTATTTTACACATTTGCGCGGTTTATATTATCAACTAATATTAAATTGTAGCCATAAACATAGCTTTGTTGTATTATACCTCTCCATACAAAAAATAGGACTCAAGTAAAGAAAAATATTTAATTCAACATTAATCCATGTGTACATATGAATGATTCTTCTCTCAACTATATATCCTTTTAAAAAAATTAAAAAAAAATCACAAATATTTTTCAATTTTAATTATTATAAATGTTTTGAAGAGAGTGGGAATGCATAAATTAAAGTATCCTTCCCGTATATATGTGGAATTATAATAAAATTCATTAATTCAAAATATTATCTTAGTTATAATTTACAAATATTTTGATCAAATTCAAACTTAATAGATTATTTTTAAGTGGATTACAAAACACAAAGATCATTTCAGAAATAAAAATTAAAACAAAAAAAAATTCTAAATACATAAAACACTTAATTTTGCTAAGGAAATTTTTACATTTTTACCCTTTTGCATGTTTTTCATATTTTGTGTTGTTTTTAGTTGTTTTTGTGTTATTTTTTAGTTTTTAAAGTTTATGTGTAGTTATTTTTATGTTATTTTTTAGTTGTTTAAGTTTATGTATAATTGTTCTGTTGTTGTGTTGATGTATAGTTGTTGTACAATTGTTGTTTTTTAATGTGTGAGTATGTAGTGGGTTGATGTCTAACTGTTTTTTTGACATCGTATTTTTGTAAATAAAAGCTTTGAAAATCGTATTTTTTTAAATTTAAGGTAATATTTTTGAAAAAAAAAATCAAGAATCTTAAAAAAGTAAAAAAAAAACGCCAAAAAAATATATATATTTATGAAAAAAGCTCTATTGAAATTTCGGTTAAATGTTGGGGCTAAAATAATCATTATATTGGGCGCAATTTTTTTTGTTATTATTTGGTCAAGAAAATTTATTCACCAAAGAACAGTATTATAATTAATAATGAAATCCATCCAATTATAATTGAGAAGCATACTATAAAATAAAGAAAAAAAAAGTGAGAATGACGTATTTTTTAAGTGATTTTGTACTCTAGTTTACTTTTAATAATTTTTTGTAAAATGATCGCTATCTAAAAATTCGACCAATTGTCTAAGTTTATTGATCAGTTGTCTATAATTTTCGACTGACTGTCTGAATTTTTCGATCATATGTCTAAAATTTTCGACTAGCTGTCTAAATTGTTAGAAATTATTTTATAAATAATTATCAAAACTAAGCTAAACTACAAAATAATTATTTTGCCAAGAGACTCTAAAATAAATTATCAAAACTAAATACAGTATAATTTTAGAATGTATGCGGACTCTATATTAGAGGAACTAAAAAGCTTCTGGGTGAGAATTTTTTATTTTTTAAATAAAGGAAACTATCAACCTCTTTGATTGGGTTCATGATGAAACAGTGTTATTGTTTTCTTTCACCAACATATATATTTTCTCTTATTCATTATTCAATTTTTTTTCTCTGAATGAATATTGGTTCGATTTGGACACCCCAACTAAAGTTTTGATTATTATTCTGTAATGTGTTTGATTTAAGAGAAAAGAAAGAAAAAAAAACTCTAATACGACCTGTCAGATTAAGATATTAAGTTGGGCAGGTTGATTTGTAGAGAAGGACCTATACTATAGGCTAGTTTGCTACAATTGTGTTGTCGGGAAAAACAGGTTGCAGTTGTGTGTCGAAAAATTAATGAGTATTTGGTAAACCGTATATTTTAAAGTACTGTGAATTAGAAAAATTGTATCATAATATTTAGTAAATTATACAAATAAAGTGTTCATAAATATTAAAAGATTAAAATAGTTGTCATATATTTTATTAAAATAAATTCATTCATATTCAATATACTAAATAGATTTCAATATAAATATTTGATCTATTTAAATATGTTAAAATTAAAATATATTTTTTATAAGACCTTTAACTAGTCCGCGTGGTTAAGATTCTAATCATAATGATTATAGTATAATAATTTTTAATATTAAAAATTAATTTAATATAAACTATAATTCAATAACTAATAAAAATTAGGGGTATTTTAGTTATATTTGAATTTTTTTTTATCGAAATTGTGTTTATAGTATTATTTTGTTTTATTTTGCAAAATATAATGTCATAATTATTATTTAATAAAATAGAGAATTTGTAACTTTTCACAACTCAAGACCAAAATAGTATTTATATGCATTTTTAAAGAATATGGAGGAGAACGTAAAACTATATGTGCATTGTTATACCCAGATTTCGAGCCATGATAAATATGACCTTAAGATGGATTCACAACAAATGGTCTCGTAAGGATTGAAGTATGCTCCAGGATTGTATATCGAGCCTGCAAAGTACGATATATGACCTCGAATATATGAGCTTGAAACGATCTCGATCTCGAAAGGTAGTTCTGAGAACACATTCATCTTTGGGGACGACTTCGGATCGGGGGTCTCGAGCTAGATGTACGTACGATCTCGAAAGACACGTGATCTCGGGAGATGCCATTAGCTCGAACAATGACGTGAGACCTGAGATGCTAAAGCCTTAGAGATACGCGATAATCACCTTGAATATTTACAAGTGTTATAAATATGAGATGTAATCCTCATTTATTAATGCAAATCCCCAAGAATCGTGGGATATTATTTGGTGAGTTATGCGTTTCCTGGTCTTCAGGGACGTTTCCTTTTATATCTGATTATAGGCATTTAAAGTCATTTATTTTATTCACAAAAGAGTAACTACCCAAAATATGTGGGATAGTATTCTGCATCTTTCTCTATAAATAGAGAAGCCATGCACCATTGTAAAGGACCGAAATTCTGATCCTTGAGAATTCATGCTAAAGAATTTTTCAGAGATAATCTTAAGATTAATAACAGAGACTCGTGGACTAGGCAGATTTAACTGCTGAACCACGTAAAAAATCGTGTGTTTGATTTGTTTGTTTCGTTTGGCCATTATCATTCATTGTTTTTGTGCTCTTCTTTTATCTGTTGACGAAAAACGGCGTCAACATGCATAATTTTCAAAAGATTTATTTTATTTTAATTTTTTTAATAGTAGATAAGTGTGTAATATTTTGGATGCCAACATAATATCTCTAATATTTCCATCTTTAATATGTTTTGACAGTAATAAAATGAAATATTATTTTATTTTAAATGATTAACTTTATTAATTATTTATGCATAACACAAATAAGAATGTGTCACTTAAAAATAAAAAAACCACATTGGCGACCGAATATTTCAACTCCCCTTTATGAATTACCATGGTTGCATTTGGTAACACTTAAAAAAAATATAGATTTTTGTTTATTTAATTAAAAATTTGACAATTAAACATAAAATGTGTTTGATAACTTTATTTTTATTTATTATTTTTTTTAATTTTAATTAAAAATTATTAAATTTTGAAAATATAATTTTTTTCACTTTTAAAATTTTTACACCATTTTCTACTTTTTCTTTCTTTTATTTTCTTCTCTTCTTCAAATCAACACCTCATATTTTTAAACAAAAAATAAAAATAAAAGTTATCAAACACGTTTATTATTTTTTGTTTTTAAAAATAAAAAACAAAAATAGTTACCAAACATATTTTTATTTTTTTAAAATAAAGAAACAAAAATAAAATAATATTTCTATTTTTGTGTTTAAAAAATTCAAAAATAAAAGGATCCGTTTGGTAAAATTTTTGTTTTTAAACTTTTTAAACACAAAAATGAAAATAAAATTTTATTTTTATTTCTTTATTTTAAAAAAATAAAAATATGTTTGGTAACTATTTTTGTTTTTTGTTTTTAAAAATAAAAAATAATAAACGCGTTTGATTACTTTTATTTTTATTTTTTGTTTAACAATATGAAGTGTTGATTTGAAGAAGAAAAAAAAAATTTTAAATGAAAAAATTCTATTTTCAAATTTTAATTAAAATTTTAAAAAATAATAAATAAAAATAAAGTTACCTAATACATTTTTTTGTTTAATTATCAAATTTTTAATTAATTAAATAAAAAATTTTTTTTTTTTAAGTATTACCAAACAATACCAACCTATGTTATTTTCTTTTGTTTTTAAGGAAAAAAAAATCTATATTATGTTATTTTATTCAGTTAGACGAAACCAACTCAAATTGAACTACCTGCCAGGCTAAATTGTCCTAGTACAATTAATTTCATTAAATAAGAAAAATATTTCACAGATCCCAACACGATAGAATTCCACTCAATTCCTCAAGGTTAGTTTTGTCCAAAGAAAACAAAATTCCTAATCTTACTAAACTTATCCTAAAACCAAATCAAGTAGTAACCCATTTTAATTTTCAAAACAAAAATAGTAAAGAATAAATATATATGCATTTAAAATTTATACTCAAATATTACCCATTAAAATTACAGTAATTTTAATAAATATAATTGGTTAACCTACTGACACGTAAATATATCTAATGTTTAGATGGATATGTGACCCGCATCATTATTCAATAGTAAATAGTAATGCCACCTCTGGGTAGTTTTATCAAAAATGAAAAGAATGCCACCTCATAACACACGTATTTCTTTCGCCCAGTACCCACTACAAAGTTTTATTTTTTCCTTATAAATACTCCCAAACGATCCTCTACTACTACTACTCTTTCATCTCCAACAGCCCTGCCCAGCTCTTAGCCATACTCACTTTAATTTTCTGGATCGTCCTCATCACATACAGCAGGGCATTCGCCGTACATGGAAACTCAACTAAAGTTCGATCACAAGGCGGCAAAGGTGAACTTCTCTGAGCCGAGAGGATTCGCCACCACCCTCCGATCCGATCTGAAAGAGACCTTCTTTCCCGACGACCCCTTACGCCGCTTTCGCGACGAAGAAAAGCCGCTCCGTCGCGCCAAGAAAGTTGCCAAGTACTTCGTTCCGATCTTCGAATGGCTTCCGAATTATAATTTGCGTCTTTTTCGAATGGACTTGATTGCTGGCCTCACCATCACCAGTCTTGCTATCCCTCAGGGAATCAGTTACGCCAAACTCGCCAACATTCCTGCCATCATTGGTCTTTGTAAGTTTTTTTTTTTAATATATAAATTTCAACACACGTGCATTCAATTCAACATAAAAAGTATATTAATTTTATGATTTGTTTATTCATATGGATTTAAATATTAATTATATATATTTTATCTTTATTGATTAATTAACAACAGACTCGAGCTTTGTACCGCCGCTTATATACGCGGTGTTCGGTGACTCAAAGCATTTAGCGGTGGGGACAGTGGCCGCGTGCTCATTGCTCATCGCTGAAACCATCGGGAAGGTGGCGTCGCCGGTTTTGGAGCCAACATTGTACCTTCATTTGGTCTTTACTGCCGCCTTCGTTACCGGCATCTTTCAATCACTTATAGGATTTCTAAGGTTAGTTTTAAAAACTAGGCTAGTATCTTATCCTTAAAAAAATGACAATTTCAGATTACCGATTTTAACGAGTAAAAACAATCACACACACATATATAAATATATATATTTTAATAAAAAAAACAGAATATTTTTTATCTTCTGAGCAAAACAAAAAAATAACCATAATATTTTATCTCCTGAGCAAAAAAAAACAATATTATATTTTATTTATTTTTAAATGATAATAATATCCTAATCACGAAGGGGGTGGTCCAATATTTTTTTTTAATTACCTATATAATTTTAGAAAATTAATAATAAATAAAGTTTTGCAGATTGGGAGTGTTGGTGGACTTTTTATCGCATTCTACTATTACTGGCTTCATGGGAGGAACCGCCATCATAATTTGCCTTCAACAGCTCAAAGGCTTCTTGGGATTGAAACATTTCACGACCAAAACCAACGTCGTATCTGTGGTTCATGCAATCATCATTAATCGACATGAGGTTTGTTTTTGTTTGTCTTCAATTATCCGAAGCTTATGGTAAAAACAAAACTTGAAAAAGTGTTGGTTTGGCACTGAATAACTATACCCGGCGCGATGTGATTTTTTTTACCATAAACAAATTGACCATGTGCTATCTATGTACACAATATAATTATTAAATGAAATATATAATTATATCTAAAGCAAAAAGTACTTAGTAGAAGTCTTGAAATATGGACACATGATCTAGTGCTATAGTATGATATGACCATATTACCCACTCCATCATGACAAATTGGAAGATTTGTTAAGATAAAAAAAAATATTGTATCGTAACTGTTCTAGAAAGTGAGCAGATATATATATATATATAGTCTTATGGGTATTCTATGTTTGAATCAACATTCAGCTACTACCTATTACCCAACAAATTTATAAATAATTTTTTTATAAAATAATAATAATTGCCAATTAATTAATGCCAATCTTTCTTTTTGCAGTGGAGGTGGGAGAGTGCACTAGTGGGCACAATTTTCCTTATTTTTCTTCAATTTACCAGATATATTGTAAGCTCTTTCTACACTTTTAACAAATATATATAAATAAATAATGTTTCTACTATTTATATTTATATTATACATTAATATATATATATATACGACAAACTTTCAGAAGCAAAAAAAGCCAAAGTTATTTTGGGTTTCTGCGATGAGCCCTATGGTGGTCGTTATCGTTGGCGGTGTATTTGCTTATTTGATCCATGGAGCGGAGCATGGGATACAAACCGTAAGTGTCTTTATTTGATATGGTGATTAATTTGAAATTACTTTATTCTACTAATAATACTATATAAATAAAATATATTCAGCAAGCAAAGTACAATGTTTAATTTTATTTAAAAAATTATTAATTATTTTTTATTAAATTTTTATGATTATCATATAAATTTTAAATAAATAAATAATATTATATATAAAAGAATAACATAAATATATTAAAAAAAAAATATTTATGTTTTTTTTTAAAAAAATAATACAATAACAAATTATTATAAAATATTCATAAAATTATTCAAATCATTACACCTGAAAAAAATATTTGTTTATTCTTAATACATTGTATTATAATTATATTTATAACATTTGAATTTATATTAATATAATTATTAAATATTTATTGATGATATTTTATAATATTTTAATTTATATTAATATAATTAATAATTATCTAGTTATAATAATGATATTTTATAAAATTTAAATTTATATTAATATAATTAATAAATATTTATTTTTAATTATTTTAAAAGTATATTTCGTTAAAGTTAAAAAAAAAAACCCTTAAAATTAAATGATGTTTGGTAAACAAATCGGTGGTAGTTATTTTGTGATCCTCTTATTCCTCTCAGACGAACCTTCTAAACAATTTGTTTATTGTATCCCCAAACCAAAACATTTGTTTTAAGCTAATCAAACTTTGAATTCTTATTACCATAGCTAGCAACAATGAATTTATTCCTAACTACAGAATTGTGTCCTCTCTAAATTGATGTGCTACCAAACTTTGAAGTAAAATTTACGTACCCACTTTCTAAATGATAACACTTGTCTGGTCTTGAGGCACCAAGAAATTATAACACTCTCTTGAATTAATTATGAGACCATATATTATATTAGCTTTGTAATTGTTTAGCTTGTAACAATGTAATCATCACATAGTTGACGTCTTTTATGCTATTATTGATGTTATATATTGGGGGTTTCATTTAATTTAATTTTTTCAACTATTATATATTATTGACTATGATTACAAATATGCCAACAAAAACTATATGATTACAAACAATACCTGCAAAAATATACTTATATATATATAGTTGGCAATTTTTATTTTACATCGCAATAATTAAAAGAAAAATGTAAATTAAAGTATTATTTAGTACAACTATATAATTTTTCTACTAAATAGTAACATTTAGTCATAATTTATCACTAAGTTCTATTTAATCACAGCTGCAATTTTTTTTTGTTACTTAAATTTTTTATTCGCAAAATAAGTCATTGCTAAAAATAAGATTGCTCTTTTTTAAAGAGAATTGCTAAGGGGCACTACTGGTGCCCAACACCACAAGTAGGTGGCATACTGTTATTGGTGCAATCCAATATCGGGTTCCACTTATTTGAATTCAATAAGGATTATGGGGTATCGCTAACCAATCATGAGGCGACACCTCATGTAGTGTTGGGCACCTTAAGGTGCCAAATAGCAACACTCTTTTTTAAAAGATAATCATTTTCATCATATATATATCCACTTCTGACAATCAATTCCAACTTTATTGTTGGTTTAGGTGGGTGATCTGAAGAAAGGCATAAATCCAATTTCCATTCATTATTTGAACTTTGACTCCAAATATCTACCAGCGGTTCTGAAAGCTGGGATTGTCACGGGTTTCGTTGCTTTGGCTGTAAGCATAATATATTTCTACTAATTGTTAAATTTTCCTTAGTAATTTTTTCTTTCTAAAAATTAAGAAAATATAAAGAAGAAGAGATGAGTGGTCAATTAAGCAATTATTTAATTATATTTGCAGGAAGGAATAGCTATTGGAAGGAGCTTTGCTATCATGAATAACTTACAAGTTGATGGGAATAAGGAAATGATTGCCTTTGGCTTCATGAACATTATTGGCTCTTTCACTTCATGCTATTTGACTACCGGTATAAATATATATATATCTTTCATCAATAAATAAAATTATACTTAAAACATATTTTTATTTACGAGCTGAATAATAAAAATGGACTAATTATTATGTTACTTTGGTGACACATAAATGAATGAATTAATTAATTATGTATATATATATAGTTTAACATGAGTCTATATATTATACAATGAAGGGCCATTTTCGAAGACGGCGGTGAATTACAACGCTGGGGCGAAGACGGCAATGTCGAACGTAATAATGGCAGTGTTTATGGCGTTGACGCTACGGTTCTTGGCTCCTCTGTTCAGCCACACGCCGCTGGTTGCTCTATCAGCCATTATCATGTCTGCCATGCTTGGCCTCATCAACTACGAAGAGGCTATTCACCTCTTCAAAGTCGACAAGTTTGATTTCTGTATTTGCATGGTTGGCTTCTTAGGAGTTGCCTTTATTAGCATGGACATCGGCCTCATGCTCTCTGTAAGTACTATAATCTTATCCATCCATCAAATTAATTAATAAACATTTCGTATTCATTTACACTTTGGTAACTAAAATAGTACTATACAATTAAATTCCAAAACATAACCAGTGTATCGAGTCATTTTATAGAAGTTTGTATATAAGTAATATATATTCTTCCTACCCCTAGTAATGTTGTGATCAAGTTGGACTTGAGTTGTTGTGTATACAGATTAATCATTTTCAGTCTTTTCACAAAGTTTTTTCTTTTTAACTTTACTTAATTAGGTGGGACTTGGCTTACTCAGAGCTCTTCTATACGTGGCTAGACCCGCCAGTTGCAAGCTTGGCAAAGTAGAAAACGCGACACTATATCGTGACACCGAGCAGTATCCCGGTTCGACAATTGTCCCGGGGATACTAGTACTGCAACTAGGATCCCCTATTTACTTTGCAAATTGTAACTATATAAGGGAAAGGTAATAGTCAACAACAAAAAGAAAATATAGTATAATATATATATATATATTTATGACTAGTTGCTGAACTTGGATCTTGTGTTGTGTTATTATTAGGATTTTGAGGTGGATCCGAGACGAGCAGTCGAATTCGAACTCAGGGGATGTGATTGAGCATGTTTTGCTCGATTTGACAGGTATTAAAGTGTATTTGTTTAATTAGTTACCAAGTATTTATTCCAATCGAACTATATATCTTTCTATGTCTATCTATCTATATAGGTCTAGTGGTGGAACTCCCGCCACTACCAAAATGTTGAGAACGAAGACGACAAATATTTGGTCTTTCTTTAGGTCCCACACACATTTATCTCTTTGGCTAACGCAGTGTTTCATGATTTGAAATTTTGTCATATTTGATAGGAGTTGCGACTATTGATGCGACTGGCATTGAAACATTGATCGAGGTTTGCAGATCCTTGTTTTCACAACATATTAAGGTAAGCCCTTAGTTTCAATCCAATTCAATCTATCGACTCTTCAATTTAAAAAAAAAAATCATGAGAAGCTGTTGAGTCCTTTGGTAACACCTAATAAAATAGTTTTTTATTTAATTAATTAAAATTTTAATAATTAAACAAAAAATATGTTTGGTAATTTTATTTTTATTTATTATTTTTTTAAATTTTGAAAATAAAATTTTAAAGTTATTAATTGTATTTATTATTTTTTGTTTTTAAAAACAAAAAACAAAAATAGTTACCAAATATATTTTTATTTTTTATAAATAAAGAAATAAAAATAAAATAATATTTTTATTTTTGTGTTTAAAAAATTTAAAAATAAAATTTTTATCAAACAGGCTCTTTATATAACTTTATTTATTTATTTATTTTTCAAAGAAAACATATATTTATTTGATAAAATTATCTTTTGGTATTTGATTGTGATAGATGACGATAGTGAACCCGAGGCTTAGGGTAATGGAGAAGTTCGTACAGTCAAACTTCATAGAGAAGATTGGAAAGGAGAATTTCTATCTGTCAGTGGAGGACGCAGTAGACGCGTGTAAGTTTTCGCTTCATGTGTCAAAGCAAAACGGCAACGTCTCTTCAGAACAACCCAATGTGAACGATGGAGAGCTCTAAATATGATCAAGCTCATATATATATATATATATTATATATAGTTTCCTCTTGTACATATATACTACTAAAGCTTGAAATGGGGTCAATATTTAGATCCTCGATCGCTTTAATTTGATTTGATGCTTGAGATATGTTGTCAATCAATTATATGCTAGCTATATTGTAACTGTTTCTTTTTTTTTTTTTTCTTTTGAAAAAAGAAAAAGAAAAAAAGAGAGGAGATCAGAAAAGAGATGTGACCGTTGACCAAACTTCAGTGTTAATTAGATTAGTTATATTATACTAAAATAATTAGCTTTTTTTTATGGAAGATCAAATCATTAGTATCATTATACGTATTTACATGTTGACAGACATTCAATAAAAATATATTGTTATATTTTAGATATTGTTCAAAAGGCTTGTTCTACGCTTTAAAAGTTGATTTGGTTGATGTTCATTTTCTTTCATGCCATCAACAATTACAAAGTCAATTAGGAGTATTGATCAAACCGTTCACATTGTACAAATCGTCCATACTACACTAAAATTGGTAGTGTGGAACTTTTTGTGGTGTAGTTATGAATTACATTTTGTCAAATTATGCTGCAGCTTAAATTGCACCGCATTGTTAAACATATCAATTTTTTTAATTTTACCACATTTGATTTTAATGCTATGTATTTATACAGTATAATATACATAATATTTAGAAAAATTATTATGTTTAATAAGATACTAAAACATGTTTTACTTCAACCTAGAAATATTCCTTATTAATTAAAAAAGTTACTTCTATATCACATTTTCTCTTTAGTTATGGATTTTATTATGAATTTTTATTATAATATTATTATTAAATTATTTGGTGGTATGTGTAAATCACTCACATCGCACTGTACCACACTGTATTTTTGTAATATGGTTTGAGGTCTATGATGTGTGGATGTGATTTAAAAAATTGTTCAAACTGTATGTGTAGTGCGATCCAATAAATTGGCAAAAAAACTACACTGTGAACAACTATTAGAATCAACTTAACCAACCAAAATAGATAACAAAAAGCAACTTAACCAACCAAAAATAAAATTAACATTATTAACCAATCGAACCAATAACAATAACATAATCAACACATAAAACAAAAGCAACTAAATTAACCACTAATATAAAATCAACCTTCTTATAGTTACCCTACAAAAAAAAAAACCTAATCAACAAAACATAAAAAAAAAAGTAAATCAAACCCATCATAACATATCATTTTTTGGCATATAAAGCCACTAACAAATAAATGTAAGCAACCAAAAAAAAAATTTAAATCAGCTACCAAAGCAAACTAATCAACTAAAATCAATGAGAACATAAAACCCTCAGCAAAACAAATCCAACCTAATGAACCTAATCATGTGTTATTTGGTTTGTGCAAGCTATTTTTTTGGTATACCAAGTAACAAATAAGGTAACGATTCTGTTCTACCAATATATATTGCAAAAGCCATGGCTTTCTTCAAACTAATGTGTGTGGGGAAGAGAATTTGGATATAGCCTTCTATACGGCAAGGCTGAAAAAATGAAAAATAACAAAAGTAAAAATAAAAGAAAATTTACATTCTATATTTGATTTTTTTTTCTTCAAATTATGGTATCTAGAATAAAGAGTAATTGGCGGTGAAAATACACAAATTTTTCTAAATTAGCACTTTAATACCTAAGTTTTTTTTTATAGCATAAATATATTCTGTTACCATTTATTGATAATCGTAGGTACCTCACTGTTATCTTCCACTTAAACTGCCAGATGTCGAGTTTTGGTTGGACCACGTCATTTAAAATTTGTACAATCATTTTCTAGTCTTGTCATGTCGAATCACTATTTTATGTCATTTTACCATTTTATTAATTTATACATAAATTAAAAAAATAAACAAATTAAAATAGAGATTCTAATTAAAGATCATTAAAAGAAAATGA
Source organism: Humulus lupulus (assembly GCF_963169125.1). Classification (NCBI taxonomy): domain Eukaryota; kingdom Viridiplantae; phylum Streptophyta; class Magnoliopsida; order Rosales; family Cannabaceae; genus Humulus; species Humulus lupulus. The sequence continues at coordinate 44,049,055 of NC_084800.1, read as the reverse complement.
AGATGTTGAAGTAATGGTTTATTAATATTCAGAAGTTCAAATATGTTTTGTTCATCAATATGTTCATAAACATACTGAAATAAATCCAGATTTGTTCATCAATACAACCCAAATTTATTCAACAAATATTATACCAAAAATCAATCTACATAAACACATAAACACTGCAACCAAAATTATTTCGCAGTACTTGAATGAGCCCATATTTTTTTCATCCAAACAAAGAAATTTCATAATAGATATGAATAATGAAAAAAAAAACCAATAAAAATCAAATCCATACAAGCTCATCTAAACCTCCTTCCACCCAAGACACTAGTCGGTAGTAGAGATCCACCAGAGACACAGACACATGTAAATACTAAATCTAAATCTAAGATCAAAGCTGTAATACCCCAAGATCCCTAATGAGGTTTATGGTTGGATTAGTAGGCAGAGAGTCATAATTGATTTATTATGTCATTAAATTATTATATGTATGTTTATGTGAGTAATATTATTATATGATGTTAAATGCATGCATGTGGGTCCACATTTAATTATAAGGGCATTTTGGTAATTTGGCCCGTTGAGGGCATATTTGTATATTTTGGTGCATGTTTGTGATTTATGGATGAGATCCCATTATTATGTGGATATGTTTGTAACGCCCCAAACTCCAGGGACCGTTACGGTGTGCCTTGTAAACAGTGCTAAACTCGCTAATCGAGTCATTTGGCCAAAATCGTGATACAAAGTATGATTAGCGGTTTAGGGATTAAAAATTTGGTTAGGATGTAACGTTTTACTAAAACGTTTAATATATACATTGGGATCCCAAAAATAAAGTTTCAGAGTCTATTACAGAAAATATTTACAACAGGCCGTTCTAAGCGGCAAAACAGGGTTCAACCCTAGTTCCACTTTAAACCTCGGCCGTGGCGGTCGAGCAGCTGCATATGTACACATCATCACCTAAGCTCTCCAACTCAAGGATGGTCCAGCTTCCTTTTGCCTTTACCTGCACCATGTAGCACCCGTGAGCCAAAGCCCAGCAAGAAAACACAATAAAGCATGATATAATATCAACAACGATCACAATAACCATTCATGACTATCAGTCCAAGCAAATAGGTGACAATAGCCAAAAGTCACAATAATGAGCATCGCTCCCTCTAGCCATGTGACGATAGGGTCACCAGAGCTTAACTGATAAGTGATTCTTCCTTAAGTTTGTTTAGGACAGGTGCAAGGTGATTAGTCACCAACATAACCTTCCTCACGACTCTAGAGTCGAAACTATGGACAATGTCCCTTAGCCATGTGACAAACGGTCACCGGGGTCATATACCTTGGCTATAGTCATCTGGTCGTAGACCAGGCAAGCGCTTATAAGTTCTTCGACTTTAGGGTCGGTCTAGCATTAATGCCATAGAGCCATTCAATGCGTGATTCTCGACTTTAGAGTCGGTCCCTGACTAGTCAGTGTCTTTCACTAGTAAGACATGCCACCAATCACATATCACATATTCCATATCCATAAACGAGGTATTTAGCATGCTTACTAAACAGGTATTAGTACTATTAAGGCCATGCATCAACACAGAGACTCAAGCTCTGAACGATATCATACTCAGTATATAAGGCATGTCCCAATCACATGTTTCTCATGCATCATATGCAATAAATCCAGCAATCTAACATGCACCAATAATAGCCATGCATGTCACGTTTAATAGTCAACCAACATGCGTCAATAATAGCTATGCATGTCATACATAGTAATCAACCGACATGCTTCAATAATAACCACGCATGTCATACTCATTAATCAACCAACATGCATCATAATAACCACGCATGTCATACATAACAATCAACCGACATGCATCAATAATAACCATGCATGTCTCATACATAATAACCAACCGACATGCATCAATAATAACCATGCATGTCTCATACATAATAATCAACCGACATGCATCAATAATAACCATGCATGTCTCATATACACAGGGTGCAGTTTTCTTACCTCAGATTCCAGCTAGTACCGATATAAGAACGATCCTTGAGAACGATCAACCTTTAAACCCTTAGCGGTCACCTAACCATAACCAAATATGGAACACCATTGATAACATGATAATCAAAGGTTCCACACCAATATCTAACCCCCAAGAGATCAATCCAAACTAATCCAAGTAGTAGGGACACTCCCGAGACCCATAGCTAAGTTCTCGGGGTCAAAACGAGCAAACGGGGTGAAAACAGGGCAAGGGCTGCGGCCCTAGCACCTTGGGCCGCAGCCCCCAGGGTTCTCTGAGGCAAGGGCCATGGCGCCCTCCATCAAGGGCCGCGGCGCACAAGAACAGGGCCGCGGCCCCCAACCCTGGGCCATTCCCAAACGTGTTTCAAGCACTCCAAATCCTCCAAAAACATACCCAAACATTCCCCAATCATCAAATCAAAGTTCCCAAGCTTCCCAATACTCCAAAACCCTCAAAACCCAAAGCTCAAACCGACCAAAAACTCAACAATTAACAAAGTCCAATTCTAAGCTTAGAAACTTTAAAAACTTAAAACTTCAAACTTAGATTACCTTCGATTGGGTTGTTTCTCATCAAATCCTTCGGTTAAGAAGCTTCTAATCTTTCCTAGGATCGCTATGCCTCGACCCTCGCTTGATTCCGACTCCCAGAACTCAAGATTTCCTCAAAAAGGCTCAAACGGTAAAACAGACTGTTTTGAGAGAGAACGAGAAGTTTCTAACGTATGTTCTTATCTGTCAAGCTACTTCAAGCTTAAGTAACCTCAAATAAAACCTAGTGCTTGGGGTCCCAAAAACACCCCCGGGGACATTATAGTCAAAACTTCCAGAATTTCACCCTGATCTCAAATATTCCCAATCTATCACCAAATAAACATTTCTATTACCCCAAAATTGACCCCGTTATAATAAAACCGCTAACTCATAATCTAAGATCGTCTCATGCCGCATAGCTCGAATATATCTCCATAATAATGAAATCTCATTCACATATTACAATATGCACCCAATTTACAAATATGCCCTCAACAGGCCAAATTACCAAAATGCCCTCATAACTATAAATACTCCCATATGCATGCATTTACCACCATATAATAATATACTTCACATGTACATGAAGATGATCATTAAATATGATTATAAATCAATTATGGCCCTCCCGGCCTCCTAATCAAGGTCCTAAACCTTACTAGGAAATTTGGGCATTACAATGTTCGAGCTATTCGGCATGAGACGATCTTAGGATGCAAGTTAGCGGTTTTGTCATAACGTTGTCAATTATTGAGATATTGGGTAATGAGAATGATTATTTAATGATATATTGAGAGTTGATAAGATTATGAGGAAATTTTGGGAGTTTTGACTATTTTGCCCCCGAAGACATTTTTGGGACCTCGAGCATTAAGATTTACTTGAGATTACTTAAGCTTGAAGTAACCTGTCAAAAGGAAATCTACGTTCAAACACCTTTTCTCTTTCTCCTATTATTCCTTTTGACCGTTCGTCGCATTTTCGAAGGAAACATGAGTTTTAGGATTCATAATCAAACGAGAATCGAGGCATATCGATTCTAGAAAAGATTAGAAGCTTTTTAACCGAAGGATTTAGCGAGAAACAACATAATCAAAGATAATCCAAGCTTTAAGTTTTGAGTTTTTAAGTTTCTAAGCTCTGATTTGGATTTTACGTGTTGATGAGTTTTTGATTTGTTTGAGCCTTGGGATTTGATGATTTTGGCTCATTAGGATGTTTGTGAACTTTGATTTTTGAATTTGGAGATGTTTGAGTAGGTTTTTGGAAGGATTTAAAAGTGGAAAAACAAGGTTATGGCTGAGTTTCCAGGTGGGGCTGCGGCCCTGTTCTTGGGGGTCGAGACCCGAGCTTGTGCACGTGAGTGGTGGTGTTGAAGGGCCGAGGGCCACGACGCTGGGGGAGGCGGGCCGCGGTGCTTGAGGTTGTCACCTCTGTCATGGCTGGGGGCCGCAGTGCTTGGGGAGGCGAGTCGCGGTGCTTGAGGGCATTTGTGGGCAAAGTAGTGTTTTGATCATGGGAACTCAAACCTTAGGCCTCAGGATCGTTCCTACTACCCAGTTTAGTAGGATTCAATGTCCCAGAGGCTAGGTCTTGGTCCGAGAACCTTTTATTACTCAATTTATTGATGGAATTCCATGCTTGGTTATGACTAGGTAACCGCTAAGAGATCAAAGGACTGATCGTTCTCAAGGGTCGTTCTTTTATTATTCACGCTCGAATTAGAGGTAAGAAAGTTGCACCCCATATGTGTGGTTATTCATGAGGCATGTTGAGTGTTTAAATGTGGACATTGATTGCATATCAAATGCTTAGCAAATATTGTTTACTTGTGAATGATACTAACTTATCAGTCAGAATCGGCAGTGGTGTCAGTAGTAACTGTGAAGCTGTTACTTACTAGTCAAGTTCGGCAGTAGTACTGAGCATCGGTCGTATGGTATTGGCTTAAGAGTCAATAATGGTTTTAGCATGTTCAACGTAAGCCGATAAAGATTAGATCTAATCGACATCAGCATTGAATGACTCCTCATGAGCATTAATGCCAGATCGACCCTAAGTTCGATGAAAATTAAAAGCGTTTGTCTAGTTCCATGACTAGTCACTCAAAGCCAGAGCCAGAAGGCCTAGGTGACTGATCTGTCACATAGCTAAGGGTACAGAACCCACACTAGTGGCTCCATGGCCACTCATCTGATTTACATTAGTGACTTGCTCATCAGTCACTTATCTGGTTTAAGCTAGTGACTCGGTCACTCATTTGTAGAGGGTGCGGAACCCACATTAGTGACTTACAATATCAGTCACTCATTTGTTTGGGGCTATAAGCTCTGGATGATTATCATGATCATCATTTGATATTATATAGATGCAGTAATGAGTTTTCTTGTTGGGCTTTGGCTCATGGGTGCTATGTGGTGCAGGTAAAGGGAAAGTAAAGCTCACCCAGCCTTAAGTAGAGAGCTTAGGTGGTGATGTGTACATATGATGTCGCTTGACCACCATGGCCAAGGAGTTCTCAGAGGAACTAGGGGGTTAACCCTATTTTTGCCGCTTAGGTCGGCGGGTTGTAAATTTTACATTGTAATGACCATTTTGTATTGTATAAAACTTGTAAATGATTTTATAGGCCCATGAACAGTTTTGTATTTTAAATGAAATATATCATTTCCTTTTTTATTGATTTTCACCTTAACCTATTAATAATGCACGTTTATAACCAAGTAACTCGATTAGCGAGTTAAGCACGGTTTAAAGTTCACAGTAACGGTTTTGGAGTAACCAAGACATTACAAAAGCTTCCTTCAAAACCCTTCATCCCTAGTCCCCAAGCCCAATGCAAATCTCCCAAATCTCAGTTTTTTTTTTTCCTAAATTCAAAAAATTGAAATGATTTTAGTAATTCCCTATCAAACTAGCACCGCACCATTTCTCACCCACCCCAATTGAAGCTCCATAACTCATCTTTGTGGCACCAGATCTTGTCCTCGTCCAGGCATTGTTGCCCATCTCTGTCGCAGCAAGTCTGAGGCTTGCAGATGTCGCATCAGATCTCGTCCTTATCCAAGCATCGTCGCCCACCTTCTCACACCAAATCTGAAGCTCCGTCAATGATCTAAACTCCGGTGGACCTAAGGAAGAAGAAAATGAGAGTGAAAATAGAGAGAATGCTCATATAAAAAAAACAGAGAAATCGAGAGAGAAGAAGGTTAGAGAAAAAGAAATAAAAAAAGACATTTAATTTTAGTATTTAATTGTCTTTTTTTTTTTTTTTACTTTTTGATATATTTAATGATTAATATTTTTTATTTATCATTATTTTTTATGGTGAGATGGCATATTTTCTTAATGACATGGAAACCCTAAGGTGATTGCGCAAATTTTAAATGATGTGGTCCAACTATAACTTGACATGTGGTAGTCTAAGTGATAGATAACAGTGAGGTGCCTACGGTTATCAATAAATGGTGACGGGATGACGTAAAAAAGACTTAACTATTAGAGTGCTATTTTAGAAAAACTTAACTATTTTCGTTGTCAATTAGTGTTGGCATAAATAAATACCTAATAAAATTTTGCATTTCCATGAAGACCATGACCACGTATAAGGGCACTTTTTATTAAGAGAAGTTTACATAAATACGAGAAAAATAAACATAGTTTTTATATTTATGGGAAAAAAATAATTATACAAAATATGGTAAGTTTTGAAAAAAATAAAATTAAAGTATAGTAATTTTATATAATATAAATAATAGATTACCATAATTATGAATACACAAAACTTTCTCTCATTCTCTCCTTTCTCTCCCTCACGACCTCCCTCTCTCTCTTTTCCCCTTTATTCCTCTCTCCTCCCCCTTTTGGTTCTCTCATCTCAGCCCTCCACCAGTGATGCTACCTCCACCCCCGCCCCTGATTGCGATGTACCTCCGCCCCTCTTCTTCTTCTTCACATCAGATTTTGCACTTCATATTTAATTTTTTTCCTTCTCAACCTAACTGTAACCGTTTACAGTCACGATCTATTATGATTTCTGGGTTTTTTTCAAATCTGTTTAAGTAACCAGATACAATGTCGTCTAATTCTTTTTATTCGTATATTTTTTTTAGATCTACCTGTAACCAGTTACAATAACGATTCATTTATATTTGTTTGGTTAGATTTGATTTTGTTTTCACACTTGACATAGTAACTAGGTATCATGGCAATTGGTTCATTTTTTTTAGATCTGAATCTGTAACCAGTTACGATTGTGACTAGTTTAGTCTTTTTGTTTGTGATGATATTTGTTTCTATGTTTGGTTAAGTAACCGGTTACCATCGCAATTGATTCTTTTTTACATATCTATTTTGTTTTTCAGACCTAGCTGTAACCAGATACCTTCACGATCAATTTAGTTTATTTTTTTCATATAAATTTTTTTTTCTTCCAAATCTCACTAAGTAACCAGTTACAATTCAGTTGATATTTTGATAATAGTACATTACTAAAAAAATCAAAATTATTTTTATAGCTGTAACTAGTTACTACAACACCACTTAAAAAATAAAATCGATTTTTATTGTTAGAAGATTACTATCACAAAAAAAAAATCAAAATTGTTTCGATAGTGGTAACCAGTTAGTATGAATAAAATGTAGATTGAAGAAGATAAAAAATAGAAAGAAGAAAAAATTACATAAAAGCATGTTGATAAATGTCTCAGATTTTTTTCTTCAAAGAATTATGTAAAAAAAATATATTTTATAAAATATGAATGATGAAAAATAATACAAATAGATTACAATTATAAAAATAATATCAAAACATATCAAAACTAACTATTAAAAATGTATAAAAGATACAATATGGTATGCAAATATATAGGGAAAAAATATCATAAAAATATAAACAAAAAAAATATGCCATAAAAAACTTAAAAGGAAAAAAAACTATCATACAAAAACCCATATATTTGGTGTAATTTCATATTCTTCTGTTAATTTCACTTTTAGATCCGCAATTAGGCCCAAGCCCAGAAGCCCATAAAATCTCAATCGGACCCGACGCACTCACTCACTAGGCTACCCTGGTCTTGGTTGCGTCTTGTATCACACGATTTATTCATCGTCCACACTGGAGTGTCAGCGAGAGAGCCGAGCGACCTCCCAACGAAGTTTCCGGCCACTGCCTTGGTTTCAGAGAACTCGATCTCTCACTCCAGAATTTTCTTTTCGAGCTTTGTCCTCTGCTCTACTCTTGATTGTTTACTCTGATTTTCTTAAGTCTATCATCTCTAACGCCCGAAAATGGTAACGTTTCTCCATTTGAACTCATTTTCTGTCTAAATGCATGTCCTTATTTTCCATTTTCGCGCTTTTTATGATGTTTTAGTGTTTGGTAGTCGAGAAATGTGGGAAACGAAAATGAAAATTGAAATTTGGGGATTGAGATTTTCAGTGTTACAGTAGTTGAGATTTTTTTTAATAAACTCTTCCGAACTAAAGTACAGACTTGGAGATGACTACCTGGGGTTAAGCTTTAGTGTTTTGTTGAAATAGAACATTGTTGAATTTTTTTTTCGCGTTAATTATTTTAGCAAACAAATGAGTAACTGGTTAGTTTTTGTGAACTAATTATATCTGGACTGGAGAAATTAGGTGATAACGAGTTTTTTTTCTTTCCATTTTCTTCAAATGTCGACTTTGAACTGATTGTCTATCTATTTTTTTTTTTAATTTTCAGCCTCTCAGGCTTGACATCAAGGTATGTACCTTCAACCTTACAAAAGCAATGGCTTGTGCTTTATTTATTTATTTATATGTTTTTGGCTTGTGCCATTCCACTAACAAATTTTGCCTATTGTTTTCAGAGAAAATTTATACAAAGAACTGAAAGAGTAAAATCAGTGGATTTGCATCCAACTGAACCATGGTGAATTTTTCTTGTAAACACATATTGAGTATATTTTGCTATATATGTTGCTTTTTTACTTACACCTAAGTCTTATTAAGACTTACATTTATTATTGTAATTTGTAGATACAATATATATTACATTTTTTTCCCTTCTAGTCGTTAATTATGTAGCAATCACAAGTGCCACACCTTATATTTTGCACCTTTGGCAGGCTTCTTGCAAGTTTGTATTCGGGAACTGTGTACATTTGGAACTACCAATCACAGGTTAGTGGCTTTATTCCTATGAGTCCTAGTTTCCTAGTGTTAAAAAACCATTTGAATATCTACTAGAAAGTATTGCGGAGAAACTATACCTATATATTCTCAAGTAAGAACATGTCCAATGGGAAATGGGAGATGCATCTAGTGTGTAGTATATGACACAAAAGTCCATAATTGATATATTTGACACAAAAAGTCAATAATTGATTTATTGGGCACAATTGTAAAAATTAATACAAATATGAATCTTTGATTGATGCTCATTTAATATATATTGAAAGTATAAAAAAAAAATTCTTTTTATTTTATTATTATCTAAAAATCTAATATTATATAAAAAGTCTTCATTTACATTTAATTTAATGATATACTAAAAGTAATAATAAAATATTTAAAATGACATAAAAGTAAATAAATATAATAATTAATTAATGCTTCTCCAAATATATATCATGCTATTTTTTGTGACAAATTTGGTATAGCTTTCAGCATATCATTGGAGCAACTTTCTTTTATAGAGTTTCCATCACTAATTTGACACTCCATTGGAGATGCTCTCTAAGTTTCCATCTTGAAAAGGGAATATAAATGGAAAAATTTCCCTACACGGATTTGTAGAAATCATAATATACAGCTGATACTGACAATGCATATTAACTTTATTTAATTGCATTGTTTATTCAGCTGCTATTAATGCGTGCTTAATACGTTAAATTCAACAGTGTTTATCTGTATCGGGATCCAAAACAGCGACTGTAAATAAATATTAGGATCTATGAATGATCCTATTTTTATTTTTCTTTTTGAAATATTAGAGTATCTTAGAATGATAGCTATTATAATTCTAGAAATTTATGCAAACAACTATTAAAATAGGAATGAGCATAAAGTAAGGTAAATACTTTTATTTAGTTGGGTAGAGATGCTTTATTTTAGAATATAGATTATCAAGATGGGATATACAGATTTCTCACTAATATATGAGAATGTAAACGTGCTTATGTCAAGATATTATATTTTAGGTTTTGAAAGAAAAAAAAATAGAAAGGAGTTTTAATAGGTCTAATGAGTAATGACAACGTGATAGTTCTTATTTTTGAAATAAAGTGGAAAACTTTGAAAAAAGTTAATGAGATGTAACAATTAATTGTATTCAAACATTGAGTTTTTTGTTTTTTTTACGAATTTCAAAAGATAATACACCCCACAAAATAATATTATTTTGTGGAAAAGTTGTTTGGTTTGGATGCATGCATTGCTTTGGCTACCTTAAAGTGCACCTTGTTACATGCACTTTGGTAGAACTCACTCCCAAAAGACTAGCAGCCAGGTGGTTCCTAAGTGGTTATAAACTACCAACTATGCCCATGATTAATCAATGTAGGATTTTAACAATACAATTCACCTCTTTTAGAACTGACGTTTATGGCCATATCATCCTTCACCTGACATTGGTCCTGAAAAGTGGTAGCTATTCCATCTTTACAACCACACTAGTAGAACTCACCCCCAAAAGATTAGTTTATGAGAGGGGGTTGTCCACCAACTAAGATCATACTTATTCAATGTGGGATCCTAACATATTGCCTTAGCTCCAATGGTTGGGTGGGTGAGTGGATGCAACTTCAAGTATCATATAAAAAAAGTGCTTGCACTTGATGTTGTTTTGAATTCAATATATTCTCTCACAAAGGAGAAAGTGTTTCTGTTGTATGGGTTTTGACTAATCACAAGAATGGACTGCTATATAATAACACCAAATAAATGTGTTATAATCATTATAAGTACAGAGTAAAGCAGAAGTTCATGGAGTCAGCCAATTGCTAGGACTTTGTTATAATGCATGGGATATTTGTTCTTATAATCTTCATTATTCTTTTGTAATTGATGGTTACTTTTGGGGTATTAGTTTGAAAATTTTAAGCTTCTATAGATTTATGCTTTATGAGGATGACATTTTTGTTAGTGCTGACTGAAACATTCGTAATTCTCTTCAGACCATGGTAACATCTTTTGAAGTCTCTGAACTTCCAGGTACTTATTGTGTATGTATGTCTTATCTCTTTTCTCGTTCTCCTCATGGTAACCTGTTTGACTATGGGATTCCTTTTCCATGCAGTTAGGTCAGCTAAATTTATAGCACGCAAGCAGTGGATAGTAGCTGGAGCTGATGACATGTCTATCCGTGTATACAATTACAATACAATGGACAAGGTTAAACTTTTTGAAGCACACACAGACTATATTAGATGCGTGGCTGTCCATCCAACACTTCCATATGTTCTGTCATCATCTGATGACATGCTTATTAAACTCTGGGATTGGGAGAAAGGTTGGTTGTGCACTCAAATATTTGAGGGGCATTCTCACTATGTAATGCAAATTACGTTTAATCCTAAAGACACCAACACATTTGCGAGTGCCTCCCTAGATCGCACAATTAAGGTAAAAATAGATTTTTTTTTGGGTTTAATGAAATGAAATATATAAAGTTCTCCTATACAATGTGAGTTATTGTCCTAAAATTGTGATTTCCTTTCCAGGTCTGGAATCTTGGTTCACCTGACCCAAATTTTACCTTGGAAGGCCACTTGAAAGGAGTAAATTGTGTTGATTACTTTACTGGTGGTGATAAGCCATACCTAATTAGTGGCTCTGATGATCAAACTGCCAAGGCAAGTAAACAATTGCCCATACAGCATATGTATTGCATGCATATTTAGGTTGGCAAAATTGTAATCTGAGTCCATGGGAACAGGTATGGGACTATCAAACCAAAAGTTGTGTTCAGACACTTGAAGGACACACTCATAATATTTCTGCAGTCTGTTTCCATCCTGAACTTCCAATAATAATGACTGGTTCTGAGGATGGAACAGTTCGAATATGGCATGCAACCACTTACAGGTAAAATGATAATTTCAATTGAAGCACTATCTACATTATTTCATTCAAAATTTTACTCTCAACTCACATTATTTTCTGCCGTTTGATTTACTGGTTTTATTGCAAATATCTGACTAAACTAATTCTGTACGATGTTTTTATTTTAATGGAACATTAGATATTTTTATGATAAGCAATTTAGAGGACTATTTTGTTATTATTTGATAGTCATTCTCAATAGCATGACACTTGTTTATTACTTTATTTTCATGTGTTTCTTCTTTTTTATCATGTTTATTTTGCTGTGAACATATACTAAGACATATATTTCTTATTTAGTATCTTAATAGCTTTTGATTTGGATTGCAGGCTTGAGAACACGTTGAATTATGGGCTTGAACGAGTTTGGGCTATTGGTTATATGAAAGGCTCACGGCGGTTAGTTTGTCAGCTTTTGATTTATTGTTTAAGTAATTCTTCAGGAAATGTTTACCATATATTTCACAATCCAACATGTGAAGGAAGCTAAAATAAACTTTATCATCTGATGTGTTACCATGTTGAAGCTGAATGCTGATTATATCTCTCTTTCTTTTGTTGATTTTTTTTTAATCACTCTTTCTTTAGTTGATTTTTTTAATCCCTATTTCTTTAGTTGATTTATGACTTCTTAACTGTGCTCGTTTTGTTTCTCTACTTTGGTAGGATTGTATTTGGATACGATGAGGGAGCCATCATGGTTAAAATTGGTCGAGAAGAACCAGTTGCCAGCATGGACAATGGGGGGAAAATAATTTGGGCGAAGCATAATGAAGTTCAAATTGTGAATATCAAAAGTGTTGGGAATACAGAGGTTTGATCATCCTACTTGCTCAAAATTCTATCTGAAACTGAGCCTAGTCTCATGTTCTTTGTATAGAAAATAATAAATCAACTTTTTGTTTGATTTGACTTAGCATTTTTTAGAACTAATTCTTGTATTCCACTACTCAGGTCGCAGATGGAGAACGATTGCCTTTGGCCGTCAAGGAATTGGGAACATGTGATCTTTATCCTCAAGTAAGTTAAAATATTTAATGCAGCCTATGCAGGTAAAAATGATGCTGCTTTGTTTTAGTGCAGTTTATTACCTCTTGTTGTTGGCTCTATCTGCTTACATTATACATAGCTTAGACTAGCAGAAGGTATACAATTCATTATCCCCATGAGTAATGGGCAAGCCTTACACATTTTTGTATCATAGATTATTATTTTCATGTTAGAAAGATTACGTACTTCCCTTAAATTTTTAGTGTCTACCCTAAGGTGGTGTTTTGTTTGGATGGAATGGAAAGAAAAAAAAAAGTCCCTTTGTTTGGTTACTTAAATGCACGGGAGCAGCTATTCTATTGTAATGACCATTCCTACAACTAATGGAGGTGTCATTCCTAAATAAAATGGATGGAGTGACCATTTCATTTTTACAGTTTTTTTCCCCAAATTGTTTATATGAAATCAGTCTTAACACTACCTATTTGACTTTTTTTCCTCCTCTTTCTTTTGATTGTTTTTCTTTCCTTTGTTTTTTTCTCCCTGCGTTAAACTAGTTATATTGGCTCAAATATTAATGATTTTTTTGTCAAATTATTAGTGAAACCATTCCACTATAAAATTAATAGAAAATTCCAACCAAACAATCGAATAAATTCTTACTGCATTCCCTTTCTGCGGAAATATTGATGAATTTAAGATATTAGTTTTGTAATCCTTAATAGTTAATATTCTCCTTATTACAATTATTCAATCCTACATAGGTTTCTATTAAAGTCAACTCAAGAATAAGTGAATAAGAGGGATAGAGTTTGCTCTTTATCCCACTATGTCTTGAGTTTTTACCATCGTTAGTATTGACCCAGGTGGTTAGTAGGTGTTTGGTTGTTGATGATCAATTATTATAACAATGGATTGACATGATTGTTCATTCATACCAATGTATTTGCTGTCTTAACTACAATACCTCTAGATATTTAGTTATTGGTCTACTACGTCCTAAAGTCTTTGACTGCCTGGTCAACATAAAATGAGATGACTACTTTTATAGCTGTATCTGGTCTGAAAATATTCCAATGGTCTGCAGGATGTAATTGTTTAGCTTGTGACAATGTAAAGTCAGTTTCTAGCTTCACTTATTTTGCATTTAAACCAAATATGAAGGTGTTTTACTTTTCGTTTGGTGTCAGAGCTTAAAACACAATCCCAATGGGAGGTTTGTTGTTGTTTGTGGAGATGGCGAGTACATTATATATACAGCCTTAGCTTGGAGAAATAGATCCTTTGGCTCAGCACTGGAATTTGCCTGGTCATCAGATGGAGAATACGCAGTTAGAGAAAGTACAACAAGGATCAAATTATTTAACAAGACATTCCAGGTTTGACCCTTTTGAATGCATAATTTGGTAGAGGATTGAAATCTGAGATTGCTACGAGTCTTATGGTTGTGGACGATAAACAAATTATTCATTAATGGAGTTCTACTGAAATGGCATTTTTCAGGAGAAGAAAAATATTCGACCTACATTCTTATGTGAGCACATGTACGGAGGGACATTATTAGCAATGTGCTCAAATGATTTCATCTGTTTTTATGACTGGGCTGAATGCAGATTAATTAGGCGGATCGATGTTAATGTGAAAGTATGATTGGCCATTTGATATGTCAGTGGTTTATTGGCTATATTGTCATGTTCGCTAATATTTACTTGTGATTTCTTTTTTACTGTTCTAGAATGTTTATTGGGCGGATAGTGGTGATTTGGTGGCAATAGCTAGTGAGTCATCATTCTACATACTAAAATACAATGTAAGAATACATCTTTGCTACATGCACTCACACTATTATCAGAATATGTTTAAGCTTTTTGTATATTGAAGTACCTTGAGCTTGGTGTGTCACATTACTAAATTAATGTTGTCTATTTGGCAGCGTGATGTTGTATCATCATATTTTGACGGTGGAAGTTCAGTTGATGAACAAGGTGTCGAGGATGCTTTTGAGCTGCTCTTTGAAATAAATGAGCGTGCCAGAACAGGAATTTGGGTTGGTGATTGTTTCATCTATACTAACACTTCTTGGCGTCTTAATTACTGTGTTGGCGGAGAGGTAAACAATTTTTGAATTCAGCAGCATCTTTATTTAGTGTTGGTTGTGATTGCAAAGTCATTTTGATGCAATGTGATATTTCAGGTGACAACTATGTGCCACCTGGACCGACCTATGTACTTGTTGGGATATCTGGCCAATCAAAGTCGGGTTTATCTTATTGATAAAGACTTCAAGTGAGTGTTTATTGTTAGCTGTTCTGGAAAGATTTTTTTCGAGATTGATTTTAAGTTTTAATGTGAGCCTTTTATTTTGTAGTGTCATGGGATACACTTTACTTCTCAGCTTGATTGAATACAAAACTCTTGTGATGCGTGGAGATCTAGATCATGCAAATCAAATTTTACCAACCATTCCTCCAGAACATCACAATAGGTAAGGTAACACCTGCTTGCATAGGCAAATTATTGTGCAGCATCCTGTACAAGTGGTATCCTAAACTATGATTCCATGTCTTGTCCTTCTGCATAAAGGAAGCTCAACTGTTTTAAATTTAGCATTCTTTTCCTTTGCCTTTTCTTCTAAATGTCTATTTTACCACCTGCTTGAATTATAAAGTCTAATTATTATGAACAAATATGCTTATTGCTGATTCAGAATTTGATATGTGATAGTTTGCAGGAGTATAGGTTTTTGTATTTGAAAATTTCTGTTAATAACTATTACTTCAGCTACTTGGTTAATATATATCTCTAGTCTGACCGATATGTGTGGCATCATATTTTATGGTTTGATGCTTTAGTTTGGATGTGAACTGAAGGGACTTCTGATTTTTACTTGCATGGAGAAACTATAATCAATTTTTTAGTGGTTAAATCCTTATTCTAGTGGGCTTTTTATTATTATTATTATTATTATTATTTTCAAGTGTTTCCATATGATGTTCATTCACAGGTCCTGTACATAAGGGATTAAGATTTTTCTCAAATCTCACTTTTTTTTAATGAAACGCTCCTCATCCAAGAAAAAGAGAAGAAATAAACAAATACAAATCTAGTAGACAAATCTCAACTAGCAAATATTTCTTTGCACAAATTGCGCTGTAGAACTGAAGCCCTATAACATCCTTTTCTGCACAAGACAAGGAATGAGGAGCAGAAAAAACAGCCAAATTTATCCTGATGAATATGTCCACTGAACTGACATTTATCCCCATCCCATGATGTCTTTCCTGGATTTTTTATTTGCATACAAATGCATTCTTTTTCTATGTCTTGATAGAAAGCATTCTGAAATGCAACTCATAATATCATGGAATCTATTTTTGCTTTTTAGTGTTGCTCGTTTTTTGGAATCTCGAGGAATGTTGGAAGATGCGCTAGAAGTGGCTACAGATCCTGATTACAAATTTGATCTGGCCATACAGCTGGGAAGACTTGAGATTGCAAAGGTACAGTATTTTTATTTTCAATGTAAGATTGTGGACAAATTGGAATATTACCGAATCATGCACCTATAGTGGAGCTTTTCTTTAATGAGCAACTGTAGTAAAGTTTTCCTTGTCAACAATGATATCTAAGTTCTATTCTTTACAAATTAATTTGCTTGTTTGGCTTTCAGGAAATTGCTACCAAAGCCCAAAGTGAATCAAAGTGGAAGCAGCTGGGAGAATTAGCTATGTCCATTGGGCAGGTATTCTCTCTCATTTATTTTTGATGAGAAGGATTTAAAATAGTATCCCCTTTCATCTCACCCTTTAGTTCACTCGAGTACAGCTTCCACTTAAATACTTATCTTTACCCATTATGTTTTAAAATGTTTAATGTGTTTTACTTACCTATGGAACTGCGTTCACATTATCTTTTAGTCATTATGTATGCACAAGAGGCATATTTTTCTTTGACATGAATATTGTATCATGAAGCTGATAGTACAAAGAGTAATATAAGTTCAAAATTTCAGATAAGTGGCCTACTTTTGAACATTTCATGATGAAAATGGAAATATAATTACATTTTTCAGGATTTATGTTTCAATTAAAAAGCGAATGTCCTTGTGCTTTTTCGAGTCATCACATAAATGCATTTATTTCCATCAGCAATGAGGTGTATGCTTGTGTGCATTATTAGGACCACTGATTAATTATTATAGGAATTAAGGAGCATGTTTGTTTACGATATAATTTTTTGCTATTTTTATGATTTTTAGGACTTTTTTTCAGAACATGGTGACAAGTTACTTGGAAGGTTTACTTGAATATATGCAGGATAAATTGTCTACTTTTTAAGTTATTCTTCTTTTTTTACAAATGTTAGTCAGCCATTTACTATTTTGAGCTACTATGTTGTTGCAAGTTGCAAATTATCAAGTTATATCATCGACTTTATTCAATTTCACGTTTTATTTTGTTTTAATCTGTTTGTTCCTTTGGATCCTTTTTTATGAATCGTATGGCTTGTCTTATGAAAACACCAATGGTATCTTGTGTGTTTCTTTGTGTATTAATAATCTCCCGTGCCTTAATCGTTTGCACAGTTTGAATTGGCTGAAAATTGTCTATTGCATGGAATGGACTTAAGTGGGTTGTTGCTTCTCTACTCTTCTATTGGAGATGCTCAAGGTATACTAAAACTTGTATCCCTTGCCAAAGAGCAAGGAAAGAATAATGTGGCATTCCTTTGTTTATTCATGCTGGGAAAATTAGAAGAGTGCATCCAACTGCTGATTGACAGGTACTACTTCCTCACTGCATTTTGCACTCATTTTCTTTATTATTAATTTAAGAAATCGACATCCTCATTAGCCTCTTTGTAGACCACAATTCCTATTCTAAATTTCTATTGTACATGATTCTGGATAATCTGCATAATGGCCGAATTGAAATTAAAAAGATTTTTAAGGATTGACTTCTTCCTTGCAGTAACCGAATACCTGAAGCAGCTTTAATGGCACGATCTTACCTTCCAAGCAAGGTGTCAGAGATAGTTGCAATTTGGAGAGATGACCTAAAGAAGGTTAGACTTCTACATACTTTATTCATCATTAAAGATTTTGGATCATGTTACTGAGATATGCACTGGACCAAAAGTGATAAGAACTGAAATATAGAAACATTGTGGATCGTCCTATTTTTTCAGCTCCACACATTGAACAAAGGAATTTGTGTTTGAGTATACTTGCTAATGAGTGCAGGTCAGTAAGAAAGCTGCTGAGTCATTAGCTGATCCTGACGAATACCCTAATTTGTTTGACGACTGGGATGTTTCTCTTTCCCTTGAAGCAGAAAGTGGAAAAAACAGGCATGACTTCTTTTTTTCCTCTGATTTTTTATTGTGTGCATGATAGGTGTTCAAAGTTTTATTGCAATAGCTGGATAAACCGTTTATGCTGTCTACTCTTCATTTATTTGCTCGTAATAGTGGATTGCCATGGATACAATTTGCAGGTGCAATTATCCTCCTGCTGAACTGTACCCAATCTATGCTCAGAAATCAACCACCACCCTTCTTGAGAAGTTTAAGAGCATGCAAATTGATGAAAACGATGATCCGACTGAAAATGGACAGCATGATCATGAGGTACGAAATGCCAACTTCATACAGATTTTTCTAGTGTTGCTAAAATTCTTGAACCGACAATAGGACAATATTGTTATACCTTTATCACTTTTCATCCTCCCGAAACCCATAGACCATTTTTTTTTATTTTACTAGCCCATATCCATATGGTTATAGCTATGGTAATAAATTTATTTCTAATTTTAAGTAGGCCATAGGTATGATAAAGATATCACAGAATTGGTCCATTACAAACATCACCCTTTTTATTTTAATCTGCGAGAGCTGAAAGCTTCTGTATATGACTTGCCTGCTTAAACTTTTTCATAGAACTCTTGAGGAGATGTCATGGGTTTAAACTTTGTGAAGATTTTTCAAAAACATTTTGCTGGCCTTCAGACTGCTGAAATTATGTATGTAAATTTGGGTGTGATTTTGGCCCATCAGGTATCTTCCTAAGAAGTAAAATGCCGTGTTATTATCAGATTTGTCACTTTACAACTGTTCACTGTAATTCAAAATTGAGATTCTCTCATCTCTCTCCCAGAATAAGATTTTAGAGTTTTGTTTGCATTTTATTCTCTCCAGGAGACTCTGGGGAACGAGGAAAATCATGGACAAGAAGCTGTGGTTGAAGAGGATGCTAGTTCCACAAATGGTATTGTTATTTTAGATAGTAAGGAGGATGAAGAAGAATTGGGAGCAAAGGATGAGACCAGTTCACCACAAAAATTGGAAGTTAAAGACGAGAGCACTTCAGCAGATGAATTGGAAGCAAAGGATGAGAACACTTCACCATCCTAAGGTGATGCTTTGCTGAAAGTATGAAGGTATCCCCTGGATTAAATTGTTTTGTTGGACTTTTTTTTCCTTTCCCTGATGCAAGAATAGTAGATATTATTGGTTCTTGTTGCCATTCTGGTCGTTTCCTCTTATACTTTATTATGGAACTATCATTATGTTCACCACTTTTTTTTTTCTAAGTCAATTTTTTTTTTCATCTTCTCAAGTCTAGCCATCTCTTCTTTAGCAGGGATCAAGATTTTGATTTATCTAGACACTGGTTTTCGTGTGTTCAAATTTCCTGAATTATTTGTTTATCTACCATGCATGTTTTCCTTGTGAATAATATCTAGATATTTTTCGTGTCGCAGCAAATACTATATTTACATCTAAACTATGATTAATTATTAATGCTAGATATACGACAGTTTCCACACTTGATGCATTTTATATGTGCAATACTTGTTTCAAGTAAAATACCATGCTTGTTTTTAATTATGAATGTTGGCATTCGTTCAAATTTTATATATAATGCCCTTCCAATGTCAGATATATTATCATCTATTCAGCATTTAATTTTGTGTAAGAGTCAATTGGTGTTGATTGTTGATTTTCTTTACCTCTCCTTTTTCTCCATTTTTACTTCTGTTCTTATGGTTGAGATAGGATACATTACCAGTTCCACAGGACAAGCTAGGCCCAGCTGTTATACGCATATCTTCTGGTGAGAAAAATGTTTCTACTTTAGCTTATTTTTCATTTCTGTCAAAATCCTATGTTATTAATAGCTGTTGTGATTCATTTTTGTTGTGATCGCTGATTCACATCATGTTCTTTTTCCTTTTATCTTTAAGACTTGCATTTTCCTCACAACCAGTTTGTGCAATCTTTTCACTAGCTTTAAGCATTGTTGCTATGTGAAAAGTTTGGAGTTTAAACTTTTAAATGAAAATTAGAAACCCTTGTGAGATGCAACCCTTACAAGAAGGAAATTATATGCTTTGGTTCTGATGAATTTAGAAGCAACCGTTCGTTCTCCTGTTTCAGCAAAGCCAAGCAGCACCTAATTCTTTTACATGCTGAACTGATATGATTTAACAAAATATACAATCTTTATTATATTTGTTTATTTACTCATTTTACTTCTATAAAATTTGGGTTGGTGGAATTTGATCCTGTATGTCAGCTGATTTTGACATTTAGACTTAATTCATACAACTTGGTCCCTTCTGAATGATGAATTCAACTAACCATCATCTGCCACCTATATATAAAATATTGCACTCTTTGTATTATTAAATTAATTTTTCTCATCAGTAATCTGGAAATAATTTAAATGTATCAATGCATGGCCCATGCATTGCTGGTGCTCAATACCTACTGGGTTGATTTCCCCCAGTGTTATATTTTCGTCAGTCTGTTTCTTCGATATCTGAAACTGTCTACCTACAGGATCTCAAACTAGTCACTTGTTTGAACTAAAAACCCAATATATGATTATTATGTTCGACTGTGTTTTATTTTATGATGATCTACAATTAACCCTCTACTGAATTGGTTTCAATTTTTTATATTTCCCTGCAGAGTTGACTCGTAACATCTTTTTTTGCACACCAGTGAAAGCTTCTCATATTTCCTTATATTGCAGTAGTTTTCGCGGGACCCTATACGCTTTTACAGATGAGAAAAAAAAGGTTGTCTGGAGTATACTTCTATAAAAAGTGTGTCAATAAATCCTAAAAGGATTACTTTTTTTAGTCAGACTCCCATTTCACCACTCTTCATGTCATACACCTTATATTAGTTTGGCATATAAAGAGTCGAGAAAAGAGACCTTCGAAGGTACCACTGATGCTTCCGGTAGTCTGTTGATTTTGTAGGTAAACAAAATCTCAATAACTTGTACGATATTACTTTACCGTTGGAATTAGAAACTTTTTTAATGTTATATACAATTTCATATAATATCCATAGCTAGGATTAGGGATATAAATATATATATTTGGGTTTGTTAGAATGACAACCAGTTCATCCCGCATTATACATCTATGCCTTTATTTTCTACCTTTTCATTTTGCTTTATTTGTTTAACTTACTATGTTAATCATTATTAAAGAATGTTCCAATCATGACCAATCATATAGTTCTCTCTCTAATGAACATTTTTCTAGGCAAGAACAGAAATTGTCGGATAATTCATGTAAAAGGGTTAAGAAAAAAAAAAATTCTTTATAATTTAAGTGGTGGGTTTATATTTTACTTTTGTTTCCTTTTAATCTTTTCTTTAATAGAGGTCAGGTATGGAAACCGAGTTGGCAATGCTTCATATTTTTTATTTAACTTTTATTTTTGCTTTTGCATTTGTTAGGCTTGTGGATAATAACTATATGCTACAGACGCGTTTAATACGAATCTAACTTTATCAAGGTTAGGTTCAATTATTTGTATTGTGTCGTTTGTTCTCACGTGCCGACAGTTTAGCGAAATAGGGGAAAATGAAAAATATTATTTCAGGCCATTCCCTAACCCTTTTCAGCTGCTTTCACGAGATAAGAAGCTGCAGGATTTTATTATTTATAAAAATAGCTAAAAGTTAATCAAAAGTTTTGATGGCTCTCATGTTCACTGAATCATAAAGCCACAGCCGACCAGTCTACTTTTATGCGTATCCCTCTGGCACAAGGAATTTTTTTAGATTCTAATATTTTTCTAAACAAGGAATTTTAGATTCTAATTTCTAATCAACTTGGAGTACAATTTTTAGCCGTTTATGATTTTTAAATTTTTTTTGACACATTTGCTAGTAAGAGTAACCGC
This sequence comes from Humulus lupulus, assembly GCF_963169125.1. Classification (NCBI taxonomy): domain Eukaryota; kingdom Viridiplantae; phylum Streptophyta; class Magnoliopsida; order Rosales; family Cannabaceae; genus Humulus; species Humulus lupulus. The sequence goes on along the minus strand of NC_084800.1, from coordinate 44,027,205 downwards.
CTGCTTCCCCGGTTGAATGTTATTGACTTTCCGTTATTTAAAATGACTTTTGAAGGCTTGTTTGTTAAGCTTAAAAATTGGCATTTAATTATTCTATCGACAAAAAAAGGTAGCGATAGTTAATTACGTATATGGGGAAACTAATCGGTTCTAGTCTTCTATAATTCAAGTTATACTTCTGAACTCTGCAGTTAATGGTGTTTTTTTTTAGTGGCTGGGACTTGAGCTTGAGCTTGAGTTTTTTTTTTTTTTGAGCAACTTCAGCTTGAGCTTTAGGTGATGCAACAACTCAGAGCTAAAATAGAACGGAACGTAAAAACAAACAATAATAATTAAGGTTGTTTAAGGGTATGACATGACCATTACAGTAAGACCTTATGGGTCTCTGATCTGTTTTACGGGTACCAAGTTCTTGATAAGATGAGAGATCACCACATGGCATCACAAAGCCAGTTGTGTCTGTGGACCACTATTTGGGTCGTCTCGTTACTATCATCTCAATATCTCATCTCATGATTTTGTACTCATTTACTTTCAAACATTTATTAATTTCTGCTTTCTTTTTTTCACTCCTTGGTGAAAAACAGAGACGAGAAAATTGGAACAGAGCCCTTTCGGCCATGGGCTCTTCGGACTTCACTGACCCCACTGTCTTGCAATTATACAATCTCACAAAAATCTTTTCTTCTTACTTTGATTTCCCTATCAGACCTAGATATTGGTACATATATGAGACCCTCAGCAATGGTGTATCACTTAGATTTTAGTTGTAAATATTAACGTCCCACAACAAGGACTAACAACCTACAAAGGATCTAAAACCCCTTTCTTCTCAAACCCTACCAAAGATTCATGACGAGAACTACAACAATGCACTACCACAAGTCCTCTGATTTTTTTAGTTTTGTACCAAACAAGGGGGGGACAAATGCATGGAAATTCAAGTTTCCAAACCATTACATTCATGGTAGTTGAAATTGAAGTACTTAGTTTCTAAACCATACACTGTATTTACAACAGGTACAAACTCCATGTGGTAAAAAGATTCCGTTCAAATTCCATTACAAAAAGAATGTAAAAACTATTTTACGTCATTGGAATAGGAAACGCAACATCATATGGTTGTTAGAACATATCATGCCCAGGTAGCTCGAACCCATATACATATATATATATATATATATATCTATCTACACGAGCACAGGCACAGCTTCATGGATTGATGGGACAAAGAAACGATCAGCCATGGGTGTGTGAAAGTCAGGGGTCCACTTTGGGAGCGTCTTATGATTATCTGACGGTTCTTGGCGAGGTCCCACTAATTAAGGGTCCACACGAAATTTAATATATCTGTAATATATAACCGATGTTTCCTGATCCCCGTGGACTAGGGTCCCACTATTTGGTGGTCATAAAAGCTTAAAATATCTTATGTTACATAAATTTTTATAATTTACACGAACAGAAAAAGCCTACCGACGAAGCCCTAACAAGAAGACCGTGTGACTTGTTGAATACGGGAAAATTTAGTCCGTAATTTGCGTGGCGTGGTGGCGTGTGTCTTGCGCTTCTTCTTCTTTTATTTTTTTTAATGTATATTTATATTTATTTTTTAAAATTTCTTCCCTTTACAGTTTACGTCCTTCTACGTAGTTTCTTATTTATATTATTCTTTCTGACCTTCTTTTCACTATTTCTGCTTTTAATTTTTAATCTCGTATAACTTTTCTTTTTGTGTACATACTTTTGACCAAATATATATTGGAGGATATATAAACAAGTGAAAAGTCATAATGTTGTTCATTTACGAAACAAATATAACATCAATTACTTTTGCTAGTCATTATGCTGTCTTTGCATACTATATATACTGCTTTCTTATCAAATGTAAATCACACTCTTCTGTCGCAACATAGTACCTTTCATTCATTATTATTAACCAAATAAACTAGAATATATATACATATATATATACATAACGCGCTTTGTTATATATTTGATCAAATTCATTCATGATTGTGAGCTTACTTCAAAAATGGTACTGAAATAATAAGTTGGCAAATAAGAGTTTTAGAATTTAGATTCTCATGTCATGTTCGTTGATTACAAACTAAGTTTACGTTTACATCACCAGTGGAACCAAAACAATGTGAAAGCTAGTAACTTGAGCTCTTTTGACCAAAAAGACAAAAGTTAGTCACATACGAAATAGTGAACAGTAGTAGTATTATTGTATGTTTCTGCAATTAATAACCTGCAGGAGTGTACTATGTATATATATATATATATATATATAAAAAAGCACACCAACTTCTTATAACTCTTCATAAAAAGGAAAAAAAGAGTGACATATATCTACATGAAACTTTAATTATAATAATGGGAATCGCGGTTGAACTTGGAAATATCACTATCATTTACTAAACAACAATAAAAATACACTGAAAAATAAGTAGTTATACATGCTTATAAAACTCCACTGTCTCATTCATTTACACTTAAGTTGAATAGTATGTTCAATCGTTACAAGTATATATATATAAGTTTTAGATTTATTTATCATATTTATATTTATATATAATAATGAACGGTTATACTGAATTCGGCCAAGAAAAATCCAAGAGAATATTTTGCTATGGGGAACAAGGTCACTAATCCATAAAATTTATAAGAGCAAAAGAAAGACACAAATGCAAATTTGGCTGTTTCCTCTGCCTCTAAACGAATAAGTTAATAGCATAATCACATTTAGCCAACCCAAAGTTACCCAAAATCCAATCCTGATTATCAAAATAATAAGAATAATTTATAAAAATAGTATTTGGACAAAAAAGCAATAAACTAAACTCTCAACTAAGATGGGGTTTGAATAGTTGCTGGGTCAGCAGCCAGAAGCAAGACGCAGATGAGGTCAGGAATGAATAGCGGCCCACGTGGGCCCATCTCCAGTTCCCCATTGTAGACTTTGGAGCTCGGAAACGGCTGACGTGGATCTGACACGTGTCTCGATAAAGGGTCACAGCTGGCTTTGCCGGCTGGCAATTTTTGTCCTATCCTAATGCTTCCGTCGTCCTATGTGGCGCGATGGTCCCACGCGCTGTTTGATGACCTGTCAAGTCCATATGGGGAGAGTTGGGGCTGTGTTTGGTTTGGCGTTTAGGAATAAGTCCGTGAATTATGATTAGTTAGTTGCTTCGACAATGATCCTACTCTTATTTTGGGATTATTATATTCCGTTTAAGAGACGTTGCTATGCTATGACTACCAAAGAAAAAAATAAAACTATTACTATCATTATTATTATTATTCTATTCAATGCATGCATTTGATTTTGACAACATTTTGGAAATTCATTAAAATAATTTCAAAAAAAATATTAACAATAATACATGGTCTTTTTTTTTCGGGCTGAAGAATAATAAAATCTTATTTTATACTTCGTTACTAATCATTTTATAAATCATCCGCCGTAACACTGACTGAGGAATATAATTATGCAATATAGAAATATGTATATTTATTATTGGTTGAGAATTAGAATTGTGGAAAATATATAAATAAAATTTGGTTTTGAACACATGGGTTGGCTTGGATAATCGGTGGGAATAGTAATTATTTAATGATAAGAGAATAGCCGCGTAGGAGAGAAGAGAAAGGTTGTTGATTTAAGCGTTTTATTTGTTAAAATTTGGCATGTTGACATATCTAAATAATATCAAGAGTTAATTATATTCACAACTCAAATTGTCACTTTTTATTGCTTCACAGCTGTATATGATCACTTTGAGTTGAATACTGTTCTTCAACAAAAACTTATAAATCAGTAAATCCCATCTCAATATTATATTTTGGCCCCTTTCAAAAAAATAAAATAGATATTATATTTTGGTCAAATATATATATAATACAACTACTATGTACTAACTTTGGTTTTATTAGAATATCTATCATACTGTCAAGTTTAATTCAAATGATAATTGTCCATTATATATATATATTTATACACATAATGTTGGGCCAATCATCTAGCTTATCTAATAGCTATTAAATAATCAATGTTTGGTTTACATATATTTTTTTATTTGGTATATAACAACTATATTTAATTTAATGAAAACAAAATAATTTGATCAAAAATTACAATGAAGGGTGGAATATTGTATATAGTATAAATTTTCGTTAACTTTATTTCATTCAGATTCAAATATTTCATTCCTTATAAAAAAAAAAACTAATATTTCACATAATATTATTGCCACTTCGACGTAAATAACTATCATCACGTACATAACTTTTTTTGTTAGAGAAACAAACATGTGAATATATAACTTATCATTACAATAGTCTCTTTATTTATTCTAATCAAAATTTCGTTAATTTCTCATATTCATATTCATATACACACACAATTTCTCCCGCTCTAACACCACCATCTCTCTATGATAGTATTGTACTATTTGAGCAAATAAATAAATAAATAAATAATAGTTTTGTAATCACCAAAATTTCAATAAAAAAATATTATATATATGAATACAGCTCAAAATTATTGGAAAATTAGTTGGAACCGTTCATGATTACGTTAATAATACTCCACTACTTTATTCCCATTCATGAATAAATATGTCTCATTTTTTAGTTGATAAATATTTTATTGATTTAAAATTTCGCCAAAATTTCACAATAATTGCAGATACAAAAAAAAAACACAAAATTTTCAATTAAAAAATATTAATTTTCTTTTCTTGCAAAGTATTAATTTGTTATATGAATTATATTACTTTATCAATCTTTTATTTCCTTTAGTATTAATTTCCATCTTTAATAATCTTTAGTTAAAACCATAATACTATTTTTTACTTAGCAAATTAATATAAAAAAAAAATCCCTTTAACTCAATTTTTCAATACAACTAAACTATTCAAATTTTAATTACATTACATATCTAATACACATTAAAAGAATATATTAATTTTCTAAAAATTAATATCTAAATTTAGATATAGGGAATAATTAAATTATTTTATGTAATTAAAACCTAACTTTTAACATTATGTTTTTTCTTCTTTTTTTATTAAGTTTTGATTAATTAAAATTAGCTAATTAACTTAAAAAAATTAATTTTAACAATTAGAAAATTAATATTGAAATTTAATTATTTTAATTTATTAGATATATTATGTAACTAAAATTAAGATATTTTGATCCTATTGAAAATAAAAATATTATTTTTGTTGACTAGATTTTTGGATAACTAAATTAATTAGAGGTGAAAATTTTTGTGCATAAAACCTAGAGAGAATAGTGGAGTAATAAATATACATAACACCAAAGAATTATAGTGGTTTGGTTACTAACGACATACATCCACTTTGTGCAATATATTTATAATAAGAATCTTAGAGGGAGTAAATGCTCCAGAATACAAACTTGAATCTAACCATTAATAGTCTCGAATTATTGTATTTATAAGGGCAAAAACGAGTGGTTGGGAGTGATGAGACAACTATTTGCCTATCCTAGCTCAATTCCTATAGTGGTCAGAAGGTCTCGGACATTTACAATTGCCAAAATCGGCAATGCAAAGAATACACGCTTCCCCTGCTAGAGGTGTGGACTATTGTTTGGTGAAGTTTATGGAAGATGACGATCTAGGAGTCGTATAACTTTGCCTCGCTTGAAACGTCTTTGGTGAGGCAATGCTTGCGAGACCTCCTGAGCGATCTTTGTGAAGTCGTCTCGTAAGGAATATTGTAGCTTACTTGTTTGGCGCGTCGGACCCATGACGGTTGCCACGTCACTCGGTGCAAAATTTAGTAAAAATATTTTTATATGAGAAATGTTAAATAATAATATACTATATTATACTTTGTTTTGCACATTCTTAAATCAATGAATAACATGTGACTAATGATTTTAGATAATACTAAAATATTAAAAATGGAATAATATCTACATGTCATACATCAATGAATAAGAGTGTAAAAGATGATGCATAGAGAGTTTTCTTAACATTCATCTTTCTATGTTGATATGTCAAACAAAATATATATTATTTTGACAAATATTTACCGAATATTTTTTTGCAACAATATTTACATAATAATTGAATTAAAAGTATTAACTAAATAATTGAATTATATTTATAAAAAAATGAATTATGAATTTGTTCAAAAGCAAATAAGAAGGGTATTATATTTGTACCCTAAAATTTAATTAGTACACCCTATTTTTATTAAAAATTTATATATATTATATTATTTTTTCAACTTGTGCTTACATTTTTTAATTTTTTTCTTTTTTATATTCTAAAAAATACATATAAATAATATATTTTTTAAATATTTAAATAAAATTTATTAAAATAAGAGTTTTTTTTCTAAAAATTATATATTATTTAAAAAAAATTATGAAAATAATATAAAATAAAATTACTGAAATTAACAAAAAAAAATTAAAAAATGTCAAAAAATATTTTTAAAAAATGTTAGAAACGATTTTAAAAGTTATTATATGCCGCATAAACATAACGTATATTTACAATAAAAGCTAAAGGCGGCTATTATAATAGTTGCACAAGTAAAAGCGTGAGGGGTAGTACAGTAATTTCAAGAAAAGGCAGTGGGATGCAGTGAGCGTTGATGACGTGGAGCACCACATGAGCACGAGTCTCTTCAAAACGCTGAGAATCCAATCACGCGCCGTGCCAATATTTGATTGTCAAATATTAAATAAAAATTTAAATTATGAAGAAAAAAAATACAATTATGAATTGTTTACTGCTTAGCAATTATAAGTTATACAAGGTTTTCTATCCCAAACAGCATTTGATTAATTACATAAAATCACTTCATTATCCTTAGAACTAGTATTAAAAGTAATATTATCTTAGCCTAACATTAGTTAAATGTATACGTGAATGAGTTCAGTTCTGAATACAAGTAAGATATATCTTTTATTTATATACATTTAAATTTTGAAATGATTAATAACAATTATCATCTCCTTCAATATATATATATAAATAACAATTATCCTAAAAAAAAGATCCACCTTGCAAATCTTGTTTGAAATTTCACTTGGCATACATTCTATTAAATTTGGGAAAAACTACTTAATTTATGAAAAACACTTTTCTTTCAACTAAAACATAAATTATTTTAGGGTTTATATATTCTTGGACATTGTATTTTGTCTTGATCGTGTGTTTTAACAAATTATTTATTAAACTATGTGTTATCCCAAAAATTAGAGATCAATAACGTGGCAATAAATGTGACAAATGGCAGTACATAGTCCGTAAAAGACACATTAAATAGTCAATAAATACGTTGACTCCTCAGAGTTGTGATAAAGTGACCCGGTAGACTGACGAAGAATTTTGACTGCTTGAAAGATGTCATAACCAAGCCAAGTGCACCTTGGTCCTAGGAGAGCTAAGGAGAGTACATCCTAAGAGGTTAAGGAGAGTGCATCCTAGGAGGCTAAGGAGAATGCATCCTAGGAAGCTAAGGAGAATGAGTCTCATGCAAGCCAAGAATTAAGACTTAGATTTTGACAATGAGAGATTACACAATGTCCGATCGGACATAGTTGGGAGATGCTAAAGGAGAGTGCCTCGGACTTGTCCAAGGTGAGATGTCAAGGAGGATGCCTCGGACCACCTTGGTCCGAGGAGAAGGCAAGAGAAGGTTGGCTCGGACCACCTTGGTTCGAGGAGAAGGCCACAAAGTCCGATCAGACCTTGATTGAAGGAGGTAGGCTCGGACTTACCCAAGGAGAGCCAAGCATGCATGACCTTTGGTCCGAGGAGAGCCATGCATATATCACCTTGGTCCAAAGAAAGCTTGAAGGAGAACTCAAGAGAATGGTCCTAGGAGACCCCAAGAGGGTGGTCCTAGGAGATCCCAAGGATTTGGTCCGAGGAGAAACATGGCATGCTAGAGGAGAGTGCTATGTTAGAGGAGAGAAGTGCATGTCCTACCACCATGCACATGTCCGACCAGCAGTTGCATGGGTGGTCAGTAGGAGGTGAAGCAACTAGCTAGAGGAGACTAAGTCAAGGTTCCCAGAAACAACTTCAACAAGATATGCGGGAATCTCTCATTCTTCCCACAAATGGGGGGTTTGTTACATTTTGAATTTTGAATGATTTTTTGTAATTTAAATGTAATAAATATAATAAAATATTCTGATTCTAAGGGATATCAGTTGTATGACCCCAAGCCTATAAATAGAGGGCTTATGGGATGAGAAAGGGGCTTCTTCTGCATCTTCTTTCTAGAGAGAGAAATTTGGGTCTGAGTATTATAGAGAGAGAAAGTGCTGAAATTTGAGAGGACTCTTGTATTTTTGCAATCTGTACTGAAGAAACTCAGTTGGCTCAGTCCATCTGATCTTGAGTACAGATCTATAAATCACAACTCTAAGTGGATTAGGCTATTACCGACAATCGGGGCTAAACCACTATAAAATCTCTTGTGTTATTTACTTTTCCTGTTTAAACCGTCTGTGTGATTTAAATTCTCTTTAAGGTTTGTCGTTTTTGACGTTCTCATGTCGTTGGCTAAAAACGCAGTCAACACTATGTATTTTGTAAAATGATTCAAATAGACCTCTAAACCCGATTTTAATCAAAGTTTTTGAACTAAAATCACAAATAATTCATCAATCTAAAATTTAAAACAAAGTTATAATCATTCTGGCTGACAAATGTGTTGTTATATTCAATTTTTTTCTTCATCAAAATTGAATTTAGGGGTCTATTTGAACAATTTTACAAAACATAAGGTCCAAAAAATAATTTGTCAAAACACATAGTCCAAACATGTAATAAAACAAAATACAAGGGCCAAAAAAATATAAAGTAATTACTTTATATCTAACTTTTAATGCTTAATAAAAATTACACATTGAATAGTAAGTGCAATTTTCTTTTTAAATTTTAGAATGCTTAATAAAATTGTTCTATTAGTTTTAATATAAGTTTCGAACTCATTTCTATTTTAAAATAGTAAGTGATAGAGAAATTTTAATAATTTTTTAATATTTACTACAATACTGAAATTGAAATTTTATGGCAAAATTTTAGAAGGTTGTAATTTTTTTTCTAAAAAAAACATAGGTAATTACACTATTTATTTCCTATCAAAAAGTAAAATTATACATTTTTTTTATAGAAAATATTAATCCAATATTTTTATATTTTAAAGAAATTATAATCCTATATATTAGGCAATACTAAAAAAAAACATATTAATAGATGTTACAAATCTTACAATCTAGATAATCGAAATACATGCTAACCAACCTAATTATAATTTGAAAAACTCATCACATGAACATGGAACTCAGTAATATCATATCCAAACTTCTTAATAGATACACAGAATTACTTTTAAAAGATATTAAAATCAAGTGATGATTCTCCACAATCAAATCAACAACACCGCCCGAATGGTCTACCACCCTAAACAATTTGAAACAGAAAAAAGATCATACCAAAATGGCATAAGTCAAAATTCTCGAGGGACAAAATGATAGAACATTATTTAATAAAAAACCCAAAACTAACAAAAACACTAAGGGTCTGATTGGTTCGCGATTAGAAAACTGTATTTTTGAAAAGTGGGATTCTGAAATAAAAATCTGAATTTAATGACTGAAAACATGTTTCTGAAAATGCGATTGGTTCAATGTCAGTAAACTGTTTTTGAGTTTTAAAAAACTGAATCTGTGATTGGGATTAAATTTGAAAATATAACAGATACTGAATACGTGATTGGATTAGCTGAAAGTAAAATTTAATTATATTGATAAATTAAAATTTAATAATAGTGCATTAATTAAATTCATAACAATATTGCATTGTAATTAACTTTGATTTTTTTTATAAATTAAAGTTATATTTTTTTAGGGCATAATTGATTAGTGATTTAAAAATTGTATTTTGAAAAAGTATGATTCTGAAAAAAGAATCTAGATTTAGTGTTTGAAAATATGTTTATGAAAATGTGATTGAATGTATTGTCCGTTAACTATTTTTTAGTTTTATAAAATTGAATAATTTTTTGGTAGAAAATCTAAAAATTGAATATGTAATATATATTTTTTATTTTTGGTATAATAATAATTGAAGTGAAAATATTTTATTTATTTATTTGTTGTAATTTTTATTTGATCAATGAATTTTTTTAGAAAATATATTGTAAATTAGAATTAAATTATATTATGTTATATGATTTTATAATTAATTATTTTACTAAATTTATATGGATAAAAATTTTAAAAAGTAGATTGACTTGTAAAATTGACAAAAGAAAAAAAAATCAAGACTGTAAGAAAAATAAAAGAAAATTAGCAAGAATATATTTTTTTTTTTAAACTCAATTTACAATTTGACTTAGAAAAATATTTTACTTTGTTAGCTATTTTTATTTTATAATATTTAACTTTTAGTATAGAATTGAAATGATAAATTTATATTTATTTATTAATAGTAATTTTTTTTTGTAATCTTTATTTTATAAAATATTTTATCATTAGCTGAATTTTATTTTAAAAAATATATTATAAATTAGAATCAATTGCATCCCTTTGTATAATTTTACAATGAAATATTTTAACAAATATATATAGTTATGGAGGTGAATAAAAATTTTAAATTGAAGAAAATACCCTTTTTATTAAAAAAAAATAGAATAAATATTTTTACACTAGAATTGTAGAAAGAAGAAAAAAAATTGTCAGTAAAGAAAAATTATTGTACAACATAGCACCTTAAAAAAAATGTAAAAAGTCTATTAATATATAAATTAATATTATTTATTAGAAAATAATATAAAGAGAGAGATAGAGAAGCAAGATCCGTGAGATGAGCCTTAGATGAGATGTTATGAGAAAGAGAGGAACATTATGAGTCCTTGAAACAAGTGGTCAGGAAAAAAAAAAAAAAACAGAAAACAAAAACAAAAACGTGAAAACATCATTTCCTAAATCCTTTTATAAATTAGAATTTGTTTTTAAAAATAGTTTTCAAAAATGATAAACCAAACAAGAATTTTGTGTAGGTCCCACAATTTTTAAATTTTAAAAACATAAAATTGGATTGGAATTCTATACCAATCACACCCTAAACTACTAAAAACACATAAATGAAAACATCAAGCATAACCAAATACAACAACAAACAATACTAAAACAACATAGTCCCAATCCGAATTTGCTACACTAGCACAACTGTGGATCCTATCCCAATGCCACTAAAATTACACAATTTTTTTATGAACCTCATAATCTCATATTATCTTCTTTTTTGTTCTTGCAACATTTAATTCATACACGAATTATTGAAATCATGTAATGCTTAAGCACAATTATACTGAATAGAAATTGAAAAGGAAATGATAATTTTGTGGATTGATTAATTAGTGCTGATTGCCATGCTTGATATTTATATGAATGCATATGCTTTGGGAGATTGAATAGTGTAGGAAATAATAAATGAGGCATTATTAGTTCGTTGCTTATAGTATAATACGTCTTCAATTTCTGGTTTGATTTCTATGTTATGTCGAACATTGCACTTTCCCATAGGATTATTTTAAAAAAAATATTTGGGGTATATGAGTGAATATTCGAATGTTTTACAAAATTCATGAAAAGCTGACACAGAATTTTGTCTGATATTACCATAAGCCCACTCACGCAGAGTCATCCAACGTGTGAGTACTTTTTTTGTTGTTGGATATTAACGGTTATTATTTTTTAGTAATATATACTAAATATATTAGAGGGAAAAAGTATAGCAGAGAAATTAAAAACATTGTTTAGTTTTATATTTATTTAAATATTGTACTTTTTTAATTTTTAATTTTTCAAATTATTATGTGGATTAGAAAAATTATAAGCAAATAATTGGAGTAGGAGGATCTCATTTAAAGATTTCCCCATGAGAAGTCGCAACATTATTTATATTTCACCTAACATTTAGAAATAGTTAGGGTAATTTATTTAATATTTATGCAAGTTGAAAGATAAAAAAATCCAAATAATTTATTGCTCTGTTTAGAAAATATTCCTCATCGAAAGTAAATATAGACAACAACACACAAACATCTGAGTCTGTCTGGCCAAGTTTGTTTGCAAAGCACTAAGAATTTGATATCTTGAAAAGAAATGTATGTTATGTGTTATAACTCATAACCAATTTAGTGAATGTTAGTCCCAAAAAAAAAAAAACAATTTAGTGAATAATGATACACTTGAAATGACGCGTTTCTTATAACAGTTCTTAAGATAATTAACTATACAAATGAAACAGCTAATGTATAGATTTTCAACTGTAAACACAGCTAATGAATAGATTTTCAACTAGTGAAACAGCTAATGTATATTCTGATACATAATTATCCGAATGTTCTGTTTTTTTTTTCTCGTTCTTTTTAAACAAGAAAGAGTTTTTGTTTATAAAGGAAGGTTAAAAACTGCAGGCTGTAACAGGCGCGTAGTCTTCTTCTTATCTTCACATATAAATGGTAAATTCCAAAACAGAAAAATGAATACGGAGAAGGGGCAATTTGGTAATTTCACAAAATGTTAAGGGGAGTTCATTGACTCCCAAGTGGCATTTGATAGACGATGTCACAAAGAAAATGGAACCACCCCTCTCCTAAATTTATTGTATTTTGGCTTAACTTAAAACCTTTGTCCTTATTTTTACTTTACTACTAACCCCACTTCTCTTTTTCTCGTGAAATTATCATAAATATACTCGTGAGATCAACCGATTGCTTTATTTTTGGGGGTAAAATTAAAAAAAAAAAACTAAAATGAACAACCATCGGTTACCGAATACACCGGTTTCCCCGAGTCAACTTATTTAAAGAAACAAAAAAAAATTGTTTTTAAAAATGAGTAAAAATAAAGGTAGTATATAGTTATGCAAATTTGTTAATACTTCTTATAGGTGACCTTTATTCTAAAGCCTTAGCTTGTGGATATGAATGAGAATTGGATTCAACAAAGGGTAATGGAAAAGCCTAAAAAGGAGGTTTTATGAAAGAGAAAATTAAAATAAATAATTAAATTATTATGATTATTATTAATAAAAGAAAAGGAAAGAATCTGGTGGGCTTTGAGCTGTGATTTAGCTGTCGTTTTTTTAAAAAAAAATTGGAAAAAAAACGTATAATATTTTGTTTTCTCTTTCTATTTCACACACTCACACATCTCCAAAATCCCTAGAAAAAACCCTCCTCTTCTCCACTATCCATACAACACATTCTCTCTCCTCTAAACCAGACGACACTAGAGAGAGAGCCAAAGTCTCCACCTTTATTCTCTTGCATTGGCCATTTTTCTTATCAGATCTAATAAACGGAGGCTTTCTGAGAAAACCCACTTGGGGGTACCAGCCTAGAAAGTGAGGGGATTTGTATATCCTGGAAAAAGAAAAAGAAAAAAAAGTGGCATTGAGAGCTTCAGATGTCTCATGTGAGATGAAGAAGAAGACCCATTTCAGCCTTCGTTTTCTTCATATTTCAGTCCTCATTGTCTTCTTCTTCGGCGCCTCAGTCTCCGTCTGCTCCTCTGAGCCGGCGGCCTCCCTCATCAGCCATGGACGTCTCAGCTCTGCTGAGACCCAGTTCATCAAGCAGCGTCAGTTGCTTTATTACCGGGATGAGTTTGGTGATAGAGGAGAGAATGTGACCGTTGACCCATCTCTGGTTTTCGAGAATGGAAGGATTAGAAACGCATATATCGCTTTACAAGCTTGGAAGCAAGCCATTCTTTCCGACCCTTCGAATATCACCGGCACCTGGGTTGGATCTGATGTCTGCAAGTACACCGGGGTCTTCTGTGCTCCCGCACTCGACAACCACAAGATCCGCACAGTCGCCGGTATTGATCTCAACCATGCCGACATTGCCGGTTATCTTCCGGAGGAGCTTGGGCTGCTTGTGGATCTCGCATTGTTTCATATTAACACCAACAGGTTTTGTGGGACGGTTCCTCACAAGTTCAAGAATCTGAAGTTGCTTTTCGAGTTGGATCTCAGTAACAACAGGTTTGCCGGGAAGTTTCCGGTGGTTGTTCTGAAACTCCCATCGCTGAAATTCTTGGATCTGAGGTTTAACGAGTTTGAAGGGACTGTTCCTCGTGAGCTCTTCGACAAGCCTCTGGACGCCATTTTTATCAACCATAACCGGTTCGTGTTTAATCTGCCTGACAATTTCGGGAACTCACCGGTGTCGGTGATCGTTTTGGCGAACAACAAGTTCCATGGCTGTGTACCCTCGAGCTTGGGCAACATGTCGAACCTCAACGAGATCATCTTGATGAACAATGGTTTGAATTCATGTCTGCCTCCGGAGATTGGGTTGCTTAAGAATCTGACAGTCTTCGATGTGAGCTTCAACAAGCTTCTGGGTCCAATCCCGGACACGTTCAAAGATCTCAAAGGCATCGAACAGCTCAATGTGGCACACAACATGCTATCCGGGAAGATTCCGGAAGGCATTTGCACCTTGCCTAGTCTGCAGAACTTCACCTTCTCCTACAACTTCTTCACCGGAGAGCCGCCGTCGTGTCTCTCACTACAAGGGTTCGATGATCGGAGGAATTGCCTGCCGTCGAGGCCATTACAAAGGTCGGCTGGGGCATGTAAGTCGTTCCTTTCTCACCCAGTGGATTGTGGTTCTTTCAGATGTAAACCCTTTGTTCCTTCTATCCCACCCCCTCCTCCTCCTTCTCCTCCTCTCCTTTCGCCTCCGGATGTTTTTACTCCACCACCGGTCGCCAAGCCTTTACCGCCACCACCTCCGCCGCCACCATCACCTTCTCCTCCTCCTCCCCCAGTTTATTCCCCACCGCCACCTCCACCTCCTCCACCTCCACCACCAGTGTACTCACCACCTCCGCCTCCACCATCCCCACCACCTCCGTCCCCTCCCCCACCAGTTTACTCTCCTCCACCACCACCTCCATCTCCCCCTCCACCTTCACCGCCACCACCATCTCCTCCACCGCCAGTTTACTCTCCACCACCACCTCCTCCGCCAGTTTATTCTCCACCACCCCCTCCTCCATCTCCCCCGCCACCTTCTCCTCCACCCCCATTGTATTCCCCACCACCACCACCGCCTTCGCCAGCTCCAACACCTCCATACTGCGTCCGGTCCCCGCCACCTCCTCCGCCAAATTCACCACCACCTCCTGCTCCTCTGAACTCTCCACCTCCACCAAGTCCTTACTACTACAGCTCACCACCACCACCTCATCACTCGCCACCACCACCTCATCACTCGCCTCCACCACCTCCACATTCCCCTCCACCACCAGTCTACCCATATTACTCACCACCGCCGCCTGTTCATTCTCCACCTCCCCCAGTCCATTCTCCTCCACCACCATCACCGCCTCCTTGTATAGAGCCTCCACCACCTCCTTCCCCACCACCATGTGTAGAGTACTCACCACCCCCTCCACCACCATCACCATCACCACCGCCACCTATTGTTTACTTGCCACCTCCATCACCTTCGCCACTTCCTCCAGTGTACCATTCTCCACCTCCCCCACCATCCCCATCACCACCACCACCAACTGTTCATTATAGTTCTCCGCCACCACCAGTTGTCCACTACAGTTCTCCGCCCCCACCATTGGCATCACCGCCGCCACCAGTTCCATGTGATAATCCACCACCTTCTGCATCACCGCAACCACCAATTGTTTATGAAAGCCCGCCACCTCCTACTCCTGTATATGAGGGGCCATTGCCACCAATCTATGGGGTTTCATACGCGTCTCCTCCGCCACCACCCTTCTATTGATTCTTTTGAGAATTTTCATCCTCTAACCTTTGTTCAAGAACCATGAAGAATTTTACAACGTTATTTAGCGATCACCCCCCACCAAAAAAAAGCTTTCTTTTTTTCTTTTTTATTCCCCTCTTGTGCTTCATAACTACAAGTTCTTTTTCTCATTTGGGCAATTCTCATCGCTCGGTGGAGGAGGAAGAAGAAAATAAAAGCCAAAATAGATGAAGATTTGAAAAGGGTCACTGTCCAATTCTGGGTATCATTGACTCTTGCGGATGTCAAATTCATTTGTATTACAGAGAAGAAGAAGAGGTGAAAAAGTAAAAGAGAGAGACAGAGAGAGGTAAGAGGAGAAAAAAATCTCTCCATATTTATTTGAAATTGTTATGAGATGGATATTTGAGTTGTGAAAAATAAAAATGGCAGAGAAAGTTTTAGGTTGCAGAGAATGTGTATGTATAGGGATGAATTTGGTGACCATATTATTCAGGGCTACAAGAACAACAGCAGCTGCTGCTCGTTTGTGGGTTTTTATTGTTATTATCTCTTCTATATCATACTTTTATTTCTTTTGATTTCCAATTTTATAGTATAATCATGAACCATTTTTACTTGTATTGACTTTCACAATTCATATCATTCCTTTTCTTTAATGTGTATGTATGATGTTTATTTCTTTCATTCTTTCTTTAATGAAGTAGGAACAAAAATGAAAAATGCATTTCTATGTTTGGTGGTGAGTTAATTTGATTTAGTTCCTTTCTTGAAATCCCTTTTGAGAAAAACTCAGTAAGCAGAAGCAGCATTTGTTTATCACTTGGTTTCGTTTTCAATTGTCAAAATCTCAGTCCAGGTGTGATTAATGACACTTGGTTATGTTATCAAGTCAAGTGAGATTCTAGGAAATGGAATTTTGGATCGATTCTCTATATTTGGGATCCATTTGCATTAATAGTCGTGTTATATAGTACTCACTCGTTGAGAATGGCGGATTTCTTGCACATTCTTACCTTTTTTTTCAGGCACAACTCACCTAGTCTTTTTGACATACAAGAGCTTCTCTTTGAGCCTAGGTCTACGACACAATAAAAAATGGCAAATATAATCATAATATTGTGGCTTTTATCTTGTGTTGATTTTGTCAAAAGAGCGATAACTCTTTCCCTTCAATGCATCCCTATAATTTTGGTCGAGGCTACACGTCCCAATTAAGATATGGGTTGGGGACAAATGAAGCAGGGCATGGTCAATCTTTAACCCCACTTGAGCCCTTTTTTTCTTCTGAAAAAAATAACCCCACCAGCCTCATTTTTATTTTCTTCTAAAAAGCCCCACCTGAGTCATGATGGTTGCTATTTTCAATTTCTGATCTAAGCGTTTCTAATTTAATTAATGCTGTTTGGGATTAGTACCATGTGTATATCTCCTGATTTGGATTTGAAAGTTTGAATTCAATTTACGGTTTACTTCACCCTCACATTTTCCCCATTGGATTTTGGTCAATATAAACATTGAGATCTCTCCTTACCAATTTTGTTGGGCTCATGAAAAGAAGCATGAAAAGGGTTATTCATAGTGCTCACTTTTGTAACTCATTCTTTCTTTATTCTCATCCCATACGCGTTTTTTATTATAACGACACCACGCAGCATTTTTCTTGTTGACTGTTGTCACTATCTTTAGGCTCTTTTCTTCATCTTTTTGTAAAGAGAGAATTTCGACCCTGATCTCTTTTTCTAATCTCCGCAATCAACGAAGTATAGTTTAAATTTCGACTTCAGCATGTTACTTTCCTAATCTCCTCGGCCTTTAATTTGTTTTGGTAGCCATTTGAAATAAATTTTTAGTAAACCACTAGTGAAAGCTCCCTCTTTTCATATAATTTCTGACCTTTTGGTGGGTCAGGGAGACAAGTATCAGAAACAGCTGATCATATATTTATATTACAACTAACTAAATAAATCTTACACCTTAACCAACTGTTGCGTCTTTGCAATAAAACCAAATAAAATTTATCTCAAATAAAATGATCAATAGCCCTATTTTCCTCTAAACTGTACTGAATGATCAATCTATTGACTTGTAGCACCAATGTGGGGCATATTGCAATGCCAGCTTACTTTGTGTTGTTTACAAACCACTTTTTTTTTTCCTTCTAAAGCTAGCACCGACGATTCTTCTATTGCATCAACCAAGTAAAAAAGCTCATAATTATCTTACAGTACAATATTTGAAGAGTACACCTCGTTTATTCACATCAAATGTTTTCTATATAAAACCTTCAAGAAATGGAAATGATAATTCATCAAATGGGATTCTTATGTCGATGACAATGACTCGCCAAATTGGTCATTGGGTTGTGTGTTTGTGTGTGTACATTATATATTAATATATTTGTGTTGAAGTCCTTTTCTGGCGGAGAATTGAGTTCTAAATTGGAATACAAAAGAACAAATATGTTGTGGGGGAATTTTTTTTCACCAATATGTGTCCATTTCCATTTTCTATCCTTGAAACATTATTTTGATTTTGATAAATTGGAGGAGCAATTGGCAATCCACGTACCACTCATATGGTCCATATATATACCATATAGAGAACACATTTGCCTACTTTCTCTATCTCTATTACTTTTTTAGTTTTCTTTTTACTATTGTTGCTTCTCTATCTCTACCCAATTTGCCTTTCGAATCTTCTTTTCTTCCATAGAGCATCATAGAGCATAATAGCATATAACAAAAACACTCCAATACATAAAACAAACTTCATATTCAAATTCAAGCCACCCATTTTTCTTTTGGTATGCATTACAAATTGTTACAATTACTCAATTTAGTTGGCTGTTACATTTGATGAAATTTGGTCAAATTTGTTGGTTTTTCTTTGCCTTATTTTCCTGTCAAAATTCAATAGTAGAAATTGATATTTGGCAACTTATTCCACAAAGAGACCTAAATAAAAAAATACATAGATAAAAGAGAAAGGGGTTCACTTTTGAGGGAAGCTCTAGCTAGCTTCCTCTTGTCTCTTTTGCTATTCGTGTGTGAATAAAAAAAATAAGATAAGCAAAGGATAGTATTATCCCACCAAAGGATGGTGATGTTAATGGAAATGGGTCCTCCTCACATGGGCTTGTTAAGGCTTTTCACATCATTTATGAGTAATCATAATTTTAATGTAACAAGTTGGTTGACTTGTTTTCGTTACCTCTACTCAAAAACGTTACACAACTATATCATTTAATTAGGCCTCTATGTACAGCCTGTGATTAGGTCAAATATTTTAATGCTTATCTCAAAAAAAAAAAAAAAAGTATGTGATACCCAAATGGATATTGATCCCTTCACCACATGACAAAATGATCATTTATTTATCATTATTATTATAGTAACCTTATACTATTAGAGGGTTTCTCTTCTAACACTACCATTAAAAAACTAATCCCTCACAATCTTCTTCAGCATACTCAAGAATTTATCACATAAACCCATATATATAAATATGTATACATAGTATAAGATACACGTAACCCATTTGCAAAATATTGTTTTAAAATCTATTTTCTAAAAAGAATAATAAACTATTGTAACGAACACTTGATTTCTATTTTCCTTTTCAGACTAAGAAACATAACTAGAATTAACAGAGTAATGAATATTGTGAAGACCTACCAAAGTTATATATAATTTAATTGTTGACAAATTAAGCAATCTATACCGGGCTATTATAACTAAGACATGTGCAATTACTCAATTAAAGGCATAATTTCATAAACTTCTTTAATCATTTGCAGTTGCTGATCAGTTTTCATTGATTCATTTCCTCTTAGAATTCATACAACTATTTGACTTGTATTGTGTGGGAAATACATATTTATATAAACACTATATAAAATAATGAAACTAATAGTCCTATGTTGCAGGCCAAATAGTGTACAATTAATTTTTTCGTACACAAATTAAATATGTGAATTCCATACATCTACAGAAAAAATAATCATTTATATAATGAATTTTTTTTCTTTTAAAATACAAGGTATTTAGGTATCATTTATACAAAATTTATGAGCTCTTTTCTTCATTTCCAAAATGCCAAATGCGACTTCCATTGGTGAAGAACTAGCTCCGCATTTTTTACAAACTTCCAAATTGAATAATTCAAAACAGGCAAACCAATTTGGTTGTAATTTAATTAATTTCTAACTAACGAATTTTAAGTGTTAAAAAAATGTTTTTTTTTGGGTTCATATTTTCAGAATATCTAGTAGTAAAATATAAATGAGATGTCAAATTTAAATTAAAAGGATACCACTTACAAAAATCATACCCTATACCACAACTTGCATATATTATACATGTATAATATAGATACCAATTATTAAAAAAGATACCGATATATTATACCAAAATATAATTTATATTAAAAAATCGTTTCTCAGTAAAAAAATTTAGAACAACAAAAATACTACATTAAACTTTTTACAGAAACAAGAGAAAGAGAGTTGGCAGAAAAACACAATTATGGTTATGGAAGAAAATATATACATTTTGGTACTGTATTTTGGATTTTTTTATTATAAAACACAATGTAAACCGTAATTTCCTCTTAAATATTTACATGACTATATTCATTAATTCCAAAACTTCTAATATCGTTGGAAAATAAAGTGATAAGCAAGAATGGAACTATAGCACTGCTCTCTAGACTAGTCTACATACGAAGGATTCTTCCTTTCCTCTACTCTCAGTCTCTCACATTTAATTTATTGAACATATTATATATTAATGTAGTTAAATACTGACTTGGTTTGTGTTACTTCTAGCTAGCCTTGGCCTTGAGGCTTGAATTGAAATTTGTGAGAAATGACTTACCCAATGGACTACATCTACTTGGGCATTCTATTAACACCACAACCAACTCTCAATGTATTTACACCACTTGAATCCTTTCTTTCTTTAATACAACAAAATTTGGCTTTCGTTTCGTGCCACCGGACCAAGTATCCTGTCCTCATTTTCTGGGACATAACTTTAAGTAGTTGTGAGATTTCTTAATAGTAAACAAAGTGCTCAGTTTAATGATGATCCCTTAAAACTTCTCTGTCTGCCTGCCGATCTTTTCTTCTCACTTTCTCAACAAAAAAAGATAAAGGAGAACTAATGTAATTTTTTTAGAAAAAAGACAATATATGACTTAACAAATCCCCAAATTTTTTATTATCATACTACGTA
Organism: Humulus lupulus; assembly: GCF_963169125.1. Classification (NCBI taxonomy): domain Eukaryota; kingdom Viridiplantae; phylum Streptophyta; class Magnoliopsida; order Rosales; family Cannabaceae; genus Humulus; species Humulus lupulus. Next base: position 44,006,150 of record NC_084800.1, on the reverse strand, counting down.
AATATTTCTATTATGTGATAACGTTTTCTAGAGCTGTACAACTAATATTAAAATTTTCATATTATAACGTCGTATATAAGATATGTACACATATTTATTGATGATACTATGATAAAAAAAAATGGTGGGTAATTATTTAGTACTTTGTGTTTTTGCAAAGTATCATCTTGATACCTTATGTTTATAAATAATGTTTATTTGGTAACATGTATTTTGAAATCGTACATATTTGGTATCTTGCATTTTAAAATTGTACATATTTGGTACCCTAAACTCAAATTTAATTAATAAAATTTTACCACTTTAATCAAATTATTCTCAATCATATGAGCCACTAATTATATATAACTAATGATAGTTTGATCATATTGACAAAATTTTATCAATTTGGATACCAAATATCTATGTTTTCAAAATACGGATACCATATGAACATTATTGACAACAAAAGGTACCACAACGATACTTTGCAAAAACAAAGGATACCAAACGAGTAAATTCCCAATAAAAAAAACGTGATACTTATTGCTATCTTCTTTTGTACTTGTACTTATTACAGTAAATGTAATTTAAACAAAGAGAATTTTTCAAAAATATGACTTTTATACTATTAATGTGCAAAAATATGAGAGTTATACTTTTTTTAATTTGTATGGGAAATTTATTAAAAAAAAATTAAAATATGGAAAACACAATTATTAGCTAACTAAAATATGGAAATGTCACATTTTTTATTATAGTTATGTTTTCTTTGATTTTGAATGTAATTTTTTTTTCCATCATTTTTTTTATTATTTTTTCTTTTTTTTCCTTGTTTTTTCTTCCATTTTTTTCATTTTTCATTTTTTTTTACTAATTTTTGCCTTCATTTTTTTTCTTTCCATTTTTTCATTCTTCTTCTTCTTTTTTTCATTTTGATTTATTTATCTATTTTTTTTCTTTCATTTGTATTTTTTTTTCTTCATATTTTTTCAGTTTTTTTTTTCATTATATTTTTTCTTCATTTTTGTATTTATTATTTTCTCCTTCCATTTTTTTCTTTTTTCACACATATGAGCTTTTTTTTCTTTCTTTTTTTCTTCTTCCATTTTTTTTCTACCAATTTTTTCATTCATATTTTTTTTCTTTTCATTCTTCCATTATTTTTCTTCTTCTTCTTCTTCTTTTCATTCTTATTTATTCATCTATCTTTTTTCATTCATCATTTCTTTTGTTTTTTTTTTCATTTTTGTTCTTATTCTTTTCTCATTTTCATTCTTTTTTTTTTTCACACATATATTTTAACATTACATAATTATTCTACTATTTTTTTTATTTATTATCTTTTATTATTGTAATTTTTTTTTATAGTTTTTTAAACTATATGTAAAAAAAATTCAAATCAATTTTTTCAGCATTTTCTTTTTATTGTAACACTTATAGGAATACCAAAATTTGGAAAGAAAACTAATAAAAATATGAAAACGTGAATGGGTAACTGGTTACCTTCACATTCTTTGTATGTATATTTTTTAGGGTAACTGGTTACTTTCACGTTCTGGTGTGTGTATTTATGGTTTCTTTATGGTAACTAGTTACTTATGTTACTAAAATCATAGTTACTTCTTCTTCATTTTTTTAATGAAGTGTTCTTCCATTTTTTCCTTCAAATTTGATGTTTATTTTCATATTTAATATGAGTAATTCGTCACCCCTCTTAGGTAGCTGGTTAGAAAGTTACTCATATTAGGATAACTGGTTACCCCTCCTGGTGCATGTTATTTAACCTAGCACTAGGATTTTTTTTTTAAGATCAATCAAGTAACTGGTTACCCTACCCAGGATTTGAAAAAAAAAACGTGTAATCTTAAAAAAAACATGTTTATAATAAATAAATAATAGTTTTAAAAACAATTCATATTACAAAAAAAATTTGCAAAACAACCAAAGAAAAATTTACTATAAAATTAGTCATATAAAAACAATATAAAAAAACAAATAACCTAAAAAAATAATAATCAAATTACAAACATACCCTTCCAAATTTGATTAAGAGTAAAACTATGGCATAAACCAACTTTTATACAAAAATATGAGAAAATAAACCCATAAAAGTGAAAATTCTTAAAAAAAGCCATAGATTAACTTTTTTTTTTAAAAAAAAGCCATATTTTTGTACACTCTATTAAAAATCACGTATAAAATGTAATTTCCTCTGTTGGTTCAAGGCCCATGATTATACAATTTGGACTCCGCTCACCATCTCCATGGTATCACAAAGTTTGGGCCGTGATTACTTCAGCAGTTTAGCTAGGTACGCCAACAGGCCCAATAAGCTACAAGCCTATCAAAATTTTTTTTTACGATTTCCCCCTTTTAATTCAATTTTACTGTTAAAATTTATTTATTTATTTTCATTTATGATTTGGCTTGCATTTGGAGTAAAAGTTAAATTTTTTCATATGTTTGTAAGAGGTTTAGTCGAAGTGTAGGTTGATAATTGCACAAATTTTTGCTCTGTTTTGTAGAAACATTTTTTTAAAACTAAATTTCATTTTAAAGCCTTTAATAATAATAAAAGAAAATGCGTGTTAAAATCCTTTAAGAAATCATATTGTAAATATTTATGGGTTAAAAAATGTTGGAAAATGAAATTGAAAGGATGTTCGACAATCAAATTTTTAATATGAATTTTGCGAGATTCCAAACTAGGTTAAACTTATCCAGTTAGAGATTGAATATGATTCAAACGACTTATTATTTTTCGTTATTATTCTAAATTGGTTGATGTTATTTTTGTTTAATTAATGTTATGTTTTATTATATTTATATTTTTAGATATCATTGATGTACTGCCAATTTTAGTTAAGCCAGATTTTTTTTTTTACAAAACATAAAAGAAAAGATAAATATTAAACACCAATTTCATCAGCTAATGCCAAAAATATGTATATATATATATCAACTTTGTTCTAGTAACATTAACTTTTTATGAACAAACCGTAGAACTGAAAGATAAAAAGTTTATGAAGACCATATTTTAAAAAATAAATTATAATTTTTAAAAAATAAATAAAATAATATAAATATAAGTGTGGTTATAGAAAGGGTTTTTGAAGTAAGAATTTCCTGATAGAATTTTGGAGAAAAGCTTAATCTCAAAATGAGAGATTAAGAATGTATTCATAGAGTAGCTGTTACAAGAGAGAGTTTTACAACAGAAATGTTTAACATAAGAGTAATGATATGTGTATTTAAAATATACACTCAAATATTACATACACTGATATGGCAGTTTAGCATAGCCAATCACATTTATTAACACATGGATCCACTGTTTTAAAAAGCAGTGACACAACTATCTCTAACTAATCTAGTTTAGACAAGTAAAACAATACAAGTGCAAAATACAAAAGAATTAACCAATATGGTTATCATCCTCCCTCAAACGAAAGAGGGTATTGACCACTTTCAGTTTGGACTTCAACTAGTGAAATCGATCAATGGGAAAGGACTTTGTTATTATATCAGCAACTTGGTCCACCGACGGTACATAACGAACATGAAGTTTCTTGGCCAAAATTCGACCATGCACGAAATGCATATCAATCTCGATATGCTTGCACCTAGCATGGAATACTAGATTTGCAGCTAGAGCTGCTGCTCCTTGATTATCGACCCACAGAGCAGGAGCATCATGAAGAGAAAACTTAAGTTCAGCCAATAGAGAGGTAAGCCATTGAAGCTAAGCTGAGTGACATGAATTCACTTTCAGTGCTTGAGCGTGCCACCACCTGTTGTTTCTTAGCCGACCAAGAAATTAGATTTTCACCAAGGAACACGACATAACCACTAATGATTTCCTGTCATCGGGGCAACTGGGCCAGTCAACATCTGAGTATGCAGAGAGAGACATGGTGAGAGCAGACTTGAGAAGAAAACCTTCGTGTATTGTACCCTTAAGATACCTCAACAATCTCTTATAGGCCTCCCAATGTATAACAGTAGGTGCATGAATAAATTGGCTCAACTTGTTGATTATGAAGGCCACATCTGGTCTGGTAAGTGTCAAATATTGTAAGGCACCAAGTGTGCTTCTGTATAAGGTAATGACTTCAAATGGTGCACCTTCAGCAAGAGACATCCTATGAGCAGAACTTGTGGGACTTGAGCATGATTTGGCACCTTCCATATGTAATTGTACCAACAAATCAGTGATGTATTTTGTTTGGAAGAGATACATGCCAAAAAAATTTCAAAGTATCTCCACTCCTAAGAAATAATGAACTGATCCTAGATCTTTAAAAGAGAAATTTGAGTTCAAATAAGCTATAAGCTGCTAAATAAGTTCTTTATTTAGTCCTGTGATCAGAAAATCATCAATATAAACAAGAAGAAGAACCAAAGTGTCACCTGAGCAGAAGACAAAGAGAGAGTTGTCTAATTTAGAAGCTTGAAGTCCCCATTGAAATAAAGCCTGCTTGAATCTCTCATACTAAGCCCAAGGAGCTTGTTTTAATCCATACAGAGCTTTGTTCAATCAACACGCATGATTAGGCTAATTAGGATCCACAAAGCGACTTGGCTGCTGCATATAGACAAGCTCAGTTAGAGTCCCATTCAGAAATGCATTGCTCATGTAATGCCCTAAACTCTAGGGACCGTTACGGTGTGCATTTTAAACAGTGCTAAACTCGCTAACCGAGTCATTTGGCCATAATCGTGTAACTAAGTATGATTAGCGGTTTAGGGATTAAATTTTTTTGTTAAGATATAATATTTCATTAGAACGTTTACTGTATACATTGAGATCCCAAAAATATAATTTTAAGGTCTATTACAAGAAAATATTTACAACCAGCTGATCTAAGCGGCAAAACATGGTTTAACCCTAGTTCCTCTCCTTCAAACCTCGGTCGTGGCGGTCGAGCGGCTGCATATGTACACATCGTCACCTAAGCTCTCCAACTCAAGGATGGTCCAACTTTCTTTTGCCTTTACCTGCACCACATAGCACACGTGAGCCAAAGCCCAACAAGAAAACTCAATATGCTCATGAGCTATCATATCATAATATCAAATCATATCTGGTATGCCTATCAAATATAGTTCTATTCAAGCATGCAAATAAACTCAGATAATGCTGGGAATCTAGGATAAGAAATTCTACCCTCCTGATTGGATGACTATCAAGTCAATCCTAATCAGATGAGTGATTTAACACTTGAGGTTCTGGTAAACCATACTAAGTGACTGACAAGCAAGTCACCACGGGGCTCAGCACCCAAAGCCATGCAAATGATGATCATCATGATCATACAGAGCTTATAGCCCTGAGCAGAGGAGTGAATATCACTTTGAGGTTCTGTTAAACCATAATGAGTGACTGACAAGCAAGTCACTATGGGGCTCAGCGCCCATAGCCGTGTGACGGAACCGTCACCTGGGCTTTCTTGCAATGGCTCTGATCAGATGAGTGACTGTTGGGTAAGTCACACGGGGCTCGGAACCCACAGCCATGTGACTAAATAGTCACTGTGGCTCTAAGTAACTAGCCTTTGGCTAGACAAGCGCTTATAGTATTCATCGAACTTGAGGTCGGTCCGGCATTAACGCTCTTCTGAGTCATTTAATGCAGATGTCGATTAGATCTAATCTTTGTTGGCTTGCGTTGAACATGCTAAGGTCGTTCCTTACTTATGACTCAGCACTGTGTGACCAGTGCCCAGAACCACTGCCGAACTTTACTAATGAGTCACAGCTTCATAGTTGATACTGACACATTTGCCAATTCTGACTATTCAGTTAGTGCCATACACAAGTAAGCGATGCTATCAAACATATATCATATGTAAAATATCCAAATACAGGGCATTCAGCACGCTTACTTAACAATTGCTAGCATAATTGGAATCATACATAAACACAGAGACTCAAGCTCTGAACAGTCTCATATTCAATATTCATGGCATGCCCTAATCACATGTTTCTCGTGCATCACATGCATCACACTTAAACATTCAACATGCCTCAATAATAACCATATACAAGTGAGCAAGATTGCTAAGCATTCAATATGCTATCAATGTTCACATTTAAACATCCAACACGCATCAAGAATAACCATGCATGTCACATATGGGGTGCAGTTTTCTTACATTTGGTCCAAGCACAGGTTACCAATAAACGAGCCACAAGCACGATCCTTACTCCAAGCCTCTAGTGATAACCTAGTCACAACCACAAATGGTGATCCAATGAGTTCAAGTTCTAAAACCAATCCCGAAACCAAGACCTAGCCTCCGAGACATCAAATTCCACTAAACTGGGTAGTAGGAATGATCCCAAGGCCTAAGGTTTGAGTTCTCAAGCTTAAAACATTAATTTGGCCATAAACAGCACCAAGCGTCGCGGCCCTCCTGGCCTTCAGGCCAAACAGAGCCTCCACCTACTTCTTCAAGCCTGGGCCGCGACACCCAAGAACAGGGCCGCGGCCCAACCTCGGACCAGCCATTTTTCCCCGTTTTTAACCTTTTAAAACATTCCAAAAACCTATCCAAATATCTCCAAACTCAAAAATAAAAGTTTCCAAACATCCCCATGGTCCAAAACCCACAAAACCCAAGTCTCAAACCAATCAAAAACTCATCAAAACACAAAGTCCAATTCAAGCTTAAAAACTTTAAAAAAATTAGAACTTAAAACCTGAATTACCTCTGATTGAGTTGTTTCCAACTAAATCCTTTGACTAATTAGCTTCTAATCTTCCCTAGGATCGCTATGCCTCGATCCTCGCTTAAATCCAAGTCCTAGAACTCAAGTTTCCTTTGAAAATGCAACCGGGAGACGAAAATGGAACTTTGAGGGAGAGAGAACGTTTGGAACGTTCTTTTTATTTCTTAAAAGGTTACTTCAAGCTTAAGTAGCCTCAACCAAATCTTAACGCTCGGGGTCCCGAAAATACCCTCGGGGACAAAATAGTCAAAACCTCCAGAATTTCCTCTTGATCTTACTAACTCCCAATTTATCACCAAATATTAATTCCCATTACCCAATAACCTGGTAATGCTCTAAATACCCCTTGACTCACTCCGAGTCAAGAATAAATCCCGTTGTGACTTTCCCACTAGCTTACCTCCTAGGATCGTCTCGCGCTGAGTAAACCTAGCATAACCAAATAATAATAATGCACCACACACATATCACATATATGCCAAATATGTCTGAAATGGCCAAAATATGAAAATCACCCAATTAATCAGAAATGAGTTCACATGCATATTTAATGCACCTAAACATGCATATTATCATTTAATAGCATATCAAATCAATTATGGCCCTGCCAGCCTCCTAATCAAGGTCCTAAACCTTATTAGGAAATTTGGGGCATTACAACTCACATCGAGCTGCTTGACATCCTAGTTAAAAGAGACTGCTAATGTAAGGACATTCCTCATTGTGGCAGTTTTAATGTTACGGATTTTCTACACGCAAGTATATGCGTTCGTTTAACAAGTAATATAATGTAAGAAAGGTTGGACCCACAAGGAATGTTACCAAGTACCAATCATTAATCCTAATATTCTATTTGGTTAACAATCATTTGATTATAAGAATTAAGTAAAACTATTAAAATAAGAACATAATTGCAAGAATAAAAGAATAGCAACAGAAATAGAATTCAATAATTAAATGAACTAGGGCAATTAATTTCATCTACCATCCACTTTATATTTTCGGTAACACAAATTATACTATTTAATTCTTTCTCGCGATAACCGGTCAACAAAAGTAACTTATATCCGTACTAGGATATACAAGTCTCAACCTTATGTAAATTTTCTACATCTCTATGATAAATGAACATAAGACGGGCATAGGTCCTCTCGTCCTAAAGCTACACAAACCAAATATGTCATCTTGTCCTATAATGAAATCTATGTCTATTCAATTACAGCATAATCAATTCTCACTTCTCAGATTTCGAATCAAAATCATATAAATTGTGTAATAAATGGCCAGTCAATCACAAGCATTAAGCATAAATTCGAATAGATCACAAGATAGAATAAAAATCATAAAGCTTGCATTAATTCAAAATAAAGTTTCAGGAGAATCCATTAACACCCTAGAAAAAAAAAAGTTTAGTTCATGACAGAATTCATAATAACCATAGAAGAATTAAAAAGCATCCAAAATACAGAAATTAAAAGTAGAAAAGAAGAAAAACTATGATGAGTTCTTTGATTCCACTTGCAATCCTCCACAATGTGCCTCTATTCGCTTCCTAGGGTTAATCTCCTCTGAAAAATGTCATTAAGAAAGCATTTATAGTCCCTAATTATTTATGTGCGAAATGACAAAATTGTCCTTGAAAAATACCCTAAATTGTGCTTCCATACGGACTAGCGCCGCGACTCCATATAATAATGTCGCGGCTCTGGTGTGCTTCGCGTTCCAGATTTCGTCACTGGAATATGTTGCGCCGCAGCTCTAGCTCTGCTGGTAGAGCTGCAGCTCTAATTCTGGCTGACTTTTGTTTTCTTCTCTATAACTCTTAGGGCTGCGGCTCTACACCATAGAGCTGCGGCTCTAATTCCAAATTTTCACTAAATCACCAATTTGACCCCTTGTTTCGCTTAGTTTCCACTCCTTAGCCCGTTTAGCATCGTTTCTTTAAGAATTAAGCGCTTTTACTCCAATTTCAAGCTATTTCCTTAATAACCACACTTAATCTTGAAAACACAATAAACACCCGCATAATATCGCACAAAACCAAATAAAAGACTAAAATTGCATCTTAAAACATGCCATAAAAACATACGAAAACTAATCCTAACATTTAACAATAGAACTAAATGTGTCCTCATAATCTATCCCCGGATTCTGAAGATACCCTTTAGCAACAAGACGATATTTAAACTTGTCTAAACTCCAATCTGCTTTCAATTTTACCCTAAAGACCCATTTATTCCCAATGGCATTCATGTCAGGAGAAAAGGGAACCCACGTCCAGGTTTGTTGTCTTTGTAAAGCATCAAACTCCTCCTTCATCGATGCAAAGTGTAACATCCCAAATTTCCTAATAAGGCTTAGTGCCTGGATTAGGGGGTCGGAAGGCAATAATTGAATTATTATGTGACTTATATTATAATATAATTATGCTTGTATTTTAAAGATATTAAATATGTGTATGTGGGCCCGTTTCTTATAAGAATGGTATATTAGTAATTTGACCCATTTGGGGTATAAATGTGAATATGTGTGTGACGACCCTAAGGTAGGGTACGTCCGCCACATACTCGTAATTCTAGGGTTTACGAGTATGTTAGGCACTTGACCAAATGAATTAAATAAAAAGATACTAAGAAATACAGAAAAATTTAAAACTTTTATATAAACTTATTAATAGAAATTATTACACGTATGAATACTTTAAATTTAATGTAGCCATATGAAAACCCTAAACCACTATTGGATTGCTACTGAGTCCGTGCTCCACAAGTTGCTCAACAGCTAATGCCACACCTGGAAAAATGTTGGAAAATAACATAATGAGCTAACGCTTAGTAAGTAAATCTCATGCATACACATACACATGAATGTCGTGAGTTTGAAGTACACATATACTAATATGCTGACTTATATACTTATGCATTACATTTATTGCTCATGTACTTTCAAACTTTACTTTTATGCTATTTCTTTTACTTTCATATTTTTATGGGCCCAATATCACTTGTGCACACTGTTTGATTCGGCCAATGCCTGCAGGGCTTGTTACTCATATCATATAGAATCCCATGGGTTCTCCTCCGGCTAGCCATCATCACAGCTAGGCTCATCATAATACTCATTTCATCGTTGTCATAGCTGCCATACTTATTACACATATGGAGGAGAAAGATGGAAACATGGCAAGCATATCTGAATGGTCAACTCTGACCTAGCCCACACTAGTGGGCAGCCACTATAAGTCTTATAGACCTCCGTCTTCTTCATTGCACTTACTTAATTGCTTCATCAAAACAGTGGCACCCTTTTTAAACATCTTATTATCACTTTGCTTAAGCCTTGTGTCATTAAAATGTTCAACTTTACATAAGACTTTTTGAAGGTATTTCTTAACTTTTCTCATATTCATATGCATGGTCTTATATCACATAATAATGTATCACATAACTATACATGCCATGCATACATGTAGATGCTAAAATGCCAATGTTCATGTTCATGATTCATGTTTGATGGTATTCAATCAAGACATTGTATCACATCTCATATAACTCAAAACATCTTTAGTCATAATACATGAAGCTTTGGGTTGGTGACGTTGTTATACCTTAACGTAGAGCTATGGCTCAGGTCTAAGGTTTCCAGCCTAAAAACTTAAATGCTTCATATATCATAACACATAACAAAAATCATGAACATAAAAGTAATTCACATATTCATCAACATAAGAACGCATACTTGCACATAATTCATATCAATCTTAACCAAGTAAGACATATTTCACATATCACGAAATTCATCAATTACATATCACACAACACCTTTATGATATTCATATAACCATTCTTCACATACTTATCATATGCATCATCATCATACCATACTTAGCTCATCAGATGTACACAATCAATGTAGTCATGCATCTTACACTTAAGCACAAAATGTGAGATTTACTTACCTTAGGTCCTTAGCTTATTTTAAAACTGCTCACCAAGAGTCAATCAATCAAATCCATACAAATCCTATTCAAGGCACATCATATATTAAATTCTATCAAAATCGTAAATATATATTATTGATAGTGTATATTAACAATACCAGAAACTATATAAATGATAATAATAATTATTATCAACGTAATACAAATAACTCTTCATATAAAACCATGTTTTAAACCTTGCTCATAAGATAATGTACTCTTATGATAATAATAATAATAATCCCAACGACAATAATAATTATCGTCTATAAATAAACTTATTTCAATATTAATAACAAAATACTTCAATAACAATACGTATATGAATGTATATATTCAAATAGTCATTTTATAAAAGAAATTATATTTTTAACATAAAATTGTAATAATCAATATAATGATTTTAATATGAATATAAATATTTATATTATTATTAATTATTCATAATATCAATTCCAGTGATATAATAAATATTCTTTCTCCAAAATTCACTGGTCTTACAAATATCAATTACTGTAAGAAACTAATATTTGATATTATTTTAATATTCAAATATTAACAAAATATTAATATACAATAATAATAGTTAAATAATAGGTTTACTATAAATCACATTTTTCATATATATATATACATATATATGAAATTGTATTCTTGATTTACTTAACAAAATAATAACAATAATAATTAAAATTAATTAATCATAATAATTTCCATATTAATGGAAAATCAATTAAATATGTATTTTTATAATTTATTTAATATTTAATATTTTCTAGAAAATTAGACAGCACAACGGCTATAAAGTGGACAATCCCAAAATCAAAACCTGTATAAAAAATACATATAATCCCAGACAGGTAGTATAATTACAGAAAAATATTCCATATATCAATAATATATAATTATATACTATAAATACACATAATAATAATTACTCTAATCAATCACAATTAAATCACAATATATAGGTCAAAGAAATTATACCACAAAGATCGGGTTCCACAACAAGTTAAACGGTGATTTTCTGAAACTCAAAACGTACTTCGGAACCTCAAACACTAAGTTTCGATCGTCCGTCTACGGTGGATCGCGGTAGCTCGTGGTGGGCCTACCACCCAACTATGGTAGATGTAGGAACAAGTTAATTGGTTTTGAAGCCCACAACACGAGAAACACGATGGTGGTGACGGATCGGCAAACGGATGCCCGAGGTGGCCGAATCGCAACTTTGAAGTCGCGGGGTGGCCGAACTTAAATCGACCAGTTGAGGTGTTTAATCGGCGAGTGAGCTCTAGATTCCCACGTGGTCGATAGTTCGGAGGCCTCTGAATCCAACGGTCCGGCGCGTGGCTATAATTGGAGATCGTCGATGGATGTTCGGTGGTCGGGCAGACGCACGCACGCGAGAGAGAGAGAGAGAGAGGAAAAATTTCTGAGGAGAGAGAGAGAGAGGCTCGGTTAAAAGGCTGAAGCCTTTTTTTTTTTTTTTTTTTTTACACTTGGACCCAAAATATTAAAATTCTTTTCAAATAAGCCCTTTAGCAAAACTTTCTTAATTTTATAAAAATTCCCAATTAAAATTATATGACATTTGGGTCCAATACTTGACTACTCAAGTTTTCTCACTCTTTAATCTCATTAAAAACATAAAATCATATTTTAAACACTATTTTTCCATTACTATACCTTAAATTTGTAAACTTGTACATTTTTTTGTATTGAAACTCTGATTTATAATAAAAAATGTATTATGAAAATGTTGGATATGACAATGTACTTGTGTGATTGAGACCACATTATTATGTGGATATATTTGGGTTACTCGACGAGAGGCGGTCTCGATGAGCAAGTTAGCGGAAAAGTTACAACAGGGTCTAGATACCCGGTTCGGGGTATTATAGTAATTTAGTACATTACCGGGAAATAGTGGATAGTAGGAATTTATTGGTGATCCTGTGAGAATATTGAAAGTAGCGGGAATTATAGAATGCAAATTGTGGATAGCGGGATTTAAAGCAAAGGACAAAATTGCTCTTGTGGATATTTGAGGTATAAGCTAAGAGTGAGGGGTAACTTAGTCTTTTCCACTCAGGTTTAGAATTTAGCTGGCTGGGATATACACACGAAGTTTAGGAAATTTCATGAAAAAGGAATTCAGCAGCTCCCTTTCTCTCTCCCTCGTTTATTATAGGTGCCATGGAAGTTTGAGGAGTTTTTTGGAAAAATTAAAGAGGATCAAAGCTTTGGAAATTAAGGTGTTGGGCTTGAGGAAAAACAGAAGCTAAGTTCCAGTGATTCATTCCAACTGAGGTAAGAAATTTGAACTGAATTGAATGGTTAGTTTTGTTGAGTAATTTGGAATTATGGTGTTGATGTATGTTGATAGTAGGAAGGTTGAGTTGGTGGGTTTTGATAAGTTGTATTATGATAATTAGTTGGGCTTTATTGATAAGAATGAATACATAGGTTGTGGGAATTATATTTGAGGAGTGGGAGGAAATTGGATGAGTTTGGTTGGGTTCGGTTGCAGGAAAAACCCAGAAAATTCTGGGTTCGTGGTGATGAGTTGCGGCCTGCGAAGAGGATTTTGAGCCCGCAGGGCTCGGATGCAGGGGCGGGCCGCGGCGCACGTTGGTTTTCAGGGAGTCCGAGCCTCTGGAATCAGAGGTGGGCCGCGGCTCGGCTGTGTGGGGCCGCGACTCTTAAGGGAAAAATTGACCTTAATGGGATTTTTAGGTTGGAAACTTAACCGTTTGGGCTCGGGATCAATCCTACTTCCTTGTTAAGTGGAATTCGATGTCCCGGAGGCTAAGAGTTGGTCTGGAAGTTGTTATTTACTTGTTATTGATGGTAACTTCCTTATCGCGGTTGTGACTAGGTTTTCGCTAAGGGCTTGAATCGGTGATCGTGCTCGGAGGGTTGTCGCTAGTAACCCGCATACGGACCAAAGGTACGAAAACTGCACCTGTTATGTGAATGCATGATTAGAGCTTAGTTAAGGTGATGAACATGATTATAATTATGTTGCAGATGTTTGATTAGGTACACTATAACGTGCATAATTATGATTATGCTTATGACTGTTGAGTGAATGTATTATAATGCATTGTGTGATTATCGTTAGGTATGCAATATGAAACATGTGGCTGTTTGTTATGACTGTGAAGCTTAGTTTACAAACTAGGGTATTAGTAGGATGTTAAATGGGGATCAACTTATTAGTTGAGAATATGATGGACTCTGGGAGATTCTTAATGGTTGAAAATCCCAAGGCTTCAACTTATAAGTTGGAGGCACGTGGTGGCTTGACTTATAAGTCAAGGACATAAGGAACTTAGTTTATGAACTAAGAATGGCATAATGCACGTGGAGTGCAGGCCACCATGGTTGGGCCACCCTGGGAGTGCAACATGCACTTGACTGGCTCGGATGCCAACAACTTGAAAGAAAGTGCGACATGCACTTGTGTGACTCTATGGTCTCCAATTGGGTTTAATGAATGCACTGGATTAAGTTATTACTGTTTAATGGTTGTTTTATTCACTGAACTATTGATTAAGTTTTCTTGCTGAGTCTTCTGGCTCACAGGTGCTTTGTGGTGCAGGTAAAGGTAAAGAGAATCTTAACCAGCCATGAGTCGGAGGGCATTAGCAGTGGTATGTACATATGCAATCCGCTCGACCACCACGGCCGAGATGCTCAGAGGAACTAGGGTTAAACCCAGCTTTTGCCGCTTAAGACGGCTTAATGTGTAATCTGAGTTTTGTAACAGGCTTTTAAACTGATGTTTTTGGGATCCCATGAAAGAACTGGTTATTAACTTAATTGAAATGTTTATGAAATGATCAAAAGTTTTTAATACCCAAACCTTAGTGGCTTAATCACATGTTTAGTTCTAATGACTTATTAGTAAGTCCAGCACTGGTTTCAAAACACACTTGGTAATGGACCCTAATTAGCAGGGCGTTACACAAAGCATCTCAGATCTTTCAATGCAGCACGAGTAGAAGATGGTTCTGAAGGAAGTAAGGACTCCACCAATGGATATTTAGTAGCCAAAAATGCTTTAGGCTTATAAATCCCTCTCTGAGATCTTGTGGTCATTGCATGAGTCCTTGTGTAATGCCCCGAATTCTCCGATGTGGTTTAGTGGTTGTTTAGTTGGCCGGGATGGCCGTAATTGTTTAATTACGCCATTAAATGAATATATGCATGTTTATGTGAATTATATTATGATATAATGATATATGCATGCATGTGGGTCCACATTTGATATATTATGATGTCTTGATAATTTGGCCCATTGAGGGTAATTTGTGTATTAGGGTGCAAGATGTGATTTGTGAATGAGGTTCTATTATTATGGAGATATATTCGAGCTATTTGGCATGAGACGGTCATTTTTAGTGGATTAGCGGTTTTGTCATAACGGGGTCAATTTTGGGGTAGTAGAAATGTTTATTTGATGATAAATTGGGAATATTTGAGATCAGGGTGAAATTCTGGAGGTTTTGACTATAATGTCCCCGGGGGTGTTTTTGGGACCTCGAGCACTAGGTTTTATTTGAGGTTACTTAAGCTTGAAGTAGCTGTCAGATAGAACATACGATAAGAAAACCTCTCGTTCTTCCTCTTTAGTTCATTTTTGCCACCCGAAGCATATTTGAAGAAATCTCGAGTTCTAGAAGTCGGAATCAAGTGAGGATCGAGGCATAGCGATCCTAGGAAATATTAGAAGCTTCTTGACCGAAGGATTTGACAGAAAATAACCTAATCAAAGGTAATCTAAGTTTAAATTTTTTAGTTTTTAGAGTTTCTAAGCTTTGAGTTGGACTTTGTGAATTGTTGGGTTTTCGATTCGTTTGAACCTTGGGTTTTGAGGGTTTTGATGCATTGGGAAGCTTGGGAACCTTGTTTTGATGATTGGGGAATGTTTAGGTGTGATTTTGGAGGTTTTGAAAGCTTGAAAACGTGTTTGGGAATGGCCCAGGGTTGGGGGCCGCGACTCTGTTCTTGGGTGCCGCGGCCTTTGCTCGATGAAGAAGGAGGGGTTCTGTTTGCGCTGGGCACCGCGACCCTTGTGTTGGGCGCCGCGGTGCTTGCCTCTGGAATTTCTGGGGGCCGCGGCACAAGGTGCCAGGGCCACGGCTCAGGTGCAGGGTTGAGCCCATTTGCATGTTTTGACCCCGGGATCATGGTTTTAGGCCTCGGGAGTGTCCCTACTACTTGGATTAGTTTGGATTGATCTCTTGGAGGCTAGATTTTGGTTTGAGAACCTTTGATTATCATGTTATTGATGATATCCTATAATGTGTTATGATTAGGTAACCGCTAAAGGACTAAAAGTTAAATTGTTCTCAAAGGTCGTTCTTTTGTTCATTCTAGCTCGAATCAGAGGTAAGAAAACTGCACCCCAAATGTGACATGCGTGGTTATTCATGAAGCATGTTGGTTGTATAAATGTGGACATGAATTAATTGTGGAATACTTAGCAAATGTTGCTCACTTGTGCATGGTACTGACTCATTAGTCAGATTTGGCAAAGGTGTTAGTATCAGCTGTGAAGTTGTGACTTATTAGTCAAGTTCGGTAGTGGTACTGGGTACTGGTCACATTGGGCTGACTCATTAGTCAGGACGGCCTTAGCGTGTTCAACACAAGCCAATAAAGATTAGATCTAATCGACTTTCTGCATTGAATGACTCAAAGAGTATTAATGCCGGACTGACCTCCAGGTTGATGAATAATATAAGCGCTTGAAGGCTAGTGGCTTACCTAGCAGCCACTCTTCCACTTGAAATAGTGACTTGCTTGTCAGTCACTCAGTATGGTTTATCAGAACCTGTTGAAGGCTAGTGGCTTACCTAGCAGCCACTCTTCCATTTCAATTAGTGACCTATTTGCCAGTCACTCAGTATGGTTTATCAGGACCTCAAGTGATTTTCACTCACCTGTTTGAAAGCTTTGAGCTCAGTGTGATTATAATGATAATCATTTGATGATGTTTACATATAATACTATGTTTCCTTGCTGGGCTTTGGCTCATGGGTGCTATGTGGTGCTGGTAAAGGAAAAGAAAAAGAAAAGCTCACCTGGCCTTGAGTGGAGAGCTTAGGTGGTGATGTGTACATATGCGGCCACTTGACCACCACGGCCAAGGATTTCTTAGAGGAACTAGGGGGTTTACCCTATTTTTGCCGCTTAGGTCGGCGGGTTTATAATTTTGGAACAGTAATGACCTTTTTGAGTTGTAAATAACTTGTAAATGTTCTTGTGGGCCCATGAACAGTTTTATGTATCAATAAAACATATCATTTCCTTTTTACTGGTTTTCACCTTAACCTGTTAATAACACTTAGAACACGTTTTAACCAAAGGACTCAGGCAATGAGTCAAATTTCCGATTCACCGTTCATCGTAACTGTTCTGGGGTAACCAGGGCGTTACACCTTGTATGTTCAGATAAGGATGGAACATTAGTTGCTGGTGCAACCATAGTTGTGACATCTGATTGAAGAGTGGGAGGAGCTAATTCTGAAGATGTTGCTGGAGCAGTGTAACATCCCAAATTTCCTAATATGGCTTAGTGCCTGGATTAGGGGGCCGAGAGGCAATAATTGAGTTATTAGGTGAATTATATTATAATATAACTATGTTTGCATGTTAGAGATATCAAATATGTGATTGTGTGATTAATACCGCATTATTATGTGGATATATTGGGTTACTCGACGAGAGGCGATCCCGATGAGCAAGTTAGCGGAAAAGTCACAACGATGTCTTAATACCTGGCTCGGGGTGAGATTGGGGGTATTTTAGTAATTTAGTACATTATCGGGAACTAGTGGGTAATGGGAGATTTAATGGTTACTATTCTATGGAAGTTGGGGATTTAGAGAAACACTTGAGGATTTACCGGAAGTGGCAAGTGACGGAATTGCCCTTGAGGTCACTAGAGGACTTAAATTAGTGGTAAGGGCAATTTGGAGTTTTTGGTAAAAAGGGATATATGACTTAGGCAGCTGGAATCTAGACTTATTCAGAAAGAAAACAAAGAAGGAAAACTCTCTCTCTCCCTCTCTTTCCTGTAGCTCTCTCCCTCTCTTTCTCTCTTTGGAAAATTGGGGGATTTTGGATAATTGAAGGAGCAAAACATAGGAAGTTGGGGATTTGGGTGTTCAAGACTAATCTAGGAGCATCTTGGGAGCATAAGACAGCCATTTGAGGTAAGAATTACTCTAAATTTTAAGATTAAATTCAGTTAGTTGAAGCTTTTCTAGAACTTTAGGCTTGGGTTTGAATCTTGGGGATTTTGATGAGTTGTACTGTGATAATTAGTTGGGTTTGATTGGTGAGAATGAGTTTATATCTTGTGGGAATTAAATTGGAGGAGTGGGATGAAATTGGATGAGTTTAGGTTGGGTTCGGTTGAAGAAAAAACCCAGAAATTTCTGGGTTCGTGGGGTTGAGCCACGGCCTGCGAAGGAGAATTCGAGACATCAGGGCTCGGATGCAGGGGCGGGCCGCGGCGCCTCAGGGGCGCGCTGCGGCGCACGTTGGTTTCCAGGGAGGGCGAGCCTCTAGAATTGGAGGCGGGCCGCGGTTCGGGTGTGAGGGGCCGTGGCCCTTAAGGGGAAAATTGGCTTAAATAGGATTTTTATATTGGGAACCTAATTATTTGGGCTCGGGATCGATTCTACTTCCTTGTTAAGTGGAATTCGATGTCCCGGAGGCTAAGAGTTGGTCTAAAAGCTTTTATTTACCTGTTGTTGATGGAACTTCCTTATTACGGTTATGACTAGGTTTTCGCTAAGGGCTTGAATCGAGGATCGTACTCAGAGGGTCGTCGCTAATAACTTGCATACGGACCGAAGGTAAGAAAACTGCACCTGTTATGTGAATGCATGATTAAAGCGTAGTCAAGGGATGAACATGATTATAATTATTTTTGTGAATATCAGATTAGGTACATTGCAATGTGCATAGTTATGATTATGCTTATGACTGCTATGTGAATGTATTATAATGCATTGTGATTGTTGATAAGTATACTATGTGAAACATGTGACTGTTTGTTATGATTGGGAAGCTTAGTTTATAAACTAGAGTATCATTAGGGTGTTAAGTAGGGATCAACTTATTAGTTGAGAATATGATGGACTCTGGGAAACTCACCTTATAAGTTGAGTATTCCAAGGCTTCAACTTATAAGTTGGAGGCACGTGGTGGCTTGACTTATAAGTCAAGGGCTTAAGGAAGTTAGTTTATAAGCTAAGACTGGCATAATGCATGTGGAATGTAGGCCATCATGGCTGGGCCACCCTAGGAGTGCGACATGCACTTGACTGGCTCAGATGCCAACAACTTGAAAGAAAGTGCGACATGCACTTGTGTGACTCTATGGTCTCCAGTTTGGTTTAATGTATGCATCAGTCTCAGTTATTACTGTTTGATAATTGTTTTATTCTGTAAGTTTTTTAATATGTTTTCTTGCTGAGTCTTTTGGCTCACAGGTGCTTTGTGGTGCAGGTAAAGGTAAAGAGAAGCTCAACTAGCCATGAGTCGGAGGGCATTAGCAATGGTATGTACATATGCAGTCCGCTCGACCACCACAGCCGAGATGCTCAGAGGGACTAGGGTCAAACCCAGCTTTTGCCGCCTAGGTCGGCTTATTGTGTAAACTGATTATTGTAATTAACTTTTAGACTGACTCTTCTGGGATCCCATGTAAAGAACATGTATTTTTAACGTAATAGAAATGTTTATGAGTTAACCAAAATTTTTAATACCTAAACCTTTAGTGGCTTAATCACATGTTTAGTCCAAATGACTTGTTTAGCAAGTCCAGCACTGGTTTTAAACACACTTGGTAATGGACCCTTATTAGCAGGGCGTTACAAGCAGGGACCACCTATGGAAGAGGGTCAGTGATAAGTTGCTGAAAAGGCTTAGCAGTAGTTGGGGTCAAGTCTGAACCAGCTGTGTTTGAACCAGGAGTCTCAGTAGCAACAGGCAAGGAAACAATAGAAGGACAAGGAACATCAGGAACTGAAATTACTAGTGTTGTAATAAATTGAGTTGAAGGTAAAACATGAGAAAAAGAATCATGTATGTAACGCCCTAAACTCCAAGGACCGTTACGGTATGCCTTGTAAACAGTGCTAAACTCGTTAATCGAGTCATTTGGCCAAAATCGTGTAACTAAGTATGATTAACGGTTTAGGGATTTAAAATATTGGTTAGGATGTAACGTTTCATTAGAATGCTTATTATATACATTGGGATCCCAAAAATATAATTTAAAGGTCTATTACAAGAAAATATTTACAACCAACCGATCTAAGCGGCAAAACATGGTTTAACCCTAGTTCCTCTTCAAACCTCGGCCGTGGTGGTCGAGCAGCTGCATATGTACACATCATCACCTAAGCTCTCCAACTCAAGGATGGTCCAGCTTTCTTTTGCCTTTACCTGCACCACATAGCACCCGTGAGCCGAAGCCCAGCAAGAAAACTCAATATGCTCATGAACAGTCATATCATGACATCAAATCATAAGGCACACGCCTAGCAGATGTAGCCCTATTCAAGCAGGCAAATGAGTTCACGTAATGTTGAGTATAACACATCAACCAATGATCATAATAATCATCTAGGTCTTTTAGCCCCAAATAGAAGAGTGACAGTTGTAATAGTCACTAAGGTGGGTTCCGTTCCCATTAGCCATGTGACGATAGGGTCACCAGGGCTTTGCAAATAAGTGATCATTTCACTAGCTTAAACAAGATAGGTTTTCGATGAACTAGTCACCAATATAACCTATCGCATGACCATAGAGTCACAACTGTGGGATTCCGCTCCCTAGCCATGTGACAAACAGTCACCTAGGCCTTGGCCCTGGCTCTGAGTAACTAGCCTAGACTAGTCAAGCGCTTATAATTTTCATCATCCTTAGGGTCAGTCCAGCATCAATGCTCCCAGAGTCATTCAACGCTGATATCGATTAGATCTAATCTTTTATTGGCCCTACGTTTAGGACGTTTATGCTGTTTCTGACTTTTAGGTCAGTAATACGCGACCAGTGCTGTCCCTGACTAGTTAGTGCCATACACAAGTAAGCAATGCTACCAAACATATATCATATGTCAAATATCTGAATATAGGGCTGTACGCCCTGGTTTTCCCACGGGCTGATTAGCAGATCGAGCCTCGGACTAATCATGGTTAGTTCGTAAATTTCCCCAGGCCGGAGCTCCTGTTTTCGAGGTCGTACTCTATTAGCTCAAGGTATCCTCAAGGACTCGCCAAGGTTGCCCAAGACTGGTGGAAGGAGTCTGAAGGCCGAAGGTCGGGTCAAGGGAGCAGCTCGTGGTACGAGCTGCTCGTGGATCTTTGACCCTTTGTAAAGTCAACACACGCAAGATAAACGTGCATATATCCGACATCACGTGTCCGATATCTCCCTGACTTCTCGGACACGCAGCAGGAACATGCGTATTCAGACACCCACGGCTGGATTGGGCCGTGCGGCCCATTATCTTCTTACCTATCGATTTGACCATACTTATGTGTCAGGTTTAGGAATTAATCATGAATGTCACAGAGTTGATATGACAAATAATAAGGTCACGGGATGACCTCCTTACCAACTTCCAGGTGCCTTCTCCTATAAATATGGAGACCCTGGGGGTTGATAGGGGTTGGAACAAATAGTCTCTGGAGAGATATACTTTGTAACCAAATACTCAGAATATATCAATAATATTGACTAGTGGAGTAGAAGGATTTTAACCTTTGAACCACTTAAAACGTGTCTTGAGTCACCAAGTTCATCCTCTAAGATTTCATATCTGTGACGGTTCTACTTTCAGCACTAATCCCTTTCTCTTCTTCTCTTAATTACCTGTTGGCGAAGAACCGCGTCAACAGTTTGATGCTTTCATTGAGAGCAAGTTCAATTAGTGCTGTCACAAACATCCAACTATGGTGACCACTCGATCCAGGCATGGCAACGAAACAGAGCAGCAGGAGGGGCAGGAGGCCCACCATATTGCCATCCCTGATGAACAAATTCCTGAAGTCCAACAGAGGCCAGGAAAGCAGCCGGCGGGCCAAGACGACACTGGTAGCTCAGCGCCCCGGCCACCTAATCCGAACCCGTGTTATTATACTGCGGTGGAGATGGAAAATGCTCAACTGAGGAGCCAGTTAGCAGCAGCCGGTCGGCAAATCCAGGATATTCTGGCCCGACTACCCTCTCTCA
The DNA here is from genome assembly GCF_963169125.1 of Humulus lupulus. NCBI lineage: Eukaryota > Viridiplantae > Streptophyta > Magnoliopsida > Rosales > Cannabaceae > Humulus > Humulus lupulus. The sequence goes on along the minus strand of NC_084800.1, from coordinate 43,984,192 downwards.
CAACCAACGTTAACGTTGGAGAGAGGCAAAGTGAGGCTCCTAAGTCTCACCGGGGTAATCGGCCAAGGCATAGCCGGTCGGATAGGCCTCATGCTGCCAACTCCACCCCTTCATCGCACCATCAAGAGGCAAACTTCAGGGAAATGCCTGGGGTCGGACAACAGCAATACAGCCGTTCGGTCAGGACGTCAACTCCTAGTTCTCAACCTTCCTCGAGAACGCCCAGGAGAGCTCGAGGAAACTCCCGAAGGAGATCCGGGGAGGGCCAGCGGCGTCAGCCCGTCCCAGAAGACCGTCCTGCGCCTCGTCCAGCTCGCCCAGGGCGGGACCAGCAAGCTGGCAGGGCCGAAAGGCCCCCACCAAATTTGATCCGTCCAGACGGAACTAGGATCTCCTCCCCAGTCAGGCATCCTCCTTCTCCAATCAGATATCCGTCTCCTCGGCCCGTCCGAGACATCCCGGCTTACGGGAGTAGTAGGAGAGACCCACCATCGGCAGGACCTTCCTGGCGTAGCAGGGCGCCTGAAGAAAGCTCAGGTCCTCAACACCAAAGACGGACTCCAAGCCTGTCCGGCAGGAGTCATTGGACCGGCAGCCGCCGGAGTGATCTCTCCGGAGGAGACCTGCGTCAGCGACTAAGTTCGGCACAGAGCCACCAGACCACCCAGGGAGGCGACCTTCGAGATCGCCTCAACTCTCACAGAGAGGATCGAGCTAGAGATGGTAGCCCGGCCCGCTCGGCGGGAGTTCGATCCGAAGTACGTAACGGAGGGAATGTCCCAAATAACCTATCTTAAGATAGGAGGGGCAACAACCCACCTAATATGTACAATGGGTCCGGAGCTGTGGAACAGCCCCGGAATAACCCAGGATCTCAGGACCAAACCCTCGAGCGCCTAACTCAGATGGAGGAACTGATGAGAAAGCTCCTATCAGAAAAAGAAAAAGATGAATATGATTCGGGTGACGAAATGGAACTCTTCGCCCCCAATATAGCAGCGACGGCATACCCATATGGTTTCCGTATGCCCCACTTGTCAAGGTTCAACGGGGACGGGGACCCGTCGGACCATTTAGGGATGTTCAACACCCTAATGATGGCCCATAACATTGGCCCGGAGCTGCGTTGCTTGATCTTCCCTTCCACACTGATCGGACCTGCCAGGCAGTGGTTCAAGCAGAGTAAAAGGCAGTCAATCAGCTCCTGGAAGACTTTCTCAACTGACTTCAAAAGGGCGTTTCGCACCTCCCAGGCCGCCCGAGTCCAAGCCGATTCCCTAGCTAACATGAGACAACAGTCCGGTGAGACGCTGAAAGCCTACTTGAGCAGATTCGCGAATGTCGCTGCTCGAGCCAGAGACGCAGATGATAGCTCCAAGCTCATGGCCATGAGAACCGGAATCCTGGTCGGGGGAGACCTGTGGAAAGACATCCAAAGGAAAGGAGTCAGCTCGGTTAACGAATTCCTTAACAGAGCCCAAGAGTGGATAAACTTAGAAGAAGCTGAAGCTTCAGCCGCGGGGACCAGCCAGGTTCCCGAAAAGCCCGCTGGAACGGGGACAGAGATCGTGGTGGCGATCCCCGAGATCGCGCAGAACAACCAGCCCGGTGGTGGCAAAAGGAAGGGAAATGGTGAAAACAGCCAGCACGGTCAAAAGAAAAATAAGTCTGTGGATAAATTCAAGCCCGTGTTCACAGCATATACCGAGCTCACCCAGTCCAGGGAAAGTATCTTCCTGGCCAACGCTGCTCGGGTCCCCTGGAAGAGGCCGGAGCCATTGAAACACCACAAAGGAAAGAGAGACACTTCAAAATTCTGCCGTTTTCATAACGACGTCGGCCACAATACCGACGATTGCAGGCATCTGAAAGATGAGATAGAGACTCTCATCCGAGCAGGCCCCTTGGTGCAATATTCACGAAACAGGGTCCCAGCGGGTCGACCCGCTCCAGAAGTCCCAGCCAGTTAGCCCGGGCCTCGGGTAGATCAGAACGTCCCTCCTCCCGTAGTCGAGGGAGAGATATCCACCATCTCTGGAGGACCGCACATGGCTGGCATGAGCAGAGGCGCCCAGAAGAGGTATGTGAACGAATTAAAGGCCCACAACAGAGAGGAGTTCGTCCCGGAGCAGCGTCAGTCAAAACAGCAGCGGTTAGAGAAGCAACCGATTACTTTTACGGAGGAAGACGCAGGCCATGTCCAATTCCATAATGATCCCTTGGTCGTAGCAGTCCAGCTCGCCAACCAGAAAGTGAGGAGAGTGTTGGTGGACAACGGAAGCTCGGTGAACCTCCTATTCCGATCCACCTTAGAAAAGATGGGTCTAACCATCGCCGAGCTAAAGGCGACCTCCATGATGCTATATGGTTTTTCGGGAGAAGGATCAGTAGCGATAGGGACGATCGAGCTGGTGATCACCCTAGGAGAAGAGTCTCGGACAATCTCCAAGCTACTTGAGCTCGTGGTCATTGACTGCTCCGCTGCCTACAACGCCATTTTGGGCCGACCTACGCTCATAGCTTTCGAGGCCATCACTTTCATTCGACACCTCGCCGTGAAGTTCCCTACTTCAACAGGAATCTGTACCATCAAGGGCAATCAGCTCTCTGCCAGGGAATGCTACAGCATTTCCATGAAGGGAAAGTCTAAACCCGGGCAGCTAGCAATGGCCATTCAGGGCGAGGAGGAATCTCAGGGACCCTTGGCGGCTCCTGAGATTGAAAAACCTCAGAATCCCGAAGAGGAAAAGATCGCCTTGAGTGAGGACATTGACCCCCGAGTTGGCGAGGACAGATCCGAGCTCCAGGCTATTGAGGAGCTCGAGGAGGTGAACGTTGATAAACAAAATCCATCACGGACGGTTAAGCTTGGGAAGAACCTCTGCGACAAGAGAAAGGCGGAGCTGATTACGTTTCTGAAGAATAACTTGGACGTATTCGCATGGTCCCACGAGGACATGGGGGGGATCAGCCCGAGTATCATCATGCACACACTCCACCTGGATAAAAGCGTTCCTGCCAAGTCTCAAAAGCAAAGGCGTTTAGGAACAACCCGAGCTGAAGCCCTAGAAGAAGAAGTGGCCCGGCTCAAAAAGTGTGGCTTTATCCACGAAGCCAAATTTCCAATTTGGGTCGCCAACCCCGTGCTAGTTCCAAAGCCCAACGGGAAATGGTGGACCTGCATTGGCTTCTCCGACCTGAATAAAGCTTGCCCCAAGGATTGCTTTCCATTGCCAAGGATCGATTAGCTGGTGGATGCTACGGCGGGGCACGAGCTCATGTCCTTCATGGACGCGTACTCAGGCTACAATCAGATCGCGATGAATCCGGCAGACCAAGAACATACCAGCTTCATGACCCCAACGAATGTCTATTGCTATAAGGTCATGCCATTTGGCCTGAAGAATGCCGGAGCTACCTACCAGAGGCTGGTAAACAGAATGTTCGCGAACCAGATCGGAAAGAACATGGAAGTGTATGTTGATGACATGCTCATCAAGTCAAAGACTGCCGACAACCATGTTTCCGACCTGGAAGAATGTTTTAAAATACTACGGGAATACGGCATGAGGCTTAATCCTCATAAATGCACGTTCGGTGTCGCATTGGGGAAATTCCTGGGGTTCATAGTCAATACCCGAGGAATCGAGGCGAACCCCGACAAAATCAGGTCGCTGCTCGAGCTTCCTTCCCCCAGGTCGCGGAAAGATGTCCAAGGCCTCACAGGAAGAGTGGCAGCACTCAACCGGTTCATTTCCAAGTCGACCGACAAGTGTTTGCCCTTCTACAACCTGCTCCGGGGAAACAAGAAGTTTGAGTGGACAGTAGAGTGCGAAAGCGCATTCCTCGATCTGAAGACGCATCTGGCTAAACCGCCCGTGCTGTCCAAGCCCAGGGCAGGAGAGCCTCTTTTCCTCTACTTGGCAGTCACTGAGGATGCAGCTAGCGCCGTGCTGGTACGAGAAGAAGACCAAGTTCAAAAGCCAGTCTACTACATCAGCAAGAGACTCCCCGGAGCAGAATCACAGTACCCACTGATGGAAAAATTGGCGTTTTGCCTAATCACAGCCTCGCGAAAGCTCAGACCGTATTTCCAGTCCCACTCGGTACACGTCATGACCGATCAGCCTCTAAGGCAGGTTTTGCAAAAGCCTGAAGCATCGGGACATTTTTTAAAGTGGGCGGTCGAACTCAGTCAGTTCGAGATTTTCTATACTCCACGAACTGCCATAAAAAGTCAGGCATTGGCTGACTTCATGGCGGAGTGCACGGGATTCCAGGAGGATCCATCAGAAGGCCTACTTCAAGTCGCCTCGCCGCATTCGTTGTGGAAGATCTTCGTTGATGGTTCATCTAACGAGAACGGCTCCGGGGCCAGAATCATTCTAATATCCCCCGAGGGACATAGATTCCACTCGGCGCTAAGGTTCGGGTTCAAGGCGTCTAACAACGAGGCAGAGTACGAAGCTTTGTTAGCTGGGGTGAGGGTAGCTAAGGAGTTAAAGGCGAGCTCCGTCCAGTGCTTCAGTGACTCCCAGCTCGTGGTAAACCAGGTTTTGGGCGAATATCAGGCGCGGGGACCCAAGATGGCCGCCTATTTGGCAAAGGTAAAATCCGAGTTGTCTGCATTCGAGCGAGGATCGATTGAGCAGATACCTCGAGAATAGAACGCCAACGCAGATGCTCTCGCCAAACTCGCCACCACGGGAGAGACAGAAACCCTGGGGTTGGTGCCAATAGAATTCTTGAAAGAACCAAGTATAGAAGGAGATCGGGCAGAGGTTGAGATGATTGATGCTAGGCCGACCTGGATGACTCCCGTCATTGAGTATCTCACCGAGGGAAAGTTGCCCGAGGCACGTAACGATGCGCGATGAATCTTGTATCAAGCTCTGAGGTATACGCTGATCGATGGTGTGTTGTACCGACGTGGACATTCCCTGCCTCTCCTCCGGTGCGTTCATCCAGGTGAGGCACAGGCCATCCTGCAAGAAGTTCACGAAGGATTCTGCGGAGACCATTCTGGGGGGCAAAGCCTAGCCTTAAAGGTTCTCAGGCAAGGTTATTACTGGCCAACTCTGTCCAAAGACTCGATTTCATATGTGAAAAAGTGCGACAAGTGCCAGCGATTCGCTGTGGTTGCTCGGGCTCCTCCAATCGAACTGAAAATGATCTCGGCCCCTTGGCCATTCGCCGTTTGGGGGATAGATTTAGTAGGCGCCCTGCCTACCGGAAAGGGCGAGGTCCGCTACGCCGTGGTGGCCATTGACTACTTTACTAAGTGGGCCGAGGCAGAGCCGTTGGCAACAATAACATCGAAGAAGGTACTCGAATTTGTGGTTAAAAGCATCATCTGTCGATTCGGCCTGCCGAAGAAAATTGTCTCCGACAACGGCACTCAGTTCGACAGCGACCTGTTCACCGAATTTTGTGAAAGGCACGGAATTGTGAAGAGCTTCTCCTCTGTGGCCTATCCTCAGGCAAACGGCCAGGTCGAGGCTGTCAACAAGACTCTAAAGGCGAGCCTCAAGAAACGATTAGATGAGGCAAAGGGGGTCTGGCCAGAGCAGCTCCCCCAGGTCATTTGGGCATACCGGACCTCGCATCGGACTCCTACCGGTCACACTCCTTTCTCCATAACTTTTGGGAGTGAAGCAGTCCTCCCCGTGGAAGTTAAATTTATGTCGCATAGAGTCCAGTCCTACGACCAAGATAGGAACCACGAGTTCCTATGCCATTCCCTAGACCTTATCGATGAAAGGCGAGAGGATTCGCAACTCCAGCTCGCCCATTATCAGCAAAAGATCACTCACTACTTCAACACTAAAGTCAAAAAACGTGCCTTTAGCGTTGGCGATTTGGTCCTAAGGAGAGTTTTCCTGGCCGGGAAAGATCCCAAAGATGGAGTCTTGGGACCGAACTGGGAAGGACCATACCAGGTCATTGAGGTCATCAAGGAAGGAACTTATAAGTTAACTCGACTTGATGGAGGGGCAGTCCCGCGGACTTGGAACGCCATCCACTTGAAGAAATATTATCAATGACCCACTTGTAAGGCCTGGAAGGCCACTTTTTATGTATTAATAAAAATCAAGCTTTTCTTTTTGTTTGCAAGTGTAATCTTAAAGTAACTACGAAAGACCTTTTCCCAGTTACTTGGGGGGCATATGGTACCTGGATATAACCAGGTCTCCTTAACGACTTAGATGTTGATTCTTATCTATGTATAAGGGTTAACGCGAACTAAGTCCTATCCTGGTTTTAACCGGGTCATAAAACTTAGAAGTTAACTTAAATTTATTGATCGTGCTTCTTCTTAAAGAAGCTCGAGATATGGATAAAAGTTGACACGAACTAAGTTTTCAAAATAAGCTCCTGGTTTTAACCGGGTCATAAAACTTAGAAGTTAACTTAAATTTATTGATCGTGGTTCTTCTTAAAGAAGCTCGAGATATGGATGAAAGTTGACACGAACTAAGTTTTCAAAATAAGCTCCTGGTTTTAACCGGGTCATAAAACTTAGAAGTTAACTTAAATTTATTGATCGTGGTTCTTCTTAAAGAAGCTCGAGATATGGATGAAAGTTGACACGAACTAAGTTTTCAAAATAAGCTCCTGGTTTTAACCGGGTCATAAAACTTAGAAGTTAACTTAAATTTATTGATCGTGGTTCTTCTTAAAGAAGCTCGAGATATGGATAAAAGTTGACACGAACTAAGTTTTCAAAATAAGCTCCTGGTTTTAACCGGGTCATAAAACTTAGAAGTTAACTTAAATTTATTGATCGTGGTTCTTCTTAAAGAAGCTCGAGATATGGATAAAAGTTGACACGAACTAAGTTTTCAAAATAAGCTCCTGGTTTTAACCGGGTCATAAAACTTAGAAGTTAACTAAGTTTATCAAAAAAAAAAATATATGTGTATTGTAGCCAAAAGCATGAAGAAACATAAGTTAAAATTGCAAGGCAAATTGTCTCGAGGTAAAAATACCTCGTGCTAAGGATTACACAAAATACTTCAAAATAAAAGAGAGAAGAAAAAGCGCCCTAAGCCCCGTCAGTCGGCCCCTTGGAGGTTGCGGTCTCACCCTGCTCTGCCGCGCCAGAGGCTTCCCCAGTCTCCGAGGGCAGCACCTCTTTGTCAAGGCGGGCTTGGAACTTCACCAATAAGCGCGCCCAGAGACTCAGCGGCATGAAAGAGAAGTCAGCCTCCGGGTTGTGGGCCCAGCAACGATAGAACAGTTCCTGCATGGACTGTTCCGAGGTGGTCCGTTCGGCTTCAAGAGCGGCCTGGGCCTCGGTCTTTGCTGCCTCGAGGTCTGTTCGCGAGGTGGCAAGGGATGCCTCAAGCTCTTGGACCTTCGAGCGGGTCCTCTCTAACTCGGCCTTCGAGTTCGCCAGCGCATCTTTCGCCGCCTGAGCCTCCTGAAGGGCGGCCTGGTGCTCAGCCCTCATCTCCTCGAGCTGAGCCCTGGTCCTGGTGATGCCTCGATGTACGGCAGCGATGCCCTGCGAGAAATGAAAGATAAATTGGCTAAGTAGAAAAATAAGGCGGTGTGTGAGGGGTAAAGCCTTAAAAGAATGGGGCAGCTTACCGTTAGGGTCATGTCCATCGAAGACTCTATTACGTGGACCGGGCTCATTGTCTCAATAGCCCGGAGCTCCTTCTCTTTGAACTTGTAGAAATGGTTGACGGCGTAGCTCGCCGACTCGTACACTGTCCCCCAGAAAGCTTCTGGGATCTTCTCCAGATCCTGGGGATCGACCGAGATGCGTACGCCGGGGGCCACTACAGTCGGAGTCCCGACCTCCATTCCCACGTCCTGGGTGGCTGATGGAGATCACTGGGGCGGTGGGGGCATGCGTCCTGCTCCGGCAGCAGGAAGAATTGCCCCTCGACCTGGGATGATGGGGTTTTTTCCTTCTCCCTTGCCGGAGATTTATTGGAGCCCCCAGCCGTGCTCTTGGACCCTCGGAGGCTTTTCAATCTTGGCCCTGCTGGGGGATTCCCCCCGAAGTCTATGCCCCGCAGGCTGTCCTCGGGCTGAGACATCTCTTCTGCCAAAAACAAAAAACATGGTTATTACAAGTTAGCAATCAGGCAGAAATAAAAGCAAGAGGTTAAAGGCAAAAAGTATGCGAATACTAAGGGAGCCCTACCCCCCGAGCTGGAAGAACCTAAGACGATTATTTCCCGAACAACCGCAAGTTCTGGGTCCGGTTCTGACTCGGGGCTAGACTCTTCTACATACTGCCTAAGCCCCGGAGCATAGATACCTCTCTGGAGTGATGGCCATGTGCGTAAGTTGGTCCCATACTCCTAAAAAATGATCGACCTAAAAGCTAGGGTGTTATCTACTACTACGGTACCCCTAGGCCGGCTATCTTGGTGATCCAGCACGAGCCGGTCAACACAATGGTGCAGGAGTGTGTTCAGGTCAGGGTCCCTTCGGTGATGATGGACGATCTTCCTAGGATTGAACCTAACCAGCCGGGGGTCTGCAGTGGCCCTATCTACATTCTTAAGCAAATAAGTGTTACCTTGACCGGAAGGACCCGCGGTTGCTCCAGATTGGATCCTCTCCTCGTCCATCCCCTGGGTGACCTCCAAGGCCCTCTTCCTATTCCTCACGAGCGGAACTTCAGCCGCCTCGTCTTCCTCTGCCGCGACCTCCTCCACGATGATAGGTCTGTTGTCGCGGGCTGGGGGCGGCCCCCGGGGCCTCTTCAGGTTCAGAGTCTGATTTGGGAAAATCAGTTTGCAGAACACCATCGTCTCGTCCGTCACAAGCACGCGATAGTCCTTTTCACTGGGGGGCAAGCCCGCCAGTGTTTCATATTGACCCCCGAGGGTCACAGACTTTTCGGTCCTCACGTAGATGGCTGCAAGATTGGCTGGAATCAGAATGGAATACGGGAGGAGCTAAAATAAAATAACACTTAAAAGGCGAGCTAAGATTAGGGTTCACTTACGAGGACGGTTGAAGTAGTGGTGCTCGCAGTTCCGGAACCCAGTTGACATGAAGAACTGGTCCTTGAAGTCATTTGGATGGCTTGGCAGCTCGATGACTGCCGCCGTATTAGGAAAACAGGTTAAATAGTAGAATCCGTCGCCTCACCCCCGCTGGTCCGGGCTGGCTTTTAGGCAAAAGAAGTATAAAATATCCGCAAGCGTGGGGACCTCCCACTCCTGCTTCTTGAATAAGTACCTCAACCCTGTCAGCAGACGGTAGGAGTTGGGGGGGAGCTGAAATGGGGCCAACCCCACATAGTTCAGGAAATCAGCGAAATACTGATCCAGGGGAAGGAAGGCCCCTGCCTTGAAGTGTTCACCGCTCTAGGCCGCGAACGATTCGTCGAGCGGCGTGCAGCTCCGCTCGCCCTCCGCAGCAGGTTGGGCAATAACAGAGGCTTTCCCCAGTGGAATGTTGTGAATGAGGAAGAGTTTGTTGATCTTCGCCTGGTCGGTTATCTTTGAGACGATTCTCTCCGCCTCAAAAAATGCGTCGGGGGCCACCTCGACCTCCTTCTCCACGGCCGACCCAAAGTGGGGGATCGGCGAGATGGACATCACCGCCTTTCCTTTCTCCTACTGGGAGGCTGATCTTCCAACGTTCTTCTGGGGGAGGTTCTTTTTTGGAGCCATCTGGTCGCCTAGTGAACACAAGAAAACATTTTAGAAAAGGCGACCCAAGCAGGAGGAAGAATAATTATTATTTGCACGAGCTGAGGTAAGCCCAGCTCGGGGAAGATGGAACCACGCGGCTCAGTGAACACGCGCGTATACTCCCAACAGATCCCAGATTACTCGGAATTCGTGTGTCAGGGGGTTCAGAGTAAAATTTGCCTTGGGAGGAAAGTTTTAGTAGGCAGGAATTGCAAAACCGCCCACGAGGCGTGTTCCCTAAGCTACCCGGTTTTGCACTCAAAATTCCCAAAACTCCTACCCAGAAATTGTTCCAGAAAAAGCATTCTGAAACCCATGCTCTAAGGCGATTTCCTACAACAAGTATGTCCTAACCTAAAAAGGGTTGTCACCCTTCATATCCGAGCAACCCAGAAAACCCTTGCATGCGGCTACAGTAAATTATTTTACCTAACCTACAGTAGCATGTTTTCAAAGTAAACAGGGTCAGGAAACTTATAGTGTATGGCTGGAAGGTAGACGAGAGTGTTGCGCTGGTAGGAGCTTCGTCGGTGTAGTAGCTTCGAAAGCTTCGGAGAAACTCATGCGCCTAAGCTTCTTGAACGATGAAAATGGCAGCAACAGAGTCGAGGGTTTCATTCTTCTGAAAGTTAGAGAGGGAAGAAGAAAAGAGATTTGGGAAATTTTGAATGAAGGGGTGGCCCGTGCGTAGGGTGGCCACCCCCTTTTTATATACTTGAAGAATCACCTGTAGAAGGCTCTTGGATGACCTTAGTGAGGGATCCGAGGCCTTCCACTCAAGATACGAAACGACGGCTGGGCATAGACTAGGCCATTAAATGCGGTTCTCGTAAAACGTACCGTCACCACCCACAACGTTCCACGTATCAGACGCCTGCACAAAAAGTGGAATATGAAGGGTTGTGGGGAAGTCTAAAAGCCCCTACTGTGGTCTTCTATATATGACGTCATATACCACGAGCAGGAGCTTGGGGGGCAGATGTACGCCCTGGTTTTCCCACGGGCTGATTAACAGGTCGAGCCTCGGACTAATCATGGTTAGTCCGTAAATTTCCCCAGGCCGGAGCTCCTGTTTTCGAGGTCGTACTCTATTAGCTCGAGGTATCCTCAAGGACTCGCCAAGGTTGCCCAAGACTGGTGGAAGGAGTCTGAAGGCCGAAGGTCGGGTCAAGGGAGCAGCTCGTGGTACGAGTTGCTCATGGATCTTTGACCCTTTGTAAAGTCAACACACGCAAGATAAACGTGCATATATCTGACATCACGTGTCCGATATCTCCCTGACTTCTCGGACACGCAGCAGGAACGTGCGTATTCAGACACCCACGGCTGGATTGGGCCGTGCGGCCCATTATCTTCTTACCTATCGATTTGACCATACTTATGTGTCAGGTTTAGGAATTAATCATGAATGTCACAGAGTTGATATGACAATTAATAAGGTCACGGGATGACCTCCTTACCAACTTCCAGGTGCCTTCTCCTATAAATATGGAGACCCTGGGGGTTGATAGGGGTTGGAACAAATAGTCTCTGGAGAGATATACTTTGTAACCAAATACTTAGAATATATCAATAATATTGACTAGTGGAGTAGAATGATTTTAACCTTTGAACCACTTAAAAACGTGTCTTGAGTCACCAAGTTCATCCTCTAAGATTTCATATCTGTGACGGTTCTACTTTCAACACTAATCCCTTTCTCTTCTTCTCTTAATTACTTGTTGGCGAAGAACCGCGTCAACAAGGGCATTCAGCATGCTTACTTAACAATTGCTAGCATAATTAGGATCATGCATAAACACAGAGGCTCAAGCTCTGAACAATCTCATATTCAATATTCTTAGCATGCCCTAATCACATGTTTCTCGTGCAACACATGCATCACATTTAATCACTTGACATGACTAAACAATAACCATGCATGTCACATTTAAACATCCAACATGCATCAAGAATAACCATGCATGTCACATATACACAGGGTACATTTTTCTTACCTTTGGTCCAAGCACAAGTTACCAATAAACGAGCAACAAGCACGATCCTTACTCTAAGACTCTAGTGATAACCTAGGCACAACCATAAATGGTGATCCAATGAGTTCAAACCAATCCTGGAACCAAGACCTAGCCTCCAAGATATCAAACCCCACCAATTCGGGTAGTAGGAATGATCCTTAGGCCTAAGGTTTGAGTTCCTAAGCTTAGAACATCATTTCGGCCATAAATACCCTCAAGCGTCGCGACCCAAACTCACTGAGCCGCGGCCCCCAGCCAAAACAGGGGCAAGCGGCGCGGCGCCCTACACCTAGTGTCGCGGCCCCCAGAGCTCCCAAAGCACTCCACCTGCTTCATCGAGCTTGGGCCGCGGAGCCCAAGAACGGGGTCGCGGCCCGACCTCGGACCAGCCATTTTTCCCCGTTTTCAACCTTTTAAAACCTCACAAAAACCTATCCAAACATGTCCAAACTAAAAAATCAAATTTCCCAAACATCCCCATCATCCAAAACCAACAAAACCCAAGCCTCAAATCTAACAAAAACTCATCAAAACACAAAGTCCAATTCAAGCTTAAAAACTTTAAGAAACTTAAAGCTTGAATTACCTCCGATTGAGTTGTTTCCAACTAAATCCTCCGGGTAATAAGCTTCTAATCTTTCCTAGGATCGCTATGCCTCGATCCTCGCTTGAATCCGAGTCCTAAAACTCAAGTTACCTTCGAAAATGCGACCGGGAGAAGAAAATGGAACTTAGAGGGAGAGAGAACTTACTGAACGTTCTTTTTATTTCTTAAAAGGTTACTTCAATCTTAAGTAGCCTCAAACAAATCTTAACACTCGGGGTCCCGAAAACACCCCGGGGGACAAAATAATCAAAACCTCCAGAATTTCCCCCTGATCTTACTAACTCTCAATTTATCACCAAATATTCATTCCCATTACCCAATAACCCGGTAATGCTCTAAATACCCCTTGACTTACTCCGAGTCAAGAACAAATCCCGTTGTGACTTTCCCACTAGCTTACCTCCTAGGATCGTCTCATGCTGGGTAACCCTAGCATAACCAAATAATAATAAAGCACCACACACATATCACATATATGCCAAATATGCCCGAAATGGCCAAAATATGAAAATCACCAAATTCCTCAGAAATGGGTTCACATGCATATTTAATACACCTAAACATGCATATTATCATTTAATAACACAATAAATCAATTATGGCCCTCCCGACCTCCTAATCAAGGTCCTAAACCTTATTAGGAAATTTGGGGCATTACAACTATCCCTTCCTTACAGAAATTTCGTCCTCGAAATTTATCTGAACTGCCTAGAATATAAATTCCGCACAACTGATTCCAGTTTCCCAGGTCGCTCCCTCGACCTCACTGTTTCTATATCATTACCTTAACTCAAGGTACACTTTGCTCCTCAGAACCTTATTCTTTCTGTCTCATATCTGGACTAGCTATTCCTTACAGGATAACTTAGCCTCAAATCCCCTGATTCTCATAACTCAACTCATGAGTTTCTTTTAACCCATGTCTGCAACATGGAAATACATAATACACTGTGTAACACTAACTGTAACGCCCCAATTCCAGGGACCGTTACGGTATGCCTTGTAAACAGTGCTAAACCCTCTAATCGAGTCATTTGGCCAAAATCGTGTAGCTAAGTATGATTAGTAGTTTAGGGATTAAAAAGTTTGGTTAAGATGTAACGTTTCATTAGAACGTTTAATATATATGTTGGGATCCCAAAATTATAATTTCAGAGTCTACTACAAGAAAGTATTTACAACAGGCCGTTCTATGCGGCAAAACAGGGTTTAACCCTAGTTCCTCTTAAAACCTCGGCCGTGGCGGACGAGCAGCTGCATATGTACACGTCATCACCTAAGCTCTCCAACTCAAGGATGGTCCAGCTTTCTTTTGCCTTTACCTACACCACACAGCACCCGTGAGTCGAAGCTCAGCAAGAAAACACAATATAACATGATATAATATCAACAGTGATTGTATTCATTATTCAGGACCAACAGTCCAAACAAATATGTGACTATCACAAAAGTCACAAATATGGGGACAGCACCCTCTATCCATGTGATGATAGGATCATCAAGGCTTAACAGATATCAAAAGTCACTAATATGGGAACAACACCCTTAGCCATGTGACGATAGGATCACCAGGGCTTAACAAATAAGTGAACATCTCACTAGCTTAACAGGATAGGTGCTTGGGGATTAGTCACCAACATAACCTTCCTCCCGACTCTAGAGTCGTAATTGTGGAACAACGTTCCCTAGCCATGTGACAAACAGTCACCGGGGCCATATGCCCTGGCTCTGAATAACTGGTCTTAGACCAGACAAACGCTTATAAGTTCATCGACCTTAGGGTCGGTCGAGCGTTAATACCCCATATGAGTCATTCTTGCTGATATCGATTAGATCTAATCTTCATTTGGCTCGGCGTTCATGACGCTATGCCATCTCTGACTCTTAGGTCAGTAAAACACGACCAATGTTCAACCCATTGTGAACTTGACTAGTAAATCACAGCTTCACAGATGGATCTAACACCATTGCCGAATCTGACTAATAAGTCAGTGCCATACACAAGTAAGCCATGCCACCAAACATATATCACATATCCAATATCCATATACAAGGTATTCATCATGCTTACTCAACTAGTACAAGTACAATTAGGACCATGAACGGACACAGAGGCTGAAGCTCTGAACGATATCATACTCAGTATATAAAGCATGTCCTAATCACATGTTTCTCATGCATCATATGCATTATATTTAACAATCCGACATGCACCAATAATAGCCATGCATGTCACATTTAATAGTCAACCAACATGCATCAAGGGTAGCCATGCATGTCACCTTTAAAAATCAACCAACATGCATCAAGAATAGCCATGCATGTCACATGTACTCAGGGTGCAGTTTTCTTACCTCAGATTCGAGCTAGAATGATTAAAAGAGCGACCCTTGAGAACAATCAACTTTTAGTCCTTTAGCGGTCACCTAATCATAACCAAATATAGGGTACCATCAATAAAAATGATCAACATAGGTGCCCAAACCAATATCTAGCCTCCGGGACATCAATCCACACTTAATCGGGTAGTAGGATCGACCCTGAGGCCTAAAGCTAGCATCCCCAAGTCAAAAACCCATTTCTGGCCAAAACTGCCTCTATGGGCCACAACCCTCCCTAGCCATGCCGCGGCTCACCTTCAGACAGAGGCAAAATCCTCCCCAGAAACACACACAGGCCGCGGCTCACCATAGCCAGGCCGCGGCCCTTTACGCAAACCACAAGCTACCAGCTTGCTTCCTCTGCGCTTTTCTTTGAAACCAATCCTTCAAACCAGTCCCAAACATCAACCTAATACCCAATTCAACCACCATACATCATCTACAACTCATCCTCATCAAAACCCAAGTTAAAACTCAATCAAAACTTCCATTAATCCAAACTTTCCACAAAGAATTCACAAGCTAAAAACTAAAGCCCAAAACAGAGGACACCATAAAATTAATGGCTGGAACTTACCTCAAACTTGGGATTAAACCCTCTTCAATGGTTGAACTAAGTTTCTAAGCTCCCACCTTTGATCTCCTAGCTTGTTGCCTCGGTTTGGGTTCTCAAAATTCAAAGGAAAGTGAAGGAAAGAGTACGTACGAGAGAGAAGAAAGAAGATGAGGATGATGCTCTGTTTTTGTTCTGTATTCCTACAGCCTTGAAAGTCAATATAAATCCAACCCAAATGACCTAAATGCCCCTAGGTCATTAAAAGTTTCTAAAGCCTTCCCAAGGGTAAAAACGTCCTTTCCAACCTATCTCGTTAATTATAATTAACACCTTCAAAGTCCCACTACTCTCAAATGTCAATAAATCATATCCCATTACCCTTTAATTCTCGGTAATGTTCTAATCATCGAAATGACCCCGAGACTCACCCCGAGCCCCGAACTTAAACCCGTTATGACTAGACCGAACACTTACATTTCATGATCGTCTCATGCTGAATAGCTCGAACCAATCCACCTTATGATGTGGTCATATTAATTAATCACAAACATGCACCCAAAATACATAATTATGCCCACAGCGGCCAAATTACTAAAATACCCTTATAATCTTAAATACACCCATATGCATGCATTCACCATCATATGATAATATAATTCACATAAACATGCATATGCTCATTAGATAGCATTGTAACTCAATTATGTCCCTCCCGACCTCCTAATCAAGGTCCTAACCCTTATTAGGAAATTCGGGGCATTACACTAACAGTGCCAAAGATAAGGTCGAACCAAAATCAACCTAACCAGTCCTATCTAGGACTCAAACTGTTAAAATAATCTAGGGCTCACTTGCCCTTAACTCTTCATCCCTTTCCATGGTGATACTTTTAAAGAAGATACAACCTTCTACCTGGAACTCTATGTTCCTGCTTTTCAATTCAGTAAAACTTTTCCATTTACTCTGAGAAGTGAGCATCAAAGCTCCAACCTTTAATCGTCCCCATGGTTCCCTAAACAATCTCATGATCCAGATATAACATCTCATCCTTCTCATTATAATGAATTGGTGATAAAGATTCTCTATCATACCTTATCTCATAAGGTATCTTTCCAATACTGGATAACTCTCTTTCTTTCCTTCTTTGATTTACCATCAGTCTGAGAATAATAAATTGTACTGAATCCCATCGATATACTTATCGCCTTTCTTAACCCTTCCAAAACCTAGAAGTCGCAATAAAGTCTCCATCTGATAAGATAGGCCTTGAATTTCATGAAGGCGCACTGCCTCTTTCATATAGAGATTTGATTACTAATCAGCTGCATTATTCATCCTTGCTGATAAAGATGAACTCACTTGAAACACTGGTCCACAATGACCCAAACCAATTCATGCTGACCCACTAACCTGGGCAATCCCACCGCAAAACCCATCGCAATGCTTTCTTATTTCCATTACAAAATACTCAAAGGCTGCAATGGCCTTACTGATACTCTGTCTTGACCTGCTAACAGGTTAAGAACTTTACCACGCATTCCATTACATCTCATGCCACCACTATAAAGCTTTCAAACTCTGATACACTGACACGATGCTTGAATGAAGAGAATAAGAGAGTAACATGAGATTCATCCAAAATCTCCAAATTCATCCCAGTGTCCATCGGATCCCAAGTCCGATCCCTATACCATAATAAATCATACCTGACACTATTTAATCCTTAGCTAATCCAGCTAAGACTTTCCACTCAATCTTTCTTATCCGTGGTTCACTTAATCATCTTTCATTCTAATCCTTTCCGAAATGATAATTTCAAACATAAAACTGGCCACCTGGTCCACCAGAAACTCTACTGTAGTTCTGGTCAGATACTTTAACCAACATATTGCATAGGAAATCCTTTTTTTTTCCTGTCACTGAGGTGTCATAACCACCTACTAACTGGTTTTGATCTGCAAAAAGACTCAGAAGTATTTCCCAAGGCACCTGAAATATCTTTACCACCCAAGGAAACTCTTGCCCCTAAGGCGTTCCTTGACCTTGGCAAATTTCTACAGAAAATACACCACAATACCATCATCCAAGACGATCAAAAATCCCATTCAAATAAATCTTTGAATGCTCTTGTAATGCCCCAAAATACCTAATAAGGTTTAGGACATTGATTAGGAGGCCGGGAGGGCCATAATTGTTTTATTACGATATTAAATGGTTATATGCATGGTTATGTGAATTATATTATTATATGATGATAAATGCATGCATATGGGTTTATTTTAATTATAAGGGCATTTTGGTAATTTGGCCCGTTGAGGGCATAATTGTGTATTTTCGTGCATGTGGGTGAGTTATGAATGGTGCCACATTATATGTGGATTTTTCGAGCCTTTCGGCATGAGACGATCATGAAATGCAAGTGTTCGGTCTGGTCATAACAGGATTAAGTTCGGGGCTCGGGGTGAGTCTCGAGGTGATTTTAATGATTAGAACATTACCAGGAATTAAAGGGTAATGAGATATGATTTATTGGTATTTGAGAATATTGAGAATATCGGGAATTGGAGGGTGTTAATTATGATTAACGAAATAGGTGCGAAAGGACGATTTTGCCCTTGGTGGCTGTTAATGTTTTATTTTAGACTTGAGGACATTTAGGTCTTTTCACCCTTAAAGATTTATATCAACCATTAAGGCTGTAGAAGCTTACCAAAAATAGAGTGTTGCTTCCCTTCTCTCCTGATGGTCATTTCTCCCCCATTTCTCTTTGAATTTCCAAGCTCTTTTTGAGGAACCAAGCCAGGGAACTAAGCTGTGATAAGCTAGGGTTATGCTCCACCATTGAAAAGGGTGTGTGGCTGAGATTGAGGTGAGTTTTTAGCCATTAAAACTCTTGTTTTTGCTCTGTTTTCTTAGTAAAGTTTCAGCTGGTTTTTGAGTTAGAAAGTTGGGAATTGATTGGAGTTTTGGCTAGGGTTCATGGGGTTGTGGTGCCTAGGACATGTGGAGGTGGTATTTGGGTTCATTTGGGACTTAATTTGATGTTTGGAAGCTTTTGGTTTGGGTTGGAAATGGTGGAATCGAAGGAAGAGGTTTCTGGGCATTTTCTGGCTGAAGGTAGCGCTACAGCGCCCAGTATGGGGCGCTACAGCGCTACCTGAAGGGGTGTTAGGGCGGTTTGGCTCTGTGAAGAGCGCTGGGGCGCTAGGAGGGTAGCACTACAGCGCTACCCTGTTTCTTCAGAACCCCGTTTTGAGTGTTTTTAAGGGTTTTTGGCTCGGGGTTTCAATCCTTAAGGCCCGGGATCGAATCTACTCACCGTGTGGGTACTTTTCGGGATCCCAAGAGTGGGGTTTAGATCAAGACTCTATTTTTGTTGATTTTCATTAATCATAGATTGTATTTGGTTATGACTAGGTGACCGCTAAAGGATTAAGGATCGATCTTTCTCAAGGGTCATTCTTGTTCTAATTCTCGCTCGAACCAGAGGTAAGAAAATTACACCCCATATGTGACATGCATGGCTATTCTTGATGCATGTTGGATGTTTAAATGTGAACATTGATAGCATATCAAAGGCTTAGTAATCTTGCTCACTTGTGTGGTTATCGTTGAGGCATGTCGGGTGTCTAAATGTGATGCATGTAATGCACGAGAAACATGTGTTTAGGGCATGCCATGAATGTTGAATATGAGATTGATCAGAGCTTGAGTCTCTGTGTTTGTGCATGATCATAATTGTGCTAGTAACTGATAAGTAAGCATGCTGAATATCCCATGGTTGGATAATTGACATATGATATATGCCTGGTAGCATTGCTTACTTGTGCATGGCACTGACTCATTAGTCAGAATTGGCAATGGTGTTAGTATCAGCTGTGAAGCTGTGACTCATTAGTCAAGTTCGGCAATGGTACTGAGCACTGGTCACGTGGAATTGACTCATAAGTCAAGAATGGTCTTAGCGTGTTTAACGCAAGCCGATAAGAGATTAGATCTAATCGACAGCTGCATTGAATGACTCGAATGAGCATTAATGCTGGACCGACCTCAAGTTCGATGAAAATTAAAAGTGCTTGTCTAGTCTAAGGGCTAGTTAATTAGAGCCAGAGCCAGAAAGGCTAAGGAGACCTACATGTCACATGGCTAGGAGGGTATATGGCCTCCAGAGCATGACTCATTAGTCACCTATACAGGGTATGACTCATTAGTCATCCACACAGAGATTGACTCATTAGTCATCTATACAGAGCATGACTCATTAGTCACCTAGAAAGAGATGGACTCATTAGTCATCGACACAGGGTATGACTCATTAGTCATCTATACAGAGTGTGACTCATTAGCCATCTATACAGAGTGTGACTCATTAGTCACCTATACAGAGTGTGACTCATTAGTCACCCACTCCGAGATGGACTTACTAGTCATTTATCCAAGAAGTAGGTTGTAATGACCCAACTACTCTAGACTATTGGATCATTAACGAAAACTATACATAAGCACTAATCCTTAACAAATCTTTACAAGTGAAAAGACCATAACTTTATTAAGAAACTTGTAAAAATAAAAGTTAAACTTACATAAAATATCAAGTAGGATATGGGATCCCATTGTTTTAAAATCAAAACATGACATAATTAAAAAGAGATTTACATAATAAAATGCGGAAAAATACATGTAAAAACCATAAGAAACAAAACTACATCCTCGAATCGAAACGCTCGGCTCTTGAATCCATTCCGCCTCAATACACATTCTCCAAGCTTCCAAGAACCTTTCCCGCCACTAAGACTATTTTCCTGCACATATAAACAAAAAGGAGTGAGCCTAATGCCCAGCAAGGAAAATCTAACACATAGTCCATACACATAAAATTCATAAGGTAACATAAAACATACTATAACACTTATGTCACATACATACTATAATGGCCATTATTACTTGGGGTCCCATAGACTAAACAAGTCATATGGCCATTAGATTAGTGGGGTCTTGCTAGCTAAGCAAGTCATATGCCCATAATCTATTTGGGGCTTGTTAGTCATATAGGTCATATGCCCAAGCCTACAAACATACTTAACATAACATATTTCATAACATAAAAATCATAAGATAACATATAACATATAAATTCTATCCTATTTTCCTTACCAAATTACCGGGATATGAGGATAGAGTTGGGACTTTGGAACACTCCTAAAAACCATTTGTAACAGAGTGAGCACTTTGAAGAAAAGGGATGAAAATAATAGAAGGACTATACCATTGAGAATATACTTACCAAAAACTTATGTGCAAGTTCTTAGATTTCCTAACCAAAATAAAGAAAAAGGTTAGAAGGCTGAGTAGAAGACTATGAGAACTTAAATAAAATAATACCAACGAACTAGAGTGTGGAAATACCTTGAAGACTTGTAAGACCAATCTAAACCTTGAACCGAAATGCTATAAAACCTTACTTCCCAAGTGTTTGATAAGCTTATGATGATCAAGCTTATGATTCCCAACCCAAGTGTTTACACTCTCACACTCACCTAGCAACTTGCAGCCTCTGAACTTAGAGTAATAGATGAATAAATGGCTGGGTACTAGGTCCTATTTATAGAGTTTAGGAATGAAAAGATCTCATTTAACTTGAATAAAAATAATGGCTTTTTAAGTAAAAATAATTTGAATTATCGTTCAGCAGAGGCTGAAGACTCGTTCAGGAAGGTGCTGGACTTATCAAGAGGTTGAAGGTTTGAATGGAGAACGATTTCAAAAAATTTCAAAATGTGCTGAGAGGGGCGATATATCGCCCCCTGTAGGCGATATATCACCTGGGCCAGTATGCCCGAGGCAATCGTGCAACGTTTCGTGTTTTTCGTATCTTCGTGCTGCGATATATCACCCCCTATAGCTGCTATATATCGACATACGCTGATTATTTAAACATGAAATTACACATTTTTAGCTTAATTTGAATTGAGTAAACAGCCTTGACTAAGCCCTTTTACGTTTTCAAAGCTGCCAACAGACCTTAGAGAATTCAAATTTTACCCTTAATAAATTTAATCCTCAAAATACTTAATCATTAATAACCCATACATAACATGTGCTATTATCTAATTGGTTCTTATCTAAACCTTATAGTATAATAAATATTATCCTCAATATCAGTCATATTAATCAAACCTTAGGTTAAAATTAATATTCCTACACTATAGGTTAAACTTAGAAAATCTACAAGTACTACTATGAGTGTCCAAATAAATCCCGGTCTGAACCAAAAATCCACAGTCATAAAGATAATACTATTATTACTATTATACTACTATCTACTTAGCTAAGTAAAGTTCTTGGACTCTACATAGGTCCTCAGAGAATGACTCATTAGTTTTCT
The DNA here is from genome assembly GCF_963169125.1 of Humulus lupulus. Taxonomy (NCBI): domain Eukaryota; kingdom Viridiplantae; phylum Streptophyta; class Magnoliopsida; order Rosales; family Cannabaceae; genus Humulus; species Humulus lupulus. The sequence goes on along the minus strand of NC_084800.1, from coordinate 43,962,580 downwards.
ATTCAGATGCGGGACCCCATAATCATTTATTTGAACTTATTTGCATGCATGATGAAAGTTATTATTGCTAGGCATGCATATTATGATTCGATGACATGTTATTACTGTTCATGAGCATATTGAGTTTTCTTGCTGGGCTTCGGCTCACGGGTGCTATGTGGTGCAGGTAAAGGCAAAAGAAAGTTGAACCATCCTTTAGTTGGAGAGCTCAGGTGACAACGTGTACATATGCGGCTGCTCGACCGCCACGGCCGAGGGTTGAAAGAGGAACTAGGGTTAAACCTTATTTTGCCGCTTAGATCGGCCTGTTTGTAAATATTTTCTTGTAATAGACCTTTAAATTATATTTTTGGGATCCCATTGTATACAGTAAACATTCTAATGAAACGATACATCTTAACCAAATTTTTTAATCCCTAAACCGCTAATCATACTTAGTTACACGATTTTGGCCAAATGACTCGATTAGCGAGTTTAGCACTGTTTATAAGGCACGCCGTAACAGTCCCTAGAGTTTAGGGCGTTACAGCTCTGTTCATCTGATTCATAAACACTTGGCATTAAACAAATTCCCAAACATACTCAGCATTCTCAGTGCTCTTATCTGCTACAACAACAACATACTTCTGCATATTCTCTTCCCTGACCTCTAGCTGGTAATAATCAGATCAAATATCCACCTTGGAGAATGCCATCTTACTCACTAACTGAGTCCATTAGGTCTTACAACTTTGCTGAAGCCATTCAATATATTGCCCTAACTCTGATTCCATCCTTGGCACCAATCCAATCACCATTCTATTCTCTTCACATAAAGGAAACCCTGACAAATCCCCTGGAAGTACATCCAGAAACTCACAGACTAATCCAGTCTGTCCTAATCCCACCAGCACAATCTAAGTGGTATCCACCACACTAGCTAAGAGTTCTATGCATCTCTCTACCATAAAACTCTAGCTCTCACTACAGATATCATCAGCATACCAAATCTATACACAGTGCCAACTGCCACAAAGCTTCCCACTCTTAAACCCAAGAGTTACTATAATTTCCTTGCCATCTAAAATTGCCCCATACTTACTTAACCAATCCATATCCCAAATCATACCAAAGCCAGTCATAACCAGCTTTATCAAAACCACTGATGAGTCTTTTTTATCATAATCCAGCTCATCTCTTAGATCACCAATACAGTATTGCCTTCCCATCACAACATAACCATATGCTCTGCATATTATCTTTATGCTTCTATATATGCAACAACAAAGGAATAGCATGGCACCAAAACCAATCAGCATAATACAAAATTAGAACTAGAAAACTAACCTGCCACCCCTGAGGAACTAGTCTTAACCTCAGACTCTGACTGCCTCAGAATAAACACTCAAGCTGGAGTCGAGCTGTCCATCCCTTTTTGCTCTTCCTCTCTTAACCTTGGGAAATTCTTCATGATATTCCCAACCATATCACATGCAAAACATGCCTTTGCTCGGCATTCTCCCAGATGACGCCTCTTGCATCGAGTGCATATTCGATAAGTCTTCCAGCTCTTCTTCTTGCTTGCTCCAATAAGTGGAGATACCACTATCTGAGCTCCGTGCTCCCTAGCACTCTTCTTCTCATCTCTTATGCTCTCAACAGCAAAAGCCTTCTCTACCATCTGACCATAGGTAGAGATTTCATACACTGGGGCAACTCTAATGCCCCGAGCTATTCTAGGATTCAATCCCTGAACAAACCTTTCCTTCCGAGCCACATTTGTGGGTACCATGTCTAAAGCAAACTTGGACAACCCTTCAAATCTGTTAACATACTCGGTTACTGTTGCATTACCCTAAACGAGATTCAGAAACTCATTCATCTTAGCGGTCTTGGCTATATCACAATAATACTTCTCATTGAACAGTTGCCTAAACTCTTTCCAGTCCATCACAGCTTTATCTCGTGTCTGGGATACTATTTCCCACCACGTCCGGGCATCATCCCGCAATAAAAATGTCGCACAAGCCACCCTATCATGACCTACAAGCCCCATACTGTCAAGAATGGAACTGATCATGCCCATCCATTGCTCAGCTCCGAATGGATCAAGGCCTCCCTCGAAGATTGGAGGGTAATAGTCCTAGAATCTTCCACAGAGAAATTCCCATCTGCTCTCAACCCTAGGCTAAGCCAAAATCGGTGCCACTCCTGACATAACAAAGGAAGAACTGCTCCCCAAAAGATTATGTTGTTGCTTCGAACACCTAATCTCTTCCACATGCCTCTGCAATCTTGATTGCAAATATGTGAACATCTGCTGAAAATTCATAGGAGCAGATGAAGAACTGAAACCCAGGCTGTAATTCCCAGCCTCTGTATAACCACCACCAGGCCTCATTATCTGCCTTGAATATAAACCTGCTGATTGAATCTGCAGTCAATAACTTGACCCATTAATCATGATGAGCATATAAAGAGTTTTCCCCACGGGATCAATCTTACCACACCACATTTACAAACAACTTGCAGTGCTAAAAACATGCCCATGGCATTCATACACCAATCATAATCCCTGCTCCTCCTACATTCACACCATGCCTCCAACTCCAGGATGCAAATATTACAATTATATATTCATGGAGCAGGTAATCATATGATCGCATTCATATGCATATATTCACGAAGCATATAATCATATAATCAAGAGCCAGGCTCTATTAGAATCTCATGCTCCCTAATACAATGTGCAAGTAAAGCATTTACATTCTATTTAAGCAGTTAAGCACATAACTACAGAAATAGTTACCATTCCCTGAGTGAAGCTATCTTCAGTGACGAGTGTACATGCCCAGCTTGTCTTCAGGAACCATAAACCTTGGCTTGCTTTGATACCAAGTTGTAACGCCCTAAACTCCAGGGACCGTTACGGTGTGCCTTGTAAACAGTGCTAAACTCGCTAATCGAGTCATTTGGCCAAAATTGTGTAACTAAGTATGATTAGCGGTTTAGGGATTTAAAATTTTGGTTAGGATGCAACGTTTCATTAGAATGTTTTTTATATACATTGGGATCCCAAAAATATAATTTAAATGTCTATTACAAGAAAATATTTACAAACAGCCGATCTAAGCGTCAAAACATGGTTTAACCCTAGTTCCTCTTCAAACCTCGGCCGTGGTGGTCGAGCAGCTGCATATGTATACATCATCACTTGAGCTCTCCAACTCAAGGATGGTCCAGCTTTCTTTTTCCTTTACCTGCACCACATAGCACCCGTGAGCCGAAGCCCAGCAAGAAAACTCAATAGGCTCATGAACAGTCATATCATGACATCAAATCATAAGGCACACGCCTAGCAGATATAGCCCTATTCAAGCAGGCAAATGAGTTCACGTAATGTTGAGTATAACACATCAACCGATGATCATAATAATCATCCAGGGATTTTAGCCCCAAATAGAAGAATGACAGTTGTAATAGTCACTAAGGTGGGTTCCGTTCCCATTAGCCATATGACGATGGGTCACCGGGGCTTTGCAGATAAGTGTTCATTTCACTAGCTTAAACAAGATAGGTGTTCGAGGAACTAGTCACCAATATAACCTATCACATGACCATAGAGTCACAACCGTGGAATTCCGCTCCCTAGCCATGTGACAAACAGTCACCTACGCCTTTGGCCCTGACTCTGAGTAACTAGCTTAGACTAGTCAAGCGCTTATAATTTTCATCGACCTTAGGGTCGGTCCAGCATCAATGCTCCCAGAGTCATTCAACGTTGATATCGATTAGATCTAATCTTTTATCGGCCCCGCGTTCAGGACGCTTATGCCGTTTTTGACTTTCAGGTCAGTAATACGCGACCAGTGTCGTCCCTGACTAGTCAGTGTCATACACAAGTAAGCAATGATACCAAACATATATCATATGTCAAATATCTTAATATAGGGCATTCGACATGCTTACTTAACAATTGCTAGCATAATTAGTGTAATGCCCCAAATTTCCTAATAAGGTTTAGGACCTTGATTAGGAGGCCGAGAGGGCCATAATTGATTTATTATGTGATTAAATGATAATATGCATGTTTAGGTGTATTAAATATGCATGTGAACCCATTTTTGAGTAATAGGGTAATTTTCATATTTTGGCCATATCGGGCATATTTGGCATATATGTGATATGTGTGTGGTGCTTTATTATTATTTGGTTATGCCAGGGTTACCCAGCATGAGATGATCCTAGGAGGTAAGCTAGTGGGAAAGTCACAACGGGATTTATTCTTGACTCGGAGTGAGTCAAGGGGTATTTAGAGCATTACCAGGTTATTGGGTAATGGGAATTAATATTTGGTGATAAATTGGGAGTTAGTAAGATCAGGAGGAAATTCTGGAGGTTTTGACTATTTTTCCCCCGGGGATGTTTTCGTGACTAATAAGCGTACAAAATATACGCTTATTTATAACATTTTCAGATTGATTTGGTTATTTTTCTCAAGAGAAAGTTTCTATTTAATCTGTTTGTTGAACTTGTGCAGTTTGTCGTTATAATTCTGATTTGTTTGAGAATTTGGATAAATGTTTGTTTTAGTAGCCGAAAATTGGCTAATATTGGGAAATATGGTACAGACGATATATGGCCGCTTGTGGAATTCCAAATTTCGGCTTATTGGAACGACATCATAAACTCGCGTTTTTAATGAGAACATTCAACATGCGATATATCACAACATCATAGGCGATATATCGGCACAAGGGCATTTTTGGAAATTTTTTATGGAAATTCGTAGGTTTTTGGATTTTTGTAAGAAGAATAAAAAGAAGATCGAAAAGTAGAAAGAAAAAAGGAAGCATTCTGACGGCAGAGGGAAAGAAACAGAGAAGAATCCACATTTATTTTGTTTGTGTTTGTTTATGCTTTTGAATTTTAGATTGTGTGATGAAGTTTAATATTATGAACTAATTTCGTATTTAGAGTATTTTAATGTAGTCACTGGATACTCTATTCGTCTTTAATGCAATTTCTATGAATCTTTGAATTTATGGTTATCTATTGTTTTTATGTTTAATGCTTGTAATTGATTGGCCATCTGTTGCATGATTATTGGTTTTAATTCAATATCTGAAAAGTGAGAATTGGAATAGCTTTAGACAATAGACATAGATTTCAATTTAGAACGAAAGTATCAAATTGGTTTGTGTGGCAATTAGGTTTTTGTTCTTAATGCGGTTTATGTGAGAATTTATCACAGACATGTAGAGAATTCACAAGTAAACTGAATATTTTATATCTTGAGAAAGAATAGAATTGTCATTAGTAAACTTGCTATAACCATAGATCAAAGAAACATATTCGTTGTATTATTGATTAAATAGAATTGAAGGTTGATGAAATTAGAATACTCTAATCTTTCGCTTATATTAAATTTCGTTAATTAAATTGTGCTTTCTTAGTTTATTGTTCATTGTTAATTGTCATTAAAATTTTATTAGTAAAATAGAAATAAAAGTTTGCTATTGGTAATTATTAGATCAATTCCCTGACGGAACGATACTATATTTCCACTATTATTACTTGTTTATTCGATTGCGTATACTTGCGCAGTAGTAAAAATTCGCAACAAGTTTTTGGCACCGTTGCCGGGGAATTGATATTCTATTAATATCAAAATAGTTAATTTTTATTCTAATTTGGCTGTTTTTATTATTTGAACTAATCCAAGTTGTCGCATTTTGTTTTAATAGGTGAATCTTTTGTATGCGACGTGAAGGATCTGCAAATCTTGTGCCTGTTAATCCTGAAATCGAAAGATCCTGCAGACAAAACAGAAGGAAAAAGAGGTTGGAAGCATCAATGGCTGCCAACCAAAGAGACGGGGTTAACAACAATGATGGTCAAAATCACATCGCTCAGGACCAAAATGTACGAGCATTAAGAGATTATGTGCTCCCTGCTGTCACAGGAGTACACTTGTGCATTAGGCCCCCGACTGTCACTGCCAATAACTTTGAGATTAAGCCGGTGATGATACAAATGGTCCAGACTTCTGTCCAGTTTGGTGGTCTCCCCAATGAGGATCCTAACTTGCACATAGTGAATTTCCTTGAGCTATGTGCAACGTTTAAGTTTAATGGGGTGAGCGATGATGCAATAAGGCTGAGATTGTTCCCTTTTTCACTAAGGGACAGGGCAAAAAGTTGGCTTATTTCTCTACAGGCCAACTCAATTAATACATGGGAGGAACTAGCTCAGAAGTTTCTCTCAAAGTTCTTTCCTCCTGCAAAAGCTGCTAAGTTGAGGGGAGAAATCAATAACTTTTATCAGAATGAGGGAGAGTCATTATACGATGCTTGGGAAAGATTCAAAGACCTGCTCAGGAAATGCCCTCATCACGGTATAGAGAAGTGGATGTTAGTCCACAATTTTTATAATGGGCTTTGCGGTACTACTCGCACAATAATAGATGCAGCAGCAGGTGGTGCTTTCATGAGTAAAGGGGCTGATGAGGCATATGAATTGTTAGAGGAGACGGCTATGAACAATTATCAGTGGCCTGCCGAACGAGATACTTCACAGAGAAAAGTAGCTGGGGTACATGAATTAGATGCTATCACTGCTTTAACTGCTCAGGTTGCTTCATTGACAAAGCAATTGCAACAAAACAAGATCTCAGCTCAAGCCCAGGCTATACAGATGCAATCAGGGTGTGAAATATGTGGAGGGCCTCATTTGTATGAACAGTGTACAGCGGCCAACATGTATGGTAATATGCCAGTTAATCAAGATCAGGTACAGGCAGTTGGTAATTTTCAGAGGCCTTATCAGAATCCGTTCTCCAATACTTATAATCCTGGGTGGAGAAATCACCCAAATTTCTCATGGAGAAACAATCAGGGCCAACAATCACAGTTTCAAGGGCCATACCAGCAACACATGTCACAACAGCCTATGAATCAAGCCTCATCGTTACACCAGCCTAGACCGCAAGATCAACCAGAAAAGCCTAATGAGTTGCAAGCAGCCTTGTTGACCCTCACTAATACTCAGACTCAATTCATGACTGAAACCAGATCCTCTATTCGAAACCTTGAGACACAAGTGGGTCAGTTGGCCAACATGCTTAATAACAGACCGCAAGGGAATTTGCCTAGTAATACTGTGGTAAATCCTAAAGAGAACTGTCAAGCAATTTCATTGAGGAATGGTAAGCAAGTGGAGCAGCCCAGTGTACAAAAGTCAGTGGTTCAGAATGAAGAGTTGGGTGAGAAATCAGATACAAAAGCGAATGGGGTTACTAAAGACCACCAGGGTTCAAACAAGTGTCCTCCCTTTGTTGATAACCAGCCAGTTCAAGTTCCATATCCTCAGAGGCTTAGAAAAACTACACTGGATAAACAGTTTTCTAAGTTTTTAGAGATATTCAAAAAGCTGCACATCAATATTCCATTTGCTGAGGCATTAGAGCAGATGCCGAGTTATGTCAAATTTATGAAAGAGATTCTGTCAAAGAAAAGAAAGATGGAGGAGTATGAGACGGTGGCACTCACTGAAGAGTGCAGTGCGATATTGCAGAGGAAGTTGCCCCAAAAGTTGAGAGATCCGGGGAGCTTTACTATACCGTGTACAATTGGGAAGTTTGAATGTAAGCATGCTTTGTGTGATTTGGGGGCGAGTATAAATCTGATGCCTTTGTCTGTATTCAGAAGACTTCGTTTGGGGGAGGCTAGTCCGACAACCGTCACTCTACAACTAGCAGATCGATCGGTAAAACATCCACGGGGAATTATTGAAGATGTTCTTGTGAAGGTGGATAAGTTTATTTTTCCTGCTGATTTTATCGTTCTGAATATGGAGGAGGATATGGATGTACCAATCATTCTGGGCAGGCCATTTTTAGCTACTGGGCAGGCTTTGATTGATGTTCAGAAAGGTGAGCTGACACTGCGAGTTCAGGGTGAAGAAGTGGTATTCAACGTGTTTAAGGCTTTAAAGTTTGCAAATGTCAATGACAGTTGTTTCAAAGTTGACATGGTAGAGAAAGCGGTGGCAGAAATCAATCTCACAGAGGATTCACTTCAAAAGAGCTTGACAATTGGGGATATAGATGCTGAGTTAGACAGTGAGGTCCAAGAGTGTGTACAGTGGTTGAATTCTAAAGGGCCAATTTATAATCGAAAATATGAAGATTTGGGCCAAGGACCTGAGAGACCATTACCATCAGTTCAGAGACCTCCAGAGTTGGAATTGAAATCATTGCCTGCACATCTTCGATATGCTTTTCTGGGTGAGAAGGAGACTTTACCAGTTATTGTGTCTTCTTCTCTTTCTAATGAGGAGATGGAAAAATTATTAAGGGTGTTGAGAACCCATAAGTTTGCAATTGGATGGACGTTGGCAGATATTCAGGGGATAAGTCCATCCACAGTTATGCACAAGATCTTGATGGAAGATGACAGTAAGCCCTCTATTGAAGCACAACGTCGATTGAATCCAGTAATGAAAGAGGTGGTAAGGAAGGAGATCTTGAAGTGGTTAGATGCTGGGGTGATCTATCCTATTTCAGACAGTAGTTGGGTGAGTCCAGTTCAGGTAGTCCCTAAGAAAGGAAGGATTACAGTGGTGAAAAATGACAATAACGAACTTATCCCGACGCATACCGTAACTGGTTGGAGGATTTGTATAGATTATCGTAAACTGAACAAAGCAACCAGAAAAGATCACTTTCCACTGCCTTTCTATTAGGTTCATTTTAGGTTTGTTTAAGATATCGTTTTAAGTTGTGTTTTTAGTTATTTAGGATTGTTTAGCGCAGATTTATGCTTGTTTTCTGTGCAATGATTGACAACTAAAGTCTCACTTACCCCAAACAACTGCTCATCAGGAAAGTAGTCATTGATTTGCACTGCTTTCTTATTTTCAGTCTCCTCCAACTCAAGTCTAGAGAGATGATCAGCCACACCTTTTCAAAAACTTGTTGCGAAAATTTATAGCTATGCAAGTGCACACAGTTGCAATTCGTAATAAAAATGGTAAAAACCAAGTATCGTCCTCAAGGACTGATTTATCAATTACCAATCAATTAATCCTTTAATTCTATTTGATTAAACAATTATCAGAGATTTTAAACTAAGAAAAATATTAACGAAGCGCAATGAAGAATTAAACAAATTAACAAAGAAAATACAATTAGGACAATTATGATTCTCTATTTTTCCACCATGTTATTTCTTAATGCAAGCATCTATATCCCCTTCTCCCTATTCAAGAATAAGTTGCAACAACAATTCATAATCTGGTCAAGACTTATGAAATTCAATCTAAATGACAACTTCCTATATTTCTATGGTAAGTTGAATCATGTAGAGGGCATTAGCCACGCAACTCAGAAAATAAGCAAATAATCTAGATACTTTCGTTCTAAATTAAATTTGCATCCAAACAATCAAAGCATATCAAATTTCACTTTTCAGATTTCAATTTGATTCATAAAATAGCAATTAGAGGTGATCAATCAATAATCGCACAATTAACATAGATTGTAAGAAATTGAAAGAGATGAAGAAGAATATCAATTTTGCATTAAACCATAACAAGGGTTTCCAAAAGATTCACATAAAAGCCCTAAAAGAAAATTTAGCCTATGATATTCATTCTAGCCATATACTAGTTCAATTACAAACATGAAAATAAACAGAAAAAGATGAAAAACTCAGGGACGAATCCTCCAATATGGTGTTCTTCTCACTCCCAGCCATCGTACCCCTCTTCAGCCCTCTTTCAGTCGCCCATATGTTTCTCCAAAATTCCCTACCAAAATCCCCAAGTGAATGGACCAAATTGCCCATCAAAAAATGATCAAATCTGTGAAAATCACGTCTCTAGCGCTGTAGCGCTATTAACAGTGGAAAAATACCTCAAAATCTGGTGCACTAGCGCTGTAGCGCTCTTATTATGGCGCTGTAGCGCTAAAGTCAGAATCGACAAAACTCGGTTCGAACAGCCTGCAGCGTCATCTCATCGTATTTTGATCATAACTCCTTTTATATAACTCCGAATTGAACTATTCAAAAAGCTATGGAAACCTAAGAGAAATATCTACAACTTCTATTTCAAGAAGTGTTTCCAAAAAGTGAATACAGAATGGTAAAAATGCGGCTTGAAGTTTCAGACTTGCGTTATAGAGCATAAATGACGTGTGTTGAGCATCTTCAATGTAGTATTTTCCACACATAATGTCATGAAACTCAACAATCAACACAAAATCCATCGTATTTATCATATTTAACATGTTTCTTCTCATTTCACTCCATATTATGTAATTGACCATTAAAACCTGAAACAAAAAGAAAACAAGCATAAATCTGCGCTAAACAATCCTAAATAACTAAAAACACAACTTAAAACGATCTCTAAAACAAACCTAAAATGAACCTAACAAATTCCCCCAAACTTAACCTTTACTCGCCCTCGAGTAAATAATATAACTAGACTCAAACCTAACAAACCAAGTTGACATAACTACCCAATTCAAACACTCAAGACTGTTATGCATATATAATTCTCAGGAAAAACAATCATGCAATTTAAACTTTAATCTAGATTTTCAGTCTTAACCACTTCACAATTCACTGCAATTTCTCAACATCAAAGATCATTTACTCATAACTTGCAAATAAGATAATTGAACCACTTTATGCACATCAAATTCTCACCAACTAACCACAAACTCAAGTATTCCATATGCCTGCATTACTTACTATTCTCCATTAATATAAACTAATGCACAAATAAGAATCAATAGGACTTCATAAGGGTTGTAATAGAAGACTTAGGTAAAGGTAGATAAAGAGACAATTCTAGGCTTAATCATACCACAAGCATTCCACCAAACAAGCTTTCCCAACAATTTCACACCACTCATCCCTTGTTACCCCTTTTTCTGTGCAATGATTGAGAATGTTTATATTTTTTTTAATAAACTCCCCCAAACTTTGATTTTTCAATAAATAATTGTTTGGGAGCATAATCATTTTTCACTTTCTTTTCCTTTTCTTTCTTTAATTGTTTTATTTCTCAATCAAAAGTAATTTTCTGAAAAACACATAATACAAACATCCCATTACACATTCACTCCCCTCATATAATGATTTTCATGCTCATGGTATGGGTCAAAAAGAGTAAATGGTATTTCATTTTACCAGTTAGGCTCAAAAGAGTGTGTTAATCAAGAAAATGGTTATAAGGCTCGAAAGGGTTGACTAAGGATAAACTTTAATAGGGTTAGCTTGAAAGGCACAACCAGTCCAAAAATTGCCTATATCATTTTCCTAAATGTGCACTGTTTCAAATTTCATCTCAAATAGTAAGCAAGCAGGTTCTAGAATTTTTCAAACTTTTCAATCCACAATCCAAATTTGACATGCATAAAATAACTCAAGTATAACATTTGCAATGTATGAACAATAGATCTCTGATGTCAACAAATCACAGTGAAAAAACAAAGTAATCTAACCAAGCACACAGATTAATTTAGAAGCACAAAAATTTTTCCTTTGGATTATACTACAAAACAGTCAATCAGATTGAAATTGTCATTATTGTCAACTTAATTTATACTCTAAAACATGACTCAAAACATAAAAATAAATATAAACCTAAACCTAAAAAAACTTAAACAAACTAAGATATCTACAATGAGCAAAGCAATAAAAATCAAATCCCTTCCCCCAAACTTAATCTAAACATTGTCCCCAATGTATAAATAAAAGAAAAGGAAATGAAAACTTCCTTGTAATCCAATGTATTGCTCCATTGTAGTGACTCTCATTGCTAACCTCGTTAGTGTTTTATATTTCGAAACACATCAATGAGTGGTTGACGCCCATAATAAGCGTCATACAAGACAACTTGAAGGTTGTCATTGGGAATGCCCTCAAGCTTGGCTAGATTTGGAATTGATGAGCTCCAATGTTCAACTTGACTTTCTTTGGAAATATAAGCATGATGGATGCAAAGGAATGATTCTAATGGAGGTGGAGATGGTGGTGGCCTATAAGGGTCGTCATATGTGTACTTTTCCATTATCATTAGCTCACTATATTGAGGATCGAGTACTTGTTGCATGGAGTGTGATGGTGGATGTAGCCTTTCTTCACTACTTTGCTCAAACAATTTATCCACATCTTGGGTAGAGATAGCATTCGACACTACTATTTTCTCTCCCTTTTCTTCCTTACTTTGGATTGAAGAGGACTCCATTTGATGTTCAAATTCTTCCATTGGTAGCTCCATCTCCTCACCATTCCCCAAATTGACCTCCTCACTTTGCTCTTTCCATCTTGAATTTTCAAAATTCCTCAATGATGAATCTTGGCTTTGAATTATGGCTTCATTTTTATCCATATACTCCATCATCAATACCTTCAATGAACATGATTGAGCCGCTTGGTGAGGTTTCTCTTCTATAATTACTTCTTGAAAATCATCCAAATTTTCCTCATTTGGTCCTTGAGTGCAAGTGTTAAAAGTTGGCTCCATATTGTTATAAGTGCTCTCCCATCCTTTGTTGGTCACTGAACAATTCCAATACAACCATTCATTGTATTCTGCCATGTCTTCCAACATCCAATAGGCTTCATCCACGGATAATTGGTAGAAATTGGCGGTACCATCTCCTCTTTCTACCCATTCTCTCGCTTCGACATTCAACCCATTGAGGAAGACCTCTAATTGACACTCTTTGGACAAACCATGGTATGGGAACCTCATTAGCAAAGCTTTGTATCTCCACCATGCCTTGTATAAAGGCTCCAAATCGTGTTGAAAAAAATTCATGAGGACTTGCATATGAGACATCTCAAGTTCCTCGCAAGACAAAAAACAAACATAGAAAAAAAAACATAAAAGAAAAAAATATATATACAAACCAAATTAGAATCAAGAATCAATTATATTTGATATTGATTAAATAGTCCCCGGCAACGGCGCCAAAAACTTGTTGCGAAAATTTATAGCTATGCAAGTGCACACAGTCGCAATTCGTAATAAAAATGGTAAAAACCAAGTATCGTCCTCAAGGACTGATTTATCAATTACCAATCAATTAATCCTTTAATTCTATTTGATTAAACAATTATCAGAGATTTTAAACTAAGAAAAATATTAACGAAGCGCAATGAAGAATTAAACAAATTAACAAAGAAAATACAATTAGGACAATTATGATTCTCTATTTTTCCACCCTGTTATTTCTTAATGCAAGCATCTATATCCCCTTCTCCTTATTCAAGAATAAGATGCAACAACAATTCATAATCTGGTCAAGACTTATGAAATTCAATCTAAATGACAACTTCCTATATTTCTATGGTAAGTTGAATCATGTAGAGGGCATTAGCCACGCAACTCAGAAAATAAGCAAATAATCTAGATACTTTCGTTCTAAATTAAATTTGCATCCAAACAATCAAAGCATATCAAATAAAAGGTGTGGCTGATGGAAGTCTCAAGAAATAGAGAGAAAAAGATGTTTTGAGTAGGAGAATAGTTTCTGAAAGTGAGAATGAGTGAGAATGTGGCCAAATTAGGGCTTTTTATCCCAAATTCGGACTCGGGCCGCGGCATTACCTTGACCATGCCGCGGCCCGCATAAAATCTCCAGGGTTCAATGTCGCGGCCCTCTCATACCTACCTATGCCGCGGCCCGTCTCGATATTCTGGGAAAACTGAGGTTCAATGCCACGGCCCTCCTCATCCATGCCGCGGCCCGCCCCTATACTTCAAAAATCTGTGGGCCTCTGGAACCCCCAATGCCGCGGCATCATATGGCTATGCCGCGACCCTTAAGGATTTTCTATTTTTTTTATTTTTAATTTTTTTTTATTTTTCACGTTTTTCACGATTCTAAAAGTCCAAAAATAAACCAAATATCCAATGTTTACAAATACAAAAATAAAATAAATAACAAGTAAAACATAGGATGCCTCCTACAAGCGCTGTCGTTAACGTCATTTAGTCGGACGCTGAACCCCTCTTCAGAGAGGCTTCAGAAGGAGGATAGACTTCGCTTGATCAAAACTACCACCCAAATATGGCTTCAATCTCTGACCATTGACTTTAAAGGAATCACCTGAATTGCCCCGAACTTCCACAGAACCATATGGAAAGACTTGGACGATAGTGAATGGCCCTGACCATCTTGACTTCAATTTGCCAGGAAACAGTCGCAGTCTTGAATTGAAAAGAAGTACCTGCTGCCCTGGTTGGAACTCTTTTCTGATTAAGTTCTTGTCATGCCAAGCCTTTGTTCTTTCTTTATAAATCTTGGCGCTCTCATAAGCCGCATTTCTGAACTCGTCAAATTCATTCAGTTGCAACAGCCTTCGTTCACTAGCGGCACTCCAATCAAAATTCAACTTTTTCATAGCCCAGAATGCCCTGTGCTCCAATTCAACTGGCAGATGACACGCTTTACCAAACACCAACCTGTAAGGAGACATACCTATTGGTGTTTTGAATGCAGTTCTATAAGCCCAAATCGCATCATCTAACTTTTTCGACCAATTTTTCCTTGAACTGTCAACGGTCTTCTCAAGGATGCTCTTTATTTCTCTGTTTGAAACTTCAGCTTGCCCATTTGATTGAGGATGGTAAGGCAAAGCTTTTCGGTGATAAACTCCATAACGAGCCAGCAATGCATCCAGTTGCTTATTCACAAAGTGTTTCCCTTCATCACTAATCAGAGCTCGGGGAGTGCCAAATCTAGTAAAAATATGTTTCTGCAGAAAATTAAGCACAGTTTTACCGTCATTGGCTCTAGTTGTTGCAGCCTCCACCCATTTGGATACATAATCCACTGCCAATAGAATGTATTCATTGTTGTAAGATGGTGGAAAAGGCCCCATGAAATCGATGCCCCATACGTAAAACAGTTCCACCTCAAGAATTCCCTGTAAAGGCATTTCATTTCTCCTCGAGATGCTACCAGTTCGCTGACACCTATCACAAGCCTTGACAAAAACATTGGCACCTTGAATAATGAAGGCCAATAGAAACCACTTTGTAATACCTTGGCCGCCGTTCTTGATGCTCCAAATTGCCCTCCACATTGTTGAGTATGACAGTGATTAAGAATGGACTGCATCTCTTCTTCAGGAACACACCTTCTGATAATCTGATCAACACAGTGCCTATAGAGAATATGTTCCTCCCAATAGTAGTGTTTCACCTCAGAAAAGAATTTCTCTAATTGCTGCTTTGACATCTCAGGTGGCACAATCTTAGCGACCAAGAAGTTCACTATGTCTGCAAACCAAGGGACAACTAAAGTCTCACTTACCCCAAACAACTGCTCATCAAGAAAGTAGTCATTGATTTGCACTGCTTTCTTATTTTCAGTCTCCTCCAACTCAAGTCTAGAGAGATGATCAGCCACTACATTCTCGCTGCCCTTCTTGTCACGAATCTCCAAGTCAAATTCTTGAAGCAAAAGAATCCATCTAATCAGGCGGGGCTTGGCATCTTTCTTTGACATCAAGTATTTAATGGCAGAGTGATTAGTGTAGACAATCACTTTGTTACCAATCAGATATGGTCTGAATTTATCACAAGCAAACACGATAGCTAGCAACTCTTTTTCTGTAGTGGCATAATTTAGCTGAGCATCATTTAGAGTCTGACTCGCGTAGTAAATAGACCTGAATACCTTGTCAATCCGCTGTCCCAGAACTGCTCCCACTGCGTAATCACTGGCATCACACATCAACTCAAAAGGCAATTCCCAATTCGGAGCTATCACAATTGGAGCAGAAATAAGCTTTTCTTTCAAGAAATTGAACGCCTTCAAACATTCATCATTAAAATCAAAGACAACTCCGTTCATAAGCAGATTTGAGAGAGGCTTGGACACCTTAGAGAAATCTTTGATGAATCTTCGATAGAACCCAGCGTGACCAAGAAAACTTTTAACTCCTTTGACTGAAACTGGTGGAGGCAGCTTTTCAATGGTAGAAATTTTTGCTCTATCTACCTCAATTCCCTCACTTGAAATTTTATGGCCAAGAACAATCCCTTCTTTCACCATAAAATGGCATTTCTCCCAATTCAGCACCAGATTTGCCTTCTCACAACGACGCAGCACGTTCTCCAAGTTACCCAAACAGAGGTCGAATGATGAACCAAAAACAGAGAAATCATCCATGAAAATCTCAATACACCGGTCTACCATGTTTGAAAATATGGCCATCATGCACCGTTGAAATGTTGCAGGGGCATTGCATAGTCCAAATGGCATTCTCCTGAAAGCAAATGTGCCATAAGGACATGTGAAGGTTGTTTTCTCTTGATCCTCTGGTGCAATAGCAATCTGATGATACCCAGAGTACCCATCCAAGAAACAGTAGTAGCTATGGCCTGCCAGTCTGTCAAGCATCTGATCAAGGAAAGGCAAAGGAAAAATGATCCTTTCTTGTGGCCTTGTTGAGTTTGCGGTAGTCTATACAAATCCGCCACCCCGTTACAGTCCTTGTTGGAATGAGTTCATTGTTCTCATTTTTCACCACAGTCATTCCACCCTTCTTAGGTACCACTTGGACAGGGCTCACCCATGCGCTATCAGAAATTGGGTAGATTACCCCAACATCCAACCATTTAAGAATTTGCTCCAACACTACTTCCTTCATAGCTGGATTGAGTCTTCTCTGGGCCTCTATGGATGGCTTGCTATTCTCCTCCAACAAAATTTTATGCATCACTGTCGATGGGTTGATTCCTCTAATATCTGCCAAGGTCCACCCAATGGCCAATTTATGCTCCCTTAGAACCCTCAACAGTTTCTCCAATTCTACCTTTGACAGGTCAGCAGACACAATGACAGGTAAAGTTTCATTCTCTCCCAGATAACCATAGCGCAAATGATCTGGGAGGACCTTTAATTCCAACTGCGGTGGCTGCTGAATGGAGGTTAGCGGTTTATCAGTCGCATCTGCAAGTTCTTGAAACTTCTTCCAATATGGTAAGAACGAGTTGATCCAGTTTACACATTCTCTGATCTCAGCATCATCATCATCGTCGCCCTCATCACCCAATAATACTGCTTCTAAGGCATCACTGCTCACCCTTCTCTTGGAGACTGCCTTTTCTATCACATCCACACTAAAGCAACTGTCACTAGCCACCGGATACTTCATAGACTTGAAGACATTAAAGACCACCTCATCTCCTTGAACTGTAAGCTTAAGCTCTCCTTTGTGAAATTGACTGAGACAGGTGGGCTTCAATGATGATATATGCTAATTCCTTGATGTTGTTAGACTGATGCTTTGGATATGTAGACTGTGTGCTTAACCTGTTGATAGATGATCTGAGTATTGTCATTTGTGTAGTATATGTGTTTTATTTAATTTATGCTCTACATTATATAAGTTTATAAGTATTGTGGGAATTGGTATGTATGGTGGATGTTGAAATAAGCTAGAACTTGCTCAGTTAATTTGTTGAGACGAAATGCTAAATGAAGTATTGAGTAGAGATGATTTAGGCAATTTTCTTTGTAAACGTTTGAGCCTTTCTAGCTAACCCATAAAAATTTATCCTTAGTTACCCTTTTTGAGCCTAAAGCTTTGGTTTTTGTTATCGATTATACTATTGAGCCTAAATTTCCTAACTTCATCATTTTTCCTTTTCCTTTGTTATCATAAGCATATAATTTGTGGGAAAGTGGAATGGAAAATAGGGAGGTATTAGTATGATTTGAATGTAGTATGATTGTACAAAAAGAAGAGAGAGATAAGTTTTTGAGAAAATAGAAAAAAATTCACTTTGTCACACTCCTTGATTATATATAGAAAATATTAAGTTTGGGGGAGTGTGATTTGAAAAAAAAAAGTGATGAGTATAGAAAAAAAAATGATACAAAAAGAAAAGAAGAAAAAAATGATGAAAGTATGTAATCTATCTCTCTCTCTAATTGTATAAAAGGGTGATTTTTGGTGTGGTGAAGAGAAAGTTGGCTAGTTTTGAGGTTTATATGCTTATGGTAATTTCGAGCCTAAATGACTATTTATCTACCTTTACCTAAGCCTAATGTTATGAGCCTATAAAAGTCCTTTTGATCTACTTGATACAGATTTTATATTAGTGGAGACAAGTTAATTGAGCAAGCTTATGGTGAATTTTGATGGGTTTGTGGTATGAATGAATGTTGATACTTGTAAAATTATGTTTTGTATGGTATTCGTTAAATGAAATATGTATGTGCATGAATGACAGTATTTGGAGAAATTTTTGATATGTTGAAATTCTAGTCACATGATCTGAAGCATTGGTTGAGCGATTGAAGAGGAATTGGAATTTTTGAGAAAATTTATGCCCCTTGTCTAAGTTTAAATTTTTCTGTGAAGTTAAGTCATCCAATAGTTTTTTTTTTTTTTTAGTTTTGGATTGTTTCTTTGTTCTTTCTTTTGTTTGCTTGAGGACAAGCAATCAGTCAAGTTTAGGGGTGTGATAAGCGTACAAAATATACGCTTATTGATAACATTTTCAGATTGATTTGGTTGTTTTTCTCAAGATAAAGTTTCTATTTAATCTGTTTGGTGAACTTGTGCAGTTTGTCGTTATAATTCTGATTTGTTCGAGAATTTGGATAAATGTTGGTTTTAGTAGCCGAAAATTGGCCAATATGTGGAAATATGGTACAGGCGATATATCGCCTGTCTTGGGCGATATATCGGCATAAGGAGGAATTCCAAATTTTGGCTTTGCAGAAACGACATCAGAAACTTGCGTTTTTATCGAGAACATTCGCCAGGCGATATATCGCCTGTCTTGGGCGATATATCGGCACGAGGGCATTTTTGGAAATTTTCATGGAAATTCGTAGGTTTTTGGGATTTTTGTAAGAAGAATAAAAGGAAGATAAAAAAGGACAGAGAGGGGGGAAGCATTCTGACGGCAAAAGGAAAGAAACAGAGAAGAATCCACGTTTATTTCGTTTGTGTTTATTTTTATGTTTTTGAATTTTAGATTGGATGATGAAGTTTAATATTATGAACTAAATTCGTATTTAGAGTATTTTAATGTAGTCACTGGATATTCTATTCGTCTTTAATGCAATTTCTATGAATCTTTGAATTTAAAAAAAAAAAAAAAAAAACTATTGGATGACTTAACTTCACAGAAAAATTTAAACTTAGACAAGGGGCATAAATTTTCTCAAAAATTCCAATTCCTCTTCAATCGCTCAACCAATGCTTCAGATCATGTGACTAGAATTTCAACATATCAAAAATTTCTCCAAATACTGTCATTCATGCACATACATATTTCATTTAACGAATACCATACAAAACATAATTTTACAAGTATCAACATTCATTCATACCACAAACCCATCAAAATTCACCATAAGCTTGCTCAATTAACTTGTCTCCACTAATATAAAATCTGTATCAAGTAGATCAAAAGGACTTTTATAGGCTCATAACATTAGGCTTAGGTAAAGGTAGATAAATAGTCATTTAGGCTCGAAATTACCATAAGCATATAAACCTCAAAACTAGCCAACTTTCTCTTCACCACACCAAAAATCACCCTTTTATACAATTAGAGAGAGAGATAGATTACTGTTGACGCCGTTTTTCGTCAACAGATAAAAGAAGAGAGCACGTAAACAATTAAAGACAATGGCTAAAACAAACAAACGAATCAGACACACGGTTTTTACGTGGTTAAGCAGTTAAATCTGCCTAGTCCACGAGTCTCTGTTATTAATCTCAAGATTATCTCTGAACAATTCTTTAGCATGAATTCTCCAGAGTTCTCTCAAGGATCAGAATTTCGGTCCTTTACAATGGTGCATGGCTTCTCTATTTATAGAGAAGGATGCAGAATACTATCCCACATATTTTGGGTAGTTACTCTTTTGTGAATAAAAATAAATGGCTTTAAATGCCAATAATCAGATATATAAGGAAACGTTCCCCATAGATCAGGAAACGCATAACTGACTAAATAATATCCCACGATTCTTGGGGATTTACATTAATAAATGAGGATTACATCCCATATCTACAATACTTGTAGATATTCAAAGTGATCATAGCGTATCTCCAAGGCTTCAGCATCTAAGGTTTCACGTCATTGTGCGAGCCACTGACATCTCCCGAGCTAACATTGCTTTCGAGCTAGCATATCGAGCTCAATATCCCTGCTCCGAAGTTGTTCCCGAAGATGAGGGGCTCTCAGAGCTATCTTTCGAGATCGAGATCATTTCGAGGTCAGTACATTCGAGGTCATATATCATACTCTGCCGGCTCGGTTTACAATCGTAGAGCATACCCTAACCCTCACGAGACCATTTAATGTGAACTCAGCTTTCGAGGTCATATTTACTATGGCTCGAAATTTGGGTATAACATTTTGCCCCCTCAAAAATATTTGTTCGAGTCCTAAGAGAAGGAAACTTTTGAACTACTCTCTCCGGGAACCATACCGTCACACTCTTAAAAACAGACACGTGCCAGATGGGTATTGCTCACTTTAGGTACTTGAGTACCTTGGGAACACGCCCACGATCGTTCGTCTGACAGCTTTTCGGCGCCATCTTATCATCGACTCCCCTCCATTCGATCTGTTGAGGATTTTAATCAACGCTCCTGATTAATTCAGTTTTCCCACCTATTTATACAAGATCTCCTCTTTGTCTTCTTCTTTACGTTTGTTCATTGTACACCAGAAAGAAAAGAAAAAACAAGAAAGCCAGAAACTTTCTCAAGAAGCTTCCATCCCGTGCATGTTTTCTCGACCCAAAAAACAAAGGAACCCTGGTCTGTTCGAGTCAGTGAGTTCTTTCTTGTAACCTCTTCTCCACTCGACGATTTCGCTACAATCACCATCACTGTGTAAGTACGCCATTTTTGTTGTTCTTTTTATAACGTGCTTGCTGTGCATGTTAGTTTACGTTCTTAGCATGATGCGATAGGAGGGTTTGAACCGATAGGTTTTTAGGCTTTCTGGATTTTCACTCTGGAAGTTCGCCTCTGGTTTATGCCCAGTTTTGTCCTTTGAATGGCGTTTCAACTTTCTGGGTTTTGAAAATTTTAGGCTATGTTCCTTGTACACCAAGTTTTTCGGGTAAAAACCCTTACTCTTGACAATTACACGAAACCCGAAAAAGCCCTTTCCTGGCTAACCGCCACCTTTCTTTCCCTTGAACTTCGGGATTTTCAAAAAAAAACATCCACGTTCTTTTTCTTCCCTGTGGAATACGCGCTCTGACTCTTTAGTGAGGGTCTTAATATTTAGTTTCTTGCCCTTAGATATCCGAGCTCATCTTATCGAGTTCGTGATCCTTGCATGCATGGCCCTCACCATTTTTTCTTTCTCGCTAGATGTCACAGAATCTGGAAAGACGGTGGGGGTCATTACGAGCAATCCCTTACGAGCCCAAATCTCCGAGCCCGGAGTCGGTCTTTGTTCGGAACCAGCGTCGGATTAAAGAGTACGAGATCGCACGCGAGCAAGAAGACATTCGAGCCCACTATCGCCGCCAGATTGACGAGGTCATCGAAAAGAAGAGAAGGGTCCTTCGGGAAGCCATCTATCCGGAGCCGAACCCCGGACCTAGGCCAGTTCCCCTCGACCCCGCGTTAAAAGTCACGGTAGCATACCACCCGGGGGAACTTCAGTTTTCCTTAATGGCGGAGCCTTCGTCTTCGCAGCCTAGGAGGGAGATGTTTGAAGCCGAGTTCTACCAGAGCTCGGTTACCACCTCCGACCAGATAACTGACATCCTGGCCCTTCATGGCCTTAGCTCGTTGGACACACTGAACTGTCGAGCTCCGACAAGGCATGAACGGAGCTGCTTCGCTCCTGGGGGCCGCGATTCCAGTGTGAAATACGCGGCCTGGAGCCAAGAACACCTAAGGGCAGGAGCTTTGTTGCCCCTGAAGTCCTTTTTCAGGGACTTCATCGATTTCGTTGGGTTGGCTCCATTCCAACTCAACACCAATTCATACAGGGTGCTGTCTGCCCTGAGGTCCTTGTTTCACGAGCAGGGGTGGACAGGACCTTCACCCCAAGAGATTTTATATCTCTTTTGCTTGAAGAGTAATCCCTCCCGAGCTCGGGGAGGAGATGGTTTTTTCTATCTTTCGAGCTACCCCAAAGAGACAAAAATCTTTGAAGATCTTCCAAACCATCCTCCTGACTTCAAGAGGGCTTTTTTCTGGACAGACGGTCTGTTCCCGTCTCGACATCGTTCGTTTAGGCGAATTCGTAAGTATTCCCGTTACTTTCTATTTTTGAGCTCGAATTTTTAGCCCTTGAATCCATGTTTAGTTGAAGTGTATCTCGCCTTTCAGCTAACTTTCAGCGTCCCACCCCTGACGAGACAATGAAGGAGCACAGAGAGAGCCTGCTCCGACTCCCTTATGGCAGGAGGTCTCTCTCATTTCTGCTACATGAGGACAAGCTTCGAGCTTGTGGCTTGTTGGGACAGGGCCAGTCGACCTCTGACTGGTCCAGTAACAAATATGAACGCTGGGAGGAAGTGCCTCTGCCCACAGGCATCCTTCCTCCGAGGAGGGAAAGGAAAGCATCTCTCCCAATTCGCTCGAGAAGTCCGCGGTCAGGGAACGAGGCAAATGCTGAAGCCTCGGGTTCGGACTCCGATGGAGGTAAAACCCTTCCTACTTCGCGAATGTGGTCTCCCACTTTATTAAAACACAGGCCCAATAGACTAGTCTCGTGCCCACAGGATAGATATCACTTCTACATATGGAGTTGGGTAGATGACTGTGTCTATAGGTTTGATAGTGGGCTCGGGAAATACGACACTATGTATACCACGGACGAGATGTGGAATGGGATAGCTGTGCAGTATGGGACCAATGATTATAGGGACCTTTCGAGGTTATCACCAACTTATAGGGAAGGCCCTCCCCCCGCCTCTTCTGAAGACGGGGGAATTTCATGGTCCCCAAGCTCGAGCTCGGGGGAAAGTTCCAGTTAGGTTTTTTCTTTCACCACTCTATATAGTGTTGGAGTAACTTGTATTTCTTTTACTGACTCACTGTGATGACTTGTGCAGGCAACATGGACTCCGACCTCGACGCCCTCATCGACAATGCGGGTGCCAAGAGGAGCAAGCGCCCCAGGGCAAGGGGACTGACAACCAGTCAGCCTGGGAAAAGCTCCAAGAGATCTAGGAAA
Source organism: Humulus lupulus (assembly GCF_963169125.1). Taxonomy (NCBI): domain Eukaryota; kingdom Viridiplantae; phylum Streptophyta; class Magnoliopsida; order Rosales; family Cannabaceae; genus Humulus; species Humulus lupulus. Next base: position 43,939,390 of record NC_084800.1, on the reverse strand, counting down.
ACGCCTCCTCCTCCCCCGCCGGCTTCGAGCTCTGCTGCTGCGTCGACTGGCCAGACTAACGTCCCCACGACGATACCACCCTCGCAGGCCGTCGTCTCTGTGGTGGCGCCGGCCTCGCAGACTGGTATCGCTACCGTGGTCGAATCCCAACCTCCTGTGGCGGGTCAAATGCCTTCTACCCAGCTCGTCAAAAGACCTTCTGCTTCCCGAGCTCAGAAGCTAACCATTTCCACCCATATGGATTCGTATGTGGTGGATAATGCCGCCGGTCCTCACGGGTCTACGCTGATCTCGGATGTAATGTCCCGGATTGGCCAGAGCTACGGCAATTTCGAGGCTCCTCAGTGGCAGTGTCTAACTGGCACTCGGGACCGCACTGTCCTGTACGAGAAGAGTATCGAGCACACTGTCGCGGTAAGTATCCTATATTCCCTTTGCTTACATTCATACTGTCTCGAGGCTAATGATGGTTTCTTCCTTTTTTCAGGCTCTTGCTTTCACTGCCCAGCTTAATTACGAGCTGAATAATGAGGTCCATTCGAGCAGGACCCTTGCCCAAGAGGAGAGGGACCTCCACCTTAGAGCGAATGATGACCTGAAGGCGGCGAACATTAAGCTCGAGGCAGTGGTTAAGGAGCGTGAGGAAATGGCCAAGGAGCTTGGGAAGATGAAAAATGAACTCGAGGAGCAAAAGAGAGATAACATCCAGCTTCGGGAGACCAATAAGAAGCTCGAGGAAGACAAGGCCGTCACCCTCGACCTCATGGAGGATATCAAAACCCGCCTTACTGCCGAGTTCAAAGAAAAGAAGGAAACGGCGGTCGACTCAGCCATGTACCGGATGTGGGCTTATAACGAAGAGCTGGACACCAGCTTTTTGGGTCCCCACGAGGCGTCGTTCCTTGAACGATGGAATGCTCGGCTCGAGAAGGAAGAGGCTGAACGACTTGAGAAAGAGAAGGCTGAGCAGCTCGAGAAGGAAAAGGCTGCTCCGGGCACCGTTTCGGAGGAAGCTCAGGAGGATAGTCATGCTATTCGTCCTGAGGGGTCCGGTGCCACTGATGCTGAGAAGGCCAAGGAGACTCATCTTCACTGAATCTGACCTCGGGGAGATCAGTTATCGGGGCTGCATCCCCTTCTGTAATTATTGTAATTTATGCCCATGGGGCTGATACAATTTCTTTAACTATTCTTTTACATGCTTTACATTTCTTGGCTCGAAATATTTTGCACATTTTTATAATTGATGAACCGGTTATGTTTATTTATGCATACAAACATAGTTTGGATTTAGGCTCGAAATTCGATGCATTCATGCATAGTTTATTCGAATTATCCGCTTCTGACCTCGTTACTTATCAAGGTCGGATATTACTTTAACCATGAACTCGAAAGTACTTATATGGTATGTAATATGAATGATTTAGTTATCTTTTTAGTCACTTTTCCTCATCCTTAGTATCTTAGCTCCGAGGTTATGAGTTCGAAACTATTTTTCTTTAAGATGTTCCAGCCTCGATCTTGACATATTTCGTGATGGGTTTAGGCTCCCATTTATCATCGATCGATAATTTGGCTGGTTTGTTCCAAACCTGTTATGCTTGCACATCTGGTTAACTCCAAACGTTTTTGGTTTTTGGTAGTTCGGTAATGTCCGAACTATCTAAGCCCGCGTACTTGGTTATTTCCAAATACTTAATGTTTTTGATAACTCGGTTAAGTCCGAACTATCTAAGCTCGCTCGGTTAAGTCCGAACTATCTAAGCTCGCGTATTTGGTTATATCCAAATACTTTTTTGTTTTTGATAACTCGGTTAAGTCCGAGCTATCTAAGCTCGCGTATTTGGTTATATCCAAATACTTTTTATATTTTTTATTTTTTAAGCTGGAGGTATGTATACCAATGATGCCCCCTTAATATCCTATGAGTGTGACCATAGGTTATTAAATTAAGAGAGATTGCAAAAATAAAAATAAATTACATGTGAAACAAAGTAGACATTTTATTTGATGAAATTCACAAAAGCAAACTAACGTGGATAGAAAATCATGGTTACAGGCAACACTTTTCCTATACTATTGATAATAAGGTCTAAGGTGTTCACCATTCCATGCTCGTGGTATGAGGCTCCCATCTAATCTCGCAAGTTTGTATACGCCAGGGCGGATGACTGATTCTATCTGGTATGGTCCTTCCCAGTTTGGTCCGAGTACTCCTGCTGCTGGATCTCGGGTTGCTAAGAATACTCGTCTCAAAATCAGGTCTCCCACTCCGAACTTTCGGTCTCGAACCCTCTTATTGAAATATCTCGTGGTCCGTTGCTGGTAAGCAGCATTTTTCAGCTGAGCCTCTTCCCTTTTTTCTTCGATCTAGTCTAGGGTTTCTTCGAGCTGAGTATGATTGGAACTTTGGTCGTAAATCTGAGTTTGAATTGTCAGAATTTCGACCTCAATGGGCAACATTGCCTCGCAGCCGTATGCTAGAGAAAACGGGGTATGCCCAGTTGATGTCCGAGTTGTAGTTCTATATCCCCAAAGGACTTGGGGTAATTCCTCAGGCCATCGTCCCTTTGCTTCTTCCAACTTTTTCTTCAAGGAACTCTTGAGAGTTTTATTAACGGCTTCGACCTGACCGTTCGCCTGAGGGTGAGCCACTGACGAAAAGCTCTTTATTATACCGTTCTTGTTACAAAAGTTGGTAAATAAGTCGCAATCAAACTGGGTTCCGTTGTCAGACACAATATTTCTTGGCACTCCATATCGGCATACGATGTTTTTTACCACGAAATCTAGGATCTTCTTCGAAGTTATGGTCGCCAATGGTTCAGCCTCCGTCCATTTTGTGAAGTAATCAACCGCGACCACAGCATACTTTACTCCTCCTTTGCCAGTTGGGAGTGAGCCTATGAGGTCGATGCCCCATACCGCAAAAGGCCATGGGGACGTCAACATGGTTAGTTCGGAAGGTGGAGCTCGGGGTATCGTGGCGAATCTCTGGCACTTGTCGCACTTTTTCACGAACTCGAAAGAATCCGTTTTAATGGTTGGCCAGAAATATCCTTGGCGTATAATCTTCTTGGATAGGCTATGCCCCCCGGTATGATCTCCGCAGAACCCTTCATGAACTTCTCTAATAATCTTCTTTGCCTCGGGGGGAGTCACACATCTGAGCAATGGCATGGAATACCCTCTTCTGTATAGCCTTCCATCCAGGATGGTGTAACGAGGAAGTTGATACATTAGTTTCCGAGCCTGACTTCGATCTTTCGGAAGAATTCCATTTTCGAGGTATTCAACGATCGGGCTCATCCAGGTCGGTTCTGTCTCGATCATGCGCACATCTTCCTTGTCTGACTCAGTAATGCTGGGTGCTGACAAGTGTTCTACGGGTACAACATTCAGCTCCTCATTTTCAGTGGAAGTGGCGAACCGGGCTAAGGCATCTGCATTTGAGTTTTGTTCTCGAGGAACCTGTTCGATCGCATAAAACTCGAAAAACTCCAACGCGGATTTTTCCTTCTCCAGATAAGCTGCCATTTTTGTGCCTCGAGCCTGGTATTCTCCCAAGATTTGATTAACTACGAGCTGGGAGTTGCTGTAGCAATGTATAGCTTTGGCCTTGAGCTCCTTTGCTATTCGTATTCCCGCAAGTAAAGCCTCGTACTCAGCTTCATTATTAGATGCTTTAAAGCCGAACCTTAATGCAGAGTGAAATTTTCTCCCTGCAGGAGTGATCAAAATAACTCCTGCCCCCGCTCCATTTTCATTTGACGACCCGTCGACGTAAAGTTTCCACAGCTCGTGGGCCGTGGTTATTACCTCGTCATCAACGATGCCGGTGCACTCCACTATGAAATCCGCCAACGCTTGTGCCTTGATGGTCGTCCTCGGATGGTAGGTGATCTCGAATTGTCCGAGTTCAACAGCCCACTTTAGGAGTCGACCAGATGCCTCTGGTTTAGACAAGATTTGTCTTAGTGGTTGATCTGTTAATACATGGATAGGATGTGCCTGAAAGTAAGGGCGGAGCTTTCGAGATGAGTGGATCAGACTGAGGGCGAGCTTCTCCATCAGTGGATACCTTGACTCTGCCCCCAGTAATCTTTTACTGATATAGTAGACGGGTTTCTGTATTCTCTCTTCCTCTCGGACGAGCACCGCGCTTATCGCGTGTTCGGAAGTTGAGAGGTACAGGAACAGTACTTCTCCCGTCTCAGGCTTTGATAAGATGGGCAGTTCGGCTAGGTGCTTTTTGAGCTCCTGAAAGGCCAGCTTGCACTCATCTGTCCATTCGAACTTCTTACTTCCTTTCAATAAGTTGAAGAATGGGAGACCGCGGTCTGTTGACTTCGAGATGAACCTGCTCAGAGCTGCCATCCTGCCAGTCAGGCTTTGAACATCTTTATGCTTCCGAGGCGAAGGCATATCGATGAGGGCCTTTATCTTGTCGGGATTAGCCTCGATTCCACGAGAATTAACAATGAAACCCAGAAATTTTCCTGAAGACACCCCAAAAGTGCACTTCTGAGGATTCAACTTCATGTTGTACTTTCTGAGCACGCCAAAGCACTCTTCGAGGTCATCAACATGGTTCTTGTTAAGTTGAGACTTTACAAGCATGTCGTCAACATAAACTTCCATGTTGTTCCCTATTTGCTCTGAGAACATCATGTTTACGAGCCGCTGGTACGTGGCTCCGGCATTCTTGAGTCCGAATGGCATGACATTGTAGCAGTAGAGCCCTTTATCTGTAATGAAGCTCGTATGCTCTTGGTCGGGGGCATGCATGGGAATCTGGTTATATCCAGAATAGGCATCCATGAACGACATCAGACCATGCCCCGCCGTGGCATCCACGAGCTGATCAATTCTCGGCAGGGGAAAACAGTCTTTCGGGCAGGCCTTGTTGAGGTCCGAGTAGTCAATGCACGTCCTCCATGTCCCATTGGGTTTCGGGACCAACACTGGATTGGCCACCCAATCAGGGTAAAAAGCGTCCCTTATAAAATTATTTGCTTTCAGCCTGTCCACCTCCTCCTTTAGTGCTTTCTTTCTGTCTTCATCCAGCTGCCTTCGTTTTTGCTGCTTTGGGGGAAAACTTTTGTCTATATTCAATGCGTGGCTCGCTACATTAGGGCTTATTCCCACCATGTCAAAGTGTGACCACGCGAAGACATCCTGGTTTTTCTTCAGAAAGCAAATTAATTGCTATTTTGATTCGTCTTGGAGGTGTTTCCCGACCTTCACTTTCTTTGAGGGATCAGCCTCCTCGAGCTGAACCTCTTCGAGCTCTGCCAAAGGTTGGAGGTCGACCTTCTCCTCAATCCTTGGATCGATCTCCTCATCAATTTTTAAAACTGTCCCATCTTTATTCTGTATGACAACGAGTGCTTGCGCGCTTGTTTGTTTCTTTCCCCTTAAGGAAATGCTGTAGCACTCCCTTCCTGCCAATTGATCTCCTTTCAATGTTCCGACCCCGCTTGGAGTTGGGAACTTAAGGGCTAGATGCCTTACAGATGAAACTGCCCCCAGCCCGACCAGGGCGGGTCTCCCGAGCAATACATTGTAGGCAGATGGTAACTCTACTACCACGAACTCCATCATCTTGGTCACCGAGACTGGATAGTCTCCCAAGGTCACAGGGAGTTCAATGGACCCCATACAGGCGGTTCCTTCTCCAGAAAAGCCGTACAAAGTGGTCGCACAAGCCTTCAGGTCACGAAGGGAGAGTCCCATTTTTTCTAGGGTTGCTTTATAAAGAATGTTAACTGAGCTCCCATTGTCTATGAGAACTCGGCGCACTCTTTTGTTGGCAAGCTGTAGGGTGATGAAGAGTGGATCATGATGAGGGAACTGGACATGGGAGGCATCCTCCTCGGTGAAGGTTATAGGCTGAGTCTCAACCCTTTGGCTTTTTGGTGCCCTTGGTTCGGGTTCATATGGAGACCCGTCCCCTGTCTTCAGCTCATTCACATATCGTTTTTTAGCATTTCTGCCCCCTCCTGCGAGATGAGGACCTCCCGAGATGGTTATTACGTCCTCTCCATCTATCGGCGGAGGCCTGTCCTCATCCCGAGATCGGGAGTTATTATTCTGCGATGCCGGAAGCGTGACTACTCTCTGGCTGGCTGTAGCCTGTCCAATATTCTGGTTTTTGACATACTGCCGGAAATAACCTCTCGAGATCAATCCTTCGATCTCATCCTTCAGCTGTCGGCATTCATCAGTTGTGTGGCCGGTGTCCCTATGAAATCGACAATACTTGCTGGAGTCCCTCTTGGACTTTTGATTCCTCATAGGGTCCGGAGGCCTGAAGGGGAGCTGGTTTTCATTAGCCAGGTATATGTTTTCCCGAGACTCGTTGAGCTCGGTATGCACTTTATATACTGAGAAATACCTTTCTCCTTTTTTCTTCTTTCCTCCATCAACCTCGGGATTATTTCCCTCGCTCTTTTTCCTCTTGGAAGGATTCTCCGAGGTAGGCTGTGTAACTACTGGGTCAACCGAGGTTGAGGCGGAGTTAATGTTTGTCGGACGTTAGTCAAAGTGGATGCTTCGGGTCTGACTCCCATCATAGCTCGGAACTGCTTCTTGAAGTCCCTAGACAATTGATCCCACGAAGTTATAGAATGTCTCTTGTACTTCTCGAACCAACTCTTGGCAGGTCCGGCCAATGATGTCGGAAACAACATACATCTGAGCTCGTAACCCACGTTACTAGCTCTCATGATAGTGTTGAATGTACTCAGGTGGCTGCATGGGTCAGTTTTTCCTTCAAACGCTGGGACGTGAGGAATCCGGAACCCTTGGGGGAACTGAGTGTTAGAAATATTGGGAGCAAACGGCTCGAGCTCCTCATCAGAGTCCTCATATCGACCGTTTCCTCTCTCATTCTTCAAAAGCCTAAAGGCCTTTTCGAGCTGATCGATCCTTTCTTGTACTGGGTCCTTAGGCGGTGTTTGGAATTGACAGTCGTTAATCGCGATCCCAGGCTCGCGTCTCCGTGAGGGATCTCTACGCCCGTTCAGATGATTCCTAAGATCCGGGTTTGTCTGATCTCCCTTTCCCCTGCTCTGATTCAGATGATTGCGCAGGTCGGGATGGCTCTTGTGATTTCCAGTATTTTTACGACCCCGGTCGTGTTTACTGACAGACCTAGTTTCCCCGGACTCATCACTGGTGAAACTCATCGATCGGTCATTTCGTGGTGGATCCTTTCTACGTCGCCTCGTCTCTGCAGTGCGAGATCGGGACGTCTGACTTCTCTCGGATGGCGCGCCTTTCCGCCCCTGGAACGTCTCCCTGTTTCCTTGTCTTTCCCCTGTACGCCCTTGATCCTGATCTCGACCAGGTTGAGCGTTTCTGCGGGGAGGTGAAGGATATCTTATGGGAGACGGAGGAAACCGTATAGGTGACGGTGGTTGTCTTCCTTGCCTCGGCCTGGAGGGTCCAGAATTTGCCCGAGATGGGCCAGTTGCGTTTGGTGCACTACCAGGAACCTGAGTCCGAGCCTCGGCAGGAGCTCGGTTGTTCTCAGTTCCTGCAGGCACTTCCACTGGTGGATTAGGCGGGACCCGAGCTCGGGTACTCCTCTGAGGCCTAGAAGGAGCAGATGGCTCTGTTGGTGCTGGAGGTTGCGCTGGCCTCCTTGTGGTAGCATTTTTTCGTGGACGCCCACGGGGCCTCCGGGGAGGAACGTGCACGTCCCTTGGAGGAGGGACTTGGTCTTCGCGCGGAAGCGGGGGCTGAGCCACCTGCGCTTCCGCGGCTATCCTAGTCAACTCCTCGTTACGTTTGTTGGCATCTGCCAGCAGCTGTTTCAGCTGCCGATTCTCCAATTCTACAATAGGGACATAACGCTCAGGGTTATAGTACATGTCCTCATCCCTTGGTTGTGGAGGTGGTCCCCGGGAATCAGAGGACCCACTCCTTTCTTCAGCGTCCGGGTTCTCCATTGGTTGTCTTCCAGGACGCCTTGGGTAATTTTCTTCAGGAGTGTTCTGATTGTTTGCAGCCATGAATCTCTCTGGGATGGATGCTTGAGGCTCTCAATGAAAGCACCAAACTATTGACGCTGTTTTTCGTCAACAGATAAAAGAAGAGAGCACGTAAACAATTAAAGACAATGGCTAAAACAAACAAACGAATCAGACACACGGTTTTTACGTGGTTCAGCAGTTAAATCTGCCTAGTCCACGAGTCTCTGTTATTAATCTCAAGATTATCTCTGAACAATTCTTTAGCATGAATTCTCCAGAGTTCTCTCAAGGATCAGAATTTCGGTCCTTTACAATGGTGCATGGCTTCTCTATTTATAGAGAAGGATGCAGAATACTATCCCACATATTTTGGGTAGTTACTCTTTTGTGAATAAAAATAAATGGCTTTAAATGCCAATAATCAGATATATAAGGAAACGTTCCCCATAGATTAAGAAACGCATAACTGACTAAATAATATCCCACGATTCTTGGGGATTTACATTAATAAATGAGGATTACATCCCATATCTACAATACTTGTAGATATTCAAAGTGATCATAGCGTATCTCCAAGGCTTCAGCATCTAAGGTTTCACGTCATTGTGCGAGCCACTGACATCTCCCGAGCTAACATTGCTTTCGAGCTAGCATATCGAGCTCAATATCCCTGCTCCGAAGTTGTTCCCGAAGATGAGGGGCTCTCAGAGCTATCTTTCGAGATCGAGATCATTTCGAGGTCAGTACATTCGAGGTCATATATCATACTCTGCCGGCTCGGTTTACAATCGTAGAGCATACCCTAACCCTCACGAGACCCTTTAATGCGAACTCAGCTTTCGAGGTCATATTTACTATGGCTCGAAATTTGGGTATAACAATTACATACTTTCATCATTTTTTTCTTCTTTTCTTTTTGTATCATTTTTTTTTCTATGCTCATCACTTTTTTTTTTCAAATCACACTCCCCCAAACTTAATATTTTCTATATATAATCAAGGAGTGTGACAAAGTGAATTTTTTTCTATTTTCTCAAAAACTTATCTCTCTCTTCTTTTTGTACAATCATACTACATTCAAATCATACTAATACCTCCCTATTTTCCATTCCACTTTCCCACAAATTATATGCTTATGATAACAAAGGAAAAGGAAAAATGATGAAGTTAGGAAATTTAGGCTCAATAGTATAATCGATAACAAAAACCAAAGCTTTAGGCTCAAAAAGGGTAACTAAGGATAAATTTTTATGGGTTAGCTAGAAAGGCTCAAACGTTTACAAAGAAAATTGCCTAAATCATCTCTACTCAATACTTCATTTAGCATTTCGTCTCAACAAATCAACTGAGCAAGTTCTAGCTTATTTCAACATCCACCATACATACCAATTCCCACAATACTTATAAACTTATATAATGTAGAGCATAAATTAAATAAAACACATATACTACACAAATGACAATACTCAGATCATCTATCAACAGGTTAAGCACACAGTCTACATATCCAAAGCATCAGTCTAACAACATCAAGGAATTAGCATATATCATCATTGAAGCCCACCTGTCTCAGTCAATAATAGTTTTGTACAGTCATCCAACATTAAAATTAAAAATAAATAAAAAAAATCAAAAGAAAAGTAAATAGTCCCCCAAACTTGAAATAAACAGTGCCCTCACTGTTTCAAACGACCTGAACTAAAAGAAAAAAATATATAAAAAAAATAAAATAAAATAACTAGAAAAAACCTGACAACCGAACAGTTACTCTTCATCATCTGAATCTGGAGGCGGCTGATATGGCTGGCGCAATTCTGAAGGGCATTGGGGAAAATCATTGAAGCCCGTATAGCGCGCAAATGCCCCACAAAAATCGGCCATGTAATTCGTCATGTGGAATTGACGATCTCGAATGTCCGCCTGACCATGCAACAACAGCTGTTGTTGTCTCTTCAACTCTTCTATGTCTTGTTGCATGGTACTATACTGTCGAGAACTAGAGCCTTCAGTAGCTCTAGAAGTAGATGGTTTCCGCCCCTTTCTCTTCGGCCTTGTGGTCTCAGGTTGCTCATCGGTCGGTGGCAAGGACAACAGACTCGGATCAACAGGCTCGTATCCCAAACCAGTGGGTCGAGGAACACCCCCATAATTCTCATCCTGATGTAACACCGATTGATGACTAATGATTGGAGACTGTTCACATACTTCATTAATGTTCATTGGGACGCCTTGATCCTTACAGAGACTGGTAATTAATGAAGCATGCCCATGACCACCAGATGTGGCCCCTCGCGCTATGTAACTGATACTCTCAGCAATAAGCCGCCCAACATTAATCGACTTGCCCGAACAGATACAATAGAGCAAGTAAAGACGTTCAGTGGTCACCTCCATTTGTTGAGTAGAAGGCATGAGAGTACTGATGACAAACCTGTTCCACAACTGCCCATATGGACTCAAACATGTAGCCCTAATTGATCTTGGAGTAATCATGTCACTCCCCATCTTGTAAGTGGAACCAGGCATCGTCATTTCCCTTAGAAGCAAATCGTAGTCCTTTTCTGCGGCCCCTGCACGATAATCATCATCCCAAGGATCATTTAGGCCGTAGAACTGGTTTATGACTTGTGGAGAGTAGCAGACCTTCTTACCCCGAACTAATACTGTGTGGTCATCCCGCTCAACAAAAGCGTTGGCATAAAACTCCCTTACCAAACTAATATTAGCCAAAAGTTTTGGCTCACATAATTGCTACCAATTCCGATTGATAATCATTTGTGGGAGTATGCCATCCAATTCAATGGGCCTAAAGTGAGACTCTACTATCACTGTTTTATTCTTTACTATCCATTCCTCGAATTTATTTTGCGCAGTGGGATTAACAAAGGTATGGGCAATATTGACATTGGCTCTTTGGACGGTAGACATGGTTTTTGCTTTCTTGGGAGCCATAGAGGAATTGAAGCACAAAAATACAAGGTATAGTCTCTGAATACACTGAGAACCCAAAATCAACTCAAAAACACATTAGAATATCCAAAATAGTCCAAAACCGTTCACTGAGGAATTTTATCAAACACCTAGTGTGCGATCAAGAAAAAGTGGCCAACACAACTCAATGAACCCCACAATCTTCCCCAACTGTATAGAATATGCTCCCAATAATAATAAAAACAGTACACAGAAGCCAATCTTGCAATAGATATCAAAAATTCGTCCAAAGCCCAAAACAACTTTAAGTTCTCCAAATTTCTCAATAAAGCATCAAACACACCAAACTGAACAATGTACCTTGAAAATCTTGGAGAATGATGATGATAAAATCGGTGGTGAATCACTGCTTTAATCGGCCCCTTGATTGCTTGATGAAGATGATTGAGAGAAGTTTTGCTTGAGAGGAAAATTGAGTGAAATTTGGGAAGGATTTGAATGAGGGTTTCGGTTCTGGAAGATGGGGTCGAATATCGCCACATGCCTGTATGTGGCGATATATCGCCACATGCAGTATACCAAAACAGCGTCTCTGACTTCCACGGCGATATTTCGCAACTTGCACCGCCGATATGTCGCCTTCTCATCCACTGATGCCGATATATCGCCATTGATAGGCGATATATCTCCTGGGACCGAAAAAAAATTCCAACTTAAAGCCAAAAATCCCCTCCAAATCGGTTGTCCAGGCGATATATCACCTGGTGTAGGCGATATATCGCCTGAACACTGTTCAAAATTCATCAACTTTTTTTTTCAACAATTTTTTTTTCACGTTTTTCACGGTTTTACTACACTAAAAGAAATTAAAAATAATAATGTCAAACGAAAACGAAAATAAATTACAAAATAATGAGGTGCCTCTCAAAAGCGCTGTCGTTAACGTCATTTAGCCGGATGCTGCTTTCCTTTCCTTCAAGAATCCACCAGAGTAATATTGACCTTCGTCTCAAGTTCTCCTCCATAGTAATGCTTCACCCGCTGTCCATTAACTTTAAACGGCGAAGAATCACCTTGTTGAATCTCCAAAGCCCCATATGGAAAAACTTTTGTAACATTGAATGGCGCCGACCATCGAGACTTTAATTTTCCCGGAAATAACTTGAGACGGGAATTGAATAGCAGCACCTTATCGCCCACTTGAAAAGTCCGATTGACAATATTATTATCATGCCATTTCTTTGTCTTCTCTTTGTAGATTCTTGCATTCTCGTAGGAATCATGACGCAATTCATCTAACTCATTCAGTTGAGCTAACCTTAATGCTTTCGAAGCGGCCGGATTGAAATTCAACTTCTTTAACGCCCACTGTGCCCTATGCTCCAATTCAAATGGCAAGTGACAAGCTTTACCATATACAAGACGGTAGGGAGGAGTACCAATTGGCGTTTTAAAAGCCGACGCATCATCAAGCTTATTCGACCAATCCTTTCTATTAACTTGCACCGTCTTCTCTAAAATCAGCTTAATCTCCCTATTTGACACTTCCGCTTGCCCATTTGACTGCGGATGATATCCCAATGCCATCTTGTGCTTAATTCCATATTTCTCCATTAAGGAATCAAAAATATTATTGGCGAAATGAGTCCCTTCATCACTTATAATCGCTCGAGGTGTGCCAAAACGAGAAAAAATATTCTTTTTCATAAACTTGACTACCACCTGAGCATCATTAGTTGAAGTAGCAACTGCTTCAACCCACTTACTTACATAATCCACCGCCAATAAAATATACAAATTACCGAACGACGGTGGGTAGGGTCCCATAAAGTCAATACCCCAAACATCGAATAATTCAACCTCCAATATATTAGTGAGAGGCATTTCATGACGTCTTGAGATATTACCTACCCTTTGACAATGATCACACCGTTTCACATAGTCATAGCCGTCTTTATACAGAGTAGGCCAATAGAATCCACATTCAAGGACCTTTGCAGCAGTCCTTGCTTCCCCAAAATGTCCACCAGTCGGCGATGCATGGCAATGAAACAAGATGTCCTTCATTTCTCTTTCCGGCACACATCTTCTGATAATCAAATCCGGACCTTGTTTAAATAAGAAAGGATCATCCCAGTAGTAGTTCTTCACATCATGATAAAACTTTTTCAATCTCTGCCCAACAAATTCCGGTGGCACTACGTTGGCTGCCAAATAATTCACATAATCCGCAAACCATGGCACAAACTCATCCTTCACTACAAATAAGTGTTCATCTGGGAAACTCTCATTAATCTCTCCTGCAGCAAGTTCTGACTTATCCCCCAACTCAAGTCTTGATAAGTGATCCGCCACCAAATTCTCTGTACCCTTCTTGTCCCGAACCTCCATATCAAACTCTTGTAAAAGAAGCACCCAACGAATAAGTCTGGGTTTAGCATCTTTCTTAGCAATAAGATGCCTGATTGCGGAATGATCAGTATACACAATAACTTTGTTCCCCATCAAATACGGCCTGAATTTGTCGAATGCATAGACAATGGCAAGAAGCTCCTTCTCAGTAGTGGCATAATTCAACTGAGCGCCATTTAGTGTTCTGCTGGCATAATAAATAGTCCAAAATACTTTGTCAACACGCTGCCCCAGAACCGCACCCACTGCAAAATCACTTGCGTCGCACATTAACTCAAACGGCTGGTCCCAATGCGGTGAAATTACTATAGGTGCCGACACCAACTTCTGCTTTAGTATCCTGAAAGCTTCAAGACACTTCTCATCAAACTCAAATGGCACCCCATTCATCAACAATGCCGAGAGTGGCTTAGAAATCCTGGAGAAGTCCTTTATAAATCTTCTGTAAAACCCCGCATGACCAAGGAAACTTCTCACTCCCTTAACTGAAACTGGAGGCGGCAAATTCTCAATAGTAGCAATCTTAGCCCTATCAACCTCAATACCGTTCTTAGACACCTTATGCCCAAGTACTATGCCTTCATTTACCATGAAATGGCATTTTTCCCAATTCAAGACTAGATTCGCCTCTTCACATCTTCTCAGCACAGCCTCCAAATTTGTCAAACAATTGTCAAAAGAAAACCCCATCACAGAGAAATCATCCATAAAGATCTCAATGCTCCGTTCCACCATATCAGAGAAGATAGCCATCATACACCGTTGAAAAGTGGCAGGGGCATTGCACAGACCAAACGGCATACGACGGAATGCAAAAGTACCATATGGGCAGGTGAAGGTCGTCTTTTCTTGATCCTCAGGAGCAATGGCTATTTGATGGTACCCTGAATAGCCATCCAGAAAGCAGTAATACTGATGTCCAACCAATCTATCTAACATCTGATCAAGGAATGGTAGTGGAAAGTGATCTTTTCTGGTTGCTTTATTCAGTTTACGATAATCTATACAAATCCTCCAACCAGTTACAGTACGCGTCGGGATAAGTTCGTTATTGTCGTTTTTCACCACTGTAATCCCTCCTTTCTTAGGGACTACCTGAACTGGACTCACCCAACTACTGTCAGAAATAGGATAGATCACCCCAGAATCTAACCACTTCAAGATCTCCTTCCTTACCACCTCTTTCATTGCTGGATTCAATCGACGTTGTGCTTCAATAGAGGGCTTACTGTCATCTTCCATCAAGATCTTGTGCATAACTGTGGATGGACTTATCCCCTGAATATCTGCCAACGTCCATCCAATTGCCAACTTATGAGTTCTCAACACCCTTAACAATTTTTCCATCTCCTCATTAGAAAGAGAAGATGGCACAATAACTGGTAAAGTCTCCTTCTCACCCAGGAAAACATAGCGAAGATGTGCAGGCAATGATTTCAATTCCAGCTCTGGAGGTTTCTGAACTGATGGTAATGGTCTCTCAGGTCCTTGGCCCAAATCTTCATATTTTCGATTATAAATTGGCCCTTTAGAATTCAACCACTGTACACACTCTTGGACCTCACTGTCTGACTCAGCATCTAAATCCCCAATTGTCAAGCTCTTCTGAAGTGAATCCTCTGTAAGATTAATTTCAGCCACCGCTTTCTCTACCAGGTCAACTCTGAAACAGTTGTCATTGACATTTGCAAACTTTAAGGCCTTAAACACGTTGAATACCACTTCTTCACCCTGAACTCGCAGTGTCAACTCACCTTTTTGAACATCAATCAAAGCCTGCCCCGTAGCTAAAAATGGCCTGCCCAGAATGATTGGTACATCCATATCCTCCTCCATATCCAGAACTATGAAATCTGCCGGAAAAATGAACTTATCCACCTTCACAAGAACATCCTCTATGATTCCTCTGGGGTGTTTCACTGATCGATCTGCTAATTGTAGAGTGACTGTTGTAGGACTAGCCTCCCCCAAAATGTCCACCAGTCGGCGATGCATGGCAATGAAACAAGATGTCCTTCATTTCTGATAGAAGTTATTGATTTCTCCCCTCAACTTCGCAGCTTTTGCAGGAGGAAAGAACTTTGAGAGAAACTTCTGAGCTAGTTCCTCCCATGTGTTGATTGAGTTGGCCTGTAGAGAAATAAGCCAACTTTTTGCCCTGTCCCTTAGTGAAAAAGGGAACAATCTCAACCTTATTGCATCATCGCTCACCCCATTAAACTTAAACGTTGCACATAGCTCAAGGAAATTCACTATGTGCAAGTTAGGATCCTCATTGGGGAGACCACCAAACTGAACAGAAGTCTGGACCATTTGTATCATCGCCGGCTTAATCTCAAAGTTATTGGCAGTAATAGTAGGCGGCCTAATGCACGAGTGTACTCCTGTGACAGCGGGGAGCACATAATCTCTTAATGCTCGCACATTTTGGTCCTGAGCGATATGATTCTGACCATCATTGTTGTTAACCCCGTCTCTTTGGTTGGCAGCCATTGATACTTCCAACCTCTTTTTCCTTCTGTTTTGTCTGCAGTATCTTTCGATTTCAGGATTAACAGGAACAAGATTTGCAGATCCTTCACGTCTCATACAAAAGATTCACCTATTAAAACAGAATGCGACAACTTGGATTAGTTCAAATAATAAAAACAGCCAAATTAGAATAAAAATTAACTATTTTGATATTAATAGAATATCAATTCCCCAGCAACGGCGCCAAAAACTTGTTGCGAATTTTTACTACTGCGCAAGTATACGCAATCGAATAAACAAGTAATAGTAGTGGAAATATATTATCGTTCCGTCAGGGAATTGATCTAATAATTACCAATAGCAAACTTTTATTTCTATTTGACTAATGAAATTTTAATGACAATTAACAATGATCAATAAACTAAGAAAACACAATTTAATTAACGAAATTTAATATGAGCGAAAGATTAGAGTATTCTAATTTCATCAACCTTCAATTCTATTCAATCAATAATACAACTAATATGTTTCTGTGATCTATGGTTATAGCAAGTTTACTAATGACAATTCTATTCTCTCTCAAGATATAAAATATTCAGTTTACCTGCGAATTTTCTACATGTCTGTGATAAATTCTACACATAAACCGCATTAAGAACAAAAACCTAATTGCTACACAAACCAATTTGATACTTTCGTTCTAAATTGAAATCTATGTCTATTGTCTAAAGCTATTCCAATTCTCACTTTTCAGATATTGAATTAAAACCAATAATCATGCAACAGATGGCCAATCAATTACAAGCATTAAACATAAGAACAATAGATAACCATAAATTCAAAGATTCATAGAAATTGCATTAAAGACGAATAGAATATCCAGTGACTACATTAAAATACTCTAAATACGAATTTAGTTCATAATATTAAACTTCATCATCCAATCTAAAATTCAAAAACATAAAAATAAACACAAACGAAATAAACGTGGATTCTTCTCTGTTTCTTTCCTTTTGCCGTCAGAATGCTTCCCCCCTCTCTGTCCTTTTTGATCTTCCTTTTATTCTTTTTACAAAAATCCCAAAAACCTACGAATTTCCATGAAAATTTCCAAAAATGCCCTCGTGCCGATATATCGCCCAAGACAGGCGATATATCGCCTGGCGAATGTTCTCGATAAAAACGCAAGTTTCTGATGTCGTTTCTGCAAAGCCAAAATTTGGAATTTCCTTCTTATGCCGATATATCGCCCAAGACAGGCGATATATCGCCTGTACCATATTTCCACATATTGGCCAATTTTCGGCTACTAAAACCAACATTTATCCAAATTCTCGAACAAATCAGAATTATAACGACAAACTGCACAAGTTCACCAAACAGATTAAATATAAACTTTATCTTGAGAAAATGTAACGACCCACTAATCTAGACTAATTGGACCATTATCGAAACTATACATAAAAACTTACATTTTACGAAAATACCATAATTTATTGAGTAACTTGAAAATAAGAGTTATTTACAAAGAAACAGAATACTAAGAAGGATTTTGGGATCCCATTGTCTTTAAAAACAAAAGATGATTTAAAAATAAAAGACATTACATAATAATGCGGAAAATACACATAAAACCATAAAAACATAAAAGGAGACTATATCCTCGAATCGAATAACGCTCGGCCCCTTGACTCCATTCATCATCGATACACATCCTCCAAGCGTCACGAATCTTACCGCCTCTTAAACTTATTTTCCTGCACATAAACAGAAAGGAGTGAGCCTAATGCCCAGTAAGGAAAATCTAACACAAAGTCACATACATAATTTCATAAGAAAACATAAAGACTTAACATAATACATATAACATACACTTATTATAATGGCCATTATTACTTGGGGTCCCATAGACTAAACAAGCATATGCCCATGGGGTTAATGGGGTCCTACTAGCTAAGTAGGTCATATGCCCATAACCCATTTGGGGTCTTGTTAGTCATATGGGTCATATGCCCAAGCCTACATACACATATACATATCATAACACTTTTAATAACATAAACATATAGATAACATATAACATATTAATTCTAGCCTATTTTTCCTTACCAAAGTTACCGAGATTATGGACTGAGTTGGGATTGTTGGAACACTCCTAAAACCATAAGAAAGAGTGAGTCTAAGAAAGGAGATGAAATGAAAGAGATGGAAAAACTAAACCATAGAAAACATACTTACCGACTTATATGCTTAAAAGCTTGGATTCCCTAACCAAAATAAGAATAAGGTTAGGGGACTGAGTAGAAGGTTTTGAGAAAGGAAATAACATAAAAATACAGAAAAGAACTAGAGTTTTGGGTTTACCTCAAAGATTGCAAGATCAATCTAACCTTCACCGAAATACTATAGAACTCACTTCCCAAAGTGTTTGATAAGCTTATGATGTTTAAGCTTATAGTTTTTTTTCCCAAACCAAGTGTTTACACTCTCACACTCACTTAACACTAGCAGCCTCTGAACTTAGAGCAAATGGTGAATAATGGCTGGGTACTAGGTCCTATTTATAGAGTTTGGGAATGAAAATATCTTGATTTTACTTGAATAAAAATAATGGCTTTTTAAGTGAAAATCATTTGAATAATCGTTCAGCAGAGGCTGAAGACTCGTTCAGAAGATGCTGGACTGTTGAAGGAGTTTGAATGGCTGAAGGGAAAAGAATTCAAATGAATTTGAAAACATGCTGGTGGAGGCGATATATCGCCCCCCTATAGGCGATATATCGCCTGGACCTTTGTTCCCGAGGCGACCGTGCATCGATTCGTGTTTTCCGTATCTACGTGATGCGACATATCGCCCCCTATAGCTGCGATATATCGGCATACGCAGAATATTTAAACACGAATTTACACATTTTTAGCTAAGTTTGAATGAACTAAACAGCCTTGACTAAGCCCTCAACGTGCTCAAAGCTGCTGACTGACCCTATACATTCAAACTTTTACCCTTATTTAATTTAATCCTCAAAAATACTTAATCCTTAATTACCATTCAAAACATGTGCTTAAAGTCCTATTGGTTGATGTCTAAACCTTATAATATACTAATATAATCCTTAATATCAGTCACATTAATCAAACCTTAGGTTATACTTAATATTCTTAAACTATAGGTTAAACTTAGAAAATCTATAAGTACTACTATGAGTGTCCAAATAACTCCCGGTCTGAACCAAAAATCCAAAGTAACAATGATAACACTAAACATACTATAATACTACTAAACAATTAGCTAAGTAAAGTTCTTGGACTCTACAGAAAAACAACCAAATCAATCTGAAAATGTTATCAATAAGCGTATATTTTGTACGCTTATCAGTGAACATCAATAAGAGCTTGGCCTATGGCTAGAAATGGCCTACCAAGAATAATTGGGACATCTGTGTCCTCCTCCATGTCTAGAACAATAAAGTCAGATGGAAATATGAACTTATCCACCTTCACAAGAACATCCTCAATGATACCTCGTGGATGTGTTAACGATCGATCTGCGAGCTGTAAAGTGATAGTTGTTGGTTTTGCCTCCCCCAAACCAAGTCTTTTAAACACAGATAAGGGCATCAGATTGATACTTGCCCCCAGATCACATAAGGCGTGCTTACATTCAAACTTTCCAATGGTGCAAGGTATGGTGAAACTCCCCGGATCTCGCAGCTTTTGGGGTAATTTCCTTTGTAAAATAGCACTGCACTCTTCAGTGAGCGCTACAGTCTCATAGTCCTCCATTCTCCTTTTCTTTGACAGAATCTCCTTCATGAACTTAACATAACTGGGCATCTGCTCCAAGGCCTCAGCAAAAGGAATGTTTATTTGCAGCTTTTTAAACACCTCAAGAAACTTAGACAACTGTTTATCAAGTGTAGTCTTTCTAAGCCTCTGAGGGTATGGAACTCTAACTGGCTGCTCAATAACAACTGGCGGACTCTGTTCTGACTGGCGATGGTCTTCAGTAACCCTTTTTGAATCAGACTGTTCACCCATCCCTTTATTATGAACCACTGCCTGTGGAGATCTAGGCTGCGTAGTTTGCTTCCCACTCCTCAGAGTAATTGCCTGTACTTGCTCCTTGGGGTTTACTTCAGTATTACTAGGCAAGTTTCCCTGGGGTCTGTTATTCAGCATATTGGCCAACTGCCCAACCTGTGTCTCAAGGTTCCGAATAGAGGATCTGGTCTCAGTCATAAATTGAGTCTGAGTATTAGTAAGAGTCAACAAGGCAGCTTGCAGTTCATTAGGCCTCTCAGGTTGAGGCATTGATTGTTGAGGCCTAAACTGTTGTGATGATGAAGCTTGATTCATAGGTGGCTGAGGCATGTTATTCTGAAATTGGCCCTGAAACTGAGGTTGTTGGCCTTGATTATTCTTCCACGAAAAATTGGGATGATTTCGCCACCCAGGATTGTAGTTGTTGGAAAATGGATTATTGAGTGGCCTTTGAAAGTTTCCCACCACTTGAACTTAGGCATGATCCATTGAGGTGTTATTATTTATACAGATAGGGCACTGATCGACAGAATGAGCACCACCACACATTTCACACCTCACCGCCAGCTGAACCGCATTAGCAGATACACTGCTCTGTTGTAACTGCTTGTTCAGAGAGGCTACTTGCGCTGTTAGAGCAGTGATTGCATCCAGCTCATGCACCCCAGCTACCTTTCTGACTCCAGATGATCTTTCCTCAGACCATTGATGGTTGTTTGTAGCCATGTCCTCTAACAGCTCATAAGCTCCAGTTGCGCTCTTGCTCATAAAAGTGCCACCTGTTGTAGCATCAATAATAGTTCTGGTTGTTGGACATAAACCATTGTAGAAATTCTGTACTAGCATCCACTGTTCAATGCCATGATGAGGACATCTTCTCAGGAGTTCCTTAAACCATTCCCAAGCTTCATACAGTGACTCTCCGTCATTCTGGCAAAAGTTATTTATCTCTCCCCTCAATTTAGCAGCCTTGGACGGAGGGAAGAATTTGGATAAAAATTTCTGAGCTAGATCTTGCCAGGTGACAATACAGTTTGGCTGCAGAGAGTTCAGCCAACTTTTAGCTCTGTCCCTTAGAGAAAATGGGAAGAGCCTAAGCTTGATTGCGTCATCACTCACCCCATTATATTTAAAGGTTCCACACAACTCCAGAAAGTTGGACAAATGGGTGTGAGGATCTTCAGAGGGCAACCCATTGAATTGCACAGAGGACTGCACCATTTGTAAAATAGCAGGCTTGATTTCGAAGTTGTTGGCCTCTACAGCTGGTGGGCATATACTATTTTGTACTCCCGTCAGAGTGGGTAGCACATAATCTTTCAGGCTCCTCTCAACATTGGTCTGATCCTGAACCCCTTGTACAACTCCTGGATTTAGAACATTCCTGCCATCCCCGTCATTCTGTGCCATCTTCACAGAATTCTGGGCCTCTCTCTTGCTCTTTCTGATTTGATTGCAAGACTTTTCAATCTCGGGATTCAGAGGAACAAGTGTGGCTTTTCCTTTTCTGCCACACATATACCAAAATTCACCTGAGATAGAAAAATTAAGCAACTAAACAGATTAAAAACAAGATAAATTAAAATCAAATTAGAATAAAAATTAATTAGACTGATATTGATAATTATTTTCAGTCCCCAGCAACGGCGCCAAAAACTTGTTGCGAAAATTTATAGCTATGCAAGTGCACACAGTCGCAATTCGTAATAAAAATGGTAAAAACCAAGTATCGTCATCAAGGACTGATTTATCAATTACCAATCAATTAATCCTTTAATTCAATTTGATTAAACAATTATCAGAGATTTTAAACTAAGAAAAATATTAACGAAGCGCAATGAAGAATTAAACAAATTAACAAAGAAAATACAATTAGGACAATTATGATTCTCTATTTTTCCACCCTGTTATTTCCTAATGCAAGCATCTATATCCCCTTCTCCCTATTCAAGAATAAGTTGCAACAACAATTCATAATCTGGTCAAGACTTATGAAATTCAATCTAAATGACAACTTCCTATATTTCTATGGTAAGTTGAATCATGTAGAGGGCATTAGCCACGCAACTCAGAAAATAAGCAAATAATCTAGATACTTTCGTTCTAAATTAAATTTGCATCCAAACAATCAAAGCATATCACTTTCCTTGATCAGATGTTAGATAGATTGGCTGGACATCAATATTACTGCTTTTTGGATGGTTATTCAGGGTACCATCAAATAGCCATTGCGCCTGAGGATCAAGAAAAGACGACTTTCACCTGCCCATATGGTACTTTTGCATTCTGTAGTATGCCGTTTGGTCTGTGCAATGCCCCTGCCACTTTTCAACGGTGTATGATGGCTATTTTCTCTAATATGGTGGAACGGAGCATTGAGATCTTTATGGATGATTTCTCTATGATGGGGTCTTCTTTTGACAATTTTTTAATGAATTTGGAGGCTGTGCTGAGAAGATGTGAAGAGGCAAATCTAGTCTTGAATTGGGAAAAATGCCATTTCATGGTAAATGAAGGCATAGTACTTGGGCATAAGGTGTCTAAGAACGGTATTGAGGTTGATAGGGCTAAGATTGCTACTATTGAGAATTTGCCGCCTCCAGTTTCAGTTAAGGGAGTGAGAAGTTTCCTTGGTCATGCGGGGTTTTACAGAAGATTTATAAAGGACTTCTCCAGGATTTCTTTGCCACTCTCGGCATTGTTGATGAATGGGGTGCCATTTGAGTTTGATGAGAAGTGTCTTGAAGCTTTCAGGATACTAAAGCAGAAATTGGTGTCGGCACCTATAGTAATTTCACCGGATTGGGACCAGCCATTTGAGTTAATGTGCGACGCAAGTGATTTTGCAGTGGGTGCGGTTCTGGGGCAGCGTGTTGACAAAGTATTTCAGACTATTTATTATGCCAACAGAACACTAAATGGCGCTCAGTTGAACTATGCCATCACTGAGAAAGAGCTTTTTGCCATTGTCTATGCATTCGATAAATTCAGGCCGTATTTGATGGGGAACAAAGTTATTGTGTATATTGATCATTCCGCAATCAGGCATCTTATTGCTAAGAAAGATGCTAAACCTAGACTTATTCGTTGGGTACTTCTTTTACAAGAGTTTGATATGGAGGTTCGGGATAAGAAGGGTACAGAGAATTTGGTGGCGGATCACTTATCAAGACTTGAGTTGGGGGATAAGTCAGAACTTGATGCAGGAGAGATTAATGAGAGTTTCCCAGATGAACAATTATTTGCAGTGGAGGATGAGTTGGTGCCATGGTTTGCGGATTATGTGAATTATTTGGCGGAAAAACGTAGTGCCACCAGAATTTGTTGGGCAGAGATTGAAAAAGTTTTATCATGATGTGAAGAACTACTACTGGGATGATCCTTTCTTATTTAAACAGTGCCCGGATTTGATTATCAGAAGATGTGTGCCTGAAAGAGAAATGAAGGACATCTTGTTTCATTGCCATGCATCGCCTACTGGTGGACATTTTGGGGGAGCAAGGACTGCTGCAAAGGTCCTTGAATGTGGATTTTATTGGCCTACTCTGTATAAAGACAGCTATGACTATGTGAAACGGTGTGATCGTTGTCAAAGGGTAGGTAATTTCTCAAGACGTCATGAAATGCCTCTCACTAATATATTGGAGGTTGAATTATTCGATGTTTGGGGTATTGACTTTATGGGACCCTATCCACCGTCATTCGGTAATTTGTATATTTTGTTGGCGGTGGATTATGTAAGTAAGTGGGTTGAAGCAGTTGCTACTTCAACTAATGATGCTCAGGTGGTAGTCAAGTTTCTGAAAAAGAATATTTTCTCTCATTTTGGCACACCTCGAGCGATTATAAGTGATGAAGGGACTCATTTCGCCAATAAGATTTTTGATTCTTTAATGGAGAAGTATGGAATTAAACACAAGATGGCATTGGGATATCATCCACAGTCAAATGGGCAAGCGGAAGTGTCAAATCGGGAGATTAAGCTGATTTTAGAGAAGTCGGTGCACGTTAATAGAAAAGATTGGTCGAATAAGCTTGATGATGCGTTATGGGCTTATCGGACAGCTTTTAAAACACCAATTGGTACTTCTTCCTACCGTCTTGTATATGGTAAAGCTTGTCACTTGCCATTTGAATTGGAGCATAGGGCACAGTGGGCATTAAAGAAGTTGAATTTCAATCCGGTCGCTTCGAAAGCATTAAGGCTAGCTCAACTGAATGAGTTAGATGAATTATGCCATGATTCCTACGAGAATGCAAGAATCTACAAAGAGAAGACAAAGAAATGGCATGACAATAATATTGTCAATCGGACTTTTCAAGTGGGCGATAAGGTGCTGCTATTCAATTCCCGTCTAAAGTTATTTCCGGGAAAATTAAAGTCTCGATGGTCGGGGCCATTCAATGTTACAAAAGTTTTTCCATACGGGGCTTTGGAGATTCAACAAGGTGATTCTTCGCCATTTAAAGTTAATGGACAGTGGGTGAAGCATTACTATGGAGGCGAAATTGAGACGAAGGTCAATATTACACTGGTGGATTCTTGAAGGCAAGAAAAGCAGCGTCCGGCTAAATGACGTTAACGACAGCGCTTTTGAGAGGCACCTCATTATTTTGTAATTTATTTGTGTTTTTGTTTTCGTTTGACATTATAGTTTTTATTTCTTTTAGTGTAGCAAAATCGTGAAAAAACGTGAAAAAAAAAATGTTGAAAAAGTTGATGAATTTGAACAGTGTTTAGGCAATATATTGCCTACACCAGGAGATATATCGCCTGGACAACCGATTCAGAGGGGATTTTTGGTTTTAAAGTTGGAATTTTTTTTCGGTCCCAGGAGATATATCGCCTATAAATGGCGATATATCGGCTATAGGAAAATAGGAGGCGACATATCGGCAGTGGAAGTGGCAAAATATCACCATTCAAGTCAGAGACATCGTTTTTTTTATACTTCTTGTGGCGATATATCGCCACATATAGGCGATATATCGCCTGGTTGATTTTTTTGAAAATAAAAATGCACGTGGGGAGCACATGACCCATTTATCTCAGTTCTTTTTCCCCAACATAAACCCCAAATTCGATCCCTTTCATAGAACCGAAACACTCCACATATTCCTTTCTTCTCAAATTTTTCCTCTCAACAAAACTTCTCTCAAGCATCACCATCATCAAGCATAAGGGGCCGAATATTGCTGTGATTCACCACCACTATCATCATCATTTTCAAGTTTTCAAGGTACTTTGCTGAGTTTGTATGTGTTTAAAGATATATTGAGGAATTTGAGAACTTAGGTTTTGTGTTGGGCATTGGATGAAATTTTAGAATCTATTGCAAGATTGGCTTGTGTGTTCTGTTGTTATTATATTGGGAGCATATTCTATACAGTTGGGGAAGATTGTGGGTTGTTTGAGTATTGTTGGCCACTTTTTCTTGATTGCACACTAGGTGTTCGACAAAAGTACTCAGTGAACGGTTTTGGACTATTTTGGACATTCTTGTGTGTTTCTGAGTTGAATTGGGGTTATTAGTGTGTTCAGAGACTATTCCTTGTGTTCTTGAGATTCAACTACTCCATGGCTCCAAAGAAAGCAAAGACCATGTCCATCGTCCAACGAGCCAATGTAACTATTGCCCATACCTTTGTTAGCCCCACTGCACAAAATAAATTCGAGGAATGGATAGTTAAAAATAAGACACTGATTGTGGAGTCTCACTTTAGGCCGAGTGAATTGGATGCCATACTCCCACAGATGATTATAAATAGGAATTGTAAGCAGTTGTGTGAGCCAAAACTTTTGGCTAATATCAGTTTGGTAAGGGAGTTTTATGCCAACGCTTTTGTCGAGCGGGATGATCACACAGTGTTAGTTCGGGGTAAGAAGGTTTGCTATTCTCCGCAAGTAATCAATAGGTTGTACGGCCTAAATGATCCTTGGGATGACGATTATCGCACAGGAGCCGCAGAAAAGGACCATGATTTGCTCTTAAGGGAAATGACGAAGCCCGGTTCTACTTACAAAATGGGGAGTGACATGGTTACTCCAAGATCAATCAGGGCTACATGTTTGAGTCCATATGGGAGGTTGTGGAACAGGTTCGTCATTAGTACTCTCATGCCTTCCACTCAACAAATGGAAGTGACTACTGAACGTCTCTACTTGCTCTATTGTATTTGTTCTGGCAAGTCCATCAATGTTGGGAGGCTCATTTCAGAGAGTATCAGTTACATTGCGCGAGGGGCCACATCTGGTGGTCATGGACATGCTTCATTAATTACCAGTCTATGTAAGGATCAAGGCGTGCCAATGAATGTTAATGAAGTCTGTGAATAGTCTCCAATAATTAGTCATCAATCAGTGTTGCATCAGGATGAGAATTATGGGGGTGTTCCTCGACCCACTGGTTTGGGATATGATCCTGTTGATCCGAGTCTGTTGTCCTTGCCACCGACCGATGAACAGCCTGAGACCACAAGGCCGAAGAGAAAGGGGCGAAAACCATCTACTTCTAGAGCTACTGAAGGCTCTAGTTCTCGGCAGTATAGTACCATGCAACAAGACATTGAAGAGTTGAAGAGACAACAACAGCTGTTGTTGCATGGTCAGGCGGATATTCGAGATCGTCAATTCCACATGACGAATTACATGGCTGATTTTTGTGGGGCATTTGCGCGCTATACAGGATTCAATGATTTTCCTCAATGTCCTCCAGAATTACGCCAGCCATATCAGCCGCCTCCAGATTCTGACGATGGAGAGTAACTGTTCGGTTGTCTGGTTTTTTCTAGTTATTTTATTTTTTTTTTTATTTTTTTATTTTTCTTTTAGTTCAGGTCCTTTGGATTTTGTGAAACAGTGAGGGCACTGTTTATTTTAAGTTTGGGGGACTATTTACTTTTCTTTTGATTTTTTTTATTTTTAATTTTAATGTTGGATGATTGTACGAAACTATTATTGACTAAGACAGGTGGGCTTCAATGATGAATTATGCTAATTCTTTGATGTTGTTAGACTGATGCTTTGGATATGTAGACTGTGTGCTTAACCTGTTGATAATTGATCTGAGTATTGTCATTTGTGTATTATATGTGTTTTATTTAATTTATGCTCTACATTATATAAGTTTATAAGTATTGTGGGAATTGGTATGTATGGTGGATGTTGAAATAACCTAGAACTTGCTCAGTTGATTTGTTGAGACGAAATGCTAAATGAAGTATTGAGTAAAGATGATTTAGGCAATTTTCTTTGGTAAACATTTGAGCCTTTCCAGCTAACCCATAAAAATTTATCCTTAGTTACCCTTTTTGAGCCTAAAGCTTTGGTTTTTGTTCTTGATTATACTATTGAGCCTAAATTTCCTAACTTCATTATTTTTCCTTTTCCTTTGTTATCATAAGCATATAATTTGTGGGAAAGTAGAATGGAAAATAGTGAGGTATTGGTATGATTTGGATATGTAGTATGATTGTACAAAAAGATGAGAGAGAGAAGTTTTTGAGAAAATAAAAAAAAAATATCACTTGGTCACACTTCTTGATTATATATAGAAAATATTAAGTTTGGGGGAGTGTGATTTGAAAAAAAAAAAAGTGATAAGTATAGAAAAAAAATGATACAAAAAGAAAAGAAGAAAATGATGAAAGTGTTGTAATCTCTCTCTCTAATTGTATAAAAGGGTGATTTTTGGTGTGATGAAGAGGAAGTTGGCTGGTTTTGAGGTTTATATGCTTATGGTAATTTTGAGCCTAAATGACTATTCATCTACCTTTATGTAACGCCCTGGTTGCCCCAGAACAGTTACGGTGGACCGGAAATTTGACTCGCTACCCGAGTCCTTTGGTCAAAAACGTGCTCTAAGTGTAATTAACAGGTTAAGGTATGAAACCAGTAAAAAGGAAATGGAGATTCTCATTACAAACTGCTCTGCAGAGCTAAACAAAATGTTTACAAGTTGTCCTCAGTACAAAATGGTCACTACTATTTAAAATTTACAATCCCGCCGACCTAAGCGGCAAAACAGGGTAAACCCCCTAGTTCCTCTGAGAACTCCTTGGCCGTGGTGGTCAAGCAGCCGCATATGTACACAACACCACATCAGCTCTCCACTCAAGGCTAGGTGAGCTTTTCTTTCCCTTTACCTGCACCACATAGCACCCATGAGCCAAAGCCCAACAAGAAAACATAACACTTTTCAATAGCATTATCAAATGATTATCATTATAATCATACTGAGCATAAAGCTTTCAAACAAGTGAGTGAATATCACTTCAGGTTCTGATAAACCATACTGAGTGACTGACAAGCAAGTCACCAATTCAAATGGAAGAATGGCTGCTAGGTAAGTCACTAGCCTTCAACAGGTTCTGATAAACCATACTGAGTGACTGTCAAGCATGTCACTGTTTCAAGTGGGAGAGTGGCTGCTAGGTAAGCCACTAGCCTCCAAGCGCTTATTTCATTCATCGACCCTCGGGGTCGGACTGGCATTAATGCTCTTTGAGTCATTCAATGCTAATCATCGATTAGATCTAATCTTGTTGGCTTGCGTTAACACGCTAAGGCCGTCCTGACTAATGAGCCAGCTCAACATGACCAGTGCCCAATACCACTGCCGAACCTGACTAATAAGTCGCAGCTTCACAGTTGATACTAGCACCTTTGCCAAATCTGACTAATGAGTCAGTACCATGCGCAAGTGAGAAACATATGCTAAACATTCTTTATTCAATCCAAGTCCATATTAACACAACCAACATGCCTCATGAATATCCATGCATGTCACACTTGGGGTGCATTTTTCTTACCTCTGGTTCGAGCTAGAATGAGTAAAAGAACGACCCTTGAGAATGATCAACCTTTAGATTCCTTAGCGGTTACCTAATCATAACCAATTATAATCCATTAATAAAATAAATATATAAATGGTTCACAATCTAAAATCACACTCCCGGGATCAATCCCCCACTCTCGGGATTCTTAAAATACTCAAACGGGGCAAAGGAACCAAACCCCGAACCTTAAGGATCATTCTGAGCCCTAAAATGTGTTTGCTGAAAAATGGACTAGCGATGCAGCCCCATCAGATGGCGCTGCAGCCCTGTGAGTGGCGCTGCAGCCCTAATAAATGGCGCTGCAGCCCTATTTCCAAGTCAGAGAGCCCATCTCTGAGCCCTGAATAGCGCCGCTGCGCCCTAAGTGGCGCTGCTGCGCCAATAACAGACCAGAAACTTCCTGGTTCATCTTCTTTGCGATTTCTCTTGAAACCAAACCCTCCAAACCAATCCAAAACCTTACCAAACACCCAATTCAACCCCTAAACCTCATCTACATCATACCCTCATCAAAACCCAATCAATCTTACACAAAAACTCCCATTGATTCCTACTATCCACACCAAAACTATAAGCTGAAAACTATAAAGTAAAACAGAGTATGGCTTGTTTTTCATGGATGAATTCTTACCTCAAATGGAATTAAAGTCCTTTTCAATGGATGGGCCAAGTCTACAACCTCCAAGCTTTGATTTCCTAGCTTGTATCTTCAAATTGGGACCAAAAACTTCAAAGGAAGAGAGAGAGAAATGGATGTACGGGAAGGGTAATTCTTGCTCTGTTCTGTACGGTTTCTACAGCCATCCAAACTTCATATATATCCAAAACCCAAATGACCAAAATACCCCTAGGTCTTTAAAAGTTTATAAAGCCTTCCCAAGGGCAAAGTTGGTACTTCCGAACCTATACCGTTAATCATAATTAACGCTTCCCAATTCCTGCTATTCTCAAAATTCCCAAACACCAATAATTCATGTCCCGTTACCCTTTTTACTCCCGGCAACGTTCTAATCATTAAAACATCTCGAGACTCACCCCGAGCCTCGAACTTAATCCCGTTATGACTAAACCGCTACTTTAACACTTAAAGATCGTCTCATGCCGAATAGCTCGAACAAATCCACATTACAATGTGGCCTTAAAACATATCACCAACATACGAACAAATAAACAATTTACCCTCAACGGCCAAGTTAACATCACACCCCTATAATTAAGAATATGGACTCACATGCATGCATTTCACATCATACCACAATATAATCAACATATACATGCATTTTATCAATTATTAACACAATTAAGCAAGTATGGTCCTCCCGGCCTACTATTCACACCGTTAAACACATCGAAGAATTCGGGGCATTACACTTTACCTGAGCCTAATGTTATGAGCCTATAAAAGTCCTTTTGATCTACTTGATACATATTTTATATTAGTGGAGACAAGTTAATTGAGCAAGTTTATGGTGAATTTTGATGGGTTTGAGGTATGAATGAGTGTTGATACTTGTAAAATTATGTTTTGTACGGTATTTGTTAAATGAAGTATGTATTTGCATGAATGACAGTATTTTGAGAAATTATTGATATGTTGAAATTCTAGTCACATGATCTGAAGCATTGGTTGAGCGATTGAAGAAGAATTGGAATTTTTGAGAAAATTTATGCCCCTATTCTAAGTTTAAATTTTTCTGTGAAGTTAAGTCATCCAATAGTTTTTTTTAGTTTTGGATTGTTTCTTTGTTCATTCTTTTGTTTGCTTGAGGACAAGCAATCAATCAAGTTTGGGGGTGTGATAAGCGTACAAAATATACGCTTATTTATAACATTTTCAGATTGATTTGGTTGTTTTTCTCAAGAGAAAGTTTCTATTTAATCTGTTTGGTGAACTTGTGCAGTTTGTCGTTATAATTCTGATTTGTTCGAGAATTTGGATAAATGTTTGTTTTAGTAGCCGAAAATTGGCTAATATTGGGAAATATGGTACAGGCGATATATCGCCTGTCTTGGGCGATATATCGCCGCTTGTGGAATTCCAAATTTTGGCTTATTGGAACGACATCATAAACTCGCGTTTTTATCGAGAACATTCAACAGGCGATATATCGCAGCATCATAGGCGATATATCGGCACAAGGGCATTTTTGGAAATTTTTATGGAAATTTTTAGGTTTTTGGATTTTTGTAAAAAGAATAAAAAGAAGATCGAAAAGTAGAAAGAAAAAAGGAAGCATTCTGACGGCAGAGGGAAAGAAACAGAGAAGAATCCACATTTATTTTGTTTGTGTTTGTTTATGCTTTTGAATTTTAGATTGTGTGATGAAGTTTAATATTATGAACTAATTTCGTATTTAGAGTATTTTAATGTAGTCACTGGATATTCTATTCATCTTTAATGCAATTTCTATGAATCTTTGAATTTATGGTTATCTATTGTTTTTATGTTTAATGCTTGTAATTGATTGGCCATCTGTTGCATGATTATTGGTTTTAATTCAATATCTGAAAAGTGAGAATTGGAATAGCTTTAGACAATAGACATAGATTTCAATTTAGAACGAAAGTATCAAATTGGTTTGTGTAGCAATTAGGTTTTTGTTCTTAATGCGGTTTATGTGTAGAATTTATCACAGACATATAGAAAATTCGCAGGTAAACTGAATATTTTATATCTTGAGAGAGAATAGAATTGTCATTAGTAAACTTGCTATAACCATAGATCACAGAAACATATTAGTTGTATTATTGATTGAATAGAATTGAAGGTTGATGAAATTAGAATACTCTAATCTTTCGCTCATAATAAATTTCGTTAATTAAATTGTGTTTTCTTAGTTTATTGATCATTGTTAATTGTCATTAAAATTTCATTAGTCAAATAGAAATAAAAGTTTGCTATTGGTAATTATTAGATCAATTCCCTGACGGAACGATAATATATTTCCACTATTATTACTTGTTTATTCGATTGCGTATACTTGCGCAGTAGTAAAAATTCGCAACAGTGACCCCAAGCGTTAGGATTTGTTTAAGGCTACTTAAGCTTGAAGTAACCTTTTAAAGAAATAAAAAGAACGTTCTGTACGTTCTCTTTCTTTCAAAGTTCCATTTTCGTTCCCCGATCGCATTTTCGAAGGAAACTTGAGTTCTAGGACTCGGATTCAAGCGAGGATTGAGGCATAGAGATCCTAGGGAAGATTAGAAGCTTATTAGCCGAAGGGTTTAGTTGGGAAACAACTCAATCAGAGGTAATTCAAGTTTTAAGTTCTAAGTTTTTAAAGTTTTTAAGCTTGAATTGGACTTTGTGTTTTGATGAGTTTTTGTTAGATTTGAAGCTTGGGTTTTATGGGTTTTGGATCATGGGGATGTTTGGGAACTTTGATTTTTGAGTTTGGAGATGTTTGGATATGTTTTTGAAAGGTTTTTAGATGAAGAAATGAAGTTTTTTTGGCTGGGTTCGAGGTTGAGCCGCAACTCTGTTCTTGGGCGCTGCGACTCAAGCTTGAAGAAGCTGGTGGTTTGGGGCTAATGGGCTATTTAAGCTGCGGCTCTATTGGGTAGAGCTGCGGCTTTAATTGCTGTCAGAGAAGAGTTTTTGGGCCTGACTTGAGTGAGGCTGCGACTCTAATGGTTGGGGTCGCGACTCAAAAGAGGAAAAGTGACCAAAGTGCGTTTTTAGTCATGGGAACTTAAACCTTAGGCCTCGGGATCATTCCTAATACCCAGTTTAGTGGGATGTGATGTCTCAGAGGCTAGGTCTTGGTTTCGGGATTGGTTTTAGAACTTGAACTCATTGGATCACCGTTTATGGTTGTGACTAGGTTATCACTAGAGGCTTGGAGTAAGGATCGTGCTTGTGGCTTGTTTATTGGTAACCTGTGCTTGGACCAAAGGTAAGAAAACTGCACCCTATATATATGACATGCATGGTTATTCTTGATGCATGTTGGATGTTTATATATGGCATGCATGGTTATTCTTGATGCATGTTTGATGTTTAAAAGTGACATGTATGGTTATTGTTGAGGCATGTCAAGTGATTAAATGGATGCATGTGATGCACGAGAAACATGTGAATAGGGCATGCCATGATTATTGAATATGAGATTGTTCAGAGCTTGAGCCCTTGTGTTTATGCATGATCCTAATTATGCTAGAAATTGTTAAGTAAGCATGCTGATTGCCCTATATTCAGATATTTGACATATGATATATATGTTTGGTAGCATTGCTTACTTGTGTATGGCACTGGCTAATCAGGGTTGGCACTGGTCGTGTATCATTGACCTAAGAGCCGAAAAATGGCATAAGCGTCTTGAACGCAGGGCCGATAAAAGATTAGATCTAATCGATATCAGCGTTGAATGACTCATATGGGGTATTAATGCTGGACCGACCCTAAGGTCGATGAAACTTATAAGCGCTTGACTAGTCTAGGCTAGTTACTCAGAGCCAGGGCCTAAGGCCTAGGTGACAACTTGTCACATGGCTAAGGATGGAGTCTCATGGTTATGACTCTATGGTCATGAGGTAGGTTATGTTGGTGACTAGTCATGTGATGCTCTGAATTCTCCGATGTGGTTTAATGGCGGGATTAGTAGGCCGGGAGGGCCATACTTGTTTAATTAAGCCATTAATTGATATTATGCATGTATATGTGAATTATATTATAGTATGATGTTAAATGCATGCATGTGGGTCCACATTTTAATTATAGGGGTGTGATGGTAATTTGGCCCGTTGAGGGTATAATTGTATATTTGTATATTTGTATGCATGTCGATGATATGTGTTGAGACCACATTATAATGTGGGTTTGTTCAAGCTATTCAGCATGAGACGACCATGGTATGATAATTAGCGGTCTGGTCATAACAGGTTTAAGTTCGAGGCTCGGGAGGAGTCTCGGAGTGTTTTTGATGATTAGAGCGTTACCGGGCATTAAAGGGTAACGGGATATGAATTATTGGTGTTTGGGATTATTGGGAATAGTGGGAATTGGAGAGCGTTAATTATGATTAACGAGATAGGTTGGAAAGGACAAATATGCCCTTGGGAGCCTTTAGAAACCCATAAATGACCTAGGGGTATAATGGTCTTCTTACCCCTAGGATAGATATAAACTGAGTTCAGCAGTAAGTTGATGAGAAAAACAGAGCAAGTTCTTGAGCTTCCCGTACCTTCTCCTTCTTCTATTTTCTTTGTGATTTTTGGTGACCTTGTTGAGGATTCAAGCTTGGGAAGTAGACCTTGGGAGTTTGGGAGAGTGTTCCACCATTGAAGAGCATCACAACCTGAGTTTGAGGTAAGTTTCCAGCCATTAGTTTATTGGTATACTCTATTTTGGTGTTAGTTTTCAGCTTGTGTTTTTGTGGTGGATTGTTGGAATTGATGGAAGTTTTGGTTGGGGTTTATCTTGGGTTTTGATGAGGGAGTGATATAGGACAAGTTTAGGGGTTGTATTGGAGGTTTGAGTGGTGTTTAAGCTGGGCTTGAAAGGTTGGTTCCAAGAGAAATCGCAAGGGAAGAAAAACAGGGGTTATGGCTGAACTGGAGGTTGGGCCGCGACATGGCCAGGGAGGGCTGCGGCCCCTGATGGATGCTGAAAATAGGCGCCTCTGTTTGAGGGGCGGGCCGCGGCATGGCCAAGGAGGGTCGCGGCCCTTAGTGGCTTTTTGGCCAGAAATGGATTTTTGGCTCGGGGATACAAGTCTTAGGCCTCGGGGTCGATCCTACTACCCAGTTTAGTAGTGTTTGATGTCTCGGAGGCTAGGTTTTGGTTTGGGAACCTTTTATTATTCATTTAATTGATGGAATCCCGTAATTGGTTATGACTAGGTAATCGCTAAAGGACCAAAAGGTTGATCGTTCTCAAGGGTCGTTCTTATTATTAATTCTCGCTCGAACAGGAGGTAAGAAAACTGCACCATGTGTATATATGACATGCGTGATTATTATTAAGGCATGTTGATTGATAAATGTGGACATGGATTGCCTATTGAATACTAGTGGATGTTAAATACTTGTATATGTACTGATTAGTCAGGGACGCTGACCTAAGAGTCAGAAATGGCATAGCATCATGAACGTCGAGCCAAATGAAGATTATATCTAATCGATATCAGCGTTGAATAACTCATATGGGGTATTAACGCTGGACCGACCCTAAGGTCGATGAACTTATAAGCGCTTGTCAGGTCTAAGACCAGTTACTCAGAGCCAGGGCATATGGCCCCGGTGACTGTTTGTCACATGGCT
The DNA here is from genome assembly GCF_963169125.1 of Humulus lupulus. Taxonomy (NCBI): domain Eukaryota; kingdom Viridiplantae; phylum Streptophyta; class Magnoliopsida; order Rosales; family Cannabaceae; genus Humulus; species Humulus lupulus. The sequence continues at coordinate 43,904,457 of NC_084800.1, read as the reverse complement.
CGGGAATGCTGTTCCAGGGTTATGACTCTATGGTCATGAGGAAGGTTATGTTGGTGACTATTCACCATACACCTATCCTGTTCAAACTTATGAAAGGCTCACTTATATGTTAAGCCCTGGTGACCCTATCGTCACATGGCTGGAGGGTGTCGTTCCCGTATTAGTGACTCTTGCGATTGTCACCTATTTGTTTGGACTGATGGTCCTGAATGATTATTATGATCATTGTTAATATTGTATCATGTTTTATTGTGTTTTCTCGCTGGGCCTTGGCTCATGGGTGCTATGTGGTGCAGGTAAAGGGAAAGAAAAGCTCACCCAACCTTGAGTGGAGAGCTTAGGTGGTGATGTGTACATATGCGGCCGCTTGACCACCACGGCCAAGGCGTTCTCAGAGGAACTAGGGGGTTTACCCTATTTTTTCCGCTTAGGTCGACGAGATTGTAAACTTTAAAACAGTTATGACTATTTTGTACTGAGAACAGCTTGTAATTGTTTTGATTAGCTCTGCAGAGCAGTTTGTAATGAAAATATCCATTTCCTTTTTATTAGTTTTTCACCTTAACCTGTTAATTACACTTAGAGCACGTTTTTGACCAAAGGACTCGGGTAGCGGGTCAAATTTTCGGTCCACCGTTCACCGTAACTGTTCTGGGGTAACCAGGGCGTTACAAGTCAATATGCACCTATCATGTTTAAGCCAGTGAAAGGATCACTTATCTACTCGATAGGTTTATGTTGGTGACTATTTCACCAGATACCTATCTTGTTTAAGCTAGTGAAAGGATCACTTATCTACTCGATAGGTTTATGCTAGTGACTATTTCACCAGATACCTATCCTGTTTAAGCTAGTGAAATGATCACTTATTTATAAGCCCCGGTGTCCCTATCGTCACATGGCCATTGGGAACAGAACTCACCTTAGTGACTATTACAACTGCCACTCTTCTATTTGGGGCTTAAAGCCCGGGATGATTATTATGATCATCGATTGATGTTGTATATTCATCATTACGTGAATTCATTTGCCTGCTTGAATAGGGCTGTATTTGCTAGGCGTGTGCCTTATGATTCGATGACAAGTTATTACTGTTCATGAGCATATTAAGTTTTCTTGCTGGGCTTCGGCTCACGGGTGCTATGTGGTGCAGATAAAGGCAAAAGAAAGTTGGACCATCCTTGAGTTGGAGAGCTAAGGTTGCGATGTGTACATATGCGACTGCTCGACCGCCACGGAAGAGGGTTGAAAGAGGAACTAGGGTTAAACCCTGTTTTGCCGCTTAGATCGGCTGGTTGTAAATATTTTCTTGTAATAGACCTTTAAATTATATTTTTTGGATCCCAATGTATACAGTAAACGTTCTAATGAAACGTTATATCTTAACCAAAAATTTTAATCCCTAAATCGCTAATCACACTTCGTTACATGATTTTGGCCAAATGACTCGATTAGCGAGTTTAGCAATATTTATAAGGCACACCGTAACGGTCCCTGGAGTTTAGGGCATTACAATTAGGACCATGCATAAACACAGAGGCTCAAGCTCTGAACAATATCATATTCAATATTCATAGCATGCCCTAATCACATGTTTCTTGTGCAACACATGCATCACATTTAATCACTTGACATGCCTCAACAATAACCATGCATGTCACATTTAAACATCCAACATTCATTAAGAATAACCATGCATGTCACATATACACAGGGTGAAGTTTTCTTACCTTTGGTCCAAGCACAAGTTACCAATAAATGAGCCACAAGCACGATCCTTACCTTAAGCCTCTAGTGATAACCTAGGCACAACCACAAATGGTGATCCAATGAGTTCAAGTTCTAAAACAAATCCCAGAACCAAGACCTAGCCTCCAAGACATCAAACCCCACCAATCTGGGTAGTAGGAATGATCCTGAGGCCTAAGGTTTGAGTTCCCAAGCTTAAAACATCATTTCGCCCATAAATACCCTCAAGCGCTGCGGCCCCAACTCACTGAACCGCGGCCCCCAGCAAAAACAGGGGCAAGCGCCGCGATGCCTTACACCTAGTGTCGCGGCCCCCAGAGCTCCCAAAGCACTCCACCTGCTTCATCGAGCTTGGGTTGCGACGCCCAAGAATGGAGCCGCAGCCCGACCTCAGACTAGCCATTTTTCCCCGTTTTCAACCTTTTAAAACCTCCCAAAAACCTATCCAAACATCTCCAAACTCAAAAATCAAAGTTCCCAAACATCCCCATCATCCAAAACCAACAAAACCCAGGCCTCAAATCTAACAAAAACTCATCAAAACAAAAAGTCTAATTCAAGCTTAAAAACTTTAAAAAACTTAAAACTTGAATTACCTCTGATTAAGTTGTTTCCAACTAAATCCTCCGGCTAATAAGCTTCTAATCTTTGATAGGAACACTATGCCTTGATTCTCGCTTGAATTCGAGTCCTAGAACTCAAGTGACATTTGAAAATGCGATCGGGTGACAAAAATGGAACTTAGAAGGAGAGAGAACTTACTAAACGTTCTTTTTATTTCTTAAAAGGTTACTTCAAGCTTAAGTAGCCTCAAACAAATCTTAACACTCGGGGTCCCGAAAACACCCCCGAGGACAAAATAGTCAAAACCTCCAGAATTTCCCCTTGATCTTACTAACTCCCAATTTATCACCAAATATTCATTCTCATTACCCAATAACCCGATAATGCTCTAAATACCCATTGACTTACTCCGAGTCAAGACAAATCCCGTTGTGACTTTCCCACTAGCTTACCTCCTAGGATCGTATCGTGCTGGGTAACCCTGGCATAACCAAATAATAATAAAGCACCACACACATATCACATATATGCCAAATATGCCTGAAATGGCCAAAATATGAAAATCACCCAATTACTCATAAATGGGTTCACATGCATATTTAATACACCTAAACATGCATATTATCATTTAATAACACAATAAATCAATTATGGTCCTCTCGGCCTCCTAATCAAGGTCCTAAACCTTATTAGGAAATTTGGGGCATTACAATGTACCTGTTGATGTTCTTTTTTTTTAGTGAGAGAAGAAATGAAACTCATTGAACACCACATTTATGGCTATAAAAAATCGACTAGACAAGCTCTCACAAAGATATCCCTTATGTTGAGGAGAGTATCCCAAAAAGATACATTTCTCATATCTAAAACTGAGATTGTGATTGTTGTAGGGTCTCAAATGGGGATAGCAAACGCACCCAAATGGCTTCAAAAAATTATAATCAGGCAGCGTACCAAATAGAGATTGATTAGGGCTGATATTATTAAGAACTCTAATTGGAAGCCGATTAATTGTATAAACCCCAATATGAAATGCATGCCACCAATAAGACAAGTGAAGACCTGATTGTGCAAGAAGGGTAAGCCCATTTTCTGTTATATGTCGATGCTTCCTTTCAGCTCGTCCATTTTGCTCCTAAACACTCTTTATTAGCAATGAAAATTGTTTCTCAACTAAACTTTTGAACTGAACAAAAGTGTTAAATGCTTGAGATTTAAGTGCTAATGGAAATATCCAAGTATATCTACTAAAATCATCAATAAAATAAATGTAATATCAAAACCCATCTTTGGAAGGAGTAAGAGAGGGACCCATACATTGGTGTGAATAAGTTCCTAGGGTTGACTAGCTCTATTTGGGGATAATGGAAAAGGTTGTTTATGGCTTTGACCCTTTTGACAAGCATCACAAAACTTTAGATTCTTTAAAAAGGTAGAGTAGGACAATTGAGAAAGAACTTGAGTTAACACTTGTGAGGATGGATGACCTGTTTTTGAATGCCAAAGATTTACATCATTTTGTAAAGAAACAATATGTAATTGAGGTTGAGACGAGTCAGAGAAAATGAAAGACTGATCTTTATTCATGTGAGAATTGTTACTGTGAGGATTCTGATGAACAGAGTTACAAGAATCAGTACAATTGAAAGAATTACAAGACAAATTGACATTAGAACATTCTGGCATATTTGTATTATGGTCGATTTTGGAAACAGTAGCTAGATGACACAGGAGTCACTACAACAATTTTTACATTTGATGACTCCCTATGATGTCTTCACACATATTATGTAAGACATTAAAATTAGAATGGATAATTAATGTCTTATGGTGGGAGAAATTGAAAGTTTTTATTTTTGACTTCAATTGTAAGTCATTAAAAATATGGGAAATACATTCTACATAAACTTGGTGGGCAATTTGGCATTACTTTTTGAAAGTCTTTTTTTAAAAAAAATTAAAATGGCTTCTAACGTCTCCTTTATTTATGGAGATGTTGAAAGTTTTTTTTTTTTAAAAAAAAAAAGGAAAGAAGCTAGCCCACGATTTTAATGGCCAGCACACAACCAATTCATTTCCTTAATTATTTTATTTTAAAAAATAAATAAATTAATATAAAAGTAAATAACTTTACAAACCCTAATTAATTAGTTGCCTTTTTCTATTCCATTCAAACCCTAACTTCTCCATCCATATTTATCTCTCCTTTAATTTCTCTCTCAAAACCGTTCATCTCTAACACAAAAAAAAAAAATAGAACATTCATCTTCTTCTCTTCTCTCCTTATCTTCCAATCGATGTCGGCCGCCTCCTAAGACGCCCAGCCTCCTTCGTCACGACCTCCCTCGATGTCGCCTCCCTCAATGTCATCTCCTTCATCTCAGCTTAGCTCCCTTGACGCTGCCTCCCTCGTCACCGCCCTTCAAATCTGCAAGCCCAACGTTGTCGAAGCCTCAAGAGCTCAACAATTTTGTTCATTTTGTTCTCTTATTTTTTTGTTCATATTCTTTTTTTAAAATATTTTTTATATATATTTTGGACAACTCTTTGTATGTATTTTTGTTTTTTATTTAGCTCTGAATGTTGGTGTTAATAAACTGTGTTTTTGTTGTTCTTGTGGTTTTTGGTTTGATGTTAGTATTGATGTGGGTTTTCTTTTCAGATTGTATGGAATAATTTTTTTAGAATTGTGTAAAAATATGTTTTGGCGAAATGAAAATTAGCAAAACAGTGAGCAAAATATGTAAATATAATATATTTATTTAATTAATAAGTTTATTAAATTTTATTTTATTAATTAATATATTGAAAATATTAAATAATTATTTTTCTATTTTTTTATAATAGAATACCCTATGATGACTCCCATAAGAGACTTTGTAGACATTCAACATCTTCCCCTGAGAGTCATCGTAGGGTACTTTTTTACATCGTACGATGACTCCTAGGGGGAGACATTGAATGTCTACAAAGTCTCCCCATGAGAGTCATCGTATGCCACTTATAATGGCTCCTCCAACAATGTCTTCCGTAGGGGGAGACATTGAATGTCTACAATGTCTCCCCCATATAGCCATTAAACTCCTATTTTGTTGTAGTGAGTGTAGGCTAAGTAGAGGTTGTAGACTCATCTCCAAGCATGTATAAGCCATTCCTAACTCTCCCTTTGAGCAAGACATTCCTCGTTTGCTTGTCCTTGACAAAAGAGCAATTTTTATGAAATTCAAGAAAAACATCATTGTCTTTGGAGAGTTTAGAAACACTAACAAGATTTTTAGTGATTGACAGAACTTGTAAGACATATTTTAATTGTAAAGGAGAGTGAGTAAAAGAAGGAAGAAAGGCTTCACCAATGTGAGAAATAATGAGTTTTTTACCATTGCCACAGCTAGAGTATCAGACCCATGATAAGGTTGAATAGGTGCAAGATGTTCCATACCAAACACAACATGATTCGTTGAACCTGTGTCGGCATACCAAGGCGAGTCATCACCAAAGTCAGGTACAGAGGTGGACATATATGCTTGAGCTTCTCCAATTTCACTAGTGTGACCTTCTTGCTCTGTGAGATAGGCTCTCGATTGAGCATTTGTGTTCTTGGTGGTGACAAAGTTCTTGTCAAAACGATAATGGCATATAGTTGCAGTGTGACCAAGTTTTAAACAAACTTGATAGAGAGGGCGTGTGGAAGGTGGAAGACCATGATAGTAGTTTCTACCAGCTAGTCTGGACCCCATATTAGTAGAAGATCCTCTGCCAGAGCCATAGTTGGGTCTATACGTGTTTGAGGGCATGGTTCTTGATGAGCCAAAGGTCAAATTTGCAACCATCTTCCCCAAGATATCAGCAACAGAATGATGGCATTCCAGACGAAATTCATGAGCCATCAGAAGTGCTTGAATCTCTTCAAGACTCTTCGATTAAGAACTTGAGGTAATGGCAGAAACAACAGAATCGTATTCCAGACCAAGACCATTGAGTAGTTGTAACTCAAGATCTTGATCACTGATGCAGCAACCAGCTATAGCAAGACCATCACACAAACACTTAATTTTGTCAACATAATTAGAAATTTACAAGGTACCTTTCTGAATGTTGGATAATTTTCCCTTGAGTTGCAAGGGTCAAGCCTTGGATTGACTGGAAAATAGTTGCTCGAGAGCTCTCCAAACAACATACGAGGTGGAATAGGTAGCGATTGAGGCAAGAGCTCCTTCAGACATAGACGACCAGAGCCAAGAAATTAGAAGCTGATCTTTGTGTTTCCATGGTGCATAAGCGGGGTTAGAATATCGAATTGGAGAAGGGATTCCATGGGTGAGTAGAGGTTGCCGCCAGATCTGCTGTAGCAGTGGTCGCCGGAGCAATAGTCTCATCAGATTCCAATGAAGTCATTGACGTTAGTCAGAGGCACTGATACCATGAAAGAGTTTTGAAGAAAGAATTTCTTGAGAGAATTTTGGAGAAAATCTTAATCTCAAAATGAAAGATTAAGAATGTATTTATAGAGTAGCTGTTACAAGAGAGAGTTTTACAACCAAAATGTTTAACAGAAAAATAAAGCACAATTATCTCTAACTAATCTAGTTTAGACAAGTAAAACAATACAATTGCAAAATACAACAGAATTAACCAATATGGTTGTCAGCCTAATAATATCACACCTCTTCTCTTTTCTCACTAAAATGATGTCCCAAATTATAATTTTCCATCCCCATGTAAAATGAAAAAAATCTGCATCGTTTCCCTAATAGCAGTGTTAACCTAATCTCCTATACTCTCTATAATTCACTTAATCTGTCATAGAAAAAAATTGTTTGAATCAAGACGATATTATAAAAAAATTATATTAATATGAATTTAGATATTATAAAATATTATTATTACAATAATATATAATACATAATAAATACATTATATATGTGTCGTGTGTGTACAAATAGTAGACTGTATAACTAAATACGAAATTAGAATAACATTTATTTTCTATCAAGAATAAAGAAGTTTCTTCTCCAATCATTAAGGAATGATTTGAATAATATCATTAATGTTTTGTATGTTAGAATTTTATATGGACTAATATAATTACAAACATAATTCCATTATCACAATCATTTTCTAGAGTGCCTACAAATAGTTAAAGACCATAATGGGATGGTTAATATTAATCTAATTGCAATTGAGGCACATGGTAGCACCCTAAAGACTATAGGTTGGCCCATTAAACCATATTCCACCATATCTAATAATATAAGCCCAATAGGCCCAATATACCCCTTTAGGGTAAGAAGGCATACGAGACATATATATAGAACATATGTGTTGTTGGGTAAAGATAGACGCATGTGGTTTTGGTAAGGGTTGCTTTCCATAAGTTCTCTCTTGCATTGTTTTTCTAATATTGTTTTGTGTAGATCGTGAGATATTCAAGGATGAACATTGGAGACTCAATGTCAGGTATGTTTCATCTCTATATATTCAATTCAATGCTCTAAATAAAATGTGTTCCTGGATTGTTGTATGAGCATGTAATGTTGATTTGAATCTGAGTTATGGATTTAATGCTCATAATATTGTTTTACAATTTAACAATTGGTATCATGAGCAAGGTCATTTGATTTTAGGGCTTGAAATTTTGATATATACCCAATTTTTCAAAATCTAATTTTTCACATGAAATTTCGAATATCATTGTTGGGCCTTGTAGAAAATTAGTATATTAATCATCAATGGGTTCAGACCATTTTTTGACAAAATTTTGGTGAATTTTTTGAGTGTTTTTCGACCATGGATACCCATTTTTTTCCAAAAACTTTCATAGATAAATGTATATATGTTTGTTGGTTTTGAGAGTTTTTTAATCCAAATGGAGGCCGGAAAGTGATAGAGGATGAGACGTGGAGCAAAACCCCTCAAACGGAGTCCAATTTGGTGGCCGGAGATGGCCTATCCGACCGGGTCACGAACCGGGTTGCGTAGACCCGAGAAGCAGACCCACGAGTCAAATTTGGGTGACAGGGACGATAAAAACGACATGTCGTTTTGCCTCTGTCAGGCAAAAAACGACATGTCGTTCGTACAGACATGAGTCTCCTTCAGCGCAAAACGACACGTCGTTTGACGTGTGAGGGGTCGAATTTTTGTATAAAAACGACAAGTCATTTTTTGAAAACGACACGTCGTTTTGGCATGTGAGGGTCGTTTTTATAGTGACAAACGACAAGTCATTTTTGGTAAACTACAAGTCGTTTTTGGTAAACTACAAGTCGTTTTTTGGTAAACTACATGTCGTTTTCTGAAACGTTTTTTTTTTTTTTTTTTTTAAAAAAATTTAGGCGCGTGAGGGATCTTTTTTGGCCAAATTTTTACCATTTCACTCATATTCTCATATCCTACTATTTGTATATGTTTATGCACAAGATTAATCCATGAATTGTATTCATAATTGTATTTGTATTTAATCTTTTGTGGCATGAATCTTATTATATATTGTCAACAATTATTGTTTATTTTCTTGCCTGTCGTAAGAATAAGCATGTGAATTGTTTAGTAAAGAGGAACATTTAAATAATTATTTATTTAAATTTTGTGTTTTTTCCTCCAAAATTACATTAAGATCTATATAAGTAATTAATTATCCTATCGATAATAATTGCTTGGTAAGGATGCTTAATATGGTGAAGAAAATTTATTAAACATTATGAATCACAATTTATCTATCATTTCGATAGTAAATTAATGTATTTGATTATCATGTTTAATAGATTGTTCTTACCTGTGTATGAGTTCTATTTTGTATGTTTGTCTAAGAACTCTAGCATACATAATGATCATTTGTTATTTTGCGATCATATATTGATGAGAAAAGAGCACAAATGACATGGTTTATCATAACATGTATTTGATAGTTATTGCTCTTGTTTCTCATTCAGCTGTAAGCATTCCTAGATCTCCTGCCGTCTTGACGCTGAATGCAACCAACCACAAGCAGTGGATTGAAAATATCACGATGAACTTGACCTTCATGAAAATGGACTTGGCCTTGAGAATTGATGAACCATCTAAGCCTGCTGATGATGCTACTTAGAAGGTTAAGAAATCTTACGAGGACTGGGAACACTCCAATCGTTGTTGCTTGATGCTTATGAGATATCACATGGACGAATCCATTCGTGATAGTATTCCCAAGTCTGAAAATGGAAAGGATTTTCTTGCTGCCATTAAGGAAAAGTATAAGAAATTCTCAAAGAATGAGAAGAATGAACACTTGAACATGCTGCATCACATTGTTTACGATGGTTCAGGTGACATTAGGGCCCACATTGACAAGCTCATGGGCCACTATCATAAACTTAAGGCCATGGATATGGACCTTGGTGAGGATTACATGGTGTGGTTGGTGATGGAGAACATTCCATCTCAGTTTGATTCAATCAGATCAAGCTACAATGCTCAGAAGGAGCAATGGACTATTGGGGAGATGTCTGCTATTCTTGCCAAGGAAGAGGAGGACATGAGAAAAGGTAGGGCAAGAAGTATCTCCATGGTTTGTTTAGAATCCAATATTATTGATGTGCCCTCAAATTATTGGTGGTTAGATACTGGAGCCACAATTCATGTTACGAATTCCTTACAGGCAGTGACAAGTCGAAGAAGACCGAGTAGCCTGGAGTAGAATGTGTACATGGGAGACGATACAAAAGTCCAAATCAAATTTTTGGGGACAGTTAGATTGCAGTTGAATACAGGACATTTTTTGGAGTTACAGGATGTTGCTTACATACCCTCTTTTAGGAGGAATTTGATTTCTGTATCTATTTTGGATAGGCTTGGATATAGTTTTCTTTTTGGAACTGGAAAACTCACTTTGTATCATGACTCTCTTTTGGTTGAAAATGGAACTTTATGTGGAAATTTATATAAACTTGATTTGCATGATGTTGCTTCTGTTTCTTCTACTTCTTGTCTTAATGCTGTTGTAGGCTCTAAACGTGCAAGATTAGATTTGAAATCTTCTATGTTGTGGCACAAACATTTAGGCCATATCTCCAGGGATAGAATGCAAAGGTTGGTGAAATATGGGGTTCTTCAAGAACTAGATTTTTCAGATTTTACTGCCTGTGTTGATTGTATTAAAGGAAAGTTAACGGCCAAAGCTAGAAAGAGCAAGTCAGACAAGTGCACAGATGTATTGGAGCTTATTCATACTGATATTTGTGGGCCTTTTGTTCCGCCTGCTATGGGTAGTTATAAATACTTTATCACCTTCATTGATGACTTTTCCCGGTATGGCCATGTTGAGCTCATTCGTGAAAAATCTGAATCTTTAGATGCGTTTAAGATTTTCAAGACGAAAGTTGAGCTTCAAAAGGGGAAGAAGACCAAGGCAGTTAATTCTGATAAAGGTGGAGACTATTATGGATGTTATGATGAAAGTGGAAGGAACCCAGGGCCTTTCGCTAGATACTTACAGGAATGTGGTGTTGATGCAAGATATACAATGTCAGGAACACCCCAACAGAATGGAATTGCTGAAAGGAGAAATCGCACTCTTCTTGACATGGTGCGATGTATGTTGATTCATTCTAGTTTGCCAGAGTTTTTATGGGGTGAGGCATTAAAGACTGCAGCTTATATCTTGAATCAAGTGCCTAGCAAGTCTGTCCCAAAGACGCCTTATGAGCAATGGTCAAGTAAGAAACCAAGCTTGCGTCATTTTCATGTTTGGGGTTGCAAAGCAGAAGTGAGGCCCTATAATCCACAGTCTAAGAAACTTGATCCGAAGACCATTAGTGGCTATTTTGTGGGCTACACCATTGGATCAAGGGGTTCCAGATTTTATTGCCCATCTCACACCACCAGGGTTATAGAATCAGATGGGGCTATCTATTTTGAGGATGAATTTGGTTCAAGTCAAGGGTCAAGAGAAATTGTATTCAGGGAAGAACGTGTTTATGTCCCTGTACCTGTTGCTTCCGCTTCCGCTCCTGTTAATGACCCTGTGATTGAACAGATTCCAGTAGAAACTCATGATGAACCTCAAAATCAAGACCAAGGTGAAAATCTTGATATTGGGGATGATGAAGCTATGGTGAGAAGATCATAGAGAACCCGCAGGTCTGCTATTCCTAATGATTACCTTGTCTATTTACAGGAACATGAGTTTGATGTAGGAGACACTTTTGAGCCAGTTACCTATCAAGAAGCTATGAATAGTCCTCAATCTGTGTTATGGATGGATGCAATGAAAGATGAGTTGAATTCTATGTCACAAAATGAAGTTTGGGAGTTGGTTGAATTACCCAAAGGTTGCAGACCCATTGGATGCAAATGGGTGTATAAGATCAAACGTGACTCAAATGGGCAAGTGGAAAGGTATAAGGCTAGGCTTGTGGCTAAAGACTATAGCCAGAGAGAAGGAATTGATTTCAAAGAAACATTTTCACCTGTTTCCACCAAAGATTCGTTGCGAATCATTATGGCTATAGTTGCTCATTTTGATCTAGAACTCAATCAAATGGATGTGAGGACTGCCTTCTTGAATGGAGATTTATTTGAAGATGTTTACATGACTCAACCTATTGGTTTTGAGAAGTCTGGCAAAGAACACATGGTTTGCAAGCTCAAAAAGTCTATCTATGGGCTTAAACAAGCATCAAGGCAGTGGTATCTCAAGTTCGATATGATTGTCACTGCAAATGGCTTCAAGGAGAATGTTGTAGATCAATGTATATACATGAAGGTCAGTGGGAGCAGTTTCATTTTTCTAGTATTGTATGTTGACGACATCCTGCTTGCATCTAATAATTCTGATCTGTTGTCTGAGACAAAACAACTTTTGTTTAGCCATTTTGATATGAAGGATCTTGGTGAGGCTTCCTATGTGCTTGGGATTCAGATTCTTCGGGATAGGGCTAATGGTATTCTTCGTTTGTCTCCGAAGACTTACATTGATCGGATCTTGAAAAGATTCAATATGCATGCATGTTCTCCTGGGAAGGCACCGATAGTGAAGGGTGATAAGTTCTCAACGGCCCAATGTCCACAAAATGATAAAGAGAGAGATGAAATGAAAGTCATTCCTTATGCGTCATTGGTTGGTAGCTTGATGTATGCTCAAGTATGCACACGCCCTGATATTGCTTTTGTTTTCGGCGTGTTGGGTAGATACTTGAGTGATCCTGGTCTTAGCCATTGGAAAGTGGCTAAGAAAGTCATGAGGTATCTTCAGGGTACAAAGGATCATATGTTGACTTATCGGCGAGCTGACACTCTTGATATAGTTGGGTTCAGTGACGCCGATTATGCAGGATGCGTGGATGATAAAAAGTCCACTTCAGGCTACATTTATATGATGGCAGGAGGAGCTGTTTCATGGAAAAGTGTCAAGCAGACACTCACAGCTTCTTCTACGATGGAGGCGGAGTATATGGCGTGTTATGAGGCTACTTGTCAAGCAATATGGCTGCGGAATTTCATTTCAGCATTGAGTGTTGTAGACTCTATTTCGAGGCCGCTGAAATTGTATTGTGACAACTCCGCAGCAGTAGCTTTCTCTAAGAACACTAAGAGTACTTCTCGCTCAAAGCATATTGATATAAAGTAGTATTTTGTTAAAGAGAAAGTTGTTGAGTCCCTCATTTCTATTGAGTACACGCCTACCACTAGCATGTTGGCAGACCCACTAACGAAAGGCTTACCTATATGTGTGTTTTTAGAACACATTGCCCGAATGGGATTGTCAAGAGCCTAGCTTGTTGAGCTCAATGGGAGTTTTGTTATTTATGTATTGAACATGCTAGTATTTTGTATGGATTGCTTATAGCTTGTGTTTTATTCTGAACATACATAATGATAATTGAAGCCACTTCTTCTTGTTGCTATTACGTATATATGTTTATGTATGTATATACTATTGTTCAACGAAGTGACAGGTACAAAAGAAGATGAATGCGCATAGTCTCAATCAATTGTACCTCATGCATGTTTGGTTTGATAGTTAATGGTTGTTATGATATTTAAATGTCTACAGGGCCAAGTCATATGTAATATTTGTATCCTATCGGTATAATATTATGTATGATTTATTTGATTGTCATATATGTGTTAGACAATATTATGGTGGTTTGATTATATTTTCCAAGTGGGAGAATGTTAGAATTTTATATGGACTAATATAATTACAAACATAATTCCATTATCACAATCATTTTCTAGAGTGCCTACGAATAGTTAAAGACCATAATGGGATGGTTAATATTAATCTAATTGCAATTGAGGCACATGGTAGCACCCTAAAGACTATAGGTTGGCCCATTAAACCATATTCCACCATATCTAATAATATAAGCCAAATAGGCCCAATATACCCCTTAGGGTAAGAAGGCATACGAGACATATATATAGAACATATGTGTTGTTGGGTAAAGATAGACGCATGTGGTTTTGGTAAGGGTTGCTTTCCATAAGTTCTCTCTTGCATTGTTTTTCTAATATTGTTTTGTGTAGATCGTGAGATATTCAAGGATGAACATTGGAGACTCAATGTCAGGTATGTTTCATCTCTATATATTCAATTCAATGCTCTAAATAAAATGTGTTCCTGGATTGTTGTATGAGCATGTAATGTTGATTTGAATCTGAGTTATGGATTTAATGCTCATAATATTGTTTTACAATTTAACATTTGGTATCGCTAGTTCTAAAATGTTATCATATGATTTTTTTTATATAAAAAAACGTTTTGGTTTAATTTTTCTTTTAATATATTTATGTCATTTTTTTATATATAATCTTATTTATTTATTTAAAATTTATATAACAATTATAAAAATAATTAATAAATTTTCTAAATAAAATTATCCAAACGTCTGTTTCACCTATTTTCACTTATTATTTAAATAACCTAGTATGACAACAATCAGCGATTGTATTCTTTGGGATTTGTCATATCCCGCATTATTCAATAAACTAGATTGAGAAAAAATGATTTATTTACACCAAAAGTACTTAATTATCTATTTTTTAACAATATTACTCATCAATTGTAACTTTATGATTTGTATTTATGATAATGCACATACCAATTTTGGGGCTCAAACCCCCCCCCCCCCCCCCCCCCTTTATTTTTATTTTTATTAAATATAAAATATTAAGAAAAATAGTGAGAAAACCCTGTAAATTTTTTTAAATACAGAATTAATCCCTCTAAGAAAAAATTCTGGAAATATCACTACCGAACCGTCTACATATATTCCATGTCACTTGTGAAAAAAAAAAGTTTAATTAATAATCGTTTCCAAATAATTACTTATGTAATAAAATAGTGTTCTGGTTCATGTATGGTAAATTCTTCAAAGCAAAAGATATATAGAAACAATATATAATGGTGTAGTAGCTGGCAGGTGGTGAAAACTGGGAACAAAACAATAGTATAAGAGGCATTAGTTCAATAATATGGTAATGGTATGGTCAAAACTGAATATTGTGGTAACGGTGGACATAAAAAGCAATTAATTAAATAAGTAACAATGATTTAAGAGCACAAACGGCTCCTTGATTGACGTTAATGGAGTAACATCACAACTTTCATTAAAGAAACGAGAAACAACAGAGACCTCAGGCTCAGGGAAACAAAATATACTGTTCATCATCATATATTTTCTGTTCAATTAGATCACGTGCATGCACGTGATCCAAAAAAGAACACTAGATATATACTAACTTTATACTTTGGACTGACATACTTAGCGTATTCAACTATAGTTTCTAGTAGAAACTTGAAAGAAACCATCTTAGTCAGAAATAACACACAAAAGAGCCCTCCTTTAATTTCTTTGTCTCTTCCGACTTTCTTTACCTTTATTGCCTTATTTTTTTCGGTTGTTCTTTATAAAAAATAAATAAATAAAGCGAAGATCTTTAGTTATAGTTTGTTTGATTGTTATATACGAAGAGGCTCCAATGTGATCATGTGAGTGACTTGGTGTAAAAGGTGATTCAAGATCGAACGATAGATATAGAGTCGTGCAAGCATATGATATGATATCCTTTGGCTTTAAGCTCCTCTTGCCGTGGAGATATAGTGTATGCTATAGCTATATCTAAAGCTGAAAAGAAAGAGAAAATGTTATCACGACTAGGGCATTGGTGTTTTGAAGAGCATAATTAACAAAGTCATCGATATCACTTAATGTATTTTGGATATGCTATCGTTTAAGATATAATAAGTACGTGTCTATGTATGTTGTATATATATGCTTTTGAGTTTTGACTAAATTTGTTTGGATATCATCGGCACTCTAGTCATAATGTCTCTTTCTTTTATGAGTTTATACATTTTTTAGTCTTTGTATTTTTTTTATTATTTGTTTGGCTTTTGTGTTTTAAAAAATTTATTTTTAGATTCTATATTTTGTAAAATAGTTTAAATAGATCCATAAACTCAATTTCAATGAAGAAAAAAAATGAATATAACCGTTTTTCAGCAAAATAAATTTATTTTTGTTCTAAATTATTAATTTGGTGAATTATTTGTGATTTCAGTTGAGAAAACTTTGACCAAAATTAAGTTTAGAGTTTTATTTGAATCATTTTACAAAATATAGGTCTAAAAAATAATTTATCAAAATACAGGATCTAAACAGGTAATAAGATAAAATATAAGGTGAAAAATGTATAAACACTTCTTTTATTGATGATATAGATATAGTCAAACTATGTAGTCATATACCATTCAATTATTGTCATTTCTTTATATCGATCATGTTTATACTCAATGGCACATTTTCAGGATCAATTATTGTTGTTTGTCAATTGTTTTTCTTAGCCTTATGAGTATATAATGTATCAACACATTTTCAAGAGTAGAAATATTCTCTATATATATTTTTTGAATTGTAGACAGACATGTAATAATTGAAAGAAGACGGATGATTTTATTCTATTTTCACTTATTACATAGCTTGGACAATATATACAAAGTATAGTCTTATATATGCGTGGCATTTTGAAACACTCTTAATAAACTGCTAATTATCTACTTATTTCATGATGAGAGGGTGTGAGTGGAGTCAAGTATTAGCAACATCAACTTTAAAGTTTATGGTTATGTATTTATCGAATTTTAATATATCTTTCCTTTAGAGGAAAAAAAACATTAAAGTTTATGGTTACTTTTTTGATTGAATAACGCTCCTATTTTTTTTATAATAAAAATGAAAAAGCAAACAAACATACACGATATTTATAATAGCTCATATCCTTAATTTAAGATTTAGGTTTTTTTTTCCAGTTGAAATTCTAAAATATCCATATTTATTTATTAACAAAAATTATTAATAATTTTATGTCGGTCGATTTGTATGTATGCATTTTTTCGTTTTAGTTAGAATAATCATGTTAGGATAGAATTAAACTAGACACTTAATAATTAATATTCACATTTAATGTGTCTCGTTATATATTGTATTATACATAGTATGATGTTATGGTGGTAAAAGTATTATGTTATGTTACCATTTGTTTAATTTTGTATTGTATTATGGTGTGGTATTAAATTATAATGTATATTAAGATACCAAATAATTACAGGAACGGGTCAAGGAAGATACTCCACTTTTTATGTTTTTCTTCATGTATAAAGTAATAAAAAAAAATATAGAACTCCGCTTAAAAATTAATTAGTAATTAGTGAAGTTACTCATATTTTTATTAATGACTCAATATTTTTACACTCATTTTATGTGAAATATCATACTCTAATAACTAATACGTAATTTATTACCACCTATCATTTCAAGATTAAGTTATAAACTTGCATAGTATTGTGAAAAATAAAGTGGTAAAAGTATGTACATATTTCAACTTAAAAAAGAAAAAGAAAGTAAGAGTAGGAGTAGGAGATTTCCAATAATTTTGCTTAGCCTAAACGTGATTGCTTTACATTATTAACCATTTTAACCTGACGCCATTGTCTCAGTCGACATTATCACACACACCATAAGCAAAATGATTGCTTATTGTTTAAATAAATAAAGCGTGAGTTGTCACAAAAATTGTTACCCAATTTCATGACAAATTTATTATGCACCAGGAATTATAGATCGAATTCACAAATAAATATATATATAAAGTCAACAGT
The DNA here is from genome assembly GCF_963169125.1 of Humulus lupulus. Lineage (NCBI taxonomy): Eukaryota > Viridiplantae > Streptophyta > Magnoliopsida > Rosales > Cannabaceae > Humulus > Humulus lupulus. Next base: position 43,887,002 of record NC_084800.1, on the reverse strand, counting down.
TTGATTTTTATTTTTATTTTTGGTAATAATTTAATTCTCATTTTCTCTTCATGAAGATGATGCTCAAGCCCCAAGATTTCAAAAGATGTGAGCAGTGTATTAAATATTGTTTGACAAAAAACCAGGACAGAACAAATAGTACTTTATTTTTTATTTTCCCCTATTTTGGTGAGATCTCCTATAATAAATAAAAAACATTTTTAAACAGTAATAAATTCATTTATTGACACAATTCAATTAACAAATATCTTAAAAAAGAATCTGGTTCCAAACCAAAAAAAAATCTGAAATTTATAACATTTTCTTTTTCGAAATATTATTCAAGTTTCAGTGGAGAGAATAAAAATTATATACGTGTAATTTTGTAGTTAAACAGTAACCAAGATTTTTTTTTTTTTTTTTTTTTTCAGCAAAGAATACGGAACAGAAAGATTTGAAAATGATGTTAAGAACATTATTTCGAATATGAAATGATATTTCGTACCACCATGCTCAGAAATTTGATATAGCTAATGCGCCACTGTTATAAGTAAGTAAAAGAGAACATAATCATATTAAAAGAAAAAACATGCACAGAAAGAATTAGTTGGCGTGATTCTGAATCAATAACAATCATCAATGAGTTTCACCCTCTTTACCAATCAATCCCACAAAACCAGAACCCAACACCATTACTTTTTTCACAAAGTTTCTTCTGTTTGATACATCCACCTTTTCTCTTTTCTTTTTTGTTTCAAGTATAAATATATATATATATATAATAAAGGTATATATTAGAGTCATTTATGACTGTTCTGTTCTGAGGATATCTACACAGCTTTCAGTGTTGTTTATTTTTATTTTTTGTATTAATGTGAAAAAGGCCAAGTGGAGATCGATGAAGAAGAAGATATAGAAGAAGTTAATCTCATCAGAACAGAAGCAGAGGTAGGAAGAGATTGGGGTCCATTCCATGGAAAGTTTTAGGTAAATAATGTTAATTTGGTTGGGAAAAATACCTTGAAAGATACGGACTTGTAGCGGAAAGAGCAAGCTTACGGCGGGAAAAGAAAAAAAGAAAGCGTAGGCACCAAAGCAAAACCTTCAGAAAGCAATCGCTCTCTCTCTCTCTCTCTGAACCAGAGACTCGCAAAAAATACCTTATTTCTCTTCTTTTTATGCGTATCTCTCTCTCTATATATATATATTTGCATATCTGGGGCAATATGTTTTGATAAAAAACAGATTGAAAAGAGAGTGTTAGGACCATTGTGACTGGGAGATACAATCATTTCAAAACGGAAACAAGAGAAGGTTTCCAGTCTTTGCATATTTATCAGTAAGTTATTTTCTGAGTTCTCCAAGTTTAAACCTTTCTCCTTTGATTGGAGTCTCAATGGTGTTATTGATTTCTATCTGTAATTATGTGATTGAATTGCTTGGTTACATTTCCTTTCAAAAAAAAATTCTGGGTTAAGTTCAGCATTTTGATTATGATTTATTATTCTTAAGTTAATGCTTATCATTGAGTTATTTTTATTGCTGAGGAAACCGATTGGGAACAAAAAGAGTTGTCATTATCTAACATTCAATTTTTGTCATAAGTGAAATGAAGCCACATAGCTAAAACATCATTTTAGTATTGCTTGAATTAGCTAAACATGAGATCTTATCCAATTTTTTTTACTTGCTTCTCCATTTTCTCAGCAACCAAACAAAGAACCAAACAATTCCCTCTGAATAATTTAATTTTAAAAAATGACTAATTAAATAAAGAATCATATTGTTGCTTGTAAATAGTGTCTTCTTCATGATATACTTTTTCTGCTATGTACTATATATCCACAGTCCACAGGCCAACCAAAAATCTCGACTTTATTAAGTGTTTTGAGTCGAATACCAAAATTGCCCACTCTTAGACAAGAAAACTAATACCTTATAGCTTTGAAATTACTATCAATCTTGGGGGATATATTATTATATACTTGGCTTTTTAAACGTATAAAATTGTAGAGTTGAGCATAAGATATTCCAGTATAGAAAGAACACTTTGGTTTGAAGAAATTTGCTAGGGAACCTACACGCATTCCTAGGAGTGGAACAAAGCTGTGAAATTTTGGATTCTTTTGATTTCTGCTAACATTAAATTATATAAAATAAAAATAAAGTGTTGTTTACATGTGGGTCCAATCAAAAGAGGTTCAACCCGTCAAAAGATTCACACCTGAAAGGCTGAAATTTCCATTGGCGTGCATGCTTAACTCTGTGCTTGTTATTATTATTATTATTGCTTGCAATGGTTCAGTTCCAATCCTCAAAAATAGATCTATCTTCTTCAGTTGGGGAATACACTCATTTACTATACGTTATTGTCGTGGAATGTACGTTTTTTTTTCTCTTTCGTACCTACTCTCGTCTAACAGAAACCATTCCATTCTTGGGATAACTTTTTTTTGTTTCAACAGTTTTTTTTTAATATAAAAAATGTGAGGATAACCCACATGAAAAACAGTACTGAGTTCACATTTGGTTATATATGCTTGAGCCACATTTTGTTGATACCGGATTTTGTTGATCAGGTTAAATCATAGTGCGAAGACAAAAGTGGGGATTTTTGGTGTAAGTATGTAAATTTCGATCCGAGAAGAGAAGTCATAATAATGAGGAGAAGTAGATTGATTAATGTGGGCTTGCGTAATCTGTTCTTGAATCTCCTCCGATGGATGTTTTGAGTTAAAATTCTTCAAAACAGAGCAGAGGTGGAGAATCTGACAAAAGGGTTCTCTTTGAATCTTTGCTGTACCAGCGTTTCTCAGTCTACAGTCTGTGATATAAAATATATAGCTGGGCTGGAAAGAAAGGAAATGGAGACCGGTGCAGTGAACCATGGCAATGAACAACGAGTCATTTTGAAATATGATTCGTGGTTTAGCCAATTCCGCAATGTGTCCAATCCTTGGATGGCCAGATATGTCTACGCCTTTATGTTCTTAATAGCCAACCTTTTGGCGTGGGCTGCAAGGGATTATAGCAGTATCCTTCTGCCAGAAATGGAGAGTAAGATTGCCCGCACCCTATTCCTCATTGAGATTTTTTTCTTTTGTTGTTGTTGGTGGTGGTTTATGACAGTGATCTCTTTTTTGATTGCATTTGTTCTTATGTTCAATGAGCCTATTATGCATTATCTCGTTTAAGCATAATCCAGTCTTTACCTCTGCACTAGTATTTTTAAGATATGCGTACTGTTCCACTTTTACAGTCGAGGAGGAGAGAAAAAATTAAGTCTGAAACTTTTGTGTGTGTTTGAAATGGTCATAGGTGATTAACATGTTGAAATTGACAATGAGTCTAAGCAAAGCTTGAAAGACAAAGAAGTAAGTTTTGGATTGTGACTTGAGTCGAGTGGTACAACTAACTAATACGCTTCCATGAGATTAAAGCTGTACGTTTCTAAAACATAAAACGTAATTAATGTTATTATATGGCTCAAAGAAAACTCTACATTTCTAAGCTTTTATGTGCTGCTGATACAATCTTTTTCTGTATCCAGGATTAAAGGGATGCGATGGTGCACAAGACTGTTTAGGTGCTCATGGCGTTTTGCGAGTGAGCTTAAGTTGCTTCGTATCCTTTTTACCAGTAGCAACTTAAATTTGTTTTCTTCTATTCCATATGTCAAGTTTTCGATGCATGAAAATTACCATGGTATTTCAATATAGGACTCTTAGTGAATCTAATGTTGCGCTATATTTGTCTCAAATTGTGTAGTTGCCTTTTTTTTTCTTTCATTGATGATTTAAAACAAGCCTTAACAATAAAGTAGACATTCTATTTCACCATGTTTCTTACGACCGTTCGTACCTCAAAGTTGAATGAGCCCAGAGATGTGTGGCAATCTGGATGGTGGTCTGCCAAAATTGTCCTGTGGGCTGCTTTGCTAATAATTCCCTTCTTACTTCCTTCTTCATTTATTCAGCTCTATGGTTAGTACTGTCCTTTTGTTTCTTTGTTTTCGAGTCTTGACAAGCCTGAAATGTCATTTTTCTCCTATATCATCACTATGGATATTTTCCAATGTCAGGATATTGATACAAATTTCTTTCTTTTTCTCTTGGTGCAGGGCAGATTGCACATTTTGGTGCTGGGTATGCTTTAGTTGTTCCAATTTTAAAGACTAACTACTCATGTTAGTTGAGGTTACCAATAACTTGAATTTTAAGTGGAGTAATTTTGATCAATGTGTTTCAGGGTATTTCTCCTAATCCAGCTGATAAGCATAATCAGTTTCATTACATGGCTGAATGAATGTTGTCTGTCAGAGAAGCATGCCGATAGATGGTAAGCCTAGTTCAAACATTTATGAGCAGTAATTATTGCCAACTTGGGGTTTTCTTTCTTTCTTTTTTTTTTTCTTCATATGCCTAGTAATTCATATTATGGTTTTTGCTGCAGCCAAATACATGTGATGTTATTTGCAACTTCTGCATATGTTGTATGCCTAGTGGGGATCATTATGATGTACATTTGGTATGCACCAGAACCATCTTGCCTCCTAAACATCTTCTTCATTACCTGGACATTAGTGCTTCTTCAACTTATGACCAGCGTTTCTCTCCATCCAAAAGTAAGCTTCTTCCATCATCATTCTGCCTTCAAATTCATTTGTGAATCATCATCATTTGAATGAATTTTCAATATTTTAAAATGAAACAGGTGAATGCTGGTATCTTGACTCCAGGACTAATGGGACTTTATGTGGTATTCATCTGCTGGTGTGCCATTAGAAGGCATGATTTCTCTCTCATCTCTTGTTGCCACACTTAATTTATCAAAGTGATCTCTCATAAATCTTTCTTAATTGAAAGTAAAACAATCGTTCTTTCTGTTTTTCACCTGGATGGAGTGTTAATTTCAAAGTATAGTCCTCACTCTCTAAAGATTTTCATTTATTCATTTTAATCGCAGTGAACCAGCTGGGGAAAATTGCATCAGGAGAGCAGCAGCTTCAACTAAAACAGATTGGCTTTCTATCATAGTAATATTTTGATTTCTTGAACACCTTGAAGCTCTAGAGTTTCTAGCAGTTATCCAAGTTTTCTTCTCTTTTCCTTTTCCTCCTAAGGTAACAGTACCTCATTATTTTTTACAGAGCTTTATCATTGCCATTCTTGCCATGGTCATTGCAACATTTTCAACAGGCATCGATTCTCAATGTTTTAAGGTTTGTTGATACTCCTCTTCCTATTCTTTATCTTGATAACATCATTTTCCACCAAAAAGTAGCTAACAAGAGCTTACTTCAGATTAGGAAAGAGGAAACACGGTCAGAGGAGGATGTTCCTTATGGTTATGGCTTTTTCCACTTTGTTTTTGCAACAGGAGCAATGTACTTTGCTATGTTGTTGATTAGCTGGAATCCCCACCATGCAATGAAGAGGTCTATTTACTTTCTCTCTTCTTCCTTTTTTCTTTTGGACTTCTACATGAGAAGCTTTGAGATAAGATGTTCTGACTTCATTACAATCTTTACTTATGCTGATATTCTCAATCCAATTTCAATAGATGGACAATTGATGTGGGTTGGACCAGCACTTGGGTTAGAATAGTGAACGAATGGCTTGCGGTCTGTGTATATCGTAAGTACTTCTATTGACTAAAAATTATGTTAAAGTAAAACTATTTTAGGCAGATAGTGTGAGTTCATGTGAGCTGTTGTGTTTTGTTTAAATTCAAAGCAAAATTAAAGGAAAGATTATTTTATTCTTTTGCAGTATGGATGCTTGTGTCTCCCGTAATATGGAAGGGTTCAGCCTAGGCTCGAAGAAAGCCTCTCTTTGGCCTTTCATTTGACTTGTCCATCCACTTGTGAAACCAATCGAAGCAAATCGGACAAGAACATGAAAACACACATACGACTCCTTGACTTGGTCTGCAACAACTCACTATCCGAAGATTTCAAAGCTTTTGAGGCCGTCGCAAAGGAATAAATAGAAAAAGGATAGAGAAATCACTCAACAATTTCTTTATGCTGTCATTACTCATTAGTAGAGTCCACCATTGATAAAGCAACATCTATTAGGTTACATGACCATTCAAATTGCAGATGCCAATACTTTTTCTTTCTTCCTTGCAATCATTAGAAATGTAATTTTGTTGTTCCATTGAAATATATTTCCCAATCCTGTACAGTACTACATATTTTTGGAATTTTCCCCTCCATTAGAAATTAGTTTATGCCATTTGATGAAAAATGAGAATTAAATTCAGAATTAATGTCATTCAATTTATTTCTATTTTTCCCTAAAATGTTAGGTGGCTTGGCATACTGTAAAAAGTTGGAGCTTAACGAAATCACATCTCATATCATGTGCATTGTTTCTAGATTCGAGCCAAATGCAGACCTCCAATTGATGTTAAGCTATTAGAAACCCAATATATAACGAAAAGGCACTTGAATAACCAATTTGTTTGGTAAATAATATATTGAATGAAATCACAAGTCTTAATTGTTTTCACAACTTCGTAGTGTTCAAGAGGCAAAAAGATAGTATCACTCGATGTCTTAAATCCACCACCCCACTAAAAGCTTTAAGAGAGCCAAGGCAATTCACCTTAAGTTACTTCTCAGTTGGCTTCCATTGAAGCCTCCATAAAAATCAGTAAGCCAAAGATGTCAAGAGTTAGTAAATCAAAGATCTGTAATCTACAATTCCTTTATTGGGTTTTACACAATGGGAGAAAGTGGCCGTGCCAGCAGAAACCCTTACGAAGAACACGAGCAAAAACTTAAAATCTAGGAATATGTAAAAATCATATCGAACAGTCGGAAAAGTCTTGGCTATCGATCGTGAAACAATTTTTACCATACAAACTTCATTCCACTGTAACATTGCATAATGAGGAAAGAGAAGCAAAAAACTCATACAACTCGGACAATAAGGTCTAGGCTCCAAGGGGCAGCAAACAAACACACAGATCACCCTTCCTATAACTCTAAAAAAAAAAGATCTAGGCACCATAGTACCAAACAGACCAAAAAAATATATATATATAAAAATAATCTTGGTCTCCCTCGAAACTATTTTCCTTTCCTTTCCTTTCCTTTCCCTTTAAGTTATGTACTCTCTTCTCTCTCTTTCTTAACTCTTCTTTTGTTACATCATCAAACAGATTTTACATGGCTAGTGCAGATCTTGTGATCTTGACCCCATGGATAATTCAAACAAATCTGTCAGCAGGCTGGATAACTTGACTAGGAACAACGTAGAAATCCAAAACTTCAGCCTGCCAATTACATATAGGCAGCAGCAAGATGATGCTTATAGCCTAAACACGATTAATGAGGCTACCTTCTTTGTATTTTACCCAAATGGGTTTCCTCCAACAGACGGAAAAGGAGTCGGGGTAGCAGGTGCGGAAAATCTACCAGCCATCTGTTGATCAACATTTAATGAGCCAAAAGCGTCAGGAACAACACCCCCAACTGCTTGATGCCTGCAAATCGGTTCAATCAGGACTTAGATCTGCCTGAATTGTTTTAAAACAAAAATGTACAAAAGGCTTTACTAAAAAGTTAAGATAGTAAAAATGGCATACATATAATATATATGAAACTAGAAAGTGTTAATTTTGATGGAAATTCTACCAACATTAACAACTTTTCAAGAAGCAATTTCCACCACCCACTTCTTTCAAAAAAAAAAATCCACCAACTACTCAAGCTTGCATGAAAAGTTGAATCTCCCACCAATTTAAAATCACTCCGATGGAATCTTATGGGAAAGTCAGTTCAACAGGAAGTTTAAGAAATTATTGTGATGATGAATGAAGAATATGTATTATACCACAACTCATATGAAGTCCTTCCCAATACCAAAAAATATTAACTTGGACTAGTTACCCATTCAAACCAAAAAGTGGTGAAAACTGTAGACCTGAATAGAGGATACGTAATTACTACACAATCGATTTTCTCTCTTTGAATAACTATTTTGATGACGCAGTCTTATCCATTTCTAACTTTAGACCGAACAGAAACATGTAATTACAAGAGTAGTTACCCTGAAGGTAGCATGTTAGGAACTTGTTGCCCCATGTAGGCCCCTGAAATTTAAAAACAGAATTCAGCACCAAAAAAAATAAAAAATAAAAATAAGAGGAAACGGATTGGGAGGGAAGCAATTCTGAGAACAACTTTTTTCCTTGAAAAAGAGAAGATGGTTTTACTTGGTGGCAGTGCTGATCCATACTGGGGAGCTTGGGGAGGAAATGCTGGTGTGTATGACTGGGGCATCCATGCAGACTGTGGGGCACCAAGGCTGGAAGTGCGAATTAAGCCCGAAGGCTGCATGACTGACGGAGGCATGCCAGATGGATTCATCACATTCGGAAGAGCGCCTTGCAAAGATTGCATGGAAGGAAACTGCAGCACAAGAAACAAAATTCAGGAAAACTATAACATAAGACAACCCAACTGAAGAACATTTAAATAACAAGTAAAGCTTTAAATCCGCATAAAGTTAATCCATAAAGTAGCAACTATCAAGCATTTTAAAAAAGGATGTGAACATTGTAACATAAAACTGGAAAAGTAAATCTTACTGTCTGAACTTGAACTGGAGGATGTTCACTGTTCAGATCAAATGGATTTGTTGATTTCGATGACTGCTGGAAAGTATGCATGGGCTGTAAAATGAACAGATTTTGAAGCGCTTAATCTCCCTTGTCGTTAAACAAGTCATTCAAGTAAAAAAGAACCAAAAAAATAAAGATTATAGGCTGTGACAATACCACTGCAGTATTATATTGAATGGGGAACCCCATACCACCAGGTTGTCCAGTTTGCCACCCAGGAACTGGTGCACGGAAGGCTGGATAGCTTACAGCAAAAAGATCCTACAGAAAATACAGAATTTTTAATACAAATTCACAGATATAAATGCCAAAGCCCATAGGACCATCAGAGACATATACCTCTGGCAATGCCATCCTTCCACTTGATTTTACATCGGCAGCAGAAGGTTGTGATACAACAGCAGAATTGACGTCATGGGCAGGTTGCAAAACAGACGGGGGTGCCTGTGTTGTTAAATTATTAGGTAACCCTTGTGAATTAGGTGCGGGCGGAAAATTCCATGGCTGTCAAAAATCCCATGAGAAACAAAATGAAAAACTGCTACGATTTTCAAATATAACATCAAAATCAAGAGAAAGCACAAAAAGCCTCACCTGAAAGCTAGAAGGTCCGGTTACAGGTTGTTGGAATTGCAGTCCACTTGACTGATTACCAGCAGCAGGGAAAAGGGAAGGCTGTTGCTGCTGTTGCATGGTAGGCCACTGCATAGCACCAGGCATATTGACAAGAGTGTTACCACCATTGACTGGCAAAACTGGTGTTGATACAGGGGCAGCAACTGAAACACCATCCAGAGGAGCTACTAACAGGTTGTTCACTGGAATACATATAGAAGCATTGGTGGCAGGCAACATTAATTTCAGCAATGCAGAAAAGAAAAATAATCACTAAACAGCAATATTATCATGTTACCAGAAGTTGTCATGGTAGCAGTGTGGCCCGGTGCACCAGAACTATGAGGAGCAGGTGCTGGAACCGATAATTGTGATAGTACAGATTCCAGTGGATTCACAATAGGAGCTTGAGACACTTTTGCCTGCGGGAATGCATCAAATGAGGCCCAGTTGTTGTCAATGATTGCATTTGCAGGCTGTGAAGTGGACTGAGCTATTGCCGGTTGTTGCTCAGGTGCTGCTGCTGCTGCTGCTGCAATAGGAGGTTCAGGATCAGCATCAAAATCAATTAAACTTCGAGAAGTCTCCACTTTTACTTCCGCCGGCGCCGGGTTCCCACTGGCTGATCCCAAACTACTGGAGGATACAGTTCTCTGAAATTAAAAAATTACCCAATCATCACTTGGTAGATTTAAATTTGAATTTTTTTAATAGAGAGAGGCCTAAATCTAAGAAACAGAATGGGTACAGACTCATGGAGAGGAGACATGAAGCTTTTAATTGCTTGCTGACAGAAAGATATACTTTAAATTGGTACAGTTATATATTATATACTTAGATTCACAAAAGTAACCTACAAAGGAAAAAGCTGCATCGTATACTTAGCTACATAATAGTAACCAATTAATTTGAAAGATTGAATCAATCAACAGAAATAAACCAATGTTTATTGCTTATCCCACACAATGGGAAAAAGGTACCAAGTTTAGTCCTAACAAATGGAGCATCAAATTCACTTTACATGTAAACAAAAATGATTGGTAACAGCAAAACATTAGAAAGCCATCAAATCTTTAATGCCAAAAAAAAAGCACTACTGATGCAATTATGTATTTTTATAATATAGTAGCAACAGCTTCTGTTAAAAGAAGTCTCACCTGTGTCTGTGCAGGGACATCAGAAGTCCTGGAAGTAGGTTTTGGAGGCTCACTAATACGAAGAGGTATTGTGTTCTCCCCTAAAATCTCTCTAACAGGCCTTACCACAGGAGGACTGGAGGCCCCTAGATCTTTTGGTCGCTCTGGTGATCTACCTTCCAGCTTTAGATCTCCATCAGACATTCTCCGATCGTCTTGTCTCCTTCCATTACCAAACCTGTCATCCCGGCGCCAATCATTAACAACTTCAGGACGGGCAGGACTCTTTCTATGATCACCATACTGCCGAATTTCTTGATCATAACCAGGACTTCTTCGTTCCTCATAACTTCTTGCTCCAGGGCTTGATTTCTCATTATAACGACGCTCATTATCCTCATATGGTGGACTTCTAGACCCTCCTTGATATGAATCTGTTCTCCTGCTTTCATATGATTCATCCTTCTCACCCTGTACATATATACATTTAAAAAGGATATAAGAATGCTTCAACTTAAACCCAAACATATTCACACACACACACAATTTTAAATTATAGAAATATATGCACAAGTGCAAAATAGTAAAATAGACCATTGACAGCACTTATAGCAACATTTTGTCACATGGCCTCTGTAAAATTAAAGAAAACGAGAAACTTACCATCTTTACCCTAGGAGGTTTGTCAAAGTTCCTTTCACCATTATATCTTCTATCCACATAAACATGCTTAATAAAATCTCTAAGCCTCTCGACATTACTGGAAACAAGAGCATCAAATCAAAATGCAGTCACTACTAGTGTACGAAATAAAAAAGAATGCAGTTGAGTTAAAACCTGCTGTCTGGGAAAGAATTCCGCTGTGGGTCCCATTCTTTCAGGTAAATCTCCTTTGCACGCTGTTAATGGGAAACGGAAATAAGCCATGTGCAATAAAAGGAGTAAGATGGGAAAAAGAATATAACAGCTAGGGAAAACACATGCATCTTACCTGGTTTCCCCCTTCTTGAAGAGCATTAACTTCTTGTGATGTAAATTTAGCCATTGATACTGATTTCACTCGGTGTGTGAACTCTCGGCTGAAAGTTTTGCATAAATAAACCATATAAGCAAATGACTGAAGAAGACAGAAAATTTCAAATCCACTCCTTGTTCACATCCATAACAAAGAAAAGTTTTTTTAACAGCAAAGCACATAGAACTTACTGTATTCCACTGCATGTTGTGCAAATAAACGTCAAGAAATTAGTGCAAACATATTGTGGTCCCTGTTTAACAAAAAGAAGTAAGCAATACTGTGACAGAAAAAGAAGAAAAATGTGGACAACAGTTATTATAGTTTGTAAAATTCCTATTTCAGCTGTTAAAGAAACAATCTTTATTGTGTGAAGATCCATAATCTTTGCTCAGCAACCTAAAATGCAAAGTCCAATATAATCTTTTGTGGTGCTCCAATTACTAAATGTCAAAAGCATAGTTATAAGTCTAATAAAGACATCCTTAAGTATTAAATCTGAGTACATAATATATTTTTATGGTGAATTATTTGATAATCCACAAAGCTTTCTCTTGAGGATCACTTATCCTCCTCTTTCTTGTAATCTTCTTTATTTGTTCATTAATAAAGTTTTTGGTTCTTATATTATAAAATTGATAATGAGCAAAGCTACTGAAATCGTGCCCACATATATTTCTGTTTGGATAACCAAGACTTTCAATCAATCTTTAAAACAATCATAATGAATTTGATACAACATGGTAATTAAACAAAAAACACATTCTTAGAGACCCAAAAACCAATTAATATCTAAAAGAAATCACGCCTTTGAAACAAGTCACAAGTGAATCTGTTAAGGCCTTGATGATAATTCAAATACCATCAACATGATCCAGAGGCTTTATTAAGCCATCATCACTGAAGGTTATCTAGGTTTGAGAATTCAAAAGGTACCATTTGTGTGTTTGCTTGTGTGCATAAACCCAGTAGAAGACTTTGAAGAACAACTGAACCAGTACTTCTTAGATATAAAAATCTACCATAGTAGACTATTGGTTTACAAGTTCGGTTCATCCTTCAGCTAAATCAAACACTTTATGAAGCAAGAAATTACTTCTATCAAGCCATTCACCGGTGCCTTTAGTTATCATGATATACATTTTCTTAGGCATTGATTTATAGTTTTTTTTAATAAAAAAAAAAAAGTGACCACTTCAAAAGCAGGTTAAACAAATATCTTAGTAGCTTTTAATTCAGTTAAATTCCCAATAAAACTGATGAATCTAACTCGGCTAGAAACCCAAATTAGGTCGTCCTTCAGTTTTGTGCTGATAAATATATACAAAAGCAAGGCCACGCGCACAAATTAAAATAATTTTAACTCACTGCAATATCAAAGAAAGAGAAATCGGCAATATCTCAATGCGCGATTTAAACCCATATACTAGTTCTCCTCATGTAATATAATGTTACTAAGCATAATTGAAAAAAGCACAATCCAAACATACCAGAAGAAACAGTACTATAGAACTACAACATATAAAAATGAAGCTTAAAAAGAAAAGAAAAAAAGATAAGTCAGAAGTGAAAAATATCGTACCAAACTATTACAGTTAATGCATCTACGATTCTCGGGAAGTTTGAGCAGTCCACGAATAATTCGTTCATTCTTTTCATCCTCCTTCACTCGATTAGCCATTTCCCCCACTGCCTATTCCAAAATAAACAAAAGTTATGTACAAAAAAACACTGGTCACAACAACCGAAAATAAAAGCTAGGTCACAGAATATTTTTTCCTAAATAATTTACGCAATTCCAGTTTCTTTAAAATCCAAAAGTAATATGCCACCAATACCAATTACGCCATTGATATTCAACGCTTTAACATTGATTTAAATTTGAGAAATGAAGAATTCTCCGAAAAACAAAAGAAATAAATATCTATATAATATCTTGTCTACATTTCCTCGTCAATCATCGGAGGGAACACAACTCGAATAACAATAAACAAATCAAAATTCACGATCCAAGAAAGAAAAATCGAAAAAAGAACGAAACTAATCACGAGACGCCGTGATTGGGAACCAAGAAAATCGAAGAGAAAAAAAAAATACTTGCATGTATTGAGAACTGACCTGAATTTGCTGCAGACGGAGAGGTTGGTCTACCTCTGCAGCCTCCAAGCTGACGACGATGACAAGAGGACGATCCTCAGCTCACGCGCTTGGCGTATCGCTAGAGAGAGAAAAAAGAGAGAGATAGAAAGAGAGGGTTGCAGATCCTTAAGGGGCTGATAACTATGGCTTTTGTACAGCTCAGAGCTTCTTAAACAAAGTCTGCTTTTCCTAAAAAAATGTAGAGAGAGAGAGAAGGGTTGGTTGGGTCGAGTTATTTTGGTTTTGGGTTTAGGGAAAGTTAAGGTGTTCTCGGACACAGGGGTAGGTATCCTGTTCCTGACAATCAAATTGTGAAATAAATGTCCTAATTTCACGTAATTGGTCAAGACGAATCTCACATTCTCATAATGACAGTCCACGGTCGTAGTGGGCGACTTGCTTTGCTTTAGCAGTGCCAGTGTTAAACACCCTTTAATTTCATATTTAATTACGAATCCAACGCAGGATTTGGACTTAGTGCTTCCCTAATTCCCTCTTCCTCGTTTCCATTTCTCAAGAAGTTTCCTCCTTTTTGTCTTTTAAATATTTATATATAAAAAATCAAAACCAAAATCAAAATAAAATACATATTTGGTGTTGAGATGAGATCCAATCAAACAAAAATTTATAAAAAGTTCCAGCTTCGACAAAGATCATAGTTATGTCATGAATTGTATTAAAGATTTTTTCTTTTTGTCCAAAATTGTCAACTAGGTCATGTTACTAAATACGCTCGGTATAGTAACCATACCATAATAAAGTCCTTCTACATTTGATTTTATAAGCTTTGTAATTTATAGGTAAGAAAGTTTAATGAGGCTTTTTGTTTTTTAAATATTAATGATAAAAAAATTTCAATTATTATCTCGAAATCATGTTATATATATATATATATATTGCTTTAGGTAGTGTATTTTCAAGGATAAGAACCATTTATCATGTATTTTTGCAACACTTAAAAATAAAAATGTTCCTGACAAAATATATATGCAAAGTAACAATTTTAAAATTTTATAAATAGAAACATTTTATTGTAATGATTACTTAACTAAAATAAATATAGTAAGAAAATTGAGATGTTGATTACAATAATTACCACAAATTGTGTGTTAACATTTTATGATTGGTTAGCGATATCACGTAATGGTGGTAACCATTAAAAAAACAGTTTTTTGTTTAATTAATTAAAAATTTGACAATTAAACATAAAATAGTGTTTAATAACTCTATTTTAATTTTTTATTTTTTTAAATTTTAAACAAAATTTTGAAAATATAAAATTTTCACTTTCAAAATTTTTTTAAATTGTTTTCAACTTCTTCAAAACAAAACAAAACACTACATCATTACATCACTACATCATTACTTTTAAATTGTTTTAAATTATTTTAAATTTTTTTTTTCTTCTCTTCTTCAAATCACTACATCATTCTATATTGCTAAACAAAACATAAAAATAAAAGTTATCAAACGCATTTATTATTTTTTATTTTTAAAAACAAAAAACAAAAATAGTTATCAAACATATTTTTATTTTTTAAAAATAAAAAACAAAAATAAAAATAATATTTCTATTTTTGTGTTTAAAAAATTCAAAAACAAAATTTTTACCAAACACAACCAATATTTATTAAATTCAAACATGTGACACCCGATATTGAATTACACCAATAGCGAAATGTAATTTTCTTGTGGTGATAGACACGAGTGGTACCCCTTAGCAATTCTCAATATTAAATTGCATAGCCCTAAACACTCTATGTGGCTTTTAGTATTTCTCATTTAATAGTCTAATCCAACTGTGTGAGACTTGTTAGAAGGGAGTGATATCATGTAATGTAAGAATTTATGTTATGTATAAGCACTATTATAAAAACTGATTTTTATGACATTTTTTTAGGGTATTCACCTAAATATGAGTCCAAAAAATATTTCCAATATTTTTTAGGACACTCAGTGAGAGTCTTTAAAAAATACAGTTTAAGATTCGCACGAGTCATAATTACAGATGTGGGACCTAAAAGACTATAATGAAATTTGAGTCAGTAGAGACTTTTAAAGGCACACTTTAATTGTCCTAAAAAAGTATTAATGGAACTCAAAGTAGGCCCTAAAAATAATAATAAATAAATAAATTAAAGCTTTATTTGAATGACTAAATTAAAAAAAATATTTATTTTATTTATTTGTTTAAAAACAGAAAGAAGTTTTTATTTTATTTATTTGGGGTTAGTTTCTCTCTCTTGTAAACCCTTGCTCTCTATATCTCGTCTCATTCTCTTCTCTCCCTCGCAAGCTCTCTGCCAGCCATGACCGGCAGCTCTCCAGCCACCACCCACCTACACGCGCTACCCAGGTGAGTTCCCCGGCCCCAAAACCCCCAGCCCCGCGAGCCCCAAGTCGTACACACCGCCTAGCCCTCTTGACGGTGCCTTCAAAGTTCGACGACTATGTGGATTTCTGAAACTTCTTGGGCATTTTTCGATCACCTCGAGCCACCCCGAGCCAAATGACCACCACTACTGCATTCTTTGTACTTTAGGCTTCAAAACCCACTCAAGGATCGGGCTCAACAGTCGTCTAAATTTGAAGTCGATGTTCACCGAAATCTATGGAGATCCGAGAATGCATGACTCTATCCGCCAACTCTAGATCGTTCCAAGGGAAATCGTCAACACCATGAGACTTCCCGAGACCTAGGCTTCGAAACCTAGTAGCTATTTTTCCCCAACAACCACCTTTGAGTGGTGGCTCCGCTACTGCGGGAGTTCCACAGCGAGTCTCAGCCATAAATACAAATTAATTTTTCAAAAATTAAAAATATAACTTGCATGCCCTAAAAATATTTTGGGCCCTAAAATCTCAATTTTGTAAAGCTCTTAAATAGATGACTCTCGAATGGCGCACCCTAAAAACTTGTTTAGGGAGCTTTTTTGTAGTAGTGAAGAAAAAAAACACAAACATGAAGGGGAAAATTTGACACTAAATTTAGACTAATATATATATGATATCAAATGTGTTATTATAAATAGTGATCATATCATAGCCGAATATTTCAAGCCTTGCGGGCGAAATTGAGGTCTAAAAATATAACAAAGTAGTTAGTAGTCACTAGTCAGTGTAATTATAGCACTGTGCATGTCCTAAGAGATGATAATGCACCACATTACATTTCTTTTTAATGGTACATATGCGTCACATCATGCAGTTAACTATACTCATTAATATATGAGCCTGAACCCCTCCCTCAATCATATCTTATTAGTTATTAAATTAAATTAATAGTTCACTTTTCTACTATTAAGATATGTTATTATTAGTAGTACTAATTATTAGTATTATTATTATTATTGATTTTATGCAAAAGTGGCGCATGCAGAAACAATGAAATCCAAATTGAAATGAAACACATCATTATTACAATTTTTCATTTGAATAAAAAAAATTATAGGTGTGTGAAAGTGAGCTGGTTAAGTAGGACACCCTAAAGATCTAAATATTATTTATTACAAAATCGCACCTAATTCATGTACAAATAATTAACATTCCATTGTATTATATATTGGATAAATATGTACACAAATTAGTTTAAAAGAAGTCTGTTTGCGATAATTAAATGTTGTTTTTTTCTTTCTATCTTTTATATAATATACTAATAAATTTTTTTACAACTCATCTAAGATGATTAATGTTTATAAGTTGTTTTCTTATTGGTAGAACATAATAAAAACAGAAAAACAAATTTTTAATTCGTTTCGTGATATTTCAGCCACATTGGAGTCTTTTTAAATATTTAGATTGGTAATAAATGAGACGCAATAGTAGCTGACATATCTCGTTTGCAACCATTAAGGAATTTCTTTGTAATAGTACTAATAGACCATTGAACAAACAATCTATTTTTATTTTTATTTTTTAAAAATCTCCAACGAACCTATTCTATATTTTTGGGCATTGGAAGCAACATCATTCTAGTATCCTAACTAGAAATTTGTTTGAATGGAGGCATCAAATATGTTTTTTTATTTGTACTTCATTATTCTCTCTCCTTTTTTTTCCCTTTAATTTTGCTTATTTTTTATCCTTTAATTTTGCTTAAAGCCTAAATTTGAGATCTTAAAAATAAAAACTACACTAGTTGACGTGTTAAAAAAATACTTTATTGACTTTTTTTTTTTAAATTGGCAACAATAATTTATACTATTTTAAAACCCTATTTACTTATTTATTTTTAACGTGAAACTGAAAGTAGTCTATGAATAAATGCGTGAAATTTAATTATAAGGTGTAAAATGGTGTAATAGCGTTATATAGAATAAAAATACTGGTAATTTATATATACAAAGTAGTTAGTGGGCACTTGGTAGGGTAGCTAATTTCTAGTGTTCCCACTTGGCAAAAAAAAGGTAGGAGAGAAGAGGAAGGAGTGGTTAATATAACACTGCCGTGATATTGACTTGACCTGTTAGTGTTGAACTTTACTTTGAAATCTATTTCCAGTGTTCCACAATTTTTATATTGATGTAATTTGATAGTCTCTAAACTTGTAAACTTATATTATTGTATTTGATTGTGCATTGTAATCTTATTTATGATTTCTGAGAATATCACTTTCTGTATTTTGTTGTGCATAGAAATCTGTCAAGTTTTCATATTTTCATAAAATTAACATAATAATATATTTTATCAAAATAATTTATAAACAATTTTACTCGTGAAATATTTTTTAACAGAATTAAAAAAAATACATTTATGGAATACTAGAATCAAGTATAATTTTTAAAATTACAAAAATACCCTTATTTTATTTTTAATAATATTTTATTTGTTATTTTAAAGTAAAGTAATGATATAAAAGTTTTATAAATCAATTTAAATAAACAAACATTATTTATCATTTTATAGTTTGATATATGTATATTTGTTTTTATATTATAAGCTTCAAAAATAAAATAAGTCATTGACTAAAAAATTATTAGTTTAAGATATTTTTTAAATAATAATAATAATTTTGAAGTATTTTACATTTATGGATATCTGAAAACCACTTGTCAGATGAGTTTCACTTGAGCCTAGAATCAGTAAAAGTTAAAACCCCTGGAGTACAGATTCTCAAGTTAGAAAAACTCAAACCCAGTACCAAACATGGGAAAGTATTCAAATTCTCATTCTCGTGTCCAGATTCCTGCATACCAAACGATCCCTAAGATTTATTGTCGAAATGACTTATTTTTTTAAATTATTTTGTACTCTGGCATAATTTTAATAATTTTTTGTAAGATAGTCACTGCCACTACAAAGAATTGGTAAAAAAATTCAGATAATTAATCGAAAAACTCAGACATTTGGTCTAAGTTATAAATAGATGTCATTTTTTAAAAAATTATCAAAACTAGTTCACAATCCAAAATTACTTCAAAGAAGAGAACATTTTCAAATATATATAACTTAGTACAAAAAATTTATAATTAAATTATACAGCTCTAGTCTCTATTTCATGATCTCTTTTTTTCCTTTTAATTATTAAATAAAAAAAACTAAAACGATGACGCATTGATGCTCCAAATGTGTTGGATCGCAAATGGAATCATAAAAACGGCGGTGAGACAACTGTTTGTTCCTTTTTCATCCCTTTTGATATTAATATTGTATTTTATTCTTGGCTAATTTTATTAATATAAAAAAAATTAAAAGCTTTATTGAGATCCTACGTATTGACTTAAAATCATTCATTTAAGAAATTACAGGAATAAATAAGTCATTGCATGCAGAAAACAAAGCTAAAACCAGTCTGCCTATGTTTATTGAGCTCGCTTCTTAGTGCCCAAATCTTAATTCATTTGGGAAGTTACAAATGTTGGTAAATTTTCTTTATATATTATCTTATTTTCATTTCGTTCTTCTTCTTTTTAATTTTTTTTATTATTATTATATATTGGCTGGGAAGATCTATATTTTAAAAACAAAAACAAAAGGAAGAAAACTACAAAAGAAATCGACACATATCATAAAAACGACAAATACCGGAAGCGACAATAATTTGACAATGTACTCTCCAGTTTATTATTCTCATTTGCCATTGGAAACATAAGAAGGGGATCCTTTGGTAAACAACTCATAAAATGGCGATTAATAGAGAACAAGTCATTCTAAATACAAAATACATTTCATTTCCCCCAAAAAAAAAACATGTATAATATTACAAGTATTCTAATGAAAAACGACAAAAAGAAAAAAAAACAGTAATTACCAAACGAATAAGTTATATATGTACGACATACAATATTGTTGTTGAGTATATGAAACTTTGTACAAGGAGTTTTTTTTTTGGACTAGTTGTACAAAGAGATTTGGTCCTTTGAAAACTAAATCAAAAACTATCCAAGTACATATCCGCACCAAAATTTGAGTGATTCGATTATAACATGACCTCGTTACATTTGTAGGACCACAACTTTTTTTCAATCCATTATCAACAATGAAAGGTTACAAAGTAAGTGTTGCAAGGTTCTAAAGGAGAATTCTCTCACAAAGTGTCCCAAGTTGAAAGAGCTCAATTATTTTTTTTAAATATACCATTTTGTATAACATTTTATAAAAATATCACATTTTGCGTTAGCCCCACAGAGTCAGGGTTAGGGATCAACCATGCTCTATTCTCACCTTGTGTTTTGGATTTTGTATTGGCGAAATTCTCTTCATAGTTACATCTTCTATTTCTGTAGTCGTGTCTATGTTTGTGTGTTCTGTTAACTCATTAATTGTAGTTTTTTTAGTTAATTTGTTAACTATTCTGTTAGTTAGAGTTAATTCTGTTTTTAATTTATGTTAGGGTATGGGTTGTGTATTTGTGATATCATATAAAAGCATTTTTTTTATCTCTTTTACTTTTGATCTAAAATATTTTTCAAGAGATGAGAGAACTTGAGTTTGGGGATCTAGGTCATCTTTAACCTTGGAATATTCCAAATTTGGTAATTTTCTGTTTCAAATTGAAGTGTGGTTGATTCGATAGTGAAACTTTGAGGGGATCTCAAAGCTTACAAGTTGGAGGGATTTCAGCTACAATTCTTTTAAAGGGATTTTAGATTGTTTTGTTTGTTCTTGAGTGGATTACTTAAGAAATTGGTAGATCTATCATACTGTAATTTTTTTTATTCATCTGTAAGTTTAAGTTTCTTTCTTTTATAATCAGTAAAATCCTTCATCTAACTGATTAGTTCTAGGAATTTTTTCAAAAAAGTATTCATAGTAATAAATTAGTGCATTCCATTATCATCAAAATTACTTTCCTCACTACAACAAAAATGCAAACTAGTGACATAATTCATTTGGTAACATTTGCTCTAAAATGTTACTAAAACAAAGATTTAGTGGCATTTAGTCAAAAATGAAATCAGATTTAATACATTTTCTAACTTTTAAATTTAGTAGCATTTTAAAAATGTCACCAAAGATAAATTTAAGTGGAGTTTTAAAAATATCACTAGAAATAAATTTTAGTGTCATTTTACAAATGTCACTTATTAGTTACTGTTTGATCCTTTTATTTTTAAATGTTAAAAAATAATTTATTTTTAATAATATTAAAAAAAATTGCCAATGGGAAAGCAGTTAATAATTGAGGAGTTGTGGATGAAGAATTAGTTTTACCGTAGGAAGCAATTTTAGTTTTGGTTACATGATGCTGAAGAACACTATTGAGCGGGGAGTGCATTTTGGGATTGAGGAGTTGGCGGATGAAGACTTGAGTATTTCTATTATTGTATGTTCAGTTCAATAATTTGAAGAACTGACCTAGATCATGAAAGAGTGAACTTAGACAAGCTGCCAAATAGACCCTTCAATTGCTCCAAGACAAATTTATATCCTGAATTCCTTACCAAACCAAACAGGTTAGATCATTTGTATGAATACTAGTAGGGTGTAGCACGTGCGAGGCACGTGCTAGTCATATATTATAAATTTATACTTTTTAAGAAAAAATTTAGATAATGATGAAAATGATGAGGTAGCAAGAGAAAGAGATACAAAGAAAAAAAAAATTAAGGAATGGACAGAAACCTACTAAAGAAGAATGGAAAAAAAATAACATTTCAAAATATGGTGCAAACAAAATGTATCTACCTCCCATGGACGATAGTAATGGAAGGAAAAAGTTGAAGTGGTGCACATGTTGTTTGAATATCTTTTTCCTTCATTCCAATTGAAACCATCAGGTGGAGAAGAAGCCCAAGGGAAAAGAAAATGACAGGACACGTGAGGAGAAAGGATATGGGCTGAAAAAAAACTCACAAGAGAGAAAAGATATGGACTGAGGAAAAAGTTTGTAAAAATATAAAAAAAAACTCACAACAATCCAAAACAAAAAAAAAGTGAAGTTACTTAAATAGACAGTTAAAATAATATACAATTTCATTATATTAAAAGAAGTAAATATAAAGTTAGAAACAAGAAAAAGTGGAAACAAAAAATCAACGAAGACTGCTTATGCACCTTTTATTAATAGGATATATATATATATATACATATATATATATCTGTGATTATGAATTTATTATTAAATACTTTGATATTTTCAGGAAAAGTATTTCATATCAGTAGATTGAGAGCTTTTATAAATTCTCAAAATTTAACTTTTCCTTTTCTTTTTCTTTCGAATTATATGCCCATTAGCGACGGTTCCAAGAAGTTGTTATCACCAGATAATTCATATTTTAGCCATTTCATTAGTGTTATGGGCTGCAAAAAGTTATCCTATGTTTCTCTGCTTTGCTTTCTATATCTAAAGCAGTGTGTTTGGCAATCAATTGTTGTATCCATCTATGTTATCTTGCCTTTGGTTTTGTTAGGTGTTTAATGGGCCGTGGTAGTACTTGGCAGCGAAGAACAATAAATCCATTTTTGACTCAGATTCGAGAGTGTTTGCCTCCCAGTTTGGGACATATTCAAGAAGAGTGTGTTGGAATCACCGATCCAGTGGATCTGACTTGTTCCTAGATCTTTGTTAGGTGTATATACCGATTATTTGTATAAATATATATTTTGGATTGTACATATAAATTTTGTAATATTTAAGATGTTAAATTATTGAAATTATTTGTAAGATTTTATTTTGATTATATGAGTGTGTATAAATATATATACACTTAAATTTACATAAAAATAAAATAAAACTAATATAATAAAAAATATTGTGATATTTTTTAATATGGTAATGCATATTTATAATCTTAGGTGATGCACATTTGCTTAGTTTTATTTTTTTTTTAAATTATTAAATGTATTTATTAAGTTTTTATGATTGTCATATAAATTTTAAATAAATAAACAATATTATATATAAAAAAATGACTTAATAGCATATTAAAGAAAAAATTAAACATAAACATTGTTTATAATTTTTTAAAAAATATATATGATTACATTTTAGATAATAAACTACATTATTCATAGACATTTATGAATGAAGAAGAAGTTATTTGTATATTCTTGATAGATGATAAATGTTATTCTAATTTTTTATGTGGTTATAAAGTCATATTATTTGTACACACAACACTTATATATAATGTATTTAATATGAATTTATATTTAGTTAAGTTACATTAAGTAATAAAAAAACATGTTTTTCTTTATAAATATAAATGACAAATGTTTTAATAAAAATTAAGATTATATATTATATATTATTATAATAATGACATTTTATAATATTTGAATTTATATTAATATAATTAATAAATATCTATTTTAAATAGCTTTTGAAGGTATATTCTATTAAATATTTGAAATATTTTGTTAAAATAAAAAAAATTGTTAAAACAAAAAATTTCAATTATCTACACATTATTTAAATAGAAGAGATATTTAAAAAATAATAATTGACCTTATTATCTAAAATATCATTAATGTTGTAAAATAATATTTTAAAAATTTGTCAATAATTTTTTTACATAGAAAAATAAATAAATTATTTATTATATTAATTAATTTTTAGTGACATTTGAGAGTGTTGTTAATTATACTTTGTAACGATTTATAAATGTCACTATAATAATAATTTAGTAACATTTTAAACTTTTAGTGACATGGGCATATCTTACATTTGCCACAAATGTCGATAATTTAGAAGTGTCACTAAAGCTAAATACTCAATGTTTGTACTTTGTTGTAATTATACATCCATTTTTTGTTTGTAACAATATTACCTAATGTTACTAAAATAGTGATTTCATTACTATTTCCTCCAATTTCTATGTTAATTGTTGCTTCGTCGTAGAAGTGTCAGCTCGTTATTAGAATTAACATAGAGACACATTTCAATAAGGAACTAACATGTGTTTATTGAGTTAGCAGTTAACAGAGTAACAAAGAAGCTATAGTAACGAAATTACCATTTTGGTAATGTTGAGTAACGTATATACCTACAATAAAGTACAAACATTAAATATTTATACCACCAATTACCTTAACTATTCAAACAACAAAGTAATACAAATATTTTTTTAATGGTTTTTTCAACATTTTTTCTAGGCTTATAAAGATAATATTTATACATTTCAAATTAAAAAAAAAACATATTTATACACAAAAGACATCCCAAGTATATTGGACAAGAATGCACCAATCAAATGACCAAAAGAGAGCATAATAAGAGCACGGGGCCAAGTCCTCGTTGTAGGGATGTCAATGGGCGGGGCGACAACAAAACATGCCCCATTTACTAAATGGGCCAGGGCGAGTCAAACCCGATGGGGCAGCGAGTCGACCTGCTTGCCCCATTAACTCGTTTTTTTATTATTATTTGTGAAAACAAAATAAATTTTCTTAAGTTGTTAAATAATCATTATTCTCTAAAAAAAACGCTCTAAAAACAAAATACAAAACTAATAAAAAAATATCAAATGTCAATTTTTACTTCTCTTTATAATCTAATTATTAAAAAAAAAGTTAGCTTTACACATAAATAACAACAAAATAAGTCACTAAAAAAATCACTAAGACTTTTTAAATATCCAAGTATCAAAGTTTCATTTTCGTTATAAACTTTGATATTTTAAATATATATATATAAATAAGTATACGGGGCAGGTCGGTCTGATCCCCAACTCATCCCGCTCCATTTAATATGGGGCAAAAATTAACCCATTCTGTTTAATGATCCGTTCCATTTAATGCGAGGCAAACTCGTCCAATATTGCCGACCCTACCTCACTGCATGCACAAAATTGCACTTCGGCAAGCTTCAAGTGTCCAACAAACTCGTCGCGGCCTCACCCAATGCTATTGCATTGATCAAACTGTAGCATTTTGAAGATCACTTTGACAGATATAAATAACAACTATAGAGTTTGGCATAAATATTAAAACAACGACACCGATTTAACCATGTAAAATTCAAAACGACTAATAAAATATAAAACGACATTTGAGAACCGATCACACGACAAAAGACGAGATTCGACAATATGAACTAGAAGTTTAGAACAACTACCCTTTACCAAAACAACAAAACCGGTATTTATGTATATATTTTTTTTTTAAACGAAGGCATATAAAAGTTGAAAGGTCAACAAGTTGAAAAACCACGAGGACAACTTCCAAATGACATGCAGAGTGAAAACGACAGTAAATTATATGCAACAACAATACTTTGAAAAATGTAAAAAAATTGATTACCTGACATCAAACGACAAAATAGATAAAACGACACTACCATTTAAACCACAATAACTTAGAAGAAAACATTCGAATGATGAACATAACAAACTGAAAAACTATTATTAAAAAAAATGTCGATTCAAAAGGAAAAAATCCTTTATTTTTTTGTTTTTCTTTATATATATTTATATAATAACACCAAGGAAGTTTAATCCGAAAAACGACAAACATCCTTTGTAGGTAGCACCGATATACAGGGAAGAGACAAATACTAGATGTTTAAGAACAAAACTAAAGTGAAAAACAATATAAAAAATAACTGAACATATAAGAAAAGCGATATAATAAAGGGCATTTTTAATAAGAGAACGACATTATTTTTTAGTGAACGACCATAATATTTAAAATATGAGAATCACTTGCCTTAAAACATTGAATTGAAAAACAAATTAGTTATTTCCTTCTTTTTTTTTTCTTTTTCTGAAGAAACAAATCAGTCCAATTTAAGAGGACAACTGAATGAAAAACACATAGATAAATATATTATTGTTGTAACGTATATAATAAAAATGGGAAAAAACAAATAAATAATAACAAAAATTTGAAGAAAAAAATCGATAATAATAAATCATTTAGAACCAGAACCAATCCTGAAACTAATATTTTTTTTAGCCATGAAGTTATCGATAAATATTATAATGTAGAACATCCTAGAAAATATAAAAATCCTAAAGAAAATTAGGGATATTTTGTAACTAAATAAGTTGTCTTTCCGTTCTAAGAGCATGCACAATTAACCACGAAAATTAAGGACACACTCTTAGAAATCTAGATAACAAATTTATTATAACCTCTAACAAAGATACAATGTCATTGTAAAATGTAACTCCCTTAGCAAAAGTAGATACAATTGCTAAACAATATGTGCACACAATATCCATTTCTAGCCAAAGAATCAATTCCAGATCCACACATTTTGTTTATATAACTGAAAATCAACCTACAAAATAAAATATCATACAAACAAAAGCAACATTAGTTAATGAAATTGAATAAATAATGAAATTTAAAGGACAATAATACTAAATATTAAGACAATTATAAAATTATCCATTATAATAAATAAAACACTATTACAAAAACGGGATTTCCCGACAATTTTTAACTGTCACTATTGAGCAATGACGACAGTCGACTGACAGTCGTATTTGCCTACGCCGACAGTTAATAGGTGTCGCCGTTGCTGGCAACGCCGACAGTTAATACGTGTCGCCGTAACATTAAATTTATATATATATAATAATTTTTCGATATATATTTTTTAAAACTTTTAATTATATTTTTAACAATTGAAGTTTGATATAAATTTAAATAAAAAAATCACTCACATAATTAATTATTATTACCATAACTTGTAAAAAAATTATATTTATCATAATAAAAATTCATATAAATACAACATTTATTCATACAATTGAAATGTAAATAATACATCAAATCTCCATGAGACTAAATAATTCTCAATAAAATTTCATTATTCTCAATGTAAATAATACATC
Source organism: Humulus lupulus (assembly GCF_963169125.1). Lineage (NCBI taxonomy): Eukaryota > Viridiplantae > Streptophyta > Magnoliopsida > Rosales > Cannabaceae > Humulus > Humulus lupulus. Next base: position 43,860,261 of record NC_084800.1, on the reverse strand, counting down.
AAATCCTCTCTGTACATAATTCTTACAAGCAAGAAAGAAAATAATACCCAACAACTTGAAGAAGAATTTCTTGTTACCTTGGTTCTCTTATATAATTGCCTTTGTTCTCTTAAATATCAAAGTAGAGTTTTAGCCTACAATACATAATAAACACCAATTCTGTTTCCAGCCACCTCCGAGCCTAACTTCGTCCTCCATGAACGGCAACATCGCAAGCCCAGTCCCGCCCTAAGCGAACACAACCCATTATTTCAGTATAATAGCAAGCACAGGTCGAACTCACGAGGACTATCGTTCACTTTATTATTCAAGAATTAACACTAAAACTTAAAAGGGGATTTTGATTTTTCAACTCAAAATTAAAATAACATAAACTAGAAAGCAAAATAAAGATTGAGATTACGATATTAAGAAACAGTTAAAGATTAATCTCCACCCTCAACAATCATTCCTAATCACTAATAATAAATATTATTCTAATTTCTCAATTAAACTATTAACCCCGCAGATAATGCTGAAGCAGTCAATTATCTCAGTCTCCCTATTATAAGTAATCAAGGCGAAGCGCTCAATAATTAACTCTTTTATCTAAGTAATAAATCTATGAAGCATACAATCTATTTAACTTAGATAAAGCATTAAGTTCTATGGAAACAAGTTAATCTAGGCAATAAATTAATGAAGCATATAATTCATTTAACCTAGGTTCTATTTTTCATCACAATCAACAATTCTTTTGACTTAACTATCAATTGCAATTTATCACACACACTTAGAATCCTAAACTATTAGGTGAGTAGTAATTTTAAGACGACAATTGAATAATGTAAAACCTTAATTAGTTGGCTACCTAACAAGAAATTACAAAATTCATAACATTCAATTGGAAAAATAGAAACAATCTAATATTGAGAGAAATTGAAGAACAATATTCATTATTAATAATCAAGAATTCATGTCTTGGGTTTTGAATTAACCCTTAACCTAAAAAGAATCTACTCCATAATTGTAATCATAATCACAAACATAATTATAATTAAAATTATAGAGGTTAAGGAAAGAAAAGAAACTAGATGGATGAACAAGATTGTTGTCGCGCTGTAGTCTTCTCTCCAGCCCCTTCAGAGTCTCTTTTTCTCTCTAAACCGTAATAAAAAACTCCTAAAATTAACCCTAATAATTATTTATAGTCTCAATTAAATTCTAAATAAAAAGAAATAAAAAAATCTGAAAACGACGTCGCGAGCCGCGGCCTGAAAAATGCGAGCCGCGACCTAGAACGAAATCTGTCCCTCAGGCAGTGGCCTAGCACCCTAGGCAGCAGCCTGAGTTTTATGCGCAGCGGCCTGTCTGAAAGAAAAAATTCTGAAAGTGCAATTTCCATTTAAAGTGCCGTGGCCTGAGTTTTTTGAGCCGCGGCCTACCTCCAAATTCTTCAATTCATAATCTTAGAAAGCTTCCACATTGCCATCACTTCCACATTTCAATCCCGAAAGCTTTGAATACTCCTAAAACTTTATTTTAACTACACTTTCCATCAAAATGTCAGATTTATCATCATAAAATGCAACGTAGAAAATATGTTGTAGAATCATGAAACTTAGTTAAAACTATTAAAAATGTTATCATAACACCATCCAAGCATAGAAAAACTTAACAAATATTAATATAAAAATGACATTATCAGTCTCGAATTAACTGTCGGCGTTGGGGTCAATAACGACACATTTTATCTGTCGGCATTGGTCTAGAATTAACTGTCGGTGTTGGGGTCAATAGCGACAATAAAAATCAACGGTGACAATTATTAGCTATCGACGTTGGTCTCTATGCCTACAGTTTTTAACTGTCGGCGTAGAGTCATGCTAAGCAATTACGACAGTCAAGAGAGTTGACTGTCTTAGTTGGGTGTTGGGAAAGCCCAATTTTGTACTAGTGAAAGAAAAAAAAAACTTATATATGAAGTATAACTCTTGTCAATAGCATCGTTAAAGTCACACATTTTCCTTGGATAATAAAACAATCTAATATATCATATAAAATTGGATTGGAGTAGTCGAGTGGATATCCTTTTTATGATCTAGAGATAGAGATAAGTTTCTTTTATTAATAATATATAAATATCTATACTATACTCATGTATAGTAGTAAACAAAATCAAACACAAGCATATTATAACATTAGCTTCACTGGCCATATACACTAACGGCATAATTCAGACCAGGATATACATAAATAAGTGTTTTGGAGATTTATGCAATGAATTTTGTTAAAGTTGATAGATGGGAATGAGTTTATAATGAGTCATGAGTCATGAGTCATTGAGTAGTGGTATTTTTTTTATGAGATACATATACAATAACATCAATCAATTAAGTCTTAAAAAAAAAAAACAAGTCAGGCTAACAATGATTGGTTTTTTGAATTTTTTAAATACAAAAATAAAAATAATATTTTTATTTTTGTTTTTTTATATTTAAAAAAATAAAAATGTTTAGTAATTATTTTTATTTTTTGTTTTTAAAATCAAAAAATAATAAATACTTTTGATAATTTTTATTTTTATTTTTTATTTTTTATTTAACCATATAAAATGAGGTGTTGATTTAAAGAAGAGAAGAAAAAAAATGAATAGTCGAAAACGGTTTAAAAAATTTCAAAAGTGCAAAAATTTTATTTTCAAAATTTAATGAATTTTAATTAAAAAATTTAAAAATAATAAATAAAAATAGAGTTAGCAAATATTGTTTTATATTTAATTATTAAATTTTTAATTAATTAAATAAAAAATTAATTTTTTAAGTGTTACTAACCATACATAGTTTCTATCAAATGTAGGACTCAAAAGTAGTAATCAAGGTTTCTGCAAAATGATCATAAGAAAACAAAATTATCACAAAAGTAGTAAAAATTATTTATTTGTAAAACGACCTTTATGATTGTTCTAAGTGACTATCAAAGAGATTCTATTTACTATAGGATAATTTTATACGGCACTACAAAAAGTGTGCACTTTTTTTTATAGTTATAATTTAATAATGGATATTGTAGTTATTTATAAACCTATTTAAAATTTTTAGAAATTCTAATTAATTTATTGTGACAAAAACAACATTTTGTTTCACATCAGTATATATATATATAAAATATTTGGAATATTTAAACTTTATTTTTGACAATTTAAATTATTAAATTTTTTTTAAAATATATGTAATATTCTAAATAACTAAAATATACACTATTATATAATATATTTTTTAAAATTATAAAATGTTGATGGTTTGATAAGGCCTTGATTTGGGCCAGTCTTAATTAGGCCTTAATTTATAATGATTATAGGACGTTACTTTAATCAGCATTTGAAGAATATACGCTTCTTGTCTGGAAAAAAAAAAGAAGGAAAAAAAGATAGTATATCAAGTTAGCTTTGGAAAATTATTGCTACTTTGTCTGGAAAAAGGATAGTATGGGTTTTGATTTATCATTCTGCATATTGACTTTGGTTCATTTTTATCTTTTAATTTTTTTTAAGGGGACGGACGGTGACCCGTTTTATATATTATTTTACGCAAAATATTTAAATAAAATATTATATCCTTTTTTATAAGAAAACAAATAATAACTTCTCAATTTAAAAAAATCTGAAAAGAAAAAGCACAACAGTATATTGATATGATGACTAGAAACTAAAAACTTCAGGAGTCACACAAGTCAGAATAAGAGCTTAGCTAACATTTATCTTGTTGTAAGGGCCCTACAAATTTAGAGATATGAATATGATTACGTTTTGACCAGTATTTTCAGAAGTGAAAGAAACAGTATATATAGAAATAGTGAGAATTGGCCCACCTTTTAATGTATGTAGATGAGTTTTTTGTGTCAGTTTATTATAAACATTAATACCTTATTATCCAAGCTATGGGCTCTTCTTCATAATATTTATTAACAATCCCATTTCGGAATCTGATTCATCTTTATTGCTCAGATATGCAAATTTGTCGTACTGAAATTGAAGATTTGTTACCAAGTTTCCAAATGTTCCCCATGCTTGAGATATAAAATTAACTACTCTAATAACTCAATTTATTATTTAATTTCAACTGAGATTCAAATACATTAATTCACTCTTGAATGTACAACTAACGCCTGTTGTTCTAAATTAATAAATGTTTATTAAGGCATGTGAATGCCTTAAATCATACATTTAGTCATTTACTTCGGTATTTGTCGGTGCTTATAGGTTAAGTTAAGGCTGAGTTAAACTCATGTTGATATAATAATATATATACATATTTTGCTAATAATTAGCGCACACACATATATATACACATATTAATTAAGGAAAGTACTACTAATTAACTTTAGTTACATGGAATTTAAATTCATATAAATATATAATATTAGCTGGAGACATTTGTATTCAATAAAGCTGTTTAATTACTTGTAACTTTTGGTCCCAGCAAAACAAATTAAAATCATTGAGTGCAGTCTTGAAATTTTTTTATTTTTTTGTCAGTTCTTGGTTTCTGGATACAATACGTGGATAATTTGCTGTCCAAAAATTCCATGTATATGGCTGTAAATACTGATTATATGCTCCCTTATTGGGGCTCAATAGGAGCAAAAGTAGCTCATTTTTATTCTTTGTTGGGTCTTGGATGTACTAATTCACTGCATTGACACTGGCAGTGAGCAGTATAGCAGTTTAACCACCAATTCCTGCCCTCACCATTATTCTATTCCAGATCATCGAAAATAAATAAATTAATTTACGTAAATAATGAGCTAGCTAGTACAACACAATAAACAAATGACCATTAATTATATTTAGTAGTGTAGAAATTTTTAATTTTAATACATCTTGCTATGCATGTATAAAATCATTTTTCTTTGGTTAAGACCACATACTTCCAAAACCTTTCGGCTTAGACTTTTTGACAGATTCTTCTTGCTTTTATCATTTTTAAAATGTTATTTGTAACTGTTCTATAATATTTTATTAGTTGTGACTTGTAAATTTGCATCTATAAAGAAATTATGTAGGAAGGGAATTGGACTCATAAAACTGCTCAAGGATAAAAAATCAATAAAATTTCCTTTCTGGAGTTATTTGGAATATAAAAAACATATGGCCATTGGGATAACAGTAGAGGACAATGAGGAAACTTATTTACAAAGTACATGAATTTTTACTCATAGAATTTATCGTTTAAAATTAATATAATAAGTTTTGATTTATATTTTTAATCAACTTGGTCGAATGATATATTATATATTTCGATGTGTAAACTTCCAACTATGCGTATAAATATATATGGGATATATTTAATAGAAACAAAATTATACACTAATTAAAATGATTACACAATCATTAGATAAAAAAATCAATTAATTAAAATAAATAAAATCTAGATATATGTATATATAGCTCCTGTATTTTTTATTTGGTTTAGTTTTGTAACTTTTTTTTTGTAGTTTTTTAACTTATCTACAATTAGAAATATCAGTCTAGCCACATAGTTAATTTAGTCCCATTAAAAAAAGGATAAATTTATCTTTGCACATATATAGGATAAAATTATTCTAAGTTTTTCAATGAAATTTATCCAATCTAATCCTAATTTTTAAATGTGGCCTAATTTTTTTTGATTGAATAATGTTTATTATTATGGTCGGTTTCTTTTTACGTAGTTTGATTTTATATTGGGGATGAAAAGGGTACTTTGATTAAAATGTATTACTATAATATTAATTTAATTAATCGACTTGCAAAACACATGTAATATATAAGATCCATACGTATAAACCTTTTACTCTATATTTTTATTTTGGATGACTTTTATTTTTTAATATCACAACACAAGTAGTGATTACTCACTAAAGATCACAAACGCTAACATTTACAATCTATTGGCTAAATTGGCCATGCATGCACTTATTTTTAATTAACACGCACTTGTAAGTTACCTACTATACTATCTTTCTTGCATGTATAAAAAATTGTGAAGTAATTGTAATTAAATCTCTATCTAATGAGACAAACCAGTCACTCATTCTTAAGTATGAAAGTACTTGTCATATTTTTTGGGTCCTACTTTATATATATATATATATGCATTTATTTATACAGCTAAAGTAGTGCACACATGAACTGTTTATGTGATGCCCTACAGTTGGCCACCCAACAAAAACAGACCAATATTTGTGGTTTTGCTCCTTTTATATAGTGAGGTGATATCTATTATATAGAACACTTGCCTTTTTATTCTTTAAGTATAGTCTCCTATCCTCTATGGCATTATTCAGATGAACATGAAACCCTACACGAGACTCATGCCACCCAACCTTTGTTGTTTTTGCTCAATATAACTCTCATGTGACCCACACGTGTCTAATTTTGTAAATGTCATGAGAACTTTCATTTCACCAATCAACAATTGTTTATTGTATTTTATTTTATATTAATTTGCTTTCCCAACAATTCGTCTCATGCGATCCATTATTAAAAAATACAGATCAACCATCGCTCACATGGACCAACCTGTAGATATCGAATAGAACCATTTCGAAATTTTAATCATATAACTATAGAAATATATATATATATATATATATATATATAGAGCGCTATGGGGTTCCAATAATTCAAAGCCTTATGTTCCATATTTCCATTATGTTATTCAAGGTGAAGACAAATATGTTACTTATCACAACTTTTATATATTAAGTTTTCTATTGGTTTATATATTTTATTTGTTTTCTAAACCAATCAAAGCTCAATTAGAGACTCCTAGAGCATGCACTCCTAGTAGCTAGGGTGAGGAAAAAAATAGACTTGCCAAAGCTATTTGGTTTGATTATTAAAGAAAAATAATGCATTAATTAATTTCTTATTAGTAACTTTTCTTCAACTCTTTCAACAAATTAAACATTAGATCAAGCGACCTTTGTTCTCATCCAATAAGCACCAAATAAGGTCACCACATGTCATATATATATATATAGATATATTTATATATAGGGATAGAGAAGTCCAAGAAAGAATTACAGAAAGAGGTTGGTTACACATCACCATCTGTTCAGCCTCAAAATAAGCGAAATCGTTGATTATCTATCCAACTTTTTTTTTTTGGATTTTTTAAAAAATATTTTTCGATATTATTTGATTTTAGTTTGTATGAAAGTTTTTTTTTTCGATGATAAAAGCAATTATTCCACCATTTTTTATGGTTTTAACAGCGTTTTCTAGTTGTTGGAGTAGGAGTAGGAGAGCATATATGTATAATATAGTGGTCATAGGTATTGTCTTAAAATAATTATAGTTCACTTGGACCTCGATTCATGGTGTTTAATGTTGTTATATAAGGAGTATATATGTATTTTATCATCCTCTCTATTTCTTTTTAAATATAATTAAAGCGAGAGATCACCAACAACATAAGCCAAGTGGATGATCCTCATTAGGAGCCAGCCAATAAGATGTAGAGATATTTTGAAATGTTTTAACAGTATATATTGATCTTTCTCATAATTTTAATTTAGCATTAATTTACGTATGTATGTCCACCCCTTTCATGTTTATTTGTATCAACTGTTTAATTAATGTTAATAAATAAGATTATAAAAAAATCACCACATAACAATGTCTTTATCTTAGTCCACAATGCAAACCAATATTTTAAGGGAATAAAGTTGAGCACGCGCTTTGGTCACTCATGTTAATAGTACATAAACAAACAATTGAAACAATGGCAAAAAAAAAAGAGGTAGATGGATGGTATTGTTATTTCATAAATTCTTCGAATGGGTCACCAAATATTCCATCTTTTTTATCTTCTTGTAGTCAAACGTTTCTGCATACCTGCTTATATTAAATTTCTCAATTATGTAAATTAATTGTTTTTCTTTCCTGATTTTAAAAAATAATAATAATAATACAGAAGCTTATCCAAATTACATATCTAAATAAAGTATTATTTCCATATCCAGCTTGGAAGTAGCAGGTATCACATGAGACATGACACTCAGTACTACTCCCTTCATTGGTGACTATATCTGATATTGTCATTAATACCTTTGTTATTTCACTCTCTCTCAATCATATATTAACAGCTTTTAATGCATATTGATTGTTGTGTGTGATTCTTTCATTTCTTCCTTCAGAATTGTCACATGCATGAAAACCCAACTTTTGTACCATATTTTAGAAAGTGCCTATCTCACATGGAATAGAAGAAGCTTCCCCTTCCTTTAATTATAGCTTTTTGTGCCTAGAATTCACTAATTGTTGGACTCTCGTATCTTTAGAAGTACTACTTATTCACATGACCAAATCTATCTAGCACTCCCAAGTGAAAAACACTTTCTAAGAAAGTATTGCATAACACTAGAGTAGTGCTGCCCTTTTTTTTAATTAATTTTTTTTGGGGGTGTTGGGGGTTGCTTGATTCCCTTCCACATTTTCTCGACTACCTCATCCATAAATATAATATATATGTATTTATATATACCTTAGTCTTCATAGCTCTTTCCATTGTAGTCCATTCAAACCTTTACCTCTCCCAATAAAAACTTGACCTTTAGCTCCCCTGTTTCTCTATCTCTCCCTTTCTCTCTAGTGTCACTACTCACTAGTTCAGTTGTTTTCCTTAGTTTCTTTCACATCTGGGTTTTGAAAGAAAAGACCAAACCACTTGGTTTTAGGCTCTAATATTTTTGGTCAGATTTGTGTTGGTGAAAAATGGGGAGGCTCAGCTTTGGCAGGTTATTAGATTGTCTTTGCCTTTCTTCTTCTGGGTCAAACTGTTTTTGCATGGAATTCCAAGACGATCATGAGTTTGAGAAAACCTCATTACTCACAACCAGTGAAAAATCCCAGATGCTCAGATTGAAGGACGCTGTTTCTGGAAAGCAAACTTTGGCTTTTCAACTGAAGCCTAAGGTAGTAATATAACTCTTTCTTCTTTTTTCTTATTCATACAAATTTTACATAAAATATTTTTGGCATACTTTCTTCTCAATGATGTTGTAATACTAAGAAATATCATGCCTCAACAGATGGTCATGCTAAGGGTTTCCATGCATTGTAATGGCTGTGCTAAAAAAGTTGAGAAACATATCTCAAAGATTGAAGGTACTGAACCAATTTTTATGATGTTTGTGTCTATCTCTTGACTAGATTAATTGCTCTTCAAAAAACAACTTATTTCTTTTTTTGTTGTGTGCCTGTAATGAAACAGGGGTGACCTCGTATAAAGTTGATTTAGAATCCAAGATGGTGGTCGTCATTGGAGACATTCTTCCTTTTGAGGTGCTAGAGAGTGTCTCCAAGGTCAAGAATGCAGAGCTTTGGACCAATCCTCCATCCTCGTGAAAAGACAATGACATCATGATTTTTCTTGAGGCTTACAATTCCAATATTCCAGGCATCCAAACAGGGTACCAAGAAGCCAAGAGAAACTTAAGGGACAGCTTCATTATTCTATTATATAGATATATGGATACATACATTTGGAAAATGTCTTATATTTTCCCACTTGTGCAGAAGAATACAGAATATGAGCCTACAATTTCACAGGCCTCTTGAATGTTATTAGGCTCTGCACTGGGGTTGTGTAATTTTGTATATGCAGCAATAGTTGTATGAGGACATTATTTGGCCACTATATTTGAATGGCTATTTATGTTTTATCTGTATTTATATTTGCAAAATTAAGCAGTTTCTCTTTAGATCCTTCTTTCTGTGTAATAGTGAAGCAAAAAACTTCAAGCCATACTCAGATTTTGTTTTTGAGTATGCATGCAATGCACAGTTGACTTGTTTGTTTTTGAGATTTGCTCTTATAAGTTTTAGAAACCATAAACTTAGGCTTCTTGAATACTATTGTTTATGATATAATAATATATTATTACATAATCACATGGGTATTGATATTGCTGTCTGAACCTCAATTCAAAATTCGGATATTCTCAAGAAAAAGAAAAGGCAAACATGATAGATAGTCAAGTAGTCCAATACAAGTCCAACCTATAATTTTACATGATTATGAGTGGAGTTCAATGAACTGTGTCTGTGGTTTAATCCTACTGTTGGTAGGTTGGAGTGGGTAGAGTTACTGATCTTTACCAACTAGTACAGAAGAAAAGAAAACACAAACTTAAATGATAATATATGCACATTATTTAAAATAACACAAATCAGATGATATGCTCAGATAAAAAGTGTACTAAATTTTTTACTCAGACAGCTTGGTATATTTATTATCAAAATCAATGCCAGTAATTAACAACAACAAAAAAATGCACGAAGCCACTTAAGTTATAAGAAAAAAAATCTGTAAAATATTCTAGAGTAAAATAAACTTGAAAAATGAGTGATATAAACGTTGAGGCATTAAAAAGAAAGAAAACCCACTAAAAATTGTAAAGTTTGACGATCAAAATGATTTGAAATTATCAATTGCGGATGAAGAATAAAAAGTTATATCCTCATGCTCAAGAAAACTTCTATTATAAGAAGATAATAAAACGACAATCAAGATTGGAACTATTTCCAGCAGTTATGATCACAGGTGGACCCAAATGAGTCCTAATGGCAGCTAATAATTCTTTTTTGAATTTATACGTAATTTATTATATATTTTATTCTTTTTCTCTTATATATTTATATCAATATACTTCTTCAAACATATATTTTTTGTGCCCATTAATTTATTTATTATTAATGTACGCTCTTATTGTTAAAATTTTATTTTTCAAATGACATCCTATAATTATAAACATACAAATTTTACCCTCAAAATTTATATTAAATGATATGTTGAATGGCTGAGTTTGAACCAAGCTCTTTGTTAATATCACCAGAGGATTATAATGTGACAAGTTTTTTTTTTTATATCAATATAATGTTAAAATTATGTGGCACTTGGTCCCACTATTTGCATGTTATAATATTGGGAGTGTCGTTTTTCAAACCAGTTGTATGCCTATCTATGACAGTATTACTATAGTCTATAAAATAAACTTTTGTTCTTTTTTTCAAAAACGGTACACAGATAAGTAATGGAAGTTGAAAAATGGATCCAATTAGTATGGTTCGAGGATCGTTGAGATATAGAGGTTAATTAAATGGGAACATCAATATAAATTAATTAGTCCGTGAGGTGGCTATCCATACCTAAATCGACGAACTTACTATAGAATTTTTTTATATTTTATTTCTTTAAATTTTGGTTTATTTATTTTACTTATTCGAAAGATCTTTTCTATACAAAAAAAAAATGCTTAGGTAAAGAATTTTTTTGTTTTAATTCAATACTTTAACAAAATATTATAAATATCTAACCAAAATGTTCTTAATGCCGCCATCTGTCCAATTAAGCTCTGGACATCCTTGTGCTTCCGAGGTGAGGGCGTATCTATCAATACCTTAATTTTGTCAGGATTAACCTCTATCCCCCGTGCATTTATTATAAATCCAAGGAACTTTCCCGAAGACACTCCGAACGAACACTTTTGTGGGTTAAGTTTCATATTGTACTTTTGAAGTACAATATAGCACTCTGCGAGATCATCCACATGGTTATCGTTATGTTTTGATTTGACCAACATATCGTCAACATAGGCTTCCATGTTATTTCCTATCTACTTGGCAAAAATCCTGTTTACCAACCTTTGGTACGTGGCTCTAGCGTTTTTGAGCCCGAAAGGCATGACATTGTAACAGTATAACCCTTTGTCAGTCACAAAGCTTCTGTGTTCCTGATCTGGTGCATGCATGGCGATCTGATTATATCCAGAATAAGCATCCATGAATGACATTATGCCATGACCTGCAATGGCATCTACGAGCTGATCTATCCAAGGTAAGGGGAAACAGTCTTTATGGCATGCCTTGTTAAGATCCGATAGTCGATAAAGGTTCGCCATTTGCCGTTGGGCTTTGGGACCAACACCGGATTGGCGATCCAATCAGGATAAAATCCATCTCGTATGAATCGATTTGCTTTTAACCTATCGACCTCTTCCTTGAGGGTCTTCTTTCTATCATCATCCAGGAGTCTTCGTTTTTGCTGCTTCGGGGGGAAGCTCTTGTCAATATTGAGTGCATGGCTCATGACATTCGGACTAATTCCTACCATGTTCGAGTGTGACCATGTAAACACATCCTGGTTTTCCTTTAAGAAACAAATTAATTGCTATCTTTCCTTTTCATAAAGATTCTTACCCACCTTCACCACCTTCGTGACATCTAATGCATCGAGCTCAACTTCCTTGAGCTCTTCCAGAGGTTCGAGATCGACCCTCTCGTCTACTCTAGGATCGATCTCCTCATCAATTTCGAAAACAACTTCATTTATTTCTTGAATAACCACCAGTGCTTGCGCCCTTGTCAGACTTTTTCCTCGTATGGAAATGTTGTAGCACTCCCTTCCTGCGAGCTGGTCTCCCTTTAGCGTCCTAATGCCACTAGAAGTCGGAAACTTGATGGCCAAGTGCCTAACGAATGACACTACCCCCAACCCAATTAGGGCGGGTCTCCCAAGTAGTACGTTGTAGGCCAACGAGAGGTCCACCACTACAAACTCCATCATCTTGGTTACTGAGACTGGATAGTCTCCCAAGGTTACGGGGAGTTCACTGGATCCCATACAGGCAGTCCCTTCTCCTGAAAAATCGTACAATGTTGTTGCACATGCTTTCAAATCGTGAAGCGCGAGTCCCATCTTTTCTAGAGTGGCCTTGTAAAGGATATTCGCCGAGCTCTCATTATCAATCAGGACTCGACGTACCCTCTTGTTCGCGAGTTGGGAGAGTAATGACCAGGGGGTCGTTATGAGGAAATTGGACGTGTGATGCGTCCTCTTCGGTAAATGTTATGGGCTGAGTCTCAACCTTCTGTTGTTTTGGAGCTCGTGGTTCAGGTTCGTAAGGAGAGCCGTCTTCGGTTTTGAGCTCGTTTACGTATCTTTTATGGGCGTTCCTGCCCAAGCCTGTAATATGAGGTCCCCCCGAGATGGTTACTACATCCTCTCCATCAATCGGAGGGGGTCTCTCATCCTCCTAGGCTTAGGAGTTATTGTGTTGGGCAGGTTGTGCAGTTGCTGCCCTCTGACTTGTTGAGGCTTGATTGGGATTTCGGTTTCTGATGTACTGGCCAAAATATCCCCTCGAGATCAAACCTTCGATCTCATCCTTCAATTATCGACATTCATCGGTCGTATGTTCGATGTCTCTATGGAATCTATAGTATTTGTTTGAGTCCATTTTTGCCTTATGATTCTGCATGGGGCGAGGTCGTCTAAACAGAACCTGGTTCTCATTGGCCAGGTAAATATTCTCCCGAGTCTCATTGAGCTCGGTATACACTTTATATACGGAGAAATATTTATCCCCTTTCTTCTTTTTTCCTCCATCAGTCTCGGGGTTATTCCCTTCGTTCTTTTTCCTTTTAGAAGGGTTATCCCCGGAGGGTTTTCAAGTTGATGGGGCTGTCGTGGTCGAGGTCGAGGCAGAGTTCACATTTGTCGTTGTAGTTATGGATTGAGATGTTCGGTTTAACGTTGGCCTCGCCTCTTCCACATTGACAAACCTCTGGCCCTCCGATTTAACTCGGTTAGTGACCTAATAGGTTTCCTTTGTAAATCTTCCCAAAAGGGACTTTGTAACACCCTGGTTACCCCAGGACAGTTACTGTGAACGGTGAACCGGAAATTTAACTTGCTACCCGAGTTCTTTGGTTAAAAACGTGCTTCTAAGTGTTATTAACAGGCTAAGGTGGAAAACCAATCAAAACGAAATGATATATTTTATTTAAAACATAAAACTGTTCATGGGCCCATTAAAACGTATACAAGTTATTTACAACTCAAAATGGTCATTACAATTTCAAATTTACAAACCCGCTGACCTAAGCGGCAAAAATAGGGTAAACCCCCTAGTTCCTCTGAGAACTCCTTGGTCGTGGTGGACAAGCGGTCGCATATGTACACAACACCACCTAAGCTCTCCACTCAAGGCTGGGTGAGCTTTTCTTTCCCTTTACTTGCACCACATAGCACCCATGAGCCAAGACCCAACAAGAAAACACAATACAGCATGATATAATATCAACAATGATCATAATAATCATTCGGGACTTTCAGTCCAAAACAGGTAAGTGACAAAGGAAAAGTCACTAAGGTGGGTACAACTCCCTTTAGCCATGTGACGATAGGGTCACCGGGGCTTAACAGATAAGTGAACCTTTCACTAGCTTAAACAGGATAGGTGCATGATAACTAGTCACCAACACAACCTTCCTCATGACTCTAGAGTCATAACTATGGAACACTGTTCCCTAGCCATGTGACAAGCAGTCACCTAGGCCTTTGGCCCTGGTTCTGAGTAACTAGTCTTAGACTAGCCAAGCGCTTATAGGTTTCATCGACCTTAGGGTCAGTCCAACATTAATGTCTTAGAGTCATTCAATGCTGGTATCGATTAGATCTAATCTTCATTCGGCCTCGCGTTCAAGACCCTTATGCCATTTCTGACTCTTAGGTCAATATCCCTGACTAGTCAGTACCATAGACAAGTAACCAATATCCACTAGCATTTAATATGCAATCAATGTCCACATTTATCAACCAACATGCCTCAACAACAATCATGCATGTCATATACACAGGGTGCAGTTTTCTTACCTTAGGTTCGAGCGAGAAATAATATAAGAACGACCCTTGAGAATGATCAACCTTTAGATTCCTTAGCGGTTATCTAATCATAACCAATTATAATCCATTAATAAAGTAAATCAATAAATGGTTCACAATCTAAAACCACACTCCCGGGACCATTCCCGCACTCTCGGGACTCTTAATCCACCCAACCGGGGCAAAGGAACCAAACCCTGAGCCTTAAAAGTCGTTCCGAGCCCTAAAATAGGCTTGCTGGAAAATGAACCAGCACCGCAGCCCTATTAAATGGCGCTGAGGCGATATTTCAAGTCAGAGAGGCCCATCTCTCTATCCTGCCTAGCACTGCTGCGCCTGGAATGGCACTGCTGCGCCAATTACAGACCAGAATCTTTCAGGTTTTCCCTCCTTGCGATTTCCCTTGAAACCAACCCTCCAAACCAATCCCAAACATCCAATTCAACCCCTAAACTTCATCTACATCACACCCTCATCAAAACCTAATCAATTTTACACAAAAACATCCCTTAATTCCCAACTAGCCACACCAAATTCTCTAAGCTGAAAACTATAAAGAAAAACAGAGTATAGCTTAAAATTCTTGGATGAAATCCTACCTCAAGTTGGATTTGAGTCCTTTCCAATAGATGAACTAAGTCTATAGCCTCCAAGCTTTGATTTCCTAGCTTGATTCTTCAATTTGGGACCAAAAACTTCAAAGGAGGAAGGAGAGAAAATGATGAACGGTTGAAGGAGAAGAGTGCTCTGTTTTGGGTAAGCTTCAACAACCCAAATGCTGATATATATCTTAGGGGTGAAATGACTATTTTGCCATTAGGTCATTTAAAAGTTTCTAAAAACTCCTAAGGGTAAAATCGTCATTTCCAACCTATTTCCTTAATCATAATTAACACCATCCAATTCCCGCTATTATCGATATTCTCAAATACCAATAATTCATATCTCGTTACCCTTTTATTCCCGGCAATGCTCTAATCATTAAATCATCCCGAGATTCTCCCCGAGCCTCGAACTTAATCCCGTTATGACTAAACTGCTACTTGATATTCAAAGATCGTCTCATGCCGAATAGCTCGAACAAATCCACATTATAATGTGGCCTCAACAATATATCACCGACATGCATACAAATATACAATTACGCCATCAACGGGCCAAATTACCAAAATACCCCTGTCTTGAAATATGAACCCACATGCATGCATTTAACATCATATTATAATATAATTCACATAAACATGCATATAACAATTTTATGGCATAATAAATCAATTATGGCCCTCCCGGCCTACTAATCCAACCATTAAACCACATTAGGGATTTCGGGGCATTATAGACTTCCTCACAAAATACCAGCTCTAACGGCCATCAGATGACCACTATCATCGACATTTCGAGCTCGGGCCACTTCTAGGTTAAACCTCGTAAAGTCACTCTTTAGCGACTCGTCTTGCTTTTGTCAGACATTAGTTAAGGCTGAGGCTTTCGGGCCTGATGCCAACTATAGCTTTAAATTGCTTCTTAAATTCTCTAGCTAATTGATCCCAGGACGTAATCAAATGTCTTTGAAACTTCTCAAACCAGTTTTTTGTTGGTCCTGTAAGAGTGGCTGGAAACAACATACATCTTGTAACGCCCCAACTCCTGGGACAGTTACGGTGTGCCTTGTAAACAGTGCTAAACTCGCTAATCGAGTCATTTGGCCAAAATCGTGAACTAAGTATGATTAGCGGTTTAGGGATTAAAAACTTTGGTTAAGATGTAACGTTTCACTAGAACGTTTAACATATACATTGGGATCCCGAAAATATAATTTCAGAGTCTATTACAGAAAATATTTACAACAGGCCGTTCTAAGCGGCAGAACAGGGTCCAACCCTAGTTCCACTTTAAACCTCGGCCGTGGCGGACGAGCAGCTGCATATGTACACATCATCACCTAAGCTCTCCAACTCAAGGATGGTCCAGCTTCCTCTTGCCTTTACCTGCACCACGTAGCACCTGTGAGCCAAAGCCCAGCAAGAATACACAATAAAGCGTGGCATAGTCTTAGCAACGATCATAATAACCATGTAGGACTATCAGTCCAAACAAATAGGTGACAATAGCCAAAAGTCACAATAGTGAGCATCGCTCCTTCTAGCCATGTGACGATAGGGTCACCAGGGCTTAACTGACAAGTGATCCCTTCATAAGTTTGATTAGGACAGGTGCATGGTGAATGGTCACCAACATAACCTTTCTCCCGACCCTAGAGTCGTGCAATGGAAAACGTCCCTTGGCCATGTGACAAACAGTCACCGGGGTCATATACCTTGGCCATAAACATCTGGTCATAGACTAGGCAAGCGCTTATAGTTCTCATTGACCTTCCAGTTGGTCCAGCACTAATACCCCATATGAGTCATTCAATGCCGACCTCGATTGGATCCAATCTTTATTTGGCCCGGCGTTTACAACGCACTGCCACCTCTGACCCTTGGGTCGGTAAAGCACGACCAGTGCTCAGCCCGTGGTGAACTTAACTAATAAGTCACAGCTCGTGTCTGGGATACTACCTCCCACCATGTCCGGGCATCATCCCGCAGTACACATGTAGCACAGATCACCCTATCGTGACCTACCAGTCCCATACTATCAAGAATGGAGCTGATCATGCCCATCCATTGCTCAGCTCTGAATGGATCTAGGCCTCCCTCGAAGACTGGAGGATAAAACTTCAGGAATCTTCCACAGAGAAATTCCCATCTATTCTCAACCCTAGGCTGAGCTGAAACTGATGCCACCCCTGGCATAGGAAAGGAAGAGGTACCACCCAACAGACTCCGCTGTTGCTTCAAATACCTGATCTCTTCTTCCTGCCTCTGCAATCTTAATTGCAAGTCTGTAAGCGTCTGCTGAACATTCAAAGATGCAGACAAAGAACTGATACCCTGGCTGTAACTCCCAGCCCCTGTATAACTATCACCAGGCCTCATAATCTGCCTAGAATATAAACCTGCTGATTCAATCTGTAATCAATAACTTGACCCATTAGTCACAACAACCATATCAAGGGCTTTTCCCACGGGATACATCTTACCACACCACAATCATAATCCACTTGCAGTGCTACAAACATGCCCATGGCATTCATACATACTCATAACCTCTGCTCTTCCAATACTCAAC
This sequence comes from Humulus lupulus, assembly GCF_963169125.1. Classification (NCBI taxonomy): domain Eukaryota; kingdom Viridiplantae; phylum Streptophyta; class Magnoliopsida; order Rosales; family Cannabaceae; genus Humulus; species Humulus lupulus. Next base: position 43,842,394 of record NC_084800.1, on the reverse strand, counting down.
CATGCCTCAAACCCCAGCATGCAAATAACACAATTATATATATTCACAGAGCAGGCAATCATATGATCACAGTCATATAAATATTCATGGAGCATATAATCAAATAGTCAAGAGCCAGGCTCTATCAGAATCTCATGCTCCCTAATACAATATGCAGTTAAAGCATTCACATTTTATATAAGCAGCTATGCACATAGCTACAGAAATAGTTACCATTCCTTGAGTGAAGCTATCTTCAGTGATGAGTGTACATGCCCAGCTTGTCTTCAGGAACCATAAACCTTGGCTCGCTCTGATACCAAGTTGTAACGCCCCAACTCCTGGGACAGTTACGGTGTGCCTTGTAAACAGTGCTAAACTTGCTAATCGAGTCATTTGGCCAAAATCGTGAACTAAGTATGATTAGCGGTTTAGGGATTAAAAACTTTGGTTAAGATGTAACGTTTCACTAGAACGTTTAACATATACATTGAGATCCCGAAAATATAATTTCAGAGTCTATTACAGAAAATATTTACAACAGGCCGTTCTAAGCAGCAAAACAGGGTCCAACCCTAGTTCCACTTTAAACCTCGGCCGTGGCGGACGAGCAGCTGCATATGTACACATCATCACCTAAGCTCTCCAACTCAAGGATGGTCCAGCTTCCTCTTGCCTTTACCTGCACCACGTAGCACCTGTGAGCCAAAGCCCAGCAAGAAAACACAATAAAGCGTGACATAGTCTTAGCAACGATCATAATAACCATGTAGGACTATCAGTCCAAACAAATAGGTGACAATAGCCAAAAGTCACAATAGTGAGCATCGCTCCTTCTAGCCATGTGACGATAGGGTCAGCAGGGCTTAACTGACAAGTGATCCCTTCATAAGTTTGATTAGGACAAGTGCATGGTGAATGGTCACCAACATAACCTTCCTCCCGACCCTAGAGTCGTGCAATGGACAACGTCCCTTGGCCATGTGACAAACAGTCACCGGGGTCATATACCTTGGCCATAAACATCTGGTCATAGACCAGGCAAGCACTTATAGTTCTCATTGACCTTCCGGTCGGTCCAGCACTAATACCCCATATGAGTCATTCAATGTCGACCTCGATTGGATCCAATCTTTATTTGGCCCGGCGTTTACAACGCACTGCCACCTCTGACCCTTGGGTCGGTAAAGCACGACCAGTGCTCAGCCCGTGGTGAACTTAACTAATAAGTCACAACTTCACAGACGGATCTGACACCATTGTCGATTCTGACTAATAAGTCAGCGCCATACACAGGTAAGCCATGCCACCAAACATGTATCACATGTCCAATATCCATAAACAAGGTATTCAGCATGCTTACTTAACAGATATTAGTACAATTAGGACCATGCACAACCACAGAGGCTCAAGCTCTGAACAATATCATACCCAGTATACAAAGCATGTCCTAATCACATGTTTCTCATGCATCATATGCAATACATTCAACAATCTAACATGCACCAATAACAGCCATGCATGTCACGTTTAATAGTCAACCAACACGCATCAAGAGTAGCCATGCATGTCATACATAATAATCAACCGACATGCATCAATAATAACCACGCATGTCATACTCTTTAGTCAACCAACATGCATCATAATAACCATGCATGTCTCATATACACAGGGTGCAGTTTTCTTACCTCAAATCTGAGCTAGAACCAATATAAGAACGACCCTTGAGAACGGTCAACCTTTAAGCCCTTAGCGGTCACCTAATCATAACCAAATATGGAACACCATCAATAACATGATAACCAAAGGTTTTCAAACCAACATCTAGCCTCCCAGAGGTCAATCCAAACTAATCCAAGTAGTAGAGACACTCCCGAGGCCCATAGCTAAGTTCCCGGGGTCAAAACGAGCAAACAGGGTGAAAATAGGGCAAGGGCTGCAGCCCTAGCACCTTGGGCCGCGGCCCCCAGAATTTCCAGAGGCAAGCGCCGCGGCGCCCCACACAAGGGCCGCGGCGCCCAAGAACAGGGTCGCGGCGCCCAACCCAGAACCATTCTCCAACGTGTTTTCAACACTTCAAAGTCCCCAAAAACACACCTAAACATTCCCCAATCATCAAAACAAAGTTCCCAAGCTTCCCAATACCTCAAAACCCAAGGTTCAAACAAACCGAAAACTCAACGATTCACAAAATCAATTCAAAGCTTAGAAACTCGAAATAACTCAAAACTTAAACTTCAATTACCTTTGATTGGGTTGTTTTCCGTCAAATCCTTCGGCTAAGAAGCTTCTATTCTTTTTCTAGGATCGCTATGCCTCGACCCTCGCTTGATTCCGACTCCTAGAACTCAAGATATCTTCGAAAATGCTCAAACGGACCGTCGAGAGAGAGAACGAGAGGTTTCCTAATGTACGTTCTTATCTGACAAGCTACTTCAAGCTTAAGTAACCTCAAATAAAACCTAGTGCTCGGGGTCCCGAAAACACCCCCGGGGATACTATAGTCAAAACTTCCAGAATTCCATCCTGATCTCAAATACTCCCAATCCATCACCAAATAAACATTTCTATTACCCCGAAACTGACCCCGTTATGACAGAACCGCTAATCCATTATATATGACCGTCTCATGTCGAATAGCTCGAATATATCTCCATAATAATAAAATCTCATTCACAAATTACGATATGCACCCAATTTACAAATATGCCCTCAACAGGCCAAATTACCAAAATGCCCTCATAACTATAAATACTCCCATATGCATGCATTTACCACCATATAATAATATAATTCACATGAACATGCATATGATTATTAAATAGCATAGTAGATCAATTATGGCCATCCCGGCCTCCTAATCAAAGTCCTAAACCTTATTAGGAAATTCGGGGCATTACACATCTGAGCTCGTAGCCAACATTGTTGGCTTGCATGATGGTGTTAAAAGTACTCAGATGACTATACGGGTCTGAGTTTCCATCAAATGGTGCTACATGGGGTATTTTGAATCCTTGGGGAAACGGAGTGTTAGAAATATGCGGGGCAAAAAGCTTGAGCTCTTCGTCGGACTCTTCAGCCTTATCCCTGTTTCGCTCGTCTTGCAGGAGCCTGAATGCTCTTTCTAACTGATCAATCATTTCCTGGACCAGATTCACTGGGGGTCAAGCCTAGACTTGAGGGGGTTGGTTATCGTTAATAATAACTCCAGCTCCCTGTCTTGGTTTAGGGTTATATGCTGGCTGCTTATGACCATTCAGCTGGTCTCGTAGATCAGGGTTCGGGGGATTATCTCGCCCTCGGTTATGGTTTAGATGATCCCGCAGATCAGGGTGATTCCCTCGATTCCCCGTATGCCTTGGCTCAGTATTATAAATGCTTATGGACCGAGTGTAGTCCGAGCTTCTGCTTACGTAACTTGTAGCCCTCTCTGGATGTGTGGCTCGATGATTACAAGGTGGGTCCCCTGCTGGTCTCCTTGTTCTAGCAGTTTGTGATCTTGACATTTAGCTTCCCGAGGGTTGAAGAGCTCTGTGATCTCGGGTAGCCTCCCTCTCGTTCCCTTGTCCCGGCCTAGCATGTCGGTTTCCATCTCAACTGCCGCTGCGAGATGGCCTTCGTGGTGCAGGTCGTGGGACCTCTCGGACTGGCGAGGGGTGGCTTATTGGTGATGGTGGAAGCCTTATGGGTGACGGTGGCTGTCTCCCATTGTCGGGCCTGGATGGCCCAGAGTTTGCTCGGACAGGCTTCGGGTTGTTTCTTGTCGCATCAAGATTCGAGTTCCGAGCCACTGGGGGGGCTCGGTTATTACCCGTTCCTGTTGATAATTATGTAGCCAGGTTGACAGTGGCCTCAGCCCGGGTGCTTCTCTGGGGCCTCGGCTGATTCGGCTGCGGTGCTTGTTCCACCCTCCTGGTAGTCGTGCTCCCACGGGGACGTCCTCTAGGCCTACGGGGAGGTGCCTAGGTGTCAGCAGCCTATTTGGCTAATTCTTCATTGCGTTTTGTTGCCTCTGCCAACTGTTTGCGCTATTGGCGATTTTCAAGTTCCACGATAGGAACATATCTCTTGAGGTTGTAGTACAGATCCTCATCAGGCCTGAGAGCAGTTGGTCCTTAAGAATTGGATGAATCACTCCTCTCCTCCGGGTTCGGGTCCACCATGGGTTGCTTTCCAGGTCATCGGGGATGTTCCTCGATACGAGGAGTCTGCTCCTCAGGTATCTAGGGCAATGGTCGCCCACCAGTACTGAGGTTGTTTGTAGCGGCCATTGATGATTCAGGTGGTTTTCTAATTAAAGCTCTCAACTCTCAATGAAAGCACCAAACTGTTGACGCCATTTTTCGTCAACTTAGAAATGAAAAGCAATTAAACAAAATACCAGAAGAGACAAACAGTAAAAGACACGATTTTTACGTGGTTCAGCAATTAAAATCTGCCTAGTCCATGAGTCGATGCTATTCAACTATGGAATTCTCTCAAAGCTTCTTGGAAGCAATTTAAGAGAGTATTCCCCAATGCAAATTTCTCCATTCCATAAAAATGAATAGAACCAATCTATTTATAGATTGGTTTACAAAATATCTCCCCTCACATTTCGGGGAGTTATTATTCAAATCACAAATTAAATATAATTAAATGCATATAATTATATAATATGCGTATAAATCCCATGATATTCGGGATTTTACAATAGATTACAACCAATCCCATATATATAGGGATTTTCAAACAGTAACTATGTTCACACTTGGCTATTGACCTCGAATAATCGGTTGCCTCCGAGATTGGCCAACCATTATGAGCTTGCTACCTCGGTTTACCTCGGTCTTTAACAAGAGACTTTGTTGAGATCATCCCTTCCCGAGCTCACAATGCCTTAGCTCGAACTGTCTTGTCTGATGGCAAAAATTGAACCATGAGATTTATACAAGTATTGAATCCTTGTCATTGCAGCTTCGAGCTCGACTGGTAACCTCGGGACTCCTTCGAGACCACGTAGCTCCGAGCTCATCAATTCCGACGTCATCGTTTTAGTACTCAACGAGACTGTTCTTGACTTTCTCATTAATGCTAATTACATAACGAATATGCTTATTTCAAGTTTACACCTTACGAGCCTAACTTTCAAGATCCAAATTTCCATTCTCGAAATTTTGGTGTAAGAAATACTATAAAACATAATTATTGTAAAAGAATAATGTTATTTTTTTAAAAGGAAATAACCTATTGGATAGTATTGATATTTGTCAAGTGGATATTCTCATTTGTTTTGTTTTCTATTTTTCTAATATTGATTTGGTGTTGTTTTATTTTACCTTCTTTTACCTCTAATTATGTGGAAGAAATTAGAGTGGTGTCCATGATTTTTTTAAAATTTTATTATTAAAACATATACTTCAATTTTATTAAATTATTATTATATATATAGTTAAGAGAAAATTTAAAAAAATATGGCTTTATACTATTAATGTGCAAAAATATGAGAATTATACTTTTCTTCATTTGTATGAGAAGATTTATTAAAAAAAAAATTAAAGTATTTGAAACATAATTAGTAGCTAACAAACATATGGAAATACCACATTTTTATCATAGTTATGTTTTATTTGATTTTGAAAGTTATTTTATTTTATTTTTTTCAATGTTTTATTTTTTCCTTCATTTTTTAATTATTTTTTCTTTCTTTTTTTTCTTTTTCTTTTTTTTTTCTACTAATTTTTCCCTTCATCCTTTTTTTTTTCTTTCCATTTTTTCATTCTTCTTCTTCATCTTTTCATTTTTATTCATTTATCTTTTTTTTCTTTGTATTGTTTTTTTTTTCATATTTTTCAGTTTTCTTTCTTTTTTATCCCTTTTTTTCCTTATATTTTTCTTCATTTTGTATTTATAATTTTCTCCTTCTATTTTTTTTCTTTTTTCACACATATGAACTTTTTTTCTTATTCCATTTCTTCATTTTTTTTTACCAATTTTTTTATTTCCATTTTTCTATTATTTTCTTCTTCTTCTTTTCATTTTTATTCATTCATCTGTTTTTTTCTTTCATCATCTCTTTTGTTTTGTTTTTTCTTCATATTTTTATTTTTTTTCCTTATTTTTTCTTCATTTTTTATACTTATTCTTTTCTCATTCCATTTATTTTCCTTTTTTTTACACATATTTTAACATTACATAATTATTTTACTATTTTTTATTTATTGTATTTTATTATAGTTTTTTCCATTATATGTAAAAAAAATTCAAATCCATTTTTTCATTATTTTCTTTTTAAGTAACCCTTATAAGAACATAAAAATTTGGACATAAAACTAATAAATATAAAAACGTGAATGGGTAACCAGTTACCCTGAAGGAAACATTCAAATCTAGACAAAAATTATATGAAGAAGATGGGAGAGAAGGGAAAATGGGTCGATCTAATTTTTTTTCTATCTTCAAATCTCTGATAACTTTCACATTCCTGTTCTTTGTGTGTATATTTCTGGGGGAAACTGGTTACCTTCATGTTTTTTGTGTGTATATTTATGGGGGTAACTGGTTACATTCACGTTCTGATGTGTGTGTATATTTCTGGGTTCTTTATGGTAACTGGTTACCTATATTACTAAAATCATAGTTACTTCTTCATTTTTTAATGAAGCGTTCTTCCACTTTTTCCTTCAAATTTGATGTTTCTTTTCATATTTAATATGAGAAACCCACCACCCCTTACTCCTATTATGGCAGAAAATTACTCATTTCAGGATAACTGGCTACCCCTCCTCGTACATGTTATTTAACCTAGCTCTAGGATTTTTTTTTACATAACTGTCAAAGATCAATCAAGTAACTGGTTACCTTAACCAGGATTTGAAAAAAGAAACGTACAATCTAAAAAAATGAAAAAAAATGTTTATAATAAATAAAAAATAATTTTAAACAAAATTCATATTACAAAAAAAAATGCAAAACAACCAAAGAATATTTAATATAAAATTAATTATATGAAAAAATAAATTAGCTAAAAAATAATAATCAAATTACAAACATATCATTCCAAATTAATAAAACTTGATTAAGAGTAAAACTATGTCATAAAACAACTTTTATACAAAAATATGGAAAAATAAACCCATAAAAGTGAAATATTCTTAAAAAAAAAGTCATAGATTAACTTTTTTTTTTAAAAAAAAACTATATTTTTGCATACTCTATTAAAAATCTCATATAAAATGTATTTTCCTCTATAGTTAAAAGGTCAACCCTTTCGTGTATCCACCCATATATCATGACCAATTTGCAATAAGTGAAAACAAATATGGAATAGGGCAATTTTCACTTATATACAACAAAAGTAAAAAAAATTAATATAATAACATCACTTAAACTATTTACAAAAATATATACAATCTATACCATTTTAATATATAAAACTATGAAAATGCAATCCCTTAACTTCAGCCACTTTCCTTATATGTTTTAGTTTTAAAATTTGTAACTTCCCATAAATAAAAAACATACACATTGTTGACGCGGTTCTTCGCCAACAGGTAATTAAGAAAATAAGAGAAAGAGATCAGTGCTTAATAATGAACCGAAATAGATAAATGATCTTAAAATTGACTGATGACACAACTACGTTTTTAGGTGGTTCAAATGTTAAAATCATTCTACTCCACCAGCCAGTATTATTGCTATATTTATGGTATTCTTTACAGGGTATTTCGTTACACAATAGAATCCAACCCTTTGCAACTCCCAGGGTCTCCATATTTATAGGAGAGGGCACCTGGGAGTTGGTAAGGGGGGTCATCCCGTGACCTTCTTACCCATCATGTCACTTCTGTGACATTCATGATTAATTCCTAAAACCTGACAAATGAAGTGTGGTTTAATCAACAGGTAAGGGGGATAATGGGCCGCACGGCCCAACCCAGTCGTGGGTGCCTGAATACGCACGTTCATGCTGCGTGTCCGAGAATTCAGGGATATATCAGACACCTGATGTCTGATATATGCACGTTTACATTGCGTGGTTGACTTTATAAGGGGTCACAGCTTCCACCTCCAGCCCGTGCCCCGAGCTGGACGCCTTCCTGACCTGCGGTCTTTATCTTCCTATCTCAGCCCTTAAATAATCTTGGCGAACCTTTGGCTACCTCGAGCTAAAGAGGTAGGACCTGACGACAGCAGCTTCGGTCATGTGGTATCCACGTGGCTGATATAATTAGACCATATCTCAGCTCGCTAATAGCCCGTGGAAAATCAGGGCGTACATTTGCCCCCCAAGCCCCTGCTCGTGGTACACGACGTCGTTTAGGGCCACAGTAGGGCTTTTAGGCTTCTCCATGGACTCTCCATATTCCACCTTTTACGCAGGCGCCGAATACGTGGAACATCGTGGTTGGTGACGGTACGTCTTCCGAGAACCGCATTAAATGGCCTAGCCTATAGTCAGCCGTCGTTTCGCCTTTCGAGTGGAGAGCCTCAGATCCCACATCAGGGCCATCCAACGACCCTCCTCACGTGGCCTTTCACGTATATAAAAGGGGTGGCCACCTTATGCATGGGCCACCCGTTTACTTGAAAATTTTCTAAATTTCCCATCTTCTTCTCTCTTCTCACCCTCAAAAAACCCTCTTTTTCTCCCGGTTACCATTCCCAGCATTCTAGAAGATCAGGCGCAAGGGTTCCTTTGAGGTTTTGGAACTAGTCATTCCGTCGAGGCCCCAGCCCAGATGACCCCTTCGTCCCTCCCACAGCAAAATACTTCGTAAGTTTTCTGACTGTGCACGCTTTAAATTTTCTTTTCACTGTAGCTTAGGTAAATAGTTACTGTAGCTGCATGCAAGGTTTTGTTGGTTTTTTGTGAGTATGAAGGGTGTAGGCTTTTAGGTTAGGGTATCGCTTGTAGAAGAAAACCATTTAGGAACATGGCTCATAGGGTGCATTTTCTGGGGAAACCTTCTGGGTAGATTTTTGGGGTATGCTTGTTCAAAATATCCAGCATTTTGGGTGCAAAACCGGGTAGCTTAGGGTACACGCTTCACAGGCGGTTTTGCACCTCTTGCCTACTGAAACTTTCCTTCCAAGGCAAACTTTTATCCTGACCCTCCTGACACACGAATTCCGAGTAATCGGGGATCTGTTGGGAGCACAGGCGCGTGTTCATAGAACCACATGGTCTCACTCTCCACGGGCTGAGCTTACCTCAGCCCGTGAAATTTCTTCTTTTGTTCGCTAGGTGACCAGATGGGACCCAAGAAGAACGCTCCTAAGAAGACCGCAAGCAGCTCGTCCTCCCAACAGTCCAAAGGAAAGGAGGTGATGACAGACTCCCAATTCCCCGTCTTTGGGCCGGCCGTGGAGCAGGAGCTCGAGGTGGCGCCCGATGCTTTTTTCGAGGCCGAGAGGATCGTCTCGAAGATCACCGACCAGGGGAGAGTGAATAAAATATTCCTCTCCCACAACATCGAGCTGGGGAGGGGCGCCCTGATCACCCGACCTCCCCTAGAAGGTGAGTGGAGCTATGCGCCGCTCGACGAGGAATACGCGGCTTGGAGTGACGAGCACTTCAAGGTTGGGGCCTTCCTCCCGCTGGACCAATACTTCGCCGACTTCCTCAACTACGTGAAGTTGGCTCATTTCCAGCTCCCCCCAACTCTTACTGTTTGTTGGCGGGGTTGAGAAATCTGTTCCTGAAACAGGAATGGGAGGTCCCCACTCCGGCGGACATCTTATATTTTTTCTGCCTCAAGGCCAACCCGGAGCAGCGGGGGCGAGGCAACGAGTTCTACTACCTGACCCGTTTCCCAAACACGGCTGCGGTCATCGAGCTGCCCAGCCACCCCAACGACTTCAAAGACCAGTTCTTTATGTCCAAGGGGTTTCGCAACTGAGAACTGCACTACTTCAACCGTCCTCATAAGTGCCTTTTACTCTTAGCTCGTAAGTTAAGTATTGGTTAGCTCCCCTTTATCAGTTTCTGACTTGGAACAATTCTGCAGCCATTTTCGCGAGGACAGACAAGTCTGTGATCCTCGGGAGTCAGTACGAGACACTGGCAGGTTTGCCCCCCAGTGAAAAGGACTATCTCCAGCTCGTGACAGACGAGACGATGTTGGCGTGCAAACTGATCTCTCCAGGCCAGACTTTGGCCCTGAGGAAACCCCGGGGGCTTCCCCCCAGCTCGCAAGATGAGGCCCATCCCCGAGGAGGAGGCCGTGAGGGAAGAAGAGGATGAGGACAAGGAGGACGAGGTGCCCCTCGTAAGGACGAGGAGGAAGCGGGCGCTGGAGGTCGCCCAAAGAACGGACGAGGAGAGGATCCGGTCTGGAGCAGTCGCAGGTCCCTCTGGGCAAGGTAATCCTTACATGTTCAGGGGCTTAGATAGGGCCACCGCCGATCCTTGGTTAGCTAGGTTTAATCCTAACCAGCCCGTTCAACGCTATCGAAACAACCCCGACCTCGACGTAACCCTACTCCAGTGTGTCGATCGGCTCGTGCTGGATTACGAGAGTAGCCGCCCTAGGGGTACTGTAGTCGTAGACAACACCTTAGCCTTTAGGTCGGCCCTCTTTGAGGAGTATGAGACTAATCTCCGGTCGTGGCCCTCCCTTCGGGAGGATACTGTAGCTCCGGGTCTTAGGCAGTATGTAGAAGAGTCTAGCCCCTAGCCAGATTCGAACCCAGGACCTGTTCCAGCTCGTGAGGTCATTGTCTTAGATTCCCCCGCAGGAGCTCCGGGGCCAATGGTCGTGACCATAGATTCCTCTTCTAGCTCGGGGGGTAGGATCCCTTTCAATATATATACTTGAGTTCTGCTTTTCCCCCCTTATTTTTGTTCTTGCATAAATGCTTACTTGTATACTAATGTTTTCTTTGTTTTGTCAAAGGAAATGTCTCAGCCCGGGAACAAAGACCTGCGAGCTATGTTCACTGGAGGGAACTCTTCTGCTGGAGCCTCTGGGCCCAAAATGAAGAAGCTCCGGGTGGCGAAGAAAGCTGCTGGGACCCCAACCAAGTCCCCTGCAAAGGGGAAAGACTAGACCCCAGCTGCCCAGGCCAAGGTACCTCGACCTCCTGCCGCAGTGGAGAAGATGCCCCCGCCCCCTCCACGAGCTCCCACCTTCGTTCGGGATATGGAGATGGAGCCCGGGACTTTGGCAGCTTCCGCCACCGAGGTGCGTATTCCGGTGGACCCCCAGGCCCTGGAGAAAATTCCTGACGTCTTTCGGGGGACGGTGTACGAGACGGCGACCTACATCGTCGACCATTACTACGGGGCCACCGAAAGGGACTTGTGGGCAATTGAGACAAGGAGCTCGGAGAGCGTGATGGAGTCTTCACTGGGAATGGCTCTAACGGTAAGCTGGCTTTGCTCTTTTATACTTTGGTTACCATGCTTTGTCTTGTCTCTCTCTTTTTTTTTCTAAGGAAGTTGCCTCTTTGTTTTGTAGGGCACTCTGGCTCTTCACCGGAGCATATCCAAGTCTAAGGCTCGGCTCGAGGACATGAGGGGCGAGCACCAGATGGTTTTGGCCGCCCATCAAACGACCTTGGCTGCCCTGCAGGCGGCCCAATAGCAGGAAAAAGAGGCCAAGGATGCCTTGGCGGCCGTGCGGGCTGAGATGGACGCAGCCTGCCCTAAGCTTCAAGAGGCCGAGGCTACCAAGGCCGCCCTTGCTGCCGCGGTGGACTCTGCAAAGACTGGAGCTGAGGAGGCCAAGGCTGCCTTGGCAGCGGAGAAGGCAGCTTCCAGCTCCGCCATGGAGGACATGCTCTACCATTGTTGGGTCTTCAACTCGGACGGCGACTTCTCCTTTTTAGGAGCGGACTGGGAGGACTTCTGAGAAGGGTTCAAAGCTCGCCTCCAGCAAGAGGCGCCTTCTGAGACTGGGGAGGCCTCCACAACGGCCGAGCAGGAGGGCGAGACGGCGACCTCAACGGAGCAGCCCGGTGGAGCCTAGGGCCTTTTTCTTTTTTGAACACATTATTATTATTATTATTGTAACTTTTGTATGAGGTTTTTCCACCTTGAGACAATTTGCTTTTATACACTTTTATTTTTGTTGGTGCTATGATTGATGCTTTTATACTTTTCTTAGAAAAAACATGTTAACCAATCTTGACCCAGCTTCTAAGATAAGTCCCGGTGGCACTCCGGATATTGCAAAAAACTTAGTTCGCGTTAATTCTTTGACTAATATCTTGTGCTTTTTAAGAAAAAAACTCATTAATCAATTTGAATCAACTTATAAGTTTTAGGACTTGGTTATGTCCAGGACATTATTTTGAAAACTTAGTTCGCGTTAATTCTTTGACTAATGTCTTGTGCTTTTTAAGAAAAACACTGATTAATCAATTTGAATCAACTTCTAAGTTTTAGGATCTCGTTATGTCTAGGACGTTATTTTGAAAACTTAGTTCGCGTTAATTCTTTGACTAATGTTTTGTGCTTTTTAAGAAAAACACTGATTAATCAATTTGAATCAACTTCTAAGTTTTAGGACCTGGTTATATCCAGGATAGAACTTAGTTTGTGTTAATCCTTCATCAATATGTCGTGTTTTTTAAGAAAAACATTGACCAATCGATTTGAATCAACTTCTAAGTCTTTAAGGCGACCTGGTTATATTAGCCAGGTACCATATGCCCCCCAAGTAATTAGGAAAGGGTCTTTCGTGGTTACTTGAGATTACATTTGTAAATACACACAATAATGAGAGAAGATTTAATTCTCATTGCTTAATACATAAGAAATGGCCTTTCTGAGTAAGCCTTACAAGGGTGTCATTGATAATACTTCTTCAAGTGGATGGCGTTCCAAGCTCGTGGGACCACTTCTCCATTAAGCCGGGCTAACTTGTAGGTTCCTTCCTTTATGACCTCGGCTATTTGATAAGGCCCTTCCCAGTTTGGTCAGTACTCCATCTTTGGGATCCTTGCCAGCTAAGAAGACTCTCCTGAGGACTAGGACGCCAATGCTAAAAGCGCCTTTTCGGACACTTGAGTTGAAATAACGCGTAATCTTTTGCTGGTAATGCGCGAGCTGGAGCTGTGACTCTTCTCGCCTTTCATCAATCAGGTCGAGGGATGAGCAAAGTAGTTCATGATTACGATCCTGGTCATATGCCTGGATTCTATGAGAATATACCTTTAACTCAACAGGAAGGACCGCCTCGCTCCCAAAAGCCAGGGAGAAAGGAGTATGCCCCGTAGAGGTCCGATGTGAGGTCCGGTATGCCCACAGAACCTGAGGGAGCTGTTCTGGCCAGACCCCTTTGGCTTCGTCCAACCTCTTCTTAAGGCTCACCTTTAGCGTCTTATTGACAGCCTCGACCTGGCAGTTCGCCTGAGGATAGGCCATGGAGGAGAAACTTTTCATGATGCCGTACCTTTCACAAAATTCAGTGAAGAGGTCGCTGTCAAACTGAGTCCCATTATCGGATACGATTTTCTTCGACAGCCCGAACCGGCAGATAATGCTCTTGACTACGAAGTCGAGGACTTTCTTGGAGGTGATCATTGCCAAAGGCTCTGCCTCAGCCCACTTTGTGAAGTAGTCGATAGCCACCACGGCGTAGCGGACCCCGCCCTTTCCAGTAGGGAGGGTGCTAACCAAGTCGATTCCCCAGACCGCAAATGGCCATGGGGACGAGATCATCTTCAGCTCGACTGGGGGAGCTCGGGCAACTGTGGCGAATCGCTGGCACTTGTCACATTTCTTAACGTATGAGATCGAGTCCTTTGATAGAGTGGGCCAGTAATACCCTTGCCTTAAGACTTTTTGGGCCAAGCTTTGCCCCCTAGTGTGATCCCCGCAAAAACCTTCGTGCACTTCCTGCAGGATGGCCTTTGCTTAACTTGGCAGAACACATCGTAGGAGAGGTAGGGAATGCCCACGTCAGTACAGCACCCCATCTACCATTGTATACCTTGGGGCCTGGTACAGTACCCGTCGTGCGTCATTACGTCCTTCGGGTAACTTTCCTTCGGTGAGGTACTCAAGGATGGGAGTCATCCAGGTCGGTCTGGCGTCAATCATCTCGACCTCCGCCCCGACCTCTTCTATACTTGGTTTTTCCAGGAATTCCACTGGTACTAACCCCAAAGCCTCCGTCTCTACGGAGGTAGCGAGCTTGGCGAGGGCGTCTGCGTTAGCGTTCTGCTCTCGAGGTATCTGCTCGATTGAACCTCGTTCAAACACAGACAGTTCAACTTTTACCTTGGCCAGGTAAGCAACCATCTTGGCTCCCCGTGCTTGATACTCACCTAGCACCTGGTTTACCATGAGCTGGGAATCGCTGAAGCACTGAACGGAGCTGGCCTTCAGCTCCTGGGCTATCCTTAGCCCGGCCAGTAAAGCTTCGTATTCGGCCTCGTTGTTGGAGGCCTTGAATCCGAATCTCAAAGCTGAGTGGAATCTATGTCGTTCTGGGGATATCAAAATGATTCCAGCCCCGGAGCCGTTCTCATTGGATGAACCATCCACGAAGATCTTCCATGACGCCTAGGTCGAGGTGACCTGGGGTGACCCTTCCACAGGATCCTCCCTGAATCCTGCGAACTCTGCCACAAAATCGGCCAGGGCCTGACTTTTTATAGCAGTTCACGGGGTGTACAAAATCTCGAACTGATTTAGTTCGATGGCCCATTTCAACAGGCGTCCTGATGTTTCAGGTTTCTGCAAAACCTACCTTAAAGGTTGATCGGTCATGACGTGTATTGAGTGGGACTGGAAATACGGCCTGAGCTTTCGAGAGGCCGTGATAAGACAGAACGCCAACTTTTCCATCAACGAGTATCGGGATTCGGCCTCGAGAAGTCTCTTGCTGATGTAGTAGACCGGTTTCTGAACCAGGTCTTCCTCATGGACCAATACGGCACTAGTTGCATCCTCTGTGACAGCTAGGTAGAGGAAAAGAGGCTCTCCTTCCTTTGGTTTGGACAATACGGGCGGCTCGGCCAGATGTGCCTTCAGGTCGAGGAAAGCACTTTTGCACTCCTCTGTCCATTCGAATTTCTTATTTCCTCGGAGCAGGTTGTAGAACGGCAGGCACTTGTCGGTGGATTTTGAAATAAACCGATTAAGGGCTGCCACCCTTCCTGTCAGGCCTTGAACGTCCTTACGCGACCTGGGTGAGGGAAGCTCGAGCAATGACCTGATCTTATCGGGGTTCGCCTCGATTCCTTTAGTGTTGACAATGAAACCCAAGAATTTTCCAGACGCGACCCCGAAAGTGCACTTCTGAGGGTTAAGCCTCATGCCGTATTCTCTTAGTATCTTGAAGCATTCTTCCAGGTCGGAAGCATGGTTATCAGCAGTCTTTGACTTGACCAGCATATCATCAACGTACACTTCCATGTTCTTCCCGATCTGGTTGGCGAACATTCTATTCACTAATCTCTGGTATGTAGCACCAGCGTTTTTCAGCCTGAACGGCATGACCTTGTAACAATAGACGTTAGTTAGGGTCATGAAGCTTGTGTGCTCCTGGTCCGCTGGGTTCATGGCAATCTGATTATAGCCTGAGTTCGTGCCCTGCCGTGGCATCCACCAATTGGTCAATCCTTGGCAAGGGAAAGCAATCTTTAGAGCAGGCTTTATTTAGGTCGGAGAAGTCGATGCAGGTCCGCCATTTCCTGTTGGGCTTCGGGACCAGCACGGGGTTGGCGACCCAAACCGAAAACTTGGCTTCGCGGATAAAGCCGCATTTCTTGAGCCGGGCTACTTCTTCTTCTAAGGCCTCAGCCCAAGTTGTTCCCAGGCGCCTCTGCTTCTGGGACTTTGCAGGAACGCTCTTATCCAAATGAAGGGTGTGCATGATGACATTTGGACTGATTCCCACCATTTCCTCGTGTGACCATGCAAACACATCCAGGTTATCCTGCAGAAATTTGATCAGCTCTGCTTTCCTCTTGCCACAGAGGTTTTTCCTGAGCTTGACCATCCGTGAAGGATTTTGTGGATCGATGTTTACTTCCTCGAGCTCTTCAATAGCTTGGAGCTCGGACTTGTCCTCGCCTATTCGGGGGTCAATATCCTCACTTAGGACGATACTTTCCCCCTCAGCACTCTGAGGTTTTTCAATCTCAGGATTAGTCAAAGGTTCCTGAGATTCCTCTCCTCCACCTTGGATGACCATCGTTAGCTGCCCAGGTTTCGATTTTCCCTTCATGGAAATGTTGTAGCATTCCCTGGCAGCAAGCTGATCGCCATGGACCATGCATATCCCCGTGGAAGAAGGGAAGTTCAGCGCGAGGTGGCGAACGGAGGTGATGGCTTCAAAAGCTATAAGTGTAGGTTGGCCCAAAATGGCATTGTACGCAGCGGGGCAGTCGATGACCACGAACTCAAGGAGTTTTGAGACTGTCCGAGGTCCCTCTCCTAAGGTGATCACCAGCTCGATCATCCCTATAGCCGCTGATCCTTCTCCCGAGAAACCATACAGCATCATGGAGGTCGCATTCAGCTCGGCGACAGTCAAACCCATCTTCTCCAGAGTGGACCGGAATAGAAGGTTTACCGAGCTCCCATTATCGATCAGCACTATCCTAACCCTCCGATTAGTGAGTTGCACTGCCACGACCAGAGGGTCGTTATGAGGGAACTGAACGTGGCTAGCATATTCTTCAGTAAAAATGATTGGTTGCCCTTCCAATCGCTGCTGCTTTGGCAGATACTGCTCGGGGACGAACTCTACTCCATTACGAGCCTTGAGTTCGTTGACGTACCTCTTTTGGGCACCCCTGCTCGTGCCAGCCAAATGCGGACCTCCCGAGATTGTGGATATCTTTCCTCCTATCATTGGAGGAGGGACGTCTTGATCTACCCAAGACCCGGGCTGACTGACCGGGACTTTCGGAGCAGGTCGGCTTGTTGGAACCCTGTTCCGCGCATACTGAGCCAAGGGGCCGGCTCTGATGAGAGTCTCGATCTCATCTTTCAGGTGTCTACAATCATCGGTATTGTGGCCAATGTCGTTGTGGAAACGGCAAAACTTGGAGGTGTCTCTCTTCCCCTTCTGGTGCTTTAACGGCTCCGGCTTCTTCCAGGAGAGGCGAGCAGAGTTTGCTAGGAAGATGTTCTCCCTAGAGTGGGTGAGCTCTGTATAAGTCGCGTAGACTGGCTTAAATTTTTCTACGGACTTATTCTTCTTTGGGCAGTGCTGGTTGCCCTCGCCGTTCCCCTTTCTCTTGCCTCCACCGAACTGGTTATTCTGTGTAACGTTCTGGGTTGCTGTCACGACCTCCGTTCCCACTCCAGTGGGCTACTCAGTGACCTGGCTGGTTCCTACAGCTGAGGCTTGGGCCTCCTCCAAGTTGATTCACCCTTGGGCCCTATTTAGGAATTCGTTTACTGAGCTGACTCCCTTCCTTTGTATTTCGTTCCAGAGTCCCCCTCCGACGAGGATTCCAGTCCTCAAAGCCATGAGCTTGGAGCTGTTATCTACGTCTCTGGCCCGAGCAGTGACGTTCGCGAACCTTCTCAGGTAAGCCTTCAAAGGCTCGTCGGGTTGTTGCCTCATGTTAGCCAAGGAGTCGGCCTTGACGCGAGCAGCCTGGGAGGCTCGGAATACTCTTTTGAAGTCAGCAGAGAAAGTTTTCAAGGAGCTGATTGACTGCTTCTTGTTCTGTTTGAACCACTGTCTGGCCGACCCAGTCAGTGTGGAGGGAAATATCAGACACCTCAGCTCGGGGCAAATGTTGTGGGCCATCATCAGTGTATTGAACATACCCAGATGATCTGACGGATCTCCGTCTCCGTTGAATTTGGACAAGTGCGGCATACGGAAACCAGGCAGATATGTTGTTGCCGCTATGCTGGGGGCGAAGAGCTCAAGCTCGTCCCCCGAATCATATTCGTCTTTCTTTTTCTCCGACAAGAGCTTCCTCATTAGCTCCTCCATCTGAGCCAGGAGCTCAAGGGTTTTGTCCTGATTTCCTTGGTTACTCCTGGGCTATTCAACAGCTCCGGATCCATTGTATACGTTTGGTGGGTTATTGCCCCTCTTATCTTGAGATAGGTTATTTGGGACATTCCCGCCGTTACGTACCTCGGACAGGTCCCCCCCTGAGCAGGCATGGCTGCCACCTTCTACTGGGTCTCCCCTATGAGAGTTAAGGTGATATCGTAGGTCGCCCCTCGGGGTGGCTCGAGGACTTTGCACCGAGCTTAAGCGTTGATGCAGGTCTCTGCCAGAAAGGTCAGTCCGGCGACTTCCGGTCCAGTAGCTCCCGTTAGAGAAGCTCGGAGCCCGCCTCTGGGGGTGAGGATCCGGGACTTCTCTAGGCACCCTGCTACAATGGGAAGGTCCTGCGGATGGCAGGTTTCTCCTGCTGCTTCCATAAGCTGGAATATCTCGATAGGCCGAGGAGGAGACATATATCTTATCGGTGAAGGAGGATGTCTGACCGGGGATGCAATCCTGGTTCCGTCAGGGCGGATCAGGTTAGGTGGGGGCCTTTCGGCCCTGCCAACTTGCGGGCCTTGCGCCTGGCGATTTGGACAAGGCGCAGGACGGTTGGCCGGGACGGGCTGGTGCTGTGAGCCCTCCCCGGATCTTCTTCTAGAATTTCCTCGAGCCCTCCTAGGCGCGGTCAAGGCTGGCAGTGAGCTGGGAGTTGAAGTTCGGACCGAGCGGCTATACTGTTGTTCGGCTCTGGGTATTTCTTCAAAGTTTGCCTCTCGGGGGTGCAATGAGGGAGTAGAGTTGGACGTCGGAGGTCTGACCGAGCGGCTAGGCCTGGACCGATTACCCCGGCGGGACTTACAAGTCTCGCCTTGCCTCTTTCCGACGTTAGCGTCGGTTGTAAGAGGGGGTAGTCGGGCCAACACCTCCTTAATCTGCTGACTAGCTTTCGCCAGTTGACTCCTTAGCTGAGCATTCTCCATCTCTACTGCCGTGTAAAAATCCGGGTTTGGATTAGGTGGCCGGGGTGCTGAACTTCCAGTGTCATCCTGGCTTATCGGCTGCTGCTGGACTTCAAGATTTTACTCACCGGAGATGGCGGCATGATGAGCCTCCTGCCCATCATGTTGTTCCGCCTCGTTACCGTGCCTTGATCGACTGGTTACCATAGTTGGATGTTTGCAATAGCACCAATCTAACTAGCTCTCAATGAAAGCACCAAACTGTTGACGCGGTTCTTCGCCAACAGGTAATTAAGAAAATAAGAGAAAGATATCAGTGCTTAATAATGAACCGAAATAGATAAATGATCTTAAAATGGACTGATGACACAACTACGTTTTTAGGTGGTTCAAAGGTTAAAATCATTTTACTCCACCAGCCAATATTATTGCTATATTTCTGGTATTCTTTACAGGGTATTTCGTTACATAATAGAATCCAACCCTTTGCAACTCCCAAGGTCTCCATATCTATAGGAGAGGGCACCTGGGAGTTGGTAAGGGGGGTCATCCCGTGACCTTCTGACCCATCATGTCACTTCTGTGACATTCATGATTAATTCCTAAAACCTGACAAATGAAGTGTGGTCTAATCAACAGGTAAGGGGGATAATGGGCCGCACGGCCCAACCCAGTCGTGGGTGCCTGAATACGCACGTTCATGCTGCGTGTCCGAGAATTCAGGGATATATCAGACACCTGATGTCTGATATATGCACGTTTACATTGCGTGGTTGACTTTATAAGGGGTCACGGCTTCCACCTCCAGCCCGTGCCCCGAGCTGGACACCTTCCTGACCTGCAGTCTTTATCTTCCTGTCTCGACCCTTAAATAATCTTGGCGAACCTTTGGCTACCTCGAGCTAAAGAGGTAGGACCTGACGACAGCAGCTCCGGTCATGTGGTATCCACGTGGCTGATATAATTATGTCATATCTCAGCTCGCTAATAGCCCGTGGAAAATCAGGGCGTACACACATAAACGTATTATTTGAACTAAATGAACATATCAAACAATTAATATATAATATCATTGATAATGATAGGGAAATAAATATACACAAATAAAATCAAACAATTAATGTATAATAATATACACAAATAATATGAGAAATAAATAATCATAAAATTTAATCAGGCACCATTTTCAAATTTTTTGAATATATATCTTCAACAAATCTGCATTTGTTCACAATGTGATGAGTAACATAAAAAAAATGTTAGTTGAAAGGAAAATAAATATGTCTATAATTTGATATAGGAATTAGGGGTGTTGATCTAAAGTATACTTCTTAGAAAAATGATGTAATATCCACTTTTGAAGCTGTCATTTTGAGACACCATTTTTTCCGTCAAGGTAAGCTTTTCACATGATTTATATCTCAATTTTATTTTAAAGTATATATATATATATGTTTGATTTAACATTGTGTGTGCATAACATATGTTTATGTACTTTTATAGTAGAATCAACTAAGTTTAAAACTAAAAAGTTTGAATAATAATGGGTACAATCAATACATTTAGATATAATTATCAATTTAATTCATTTAAAAAAATTAACTGATATGTTTATTTTGTAAGACGTTCACATGAACAAATAATTATGTTTTGTTGCATTGTTAAGAATAATTAGATTAACTTAAATAACGATTTAAATAAAACACAAAAGAAAACAAACTCTGATGTAGAAAGAACATAAACAATGTTATGTAAATCTAAACATAAAATTATAAAATTTGAAATGACTCTTTGAACAAATAATTAACAAAAACATTTACTTTTATAAAACTATAACCTAATATTGTTATGTTTTATTTATTTATTTAATTAGAGATGTTTTTAAAAAAAAAAAAAAGAATATGTGAAATTAAAACACATCTGTGAAAATTAAAAAGTTTTGTTTATTTTCGATATAATGAGGAAAAAAATGAAAACGGCCAGTAATTCAATGGTTATTATCTAACATATAGGTTATTGTTTATTTTTTGAAAACATGATACATAAATATGACAATAGTGTATATAACTCTTATAAAGAAAAAAAAATAGACATTGCTTTTGTAAATCTTAACACAAAATTATTTTATATAAAAGAAATCTTTGAACCAAAAATTAACAAAATTTTTTATACAACTATAAACTGCTATTGTTATGTATTCCTTTTTATTTATTTATAAATTTTTGTATAAAAAAATATGTAAAATTATAACACATTTGTGTAAGTTAAATACATTTGTTTATTTTTCGATATCGTGTGAAAAAAAAATGAAAAGGCTCAATAATATAAGAGTTATTATCTAACATATGTCTTACTGTTTATTTTATGAAAACATGATACACAAATATGACAACTGTGTACATTTACTACAATGGTATTTGGGAAAATCATTGTACTTATAAAGATTTTGAGGTAACTGGCCTCTTAATTCCTAGTGACTGTACTTTTCATCAATTGAGTACAATGATCACTAAAAAGATGAAGGTACAAAGTAAAAACACTACTGTAGAAATTAAGTTTCAACCAAATCCATTATTACCACCGATGATAATATATGATGATGATACGGTAAATGTCAAGGTCTCGTTAATAAGCTTAATCACATCATAATGAGATGTGTAGACTAACCTCTCACTCGGTCTATTATCGGGCTTGAAAAAGAGTTCTCAATCCTGTAAAAAAATATACGATTGAACATATAAGAAAAAAAAAACATTTCAGAAATTAAAAAAAAACATAAAAAGATTATTTAATAAAAAAGGTTGCTATGAACAACATTTAAAAACCCAAAAAATAAAACTAAATCAAAATATAAAAATTAAAAAATAAACAAATTTTTTTAACATATGAAATAATAAACAAATGCAAAAAAAATGAAATAATAAACAAAATAATAAAATTTCCAATAACAAATGAAATAATAAACAAATGCAAAAAATTAAAAATAAAATATCGTCTGTTACAACTATACCAAAGTAATACCTACATTATGACCCAAATTTGTATTAATAGCATCAAGGCATTTTTCTTTTTCAACACTATCACTTTCCATGATCATCAAATTCTTAAATAAAGAAAACAAACAAAAACAATAATTACTTGTTCAAAAACTAAAAAAAATAAACATAATAAAAAATCTACAGAAAAGTTTAAGGTGTTTAATTCAGAAAAAAATAAAAGCTATAAAAAAAAAAAACAAATCTTTATCAATGGGGATTCGAGGATTGGGTCGGAATCAGACATCGAGTCTTGAACAAGCTCTGCCTCATCAACAATTTTCATCTTCTTGTTAGTTCGACGTTTAACAGAGGGCAATCTAGTTTTCTTCTTCTTACGAGAAGCATTCAGCTTCACACTCGGGAGTAACTCTCTTTCATCGTTGGTTTCAAACTCATCCTCCATCTCTTCTTCCTTTTCCGGCGACTCAATGGAAAGAGTATCACTAGCGCTTCTTGTTGAGACCATTGGATTGGAAGATGAAAAATAAAAATGGGTTTAGGTGTATGGGTTTTCAGTTGGGAATGGAAAGAGGAAGAGGTTTGGGGTTTTGATTTTGAAATTGGGAAAAAGAACTTTGTTTGGTGTTTACCGAGTTTTTCGGAAACCTTAATAATAGAAGATTAGAGAGCTTAAAAGAAAGGATTTGAGGAGTAAAGACAAGGTTTTTACGTGGTTGAGGCGTTAATAAGCCTTAGTCCACGAGACAGTTGTATTAGAGCTTAGAGAACCTTTGACAATGGAGTTTTTCTACAAGTTCGAGCAGAGTAACTGCTTACAATTAAAATCCAGATCCCCTCCCAAGTGCACCGCTATTCGTATTTATAGGCACAAGAGCGCACTAGGCTTGGGCCGGGCTGACCCGGGCCCAATAAGGGCGTAAATACCATTAACTTCTTTGACGGGAGCCCAATACAAATGATTAAAATAAGAAGCGTACAATAAGCTAAGCCCATTGGGCCAAACCAAACAATATCTTATTCTAAGGCATGAGACAAACTGGAGTTTCAGTCTGGGTTCTCTGGGCTATGAGGAAGATTTGGGGGACAAGATCGGTCAGAGTTGTGGCAGTGCAGTTCTGAACAAGCGGCGTGTAATCCCGAGGTAGCCTCTTCTGCAAGATTAAGCGTGAGGACAACCCCCACGCTTCATGGGACGATGTCAGTATCTTGGGCACTTTATCTCGCCAACCTCGGACAACTGACCCGGGTTCGTTTACCCGCGTCCCCCTTCGTGCACCAAGGTCCCGGACCATTAACCAGGATCCCGGATCGTTTACCAGGATCCAGGTCTATCCACAGTGATCTTGGCTCCCATCTTGGTTTTGCGAGCTGCGACCTTATCTGCTGCGCCTCGGGACGTTGGGGGGAGCGGTCCCGGGACCATACCACCCACTCCCAGATGCTCTTTGGGCCTTTCCCGGGCCTGGGCAGCCAACATCCGTTTTCCTCTTGCCAAATGGGCATGATCTGGGCCTTAACTCCAAATCGGGTGGCCCACGAGCTTAGAGTGTGGACCCGGACACCTAAGGAAGAAACGGGGATAACATTTGGGAAAACGTATATAGCAGAATATAATAGGTATATGGTAGTTGCTTTATGGCATATGTTCCGAATCTTTTTTGAATAAAAAAAAAGAGAAAATATTTTAAAAAGTTAAGTTTTAAATAGATATCCTAATATCACGCAATTCAATTAATTAGACAATATTAGTATAAGAAATAATAAAGATAATTTTAGTAATTAAAATGAGAAATCAGTTAAGAATTGTATATATAAATGAAAATATATTAATTAGTATTAATATAGTAATTAAAAAAAATATTGTAATGAATTGTGTAAAAATCCAAAATATCTATTAAACCCAAAATTAGGCCAATTTTCTACTAGTGTGAGAATGGCTCGATTTTAGGGCCCTATAGAGAAACCAAACCGTTTTTCAATTTGTTTAATTAGCAAAATGTCATTTTTTCTTAGTAGACATATTAAATAAACCCCGTAGAAATTGACCAATAAAATATACTATTACGTACTTAAAAGTATATAGATATCTTTATTTGTAAAAATTGATATAATTCACACCCACAGTAAATTGGCCACTCAAACTCCCAACTTGTCAAAGCTGAATAGAAATATAAGTAGCTCATTTATTTTTTGGCAAATAATGTCGGCCTAACTAAATATTAATAGGCAGCTTAGTTTGTTATGATTTTCTTCTTATTATTTTTTGTCTGAATATTTGTCTATTTAATTGAGTCTCTTGTCAAGTATTAAAACATACTTATATTCAAATTATGTATCAAAACATTACACATGTTACTATAATAATGTGTCAATTTCTTCCAACTAATCATATTTGTTTCAGACTCACTGTTGTAATTAATGTTTTGTGCATATTTTAGGTGAACATATCATTACTTAGAATTATGTTAGTAAAAAAAATAAATTTTATTGTCAAAATTTTCAAGGTTTTTGATTGAAATTTGGGATTTTATTTTTAAAGAATATAGGAAATGTGCTTTATTCATTATAATTTTTTTTAAAATAAATAGTATTTTTGTCCCCCGAACTATTACCATTATCTGATTGTGTCCCCTGAATTGTTCGCGTTGTTAAAAATTCCCTCCGAACTATTCCCGTTACTGAGTTGTAGGACTTATGCTACTTTTCATCCTACATGACTAACAGAGTGTTGATTTAGCACTTTAGGTACTAACGTGGCATTAACACGTCACTAGCACGTGTATAATTAAAATCTTAAAAAAATTAATTTAAAAATTAAAAATCAATTTCATTCACTCACAATCAAACAGTAATAATAGTTCAGGAGGCAAAAATACTATTTTTTTTAAAATAACATATTTAGACATTTTTTTTTTGGAAGAATACAATTGTTTTTTACCGATTCTTAAAAAAATGTAGAAAAATAACATGCTCATGTTTTCTTTATTATTTCATTTTTTAATTCTCATATTTTTCAAACTAAAATCTAAATTTTTTGGATTTGCTTCGCTTCATTTCTTAAGTTTACCTTTTAAATTTTATTTTACTTACAGTCATATAATTATTATTTTTTAAACAAAAAATGCATATGTTAGAAACAAAATAGTATCAAAAAAGTATGTGTACTATTTTATTTTTGTGTGTGTTATCCTAGAGAAATCCTAGTGTTGATATTGGAGGAAGGGCAGGAAAAGTCACGGCTAAGGGAGGGTAGAATGAGATCATGACATCGGATTTTGCCGACAAAATTGATAGTGACAATGGAGGAAATGGTGAAGAAAGATATTCTAGATGAAGAAGAATTCAAAGATGGAAGATTTTCTCTTATCGTTACTATAAAGGATATTTTTTTTATGAACATATATATTGAGGTAGAGTAAGACTAGACACAAATAAAATTTATTTATAAATATTATACTCAATAATATATAATTATTTGCAGTCTTCCCAATTTTTAAGTTTTAACTTTTAAGTGAGAATACATCACTTTTATTATATAAATTATGAATGTTGGTATAAAATTTCTTTCTTGATGCTAGCTATACTTGAATATTAGACTTCGTTTCAGGTATGTGATCAATAATTAGACCAAAACCACTAAGTGTAGATGCCCACCTTGTCAATCACGTTCTAGGCCTCTCTCACACTCACACTATCTCTAGTTCCTTCTTCATTGTTACCTAAACACAATTTTACCCAAAAGCTAAGTGTAAGCTTGTATTTGAGGATCTTGAAGGGAATTTGAGCATAAGGGAAAGATTTACTGATGGGATAGTGAGATAATATCACCTCAATATTTAGAATCTACACAAGAATTGGATTGAGATAAACTAAATAATAATTGAAAAAGATTATACAAATCCTTAGAACAATGCAAAACCACAAAACCAAAGTTTATACACATTTCTTAACGTTGTCTTAATACTCCATTTCCTAGCCACTATGGATGCTTGAGGCATTTTTTAGGAAAAAATAAAGATTGAGATTGAACAAGCCTTAAACTCACAAATAAGCACTTTTTTTTACAAGTTCTTGAAGAAAACTTGAGATTTTTGGAGCTAGAGAAAGTGATCAAGACTTGTAAAACACATCATTTAGAGCAATTTACGTAACTTGTACGGACTCCAGTAGGTGATGCGTCGCCTACATGCAGGCGAGCTTGCTAGGGTTTTTTAAAACCCTAGGCATTAGGCAGTGTTACGCCACCTGGGTGGCGACACATCACTACCCTATATGTTTTTGGACACTTCCAGAGTTCCTAAAAATACTCCAAATGCTACCTAATTTGTTGGGAGTCCTTAGATACCTTTATGCATCACTATGGTCTATGGACCCAAAAATGCATTTTTAAAGTGTCTACAATTGAAACTCAAATTTTACATCTTCACTATGTAAAATTCACTAATTGTTTATACTTAATTCGTATTTTAACACTTATCTTTTTGTATTTAACTAATCATAACGCTTAACACCACATGAAGTGACATCATATGATTGGTTAGCTATACTCATTATAATTAATTAGGGTAAATATTTATTTGGTACCCTGTATTTTATCGAAATTCAAACTTAGTATCTTGTATTTTCAATAATGTTTATTTGATACTTGTAATTTAAAATTGTATATATTTAGTGTCTTCAATTTGATTAATAAAATTTTAAATTCAACTTTAATTATTTAACTACATATAAATGATGTCAATTTGATTATATATATAAAATTTAAGTTTAAAGTAATAAATATATACAATTTTAAATTTCAAATTAAAAGGTAAGTCCTTAATACCCTAGATTACACGATAACAGCATACTATGGGCACCACGACCTTCGCACTTCTCTATTTTAAACTAAATTTATAACTTGGAGAATGCGACCCTAAACAATAAAGTCTTGTTAGTTTACATTTTTGTTTTCACCCAAAGAAAGAAGAATAAAAAATAAAAACGACCCCGTATTGAGGGCCTCGGTTTAGACTTTTCCGTATGCGTTGGCAGATAGGTGGCTATGACTTTGACAATATCAATTTGGTTATGTATGGTTATCTCCTTCCTCCCTCGTCTTCCTCCTCAACAAACCACAGAAAATAAAATCTGAACGAGGAGGTCTGGTCTGGTCTTGTCACACATTTTAATTTCGCTGATTCAAACAGTAATAAAAGCCATGGCTAAATCCTCTTTCTACTACTTCTTCTTCTTCTCTTTCTTTGTACTCATTGTATCTGCTTCTTCTGAAAACCCTACCCCAACTCCTTCTGCGGTCCACGCCGAGCTCAAAAACTTTGGCTTGCCGATCGGTCTTCTACCGTCCACCACCGTCTTGAACTACAACATCAACCAGACCTCAGGCGACTTCTCCGTCAACCTCGGAGGCGCGTGCAGGATTACTCTCCCGCCTGATAACTACCTGGCCGCCTACTCCAAGATGATCACCGGTCAGATCGTTCAGGGTAGAATCGCAAAGCTCGACGGGATTAGAGTTAGGGCTTTCTTCAAGTGGTGGTCAATTACGGGGATAAAGTCCAGTGGCGACAATTTGGTGTTCGAGGTCGGTGGTATTACGGTCAAGTACCCTTCCAAGAACTTCGACGAGGTCCTGGCATGTGAGGGAAAGCATTCGGCTTCCTAAGAGGTGAGGTTCTTTTTAACTCTCCTCTTCTTTTATATATAAATACATGTATGTACAAGTGGTGGTGTATATGCATTTGAATAGTGAAATTGAAAACGAACGGAGAAAATTCATGTTGGGTGTGGAGTGGAATACTATCATACTGCAAAGATAAGAGACTGACTTCTTTCTTGTGGTGCTATGGTAAGGAACAAAATTTAGGCTATAGAGCTGGGTTTACCGAAATGATCAAACTTTTTATTTATTTATTAATTTTGTGGATTGCTTTTTTGCTAGTATGCATCACTTTTGACACTCATAAATTTCATATTTGTAATCTATGTTTTGTAGCTTATCGAATATAGGTGTGTGATGTGTTTCATAACCAAATAAACAAATAAGCTTTTACACATTCTGGAGGTTGTTAATGGTTAGGCTGAAATCTAGTTTTGGTGACTTTTTAATCGAAAGCAAATAGAGTGCTTCGTGAGTAGGACATTTGTGTTATATTTTAGTATTTTACTTTTAGCTCTAAAATGTTAGTGAAGATTTGTTGTACACAAACGTCACGTTTGGATAGGATTATATTAGATTAAAAAATATGTGGAAAGAAATGTAGAAAAATAAAGAGTTGATCATTTGCCAATAATAAATTAGAAGAAAATAGTTTAGATGCAAAGTAACAATTTTTTTTCATACCATGGAAATGCATTAGAGGTTATTACAAAATTTTCAATAGGATTAAGTTATTTTAAATTAGGGGATTATTTAGATTATTGGATTAATTTTTTCAATATCCTTCCTAATTTGATAACAAAATTACATTATAAAATTTTTCTAATCCAATCCCACTTTCTAAACTTGACTTACGAGGTATATGTGTCTGAGCATATTCTTGCTCAACTTTTTTGTGTAGAAATTTACTCAAGTTGTCATAAGTTGGGTCGATGGGGCATTTGCTTCATCGTACTTTTGACAGATATAATTGTCACTATGGTCAAGACCACTGCAGGCATACATAGGTCTTTAAGAATACCTGCGCAGTATATTCAAGCTTTTGGCTTAGAATACCTCACATAATACTAATGATCAAGTGTATATTTTTTGTTTCCTCTTTAAGCAATAATTTAGTTGTGTTAGAGCTGTTCATACTTCATAGTTCATAGGACTGGGCATAGTAAAGTTCAGTCTTATCTATGTTTGGTTTATGGAGACCCTTATATTTCTTGGGTAAGGCCTTGTAGTTCGAGTCTCTAAGAGCTCTGGCTACTCTAAAAACAAAGAATGGCCTTGCTTTGTGGTTTACCGAACTTGAAACTAGATACCAGTTTTGTTGAGATGGGATCCGCTTCCCATTCTGTTTCAAAAATGACCAATGGAGTAACGAAAGTTGTATATGATTCTAGTGTAGCTGCGTAGCTTAAAGCTAGAATTCACACGAAGAAAAATAAGTTATCTTAAGAAACACAAGTCATATGGGGGTCGGCTTGGAACCATAAGGACCATATATTAAAAAAGTTGAAAACGAAATGATTCTCAATGTTTGGAGTCATACTTTTATTCGTCCGTTTGAGAATTGAGATGTATTAGTTAGCCTATGAGTTGGCTTTCCTTGAAGCGAACTCGTCTCTCTGACGTTGAAATTTGAGGAATCCTATTAGTTTAGATTCTTTCATTTCAATTCTATTTCTTGTACAGTTCCATTCCATTGAGGAATAAATTGCTGGTTGACTTTATGGATGAACTGTTTTCAAACATCTATGTTTACGTGATCTTGCACATTAGTGGGGCAATCAAACTTACTTTCGGCTGCTTTTTCAGGGTATCCTCTTGGATTTTATGGATCAAGATGTAAAGCAAATTAAACGAATCAAGTGTGAGCTGTTTTCTGATAAGGGCTATAGCCTAGATTTTTCTTGCTTTTTGTTTGTATATATCTCTCGTTTTCATTTCTATAGACCGCAGCTCCAGTGTTAGCGTAACTTTCACATAGTAAATGGGCAAGGCATGTACTTTGTAGGAAGTTTCGCGTATAATTACCCGTTACTTCAAAACAAATTGATCATATATTTCATTCTCTATTACTACTTTCTCTGTGTATGCTGTTTTGTCGTTTTGCAGTAAAAATCATAACACTAATCTAAACTATATTAGCTAATTCTTGGACAAAAATTATGTGATTTTAAAATGTGAAGTTAAAACTTTCTTGCGTACATTTCTTGTCATTTGTTTTGGATTCTTGGCACTTTTCAAATTTATTCCCTCTTCCGCAGCTAAATTGGGAGGAATTGAATTGAAGGAATTGCAGGCAATCGAAACTCAAAATTGTCCATTAAAATTGGCAGAGTTTTCACATAAATATCTAATAAGAAGAACGCATCTACTCTGGTGGATTTAGTCATGAGCATTTTTTTTCCTTCAAATATTTAGGAGTGGAAAGCCTTTTTGTGTGTTCCAGTGTGTGTTGGGACCCTTTCAAATAAAATTTCTTGTATAGGTTTTATTTTTGTAATGGAATTTGAGGGGTGAATAACAGGATTTACTTTTCCCCTCAAAAATAAAATAAAATATTAGTCGGCCCATTTACAAGGTTATAACCCACAATTTTTGGAGGTAACATGTCTATGATAATGTCACTAGTAGCTGTATGTTTTTTCATATCAGTTCGTCGTGGTCTAGGATATGTTTATTGTTTGTGCGGACTCGACACCATAACTTGGGTAACAGTAAAATGTCAGGCGACTGTTTATGGTCCAGGATTATTGTGCTTGACACCTGATACTCTAATCTAGGCATGGACGCTTAACCATAGTTTTCTTCTAAGGAACTCTAGATGAACTCAACTAACTTCATTATCTTCCACGAAGCTTAATTACTCCTAAATGACTGTCACGTGTCACTAGGAGAAAAAACTTGAAACAAACTTTTTCATAGTAGATAGGGTAGTTATTGTAGTGCTCAATTTTAACTGAAAATTAGAAAATACAAATATAATGACTTTTTTTTCTCAACAGACCCCGATAATATTATATGCATACATCAAATTAATTTTTCAATGTTATTTAATTTGGAAAAAAAAAGTGAAAAGATAGTACTCCCTTGCAACGTGATAGATAATATTCAGAATATAAAATCCGCAATTAAATTGAAACAATAAAAAAAAAGTAAAATAAAAGGTATGAATATATCTAAAGTGTGTCACTTTTAATTATTATTTATTTAGATGTCATCATTTTTTAAATCCAAATGATATGATTTTTGAGGGAGTAATATGATATATAGGTTAAAATTATACTGTTATAAATAAATATCAATATAAGTTTATTTTTCAATTCTCATATATATAAAAATTTTAACACTACAGCTCTCTAATATACTGAACTCTCATTAAATTGTTATCTGGTGAACACGGAGGAAAGAAACCTGGTCTGGTGGTTCAGTAATAATAGAATATTGCTGTAGAATAACTGCTTTAACTTTAAGAGAAGAGTGACAAATAGTTTTGTTTTTTGGTCATCTGACATTGTGGAATGCGACATGTGATACTCAGGGGTTGAATTTATAATAATAAGTGGCAATCTAACTAATATGCATGTAGGTATGGGAATGGCAATGAGTGCTTTGCTTGATTTTGAGCCATAGAATATAATATAAAGATGACATTCCTGTATAGATAGATATATATATATCCTTCTTTTCAACTCCATCCAATCCAACCTGTAAAATTTAATTTAGTACATAACTCCTTTAGTTCCCTACTGCTGTGGTGTGGCTATGCAACGACCAAGTAAGGCCAACCAACTCACCCAACTGCCTGCCTTGCCTGCCAACCAGCTCTATTCCATTTAATAAAATCTCTGGCCGTTTTTTCTGTGGGACAGACCCACTGCTATTCTCCTTTCTTTTTTTACATCCCACTTTTGTGACTAGTAACATCACCATCTCCTCCACTGTAGGTAAACTCAATATATATATATATATAACGAATCTCGATAAAAGATGTTATATCACTCACTATAGTCTCTTTCAAAATTCTCGAAGATAAATGTAAAAAAGTAGTAAAATAGCACTGCATGATGATGTATTTAGACAAATATATAGAGAATGCAATTTAAAGAAACACTATTCATGCCTAAAGAATCTTTTAATATTATTTTATTTATATTTTATTATTGTGTATTATATATGTATTAAAAAAATCTATAATTTAATATATCCCCTTCTCGCTTTTTTTTTTTTAAATGAGGGTTAATACCTCTTAAAAATGGACTGCATAGAACATGGACATTACAATTTTATTAAATGAGATTGTATTTTTTTTATGAGAGGAATGGGATTATATTTTCTAAAAGATAATTTTACATGAATTCAAAACTCATACCTATATTTTACTGAGACAATATGTTTTTTTTTGAAAAAAAACAAATTAATTTTACTTATTTAAGGTTAAAAGTATTATATTAATTAAATATCGCATTATTACTATTTTCTAAATAAAGAATATCCGGTAACAGTGACGACGAAACCAGAAAATCATTTTAGGATAATTACATTTTTTATAGGGATTTAGTATTATTGTTCTTAAAATTTTACGTCAAAATATTTTTTTATTAATTTAAAATAAAAATAACAAAGATAAAAAGCTTGAGAACTTACTCACGTCCAGCACCGCTGGAAATGATAAAGTTAATTTAACACCTCTCCTAATTGCACAACTCTTTTCAATAACCTATTTATATGACATGAAGTATTTATTTAAATTTTCTTTTAGGATTTATAAATATTGTCTTATTTTTTTATTAATATTGGTATATGTTAAAATTTTCAATTTCTTAATTATTTAAGTGCGAATTGGTTACATTATCTTATAACTGTTTGAGAATATTATAATAATGGAGGAAATCTCAATATTATAATTCTAAACATAATTCTACGCAAAATTAATACACATAAATATGATAATAGATGACAAGATATAGAAAAAGAAAGCATACAACTCCAGACAATAATTTACAAATAAACACAATAGAAATAAGGATGAAAGAAGAAAATAAACTCTCACTCACATTACTAAATTGAAGAGTAGTGATGATTACTAGACTTGAACAATGTTCGAATCATTTGTCAAAAATCTTAAAGTTTATGAAATAACTCTCCGGAATTATCATGTCTTATTGTTTTACAACCAAGTGTTAAAATTGATAAAAAAAAAACTCATATTCACAAGTGACCAAATAGTCTCTATTTATATAATTTTAAGATACCATTTGAATTTCAAATTTCACCTACTCTTGGTTGTTACCAATGTTAAATTGAGTATTTATGGAATTAAAGAGAAGATTTTGGAGTTACTTGAAGTATTCCAAACATTTAAATTGTTGAAAATACAATAATGAGATTTGACTATCAGCGTCCCTGGCCGTGGCTTAAGTCATTCTATATAGGCTGCGACTAGAGCGCTTGTAACCTCTAAATTTTTGTACTTTGCCACAAAAATATTCAAATTCTTTCCCTTTTGATTTTGTAACTTCCATACATCTAATGAGAATCAAAATAACATCTCCAATAGTTATTCGACATAATAGCTCATGAAATTCAATTTAGAAATGTGTAACTCTTATTTTACGCATTATTAGGTGATCTTTTGGAGGTTACAAATGATTATTGATTTTATAAGATGTATAACTTCCAAAAATATGTTACAAATTTGGACACACACATTTGTCCCACTTCTTTGTAACTCTCAAATTATATTACAAAATGTAATAAACTCATTTTGTCACATTTATTTAACTAGCATTATATTATTATAAAGAATATAACATTCCCCTACTAGATTAAATAATCATTCTTTTATAACACTTATTTAATCAATCAAACATTATATTAGGGGGTGTTTGGTATGGGGTAAATTGAAGGTGGGAATGAGAATCTAAAACATTTTCCCATGTTTGGTTCAAATTTTTAGGGGTAAATTTAATAATTTTTGTGGGCCCCACATGTATTTTAAGGGTAAAGTGAACCATTTTATACACTTGAGTTTAATATTACTGTAACGTCCTACTACCCAGGGACCGTTACATTGTGCATTTTAAACAGTGATAAACTCGCTAACCGAGTCATTTGGCCATAATCGTGTAACTAAATGTGATTAACGGTTTAGGGTTAAATTTTTTTGTTAAAGATACAACGTTTCACTAAAATGTTTGCTGTATACATTGGGATCCCAAAAATATATTTTAAAGGTTAATTACAATAAAATATTTACAACCAGTCGATCTAAGCGGCAAAATAGAGTTTAACCTTAATTCCTCTTTAAACCCTCGGCCGTGGTGGTCGAGCAGTTGCATATGTACACATCGTCACCTGAGCTCTCCAACTCAAGGATGGTCCAGTTTTCTTTTGCCTTTACTTGCACCCCACAGCACTCGTGAGCCGAAGTTGAGCAAAAAAACTCAATATGCTCATGAACAGGTAATAACATGTTACTAAATCATAATAGGCATGTTTAGCAATAATAGCCCTATTCATGCATGCAAATAAGTCCAAATAATGATTGTGGGCCATGCCTTTTGTATAGCTGACTTATGGGCGTTGCCCTTTGTTTAAATAACTTATGGGCCCTACCCTTTATATAGATGACTATCAAGTCATAATGAGAATAGATGACTAATGTGTCCATCTAAAATAAATGACTCAAATAAGTGACAATTAAGACACGCACTTAGGCTCTGCACCCTAATCAAATAAGTGAATAACACTTTATGATTATGATAATCATGCTGGGGCTTGTAGCCCTAATTAGACGAGTGATTAACACTTTAAGATTCTGGTAATCATGTCTGGGCTTGTAGCCCTAATCAGATGAGTGAGTCACACTTTGGGCTTCGCACCCTAATTAGATGGTGACTAGAGAGTCACACTTTGGGCTCTGCACCCTAATCAGATAAGTGACTAATGAGTGAGTCACGAACTTGGGCTCAACACCCATAGCCATGTGACGTTGCAGTCACCTGAGCCTTTTGGCCCTAACTCTAAGTAACTAGCCTTTAGACTAGACAAGCGCTTTTAGTTTTCATTGAACTTGAGGTTGGTAAAGCATTAATGCTCATTATGATTCATTCAATGCTTATGTTGATTAGATCTAATCATTTCAGCTTGTGTTGAACACATCAATGCCGTTATTGACTCTTAAGGCAATACCATACGACTCGTGCCAATTTCTGACTCATGGGTCAGTGCCACTCACAAGTAAGCAATGCAACCAGGCATACATCATATGTCAAATATCCAAATGTAGGGCATTCAGCATGCTTACTCAACAATCACTAGCATAATTACAATCATGCACATTTACAGAGACTCAAGTTCTGATTAATTCCATAGTCAATATTCCTGTCATGCCCTAATCACATGTGCCATTATGCATTTTCAATGGAATCAATATTCATATATAGAGCACTCAACATGCCTCCTCAATAACCATGAATGTCACATACTGGGTGCAGTTGTAACGACCCAAATTCGCTAATAAGGCTTAGGGCCTTGATTAGTGTACCGGGAGGACATAAATGGGATTAGAGTGAATATTATTGACTTAAATGTGTGAATATGTGATTAATTATGATTATATGATAATTAATGATATTATGTAATAATGTGAAATATGTGAGAATCACATTATTATGTGGGCAGGTTCATGAAACACAACTCAAGACGATCCTAGGGTCAGATAGCAGGAAAAGTCACAACGGGATTTAAGATATGACTTTGGACAAGTCAAGGGTATTTTAGGTATCGGGTAGCGATTTAGACTATCGAGTTATGAAAATAAATATATGGAGATATATTTGAGATTAGGATATCTAGGCGGGAATATTGGGGGATTTTATCATTTTGCCCTCGGGGACGGTTCCGGCACCCCGAGCTTTGGGAATTAACTTAGTGGATAAGACAAACATAAGGAAACCCTTAGAAGAAATATAAACCGACCTTATTTTCTTTCCTCAGTTTAGTCTTCTCTCTCAAGGAACACTCAAGAAACACTTAAGGGGAAAATAGAGGAAAATTCTTGAGAAATTGGAGCTGTAGATTGCTGGGAACTTAGAGGAATTCAGGGGTAATTTTGAGGCTTAGCTTAATGAACAATCCAAGACTAAATCAAGACTAAGGTAAGGGTTAATCCGTGTGTTTTTCTGAAGTTTAACCTTGTTTATCAACTGGTTATTGAGGTGCTGTCCAATTATTGATTAGGGTGGAATTGAGCTGGGAAACCTTGGGAATCAGGTGGACTTTGGCTTGAGGAAGGGTTCTGTTGACGCCGTTTTTCGTCAACAGTGAAAGAAGAGCACGTAAGCAATAACTAGTAATGGCCAATTAAAATAGAACAATATAACACACGATTTTTTACGTGGTTCAGCAGTTAAATCTGCCTAGTCCACGAGTCTCTGTTATTAAACTCTGTAAATTCTTAAGCATGAATTCTTCAGAGTTTTCTCTCAAGCTTCAGAATTTCGGTCCATTACAATGGTGCATGACCTCTCTATTTATAGAGAAGGTTGCAGAATACTATCCCACATATTTTGGGTAGTTACTCTTTTTGTGTAAATAAATTAAATAGTTTTTAATGCCTGCAATCCGATATAAAAGGAAACGTCCCCTGAAGACCAGGGGGCGTATAACTAATCGAATAATATCCCATGATTTTATGGGATTTACAATAATAAATACAGAACACGCTCCTTATAAGCAACACTTATAGATATTAAAGTCATTATCATATATCTCCAAGGTCTTAATCTCCCAGGTTTCTCATCAGCTTTCGAGCTAATGACATCTCCCGAGGTCACATGGCTTCGAGGTCGCACGTGTGCTAGGCTCGACACCCTTGATTCGAGGTCTTCTCTGAGGATAGATGCGTCCCAGAAGCTATCCTTCGAGATCGTGAATATTTCTAGGTCACCACATTCGAGGTCGTCTCAGCCTTGTAGGCTCGATATTTAGTCTGGAGCATACTTCAAACTTTACGAGTTTATTTGCTGCGAATCCAGCTTTCGAGGTCACATTTAACATGGCTCGAAATCTGGGTATAACATCTTGCCCCCTCAAAAGTATTTGTTCGAATCCTAAGAGAAGGAAACTTTTGAACTACTTTCTTCGGGAACCGTACCGTCATACACTTTGAAAATGGACACGCGTCAACTGGGTATTGCTCACTTATGATACTTGAGTACCTTGGAAACATGCCCACGATCATTCGTCTGCCACCTTTTCGGTACCATCTTATCAGTAATCCCCATCCGTTGGATCTTGCAAGGATTTCATTCAATGCCCCAGATTAATCCCCTTTTTCCATCTATACATATAAGACCTCATTCATCATCTTCTTTTATATGTTGAAGGCCTTCTTCTTCCTCTCATTTTATACACATCAGAGTGAAAGAAAAAGGAAAGACGAAACCAGAGGCCATTTCAGAGAATTTTTCTTCTCGCGCATGTTCTCTCAGCCGAAGAAACAAAGAACTTCCGGTTTGTTCGAGTCTGTGAGCTCATATTTGCAGCCTCTCCTTCAGTCAGCAATTTCTCTGCAATCACCATTACTGTGTAAGTGTGCAACTTTTATTTTCCCTTTTGCCAGTTTTTGTTCGTACTGTTCTTGCTGTGTCTTTGAATGTACTAGTTTATTTTCTTAGCATAATACGTTAGGGGATTTTTATCCGATAGGCTCTTATGTTTTTTTTTTAGATTTCCATACTGAATTTACATCACTGGTTTATGCCCAGTTTTGATGTTTGAGCAAGATTCCTGTTTTCTGGGTTTTTAAATTTTAAGAGATGTTTCTTGTACACCAAGATTTCGGGTAAAAAACCTTGGCTTTGACAAATGCACGAAACCCAAAGCTACCTTTTCTGGTTATCCGCCACTCTTTTCCCCCTGATTTTTCGGGATTTTCAAAAAATTATCCATTCTCCTCCCTTTCTCGTGGGACGCACGTCCTGACTCTTTGGTAAGGGTCTTAGTATCGAGCTCGTCTTATTCCTAGACTCCGAGCTCGCTCTATCGAGCTCGTAATTCTTGCATGCATGGCCCTCACCATTTTTTCTTTCTCGTTAGATGTCACAAAATCTGAAAAGACGGTGGGGGTCGTTGCTGGCAATCCCTTACGAGCCAAAAACCTTGAGCCCAGAATCGCTGTTCGCCCGGAATCAACGTCGGATATGGGAGTACGAGCTTGCGCGCGAGCAGGAGGATATTCGAGCTCATTATCGCCGCCAAATAGACGAGGTCATAGAGGGAAGAGGAGAACTATTCGGGAGGCCCTTTATTCAGAATCCAATTCAGGGCCTAGGCCGATTCCCCTCGACCCTGCACTAAAGGTCACTGTCGCATACAGTCGAGGAGAACTTCAATTTTCATTGATGGGGGAGCCTTCTTCCTCGCAGCCGAGGAAAGAAATCTTCGAGGCCGAGCACTATTGGAACTCGGTTACCTCGACAAGTTAGATAACTGACATTCTGGCCCTCCATGGCCTCATCTTGTCAGGTTCTTTGAAGTGTTGAGCTCCGGCCGACCACGAACGAAGCTGTTTTGCCTCTGGGGGCCGCGACGCCAGGCTGAAATACGCGGCATGGAGCCAGGAACACATGAGGGCGGGGGCACTGTTGCCTTTGAAGTCTTTTTTCAAGGACTTCACGGATTTCGTTGGGTTGGCTCCGCCAATTCTTACAGGGTGTTGTCTGCCCTGAGGTCGCTATACCACGAGCTGTCGTGGGAAGGGCCTTCGCCCCAAGAGATTTTATATCTCTTTTGTTTGAAAAGCAACCCCTCCCGAGCTCGGGGAGGAGATGGCTTTTATTATCTTTCGAGCTATCACAAAGAGAAGAAGGTCTTTGAAGATCTTCCCAATCAACCGCTTGATTTCAAAAAGGCCTTCTTCTGGACAGACGGTCTGTCCCCGTCTCGACACTACTCGTTCAGGCGGATTCGTAAGTATTCCCGTTATCTTTTTCTCTGTGCTCAAGATTTTAGCTCTTAGATCCGTATTTAGTTGGAATGTGTTTTGCTTTTCAGCCAATTTTCAGCGTCCCACTCCTGACGAGACAATGAAGGGACATAAGGAGACCCTGCTCCAACTCCCTCATGGTAGGAGGTCTCTCCTGTACCTTTTACATGAGGATAAACTCTGAAAATGCGGACTTTTGGGGGAGGGCCAGTCTACCTCTGACTGGTCCAATAAAAAGTATGAACACTGGGAGCAGGTGCCACTGCCAACAAGCGTCCTCCCTCCGAGGAGAGAGGTGAGGTCCCCACTTCCAGTTCGCACAAGGAGTCTGCCGTCGGGGAACGAGGCTAATGATGAAGCCTCGAGCTCAGACTCGGATGAAGGTAAAGCCCTCCATACTTCGAGAATGTGGTCCCCCACCTTACTAAGGCATAAGCCCAATAGGTTAGTCTCATGCCCACATGATAGATTCCACTTCTACATATGGAGTTGGGTAGACGACTGTGTCCATAGGTTTGATAGTGGGCTCGGGAAGTATGATACCATGTATACTTCAAACGAGGTGTGGAACGGGATAGCTGTCCAATACGGGACCAACGATTATAGGGACCTTTCGAGGTTATCGCCCACCTATAGGGAAGGTACTCCCCCTGCTTCTTCTGAAGATGAGGGAATTTCATGGTCCCCGAGCTCTAACTCGGGGAAAAGTTCCAGTTAGGTCTTTTCTTCACTTGGTTTTTTTTTTTAATTTTCCAAGCTTATTATCATTATGTCTAACTCTGATTGGAACTGTGCAGGTGCCATGGATCCCGATCTCGACGCTGTGCTTTTTAGCGATGAGGGATCTGTAACGCCCCAAACTCCAGGGACCGTTACGGTGTGCCTTGTAAACAGTGCTAAACTCGCTAATCGAGTCATTTGGCCAAAATCGTGAATTAAGTATGATTAGCGGTTTAGGGATTAAAAACTTTGGTTAAGATGTAACGTTTCACTAGAACATTTAATATATACATTGGGATCCCGAAAATATAATTTCAGAGTTTATTACAGAAAATGTTTACAACAGGCCGTTCTAAGCGGCAAAACAGGGTTCAACCCTAGTTCCACTTTAAACCTCGGCCGTGGCGGACGAGCAGCTGCATATGTACACGTCATCACCTAAGCTCTCCAACTCAAGGATGGTCCAGCTTCCTCTTGCCTTTACCTGCGCCACGTAGCACCCGTGAGCCATAGCCCAGCAAGAAAACACAATAAAGCATGATATAATATCAACAACGATCATAATAACCGTTCAGGACTATCAGTCCAAGCATATAGGTGACAATAGCCAAAAGTCACAATAATGAGCATCGCTCCCTCTAGCCATGTGACGATAGGGTCACCAGGGCTTAACTGATAAGTGATTCTTTCATAAGTCTGATCAGGACAGGTGCACGGTGAATGGTCACCAACATAACCTTCCTCCCGACTCTAGAGTCGTGCTATGGACAGCGTCCCCTAGCCATGTGACAAACAGTCACCGGGGTCATATACCTTGGCTATAAACATCTGGTTATAGACCAGGCAAGCACTTATAAGTTCTTTGACCTTAGGGTCGGTCCCGCATTAATGCCATGGAGCTATTCAATACGTGATCGTCGACCTTAGGGTCGGTCTGGCATTAGTGCCTTAGAGCCACTCAATGCACGATTCTCGACTTTAGAGTCGGTCCAGCATTAATGCCATGGGGCCATTCAATGCATGATTCATCAACCTTAGGGTCGGTCTAGCATTAATGCCATAGAGCCATTCAATGCGTGATTCTCGACTTTAGATTCGGTCCCTGACTAGTCAGTGTCATACACAAGTAAGCCATGCCGCCAGTCATATATCACATGTTCCATATCCATAAACAAGGTATTCATCATGCTTACTAACAGGTATTAGTACAATTAGGACCATGCATAAACACAGAGGCTCAAGCTCTGGACGATATCATACTCAGTATACAAAGCATGTCCTAATCACATGTTTCTCATGCATCATATGCAATATATCCAGCAACCCAACATGCATCAATAACAGCCATGCATGTCACGCTTAATAATCAACCAACATGCATCAAGGATAGCCATGCATGTCATACTCAATAATCAACCAACATGCATCATAATAGCCATGCATGTCATATTCAATAATCAACCAACATGCATCAATAATAGCCATGCATGTCACATATACACAGGGTGCAGTTTTCTTACCTCAAAGTCGAGCTAGAACGATTAAAAGAACGACCCTTGAGAACGATCAACCTTTAGTCCTTTAGCGGTCACCTAGTCATAACCAAATATAAGGTATCATCAATAAAAATGATCAACATAAGTTCCCAAACCAATATCTAGCCTCCGGGACATCAATCCCCACTTAACCGGGTAATAGGTTCAATCCCGAGGCCTTTGGTAAGCATCCCTAGGCTAAAAACACAATTTTGGTCAAATCTGCCCTGATGGGCCGCGGCTCACCACAGCCATGCCGCGGCTCATCCCCCTGACAGAGGCATTTCTGCCTCAAAAGACACCTTAGGCCACGGCACACAAAAGCCAGGCCGCGGCTCATTACCCAGATCAGCCAAAAATCAGCAACGCACCAGCTCGACCTCCCCTGCATATTCCCTTAGAACCAAGCCTTCAAACTAGTTCCAAACCTTCTCCAAACACTCAATTAAACCTCTAAACATCACCCATAACTCCCCCTCATCAAAACCCAACCAAACATACACAAAAACTCCCCTTGATTCCCTCTTTCTACATCAAAAATCACAAGCTGAAAACCAAAAGGAAAATAGAGCATAACCTGAATTCAATGGCTAGAACTCACCTTAAAAACGATTTTGAATCCCCTTAAATGTCTGAATCAAGTTCCCTAGCTCCCACCTTTGATCTCCTGGCTCAATTCCTCAATTTGGGCTCTCAAAAATCAAAGAAAAGTGAAGGGAGAAGCTTGTACGGGAGAGAAAGGAAGAGAGGATGAGGATGGCTCTGTTTTATTATATTTCAACAGCCTTCTAAAACTCCCAAGGCTGATATAAATCCTTAAGGTCAAAAGACCATATTGCCCCTAGGCCAAATAAACCCCTTTAAAGGCTTCCAAGGGTAAAATCGTCATTTCCCGCCTATCTCGTTAATTATAATTAACGCTCTCCAATTCCCGCCATTCTCAATATTCCCAATTACCAATAAATCATATCCCATTACCCTTTAATTCCCGGTAATGCTCTAATCATTAAATTCACCCCGAGCCCCGAACTTAAACCCGTTATGACTAGACCGAACACTTACATCTCATGATCGTCTCATGTCGATTAGCTTGAACCAATCCACCTTATAATGTGGTTATATTAATTAATCACAACCATGCACCCAAAATATACAATTACGCCCACAGTGGCCAAATTACCAAATTACCCTCATAATTAACATATGAGCCCATATGCATGCATTCACCATCATATAATAATATAATTCACGTAAACATGCATATAATCATCAAATACTATAATAAATCAATTATGGCCCTCCCGGCCTCCTAATCAAGGTCCTAAACCTTATTAGGAAATTTGGGGCATTACAGGATCCGGAGCTCAGAAGAGTAAACGTCCGAGAATCCCGCGGAGGTCCGATCGTCCACCCAAGATCCCCAGACGCCACGAGAAAACCCCAACGGCCCAGACTACTGCGGGCACAACCGAGGGACCGATTGTCCAGGTTGATGCGTCTGGCTCAACCGCGCCCATCTCGCTTCCTCCGACCGATACCTAAATAACAGTCGGTCGGCCCCCGAAGAAACATTCTGTCTCCAAGGTTCAGCTGCCGATGGCCCGACCTCATATTGAGGAGTTCGTGCTTGATGGCGTCGCTGGGACCCGAGGGGCTGTGCTCAGCTCGGATGTCCTCTCTCGAGTGGGTCAGAGCTTTTCAGGCTTTGGCACCGACCATTGGGACCTTGTGCACAAAGCCTCGGACTGCAATACTCTTTATGATAAGAGTATCGAACTCACTGCCACGGTAGCCTTTGCAACTCTCCTTTAAATGTTTGTGTCTCAGCTCGCGAACTAATTCGATCTTTGTATTTCAGGCCCTTGTCGTTTCAGCGCAGCTTAACTATAAGCTGACCAATGAGGTGCACACGAGCATGTCTCTGGCCCAAAAATTGAAGGATCTCTAGCTTAAGATGGCTGGCGAACTCAAGGACTCGAAGTTCGAACTTGAGAAAGCGAAGACCCGTCTCGCGGAGCTAGAGAAGACGGAGGCCGAGCTTGAACAGGCGAAGATTCGCCTTGCCGAGCTGGAGAAGGTTAACGCTAAGCTCGAAGAGGAGAAGGCTGCTACCTTTGAAATCATGGAAGGCGAGAAGGCCCGCCTCCAGAACGAGTTCAAAGAGCAGAAGGAGAAGGCGGTTGATCAAGCCATGTACAAAATTTGGGTTGATAATGTCGACCTCGACACCAGCTTCTTGGGTCCTCTCGAGGCCAAGTACGTTGAGCGGTGGAATGCCCGTCTCGAGGCAAGTGAAGCTGCTCGAGAGGCTGCTCTGAAGGATAGTCACGCTATTCGTCCTGGGGGGTCCTGTGTTACTGATGCTGAGAAGGCCAAGGAGACTCCTCCTTCTTAAATCTGATCTCGGGGAAATCACTTATTGGGGCTGTGTCCCCTTATTTTTGTAACTATTTCAATTTATGCCCATGGGGCTGATACAATTTCTTTTAACATTGACTTTTATATGCATTACATTTCTTGGCTCGAAATATTTTGCACATTTTATATGGATGAATCATTTATGTTTATTTATTCATACAAACATATTGTGGATTTAGGCTCGAAACTTGATGCATTCATGCATAGTTTGTTCAAATTATCCGATTCCGACCTCGTTATTCATCAAAGTTGGATGTTACTTTAACCATGAACTCGAAAGTACTTATATGGTATGTAACGTGAATGGTTTGGTTATATCTTTTTTTTTTGCTTAGTTACTTTTCCTCGTCCTTGGTTTTTATTCCAAGGTTAAGAGTTTAAAACTATTTTTCTTTAAGATATTCCAGCCTCGATCTCGACTTATCTCGAAGTAGGTTTAGGTTCCTACTTATCGTCGATTAGTTTTTTGGCTGGTTTGTTCCAAAGCTATTAAGTTTGCACATCTGGTTAAATCCAAACGTTTTCTGTTTTTTATAATTCGGTTATGTTCGAACTATCTAAGCTCGTGTATCTGGTTATTTCCAAATACTTCATGTTTTTGATAATTCGGTTATGTCCAAACTATCTAAGCTCGCGTATCAGGTTATATCCAAATACTTCATGTTTTTGATAATTCGGTTACGTCCGAACTATCTAAGCTCGCGTATCTGGTTATATCCAAATACTTCATGTTTTGATAATTCGGTTACGTCCGAACTATCTAAGCTCGCGTATCTGGTTATATCCAAATACTTCATGTTTTTGATAATTCGATTACGTCCGTACTATCTAAGCTCACGTATCTGGTTATATCCAAATACTTCATGTTTTTGATAATTCGGTTACGTCCGAACTATCTAAACTCGCGTATCTGGTTATATCCAAATACTTCATGTTTTTGATAATTCGGTTACGTCCGAACTATCTAAGCTCGTGTATCTGGTTATATCCAAATACTTTGTTTATTTTTTATTTTTTAAGCTGATGGTATATATACCAATGATGCCCCCTTAATATCCTATGAGTGTGACCATAGGTTATTAAATTAAGAGAGATTGGAAAAATAAAAA
The DNA here is from genome assembly GCF_963169125.1 of Humulus lupulus. Classification (NCBI taxonomy): domain Eukaryota; kingdom Viridiplantae; phylum Streptophyta; class Magnoliopsida; order Rosales; family Cannabaceae; genus Humulus; species Humulus lupulus. The sequence continues at coordinate 43,798,126 of NC_084800.1, read as the reverse complement.
ATAAAAAGAGATAGTATACTGAATGAAATAAACCTTTATTTGATGGAAATCAAAAAGCAAACAAACTAATACAAATAGAAACTCATGGTTATAGGCAATACTTTTCCTACACTACTGATAGTAAGGTCTAAGGTGTTCGCCATTCCATGCTCGTGGTACCAGGCTCTCGTCCAATCTCGCAAGTTTGTACACACCGGGACGGATGATTGACTCTATCTGGTATGGTCCTTCCCAATTCGGCCCGAGCACCCCAGCTGCTGGATCTCGCGTTGCCAAGAATACGCGTCTCAACACCAGATCTCCCATTCCGAACTTTCGATCTCGAACCCTCTTGTTGAAATACCTGGTTGTAATGCCCCGCATTCTCCGATGTATTTAACGGCGTGAACAGTAGGCCGGGAGGGCCATACTTGCTTAATTATGTTATTAATTGATAAAATGCATGTATATACTGATTATATTATGATATGATGTGAAATGCATGCATGTGAGTCCATATTTCTATCCACAGGGGTGTGATGGTAATTTGGCCCGTTGAGGGTAAATTGATTATTTATTCGCATGTTGGTGATATAATTTGAGACCACATTATGATGTGGGTTTGTTCGAGCCATTTGGCATGAGATAATCAAGGAATGTTAATTATCGGTTTGGTCATAATGGGCTTAAGCTCGGGGCTCGGGGTGAGTTTCGGGGTGTTTTAATGATTAGAGTGTTACCGGGCATTAAAGGGTAACGGGATGTGAAATATTGGAGTTTGAGAATATTGAGAGTAGCGGGAATTGGGAAGCGTTAATTATGATTAACGGTGTAGGTGGAAAGTACCAAAATTGCCCTTGAGTTGGCTTTAGAGACTTTTAAAGACCTAGGGGTATAATGGTCATTTGGGATTTGGATATATATGGTTTAGATGGCTGTAGAGAAAGCATAACCAAAACAGAGTTTTGCTTCTTCTCCTTCCCGTAAGTTCATTTCTCTCTTCTTCCTCTTTGGAGTTTTGAGCTCAAGGTGTGGAATTAAGCTAGGGAACTTGGAGGTTGAGGTTGTAGACATAGCTCAGTCATTGAAGAGGGTTTGGTTTCGAATTTGAGGTGAGTTTTATCCATTGTTTTACTGGTTTTGCTCCGTTTTCGTTCATAGTTTTCAGCTTTAGATTTTGGTATGGAAAGTTGGAATCAAGGGGAGTTCTTGGGATGTTTTACTTGGGTTATGGATGAGGGATAGTTATGGGTGATGTTTGGAGGTTTAAATGGGTGTTTGAGAGAGGTTTGGGTGGTGTTTAAATTGGGTTTGAAGGGTTGGTTTCAAGGGAAAACGTAAGGGAGGAAAAACAGGGGTTTTGGCTGAAATGAAGCTTGCGCCGCGGCATGGCAGGGGTGAGCCGCGGCCCTTGGGGGCTGATGGGTTTAGGCGCCTCTGTCTGAGGGGCGGGCTGCGGCATGGCCAAGGAGGGCCGCGGCCCTTAAGGCATTTTTGGCCAAAGTAGAGTTTTTAGCACGGGGATTCAAGCCTAAGGCCTCGGGATTGAACCTATTACCCGGTTGAGTAGTATTTGAGGTCTCGGAGGTTAGATTTTGGTTTGGGAACCTTTTATTATTCATTTTATTGATGGAATCCCATAATTTGGTTATGACCAGGTAACCGCTAAAGGACCAAAAGGTCGATCGTTCTCAGGGTCACTCTTTTATTTGTTCTTGCTCGAACCGGAGGTAAGAAAACTGCACCCCGATTAGGACATGCGTGGACATTCATGAAGCATGTTGATTGTGAGAATATGGACATGGACTGAATATAGAATGCTTAGCATATGTTGCTCATTTGTGCATGGTACTGACTTATTAGTCAGGTTTGGCAAGGGTGCTAGTATCAACTGTGAAGCTGTGACTTATTAGTCAGGTTTGGTGGTGGTACTGGGCACTGATCATGTTGAGCTGACTTATTAGTCAGGACGACTTAGCGTGTGTCACGCAAGCCAACAAGATTTGATCAAATCAATTATCAGCATTGAATGGCTCAGAGAGCATTAATGCCAGACCGACCCCGAGGGTCGATGAATGAAATAAGCGCTTGGAGGCTAGTGGCTTACTTAGCAGCCACTCTCCCACCTGATTTAGTGACATGCATGGCAGTCACTCAGTACGGTTACCAGAACCTGTTGAAGGCTAGTGGCTTACCTATCAGCCACTCTTCCATTTGAATTAGTGACTTGCTTGTCAGTCACTTAGTGTGGTTTATCAGGACCTCATATGGTGTTTACTCCTTTGTTTGGAAGCTTTATGCTCAGTGTGATTATAATGATAATCATTTGATAATTTTTATATAAAGTGTTATGTTTTCTTGCTGGGTCTTGGCTCATGGGTGCTATGTGGTGCAGGTAAAGGGAAAGAGAAGCTCACCTAGCCTTGAGTGGAGAGTTGATGTGGTGGTGTGTACATATGCAGCCGCTTGACCACCACGGTCAAGGTGTTCTCAGAGGAACTAGGGGGTTTACCCTATTTTTGCCGCTTAGGTCGGCGGGATTGTAACTTTACAACAGTAGTGACCACTTTGTATTGAGAACAGCTTGTAAACATTTTGTTTAGCTCTGCAGAGCAGTTTGTAATAAAATCTCCATTTCCTTTTTATTGGTTTTATACCTTAACCTGTTAATTACACTTAGAGCACGTTTTTGACCAAAGGACTCAGGTAGTGAGTCAAATTTCCGGTCCACCGTTCACCGTAACTGTTCTGGGGTAGCCAGGGCGTTACACTGGTAGTTCATTGCTGGTAAGCAGCGTTTCTCAGCTGAGCCTCTTCTCTCTTTTCTTCAATCAAGTCTAAGGTTTCCTCGAGCTGAGTGTGGTTTGAACTTTGATCGTAAATCTGAGTTCGAATCGTTGGGATTTCCACCTCGATGGGCAACATTGCCTCGCAACCGTATGCTAGAGAGAACGGGGTATGCCCTGTCGATGTTCGAGTTGTGGTCCTTTATCCCCAAAGGACTCGGGGCAATTCTTCGGGCCACCGTCCCTTTGCTTCCTCCAACTTTTTCTTTAAATAACTTTTGAGAGTTTTGTTCACAGCTTCGACCTGGCCATTCGCTTGAGGGTGGGCCACTGATGAAAAACTCTTTATTATGCCGTTCTTTTCACAAAAGTTGGTGAACAAGTCGCAATCGAATTGGGTTCCATTGTCGGATACGATATTCCTCAGCACTCCATACCGGCACACGATGCCTTTTACTACGAAATCAAGGATCTTTTTCGAAGTTATGTTTGCCAGTGGTTCAGCCTCCGTCCACTTTGTGAAGTAATCCACGGCGACCACGGCATATTTTACTCCGCCCTTACCAGTCGGGAGAGAGCCTATAAGGTCGATGCCCCATACCGCGAAAGGCCATGGGGAAGTCAACATGGTCAGCTCGGATGGTGGAGCTCGGGGAATCGTGGCGAATCTCTGGCATTTGTCGCACTTCTTCACGTACTCGAAAGAATCTGCTTTGATGGTTGGCCAGAAGTATCCTTGGCGTATGATCTTCTTGGACAGGCTATTCCCCCCGGTGTGGTCTCCACAAAATCCTTCATGATTTTCTTCAATGATCTTCTTAGCTTCGGGAGGGGTTACGCACCTAAGTAACGGCATGGAATATCCCCTTCTGTATAACTTTCCGTCCAAAATGGTGTAACGGGGAAGTTGATACATCAACTTTCGAGCCTGGTTCCGATCTTTTGGGAGGACTCCATTTTCGAGATAATCAACGACTGGGGTCATCCAGGTCGGCTCTGTTTCGATCATACACACATCTTCCTCTTCTGGCTCGTTAATGCTAGGTGCTGATAGGTGTTCTATGGGTACAAAATTCAACTCTTCATTTTCGGTGGATGTGGCGAGTCGAGCTAAGGCATCTGCATTTGAGTTTCGTTCTCGGGGAACCTGTTCGATTGCGTAAAACTCGAAATACTCCAATGCAGATTTTGCCTTCTCCAGATAAGCTGCCATTCTTGTACCACGAGCCTGGTATTCTCCTAGGATTTGATTAACCATGAGCTGGGAGTCACTGTAGCAATGTATAGCTTTAGCTTTGAGCTCCTTTGCTATACGAAGTCCTGCGAGTAAAGCCTCGTATTCAGCCTCATTATTCGACACTTTAAAGCCAAATCTTAAGGCAGAATGAAATCTGCTCCCTGCGGGGGTAACCAAAATGACACCTGCCCCCACTCCATTTTCATTTGATGAGCCGTCGACGTAAAGTTTCCACATCTCGTGGGCCGTGGTTATTACTTCGTCGTCTGCTATTCCAGTACATTCCACTATAAAGTCCGCCAATGCTTGTGCCTTAATGGTCGTTCTTGGGTGGTAGGTGATCTCGAACTGTCCGAGCTCAACAGCCCATTTAAGAAGACGACCTGAAGCTTCAGGTTTAGACAAGACTTGCCTAAGCGGTTGATCAGTCAACACATGGATGGGATGTGCCTGAAAGTAGGGGCGGAGTTTACGAGATGAATGAATTAAACTGAACGCGAGTTTCTCCATCAATGGGTATCTTGACTCTGCCCCCAGTAACCTTTTACTGATGTAGTAAATGGGTCTTTGCACCTTCTCTTCTTCTCGAACGAGCACCGCGCTTATCGCGTGTTCGGTGGTTGAAAGGTATAGGTACAGTATTTCTTCCGTTTCAGGTTTTGACAGGATGGGTGGTTCTGCAAGGTGCTTTTTGAGCTCCTGAAAAGCCAGCTCGCATTCCTCCGTCCATTCAAATTTCTTACCTCCTCTTAATAAGTTGAAAAATGGAAGACCACGGTTCGTAGATTTCGAGACGAATCTGCTTAGGGCTACCATCCTGCCAGTCAAACTTTGGACATCTTTGTGCCTCCGAGGTGAGGGTGTGTCAATCAGGGCCTTGATCTTGTTGGGGTTAGCCTCGATTCCACGAGAGTTTACAATAAAGTCCAGAAATTTTCCTGAAGACACCCCAAAAGTGCACTTCTGAGGATTTAGCTTCATGTTATACTTTCTGAGCACGTCGAAGCACTCTTCGAGGTCATCAACATGGTTCTTGTTGAGTTGAGACTTGACAAGCATGTCATCAACATAAACCTCCATGTTGTTCCCTATTTGTTATGAAAACATCATGTTTACGAGCTGCTGGTATGTGGCTTCAGCATTCTTGAGCTCGAATGGCATGACATTATAGCAGTATAGCCCTTTATCCGTGATGAAGCTCGTATGTTCTTGGTCGGGGGCATGCATAGGAATCTGGTTATATCCAGAATAAGCATCCATGAACGACATCAGGCCATGCCCCGCCGTGGAATCCACGAGCTGGTCAATCCTTGGTAACGGAAAACAGTCTTTTGGGCAAGCTTTGTTGAGGTCTGAGTAATCAATACAGGTTCGCCACGTCCCATTGGGCTTTGGGACCAAAACCGGATTGGCTACCCAGTCAGGGTAAAAGGCATCCCTAATGAATCGGTTTGCCTGTCAACCTCCTCTTTAAGTGCTTTCTTTCTGTTTTCGTCCAGCTGTCTTTGCTTTTGTTGCTTCGGGGGAAGCTTTTGTCTATGTTCAGTGCATGGCTTGCTACATTCGGGCTTATCCCCACCATGTCTGAGTGTGACCACGCGAAGACATCCTGGTTTTCCTTTAAAAAACATATTAATTGTTATTTTGTCTCGTCTTGGAGGTGTTTTTCGACCTTCACCTTCTTCGAAGGATCAGCTTCCTCGAGCTGAATTTCTTCGAGCTCCTCTAAAGGTTCGAGGTCAACTTTCTCCTCAATCCTTGGATCAATCTCCTCGTCAATCTCTAAGACCATTCCGTCTTTGTTTTGTATGATGACGAGTGCTTGTGCGCTTGTTTGTTTATTTCCTCTCAAGGAGATGCTGTAGCATTCCCTCCCTGCCAATTGGTCTCCTTTCAACGTCCCGACCCCGCTAGGGGTTGGGAACTTAAGGGCCAGATGCCTTACTGATGAAACTGCCCCCAGCCCGACCAGGGCAGGTTTCCCGAGCAGCACATTGTAGGCTGATGGCAAGTCTACTACCACGAACTCCATCATCTTGGTTGCTGAGACTGGGTAGTCCCCCAAGGTCACGGGGAGCTCGATGGATCCCATGCAGGCGGTTCCTTCTCCTGAAAAGCCGTACAAAGTAGTTGCACACGCTTTCAGGTCGCAAAGGGAGAGTCCCATCTTCTCGAGGGTTGCTTTGTAAAGAATGTTGACTGAGCTCCCATTATCTATGAGAACTCGGTGGACCCTTTTGTTGGCCAGTTGAAGAGTAATGATCATCGGATCGTGGTGAGGAAACTGGACATGGGATGCGTCTTCCTCGGTGAAGGTTATTGGTTGTATTTCAATCCTCTGGATTTTGGGGGCTCTAGGTTCGGGTTCATAAGGAGACCCGTCCCCAGTCTTCAGCTCGTTAACATATCTCTTTTGGGCGTTCCTACTCACTCCTGTGAGATGAGGCCCTCCCAAGATGGTTATTACATCCTCTCCATCTATCGGTGGGGGCCTGTCTTCTTCACGAGCTCGAGAATTATTATTTTGTGTCATCGGAGGTGCGGCAACTCTCTGGCTTGTGGCCGCCTGACTAGTACTCTGGTTTTTGACATATTGGCGGAAGTATCCTCTCGAGATCAATCCTTCGATCTCGTCCTTCAGTTGTCGACATTCATCGGTTGTATGCCCGATGTCTCTGTGAAATCAGCAATACTTATTGGAGTCCCTCTTGGACTTTTGATTTCTCATCGGGTCCGGACGCCTAAAGGGGACCTGGTTCTCATTAGCCAGGTATATGTTCTCCCGAGACTCATTGAGCTCGGTGTACACTCTATATATGGAGAAATATCTCTCCCCTTTCTTTTTCTTTCCTCCATCGGCTTCGGGGTTACTTCCTTCGTTCTTTTTCCTCTTGGAGGGGTTCTCCGTGGCAGGTTTTGGAGCTGCTGGGTCTGCCGAGGTTGAGGCAGAGTTGATGTTTATCGTTGTAGTTTCGGGTTGGGAAGTCGCATTAAGTGTCGACCTCGCTTCCTCTACATTGACAAACCTCTGCGCTCGTCTGTTAAACTCGGTTATGGACCTCACTGGTTTCCTCTGCATGTCTTCCCAAAGGGCACTTCCCGGCATTACGCCTACTCGGACAGCCATTAGGTGTCCACTGTCATCAACATCCCGAGCTCGGGCGACTTCCAGATTAAACCTTGTTAAGTAGCTTTTTAGTGTTTCGCCTGGCTGTTGCCGAACGTTAGTTAAGGTTGATGCCTCTGGTCTGACTCCCATCATTGCTCTGAACTATTTCTTAAAGTCTTTCGACAACTGCTCCTAGGAATTTATCGAGTGTCTCTTGTATTTTTTGAACCAACTTTTGGCAGGTTCTGTCAGTGATGCTGGAAACAACATGCACCTGAGCTCGTAACCCACATTACTGGCTCTCATGATGGTGTTGAACGTGCTCAGGTGACTGCACGGGTCGGTTTTTCCTTCAAACGTTGGGATGTGAGGGATCCGAAACCCTTGAGGATAAGGAGTATTGGAAATATGAGGAGCAAATGGTTCGAGCTCCTCGTCTGAATCTTCATATCGATCATTCCTTTGCTCATTTTTCAAAAGCTTAAAAGCCTTTTCAAGCTGGTCAATTCTTTCTTGGACTGGGTCCGCAAGAGGCACTTTCTGGAATCGGTTGTCATCGATCACAATCTCGGGCTCGCGCCTTTGCAAGGGATCTCTACGCCTATTCAAGCGATTCCTCAAGTCCGGATTTGTTTGGTCACCATTACCCCGACTTTGATTCAGGTGATCTCGCAGGTCAGGACGATTTTTGCGGCTTCCAGTATTCTTACGACCTCGATCATGCTTACTGACCGACCTGGAATCTCCGGAATCATCACTGGTTAAACTCATTGCTTGGTTATTTCATGATGAATTCTTCCCACGTCGCCTCGTCTCCGCCGTGCGAGACCGAGACGTTTGAATTTTCTTAGATGGGGCGCCTCTCCGCTCCTGGAAAGCCTCCTCATTTCCTTGTCTTCCCCCCGTACGCCCTTTGCCCTGATCTCGAACGGGTTGAGCGTTCCTGCGGGGGGTGAAGGATATCTTATGGGTGATGGAGGGAACCGTATAGGCGACGGTGGCTGCCCCCCATGTCGCAGCCTAGAGGGTCCAGAATTTTCCCGAGATGGGTCGGTCGCATTTGGTGCGCTCCCAGGTATCTGAGTCCGAGCCTCTGCAGGGGTTCGGTTATTCTCAGTTCCTGCAGGCACTTCCACAGGCGGGTTAGCCGGGGCCCGAGCCCGAGTACTCCTCTGGGGCCTAGGTGGAGCGGATGGCTCTGCTGGTGTCGGAGGTTGAGTCGGCCTCCTTATGGCAGCGTCTTTTCATGGACGTCCATGAGGTCTACGGGGAGGAACATGCACGTCCCTTGGAGGAGGGACTTGGTTTTCGCGCGGAGGCGGGGGCTGAGCCACCTGCGCCTCTGCGGCTATCCTTGTCAACTCCTCATTCCATTTGTTGACCTCTGCTAACAGCTGCTTCAATTGCCGGTTTTCAAGTTCTACGATAGGAACATACCGCTCAAGATTGTAATACATAACCTCATCCCTTGGTGGAGGAGGTGGTCCCCGGGAATCAGAAGACCCACTTCTCTCCTCAACGTCCGGGTTCTCCATTGGTTGTTTTCCAGGACGTCTTGGGTAATTTTCTTCAGGCGTGTTCTGATTATTGGTGGCCATGACTTTTCAGGAATGAATGCTTCAGGCTCTCAATGAAAGCACCAAACTGTTGACGCCGTTTTTCGTCAACAGTGAAAGAAGAGCACGTAAGCAATAACTAGTAATGGCTAATTAAAATAGATCAATATAACACACGATTTTTTACGTGGTTCAGCAGTTAAATTTGCCTATTCCACGAGTCTCTGTTATTAAACTCTGTAAATTCTTAAGCATGAATTCTTCAGAGTTTTCTCTCAAGCTTCAGAATTTCGGTCCATTACAATGGTGCATGACCTCTCTATTTATAGAGAAGGTTGCAGAATACTATCCCACATATTTTGGGTAGTTACTCTTTTTGTGTAAATAAATTAAATGGCTTTTAATGTCTGCAATCCGATATAAAAGGAAACGTCCCCTGAAGACCAGGGGGCGTATAACTAATCGAATAATATCCCATGATTTTATGGGATTTACAATAATAAATACAGAACACGCTCCTTATAAGCAACACTTATAGATATTAAAGTCATTATCATATATCTCCAAGGTCTTAATCTCCCAGGTTTCTCATCAGCTTTCGAGCTAATGACATCTCCCGAGGTCGCACGTGTGCTAAGCTCGGCACCCTTGATTCGAGGTCTTCTTTGATAGATGCGTCCCGGAAGCTATCCTTCGAGATCGTGAATATTTCGAGGTCACCACATTCGAGGTCGTCTCAGCCTTGTAGGCTCGATATTTAGTCCTGGAGCATACTTCAAACTTTACGAGTTTATTTGCTGCGAATCCAGCTTTCGAGGTCACATTTAACATGGCTCGAAATCTGGGTATAACAGGTTCTATCAAGAAGGTAAGCTTTGTTTCATGAATTGGTGATTAGAGTTTGAGTTCTTGACTGGTTAGTTTTGGGTGTTTATGTCCTTGGGTTTCAGAGATTTAAAAGAAGATTTTAGAGTGTGTTGGGTTAAATTTATGTTGAAATGTGTGGCATAAGTTATGTAATAAGTTGTGGAAATGTTGGGTGTTGAAGTAGGGAGCTTAGGGGTGGTTTTGGTTGAGGTTTTGTGCTCTAAAATGGTGAGTTTTCTGGGCACGAAGGGAAGGGCCGCGACTCTGTTCTAGAGCGTTGCGGCCCTAGGTTGAAAATGAGCCAAGGAGGCTCGGCCAGGGGTGAGCGCTGTGGCGCCCATGCAAGGGCCGCGGCGCGTGTCTTTGCCAGGGTGACCTTGGTTCTATTTTGAGGCTAGGGCTGTGGCTAAGCCTCAAGGGTCGCAGCCCTTGGTTGCCCACTTGATCTTTTGGGGTTTTTAAGGACTTAGATCAAGCCTAGGAAGCTCGGGAACCATTCCACCACCGTGCTTGGTGGGATTTGTTTTTCTGGAAGTTAGTTTTGTGACCGGAAACCTTAACTTGAGTTTTAATGAGATCCTATGCTTTGGTTGTGACTAGGTGATAAAGGCTTAGGCTCAGGAACGGATCGTGCTTGATGGGTGTTGCTCGTAATCCAAAACCGTGAAGATTAATGGTAAGAAAACTACACTCTGTTGAATATTTGAACGGGACTAAGGGCTCCCTAATATAAATGATTAAAAGAATGGTATTATGCCATGTAAATTGTAAACCAATGGCCTAAGCGTGCCACGGTTAACTTGTGCAATTGGCACGACTCGGACACTGGTATCTGATGACAGCTTATTATGTATTGAGCTCGGTTTAAGCGGGTTGGAGTCAGTGGGTTAAACAGAGGGTGCGTGTTTAACGTCCAAAATGTGACAACCACTAAGTGGTGGTTGTAGTATAATGGGGCGGTCGATCCACAAGGTGGTAAATAAATAAAGTTAATCAATAAATAAATGTTAGAGATAAATAATATGAGGCAAATAGAACAAGTGATATTTTTGTTGTTTTTGAAATTTAAAGATTAGAAATGAAGATATGATGAAGTGTGATGTAACAATAGGTAACAAGTAGGAAGGATCAAGAGTCACCAATATGCATACTTATTTATTTGGATCTTTTATTCACAAAAGTTACACAAATGAGAAGTTCACATCCCAACTATTCATTTGGAAGATTTAACATTGAAGCACAAATATGTTTTACAAAAATGTATTCAAGTGATTATTATTCTTTACAATGGAAAGATGACATAAATCTTATGAGAAATCTAAAAATGACATTATACCATTGGCAATAATGCAATAAAAGATTGGACATAAAACCTAACACAAATATTACTTTTACTATTTATAAAATACATAGAAAGAGCATGACTAATTCTATATAGATTTTAGCAAAAGTACATATGATAAACGAGTTTTAGGCTCGTTTATGGTTCTAGTTTTTAGGTTATTTTTCTTTAGTTAGGATTGTTTTATTTCGGATTTATGCTCGTTTGTTCTTGTTTCAGGGTAATTGATGTTAAGTGTTGCAAATATTGAAAAGGAGCGAAAATGGAATGAAATCGAGACGGATTAGTGACTTTTGGGTGTTTCTGTAAGTAGCGCTACAGCGCTACCTTGGGAGCGCCGTAGCGCTAGGAAGAATTCTTGAAGAGCTTCAGCACTGACTTAAGCGCTACAGCGCTACAACATCAGCGCTACAGCGCTGGGAAGCAGTTTTCAGGAAGATAGTTCCTGACTTTAGCGCTATAGCGCTACCAAAAGAGCGCTACAGCGCTGGTGCCTAGTTTTTTCCTTGTTTTGTTTCTGAGTTTAGCGCTACAGCGCTACAATGTTAGCGCTATAGCTGGGGTCGCGATTTCTGGCATAATTGGTTATTTTTGATGGGCAATTCAGTCTTTTCGAGAGGGAATTTTCAGTAGGGTTTTTTGGGAGTCATATAGGCGACTGAGAGAGGCTAATAGGAGACGACGACGGCTGGAGTAAGAACACCATATTGGAGGATTCGTCCCTGAGTTTTCATCATCTTTTTCTGTCAATTTTCATGTTTGTAATTGAATTATCTTATTGCTAGAATGAATATCATAGGCTAAATTTTCTTTTAGGGCTTTTATGTGAATCTTTTGGAAACCCTTGTTATGGTTTAATGCAAAGTTGATATTCTTCTTCATCTCTTTCAATTCCTTGCAATCTATGTTAATTGTGCGATTATTGATTGATCACCTCTAATTGCTATTTTATGAATCAAATTGAAATCTGAAAAGTGAAATTTGATATGCTTTGATTGTTTGGATGCAAATTTAATTTAGAACGAAAGTATCTAGGTTATTTGCTTATTTTCTGAGTTGCGTGGCTAATGCCCTCTACATGATTCAACTTACCATAGAAATATAGGAAGTTGTCATTTAGATTGAATTTCATAAGTCTTGACCAGATTATGAATTGTTTTTGCAACTTATTTTTGAATAGAGAGAAGGAGATATAGATGCTTGCATTAGGAAATAACAGGGTGGAAAAATAGAGGATCATAATTGTCCTAATTGTATTTTCTTTGTTAATTTGTTTAATTCTTCTTTGCGCTTCGTTAGTATTTTTCTTAGTTTAAAATTCCTGATAATTGTTTCATCAAATAGAATTAAAGGATTAATTGATTGGTAATTGATAAATCAGTCCTTGAGGACGATATTCTGTTTTTACCATTTTTATTACGAATTGCGACTGTGTGCACTTGCATAGCTATAAATTTCGCAAAAAGTTTTTGGCGCCGTTGCCGGGGACTGAAAATTATCAATATCAGTTTAATTAATTTTTATTCTAATTTGATTTTAATTTATTTGCTTCTAATCTGTTTAGTTGCTAAATTTTTCTATCTCAGGTGAATTTTGGTATATGCGTGGCAGAAAAGGAAAAGCCACACTTGTTCCTCTGAATCCCGAGATCGAAAAGTCTTGCAATCAAATCAGAAAGACTTAGAGAGAGACCCAGAATTCTGTGAAGATGGCACAGAATGATGGGGATGGCAGGAATGGTTTAAATCCAGGAGTTGTCCAAGGGGTTCAGGCTCAGACCAACGCTGAGAGGAGTCTGAGAGATTATGTGCTACCCACTCTGACGGGAGTACAAAATAGTATACGCCCACCAGCTGTAGAGGCCAACAACTTCGAAATCAAGCCTGCTATTTTACAAATGGTGCAGTCCTCTGTGCAATTCAATGGGTTGCCCTCTGAAGATCCTCACACCCATTTGTCCAACTTCCTGGAATTGTGTGGAACCTTCAAATATAATGGGGTGAGTGATGGCGCAATCAAGCTTAGGCTCTTCCCATTTTCTCTAAGGGACAGAGCTAAAAGTTGGCTGAATTCTCTGCAGCCAAACTCCATTGTCACTTGGCAAGATCTGGCTCAGAAATTTTTATCCAAATTTTTCCCTCCGTCAAAGGCTGCTAAATTGAGGGGAGAGATAAATAACTTTTGCCAGAATGACGGAGAGTCACTGTATGAAGCTTGGGAACGGTTTAAGGAACTCCTGAGAAGATGTCCTCATCATGGCATAGAACAGTGGATGCTAGTACAGAATTTCTACAATGGTTTATGTCCGACAACCAGAACCATTATTGATGCTGCAGCGGGTGGCACTTTTATGAGCAAGAGCGCAGCTGGTGCTTATGAACTGCTGGAGGACATGGCTACAAACAACCATCAGTGGTCTGAGGAAAGATCATCAGGAGTCAGAAAGGTAGCTGGGGTGCATGAGCTAGATGCAATCACTGCCTTAACAGCGCAAGTAGCCTCTTTGACCAAGCAGTTGCAACAGAGTAGTGTGTCTGCTAATGCGGTTCAGATGGCAGTGAGATGTGAAATGTGTGGTGGTGCTCATTCTGTCGATCAGTGCCCTATCTGTATGAATAACACCCCCATGGATCATGCTCAAGTTTAGGCGGTGGGAAATTTTCAGAGGCCACTCAATAATCCATTCTCCAACAACTACAATCCTGGGTGGCGAAATCATCCCAATTTTTCGTGGAAGAATAATCAAGGCCAACAACCTCAGTTTCAGGGTCAATTTCAGAATAACATGCCTCAGCCACCTATGAATCAAGCTTCGTCATCAATGCAGCCTAGGCCTCAACAATCAATGCCTCAACCTGAGAGACCTAATGAACTGCAAGCTGCCCTGTTGACTCTTACTAACACTCAGACTCAATTTATGACTGAGACAAGATCCTCCATTCGAAACCTTGAGACACAGGTTAGGCAGTTGGCAAATATGCTCAATAACAGACCCCAGGGAAACTTGCCAAGTAATACTGAAGTCAACCCCAAGGAGCAAGTTCAAGCAATCACTTTGCGGAGTGGGAAGCAAACAGAGCAGCCTAGACCTCCACAGGTAGTGGTTCAGAAAAAAGAGATGGGTGCACAGTCTGATTCAGAAAGGGTTACTGAAGACCATCAGAAGTCAGAACAGAGTCCCCCAGTTGTCATTGAGCAGCCAGTTAGAGTTCCATACCCTCAGAGGCTTAGAAAGACTACCCTTGATAAACAGTTTTCTAAGTTTCTTGAGGTGTTTAAAAAGCTGCACATAAACATTCCTTTTGCGGAGGCCTTGGAGCAGATGCCCAGTTATGTTAAGTTTATGAAGGAGATTCTGTCAAAGAAAAGGAGAATGGAGGACTATGAGACTGTAGCACTCACTGAAGAGTGCAACGCTATTTTACAAAGGAAGTTACCCCAAAAGCTGAGAGATCCGGGGAGTTTCACCATACCTTGCACCATTGGCAAGTTTGAATGCAAGCACGCCTTATGTGATCTGGGGGCAAGTATCAATTTGATGCCCTTATCTGTGTTTAAAAGACTTGGTTTGGGGGAGGCAAAACCAACAACTGTCACTTTACAGCTCGCAGACCGATCGTTAACACATCCACGAGGTATTATTGAGGATGTTCTTGTGAAAGTGGATAAGTTCATATTTCCCGCTGACTTTATTGTTCTGGACATGGAGGAGGACACAGATGTTCCTATTATTCTTGGTAGACCATTTTTAGCCACAGGCCAAGCTCTTATTGATGTTCAAAAAGGAGAGCTTAAGCTGAGAGTTCAAGGAGATGAGGTGGTCTTTAATGTCTTCAAGTCTATGAAGTATCCGGTGGCTAGTGACAGTTGCTTTAGTGTGGATATGATAGAAAAGGCAGTCTCCAAGAGAAGGATGAGCAGTGATGCCTTAGAGGCAGTATTATTGGGTGATGAGGGCGATGATGATGAGGATGCTGAGATCAGAGAATGTGTAAACTGGATCAACTCTTTCTTACCATATTGGAAAAAGTTCCAAGAATTAGCGGATGCGACTGATAAACCGCTAACCTCCATTCAGCAGCCACCACCGTTGGAATTAAAGGTCCTCCCAGATCACTTGCAATATGCTTATTTGGGAGAGAATGAAACTTTACCGGTCATTGTGTCAGCTGACTTGTCAAAGGTAGAATTGGAGAAACTGTTGAGGGTTCTAAGGGAGCATAAATTGGCCATTGGGTGGACATTGGCAGATATTAGAGGAATAAGCCCAGCGACAGTGATGCATAAAATTTTATTGGAGGAGAATAGCAAGCCATCCATAGAGGCCCAGAGAAGACTCAATCCAGCCATGAAGGATGTAGTATTGGATCAGATTCTTAAATGGTTGGATGTTGGGGTGATCTACCCAATTTCTGATAGTGCATGGGTGAGCCCTGTGCAAGTGGTACCTAAGAAGGGTGGAATGACTGTGGTGAAAAATGAGAACAATGAACTCATTCCAACAAGGACTGTAACGGGGTGGCGGATTTGTATAGACTACCGCAAGCTCAATAAGGCAACAAGGAAGGATCATTTTCCTTTGCCTTTTCTTGATCAGATGCTTGACAGATTGGCAGGCCATAGCTACTACTGTTTCTTGGATGGGTATTCTGGGTATCATCAGATCGCTATTGCACCAGAGGATCAAGAGAAAACAACCTTCACATGTCCTTATGGCACATTTTCTTTTAGGAGAATGCCATTTGGACTATGCAATGCCCCTGCAACATTTCAACGGTGCATGATGGCCATATTTTCAGACATGGTAGACCGGTGTATTGAGATTTTCATGGATGACTTCTCTGTTTTTGGCTCATCATTCGACCTCTGTTTGGGTAATTTAAAGAACGTGCTTCGTCGTTGTGAGATGGCTAATCTGGTGTTGAATTGGGAGAAATGCCATTTTATGGTAAAAGAGGGGATCGTTCTTGGCCATAAAATTTCAAGTGAGGGAATTGAGGTAGATAGAGCGAAAATTTCTACCATTGAAAGGCTGCCTCCACCAGTTTCAGTAAAAGGAGTTAGAAGTTTCCTTGGTCACGCTGGGTTCTATCGAAGATTCATCAAGGATTTCTCAAAGGTGTCTAAGCCTCTTTCGAATCTGCTTATGAATGGAGTTGTCTTTGATTTTAATGACGAATGTTTGAGGGCGTTCAATTTCTTGAAAGAAAAGCTTATTTCTGCTCCAATTGTGATAGCTCCGAGATGGGAATTGCCTTTTGAGTTGATGTGTGATGCCAGTGATTACGCAGTGGGGGCAGTTCTGGGACAGCGGATTGACAAGGTATTTAGGTCTATTTACTATGCTAGTCGGACTCTAAATGATGCTCAGCTTAATTATGCCACCACAGAAAAAGAGTTGCTAGCTATTGTGTTTGCTTGCGACAAATTTAGACCATATCTGATTGGCAACAAGGTGATTGTCTACACTGATCACTCTGCCATTAAATATTTGATGTCAAAGAAAGATGCCAAGCCCCGCCTGATTAGATGGATTCTGTTGCTTCAAGAATTTGACATGGAGATTCGTGACAAAAAGGGCAGCGAGAATGTGGTAGCTGATCATCTCTCTAGACTTGAGGCGGAGGAGACTGAAAATAAGAAAGCAGTGCAAATCAATGATCATTTTCCTGACGAGCAGTTGTTTGGGGTAAGTGAAACCTTAGCTATCCCTTGGTTTGCAGATATAGTGAACTTCTTAGTTGCCAAGATTGTGCCTTCTGAAATGTCAAGGCAGCAATTAAAGAAATTCTTTTCTGAGGTGAAACACTACTATTGGGAGGAACCTATTCTCTATAGGCACTGTGTTGATCAGATTATCAGAAGGTGCGTTCCTGAAGAAGAGATGCAATCCATTCTTAATCACTGTCATACTCAACAATGCGGAGGGCATTTTGGAGCATCAAGAACGGCGGCTAAGGTATTACAAAGCGGTTTCTATTGGCCTTCATTATTCAAGGATGCCAATGTGTTTGTCAAGGCTTGTGATAGATGTCAGAGAACGGGCAATATCTCGAGGAGAAACGAAATGCCTCTACAAGGGATTCTTGAGGTAGAACTGTTTGACGTATGGGGCATCGATTTCATGGGGCCTTTTCCACCATCTTACAACAATGAATACATTCTATTGGCAGTGGATTATGTATCTAAATGGGTGGAGGCTGCAGCAACTAGATCCAATGACGGAAAAACTGTCCTTAATTTTCTGCAGAAACATATTTTTACTAGATTTGGTACTCCCCGAGCTCTGATTAGTGATGAAGGGAAACACTTTGTGAATAAGCAACTGGATGCATTGTTAGCTCGTTATGGAGTTTATCACCGAAAAGCTTTGCCTTACCATCCTCAATCAAATGGGCAAGCTGAAGTTTCGAATAGAGAAATCAAGAGCATCCTGGAGAAGACCGTTGACAGTTCGAGGAAGAATTGGTCGAAAAAGTTAGATGATGCGATTTGGGCATACAGAACTGCATTCAAAACACCGATAGGTATGTCTCCTTACAGGTTGGTGTTTGGTAAAGCGTGTCATCTACCAGTTGAATTGGAGCACAAGGCATTCTGGGCTATGAAAAAGTTGAATTTTGATTGGAATGCTGCTAGTGAACGAAGGCTGTTGCAACTGAATGAACTTGACGAGTTCAGAAATGAGGCTTATGAGAATGCCAAGATTTATAAAGAAAGAACAAAGGCTTGGCATGACAAGAACTTAATCAGAAGGGAGTTCCAACCAGGGCAGCAGGTACTTCTGTTCAATTCAAGACTTCGACTATTTCCTGGCAAATTGAAGTCAAGATGGTCAGGGCCCTTCACTGTAGTTCAAGCTTTTCCATATGGCTCTGTAGAAGTTCGGGGCAATTCAGGTGCTTTATTTAAAGTCAATGGCCAGAGATTGAAACCTTACTTGGGTGGTACTTTCGATCAAGCAAAGTCTGTCCTTCTTCTGAAGCCTCTTTGAAGAGGGATCCAGCGTCCGGCTAAATGACGTTAAAGACAGCGCTTTGAGAAGGCAGTTCTCAATTGTGAATTTTATTTTATTTGGTTTTGAACAATGATGGGATTTTGTATTTAGTTTTTATTTTTATTTTTTATGTATTTTTGAACCGTGAAAATCGTGAAAAAAAAAAAAAAAAAAAAAAAAAAAAAGAAGTGGTGATTTCAGGAGCTATAGCGCTACAGCGCTATAGCGCTCTTCTCAGAAAGGAACAGGAGATTCGAGGTTCAACAAGCGCTACAGCGCTGTTAAACCAGCGCTATAGTGCTGGTTCCAGAGGCCCACTCCCAAATCGCGTATGAGCGCTATAGCGCTACTCCTATAGCGCTATAGCGCTCGGCCCAGTGAACCACTTAATAATCAGAAAGGTGCGATTTTTTTTCCCTCATTTCTTCTTCTTTCTTTTTCTTCATCTTTATTTCTTTCTTCCTATCCTCTCCACCCCTCCATAGCCTTGCCATTACAGCCTTTTTCCCAGAAATTTCCCCACACACCTTTCATTTTTCCTTCATT
Organism: Humulus lupulus; assembly: GCF_963169125.1. Taxonomy (NCBI): domain Eukaryota; kingdom Viridiplantae; phylum Streptophyta; class Magnoliopsida; order Rosales; family Cannabaceae; genus Humulus; species Humulus lupulus. The sequence goes on along the minus strand of NC_084800.1, from coordinate 43,779,707 downwards.
CTTCATCTTATTTTCTCTTTTTTCTTCCCTTCCATTCCAATCTCTTTCAATTTTGCCCCAAATCTATTTTGAAACCCTAGAATTTCATTGATCCAAATTCTTGCAAAAAGAGGAAATTCTGAAGGGGGTATTCACATTCAAGTGTAAGGGAATTTATTGCCAAGGTTTGGTAAGTGTTTTTCTTTCCTACTCTCTTACGATTTGTGTTGCTGTGATATTTGGGATTGGCTGGCCTTGTTTGATTGAAGAGGGTAAATCCTTTCTGTGGTTTGGGTTTGGGGATTCTAGTTGATTTGCTTGAAAGGTTGAATATTGCTACTGTTTGTAAAGAGGAAAAAGGTCCATAAAGAGGGGAGGTGCTGTAAAAATTTTGTCTTGTGGTTTGGTGATCATAGAGATAATGGCACCCAAGCAAAGAGCGGGTAGAAACAAGGGGAAGGGGCAAGCTTCTGCGTCTCAATCCAGGGAAGAAAGTTCTGAGCATGAGTATGATGAGACTCGATTTATCAATTTCCAGGCTCAGGAGCGGTATGAGAAATTTGTCAGGAAACCTTTGATCTCCGAGAGAGAAGTAGAATTTCAGTCTGAACTGTTTGCTCATCCGATCTTTGAACGGGTTCGGGTGAACCTCATGAATAGGAAATGGGGAGATTTTGTAACAAGGCTGGCTCAGGCTAATGTGTCGTTGGTGTATGAGTTTTATGCCAACCTACGAGATAAACACAATGACACAGTCTTTGTTCGAGGGAAACGTGTGCCCTTCACTGCTGAAGCGATTAATAGGGTGTTCAAGGTCCCGCATATCAAACAAGAGGAGGAGGAATATGCCCAATTCTTGGGCGGCTCTATAGATTTTGCGGCCGTGGCTGATAAACTGTGTTTTGAAGGCGCCCCTTGGAATTTATCTGGCAGCCTCCCTAAAAGTATAGCATCATGCCAGCTTAACAGGGAGGCGAGATTTTGGGCGTTCCTTGTTTGTGCTCGATTCATGCCTGTTAGTCATGTATCTGATATGACTAAGGATCGAGCCTTATTAATGTACGCATTGATGCAGGGGATGAGTGTTAATCCGGGTATTTGGATTAAGGCCAACATCAATTTCATTGAAAAAGGGCACACTACTGGTGGTTTGGCCCATGGATCAGTCATCACAATGTTATGCTGTAAGGCTGGTGTCCCAGAGTTCGTTACTGATATCTATCATTCGCTGCAGCAACCATTATCCATTAATCTGATGAATGACTATCCCGAGCCTTATTTATATGTGCCACAAGCAAGAAAAAAGGGAAAGCGCCGTATGGAAGCTGTTGTGGAGGAGGACGATGAACCAGCTTTAGTGGGTAGCGATAGCAATTCAAGCTTGCAGCAAGTTAATGAGAAGTTGGATTATCTAATCCAACAGAATCAATATGTGGTTCAGCAGCAGCATATGGTGAATCAGTATTTAGGCCAGCGTTATGATTATGAAGTGAGTCATGTGGCTCAACTAAACAATTTGGTGAACCGCTGGTCGCTAGATGATTCAGATCGCACGTATTTTGCTCCACCTCCACCTTATCCACCGTACTCTCCGTTTTACCCTCCGCCTCCACCACCGTCTTTTGCTGGTTTTCCTGCACCTGAACCTCCGCAATCTCAGCCTTTCGAAGGCCCTTCGTTCCATCCATCACCACCGCCATACTGATGTGGCTGGTCAGGTAAGTTCTCTTCCTCTGTTTTTATTTTTTATCACATTTGGGACAATGTGCATCTTTAGTTTGGGGGGGGGGGGGGGGGGCTTATGCTGTTTTTATTTTTCTGTTTTTATTTGTTTTTGAGTTGTAGTGTTATCGTTAAACCATCATTCGTGTCTGTTGCTGCTTTGTTTTTGTTCATGAAAAGGAAATTGAATTCAACTGTGTGCTTGGTTCAATTGGTTTAGCGTTTAATTTAAAGGTTTTTTGGGAAATTTTTAATATGTTTTGAAAATGCAACATTTTGGAGTTTATTATATATGTTGGACTAGGGTTGGTGGTATGGCAATTTGAATTTGATAGAACTTGCATTGTTTGGCCTTTGAGGCGAAATCCTTGATGACATGTGTTTAGAAAAGTGATTTAGGCAATTTTATTGGATCGATTGTGCCTTTCAAGCCAACCTTGATTATTATCCTTAGTCACCCTTTTTGAACCTTAAACTTTGTTTTTTGTTCTTGATCATACTTTTTGAGCCTGAATTTCTTAACTTCTTTATTTTTGTTTTCCTTTCCTTTTGTTATCATAAGCATATAATCTGTGGGAAAGAAGAAGGAAAAAAAAAATAGTAAGAAGTTGGTATGATGGGAATACAGTATGATTGTACAAAAACGAAAAAAAAAAGAGAGAGAAGTCTTTGAAAAATATATATATATATATATTATCACTTTGTCACACTCCTTGATCATATATATGTATAGAAAATAATAAGTTTGGTGGAGTGTGATTTGAAAAAAAAAAAAGTGATAAGTCTAGAAAAAGAAAAGAAGAAAAATAATGAAAAGTGTTGTCATCTCTCTCTCTAATTGTATAAAAGGGCGATTTTTGGTGTGGTAAAAAAAAAAAAAAAATTTGGTTGGTTTTAAGGTTTTATGCTTATGGTAACGACTGAGCTTAAATGACAATTTTATCTACCCCTGCCTAAGCCAAGCTATAACCTGTGAAAGTCCTCTTGATTTCAAAACACATGTTATTGACATTAGTGAAGAAGGTCAAGTGATGCAAAGCGTATTGAAAATTTGGTTTGTGGAATTGTCTGAAAGGAGTTGAGCATATATGATAGAGTCCAATTGTTGCAGTAATTTTCATGATATATTTGTGATTTCCCTAATTGAACTTTACAAATCGGACTTTAAGGCAATTGAGCTGAAATTCTGGTTATTGTTATTGCAATTGAGAGTTCATGAGTTTTGGCAAAGTAGTATAGATAGTAATGATGGTTTAATGTGTTCGTTTTGTGTTTGTTTCGTTTTGTTAGTTTAAGTTAGGATTTACTTGAGGGCGAGTAAAGATTTAGTTTGGGGGAGTTTGATAAACGAGTTTTAGGCTCGTTTATGGTTCTAGTTTTTAGGTTATTTTTCTTTAGTTAGGATTGTTTTATTTCGGATTTATGCTCGTTTGTTCTTGTTTCAGGGTAATTGATGTTAAGTGTTGCAAATATTGAAAAGGAGCGAAAATGGAATGAAATCGAGACGGATTAGTGACTTTTGGGTGTTTCTGTAAGTAGCGCTACAACGCTACCTTGGGAGCGCCGTAGCGCTAGGAAGAATTCTTGAAGAGCTTCAGCACTGACTTAAGCGCTACAGCGCTACAACATCAGCGCTACAGCGCTGGGAAGCAGTTTTCAGGAAGATAGTTCCTGACTTTAGCGCTATAGCGCTACCAAAAGAGCGCTACAGCGCTGGTGCCTAGTTTTTTCCCTGTTTTGTTTCTGAGTTTAGCGCTACAGCGCTACAATGTTAGCGCTATAGCTGGGGTCGCGATTTCTGGCATAATTGGTTATTTTTGATGGGCAATTCAGTCTTTTCGAGAGGGAATTTTCAGTAGGGTTTTTTGGGAGTCATATAGGCGACTGAGAGAGGCTAATAGGAGACGACGACGACTGGAGTAAGAACACCATATTGGAGGATTCGTCCCTGAGTTTTCATCATCTTTTTCTGTCAATTTTCATGTTTGTAATTGAATTATCTTATTGCTAGAATGAATATCATAGGCTAAATTTTCTTTTAGGGCTTTTATGTGAATCTTTTGGAAACCCTTGTTATGGTTTAATGCAAAGTTGATATTCTTCTTCATCTCTTTCAATTCCTTGCAATCTATGTTAATTGTGCGATTATTGATTGATCACCTCTAATTGCTATTTTATGAATCAAATTGAAATCTGAAAAGTGAAATTTGATATGCTTTGATTGTTTGGATGCAAATTTAATTTAGAACGAAAGTATCTAGGTTATTTGCTTATTTTCTGAGTTGCGTGGCTAATGCCCTCTACATGATTCAACTTACCATAGAAATATAGGAAGTTGTCATTTAGATTGAATTTCATAAGTCTTGACCAGATTATGAATTGTTTTTGCAACTTATTTTTGAATAGAGAGAAGGAGATATAGATGCTTGCATTAGGAAATAACAGGGTGGAAAAATAGAGGATCATAATTGTCCTAATTGTATTTTCTTTGTTAATTTGTTTAATTCTTCTTTGCGCTTCGTTAGTATTTTTCTTAGTTTAAAATTCCTGATAATTGTTTCATCAAATAGAATTAAAGGATTAATTGATTGGTAATTGATAAATCAGTCCTTGAGGACGATATTCGGTTTTTACCATTTTTATTACGAATTGCGACTGTGTGCACTTGCATAGCTATAAATTTCGCAACAACATACATATGAGTGAGATGGAGAAAATGATAAAGATATTATCTATATTATTTTCACTAATTTGATAATACATAGAAAGTGCATGACAAAATCTATATACTATTAGTAAACATAAATATAGATAACAAGATGAAGAAGTAGAGATGAAAGAAAATAAATCACTAAAATATATAAATTTTAAGCACATGGTGAATAAAAAATACCAAACAAAGTCATAGTGCATATAGGATCATCCTAACCTTCCTAAGAAGGTTAGCCTATTATGCTAGACATTCTCATGAAATTCTAGAGAGAAAATATGAGAAATGAGACTAAAATTTGGTAGAGTTTTGCTATCTAAAAATTACATACAGAATGTGAAGAAAGTGTCCCTATTTATAGAGGGAGAAAAAGACTAAAAAGAAATTAAACAACAAAATGAGGTTTACAAAATAAATCTGAAATATTAATAATAAAATATGATTTTGAAAAATCAAATCTTATTATAAATATTAATCTAGTTATTTTGGTGTATGGTCAAAATACCATTTTTCTAAAACACCAAAAAAAGATGAGCTTTAGAGCTCAAAATTGCAATTTTGCAAGGCCCAATGTGCACAAAACATAGGCTGAAAGGTGGCTGTGGCAGATGAGGGTTTTGACCCACTCCCAACCAATGGGATCGCGTTACGTGGCGCTGGCTGGGAGAGGGTTGAGTTGGGTGCTTCGGGCCAGTTCCTGGGCTTGTTGGGATGGAGAAAGCTGGTCATGTGTTTCCTTCAGAATTTGTAATTTTCCCAAGGAAAAAGGCTGAAGGTTGGCTTTGGATGGTCACGTTGGAGCTTGGTTGCTGGGACACGTGGCGCGAGGACAAGGCGTCACATGGCGCTGAAGGTGAAGAAAGAGGCCAGGCGGGCCTAGGCTGATTTGGGCCAAGTTTATTAAAAAATGCCACAATTTTCACTATATTTTCAATTCTAATTCTTTCCTTCTTGCTTTCTTTTTTTCTTTGTTTTCAAATGCCAAAATACATTTTTAATTCCTACAAAATAATAATAAATTAAATAATAATCAAATATTTTCATTTATAAAATAAATCATATTAATTCCATGAAAATATTAATTAAAACTTAATTTATTTTGACTATTAAAATAAATAAATGTGTATTTTTCACCATTAATCAGTGAGGCCTAAGGTGTCGGCCCTAATATTTGTGTAATTGAATATTATACCTGGCTATAGATGAGATTGTTGAATAATCTAAGTGTAGTTGAGGTTGCTTGTACCTTGAAGTATGCTTATATGCTATGGATTGAATAATTGAACGTACTTTCTAGGATGTCTGTTTGAGATTGCTGTATATGTTGTGTATGTTGTTTTCTTGCTGGGCCTTGGCTCATGGGTGCTGCGTGGTGCAGGTAAAGGCAAAGGCAAGATCGATCAGCCCTGACTGGAGAGCTCTGCAGGGTGAATGTACATGGCAGGCTGCTCAGCCGCCACGGTTGAGGAGGTTACAGGGACAAGAGGACCAGAACCTTGTATTTTGCCTTAGTATGGCTAATGAATACTTTTAATTGTTGAGTTTTGCAAACCAGCTTTTAAACATTGATCTTTTGGGGATCCCTTCTGTAACTGTCTATTAATTTATGAATTGTATCTTTTGAGACCAAAATGTCTTTTAACCTTAGGACACTTAAACTAATGACACGTTTTTTTTTTTTTTTAAATTAATGACTTGATTAGAAAGTTTTGCACTTTACAAGTACACAGTGTAGCGGTCTTGGCTATCCAGGGCGTTACAGCAGTTTTCTTACCTTTAGTCCACACACAGGTTACTAATGAACGACCCTCGAGCACGATTCTGTTTCTAAGCCCTAACAATAACCTTGTCACAACTATAAATGGTGTTTCAATGAGTTCAAGTTCCAAAACCCAAATCTCGGGACCAATCTCGCGCTCTCGGAACCTCCAATCCCACCAAACAGGGTGGTGAAATCATCCCTTGATCCCTCAGATTAAAACCCCAAAAAGTACCAAAAAAACCCCATTCTGAAGACTGTGTAGCGCTACAGCGCTATCTATGTGCGCTACAAGTAGAATCGAAACCCCCAAAACAGAGCACCTAGCGCTACAGTGCCCAAACCAGAACTTCGAATTTCTGGGCTTCTCTCTTCGTGTTGTTTGAGCTTCAAAGCTCCAAATCTGACCCCAACATATCCTAATCTCAAAATTAAAGTTCCCAAACATCATAATCTCCCAAAACCAATAAAACCCAAGCTTCAATTCAGCCAAAAACTCATCAAAACATAAAATCCAATCAAAGCTTAAAAACTTTAAAAATTAAGAACTTAAAACTTGGATTACCTCTGATTATGTCGTTTCTCGCTAAATCCTTTGGCTAATATGCTTCTAATCTTCCCTAGAATCGCTATGCCTCGATCCTCACTTGAATCCGAGTCCTAAAACTCAAGTTTCCTTCGAAAGTGCGATCAGGTGACAAAAAAGGAGAAGAGAGAACATTCTGAACGTTTTTTTTTTATGTTTCTGACAAATTACTTCAATCTTAAGTAGCCTCAAGCAAATCCTAATGCTCGGGGTCCCGAAAACGCCATCGGGGGTAAAATAGTCAAAATTCCCAGAATTTTCCCATGGTCTCACTAACTCCCAATTTATCATCAAATATTAATTCACATTACCCAATATCTCAGTAGTGTACTAAATACCCTTTGACTCATTCCGAGTCAAGTATGAATCCTGTTATGACTTTCCCACTAGCTTGCCTCATAGGATCGTCTCGTGCTGAGTAACCATAGCATAACCAAATAATAATGAAACACCACACACATGCCACATATATGCCAAATATACCCGAAATGACCAAAATATGAAAATTGCCCAATTAAATTGAAATAGGCCCCCATGCATATTTAATACACCTAAACATGCATATCAAGTCACATTATAATATTATTCACATAATCACATAATGATACATATAAATATCACATAATTATATAATACCAAGATTTGTCATCCTGGCCCCGACCCCTTAATCAAGACCTTAAGTCTTATTAGGAAATTTGAATCGTTACAATTACCTTCATCCTAAGCTCCTCTATACTTTCCAATATCACTCAACTACTCGAAACAAACACTATTAGGAATATAATAATAACTTAATAATATTATAATTATATATGAAGAATAGTGAACTAAAATAATACACTACTACAAAAAATGAAATTTAGACATGAGAAAGAGAGAGAAGAAGAAAAAAAGTACAGAGAGAGAAGAGCATGATGTTGTGTTACGTACTACTCCAACTAGAAAGAGGTATATTATGGATCGATTCCGACCAGAGAGCTATCGAAGGAGGACTTGTTTGTAAATTCATCTGATAAAATTAAAGTAGAGTTTCTATTTATTTTTCTTAGGGAATTTAATTGAAATGAAGAAGTGGTTTTTAATTGAAGCGTTTTCAAAGTAACCCCATAATCCAAATCATTTTTGTACGAAACTTTATATATCAACCAAATATAATTAATCAAGAACATGGAGTGTAGGGATCTAGAGTAGTAGGTATAGAATGATAGCGATAAAGACTTAACGTACGTTTGCCTCTTTATCATGTTTCATTTTATGTACTTCAAATGTCATTATTATAACACAAATTTTTTGAATCTTATCTTATATCAAGTCACAAACTTTATTCAGTTTAGATATGTGACTCATATTGAGTATGGGGATCTCAACTTATATTATAATAACGTCATGTACGCTGTTAAAAAATAAGAGGGATAACATATTAAATCACTAAATAGCATAATTTAATTAGTTAATGAAGTAAAATTAGAAACCTTATGCATGCATGCATTGCCTAATTAGACCCGCTCAATTATTAGATTCATCTTTTGGTGATAATGTAGTGTTTTCAAGGACAGTACTATATATATCCAAAAACAAGAGGAAAAGTATGATTATATTGATATGTAATAATGTTGTGAAACACATTAACATGTGTAGTTGAATAAAGATTGATCAAAACGAGAATCATGCTTGTTGGAGTGTGAATAAAAAAAACTCACATCAATTTCATTTCACACAATATTAGTTTTTGATTCATACCATTCAATCGATATGAAATATTATTTACGGGTCCCATCTGATCATATCATTCGTGGACCTAAAAAAGCCTTTGGTAATTGCGATGTGTGTGCTAGTATATACTAATAATAATATGAAAATAATGACACAAACTGATGTGGTACTGTATTTTAAAACAGTAGGTTATGAGTGAAATAAATTTAATTAGTTTAGTGAAACTATCACATCATTTGATGTAATGTTTTAGTACACATATCATTATTCTAATAAGAATACTAAATACACACTATTACAAAAAATAATTTTCTCTGTGATTTTTTTCTTTAATGTACTGATTTTTGAGAGTACTAAGAACCGCAATGTATACGACCGCAGAGAAAAATAATAAAAAAAAACCGCGGAGAAAATGAGTCATTTTCTCTGCAGTTATGTTAACTTTACACTGTGTTTTTATTAAACACGCAATAAAATAGTGCGCGAGTATTAAATGTGATATTTTAGACTCATTCAAATATTTTCTTTGCGCTTTTTTTTTAAGGTTAAAAAAAAACGCAAATAAAACTTATATTTGTAGGAGTGACAATAACAAAAAGGAGAAATGCTAAAGATCCCAAAGGTGCAAGTCAACATCATCCTAGATATTTCAATTAAATCTAACTCAATATTAAATTGCATCAACAATAATTTGTCATATCCTAGGATGTTAGACACTTTAGGATGACTTATAGCAATACTCTAACTAAAATATGATGGATCTCAGAAGAGGAATACTAAAAAGTATCTTAGAAGTTCAATACTTTAAGGATAAATATCGAATCCAACATATTTTAATTTAAATTTAAATAGGTAAAACTTATTATTAAATTACAACATATGTTATGTCTTAGGGTGTTTGGATTCTAAGGTGCCTTGTAGCAATGTTATGCTTAGAAGAGAACCTGTTGCCTGCCATAATAACATTTAGGCTTATTTGCATCTAAAACCCTAACCTCAACTATATTTGGCAATTAAGTCCCCAACCTTATTTGTTTGGTAGTTAAATCCTTAGCCTTTTTAGCTTTTGGCATCTGTTAGTTATTGTACCCAAAATTTTCACTTCCATGTGGCGGCCCGCGAAGTGATGACGTATCAAGACAAAGTGTCGTGGTACCATGGTCACTACCAGCCCTCGTAAGGAGTGGCCCTTGCTACTCCCCCAAATACTCAAGAAGAGGCAGGACTCGACAACACCGACCTACTTCTCCCATCGCGTGAAGCCAAATGGCCACGCTAGCTTCAATCGTAAGAAGAAAAGGCCTAGCCGATCGCCCTAGATGCACAAGTCAAACAAACATGCACCACAAGGATCTGCTAAAGTCGTCATCGGCCATAGCTGATCCTTGAGCTCTCGCTGGTCGCCGGTCACCGAGGCCCCTCGCTGCTCGCCAATGGCCCTCTTCATCCGAGCCTCATTTCGCACCAGTGTGCACCTTTAGCTATTAAATAAACATGACACGTCGGATTACCATTTTTGGTGAGACATAAACCTGTCTTCAGCCAAGTGTAACAAAATTTAGTTTGATTGGGAAACAAGGTGCCACCATCAGCTTTTCCTATCTCCGTGGCTATAAATAGTGCAACCCGCACTATAACAAGGGGTCGAACAATTAAGAGAAGAACAAGTCAGTGCCTGTTCTTTTTTCGGAGAGAGCTTCTACTCTCCTTCTTTGTACGTAACTGCCCTAAGAGCAAGATCAAAAGTCAGCTTGCTCTTGAGGGTTCAAAGTTCATAAATAATACTGACTAAAGTGGATGTAGATCATCTTTTTGATCGAACCACAATAAATCTTTGTCGCATTCATTTATTAATGCATTTTTTTTTCTTTAGCTCATTGTTCATCATAAGATCCTTTATGAGGTATTACAGACAAAATAACTCTTCATTTATCACTCTGTGTGAGTTGACGAAAAAACGAGTCAACATTAGTATTAACATTACACTTGTGTTTTGTTAGTTTAGAGTTTGTTACCATTCGGTTTAAGTTATCTTCAGCCTATATATAAACAAAGGTATTTTGTTAATTAGTTTTCATCCACTTTCCGTTTTAAAATCTGTTAAATAACACATGTGCATCTGACTAAAGGGTATATGATGTCAAATTAGATTTAATGACATTTAAATTTTTTTTTCTTCACAGCTTAAGAAGTGCATGGTTGGTTGCATCTCGCATTTCACAGCAAAAAAAAAAAAAAAGAATCATCACATCCATGGAAGACCAAACAGAGAGAAAGTGTTTTTGAACATGTATACTGCCGTGCTGCTTATACATGTGACTTAATAATTCAATCTCCTTCCCTCCATTTGGCATTCTCGAACAGTTGCTTATTTTACTTGCATGCATGCTTTTATATATATATATATATATATATATCATTATCATAGCCGGAGATTACTTACCAAAAAAAAAAGTATATGTACACTGTAAGTACCAAGATCTCTTGGGAGATATAGATATAATAAATATATATATATATATATATATAAATAAGACTTTCCAAAAAGAAAAGGATATATACTGTTATCACCATTAATGCAAGCTTACTCCGTTTTACTCCAAGCACTTAGATTTCCAGCAAACCAAACAAATTAGAATTCTCAATTTGACGGCATATACCTTTTTTAGTCAGTAGCATGTGTTATTTACCAGAATTTAAAACGGAAAGTGGATTAAAACTAACGGATGCCAAAAGTTAATTAGGTTGGGGATTTAATTGCCAAACAAATAAGGTTGAGGACTTAATTGCCAAATGTAGATGAGATTGGGGTTTTAGATGCAAATTAGCCTAACATTTATATTATTGAAATGCATGACGCTCCAGGGCCGAGTGCTGGTCTTCTCAAATAGTAAAAACTTTTCAAATCCTCGTCCTTTCATTGGCCACCTAAAAAAGGACATTAAGAAAAGGGAAATATCGTAGCTGTTGTTGCCCGCTCAGGTCATGAGCCGACCCGAAAATGGTTTCTTTCGTAATTCGAAACCAAAGAAGACCAAGTCAATTCGATAGCCCCAAAACAAACGCACCTCTCTCACCAATGAGGTCAAGTCACTGGACGATTTCTTTGGAATATAAATTAAATGAAATTTTGAAAATTATATACGGTATTTAATTAAAATTTAATATGTAAAAATTATATAAATCTTATTATTATTATTTTGACAAAATCTTTTATTTTTACTTATTAATAAATTAAATTTATAAATTCCATTTCCACTCTTATCAATATTGTAAGGGATATTTTTCTTGTTAAAAATTATACATTTTTTTAAAACAAAAACATCTCTCTATTACAACGAAATTTATAATTTTGATATCTATAATTTGAAATGAATAATTAGATATTCCTCTCATTGAATTTTAAATATATTTTTTTAAAATTTGTTAATTTTAAAATAATCAGAAAGAGTACTTTGTTAAATTGAGTGCTCAAATTGGTAGCTAACATAGAGATAAGAAAATTCCTAAAAAAAAAGAGGATAATAATATGGTTGATTTGCAAAAGAAAAAAGAAGCACAAAAATATGACTAACTGAAAAAATAATTATATTAATGATGTATCTTATAATGTCTTATAGTAAATTTGACGATTTGATAAAAAATAAAACATCACACAAATTTATAAAATAAAAAAAATAATATATATATCTTTATTATTTTTAATAAATATGATTTAATTATTTAAATTATCATAAAATATCTTAAAAATATTATATTTTAATTAATTAATCAATTTTTGTTTAAGTTTATGTTTATTTTAATTTTTTAATTTGACAGAGACAACAAAACATTATATTTAATTTTATTTTAAATTATAAAACATATAGTTTTATTATTTTTAAATAATTATTATTGTAAAATATTAAAAAATATATCTTATTTTAATTTATTTAATTATTTATTTATTTAATTTTATCTAAATTTAAATCATATTTATAATCTATGGTTAAATATAAAAATATTTTGTTAAATATAATTATATTATGTTAAAGTTAAAAAAAACTATTAAAACAAAAAAAATTATTTTCTACACATTTTTTATGCATAGAAGAGACATAATAATACATTAATTTTTTAATTATTATTATTTGAAAATCATATGGCATGGACGAGTATGTGTATAATAACTTTTGTGTATGTATAGGCCTATTTCATTAACTTTTCTTTTTCTTTTGAACTAATTTTTGAAGATTTTAAGATTCTGTTGACACGTGTAAAAAATGCTTGTGATATCTTCTGTGAAATCCATGATTGTTATATTTATTTATTTATTCTAATCACACAATTAGTTGCTTTTTGATTGCACTCGGGAATTTGGGGTTGTTTATATGTCAGTCAACGGTTTGGAATCGTAGTTGATTTTCACTATTGGGGTTTGATCGGACGGTGGGGATTTCATCAATGGAAGGGACGGATTCAATACTCGTACACTAACTAATGCTGAATGACATGGACTATTATTTGCGCTTTTTCTTTCTCTTTTTCCCAACAATACTACTAATAATTTTATTTTAAATAAATGAGAAATAATAATATGGTATCTTATGTAAAAATAATAGACTCTATTTATTTTTTGCGACAGAAAAGATAGACTTTATTTTATTTCTCACGCGCGTGTGAAGCACTTACGATTGCACGTACCAGTAACTATTCGAGGCAGTGCCTCATGTACTTTTCTGCGCAGCAGAACCAACCCTACTTTCAAAAACCGTAGGTCCTTGGACACGCGATCTATAGAGCGTGTTTTACACGGTCGAGTCTTCCTCTTAAGACATCAATCACTCGTATAAGGCTCTTCTTCTCTTCTCTCTCTTTCACATACCAACTAACACAAACAACGGAGAGAGGTTTCTCTCTCCTTCTCTCTCTTGGCGATTTCATACTTTCTGGTTTCTAATTCTGAGAATTTTGGGGCGCATCGAAACCCTAGATTTGTTCTCATTGTTGACCGGTGAGTTTCTCAGATTAGTTTTCTTTTTTGTTTTATTTTTATTTGGATTTTTTTTGGCATTTTTAGAAACTTTTTTTTAGCGCAGATCCGTTTGAGCTTTCATATTCTTTGTTTGTCTTTTTGGGTTTTTGTATTCGTTTCCTTAAACCCTTTCTCCACGGTGACCTAAATTTAGAGTCTTGGTTTGGTTTGCTGCATTTTGAACCCCAATATTTAGATTTTACGTTTGTGACCTTCAAAATGGTTTCTGATTTGCTTGTGGTTGATTCACACAATGTATTTACTAGAGATTAGTGGTGTGTATATAATTATAGAACCCTTGTTCATGTCGCTTTGAGTTTCAGTTTGTGATAGCTATATCATATTTGTTACTATGTATTAAATATCTCTCCATATATTATTCTTTTGTACTTATTAATATGATGGAGAAAAAGATATTGGAGTCTTTCGTCGTGGTTGATTTGCATGGTACTATCTGTTTTCTTTCCTTTCTTCTTGGAAACAAAAAGCAACTTTTTTGTGGGTTTAAATGGTTATTTGCTTCTGTTTCATGTAGTCTCTTTATTTTCTTGTGATTTTTTTTATTCCTGATTTTGTATTCAGTTTAATTTTGAGTTTCTTCTTGTGGGTCATATTGTTAAATTGGTCAACTGCATTATGGTGAGAAGGTCGAAGGAAATAGAGAGCAGGGGATGAGGTTTGGAAGCTTGACTTTTTCATCTGAGTTACTTTGTTTTATGTAATAATATTTAGCTAAGAGAAGACGTAGGAGAAAGAACCATAGATTTTTACTCGATAGCGGTAGATATGATGGAATTTTCAGCATTCCTTTGACCCGGGCAATTAAAAAAATACAAAAAATTGTACCATGGAAAAGCCAGATATTAATGTAATTAATCATCTTTTTACAACTAAACCAGGTTTAGCAACCAAAAAAAAATTAAAAAATAAAACATATGTGATGTGATGGTCATTCTCAACTTTGTTGCATCTATATTTTTTCTGTTTTATGATAATTACCAGTCTGAAATGTGATTATGTTGTCACAGGGAGGACTGCGGAATTGTTATAACTAACGTTTGTTAAATGGATTTAGAAGATAAATTGCTTGCTAAAGGTATGGCCTTTATGTTTCCTACGTGTGCTTGTGTCTTTGCGTGGGTTGTAGCTGCCAATTATTTGGCTTTGTGTGTTTGATAAACCTTTTAGTAGAAAATAAGAAACAAATTGTTTGACTGTACATTCTAGTAGGTGATACTTATTGAGCACATTCTTATTTATCATCAATTTCAATTCTAATGGATGGATGCTTTGAAGCTTCAGCTCTTAATTGCTCTGATTTTTATTGAGCACATTTTTTCCGGTGACACTGACATCTTTAACTGCCTAATTAGAGATTGGTGCTTATCATATCATTTTGCAAATTTTAATTGCTTAGTAGAGCACGATGTTGTTTAATCCTGATTTAACAGACTACACTTTTGGAGCTGTTTTGATTTCAAGAAAATATTAGTTTTCATTTTTTCTTTTGATTTGTAAGTTTTGGAAAATTTCTCAATAGCTCCGCCTTTTTTAAGTCAATTTCTTGAAAAGACATTTGTCAGTTCAGTTTTGTGTTTTTTTTTTCTCCAGTTTCTGGTGTTCAAAGCCTGTCTTCCAGTGTGCAAAGCACTCCTGAGAAGAATGGTCATTCTGATGATGCTTCAAGAAGTCCAGAGCTACTTCAAGAATTTTTGAGATCTGGTCCCAAGAAGGAACTGTTAAGGACTTGTTTTGATAAGGACAAGAAAAACTTAGTTTCATCAAAAAACAAGACGATGGAGATAGCAAAGGTGACGTGCAAGACTAATAAGAAGGTGGACCCAAGAAAAGCTTCTTCTAGTCCTAGCAATCAGCCTTCTTCTAGAAAGCAAAATAGAAAGGGAGAAAATCCAGTGCGACTCCCTCCAACTCCTGAACAATCTTCAGAATTTGGTTTGTCACACTCATGGATATGTAAAAATTCTGCATGTAGAGCTGTCCTGTCTATAGATGACACATTTTGTAGGCGGTGCTCTTGCTGTATCTGTCACCTGTTTGATGACAACAAGGACCCTAGTCTTTGGCTGGTTTGCTCGTCAGACTCTGGTCAGGGAGACTCCTGCGGTTTATCTTGCCACATTGAGTGTGCCCTTCAACGTGAAAAGGTTGGGGTAGTTGATCTCGGACAGTTGATGCAGCTAGATGGTAGTTATTGCTGTGCTTCTTGTGGTAAAGTGTCTGGAATACTTGGGTGAGAAATAATTTAAGCATCTTAAGATTAAATATAGGCCTGATAATGCTTTTTATATGTTAATTATTTCTTTTTAGCTTTGAACCTGTAATGCGTGAAAGACTATCCAGTTTTAATAATGTACTGAAGATCAATTTGATTTGTTTTTAATATTGGCAGGTGTTGGAAAAAGCAACTACTTGTAGCAAAAGATGCACGTCGTGTTGATGTACTTTGTTATAGAATATACTTGAGTTACAGGCTCTTAGATGGGACTTCAAGGTTTCGAGAGCTGCATGATATAGTCAAAGAAGCCAAGGCTAAATTGGAAACAGAAGTGGGTCCGGTGAATGGTGTTTCTTCTAAAATGGCACGTGGAATTGTCAGTAGACTCTCTATTGCTGGTGACGTGCAGAAGCTCTGCTCCCTTGCAATTGGGAAAGCAGATGAATGGCTGACCAACACTTCTAGTCTCAATCCAAATAACAGAGGTTGGAACGTCTTACAATTTTTTTTTTCTTTTTGCTCTATTTTTGTCAATTGAAGTTAATGTGATTACGTATGTTTATTGTTTTTTTTGCAGAGGATTCACTTCCTTCTGCTTGCAAGTTTCTTTTTGAAGAAGTAACACCGTCATCTGTTGTGATTATCTTAATTGAGCTGTCTAAAGCATCATCAAATGACATTAAGGGCTACAAGCTCTGGTATTACAATTGTAGAGAAGACGGATATTCAAAGGAGCCCAATTGTGTCTTTCCAAGAACTCAGAGAAGGATTTTAATATCCAACTTGAAGCCTTGCACAGAGTACACTTTTCGGATCATTTCGTATACAGAAACTGGTGATTTGGGTCACTCTGAGGCAAAGTGTTTCACCAAGAGCGTTGAGATACTTCACAAGAATCCTAATTTACCAGCTGTGAAAATAGATAAGAAAGAGAATACCTCCACTGAGGGAAGTCCTAGTGGGAAGGGGGAATCTAAAAATGCAGTGGCAGCTGGTTCTTCTGAATTCAAGGTTCGAGACCTGGGAAAGATACTACATCTAGCTTGGGCTCAAGAGAAGGGCTACCTAGAAGGGTTTTGCAGTGCAGATGTAGAGAAGTGTTGTGCAGCTAACAAAGTAGTAAAGCCAGAAATCATACAAGAACGGTTGCCTTCTGTCTCACGGGGGCTTGACTTGAATGTTGTTTCTGTCCCTGATCTGAATGAAGAATTAACTCCACCATTTGAGTCTTCCAGAGATGAAGACAATGGTTGCAGCTTGCAGCTAACTGTTGAAGCAGATGATGCTGCTTCGCATGACATATTAAAGAACGGTTTAGCAAGATCACATGGTAGTGGTGATTCCCAGACCTGGACACATGGACCGACTGGTGATGTGCCAGCTGTTGATTCAAGGACTGAATTTTGTCGAAAAAGAGCATTGGTGAACACAATTGAGGAGGCACATGATTGTGACAGCACACTGATTAATGGTTCTCCATTCCGAATATCTAATGAATCTAGTTCCTTGGATGAGAACTTTGAGTACTGTGTGAAAATAATCCGGTGGCTTGAATGTGAAGGTCATATAACACAGGAATTCAGATTGAAATTGTTAACTTGGTTTAGCCTTAGATCAACTGAGCAGGAGCGGAGAGTGGTGAATACGTTCATTCAAACCATGATTGATGATCCCAGTAGCTTGGCTGGCCAGCTGGTAGACTCCTTCTCAGACATTATTTCCAGCAAGAGGCAAAAGAACGGTTTCTGTAGTAAGCTGTGGCATTAAAGTGAGGAGGGTCATACCGATGATGAGGATTGCTATTTGCTCCTCGGCCACGTTTTTAGTAAATGCTCTTCTTTTATTATAAACGACCATTAATCTGATGATCAATTTCGCCATCTTTGTACAGGCAAATATTTTTTTAATCTCTGTCTGTAATGTTTCATTAGTATCACGGGCAAGATTTGTTCCGGCTAAAAGATTCGGTATCGGTAGCTGATCAAGGAGACAAAATATCTGTTTTTTCTCTGGAGGGAGGCTTGGATTAAAGGGTATTCTACATCTACTTCTGCTTGTAGAGAGGAAGCATTTCTCATTTTTCTTAATTGTTCTAATTACAAGGAAGCAGTAGCATTTTCAATCATAGAGGAAACTATGACTATAATTTTATCATTTGCCTTCTTAAATTCAAAGAAGGGTACATGGGTAGATCATGAATTTTACGTGGTCTTATGAAATATTTCTTCTTATTGATCTATTCTTTCATGGAATCATCTTTTTACTTTTTATTGTTGATTTCAACACTAATGCAGTGCTATGAGTACTCACTACTCACTTCTATACTTGGGGTACAGTGTTGTTCTTATCCTTTCAACGCACAGGGCTTAATTTAAAAAAGAAAATTGGAATTTGAAGTAAAAAAGTAATATAATAACTTGTACAACATTTATAATTCAAAATATGAAATATTGTTCTAAATAAATTCAAAAGTTCTAAACAGAATGGTGGTGGCATTTTTTGTCGTCGACTTGTGCTTCCCGTTATCATCCGGTCTTGTGGCAAGCTTACTAAAGTGTAATTGTAATTGGAATAAATTAATGGGAGAATTAAATGGGAATAAAATATTAAAGAATCATAATTATTATTTTATTATGTTGTTTACTAATTAACTAGAAAGGGAATTAAAAATATTTTATTTTGTTTACACATCTAGGAAGATTTAATTTGACTAAATTATTTTTATAAAAAATGTATATTTTTAAAAGAGAATATTTTGTGAGGATATATTTGTCTTTTAATTTTAAATAATAAAAATTCATTACTCTTAATGTGATTACTTAAAATAATGGGAGAAATATTCACATTGTTTTCTCCTGAATTCATACTAAATAAAAATAAACAAATAAAATAAGAATAATTACAATATATATAATTCCGATTATGATTAGTAAAGACATTGATGTTCTTAGTATTATTCATTTCTTCTTTATTGTGTGGTGGTCAAGGGTACGTATTTCCTTGCTTTAATGTTTATGAAGTTGGGGTAGCAAATGTGTTTGTTTTTTGGTCCTTCTTTATGAAGTGTGGACGTTGCTATCATTCTTCTTATCTCAGCTTCTTTGATACATGTTCGCCGCTTTAATATAACTGAGCTTCATCTTTTTTTTTTTCTTTTTCTTTCGATCAATAACATTTCATGCTTTTACTTGAAATAGGTTTTCGAACACGAATCTTTGGGCCTGCTTGTATACTCTTTATAAATGGGTTTCTCTACAACTGAACCTTTGGATTTTTTCTATTACATCCACTGTTTGGACCTCTAAATTGGGCGTTAGGCCTTTGCTCCCTAATTCCATCATTACTGTTATTTTTACTCCCAACAACTACTGAATGAATTCCTTTCCAAAAAAAAAAAATACTAAATGAATAACAGAGTTGCAATAGTACTACTAGTACAGTATATAATGTATATTTTAACAAAAACAACTCACTTAAATTGATACTAGAGTGTCTGATAATGGTAATTATTAATTACGATTACTATTATTGACAAGACTATATCCACACATATATTTTAGTAATAAAAAAAAGTGCTTAAAAGTAGATCGGCACGAAGCATGGTATGACATAGGCCGTGCTTATAGACTGTGTTGGACTTACAACTTGAAATATGAGTTTGCCCGACACGACACGACACGAATTTAAATACTTATTAATAAATGTTCAAATTTTCAACTCACAAATCTTAAAATAAATTAATATAATTATTTTAATTAGAAAATTATAAACATTGAGAAAAATAATAGACTTTTATTATATTTTAATTTAGGGATACTTGCAGCGAAAATAACTAAATTATTATATTTGTAGTACTCAAGTACCCAAGTTATTTTTTTGACGGCGAAAATACGTTCCGTCCATATTTTGTTACAATTATTTATTTTGCCGTTAAATCCACCACATAACATCAAATTTCCTTATAACCAGGGTACTTCTGCCATCAATATCTCATACTTTAGGTACTTTTGCCGCATTTATTTCATAAATTATGTATTTTTACCGCAAATATTTATTTAATTTGATATTTTCGCCAACATGTCACATAGAACAGACGATTGCAACAAATATAAGTGGAAAGTACTTTCACTGGCAAAAAAATAACTTGAGTACTTAAGTGATACAAATTGAATAATTTGGTATTTTCACCGCAAATATCCCTTTAATTTATATATAATTGACAAATGAAAATTTATTATCATTATTAATGTTAAAATATTAAGTTTTGTATATTGTCGTGCTTAGGTCCATCTAGTATCGTACTGTGGCATGCCAATTTGTAATTCGTGTCGTGCCTAAACCAAGCCCATATTTTTTCGTGCCGTGTTGGCTCGTACCGATTTTGTATCGTACTATAGAAAATCTGCCCAATATTTACAGCTCTTTCTAACATAACAAGCTATAAATAAGGGGATTAGAGATGAAATTAAACTTACTTTTGGTAAGGATTATCATTTTAATTCACAGGGAATGGTACTCGCCCAGTGGGTTAGTTCTTAACGGTGGATTTATATTTTAATTTATAATATAAATTATTAAATATATATAATATAATAATTTATATATAAAAATACAATTTTTTAATGATATAATTTTATTTTAATTTTTTTATATTAAATAAAGTATCATTTTTTAAAATTGTTTTACAATTTTTATGAGAATTAGTTTTAGGGTGTGTTTAGAAAGCTACTTTGTAATTGAAATTGAGTGTAATTCAGAGTAATTATTTGAATTAGCATGTCATGTAATTATACATTAAATATGTAATTGGAGATAATTAAGAGGTAATTGAAGTGTTTCAATTACACTCTCTAATTCTCATAACCCTCATGAGAATTTGGTGTAATTGCATTGTGTAATTACTTAAATACTATCAATTTTAAATAGTATTTATCATAAAATATTTTTTTACTACGTAATTATTAACTATTTTTCCAAATATAACATTAAGAATTCATAAGTAATTATAATTTTACATCCAAACATACTTTATATTTTAAATAACAGTATAATTACTAGAATATATAATTACTACCCTAATAATTATACAACACACCCTTATTTTATTAAATGGATATTCATTAGACCCCAACATGTTTAAGCGAGAATGATCCTACCCTACTCCGCTCTGCCTGTTTACATCCCTCCATTTGGTATCAACAGTGTTAAGCAACATAATAAAAGTATAGATGGCAACCAAAATTTGAAGATTAGAACGATAACACTTTTCATTGAAATGATCATAACTACATATAAGAATATAGCAATAGATATAACATTATCATCTCTGATGCCTGAATGAAATCAACCTAACAATTTATTGGTGCAAGTGTAAAAAATAGTACAACAGAAGGAGATATCTGATTAGTGGTGGTGGCTCATGTTTGCTAAATATACATTAATTAGATCAACCAAAAAAAATTCAAACAGCCAATTCAAAAGATGACCCCACCAAATTTGTTTGGTAAAATAATGAAGAAATATGAAATCTATAAAAATAAAGTCGACCTAAATTGATTATGCACACGAGAGAAAGATATATCACAGCAGAGGAGAAAACAATAAAATACCATTAAAATCTCCCACTTTTTATCATTTTCTTCAAAGCAATTATGAGTTTTTCCTTTAACAAGTAATATTATTATGCCATAAAATCACCCAAAGCCCCCACAATAAAGCTAACCATACACAACCATCATGAAAATTCAAAAACTAAATACCCTCCGATCAAAAAAAGAGTTGTGTAAAGACTAAAGAACCAGATCTGCGACCATGAACATATATTTAATGGCTTCAAACCAAAAGGGTTTGAACGTAGAAATTGAAGGGTAAAGAATAAAGGTAATAGAAACCTCATTATAAACCAAGACGAAGAAGACATAGACAATACATCTAATGTATGAAGACGAATGAACTTCTTTGTTTTGTTCAATGTAACATCCCTTTACCTGAATGCAATTCCATTTTCCTGCTCGGAACAACCTGAAGAACACCTGGTTGTTTTGCAATCTGGGCGACCTGGTCTGGTGTAAGCTTAGCGGAGAATCCACTTGCAGCGGTGTGGTAACTGTAAATCATAGCCTTCTTCGCTGCCTCCTCACTCCCAAGAACAGCAGCTAGGATTTGAATGTGATAAGCCTCGGGCTCCTCCTTGTTTTGGGGCTGTTCGGTGTATATGATATGAACCGCTGTTTGGTCCGCCATTGCGATCTCACAAATGGTAATCGGAATCAAGATCACTGAAGCCAAGAGAAAGACAAGGTTTTTTCTATGCCTCATAATTTTCGTTCCTCGTAAACATACTTGATTGCTATCATGTCGTTAAATTTTAGTTAATGATCTTATTGTGTTCTTCATTTTAGGAAATTTCAACATTTTATTCGGTTTGGTTTGTTTGTATTGGCTATCTTTAATGTGACATTTGTATCTCTCAATCTATTCTTAGACTATGGTATAGTTGATTACAATTGACTATACTATTTATATATTTTTTCTTAAAAAAAATTATAAAAGAAAGAGTAATTAGCGGCAAAATCCATTTATCTTTACATTTTTATATACTTGATCCTCAGTTTTTTTTTCGGTGGTGAATACCTCTCAATCCAAGATTCAGTTATCAAATCTAAAATTTCCGTTTGTTGTGGCTATTAACTTCCGACGAGAATTGTAATGCCTCAAATTTTTTAATAAGGATTAAAATCTTAATAAAAATAAATAAATAAAAATTCATTACTCATGATGTGATTGCTTAAAAAAAAATGGGAGAAATATTCACATTGTTATAAGAATGATTACAATATATATATTCTATTGACTCTATAAAATATTATTATTAAATAAAAATAAACAAATAAAATAAGAATGAATACAATATATATATAATTCCCATTATGATTAGTAAACATGACACTGATGTTCTTAGTATTATTCATTTCTTCTTTATTGTATGGTGGTCAAGGGTACGTATTTCCTTGCTTTAATGTTTATGAAGTTGGGTAGCAAATGTGTTTGTTTTTTGGTCCTTCTTTATGAAGTGTGGACGTTGCTATCATTCTTCTTATCTCAGCTTCTTTGATACATGTTCGCCGCTTTAATATAACTGAGCTTCATCTTTTTTTTTTTTTTTCTTTCGATCAATAACATTTCATGCTTTTACTTGAAATAGGTTTTCGAACACGAATCTTTGGGCCTGCTTGTATACTCTTTATAAATGGGTTTCTCTACAACTGAACCTTTGGATTTTTTCTATTACATCCACTGTTTGGACCTCTAAATTGGGCGTCAGGCCTTTGCTCCCTAATTCCATCATTATTGTTATTTTTACTCCCAACAACTACTGAATGAATTCCTTTCCAAAAAAAAAAAATACTAAATGAATAACAGAGTTGCAATAGTATTACTAGTACAGTATATAATGTATATTTTAACAAAAACAACTCACTTAAATTGATACTAGAGTGTCTGATAATGGTAATTATTAATTACGATTACTATTATTGACAAGACTATATCCACACATATTTTAGTAATAAAAAAAAGTGCTTAAAAGTAGATCGGCACGAAGCATGGTATGACATAGGCCGTGTCTATAGATCGTGTTGGGCTTACAGGAGTGGCAGCCCGTTCTGTGCTCGAATTAGAGCAGCCCAGCCACCAGCAAAGTACAAAGCACCAGTTTTGTCAGTATATACAGAAAAGGCAGATCCCATCAGACATATTGGGAAGTTCGAGGACCAGATGGAATTGCTCGGAGTAAGTGACGATTATCGGTGTAGAGTTTTCCTGACTACCTTGACGGATACTGCCCAGGAATGGTATTGGAAGTTTAAGCCAAACTCCATTACCTCTTGGGAAGCATTCAGAAAGGAGTTTTGTAGACAATTCAGCTCTGCCCGGACTCCACCAGTTTATGCCAACCACTTGGTAGATATCAAACAAGGAAAACATGAGTCTCTAAAGAACTATATACAGAGATTCATGAGAGAAGCCAATAGAGCAACTGCTGTAGGAGACAAGGGGAATATGGTTGCCATATCTGCTGGGATAACTTATCGGAGCCCTTTGTGGGACAGTATACATAGAAATCAAATTTCAACACTTCAACAATTTCTTGACCGGGCGGACAAGTATATGAAATTGGATGATACAATAGAGAAAGAGGAGAATGGCGTAAACAATCCGGGCGGATCAAGTGACTCTGGTGGAAGGAAACGTGGAAATAACGGGTCTGACCACCATGAGGAAAAGAAAGCAAAGTTGAATTCAAATGAAAGGCCAACCAAGTATGAGCCTCAATTCACTAACTACACCACTCTCTCGACCAGTCGGGCGGAGATATATCTTGCTAGTCATGAAGAGGTTCCCTACAAGAAACCTCCACCCATCAAGAAAGGGATGAGGAAGAGAGATATGAATAAGTTTTGTCATTTCCATGGAGATTATGGTCATGACACAAATGAATGCAATCACCTCAAGGACGAGATAGAATTTCTTTCTACAGTCGAGCAAGTTGAGGAAGTATCGGGCAGAGACACCCCAAGGAGAAGGAGGCAGCAGCAATCCTGCTTTCAGACGACAAAGATCTCCACCCTTGCAGCCCGGACCTGTGGACTTTACCTTAGACACTATATGTGGAGGTCCACACTTGGCTGAGGAAAGCAACGAAGCAAAGGAGAAGTATGCTGAGCGGGAGTGCTAGGATCAGAAACCACTGGAGTGGCGAGCATCGAAGGATATATTATTTCTAAATACCACTTTCAGAGTGGTAGCTTGATTTCGAGTTGTTAGACTTGTTATTTAAGTTTGGTTTATGAGCTGGTTATTTGCTAACCACTCATTTTATTTTTGAACAATTTTGGTTGTTTAAGACTCGTTATTAGACATGTTTTGCCCTTTTTAATTTACGAGTAATAAAAGAGACTACGCGCAGCGTGGTCGATTCTTGCTACAAATATGCATGTGTATTAGTTATCCGAGCAGTGTTCAACTGGTCAGTAAAATCAGACAGTGTTCAACTGCTCGAATATTTTCCATATATTCTATGTGTTTCACGAGTAATTAACTGCTTGAACAGATTCGGTCAGGTAGCAAGTGACTAAGGATCTTTCAACCCTCGATCACCTGGGGGGGGGGGGGCACATGGGGTATACTGGTACATAATTTAACACAAGCAATAAGAGCACGAGTTAGTATATTTGTTTTTAGGCTGACTTGTAAATTTTCGAAGTCCAAAAAGGCCTTTAAGCTAACTTATTTGACAAAGCTTAAGTAACTTGGAATTTTTAAAAAAAAATTTCAAGTCAGGAGAGATATTCGTGTGAGAATAAACATGCTCATAAAATATTAGAGCAATAAGAGTGTGAG
Organism: Humulus lupulus; assembly: GCF_963169125.1. Classification (NCBI taxonomy): domain Eukaryota; kingdom Viridiplantae; phylum Streptophyta; class Magnoliopsida; order Rosales; family Cannabaceae; genus Humulus; species Humulus lupulus. The sequence goes on along the minus strand of NC_084800.1, from coordinate 43,754,586 downwards.
AAAGTATATGGACTTATGAAATGTATAAAATTTCTAAGTTAGAAAACTAAGTACTCATGCGAAAATATAAGGCATACATCAGAGTGACTTTACTATTCACAAAAAACTTAAAACTTTTTAAGTCTAAAAAGACTTAGAATGTTTTAAGTTAACAAAGAAAAGTAAAGTATAAATGCCAACAGCTCGGTTGTACGAGAAAAATATCAAAGCTGCTAAGCAACAATTGTCTTCACAACAAAAAAGAGTAAACTACTGGCAAGGTACAAAGTTTAGCTGATCAGGTGCAACGTTTTCCTGGTCGGGAGGGATACAACTTCCCTGGTCAGCTGAGCATGTATCACTGGTCGAGTAGGAAACTCTATTGTTGAGCGTGACTAACATCGCTGAGTCCCTGGAGTGAATCAAAAAAATGCATGCAAAGTAAATACTACATAGTGAAAAAATGTCCTTGAGAAGAGAAGTCAATTTTTCACCAAGATTGATTGAGAGAAATCAATCTCTCGAAATAATTATGGGAGATTCGAGCAAGGTGTCTTGATGGTTTTTGGTAGGGAAAGTTTTAGGCATAGGATTAAATGGCTATGCCATGTGCCCAAGAAAATGCCTAAAAGTGCCTAAAAAGTGCTTGAAGTGTTTAAAGAGGGTGAAGTCCGAGTGGCCCGTGTGGTGTTTGAGCGGACACCTTGGGCTGGCCGATCGGGTGCCATGCTTGTCCGAGCGGATGGCCAGCGTCCGAGCAGCTTGGTCCGAAGTCTGCGTCTGGGGTCCGAAGAGTCGTGTGGTGTCCGAGGAGCCAAGCTTCACGCCTGGTTCGAGGGTTTGTGTCTGGGCAGCTGCTACCGAGGAGCTGATGCGCGTGAGTCCAAGCATCATGTAGAGGGGCCGAGTGTAACATGCCGGCCTTGATGGCATGTTACAAGCTAGGATGGCGCTCGGTCAGATGCGCACGCGAGGGTGCAGGCTGGTGAGCATGTTGATGCCTAGTTTGTACGGCAGTGGCATTTTCGTAAATATCTTCAATATTGCCCGGAAATGGACGGGAATTGGTAGGTTCCGCATTGAAGGGTCAATGAACGCAATGGTATGATTGGATTTGGGAGATTCGGAGAATTGGCGAGCTGGAAGCCAAATATGTCTCCCAAGCAAAAATCATATATGATCCTGGTAGAAGGCTAAAAGCTCAAAAGGCTCTTTGTAGGGGGAGCACCTGGTGTCAACTCTCCACCACCCCCTGGCACAGGTGCGTAGAGTGAGCTACTACTAGTTGGGAGGACTAGTAGGGCGGGCATATGAGGACCACGAGGGGACTCATATGTCTCCATGAGTAGAAGTACTCATGGACTTACCGGGCCGCTCCGGTAGTGTTGTGAAGTGTGCTGCCAGAGGTTTAAGGGTACGGTTCCCTTAGCTTGCCGAGATGCCGCTTGCATGGAACGTTGCCCAAACCTTCGAGAGATGTCATGGTGCGCCATGGCCACGAATCTCGACACGAGATGGCACGAGAAGCCATTCGTGGGACTTGTTAGCATGCAAGCATTGGAGGGTGCACTATGCTTGAGTAGGACAGAGGTCTAGTGTGTGCTACTAGTTTGGCAGCCAGTCTTGAGGGCCTGCCAACATGCACAATGGTATGGTGCCTTAAGGATTTGACCATGGACATATGGGAGTCCTTGGTCTGTGACGCGAGCTAATCAGATAGTATCGAATGGGACATGATGGGAGGTGTTGGCACGTCATCTTGGTGTTGGCTCTTAGCCACACATGCTACCTTGACTTGCGAATGTCTGGGTGGGCATCGGTGTTGGGATTTTCCTTGCCATAGTGAGAAGCTATGGACAGTGTGAGTGTCTTGGCTAGATAGCCTTGATGCATGATTGCACTCATAGATGCTGAAGAGCATGACTCGGTAAGAGTTGTTCGAGAGACGGAAGTGTGCAGAAGCACACGGTCGCGCAAAAAATGTGCCCATTGTTATTCGAATGCTTGGAAGGCTGACCTTGGCTCAGAGGAGTCAAGGTGCCGCACGGGCATTTCCGCTGTCAAAATGTCAGCCCGTGACACTAAGCGGATGTTGTGCCTACCGAGGAGAGCAGCAGGTGCGCTTGACCGAGCGGCTGGGCAGGGGTGCGTCTCTTGTGTCCGATCGGTGTAGCTGGTCTCGAGGGGCAATTGCATGATGCACGTCCGAGTAGGCGTGTCCTCCGAGCAGTTAGCCGAAGCATCCGAGCCTGGGTCACATCCGGTCGAACTAGGATAAGCATCCGAGCATCCTTAGACATATCTGCACATGTAAAGTACAAAGAGCAAGGGCCAATCGGCCATACCCCATGTCCCATACCCAAACCTCACCATAAACCTTAAGCCAAAAACAAAGCCTAAATTCCATCTAGCACAAACACCATTTCTCATCCAAAACACATACTACAACAAGACCAAGATCAAAAAATAGAATTTGAAGAAATCACAAGACAAGTTTAGTCGTGGGAGTTTACGTGAAAGTTATCAACTGGATAGGAGCTTTTGGATGACCTCGAGAACATTTTGCTAGAAGAAAAGTTTATCATACGAGAAAATCGTATAATAAACTTGGGGGGCAAATGTTATCCCCAAAAATTGGAGATTGATGACGTGGCGATAGAGGTGACAAGTGGCAGTACATGGTCCGTAAACGACACATGTCAATAAATATATTGGCTCCTCAGAGTTGTGATAAAGTGACCTGGTAGACTAATGAAGTGTCATGACCGACCAGGCATGACCTTGTCCGACCAGTCACGTGTTTGTCTGCCCAGGCATGACCTTGTCTGCCTAGGAGTGACCTTGTTTGCCCAGGCATGACTTTGTTCGACCAGGCAAGAACTTGGCCGATCGGTCATGATCATGTCCGACCAGTCAAGTGCATGTCTAGCCAGCTAACTGCATGTCTTCCCTGTCAAGTGCATGTCTGCCCAGTGAAGGTGTGTTTGACCAACTTGAAGGAGATATGGGTCGACCAGATAGAGGGGGACTATGTCAAGATTCCCAGAAACGACTTCAACAAGAATCGGTCTTGGCATACACGGGAATCTCTCATTTATCCCACGATTATAGTATATTGTTACGTTTTGAATATTAATGTAATTTAAATATAATGGGAATAATAAAATATCCCGATGGTGGGGGGATATCATCTGTACGATCCTAAGCCTATAAATACAAGGCTTATGGCATCAGAAAGGAGATTCGACTTTTTTGACTTGGGACTTCTGATCTGAATTTTCTAGAGAGAGAAAGTGCTTGTAGTTGAAGGGTTCTTGTATTCTTTTAATCTGTACTGAAGAAACTCAGTTGACTCAAGTTTATCTGATCTTGAGTACAAATCTATAATCACAACTCTAAGTGGATTAGGCTATTACTAACATATTGGGGTTGAACCACTATAAAAATTACGTGTGTTATTTACTTTCTTTTCAAAACTGTCTGTGTCGTTTTATTTCTCTTGAAGGCTTTATCGTTTTTGACGTTCTCACGTCGTTGGCCAAAAACGCGGTCAACACCCATTTATCTTTACATTTTTATACACTTAACCCCCAGTTCTTTTTTTTTCAGCGGTGAAACCTCCCAATCCAAGATTCAGTTATCAAATCTAAGATCTCCGTTTGTTGTGGCTGTTAACTGCCGACAAGTATTGTAATGCCTCAAATTTCCTAATAAGGTTTAAGACCTTGATTAGGAGGCCGAGAGGGCCATAATTAATTTATTGTGTTATTAAATGATAATATGCATGCTTAGGTGTATTAAATATGCATGTGAACCCATTTATGAGTAATTGGGTGATTTTCATTTTTTGGCCATTTCGGGCATATTTGGCATATATGTGATATGTGTGTGGTGCTTTATTATTGTTTGGTTATGTTAGGGTTACTCAGCACAAGACGATCCTAGGAGATAAGATAGTGGGAAAGTCACAACGAGATTTATTCTTGACTTGGAGTGAGTCAAGGGTTATTTAGAGCATTACCAGGTTATTGGGTAATGGGAATTAATATTTGGTGATAAATTGGGAGTTAGTAAGATCAGGGGGAAATTTTGGAGGTTTTGACTATTTTGCACCAGGGAGTGTTTTCGGGACCCCGAGTGTTAGGATTTGGTTGAGGCTACTTAAGCTTGAAGTAACCTTTTAAGAAATAAAAAGAACGTTGTGTACGTTCTCTTTCCCTCAAAGTACCATTTTCGTCTCTCGATCGCATTTTCGAAGGTAACTTGAGTTCTAGGACTCGGATTCAAGCGAGGATCGAGGCATAGCGATCCTAGGGAAGATTAGAAGCTTATTAGCCGAAGGGTTTAGATGGAAACAATTCAATTGGAGGTAATTCAAGTTTTAAGTTTTTAAAGTTTTTAAGCTTGAATTGGACTTTGTGTTTTGATGAGTTTTTGATTGAATTGAAGCTTGGGTTTTATGGGTTTTGGATCATGGGGATGTTTGGGGAACTTTGATTTTTGAGTTTGGGGATGTTTGGATATTTTTTTGGGAGGTTTTAAAAGGTTGGAAACGGGGAAAAATGGCTGGTCCGAGGTTAGGCCGCAGCCCTGTTCTTGGGCGTCGCGGCCCGGGCTCGAAGAAGCAGGTGGAAGACTTTGGGGGCCGCGGCCTTGGGTATAGGGCACCGCAGCGCTTGCCCTTGTTGGTTCTGTTTTGGCTGGGGGCCACGGCTCAGGGAGTTGGGGCCACGACGCTTGAGGGTATTTAAGACCGAAATGATGTTATAAGCTTGGGAACTCAAACCTTAGTTGTTGGGATCATTCCTACTACCCGGATTGGTGGGGTTTGATGTCTCAGAGGCTAGGTCTTGGTTCCGGGATTAGTTTTAGAACTTGAACTCATTGGATCACCATTTGTGGTTGTGACTAGGTTATCACTAAAGGCTTGGAATTGGGATCGTGCTTATGGCTCGTTTATTGGTAACCTGTGCTTGGACCAAAGGTAAGAAAACTGCACCCCATATGTGACATGCATGGTTATTCTTGATGCATGTTGGATGTTTAAATGTGAATATTGATAGCATATTGAATGCTTAGCAATCTTGCTCATGTGGATATGGTTATTATTGAGGTATGCTGGATGATTAAGTGTGATGCATGTGATGCATGAGAAACATATGATTAGAGCATGCCATGAATATTGACTATGAGACTGATCAGAGCTTGAGTCTCTGTGTTTGTGCATGATCATAATTGTGCTAGCAACTGTTAAGTAAGCATGCTGAATGCCCTACGTTTGAATATTCGACATATGACATATGCTTGGTAGCATTGCTTACTTGTGCATGGCACTGACTAATTAGTCAGAATTGACAAAGGTGTCAGTATCAATTGTGAAGTTGTGACTCATTAGTCAAGTTCGGCAGTGGTACTGGGCACTGGTCACATAGTGCTGACTCATAAGTCAGGAACGACCTTAGTGTATTCAACGCAAGCCAACAAAGATTATATCTAATCGACATCTGCATTAGATGACTCAACAAGAGCATTAATGTTGGACCGACCTCAAGTTCGATGAAAACTAAAAGCGCTTGTGTGACTTACCCATCAGTCACTCATCTGTTTAAGCTAGTGTCTACCCATCAGTCACTCATTTGTTTAACCTAGTGACTACCCATCAGTCACTCAGTATGGTTAACAGAACCTCAAAGTGATATTCACTCTTCTATTCAGGGCTATAAGCTTTGTATGATCATTCTGATCATTATTTGCATGGCTTTGGGTACTGAGCCCCGTAGTGACTTGCTTGTCGGTCACTCAGTATGGTTTACCAAAATCTCAAGTGTTAAATCACTTATCTGATTAGGATTGACTTAATAGTCATCCAATTAGGAGGGCATGATTTCTTATCCTTGATTCCCCAGTATTATCTGAGTTTATTTGCATGCTTGAATAGAGCTATGTTTGCTAGGCATGCCAGATATGATTTGATATCATGATATGACTGTTCATGAGCATATTGAGTTTTCTTGCTGGGCTTCGGCTCACGGGTGTTATGTGGTGCAAGTAAAGGCAAAAGAAAGCTGGACCATCCTTGAGTTGGAGAGCTTAGGTGACAATGTGTACATATGCTGCTGCTCGACCGCCACGGTCGAGGTTTGAAGGAGAGGAACTAGGGTTAAACCCTGTTTTGCCGCTTAGATCGGGTGATTGTAAATATTTTCTTGTAATAGACTTTAAAATTATATTTTTGGGATCCCAATGTATACAGTAAAAGTTTTAGTGAAACGTTATATCTTAACCAAAATTTTTAATCCATAAACCGCTATTCATACTTAGTTACCCGATTTTGGTCAAATGACTCGATTAGCGAGTTTAATACTGTTTGCAAGGCACACCGTAACGACCCCTGGAGTTTAGGGCGTTACAATTTGGTATCAAAGCCTGTCAAGGTTTATGGGTTCCTAAAGAAAAGCTGGGCATGTACACTCGTCAATGAAGATAGCTTCACTCAAGGAATGGTAACTATTTCTGTAGTTATGCGCTTAACTACTTAAATAGAATGTAAATGCTTTACCTGCACATTGTATTAGGGAGCATGAGATTCTGATAGAGCCTGGCTCTTGACTAATGATTATATTCTCTGTGAATATATATATACATATGAATGTGATCATATGATTACCTGCTCCATGAATAAATAATTGTAATATTCGCATACTGGAGTTGGAGGCATGGTGTGAATGTTTGAAGAGCAGGGATTATGATTGATGTATGAATGTCGTGGGCATGTTTTTAGCACTGCAAGTGGTTTGAGATTGTGGTGTGGTAAGATTGATCCCGTGGGGAAAACTCTTGATATGCTCATCATGATTAATGGGTCAAGTTATTGACTACAGATTCAAACAGCAGGTTTATAGCCAAGGCATATAGTGAGGCCTGGTGGTGGTTATACAGAGGCTGGGAATTACAGCCAGGGTATCAGTTCTTCATCTGCTCCTATGAATTTTCAGCAGGTATTCACAGATTTGCAATCAAGATTGCAGAGGCACGAGGAAGATATTAGGTGTCTAAAGCAACAGCGGAACCTGTCGGGAAACACTTCTTCCTTGATTATGCCAGGAGTGGCATCAACTTTGGCTCAGCCTAGGGTTGAGAATAGATGGGAATTTCTCTGTGGAAAATTCCAGGAGTATTACCCTCCAGTTTTCGATGGAGGTCTAGATCCATTTAGAGCTGAGCAATGGATGGGTATGATCAGTTCCATTCTTGATAGTATGGGACTGGTGAGTCACGATAGGGTGATCTGTGCTACATGTGTACTGCGGGATGATGCCATGACATGGTGGGAAGTAGTATCCCAGACACGAGACATAGCTGTGATGGACTGGAAAGAGTTTAGGCAGCTGTTCAATGAAAGATATTATTGTGATACAGGTAAGACTGCTAAGATGAATGAGTTTGTGAACTCGTTCAGGGAAAGGCATCAGTAACCGAGTATGTTAACAGATTTGATGGGTTGGCCAAATTCGCTTTAGACATGGTACCCACAGATGTAGCTCGGAAGGAAGGGTTTGTTCAAGGATTGAATCTTGGAATAGCTCAGGGCATTAGGGTTGCCCCAGTGCATGAAGTCTCTACCTATGCTCAGGTGGTTGAGAAGGCTCTTGCTGTTGAGAGCATAAGAAATGAGAAGAATAGTGCTAGGGAGCACAGAGTTCAGATAGTGGTATCTCCACTTATTGGAGCAAGCATGAAGAAAAGATGGAAGACTTATCCAACATGCACTCGGTGCAAGAGGCGTCATCTGGGAGAATGCCAAGCAAAGACATGTTTTGCATGTGATATGGTTGGGCATATCATGAAGAATTTCCCCAAGGCTAAGAGAGGATGAGCAAAAGGGGATTATGACGCCCCACGTCACTATGGCTGCTTTCTGGAATGACGACTGGCCCTACAAACCAACATGAGTCTTTTCAGCGTGCTTTGTCCTCACTCACATGCTTCCTAGGAAAACTTCCCAGGAGGTCACCCATCCCTAGATTATCCCAGGTCAAGCACGCTTAACTTTGGAGTTCTCAAGTGATGGGCTACCGAAAAAAAGATGCATCTTGTTGATATAGGTAGTGTTAGGAAAATATTGTTTTGCTTCAATGGGAATGATTATAATATTACAACTCCAAGCAATAATATTACAAATAAAATAGATTGATTAAATAAGGTTACAACTCTATAACTGAAAATACAAATAAACAAAGAAAAGGAAGAAGATGATGATGAAGAAGGGAATAATGAGAATAAAACTCTAAGCAAAATATTACAAGTAAAATAAAGTGTTTAGACCAAATGAAAAGATTACAACTCTTAAACAAAATATACAAGTAAATAGAACAAGAGAATAAGAAGAAAAGCAATAGAATAAAAAGAAGAATAGAAGCACAATCAAACTCTCACTTACACAACCTAAGTGAAGAGGATTGGGGATCACCAACTTGAACAAGGTTTAAAACCTTTGTCCAAAAGCTTATTTCCCCCTAACTCAAGCACTAAGGGATCTCTCTCAGATATTGGAAAAGCTTTCTGGAATTATTAAGCCTCAAGGTGTTTCTAGCCAAGTGCTCTAGTGGATAGAAAATGTTGTGTCTTACAAGTGAGTTATAGGCTCCTATTTATAGAGTTTAGAGACACTCTTTGAATTTCAAATTCCACCCACCCACATGGTTGTTACCAATGTTTAATTGGATTAATATGGAATTAAAAAAGAGATTTGGGAGTTATTTGGGTTTTTTGAGCCGTTCAACAAATATTGAAAAAACTGAAAATTGGTTAGTTTTTTGGCCTGTGGCCACGGCCAAAGACAATGGTGGCCGCGACCACTGGTCTCTGTCCCATAGGCCGCGGCCACTGAATGTTGGTGGCCGCGGCCACTGACCAATTTCAACACAAAAAATTGTGCTGTTTTTCCAAACAGTTCCAAACCCTCCCAAATGATTTTGTAACTCCCAAAACACATTATTGGGGTTAAAATCATATCTCTAACAGCCATATCACATATGGCTTTATGAAATTCATCTCAATATTGCATAACAACAATTTTACACAATAAAGGGTAATATTTGGAAGTTACAAATTTGTAACACCAAATATGTTACATTATTTGGATATATCTCATATATCTAAATATTGTAACTCTCTATTATATGTTACAATATGTGACACACTTTGTCACATTTATTTACTCTAAAACATTATATTATAATAAAATATAATTTTACATTAGATTATAAAATAATATAACATTCCCTCACAAGATTAAATAGTTATCTATTGTAACACTTATTTAATCAATCATTATATTTTGAAATATAACATATCCCCCACTTGATTAAATAAGAACTCTCTCTTATAGGAGTCATTGCATTAGTGCATAAAGTTAAGTGTTTTTCATCTTGAACTTTACTATAGTGTAATTATCACAAAATTTGTCGAAAATTAGGTTGCACTAGGCATTGAACAATCTTTTCATGATGACAAATCAGTGATAACACACACACCTTTGCGATGTTCACTTGAGACCTCTATGTCTCGCTTTGCACCGTTAATTGCCATGTGCACTTTCCATTCATGGACGTTCTTCAGAATACCCCCAATTCTCATGGGAGGTGGCACCACCCTTAGGTCCATATAGGTAGAATTCTTACAATATTTTGTTACCAAATATACTTGTCTTTACAAGACTGAACTCTATTAAAAGACCTTTCGGTTTTAACCCTCCATTTGGTAACACACAAGTACTCAATATCTCAGATGAGACTTGTTTTGAGTACAACTAATATTCACTTGATTGACTTGTTATTACCTATTGAACCTAACACTAGTTGAATAACCAGTGTTAAGATAGGTTACCATCAATCGTGAATCTCTTTAGGAAGTTTAAGTCCCATCCCTCGAGATGATGCAGCCACTAAATCCCTCGTTAGTGGCTTAGTGAAAGGAACCGCCAGATTTTCACTTGTTCTCACATAGGATATTGAGATGACTCCTCTTTGAATCAATTCTCTCACATATCCATGTCTTAGACTGATATGTCTAGACTTCCCATTATACACTCCGCTGTATGCTCTATCCAATGTCGCTTGGCTATCACAATGTATCGATATAGTAGATACATTATCTTTGATTAGGGGAATCTCTATCAACAGATCCCTTAACCATTCGGCCTCTTTGCCTGTAGCAGCTAGAGCTATGAACTCTGCTTCCATAGTGGAATGAGATATACAGGTTTGTTTCTTGGAACCCCAAGAAATTGCACCTCCACCAAGTGTAAATACCCAACCAGTTGTGGACAAGTTGTCCCCAAGATTGGATATCCAACTTGCATCTGTATATCCTTCTAATATCGAAGGAAATTTGGAGTAGTGAAGACTTAGTCCTTTGGTTTTCTTGAGATAACCTAGGACTCTTCCAATTTCCTTACAGTGATCCACACTTGGATTACTTGTAAACCTACTAAGTTTACTTACCGCAAATGCTATATCAGGTCTAGTACACTGTGCAGCGTACATTAGACTCCCTATAGCACTAGCGTACTCCAATTGAGCCACCGCTCTTCCTTCATTCTTCTCTAGTTTTACACTATGATCGAGTGGAGTATTGGCATCTTTAACCTTGAGATGGTTAAATTTGTTCAATACTTTCTCAACATAGTGGGCTTGCCCTAATGCAAAACCCCCACTATGTTTCTTCACTTTGATACCGAGTATGGTATCAACTTCTCCAAGATCTTTCATCTTGAAGGTTGATGATAGAAACCTCTTCGTTTCTTCTATCCCTTTCATGCTATTACTTAGAATAAGCATGTCATCCACATATAAGCAAACAATGATCACATATCCCTTACAAGTTTTAGAATACAAACACTTGTCTCCATTGTTATGTCTAAATCCATTAGACATGATGGCTCGATCAAATTTCTCATGCCATTGCTTAGGAGCTTGTTTCAATCCATATAAGGATTTTACAAGTCTACAAACTTTATTTTCATATTTTGGTAGGACAAACCCTTCGGGTTGTTCCACATAGACCTCCTCATTAAGGTCACCATTAAGGAATGTTGTTTTGACATCCATTTGATGAACATACAAGTTGTGTATAGAAGCTAAAGCGAACAAAATTCTTATAGAAGTTGTTCTTGCAACAGGAGCGTAGGTATCGAAATAATCGATACCCTCTTTCTGCCTACACCCTTTAGCTACTAATCTAGCTTTAAAGGTTTGGATAGTGCCGTCAGTGTGGTATTTTCTCCTAAATACCCACTTACACCCAATTGGCTTAGACCCCGGTGGGAGGTCTAACAATTCCCAAGTGTTATTGGAAAGAATGGAATCCATCTAATCATTGATGGCTTCTTTCCAAAATGCACTATCTCTCGATTGCATAGCTTCTCTATAAGTCTTAGGATCATCCTCAACGAGAAGTACAATAGGAATTTTCCTAATAACTTCCTCTCTATTTCCTTCTACCATGTAGAATGAAATTCGTTGAGAATCTATCTCATCCACTACTAGACTTTTATGATTTTTAAGCCTTTGACTTCTTCTAGGTTCAAAGGGTTGCTTTACATCATTTTGAGAATTCTCCTCTTGAGAATCAACTTTGGATGTAGAAGCTTGAGAATTGTTCTCATATAACAAATTCTCCTTTAGAGATGTTGAAGCTTGAGAATTGTTGTCACATAACATATTCTCAAAGAATTTAACTTCTCTAGATTCAATCATAATATTAGACTCTAAGTCTAATAGCCTATAAGCTTTACTATTGTTGGCATAACCAACAAAAGCACACTTTATGGCTCTTGAACCTAACTTTGTTCTATTAGGTTCGTTTTTCTTGCAATATGCAAGACACCCCCACACTTTGAAGTACCCTATGTTGGGTTTTCTTCCTTTCCATAACTCATATGGAGATATCTCATTTTTATTCATCGGTATTCGATTAAGAATGTGACAAGCGGTTAAAAGCGCTTCACCCCATAAGTTGAAGTTCAACTTATAAAACACCAACATAGAATTTATCATCTCTAGATAAGTCCTATTTTCCTTTCGGCAACACCATTGTGTTGTGGAGTATAAGGTGCAGTGCACTCATGAATTATACCATTTTCTTCACAAAATGTATTGAATTCATTAGAGAAGTATTCTCCTCCTCTATCACTTCTTAGCACCTTAATCTTTTTATTTAGTTGATTTTCAACTTCTAACTTATATAATTTAAAAGCATCAAAAGTTTCATCTTTATGCTTTAAAAGAAACACATAGGTATATCTACTAAAATCATCTATAAAAGTAAGAAAATACATTTCACCACCTCTAGTTAAAACACAATTTAATTCACAAAGATCACTATAGATTAAATCTAGTAAATTAGATGATCTTTCTACACTAGGAAATGATTTCTTAATCATTTTCGCCTTAACACATGTTTCACATTTACCATAGTTTTTAATATTGCATGCAATCATACCACATTTTACTACTCTTTTCATGGTAGAAAAACCTATGTGCGATAGTCTAAGATGCCACAAAAATAAGGAATCATACTCAACAATATAGGCAGAATCAACATTTTTATTGATAACATTGAAAGTTACATCATTGGTGCACAGTTTAACCATAACCTCACAAGAGTACCCCTTTCCCAAAAATACATTTGATTTGGTAATTATAAGTTTACTGGACTCAAAAACGGCTTTAATACTGGGCTTTCCAAGCAAATCACCATTTACCAAGTTTCTACTCATTTCGGGAACATAAAGCACATTCACTAATGTAAATTTCTTGTCGGAGGTGAAGTAGACATCAATAGTACCTTTGCCAAGTACCTTGGATTTGCCCTCATTGCCCATTTGTATCTCATGGTTGCCCTTTGACTCTTCAAAGGTCTTGAACAATGATTTGTCATAGGTGACATGGACGGTGGCACATGTATCATACCACCACCCTTTCACCTTGCCTTGGACCGCATTCACCTCACTAAGGGTAGGAACTTTGTTTTCCTCTTGAGTTGCATTCACCTTAGGTCATTGTTGGTCTTTTCTATGCCTACACTCTCTAGCATAGTGACCCTTTTTCCCACACACAAAGCAAGGACCTTTCTCGCCCTTAAACTTGTTTGGGTTGGTTTTTGTTCCCAAAGGTTTCTCATTACCCTTTTTCCCTTTGTTTTTGGGATGTTTTGGTTGTGACACCGCATTTGCTTTGGAAGTCTCTCCATTAGACCCCTCCACAAGTTTATCTCTACATATCGATTCATCTTTGATTCGAATATGCTTTTGGATCTCCTCCAGAGAATAATCCTCATTTTTATAAAGGATTCTTTTCCTATAGCTCTTCCAAGTTGGTGGTAATTTAGCCACAATAGCACCAACTTGAAAGACCTCGGGAGGCTCAATCTTTAACACTTTCAATTTATTAACAATAATTTGCAATTCATGTATTTGAGGAAGAATAGGTTTATCACCAAAAAATTTGAAATCAAAGTATTGAGATATCAAAAAATTTTGGTACCTTCCTCTTCCGCCTTGAACTTTTTCTCAAATGCATCCCAAATCTCCTTAGCCGATTTGGTCTCGGTGTAGAGGTCATAAAGCCTATCGGATAAGGTGTTGAGGATATGACCCCTGCAAAGAAGATTGTCCTCCTCCCTTTTCCTTCTCTTCTCCACCTCCTTGGGAGTGTCTTTGTCGGATGGCTCGGCTAGAGGAACCAAGGAAGACTCAAGGATGTAGGCAATTTTGAGAGTGGTTAAAAGAAACCTTCCCTTGTCTTGCCACCTAGTAAAATTGGATCCATCAAACCTATCCAATCTCACTAGGTATTGGTTCATGATCTTGATTGTCTCCCCTTCCATTGAAACAAAAAGAGCTAAGCTTTTGAATGTTAGGAAAATATTGTTTTGCTTCAATGGGAATGATAATAATATTACAACTCTAAGCAATAATATTACAAAAAAAATAGATTGATTAAATAAGGTTACAACTCTATAACTGAAAATTACAAATAAACAAAGAAAAGGAAGAAGATGATGATGAAGAAGAGAATAGTGAGAATACAACTCTAAGCAAAATATTACAAGTAAAATAAAGTGTTTAGACCAAATGAAAAGATTACAACTCTTAAACAAAATATACAAGTAAATAGAACAAGAGAATAAGAAGAAAAGCAATAGAATAAAAAGAAGAACAGAAACACAATCAAACTCTCACTTACACAACCTAGGATTGGGGATCACCAACTTAAACAAGGTTTAAAACCTTTGTCCAAAAGCTTATTTCCCCCTAACTCAAGCACTAAGGGATCTCTCTCAGATATTGGAAAAGCTTTCTGGAATTACCAAGCCTCAAGGTGTTTCTAGCCAAGTGTTTTAGTGGATAGAAAATGTTGTGTCTTACAAGTGAGCTATAGGCTCCTATTTATAGAGTTTAGAGACAGCATTTGAATTTCAAATTCCAACAACCCCCATGGCTGTTACCAATGTTTAATTGGATTAATATGGAATTAAAAAAGAGATTTGGGAGTTATTTGGGTTTTTTGAGCCGTTCAACAAATATTGAAAAAAATTGAAAATTGGTTAGTTTTTTGGCCTGTGGCCGCGGCCACTGGTCTCTGTCCCACAGGCCGCGGCCACTGAATGTTGGTGGCCACGGCCACTGACCAATTTCAGCACAAAAAATTGTGCTGTTTTTCCAAACGGTTCCAAACCCTCCCAAATGATTTTGTAACTCCCAAAACACATTATTGGGGTTAAAATCATATCTCTAACATCCATATCACATATGGCTTTATGAAATTCATCTCAATATTGTGTAACAACAATTTTACACAATAAAAAGTAATATTTGGAAGTTACAAATTTATAACACCAAATATGTTACATTATTTGGATATATCTCATATATCTAAATATTGTAACTCTCTATTATATGTTACAATATGTGACACACTTTGTCACATTTATTTAATCTAAAACATTATATTATAATATAATATAATTTTACATTATATTATAAAATAATATAATAGGTAGTACCATCAACCCATTTAAGCCCTCTTCAACTGTGTAGTCCCATACCTACACAGTCTTAGAATCATCACACTTGACCTTCCCAAGGCGGTGTGGGATTGCACTGCTTACCCGGTCTTTCCCCTTACGGATCACGGGATTATGACTGTCACAGGGATGGACATCTTGACTCCAGCTTGAGTGTTTATTCCAAGGCAGTCAGAGTTTGAGACTGAGACTAGTTCCTCAGGGGTGGCAGGTCAGTTTTCTAGTTCTGATTTCTAAGTTATGCTTATTTGTTTTGGTGCCATGCTGTTCCTTTGTTTGTTGCATATATAGAAGCATAAAGATGTTATGCAAATCACATGGTTATTGTAACGCCCTGGTTACCCCAGAACAGTTACAGTGAACCAGAAATTTAACTCACTACCCGAGTCCTTTGGTTAAAAACGTGCTTCTAGGTATCATTATCAGGCTAAGGTGGAAAACCAATGAAAAGGAAAGGATATATTTGATTAAATACATAAAACTGTTCATGGGCCCATAAAAAAGCATTTACAAGTTATTTACAACTCAAAATGGTCATTACTGTTTCAAATTTACAACCCTCCGACCTAAGCGGCAAAAATAGGGTAAACCCCCTAGTTCCTCTGAGAACTTCTTGGTCGTGGTGGTCAAGCGGCCGCATATGTACACAGCACCACCTAAGCTCTCCACTCAAGGCTAGGTGAGCTTTTCTTTCCCTTTACCTGCACCACATAGCACCCATGAGCAAAAGCCCAACAAGAAAACACAATATATCATGAATATAATATCAACAATGATCATAATAATCATTAAGGAGTTTCAGTCCAAAACACATGAGTGACAATTAGAAAAGCCACTAAAGTGGGTTTAGGTCCCTTTAGCCATGAGACGATAGGGTCACCGGGGCTTAACAAATAAGTGAACCTTTCACTAGCTTATCAAGATAGGTGCTCGATGAACAAGTCACCAATATAACCTATCGCATGACCATAGAGTCATAACCGTGGGATTCCGCTCCCTAGCCATGTGACAAGCTGTCACCTAGGCCTTAGGCTCTGGCTCTGAGTAACTAGCTTAGACTAGTCAAGCACTTATAAGTATCATCGACCTTAGGGTCGGTCTAACATTAATGCCTTAGGGTCATTCAACGCTGATATCGATTAGATCTAATCTTTAATCGACCTTACATTCAGGATGCTTATGCCGTTTCTGACTCTCAAGTCAGTAATATGCGACCAGTGCCGTCCCTGATTAATCAGTGCCATACACAAGTAAGCAAGCTCTGCTAAGCATTTAATATGCAATCAATGTCCACATTTATCAACCAACATGCCTCAACAACAATCATGCATGTCATATACAAATGGTGCAGTTTTCTTACCTCTGGTTCAAGCAAGACATAAAACAAGAACGACTCCTGAGAACGATCGACCTTTTGATTCCTTAGCGGTTACCTAATCATAACCAATTATAACCTCCATTAATGAAAATCAACAATGAAAGGGTCTTAACCTAAACCCCACTCTCAGGACCTTGAAACATGCCCACACTGTGAGTAAATTCGATCCCGGGCCTGAAGGAATGAAACCCCGAGCCAAAAACCCTTAAAAACACTCAAAACGGGATTATGGAGGCACAAAGTAGCGCTACAGCGCTGCTCAATAGCGCTCTATTGCTATACTCAGAACCCCAAATCGCCCATCAATAACCTTGTGTAGCGCTATAGCGCCCTCTGATGGGCGCTGTAGCACTACCCTCAGCCAAGAACTCCTACCCTTAGCCAGGAACTCCCCTGAAATCTCTTCCTTCAACTCCTTCAATTCCAACTCAATTCCAATGCTTCCAAACCTCATTTTTGGTGCCAAATGAACCCAAAAACCATCCTCACATACCCCAAGCATCACAACCACAAGAACCCTAGCAAAAACTCCCAACAAAACCAATCATCCAACCTAGAAATCTCAACTGAAAACCAAAGCTAAAACAGAGAAACCAGGGATTTTAATGGCTAGAAACTTACCTCAAGCTCAGATTATGATGCTCTTGAATGGTGGAACACATTCCCAAACTCTCAAGACTTACTTCCCAAGCTTGAATCCCCAAGTTAGGCTAAAAAATCCAAAGAAATCAGGAAGGAAAAATAGGTATGGGAGAAGCTTTGAAATTACTCAGTTTTTCTCTTCTTTCTACAGCCTTCAATGGCTTATATCTATCCTAGGGGTGAAAAGACCAAAATACCCCTAGGTCTAATAAGGGTTTCTAAAGGCTCCCAAGGGAAAATTTGACATTTCTCACCTATCTCGTTAATCATAATTAACGCTCTCCAATTCTCGCTATTCTTGATACTCTCAAACACCAATAATTCATATCCTGTTACCCTTAAATTCCTGGCAACACTCTAATAATTAAAATCACCCCGAGCCCCGAACTTAAACCTGTTATGACTAGACCGCTAATCAATATTCCAAGACCGTCTCATGCCGAATAGCTCGAACAAACCCACATTATAATGTGGTCTCAACAATATGTCACCGACATGCATACAAATATACAATTATGCCCTCAACGAGCCAAATTACCAAAACACCCCTGAAATGAAATGTGGACCCACATGCATGTATTTAGCATCAAATTATAATATAATTGACATAAAAATGCATATTATCATTTAATGACATAATTAAACAGTTATGGCCCTCCCGGCCTACTAATCCAGCCATTAAACCGTATTAGGGATTTCAGGGCATTACAGTTATGTTATGATGAAAAGGACTCCTCAGTGGTTTTGATAAAGCTGGTTATGACTGGCTTTGGTTTAATATGGGATATGGATTAGTTAAGTAAGTGTGGGGCAATTTTAAATGGCAAGGAAAGAATAACATCTATTGGGCTTGAGAGCGGAAAGCCTTGTGGCAGTTGGCAATGTGCATGGATTTGGTATGCTGATGACATCTGTATTGAGAGCTAAAGTTTTATGGTAGAGAGATGCATAGAACTTTTAGCTAGTGTGGTGGATACCACTTAGATTATGCTAGCGGGGTCAGGACAGACTGGGTAGTCTGTGAGTTTCTGGATATGTTTCAGGGGATTTGTCAGGGTTTCTTTTATATGAAGAGATAGAATGGTGATTTGATTAGTGTCAGGGATGGAATCGAATTGAGGGCATTGTATTGAATGGCTCAACAGGGTTGTAAGAACTCGAGGCTTAGATATTGAGTGAGATAGAATTCTCAAAAATGGATTTTTAATCTGGTTAGTACCAGGGAGAAGATTAATCAGAAGATTATTTTATAACAGATAAGAGCACTGGGAGTGCTGAGTTATTTGAAAGGGTAATTAATGTTGAGTTATCTTGTTGAGTCAGATGGATAGAGCATTCAAAGGATTATTTGAATGAGATTTGTGATCGTCTTGGACGATGGTTTTGTGGTTTATTCTCGAAGGAAAATTGCCAAGGTCAAGGAACGCCTTAGGGGCAGAAGTTTTGTAATGCCCTGGCTACCCCAGAACAGTTACGGTGAACAGTGAACCGGAAATTTTACTCGCTACCCAAGTCCTTTGGTTAAAAATGTGATCTAAGAGTTATTATCAGTTTAAGGTGTAAAACCAGTAAGAAGGAAATGATACATCTCATTAAGTAAATAAACTGCTCATGAGCCATTCAAAACGTTTACAAGTTGTTTATAACACAAAATGGTCGCTACTGTTTCAAATTTACAATCCCCGCCGACCTAAGCGGCAAAAATAGGGTAAACCCCCTAGTCCCTCTGAGAACTCCCTGACCGTGGTGGTCAAGCGGCCAAATATGTACACAACACCGCCTAAGCTCTCCACTCATGGTTGGGTGAGCTTCTCTTTCCCTTTACCTGCACCACATAGCACCCATGAGCCAAGGCCCAGCAAGAAAACACAATAAAGCATGATATGATATCAACAATGATCATAATAATCATCCAGGACTAACAGCCCAAAACAGATAGGTGACAGTAGCAAAAGTCACAAAAGTGGGTACATCCCCCTTTAGCCATGTGACGATAGGGTCACCAGGGCTTAACTAATAAGTTATCCTTTCACAAGTTTGATCAAGATAGGTGTATGGTGAATGGTCACCAACATAACCTTCCTCATGACCATAGAGTCATAACCTCGGAACATCGTTCCCTAGCCATGTGACAACAGTCACCGGGGCCCTATGCCCTGACTCTGAGTACTAGTCTTAGACTATCCAAGCGCTTATAAGTTCATCGACCTTAGGGTCGGTCCAGCATTAATGCCATAGAGCCATTCAATGCTGATATTGATTAGATCTAATCTTTATTCGGCCCTGCGTTTAGAGTGCTTATGCCGTTTCTGACCTTTAGGTCAGTGTCCCTGACTAATCAGTGCCATACACAAGTAATCCACATTCACTAGCATTTAATATGCAATCCATGTCCACATATATCGACCAACATGCTTCAATAACAAACCACGCATGTCATATACATATACAGGGTGCAACTGTACCCATACACTGTTTTCTTACCTCTGGTTCGAGTGAAAGTTATTATAGGAACGATCCCTGAGAACAATCAATCTTTTAATTCCTTGACGGTTACCTGGTCATAAACAAAATATAGGATTCATCAATGAAAACGATAACAAAGGGTTCCCAAACCAAAACCTAGCCTCCAAGACATCAAACACTACTCAACCGGGTAATAGGTTCGACCCCGAGGCCTAAGGCTTGAATCCCCAAGCTAAAAACACAATTCTGGCCAAAAATCCACTAAGGGCCACGGCCCTCCCCAGCTGCGCCGCGCCGCGCCCCTCAAACAGAGGCGGCCCTCTCTGTCAAACACCATGGGCTGCGGCACACCACAGCCATGCCGCGGTTCATTACCCAGATCAGCCAAAAATCCAACACGCACCAGCTCGACTTCCCCAACATTTTCCTTTGGAACCAAACCTTCAAACCAGCTCCAAACCTCCTCCAAACACTCAATTCAACCCCTAAACTTCATCTACAACTCACCCTCATCAAAACCCAAGCTAAACATCAATCAAAACCTCCATAAATCCAAACTATCATCAACAAAACCATAGGCTGAAAAACTAAAAGAAAACAGAGTAAAACCAGAAACCAATGGCTAAAACTCACCTCAAATCCGAGATTAAACCTCCTTCAATGGCTGAACCAAGTCTACAAACCCAGGCCCTTGATTTCCTAGCTTGAAACCTCACTTTGAGCTCAAAAACTCCAAAGGAGAAATGGTGGAGAATGATGTACAGGAAGGAGAAGTAAAAACCTGTTTTGCTCTATTTTTTTCTACAGCCATCTAAAGTCATATAAATCCAAACCCAAATGACCTAAATACCCCTAGGTCACTTAAGGTTTCTAAAATCATTCCAAGGGTAAAATTGGTACTTTCTACTTATCCCGTTAATCATAATTAACGCTTCCCAATTCCCACTAATCTCAATATTCTCAAACACCAATAATTCATATCCCGTTACCCTATAATTCACGGTAACGCTCTAATCGTTAAGAACTCCCCGAGACTCACCCCGAGCCCCGAGCTTAAACCTGTTATGACCAAACCGATAAATTATACTTAAAGATCGTCTCATGCCGAATAACTCAATCCAATCCACATTATAATGTGGCCTCACAATATATCATTGACATGCAAACAAATATTTACAATTATCCCCTCAACGGGCCAAATTACCAAAACACCCCTGTAAACAAATGTGGACCCATATGCATACATTTAACATCATATTATAATATAATTCTCATAAACATGCATGAATTCATTTAATGGCATAATTAAACAGTTACGACCCTCTCGGCCTACTAATCCAGCCATTAAACCATATTAGGGAATCCGGGGCATTACAAGTTTCCTTAGGTGGTAAGAATATTACAGGTGCCTTGGGAAATAGTTATGAGTCTTCTTGCAGATCAGAATCAGTTAGTAGGTGGTTATGACACCTCAGTGATAGAAGAAGTGATTGCTTATGCATCAGGTTGGTTAGAGGATTTGACCAGAACTAGAGTAGAGTTTTTGGTGGGCCGGGTGGCCAATTTTATGCTTGATATTACTATCTCAGAGAAAATAAAAAGGAAAGATAATTAAGTGAACCACAGATAAGAAAGATTGAGTGGAAAGTCTTAGCTGGATTAGCTAAGGGTTTTGCAGTGTCAGGTATGAATTTATTATGGTATAAGGATCGGACTTGGGATCCGATGGACACTAAGATTAATTGGGAGATTCTGGATGAATGTCATGCTACTCTTTTAATTTCTTCATCCAGGCATCATGGGAATGTGACAGGATATGAAAGCTTCATAGTGGTGGCCTGAGATGGAGAGGGGCATAATGGAATGCATGGTAAAGTTCTTAATCTGTTACCAGGTCAAGACAGAGTATCAGAAATCAGGAAGGCCATTGCAGCCTTTGAGTATTTTATAATGGAAATAAGAAAGCATCGCGATGGGTTTCGCGGTGGGATTGCCCAGGATAGTGGGTCAGCATGAGTTGGCATTGGGTCATTATGGACCAGTGTTTCAAGTGAGTTTATTTTTGTCAGCAAGGATGAATAATTCAGTTGTTTAGTAATCAGATCTCTATGTGAAAAAGGTAGTGCGTCTTCATGGAATTCAAGGTCTATCTTATCAGATTGAGACTTTATTGCAACTTCCAGGTTTTGGAAGGGTTAAGAAAGGCGATAAGTATATCGATGGGATTTAGTACAATTTATTATTCTTAGACTGATGGTAAATCAGAGAGGAAAAGAAAGACAGTTATCCAGTGTTGGAAAGGTACCTTATGAGATAAGGTATGATAGAGAATGTTTATCACCAATTTATTGGAATGAGAAGGGTGAGATGTTATATTTGGATCCTGAGGTGGTTCAAGGGATTATTGAGATTATTAGAGGTTGGAGCTTGGATGCTCATTTCTCAGAGCAAATGGAAAAGTTTTACTGAATTGAAAAGCAGGAACATAGAGTTCCAGGTAGAAGGTTGTATCTTCCTTAAAAGTATCACCATAGAAAGGGATGAAGAGTTAAGGGCAAGTTGAGCCCTAGATTGTTATGACATGTTAGTCTTGGATAGGACTGGTTAGGTTGACTTTGGATTGAACTTATTTTTGACACTGTTAGTTGTACCCAGTGTCTTATGTATTTCCATGCCGAGGACATGGGTTAAAAGAAACTCATGAGTTGAGTTATGAGAATCAAGGGATTTGAGGCTAAGTTATCCTGTAAGGAATAGCCAGTCCAGATATGAGACAGAAAGAATAAGGTTCTGAGGAACAAAGTTTTACCTTGGGTTAAGGTATGTTGCAGAAACAGTGAGGTCGAGAGAACGACCTGGGAAACTGGAATCAGTTGAGCGGAATTTATATTCCGGGCAGTTCAGGTAAATTTCGAGGACGAAATTTCTGTAAGGAGGGGATAGTTGTAATGCCCTAAATTTCCTAATAAGGTTTAGGACCTTGATTAGGAGGCTGGGAGGGCCATAATTGATTTATTGTGTTATTAAATGATAATATGCATGTTTAGGTGTATTAAATATGCATGTGAACCCATTTTTGAGTAATTGGGTGATTTTCATATTTTGGCCATTTCGGGCATATTTGGCATATATGTGATATGTGTGTGGTGCTTTATTATTGTTTGATTATGCTAGGGTTACTCAGCACAAGACGATCCTAGGAGATAAGCTAGTGGGAAAGTCACAATGAGATTTATTCTTGATTTGGAGTGAGTCAAGGGGTATTTAGAGCATTGTTTGGTGATAAATTGGGAGTTAGTAAGATCAGGGGGAAATTCTGGAGGTTTTGACTATTTTACCCCAGGGAGTGTTTTCGGGACCCCGAGCGTTAGGATTTGGTTGAGGCTACTTAAGCTTGAAGTAACCTTTTAAGAAATACAAAGAACGTTATGTACGTTCTCTCTCCCTTAAAGTTCCATTTTCGTCTCCAGATCGCAATTTCGAAGGTAACTTGAGTTCTAGGACTCGGATTCAAGCCAAGATTGAGGCATAGCGATCCTATGGAAGATTATAAGCTTATTAGTCGAAGGATTTAGTTTGAAACAACTCAATCGGAGGTAATTCAAGTTTTAAGTTTTTAAAGTTTTTAAGCTTGAATTGGACTTTGTGTTTTGATGAGTTTTTGATTGAATTGAATCTTGGGTTTTATGGGTTTTGGATCATGAGGATGTTTGGGGAACTTTAATTTTTGAGTTTGGGATATTTGGATATGTTTTTGGGAGGTTTTAAAAGGTTGGAAACATGGAAAAATGGCTGGTCCGAGGTTGGGCCGCGGCCTTGTTCTTGGGCGCCACGGCCCAGGCTCGAAGAAGCAGGTGGAAGACTTTGGGGGCTCTGGGGGTCGCAGCCCTGGATATAGGGCACCGTGGCGCTTGCCCTTGCTGGTTCTATTTTTTCTGGGGACCACGACTCAGGGACTTGGCACCGCAGCGCTTGAGGGTATTTAAGACCGAAATGATGTTTTAAGCTTGGGAACTCAAACCTTAGGCCTCGGGATCATTCCTACTACCCGAATTGGTGGGGTTTGATGTCTCGGAGGCTAGGTCTTGGTTCTGGGATTGGTTTTAGAACTTGAGCTCATTGGATCACCATTTGTGGTAGCGACTAGGTTATCACTAGAGGCTTGGAATCGGGATCGTGCTTGTGGCTCGTTTATTGGTAACATGTGCTTGGACCAAAGGTAAGAAAACTGCACCCCATATGTGACATGCATTGTTATTCTTGATGCATGTTGGATGTTTAAATGTTAATATTGATAGCATATTAAGTGTGATGCATGTGATGCACGAGAAACATGTGATTAGGGCATACCATGAATATTGACTATGAGACTGATCAGAGCATTAGTCTCTGTGTTTTTCCATGATCATAATTGTGCTAGAAATTGTTAAGTAAGCATGCTGAATGCCCTACGTTTGAATATTCGACATATGACATATGCTTGGTAGCATTGCTTACTTGTGCATGGCACTGAATAATTAGTCAGAATAGGCAAATGTGTCAATATCAACTGTGAAGTTATGACTCATTAGTCAAGTTCGGCAGTGGTACTGGGCACTGGTCACACAGTGCTGACTCATCATTCAGAAATGGCCTTAGCATATTCAACACAAGCCAACAAAGATTAGATCTAATCGACATCTGCATTAGATGACTCAACAAGAGCATTAATGTTGGACCGACCTCATGTTTGATGAAAACTAAAAGCACTTGTGTGACTTACCCATCAGTCACTCATCTGTTTAAGCTAGTGTCTACCCATCAGTCACTCATTTGTTTAAGCTAGTGACTACCCATCAGTCACTCATCTGATTAGAGCCATTGTAGGAAAGCCCAGGTAACGGTTTCGTTACACGGCTATGGGCACCGAGCCCCATAATGCTTGCTTGTCAGTCACTCAGTATGGTTAACAGAACCTCAAAGTGATATTCACTCATCTATTCAGGGCGATAAGCTCTGTATGATCATTCTGATCATCATTTGCATGGCTTTTGGTACTGAGCCCCGTAGTGACTTGCTTGTCGGTCACTCAGTATGGTTTACCAGAACCTCAAGTGTTAAATCACTCATTTGATTAGGATTGACTTGATAGTCATCCAATCAGGAGGGCAGGATTTCTTATCCTTGATTCCCTAGTATTATATGAGTTTATTTGCATGCTTGAATAGAGCTATGTTTGCTAGGCATGCCAGATATGATTTGATATCATGATATGACTGTTCATGAGCATATTGAGTTTTCTTGCTAGGCTTCGGCTCACGGATTCTATGTGGTGCAGGTAAAGGCAAAAGAAAGCAGGACCATCCTTGAGTTGGAGAGCTTAGGTGACAATGTGTACATATGCAGCTGCTCGACCACCACGGTCGAGGTTTGAAGGAGAGGAACTAGGGTTAAACTCTGATTTGCCGCTTAGATTGGCTGGTTGTAAATATTTTCTTGTAATAGTCTATAAAATTATATTTTTGGGATCCCAATGTATACAGTAAACGTTTTAGTGAAACGTTATATCTTAACCAAAAATTTTAATCCCTAAACCGCTAATCATACTTAGTTACACGATTTTGGCCAAATGGCTCGATTAGCGAGTTTAGCATTGTTTGCAAGGCACACCGTAACGGTCCCTGGAGTTTAGGGCGTTACAAGTATACATGTGTCCATAATTTATTGGGTCACATGTTAAATAACAATGTCATGTCATAATTTTTTAATTATTTTAAATTAAAAAAAATAAAAATCATTTTAATTTAAAAAAGATTAATTAAAATTTTAAAAATTTACTTAAAAAACTTTAAAATCTAAAAATATATATTAAAATTAAAAACAAAACCCTAAATAATATTTCTCTCTGTCTTTCCTGCTTCCTCTTCTTCTTCTTTACTTCCTCTTCTTCTTATTCTTCGTCTTCTTCATCATCTTCTTATTTCCTTCCTCTTCTTCGCCTTTGCCTCGACGTTTCCAAGCCCAGCGTGACTCGCGAACCATGGCTGAGCCTCCATCTCTGTCTTTGCCCCGATGTTTCCGAGCCCAGCAACCCGTGATCCATGGCTAGGCCTCCATCTCAACCTTTGCCTCATCGTTTCTGAACCCAGCAACTCGCAATTCATGGTTGGGTTTGGGTTTTTGTAATGCCCTCCTAATCAAGGATTGTTACACAGAATTTCTAATCAAGTCATTTGGTTATAAACATGTAACTAAGGTTAACGTCAAATGTTAGGGTTAAAAATTTTGGTAAAAAGAACTGTTGATTTTTATTTAAAAAGTTTATACATACATGGGATCCCAAAATATTACAAACAAAGGTTTAAAAGGGTGTATCCATCAAAAGTTACAGCAGGCCGAACTAAGCAGAAAAATCAAGGCTAAACCCTAGTTCCTCTGAGATATCCTTGGTTATGGTTGTAACGCCCCAACTCTTGGGACCGTTACGGTGTGCCTTGTAAACAGTGCTAAACTCGCTAATCGAGTCATTTGGCCAAAATCGTGATCTAAGTATGATTAGCGGTTTAGGGGTTAAACATTTTTGTTAAGATATAACGTTTCACTAGAACGTTTAATATATACATTGGGATCCCGAAAATATAAGTTTCAGAGTTTATTGCAGAACATATTTACTACAGGCCGTTCTAAACGGCAAAACAGGGTTCAACCCTAGTTCCACTTTAAACCTCGGCCGTGGCGGTCGAGCAGCTGCATATGTACACGTCATCACCTAAGCTCTTCTACTCAAGGATGGTCCATTTTCCTCTTGCCTTTACCTGCACCACATACCACCTGTGAGCCGAAGCCCAGCAAGAAAACATAACACTTTTCATAAACATTATCAAATGATTATCATTATAATCACACTGAATATAAAGCTTTCAAACCAATGGGTGCAAATCACATGATTCTAGCGGGAGAGTGGCTGTTACGTAAGCCACTAGCCTCCAAGCTCTCTTTTCTAGCAGGAGAGTGGCTGATAGGTAAGCCACTAGCCTCCAGGCTCTGTTTTGTAGTGGGAGAGTGGCTGTTAGGTAAGCCACTAGCCTCCAGGCTCTGTTTTGTTCATCGACCCTCAGGGTCGGTCAGGCATTAATGCTCCTTGAGTCATTCAATGCTAGTAGTCGATTAGATCTAATCTCTGTTGGCTTGCGTGATTCACGCTAAGGCCGTTCTGACAAATAAGTCAGCGCTACCTGACCTGTGTCCAGTATCACTGCCGAACCTGACAAGTAAGTCACAGCTGATACTAACACTTTTGTCGATCTGACTAGTAAGTCAGTACCATACACAAGTAAGCAATGCTATCAATATGTATCATATGCCAGTTATTTAAGAATAGGGCATTCAGCATGCTTACTAAATAGTTTCTAGCATAATCATGATCAAGCACAAATTCAGAGACTCAAGCTCTGACCAATCTCATATTCATCATTCATGGCATGCCCCAATCACATGTTTCTCGTGCATTACATGCATCACACTTAATCATCCAGCATGCCTCAACAATAGTCATATGCAAATGAGAAAGCTTGCCAAGCATTCACTATGCTAACAATGTTTACATTTAAACATCCAACATGCATCAATCATAGCCATGCATGTCATGCTCAATAGTCAACCAACACGCAACCATAATAGCCATGCATGTCACATATACACAGGGTGCAGTTTTCTTACCTTGGGTTCGAGCGAGAATTAATAAAAGAAACGACCTTTGAGAACGATCAGCTTTTAGTCCTTTAGCGGTCACCTAGTCATAACCAAACATATGGGATACCATTAATAAAATGAATAATAAAATGCTCCCAAACCAAAACCTAACCTCCGGGACCTCAAATACTACTCAACCGGGTAGTAGGTTCAACCCCGAGGCCTAAGGCTTGAATCCCCAAGCTAAAAACCCCATTCTGGAAAAAATGACCTTAAGGGCCGCGGCCCTCCTTGGCCATGCCGCGGCCCGCCCCTCGGACAGAGGCGCCCAAACCCAATTTACACCAAGGGCCGCGGCTCTCCCTGGCCATGCCGCGGCGCAACCCCCCAGTTCAGCCAAAACCCCTGTTTTTCTTCCTCTACGATTTCTCTTGGAACCAATCCATCAAACCTAGTTTAACCAAACCTCCAATACAATCCATAAACTTGTTCTATACCACACCCTTAGCAAAACCCAAGACAAACCCCAACTAAAACTTCCATCAATTCCAACAACCCTCCATAAAAACACAAGCTGAAAAACTAATATCAAAACAGGGTATGCACCAGAAATAATTGATAGAAACTTACCTCCAACACGATTTGAATCCTTCCCAATGGCTGTACCCAAGCTAAACCTTCCCAAGCTTGACTCCCTAGCTTGCTTCCTCAAGATAGACTCTCAAAACTCAAAGAAAAGGGTGAAGGAAGACTTGTACGGGAAGGAAGGGAGAAGGATGAAGATAAACTCTGTTTTTATTCTGTTTCCACATCCCTCCTATGTTATACATATCCAAAACCCAAAATGACCAAAATACCCTTAAGCCAACAAAAGCCTCTAAACCATTTCAAGGGTAAAATTGGTACTTTCCGCCTATCCCGTTAATCATAATTAACGCTTCCCGATTCCCACTAATCTCCATATTCTCAAATACCAATAAACCACATCCCATTACCCTTTAATTCTCGGTAATGCTCTAATCATTAATATCACCCCGAGACTCACCCCGAGCCCCGAACTTAAGCCCGTTATGACTAGACCGAACACTTACATCTCATGATGATCGTCTCATGTCGAAAAGCTCGAACCAATCCACATACAATGTGGTAAAATTATAATTAATCTCAACCATGCACCCAAAATGTACAATTACGCCCACAGTGGCCAAATTACCAAAATGCCCTTGCATCATAAATATGAGCCCATATGCATGCATTTCACCATCATATAATAATATAATTCGCATAAACATGCATATAATCATTAAATATCATAATAAATCAATTATGGCCCTCCCGACCTCCTAATCAAGGTCCTAAACCTTATTAGGAAATTTGGGGCATTACAATAGTGGTCGAGCAGCTGCATATGTACACGCCGCCACTGAAGCTCTCCAACTCATGGCTGGTCAAGCTTTCCTTTTCCCTTACCTGCACCACAAAGCACCCGTGAGCCAGGGCTCAGTAAGAAAACTTAAACATGTGCATGAACAGAAAAGTATAAATCTCCATATACTTATTTGGCATGTCTTGTAGTAGTAACCTACTCATACAAGCATACAATTACAAATAAATGGTCATTGGACCATTCTGGGGCCGCTCCCCTGAGTAGTTGACCATAGAGTCAACCCCGGGGCCCTATGCCTCAGCTATGTGACCATAGAGTCACCCGGGGCCCTCGCCCTTGGGTAACTAGCCATAGAGCTAGCCAAACACTTTTGGTTTTCCAACGACCATTGGACCGGCCAACGTAATAGTATGTTGTTGATTTAGGCCTAAGCCTTTCGACCAACACGCAATGCACTATTGTTGTCCTTAACTAATAAGTCAAGCCCAGAACCAAGTATTCGAATATCGATATAGAAACAGATATGGATAGGCATACCTCAACAAGAAAAACACACATACATATTAATCACATAACATCATCAAGTAACCATAATCATAGTAATAATCATGCTTACTTAACGGGGCCAAGCCCTAGCCACGCAAGCCATGCGAACAGTCATGAAACACTTAAGCAGGTATAGAATATTCAAGTATGTTTAATTAATAAACAAAAAAATAACTTAATTATAATCATTGTCAGGGGCCCAAGCCCTATTCATAATTATTATTAACATTCGAGTCAAGCCCTAATCACATATAACACGTATTGGGTGCAGTTTTCTTACCTCATGTCCGAGTATAGCGTGAAATAAGAACGAACCTCGAGCACGATCCTAGTTCTGAGCCCCTAGCGATAACCTAGTCACAACCATAATATAAGATTCCATCAATAACGAGCAAATAAAGGCTCCCAGACCGATTCCTAGCCTCTAGGACCTCGAATTCTACTAAATTTGGTAGTAGTATTGATCCCGAGCCCTAAGGAAAAGATTCTCGTCACTAAAAACTCACCATGGCCAAAACAGCCCAGGTAGGTCGCGACCTACCCTTGAGGGTCGCGTCGCGCCTCTCAAATCAGAGGCCCTACTCCTCCTGGAAATGGGACATGGGCCGTGACCTGCCCTTGAGGGTCGCGGCTCGCCTCCCATACAGAAGCCCCCAAAGGCCCTGGGTTCGGTTGGTCGCGGCCCCTCAAGAACAGGGTCGCGACTTAGCCCTGCAAACCCAGATTTCCTCCATTTTTCATCAGCCAAATTCAACCAAAACCATCCCAATCTCACCCTAAAACAACAATTCAATCCACATAACAATTTCAATATCTTCTCAGCAATAAAACCCAGCCAAAACCTAGATGCAAAACTCCCAATTCAACTCTTGAACTATAAGACTCAAGAACACCTCAAGAACAACCTATAACTCTAACAGAATTCAGTTAAAAAAATAGATTAAACCATTACCTCAACTGTGAATGGTGATCCCCTAGCCACAAGTTATCCTAGTTCTAATCCCGAGCCTTAAATTCCTTGGTTTTCAGCCACAATCTTCTTAATTCTTCAAGAACTAACTTAGGCAAACTAAGAGAGAACGAGAGTGAGAGAGAGAGAGAGAGAGAGAGAGTCGGTTGTGAGGGTGTTTGAGTGTTTTTTATGTTTTCTTGAGGCTTAAATTTATTTAAGCTAATCTCGAGGCTCGGGGTACCAAAAAAATGTCAACGAGAGCAAAATGATCAAAATCCCCAGTATTCCCTCATAATCTCACTAACTCCAAATAAATCCTCAATTATTCATTCCCATTACCCGATAACTCAATTTAATGCTAAATACCTAAAATACCCATTGACTCGCCCCGAGTAGGGTATTGGGCCCCGTTGTGACTTTCCAGCTAATTTGCTCCCTAGGATCATCTCGTGCCAAGTAACCCAAATAAACTAACATAATAATGTGGTCTGTCACATATATCACATATATGCACATATATATTGTTATCCCCATTTCCTGCCGTGGGCCTGGGACGGTGGTCTAGGCCCATGGTCTGGGCGTTCGAATGTGGGCCCGGGCCAAGCCCACTTGGTACCGGGGTAGCCAAGGGGCCCGGCCCCAGTGCGATTCTGGGCCTGGACGATGTCCGGGATGATGATCCAGGATAATTTTCCGGGAGTCGCACAGAGCTCGGAATCCCATTGAAGTCCGTGTAAAACGGTCCCGGAGCCTAGTGACCGGTCCGGGCCCGTGGTAAAAGAAGAGGGACAAAGGTAAACAAACCTGAATAAGGCCCTCCCTGTTTGCAGGGAAAAGCATCCGTGACCCTGAAGCCGCCCCACGACGCGTGGGGGTTGTCCCCACTTTTCACCTGCGGAAAAGGCCACCTCGGGATTGCACACCGATGTTTCAGACCTGCACTGACAAGTACTCTGACTGCCTTTGTCCCTTGAATCTGCCTCGTAACTCGAAATTCCCAGGCCCAAAAGCACCGTTTTGTCGGGCGAAGTGTAGCTCTTGGGCCACCTTAGTGGGCCTTAATTAGTCTTGAATTTATGTATGTTGTCTCTATTATATTGGGTTTCCACCAGAGGAGCCAAGAGTATTCACATCTCTGATTGGCCCGGGTTATACCCAGCCCAGACCCAGTGTTCCTATGAGTCTATAAATACAGGCTATAGATCACTGGAAAAAAGACCTATCTTCGACCAATATACAGTTACTTTGCCAGAACATAGAGAGAAACTCCATTGTAAAAGACTTTCTAAGATCTAATACAACTGACTCATGGACTAAGGCTCATTAACGCCCCAACCACGTAAAAACCTTGTGTTAATCTTCTATATTTCATACATTTAGTCTTAGCTAATATTCATTAGTGTGGTTTCCGAAAATCTCGGTAAACATTTTGGTGCTTTCGTTGAGAGCTGAAGAAAGCTAGTGCTGACGTCAAGCCTTTACTACAATGGTGAACACACGACACACAACCTTCGACCCTAGCAATCCAGAGCAAGGCAGCAGAGACCTGCTGCCTTCGCAACACCTCCCTCAGGTTCTGCCCGAGAACGCTCCTCCTCAAACCTCTCACCATGACGAGTCACAAGACTACGAGGGTGGGACAGAATACGAAGAGGAAAACGAGGAGGAATATTATGAAGAGGAAAACAAAGGGGAATACCACGACGGAGCTGCAGATCCCGAGATCCCCGAAGGAGAGCCCAACCAGCAGGATCCGCAGGTGACCAGATTGAGACAACAATTCCTGGACCAGGAGGCCAGGATCGCTGAGGAAGCTGAGGCGCATCGACGGATACAAGAGTCTCTCCAAGCCCTGCAGGCATTCATAGCCGCACGGGGTCCAACAGCCAACCCCGCGGATGGCCTGCTTCCAGGAGCGCAGCAGCCCGCTCCACGAGCGCGAGCCGGGGTCCCCGAAGGAGCTAGTCCGGCCTCTCCCCCAAAGCTGTTTCCTGAGCCAGCTCCACGAAACCCGGACAGGGAGAAAGAGAAGGCCGGTGAAAAGACCCGAGAAAATACCACCCCCATTGTAAAGGCTGGGACCCGTTCCCGGCCGCTCCCTAGAAAAGAGAAGGTGCGTGTAATGCCCCAAATTTCCTAATAAGGTTTAGGACCTTGATTAGGAGGCCGGGAGGGCCATAATTGATTTAATATGTTATAAAATGAATATATGCATGTTAATGTGAACTATATTATTATATGATGATAAATGCATGCGTATGGGAGTATTTAAAATGATAAGGGCATTTTGGTAATTTGGCCTATTGGGTGCGTATTGTAATATGTGAATGAGATTTCATTATTTTGGAGATATATTCGAGCTATGTGGCATGAGACGATCTTAGATTATGAGTTAGCGGTTTTGTCATAACGGGGTCAATTTTTGGGGTAATAGAAATGTTTATTTGGTGATAGATTGGGAATATTTGAGATCAGGGTGAAATTCTGGAAGTTTTGGCTATAGTGTCCCCGGGGGTGTTTTCGGGACCCCGAGCACTAGGTTTTATTTGAGGTTACTTAAGCTTGAAGTAGCTTGACAGATAAGAACGTACGTTAGAAACTTCTCGTTCTCTCTCAAAACAGTCTGTTTTACCGTTTGAGCCTTCTTGAGGGAATCTTGAGTTCTGGGAGTCGGAATCAAGCGAGGGTCGAGGCGTAGCGATCCTAGGAAAGATTAAAATCTTCTTAACCGAAGGATTTGACGAGAAACAACCCAATCGAAGGTAATCTAAGTTTGAAGTTTTAAGTCTTTAAAGTTTTAAAGCTTAGAATTGGACTTTGTTAATTGTTGAGTTTTTGGTCAGTTTAAGCTTTGGGTTTTGAGGGTTTTGGAGTATTGGGAAGCTTGGGAACTTTGATTTGATGATTGGGGAATGTTTGGGTATGTTTTTGGAAGATTTGGAGTGCTTGAAACGTGTTTGGGAATGGCCCAGGGTTGGGGGCCGCGGCCCTGTTCTTGTGCGCCGCGGCCCTAGTTCGATGAAGCAGGTGTCAGGAAGTGAGCCTTGCTGGGCGCCGCAGCCCTTGCCTCAGAGAACCCTGGGGGCCGCGGCCCAAGGTGCTAGGGCCGCAGCCCTTGCCCTGTTTTCGCCCCGTTTGCTCGTTTTGACCCCGGGAACTTAGCTATGGGCCTCGGGAGTGTCCCTACTACTTGGATTAGTTTGGATTGATCTCTTGGGGGGTAGATATTGGTGTGAAACCTTTTATTATCATGTTATTGATGGTGTTTCATACTTGGTTATGATTAGGTGACCGCTAAGGGCTTAAAGGTTGATCGTTCTCAAGGATCGTTCTTATAATTGTACTAGCTCGAATCTGAGGTAAGAAAATTGCACCATGTGTATATGTGACATGCATGGTTATTATGGATGCATGTTGGTTGATTATTGAGCATGACATGCATGGCTATTATGATGCATGTTGATTGGCTACTGAATATGACATGCATGGCTATGATTGATGCATGTTGGGTGATTAAATGTAAACATTGTTAGCATAATGAATGCTTGGAAAATCTTGTCCATTTGCATATGATTATTATTGAGGCGTGCTGGATGATTAAGTGTGATGCATGTAATGCACGAGAAACATGTGATAGGGCATGCCATGAACGATGAATATGAGATTGGTCAGAGCTTGAGTCTCTGAGTTTGTGCATGATCATGACTGTGCTAGAAACTGTTTAGTAAGCATGCTGAATGCCCTATTCTTGGATAACTGGCATATGATACATATTGATAGCATTGCTTACTTGTGTATGGACTGAATACAGAATCGACAAAAGTGTTAGTATCAGCTGTGAGGCTGTGACTTATTTGTCAAGCTCGGCAGTGTTACTGGACACAGGTCAGGAAGCGCTGACTTACTTGTCAGAACGGCCTTAGCGTGAATCACGCAAGCCAACAGAGATTAGATCTAATCGATTACTAGCATTGAATGACTCAAGGAGCATTAATGCCTGACCGACCCTGAGGGTCGATGAATAAACAGAGCTTGAAGGCTAGTGGCTTACCTATCAGCCACTCTCCTGCTAGAAAACAGAGCTTGGAGGCTAGTGGCTTACCTAGCAGCCACTCTCCCGCTAGAAAAGAGAGCTTGGAGGCTAGTGGCTTATGTAACAGCCACTCTCCCGCTAGAATCATGTGATGTGCACCCATTGGTTTGAAAGCTTTATGTTCAGTGTGGTTATAATGATAATCATTTGATAATATTTATGAAAAGCATTATGTTTTCTTGCTGGGCTTCGGCTCACGGGTGCTATGTGGTGCAGGTAAAGGCAAGAGGAAGCTAGACCATCCTTGAGTTGGAGGGCTTAGGTGATGACGTGTACATATGCGGCTGCTCGACCGCCACGGTCGAGGTTTAAAGTGGAACTAGGGTTGAACCCTGTTTTGCCGCTTAGAACGGCCTGTTGTAAATATTTTCTGTAATAAACTCTGAATTGTATTTTCGGGATCCCAATGTATATGTTAAACGTTCTAGTGAAACGTTATATCTTAACCAAAATGTTTAATCCCTAAACCGCTAATCATACTTAGATCACGATTTTGGCCAAATGTCTCGATTAGCGAGTTTAGCACTATTTACAAGGCACACCGTAACGGTCCCAGGAGTTGGGGCGTTACAGTGCGCCCCGTCCCAGGACGAGGCCACCTGATCAATCCGCAGGGGACGGGGCCGCGGAACGCACAGCCCCGACACGCCCCAGGGCGAGACAGGCGGGATAGATCTTTGCATCCAAGTGCCTCGGTTAACAAGAGCCGTCGGGAGCGGCCTCCCAGCAAGGAGCGTCACGCCCTCAGTTCAGGGGACGATACATCCCGGATAGACTTACGCGACAGACTGAACGCTCGGAAGGAGCGGGCCCGTAAGGAAAAGATGCTCCCTCGAGGTGGCGACCTCAAAAAAAACATCAATGACCGGAGGAACGAAAGGATCCCCCTGGAAGACGGCACGGCCAGGCAGCTCATGGAGCAGCTGGCCGCTTTGAAAAAGGTCATGGACCGTTTGGTCCGCAAGCAGGAAGGCACGGACACTGACTCCGATGAGGAGGATAAAGAGCCCTGCGCGAGGCACATCCTGGACGCTGTACTCCCCAAGGGGTTCAAGATGCCAAGCCTCACTGCCTATACTGGAAACACCGACCCCAGGGACCATCTGTCCCGAAACAACTAACTCATGACACTGGCCCACGTCAATGACGACGGCAAGTGCCTCTGTTTCTCGATCACTTTGGGTGGTCCTGCCGAAGAGTGGTGGAAGAGACTTAAGCCAGGATCCATCCAATCTTGGTCCGGGCTGTAGTCCGCGTTTCGCAAGCAGTTTGTGACCGCCATGAGGATGGACATGTAGATCAGTGCCCTAGCGAATGTCAAACAGCTCCCCGTGGAGACCTTGAGGGCCTACATCCAGCGCTTCACCGAAGAAGCCTCCAAGACGAAGGTGGATGACGGACAGCGCCTGGAGGCACTACAGTTCGGAATCCGGGTCAGGCCCCCCCTCTGGGATAACATGCAGCGCAGCAAGGCCGCTGTTAGGAAAATATTGTTTTGCTTCAATGGGAATGATTATAATATTACAACTCTAAGCTATAATATTACAAATAAAATAGATTGATTAAATAAGGTTACAACTCTATAACTGAAAATTACAAATAAACAAAGAAAAGGAAGAAGATGATGATGAAGAAGAGAATAGTGAGAATACAACTCTAAGAAAAAGATTACAAGTAAAATAAAGTGTTTAGACCAAATGAAAAAATTACAACTCTTAAACAAAATATACAAGTAAATAGAACAAGAGAATATGAAGAAAAGCAATGGAATAAAAAGAAGAACAGAAACACAATCAAACTCTCACTTACACAACCTAAGTGAAGAGGATTGGGGATCACCAACTTGAACAAGGTTTAAAACCTTTGTCCAAAAGCTTATTTCCCCCTAACTCATGCACTAAGGGATCTCTCTCAGATATTGGAAAAGCTTTATGGAATTATCAAGCCTCAAGGTGTTTCTAGCCAAGTGCTCTAGTGGATAGAAAATGTTGTGTCTTACAAGTGAGCTATAGGCTCCTATTTATAGAGTTTAGAGACACCCTTTGAATTTCAAATTCCACCAACCCCCATGGCTGCCACCAATGTTTAATTGGATTAATATGGAATTAAAAAAGAGATTTGGGAGTTATTTGGGTTTTTTGAGCCGTTCAACAAATATTGAAAAAATTGAAAATTGGTCAGTCTTTTGGCCTGTGGCCGCTGCCAGAGACAATGGTGGCCGCGGCCACTGGTCTCTGTCCCATAGGCCGTGGCCACTGACCAATTTCAGCACAAAAAATTATGCTGTTTTTCCAAACGGTTCCAAACCCTCCCAAATGATTTTGTAACTCCCAAAACACATTATTGGGGTTAAAATCATATCTCTAACAGCCATATCACATATGGATTTATGAAATTCATCTCAATATTGTGTAACAACAATTTTACACAATAAAATGTAATATTTGGAAGTTACAAATTTGTAACACCAAATATGTTACATTATTTGGATATATCTCATATATCTAAATATTGTAACTCTCTATTATATGTTACAATATGTGACACATTTTGTCACATTTATTTAATCTAAAACATTATATTATAATATAATATAATTTTATATTATATTATAAAATAATATAACAGCCGCTACCCTGGAAGAATTCATCAGGAGGGCCCAAGGATTCATTAACTGGGAAGAAGCTTAAATTCAGGCTTTTGGGTGGCCTCTGGCTCCACATCCCAGCGCCCAGGCGTTCCCGGGATACGGGGCACAGTTCCCATCGCAGTCTTATACCGCGCTCCCCGTCGCCCCGGGACCAGTCGTCGCGGCTGGAATCAACTACACCCCCACGATGTATGGCCCTGCCACTTCGGGGTATGCCCCGGCCCAATCCACCCACTTCTCCGGATATGGAACCGCGCCAGCAGAGCACAGCGTCACCCCCGCTGGGGCCCAGCAGTCACAGGCATGAGTGACTGAAGCGAGCGTGAACCCTTCTCGGGGGAAGCGATCTAGCAAAGGCCAGAACCGACCCGAGCCAGTCAAAAAGGGAATGAGGGGCTACGAGCCTCAGTATTCAAAATACACCAATCTAATGGACACCAGGGAGAACATCTACCTGGCCATAGAAAGGGCAGTTCACTACCGGAAGCCTAGCCCCATGTTCAAGGGAGGAAGGAATCTGAGGGATACCAGCAAAAGGTGCGCTTATCATAAGGATGTGGGCCACACCACCGAAGAATGCCGGCAACTCAAGGATGAGATCAAAAATCTCATCAAGCTGGGGCACCTCCACCAATGGGTTAGGATGCCTGTGGGAGTCCCGGGCCTGTCAGCGGGCCCCGGACAGTCCATGGTCCCGAGAACGCCCCTGGCGTACCCGCCTCAGGGAGGGTATGCGCTAGGACCCACGACGTCGGTCCCTCAGGGGGCCCCCGTCACTCAAGTTCCCGGCCCTGGCATGCCTTACCCCTCAGGGGCCACACCCCCTCGAGCCAACAGACATGTGGCCACCATCTCGGACGGACCTCACCTGTGAGGACCATCCAGGAACGATCAAAAGCGCTATCTAAGCGAGCTAGACCACGATCAAGAGGTATGCGCCCTGGTCCAGGCCCCAGCTCAGTGCCCTAAGTTAATGAACCTCCCCATCACCTTCACGGAAGACGACGCCCGCAATGTCCATTTTCCGCACCACGACCCGCTGGTCATAGATGCTCAAATCGCCAACAAGTTGGTGTCCCGCGTGTTGGTGGATGACGAGAGCTCCGTCAACCTCTTTTTCAAACCCGTTTTCATCGCCATTGGCTTGACTGAAGCGGATCTAGCATCATGCCCTACCCAGATTTACGGCTTCAATGGGGACGCATTTCTCCCAATGGGAAAGATCCAGCTGCCCGTGACGCTGGGCAGTGAATTACAGCACTCGTTCAAGTTCTGCACCTTTGTTGTGGTGGACTGCTCCACCGCTTACAACGTCATTTTTGGCCTGCCTGCATTAGTCGAGTTCGAGGCAATCACCTTTCTATATGCTTGATATATGTGTTGCATATGTTATCTGTTTGTGGGTTCTCTTGCTGGGCTTCGGTTCATAGATGCTCTGTGGTGCAGGTAAGGTAAAGATAGTGAAGTTCAACCAACCATGAGTACAGCAGGCGTGAGGCGGCGTGTACATGTTTGGCCAGCCTGGCTGCCACAGCCAGAGGAATTTTGGGAGATGCTTGTAAATAAACCTAGATTTTGTCGTCTAGCCGACTTAGTTCAGTTTATGTGTTATAAATATTTCTAAACTGTATTTTGGGATCCCAAGTGTAAAACTTTTATAATATTCTATGGTAATTACTATTTCTCAAGTCTTTCCTTTGTTTATGGCTTAACTACACTGTTCTACTTAGAACCTCGAATAGCGAGTTGAGAGCACGTTTTTAAACTCACTTAGTAACGACTCTAAGAAAGTAGGGCGTTACAGCTGTCATCCCCAATGAAACGACCATCCCATCTCACCGACGAGATACGTATGATCCCGCCCAAAACCACGCCTTACTCCAAGAGTCACTAGATCTCATCGAGGAGATCCGGGAGGAATCCCAGGTACAGCTGAAGATGTACCAAGGCAAGATCGCGCGGCACTTCAACTCGAAAGTCAGGAGCCGAAAGTTCGGAACCGGCGACTTAGTCTTGCGAAGAGTCTTCCCTATTACTCAAGATCTGGGAGTGGGGCTTCTGGGCCCAAATTGGGAGGGGTCATACGAGATCCAACACGAAGTGTGCCCCAAGACGTATCGCTTGAAGCGACTCAATGGCTCGGAAGTCCCACGAGCCTGGAATGCGGAACATCTCCGTAAATACTATCAATAGTCGGGAGAGCATGTTCCAATTTAGTATGTTCATTGTAAACAATGTACGCCTCAGGGCGACCCTCTTTTTTAATAATAATAAAAATGGCGTGCACAAAACATTACGCAGAAGCATTGTCGAACAATGAGAATCTATCTCAACTGACCCTAAACCAGTCTCCGCTCACTTGAGGGGGTATCCCGGGTATGGGCAAATACCCGGCGAGGCGCAAGCTCAGGCTAGTCCCACCCTGGACTAACGATGTCCGGGGGATATAAATACAAGAGGACCGAGCCTAAGGCCGGTCCCACCCCGGACGAGCGATATCCGGGGATACAAATTAAAGAGGACCAAGCCCAAGGCTGGTCCCGCCTCGGACTAACGATGTCCGGGGGATATAAATACAAGAGGACCGAGCCTAAGGCCGGTCCCACCCTGGACAAGCGACGTCCGGGGGTACAAAGTCAAGAGGACCGAGCCTATGGATGGTCCCACCCCGGACGAGCGATGTCCAGGGGTACAAAGTAAAGAGGATCGAGCCTAAGGCCGGTCCACCCCGGACAAGCGACGTCCAGGGATACAAATTAAAGAGGACCAAGGCCAAGGCTAGTCCTGCCCCAGACTAACGATGTCCGGGGGATATAAATTAAAGATGACCAAGCCTAAGGCCGGTCCCACCCAGGAGAGGCGACATCCGGGGGTACAAAGTCAAGAGGACCGAGCCTAAGGCCGGTCCCACCCTGGACGAGCGACGTCCAGGGATACAAAGTAAAGAGGATCGAGCCTAAGGTCGGTCCACCCCGGCAAGCGACGTCCGAGGATACAAATTAAAGAGGACCAAGCCCAAGGCTGGTCCCGCCCCGGACTAACGATGTCCGGGGGATATAAATTAAAGAGGACCAAGCCTAAGGCCGGTCCCACTTCGGACGAGCGACGTCCGGGGATTCAAATTAAAGAGAACCAAGCCCAAGGTCGGTCCCACCCCGGACGAGCGACGTCCGGGGATTCAAATTAAAGAGGACCAAGCCCAAGGTTGGTCCCGCCCCGGACTAACGATGTCGGGGGGATATAAAATTAGAAAGGACTAAGCCCAAGTCTCGTCCCGCTCCGAATGAGAGATGTCCGGGAGTTGATTCGATGCCCAGACGCTGCTCCAGAAGCAACATCATCCGGTAATTCCGGAACAGGTTGGGCACCACGTCCATTTCCCACTTGTTGCCCTTAGATGTCTTGGACCCAGGAATGACGACAGGGGCCCGATTGACCTTTTCCTCGGAATGGAGTGTGACGCCTGTTGTCATAGTCAATGATCTGGGGACAAAGAAAGAAAGCCAAGCAGTCAGTAACTAAACCTAAGAAAGTCGGTTAAGGCACAGGGGATCTCCTAAGGACTGCTTGGAGCCCCTTCGGATCGGGTCCAAGATCAACAAGGAACCACGAGACCCTGATCGGGAACAAAACAAAAGAGCTACCAAGGCTGCGCCATCTATCCGGGAAGCATCCAGGCACGGAGCAACCCAGGCCATGCGTCCTTCATAACAACCCCTAAAAGTAATCGAATTCGAGCAGCCCAAACATGCGAATTAAAAGAACAGCCTAAGTTCGTATATTCATCAAGAAGGTCAGAAGGACTTACTGTGAGTTGTTGGCCGTAGAAGATAGTGGTTGTCCGATGGCAAGAACGGTAGAACTTCGATTCTTGAAATGGTGCAGCCGGTTCAGCAACTCGTCGATAGGACAGACACAAGGCAAGTTCTCAGGCAAACGGGCAGACGCTGGGGCCGTAGGGTACAAGCGACGGCGTAGAGTTAGCAGACGATGGTGGATGTCACCGGCGATGTCGGACATGCAAAGCTGATCAATGCTTAAGATGGCTCGAGAGTGTAAAAACGTCAAATGAGCATCTGCGGGGTATTTATAAAGGCCCGACTCCTGGCCTCCGATCCAACGGACAGGTGTCTCCCCATCGAATGGTCTAGAATCATGCAGTTGCATTTATGAGCCCCCTCAGGCTAGATCCTGACCATCTCAGATCTAACGGTCCAAAAGAGGCAGATGCCAAAGGTCGCCCCATCCTACGGTCCACCTCAGCCCAAAAGTATTAATGATGGACCCCCGTGCGGATAGGACGCTTCACGATCTGTGCTGACACACTAGCCTAGGCCTAGCGACCTTTGAGATGGCTAGGCGACCTTTCAAGGTCGAGACCCATCCACGCAGCAGTCACCTGGTGACACGTGTGTCCCTATCACGAAGCGGGACACAGGTAAACGTACCCAAACACTGGTAAATGGTCCGGGCCCAGCATACGTCCGGCGTCACTACCCTCTGGCACGGACCCACGATCACGAGCAGGAACTAGGAAGACAACCGTGGATCGTCCGGGAGTAAGGCAAGCCTCCACCTGGCTGTCCCAAGCGAAGGCTTGGGGGGTAAATGTTATCCCCATTTCCTGCCGTGGGCCCGGGACGGTGGTCTAGGCCCATGGTCTGGGCGTTCAAATGTGGGCCCGGGCCAAGCTCGCTTGGTACCGGGGTAGCCAAGGGGCTCAGCCCCAGTACGATTCCGGGCCCGGACGATGTTTGGGATGATGATCCAAGATAGTTGTCCGGGAGTCGCACAGAGCTCAGAATCCCATTGAAGTCCGTGTAAAACGGTCCCGAAGCCTAGTGACCGGTCCGGGCCCGTGGTAAAAGAAGAGGGACAAAGGTAAACGAACCCGGATCAGGCCCTCCCTGTGTGCAGGGAAAAGCATCCGTGACCCTGAAGCTGCCCCACGACGCGTGGGGGTTGTCCCCACTTTTCACCTGCGGAAAAGGCCACCTCGGGATTGCACGCCGCTGTTTCAGACCTGCACTGACAAGTACTCTGACTGCCTTTGTCCCCTGAATCTGCCTCGTAACTCGAAGTGCCCAGGCCCAAAAGCACCGTTTTGTCGGGCGAAGTGTAGCTCTTGGGCCACCTTAGTGGGCCTTAATTAGTCTTTAATTTATGTATGTTGTATCTTTTATATTGGGTTTCCACCAGAGGAGCCAAGAGTATTCACATCTTTGATGGGCCCGGGTTATACCCGGCCCAGACCCAGTGTTCCCATGAGTCTATAAACACAGGCTATAGATCACTGGAAAAAAGACCTCTTTTCGACCAATATACAGTTACTCTGCCAGAACATAGAGAGAAACTCCATTGTAAAAGACTTTCTAAGCTCTAATACAACTGACTCATGGACTAAGGCTCATTAACGCCCCAACCACGTAAAAACCTTGTGTTAATCTTCTATATTTCATACATTTAGTCTTAGCTAATATTCATTAGTATGGTTTATGAAAATCTCGGTAAACATATACAATTATGCCCATAACAGGTCAAATTACGAAAGTTGTCATTCTAATAAGAAACGGGCCCACATGCATATTTAATATCCCTAAACATGAATAACTAGTTATATATCATATAAGTCACTTAATCACAATGAAAAATATCAAATAAACATATAATTTCATTTATTGTCATCCTGACCCCCTAATCAAGGCCGTAAGAATTATTAAGTAATTTTGGGACGTTACAGTTTTGAAGGGTTGGGGTCGGGGTTCATGGGTTGGGGTTTAGAAGGGTCGGTGCTCGAGTTTGGTGATTCGACGACAGATCTGGGCTTTGGGTGGGGCAAAGCTTGCTGGGCGAGAGGGTGGGGAACTGGGCAATAGAATGTGAGGCAACGAAATCTGAGTTTCATTTCATGAGTCTGGGTTTTCGTTGAAATCTAGGTTTCATGGGTATGTAGGAGTTAAAATATGAGTTTTTGGTGTTAATCTATTGTAATGATTCATGTCAAATTATAAATTTTGGGTTAATCTGTTGTTTATTGATGTGAGATTTGTAAAATTTTGGGTGTCCATCTCAAATTTCAGCGAGGAGAATAAGAAAAGAAGAAAAAGAGTTTAATGTTATTTTTTATATTTTAAATAAATATGATTTTTTTTACATATATATTTTTTTATAATTTTTATTAGTTTAAATTAAATTTTTATGACATGGCATTAGTATTTAATATGTGGCCTAATAAATTATGGTCACGTGTATCATCGTTGGCAGTTAACAGCCACAATAATTGGAGATTCTAGATTTGCTAGCAGAATCGTGGATTGAGAGGTTTCACCGCCCGAAAAATAATAATTGAGAGTTAAGCGTATAAAAAGGTAAAAATAAAGGGGTTTTGACACTAATTACCGAAAAAGAAAAAGTGTAAGATAATGTTCACATTGTTTATTTAATTTTTTTGAGAAAGGGATATTCACCACTAAATTATGTCTATGAACACATATTTGCAAACGGTGATGTTCGATTTTTATTTAGAGTTGGCGCAAGCAACATCATAACAAACCATGTGGCTCTCTTTAGATGATCAGCAGCGTATTAAATCCGTTCATTCAACAACTTGCAAAAAGTAATAACGTTGCCCTACTTTATTGTTTTATTTAACTTGAGGAAGTGATTAATTTTTTTAAAACTTAATAATATACATTTATTTGACAAATGGTAATAATAATGATTACAATTGACAGTTTCATTAATACATTTACAAAAAAAATTTATTCATTTATATGGTAGTTAAAGATTTATTTCATAAATATATACCTTAAAGTTTTTTTTTCCATAATTACAGTTTGCACTACTAAACTCCATTCTTAGTCTATCTTTTATTGTAGGACCTCCTATGATTTGAGATGTGAGAGAATAACTAAGACTATGACTAACAAGGTGGTCTCACTAAGCCAGTTATATATATATATATATATATATATATTGTGGGATGGTCTATATGGCGTATACAGAAGACTATATTTATACCATTTCTCCAATATTTTAGTTTTGGCAGCATTTATAGAGAATAGAATATAAAATATGTGACTTTTGACTAAGTGACATACTTTTCATAGGAAAACTCTATAGGATAAACAAATATTATATATGTAATAAAGCTATATGATGAAATGGACAACAGTAACAAGAAAATGACAACAAAAAAACAAGCTATAAGTTGCATAGGAAGTTGCTTATCATAATGTAATTTGTATTTGAGATTGCAATGGTTGCATAAATTGCATAAGAATAAAATTAGCATATGAGTTTTTTAAGTTGCTATTAGTTACATGTGATTGTATTAGGTTGCGAGCATACATTTAAAGTTATAGTGAGTTGCATAAGGATAAAATAGCATATGAGTTTTTAAGTTGTCATGAGTTGTATGGGATTGCATTAGATTGTATGGAAACCTCTTTGGTAACATGAGCAAACCTCTTTGGCAACCTTTGCAACCTAAGGTAAAACCTCATTTATATAACCTAAACTTCAACCTCATTAGCAACATCCTATTACAACATTTGCAACCTAAGGTAAAACCTCATTTATATGACTTAAAGTTCAACCTCATTGGCAACATTTGCAACATTTATTGTAACCTTTGCAACCTGAAGTGCAACCTTATTTGGAATCTCTACAACCTCTATTGCAATATTTGCAACCACTATTGCAACTATTGACAACATCTACAATCTCTATTATAGCAACTTGAGGTGCAACCTCAACAACTACTGTTGCAACATTTGCAACCACTATTGCAACTCTTGCAACTATTGACAACATCTACAATCTCTATTATAGCAACTTGAGGTGCAACCTCAACAACTACTGTTGCAACATTTGCAACTTGATATGAAACCTCAAAATCCTCAGAAACTTCAACGACTTACAACCTTATTTGACAACATCTAATAACAACAACTTGATAAAGAAGCATCAACAACTACTTATCCATATATGCCAAAGGTATGATCAAGTAATCTTCTTGATAGTAGTAAATAATTTTTGATAAAACCTTCCTTAAATAAATAATTAAGTGGTGGCATAAAAGACTTATGTTATTGATAAAGAAAATATTTTTATCAAAGTTTTATATACCATAATCTCACAT
Organism: Humulus lupulus; assembly: GCF_963169125.1. NCBI lineage: Eukaryota > Viridiplantae > Streptophyta > Magnoliopsida > Rosales > Cannabaceae > Humulus > Humulus lupulus. The sequence continues at coordinate 43,709,589 of NC_084800.1, read as the reverse complement.
GATCGGACAGTACTCCAATAAAATTAAATTAAATAAAAACTCTACAAATAGCAGTGCAGGACTTTTAGTGTATAATCTCTCAATTATTTTGATCCATTGGAATTAGCATTGCATTTTGCCTATATTTGTCCTTCTTTGCAATTACTTAAGAAGAATATATAAATATATACATATATATATATATCTTTCACACTTGTCTTCCTCTGTAATAACTTAAAGAGAAAAATAAAAAAAGATCAAATGACTCATATTATGCGGTCAAGAAGTTAAAGTTGAATTACGTAATAAAAAACTAATCCTGCAGTTTTGTTTAGTTTAAATTTTTATTTTTCAAAGGTCAAAATGAATTGTTCCGCGCTTCATCTAGGAAAGTAACAGTCAAAGTTTTTTTATTATAGAAGAAAATAGATAAATAAATAAAATTGTAAGAGAAATTTGCATAATGAACTGAGAGTCAAAACTACAATAGAATTATAATATTTGAGAACAAAAGAGAAAGGGATTGAGAGGGTTGGCATGGTGGGTTAGCCTGAAAAAAAGAAGGAAAATAGTGATCCTCTAAAAAAAACTAATGAGCAAAATGTAAAATTGACAATATAAAATCAAGTAACTAAAGTTCTTTATAAAAGTTATAAGTTTTTATAGGGATAGTAAAAATTGCAAAAAAAAATGCAAAATGTAGTAACTGTGGTAAATTCACTTGAATATAATATATTTTTTATAGAATAATAAGGAAATATATTATTTTTAGGGGAAAATCAAATATATAACTTTGAATCGTTGAATTAAAATTAACACACAAGTTTTTAATTTAATAAAAAATGATATCCTAAGTTCGTTTGGTCAATTTTTTTTTTTTTTTTTGCAACTTTAATGCCCTAATATATTTAAATTATTTTTATATTAGATAATTATGTTTTATTATTTAATTTTAAACTTAAAAAATTATAAAATTAAATTTAAATACATTAACTTAATAAAGTTCTCTTTTGGAATTGAGAATCAATAGTTAAGTCTTCAGCAAATTTAAATTAACTAACAACGAGACCAAAATATTATTTTTCATATAATTAATTTTAATTTTTTTGGAAAATTAGAAATAAATAGTGAAATAATATTTCGTAGAAAATCATTGATTGGAATTTGAACAAGCGTTGAGAAACTCCTCAGTCCTCACACGTGGAAAGGCCGAACATTTGTGCTCAACGGGGGTTTCCATGTCAGCAGAAAAGCTGATAGAACGGCATTGTAGTGAGCATTCTCACGTGCAGCCCCTAAAAAGTCTGCACCGGTGGGAACTATTTTTCTACCGTTAGATGCATTTGAATGCGTAAGATATGCAGTACCTATGGAAGGTACACTGTGCTTATCTTGGACTGGATGACAGAGTAGTATAGCAACATTTTAAACCCTAAAATGTTGATTAATTTCCAAGGGGATATCGTTTTTTACTTGGGTTCTTTCAGAGGGCGGCATCTATAGCACGGATCATCATATCCCTCTGTAATCAGTGGAAGTCTTCGCACTGGGACATTAATTGGTGGTTGATTTGGAGAAGGGTAACGAAGGTAATCGGTTTGTTCTTGGTGGTTAGCCAATTTGGAGAAGGGGATTTTGATAAATGTGAGGAGTAAGAAATTAATTTACAAGGTTAATTTGGTTGAATTGTCTTCATAGATGGTCGATCTTATCGTTTCTGCAAATTAGGGAGCTCTCTTAGAATTGACTCTTAAAATTTTGAGCAAGTTTGGGTAAATAATTAAGCAGAGTACTCGTACTGCCAACGAGGTTGGACCCAACAGAAAACTTGTACTATCCACAGGGTAGGACGACGATGGTGGTTGTGGTGCATTGACGTTCTGGGGAGAGTTGTGGCCGTCGCATAGCAAAGAGCAGGAGGAAAATCATTTCGTCAAATCCATTCACCGTCAATCGACGATTACATATCTGTTAAAAGGTGTGTATGCCTGAGATGAAATCACTATCCATTCTTATTTCATCATTTTTATATTTAATCACTTCTATTATATAACTTAAGTAGAAATGAAATCTTCTAGAAATGCAGTTCGACGAAAATTAGGGACCTAAAAACCCGACCTGTACCATGGACTAATTTTTTTTTTTACTCATTTGCTTCAAGAAGTTTAAAAATCATTATTGGAATACAAGCTCTCTAATCAGTAAGAAGATATTAAAAGCTTGGAGAGAATCAATGGATTAGTAAGAAAGAGTGTGTAGTTTTGTGACAAAGTTTTTTCTCTTAATATTGCACATGCGTAGTACAATGAATCAACATAAAAAGTCTAAAGAAAGAGTGTGTAGTCCGGATGACAGAACTATCTCTCTTTCTCTCAAAACTATTCTCTCTCACTTTCTCTCACAAGTCACTACAAGCTTTCTGTCTCTATTTTCTTCTCATTTTCTCCTCATTTTCTTCCCTCTCTGCAATCGGAGTTACTTTCTTTTGGAAGTGAACCAAAAAAGTTTCAGTTTTTAGAAGACGAAGCTAACAGATTTTGAGAAGTGGGTTATGAAGATTTTGGCTTAAATTATTGTTAGCTCTCTTTGTAATGCAGGGACTATCTTTGCCTGTTTATGGATTGAACCCATTACTAATCCATTGATTCTCTCCAAGCTTTTAATATCTTCTTTCTGATTAGAGAAATTATTGTTAGCTCTCTTTGTAATGCAGGGACTAAATATATACTTAATTGAACAACAAATAAAGATAAAATCTAGTGAACAAGTGCACAGTTTCCATCTATTATACGAATTTAAATAACCATATATGTCTATGACAGTGGGGCGTTAGGCTGTGGTTGATTTCAGACGGGGTTTCAAAGCGAGGCTGGTGGTGGTTTCTTATTTGTGGATTTAGGGGCTGCGGAGTCAGAGAGTGAAGTTTCTCTGTCGAAGCATCGAAGCAGGTTCGACTCTGTTATTTTGGGGTAATTTTTGTGTGGTCCGTAGTGATGTTAGCTTTGTAGCAGGTTTGTAAAATTAAGACCAATAATAATAATTGATTTACAACTTAACTTAGCCATTACCTACTGTGTTTAGTGGTTTTAGTTTGACATTCTGTTTGCTTGTTATGTTTCAATGAAAGGGGTTTGCAGGAAAAAAAATTCTAAATTAAAGAAGAATGATGTTTATGCATCCAAGATGTCATTTATGTTATTAGGTTGATGAAGAGCTACTGTTTATGAACTTGAGTGAATTTAACTTTTGCTAAGGATTTGTTAAGTATTAAAGCCTTTCTATTATTTTATATATATACATGATTTCATGTTGTTTGTTCTATAGAACATCTATAAGAAATGCATTATTAGAAACATCATGCCATTCAAAATCTTCACTCGCATGATTGCCCTTTGGTTTGTTGGTTGTTTCCGAAGTAGGTTGTGAAAACTTATTTGTAATCTATTCCCATGAATTGAAAAAGGTTGTGGTGGTTATAGCTATGTATAATATTTGTATATATAAAACTGGGGACAACATATTCCAATACTACTGGGTTATGATATGTCATTAAACTTTAACAATAGACTGCAATTCATTTTGATTTGGAATGAAATTCGTTGAAAATTGGTGTTTTTACTGTTGTTAATATATTACCCAATTTTGTCTTTTCTGTTGAACTATTACTATTGTTTTGACTGGGAATGAATCTCTTTACTGTTGTTAATCCATGTGATGAAGCTGATATTTTGGGGGTTTCGCCAATATGTTAGGTGAAGCTGATATTTTGGTGAAGTAATTATTATTTTAATGTGACACCAATGATGATATGTAAATATCGATAACCAATTTAAATGATTATATAATAATTATAATTATGGAAAGAAATTCTTTGTTATTGTAGGCAACTATGGATAGGGAAAAGTTAGGGGACATCTTGTTTGCATTGAATTCACATGAGAGTGAAGTGAAGGAATTGAAGCAGGAAATTTCATCTCTTAGACATGGTGTTTCCCAGCTTCGTTTGTCTGAGGTTAGAAAAGGAGAAGAGGGCAATTCTTTTGAAGTTTTTTTTGGAGAAGGCATCTTTGCTAATGAGTGAATGTAACATTATGAGTGAGAAATTGAGTAAATTGGATGGTGCAAATGTAGATATGGTGGAGTGTAGGAAGATAAATTTAGTGTAGGAATGTCATCGATGAATTTGGGAAAGGTTGAGTTATCTAAGTCAAAAACATTAGAAGTGGAATTGGAGTTGCGAAAACTTGATCCCGTTGATGGGGGTTAAAAAATTTCAACTTGAGTCGGAGGAGGTTTGTTTAGTTGATTTAAATGAGAGAAGCGAAGTTGATAAGTTGCCTAGTGTGCTTCGTTGCGATGAGTTGGGTGTAGAATTTGGAGAGGGGCCTTCCAATGTTGGTACTTTTACTCTAGAAATGAATGATTTAAAGGCTGATGGTGTTGATGGTAATAGTTTGAATGATAGGATTTTATTTTATCCTGAAGTGGGTAGGGAGAAGAATGGTGTATCTAATCATAGAGACAAAGTTTTGTTGACTAATATTTAGTCTGGTTGTGTAGAAGGGAATGATTTATGTATGCAACTGGAAAAATTTACAGATATTATTAGTGAAAGCCTTGAAACATGTGAATGACTTCACAGGTACCTTCCACCGTGATAGCTCATCTCGGAGAACTAAATCAAGTTGATGCAACTACAGTGTGGACAAAACAAGATAGCATCAACTGTAATGATAGTTCAATACTATACCTTCAGTTTCGAAATAAAATACCTTCTCCAGTTAATTAACACCCTACCTCAGTTTTACTCCCAACAATAAAAAAAGTTAAAACAACCCCAAAAAAATTAAAAACCCACCACCATTGGAACAAGAGATTGTGATAATGATTCTTTACGCCCTAGCAGTAATGAATCACATATTTCGACAACCCCATTACCTACATGAACTATAAAGAGAATGCAGTGTTGCATCTCCTCGTTGTGAACTAGAATCTTAATCTGCAAAATAATAAAATATCCAACTAATAAAAAAAAACCCAAAAATACTAAAAAAAAGCACACATAAATATACCTTCCCACATAAATTCAAATCTCCAATAAAGAGTTTACGAGCTGAATCAGATCGACCACTTTGAGGAAACAAGTTCTGAATACTAATTCCAGTACACTGTCACTCAAAAATATTCAGAATTAATTCGATATCTCTTATATTGGGTTGAATTTTGCTACAGAAACAGTACTCACCATCATTCTAGTATTCAAATACCATGACGAACGACTCTCTGTTGAAACTTGCTGCTCACTGCGTGTGTTCATCTCACATAATACATTCAACACCTACGTTCAAAACAAGAAAAAAACATTGGAAACATACCCTTACCATCCATGAATATTAGTTTAGATGGGGGAATCTAAATAAAGTGAAGAATTCTAACAAAACAATCCAACATTATCAATCCATATTGTTAATTAGTGGAAAAAATATACTTACTCCGGATTCAAACTATCATCAAATATGTATTCTATTAATTTTCCTATATCATCGTCCATTATGGGCGTGCGGATTTTAAAGGGCCCTATGCTTTGGCTCTGCCCAATTGTAACCTTAGAAACATAAACTTCACGTGGAGTTGTCTGTGATTTAGTCTTCACCTGATTAAATAACCTATTAAATTATTAAACAAGGTACAATAACAAATAAATAGAAAAAATACTCAACTACACATTTACCGTTTTTTCCTCCGATCAACAGGCCCACCAATGCTACTAGACAATGATTGGCTTCCTACTATTACATCTGACAGCTTTGAAGATTTTTGGTTAATCGTACAAACTCTAGGCTTCTACAATCTTAAAATTAACAACCAATTAGGTTCAACAAGTAAATTAAAAAAACCAAAAATACCAAAAAAAATAATAATCAACTTTTAACCTACCAAAAGATACCATTACTTACTTTAATCGACATCTCACGCTGCAATAATGTTTCTCCAAATTGGGATGAAATCCTGAAAACCGTATCATCAAAGTTCTCGAAGTTTCCCCCCAAACATTTATCCCCTCTATTACCAACACATTTCTTCCTTTTGCATTCTATATTAGTTGAGCTATCATCTAACCCCCGAATATCTCCTACAGACTTCTTCAACTCACCGTTACTTAAGTCTTCTACTTTGCTATCAACCCCACTACATTTAATGACACCATCTTTGTGTCTATCAAAATCAGTTGCTTTGTCTTTACCTAAATGATTTGCAAAAGCAACATCTTCCTTCCTCCCAATTAATTTTTCAACCATTTTACGCTCAAAAAATTTTGCCTCACTATGTCTATGTTTCCCATGTTCAGTTATCGCGCGTAATTCATCTTTAATTACTCTCAAATCATCTTTCAACCCAACATAATCATTACGCAGCCCTGTATTGATTCCAATATAGAATTCAGCAATAAAACTTCCATCCTAAATCACCAGTAACATAAAATGGGAAAATATACTAACAAACATACAATAATCATTTTCAAACAAATGTCATTCCTTCAAGAAAAAAGAAACATAACATAAAGACAAAATATCTATCCTCTAGCTAATAGTAGAAAAAAAATTAGACCTCTGCAACATGAACAAAAAATATTAACCAAAAAACTGAACTTAATAAAATTTAAAAAAACTCAATACTATTGCAAATACTTGCAATTTCTATAATATTTTATACACATATATGGTGTAAATTAATATTCAACATTTGGTAGCATAGAGAGATATATAGAAAGAGGCTTAATAGTTAATTCTGGAGTCAATAAAGTTTCTCCAAAATTATTAGCTACTATAGTCTTATATGTAATATTTTGTTCAACTACATTCATCCCTTGTGGCCAAACCATGTAAATAAATTATATATATTTTGTAATGCCCCGAATTTCCTAATAAGGTTTAGGACCTTGATTAGGAGGCCGGGAGGGCCATAATTGATTTATTATAGTATTTAATGATTATATGTATGTCTACGTGAATTATATTATTATATGATGGTGTTATTATATGATGGTGAATGCATGCATATGGGAGTATTTTTAGTTATGAGGGCATTTTGGTAATTTGGCATGTTCAGGGCATATTTGCAAATTGGGTGCATATTGTAATTCGTGAATGAGATTTTACTATTATGGAGATATATTCGAGCTATTCGACATGAGACGGTCATGTATAGTGGATTAGCGGTTTTTTCATAACGGGGTCAATTTCGGGGTAATAGAAATGTTTATTTGGTGATGGATTGGGAGTATTTGGGATCAGGATGGAATTCTGGAAGTTTTGACTATAATGTCCCCGGGGGTGTTTTCGGGACCCCGAGCACTAGGTTTTATTTGAGGTTACTTAAGCTTGAAGTAGCTTGTCAGATAAGAACGTACGTTAGGAAACCTCTCGTTCTCTCTCTCGACGGTCCGTTTTACCGTTTGAGCGTTTTCGAAGATATCTTGAGTTCTAGGAGTCGGAATCAAGTGAGGGTCGAGGCATAGCGATCCTAGGAAAGAATAGAAGCTTCTTAGCCGAAGTATTTGACGGAAAACAACCCAATCAAAGGTAATTGAAGTTTAAGTTTTGAGTTATTTCGAGTTTCTAAGCTTTGAATTGATTTTGTGAATCGTTGAGTTTTCGGTTTGTTTGAACCTTGGGTTTTGAGGGTTTTGAGGTATTGGGAAGCTTGGGAACTTTGTTTTGATGATTGGGGAATGTTTAGGTGTGTTTTTGGGGACTTTGAAGTGTTGGAAACACGTTGGAGAATGGTTCTGGGTTGGGCGCCGCGGCCCTAGCTCGAGTTAGCAGGTGGCCTTTCTGTTTCGCTGGGCGCCGCGGCCCTTGTGTGGGGCGCCGCGGCGCTTGCCTCTGGAAATTCTGTGGGCCGCGGCCCAAGGTGCTAGGGCTGCAGCCCTTGCCCTGTTTTCACCCCGTTTGCTCGTTTTGACCTCGGGAACTTAGATACGGGCCTCGGGAGTGTCCCTACTACTTGGATTAGTTTGGATTGATCTCTTGGAGGCTAGATATTGGTTTGGAAACCTTTGGGTTATCATGTTATTGATGGTGTTCCATGTTTGGTTATGATTAGGTGACCGCTAAGGGCTTAAAGGTTGACCGTTCTCAAGGGTCGTTCTTATATTGGTTCTAGCTCGGATTTGAGGTAAGAAAACTGCACCCTGTGTATATGTGACATGCATGGCTATTATGATGCATGTTGGTTGATTACTGGGTATGACATGCGTGGTTATTATTGATGCATGTCGGTTGACTATTATGTATGACATGCATGGCTATTCTTGATGCATGTAGGCTGATTATTAAACGTGACATGCATGGCTGTTATTGGTGCATGTTGGATTGTTGAATATATTGCATATGATGCATAAGAAACATGTGATTAGGACATGCTTGTATACTGGGTGTGATATCGTTCAGAGCTTGAGCCTCTGTGTTAATGCATAGTCCTAATTGTACTAATATCTGTTAAGTAAGCATGCTGAATACCTTGTTTATGGATATTAGACATGTGATATATGTTTGGTGGCTTGGCTTACCTGTGTATGGCGCTGACTTATTAGTCAGAATCGACAATGGTGTCAGATCCGTCTGTGAAGCTGTGACTTATTAGTTAAGTTCACCACGGGCTGAGCACTGGTCGTGTTTTACCGACCCAAGGGTCAGAGGTGGCAGTGCATTGTAAACGCCGGGCCAAATAAAGATTAGATCTAATCGAGGTCGGCATTGAATGACTCATATGGGGTATTAGTGCTGGACCGACCGGAAGGTCAATGGGAACTATAAGCGCTTGCCTGGTCTACGACCAGATGACTATAGCCAAGGTATATGACCCCGGTGACTGTTTGTCACATGGCTAAGGGACGTTGTCCATAGTTTCGACTTTGGAGTCGTGAGGAAGGTTATGTTGGTGACTAATCACCTTGCACCTGTCCTAATCAAACTTATGAGAGAATCACCTATCGGTTGAGCCCTGGTGACCCTATCGTCACATGGCTAGAGGGAGCAATGCTCGTTATTGTGACTTTTGGCTATTGTCACCTATCTGTATGGACCGTTGGTTCTGAATGGTTACTTTGGTTATTGTTGGTATTATATCATGATGTATTATGTTTTCTTGCTGGGCTTCGGCTCACGGGTGCTACATGGTGCAGGTAAAGGCAAAAGGAAGCTGGACCATTCCTGAGTTGGAGAGCTTAGGTGATGATGTGTACATATGCAGCTGCTCGTCCGCCACGGCCGAGGTTTAAAGTGGAACTAGGGTTGAACCCTGTTTTGCCGCTTAGAACGGCCTGTTGTAAATACTTTCTGTAATAAACTCTGAAACTTTACTTTTGGGATCCCAATGTATGTATTAAACGTTCTAGTGAAACGTTACATCTTAACCAAAGTTTTTAATCCCTAAACCGCTAATCATACTTAGTTCACGATTTTGGCCAAATGACTCAATTAGCGAGTTTAGCACTGTTTACAAGGTACACCGTAACGGTCCCTAGGGTTTGGGGCGTTACATATTTATACAAAAATTTATACTCATTCGGGTTCAGAGAGAGAGAGGGAATGCAAGGCAATGCCAAGCCCAAAACCAAAATGTGGTTTGGCCTGAACCTGATCAAACTTGTTATTTCTATTATCAACAAATAATGATAGAGATTCATATGTACAAACTGATGTATAACTTCCTAACATTTAATTACTACTATACTCAGGGCTTAACAAGATTCAAATATGTAATTAGAGAAAAAATAACAATGTATGAGGTAATTGAGGAATTATGTCAAACAGTTTATGGGCACACGAGTTATGTCCACCTTCTAAACTATATAAGCACACTTTATCATAACACAATGAAACTCATTAGATCTAATCCAACTACAAATGAGTAGGGGTGTTCATAAAACAGCCCACACCGCACAAACCGCCCACACCGCACCACAATTTTCGGTTTAGAACCCTTCGCGGTGCGATTGCGGTTTGTATTTTTGCCAAACTGCAACCGCGCGATGCGATGCGGTTTGCGGTTTTAAATTTTATAAATGCAGTTCAAACCACACCGCACTGCATCGTTATTGTTAACCGAGATTTTCGGCAACTCTATTAATGAGTGATATTTACTGATAATAATAATGAAAACAGAAGATTGACACGGGGTTTTTACGTGGTTGGGGCGTTAACTAGCCTTAGTCCACGAGTCTGTGTTATTAGAGCTTGAAGAAGCTTTTACAATGGAGTTTCTTCTCTATCTCTTGGCAGAGTTTTTCTTTTTCGTGAATCCCCCCCTTACAATGTTCTGTAGCTTACATTTATAGACGCATGGGGATACCGAGTCTGGGCCAGATCCGACCCAGGCCCATCGGGGAAATGGATAAAAGCGGCCTTTATAGTAGAGGCCCAATACACAAAGATACAAAATACATGAAATCCAAACCAGCTAAGGCCCAATAGGTTGACCTTAGAACTATGTCTCGCCCGAAAAAACGGCACTTTGGGTCTGATCACTTCGAGTCACGAGGCAGATTCAGGAGATAAGACCAGTCAGAGTACTTGGCTGCGCAGTCCTGACACATCGGCGTGCAATCCCGAGGTGACCTTTTCTGCAGGTGAAAAGTGGGGACAACGCCCACTTGGAGTGAGGCGGCTTCAGGGTCCGGGACGCCTAGCCTCTTCAACCGGGGGGAAGGCGATCTAGGTCCGTTTACCATTGTCCCGCTTTATTTACCACAGGCCCGGACGGTATCAGGGTCCGGGACCTGGACGCGTAGGTCGCGATGGTCCGAACGCTTTATACATCGCCCGGATCACCTTCGCGGAGGACGGGCCCGGATGGACATCCCGGACATTCGCCGATGGGCCCCGACATGCCTTTCCGGTCCATACCCTTACCCTTGGATGCTCCATACCACGAGGCCTTTGGGCCGGGCCCGCATGCTTTCATGGCCCTTGGCAATGGGCCTGGACGAACGCGCCGAGCCCATCCAGGAAATGGGGATAACATTTACCCCCCAAGCCTTCACCTAGGTCTGCCAGGAGGAGGGTTGCATCGTCTTCAGGGTGCTTGCTTGGTTGCCTCCCCAGTTCCTGCCCGAACTCGGGGGTCCGGGACACAGGGCCGCGGCATTGGTTGAATGCTTGGCCCGAATCGTTTACCACGGTCCAAGGGCGTTTACCTTTGTCCCGCTTTACAGCAAGGATACACGTGTCGCCAAGGGGTTGCTGCACGAGTCTTGAAAGGTCGCCTAGCCCTCCCAAGGGTCGCTAGGCCTAGACTAAGGTGTCAGCGCACATCTCGAGGCGTCCCATCCACACGGAGGAGGTCATCATTAATGTCCCTGGAACGAGGTGGACCGTAGGATGGGGCGACCTTTGGCATCCTCCATTCCTAGGTCGTCGGATCTGAGGCGGCGAGGATCAAACCTGAAAGGACTCATAAATGTCCCTACGCGACTCCTGACCGTCTGATGAAGAGGTACCTATCCGTTGGATCGTGGGCCAGAATTTGGGGCTAGTATAAATACCCCAAGAAAACCACATTTGGCACTTTTACCTCTTCAAACCAACTTAAGAAAACGCAAACACTACTCGATCTTGGCATGTCCGACATCGCCGACGACATACACCGCCACCTGCTAGTTCTGCACCGCCTCCTGTTTCCCAGAACCCCGACTTCCATTCTTCAACTTGACGACGCCTCTCGGGTTTGTCCCGTCGATGAACTACTACACCGGCTGCGCCACTTCAAGAACGAGGTTCTGCCATCCTTACAGTTGGACAACCATCACCTTCAACGGTCGACACCATACAGTAATTCTTTTTGAACTCTCTTGACAACTTTGTGAACTTATGTTCTCTTGATGCGTGCGTTTAGGCTATGCTTAGGAGTTGTTAGGAAGGCCGCCTGGTCTGGGTTCCTCTGTATCTAGACGCTTCCCGGACAAAGGGCAGGCCTTAGGAGTCTCCTCTCCCGATCAGGGCCCCGGGGCTCTCCGGAGTCCCCGTCCTGATCCGACAGGACTCCAAGCAGTCCTTAGGAGACACCCCGTACCTTGACCGACTTTCTTGGGTTTAGGTACTGACTGCTTGGTCTTTCTTTCTTTGTTCCCAGATCGTCAATTATGGCAACGGGCGTTACGCTCCATTCCGAAGAAGAGGTCAATAGGGCCCCAGTCACCGTTCCCGGATCCCAGACGCCTAAGGGCAACAAGTAGGAAATGGAGGTGACGGCCAACTCGTTCCAGAATTACCGGATGATGCTGCTCCTGGAGCAGCGTCTGGGCATTGAATCAACTCCGGGCCTCTTTCACAACCGCTTGGCCAGGCTCGAAGAGCGGGCGCACACGTCAGTGGAAGGATTCGGTGCTTGGAGTGCTTCATGAATTTTTCGTGCGGTTCCTGACGTATGTGGGAATCGCACCGTTCCAGCTGTTGCCGTAAGCGTACCACCTGCTTGCTAGGTGGAGGGTGTTTTGTGTTGTGAAGGAGATCGCGTAGCCTACCCCTGCTGAAGTCTTGTACTTCTACAAGCTGGTGCCGCAGGTCAACGTCAAAAACAAGACCCTGGACAGCTATTACAGGCTGCAGCCGCGGAACAACTATCCTGCTCCCACCAGCTCCTGGAGGCACCCCCCGGATGTCAGGCATTATTGGTTCATGACGTCTGGGTTCCTCGTGGACAAGAACCCCACGCTGCTGCTGGACTTCCAGCGAATGGGTAAGTATTCTTCCAGACCTCTCTCATTTATTCGTCTTTTCCACTCGTCTCTTATCATGTCTTACGGGTGGCAGGGCCTTTCTCTCAAACCCCCCTTACCGAGTTCATCCTGGAAAGGAGGAGGTTTTATGCTAAGTTGACCGCGGAGGAGCTAGACAGAGGGGGCTACGTCAGGGACGACAACCTCCGGCTGGTTGGGATGCTCGCGGCCACCCAGACCATCGTTATCCCGAATCTCCAGGGCATCCCCTGCGAGAAGAACGTCGACGTCCGGGAGCAGTTGGCCCTCGACCACATTTCCACGGTGGTGAGAGCGGCGCGGGCCGACGTGGCCCAGCGTAAGAAGAACCAGCCCCCGGCGGAAGCAACCACCTCAGAGGAGCTGGAGGAGCTCTTCGAGGATACCCTGCCAAACGTCGGGACTCCCGGAGCGAGGTAACTCCCCTTTAATCTTAACTTATGCTCCACGAGTCGGGGACTTAGCTAAGGATAGGCTAGTACCCCCGGGCCCCGCGTTTGGGGCCGATGGGGAGATGAGGCCTTCAGTTCCCATCCCCGTAGGCTCAGAGGTCCTAATGTTCTTACCCGGGTTCCTCCAGTACGGGGGCTTCCTGAACCCGAACGACATAGGGGATCAGATCCATTCATTTGCTTCAAGGGAATCGAGTCTCGCCCGGGGCCTAGATGAGGGTTCGTCCCGGGGCGGTTTTAACTTCTTTGTGTGTTTTCATCTGTTTGGTTCACTGTCCTAACTCCTTTTTCTGTGCTTTTGGAGAGGAATCTAACATGTCAAACCCGACCACCGAAATGAGGAGACTCATCAAGGAGGCGACCAGAAAGGCAAATGAGGTGACGAGCACGGATCCCCACCTTACCAGGGAAACACCTGGGACTGAGCTCTGTCCAGGTGAAGCTCTGGTCGTGGTTCCCTTCCAGGCCGTGGAGCCTGCTGCAGACCCCGCTTCTGACCAGCCCCCCGTGATTGATTTGGAGGTGGGCGAGGCTGTCATCCGGAGCTCTAGGAAGAGGGGCCCGGAAGTCGACGCCAGGGAAGGCAACCTCGGGAAGAGGCCCCGGACGACGCGGGCAGGCTCAAACGAAGAGTCATACGGGGAGAGCCGGCTGACCGCGAAGGAAATCCCCGCACCGCCAGTTCTTCCCCTTCGCCGAACTCTTCTCGAGGAGGGGGAGTCCGCCTTGCGGGATGAGCAGTCCCGGCTAGTCAACCGGACCTGAGAAAACGGCCGGTGCTGGAGGGACGACACTTATAAGGCCCTGACGATCCGTCGCCAGGTCGAGTTCTCGGATAGTCCTGCCGAGTTTAGCGCTCCCCAGCCAATCGTGGACCGACTAGTCACCGAAGCGGGCTTCCACCCTAAGCTCGGCCAGGACACAACCCCCATGGTGGCTGATCTGCTGGATTAGGTTGGGAGCACTATGTCCAACCTTCAGCTGAAGAGGTACGCCACGATAGCCAATCCGGACATGCTGTTCATCTCTCAGGCTCTCCGCCACCAGGCCACCGTGGTAACTTTCACTTCACTCATTCCTTCCCTCATTTGTTGATGATGGTTTTATTCTAACTTCTCTTTGCTCCAGGTTGATCTGTTGTCGCAACGGAGCGCCGACCTGGTGGCCGAGCTTGCCATAAAGATGGAGACGGCCAAGCTGGAGTTGGAGGCGGCCATGAATCAGAGGGAGGCCGCCAAGGAGACCCTTGCCCAGGAGACGGCCCGCCTCCAGGCAGAGATGGCCCGTGTGCTGGCAGAGCGCGAGGAGCTCGGCCGCGCCAAGGTCGGGCTGGAAGAGGAGCTGTCCCGTAAGACAAAGGAGGCCGATGAACAGGCGATGCTCTTCGAGACGGCCGCGGCCCAAGCCGCCTTGGATAAGGAGGAGATCCTGGCCTTGAAAGCCCGAGTCTGTGAACTGGGCGACTCTCTGCTTCAGGAGAAGGCGGTGCATGAAACGACCCGTCACGAAAAGGAGGAGGCCAAGGGCCTGCTGGATGTTACCTTTGATGAGGCCATCTACATGGCCTGGTGCAAGGATAAGATATGAACCTCCTTGTCTTCCCTGATCCTGAATCAAAACGGGCCGAGTACGAAGCCAAGGAGAGGGAGGATGCGAACCTCCGGGCGGATGCGCTGTAGGCCCGAACCCCGGCCTTGTACTTTTGTTAGTGTTTTTGGCTTGTAATTAAATTTAAAACACTGCTATTTTCTTTGGTTTTTACGAAAGCATCTTTCCATTGCTTAGTAGAAATTTCGTTTAGTCGCCACGACTAACTGATTGCAGGGGTTTAGTTCCGGTTCCAACGGCCGGGACTAGACCCAACGACTTAATTTTCCAAGTCTCTAGTCTTGGCACTAGGTCCAGGGCCCTCGGGGCTTGGTTTAACCCGGAGTTTTGATCTCCTTTTATCAGTTTTTAGGCCCTAGCTTTGCCCTGGGGCAAACCGGATACTTTTATATCCCAGAGGTCAATTTGTCCGAATTAGTCGAGCTTAGAGCTCCTTTCCTTTTATTATACCCCCGGATGTCGTTCATCCGGGGTGGGATCAGCCTCGGGCGGGTCCTCTTTATCATACCCCCGGACGATATATCTCCGGGGTGGGACCGGCCTTGGGCTCGGTCCTCTTTTTTATACCCCTGGACGTAGTTCGTCCGGGGTAGGACCAGCCTTGGGCTCGGTCCTCTTTTTTATATCCCCGGACGTCGTTCGTCCGGGGTGGGACCGGCCTTGGGCCCGGTCCTATTTTATACCCCTGGAGGTCGTTCGTCCGGGGTGGGACCAGCCTTGGGGTCGATCCTCCTTTATACCCCCGGATGTCGTTCGTTCGGGGTAGGACCGGCCTTGGGCTCGGTCCTCTTTTTTATACCCCCGGACGTCGTTCGTCCGGGGTGGGACCGGCCTTGGGCCCAGTCCCCCTTTTTTTTTATACCCCCGGACGTCGTTCGTCCGAGGTGGGACCGGCCTTGGGCCGGTCCTCCTTTATACCCCCAGACGTTGTTCGTTCGGGGTGGGACCGGCCTTGGGCTCGGTCCTCTTTTTTATACCCCCGGATGTCGATCATCCGGGGTGGGACCAGCCTTGGGCCCGACCCTATTTTATACCCCCGGGCGTCGTTCGTCCGGGGTGGGACCAGCCTTGGGCCAGGTCCTATTTTATACCCCCGGACGTCGTTCGTCCGGTGTGGGACCGGCCTTGGGCTCGGTCCTCTTTTTTATACCCCCGGACGTTGTTCGTCCGGGGTGGGACCGGCCTTGGGCCCGGTCCTATTTTATACCCCCAGACGTCGTTCATCCGGGGTGGGACCGGCCTTGGGCTCGGTCCCCTTTTTTATACCCCCGGACGTCGTTCGTCCGGGGTGGGACTGACCTTGGGCTCGGTCCTCTTTTTTATACCCCCGGACGTTGTTCGTCTGGGGTGGGACTGGCCTTGGGCCGATCCTCCTTTATACCCTCGGATGTCGTTCGTCCGGGGTGGGACCGGCCTTGGGCTCGGTCCTCTTTTTTATACCCCTGGACGTCGTTCGTTTGGGCCAGGACTAGCCTAAGCTTGCGCCCCGCCAGGTATTTTGATTATACCTGGGATGTTACCCCCCGCAAGTGAGCGGAGACGGGTCTGGGGTCACTTGAGAAAGATTGGCATGGTTGTGACAATAGCCCTTTATGACGTTTTGCACACGTCATTTTCATTGTTTGAAAGAAATTCGCCCTGAGGCGTACATTATTTACAACAAAAATATTACACTAGGAAAAGCTCCCCGACTATTGATAGTATTTATGGAGATGCTCCGCATTCCAGGCTCACGGGACCTCCGAGCCGTCGAGTTGCTTTAAGCGGTAGGTTCCGGGACACACCTCGTGCTGGATCTCATACGACCCCTCCCAATTCGGGCCCAGAAACCCCACTCCCAGATCTTGAGTGGTCGGGAAGACTCTCCGCAAGACCAAACCGCCAGTTTCAAACTTACGGCTCCTGACTTTGGAGTTGAAGTGCCGCGCGATTTTGCCCTGGTACATCTTCGGCTGCACTTGCAACTCTTCCCAGATCTCTTCGATGAGATCTAGCGACTCCTGGAGTAAGGCATGGTTCTGGGAGGGATCATACGTGTCACGTCGGTGGGACGGGACGGTCGTTTCGATTGGGATGACGGCCTCGCATCCATAGACCATAGAGTAGGGGGTGTGACCGGTTGACGTCCTCTCGGTCGTCCGGTAGGCCCACAGTACGCGGGGGAGTTCCTCGGGCCATTTTCTCTTACAGGCCTAGAGCTTTTTCTTCAGCGTCCCTTTTAGGATTTTGTTCACGGCTTCTACCTGCCCGTTTGCCTGAGGCCTGGCAACCGCAGAGAAGCTCTTCACTATACCGTGCCTCTCGCAAAAATCCGTGAAGTGGGCGCTGTCGAACTGCTTCCCATTGTCGGACACAATTTTGTAGGGGAGGCCATACCGACACACTATGTTGTTGATGAAGAAATCTACGGCCTTTTTGGAAGTGATTGTGTTCATGGGCTCTGCCTCAACCCATTTTGTGTAATAGTCCACAGCCACAATGGCATACTTAACCCCTCCCTTCCCGGTCGGGAGGGATCCAACAAGGTTGATGCCCCATACTGCGAAGGGCCAGGGACTATTCATCAAGGTTATCTTTGTCGGGGGGGCCCGCAGGATCTTCGTGTACCTCTGGCACTGTTCGCACTTGCGGACGTAGTCTATACAGTCTTTCTTCATGGTGGGCCAGAAGTATCCTTGGCGCAGGATCTTCTTGGACAGACTGGGCCCGGCCGTGTGATCTCCACAAAAACCTTCATGCACCTTATGCATGATGGCACTCAGCTTAGTCCCGGACATGCACCAGAGGTAAGGCATGGACAGCCCCCGGCGGTAGAGTTTTCCGTCCATCATAACGTATCGGGGGGCTGGTATAGGAGTTTCCTGGCTGCGGCCCTGTCGTTTGGAACTTCCCCGGTGGACAAGTATCGGATCAGCGATCCCATCCAGGAAGCGGAGTGGTCGATGGTGTGGACTGTGGAGGCCTTGATGCTCGCTACGAGGAGATGGTTGACGGGAACCAATCCGGCCAGCTCGGCCTCTGCGTCTGTCGCCAGCTTGGCCAGTGTATCCGCGAAGACATTTTGCTCCCGGGGGATCTAGCGGATGGAATGCGGTGCGAACATTTGGAGCATTTCCCTCGCTTGAGTCGCGTATGCCGCCATTCTCTCTCCCTTGGTCTGATACTCCCCTGAGATTTGTCTGACGACTAGCTAGGAATCGCTGTAAATTTCCAGGTTCGCTGCCCCTACCTCCCGGGCCAAGCGCAAACCGGCTAGGACAGCTTCGTGCTCCGCCTTGTTGTTTGATGCTTTGAACTGGAAACGGAGGGCATTTTGTAGCTGGTGCCCCTGCAGTGACACCAGGATGATCCCGGCCCCATTCTCGTTCGAGGCTCCATCCACGAAGACTTTCCACACGGGCGCCGCAAGGGCCTCGGGAATGTTTTCTTCCGGGGTAATCCCGGAACATTCGACGATGAAATCGGCCAGGGCCTGTCCCTTGATGGACACTCGGGGCACGTAAGATATATCAAACTCGCTCAGCTCCATTTCCCACTTCAGGAGTCTTCCCGATGACTCGGGTTTCTGCAATACCTGCCGCAGGGGATGGTTGGTTAAGACCTTTATGGCATGAGCCTGGAAGTAAGGTCGAAGCTTCCGGGACGCCATCAACAGGCAGAAAGTCAGCTTTTTGATCAATGGGTATCGAGACTCGGCGTCTAGTAGCCGCTTGCTCACATAGTATACCGGGAGTTGCGTCCTTTCTTCTACCCGCACCAGCGCGGCGCTGATTGCATGCTCGGTCACGGCCAGGTATAGATATAGTGGCTCTCCT
Source organism: Humulus lupulus (assembly GCF_963169125.1). NCBI lineage: Eukaryota > Viridiplantae > Streptophyta > Magnoliopsida > Rosales > Cannabaceae > Humulus > Humulus lupulus. The sequence continues at coordinate 43,690,975 of NC_084800.1, read as the reverse complement.
TCTACTGGTTTCGCCAGGATAGGGGCTTTGGCCAGGTGCTCTTTCAGGTTCCGAAAGGCCTCCTCGCACTCGGGCGACCACTCGAAATGCTGGCTTCCCCGAAGGACGTTAAAGATAGGGACACACTTATCCGTGGCCTTAGAAACGAAACGGCTCAGGGCGGCCACTCGCCCCGTCAGGCTTTGTACATCCTTGTGCTTCCGGGGAGAGGCCATGTTGATCAATGCCTTGATCTTGTCTGGGTTGGCTTCTATTCCCCGGAAGCTCACTATGAATCCCAGGAATTTCCCGGAGGCCACGCCAAAAGTGCACTTCTTAGGGTTCAGCTTCATCCCGTACCTCCGGATAACTGCGAAAGCCTCTGCCAAGTCGTCCGAATGGTTTCGGGACGTCTTAGACTTGACCAGCATATCATCGATGTATACTTCCATGTTTCGCCCTAGCTGGGCCCGAAACATCCGATTGACGAGCCTTTGGTACGTTGCTCCGGCATTCTTGAGTCCGAAAGGCATGACTATGTAGCAATAGAGGCCCTTGTCGGTTTGGAAACTGGTATGCTCCTGATCTGCCACATGCATAGAGATCTGATTGTAGCCGGAGTAAGCATCCATGAAGCTCAAGATCTCGTATCCAGACGTGGCATCCACCATTTGGTCGATTCGGGGGAGCGGGAAACAGTCTTTCGGACATGCTTTGTTGAGGTCCGTGAAGTCAATGCATGTTCTCCAGGTCCCGTTAGGTTTCGGCACCAAGACGGGATTGGCCAACCACACGGGGTACACAGCCTCGCGTATGAAGTTGATGGAAGACAACTTCTCCACCTCCAGCTTGAGGGCCTCGGCCCTCTCCGTCCCCAAAGGTCTGCGTTTCTGGCGGACCGGGGTTGCGTTTGGGTCAATACTTAACACGTGGCAGATGATATTGCGGTCGAACCTGGTCATATCGGAGTGGGACGAGGCCAGAAGGTCCTGGTTTTCCTGGACTTGGGCGATGATGGCAGCCCGAATGTCTGCCGGCAGACTCTTCCCTACTTGGATGATCCTGGCCGGATCGGTTTCGCTGATGCACACCTCTTCTATTTCGTCCATTGGTTTTAGGACGCGATCGTCCCCTATCCGCGGGTCCAGATCATCCTCTTCCTGGACCGCTCGCTCAGCAGGAGGGAGGGGATCTTGTTCGACGGGCTCCTCCCGGACCATGTATATGGGCCGGGCAGAGACATGATAACTCTTCCGGGCGCTCTTTTGGTCTCCCCGGACAGTTCCTACCCCTCCGTTGTCGCATGGGAACTTCATGCAAAGATGGCGGATGGAGGTGATGGCCCCGAACTCGACCAGCGCAGGCCGGCCAAAGATGACGTTGTAAGCGGTGGGGAAATCCACCACAACAAAGGTGCAGAATTTGAACGAGTGTTGCAATTCACTCCCCAACGTAACCGGCAGCTGGATCTTTCCCATGGGGAGAAGCGCATCTCCGTTGAAGCCGTAGATTTTGGTCGGGCAGGATGCCAAATCCGGTTCTGTTAGGCCAATGGCGGTGAAGGCGGGTTTGAACAACAAGTTGATAGAGCTTCCGTCATCCACCAACACGCGAGACACCAATTTATTGGCGATTTGCGCATCTATGACCAGCGGGTCATGGTGCGGAAAATGGACATTGCGGGCGTCGTCCTCCATGAAGGTGATGGGTAGGTTCATCAGTTAGGGCGCTGAGCCGGAGCCTGGACAAGGGCGCAAACTTACTGGTCGTGGTCCAGCTCGCTCAGATAGCGCTTTTGGTCATTCCTTGAAGGTCCTCCCAGGTGAGGTCCGCCCGAGATGGTTGCCACATGCCCGTCAACTCGAGGGGGTGCCGCCCTGGAGGGATAGGGCATTCCGGGGCAGGGAACTTGCGCGGAAAGAGCCCCCTGAGGGGCCTGCGTTGGAGGTCTCTGTGCATACCCTCCCGGGGAGGGGTATGCCCGAGTCGTTACCGGGGTTGTGGATTGCCCGGGGCTTGCTGACATGCCCGGGACTCCCACGGGCATCCTTACCCACTGGTGGAGGTGCCCCAGCTTGATGAGATTTCGATCTCATCCTTGAGCTGCTTACATTCGTCGGTGGTGTGGCCCACGTCTTTGTGATAGGCGCACCTTTTGCTGGTGTCTCTCGGATTCCTTCCCCCCTTAAACATGGGGCTAGGCTTCCGGTAGTGGACTGCCCTTTCTGTCGCCAGGTAGATGTTTTCCCTGGTGTCCACAAGTTCATATATTCTGAATATTGGGGCTCGTAGCCCCTCTTCCCCTTCTTGGCCGGCTCAGGCCGGTTCTGGCCTTTGCCTGATAGCTTCCCCCGGGAGGGATTCACACTGGCCTCGGTCACTCCCGTTTGTGACTGCTGGGCCACGACGGGGGCCATGCTGTGTCCTGCTGGTGCAGCGCCATAACCGGAGAAGTGGGTTGACTGGGCCAAGGCATACCCCGAAGTGGCAGGGCCGTATACCGTAGAGGAGTAGCTGATTCCAGACGCGACGGCCGGTCCCGGGGCAATGGGGGGCGCGGTGTAGGACTGCGCCGGGAATTGTCCCGTAAATCCTGGAATCGTCTGAGAGACGGGATGAGGAGTTGGGGGCCACCCGAAGGCCTAGATCTGAGCTTCCTCCCAGTTGATGAATCCTTGGGCCCTCCTGATGAATTCTTCCAAGGTAGCGGCCTTACTGCGCTGCATGTCATCCCAAAGGGGGGAGCCAGCCCGGATTCCGGACTGCAGTGCCACCAAGCGTTGTCCGTCGTCGACTTTCATCTTGGAGGCTTCTTCTGTAAAGCGCTGGATGTAGGCTCTCAATGTCTCCGCGAGGAGTTGCTTAATATTGGCGAGGGCGTTGATTTGCATATCCATCCTCATGGCGGCCATGAACTGTTTTCGAAATGCTGATTGCAGCCCGGACCAGGATTGGATGGACCCCGGTTTAAGCCTTTTCCACCAATCTTCGGCGGGACCGCCCAAAGTGATCGAGAAGTAGAGGAATTTGTCGTCGTCGCTGACATGGGCCACCGTCATGAGCCGGTTGTACTGGGACAGATGGTCCCTGGGATCGTTATTTCCAGTATAGGCAGTGAGGCTCGGCATCTTGAACCCCTTGGGCAGTACGGCGTCCAGGATGTGCCTCGCGCATGGCTCATTGTCCTCCTCGTCGGAGTCAGTGTCCGCGCCTTCCTGCTTGCGGACCATGCGATCAGTGACCTTTTTTAATGCGGCCATCTGCTCCATGAGCAGCCTGGCCATGATATCCTCCACGGGAATTCTCTCGTTCCTCTTGTCGTTGATGTTGTTCCTGAGGTTGCCGTCTCGGGGGAGTATTTTTTCCTTGCGGGCCTGCTCTTTCCGAGCGTTCAGCCCATCGCGTAAATCTATCCGGGAAAAGTCATCCCCGGAAGTTAGGGCATGACGTCTCTCGTGGCGAGGCCGTTCTCGACGGTTCTTGTTGACCGAGGCACTTGGGTGCAAAGACCTTTCCCGCCCGTTTGGCCCTGGGGCGTGCCGGGGCTGTGCATTACGTGGCCGCGTCCCCTGTGGATCGATCGGGTGGCCTCGTCCTGGGACGGGGTGCACCCTCTCTTTCCTAGGTAGCGGCCGTGAACGTGCCCCGGCTTTCTCGACGGGGGTGGTCTTCTCCCGGGTCTTTCGTCGCTCCCCGCCTGGGCCTCCTGGAGCCAGCTTGGAGAAAGGTTCCGGGGGACGGATCGGGATGGCACCTCTGGGGACCCCGGTTTGCTCTCGGGGAGTGGGTTGCTGCGTTTCTGGAAGTGGGCCAGCTGCGGGGTCGGCTGCCGGACCCTGCGCGGTCATGAGCGCCTGCAGGGCCTGGAGAGACTCTTGCATCCAGCGATGCGCCTCCGCCTGCTCATCGATCCTGGCTTCCTGATCTAGGACTTTCTGCCTTAGTCTGGTCACTTCCAAGTCCTGCTGATCGTCGTGGGGGGTCCTGGGATCCGCAGCTTCGTCATGGTATTCCCCCTCATTTTCCTCGTCATAATACTCCTCCTCGTTTTCCACTTCGTATTCTGTCCCACCCTCGTAGTCCTGCGACTCGTCTTGGTGAGACGTTTGAGGAGGCACGTCCTCGGGCAGGTCCTAAGGAACATGCGGTGAAGGCAGCGGGTCTCCGTTGCCCTGCTCCGGACCGGTAGGGTCGAAGGTGGTGTGTCGTGTGTTCACCATCGTAGTAAAGGCCTGACGTTAGCACTAGCTTCCTTCAGCTCTCAATGAAAGCACCAAACTGTTAACCGAGATTTTCGGCAACTCTATTAATGAGTGATATTTACTGATAATAATAATGAAAACAGAAGATTGACATGGGGTTTTTACGTGGTTGGGGCGTTAACTAGCCTTAGTCCACGAGTCTGTGTTATTAGAGCTTGAAGAAGCTTTTACAATGGAGTTTCTTCTCTATCTCTTGGCAGAGTTTTTCTTTTTCGTGAATCCCCCCCCTTACAATGTTCTGTAGCTTACATTGATAGACGCATGGGGATACCGGGTCTAGGCCAGATCCGACCTAGGCCCATCGGGGAAATGGATACAAGCGACCTTTCTAGTGGAGGCCCAATACACAAAGATACAAAATACATGAAATCCAAACCAGCTAAGGCCCAATAGGTTGACCTTAGAACTACGTCTCGCCCGAAAAAACGGCGCTTTGGGTCTGATCACTTCGAGTCACGAGGCAGATTCAGGAGACAAGACCAGTCAGAGTACTTGGCTGCGCAGTCCTGACACATCGGCATGCAATCCCGAGGTGACCTTTTCTGCAGGTGAAAAGTGGGGACAACACCCACGTGGAGTGAGGCGGCTTCAGGGTCCTGGACGCCTGGCCTCTTCAACCGAGGGGAAGGCGATCTAGGTCTGTTTACCGTTGTCCCGCTTTATTTACCACGGGCCCGGACGGTATCAAGGTCCGGGACCTGGACGCATAGGCCGCGATGGTCCGAACACTATGTACATCGCCCGGATCACCTTCGTGGAGGACGGGCCCGGATGGACATCCCGGACATTCGCCGATGGGCCCCAACATGCCTTTCCGGTCCATACCCTTACCCTTGGATGCTCCATACCACGAGGCCTTGGGCCAGGCCCGCATGCTTTCATGGCCCCTGGCAATGGCCCTGGACGAACGCCCCGAGCCCATGCAGGAAATGGGGATAACAATTATATATATTAACTTTTTTATATATTTTTTTTCAATTTTACTACATTTAAAGTTAATGCATAAATATTTATATAGTATAATATAATATACACAATATCTAGAAAGAAATATAATGTTTCATAGGATGCTAACACATATTCTACTTTAATCTAAAGATATTCCTCCTTAATTAAAATAATATTTACTATTATATTACATTTTTTATTTATTATTAGTTTGTTATATTTTTATTGTTTTGCTTAAAGTTTATTAGCTTGTTGTACATTTAATTATTTTGTTAAAAACTTTATGGTTATGAGATTTATTATGAATCTTTCTTAATTATAATATTTAATTATTAAATTATTAAATTATTTGGCGATAGGTATAAACCGCCAAAACCGCACCGCACCGCACCGCATTTTTGCAGTGCGGTTTATGCAGTTTGAGGTCTATGCGGTGCGGGTTGCGGTTTGGAAAATTATTCAAACCGCATATGTGGTGCGGTCCAAAAAATTAGAGAAAAACCACACCAACCGCACCACGAACACCCCTACAAATGAGAGTGATACATATATAACAGAGCATCGTAAGAAAAATGAAATGAACAAGGGATCTCAATTCTCACCTCAAGACTCTAAGTGATGAAGCTTTTGCTAATTCTTTAATTTCTTCTGATATACTATAAAGTGTCAATTAAAATTAAAGTCTCGTATAATAATATACCAAATCAATAGGTTAAAATAATAAGAGTTTATCATTTTCACTAGTGTGTTACAAATCACATACAATTTATACTCATGCGAGTTAGAGACCTTGAAGAAAATAAAAGATAAATTAAAGGCAAGAAAATAATAACAGATTTGAACTTACCCATGTGTCGATGAGAGCTTCAGAACAACCAGAGAAATGGGAGAGAGACGAAGATGGGGAGAAATAAGGTCAATCCTGATGAAATGAATGCTTGTAGTGACTTCTAAGAGAAAGAGAGATAGCTAAAAGAGAAGAAAGAGAGAACTCTAAGAGAGAGAGAAAATATTTGGGAGAGAAAGAGAGACAGCTGTTTCGTAGAGAAAGTTATCTCATAGCCCTTGCTTAATTACATAGTTCTTCGATTGATCTAGTTTTCATTGATCTTCAGAACAACCAGAGAAATGGGAGAGAGACGAAGATGGGGAGAAATAGAGAGAGAAAGTTTGTAGTGACTTGTGAGAGAAAGAGAGAGAGAGTAGTTCTGAGAGAAAGAGAGATAGTTCTGAAAGATCACAGCCCTTCATTTAATCTAATGGTGAAAAAAAAAGTTTCTACGGGTGCATACATTTTAAAAACTGCACATGAGCAATACCCTATAAATATATATATATATATATCTTCCGCACTTGTCTTTCTATGTAATAACTAAAAGAGAAAAATAAAAAAGGTCAAATGACTTATGCGGTCAAGAAGTTAAAGTTGAATTAAGTAATAAAAAACTAATCCTTTCGCGCTTCATCTAGGAAAGTAACTGTCACAGTTTATTTATCATAGAAAAAAATAGATAAATAAATAAAATTGTAAGAGAAATCTTTGTAATAAATTGAGGTTCAAAACTACAATAGAATCATAATATTTGGAAACAAAAGAGAAAGAGACTTAGAGGGTTGACATGGTGGGTTAGCCTGGAAAAAAAAAGAAGGCAAATAGTGATCCTCTAAAAAAAAAAACTAATGAGCAAAATGTAAAATTGAAAATATAAAATCAAGTAACTAAAATTCTTTATAAAAGTGATAAGTTTTTAGAGGGATAGTAAAAATTTTTAAAAAATGCAAAATGTAGTAATTGTGGTAAATTCACTTGAATATAATATATTTTTATAGAATAATAAGGAAATATATTATTTTTTAGGGGAAAATCAAATATATAACTTTGACTCGTTGAATTAAAATTAACACACAAGTTTTTAATTTAATAAAAAATGATATCCTAAGTTCGTTTGGTCAATTTTTTTTTTTTTTGCAACTTTAATGCCCTAATATATTTAAATTATTTTTATATTAGATAATTATGTTTTTATTATTTAATTTTAAACTTAAACAATTATAAAATTAAATTTAAATGCATTAACTTAATAAAGTTCTCTTTTGGAATTGAGAATCAATAGTTAAGTCTTCAGCAAATTTAAATTAACTAACAACGAGACCAGAATATTATTTTTCATATAATTAATTTTAATTTTTTTGGAAAATTAGAAATAAATAGTCAAATAATATTTCGAAGAAAATCATTGATTGGAATTTGAACAAGCGCTGAGAAACTCCTCAGTCCTCACACGTGGAAAGGCCGAACGTTTGTGCTCAACGGGGGTTGCCATGTCAGCAGAAAAGCCGATAGAACGGCGTCGTAGTGGGCATGTAACTAAGCGGATTGGATTCTGTATGTGATCTTATACGACTCAAATCCATGGACGGAACTTGAGGTTCACAAATAATTTCCTCCCATTCACATCTCTCTTTCTCTCTCTCTCTCTAAAATGACGCTTCTTCATGCTTCGTCCTCACTGTACATCTCGCTTCATAGCTCGAGAACACATTCATGCTTAGGTGAATTTTTTCACATATTATTTATTTGGAAGTTTAATATACTCGTTTTTGAAGCTTGATACACTGAAATGCTTTGTGGGTTTGTTCGTTTTCGTAGGACTACTTTCACATGAGAAACCTCTTTTACCATCAGCTATGATAAGTTGCTCTTTTCAGGCCAAACGACTTGAAAATTCAATATGGGCTTCACGTACTAGCTCCATTTTGAACTCCTTCGTAGCTAAAGCAGCATCTGTTGAAGGTAATCTTTTGTTTCCTCCAACCCCAGTAACTTGATATGGCTATGACATGGGAAATTTTTGTCCATTATATATATCTTGTATATTTAGAATGAGTTCGGTATGAACAATTACGTTCTTAAAATAATTTTGCAGAATTTATTGTAGATATAGCTCAAGTCAGTGAATTTTTGTGTTTATAATAATTTAAAGGGAAACGGTTGAAGTCGAATAAGAAAAGGCAACATACCCTTCCCCAGTTTACAAAAATGTATTTATTATTGATGTACTATTCTTACCAAAATTGTTTGCAAATTATCTTGTATGTTGGTTAAATATAACATTCTTCTTCAATAATGTTCCAAGGAATTGAGTGGACAATTACAATTTGAACCTTAGACCCATTTCCTCTGTTTTCTCATTTGAGGGTACTTTTCATCAATTGTATACTTGGGAGAACTGGCCAACTTATGTTGGCTAAGTTTTATTCATTATTATTATTATTTGCTTGTAGCTGGAGCTTCAGCTGTATCAAATGGAAAAGCTGAAAGTGATGTTTTGACAGCATTGTCTCAAATCATTGACCCAGATTTTGGAACAGATATTGTCTCGTGTGGTTTCGTAAAAGATCTAGACATCAATGAGGATTTGGGAGAGGTCATCTAGAGCCTTGAAATTTTCTATGAGATACATGTAATATATTCTCCTTGCTAAAGTGCTGATGATTTTTTTGGGTCTCAGGTTTCATTTCGGTTAGAGCTTACTACACCAGCATGTCCAATCAAGGACATGGTAAATGACACAGTCATCATTGTTTCATCAAGAACTCACATATGTTTGGAATGGTAGACTTGATTTCTTAGTAAGGATATGTGTGAATATGTTCCATGTTCCCTTTTCTCTATGTTCCATGAAATATCCATGCCCCTCATTCCGAGTGTTGCTTTTGATGAGACCCGTTTTAAACCCATGAAAAAAATTCCAAGGTTGATATGTTATTGATTGTTTTCGTAGATGGACTATGTAGAGTGTTTGTTTTGTCTATCATGTTGAGAGTGTAACAAGATTTATAAATATCATATCAGTTTGAGCAGCAAGCAAATGAAGTGGTGAAAAATCTTACTTGGGTAAAAAATGTAAAAGTGACTATGTCAGCACAGCCAGCTAGACCCATGTATGCCGGGCAACTTCCCCCAGGTTTACAGACAATTTCAAATATTGTGGCAGTTTCAAGTTGCAAGGTAGCTTTTTGTTGCGTGTTCTTTGACTCTGTCAATAATGATAATGTTAGTTGTGGTATATTGTATTTGGGAAAACGTGGGATTGTCCTTTGCTTTACACTATCAATGCCCATGTTTGTTAAAATTTGTTCAGGGAGGTGTGGGGAAATCAACTATTGCAGTTAACTTGGCATACACATTGGCTGGTATGGGTGCCAGAGTAGGACTATTTGATGCTGATGTCTATGGTCCGAGTTTGCCAACTATGGTCTCCCCAGAAAACCGACTTCTAGAAATGGTAATATTTGAATTTCAAACGAGTTTTCTTTCATTTGGAAAATTTTGTAGTTTTGACACGAATAATTTCTTGCAGAACCCAGAGAAGAGAACTATCATTCCTACTGAATACATGGGCGTTAAATTGGTGTCTTTTGGGTTTGCTGGACAAGGTCGTGCAATTATGCGAGGTCCAATGGTATCTGGAGTCATCGACCAACTTCTGACTACAACTGAGTGGTATGGCCTGCTTCCAGGGGACATGGTATCTAGAATGAACAAAAGGAAGAAAATAGAGAAGAGTATATGTTGATGAAAGCTGTAGAAACCAAAGTAGAAACAATAGAATGGCAAAATAATTCTTATGTCAATGCAGTCTATCATGGAAAATAAAATGCATAATAGCCTATGTTAATACGGTCTTATTAGTTATTACAATGTCGAATGATGAGCTTGCTCATCATGCAGGGGAGAATTGGATTATCTTGTCATCGACATGCCCCCGGGAACTGGTGACATTCAGCTTACCTTATGCCAGGTGCCCCCTTTTATTCTTGGTATCCCAGCGTAAATTAATTACAGCCAATAAATTCAACTGTATGATTTTCCATTAGTATGTGATTAATTTGGTGTTGTTCTTATAGTGCTACAAATTAATATGGAAATGACATCCCATTTGGAGAGTAACTATGAAAGGACCTAGTCCGCATATAATCTTTTTGGCATGAAGATTCTTCATCTTAAACTAACTGTGAATTATGTTTTCAGGTAGTCCCGTTAACTGCTGCTGTTATTGTTACCACCCCTCAGAAGCTTGCATTTATTGACGTTGCCAAAGGAGTCAGAATGTTTTCAAAGCTTAAGGTGATCATTGTCCTAAACAGCCTTTTTTAGCTATCGAGATCAACTATATCTTGTCAAAGAAAAATAAGGTTTAACATGTTGATTAACTTATGACAACTGAAATTTGTAGATTATTACTTTCATTTCATCATAGTCTCATAAGCATGCTAAATTCTTCAAATGCCTTGTTTCCTACATCTCATGCTGTGCTTTTTTTAGGTGCCATGTGTTGCTGTAGTTGAGAATATGTGCCACTTTGATGCTGATGGGAAACGCTACTACCCGTTTGGTCGAGGTTCGGGCTCTCAGGTATGCCTATCTTTCAACATTATAGTTTCCCGATGATAGAAAATCCAATAACTAATCTAAATGCAGAAGACTAGAGAACTGTTATTACTGATTTCTCTAACAAGGAATCATCTCAAAATAAATTATTCAACACCTCTCCAGGTTGTACAGCAGTTTGGAATTCCTCATCTGTTTGATCTCCCCATTAGACCAACTGTAAGTTCCATGCAGTTCTTTCACTCATACTCGTGTTATGCCAAATCTCTCTTTTAGCTATAGTTCCTTTCAATTACTTTGCTCTTGAAACTTTATAAAATATTACAGCATTGGATCTAAAATTTTAATATTCCCCCCTAGCTATCTGCATCTGGAGATAGTGGAATTCCTGAAGTTGTAGCTGACCCTATAGGGGAAGTTGCCAGGACATTCCAAGAGCTTGGAGTGTGTGTTGTGCAACAATGTGCCAAGATTCGCCAACAAGGTATCCTATCTCAGCTCTCTATTCTTGGGAAATATGTTTCTTTAAGAACTGATTGGGAGATCTACCTCTTTACAAACATATCCTTACCGAAGCTATAATCTATTTTGGGCCTGCTCTTTGAATTTGTATGAAAAGTATGAAAATGATTTTCAGAAATTTGCGGCAAGTACTTGCAATTCTGTAGAAATAGCGATATTTCTTCTAGAATTCTTAAAACTAAATTGGAGCTTATAAAAGTTTGTAACTTTGCTTACACTGTGCAGTGTTTTCTCTACTTATTTTCCAGACAATGTTGGAATGAAAAGTTTGCTGCATAATTCAGAATTTGCTTCTAAATCAGGCTAGTTATTTTTTTGATATAAGGTCATCTTTTTGTTAATTAGTGTCAACAGCTGTCACCTATGACAAATCTATCAAGGCAATCAGGGTGAAGGTACCAGATTCAGATGAAGAGTTTTTTCTCCATCCTGCAACTGTTAGACGAAATGATCGCTCTGCACAAAGTGTGGTATGTTGAGTTCCTTTTGGATTACTAATTATCCATTTTATAATATTTTCAGATGAATTAAGAAATTTCAAGACTAAAAATACATAATACATGAAAATGGGGTAGTAGCAATCCACTGAACAATGTGCACATGGTGTTCATGAACAACCTTAGTGGATATGACATGTGCTGCTCAAGTCATGCTATGTGAATTGGTTGCAACATGGCAAACTGGTTTTCAGTCACTTTGTCCCAACATAAGAGAAAATTAAAACAAAACTAATTTAGAGGCTTGCAATTTTACTATAGCTTCAGTGAAGTCAATGTTAAAAACTAGAGGTGGAATTCAAAGACACTAGGCATGACTTTAAAAAGAAACTAGTTGTTGGAATAGATTATAAAAGGCAGTGAATTTTACCCCAGACCTTTTGAAAGTGAAAGGTGCAGAGCAGACAAAATGTTACTTTTCATGCATAAAATTTGGCCTTGACTTCAATACTAATATTTTGTGAATCAACTTATGAGTGGCTACTTTTCTTCAAACAGGATGAATGGACAGGAGAGCAAAAATTGCAGTATACTGATGTTCCAGAAGACATTGAACCTGAAGAAATTCGACCAATGGGAAATTATGCTGTGTCAATAACATGGCCAGATGGCTTTAGCCAGGTGAGTTGTGTGTGAATTGAAAATATACTTGCCATTATTTTCCTTTAATGAGATCCTTGACAAGGTTGATTGTTATGCTCTTTTCTTCATCAAAGCGTTAACTTAAGATATTAAACTATTGTTTGGACAATAATACTTAAGAGTGATACAGTATTGTGAATAGATTTATATTTCTTATTATTTTTTAAACGATTGTATATAGTCTATGCCATTCTTAATTTACATTTTTAAACTTTGATTACTGATATAAAAAATAAGACTTAGAATAGTCAAAGTGGAAAAGTAGTTAAATTAGACTTGGGAGTTTAACAATTTAGGCCTATAATAGTGGAGATTGACGTTTGAGTGGACAGTTTGAACTTTGAACTTCAGGTGTAGAATCAGCCAAGGCAAGGCTGGGAATAATGATCAGCTCTGACCCAAGTGACATGCTTTTAAACATGTTTATTTTGCCAATGTCAATTTTGGTTTCCAGCATATGTTTTAATCTTTTTTTTTTTTTTAAAAAAGTCGAATTATTACATCAACTTTGAGTAGAAAAGGTCCAAAGACAAAATTGGCCAAAATCGTGTAGTTAGCTATTATAATGCATATATTTGTTCGTATTTAAGCTTTCTACTAAGTAAAATTTTTCTATGATGTGATGCAGATAGCACCATATGATCAACTACAGACAATTGAGCGATTAGTTGACTTTCCTCAACCAACTGCTGCAAAGGCATGATTATACTTTTCAAAGTTCTATTTGTTTTTTTTCTCAATACATAAATGTGTACATGAGAAAAACTCAAAAGGCTCTTTATTTTTTTTCTTTCTTACAGGTTTAGTAGCTTCAAGAGATTACAATTAATAGAGAATAGAGAAATGATCACTAGTTTGAATGTTCCTTATGGGATACCGTTGTGGTGATTAGAAACCACTGATTTTGATGACTTGTGGCAAGTTCAAACAGAGACGTTGTCTTCTTTATTAATCCAGGAAAAGAAAAAGTTGATCATTCGGAACACAAGTGCCAGTGTGTCATCTCTTGTTAAAAACCAATATATCTTTCTCACTATACATCGCTTTAAGATATTCAGTGTGTATGAGTAAGAGCCATAAATAAGACCACAATAGTGAAAGTCTTATTAAAGATATCCACTATAATTTGACTTTTTTTAAATGCCATTATTAACCATTTTGAATATAAGTCAGCTTCATTGTGAAAATCGAGAAAAATGTCTAAACTTTTCCATAATGAGTCGGACCACATACCCACATTAAATTATGTTTTATTAGAGAAATCAAAAAAACAAAAAGTCAAAAGAAGAACATAAAAGTAAATAAAGGAAGAAGATTACCAAAGAGTACTTAAAATTTCATTTTGTTCCAACAAATCGTCTTTTTGCAACACTTGAAACTTTAATCCGAAACTTTAAAAAATTGCTAACCATTTTCAAGTTCAAAGCAATATCTCGCTTGCAAATAAAGAACGACTCCAGCTATAGCAACCAACGTGTAAATAAAAAAATATCTCTTATTAATTAAGAAAATATATATTAAAATCTCTCATTACTAATTAATAATAATATTATAATTTAAAAAATATGTATTTATTATTGTATGAAATTTGAAACAAATTTTAACACATTCAATAAAATCTCTGTGTGGAGATAATGGAAATTTTTTGTTTTAGTACTTTTTTCTCCGTTAATTTTAACGGAACATTCTTATATTTAAGAGTAGATTGTAAACATAAGTTAAACTTAAATAAAAATAAATAAATAAATAAACAAACAAATTAAAATAAAATATTTTTGAGATATTTTACAATAATAATTATTTAAAAATAATAAAACCATATATTTTATAACTTAAATAAAATTTAATTAAATTTAAACTTAATATTATATTAAACATATAATATATAATCTTTTGTTGTCACTATCAAATTCAAAAACTAAAACAAACATAAACTTAAATAAAAATAAATTAATAAATTAAAATATGATATTTTTAAGATATTTAATGATAATTTAAATAGTTAAATCATATTTATTTAAAAATGATAAAGATATATATATTATTGTTTTATCTTATAAATTTGTGTGATAGTTTGTTTTATTAAGTGATTGTAGCTATTTTTCTTCATCAAATTGTGAGATACATTATAAATTAAAAATAATTGATGCATGTATACTACTGTCTACACTATGATTTTTTCTATTCTTATTTTATTTCTATTATTAATTTATTTTTAAATATTATTATATTTTATATATATGTCATGTAGTCATGTAAATATATATACATGGTATTTATATGTCATATACGTAAAAATTATTGTTATAAATATTTATATATACTATAAAATTATAATTCATTCTACTATATATATACATATTTAAATAATAAATCAATTTTTATTAAAATAATAAATAATATTTATAATTTTAAAACTAATCAATATATAAATATATTCTAATACATGTATAAAGTGTCATAAATATATTCTAATACATATTTATAATGATGCCCTAGTCACGAATCCAGCAATCTCAGCTCACTATGAATAGGGGTGAGCATCTAAACCGGCAAACCGCGGCGACCGACCGCACTGCACCACACTACACCGCAAACTGCGGTGTCAAAAGTGAAATGGTTCGGTATGGTTTGTATCTTAGCTAAATCGCGCGGTGTGGTGCGGTGCGCAGTTTAACGGTGTGAAATTTTGGTTTGCACCGCACCTCACCATATACTTACAAATATGTTAAAAAAAAAATTAAACTTTACATATATACTATTTTTTAAGTAACTCAATCTAAAACTAGGAGCCCACTTAAATTAGGGTATAACTTTATTCTCTAATACATCATACACGATAACAACTCCTTCCTCTCCCTCATCTCATTTGCGCCTCCTCCCTATCACCTCTCTATCTCACACATATTTTTTAACACACTTACACCGTGGAAAACCACCCAAACCACACAGCAAAAAATGGTTTTGTTTGGTCGGTTTGGTGCAACGAAATCACACCGCACGGTGTGTTCTAGCTACTAAACTGTACTTGTGGTGTGGTGTATTAAAAAGTCTTCAAACTGCCCAAACTACACCGTGCACACCCCTTATGATTTTAAATACTCATTTCATTTGATTTTTTTTTCACTCTCTCTCTAAAGAAAATTAAAATGAATAGATGAGAAATGAGTAGGAACCGGCCAATTAATGAGCTCACCAGCTTTGATACTTACAAAATCAGAGTTTTAAAGGTTCAAGGAACTATAAATGTGTTTTCAACTGTAATGGGTGACCAGTGGCCTTGCAGCTTGGGAGTCAGAGACCTGTTCCAACCTTTAATAAATTTTTAAAACTACCCTTTGGGCCTTTCAACCAGTCAGAGTCAATATACTAAGGCTCATTTATTATGGTTCCTTCTACCTTTTGGCTTTGATTACATACAGTCACACTCACTCACAGTCTGCTCTGCTTTACTTAGTCCCCACATCCTTTTTCTTATGTTTCCCTTCCTTTTCTTCTTCATTGAGCCTTGCTTCCAATCCAATAAATGCTTTGATTATAATATGCAAATTGAAAACCATCTTTAAAAAAAATGTAAATAATATTCCTTATCAATTTAGTATCGTTTTATTGGTAGATGTCATTTTCCCGTGGTGCATGCTCAAGAGATATCACAAATCAATTTTTGGAAAGAGAGATGATATTTGATATTTTAAGATGTCTTACAATATATGAAATGATAATAATAGTATAGTATTGTGCATTACTAATACCCATTAGCAATTCTATTTGAAAGGTGAATCACAGTGTAGTGAGTAGTGACAATAAAATGAAAGTAAATAAAAAAAGCAAATGCTGGTGTTGCTTTTAGACACTTATTATTCGTTTCCTTCAACAATTTTAAATTACTACACAATTAAAGTAGATTTGTTCATATGACTAGTGCCTTGCCGTGATTATAGTAATGCATCATACTACACCACAAGTCACAACATGTCATTTGGGAATAATTATACAAATCAACATTTTTCAAATAATATTATTAGGCTCTACAATACTTGATCCACATACATGTATAGATATGATTTTGTTGTAAATCAAATATAGTAAATATTTATGTACTACCCCATTCAATTTAAGTGTCCATAATTGAAAAGTAAAAAATTAAAATTAAAAAAAAAATCATATTTTTAAGGGAAAATATGCATATTATTTTAATATGCAATCAGAAAAGGCACATATAAAATTAATATTTTAAATAATAATGTTAATTTTATTGAAATATCTCTTCTATATAATAAAAATGTGAAGTTTTAATAGTTTTTTTTTCTGTTAACTTTAACAGAATATTCTTATATTTAACGGTAGATTGTAAATATGACTTAAATTTAGATAAAATTAAATAAATAAATATTTAAACAAATTAAAATAAGATATTTTTGAGATATTTTACAATGATAATTATTTAAAAATAATAAAATCGTATATTTTATAACTTAAATAAAATTTAACTAAACTTAAACTTAATATTATATTAAACATATAATATTTCGTCTTTTGTTGTCACTGCCAAATTAAAAAAAAACATAAATTTTAAACTTAAACAAAAGTAAATTAATTAATTAATTAAAATATGATATTTTATGATAATTTAAATAATTAAATTATATTTATTTAAAAATAATAAAGGCATGCATATTATTTTTTATCTTATAAATTTTTATGATAGTTTGTTTTTTATCAAGTGATTGGAACTATTTTCTTTATTAAATTCACTAAAGGACATTGTGAGATACATTAAAAACTAAAAATAGTTGATGCATGTATATTACTCTCTACACTATGACTTTTTCTATTCTTATTTTATTTCTATTATTAATTTATTTTTAAATATTATTGTATTTTATATATATATATCATATAGCAGTATAAATATATATTAACATTGTGTTTAAATATCATATATGTAGAGATTATTGATATAAATATTTATATATATTATAGAACTATAATTTATTATATTATATATATATTAAAAATAGTGAATTAATTTTTATTAAAATTATAGACAATATTTACAATTTTAAAATTAAGCAAACTTATTGCACAATGCTTTTACTATATATATATATAGAGAGAGAGAGAGAGAGAGAGAGAGAGAGAGAGAGAAATTCTCTAATTGAGCACAAAATTATGCTTCACCCATAGCAGTGATAGATCCAAGAAAAAAAAAGCCGATTAATTATGTATGAAAAAAATTAGTGGGACTTTATTACTATTTTTCTTAAAAATTTACAGTAAAATAATTTTTTTATTGATTTGATATAAAAAATATATATATATATATATATAAAGGGAATAAAAATCAGGAAGAGCTAAATATGTATAAAAGAATATTGTGGGACTTTAATATTCTTTTTCTTAAAATTTTATAGTAAAATAATTTGTGCATTGACTTAATATAAAAAAACAAATATGTATATAAAGAGAATAAAAAATTAGAACGGTCTTGAGCTCCCAATCTTACTTGCCGGATCAGGCACTGCCCACGGGGCACAACCCTAAGTTCCTTACCCTTTGTTAGGCTTTTTTTTTTATATATATATATTGGATTTTTTGTAGTATGAACCACTCTTCCCACACAATTATTTCCTTTTATTAAATATTCATTTTAATTTGGAATAATATTTTATTTTGATTTTACATTTCTTTAATTTTATATTTGAAATGGATATCACATCATGTGTTGAAAAAAAAATAAGAATATGTAATAATAAAAAAATAATTATTCTGTATTAAAATGAATATTAATTTTTTTTAAATTTAAACTATTGAATATTTAATAAGAAAATAATTGTGTGGGGAGAGCGCATAAGAATACATCCAAAAATAATTTTAAAAAATGCCAAAGAAAGAGTTAGGATTGTACACCATGGGTGGACCATTATTCTGTGTTTCACCAAATAATTTCCCAAAAATATAATATTTTGGAATGCTCACAATAAGACAGAACAGATTGAAACGACAAGTTCTGAGCAGTTAAAAAGTGGATGGTTTATCATCTATTCTATACGAGAGTATTCCTCTACACATACAACATGTGTGTTTTACCGTACTAGTGTGT
This sequence comes from Humulus lupulus, assembly GCF_963169125.1. Taxonomy (NCBI): domain Eukaryota; kingdom Viridiplantae; phylum Streptophyta; class Magnoliopsida; order Rosales; family Cannabaceae; genus Humulus; species Humulus lupulus. The sequence goes on along the minus strand of NC_084800.1, from coordinate 43,672,627 downwards.
ATTAATTCTATATTTTATTGTAAAAAAAAAAAAGATGAATTGTCAAGTCAATTAGGGATCCCAATGTATTGATATCGGTTCATAGATCGACCCTACAAATCCGATTCTGATGTCGAAATGTATGGTGTAGATTTTGTTTAATTATATTTGGTGTCCAAATGTCCAAAAAAAAATAGTCAATATTATTGCAATTATATTTGCACCAACAGGCACTCCATTAATTAACAAAATTAATTTTTAACACTTTTTTCAAAAAAAAAAAATTTGTAAATTTTGTAAATTTTATTTTATTTTGTTTTTATAATTTTTTTTTGTAAATAATGTATATATATTAATTTTTAATAAAAATGAAGAATCTTAATCAAAGTTTTGAGTGCAAATATAATAACCCTACAAATTAACTCAGAAAATCAATTAATTATTATTATTTTAAAATATATAAAAATGATTTTTTTCATGTTTTTTATCATCTAAAATATAGTAATATAGTTAATGAAAAGTTCAAATTTATAATAATTAATTAAGGGTTTATACTTTTTTTTGACCCTGTGTTTTGTCTCATTACATGTTTGAACCCTGTGTTTTGACAAATTATTTTTTGGACCCTATGTTTTGTAAAATTGTTAAAATAGAACCTAAACCCGATTTTGGTCAATGTTTTTTCAACTAAAATCACTAATAATTTATCAAAGTAACAATTCAAAACAAAAATAAAATTATTCTACTTAAAAACTGTGTTGTTATATTCAATTTCTTCTTCATCAAAATTGAGTTTAGGGTTCTATTTTAACTATTTTACAAAACATAGGGTCCAAAAAGTGATTTGTCAAAACACAGGGTCTAAAAATATATAAACCCATTAATTAATCATGTGGTAAATAAAAAATATGAAATTTATTAGGGTAGGTACTCGTTCGTTACATTGTGTTTTGGCTAAGTACAACTTTGATACATTCTATTATGAATAATTATCATTGGATACCCTCTCATTGTAAAATAAGTCAAAAATGATACTCTCTACTTGATTTTGGACATCAATTTCATAATACCTTAGCTACCATTAGCTATAAATCATTAACTAATTAAAATACAGAGAATATGCGTATTTGGTACCCTATATTTTTACCGAGCACAACTTTGATACCTTCTATTACAAATAACTTTCATTTGGTATCATGTAATTGTAAAATTAGTAAAAAAATGGTATCCAAGACACAAATTTAGTCAACATTGTTTTTATAATATTCAAATTACTCTTTATTGTAAATAATTAAAATATTTTAATAAAAATAAAAACATAACTTGATAATTACATAAAAAAAACAACTTAAAACTTAATTAAATAATTATATTTATAATTAGGGAATTTACTCATTTGGTACCCTATGATTTTGCAAAGTATCATTTTGGTACCATCTGTTTTTAATAATGCTCATATGGTACCCTATATTTTAAAATCATACATATTTGGTACCCTAGGCTTGGATTTGATAGATAAAATTTTGTCAATATGACCAAGCTGTCATCAGTTATATGTAATTAAGTAATTAAATATAAATTTGGAACTTATATAATTGAGAGCATTTTGATTAAATTTGTAAAATTTTATTAATTAAATTTGAGTTTAGGGTATCAAATATGTACGATTTCAAAATACAGGGTACCAAATGAGCATTATTGTATACACAGGGTACCAAAATGATACTTTGCAAAAACACAGGATATCAAATGGTTACCTATCCTTATAATTAAAATAACATTCATTCTATTTCACTGCATTGTTCTTCAAAGCCTCAAACCCAGAAAAACAGAGCAAAAGTTTTTGTGATATCCTACCCTAAATTTGAATTTGTTATTCCTCTTTTTGGTAGTTCTTCACAGTTCAAACCAAATCAAAAATTCAAACTAATACAAACAAAAAATCAAAATCTACATCAAAGTTAGATCACGTTCTCCCCCTATTTCCTTCTATTACTAAATTTCTTTCAATTGAACAAATACAAATATTTCTCTTGTTCATATTATCAAACAACGTGTTATCCCCAAAATTTCAATTTGATGACGTGGCAATCAGAAGTGACAAATGGCAATGCATGGTCAGTAAAAGGCACATTAATAGTCAATAAATGTGTTGGCTCTTCGGAGTTGTGATAAAGTGATCTGACCAATCTGATATAATTTATGTCCGACCGGTGAAGATTTTTGACTAACCAGAAATGTGTCATGCTAGACCAGAGATGTGCCATGTTAGACCAGAGAAATGTCATGCCAGACCAGAGATGTGACATGTTAGACCAGAGATGTGCCATGTTAGACCGGTGGAGTGCATGGCCGACTGGTGAGGTGTTTGGCCGACCAGTGGAGTGGTTACCCCAAAACAGTTACGGTGATCGGTAAACCAGAAATTTGACCCGCTACCCGAGTCCTTTAGTTAAAAACGTGTTCTAAGTGTTATTAACATGTTAAGGTGGAAAAACAATAAAGAAGAAATGATATATTTTATTAAGTATATAACTGCTCATGAGCTTATTAAAACATTTACAAGTTATTTACAACTCAAAATGACCACTACTGTTTCAAATTTACAACCCCGCCGACCTAAGCGACAAAAATAGGGTAAAACCCCTAGTTCCTCTGAGAACTCCTTGGCCGTGGTGGTCAAGCGGCCGCATATGTACACATCACCACTTAAGCTCTCCACTCAAAGCTGGGTGAGCTTTTCTTTCCCTTTACCTGCACCACATAGCACCTATGAGCCGAGGCCCAGCAATAAAACACAATATAGCATGATATAATATCAACAATGATCATAATAATCATTCAGGACTATCAGTCCAAAACAGATAGGTAACAGTCGCAAAAGTCACTAAATTGGGAATAACTCCCTTCAGCCTTGTGACGATAGGGTCACCGGGGCTTAACAGGTAAGTGAACCTTTCATTAGCTTAACCAGGATAGGTGCATGGTGACTGATCACCAACATAACCTTCCTCATGACCGTAGAGTCATAACCTTGGAACATCATTCCCTAGCCATGTGACAAGCGGTCACCTGGGCCTTAGGCCCTAGCTCTGAGTAACTAGTCATAGACTAGCCAAGCGCTTATAAGTTTCATCGACCTTAGGGTCGGTCCAGCATTAATGCCTTAGAGTCATTCAATGCTGATATCGATTAGATCTAATCTTCATTTGGCTCGCCATTCATGACGCTATGCCATTTCTAACTCTTAGGTCAGTGTCCCTGACTAGTCAGTACATATACAGGTATACAACATTCGCTAGCATTTAATAGGCAATCCATGTCCGTATTTTTCAATCAACATGCCTCAATACAAATACGCATGTCACATATACACAGGGTGCAGTTTTCTTACCTCAGGTTCGAGCGAGAAATATTATAAGGACAACCCCTGAGAACGATCGATCTTTTGGTTCCTTAGCGGTTACCTAATCACAACCAATTATAACCTCCATTAATGAAAATCAACATGGATAGGGTCTTGACCTAAGCACCACTCTCGGGACTATGCCCACACGGTGAGTAGAATCGACCCCGGGCCTTAAGGATTGAAACCCCAAGTCAAAAACCCTTAAAAACACCCAAAACGGGACTTTGAAGGAACAGAGTAGCGCTACAGCGCTGATCCCTAGCGCCCTAGCGCTATACTCAAAACCCCCAACACGCCCAAATGCCCCCTGAGTAGTGCTGTAGCACCCTAAGGTGGGCGCTACAGCGCTACCTCCAGACCAGAAACCCCCTGAAACCTCCTTCTTCATCTCCTTCGATTTCAACCTGTTTCCAATGCTTCCAAATCCCATTTTTGGTGCCAAATGAACCCAAAAACCATTCTAACATATCCCAAACACCACCACCATAAGAACCCTAGCCAAAACTCCCAACAAAACCAAGATCTCAACCTAGAAATCTCAGCTGCAAAACATAACTAAAACAGGGCAAACCAGGGAATTCAATGGTTAGAAAGCTCAGCTTATGATGCTCTTCAAGGGTGAAACACACTCCTAAACTCCCAAGGCTTACTTCCCAAGCTTGAATCCTCAAGAATGGTTCAAAAATCATAAAGAAAACTGAAGGGAAGATAGGTACGGGAGAAGCTTCAAGTAGACTCTGTTTTGCTCTCTTCTTTCACAACCAAAAATGGTTATATCTATCCTAGGGGTGAAATGACCATTATACCCCTAGGTAAATTTAAGGTTTCTAAAGGCTCCCAAGGGAAAAATTGGTATTTTCCACCTATCTCGTTAATCATAATTAACGCTCTCCAATTCCTGCTATTCTCGATAATCTCAAACACCAATAATTCATATCCTGTTACCATTTAATTCCCAGTAACGCTCTAATCATTAAAATCACCCCGAGACTCATCCTGAGCCCGGAACTTAAACCTGTTGTGACTCGACCGCTAATCAATAATCCAAGATCGTCTTATGCCGAATAGCTCGAACAAACCCACATTATAATGTGGTCTCAACAACATATCACCGACATGCATACAAATATACCATTATACCATCAACGGGCCAAATTACCATCACACCCCTGTAATTAAAATTTGGACCCACATGCATACATTTAACATCATATTATAATATAATCCACATATACATGCATATTATCATTTAATGGCATAATTAAACAAGTATGGCCCTCCCGGCCTACTAATCTCGCCATTAAACCACATTGGAGAATTCGGGGCATTACACTCTCGGAGTCCTCACTCCTCGCGGGTCACAAGTCCTCCGCAGTTCCTCCTGCTCTAGGCTCCTTGGTTCGTTGGCATCGACGACGTAAGCGACAACAACTCCAGCAAGCACGACGACAAGGGCCCAAGGCAGTTCGACACTTCAACTTCGGCAAAGACAGAACAAACCGAACCCGAACCCAAACCCGACTAAACCCAGGCCATTTCGCACAGGTTCAGTAGGTGTTTTTCCCACCCGATAACTTGAACTCGACTAAACCAGAACCCATTCGGACAGGTTCGATATATATTCTCCCCACCTGAAATTCAACAAACCCGAACCCCACAAACTCGCCCAATGTGCACACTTAATTATTAACCAATTTATTAAATCAAAAGAAAATAGTCATATCCAAAAGTATATAATTGACATAAATATGCCTTATTTCAAACGTGAATAGTGAATTAAACCCTTTTATTATTATTTTATAAATAAGCTAGATATCAGTCAACGAAATCCTTATAATAAAAGTAGTCGGTTGTTTGAGTGGGAGAGTAGGGTGACAATACAAAGTTGTACATTTAAGAGAGTTGTACATGTTTTGTTGGCTAAGGATAACTTCACATGGCGTCATTAATATACGAGACCACATTAATTCAAATCCAAAAAAAGGGTTAAAAAGACTGAAGCATGAAGTTATACAGTGTTTGGTAAATTTGATATTATAATATCTAATAAACTATATAACTAGAATGATTTATTGATGATTTATTAAATAAAGAATACTTTAAAATATCTAACATAGAATAAAATAAAAAATATTTAAATTTTTTACAATTTAATTTTTAATTAATTTATATTTTTCTTCAATAAGCTAAAGTCAGATTAGATTGTGCAAGTTTTAAATTCTGCAAAATTTCTCACGATGCAGATTTTGATTTTTCAAAAAATATACCAAATAGGCCTTTAGTATCGTTTGGTCAATCACCACAAGCGTAACATCAACATGTATCATTTTTCATTAAAAATAGGCAGGAAGTTACTTTGTATCACAAAAATATAGCCATCTTAAAAATTAATAATTTTACAATTTTTTGTTTATTTAGTATTTATAATATAATTATGTATCCCTTTAATTTCTTCTAATATAATTGTTTTACAAATGAAGCTTACAAAGTTTTAAACAGGCAAAACTACAATTTTAAATTTTTTAACACTATATTCAGATTTTTTAAACTTAAATAATAAATAAAATCAAAATGTGGGGGAGGGAGAGGGCACTACTACAAAAAAACTTTAGCGAGCCCTAAAAATTTTTTAGGACTCATGGAGTACGAGTCATTTATTTGAGAGACTTAAAAACTGAGGTATTTTAGAGCTCACAATGTTTTTAGGGCTTGCATTGCGAGTCCTAAAAGGTTTTATTTTTTATTTTTAAAACATTAAATGGTAGCCAAAGCTCCTGTCGGAGCTCCGATGATGACGGCGGTGGCGCCACCCCACGATGGTGGTTCGGTCCGATCATTTAGTGAGTTTTGAAGCCCAAAACACAAGGAATGTAGTGGTGGTGGTCATTTGGCTCAAGGTGGTCGGAAAATGCCCAAAACGTTTTGGAAACTCACATTGTAATGCCCTGGATAGCCAAGACCGCTACACTGTGTGTTTATAAAAGTGACAGACTTGCTAATCAAGTCATTTAATTAAAAACGTGTTACCGAAACTATAATGGAACTAGGGTTAAAAGATTTTGGTCTCAAAAGCTACATTTCTTATAAATAAACATTTTCCGTTTACACGGGATCCCAAAATTAATAGAATTAAAACCATTTACAAAAGATTCGAGATTTAATTACAGTATTAGCCATACTAAGGCAAAATAGACAGTTAAGCAATCCCTGTCCTGATCCACTCCTCGGCCATGGCGACTGAACAGTTGACTATGTACATTCTGCCCCGCAGCCCTCCACCTCAGGGTTGGTCCAACTTGCCTTTGCCTTTACCTGCACCACGTAGCACCCGTGAGCCAAGGCCCAGCAAGAAAACACAATAACAAAGCATAAGCAGTCAACAGACCATCCAATATCTCATATCACATAGGCATGTTCTCAATCATATAAGCATTCATGATAATCAAGTATTCAGCATACTAAACATATCAACTCATATCAATCACCAATTTACAAATGATAACTAGGGTTAGCGCCCTCAGGCCGCACCCTCTATTTATCCCACTGACTCCGGCCTGCTTAAACCGAGCTCAGTGAATATTAAGCTGTCCTCGGCTACCAGTGGTCAAGCCGCACCCTGTGCTCAAATATTGTATACGACACCCTTAGGTCGTCTATCACATGTCCCATGACATAATACCATCATTGACATTATACAGATATTGGGAGCACTTAGTCCCATCACAAACAAAATACCGGGTGCAGTTTTCTTACCTTTAAATTCGCTAGTTTTGTTCACTTGATCCTTGAGCATGATCCCCCTTGAGCCCTAGCGCACACCTAGTCACAACCATAGGTCAAAATCATCACCAAACCTCAAGTCCAAAACCCAGCCTTGAGACCAATACCGAGCCCTCGGGAAGCTCTAATTCCACCAAACGGGGTGGTGGAATCGAACCCCCGGGCAAAAACCCTTGAAAATAACTCAAAAACCCCTTTCTGGAACTGGGAAGCGCTACAACGCTCTAAGGAGGGCACTACAGCGCTACAAACAAGAGCCCAAAATCTCCCCAAGACAAATGGCCTAGCGCTACAGCGCCTAAAGGCTAGCGCTAGTCACAGACAGCCAATGCTGCACTTTTCCTTCCTGCGATTTCCTCAAGCCAACCCTTACCAAAACTTTTCCAATCTTCAACCAAACTTAAAAACAAGCTTATCAACACACTCCACTCATCCCAAGCACCCCAAATACACAAAAACCAATCACATGCACCCCTAATCTCAAAATTCACCATGGTTGAACCTCAAACTTAGAAATTTCAGCACAATAATCAAAACCTCATAATTTAAAGCTTAGAATTTCATACCTTCAATGGGGATTCGACCTTAGGCCAGCCTCTACACCTGCTTGGCTTACTCCTCCTCAAACCCTTGGCTTGAATTCCCTAGAATTCCCATCAAATTCAGCTTAGACACCTTAGTTCAAAACCAAAACCAGAAACTGAAGAAACTTCAAAGTCTTACCTCCACCAAATGGTTTGATCTTGCTAGACCCTTGCCAATTCTTCAAGCCAGACCAAGGACTCTAGCCTCAAGCTTTACTCTGGATTCCCCTGAATTTCTGCTTCAAAATACCTCAAGAACTGATGAAGAAAAACCTAGACCGACCTTGACAAAATGACCTGCTCTTCTTTCCCTTTTCTTTCCTTTCTTTTCTTTCTTTCCTTTTCTTTCTTTCTTCAGACTTCTACTTCATTCTACAAACTCCACTAAGCATAAAGCCTCAGTTATGCCTATCTTTATATGCCAAATGACCACAATACCCTCCCCTTTAATTCTAAATCCTTTAATCCACCTAGGGGCATTTTGGTCATTTTACCCAATTCCCGCTAATTCCTCAAGTGTCTCTAATATTTTCCGCTTACTTCCGATATATAATTAATCACCAATTATATTCCTCGATGTCAAAATAGACCCCAATATATTCTCTAAATTCCCATTTATACCCCCAGACTCACCCCGAGCCGGGTATAAATCCCCGCCGTGACTTTTTCGCTAACCTGCTCACTAGGATCTTCTCGAATCACAGATCACAAATATATCCACATAATAATGTGGTCTCAAAAATTATCACATATATATACAGTTATGCGTTCAACGGACCAAAATTACAATCATGCCATTTCTAACCTAATCAGGACCTACATGCATACTAATACACATAGTCATACATCTCAAATATTCAAATAGCCATACAAAATGCTTTTAAATCATTAAATCACATATATTCCAATTATGCCATCCCGACACACTAATCAAGGCCCTTAAGCCTCATTAGTAAATTTGGGTCGTTATACACATGATCGCCGAACTTTGGAGGCTCTATCGACTAGGCTAGGGGGCGCGTGAGGCTAGGGGCTCGCGGGGCTGGGGAACACCATGGGTTGGCGCATGTAGGGGGTGGCCGGAGAACCGTCGTTCATGGCTAGGCAGTGGGCTTGCGTGAAAGAGAGAGAAAGAGAAAGGGAATCCAAGGAAAGAGAGAGAGAGGACTGTTTTTTTTCCTTTGTGATTTAATAAATAATAAAACTTTAGTTAAAAAAATTATTCAAACTTTTACGACATACATAAGTTTTTAGGGCTCGTTCTACGTGTCCTAAAATAATTTTTTTAAGGACTCTCAATGAGTATCCTAAAAAGTCCATAAACTTTTGTTAAAAAAAAATCAAACTTTTAGGACACGTTTAAGTTTTTAGGGCTCGCTTTGCGTGCCCTAAAAAAATTATTTAAGGACTCTCAATGAGTTTCAAGTCCATAAACTTTTGTTAAAAAAAAATTCAAACTTTTAGGACATACATCAGTTTTTAGGGCTTTCACTGTGTGTCCTAAAAAAAATTATTTAAGGACTCTCAATAAGTGTTCTAAAAAGTTCAGGAGATATTTTTAGGGCTCGCATCTAAGTGAGTTCCCTAAAAAAAAAGTCATAAAATCATGTTTTTGTAGTAGTGGGAAGGGGGGCTTGAGCCCCCAAGCAACTACGTAGCTCCGTCAATGTTTACATCTTTCTTATAAATTTGTATTTATATGTAATTTAAAATCATACTTTTATAAAATTTATGAGTTAGTCATATTTTATAAAATAAAGAATAAATATAGGTGCTATTTGGTAACACTTAAAAAAATAGTTTTTTATTTAATTAATTAAAAATTTGACAATTAAACATAAAATGTGTTTGGTAACTCTATTTTTATTTATTATTTTTTTAAATTTTAATTAAAATTCTTTAAATTTTGAAAATATAATTTTTTCACTTTCAAAATTTTTTTAAACCGTTTTTTACTTTTCTTTTCTTTTCTTTTTTTTCTTCTCTTCTTCAAATCAACACCTCATATTGTTAAACAAAAAATAAAAATAAAAAGTTATCGAACACGTTTATTACTTTTTGTTTTTAAAAATAAAAAACAAAAATAGTTACCAAACATATTTTTATTTTTTAAAAATAAAATTAGTGTATAAAAAATTCAAAAACAAAAATTTTACCAAACACAACTATAATATCATTGAAAATATTCTTAAAAATAATGACTACCAATTTTTGGTGGAAGTGAAATAGTTGAAAAGTTTTGTGGACGGACAAAGGAGCACCACACGGATGGCTGGGATTCTTCTTGTAGAACATCAAGACCTTTTGGCTAAAGCCATGGCCAAATCCGCATTGACCACCATATAAGATATTTATCTATCTAGATGCATAACAATTATAATATGCGGAATATACTAAATAAGATTATCACAATAATAAAGATGATTGTTAAAGTATATCTTTAGTCATTGATTTTAATAATCTTGATCTATATTAGCTTTAGATATGCAAAAATAAATAAAAGAGTATGAGTGAGGCTAAATGGATTTCATGCTCTCATTAACTCTTTAGATAGAGTATATATTTTCATAAATGATAAATTTTATCAAGGTTTCTATCACAATTGATATGAAAATATATGACAATTATTAAGATATGAAAATATTGAGTAACTCAATATTGATTAACTACTTTAAATATTATATTCCCAATATCTATTAATTAATATCAATATTGACTTTAGTCATAATTAATTAGAATTATGATTTTTGACAACTTTAATTAATTTAATACAATATTCTAATATTTTCTCACTTCTTCTACATTTAAAATAATAGCTATAGATCTTTTTTTTACGAGTATTATCTTCTAGAATGTATTTATTATTACTTCACAATAAATTTTATCTAACGATGCAACTTAATGAATACACCTTATTTGTATTCAAGTCCAAAAAAAATGAATTTTCTCAAATAATATATGTACGCCCTAAATATCAACGGGCTATTAGCGAGCTGAGAAATGACATAATTATATCAGCCACGTGGATGCTACGTATCCGGAGCTGCTGTTACCAGGTCCTACCTCTTTAGCTCGAGGTAACCAAAGACTTAATAAGATTACTAAGGAGTCGGGTCAGAAGTATGGACACCACGGGCTAAGAACACAACAAGCTCGAGGTACGAGCTTGAGTAAGCACCTCTGACCTCTTATAAAGTCAACCACGCAAAGTAAACGTGCATATATCAGACATCACGTGTCTGATATATCCCTGAATTCTCGGACACGCAGCATAAACGTGCGTGTTCAGGCACCCACGACTGGGTTGGGCCGTGCGGCCCATTATCTTCCTTACCTATTGATTAGACCACACTTCATTTGTCAAGTTTTTGGAATTAATCATGAATGCCACAGAAGTGACATGATAGGCAAGAAGGTCACGGGATGACCCCCCTGGCCAACCCCCAGGTGCCCTCTCCCTATAAATATGGAGACCCTGGGAGTTGCAAGGGGTTGGATTCTATTCTGTAAAGAAATACCCTTGTAAAGAATATCAGAGAGATAGCAATAATATTGGCTGGTGGACGAGAATGATTTTAACCTTTGAGCCACCTAAAAAAGTATTCGTATCACCATTTTACTTTGAGATCATTCATCTGTTACGGTTCATTATTTAGCACTAATCCCACTCTTTATTCTATTAACTATCTGTTGCCGAAGAACCGCGTCAACAGTTTGGTGCTTTCATTGAGAGTTTTTATATTGATGCTATCGCAAATACCCAACCATGGCAATCACTCGCTCAAGACATAATAACAAGGCGGACCAACGTGAGGGGCAGGAGGCCCATAATGCCGCCATTTCCGATGATCAGAACCCTGAGGTTCAACAGTGGCCGGGCAAGCAGCCAATAGGCCAAGATGACACTGGAAGTTCGGCTCCCCGGCCACCCAATCCGAACCCAGATTTCAACACGGCGGTGGAAATGGAGAATGCACAGCTGAGGAGCCAGCTGGCGAAAGCGAACCAGCAGATTCAAGAGGTTTTGGCCCGACTGCCCCCTCTTACAACCGACGCTAACGTCGGAAAGAGGCAAGGCGGGACTCATAAGTCCTGCCGGGGTAATCGGTCCAAGCCCAACTCCTCGGTCAGACCCCTGACATCAAACTCTATTCCCACATCGCACCACCGGGAGACCACTTTTGAGGAACTACCTAGGGTCGAGCAGCAGTACAGCCGATCAGTCCGGACCTCAACACCCAGCTCACTTCCGCCCTCGAGTGCGCCCAGGAGGGCTCGAGGGAGTTCGTGAAGGAGATCCGGGGATGGCTCACAGCGACAGCCCGCCCCGGCCAGCTGTCCTGTACCCCGCTCAGACCGCCGAGCACAGGACCCGGAGGATGGTAGAGCAGAGCGGCCCCGACCTAATCTGATTTGCCTTGACGGGAATAGAATCGCATCTTCGGTCAGGCATCCTCCTTCACCGATAAGATACTCGTCTCCTCCCCGGCCAGTCCGAGATATTCTGGCACATGGGAGCAGTAGGAGAAATCCTCCTTCCGTCAGACCCTCCCATCGTAGCCGGGCGCCCAGAGAAGTCCCGGATCCTCATCCCCAGAGGCGGGCTCCAAGCTTCTCAAATGGGAGCTATTGGACCGGAAGCCATCGAAGTGACCTCTCCGGCGGAGACCTGCGCCAACGCTTGAGCTCGGCGCAAAGTCCTCAGGCCGCCCCAAGGAGCGACCTCCGAGATCGTCTAAACTCTCAAAGGGGAGACCCAGTGGGAAATGGTAGCCACACTCGCCAAAGGGAACACTTGTCCGAAGTACATGACAGCGGGAACGTCCCATATAACCTATCTCAAGATAGGAGGGACAATAACCCGCCAAACGCGTACAATGGATCTGGAGCTGTTGAACAACCCCAGAACAACCAAGGAAATCAGGACAAAACCCTTGAGTGTTTGGCTCAGATGGAGGAGCTGATGAGGAAGCTCCTATCAGAAAAAGAAAAAGATGAATATGATTCAGGGGACGAACTTGAGCTCTTCACCCCCCAGCATAGCAACAACGGCATATCCACCTGGTTTCCGTATGCCGCACTTGTCCAAGTTCAACGGAGACGGGGACACGTCTGATCATCTGGGCATGTTCAATACCTTGATGATGGCCCACAACATTGGTCCCGAGCTGAGGTGTCTAATATTTCCTTCCACCTTGACTCGGTCGACCAGACAGTGGTTCAAACAGACTAAGAAGCAATCAATCAGCTCGTGGTAAACTTTCTTCTACTGACTTCAAGAGAGCATTCCGAGCTTCCCAGGCTGCCCGCGTCAAGGCCGACACCCTGGAAAATGTAAGGCAACAACCCGACGAGCCTCTGAAGGCTTACCTGAGCAGATTCGCAAACGTCGCTACTCGGGCCAGAGACGCAGATGACAGCTCCAAGCTCATGGCTTTGAGGACTGGGATCCTCATCGGGGGGGGACTTTGGAAAGAGATACAAAGGATGGGAGTCAGCACCGTAAATGAATTCCTAAATAGGGCCTAGGGATGGATCAACCTGGAGGAGGCGCAAGCCTCAGCCGCAAGAACCAGCCAGGCCCCTGAGTAGCCCGCTGGAGTAGGAACGGAGGTCGTGACAGCGACCCAGATCGTTACACAGAATAACCAGTTTGGTGGAGGCAAGAGAAAGGGGAACGACGAGGGCAACCAGCATGGCCCAAAGAAGAACAAGTCCATAGAAAAATTTAAGTCGGTCTACACGACTTAAACCGAGCTCACCCACTCTAGGGAGAACACCTTCTTAGCAAATTATGCTCGCCTCCCCTGGAAGAAGCCGGAACCATTAAAGCACCAGAAGGGTAAGCGAGACCCTTCCAAGTTTTGTCGGTTCCACAACAACATTGGCCACAATACCAATGATTGTAGACACCTGAATGATGAGATCAAAACTCTCATCAGAGCCAGACCCCTGGCTCAGTATGCGCCGAACAGAGTTCACGCAGGCCATCCCGCTCCGGAAGTCCCGGTCAGTCAGCCCGGGTCTCGAGTAGATCAGGACGTCCCTCCTCTCGTGATAGGAGGAGAGATCTCCACAATCTCTGGAGTTCCCCATCTGGCTGGCACGAGCAGAGGTGCCCAAAAGAGATACGTCAACGAACTTAAGGCTCATAATGGAGTGGAGTTTTTCCCCGAGCAGCATTTCCCAAAGCAGCAACGATTGGAGAGGCAGCCAATCATATTTACTGAAGAAGATGCCAGCCACGTCCAGTTCCCTCATAATGACCCTCTGGTCATAGCCGTGCAGCTCGCTAATCGGAGGGTTAGGAAAGTGCTGGTCGATAATGGGAGCTCGGTAAACCTACTGTTCCGGTCCACGATGGAGAAGAGTGGTTTGTCTGTCACCGAGCTGAAAGCCACCTCCATGATGCTTTACGGATTCTCTAGAGAGGGATTGGCGGGGATAGGGACGATCGAGCTGGTGATCACCTTGGGAGAGGAACCTTGGACAATCTCGAAACTCCTCGAGTTTGTGGTCATCAATTGTCCCGCCGTGTACCATACCATTTTGGGTCGACCTACACTAATAGTGTTTGAAGCCGTTACCTCCATCCGCCACCTCGCGCTAAAATTCCCCTCTTCCACGGGGATATGCACGGTCCGTGTCAATCAACTTGCTGCCAGGGATTGCTACAGTATTTCCATGAAAGGAAAATTCAAACCCGGGCAGTTAACGATGACCGTCCAAGGTGGAAATGTGGAATCTCAGGAACCTTGCCTAATCGTGAGATTGAAAAAACTCAGAGTGCCAAAGGGGAAAATATCGTCTTAAGTGATTATATTGACCCCAGAATAGGCGAGGATAAATTCGAGCTCTAAGCTATCGAAGAGCTCGAGGAGGTAAATATCGATCCACAGAATCCCTTGCGGATGGTAAAGCTCGGGAAAAATCTATGTGGCGAGAGGAAGGCGGAGCTGATTAAGTTCCTGCAGAAGAGACTGGACGTGTTCGCATGGTCTCATGAGGACATGGTGGGAATTAGTCCGAGCATCATCATGCACACCCTCCATTTGGATAAGAGCGTGCCTGCGAAATCCCAAAAATAGAGGCGCCTAGGAATAACCCGAGCTGAAGCCCTAGAAGAGGAAGTAGCCCGGCTCAAAAAGTGCGGCTTTATCCGTGAGGCTAAGTTCCCGGTCTGGGTCACCAATCCTGTGTTGGTCCCGAAGCCCAACGGGAAATGGCAGACCTGCATCGACTTCTCCGATCTGAACAAAGCTTTCCCCAAAGACTGTTTTCCCTTGCTAAGGATCGACCAATTGATAGACGCCACGGCGGGGCACGAGCTCATGTCCTTTATGGATGCGTACTCAAGCTATAATCAGATCGCCATGAATCCAGCGGACCAGGATCACACTAGCTTCATGACCCCAACTAACGTTTATTGTTACAAGGTCATGTCGTTCGGGCTGAAGAACGCTGGGGCTACATGCAAGAGACTGGTAAACAGGATGTTTGCCAACTAGATCGGAAAGAACATGGAAGTGTACGTTGACGACATGCTGGTCAAGTTGAAAACTATCGATAACCATGTTTCCGACCTGGAGGAATGCTTTAAGATACTGAAAGAATACGGCATGAGGCTTAACCCACAGAAGTGCACGTTCGGAGTCGCTTTAGGGAAGTTCCTGGGTTTCATCGTCAATACCAAAGGAATCGAGGCAAACCCTTATAAGATCAGGTCATTGTTCGAGCTGCCCTCACCTCGGTCACGAAAAGACGTTCAAGGCCTGACAGGAAGGGTGGCAGCCCTTAATCGGTTTATCTCTAAATCTACCGACAAGTGTCTTCCATTCTACAACCTGCTCCGAGGGAATAAGAAGTTCGAATGGATCGAGGAATGCGAACGTGCCTTCCTCGACCTAAAAGCCCATTTAGCCGAGCTGCCCGTATTGTCTAAACCAACGGCAAGGAGAGCCTCTTTTCCTTTACCTAGCTGCCACAGAAGATGCAGCTAGTGCCGTATTGGTCCGAGAAGAAGACCAGTCTCAGAAGCCAGTCTATTATATCAGCAAGAGGCTTCTCGGAGTTGAGTCCCGGTATTCGTTAATGGAAAAGGTGGCTTTCTGTCTCATTACGGCCTCCCGAAAGCTCAGGCCGTATTTCCAGTCCCACTCAATACATGTCATAACTGATCAACCTCTAAGGCAGGTTTTGTAAAAACCTGAAGCATCGGGACGCCTGTTGAAGTGGGCTATTGAGCTCAGCCAGTTCGAGATTTTGTACGCCCCACGAACTGCAATAAAAAGCCAGGCTCTGACTGATTTTGTAGCAGAATGCACAGGATTCCGAGAAGATCCTGTGGAAGATTCACCCCAGACCTTCCTTAGTCTAGGCCTCATGGAAGGTCTTCGTAGATGGCTCATCTAACGAGAATGGCTCCGGGGCTGGAATCATTTTGATATCCCCAGAGGGACATAGATTCCACTCGGCGTTGAGATTCAGATTCAAGGCATCCAACAACAAAGCTTGTGGTAAACCAGGTGCTAGGTGAGTACCAAGCACGGGGAACCAAGATGGCTGCTTACCTGGCCAAGGTAAAAGTCAAGCTGTCTGCATTTGAACGGGGCTCAATCGAGCAGATACCTCAGGAGCAGAATGCCAACGCGAACGCCCTGGCAAAGCTCGCTACCTCCAGGGAGACGAAGACTTTGGGGTTAATACCGGTAAAGTTCTTGGAGAAACCAAGCATAGAAGAAGTCGGGGCGGAGGTCGAGATGATCGATGTCAGACCGACCTGGATGACCCTCATCCTCGAATATCTCATAGCGGGAAAGTTACCTGAAGAGTGTAATGACGCAAGGCGAGTACTTTACCAGGCTCCAAGGTATACAGTGGTAGATGGGATGTTATACTAGCGTGGGCACTCTCTACCCCTCCTACGATGTGTTCTGCCAGGCAAAGCGAAGACCATTTTGCAAGAAGTGTATGAGGGTTTTTGCGGAGATCACACTGGGGGGCAAAGCTTGGCCCTGAAGATCTTAAGGCAAGGATATTACTGGCTCACTCTGTTGAAGGACTCGATCTCTTACGTTAAAAAGTGTGACAAGTGCCAACGATTCGCCACGGTTGCCCAAGCTCCCCCAGTCGAGCTGAAGATGATCTCGTCCCCGTGGCCATTCGCGGTCTGGGGAATCGACTTGGTTGGCGCCCTCCCTAATGGAAAGGGAGGAGTCCGCTACGCAGTGGTGGCTATCAACTACTTCACCAAGTGGGCAGAAGCAGAACCCCTGGCAACAATTACTTCAAAAAGAGTTCTTGACTTCGTGGTCAAAAGCATTATCTGCCAATTCGGGCTGCCAAAGAAGATCGTATCAGACAATGGTACGCAGTTCAACAGCGACCTCTTCACCGAATTCTGTGAGAGGCACGGCATTGTAAAAAGCTTCTCCTCCGTGGCCTATCCCCAGGCAAATGGGCAGGTCGAGGCCGTCAATAAGACGCTAAAGGCGAGCCTTAAGAAAAGACTGGACGAAGCCAAAGGAGTCTGGCCAGAACAGCTCCCCCAGGTACTGTTGGCGTACCGGACCTCACATCGAATGTCGACGGGTCATACTCCTTTCTCCCTAGCTTTCGGGAGTGAGGCAATCCTTCCTGTCGAGGTAAAGGTAGCCTCGCATAGAGTCCAGGACCGCAATTACGAACTGCTCTGCGCGTCCCTCGACCTGATTGATGAAAGACGAGAAGATTCATAGCTACAGCTCGCGCACTATCAGCAAAAGATCACTCGTTATTTCAACTCAAAGGTCAAAAAATGTGCCTTTAGCATTGGCGACCTGGTCCTCAGAAGAGTCTTCTTAGCCAGTAAAGATCCCAAAGACGGAGTATTGGGACCGAACTGGGAAGGACCATACCAAATAACCGAGGTCATAAAAGAAGGAACCTATAAGTTAGCTTGGCTTAATCGAGAAGCAGTCCCACGAACTTGGAACGCTATCCATTTGAAGAAATATTATCAGTGATACCTTTGTAAGGCTTAGTCAGAAAGGCCATCTTTTGTTTATTAAGCAATGAGAATTAAATCTTTTTCCATTATTGTGTATTTTTGTGGATGTAATCTCAAGTAACCACGAAAGACCCTTTCCTAATTACTTGGGGGGCATATGGTGCCTGGATATAACCAGGTCATCTTAAAAACTTAGAAGTTAATTCAAATTGATTGATCGATGTTTTTCTTAAAAAAACACGAGATATTAATAAGGGATTAACAGGAACTAAGTTTTCAAATTAACGTCCTGGATGTAACCAGGTCCTAAAACTTAGAAATTAATTCAAATTGATTGATCGGTGTTTTTTTTAAAAAGCACGAGATATTAATAAATAATTAATGCAAACTAAGTTTTCAAATTAACGTCCTGGATGCAACCAGGACTTGACTCTTAGAAGTTGGTTTAAGTTGGTTAACATATGTCTTTTTTAGAAAAGCATAAGATGTCAATCACAACACCAACAGAAACTAAGATTATTACCAAAATGCATAAAAGAGAAATGAGATAGAGGCAAAAGGATGTAAATCAATTAAAAATAAAGTTGAAAAAACCAACTGTCTCGAGGTTAAAAAACCTCATAATATAAATTTACAAAAAAAAAATGCAAAGGATAAAAAGAAGAGGAAAAAGTTCCTAGGCCCCGCCAGGTTGCTCTGTTGAAGACACCACCCCGCTGTCCTGCTCGGTCGCGGCTGGAGTTTCCCCGGTCTCGGAGGGCGCCTCTTGTTGGAGGCGAGCTTTGAACTTCTCGAGGAAGGACTCCCACGCTTCCGTCCCCAAGAAAGAAAAGTCACCATCTGGGTTGAAGGCCCAGCAATGGTACAACATGTTCTCCATGGAGGTAGTGGAGGTCGCTTTCTCCGCCGCAAGCGCAGCCTTCTCCGCCGCAAGGGCGACCTTAGATTCTTCAAGTTCCACCCTCGCAGCACCCAGGGCGACCTTGGTGGACTCGGCCTCCAGCAGCTTGGGTCGAGATGCGTCCAGCTCAGCCCGCGCGATTGCCAGGGCGTCCTTGGCGTCCTGTTCCTGTTTTTGGGCAGTCGCAAGGGCGGCCAGGGTAGTCTGATGCTCACTCCTCATCTCCTCGAGCCTGGCCCTAGATCGGGATATGCTCCGGTGAAAATCCAAAGCACCCTGCAAGACCAAAAGATAATAAGGCAACTGCCTTAGAAAAAAAAACATATGATGCATACAAACAAGGAGTACCAGTGGCAAGGCCAACCTACCGTGAGAGTCATCCCTAGCGAGGACTCCATCACGTTCTCCGGGCTCCTTGTCTCGATCTCCCACAGATCCCTCGCGGAGGCATTGTAATAGTGGTCCACGGTGTAGCTCGTCGTCTCGTAGACCGTCCCCCGAAAGACATCGGGGATCTTCTCCAAGGCCCGGGGATTCACCGGGACACGCACCTTGGGGGGCGTAGTTAGCGAGGTCCCAGCGGCTGCCTCATTTTCCCGAGCAAGGATGGGAGGTCGAGGTCGAGGTGGAGCCATCTCCTTCGCGGTAGGAGGGGGTGGAGGCACCTTTTCAATGGCTGAAGGGCCTGGATTTTTTTCCTTAGCCGGGGACATAGAGGATGTCCCAACAGCCTGCTTCGTCAACCGAAGCCTCTTCACCAAAGGCCCTGAGGGAGGATTTCCCCCCTGGAACATGGCCCGTAAGCCGTCATCCCCGGCCTGCGACATCTCTATTGAAACAAAGACAAAGCATTAATATACATGTAAAAATGTTTGTGCAAAACAACAAAAATAAAAGGGAAAACAGAGCTCAAGTATGTACTGAAAGGGGTCCTACCCTCCGAGGTAGAGGAGGAATCTATGGTCACGACCTCCGGCCCCGGAGCTTCAGCAGGGGAGTCTAAGATAATGACTTCGCAGGCTGGGAGAGGCTCTGGGTCCGGATCTGCCTTGGGAGTGGACTCTTCTACGTACTGCCTAAGACCCGGAGCTACTACACCCTCCAGGAGAGAGGGCCACGACCTAAGATTGGTTTGGTCCTATATTCCTCAAAGAAGGCCGACCTAAAGGCTAGGGTGTTATCTACTACTACCGTTACCCTAGGGCTCCACACCTTAATCAGATAAGTGACTAATGAGTCACGCACTTGGGCTCTGCACCCTAAGCCACGTGACATTATAGTCACCTGAGCCTTTTGGCCCTGGCTCTAAGTAACTAACCTTTAGACTAAAACAATGCTTTCAGTTTTCTTCTACCTTGAGATCGGTCAAGCATTTATTGCTCATGTTGATTAGATCTAATCATTTCAGCTCTGCGTTCAATATGCTTATGCTGCTCTTGACTCATAGGTCAATTCCATACGACCCGTGTCGTTTCTGACAAATGAGTCAGTATCACTCACAAGTAAGCAATGCACCCAGGCATATATCATATGTCAAATATCCAAATATAAGGCATTCAGCATGCTTACTCAACATTCACTAGCATAATTATGATCATGCACATTTACAAAGACTCAAGCTCTGATCAATTCCATATTCAATATTCATGTCATACCCTAATCACATGTATCATATCCATCACATGCATCATATACTAGGTGCAGTTTTCTTACTTTTAGTCCAAGCACTGGTTACCAATGAACGACCCTCGAGCACGATCTTGTCCTGAGCCCTAACGGTAACCTAGTTACAACCATAAAATAATAACTTCATAAGATTCAATCCTTAAAAACAATTCTCGGGACCATTCCCATGCTCTCGAGACTTCCAATCCACCCAACGCGATGGTGGAACCATCCCCCGAGCCCCCAAAATCCTCCCAAGCCCAAAAAATGCGTCTTGCTGAAACAGACATAGCGCTGGGGCGCACATGGGTAGTGCTGGAGCGCTGCCCCAAGTCAGAGAGCACCCGAGCTCTCCTGGCTCTGGGGCGCCAGTTGGACAGACCAGAATTTTCTGGTTTTTCCTCTGTGTTTTCCCTTGAATTCCAAACTTCAAAACCAATCTAAACACCATCCAAACTTATCATTTAACCCCAAAACCTCATCAATACATCAACCTCATCAAAATCCAAGTTCCCACTTGATCGAAAAACCACTAAAAACTAAAATCCACAACCTTGAATCTCAAAGCTCAAGAACATAGAAACTAAAACAGAACTCAATAAAAAACAGAGTTTGAAGCCTACCTCATTGGTGATTATGCCCTCCTATCCGCAACTAATCAAGGCCCAAAGCAGGCCTTCATTCCAAGCTTAAGGTTTCCATTAATTTCCTCAAGAATTCAAACCAAAAATAGGGAGAGGAAGAGAGAAACCGAAAGAAAGAGAAAGAGAGAGATGGTGATGCTCTGTTTTTGTGCTACTATGAGGTTTCCTTCAGTTGAGGGTTTTAGTGACTCAATCACTATATTGGTCCAAAAGACCAATTTTCCCCTAGGGCCATAACACTCTCCCAAAACCCTCAAAGGGTAGTTTCGTCATTTTCCACATACCCCGTTATTCATAATTAACGTCTCGCAATTCCTATTAATTCCAATATCCTCAACTAATTACCAAATAATTTCCCCCATTACCAGAACCCGGTAGTGTACTAAATTACCAAATTAACCCTAGGCTCGCCCCGAGCCCGGTATTTGACCCCGTTATGACTAAATCGCTTCTTAGCACACTAGGATCGTCTCATGCCGAATATCTCAAATATAACCAAATAATAATGAAGCACCACACACATACCACATATATGTCAAATATACCCAAAACGGGCCAAATTATGAAAATTTCCCAATTAAACAGAAATGGGTCCACATGCATATTTAATACATCTAAACATGCATATCAAGTCATATTATGATGTAACTCACATAATCACATAATGATACACATAAATATCACACAATCATATAATTCCAAAATTCATCATCCTGACTGTAACGCCCTGGATAACCTAGATTGTTACATTGTGTATTTAAAATAGTGTAAGACTTGGTAATTGTTGACGCGGTTCTTCGCCAACAAGTAATTAAGAAAAGAAGAGAAAGGGATTAGTGCTTAGGTTGAACCGAAACAGATAAATGATCTTAGAAAATGATGTGGTGACTCAGAATACGTTTTTTAAGTGGTTCAAAGGTTAAAATCCTTCTACTCCACTAGTCAGTATTATTGCTATATACTGGGTATTTGATTACAGGGTATTTCTTACAATCCAGAATCCAACCTCTATTAACTCCCAAGGTCTCCATATTTATAGGAGAAGGCACCTGGGAGTTGGTAAGAAGGTCATCCCGTGACCTTCTTACCTATCATGTCAACTCTGTGACATTCATGATTAATTCCTAAACCTGTCACATAAGTGTGGTCAAATCAATAGATAAGGGGATAATGGGCCGCACGGCCCAAACCAGTCGTGGATGTCTGAATACGCATGTTCCTGCTGCGTGTCCGAGAAGTCAGGGGTATATCAGACACGTGATGTCTGATATATGCACGTTTACCTTGCGTGGTTGACTTTATAAGAGGTCACAGCCCTCACATCCAGCTCGTACCACGAGCTGGATGATTACCTCGACCTGCGGCCCTCAGAGTCCAGACTCAGTCTTTAAGAAATCTTGGCGAACCCTTGGGTTACCTCGAGCAAAGGAGGTAGGACCTTACGATGGCAGCCCCGGTCTCGGGGAGGTCCACGTGGTAGTCATGATTAGGTCGTATCTCAGCTCGTTAATCAGCCCGTGGGAAAATCAGGGCGTACATCTGCCCCCCAAGCCTCTACTCATGGTACACGACGTCGTGTAGGGCCACAGTAGGGGCTTTTAGGCTTCCCCATGAACTCTTCATATTCCACATTCTACGCAGGCGCTGAATACGTGGAACATCGTGGTTGGTGACGGTACATCTTCCGAGAACCGCATTAAATGGCCTAGCCTATGCCCAGCCGTCGTTTCATCTTTCGAGTGGAGGGCCTTGGATCCCACATCAGGGAAATCCAACGACCCTCTTCACGTGACCCTTCACGCATATAAAAAGGGGTGGCCACCTTACGCATGGGCCACCCGTTCATTCGAAATTTTCCAAAATTTTCTCTTCTTCTTGCTCTCAAAAATCCCCCATTTTCCTCTTTCCAGTTACTACCTTCGGCGTTCCAGAAACTCAAGTGCAAGGACTCCTTCGAAGCCTTGAGACCAACTACTCCGATGAAGTTCCAACCCAGGTGATTCCTTCATCCACTTCCCAGCCAAACATTCTGTAAGTCTCCTGACTATGCATGTTTTGAAGTTATTTTTACTGTAGCTTAGGTAAATATTTACTGTAGCCGCATGCAAGGGTTTGCTGGGTTTTGTGGGAATGAAGGGTGAAAGCCTTTTAGGTTAGGGTTTTGTTTGTAGTAGGAAGCCGTTTAGGAGCATGGTTTACAGAATGCATTTTCTGGGGAAAATTTCTGGGTAGGATTTTTGGGACATTAGTTCAAAATATCAAGTATTTTGGGTGCAAAACCGAGTAGCTTAGGGGACACGCTTCACAGGCGGTTCTGCCTTTCTTGCCTATTGGAACTTTCCCTCCAAGGCAAAATTTTAACCTGACCCTCCTGACACACGAATTCCGAGTAATCGGGGATCTGTTGGGAGCACAGGCGCGTGTTCATAGATCCACGTGGTCTCACTCTCCACGAGCTGGGCTTACCTCAGCTCGTGCAAAGAACATTTGATTTTTCCTCATGCTCAGGTCGCCTTTTCTGAAATCTTTTCTTTTGTTCGCTAGGCGACCAGATGGCATCGAAGAAGAATGCCCCAAAAAGGACCGCCGGCAACTCGGCCTCCCAGCAAGACAAAGGAAAGGCGGTGATGGCCGAATCCCCAATCCCCCACTTCGGGCCAGCGGTGGAACAGGAGCTCGAGGTGGCTCCTGACGCGTTCTTTGAGGCGGAGAGGATCGTCTCAAAGATTACCGACCAGACGAAGGTTAACAAAATATTCCTCTCCCACAACATCGGGCTGGGGAGAGCATCAATGATTGCCCGACCTCCCGCAGAGGGCGAGCGGAGCTGCGCGCCGCTTGACGAGGCATTCGCGGCCTAGAGCGACGAGCATTTTAAGGCGGGGGCCTTCCTCCCGTTGGATCAGTATTTTGCTGACTTCCTCAATTACGTGAATTTGGCCCCCTTCTAGCTCCACCCCAACTCTTATCGGCTGTTGGCGGGGTTAATATATTTATTCTTGAAGCAGGAGTGAGAGGTCCCCACTCCTGCAGACATTTTGTACTTTTTCTGCCTCAAGGCTAGCCTGGAGCAGCGGGGGCGAGGCGACGGGTTTTATTACTTAACCCGATTTCCCAACACAGCTGCGGTCATCAAGCTACCCAGCCACCCCAACGACTTCAAAGATCAATTCTTTATGTCGACGGGGTTCAGAAACTGCGAGCTCCATTACTTCAATCGTCCTCGTAAGTGCTTTTCAACCTTAGCTCTCAAGTTAAGTATCGTTTAGCTCCTCCTGTATCCCTTTCTGACTTAGATTAATTCTGCAGCGATCTTCGCGAGGACAGAGAAATCTGTGACCCTCGAGGCCCAATACGAGACACTGGCGGGCTTGCCCCCCAGTGAGAAGGATTACCGCGTGCTCGTAACAGACGAGATGATGGTGGCCTGCAAGCTGATTTTCCCAAATCAGACTTTGAACCTAAGGAGGCCCCGAGCGCTTCCCCTAGCTTGCGACACCAGACCTACCACCGTGGAGGAGGTCGCGGGGGACGAAGATGAGGAGGACGAGGACGACGAGGTTCCCCTCGTGAGGAACAGGAAGCGGGCGCTGGAGGTCGCTCAGAGAACGGGCGAGGAGAGGATCCGGTCCGGAGCAGCCGCGGGTCCTTCTGGCCAAGGTAACCCTTACATGTTTAGGAATTTAGATAGGGCCATTGCCAACCCCGGGCTAGCTAGGTTCAATCCCAGACAGATCGTCCAACATCACCGAAGAGATCCGGACCTGGATACAACTCTGCTCCACTGTGTCGACCAGCTTGTGCTGGATTACCAAGATAGCCGACCTAGGGGTACCGTAGTCGTAGATAACACCCTAGCCTTTAGGTCGATCTTATTTGAGGAGTATGGGATCAATCTTCGGTCATGGCCATCACTCCGGAGGGGTGCCGTAGCTCCGGGACTTAGGCAATATGTAGAAGAATCTAGCCCGGAACCAGAGTCGGATCCAGAACTTGCGCCAGCTTGGGAAATAATCGACTTAGATTCTCCGGCAGGAGCTATGGGGCCAATGGTCGTAACCATAGGTTCTTCTTCTAGCTCGGGGGGTAGGATCCCTTTTAGTACATATACATACTTGAATTTCTCCTGTTTCCCCCTTTGTTTTTGAATGGCTGTTAATTCTTGTACTAACCATGTCTTTGTTTTGACAGAAGAGATATCTCAGCCCGACGGGAGTCTGCGAGCTGCGTTCGCCGGGGGGAACCCCTTAGCCGGGGCCTCTGGGCCAAAAATGAAGAAGCTCCGGACATTTAAAAAAGCCGCTGGAACCCCAACTAAGTCTCCTGCAAAGGAGAAAGAGCAGCCCCCAACCGCCCAGGTCGCAGGAACTGTTCCTCCTGCTGCAGGGGGAAGCAACATGCCCCCACCCCCTCCGTGAGCTTCGGCCCTCGTTCGGGACGCAGGGGCGTTGCTCGAGGCTTCGGCGATTGTACCTTCTGAGGTGCGCATCCCAGTCAATTCCCAGGACCTGGAGAAGATTCCAGAGGCCTTCCGGGGAACGGTGTATGAGTCGGCGAACTACGCCGTCAGCCACATATACAAGTTCAATGAGAAGGAGCTCGGGGCCATCGAAACCAGGAGCCCAGTGGGCATGCTGGAGTCTTCATTGGGCATGGCCCTAACGGTAAGCTAACCTCAACCTTTTATGGTTTTTGATTATTACACATTGCCCTGTTTTTTCTTTCTTCCTTCTTTTTCCCTAAGGCAATTGCCTCTCCGCTTTCGCAGAGCGCCGTTGCCCTTCACCGGAGCATCGCCAGGACCAAAACTCAGCTCGAGGAGATGAGGAGCGAGCACCAGGCGGCCGTGGCCACCCACCAGACTTCTCTGCAGACGGCTAAGGATGCCTTGGCGGCCTCGCAGGCCGAGCTGGAAGAGACTCGCCCGAAGCTTCAAGAGCTCGAGACTGCCCTCGCTACTACGCGGGAAGACCTAGATACCACGAAGGCAGAGGCCAAGGCCGCCCTGGCGGCCGAGCGGGCAACTTCAGACGCCGCCATGGAAGACATGTTCTACCATTGCTGGGCCTATAACCAGGACGCCGACTTCTCCTTCCTGGCAGCGGCCGTCTGGGAGCCCTTGCTAGAGAAGTTCAAAGCTCGCCTCGATAAAGAAGCGCCTTCCGAGGCTGGGGAAGGGTCCGGCGCAGCTGAGCAGGGCGAGACGGCGACCTCCAAGGGGCCAACTGGCGGAGCTTAGGGCCTTCATTTTTAAGCCCTTTTCTTGAATATTTTTTTTAAAAAAAATTTGTGTAACTTCTGCATGAGGTGCTTACACCTCGAGACAATTTAACTATCAACTTTATTTTTAATTGATTTACTGCCCTTTGCCTCTACGCATTTTAGCTACTATTTTGAAATACTTAGTTTGCGTTAATCTTTATCTATATCTCGAGCTCTTTAGGAAGAACAACGATAGATATATTTAAATTAACTTCTAAGTTTTATGACCTGGTTATATCCAGGAACTTATTTTGAAAACTTAGTTCGTGTTAATTTTTATCAATATCTCGAGCTCTTTAGGAAGAACAACGATTAATAGATTTAAATCAACTTCTAAGTTTTATGACCTGGTTATATCCAGGAACTTAATTTGAAAACTTAGTTCGTGTTAATTTTTATCAATATCTCGAGCTCTTTAGGAAGAACAACGAGCAATAGATTTAAATCAACTTCTAAGTTTTATGACCTGGTTATATCCAGGAACTTAATTTGAAAACTTAGTTCGTGTTAATTTTTATCAATATCTCGAGCTCTTTAGGAAGAACAATGATCAATAGATTTAAATCAACTTCTAAGTTTTATGACCTGGTTATATCCAAGAACTTAATTTGAAAACTTAGTTCGTGTTAATTTTTATCAATATCTCGAGCTCTTTAGGAAGAACAACGATCAATAGATTTAAATCAACTTCTAAGTTTTATGACCTAGTTAAACCCAGGATAGGACTTAGTTCGCGTTAATTCTTACCAATATCTCACGTTTTTTAAGAAAAACAACGATCAATCGATATGAATCAACATCTAAGTCATTAAGGCGACTTGGTTATATCCAGGTACCATATGCCCCCAAGTAACTGGGAAAGGGTCTTTCATGGTTACTTTAGATTACACTTGAAAACATGCACAAATATAAACAAAAAGTTGATTCTCATTGCTTAATACATAAAAAATGGCCTTTCAGGCCTTACAAGTGAATCATTGATAGTATCTCTTCAAATGGATGGCATTCCAGGTCCGTGGGACTGCCCCTCCATCAAGACGAGCTAACTTATAAGTCCCCTCCTTAATGACCTTGATGACTTGATATGGTCCTTCCCAGTTCGGTCCCAAGACTCCATCTTTGGGGTCCTTACTGGCCAAGAAAACTCTCCTGAGGACCAGGTCGCCAACGCTAAAGGCGTGATTCTTGACTTTTGAGTTGAAATAGCGAGTGATCTTCTGTTGATAATGTGCGAGCTAGAGCTGCGAATCTTCTCGCCTTTCATCAATCAAGCCTAAAGAGGTGCAAAGAAGCTCGTGGTTGTGATCCTGGTCATATGACTGGACCCTATGCGAAAGCACCTTAATCTCCACAGGGAGGACTGCCTCACTCCCAAAGGTCAAGGAAAAAGGAGTATGACTTGTAGAAGTCCGATGCGAGGTCCGGTATGCCCATAGGACCTGGGGGAGCTGTTCTGGCCAGACCCCCTTCGCTTCATCTAGTCTCTTCTTGAGGCTCGCCTTGAGAGTCTTGTTGACAGCCTCGACCTGGTCGTTCGCCTGAGGATAGGCCATGGAGGAGAAACTTTTCACAATTCCGTACCTTTCGCAAAATTCGGTAAACAGGTCGCTGTCGAACTGAGTCCCATTGTCGGAGACAATCTTCTTAGGCAGCCCGAATCGGCAGATAATGTACTTAACCACGAAGTCAAGGACTTTTTTGGAAGTTATCATTGCCAGAGGTTCTACCTCAGCCCACTTTGTAAAGTAATCGATGGCTACCACGGCGTGACGGACCCCGCCCTTTCCAGTAGGGAGGGCGCCAACCAAGTCGATCCCCCAAACTACAAACGGCCATGGGGAAGAGATCATCTTCAGCTCGACTGGGGGAGCTCATGCAACTGTAGTGAATCGCTGGCATTTGTCGCACTTCTTCACGTATGAGATTGAGTCTTTGGACAGAGTTGGCCAGTAATAACCTTGCCTCAGGACCTTTAAGGCCAAGCTTTGCCCCCCAGTGTGATCTCCGCAAAAACCCTCATGCACCTCCTGCAGGATGGCCTTTGCTTCGTCTGGAAGAACACATCGTAGGAGAGGTAGGGAGTGCCCACGTTGGTATAGCACCCCGTCTACCATCGTATACCTGGGAGCTTGATACAGAACTCGCCGCGCGTCATCACGCCCTTCAGGTAGCTTTCCCTCGACGAGATACTCAAGGATGGGAGTCATCCAGGTCGGCCTGGCGTCGATCATCTCGACCTCCGTCCTGGCTTCCTCTATACTTGGTTTCTCCAAGAATTCTACCGGAACTAACCCCAAGGTTTCCGTCTCACCAGAGGTGGCGAGCTTGGCGAGAGCGTCTGCGTTAGCGTTCTGCTCCCGAGGTATCTGCTCGATCGAGCCCTGCCCGAACGCGGACAGCTCAACCTTTACCTTTGCTAGATAGGCAGCCATCTTAGGTCCCCGTGCTTGATATTCGCCCAGAACCTGGTTTACCACGAGCTGGGAGTCACTAAAGCACTGGACGGAGCTCACCTTCAGCTCCTGAGCTATCCTTAGCCCAGTCAGCAAAGCTTCGTATTCGGCCTCGTTGTTGGAGGCCTTGAATCCGAACCTCAGCGCTGAGTGGAATCTATGTCCTTCAGGGGATATCAAAATGATTCCAGCTCCGGAGCCGTTCTCGTTGGATGAACCGTCCACGAATATCCTCCACGATGCCTGGGCCGAGGCGACCTGGGGTGAGTCTTCTGCGGGATCCTCCCGGAATCCTGTGCACTCGGCTACAAAATCGGCCAGGGCCTGACTCTTTATAGCAGTTCGCGGAGTGTATAGAATCTCGAACTGGCTGAGCTCGATTGCCCACTTTAACAAGCGTCCCAATGCTTCAGGTTTTTGCAAAACCTGCCTTAAAGGCTGATCGATCATGACGTGTACTGAGTGGGACTGGAAGTACGGCCTGAGCTTTCGCGAGGCCGTGATTAGGCAGAACGCCAATTTCTCCATCAACGGGTACCGGGATTCAGCTCCGAGAAGTCTCTTGCTGATGTAGTAGACTGGCTTCTGAATCCGGTCTTCTTCCCGGACTAATACGGCACTGGCTGCATCCTCCGTGACAGCCAGGTAGAGAAAAAGAGGCTCTCCTGCTTTTGGTTTGGATAGTACGGGTGGCTCAGCCAGATGTGCCTTCAGGTCGAGGAAAGTGCTTTCGCATTCTTCTGTCCATTCGAACTTCTTATTTTCTCGAAGCAGGTTGTAGAACGGCAAACACTTATCGGTGGACTTTGAAATAAACCGATTAAGGGCTGCCACTCTTCCTGTCAAGCCTTGGACATCTTTTCGCGACCTGGGTGAGGGAAGCTCGAGCAACGATCTGATCTTGTCGGGGTTTGCCTCGATTCCTCGGGTATTGACGATGAAACCCAAGAATTAGCCTCATGCCATACTCCTGTAGGATCTTGAAGCATTCTTCCAGGTCGGAAACATGGTCATCGGCAGTCTTTGACTTGACTAGCATGTCATCGACGTACACTTCCATGTTTTTTCCGATCTGGTCTGCGAACATTCTATTCACCAACCTTTGATACGTTGCCCCGACGTTCTTCAACCCGAAGGGCATGACCTTGTAACAATAAATGTTAGTCGGGGTCATGAAACTGGTGTGCTCTTGGTCCGCCGGATTCATGGCGATCTGATTGTAGCCTGAGTTCGCGTCCATAAAGGACATGAGCTCATGCCCCGCCGTGGCATCCACCAATTGGTCAATCCTTGGCAATGGAAAACAATTCTTGGGGCAGGCTTTATTCAAGTCGGAAAAAGTCGATGCAGGTCCGCCATTTCCCGTTGGGCTTCGGGACCAGCACGGGGTTGGCGACCCATATTGGAAACTTGGCTTCACGGATAAAGCCGCATTTTTTGAGCTGGGCCACCTCTTCCTCCAAGGCTTCAGCCCGGGTTGTTCCTAGGCGTCTCTGCTTCTGGGACTTTGCAGGAACGCTTTTATCCAGATGAAGTGTGTGCATAATGACACTCGGGCTGATTCCCACCATGTCCTCGTGTGACCACGCAAACACATCCAGGTTATCCCGCAGAAATCTGACCAGCTCCGTCTTCCTCTCGCTGCAGAGGTTTTTTCCGAGCTTGACCATTCGTGATGGATTCTGCGGATCAATGTTTACTTCCTCGAGCTCCTCAATAGCTTAGAGCTCGGACCTGTCCTCGCCTATTCGGGGGTCAATATCCTCACTTAAGACGATATTTTCCCCTTCGGCGTTTTGAGGTTTTTCAATCTCAGGATCAGCTGAGGGTTCCTGAGATTCCTCTTCACCCCCTTGGATGGCCATTGCCAGCTGCCTGGGTTTAGATTTTCCCTTCATGGAAATGTTGTAGCATTCCCTGGCAGCGAGCTGATCGCCATGGACAGTGCATATTTCCGTGGAAGTAGGGAATTTCATCGCGAGGTGGCAAATGGAAGCGACGGCCTCAAAAGCTATGAGCGTAGGTCGTCCCAAAATTGCGTTGTATGCAGCGGAGCAGTCGATGACCACGAACTCGAGGAGTTTGGAGACTGTCCGAGATCCTTCTCCCAGGGTGATCACTAGCTCGATCGTCCCTATGGCCGCCGATCCTTCTCCCGAAAAACCATACAGCATCATGGAGGTCGCCTTGAGCTCAGCGATAGTCAAACCCATCTTTTCTAATGTGGACCGGAATAGGAGGTTCACCGAGCTCCCATTGTCAATCAGCACCCTCCTAACCCTCCAATTAGCGAGCTGAATTGCTACGACCAGAGGGTCATTGTGCGGGAACTGGACATGGCCCGCATCATCTTCTGTAAAAATGATTGGTTGCTTCCCCGATCGCTGTTTCTTTGGCAGGCGCTGTTTCGGGACGAACTCTACTCCATTGTGCGCCTTAAGTTCGTATACGTACCTCTTGTGGGCACCCCTGCTTGTGCCAGCCATATGCGGACCTCCAGAGATGGTGGATATCTCCCCTCCTATCATGGGAGGAGGGACATCCTGATCTACCCGAGACCCGGGCTGACTGGCCGGGACTTCTGGAGCAGGTCGACTTGCTGGGACCCTATTCCGCGCGTACTGAGCCAAGGGGCCGGCTCGGATGAGATTCTCGATCTCATCCTTCAAATGCCTACAATCATCAGTATTGTGGCCAACATCGTTGTGAAAACAGCAAAACTTGGAGGTGTCTCTCTTCCTCTTCTGGTGCTTCAATGGCTCCGGCCTCTTCCAGGGGAGGCGAGTAGAGTTAGCTAGGAAGATATTCTCCCTAGACTGGGTGAGCTCTGTATAAGTCGCGTAGACGGGCTTGAACTTGTCCACGGACTTATTCTTCTTTTGGCCATGCTAGCTGCCACGACCTCCGTCCCCACTCCAGCGGGCTGATCAGGGACCTGGCTGGTTCCTGCAGCTGAGGCTTCGGCTTCCTCCAAGTTGATCCATTCCTGGGCCCTGTTGAGGAATTCGTTAACCGAGCTGACTCCCTTTCTTTGTATATCTTTCCAGAGATCCCCTCCGACGAGGATTCCAGTTCTCATGGCCATGAGCTTGGAGCTATCATCCGCGTCTCTGGCCCGAGCAGCGACGTTCGCAAATCTGCTCAGGTAGGCCTTCAGCTTTTCGCCGGGCTGCTGCCTCACGTTAGCCAGAGAGTCAGCCTGAACACCGGCAGCCTGGGAGGCTCGAAATTCCCTTTTGAAATCAGCCGAGAAAGATTTCCAGGAGTTGAAATCAGCCAATGTTGTGAGCCATCATCAGGGTGTTGAACATCCCCAGATGATCCGACGGGTCTCCGTCTCCATTGAACTTAGACAGGTGCGGCATACGGAAACCAGGTGGGTACGCCGTTGCTGCTATGCTGGGGGCGAAGAGCTCCATCTCGTCCCCCGAATCATATTCATCTTTTTCTTTTTCTGACAGGAGCTTCCTCATCAGCTCCTCCATCTGGGCCAGGCGCTCGAGGGTTTGGTCCTGATGTCCTTGGTTATTTCGGGGTTGTTCAACAGCTCTGGATCCATTGTACATATTTGGTGGGTTATTGCCCCTCCTATCTTGAGATAGGTTATTTGGGGCATTCCCTCCATTACGTACTTCGGACAGGGCCCCCCCTGAGCGAGCATGGCTATCTCCTGCTGGCTCCCCTCTATGAGAGTTAAGGCGATCTCGCAGGTCGCCCCCCTGGGTGGCTTGTGGACTTTGTGCCGAGCTCAAATGCTGACGTAGGTCTCCGCCAGAAAGGTCACTCCGGCGACAGCCGGTCCAGTAGCTCCTGCTAAAGAGGCTCGGAGCTCGCCTTTGGTGCTGAGGATGTGGGCTTTCCCTTGGCGCCCTGCTACGTCGGGAAGGTCCGGCTGATGGCGAGTTCCTCCTGCTACTTCCATAGGCTGGAATATCTCGGACGGGCTGAGGAGGAGATGGATACCTGATTGGAGACGAAGGATGCCTGACCGGAGAGGCGATCCTAGTTCTGTCAGGACGGATCAAATTAGGTGGGGGCCTTTTGGCCCTACCAACCTGTGGGTCCTGCGCCTGGCGGTCTGGACGAGGCGCAAGATGGCTGTTGGGGACGGGCTGACGCTGCGAGCCCTCCCTGGACCTCTTTCTGGAATTTCCTCGAGCTCCCCTGGGCGTGCTCGAGGCTGGTTGGGAGCTAGGAGTGGAAGTCCTGACCGAACGGATGTACTGCTATTGTTCGGCTCTAGGCATTCCTCTGAAGTCTGCCTCTCATCGGTGCGACGAGGAAGTGGAATTGGCTGTCGAAAGTCTGTCCGAGCGGCTATGCCTGGACCGATTACCCCGGCGAGACTTAGGAGCCTCGCCTTGCCTCTCTCCGACGTTAGCGTCGGTTGTGAGAGGGGGTAGTCGGGCCAGCACATCCTTGATCTGCTGGTTAGCTATTGCTAGCTGGCTCCTCAGCTGAGCATTCTCCATCTCCACCGCAGTGTAATAACATGGGTTCGGATTAGGTGGCCGGGGCGCCGAACTTCCAGTGTCATCTTGGCCCGCCGGCTGCTTGCCGGGCCGCTGTTGGACTTCGGGAATTTGTTCACCAGGGGTGGCAGTATGATGAGCCTCCTGCCCATCATGTTGTTCTGTCTCGTTACCGTGCCTGGATTGAGTAGCCACCATAGTTGGATGTTTGCGACAGCACTAATCAAACTTGCTCTCAATGAAAGCACCAAACTGTTGACGCGGTTCTTCGCCAACAAGTAATTAAGAAAAGAAGAGAAAGGGATTAGTGCTTAGGTTGAACCGAAACAGATAAATGAACTTAGAAAATGAAGTGGTGACTCAGAATACGTTTTTTAAGTGGTTCAAAGGTTAAAATCCTTCTACTCCACTAGTTAGTATTATTGCTATATACTGGGTATTTGATTACAGGGTATTTCTTACAATCCAGAATCCAACCTCTATTAACTCCCAAGGTCTCCATATTTATAGGAGAAGGCACCTGGGAGTTGGTAAGAAGGACATCCCGTGACCTTCTTACCTATCATGTCAACTCTGTGACATTCATGATTAATTCCTAAACCTGTCACATAAGTGTGGTCAAATCAATAGATAAGGGGATAATGGGCCGCACGGCCCAAACCAGTCGTGGATGTCTGGATACGCACGTTCCTGCTGCGTGTCCAAGAAGTCAGGGGTATATCAGACATGTGATGTCTGATATATGCACGTTTACCTTGCGTGGTAGACTTTATAAGAGGTCATAGCCCTCACATCCAGTTCGTACCACGAGCTGGATGATTACCTCGACCTGCGGCCCTCAGAGTCCAGACTCATTCTTTAAGCAATCTTGGCGAACCCTTGGGTTACCTCGAGCTAAGGAGGTAGGACCTTACGATGGCAGCCCCGGTCTCGGGGAGGTCCACGTGGTAGTCATGATTAGGCCGTATCTCAGCTCGTTAATCAGCCCGTGGGAAAATCAGGGCGTACAGTAATCAAGTCATTTGAATAAAAATGTGATCCGATAAAGTCATAAACAAGTTAGGGTTAAAAGATTTTGGTCATAAACAGATAATTTTCATTAAAATAAATGTTTAGAGCATGGGATCCCGAAAACAGGGTTTAAAGGACAAATTTACAAAATTACAAAAGTCATAAACAATCCAAAAGCCACTATAATGGCAAAACACACATTTTAGGTTTTCTGTCTCTGTACAAATCCATTGGTCGTGGCGGACGAGCAGCTGACAATGTACACCCCGACCCTAGAGCTCTCCAACTCATGGTTGATCCATCTTACCCTTGCCTTTACCTGCACCACGTAGCACATGTGAGTCAAGGCCCAACAAGAAAACCATAACGACATAGCATAATCAATTATGATAGTCAAATAATTCACAACGCAGTTAACTAGATATTTAGCAAGCCAGAGTTGGCACATAATCAGTGATGACTGTCAATGAATCACCAAGCATTCGTCCAAATATTCAACAAGCTATAAGCATCAGATTAACAACAGTAAACATGTTTATATTCAACAGTTTATCATAATCATCATACAATACTCAGGGTTGACATCCTTAGGTCGCACCCTATGTTTAACCCACTGACTCCGGCTCGCTTAGGCCGAGTCTAGTGTTTATCTAGCTGACCCCAGCTCTTAGTGGCCGAGCCGCATCCTGTGCACAAATTATCACCCCTGACTCTCTTTGGCCGTTTAATTCATGCTCACATGGCATATCATAATCATACAACATTTGTATTCAGATATAGGAAATCTCTTTCTTATCTTTAATTCCGAGCGGAGAAAAAATAAAATGGTTACGAGCATGATTCTCAGCCCCGAGCCTTGGCGATATACCTAGTCACAAAGGCCAATGGTATCCATCAACTTCCAATCTAAATAAATACTTAGGAGATAAAAACCAGCCTCCGGGACCTCAATTTCTACTAAACTGGGAAGTAGAAATTGTCTCGAGCGCCTAGAATCGAACCCTCAAGCCTTGCCAATTCTAGAAACAATTCTAAGGCTAAAATCCCTAGGCGGGTCGCGACTTGCCCCCAAGTTAGAGAGCAAGCACCCAAGACAAAGGGGAGGCAGGCCATGACTTGACCCAGTGGGTCGCAGCGCGCCCCCAAGTCAGAGGCCACGCCCAGGCCAAAATGGCCACACACGCCGCGGCGCCCCAGGGCTGGGTCGCGGCACGCCCCTTTCGAACCCAGAAAATATGGGTTTTCTCCTCCTTCTTCCCAGCCAAGAACGCCAAGATTAAACCCAGAATTTCCCCCAACAAATATCCTCAATTCCACATCAAAACTAAATTAAGAGTGAATCACACATTAATCACCAAAACCTTAGCAATTAAACCAAAGTCAGCATCCCAATTCATCAGCCATAAATCATCATCCAAGAACCCAAACCAACTCATCATAATACTCAAAGCTAATCACCAAACTCACACCCATGCCAACCATAATTCCTAACACAAGCCTAACAGAATTTAGAGATGAAAGTTCAGAATTTTACCTCAATTATGACTGACTTTCTCACAGGCTTCAACCTCCAAAATATGAGCTTAGGTCTCAGCTAACCCCCTGTTTCTAGAGCTTTAATTCACCCATCTTGAAGCCCTTATAGCTTTCTTTCTAAGACTCCAATTCCAAGCCTAAGCTTCTGCCCTTTCCTTCCTAGCTTCAGAGCAAATTGAGAGAGAGTGTGAGAGTGTAAACCGTGATAGAGAAAGAGAGAATTCTGATAATTCCTTTAGTTTCTAGTTTTCTCCATTCTTC
Organism: Humulus lupulus; assembly: GCF_963169125.1. Taxonomy (NCBI): domain Eukaryota; kingdom Viridiplantae; phylum Streptophyta; class Magnoliopsida; order Rosales; family Cannabaceae; genus Humulus; species Humulus lupulus. Next base: position 43,636,682 of record NC_084800.1, on the reverse strand, counting down.
CTAAGTTCTGAGTATATCACTTAGCTTCTAGGCAAAAGACTATTTTACCCTCCTAAGTTTACTAATTCCTCAAGTGTTCCTAGGGGTAAAATGGTCTTTCTCCTCCAGTTCCCGCTAATTCCTCAAATGTTCTTATTATTTACCAATTAATCCCATCATCCAATTAATTATCAATTATTTATTCAATGTCTAATAATTTCCAAATTATTCTCTACATTCCCGAAAATACCTCCAGGCTCCACCGAGCCGGGTATTAATCATTGCCATGACTATTTCGCCAATCCGCTCACTAGGACTGCCTCAAGCCATATGCTGCAAATATATCCACATAATAATGTGGTCTCAACAATTTATCACATATAATCACATTTATGCCCTTAGCGGGCCAAAATTATAAATATGCCCATATAAGCTAAACAAGGGCCCACATGCATATTTAATACTCATAAAAATGCATTTCACATATCCATATAACCATATAATCATACATGCCACAAAATCATGCATCTAAACATTTAAATCACACATATACCAATTATGCCCTCCCGACACGCTAATCAATGCCCTTAAGCCTTATTAGCAAATTTTGGGTCGTTACATTGGCCCTCTAATCAAGGCCCTAAGCCTTGTTAGGAAATTTGGGACGTTACATACCATGTTTGGCCTTCAAAATATACAACCTAACTAGTGTCGATAATTTAGTGAACATTTTACAATTAGGGTATATAGGTTTATCAGCATATTCTAAGAGTCAGTTAGTGAACCTTTTATAGTTAGGGTATATAGTGGACCTTGAACAGAAGTGTCAATTCAAAACCGACGCTATTAAGTCTCATGTACCAGCGTTGAGGTAGTAACCAATGTTGTTAGTTAACAGTAGAGTCGGTTATGAACCAATGCTATTTTACTGAGATTATCAATGGTGTCATTTCACACTGTCAACCGACGCTAACAAGCGACGTCGTAGGTGCTTTTTGGTGTAGTGATTGTTTAATCGTAGCTATTAAATATTAATTCGTAGTTAAATGATTTTTATTTTATTAAGGATTTTTTATGATAGTAATGATTGGATTACATTTTAGATTCATGTGTTGATAAAATTATTGGATTATTATATGACGAAGCTTGTTTACTTATTTGATTATTATTAATTTTGCATATAAGCACACGTCTTCTTAAATAAGATTATAGTTGTAACGCCCTACTGATTCGGGGCCGTTACACTGTGTGTTTAAAATAATGTTCAACTCACTAAACAAGTCATTTGGACTTAAACGTATAATTAAACTAAATAAAGGTTAGGTATTACAAATTTTGGCCAAAAGAGTAATACAGTAATGCCCCACACCACTATGGTTATTTACTAGAATGACGACTGGCCCTGCAAACCAACACGAGTCTTTCCAGCGTGCTTTATCCTCACTTGCACGCTTCCTGGGAAAACTTCCTAGGAGGTCATCCATCATGAGACTACTCCAGGTCAAGCACGCTTAACTTTGGAGTTCTCAAGTGATGAGCTACCGAAAAGAAGATGCATCTTGTTGATATAACTAGTACCCATCAATCAATTTAAGCTCTCTTCAACTGTGTAGTCCCATACCTACACAGTCTTAAAATCATCACACTTGACCTTCCCCAGGCAATGTGGGATTGCACAGCTTTACCCGGTCTTTCCCCTTACGAATCACGGGATTCTGACTATCACAACAAAGGATCGCGACGCTTGACTAGGCAGAGAGCCCACTGAGGATTCCCTAACAATTTGCACCGCAGCGCTGGCCACTAAGGTCTGCGTGCCAAGGTGGTTCAAGGCAGCGCCCAGCCTCAAGAACACTCAAGCGGGACGCGATGCTCTTACCAAGCGCTGCGGTGCCACCCCGAAATCCAAAAAAAATCCAACGATTTCATAAATTGCAGTCTCCCCAAATCCATCCCAAAACATAGTTTTAGCTAGAATTGATCACCAAAACGACCCCGGAAGCTCAAATACACAAATAACCTTCAAAAATCTCCAAAACTCAACCAACAACCAAAATTCAAAAAACTCTCCATAAACTAAAAATAAAAAAGACAACTTAAAACTCGTAGAAATTGCTAGAGAAAGGCTTACCCCTGTGATCAACGAGACTCCCAGCTGAATCCCCACACTAAACAGCCTCCAATCCCTCCAAGATTTGCCTCCCAAGCTTAGAATCCAAGACTTTCTCTCCTAAAACCAAAGAAAACCTCCAACAAGGGAGCGAGAGAGAGAGAGAGAGAGATAAAACAATGTCTCTGAATTTGTCAAGTCTCAAGCTATACTCTTGGCAAATCAAGACACTACCCCTACCAATAATAAAACCAAAAACTAGCCCCCAAGGTCAAAAGGGTAATTTAACACCCTATCGCTAAACCTCGGATTTCACTTATAATGATCAATTAACTCCAATAATCCTCCAAATATAATTATTCTCTCCAAATGTAACTCATACTCCAATGAGTCTCGGTAATTCACCAAATTACAAAAAATATCCCTTAGCTCACCCCGAGTCGAGTATTTATCATCGTTGTGATTTTACTGCTACTTTGCTTAGAAGGATCGACTTCTGCCGAATATCTCAAATATACTCACATAAAAATATAGGCTCAACCATATAACACATAATTACAGACCCACAGTAGGTTAAAGTTACGAAAAATGTCATTTTTAACAGAAACAAGTCTATAAGCACATTTAATACACTTAAACATGCATAATCAGTCATATTATAATATAGTTCATGTAATTCACATAATCACATAAATATTCAATTTATCACACATAATTCTAATTATGCCCTCCCAATATCCTAATCAAGGCACTAAAACTTATTACTTGGGACATTGCAATAGTTATTCTTGTTATTAATTAATTTATGAAGAGCATACGGGAAGAAAATAAAATAGTGGCATATACGTTAATATGATATCATAATTATATACGTTAGCAATCAAAAATAAACAAAATCAAAATGGATAGAATCATAATAAGAAAACGAACCATAATTAGACAATCTTCCATGCACGATGTAAATTTTGTGTCAAATTTGGCACAAAAAATGAGTCAATATTATATTTGACTCAATATTTATAATTGTGTTCTAGTGCACAAACAGGCTCGGCTCTGGGCACAGGCGAGCCAGACCTGTGCCTAGGGCCCCCACATAATGAGACCCTAATTTTTTTTTAAAATGTCATTTTTTTACATACACAAATGCTCCAAAAATTTGAAAAATATCATTTTATATATATATTTTTAAAAATAACATATTTTGTATAGTATCCCACACCTCTCAGGATTGACCATGTGCACAAGATGCAAATTAACTAAAAAAAGTCAACAATTTATTTAATATTTATTGAAAATATACAAAGAGTAATATTTTTTTTTTCATTTTTCATTATAAAAATATAGTCATTAATTGTTAATTAATAAATTAGTAGTAATATTATAATTGAAAAAGTTATATTTATTAGTGTATTAAATTTAACTCATGTTATATTTTGTACAAAATTTAGCACAACTTTTAATATGTGTCAAATTTGACACATTTTTATAATACTATTAAAATGATAATTTTACTAAAATGTAATAAATATAAATCTTTTCGGCACTCTTGAAGATGTTGTTGCGTCAATGTCAATACAAAATTATTGTATTCGACAATCATCGCAATTTTTTTTATATATATAAATATCATACACACACATGTATATATATTTATGTATCAGTATGTATCACCATAATTACATCAGTGTCAATACAAGAGGTTGGTTGGGTGGTCACTTTCACTATCTCACTCTTTTAAGCTAAACCTAATTAAATAAATTCAGTTATAAAACTACGTGGCATACATGGTCAAAAATGAAGGCATGATTAATTATATATTATATATTATATGGTTATATATATACCAAACAAACAGCGGAACTTACCCCAAGCATTAGAATTAATTATTACTTTAAACTCAAATAATAAAGTGAAGAAAAGTATCAAAAATAATAATTTATAAAAGCATACATATTCTAACAAATTAGTGGACTAGTCTCATATCATTTGCTTTCGAGATTCGTTCGTATATATATTTATAAGAAAAATGTTAATATATACAAAAAGAAAAAAATTAGTTCGAACATTGATTTGACAAAATTAATAAATGGGGACGTTGAAATACTTATATGTACCAATAAAGAATTGTTTTGTGTACTTTTTTATTACATAATTTAGCCAAGAATTTTGTAGATTAAATTTTGCGGATAAAAAAATGGTAGTAGTAGCATTTGACTCTCCAAGCAGCATATATATATATATATATATTCTTCCTTTCATATATTTGTTTTTTGGAATCTTGACTTCATATCTATGGATCTTATTTGCCACTTGGTAAATGCATATGCATGCATCTGAATTTGTGAACGTGGTAGGGTTAGACAACTTTAATATTAATGGGAAGAAAAAGGCATGTATTGGACTTATCTGAATACATATTATACATATAATAAATATATAATATCAAATACAAAGAAGATAGAGACAAAAGGGTCCTTTTAGGTTTTGTGTGAACACTAAAATGATCTACACCACTACTCATGCCTCCCGTAGGTGCTGTCCCTGTGCTTTGAGCCATCTCCATCCACGGCTACTGCGTCTGAATGCACACAGTATATGGCCCCTAATCCCTCGATCTACTGCTCTCTTCTTTTTTATTTTCTCCCTAATGTTTTTGGTTTTGGTTGGCAAATAAAGGAATTTCCTGTCCAGTTATTTAGTTTGGTTTCAAAGCACTGAAATATTATTATAATGGAACTGTTTAATTCCTCTTCTTTTTTTTAGTGGAATCACTATTTTTCTAAATATAATTTTTTATTTTTTAAAAAAAAAAAGGTGTATAATATTATTTACAAAATATATTTTAATTTTTTTACTCATATTAAATATTATTTTATTCTTATTCCACTATTTTCATTACTAAATAGTTCTTTACTTGAATCTTTCTTTTGCAAAGTTGAAATAGAATACTTGTCTTCTATCATATATTTGGTTGCTGACTTAATACTTTATATTTTGAATATATTAATTGAAGTTTAAAAAGTTTAAAATGGCCAAGCACGAATCTAGGAACTAGGACCCAGGCTCATGGCTCTTAAATAATGAAAAATTAATTAAAGATATGTAACTTTAATGAATTTATAAAGTTATAGACCAGGATATGAAGTTTTAAAATTGTAATTTATCATTTGTATAATACAAATTATTGTACAATCAATATTATAGACTATATATACATACGGCTCAATTAGGTGGTCTCAAAGTTGTTTCGTTACATTTCAAGAGATAACTTTGTTTTATTTCAATAATTTATTTTTCGATAAACCACCCCTTATATTTTGGGTAAGCAATTAGTTTTTTGGGTGGAAGGACTTATTCCTCTATTTCTGTTTCGTTCTTAAGTGATCATTTTCATTTGTAAATGAGAATTTACTCATTGGTACCATTTTTTTTGCAAAGTATCATTTTATTATCTTCTTTTTTTAATTATGCTCATATGATATTATTTATTCTAAAATCATACATATTTTGTACACTACACTCAGATTCAACAAATAAAATTTTGTCAATATGACAAAACTATAACAATTATATGTCACTAAGTAAATAAACTTGAATTTGAAACTCATATAATTGAGAGCAGCTTAATTAAATTGATAAAATTTTATTAATTAAATTTGAGTTTGAGGTACCAAATATGTACGATTTTAAAATATAAGGTATCAAATGTACATTATTGTTAACACGGGTACCAAATGAGTATTATTGTAAACACATGGTACCAAATGAGCATTATTGTAAACACAGGGTACCAAAATGATATTTTACAAAAACATAGGCTACAAAATGGTTACCTACCATTTGTAAAAAAATATATTATACTATATAATTGAAGTCTGATTCTCTTTTTAATTAAAATCTTAAAAAAGTCAAAAAAATTGAAGTATTTATAAATGAGTTTTAATAATAATAATAATAAATCATTTCATTTGATTAGAAAATAAGTCAAAATATGTAATAAAACAATACGTTGATGACAAATTTTGCTAACTAATCTATTTTATTCTATATGGGACTCTATATTTTATATTTTAAAAAGTAATTTTACGCCTTCTATTTGTAATATTTTATAGTGCATATACCATAATGATGAAAAAATATAAACATTCAAAATGAGATATAGGCATAGACCAAAAAGTCATTTTCCGCTTGATTGACACTCTAAACTTCCTAGACCCAATATTGACCAATTATAAGTATAATTTGATTAAACAAATTCAAATAATAATAGTAATATAGCTTAATTAATAAAATAAAATATAAATCCATATAAGGTAATAAAATAAATATTGTCCTCCTACTCGAGGTCCTTTTCACAATTCCGGAAAAGCGAGAATACTCTCTTTATTATTATTATCACTATATTTTTTTCTTTCCGGTTCCTAAAAATTGTGGTTGCATAGGGATTTTAATAAAGTACAAAAGCTCAAAATATTGTTTTGTGGCGCCGGCTGGTTCACATAATTCCCTGTATACAAAGGCATTTATGAATATCACAACTATATTTTTGTCAGCCAATACATATATAAATCCTAGTATCAAAATTTAGATATATTTATATAGTTTTTAATTAGTCGAGTTTCCTCTTCTTTCAACAATTCTCATATAATAATATAATGGGTAGTTCTTGGATGCACTCCTAAAAATGGGCATATTTATGTACGTTATTCTAGTTTTTGGTTCGAGAAGTATTTTCGAAGTAATTTTTTTATGGCCGTGTATATTGTAGTTATTTAGAATAAATTATAAATTTTTTAGAAATTTCGAATAATTAAGAGTGTAGAAAAATAAAGTTGCAATAGTTTGTTGCACGCATGACTAATTTTTTTTTATGCGTATAGAAAGTTAACATGTTTGAACCTTATTTTTAGTACTAAAAGTTATTCGAAGTTTTTCTACAAATTTGCAAAATACTCTACCAAAACATAAAGTGGGTGCATCGATGTGCCTTTTCTTTTTATTGGGGTGGGTGCACCCGATAATCCTCCATAATATATATATGTCCTACGTATATACTCCATATTAATTAATCCATATGTCCCACGCGTGATATATATAGCATACATATATATGGACATACATATTTATCTAATCCATTAAAAATAACGATCAACGTAATTATATAATATGTACACGTAGTCTGATGGTAATTGCTCCTCTTTAAATATATAATATACATTTTTTAATATAAAATTTTGAAAATCGAATAAAAAAATAATTATTCACAACTCTTCTCCCTGCTTAATTTTCCTATAAAAAAGATGCCAAGGCGAAACATTTAACACTTACACAAACACAAAAACCTTTTCTCTTATTTTTGTTATTTTGTTCTTATTTCATAATTAACAAAATGGTACTTGAAGAAGAAACCACTCAGCCACGAGTAGTCCCAGCTTATTCATCGGCCATGAACGCCAAAACCACTGGTTCGGGCAACGAAACCGTGGTTCTATCTCACGGATTCGGCGGGGACCAATCGGTGTGGGACAAAATCGTGCCGGACTTGGCCAAGCACTTCCAGGTTCTGGTCTTCGACTGGCCGTTCGCCGGCACCGCCGTCAAAGATGACGGCTCTACCCTCTTTGATCCCGTGAAACACTCCTCCTACGAGGGTTTTGCTAACGACTTGATTGGCCTGCTGGAGGAACTCAACTTGAAATCGGTTGTGTTTGTGGGTCACTCCATGTCTGCTATGATTGGATGTATTGCTTCCGTTAAGAGACCTCAACTTTTTAACTCCCTTGTTCTCGTCGGAGCTTCTCCTAGGTAATACTTCTACTACTATATAATTGATGTTATCTATATATATATATAAATATCTGTGTGTGTGCATAAACATGTTAATGGATCGAAGACCACTTTTACTTACACTTAGGAAACTAATTAATTAAGTGTGATAATCTTTTTTATTATTATTTCTGTAACACCTCATATATTTAAGTTTTCGCTATACATGAATGGCTGAGTTAACAAGTTTTTGTTTTTGTTTGGAAATGTTGTGTTTTGAAGAAATTTGAATGATTGAGTTAATAAGTTATTAATGTTAATTTCCTTAAAAAAAAGGTTAGTTAAGGTCAAACAAAAATAATAGGGATAGATCAGTAGCTACAATTATTTCTTACAATACTCAATTAGGTTTTATTTATCATTAGAATTCACTACTATTATATAGTTCCTAACCCTTTGTTTGGAACTCTTAGGGTTGGTAAAAGTACTTAAAAAAATTAAAAGATGAGATATTTTTTAATATGAGAGTTCAATGTAATTAGTGTCAGTTTATAAAATTTAGAATCTTTTATAATTTTTTTAAAAATAATTAAACATTTTCCATTCTTTTTCTATTTATTTTTTTTCATAACAAAATTCAAATTCCAAACAAAGTCTAAAAGTTTAATTAATTAATTAATTTGAGTTCATCTGCATAATTTTTGTTTATTTTCTGACCTCTACCTAGCTGGATAATTTATTGCTTTTAATCATATTTTATTGTTCCCTGGTTTTATTTTGACCTCCCCTTCAGCTGTAAATAAATACATATTATGTGTATATGTATATTATTTTACTGTATATAGGAACCAATAAATGCAATTAATGGTGACTGAGTTTCTGCATTCTGAAATCTCCCGAAGGACCTAAGCAGTACTGTTTTGATTATATATTCTATTTTTTATCTTCAAAATATAATAATGTCAACATTCAACAAACATAAGTAAATGCAATTGTTGTCTTGTTCGTTTGTTTGTTTTGGCCGTTTGCTTCTATCTTTGGTAAATAAAATAAATGCCAAACTATATAAGAGAAATGAAAATAAAAAAATATAGGACCATATAAAAATTGAGTGGTTTTATCGGTTTTTTTTTTTTTAAATTTAACCGAATATTTAAAATATTATTATTATAATAATATATAATACAACATTTCAATATATATATAATACAAAATTAAATATTTAATAACTATATTGATAATAAAATTAAATGTTATAAAATATTATTTTTACTAATTATATTAGTATGAATTCAAATATTATTATTATTACAATATTTAATACAAAACTAAATATTTAATACTTATATTAATATAAATTTAAATATTATAAAATATCATTATAATAATATATATAATCCGTAATCTAAATTTTTATTAAATGTTATCGTATTATATATATATATATTAAAAAAATTATAAACAATGTTTTTTTTTTATTTAATAAAAATAATTAATAAATTCTATAAGTAAAATTAAAGTATCAAAACTTGTAAGTTGCTTGTATCTAGAATATATAAATATGTATGTATGAATATATAAAGGGATTTTTTTTTTGTATGGACATTATTTTTAAATGTGGTCCTGGGTCGCTTTTTAATAATTATTATGATTATTATAGCTTTTGATCATATTCTACCCTACAATATAAATATATTTACAACACTTGGTCATTAAAGACACGTTGGTCACTCTACCCTACGTTTGTTTTAACTTTTATTTTTATTTTTTGTTGACCAAAATCTACGGCATATTCATATTTGCATACAGGTACATAAACACAGATGATTATGAAGGTGGGTTTGAGAAGTCAGAGATAGAAGACATCATATCCAACGTAGAATCAAACTTCTACAACTGGGCAACACACTTCTCTACCCTGGTCGTGGACACATGCGATCCTCACTCAGTCGACAAGTTTGCAAAATGTTTGAGTAGAATGAATCCAGGTGTCGCGCTCCAATTGGCCAAAATGGTGTTCTACAGCGACGAGCGAGACGTACTCGAGAGGGTTGAGATCCCCTGTACAATCATCCAAACCAGCAGCGATATAGTCGTCCCCGACTCCGTTGGATTCTACATGCAGAAGAAGATCAAGGGACCATCAACGGTCGAGATTATCAGCAACGCCAAAGGTCATTTCCCTCAGTTGACTACTCACCATGAGTTTCTTGATGTTCTTAGAGTCGTACTGGGATTTTAGACTTCTCTTAGTAGAATTGCCTACATATAAATATATATTTATTTACCATTTCTAAAAATAGTTTAGTGACGTTTTTTTATTTATTTATTTATTTCAGTCTTGGTAAATGTTAGTTAGAGACGTTCCTGTGTTCTTATAAATAATATATTCGTGGGTGTTGACTTTTGAAATGGCGTTTTTGATTTCTTAATTTGTTTTCTTCATAAATATCTAATGTTTGTGAAGTATTGTAATTATATATTCAATTTTTTTTACACAAAACCTCTCTAATATAATGTTGTCAAAGACGATGATATCATTCTACACATAAAACTTATGGCGTAAAACATAAATCTTAAACCTTAATTAATTTAAAAAAAACAAAACAAAGATCTTACACTTAACAATAGCTAAACCCTAAAAAACACTAATTATCATAATTTTCTTTATCGTCATCATCTTTGAGCGGCAAAGAACTGGGACAGGTGAGTGTAGAAACTAAGACAGGTTGACCTTGGCATCAGGTGAAGCTAGGACGGGCAGAGAATTTGGCCATCGAGCGAAGGCGGTTTGATAGGCCGATATGGACACATTAAGTAGAGAAGTTGGAATGTTAGGGGCCACGAATTTTTGCGACGGTGGGTGTTAAAAGTTGGCTGGCGGCTACCTTTATGGGGTTTTATTGGAATTTCTAGGTTTGCATGGTTATTCAACTAAGGCCAGCTCCAACCAGCTGCAAAAAAACCAAATTCCCTTTGATATCCCCTTATTCAATCCAACCGAAGGGTAAACATTACAGTAAATATAAGGTTAGATGAACTATGTATATTTTGAATGTTTTGTTGGATTTGAAGTATGGAATTCTAGTTAGATGTAAGAATTATTGAGAATGAGTACTATATTGTGATTTAGGTAACACTAGAAAATAAATTTTTATTCTAGATTTTTTTTTTGAAGATTTAAAAAATATTTATTTTAATATTGATTAACTTTAAATTTAATATATATTTTTATAATTTAAGTGTTTAATATGATTTAATTAAATTAGTGAATGGTTTAGTTTAATTTTTTACTTTATTGAAAACATTTTTTTTAGTTTTTGTAAAAATTACTTTTATTGCTTTATTTTTTTCTATTTTAAATGAATGTAAAATTATTTTTCTATTTTAAATCAAATATGTTTTTTTGAATAAATTTACCAGTTATATAAAAAATATAGACCGACATGTTTCAATTTGTCAGCAATTAACTAAGCTAGCTAACAGACCTGGTAGCAATGGTGGCACAATATATTTTAGTGACATTAGATAATTTTTCTGAAAATAAATAAATATATAACTACAATATTTAACAAATATGAGGAATTTAAACCGCAAATATCCTAAAAATCAATGAAAATCTCAACAAAGATCGGTTTATGCATAGAACTTTTTTTTATTATTATTACTCAATTATCTACGATCAAATATACATGTAATGGAGGAAAACCATCCCCATCCCTTGTTTCCGGGCTTAGCGTGTTTTTTTAATTTTGTGTATTTAATGTATATAAATATATGAAAAGTATATTTTGGATTTATATTATGTCTAATAATTTTTTTAAATTATTATTAATAGTTTGGTGAAAGAAAAAAAATTATCAGAGTGGATAATAATTTATCCGTATATATGCAAATATGATATGCATATTATTAAATACTTATATAGATCATTTTATTTCACTTATCTAAGTTTTTCATAATAATATAATACAATGTATTATGCTTAATGAAACTGAATATACATATATGTATAATATACTTAACATATTTGAATTTTAAATTTGAAATTGATTTAAGATATTGTATTTAGTGTTATTGAATTAAAAAAATATGATCCTCTAGAAAGAAAGAAAAAAGAATTATACATAATGAAAATTGTAAAATTAAATTAATGATCAATTTAATAAAGATAATTATTACTGTTGATTAAATAATACTCGTAACCAGTTCCTACTGATATGATTTTACGATCAACCTACGTAAATAAGGATGGTAATTCCACAGCACCATTGCTGAGGATGAATTTTATTGTGATCTGTGATTATTTGTTATTAAAAAGATAGTTATTTGTAATTTGAAAATCAATGATTAATGTTGCCCAGCACCAAATACCCCCATGATTAGCCGGTTGTACACGTTCGAATCGAACTAGACCCAATTTGGAGCCAGCTCAGCCCATTATCGGGTTAGCACACAGCAACACACATTGACAAATTTACACTCTACATCGCTTTCTAATCCGCATTTCAAAACTACCAAAACATTACAAATAAATTGAAATATACCATTTCATGTGGAAGTTTCAAATCGTGTTTTTAAAATTCAGCATTTTATAAGAACTTTTACATTTTTTTTTCATTCAAATTTGCGCTTATTCAAGTCAATCCTTGGCTAAGGTAATCTAGGCTCCTACCTAGAGGCCCTAAATTCAGAGCCTCCAAAATGAGGTTTTATGTTATAAATAATCAAAATTTCACACAATTCACTTTATTATATAAATATATATATCAGATAATTTTCATAGGAACTTCACCTTGAGTCATTAATTCTATAAATATTAGATACAAAAATATATTGTATGATTACTAAATGGGCTTCTTGGCAAAATGGTCTATTATTTTAAGTCATTTTGCACTCTAGCCTAGTTTTAATAATTCTTTACAAAATGACCTCTCATAATTTAGACAGGTAGTCGAAAATTTAGACAGGTGGTCGAAAAATTTAGACAGGTAGTCGAAAATTTTGACAGCTGGTCGAAAAATTTAGACAACTGGTCGAAAATTTTTGACAACTGGTCGAATTTTAGACAGAGGTCATTTTGCAAAAAATTATCAAACGTAGGTCAGAGTGCAAAATCACTTAAAAAAAAAGAGACTATTTTCACCAATTTCCCTTACTAAATTAGTTATGCAAATCTTTCTTATAAAATATGTGGTTTTTAGTCATAAATTAGTTTATAAATGTTGTTTATAACATGTCTTTATGAATTAATTTTTGTAAATATTGTTTAAAAAATTATATTTGCCACTTAGTATTCATGATTTTCTAATGCGTATTTAGATTTTTTTAAATAAAAAAAAAAGTAATTTTGAAATTATTTTCTCCAACATTATTTTTCAATTTTTTCCTTCAATGAATGGCATATAGTTTGTACATTTCTTATCATTTTATTAATAATATTATAAATATTTTTTATAGTGAGGCTCAACCTAATCACAAATTCACAATCAATTTATAAATTATAACCCGGGGAAGTTAAAATATAAAAGAGAAATGGAGAGCATTTACTATAAAAATAGGGCGACTGTAAATTAAACTATCATAGAGTTCCCAAATTCTTGAAGACCATATTTATTCCAAACAAATATATATTAATATTTTTTTCTTTTATTTTGTTCATATTATCATATACTTATATTTTTTTCCTATGGAAAAATAGGAGATTAAGGCTTCTTTTGCATTGCTATTTATTATTATTATTATTTGGAAGTTGAATTTTCAAATAGAGAAACATAATTTGTTTAATAATTTTTCAGAATATATATTTTACGTTGGGGGGAAGAAAATTCACAATTGGGACTTCCTCCTTATGTATGAGATGACGTGTAGTGTGATTAGGGTATGTTTATAACTATATTGAAAAAGAAGAACGAAGACATGAAAATTAACAGTGAATGAACAAAATATACATATACACAAAAGTTATGAGTAGAAAATAGAACACTTATTTTTTTATGTTTTAATTCTAATTTATTTATTGTTTGAAAACAATGAAAGAAATCGTTACCGTGACTTTGCATTGAACATTCAGTCAACTGATTGGTCAAAATATGGTAACTAAATATGTACTCACTAAATACAGATATATATAATAAAAAGATAATATATGCAAAATATATTCTAACACTCCCCCTCGGTTGAAGCAGGAGGTTCTCGTATGCTTAGACTGTCCCTGAAATCATTAAATAAAACGCGCGGAAGCCTTTTTGTAAAAATATCTGCAATTTGGTAACGGGACGGTACATGAAGCACACGAACTTTGCCACGAGCCACTTTCTCTCGGACGAAGTGAATATCCATCTCAATGTGTTTGGTGCGTTGATGCTGAACAGGATTGCCGGATAAATATATCGCACTCACATTGTCACAATAAACTAGAGTAGCCTTTTGAATAGGACAATGCAACTCGAGAAGCAAATTTCTGATCCAGCATGAATTAGAAACAACATTAGCAACACCCCTGTACTCCGCTTCAGCACTACTACGGGAGAGAGTGGGTTGCCGTTTGGAAGACCAAGAAATCAAATATGGTAACTGAATATGTACTCACTAAATACAGATATATACAATAAAAAGAGAATATATGCAAAATATATTCTAACAAACAATATCAACCAAACATAAGCCGACTTAATGGGGGGTTTGGTTTGGTGGAAATAGGAATGTCAAATCTAATTCATGTTTGGTAAATTTATTTTTAATGGCTTGAGAGTTTGTATTTCTAGGTGAGTTCTATTTTTTAGCTTGATTTGGGGATAATCTTAACTCTTTTAAATACTTGAGTTTCATATTCACTTAATCTAAAAGTCACAACGATACATAGAAAAATCATCCTCAAACTCAAACCTCATACCAAACATTCCTAATTAACAACGATACAAGGAAAAATCTTCTATCTCTAATGTTAGTACAAATTTTGTGCTAAATTTGGAATAAATAAATAAATTAGTCCTACTTTTAGATCAACGCATAAGATGCAAATTTACAAAAAAGAAAATTCAACAAAAGCCATCTAATTTTTATTGAAAATGTAAGCTTTCATTGCAAATATCTCTGCGAAACACAGCGACGGACTTGAGTTGATACCAAGTGTCTTGAACAAACAAAAAGGCATGCGATGCACGGCTTGATAGGAGCTACCCAAGCCATATCTCTCTCCAAAGCATCAATTCGGTACCTCAACTCAACTGCTCGCTCTCACTTTCCACTTCGTAAACTTCTCAACCCACCTTTTCTTCTTCACAAACCCTTATTGTTCAAGTCCTCTCTATCGGTCCGTTCCTTTGCGATAATGGCAAGCGTCGACGACTTCGTCAAGGGAAGTGTTCACCCGAACGGCGTCGCCGTCATCACCCTTGATCGCCCAAAAGCTCTCAATGCCATGAATTTAGGTTTGATTTTTAACGTTTTATATTTATTTCCACTTGCTTGGATTGAATCAGTTTATGTTGTTGAATTTGGGTTTGGAACAGCTTTACTTTATCATTTTCGCGAGTTTAAGTACCTGATTGTATCAATTTCTTGTGTAATTCGAGTAGTAGTTAGGGGCTCTTTGTCGATGTTGTTTGTGTGGGTGCATTATCCTGTTGTAGTAGCCTCCATTTGGGTCAGGTTAGGTTTTGTGTAAAAATGAATTCATTGGATTGAAACACAGCCCGAGAAATGTTATGCACAGTGCTGTTGTTTTACTTCGGATTAGGATTCGAATTGCATTAATGGGTTTGTTCCGGAGGTTGTTTATGTGATTGTGAGTTTGGATGTGCATTATCTTGTTGTAGTAGCCTCCATCTGGGTCTGAGTAGGTTTATACAAAAAACAAATTCATTTGTTTGAAATACACTACAAGCTGTATTAGACATAGTACTGTTGTTTGTTTGACTTTGGATTAGGATTTGATTTGGAAATGACCTTAAACTTGTTTATTCGTGTAGAAATGGATGTAAAATACAAAAGTTATCTAGATGACTGGGAATCTGATCCAAGGGTGAAATGTGTTCTGGTCAATAGCAGCTCGCCCCGTGCCTTTTGTGTTGGTAAGTGTGGATAAAATGGTTCAATTCCTCGTTTGTGACAATTTCTTTCAGGTTTGTTGTTTGGTTTGGTTTTTGACTTGCTGTTATTATATTACTATCGTTTTACTTGTTTTGGGAGAGATGTTTGTTCCAAATGGATGTGAGAATTTCAGGATGACCAATCATGCCTGATGCAGGTATGGATATTAAAGGAGTTGTTGCTGAAATTCAAAAGGACAAGAACACTCCTCTTGTTCAGAAGGTTTCTTCAAAACACTCGTTTGGTTTAGTAGCATTTCTTGTTGGATGCTGGTTTGATCATTGTAGATCTGCATAATTTATCTGTTTTTTATCCTATGTTTATTGCTTTTGTACTATTCTTTTGATTACGATCTGAGAAAAATTAATGATGTTCTTAGTGTGTTAACTTGCTTAATGGCAGTTCAATTTGATAACCTAGATCTTAGTTTATCTGCAGGTGGTGATGTGAAGCAGATCACAACTAATAAACAACTGTCAGATGTAATTGAGGTCTTGTTGTGTTCTTCTAACTCTATAATTATGGATTCATAATTTATTTACACATTAATAATTAAACTTATACCATAATAATATGACTGACTTTTGTACAACGCCACCTGCAAGTTCTAATGTTATTATAAGGAGTATTACCACAACTAATAATATCATCATCCTCCACAGAAGCATATAAGGAAGTTCTAGTTCATTATTAACGTGTTCAAAATGGTTTAGGAAGTTCTTATTAATTTATATGTACGCAGTTTTTTATTTATTTTAGTATTCATATTAAGAAAGAAAATGTACATGTACATGTTCTCATGCAATTTTTGTTATTGATTTAGTAGTGTAAATGAGTAGTAACTCTTTTATTTCTTAATTGTCATCGGGAGATCACTTTAATATTGTATAATTAGAAGGAAATTTAGAAAGATGATCGAACATGCAACTGGATTTGATTCCATTGTTATTCTTGGTTATCATTATTTTTCTGTATGGAGGATCAAGACTTTGCTATTGCGATCTATAAGTTATTTATTTATCTATTGAAATTGGCATTTACAAAAATTTCCACTCTGCATGGCCATAAGTGCCTCTTATTTTATCTGTTCATTTTTCGGTGAGAGTTTATTCATTGTGCCTACTAGTATATCTGGTAAATGTGTTAGATGGTTTTGTTTGTTCTTTTTCTTTTCTTTTCCAATCTTTATTATTATTTTTTATACATATAACTTGAATCTTTAGTATGATATATTAGCTGCTTTTTTAGCCAATCATAAACTCAAAGGTTATTGAAATCTAATACCTGCTGATTTGCTGTAATACTTTGCAGGTTTTTTCAGCTGAGTACTCTCTGATATGCAAAATCTCCGATTACAAGAAGCCATATATAAGCTTCATGGATGGCATCACAATGGGCTTTGGGATTGGTCTTTCAGGCCATGGTCGCTATAGGATTATAACAGAGGTACATTTGTTGTGTTGTGCTGGGGTCATATAATCCTATTGGCTGCAATGTTTTCTGAAATTTCTCTAAATCTGACTTCTCATTGCTGTGCTCTAGAGAACACTTCTTGCTATGCCTGAAAATGGAATTGGTTTGTTCCCAGATGTGGGGTTTGCATATATAGCAGCACAAAGTCCAGGAGGAGGATCTGTTGGTGAGTTTTATGTTATTCTAAGCAATAGTTTGGTTACATTAATTTACGGCAGTTGTTTTTAAGCTTGATCTTCATATGGAACTTCCAAGAAACAAAGAGTATATGAAGTAATAATTTATTCTATGGACGCAAGAATCAACTATGTAAATTGTCCCAATGTTAATGAGAAACAGATTATCAATTCCTTGTTTGCTTTGTGTATCAGCTCCCCCTTTTTTTGTTCAAGTCTTGATCAACATTAATGTTTCTAGGTGCTTACCTTGGATTGACTGGAAAAAGAATTTCTACGCCCTCAGATGCACTATATGTAGGGTTTGGATCACATTTTGTGCCGTCTGGAAACCTAGCTTCACTAAAGGAAGCCCTTCTGTCAACAAACTTGTATGTTCCTGATTATTTTTCTACAGTCAAGGCTTCTTTTCTACATTTTAATCAAGTGCTGCACAGAGTTTGAACTGCAATGCTACAACCATATGCATTGTTGTCGAGGAAGTTTTTTCATCTTCAATTGTAATCATTTTCTCACTTGACTTTCTTGAATACAGTTCGGAGGATCCACATCAAGATGTTAAAGCACTTTTGACCAAATTCAGAAGCAACCCTGAGGCAGAGGCTCAATTAAGTTTGCTTTTACCTCAAATAATTTCATCTTTCGGTTCAAATAAGTCAGTTATTGAGACAATTGAATCTCTGAAAATACACCAGCAGAGTTCAGATGAAACTGGTGAGTTCTAAATTGTCATTTCTTTGTCATTATTCAAAGAAAAACTGTATAAATTACCCCATGATTTCGGAGACTGAATGCTAGGTCGTGAATTTTCTTAATCTTGGCTTGCTTTTTGTTATATCATCCCTGCTGATGTTCATGCTCCTTCTGCAGTGGTGGAGTGGGCAAATGAAGCTCTTCAAGGAATTGCTAAAGGTGCTCCCTTTTCACTTTGCTTAACACAGAAGTACTTCTCCAAAGTAGCATCTGCACATGGAAAGAATGATAATGAATTATCCTCGGTGAGTTTAAATGTTGTCGCTGTACTATTGTTGCATTCATGTAAAGAGTTTTATTTTATAGTAACTAAGATTATCTAAAGTAACTTTTACATTTGGCCTTGTCCAGCTTACTGGTGTGATGAAAACTGAATATCGCATTGCCTTGAGATCTTCTTTGAGGAATGATTTTGCTGAAGGTGTTCGCGCAGTGTTGGTCGATAAGGATCAGGTATTCATATAATTTTCAAAAGATTCTTTTACTCTTCTCTACAAGTAATGATATGTGCACCCAAAATATGCACCGAAACATTACACTGACGTGACAGTTTTTAACAATTAATCTCATTTATTTAAGATACGATTCACTGTTTTAAAAAGCAATGTCAACGTCACTATGTGTAATGTTTTGGTCCATATTTTAGGTGCACATATCATTACTCTTTCTCTACTCTCTACTTGTTAGAAGAATGTGAATATCAAAAATCGTATTTGAATCTGGGAATTCTGTACATAGAAATTATTTATCTACATACGGTTATCTCAAAAACTACTGGTATGCACAATGCATCCCCATTATAGTAAAAGGAAGAGCAAGTGTTTTATTGATGCAAACCATTTTTACCATTGTAACTTCCTAGCTTTTCTCATGAATCTTGATTGTTACCCTGGTGTTGCTATGGCGTCTGCAAAGGTGCCAAACTAATGTTCTTTTTTAAAGAAAGAGAATTAGAAGAAATCTTATCACATTTTATACACCAGAATGAATATTTCAACTGCTGCTAAAATAATTTGCTGTTTCTGTCAGAACCCTCAATGGAATCCATCGACTTTGGAGGAAGTTGATGAGAAGGAATTAGAAGGTGTGTTTGAAGCACTGAGCCCAGGTGTTGAGGAACTGCGTGTGTGACTTTACCCTGGAAAAAAAGTGCTTTGTTTGATCAGTAATAATGTGTATCGAAAGGCAATAATAGACATTTGAATGAATAACCCTTTTCGTAGTGTTGTGCTTATTTCATCTACCATCTTTTTATTTCCGTGGCATTCTCTCAACATTGAATGAACTTACACATGAATAACCCTTGTCCAATCCTAGTGTTATGCTTAGTTCTCTGTGTTTTATATAAGGTTAGGTAATAAATAAATGTATAATTAACATTTTTGCTCCAGAACTTATGACACGGCCAGATCGTGCCCCTAAATATACGGCTTGATAAAAACTCCTAAACTTTTTCATTTACATAAACAGTCTTTCTGTTAGTGTTCATTCTATTTTTTCGTTTAAACGTTGTTGTGGCATTGACACATCAATCCTGCATGAAGAATAATTAGTATTTTTGTCTCTGAACTTTGAATGCGATCAAATTGTATCTATTATTATTAAAAAAATAATTTAAAATTAAAAAAAAAAAGTATATTTTTTTATTAATTCTTATAAAAATAATTCAAATCTTAAAAAATTAAATAAGTCATTTAAACTCTAATCAAATTTTTAAAATTCACTTAATATATTCAAAAAATTAAATATATACCAAATATAAATGAAATAAAAAATAAAATATCAAACTAAAATTCACTCTAGATATTAAAAAATCAAATATGAATGAAAAAACAAATTAAATATAAATAAAATTTTAATGAATTTAATAGACCCATACGAGCAACCTATTTTTTTATAAAGGATTTTGTCATGCTGCATTTTAAGTTGCACTGTTCCAATCGTTTCATTTTCTTATAATTTTTCTTTTATTTTATTTTATTTTGACATAATTTGATTTGAATTTGAATGTATATTCAGTTTTTTTTTTACAAAAAAATATATATTTAGTTTGGTATTTAGGTTTTAGTTTCATTTAACTTGAGATTTTTATATATTGAATTATTATAAATTTGAACTAATAATAATATATTTTTATAAAAAATTTAATGTTTTTTTATTTTATTTTCATTTTTATTTTTGAATTATTTTTTAAAAAATTTATTAGGTTTGAATAATTTTTTAAAGAATTAATACAAAGAATATTTTAAAAAAAAATTGTAAATAAAATGTTAATTATTCTACACGTGACAATATTATATCAGAATTTATAATGCCACTTCAACGTTTAAACGGAAAATGTAACAGAACCTAAAAGAAGGACTAGGTATTTGTAAATGATATAATTTAGGGAGAGGTTTTAACAAGCCGTATATTTTAGGAGGCATAATCTAGTAATGTTATAAGTTCGAAAGACAAAAATACTAATTATTTTAAATAAACTTGTTAGGTAAAATAATACGTCTTCGTCTTGATATTTGCCATCTAATCTTCATCATATCATTTCATATGCGTATAGCATGCCATGATATTTGACAAAAAAAAAAAAATAATAATAAAATAGTAACAGCAAATAGCGGTCTTTAATGAGATAGGATAACTTTTATAGGTTAATTATAACATATAAGAGCACTCCCATCCGGTACTCTACTTCAACCTTTAAAATACCTCCCAAAAACACACATTTTTCTATTTTACCTCTAAGTTTTACATTTTACCATACATCAGATTCTCTATTTTTTTCTCTATATCATTTAAATATTATATTTTCAAACATTTTTTATTCATTTCAAATATTTTTTATAACTATCAATAATATCCTAATATATTTTAATATTATAATATTGGGTTAAATGATGAATAGTATACATTAAATATAGCTTGGTACTGTAGCTTTATCTAAAAATATTTGTAAAATACATCATCCAATGTATATCCATTTTTGTTAGTTTTAGCTATTTTTTACATATTTTGGTAATATAACTCACCCAATGTGAGTGCAAGAGCACTTCTAATGGATGAGGTAAAATACATTATTCTCCAAAATATAGAGAAAAAAATGGTTAAAATAGTCTTCCAATGGATGAGGTAAACTTGAGCTAATTTACATTTTTTTTTACCAAAATGAATAGTGTTTCTCCACATGTAGAGAAGCACTATTCATTAAGCTATAAATTTTTTTTTTTTAATTTTTTTTATAAACTTTTGTATATATATGTGTGTGATACAATTATAATTAATTATTTTATTTTTTACATGAATAAAATATATTAAAAAATATAATATTTAAATAATGTAGAGAAAAAAAAATAGAGAAATTGATGTATAATGTAATGTAAAAGTTTGAGGTAAAATATAAAAAATGTGTTTTGATGAAGTATTTTAAAATATAAACTAGAGCATCCCATGTGGTGCTCTTGAAAGATAATTTTAATTATAAAATGAGCTAGAGCAAAATGCTCAATAAAAAAGTATAATGTGTATTTACTACCAGATATACCATTAGAGCATGTTAAAAAAAAGAAAATGAGCATAAATAATATAGAAACGGAGAAAGTGGTCGAAGAGCTGAGAATGAAATATTATATTTATTTTTTCTTTTTACCAAAATTGAGTCTAATGTACTATTTTGATCTATTTTGTAAAACACAAGATCTGAATTCTCATTTAACAAAACACAAGAACCGATTGCGTATTCGAAAAAAATACAGGGCCAAACTAGTATTTTTTCTTTTACTTTTAATTTTTTTCATCTCTATAATTTATTATTTTAAAAATAATTCTATAAGAATACAAAATACCTCATAATTTTTATATTTTTACTTAAAATAAAACAAATATAAACATAAATAATTTACATTAACAAAATTATAATTTTGACTATTTTTCTTTCCTTTACCTATTTTTAAATGGTTTATACTTGTTTAGACCTTGTATTTTTTTCGATTAACTATTTGGACCTTATATTTTAAAAAATTCATTTTTAGACCCTAAATTTTATAAAATAATTCAAATAAACCCTTAAACTCAATTTTAATGAAGAAAAAATTGAATATAACAACACAGCTTTTAAGCATAATGATTTTATTTTTGTTTCGAATTATTAATTTAGTGAATTATTTGTGATTTCAATTGAGAAAACTTTGAGTAAAATCCAGTTTAAGGTTCTATTTGAACTATTTTATAAAACATAAAGTCCAAAAAGTAATTTGTCAAAACACAAAGTCCAAACAAATTATGTGACAAAGCACATGTTCCAAAAAAGTATAAACACATTTTTAAATAAACTCTTATACAAAACTACACTTTAAATTTGTTTTCATGTACAAAATTACACGTTAATAAAAAAAATTATTTTCATCCCTATATTCATTATTAAATTATTTATAAAATTATATTCTTCCATATTTATATTTTTTTTAGGTTAAGAAAATATGATTACTTTTAAAATAATGAAAATAGGAAACAATGAAAATATCATTACTTTCATCACCTTGAGATTTAATCATATTTCAACATGTTCGGTTACTAATTAATGTTATTCTCTACAATTTGGTCTCCAGTACTTATAGTCGTGCTTCTTGAGACATTGGAGATCACTCTCCTAAGAATAAAAAATTTACTACCAAAAAAATCTTCTTTCTCATTCTTATGATAACATTACTCGTACCAAGCAGTCCTAAGAGTAATCTCCACTTCTCAAACTCTGCAGCAGATCCAAGTATCCATAATTTTCGGGACGAATATAGCTGGATTAATTGAAAAAATATAAATAAGATATTAAAAACCAATAAGACAACAAAATTAATTGCGTTATTTAACGAATAATTCTGCTAGTAATACATTTGTTTTAACACTCCATTTTTCCAAATGCATACAAATTGAAATGACAGTAAAATTTTAGACTATCAACCTGCTAAAATTTGTGTAAAGAAACATGCGTTCCAATCATTACTCATTTGACTAATAATATAGGTTTTTCTCCTGAGAAAACTTTATATGTTAGACTATGCCGAAAAACGATTATGATTACCAGAGGGTGAACGATGGGTGCACCAGGTGGTTTTGGCCATTATTTTTAGTTATATGCAGATTAGAACGATGGTCAGTGTATATTTAGATTGTATGCAAGTTTGATAATAGAATATCAAATTAAAGAGACAAAAGATAGAGCGAGATGAGGAATACCCGTGCCGAAATAGAAAATTTATGATGACAAGACAGCAATTTGGCTTGAAAATGGATGTCCTACGTATGACATTTGCAACATGTGTCACAGGAATCAACTTGAAACTTTCCACCTCGCCATCTGCCACAAACATTTTTTATGCCATTGCAGAGGAAGAGGATTAAGCTATCTACCTATAGTAGTTATAATACTTTCACAAAGAAGAGTACTTCTAAAAAATTCAATCTTCCAACTAATAAGCAAATGAGAAAGCCTTGCCACTACTAAATTGAGCCGAGGTCTTAGGACGCTTACCTTCATTCTTAGGTATAAAACTTTCGGGAAGTTTTAAATCATAGCAAAACAAAACATCCCTCTTGTATCTGTATTTATCGATGTCCATGTACGAAACAGCACCAACTGCTATAGCACTGCAAGAGATGCACTTCTTAACCCATCAGAGAGACAGATAAATTAATCAACCAAGAAAACAAAGTGATCAGTGTTTAACAAGACATTTGATAATTTCGGGGTTAGCAAAACTTGCCTGCTGGAAATGGATCTCGGTATCCCAGCTTCCTCTTCACATTCCTTCACCACATTCTCCCCACATGCAATCCCATGAGGCTGACATTTTTTAATTGAATATATGAAATTAGTATCTCACATTATGGTATACACATATTCGACAGAGAATAAATTTCAAACTTAAATGATTATGTGAGGTTTGTCATTTCATATATATCGTTTCTCAAGATTTGAGTGTTATAAGTAGACCCTGTAAAGCATTAGATGTTGCTTCTCTAGAGCTCAATTGAGAATTGAAAAGGGGCAAGCAAGCAGCACATATCTTAAATTTTATGGCAAAAACAGTAAAACATTGTTATCAAATTTTCAAATACAAAATATTTTGATACAAACCAGTCCTCCAGCCACAAGATGATCGAGCATTCCCGGGAAGGTAGATTTCCCTTGACTTCTCTTCCCAACCCATAGAAATTTCTGTCCTTCTTTCTCAACATAACCATTCATGTGAACTCCATAAACCTGTTATCACAAAAGCACTAGAAAAACACTGGTTACACTTTCCAAATGTGATTACCAAAATAGTAAGAAACCATAAACTTGCAACACCCTAGTATATTCGTTGCAATCGCAATAGATATGCTTTCTGTATTCACTATTGTACCAAATCTCAATGGACCAAATAAAAATTAAGAAGGAAATCTTTAAAATCCATGACTGAATAAGTCAGATATAGTGTCTACATAGTCTTAGAGCAGACACGTATAATACCAATAAAACATACCTTTATTCCAAAATAAGGAGCAGCTGCACGCTCTAACGAGAAAAATGGTGATGCACCAAAAGACGAAATCACAGGGAAAAGCTGAAACAAAATCAACTATAATTAGCTAAAAAAACACAATGAACTCAACTTACTTCACAGACAACTTATCTCAAGGGGGTTTTCTTTAATCACTTTGAAAGTACAAACATGGGAATTATAATGTTTGATATAACCACACAAAGAGTTTGAGTCTGTACAAACTCAACTAGCACAAAGCAGTACCTCATTCCGAATACCTGGAATCAGTGGCTTCCCTAAGCTCTTAACTACTTCTCCTACTGCTCTGGTCCTTTCTTCTGGGGTCTTAAGCGACGAATGCAATGTCACCCGGCCTCCATGGCAGCCACCATTGGAGTTATCTGGTAAGAACTTGAACACATTCTGGAACTTCCTCAAATTCTCAGCAAACCTGCACCAAATTTAACAATGACATACACATCCTTAGTAAGATCAAATTTCTTCACTAACAAAGGGAAAAAAAAGACTTACTCGTTATGAATATAACCAACGATTTGGTCCTCAATAACAAAAGGCATGAACTCGAATCGCATTTCCTGCAAGCCAAGCTTGGAAATTAATCCCAAAAAAAAAGTGATTGGGAGCCAAGAAAACGAAAGGGAGAATAGCTTACTGATCCTCGATTGCACATTTTAATCTTTTCAAAATAGCCACTGAGATCGGTAACTTCGTCTGAAACGCTTTTGGGTTCTGAGATTCGAAGGACGTCGTCCCATGTGAAGGTGGCACTGGTTGATAATGAACGAGAACTGGGTTTCCGTAGCGCATTTTGAGTGGTACCGAGTCGAAATGTCGTCGTAAGAGTGGTGCCAGAAATAGCACGAGAACTGGTTCGGTGAAAGAGATGAAGGTGGATAATATTAATATTACAGGCCATGGCCGATAGATTTGGCTGGTATGGAGCACTGCAATACCGGTACCTTACGGGGTAGCGGAAAATACATCCCCATTAACGGAGGACTTTATTATAATACGGCGCGGCACGGTACGGTACATTGTCATTAGCTTCAATTTTAATAAATATCTATAACCAGGCTAAATTCTCATATTACTATATATAATATTTTGGTATCATTACTTATCTAACTTAAAAGATATACATCTAAAAATATAAATATTAATGATCTAAAATTACTAAATCCAAAGTAATGCAATTACATTCTCGATAAGAGTATAGAGTTAGCCCCTAATGCTAGACCTTATGAAACTTAAAAAAACATTTAAAATACAAAAGAAAGCTATCACTTCTACAACTTCACTATCAAAGTAAAAAACTTCATCAACAAAAGTTAAGCAAAGTTGAAGAATAATTAGGCAGTTTTTGTTGCTTGTTTAAATTACAAATAAAGAAAATATATATTAGTAAATCAAAATCAAATGAATGATGAAAGAAATACAAGAAAATAAATATTAACTTTATGAAACAATAATAAGAAATACCCCAATAATTATTATAAAACCAATTAGAAATAACAAGAAAAGTAAAAACGTATTTGCAATATACAATTAATGTCATCATTAGTTTCTTCCAAACTCATAACAAAATGTGGTATGACATATCACATAATGGACAATAATAATCTAAATAACCAATAACAAATAACTTTGACTAATAATAATAATAAAACAAAAATTAAAATAATATTAATACTATCATTTTATGAAAAGTTGGAAAATATTCAATTAACCATTGATAACAATTTATTTTCTCATTTCAAAAAGCATTTTAAATAAATAATTTTATGAAATGGAGTATAATATTAAATAATGTGTTAGATATAGATTTTATTTTATTTTCAAGGGTAAATAACTATTTGATATATAGTGTTTATCAAAATACAAATTTAGTAATTTATATTTTCAATAATGCATATTTGATATTTTGTAGTTTGAAATTGTACATATTTAGTACCCTGGACTCAAATTTGATCGATAAAATTTTATCAATATGAGAAAATCAAGATAATTTGTTGTACGGAAAAGAGAGTTACAAATTTTTTATCGTACCGATATGACACTATCCAGATATTTTATTTGAATCTTGTTTTCAGTACCAGAAATCATTCAATTTTATCGAAAACTTGTAGGAGGTTCTCTACGATTTCAATTAACACCATCATATAAAAAATTTGTATTATAACTTATCCACATGTAAAAAAAACATAGTGGTGTACCGATAAGGTAAACATGCCTAGTCTACAACAAACTCACAGAGAATTAAAACCTTAATTATTAAAAATGATTTTTAGAAAATGGTTCCAAATTAATATATAAGGTGAATAAAATCTAGACCTTACATGCGGACAAAATGAAACAGAGGGAGAGATGGTAGTAATGAAAGCGCAACTTTATAAATATTGGGTACTAGTATCTTAAAAAAATGTATTTACTTGTAGCAAACCCAAAACATTTGATATTTATGTCGTAATTTTTCTATGTAATATCTTTATATATAAAAAGTGTGTATCTAATAAAATCTTGGTTTGACGTTTTTTGTTGTTGTTGTTAATTTTAATGGAATCTTGCAAATATTTAATAGAATATACTTTTAAAATCAATTAAAAAATACAATAATATTTAATTATTATAATAATATTGTTGTTCGTGTTTTCTCCATTCGACATGTGGCATAAATTAAAAGGGTATTTAATGCTCCACGGAAGCTTAAAAATTATTTCTTGTCATCGTCACCACCCACGGGGGGAGTATATCATCCAAGATCCTTACTTCTCGAGGTCCTAGTCGTGAAATATCTCTCCAAAAGACCCTCAAGTTGTCCAAATCGCACAAGTGTTCGAGAACCTCCTCTGAAAGAGAAGGATAGTCGTCAGGTGTCAGCCAGAGAGGTGCTTTGGACCACAGACAGTTGTTTGACACTCAATGGGCACATAGATCGTGTTGTCGATTCCATACAGGCTGCAAAAAGGATGTCTCAAGACGCCGCCTGACATGGAGAAACATGCAACCACCACCTTGACACTGTCAGGGACACTTGGGCCCACCAGCCTCTTAAATACAGAATATCCTCATTTATGTGATAACTAACCTCATTAAGAGATGAATAATTGTAATCAACTCCAAATTAATGAGCTTAGTCCTCCTAGCTGCTTATAATTAGGGCTATGACACAACTTATAAAATGATCCCAAATATTCAGAGTGAGCCTATACGCTGCCTGAATATCAAGAGAACTTTAGCTTTGCAAGTTCTTCATATTCAATATAAATAATTCGTAGACTAAGCTAATTAATAACTTGAACCACGTAAAATCTGGTGTTCGTCTTCTTTTTTCTTAAGTATTTCTGATTATTTTATTAGTTGGCAAAAAAACCCGTCAAAAAATATTTAATACATAATCCCATTTTTTTTATCATTTATGTTTTTTTTTCTATTTTAAACCCAATTTATATTATTTTTAAAAAATAATGAGGTGGACCAATCACAATCAACACATATGCACAGAGCCAAAAGTTAACGACTCCGTTAAAATGGGTAGTGACAGAAACACGTTTTTAGTAACATTGGGTATTTATCTAGGAAAATGGGTATTTTTTAATGAAAATATAAACTTCTTTAAGATAGATTGTTTAGCAATACATCACTAAACTCATAGGGAACATTACTCTCCCTAAACATACGCTCAGAAACAGAAATAACATAGGATGCACGTGCCAAGTAATGAACACCTCTATTCGCAGAGTGCTTAATAAAACACAATGAAAGATTATGCAAATCAGATAACAAAATCTTACAATCTTGAATGACCACTCCAAAATAAGAACTCATAAGAATTGAGCTCCTTAAACCTTGTATCACACTAAGGCAGCCAGTCTCAATAACAAAATTATGCTCCTGTTATAACGCCCTGGATAGCCAAGACCGTTACACTATGTACTTAAAACAGTGTTAGGCTCGCTAATCGAGTCATTTGGCCATAAATGTGCAACTAAATGTGATTAACAGTTTAGGGTTAAAAATTTCGGTAAAAGGGAATAGGTATATCGTAAAACGTTAAGTTTGTACATGGGATCCCATAATAAACATTTACAAAGTTGTTTACAGTTCCAAAAGGATAATTACAACTCAAAAGTTACAACCAGCCGACCTAAGCGGCAAAAATAGGGTTTGACCCTAGCTCCTCTAAGAAACCCCAGACGTGGTGGTCGAGAAGTCGCATATGTACACGTCGCCACCGAAGCTTTCCTACTCATGGCTGGTCCAGCTTCCCTTTCCCCTTACATGCACCACATAGCACTCGTGAGCCAAGACTCAGCAAGAAAACTTAAACATGCTCATAAGCAGTTGATAACACGTTACCAAATCATAATAAGCATGCCTAGTAGTAATAATCCTACTCGGGCATGCATACCATTAATATAAATGACTACAACGTCATATGGGGGCCAGTTTCCCTAATTGACTAACTAATAAGTCAAATTGGGGCCCAGTGCCCTAGGATATGGTACTAATAAGTCACCCCGAGGCTCGTTGCCCTATCTTTTGTATAACCAGTCTTGGAGCTCGGCCAACGTACCTAACTATAACATCCCAAATTCCCTAATGTGGCTTAGTGCCTTGATTAGGGGGCCAGGAGGGCAATAATTGGTTTATTGTGTTATTATGTGATTATGTGAGTTGTATTATGATATGATTGTGTTTGCATGCATGTGGGCCCGTTTCTTATAAAAAGGGCATATTCGTAATTTTGGCCCGTTGATGGCATATTGGTATATTTGTGTGCATATATGTGATATATGTGTGCGACCACATTATTATGTGGATATATTTGAGATACTCGACACTAGGCGATCCTAGGAGGTAAGTTAGCGGTTTAGTCATAACGGGGTCAAATACCGGGCTTGGGGTGAGCTTAGGAGTAATTTTGTATTTAGTACATTACCGGGATTGAGCGGGTAATGGGAAACTATTTGGTAATTATTTGAGGAAATTGGAAGTAACGGGAATTGTGAGACGTTAATTATGATTAACGAAACAATTGGCTAATGACAAGTTTGCCCTTGTGGCATAGGAAGGCAAGACAAAAAGGTTGGGGGCATATATGTCATTTGGGAGGCAAAACCAATGATTAGTCACCAATCCCCTTGACTAAAGGTTATCTACAGAACACTCTAGCTATTTCTCTCTTCCTCTCGATTGTGCCTTTTTCCTCTCTCGGTTTCTCTTTCAATTGGGTTTGGGATTTTGAGGCTAAGGTTTGGGAATTCAAAGCTTGAGGATTCAAAGCATGAGGTTAGGTGATTACAGTAGCTAAAACGATTCAATTCATAGCTGAGGTAAAGTTTATAAACTCTATTTTAGTTGGTATTTTTCTATGGTTCTGGTTGTTTTTAAGCTTGAAAGTTTAAGGTTGTGAATCGAGTTTTTGGTAGTATTTTGATGTGTTAAAGCCTGGGTTTTGCTGTTGGGATTGAGGTGTGATCCTTGGGATTGTTTGGTAGTGATTTTGGTGAGTTTTTGGGCTGAGGCAAAGCAGGGATGCTGGGTTCGCAGGGTCGTGCCACGACCCTGTTCTTGGACGTTGCGGCCCGTGCGAACCCCAGGGCCTAGGAGGGGCTCTATCCTGGAGGCATGCCGCGGCCCTCAAGGGCATGCCGCGTCCTGTGCCCTAGACCCAAACAGAGGGGCTTTATGTTTGGGAGGTGCACCGCGGCCCTTAAGGGCAAGTCGCGGCTCGCCTGGCCAGTTTTGGCGACCTTAAGTTTTAATGATGAGAATTCAAACCTTAAGGCTCAGGATCGAATCTACTACCTAGTTTGGTAGAATTCGAGGTCTCGGAGGCTAGGACTTGGTTTGGAAGCCTTTATTTGCTCGTAATTAACGGGATTCTATATTTGGTTATGACTAGTTTACCGTTAGGGGCTCAAGATCAGGATCGTGCTCGAGGGTCGTTCTTATTTTATATTATACTCGGACCTGAGGTAAGAAAACTGTACCTATTATGTGATATACATGATTAGGGCTTGGCATGAATGCTAAATATAGTTTAATTGGGCATTGGCCCCTGTAAATGCGCATGATTATGATTATGCCTGTGAATGATTGATTAAAGCATGTTGAATGCTTTGTATATGGATATTTGTTATATGATAAATGTATGTTAGCATTATATACTTGAGAAAAGCATTGACTTATCAGTCAAGGACGACAATAGTGTTGAGCGCTGGTCGTAAAGCATTGACTTATCAGTCAAGGGCGGCAATAGTGCGCTGGGCACTGGTCGATATGATTACATCTAATCATGAGCGCATTATACGCTTGTCCGACCCAATGGTCGTGGAAAACTAAAGCGCTAGGTATGCTGGACCAGCTCCAATGTTGGTTATACAGAGGATAGGGCAATGGGTCCTGGGGTGACTTATTAGTCCCAGATCCTAGGGCATTGAGCCCCAGTGCAACTTATTAGTCATGTACTTGGGCAATAGGCCTCGATATGAATCAGTTAATCATTTATTTAGGGCATTTGGCCCCATACGACACTATGGTCATTTATATGAATGGTATGCATGCATGAACTGGGTTATTACTACATGGCATATTTATTATGTTTTAGAAATATGTTAGACACTGCTTATGAGCATGTTTAAGTTTTATTTCTGGGTCTCGGCTCACGGGTTCTACGTGGCGCAGGTAAAGGAAAAGAAAAGTTGGACCACCCATGAGTTGGAGAGTTGAGGTGGCGACGTGTACATATGCAGCCGCTTGACCACCACGACCAAGGTTTCTCGAAGAAACTAGGGCTTAACCCTATTTTTGCCGCTTAGGTTGGTGGATTGTAACTTTTGAGTTGCAATGACCATTTTGGAATTGTAAAAATTTTTGTAAACGTTTATTATGGGATCCCATGTACAATTAAGTGTTTTAATGAAACATACATTCCTTTTAACCAAAATTTTAACCCTGGACCATTAATCACATTTAGATGCACGTTTATGGCCTAATGACTCGTTTAGCGAGGTAAGCACTATTTAAAATACGTAGTGTAACGGTCCCTGAGTAGTAGGGTGTTACACTGACACTTTAGTTTTCCACGACCATTGGGTCGGACAAGCGTATGATGTGCTCCTGATTAGGCCTATCATACTAGGGCTGTAACGCCCTACTTCCTTAGAGCCGTTACTAAGTGAGTTTAAAAACGTGCATTCAACTCGCTAACCGAGGTTTTAGGTCAAATAGTGTAATTAAGCCATAAACAGAGTAGAAACTTTAGAAATAATTCAATTTCATTGAAAATCATAAAAGTTTAACACTTGGGATCCCAAAATACAGTTTAGAAATATTTACAACATATAAACTGAACCAAGTCGACTAAACGACAAAATCTAGGTTTATTTACAATCATCTCCCAAAATCCACTGGCTGTGGCAGCCAGGTAGGCCAAACATGTACACGCCGCTTCATGCCTGCTACACTCATGGTTGGTTGGCTTTCTCCTAGCCCTTACCTGCACCACAGAGCATCTGTGAGCCGAAGCCCAGCAAGAAAACCCACAAACAGATAACATATGCAAATCATACACCAAGTATATAAACTAGCCATCAATAGGCTAAACACACACGGCCTAGCCGTCCCAGGCGCTTTACCAGGCCCTGGGTTCGCAGTCCACACCATGAGGATATCCCAGGTATCCTTTAGGGACTCGCCTTGGCAACTCGCACTCCACGTGTTCAACGCTGCTCCTGGCCCCTTGTCGTACTCGGCCTTGCACTCAATGTGCCTAACGCCGTTTCTAGCCCTTTGCCGTTTCTCGGCCCCTGCCGACCTCGGTCTACACTGTTCCCGACTCTTGCCGATCATTCACATAATTACATTCATAGCATAATAAACAAGTACATAATACTAGCAAATTCAATCAAAAGGGCTACGCCCTGCAATTTAAACACATTGGGCTCAGCCCTGCATACAAGCTCTATGGGAACAAGGGTTTTCTTACTTAAGTCCCGAGCTCTCCGAGCACCGCTATCCCGAGCATAGTCCTCTAACTCGAGCCTCGCCAAAACCCTAGTCACAACACATTAACAATATCCATCTATCAAGTTCTAATCCATTAAATAACTTTGAGCCATATCTCTAACCTTCGGGACCTTGAATTCTATCAATCCGGGTGATAAAATCCATCCCGAGCCTTAACCATTGAGTTCCCAAGCCTAAACACACTTAAAAACTCAAACTGGCACTAAGCGTCGCGAACCTACCCACAAGCGCCGCGGCTAGCCTCGAAACAGAGGCTAGCACCTCTCTGTAACCCACACGGGCCGCGGAGCACATCACCAAGTGCCGCGGCGCGCCTCATGCATCTCAGGCTCCCATGGCCGTGCGCACACACGGGCCGCGGCATGCCCTCCTAGGGTCGCGGCCCTAGCCTCCAAAGCCAGAAATCTTCATCTTTTCCTGCATTTTTCCTCAACCCAATTCATCCTATAACCAAGCTAACAGTTCTAGATAATCAACACAAAGTTTCTAGCCCAGTTTCAGCATCAAAACCCATCAGAACCTGCTCCAAAAGCCCAACTAAAACACCTAAGAACAGGTCAAATTCTACTCACATGCATACCCTAAGAACATAGCTGAAATTCAAACTTGATTCCCATAGTTTGAGCTTACCTTTGCTGAGTTTTGATTCAGAGTTGATTCCCTTAGTTCCCAACCTCAATTCCTCAAGCTCTAAGCTCTGGTTTTCTGGTTAGAGACTCCCCAAGCTCAGCTTCACTCCTTAGTTCTTGACTAATGGCCACCCAAAGCTTATTTCCCTTGAGTTTATCTTAGAGAGAAAAAAGTGAGGGAGGGTATAGAATTAAGTCTAGCTGAGAATGAGATAGAGAGAGAGAGAGAGAGAGATGTCAGTTTCTACAAGTCTCCAAATAATTCTTTTCTTTTGTTTTATTCAACTTAATCTATGTGGTTACCTCAAGGCTCGGGGTACCAAAACGTCCCCGAGGGCAAAATGGTAAATTTCCCCAATATTCCCTCCTAGACATTCTATCCTCAAATATATCTCCAAATATTTATTTCCATAACCCGATAACCCCATAACTCATCTAATACCCAAATTGTTATATTATTTTATAATATAATGTAATATTATATTATTTTATAATATAATATTTTAGATTAAATAAATGTGACATAGAGTGTCACATATTGTAACATATAATAGAGAGTTACATTATTTGGATATATGTGAAATATCCAAACATGTAACATATTTGGTGTTACAAATTCATCACAAATTTGTAACTCCTAAAATATCACATATTATTGTGTAGATTTGTTGTTACACAATTTTGAGATGAATTTCTTAAAGCCATATGAGAAATGGCTGATAGAGATGTGATTTTAACTCCCATATTGTGTATGGAAGTTACAAAATCAAGTGGGAATAAATTGGAACGTTTTGGAAAAAACTGAAAAAATAGGTGCTGAAACTGACTGAGGGCCGCGACGCGTGTTACCAGGCGCCGCGGCCCTAGTGCTTGACAGCCTCTTCCAACTTTGGTTTTTATCCAATTTTGAACGTTTTCAAAAGCCAAGTAACTCCCAAATCTCTATTTTAATTCCATACAACATCCAATTAATCATTGGTAACAGCCATGGGGGTTGGTGGAATTTGAAATTCAAAGGGTGTCTCAAAACTCTATAAATAGGAGCCTAATGCTCACTTGTAAGACACACCATTTTCTATCCACTAGAGCACTTGGCTAGAAACACCTTGAGGCTTGATTATTCCAGAAAGCATTTCCAAAATCTGTGAAAGATCCCTTAGTGCTTGAGTTAGGGGGAAATAAGTTTTTGGACAAAGGTTTCAAACATTGTTCAAGTTAGTGATCCCCAACACTCTTCACTTTGGCTGTGTGAGTGGGAGTTTATTGTTTTTGTTCTTGTTCTTATTTTCTTCTATTGCTCTTTCTTCTTTTCTTCTTATTCTATTTACTTGTACTTTTGTTTAAAAGTTGTAATCCTTTTATTTCCTTTGTTCAAACACTTCTAGTTTACTTGTATCTTTTTGTAATAGAGTTGTTTCTATCATCTTGCATCTCCTTCTCCATTTATTTGTATTTTTCAGTTATAGAGTTGTAACACTTTATTTAATCAATCCTTGTCTATTGTAATATTTTGCATAAAGTTGTAATATTTTCTTACCATTTCCATTGAGGCAATTTATATTTTCCTAACATTTAAAAGCTTATCCCTTTTTGTTTCAATGGAAGGGGAGACAATCAAGATCATGAACCAAGACCTAGTGAGGTTGGATAGGTTTGATGGATCCAATTTTGCAAGGTGGCAAGACAAGGTGAGGTTTCTTTTAACCACTCTCAAAATCGCCTACATCCTTGAGTCTTCCTTGGCACCTCTAGCTGAGCCATTCGACAAAGACACTCCTAAGGAGGTGGAGAAGAGAAGGAAGAGGGAGGAGGACAATCTTCTTTGTAGGGGTCATATCCTCAATGCCCTATCCGATAAGCTCTATGACCTCTACACCGAGACCAAATCAGCCAAGGAGATATGGGATGCACTTGAGAAAAAGTTTAAGGCGAAATAGGAAGGTACCAAAAAGTTTTTGATATCTCAATACTTCGATTTCAAATTTTTTGGTGATAAACCTATTCTTCCTCAAATTCATGAATTGCAAATTATTGTTAATAAATGAAAGTGTTAAAGATTGAGCTTCCCGAGGCCTTTCAAGTTGGTGCTATAGTGGCTAAATTACCACCAACTTGGAAGAGCTATAGGAAAAGAATCCTTCATAAAAATGAGGATTATTCTTTGGAGGAGATCCAAAAGCATATTCGAATCGAAGAGGAATCGATATGTAGAGATAAACTTGTGGAGGGGTCTAATGGAGAGACTTCCAAAGCAAATGTGGTGTCACAGCCAAAACATCCCAAAAACAAAGGGAAAAAGGGTAACGAGAAACCTTTGGGTCCAAAAACCAACCCAAACAAGTTTAAGGGCGAGAAAGGTCCTTGCTTTGTGTGTGGGAAAAAGGGTCACTATGCTAGAGAGTGTAGACATAGAAAAGACCAATAAGGACCTAAGGTAAACGCAACTCAAGAGGAAAACATAGTTGCTACCCTTAGTGAGGTGAATGCGGTCCAAGGCAAGGTGAAAGGATGGTGGTATGATACATGTGCCACCGTCCATGTCACCTATGACAAATCATTGTTCAAGACCTTTGAAGAGTCAAAAGGCAACCATGAGATACAAATGGGCAATGAGGGCAAATCCAAGGTACTTGGCAAAGGTACTATTGAAGTCTACTTCACCTCCGGCAAGAAAGTTACATTAGTGAATGTACTTTATGTTCCCGAAATGAGTAGAAACTTGGTAAGTGGTGATTTTCTTGGCAAGCCCGGCATTAAAGCCATTTTTGAGTCCGGTAAACTTATACTTACCAAATCAAATGTATTCTTGGGAAAAGGGTACTCTTATGAGGGAATGGTTAAATTGTGCAACAATGATGTAACTTTCAATGCTATTAATAAAAATGTTAATTCTGCCTATATTGTTGAGTATGATTCTTTATTTTTGTGGCATCTTAGACTATCGCATATAGGTTTTTCTACCATGAAAAGAGTAGTAAAATGTGGTATGATTGCATGCAATATTAAAAACTATGGTAAATGTGAAACATGTGTTAAGGCGAAAATGATTAAGAAACCATTTCCTAGTGTAGAAAGATCATCTAATTTACTAAATTTAATTCATAGTGATGTTTGTGAATTAAATGATATTTTAACTAGAGGTGGAAAAATGTATTTTCTTATTTTTATAGATGATTTTAGTGGATATACCTATGTGTTTCTTTTGAAGCATAAAGATGAAACTTTTGATGCTTTTAAATTGTATAAATTAGAAGTTGAAAATCAACTAAATAAAAAGATTAAGGTGCTAAGAAGTGATAGATGAGGAGGGTACTTCTCTAATGAATTCAATACATTTTGTGAAGAAAATAGTATAATTCATGAGTGCACTGCACTTTATACACCACAACACAATGGTGTTGCCGAAAGGAAAAATAGGACTTATCTAGAGATGATAAATTCTATGTTGGTGTTTTCTAAGTTGAACTTTAACTTATGGGGTGAAGCGCTTTTAACCGTTTGTCACATCCTTAATCGAATACCGATGAAGAAAAATGAGATATCTCCATATGAGTTATGGAAAGGAAGAAAACCCAACATAGGGTACTTCAAAGTGTGGGGGTGCTTGCTTATTGCAAGAAAAACGAACCTAATAGAACAAAGTTAGGTTCAAGAGCCATAAAGTGTGCTTTTGTTGGTTATGCCAACAATAGTAAAGCTTATAGGCTATTAGACTTAGAGTCTAATGTTGTGATTGAATCTAGAGAAGTTGAATTTTTTGAGAATATGTTATGTGACAACGATTCTCAAGCTTCAACATCTCTAAAGGAGAATTTGTTATATGAGAACAATTCTCAAGCTTCTACATCCAAAGTTGATTCTCAAGAGGAGAATTCTCAAAAGGATGTAAAGCAACCCTTTGAACTTAGAAGAAGTCAAAGGCTTAAAAATCATAAAAGTCTAGTAGTGGATGAGATAGATTCTCAACGAATTTCATTCTACATGGTAGAAGAAAATATAGAGGAAGTCATTAGGAAAATTCCTATTGTACTTCTCGTTGAGGATGATCCTAAGACTTATAGAAAAGCTATGCAATCAAGAGATGGTGCATTTTGGAAAGAAGCCATCAATGATGAGATGGATTCCATTCTTTCCAATAACACTTGGGAATTGGTAGACCTCCCACCAGGGTCTAAGCCAATTGGGTGTAAGTGGGTATTTAGGAGAAAATACCACACTGACGGCACTATCCAAACCTTTAAAGCTATATTAATAGCTAAAGGGTTTATGCAAAAAGAGGGTATCGATTATTTCGATACCTATGCGCCTGTTGCAAGAACAACTTCTATAAGAATTTTTTTTTGCTTTAGCTTCTATACATAACTTGTATGTTCATCAAATGGATGTCAAAATGGCATTCCCTAATGGTGACCTCAATGAGAAGGTCTATATGGAACAACCCGAAGGGTTTATCCTACCAAAATATGAACATAAAGTTTGTAGACTTGTAAAATCCTTATATGGATTGAAACAAGCTCCTAAGCAATGGCATGAGAAATTTGATCAAGCCATCATGTATAATGGGTTTAGACATAACAATGGAGACAAGTGTCTGTATTCCAAAACTTGTAAGGGATATGTAATCATTGTTTGCTTATATGTGGATGACATGCTTATTCTAAGTAATAGCATGAAAGGGATAGAAGAAACGAAGAGGTTTCTATCATCAACCTTCATGATGAAAGATCTTGGAGAAGTTGATACCATACTCGGTATCAAAGTAAAGAAACATAGTGGGGGTTTTGCGCTAGGGCAAGCCCACTACGTTGAGAAAGTATTGAACAAATTTAACCATCTCAAGGTTAAAGATGCCAATACTCCATTCGATCATAGTGTAAAACTAGAGAAGAATGAAGGAAGAGCGGTGGCTCAATTGGAGTACGCTAGTGCTATAGGGAGTCTAATGTACGCTGCCCAGTGTACTAGACCTGATATTAGGGCTGGCAATTTACGATACGACACGATGAAACGACTCGAAAATGACACGAAATAAATGGGTTTGGGTGACACATTTAATTTTCGTGTCATAATCGTGTCGACACGTTTAACACGTTTATTAAACGTGTCATTTTCGGGTCAACCCGCTTAACCCGAAAATGACACGCTTAAGACACGTTTAAGATTATATAAACATTTTAATTTATTTATATTATGTTAATCGTGTCAATTTCATGTCGTGTCATTACACGTTTAATTGTGTATTAATCGTGTCAGTTTTAGATTTGTGTCAAATGACAAATTTATTAAACGTGTTATCGTGTCGACACGTGTGACCCGCTAAGATAATCGTATCGTGTACGGGTTTGGATTTCTAACACGAATAATAATCGTGTCGTGTACGGGTTTACTCTAATCGTGTCGTGTCATAATCGTGTCGACACGATTATGACACGATAACACGAATTGTCACCCCTACCTGATATAGCCTTTGCGATAAGTAAACTTAGTAGGTTTACAAGTAATCCAAGTGTGGATCACTGGAAGGCAATTGGAAGAGTCCTAGGTTATCTCAAGAAAACCAAAGGACTAAGCCTTCACTACTCCAAATCTCCTTCGATATTAGAAGGATATACAGATGCAAGTTGGATATCCAATCTTGGGGACAACTTGTCCACAACTGGTTGGGTATTTACACTTGGTGGAGGTGCAATTTCTTGGGGTTCCAAGAAACAAACCTGTATATCTCATTCCACTATGGAAGCAGAGTTCATAGCTCTAGCTGCTACCGGCAAAGAGGCCGAATGATTAGGGGATCTGTTGATAGAGATTCCTCTAATCAAAGAGAATGTATCTACTATATCGATACATTGTGATAGCCAAGCGACATTGGCTAGAGCATACAGCGGAGTGTATAATGGGAAGTCTAGACACAATAGTCTAAGACATGGATATGTAAGAGAATTGATTCAAAGAGGAGTCATCTCAATATCATATGTGAGAACAAGTGAAAATCTTGCGGATCCTTTCACTAAGCCACTAACGAGGGATTTAGTGGCCGCATCATCTCGAGGTATGGGACTTAAACTTCCTAAAGAGATTCACGATTGATGGTAACCTATCTTAACACTAGTTATTCAACCAGTGTTAGGTTCAATAGGTAATAACAAGTCAATCAAGTGAATATTAGTTGTACTCAAAACAAGTCCCGTCTGAGATATTGAGTACTTGTGTGTTACCAAGTGGAGGGTTAAAACCGAAAGGTTTTTTAATAGAATTCAGCCATGTAAAGACAAGTATTTTTGGTAACAAAATACTGTAAGAATTCTACCTATATGGACCTAGGGGTGGTGCCGCCTCTCATGAGAATTGGGAGTATTCTCAAGAACGTCCATGAATGGAAAGTGCACATGGCCATTAACGATGCAAAGCGAGACATAGAGGTCTCAAGTGAACATTGCAAAGGTGTGTGTATTATCACCGATTTGTCATCATGAAAAGATGGGTCAATGCCTAGCGCAACCCAATTTTTGACAAATTTTGTGATAATTACACTATAGTAAAGTTCAAGTTGAAAAACACTTTACTTTATGCATCAATGCAATGACTCCTATAAGAGAGAGTTCTTATTTAATCAAGTGGGGGATATGTTATATTTTTAAATATAATGATTGATTAAATAAGTGTTACAATAGATGACTATTTAATCTAGTGGGGGAATGTTATATTATTTTATAATATAATGTTTTAGATTAAATAAATGTGACATACAGTGTCACATATTGTAACATATAATAGAGAGTTACATTATTTGGATATATGTGAAATATCCAAACATGTAACATATTTGGTGTTACAAATTCATCACAAATTTGTAACTCCTAAAATATCACCCATTATTGTGTAGATTTGTTGTTACACAATTTTGAGATGAATTTCTTAAAGCCATATGAGAAATGGCTGATAGAGATGTGATTTTAACTCCCATATTGTGTATGGAAATTACAAAATCAAGTGGGAATAAATTGGAACATTTTGGAAAAAACTGAAAAAATAGGTGCTGGAACTGATTGAGGGCCGCGGCGCTAGCTACCAGGCGCCGCGGCCCTAGTGCTTGACAGCCTGTAACGCCCTGGATAGCCAAGACAGTTACACTGTGTACTTATAAAGGTGCAAGACCCGCTAATCATGTCACCATTTTAAAAACGTGTCACTAAACATGTAAGAGCTAGGGTTAAAAAGGTTTTGGTCTCAAGAGACTCATTTCATATGTTTAAACTATTAAAAATACGGGATCCCATAAAAAATGGAGTTAAAATAAGTTTACAGACTCCCAATAGTACATGAGTATTCACTAGCCATACTAAGGCAAAACAGACAGTCAATAAGTCCCACGTCCTTGCCTAATCCTTAACCGTGGCGGCCAAGCACCTGGCTATGTACATTCTGCTCGTTGAGCTCTCCAATCAAGGCTGATCTAACTTTCCCTTGCATTTACCTGCACCACATAGTTGTAACGCCCCAACTCCAGGGACCGCTACAGTGCACATTGCAAACAGTGCTAAACTCGTTAATCGAGTCATTTGGCCATAAACGTGTAACTAAGCATGATTAGCGGTTTAGGGGTTAAAAGCTTTGGTTAAGGTATAACGTTTCACTAGAACGTTTAATATATACATTGGGATCCCAAAATATGATTTCAGAGTTTATTACAAGAAAGTGTTTACAACAGGCCGTTCTAAGCGGCAAAACAGGATTCAGCCCTAGTTCCACTTTCAAACCTCGCCCAAGTATTGGTCGAGCAGCTGCATATGTACACATCATCACCTAAGCTCTCCAACTCAAGGATGGTCCAGCTTCCTTTTGCCTTTACCTGCACCACAAAGCACCCGTGAGCCAAAGCCCAGCAAAAAAACTCATATGCTCATAAACAGTCATATCATGATATCAAGTCATATCTGGCATGCCTAGCACTCATAGCTCTATTTTGCATGCAAATGAATTCAAGCAGATGCTGGGGTATCCAGGACAAGAAGTCCTGGCCTTCTGATTGGAGGACTATCAAGTCAAACCTAATCAGATGAGTGTCGCAACACTTGAGGTTCTGGTAAGCCATACTGAGTGACCGACAAGCGAGTCACTAATTCAAGTGGAAGGGTGGCTGTTGGGTAAGCCTCTAACCTTCAACAGGTTCTGGTAAACCATGTTGAGTGACTGACAAGCAAGTCACTAATTCAAATGGAAGGCTGGCTGTTGGGTAAGCCTCCAACCTTCAACAGGTTCTGGTAAACCATGCTGAGTGACCAACAAGCAAGTCACTGGGGCCTCAGTGCCCAAGCCATGCATATGATGATCAAAATGATCATGCAGAGCTCGTGGCTCTGATCAAATAAGTGAATATCACTTGAGGTTCTGGTAAACCATACTCAGTGACTGACAACCAGGTCACTAGGGGCCCAATGCCCATTTCCTGCAATGGCTCTACATGACTAGCCTTTGGCTAGATAAATGCTTGTTTATATTCATCAAACTTGAGGTCGGTTATGCATTAATGCTCTTTGAGTCATTCAATGCAGAGGGTTGATTAGGTCCAATCAACATAGCTTGCACTACACACTAGGGTTGTTATGACTAGTGAGTTAGCACAATGTGACCAGTGCCCAGTACCACTGCCGAACCTGACTAGTGAGTCACGGCTTCACAGTTGATACTAACACCTTTGCCAATTCTGACTAGTGAGTCAGCCCTGTGTGACCAATGCCCAGTACCACTGCCGAACCTGACTAATGAGTCACAGCTTCACAGTTGGTACTAGCACCTTTGCCAAATCTGACTAATTAGTCAGTACCATGCACAGGTAAGCAATGCTATCAATGTGTATCATATGCCACTTATCCAAGAATAGGGCATTCAACATGCTTACTAAACAGTTGCTAGCATAATTATGATCATGCACAAACTCAGAGACTCAAGCTTTGGCCAATCTCATATTCATCATTCATGGCATGCCCTAATCACATGTTTCCCGTGCATCACATA
Source organism: Humulus lupulus (assembly GCF_963169125.1). Taxonomy (NCBI): domain Eukaryota; kingdom Viridiplantae; phylum Streptophyta; class Magnoliopsida; order Rosales; family Cannabaceae; genus Humulus; species Humulus lupulus. Next base: position 43,594,120 of record NC_084800.1, on the reverse strand, counting down.
CATCACACTTAATCATCCAGCATGCCTCAGTGATAATCATATGCAAATGGGCAAGATTGCCAAGCATTCATTATGCTATCAATGTTTACATTTAAACATCCAACATGCATCAATCATAGCCATGCATGTCACACATGGGGTGCAGTTTTCTTACCTTGGGTTCGAGCGAGAATTAATAAAAGAAATGACCTTTGAGAACGATCAGCTTTAGTCCTTTAGCGGTCACCTAGTCATAACTAAACATATAGGATACCATTAATAAAAATGACCAACATAGGTTCCCAAACCAATATCTAGCCTCCGGGACATCAATCCCCACTTAACCGGGTACTAGGATCAACCCCGAGGCCTTAAGCTAGCATCACCATGCCAAAAACCTATTTTTGGCCAAATCTGCCTTGATGGGCCGCGGCTCACCATAGCCATGCCGCGGCTCATCCCCCTGACAGAGGCATAATTGCCTCAGAAACCACTTTAGGCCGCGGCACACAAAAGCCAGGCCACGGCTCATTACCCTGATTAGCCCAAAAACCAACAACGCACCAGCAAACTCCCCTGCGTTTTTCCTCTCAAACCAGCCCTTCAAAACAACTCAAAACCTCTTCCAAACACTCATTTAAACCCCCAAACATCACCCATAACTCCCCCCATCAAAACCCAAGTTTCCAAACTCAAGAACTTCCATTAGTTCACAACTAACACATCAAAATCCTCAACTGAAAACTTAATAGAAAAACAGAGTATTCCATAAAACTCATGGCTGGAACTTACCTCAAACTTGATTTTGAATCCCCTTCCATGGCTGATTCAAGTTCCTAAGCTCCCACCTTTAATCTCCTAGCTTAACTCCTCAATTTGGCCTCTCAAAATTCAAAGGGAAGTGAAGGGAGGAACATGTACGGGAGAGAAGAAAAAGGGATGAGGATGGCTCTGTTTCTGTTCTGTTTCCACAGCTTTCTAAACCCCAAAGCTGATATAAATCCTTAAGGTCAAAAGACCATAATGCCCCTAGGCCAATTTAAAAGCTTCTAAACACTCCCAAGGGTAAATTCGTCATTTCCAACCTATACCGTTAATTATAATTAACGCTCTCCAATTCCCGCTATTCTCAACATTCTCAAATGCCAATAAATCACATCCCATTACCCTTTAATTCCCGGTAATGCTCTAATCATCAAAATGACCCCGAGACTCACCCCGAGCCCCGAACTAAATCCCGTTATGAGTAGACCGAAAACTTGCATTCCCATGATCGTCTCATGTCGAATGGCTCGAACCAATCCACATATAATGTGGTAAAATTATAATTCACCCATATGCATAAAATTACACAATCACGCCCCCAGTGGCCAAATTACCAAAATGCCCTTGCAATTAAAATATGAACCCATATGCATGCATTCACCATCATATAATAATATAATTCACATGAACATGCGTATAATCATTAAATATCATAATAAATCAATTATGGCCATCTCGGCCTCTTAATCAAGGTCCTAAACCTTATTAGGAAATTTGAGGCATTACAATAGTACCCGTGAGCCAAGGCCCAGCAAGAAAACATCTTATACAACTCAAACAATGATAACAGACAAATAACTCATTAAGCATGTATTCCCATCAGATAATCCACAACAGATGTTCAACACATACATTCAGATTCAGGATATAATCTATCACGTATTACACTCATATCACATAATATTCAGGGCCGACGACTTAGGCCGCACCCTCTGTTTAACCCACTGACTCCGGCCCGCTTAAACCGAGCTCAGTGCATAATAAGCTGTCCTCGGCTACCAGTGGTTGAGCCGCGCCCTGTGCGCTAGTGAAACCCTTGGCACCCTTAGGCCGTTGGTTCACTAAATGGCTTGCATGGCATAATACCATCTTTTCAAGCGTTTACAATAGGGAGCCCTTAGTCCCGTCACATATATTCAACCAGGTGTAGTTTTCTTACCTTTAGTCTGTACGGTTATTGATTACGAGCCATGCCCCTCAAGCATAATCTGTTCCCGAGCCTAAGCCTTTATCACCTAGTCACAACTAAAGTATAAGGTTCCATTAATACTCGAATATAGGTTTCTAGTTATAAAACTAACTCCCGGGAATCCGAATTCCACCAAGCACGATGGTGAAACCAATCCCGAGCATACTAGACCACTTTCTCGTGCCTAAAACTCTCAAAAACTCATGTGTGCAACTAAGGGCTGCGGCCCTTGAGGCTTAGCCGCGGACCTAGCCTCAAAACAGAACCAAGCCCATCCTGAACAAGACACGCGCCGCGGCCCTTGCCTTGGGCGCCGCAGCGCCCTCCCATGGCCGAGCCTCCTTGGCCCTTTTTCATCCTAGGGCCGCAGCGCTCTAGAACAGAGCCGCGACCCTTCCCTTCATGCCCAGAAAACCCATCATTTCTAAGCTTGAAACTTCACCTTAAACCATCCCAAAGCTCCCCAACTCATAACCAATTAATCCCAACTCCTTTGGCATGGCTTAAACAACATAATTCCACATAAAACACAGGTCTAACATACACTAATCTTCTCTTTTCAATTTCTGAAACTCAAGAGCTATAAACACTCAAACCAGCCATTCAAATCCAATTTAAAACCCCTAAATCATGAGTTGAAGCTTACATCTTCTGTTGAACTACTTCACCAAGCCAAAGCCAAGTTAAGTCCCCAAGTTTCCTCCTCAATTCTGCCTTAAGACATCAAAACCATGTTTGCTTCAACACTTAACCAAAACCCAGAATTCTAACCACAGAGAAGAAGATTAAAAGCTTACCTTAACCCTGTTTTAGTTCTTGATTTACTCCTGAGCTAAGCCTCCAAATCACCCCCCTTCAATCCTCTAAGCTCCACCTGAATTCTAGCAAATTCTCTTTAAGTTTCTGTGTTTCTTCCCCTTATTTTCCTTGAGAGAGAATAGAGAGATAAGGCTGAGAAAATAAGGTCGGTTTATGTTTTCTAAAGGCTTCCTTATGTCTAACTTACTTGTTAAGTTAATCCCGAGGCTCGAGGTGCCGGAACCATCCCCGAGGCCAAAACGGTAAAATCCCCCAATATTCCTACCTAGACATCCTAACCTCAAATATATCTCCATATATTTATTTTCATGACCCGATAGTCCAATTCACTACCCGATACCTAAAATACCCCTGACTTGCCCAAATTCATATCTTAAATCCCGTTGTGACTTTTCCCGCTATCTGACCCTAGGATCGTCTCGAGTCGCGCTCTACGAACCTGCCCACATAATAATGTGGTTATCACATATATCACATATTTATTCCATATTATCACATAATATCATCAACCATCATATAATCAACATTAATCATATATTCACATATTTAAGTCAACAATATCCACTCTAATCCCATTTATGCCCTCCCGGCACGCTAATCAAGGCCCTTAAGCCTTATTAGCAAATTTGGGTCGTTACACAGCCTCTTCCAACTTTGGTTTTTATCCAATTTTGAACGTTTTCAAAAGCCAAGTAACTCCCAAATCTCTATTTTAATTCCATAAAACATCCAATTAATCATTGGTAACAACCATGGGGGTTGTTGGAATTTGAAATTCAAAGGGTGTCTCAAAACTCTATAAATAGGAGCCTAATGCTCACTTGTAAGACACACCATTTTCTATCCACTAGGGCACTTGGCTAGAAACACCTTGAGGCTTGATTATTCCAGAAAGCATTTCCAAAATCTGTGAAAGATCCCTTAGTGCTTGAGTTAGGGGGAAATAAGCTTTTGGACAAAGGTTTCAAACCTTGTTCAAGTTGGTGATCCCCAACACTCTTCACTTTGGTTGTGTGAGTGAGAGTTTATTGTTTTTGTTCTTGTTCTTATTTTCTTCTATTGCTCTTTCTTCTTTTCTTCTTATTCTATTTACTTGTACTTTTGTTTAAAAGTTGTAATCCTTTTATTTCCTTTGTTCAAACACTTCTAGTTTACTTGTATCTTTTTGTAATAGAGTTGTACTTTCTATTTCTATCATCTTGCATCTCCTTCTCCTTTTATTTGTCTTTTTCAGTTATAGAGTTGTAACACTTTATTTAATCAATCCTTGTCTATTATAATATTTTGCATAGAGTTGTAATATTTTCTTACCATTTCCATTGAGGCAATTTATATTTTCCTAACACAAATTATCCCTCGACTCGCTTCGAGTCGGAATCTCAACCTTGTTGTGACTTTCTGGCTAACTGCTCCCTAGAACTGTCTCGGATCGTGTTGCACAAACATATCACATTTATATAGCATTTATCACATTTATACCCCTAATATCCAGACGGGGCCCACATGATATATTTACTCAACTAAACATGCATCATTATCATATATTCACATAAAGTCACATATTTAACATATTAAATCACTTATTGCCCTCCAGGCACACTAATCAAGGCCCTAAGCCCTATTAGCAAATTCGGGTCGTTACAACTATCCCCTCCTTACAGAAATTTCATCCTCGAAATTGCCTAAACAGCTCGAGATACCGCTCCCTCATCTCTGACTCAAGTTCCCACGTTGCCTCCTCAACCTTGTTGTTTCTCCACAACACTTTCACCAAGGCGATGGTCTTGCTCCGCAAGACTTTATCTTTTCGGTCAAGAATCTGAACCGGCTTCTCTTCATAGGACAAATCCTGATCAAGCTCCAGATTCTCATAACTTAGAACATGCGTCAAATCTGACACGTATTTCCGGAGCATGGATACATGGAAAACATTATTAACCCCTGATAAAGCTGGAGGCATCGCTAGTTTGTAAGCTACCTCTCCAACCCATTCCAGAATCTCGAAGGGGCCAACAAATCTAGGGCTCAACTTGCCCCGAACACCAAACCGTTTCACACCCCTCATGGGTGAAACCCTAAGGAACACATGGTCACCAACTTGAAATTCCACGCCCCTGCGTTTCAGGTCTGAATAGCTCTTCTGACGACTCTGGGAGGCGAGCATTCGCGCTCTAATCTTCTCAATCGCCTCATTGGTCCTCTGAACCATCTCTGGACCCATATATCTCCTCTCACCTGTCTCATCCCAATGAACAGGTGATCTACACTTTCTTCCATAAAGCATCTCGTACGAAGCCACTCCGATGGTCGCCTGATAACTGTTGTTGTACGAGAACTCGATCAAAGGGAGATACTTACTCCACGATCCCCCAAAGTCCAACACACAGGCTCGCAGCATGTCCTCCAATATCTGAATCGTCCTCTCAGACTGTCCATCCGTCTGAGGATGATAAGTGGTACTAAACCGTAACCGCGTGCCCATAGCTTTCTGCAGACTCTCCCAAAACTTGGAAGTGAAAGTAGGGTCTTTGTCGGATATTATTGACCTCGAAGCTCCATGGAGTCGAACAATCTCCTTCCCATACAACTCAGCATACTGCTCCACAGTATAAGTTGTCCTAACAGGCAAAAAGTGGGCGGACTTGGTATACCTATCCACAATCACCCACACCGAGTCATGCTTTCCCACGGTCCTTGAAAAACCAACCACAAAGTCCATGGTGATATTTTCCCACTTCCATTCTGGAATCCCTAGAGGCCGCAACAACCCCGCTGGCCACTGATGCTTAGCCTTAACCTGCTGACAAGTTAAGCACTTGGCCACATAATCCACCACATCCCTCTTCATGCCCGACCACCAATACAGAGCTAGCTCTGGGACGTCGAATTCTACTAAACCGGGTAGTATAATCGATCTCAAGCCCTTAGGTTTAAGTTCCTGTCACTAAAAACCCAAGTTGGCCAAGACTCCATATGCGCATCACGGCGCCCACTTATGGGTCGCAGCGCACCTCCAATCCAAGGCCTCCCCCTGTCTCTGCCCAGGGACACGCAACCTGACTTGACCCTGAAGTTCGCGGCGCGCCTACTCTAAACAGATCCCCTGCGCCCTGGGTTCACACGGGTCGCAACGCGAACTTATGAACCCAAATTTTCCCTTGTTTTCCTTAGCCAAACAATTCCCAAAACCAAAATTCAACCCCCCCCCCCACACACACACACAAACATTATCAACACATTACTAGCATCATAACCCAACCTTAAGTTCAATCAAAACCTTCACAAAACTCCAATTCAATACCTTGAGCCATAAAGCTCAAGAACACCATAAAACCAAAACATAATTCAATTAAAACAGGAATTGAGGCTTACCTCAACTATGATTATGTCCTCCTACCTGGAACTAATCAAACCCCAAAGTCAAGCCTTCAATCCAAGCTTTAGAATCCACTAGTTTTTCCTCAAAAACCAAACCAATCTAGAGAGAGAGTGAGAGTTGATACTTGAGGCTTGAAACCTCTAGAGGTTACCTTCCCAGCTATCTAAGTCCCCTCTTTGACCTAAAAAGACCAAAATACCCCTTTATCTAAGCCTTGCCCTATTAAGCCCTCAAGGGTAAATTAGTCTTTTGCCTCATATCCCGTTAATCATAATTAACGCCTCATAATTCTCGTCACTTCTCATATCCTCAAATAATTACCAAATAATTCCCTATTACCCGATCAATCTCGGTAATGTACTAAATTACCAAATTACTCATAGGCTCACCCTGAGCCCAGTATTTGACCCCGTTATGACTAAACCGCTAACTTGCTCCCTAGGTTCGCCTCGTGTCGAATAACTCAAAAATATCCACATAATAATGTGGTCTCAATCCATATACACACAAATATACAAATATGCCATCAATTGGCCAAAATTACTAAAATGCCCTTTTAATAAGAAACATGCCCACATGCATGCCACTCCAGTCATATAATAATATAACTAACAACATATAATCATGGATATCATCACATAATAATGCATTAAAATCACTTATTGCCCTCCTGACCCCCTAATCCAGCACTAAGCCTTATTAGGAAAATTGGGACGTTACACCTGCCGTCCCTAAACCCAACTCAGGGCCTCCTTCATCCCAATTGCTTCGGCCACCTCAGGTTGAATTTGAACCTGTTTACACACTACTTTTGCTTCCACCAATCTCCCATCTGCTCCTCTTGCAACCAAGTTGTAGCTGAATCTCATAGGATCCATGAAAAGGGTTGCATTAGCGTTGACCTTGATAATGTTCTCATGAGGCTTAACTCAATGCTCATTCTCATCCCCAGGAAGCAAAGACTCCATAGAGACATCAAAATTTCTATCCTGAGCATTAGTCCATTATTCAAGACAAATTAAAGCTGATGTAACCAAAGCAAATGCGGTTACTCCTTTTTTATTCCAAACCAAATTGTTTCTCGCCCCCCAAAGAGCCCAGCAGCCAGTTGCTATCTTCCTCACTCTATCGTGATCAAATCTTTGAAGACTGGCTTCAAACCAGACATCAAACACCTCAAAATCACCTACATTCACATCCAATGTCAAGATGCCCCAAACTTCTTGGGCAAAAGAGTAGCTAACTAGGTGATTAGTGGTGAAAAATGCATATTTATTGATCTTACATGTCAAAATAAATTAAGTTTTAATTATTATTTTCATGAATTTTATATGATATATTTTTAAATTTAAAATATTTTATTTTAATTTAATTTGTGTTATTTAGTAGGAAATTAAATAAGATGAACAATTGGCCTTATCTCTCTCCCTGCATGAGTCACCATGTATCTAACAGACATCACACAACTCATCACCAAATTCACCCATCTTTTATCAAAGCTCATTCTTTCCATCACTGCTCGAAGATACCTCCACTTTACTCTGTCATAGGTTTTTCTCATGTCCAACTTGATCGTCATATACCCTTATTTCCCTTGTCTTTTTCTCTTCAAATGGTGCATACTTCAAAAGAGACCATAATGTTATCTGAAATGAGTCTCCCTGGAATGAACACACTTTGTGTATCTGAAATAATGTGAGATAAGACTGTCTTCAACCTATTAGCCAACACCTTGGATGCTATCTTGTAATGAACGTTATAGAGTGATATATGGCGCAAGTCTCCCATAATGACAGGTAGCTTCTTTTTTCGAAATCAGCACAATATTGGTTTCATTCAATTTCTCACGAAACAAGTCCGATAAAAATAACTACCTAACTGTCTTCACTACATCAGAACCCACTATATCCCAACACTTCTGATGGAACCCCGAACTCATCCCGTCAAGATCTGAAGACTTGTCTAGATTCATCTGAATCAGAGCTTCTTTAACCTCACTATCTTCCATTGGCCGCAACAACTCTTCATTTTGAGCCAAGGTTATAGAAGGACTAATCCCAGCCACTACCTTTTCCCAATTTACTTCAGATGCCGAAAATAAATCAGAGAAATAATCAACCATAACCTGTTGTAACCCACTATCCCAATCCACCTTATCGCCATCAACATTATTCAAGCTCACTATTTGATTACTCTTCTTCCTAGCACTAGCAGCAGCATGAAAAAATTTACTCTTTTGATCCCTTGCTGTAATGCCCCGAATTCTCCGATGTGGTTTAGTGGCGGTTTAGTAGGCCGGGAGGGCCATAACTGTTTAATTACGCCATTAAATGAATATATGCATGTTTATGTGAATTATATTATAATATGATGTTATATGCATGCAAGTGACTCCACATTTGAAATATTATGATGTTTTGATAATTTGGCCCATTGAGGGTAAATTTGTGTGTTTTGGTGCATAATGTGATTTGTGAATAAGATTCCATTATTATGGAGATATATTCGAGCTATTCAGCATGAGACAGTCCTATTTAGTGGATTAGCGGTTTTGTCATAACGGGGTCAATTATTGGGTAATAAGAATGTTTATTTGATGATAAATTGGGAGTATTTGAGATTAGGATGGAATTCTGGAAGTTTTGACTATAATGCCCCCGGGAGTGTTTTTGGGACCCCAAGCACTAGGTTTTATTTGAGGTTAATTAAGCTTGAAGTAGCTTATCAGATAGAACGTACGTTAGAAAACCTCTCGCTCTTCCCCGTTAGCTCATTTTCACCATTTGAAGCGTTTTCGAAGATATCTTGAGTTCTAGGAGTTGGAATCAGGCGAGGATCGAGGCATAGCGATCCTAGGGAAGATTGGAAGCTTATTGACCGAAGGATTTGACGAGAAACAACCCAATAGAAGGTAATATAAGTTTAAAGTTTTGAGTTTTTAGAGTTTCTAAGCTTATAATTGGCTTTTGTGAATTGTTAAGTTTTTGGTTTGATTGAACCTTGGGTTTTGATGGTTTTGGAACATTGGGAAGCTTGGGAACTTTGGTTTGATGATTTGGTAATGTTTAGGCATGATTTTGGAGGCTTTGGGATGTTGGAGAATGAGTTTGGGCATGTTCTGGGTTGGGCACCGCGACCCTTGCTTGAAGAAGCAGGTGGGGAAAGTTGCGCCTGCTGGGTGCCGCGGCCCTTGATGATGGGCGCTGCAACCCTTGTTTCAGAGGTGGCTGGGGGCTGCGGCCCTTGATGCTAGGGCCGCAGCCCTTGAGCAAGGTTGAGCCCGTTTGAGTGTTTTGGCCCCGGGAACATGGTTTTAGGCCTTGGGATCACTCCTACTACCTGGATTAGTGAGGATTGATGTCTCAGTGGCTAGATCTTGGCTTGGGAACCTTTGATTATCATTTTATTGATGGTATCCTATAATGTGTTATGATTAGGTGACCGTTAAAGGACTAAAAGCTAGACCGTTCTCAAGGGTTGTTCTTCTATTCATTCTAGCTCGAATCCGAGGTAAGAAAACTGCACCCCGTATGTGATATGCATGATTATTCTTGAGGCACGTTGATTATGTAAATGTGGACATGGATTGGTTATTAAATGTTTAGCGAATCTTGCTCGCTTACGCATGGTATTGACTCATTAGTCAGAAGTGGCAAAGGTATCAGTAGTAACTGTGAAGCTGTGACTCATTAGTCAGGTTAGGCAGTGGTACTGGGCACTGGTCACATGGTGCTGACTCATAAGTCAGGACGGCCTTAGCGTGTTCAACGCAAGCCAATAAAGATTAGATCTAATAAATTTCTGCATTGGATGACTCAAAGAGCATTAATGCCTGATCGACCTTAAGTTCGATGAATACTATAAGCGCTTGTGTGGCTTACCTAGCAGCCACTCTTCTGAAGGCTAGTGGCTTACCTAGCAGCCACTCTTTTGTTTAAAGTTAGAGGCTTACCTATCAGTCTCTTGTCTGTTTAAGGCTAGTGGCTTACCTAGCAGCCACTCTTTTGTTTAAAGTTAGAGGCTTAACTATCAGTCTCTTGTCAGTTTAAGGCTAGTGGCTTACCTAGCAGCCACTCTTCTGTTTAAAGTTAGAGACTTACCTATCAGTCTCTTGTCAGTTTAAAGCTAGTGACTTGCTTGTCAGCCACCCACTATGGTTTTTCTAGAACCTCAAGTGATATTCACTTATCTGTTTAAGAGCTATAAGCTCTCTGTGATTATAATGATAATCATTTGATAATTTTTACATATAATATTGTGTTTTCTTGCTGGGCTTTGGCTCATGGGTGTTATGTGGTGCAGGTAAAGGGAAAGAAAAGCTCACGCAGCCTTGAGTGGAGAGCTTAGGTGGTGATGTGTACATATGCGGCCGCTTGACCACCACGGCCAATGAGTTCTTAGAGGAACTAGGGGGTTTACCCTATTTTTGCCGCTTAGGTCGGCGGGTTTGTAATTTTGAAACAGTAATGATCTTTTTGAGTTGTAAATAACTTGTAAATGTTCTTGTGGGCCCATGAACAGTTTTATGTATTAAATAAAACATATCCTTTCCTCTTTGTTGTTTTTCACCTTAGCCTGTTAATCACACTTAGAACACGTTTTTAACCAAAGGACTCGGGTAGCGGGTCAAATTTCCGGTTCACCGTAACGGTTCTGGGGTAACCAGGGTGTTACACTTGCCTTCAACCAAAACTGCTTAGATCTTTGCCTCCAGAAAACCTCTTGTTGAGACAACACTTTAAAAAGCTTTTTTTCTTCCTCTTTGTACCTTTCAATGGAGGCTAAGTCTCTCGTTCCCTTCAACCGCTTAATAATATTCTTGCTACGATTTATTATTTTCTTAAAACTGCATGTAAACTCCTTGCCCCGTACCATAAGCCGAGAACTACAATGGCTAAGCTTTCCATGGATATCTCTGTCTTGACAATACTCCCAGCTTTTTTTGATCAGCTCATAGCATATAGGTTTCTTAAGCCAAGAATTTTCAAATCTAAATTTCTTGTATTCTCAAAAGGCATATGCACAGGCTCCAATAACAAAGGGAAATGATCAGACGATGATACTTCAACATTAAAAAGTTTTGCATAGAGAAAATAATCAATCCAGATCCGAGACACTAAGGCTCGGTCTAGTCTTACCTCCACCCATGCCTCTGTACCACGCCCTTTCTCCCAAGTAAAAGGCTATCCCACCAGCTCCATATATATCAACCCGCAATCACCAATGACCTCCTGGAACCCTTCGATCAACCAAGGGGTAATTTTTTCCACCTCGTTTGTCTTCATGCCCCAAAACATTATTCATGTCTCCGATGATGCACCACGACAGGGACGACTCCTCAAACAACTTGTGGATCAAGTCCCAAGTGTTCTTCCTAAGAGCTCGATTTGGTTCTCCGCACATCCCAGTCAACTGATAGTCTAAGTGCCCATCTAAATGAACAACAACATCAATATGATTATTACAATAACTTAATAATGTAACCTCCTCTTTCTCCTTCCACAGCAAAGCAAAGCCACCATTTCTCCCCTGAAAGTGGACCGAAAAAGAGCCCTCAAAGCCCAACTGTCTTCTCACTCGGTCCACCTTCTCTTTCTTACACAAAATCTCACATAAGAATACAAACTTGGGCCTCTTTTGGATAAAAACATCCTTACAGAATTGGACAGCCCTGGGTTCCCAAGCCCATGACAATTCCATCTCATAATGCTTGGTGAGCCCATTCTCCTGAGCCCGCCCCATTTAAGTTTTTTGAAAGCCCACCCTTGTATTGATCCATATCCACTTCTACAGTACTCGGCCCATCCCTTTCACTTCCTCTAGCATTCTTCTTCTTTTAGCATCTAAAATAGTCAACATACCCTTATTCAAATTCACTTATTTTCCCGCTACTTCTCCTCCGGTTAAGGCAGTTGACTTCTTCATAATATTGCCCTCCAAATTAGGACCTGAATCCATGCCATTATCCCCCCCCCCTCCCCAAACCAAAAGAATTTCCTCTTTGTATTAACTGCCTACTTTCCATAACTAGTTCCCGCCTTCTCTCCTCCTCCCATCCACCATGAACGCTGCTCTGTTGCACAACCACCTAGACCCAACAACACATGGTTTGTTCGACGTGATGCCTATCTCATCCACACTCCGTAAGGCTTCTCGATTTGTTCCAATGGTTCATCAAATTGTCTCTCACATAATTTTTCTAAGTGTCCTATCACTCCACAAATGAAACAAAATGTCAGAGCTCGTTCATATTTGAAAGTTACCCAAAACTAGTCACTATCACGCTTCCTCTTCAGTGGTGCCCCTATGTTTATGGACACCCGAACCCTAACGTACTCCCTCCAAACTCTTGTAAAGTTGTTTAGATCCAACTTAATAAACTCCCTAATATAATTCCCTACATCCTTTGCCACCCTCTTAGATATAAAGCCAGGTCTCAAGGCATGTATTTGAATCCAAATATCCAACTTGTTTAGCTTCATAAGACGTGGATTCTCCCCAGGTTTCATCCTCAAACACTACAAGAAAGTCTAAAATTAGAGGCGGATTTAGTCCGCCGGTAATATATGGGTTATTAGCGGCAGACTACTAGGTCCGCTGCTAATAATGTGGAAATTAATAAAAAAAAATTATTTTTTTTATTAGTGGCGGACTTACCAATTATTAGCGGCGGGTAGTCCGCTGTTAATACAATGCCCGGGAAACGAAAAGGTATTAAGTTTTAAAATTATTAGCGGCGGGTATTTTCCCTTAGTAGAGGCGGACTATCCGCCGCTAATACTATTGGCGATGGGTAAATATCCATCGGTAATAAGACTATTGTTATCCAAAAAATTGGAATTGATGACGTGGCAAGTAATCCCTAGACACGTGGCTGACGCCTGGAAGGGCTCTGCTAGTGTATCGACCAGAAGACGTATTAGAAGCAGTAAGCGGCCCAGTCTTACCTGCGACCAGTCTGGTCGATGGTTCCGCATGCAATGTAATATTACTGTAAAGATCTTTGTAGATCCCGAATTTAACTCACATAATCTCCTGAATATCCGATTATTTAGGAGAGAATATCGACAACTAAATCATGTAATCCCCCTTGAGCCTATAAATAGTAAAAGATAGCTCAAGGGAGGGGACTTTTTTTTTTGGCTTTTGAATTATTAGAGACTAGAGTAATTCTCCTTGGAATATTGTATTGTTCTTCAGAGGTTAGTGAAACTCATTGAACCCTTGTTCTTTGATCACTCCTTTGATTCTTATATCAATAACAGTCTAAGTGGACGTAGGTCATTACCAGATCCTGGGGCCGAACCACTATATAATATCGTGTTCTTATTCTTTTCTCCATTTGATTCTTGCCAACATATTCATTCACATCAAGCATATTCTGACTCCGTGTCGGTTGACCAAAATCTGGGTCAACATTATGGTGCTTTCATTGAGAGCTTAATTTATCATTGTTGAGAAAACCAATGGCGAAAACTGCAAGGAAAGCTGGACAGGCGGCCGCTGCTGCGCCATCAAACCCACCTCCTCCTCCCCCTGCAAGCGTGGCGGAGGATGAGCCACATCTGGACTTTGAGGAGGAAGAGATGGATGATGCAACACTGAAGAGTACCCTGGGAGCGTTGCAGGAAGAGCTGGCTAATCTGAAAGCCAGTCAAGAGACTGCTGCCGAAGTTGTGGCGCAGCAGCAAGAGATTGAATGACAGCGCGTGGAATTAAGCGAAAGGCAGGCGGAGATGGACCGCCGCCAGAGCGAAGCCATGGCAGCCCTCGAGGCAGCCTTGCAACTGGCTAGGAATCAGGCCGCACCTGTCTCGTAGCCTGACCAACCTGTCAATGGGCCACCCCAGAGGGGTCCCAATCCTAGCCCACCAATCCAGCCCTCGAGTCCACAAAGGCCCGAGCAGCCTCAGGTGCCCCATGACGATGTCTCGATGGACCCTGAGGCACAGCCTCCATCCCAGGCTGGTTGCGGTTATCCCCTGCAACAGAGGCAGAATAGGGTCGAGCATCAGCCTCGTAGTCCTAGACGCCGTAGGGGCGATGAGCCAAACCTACCGAACAGGGGTCAGTATCCCCCTGGTAACAGGAGGGACTCAGAGTTAGGCTCTGCGGTCCGGGGTCCCCCACGGCATGATAATGCACGGGGACACCACGACCAGCGCAGACCGCCCTCTAATGCTCAGGACATTTCAGCCAGGGATGGAAATCGAGGGAACAGTCGATCCCACCAAAGCCAATCGAGGTTCAGAGATGGCCATGGGTATAATGAGGCCGACTCAGGCAAGGGAAATGCTGGTAGGAGGAATGAAGAAAGAGGTAGAGGCGGGAGCCAGGTACCTCAAGATGACCAACCCAATAGACGGGATGCTGGGGGGCTGCCCAGGCAAAATAATGTCTTCAACCGGCTCGGAGGTAGCGAGCAGCGGAGAAAAGACGAGGATTTGAGAGACATACTAAACGATCACTGCGAGCGGTATGGCGAGAACGCCCCCCCAGCAACAGAGGCTACAACGATTCATGCCGCTGTACAGGCCCATATAGATGCCCTCAACCAGGCAATGCAACAGCTGGTCGGGGGAAGGACATCTTATATCGACCACGATAGGAGGAAAGGCACTCATTTCGTACAGAGGATAGCTAATGCAGAAACTCCAAGCAAGTTCAAAATGCCTACGCTTCCAAACTTTGACGGGTACGGAGACCCGGTATCTCATGTCAACAAATTTGAGATACATATGGATATTCAAAAAGTGTCCGAAGATACTCGGTGCAGGATCTTCCCTGCAACACTTTCTGAAGCCGCGCAGGAATGGTTTTTTAAGTTCCCTCCCGCGAGCATAGTTTCCTGAGAAATGTTCATAAGGGAGTTTTACGGACAGTTCTATGCAGGTCGTGTGCATCCAACCGAAGCAAACCAGCTGGTTGAAATTCGCCAGCAGGATGGAGAATCAGTGAAGGACTACATCCAGCGCTTTATGCGAGCAGCAGCTGGAGCAAAAACGGTGGGAGACGAAGGCAAAATGATGGCCATAACCGCAGGGGTTAGGCGTCGCTCCCCTCTCTGGAAAAGCCTTCGAAAGGAAGGAGTAAGAACTACCCAGGAATTCTTGGACCGGGCTGATCGTTACATCAAGCTCGAAGATGCCATTGCCGATGATGGAAAGCCTTCTGGCAAGGATAAGAAATCAGCCGAGCCCGCCAAAGCCGCCAATGGGTCCAAACCTAACGGCAAAGGCAACGGGAACGGCAGCGGCAATGGCAAGAATGGTGGAAAAAGGCCGTTAACGAGCCTTCCACCTCCGACAATAAACGAGCCAAGGGTAATCGTTATGAACATCGGTTCACTAACTACACTGCCCTCGTTGAGTCTCGGGGAGAGGTTTATCAGGCCACAAGTTCTAGTGTGCCTTATAAGAAACCTGGCCCCATTCGAAAGGATATTTCGAAGAGAGACACTACCAAGTTCTGTCGTTATCATAACGACTACGGACATGACACCAACGAATGAAACCAGCTGAAAGACGAAATCGAGTTCCTTATTAGACAAGGACACTTGAGAAGGTACGTACGGGCCTCGGGAAATTCCCAACGAGAAGCTCCGGGTAGCAACGAGCAAGCGCCTACGCGCCAGCGCTCGCCACCCTTACAGCCTGCCCCCGTGACTGACACACTCTTAACCATCTGTGGAGGCCCGCACCTCACGGGAAATAGCGGAAAGGCCAGGTAATGATATGCTCGGACTCTGCGCCATGACTAGGACATTAAGATGATGACTGTGGAAGACCGTGCACCAAAAAAGGCTCGGTCAGAAGAAGGTGAAATAACCTTCTCTGATGGCGATGCCCAACATGTCCGTTTCCCACATTCCGATCCGCTGGTCGTGGACATCCAGATGGCCAACATGATGGTGAAGAGAGTGCTGGTCGATACAGGAAGTTCAGTGAATATCCTGTATAAGTCTACACTGGAATGCATGAAACTGTCCGTTAAGGACTTGGAGCCCTGCAACCAAACGATATACGGCTTCTCTGGAGAAGGAATCGCCCCCGCCGGATTGATCAAACTACCAGTGACGACAGGTACAGCGCCTGCAACAAGGACATTACTCACCACTTTTGTAGTGGTCGATTGTCCTTCAGCGTACAATGCCGTCATTGGAAGGCCTATACTGGTTGATCTACGGGCCGTCATCTCTATGTGGCACTTGGCCATGAAGTTCCCAACAGACGTAGGGGTAGGACGCGTGTTGGGAAACCAGAGAGAAGCAAGGGAGTGCTACAACGCCTCAATCACAAAGGCGAAGAATGGAACGCCGAAGAGCACTACCTCGGATAAGTTGTAGATGGCAGTTGATATACAAGCCCAATCCGGTGATGGAGTCACCAAATAGGGTGTTGCCCAAAGTGAGGATAGAGATCTAGATCCTCGCTTTAGGGATTTTGAAGAAAACATTGGACCCGTCGAGGACCTGGAGGAGGTCCAACTCGACAAAAAAGACCCGACCATAGTAGTAAAGGTCGGGAAAAACTTAGAGCCCACCACGAAGCACGCACTGGTGGAATTTTTGCGGAAGAACCAGGAAGTTTTTGCCTAGTCACACAAAGACATGGATGGGATAGATCCTGCAGTTATCAGCCATGTCCTGAATATAGACAAGACATTTCCACCCGTGCAACAAAAGAGAAGGCTGCTCGATAAGGATAGATCGAGAGCCTTAAAAGAAGAAGTTGAAAGACTAAAGGAGAATGGGTTCATCAGGGTGGCATTTTATCCATCGTGGGTCTCCAATCCAGTGCTGGTTCCCAAGCCTAACGACAAGTGGCGGACTTGCGTGGATTTTACAGACCTCAATAAAGCCTGCCCAAAAGACTGCTTCCCACTCCCAAGAATCGACCAGCTGGTCGATGCAACTGCAGGGCACGAGATCCTCTCGTTCATGGATGCATATTCGGGCTACAACCAGATTAGCATGCACCCCCCTGACAAGGATCACACCAGGTTTCGGACCGATACTGGCTTATACTGTTACAAAGTAATGCCCTTCGGACTGAAAAACGCAGGTGCGACTTACCAACGGCTAGTCAACCACATGTTTAAGGAGCTGATCGGAGTAAACATGGAGGTATACGTGGACGACATGCTGGTAAAGTCTAAAAAGGCAGAAGGACATGTAAGGGATTTACAAAAGTGCTTTGATGTATTGAACAAATACCAAATGAAGTTAAATCCCCTGAAATGTTCCTTCGGAGTTGGATCAGGGAAGTTTTTGGGGTTCATTGTAAATTCAAGAGGAATCGAGGCCAACCCCGACAAGATAAAAGCCCTGATCGACATGACATCGCCAGAAAGGATCAAAGATGTACAAAGTTTAACCGGGAGAATCGCAGCCCTAAGTAGATTTATTTCGAAGTCAACCGACAAGTGCGTCCCTTTCTTTAATCTACTTAGGGGAAATAAGAAGTTTGAATGGACAGGAGACTGCGAGCAAGCATTCCAGGCCTTGAAAACCCATATGGCACAACCTCCCATCTTATCAAAGCCGATCGAAGGAGAAACTTTGTTTATTTACCTGGCGATTACTGAAGTTGCTGCTAGCGCAGTACTAGTGCGCGAGGAAGAAGGCATACAAAAAGCAGTCTACTATGTCAGCAAGAGACTGATCGGGGCAGAATTGAGATATCCACCAATTGAAAGGTTAGCATATTGCTTAATCCTGGCCTCTAGAAAGTTACGCCCCTACTTTCAAGCCCATCCTATCACAGTTTTAACTGACCAGCCCCTTCGGCAAGTCCTCAAAAAACCAGAAGCAGCTGGACGATTATTAAAATGGGCAGTCGAACTAGGGCAGTTCGATATAACTTATTCACCGCGAGCGGCAGTAAAAGGACAAGTCTTGGCCGATCTTATTGCAGAGTTCACCGAACTCCCAGACAGCGAATAGTGCGAACAGCCTAAAGCGCCTAAGCCTCATGACAAAGCTCCTTCGTGGAAGTTATTCACGGATGGGTCATCCAAGGAATCCCACGCTGGAGCGGGAGTGATATTGATAACGCCGGAAGGGCATCGATTTCACTGCGCTATTAGGTTCGACTTCACTGCGTCAAATAATGAAGCCGAATGCGAAGCACTCCTCGCTGGATTGAGAATGGCGAAAGACTTGAGCATAAAGGCGCTTGATATTTACAGCGATTCATAGCTGGTGGTGAATCAATTTCTAGGAGAATATCAAGCGCGAGGCTTAAAAATGGTGGTCTACTTGGATAAAACAAAGGACCTGCTAGCCCAGTTCAAAGAGTACACCCTTCAGCAAATTCCACGGGATCAAAATTCAAACGCAGACGCCTTAGCAAAACTTGCGAGCGCGAAAGATGCTGACACCTTGAACATTGTACCAGTAGAAAGACTGAGTGAACTAAGCATACAAGCGGTTGAGACCAATATGGAGATTCGAATGGAGAATACGTGGATGGCACCTTACTTGGAGTATCTGACGAACGGTGTGCTACCAGCCGATAAAAACAAAGCCAGAACTCTACAAAGGTGAGCCGCTAGGTACGTACTGGTCGATGGTATTATGTACCGAAGAAGATATTCAATGCCACTACTCAGATGCGTTACACCGGAAAAAGCTAAGGAACTCATGAAAGAGGTGCATGAAGGCTTCTGCGGGGATCACGCTGGGGGGCAGAGTTTGGCAAAGAAGATTCTGAGGCAAGGCTACTTTTGGCCAACTATGAACGAGGATTCGGTGGAGTTTGTATGAAGATGCCATAAATGTCAAAGATTTTCAAAGATTCCACGAGCAACTCCAAATGAATTGAAACAGATGCAAAGTCCGTGGCCTTTTGCGGTGTGGGGGATAGATTTGATTGGATCCCTGCCTATGGGGAAAGGAGGAGTAAAGTACGCAGTCGTGGCAGTTGATTACTTCACCAAATGGGCCGAAGCTGAACCGCTCGTTACCATCATGACCAAGAAAGTTCTCAACTTTGTCATCAAGAACATTGTTTGCCGGTATGGTTTGCCCAGACAGATAGTTTCAGACAACGGAACCCAATTTGACAGTGACTTATTCACCGACTTCTGCGAAAGGCATGGAATTATTAAAAGCTTTTCTTCAGTTGCGCATCCCCAAGCAAACGGGCAGGTCGAAGCCGTGAATAAAACTCTTAAAGATACCCTGAAGAAGAGGCTTGAAGATGCTAAAGGGGCATGGCCAGAGCAGCTGCCTGAAGTCCTCTGGTCGTATAGAACATCTCACCGAACAGCGACAGGTAATACCCCATTTTCCCTAGCTTACGGATATGAGGCTATGTTACCTGTCGAACTAGACCCCCCATCACATCGACGTATAACGTACGACCAGAACCAGAACAACCAACTAATGATGGAGTCCCTAAACTCAATTGACGAGATAAGGGAGAAGGCCCAACTCTGAGTTGCTGCTTACCAGCAAAAAGTCGCCCGGTACTTTAACTCCAAAGTTAAAGAAAGAAAATTCAACGTCGGTGACTTGGTGCTACGACGAGTTTTCTTAAACACCCGCGACCCCACTACTGGAGTACTCGGACCTAATTGGGAAGGACCTTACCAGGTTGAAGAAGTCCTTCATCCGGGCACCTACAAACTTGCACGCTTAAACGGAGATCTTGTTCCACGTTATTGGAATGGAGAACACCTGCGCAAGTATTAAAAAGAACTGGCTTGTATTAAATTTTACTTTTTACAAGTTTTGCAAAGAGGGTTAGCCACGCTGTACGGCTAATCGCTCGTATATGTAAGATTCTGTTTCAGAATCACTCGTAAAGACATGTTTAGTCCATTTTTAATACGAGATTATAAGGGATTGTGCGCAGCCAGTCATTCTTGCCAACCTTTGTGAATTTATATTTACAAGTATTTGTTCATTACGTGTGTTGTTTTGCTGTATTACAAGTATTACTTTTTCACCCGAGCAGAAATGTTCGAACAGGTCATGGTCAAGGCAAGTGACCAAGGACCTAAAAGCTCCTCGATCACTTGGGGGGCATATAAGGCACATCGAAAGCAAAGCGTACCATGAGGTATGTAAACACATGAACAAACTGAGTGAAAGCATGCTAAGGTACTTAGAGTATTTTTCAAAATTTATATTTTGTTAAATCAAGCCAAAGTACTATGCTAAGTTCGGTCATGCGGACAAATGTTATAATAAATAAAAATGTTATAGCATCATGAATCAATCTTTTACACCGCAAGCATCACTGTTTGGATGTAACTGTTCAAATAAAAGGAAAAGTTGGCTGCCCATGCAGCAAGGTAAAAAAAAAAAGAAGATATTGTTTTTACATCACGACTCGTGGGTCGTGTGATCAAAAGAAAGAGAAAAATAATAAAAAAGCTTAAGAGGCATTAGGAGCAGGAGGGTCTTTATCAGCATTCTGATTGGTCGCGTCCTCAACGACTCCTTCTTCTTCTGCACCAGCAAGGCTTGGGGAAGCAGGGATCCTTGCTCTTGCCTCCTCTTCAGCCAGTTGAGCAGTGCAGCGAGCCAGCTCAGCAGTCCTGACATCTTCTGAAAGATAGCTGAAATCAGCGCCCTGGTTGTGTTTCCAACAGTTATAAAAACACCGGAGCGTCGTCTTCTTATACCTTTCAAGATTCTTGGAGTTGTCGAGCTTCAGCTACTCCACTTGGCCCTCAAGAGTAGCGATGGCCTCGTCCTTGGACTTAAGCACCTCACCAGTCTCTTGACTTCGCGAAACTGGACTCGGCTGGCCTCCTGATACTCCTCCCTCTGCTTCCTTATAGCAGCCTTTGAAGCTTCAGCCTCCGATAGCTTTGTCACCGCGGCATCCCTCTGCTGAGCCATCGCCTCCAACTCCTTTGCATGCCTGGCCTCTGCAGCCGAAAGTTCCTTGGCTGCTTTCACCTGGTGCCTCTCGATAGCCTTTGCCCGAGCCTGTTCGATGGTGGCTTGGGTGCGGGTATGAGCAGTAGTGGCAGACAGCAAAGCCTAAGGACAGAAGATAAAGTTAGAACATGTGGCAAAGACTAAAAGACTAAGGCCAAAAAGATAAAGAAGCACTTACGCTGGCTATTTCGTTCATGGTCTTGTTCAGAATTAGGTCGACCGTCATACTCTCTGCCTCAACCATTGCATCCTTGACGCGGTTGTTCTTCCCGATGTGCGCAATACGGTCTTTGGCTGCTCGTACGGCACGGCTCGAGAGTTTGGCCCCAAGAGTTTCTTCCCGCTTGTTTTGTTCCCTGCTGGGCGCAGCCGGGGGAGGGTTCATCAGAGCAGGAGGAGTCTCCTTCTCAGCAGGGGCCAGAGGATGAGCAGAAGTTTGCCCAGTTGGCACGTCCCTGGGAGGGTCTTCTGTTCGACTCTTTTTGGCAGGTCCCTGGCTTGTCTCGCCGTTGTGTCTCCTTGATGACTTTCGCCGGAGCTGAGGAACTTCCTCTTCCTCCTCAGCCTGGTATAGGTCGAAGAAGTTGGGAGTGGCCATATCTGCACACAAGTAAAAACATGCAAAGGGTAAAGATAAAGGCAGATGAAGACTCTTTATCAAAACTGAAAAGAAGGTCACAAAGTTAATACCCGAGCTACAACTACTGGTCGCTATACTATTGACTCTATTAGTCACACACTCACTATCTGGAATGAAGAAGTCTGGCCCTAGATTTGGAGTATATGTAAAGTTGCCCTCCCCTTCAAACAAATGATAGGGAATTGGCAAGCTATTTAAAAGCAAAATAACTTTACCGTTCTCATAAGAGGATTCCCCCAAGTCCACAACCGGCTCTTTGGCCTTTTGTTTCCCTTTGCCTTGGGGAGCAGAAGGCCTTTCTGCAGAAGGATTGCCCGTGGCTTCCCTGATTGTAACCCCAGTCGGCCTCCTTCGGGGAGGGGACGCGGGAGGTTGCTGCTCGGGAACCCCCTTGGCAGTGGCATCGGCTACCACGGGTCCTCTTGTTTCATGGCGAGGAGCCAGGAGGCCAAACAGCCTCAGGTTTTCATCAGTGACCAGGGACTTGACGCTTTTTTCCGCGTCCGTCATCCTGGCTAGTGCATTGGATCTCAACACCATGTTTGGTGTTGGGGTCGGACGTAACCATGGGCCTGAAAGACAAAGCATAGTTTGAGAAGAATAAAGGGAAACTCTTTGATTAAAAGTATCGACCAGTAAGAGATAGCACTTACCTCCTCGAGCGAAGGCCAGGTTGTTGCTGTTTATGTCTGGAGCAAGGAAGTACTCCTTATTGTACTGCCCCACGTTGGATATGTGCGTAGTGTCATTCAGGAACGTCCGGTTTGTCTCCTGGTGACAAAGGTGGAAGAAACCCGTCTCGTATTGTTGCGGGTTGGATTTAAGGTCGAAAAGATAATTGACCTCGTGGGGGGTAGGTTCTGGCCATTTTTTCAGTTTGTACAGGATATAGAGTGCGGCCAGCATTCTATATCCGTTTGGAGTAATTTGGAAGGGGGCAACATCGAAATAATTAGCCACTCCCTGATAAAAAGGATGTAGAGGGAGGAAAGCCCCCGCCTCTATGTGATACCGAGACCAGGCGCTGTGTATACCTCCGGGGAGGTTAGCCCTTTGGTCTGCGGCAGGAATTCTAATAGTAACCCCTGTGAGAGGATACTTCCTGAAATAGTTAGCAACCATCCGAGGGGTCACTACACTGGTCGGGGAGATATACCACTCGACATCAGGCATATTCTGATGGCGAGGGCGGGCTCTAAGTTGGATGTTAGGGTCAGGAACAGGATTGTCTCGACCGCTGGTCGAGGGAACCCTAGCCTGCGAATCAGGCTGGGCAGAAGGGTTTGGACTATCGTCGGATTCAGGTCTTTTCTTGCCTACAGATTTGGAATGGGCCATTTGAGATGGAGAAGGACGAGGTCTGGAAGAGGATCGTGATAATGGAATTTCATGGATTCGGTCAGCCGGTTGTTCTTCGCCTTCGAGCAGCTGGGCGAGAAGATCGTCGTCGATGGGTCGTTCACCTCCCCACAAATCTGGCATCAAAGTCTGCAAACAGAGGAATGGGGAGGTGAGGATAGAGAATTTTTAAAGGCTTTTTAGAATGGCGCTGGTCGAATATAAAAGTCAAGCTTTTATACAACATCATTCTAACAAAAAGCTAAAATTTTCACACGAACAGTTTGAGAAACGGATCTAAGGGTGAAAGTAAAAAGGTTTTCAAAAAATCTTTTTCAACTCCCCTTAGGGCAGGAAAAACCTATTTTCCAACTAGCCTAAAGATCGAATTTTTACTTCGATTTTACGTCCTAAAAGTATGATCCCGACTATTAAACTAACTCGTAACCCTTTTTTGCCTACAAGACATTCTACTCACAAGCATCTCAAACTAGAAGCAGACGACTCAAACAGCCAACATACAGAAGCATGCATTACGAAAATTTGAAGCATAAGGATTCAAAAACTTACCAAGAAAATGGTCGTGGAGATTGGAAAAGAGTCTTCGGAAATCAAGGAACTCTCGGACTGAGTCTTGAAAATGCAGAAAAACGGTCTCCGGAGAAGATTAAAGCTCTGGTTTTTAGGGTTTCTTGAGAAGGCAATGGCGTGCGTAAAAAGAAAAAGGGAAGTTTGGAGATGTTATATAAGTTTGTCTGTGGCATAAAAAAGGCGTAATCATCAGTTTCCCTTTTTCGAAGTATGGGGAAGCGGAATAGCCGTCGAATTATTATTGGGGAACCGAAAAGTCATGATTAGACAGGAGTAGGTTACTTTTTCCAAGAACACACGAAGGGTTCTGACACGTAAGGCGGGGTTACCGAAGGGTCGTTCGCTCAAAAAGTTTATCTATTGCTCGTAATAAATAAACTTGGGGGGCAAATGTTATCCAAAAAATTGGAATTGATGACGTGGCAAGTAATCCCTGGACACGTGGCTGACGCCTGGAAGGGCCCTGTTAGTGTATCGACCAGAAGACGTATTAGAACAGTAAGCGGCCCAGTCCTACCTGCGACTAGTCTGGTCGATGGTTCCGCATGCAATGTAATATTACTGTAAAGATCTTTGTGGATCCCAAATTTAACTCACATAATCTTCTGAATATCCGATTATTTAGGAGAGAATATCGGCAACAAAATCATGTAATCCCCCTTGAGCCTATAAATAGTAAAAGATAGCTCAAGGGAGGGGACTTTTTTTTTTGGCTTTTGAATTATTAGAGACTAGAGTAATTCTCCTTGGAATATTGTATTGTTCTTCAGAGGTTAGTGAAACTCATTGAACCCTTGTTCTTTGATCACTCCTTTGATTCTTATATCAATAACAGTCTAAGTGGACGTAGGTCATTACCAGATCCTGGGGCCGAACCACTATAAAATATCGTGTTCTTATTCTTTTCGCCATTTGATTATTGTCAACATATTCATTCACATCAAGCATATTCTGACTCCGTGTCAGTTGACCAAAATCTAGGTCAACAACTATTACCGGCGGGATATATTAATAGCGGCGGGTAAATATCCCCCGATAATAAGACTATTACCGGCGGAATATATTAATAGCGGTGGGTCCCGCCGCTAATAGTTTATTACCGACGAGATAATATTAATAACGGCGGGTCCCCGCCTCTAATAATCTTACATATTGAAAAATTTGCACATCATTTCGTTCGTCCCTCTCATTTATCTTCTCTCCCTCTCTCAGATGCACTCTTCTCTCAGTCCTCCCCTTTGTCTGAGCACCACCACCACCCCTCTGTCTGAGACCTCCCCCTCTCTCTCTCTGACTCTCACTTGTACTGTTGGGCTATGGGGAAGGAAGAGGTCAGAGGCTCCAACACAGGTACTCTCTTTCGTTCTCGCTCTCTTTGTCACTCTTTGTGTCTTGCTGGTGGCGGCACCCTCTGGAGCCAATGTGGTGGCCTTTGGTGTCGATGAAGCTAAGGGCCTCTTGGTGTGCATTGGCCCATGGTTGGGGTCGAGGCGTGTGACAACGATACACATGGTAAGTCTCTCTTTATATCTCTCTTTTACACACACTCTACCTATCTCTCTCTAACTGGTTTTTCTAATATTTAGGTGGTGGTGGTTCATAGTGGGGCTGTGAGGTTCGTGGGTTTGACCATGGCAGAGAGTTTGGCCACTGATGGGGTTTGAATACGGCATGGATTTCATGGCAGTTTTCAGATTTTTGATGTTCTTAAGTTTGTTATGTTTTAGGAATTTTTTTTATGGTATATGTTTCAGATTTCACATATTTTAGATTTATGATATTCTTAAGTTTATTGTGTTGTTTAATAAATTATTTTAATGGGATTTGTTTCTGGATTTCATATTTTTAAAATTTTGTTTGTGTTTTTATAAGTTGTTTCCTACTTTAATGGTGTTATTATTATTTTTTTCTTCTTTAAATTATGTTTATTTATTAGCAGCACAATACTAGGGGCGGGACTGCTGATATTAAATAAGTCAAATGAGGTTGACTATTCTTTTATACCGGTGGAGTCCCGCCCCTATTAATAGAATACCGGCGGGGTGTCAGTCTGCCGGTAATACTCCTAATCACCGACCGAGTATTACCGGCGAACCCCCGCCGGTAGTATGTATTACCGGCGGAATGCCCTATTATTACCGGCGGAAGCCTCCGCCTCTAATACTAATTTTTGTTGTAGTGTAAATAATCAATTGCATGTTCTTGAAAGTCCAAGGACTCCCATCTATGACCTGCTTAATATCTACCTCATGGTAGAATTGAAATATGTAAAGATTACTCTCCAATTCTTTGACATATAGTCATCTCCCTGCCTCCACAATGATGCCACCATATGCTTAAAGGCTTCAAAATTTGCATGTGTATTCGAAAGCAATCGGCCAACAAGACACCAACGCACATTTATGTCTTCCTTCTCCACTTCAGTATTATCATACGACAGACCACCATTTTCCTCCTCTTCCAAACTCATATCAGCCCACCTCTCCACTATTTCTCTCACAGATCGATTACTAGATGCCATGATCAACTCCACATAGCCAACTGATTACCCTGAACGAAACCACACACAAAAACTCTCACACCATGTCAAAAGACAAGACTCTTGACCGCTTGAGTTAGCTGGTAGATAATTAATATTGGACAACGGGAAGATGCCGAGGACCTTAAGTTTTTTATATTAGGAGGAAAAGAATTCGAACTTAAAATATCCTCTCGTGAAACCTTAGTTGTTTGTTTATGCAGCAATTTGCCTTTTAATAAATTAACAAAAAAATTCTTATTAAATTTAAGAAATAAAAAAAATTATTTTTTTAACAAAACCTTCGAGTATATCACTGATTTTAATTACTTAATTATTTTTTGTGAAATAACTTTCTTACATGAAAATTAAATATTATGATTTTATTGATGGTTTGATTTTAATGGGATAATTTTTTAATTTTAAATTATTTATGTTTTTTAATTGTTCTTATTTTACGTTAAAAATAAAATAAAATTTGAGATTGCATTTTTTATTTATTTAAGAGTATTAAAGATTTTAATGTTTTTTAAAACAATAAATTATAGAGGATAAAAAGTTTTAATTTTAAAAATGATTTATTAATAGACAATTTTGTACTATAAATCATTTTGTTTTATTTTAAAAAAACTTAGGAGAGAAAAAAATAGATATAGAAACACCCCTACACACTTACAAATTTGAAGATTTTATACAAAAAAAAAAAGTTTTATTTAAAATCTACGAGTAATTCCTCAGCAAAATAAAATAAATGTCACACGAAGTGAAAGAATAATAATAATAAAAATTCTTAGTCAAAAGTTACAGGAGCATAATGGTAATAATATTTTAAAAAAGTACAAGATTTGTTAGGGAAATTTCATTATTAATGTCTATTAATGTCTAATATTACCAAAAAATCTCAACACTAATAATATTTTCAATTTAATGCTAAACTTTCCTCTCATACCCAAAATACCCCTCCCATTATATCAAAAATTCACAAAACCTTCTCTTCCACTCTCCTCCCTCTCTCTCTCTAATTCTCACGAAATCTCCATAAAACCTACAGTTTTGTATAATTTTATTGTCAAAATCATTGTTAGTCATCTCCATTGTTTCTGTGAAGTCGTTAATATCAAAGGCAACATCTATTTTGAGAGTTTTTGGAGGAGAAAAACCATGGGTAATGAGATTTTACATTTTATGTGTTGGGTATTATTTGTTTACATTTTTTTTTGGCTATTTTGAACAGATCTGAGCCTATATTGGTGTATTTTTCGGGATTTTTTGAGAGATTCCGCGATCTGTGTTTTTCTGGGTTTTCTGCAATTTTTTTGCTCGATAACGGTTCGATGGTATGTAGAAGAAGGTCTTTGTAAGAGCTCGATGTGAGCTCGATAATAGTTCGATAGGTTCGGGTTTAGTGCTCGATGGAAACTCGATAAGGGTTCGAATGGATCTACAATATTTGAGCTCGATATGAGCTCGATAGGGTTCGATGGAGGGTTTGGTTAGGTTTTATGGTCGGTTTTGAGAAATGATAGCTCGATGCTAACTCGATAATAGCTCGATAGGGGTTCGATGGAGGGTTTGGTTAGGTTTACGTTATGTTTTGAGAAATGGTAGCTCGATGCTAACTCGATAATAGCTCAATAGGGGTTCGATGGAGGGTTTGGTTAGGTTTATGTTCTGTTTTGAGAAATGGTAGCTCGATTACAACTCGATAAAGCTCGATGATGTTATTTTTTATTGCATTTCTGGAAAAATGACAGTTTTCCTGACAATGTTAATGTTTTTTTTTCCAACACATGCTCTATTGTCTACGTTTTTGTATCCTACAATGGTGTTTGAGAATTACAAGGGAATAAGTGGATTTTCAAGGACCCTCAATGCACGGTGATACCAATGGAGGATACTGTAACGTACTTGCAACTTCTTGACATATTGCACAAGGAACTTAAAGTTGATAAACAGATGTATGAGTTGAAATTGGAGGTTCCTTACACTTGCGGCGACCAACCGTTTACACCCGTTCATGTTGAAAGTGATCTTGGTGTCCGTGCATTCATAGGAGTAACATCTAAAGAAAGGTTGGCCTTGTGTGTCACTCCTGTTAAAAAGATTGTCATTGCAGACCCATATTCCACTCCCGGACCTGAGGGAGCAGCCAGTACTTTAGGATTTCCTATTGGTGACCTGAGGGACAACCAGTATGAGTACAACCCCTATGTGAATGACGATCCGGTAGCCGAACACAATGAGGACTTAGGAGACAATTCGGTGGATGATGATCTATTAGCTGAACATTTGCAAGTAGAAGAAGCACAAGAACAACCAATACGTCATATTGCACGGACGAACCCACCAAGTCAAGGACGCCGAACACCTGGCACCAGCTCTAGTCGTCCTGGTGGAACAGAATATAACTATACAGGGAACATTTCAATATGTTCAACAGAAGATCACAGAAAATGGAGTGCTCCCATGTTTACAAAAGAAGATATCATAGCTTGTAGTCGTTCTGAATCACCCTCATCCGGTATAGCGTTGGGGGAATTACATCTTGGGAAGACATTTGAGAAAAAGATGGAATTGAAAACCAAAGCGGCTCTCTTTGCAATGAAGAATAATTTTGAGTTTATGGTTAAGAAGTCTGGTACTGATGTGTTGTATATCACCTGCAAGGATCCTGATTGTGGTTGGAGAATAAGAGGGAAAAAAGTAGCGCGATCAGAGATGTTTGAGATCACTGTTTATAATAGTGTACATACTTGCTCACTAGAATTGCGACAAAAAGACCACCGTCAAGCAGCACCTTCTGTCATTGGGCACCTTATCAAGAACAAATATGCTACTGATGGCACTAGCTATCCACCAAACAGCATAAAGGAGGATATGAAGAATAATTTTGGGATCGATATGAGTTATATTAAGGCTTGGAGATGCAGAGAGAAGGCACTCGGTTATGTTAGGGGGACACCTGAAGAATCGTACTCCAAGTTACCTTCTTACCTGTACATGCTGCAGCAAAAGAATCCAGGTACAATTACTGATTTTGTCACAGATGACGGTCGCTTTCTTTACTGTTTCTTCTCACTCGGAGTTTGTAGAAGGGGATTTACATCATGTCGTCCTGTTATATGTGTGGACGACACTTTCTTAAAGTCAAGGTACGGTGGCCACATGTTGTGTGCTGTCGCATTGGATGCGAATAACCACATTTATCCAATTGCATTCGCTATTGTTGACAGTGAGAATCATGCTTCTTGGAAGTATTTCATGATGAAATTGAAGGAAGCCATTGGAGTTGTTGATAATCTGTCTTTTGTATCAGATAGGCATGCTAGCATTATTCATGCTCTTGAGTTGGTCTTCCCTGATGCCTACCACGGCGCATGCTACCATCACATAAGTATGAATGTAATCGCTAAGTTCAAGACCGATCACTGTCACAAGGAGATGTGGAATGCGGCATATGCATTTCGGAAGTCAAAATTTCACAGGTTCTTCAACAATATAAAGCAAATGGATCCTGCCATAGCTCAATATCTCGAGGGTATTGGCTTCGATAAGTGGACTCGTGTATACTTTCCTGGGAATCGATACAATGTAATGACAAGCAACTACGCTGAAAGTTTCAACAACAAAACCAGAGACGCAAGAACCTTCCCAATCACTAATTTTGTGGAATTCATGCGTTTCACAATTCAGTCATGGTTTGACGCGCGTCGTGAGGAGGTAGAGAAGTGCACATCCAAATTAGCAACAACATATGAGAAAGATGTCTCAGGCATTGCGGATGATGCAAGGTACTTGAAAGTCCATCCTCTTGGACAGTTTGAATTTCATGTGGTAGACCCAAAAGGTGATGGTGAGGTGAATTTGATGACCAAATCATGCTCTTGTGGTCAGTTTCAAATAATGGGTTACCCTTGTGTTCGTGGTGTGGCTGCGGCCATGTTGCGCAATGTCAACATTTACTCACAGTGTTCACCATATTACACTACTGAGATGTGGAGGGAGTCTTACAAAGAAACAATTTACCCAACTAACAATGAGGATGATTGGGAAGTTCCCGAGAACATAGAGAAAATGCAAGTTGGGGTTCCCGTTAAAAAACAACCAGTTGGTCGACCGAAGAAGAATAAGGTGGGAAGAAGGAAGACAAACCGCACTCCATCGAATGGAGAAATCATTCTCAGTCAGCGCAAGTGTAGCATGTGTGGTGGTCTTGTCCACAACAGGGCTACATGCAAAGCTAGGCTTTAAACTTTTTTTTCCCATTTGAACTTGTTGTATTAATAAACTCTTTTTATTTGATTTTTCTGAAAAGTTATGTTTATGGCAAAGCTAGGCTTTAAACTCTTTTTTCCCATTTGAACTTGTTGTATTAATAAACTCTTTTTATGAAGGTAACAAATTTTGATAATTCAATAACAGTTCGATATAGCTTGATATTAGCTCGATAACAGCCCATGAAAGTTATAAAAAAATGTGAACAACAAACTGTACATGTAAAGACCCTGTATATATACAATCATCAAGGTAACAAATTTTGATACCACAAGTCTGTGGTTCACTTGTTCCTGAACACCTCCATATTTTCATCGCAGATAGCTTCCAATGGAAGACCGACCATTAGATGCTCAATATACTTGATAGCATACACACCACAATCCCCACTGTAAAAAAAAAAAAAATATATTAAGTGCACATTACTATAAATTTAGTTAGAAACAAAATTAGTATGAAGATGATGTTTGTTACCTTCTCTTTGACTGAGGGAGCTCGTGTTTCTGTTTGCGACGCAATGTGAACTGATGCGGCCTATTTCCTGCTGATGGAATCTTCAACATCAAGCTATCAGTAAACAGTTTACTCTGCATTAACAGAGAAGGTAGCATAAAGCACCATGGACTCATAATATCCTCAAGCTTTGCGTCACTAATCACCGAGTTGTCTGAATCGTAAACAGTCAGAGTCCAACTAGAAATGGAAGCCTCAATGGCAAACCAATGTTGTTGTCCATAGTTCTGGCACCAATATACATCCTCAACTCCTCCCCAAGATGCCAGAAACTGCTGCTCGATGCCGGTCAACATGGACATAATGTCAGCATCCCAATAATACTTTGTTTTGTCGGCTGTTTTCTTGAACTGATCATATCGGGCAGGTATCACTTGTGAGAAATAACTGTTCATCACAACTGCATTCTGTCGATATATATTGGGAAAATACTTGCGACGCATACGAAGCATGTGTTCTGCCACATCAATATGCTGCAAAAGAGAGTACGATAAAAAAATTAGCAAAAACCATCATAAAATGCTGATGTCGAGCTCCATCGAGCTCACATCGAACTCATATCGAGCTCACATCGAGCTCATATCGAGCTCACATCGAGCCAGTCTGAAACAGTAAAAAACAACCTACTTTAACATCCCTATCGAACTACCATCGAACTACTATTGAGCTCACATCGAGCTCATATCAAGCTCACATCGAGCCAGTCTGAAACAGTAAAAAACAACCTACTTTAACATCCCTATCGAACTACCATCGAACTACTATCGAGCTCACATCAAGCCAGTAAAGACAACCTACTTTAACATCCCTATCGAACTACCATCGAACTACTATCGAGCTCACATCGAGCCAGTAAAGACAACCTATTTTAACATCCCTATCGAACTCCCTATCGAGCTCCATCGAGCTCACATCGAGCCATCATGAAATAGTAAAGACAACATATTTTAACATCCCTATCGAACTCCCTATCGAGCTCCATCGAGCTCACATCGAGCCACTTTGTTAAGGGAATTTTCACTATCGAACTCACATCGAGCTTTTAACATCCCTATCGAACTACTATCGAACTCATATCGAGCTCACATCGAGCCAGTCTAAAACAGTAAAAAAACCCTATTTTAACATACATATCGAACTACTATCGATCTCACATCGAGCCAGTATAAAACAGTAAAAAAAACAACCTATTTTAACATCCCTATCGAACTACCTATCGAGCTCCATCGAGCTCACATCGAGTCAGTAAAAACAAAACATGTAAAATTGAAAATAGTCCATAACTAGGTATAAATGGCTTACCCCATCATTGAGCCAGGATTGGGGTGTCTTCAACATCAGAAACCACGCTGGACCGTGACTCCCAGTCGTTACATCCCGCGGGGTCTTGTTAAGCATGTCTCCAAGAAGCCACTTGCACATTGTCCTATACTGTTTGGGATCTGGCTTCTTGAGAGGGTCCAGCACATGTGTAGCCTCGTCTGCTGGTGCAGTTGCATCAGTGCGAGGTCTTTTCCTCGTGGGATCCGTATAGTCCTCAAACCAATCTGGCTTGCGTCTTTGGCGTCTAGCCCTCTGAAACTGAACCCCAGCAACATCCTCAGGCTTGACAATAACGACTCCCGGAGTCTCAGCAGCAGGTGTCACAATGATGGTAGGAGGCGTCGTTGGATCATCAACATAGTCTAGCGAAATATCCAATGACTCTGAGTCTGAATCTTCATTGGAGCCCCTCGGTTTCTCCTTAACAAATGTCAGGATCTGACTGAGTACGTCCAAGATCACTGACTGGTTCTTCAAAAGGGTCTCCTGTCGACCCTCGACTCTGTCCAACCGCTCAATCAAGTCGGCCAGCTCAGGGGCTGAGGCTGAGGCTGGTGTTGGGGTTGGTGTTGGGGCTGACGCTGAGGCTGGGGCTGATGTTGGGGCACAGGTTGATGCTGGGGCTGAGGCTGGGGCTGATGTTGGGGCACAGGTTGAGGCTGGGGCTGAGGCTGGGGCAATAGGAGGGGTGGGACCTGCAACCTCCTCCCTCGGGGCAGCATCAACAAATATCTTGGTTGCCTCGGCAGCCTGAGAAACTTTCTCTGCCATTTTCTCAAAAGTCGCATCCTCCTCCTCATCAGTCTCTGAGGGATCCTGGCCAAGCCCAAGATAAAGGGGAAGATCTCCCTCAGTCACAGACAAGTAATAGTCTTTTTCTGCTGGCCGAGGCTTCAACATCGGAAGAACAATTAACTGCAAACAACATAAAACATTTGGTTAACTCAAATAATGATAAAAGATAAGCATATAGATAAAAAAAACAACAACATAACTTACATTCTTCTTCAATAATATCGGTGCGATGACGAACTTGGTGAAATCCTTGTTCCTCCGATGCGACCAGCTAAGCATCCTCGGGAACATGTTTCCCGAGCTCACAACAAGCTCCACCGCAAGCTGTTGGATAGCCTCATATGCCCAGTACTGTAAGGCAGGGGCATAACCATACATACTGTATTTGGACTCTTGCTGCACCTTGGCATCCTTCTTGGCATCATAGTTGGCCTTTTGCTTCACCATGTCCTTCTTACAAGAATGCAATAGAGTACTTCCCCCATGGATAGCTGAAGAAGTACTCTACATTCTCAACAATTTTTAGAATATCTCGCCAAATGTGCAGCTTGCCCTCAATGGCATTTAGAACCCCCTCAACAAACAGACATAGACCAAGCTTGTACACATCTTCCACAACCGTACAAGTATTGAAAGCATGGTCCACCTGTGACAGCTTTACTTTCTCAGCATCATTGAAATACTCCTTTATCAACCGATCGCTGAGATTACGCCCTTCCAACTCTTCTGGTGACGGGAAGGCACTGAAATCCAACCCCGTCACCAGGGCAAACTCTCCCATGCCGAATCTACAAGACTTCGACCCCAAGAAAAAATGCACCTCATCTTCGTTGTTGTTGTCGATTTTCCTCAGCAACAGTTGATGCACCAAGACTCCAGAGAAATTAAACTCCGAAGCCAAAAAGAATTGCTTGAAAGGGGATTCCTTAGCCCTTTCAAGCAGCCTGAGCTCCAAAAACCTGGTCTTAATGTGATTTAAAGTACTACTACCCCGATATGTCACTCGACCAGGAAAGTGATCACTGAACGGAACAAGCAACTTAGGCATCTGTAACAACACATGAAATTTTTTTTGTAAGAAAACAGAATAATTTTTTTTTTCATAAAAACACTGAAATAAGTTGTCATCGAGCTCTATCGAGCTGCAACATACCCTATCGAGCAACTATCAAAAAACTATCGAGTTCCATCGAGAAATATCAACAACCTAAATTTATCGAGCCTATCGAGCCAGTGTCGAGCCTATCGAGCTAAGAAAAATCTGTCTGTCTAGATAAATAACCATCGAGCTACAGTCTAGTCTCATATTGAACCATTATCGAACCTATCGAGCCCTTGTAATATAATACAACATATCCTATCGAGCTCTTATCGAGCTCCTATCGAGCTCATGTCGAGCTCATATCGAGCCATAATCGATCCATCATCGAACTGTTCAAACTACCTTATCGAGCCTACTATCGAACCATAATCGAACCTATCGAGCCACTGGTTCAAACCCAGAAAAAATTTCCCACAAAATCGGACAACCCATTCCACAAATCACAGATTCAACAACGATATAAAGCAAATATGGACTTGGGTTCAAGATTTTACCTTAGTTTTTTAAACTTTGAAGGAAATATGCTCCGTGGGTCTCGGGATTGATAGAAAAATGGGAGTTTGCAGTGGGCTCGAGATCGCCGGAGAAATGGGAGAAAGTGGGGGCTCGACGGAGAAGGTGGGAGCTCGACGGAGATGCGGGCTCGACGGCTCGACGGAGATGGCGGCTCGACGGAGGTGGGGGTTCGATGGTTTTTGGGGGATTTTTGTGAGGCTGAGAGAGAGAGAAACCGAGACTGAGAGAGAAGGCTGAGATTGAATGGGAAGGGTATTTTGGGTAGGAGGGAAAAGCTTAGCATGCATTTGAAAAAGTTAATAATGCTAAGATTTTTTTGTAATTATACCTATTAGTATGTATAAAAAATGAAATTTCCCATTTGTTATTAATATTTGAAAAGGAAATAAAGATTAAATAAAGGAACTAATTACGTAATTTATCGAAAAAAAAAGTCTTTCTGTGATCCCATCAAACAGCCAATTATCAGAATAGATCCAAATATATAAAAAATATTATCAGAATAGACGTAAGAGATGAACTAACTCGTGAGTGGTGACGTGACGATAATATATATGCCCGATTATTGTGAAATTGAACAAGGAAATATAAATAAAATTATTTTTAAATATTTATTATATTCTCTTTCATTGGCTACAAAATATATATTTTTTTATCTAATTCTAAATTTGGAGAATTTCCCTTCCCTCCACTTTGTATTTGTCACATCTATGACTGTGTCTCTTCTCTTCTCCTCTCCTATAAAACAAAACCTCCAAAGCCAATATTCCGACTCCCACTCCATTCACGTCACAGCTCCACCGCTCTTTCACTCTCTTCTGCCTCGTTTCGCGTCGGAATATGGCTTCTCCTTCTCAAACCTCACTCCCTACTACTATGAAAACCGTCACCATTTCCTACTCTGATCTCCAAGTAATATATTTCTTCATTTTCTTCCCTGGCTTCTATGTTTGGTTCCCGAGAAAATTCAAACGAGGAAAATAAATTTTGTTGTGTTGAGTTTGATCTATTTTGTTCACTACGACCTCACCTGCCTCTTTGTTATTGTTATTATTTTTTGGTTAAATCAGGATAAGAGCATGGATTTGTCAGAGAAGATCGAGGAAGGGTTCGGGCCAAGTGGGCTAGGCATTTTGTCTGTAACAGATGTATGCAGTGATTTTCTCTTTCGCTTAATATGATATTTGTTTGTGTTGTTGGTTTTCAATGATCCTGACAAAATTTGTAACGCTATTCGATTTTCGTGCATTTCACTATCAGCGAATATGTTCGAAGTGTTTTTCTGAAAATGGATTCTTAAAATGTGCTGAAGAATAAGTTCAAAGGCTTCTTTTCTGCTCTTTTCTGCTCTTTTCTTTCCGATGTGTAGAATATGCTCGTGAATGGGTTGAAATGATATTGATATCTAGCATGACAGTGCCGAAGCTATCTTTCTTCTTGACTAAAGGAGAGTAGATACAACTAAGTTCATTTGTTCAGTACTGCTATATGTTGAAGCATCTTTTTTGTGACTCGTGAATAGGTTGAAATGATATTGATATCTAGCAAGACATTGTCGAAGTTATCTTTCTTCTTGACTAAAGTGTAGATATACCTAAGTTTATTTGGTCAGTACTGCTATTTGTTGAAGCATCTTTTTTGTGACTAATGGCTGCTTGATTCCTGTTTTCTGTTACTCATGTACTTGAAGAAAATGTTCGATATGTAAGTTCTCTTCTGCTATGAGAGTACTCTATTTATTACTTGAGTTATCCTGTAGGTTCCCGGGTATTCTACATTACGGCGAAATCTTCTACTCCTTTCACCTCGGTATGATGCTGAAAATGGCTTTCATTTTATTTGAGTACTCAGATATATAAATTTGGGAAACAGAACTGAATATAATATCATTGTGGGTCCTTCCTTTTCTTATTAGACTAGTCAACCTGCCTGAAGAAGTGAAAATGAAGCTGGAAGATCCTCATAGTAGGTAAGACTATTTGTAGTGGTTTCAAATTGTCTCTAGCTGACAAGTCTACTCATTTGAAAATCTAGCACACCATTTTGATAATTTTTTCTGTTCTGTTTCGTACATGTCTGGGCACAAACATTCACTTTTGTTTTCTCTGTTCTGAAATGGTTCAATAATAATTCAATATTTCCAAATTTATTGTAGATATTTAGGGCTTCAGATATCCTTAAAGTTATTGTTTGACACACTATTGTTTTCCTCAGTTATTTTGCTGATTTGAACCGTGTAACTTGAATTAAGAATTGCAAATTGTTATACTTATTATGATTTATAATGCAAACATGCATGACTTGTTATTTTTTCTCTGTTAACCGTTCATAGGTACAATTTTGGATGGAGTCATGGGAAAGAGAAGCTTGAATCTGGGAAGCTTGGTAAGTTTGTCATTTTCTTATAAAATGGAAAGGAAAAAAATTATCCTAGCAGTGCTTTCAAACCAATGATAGAATTTAAACATGATAATGACAAGAATGCTCGATAGTTATGTAATTGTGGTAATACTTGGTAATGAATGTAATTGCCTTCATGGGCATATTTTTATTTTGTCAAGTTCTAACAGCAAAAGTTTGGATGCCAGTTCTTTTTTTGGTACATGTAAAAAGATGTAATGTTTTGTGCCTCAAATACATTTAACAAGGTTTAACATTTTTTTTTCTTCCCTTTGGGAATTGTATAAGTATTTGTTTTAAAAATGAACCAGTTCAAATTCTTCAACCTGATGGATTGCTTGATTTCAATTTTAAATTTCAGATATGCTTAAAGGCTCTTTCTATGCTAATCCGATCTTGGATACACCAACAACAGAGGCATCTCTAATTGAAAGGTAAGGAGTCTAGATTTTTTTTATCAGTACTGGAATCCAGTTTTATGTATATATAATGTGTTGCCATTTATCACAACAAATAGGAAAGTAGGTTTTAAAGATATCTTGTTGATGCTTGTTAAATATTATGCCTTTTTAGCACTTATTGATTTTCTTTATCAAGGTGTGATTTTGCAGGTATCCATCATACTGTGGATCAAATATATGGCCAGATACTGCGTTGCCACAACTTGAAGTAGGTATGTTTTCATGACAAAATGAAGGTAGACTTTTCTGATTCTTCATGAGAATCTGCCTTCAGGATTAGTCAGTGTGAACTTTTGTATTTGGACTTATCATTTGCAGTCCTTTAGAATTCAAAGGGGAGAAAAGAAAAAAAGGGAATACAACTATTTTAAGGATGTAATGGGTGCAAGGCAGATAGAGAGTGGGTATACAAAGGGAGTTTTGCAAGCAATTTTGTTACTCAATACTGAATAGCTGATTATATTAAGTCAGAGATATTGATCCACTACCGTGTCATGTTTTAGTTGCTTTTATTAAGGTTCCAAAAGAAGAATGTCTTTAATATATATGTCTATTTACTGCATGCTGGTCTGAGTGTAATGTTCCTCCATTTTTTATGCTAACTATTTCGATCGTTATTATCTCAAGTATGGATCGTTCATGTACCAAATACGGGTTCCTTAGTGGTCTTTCTTTGTTATTGCTCAACTTGAGTATATTGATAAGTGGTAATAATTAATATGTTTTATCTTATAATGCGTTCAAAATCTTATTTTCTTAATAAAATTATACTAAATCTATGTGTAGCCTTTAAAGCTCTTGGTCAGTTGATGCATTATGTTGGACTCATGTTGGCACATCACTGCGACAGATATGGTAAGTTCTCATAGGGTATATGCTCTTGTTTATATAAACCAAGGGTGTCAACATGTACCCTTTCCCTAGGCAGGCATCATTGGTTTTTTAAATAGCTAGAACGATTGAAGTCAAAGATATAAATAACCTATTTAATAATGAAGTCAAGATTCCTAGGAAACTCAATAGCGGGAATCTTAATATCCACAAAAGACTTTCATTTCACTTTGAAAAAATATATCTGAATCAGCCTTTACGTCATAATAGAGAACTGATTATGCAATTACTATGTTTTCATGTATGAATTATCATGTGATATAATGTTTTAGAGCTTGACGTCAAAGATATAAATAACCTATTTCATAAAAGCAAGTCAAGAATAATAGTCTTTTGTAAATAAACAAGTTGCCTGGCTACCTTATTTTCATTTTGTTGCTCTTATGTTTGTGAATTTTTTATGTGGCCTTTCTCGATTAGTATCCAAAGCGATGAAAATGGACAAGGATGAAGGCCTTGAAAATATACTTCGTCGTTCTCGGTGTCCTAAAGGGCGTCTACTTTATTATTTTCCAAGAGAACAAAGGTGATTGTGTTCTTTCATTTGAAATTGTATATAATATAAATACACATACATAAATTTCTCGGCTGAAAGTTCGAATTTGCTTATTATTATGTTTAAGCTTTTTACTTTTGTTAATCACTTGTTGGGAAGTTCTGAAATTTGATATGATCCAGTTCTTGTGTAACAACCACCTTAGGATTTTTCTAAACCTTGGCCCGTTTTGATGGCATAATTTTGTGCAGAAGTGATAATTCTGATGAAGGCATGTCCTAAATGCATAATTATATATTTATTGTTGCTTGAACTATGAAACTCTAAAATTGATGTCTAGAATGATTTTATAATGTCATATGTTGCATGTGTTTGTATGAAAGAAACAGGGTTTAATTTCATGATGATATTGATTTACTAATAAAATTCTGGTCTAAATGCAATTGAGTGAGTAAAGTTCTAGTTCTTAGTGCTAAATTTTTGGAAACCTACTTCAATGCTCAGCAGAAATATGCCATTTTGACACCGAGTGAGAGAGCAATATTATTAAGATTTGGATTCTCATTGAAATTTTAATCAAGAGTATGATAATATATACTGTTTTGGATGGTGGTCTAAAGATTGGAGACTTTGGAAGAATTCATGGCCTTGTATGTAGCAGAAATATTAATTGTTAGTTACTAGTGCAATTTTTGTTTTCTCCCTCATTTTTTAAGGACAAATAGCTCCCTCTCAAATTTTATAATTCTTGGGATATTAGCGATATAAATACTTAAGTTCATACTTTTGTTGCATTTAAATACTTAACTTATTTTTTTAACGGCATAAATACCTAAATTTATATAACTGTTGCACTTAAATTTTTTTGTAGCATAAATAATAAAAAATGTTTAGTTTTAAAAAATAAAATATTTATTATTTATGCTACAAATATTAAAAATTAGTTATTTAAGTGCAACAATTACATAAACTTTACATATTTATACAGTAAAAAAAAAAGTTAGATATTTAAGTGCAACATAAGTATGAACTTAGGTATTTATGTTGCCAATATCCCATAATTCTTTGACATATTATTCCTGAATTTTTGTGTTGTAATTGTAAATCTCTCCCCCTAAGAATTTTAACTGCTGGAAATATTGTCTTTTATTTCATTTAGTCCAAAAACAGAACGGAATTGTGATGTGATTTGAAATGTAAGATAAATTCAGAAAGAAAAAATCTGGAGAGGTCAATAATTTTTGGGAGAAATAAACAATACATGGGAATGCCCCATCTCAATTCTGTTCTTTTATTTAGTGAAATGTAACAATGGGGGTATTTTCAGTAGTTAAAATTCATTAAGGAGACTTTTGTGACATGATAAATTTAAAGGGCAAAAGTTGGAAGGATTGGTAATCTGAGAGAAAAAAACTATTAGTCATTTTTTAATAAATCTCTCTACAATTTGGAGGTTATGGAGAAAAAGAGAAGAAAGAAGTGTGAGCATTACATATTGGGCTTCAGGATAATTGCTTAACTAGTAACTATGCTTGCAGTAACGATAACATCTCCATGTCATCTTGGTGTGGGTGGCATACAGACCATGGTTCACTGACAGGTGATCACTTTTTCCCATCGTTAATCCAAGTTTTGGTTCAAACCTCACACCTTTTTTTTACACTCAGCCAACCACTTTAGCTAGGCTTAAATAGTGATTGTTATTGTAAATTCTAATCTGTTTACCAATTTCATATGTAGGTCTGGCCTTTGGTATGTTTATGAGGGATGCGGTTGAAGTACCTTGCCCTGATAGTGCTGCTGGTCTTTATGTTAGAACAAGAACCGATCAAATTGTCAAAGTACACTATCTGTCTCTTAAAGTTCTCACAATGAAAAACTTGAACTATGAACTTTCATATCCATAATTTTCTGTCCTCTATAAATGTGCTTTACAATTTTCAGGTTAAGAAGTTAGGAAAAGGAAATGATAATTAATCATGCAACCATTATCTGCATGGTATCTTATGTGCTTGCAAACCTGTTGATTCGTGTGGAAATTGGAAAATAATATCATAAAGTTGTAACTTATGAGTAGGGGTTAGAACTTTTGTATAGGCTTCTCTCAAGTTGATTTATGTTTTTTAATCATTGCCATCTAGTAACGAAGTTTTCCTGATTTTTGCTTTGCATAATTACTGTTTTGCCTAACAAAAAATGTCTCCTTTTTACCTTGTATGTTCGCTAGGTAGTCTATGGAGAAGACGAAATAGCATACCAAATTGGTGAAACCACCGAAATACTTTCAAGTGGTTATCTATGTGCAACACCTCATTGCGTCCGGGTACTTAATCTTGTCCAAAATAATTTGTGTTTGTGTACGATATAAACATATCAATTCAAGAAAGAAGCAGCAGAGGTTCTCTCTTGTTTATCATTTTTTAATGTATAGAATGGAACAATTAGCGATACCCCTTCAAAGTGTCAAGTTTCTCCCTACTTGGCTATAATAAATAGACTAAAGCACATATTAGATTATTTTCTTTAAAACAAAAATTATATTTTTTTACTAGTGATTATCTAAGTGTCATGATTTTAAACAACTCATCTTCTTAAAGTTTGATCACATTATGTACCTGAGAGCGGTTTGAGAGTATAATTTATTTGTCTCCAAGGCTCTAACATCAATATCTAGCACCATTCTTGTTAAGGCTCCTTTCTAG
This sequence comes from Humulus lupulus, assembly GCF_963169125.1. Lineage (NCBI taxonomy): Eukaryota > Viridiplantae > Streptophyta > Magnoliopsida > Rosales > Cannabaceae > Humulus > Humulus lupulus. Next base: position 43,552,472 of record NC_084800.1, on the reverse strand, counting down.
TTTTCTTCTTAATTAAGTCTCACTTTCCTGACACACGACAATAATAATGTCTAATTGATCGCAGGCACCCAAAGGACAAGAAGCTTCTCGTCTTGAGCGGTCAACATTTGCATTATTTATGCAGCCTGACTGGTTTGTATTTATTTCTAATTACGGCAGTATTGTGTATTAATATCAGCATTAGTGGAGTTCTATTGTGATTAACGCCTCTGATCAGTTATTTTCTACGAGTTTCATTTGAGGCTATTTAACGACTGAGAATTGCTTGCCCTTTTTGATAATGTAGAGCCTCTTTAAATTAATAGTACGAATCAAGAAAAATCTGTTAGTGAATATTAATTTATTAAAATATCCATTATTTCTTTTTTTCAAAATATATTATCATCATATTATTATGTCAGAAAAAATCATGAAGAAACAAGCATCACGCATATTTTAGTCCAAATTCTGATGTTTTACTAACTATATATCCTATGCTTTTCGCGTAAGATTTCATTAATTATACTAAAAGCAAATACTGTCTCTTTATGTAAAACCTCCCATTATTTTTCTTTCTTCACATCTGCAAACGTTAAAAGTTTTATTTATTAATTTTTTTTTTCGGTTTTGTAGGGAAGAAAGACTAAATTTTCCTGAGGAAGTGCATATTCATAAAGAGGTACGTACAGTGTTTGAGCAAAGTTACGGCACTACAGTTAATATCTGCGCAGGATTCATTATAAGTTTGTTGTGATTTCCATAATTTTTGCTTGGGATTCAATTATTTTGCATTTTTCTGTTTTTAACTTTTTTCTTGTATTTATACTCTTTACCCCCCAGTTGATTTCATCAAGCGGTCCTCTTACTTTCGGAGAGTACACGGAGAAGCTTCTTGACAAATATTATCACCTCAGAACTTAGAACACTGTTTTCTTCATTTCTACTCCTAGTGGTTTGTGTATAGACTGAATTATGGCAACTTTCACGTATTTCATTCATAATAAGTTACTGCTAAAATCTTTTTGCTCCTTTATTGGGAATCACCTTTTACTTAGTATGATTATTCCAACAGAAGAGGTAAGTTATCTATATTATTATCGGTGATTTAATGGCGTATAATAATTGCCTTATTAAACTATATGTCATCCTTTCCACGTGGTGAAAGAGATATGTTATTGCATTTATGGGATCAAAACTATTGGTTGGTAGATGAGTCCAATCTTATATAGCTACTTAGAAACCTCATTGTAGCAGCACACTTGTTTAGTGTTTATTTCATTTAATACGTAATGAATTAATGACTGTAGCGGATAAAAGAGTAAGCACAGACTGAGCTCCAATCCATCTGCCACGCCATTGATGACTTAGGTGGTCTTTCTGTTAGCCGACTATTTGTTTAACGTTTTGTTACGGAGATAGTGACAAGGCGATACGAGGGAAGTCGGCAAGAAATTGCCCGATAAATATCTTGTTACGGTATCAACAAAATTTCGCAAGTTAAGCCTACACAGACGGATTTAACAGTACGGTATTTTGATGTTATCCCGAGAAGATTAATTGAGAATTTGGCCGCCTGCCTAGAAGGGGCAATGGATCAAGGAAATGAAAACGTGTCCAAAGAAGAGCAAGAAAGAAAACAAAAAAATGCCACGTGGAAAAGCGTGGTATGGGTTAGCGTGGGGCTGGACTTGTCCCCACACGGGTTCCTCTGCTCTCAAAAGTCTTTATCATCTGTTTTGGAAGATCGGTCACAACCCCCGCTCTCTTTTTGACCATCTTTTGACTCTTCTTTTGCACTGCTCCTTTATTACACCATACCAGCCTCCCATCTCTTTTTATAAATGTTCTTCTTCCTTGAATTTTAAAAAGAAAAATTAGATAATCAATCCCAATAGTTACAGGTCACAGCACGACAATAAAATTTAAAATCATAGCAGGTAGATTCACGTACGATAAAAGGGAAAACAGGAGGCTTACTTGATAATGTTGTGCTTTCTTTAAAAAAATAAAAATAAACTAAGAATGCTAAAATTGACTTTAATTGCCAACCAGAATGTTATTATTATTTATTTAAATGTATATTTTATAACAAATTAAAAAAAAAGGAAACTTCCTAAGTCGGCCCACGTGCTTGGTTCGGTTTATTTTATAAAAAGATCAAGTTGTACACTCGTCATTAGTACTATTAATTTTAATGCAATGAAAGTACAAGTCAATTTCCGCTTGGATAAATAATATATATTATATCGACTGAACTAAACAATATTATCACATCACCTTAGTGCTAAACCTATACAAAACATTTTAGTCCTATATTGAAAGCCGAAAAATTCTTGTCCATAGTCAGCTACACTTTTTAAACCTTTTCCCTTTCCAACTGAATATATACAGTTAATTTTTCGTTAAGTAACACTGCTTTTATATATGAGAAGTATGCAAAGTCAATCCAAATTCTCAATCTTTTTGTCCACTTGATATTTCTTTTTTCTTGTAAAATAAAAACAAAATTCTTCTCCCCTGGTTCTGTGCTGAGATGGGAGTGAGAAAATTCTTTCTATGAGTTAGGTTTAGTATTAAATAAGGGCCCTTATTTGCGTGCAAAAGTTGATTTCTATAATTCTATTGAAAAATAGCAACAATCTCAAAAAGTGGGGTCCTCGTGTTTTTTCAGCAGAGATAAGGACGACATTGATTCTTGGCCTATATAAGCGAGAAAGAACCCCCACAACCAAAACTAGCTCTGTTCAATCATAGTTCACCAGCTTCATTCAACTCCATAATCCCATACCTACCCACTATTCTCTCCTATACAAATATGACATCTTCCTATTACTTGAGCTCAGCCCCGTCGGGACATCGCCGGAAAAGTGGTCTGAGAAAGCGGTGTTTGCTAATGGTGAAGCAGCAGAAGACCCGGTTCTACATCCTTGGACGCTGCGTTTCGATGCTCCTTTGCTGGCATGATCACTCCATATCAGATTAGCTTATATCCTTAATTGTATGCCTATGGCTAAAGCTAATTATACTGTCCCATTGGCGATTTCCTCGGTACAAAAAGGCGGCTGCTTTTTGTGGTTTCTGGGGGTGTAGTAGGAGTAGTTGAGGAGCTATTTTTGGGTCAACGAAGAGAAGAACAAAAATTACTTTAGATTTATGCGAGTATGGGGATTTGTTTAATTATCACCAAAAGAAAACAGAGAAAAGCATATAGCGTTTGTATATATCTGGGATCTTTGTTACTGTAACATATACTAGTTTCTTTTTGGTTGTTGAGAACCAGCTAGTCCCTTGATTTGCAATATGATCAATCATGTACATATAAATTCTAGTCTTTTAATTCAATGAAAAGAAATTGAAATTCAGACATTCTCGGTTCTTGTTGCTTTACTTTGGCTATTTTTACTTTAATTATTTGTTTGTTTATTATTATTGTTGTTGTTATTAGGTATATGCCATTTTATGCTTAAATATCCATTTATAACTATATGGTTTCAACAGTACTATATTATATTGTGTGTTTTACCAAATAATAAAAATAATTTGTTAAATAAATGAAGAATATTATTATAAGACATCTATGTTACCCAATACTACTTTGAGGCACTTTTTTGTTATTAGTATAATTTTGTATTTTACATACTTTAATTTGGTGTTGGATATCATAAGCTACTCATAGCAATACCCACAAATGTATTATTATCTTATTAAAGTTAGTTTTGAAAAAAATGTTTTTAATAAAATATAATAATCTAATTTGGTATTATTGAAATTATATGGATGTGAGTAATAATTATATAGTAGCAGTTTGAATTCGATTAAAGATAAGGCAAAAAGAGGAGAACCAAGTTAGAGTTTGCGGCTCCAATAAGTAGAAGCAAAATTTGCCTTGGCTTTTATATATTCCCCCCACTAGCGTTGCTTATGGTTATTGATGCTTGTTTTAGATTAAGATTGAGGAATGGAACTCATAGATGGTTGGATGGTGGAGAAAGATTGCCTCGAATTTGTGGACATACGACAACGACATCCATGTGCTTTAATAACGTGGGATAAATTTATGACTAAAATGGTAATGATTCAGCAAATCACTTTAATTAAATATGAGATTATCAAAATATTGCATGATTTATTCTGATTGAGATATCATCATATTGTGTGATTAATTATGATTTATTTTCATAAAATTACTTTGGTAACGGCTGATCTTACCAGAATAAATATGATTAATTATAATTGATTTTGAGAAATTAAGATCCCGTAATTGTGGGATATTTGAGCATTAATGCACTTGATTTTATAATACATTTTTAACTCTCTATGAAACCTATAAAAGAGGTTTATCCTCTCATTCTAAAACACACAGATACCGAGTATGACACACAATAATCTTGGTCTCTTTTTCTCTTCTCTCTTTGTAGTATTTTCTGGTGATAAAAAGAATGTTTGTTTCGAGTTTGCCTAAGCAGAAGCAATTTTGCTTTCGTCCTACTTGATCAAGTTGTTGTATCCTAGGAAGTGATTACTCACAAATCCTCTATCTTTAAGTAAAACACATTTCGCATGCCTAGGCTTTGGTTTATTCTTTCTATTGTATTTTTGCAGTTCTGTTCTTCAATTAAATATATTAATATATATTTTGTTATTCTCTACTATATTATTTCTAACAAAATTCATATTCGTTAAGTGAAAATCCACATTAAGGTGACATTTGGTTAGATAGAATAAAAGTAGAAGAATAAGAATGAGAATGAGAATTAGAAAAAGAATAGAAATGAAACAGAATAAAAATTAATATGAATAAAAAATTTTGATATAAAAAATTATTAAATTTTTTTCAATCTTGTATTGGAATGATATTTTATTCCATTTTAAAATGAAATAGTCATTCTACTAAAATAGTAGAAAAACTATTATATTGGAATGACATTCCAATAGTTTAAAATGCAACAAAACAAATGAATTGAATAAAAATTGATTAATTTATATTCCATTTTATTCTATTACCCCAATAAAACATTAAGTGTTTAAAAATAATTTGATAGGTCTAATTTTACAGCGATATTGAACTAATTATGTGAACATGATTGAACAATATAAAATTGGATAAAATAATGTTGAAATCAATCTTGTAATTGTTAAACTCCCACATTAAACACTAAATAAAATAGGGTTTATAACTTTTTGGACCCTATGTTTTTCTCTATTAACTGTTTGGATCTGTGTTTTGACAAATTACTTTTTGGACCCTATGTTTTGTAAAATGGTTAAACTAGAACCCTAAACTCAATTTTGATGAAGAAAAAATTGAATATAACAACACAGTTTTTAAGTAAAATGATTTTATTTTTGTTCTGAATTGTTAGTTTAGTAAATTATTTGTGATTTTAGTTGAGAAAACATTGGACAAAATTGGGTTTAGGGTTCTATTTTAACCATTTTACAAAACATAAGGTCCAAAAAATAATTTATCAAAACACATGGTCTAAACAGATAATGGAAAAAAGCATAGGTTGAAAAATGTATAAACCCAATAAAATAATACAATACACCGCATTCCAATAGCTTATCATTTTGCTTGGGTCAATTATTTTAGCATTTGTTTGGTAAGAACTAAGAAGGTTGGATTAAGTATGAGATGTGAAAAAGTAAAAGGGATGATAGTTGGATATTTACTTTTAAGTTTGTTTCGGATATAAAAACTAACTTTTATTATTTAAAAATAAATAATATAAAAATAATGTTATTAATAATAAGAAAAAAACCAACAAACAGTTATTTTGGAAAAAAATGTTCTCAATTAACGAGGAGATAAATCGATTCAATAATAATATTATTATTGCAATTTTTTATTTATTATTAATAATAATATTTAAAAATAATAATTACTTTTTTTTTTAAATCTCATTTTTTTGGTCTATAATGTACCTATATAATATATTATTTTTTGTGAACTCAAAGTATTTGCAATCCATAATCATTTTTCTTACTCAATCCTCTTTCTTTTTGCTAAACAAAAATAATTTAAAGATAGACAACCTCATTTTACATTCTTTAATCCATTATTCCTCCAATCCATTATACCAAAACAAACTCTTAGATCAAATAATAAATATTTGAATAAAATATTTATGACCCCAATTTTCTTAAAAAAAAATAAAAATTATAACCCCAGACGTGAGGCTTGAATTATTTATCTCACACTCAATCCTTAAATCTTACTTTATCTCTACTAGCATTGTTTAGAAAAGATAAGTTGCTGTTTGTGATTTTTAGAAATTGCCCTGCATTTACATTTTATAAATTTTGACATATGTTGCAGGTACTGCTTCAAATTCTTATACTTTTCTTTATAAATTTTATTTTTGATGAAAAGATACATAAAGAATAAATATCTTTTTGTTGTTTGTATACTTCAATATTTATTTATTATAAATTTTAAAAAATAATGGTTGAATTGAATAATCTGTTAATTATAATTGTGGTTTAGTATTTTTAATGGGAGTTTCTTTTCTACAATTATTTTTTTATTAATGTATCATTTTTTATGACAACTAATTTGACGAAATATTTCGATTGGATATTTAGTCCATTGACTCAAAATAATTAGGATTAATAACTCCTTATCATTTATATCTAGAATAGTCAGCTCAAAAAAAATGTAAAAAATTATGGGCTGGTTGTCTATGATACCAACCCGCCCAAACAATCTAACTCGACTAATTAAGTTTTTTTTAGTTAATTTATATAATAATTTCTGATAAATTAATAACTAAGGATTATCTATTATATAGGCCTGCTAAAGAAGTTCTATTTTTATTTTTGTACACTCTTAATTTATTATTTCACAAGTAAATATTATTTAATTATTTTATATTGTAAAAATGTTATTAATTATTCGTAGAATTTGAGTGAAATCAAGTCCATTTAGAATTTTTCATTATAATAATATAAATTTAAATACCAAATAAAACCCTATAGAGCGCATTTAATAGATAGAATTTAATTGGATTGAAGGATTATCTGAGTATTGTATTATGTTTGGAGTATTATAGGATCAAATAAATTATAACATATATATTTTAATGTAATCGTAATTTAATAAGATAAAAATATTTGAATAATAAAAATAATATTTTCATATTACATATCCAAAAAATATATTATATTATTATTTATAAAAATTAAAACACTTAAATTATAGATAATATGTAGGTGTATAAATTTCTAAAATCATACATAATTTTTTTTTTCTATTGAAGAAATTAAAAAAGAAAAAAAAAATTCTAACTCATTTTGAAAAAACGCATTTTAAATCTTGGGGCTTTTCGGTAAGCATTAATTAATGTTTTTTTATTTATTTGAATAGATTTTGGATAATAAAAGTACAAAATTGTTCGGTAAAAACATTTCTATTTTTTGTTTTTTACAATTCACAATAGAATTAATTAAATTTCGAAAACATATTTGCTGTTTGGTAACATTTAAAAAATATTTTTTTATTTAATTAATTAAAATTCATTAAATTTTAAAAATAGAATTTTATCACTTTCAAATTTTTTTTAAACCATTTGCTATTTTTCGTTTTTTTTTAATATCTTATTCAAATCAACACCTCATTTTATATTGTTAAACAAAATAAAAATAAAAAATAAAAATTATCAAACATATTTATTATTTTTTGTTTTTAAAAACAAAAAACAAAAATAGTTACCAAACATATTTTTATTTTTTAAAAATAAAGAAACAAAAATAAAAATAATATTTCCATTTTTGTGTTTAAAAAATTAAAAAACAAATTTTACCAAACACAACCATACTTTTTTAACTTTTATTTTTTTTTCTTTCTTCTTCCATTCTTCTTCAAGCAGCTATGTGTATTTCCCTTAAAGCATCCATAGTTTCAAGTAAATACTATTAGGTTAATAAAAATTACCAAACACATTTTTTTATTTTTTTTTCAAAAACAAAAAATAAAAATAGTGGTCAATCATATTATTTATTTTTAAAAATAAAAATAAAATTGTATTTCAATTTTTGTGTTTAAAACCCATTTTTAAAGGAGAACTTAACATAAATATAGGAATCTTAACTAAACTTAACATATATATGGACAAAAAAATAATTAAGCTAAATATGGTAATACATGGTTAATACAAAAATATAAATATGGAATTCCCATAAACTAAACAAACAGATTCCCATAATTTTCTCGCCCACTGCCAATCAAGAAAATTTTTGTCCGCGTACAGCAATTCATCGACCATTTTTTCTGATCACAGTTTCATATTCTCCATTGTTTCCGATCAAAATCCGATCAAGAACTGGTGGCTACTACTCTCATCATCGTCTCCTTTCTCCAGTCATCCAATTAAAAATTCAATTCAATTTCAGACCTTCTTCTTCTTCTTCTCCGGCAGATCTTCTTCTCCGATTACATCCTCTACTTTTACGTTCGTTCACATCAGCAAAAGCAGAAATCCATCAACTTCTCTGATTTCTCAAAAAAGGTAAGCAAATCTTTCTTGAAATATACGACATGCAAAATATTTACACAAAAGAATCTGCAAATTACTTCCTGATAAAATTCTTGACTCAAACTACTTGTTTCAAAACTTTTTTAATTACACATGTGAAACCAGTTACATCACAAAAAAGTTCAACATTAGATAATTCAAATATTACAAAATAATATAAAAACAACAACAAAATAAATACAGAAACCAGTTACATACGAAAAATAATAATAATAACATTCTGCATAATAAATTATCATGACAAATGTAAAAATACAAACTGATTTACGTTTATGAAACCAGTTACACAATATAATTTTAACTTTGCATATTTGAAAATAAAAATAAAAAGATAACACATTCACTAAAGTAACCAGTTACACACACAAAAACATAATTTAATGCAACATAAATAATTATGGAACCTGGAAAATAGTTCTCGATTCAGTAAAAGAAACCAGTTACTAAAATAATTTCAACATTAATAATATTCATTCACTAACACAACCAGATACATTTTAAACATCACTAAAAATTATGTTGTGCTATATTGCAAATATGGAGACCATAATGACATTGATTCGTTTTGGAGGAAAATGGACAGATAGATATCAGTATGATGAGTACACCATGACTGGACTGATAATACCAACAAATTGTTCTCTAAACAATTTGGTTCATTTAGTGAAAACTGAAATAAAATGCAATATTCAAAATATTGAGCTGAGTTACCAGTTATCACCAGGTATGTCACCAATGAAATTACTCACTGACAATTCAGTCCTATTCTACATTGAGCTGAAAAAGAAGCAAAATGAAGTAACTGAGCTACCACTATGCATCACCACTGTTGATCAAACAATAGTTGAAACTGTTCAACACACTACATATGAAGAAGAAACACAAAAACAGAACACAGATTTAGAAAAGCTAGTTCTTCAACTAAACAACGAGCAATCAGCTACAGAATTACAATATCACGAAGCAACCTACACGAGAAATAACCAGGTACAAACGTTCCCAAATACTACAGACATAGCTGATGATGTAGCAGAATTTATCATAGAGAGAACAGAAGAAAACAAAAGAAAAACAAAAGAAGAAACAGAAATTATAACTGATCATAAAATTTTCAAAGTTGAAGAAGGCCATATTTATAAGGACAAAAACCTCTTAAAATCTGCTCTATGTTATTATGCTATGATCCACAACTTCCAATTCAAGACAAAAAGATCTGAACCAAGAGAGTACCTGGTAACCTGTGTGGATGACAATTGTAACTAGTTACTTAGAGCTTCAAAGTTCAGGAAAACAGAAACATTTAAAATTAGAAAGTATGTAAAAACTCACACCTGCTCCTTGGATATCATTATGGAAGACCACAGGCAAGCTAATTGCAATGTCATTGGGGAACTAATAAAATCAAAATACATGTCAATAAAGAGAGTACACACACCACATGACATAATCAACAACATGCTAGATGATTTTGGTGTTTCAATGGGGTACCAAAAAGCCTGGAGAGTAAGAGAAAAAGCTTTAGAATTGGCAAGGGGAAACCAAGATGATTCATACCAAAAACTTCCCATCTACCTTCACATGCTAAAAGTCTCGAACCCAGGTACAATTACACACCTGGTTACAGACAATATAGATCACTTCAAATATATGTACCTAGCATTTGCAAATTTCATTCAAAGGATGGAAACACTGTAGGCCAATCATTGTGATAGATGGAACTTACTTGAAGACATCATTTGGGGGAACTTTATTCACTGCTTCAACAATGGATGCTAACAACAACATATTCCCATTAGCCTTTGGAATAGGAGACTCTGAAAATGATTCATCATGGTTATGGTTTTTCATAAAGCTGAAGGAGACATATGGAGAAAGAGAAGGTACTGTTTTCTTCTTTATATTCTTATTGAAACAAACTAAACTCATAAAATTATCAGTTTAATAATAATCCAGCAATAAAATAGAGAAAACAGTGTAAAAATAAATAAATAACAGTCATATAAATTAATGAAACCAGTTACTCAGTTAAGACATAATAACCAGTTACTCCATTGTGATTTTGCAAACAGGTATGGCAATCATTTCAGACAGGCATAAAAGCATAGAAAATGCTATAGACGATGTATACCCAAAAGCTTTCCATGGAGCATGCATATTCCACCTGTTAAACAACATCAAAGTCAATTTTAGTGTCCATGGGGAGGACCTAAACCTAAACTTTGTCAAAGCAGCAAAGGCATACAGGGTACAATCATTTGAGCACTACATGCATGAAATAGACAAGATTGACACACACATAAGACCGTATTTACAAAAAAATTGGATATTCAACTTGGTCTAGATGCCATGCTCCAACAAGAAGATATACAATGATGACATCAAATATAGCTGAATCAATAAATGCTGCATTGAAAGCTGCAAGAACGCTGCCAATCACTACAATGATGGAGGGCCTTCGAAGTTTAGTTCAAAAATGGGTATGGAAAAATGGTAACGAAGCAAACGGAACATTCACACAAGTAACAACAGATACTGAAACTGTGCTTAGAGAAAACTTTATTCGTGCCATTAAATTTCGGGTACCTGACATATATTGAGCACTGAATATTATTTATCAAAACTTTTAGTAACCAGTTACTCAAAAATATCACAGTATCCACTTTCTAACATGTGTTTCTCTACTAAAATAAACAGGTCTTCCCAGTAAACACTATATTGTACCAAGTTGTGGTTGAACAGAAAGGAAATTTTTTGGTCAACCTAATGGAGAAAACATGTGAATGCAAAAGATTCCAACAAGACGAAATACCGTGTGCACATGCAATAGCAGTATTCACCAAAACACGGCTGAAAACATATGATTATGTTGCTGATTACTACAAAACTACAACTATGAAAGCAACATATGACTCAACTGTTCATCCATTGCCAAATTACAGCGAATGGACACTGCCAGAGACTTTAAACATAATTGTCCTACCACCAAAATCAAGAAAACCACCAGGCCGCACTAGAAGAAAAAGAATCAGATCTAGAGGAGAACCAAAGGTGCAAATAAAATGTGGAAGATGCGCGCAGCAAGGGCATAATAGAAAAACATGCAGGAATGAACCAATCCTAAAGCTGCGAAACACAACAAAGTCAAAGAAAATAGACAAATAATTTTCTAAAGAATAGATATACTACAATTTCAATATTTTCATTTGATGTAATAAAATTGTATCCTAATGTTTTCTACTTCAATAAAAGTACAAACTTTTTAAACATTTTACATTTTATAAACTTGATACTCAACTTCATGGTTCCAAACACAAAGATATTCCAAATCTGGAGACTCAAGTACCTGGTTACAACACATATTATAGAAAGAAAAAAAACAGATACTATAAGTAAATTTAACAAACAACTACATATACATGTAACCAACGATTTAAAAACCTAATTATATAACCACAAATCTTTCACAAAAAACAAAAAAACATAAATATTATAAACTTGATACTCAACTTCTAGGTTCCAACACAAGATATTCAAAAACTGAAAATTCAAGTACCTGGTTACAACACATAAAAATATGAAGAAAAAAAAAAGCAGTTACTATAAGAAAATTTAACAAACAACTATATATTAATAAAACCAACTACTTAAAAAACCTAGTTATATAATCACAAATCGTTCACAGAAAAAAAAAACACAACAAACATAAATAAATAAAAAAATAATTTAAAAAATAGAAATAAAAACTAAAGAAACAGTAACCAGTTACCTGAAACATATAGCTTTTCCAATCTAACACAGAAGTAACCGGTTACACCATCTTCATACAATAATAATCGAAACCTATATGAAAAAAAAAACATGTACATAACAATATCTTCACACTTTAAAAAAAAAAAAATCACAAACTCTATTGAAAAAAGAAACATACACATTAAAATAAAATACATTAAAAAAAACTTTATATTAAGCCAAAAGTTGAAACCAATTCTTTACATTGACCAAAAAGAAAAACCATACATAAGTCCAGTACTAAAACAATATCCAGTTACAAACCACAACTTCACTATTAAACAAAGAAAAAAAAAAAGACACGATCGTTAATACAGCTAAAAAAAAAAAACTCCAACATCTCTACTTATAATTCCTCCTCCTCTTTGATTTCTTTGATGGAACATCATCTTCTATCTTGTACCCACCAATCTGCTTCTTTTTTGCATGACTATACAAGTTAATGGCAAGATAATCACGATAGGTAGAAATTTTGGCAGCCATGTTTTTCGGAATATCATCAATCTTCCCATGGATAAACAAATCAGCATACTTGATAACAAATACTCCACAATCACTGCAAAAAAAAAAAAAAAAACACAAAAAACAGCATATGAAATTATTTAAAAACAAACAAAATAGAAAAATAAACAACAATATACAAAAAACCAGTTACTTACTTATCCTCTTAAAATGGCAAGTCTTTGGCAAAGTTAAAATCAATTGGATCCTTCTTCCCAACAGAATATGGACCAACATTCAAGTCCAAATCTTTCCTAGAACAATAAAAATCAAGAAAATCTAGAAAATATGGTAAAACAACAGAATAAGCCTTCACATATGGCAAAGCAATACTCTCATTCTTCTTCCCCGTCAAAGAATTGTAGACAGTTAACATCCTACTCTTAATGGAAAAGTGAATAAAAACCCAATGCAACTGAACCTTCACATGCACAGGAAAAAGAACATGATCCATATCCACCCAAGGAGTGTTACAAAACAAATATTCACCAATAATGTAATCTGAAATTAGGTTATCAAAACTAATGCTGCTTGAATCACATTTGGCTGCCACAAAGTTATCATACAAACCCTTGATAGTTGCATCAAACCAAGAGTCTGTAGTTGTAACCCTCTTGTTCAAACCATCAATCAACTTAATATTCTTCCTCAAGTAATAAAAACATACATTTATATGCTACAAAAAATAAATAAACATACAAAAGTTAGGAACCTGGATACTAGCAAATATATAATAAAAAAAAACAAGTGACACACAATGCTACAAGAACCTGGTTACTACCCATAAATAATAAAAACAATTTACACACAGTACTAAAAGGAACCTGGTTACTTGTCTTAACCATGATCAACAACAAAAACAAAACATATAAACAAACAAATGCTAATTAATAAACATTATACCAAGAACCTAGTTACTAGCCAATATATAATAAAAAAAAAAAACAAGTTACACACAATGCTTCAAAGAACCTGGTTACTACCCAAAATTTAAAAATAATTTACACACAGTACTAAAAGGAACCTGGTTACTTGTCTTAAACATGATCAACAAAAAAAAAAAAAACATCTAAACAAACAAATACTAATAAATAAACATTATAACAAGAACCTGGTTACTTATAGTGTCCATCAGCTCCTCCCCACAAGTTTGAAGCTTGTAAAACCACATTTTCTCAGAAATTTTAACAAAAGAATAATCCATTGGGGGATTGATAATGTTATTGACATCAGAAAATTTCTTCTTCATTCAAAACAAAATATATATATATTAACAAACAATTAAATATCAAGAATAATAATATTAAACAAAATATAAAAAAACATACTTATTCTTAAAATTCATTTTATCCTCAATCCAAGAAATATAATCCAGGCAATCATTATTTGAAACATTCTGCCCAATTTCATTTTCAAATGGATGCAATCCTCTAACAATCACCACTTCCTCTCCCTTCCTCTTCACAGTTTCTTTTACTTCAGAAGAACCAAACTCAGTAACAAAATGAGATTTGACATGAGTACTAGGTTTAGGCTCCCTCTTTTCAATAGCAACAGGAACCTCATCATCATCACCAACCATCACAACCTTCCAATCATCCTTACTCCCACTAAATATCTTTTCTCCTTCTGCATACTTAACAGTTTTATCAATAACACTCAAAATCTCTGGATCCACATATACTTCTTCAAAACTTAAACCAACTGAACTGAACTCAGGCTTATTTGTAAAATCCTATAATGAATAAAAATAAAATCAATTACAACAAATTCAATTTTAAATAAAATAATACAAGAAACAAAAACAAAAATAAATTACAAAACCTTATCTCCACACACAACATTTGACAAATCCAACCCAGAATAAACAGCATCAAAATTTTCATTTAAATCCTTCTCAACACCCTAAAAGAAATAATGAAATTGGTTACAACAGTAACTGGTTACACTAAACAACTACAAAAACACAACATACTATTGAGAAACATAAACCAGTTACCTTACTACCATCAGACTCTTCAACTGAATCATTTCCACAATCCTAGCCAAAAAAAAAAAAAAAACAATCTGGTTACAACTAAAAATGGTTAAAAAAAACAATAAAGCATAAAAACAAACAAGTTACCTTAGAATCATCAGAAATAGGACTGGAAACATTATCAAAATCAGCTGGCTTTTCCCCTTCATTAAAACCAGCACTTTCATCACTTGTATTTGCAACTTTTTCAGAATTTTTTGCAACAAATTTTGCAATCATTGCAGATAAATCACTGAGTTTCCCCATGAACTCAGATCTCATAACTGCAATGTCACTAATAATAGTTTCTTGGCATGCTTTTATTGATGAGATTGATTCACAAATCAATCTCAACTTTTCACTATCAACCTAAAAAAACAAAATAAAATACTTTACAAAACAGCAAAAAAAAAAAAAAAAACATAAAAAGAAACCTATAAATTTCAAAACAAAATAATTTTTTTTTTAACTAAAACAAACAACAAAACTAACCAGTACCTGGGTACCCGGACTACTGTCTCCATCTTCAGCACACACCTTCGGCAAGTACAGAGGTTCAAACTTAAACTTCTTTACTGCCAGTTTCTTTCTCTCCTCAGAAGACGGATAGACATTCAGGATAGTCAACTGAATAAATTAAATATATATATATACAAAATCAAGAAAACTGGTTACCATCAACTGAAACCAGGTACACAAACAAAAATAAAAAAAATGAATAAAACAAATTTAGCAAGAAACTAGTTACAAAACAAAAAGATTATACCTTCTGATTGTTGAAAACCTTTCCCACCAAGTTTGCATAGAAGGCATTATCTGTACTCTTCCAATTCAACAAACATGGAAATTTTTTCCCAACCCGTTGACAAAACTCAGGACTCAACTCAGCTATACTTTCATATATCCATACAAGAAAAGCAATGGGAAACCCAAGAAGTTTGTAAGGGTGAAGGCCAACCTTCCCATCAACGAACAGTCCATCAAAGATTTTATTCCCACCCTTCAAAGCAGTTTTCAAATAATGAAAACTCCTATCCCATACAAACTTGTCAAAACTAATATTTGCTAATTCAGAAAAATCTCGATCAACCATCTCAAAAAAGAAATCATCAACCAACTTATCATTAGTATAGCCGTACAAATAGTTAACTAGGATATGAACTATACCCAATTTGACAACATCCTCATCATCAACTAGATCCTTACTAATAAAAGCATTTCGTAATTCAGACTTTGACATCTTACCAACAAAACGGCCAAATATTTTTTTCTTAAACAAAACTTTCTTTTTTTGAAAACGACTTAAATCAAAATCACCATCACATCTAAGACCTGTAACTAGAGCAAACTCTTCAATAGAAAACCTACACACTCTTCGACCAAGCTTAAACCACATTTCCTCTTCCTCCCTCTCATGAGAGACCTCTCTCAATAACACAAGCTGGGCAAGTTGAGTTTGAAAATGAATATCACATACTTCTAAAAAGTGCCCAAATGGGGTCTTCTTAAACAATGATTTCTGACTTTTCGTCAACTTAGATTTCAAGTCAGTAATGACACTCTTGTCAGTAAAATGTTGAACCTTACTACCAAACCTCTTGGAGGGGTTTATCTTTAAATGAGCCTGCAGAAAAAAACAAAACAATTAAACATGTAACCAGTTTCAAAAAATATAAACATGAAAAATTGATAAGTACTTTACATTTATAAAACCACTTATATGTATTTAACTTTGTATGGTTGAAATATACATATAAAAAAAAAACAATTCATTCACTAAGGTA
Organism: Humulus lupulus; assembly: GCF_963169125.1. Lineage (NCBI taxonomy): Eukaryota > Viridiplantae > Streptophyta > Magnoliopsida > Rosales > Cannabaceae > Humulus > Humulus lupulus. The sequence continues at coordinate 43,535,868 of NC_084800.1, read as the reverse complement.
ACCAGTTAAAAACTCATTAAGCAAAACCGTTCACTGTTATCTGCAAAGTAACCAGGTACATATTGAAAAAAGTTGATAATTTGAACAGTGTTTAGGCGATATATCGCCTACATCAGGCGATATATCGCCTGAACAACCGATTTGGAGGGGATTTTTGGTTTAAAAAGTTGGAATTTTTTCGGTCCCAGGAGATATATCGCCTCATCTATGCGATATATCGGCTTGAGCAAATAGGCCTGCGACATATCGGGAGTGGTCCAGGCGAAATATCGCCATACAAGTCAGAGACGCCGTTTTTTTTTATAGTAAGTGGCGATATATCGCCTCATTATTGAGATATATCGGCTAGAGGAATTGGCACGCAAGTCAGAGGCATGATGAGTTATAAGCAATAGGCGATATATCGCCTTGTTGCGAATTTTTACTACTGCGCAAGTATACGCAATCGAATAAACAAGTAATAGTAGTGGAAATAGATTATCGTTCCGTCAGGGAATTGATCTACTAATTACCAATAGCAAACTTTTATTTCTATTTGACTAATGAAATTTTAGTGACAATTAACGATGAACAATAAACTAAGAAAGCACAATTTAATTAACGGAATTTAATATAAGCGAAAGATTAGAGTATTCTAATTTCATCAACCTTCAATTCTATTCAATCAATAATACAACTAATATGTTTCTTTGATCTATGGTTATAGCAAGTTTACTAATGACAATTCTATTCTCTCTCAAGATATAAAATATTCAGTTTACCTGTGAATTTTCTACATGTCTGTGATAAATTCGACACATAAACCGCATTAAGAACAAAAACCTAATTGCTACACAAACCAATTTGATACTTTCGTTCTAAATTGAAATCTATGTCTATTGTCTAAAGCTATTCCAATTCTCACTTTTCAGATATTGAATTAAAACCAATAATCATGCAACAGATGGCCAATCAATTACAAGCATTAAACATAAGAACAATAGATAACCATAAATTCAAAGATTCATAGAAATTGCATTAAAGACGAATAGAATATCCAGTGACTACATTAAAATACTCTAAATACGAATTTAGTTCATAATATTAAACTTCATCACACAATCTAAAATTCAAAAGCAATAAATAAACACAAACGAAATAACGCGGATTCTTCTCTGTTTCTTTCCCTTTGCCGTCAGAATGCTTCCCCCCCTCTCTGTCCTTTTTGATCTTCCTTTTATTCTTTTTACAAAAATCCCAAAAACCTACGAATTTCCATGAAAATTTCCAAAAATGCCCTCGTGTCGATATATCGCCCAAGACAGGCGATATATCGCCTGGCGAATGTTCTCGATAAAAACGCAAGTTTCTGATGTCGTTTCTGCAAAGCCAAAATTTGGAATTCCTCCTTATGCCGATATATCGCCCAAGACAGGCGATATATCGCCTGTACCATATTTCCACATATTGGCCAATTTTCGGCTACTAAAACCAACATTTATCCAAATTCTCGAACAAATCAGAATTATAACGACAAACTGCACAAGTTCACCAAACAGATTAAATAGAAACTTTATCTTGAGAAAAACAACCAAATCAATCTGAAAATGTTATCAATAAGCGTATATTTTGTACGCTTATCACATATGTAACCAGGTACACATGAAACTAGGTACAAAAAAAAAAAAAACAGTTTAACAAAAAAAAAACACAACAATAACAATAAAACAAACACAAAACAGAATTGAAAACTATGCAAATTAACTACAAATCTACAAGAACCCAGATACACAGCCATAAAAAAATACAAAAAAAACAGAATCCACATGTAACCAGGTACAAAAAAAAAAAAAAAAAAACAGTTTAACAACAAAAGAAAACACAACAATAACAATAAAACAAACACAAAACAGAATTGAACATTATGCAAATTAACTACAAAACTACAAGAAACCAGATACACAACCATAAAAAAATAAAACAAACAGAATCCACCGAATGTGAAACACAATAACAGAAACATAAACAGATGAACAATTTTTTATTATAATAATTAAAAAAATAAACACATACCACAACATGTTTAGTCATGAGAATCATCTCCAACATCTTTACTACCAGATGCACACGAATCCTTCATCTGTTTAACAGTGGAAGGCGATTTACTTGTCTTCCTTGCAACAGAGGAAGGGGATTTACTCTTCTTCCTTGCAACAGACTTCAAATGTGTAATGTTACTCATTCGAGGAAGAATCTCACCAATATCATCCCCTACATTCTTCGATTCATCCTCTACTATACGAGACATTTTCTTCTCAGAACCAGAAACACCACCGGTTTCTCCAGAGTGATCCATGACAGAACTTCGAAAATTAAAATATACAATGCACTGCATAAAAAAAAAACACAAATGAAAAAAGAATAACAGATATACATATATATAGAGCACAAATTACAAATAACTACCCATAAACTTCCCAAAAAATAAACTGATCAAAAACTGACAAAAACCCCACTAAAAAACTAACGATAAAATCGTGCACCAAAAATAAAAACCACCATTAACACAGATTAAAAAATAACCACCCACGACAGAAAAATATATAATACAAAGCAAAATTAACAATCAATATACATTAAAAAAATAAAAAAATAAACCTTGAAATCGGGTACTCACCGATACGAAAACACCACAAAGAGGCACAAATCCACAACAAGAAACTTATAAAAATCCTAAGAAAAAGAAAAAAAAGAAGAAATCAACACAAAAAACCAAATGCTGAAGGAAAGAAAAAATTCGAACCAAACGATATATAAAAAACGTGATACTGAAGCAAACGGAAAAATACATACCTGAAACCAGGTACTCACCGAGACGAATACACGCACAGATGGCACAAAATCGACAACAAAATACTCAAATAAACCCTAAAACAGAACGAAAACTAAGAACAAATATCACCCCTGAAGAAAACGTGATGCTGAATAAAATAAACTAATAAAATTGAGAAAACGTGATGCAGATAAAAACGTGATAGAGCATATGTACTCAAGTACCTGCATGCATACTGGGAATTGATTTCCTTACAAAAAAATAAAAAAAACACATAAAATGATTGAAAATCCCTCACAAAAATCCACATAAATGCATAATAAACAACTACTGAATTAAAATTTTCTTACAAAAATGATTACCAAAATAATAAAAAAAAATTAATAATAAAAAGACAAAAATTCCCTCATAAAAATACCCCTATAAAATAAAAAAAACATATACAAAAAAATATGGGATACAAAAGCAATATTTTAATAAATATGAGAAAACAAAACTAATAAAAAAGGAAAACAACAAAAAAAACCATAAAAAATACACACACAAAAAAAAGCCATATATATCAAATTTTATTGAATTTTCCCATATTTCATATTTAATGTAAATTCCCCTTTTTTAAAGTTTAGGTAGGTTAAAAAGGTCTCAAACTAAAACATACTATTTTTGTAACAAGACAAAAGAGTCCAGTCCAGTCCTACAAAAATCTCCAGTGCAGCCCAACAAACGGGCCCATAGTAAATACTAGTGGATTTCCCTCCCGTGTTTGCTCTTTAGGTGCTCTTCCACCCAATGCAACTCACCCTCTGCCCAACCCACCGCCGGCGCTGAGCTGAGGCCCTCTAGTGAAGAAGATTGTTTTCTCCGGCGACGCTACCTTCTCTTAGTGAAGAAGACCGACTGAACTCTCCGTCGAGTCGTCGCTAGCGATCGAGCCTCTGCTCCACTCGGCACGTTGCCCCGTCGCTGAGCCCGCTGCTCAAGTGGCCCCGTCGCATCGTCGCCGAGCTCACTGCCCGGTGCCCCGTCGCCGATCCCGCTACTTTGGTATCCTTCCATTGCAGCGAGGTATGTTTTGTGGCTATAACTCGATTGTTCAATCGAACTTCAATATATTTAATGAAATAAAATACATTGAAATCAGTGTGTGTGTGTGTATATATATATATATATAACATATTTATTTACATGATTTATCATGACAGAATGTATATGTTGAAATTCGAAGAATATAGAAATCACGTTGGTTTTTTTTTTTTTTTTGTGTAATGTGATCTATGTTTTTTCTTCATGCTGGCCCCAAATTGGGAATTAGAGCTCATCGTTGTACACACTGCATATACAACTTCATCGACTTATTGTTCTACACTTTTGTTGCAGTTTCAGTTCACAACCATTTTTGTTGCATAGTTTACGCACAATGTTGGACGAAAGTAAATTTGACTTGAATTTGAAGTTATGGGCACTTCGAATCCCTCGCCAACTTTGCAAAGTTGCCACTCGATCCCTAAACGGGTTTGCCTCTTTCCCCAGTATTCAATTCCATGTAATTATTTATTAAAAAGACCCATAAATTTATTTTTCCGCCATTTTATTTGCAGCTATTTGCTTGATAAGCCTCGTGTTAAGCCTATTACTGAAGACCCAACATGTGAGAAGAACCGTTACATGATATTGTCTGAAAGTGTCCAAAACTCTGGTAATAGATTTTGAACTGTTTTGTAGTTATATGTTTATGAATCTGCTTTGAAGTTTTAGTTTCTATAATGTTTGTTGATATGAAAATGTTTAACTTGTCTTAAGAGTTCATCGGTCACCTGAACAGTTGTTTCTTTTTTTAAAAAATAAATAAATAAGAGCTCCATCCGTAACAATTCTTGAGCTTTCATTGTATTGTTGTGTCTATGTAAATGCTGTGGTTTTGAATTCGTAGTTACTGTAGTGAAGAGCCAAAATGCGGATTTTGGTTCATTGAGCCTGATTTGTTGCTCGTTGTTAATTGTAATCAAAGTTAATTCATCAAACAAAGTAGATGAGTCAACTTTTAAAATGGATATGTTACATGTGGTGACATTAACAAAGGTTGCTTGTAGATTATTGGTTACAAAATTTATAGTTATATTTTTTGCTTTTGAGGCAGATTTGTCTGATATCCCCAATGACAAACTTGAGGAGCTGAGGGGATTGTGCGAAATTGATGTAGTTCCTTATACATTAACCCTTGGATATTCATATTGGGGTGCAGGTTAGCGATGTTAATTGATTATATTTTATTCGTTTCTTTATTTCTTAAACTTGATTCTTCTTTTGGACATGTCCTTACTGGTAAAGAAAAGGAAAAAAAAAATCTTTCTTCTACCCTATCACATAGTCAAGTGTGAGGAGACAAATTGAGATGTTGAGACTTCAACCAGGCATGGTTTTAGGATTAGACATTGGAATTTTAAATTCAGAATCTGGGATGTTACAAAGTTTCAATGGCTACACGTTTTATTTACCAATATTATCTGTTGTCATTTTTTTGGGAATTGTGATAATGGCCATGTGACTTACGAGACAGAATCCTTGATAAAGAAAGATAACAGGGAAAATTCATTATGCATATCTTCTGACTGATCACTTATCTTTGATATGCAAATTTTATTTTTTAGTGAATCTGTTTTAATGATAACAAGGACAATCCATCATGCATATGTGCTTTAGAATTATCTTTCTGCGATAAAGTTTGTTTTAAAGAGTGGGTTTGATTGATGTTCTGTATGCATTAAGATTAATTTGGGCTATTTGAATGCAAGATTCATTGTAATTACATAAAGATTTTACGAGGCATTCCGGTTGCTGCCTTATTTTTTGGTTTGCAGATCATATCTTGAAGCAGATACTGCCTACTGGAGTTGAGGTTCCTTCATCTTTCGAAACAATAGTTAAGTATATAAGTCATTAAAACACCTTTTTCTCCTCTGTATATATTCAGCTTAGGTTAGCAATTAAAACTTTGTTACTGTAGTATCCTAAGATTTTTATTATGTTATGATAGATAGTACCATCGTGGGTTTATTAAACTAAAGGTTTTGTTGATATTTATTTCCAAGATCTCAGCAGAGAGTGGGGCTGTATTTTGTTTTAAGATTCTATATATTTGGCTTAGGAACTTTGATGTTTTATTGTATTATTCTAGGTAATAAAAGTTTCAAGTCTTTTTAGCAATATGATCTTTTTATTGCTTTAATCGTTGTGTTACCGCAGTTTTCCTCTGCCTATTAGGGAGGAGGTCAGTCTAAGACATTTGACCTTTGTCTCTTTTTAAAAAAAAAGATAGTATCACTATCATTGTTACTTTTGTTTTATTTAATTTTATCTCACGTGGAATAGCCAAGCTCATTTGTGTTGCTTGCTTGTACTTGTGCAGGTCACATTGCCCATCTGAATATCCATGACGAGTTACTTCCCTTCAAGGATGTTATAGCAAAAGTTATATATGATGTATGTTTCCATTAACTCTTCCGACTTTACATCTTTACAAACTTTTTCTATTTTTGTGCCACTGCAAAAGTACAGCAAGATACTTGATATGCTCCGACTATCTGCAAGTGAATTAGAGCAATGAAACAGTACACAAATAGCAGTAGGTTTGGATATGGAGAGAGAGATGTTATTCAATCCGAAAGGGAAAACAAACAGAAACACCAAGTACAACCCACAGGTATTCGAGAGCCTGGGTCCCTCTTGATGCAAGAAAGCAAATACAAGCTCTAGCATACCCTCTCTCTCACACTCGGATACTATATCAACTCACCACTAACCAACTCAACAATTAACAAACTACCCACCCTCATATACAAGAGACCCAACCTCACTATGCTTGCCCATTGACCCGTTTACCCCTCCTAGCACAAGTATAACGGATCTCGGGCCTATCATTACCCCCTCCAAAATCTTTAACCTTGTCCTCAAGGTCAAAGGAGGGAAACTGAAAGCGGATGGTGTCAAAGAGCTCCCAAGTAGCTTCAAACAAGGGTACGTTTTTCCACTTGATCAACACTTCTACTTGCTGTCCAGAATTAGTAGAACGACGACGTACATGCAACACTTCTGCGGGTTCCACAATGAGCTCAAGATCGGCAGTTAAGGTGGGAGGCAAAGTTGGAGAAGAATGGGCGGTACCCACGGTAGCCCGAAGTAGGGACACATGGAACATGGGGTGAACAACTGATGAGGTGGGAAGGTCCAAACGATAGGCCACTGCCCCTATGCGACGCAGTACCTTGAACGACCCATAGTACCTAGCTGCCAATTTCTCATTCTTGCGGAGAGCTAAAGTCTTCTGTCGGTAGGGCCTGAGTTTGACTAACACCTGATCCCCCTCCTGAAATTCAACATGTCGACGGGAAGAGTTAGCGGCAGTCTTCATCTTTTGCTGAGCACGTAACAAGTGCATCTTCAAGTCATCAAGGAAAGAGTCCCTTTCTTCTAGCCACTGGTCCACAGCTAAGACTGAGGTGGACCTAACTGAGTGGCACACCAAGGCAGGAGGATCACGCCCATAAAGTACCTTGAAAGGAGTACAGCTCAGAGAAGAGTGGAAAGACGTATTGTACCAATATTCAGCTCACGCCAACCACTTGGCCCACACCTTTGGGCGGTTGGAAGCGAAACAACGAAGATATGTCTCAAGGCAACGATTGACCTCCTCGGATTGGCCATCCGTCTGTGGGTGAAGGTTGTGCTATGCCGCATCTCCGTGCCCTGCAAGCGAAAGAGCTCTGCCTAGAAATGGCTAAGAAACACTCGGTCCCGATCATAAATTATGGACTGAGGCACCCCGTGTAGCTTGATCACATGTTGGAGGAACACCTGAGCCACAATTCGAGCGTTGAAAGGATGCTTGAGAGGAATGAAATGGCTGTATTTGCTCAAGCAATCGACCACCACAAATATAGTATCTACTCCCTCAGATTTGGGCATTCCCTCGATGAAATCCATAGTCAAATCCTCCCATACCCGTTCAGGCAGCGCCAACGGTTGTAACAGTCCCGTGAGAGACATAGCCATATGCTTGTTGCGTTGACACACCTCACACTGTTGCACAAACTCAGTCATTGCCTGTTTCTTGCCAACCCAATACACATCTCCTCACAATCGTTGGTAAGTGCGAGACTCCCCAGAATGGCATCCAATCGGCGAATAGTGGTAGTCCCTCAAGAATTGAGGCATAAGGAAGGAAGCAACAGCTAAAACCAACCTTCCCTTGTATGTTAGGCACCCACGATCAGCTACAAAGTCTGCTACATCGTTACCCGCTGCCAAGTCAGTAAGCACTCGAGATAAAAAATTGTCCACCTGCACTTCTTGTTCAACTACATCCCAATCCAGCCGAGAAGTAAATTTAAGCACCGAACACTCAACAACACCTACGCGGGACAAGGCATCAGCTGCTCGGTTGTTTGCCACTCGGACAATACTGAATCTCAAAATCGTAGCCAAGGAGCTTAACCAACCATTTTTGGTTCTTCGTAGAGACAAGTCGCTTTCCAACAAAAACTTCTAACCTTGTTGGTCGGTCCGTACGACGAACTTGCGCTCCAACAAGTAAGGCCGCCACTTAAGAACAACGAGAACAATGGCCATAAGTTCCTTTTCGTAGATAGACTTAAGTTGGGCTCTTGGTTTCAATACTTGACCGAATTAGGCAAGAGGCCGACCCTCTTTTGCATCAAGACCGCCCCAATGCCAAACCCTGAAGCATCGATCTCCATTACAAAAGTCTTAGAAAAATCTAGGAGAGCAAGGAGGAACCGAAGTCATGGCTTGCTTGAGGGCGTGGAACGCCTGGGTGGTTGCCTCGGTCCACCCAAAATGATCCTTTTTGAGTTGGTTTGCCAGGGGTCTTGCAATGGCTCCATAGCCCGCGACAAACTTCTGATAGAACCCCGTCAAGCCCAAAAATCCTCAGAGCTCCTTGAGTGTAGTGGGTATCGACCAATCTAACATAGCTTGGACCTTGGAAGAGTCCACGACCACCCCTTCCCGGAGATAATATGCCCCAAATACTCCAACGTATGCTGGCCAAAACAACATTTCTTTAAGTTGGCATATAGATGATGGTTTGCTACGGTTTGTAGGACCATGGAGAGGTGTTTCTCATGAGTCACGTTATCCTAACTATAGACCAAAATATCACCAAAGAACACGAGCACAAAGCGAAGATACTACTTGAAAACCTCATTCATAAGCGACTAGAAGGTGGCAGGAGCATTGGTAAGCCCAAACGACATGACCAAGAACTCGTAGTGGCCATCATGAGTTCTGAATGTCGTCTTGTGGACATCTGCTGCCCGGACACGAATCTGATGATAGCTCGATCGTAAATCCAACTTTGGAAAACACTTGTGCCCCGTGCAATTCATCAAGGAGCTCATCAATCACAGGAATGGGAAACTTATCCGCCACCGTCTCTCAATTGAGAGCACAGTAATCAAACAAAAATGCCAACTGCCATCCTTCTTGACCAGTAGCACCGGGATGGAAAACGGACTAGTACTTGGCTGAATGATACCGATTGCCAACATCTCCCTAACCAAATGCTCAATTTCATCCTTCTGAATTTGAGCATAACGATAAGGTCGCACACTCACCGGCGGAGCACCCTCGCGCATAGGAATTCCTTGATCATGGCCGTGGACCAGCAGTTGGGATGTAGGCACTTCAAACACGAATTGAAACTGTTGCAATAGACCAGCCGTGGCCTCGGATACCGTCGGAATGTCAGATGCCACAGTCGTACATCACAGTTCCACCCAAACCCCACCCAAACCCCTTGGCGCTCATGTTGGAGAAGGCGCAACAGACTTGAGAGATACCCCGATCTTGTGTAACGAAGGGTCACCTCAAAGAGTGATGGCCTTGCCACTAACATTAAGCTTCATAATATGATATTTCCAATGATGGTAAGTGCCTCCCAATGTCTCCAGCCACTGTATGCCCAAAGTAACATCGGTACTCCCGAGAGGTAGCGGAAGGAAATCATCCACGATCTACAACTCCTGCAACACTAGGGGTACTGTGTGACAAACACCCTCTCCCTTGATTGCCTGACCCGTCCCCATTTAAACACCATACGAATCAGTCGAAAAAATGGGTAGAGACAATTTGGAAGCTAGCTCAAAAGTAATGAAGTTGTGGGTGGCTTCGCTATCAACGAGAACCACCACCTCATGACCATTGATGCTGCCGAGGAACTTCATTGTCTTAGGAGATGTCAATCCGACCACAGAGTTGAAGGAAACCTCAACCAATTGGGCTTCCGGCGTGGTTGGAGAGCGCAAACCCAGGGACTCCTCAATAGGGTAATCCTCACTCTTTTCCGAGTCCTCATCTTTAAGAATAATAATCTGGAGCTCGGGAAACTTGCATTCGTGGCCCCTATGCCACTTCCCCTTGCACTTAAAGCATACCCCACGTGCTTTCCGGTCCCGGACTTCAACTTCAGTTAGCTGTCGATAAGTCGTTGTGAGAGTGGGCGTAGAAGACAATTTGGAGGAAGACGAAGAGAAGGTACCCTTCGACCTCGACACTTGCAACGTACCCAAGGGTTGTGTTGGGTTGACTTTGCTTGGACCAATTCGATGGGCCCGGACCAAAGCTTAGTTGGCCTCTATGGCCTCAGCCAACTCCATGGTCTTGACCAACCCAGTGGGCTCCAAAATTCGGAGTGGGCCTTGAATCTCCATCCTTAGGCCTTTGATGAAAGTAGACGTTCAAGACAACACCCATCGTGGAGGCAAGCATCTCGAATTGTTGTCGGTACCCTTGCACGGTGGAGACCTGTTGAAGTCTGTTAGAATATATTAGCTGTATATTAGTTGTAGAAATTAGAGTTAATTGTATTTAGTTAGTTTTCTATTTAGTCTCCCTAATTTTGTATATAAATACATACTATTCTATTGAATAAAATACAATTCATTCACCATATTTTACATGGTATCAGAGCTGATTTTGGGATTGGGAATTCGAAATTCGAAATTAGGGTTCATTACAAATTAGGGTTTTTTCAATTAGGGTTCATCACAAATTGGGGTTTTTCAATTAGGGTTCTTTTTCGGAAACCATCTTTAGAGTGATTATTTGTTCTCACCGCCCACTCAGAAAGATTACCCAGCCGCCAATCTGCCAAACCCCAAAGTCCGGTCACCGGATTCCTCGCGCGTGTGGCTCACGCGCCGCTTGTTCCTTCTGCCACCTACCCCACGCGTCGGCGCGTGGAGGCGCGTGTGACGGGGATTTCGACGGCAAATCATCTCCGGTTTGTTTCTCGACTCCTCTTGAGCCTACTCGCATCTGTCTCAGGTTGTAGTTTGGTATTTCTCACTTCTTCGTATCTGGGTGTTCTTTACTTGTTCTTCGTTGTTCGATTCTGTTTTGTCTCTTTCGATATTTGTTTTTGAGGTTATGGCAAAGGTGAAATCAGATCCAAAACCACTAGTTATTTCTGATGTGGTTCCCGTGATGTCTAAAATCACGGACCATAAATTGATTGGGTCGAATTATTTGGATTGGAGTAAGACGATTCGACTTTATCTAAGGAGTATTGACAAAGATGATCACTTGACTGATGATCCTCCCAAAGAAAAAGACGATTCACGAAAAGTGTGGCTACGTGAGGATGCTCGCTTGTTTCTTCAAATTCGAAATTCTATTGATAATGAGGTAATTAGTTTAATTAATCATTGTGAATTGGTTAAAGAACTAATGGATTACTTGGAGGTTTTGTAATCTGGAAAAGGCAATCTATCTCGTATGCATGATGTTTGCAAAGCCTTTTACCGCGCGGAGAAACAAGATCAGTCTCTTATGAACTACTTTATGACATTTAAGAGGACATACGAAGAGCTTAATGTGTTGTTGCCATTTAGTCCTGATGTGAAGGTTCAACAGCGCCAGCGAGAGCAGATGGCTATCATGAGCTTTCTAGCAGGACTCTCATCTGACTTTGACTCTGCAAAGTCACAGGTTCTTTCTGGGTCTGATGTCTCCTCTTTACAAGATGTCTTTAGCCGTGTTCTTCGTACAGAAACTACTCCATCTGTTTCTCTTAATAGTGCTTTGGTTGGTCATAATAATCATGCACCATGGAGAAACTCTACTCCAAGTGGTTCCAAAGGAGGCAATTCCCAAAGGCCTGACAATCGAACACCGGAATCCGGGAGCATTATGTGCAACTATTGTAAGAAACCAGGCCATACCAAGTTCGAGTGTAAGAAGCTACAATTTAAAAATCAGCAAAAACACTATGCTAATGTTGCAAACACTAGTGATGCACCTGATAGATCGGTCACTATTTCTGCGGATGAATTTGCCAAGTTCTCAAGGTACCAAGAATCACTCCAGTCTTCATCTCCTTCTGTCACTGCAATTGCTGATTCAGGTAAATCTAATGCATGCCTTCTTTCCACATCCTCGAAATGGGTCATTGATTCTGGTGCCACAGATCACATGACAGGTAATTCCAGTCTCTTTTCCACTTTTCAGTCTTATAGTCCCACTTCTTCTGTTACCTTAGCTGATGGATCACCATCTTCTGTTCTTGGATCTGGCACTGTTACTCCTACACCTTTGCTTACTTTGTCATCAGTCTTACATTTACCTAATTTATCCTTTAATTTGCTTTCTGTTAGTCAACTCACTCGTAATTTGAATTGTTGCATCTCTTTCTTTCCCGATCATTGTTTATTTCAGGATCTTATGACGAAGAAGATTATTGGTAAAGGACATGAATCTGGCGGCCTGTATGTTCTTGATCCACTGTCCTCAACTCCTATTGCTTGTCCGAGTGTCGCTTCCGCTTTTGAGGCTCATTGTCGTTTGGGCCATCCATCCCTTCCTTTGCTCAAGAAGCTTTGTCCCCAATATAGTAAGGTGTCTTCATTAGATTGTGAGTCGTGTCAGTTTGCCAAACATCATCGTGTTAGTTTGAGTCCTAGAGTCAATAAACGTGCTAGTGTTCCTTTTGAGTTAGTTCATTCTGATGTATGGGGTCCTTCTCCTATTTTGTCTAAACCTGGATTCAGGTATTTTGTTACTTTTGTGGATGATTATTCTCGTGTAACTTGGTTATATTTAATGAAAAATCGTTCCGAGTTGTTTCCTATATTTTGTGCTTTTTGTGCTAAGATTCAAAATCAATTTAATGTGCATGTTCGTACTTTGCGAAGTGATAATGCCAAGGAATACACATCTGCTCAATTTCAATCTTATATGATCTCTAATGGCATGCTTCATGAAACTTCTTGCGTTGATACTGCACCCCAAAATGGTGTAGCAGAACGTAAAAACAGACATCTTCTTGAAACTGCACGTGCCCTCTTGTTTCAAATGAAAGTTCCCAAACCTTTTTGGGCCGATGCAGTTTCCACAGCTTGCTTTCTTATTAATCGCATGCCATCCTCAGTACTTAATGGTGAGATCCCATTTAAAATTCTTTTTCCTGTTAAGTCATTGTTTCCAGTTGCTCATCGGGTATTTGGCAGTGTTTGTTTTGCTCGAGATGTCCGTCCACATGTCACCAAATTAGATCCTAAGTCATTAAAGTGTGTATTTCTTGGTTATTCTCGTCTTCAGAAAGGGTATAGGTGTTATTGTCCTGATCTTAACAAATATCTTGTGTCTATTGATGTTACTTTTGTGGAAAATACACCTTATTTTTCATCTTCACCTACTCCTACTCGTCATGGGGATGATGATGATTTGTTGGTATATTCTGTCACAACGGCTGCGCCCGATACATGTTCTGATGAGTCTCTTGTTCCTTCACCTACCTCGGTCATAGCTCCCGCAATGCCTACACCACCTCCTAAGCCTCCTATTATAGTGTACTCCAGGCGTCCACCTCCTGTTTCATGTCCTGCACCTGCATCATCATCATCAGATTCGGAACTCAACGATGATCTTCCCATTGCACTACGTAAAGGTAAACGTCAATGTACATATCCTATTTCTTCTTTTGTTTCTTATAATCATCTGTCATCTTCTTCTTGCTCTTTTATTGCTTCTCTTGATTCTATCACTATTCCTAAAACTGTTCGTGAAGCCATGTCTCATCCTGGTTGGCTTGCTGCAATGATAGAAGAGATGAATGCTTTAGTTGCGAATGGTACTTGGGACTTGGTTAATTTACCTTCAGGCAAACGGGCCATAGGGTGCAAATGGGTGTTTACGGTTAAAGTCCATCCAGATGGAACAATTGCTCGCTTAAAAGCCCGTCTTGTTGCCAAGGGTTATGCTCAAACCTATGGAGTGGACTATTGTGATACTTTTTCTCCTGTTGCTAAACTCACATCTGTTCGACTATTCATTTCCATGGCAGCTACTCATCATTGGCCTTTGCATCAGCTTGATATTAAAAATGCTTTTCTTCATGGAGATCTTGAGGAAGAAGTGTATATGGAGCAACCTCCTGGGTTTGTTGCTCAGGGGGAGTTAGGGCGAGTTTGTCGTCTTCGCAAATCTTTATATGGGTTGAAACAAAGTCCTCGTGCTTGGTTTGGTAAATTTAGTCAGGCTGTTGAGAAATTTGGTTTGTTGAAAAGTAAGTTAGATCATTCTGTGTTCTATAAAAGATCAACTGCTGGTATCATTTTGTTAGTTGTGTATGTGGATGACATCGTTATTACTGGAAATGATACTGGAGGCATCTCATCCCTTAAATCTTTCATTCATACCCAGTTTCACACGAAGGATTTAGGGGTGCTCAAGTATTTCTTGGGAGTAGAAGTTACTCGGAGTAAACAAGGTATTTTTCTGTCTCAAAGAAAGTATGTACTTGATTTGTTAATTGAGACAGGAAAATTGGGAGCAAAACCTTGTAGTACTCCAATGAATCCAGCTGTGCATCTTACACGTGATGGGGAACCATTTGAAGATCCTGAGAAATATCGCAGATTGGTTGGAAAGTTGAATTATCTAACTGTGACTCGTCCAGATATTGCATTCTCCGTTAGTGTTGTTAGTCAGTTTATGTCTTCTCCAACAATTCATCATTGGGCAGCATTAGAGCAAATTTTGTGTTACTTGAAAGAAGCACCAGGACGAGGTATTGTTTACAAGGATCATGGACACACCCAGATTTAGTGTTTCTCTGATGCAGATTGGGCAGGCTCCAAGGTAGATAGACGATCCACTTCAGGTTATTGTGTCTTTGTTGGGGGCAATCTAATCTCTTGGAAGAGTAAGAAGCAAAATGTTGTGTCTAGATCCAGTGCAGAATCAGAATATAGAGCTATGGCACAGTCTGTGTGTGAGATAGTATGGATTTATCAGCTTTTGACTGAATTCGGGTTTAAGACTTCAGTTCCAGCAAAATTGTGGTGTGATAATCAAGCTGCTCTTCATATTGCCTCAAATCCTGTGTTCCACGAGCGAACTAAGCACATTGAGATTGATTGTCATTTTGTTCGTGAGAAAATTCAACAAGGCCTGATCTCCACAGAATATGTGAAGACTGGAGAACAATTAGGAGATATTTTTACAAAGGCTTTGAATGGGGTGCGGGTTGATTATCTTTGTAACAAGCTGGGTATGATTAACATTTATGCTCCAGCTTGAGGGGGAGTGTTAGAATATATTAGCTGTATATTAGTTGTAGAAATTAGAGTTAATTGTATTTAGTTAGTTTCCTATTTAGTCTCCCTAATTTTGTATATAAATACATACTATTCTATTGAATAAAATACAATTCATTCACCATATTTTACAAAGTCCAAAGAACCGATTGAACACCATCCCTTCATTGGCTGGACGAAATTGACGGATGAGCAGCGCCTTAAGTTCTTCCCAAGTACCAATCGGGTGGCGTAGGTTCTCCCAACGGAATCAATACAGAGCCGCCCCTTCCAGACACATCATTGCTGCCTCCAGTTGCTATGCCGTTGACAGCCACTGCAACCGAAAGTACCGATCAGCTCGGTAAGTCCATTCATCGGGGTCCCCACCTGAGAACACGGGAAGTTCAATCTTTCGAGCTCAAAATTCGGAACGACGACCCTCCGACGCTTCAAGCGTGCCACTGCCGTGAGTCGACCCCAACGAAGGTGGCCCATTGCCGGGGGCACAGGGACCAGGACTCGAGCCACGATTGGCCAATTCAAACGCAATGAAGGCTTGCCCCTTGAGGACCAGATCCAACTTCTGAGTAATCACAACCAAATCGTGGGAATGGGACTGAACAGTCTCCTTCAAGACACCGACATCACCTTCCACAGAGTCAATTCAGGATTCCATCCGAGTCGGCACCGGCATCCACAAGACTGGACAGCTCTGATACCACTTGATATGCTCCGACTATCTGCAAGTGAATTAGAGCAATGGAACAGTACACAAATAGCAGTAGGTTTGGATATGGAGAGAGATGTTATTCAATCCAAAAAGGAAAACAAATAGAAACACCAAGTACAACCCACAGGTATTCGAGAGCTTGGGTCCCTCCTAATGCAAGAAAGCAAATACAAGCTCTAGCATACCCTCCCTCTCACACTCGAATACTATATCAGCTCACCACTAACTAACTCAGCAATTACCAAACTACCCACCTTCACATACAAGAGACCCAACCCTACTATGCTTGCCCATTGACCCGTTTACCCCTCCTAACGTAAGTAAAACCGATCTCGGGCCTATCAGGGTGTTATAGCAAAAGTTATATATGATGTATATTTCCATTACTTCTTCTGACTTTACATCTTTACAAACTTTTTCTATTTTTGTGCCACTGCGAAAGTACAGCAAGATACTTGAGCTTACAACTTCTGTACAGTTTTGTTTTGTTTGCTAGTGATACAGTTCTTCCTTTTTGAATTGACGAATCTTTGTTTGGTATTAAAATCATTCTTTGTAAAGTGAAGACAAGCTTTGATTAACCAAGAGTATGAGTCTCTTATACTTTTGGTGTCTAATGTTGTTTTCATCTTCCCCTTTGAGTCATGAGTCATAAGCGCATAGTTGAGAGTCCCTTTTTCTGTGCTTATAGTGCGTTTAACTACTTTTTTGTAATGATTCAATTTTTTATATTTATATTGGCAGAAAAATTATCCTAGAATCAAAACTATTGTTAATAAAGTTGGTACAATCTCAAATGAATTCCGCGTGCCCAAATTTGAAGTTCTAGCAGGAGAGAATGATATGGTTACAGAAGTGAAGCAGTATGGATCGACTTTCAAGCTTGATTATGGCTTGGTATACTGGAATTCGAGATTGGAACATGAACACATTAGGCTGGTTTCTCAATTTCAGGCAGGGCAAATTATTTGTGACATGTTTGCCGGCATTGGTCCTTTTGCCATTCCTGCAGCGCAGAAAGAATGCATAGTCTTTGCAAATGACCTAAATCCAGATAGTGTTCGTTATCTGAAGATTAATGCTGAAGTTAACAAGGTTGATGATTATGTCCACCCTTACAACACTGATGCAAGAAAATTCATTTCTCAAATGATGACTGTACCCGAAATTGAGATAGAATTGAACCATACCTCTGCCCCAAAATCAAGTGAACAGCAGAGAATTATCAATCAGGAATCAGAATCAGAATACAGCAAGCTAACTGGTAATGCGATTTGTGAGTACAACCTTGTGGTAGGTAAAAAATATTAGTGCACATGTCAAGTAAATTTTTCTGTTCCTTGTAGTTGAGGTGAAAGAATTACCAAATGGTGTTGAGAATAAATTCGAGAGTGAAGAAGGCTCAGGTAATACTGTGGATGCATCTGTAGTTGCAGTTAAAAGACCTTCAGATGATTGTCAAGAAGGTAAGGACGGTACAAACAGGACTTTGACTACTAATGAATTTATGCTCTTTTCTTAATTATATATCGGGTGTATATGTGATGCTTAATATAGGGTGCATTTGTGAAGTTTAAGCATTGCTGGAGTTTGTTGCCTATCTAATTAATGTTTTCCTGACCAAAAAATGCGGGATTTACAGTCTTAACTATATGTTCTCTGCAGGAAATGGAAGCACTTGCAGCACTAATCCTTCTCTTGCTGGAAGGGGAAAAGGAAGCAAGAATAAGAGATTACGAGGCTCAAAGGTTGTCGGCGTTAAGACTTGGGAACATGTTGATCATGTTATAATGAATCTACCTGCTTCCGCTCTTCAGTTTTTAGGTACAGATGCTCTGCACTATTCATCATTTATGTAGTGGAACACAGAACCCTTAAATTCTATCCTCACAAACTTCAAATAATAGAACCAACCTCTTATTGTTTTCTTTTTTTTTTTTGGGTCATTAGATGCGTTTAGGGGCATAATACAGAGGAAATATTGGAAGGGTGATCTTCCTTGGATTCACTGCTATTGCTTTATACGGGCAAATGAAACCCAAGAGTATATTATTTCAGTAAGTAATATTGCATTCGACCATTTTTATTCATGTTATGTGGGAAATTATTTTTAATGCTCTAAAATGGTTTCTCCATTGCTTTGATGTAAATTGCTTTTCCAACTACTGTTCAGGAGGCTGAGGCTGCCTTAGGTTCCTCTATACAAGATCCAATATTTCATAAGGTCAGGGACGTTGCTCCAAACAAGGTACCACCATTTGAACGACATTTTCTTTTGTTTCTTTTCTTATTTTTGCACCATGGAGACAGTACTTGCTTGGGTACTTATTGGCTGTTCTTTTTGTACCTTTGTTGTGCAGTCAATGTTTTGCTTAAGCTTCAGGCTTCCAGATTCATGTTTAGTGTGAAAGCGTACCGAGGCAATGGTTAAACATTCACGGATCTTAACATTGCAGGGATGGTTTAATGGCATTCTGGCCCACTGGCTTTTAAAGTTACCGGTTTAAATGCTTCCAAGTTCCAATCTATTGAGCAAACAAAGACGAGCCAAAATGCATACAAGAAATATCTTTGAAGAAAACTCAATTTTGCCTGAATTCAATGGGGTACAACTCTGAAAGCAATGAAAAAACGGTTCAACCCTTTTCAGTTTCGTAAGTTTAAGGTTGTCTAACACGAGTGATGATGTTTGATGGTTCATATGGTAGGTAGTTTCCATGCGGCGATTAACATCTTTCTAGTATGTAGCGAGATCCGTCCTTGGCAATATTTTTCCAGATTCTCACATAATGTTTGTTCAATTCTGGTTGAAAAAGGGACAAGGAGATTGGTTTTTGACATTTTGTGTAACCTGTATGAAAGATTAGCACTGAAAACTGAAAGGTTTGAATGAATGAACTAATATTTGGTATTTATGTCAAAGCATTCTGAAGTGGAAATCTTTGTCTAGCTAAACAAAAAAATGTCGGCACTGAAAAATAAATAAATATCGTATTATATATAGTGGTTGATAAACAACATGTAATAAACATATGATAAGGCTATATGCCGAGTTGTTTGGGTGCTTCTCTTACAAAACTTTTCCAATAAAAGCTGCTGTTGAACCCCCCATTCACATCATAATTTGTCCACAGGTCTCTCAGTAATTCCTCCTGTCCTAATTCGATATATATGATGTGGGGAGACTTCGATATGTGATTCTAAATAGACTCGATTTCACACTCAAATTCTACTAATAACTAATAACATTTTTCATAAGGTTTCAAGTGCATCTTTAGTAAGGTTCAATTGCATCTTTCATAAGGTTCAAACATAGACTTTATGTAAATCTGATGTGGGGAGACTACTGGACTGAGCCAAGGGTACGCGACGGATATTCGATCAACTTGTGATTTGGGGTTGATTGTAAGATTAAGAAATTTCATGATCTTCTCTTTGATATTGCTAAAGCTAAAATGTATGTTTTCTTTTAATTTCTAAACTAAAATTTGTCTATTGAAAAATAAAAGGCCTTGTGGGATCGATTGTCTTAATTATTGTGGAGGAAAAATAGGAATGTCTTTAGTATAAAATCTAGAATATAATTTGCTCTTACTTTTTATACGCTTTAAAATTTTGAATACCAATGGTATAGAAATGTTTAATTACATTTAAGAAAGATTGTTTCTTTATTTAAATTGATCTTTCTATAAAGTTCTAATTGCATGCTAGTAGGATTTTCTTCATTTAAATTGAATTCATAAGGATTTTAATTGCATTTCAAAATATTGTTTCTTTATTTACTTGCATTTCAGAAGGAAGACTTTTGCCACATTATAATATATTGGACTACAATTAGGATATTAAGTATTAAAGTGCTTTTATTAGAAGATTCTTAAAATTTTAACTAAGAGAACTAGTTTTAAAACAAAGAGACATCCAATTGGTTAGATACCTCAAAACAAATAAGAACTCTTATTAATGGTGTGATCGTGTAGTGTCTTAGAGATTTTGTGTCATCTTTTGCATGCCTCATGTTTGTATAGACTTTGTTGTTGTGCCTGTTTATAGGCTTGATTTTGTGCACAATTAGTTCGTGCAAAACATGTTGTTGGTGATGATATATGTATAAATATATATATATATATAAAGTATATTATGGTAACCTATAAATCTTACAATGTTTTGTCTTTTAATGTTTATTATCTAATTTTCTGAAATTTCTCCGCATGCCATTTGACCAGACAATAACCTTATAATTAAGATTATAATTTTATTACATTTTTCGTTCCAAATAGTAATAAATTCTACTGCATACAAAATATATATATAAAAAAATAGTCATAATAAATTATTACAACAGGATCCACTTTTTTTTTCTTTTCCTTTTCCTTTTCTTTGGAATGCACTATTTCAGAGCTCATACTACGTATGATACCTTTTATGACCATCTGACCATGCTAAGGCTTGTTAATTTGCTTCTGACGTCCACGGTTATGACACTAAGAAAGTAAATGGTATTAAGTAATTAAAGTGCAAACTTTTAGCGAAATACAGAACAACCAGAAATAATAATAATAAAAAAAAAAAGCAAATTAACACGTAAAATTTGGCTGGAAAGGCATTTTATGACTAAAGTGGAAAAAGGCAATATGAATGTACTCTCTTTCCAAATTATATATTTTATATACGGGAGCTTTTATATTGGGAATCTTGAAAATGTGCTTACGGATAGGATTTTTTTTTTTTGTATATATATAAGTTATAAACTCTTTTTTGTTAGGATAGTGTATAGAATAGTTATAGAAAATTTTTCATAAATTTTTAAAAAATTCTAAATAATTTAGAATATAGATATCATATGTCAAATAACTTTTTTAGTGGCATATAAAAAACGAAACAAATATAGGTGCAATATAATATTTAAATCTTGATTTTAACGTTCTAAATTATTCTTAATTTCTTAAAAATTTGTTAGATTTTTCATAAAACTAAAATGTATATCATTGTATAAAAAAATTAGTGTTAGAACTTTTGAAGATTGAGTGTTATTCTTGTAGGCTACTGGCCTTTATCTAAAAAAAAATCACGTAGGTAAGAAAGAATTGACAAATGGCTGTGTACTATAACTGAATTAAGGAACGAATCTTTCCTTTCTATTCACCTTCCCCATGAAGGTTCCAAAAATTACATACAACGATCACAAACTTTTGATGCTTATAAATTTGAAGCATAGCAACCAAAATATTTCCCCCTTTCTTCTCCTTCTCTCCTTTTAATCATTGTAAACTCTTTGTTCAAGAAAGATTTACATATTTTCTTTATTTGTAAAAAAAACCCACCAAAGATATCACCTCTTAAAAAAAGTGTCCAAAATGTCACAAGAAAAATTAGTCATTGTAACCTTAGTCGTTCTTGTTGTTTTTATGGCCATGGTATCGACTGGTTCAGGGGTTGGAGTGAACTGGGGTACGTTAGCTAGTAACCAAATTCCACCTAGAAAGATAGTTCGGATGCTCAAGGAAAATGGGTTCACAAAGCTGAAACTGTTCGAGGCCGATGAATGGATTTTGGCGGCTCTAATGGGGACTCATATTGAGGTCATGGTGGCCATACCCAACCGGTTGTTAGAAGAAATGAGTGATGATCCTAAGGCTGCCGCTTCTTGGGTTGAAGCCAATGTGACCAGTTACTTGTACACTGGTGGAGTCAATATCAGGTTTAGTAACATAGTTTCATATTAAGGCTACATCATGAGTGTGTGTGTGTGACCTTCCTATTTTTTTGCGCATCAAGTGTTCTACTAATTTTCACTCTGAAACCCTCTTCTATTTAAAATCCCCGAATGCGATCATGTTTGGGTAATTGGTTTTCCTCTTATGGTAAACTAGTTTCCCATTATACATTAAATGGTGAGTTTTTTTTTATTTTCTCCCTCAAATCTTGGAACAAGACTATCAACCCCTGATTGTGGAAAATAGTCAATCCTTGTTTTAATATATCATTCCCCTTTTTTCATATAAATTCACCTATTAAAGACCGTTATTAATGTCTGAAGATTCCTTTTTGAGAGGCTTAAACTTTGTATTGGACTTGTGGGCTTGTGGGCATGGTAGGATAAGTTTGTCTAGGATATCCAGTCTCTTTATGAGACACATACCGTCCAACTCTTTGATTTTGGTTAAACAAAATGCAGGGCAATGATTAGCGCATTAAATTATGAAGACTTGTACTTCTACACAGTTCTAATACTAGTTGTTTGGACGGTTTGCTCTTTGTTAAGAAAGCACTAAAGTTGTGATGGCAATTGGTGTTTTCAGGTATGTTGCTGTAGGAAACGAACCATTCCTTGAAGCATACAATGGTGCTTATCTACATACTACATTGCCAGCTCTTAAGAACATTCAGCAAGCTCTAAATGATCAAGGTGTGGGGTCAAGGGTCAAAGCAACTGTCCCTCTCAATGCAGACATCTACTTCTCTCCTGATTCAAACCCGGTTCCATCTGCTGGAGATTTCCGCGCTGAAATCCGAGACATAACAATTGAGTTAGTCCAGTACCTCCATGTCAATGATGCTCCCTTCACTGTCAATATCTACCCTTTTCTTAGTCTCTATAGTGATGAATACTTCCCCTTGGACTTTGCTTTCTTTGATGGGAAGAATTTCAAGCCTCTTAGAGATGGTGATAGAGTATACAAGAACGTATTCGATGCGAATTTTGACACCCTTGTTGCAGCCTTAAACAAAGCAGGTTTTCCTGACACGAAGATCATAGTTGGAGAAGTTGGTTGGCCAACTGATGGTGACAAACATGCCAACATAAAAAACGCCAAAAGGTTCAATCAGGGAATGCTGCAGCATGCTCTGAGTGGGAACGGAACCCCAGCTCGGAATGGCAAGATAGAGATTTATCTGTTTAGTCTCATTGATGAGAATGCCAAGAGTGTTGAGCCTGGGAACTTTGAGAGGCACTGGGGGATATTTGAGTATGATGGGAAGCCAAAGTATGGGCTTGACTTATCTGGGTCAAGGAAAAATAAAGGATTGGTGGCTGTGGATGGAGTGGAATATATGCTGAAAAGGTGGTGTGTTCTGAACTCAGATATCAAATACTTGGATGAATTGCCAGAGAACATTGATTATGCTTGTAGCTTGTCAGATTGCACTGCTTTGGGTTATGGATGTTCTTGTAATAATCTGAGTGTGCATCAGAATGCTTCTTATGCTTTTAACATGTACTATCAGGTCAATGGCCAGATTAGGTGGACCTGTGATTTTTCTGGTTTGGCTATGGTGACAGATGAGGACCCTTCTGTTGGGGACTGCCAGTTTCCTGTGATGATTGCTTATGGTTCTTCATTGCAAAGGGGACTGTCAGAAAAGGTTATGAGAATTGTTGGCCTATTTACTTTGTTAATCATTTTGCTATGATTTTTTTTTTTAAAAAAAAATTAAAAGCTTTAGGAATATCATAGCATATGAATTCGAGTCCAACAAGAACCGGAGGAGGCATGCTGTGTGCTTTGTGTAAGTAAATTGCCCTTAATTGGCTATAGATGTCTCTATAAATTAGGTTCAATTAGAAAAGAACTTTTGGTTCTTAAAAGTCAGTAGAAAGTGTTGTCAGTAAAGGAGAAAGTTCTATTGGAAATTTCATTATCGTGCTGGATATTATTGAAAGAAAAAGAGAAACAAATACAAAAAGT
Organism: Humulus lupulus; assembly: GCF_963169125.1. Classification (NCBI taxonomy): domain Eukaryota; kingdom Viridiplantae; phylum Streptophyta; class Magnoliopsida; order Rosales; family Cannabaceae; genus Humulus; species Humulus lupulus. Next base: position 43,512,042 of record NC_084800.1, on the reverse strand, counting down.
TGTTTTCAAATGTGGCTTCCTTTCATTCTAGAGCTGTTGCGCATAAAAAGGATCTATACTCTATAGTATGCTTGGATCTAGAGCTTTCCTATTATGGCGAATCACAATAGTAGTATTGTCGTTGTGAATTGAATTTACAAACCACGTTATTGAGAAGTTTACATGTTCCTATTTTTTTCCAAGAAAATAACGTGGTCCTTCAATTTTATAGTTTATCGGTCAACCGAATTTTTAAGAGGATAGAAATTGTAAATAGAACATTATGTCCAGTCATTTAAATATTCTTTTAAAAAATTTAAGATATTAGTAAAATATTGACTTTAATCATAATTAATTAGAATTATGGTATTTAGTAACCCTAATTAATTAAATAAAATATTCTAACACAATACTCTTGGGTAAATTTTGTTAAGTGATGATATATTTGTATTATATTTTTGTATTCTTTTCTTAATGTGTTTCACACGTGTATAGTCATTTCTTGTTTTATCTGTACATATATATATTCTTTGTACTAATATTCCAAGATTAATATAACAGAATACAATTCACAATCACACTATTCTCTCTTCTCTCTCTTACTTTGTTCATGGTATCAGAGCCATCCGATGGCCTCTTCCCCTATCTCCGCTTCTTCCTCTACTCCGGCGGTAACCAATGCACCAGCTCCCTTCACTCCAAACACCTCTGTTCCTTCCTCTTCTTTTCCTTCCTTCAACCAAACTTACTATGAAACTTGATGAAACAAACTTCCTGATATGGAAGAATCAACTTCTTAATATTGTGGTAGCTAATGGCCTTGAGGACTATCTTGATGGTACTCGCCCATGGTACTTAAACATGTTTTACAATCACCTGCCATTACACATAATTTGATCAGTGTTACTCGCCTTTGTCGCGATAACAACGCCTTTGTTGAATTCTATCCCTCACATTTTCTTGTCAAACATCAGGTATTAAAGAACATACTCCTCCAAGGTCTTCTTGACAATGGTCTCTACCGAGTCACTCTCCCTTCTTCAACGCCTCCCTCCAGCTCTACACCTCCACAACTCTTCCTTGCACGCACCACAGATAGTACTGTGTGGCATCTTCGTCTTAGACATCCAGCTCAACCTATTCTTCATCAAGTTCTACGTTCTTGCAACATCTCTATAGCTTCTCATTTTTCTTTTTGTAATGCTTGTCATATGGCCAAGAGCCATAGGCTTTCATTTTCTTTGTCAACATCTCGTGCTGTAAAACCTTTTGAATTGTTACATATGGATCTTTGGGGTGCTGCCCCTGTTTTATCAGTGAATGGATTTCGTTATTTCTTACTCATTGTCGATGATTATACTCGTTTTTCTTGGATTTATTTTTTATCTACCAAGGATCAAGATTATCCTTATTTTCTTCAATTTAAGACCATGGCTGAAAGACAATTTAATGCAGTTTTTAAAACTATTCAAACAGATGGTGGTGGTGAGTTCAAGCCCTTAATTCCCTTCCTTACCAATCTCGGCATTCACCACCGTTTCTCGTGTCCACACACGTCTGCCCAGAATGGGCGTGTTGAACGCAAACATCGCCATGTCGTTGAGACTGGACTTACCCTTCTTGCTCAGTCACACATGCCCCTGCTTTACTGGTCCCACGCCTTCCAAACAACAGTCTACCTAATCAACCGAATGCCCTCCCCTGTGCTCAATTCTTCATCTCCCTATCAGCTCTTATATGGCAAATCTCCCACCTATTCCCATTTACGCGTGTTTGGCTGCTTGTGCTTCCCCTTTTTACGACCGTATACTGATCATAAGTTGCAACTCCGGTCCAAACCGTGTGTGTTTCTTGGTTATAGTACACACCATAAGGGGTACCTTTTTCTTGACAAAGACACTGGGCATGTGTATATCTCTCGGCATGTCGTCTTTAACAAACATGCTTTTCCTTTTCATTCTCCTTCTGTCCCTACTCCTCCCTCCTCTTCCTCCTCTTCTTCTATTTCTATTCCTCTTTTCTCTCCCTCCTCAGTTCGTCCTTCTTCTTCTCCTTCGTCTTCTTCGTCAGTGCCCTCTATTTCCGCATCACCCTCTCCACCATCCCTTTCACCTTCTTCTTCATCCTCAGCTCATTCTCCCACTGCTTCTTCTTCCTCTTCTGATGTCTCCTCTTCTTCTTCGCCTCCCATCATTCCATTAGTGGAAGACTTATCTGGTTCGCATTGCCCTGTCTTACCCACTACTGCCACAAACCTTCATCCTATGGTCACTCGCTCTAAAGCGGGTATCCATAAGCCTAAGCTATATATGAGTGTGTATACAGGTACATCCCCTGAGCCCACAACTTATGCTCAAGCCTCAAAATCACGCCACTGGCAGCTTGCTATGGATCAAGAATTTCAGGCTCTTCTCAAGAATTCCACCTGGACTTTGGTTCCTCTTCCTTCCTCGGCCACAGTTGTTTGTTGCAAATGGGTCAAATTAAAAGCTGATGGTTCTATTGACAGGTACAAAGCCCGCCTCGTGGCTAAAGGTTATCACCAAATGGAAGGCTTAGACTATTTTGAAACCTTTAGTCCGGTTGTTAAAGCTGCTACTATACGGGTTGTTCTCCATCTTGCTGTTAATCTCAATTGGCCCATTAGACAGCTTGATGTGTCCAATGCCTTTCTTCATGGTGATCTTGTTGAGGATGCTTACATGCAACAACCACCCGGCTTTGTTGATGCTTCTCAGCCTACTTATGTGTGCAAATTGTTAAAATCAATATACGGGTTAAAGCAGTCACCTCGTGCTTGGTTCTCTAAGCTTACTTTAGCTCTCTTATCCTTGGGCAATGTTGCATCTAAAAGTGATTCCAGCATGTTTCTCTTTCGGTCTGATGATTGTATGGTTGTCATATTGATTTATGTGGATGATATACTTGTTACCAGCAACAAGGAGAGCTATCTTCAAGACCTCTTGCTTCAGTTACAGTCTCGGTTTGCCATAAAAGATCTTGGTGATTTGCATTATTTTCTTGGTCTCAAGGTGAGTCGTACTTCCGAAGGTCTTCATTTATGTCAAACTAAATATATTTCAGATCTTCTTCAGCGCACTTCTCTGCTGGACACCAAACCAGTCACCACTCCCATGGCCTCCGGCCCCACCCTCTCCATTCATGATGGTACTCCCTTGCTTGATGGTTCTGAATATCGCAGTACCGTTGGGGCTCTACAATATTGCACGCTTACTCGTCCTGATATCGCCTTTGCTGTCAACAAACTATGCCAATTTTTGCATAGTCCTACTGATCTACACTGGCTGGCTGTCAAACACCTTCTTCGATACTTAAAGGGGACACCTCATTTTGGATTGCATTTCTCTCGTTCCTCTGATTTTTCCTTACAATGTTTTACTAATGCGGATTGGGCCTCTTGTCCAGATGACCGTCGAAGTACTAGTGGGTTCTGTATATTTCTAGGCGGTAATCTCGTTTCTTGGTCATCATCTAAACAAAAAGTTGTCTCTCATTCTAGTATGGAAACCGAATATCGGAGCATTGCTAATGGGACTGCCGAATTGACATGGCTTGAATCTATTCTTCATAATTTAGGTGTTGCATCCCCTGCTCCTCCCATCTTATTCTGTGATAATCTCAGTGCGACCTACCTCACGGCCAATCCGATTCTTCACGCTCGAACAAAACATGTTGAGATTGATTTTCATTTCGTGCGTGAACGAGTGGCTGCCAACACTTTAACTGTTCGATTTATTTCTTCAGACGAGCAGCTGGCTGATTGTCTCACTAAGGCTCTTTCTGCACCAAAATTCCACTCTTTGAGGACCAAGCTCAATGTGCTCACTAGCCCCTTGCACTTGAGGGGGGATGTTAAGTGATGATATATTTGTATTATTTTCTTAGTGTGGCTCACACGTGTATAGTCCTTTCTTCCTTTATCTGTACATATATATATTCTTTGTACTAATATTCCAAGATTAATATAACAGAATACAATTCACAATCACACTATTATTTCTTCTCTCTCTTACTTTGTTCAAATTTTGCTCGCATATTACAGTAGGAGTGCACACGGATCAGGTTTTGCGGGTTTCGGGTGGAAAAATAGGGTACCGAGCCCACTCCGAAGTTTTCGTTTTTTGAGGTAATTTCGAGTTTCAGGTGTCAGGTTTGATTAGGTTGGGTGGGGTCGGGTTTTGGGTAGGATTGGGGCGAAAATGAGTCTTGGTAAAAAAAAAATTCAAAAATACTATTTTTTGACATTTAAATTTTTTTTTTTTACTTTTCACATGTTTTTTTAAACTTTGTTGTTAGTTTGGTAATATTGATTTTCTACAAATTGGGCATTGGTAAAATTTTTTGAAAAATGCATTAATCTCTAAAGTCTAATTTTTTTAAATTATCCGAACCCGCGTGTCCTTAGTTTCAAAACCCGAACCCGACCCGAACCATGTCAAGTTCAGACTGGATTTCACCCGAATCTGATGGATTTTACAAAAAATTGGATTTTTGGGCTGTGGGTTTGCAGGTTTTTCGGGTCAAATATTCACCCCTCTATTACAGTATAAATAAAGCATAACACAGGCTTATATATGTGCTGGGAGAAATTAGGATGGGTAGAAATAAGAAGAATTAGAATAATGAATATGAATTCAATAGTAAAAATTATTGTATTATCTCTTCTCTATAAAATGTATGCAGATAACGAAATTTTTTGGCTTTAACGGTTTGTTTCGTTAACTTTAACAGAATATTCTAAATATTTAACATAATATACTTTTAAAATTAATTAAAAATAAATATTTATTAATCATATTAATATAAATTCAAATATTATAAAATATCATTATTATAATAATATTTAATACAAGACTACATATATATTAATTATATTAATATAAATTCAAACAAGGGGAGATCACATTCTTTCTTAAAGCCCCCACACAAATGCTCCATACTCCTAAAACCAGACAAGGTTAGATTTAACGTTTGTCTAGATCCATCGCCGACCCTTGCTGCCCAGATCGATCCTTGTGTTGTCGCCTTCATCGAACCTCAGTGATGTTCGTTTGTCTAGATCCATCGTTGAGCCTTGATGCCCAGGTCGGGCTTTGTGTTGCCATCTTCATCGATCGGCTTATGGAAGAAAGAAGAAGAAGAAGTGGGGAGGAAGATATACTGTGACGTACCACCGGAGGTGAGGAAGAATATAGTGAGGGAGAGAGAGATCGAGAAGTGAGAGGAGAATAGTTTTAGGATTTTCTTTTTAATTTTTGTTTTTTAATTTGGATATGATATAAAATATAATTGTTTTAATTTAATTTTTATTTTTTAGTTTAGATTTGAACCAAAAATTAACTATTTTAATTTATATATTTTTTATTATTTTATTTAGTTATGATAAACAAAAATAAAACTATGAATTGTCAGCTGAGTACACGTGTACACCCAGATGTAACTAACGGAGGAATCCAAACGGAATAACACTTTTTGGTACTATGGGTACTATTGTCACTAAAAATAAACATTGGGTCTATGCCGCGTACAAAACTCAAACTTTGGGTACTTTTGCCACAATTATCTCTATTTATAATTATATCTCTTTTATATAATAAGTGTGTAGATAACGGAAATTTTTGGTTTTAATGGTTTTTTATTTTTTTCGTTAACTTTAACGGAATATTCTTATATTTAACGGTAAATTGTAAACATGATTTCAACTTAAATCAAATTAAATAAATAAATAAACAAATTAAAATAGGATATTTTTGAGATATTTTACAATGACAATTATTTAAAAAATAATAGAACTATATGTTTTATAACTTAAATAAAATTGAATTAAACTTAAACTTCACGAATTAGAATAATATCATATTAAACATTTAACATAATATAATCTATTATCAACTAGAAACAAACTTTTAAAAAAAAAATACAACAAACTTAAATTTAAAATCCATGTATAATATTAATATGATTGAAGCTCTTTTTCTTTATCAAGTTCACCAAAAGACATTGCGAGTTACATTAGAAAGTAAAAATAGTTGATGTATGTATACTACTCTACACTATGACTTTTTTTATTCTATTTTTATTATATTATTAATTTCTTTTTAAATATTATTGTAATTTATAGATATGCCATGTAGCCATGTAAATATAGATGTAATTTATTATTGTTGTGTTTAGATGTCATATATGTAGAGATTATTAATATAAATATTTATATATATTATAGAACTGTAATTCATTATATTATATATTGAAAAAAAAGTGAACCAGTTTTTATTAAAATTATAGACAATGTTTTGCTCTAATTTTTTAATACATTTATGCCATACATTATATTAAACATATTTGATTTATTTTTATGATATTATTCATTTAAAATTTATATGATAATTAAAAAATAATAAAAATAAATACATGTTTGAATAAGTATGTTTAAAACTTTAAAGCGAACGTGCAGTGCACAGTATATTTATCTAGTTAATATAAATTTAAAAGTTATAAAATATTATTATAATAATATATAATCCTACTGTTGTAAAAATTATAGCAATTAAAATACGCAAGTATACGTAGCCGCACAAGTAATATACTGGTAAATGAGTATCGTCTCCACAGGGATTTTAAACTAAATAAATGCAAAATCAACTAAAAACAATTCAAGAAGACAATAACCAATTCAAAGGAATAATGGGTACATGAATTCTGAAATGAAAAGTATATATGCAGAATTAATTAAACTAAAATAATGGAACCAAGAGAAATCAAGTCTGTGAGAAATTTATGTGAACAAGTGATCTGGGTGGTTAATCCCCCTATAATTTCTTTCCAGTTGTTATAGCATAAGTTCAGCAATGGCTCAGCAATTACATCAGAGTTAACAGATTTCCAAAAACACCCAGTAAGTTTTTTCCAAAACCCACTATATATTGTCTACAACCCCCTCAACACATTCCTGCATTAAACCAGATTGCAAACAGTCTATTAAGCATCAAATCTTGTGTTATACAAGGCAGCAAAATATCCCTATTTCACCACTAAAATTTACCTACAAATAGGCAAGTTTCTTGCATCAATAAAATGGGTTCAGCTAGCTTAAGTTTTTCCAAACTTAGATCTAGCTCAGTAATTGTTAAGTGTGGCCAGTAAATAACAATCAATAGCATTAATCACATTTAATTGAACAAAGATACAACTACTTCAACCATGCATCAAGAGATTCATTCATAATATAAGGTTCATAACCACCCAAATCCTTAGAGTATTAGTTCATGTCTGAAATGAAAAGTACAAAACCAGTAGCAAATATAGTATCCATAGAGTTGTTCACAGTTGAAAATGGAGAGAAAAACTAATACAAAATTAAAAGGAAGAAGGAAAGAGTAGAATGAATTGATGAGCTCAAGTCCTCCTAAGTGTCTGCCGTGGTCCTCTTCCCTTTTTGGTATTTTCTCTCTGTTTTTCTTCAGCTCCTCCTGTACTATTTTTCTCTCTTCCAAAATGGTGATAATAATCTCCTCAGAATAATTGGTCCCCTTATGTTGCGGCTGCCTCCTCTTTTTAGGGTACTTTGCCTTACCCTAATAGGAAAGTCAATTCCCACCTTGTCCCCAAAGTGCCACATCACCCAGCTGACTTAAGTTATTACAATTCTAGCCACATAGACGCTGATTTCACCTGATTCCTTGAATTTCTGTGGTGATGCTACATCATTGAAGCAGCAACACGCCCCTTTCAGAATTCGTTTTTCTCCTTGCTTCCAGCAGTTCCCTTTCACATATTTTGTAAGCTTCCTTTCATGATTAACACAACACAGTAATTTACATAAAAAACACTGAAAAATATTACAATACAAACCTAACTCTTACCCAGACTCACTACCTAGAATAACACACTAAAACTGAGAAAATTACATGAAATAAGGACTCATTACTCTTTTTAGTTTTGAAAAGCAAGTTCAAAGATTATAAAAATAACTCTAAATCCTAGAGTTATCAACACCCCAAACTTGACCTATTGCTCGTCCTCGAGTAATGATAAAACAGAAATAAATAAAAACACACACACAAAACCAAACATACACACAGACGCCATAAAACAAGAGAGAGAGATCTAAATAATTCAATATGGCTTAGTGAACAAGTTGCTCTCAGAAAAATGGAATGGAATGAAATGATGCAGTGTTTATGCCTTGACTTTATATGCTGAATTTCTCAATTTCAGTACCCAGGATATCAGTAATACCTCCCTAAAGTCACCTAGCCAATAGTATGTACAAATACTTCCCACCTACACCTTGAATTCCTCTAACAACTGCTCCTTGATCCTCAAAATTAACTATTGCTCCCATAAGTTGGATTAGTGCACTCCTCTCCACTAATGTAGTCTAATCTTATCCCCTCGATCAAAAGGACTTTATTAAGCTTGTAATGTAAGGCTTGGGTTAGGGTACGGTAAATGATGTCATTTAACTAGCTCATAACCTAACCACCTCACTTGTCAAGAATCGAGCCTCCTTATTATGATTCATATCTCTCAAACTCACTTCCCCAACATTTCTTTTATACTCACAAAGACATATTGCTCTAATGTACTTCTCTTGCTATTATTTCTGAACTTTTCTACTATAATTTTTTTTTTTTTATATAATATTTTTTTTCCTGTTTTTATTAATTTTTTTTTTGTTTTTACTTTATATGCAAGGAAATACTAAAGACAAGTAAAGTAAACTATATAACGAATAGCAAGAGAATTTGTTTGATTGTATATAAGTGTTTGTCTTGTGAGCTAATGCCCCCACCCCAAACTTACATCCCAGCATTGTCCCCAATGTGGCTGAAATTGAAATGCCGGATTAGCTCACCACAAAGCTACACTCACCTCACTCACCCCAAACTTAGTGTGAAGAATTAATTCTTGACAAGTGAAAGCAACTAGGTTGGGAGGTGTGTGGAAAGTTCATGTTTAGGAGGGGATATGTAGCATGCAGGATCGGGATAAACAAGAAAAATAGGCTTATAGGCTCAAAGACGGGGTCACTAAGGGAACTTGTTATATAAGGGAGGCTAGAAAGGCTCAATCGTCCAAAAATGGCCTAGATCATTTCTAAGGGAGAAGATTAGCTAGGATTTCGCCTCAAGGGGTGCACTAACCAATTCTAGATGCTTAAAATTTCACAAACAGCAGTCATTTGAAAAACTCAAAACAAGGTGGGATAACAAAAGTACATCACTATTGATTAGAGCCTAAGAGGAAGCATCAATGATATCCTAGCAGTTCATCAAGCACAAACAGCATATAAAATCCAGGCAGCAAACACAAATGGAGTGAGCGGAAAAAATTCATCATCGAGCAGTACACTAAGCCAGACTAAATCATCAAATCTCTCAAAGACACATTGGACGACACACACAAACAGAACCACAAAAACAGTGACTGGACACTAGATAACTAACAACTAACAGACAGAACAAACAACAAAACACAGTACAGAAACTAGAAAATAGATTTTAGGGAAAGGAAACCCCCTCTACTCGGAGTCCTCGTGAGGGACGTCCGCATTCGGAGCCGATGAGGCTGTCCACGGGTTGAGTATCTGCTGGGGGAACTGCGGGAATTGGGGAACCACTCGGGGTGTCACTTTTTTTAGCGAGCGCTCCATGACGGCATCGCGCTGCTGCTCGTACAACCACCAAGACTGCAGTCGACCACACATTTCCTCCTGCCTCAGATGCATTTTTTGCTGCATCTGCTCGAATTGGGTGAAGCGCTCCAGGAGGGGATCACTGCTAGAGGAAGAGGCGGAGGCAGGATAGGTTTTAGCAGCTCGGTCAGGCCCGAAATTAATCGTACCTTTGGGATGCAGCAGCCCCTCCTCGGGCCACACCGGCACACCTGCATCCCGGCAGATTGCAGTGACGGTGGAGGGCAGGAATAACTTGCCACCACCTCGATGGGCACAGTCGAATATTTCTTGCGCTAAGACCGTGCCAACATCAATGGGCATGCCTTTTATCAGACAAAACAACATCCAAGCGCGGTCGCGGCTGACTGTGGAATCATGAGAAGTGGGGCACAAGGAAGTTTGGACAAAACTGTATAAGCATTTCAAGTCATGGTCAAGATCGGTGCGACGGAAACGAAGATTGCCATGGATGTCCAAATCCCATTCGGACTCAGGTTTGGCCAAGGCAGGCATGGTATCTTGCAGGAGGTCGTCGGTGACTTTGCCTTGATAAGCAGTGAAGGAACACTCGACCGCATCCAGCGAAAAGTAGTTATTTATCACCTCAGCAGAAAAGGGGACTTCCACCCCACGTACAATGATTTCGGTAGGCCACTCATGGGAAAGAAAATTTGCGTAGAATTCTTTGACAAGCTCCATTAGTGCGGGTTCGGGTGGCTGGCAAAAAACTTCCCAATGCCGGTCACGAATAATATCGGCCATCCAATCGGGCAGCTTGGAAAGCTACGTATTTTTATGCATAACGCCCCTTTCCATATAGAAACCACGGTTTGAAATGGTGGTGCGGTATTTTGTTTCGGCCGTCTCACAGTAGAACTTGGGCACTTCGGCAAAGGGCTTTCGTGGGGCTTTGTACGCACACTTCTTGACCCTCGGCATGGTGGTAGATTAGGAGTGCAAATTTCCCAAATGGCAGCACGAGTGAGACAGCACAGAGCAGGAGAGTACACACGGGTAACCAAGAATCCACTGGCCGACTCCCCAAAATATACACGAATAGAGAAACTAAAACCCCCAACAATAGCAGGAACAGCCACAAATGTATATCTGAAGAAAGGACAAGTACCCCAAATGGCTGCACTGAACCGAGAGTGCCTTGGCGGAGAGAAGCGGTGCTCGACTAGGATACACGGAGCAGGGGTGCTGGAGAGAGATGGCTCTCGGCGGACCAAATTTTAGGCAGGGACTGTCGGACTGTCGGATGGCTCACTTGGCTGTGCAGGGCCGTGGCTGGTGATGTGAGGTGGTTCTCGGTCCGGGGTCGCCGTGGGTTTTCGTGAGATTGACGAGATGGGTTGTAGGGGCGGAGTCGTGGTCAGGTGAGATGGAGAAGGCGATTGGATGGCTTGGTGGTGAGAGGCGGAGCTAGGTGGCTTGAGCGATTGGGCGGCTGAGGGATTTCTGAGGTTGGGGTTCAGGGGCAGCGGTCAACGAGTGGGCTGAGGGATTTCTGAGGTTGGGTCTGGCGAGGGTATACTCAATATAAATATATAGATATATATATATAGAATAAACGTAAGAGACTTGTATATATATATATGATAAAAGTAAAATACTAATATAATAAATATATCAGAAAAGTGACATACGAATATATATATATAATAAAAGTAAAAGGAACAGATATTGTTATTATTATCTTGCTTTGTTCAGAGAAATATCTATATATATATATATTAAGTATACCCTCAATGTGATGGGCTGACCAAGTAAACAAGGAAAAAGAAGGGTTGACTACACATGGGGGCCCAGTTGACTTACTCATAAAGCCCAATGATTGCCCAAGTATTTTTTTTCTATTTCAGCACGTGCCAGCTTCTCACTTTTCGGACCAACCAGCCTCGATGAAACCCCGATATTTCTATTTGTGACCCAGACTCATTTAGTTGCTGCCCAGTGTTGCTGACTGGTTGCTATAGCAACTGGGCAGCAATTCGTTCCCTGCGACCCTGCTAAATGCTGAAGCAATGATATAGCAATCCACCATTCCAGAAAAATAACGCCTCTGCCCAGCCTTCTATTTTCAGCTTATGCCCAGTGTTACCAACTCCTGGCTGACCTGCTTCTTTATGTTCTCTTTCTCTTTTTTTTTGTTTTTTTTTTCAAGGGGTAATACACCCCAAACTTAGTTACATACATTATTTATTTACAACTGTCTCTTTCACTCATGGGTTGCCCAAATGTGACACAAGAAATGCATGGCAACCCATAGTCTTTCTCCTTCACGCATCCTTCAGACTGACGGAGGTCTTTTCTCTGTCAACCTCCCCACCCAAATAACGCTTCAGCCGCTGTCCGTTAACAGTGAATTCTCTTCCCGATTTTTCATCTTTCACCAGGACAGCTCCAAATGGATACACTTCCATCACAGTAAATGGTCCAGACCAACGGGACTTAAGCTTTCCAGGAAATAGCTTCAACCTGGAGTTAAACAGTAACACTTGCTGATTTTTCTCAAATACTCTTTCCTTGATCCTGCTGTCATGCCATTTTTTCGTCTTTTCCTTGTACAGCTTTGCATTTTCATAAGCAAACAGCCGCATTTCATCCAGTTCATTCAGCTGCAGCTTTCTTGCTTCTCCAACAACTACAAGATCCAAATTTAACTTCTTCAACGCCCAAAATGCCTTATGCTCTAATTCTACAGGAAGATGACACGCCTTCCCATAAACTAGGCGATAAGGAGACATGCCTAAAGGAGTTTTAAAAGCTGTACGGTAAGCCCAAAGTGCATCATCTAATCGTTGGGACCAATCCTTCCTGCTGGGATGCACCACTTTTTCAAGAATTCCCTTAATTTCTCTGTTCGAAATCTCCGCCTGCCCGTTGGTCTGCGGGTGATATGCCGTGGCTATTTTATGCTTTACACTGTACTTAGCTAATAAGGCAGCCAAGACTTTGTTGACAAAGTGCGTCCCCTCATCACTGATTAGTGCTCTTGGCGTCCCAAATTGTGTAAAAACATTTTTATGCAGAAATTTCATTACCACTTTGGCATCATTCGTTGGACTAGCTACTGCCTCCACCCATTTCGATACATAGTCCACAGCCACTAAAATGTAGAGGTTCCCAAAAGATTGGGGGAAAGGCCCCATGAAGTCGATGCCCCACACGTCAAACAATTCCATCTCCAAAATGTAATTAAGTGGCATTTCATTCCTTGCTGAGATATTTCCCACTCGCTGGCAGCGATCACATCTTTGAACAAAATCGTGGGCATCCTTAAATATAGAGGGCCAATAATAACCTGATTGAAACACTTTGGCAGCAGTGCGTTGTCCACCAAAATGACCACCATATGGAGCTGAATGACAGTGTTCCAAGATGCTGGAAACTTCAGTTTCTGGTACACATCTTCTCATTATATGATCTGGGCACTGTTTGTACAGGTACGGCTCATCCCATAAATAAAATCTGATGTCATGTAAGAACTTTTTAAGCTGCTGTTTGGTGAAATCAGGTGGATGTACACCCCCAACTAAAAAGTTTACAACATCCGCATACCATGGTACCTGCTCTTGCTCCACAACCAGCAGCTGTTCATCAGGAAATGAGTCTTGAATTTGGGGTGTTACCTCACTGGTAGCGCTGCTATTAATGCTGGTTTCCAGCCGCGACAAGTGATCCGCCACTTGGTTTTCAGTACCCTTTCTGTCGCGTATTTCAAGATCAAATTCTTGCAGCAATAAGACCCAGCAAATGAGCCTTGGTTTGGACTCCTTCTTGGCTATTAAATATTTTATTGCTGAATGGTCGGTGTAGACTATAACCTTTGTGCCCACTAAGTAAGATCTGAATTTTTCAAAGGCAAATACCACAGCCAGCAGCTCCTTTTCAGTAGTGGAGTAGTTTATTTGAGCATCAATCAACGTCTTGCTCGCATAATAAATTGAATGGAAAATCTTTCCTCTTCGCTGCCCAAGGACTGCTCCAATAGCAAAATCGCTGGCGTCGCACATGAGTTCAAATGGTAAAGACCAATCAGGAGCCATAACCACAATCACTGGAGCCGTTATTATTGCTTTTTTCAACTTCAAAAATGCCTCCTGACACTCAGCAGTGAAATCAAAGGGGCGGTTTTGTTCCAGCAACGTACACAAAGGCTTAGACACCTTGGAGAAGTCCTTGATAAAACGCCTATAGAAACCAGCGTGCCCCAGAAAACTCCTTATCCCTTTTACTGTAGTTGGGGCTGGTAACTTCTCAATCACTTCCAGCTTTGCCTTATCGACTTCAATCCCCTTTTTAGACACTTTGTGACCCAACACGATACCTTCCTGCACCATAAAATGGCACTTTTCCCAATTTAGGACTAAATGGGTTTCTTCACACCTTGCCAAAACCTTCTCCAAATTAGTTAAACAGCTCGCAAAAGAATCGCCATAGACTGAAAAATCGTCCATAAAAATCTCCAAAATGTTCTCTGCCATATCCGAAAAGATTGCCATCATGCACCTTTGAAAGGTGGCTGGTGCGTTACATAAACCAAATGGCATACGTCTAAAAGCGAATGTCCCGTAGGGGCATGTGAATGTGGTTTTCTCCTGGTCTTCTGGGGCTATGGAAATCTGGTTATACCCTGAATAACCATCGAGAAAACAGAAAAAGTCTTTCCCAGCCAAGCGGTCTAACATTTGATCAATAAACGGCAGCGGAAAATGATCTTTCTGCGTGGCTTTGTTAAGTTTCCTGTAATCCATACACACTCTCCAACCGGTCACTGTTCGAGTAGGAATCAACTCGTTGTTATCATTCGTCACCACTGTAACCCCTCCTTTTTTAGGCACGCACTGCACTGGGCTTACCCATGAGCTGTCTGAAATAGGGTAGATAATACCATAGTCTAGCCACTTGATCACTTCTTTTCGTACTACCTCTTTCATCACTGGATTTAACCTCCTTTGCTGCTCCATAGAGTTGCTACAGCCAGATTCCAACAAGATTTTATGCATGCACAAAGCTGGGCTAATTCCTTGTATATCAGCCATAGTCCAGCCGATAGCCTTCTTATGTCTTCTTAATAACTCCAGCAAAGACCCCTCAGCATTAGCCTCTAAACAGGAAGAGATAATTACTGGAAGTGTGTCATTGTCCCCCAAATAAGCATATTTTAAGTGGCTGGGCAGCGACTTTAATTCTAATTGAGGTGGTTCTTGAATGGACGGTTTTGGCGGCTTAAAATGTCCTTCAGGCAGATTTAATGCTTCAAAATATTTACTGAATTTTCTGGCTGGTTTACATGAGTCTACCCAAGTAACTTGAGGTTCTTCTTCGCTGCTAGAGTCTTCATAATCTCTAAAAATCTGAACTCCCAACTCAGCCATATCAACTTTCGTATTAAACTTCTCAGCCACAAGCGTCTCAATCACATCCACACTTGAACATTCTTCGATTTCATCAGGAAATTTCATAGCCTTGAATACACTGAATGTAACTTGCTGATCATTTACTCTCATAGTGAGTTCCCCATTCTGCACATCAATTAAAGTACGTCCTGTAGCAAGGAACGGCCGCCCCAATATAATTGGCACTTCTCTGTCAGCTTCATAATCCAAGATAATAAAGTCGGCTGGGAAAATAAATTTGTCAACCTGCACTAAAACATCCTCAATTTTCCCTTCAGGATGGGCCATAGATCTATCCGCCAGCTGCAATGTAACAGTTGTAGGCCTCGCTTCACCAATACCAAGCTTCTTAAAAATTGACATCGGCATAAGATTAATACTGACGCCCAAATCACACAACGCCCTTCCAACATCCCGTCCCCCAATAGAACAAGGGATCGTAAAACTGCCAAGGTCCTTCAATTTTGGAGGGATTTTACTCTTCAACATAGCGCTGCAACCCTCTGTAAGAGCAACAGTTTCGAACTCCCCCAGCCTTCTCTTTTTCGTCAAAATGTCTTTTAAAAATTTGACGTAGTTTGGCATTTGTTCCAAGGCTTCCACCAAGGGAATGTTAATATGGAGCTGTTTTAACACATCCAGAAACTTCCTGAACTGCCCATCTTGCTGTTGTTTGCGAAATCGCTGAGGAAATGGTAGGGGCGGTTTTGGTATAGACTTTACTGGAACAGATTGCTGACCCGATGCTGTATCAACTGGGCCAGTTTCAGTAACTTCTTTTGCTGGTTTTTTACTAGATTCTCCTTCAGTTTGGATTGAAGTGGGCTCCCCACTGCCCTTTATTTTCTCCTCAGAATTTTCCAGAATTTTTCCACTCCTTAGGTTGATAGCCTTGCAATGTTACTTCCCATATCTCCTTGGATTCTCCATGTCACTAGGCAAAGAACCTTGGGGCCTATTTTTCAGATCATTCGCCAATTGCCCCAACTGAATTTCCAGATTGCGAAGAGAAGCTGCCTGGCTTTGAATTACAGCATCATTTTTAGCCATATAATCTCTCATTAAACTCTCCAAGGAACTAGATTGAGAGCCTTGAGATTGGTGAGGTTGTTGAGCTCTTGGTTGTTGAGAAAACCCCGGTGGAATTGACTGCTTTCCTTGTGCTGGTGCTCCACTTGAACTTGCTCCTTGACCCCCCCATGACAGATTTGGATGTTGCCTCCACGCTGGATTGTAAGAGTTTGAATACGGATTGTTGTTGCGGTTGAAATTTTGATTACCCACATAGCAAACCGAGGCTGGATTTGATGGGCAATTCTCAAAAGTATGTCCGTCCCCACAATAAACACATGAGACTTCTGCACTTTGAATGGCAGCAACTGGTTGTATGTTCCCTCCCAAACTCATATTCTTTAAGATGTTGGTCATTGAGGCCATTTGAGCAGTTAGAGCATCTACTTCAAGAACACCCGCTACTTTCCGGCTTGTAGGAGCTCTAGTATTTGACCATTGGTAGTTGTTGCTTGCTATTCTTTCCAAAATCTCAAATGCTTCGTTATAAGTCTTGGAAGGAATGGCGCCATTGGCTGAAGCATCCAATACCATTCGAGAGGCTGCATTGAGACCATTGTAAAATGTCTCCATTTGTATGCAATGTGGGATACCATGGTGAGGACACTTCCTCAATAGCTCCTTGAATCTTTCCCAAGCATCACTAGTAGACTCATCTTCCATTTGTTGAAAAGACATAATCTCACTTCGAAACCTTGCATTTCTAGTGGGAGGGAAGTACTTTCTTAAGAATTTTTCAGCCAAGTCGTTCCAATTTGTCACCGAATCGGGAGGAAGGGTGTTGAACCATGATCTAGCTCGATCCCTTAAAGAGAACGGGAACAACTTCAATCTTAGCGCCTCTTCACTTACTCCTTGTAGCTTGAAAGAGTCACTCACCTCCAAAAATGAGCGAAGATGGAGATGAGGATCTTCCGTTGGCAACCCACTAAATTGACCAACTGTTTGGAGCATTTGGAACATGACAGGTTTGAGCTCAAACTGAGGTGCTTGAATTTCGGGCCTCACAATGCCCGGATTGAGCTCGTTGAACATAGGGGCAGCATATTCTCTTATTGCCCTGGCTCTATCATCCGCCAAGACAATAGGATTAGTCATGTTTTGCGCACCCTCTTCTTCTTCTCCAACATTTTCAGCCATGTTGCAGCGGTTGTTAGCCTTTTGTGCCTTTCTCCTTTTTCTGAAAGTACGTTCAATTTCGGGGTCAATAGGAGCAAGTTCAAAGTCTTCTTGTTTGTTCATGCACTAGATTTAACCTGAAAACACACAGCCCCAAACAAGCAGAATTAGAACCAAACAAACAGAAACAAATTGCAAAATAGTTGATAGAACATAATTTAATTTTAAATCCCCGGCAACGGCGCCAAAAACTTGTTGCAAAAATTATAGCAATTAAAATACGCAAGTATACGTAGCCGCACAAGTAATATACTGGTAAATGAGTATCGTCTCCACAGGGATTTTAAACTAAATAAATGCAAAATCAACTAAAAACAATTCAAGAAGACAATAACCAATTCAAAGGAATAATGGGTACATGAATTCTGGAATGAAAAGTATATATGCAGAATTAATTAAACTAAAATAATGGAACCAAGAGAAATCAAGTCTGTGAGAAATTTATATGTGAACAAGTGATCTGGGTGGTTAATCCCCCTATAATTTCTTTCCAGTTGTTATAGCATAAGTTCAGCAATGGCTCAACAATTACATCAGAGTTAACAGATTTCCAAAAACACCCAGTAAGTTTTTTCCAAAACCCACTATATATTGTCTACAACCCCCTCAACACATTCCTGCATTAAACCAGATTGCAAACAGTCTATTAAGCATCAAATCTTGTGTTATACAAGGCAGCAAAATATCCCTATTTCACCACTAAAATTTACCTACAAATAGGCAAGTTTCTTGCATCAATAAAATGGGTTCAGCTAGCTTAAGTTTTTCCAAACTTAGATCTAGCTCAGTAATTGTTAAGTGTGGCCAGTAAATAACAATCAATAGCATTAATCACATTTAATTGAACAAAGATACAACTACTTCAACCATGCATCAAGAGATTCATTCATAATATAAGGTTCATAACCACCCAAATCCTTAGAGTATTAGTTCATGTCTGAAATGAAAAGTACAAAACCAGTAGCAAATATAGTATCCATAGAGTTGTTCACAGTTGAAAATGGAGAGAAAAACTAATACAAAATTAAAAGGAAGAAGGAAAGAGTAGAATGAATTGATGAGCTCAAGTCCTCCTAAGTGTCTGCCGTGGTCCTCTTCCCTTTTTGGTATTTTCTCTCTGTTTTTCTTCAGCTCCTCCTGTACTATTTTTCTCTCTTCCAAAATGGTGATAATAATCTCCTCAGAATAATTGGTCCCCTTATGTTGCGGCTGCCTCCTCTTTTTAGGGTACTTTGCCTTACCCTAATAGGAAAGCCAATTCCCACCTTGTCCCCAAAGTGCCACATCACCCAGCTGACTTAAGTTATTACAATTCTAGCCACATAGATGCTGATTTCACCTGATTCCTTGAATTGCTGTGGTGATGCTACAGCATTGAAGCAGCAACACACCCCTTTCAGAATTCGTTTTTCTCCTTGCTTCCAGCAGTTCCCTTTCACATATTTTGTAAGCTTCCTTTCCTGATTAACACAACACAGTAATTTACATAAAAAACACTGAAAAATATTACAATACAAACCTAACTCTTACCCAGACTCACTACCTAGAATAACACACTAAAATTGACAAAATTACATGAAATAAGGACTCATTACTCTTTTTAGTTTTGAAAAGCAAGTTCAAAGATTATAAAAATAACTCTAAATCCTAGAGTTATCACCTACTTTTTTACTAATTATATTAATATGAATTCAAATATTATTATAATAATATTTAATACAAAACTATATATTTAATACTTATATTAATATAAATTTAAATATTATAAAATATTATTATAATAATAATATATAATACATAATCTTAATTTTTATTAAAAAAATTATCATGGTTAAAAATGTTATCATATTATGTATATATTTAAAAAATATCATAAACAATATTTTAGTTTAATTTTTTATTCAATATGTTTATGCTAATTTTTTATATATAATATTATTTATTTAAAATTTATATGACAATGAAACAAATTTAATAAAAATAATTCATAAATTTTATTAATAAAACAAAACAAATGTGTAAGCAAATGTAGGTTCTATCTAGTTACTTTAAAAATATGTAGTTATTAATTTTATATGAAAATTATGACATTTATTATATTTTATTTAAATTTTATAAGTTTGGAGGGAGACACTCTCCCTTTGTGTTTTACTTTGGAAAATTTACAAAAACACATTAACATTTAAAAAATATATGAAAAATACGGTAGATTACAAAAATACGGAACTTTTATGAAAAATACGGAGTGGCAAAAGCGTAAATATAGAGTAACAGTGAAATACAACTTTTTTTGTTAATAGCCGTTACAAATTCATAAATATGTGTTACAGATACGTAAACCAGTTACATAAAAATATTTTTGTAAACAACATTTACTAATATATAACTAAGTTTTACATATTTGTAAACACGTTTTACAATTTTGTAGACAATATTTACAAAATAATTCGTCGCTATTTTTTTTTTTTTTGTAACAATGGTTTACATAACTAATTTTATGACTGAAATTTTTTATATTTGTGACTAATATTTTTAAAAGTAAGTTGTGAATTTAGTTAACGTATAACATACAAAAATATATAAAACTAAGTTAAAATGTTAAATTGCATTAAACAAGTAACATATATATTTTTTTTTAAAATTGTAACTGACATTTACGAAAATATTTTATAGTTAAGAAATCATAACCAAAATATACATAAAAATATTATACTTTTCCATATTGTTACAATATTGTACCAAAAAATTACAAGAACATTCATATTTATGCTATATAACTTAAAAATATAAATTTAAGATATTCATTATTTATAAAAACACTTTATTAAATATATATATAATAGTGAAATACAATATTTTTTTTAAACAAGTTTTACATTTTTATAACAACAGTTTACAAAACTAATTTCACAACTAAAAAATTTATATTTGTAACTATCATTTACATAAATATTTATAAATTGATTTAACATGATTGTTACAAAGATTTATAAATTTAAGTTTAATTTCAATTAATTCGATATTAACTTGTATAAATATTTATTTATTTTGAGTAATTGTATAAATATTTATTTTAATATTAATAAATATATTCATTTTAAATAAAAATAAATCAATCTACTTTATTGAAGGTAGTATTATTATATAATTTGGTACACCTGAATTCTCATTAAGAATGGAGACAAAAAAGCAACAAAAAAAAAATTAAAAAGAGATTAGTGAGAGAGAATAATTTTTATATATATATTATCTTTTATAGTCAAAGCGTATGGATATAAATACATAAATATAATTTAGTTTGAAATTATGCATCAACCACACAGAGAAAAGAAGAGCCAACATATATACGGTTGGGGAGATCCGTATTTTTTGTAATTAATGTAATATACTGTATAAAACAATTTTTTTTTAAATTACGGTGGGACATATAATTTTTCCTTTTATTTTTACCTTCTCATTCCATGGTCCTCAAAATAATATACGTGTAGGTATTTATGTGTTTACAGTTTTTTGCAAATTTATACACACCAAAATATATAAAGAGTGAAACAAAGTTTAATAATAATAATTATTAAAATATTTTTGAGACATGAATAGAGAAACACTTTGTATTCTCTATATCATTCCTTAAAATACATCATATTTTACATTTCTCCTCTCTAAAATAAAGAAGAGGCTAAGTTAAGGCAATTGGATTTTAGCTAGGGGTGAGCATCGGTCGGTTTGGACGGTTTTTTCATAATATAAAATTCAGAATTCGGTTTTCGGTTCGGATTGGTGCAATCCAAAAACCGACCGACCAAACTAGTTAAAAGAAAAAACCGACCATTTTGGACCGCGGTTTGGTCGGTTAAACTGACCAAACCGAATTTCTTTTTTTTTTTTATTTAAATTTTTTTTTTTTTTTGAAAGTTTTAGTTAAAAAACTAAAATTTTTGGATTGTTAGAATCAATTTTTGTGCATTTTTAAAACATAAATATATAGAACATAATTTCATATTTTTTGTATTTTTATTTAATAATTTTAATAATTAATAATTATATAATATTATATTATTATATATTATATTGTTCGGTCGGTTTCGGTTCCGCCGGTTGGTCTGGACAAAATTTTCAAACGGACCGAACAGTGGCGGTTTGCGCCGTTTGCAGTTTTTTCGGTGTTCGGTTTAATCGATTTCGGTTTTTTCAGTGTTCGGAAGGTCAGTGTATAAGATTTGTTCGGTCCGCCCTAGTTTTAGCCAATGAATGAATGAATGCGGCCGGGTCGGGTAAAACCCTATTAACAAAAAATAATAATTAAAAAGGAAAAAAGTCCAGTGCCCAGCCTGAACCACTGAACCCCACACCCAATTGCCCAAAGTAACCTCCAAAATTCTTCCATAAAAAAAAAAAAAAACTCCAAAATTCGAAATCACTCCGCGAAGCGTCGCCGCAACGCCACCTTCGCCGGCTGTCCCTCTCTGCTCCGGTTCCAGGCTCCAGCCATTCCTCCCACTCCTTCGGTCTCGCATTCAAGTAAGTCTCGTATTGAAGACTTCCATTTACAGTTTTCGGTTATATGTTTCAAAGCTCTAAATTACTCATTAAAACTCTTTGTCTTTCTAATAATTCGCAAACAATATCTGGTTCAATTCAGATTTAGATACGATCACGACGGAGCTTGTGTTGTGATACTGGCTTTCAATTTTTGTTACGTTACCTCAACTGGGTATGTTTTTATAAACTGATTATACCAATAGTACCAGTGTGTGTATATGTATACCCCTTTAAATTATTGTTCAATGTATGCATTGTCCATCATGTCTTGTTTTGTTTGGTTTATTATGAACATGTCTCGTTATATCATATCATTGGCTGCTTTCTGTTTGAGTTCCATTTGAACATTTTGTTAAAGTGGTTGGAAACCAATAATATATAAATTGACTTAGAGTTCCTCGTTTGGGGTTGAAATGCTGATACAGCTCTTGCCATTGCATCCTGTTTTAGTTTTTTGAACATTTAAAATAGTTACTTGTTTGCTTGGTAGCTGATATTGTTACTTGTTTTTCACTACCTGTGAGCAGGGAGGGTTGAGGTTGTTTTTCTTCAAACAAAATGCTACAAAATGCTTTAGTATTTGTGGTTGATTTTTAGTTGCAAAAATGTTGATTTATCTTTTTTTTTTGGTTTCTGAGATTTGTTGACCGATTGGAGTGAATGATAAAAGTATATGTGCTAGTTGACCAATTTCTCCAACATTTTTGTGATGCTGAATGTATTTTTTTAAGCATTTACATTTTTTTTTTCTGTAAATGCATTCATTTTCCTAATGCTTGATATTCTGTGCAGTATACTACGTGCTCAATGGTGTCTTCTGTGTGAATGTTTTCGCTTATATGCTGTCTCAGCCGTCTACATCGGGCAGTTTTATAATACAGTAAAGGAAACATTTATAAAGGACAATGGGTTCTATTCCGCAAAGACCTTTATTTTGTCTCAAGCTACCATGGGATGTGAACCAAAATTCTAAAAGTCCCAGTGACTGCAGTTTTGAGGCTCCCTGGCTATTTAGATCTTTGCAAAGTGTTGGATCCATGGCCTTTAAGTTCATCAACTCAATTTCAAAATCATCAGATCCGTTGACAAATAGCTTCAAACCCTTTCAATTTAATGCTGGAACTGGTGCCAGCCAAAGTAAGACTTTAAAGTCAAAACTAAACTTGAATCCTGAAGAGCAAGGAGAGGCGGAGCACAGAGCATTTGCATCAGCACTAGCGAGTTGTAAAGAAGCGACAGTAATCGAGTTCTACTCCCCCAAGTGCAGGTTGTGTAATTCCCTGGTGAATTTTGTTATGGAGATTGAGGGTAGGAATTCAGACTGGATGAACATTGTGATGGCAGACGCAGAGAACGATAAATGGCTTCCCGAGGTACCCCAGTAATTATTTAGTGTTCTTGTTAACCTAACAATACGGAAAAAAAAAATTTGGTTTTCAAGTTTTCTTCTTCTTGTTTTTGGTTTTGTAGCTCATTGTTTTTTCTTTTTGGCAATTTAGCTCCTCCATTATGACATTAGATATGTGCCTTGCTTTGTACTGCTTGACAAGAAAGGGAGGGCACTAGCAAAGACAGGCGTTCCGAGCAGTCGGCTACATGTAATAGCAGGTGTCTCTCATCTCCTCAAAATGAAACGTCCTCAATGAAGTAGTAGATAGGTTTGTTATAATAGCTACTGTAAAACTATTCTCATACATCCGTGTTCAACATGTCTGTTAGATCACCATTCAGTATTATATTCATTTAATTTGTATGAACCAGAGTGTTCTCATCATAGCATGGATCGTGTTGTTTTGCTGCATTTAACTGTTTTAGCATACAATTTCTTGAGTGTATATGATGGTTCCGCCCTAAATTTTACATGGCAGAGGTAACACAAAATTCTTAGCACCTATAGATATTCGACTGTTAATATCCAAGTGGTTTGAATTATTTTCTTATTTGCTGGTGTTTCAGCAGTATGTTTTATGTTTTGGTCGAGATGGATCGTTAGTAGGATGGGAGTCCGCCTGTTTGGTTTTCATAATTGTTTATTATGTTTTGTAATGATTAGTATCATTAGGGAAAATATTTTGATTTGTGGGATTATATATGGTTTTGTTGTGTGAAATTTAGGGGTACTCATTGGGTGGGTTTTCGAGTTCGTGATTGGGGAAGATGATACCAAAACTTGTCCAAACAACGTCAAATTTTACATGAAATTCATTAAAAAAATTTGAAAAATACAATTGGGAAAAATAATTACAAAAATACTATTTTTTTTACAAAAGTATGGAGTAGTATAGTCGTAAATACATACTACCAATGTGTAACCAATATTTACAAAAAGGCATTTATATAACAACATTTATAGTTTGATTCGTAACTAAAAAAATACAATTTTTTGTAACAAGAACTAATTTGTTTCCAAAAAGATACAATTTTGTTACTAATATTTAGTTAATTTATGAATTTAGTTAAACATTTTTGTAACTAAAGCTTACAGAAATGCTAGATTATATAAAATAACTAGATTTACTATAAAAGTTTACAAATAATAATAAAAATAAATACACAAATTCTCATCTTCTCCACCCACGGCACTCGACAACGAGTGGGGTGGGAACGCACAATATTTTCACCTACCATATACTTAAAAAAATTCATTTTGGGGTAGAATTTGTAATTTTCTAAATTTGGATATAATTTTTGAAAAGTTACCTAGATATAAAGTGAGATGTTTGATAAAATTTTTATCAAAATTGATTAGTGATGAGTGAAGTACTCGAAGTAGGCACTCTAATATTATTTATTGTTATTACAAGAAAGCATGTAACAACAAAAATATCAAAAATACTCATGTGTATGTATATAAAAAGCTATCAACAACCATTTTATCCAAGTCTAGTGTGAGCCCTTAGTCAAATATGTTATATTTGATATTATTTCACTCATTCAAGGTATATTATATTTTGCACAAGAGATAATCTCACTTTTGGAGTAGACGTGAGACATTAACAAGTGAAATTAAGTATGTTAAGCTATTTTCAATCCATAACACAAAATTTGCCTTCAACTAACATAAAATTATGTAATTTTAACATTATATTATTTTCCAACCACAACATTAAAAATAACACAAAATAATATATTCTCTAATAAAATATATTATTTTCATATTATTATATCTAATAATATACCAAATTAAAAAGTTTTATTGTCTTAATATTAAAAGTTAAAGAATTGTTTTTTTTTTTTTTTTCCGTAGTCTACAGATAGAAATCATTAAATTTGAGGTTATTTTTAGAGTTGGGTTTGTTGGGATACTTTAGAAATCATTAAATTGGAGGTTATTTTTAAAGTTGGGTTGGAACGAATATAGTGTAATATCAACACAGTTTTTTTAGTATAGTTTGACTCTAAAAAACAATTTCTGTGTTAAAATCACGCTAAAACCATTCCAACCCAACACTGAAAACCTATCCTATATATGTTGATGTCTACAATGTCCCACTAAAAATACTGGGAATTATAGATTACGGTAAACTGAAAAAGTCCTTTAATATTATAATAATATATTTTTTTAAATAGAATAATAAAACATTTTAAATGTACAGATTTTATTATGAGATTTTTTGAAAATTAACCACTTTTATCATTCATTAACCATAAATAGCCACATATTTTATTTTTATAATTAATACACACATTTAGAGACAGCAATTAAAATACATTTGGTTTACATTTTTGGCATATAAATTTACATTTCAAAAAGTTGTGCTTCATATTTCAAAGTCTAGAAAGAATAATATAAGCATTGTGATTAAAAAATTGTGTATTAATTAATAGTTTAAATTTTTTTTGGTAAAAATAGAAAGTACTAACTTAATTTGGTACTACATGTAATTTCTTATTTTTATTATTTGTATGTATATATTATATTTTATTAGAGATTTTTTTTGTTGGAATAGAAAATTAATAGGGAAGTTTAAAAATACTTAAATTAAAAAAATATTAAAAAATATAGAATTTGAAAAAAAATTACTAAAATATGAAGAAAAATAATAGTAAATATAATTTTTTTTTAAAAAAACATAAATTACAAATTTATAACAATATAAATTTTTGTAGTGAAAGTTTACAAGTTTGTAATCATATATTATAATTTTGTAAACTTAAATAAAAAATTGTAACAAGTAGTAACAAAAGTGTATAAATTATTGTTTGCATTTTTGTAATTTTTATAAAATTATGAATATTTAAAAACAATTTGAATTTTAGAGTGCTATGTTTATTTTTTTTTAAATTAATATGGTTATAAAATTATACAATTTTTTAAAAATTAATATCGTGTTTTGGGTTTTTTGGGTTGGAGATGTTATATAGAGAAGTTCAGAAAAAAGAAAAGTGGGAGATAGTGAGATATAAGTGAAAGTTTAAAAAACTTTGCCATGTCATGATGTACATTTACTCCAATCTTTATTCTTACCGTTAATCCAGATTTAACGTGGAGGCTGGATTCAAGCAAAAGAATGAGTAGTTCCGCCATTTTGAATTTGAAATCCCATAACGGCCAAAACTCAAACCCCTTATTTTCACTCCTTCTTCTTCCTCCATATTCTCACCTCCCCTCCCCTCCCCTCCCCTCCCCATCTCTCTCTCTCTCTCTCTCTCTCTTCCCTCAGCCATGGCTACTCTAACTCAGGGCATTCTTCTGAAGCTTCTCCAGTCCATGAACTCCACCAACCGAGTAACCGGAGACCACCGCTCCGCTCTTCTCCAAGTCATCGGAATCGTCCCTGCTCTCGCTGGCTCCGATCTCTCCCCCAACCAAGGCTTCTTTGTCCAGCTTTCGGACTCCCTCAACTCCACCTACGTCTCCCTCTCCGACCGCGACGTCGATCTTATCCTCAACAACCGAATGCAGCTAGGCCAGTTCGTCTATGTCGAACGATTCGAGTTCGACTCTCCGGTTCCCCGAGTCTGTGGGATACGCCCTATCGCCGGCCGCCATAAGTTTGTCGGAACTCCTGAGACCCTAATCGCTAGAATCTCGGCCTCCAAGCGAGATTTTGTGATTCAGCCGGTCTCCGATTCTGACCAATCGGTTGACCCAATTTCTCTGTTCCTGTCAGGAAAGAAGCCCGAGGAAACCCGGAGCGAGAGTAAAGAATTTAAGATTGAGGCGAAACCCGAAAAGGCTAGATCGAGGCAGCCTCTTGCGCCTCGAGACAATATACCAGTTGGAAATTTGGAGGATTCTAAGGTTTGTGAAAGGCCATCCAGGTTTTTGTCTCCGGCCGCGGCTAAGAGATCGGTATCGGTTGGGAAGAAGAGTACTCCTATTGTTGAGAGAGATCCATCTCCAGCCGGAAAAATGAAGCGGTCATCGTCTCCAGCTCCGTCGAAATGCGTGGTTCCTAGCTTGATGATGGCACGCGAGGAGAATAGGAAGGTTTCCAAGGAGCCGGCTATCATAGTACCATCAAGATATAGACAGCCGTCACCTAATGGGCGCCGGCCAGCCTCGCCAGCGGCACGAAGGGCTTCGCTTTCGCCAGGCAGAAGGTTGTCTGGTGTGAAGGTCTCGCCCATGGTGGCAGGTGCTGCAGATTCTTCTGGGAAGAAAAGAATGGCAACTATTGCTGCCGGGATTTCGAAGGTTTCGGAAGCCATAGTTGGATCGGCTAAGACTAGTAGGAAAAGCTGGGATGAGCCACCAGCGGTGGTAACTCCGGTGGAGCCAAAAGAGAAGGGCGTTTCAAAAAACAAACCGGATCTTCAAGCAATTTGGCGGACTCAGGTAAATACTTTGAAATACACTAATAGTCCTTACCCTTGTTTTTATTCCCCTCTCCTTAATTTCTTGTGCCGGATATTTCAGGCTGCCATGTCAAGACGTTTAAGCGATGCGAGTAGCCGTAAATCATGTAGTGATGATTCGGCAACCCATGAGAAAACAAAATCTAGCTCACCTGAAGAGTGTCTCGTCCAGGATATGACAAACAATGCGGCTTTGCCTATTACCGTTCATGAACGAAAATGGACCGATGGTAGCGTTGCTTTGGATACCGTCTCCGCGGACCTAGCAAAGCTTGGCAAGGTATGAACAATTCTTTCCCAACTTGAATGAATTCTCTGTTTTGATTTTGTTTACGACTCAGGCAATTGAATTTCAAATGATTGGTGGTTGATTATATCTGCTTTGTTCCTTGAATTGGACTCATTTTAGTTTTTTTTTCTTCGTTCAACTTAATGTATTAAAAGCTATTTCAAGATAAGGGCTTTGATACATCTTCTTAGTAGTAGTACAGAAGTTGAAACTCTAGAAAGTAGCATTAAACAGCGCAGCATGTAACGTAGGACTTGAGGCTTCCCTGCTAAGTGAGAGCTTGAATTTCATGGTTCAAAACCATGCGTGTTTTAATATGTCGTTGCCTATCATTATGGAGTTGGAACTTTATTAACCAAACAAAAAGTTCGAATCTTGTCTGTTATTTTTTGTTCTTTCTCCCTCTTTTTTACTAGCTCATAATAAAGAATGCTAGAATTGGATGCTGACTAAAACACACCCAAATGCAGGAGGCCATGCAAAGAAAAGTTCTGGCTTCCACTGCTGCGGCTGAAGCACTAGAAGAAGCAATTGCTACTGAGTCTATTATTAGGAGCTTAAGGTAATGCTTAATATTTTAGAATAATTTTCAATTATCTTTATATTATAATTATTCAAACACAAAGTAAGTTAATTTTACTATTTTTGGATATAAACAAAAGTAGAAGTTTTCCAAACAGTCATTATGTATGACTGCTATCTTTTACTAAATTGGTATTTAAAAATGAACAAGATAGAGGCATCATAATTGTTTCATTCATGGTTTTACGTATAGTAACTAATTTGCTTTTGTGTTTTCTTAACTTCTGAAAGATCATAAATGACCAAAGATTGTCCTTCTTTTGTGCCTCAGTATGTTTTCAGAACTCTCTTCCACATCCAAGGTTGGGAACCCTCTACCCACCATTGACCGGTTCTTTTCAATCTACGACAACATAGTGAGATCAACAACAATAGCTGAATCAATTGCCAGCAGCCGCATTAACTCCGAAATATTCCATGATAAAGGTACCCCCACCGAGCAATCAAACTCTGTTTCTCTCTGGGTAGAAGCCGCCTTGGCCACTGATCTTGAAATTGTCTCCCTTTTGACTTCCCAAGACAACGTAACTCCATCTAAACTGCATAAAAGCCTGTCAAAAAGACAATCTTTCACCACACCCTCCCCAAAGAATAATCCCAAACTCCCGTTAATGGTTACTAAACCGAACAATGCTGAAGTTGTTGGGACGTGGACAAGGGGTCATGGAATGCAGGAGACTGTTGAGCTTGGAAATAAGCTGAAATCGGAGATGAAAATGTGGTTTCTGCGTTTCGTTGAGGAGGCCGTCGATGCTGGTTTCCGGGTTTTCGGAGAGAGTAGTTCTGATGGAAGAAGATTGTCCCTCGACTGTGGTTCCATTGCTACGGTTTTGTCACAGTTGAAAAGTGTGAATGAGTGGTTAGACCGTGTCGTTTCGAGAAGTGATGAAGTGATCACTGGAAAAGTTGATCGTTTGAAGAGAAAGATTTATGGCTTTGTTATTCAACACGTTGGAACCACGTTTGATAATAACTCCACGCAACTCACCTCTTGATTTTCTCTTTCTCATTCTTGTAAAATCTGAATTCAATTGCAATTTGCTTTCTTGCAAATTGAAATTATGGAAATCTATCTATTTATTTATTAACTTAATTATTTAACTTAGTAAGAGAAGATAAAAAGTGCAATCACAATTTGTTTCGCGAATTTACAGAATTCTTTTCAAATTATTAACTCCTTGAATTTAATTGTGTAGCGGCAAATTCTAAATTTGAATTTGATAGTTTTATAATAAGATACTATAAATAATAAAATTATTATTATTATTTAAAACATTATGTAAAACTTCATTACTTAAAATATATATATTTTTTAAATTCGTATAAGTTAGATGCCAATATTTTCAAATTTTATTGGTTGAAACTAGGAGTGGGTGCTCATCCAATTCGATCAATTTTTTTACTCCTAACAAATCTAATTCGATTTGGCTTAATTTGACACGGTCTAACCACTCATTTACTCAAAACTAGGAGTGGATTGATTATTTTATTTTGAGCGTAAATTTTAATATTAAATAAATTAACAAGTAAAAAAAATAAACACTATGTAGTAATAATACTAAAATTTTTGAAATATTAAGTTTATAACAAAGTTTATTCAAATTTTATTAATAATGTGTCAAAACTAATAACTAAACTATTATAATAACATAACATAAAATCAATAACAATAACATCTCCAAAGTGCTAAAAACTAAGCAAAAATATACGAAAATTAAATATATTTATAATTAATATGATATATATAAAAATAAAATATTTTTTAATTGTAATTGGATTGTATCCGTTCCTAATTGGATTTCTATAGTCTTATCCGTCATATGATACAATCCAATTATAATTGGACATTCAATATTTTATAATTGTATTTATTTAGATTGATTTAGGTTGATTGGTTTGGATTGGATCTTGGGCACCTGATAGAAATGTTAAATATTAATTCATTTGTTTATTTTTCTTTTAAAATTCACAAAAAATTAGTCACTCCAAGTATGTTGTACTAATGAATTTTTTTTTCTGTAAAATCTAGAAGAAACAAATAAAATAAAAATAATATATGAAGAACTAACACTGAATCAATTTAGAAAGCTTTGGAACCCAAATGATAAAATAATTGACTTTTAGGGTATAACTAGTACAATTTGAAAATTTTGAAGACCAACTCATACAAATATAATGACTTTTAGGGTATTTAAGTGTTATTACAAATAATTAGAAATTTAGCCGAAACTTTTGGGATATAATTTGTTTGAAACAAAATTAAAAAAAAAAAAGATGATAATCGAAAACAGCATTTAGCAACTATTTAGAAGAAAAAACAAGTGCCACTAGTCTCATGTCTTGGATGTCCTCACTGCATATATGTATACCCACACGACTTCTTCTTTCTTTTTCCTTCTTCGTGCGTGACTATACAGAGGTATTTGTGACAAATTTCTGTGATTTTAAAGCTTGAAAGTTATGAAATTCTCTCTATTTTTAAGCTTTTGAGATAAATTTTCTTGAAAAAATTATGAGTTTAGTATTTATAAGATATATATATAGAAGACTTCTCAATGGTTACTACCCATATATGGGTACTAATAATTATGGTGATGTGTCAATATGGTGACTTGGTATAGCAAGTTACCAACATGTCATTTTTATTAATTTTGTTATTATTTTTTTTATCATAATTAATCTTTATATAGAAATTTTAATCTTTATATAGAAATTGACATAATTTTAATTAGCCAATATATAAGTCCATATTGCTTTTTTAATATCTCTGTTGTGTGATCAAATGTAATACTAATATTGAGACCATTATATATCATGTTTATATAAATTTGAGAGACTATTATCCATTAAAAATAATCATGATTCTGAAAGATTAATTTGAGATATTAGTTTTTTACTTTTTAATACAGGTCACAAACATGATAAGGTTCCTAGTGTACAGCTACAATACACATATCCCAGCCATACTTGAGATCCCATCCAAGGATCATCCATACGACCCAGGGAGCTTACTCCTTTCATCACCATAGCATAAATGATTATTGTGTGCTTAATATTCTTCTATGCCAATTTGGATTTTTGTTCTATGTCTGCCCTAGTTCAGATATAATAACAAAACATATATTTGGTTTTTGGGAATTCAAAATGTTAATATTTCAATAAGATACTTAATATAGCCTTTTCTCTTTATATTCCGAATATTTTTTTTTATTAAAATACAATTAAAAAATATATATAAATTTCTAATGATATAAATATATTTAAAAAAAAGTCAAAAAGTTATTGTTGCTTTTTTTTACATTATTTTCATATAATATTAATAACTTTGAAATTTATTTATTATTTTAATAAATATATTTTTCTCATTTTGAATTTTGAATATAAATACCCAAATGGGTAATTGAATATTTGAAATTTAAATACTAATCATAGCCAAATTTTATAATTAGTAATCTTATTAAATAAAAAATGTAACTTTTAATCTACCAATAAATTTTATTACGAGATAAATAAAAATGACATATATTGTGCATTAAAGTTTATTAGATGATAATAAACACATATTGGGAATTCAAACTTTATCTTTACAATAAGAAACTACATTTTGTTTTTTTATTTTTATTTATATTCCAAATAGGACATTTTTTTTATAAATAAATATAAAAAATATTTATAAATTTTGAATATGATAAGTTTTTTTTATAGGAGTTTTTTTTTTATTATTTCTATATATTGGATATTGGCTTTTATGAAATGTCAATGGAAAACATATAATTTTTTTTAGTTAAATTAAATTCTAAAACTGACTTTCATAGAAAAATTATTGTGCTTGTTTTAAATAATAAGTACATTCAAAACCTAATGTAAGTAGACATTCTACAAGAAAATGAGTCATTTACTTACTCATATATGTGTAACGAAAACATACTAGAAGTGCAAAATTAGTTGTGAAGCCGCACAATTTGACCACTTACTCATCACTGATCTAATAAAATCAACATTAATTTGTATTTAATTTCAATATTTTAAATTGAAATTTATTTTCAATAATAAATTTTGAAAATAAATGCCTCCAACAAATTCGAATTATTTTAATAATTTTTTTTATTAAATCAAGGTGTTGAAGTTTATCAAAACAAAAATAAAATCCTTTCAAATTTCCAAAATCAAGCACTAATTTTTCATTCAATAAGTTGCCTAAATAGATTGGTTTATACGTTAATTTATGAATATTTGAGATAATTGGACATTAATTTCTGATTGGTAATTGGTTTGTTAATAAATAAATGAAATTCAGTTTACAAATAGCATTCAAAGATTTCAATTAACTAATATATTCAAAATTTATAACATTTTAAAATTATAATAAAGTCAACATTGTATTTAATTTCAAAAATTTTGGACTTAAAATTAATTTTTAATATAAAACCCCCCCAAAAAAAATAGCTAGACCAAATTCAAAATTATTTAATGATTTAAAAGAAATATTTAGTGTTTAAAAAATATACCATCTACTTAATTAAATAAATGTGTTGAAGTTTATCAGAACAAAAATATAATCCATTCATATTCCCTAAATCATGTACTAATTTTCATTGGATAAATTGTCTAAATGGTTAAATTGATAAGTGAATAATTTGTGATTGTTTGAGATAATTAGACATTACTTTTTGATTGGTAATTAATTAATTAATAACTTTTGAAATTTACCTTACAAATACTATTCACTTTTTTTTTAAATGATTAACATATTTAAAATTAATTTGTTCTATAGTCAAATAATTAGACATTTAATCAAGTTGTAATTTAGAAAATTTAAATAAAATAAGGTTTTTTTTTCCTTCGTACAACTTTATTCAAAATATTAATATTCTACATAAAAAAAAAAATAAGTGCAACCATGCTATTATCGTCTTCTTGAATTGTAATATCGGGCTTTCTGCATTAATTCTCCTATATTCTTATTGAAGTTTGAACTTGCAAGCCACGTAGTTATGTAACACCTCTCTTCATTAGAGTCAAACTACAATAACTAAAAAAAACAAGGTCAAGTGTACTCTTTTAAAAAGACAATAAAAAATATTATCACAAATAGAACTAACCATGAAAGACCTTGAATCAAGCTTGCAACCATGAATCATAAATAATATGACGAAGACTCCACAATCGTACAAATTTGATTGTCTAGGGACATTAGTTGCACGAACAATACAAAAGCTAGCAAAATTGAAATTACAAGGGGTATTTTTTATTTGATTCTCCAAGCCCAAATCAAGATTGCGTAACTGCATTTAGAATCAATTTTTAGAATAAATAAAATTTAAATTATTTTTTTCTTCCAAATCAACCAATAAAATCTTACAATCTCGACAATCTTAGATGATTGTAATATAGGAGACTTTTCATGAGCAAGTGAGTCCCAAACTTCAACTTTTCTTTCTTTTATAATTACTCGAGCAAGCATGTAGTGTTTCATGATGAAAATGGGAATATCTATCTACAAGTATAATTAAAGTTAAAAATTTCATAATAATTAATAATAAATAAAAAATAGGTTCTACATATAACTTAGACTCATACTTCATTACAATGGTCAAGGGAACCCATAAATTTTTCGTAGTAATGCATTCTCTTCCAACTTTGATATAGTGGTAAGTGTGGGTTGGGCAATAAGTTTTTCTATTATATATATAAAAAAAAATTAGTTCTCCAAACATGAATTGTTACTTGACACAAATAACAATTAAAAAGACTCACCATTATTCTCACGGGAAAATACCAAATTTTACACTCTTTCCCATTGTTCGACCTCTCATCTTCAGTCAACAATGAAGATATCATAGTAATAATCTATATTTACAAATAAAAAAAATCACATTCACATTGTTAGTGTAAAAAAAAAAAAAAAGGATGTATTACCTCTGTCTTCAATTCAATATTAGGTCCAAGGTAACGAAAGTCGCACCGTCGTAGAAAACTATAACCATAATCAACTATAATATCCCTATATTTGAAAAAAAAAAAACAAATGTAGGACATAAAAAAATATTTTAAACACTTACAGAAAAAAAAAAAACATAAAGATAGCAAATTTACGATTGATTGGAGTTTGAGAAAATAAACTCTAACAGCTCCTTATCTTTTGGTATGAAATGATTGTCGAGTTTTGTACGCCCTGATTTTCCCACGGGCTGATTAGCAGGACGAGCCTCGGACTAATCAGGTTTAGTCCGAGGTGCCCACAGGATGAAGATCCTATTTCCAGAGCGGATCTTCTCAGCTTGAGAGGGGCATCTGAAGGCCACGCCAGGAGAACAGCTCGGAATACGAGCTGTTCGTGTCGCGAGGGGCCCAGGAAGCTCTGAGCCTTTATGAAATCAACGCACGCAAGATAAACGTGCATATATCTGACATCACGTGTCTGATATCCCCTTGACTTCTCGGACACGCAGTAGGAACGTGCGTGTCAGACACCCACGGATGGGTTGGGCCGTGCGGCCCATTATATCCTTCCACGCTGATTAGACCACACTTATGTGTCAGGTTTAGGAATTAATCATGAATGCCACAGAGTGGATATGACAAATGGTAAGGTCACGGGATGACCTCCCTACCAACTTCCAGGTGCCTTCTCCTATAAATATGGAGACCCTGGGAGTTGATAGGGGTTGGAAAAAATAGTCTTTGAAGGACTATATACTTTGTAAACCAAATACCCAGAGAGGATGAATAATATTGACTAGTGGAGTAGAAGGATTTAAACCTTTGAACCACTTAAAAACGTGTCTTGAGTCACCTAGTTCATATATAAGATTTCATATCTGTGACGGTTCTACCTTGAGTGCTAATCTCTTTCTCTTCTTCTCTTAATTACCTGTTGCCGAAGAACCGCGTCAACAGTTTGGTGCTTTCATTGAGAGCAAGTTCGATTAGTACTACCGCAGACATCCAACTATGGTGACCACTCGATCCAGGCATGGTAACGAGACAGAATAGCATGATGGGTAGGAGGCCCACCAGGTTGCCATCCCTGATGAGCAAGCTCCTGAAGTCCAGCAGAGGCCGGGAAAGCAGCCGGCGGGCCAAGACGACACTGGTAGTTCAGCGCCCCGGCCGCCTAATCCGAATCCATGTTATTATTCTGCGGTGGAGATGGAGAATGTTCAGCTGAGGAGCCAGTTAGCAGCAGCTGGTCAGCAAATCCAGGATATTCTGAGCCGACTACCCCCTCTCACAACCAACGGTAACGTTGGAGAGAGGCAAGGCGAGGCTCCTAAGTCTCGCCGGAGTAATCGGTCCAGGCATAGCCGTTCGGGTAGACTTCCTGCAGCCAACTCCACCCCCTTCATCACACCATCAGGAGGCAAACCTCAGGGAAATGCCTCGGACCGGATAGCAGCAGTACAGCCGTTCGGTTTGGACGTCGACCCCTAGCTCTCAGCCTTCCTCGAGAACGCCCAGAAGAGATCGAGGAAATTCCCGAAGAAGGGCCGAGGAAGGCCAGAGACGTCGGGCCGTCCCCGAAGGACATCCAGTTCCTCGTCCAGCTCGCCCAACGCGGGACCAGCAAGCTGGCAGGGCCGAGAGGCCCCCACCAAATTTAGTCCGTCCGGATGGCACTAGGATCGCCTCCCCAGTCAGGCATCCTCCTTCTCCCATCAGATATCCGTCTCCTCAGCCCGTCCGAGACATCCCGACCTACGGAAATAGCAGGAGAGGCCCGCCGTCAGCTGGACCCTCCTGGCACGGCAGGATGCCGGAGGAAGGATCAGGTCATAGCCGCCAAAGACGCACCCCGAGCCTGTCCAACAGGAGTCACTGGACCGGTAGTGGACGGAGTGATCTCTCGGGAGGAGACCTGCGCCAGCGACTAAGTTCGGCACAAAGTCACCATACTTCCCAGGGAGGCGACCTTCGAGATCGCCTCAATTCTCACAGAGAGGATCGAGTTAGGGATGGTAACCAGGCCCACTCGGTGGGGGTCCGATCTGAAGTACGTAACGGTGGAAATGTCCCAAATAACCTATCTCAAGATAGGAGAGGCAACAACCCACCTAATATGTGCAACGGGACCGGAGCTGTTGAACAGCCCCGGAATAACCCAGGATCTCAGGACAAAACCCTAGAGCGCCTAACTCAGATGGAGGAGCTGATGAAGAAGCTCCTATCGGAAAAAGAAAAAGACGAATATGATTCAGGGGACGAGATGGAACTCTTCGCCCCCAATATAGCAGCAACGACATACCCTTCTGGTTTTCGTATGCCCCACCTGTCAAAGTTCAACGGGGATGGAGACCCGTCTGACCACTTAGGGATGTTCAACACCCTAATGATGGCCCATAACATCGGCCCGGA
The DNA here is from genome assembly GCF_963169125.1 of Humulus lupulus. Taxonomy (NCBI): domain Eukaryota; kingdom Viridiplantae; phylum Streptophyta; class Magnoliopsida; order Rosales; family Cannabaceae; genus Humulus; species Humulus lupulus. The sequence goes on along the minus strand of NC_084800.1, from coordinate 43,475,141 downwards.
GCTGCGTTGCTTGATCTTTCCCTCCACCCTGATTGGACCTGCCAGGCAGTGGTTCAAGCAGAGTAAAAGGCAGTCAATCAGCTCCTGGAAGACCTTCTCGGCGGACTTCAAGAGGGCATTCCGCGCCTCTCAGGCCGCCTGGGTCTAGGCCGATTCTTTAGCTAACGTGAGGCAGAAGCCCGGTGAGACGTTGAAAGCCTACTTGAGCAGATTTGCAAATGTCGCTGATCGAGCAAGGGATGCTGACGATAGCTCCAAACTAATGGCCATGAGGACCGGGATCCTAGTCGGCGGAGACCTGTGGAAAGATATTCAAAGGAGGGGAGTCAGCTCGGTTAGCGAATTCCTTAACAGAGCCCAAGAGTGGATAAACTTGGAAGAAGCTGAAGCTTCGGCCGCCGGGAGCAGCCAGGTCCCCGAGAAGACCGCTGGGGCGGAGACGGAGATCGTAGTGGCGACTCCCGACGTCGCGTAGAATAACCAACCCGGTGGTAGCAAAAGAAAAGGACATGGTGAAAACAACCAGCACGGCCAGAAGAAGAATAAGTCTGTGGATAAGTTCAAGCCCGTGTTCACAACCTATGCCGAGCTCACCCAGACCAGGGAAAATATTTTCCTGGCCAACGCTACTCGGGTCCCATGGAAGAGGCCTGAGCCATTGAAGCACCCTAAGGGAAGGAGAGACGCTTCGAAGTTCTGCCGTTTTCATAACGACGTCGGGCACAATACCGACGACTGCAGGCACCTCAAAGATGAAATCGAGACTCTCATCCGAGCAGGACCATTGACACAGTACTCGCGGAACCGGGTCCCGGCAAGTCGACCCGTTCCGGAGGTCCCAGCCAGTCAGCTCGGGCGTCAGGCAGATCAGGACGTCCTTCCCCCCGTGGTCGAGGGAGAGATATCCACCATCTCTGGAGGACCACACATGGCCGGCACGAGTAGGGGCGCCCAGAAGAGGTATGTGAATGAATTAAAGGCCCACAACAGAGCGGAGTTCATCCCGGAACAGCGTCAATCAAAACAGCAACGATTAGAGAAACAACCGATAACTTTCACGGAGGAAGACGCAGGCCATGTCCAATTCCCTCATAACGATCCCTTGGTCGTAGCAGTCCAGCTCGCCAACTGGAAAGTAAGGAGAGTGTTGGTGGACAATGGGAGCTCGGTGAACCTCCTGTTCCGATCCACCTTAGAAAAAATGGGTCTGACTGTTGCCGAGCTTAAGGCAACCTCGATGATGCTATATGGTTTTTCAGGAGAAGGATCAGCAGCGATAGGGACAATCGAGCTGGTGATCACCCTAGGAGAGGAGTCTCGGACAGTGTCCAAACTACTCGAATTCGTGGTCATTGACTGCTCCGCTGCCTACAATGCCATTTTGGGCCGACCTAAGCTCATAGCCTTCGAGGCTATCACTTCCATCCGGCACCTCGCCATGAAGTTCCCTACTTCAACAGGGGTCTGTACTATCAAGGGCGATCAGCTCGCTGCCAGGGAATGCTACAACATTTCCATGAAGAGAAAATCTAAACTCGGGCAAGTGACGATGGCCGTTCAGGATGAAGAGGAATCTCAGGGACCCAAGGTGGCTCCTGAGATTGAAAAACCTCAGATTTCCGAAGACGAAAAGCCCGCCATGAGTGAGGATATTGACCCCCGTGTAGGCGAGGACAGGTCCGAGCTACAAGCTATTGAGGAGCTCGAGGAGGTGAGCGTCGATAAAAAAAACCCATCACGGATGGTTAAGCTCGGAAAGAACCTCTGCGATAAAAGAAAGGCGGAGCTGACTACGTTTCTGCAGAAGAACCTAGACGTATTCGCATGGTCGCATGAGGACATGATAGGAATCAGCCCGAGCATCATCATGCACACGCTCCACCTGGATAAAAGCGTCCCTGCCAAGTCTCAAAAACAGAGGCGTCTGGGAACAACCCGAGCCAAAGCCCTCGAAGAAGAGGTGGCCCGGCTCAAAAAGTGTGGCTTTATTCGTGAAGCCAAGTTTCCAATTTGGGTCGCCAATCCCGTGCTAGTTCCAAAGCCCAACGGGAAGTGGCGGACCTGTATTGACTTCTCCGACCTGAATAAAGCCTGCCCCAAGGATTGCTTTCCATTGCCAAGGATCGATCAATTGGTGGATGCCACGGTGGGGCACGAGCTCATGTCCTTCATGGACGCGTACTCAGGCTACAATCAGATCGCGATGAATCCGGCAGACCAGGAGCATACCAGCTTCATGACCCCAACTAATGTCTATTGTTATAAGGTCATGCCGTTTGGTCTGAAGAATGCCGGAGCTACCTACCAAAGGCTAGTGAACAGAATGTTCGCGGACCAGATCAGGAAAAACATGGAAGTGTACGTCGATGATATGCTTGTCAAGTCAAAAATTGCCAGCAACCACGTTGCCGACCTGGAAGAATGTTTTAACATACTGCGTGAATATGGCATGAGGCTCAATCCTCAGAAGTGCACTTTCGGTGTTGCATCGGGGAAATTCTTGGGTTTCATAGTCAATACCCGAGGAATCGAGGCAAACCCCGACAAGATCAGGTCACTACTCGAGCTTCCTTCCCCCAGGTCGCGGAAAGACGTCCAAGGCCTCACAGGAAGAGTGACAGCACTGAACCGGTTCGTCTCCAAGTCGACCGATAAGTGTCTACCCTTCTACAACCTGCTCCAGGGAAACAAGAAATTCGAATGGACAGTGGAGTGCGAAAGCGCATTCCTTGACCTGAAAGCGCATTTGGCTGAACCGCATGTGCTATCAAAACCCAAGGTAGGAGAACCTCTTTTCCTCTACATGGCCGTCACTGAGGACGCAGCTAGTGCCGTTCTGGTGCGAGAAGAGGACCAGGCTCAGAAACCGGTCTATTACATCAGCAAGAGACTCCTCGGAGCTGAATCAAGATATCCAATGATGGAGAAAACAGCGTTCTGCCTAATCACGGCCTCGCGAAAGCTCAGGCCATATTTCCAGTCCCACTCTATACACGTCATGACCGATCAGCCTTTAAGGCAGGTTTTGCAAAAGCCTGAAGCATCGGGACGCTTGCTAAAGTGGGCGGTCGAACTCACTCAGTTCGAGATTTTCTATACTCCCCGAACTACCGTAAAAAGTCAGGCCTTGGCCGACTTCGTGGCGGAATGCACGGGATTCCAGGAGATTCCATCAGGAGACTCACCTCAGGTCGCCTCTCCCCACTCGTCGTGGAAGATCTTCGTTGATGGCTCATCTAACGAGAACGGCTTCGGGGCCGGAATCATTCTGATATCCCCAGAGGGACATAGATTCCACTCGGCGCTAAGGTTCGGGTTCAAGGCGTCTAACAACGAGGCAGAGTACGAGGCTTTGTTGGCTGGACTTAGGATAGCTAGTGAGCTAAAGGCGAGCTCTGTCCAATGCTTCAGCGATTCCCAGCTCGTGGTGAACCAGGTTCTAGGCGAATATCAGGCGCGGGGACCCAAGATGGCCGCCTATTTGGCAAAAGTAAAGTCCGAACTGTCTGCGTTTGTTCGAGGGTCAATCGAACAGATACCTCGGGAGCAGAACGCCAACGCAGATGCTCTCGCCAAGCTCGCCACCTCGGGCGAGACAGAAACCCTAGGGTTGGTGCCAGTTGAGTTCTTGGAGAATCCTAGCATAGACGGGGATCGGGCGGAAATTGAAATGATTGACATCAGGACGACCTGGATGACTCCAATTATTGAGTATCTCGTCGAGGGCAAGTTACCCGAAGGGCACAACGACGCACGGCGGGTCCTTTATCAAGCTCCAAGATATACGCTAGTCGAAGGGGTGTTGTACCGACGTGGGCATTCCCTACCTCTCCTCCGGTGCGTTCTTCCAAGTGAAGCGAAGGCCATCCTGCAAGAAGTTCATGAAGGATTCTGTGGAGACCACACTGGGGGGCAAAGCCTGGCTCTTAAGGTTCTCAGGCAAGGTTATTACTGGCCGACTTTGTCCAAAGACTCGATCTCATATGTAAAAAGGTGCGACAAGTGTCAGCGATTCGTTGCGGTTGCCCGAGCTCCTCCGGTCGAGCTAAAAATGATTTCGTCTCCCTGTCCATTTGCCGTTTGGGGGATAGATCTAGTAGGCGCCCTGCCTACCGGAAAGGGCGGGGTCCGTTACGCCGTAGTAGCCATTGACTACTTCACCAAGTGGGCCGAGGCAGAGCCGTTGGCGACAATAACATCGAAAAAGGTGTTAGACTTCGTGGTTAAAAGCATCATATGTCGATTTGGCCTACCTAAGAAAATCATCTCCGATAGCGGAACTCAATTTGACAGCGATCTGTTCACCGAATTTTGCGAAAGGCATGGAATTGTGAAAAGCTTCTCATCCGTGGCCTATCCCCAGGCGAACGGCCAGGTCGAGGCTGTCAACAAAACTCTGAAGGCGAGCCTCAAGAAAAGGCTAGATGAGGCAAAGGGGATCTGGCCCGAACAGCTCCCCCAAGTCTTGTGGGCATACCGGACCTCACATCGGACTCCCACGGGTCACATGCCTTTCTCCCTAACCTTTGGGAGTGAAGTAGTCCTCCCCGTGGAGGTTAAAGTTCTGTCACATAGGGTCCAGCACTACGACCAAGACAGGAACTACGAGCTCCTATGCCATTCCCTAGACTTAGTGGATGAAAGGCGAGAAGATTCACAGCTCCAGCTCGCCCATTATCAACAGAAGATCACTAGCTACTTCAACACTAAGGTCAAAAGACGTGCCTTTAGCGTCGGCGATTTGGTCCTAAGGAGAGTTTTCCTGGCCGGGAAAGATCCCAAAGATGGGGTTTTGGGACCAAACTGGGAAGGACCATACCATGTCATCGAAGTCATCAAAGAGGGAACTTATAAGTTAGCTCGGCTTGGTGGAGGGGCGGTCCCGCGGACATGGAATGCCATCCACCTAAAGAAATACTATCAATGAGCCACTTGTAAGGCCTAGGAGGTCACTTTCCATGTATAAATAAAAATCAAATGTTTCTCTTTATTTGCAAGTGTGATTTTAAAGTAACCACAAAAGACCCTTTCCCAGTTACTTGGGGGGCATATGGTACCTGGATATAACCAGGTCTCCTTAATGACTTAGGTGTTAATTTTTATCCATGGATAAGAGTTATCACAAACTAAGCCCTATCCTGGTTTTAACCAGGTCATAAAACTTAGAAGTTAACTAAAATTTATTGACCGCGGTTCTTCTTTAAAGAGCCCGGGATATGGATAAAAGTTGACGCGAACTAAGTTTTCAAAATAAGTTCCTGGTTTTAACCAGGTCATAAAACTTAGAAGTTAACTAAAATTTATTGACCGCGGTTCTTCTTTAAAGAGCCCGGGATATGGATAAAAGTTGACGCGAACTAAGTTTTCAAAATAAGTTCCTGGTTTTAACCAGGTCATAAAACTTAGAAGTTAACTAAAATTTATTGACCGCGGTTCTTCTTTAAAGAGCCCGGGATATGGATAAAAGTTGACGCGAACTAAGTTTTCAAAATAAGTTCCTGGTTTTAACCAGGTCATAAAACTTAGAAGCTAACTAAAATTTATTGACCGCGGTTCTTCTTTAAAGAGCCCGGGATATGGATAAAAGTTGACGCGAACTAAGTTTTCAAAATAAGTTCCTGGTTTTAACCAGATCATAAAACTTAGAAGTTAACTAAAATTTATTGACCGCGGTTCTTCTTTAAAGAGCCTGGGATATGGATAAAAGTTGACGCGAACTAAGTTTTCAAAATAAGTTCCTGGTTTTAACCAGGTCATGAAACTTAGGGGTTAACTTTAATTTTGATCGTGGCTCTTCTTTAAAAGCCCAGGATATAAATAACGGTTAACCCGAACTAAATTCATAAAAATGAAGAGATGAATTGTAGCCAAAAGCATAAAATATATATATATATGTTAAAGTTGCTGAGCAAATTGTCTCAAGGTGGAAACACCTCATGAAAAAGTACAACGGAAAATAAAATAGTTCAAAATGCCCAAAGAGAAGTATCCTAAGCCCCACCAGTTGGCCCTTTGGAGGTCGCGGTCTCGTCCTGCTCCGCCGCGACAGGGGCCTCTCCAGTCTCCGAGGGAGGTACCTCTTTATTTAGGCGGGCTTGGAGCTTCGGCAGTAAAAACGCCCAGAGGTCCGGCGGCATGAAAGAAAAGTCCGCATCCGGGTTGTGGGACCAGCAATGATAGAACAGGTCTTGCAAGGACTGCTCCGAGATGGCCCGTTCGGCTTCCATGGCGGCCTGGGCCTCGGTCTTCGCTACCTCAAGATCTGTCCGCGATGCGGCCAGGGAGTTTTTAAGCTCTCGGTTCATGGAGCGGATCTTCTCTAGCTCGGCTTTAGAGGCCGCCAGCGCGTCTTTCGCCTCCTGAGCCTCCTGGAGGGCGGTCTGGCGCTCAGCCTCCACACCCTCGAGCTGGGCCTTGGTCCTAGCGATGCCTCTGTATGCGGCAGCAATGCCCTATAGGAAAGGAAGGATAAATTAACTAACTGGAAGAAAAAAGGCGGCGTGTAAGTGTTAAAGCTCTAAAAGAATGGGGCAGTTTACCGTTAGGGTCATGTCCATCGAAGACTCCATAACTCGGACCGGTTTCGATGGCCCGGAGCTCCCTCTCCCTGAGCTTGTAGAAGTGGCTGACGGCATAGCTAGCCGACTCATACACCGTCCCCCGGAATGCTTCTGGCATCTTCTCCAGATCCTGGGGATCGACCGGGATACGCACATCCGAGGCTGCCGCGGACGGATTCCCGATCTCTATTACCCCGTCCTGGGCGGCTAATGGAGATCATTGGGGTGGCGGGGGCATGGGCCCTGTCTTGGCAACAGGAAGGATCGCCCCCGCGACCTGGGATGGAGGGGCTTTCTCCTTCTCCTTAGCCGGGGATTTGGTGGAGGTCCCAGCCGAGCCCTTGGAATCTCGAAGCCTTTTCAACCTTGGCCCCGCTGGGGGGTTCCCGCCGAAGACCACGCCCCGTAGATTACCTCCGGGCTGAGACATCTCTTCTGCCAAGAACAAAAAACATGGTTATTACAAGGTAGCAATCATGCAGAAATAGAGGCAAAAGGTTTAAAGGAAATGAGTAAGCGAATACTAAGGGAGCCCTACCCCCCGAGCTGGAAGAGTCTAAGATGACTATCTCACGAACTGGCGCAGGTTCTAGGTCTGGTTCCGACTCGGGGCTGGACTCTTCTACATACTGCCTAATCCCCGGAGCATAGATGCCCCTCTGGAGCGCCGGCCACGTGCGTAAGTTGGTCCCATACTCCTAAAAAAGGATCGACCTAAAAGCTAAGGTGTTATCTATTGCTACGGTACCCCTAGGCCGACTCTCTTGGTGATCCAGCACGAGCCGGTCAACACAATGGAGCAAGAGCGTGTCCAGGTCCGGATTCCTCGGGTGACGATGGACGAGCTGCCTAGGATTGAACCTAACCAGCCGGGGGTCTGCAGTGGCCCTATCTACATTCTTAAATAAGTAAGGATTACCTTGGCCGGAGGGACCCGCGGCTGCTCCGGAATGGACCCTCTCCTCGTCCATCATCTGGGCGACCTCCAAGGTCCTCTTCCTACTCCTCACGAGAGGAACTTCGTCACTCTCTTCCTCACCTTCGTCGTCTGCGATCTCCTCCGCGACGATCGGTCTATTGTCGCGGGCTGGGGGCGGCCCCCGGGGCCTCTTCAAATTCAAAGTCTGATTTGGGAAAATCAGCTTGCAGAATACCATCGTCTCGTCGGTCACGAGCACGCGGTAATCTTTCTCACTGGGGGGCAGGCTCGCCAGTGTGTCGTATTGACCCCCGAGGGTCACGGACTTCTCGGTCCTCGAGTAGATGGCTGGAAGATTGGTTGAAGTCAGAAGTGGAGTAAGGAGGGAGCTAAAATAAGATAACCCTTAAAAGGCGGGCTAAGGTCAAGGACCACTTACGAGGGCGATTAATGTAATGATGATCGCAGTTGCGGAACCCATTTGACATGAAAAACTGGTCCTTGAAGTCATTTGGGTGGCTCGGCAGCTCGATGACCGCCGCCGTATTAGGGAAACGGGTTAAGTAATAGAACCTGTCGCCTCGCCCCCGCTGGTCCGGGCTGGCTTTGAGGCAAAAGAAGTATAGAATATCAGCAGGAGTAGGGACCTCCCACTCGTGCTTTTGAAATAAATACCTCAACCCTGCCAGCAGACGGTAGGAGTTGGGAGGGAGCTGAAATGGGGCCAACCCCACATAATTCAGGAAGTCGGCGAAGTACTGGTCCAGGGGGAGGAAGGCCCCTGCCTTGAAGTGTTCACCGCTCCAGGCCGCGAACGATTCATCGAGCGGCGTGCAGCTCCGCTCGCCCTCTGCGGCAGGTCGGGCAATCACTGAGGCTTTCCCCAAGGGAATGTTGTGGGTGATGAAGAGTTTGGTGATCTTGGCCTGCTCGGTTATCTTCGAGACGATTCTCTCCGCCTCGAAAAACGCGTCAGGGGCCACCTCGGCCTGTTTCTCCACGGCCGGGCCAAAGTGGGGAATCGGCGAGCTGGGCATCACCGCCTTTCCTTTATCTTGTTGGGAGGCCGAGCTTCCCACGTTCGTCTGGGGCATGTTCTTCTTCGGGGCCATCTGGTCGCCTATCGAACAAAAGAAAACACTTTAGAAAAGACGACCCAAGCAGAAGGATGAAACAAGTGTTAATTACACGTGCTGGGGTAAGCCCAGCCCGTGGAGAGTGGAACCACGCGGTTCAATGAACACGCGCCTAGGCCCTCAACAGATCCCAGATTACTCGGAATTCGTGTGTCAGGGGGCTCAGAATAAAAATTTGCCTTGGGGGGAAAGTTTCAATAGGCAAAACGTGCAAAACCGCTTTTGAGGCATATTCCCTAAGCTACCGGGTTTTGCACCCAAAATTCCTAAAGGTCCTACCCAGAAATTGTCCCTGAAGAAACACCTTGAAACCCATGTTCTAAAACGATTTCCTGCAACAGGCGTGCCCTAATCTAAGAAGGGCCGTCACCCTCCATATCCACACAACCTAGAAAACCCCTGCATGTGGCTACAATAAATTTTTTTACCTAAGCTACAGTGGCATGCTTTCAAAATAAACTGGGTCAAAAAACTTACAGTGTATGGTTGGATGGTGAGCGAGATTGCTGCGCTGGTAGGAGCTTCGTTGGTACAGTGGCTTCAAAGGCTTTTAAGAAACTCGTACACTTAGGCTTCGTGAACGGAGAAGATAAAAACAGCAGAGATGAGGGTTTCGTCCTTCGGAAAGTCAGAGAATGGAGAAGGAAATATGAGAAATTTTTGAATGATAGGGTGGCCCGTGCGTAGGGTGGCCACCCCCTCTTTATACAAGGGGAGGATCACGTGTAAAAGGCTCTTGGAAGACCCTCCACTCGAAATGTGAAACGACGGCTGGTCAGTAGGCTAGGCCATTTAATGCGGTTCTCGTAGAGTGTACCGTCGCCACCCACGACGCTCCACGTATCAGACGCCTGCAAGAAGAATGGAATGCGAAGGGTTGTGGGGGTAGTCTAAAAGCCCCTACTGTGGTCTCCTATACATGACATCATATACCACGAGCAGGAGCTTGGGGGGTAGATGTACGCCCTGATTTTCCCACGGGCTGATTAGCAAGACGAGCCTCGGACTAATCAGGTTTAGTCCGAGGTGCCCACAGGACGAAGATCCTATTTCCAGAGCGGATCTTCTCAGCTCGAGAGGGGCATCTGAAGGCCACGCCAGGAGAACAGCTCGGAATACGAGCTGTTCGTGTCGCGAGGGGACCAGGAAGCTCTGAGCCTTTATGAAATCAACGCACGCAAGATAAACGTGCATATATCTGACATCACGTGTCTGATATCCCCTTGACTTCTCGGACACGCAGTAGGAACGTGCGTGTCAGACACCCACGGATGGGTTGGGCCGTGCGGCCCATTATATCCTTCCACGCTGATTAGACCACACTTATGTGTCAGGTTTAGGAATTAATCATGAATGCCACAGAGTGGATATGACAAATGGTAAGGTCACGGGATGACCTCCCTACCAACTTCCAGGTGCCTTCTCCTATAAATATGGAGACCCTGGGAGTTGATAGGGGTTGGAAAAAATAGTCTTTGAAGGACTATATACTTTGTAAACCAAATACCCAGAGAGGATGAATAATATTGACTAGTGGAGTAGAAGGATTTAAACTTTTGAACCACTTAAAAACGTGTCTTGAGTCACCTAGTTCATATATAAGATTTCATATCTGTGACGGTTCTACCTTGAGTGCTAATCTCTTTCTCTTCTTCTCTTAATTACCTGTTGCCGAAGAACCGCGTCAACATATAACTTAGACTCATACTTCATTACAATGGTCAAGGGAACCCATAAATCTTTCGTAGTAATGCATTCTCTTCCAACTTTGATATAGTGGTAAGTGTGGGTTGGGCAATAAGTTTTTCTATTATATATATAAAAAAAAAATTAATTCTCCAAACATGAATTGTTACTTGACACAAATAACAATTAAAAAGACTCACCATTATTCTCACGGGAAAATACCAAATTTTACACTCTTTCCCATTGTTCGACCTCTCATCTTCAGTCAACAATGAAGATATCATAGTAATAATCTATATTTACAAATAAAAAAAATCACATTCACATTGTTAGTGTAAAAAAAAAAAGGATGTATTACCTCTGTCTTCAATTCAATATTAGGTCCAAGGTAACGAAAGTCGCACCGTCGTAGAAAACTATAACCACAATCAACTATAATATCCCTATATTTGAAAAAAAAAAACAAATGTAGGACATAAAAAAATATTTTAAACACTTACAGAAAAAAAAAAACATAAAGATAGCAAATTTACGATTGATTGGAGTTTGAGAAAATAAACTCTAACAGCTCCTTATCTTTTGGTATGAAATGATTGTCGAGTTTAAAATGTTCAAACAACACACTAGACTAATAACTTGCTTTTCAAGAGATAGGGATGGTGAAGATATTTTTTTAATTTCTTCATTTGTTATTTTTATTTTTTTCTCATATCTGCATTTACATTTTTCCTTGTTTTCTAAATGCCTTTTCAGAGACTCTAATTCATTTCTCATCTCTTTGAAATCATGATCGATTTGTTTCCTCCATTCGATATCGGATTCCATCAAGAATTTCTATTAGAAAGAAGAAGAAGAAGAAGAAGAAGATTATCACTTAAAGAAATGTTAAAAATATGTTATAATTTTTTTTAACAATTAAAACATTTCAAAATTCTATAAGAAAGAAAAACAAACAACAAAAAATAATTGAATATCTTACAAGAAACACTTTGAAATTGAAGCTTCCTCGCCAAGATAGTTTAAAAAAAAATTGGACCTTTTTCAGTAAACAAGATTTTCACGAAGATGAATAGTTAAAAAGATAATGAAAATAAATAAATAAATATATAAAATAACAAATTTGGAATTTTTATAGTGTCAATTAATTTCGAAATTGTGGATATATTTATATAAAATAAATGAAAAATAATACTAAATAGGCAAGTGATAAAGATGATAAAAAAATTAAAAAATAAATAAATACAAAGAATTTCAAAATTTAGTTTAATTAGGTAATAAATATCAGTTTGAATGATATTTGTCACATTAATTATTCTTGCCAAAAAATTTAGGTGACAGTTTATTTCAAATAAACATTTATGTAAATTTTATTATTTAATGTTTTATTATAGAAAAAACCTATTATTAAAAATATATTGATTTTTTTAATAAAAACTCAAAATAACAAAAAGATATTTTAACAAATACTATATTTATATACGATATGTTAATGAATAAATTTTTTTAAATGTATATTAGAGGCTATTAAATATAACAATCACCATTTTTATTTTTGGAAACAAATAAAATAATAATTTTTCATTAACTACGGAAGGGTATTGAATAAACTAATAGAATTATAATTTTCATTAATTAAAATTTTAAAATAATAAATATACACACACTAATGTTAAAATTATTAATTATATATAGAAACTAAAATATGTTGCAAACTGTAATTATTGCAAAACTATATTCTTTTTAGTGGCATTTGAAAAAATGTAACTAAAAATAATTAAATATCATTTTCAAATATTACGAAAATTTTAATAGTAATAATTTACATACTTGTTTTTTATATTAATTTTTTTTTAAGTGACATTCTATAAAAATGTTACTAAATGATATTTCAAAAAATAAATTCCTTTTGAATGTATATTTATAGACATTTTGATATAATAAAATTTTGTAAATACTTTCTAATAACAATTTAACATTACAATATTAGTTTATGTATACAAAACATCTACGTAATACACATAACAAATAAAACATATGTAATTCTATTTATAAAAGTTTACTAAAACAAAATACATAATTGTAGTATGGAGCTTTTCTTCTTCTTCTTGTTCGGTTTCTATCAATTTCTTCAAAAAAAATCTTCTAAGCTCTTAATTTTTTTTTGCAATCTGCATAGTCAAAATGCTTGCACTGGTAATTCAGACACCTCCCAAATCTCACATAATGATACCTAGATATGCTCCCTCCATCAAGTCATTTCTTGCTAATGATGCTATCTCTGCATCACTAAATTGAAATAATATCTGCAAATCCAATAAAAATGAGGATGATAGTGAAGATTAAAATCGTACACTCAAAGAAATTTCATTATCAATATTCAATATTTTCGACAAATCATAAGAAAATAACCCAGAAAAAAAAAGGATAAAATGAAAATAAGGATGATAGTGAAGATTAAAATATGACAAAAGTATATAAGAGCATTACCGCACAATGACAAATATGGGAGGTGCGCGACACTGGGCTTTGAAGTCTTGACCCTAAGGTGTCCTGTGGTGGTGGCAGTGACTTTCATATCTGTCTATAGATCGAGATCGGAGCCGAGAATCCCAGAAACGCCAGCGACATTCATAGCCAATCTTTTTGAAAACCCAAAAAATAACCAGTTTTTCTTTTTGAAAACTAGAATGTAGCAGTTATAACATTCTTGAGTTATTTTTTTATTAATATATAATGCTTATTTATAATACAAATTTCCTTTATAATGTTTAGATATGATTTTTTTTAATTCTTTAATTTAATAATTATATGACCTACATGTCATCAGGTCACTCTTATAAAAATTTAAAAAAATCACAATTTATTTTTAGAAATTTTAATTAAAAACTATAAATATAAACCATTGATCTTAATCCAATGGTTAATATCAAAGTAACCATCCATGGGTAGTAACCATTAAGAGTGCACCCATATATATACGTTATTTTGTGTTAGTTTTTTTATGATTATGAGTTTTTTCAATGGATTTGTAGGATTTTCTTTGAGAATATAAGATGTGTGAGAACTTGAGATTTTGACTCAAAATTTCTATTTCAAGCACACATTTGAGGTAAGTTTTCAAAAATATAAGTATAAATCATTGTTAAAATGATATTTAATGAGATTTTTCTTTATTAGTTTTGATTATTAGTAGATTTTAAATGGGTTTCTAAGAGAATAACTTTGTTGACAATGTAGAAATAATTTTAATTTTAATTTTAATTTTACATATCACATTGTATAGATTTGATTCAAGTATATATGTTTATGGTTTTATTTTTATTTTTATTATGATTTAATTCAAAAAAATATGCTTATTTATATATATATTATTAACATTGATTATATATAGTTATGTTAAAATAATTTTTTTAAATAATTTGAAAAATTAGAGATATATGAAAAATTATATGTTTTTGTTGATTATTGAGTTTTTACTAACTTAATTGTTTGAGTTTATAAGTCGAAGTTCTATATATGCCACATTTTATGTTTAGGTTAATCAGTAGCTCATTGAAATTTTTTTATTTGTTTAGTAATCATTTATTTAATAGTTAATTTTAATTTTGTGGTTTGAGGTTTTGTTGGAGTCAAATTTTATGGTGATATTTGCCTAAAAATTTCTATTTCAAACACACATTTGAGGTAATCAAGTTTCTAAAATTATAATAATAAGTTATATATTGTTAGATATTTAGTGATATTTTATTTATTATTTATTAATTTAATTTTGTTGGTTGTGGATTTAGCAAAGTGGTTTGCTAAGTGAAGTATTTTTGCTAGCTTGGATTATTAATTGCAAGATGTACATATATATTCTCTTACTTCTACTTTTAATATTATTAAACACATGTTAGATGAGTTTGAATATCTAAATATTCATCCATAGTGAATTAGGTTCTGATAATAAAATAGTGTGTTGCGGTGATAACGGAAAGTTGAGAACTTGTGTATTTTAGTGAAGTAGGTTCTAGAAAATTTGGTTGTGTGTTGTGGAGCTACAAGGAATAAACTTATTGTAACTTCCACTTCTTTCTACAAATGCATTATAACAATTATGAAAAATAAGAGAAGATTTTTTTATTCATACTTTTGAGTGCATTACAATGTTAATCGAAGGCTAGAGCTATTAAGTAAAGTGGAAGAATAACTAATGAATACGCAACTATAATATTCATGGGCATTTCATTAGTATAATACCCATAGAATGATGCTAAACACAAGCAAACAATCACTAAAGTTATGAACAATAAAGAGAAATTCATGATTTGATGATGAATTTTATCTAGAAGGTTAAAAGATGAAGAAGTTGTGCAAGTAAATGGTTGAAAGAACAAGTATTTATAGGACAAAAAAAAAACTAGCTGTTATGACCGTTGGTGAATAGTGATCCGACCTTTGGAAACAGTAACCTGACCGTTGAGGATATAGTGTTAGAACATTTTATATGAACTGACATAATTATACGTTGCTCACGTAGTGTCGTGATTAGCATGTAAGGATAACTATATAATCTGTAACGCCCCAACTCCTGGGACCGTTACGGTGTGCCTTGTAAATAGTGCTAAACTCGCTAATCAAGTCATTTGGCCAAAACGTGATCTAAGTATGATTAGCGGTTTAGGGTTGTAAACACTTTGGTTATGATGTAACGTTTCATTAGAACGTTTAATATATACATTGGGATCCCAAAAATATAAATTTCAGAGTTTATTACAGAAAATATTTACTACAAGCC
This sequence comes from Humulus lupulus, assembly GCF_963169125.1. Lineage (NCBI taxonomy): Eukaryota > Viridiplantae > Streptophyta > Magnoliopsida > Rosales > Cannabaceae > Humulus > Humulus lupulus. Next base: position 43,460,063 of record NC_084800.1, on the reverse strand, counting down.
GTTCTAAGCGGCAAAACAGGGTTCAATCCTAGTTCCACTTTAAACCTCGGCCGTGGCGGTCGAGCAGCTGCATATGTACACATCATCACCTAAGCTCTCCAACTCAAGGATGGTCTAGCTTCCTCTTGCCTTTACCTGCACCACATAGCACCCGTGAGCCGAAGCCCAGCAAGAAAACATAACACTTTTCATAAACATTATCAAATGATTATCATTATAATCACACTGAATATAAAGCTTCCAAACCAATGGGTGCACATCACATGATTCTAGCGGGAGAGTGGCTGTTAAATAAGCCACTAGCCTCCAAGCTCTCTTTTCTAGCGGGAGAGTGGCTGATAGGTAAGCCACTAACCTCCAGGCTCTGTTTTCTAGCGAGAGAGTGGCTGATAGGTAAGCCACTAGCCTTCAAGCTCTGTTTTGTAGCGGGAGAGTGGCTGTTAGGTAAGCCACCAGCCTCCAAGCTCTGTTTTGTTCATCGACCCTCAGGGTCGGTCAGGCATTAATGCTCCTTGAGTTATTCAATGCTAGTAGTCAATTAGATCTAATCTCTGTTGGCTTGGCGTGATTCACGCTAAGGCCGTTCTGACAATTAAGTCAGCGTTACCTGACCTGTGTCCAGTATCACTGCCGAACCTGACAAATAAGTCACAGCTTCACAGCTGATACTAACACTTTTGTCGATCTGACTAATTAGTCAGTACCATACACAAGTAAGCAATGGTATCAATATGTATCATATGCCAGTTATCCAAGAATAGGTTATTCAGCATGCTTACTAAACAGTTTCTAGCATAATCATGATCATGCACAAACTCATAGACTCAAGCTCTGACCAATCTCATATTCATCATTCATGGCATGCCCTAATCACATGTTTCTCGTGCATTACATGCATCACACTTAATCACCCAGCATGCCTCAACAATAATCATATGCAAATGGGCAAGATCGCCCAGCATTCATTATGCTATCAATGTAAACATCCAACATGCATCAATCATAGCCATGCATGTCACACACGGGGTGCAGTTTTCTTACCTTGGGTTCGAGCGAGAATTAATAAAAGAAACGACCTTTAAGAACGATCAGCTTTTAGTCCTTTAGCGGTCACCTAGTCATAACCAATCATATGGGATACCATTAATAAAATGAATAATAAAATGTCCCCAAACCAAAACCTAACCTCCGAGACCTCAAATACTACTCAACCGGGTAGTAGGTTCAACCCCGAGGCCTAAAGCTTGAATCCCCAACCTAAAAACCCCATTCTGGCAAAAATGACCTTAAGGGCCGCGGCCCTCCTTGGCCATGCCGCGGCCCGCCCCTCAGACAGAGGCGCCCAAACCCAGTTTACACCAAGGGCTGCGGCTCTCCCTGGCCATGCCGCGGCGCAACCCCCAGTTCAGCCAAAACCCCTGTTTTTCTTCCCCTACGATTTCTCTTGGAACCAATCCATCAAACCCAGTTTAAACACCACTCAAACCTCCAATACAATCCATAAAACTTGTTCTATACCACACCCTTAGCAGAACCCAAGACAAACCCCAACTAAAACTTCCATCAATTCCAACAACCCTCCATAAAAACACAAGCTGAAAACTAGTATCAAAACAGGGTATGCACCAGAAATAAATGATAGAACCTTACCTCCAACACGATTTGAATCCTTCCCAATGGCTGTACTCAAGCTAAACCTCCCCAAGCTTGACTCCCTAGCTTGCTTCCTCAAGATAGGCTCTCAAAACTCAAAGAAAAGGGTGAAGGAAGACTTGTACGGGAAGGAAGGGAGAAGGATGAAGATAAACTCTGTTTCTGTTCTGTTTTCCACAGCTTTCCTATGTTATATATATCCAAAACCCAAAATGACCAAAATACCCTTAAGCCAACAAAAGCCTCTAAACCATTTCAAGGGTAAAATTGGTACTTTCCGCCTATCCCGTTAATCATAATTAACGCTTCCCGATTCCCACTAATCTCCATATTCTCAAATACCAATAAATCACATCCCATTACCCTTTAATTCACGGTAATGCTCTAATCATTAATATCACCCCGAGACTCACCCCGAGCCCCGAACTTAAGCCCGTTATGACTAGACCGAACACTTACATCTCATGATCGTCTCATGTCGAAAAGCTCGAACCAATCCACATACAATGTGGTAAAATTATAATTAATCTCAACCATGCACCCAAAATATACAATTACGCCCACAGTGGCCAAATTACCAAAATGCCCTTGCATTTAAAATATGAGCCCATATGCATGCACCACCATATAATAATATAATTCACATAGACATGCATATAATCATTAAATATCATAATAAATCAATTATGGCCCTCCCGGCCTCCTAATCAAGGTCCTAAACCTTATTAGGAAATTTGGGGCATTACAACTATCCCCTCCTTACAGAAAATTCGTCCTCGAAATTTATCTGAACAGCCCGGAATAAGAATTCCGCACAACCGATTCCAGTTTCCCAGGTCATTCTCTTGACCTCACTGTTTCTGCAACATACCTTAAATCAAGGTATACTTTGTTCCCAGATTCTCATAACTCAACTCATGAGTTCTTTCAACCCATGTCCACTGCATGGAAATACATAACACAATGTACAACTATCAGAACCAAAGCTATGGTCTCACAAAAGATAATTCGACCAGTCTTATCCAGGACTCAAACTGTCATACCAATCTAGGCTCAACTTGCCTTTACTCACCACCTCTTTCCATGGTGATTCTTTAAGAAGATACAACTTCCTACTTGGAACTCCATGTTCCTGCTTTTCAGTTTAGTTTCACTGTCCATTTAATCTGAGAAGTGAGCATTCTTGCTCCAACCTCTAATAACCTCTATGGTCCCCTGGACCATCTCATGATCCAGATGTAACATCTCACCCATCTCATTCCAATGTACAGGTGATGAACATGTTCTACCATACCTTATCTCATAAGGTACCCTTTCAACATTGGACAGTTCTCCCTCTGATTACGATCAGCCCGAGAACAATGGTCTGCACAAAAGTCTATCTATATATATTCATCGCCTTCTCTCACCCTTCCATAACCTGGAAGTAACATTAGAGTCTTCATCTGATAAGATAGACCTTGAGTTCATGAAGGCTCTCTACTCTTCTCACAAGGAGACTCAAATATAGATCAGCTGTACTTTCACCTGTCCTTACTGATATAAAAACTCACTTGGACTACCAGTCCACAATGACTTAATACCCATTTCATACCGATCCATCAACCTGGGAACCCCACCGCGAAACCCATCGCGATGCACACTTATTCCCCACTATGAAATACCCAAAAGCTGTAATGGCCTTGCTGTTTCCTGATACACTGTCTCGACCTGCTAACAGGTATGAGCTTTACACATGCCTCGATACACGCCTCTTCGTCTCAGGCCATCACTATAAGATTTCCATGTCATGTTCTCCTTTCACGGTGCCTGAATAAAATGAACAGAAGAATAGCATAAGATTCATCCAGAATCTCTCAGTTAATCTCAATGTCCATCGGATCCCAAGTCCGATCTTTATACCATCATAAATTCACGTCTGTCATTATGCAACCCTTAGCTAATCCAGCTAAAGCTTTCCATTCAATCTTGCCCGTCCGTGGCTCACTCAACCATCTCTCCTTTCTATCCTTCTTGAGATAATAACCTCAACAATGAACTGGCCACTTGGCCCGCCAGAAACTCTACCCAGTCCTGGCCAGATTCTTTAATCAACATGTTGCACAGGCAATCCCTTTTCTCTATCACTAGGATGTCATAACAATCCTCAACTAATCCTGGTCTATGAAGACCCAGCACTTTCCTTCCCAAGGCACCTGAAATATCTTTACTATTCATGGACACTCCTGTCCCCAAGGCACTTTCCACTCTTGGCAATTCTCCACAGAGAAAACACCACTATTCCATCGTCCAAAACGATCACAAATCCCATTCCAACAAATCCTTGAATGCTCTACTCATCTAATTCACAACCACTTAATATCAACCCAATTCTCAAAGTATGCTCAGCACTCACAGTGCTCTAATCTAATACCAATTCAATCCCTTACATAATTTTCTCACTCTGATCTCTAACTGGTCTTAACCATATCCAAGATCCACCCTAAAGGGTTCCATCTTACTCAGCAACTAACTCTTTAATTCTTACAACCCCACTGAGCTACTCAAAACTGTGTTTACATCTGATTCCCTCCCTGGCACTAAATCAAACACCATTCTAGTCCCTTTTCATAAAAAGAAGCCCTGGCAGACCACTTGGGAACACATTCAGAACTCACAGACTAGTCCAGTCTGTCCTGATCTCACTAACACAATCTAAGTGGTATTCACCACACTGGCCAAGAGTTCCATGCACCTCACATCTGGTATCATAAACATATCAAATCCATACACAGTGCCAATTGTCACAAGACTTTCCACTCACATGCTCAAAAACTGCTATACTTTCCACTCACATGCTCAAGACCCGGACCTGATCCGAAGGGACTCCAAGCAGTCCTTAGGAGACCCCCCGTACCTTAACCGACTTTCTTGGGTTTAGGTACTGCTACTTGGCTTTCTTTCTTTGTTCCCAGATCGTCAACTATGGCAACGGGCGTTACACTCCATTATGAAGAAGAGGTCAATAGGGTCCCTGTCGTCATTCCTGGGTCCCGGACACCCAAGGGCAACAGGTGGGAAATGGACGTGGCGCCCAACCTTTTCCGGAATTACCGGATGATGCTGCTCCTGGAGCATCGTCTGGGCATTGAATCAACCCCTGGACTCTTTCACAACCGCATGGCCAGGATTGAGGAGCGAGCGCATACGTCCGTGGAAGGCTTCTGGGCCTGGAGCGCCGGCCACATCAGCGCGGGAGCTACGCTCCCGCTTCACAACTATTTCGTGCGATTCTTGACGTACGTGGGAATCGCACCGTTCCAGCTTCTGCCTCAAGCATACCGGCTACTCGTTGGATAGCGAGTGTTTTGTATCGCGAAGGAGATCGCGGAGCCCACCCCGCAGAGATCCTGTACTTCTACAAGCTGGAGCCGCAGGTCAACGTCAAGGACAAGACCCTGGACGACTTTTATAGACTGAAGCCACAGAGTGGCTATCCCGCTCCTACCAGCTCCTGGAGGCACCCCCCGGACGTCAGGAATTACTGGTTCATGACGTCCGGGTTCCTTGTGGAGAAGAACCCCACACTGTTGCTGGACTTCCAGCGAGTGGGTAAGTATTTTCCCGATCCTCTCCTTTTTTATTCTTCATCCTTTTTCGTCGTTTTTTATCATATCTTCCGGGTGGCAGGGCCTTTCGGTCAAACTCCCCTTACCGAGTTCATTATGGAAAGGAGGAGGTTTTACTCCGGGTTGAGCGCGGAGGATTTGGATGTGGGTGGCTACGTCACGGATTACAATCTCCGACTGGTCGGGATGATCGCGACCACCCAAACCATCGTCATCTCGAACCTTCGGGGCATCGCCTGCGAGAAGAACATCGACGTCCGGGAGCAGTTGGCCCTGGACCACATTGCCAGTGTGGAGAGAGCAGCACGAGCCGACGTGGCCCGGCGCAAGAAGGACCAGGCCCTGACAGAGGCGGCCACTTCAGGGGAGCTGGAGGAGCTCTTCGAAGACGCCCTACCAAACATCAGGACTCCCAGGGCTAGCGTATCGGGGCGAGGTAACTCCCCTTTAATCTTAACTTATGCTCCCCAAGTCGGGGACTTAGCTAGGGATAGGCTAGTACCCCCAGGCCCCGGATTCGGGGCCGACGGGGAGATGAGACCTTCAACCCCCGTCCCCGTAGGCTCGGAGATCCTTATGTCCTATCTGGGTTCCTCCAATACAGGAATTTCCTGAACCCGGACGACATGGGGAATCGAGTCCATTCATTTTCTTTAGAGGAATTGAGTCGCGCTCGGGGCATAGATGAGGGTTCATCCCGGGTCATTTTTAACTTTGACATGCGTTTTTGTTTCTGTTTGGTTTACCATCCTAACTCCCTTTTCTGTACTTTTACAGGGGACTCTGATATGTCAACCCCTCCAAGCAAAATGAGGCAGCTCCTCAAGGACAAGGCGGCCAAGAAGGCGACCAGGAAGAACAGCGAGGCGATGGGCTCGAAGCCCAGTCTCAACAAGGAGGCGTCCGGGGCGAAGGCTCGTCCTGGTGGGGGAGCCTTGGCTGCGGTCCCCATCCAAGCCGTGGAGCTTGCTGCAGTCTCCGCCCCCGCCCAGCACCCCGTAATTGACTTGGAGGCGAGCGCAGCGGTCAGCAGAAGCTCTGGGAAAAGGGACCCGGACGCTGGCGCCGAAGAGGGCAACACCGGGAAGAGGCCCCAGACGAGGCGAACTGGCTCGGCTGAAGAGTCACATGGTGAGAGTCAGCTGGTCGCGAAGGAGGTCCCTGCACTGCCCATTCTCCCCATACATCTGATTCTTTTCGAGGAGGGGGAGTCCGCCTTACGGGATGAGTAGTCCCAGCTGATCAACCGGACCTGTGAAAACGGTCGGGGCTGGAGGGACGAAACTTACAGAGTAGGGGTGAACATTTGACCCGCCCGACCCGCAACCCGAAAACCTGTTTTTTCGGAAAACCCGTCGAAATCGGGTTAAATCCGACCCGTACCCGACAAAAGTAGGGTCGGGTTCGGGTTTGAAAATCTGTTAGCCTCGGGTTCGGGTTCAAACCCGAAATTTGAAAAAAAAATGGTATTTTTGAAAGAAAAAAAATAGTATTTTTGAAAAAAGTGTAAAAAAAATGGTATTTTTGCAAAATTTAGCTTTTCAGCCCAAAATCCAATAGGCTCAGCCCAACCCAAATTCAAACCTGAAATCTGAAAAAAAAAAAAAAAAAAAAAAAAAAGTGTAACAAATGGTATTTTTGCAAAATTTGGCTTTTCAGCCCAAAACACAAATGGCCTAGCCCAACCCGAACCCGAGCAAAACCCGAAACCCGAAAAAAATTGAAAATTTTGGATCGATTTCAGTACCATTTTTCTCAACCCGAACCCGATGAACCCGTAACCCGAAAATCCGACCCGTGTGCACCCTTATTACAGAGCCCTGACAATCCGCCGTCAGGTTGAATTCGCGGAGCGTCCTGCCGAATTCAGTGCTCCTTAGCCGATCGTGGATCGGCCAGCCTCCGAAGCGGGCTTCCGCCCTAAACTCGGACAGGACACAGCCCCCCTGGCGGCTGACCTGCTAGACCAGGTGGGGAACACCATGTCCAACCTCCAGCTCAAGAGGTACGCCACGATAGCCAACTCGGACGTACTGTTCATCTCCCAGGCTCTTCGCCACCAGGCCACCGTGGTAACTTTTACTTGTCTTCTTATATTCCTTCCCTTACTTGTTGATGATGATTTTATTTTCTAACTTTTCTTTGCTCCAGGTTGACCTGTTGTCCCATCGGAGTGCCGATCTGGTGGCCGAGCTGGCCATGAAGATGGAGACGGCCAAGTTGGAGATGGAGGCGGCTGTGAATCAAAGGGAGGCCGCCAAGGAGGCCCTTGGGCGAGAGATGGTCCGTGCTCAGACGGAGCGCGAGGGGTTCGACCGCGCCAAAGCCGGATTGGAAGAGGAGTTGTCCCGGAGATCAAAGGAGGCCGATGAGCGGACAACACTCTTGGAGGCGGCCGCAGCTCAGTCCGTCCTTGATAAGGAGGAGATCCAGGCCTTGAAGGACCGAGTCTGCGAACTGGGCGACTCTCTCCTTGAGGAGAAGGTGGCGCACGAAATATCCCGCCGCGCAAAGGAGGAGGCCGAGGGCTTGCTAGAGGTCACCTTTGATGAGGCCATTTACATGGCCTGGTGCAAGGACAAGAGTATGAACCTCCTTATCTTCCTTGATCCGTAGTCGAAGCGGGCCGAGTTCGAGGCCAAGGAGAAGGAGGACGCGGACCTCCGGGCGAATGAGTTGTAGGCCCGAATCCCAGCCTTGTCCCCTTTTATTTTATTTTTTTTATTAGTACTTTTGGCTTGTAATCATGTTCGAAACACTGCTACCTTCTCTGGTTTTTATATAGGCTTCCTTTCATTATTTTGAGTAGAAATTTCATTTTGTTACCGCGGTTACTTGATTGTGAGGGTTTAGTTCCGGTTCCAACGGCTTGGACTAGACCCAACGACTTAACTCGCAGAGTTTTTAATCCTGGCACCAAGGCCAGGGCCATCGAGGCTTAGTTTAACTTGGAGCTTTGTTCTCCTTTTATCAGCTTTAGGCCATGGCTTTGCCCTGGGGCAAACCGGATGCTTCTACCTCCCAGATATCAATTGTCCGAAACGGGACGAGCCTTGGGCTCGGTCCCCTCTATTTTTATACCCCCGGAAACCGTTCGTCCGGGGTGGGACTAGCCTAAGGCTCGGTCCTCTTTATATTTTTCTCCCTGGACATCGCTCGTCCGGGGCGGGACCGGCCTTGAGCTTGGTCCTCTTTGTTTTATACCCCAGACATCGTTCGTCCGGGGTGGGACCGGGCTTGAGCTCGGTCCTATTTATATTATACCCCCAGACATCGTTCGTCCGGGGTGGGACCAGCCTTGAGCTCGGTCCTATTTATATTATACCCCCGGACATCGTTCGTCCGGGGTGGGACCGGCCTTGAGCTTGGTCCTCGGTATATTATACCCCCGGACATCGTTCGTCTGGGGTGGGACCGGCCTTAGGCTCGGTCCTATTTATATTATACCCCCGGACATCGTTCGTCCGAGGTGGGACCGGCCTTGGGCTCGGTCCTCTTTATGATTACACCCCCGGACATCGTTCGTCCGGGGTGGGACCGGCCTTAGGCCCGGTCCTATTTATATTATACCCCCGGACATCGTTCGTCCGGGGTGGGACCGGCCTTGGGCTCGGTCCTCTTTATATTTACACCCCCGGACATCGTTCGTCCGGGGTGGGACCGGCTTTGGGCTCGGTCCTCTTTATATTTACACCCCCGAACATCGTTCGTCTGGGGTGGGACTGGCCTTAGGCTCAGTCCTATTTATATTATACACCCGGACATCGTTCGTCCGGGGTGGGACCGGCCTTGGGCTCGGTCCTATTTATATTTTTATCCCCGGACATCGCTCGTCCAGGGCAGGACCGGCCTTGGGCTCGGTCCTCTTTATTTTATACCCCCGGACATCGTTCGTCCGGGGTGGGACCGGCCTTGGGCTTGGTCCTCTTATGAATCGGGGCTAGCCTGAGCTTGCGCCCCGCTGGGTAATCGCTTACACCCGGTATACCCCCCGCAAGTAGGCGGAGACTGGTCTAGGGTCACTTGAGAAAGATTACCATTATTTTACAATATTCCTTTATGACGTCTTGCACACGCCATTTTCATTGTTTGAAAAAGGGGTCGCCCTGAGGCGTACATTGTTTACAATGAAAATATTAAATTGAAACGTGGTTTCCCGACTATTGATAGTATTTACGACGATGCTCCGCATTCCAGGCTCGAGGGACTTTCGAGCCATCGAGTCGCTTTAAGCGGTATGTCCCGGGGCACACCTCATGCTGGATCTCATACAGCCCTTCCTAATTTGGGCCTAGAAACCGCACTCCCGGATCTTGAGTAGCAGGGAAGACTCTTCGCAAGACCAAATCGCCAGTTCTAAACTTACGGTTTTTGACTTTGGAGTTGAAGTGCCGCGCGATCTTGCCTTGGTACATCTTCAGCTGCACCTGCGACTCTTCCCGGATCTCTTCGATGAGATCTAGTGATTTTTGGATTAAGGCGTGGTTCTGGGCGGGGTCATACGTGTCTCGTTGGTGGGACGGGACGGTCGTTTCGATCGGGATGACGACTTCGCATCCATTGACCATAGAGTAGGGGGTGTGTCCAGTTGACGTCCTCTCGGTCGTCCGGTAAGCCCATAGTACGCGGGGCAGTTCCTCGGGCCATTTGCTCTTACAGGCCTGGAGTTTCTTTTTTAGCGTCCCCTTCAGGATTTTGTTCACGGCTTCTGCTTGCCCGTTTTCCTGGGGCCTGGCAACCACGGAGAAGCTCTTGACGATACCGTGCCTTTCACAAAAATCCGTGAAGTGGGTGTTGTCGAACTGCTTCCCGTTGTCGGACACGATTTTGTGGGGGAGGCCGTACCGACACACTATGTTACTGATGACGAAATCTAAGGCCTTTTTGGAAGTGATTGTATTCATGGGATCCGCCTCAACCTACTTCGTGTAATAATCCACGACCACGATGGCATACTTCACCCCTCCCTTCCCGGTCGGGAGGGATCCGACGAGATCGATCCCCCATACTGCGAAGGGCCAGGGGCTAGTCATCAAGGTTATTTCTATCGGGGGGGCCCGCGGGACCTTCGCGTACCTCTGGCACTGTTCGCACTTACGAACGTAGTCAATACAGTCTTTCTTCATGGTTGGTCAGAAGTATCCTTGGCGTAAGATCTTCTTGGACAGGCTGGGCCCGGCGGTGTGATCTCCACAAAAACCTTCGTGCACTTCGTGCATGATGGCGCTTAGTTTAGTTCCGGACACACACCTGAGGTAAGGCATGGACAAACCCCGGCGGTAGAGCTTTCTGTCCATCATGACATATTGGTAGACTTGATACTGAAGTTTCCTGGCTGCGGCCCGGTCGGTTGGAACTTCCCTGGTAGTCAGGTAGCGGATGAGCGGTCCCATCCAAGAAGTGGAGTGATCGACGGTGTGGACCGCGGGGGCCCTGATGCTTGGGACGGGGAGATGGTTGACGGGGACAAGTCCGGCCAGCTCTGCCTCGGCGTCGGTGGCCAGTTTTGCTAGTGTATCCGCGAAGACATTTTACTCCCGGGGGAACTGGTGGATGGAATGCTTTGTGAATGCCTGTAGCATTTCCCTTGTTTGAGTCACATAGGCCGCCATTCTCTCTCCTTTAGTCTGATATTCCCCCGAGATTTGTCTGACAACTAGCTGGGAATTGCTGTAGATTTCCAGGTTTGCTGCCCCTACCTCCCGGGCCAAATGCAGCCCGGCTAAGACAGCTTCATGCTCCACTTCATTATTCGACGCCTTGAACTGAAAACGGAGGGCATTTTGTAACTGGTGCCCCTGCGGTGATACCAAGATGATCCTGGCCCCGGCCCCATTTTCATTCGAGGCTCCGTCCACAGAGACTTTCCATACGGGCGCCGCGGGGGCTTCGAGAATATTGTCTTCCTGAGGCACCCCGGAACATTCAACGATGAAATCGGCCAAGGCCTGTCCCTTGATAGACACCCTAGGGACGTAGGATATATCGAACTGGCTTAGCTCCATGGCCCACTTCAGGAGTCTTCCCGATGACTCGGGCTTCTGTAACACTTGCCGCAGAGGGTGGTTGGTCAGCACCTTTATGGCGTGGGCCTGAAAATAAGGTCGGAGTTTCTGGGACGCCATCAACAGGCAGAATGTCAGCTTTTTTGATCAATGGGTACCGAGATTCAGCGTCCAGCAATTGCTTGCTTACATAGTATACCGGGAGCTGTGCCCTTTCTTCCTCTCGTACCAACGCGGCGCTGATCGCGTGCTTAGTCACGGCCAGGTACAGATACAGAGGCTCCCCTTCAACCGGTTTCACCAGGATTGGGGCTTGGGCCAAGTATTCTTTTAGCTTACGAAAGGCCTCTTCCCATTCGGGTGACCATTCGAAACGCTGGCTTCCCCGAAGGACGTTGAAGAACGGGATGCACTTGTCCGTGGCTTTGGAAACGAAACAGCTCAAGGCGGCTATTCGTCCCGTCAGGCTTTGTATGTCCTTATGCTTTCAGGGAGAGGCCATATCAATCAGTGCCTTGATCTTATCCGGATTGGCTTCTATTCCCCGGAAACTCACTATGAAGCCCAGGAACTTCCCGGAGGCCACGCCAAAAGTGCACTTTTTGGGATTCAGCTTCATCCCGTACTTCCGGATGATTGCGAAGGCCTCCGCCAGGTCATCTGAATGGTTCTGGGACGTCTTGGACTTGACCAGCATATCATCGATGTATACCTCCATGTTTCGCCCTAACTGGGCCCGGAACATTCGATTGACGAGCCTTTGGTAAGTTGCTCCGGCATTCTTCAGTCCGAAAGGCATGACTATGTAGCAGTAAATTCCCTTGTCAGTTTGAAAGCTAGTGTGCTCCTGATCTGCCGCGTGCATAGAGATCTGATTGTAGCCGGAGTAAGCGTCAATGAAGCGGGAAATGGTCTTTCGGACAGGCTTTGTTGAGGTCCATGAAGTCGATGCATGTTCTCCACGCCCCGTTTAGTTTCGGCACCAAGACGGGATTGGCCAGCCACACGGGGTACACAACCTCGCGTATGAAGTTGATGGAAGACAGCTTCCTAACCTCCATCTTAAGGGCCTCGGCCCTCTCCGTCCCCAAAGGCCTGCGTTTCTGGCGGACCGGGGTCGCGTTTGGGTCAATACTTAACGCGTGGCAAATGATATTGCGGTCGATCCCAGTCATGTCTGAGTGAGACCAGGCCAGGATATCCTGGTTTCCCTTAACTTGGGCGATGATGGCGGCTCGAACGTCTGCCGGCAGACTTTTTCCGACTTGGATGATCCGGGTCAGATCGGTGTCGCTGATGCACACCTCTTCTATCTCGTCCATTGGTTCCAGGACGCGGTCGTCCCCTATCCGCGGGTCCAGGTCATCTTCTTCCTGGACCACCCTCTCAACAGGCGGGAGGGGAATCGGTTCGACGAAGTCCTCAACGGGATCTTCCCGGATCATGTATATGGGCCGGGACGACACATGGTAGCACTTCCGGGCGCTCTTCTGGTCTCCCCGGACAGTTCCTACCCCTCCGCTGTCGCATGGGAACTTCATGAAAAGATGACGGATGGAGGTGATGGCTCCAAACTCGACCAATGCGGGCCGGCCAAAAATGATGTTGTAAGTGGTGGGGCAGTCTACCACTATAAAGGTGCAGAACTTGAACGAGTGCTGCAATTCACTCCCCAGCGTAACCGGCAGCTGGATCTTTCCCATGGGGAGAAGTGCATCTCCGTTGAAGGCGTAAATCTGAGTCGGGCACGATGCCAGATCCGCTTCAGTCAAGCCAATGGCGGTGAAAGCGGGCTTGAATAACAGGTTGACGGAGCTCCCGCCGTCCACCAACACGCGGGACACCAACTTGTTGGCGATTTGAGCATCTATGACCAGTGGGTCGTGGTGCGGAAAGTGGACATTGCGGGCATCGTCCTCCGTGAAGGTGATGGGGAGGTTTATCAACTTAGGGCGCTGATCCGGGGCCTGGACAAGGGCGCACACCTCCTGATCGTGGTCTAGCTCGCTTAGGTAGCGCTTTTGGTCATTCCTGGATGGTCCTCCTAGGTGGGGTCCGCCCGAGATGGTGGCCACATGTCTGTCAACTCGAGTGGGTGCTGCCCCGGAGGGGTAAGGCATTCCGGGGTCGAGAACCTGCGCGATGGGGACCCCCTGAGGGGCCTGCGCCGGGGGTCCCTGTGCATACCCTCCCAGAGGTGGGTATGTCCGGGGCATTCCCGGGACCGTGGGTTGTCCGGGGCTTGCTGACAGGCCCGGGACTCCCACGGGCATCCTAACCCACTGGTGGAGGTGCCCGAGCTTGATGAGATTTTCGATCTCATCCTTGAGCTGCCGGCATTCATCGGTGGTGTGGCCCACATCCTTGTGATAGGCGCACCTTTTGCTGGTGTCCCTCGGATTCCTTCCCCCTTTAAACATGGGGCTAGGTTTCCTGTAGTGAACCGCCATTTCTGTGGCCAGGTAGACGTTCTCCCTGGTGTCCACCAGATTGGTGTATCCTGAATATTGGGACTCGTAGCCCCTCTTTCCCTTCTTGACCGGCTCTGGCCGGTTCTGGCCTCTGCCAGATCGCTTCCCCTGGGAGAGGTTCACGCTCGCCTCAGTCACTTCTGCCTGTGACTGCTGGGCCCCGACAGGGGTAATGCTGTGTCCTGCCGGCGCGACGCCATAATCGGAGAAGTGGGTGAATTGGGCCGGGGCATACCCTGAAGTGGCAGGGCCATACACTGTAGGAGTGTAGCTGACCCTGGGCGCGATGGCCGGTCCCGAGGCAATGGGGGGCGCGGTACAGGACTACGCTGGGAACTGTCCCCCATATCCCGGGAACGCCTTAGGGACGGGCTGCGGAGCCGGAGGCCACCCGAAAGCCTGGATCTGAGCTTCCTCCCAGTTGATGAATTCCTGGGCCCTCCTGATGAACTCTTCCAGGGTAGCGGCCTTGCTACGCTGCATGTCATCCCAAAGGGGGGACCCCGCCCGGATTCTGGATTGCAGTGCCACCAGACGCTGTCCGTCGTCCACTTTCGTCTTGGAGGCTTCTTCATTGAAGCACTGGATGTTGGCCCTCAGTGTCTCCGCGGGGAGTTGCTTGATATTTGCGAGGGCGCTAAGCTGCATATCCATCCTCATGGCGGCTACGAACAGTTTACGAAATGCTGATTGCAGCCCGGACCAGGATTGGATGGATCCCGGCTTAAGTCTCTTCCACCACTCTTCGGAGGGACCGCCCAAAGTGATCGAGAAACAGAGGCACTTGCCTTCGTCACTGACATGGGCCACTGTCATGAGCCGATTGTATCGGGACACATGGTCCCTGGGGTCGGTGTTTCCAGTATAGGCGGTGAGGCTTGGCATCTTGAACCCCTTGGGGAGTATGGCATCCAGGATGTGCCTTGCGCAGGGCTCTTTATCCTCTTCATCGGAGTCGGTGTCCGCGCGTTCTTGCTTGCCGACCAGACGATCCGTGACCTTTTTCAAAGCGGTCATCTGCTCCATGAGCTGCCTAGCCGTGCCATCTTCTAGGGGGATTCTTTCGTTCCTCCTGTTGTTGATGTTGTTTCTGAGGTCGCCACCTCGGGGGAGGATCTTTTCCTTGCGGGCCCACTCTTTCCGAGCATTCAGTCTGTTGCGTAAGTCTATCCGGGACGTATCGTCCCCTGAACTGAGGGCATGATGCTCCTCGCTGCGAGGCCGCTCCCGACGGTTCTTGTTAACCGAGGCACTTGGGTGCAAAGATCTTTCCCACCAGTCTCGCCCTGGGGCGTGCCGGGGCTGTGCATTCTGCGGCCGCGTCCCCTACAGATCGATCGGGTGGCCTCGTCCTGGGACGGGGCACACCTTCTCTTTCCTAGGGAGCGGCCGGGAATGGGTCCCAGCCTTTGCGATGGGGGTGGTATTTTCTCGAGTCTTTCCACCAGCCTTCCTTTTCTCCCTATCCGAGTTTCCTGGAGCTGGCTCAAGAAACGGCTCCGGGGGAGGGGCCGAGCTTGCTCCTTCGGGGACCCCGGCTCGCGCTTGTGGTGCAGGCTGCTGCGCTCCTGAAAATGGGCCAGTTGCGGGATTGGATGTCGGACCCTGCGCGACTATGAATGCCTGTAGGGCCTAGAGAGACTCTTGCATCCGTCGATGCGCCTCCGCTTGCTCGGCGATCCTGGCTTCCTGGTCCAGGACTTGCTGCCTCAGTCTGGTCACCTCCAAGTCCTGCTGGTTGAGCTCTCATTCGGGGATCTCGGGATCCACAGCTTCATCGTGTTATTCCCCCTTATTTTCCTCTTCATAATATTCCTCCTCGTTTTCCTCTTCGTATTCTGTCCCGCCCTCATAGTCTTGTGACTCGTCATGGTGAGATGTTTGAGGAGGCGCGTTCTCAGGCAGATCTTGAGGGAGATGTTGTGAAGGCAGCGGGTCTCTATTGCCCTGCTCTGGATTGCTAGGGTCGAAGGTTGTGTGTCGTGTGTTCACCATTGTAGCAAAGGCTTGACGTTAGTACTAGCTTCCTTCAGCTCTCAACGAAAGCACCAAAATGTTTATCGAGATTTTCGGAAACTATATTAATGAATATTATTTAAGAGTAATGATAAGAAAAGTGGAAGATTAACACAGGATTTTTACGTGGTTGGGGCGTTAATGAGCCTTAGTCCACGAGTCAGTAGTATTAGAGCTTGGAAAGCCTTTTACAATGGAGTTTCTCTCTATATTTTGACAGAGTAACTGTATACTAGTTGAAGAGAGATCATTTTTCCAGTGTTCTATACCCTGTATTTATAGGCTTATGGGAACACTGGGTCTGGGCCGGGTATGTCCCGGGCCCATCAGAGATATGGATACTCTTGGCCTCTCTAGTTGGAGCCCAATATAAAAGATAAAACATACATGAATTCCAGGCCAGTTAAGGCCCAATAAGGTGGCCCAAGAGCTATATTTCGTCCGACAAAACGATGTCTTTGGTCTGAACACTTCGAGTTACGAGGCGGATTCAGGGGACAAGACCCGTCAGAGCACTTGGCAGCGCAGATCTGAAACAACGGCGTGCAATCCCGAGGTGGCCTTTTCCGCAAGTGAAAAGTAGGGACAACGCCCACGAGGAGTGGGGCGGCTTCAGGGTCCTTGACGCTTGGTCCCACCAACGGGGGATGATGCGATCCGGGTTTGTTTACCTTTGTCCCTCTTCATTTACCACAGGCCCAGACCGTTACCAGGGTCCGAGACCAGGACACAAATGTCGTGGGGGTTCGAACAGTCTACACGTTTCCCGGACAACTGTCCCAGATACCATAACGAACCTCCTTGTGGGCCCGGAATTACACCCAGGCCCGTGCCCCCTTGGACATTCCCGTACCAAGAGGCCTTGGGCCGGGCCCACATTTTGAACAGCCCCTGACCATGGACCTGGACGAATGTTTCCGGGTCCACGCAGGAAATGGGGACAACAAATTGGGTAAAAGTATTTTGTTGCATTATTACAAGCAAGAATGGGAGAAATCCGATTTTTTTCAAGCATGAAAATGGCTTTCATATTTTGATCTGAAATAGAATTCTTTGGGCTTTTATTGGCTGTTTTGGAGCTTGGGAAACGTTGGTAATAGCTTGGGCATGAAAACCCCTCAAACGACGTTAAAAATGGAGTACTGGAGGCCAAAATCCGACAGGGTCGGAGTCGCGGGTCCGAATTAGGTCGGGTTGACCCGGTTCAGAGGTCAGGGACGACCCCAAATGACATGTCGTTCGACCCCAGCCAATAGAAAAACGACATGTCGTTTATGAGATTTAATGGGGCATTTGTAACGCCCTGACTACCCCAGAACAGTTACGGTGAACGATGGACCGGAAATTTGACTCATTGCCTGAGTCCTTTGGTCAAAAACGTGCTCTAAGTGTAATTAACAGAATAAGGTATAAAACCAATAAAAAGGAAATGGAGATTTTATTACAAGCTGCTCTGCAGAGCTAAATAAAACATTTACAAGTGGTTCTCAGTACAAAATGGTCATTACAGTTTTAAATTTACAACCCCGCCGACCTAAGCGGCAAAAATAGGGTAAACCCCCTAGTTCCTCTGAGAACACCTTGACCGTGGCAGTCAAGCGGCTGCATATGTACACACCATCACATCAGCTCTCCACCCAAGGCTAGGTGAGCTTTTCTTTCCCTTTACCTGCACCACATAGCACCCATGAGCCAAGGCCCAGCAAGAAAACATAACACTTTATATAAACATTATCAAATGATTATCGTTATAATCACATTGAGCATAAAGCTTTCAAACCAATGGGTAAACACCACATGAGGTTCCAATAAACCACACTGAGTGACTGCCATGCAAGTCACTAAATCAAATGGGAGAGTGGCTGCTGAGTAAGCCACTAGCCTCCAAGCGCTTATTTCATTCATCGACCATCGGGGTCGGTTTGGCATTAATGCTCTTTGAGTCATTCAATGCTAATAATCGATTAGATCCAATCTTACTGACTTGCGTGACACACGCCAAAGCCGTCCTGACTAATAAGTCAGCTCATCGTGACCAATGCCCAATATCACTGCCGAACCTGACTAATAAGTCACAGCTTCACAGTGATACTAGCATCCTTGTCAAACCTGACTAATAAGTCAGTGCCATGCACAAATGAGCAACATATGCTAAGCATTCCATACACAATCCATGTCCATATTCTCACAATCAACATGCCTCAGAAATATCCATGCATGTCACACTTGGGGTGCAGTTTTCTTACCTCTGGTCCGAGCAAGAACAAATAAAAGAATGACCCTGAGAACGATCAACCTTTTGGTCCTTTAGCGGTTACCTCAAGCTTGGTATTGAACCCTCTCCAATGGCTGAACTATGTCTACAACCTCAACCTCCAAGTTTCCTAGCTTATTTCCACACCTTGAGCTCAAAACTCCAAAGAGGAAGAAGAGAGAAATGAACCTACGGGAAGGAGAAGAAGCAAAACTCTGTTTTGGGTTCTATTTCACAGCCATCCATACATCATATATATCCTAAACACAAATGACCATTATACCCCTAGGTATAATAAAGCTTCTAAAACCTCTCAAGGGCAATTTTGACATTTTCCACCTACACCGTTAATGATAATTAACGCTTCCCAATTCCCGCTAATCTCAAAATTCTCAAACACCAATATTTCACATCCCGTTACCCTTTAATGCCCGGTAACACTCTAATCATTAAAACACCCCGAGACTCACCCCGAGCCCCGAGCTTAAGCCTGTTATGACCAAACCGACATTTAACATTTCCTTGATCGTCTCATGCCAAATGGCTCGAACAAACCCACATCATAATGTGGTCTCAATTTATATCACCAACATGCGTTCAAATAACCAATTTACCCTCAACGGGCCAAATTACTATCACACCCCTATATAAAGAAATATGGACACATATGCATGCATTTCACGTCATATCATAATATAATCAATACATACATGCATTTTATCATTTAATAACATAATTAAACAAGTATGGCCCTCCCGGCCTACTGTTCACACCGTTAAACACAACGGAGAATTCGGGGCATTACATCATTTCTGATGCTTCAAACGATACGTCATTTTCTCATTATTGAAGAAAACGACATGTCGTTTTTATGCAAATAGTCGCGAGTAACAGAGGGGAAACGACACGTCGTTTTTGGCCTATTTTTCAACAAAAAAAAACTGAAATTTTATGGCGCGTGCAGGGTCGTTTGGGACAAATTTTTCATCATTTGGTATTTTTTTATTTTCCCACTTAATTGTGTAATTATATTTTGGGTTTGGTCAATGTTGACGATTAATTGACACATAATCACACAATTAAATTAAATTAAAATTATTATCTCACAATTTATCTTATATCATTTATTAATTGTAAACATGATTATATTTATTTGAAACTTATGCCTTATGTTTTGTTTTAAAATACTTGGCATTATGTGCAAATATGATTATGTTGCTGTGACGTTAAATGAGTGCTTATGTACTCACCTATCGTGAGTTTAAGCATGTCAATTTGTCATTCATAATAATTGTGAAATTAATACAATTTGAATGTTTATGTGATTGCCCATCGAGAGTCTAAACATGTCAAATTATGGAGTTTAAAATTATAATCTCACATAAGACCCAATAATCGAGCAATATGTTATACCAAATTTTGTACATATGCCTTATAATTTGTTTTTGAGGATTCATGATTATGAATGGATTATTGTTGGCATATATTTGGTTTAATTACAGAATTATTACCTATTTGATTTATGTTTTTTTTTAAAAGGATTCTTTGACATTTATGGATGCTTAGTTGGGATTATTTGATGATTATGAGATTATAATCTATGACGAACATGTAATTGAATGTTCTATGGATATTCATATCGTGATTGTGATTATCGCTGATTAAATTCACATTTTTTCTAATCACAATAAATACTAAGATCCATACATGCAATTTAGTCATCCTGTCGATGATTTTATTATTGGGTAGGATGCTTAGATGGTGAAGGAAACACATTGGATGTCATGAACCGCACAATCTTTTTTACCCTATCGGTAGTGGATTAATGAATTTGGTTTTGACATGTGAAGTGGTTATCCTTACCTGCGTAAGAGTCATATGTTTTGTTAGAACGGCTCTAGCATGACATGATCGTTTCTGTTGATAGATCATTTGGAAAACTGAGAAAACGAGCAAATAGCGCGATCCTTGTTTTCACATGCATAGTGGCACTGCTCATTGATATTTTCTCTTAGCTTCAAGCAATCCTAAAATCTCTACCGTTTAGTTATCAGATGGGGCAATAATATGTTTTGACATAACGATATCTCATTGTAAAGATGGACTAGGCCTAAAATTAATAAATCTTGAAGTCGCATTGTTTAAATAGATGCCAAGTTACTCCATGATCAATGGGAGATTGAGAATATTGAGATGGGTGTTAGTTGGCTGTAGTGAGGTATATATGTGTTAATTGATCCTTCTATGACAACTTTATGAGGATGAGATCGATTAGAAATCTCTTAAGGTGAGATCGTTTTTCGATAATGATGAGTTCAGGAGACCATTGCATTGATTTTATGCCCTAAGATAGTTTTAGTAGAACTAGTGAATCATCTATTGTGGTTTTCTTATAATTAAGGCTCAAGATATGACATAGATCATAAGTGGACAAATTTTGAATGAATACGACAATAGATATGTGATCATTATCTATTTCGAGGTAATAAGCGTATTACTTGGAGATGTTCGTAAACATGATGAATCCAAATTAAATGGAATAACCATGTGTACTCAATATCATGTCGTTGTTGCTACAAATTTGAGGATAGCTAAGTTATATTTAGGCAACAATTTTGGTTTGATTGAAGTCAATGAAACAAAGCTTGCCATATAGTGATATTGATAACTTAGTATTCTTTTTTGGATAACCAATGGAAAGAATAAGGGGAAGTTAGGTTTTGACTTATTTAAGCATAGTACACATGTTGGTCATATTAATTCTTTTGTCCATAAAGTTTTTTTTATGATCTATAATATCATGTATAAGATTTGAGAGATATCGAGTATTTATTACTCTTTGTTAAAATCTCTCTCACATGATCATTATATTGAGCACAGTCTTCTCGAGCTTTGACACATCAAAGTTTTAAACGTTTTTTGTGTTTTAGAAAGCTTCAAAGTGGAAAACACCTAAATAATTAATCCAAACATGCATAATGACGTGCTATCATTTCTTATATGCATTGTTTGACGAAGTGACAAGTACAAAACGGGACGTATATATATAGTCTCAATGGTTGCACTGCATGCATGTTGTTTTAATGGTTGTTATTATATTTGGATATCTTTCAGGCCAAATTATGTTTAATATATGTATCCTATCGGTATGATATTATACATGATTTATTTGACTGCCTATTAGATAATGAAGTTTAATATGGTGGTTGTTTATTATATTGGTCCAAGTGGGAGAGATATTTGAATTTTTCTATGGACTAATATAATCACAAACATAATTCCATACTCACAACCATGTTAGGTGTTTAAAGAGACAATAAGAGTTAAGTATTTTGCTATGACACTCAAAAGGATTTAGATTTGATGGGTTGTATCGTTTCATTCCAAATAACCTTATATAGGTTGAGACTGAATAATGATTTAATTTGCAGACCTTGTTTTTGGGCAATCGCAATCTCAAAGTTTAATTGTGAAAGAGAGAATGATTATCTCAATAGTTATTTTTTGATAGTACTATGGTTCATATATTTGTCTCTTCTATCCACTATTGATGATAAGTAAATAAAGTTGTCCATGTTGGAGTTTCAAGTTGGGGTTAGTCAAGGGTCAAAAGATTATTTAGGGACTAACTAGACTTATCCCTTGTTTTGCTTCCGTTGTTCTTCTTGCCGACCCTACAATAAACTCCATATGTGAACAAGCAAAGATATAGGATCGAAATAGTTTTACAGACCTACAATTACAAGTAGGAAATAAGGTTAACGACATATACCTCAAAATTGTTAATCGAGAGCCATTAGTAGTTCTTAATCCTTATTTGAAGAGCTGATATGTTAATATCACGATTTCCAAGATATGATCAAACATGGAAGTTTAGGCTTAATC
The DNA here is from genome assembly GCF_963169125.1 of Humulus lupulus. Lineage (NCBI taxonomy): Eukaryota > Viridiplantae > Streptophyta > Magnoliopsida > Rosales > Cannabaceae > Humulus > Humulus lupulus. The sequence goes on along the minus strand of NC_084800.1, from coordinate 43,438,171 downwards.
ACATGATAACTGAGAGATTTTTCTTGATGACAGGTCTTGTTGAGAACAGACTATTTGAGGAACAAATTAAGGTTGATTAAAGCCTATAGCTAGTTACCATTATGATTGAATGAACTGTTCAAAATACATTATTATTGGATGATAAAGTGCTGACTATTTGGAAATCAATATAGAAGGATGTGAGAACTAAATTCTTATTTTAGAATTTCATTTGGCTCAATCAAGCCTTGAGAAGGCAACTAACAAGGACACCTGAATTCAATGGATTAAATTCATTTTGGAAAGGCATCAAGACAATGACTATTATTATTCTCATAATGGACAATTCGAAACATTATCGTTAGTCAATATTATGTGAGAGATCAATGGGAACAATGATATGTTTATATTATTACATGGTTAGTATATTGCTCATAATTTATGATATTGATCTAATCTGGAGACAAGTAAAACTGTTATTTGATAGTCTCTGTTGGATGAAGAATTTTAGAGAAGGCTTGCATGGTCTAAGTATTTAGATTCTTCATGTTGAGATCAACGGAAAGATGAATTATCTCATAGATTATGTTGACTGACTTTTGATGTGAGTAATGTTTCAATTTCATTGAGAACGTTGGAATAGTCTAAAGTGTGATGTATTGTGAAAGGCCTAAAGTCCACGTGTATTGATAATGATGAGAGATCAATTTTGAGATTGTTCCATACATGCTTGTTGAAGGTAGCCTCGAGTGTTCTCATGTATACGCATTCCCTATTGTGATATTTGTCATGGGCATGCTGGATTGGTACTTGAGCAGTCATCCTTATGGTATCAAGGATGTCTTTGCAATCGACAAATCAACATTATGACGCCCAATAGTTGGTTTTAGTGATATCGATTGAACAGGCTGCATGGATGTCAAAATCCTCTATAATGGTAGGAGGAGTTATTTCATGATTAAGTGTCTAATCAAATAAACACCTACAATTTCCTCTCCCATACATGCAGGTATAATGGTAAAATGAGTTATTTTGTAATTAGGTGTTAGGTGGATACTTACAGCATCCTCATTCAAAGATGTAGAGTGAGTGACGTGTTATGAGGACATGGTTTATACAATACAACTGTGATATTTCGTTTCAGTGTCAAGAGTAGTTTACTCTATTGTGAATTTACTGAACTTATGTGATAAATGTCGCAGTCATATCTTTCTCTCGGAACTTGCGGAGTCTTGTTACTCCATTAATGAAGATGACGTTCCATTTGCAATGAGAAAGTTGTGGAGTCCTTTATTTGCATCATGACACACACTTATAGATAACATGTCAATAACTACACTGACAATGCTTACCTAACCGTGTGTACTGAGAACATACTTCTTATGTGGATTGTTAGGTGCCAAAGATGTATTTAATCAGTGGGAGTTACTGTTTTCATATATGATAGACATGTTAAGGATTGCTATTTATTGTTAAATACATGCATATTGTGGATCACTCTTTGGCATTATGAGTGCACACTCGTTTGGTAATGATATAATGATGCGAGCCAATGGCTTAGTCTAGATATCATGTTTGAGTGGATCCATATTGGGAGTTATCGCCATGCTTTATGAATCTCCAATGTCTCGTTATGTATCATATTTGTATCCTATCGATATGATATGATGCATAATTGGGTTTATAGACATTTGTGGTTCTTGAGATTCTTGTGTATAGACATTATTGTTCAATGAGCACTTGTTGGTTTAATTATGTAGTCCAAGTGGGAGAATGTTAGAATATTTTATATGGACCGACATAATTTTATAGCGTTACGTAGTGTCGTGATTAGCATGTAAGGATAACTATATAATCGGTATTGCATGCTATTACCATCGGGCCATAATGGGATGGACATAATATACTGACATGCTCGGGGCCTATGGACACACTCTCAATGTCTTTAGGCCAGCCCATTAGGCCAGGACAACTAATCCTCTCATTGGGTATCTAGGCCCAATAAGCCCATTATGTTTTATAAAAGGGGTTACACCTTTATTATGTGAGTGTCGACAATGGGTGTTTAGAGGAAAAGGAGAGAAAGAGAGTAGTGTTCATCTACACCCCAAGCACGCCTTTGATCTTTGATGTGTAGGTGGGTGAAATGTGATAAGCATAATCATGAAGAATGATGGTTCATAGACTTGATCACAAAGGTATGTAAAACTTCTTTTTCTTATTATGTGTGATGCCTTAAATAAGATGATTTCATTGTGCAATATTGAGCATGAATATGTTTGATCAATTATTGATTATTGTTTGATGTTCAATTAATTTCAACATATAGTTGTATTCTATTGTGAGATTTTAACAATTCTAAGTTGTTGAAGTAACTAACACATGCGAATAATTAATTTATGGATGCTAGAGAAACTTTTTTAGAAAAGTTTGTGAGTAAAAAATGTTGAACTAAGTAATATAAGAAGATTGAGAAGTTTTCATTTTTTTGTTACTATTCATCAGATACTATTCATAGTGGGTCCCACAGAGGGGTCCGCAAGGGTCCCACAGTAGGGTCCACATGGGTCCCACAACGGGGTCCACCCCATGGTTCCCACATGATGATGCAGTAGTGATACAATAATGACTTTAGCAAACCACTATGCTTAATATTTTGAATATTTTATTATTCCACTATGCTTGATATTTTAAATATTTTATTAGCATAGTAACCCAAGGTTTTCCTATAAATAGCTCTTCCAAAACTCATTTTGAATCACAAAACCTCATTTTCTTTCTCTCATTCTACCTGGAAACCTTCTTAACACCCTTTTAATGTTCTAAACCTCGAAGATCCAGGCGAAGTTCTGTCCGTAACGCTAGCCTACGAAAACCTTTTTAGGTAACCATGACCATGACCACGATTTTTAGACCGGGATCTTGCCATGGACAATTATAGTATTACCATACGCCCGGACATAAAATAAACAATAAAATAGGAAAAATGGAATAATAACAATTATAAACCAAAATTACATCATGTAAATTTTATGTAAGTTAATAGTTTGTGTTTTATCAGGAAGTTAACCATTTCAGTTGTTTTATCAAGACGCAAGGTAAGTAGAATCTTCATCTACAACACAAGTCTTTCATGTGTCTTATGTGCAATTATATACTTTACATGTTATTCTACCATATTGTATTTATGCGTAAGTTATTTTTAAGCATGCTATAATTATTATGCATAAGCATGCTTAATGTTTACAGATAAGTTATTGAAAGAGTTAAAGTAGAGGTGCTGCTTGGGAGACCTATGTCCCAAAATATAATAAGGGAGACGTACTTCCCTATATAATGAATGTTTATGAGGGAGAAATTCTCTATTATCATGTTTATTTTCAAGTGGGAATGTGATTCCCTATGTAATGCGACAACAACATCCTCTAGGGCCCAAATGAAAGGAAAGTAAAAGAAAGAAAATACATAACATGTTGCACGTTTATTTTAATGCATATGAGGTAGTTATTCTACTTACTGAGCCTTAGCTCATCAGATAATGTTTGTGTTGTAGGTAAGATGCCCTAAATATAATCCAATAGATAAAATAGATCAAATCCAATAGATAACTGGATCGGATCAGAACAAGTTAATCAGATTAGATCGATTGTAAAAATTCAACGTCTAATGAATAATTGGATCAGATTAGATAAGCTTAAAAATATTGGATGTGATCTAATGAACACCCCTAATATATTAGACATACGCTATTACTTTTAACTTAAGTAATTATATTAGGTCACAATTACTATAAAATAATAATATAATTCAAATAATTGTAGTACTAAAAACCTAATAAATAAAGATAAAAAGGATTAAATTATATGGAAAGAAACAAATAATAGCCGAAAAGAAAGTGAAAATTTAAAGTACAAACAAAAACGAAACTAGTTGCACTCGAAAAGTTGGACCACATCCTTGCAGGGAAGCCAAATAGGCTCTCATATCATGTTTATACACATCTATTTAAAAGATGGCAATCTAAAGTTAAATATTACACAGTTAAAAGATTAATATCCATAATTTATCAAGTACGATTACTTGGCTTTCAAGATAAGTACATTCTATCACTTAATATTTATATAGGATAATTTTATGCATACCTTTTTAGATATGCACCGGTGCATATTTTTTGTGTTTTTTGGGTCGTGAACAGTTTTCAGCGTGATTTTTTTTTATGACCGTGTATATTGTAGTTATTTAGAGCATCTTACAAATTTTCAGAAAATTATAAATAATTTACAGTGACGAAAACTAGGTTCAAACAAGCTATTTTCCACACACATAAAAAAAATTAGTCACGCGTGTAACAACTTGTTTGAACCTAGTTTTCAACATTGTAAATTATTCTGAATTTCCTAAAAATTTGCAGGATATTCTAAATAATTACAATAAACACGGTCATAAAAAAAAATCACCCTGAAGACTGTTCACGAGCTGGAAACACATAAGATATACACCGGTGCATACCTTAGAAATATCCTATATATATATTTATAAGGAACGATTACAACACAACCCATTTTTTTACAACACCGGTGTATCCTTTTTCTATTTCGGCACCTGGATAGATATAATCCCAAATTTTTTTATATGACGGTGTACATTGTAGGTATTTAGAATATTCTGCAAATTTTCAAGAAATTCTGACGATAGTTTGTAAATACTTAAACTTAAATAAAATAAATAATTAAAAATTTTATTTAAAAATAATAAACAATTAAACAAATTAAAATATGATATTTTTTAGATATTTTACAATGATAATTATTTTAAAAATAATAAATAATAAAACAAATTAAAATATAATATTTTTGAGATATTTTACAATAATAATTATTTTTAAAATAATACACAATTAAACAAGTTAAAATATGATATTTTTGAGATATTTTACAATAATAATTATTTAAAAATAATAAAATTATATGTTTTATAACTTAAATAAAATTTAATTAAACTTTCTCACTTATAGAATAATATTATATTAAACATATAATATAATCTATGTTAAATAGCAACAAATTTGATAACCATCTTATCATCACCAAATACAAAACCTAGCAAATTCATCTAAATCCTATCTTATTATAATTTGTATATTATTAATTCTAGTTTAATTAAGTGAAAATTACTAGCTCATTAATCATAATCAAATAAATGACAATTTTTTTTGTTTCCTTCTTAAGTAAATTAAACCCAAAAAAAAACCTAAGCGATGATATTGAGGGTAGGAATGCAGTGTCTTTGGTATTTTGGTTTTAACAGTCTGAGTAAGAATTGGGCGGTTGTGATGGATGATGGTGATAGATCAGAGGGAGGAGGTTGATCCATAACAGATGATATACAGACAGACACAGGTGGAGTCAAGTTTTTGAGCCCGTTTTTGTTTCGTTATGTACGTGCACATCTACAGGCCCATTACGCATTCATATCCAAAGGCCACGTTGAATTAGACTAACAACTCTCTCTCTCTCTCTCTCTCTCGCTCTCGCACACACGCGGATTCACAGAGCAATAAAAGGAGGTGGAGGTGTTTCAAAGGGTTTGTTCTTTGTCCAAATCGTCTCCTCCTCTCTCCCAAACAAATACTATTTACTCAGAGAGACCTTCTCTCTCTACACATTCCAGCGCTGCGTTATCTCTTTCTTTCACCTTCATCTCTCCCTGTAAAATCTCTCTCTCTCTCTCCCACTATCTCTTTCTCCCTTTTCGTTTTCTTCGAAACGATTTGTCTTGGGCTCTCTATTTCTCTTCAGGTTTCAGATCCTTGTCCATCGAGCAATATCTATTCTGCTGTGGAAATCGGTGAATCGATTTCTTACTGAAACCCTAATTTATTTAATATTTTGTCTCTATCACACTCGGTAGGCCCATTTTTCGTCGGAGGCGGCCTGGTGTTTGTTTGGGGACTCGGACCTTGGGGCTGTGCGGTGTTTGGATTGGAAATGGTGGGAGGTGGGAGTACTAGGCGGGATGAGTCCCCTGTGATACAGAGCTCCAACGTTTTTGCTGCGCTCGGTAGTTTGAAGAAGAAGAAGAAGTCGGATAAGAGCAAGGGGAAGAAGGCCGAGAAGGAGCCTGAGAAGGAGGTGTATTGGGCTCCCGCGCCTCTTACAGTTAAGTCCTGGGCCGATGTTGATGACGAGGATGATGACGATTACTACGCCACCACGGCTCCGCCTGAGGCGGTCTGGAGTGCCCCCGATTCGAAGTCCGCCAAGGACAGTGAGCATGAGCCTGCTCTTGAGGTAGTCTCTTTTCACTGTTTGAGCTTGTTCATGGTCTTGTAGATAGTGAGATTTATATATTATCTGTATTTCCACGCACTGTTTTTGTTATGTCATATGCATATGTGTTTGCTTATGATTGATGTTTGATTTGGAGTATCTATTAGAAATCGTGGTGGGTTGAAATCCGGATTATCTAGAGGACACGGATGTTGCTTTAAGAATGTGAATACTCTTGACTGTTTGTTTTTTGGTATATCAATGATCTGATGTTTAATTTTGTGAATTTTAATGTGTGATTTACATGGTTCGTGAATTTTGCTATTAACTTGAGATCTCTTTTATATCAGAACTAGTTTACATGGTTGTGTTCATTTAGAAGAAAAAACTCTGTTATTAAGTATTAATTGGACTCATATGCTTTTAATATTGCCAGAAGGAACAAGTTATTTATTTATTTGCTCTTAATTTTTGTAGAAAGAGTAGGCTCCATGATGATTATTTAATTGGTGTAGACAAAGAATTTATATGTAGAATACTTTGAGGATACTTTAGAGTGTAGGCTTCAATGTCTACTTTCCTTCAGTTATTCTTTTGCTTATTCAGATTGACAACATTCGATGTTGATCGTCCAACGATTTTGTGTTCTGCACAAAGGGTTAGTATTTAATCCACTTGTTTCCCACGTGTTCTCAATTACATCTTTGTTGTTATGACTGGGTTTTCCTGTGCTCTAGGTGATGAATTTATCTATGCTTGTCGCCATGCTCGGCTTTAAAGGGTAAATTTGTCGTCGTGCAATTAGTGTCAATAACGGATTAAAAGACAGCTGTGAAGAAATTTTTAGATTCCTTTTTGTGCAATTCTAGATAACATAATGGTTTACTTTGTCGAGATCTTTTTCCTTTAATACGTATCGATTGTTATAGAAAATTTGGCAATATGTGGCTGATTGGTGTAGAATTTTTCATTTATTGGCTATTTGGTTTGTATAGAATTTACTAGTGAATATTCGTATTTGGCTGGGTCGACAAATGGTAAGTTTTTGTATGTATTAAAATATTTTCAAGTAGTTTTTGCAACAACATTGTGTTATGAAGTGTAGAAATTTGTTCTACATCGTAATTACATTTTGATAAAAGTTTTATGTTGGTCATCTAAAAGTGTTGGACTGGGACCTAGCTAATCTATCACTCAACCATTGTATGTGTAGAAAGAAAGAAGAGATTTTGTAGAAGAAGAATCTTCTTATGCTCAACCATTGTATGTGTAGAAAGAAAGAAGAGATTTTGTAGAAGAAGAATCTTCTTATGCTCATGTAGAAATTAAGTAAAACTTAAATGGAAGAAACAATTGTTGTTATATGCTACTAGGTAAACCTCATATTTAAAATAGCTTAATCAAATGTGATTATGTGAGAAATAAGATTCTACCCAAAATAGTCGAAACATATGGCATTGGACTCAGACAGTGGAAACTGAAGGGCCTTAGCCTAGGGCCTGAATATTAAACGATGCTTTGTGTTTTAAAAAAAAAATTATTTGGTGATATCTTATATTGTTTTGTTCATATGGTAACTGAGATATTATGGATAATGTGAATTATAATTTTTTAAGTTGGGAGGGACAATGACATCCTTCTTCTTTGATTCTTCTAGTTTTTGGTAGTGTTCCTTCCCATTCAGCTTAGATTTGTTGTTCTTTTGCCTTCAATTAAACCCCCAAGGTGCCTAATTACAGTGCTAAAATTTGGAGTGTCTTAAACTTCTGCTTTTGCTTTTATTCCTAATCTAAATACATTGGGACATTTTGACTCTTCTGTTTAATTGATTCCAGCTAAGCGAGAGTGAGGAAGAAGCTCTTGATGAAGTTGATGATGATGTGGAGGAAGAACATGAAAACGACTCTGAAGCACCACTGCAAGCTGAACCTGCTCAGAATCCTTCTGGAGCTCCTTTGCCTCCTAAAGAATCAGAAAGGCAACTTTCGAAGAAAGAACTGAAGAAAAAGGAGCTTGAAGAACTTGAAGCTGTTCTTGCAGAGTTAGGATACAGTACTATAAGTGAGGCTGGTGGCCAAGATGATACCCTCGGTAATTTTCTTTTTGTTTGTGCTAAGTATTCATTTTGGCAAGCTGTTAATATATATAATTTCATTTATGCTAAGTAGTTTTTTTTCTTGCAAATTTGTTACTATTCTCCACAATAATATATTTCTATCAGAGGATAATTTTTTATGATTGCATTTGACCAAATTTGAACATTGAGTGGTTTTGCTTCAGTCTTGTGTGCTTGTTTCCTAATTCTTCTTAGAAGGATTCTTGCCAATAATGTATTTTGAATTGAGTTAATATAACATCTTTAATGGTTTCACCAGAATGGGGAAAGGTAGAAAGTGTTGAAAGCCACAACGATTACCATTATGGTCTGCAATTTAATGTCCGCTAACCATTTATCCGTGAGACAAAATGCATTTTTAGGGATTGTCATTAAATTTGGACTTTTTTTTTAATCCCTTTGATTTTTGAATTGTGCTACAATCTTCCGCATATTCAATTGATTTGTGACGTTATTTGGCTTGTGATTTTCTTTTTCATACATAGGTGTTGCACGAGAGAAAAAAGAAGAGAGCCTCAATGGAGAGGTGGACAAGAAGGAAAATGCTGGGGAGAGCAAATCTGCAAAGAAGAAGAAAAAGAAGGATAAATTGAAAGAGTCAAAAGAATCTCAGGACCAGGCTGAGGGAGCTGAAATGGGAAATGTCGCAGATGAAACTGCTGAGACTGAGAAGGCAGAAGATTTATCTGCTGTTGATGTCAAGGAGAGGCTAAAGAAAGTGACGTCGATGAAGAAGAAGAAATCTAGCAAAGAGATGGATGCTGCTGCCCGAGCTGCTGCGAGTGAAGCTGCTGCCAGAAACGCAAAGCTAGCCGCTGCAAAAAAGAAAGAGAAGAATCACTACAATCAGCAGCCAGTTCGGTAAGCTGGCCATTTTTGTTTTTTTGTTTTCTTTTTAAAATTTCTTTTCTTTTTATATATGAGCATGTACTTTTTTGTTCATTTGTTGAACGTAAAAATAAGCATTTAGGAACTGGTTTTGCGAACTTGTATGTCCACAAGAAACTTGTTTTACTTGAAAGGGAGAAAAATGAGAAAATGTTTTTATATATCTCATTGCCTTCTGCACATCGTACAGGCTCTTTGCTGAGCACATCAAGAGCCCTCATTTATAATATTTTTTTTCTCAGCCGAATTTGAATTTGGAATTCTGAAATAACCATGGTTTTGAAAAATCTGAAATGTATGCTTATGTGATGGCTCATCTATGTTCTTTTAAGATCTTAAAAAATCAGTGGTTTTGAAGACAATGAACATCGTACTTCATACGTGGGTGTACTGAACTTTTGAAGCGATGGTGCCAAATAGCTGTATCTTCAAAATATAGCTAAGAATTCGTAAAATACTCCTCTCACAAAAGCTACTTTCATTTTATAAAACTTTCACCTAACTACTCTACATTTGTATAACACATGTTTCAAATAAAATTTTCTTGGTTTGGAAATGTAAAGAAGTTGATGTAAAATAAAAAAATTGGTGGGTGATGTATTTTATAATGTAAAGCTATATATATATATTCATTATTCAGTATGCCAATTGACTTGAAGGATTGGGAAAATTCAGTCAATAACTTTGCCGGGTTCTAGCAGTTGTTTACCGTAATCTTTCCGGCCACTGAACAAGAATTTTAGGATTGATAAATTGTATACAAAGGTACAGAATCGCTGACAGATAAACCGTGACATGAGTAGTTAATTCATTAATCAAAGGCTAAATAAAGCAGTTGGAGGTCATGAATGTTGACACCATCCAACAAATTCTCACCAAACACGACTTATATAAAATCGTTGTATGTAGCCTAAGCCAATTATCTTTGCATGTTCAAAGATATTTCACTCATCATCATCTACAAATGCAATACCCAGGCGTGACTCTACTCCATGGCTCCTCCATGGGTTCAAGAGCTCCATTTTCCTCACCTCAACATACCCATCACCATTCATCACATCTCTCCAGTACTTCCTGCAGGTCCTATCCCTGTCACTTTTGGTCAAACCCTATACCTCTCCAATCTTGATGACATGATTGGATCTCGCGTTTTTACTCCAACAATCTACTTCTACCCATCAGATCACAACAAGCCAGTAATGCAGACTCTATGTAGTGCCCTTTCCAGTGTCCTAGTTCCTTATTATCCTTTGTCTGGTAGACTCCGAGAGACTGAGAATGGAAAACTAGAAGTTTATTTTGGACAAGAACAAGGCGCTCTCATGGTCGAGGCTCGCTCTGAAATGGCCTTGGCTCAATTAGGTGACCTCACGGTACCAAACCCAGCATGGACACCATTGATCTTTCGGTTTCCTGATGAAGAGCCTTACAAAGTTCTAGACATGCCTTTGGTGATAGCTCAGGTAACCCAGTTTAGTTGCGGAGGATTCAGTATTGGTTTGAGACTTTGTCATTGCCTTTGTGATGGTGTTGGAGCCATGCAATTCATAAACTCATGGGCTGAAACTGCAAAAAAAGGGAAACTTGTCACAAATCCTGAGCCATGTTGGGACAGAGAGTTCTTCAAACCACGTGAACCACCTCTCATCAAATTCCCTCACGTTGAGTTTATGAGAGTCGACGATGGTTCGAGCCTCACCACGACCATTTCTCAAGACAAGGCTATTCAAAAGTGTTACAGGATAAGCCATGGTTTTCAATCTCGACTCAAGACTTTGGCTCAAACAAGAGAGAGCTCACTTTGTTCTACCTTCGACGCCATGGCAGCTCATATTTGGAGATCTTGGGTTAAAGCGTTGGACGTTAGACCAATGGACTACAAGCTCAGGTTGACTTTCTCAGTTAATGCACGACCTAAACTGAAGAACACCCCATTAAAAGAAGGTTTTTATGGCAATGTTGTTTGTGTGGCATGTACCACAAGCACCGTTTCAAAGCTTGTCACTGGGAGTTTTGTTGAAACAGCGCTTTCAATAGGTGAGGCTCGGCGGGGGATCTCAGAGGAGTATCTAAGGTCAACTATTGACTATGTCGAGGTAAGTCGACCAAGGAGGTTAGAGTTTGGAGGCAAGTTGACAATAACTCAATGGACAAGGTTCTCTCTTTATGAGTCTGCAGATTTTGGATGGGGTCGGCCAGTGTATGCTGGTCCTATTGATTTAACTCCCACGCCCCAAGTTTGTGTTTTCTTACCAGAAGGCAAGGCAAATCTTAGTGGCAGCAATGGTGCAATGATTGTGTGCATTTGCTTACCAGAATATGCCATCTATAAGTTTACCAAACTTTTGAATATGGAAAATATTTGAAAGTTATAGATGCATTATAAGAGTTGTATTGAAAATAAAGCATAGGACAAAATTGAGGCAATCTTCTACAAATGTCAATAACCAATAGAAATTGTCTATAAATTTTGTATTTACTACATATATATTCTATGATTTAGTAACACTTTTTTTGGGTACTTAAGCAGATATCATACTATGGTATTGGTATGCATTTTCTTTGGACTAGGAGGATTGTGAGAGTAAATGTAGTTTGTTACAAGTAATACAATACACAATGAAATATTTATATTTGTTTATTTATTATTATTTTTTAGTAACATTATAAAGTATTTTCATTAAAATTAGAGATTTAAGAGCCCATAATAAAATCACTTTTATTGGTCATATATATATATTAAAATTCTTGAAGATAAGTACTTTGTGTTCGCTAATTTTAATTTCTCAACTAAAATCACACTAAGCCATCTTATAAATACTCTATATTTAAAATAGGTAATAAATAATCAATTAGGGGTTGTTTAGTATGGTGTAATCTTTTCATGAGAATGATAATCTTCAATATTTTGGTATAAGTTTTAAAGGTAAGATATAAAATTTTATGTTTAACCAAACAATCATATTTTTCTCTATAATATTCTAATTGATCATATTATTTTTGAATTCCTTGTTTATGATAGGTAAAAGAAACGTCATTTGTTAGGATGGGTAATATATGATAAGTTAAATTTACAATAGTTAATACTCGTGGATACTCAAATTATTCAATTAATGTGTATGTTAAAAATCAAAATATAACATCATGTCAAAAAAGTAAAAATAAAATACAACATAGATGATTAAGCTGTTTATATATTTTTTAAATAAGTAAAAAAATATATAATACTAAAAAAAGTAAATATATATATATATTACTAAAAAAAATTAAAGATATATAATTATTAAAGAAACTATTTACCGTTTAAATTAATTTCTGTCAATATAGGATTTTTTAGTAAAGAAGAAAAGCAATCTTAAAGTCTGATTAGAATTATGCTCTCGTTGATCTCAAAGTATCAAACATACTAGAGCGATATTATATTACTCATTATAAAAACGTTGAAGTTACATTGTAATTAGAATTAAATATAATTCGAATTAATAACTGTATTTTTTTATCCATAACTATGTAATTGATAATAAATAAAAGATCTCAATTACACTCTTTAATTCTTATACTCTCATAAAAATTGAGTGTAATTATTAAATACTATTAATTTTAAATGATATGTATTACATAATATTAATTTTTAGTATAAAATAATAACTATTTTGCCAAATATGACAATAAAAATTCATAAATTTTAAATTAAAGTATAATTACTAAGATATATAATTATAGTAATAACTATGCATATACTTCCAAACATGCCATAATATTATAGTTATCAGTACTCCATATTTTTATACTGGGGATCATATAATATTTGTTTATATAAGGAAGAATTTACATAGTTTTCTTTAATATATATTTAAATAAAGTAAGGTATGGTTAGGGCAGGGTAGGGTAATAAAGTATGCATATCCTAATCCTACTCAAAATTCCGCTATTACTTATGTATATACCATGTGTAGTGGACAAAATTCGTATACTTGAAAAATAATAGTCCAACAAGCAGTCAGTCAGCCCAATAAGCTATCTAACTAGCCAAGAAGGCCCAAAGCCCATGTAAAATAGGCTCGCATATACAAAGTACCATCTGATTACCCAAAACCATACCCGAACCCGAATTCGGATACACTCAGTCAGCCAGGGACCTTGAAACAGTCAAGGCTCCCATCACGTTCGCCAAGAATCTCGGAATAAAACCACTTGGAGCGAGTCAAACGAATGAGAAAGACGGAGGAGGACGGAACGAGAAGGAGGATAATAAATAAGACCATCAGAGGTTGAGAAAAGGCATAAAATAATCACTGAACTTTCTTTACTCTCTAATTGAAACGAAGGCTACTCCATTTTTGAGCAATCCAGTCAAGCAAGACTAATTAGTCAGTCTGATTGGACCTGACCTAGTCGCTTGACTCCTCCGTCATCGCCACCGTCACTCTGACCATTTTACGACTCCTCCATCCATCATCATTTCGACTATTTATATCTTAATTTTATTACTTTCTATTAGCTCTCGTTACAACCCGACTGACTTGAGCGTCGGAGTCCCTTTGGCTGACACCCCACCGGTGCTCCCAATTGAACTCTCGTCTCTCTTCTTTTTGTTATTGACAGGTTGCTGGTGCCCATCTAATCAATTGTAGGAAATCACCTCTACAATTTGGCACCCACTGTGGGGCCCTAGCAATTAGACGATCGACAAAGAGATCAAGAAGTTCACTTGAGAGCCATGTCAGACGTGACTGAGACACCCGATCTGTCTGCTCAACTCGCTGCTCTTACTGCCCAGATGAATGAAGAACGCGAGAAAATGAGGAGGCTCGAAGCTGAGAATGCTGACCTGCTCGTACGAATGGAGGCCATGTCCTCTCAAGCCACCGAGGCTCAGCCATCCCGCTTCCGAGGCCCAGTTAGCCCTATGCAACCTCTGGGAGACCTCACTCCTATCTCTAACAGTGATGGACCGAATCAGACAGTTCCATCACCCTCGGTAAGGAATTATCAAACTCCACCCACCATGTCTAACATTCAAAATTATGTTGTCAATACAGGCGAACAGGTAACCATGACTGAACATGGACATTCATCTGCGCCCGGATCACAGCAGATTCCGGTAGTCAGCCAGCCAGCCGGTGCAACTGGACAGCAACAGATTCCAGGAGCCGGTCAGCCAGCCACTGGACCCGGACAGCAACAGATTCCAGGAGCCAGTCAGCCAGCCACTGGACTTGGACAGCAGCAGGTTCCAAGTGCTAGTCAGCCTACCATTGGAGCCAGCCAGATCATCATTGGAGCTGATCAGAATATACCTGAGCAGCAGGTAATCGGATTAAATCACCCAGTCATGAGCGAGCCAATCCGCCAAGCAACCACAAGCTCATTTCCAATCCAAGATCCTGAGTTGGCTCGAAAGTTAGCTGAGATGGAGGCACTCATTCAACGGATTCCTGGGATGCCGGCTCCGATTAAGAAGAGTGCAGCAAGCTGTTATGTAGACTCTCCATTCGTAGACGACATTGCACTAGTGGAAATGCCAAAGAAGTTCAACTTCCCAAATATGAAGATGTTTGACGGCTGCAATGCGTCCACAAAGCAAAATGGTGTGAATTCCACAATGACCACGGTCACCGAACGGATGAGTGCATTGCCTTAAAACTCGAAGTATCCAACCTATTAAAACGTGGTCACCTGACTGACTTACTTACAGACAAAGGCAAAAGAACATTCCAGCAGGAGGCAGACAGGTCAGTCGTCCGAAGAGAAGTAACCCCGCCGAAGCCACCTACTCATGAACGGACGGTGAACGTAATAACTGGTGGCTCTGAGGTAAGCGGAATCACCCATTCAGCAGCCAAAAGACATGCCAGACAGACCAACTGGATCAAAGGAGAGTCCAGTGAGACAGAGAAGAATACCATCAACCTACCAGCCCAAACCATCAGTTTCTCAACAACAGAGTCAACCAGACTCCTCAACCCACATCATGATGCTCTTGTCATTGCACTTTACATTGCTAATTGTCTTACTAAACGTATACTTATTGATAATGGTAGTTCAGCTAACATTTTATTTTTAAGTGCTCTCAGGGAAATGGGGATAGATGAATCAAAGATTATAAAGAAAACTACAATCCTCATCGGTTTCAGTGGAGAACAAAAGAACACACTAAGAGAGATCGAGCTACCTGTTTATGCTGAAGGAGTCAATCTATGCACAAGATTCCTGGTAGTAGACTCTCCGTCTGCTTACAACGTGATATTGGGTCGACCATGGATACATGAAATGGAGGCAGTCCCTTCAACATACCACCAAGTCCTAAGGTTCCCAACTAAGTGGGGAATAAAAGAAATTAAAGGCCAACAGAAAGATTCGAGAGCATGTTACCAGACTACCATGAAGGCCAAACCCGCTCAGTTATAGCAATTACAGGAAGACAGACAGACTGACTCCCAGATGAACCAACCAGACATGGAGGAGTTGGACGAAGTCCAGATACATCCGGACTATCCAGATCACAAAGTCCAAATCGGATCACGATTGGACCCTGACATCAGAACTGAACTCATTAACTTTTTATCTGCCCATTATGATTGTTTTGCTTGGTCCCATGCGAACATGACTGGAATTGACCCCGAAATAATTGTCCATAAATTGCAGGTTGATCCAGACTACCCACCAAGGAAGCAAAAAAGAAGAAAATTTGCCCCTGAAAGGAACAAAGCCATTAACGAAGAAGTTCAAAAGCTTATTGATAATGGGTTTGTGAGGGAGGTGCATTATCACGACTGGTTGGCTAACGTAGTCATCGTGAAAAAAAAGAATGGCAAATGGCGAGTTTGCATTGACTTCACAGACCTCAACAAGGCGTGTCCAAAAGACTCATTCCCATTACTGCACATAGACATGCTAGTAGACGCCACAGCCGGTCATGAACTCCTAAGCTTCATGGACGCATACTCAGGATACAACCAGATCCTGATGCATCCAGACGACCAGGAAAAGACAGCCTTCATGACCAACTTAGGCATATTTTGCTACAAGGTCATGCCATTCGGATTGAAGAACGCAGGAGCAACATATCAGAGACTAGTCAACAAGATGTTTGTCGGCTTGCTGGGGAAGATGATGGAAGTCTACATTGACGACATGCTCGTCAAATCCCTCATTGCAAAGGACCATATCAGCCATTTAAAACAATCTTTTGACATTCTTAGGAAATATAATATGAAACTGAATCCAACTAAATGTTCTTTTGGTGTGACTGCAGGAAAGTTCCTTGGGTACCTAGTAACCCAAAGGGGAATTGAGGCAAACCCAGGACAGATAGAGTCAATCCAAAGGATTCCTTCCCCAAAGTGCGTAAAAGACGTACAGAAATTAACTGGACGCATTGCAGCACTCAGCCGATTCATCTCAAAGTCTTCAGAACGATGTCACCTCCTCTTCAACACACTAAGGAAGTAAAAAACCTTCGAGTGGACAGCTGAATGTGAAGAGGCACTGGGCCAGCTAAAACAGTACCTGACCAGCCCGCCTCTCCTCTCAAAGCCAAAAGACAATGAGACATTATTCATCTATCTAGCAGTATCCGAGACAGCAGTTAGCGCAGTCCTAGTCCGGGAAGAGGAAGGCAAGCAGTCTCCAGTCTACTATGTAAGCAAAGCTTTGCTTAACGCAGAAACCCGATATAGCCAGCTGGAGAAGCTTGCACTAGCACTCATCCACGCAGCAAGGAAGCTACGTCCATACTTCCAGTGCCATCCAATAACGGTCTTGACCACCTTTCCACTCAAAACAATCCTCCACAAACCAGAACTATCAGGCAGACTGACCAAGTGGGCGGTAGAGCTCAGCGAGTACGACGTAACATACAAGCCACGAACTTCCCTCAAATCTCAGGTATTAGCTGACTTCATTGCAGATTTTACACCTAATATGCATGTGCAGGCAGAAAAAGAACTTTGTTGTCTGACCGAGGGACAGTCAGTCGGAATCTGGAAGTTGCAAGTAGACGGCTCAAGTAACACCAGAGGAAGTGGACTCGGACTCGTCCTGACTTCACCCCAAGGTGACGTAATCGAACAAGCAGTCCGATGCGGGTTCAAAGCTACCAACAATGAAGCTGAATACGAAGCAATGATAGCTGGACTCGGACTAGCCAAAGACATGGGAGTAAAAAAAATCGTGGTCTTCAGTGATTCTCAATTGGTAGTCAACCAAATGCAAGGTAGCTATCAGGCCCGAGATAACAAAATGACAGCCTACCTCAACAAGACTAAAGAGTTGTAGTCAATCTTCGACGAGTTCACTATCAACCAAGTACCAAGAGGGGAGAACAGTCATGCAGATGCATTAGCAAACCTTGGATCCTCCATCCAGACAACCGACCCCAAGACAATACCTGTAATATATCTCCAATGGCCAGCTGTCTGGAAAGATGAAGAAGAGCAAGTTAATGACATCTCCAACAACCGAACATGGATGACTCCAATAGTCGAGTACTTGGAACAGGACATTCTCCCCGAAGATAAGAACGAAGCACGTCGGGTCAAGGCTCAGTCAGCCCGCTTCACTATTATACAAGGTAAACTCTATAAACGTTCATTTTCTAGTCCATATTTGAAATGCATTAACCCTGCAGAGGCCAAATACGTACTGGCTGAGTTACATGAAGGAGAGTGCGGCAACCACTCTGGAGGACGAAGCTTGGCGCACCGTGCCCTAACACAAGGCTACTACTGGCCAACTATGCGGGCTGATTCCTCTGACTATGCAAGACGATGCGACAAATGCCAACGGTTCGCTCAAATATCCCACCAACCTCCGGAGCATCTCATCTCAATCACATCCCCTTGGCCATTCATGAAATGGGGGATGGATATAGTAGGCAAGCTTCCAACCGCACCAGGACAGAAAATGTACATGCTTGCAGTGGCCGACTACTTCAGCAAGTGGATCGAAGCAGACTCATTCCACCAAGTCCGAGACAAAGAAGTAAAGGGTTTCATTTGGAAGAATGTGATCTGTAGGTACAGAGTACCAAAAGAAATTGTGACAGACAATGGTTCTCAATTCATCAGTTTCGACTTCCAAGACTTCTGCAAATTCTGGAACATCAAGCTCAGCTTCTCGACACCAAGGTATCCCCAAGAAAATGGACAGGCAGAGTCATCCAACAAGACCATCATGAACAACATCAAGAAGCGCCTCGAAAAAGCTAAGGGAAGATGGGCTGACGAGTTGCCGGGAGTCCTGTGGTCCTATCGAACCACAACCAGGACTGCGACAGGGGAGACACCATTCTCATTAGCTTACGGGATGGAGGCAGTCATCCCTACTGAGAGCGAAGTTCCAACAGCCAGATATGAGCTAACTACAGACGAAGAAAATTGGGAAAACATGTGCCATGAACTCGACACCATCGACGAAAGAAGGGACAAAGCACTCTTAAGAGTCTCGGCCTATCAACAGAGCATAGCCAGACATTACAACAAGAACATCCGCACTCGGACATTCAAAGTAGGAGATTGGGTTCTACGAAGAGTCTTCCAGAACACTAAGGAAGCTGGAGCAGGTAAGCTCGCCCCGACATGGGAAGGTCCCTACCTCATCACAAAGGTAGTCGGACATGGAGCATACAAGCTACAAACAAAGGAGGGACGCGATATCAACAACAGCTGGAATGCTATCCACTTGAGACTGTATCACTCTTAACTTAACCCAGTCTACTTTCATTTTCTTTCATCAGTAATCTCACAAGATCTTCATTCGAGCAACATACTGACACTTATAATGCAGGAAGTGTCAGAACTACATTTGGGCTTGATCCCTGCAAAGGGTATGTAGGCAGCTCCACGGAGCGCAGCCCCCTATCACAACCATTTTTTCTTTATATATATACTACGAACAGTTCAATAACAAATCTAAATATAAATTGACTAAGTCACTTTATACTTAGATTGGGGGAATAAGACACTAATACTCCATAAGTCATTCAGCCAATCAGCATTCGATACAATAACTTAAAAAACACTAACAGAAGCTACAACAAGCCATAATACAACAAAACTAGGTCAGTTAGATCAGGATACAATACTACATAAGAAAAAGTTCATACAACAACTAGAAAAGGCCCGACAAACTCTGTTATCCCACGACAATGAACACGAGTAGAAGAGGAATCAGTCATCCACAACCAGATCATTAGTAGTCATGATGCCAAAAGAAGTGGCTAAATCTTCGGCCCGGGTTATCTCTTCAGCCCTCATCTTCTCCAATTCCTCAAGATCAGCAATGTATTTGGGAACATCCCAGCTATCAGCCTTACCATCCCGAAACTCACTGGCCATTACGCCACGGCATTGGATCTCAGCCTCCAGCCCAATGACCAACATCCGATTCTCCAATGAAGCAACCTCGGCTTTCAAATCATCAACTTGACCAAGAGTCACTCTCAGCTTCTCGACATCAGCTTCCTTGGATTCTAGTTGAGCCTTCAAATCAGCTATGAGTTGATCAGACTCCTTCTTGGAATCTTTCAGCCGACTAACTTCACCCCGAAGATCATTTCTCTGACTCCTTACGTCCTTTAGAGTTGCCATTAAGGACTTGATTTTCTTCTTCAGCCAAATGACCCCTTGCAAACCTTGACACATAAAAAAGAAAATGTAAGACAACAAGAGAAATCAGCCAGTCGGCACAAACAAAACTAAATTAAATATTCGTACCTGGAACAAATGAGAAACAGTGGTATCAATTGACCCATCCGTACCAACCTGCTCCATTCTGTGATCATCTTCGGGCCACAACAACTTATCAATCTCTCCTAAGTGAGGCCCAATCTCACTATAGGTCGCAGCATTGGAAGGGAACGAAAGGGCAACGGTGTCGCTAAATGGGTCGGAAGAATCATCCTGCACAACCTTCTTCTTTTTTTTCGTCTGACTCCGCGTCAAAATAGGGGGATCAGCCGGAGGCACGACAACCTCTCTATCAGCTTCTGAGCTCCCAACGGACGATTTCTTTACTTGACGCAAACGTTCCAAGGCATTGGAACCGGTTAGAGGAAGTGTAAAGGGTCGGGACATAGCTACGTCTGCAAACAACCGCTCACTTGTCGTCAATTCAGTCAAAAAATTGGGAGTATATCCCAAGACTTCTAAACTTCTCTTGATAAACACAACACGAGGATTATCAGGACTCTGTAGAAGAGGAATACCTTCAGGGAGTTTTTCAACAGAGCGCCACAAAGAACTCTGACGGAGACTCGATTCATACAACAAATCACTCCATTCACGCTCCGCCTCAGGAATAGCAAGAATACTCTTAAGTCGACCAGAAGACTCCCTCGAATCCCAAAGGTACTCAACTCGAAGCCTACCTGCAAAATGATAGAAGTATCAGCACACAAAATAAAATAAAAACAACAACAACAAGTATATGCAAGGAAACGGATTAGTAGGCAAGCATAAAAGACTCACATGCAGGAGACCATGAACAAGGTATCCTACTATCAGCAGGTAACCCCAACGAGACGAAAGGGACGAAGAAGTAACGGTCCTTCCACCTCTTATCTCCACTCTTCAAACTAATAATTAAAGGAGGGTCCTTCCCCCTAGTTGTTAACTGGTACCTACCTTTGTCATTAAGGTGTGCCTTCAAGTAGTAAGCTCTCAACAAGTCAGCCACCCCAAGTGTTATCTTGTGCCTTTCACAAAGGACTTCGAGAGACATCAAAATCCGCCATGAATTTGGCATTAGTTGTCCGGGCGAAATCTCGTGGTACTCACACAACTCAACAACTAATCGGGGGATAGGAAACCGAAGCCCTTCTTTGAAGGGAAGTTCATACAGACACACCCAACCAGGTAAGCGCCAGTCAGGCCGCTCCGCCTTAGCAGGAGCATGCAGACTGATGGTATCAGGGATCTCATAATGACGACGAAGATAGGTCAACTCACCTAAACTTATGGAAGACCTAGGATTAGAACTAAGCATACTACCAGAACCCGGCATACCACCATCAATAGGTTCGTTATAATCTATTCCCCTTCCAGTAACATCACCTAAAGGACGACCCCCCAATTCTACTATTGTAATTCGGTTGCAATCAACTATCTCAGCAGAACTTTGAAAGAGAGAACTAAAATCTTCTTCACTAAACGAACAAGACAGTCGACAGACTGAATCAGCGTGACTATCACACCTACTTGTAGACATAATGAGCTGATCACCTAGAGCAAAACAACAGCTAAGCCTTAAGGAACACAAAAAAGACATGAAGAACATTTAGCTTGATACACAATCAAGAAGCGCTGGACGACTCATCAATCAATCAGTCAGACGAACCAAACATAAAAAACATATGATAAAACGAGGCAAAACAGACTACTATATCAAATTAGATTACAAAGTATTCAGTTAGACAGTAGTCAGCCTATAAGTCTCTACTAATCAGTCAGACATACCACTCGGCTCAAGGAACAGAAACACATGAATTAGACATACGCCTAAACAACAGAAATTCATAGGCACACAAATCCACCAGATTAGTGCCAAGTGTCAACCATCAGGTGGCCCTACCAAAAAGGATTTAACTTCCTAAGAACACTTAAAGTCTCAGAGACAAATGAAAATTCACATTGAGCGCACTAGGCCCACTCGGCCATCTCCCCCGGACACACTACCTCCTCGGCAGACCACTCGGCCCAAACACACGAGTCACTCGGCCACCCCGGCGAAGCACTCGGCCCACCCGGAGGAGCACTCGGCCATGCCGACAAAGCACTCGGCCACCCTGGTGAAGCACTCGGAGGAGCACTCGGCCATGCCAACGAAACACTCGGCCTTCCCGGAGGAACACTCGGCTCGTGCAGCCCATTCAGTCGGCCAACATGTGACCCACTCGGCCATGCCTCAGGGCCACCCCGTGGACCACTCGGCCAGAAGGCCGTTCGGCCCAAGCATCCAGTCGGCCCGAGCAGCCGGTCGGCCAACCAGGCCCGCGCGCATCCGCAATCCACTCGGACAGCCAGATGCATATGTGCTCATTACTCGGCCGGATGCGTAGGTGCGCATCACTCGGCCGCAAGTAAGCAGCCAGTCGGCCCAAACAGCCGATCGGCCAACCAAGCCCGCGCGCATCCGCAGGTCACTCGGACAGCCGGATGCGTAGGTGCCCATCACTCGGCCGGATGCATAGGAACGCATCACTCGGCCACAAGTAAAATCGAGTATACCTTTCGGCCCCCCGAACCCCCAAAACTAGGGCGTTTCATAATTTCTGAAAAAGGTAAATTGAGTCAATGCATATTCTAACAATTTTCTCTAACTATTGGGAAAATGGATAAATTCTGATGGAATTAATTTCTTTTTTACTCTTTGATAAAAGAATGAATTCTATACCAAAGAGTGAGGAACAAACTGTAATGGACAAAATTCGTATACTTGAAAAATAATAGTCCAACAAGCAGTCAGTCAGCCCAATAAGCTATCTAACTAGCCAAGAAGGCCCAAAGCCCATGTAAAATAGGCTCGCATATACAAAGTACCATCTAATTACCCAAAACCATACCCGGACCCGAATTCGGATACACTCAGTCAGCCAGGGACCTTGAAACAGTCAAGGCTCCCATCACGTTCGCCAAGAATCTCGGAATAAAACCACTTGGAGTGAGTCAAACGAATGAGAAAGACGGAGGAGGACAGAACGAGAAGGAGGACAATAAATAAGACCATCAGAGGTTGAGAAAAGGCATAAAATAATCACTGAACTTTCTTTACTCTCTAATTGAAACGATGGCTACTCCATTTCTGAGCAATCCAGTCAAGCAAGACTAATTAGTCAGTCTGATTGGACCTGACCTAGTCGCTTGACTCCTCCGTCATCGCCATCGTCACTCTGACCATTTTACGACTCCTCCATCCATCATCATTTCGACTATTTATATCTTAATTTTATTACTTTCTATTAGCTCTTGTTACAGCCCGACTGACTTGAGCGTCGGAGTCCCTTTGGCTGACACCCCACCGGTGCTCCCAATTGAACTCTCGTCTCTCTTCTTTTTGTTATTGACAGGTTGCTGGTGCCCATCTAATCAATTGTAGAAAATCATCTCTACACCATGCTTATCCATTTAGAAACCATTTCTCACAGTAGTCAAAATTTAGTCTCCACACTTTGGAATTTACTTGAGGGGTGTGGTCCACAGGTTTTGGACCACTTTGCTATCTTTTTGAGCAACCGCGTAGATATGAGACCTAGACCTAGCTTTTGTTGAAATTCAACTTCAACTCAATTTAAATACACTCTTGATTAATTAAACCAATTTATTAAATTAAAATAAAAAAAGCATTTGTAGGTCGTGTCTAAAAAAAATACTCTTAAAAGTATTTTTGGTAAGATTTTTTTTTTTAATTCAAAATATGTTTTTGAAGAAGTTAGGAAAATTTTTGAGATTTTTTTTTTAAATTATAATAAATTTTATAATTCTTAATTTATTTATAAAAGGATTTTTTTAATTAATTATATAGAATTTTTTTTGGTCTTGTGTTTATAAATATAAGAAAAACAAAATATAAGTTTTTCTTAAAGTAATGAAGGCCGTATTCTCTCTCTTTTTTATTTTTTAAAAGGGAGGCTGTCTTCTCATTACCTCTACTTTGTTTTTGTCAGATCTACTTTTTATTATTTATGTCCCCATTTTCATCTATTGGATAATTTGGCTTTGTGTAAAAACAAAAACCTGTAATTATTATAACTAGCTCCCAAAGAAATAAGGTAATATTTATTCTTTTGGTCAAAGAGCCTTTGATTGTACATCTATAAATTTATATGAGAAATGATTAAACTATTGATGAAATATTTCTACTCATTCATTCATAGGATTTATATTTTTTTTTTAGATAATGTGTTTTTTGTTTTATTATTTGTTTAAATTTTATATTTTAATAAATTATTTTTTAGATTATGTATTTTATAAAATATTTCAAATAAATTTCTAAATTCAATTATAGTCAATTTGTTTAAAATTGAAATTAGAAATAATTCACAAAATTACTAACTTAGAACAAAAACATTATTAATTTGCCTAATAACTATGTTATCAAATTTAATTTTTTTTTTCGTAAATCATTTTATGATACACATATAAATCATTCACGAAAAAAAAAGTTATAATCACATGGATAAATTTATTATTTATCAAAGAATTGACATCGACTACAATAATTTTGTTTGTACATATGTGATTTTACAAAGGCACTTATTATAACCACAATTTTCTCGTGATCTAGTTTAACACCATATTTATATATATATTACACACACACATATTTAGGGGCTTATGTTTAATATTAAAATATTTAGTTATTTTTGACTCATAGCTCTCTCGATTTCCAATGTACTATCTCACTATTGGGGTTGTAAGTAACTAAAGGATATTTTCTACTTCATTAGGGCTTGCATGTAAATAAGGACAATTATTCAATAGGAATTTTACTTTAAGTTTTATTGGTGAGGTTCTCAGTATTCTCGACTCGTGAATAATTTTCGGTATGATTTTTTTTACGACTGTGTATATTATAGCTATTTAAAGCATCTTACAAATTTTCAAAAAATTATGAATAGTTTACAGTACCAAAAACTAAGTTCAAACATATTATTGCACGCGTGACTAATTTTTTTTATGCGCGTGGAAAGCAACATGTTTGAACCTAGTTTTCGGTACTGTAAACTAATCATAATTTTCTGAAAATTTGTAAAATGCTCTAAATAGCTACAATATACACGGTCATAAAAAAATGCGCCGAAAACTGTTCACGGGTCGAGAAACACTGAGAGCCCTCCCAGTAGGGCTTAAAGTGAAATTCTATAAAAGAATTCTCCTTTAAATGAGTATATTTTCTACTTCATTAGTAGTCTTTTTTTTACCATTTTCTTTCTCTAAAATAATTTTTTTTCCCAAATTATGGTCCTTTCTATTCCACCGTTTAATTTAGTACTGCCAAGGAAAACTAGTATTACCCAACACCATCTGCCCTTCTATAAGTATTTTTTTTTCTCTTAAGCTTATAATATTAAAAAACTCATTTTGAAGTGTGAGTAAAAAATAAAAAATTATTTTTAATTCAAAACTTTTTTGGGGGAAGAAAGTGAGCGCTTCTCAAAAAAAAAAACTTTTCACTTTTTTACTTTGACTTATATCTTTTACTTATTTTATATTGATTGATATTAATTGAATAAACCACATTGTCTAACCAAATCCAATTCTCTCTCGATATGTTCCTCAAAAAATCCGATTCATGCGGATTCTTCCCCCAACTAAAGAAGAGATCTTGGCGGAATTGCCACATATGAAATTGAGCACAATTTTGCAAAGAAATAGCCCACTTGTTTCTCGAGAAGAGATGAGAAACATGCTCAATATCATTTGATTGAATAGTTGACCCAGCTCCTTGTTGTTTGCAGGATGCCGGCCGAGATGGAGCTGGGAGCCAACCTATACTTTCCTGGGGCTTGCCTTGCCCCAACATCTAAATAAAAAAAAAGGCGGGCGTCGAAAGAAAAGGAACCAGCCCAGCCTCTTCAAGAAAGCTTTGCAGAGAATATTTGTTTTTAATTGATATCCTAACACTTTAAAAATAACTTTTCATTAAAATAAATATCTTTATGTAATAGTTATCTAAAAAAATAAATAAATAAGCCAATACTTTGACTTATTTTATACTTTTAGAGCAAAAGTGAAATCTTAGTGCAACAGGATCAACAATGTATCGCTATTGATATAATTTAATATCAGATTCTACATATTTTAATTTAAAATATAATAAGTAAGACTCAATATTTAATTGCACCAATTAATATATGGTGGTATTGGGCACCATGGGTGCCCTATAGCAATGCTCTTTAGAAATTGACAAATCTTCAGTTGACTAATTTTTCTGTCATATACAAATAAAATGTAAGGCTTAAAGAAATAAAACATTAGATTTTAAGTGGTTCAAGCTATTAATTAGCCCTAGTTACGAGCCAATTTTATTAAAGATGAAGAACTTTAAAACTCAAGTTCTTTTAGAGTTTAGGCAATGTCTTTGCATACATTGAAAGTTGTAATCCTGTTACAAATGATACCCTAACTTTATTTATAGACGACTAAGGGAACTAAGCTCATTAATGGGAGTTGATCACAATAATTTTCCAATAATAGGATTAGTCATATATAAATGAAGATTTAGTTCCCATTAGATTTTTGGCAGCCCAATATGAGAATGTCAAAACCAATGATTTATTGGGAAATGTGTTTTCTAGTACTTGTCATAATGGTAGTTGCACATTTTTCCATGTTAGACGGCACCGTAAGATATCTCATTTGCTGCTTGTACGAAATTGACAACATGATCTCTACAACACTTAAGGTGTTAGACAGGTGCCTGTGGTCCCAAGTTTCTTTCTAATGGACACTTGGCAAGGATGTTCTCATTCTCCCAAGTAAGTGTTACCGAGACTTTCGTAAGCTGATCACGGCTCGAATAGCCCTAAAAGACCCCTCCTAAGTTATCGGGAGATGACTCTCATCGATAACCAACCATGCATGTTCTCAAGTAGAGATGGAAATGACCTTCGTAGATTAGGTCCTAGCTTCCGATGATGGCTAAACAACATGATCCATTTAGGCCATGTTGCCGTACTCGGAAAACACAGAAAACATATTCATTTATAATTGAAATACATATTTAAATAAATATGTGAGAGAGTAAATTTATATAAATATGATGTAGCTCATGTTGTGAACATTACTACTAATACTGTTGGGTGCATGAATTCCCTGATTATATCCGACTCCAAATTGTGTCATACGTCCTTTATCAATGATATATTATAGCACTCTTTTTTACTCTCTTGAGTTTTTTACTATTGGATTTTTCATATATTTCTTTCATTTTTTAAAATATAAATATCTTATTTGTCAAAATTTAAATGGTAAAACAGAGAAATTATATTTAATTTAAAGACTTGTGATTTTTATTCCTTATTTTCACCCTCATCTCTTACTTTTTTTTCTTGACATTAATTATCTAAACGGCTCAGGGGTTGATTACTCATCGACACAACTTAAAATAAAGAATATCTTTGTGACTAATTCATATTAGAGATAGATTGTACCATATCTATAAAATAGCAATCTTTCCCATATCACAAAATTTCTTTACAAATCTTAAGCAAGTAGTGTCTTACTAAATGATGAGATATGTTTATGTGAAGTTCGTGAACCATCCAATTTCATTTAAAAAAATAATAACTAAGACAGATTCATTATTTATATAATAAAATAATAAATTTGTCATAATAAGAGGGGAGACCCAGGTGGTGCGTAGTGCACACTAGTACAGACACCAAAGCCCATGATTTTGCATCTTCAGACAAAATGTGAGCTCAGCTACAAACAAATATAGTATTATTAAGCCCAGCCCAAAGGCCAACTGTAACACTTCTCCTTCTTTCTTTCGAAGAGCGTTTTGATCTCAGACACTTACACCAGCGAAGCTTAGCGTACCTATTCTTCTCCATTTTCATCTCCAACCTGTCCTAATTTTTTTGGGGTCAAATCTCAAAACATATTCATTTCTATTTTTTTTATACAATATAATTCCGTGAAATTTGTGTTTTTTTTTTTTGGAGATCTTCCTTTTCACATCATCAGAATCGGAATCCAAATCTGTAGAATTTTGAATCGATTCGATTCGATTCCATTCTCAATTTGTTCTCTGATGTTTGAATTAGGTTTAGCTATAACTTGATCGATCGAGTTTCGAAGTTGCGCGAAATCGATAATAACCGTAAGAACTGGGGGCGAATCAGTCTCGGTCTCACCGTACCCCGGCGGCGGCCCCATCGGCTCAAGCCGGCGTGGGACTCTGGTTCTTTCTCCGACCTAACAATGCGCCTCGTGCTCATACCCTCCATTACCTTCCTCACGTAGAATCCGTGACCCGTCACGTCCCTGATCACCACCGCGGAGCACCTCCATCAACCTCCATGGACAACTCTGGTCCTTCTCCCAATTCTGCTTCTGCTGCTCCTATGGAGGAGCTGGAGTACCTGGCTAGATACTTGGTCGTTAAGCACTCCTGGAGAGGCCGATACAAGCGAATTCTCTGCATATCGAATGTTACCATTATCACCTTGGACCCTTCTACGCTGGCGGTCACCAATTCCTATGATGTCGGAAAAGATTACGAGGCCGCCACGCCCATAATCGGACGCGACGACAGCTCCAATGAGTTCAATTTGAGTGTTCGAACAGATGGACGTGGGAAATTCAAGGGTATCAAGTTCTCGTCGAGGTACCGGGCGAGTATATTGACGGAGTTGCATATAATTAGGTGGAATAGGTTGGCCGCCGTTGCTGAGTTCCCGGTTCTTCATCTGCGGCGAAGGAACTCAGAGTGGGTCCCCTTCGTAAGTGATTTCGACCAATGTCCTGTTACTGTTTGTGCATAGTGATAGGTCATTGTAATGAATTGATTGATTGAGAAAGATAATCTTCTTGACTGGGTGCTCTATTACACTATTTTAATTAGTGTCTTGAAACTTATTATTGTTGATTTTTATTTTTTGTTATTTTCTGGAATTTTTTGGTTTTCCTCCCATTCACACCATTATACGTTTTAATTGGGGCTGGTTAGAATGCATTGGTTTAGGCTGTTAGCTTGAGCATTATTGTAATTCAGGCTCATGAAGTTACTGTATGCATCCTTTGAGTAAGCTAGCTCAAATGGTTTTGTGGGTGAGTGCATATGAGTGGCACGGGGTTCAAGTTTTTTGTATCTTATCAGGAAAAAAAAATAAGTTGCTGTATGCATGCATTGATTCCTCGTATTTTATACGACCTGGGAATTAAGCCAAGGTTGCTTCTAAACTATACTAATTGTACTTACTAATATTTTTGGGTGTTTACCTTTCCTCCATATTGCTGCGTTACCTGTTCTAGAATTCTATGTCACTAGCTGGAGCGTTAGGCTTATATGTCCATTGGATGACTGAATTTATTCAATCTAATATCTGTCATTTGTGCAGAAAATGAAAGTTACTCATGTTGGGGTCGAACTTGTTGACTTAAAAACTGGAGACCTTCGCTGGTGCTTGGATTTCAGAGACATGGATTCTCCTGCCATCACTGTTCTTTCCGATGCATATGGAAATAGAAATAGTGAGCATGGTGGTTTTGTTCTTTGCCCTTTATATGGAAGAAAATCTAAAGCCTTCAAAGCAGCTTCTGGGACCACAAATTCTGCTATTATTGCAAGTCTGGTATGGCTGATACACCTGCTTTTTATTTGGTATTTTAGTTATGTTATTATTGCTAAGTTTGCTATGGCCAATATATTTAAATGTTTAAGTCAACGTGTGAAAATGATTTTTAATCTTGAGTTGGCATTTGCAATAAGGTAACTTTTTATTTCACATGATTACTGTTGGCAGAACATTTTCTCAGCTGGTTGTTTGAGTAGGCTTATTGGACTAATACTGACATAGAACATGTTTTATGCAGACAAAAACAGCAAAATCCATGGTTGGTCTGTCAATATCTGTGGACACTACTCAATCTTTAACAGCAGCGGAGTATATAAAGCGAAGGGGTAATTTTTTTTGGATTTTTTTGCTCTGTTTATCTACATTCTTCTTCCTTTGTATTCCACTAATATATGCCTTTTTGCTTAATGGTGAATGCAGCTAAGGAGGCAGTTGGAGCAGAAGAAACCCCATATGGGGGCTGGTCTGTGACAAGGTTGAGGTCTGCTGCTCATGGTACTTTAAATGTTTCTGGATTGAGCTTAGGTGTTGGCCCAAAAGGTGGTCTTGGTGAGCATGGTGATGCTGTATCACGTCAACTTATTCTTACAAAACTTTCGCTTGTCGAAAGGCGTCCAGAGAACTATGAAGTAAGCTGAGGACTTTATTTAAGCTTATATTATATGCTTTTAGGTTTGAACACACTTTTTTTCTTTCTTAAAGCATTTAGCATAGCTTGGGTCTATTTAAGGTGGACTTTTATGGTTAAGTTTTAGATTCATAGATTTGAAGTAGAAAATGAGCATCGTTCACAAGTTAAAAATGGTGGATAAGTTTTTTGTATTGAAATGTTTTTATGGCTGTGGTTATCATACAATAACCACTGAGAATTATTAGTGTCTACTCTTGTCACACAAGTTTCCTACTAGTGTATGCACGGTACATTATTGATTGTATACATAATTGTTTGTGTGTGTAGAGATGTATATATGCTGCTTACCGAAGGTCAAACATACGTAATAGATGTATGATCTGGAAATTTTTCTTGTTCATTACCAATTTTCTCGTTAACATCAGTTGGTCCTCTGTCGTCTTTTAATTTTATGTTTGCCAAATAATTTATATATATATATATATATATTCATATATATTTTAAGCACAAACTGTGTGATTTATAAATTTTTTTCGCCTATGACTATTTTGACTGAATAAAATAACATATTTTCCTTTTTTGTGGTGGCTATCAACTTATGAGGGGGGAATGCAAATGGTTCAATAGATTTATCAACATATAATGTTATTGAAAATGATGTTGTGTATACTTGTCTAGTTATATCAAATGTTGAAAATTGTCACTAGATGTGTGCAGGCTGTTATAGTTCGACCTTTATCTACAGTAAGTTCCCTTGTCCGATTTGCTGAGGAGCCCCAAATGTTTGCTATTGAGTTCAGTGATGGATGCCCCATCCATGTAAGCATTTATTAATTTTATTTTGCAACTGCTGATTTTTGGGGTGTAAAGTTTCTGATATCCATGACATTTATTTATAGGTTTATGCAAGCACGTCACGTGATAGCTTGCTTGCAGCAGTTTTGGATGTGTTGCAAACAGAAGTAGGTAGATGTGTTCTCTCTTGGATATTGATGGGTTTTACCTTCAAAATTAATGTTGCTTAGAATTCTAAATACCTGGCATGGATATTTTCTTTAATAACTTTCCTATTATTTTAGTGGTATGGTTGACCTTGGTGAATTTGTGCAGGGGCAATGTGCAGTGCCAGTTTTACCAAGATTGACAATGCCTGGTCATCGTGTTGATCCACCTTGTGGTAGAGTTTTTTTACAATTTGGAAAGCAGAGCCTTGGTGCTGACATGGAGGGTGCAAACATGCATTTGAAATACCTAGCAGCAGCTGCAAAAGATGCAGTTTCTGAAAGTGGTTCTATTCCTGGATCAAGAGCTAAACTATGGCGAAGAATTAGGGAGTTTAATGCATGTGTGCCATATACGGGTGTTCCTCCAAATATTGAAGTTCCTGAGGTGACATTGATGGCCTTGATAACGATGCTCCCGTCTACACCAAATCTTCCTCCTGAATCCCCTCCATTGCCTCCGCCTTCACCTAAAGCTGCTGCAACAGTCATGGGCTTCATTGCATGTTTACGTAGATTACTAGCTTCAAAGAGTGCAGCTTCACATGTAATGTCTTTTCCTGCTGCTGTTGGAAGAATAATGGGTTTACTTCGAAATGGTTCCGAGGGTGTAGCTGCTGAAGCTGCTGGGCTTGTTGCAGTACTTATTGGTGGTGGTCCAGGGGATACAATTACAAATTTGCTAACGGACTCAAAAGGGGAGCAACATGCCACAATCATGCACACAAAGTCAGTGTTATTTGCTCAGCAAGGCTATGTTATCATTCTTGTGAACAGATTAAAGCCAATGTCTGTATCTCCTTTACTATCAATGGCAATTGTTGAAGTTCTCGAGGCAATGATATGTGACCCTCATGGTGAAACTACTCAATACCCGGTGTTTGTTGAATTGCTACGCCAAGTAGCTGGTTTAAAGCGTCGCTTGTTTGCACTGTTTGGACATCCGGCTGAAAGTGTCAGAGAAACTGTAGCTGTGGTTATGCGTACAATTGCAGAAGAAGATGCAATTGCGGCAGAGTCGATGCGTGATGCTGCATTGCGTGATGGCGCTTTGCTACGACATTTATTGCATGCATTCTTTCTCCCTGCTGGTGAGCGGCGTGAGGTTAGCCGACAGCTTGTCGCTCTTTGGGCAGATTCCTATGAACCTGCTTTGGAACTATTGTCTAGAGTGCTTCCTCCTGGGCTTGTTGCTTACCTGCATACGCGTTCTGATGGAATCCCATCAGAAGAAGGTTCTCAGGATGGATCTTTGACGAGTAGAAGACAGAGGCGTCTACTCCAACAAAGGAAAGGTCGTGTAGGTAGAGGAATAACATCTCAAGAGCATTCATTATCTTCTGCGAACAATTATGAAGTTGGTGACCCAGCAAAGCAGACGAGCACTTCTGCTTTTAAAGGTTCAGATTACTATCAAAAATCGGCTACAGATCCTAGTTTTGGTCAGTCGTCAACCATCCAACCTTCTGTTGCTCAAACTAGTGAAAATCCAAGTGGTGAAATGCCCTCTACAGGGGTTTTACAAAATGAACATTCAGCTGGTGTTCCGTCTATGAATACACATGATACTTCTGAAGTAAATGGTTCAGTTTCAACTGATTCTGATGCCAATATTGTCGGTTTTCAGAATACAGGCCTCCCAGCTCCTGCTCAGGTTGTTGTAGAGAATACTCCAGTGGGTTCTGGCAGGCTACTGTGTAATTGGCCTGAATTTTGGAGAGCTTTTAGCCTTGACCATAATCGTGCAGATTTGATCTGGAATGAGCGTACGCGGCAAGAATTGAGGGAGGCTCTACAGGCTGAGGTTCATAAATTAGATGTTGAGAAGGAACGCACAGAAGATATTGTTCCTCGAGGTGCTACATTAGAGAATAATCCTGGGCAAGAAAGTGTGGCCCAAATATCTTGGAACTACCCTGAATTTTCTGTTAGCTATCCTAGTTTGTCCAAAGAGGTTTGTGTTGGCCAATATTATCTGCGTTTGCTACTTGAGAGTGGCAGTGGTGGCAGGGCTCAGGATTTTCCTTTACGAGATCCAGTTGTTTTCTTTAGAGCACTCTATCATAGATTTTTATGTGATGCGGATATAGGACTTACAGTTGATGGTGCTGTTCCTGATGAACTGGGTGCATCTGATGATTGGTGTGATATGGGAAGATTAGATGGCTTTGGAGGAGGAGGGGGGTCCTCTGTTAGAGAACTTTGTGCAAGGGCAATGGCAATTGTATATGAACAACACTACAAATTAATTGGTCCTTTTGAGGGCTCTGCTCATATTACAGTTCTACTGGATCGGACAGATGATAGAGCTTTGAGGCACCGCCTTCTTCTTCTCTTGAAGGTAAACCTAGGTTCTTTTTTTTTTATTCTTCTCTTCGAATCAGAATTGCTCTAGATGAAGCATGCTGGTTTTTGTTTTGCAAAAACTTCAAGAGTACTTTTATTGACTTCTGCATATTGAATATTAGCTAGCTACAACATCTGAGATTGTACTTATTCTATTTAGATTAGATCTAGCCATTTTTCTCAATTTATTCGTTTTTCTATGTTTGATGGCTTGTTCCATTATTGCTGTATTAACAACAGTGCAGTCATTGCAAAATTTTTGTGTAATTGAACTTGAATGAGATTTGAACACTTGGTGTCCAATAAAACTTAGTTTGGGAACTGTTTTAGAGAATGGCCAATTTCCATACATGGTTTTTTGAATCTTTATTGCAAAGTTTATATATAATCCAGGGTCAGTCAAAATCACATCTACAGACTTAGCAGGTATTTGCAGAATCTAAATTTGTATATGCTGTTTACTCATTGATGATAATTAATCTTCGTATTACTGCTAGTGCAGGCTTTAATGAAGGTTTTATCAAATGTCGAGGTTTGTGTTCTGGTTGGAGGGTGCGTATTAGCTGTTGATCTGCTGACAGTGGCTCATGAAGCTTCAGAAAGGACTGCTATTCCTTTGCAATCAAATCTGATTGCTGCTACTGCATTCATGGAACCACTAAAGGAATGGAAGTTTGTTGACAAGGATGGAGCAGAAGTTGGACCTGTAGAGAAGGATGCAATAAGAAGATTTTGGTCGAAGAGGGACATTGATTGGACAACACGATGCTGGGCTTCAGGGATGGTAGACTGGAAGAGATTGAGGGATATTCGTGAACTACGCTGGGCATTAGCTGCTCGAGTTCCTGTTCTCACTCCAACTCAGGTATCGTCATTTGAAACTTGGGAAATAATGCTCACGCCCTCAAACTTGTTGCTGTTATCTATTGTAAAATTTCTTAGATACATGTTTTGGACTGCAGTTTTTTTTTTTTTAATGATTGTTAGTTCATTCAATTTATAAGCCTGGTGGGTCATAAGTTAATGATTTGTTGTTCAGGTGGTACTTTTAGATAAGTAATTTTGAACTGCTTGTTTTCCCCCATAGAATATGTACTTATATATATTGTTTACCTTTGAAACAAAAAAAAAATAGTATATATGCTTTTTGTATGTGCGTACAATTATGTCTGATTATTTGTTGTGCTGCAATCCCAAAGAGCAGTTGGTTTTAGAGCCTCTTTGTATAATGTTGGTTTTTAATTCTCACCTCTTAATTTAAATACCTCGATGAGCTGTATGTGCCTGCACTTTTCAATGTTGATCCACAGATCCACAGAACCACAACCATTCTTTACACTTATTATTATTTTATTTTTTTGCTAGTTATACTTTTTGATGATGTATATAACATATTGATTTTAAATTCAGGTGGGGGAGTCAGCATTGTCGATATTACATAGCATGGTATCTGCTCATTCGGATTTAGATGATGCAGGAGAGATAGTTACCCCAACTCCTAGAGTAAAACGAATGTTGTCAAGTCCACGTTGCCTTCCACATATTGCACAGGTGACTTATATAGTAGAATTCATGCTCAAATATTATTCAGTTTTATTTATCTGATACTATATCCAAGTTCAGAAGTGTCAAAAGGAATACATGGTATTAAATGTGTGGGAATGTTGTGTTCTTTCCTTTATAGTGAAGACATGATATGTGATAGACCTTACTTTCTTAACCTTGATGTCAAAATAATTTCAGGCTATGCTTTCTGGTGAACCAAGCATTGTGGAAGGTGCTGCTTCTTTGTTGAAGGCTGTTGTTACTAGAAATCCCAAGGCAATGATTCGCCTCTACAGCACAGGTGCATTTTACTTTGCCTTGGCCTATCCTGGATCTAATCTCCTTTCAATTGCCCAACTCTTCTCTGTAACTCATGTCCATCAAGCATTTCACGGTGGTGAGGAAGCTGCAGTGTCATCTTCATTGCCGCTGGCAAAGCGTAGTGTTTTGGGGGGCCTTCTTCCTGCATCCTTGTTGTATGTATTGGAGCGAAGTGGTCCAGCTGCATTTGCTGCTGCTATGATTTCTGATTCTGATACTCCAGAGATTATATGGACTTACAAAATGCGAGCAGAAAATCTGATTCGTCAGGTACTTAAGCAGTTTTGATGCTGCTAATACTCAAGCCCTTTAAGTCTTCATTTTTTTTGCATTTAAGCCTAAACTAAAGCTCTACAAATTAATTTTCATTGGAATTATACTTATGAATTTCTTTTCTTTCTCACAGGTCTTGCAGCATCTTGGTGATTTTCCCCAGAAATTGTCACAGCACTGCCATACTCTGTACGAATATGCTCCAATGCCACCGGTAACTTACCCAGAGCTACGAGATGAAATGTGGTGTCACCGATATTACCTGCGGAACTTATGTGATGAGATTCGATTTCCCAACTGGCCTATTGTTGAGCATGTGGAGTTTTTGCAATCATTACTGGTAATGTGGCGAGAAGAGTTGACAAGAAGGCCTATGGATCTCTCTGAAGAAGAAGCATGCAGAATCTTAGAAATATCCTTAGAAGATGTATCTAATAGTGATGGCAATAAGAAGCACTCTTTAGAGATTGGCGATGAGTTGTCTATATCAAAGCAGATTGAAAACATTGATGAAGAGAAACTTAAGCGACAATATAGAAAACTTGCTATGAAGTATCATCCTGACAAAAACCCCGAAGGAAGGGAAAAGTTTCTTGCTGTACAGAAAGCTTATGAGCGTCTGCAGGTAAACAATGGTCTGATGGGAAGGTGTATGTATTTTTATATATATTTGTGTGTCAGTGTGTGTGCGTGTGATTACAAAATGCAGAACTTTGGCGAAGTGGTATGTGTACACTTATTTTATGACTCAGGGCATTGGTCCCCACGTGAAAAACAGTCCCAGAAATAGTAAAGATTAACTATGAGCTGCAAAAATTGACTTCCATATGTGTCGTATATCTGTTGTCAAGTTATGGTTTCATATTATTTTAAGTTGGCTAACAAATTAAATATGGTTGTTATAGGCCACTATGCAAGGCTTGCAAGGTCCTCAGCCTTGGCGGTTATTGCTATTGTTGAAAGGGCAGTGTATCCTGTACAGAAGATATGGAAGTGTACTTGAGCCTTTTAAATATGCTGGTTATCCAATGTTGCTCAATGCAGTTACTGTAGATAAAGATGACAGCAATTTCCTTGCCTCAGATAGAGCGCCTCTCCTTGTGGCAGCATCAGAGCTTATTTGGCTGACGTAAAATCCTCATATCTGCTTTTTTACTTGTTCATGTTTAATTTGTTCTGTGTTAGTTTAGCCTGATGCAATGAACTCTATTTTTATGTGATTTTTACATTTTTTAGGTGTGCATCTTCTTTGTTAAATGGTGAAGAACTTGTGAGAGATGGTGGAATTCAACTTATTGCGACTCTTCTTTCCCGTTGCATGTGTGTAGTTCAGCCAACTACTCCTGCAAGTGAACCATCAGCCATTATTGTTACTAATGTGATGAGGACGTTTTCTGTGTTGAGTAAGTTTGAGAGTGCCAGGGCTGATATGCTTGAATATTCTGGACTGGTTGATGACATCGTGCACTGTACTGAACTTGAGCTTGTACCTGCGGCAGTTGATGCTGCACTCCAGACTATAGCCCATGTTTCTGTGTCTCCTGAATTGCAGGATGCCTTAATAAAGTCTGGCGTGTTATGGTAAATGGCTTATTTTCTTAATTTTTTACATTACTACATGGTTTCTCCAATATTAGCTCCAGTGGATGGCTGTAGTTTAGACTAGGTTTCTCATTGTCATTTAATTATTTGTCGAGAATTCTTTAATTAGCTACTTTTGTATCCACAACTCATTCAAGCATCTGCATTGTTGAATTGACTTCTCATTTAACTTCAAACTTGGTTTCTTTAGGTACCTTTTACCTTTGCTGCTTCAATATGACTCGACAGCAGATGAATCAGATACAATAGAGTCACATGGCGTCGGTGCTAGTGTACAAATTGCAAAAAATCTGCATGCTGTACGTGCATCCCAGGCCTTATCACGACTGAGTGGTTTGTCTGCTGACGAGAATTTAACACCATATAATCAGGCTGTAGTTGATGCCCTAAGAGCTATGCTCACCCCTAAACTTGCCAGCATGTTGAAAGATCGAGTACACAAAGATCTTTTGTCCAGATTAAATTCCAACCTGGAGTCTCCTGAGGTAAAACTCTGCCCCTCCCTCAAGAAAAATGTTTCTATGTTGGTTGTGGGTAAACTGTATAGATGCTTTTGCTTTTTGCTTTTTTTTAGAAACAGTTTGTATTGGATAGAGGAGGGAAAAAAAATCTAGCCTTACAACAGATGATAAGATATCATCTTCTGCAATGGAAAAAGGTAAGGAGGGAAAAAAAAATCTAGCCTTACAACAGATGATAAGATATCATCTTCTGCAATGGAAAAAGGTAAGGGATCAATTTAGATAACAACCAAAGGTGGCATTGAAGCCGAGGCATGGGGGGATTGTTGGAGCTGGCTGAGAAAGTCTTGAACTTTTGAAATGCGTGAAACTTTGGATAAAAGGAAATTTTAATGGCTTTGTTCCAGCTGTGGTGGAATTGAAGAGAAGCTTTAACAACATTCTTCTAGGTGTTTCTATATTGGCAATAACTGTACTAATCAAGAAGCTTCACAGCAAGGGTTCTCCATCTCCAACATGCTTTTGAATGTTCTTGAATAATAGAGCATTCATCCCCCTGCTTTGAGGACAAAATTCTAGACGAACTTGATTTACAAAATTCTTGAATACTAGGTGCTAGGAGCTTCTATTAATGAAGTTTGATTTACATGTTAGATTTATGGTTGATTAATGATGTGCATAGAATGATATAGCATGTACTTCATTATTAATTTAATCATTTATGTATGTTTTTTCAAAACAATTTGGCTGATGTAAACATTGATTGAAGTTTTCAATTTTTAATGTGCTTTCAGATTATCTGGAACTCTTCAACCAGGGCAGAACTATTAAAATTTGTGGATCAGCAGCGGGCAACTCAGGGTCCTGATGGTTCATATGATCTGAAAGATTCACATGTTTTCGTGTACAAGGCACTATCGAAAGAACTTTATGTTGGCAATGTTTACTTAAGAGTCTACAATGATCAGCCAGATTTTGAGATCAGTGAACCGGAGATATTCTGTGTTGCCCTGGTTGATTTTATCTCATATCTATTGAGCAATCAGTGTGCTACAGATTCTGATATTCAGGACAGTCCAGATCTCGTGGGCTCATCCCTTGAGACATCAGAACATTCCAATAATATTGCTGGTGGATCAGGTAATGACCAACAACCTGATAATTTGGCACCTGTACCTGTTGGAGAATTGGCAGAAAAAAAGGAGTTTGAACTGGTTAAGAACCTGAAATTTGCACTGACCTCTCTTCAGGTATGTTGCTTACTTGTATAATTAATCCGTTCGATGTACCATTTAATTTGTTATTAATTCTTTTGTCTTTTTCATTTGTAGAACCTACTCACAAGCAATCCAAATTTGGCATCAATATTTTCTACGAAAGACAAGCTATTACCTCTTTTTGAATGCTTTTCTGTGACGGCAACTGAAAGTAACATTCCTCAGCTTTGTCTGAGTGTGTTGTCACTCTTGACAAAGCATGCATCCTGCTTGGAGGCCATGGTGGCAGATGGATCTAGTCTTCTTCTATTGTTACAAATGCTACACTCTTCACCAAGTTGTCGTGAAGGTGCTCTTCATGTTCTTTATGCATTAGCAAGCACTGCTGAACTTGCTTGGGCAGCGGCCAAGCATGGTGGAGTAGTCTACATTCTTGAACTTCTATTGCCTTTGCAAGGTAAGAATTTTCGTTTTCATTACTTTCGATGAAGTGTTTTTTTTTTAAAAGAATGGTTCTTCTGATGCTGTACTTGTGCAGAAGAAATTCCCTTGCAGCAAAGAGCTGCTGCAGCTTCTTTGTTAGGGAAGCTTGTAGGACAGCCAATGCATGGGCCTAGGGTTGCTATAACACTAGCAAGGTTTCTTCCTGATGGTTTGGTGTCAATTATTCGGGATGGTCCTGGTGAGGCAGTGGTAGCTTCCCTTGAGCAGACTACAGAAACACCAGAACTTGTATGGACACCAGCAATGGCTGCTTCTTTATCTGCACAAATTTCAACTATGGCATCAGATTTATACCGGGAACAGATGAAAGGCCGTGTCATTGATTGGGATGTGCCTGAGCAGGCATCTGGGCAACAAGAAATGAGAGATGAACCACAGGTAATGACTATTGATTTTATTTTTAAGCTTTTAAGGTGTCTTCTCTGTTCATTTATTCTGATTTCCAAGTTCATGCAGGTTGGTGGAATCTATGTTAGGCTATTCTTGAAAGATCCTAAATTTCCTCTCAGAAATCCAAAGAGATTCTTGGAAGGACTATTGGATCAATATTTATCTTCCATTGCTGCCAGCCATTATAACACACAAGCTGTTGATCCAGAACTTCCATTGCTTTTATCTGCTGCTTTGGTTTCATTATTGCGAGTGCATCCTGCACTGGCGGATCACGTTGGATATCTTGGATATGTGCCCAAGCTTGTGGCAGCTGTGGCTTATGAGGGGAGACGGGAAACAATGTCATCAGGTGAGGCAAACAATGGCAATTTTGCAGACAAAACAGATGAACCTGAAGATGGATCAACACAACCTGTACAAACACCACAAGAACGTGTACGCCTTAGTTGTTTACGTGTCTTACATCAACTTGCAGCTAGCACCACATGTGCTGAAGCTATGGCTGCAACTAGTGTAGGAACACCTCAGGTATGTTGCTTGTATTATCTTCTAAGTTGGTGTCTGTTGGATTTGATTAGCACTGCTTTACATATTATATTATAGGTATTATACCGCTTTACTCTTACGTGGTTTGCTTCAAAATCGAAATTCCGTCCCTGTATTTGAGTTAATACTAAAACATCTGTGTCCTACAGATCATTATAAAGTTATCCCTTAAAGCTCGATTTTGACCAAAATACCTTCTAACTATTTAAATTAGAACCAAGACTCCTCCCTAATTTTTTAAATTACTTTTGACCAAAATCAAGAGTTAAGGAATAATTTTATGCCGATTTATAAAACACTTGGTAATACTAAAAACACAAGTGTAATCAAGTAAAATTAAGCAAACCACGTAGGAGTAAACTAGATATTTTCCTTATTTTGTATTATGGATGTTTACAAGTGTACATTATATATGTAAGGTGCTCAAAATTTCATTTTTTTAGGTCTAATTTAATTAGGATATTCATGAAATGGTGGCATTGTTAAGTATCTGATGATGCAAAATTTTATATTATTTTGGTCGACTTTTTTTATTCTTCTAATTGTTATTTATTTAAATATTATTATAAATGCACCTTAGGTTAACAATTCAGCATATCAGGGTAGCATTAGACCGCACTGATTATTAAATGGAACTTCTTTTCTGCGTAAATAATATGTGATAATAAATTGTTGATTCTGATTATAGGAAACAAAGAAAATAGACTTTAGACTGAGAATTCATTGTAGATATTAATATGTATGCTGTTATTTAATATCCTAATCCTCTTATTTTCCTTATTTGATTCAGGTTGTGCCTCTTCTCATGAAAGCCATAGGATGGCATGGTGGAAGCATACTTGCTCTTGAGACTCTTAAACGTGTAGTGGTTGCTGGAAATCGAGCTAGGGATGCACTTGTTGCACAGGGACTAAAGTGAGTAACATTTATTATGTTATGTGTTCATGCGCCTACACTAGTGCACTCGGCTTAGAAGAGAGAGAGAGAGAGAGAGAGAGAGAGAGAGATCCAACACCCTAAAGAGGAAAATGCTGATTTAAAAAAAAAATCATTCTATTTATAATTTGAAACAGTAATGTTCTATGCATAATAATTATATGTGGGTATCAATGTAGGGTTGGTCTTGTGGAAGTACTTCTTGGCCTTCTCGATTGGAGGGCTGGAGGTAGGAATGGTCTCTGCTCTCAGATGAAGTGGAATGAATCTGAGGCATCCATTGGCAGAGTGCTGGCTATTGAGGTTAGACTTAAAATAGCACTTAGAAGTGTTACCTTGCTTTCTTTATATGGTGTTGCGGCAATGCTTGTTATGAGAATTTTCAGTTTTTCTGCATAATTACTTACCATAAACTGAATTCAGGTATTGCATGCATTCGCAACGGAGGGAGCCCATTGTACTAAAGTGCGTGATATATTAAATGCCTCTGATGTAAGTCCTAAAACTAGCCTACTTCTTTCTGCCTATTTTCATATTTTGTTGCAAGAGTGCTACTACTTTTTGATACCTTCAATAACAGTTCTTTTCATTAAAAATATTTTCTACTCGAAGAAATAAAAGTTATTTAATAATCATATAATTTTTTTCTATTTTAGGCTGTACTGCTACTAAAATTTGGAGAATAATTTTCTTTTATTTATTTCCTGTTATTGACCTAAAAAGATGACTTCTTTCTACATGGAAATCTTTCACAATTCCCATATCAAACACATTCCTTAATCTAGTGGGACTTTTCTTTCATGTATATCTATATATATATATATATATTTTTCATTTTGCAACACATCATAATAGTTACTTTTTCATTTGAAAGGTTTGGAGTGCTTATAAAGACCAGAAACACGATCTCTTCCTCCCTTCAAGTGCTCAGTCTGCCGCAGCTGGTGTAGCTGGGCTAATTGAGAACTCATCATCAAGACTCACTTATGCCCTTCCAGCTCCACCATCACAAGCACAGCCTACTTCATCGAAACCTCCTGCTTCGTCAACATCTGACTCCAATGGAAAACAAGATCAGCTTTCATAGTGCATGGAATGTAGATAGGAGTCATTACTGAAGCTGCATACTAATCTGTATAGAACAATGTACAGTTTTATCCCAATTTTTTTTTTTTTTGCCGGTCTGCTCATAAAGAGTAGATTATTACAAGGGAAAACAAAAAAACATGGAAGAGAGTCATTCGTTTTACATGTAAAGATGACTTTCGCATTGTAAATTGAGTCAGCTCTTGCCAATTTGCGTTGTGTAAGCGAGGTGATTTTGTGTGACGATTTCTGTAAGGCATGTGCCATGTAGTAGCCAGCCAAACCAGCACAAAGATTAGGGAGCATGATTGATTACAAGC
The DNA here is from genome assembly GCF_963169125.1 of Humulus lupulus. Lineage (NCBI taxonomy): Eukaryota > Viridiplantae > Streptophyta > Magnoliopsida > Rosales > Cannabaceae > Humulus > Humulus lupulus. The sequence goes on along the minus strand of NC_084800.1, from coordinate 43,395,432 downwards.
TGTTATTTCAATTGAATGAAGTGTTTCATTTATTTTTTCTTTTTCCTCTTGGTCTTGGATCATTCATACACAACCGTTTAAATGTTAGCAGTCAAATTAACCATTAGTATGCTGTCAAATTTATACAGGCTATCACACTAGAGGTTCTTGCCACAGAGCTAATGCCTCTGGCAAAAAAAAAAATCTTAGGTTGGGATGTCATCGGGAGTCGTAAAATTAAGAGCATTGAATTCCTGTCGTTTTTGGGGAACATGAAGTCCCATTTCTCAATGTATTTTCGATCCTGTCATTAATGTTGTCTCAATTGAATCAGAACGACAAGAGCGGGATCCTTATAAATAAATACCCAATTTAACTAACTCTTGTACAAACCCAGAAACAAAGGAAGAAGCAAGCAAGCAAAGAGAGAGTGAGAGTCCCCCCAAGTGCCTAATAGAGTAATCCACCAAAATCACCGAAGAGGAAAAGACCAAGAAAAATTGCCTGGTATCTTGACTTGCATTCCCTTCGTCAGCGGCACGGCTAAAAGCCAACGCCAGAGTGTTGCCAAGACACCAGGAAAGTAAAAGAAATGAAGCCTAAGTTGATGATGAAATAGAATGGAATGAAAATTAGTCATTTCATTCCTTTATTTGGTTGTATTTTACAGTATTTGAATGTTATTCTAATATAATGATTTTTTCCGAATTTTGTTGGAATGGCTATTCCATTTGAAAATAGGTGAAAAGACGATTCCAGCTCGAGCTTATTAAGTTTAAATATTCATATTAAGTTTTATTTCATCAATATCTATTCATTTTCCCATTTACATTCTCATTCCAACTCAAGTTTAAATATTCATATTAAGTTTTATTCAATCAATTCCTATTCATTTTCCCGTTAAATCGAGCCTAAATATTTATATTAAGTTTTATTCCATCAGTTCCTATTCATTTTCCCATTTACATTCTCATTCCTCCATCTGCATTCAACATTGATGCCAAAATCTGAGTGCCCCAGTAATCTTTCATTTTAATACTGCTACCCGTTTCACTTTAAGGGAATTAGTATGCTAGAAAGAAAATCTACCCAAAAAGAAGTTCCATGCATAATTCTCCCTAGTGTTTCAATATCTGTTAACACAAAATTGAAGAAAGTATTGAAATGAAAGCTTTTGTTTTTTGTTTTTATTACCACACGTGAGAAGATACGAATTTCATCTAGACTTGTTTTTGAGAGCCATATACTATCTGGGAGAAACTTTGTAGTTTGAACTATTGTTGTTTGTTTATGACATGTACTGTATTTCAGAAATATTAAATCTCCCACCAAATTCTCCGGATGCTAAGATCTTTAAAGGTGGAGAATCAGATTCCCCCACATCCTCAACCAGTGGGTCCCCAAAAACATCAGTTTCTACCTCAGCTGGATCAACATCTTCTTCTTCTACTTCATTTGGGTCAGAGTCAAAGTCAACCCCAAGTAGCAACAATGGAGCAAAATCCAAGCTAACTATGACCAAAACTTTTTATGTGGTGGTTATGGTATCGGCAGCGTGGATTTCCATTTGATGATGGTTTCTAAGAAAGACTGGTGATCTGGTTTGTACCAAATTATTACTCTTTAGGATTCCATTCAAACCAATAATAGACGGGAGAGATTTGTCTTTAATTTGCTATCTTCTCAAAGTTAAGTCAGTCTTATATGAAAGCTAATAAAAATAATATAAACATGTGCAATATTTATTAACACTTTACTGAGTGTTGCTGTTGCGTAATATCTCAACTGACTAAACGAGAGATTTAACACTGAAGCAATAAAACATAAAGTAACAAGGAACACAAGGAATTACACAGGTTCAGCTCAATAAATTAATCCTACATAATCCAGATTGAGCATTGCCACAATCTCCATTAATGAATTCAAACATATTACAATCACCATAATTGAGAATCTTTCATCTACTTCTCACAAAGAGAAATGATCACACTTGATTTCACTCACTTTCCCAAACTCTAACTACACCCAAGCCCTCAATTTTTAACTCGTAGAATTGAAGAGCTTGTTACAAATGTGAATTGGGTTGGCTGTATATTTACAGAGGTTAATTTCTTATGAATCTGTTATCGCGTGTTGTGGCAAACAAAAAGTATGTTGAAACTCCGAAGAATTAGTTTCTACACTGAGAACTTGGAATCTTTATAATAATTGTAAGGAACTTCTTAATAAAATCATTATTTACAACGTTATTTATCTCAACTGAGCAGAATTTTTTTTTTTGGTACAAATACTATTAGCTAGTTAACAATGCATCTACATAAAGAAAAAAAAAGTCCTCAATTTTTTTTTAAAAAGATAACCAACAATTAAAATTAGACACAGACGAGGCAACATACTTGAGAGCAATAACTTAAAGAGTAACTGTAATTTTAGGGGATGCATGCATTAGCAACAAAAAATTTAGACGAACTTTTTCAAGATTTCTTTTAACTCATTCACAAAAGCAATAATATCCTCTAATTTAAATAAGCGAGCTTCACACCAAAAAAGACAAACTAATGCCTGTTTGATGAAAGAAAAAAGTAAATTTTCAATAATTTTATATAATTGGCTTATTTTGTGATACATCACAGATCATACCTTTGATATTACTTTGTAACGTAATTATACTCATGACCCTTTTAAGGTAAGCTGTTAACTTTCCTAAATTGTTTCTCAAAACAAAATCAATGACAGGAACAAATTTGATATTAGCTTTAAACTTGAGTTCCTGTTATGTTCGACCTTATTCACTTCTCAATATGTTTAACTAAAAGTAAACTCAAGGACTGAGGTCGAATATAGTTGCAAATTTTTTTTGCATTTAAAAACCCATATAAAACATAAACCTCTTCTGTACACAATGACAATATTAAAGAACAACTTTTCAAAGTCAACATGTTCTATGTAATTTTCTTTTTGAAAATTCAACTTTCCATTATTCTAAGAAACTTCATGAAATTTTGTAAAATCTAAAAAATAAAGTGTAGTGCCCAAGAATGGAATGAGTATTTTACAAGTTAAAAATTGTAATACATGCACCTAATTTCAAGAGTTATACGTGATTAAAATATAGTTACATTTTAGTTGGTGCAAAAAAAAAAATGCTAAAATGCATTTTTTTAATATATTATCTTAATATTTGACTCAAGAATCCTATATCTAATTGCTGAATTTTTCAAATCAAATATATATAACAGACTAGTAAAATTCATTTCATATTATTTTAAAAATATATTAGGGTTTTGGAGTAAAATAGAGTTATTTAGTTTATTAATTTAAATTTGTTCTCAAATAATTTTAGTTTAATTCAGATAATTTTAATTAGTTTTATTTAGTTTTGAATAAATGTTAATTTTCATATTTTTTTAGATTAATTTTTATAATTTTTGGATTATTTTTAATTAGTTTCGCATTAAATAATTAATTTACCTTAATTATGTGTAGTTTTGATGAAAGTTAAATTGATTTAAAATGTAACTTTTATTGCAAGAGTTTCTAGATTGCTACATCAATATTTCAAAATTTCGAGCAAAGTATGTATTGAAAGACCAATGTAGAAAATAATGCTAGCTGGTTGTTTAATGAATTTTTCTTGATTTAATTTATGAATTTTGGAAAAAAAAAAAACAATGCTAACTAGGATATCGTGGTCCCAAAAGATAAAAGAGGAGGTAAAATGTGGAAGAGAGAAAAGAGGAAGTTTCCTTTTTATTTTTAGAGGAAAAAGATGGAGAGAGACCCAAGAGATGAGGAAAAATAAAAGAAGGAAGAAAATGAAGCAAAATTGCAAGGAAAAGGAAGGAGCACAAAGAAGGACAAGAAGAGAAGAAGACTTGAGATACTAATTTGGCTTGCTTTTCTATACTCTTTTCTCTTAGCATTTTAACTTTTTTTTTGTATTTTTTAGATTGTAGTTATGCATTAATGATTGATGAACTTTGATTTGTGACTTTTGAAGCTTTGTTAAGGATGTTAAATGCAATTTGATGTTTTGTTCTTTATTACTTGTTATTGGTTGATCACCGATTGTGAGTAATTGTATTAATTTTATACTACGGTCTTAGAATTTATAAACACAAGATTTGAATGGTGCAAGATATTACTCTTTTTAAATAGTAACTTGCAATGATATAGACATATATTGTTATAATTTGTATAATTTAATAAAATTGATACTTAAAAATGTATTCTTGAAGTTAAATTTTTATATATTTAGTTCAATTAAAAAATTAAAATCATAATGATTTCAATGGAAGCCTATAATTTTTTTTTTTTTGAATTCTTAGTAAAAGCACAGTTTGCCATAGCATACATGCAACATTGTCACAAGATTGCATATTAAGATTTAAAAAATAAAATACAATATGATATAAACTATATACGATGAGAAGTAACTAGACATATAAGTAATTTATGTGCAGATCTAATGGTGGATAATTATTTGAATTTATTTATTTTTAATTTTTTTTCAAACAACAATTGAAAGTTATTTCAAAATGTAGGTTTTTATATTTGTTTTTGAAAATTGTAATAATAAAAAAAAATTATAAAAACATGCCTATGTACTTTTTCTAACAAATTTACAGTAAAAACAACACATACTACTATGCATGTGCCTAAACTTATACATAGTAATCTAGACTAAAAAAACAAATTCTGAAATAAAGTTTTCCCATCATAAGTTAAGTTATACATTTTTTTATAACAAAAAAATTAAAAATCAACCCAATACAATACCTTTACTTTTATATTAATAAGTTATTTAAACAAAATAATTTAAAGTAATGTTACATCAAAATAGTATCGTAGTCACCTACATTTATTTTTTAGCAAAAAAAGATAATATTAACGTCAAATTCTTTTCATTTTGATAGACATGGCATTGGTACGTAACGTCATGTATTTTTTTTTCTTCTTTCTTTCTAATAATGTGACTTGATCTTTCAATCCCTTAACATGTCAACATTTTAATTTTTTTCTTTCAAAAAGAAAAAAAAAAATTCAATGTTGGGAAAAAAAATTGTAAACTAAAACACTCAAGGTTGTTTTTTTTTCTTTTCAAATTGTGCTTTATCCACTCAAGGAGGGTTTGACTAGTTTTTAGTTTTTGTTTTGGAAAGGTTGATTAATATTTATAAAAAAATATTATTTTAAGAAAAACTTTAAGAATATAAAAATTAATAAATATATTTATAAAATAAAATATTGTGAGAGTTTATAATAAGTAAAAAGAGAAAGTAAGGTGAAAATAAAATAACGAAAAAATAAGGAGAGAAAGTAGAAAAAAATTATTAAAAAAAACCAGAAGAAGATAGAAAGTACAGACAAAGAAAATGGAGAAAAATTAAAAGAAAGTAATGCAAGGGGGTATGATAATAGAGAATTTGATAAGATATAAAAATAAATATTTATATATTTTTGGATCCTGTATTTTTTCCGATTACCTGTTTGGATCATGTATTTTAAAAAATTCATTTTTGAACCTTATATTTTGTAAAATAGTTCAAATAGACCCCTAAACTCAATTTTGATAAAAAAAATTTGAATATAACAACACAATTTTTAAGTAGAATGATTTTATTTTTGTTCTGAATTGTTAGTTTGGTGAATTATTTGTGATTTCAGTTAAGAAAACTTTAACCAAAATTGGGTTTAGGGTTTTATTTGAAATTTTTTATAAAACATAGGGCCCAAAAAGTAATTTATCAAAATATAAGGTCCAAATAAATAATTGGACAAAATACATAGTCCAAAAATATATAAACCATAAAAATAATGATGAAGAAAATAAGGAGAAACAAACAAACTCATATGAGCTAAAATAATTAAAGTAACAATGACTAGAGAGAAAAAATATAAAAGAGAGTGATAAAGAAAAATTACTAAAAAATTATTTTTGAAAAACACATAAAATAAAATTTTCTTGATATGAAATGTTTTTGTTTTCTACACGTTGTTTCAAAAATTATTATTTTCAAAACAATGCCAAACACTCTCAATTATTTTCATACATAACAAAATTTTTAAAAAAAGAACTTTTTTCTAATCAGTGTCAGAGTACAGGTTCTCAATTTTACAATTGAGCTCTTAATTTCTTAATAAAATTAAGTTGCTATAATAAGGATGTTTAAAAAAAACATAAAGGAATTCAGCTAATAAAGGGGCAATTGTACCATATATATAAAGTAGTATATATTATGCTTGCCGTTTGTTTTGAAAATTTATTGTAATAAGCTCACAGTATATAGAGAGAGATATATATTTCATTAAAAAAATTATATATGTATATACAGATATAAATGATTGTGTACTAGCTACTATTACACGATAACTTAAAAAAAAAAAAAAAAGAATATGATTTCAAATAAGATCGACCAAACTCTTCAAGCGGCGTATATATAATTATAATTAATTTGTTGTAATCGATTTATCAACCCATTAGTCGGTTTTAAATATGACAAGAACTCTACGTACAAGTAGAACCAAGTAGTAATCTCATAATTAATATATATAACGTATATATATATATACACATATTACATCATATCAATAATTGGCAACTGCAATTGCATACATATATTTTTTAAGTCGTCATACGAGATACGTTATAATAACTAAGGAGATCATCTCTCTCATGCCATGCACGTGATTAATGATCTTATATCTATATCTTTCCGTGGCTATGCTTAGAATTGCATTTAAAAGGGGTTATTATTAATTTATTATGGTAGTGATCTCCCAACTAACACCAACTGCCTTAGGCTTAATTAGCCATATATCTTGATCAGTATATATATAAATAATATATATTTATATATATATATACAGTAATATATCTTCCCATAATATTATTATACCTATTATTGCATGGTCCAACCCCAACTCATTATACCCGTAATTTGTCGGCACCTAGAAATGTTGTACATACATACACACAACACAACTATATTATAATTTGGTAAATAGTCATATCATCTCAAACTTTTATTCCCATTTAATTGTTGATTTCCTCAAACCCTGGCCAAAATTTAATTGATACAAACTCAGGAGTAGTCATGATACTCATGATCATGTGGACCGAGAGATTAGTGGTATTATAATGAAAGTGAGAGTGAGAAAATTCTTAATTGGTGTTTAATGTTATTAATTCCACACCGGGGGATACTAGCTCACTCATGGGGACACACTAATTAAAGCTTATAGCCACATAACTTTTTCTCATTTTTTTTTAATCTTAAGCCATATAACTTTACAGTGTACATTTTTAAATAAAATAAAATATCTCATATTACTTATACATGCTATATATGTGGTTATTTATAAATAACAAGAATGATTTATGATTCAATTGGATCCTTATTAGATCAATAAAAGCTAATTGAATTAATAAATCAGAATATTATAATAACGTGTTTACATGATTTATTTTTATGTTACTTCAATTCAATTATTATAATCAAAATATATTATTTGCTAGTTCATTAATAAAGTTGAAAAATTAAATAATTTTGGTTCTAATAATTAAGAATGGCAATCTCCTCTAATTGTCATTGTCATTAACCATACCTATTATCTATTTTTAATCTATAATCCAATAAATAAACACATCTTTATTTGGTAGTGTTGGAAGTTGGAAAAAAAAAAGTTGGAGGCGGATTAGCGTTACAGCATAGGATTATGACACATAATTATAAAATTCAAAATTTGTATAAAATTTATGAGCTTGGAGTTAGTGCAAAACAAGTTAAATACTCAAAATTAAGTAAATGTAATATCAGAATTGATTAGTTTAACATGATTATTAAAAAATAAATAAATAAATAAACATGTTAACTTTAAATATAATTTTAACGTTAAAATTAACTTGTCATATATATATCTATTCTATATAATAAGTGTGTAAATAACAGAAATTCTTATTTTTTACGGTTTTTTATTTTTTTAATGTTAACTTTAAGAGAATATTATTATATTTAACTGTAGTTTGTAAATACTTAAACTTAAATAAAATAAAATAAATAATTACAAAAATTAAAATATGATATTTTTGAGATATTTTACAATGATAATTATTTAAAAATAATAAATAATTAAACAAATTAAAATATGATATTTTTGAGATACATTACAATGATAATTATTTAAAAATAATAAATAATTAAATAAATTAAAATAAGATATTTTTGTGATATTTTACCATGATAATTATTTAAAAATAATAAAATCATATGTTTTATAACTTAAGTAAAATTTAATTAAACTTAGACTCACTTATTAAAATAAATTCATATTAAACATATAATATAATCTAATGTCAATTAGCAACAAATTATTTTTTAAAAAAAAACTAGCAATAAATTTAAATTTAAAATCCACGTATAATATTTAATATTACATTAAGAGCTTCTTGGCAAAATGACATATTTTTTTAAGTCATTTTGCACTCTAGCCTAGTTTTAATAATTCTTTACAAAATTGTCTCTCATAATTTAGACAAGTGGTTGAAAAATTTAGACAGTTGGTCGAAAAATTTAGACAACTGGTCGAAAAATTTAGACAATTGGTCAAATTTTAGACATATGTCATTTTGCAAAAAATTATCAAAAGTAAGCCAGAGTGCAAAACCACTTAAAAAAATATGTTATTTTCACCAATTTCTCTTACATTAAATATATAATATGTAATATCTTGTTGTGACTCCTAAATTCAAAAATTAGAACAAACATAAACTTAAACAAAAACAAATAAATTATTTAATTAAAATAGGATATTTATTTGAAATTTATATGACATTAATATAATTTTAATAAAAATAATTAATAAATTCTATAAATAAAACTAAAGAAACATAGATATTGAACGTTGCTTGTATCTAGTATATATAAATGTGTTATTAAATTAACATGTTTAATATCCAAAACAAATGTGTTTAACACATTATTAAAAAATAATGAATAAATATATTAGTTTTGGAAATGGAAATGGTGAATTTAATGTTTAAATTTAACATGTTATGTGGGTTATATATGTTAGTAAGTAAATTGTATACATTGACAAATTAAATGATAAACGCTTAGCTCAGTATGATTGTATGGATAAGTAATGCATTTTATTATTTTTTTTTTGTAGCAAAGTAATATAGAATGTGTTGTGTTATAATTCTGCTATAGCGGTTTCAATTTAAGCCTTATTGGTGGAGCTCTCAGTGTTCTCGACCTGTGAATATTTTTCGGTGTGATTTTTTTTTATGACTGTATATATTATAGCTATTTAAAGCATCATGTAATTTTTCAAAAAATTCCGAATAGTTTACAGTGCCGAAAACTAAGTTTAAACATGTTGTTGCACGAGTGATTAATTTTTTTCATGCGTGGAAAGCAACATGTTTGAACCTAGTTTTCAGTATTGTAAACTACTCGAAATTTTCTGAAAATTTGCAGGATGGTCTCTAACCAACTACAATATACACGGTCATAAAAAAATCGCATCGAAAACCGTTCACGGCTCGAGAACACTAAAAAATCTCATTAATAGGGCTTAAAGTGAAACCTGTATGAAAATTATCCTCTATATACATATTTAATTTTGTTATTATATATATAGTGACACAAAATTAATTTAATCCGTTCGAATTGACTAAATAAGTCGTTTACATTTCCAATATGGTAGTAATTAATTATGACACAAAAATACCAAACAAAACACCGTTTGATTGCATCTCAAAAATACACATATATATATATATATTTATATATATATATATATATATGATGATGAGTGAATCTTTTATGTAGGAACGTAATATTAAAATATTTTCGTGTAATAAATATTTTTTAAAATTATGAAAAATGGTTATTAAAAATATTAAACTTTTTATATCTATTACTTTTCCTTTCTGATATATTTATATCGATTTTTCTCTATAATAATAATATTAATTATTATTATTGGGGTTTTAGCATAAATATGAGTTTTTTTGCCGTTAACAATCAAATTCTTAAGTTTTACATAATTAAAAGTAGCAATTAAATTCTTAATTAATATTTATTTTTCATTTAAATCTTAATTTATTTATTTTTGAATGATTTATATATATATATTATTATGATATGTAAATAAAAAATTAAAAGTGTACGTATAATATATAGAAAAATATGGAAATTGTCCATAAAATATTTAGAATTTTGTTAAAGAATCTAACCAAAATGACTTAATTGTCTTGTTATTATTTATTTAAAATTAAAGCGATGACAATGTTAGTTGTCGTCTTAGATAATTTGTAGCAATAAATCTATAGTAACAATATGGACTTATATCGAGGAAGGGTAATAATGCAATTTTTTTTTATTATTTTTACATTGGAGGAGGAGGCTCAAATTTAAGATCTCCTCCTTATTATAAGGATTGATATAGTACCATAGATTTATTAACAATACAATTAATATTAAAGTGGTTTGGGATATGTAGTTTGAATAGCATGTAATAATGTAACCCTATATATACGATGAATAAACTGGTCATGTACGTACTCTCCGGTCTCCAATGCTTAAATTATTACGTATCAAATGGGAATACGTGCTAAAAAAACAAACACGTATACCTACCTGCGCTGCCAATATAGAAAATTTATGCATTTTTCCAAAGTTTGAGAAATATATTTATCAAAATAATAAAAAAGAAGTTTGAGAAATATACGTATGTAGTATTTATTTGGGCACATTTGGGTCTACAACTGCTAACAACTTATTACTAGATGTAGTCGATCACGCTAGCCCAGATGGGTAAAAAGTGACGACAAGCTAGCTAGCGGTGTTGAAGCCCAAAGTATGTACAGCTATAGCTCAACCAACTCTAACCTACCCATATCAACCCCTTTAAGCACTCGATTAATTGACCTTTTCGTTTGAGTTTCATACGTACATATATATATGTATGAAAATGAAATAAATTTTTATTGATTCAATTAGAAGGTAACCGATAAAATTAAAAGTTAGTTGTGCGGCAATCTGTCCCACTAGCTAGTTTGGTGTGTGTATGCAAATTATTGAGGTTTGAATTAATTAATATATGTATCTCTCTCAACTGTTTGGAATACAAATATATCGATGCAAATCCATTGCACATGCGCTACCCAGCTTCAAAATTATGTCATTATCTTATGATTTAATAACAAGCTTGTAAGTAAGGAAATTTCGCCATCATATATTTCCACCTTAATTGAATTTTAAACACATGTATATGTACTGTGTACGTACATGATATATAGATATATATATATATATATATAGCTAAGACTTAATTTGGTGTATATACTTAACCGCAGTAATTATGTTACTTGACTCTTGAGCTGATCGAATAAGTAGAAGGTATATAATTATCAGCTGATGAGTATTAAATTTTGGAACATGGATTCTCTGCATATATATATAGAGTATTGCTACTTTTAGTGTTTTTTAGCTCGTAATCAGTTTTGAACGCGAGTTTTTTTTTATGACTATGTTTATTGTACTTATTTAGAGTATTCTGTAAATTTTCAAGAAATTCTGAATAATTTACAATATCGAAAACTAGGTTCAAACAGGTTGTTGCACGCGTGATTAATTTTTTGTATACGCATAAAAAACAGTCTGTTTGAACCTAATTTTCGGCATTGTAAATTATTCGGAATTTCCTGAAAATTTGCAGGATGCTCTAAATAATTACAATAAACACAGTCATAAAAAAAATCGCGCCGAAAATTGTTTACAAGCCGATAAACAAAAAAAGTTACAAAAGGTATGCACCGGTAAATACCTTTTCAGATATGCACCAGAGAATTATCCTATATATATTATCATGGATATAGCTTTTGATATATCTTAGTTTTGAAATCTTATTATTACTCTGTTCACTTAATTAATATATATTTATTTGAAAAAGGGATATCCTATCCATCTTATATATAAAATTATGTCCTAGCTAATGCTTGAAAGAAGATGAAGAATATAGTATATATAATTTAATATGTTTAGTCCTTAATTCCAGACCAACATATGATCAGATATGGATATATGTATACATGAAAATATTCATGAAAATCGTACCTAACTAAGGTAGGAATTATTTTTTTTCGATTTTTTAATTGGAAAAAATTAAGTGCCTCCATCTTGTGTGGGCCAAACTGATCATGACTAATGTGATTTTGATGCGAATGGATTTGTGATTAGCTCATAAATTAATTTATTTCTTGGAGAAGTAGTAGCACGTATTTTTCCTTCACTCGCTGTCCGATATCTTTAATACACACGAAAACGAACTTTCATTGAGAAGGTTATATAAATCAATTGTTAATTTATGAATAAGACTTAATTATGGTCAAATAATCAAGAATATATATTTAGTAAAGACTACAACATTATATTACTTTCATATATTTTATTAAAAACTACATGTATGACTTTGGCATGTAGTGATTATTTAATTATTTGGATAAGTTGTAACTCTAATTTTTTTTTATATAATGATGTATAATTTAATTATAATAAAAGTAATTTTTTATAAATTTTAAATAATTTAAGATGTTGAAATTATAATTTAAATAATTTATTGTATACGCATATAAATATTAAAAAAAATATGCATGTAATAAGTTGTTTGAATAATAATTTCGACATCTTAAATTATTTAAAATTTTATAAAAATTTGCGGAAGATTTTCTGTAATTATATTATAGGCTGTCATATTAAAATCAATCACTAACCAATAAAATTTCTATAGATGTTACTTCAATACATGATTTATATAAAATACAAATAGGTGAGCGTTATATCATGAGCACAATAGTTTTCAATTTGGGGTGTGTATGAGAAGTTAAATCTGGAAACTAATTTAGTCATGCCAAAAGAAACATTAATATTAATTTGGCACTAATTATATTATGTCTCTTTTCTATTAGTTGGTAGCTTGGATCACGTGACTGTCTACATCTCTCAACTCCGACCAATTGGTTAGGTCGAAAATCGCATTCTATTGGAACGTGTTGCATTTGACACACACAAATAAATATATATAAGATTTTTCTTAGGTGAGTGCATTAGTTTTGCTCTTACCTTTAGCATTTTTTTTACATGTTGATTGATTGAAAGTTGAGAATGCATAGATTATGATGGACAATGAAGCATATTAATATATGTATTATTGTTAGGGATAAGTTCCTTGGATACATTTTTTTACACTGTTTTTTACATCAATTTTAAATTATTGGATTAAATCTAATCTAAGGGTTCATAATAAAAACATAGATTAAAAATTGACAAAACTTTAAAAGGCCACATTGGTTCGTTGTCATCCATCGACGCCGCCAATCGTCACCGCTCCAACTGCTAACGACCAACATAATAAATTTTTTTTCTAGCTTTTCTTGTATTTTTTCTAAAGTTAATTTTACATTTAAGCTAAATATATTACCTATACTTTTATCTAAAAAATAATACTTGCTGCACAAATGAACAAGTTTGAGTTTAATGAGCCTTTCCCATGAAAATAATTTTAAATTCTTAGTGATTTTAAATAATATTACTATTTTTTTTCCTTCTAAGAATTGCACACATCCCTTGTTTTCATATGAATTTTTTTCTTATGAACATTTAAACTTTCTGAATTTTAAAAGTGATACGTCTATATATAGATTATTTTCTTGGTATAACCATGTTCAAATGTTGAAAAGATTGATGTGTCTAATCTCTATTTCTCTGCACATATGGTTATGGAATGAAATCCTCAAGATTTTGTTCAGATTACATTTTCTTGCCAACACCGGTGAATGAGATGATGCAATATGTACGTTTACTTAGTTTTATTTATAGAAGTTATTAATGATTTTTATTAAATTTTATATAAATTTTAAATAAATATCATATTTTAATTAAATAATTTATTTATTTTTGTTTAAGTTTATGTTTGTTCTAGTTTTTGGACTTGAGAATAATAACAAGATATTATATGTAATGCCCCGAATTCTCCGTTGTGTTTAACGGCGTGAACAGTAGGCCGGGAGGGCTATACTTGCTTAATTAAGTTATTAATTGATTAAATGCATGTATATATTGATTATAATATGATATGATGTGAAATGCATGCATATGTGTCCATATTTCTTATTACAGGGGTGAGATGGTAATTTGGCCCGTTGAGGGTAAATTAATTATTTGTACGCATGTTGGTGATATATCTTGAGACCACATTATGATGTGGGTTTGTTCGAGCTATTTGGCATGAGACGATCAAGGAATGTTAAACATCAGTTTGGTCATAACGGGCTTAAGCTCGGGGCTCGGGGTGAGTCTCGGGGTGCTTTTAATGTTTAGAGTGTTACGGGGGATTAAAGGGTAACGGGATGTGAAGTATTGGTGTTTGAGAATATTGAGATTAGCGGGAATTGGGAAGCGTTAATTATCATTAACGGTGTAGGTGGAAAGTGTCAAAATTACCCTTGAGTTGGCCTTAGAAACTTTTATAGACCTAGGGGTATTATGGTCATTTGTGATTTGGATATATATGATGTATAGATGGCTGTGAAACAGAACCCAAAACATAGTTCCCATTTTCTCCTTCCCGTACCTTCACCTTCCACCATCTTCCTTGTGAGTTTTGAGATCTTGTTGAGGATTTGAGCTTAGGAGCTAAGCCTTGATACTTTGGGAGAGTGTTTCACAGTGGAAGAGCACCATAACCTGAACTTGAGGTAAGATTTTAGCCATTAATTTCCATGTATGCTCTGTTTTCGTTTTAGGATTTCAGCCCTTGATTTTGGTGTGGAAAGTTGGAATTAAGGGGAGTTCTTGAGGTGTTTTACTTGGGTTATGTTGGGGGAGAGTTATGGGTGATGCTTGGAGGTTTAAATGGGTGTTTGAAAGAGGTTTGGGTGGTGTTTAAACTGGGTTTGAAGGGTTGGTTCTAAGAGAAATCGTAGAGGAAGAAAAACAGGGGTTTTGGCTGAACTGGGTATTGCGCCGCGGCATGGCCAGGGAGAGCCGCGGCCCTTGGTGAAATCTGAGTTTGGGCGCCTCTGTTTGAGGGGCGGGCCGCGGCATGGCCAAGGAGGGCCGCGGCCCTTAAGGAATTTTTGGCCAAAGTGAGCTTTTTAGCATGGGGATTCAAGCCTAAGGCCTCGGGAATGAACCTACTACCCGGTTGAGTAGTGTTTGAGGTCCCGGAGGTTATGGTTTGGTTTGAGAACCTTTTATTATTCATTTTATTGATAGAATCCCATGATTTGGTTATGACCAGGTAACCGCTAAAGGACCAAAAAATCGATCGTTCTCAGAGTCACTGTTGCAAAAATTATAGCAATTAAAATACGCAAGTATACGTAGCCGCACAAGTAGTAAACTGTAAATGAGTATCGTCTCCACAGGGATTTTAAACTAAATAAATGTAAAAATCAACTAAAGAACAATTTAACAATAAGATAACAAACTTAAAAACATGATTGGAATATGAATCTAAAATTAAATGGGTGTACGTATTTTAATCTAAAATAAAATGAAGAACTCAGAAAAAATTAATTGAGAGAAGATCTATGTGAACAATTAGATTTGGATGGCTAATTCCCCCTATGTTAATCTGCCCAGTTGTTATAGCAATCGTTCAGCAATTATGCACAGAGTTAACAGATTTCACACTAAGCCAGTAAGCTTTTTCCAAAACCTACTGATATAATTCCACAACTTAATTCAACACATTCCTATATCAAATCAGGTTGTAAAACATGGATTTATTCACCAAATCTCAGGTTATACAAGGTAGCAAAATATTCCTATTTCACTACTAAGAACTACCTAAACATGGCATTTCTCTTGCATCATTCAAGTTGATTCCACTAGATAGATTCCTTCCAAAATCAGATCTAGCTAGTTTAATTGTTAGTTATGGCCAGCAATCAACAATCGTTAAACATTAATTTCACTTGAATGAACAAAGGCAAATTACTAAACTCATGCATTGCATTAATACTTCATCACATAGGGTTCATAGCCACCCAAATCTCAAGGTGATTAGTTCATGTCTAAACTGAAAATTACAATCCAAAACAGAAATTGTTCATCCATAACAAATATTCAGTTCACAAATTATAGAATCAAGATTATACACTACAGAAAAGGAATTATAGAAGAAAGAGAAGAGTAGAATCGGGTTCTAAAGTCCTCCTCCTTCCTTGGTCGTGATTCTCCTCTTGTAGGTAATGCCTTTTTCTGTGTGTATTTCTCTGGTTTGTTCTCTGTACTCTTCTTGCTGAAAGATTTTTTTCTCTGTCCTTCTTTCCTCTCTCTATTTCTGGTGTATATTACGGCTGCCTCCCCTTTTGGGTACCATCCTTTACCCTAATTAGAAAACCCCACTTCATCTTTGGTCCATTTCCTCTTGCCACCTCAGCCAGCTAACTTCATTCCCTAAAATGGGTGCCACATAGGCGCTGAGGTCAGTAAATAAAATCAGCTGGCTTTTGTCCATGATAACTCTACAAATTAGAGTTATTTTACCATATTTTATATGCTAATTGTTGCTTAGTTCTTGAGTTTTTAATTAACTTATTTAAGTTTCTAAGTATTTTTAAATTTATTAGTCTTATTTTGATTTTATATAATTTTGTGTGTTTTTATAGTTATTTTGTTGTAAAATATTGTGGTTAATTATTTGAATTAATGTTGTTTAGTTTGAGGTATAAAAAATGTTGTTTTAGTAAAACTAAATTTTCAATTAAATTAAGTCTTAATTAATATTTTCAATGAACTAATATGATTTATGTTATAATTGAAAATATTTGAATTTGATTTAATGTTTATTTTGTTAGGGATTTTGGTATATTTTTGCTCTTGAAAAGCAAGAAAAAAAAGATAAAGAGTGTCATTTTTGCTGAAAAAAGAGATGGATAATGACATTTTTGAAGTTGTTTAGCCAACCCAAGCTTGGCCCAAGGCCCAGGCCCACAATAGAAGCTCCCACTGCCCAGCCACCACAGGCCCGAAGCCTTCATCTCCTCCAAGGCTCAGCTGCCGCCAGCTGTCCCCCATTCAGCCTGCTGCCTTCCACGATTACACCTGCAGCTCACTTCAGCAAGCATCAAGCCAAGGCAACTTTGGGCCTTGCCTTCAACCCAGCCCGTCCGTACGGCCCAAGCACCTCCTCAGATGCTTGCCTCCAACACACAGCCGTACGCCTTCAGCCTACACGCCTGGCACAAGCCTCCCACACGCCTGCCTTGCCTCCTTCCCAGCCACACTCAGCCACCAAAGCCCACAAACACCTCTTGAGCCCATAAATTTGGGTATTGTCCCCTTGTCTAAAATGTCACATTTTTACCCATTTTCTACACTTTTTACCCCAAAATCATCATCACTCCTACAATTTACCCCTATTTACCATATTATTATTAATTTAATCAATTTACTTAATTTAAATTGATTATCTTAATAATCTCATTTTGGCTATAAATAAGGGTTTTGAAGACCATTTTGGGGTGCTTAATTTTTTGGTTACCATCTTTTTCTCTCATTTTCTCTCTACCATTCTCTCTTCCATTTGGGTTTTTCAAGAGCATTTTGCAAGTATGTATGTCATTTATTTTGTAATTTCTATTCTAGTTATGTGCTTCTAATCTTTTTCATAAGATTATTAAGATCATGATGAAGCAACTTGTAACTAGGTAATATTTATGTTGTATGTTGATTTCCCTTGTAATGCAACAAAGTCTATGGATTTTTCTTCTTCATATATTTCTTTCATCTTAAATATCTTGTATTTTAGATTGTTAGAACATTTTTACACTTTGTTCTTCATTAGTGCATAAACATAATATTCTTTGTGTAAGATGTGTCATTAAATTGTACACATCCATGCTTAGAACAAAAATATTATGTTTTGCCTTATAAATAATGTTCATTGATTTATTTGTTATTTCATTAGATTGATTTACACTAAATGCTTTGAAATTATAATTTTGAAAAGTGAAGAAAAATCCTATCTTTTTATAAGAAAATTGTGCTTAAAATTATAAATATTTTTGGAAAATGATAGTTTAAATTATTTTAACTATCACTAAAACTTGGGAATCAATATACTAATAAATATTATTAAACTTACATTTTGTGGATTCTAGTATCTTAATAATCTTTTCTTTTAATACTTATTTTCAACTCATTATTGGTTTATTTTCATTATCTTAAAAAGCTTTATTTTTCAATATTTCATTTTATGTTCATACTATTAAAACTCATCAATCTTTGGAACTAGGTTAGAATTTATTACTTTTGATTTAAAATAGTTTCATTTTCGATTTTAGACAACTCCTTTGGGTTCGACATCCTTGCTTACGATCACTATTCTATATGGACGATTCGTGCGCTTGCGATATATAAATTTTTAAACATACCCGTTTAGGGTCCATCAGTCCACGTCAGTCTTCACTTTCCCAGAATTGCTACAAGTCTGGCCTACAGCATCCGAGCAGCAATGCTCCCTTTTTGTCCCCTTTTGTCTCTTGATTCCTTTAATTTCCCTTGGCGCTTTGAAGGTTTCTTTCCTGAATGACAAAACACAAAGATTTACATAAATAATTACAATTACTACCAACAAATCACAAGACTCTTGCATTAACACACTAACTAGAGAAGAAAGGTAAAAACTAAACAAACTTACAAATAACAACACACTCATTACTCTTTTCACCCAAAATTCAAGTTCAAAGTTAATAAAAATAACTCTAAATCATAGAATTATCAACACCCCAAACTTGGCATATTGCTCGTCCTCGAGTAATGAGGAAAACAGAAATAAAAACAACACATAACACACACTCAACTCAAAAAGTAACACAGACACAGACTTGTACAAGAGAGATTCCTGAATAATCCAATACAGCTTAGTGAAAATATTTGCTCTCAGAAACGTGGAATGGAATGAAATGATGTGCTGGTAGTGCTTATGCCCTGACTTTATATGCCTCATTTCCCATTTTCAGTGCTAAAGAAATCACTAATGCCTCCCTAAAGTCACCCAGTCAATAGTGTGTACAAAAGCTGTGACTTATTAGTCAAGTTCGGCGGTGATACTGGACACTGGTCACTTAGCGCTGACTTATTAGTCAAGGATGGACTTAGCGTGGTTCACGCGTGGTTCACGCAAGCCAACGGAGATTAGATCTAATCGACCATTATTATTGAATGGCTCAAAGAGCATTAATGCCTGACCGACCCTGAGGGTCGATGAACAAACAGAGCTTGGAGGCTGGTGGCTTACCTAGCAGCCACTCTCCCGCTAGAAAAGAGAGTCTGGAGGCTGGTGGCTTACCTAGCAGCCACTCTCCCGCTAAAATCATGTGATGTTCATTTGCTTGTTGAAAGCTTTATGTTCAGTATGATTATAATGACAATCATTTGATAATGTTTATGAGAAGTGTTATGTTTTCTTGCTGGGCTTTGGCTCATGAGTGCTATGTGGTGCAGGTAAAGGGAAAGAAAAGCTCACCTAGCCTTGAGTGGAGAGCTGATGTGGTGGTGTGTACATATGCGGCCGCTTGACCACCACGGTCAAGGTGTTCTCAGAGGAGCTAGGGGGTTTACCCTACTTTTGCCGCTTAGGTCGGCGGGATTGTAAATTTAAAACTGTAATGACCATTTTGTACTGAGAACTACTTGTAAATGTTTTGTTTAGCTCTGCAAAGCAGTTTGTAATAAAAATCTCCATTTCCTTTTTATTGGTTTTATGCCTTAAACCGTTAGTTACACCTAGAGCACGTTTTTGACCAAAGGACTCAGGTAACGAGTCAAATTTCCGGTCCACCGTTCACCGTAACTGTTCTGGGGTAGCCAGGGCGTTACATTATATATTATATGTTTGATGTAATATTAAATATTATAAGTGGATTTTAAATTTAAGTTTCTTGCTAGTTTTTAAAAAAAAACAATTTGTTACTAATTGACAATAGATTATATTATATGTTTAATATGATATTATTCTAATAAGTGAGTTTAAATTTAATTAAATTTTATTTAAGTTATAAAACGTATAATTTTATTATTTTTAAAACATCCTATTTTAATTTATTTAATTATTTATTATTTTTAAATAATTATCATTGTAAAATATTTGAAAAATATCATATTTTAATTTTTTTTATTTAAGTTTAAGTGTTTACAAAGTACCGTTAAATATAATAATATTCTGTTAAAAACAAAAAAATTCCGTTAAAGTTAACATTAAAAAAATAAAAAACCGTTAAAACCAAAAAATTTCGTTATCTATACACTTATTATATAGAAGATATATAATATCGAACTTACATTTAAAATCCTAAATCACGCCACACGTATACTACGCTATAAGGTTCCAATCATTGTTATTGGCTAATTAATAAACTTTAACTTTATAATACTTAGGTGAGTATCTAAATAAATTTTAAGCTAGAGATTTTATAGTTTCTGCCGATTTAAAAAATCTAATAAAGTTTCATTTTCTTCAAACGAAATTTATCTTAAGTAGTAAAATATATATGTATATATATAAATATGGTATCAACATTTGATTTGAATTATATTTTTTAAAATTTGAAAGGTGTGTTTGGAAATAATTGTGTAATTACTAGGTCTTGTAATTACTAAGGTAATAATTATATATATGAATAATTAGACTATAATTTAAAATATAATGCGTGTTTGGATGTCAAGTGTTAACTACTTATGAATTCCTATTGTTATGTTTAACAAAATAGTTAGTAATTACACAGAAATTACACATTGTAATTATACTCAATTCTTATGGAGGTTATGAGAATTGGAGAGTATAATTTTGGCTCCTTAATTATCTCTAATTATAGTTACTATGTAATTACATAACACGTGTCAAATTGAGTGATTAATCTAAATTATACTCAATTCTAATTATACCCAATTCCAAATTACTGTGTAATTTGGGCTTTCCAAACACTACCGCAGGTTGTTTAAAGAAAATGTAACTTGACCCATTTATACGGACATATATTTATATAAAAAAAATTAACCCTTAGTCACAAAATAACTTTAATATATGTATTATTATGTATTCTATAATATTGGTATATAATTATATAAAAAAAAAAAAGCTGTGTAGTTAATTATAAGTATGGTCAATAGATTTAATTGTTCAAAGAGATCCAATTAATAAGATTTAAATACATAAGCGTTATATCACATACGTAATTATATTAGGGACGGTAATCAGGGACAGAGCCACACTCGTGGTAGAGCCCCCCACCCAAATTATTATTTTTTTAATAATAAATAAAATATTTATAATATTACTTTATGAAAGTTAAAAAAGAAATTTTAATTTTTTAAGCCTCTCTAAAATTATAATTAGCTCCACCTCGTGTAAACGTCTAGCTTTGTCACTGTATGCAAGGGTAGACTTATAAAAAAATTGCATATATACGTGTGATTGGAAGTTGATTTGGAAATGTTTTTATGATTTTGAAAACTCAAAATTTGTGGGACCTACCAAAATATCTGATTGGTATATTATTGTTTAAAACTATATCTTAATCAGAATTCTAATCTTGTGTTATAATTTAGAAAACAACGATTTCGCGTTTTCTTTGTTTTGTGATTTTTTTTCCAAAAACCTAAAATCAAAATCAGGATTTGTTTGTTCTCTCTACTCCTATCCTTTGTATCATTGCTTGAATTTTATTTTATTTTTGCCAATTTTTATGACATGAGTATGTTCCCACTAGTAATAAGGTGTTTATGGAACATTTATGACATTTAGGATGCCCAATTAAAAAATAAGTTGTGCTGGTATTTTTATAGATGATAATGCAATATTGTTATGAATTTAATCAATAACTATTATTAAATTTTAATTTATCAATATAATTAAATTTATTAAATCTATTGATAAATCAAAATTTAATATTATACAACCTATCTATATAAAATATATAAAATTAAAATAATATTCAGATTCAGCGGTTTGAATCACGTATTCAGTTTCTATTATATTTTCAAATTTAATACCAATCACAGATTAATTTTTTTAAAACTAAAAAACAGTTTACTGACATTGAATCAATCACATTTTCAGAAATATAATTTTAGTTACTAAATTTTTATTTCAGAATCTCCCTTTTAAAAAATACAGTTTTCTAATTGTGAACCAATCAGATCCTTAATTGTATTAAAAATGAATTAAAATATGAAAAAAAATAAACTGGGACATAATTATAAAAATTTGTTAGAGTGGACCAAAATAAAAATAACAATAAAAAAATGAAGGGGCAGCCCCCCTCCGTCTTGGGCTTGACCTTGGTCTACTCTTGGCTGTATGTAATGTAATGCGTTGATTCATTATTTTGTATATTTGATAGAACAATTATATTGAATAATTAATTACATAATATCTGATGTTTATAATTATAACAATAGTAAAATTTCAAGTAGGTGTCCAATTAGTGATGCACACGGGGCGAGAATTGGCGGGGAGTGATCCCCCTGTCTCCGTCCCCATTTATATTTCTAATCCCCGGTCCCGCTCCATCCCCGCTTATTCCCTGTCGGGCACCGGGTGGAGAATCCTCTATTGGGATGGGGAATCCCTACGGGGAACCCATTTATTTAAAAAATAAATTTTAAAATAAAAACCGTAAATTATATGTAAATTAAAATATTGCACAATATTTATTATTTAAAATATTAAACACTATCTTAAATAAAATTTTAAAAAAGTTACTACTATACTATAAAAACACATAAAGAATAATATAAAATACATATAAAATATTACAATAATACATAAATATTTAAACGGGGCCCGTCGAGACAGAGAGTATTATCTTCGTCCCCGCTCCTTTAACATTCGGGGATTGAAAGCTATCCTCATCTCATCTCCGCCCCGTTTCCCATTTAGACGGGCCATCCCCATGGGGAATTGAACAATAACTACTATGCATTCTGTAATTATGCATTTGTATATAATTATAGGGGTTTATATATTTTTAGACCCTGTGTTTTGCCTCATTACTTGTTTGAACCCTGTGTTTTGATAAATTATTTTTTGGACCCTGTGTTTTGTAAAATTGTTCAAATAGGCCCCTAAACCTGATTTTGATAAACAAAAAATTGAGTATAACAATACAGTTCTTATGCAGAATGACTGTATTTTTATTTTGAGTTATTAGTTTGATGAATTATTTATGATTTTAGTTCAAAAAACTTTGGTCAAAATCGAGTTTAGGGGTCTATTTGAACTATTTTAGAAAATACCTGGTCCAAAAAATATTTTATCAAAACACAGAGTCCAAACAAGTAATGAGACAAAACACATGGTCAAAAAAAATATAAACCCTAATTATAGTTCTGCCTAATAAAAAAATATAGTAGCAGTACAACGACATATTTAGATTCTTGGGTGACTGTACATATGTGTGTGATATATTATAGCATTATAGCTGTAGAACATAGCTGATCAAACGAAGTTAGAGTAGAGTGCATTTTATAAACTAGGATTTATGTACGTACGGCATAAAATGAATGTCCTCTTTAATTATCATCATTCAACTTAACTTATATATATATATATATATATGTATATATATTAGATTCGATGGTTATAATTACTTGTGGTAAGTCAACACACATATATATATAAAAAAAAACTTTATAAAAATATAGATATGATATTCATCAAAATTTATTTATGTAAGCCACATTAGATCATATCTAAGAGAAGAAAAACAGAGAGAAAGAGAGGACACTCACTATATTAATTAAGCATATATTTGTATAATTATTTGCTCGAGAAAAGTGTTGTTGTGGGAGACGAAACAGATGGTATAAACATAAATATTTGAGCTGGTGAGCATTTGGATTATAAAGGGCTGGAGATGAGCATTTGGATTATAAAGGGCTGGAAAAGAAAAGAAAAGAAAAGCTAGTAGTATCTTTATTCTTTATACGTGGCTGTATTGAGCTTTGTGGGATTGACAGCTTTTACGTGTCCCTCTCTATTTAATTTGATTATCTCCATATAACTATTTAATATATATTAGTATATAATAATATTGATTCCTCCCTTTTCAAGTTTGAAGCACATGTAAATGAAGACATGATTTGATACCCACTACCTTTCACACACTACCTTCCTTGGCTGTTTTAGTAATAATTAAATTATATAGATGTTATAATGTTTAGTTTCCCAACAGCAGTACACAATATTATGTTATTCCGATAATATATTATTTCAACATTTTAAACTTAAATAATACTTTGTTATAGGATAATAGATCCTCTATTTTATAGTCAATCTTTCTTTCAATCATCTATATTGAAAAATATTTTTGAAACCCTGTAATTGATTCAAAATAATTCTCTAAATCTAATTTTAATTAGTTAAAACATTTCTAAGTATAATCTTGTAAAAACTAACACTCGTCAAAAATGTAATTATTTGTTAAACCGATGACTCTGTAAATAAAATCTATTTTGACCAATATAAGGAGACTATTTTGAATTAATTTACAAAATATAGTTAAAAAAATATTTTTTTTTTAAAATATCTAAATATAATATAGCAAAAATAAAAGGTCCAAAATAGTATCATAATGTGTATTTATTTATTAATTGTATTTGCTCAGTAAATTAAATTTAGAGGGTTGATACTAATATTATTCCATATGTATATAAGTCACTCTTTTTTATTTTCTTTTGCAGGAAAACATCAAAATTTATTGAACTAGCTAAATCCCAAAGGAAAATAGACCTATATATATGTCTATAGTATCTAGTAAGGATGGATTAATTAAGAAGGATGGAGAGGAAAAGGGAATGAGAGGAGTGTGACATTCATTAGTTGTTTGATATAATATGAAGGAAAGAAATGAATGATTTTTTTTTACAATTTAAAATAATAACAATATAAAAAAAATTAGTCATTTTAGTTGATTAAGAATTTTTTTATTTTGCTCTACAATCTATCCATATATGGAATGATTGGTTTTGTTTTTGTGGGCTCAAGGGATTTCCAATATTTAGTTATTTCCATTTTTAGGCCACCTTCCTTTTTACCGAACAAGAATAAGACAAAGGAAGGATAATATCATTCCAAACCCCTTAATCTATCCCTTCTTTAATCTACCATACCAAACGGTTAACAACTAGAAGTTAAGAGACTGAAACTATCCAACAAGGAGGAACATCTTTGTTAAACTCACCACGTTATAAGAGAATCTCTAATGGAGTGCCAAAAAAATAATGCAATAATATATTTAACACATCTTATAAAAAATATAACTCCAGTAGTGTTCTAAAAGGTGTACCAAATTTGACACAAAATATAACATGGACAAAATTTGACACATCAATAAATGTTACTTTTTTATTTACCACTAATTAGTTGACAATTAATGACCAACAATATATCCATATTTAATAAAAAATTTCTTAAAGTACATAATTTAGATAATAAAAAAAAATTGTATGTTATCAATAAATATTAAATGAGTTATTGACTTTTTGTATTAATTTGTATCTTGTGCATTATAATATAATTGTAAATATTAAGCTAAATATAATATTAACTTATTTTTGTACTAAATTTAACACAAAATTTGCATCCGGCAAGACGGCGATGTAAATTAATCTCTTAATACTAAACCCTAAACCCTAATCGAGCAGCCGTAAAGCGCAGACCCACCCAATGCAAGGAGTGGCTAGACTTACAAATTTGTAATAAATAAAACGAGATTTACTTTTTATTAATATATATATATATATGAGTGTGCGTGCGGTATAATTAATAATGTCATTTTTGCTCAATATTCTATGGGTATTGGGTAATGACTTGACCAGTGAGAGTTGAATACGTGGCTTGTTCAAAATGAGGAAAATGTGAAATTAATAGGCTTAGATTCTACACCATTCCATTGGTGTGTACTGTACTGTGTAGTAGTTTTAGATGGAGTGGTGATGAGGCTGGCCGGGTACTGTGTCATAAAATCTGTAGCACCCATTAAATGACCAAACAACGTCACTGTAGCAAGCAAGAAACTACTCAACGATAATAACTACTTGTAATTTTATTGTGTCCCTCATCTTGTATGTATCATAAAATTTGGTCTCTCTATGTTGTCAATCATCAGTTCTATACGGGAAATTTGAGTTTCTATGCTTAATGAGATATACTAAATCAAAAAAATGCTAGACACTTAAATCATTTCAAAACAA
Source organism: Humulus lupulus (assembly GCF_963169125.1). Taxonomy (NCBI): domain Eukaryota; kingdom Viridiplantae; phylum Streptophyta; class Magnoliopsida; order Rosales; family Cannabaceae; genus Humulus; species Humulus lupulus. The sequence continues at coordinate 43,369,180 of NC_084800.1, read as the reverse complement.
TGCTAAATTTTTTGACAATACCCAAAATACCCCTCTCATAATTTTTCTCACCCCTTCCTCTTCCCTCTTCCCTCTCTCTCCCTCAACACATTCCTCTCAACTCCCTCTCTTGAAAAAAAATTCATGGGTAAGATAAAATATCATAGAAATCAATGTAATGGCAAGTATTCAACACTTAGGACACTAAAATACTACATTTCGAACAGATTTGGACATGATTTTTGGGTTTTTTTTGCGATTTTTTTCAGATCTGAAACTTTGAAATCTGCAGAAAATCGACGTGGTTCGATGGTGGTTCGATGGTGCTCGATGCCAGCTCGATGGGGCCTTCAAAATCAAGATTTTCATGAAAAAATCGATGTTGCTCGATGGTGGTTCGATGGAGGTTCGATGGTGGTTCGATGGTGTTCGATGCGATTCTTGCAAGATACGTAATTTTTCACTCGGGTATCCGTTTGGGGTGATTTTTTTTTTTGATTTTGGGTATTTTTTCAAGATCTACACGTTTGGGATGTGTATATACACATTTGGGAAATGTAAATCTTGAAAAAAATGACAAATGCAAAACATACCTCATGTTCAAGATATGTTTTGGTATGTTTTCAAGTTCTAAACTTTGAAAATGTGTATATGAACATATAAAACGTGTAGATCTCAAAAAAATACCAAAAATAAAAAAAAAAATCATCCCAAACGGACACCCGAGTGAAAAATTATGTCTCTTACAAGAATTGCATCGAACCACCATCGAACCACCATCGAGCAACCATCGAGCAACGTCGATTTTTTCATGAAAATATTGATTTTGAAGGCCCCATCGAGGTAGTATCGAACACCATCGAGCAATCATCGAGTTGGGCATGATTTTTTAGTTATTTTTCAGATTTGAAACTCGGAAATATGTAGAAAATTGACTTTGCTCGATGGTGCTCGATACCAGCTCGATGGGGCCTTCAAAATCAATATTTTCATGAAAAAATCGAGATTTCTCGATGGTGGTTCGATGGTTGCTCGATGGTGGTTCGATGCAATTCTTGTAAGAGACATAATTTTTCACTCGGGTGTCCGCTTGGGATGATTTTTTTTTTTATTTTTGGTATTTTTTTGAGATCTACACGTTTTATATGTTCATATACACATTTTCAAAGTTTAGAACTTGAAAACATACCAAAACATATCTTGAACATGAGGTATGTTTTGCATTTGTCATTTTTTTCAAGATTTACATTTCCCAAATGTGTATATACACATCCCAAACGTGTAGATCTTGAAAAAATACCCAAAATCAAAAAAAAAATCACCCCAAACGGATACCCCAGTGAAAAATTGCGTATCTTGCAAGAATCGCATCGAACACCATCGAACCACCATCGAACCTCCATCGAACCACCATCGAGCAACATCGATTTTTTCATGAAAATCTTGATTTTGAAGGCCCCATCGAGCTGGCATCGAGCACCATCGAACCACCATCGAACCACGTCGATTTTCTGCAGATTTCAAAGTTTCAAATCTAAAAAAAATCGCAAAAAAAACCCAAAAATCATGTCCAAATCTGTTCAAAATGTAGTATTTTAGTGTCCTAAGTGTTGAATACTTGCCATTACATTGATTTCTATGATATTTTATCTTACCCATGAATTTTTTTTCAAGAGAGGGAGTTGAGAGGAATGTGTTGAGGGAGAGAGAGGGAAGAGGGAAGAGGAAGGGGTGAGAAAAATTATGAGAGGGGTATTTTGGGTATTGTCAAAAATTTTGGCATTGTTTTGAAATGATTTAAGTGTCTAGCATTTTTTTGATTTATAACCCCTCACTAAGCATAAAAACTCAAATTTCCCTTCTATACATGTCACCCTTTTCCCTTCACTACCAAAAAAGTGAAATGAATAAATGTGAATATATTATATTCTGTTATATATAATCTACTGATAAATGTGAATTACCCTGAAATTGTGCACCAAATTTTGTATACATGATGTATTTTTTTCACCCAAATAAATTTAATTTAGGACTCATTGTGTTAGAAAAAAAAAATATTGATTAAGAAAAATGATAATTTATGAAGTCATTTTTAAAGAAGGAAAACCTCGTCGTAGTGTTATTATATATAAGATATGTTGATTGACAGATTATAATACTAATAACGTAAGCGAAAATAGATTATAATTGATTAGAAATCTCGATAGGATAATCATAACCAAACAAAATTAATATCTACATATTTATGTTGTATCTTGTACTACAAATTATTATAAGAAGGTATATAGTAAATTCAAATTCCTTCAAGTAGGGAGATAATTCAAATTTATTAAAATTTATAGAGAGTTTATAATTTTTTGGACTCTGTGTTTTGTTCAATTATTTATTTGGACTATGTGTTTTGACAAATAAGTTTTTGGATCCTGTGATTTGACAAATAACTTTTTAGGTCTTGTGTTTTGACAAATAATTTTTTGGATCCTATATTTTATAAAATGGTTCAAATAAAACCTTAAACTTCATTTTGGTCAAAGCTTTCTAAGCTAAACTTATAAATAATTCACTAAACTAATAATTTAAAAAAAAAAATTATTTTGCCTAATTATTGTTATATTTGAATTTATAAATCTATTTAAACTATTTTACAAAATATAAAATTCAAAAAAAAATTTATCAGATCAAAAAGTTTAAATAGATAATAAAACAAAACATAAGATGAAAAAAAATATAAACACATTTATATAGTACTCGTACCAAATCCAAAACCTGAAATGTATATAAGAGAATTATTCAAACGTAGTCTTGACTTATATATAACAAAAAAGGAATTAAGAGTTTTATATTTTTCTTAATCTTGTAAGAATAATTGGATAATAAAAACAAATAAAACCTTGGGAAAAAAGAACGCATGGAATTTTCCAAATTTATGACACGTGTAAATAATACGAAAAACGTCACGAAATTTGAACCATAGGAGCCAACCAACAGTCAACACTCTAAATTAAATAATAAATTTGAACATAAATGCATATTATATTTATACAGGTTGTAACCTCCAATCTCTTACAATTTTCATGGGACCACTATAAATAAACAGCGTTACAAATAGAGACAAAAAATTTTTAATTCACCATTATTATTATTTTTTTTTTTTAAAAGCAACATTTAATTATTTCTCTCCTCTTTTTCTTTTGGAAAAAAGAAACTCTGTTATTAACGGCTATCCACTCCAACTGTTTATCAGATTACGAATCTACCCCTCTAAATTAGTCATATTAACTAGATTGCCACTCCGTGTTCGTGTTTTGTTTGAAAATGTTGACATTTTAAACTACCTTTAGGTACAAAATGTTCACGCTATAAAAGGCCAAAAAAGTCAAACCCTCGATACAAATACAGAAATATTAGTTTACCAATATTTATTTAATTTTTTAATAAAAGAGACGTTCTTCATTTGCAATAAAAACAACAATACAATCATTTATTTTCTCTAAAATATATTATTAACAATATTATATAACAAAAACACATATTTATATCAGATAATTGATAATAAAAAAAATGACAGCAAAATTGAGAATATGTTCTCTAAAATATTAAGCAAATATTTTTTTAAATTTTCACTTGAATTATTTAATTAATATTATTGTAATTAAAATTCAAATAATTTAATAAATATTTGTTATCTTGTAACAAAAGAAGATATATAAAAATATATTTCTCAAATTACCAAGCGAAGTTCAATTATAAATGGGATTTTAGATTATGAATTTTCTCATTGTAATCACTTTCTCAAGGGTAGACAACCATTTGGTACTTTTGTGTTTTTTAAAAGTATTATTTTGGTACCATCTATTTTCAATAATGTTCCTATGGTATTCTGTATTTTAAAATAATATATATTTGGTACCCTAAACTCAAATTTAATTAATAAAATTTTACTACTTTAATCAAACTGCTATCAATTATATAAGTTCCAAATTTAAATTTAATTACTTAATTACATATAACTGATGATAGTTTGATCATATTGACAAAATTTTATTTGTCAAATCTGAGTCTAGAGTATCAAATATGTATAATTTTAAAATACAGAGTACCATATGAGTATTATTGAAAACAAAGGGTACCAAATAAGTAAATTCCCTCTCAATAATGAAAAACTACAGTGAATGTAGTATATGAGATTGTAGTTACTAGTGCATATTTTTTGTGTTTCCAACTCGTGAACAATTTACGGTGCCAAAAACAAGGTTGTTGTATACGTGATTAATTTTTTTATGTGTATGGAAAACAAATTGTTTAAACCTAGTTTTTCAACATTGTAAATTATTCGAAATTTCCTGAAAATTTGCAGGATACTCTAAATAACTACAATATACACGATGATGAAAAAATCACGGCGAAAACTATTCACTGAAAAACACAAAAGTTATTCATGCATACCTTTTTAGGTATTCACCGTAAATTTATCCTATATATACATATAAGAATAGATACATATATAGTGCTTCGGAGTTCGGAAAAAAATGCTGACATACCAAAACAAAAATACCTTAAAAAAGGTTAATTTTGTTGTAAGTGAATTATTTGTTTAGGATTTCAGGATTAAAATGGATATTATCTTAAAAAGAAATATATGAACTTATTTATTTTTTTACTAGAAAATTTACATTTATATAAATATCATTTTTTTTTGTCAAAATAGACTATATCACTTTATGATTAGAAAGAAATTTTACAGAAGAATGAAAGAAAAATAAGTTTATTGTCTAGCCAAATAATATTACTTAACCAATTCATAAACTGCTTTAAAACTAAAACGACTGACGCTAGGACAAAAAATGCATTTAAAAGTCTAGATAATAAAACTTCAAAGTTAAAAAGAACCACAAGGAGTCTGAAAGCGTGAATATCCCCACTAAAGCAAGAGGGCTTTCTAGAATATCCAAAGCAACTGCCAATATAACATGATCTTCAGCTTTTAAAACCATTAAACCATCTAAGAATCCAAAGACGCTATATTATACTTTTAAACTTGTTTTTAATAGTTTATTTGTCAAAATTGATTGAGAAAAGATGATTTCAAATTGATTCAGAAATTGTGTTTTAACTAGGGATGCACATGAGGCAATGCACGGGTAGAAGATTAATTCTAGTAAGAGAAAAGAACTTAGACGAAGGTCCAATTATATACAAATTAAATAATAAAAAAGTAAATTCATTATTTTGCCACATCAAGCAATAAAATATATAGGAAATTTTTATGGTAGGTGTTTCAAAAAGAGCCCTACTGGTGGGGTTCTTTTGTATTCTTAACCTGTGAACAGTTTTCGGCGCGATATTTTTTATGACGGTGTATATTGTAGTTATTTAAAGCATCCTACAAATTTTCTGAAAATTCTGATTAATTTACTGTGACGAAAACTAGCTTAAAAACAGGTTGTTGCACGCATGATTAATTTTTTTACACGAGTGGAAAATAACATGTTTGAACCTAGTTTTTGACACTGTAAATTATTCGGAATTTTCTGAAAATTTACAGAATACTCTAAATAACTACAATATACACGATCATAAAAAAAAATCACGCTGAAAATTATTCACAAGTCGAAAATACAAACTGATGGGAATCTTTTTGAAGCGCCTATACCATAGAATCCTCCCAAAGATATAATAGCATTAAAAGAGTTATTAAAACAAATCAGCACTTTTAGCATGATTGTCCTTAAACTATATGTGATTTAGCAAATTGGTCTCTAAATTACAAAATGTAGCAATTAAGTCTCTAAACTCATCAAATAGTAACAATTAAATCCTTGAATGTGATTTTTTTTTATGAAAAACACTATCAAAATGGCAATATGGAAGGTCAAAAACAAAATAATGAATTCAAGATCTCTAATTTTCCATTTTGGCAATGCCATGCAATATTGTTTTGTCAAAAATTAGTAGAAAAAGATACTAGGAACTTAATCGCTATTATTTAACGAGTTCAATGACTTAATTGTTATATTTTATAGTTTAGAGATTAGCTTACTAAATCACATATAATTCAGGGGTTCTCATGCTAAAAACTCAAAAATCAAATAACATGATTTAGGATAAAATGAGAAGTGTCCCTCTCATACCCCACATTGATCCCGCATCGAAAATGAGAAACCATTCTCATCCTTATCACATTTTTCTATCTAAGCATAAATCCTGCATGCATTGATTCTAGATAGAAAATGTATAGTTATTGATTAGTTTTAAGTTTTCAAGTGGTTTCATATTAATAATATTTTTTATTTGAAATAGTGGCTTTTTTTTAGATGGTTTGTTATTAATTCTAATAGAATTGGCTAGTGACTTTGCAATGTTACTATAGAGATCTGAAGACAAAAAAAAAGTTTGTTCTAATATTTGTATGAACGTAAATGAATCTTTATGATTTCATATGCCCAAATACTGAATACAAATAATTAAGAAAAGCTAGTACTATATACTTTTTTTTAACAACTCGAAAAGTATAAATAATGGTGAATGCTTATTTTGTATTTTATTGAAATATAAATCTAGTACGTTATATTTTCAATAATATTTATCGAATACTTATTAATTTGAAATCATACTTACTTTAATACTATAAATTTAAATTTGATGAATATGACTAAACAGTCATTAATTATATGACTTATATCAAATTACTTAGTTATATATAATTCAAGATAATTTGGTCATGATGATAAATTTTATTCACCAAATTTGAATTAGGGTACCAAAGTATATACGATTTTCAAATTACAAAATATTATATAATATTATTAAAAAATTATATTTTAATAAAACACAAACTAATAAATTAATATTTACCCTTTAAATGAATATGGTAATATTTATAATTAATTTTCGCATTATCGGATAACACTTCGGTGATTTATTTTAGTTATTTGAAAAGGTGGCTGCCTACCTACGTACCTATGTTACTTTACAAGGCTGGAATTATTGAAAACCACAAGCCCGGTATGGAATTCGAACTTTCCAACTAGATTTCCTCTCTTTTCTTTTCTAAAAAATAAAAATAAAATATTAATTAAATTAGTTTTAGTTTTAATTTCCTTCAAATCCAACTTGGAATTGGCTTTTTCGCGATGGCATGGGCATGGCCATATATTGAAGACAAAGACCACAGCCAACGCAAACAGAAAAGTTGATGAATTTCAGTGAGGATCACATTACGCAATCGAAATATTTTAGTTCCACGTGGACAATGCTCGAGCTAAATTTACTTAAACTTAATATTTATAACATAACTTGGACACATAAATAAAGACAGCGAGTCAATAAATTAAGTACGATTTTTTGTCCAAAAAAAAAGTACGATTTTTGTGTCAAACGAAACAAGTTTTAAGAGAACACGTATAAATTGTTATTGAGCTACGCGTGATTGCTATATTTGATGGTTAAATATATTTATTTACTAGATAGTTTTATTTATAAAATTTATTAATTAATTTTAATAAATTTGTATTATTATTATATATATTTTAAATAAATAAATAATATTATAAGTAAATGAATGACATAAACATATTAAATAAAAAATTAAATTAAAATATTATTTATGATTTTAAAATATATATATAATAACATAAATGATAATATTTTTTAATAAAATTAAGACTATGTTTACTAGATATTATTATTATATTTTATAATATTTGTATTAAATATCTAATTTTGTATTATAATAATAGTATTTATAATATTTGAATTCATATTAATATGATTAGTAAAAAATTAGGAGTATATATTATATCATAATAATATTTTATAATATTTAAATTTATATTAATATAGTTATTAAATATTTAATTTTGTATTATATATTATTGTACGCCTTGGTTTTCCCACGGGCTGTTTAGCAGGACGGACTAAACATGATTTAGCCCGAGGCTCCCACAGGCCAGAGGCTCTATTTTCAGGACGGGCCATTTCTAGCTCGAGGGGGTCCTGTTTCCAGCTCCCTCTTGTTGCACCAGGAGCTGGGAACAACATCCGGCGACCACTGACGGATCATCTCGGGTTATGGATTGCTCCGGTAGCGAGCTTCTCAGGAAGCTCTGACCCTATGGGAAGTCAACACGCAAGATAAACGTGCATAATCCTGCCATCACGTGTCCGATATCCCCTTGACTTCTCGGACACGCAGCAGGAACGTGCGTATTCAGGCACCCACGGACGGGTTGGGCCGTGTGGCCCATTATCTCCTTCCATACTGATTAGACCACACTTGTGTGTCAGGTTTAGGAATTAATCATGAATATCACAGACTTGATATGACAAATGGTAAGGTCACGGGATGACCTCCCTACCAATTTCCAGGTGCCTTCTCCTATAAATATGGAGACCCTGGGAGTTGATAGAGGTTGGAAAAAATAGTCTTGTAAGAACTATACATTTTGTAAACCAATTACCCAGAAAAGATCAATAATATTGACTAGTGGAGTAGAAGGATTTTAACCTTCGAACCACTTAAAAACGTGTTTAGGGTCACCTAGTTCTTTCCACAAAGATTTCACATCTGCGACGGTTCTACTTTTAAGTACTAATCTCTTTCTCTTCTTCTCTTAATTATCTGTTGCCGAAGAACCGCGTCAACAGTTTGGTGCTTTCATTGAGAGCAAGTCCAATTAGTACTACCACAAACATACAACTATGGTGACCACTCGATCCAAACATGGCAACGAGACAGAACAGCATGATGGGCAGGAGGCCCGCCATGTTGCCCTCCCCGAGGAGCAAGTTCCTGAAGTCCAGCAAAGGCCAGGAAAGCAGCCGGCCGGCCAAGGCGACACTGGTAGTTCGGCGCCCCGGCCGCCTAATTCGAATCCATGTTATTATACTGCGGTGGAGATGGAGAATGCTCAGCTGAGGAGCCAGCTAGCAGCAGCTGGTCAGCAAATCCAGGATATTCTGAGTCGACTACCCCCTCTCACAACCAACGGTAACGTTGGAGAGAGGCAAGGCGAGGCTCCTAAGTCTCGCCGGAGTAATCGATCCAGGCATAGCCGTTCGGGTAGACTCCCTGCAGCCAACTCCACCCCTTCATCACACCATCAAGAGGCGAACTTCAGGGAAATGCCTCAGACCGAACAGCAGCAGTACAGCCGTTCGGTTAGGACATTAACCCCTAGCTCTCAGCCTTCCTCGAGGACGCCCAGAAGAGATCGGGGAAATTCCCAAAGGAGGGCCGAGGGGATCCAGAGACGTCAGCCCGTCCCCGAAGAACGTCCAGTTCCTCGTCCAGATCGCCCAGCGCGAAACCATCAAGCTGGCAGGGCCGAGAGGCCCCCACCAAATTTAGTCCGTCCGGATGGCACTAGGATCGCCTCTCCGGTCAGGCATCCTCCTTCTCCCATCAGATATCCGTCTCCTCAGACCGTCCGAGACATCCCGACCTACGGAAATAGTAGGAGAGACCCGCCATCGGCCGGGCCTTCCCGGCGCAGCAGGGTGCCGGGGGAAGGATCAGGTCGGAGCCGCCAAAGACGCACATCGAGCCTATCCAGCAGGAGTCACTGGACCGGTAGTGCACGGAGTGATCTTTCGGGAGGAGATCTGCGACAGCGACTAAGTTCAGCACAAAGTCACCATAATTCCCATGGAGGCGACCTTTGAGATCGCCTCAACTCTCACAGAGAGGATCGAGTTAGGGATGGTAGCCAGGCCCGCTCAGTTGGGGTCCGATCCGAAGTACGTAATGGCGGGAATGCCCCAAATGACCTATCTCCAGATAGGAGGGGCAATAACCCGCCTAATATGTACAACGGGTCCGGAGCTGTTGAACAGCCCCGGAATAACCCAGGATCTCAGGACAAAACCCTAGAGCGCTTAACTCAAATGGAGGAGCTGATGAGGAAGCTCCTGTCGGAGAAAGAAAAAGATGAATATGATTCAGGGGATGAGATGGAGCTCTTCGCCCCCAACATAGCAGCAACGGCATACCCTTCTGGCTTTCGTATGCCTCACTTGTCAAAGTTCAACGGGGATGGAGACCCATCTGATCACTTAGGGATGTTCAACACCCTAATGATGGCTCATAACATCGGGCCAGAGCTTCGTTGCTTGATCTTTCCTTCCACCCTAACTGAACCTGCCAGGCAGTGGTTCAAACAAAGTAAAAGGCAGTCAATCAGCTCCTGGAAGACCTTTTCGGCTGACTTCAAGAGGGCATTCCGCGCCTCTCAGGCCGCCAGGGTCCAGGCCGACTCCCTAGCTAACGTGAGACAGCAACCTGGAGAAACGCTAAAAGCCTACTTGAGCAGATTTGCAAATGTCGCTGCTCGAGCCAGAGACGCCGACGACAGCTCCAAACTCATGGCTATGAGGACCGGGATCCTAGTAGGCGGAGATCTGTGGAAGGATATTCAAAGGAGGGGGGTCAGCTCAGTTAGTGAATTCCTTAACAGAGCCCAAGAATGGATAAACTTGGAAGAAGCTGATGCTTCAGCCGCGAGGACCAGCCAGGTCCTCGAGAAGCCCGCTGGGACGGGAACAGAGATCGTAGTAGCGACTCCCGACGTCACGCAGAGTAACCAGCCCGGTGGCGGCAAAAGAAAAGGGAATGGTGAAAACGTCCAGCACGGTCAAAAGAAGAATAAGTCCGTGGATAAATTCAAGCCCGTGTTCACAACGTATACCGAGCTCACCCAAACCAGAGAGAATATTTTCCTGGCCAACGCCACGCGAGTCCCCTGGAAAAGACCGGAGCCAATAAAGCACCCTAAGGGAAAGAGAGACGCTTCCAAATTCTGCCGTTTTCATAACGACGTCGGGCACAATACCGACGATTGCAGGCACCTCAAAGATGAAATCAAGACTATCATCCGAGCAGGTCCGTTGGCGCAATACTTGCGAAACAGGGTCCCGACAGGTCGACCCGCTCCGGAGATCCCAGCCAGTCAACCTGGACCTCGAGTAGATCAGGACGTCCCTCCCCCCGTGGTCGAGGGAGAGATTTCCACCATCTCTGGAGGGCCACACATGGCTGGCACGAGCAGAGGCGCCCAGAAGAGGTACATAAATGAGTTGAAGGCCCACAATGGAGGGGAGTTCGTCCCGGAACAGCGTCAATCAAAACAACAAAGATTAGAGAAACAACCAGTGACTTTCACGGAGGAAGACGCGGGCCATGTCCAATTCCCTCATAACGATCCCTTGGTCGTAGCAGTCCAGCTCGCCAACCGGAGAGTAAGGAGGGTGTTAGTGGACAATGGGAGCTCGGTGAATCTCCTATTCCGTTCCACCTTAGAAAAAATGGGTCTGACCGTCTCCGAGCTGAAGGCAACCTCGATGATGCTATATGGTTTTTAGGAGAAGGGTCAGCAGCGATAGGAACGATTGAGCTGGTAATCACCCTAGGCGACGAGTCCCGAACAGTGTCCAAACTGCTCGAATTCGTAGTCATTGACTGCTCCACTGCCTACAATGCAATTTTGGGCCGACCTACGCTCGTTGCTTTCGAAGCTATCACGTCCGTCCGGCACCTCGCCATGAAGTTCCCTACTTCAACAGGGGTCTGCACTATCAAGGGCGATCAGCTCGCTGCCAGGGAATGCTACAGCATTTCCATGAAGGGAAAATCTAAACCCGGGCAGGTGACGATGGCCATTCAGGATGAAGAGGAATCGCAAGGACCCAAGGCGGCCCCTGAGATTGAAAAACCTCGGGTTTCCAAAGACGAAAAGCTCGCCTTAAGCGAGGACATTGACCCCCGAGTAGGCGAGGACAGGTCCGAGCTCCAAGCTATTGAAGATCTCGAGGAGGTAGGCATCGATGAACAAAACCCGTCACGGACGGTTAAGCTCGGAAAGAACCTCTGCGATAGAAGAAAGGCAGAACTGACTGCGTTTCTGAAAAAGAACCTGGACGTATTCGCATGGTCGCACGAGGACATGATAGGGATCAGTCCGAGCGTAATCATGCACACACTCCACCTAGACAAAAGCGTCCCTGCAAAGTCTCAAAAGCAGAGGCGTTTAGGGACAACCCGAGCCGAAGCCCTTGAAGAAGAAGTGGCCCGGCTCAAAAAATGTGGCTTTATCCGCGAAGCCAGATTTCCCATTTGGGTTGCCAATCCCGTGTTAATTCCAAAGCCCAATGGGAAATGGCGGACCTGTATCGACTTTTCCGACCTGAATAAAGCCTGCCCCAAGGATTGCTTTCCGTTGCCGAGGATAGATCAACTGGTGGATGCCACGGCGGGGCACGAGCTCATGTCCTTCATGGACGCATACTCGGGCTACAATCAGATCGCGATGAATCCAGCAGACCAGGATCATACCAGCTTTATGACCCCGACTAATGTCTATTGCTATAAGGTCATGCCGTTCGGTCTTAAGAATGCCGGGGCTACCTACCAAAGGCTGGTAAATAGAATGTTCGCGGATCAGATCGGGAAAAACATGGAAGTGTATGTCGATGATATGCTTGTCAAGTCAAAGACTGCCAGCAACCACGTTGCCGACCTGGAAGAATGTTTTAACATACTGCGAGAATATGGCATGAGGCTCAATCCTCAGAAATGCACTTTCGGTGTTGCATCGGGGAAATTCTTGGGTTTCATAGTCAATACCCGAGGAATCGAGGCAAATCCCGACAAGATCAGGTCACTGCTCGAGCTTCCATCCCCCAGGTCGCGGAAAGATGTCCAAGGCCTCACAGGAAGGGTGGCAGCACTGAACCGGTTCATTTCCAAATCGACCGACAAGTGCCTGCCCTTCTACAACCTGCTCCGCGGAAACAAGAAGTTCGAATGGACAGTAGAATGCGAAGGCGCATTCCTCGACCTAAAAACGCACCTAGCTGAGCCACATGTGCTATCAAAGCCCAAGGTAGGAGAACCTCTTTTCCTCTACATGGCCGTCACTGAGGACGCAGCTAGTGCCGTTTTGGTGCGAGAAGAGGACCAGGCTCAGAAACCGGTTTATTACATCAGCAAGAGACTCCTCGGAGCTGAGTCAAGGTACCCGTTGATGGAAAAACTGGCGTTCTGCCTAATCACGGCCTCGCGAAAACTCAGGCCATACTTCCAGTCCCATTCTGTACACGTCATGACCGATCAGCCTCTAAGGCAGGTTTTGCAAAAGCCTGAAGCCTCGGGACGCTTGCTAAAGTGGGCGGTCGAACTCAGTCAGTTCGAGATTTTCTATACTCCCCGAACTACCATAAAAAGTCAAGCCTTGGCCGACTTCGTGGCAGAATGCGCGGGATTCCATGAGATCCCATCGGAAGACTCACATCAGCTCACCTCCTCAGGTTCATCGTGGAGGATCTTCGTTGATGGCTCATCTAACGAGAACGGCTCCGGGGCCGGAATCATTCTGATATCCCCAGAAGGGCATAGATTCCATTCGGCGCTGAGGTTCGGGTTCAAGGCGTCCAACAACGAGGCAGAGTACGAGGCCTTGTTAGCTGGACTTAGGATAGCTGGCGAGCTAAAGGCAAGCTCCGTCCAATGCTTCAGCGACTCCCAGCTCGTGGTGAATCAGGTCCTAGGCGAGTATCAGGCGCGGGGTCCCAAGATGGCCTCCTATTTGGCTAAGGTAAAATCCGAACTGTCTACGTTTGGGCAAGGGTCGATCGAACAGATACCTCGGGAGCAGAACGCCAATGCAGATGCTCTCGCCAAGCTCGCCACCTCGGGAGAGGCAGAAACCCTGGGGTTGGTGCCAGTTGAGTTCTTGGACAAACCAAGCATAGACGGAGATCGAGCAGATATTGGGATGATTGACATCAGGCCGACCTGGATGACTCCCATTGTTGAGTACCTCGTCGAGGGCAAGTTACCCGAAGGGCGCAACGACGTACGACGAGTCCTTTATCAAGCTCTGAGATATACGCTAGTCGAGGGGGTGTTGTACCGACGTGGGCATTCATTACCTCTCCTCCGGTGCGTTCTTCCAAGTGAAGCGAAGGCCATCCTGCAAGAAGTTCATGACGGATTCTGCGGAGATCACACTGGGGGGCAAAGCCTGGCCTTGAAGATCCTTCGGCAGGGTTTTTACTGGCCGACTCTGTCCAAAGACTCGATCTCATATGTAAAAAAGTGCGACAAATGTCAGCGGTTCGCCGCGGTTGCACGAGCCCCCCCGACCGAGCTAAAAATGATCTCGTCTCCCTGGCCCTTCGCCATTTGGGGCATAGATCTAATAGGCGCCCTGCCCACTGGAAAGGGCGGGGTTCGTTACGCCGTGGTAGCCATTGACTACTTCACCAAGTGGGCCGAAGCAGAGCCGTTGGCGACAATAACATCGAAAAAGGTGCTAGACTTCGTGGTTAAAAGCATCGTTTGTCGATTTGGCCTACCCAAAAAGATCGTCTCCGACAATGGCACTCAATTTGACAGCGACCTGTTCACCGAATTTTGCGAAAGGCACGGAATTGTGAAAAGCTTCTCGTCCGTGGCCTATCCCCAGGCGAACGGCCAGGTCGAGGCTGTCAATAAAACTCTGAAGGCAAGCCTCAAGAAGAGGCTAGATGACGCAAAGGGGATCTGGCCAGAACAGCTCCCCCAAGTTCTATGGGCCTATAGGACCTCACATCGGACTCCCACGGGTCACACTCCTTTCTCCCTAACCTTTGGAAGTGAAGCAGTCCTCCCCGTGGAGGTGAAGGTCCTGTCGCACAGGGTCCGGTCCTACGAACAAGACAAGAACCACGAGCTCCTTTGCCACTCCTTAGACTTAATGGATGAAAGGCGAGAGGATTCACAACTCCAGCTCGCCCATTATCAACAAAAAATCACTCGCTACTTCAACGCTAAGGTCAAAAGACGTGCCTTTAGCGTTGGCGATCTGGTCTTGAGGAGAGTTTTCCTAGCCGGGAAAGATCCCAAAGAGGGGGTTTTGGGACCAAGCTGGGAAGGACCATACCAGGTCATCGAAGTCATCAAAGAGGGAACTTATAAATTAGCTCGACTTGGTGGAGGGGCGGTCCCGCGGACTTGGAATGCAATCCACCTAAAGAAATATTATCAATGAACATTTGTAAGACCTAGAAGGTCACCTTCCATGTATAAATAAAAATCAAATGTTTCTCGTTATTTGCAAGTGTAATTTTAAAGTAACAACGAAAGGCCCTTTCCCAGTTACTTGGGGGGCATATGGTACCTGGATATATCCAGGTCTCCTTAACGACTTAGGTGTTAATTTTTATCTACGGATAAGAGTCATCACAAACTAAGTCCTATCCTGGTCTTAACCAGGTCATAAAACTTAGAAGTTAGCTAAAATTTGTTGACTGTGGTTCTTCTTTAAAGAGCCCGGGATACGGATAAAAGTTGACGCGATCTGAGTTTTTTCAAAATAAGTTCCTGGTCTTAACCAGGTCATAAAACTTAGAAGTTAGCTAAAATTTGTTGACCGTGGTTCTTCTTTAAAGAGCCCGGGATACGGATAAAAGTTGACGCGATCTGAGTTTTTTCAAAATAAGTTCCTGGTCTTAACCAGGTCATAAAACTTAGAAGTTAGCTAAAATTTGTTGACCGTGGTTCTTCTTTAAAGAGCCCGGGATACGGATAAAAGTTGACGCGATCTGAGTTTTTTCAAAATAAGTTCCTGGTCTTAACCGGGTCATAAAACTTAGAAGTTAACAAAACTTTGTTGACCGTGGTTCTTCTTTAAAAGAGCCCGGGATACGGATAAAAGTTGACGCGATCTGAGTTTTTTCAAAATAAGTTCCTGGTCTTAACCAGGTCGGAAAACTTAGAAGTTAGCTAAAATTTGTTGACCGTGGTTCTTCTTCAAAGAGCCCGGGATACGGATAAAAGTTGACGCGATCTGAGTTTTTTCAAAATAAGTTCCTGGTCTTAACCAAGTCATAAAACTTAAAAGTTAACTAAAATTTGTTGAACGCGGATCTTCTTTAGAGAGCCCGGGACACGAATAATGTTAACTTGAACTAAGTCATAAAAATAAAAAGATAAATTGTGACCAAATGCATACAAATATATATATAAAACTGGTTGAGCAAATTGTCTCGAGGCGGAAACGCCCCACACAAAAAGAGAATTACAATAAAAAAGTGTTCAAAGTACGTAAACGAGGAGCATCCTAAGCCCCATCAGCTGGCCCTTTGGAGGTCGCGGTCTCGCCCTGTTCCGCCGCGGCAGAGTCCTCTCCAGTCTCCGATGGAGGAGCCTCCTTTTTCAGGCGGGCTTGAAGCCGCGGCAACAAGAATGCCCAGAGGTCTGGCGGCATGAAGGAGAAGTCCGCGTCCGGATTGTGGGACCAGCAGTGATAGAACAGGTCCTGTAAGGACTGCTCCGACACGACCCGCTCGTCTTTCAGGGCGGCCTGGGAGGCCTGGACTTCGGCCTTCGCCACCTCAAGATCTGTCCACGATGCGGCCAGGGAGTTTTTAAGCTCTAGGTTCTCGGAGCGAAGCTTCTCTAGCTCGGATGCGGCCAGGGAGCGTTTAAGCTCTTGGTTCTCCGAGCGGATCTTCTCTAGCTCGGCTTTAGAGGCCGCCAGAGCGTCTCTCGCCTCCTGAGACTCCTGGAGGGCGGTCTGGCGATCTGCTTCCAAACCCTCGAGCTGGGCCTTGGTCCTAACGATGCCTCTATAGGCGGCAGCCATGCCCTGCAAGAAAAGAATGATAAATTAGCAAACTGGAAGGAAAAAGGCGGCGGGGGAGTGTCAAAGCCTTAAAAGAAAGGGGCACTTTACCGTTAAAGTCATGTCCATAGCAGACTCTATAACTCGGACCGGGCTCGTTGTTTCGATGGCCCGGAGCTCCTTCTCCCTGATATTGTAATAGTGGCTGACGGCGTAGCTAGCCGACTCATACACCGTACCCCGGAATGCTTCGGGCATCTTCTCCAGAGCCCGGGGGTCGACCGGGATACGCACGTCCGGGGCTGCCGCGGCCAGATTCCCGACCTCTATTACCCCGTCCTGGGCGGCCAGTGGAGATCGTTGGGGTGGCGGGTGCATGAGTCCTGTCCTGGCGACAGGGAGGTTCGACCCCGCGACCTGGGATGGCGGGGCTTTCTCCTTCTCCGTAGCTAGGGATTTGGTGGAGGCCCCGGCCGAGCTCTTGGACTCGCGAAGCCTCTTTAACCTCGGCCCCGCTGGGGGATTCCCACCGAACACAACGCCCCGCAGACTATTCCCGGGTTGAGACATCTCTTCTGCCAAGAGCAAAAAACACGGTTATTAGCAATCATACAGAAATAAAGACAAAAGGTCCAAAGGCAATAAGAAAGCAAATACTAAGGGAGCCCTACCCCCCGAGCTGGAAGAGCCCAGGACGATTATCTCGCGAACTGGCGAAGGTTCTAGGTCCGGTTCTGAATCGGGGCTGGACTCTTCTACGTACTGCCTAATCCCCGGAGCATAGATGCCCCTCTGGAGCGCAGGCCACGTGCGTAAATTGGTCCCGTACTCCTCAAAAATGGCCGACCTAAAGGCTAGGGTATTATCTACTACTACGGTACCCTTAGGCCGACTCTCTTGGTTGTCCAGCACGAGCTGGTCAACGCAGTGGAGCAGGAGCGTGTCCAGGTCCGGATTCCTTGGGTGACGATGGACGAGCTGCCTAGGGTTGAACCTAACCAGCCGGGGGTCTGCAGTGGCCCTATCTACGTTCTTAAATAAGTAAGAGTTACCTTGACCGGAAGGACCCGCGGCTGCTTCGGATTGGGCTCTCTCCTCACTCATCCCCTGGGCGACCTCCAAGCTCCTCTTCCTGTTCCTCACCAGAGGAACTTCCTCACCTTCTTCCTCGCCTTCATCATCTGCGACCTCCTCCGCGACGATCGGCCTGTTGTCGCGAGCTGGGGGAGGCCCCCGGGGCCTTTTCAAATTCAAAGTCTGATTTGGGAAAATCAGCTTGCAGAATACCATCGTCTCGTCCGTCACGAGCACGCGGTAGTCTTTCTCACTGGGGGGCAAGTTCACCAGTGTATCGTATTGACCCCCGAGGGTCACAGACTTTTCGGTCCTCGAGTAGATGGCTGCAAGGTTGGTTGAAATCAGAATTGGAATAAGGGACGAGCTAAAATAAGATAACCGTTAAAAGGCGAGCTAAATCAAGGATTACTTACGAGGGCGGTTGAAATAGTGATGATCGCAGTTTCGGAACCCAGTTGACATAAAAAACTGGTCTTTGAAGTCGTTTGGACGGCTCGGCAGCTCGATCACTGCTGCTGTGTTAGGGAAGCGGGTTAAGTAATAGAACCCGTCGCCTCGCCCCCGCTGGTCCGGGCTGGCTTTGAGGCAAAAGAAATATAGAATATCAGCTGGAGTGGGGACCTCCCACTCATGCTTTTGGAACAAATACCTCAGTCCCGCCAGCAGACGGTATGAATTGGGGGGGAGCTGAAATGGGGCCAACCCCACATAGTTCAGAAAATCAGCAAAATACTGATCCAGGGGGAGGAAGGCCCCTGCCTTGAAGTGTTCCCCGCTCCAGGCCGCGAACGACTCGTCGAGCGGCGTGCAGCTCCTCTCCCCATCCGCAGCAGGTCGGGCGATCACGGAGGTCTTCCCCAGAGGAATGTTGTGGTTAAGGAAGATTTTGGTGATCTTTGCCTGGCTGGTTATTTTCGAGACGATTCTCTCCGCCTCGAAAAACGCGTCAGGAGCCACCTCGGCTTGCTTCTCCACCGCCGGCCCAAAGTGAGGAATTGGCGAGCTGGTCACCACCGCCTTTCCTTTATCCTGCTGGGAGGCCGAACTTCCCACATTCTTCTGTGGCAGATTTCTCTTTGGAGCCATCTGGTCGCCTATCGAACAAAAGAAAACACTTTAGAAAAGGCGACCCAAGCAGGAGAGTGAAGCAAGTATTAAGTACACGAGCTGGGGTAAGCCCAGCCCGTGGAGAGTGGTGCCACGCGTTCCAAGGAACACGCGCCTATGCCCTCAACAGATCCCAGATTACTCGGAATTCGTGTGTCAGAGGGCTCAGAGTAAAAAATTGCCTTGGGGGAAAAGTTTCAACAGGCAAGGCGTGGCAAAACCGCTTTTAAGGCCTATTCCCTAAGCTACCCGGTTTTTGCACCCAAAATTCCTAAGGATCCTACCCAGAAATTGTTCCTAAGAGAGAATCATGGAACCCATATTCTAAGGCGATGTCCCATGGCAAGTGTGCCCTAATCTAAGAAGGGCCATCACCCTCCATATCCGCGCGACCCAGAAAACCTCTGCATGTGGCTACAGTAAAAAATTTTACCTAGGCTACAGTGGCATGCTTTCAAAAATAAACAGGGACAGAAGACTTACAGTATATGGTTGGATGGTGAGCGAGGTTGCTGCGCTGGTAGGAGCTTCGTTGGCACAGTGGTCTCCAAGGCTTTGAAGGAACTCGAACGCTTAAGCTTCGTGAACGGAGAAGATGAGAGCAATGGAAATGAGGGTTTTGTTCTTCGGAAGGTCAAAGAGAAAAGAAGGAAATTTGAGAGGTTCTGAATGGTAAGGTGGCCCGTGCGTGGGAAGACCACCCCCTTTTATACAAGGGAGGATCACGTGTAAAAGGCTCCTGGGAGACCCTCCACTCGAAATGTGAAACGACGGCTGGACAGTAGGCTAGGCCATTTAATGCGGTTCTCGTAGAGTGTACCGTCGCCACCCACGGCGTTCCACGTATCAGACGCATGCGAAAAGCATGGAATGCGAAGGGTTGTGGGAGAAGTCTAAAAGCCCCTACTGTGGTCTCCCATATCTGACGTCATGGACCACGAGCAGGAGCTTGGGGGGCAGATGTACGCCCTGGTTTTCCCACGGGCTGTTTAGCAGGACGGACTAAACATGATTTAGCCCGAGGCTCCCACAAGCCAGAGGCTCTATTTTCAGGACGGGCCCTTTCTAGCTCGAGGGGGTCCTGTTTCCAGCTCCCTC
Organism: Humulus lupulus; assembly: GCF_963169125.1. Taxonomy (NCBI): domain Eukaryota; kingdom Viridiplantae; phylum Streptophyta; class Magnoliopsida; order Rosales; family Cannabaceae; genus Humulus; species Humulus lupulus. The sequence continues at coordinate 43,349,318 of NC_084800.1, read as the reverse complement.
TTGTTGCACCAGGAGCTGGGAACAACATCCGGCGACCACTGACGGATCAGCTCGGGTTATGGATTGCTCCGGTAGCGAGCTTCTCAGGAAGCTCTGACCCTATGGGAAGTCAACACGCAAGATAAACGTGCATAATCCTGCCATCACGTGTCCGATATCCCCCTGACTTCTCAGACACGCAGCAGGAACGTGCGTATTCAGGCACCCACGGACGGGTTGGGCCGTGCGGCCCATTATCTCCTTCCATACTAATTAGACCACACTTGTGTGTCAGGTTTAGGAATTAATCATGAATATCACAGACTTGATATGACAAATGGTAAGGTCACGGGATGACCTCCCTACCAATTTCCAGGTGCCTTCTCCTATAAATATGGAGACCCTGAGAGTTGATAGAGGTTGGAAAAAATAATCTTGTAAGAACTATACATTTTGTAAACCAATTACCCAGAAAAGATCAATAATATTGACTAGTGGAGTAGAAGGATTTTAACCTTCGAACCACTTAAAAACGTGTTTAGGGTCACCTAGTTCTTTCCACAAAGATTTCACATCTGCGACGGTTCTACTTTTAAGTACTAATCTTTTTCTCTTCTTCTCTTAATTATCTGTTGCCGAAGAACCGCGTCAACAATTATTATAATAATGATATTTATAATATTTTAAAGTTAACAAAACAAACCGTTTAAATAAAAAAAATTGTTATTTTCACATTTTTTATATAGAATAAATTTTAAAAATAAATAAATAAAATAACAAATATCTAGTACAAATCTGATTTATGTACTATTATCATCTTCTTTTTCTTAAAATTATAAGGAGCCTAAAAAAATTCATTTTTACTGATAAAAAAATTCATTTTTATTTGTAAATTAAAATGTATTCAAGTTTAATTTTAAAAATTATGTTTGTAATGAATTTATTCTTTCACCACAATCACGTGGTTTTCATAATTTCATTTATATTTAGTAATGCATAATTTTGTACCTTAGTTTTTTTTTTCTTTTCAATATCATATTTATTATATTTCATAAAATTTCCTCAACTTCACAACTTGCATATGTGGGGATAGTTTGATGATAATTAAATTTTAGATTTTTTATGATAAAATAAATATAATTGTAAGAGTTACACTTATATTTAATTTCACATATCCTAAATATACAAATTTTCTCTCAAAATATGATAAAGCAAAGTTTTTTTTTAATGCACAGTTACCCAACAATATATTATTTCTGCACATCAAAACTCATTCAATCAACTAGCTCTTTCATTTATTTTCTCCAAAAAAAAAATAAAAAACCTAGCTCTTTTATTTATAAGCGAATTAAAATTTTTGTGGTCATAAGTTTTTACGTACACTTTTCAATAAACTCTACCATATATAGGTGTGGTTATCCATGATATAATTTACATTATTAATATAAATTAATAAGAGTATCCCACTCTATAAAATAAAGAAACTTACCTAATAATAGAATAACTAATCTTGTAGTCATAGGTACAGCCTGTTGGTACTACATTTTTTCTCAAAGAAAAAAAGTCCAATGTTTAAATCTCCTCTCACAATGTAAAAAAAAGAAAAAAAAATAGAATAACCATATGTATATAAATATTAAATATGAAGACAATTAAATTATTGTAATATATGTTTAATTTGATAAGAGTTTAGGATACCTAAATTCTTACGAGTTGATGTAATACTTATAGTTGAATGTGTGAATAGTGATTTCCTTAAAATATTTATATATTAAGGTCACTTTTGGGTGGTAGGATTGAATAAGATTGGATTATATTAAAAATTATAAGAGAAAAAAATAAAGAAAAATGAATGAGCTGATAACTTGCCAACAATATCATTCAAATATATAGAGATGAGAATTAAATAAGATAAAACTATCAAAAGTTTTTTTAATGAGATTAAATTATTACACAGTAAGGGCACGTTTGGTATTGTATTGTATAATATTATTTTCATACTAACACTGGATTTGGTATTCATGTGTATTAAAATGTTGTACTAAATTATATTGTATTTAGTATGCAATTGAATTTTTATTGTATTAAATATATTTAGGACCCCCGACCCAGCCCATACCCCGTCCCTGGACCACGGCTGTAACGACCCAAATTTGCTAATAGGGCTTTGGGCCTTGATTAGCGTGCCTGGAGGGCAATAAATGATTTAATGTGTTAATATGTGAATTTATGTGAGTATGTGATAGATATGCATGTTTAGTTGAGTTAAATGTGCATGTCGGCCCCGTTTGGATATTTGGCGTATGTTTGTGATGTTAGCCCGCTGAGGGCATAAATGTGATAAATATGATATGCATGTGATATATTTCTGTGTAGCACGATCCGAGACAGTCCTGGGGAGCGGTTAGCCCGAAAGTCACAACGGGGTTGAGAATCCGACTCAGGGCGAGTCGAGGGGTATTTTGGGTGTTAGATGTATTATTGGGTTATCGGGGTATGGAAGTAAATGTTCGGAGATGTATTTGAGGTTAGAGTGTATAGGAAAGAATATTGGGGAAATTAATATTTTGGACCTCGAGGACTTAGCGTGATTAGGTAAATGACTAAAATTGCCCTTAGGTCAATTAAGGATAGAGGCTAAGCTTAAGGGGCAGCTTGGTCATTTTGTGAGAATAAAGTTAGATATAGTTAAGTAAAAGAAACTGCTGGAACAAAAGGGAAGGATCCGTTTTTAGCTTAATCCTCTCAAAGTCGGTTTACTACTTTGGACTGTGGTGTGTGAGCTTGGGAGATTTTCAGCAGAAATCCAAGGCTTGAGGCTTGTGTGAGAGAGAGCTTTGAAGGTGGGGGAGCAAAGAAGGCCAGGAATTATCAGCTGAGGTAAGGAGTTTAACCTTCAAATTTCTTGAGTTTCAGTGGAATTGTAGTTTAAACCATGAGTTGCATGTGAATTGGGATTATGATGTTAAGTTTGATTGTGAGCTGAGTTTCATGGCTGTGTGAACTTATAGCAAAGTTTAGATGGTGTGGTTGAGGTACTTAAGCTTAATTTCTGGGTTAAATTGCTGGGTTGAGGTGATTTTGGGTGAGTTGGTGTAACGCTTCAAACTCCAGGGACCGTTACGGTGTGCCTTGCAAACAGTGCTAAACTCGTTAATCGAGTCATTTGGCCAAAAACGTGATCTAGGTATGATTAGCAATTTAGGGATTAAACATTTTGGTTAAGATGTAACATTTCACTAGAACGTTTAATATATACATTGGGATCCCGAAAATAAAGTTTCATAGTTTATTACAGAAAATATTTATAACAGGCCGTTCTAAGCGGCAAAACAGGGTTTAATCCTAGTTCCACTTTAAACCTCGGCCGTGGCGGACGAGCAGCTGCATATGTACACATCATCACCTAAGCTCTCCAACTCAAGGATGGTCCAGCTTTCTCTTGCCTTTACTTGCACCACGTAGCACCCGTGAGCCAAAGCCCAGCAAGAAAACACAATAAACCGAGTCATAGTCTCAACAACGATAATGATAACCATTCAGGACTATCAGTCCCAGCAAATAGGTGACAATAGCCAAAAGTCACACCAATGAGCATTGCTCCTTCTAGCCATGTGACGATAGGGTCACCAGGGCTTAATTGACAAGTGATCCTTTCATAAGTTTGATTAGGACAGGTGCATGGTGAATGGTCACTGACATAACCTTCCTCCCGACCCTAGAGTCGTGCTATGGACAGCGTCCCTTGGCCATGTGACAAACAGTCACCGGGGTCATATACCTTGGCCATAAACATCTGGTCATAGACCAGGCAAGCGCTTATAGTTCTCATTGACCTTCCGGTCGGTCCAGCATTAATACCCCATATGAGTCATTCAATGCCGACCTCGATTAGATCTAATCTTTAATCGGCCCGGCGTTCACAACGCACTGCCACTTCTGACCCTTGGGTCGGTAAAACACGACCAGTGCTCAGCCCGTGGTGAACTTAACTAATAAGTCACAGCTTCACAGATGGATCTGGCACCATTGTCGATTCTGACTAATAAGTCAGCGCCATACACAGGTAAGCCATGCCACCAAACATATATCACATGTCCAATATCCATAGACAAGATATTTAGCATGCTTACTAAACAGATATTAGTACAATTAGGACTATGTACTAACACAGAAGCTCAAGCTCTGAACGATATCACACCCAGCATACAAAGCATGTCCTAATCACATGTTTCTTATGCATCATACGCAATATATTCAACAATCCAACATGCACCAATAACAGCCATGCATGTCACGTTTAATAGTCAACCAACATGCATCAAGAATAGCCATGCATGTCATACATATTAATCAACCGACATGCATCATTAATAACCACGCATGTCATACTCATTAATCAACCAACATGCATCATAATAACCATGCATGTCTCATATACACAGGGTGCAGTTTTCTTACCTCAAAGTCGAGCTAGAATGATTAAGAGAACGACCCTTGAGAATGATCAACTTTTAGTCATTTAGCGGTCACCTAATCATAACCAAATATAAGATATCATCAATAAAAATGATCAACATAAGTTCCCAAATCAATATCTAGCCTCCGGAACATCAATCCCCACTTAACCAGGTACTAGGTGCAACCCCGAGGCCTATGGCTTGAATCCCCAAGCTTAAAAACATGTTTTAGCAAAATTGGCCATAAGGGCCGCGGCCCTCCCCCTGCCAGACGCCAAGGGCTGCGCCGTGGCGCTCAGCCCAGACTAGGCAAAAACCAGCACGCGACCTCAATTCTTCCCCTGTGTTTTTTCCTCTCAAACCAGTCCTTCAAACCTTCATAAAACCTCTTTCTAACATACAATTAAACCCCTTGACAGCACCCATAACCTCCCCTCATCAAAACCCAATCTTATCATCCATCAAAACCCCTTTGAATCCAAACTTCTAACAAGAACCAAAAGCTGAAAACCAAAGCTTGAAAACAGAGCATCACCTGAAGTAAGTGACTAGAACTCACCTTGGAACCGGTTTTGAATCCCCTTTAATGGTTGAAGCAAGACCCCTAGCTGCCACCTTTGATTTCCTAGCTCAAAGCCCCAAGATGGCCTCAAGAACACCAAAGAAGAAAGAAGGGAAGGTAGTGTACGGGAAGGGAAGAGGATAGCCTCTGTTTTGCTCTGTCCTTCTATAGCCCTCCTAAGTCATATATATCCTTAGGATCAAAAGACCATAATGCCCCTAAGCCAAATAAACCCCTCTAAAAGCTTCCGAGGGTAAAACCGTCCTTTCCCGTTTATCTCGCTAATTATAATTAACGCTCTCTAATTCCCGCTATTCTCAATATTCCCAAATACCAATAAATCATATCCCATTACCCTTTAATTCATGGTAATGTTCTAATCATTAAATTCACCCCGAGACTCACCCCGAGCCCCGAACTTAAACCCGTTATGACTAGACCGAACACTTACATCTCATGATCGTCTTATGTCGAAAAGCTCGAACCAATCCACCTTATAATGTGGCTATATTAATTAATCACAGTCATGCACCCAAAATATACAATTACGCCCACAGCGGCCAAATTACCAAAATACCCTCACAATAATAAATTCTCCCATATGAATGTATCCACCATCATATAATAATATAATTCACGTAAGCATGCATATAATCATTAAATACTATAATAAATCAATTATGGCCCTCCCGGCCTCTTAATCAAGGTCTTAAACCTTATTAGGAAATTTGGGGCATTACAGTTAGTCTGAAGAAAATGCAGGAAGAGATGAAGATTTCTGGGTTTGGAGGTGGTGGCCTCAGCCCTAGGAGGGGCATGTCGCGGCCCGTAACCTAAGCGTCAAAATAGGGTTAAACCCTAGTTCCCCTGAGAAACTCCTTCGCCGTGGTAGTCAAGCGGTCGCATATGTACACATCGCCACTTAAGCTCTGCACTCAAGGCTCAGTAAGCTTTTATTTCCCTTCACCTGCACCACATAGCACCCGTGAGCCAAGGCTCAACAAGAAAACTTATTACTGTATGTATAAAAGTATTAATAATTGATCATGAAATCATTCTAGGGCTCGCAACCCTAAACAGATGATGACTATTAAGTCAATCTGGGGTCTTGCGCCCTGGATGGATGACTATTAAGTCATTCTAGGGTCCCACGCTCTGTAAAGATGACTGATGAGAGATCCTGGGGTCTTGCGCCCTGAATAGATGACAAATAAGACATTCTGGGGTCCTGTGCCCTAAGCCATGTGACCATCAAGTCACTTGAGCCTTTTAGCCCCGACTCTGAGTAACTAGCCATAGACTAGCCAAACACTTTAGTTTTTCTTTGACCAATAGGTCAGATGAGCATATAATGCTCTTGTTGATTAGATCTAATCATATTGACCAGCGTTCAATACGCTATTGGCGCTCTTGACTCATAAGTCAATTCCATACGACCAGTGCTCAGCACTATTGCCGTTTCTGACTGATAAGTTAGTGCCAATCACAAGTAAGCAATGCAACCAGGCATTCACAATGCAACAAATGTCCATATATAAAGCACTCAACTTGCCTTGTCAATAATCATGTATGTCACATACTGGGTGCAGTTTTCTTAACTAAAACTTGAGCGTAAAATAAATAAAGAACAACCCTTGAGAATGATCCTAACCTTAGGCCCCTTAGCGGTCACCTAATCATAACCAAATATGAAATCCCATCAATAAAATGAGTAATAAAAGATTATCGGGACCAAGTCCTAGCTCCCGGGACCTCGAATCCTACTAAAATGATTACTAGATTTGATACCGAGCCTTAAGGTTCGAAAACCCGCGCCTAAAACTAAATAAAACTAAGCCTAGCCAACAAGAGACAGGCGGGTTGCGACCTGCCCCCCAAGGGCCGCAGCTCGACTTAGCTTAAATATATCTAAAGCCTTAAATGACCAAAATGCCCCTAGGGCCATCTAAAACCCTGAAAGCCACCCAATGGCAAATTTGTCATTTTTCACCTACCCCGTTAATCATAATTAATGTCCTCCAATTCTCACTATGCCCAATATCCTCAAATAATTACTAAATCATATCCCATTACTCGCTTATTCTCGGTAATGTACTAAACACCAAATTACCCCTAGGCTCACCCCGAGCCCGATAATTAACCCCGTTATGACAAAACCGCTAATTTTTTTCCTTAGGATCGTCTCATGTCGAATAACTCAAACATAATCACATAATAATATGATTTTACCCATATATCACATATATGCACATAAATATACAAATACACTCTCAACATGCCAAAATTACACAAATGCCATTCTTATAAGAAATGACCTACATATATGGGAATACAATCATATGATAATACAATACACATAATCATGCATATAATCACATAATAATGCATTAAATTAATTATGACCCTCCTGGCCCCCCAATCTAGACACTAAGCCACATTAGGAAATTTGAGACATTACAGCAAGTTCCTAAACTTTACATGTTTTGGCAAATTGGTCTCATTAGTTTTTTGCGAATCCATCCTTAATATTTTTATCTATTGGCAGTCGTGACCTTACACCGTTAAATGCCTAAAAATTATGTTCACACACAGAAAATTTAGGAACCATTCATACAAATAGATATTTTTAATATAAATAAACTTTTGGAAACATAACATTTTGGTACCCTATTGTTTGTCCCAAAAACGACTTAGTTCCCTATTATTTAATTAGTACTATCATGTTGTTTATCTTAGCACCAACTTAGTATTTTATTGTTTTAATTAATACTATTTTAAAACATTATATATAATAAATGAATTCAAGATTGTACTTTTTCACCAAATTTTGTAAAAATATTTTCTAATATAATCAAAATCACCCTAATTTATTTAATTCAAATTATTTTTAATTTTAAAACGTATTTAATACTTTGTATATGATACATAAATCAATTTGCAAACTAGTCCCTAAATTTTTTGTGTAGGAACATAATTTTTGGTCATTTACATGTATATGGTCACAACGGCCAACAAATTGAAAGTTTAGGGGTTAGTTTGAAAAAATTAAAAAAAATTTGGGAGCAACTTGCCAAAATAAGTATATAGACCTATTGTGCAAATAAATCTAAAAATTATTGTACCTAATCCAATTATATTCTCAAATTGCCTTATAGTATTATAAATTACTAGTATAGCTCGTATGTATACATTAAGAAGACATAACGGTATGAAAAAAATTATCAACAATATTCTTAATTTTTTACTAGTGCAAGATTTCAAGCTATTACTATTGAATAGTTTTTTCGTCAACTACAAATAAACAGATGAAGCTTAAAGAAATGAGAGAATACTAGATTCTCGTGTTCAAGTTATTAATTAACATTGGTCTATTAGTCAATTGTATTAAGAAATAATAACTTTCAAAACTCAAATTTTCTAAAGATTTAGGCAGCGTTTTTGTATACACTAAAGTTAGAGATTAAACTCATTAATGAGAGCTGATTACAATAATCTTCCCATAATGAGAGTAATTTACACGTAAATTATGGGTTATTCCCCAAACGGTAGGGTTGTGGGCCATATTTGTCATTCAATGGAGCCAATATGAGGATGTTAAGCCCACAACCTTATTTGAAAAGATGAATTCCTGGTACTGTCAAGAGGTAGCTACACGTATTTCTATGTCAGGAGTCGTCTTGAGACATCCCCTTTGCCGCTTGGACGAAACTGGCAACACGATCCCTGTAGCCACCAAAAGTAGTCAGGTACGTTTGTGTGGTTCCGAATGTCTCTCTGACTGATACTTGGCATGAGAGTTCTCCTTTTGTGGAGAGAGGTCCTTGAGGTTTGCTAGGCTAGTTACAACCCGAGGAGGTTCACAGGATAAATATAACTACTTGGGAGGCTACTTCCCATTCCGAGTCCTCAGGTGATGATTCTGTTGATATTCCTTGGAGCTTGTTCTCTGATTATTTTAAAAACGACATCCATATATCGGGCTTTAGATCTCGAAGAGGACTAAACGACACAATCCATCGAAGTCACATTGTTGTACGCATAAAATATGAACAACAATTACACAATAAAATTTCCTACATATTGATTTTTTTTCAAATTTGTTTAATTTCTTACTTCATTTTTTTGGGGGGTTAAAATCCAAAACAAAACAAATTTAATTAAATATATTTATTTTCTGTGCGCTGTCCCTCATCAATTCTGAGTTCCAAAAATATGGGTAAAGATATAACTATTATTAATATTAATTGATGAATTGGAGTGTCTATAAATCAATAGGCGGCAGCAGTATGAATACGTGATTTAATTCTCCACAATTAATTTTCTTTTCAAGAACTCTTTCCTTTTCATTTATTCATTAATAAATGTTGTTCACTTGTTTTGACATTGACCCCTAGAATAGGTGAGAAGAGTACTAAAGTCCAGAGCTTCATCAATTTAATTAAAGACACTATTTCTTTCTAAATGAATATTGGATTAGCTCTAGCTCTAATTTCTACGTGAATCTCCATAATTCTGTATTGCTAAAATTACCTAATTTTTTTTGTTCTACTCGTTAATATTAAGAAACACTCATGTAAACTACGTGAGTAGTGTGGCATTATTATTATTGATACAAGTATTTACTAAGTGGCATGATTATTGAGTAGTGTGGGTTCAAACATAATTCTTCGTAGCAGGAAGAATATTTGTTGAATCAAGACTATTTATTTAAATTTTTAGAGAGAGGATTAAATGCTATTTTGTTCAACTTTAGGGGTTTTTAATTAGCAAAGAAAATTGGTAGCACTTGAGGTCCATGCATAAGTTATTGATTAAATAACACAATAGGGTTAGTGCTAAGTGTCCCAAACAAAACTAATGAACTAATAATATTTAGAGATAATTTCAAGGAATTAGTGTAGTCCAATAGTAAAAGTTTCAATTAAACACGTGCGTGTCACGTGACACGAGAGAGAGTGCTACACACACATTTTTTTTTTGTGTGGCAAGCAATGCACATATTTTATTTTAGTAAGTATATTAGTTTTCGATGGTCATGTAATGGATGTAATTGATTTGATTGTCCGTTACTTTAATTTACTAATAGCCTATATTAAATATGAATTTGGGGATATAGCACTAAATAAATAATTCAGGGTGTTTTTTCCGCTAGTTTTTGTCTTCTTTTTTTTTAAAATAAAAAATAAAAAAATTATGTTCAAAATAGAAAAGAACAAAAACAAAAACAAAAAAAAGAAAAGAAAATTCTAGGCAAAGTAAGGGAGGGGCAAAGAAGTAAATAAGAGTTGTTATAGCTTGGAAAATGGAACTTTGAAAAAAAAGAGAGGCGGGATCGCCAGGTAGAGAGTATATAATAAGCGGGGTGTGGGTGGAGGTTAATTGCCCACCACCCACGAAATCGCTGGCCCTAATTTCTTATTTCCAATTCTCTCCCTCTCTCTCTTAAAAACTAGCTTAACGAAACCTTACCAAGGCAACCCACCAAAGAAGAAGAAGAAGAAGACGAAGAAGGAGATAGAAGAAAAGAAGAAGAAGAAGAAGATCGAAAACTATTACTAGAAACCACAAGCTTCTAGATCCCAAATGACGCATTAGCCCCTTTCTTCTTCGTCTTCCTGCATTTCCTTATATATATCCCTCCTCTCCTGCTGTTTTGGGTTTTCTCTCTGCTCACTTATTGAGGTACGGACGCGGCCATTCTCTATCTTTTGCTTTCGTTTTCTCTTTTATTTTTGGCGTCTGATCTGAGGTTTTTGTTGGGTTGACGAGAAAGTTCGGGGTAAGAGAAGGCTGATAGCTCTGGTTTTGTTTATCTTTTATAGAAACGGAAAAAGTAAGCGTTCTGAGTGGGAATGGTTTTGTTAAGACGTTTTTTTTGCGAGAAATTTCGTTCCTCTGGCTCTTAAATTAGAGATCTGTTTTCAGAAATGTAAATTATGTAGCCTTTTCTCTGTTTCCTCGGGAGCCAAATGCGTTACAGTTATGTTTCACGTCTCTCCTTTTCGTGTTTTTGAAAATTTCACGGCTATGTAGATGCATTGAAATGGTTTATAGGGATAGTTTTCCTTTGAATTATGGAAAGTTTTCAATTTCTTTTTTCTCTGTCTATGCGTGTGTGTGTGTGTGAGCGCGTGTGTAATGACACGATATTAGATTTTTCGTTTAGATACTTGCAGTGTTCTTCCCAGATCTGCCCAAATTTTCGTTCCAAACATTTGATGAAAAAAATTTAGGGTATCGCTTTATTTTTGCTTCACTCTATTATTCATCGTGCTTTTTTGTCATGTGTTGATGATTTTTTAATTGAGTAAACAGTTAATTTTGCTTCGGGATTCTCTGGTAAAGTTTATTGTTTGTGTATGACATATTTTTTGATTGTTTGAGAAGAAAAATGCCAATTTTAAGGGCCAATTTTATTTCATCTCGTGGGCAATTTTTCTTTAGAAGAATATGTTCTGTTATATATATAAATATTTACATATGTTAATTTTTTTTTACTCGTTGAAAGCATGTTTTGGGTGCTGGAAAGCTTATTATGAGACAATTTTCGGGCGAGTGTTGTTGAACAGTCCATGGCTGATGCCAATTATATTTACTTTCTGTTTTTTAAAATCTGAGTATTTGTCCTTTTGTCTCTGTGGTATTAGTATTATGTTTGAGCTAACGAATATTCTGAGCTCTGTTATAATTGCATCGTTTTCTTTGTGAAATTGCATCTGGCTCAAGAACTGTTGATTGTGTATGAGTTGTCACGCTGAAACTATTCATTAGCCGTGTCCTTGTGTGGATTTGTTCCCCTGAAAATTCCAATATATGCACTTCTTTCTTGTTAAATTTACATCGACAAATGTCTAGTGTCAGTTCTTTTTTTGGTACACTAGCCTGATTGAATCTCTTCATATTTATAGCTCATCATGGTTGCCACTGCTGCTACTTCGGCGTTCTTTCCTGCTGCTTCCCCTTCCCCGTCTCCGAACACTGGCTCGAAGAGTTCCAAGACCGGAGCTACGAATTTAAGAGTACCCAAGTCAAAATCTGGTTCTGGCTCTTTGCAAGTCAAGGCAAATGCCCAAGCCCCACCAAAAGTCAATGGCACTTCTGTTGGTTTGGCTAGTTCTGTGGAAGGAATGAAGGGTGGGGACGACATGCCATCCTCTCATTCTCATCCACGGACTTTTATTAACCAATTGCCTGATTGGAGTATGCTTCTTGCTGCTATTACGACAATCTTTTTAGCAGCAGAGAAGCAGTGGATGATGCTTGATTGGAAACCCAAACGTCCGGACATGCTCATGGACCCATTTGGTTTAGGAAGAATTGTTCAGGACGGTCTTGTTTTCCGACAGAACTTTTCAATTAGATCATATGAAATAGGTGCTGATCGAACAGCTTCTATAGAGACATTAATGAATCATTTACAGGTATTACATGAAAAACAGTTTCTGTTTTTTACCCTTAATATTATTTGAGTTTACATCGTAGTTATTAGTTTCATATCAAAAAAATTTGATGAACAGTAGGACAAATTTAACTAAGTAGCTTCATGAACACATGTACGCTTTGTTCTTCTCACTCTTCATTTTTTTTCCCTCTCTTATTATTTGCTTTAGGAAACAGCACTTAATCATGTAAAGTCTGCTGGGCTTCTTGGTGATGGCTTTGGTTCAACACCAGAGATGACAAAGAAGAACTTGATATGGGTAGTCACTAAAATGCAAGTTGTGATAGATCGCTATCCGACTTGGTAAGTTAAATCTTTTTCCAGTGCAATTATTTTTACTTTTATAATATTTCGGAGCTCAGGTGGTTTGATGTTGCTATCAATAAATATGCTTATCGAACCTTCCTTACTGCAAGTAATAAGTACTTAAGATGAATTATATCTATGTGAACTATATCAATTTGTTCATCTGAGATATGTGACAAGAGTTCTGCAATCCTTGATGTTATTCTTAAGAAGGGGAAGAAGCTTGATATAGACTTGAGCACATAGTAGATTGATGAATTTAGGAGTGTGTCAGGGTTTTGAGATTTTTTAATCATAAACTGGAGTTCTATGTGTAAATATGTGTTTGTGTGTTATACGTATCTCATTAGATATTGTGGTTCAAGATATTTTATGACTTGGTTCGGTTGTACTGTATCAGAAATTCAGTGTTATACTCTAGAGATTGATGAATTTATCAAAACTGTGTTGTAGGGGTGATGTTGTTCAAGTGGATACTTGGGTGAGTGCATCTGGAAAAAATGGCATGCGTCGGGATTGGGTTATTCGGGATTCTGGAACTGGTGCAATCCTAACAAGAGCATCCAGGTATTTTTTTTTGGTTAAAAATATTATACAGGAATGGTTCTTTCTCATTTTCTTACTGTTTCTTATTTGTCCTGGCAAGTTGGTGCTAAAAGTTGTATAATTATGGGCACTGAAATTGGGGAAGGATGCATCTGTTTGTCTAAACTTGTACTAAGCTTGAGTCTTTTCTCTATGTAACTTTCTTTGGATCCTAATAATTTGTATTCTTGGTAGTTTCTCTTCAATTAATATCATGGGTTTTGTAACCTGAAGAAAATGTTTTCTAACTAGCTATTATATTAAATGGCGTCCTTGTACGATTTATTGGTTGACTTGAGAATAGTAAACTAGCTATATATTTAATGGTCTCCTTGTATGATTTATTGGTTGACTTGATATTGACTTGGTGTTTTGTTCTGTTAATTTTTCAGTGTTTGGGTGATGATGAATAAATTGACGAGGAGGTTATCAAAGATTCCTGAAGAAGTTAGAGGGGAAATAGAACCTTATTTTATGAATTTTGATCCTGTCGTTGAAGAAGATGGTAGAAAGCTGACAAAGCTTGATGACAAGACAGCGGACTTTGTTCGTTCTGGTTTAACTGTAAGTTAAACTCAGTTTTGTCAGCTCGTTAATGGTTTTCTAAACTTTCTGTTCTTATATATATATATATATATATATATTATTTTCTCATTGTGATGGATATTTTTGTTGTGCAGCCTAGATGGAGTGATTTGGATATCAACCAGCATGTTAACAATGTCAAATACATTGGCTGGATCCTTGAGGTATGTATGACTTGCAATAAAATTTCATTTTATCCATAGTTTTTGTCTTCCCTTCCTGGTGATGCATTTGAGAAAGTACATGGGTTAATATAGGCAGCTGTGTAATTTCGTTCAACAGGCTTATTGCTGATGATCTTGGCCTGTGTTAAGCCAAGCATTGTTTTATTTCCATCAACAATACCCATGAATTTGGTTTAATCTGGATATTGTAAGAGGATGTACTGGCTGGTATCATTTGCTAGTATCAGTTTAAAGTTATTGGGGGTGGAGTGAATAAAATAAATTCTGATTGCGTTTGAAACCTCTTTCAAGTGTTATACACGGATGTGTTTGAATCAGAAATTGAAAGGAAACGAGTCTAGCTTAGTTTTCTCGCCTAGAACTTTCTCTTCATGTGCTCTTAGTGGGACATGCCTATATATTAGTTGTGTCTAAAACATGATGCCTGGATATCTTTACTTGTCATTTACAAGCCCATTCTTAAACACTTGTTGCAGAGTGCTCCGCTGCCAATCTTGGAGAGTCACGAGCTCTCCTCTCTGACCCTCGAGTACAGGAGGGAGTGCGGGAGGGACAGCGTGCTGCGGTCGCTGACCACCGTCTCTGATGCCGGTGTAGGGGATTTGGGAACTCCTCGCGGTGTTGAGTGCCAGCACTTGCTTCAACTGGAGAATGGAGGTGAGATTGTGAGGGGAAGGACTGAGTGGAGGCCCAAGTATGCCAACAATCTGGGATCCGCAGGTGAGCTTCCAGCAGAAAGCACTTAGTCTCAGAGTAGCTGGAGCAACATTAGTTCCTCTGATGTGTGTTCGCTTGTGTAGAATCCTGCTTTTGTTCTTTAATGCATATATATATTATAATTATATATTCTCCCTCTAATATGTTGTCCTCAGAAAAAGAAAAGAAAAGAAAGAGAGAAAGAAAGAAAAGAAGTCTCATTGTAATTAGCTTTGCTCTTACCTTCTCATCATGTCTCCAATCCCTCTCTCAATATATTCATGCTTGGCTGGCCTGGTCGGTTGGTGGTATTGTGGAGAGTATTCAACTCTCGTTCTGTCGTTTGGCCTAATATATAGCTGTCTGGATAGTACAGGTTTATTGCCATAGGCCCCTATAGTTAACTGGGCAAGACATGTATTTATTTATTTATTTATTTTTCCTTTTGCAATTTTTTGCTCTGTTTAGAAATAGAAAGAAATTTTTTATTGGTTGGAGTTATAAATTATCTCTTGAAACCGAATACATATTCCAAGGAGTGGGTACCAGAAATTCCCTTCACAAAAGCTTAGGCAACAAGTGAAGTGGACCTAGATTAGAACTGTTTATGGTAAAAAAAAAGCTGATTTCATTTGAAAGGTGTTTCAAAATTTTTATTTTCCAATATCATTTCAACGACTCTTTTTAGTATTTCTCATTAGCCTTTGGGGTCACAAATATTGTTACGACCTTTTTAAGGGAATCACTAATTTTTTGCTTCTAATTTAGTGAATAATTCAGTTTATTAACTTAATTTATCCAATGATCATCAAACTGGTTTGATATCATAGTTTATCAGTTTCAAAAAGGATTATTAAGAACCTAAGAATGGGTAATTCCATGTGATCGATAGTTTTGAAGTTAAACTGGTTTTTTGGCCCCAAATACTCCCTCGTATGGTATTTTATCAAGGTCTTTTCCCTTGCTGTAGTCAATTCTCAATAATAGTAATAATAAATGCAGCCTCTTGTAGGCTTATAATGGAGATTTGAGTGCTCAACGTGCAAATCCAAAGTTACAAGCAAAGCAAAGACCTAAGGAGACTATGAAAATTAAGGTAGACTGTACTGTACAATGTACATACGTACAGGTTAGTTAGTTTTGATAAATTTTTGCCCATTTATCTGATCAATAATCAACGTGCGTGTGCGACCTTAAAGTATACGATCTGTGAACTATCTTGGTTATTAAGTTTTATTTTATTCACTATTATATGTTACGGATGGAATCCTTGTATTCTTGAGAATTTTTTTATGGGAAAGAAAAGACTTTACCAAAAAAATTTACTCTGCTTTTAGCTCTAATTGGTAGTAATTTAATAAGAATATATTTTAACTAAAAACTATGCCAAATATATACGTATAACATGTCAATCGGTCTCGGAGATGCTCTTGTTGATAGTTAAATCAAATATATACTTGCTCCATAATGTTTTTTTAGTTGGATACATCTGTCTCTATTGAAAATTGAGGTAAATATGTGCTACTTTTCATTATGTGATCCCTTTTACTTGATACTGTGCACATAAAAAGTTAAGTTAGGTCATGTCTTGAAAGAAAAACCAACTATATATATATTTATATATGTCTAACACTAACAAGCAAGCAAGAGAGGACAGCTTGACCACATGAAGTTCCCTTTGGGAGACACATGGCGGCTAATAAGGACTGCGCAACTTTATACTTTAGCTGGTATGATTGAGGGTTTCTAGGGTTGGACGTATTAGAAATAATATATATATAGTGATGTTTAGAGAATCAAAGTATAACATAATTATAAGAAATTTCTCGTATTATTCTAACATAAAATCTGTCGATGTATCAATTACTATTCACCCTGTTCGGTAATCATTAAAAAATCATTTTTTAATGAATTTAATAAAAATTTTAAAAATAAAATTAAAAATTGTGTTTGGTAACCTACTTTTACTTTTTAAAATTTTAATTAAAATGTATTAAAATTTGAAAACAGAAATTTCTTACTTCTACAAATTTTTAAAACAGATTTCTCAAAAAAAAAAAAAATTAAACAGAATCTTTTCTCCACATTACTCTTCAGGATCTATGGCTCTCACTTTCATGATGTCTCTTTTATTTTTTTTGAACAAAAATAAAAGTTTCAAAATGTTTTGTTTGTTTTTTGTTTTCAAAAATAAAAAACAAAAAACAAAAGTAATTACCAGACACATTTTTATTTATTTTTAAATCAAATAACAAAACAAAAAATATTTTTATTTTTGTGTTTAAAAAACAAAAATTTTACCGAAAATTACCTATATTAATAATAATTTTTTTAAAAAAAAAAAGTTTTGAAACAAGAAACTGTTAATGATTTGCTCGTTTCTTGTTGAAAATCATCATGTTAAGTAAGTAGCTTAATTATGTTTCGTGTCTCGTTGAAAAGTCTCTCAAATCTAGCCTTTGCTTTCTATTGGGAGAGGAAAAACTTGTTCTCAATTGGTAATGGCAACATTGTTCTCCATTATATTAAAACTAGTTAATCCAAATTCAGCAAAACTATTATCACTTTTTATCTGACCGAAACGAACAGAACAATAAATAAATGTTATTAACCCAAAGTATAAAAGACAATGTTGACGTTTAATATATGCGATTGTTATCTGTTTTCTAATATATCAATGTATTTGGCAAGTACAAGGACAGAAAGGTAAGAGGAAACCTATTTTGCTGCAATAAGATTTCTTTCTTTCCTTCCACTCATTTTATTTAGTGTTATAATTGAGTCAACTTGCTAAACCACTTAAATTTTCAAAGTGTATATAGATACATACATATATATGTGATGTTTTTATACAAATTAATGTTCTGACAAAGCTTATTAGAGCAGCTCTAACGCTATGGTCAAACAGGTTGCTCTTTGACAGGCTACAAAATTAATTGATTGCTTAGCATTGGAGTAAAGAGTAGCTTGACAATTTTGAAGGAGCCGTTGCCTCTGTGGAATTTTTTCTTTAAATTATACATATATATAGGGGAATTCTCCTATAGGGGCTTCACTTTAAGCCCTACCGGTAGGGCTCTCAGTGTTTACAACCCGTGAACAGTTTTCGGCGCAATTTTTTTTATGACCGTGTATATTGTAGCTATTTAGAGCATCCTGCAAATTTTCAGAAAATTCCGAATAGTTTACAGTACCGAAAACTAGGTTCAAACATGTTGCACGCGTGACTAATTTTTTTTATGCACGTGGAAAACAACATGTTTGAACTTAGTTTTCTGTACTGTAAACTATTCGGAATTTTCTGAAAATTTGCAGGATGCTCTAAATAGCTACAATATACACGGTCATAAAAAAAATCGCGTAAAAAACTATTCACGGGTCGAGAACACTGAGAGTCCTACCGGTAGGACTTAAAGTGAAGCCCCTATAGAAGAATTGTCCTATATATATTATATGTAGTAAATTATTACCGTTGGTATAAAAAACGGTATAAATTATTACTATTTATATTATTATCAATATATTAAAAAATATTCTTCTATAAATACTCATCTATTTCATTCAATTTTCACACCATTTCATACATTTTTCTTCTAAATTATCAATATCACAAAATTTCTTTTCTTACTAATGGATTCACAAAATTCTCCAAATATCAATACCCAATATCCAAATTTTCAATATTTTCAAAATTCATCACATTCTCCACATACCAACCCCCAAAATCCAAATTTTCAATATTCTCATTTCAATCAAAATTTTCAAAATACTCCTTCTACTAATCCCCAAAATCCAAAATCCAAAATCCAAATTTTCAATATTCTCAATTTAACCAAAGTTTTCCAAATTCTCAAAATTATCCCATATCCTCCTACCCTTTTCAAAATTTTGGCTCTTTTGAGATGCCCCAACAAGCTCAATTCTTCACACAACCAAATTCACTACCATATGCCTTTCATATGTTGTAATGCCCCAAATTTCCTAATAAGGTTTAGGACCTTGATTAGGAGGCCGGGAGGGCCATGATTGATTTAATATGTTATAAAATGAATATATGCATGTTAATGTGAATTATATTATTATATGATGATAAATGCATGCGTATGGGAGTATTTAAAATGATAAGGGCATTTTGGTAATTTGGCATGTTGAGGGCATATTTGTAAATTGGGTGCATATTGTAATATGTGAATGAGATTTCATTATTATGGAGATATATTCGAGCTATGCGGCATGAGACGGTCATATATAATGAGTTAGCGGTTTTATCATAACGGGGTCAATTTTGGGGTAATAGAAATGTTATTTGGTGATAGATTGAGAATATTTGAGATCAGGGTGAAATTCTGGAAGTTTTGACTATAGTGTCCCCGGGGGTGTTTTCGGGACCCCGAGCACTAGGTTTTATTTAAGTTTACTTAAGCTTGAAGTAGCTTGACAGATAAGAACATACGTTAGAAACTTCTCGTTCTCTCTCAAAACAGTCTGTTTTATCGTTTGAGCCTTTTTTTAGGAAATCTTGAGTTCTAGGAGTCGGAATCAAGCGAGGGTCGAGGCATAGCGATCCTAGGAAAGATTAGAAGCTTCTTAACCAAAGGATTTGACGAGAAACAACCCAATCGAAGGTAATTTAAGTTTGAAGTTTTAAGTTTTTAAAGTTTTAAAGCTTAGAATTGGACTTTGTGAATTGTTGAGTTTTTGGTTGGTTTGAGCTTTGGGTTTTGAGGGTTTTGGAGTATTGGGAAGCTTGGGAACTTTGATTTGATGATTGGGGAATGTTTGGGTATGTTTTTGAAAGATTTGGAGTGTTTAAAACGCGTTTGGGAATGGCCCAGGGTTGGGGGCCGCGGCCCTGTTCTTGTGCGCCGCGGCCCTAGTTCGAAGAAGCAGGTGTCAGGAAGTGAGCCTTGCTGGGCGCTGCGGCCCTAGATGGAGGGCATCGCGGCCCTTGCCTCAGAGAACCCTGGGGGCCGCGGCCCAAGGTGCTAGGGCCGCAGCCCTTGCCCTGTTTTCGCCCCGTTTGCTCGTTTTGACCTCGGGAACTTAGTTATGGGCCTCGGGAGTGTCCCTACTACTTGGATTAGTTTGGATTGATCTCTTGGGGGCTAGATATTGGTGTGGAACCTTTGATTATCATGTTATTAATGGTATTCCATATATGGTTATGATTAGGTGACCGCTAAGGACTTAAAGGTTGATCGTTCTCAAGGATTGTTCTTATATTGGTACTAGCTCGAATCTGAGGTAAGAAAACTGCACCCAAAGTGTGACATGCATGGATATTTGTGAGGCATGTTGATTGTATAAATATGGACATGGATTGAATACAGAATCGACAAAAGTGTTAGTATCAGCTGTGAGGCTGTGACTTACTTGTTAGGCTCGGCAGTGTTACTGGACACAGGTCAGGAAGCGCTGACTTACTTGTCAGAACGGCCTTAGCGTGAATCACGCAAGCCAACAGAGATTAGATCTAATCGATTACTAGCATTGAATGACTCAAGGAGCATTAATGCCTGACCGACCCTGAGGGTCGATGAATAAACAGAGCCTGAAGGCTAGTGGCTTACCTATCAGCCACTCTCTTGCTAGAAAACAGAGCCTGAAGGCTAGTGGCTTACCTATCAGCCACTCTCTTGCTAGAAAACAGAGCTTGGAGGCTAGTGGCTTACTTAACAGCCACTCTCCCGCTAAAAGACAGAGCTTGGAGGCTGGTGGCTTACTTAACAGCCACTCTCCTGCTACAAAACAGAGCTTGGAGGCTGGTGGCTTACTTAACAGTCACTCTCCCGCTAGAATCATGTGATGTGCACCCATTGGTTTGAAAGCTTTATAATCAGTGTGATTATAATGATAATCATTTGATAATGTTTATGAAAAGTGTTATGTTTTCTTGCTGGGCTTCGGCTCACGGGTGCTATGTGGTGCAGGTAAAAGCAAGAGAAAGCTAGACCATCCTTGAGTTGGAGGGCTTAGGTGATGACGTGTACATATGCAGCTGCTCGTCCGTCACAGCCGAGGTTTAAAGTGGAACTAGGGTTGAACCCTGTTTTGCCGCTTAGAACAGCCTGTTGTAAATATTTTCTGTAATAAACTCTGAATTGTATTTTCGGGATCCCAATGTATATGTTAAACGTTCTAGTGAAACGTTATATCTTAACCAAAATGTTTAATCCCTAAACCGCTAATCATACTTAGATCACGATTTTGGCCAAATGACTCGATTAGCGAGTTTAGCACTATTTACAAGGCACACCGTAACGGTCCCAGGAGTTGGGGCGTTACATATGTCTTCCCTACACCAACCCGAAATGGTTTCAAGAAATTACAGGCCAAGTACGGAAAAGTCTAGTATTGGTTTGAATCGTGAAACATCATCGACATCTGTCTCTGAAACCCAACCTGAACATGGTGTTGAAGGGTTGGAAAATGTGGTTCTACACAATGAAGATGAATCAAGGCATAAAGGTAAAGTCAAATGGGGCAAGGAAGCCACTATACTTCTGATAAGTGGATGGTTTAATACATCTAAGGATGCCATTGTGGGGAATGACCAAACTTCTACACATTTCTGGGCTCGGATCGCAGAATACAACAACACCAACCAAAAAGGCGAGCAAGCAAGAACTGGAAGGCAATGGAAAGATCATTAGAACAAGATGAATCAAAAGGTGGCGCGTTTCAATGGGTGAATAAACGAGTACAACAAGCACATCATAGTGGTTGGTCTGATGAGCAAATTCTTGAGAATGCACATCAATTGTACAAATCTGAAAATAACAACTCAAATTTTCTACTTGTGGACTGTTGGAGATTGCTAAAGGATGAGCCGAAATGGAATACAATGTACCAACCAAAAGGTGGTCAGAGAACAAAGGTGTTAGAATCAGGGGCATTTACTTCTTGTTCCAATGCAGACATCAGTGATGATGATGTACGTGAAGTGCGCCCTACTGGCCAAAAGGCAGCAAAGAGAAAAGGGAAGGAAAAAAAGACACATATGCTAGATTTATAGAGATTAGTGAACGGAAAGCATTTTCATTGGAGAAATTGATGGTGATAAAGGAGAAAGAGGCAGAAGATAATATGATGACAAAATACATGGATTATCTCATCATGGACACGTTGGATATGCCTCCTGAACAAAAGAAAGATCATGAAAACTTGTGTACTTATATTAAGAATAATATCCTGAAGTTGTAATTGCTATGTATGTTTATCAACCGCATTATTATGTATTTTATTTAAATAAATGATCCTTTATTTTAACGGGTACATTTTAACGGCTACATATATATGTCACCATGTCTATAAATACCAAGCCTCTCCTTATTCCTTTTACTCAACTCTCCATTCAACCTTCATTTTACTCTCTCATTCATCTTTCATTCCCAAATATCATATACTCTAAGTTCGACGATGGATTCACCAAATTCTCCGAATCCATACGACAATATGAGTCTAGAGGATATCATAATTACAGAGTGTACTGACGATCATGAAGATCAATATTTCAAAGCGCTCATGGATGAGGGTAGCTCAACAAGACAAGGAAGAAAAAGAGCCCACATTGATAGGGGTCATGTAGAGGACACCAACGTTTGTTCGATGACTACTTTTCTGATGAACCGGTGTATACAGAATATCAATTTCGAAGAAGATTTAGAATGCGTAGACATGTATTCCTACGCATAGTGCAAGCTCTAGAAAATCATTCAGAGTATTTCCATACCAGGTTTGATGTAGTCGGTAGAAGGGGGCTTTCGCCATTACAGAAGTGCACCGCTGCTATGCGAATGTTGGCATATGGGGCACCTGCCGATTATGTTGATGAGTATGTTCGAATTGGTGAAACTACAGCTATTGAATGTCTAGTCAATTTCGTTCGAGGAGTGAATGATATTTTTAGGACCGAATATTTAAGACGGCTCAATGCTGGGGACATTCATCGCTTACTTCAAATGGGGGAGGTGCGTGGTTTTCCAACCATGTTGGGAAGCATTGATTGTATGCATTGGGAATGGAAAAATTGCCCAGTGGCATGGAAATGTCAATTCACGCGAGGTGATCACGGCAGACCAACAATCATGCTCGAAGCAGTTGTGTCACAAGATCTTTGGATATGGCATGCATTTTTTGGTGTTCCAGGATCCAATAATGATCTCAACGTGTTAAATCAATCCCCAATATTCACTGATATCTTACAAGGACAAGCTCCGAGAGTTGAGTTTACGATAAATGTCACACAATACAATAAGGGGTACTATATAGCAGATGGTATCTATCCAGTGTGGGGTACATTTGTTAAAAATATCCCAGTGCCTCAAGGAGAGAAAAGAAAATTATTTGCCCAATGCAAAGAAGCGGTACGCAAAGATGTTGTAACTCCCATTTCTTTTTACAAATACATTATAACAATTATGAAAGATAAGAGAATATATTTTTATTCATACTTTTGAGTGCATTACAATGCTAATCGAAGGCTAGAGCTATTAAGTAAAGTGGAAGAATAACTAATGAATATGCAACTATAATATTCATGGGCATTTCATTAGTATAATACCCATAGAATGATGCTAAATACAAGCAAACAATCACTAAAGTTATGAAAAATAAAGAGAAATTCATGATTTGATGATGAATGTTATCTAGAAGGTTAAGAGATGAAAAAGTTTGCAAGTAAATGGTTGAAAGAACAAGTATTTATAGGACAAAAACTAGCCGTTATGACCGTTGGTGAATAGTGATCCGACCGTTGGAAACAATAACTTGACTATTGGGGATATAATTGTATTTCTATTGTGGGATTTTAACAATTCTAAGTTGTTGAAGTAACTAACACATGAGAATAATTAATTTATGGATGTTAGATAAACTTTTTTCAGAAAAGTTTGTGAGTAAAAAATGTTGGACTAGGTAATATAAGAAGATTGAGAAATTTTCAATTTTTTACTATTCACCGGGTACTATTCATAGTGGGTCCCACAATGGGGTCCACATGGGTCCCACAGCGGGGTCCGCCCCATGATTCCCACATGATGATGCAGTAGTGATACAATGATGACTTTAACAAACCACCATACTTATATTTTGAATATTTTATTATTCAACTATGCTTTATATTTTAAATATTTTATTAGCATAGTAACCCAAAATTTTCCTATAAATAGCCCTTCCAAAACTCATCTTGAATAACAAAAACCTCATTTTCTTTCTCTTACTCTATCCAAAAATCTTCTTAGCACCCTTCTAAAGTTCTAAACCTTGAAGATCTAGGCGAAGTTCTGTCCGAAACGATAGCCTACGAAACCTTTTAGGTAAACTCTTTCCCGAGCCTTTCATTTCAGTTATTTAGTTACTATATATGTATAGATTATTTTACTATGTCGTTATAATGCCAAAAGTTATATATAGATTATTTTACTATGCCGTTATAATGTCAAAATTTATATATAGATTACTTTACTATGCCGTTATAATGCCAAAAGTTATATATAGATTATTTTACTATAATGCCAAAATTTATATATGGATTATGTTACCATGCCATTATAATGCCAAAATTTATATAGATTACTTTACTATGCCATTATAATGCTAAAATTTATATATAGATTATTTTACCATGTCGTCATAATTTACAATGCCAAAAAAAATTGAAATATAAACTATTTTTTTATGTATCGTTATAATACTAAACTTATATAGGCTATGGTCACACTTTGGACTATTTAAACTTTTATTATATGACCTTATTCCCTATTATTATAGACTGATACTATGACTTGGACATTTTCGTATGACCATGACCACAACTTTTAGACTGGGATCTTGCCATGGACAATTATAGTATGACCATATGCCTGGACATAAAATAAACAATAAAATAAGAAGAAAAGAAAAAATAGAATAACAACAATTATAAACTAAAATTACGTCATGTAGATTTTATGTAAGTTAATAGTTTGTGTTTTTATCAGGAAGCTAACAATTTCAGTTATTTTATCAAGACGCAAGGTAAGTAGAATCCTCATCTACAATATAAGTCATTTATGTCTCTTATGTGCATTTATATGCTTTATATATCCTGCCATGTTGTTATGCATAAGTCATTTTTAAGAATTTTATATTTCTTATGCATAAGTACGCTTAATGTTCACAAACAAGTTATTGAAAGCGTTAAAGTAGAGGTGCTGCTTGGGAGACCTACGTCCCAAAAATGTGAGGGAGATGTATTTCCCTATATAATGAATGTTTATGAGGGAAAAATTCTCTATTATCATGTTTATGTTCAGGTTGGAATGTGATTCCCTATGTAATGCCGGTAGCAGCATCCTCTAGGGCCCAAAAGAAAGGAAAGTGAAAGAAAGAAAGAAAATACATAGCATGTTGCACATTTATTTTAATGCATATGAGGTAGTTATTCTGCTTACTGAGCCTTAGCTCATCAGATAATGTTTTGTATTGTAGGTAAGAAGCCCCAAATATAAATTGTTGATGAGTATACGTGGAGCCAACATGACTGTACATATGGGGCTGACCTGAAGGGAGTGGAGCTCTGCTATGCTATTTTATAAATAAACAAGAAACTTGATTTTATATTTATATTTCATAAAAAATATTTTGTGAACTTTATAATTTACATAAAGTTTTAAAAGTATTTCATAAACGTTGTAATTTACATAAAGCTTTTAAATTTATCGGTTTGATACATCTCTAATTCTACGTTAAGGTGTAGTAACGCCACGAAAAATTATTTATAAAAGTATTAAGATTTGTATGCAAGATAAAGTTTTTATTTAGTTTGTGAGTATTGTATGGTTTGAAGTTATGAACATTAATTTATGTATTGTTTAATAAAGTTTTTGTAAATTTAGAATTTCAGTATTGTCGTATTCAGGTTAAAATATATTTTTTTACAATATATATGTATGTTAAGAAAGGAGGTCGTTACAGATGTTGAGCGAGCATTCGGAGTACTTCAATCTCGTTTTGCTATTGTACGAGGACCATCACGTTTTTGGCAAAGAGATGTTCTCAAAGATATTATGTTTGCATGCATCATATTGCACAACATTATTGTCGAGGATGAAAGAGATGCATATGAGAGTTTTTTTTTATTTTAATTATGATGACGGTCTCGCCGACACCCTAATGATTGAAGTATTGCATAGACCTATTTCTGATTTCCCGACAATGCTTCAAAGAAATGCTGAAATTCGTGATAGAAACATTCATCGCAATCTTCAGGCAGACTTGGTAGAGCACATATAGTCAAAATTTGGAAATCATTTTAATTAGCATTTTTTAATTATGTTAGATTGATTAATTATGATTATGTTATTTTATAAGCTCCTTTAAATTTCGTCTAATTTAAATTTTATGTAATAT
Source organism: Humulus lupulus (assembly GCF_963169125.1). Taxonomy (NCBI): domain Eukaryota; kingdom Viridiplantae; phylum Streptophyta; class Magnoliopsida; order Rosales; family Cannabaceae; genus Humulus; species Humulus lupulus. The sequence continues at coordinate 43,323,128 of NC_084800.1, read as the reverse complement.
TTATTTATATTAATATATGGATTTAAAAAATTTAGTGTGACAATATTTATAATTACAAAAATATATATTAAATAATAATGTGTGAGGCCATAGTTGACAACTTTTGGGGTGGCTTAGCATTGGAGCATTTTTATGAAAAAAGTTGCAAAAAATGATGTGGATGAGAGAGAAAATAAAAAATTATATTTTAAGATGATTTGGCTATGTTAAGCAAGCTGTAAATGTGGGCCGACCCGACCCGGCCCACATTTTCGTGCCTCTAATAAATTCGGGCTGGGTCGGCCCATTTTTGAAAGAGTAGGCCCAGCACAGCCCATGGGCCCGGCCCATGTCGTGTCGGGCCAGCCCACTTTCCTTATTCAGGCCCACTTTTAGGCCCACTTTATTTTTGCTAAAAAATGAGAGGATGGATAAATGAACCCTCCACCTCCTCTTTAACCATCAATGGACTTACCACCAAACCAAATACATTTCTTTGTTTAAATTATGATTTTAGATATTTTTATATACTTTTTAACAATATTTTACACAAAATTATATCAAAGATAATTATTAGAATTTTAATACCTACTAATAAATGCTAAAAATTTAACTAACAAATCTTAAAATAAATTAATATAATTATAAAAATATAAACATTGAGAAAAATAAGACATATATTATCATTTTAATTTATTAATTATTGACAAATACAAATTTATTATGACTATTAATGTCAAAATATCAAGTTTTTTATCGTGTCGTGCTAAGCCCGTGTCGTGTCGTGCCTGGCCCAAGCCCATATTTTTTCGTGCCGTGCCTGGCCCAAGCCCATATTTTTTCGTGCCGTGTCATGCTCGTGCCTCCCGGTTTCGTGCCGTGCTCAAAAGTCCGGCTCGTATTTACAGCTCTATAAGCAACTAACGAGGTAGCCACCATTGGAGTTGCTCTTAGCGGCTGATGAATTTAATATATCACTTATTTCAGGCTACTTAGTACTTAATTCTAATAATTAAATTCATAATTTTTTCCCCTTTTGGATTAAAGAAATATTGAATCTGGGTTCAAGAAGATTATAATATTGCTAACTTGTCAGTGAAAAATATTCGCTATGTATATATTATTCAATCTAATCAAATATTAGCCTTTTCGTTATATTTGGTTCAATCCTTTCCTCATTTTATTTCCTAGTAAAATAATTTTATTTAGTTATTTCCAAGTCAAATAATAATAATTCATAATCTTAATTGTGTGAAATTTATATATACTTAAATTACAACAAGTTATTATGATTAGTAATCGTTGATAAATATGGGTCAAAATAAGATGTTTACTTATTTGTAAGAATTAAAGTCTGAATCAACAATATTTTTTCCTTCTATGATTCGGAAACCGAATAAATTATTTTTAATATTTGATTAATTTTTTTGTTTATGTATAATATATTATTTACTAAGGATATTAATTTTTAAAATAATATCTATTTTAAAAAATCATAATAAAATTCACATAAAAAAATATTAAATAATTAACTTATTAATTTTTAAGTTATATATAATATTTTATAAATTATTTATCATATTAATATTAAAAAAATGATATCCATATATATATTTATATAACTTTTTAATTTTAGTTTTTTTAAAAATAAAAATAAAAGTAAAATTGATAATTAATAATTTAAGATAATGAGAATAACAATCTTTCAATCTCATTACTTTGTGGATTCTAAATTTGTGTAAAACTCACCTATTGCATTCTCATTCAAATAAAATTCATGTATTTTTTTTTATACTATTTTGGGTATTTGTATTCTAGTTTAACTACACCATAAATCATCAGTTTTAAAAAATATATTTTTGTTCTTAGACTCTATTTACATTACAGAATCATCAACTTCAGAAAAGTGTGAATCTCTAACGGGCATCGATTATTAAAGTTTATATTTAAAAATATTTTAATTGAATTTAAATTAAAGGAATTATTTTTTATAATTGACCAAACATAATGTCCAAATTTCTTTTTTTAAAAAATTAATAGAGAATTCATCGTAGAATTTAGCTAAAATACATTGACCCAATCTGTTAGACTTCTTCTTTATTTTATTTTTAAAAAAGAAATTGAGCTGTTATTAATCAAAAGTCTAAGACAGCCAAAACATAAGACCAAACACAAAGAGGATAGCCAAACTACCACACTTGATATTTTCCATAGGCGACACCAGCTTAGCTAATAAGGAGTGAGCACCATTAGCATGTCTTAGATATTGTTGATAATGCCTTCCGCTATTATTTTGGTATGGATGGGTCCTGAGCCGTTAAGTGTGTTAAGAGGTATATGTGTCAACACCTGATTAGGTCAAATTAATTTTAATTTACTAAATATTTTAAAAATCATTAAAAATCTAATTAATTTAAAATAATAAAAGATTCAATCAATTAAAAATAAACCAATAAAAAAATAAAAACTTTAAACTTTTTTTAAATTCTTTTTCTCATCTTCTTCCTCCCTCTTGTTCATCCCGAATCCCAGCCCTCCTTTTCTTCTTCTTCTTCCCGAATACCCAACATTCTCTTCTTCTCATCACCCCGCGCAAACCCAGAAGCATGAACATTAAAACTATTTTTTTTCAGTTTCTTTTTCTTAATCATTTCTCCCGATGGGTTCATCCGTCCAGATCTGAGAAGAATCATTTTTTTCTTCTTGCTTGGGTTTTGGATTTGTTTTTTTTCTTCTCCAAATTCGACGCCCGTGTGTTTGGGTGAGCAGGGCAACGACAGACAGGGTCGGAGAAGAAGGTCGTGCGTCTGGGTGAGATGAGGCCGGGGGAGGTTGGGCTGAGGCCTGGGTTTGCGTTATTTTTTTTCTTCCAATCGGCTCATACACAATGACAATTGAAGCCAACGAGTTTTTGGTCTTTATTTTGCAGGTCTGTTCATCATTTTACTGGGTTTGTTCAACTTGGATGAGCATGCAGATTAAGAAGGTCAATGATTTTCTTTTTGGAAATTTTTCTTGATGTACAGATTTCAACTAGGGTTTTGATATCGATTTTCTACAACTTTTGTCTTTGTTCTGAAATGATAATGATAATTGTTGAAGATGATGAACAATGGTTTTGTGTTTTAGAATTTTGTGTATAATTTTTTTTTTATGAATATAGTTGTATGAATAACATATTTTTTAGTTAAATTTTAGGGATTTAATTTAAATTATTAATTAGTTATATTTTAAGTTTTTTTAATTAATTGATTTTTTATTAATTAGATTTTAAAAAAATAACTTTTTAATTATTTTTGAAATATTTAATAAATTAAAATTAATTTGACTCAATCAGGTGTTGCCACTGTACCCCTTTATAAACTTAGCAGCTTAGGGACCAACGTTCGCACCAAAACATTAACGGTAGGTATTATTGTCGTCAAAACTTTTATATAGGCATTTAAGTGCAATAAATGTAACTACATATGTATTATTGTCGCAAATTTCCCTTAAGCATTGTATTTGAAGAAGATTTAAAGGTTTTCTAGTTATTGATGACATCACACACTCGCAAGCAATCGGTCACACAAAAGGTAGCCAACCCAGCCCCAAACGTTTGCACTTTGCACAGCAGAATTAGAATACTTCAGCAAGTTTTAAAGTGGTTTGCCCCAAGAAGGAAGACAATTTTGGAGTAGTGTTTAATGCCCAAAACGTGCATCCACTAAGTGGTGGTTGTAGTATAGATCGGACGGTTGATTCCATAAGGAGGCAAAGAATTAAAGTTAATCAATAAATAAAGTTTAGAGATAAATAATATGAGGAAAATAGAACAAGTGATATTTTTATTGTTTTTGAGATTTAAATATTAGAAATAAAGATAGACTAAAGTGTGATGTAGCAATAGGTAACAAGTAGGAAAGATCAATAGTCATCAATATGCATACTCATTTATTTGGATCTTTGATTCACAAAAATTACACAAATAGATAGTTCACATCCCAACTATTCATTTGGAAGATTTAACATTGAAGCACAAATATATTTCACAAAAATGTATTCAAGTGATTACTATTCTTTACCATGGAAGGATGAGATAAATCTTATAAGAAATCTAAAAATGACATTATATCATTGACAATAATGCAATAAAAGATTAGACATGAAACCTAACACAAATATTATTTTTACTATTTACAAATTACATAGAAAGAGCATGACTAATTCTATATAAATTTAACAAAAGTAAATATATATGAATGAGATGGAGAAAATGATAAAAATATTATCTATATTATTTTCACTAATTTGATAATACATAGAAAGTGCTTGAGAAAATCTATATACTATTAATAAACATAAATAAAGATAACAAGATAAAGAAATAGGAATGAAAGAAAATAAATCACTTAAATATATAAACTTTAAGCACATGGTGAATCAAAAATACCAAATAAAGTCATAGTGCATATAGGATCATCCTAACATTCCTAAGAAAGTTAGTCTATTATGCTAGACATTCTCATAAAATTATAGAGAAAAATTATGAGAAATGAGACTAAAATTTGATAGAATTTTGCTACCTAAAAATTATATTCCAAATAAATAAAATAAGCTCCTATTTATACAGCCTCAAAAGAAATTGAAAAATAAATAAAGAAAAATTTGGGATTTGCAAATAAATAAAAATATCAATAATAAAATCTGATTATTAAAAACCAAATTATATTATTAATACTATTATTTATACTTCATTGTTATTTTTGGTGTTTTCTTAAAGAGGTACACGGTGTGGGCTCGGAGTGCTGAAAAGAAAGGATCGCACGCAGACCTAGGCGCAACAAACAGCAGTTGCAGAAGGTGGTGGCAGGCGGCTGGCGCTGGGAGAGAGAAAGCAAGGTGGGCCTAGCGTGACTCAGGCTTGGGCTGAAGGGATTGGGCTTGCTCTTTGAACTCTAAGAATGCCATTTTTCAATTGATTTTCAGATTTAACTCTTTATTTTTCTTTATGCCAAAATATAACTTTAATTCTTACAAAATAACAATAAATTAAATCATAATCAAATATTTTTATTTATAAAATAAATGATATTAATTCCATAAAAATATTAATTAAACTTAATTTATTTTAACCATTAAAATCAATAAACATGTATTTTTTACTACTAATCAATTAGCAAGCTAATATCTTTCTAAGAAATCCAAGGACCAATTCACAACAACGTTGTCCATAAGTAAACACACATAGTTTCCTTCCATCCAGTAATGGCAAAATAATTTTAAATAGGCATTTGAATAATCGTTATTAGAAGTAAAATGTCCCAAATGAAAAATACATGGGAACCACAACATCCTTATAAGAAAAAAACTACTCCACAAAATAGATTGAACTATTTTTCTATTTTTTTATTAATTAAATTAATTATTTAAAAAAATAATTAATTATTTTTTGACATGTGACCCCATAGTGTATTGTCACGTATATCTTAGTTAGTACTTAACTTGCTTACATGACATTTAACACCTAAAAATGGTAACTTGCAACAAACCATTTACGAAAGTACATCCTATATAAATATAAATAATGTTTCCCACTATTCTTAATACTTAATACATGCTATATTTTATTGAATTTTATAGTAAAATATATTGACATTGTTTTTTCAAATTTTTTTTTTAATTTTTAAACTTTATTAAGCTAGTGTTATTTGTGGTGCCCTCTATTCGTTAGGGCAATAATGCATGTATCCTACTTGAAAAAAATTGTAGGGTACAAAATAAAGCTTTTTCTATAGGGTAGCTAGGGACAGAAGGAGAATTTGATTTCAGAGGGGGCATAATGTAAAAAATATTTTTTGGGTGGCTAAATTCATGATTGTTGAAAAACATATATAGGAAGTACTTTTTAAAAATAGGCCAATTATTTAATCCCTCACTTACTTTTGAGAATGTGAAACCTCCACAATTTTGTGACCATTTGATTGAGCTAAAAAGTAAAAATTGTGTATCCTAAGATTTGAGAAACCAAATTGAAGAGCAAAGATAAAATTAAAAATTGGCAACCGGATAACTTTTCTTCTCTTTCTGTACTATTTTTTCTTATTTTCATATAAAAAAAGATATAAGCTGTGCTGTCTTTTTTTAACATTTATTGAAGATTTTTAAAGAACAAAAGCATTATACTATTAAAGTGTTTGAAGAGAATAAGTATATTTGAGAAGAAGCAAGTAATTATCGTTGCTGTGAGTAGGAAAATTTAAGTGTAGTAGACTAGAAAAAACAAAAGAATTTATTGTTGTATAGATTTTGTGTTTTTTTTTGGCCTTGTTATGTGTCAGTATTTATTTGTTGTAAGATCCAAGTTTTTGCTAATCATATATTAAAAAAATCAACTTCTTATGCATACCTATTCTTGTTCATCGCATCAAATGTCTATTTTTTTTAATGATATTTAGTGGTCAAATAAATTGATGTGAAGTTTGAAAATACAAAAAATGATGTTTATAAGTTACAGCTTTTTGTTTGGCCTAAAAATGAGATTATTGGTTCTTCTTCTTAATATTTTTTAAGTAGAAACAATTTCTTTTGATGCAAATTTAGTATTCATTAGCGGTAGAATGTAAAATGTACTAAAGCTTTGCAAAACATGCTAAACCATATAGAATTACACACATAATTGGAATTTAGATCCTAAACAGATCATATCCAAATTCTTAAAACAAAAACAAAAAAAATCATATATATGTGTCTTACATTTAATTTAGTATAACTTGGTACATAACTAAGTTGTTGAAACCACACCAACAGAATTAGATAATGGACTACAGTAACATATACTGTGTAATTTGATGGAATGCAGATTACTTTAAAAGCAAAAGATTACAGAAATCTATTTCAATTTTAAAAGAAGAGTCATATTAATATATGTAGAAGTGCATTTTATATGGACTTATCTACAACTAATAGTAAGAAAATTAGGTGGACGCATGGTAAATATATATATATATATATATAGTTATTGTTTGCAATTTTCTTTTTTTAAAAATAACGTCCTTCATTGTTAATAATACTATACTTGACCTTAAATATATATGAAACTAATGTTAGTGGTGTTATATATTGGCATCAATCAATTTCTTTATTAGTTGCTATGTTTTTTAATTTATTTTTTTTGTTATAATAATAATTTATTATTTATATATGTACTAACATTTACAGGAATATTTGTTGTGTCTAAGATAATAATGTTAAAAAATATTCTGGACTATGACTTTTTAAAATACACAATTTTTCCATATAATAAATATAAATATAATTATACTGAAGTTTGTTTTGAACTCTTTTAAGAAATTGAAAGAAAAAAAATTATTAATGTCTACAATATTTAATTTTAGCTAATTAATATTATTGAGCTTTAATTAAATTTTATATGACCTTTTTTTTTGTTGACAAATTTTATATGACATTTTAAACCAAGCAGAAATATATATATATATACTAGATACAAATAACGTGCAATGCACGTTTCCTTAGTTTTATTAATATAATTTATTAATTATTTTTATTAAACTTATATTAATGTCATATAAATTTCAAATAAATATCATGTTTTAATTAAATAATTTATTTATTTTTGTTTAAATTTAAATTTATATTTGTTCTAGTTTTTGAATTTGGGAGTGATAACAAGATATTATATATTATATGTTTAATGTAATATTAAATATTATACGTGGATTTTAAATTTAAGTTTCTTGCTAGTTTTTTTTTTTTAAAATAATTTGTTGCTAATTAACAGTAGATTATATTATATGTTTAATATGATATTATTCTAATAAGTGAGTTTAAGTTTAATTAAATTAAATTTAAGTTATAAAATGTATAATTTTATTATTTTTAAATAATTATCATTGTACAATATCTAAAAATATGCTATTTTAATTTGTTTAATTATTTATTACTTTTAAATAATTATCATGGCAAAATATCTCAAAAATATCATATGTTAATTTGTTTAATTATTTATTATTTTTAAATAATTATCATTATAAAATATCTCAAAAATATCATATTTTTTTTTTAATTATTTATTTTATTTTATTTAAGTTTAAATGATGTTTACAAACTACCGTTAAATATAAAAATATTTTGTTAAATATAAGAATATTCCATTAAAGTTAACATTAAAAAAATAAAAAACCGTTAAAATAAAAAATTTCCTTTATCTGCAGACTTTTTATATAGAAGAGATTTTGCAACAAGCTGAAAGATATTGTTATATCACAAATAAAATTAGTTAACTTTTTTTTTGGAAAGAAATAAAATTATGTACTTTAAAAATAGCATCATATCTTCTTAGCAAAAAAAATAAAAAAAAAACCCTGATATCAAACCAATAAAAACTAATTCAAATAAATAGAAATTAAGTAAATGCATCACACAAACAAAGTGATAACAGTCGACACACTCACACAATAGTTGTTGTCTCGTACACTCACTATTTCAAATACAATTCTCCTATGTCAAAATACATTCGTGGTGATTCTAAATGCACATCAACCCAATATCACACTACTAGGATGTTACAATTCTCCCCCCAAAAAGAATAAAATATATACAAATAAATAAATAGATCCCATGCACCAATTAAAATACTATTTTTTAGGGTGGCAAAATAACCTATTTTTTAAAATCAGTTTGTACTCTAGTTTAGTTTTAATAATTATTTATAAAATTGTCTCTTATATTTTAGACAGCTAGTCGAAAATTTAGATAGGTAGTAGTTAGTCGAATTTTAAACAGAGATAATTTTACAAAAAATTAACAAAAATAAGCCAGAGTACAAAATCAAATATAAAAAAAAAAAGAGGCAATTTTCACCAATCTTTTTAATGTTACAAATGCCATAAACCGGTTACCAAACCTATAATTTATGGTAAAAAAAAAGTTGCAAAAAGAAGTGGAATCTACAACAATTTTTTCTTGTCTTGTTTGAGGTATGTCACACCTCATTCTACAGTGAGGGACTAAATAACTCCCCTTAAAAATATGATGTAATATTTTTTTTTTGAAAAATTTGGGAGGGGGCAAGACTCCCTTTGACGCCATGTCCCACCGTCTCCTAAAAGTAGAATCATGGAATAAACATACTCTATTCATTGCCATTCAATATACAAAACATAATAAATATATTTGTGAAAAATACACACTCAAATCTAAACTCTATAGTTCAAAAACAATAATATATACCGGAAAGAAAAGAAGTCACAATTAAGTCCATTCATGTATATGCTATATAATGAATTGAACATGTTCATGAACCAGAAATAACTTAAATCGATAATAGTCCGATGATTTAATAAGGAAGATTTTTATGGTTCATTGCATGCACTTAGTATTAATAAATAATATTGTCACTTCATATATAGATATATATGAAGATGAGCGAAACAGTATATTCGTTGCATATATAAAGTAATTACAAATTATAAGTATATAGTATATATATAATTATATGTGTTTGCATTTAAATAAATATAAAACTCATGGTTGCACATGAACAAGTCCTCCAAACTTTAGAGATCACATGATTTATCGAGCATCGATCCCGAGTCGTTAACTACTGGAACTATGTAAACTACCAATGCCAACTAACTAATAATCCACACCTGCTTCATCTATATATATATATATAATATTGAATAAATAAGATTTTTCCCCTTGCAAATCGTGCCCCGGGATTTTTTATGATTTTAAAAATTCATTCGAAATTATGCATGTTACCGAATTTTGAGACTTTAATTAGTTTCTTTTGATGACGTGGCTAACATATGATTTGGCTGTTTTGGCACTGACATATCATTTTTACGTCATTTAATTGAAAAATTAATAAAAATAAAAAATTTATTTTAAAAAATTATATATTTTTTTACTTGTTTTTATTTATATATTTTTTATTTCTTTTTTCCTTTTTTTATTTATATATTAATGTTTTATGAATTGGAGTAGAAAAACATGATTATAAAAAAAATGTAAATTAATAAATAATATATTATTATAATATGACTCCGGCCACCACTACCCAATAATTTAAAATTTTCTTTGAGGAATATCACTATTTTACTAGCCATGTCATTCTTTTACACTCCAATTCATAAAACATTATTATTTTTTATTTGTTTAATTTTTAAAATTTTCCATCTTTTGAGAAAAAAAATTGAAGCATAATCAATCAAACAAGAAATTTATTATACATGCAAGTAAAACTAAAGCAAAATAGTTCAAATAAAATACTATTAAAGTTATATTGTATATATTTTTTTAATTTTTAATATTTAAATAAAAAAGGAAAAAGAAGTAAAAAATATTTAAATAAAAAAGAAAAAAAAAGTAGAAAAAATATATAAATTTTATTATTTTTAAAATATTTTTTATTTTTAAATGAACTATACACATGTCAATTTCCATATCAGTGCCCAAATTACCAAACTAGCCTTATGTTAGCTACGTCATTCGAAAACTAACAAAAGTCTATAATTCAGTAATGTGCATAGTTTAGGGAGAATTTTTAATAATGGGAAAATTTCGGGGACATAATTTGCAAGTGGCAAAAATCCTATTTATTCTATAATAATTATATGCGATCGAATTGTTTTAGTATTATTTGATACTCACTCTTATATATATCTTTTATATATACACTATCGGTATTATAAGTATAGTATAATAAGTTATAATAAGTATATATAGAAACGAGAGACAACTCAAATGATATTTTTAGTATATATATATATATCTATATATATGCTAGAATTAAATAGAATATTAAGAATTAATTTTTATTAAAGAGTTAAATTTTTATCGTATTTATTTATATAAATAATTTCTCGTTGTGGTAAAAGCAAATTTTTATCGTATTTTATTATTTATCGTATTTATTTATATAAATAATTTTTATCGTATTTATTTATATAAATAATTTCTCGTTGTGGTAAAAGCAAATTATGAGATTTTGAATAAAAGTAATAAAATCACCTCTTTTTTTATATTAATTTCAAATGAGAGGTTAGCATTCATTTCCAATGTGGGGTTAAAAAAATTCAGATAAAACTTGTGTTTAATTAGAATACTTTTAACATCAATATCACATTAATCCCAGCAGAGATATACTCATATAAGAAAACATAAATTTATTAAAAAATCACCACTACTATGAAATAAGTCCCATGCCATGCCCTCAAAAATTATACTCGAAAATAGTTCCTCACAATAATTCTTATTTATTGAGAATTTTTCGACAATCTCTTCAACCCCTCGCCATTTACATCGTTAGGTATTTCTATAAATAATTACCCAAAGGAAGATAAAATAAATATGGCTTTAAAAAGGGTACGTAATGCAAGTCTGAATTTTCAATTAAGAAAATCTAATTGAGCTTAAATAAAGATCGAATCAAAACCCACGTACCAAAGCTATGAAAAGCTTCGTGCGGCCAACCGGTTTTGCGCAGAGTAGAAGGTATTATATATTAATTTTATAGTAAAGTATTTATACTAATTATAATTGACCGTTACACAGTACGTACAGACCTTTGAATTTTCTTTTTTGACTTTAGAGATTTAGATTCTTTGAATAGAAAAAACGACACTTTGCCGACATTCCAACATTGTCACATGTTTATAAACTGATCAGTGATCACCATGTATTCGACTTTTTTCCCCTTTAATCTTTTCACTTTGAAATTCATAACACGTCTCATTAATATTCACTTTGGCGTTTACCTTCAAATAATAATGATGACATTTTCAGACATTGCCTCAAGGTGTGTCCATTATAGTAGTTTTAATTACTTTGCAATTGGCTAGCATCCTTTTTAACATATTACGTCCCATCAACATGCAAGTGACCTTTTTTTTTATTTCCAAATACTTCATATGAAAAATGCAATGAACCAATAATTAAGAAATTAAAATGAAGTATTCCAAAAATATCAATCAATATTATTAAGACAATCTATTCCATATATATATATATCTGTTGTCAGTATATATATACAATGATCATCATCATATCTTCGTTAGGTTCTATTTGATTTACAGTGTCTTTAACGCATTCAAGGAATATGATATATATTTGTCTCTGAAACTATGATATATATATATCTAATTAAATTATATGAGTAAATTAAATTATATGAGTAGGCAGGCCATGTGAAATTGCTTGCCTAGTTGTATTGTATATAAATATGATATATGTTTATATGTTTATTCATATACACAACACCTAGCTTATCTAAATATGTCAATTATTAGTTCATACATTTTGATTTTTATTCAAACATGTATTTGAATTTGGATGCAGAATTTTACGGAAGTTAGGGGACCGTGTCTATATATGATCAGTTTGAGCACGAAATATATAGTGAACATTTTGGGCATTAATTAGTTCGTAGTAATTTTATGTATAATTAATATAATGGTAGCAAATAGTTATAACATATGGTAAATTGGGGTATATATGTACACTTACCAGTTAGAACAAATTATTTATATATTTTATATAATATATTCAGTAAGGGCTAATATTAGTAATGGTTCATTAATATATATTTTATTATATATAACAGATTACAAACCGTTATTAATTACATATACATATAGAGTAAGCAGAAATAATTATAAAGAAAATGCAATATGTATATACAGATACTAGCAGACGTACGAGACAGAAAAGTGGTTTGAATTAGATGAACCGACAACTTAGAGACCCAAATTTAAATGCTGCCGCCGTCAAAGCATGCAAGTCAATCGGTATCCGTGGCTCCACACGTGCACACGTGGCACTTCTCCCATTGGTCCCATTGCTGGCTGGCTCTCTGGCTCTCTCTCTCTATGAATATATATATATATATATATATTTATAGATCTATTGCATGCATATACAAGAAAGCAATAACAACAAAGCTGCAAAACACACACAATAATTGATATAAGCAGAGATTTTGTCTTTTCTTTTAGTGGTTTGTAGAGAGTGGTATGCACTCCAGACACCGGAATGATGGCTTTCAAGGACATGACCGAACTGACTTTGGGACCGCCTGGCGGCGAGTTATTAGTTGCTGGGTCGGAGGTAGTCGCGGTGGCGGCGGCGGCGGCGGAGGCAACGGTTAAGTCTGGGGAGTTTAGTTATAACAAGAGTTCGAGCTCCAATAAACGTGGGTTTGTGGAGACCCAAATTGAAGTTCTTGACCAGCTGAGCTCTACCGGGGAGGATGCAGCAGCAGCTCCCAAAAATGCTCATTTGAACGACATGTCGTTTGATGCTGATGCCACCTCCCGTATTGTTAGGGAAGCCCCACCTGCAAAGTAAGCCAAACATTTTATATTTTTTTTCCCCTATTTATAAATGAATATATTGCTTTCATTATTTAGTTCTGAAGATAAACTTAATAATTTCTTGTATAACTATTTATGTGTACCAGACCAAAAAAAAAAAAACTATTTATGTGTAACTACATATATCTTCTTCTATATCTTTCAAGAAATAAGATAATTATATACTATCTTTTATGTTTTAGTGAAAGAATTATTCAAATTATACTAGCTCTAGGTGAGAATAGAATGGTCATGTTATAACAAAAAATTATGAAAATTTAAGGGAAAGTAGGTTTACAAAAAATTGGACAAAGTTAACTTTTTATTATAAAAGCACAAATATTTATATATTTCTTTTAGATGAGAATGGGAACTTGAAGAGATGAGTCAGGTCCTAACAGTTCGGGTGGTAAATAGTATTATTATAATATTTCCACCACATTTATACTTGCATACATAATTAGTTTACAATTGAGCGGTTGAGTTCAGCAGCACGAGGATTCGAGTTATAACATATTTTAATCAACTTATTGTGTTTAATTAATGAGAAAAAAAAGTTTAATTCGTTTAATGTTTTAGATAATTTTGTTTGGTTAACCCACCAAAACTAATTTAAAATTTTTATTTTAAATATTCAAATAAATAATTAGATTCAACACACTAAAATTATATAATATACATCTTCCAAATTTATACAAATTATTCTGAAATTTTAAAACATTATTATAAATTCATTGTTAAAAATAATATTTAATATGAATTCATGTTGGGCCATTTGACAAAAACTTTTGTACAGTGGTCCTAGTGTCTATCTAAATTGATACCACATTATCCTAATATGTATACTTCTTGTGGAGTCGTGTACTTAACATTCAATAACTAGTTTAAAAGAAGTGCATTTAACACACACACATACTAAATGTTAAGATATGTATATGTATATATAGGGCTCAAGCAGTAATTGGGTGGCCACCGGTTAGATCGTTCCGAAAGAAGGCTATGGAGTCAGAGAAGTGCAGCAATAATAATAATAAGTTCGTAAAGGTAGCGGCAGACGGAGCACCATACCTACGTAAAGTCGACCTAGAAAACTACAATAGTTATCACCACCTTTTGACAGCCTTAGACGACATGTTTGGGACTACTAATAATAATTATTGTATCCTCACCAATAATATCAATATCAATATCCAAGGTACGTACGTACGTACGTACTCAATATTTGTTACTCATATATATTATATATAATTAGGAGAGCAATTAGCTAGCTAGGTTTGATTGTTTAATTTTCCCAATTGATGATAGTTCTTTTGATGAATAATTATTAGGAATAAATTCATGTGGTAATATAATTGTGGAGGATCAAAGGTTTAATAAGCTTGCTAAAGCAGTGAAAGGAACTACTGAATATGTGCCAACCTATGAGGACAAGGATGGCGACTTGATGTTAGTTGGAGACGTTCCTTGGAAGTAAGATTTTCTATATATTCAAACTGATCGATCTTTATTTAATCTTTGTTAATTAATTTCCAAATTTCAATCATCATATATATATTATCTGTAATTGCGAGGTTTAGTCGTCTATATATGTATAATTACATCATGATAAAATGACAAGCCAGCTTAATTATTAATTTTAATATATCAAATTGATGATGATATAACTACATGAGCTTGTTAAATATAATTAAGTAAATCGTATATGATGTATCGTATGCATTTCAAGTACGATTTCATTTTCCTTATTCCCTAAAATGTTTAAGAAAAAATATATGTAAAAACTCTTAAATCATAGCTATGCTGCTCTATATATTTCTAATAAACCCCAAAACAGCTTACCCAAATTATAAGAAAACTTATTGAGATTACAATTGCCAAATTTACACTTTCAATACAACCCAAATATGGTCCAAATAATTAATTTGCTCTAGTATGTAAATAAATTACAAATATGGTCCAAATAATAGAGATGCCCAAATTTATTTTGAATCCCAATTACAATAATAAGATCATGCTTATTAATTAATTAGATACTAAGCTTAGCCAATATTTTTCTTTTCTTAAATTTAAAACGGCTCAATAATTGAAACAGTGTCAAACTCATAAATTTCAATTATGTTGTACTAAAAAAAAACCATACCACAACCCTCTCACCCTTAACATGTTAAACGTTGAAAAATTTTATTGAAAGAACTGAAACCAACAAGAAAAAATAGCTCAAAAAGAGACGTTTATTAAATTTTGATTTATTAAAGTTGAATAAAGATCTCCAGTCTTCAAATTACACGTTTTTAGCTAATGTTCAAGTATTGGGACAAAAATGAAGCATATAATTGTAAATTTAGATTTCTATTCATTAAGATTTGTCCACTAAAAAAAATATATGAGAGTGTAATCCCCCATTCTCTCCCTTCTATAGCCGTTAATTAATTTATTGTACTTTCATCATTTTGGTTTTGGAAATTAGTTGAACCATACCAAACTAACTAAGATTTGCTAGTAGACATTATCTAACTTGACATGACCTCAACATAATTTAGATTTCTATTTTAATTTTTTTTTATCAATATGGGGCAGAATGTTCACAGAATCATGCAAACGCATAAGACTGATGAAAAGTTCAGAAGCCATTGGGTTAGGTAATGATACACACTAGCTTATAAATTACATTAAAGATGATCGATCTGTATTTTTTTTTTTTTTATGGTTTTTCGTTTACTAAATAAAGTTCAACAATATGGCCTTTACATACAGCAGCTCGGTCCAAAAACGAGTCCTGAATGCACAAACATCAAATTAATGAGAGCTGTGCCACAACAAAGCCCAAAAAAGAAGAAGAAAGAAAGAGTACACTATCTAGCTACTGTACTACGCTTCATGAATATCAATTAATGTACATATATATTTTCTGAGTTGATTAGTGTATTCGACCAGGAGAGATTAGATTGTCATTATATTAGTCAAGAATGAAAGAGACCTACATATATATATATATATGTATATGTATGGTGCCTTGCATTAATCTTTTTTCAATTAATGTATTTTTTTCTATATATATCTATGTTATCATGTACTTTTCCCTGTTTTAATTTGTTGTTTTCCTGGGAACAGTTTGTTATGCTTGCGGAATAATATAACAGCTAGTGGTACTATATTTGCCGACTGACCATTTGCATTAAGCTAATTAATAATTATACTTAATTAGTTCAGAACTTCAACATATAATAAATCGAAGTGTACGTAGGTGTGTTATTTGAACAAAAATCTATTGTCATTAATGATGATCCTGAACGTGTATCAACCTTACTTTTTATGGTTATAATGTCATGTAATTAAGTATACGTACGCATATTTATTATCCTGACGACATCTCTTGTTAAGTTTCAAAATAAACAAAGAGTTTTATTATTTGACACTTTAATGTGTTTAATAATATGATGTGATATTTTATGGTTCTTTAATTATATCTCATAATATTTATTAAATTCAAATATATAGCATCATAAATTAAATTATATTAATAGCAGTATATCATTTTTTTGTGTTGCTAGACAATTCTCATAAATAAAATCACATGGCACCAGTTTGTACGTCATTTAATTATTAATTTAATATAATTTATAAATTTTGCAAACCGCAAGATCTAATCCTTAGGAGAATTGTTTTCTGTTTATTAAGACTTTACAGCCCTGCACATATTATTAATACTCCTAAATATGTTTTGTATTTTTCTTGACTTATATAATTAATATTATATTTTTTGTTGTATTCATAAACTATTAGGCAAGCGGACCCAACGTTAGGCATTTATAGCATGGGCAGCTTGCCCCCAGCAATATCTTTCTTTTCTATGTATTATTTTTTTTTCATTTTCTTTATAAAATTTTACTAATATATTTTTAATATAATTTTTTATATTTAATTTCGGAAGTTTGTTATATTATTTAATTTTCACTTCGGTGGAATCAAATCATAATTCTACCATTAGTGAGATATAATGTGAAATGGATTAGTAGTTAGTTCTCTCTCTCTTGACATGAGATCTTATTTATAATGTCTCTTGTCTAAACTATGAAAATCACACAATTGTAAGTATTTTTTAGTTTGAATATAAATAAATATTAAGAATAATTATGTGTACACTTATTGAAATTTGCTTCGATAATATTTTACATTCACTGATATATGATATGATAGTGGATCATGTATGATTATTGAAATTGAAATTTCAAACTCTAGAAAGCCCGTTTGTTTATGTGTATATATAAATTTCTTAAGCAGTTGGCAAATTAATTGGTGTTAAATATAAATAAAGAGTCAAATAAGAAATTGGACTGGTATTACTCAATATGTATTAATGTATGACTATTTATTGACTGTCCTAACAAGCTAGCCAGGTACACTACAACTAATTAACTTTCCTAATGACTAGGACTCCACAATTCCACTTGCTATTTTAACCTGCTACATGACCCATGGAAGTTAATTTTTTTCAACTATTGGTAGATTAAGTCAGTCAAAAATAGCACCACGAGTATTGCTTGTTTTGGTCATAAATTGTCTCAAAAAAAAACTAAATTATTACACGAGATTCTCCTGGAAACCACAACTCGTAATTTTGTGAACAGAAAAGCCATACAATATCATAATTGGGTAACTTTTTTAATTCTTCTTGGATTTATTGGTTGATTAAGGGTATTTTGAGGTGTTACACATCAATAGACTGTTTTACCCCTCCCTCCCTCCCTCCCAAAATATACAAATGAAGAAAAGGTGGAGGTGGTGGGGTTATAAAAACTATTTATCATTATTTGGAAGAAAATACCAAAATCTTTTAAAGATTCACAACTACAATATCTGAAAAGAGAAACAAGTTGAAGTTCAGCAATCTAATTAGGCAAAAGGCCATATATATGTTTGTACTGGGTATCTGTAAAGCCTCCTAAATATATATATTTTTAATTTTTTAACCTGCAACCTTAAAACACCTACTTGTATGATAAATATATTATGCAAATTTTACCAGGAATATATATATTAAAGAAAAAAAATCATAGAGTTCCGTGGACTGTTGCAGTTGGAACATGCCTTTCAGAATATTTCTATTTTAATGTGTTTTATTTTCAAAGTTGATTTATTGGATTGGATTCCCTAAAAAGGTAGACCCTCAGGGAAAATATGCTAGACTTGAAAGAACTTATCCTCATAAATACTTACATAGCCTTTGATTTGAAATCTAAAAGAATTGTTTTGTGCCAATCCAATTACCTGTTTCACCCACCTATAATCCAATCCAATCCATTTCACTGTTAATCTTAGAACCAATTATTATGAGAAAACATCTTATATCATATTTTACTCTTGATGTAATGTTTTTACAAGAATATATGTCTTGTCTTAGACCATAATGCTTTTTTTCGCAAAGTTGAAAACAATTTACAACCTAGAAAATAGAATATTGTAATTTACAAAAATCTAAATTAAAAATAAAAAGAACAGTCCAGTTTAAAAACTTGATGGTCATGAAAACTTGTTTTTTCTTTTATTCCATTTAGGACTAAATTAAAGTTGTAATCTTTGGTTTGAAAATTTGATGCTTTTGGTGGGTAACATAACTTTTTATTTTTTTTATTTTTCATTCTTCAAAACCTAACAACAAAAAATGGGGCCACATCAAACGACACATCTGGTGCATACGCTCAAAAACCATACCAAGGTTGGTACATAGTACTAGTCAGCTCACTTATACACCCCACAACTACAAGTACAACACACTTTTTTATTTTATTTTAGTTTTTTCACCCAAATTTTCTTATTTTTTTTACCCAAAGTGAAAATCCAATGTATAGAATAGATCTAAAAAGTTGAACCATCCAAACAGTGTGAGAAATAAGTATTGATTAATTTTATTTTTTCTCAAAGAAATAAAGGATCTTAAGCTTTATAAATAATTATAATATTTAAAAAAAACTAAATAATCGGTGCTTTTCTTTCTTTCCTTTTAATGTTTTTTTTTTTTTTAATTTTGGGTTATGTTATGTTATGTTGGTGGAGAGACTGGTAGAACCTGCAATTCTCAGAAAATGCCACACCGCTTATTCTCTTCAATCGAGGACCTCTTATTGATCTTCTTCCATGGTCTCAAACTAGATCAATATCAGAGCGAAAAAGAGGAACCTTCACACCCAGTTACCCCCAAACACGGCCTTATTATTTCTATCTAAGGAGGCCGATGCCATAATACTACTGTTTTTGGTTTATTTAAAAGTAAAAGAAAAAAAAATAATGCTTCTTTCTCTTTCAAAAAGGAAAAAACATTATGGAGTGAGTTTTTGAGGTTATCATGAGCTTCTTCTCTTGCCTTTCTCCTTTGCTAAAAGCCTTTTCCTTGTGACTCACTCATACCCAGTTGCTCAAAATCAGGTATTTTCACTTCTCTTCACTCTCTCTGACTGCTTACTTTAGCTTACTTGCATGGATTTCCTTTTTCTGGTTTTAAACTTGAAAGTTCTAATATATGCATTGTTGTGAAGATAATGGGTTCGTTTTTTTCATCAAATTTTTATGTATATCTATAAATATAGACAGTTTTATCTGGGGTTTTATTTGGAAGTAGATCCTTTGATGTCTGTTCTATCTTGTTCCTAGTTTTTGGTCCCAGATCTGGGTTTCTGTTGACCAATTTGACTACTTTGACAGAAATCTAGGCTTGTTGTCATAGCTAAGTATAGTATCTCATTGACTTTTCTTCTAATCTCGTGTTGAAGTGTTCTAAATTGGGGTAACTTTTTCCCCTATTTTTGCTTCAAATTTTACTGGATTGAGTTATAATTTTGATCTGGGTTTGTAATATCCCGACCCAAGCACCAAGATTTGTTATAGATCAGCGGGTTTGGTTGCCGACCAATTTTCCTAAGAAAACAGAAATCTTGTAATGTAGACAATTTATCCCACTATATTTTAAGTTACTTATCAGTTATAATTCTTGAAAGATTAAAAATAACTAAGAAGCGTAATGCTTTCGATATTAATCATGATGGTCCACTAATATTTTTTCCTTGGTTGATATTTGAGTCACAATTTGCCCATTAGTCTTAGGCACTCTTCTTCCTGAATGCTCGCATGTCAAGTAGTGTTGTGTAGGTGTCTTTTTCAGTACGGAAAGTCACATATTGCTATCAATGAATTCTAGTGTCTTCCTTTTGCTTAATTTTTATTAGTATGCAAACAACGGCTCATGCACATGATTTTTATTATATCTATTATTTGTAGTTGATGATCAGTTAAGAATTTTATGTTTACCTTACATAAAGCAGTATAAACATTTCTTCTTCTGATATACCTACTTTCTCATCAATTTTATTTGATATTCTAGTGTTTTTGGCCATTGATATAACTGCAAACTCGTTGACCCAGAAAGCAGCATTGCTATTCGCTACCATGCTGAAACAAATTTTGAGCAAACTCCCTCGCAAGGTACCAAAATCAGACACTCTAGATGCTGCAGGGAGTGATTCAGGCAGCAATACCAAGTTGGGTAATGGATTCCCGTGTACAATTGGTGGCAGTTCTCTTTCTAGCAAGTTAAGTGTTGTTAAACGAGTGTCTTCTGCAGTATTCCCTGCAAGTATTGCAGCTGGAGCAGAGGCAGTGGAACCTCATTTATCCTTTAAAGATGTCTCAAATCAACAGAAGCAGAGTTTATTTATCAGTAAGCTGAACCTCTGCTGCGAGATCATTGATTTCAGTGACACAGCGAAGCAAGATGTTAAACGGGAAATATTGATAGAACTTGTTGATTTTGTTAATTCTGGCTCAGCAAAGTTCACGGAACCAACCATTTCAGCAATGTGTAAAATGTGTGCAGCGAACCTCTTTAGAGTTTTCCCACCTAAGTATCGCTCTATCACCGGTGGTGGTGAGACAGAAGATGAAGAACCAATGTTTGATCCTGCTTGGTCTCATCTACAACTTGTGTATGATCTGCTTCTTAGGTTTTTCAACTGTAACTCACTTGACACAAAGGTGGCAAAGAAATATGTTGATCATTCTTTTATTTCGAGATTACTTGACCTATTTGATTCTGAGGATCCAAGAGAAAGAGATTGTTTGAAAACAATTCTGCACAGGATCTATGGAAAATTCTTGCTACATAGACCTTATATTCGAAAAGTTGTCAGCAATATCATCTATCGGTTTGTCTTTGAAACTGAACGGCATAATGGAATTGCTGAGCTGTTGGAGATTTTTGGCAGTGTAATTAGTGGCTTTGCAACACCGTTAAAGGAGGAGCACAAAATTTTTTTGTGGAGGGCTCTTATTCCTTTACACAAACCAAAGTCAGTGGGTATTTATCACCAACAGCTAACATATTGTGTTCTACAGTTCATAGACAAGGATCAAAAGTTGGCAGGTAATGTGATAAAGGGCCTATTGAAATACTGGCCGATAACAAATAGCCAGAAGGAGTTGATGTTTTTAGGCGAGTTGGAAGAGATTTTGGAGGTGATTAACATGGTTGAGTTCCAAAAGATTATGATTCCACTATTTCGAAGAATAGCTTACTGCCTTAACAGCTCACATTACCAGGTATAAGTCTTGTTTGACAGATATCTACACATTTTGCTCTTTTGTATTACTTGGTTGTGGCATTTCAGGAATTTCTCTCTTTTTCTTGGTGGGTAACAACTAAATGATGAGAATAACTACAACCTGCATTGTTGTGGTGACTATAACTACTACCCCTCCTTTTTCAGGTGGCGGAACGAGCCCACTTGTTGTGGAACAATGAGAGTGTTCTTAATCTCATCACTCAGAATCGGCAAGCGATTCTGCCACTTGTCATCCCAGCTCTAGAGCAGAATACCCTGAATCACTGGAACCAAGCAGTGCTGAACTTGACATTGAATGTGAAGAAGATATTCCGTGAGATCGATGAGGAGCTTGTCCTTGCTTGTCAATGTAAGTTGGAAGAGGAAGGTTCAAGATTAAAAGCTGCAGCCGAGAAGCGAAGATTAACATGGGAATTGCTTGAAACAGCGGCTGGTCTCCCATCCCCAGCCCCTCCCCCAGCTACTGCTGGTGCTGGTAACTTTCTAGTTCCTGTAAAGCCTGCTACATGCTCTGTTGCCTGCTAATTCATGTGGAATAACAGTATTTGGTAAAGAAAGTCGATCAATCATAAACGTGACCACCGCCATAGTTGCAGTATGAGATGTTGGTTCTTGGAAGATGTGAGTTTGGGATGAAAATTGGGTGTGTATTAGTGCCTGGATGTTTTGTTAAATTGTATTAGTGATCCCTCCCCTGCCCTTGAAATCGCAAGAGGCCCTTTTGCTTGCAATATTATGTTAATGAACGCCTGTTGTATATTTTCCACAAGTGCTGTTTGTCTTTAGCTTACTATCTACCTTCCATAAGTTGCATTTATACCTCCTTCTAAGAAAATGTTGATCTTAGTTCAGATGTTTTGAAGGCTCTTCTTATTTTATTTTTTGTAGAAAGATGTATTACAAATACTGTTGGCTATAGTTTTCATAATTATGATGTTTCTTGGCGAGGAACTATGACCATCACTAGTCTTGAGTCGTGTTAAGTCTCTTCATTGGAACCAAACAAGTATGTGCTGAGTTGGGATTAAGAAGATATTCTTTTTAAGTCCATTTTAATAGAAACATACCAGAGAAATTCAAAAAGTTGTTTAATGTTTTATAATGACTATGGCTAATAGGTAGGCTATGTTTTTGCAAACTTGTTCAAGAGAAGAGAAGCTGATAGAGTACAGGTATTATTACTTGCTCAATATATATATATATATATATATATATAAAGGGTAATTCTTTGGTAGGGCTTTCAAAAAGGGTCCTACCGTAGGCTCTTTTGTGTTTCTCAACCTTTGAACAGTTTTCGACGCGATTTTTTTTTATGACCATGTATATTGTAGTTATTTAGAACATCCTGCAAATTTTCAGAAAATTTTGAATAATTTATAGTGCCGAAAACTAAGTTCAAACATGTTATTTTCTACGCGCATACAAAAATTAGTCATGCGTGCAATAATCTGTTTTCGGCACTGTAAATTATTCGGAATTTTCTAAAAATTTGCAGGATGCTTTAAATAACTACAATATACATGGTCATAAAAAAAATCGCGCCGAAAAGTGTTCAAAGATTGAGAAACACAAAAAAGCTCTACCAAAGAAACCCCTATATATTATCCTAATTTTACTTTGTTTACTTGAGGAATATTTTTCTTTTTAAATTTAGTTTCAATCTAACTCTTTATAAAAACTTGTACATAATTTTCAGAGTATGCAGGACAAGGTGAATAGATTGGTATTTACTATTACCCCTACTTATACTAGGATAGGATTCTCTTGTAGGGGCAAAACTGTAATGAAACACGCTTTTATTTTGATTTCAGAGTTTTGAAGAGAATGATGAGACGGTGGACAAAGAAATTTATAAAAAAAAAAAGGAAAGAAAAAGAAATATTAGAGTATGAGACCCACTCCCTAGTTGATATGACCTGCCCTGTCTTGTCCCAAAATTATTTATTTTACACATTCCACAGCCATTATTGACTGATAAAATCATTATAATAATAACCCATCACCACCTGCCACTACAATTTGTAACACTATCATCATTTTGAAACCAATTTAAGCAACTTCTAACATATTAACAATAATCCATTTAAAAAAAACATATATATGAACAATAATAACAAAAAGATCCAAAAAAGGAAAAAGAAAAGATGAGGGTATGAGTTGTATTAAAGTTATAAGATCATGAGATTGGACTGTATAGCTTCATAAAAGTAATATATGTTTTTAATTTATACTCTTGTATTGTACTTTATAATATATTCAGTGCATTTGAAAGAAAAAAAATAGTATATCTTATGTTTAGTAGTTATCTTATAGTATGTCTCTTTTCTTATATAAATTGCGTATATCTCATTTAAAATCTCAGAAAAAAAAATAGTAATTGACAGAAAATCTTGATTGTCCACATGACCATATCGATTTACATGTGAATTCATTTTTGTAAAACGAAAATTTGTTGATTTGTATTCTCTAATATCTTTATAATTTGATAGTTCAGTAAAAGGTCAACCACCTGCTACCACTACAATATAGTAATAATCAATACAATAAACTTAAATATAATAATAAAAGTATTAATTAAAAATGCCACCTTTAATAATAATTTTAAAAGTGATATTTGTCTCTTGTATTATATTTTTGACATTTATATATAATTTTTTTATTAAGAAATGAAACGAAATCCATAATTTTTATTTAATGATATTTTTTATTACACCGATGGACTGTCATTATCTTTCTGTGCTATAGATTGTCTCACTTTTTTTCTTTTCTCTATTTTATGTCAGTCTTCAAAATATTGATACAAGATAAACATAATGTCCCTATGATGTTATGTCATCAATCGTCTTAATATATATGTAGCACAGAAGGGGAGGGCCAAAAGTGACTTGTAAAATTCAAAAGATGTATTGATTAATACCTTAACCATAATTAGTAGAGAGATTGTCAAATTAATCAAAATAACTTTTTTTATTACAAAAAAAAAAGTCAGATATGAGCTGTATGATGTTGTTGGTACAAGTTTTTGGTCACATAGAAATGGGCCACGATGACATTAATAGTGACTCAATTCATACATAATGTTTCAAAATATAATAGAAGAACAGTGACGTGTGATCACTATGATTATAAATTATATGATATCTGATTTAGTTTTGCTTCAAACTCTAATCTTTATATCTATATCTGATTTTTGAAGTGAAAAGAAAAGAAAAAATGGATGCTCCGGGGGGATATGAAGAACAATCGTACCTTGGACATGTTCGAAAGCGGCATGAGGAGAAAGGCTTTCTTTACGCTTGGTAAATACTATTTTCTTTCTATAATTTTCATAATAATTATCTAATTTATTGGATTTGATTTTTTAATTATAATATTTTGGTGAGTACTATTTCAACTGCACAGTTTGTTTGCCTTGTGTTGCTGCTTCTGCTGCTTCGAGACTTGCGAGTGTTGTTTTGATGTTCTTTGCTGTGGCTGCTGTTGATGAAGATTAATCAAGAATAAATTATGATCTCACTTTTATGTATGTAAATTATATGAATAAGGGGGTGTCCAATTTCATGATTTTCTTTCTGCATTGATTTTTCATATTTGGATTGTTTGTAACGTTAAAAGAAGTAAAGAAAATATGGTACTGTTCACTTCACAGCAGTGAATGATGATGATGATGAGTCTATCTTCTTCTTTTTAATTTTACCTTTGTGTGTTATTGATGAATAAAAAGAAATATAATGATATAGTGCTTTTAATGATGATATGTCTTCTTTTACCAGCAATCTCAGACCACAATGATAGTGTGTACAGTAAATAAGTAAATAAGTAAATAAGTCATGAGTGTTTAATCTTTTACTGTCCTTATATTCAATTTTCACCTTAATTTGCGTTTCGCATTTTTATGATATGAGACACTGACATGAATCATGATGTGCCCTTCAAAAGTTCATATCCAACCACACAATTGCTCTTCATCTTCAAAATCAGGCAAATAGTAAGAGTGTGACCAACGCCAACATTTTTTTTTTTTTGCTCAGAAAGAACTAAATTATTGTTCTATTTTTGTTTTTGTTAAAAAAAGGTTTTAGTTTAAGATTGTGTTTGGTAAAAAATAAAGCTGAAGGTAATAGTAATGAGTATCTATTTTGGGTGTAGGAATAAACTTAACAGGAATGGTAGATGTGATATTTTGGAATAAGGTTAACCGGGATAGTTATGATATATTTTCTAAATGTAATGGAATAAAGAATATACTCAATAGTAGTTTGATTAAAACTTGTAGTAATTTGGAAATTGTGATTAAGATAAAAAAAAGTAATTTTAATCTTTGAATTAATACATAATTATTTATGAGAGGAGGATAAAAAAGGGGAAATGGGAAGAGGGAGAGAAATGAAAGAAAAAAAAAAGAGTAGACTGAACCAAAAGTTTAAAAACTAGAAATCGAATAAAGAAATAAGTAGTTCCAAATTAACCAACACAAATTGAATAAAGATGGTATACATTTCTTTTCAAAAAAAAAAAAAAAGGTATATATTTGAACAGATTTATATTAAATTAATGTATTTATTATTTTTAAAAATAAAAACATTAAATGAAGCATATATATATGTATGCTAGTCTTTCAGCTCAATTATGGCGAAGCTATCTCACACTCGGGTACAGCTTTGTTTGGCTAAACTTAAACTTATCTAAAAATAGCTTATAAAAGCAAAAAGCTATCAAATCTTCCAAAGCACTTTTAAAACTTAATACACAAAAATGCTTTGAAAAGTTATGCCAACTATATGTTTCTTTCAACTTTTTATTATAATTAATAGTTGTCTGTTAAATATATTAAGTTTTAAATTAAATATAGTATAATTATATGTATTGTCTCTCTCAATTTAAAAGTTTAATTAAGTATTTAGATAATTAATTTGTAGAAAATGACTATTTTGAACATTATTTGACTTAATCTTATTGAAGAAAAAAAATTATATCATGCCAAAAAAAAAAATCACAGCTCCATCCTTGCATGCAATGGCCAAATCAAGAGTTTTTTTTTTCTTTAAAAAAATCTATATCTAATTTTCAAAACAACATTTATTGGTCACAAATATAATGACTTTTGGTTAGGAAAGGGTGAGAGGAGAGCACAAATTTATTATTAGGCAAGTGAGATGGATAGAAAAAGGGAATTGGGTGTTGGATAGAGAAATAGGTCCGACCTTAAATTTTGATGCCTAACACGGTCTTAATTTATTTTTTTAAATCACTATTTCTATGCTGAGAATTCTTTCAACTTAAAATAATATCACTTTACATATAATAATTAGAAAACTATCAAATTTTATATTAGGCTTCAAAAATCTCATGACCGCCCAAAAATAATGTGATGGGGCAAAAGATTACAGAGTGATTTAATTATTCAATTGAGACTTTTGGATTAAATATGGAATGAAGTGGTGTAAATTCTATTTTGATAAAATAAAACTCTTAATGGGTAGAGTCATATATTTGTGACTGATAAAACTCTTAATGGATAATTTCTTTTTTCCAATTATCCTCCATTTGTAATGAAGGTTTATGTCAACTTTTATTTGTATTCGTGATGTTTAAAAAAAATAATCTAATTATAGATTTGGGTAGTCTTTGTTGGTTATTAATTTTTGTATAATTATGTAAGTTTTCTTTTAAAATCTACATAAGAAAGATTTCACCAGCTTTTGTTTCTTTATCTAAACGATGTTGAGGTAATTGAATTTATTAAATTTTAATATTGGATTCTTCATTACTTATTTTTTATGAACGAAAAACAAGATTAGTTTTATTTAGAAGATATTATTATTTTGTTTTTACTTGGAGTCATGAAAGTATTTTTTTGATAGACTTGCTTAATATAATAATTGGTCATATTTTAATGTCATTTATATGATTAGAAAATAGAGTAATATGATCATTCCATCATAGCAAAAAAATTATTCTTATCAAATAACTATTCATCATATATTCTACTAATTAAAGGAGTTTCAAATCCCACCAATTCTCTATTTCAAGTGGGATTTGTCCAAACTCTAACATTAATATTGTAGATGTACCGAATTTGTCTTGGTAGAGTTCATTCATTGATAGGAACCTACGACTCAATATGTGAAAGGATCTAGCTTAGGTTCTGACTGGTGGTACTCAGTATTGTCTTAAATATTATATTAAAGGATTTAGGAAAAGAGTATGCAACATGTAAAAAATCTATTCATCATATATGTTGGAAAACAAAACCAATCAAACAACGAATTGAAATCCCTTTGCTTTCTAACAAAACGTCACCCAACACTTCAATTTTTTAAACCTATCTCTCAAACATGATATTTGTATAGACCAACTTCCTACACTGCTAAAAAGCTACCATTCTTGTAAATTTATTTATTTCTCCTTATTGACAAACTTCTCTTTCATTCACTCAAATATAAATTTTTAATAATTGAAAATGATTTGGTGCGAGTAATTAAAAACACTCACTTTTGAACAAACTAATATAACCATGTGATTTTATAATGATATTAGTTTGAGAACACTCTGAAAGTGTGAAGAAGGCATGATACTCTCCTTTGAAAAAAAATAAACTAAACAAATGGGTATAATTAAGGTGTCGCAAGCCGCATGTTTTATTTAGAATTAATGAGTGTAAGAGTTTCATCTTTCGTAATGATTGGTTTAGTTGGATATTTTTGGACCATTTAATATGAATTTTTGTTGTGAATATTAAATGGATCACCAATAATTCACCACTGTAAATGCTCATTTTGAAAATTTATGCTACCTACGGGAAGTGTTGCTCCTACAATAGACATGCCCTTTGTTAAAGCTAGTAGTTGTCCTAAGAAGAAATTGCATCTTCAATCGGCCAAACGTTTTTTTCTTCTCTTTTTTACAGCACTTGATGTTGTATCTTTACAACACAGAACTCAACACATTCACAAAGTAAACAAGTTAATTTGATCAAACCAATTCAAGCAATAAACCAGATTTTAATAGGATAAAACTGAAATATAAAGAACACAAAATTTTTATACAGGTTCGGCCAAACAAAGGACCTACTTCCTGTTACTCCCCTGAGTTGTTTTCTCTATTAATCACTTGATTACAATGCTGAAGATCAGTTTAGTGCACCACTAAGAACCTAGATGAAATCCCTTCTAAAACTCAGCTTGAGTTTTCTTCCAAGAACACTGATCTTGGATTCAGATTTCCCCAAACTCTATTACACTCTTTTCTTCTCTCTTAACACTCTCTCTCACTCTCTAATTCAATATGAATTATTCTATGTCTAATTACAAGAGATTACAAGGCTTAAATAGAAGTATTACAGCTGAAAGAAAAGACTAAAATAACCTTGGTGCACATAAACTAATCTAACGGAATATAAAATCAACCATAACAACTTTAACTGTCAAGTTGTTAAATACGTTTTCTGTGGATTGCAATTCCCACACTTGACTCTGCCAAACGTTGACACAAGATAAAGTAGGCCTATTAGTAAATCTGCAATGGGATCACTCTCTCAAAGTGTTAACACTGTGAAGTGAATCACTTAAAGTGTTGACACTGTGAAGTGAATCACTTGTAATAATTTGCATTGGGATCACTCTCTGAAAGTGCCAATAAGACGATGATACTCTTTTTCATCATTTTCTTTTAATTTGTTTTCCCAAAACAAACAAACTGGTAAAATTACAGTGTGGTAGGCCTCGTGAGTACTGTATAATAGTATTATGTAATCACCATAGAAGATTCCTGATACAATTATAATTGATGAAGTATCATCTAATCACATTTTCACTTACCATTGGTTGTAAACAAACAATAGAAGAAAAAAAGAAGGGAATTTTTCCTATAGATGAATCCCTTGTCTCATGTCATCATTTGAAATCTTATTAAATAGTACTGATATAATATATTAGGTTATTGACGGGCAATGAGAATTGCATGATCCCTCGCCCTTCAAAATGCACCAATCAAGGATGACATTCCTCATCTTTTAATACTGCAATAGTATCAATATGACTTAAACTAATCTCTGTAATTCAAAGTTTAGGAATTAGGAGGTAAACATTTTAGTACTACTGGGACAAGGTATCAGTTGTGAAAAATTATTTAGAACCTTCTGAACCACCTTATGCTGAGTTGCTTGTTATCAAAAAATGTATACACATGCGATGGAAGTTAGAACACTGGTCAGCAGTATGGACACAGCGTTCACGGCATTGTTGTCGAGGAAATTAAGACCTGAAATCTTCTTCACTGTTGGTCCCGGTTTTCCAACAACCTAGGATCATAACCAAATAAAAACTTCAACAAAAAGTGTGCAGGTTTAAATAAAAAGAAAAAAAATGGAAAGTGTGAATTCTCTTAGCTTGCATCTAAAATGGGGGTAAAGGCATGAAAAGAAATGGAAAGGGAAACACTTTCTTCTTTTCATTCTTGTTACCACCCATTACTTCAGTAAACATGGTTGTAGACTATTTATGATGATTGCCATTAAAGTTAAACTAATCACATGTTCACATTTCAATTCTAAAACTAGTAATTGTTGTAGACTTGCGCAGTTCAACTGGTCAAAAATAACTAGTCATTTTGCAATTTTCTAAACTACAATGCCATAAGATTAAGGGTGTAAGTATATAATATCACATACCTTATTACGAACAGTGCAGAAGCCACTGAATTGCAGTGTTGCTCCCAAGAGAGAATCAATCAAACTACCAGTTAGTCCAGCTAAAGCCGAAAGAGGTATCACCAATAGCTGCTTTGTAACTACATTATATGTGCATTTCGCAGTAAAAAATCCAAAGACAACAAATGTCAGCCCAATTACAGCACCCGCAGCTGCAGCAGCCAGGAGTCCAGTTTTCGTAACCCCACCATTTGTACCCTTGCGAACAGGCTGGAAGCCATGAAAAAACCAAGTTACTATACATTCTATTAAGTAGTCGAGATAATTTTCCAAAATTCTCATGGAGTTTTCTACTTGCAATTTATCCCAACCTAAGGATAAACTAATATCAAAACTTCTATTATAAGAGTAAATATTAAGGTGAAGGTATAAGGGTTTTGATTTGTAACAACTAAGAACCATAAGAATAATAAAAGAGAAAGAACACATTATACACAGCTTATTGGAAAGCGATAAGGGATTCGATCGGCACTTGAAACAGACACCAAAGGCTAATTGTTAGAATTTGACTGGAATTTGCAGTGTGTCCAAAAAGCCGCAAACAGAGCTAATCGTATACAAGCATTGTCAAATTTGTAAAAATAAGGTAGGTGCAGGTTGTGCTTATAATAATCAAGAGGGGCCTCATGTGGCCTACCTAACAATGTAAGAGTGGTACAGTTGTCTGGGTTCATCGGGAGGACATACTATCAGAAATTTTATAGTAATAATAAGGATACAATAATCAAGAGGAGAAGCATTTAAGCTTCAAAACCAAATAGTAGCAGCAAAAAAGTGAAGTGGGAAACTATATAGAGCTACTAAGCTAAGGTATCAATTAAGGAGCTAGATTTGGGTGCCAAAACCATATTCATGAATTTGAAAAAGTAAAAAAAAAAACTTAGACAAAGAAGAAGGGCAAATTGGACCTTGAAGGTAGTGATCAATCGAGGTTGTGCATCACTAAGTACTCCAAGCTCAGAAGACCAAGTATCTCCATTGCAGCACGCATAGTGACCAATAACCCCACCAATCAACGATGTAACCGAAATCGAATACTTCGAGTCCAAGCACTTGTCCTCCCACGCAGTCACTCTCCAGATAATCAGTACCAATATCGTAGCAAGACCGCTATTGGAAAGAACTTGAATCCTTGAAAAAAAAAAGCAGAAACCCAAGTCATCAATGAACAAGCAACGAGGTTTGAGGAATTGAAATACGTTGATTACCAATTTCTTTGACCGCCGTCCTTGAAATCAGCTTCGACGCGACGCTTTTTCTCTTCGCCAACTTTAGTGAGCTTAGAGGAAGTGAAAAAGAAAACCAGTATCAATGCCCCGAACCTTTGAAGATTATCAAGAAAGAATCAGTGAAAACCAAAAATAATATTTATGTATATGGATACAACAAAGAAAAGGATTAAAAATGTGTGTATACCTGTATCCAACAGCGATGTGAATGGCCATGACGATAAAGCCCGTAAGAGCTCCGGATAGGCTGAGGGACTTTCTCCGGTAAGCTCTGACGGCGATTAAAGATGAGATTGAGGCTGCAATTAAGGGTTGGATTATGCCTCTTTCCATCCTTTTTTTCCCTCAAAACTCAACCAGCCTAGTCAATAGTGAAACAGTGCGATTCTGGCAGATACTTATTGCTGGTAATTCTTAAGCTTACTAATTCGCCTATATTATATTATAGGAAATTTGGAACTAAACTAAACCTGTTTGTTTGTCTTCTAACTGAATTTCCCAACCAATCAGAAATTTAACCCAAATAAATGCTTACCTACTAAAATTGTACGAAAAGGCAAAAAAAACTATCATATTAGGTTGCTTGTACAGCGGATTATCCATGGTGAAGGTCTGTTCACATAACCTGTGCAACCAAGACCAGAAAAAGTTTGTAATGAAATGCTAATAAAATTACCACATTACTTTCATTTGTACTCTAAAACATTTTATGTTTTTCTAAAAAAATTTACTTTATCCTTCTACAATTCAATAATGAATAAACCAACTTGTTAATCACCATATCATTCATTATTCTCGTTAAAGAAATAACAGTATATAATTGAGCGTGAATTTTTTTAGAATGACATACTAAAGTTAATTGACGGTTGCGGTTAATAATAATATTAAATCTATCACAACTGATGTTGCACCATGAGAAATCCGAGATAAACAATTACATTACGAGCTCGATGATTGTGATCCAAAAACAGTAACAAAGGCATCCCACAAATAGAGAAATTAAATGAACTCATTTTTTAAATCGTAAATAAATGATGATTTTAGATGGTTGATTATTTAAATTTTTTTTTTATAATTTATTTATTTATTTAGGATTGTATGTATCAAATATAGTGGTATATGTATATTAGTTTTGTTTAATTAATTTTTATTTTAAAGTTATATTAATTTTTTAAGTTTTTTATAAGTTATTGATATATTATTTTCCAATTAGTGTATATGTTTTTTGTAGTATAGTATATAATTTTTTTTTGTGATATTTAAATTCTATTTTATTATACATAGTGGTAGTATATAATTTTGTATCATGGTATATACATTTTAATGATAGTATATAATTTTGTTAGCATAGTATATATATTTTTGAGTAATAATTTTGTAAGTTTTGATGGTATATTATTTTTCAACTCAGTATATATATTTTGTGGTATGGTATATCATTTGTTGACGCGATTCTTCGCCAACAGGAAATTAAGAAAATAAGAGGAAGGGATTAGTGCTTATGTTGAACCGAAATGGATGAATGATCTTTTAGAAATGGGCTGGTGACACAATTACGTTTTTAGGTGGTTCAAAGGTTAAAATCCTTCTACTCCACCAGTCAATATTATTGCTATATGCTTGGTATTCTTTACAGGGTATTTCTTACACAATAGAATCCAACCCTTTGTAACTCCCAGGGTCTCCATATTTATAGGAGAAAGCACCTGGGAGTTGGTAAGAAGGTCATCCTGTGACCTTCTAACCTATCATGTTCAACTCTGTGACATTCATGATTAATTCATAAAACCTGACACATAAGTGTGGTCTAATCAATAGGTAAGGGGATAATGGGTCGCACGGCCCAACCCAGTCGTGGGTGCCTGAATACGCACGTTCATGCTGCGTGTCCGAGAAGTCAGAGATATATCAGACACGTGATGTCTGATATATGCACGTTTACCTTGCGTGGTTGACTTTATAAGGGGTCACAGCCTCCACCTCTAGCCCGTACCACGAGCTGAATGCCTTCCTCGACCTGTGGCCTTCAAGGTCCACACTCAGTCTAATCTTGGCGAACCCTTAGGTTATCTCGAGCTGAGGAGGTAGGATCGTTCCATGGCAGCTCCGGTCTTGGGGATGTCCACGTGGTAGACATGATTAGACCGTATCTCAGCTCGCTAACAACTCGTGGGAAAACCAGGGCGTACACTTGCCCCCCAAGCCCATGCTCGTGGTACACGAAGTCGCATAGGGCCACAGTAGAGGCTTTTAGGCTTCCCCATGAACTCTTCATATTCCACATTCTACGCAGGCGCCGAATACGTGTAACATCGTGGTTGGTGGCGGTACGTCTTCCGAGAACTGCATTTAATGCCCTAGCCTATACTCAGCCGTTGTTTCGTCTTTCGAGTGGAGGGCCTTGGATCCCACATTAGGGCAATCCAACGGTCCTCCTCACGTGGCCCTTCACGTATATAAAAGGGGTGGCCACCTTACGCATGGGCCACCCGTTTATTTGAAATTTTCCAGAAATTTTCTTCTTCTTCTTTCTTCATTTTCAAAAGAGAAAACCCTCTTCTTTTCCGGCTGTCATTCCCAGCACTCAAGAAGTTCAGGTGCAAGGACTCCTTCGAAGCTTTGGAATCAACTATTCCGACAAAGCCCCAACCCAAGCGATCCCTTCATCCTCTTCTCAACCAAAACACTCAGTAAGTCTCCTGACCGTGCATGTTTTGAAATTATTTTTCACTGTAGCTTAGGTAAATATTTACTGTAGCCACATGCAGGGTATTGTTGGTTTTTTGTGGGCATGAAGGGTAAAAGTGTAATGCCCCGGATTCCCTATTATGGTTAATGGCTGGATTAGTAGGCCGGGAGGGCCATAACTATTTAATTACGCCATTAAATGTGTTTATGCATGTTTATGTGAATTATATTATAATATGATGTTAAATGCATGCATGAGAGTCCACATTTGTTTACAGGGGTGTTTTGGTAATTTGGCCCGTTGAGGGTATAATTGAATATTTGTTTGTGTGCTTATGATATATTGTGAGACCACATTATAATGTGGATTGGTTCAAGTATTTCGACATGAGACGATCTTTAAATATGATTTATCGGTTTGGTCATAACAGGTTTGAGCTCGGGGCTCGGGGTGAGTCTCGGGGTGATATTAATGACTATAGCGTTACCGAGGATTTTAGGGTAACGGGATATGAATTATTGGTGTTTGAGGATATTGAGATTAGCGGGAATTGGGAAGCGTTAATTATGATTAACGGGTTAAGCGAGAAGTACCAATTTTACCCCTAGAATAGCTTGAGAAGCTTTAGATGACACAAGGGTAATTTGGTCATTTTAGGGGTGGATATATGTGACTTAAGTGGTTGTAGAAGGTGGTAGATTTAAACAGAACAAAACAGAGATACTTCCTCATCCTTCCCGTACACAACTTCCTCCCTTATCTCCTTTGAGGTTTTGAGCTCTAGGTGTGGATTCAACCAAGGGAAACTTAAAGGTTGGGTTGGTGCAGTTGATTTAGCTTGTGTGGGAGGTTCAAAACAGGTTTCAAGGTGAGTTTTGGTCATTTGTCACAGCTGGTGCTCTGTTTTACTTTTGGTTTTCAGTTCATGATTTTAAGGTGGGAAGTGAGAATCAAAGGGGGTTTTAGTGTTGGTTTGATTGGGATTTGATGAGAGTGAGCTAAGGGTGTTATTTGGGGGTTTAATTATATGTTTGGAGGAGGTTTAGAGATGGTTTGAGGGGCTGGTTTGAGAGGAAGAAGCACAGGGGAAATTCTGGTGCGTGTGGCCGACTTAGCTGGTCTGGGCTGGGCGTTGCGGCGTAGCAGGGGAGTGCCGCGGCCCTTGGCGTCTGGCAGGGGGAGTCCCTCTCTGTTTGAGGGCGCGCCGCGGCGCAGCAGGGGAGGACCGCGGCCCTTAAGGCCAATTTTGCCAAAATGTGGTTTTTAGCTTGGGGATTCAAACCTTAGGCCTCAGGGTTGGACCTAGTACCCGGTTGGGTAGTATTTGATGTCTCGGGGGCTGGGATTTGGTTTGGGAACCCTCAGTTATCATTTTTATTGATGAATTCTATAATTTGGTTATGACCAGGTGACCGTCAAGGAATTTAAAGGTTGATCGTTCTCAGGGGTCGTTCGTATAATAATTCTCACCCGAACCAGAGGTAAGAAAACAGTGTATGGATACAGTTGCACCTTGTATAGGTATATGACATGCATGGTTTGATATTGAGGCATGTTGGTTGATATATGTGGACATGGATTGCATATTAAATGCTAGTGAACGCTGATTACCCGTTTGAGACACTGACTAGTCAGGGACCGACTCTAAAGTCGATGATCACGCATTGAATGGCTCTATGGCATTAACGCGGGACCGACCCTAAGGTCGAAGAACTTATAAGCGCTTGTCTGGTCTACGACCAGATGACTATAGCCAAGGTATATGACCCCGGTGACCGTTGTCACATGGCTAGGGGACGTTGTCCATAGTTTCGACTCTAGAGTCGTGAGGAAGGTTATGTTGGTGACCAATCACCTTGCACCTGTCCTGATCAAACTTATGAAAGAATCACTTATCAGTTAAGCCCTAGTCACCCTATCGTCACGTGGCTAGAGGGAGCGATGCTCATTATTGTGACTTTTGGCTATTGTCACCTATTAGCTGGACTGATAGTCCTGAATGGTTATTATGATCGTAGTTGATATTATATCATGCCTTATTGTGTTTTCTTGCTACGCCTTGGCTCATGGGTGCTATGTGGTGCAGATAAAGGAAAGGAGAAGCTTAACCAACCCTGAGTGGAGAGCTTGGGCGATGTTGTGTACATACAGGGCCGCTTGACCGCCACGGTCAAGGAGTTCTCAGAGGGACTAGGGGTTTACCCTATTTTTGCCGCTTAGGCCGGCGGGGATTGTAAATTTGAAACTGTTGCGACTCTTTTGTATTATGGACATCTTGTAAACATTTTGAAAGGCTCATGAGCAGTTTGTTTACTTAATGAAATGTACCCTTTCTTTTTTATTGGTTTTTCACCTTAACCTGATAATAGCACTTAGATCACGTTTTTTAACCAAAGGACTCGGGTAGCGAGTCAAATTTCCGGTTCATTGTTCACCGTAACTGTTCTGGGGTAACCAGGGCATTACAAAAAGCCTTTTAGGTTAGGGTATCGTTTGTGGTAGGAAACCTTTTAAGAACACGGTTCATAGGGTGCATTTTTTGGGGAAATTTTTTGGGTAGGATTTTTGGCAGGCTTGTTCAAAATATCCAGTATTTTGGGTGCAAAACCGGGTAGCTTAGGGGACACGCTTCACAGGCGGTTTTGCCTCTTTTTCCTACTGGAACTTTCCCTCCAAGGTAAAATTCTATCCTGACCCTCCTGACACATGAATTCTAAGTAATCGGGGATTTGTTGCGAGCATAGGGCGCGTGTTCATAGAACCGCATGGTCTCACTCTCCACGGGCTGGGCTTACCTCAACTCGTGTCAATGAAACATATTCAGATTCTCCTCCCTTTTAGGTCGCCTTTTTCTAAAATTTCTTCGTTTTGTTCGCTAGGTGACCAGATGGGACCCAAGAAGAATGCTCCCAAGAAGCCTGTAGGCAGCTCGTCCTCCCGACAAGACAAAGGAAAGGAGGTGATGGCTGAATCCCCGATCCCCAACTTCGGGCCAGCAGTGGAACGGGAGCTCGAGGTGGCCCCCGATGCATTCTTTGAGGCGGAGAGGATCGTCTCGAAGATCACTGACCAGGCGAGGGTAAACAAAATATTCCTCTCCCACAACATCGAGCTGGGGAGGGGAACCGTGGTTGCCCGACCTCCCTTAGAAGGCGAGCGGAGCTGCGCGCCGCTTGATGAGGTGTTCTCAGCCTGGAGCGACGAAAATTTCAAGGCGGGGGCCTTCCTCCCGTTGGACCAGTACTTTGCCGACTTCCTCAACTACGTGAGGTTGGCCCCATTCCAGCTCCCCCCCAACTCTTACCGTTTGTTGGCGGGGTTAAGGTACTTGTTCTTGAAACAGGAGTGGGAGGTCCTCACTCCTGCGGACATTCTGTATTTCTTCTGCCTCAAGGCTAGCCGGAGCAGCGGGGGCGAGGTGACGGGTTTTATTACTTAACCCAGTTCCCCAACACGGCCGCGGTCATCGAGCTGCCCAGCCACCACAACAACTTTAAAGATCAATTCTTTATGTCGACGGGGTTTCAAAACTGCGAGTTGCACTACTTCAATCGACCTCGTAAGCACATTTCAACCTTAGCTCGTAAGTTAAGTATCATTTAGCTCCTCCTGTATTCATTTCTGACTTAGATTAATTCTGCAGCTATCTTCGCGAGGACAGAGAAGTCTGTGATCCTCGGGAGCCAGTACGAGTGTAACGCCCCTACTCCAGGGACCGCTACAGTGCACATAGCAAACAGTGCTAAACTCGCTAATCGAGTCGTTTGGCCATAAACGTGTAACTAAGCATGATTAGCGGTTTAGGGTTTAAAAACTTTGGTTAGGATATAACGTTTCACTAGAACGTTTACTGTATACATTGGGTTCCCAAAAATATAATTTCAGAGTTTATTACAAGAAAGTGTTTACAACAGGCCGTTCTAAGCGGCAAAACAGGGTTCAGCCCTAGTTCCACTTTCAAACCTCGCCCAAGTATTAGTCGAGCAGCTGCATATGTACACTTCATCACCTAAGCTCTCCAACTCAAGGATGGTCCAGCTTCCTTTTTCCTTTTCCTGCACCACAAAGCACCCGTGAGCCGAAGCCCAGCAAGAAAACTCATATGCTCATAAACAGTCATATCATGATATCAAATCATATCTGGCATGCCTAGCAATCATAGCTCTACTCAGCATGCAAATGGATTTCAACAAATGCTGGGGTATCCAGGATAAGAAATCCTGGCCTTCTGATTGGAGGACTATCAAGTCAATCCTAATCAGATGAGTGTTGTAAAACTAGAGGTTCCGATAAACCATGCTGAGTGACCAACAAGCAAGTCACTGGGGCCTCAGTGCCCAAGCCATGCATATGATGATCAAAATGATCATACAGAGCTCATAGCCCTGATCAGACGAGTGAATATCACTTGAGGTTCTAGTAAACCATACTGAGTGACTGACAACCAAGTCACTAGGGGCCCAGTGCCCATATCCCGCAATGGCTCTACATGGCTAGCCCTTGGCTAGATAAATGCTTGTTTATATTCATTGAACTTGAGGTCGGTCCTGCATTAATGCTCTTTGAGTCATTCAATGCAGAGGGTCGATTGGGTCCAATCGACATAGCTTGCACTACACACTAGGGTTGTCATGACTAGTGAGTTAGCACAATGTGACCAGTGCCCAGTACCACTGCCGAACCTGACTAGTGAGTCACGGCTTCACAGTTGATACTAACACCTTTGCCAATTCTGACTAGCGAGTCAACCCTGTGTGACCAGTGCCCAATACCACTGCCGAACCTGACTAGTGAGTCACAGCTTCACAGTTGATACCAGCACCTTTGGCAGATCTGACTAATTAGTCAGTGCGTGACCAGTGCCCAGCACCACTGCCGAACCTGACTAGTGAGTCACAGCTTCACAGTTGGTACTAGCACCTTTGCCAAACCTGACTAATTAGTCAGTGCCATGCACAAGTAAGCAATGCTATCAATGCGTATCATATGCCATTTATCCAAGAACAGGGCATTCAGCATACTTACTAAACAGTTGCTAGCATAATTATAATCATGAACAAATTCAGAGACTCAAGCTCTGACCAATCTCATATTCATTATTCATGGCATGCCCTAATCACATGTTTCTCGTGCATCACATGCATCACACCCAATCATCCAGCATGCCTCAGTAATAATCATATGCAAATGGGCAAGATTGTCAAGCATTCATTATGCTATCAATGTTTACATTTAAACATCCAACATTCATCAATCATAGCCACGCATGTCACATATGGGGTGCAGTTTTCTTACCTTGGGTTCGAGCGAGAATTAATAAAAGAAACGACCTTTGAGAACGATCAGCTTTTAGTCCTTTAGTGGTCACCTAGTCATAACCAAACATATAGGACACCATTAATAAAAATGACCAACATAGGTCCTCAAACCAATATCTAGCCTCCGGGACACCAATCCCCACTTAACCGGGCACTAGGATCAACCCCGAGGCCTATGGCAAGCATCCCTAAGTCAAAAACCCCATTTTGGCCAAATCTGCCTTGATGGGCCGCGGCTCACCATAGCCATGCCACGGCTCATCCCCCTGACAGAGGCATAA
The DNA here is from genome assembly GCF_963169125.1 of Humulus lupulus. Classification (NCBI taxonomy): domain Eukaryota; kingdom Viridiplantae; phylum Streptophyta; class Magnoliopsida; order Rosales; family Cannabaceae; genus Humulus; species Humulus lupulus. Next base: position 43,282,955 of record NC_084800.1, on the reverse strand, counting down.
TTGCCTCAAAAACACACTTAGGTCGCGGCACGCCATAGCCAGGCCGCGGCACATTACCCTGATCAGCCCAAAAACCAGCAACGCACCAGCAAACTCCCCTGCGTTTTTCCTCTCAAACCAGCCCTTCAAATCAACTCAAAACCTCTTCCAAACACTCATTTAAACCTCCAAACATCACCCATAACTCACCCACATCAAAACCCAAGTTAAACATCAATTAAACTCCCATTAATTCCCAACTAACACATCAAAATCCTTAATTGAAAACTTAATAGAAAAACAGGGTATACCATGAAACTCATGGCTGGAACTTACCTCAAACATGATTTTGAATCCCCTTTAACGTCTGAAACAAGTTCCCTAACTCCCACCTTTAATCTCCTAGCTCAACTCCTCAAGATGGCTCTCAAAATTCAAAGAAAGGATGTAGGAAGAAGCTTGTACGGGAGAGAGAGAGAAGTGATGAGGATAGGCTCTGTTTTGGTTCTATTTCCACAGCTTTCTAAACCCCAAAAGCTGATATAAATCCTTAAGGTCAAAAGACCATAATGCCCCTAGGCCAATTTAAAAGCTTCTAAGCACTCCCAAGGGTAAATTCGTCATTTCCAACCTATACCGTTAATTATAATTAACGCTCTCCAATTCCCGCTAATCTCGACATTCTCAAATGCCAATAAATCATATCCCATTACCCTTTAATTCCCGGTAATGCTCTAATCATCAAAATGACCCCGAGACTCACCCCGAGCCCCGAACTAAATCCCGTTATGACTAGACCGAAAACTTGCATTCCCATGATTGTCTCATGTTGAATGGCTCGAACCAATCCACATATAATGTGGTAAAATTATAATTCACCCATATGCATAAAATTACACAATCACGGCCCCAACGCCCAAATTACCAAAATGCCCTTGCATTTAAAATATGAGCCCACATGCATGCATTCACCATCATATAATAATATAATTCACATAAACATGCATATAATCATTAAATATCATAATAAATCAATTATGGCCCTCCCGACCTCCTAATCAAGGTCCTAAACCTTATTAGGAAATTTTGGGCATTACAACGAGACACTGGCGGGCTTGCCCCCCAGTGAAAAGGATTATCGTCAGCTCGTGACAGACGAGACGATGCTGGCCTGTAAGCTGATCTCCCCAGTGCTTCCCCCAGCTCGCGACATGAGGCCTATCATCGTGGAGGAGGTCGCGGGGGATGAAGATGAGGAGGACGAGGAGGACGAAGTGCCCCTCGTGAGGACGAGGAAGCGGTCGTTGGAGGTCGCCCAAAGAACGGACGAGGAGAGGATCCGGTCCGGAGCAGCTGCAGGTCCCTCTGGCCAAGGTAACCCTTATACGTTTAGGAACTTAGATAGGGCCATTGCAGACCCCCAGCTAGCTAGGTTCAATCCCAGACAGATCGTCCAACGCCATCGAAGTGACCCAGACTTAGATGAAACCCTACTCCACTACGTCGACCAGCTCGTGCTGGACTACGAAAGTAGCCGCCCTAGGGGGACCATAGTTCTAGACAACACCCTAGCTTTTAGGTCGGTCCTATTCGAGGAGTATGGGACTAACCTTCGGTCATGGCCATCACTCCGGGAGGGTACAGTTGCTCCAGGACTTAGGAAATACGTAGAAGAGTCTAGTCCTGAGCCAGCCTCGGATTTAGAACGCGCGCCAGCTCGAGAAGTGATTGTCTTAGATTCCCCTGAAGAAGCTCCAGGGCCGATGGTCGTAACCGTAGACTCTTCCTCTAGCTCGGGGGGTAGGATTCCCTTTAGTACATACATATATGTTTGAATTTCGCATTTTTTCCCTTCTTCTCTTATTTTTGTTTTTGCATGACTGCTAACTTGTGTACTAACCATATATTTGTTTTGCCAGAGGAGATGTCTCAGTCCGGGGGAAAAAATTTGCGGGTTGTGTTCACCGGGGGGAACTCCCCAGCTAGGGCCTCTGGGCCCAAGATGAAGAAGCTCCGGATGGCGAAGAAAGCCGCCAGGACCCCAACCAAGTCTCCTGCAAAGGAGAAATAGCAGCCCCCAGCCGCCCAGGTCGAGAAAACCGTACCTCCTGCTGCAGGAGGGAGCATGCCCCCACCCCCTCCGCGAGCTCCGGCCTTCGTCCGGAGCACAGGGGCGGAGCCTGAGACTTCGGCGATTGTGCCTTCCGAGGTACGCATCCCAGTGGACCCCCAGGATCTGGAGAAGATCCCAGATGTCTTTAGGGGGACGGTGTACGAGACGGCGAACTACGCCGTCAGCCACTTCTACAGTTTCAAAGAGACGGAGCTACGGGCCATCGAAACGATGACCCCGGTGGGCGTGCTGGAATCTTCATTGGGCATGGCTCTTACGGTAAGCTGACCTTATCACTTGTGATCTTTGATTAGCATGCCTTGCCCTGTTTTTCCTTTCTCCCTTCTCTTTTTCTTAAGGCAGTTGCTTCTCCGTTTTTGCATAGTGCCTTGGCCCTTCACAGGAGCATAGCCAGGACCAAGGCCCAGCTCGAGGACATGAGGGGCGAGCACCAGGCGGTTGTGGCCACCCACCAGATTTCCTTGCAGGAGGTTAAGGATGCCCTGGCGGCCGCGCGGGCTAAGCTGGAAGAAGCCCGTCCCAAGCTTCAGGAGGTCGAGGCAACCAAAGCCGCCCTTGCCGCTGCGCGGGTAGAGCTAGAAACTACGAAGGCCAGGGCTGAGGAGGCCAAGGCCGCCCTGGAAGCCGAGAAGGCAGCCTCCAACACCGCCATGGAGGACATGCTCTATCACAGCTGGGTCTACAACCCGGACGGTGACTTCTCCTTCTTGGGAGCGGACGTCTGGGAACCCTTGCTGTAGGGGTTTAAAGCTTGCCTCAAAAAAGAAGCACCTTCCGAGACCGGGGAGGTCTCCGGCGCAGCTGAGCAGGAGGGCAAGACGGCGAACTCCACGGGGCAGCTTGGCGGAGCTTAGGGCCTTCCTCTTTTGCACCCCTTCCTTTAATATCATTTACCCTTCTTTTTTTTTTGTAACTTTTGCATGAGGTGTTTCCACCTCGAGACAATATAACTATCAATTTTATTTTTAATTGACTTACTTCCTTGTCTTTACGCATTTTAGTTACTATTTTGAAAAACTTAGTTCGCGTTAATTTTTGTCAATATCTCGTGCTTTTTAAGAAAAACAACGATCAATCGATTTAAATTAACTTCTAAGTTATATGACCTGGTTATTTCCAGGAACTTAATTTGAAAACTTAGTTCGTGCTAACTTTTATCAGTATCTCGTGCTCTTTAAGAAAAACAACGATCAATCGATTTAAGTTAGCTTCTAAGTTTTATGACCTGGTTATATCCAGGGACTTAATTTGAAAACTTAGTTCGTGTTAACTTTTATCAATATCTCGTGCTCTTTAAGAAAAACAACGATCAATCGATTTAAGTTAACTTCTAAGTTTTATGACCTGGTTATTTCCAGGAACTTAATTTGAAAACTTAGTTCGTGTTAGCTTTTATCAATATCTCGTGCTTTTTAAGAAAAACAACGATCAATTGATTTAAGTTAACTTCTAAGTTTTATGACCTGGTTATTTCCAGGAACTTAATTTGAAAACTTAGTTCGTGTTAACTTTTATCAATATCTCGTGCTCTTTAAGAAAAACAACGATCAATCGATTTAAGTTAACTTCTAAGTTTTATGACCTGGTTATATCCAGGGTACAGCTTAGTTCGCGTTAATTTTTATCAATATCTCGTGCTCTTTAAGAAGAACAACAATTAATCGATTTGAATTAAATTCTAAGCCTTTTAAGGCGACCTGGTTATATCCAGGCACCATATGCCCCCTAAGTAACTGGGAAAGGGTCTTTCGTGGTTACTTTAGATTACACTTGTAAATATGTACAATCATGAACGAAAAAGTTAATTCTCATTGCGTAATACATAAAAAATGGCCTTTTAGGCCTTACAAGGGAATCATTGATAATATCTCTTTAAATGGATGGCGTTCCAAGTTCGTGGGACTGCCCCTCCATCAAGCGGAGCTAGTTTATAAGTTCCCTCTTTAATGACCTCGATAACTTAATAAGGTCCTTCCCAGTTCGGTCCCAATACTCCATCTTTGGGATCCTTACCGGCTAAGAAAACTCTCCTGAGGACCAGGTCGCCAACGCTAAAGGCGCGTTTTTTGACCTTTGAGTTGAAATAACGAGTGATTTTTTGCTGGTAGTGCGCGAGCTGGAGCTGTGAATCTTCTCGTCTTTCATCAACCAAGTCGAGGGAAGTGCAAAGTAGCTCGTGGTTGCGATCCTGGTCATATGCCTGGACCCTATGCGAAAGTACCTTAATCTCCACAGGGAGGACTGCCTCACTCCCAAAGGTTAGTGAGAAAGGAGTATGACCCATAGGAGTCCGATGCGAGGTCCGGTATGCCCACAGAACCTGGGGGAGTTGTTCTGGCCAGACCCCCTTCGCTTCGTCTAGTCTCTTCTTGAGGCTCGCCTTTAACGTCTTGTTGACGGCCTCGACCTGGCCATTCGCCCGAGGATAGGCCACGGAGGAGAAACTTTTCACAATTCCGTACCTTTCGCAAAATTCGGTGAAGAGGTCGTTGTCGAACTGAGTCCCATTGTCGGAAACGATTTTCTTGGGCAGCCCGAATCGGCAGATAATGCTTTTAACCACGAAGTCGAGGACTTTTTTGGAAGTTATCGTTGCCAAAGGTTCTGCCTCAGCCCACTTCGTAAAGTAGTCGATTGCTACCACGGCGTAGCGGACCCCGCCTTTTCCAGTAGGGAGGGCGTCAACCAAGTCGATTCCCCAAACTGCAAACGGCCATGGGGAAGAGATCATCTTCAGCTCGACCAGGGGAGCTCGGGCAACGGCGGCGAATCGCTGGCATTTGTCGCACTTCTTGACATATGAGATCGAATCCTTGGACAGAGTGGGCCAGTAATATCCTTGCCTCAGAACCTTTAGGGCTAAGCTTTGCCCCCCAGTGTGATCTCCGTAAAAACCCTCATGCACTTCCTGCAGGATGGCCTTTGCTTCGCCTGGAAGAACACATCGTAGGAGAGGTAGGGAGTGCCCACGTCGGTATAGCATCCCGTCCACCATCGTATACCTTGGGGCCTGGTATAGTACTCGTCGCGCATCATTACGCCCTTCAGGTAGCTTCCCCTCGGTGAGATACTCAAGGATGGGGGTCATCCAGGTCAGCCTAGCGTCGATCATCTCGACTACGCCCGGGCTTCTTCTATACTTGGTTTTTCCAAGAACTCTACCGGAACTAACCCCAGAGCCTCCGTCTCCCCAGCCTCCGTCTCCCCGGAGGTGGCGAGCTTGGAAAGAGCGTCTGCGTTAGCATTCTGCTCCCGAGGTATCTTCTCGATTGAACCTCGCTCAAACGCGGACAGCTCAACTTTTACCTTTGCTAGGTAGGCAGCCATCTTGGGTCCTCGTGCCTGATATTCGCCCAGAACCTGATTTACCACGAGCTGGGAGTCACTGAAGCATTGGACGGAGATCGCCTTCAGCTCCTGGGCTATCCTTAGCCCGGCCAGCAAAGCTTCGTATTCAGCCTCATTGTTGGAGGCCTTGAATCTGAATCGCAGCGCCGAGTGGAATCTATGTCCCTCAGGGGATATCAAAATGATTCCAGCCCTGGAGCCGTTCTCATTGGATGAACCATCCACGAAGATCCTCCACAATGCCAGGGCCGAGGTGACCTGGGGTGAGTCGTCTGTAGGATCCTCCCGGAACCCTGTGCACTCTACTACAAAATTGGCCAGGGCCTGGCTTTTTATGGCAGTTCGTGGGGTGTACATAATCTCGAACTGACTGAGTTCGATAGCCCACTTTAACAAACGTCCTGATGCTTCAGGTTTTTGCAAAACATGCCTCAAAGGCTGATCGGTTATGACGTGTATCGAGTGGGACTGGAAGTACGGCCTGAGCTTTCGAGAGGCCGTGATAAGGCAGAACGCCAATTTCTCCATCAACGGGTACCGGGATTCAGCTCTGAGAAGTCTCTTGCTGATGTAATAAACAGGTTTCTGAATCCGGTCTTCTTCTCGGACTAATACGGCACTAGCTGCATCCTCTGTGACAGCTAGGTAGAGAAAAAGAGGTTATCCTGCTTTTGGTTTGGATAATACGGGTGGCTCGGCCAGATGTGCCTTCAGGTCGAGGAAAGCTCTTTCGCACTCTTCTGTCCATTCGAACTTCGTATTTCCTCGGAGCAGGTTGTAGAATGGCAAGCACTTATCGGTGGATTTTGAAATAAACCGATTGAGGGCTGCCACCCTTCCTGTCAGGCCTTGGACATCTTTGTGCGACCTGGGTGAGGGAAGCTTGAGTAATGATCTGATCTTGTCGGGGTTTGCCTCGATTCCTCGGGTATTGACGATGAAACCCAGGAATTTTCCCGATGCGACTCCAAAAGTGCACTTTTGTGGATTAAGCCTCATGCCATACTCCCGTAGTATTTTGAATTATTCTTCCAGGTCGGAGACATGGTTATCGGCAGTCTTTGACTTGACTAGCATGTCATCAACGTACACTTCCATGTTCTTCCCGATCTGGTTTGCGAACATTCTATTTACTAACCTCTGGTACGTAGCACCGACGTTCTTCAGCCCGAATGGCATGACCTTGTAACAATAAATGTTTGTCGGGGTCATGAAGCTGGTGTCCTCCTGGTCCGCCGGATTCATGGTGATCTAATTGTAGCCTGAGTACGCGTCCATAAAGGACATGAGCTCGTGCCCCGCCGTGGCATCCACCAGTTGGTCAATCCTTGGCAATGGAAAACAATCCTTGGGGCAGGCTTTATTCAGGTCGGAGAAGTCGATGCAGGTCCGTCACTTCCCGTTGGGCTTCGGGACCAGCACGGGGTTGGCGACCCAAATCGTGAACTTGGCTTCACGGATAAAGCCACATTTCTTGAGTCGGGCTACTTCTTCCTCTAAGGCTTCAGCCCGGGTTGTTTCAAGGCGCCTCTGCTTCTGGGCCTTTGAGGGAACGCTTTTATCCAGATGAAGGGTGTGCATGATGACACTCGGGCTGATTCCCACCATGTCCTCGTGTGACCACGCAAACACATCCAGGTTGTCCTGCAGAAATTTAGTCAGCTCCGCCTTCCTCTTGCTAAAGAGGTTTTTCCCGAGCTTGACCATCCATGAAGAATTCTGCGGATCGATGTTTATTTCCTCGAGCTCCTCAATATCCTGGAGCTCGGATCTGTCCTCGCCTATTCGGGGGTCAATATCCTCACTTAAGACGATATTTTCCCCTTCGGCGCTCTGAGGTTTTTCAATCTCAGGATCAGCTAAGGGTTCCTGAGATTCCTCTCCACCACCTTGGATGGCCATTGCTAGCTGCCCGGGTTTCGATTTTCCCTTCATGGAAATGTTGTAGCATTCCCTGGCAGCGAGCTGATCGCCACGGACGGTGCATATTCCTGGTGCATATTTCATCGCGAGGTAGCGAATGGAAATGACGGCCTCAAAAGCTATGAGTGTGGGTCGTCCCAAAATTGCGTTGTACGCAGCGGAGCAGTCGATGACCATGAACTCGAGGAGTTTGGAGACTGTCCGAGGTCCTTCTCCTAGGGTGATCACCAGCTCGATAGTCCCTATGGCCGCTGATCCTTCTCCCGAAAAACCATATAGCATCATGGAGGTCGCCTTCAGCTTGGCGACAGTCAAACCCATCTTCTCCAGCGTGGACCGGAATAGAAGGTTTACCGAGCTCCCATTGTCGATCAGCACCCTCCTAACCTTTCGATTAGCGAGCTGAACCGCTACGACCAGAGGGTCGTTGTGAGGGAACTGGACAGCAGCTGCGTCTTCTTCCGTAAAAATGATCGGTTGCTTCTCCAATCGCTGCTGCTTTGGCAGACGCTGCTCCGGGGAGAACTCTACTCCATTATGTGCTTTGAGTTCATTTATGTATCTCTTCTGGGCACCCCTGCTCGTGCCAGCCATATGCGGACCTCCAGATATTGTGGATATTTCTCCTCCTATCACGGGAGGAGGGACGTCCTGATCTATGAGGCCTGGGCTGACTGATCGGGACTTCTGGAGCTGGTCGACTTGCCGAAACCCTATTCCGCACGTACTGGGCCAAGGGGCCGGCTCGGATGAGAGTCTCGATCTCATCTTTCAAATGCCTACAATCATCGGTATTGTGGCCAACATCGTTGTGAAAACGGCAAAACTTGGAGGTGTCTCTCTTCCCCTTCTGGTGCTTCAACGGCTCCGGCCTCTTCCAGGGGAGGCGAGTAGAGTTAGCTAGGAAGATGTTCTCCCTAGAGTGGGTAAGCTCCGCATAAGTCGCATAGACGGGCTTAAACTTGTCTACGGACTTATTCTTCTTCGGGCCGTGCTGGTCGTTCCCCTTTCTTTTGCCTCCCCCGAGCTGGTTGTTCTGTGTGACGTTTTGGATCGCTGTCGCGACCTCCGTCCCCACTCCAGCAGGCTGCTCAGGGACCTGGCTGGTCCCTGCAGCTGAGGCTTCGACCTCCTCCAAGTTGATCCATTCCTGGGCCCTGTTAAGGAATTCGTTCACTGAGCTAACTCCCTTCCTTTGTATATCTTTCCAGAGTTCCCCTCCGACAAGGATTCCAGTTCTCAGGGCCATGAGCTTGGAGCTGTCATCCGCGTCTCTGGCCCGAGCAGCGACGTTCGTGAACCTGCTCGGGTAAGCCTTCAGAGTTTCGTCGGGCTGCTGCCTCTTAGCCAGAGAATCGACCTTGACGCGGGCAGCCTGGGAGGCTCGGAATGCCCTTTTGAAGTCAGCAGAAAAAGCCTTGCAGGAACTGATTGATTGTCTTTTGCTTTGCTTGAACCACTACCTGGCTGGTCCAGTCAATGTGGAGGGAAATATCAGACACCTTAGCTCGGGGCCAATGTTGTGGGCCATCATCAGGGTGTTGAACATCCCCAGATGATTCGACGGATCTCCGTCTCCATTGAATTTGGACAGGTGCGGCATATGAAAACTGGGTGGGTAAGCCGTTGCTGCTATGCTGGGGGCGAAGAGATCCATCTCGTCCCCCGAATCGTATTCATCTTTCTCTTTCTCCGACAGGAGCTTCCTCATCAGCTCCTCCATCTGAGCCAGGCGCTCGAGGGTTTTGTCCTGATTTCTTTGGTTATTCCGGGGCTGTTCAACAGCTCCGGATCCATTGTACATATTTGGTGGGCTATTGCCCCTCCTATCTTGAGATAGGTTATTTGGGGTTTTCCCGCCGTTATGTACTTCGGACAAGTCTCCCCCTGAGCGGGCATGGCTGCCGCCTCCTACCGGCTCTCCTCTGTGAGAGTTAAGGCGATCTCGCAGGTCGCCCCCCTGGGTGGTTTGAGGACTTTGTGCCGAGCTTAAACACTGGCGCAGGTCTCCGCCAGAAAGGTCGCTCCGACGACTGCTGGTCCAGTAGCTCCCGTTAGAGAGGCTCGGAGTCCGCCTTTGGTGGTGAGGATCCGTACCTTCTCTCGGCGCCCTGCTACGTCGAGAAGGCCCTGCAGATGGCGGGTTTCTCCTGCTACTTCCGTAGGCTAGAATATCTCGGATGGGCCGATGAGGAGATGGATATCTTATTGGAGAGGGAGGATGCCTGACCGGGGATGCGATCAAGTTAGGCGGGGGCATTTCGGCCCTGCCAACCTGAGGGTAACGCGCCTGGCGATCTGGACGTAGCGCAGAATGGCTGGTGGGGACGGGCTGATGCTGCGAGCCCTCTCCGGATCTTCTTCTGGAATTTCCTCGAGCTCTCCTGGGTGCGCTTGAGGCTGGTTGGGAGCTGGGAGTTGAAGTTCGGACCGAACGGCTGTACTATTGTTCGGCTCTAGGCACTTCTTCGAAGTTTGCCTCTCGACGGTGTGATGAGAGAATAGAGTTGGCTGTCGGAGGTCTGTCCGAGCGACTATGCCTGGACCGATTACCCCGGCGGGACTTATGAGTCTTGCCTTGCCTCTTTCCGACGTTAACGTCGGTTGTAAGAGGGGGTAGTCGGGCCAACACATCCTTGATCAGCTGATTAGCCATTGCTAGTTGGCTCCTCAGCTGAGCATTCTCCATCTCCACCGCAGTGTAATAACATGGGTTTGGATTAGGTGGCCGGGGCGCCGAACTTCCAGTGTCATCTTGGCCCACTGGCTGTTTGCCCGACCGCTGTTGGACCTCAGGAATTTGTTCGTCAGGGATGGCGATATGATGAGCCTCCTGCCCATCATGTTGCTCCGTCTCGTTACCGTGTCTGGATCGAGTGGTCACCATAGTTGGATGTTTGCGACAGCACTAATCTAACTTGCTCTCAATGAAAGCACCAAACTGTTGACGCGGTTCTTCGCCAACAGGAAATTAAGAAAATAAGAGGAAGGGATTAGTGCTTATGTTGAACCGAAATAGATGAATGATCTTTTAGAAATGGGCTGGTGACACAATTACGTTTTTAGGTGGTTCAAAGGTTAAAATCCTTCTACCCCACCAGTCAATATTATTGCTATATGCTTGGTATTCTTTACAGGGTATTTCTTACACAGTAGAATCCAACCTTTTGTAAGAAGGCACCTGGGAGTTGGTAAGAAGGTCATCCCGTGACCTTCTGACCTATCATGTCCAACTCTGTGACATTCATGATTAATTCCTAAAACCTGACACATAAGTGTGGTCTAATCAATAGGTAAGGGGATAATGGGCCGCACGACCCAACCCAGTCGTGGGTGCCTGAATACGCTCGTTCATGCTGCGTGTCCGAGAAGTCAGGGATATATCAGACACGTGATGTCTGATATATGCACGTTTACCTTACGTGGTTGACTTTATAAGGGGCCACAGCCTCCACCTCTAGCCCGTACCACGAGCTGAATGCCTTCCTCGACCTGTGGCCTTCAAGGTCCACACTCAGTCTAATCTTGGCGAACCCTTAGGTTATCTCGAGCTGAGGAGGTAGGATCGTTCCATGGCAGCTCCGGTATTGGAGATGTCCACGTGGTAGACATGATTAGACCGTATCTCAGCTCGCTAACAGCCCGTGGGAAAACCAGGGCGTACATCATTCAACAACCCATAAAAAACGAAAAAAAATCAAAATAATTTTAAAATAAAAACTAATTAAACAAAACTAATGTACATATACCATAATATTAAAATATTTAGAATAAAATAGTAATTTGTAAAAGGGTATATTTGGTAATATGTGATATTAAATAGATGATTAGACTATTTTACTACAAAATTAAAAATATGGACATTTACTTACTTTCACACAACATTAATCTAAATCTAATACATGAAATGCAGCCCAATAGTTCTTTACAACATTTGCCAATATTGTCATCTTCAATGTCATGAACCCACGAAAAACCAATGGGAAATTTCATGTTATATGCATAATAACTTAGTAAAATTTTTTAATATGCCAACATAAGTTATTATGCCAAATAAATGATAATTTTAATTTTTTAGACAAAAATACCCGTAGCATTCAAACACCAATTTTCTTTCTCAATCAAAACTTTCTCTCTCTAACATCTCTCATTCTCTCACACTCTTTAACATTTTAATATTGTAGATCTCGAAAAAATACCAAAATTAAAAAAAATCATCTAAAACCAACATTTGAGTGAAAAAATATGAACTTCCAAAGTTTTTGTCAAATTTCAGTGCAGAGCATCGAAAAAGCATCGTTTTGGACAAAAATAAAGTTATCATAATTGCATCGAAACACCATCGATGCACCATCGATTTTGCATCGAAACACTATCGATTTGGCATCGAAATACCATCGATTTTGCATCGAAAAGTCATCGTTTTGGCCAAAAAACAACTTTCCATGATTGCAACACAAGAGCATCAAAACATCATCGATTTTGCATCGAAATTGCATCGAAACACCATTAAAAAAAGCATCTAAATTGCATCAAAATAATACATTTTCGATGCAATTTTGATGCTCTTGCGATGCAATCATGAAACTTGAAATTTGGCAAAAACAATATTTTTTCGATGCAAAATCAATGCAATTTCGATGCAAAATCGATGATGTTTCGATATTCTTGCGATGCAAACATACAAACATGCAAAATCAATGCCAAAACGATGTTTTTCAATGCAAAATCGATGGTGTTTCAATGCAAAATCGATGGTGCATCGAAAATATTTTGATGCAAAATCAATGGTGTTTCGATATTGTTGTGATGCAATTAAGTTTGTTTTGTCATAAAAATTGACAAAAATTTTGAAGGGTTACATTTTTTCCCTCAAATGTGCTTTTTTTTGTAATTTTAATATTTTTTCGAGATCAACAAGATTAAAATGAGAGAGAGTGAGAGAGAGTTCGGATTGAGAGAGAAAATGAATGTTTGAATGTTGAGGGTATTTTTGTTTAAAAAGTTGAAATTATCATTTATTTGGAATAGTAACTTATGTTGGTATATTAAAAAATTTCACTAAGTTATTAAGCATATAACATAAAATTTCCCAGACCAACTAAGTGCACCAAAAAGACATTGAATGAAGTTACTTGGTTACAAATGATATATCAGAAGATAAGACTAGGAGATTAGGTCAAATGTAAAAAATGACACTAGCAGATCAAAAGCCTATAGACTCTAAAACTCGTCCTTTCCTCAGAAAACAACAGGCACATTCCTCCGGAAATTAGGGGGCGAAATGCAACAGGGTGAGCCAAATTTTATAGATACAAAATTTGAAGGCTTTGCTGCAACAATTTACACATGCGGAACACAAAGTTACCTCAGAAAATAAAAGAAATGAAAATTTTAGGAAGGAGAGGCGGAAAGTCAACAAAATCTTCATCTCCCCCTCCCCCTCCCCCTCCCTCTCCCTCTTCCTCTTCCTCTTCCTCTTCCCCTACCCCTTCTACTGCCTCCATGCTCCATCCCACCACCCCAGTTGTCTTCTTTTCTGTAACTGAACAGGCTCATTTTTATATCTTCAGCCTTGGTGTTTTGAAAACCGCTTCCTACCTGATAAAGTTGCAATTGAACAACGTTAGACCTACAAATATTATTGTGGTAGTGGTAATATTTATTCAAGATGCAAAGATACTGACATTAGAGTCTTCCAAATCAAATTGGTGCTGAAGCTTCCATGCGAGTTCCTCATCGTGACTCATATGCTGATGCCCAAGTCCTATTTGAGGTTTTGTGTTTGCCCCAGCTTCTCTCTTTTCCCATTCATCAAGGGTCGATGTTGAATCCTCTTCTTGTCTCTCCTTCCCCTTAAATCTTCTACCTTTATAATGCTGATCATTATGGTTTTGGTTATTCAATTTCTGGAGGAGTTTTTGTGAAGCTGCTTGATTTTGGACCGGCACATATTCAACCGCTGCAGAAAGATATCAATATGATAATTAAAACAAACAAACAAACAAAGAAAATAAATAAATAAATAAAGCAGGTAAAAATTGCAACTTCCCTTCTAAGATGAAGAAGATTCCATGCAATAGCCTTTGCATGCACTGTTAGTTCATGAATATTTAGAAAGTATAATCTGGACTCCTTGCCATTATTATAATTCATACACTAGCAACATCAGATTAATCTTATATATGACGCATGCCTAAGAGAACCACAAACTCATCTCCTACAAATCATTGTATGGTAGATGCCAGGACAAAATTTTGAAACTAAACTCCATGATTTAAGATAAAGCATGTGATAATCACATAGATTTGAAGTTGCACCTTCTTTTGGCCTTGTTTCTGAGCTACTTGGTTTTTCTTCAGTTCTTTCAGTATGAGAAGCTGTGTCATTTGCTTTCAAGTGAAGATCATTATTACCTCCAGTTGGCCTAATCCCAGGTTCTCTTTTAACTGCAGAAGGCCCACCATTCTTGGAGTTCAAAGTGGAATAATCTGCATATCATCACGCCTATGTTTCAATGAGTAAATATTGCATGCATTTGACACTAAAATTGAAAAATAATCATCAAATTTTTGCCTGCCCATCTAAGAATTGCATGATAAGTTAGCCAAAACTACCCTCAAGGATGATATCAACAAATACCTGACAAAATGCAAAATGGTTTAACAGTCATAAACCACCTTCAGGGGATTTAGAAAAAAAAAGGGATTCAAACCACATAATGTTCGCTCTTTCTATTTTCTCATGCATTAACCTTTGATGGTACTAAATTGAAACAAGTAGGGATGATTGTGACCAGCAGAAACCTTACACTACACAATTGTAGTAATAAGTAAAAAAAGGAAATGGCTAATATATTTAAACTCTTGAAACCATATAAATAATACTTGCCTTTCCGCACCACTGGATGTCGTGATGCCCCAATTTGCAACTTCTCAAATGGAGGAGGACCGGCACCATCACTGTCTTTGGATAGCCTTAAAGAAGAACGCGAGAAACCTGAGTACTTTTTATTCATCTGCCACTCCTCATAAAGTGATGGAACAACCCCTCCAATCACACTTATCACTTTAGGATTCAAACAAACTATGCCGCAATGTATGGCAGCTTTATTTCTCAAACAGACCTGCCAATCAAATCACAGAGATAAACTAATTGCTGGAATAGAAGTTTCTGGAGTAAATGTGAATCTCAAACATTATTTTTATGCAAAAAACTTGCCCAAGAAGAGCTACTGTTGAAGATTTTGGCATAAAAATAATCTCATGCTACCCTCACAAACATCTGATAACTTAGAAAATGGTACAAACCCAAAATTAACAATCATTCCAAATCAATCCAATCCACATTTGATATAAAACCCTGGCTGTAAATTACCAGTGCAATAATACAACAAATACATGCCCCTCTTTCTACTCTATCATTCTAACATTTCATTCTTCATGCATGCAGCTGATATTCATTTTTACATAAGCAGAAAAGGAAGCCTGTCTTTGACTCTTCAATGAACTCAACCTTATCTCAATATTAAAGCACTGTATTTTCGACTGTCTCCAATGATATGGAATAAAATCGTGTTTTAGTAGCTCCTAAATTCGTATCTTCGGCAAATGATATCAAAGAAAAACGAACTCCTAAAATCACTCTCTTCATGCATGCAGCTGGTATTCATTTTTACATTAGCTGAAAAGGAAGCCGGTCTTTGACTCTTCAATGAGACTTAACTTTATCTAAATACTAAAGCACAGTACTTTTGGCTGTCTCCAATGATAAGGAATTAAATCGTGTTTCAGTAGCTCCTACATAATCTTCATCCAAATAATACGATATTGATACAATCTCAAACTTTGAAAATTATCTTTGAAAGCCTTCTCTTATGGACCAAATTATAAAAATGTCGATCTCTTATCTCCTGCCAACCCAACTAATCGGATCCCAACAATGAATTATTTATACCATTACTATACATCATTTAAGCAAAAACAATATCACTTGTAAATCAATTGTAGGGAGAAAACAATAAACACACACACAGACCCACCTAATTGTACCAATAAACGAGGATAAAACATACAAAAATTCACTAGACTAGCAGGTTACGCGAGCTCAGGGCAGCTACAAATACCTTAGTACCAGGAACAACATCATCAGGAATCGATGGGACATGTGAGTACTCAATAGCTGTAATCTCCGTAATCCCATCAGTGAGATTAAGTCTCAAAAGACGTCGACCGCCTGAATTTCTCGTCAAATCATCTAAACTGCTTCTAGATATGTCTCTCACAGAAGATATCTGATAGAGAAGGTTGAACAAAAATAAAAGACCACGATTCAAACCATATGATTTTCCAGCATTTTCTCAGCAACCAAACGCAAAAAGATATAGAAGATTGAAGTACCTGAAGAACTTTGTGGCCAACAATATGAGAAGACTTCCGAAGAACTGAAGGGTCGGGCAAAGACTTGCCCCCAATTGACTTGAGGTCCATGTTGGCTAGCTCCGACTCCACCGAATCAATCACCGAACTGGAGTCATCAGCCAAAGCAGACTGAATCATGATCACCGCGTCCAGCTGCTCCAAGTCCCTCAAACACCATCCTCTATTTTTTAGGGTTTCGATTACAGAATCCGAGGTAATGGAGCCAACCTCCATTTTCAGCGTTGCCCTAGAGCTTTGTTTTCTTTTTTGAAATTGGGTATTGATAGTACTGTGAAAGAAATGCGCGTCCTACTCTTATTACAGTCACCATTACCAACGTCGTCATTGAGAAGAAGAGAAACAAGCACGTGACGAGTCACGTGTACCAAAAGAAACCTTTGATATTTAGAGCATTAAGCACATGAAAATAAAATCTTGTGAGCCTAGTTACTAAAATGTTCTATATATATTTGATGGTGTTGGTATTGGTTATATTTGACAAAAATTAATAATTAATATATTTAGCACAACTTTTATTGTCGCGCTCCAATGCACAATTGTAAAAGTTGATATGCATGAATCTTTCATTCATGTTTATTTAATATTTTTTTAAATATAAAAAAAATGGTATTAATTTTCAGGACAATTGTAAAAATATGAATATTTCATTAAAATATTCATTTAATATATTTTGAATTTTTTTTTTGGCTAAAAATGAAAAGACTACTCAAACAACAAATTAGGTAGTAGACACAGTGTAGCCCTGGGTAGCCAAGACTATTACATTGTGTATTTTAAATAGTGTTTAACTCGCTAAACGAGTCTTTAGGCCATAAACGTGCATCTAAATGTGATTAATGGTCCAGGGTTAAAAATCTCGGTTAAAAGGAATGGATACTTCATTTCAAATATTAAACTGTACATGGGATCCCATAATAACGTTTACAAATTGTTTATAGTTCCAAAATGATGATTACAACTTAAAAGTTACAATTTGCCGACCTAAGCGGCAAAAATAGGGTTTGACCCTACTTCCTCTGAGAAACCTTGGTTGTGGTGGTCAAGCGGCCGCATATGTACACGTCGCCACCTAAGCTCTCGAACTCATGGCTGGTCCAGCTTTTCTTTTCCTTTACCTGCACCACATAGCACCCGTAAGCCAAGGCCCATCAAGAAAACTTAAACATGCTCATAAGCACTAAATAATACATTTCCATATCATAATACACATGTCAAGCAGTAATAACCCTAGTCATGCATGCATACCGTTCATATAATTGACTAAAATGTCAAATGGCACCAAATGCCCTAATAATTAATTAACATAATCGTATCGGTGCCCGTTGCCCAAGTACATGACTAATAAATCATACCGTGGCCCATCGCCTTAGGATCTGGGACTAATAAGTCACCCTAAGGCCCATTGCCCTATCCTCTGCATAACCAGCCTTGGAGCTGACTGTAACGCCCTAAACTCCAGGGACCGTTACGGTGTGCATTTTAAACAATGTTAAACTCGCTAATCGAGTCATTTGGGCATAATCGTGTAACTAAGTATAATTAGCGGTTTAGGGTTAAAATTTTTGATTAAGATACAACGCTTCACTAGAACATTTATTGTATACATTGGGATCCAAAAAATATATTTTAAAAGTTAATTACAAGAAAATATTTACAACCAGCCGATCTAAGCGGCAAAATAGGGTTTAACCCTAGTTCCTCTTTCAACCCTCGGCCGTGGCGGTCGAGCAGCCACATATATACACATCGTCACCTAAGCTCTCCAACTCAAGGATGGTCCAACATTCTTTTGCCTTTACCTGCACCACATAGCACCCGTGAGCTGAAGCCTAGCAAGAAAACTCAATATGCTCATGAACAGTAATAACATGTTACTAAATCATAATGTGCATGCCTAGCAATAGTAGTATTGTTCAAGCATGCAAATAAGTTCAGATAATGATGGGGAATCCAGGATGAGGAATCTTGCCCTCCTGAATGGATGGCTATCAAGTAAATCCTAATCAGATGAGTGATTTAATACTTTGAGGTTTTGTTAACCATGATGGAGCGTATAGCTCTAATCAGATGAGTGATTTAACACTGGAGATTTTGTTAACCATAATGGAGCGTATAGTTCTAATCAGATGAGTGATTTAACACTTAAGGTTATGATAACCATGATGA